>NW_026262615.1:31011925-36011925 GCF_021869535.1 Mytilus californianus
AAACCCTGAAACCAAATTTCAGAATTCCTTGTAATGAAGTTCCTGAGAAAAATGTGACGAAAATTTTTAACTTGGATGTCATGTGTAAAATGTTGTAAGTGTTCAGGAAACAGGAAGTTGGTGAGTGATGAATCTGAAAATACATCACACGCGTACGGTAAAGCTGACTTATATAAACCCTGAAACCAAATTTCAGAAATCCTTGTGATGTAGTTCCTGAGAAAAATGTGACAAAAATTTTCAACTTGGATGTCATATGTAAAATGTTGTAAGTGTTTGGTAAAGAGGAAGTTGTTGAGTGATGAATCTGAAAATGCATCACATAGTATATATAGCTGACTCATATAAACCCTGAAACCAAAATTCAGAAATCCTTATGATGTAGTTCCTGAGAAAAATATTCATGGGACAGACCAACTGACGGACGGACGGACGGACGGACGGATGGATGGACGGACAGACAGAGGTAAAACAGTATACCTCTACTATTTTAAAGCTGGGGTAAAATAAAACAGTATACCCCCACTTTTTTAAAGAGGGGGTATAATAATGCGGGGGTATAAATATCAACATAAAGTAATGTCCTCTTATTGTTTTCTTCACACTTTTTTTTAATACTGAGTATTATAAACCCCAACTATAACAAGAAATCAGTTATAGCAAATGTGGTCCTTAATACACAGGAGGCAGGTAATGAAAAAGAAGAATTCACTGTTGATTACATTCTGTGCAACATTTGTAGACCACATGGATTAAAAGGGATAACAAAATTAAATGGTAACAAATAGTTAAGGGACACTCATTTCTCCAACAGATATATATACATATTGAATTCCCAGGTGTGATCTACAAAAATCAGGTCAGTTGACAGTAATGATTGGGACATGAGATGTCAAGCTATTTCAGATTAGAGACAAAGTAACAAAAGATTTTAAATTTAACATCTATGTGGAATGGCAGCTTATGCCAGTGCAATCCAAGCCCACATTTCATTGCTTTATTTAAAGTTCAGATACTGTGATATCATGCTGCTTAAGATATGCCTAGTGCCTTAATTTCAGTGCTTTTGTATTAAACACTGGATGTATGTATGTGTGTATCTATCTTGTTTTAAAATGTATTGTATTGTTTCATGTAGCCAATTCAAAAGCTCTTTTCAAAAAGCTACTTGTGAAGTTGTATATTGACGTATTTTGATTTTTATTGATTTCAGGTTAAACTATCAAATCAAATACAATGAACATATATAACTGGATACAGAACCTCTGCTTACACAAATTTCATATTTTTCTAGCGGTTCAATGTTAACAAATTTCAGTGTTATAATTGATCTAATTACTTTAAATTCAGCAAATAATTGAAATTATTGAAAAAAATCATTGTCTTACATCATGCGTCTTCATTTCTACTGTCTTTGTTTTAGCAACATCTTCTTTATCACCTAGAGATATAATAAGCACAAGTGAAAAAGTGGAATACTTTCCTGTTGTATCTTGGAACCAACATAATTTCTAAGAACTGTTTTTTGCACACTTCACTGGTTTCCTGTTTAACTTACTGTGATCAGAAATCATAACTTTAAATTATTTAGCCAGAAAGATAAAACAAGTGAAACAACTGCTCATTGATGATACACCCGCCCAAATATTTCAGTAAACAGGAAGGTGTTGTGTGATGAATCTGAAAACGCATCACACGGTATAGCTGACTTATATAAACCCTGAAACCACATTTCTGAAATCCTTGTATTATTGTTCCTGAGAAAAATGTGAAGAAATTTTTTAACTTGGCTACTCATGTGTAAAATAATGTAAGTGTTCGATAAACAGGAAGTTGTTGAGTGATGAATCTGAATACGCATCACAGGGTATAGCTGACTTATATAAACGCTGAAACCAAATTTCAGAAATCCTTGTATTGTAGTTCCTGAGAAAAGGTAAACAGAAAGTTGTTGAGTGATGAATCTGAAAATGCATCACATAGTATATATAGCTGACTCATATAAACCCTGAAACCAAATTTCAGAAATCCTTATGATGTAGTTCCTGAGAAAGATGCGACGAAAAAATATTCATTGGACGGATGGACGGACTGATGGATGGACTGATGGATAGACGGATGAACGGACATACAGAGGTAAAACAGTATACCCCACTTTTTTAAAGCGGGGGTATGAAAATTAAAATTTCACGAACTCTATTATAAGAATCTATATTTCAATAATGTTCTGAAAACAACAAAACTTGTCAGCTTAAATGATTCAACTTTAAAAAACTAGAGGCTCTCAAGAGCCTGTGTCGCTCACCTGATTCTACTTTGGTTTTGGAAATCATGTAAAAATAGATTAAAATCATAACAGATACCCTAATAATGAGTGAGTCCAAATTTGGTTTAATATTGGTCCTGTTATTTAATAAAAAAAACCTGGTGGCCATCTTGAACAGTAAATGGGCAACAAAGTAGCAACACTTAATCAGCACCTCATAAGAAACATTTATGCCATGTTTTGGTTTCATTCCATTCAGTGCACCTCTAGAAGAAGCATTTGTATGTATTTCCCATAGGGTCTTATGTTAAAGGAAGTCCCCCCAATTGGCGGCCATCATGGATGAAGGATCAGCTTCAAAGTCAAAAAACTTAGTCAGCACCTCATAAAGAACATTCATGCCATGTTTGGTTTCAATCCATTAAGTATGTGGTTCTCTAAAAGAAGACATTTGTATGTATTGTCCATAGGGTCCTTTGTTAAACATTGTCCCCATCTGGCAGCCATCATGGATGAAGGATCAGCTTCAAAGTAACAACACTTGGTCAGCACCTCAAAAGGAACATGCATGCCATGTTTGGTTTCATTCCATTCAATGGTTCTCTAAAAGAAAACATTTGTACGTATTTCTCATAGGGTCTCATGTTAATCTAAGTCCTCCGCTGGCGGCGATCTTAGATTATGGATCGGCTTCATAGTAACAACACATGTTCAGCACCTCATAAGGAACATTCATGCCATGTTTGGTTTCATTCCATTCAGTGGTTCTCTAAAAGAAGACATTTGTATGTATTTCCCATAGGCTCCTATGTTAAACTAAGTCCCCCGCTGGCGGCCATCTTGGATGATGGATCAACTTCAAAGTAACAACACTTGGTCAGCACCTCATAAGAAACATTCTTGCCATGTTTGGTTTCATTCCATTCAGTGGTTCTCTAAAAGAAGACGTTTGTATGTATTTCCCATAGGGTCCCATGTTCAACTAAGTCCCCCGCTGGCGGCCATCTTGGATTATAGATCGGCTTCAAGGTAACAACACTCGGTCAGCACCCCTTAAGGAACATTCTTGCCATGTTTGGTTTCATTCCATTCAGTGGTTCTCTAAAAGAAGACGTTTGTATGTATTTCCCGTAGGGTCCCATGTTAAACTAAGTTCCCCACTGGCGGCCATCTTGGATTATGGATCGGCTTCAAAGTAACAACACTCGGTCAGCACCTCATAAGGAACATTCATGCCATGTTTGGTTTCATTCCATTCAGTGGTTCTCTAAAAGAAGACATTTGTATGTATTTCTCATAGGGTCCCATGTTAAACTAAGTCCCCTGCTGGCGGCCATCTTGGATTATGGATCGGCTTCAAAGTAACAAAACTCAGTCAGCACCTCATAAGAAACATTCATGCCATGTTTCTTTCAATCCATTCACTGGTTCTCTAAAAGAAGAAATTTGTATGTATTTCCCATAGGGTCCAATGTTAAACTAAGTCCCCCGCTGGCGGCCATCTTGGATGATGGATCAGCTTCAAAGTAACAACACTCGGTCAGCACCTCATAAGGAACATTCATACCATGTTTGGTTTCATTCCATTCAGTGGTTCTCTAAAAGAAGACATTTGTATGTATTTCCCATAGGGTCCTATGTTAAACTAATTCCCCCTGCTGGCGGCCATCTTGGATTATGGATCGGCTTCAAAGTAACAACACTCGGTCAGCACCTCATAAGAAACATTCATGCCATGTTTCGTTTCATTCCATTCACTGGTTCTCTAAAAGAAGACATTTGTATGTATTTCCCATAGGGTCCTATGTTAAACTAATTCCCCCGCTGGTGGCCATCTTGGATTATGGATCGGCTTCAAAGTAACAACACTCGGTCAGCACCTCATAAGAAACATTCATGCCATGTTTCGTTTCATTCCATTCACTGGTTCTCTAAAAGAAGACATTTGTATGTATTTCCCATAGGGTCCTATGTTAAACTAAGTCCCCCCCTGGCGGCCATCTTGGATGATGGATCCGCTACAAAGTAACAACACTTGGTCAGCACCTCATAAGGAACATTCATGCCATGTTTGGTTTCATTCCATTCAGTGGTTCTCTAGAAGAAGTTCAAAATGTAAAAAGTTAATGACGACGACGGACAACGCCGGACGACTACGGATGACGGACGACAAGTGATGAGAAAAGCTCACTTGGCCCTTCGGGCCAGGTGAGCTAAAAAAGGATATTTCATGAGGTAAACAATTTTTGAAACTGGAATATTGATGAAATTTGGGTCAGTGTGGTCACCTTGCCAACATTTTGTAGTTTGTCAAATCATTGGACACTGGTTTCATGTTTTACTTTTAATTGTTGTGGTCAGAAATCATAACTTAAGATGATTGTGTCTGCAGGAAATGATCATTTTAAAGATCTATATTTCAATGATGTTCTCAAAACAATTAACATTTAGGCAAAAAAGACTTACAGTGTATGTTCACTGGTGTTAATATGTCTTTTGATTAAGCTAAGCCATTTCAATTGATATTTTATAGTGTGTCTTTCTATGTTGTGATGTTACACTATTGTTTCAGATAAGGGTTTGGTACCATTAAAACGTTTAAACCCGCTGCAATTGTTTGCACCTGTCCTAAGTCAGGAATCTGATGTTCAGTAGTTGTCGTTTGTTGATGTGGTTCATAAGTGTTTCTTGTTTCTCGTTTTTTATATAGATTAGACCGTTGGTTTTCCTGTTTGAATGGTTTTACACTAGTAATTTTTGGGGCCCTTTATAACTTGCTGTTCGGTGTGAGCCAAAATTTGGGTCAGTGTGGTCACCTTGCCAACATTTTGTAGTTTGTCAAATCATTGGACACTCGTTTCATGTTTTACTTTTAATTATTGTGGTCAGAAATCATAACTTAAGATGATTGTGTCTGCAGGAAATGATCATTTTAAAGATCTATATTTCAATGATGTTCTCAAAACAATTAACATTTAGGCAAAAAAGACTTACAGTGTATGTTCACTGGTGTTAATATGTCTTTTGATTGAGCTAAGCCATTTCAATTGATATTTTATAGTGTGTCTTTCTATGTTGTGATGTTACACTATTGTTTCAGATAAGGGTGAAGGTTTGGTACCATTAAAACGTTTAAACCCGCTGCAATTGTTTGCACCTGTCCTAAGTCAGGAATCTGATGTTCAGTAGTTGTCGTTTGTTGATGTGGTCATAAGTGTTTCTCATTTCTCGTTTTTTATATAGATTAGACCCTTGGTTTTCCTGTTTGAATGGTTTTACACTAGTAATTTTTGGGGCCCTTTATAGCTTGCTGTTCGGTGTGAGCCAAGGCTCCGTGTTGAAGACCTTACTTTGACATGTCATGGTTTACTTTTATAAATTTTGACTTGGATGGAGAGTTGTCTCATTGGCACTCATACCACATCTTCTTATATCTATTTACAAACTGAAAAAAAAACAGAAATTTCATGATGTGAATAAATTTTGAAAAAAAGGAATATTAATAAAATTTTTGAAAATGGAATATGTATGAAATTTGTTAATTTAATCAAAGAAATATTAAACATACTTCCTGTTTCTTCAGGTTGGATTAAACCATCTGCCATCATGTAATCAGGACCTTCAGGCGAAAAAGATTTACCTAAAATAAATTTAATGATGGAAACATTAAACATACTTGCTGTCACTTCAGCGTGAATAAATCCATCTGCCATCACATAACCATGACCTTCAGGTGCACAAGGTTTACCTAAAATGAATACAAATCATTCTCAAAACTAAAATTAATGTGATGAAAAAGGTTGATTTAAAATGAAATCAAAATGAATTTTGTTTGAAATGGCTATTAACTAAACAAAAATTATTGTCTGATCAATGAAACATAAAAACTCAGGTGTCATTAACAAGACCAATACCATGTCTGGACCTGAGTGTCTACATGCAATTGATTGAAGTAATCTGTTACTCATGCATACTGTGAATTAATTTATTTTCATGGGTACCAATTTTCGTGGTTTAAGGAAAACTCGCATTTTCGTTGATATTTTATTTCGTGGTTTTGTCAAAGTCTGCAATCATTCCTATAGAATATTTGTAGTTCGTTGAACATTGAAATTCATGGTTGCCCTGTACCCACGAAATCCACGAAAATTGGTATCCCACGATCTTGAATGAATCAACAGTAACTGATTATACCCTTTCATTGAAGCCAAGAAAACTTTTACAATGTTCCTTGTACAAAGAGTATTGTAAAATGTGTTAGTAAAGTCATTCCCTTTGATAGATTGCCAAGAAAAATTCTCACTATTGGCGAACTAAATCATTTTTCTTCATGACTACATTTATGTATCTTTTCATCAACAATGAGTTCATGTTCCATATTTACTGATTAAAAAAAAACAAGGCTATATTTTATGAAAAACATGAATGTGTCCATAGTACACGGATGACCCACCCGCACTATCATTTTCTATGTTCAGTGGACCGTGAAATTGGGGTAAAAACTCTAATTTGGCACTAAAATTAGAAAGATCATATCATAGGGAACATATGTACTAAGTTTCAAGTTGATTGGACTTCAACTTCATCAAAAACTACCTTCACCAAAAACTTCAACCTGAAGTGGGACAGACGGATGAACGAACAAACAGACGGATGGATGAACGAAAGGATGAACGGATGAACGAATGGATGCACAGACCGAAAAACATAATACCCCTAAGTGGGGTATAACAAATAATATAATTATACTAAATTTGATATATTTGATTTTTTTTTTTATTTTTGGTGTTTTAACGCCACTTTTAAGCACCGCTTTTGGGCTATTTCATGGCGGCCAGTTTTTATTGGTGGAGGAAGCCAGAGTGCCCGGAGAAAACCACCGACCTTCGATAGGAAAACTGACAATCCTAGTCAATTAAGATTGGAGTCGAGTGCTTAGTTTCTTTTGTTACCTATTTTGACATCGGACTCAGACTTCTTTGAGTTTTACTGTGCATATTGGCATGGGTTTGTTAATTCTACATTGGCTAGAGGTATAGGAGGAGGGTTAAGATCTCACTAAACATGTTTCATACCAGTGTAATTTTGCGCCTGTCCCAAGTCAGGAGCCTCCAGACTTTGTTAGTCTTGTACGGTTTTTAATTTTAATTCATTTTAATGTTTTATAGTTTAGTGTGACATCAATTTTCACGAACTGGTACACATCTTTGTCTAGGGGCCAGTTGAAGCCCACCTCCAAGTGCAGAATTTTATCGCCGTGTTGAAAACCCATTGGTGGCCTTGCACTGTTTTCTGCTCTTTGACCATTTCCCAATTTCCATTCTCAATTCTATTCATAATAACCTACAAACCTGTTGGTCCTTCTTGGCAAAAATTCACACTGAATATCTGCCTTTTTCACAATTTGAAATAATAACTCTAGCTGCAAAACATTAATAAAATGCTCCGCTGGGGCGCAGCTTGATACGACCACAGAGGTCGAACCCTGAACAGTTGGGGCAAGTATGGACACAACATTCAAGCTTGATACAGCACTGAATTTGGATTGTGATTAAATATTTGACACAGCATAGGCTTCTGACACAGAATGAATGTGGTCTAAGAACTTAAAAAATGTTAATTTACCTATTCAAACCATATAATTATTATTTGCTTTTATATATAAATCAGAAATAACCAATTTAAAATGGAAAATTTTAAAGAAAAAAAAAATCCCTCCACTAAATTTTTTGAACCCCCTTATGATTCATCACCCCCAAACTCAATCCCAGCCTTCCCTTTGTGGTATGGTACCTTGCAGTACAATTTCAGAGAGATCCATACAACTTGAACACAAGTTATTGTCTGGAAACTAGAAAAATGCTTGTTTTTAGGCCCCTTTTTGGCCCCAAATTCCTAAACGTTTATAGCAATTACCCCCAAACTCAAACCCAGCTTTCCTTTTGTGATATGGAACCTTGTAGTACAATTTCAGAAAGATCCATACACTTACACACAAGTTATTGTCCTGAAACTTGAAAAATGCTTGTTTTTAGGCCCCTTTTTGGCCCCAAATTCCTAAACGTTTATAGCAATTACCCCCAAACTCTAACCCAGCTTTCCTTTTGTGATATGGTACCTTGCAGTACAATTTCAGAGAGATCCATACACTTGAACACAAGTTATTGTCTGGAAACTAGAAAAATGCTTGTTTTTAGGCCCCTTTTTGGCCCCAAATTCCTAAACGTTAAGGGTAATTACCCCCAAACTCAAACCCAGCTTTCCTTTTGTGATATGGAACCTTGTAGTACAATTTCATAAAGATCCATACACTTACACACAAGTTATTGTCCTGAAACTAGAAAAATGCTTGTTTTTTGCCCCTTTTTGGCCCCTAATTCCTAAAATTTTGAGGCAATTACCCCCAAAATCAATCCCAGCATTCCCTTTGTGGGATGGTACCTTGCAGTACAATTTCAGAGAGATCCATACACTTGAACACAAGTTATTGTCTGGAAACTAGAAAAATGCTTATTTTTGGCCCCTTTTTGGCCCCTTATTCCTAAACGTTTTGGGCAATTACCCCCAAACTCAATTCCAGCTTTCCCTTTGTGATATGGAACCTTGTAGTTCAATTTCAGAAAAATCCATATACTTACACACAAGTTATTATCATGAAACTAGAAAAATGCTTGTTTTTTGCCCCTTTTTTGGCCCCTAATTCCTAAAATTTTGCAACAATTACCCCCAAAATCAATCCCAGCATTCCATTTGTGATATGGAACCTTGTGGTACAATGTCAGAGAGATCCATACACTAACACACAAGTTATGTCTGGAAGTTACAAAAATGCTTATTTTTGGCCCCTTTTTGGCCCTTAATTCCTTTACTGTTGGTACCAAAACCCCCAAAATCAATCCCAACCTTCCTTTTGTGGTATTGAACCTTATGGTAAAATTTCATGGAGATCCATTCACTTAAACTAAAGTTAGAGTGCGAAAACCAATGTGTCTTCGGACGACGACGACGCCAACGTCATACCAATATACGACCAAAAAATTTTTAATTTTTGCGGTCGTATAAAAATAAAATGAATGGAGACATATCAAAAATTTGTTAGAAAGGTACTAGAAATTGATATTAATTTTTAATAGGAAAGAAATATACATTCAAACCACAATCTGTAAGTAAGAATTTTATGATAAAAAATGCTTAAATCAGTATTCCTGATGTCGAGGACAAGAGACAATTTTCAGTACTCATCCACTTGCCCTTTGGTCTCTGCTACAAAGTTATCTCATTGGCAATCATGCCACAAGTACTCATTTTATTATTGTAAAATATTTGGTAGACAGTTGAAAAATTTGAATGAAATTAAATTTTAGTAAGCACAATGTGTGGTAGAGTACTTATACATCCCAGTTCCTTATATGAAATGACTCTTTACTCAATTGCAGAACAGGATATTTTTTACATTGTTTACTTTAACACTATTTTTGTGAAATTTTATACACTATATTTGGTTGTACAGCATATTTTTGTACCAATTAATATGAAATAAGGTATACCAATTTCCTGATGGAAATTAACATAAATCTTTATCACAGTAATGAAATCTAATTAGGTCATAATCAGTCTATTAGATTAAAAAAAGAAATGTTTACCCTTTCAAATATTTCCTGTTTTACACTATCTTTCTTTCTCTTTATTCTATGGGTCAGTATGTGCATCATGATATTTGCATTGCTTTTGATCTCATCCAAATCATTGTAATACTTGCGGCTGAACACTGTCCAATTTGAAATAATAACTCTAGCTGCAACACATTAAAAATAAAGTGAATGAAGACTTATCAAAAGTTTATTAGAAAGGTACTAGAAATGGATATAAATTTCTACTAGGAAAGAAATATACTTTAAACCACAATCCGTAAGTAAGTATTTAACGATAAAAAATGCCTATATAAGTATTCCTGATGTAGAGGACAAGAGACAATTTTCAGTACTCATCCACTTGCCCTTTGGTCTCTGGTACAAAGTTATCTCATTGGCAATCATGCCACAAGTACTCATTTTATTATTGTAAAATATTAGGTAGACAGTTGACAAATTTGAATGAAATAAAATCTTAGTAAGCGCAATGTGTGGGAGATTCCTTATACATCCCAGTTCCTTATATAATTATATGAAATGAATCTTAAAATTTTACTCAATTGCAGAACATGATATTTTTTTACATTGTTTACTTAAAATGCAATTTTTCTGAAATTTTATACACTATATTTGGTTGTACAGCAAATTTTGTACCTATTAATATGAAATAAGGTATACCAATTTCCTGATGGAAATTAACATAAATCTTTATCACAGTAATGAAATCTAATTAGGTCATAGTCAGTCTATTAGATTAAAAAAATAAATGTTTACCCTTTCAAATATTTCCTGTTTTTCACTATCTTTCTTTCTCTTTATTCTATGGGTCAGTATGTGCATCATGATATTTGCATTGCTTTTGTTCCATCCAAATCATATTGTAATGCTTGTGGCTGAACACTGTCCAATTTGAAAAAATAACTCTAGCTGCAACACATTAAAAATAAAGTGAATGGAGACTTATCAAAAGTTTGTTAGAAAGGTACTAGAAATGGATATAAATTTCTACTAGGAAAGAAATATACTTTCAAACCACAATCCGTAAGTAAGTATTTTACGATAAATAAAATGCTCCGCAGGGTGCAGCTTGATACGACCGCAGAGGTTGAACCCTGAACAGTTGGGGCAAGTATGGACACAACATTCAAGCTTGATACAGCTTTGCATTTGGATTGTGATTAAATATTTGACACAGCATAGGTTTCTGACACAGAATGAATGTGGTCTAAGAACTTGAAAATTTTAAATTGGACATTCACCTATTATGGTCCAATATCCAAAATCTAAATACATGGTTAGATTCAGCATATCAAAGAACCCCAAGAATTCAATTTTTGATGAAATCAAACAAATTTTAATTTTGGACCCTTTTGACCTCAATGTGGACCAAGTTGATAACGGGGCCCAAAAATCAAAAATCTAAATACATGGTTAGATTCAGCATATCAAAGAACCCCATATATTCAATTTTTGTTGAAATCAAACAAAGTTTAATTTTGGACCCCCATTTGGACCAACTTGAAAACTGGGCCCATAATCAAAAATCTAAATACATGTTTAGATTCAGCATATCAAATAACCCTAAGAATTCAATTTTTGTTAAAATCAAACTAATTTTAATTTTGGACCCTTTGGACCTTAATGTAGAGCAATTTGAAAACGGAACCAAAAATTAAGAATCTAAATACACGGTTAGATTCGGCATATCAAAGAACCCCAATAATTCAATTTTTGATGAAATCAAACAAAGTTTAATTTTGGACCCTTTGGAACTCAATGTGGACCAATTTAAAAACGGGGCCCAAAATCCACAAACTAAATACACGGTTAGATTCAGCATGTTAAAGAACCCCAAGAATTCAAGAATAAAACCCCATTGAAATTGGTCAAGAAATAAGCAATTTTTACGAAGTATCTTCTTTTGCACAATACTGTGCAATTAAATATTTCTTGCTATTGCGCAATACTGTACAATTGACAATTTCTTGCTATTGCGCAATATTGTGCTATTGGATATTTCTTGCTATTGCGCAATACTGTGCAATTGAAGATTTCTTGCTATTGCGCAATACTGTGCAATTGAAGATTTCTTGCTATTGTGCAATACTGTGCAATTGAAAATTTCTTGCTATTGCACAATACTTATTATATAATAATTTACACATCCAGTTTGGTGTGTATCTCCTACCATATCATTATTATTTGCTTTTAAATATAAATCAGAAATAACCAACTTAAAATGGAAAATTTTAAAAGAAAAAAAAAAGGAAAAAAAAAATCCCCCCCCAAATTTTTTGAACCCCCTTATGATTCATCACCCCCAAACTCAATCCAAGCCATCCCTTTGTGGTATGGTACCTTGCAGTACAATTTCAGAGAGATCCATACACTTGAACACAAGTTATTGTCTGGTAACTAGACAAATGTGTTTTTTGGCCCCTTTTTGGCTCAAAATTCCTAAACGTTTAGGGCAATTACCCCCAAACTCAAACCCAGCTTTCCCTTTGTGATATGGAACCTTGTAGTACAATTTCAGAAAGATCCATACACTAACACACAAGTTATTGTCCTGCAACTAGAAAAATGCTTGTTTTTTGCCCCTTTTTGGCCCCTAATTCCTAAAATATTGAGGCAATTACCCCCATCATCAATCCCAGCCTTCCCTTTGTGGTATGGTACCTTGCAGTACAATTTCAGAGAGATACATACACTTGAACACAAGTTATTGTCATGAAACTAGAAAAATGCTTGTTTTTTGCCACTTTTTTGGCCCCTAATTCCTAAAATTTTAAGGCAATTACCCCCAAAATCAATCCCAGCATTCCTTTTGTGATAAGGAACCTGTGGTGGTACAATGTCAGAGAGATCCATACACTAACACACAAGTTATGTCTGGAAGTTACAAAAATGCTTATTTTTGGCCCCTTTTTGGCCCCTAATTCCTTTACTGTTGGTACCATAACCCCCAAAATCAATCCCAACCTTCCTTTAGTGGTATTGAACCTTGTGGTAAAATTTCATAGAGATCCATTCACTTAAACTAAAGTTAGAGTGCGAAAACCAATGTGTCTTCGGACGACGCCGGAGGACGCCGGACGACGACGACGACGTCATACCAATATACGACCACAAAAATTTTTTTGCGGTCATATAAAAATGCCTATATAAGTATTCCTGATGTAGAGGACAAGAGACAATTTTCAGTACTCATCCACTTGCCCTTTGGTCTCTGCTACAAAGTTATCTCATTGGCAATCATGCCACATGTACCCATTTTATTATTGTAAAATATTAGGTAGACAGTTGACAAATTTGAATGAAATTAAATCTTAGTAAGCGCAATGTGTGGGAGATTACTTATACATCCCAGTTCCTTCAATGAAATGGTTCTTTTTACTTAATTGCAGAACAGGAAATTTTTTTACATTGTTTACTTAAAACACAATATTTCTTTATTTGTATACACTATATTTGGTTGTAAAGCATATTTTGTCCCAATTAATATGAAATAAGGTATAACAATTTCCTGATGGAAATTAACATAAATCTTTATCACAGTAATGAAATTTAAGAAGACCATAATCAGTTTTTTTTTTTGAAAAATAAATGTTTACCCTTTCAAATATTTCCTGTTTTTCACTGTCTTTCCTTATTCTCTTTATTCTATGGGTCAGTATGTGCTTCAAGATATACATCTTTTAATCTCATCCTAATCACATTGTAATACTTGCTGCTGAACACTGTCCAATTTGAAATAATACTTTTAGCTGCAAAACATTAAAAATAAAGTGAACGGAGACTTACAATGTACCAAAAGTTTGTTAGAAATGTACTAGAAATTGATATAAATTTCTACTAGGAAAGAAATATACTTTCAAACCACAATCTGTAAGTAAGTATTTTACGATAAAAAATGCTTATATCAGTATTCCTGATGTCGAGGACAAGAGACAATTTTCAGTACTCATCCACCTGCCCTTTGGTCTCTGGTACAAAGTTATCTCATTGGCAATCATGCCACAAGTACTCATTTTATTATTGTATAATATTAGGTAGACAGTTGACAAATTTGACTGAAACTAGAGGCTCTCAAGAGCCTGTGTTGCTCACCTGTATTTACTGATGCTTTGGAAATCATGTAAAATAAGGTTAAAATCATAATTAATAGTATTAGATATTAGATATTATAATGATACCTAAGATAATAACAAAAAACTGCAAAATTTCTGTAAAATTACTTACTCAGGGCAGCAACCCAACAACGGTTTGTTGGATTCGTCTGAAAATTTCAAGGCAGATAAATCTCAATCTGATGAACATTTTTGTCACCTGTAAGATTTGCTCTAAATGCTTTAGTTTCAGAGATATAAACCAAAAACTGCATTTTACCCCTATGTTCTATTTTTAACCAAGTCAGCCATGATGGTTGGTAGGTGGGGTCATCGGACAAATTTTTCAAACTAGATACCCTAATAATGATTATGGCCAAGTACGGTTAAATTTGTCTCAGTAGTTTCAGAGAAGAAGATTTTTGTAAAAGACAACAAAAATTTACGAAAAATTGACTATAAAGGGCAATAACTCCTAAAGGGGTCAACTGACAATTTTGGTCATGACGACTTATTTGTAGATCTTACTTTGCTGGACATTATTGCTGTTTACAGTTTATCTCTATCTATAATATTCAAGATGATAACCAAAAACTGCAAAATTTCCTTAAAATTACCAATTCAGGGGCAGCAACCCAACAACAGGTTGTCAGATTTGTCTGAAAATTTCAGGACAGATAGATCTTCACGTGATAATCAGTTTTACCATGTGTCAGATTTACTCTAAATGCTTTGTTTTCAGAGATAAAAGCCAAAATCTACATTTTACCCCTATGTTCTATTTCTAGCCATGGCTGCCATCTTTGTTGGTTGGCAGGGTCATCGGACACATTTTTTAAACTAGATACCCTAATGATGATTTTGGCCAAATTTGGTGGCCCATGGTTTCAGAGCAGAAGATTTTTGTAAAAAGCTAACGACGACGAAGATGGACGCAAACGACGAACGCCAAGTGATGAGAAAAGCAATTTTTCCATTTGTAAAGGGAACTCTAGAACGGTAAAAGTGATGCCACCAAAATTCAAACTTCATCTGTGTTTTGTGGTAATAAGCATTGTGTATAAGTTTCATAATATTTGGTTGAGTCAAACTAAAGTTAGAGAACGTTTCCATTTGTAAAGGGGCATAACTCTAGAACGGTTAAAGTGACGCCACCAAAATTGAAACTTGATCTGTGTTATGTGGTAATAAGCATTGTGTATAAGTTTCATAACATTTGGTTGAGGCAAACTAAAGTTAGAGAACGGAAACCAATTTTGGGACGTACGGACGGATGGACGTACAGACATACGTACAGACAGACAATGGTAAAACTTAATGCCCCCTCCGCTACGGCGTGGGCATAACAAACTTAACATTGACCAATGACCCATGAAAATGAGGTCAAGGTCAGATGATACCTGCCAGAGAGACATATACACCTAACAATCATTCCATACAACAAATATAGTTGACCTATTGGTTATAGTTTAAGAATATTTAAAACAGACCAAAACACAACAAGAGTGCACATGCTGAAATGTCTCGCCTTCTTTACTAACCATTGATTTTATGTTGATAGTCCTAAATACAAAGCTTTACTACAAGTAACACATAAACTTAACATGATCCAAGTAAAATGAGGTCAAGGTCAGATAAACCAAACGAGAAATACATGTACACCTTACAATCATTCAATAAACCAAACATAGTTGACCTATTGCTTATTGTATCTAAGAAACAAACTTAACCATGAAAACTTAACATTGACCAATGAACCATGAAAATAAGGTCAAGGTCAGATGATACCTGACAGACAAACATATACACCTTACATTATCCTTCCATACATCAAATATAGTTGATCTATTGCTTTTAGTTGAAGAAAAACAGACCAAAACACAAAAACTTAACACTGAGAAATGAACCATGAAAATGAGGTCAAGGTCAAATGAACCATGCCAGACAGACATGCATATACACCTTACAATCAATTTAGGCATTAAATATAGCTAACCTATTGCTTATAGTATTTAAGAAACAAACTTAACCATGAAAACTTAACATTGACCAATGAACCATGAAAATGAGGTCAAGGTCAGATGATACCTGCCAGACAGACATATACACCTTCAATCCTTCCATACATCAAATATAGTTGATCTATTGCTTATAGTTGAAGAAAAACAGACCAAAACACAAAAAACTGAACACTGAAAAATGAACCATGAAAATCAGGTCAAGGTCAAATAAAACCTGTGAGACTGACATGTACATCATAAAATATTTCTATACACCATTCATAGTTGACCTATTGCATATAGTATAAGAAAAAAAGACCAAAACTCAAAAACTTAACTTTGACCACTGAACCATGAAAATGAGGTCAAGGTCAGATGACACCTACCAGTTGGACATGTACACCTTACAATCATTTCATATACCAAATATAGTATACATACTGCTTATAGTATCTGATATATGGACTTGACCACGAAAACTTAACCTTTTTCACTGATCCATGAAATGAGGTCGAGGTCAAATCAAAATTGTCTGACGGGCATGAGGACCTTGCAAGGTAGACATACTAAATATAGTTATCCTTTTACTCATAATAAGAAAGAAATTAACATAACAAAAAATGTTGACTTTATTTTCAAGTAGTTTCCATTCTCAATTTTACTGAACCATGAAAATGAGGTCAAGGACAATGGACATATGACAGACGGAAACTTCGTAACATAAGGCATCTATATACAAAGTATGAAGCATCCAGGTCTTCTAGCTTCTAAAATATAAAGCTTTTAAGAAGTTAGCTAACGCCACTGCCACCGTTGTAGCTGCTGCCGCAGCAGCCGGATCACTATCCCTATTTCGAGCTTTCTGCGACAAAAGTCGCAGGCTCGACAAAAAATATTCAAACACTGACCAATGAACGGTGAAAATGAGGTCAAGGTCAAATAAAACCGGCCAGACTGACATGTACATTGTAAAATATTTCCATACACCAAATATAGTTGACCTATTGCATATAGTATTAGAAAAAAGACCAAAACAAAAAAACTTAACTTTAACCTCTGAACCATGAAAATCAGGTCAAGGTCAGATGACACCTGCCAGTTGGACATGTACACCTTACAATCATTCCATACACCAAATATAGAAGACCTATTGCTAAAAGTATCTGATATATGAACTTGACCACGAAAACTTAACCGTGTTCACTGATCCATGAAATGAGGTCGAGGTCAGATGAAAACTGTCTGACGGGCATGAGGACCTTGCAAGGTACGCACATATTAAATATAGTTATCCTATTACTCATAATAAGAGAGAAATTAACATTACAAAAAATCTTTACTTTTTTTCAAGTAGTCACTGAACCATGAAAATGAGGTCAAGGACAATGGACAGACATGACAGACGGAAACTTCATAACATAAGGCAACTATATACAAAGTATGAAGCATCCAGGTCTTCTACCTTTGAAAATATAAAGCTTTTAAGAAGTAAGCTAACACCGCCGCCACAAAATCACTATCCCTATGTCGAGCTTTCTCAACAAAAGTCGCAGGCTTGACAAAACCTTAACACTGAGAAATGAGGTCAAGGTCCAATAAAACCTGCAAGACTGACATACATGTACATTGTTAAATATTTCCATACACCAAATATAGTTGATCTATTGCATATAGTACAAGAAAACTAGAGGCTCCAAGGAGCCTGTATTGCTCACCATTAGCCATGTCGGTCATTTTGGTTGGCAGGTGGGGTCATCGGACAAAAACTAGATACCCTAATGATGATTGTGACCAAGTTTGGTTAAATTTGTCTCAGTAGTTTCAGAGGAGAAGATTTTTGTAAAAGATTACAAAAATTTATGAAAAATTGTTAAAAATTGACTATAAAGGGCAATTACTCCTTAATGGGTCAATTGACAATTTTGTTCATGTTGATTTATTTGTAGATCTTACTATGCTGAATATTATTGCTGTTTACAGTTTATCTCTATCTGTAATAATATTCAAGATAGTAACCAAAAACTGCAAAATTTCCTTAAAATTACCAATTCAGGGGCAGCAACCCAACAACGTGTTGTCTGCATGATTTGTCTGAAAATTTCAGGGCAGATAGATCTAAACCTGATGAATATTTTTATCCCTGTTAGATTTACTCTAAATGCTTTAGTTTCAGAGATATAAGCCAAAAACTGTATTTACCCCTATTTTCTATTTTTAGCCATGGCGGCCATCTTGGTTGGCAGGCGGGGTCATCGGACACATTTTTTAAAACTAAATACCCCAATGATGATTGTGACTTAGTTTTGTCAAATTTGGCAGAGTAGTTTCAGAGGAGAAGATTTTTGTAAAAGTTAACAGACGACGAACGACAGGCAAGGTGAGCTAAAAAAAAAAAACTAGAGGCTCTAAAGAGCCTGTGTCGCTCACCTTGGTCTATGTGCATATTAAACAAAGGACACAGATGGATTCATGACAAAATTGTGTTTTGGTGATGGTGATGTGTTTGTAGATCTTACTTTACTGAACATTCTTGCTCCTTACTATTATCTCTACCTATAATGAACTTGGCCGGTAGTTACAGTGGAAAATATTTTGTAAAAATTTACAAAAATTTACAAAATTTATGAAAATTGTTAAAAATTGACTATAAAGGGCAATAACTCCTTAAGGGGTCAATTGACAATTTTGGTCATGTTGACTTATTTGTAGATCTAACTTTGCTGTACATTATTGCTGTTTACAGTTTATCTCTATCTATAATAATATTCAAGATAATAACCAAAAGCTGCAAAATTTTCTTAAAATTACCAGTTCAGGGGCAGCAAACCATCAACAGGTTGCCTGATTGGTCTGAAAATTTCAGGGCAGATAGATCTTGACCTAATGAACAATTTAATCCCATGTCAGATTTGCTCTAAATGCTTTGGTTTCAGAGATATAAGCCAAAAACTGCATTTTACCCTATGCACTATTTTTTAGCCATGTCGGCCATCTTGGTTCGCGGGCGGGGTCATCGGACACATTTTTTAAACTAGATACCCTAATGATGATTGTGGACAAGTTTGGTTAAATTTGTCTTAGTAGTTTCAGAGAAAAAGATTTTTGTAAAAGATTACAAAAATTTACGAAAAATGGTTAAAAATTGACTATAAAGGGCAATAACTCCTTAAGGGGTGAACTGACCATTTTGGTCAAGTTGACTTATTTGTATATCTTACTTTGCTGAACATTATTGCTGTTTACAGTTTATCTCTATCTATAATAATATTCAAGATAATAACCAAAAACGGCAAAATTTCCTTAAAATTACCAATTCAGGGGGAGCAACCCAACAATGGGTTGTCTGATTCATCTGAAAATTTCAGGGCAGATAGATCTTGACCTGATAAACTATTTTACCCCATGTCAGATTTGCTCTAAATGCTTTGGTTTCAGAGATATAAGCCAAAATCTACATTTTACCCCTATGTTCTATTTTTAGCCATGGCGGCCATCTTGGTTGGTTGGCCGGGTCACCGGACACATTTTTAAAACTAGATACTTGAATGATGATTGTGTTTAAGTTTGGGTGCATTTGGCCCATTAGTTTCAGAGGAGAAGATTTTTGTAAAAGTTTACGGACGACGGACGCAGGACGACGGACGACGGACGCAAAGTGATGAGAAAAGCTCACTTGACCTTTCAGGTCAGGTGAGCTAAAAAAGGTGGAAAACTGATTTGCAAGACTGAAGAATGAACAGACAGATGGAGGGATTGCAAACCTTAAGTCCCTATCGACTTCGTCGGTTGGAGACAAAAATGCTAAGTGGTTAACAGGACCTTTTTCAATTTTAATAGATTTGATAATCATATAAATGTGTATTGAAAGCATTAATAAATTTTGTTCAATTCTAAAATGATCGCCGTGGTAATTAATTTTACAGATCAATAGTCAAGTATATTGATTGTTACTGTTAACCTTGAAAACATAAAATCAATTAGCACAAAGACACCTTGTCCATCAGCTCAGGCAAGATCTTAATTAAACAAAATCAGCATATTATATGTTTTTTGAACAGTTGTAAGCTGATTAAATTCACGGTTTACTTCATTATTTCATTTTTTATTCAATATTGTGTACATCTAAATATATGCCACCTCCATTGTCCAAGGCTTTGTCATACGTGAATGCCCACTCAAAAATGCTGAAATGCAAATCAACGAAGTCTTGAAATGTATCATAAAAATGGTACTTTAAACAGTACTATAGATAAGGCCTCAACACATCAACTTAACTAATGGTTAACAGGTCTGAAGATTATCTGAGTAACCATTTAGGCAAAAATGTTTGATTCAACTACACTTATTTATAATTAACCTTTGATATGAATTTGTTAAAAACCTGGCAAATTTGGACAAGTGAGAGTGCTTTATACAATACAAATTTCCATATAATCAATACTTCCAAGGAGCATAACTCTTTTAAAAATAATGTGATCGGCACTTATTTTTGAACTCATCCAAGACATCGCTGATATTAACCTACAATATAAGTTTCATAAAAATTTGGCAGGAATTGTGCACAGGGGAGGGCTAACAATGCAATTTCCCATATTATTTATATTTCTAAAAGCCATAACTCTAATAGAAATTATCAATCGGCACTGATTTTCGACCTTGTCTCAGACATTGTTGATATAAACCTACAACATAAGTATAACCCTATGATATAAGTTTTATATAAATCTGGCAAAGAATTGTACACATGAGAGCGCTAACAATGCAATTTTCCAAATTATCAATATTTCTAAGGGTCATAATGCATTGCACAGGAGACAAAAAAAACCCCAAATGATTTGCACCTTCTTTGCTGTTCTTCATCTTAAATAGGTGCATGAGTGAGGACTCAAAAATGAAGCAAACACTCAAACATTGCATGACAGTGCAAGTTGAAGGCTCCCTAATCTGGAACAATCAGATAAAACTCAAACAATTCCATAAAAGCACAATGGGTGTCCCTTTTTGCTGAGTGAATTATATAAATATGCATGCAAAGTCACATTCTGTCGAAATCTAGACAGTATTATACTAAAACCAAAATCACTTTAAATCTTTTGTGACTTGTATTTTTGTATCACAAAAAGGTTAGTAAGGCTGACCCTAGAAATTACAGAGGGATTTCTATCAGTTCAAACCTAGGAAAAGTATTTAACAAGATTATACATGCCAGATTGTTAAAATTTACCCAATGCAACAATTTGATAAGCAATAAAATGCTCCGCTGGGCGCAGCTTGATATGACCGCAGAGGTCGAACCCTGAACAGTTGGGGCAAGTATGGACACAACATTCAAGCTTGATACAGCACTGAATTTGGATTGTAATTAAATATTTGACACAGTATAGGTTTCTCACACAGAATGAATATGATCTAAGAACTTAAAAATTTTTAATTTACCTATTCAAACCATATCATTATTATTTGCTTTTATATATAAATCAGAAATAACCAATTTAAAATGGAAAATTTTAAAGAAAAAAAAAGGAAAAAAAAATCCCCCCCTAATTTTTTAAACCCCCTTATGATTCATCACCCCCAAACTCATTCCCAGCCTTCCCCTTGTGGTAAGGTACCTTGCAGTACAATTTCATAGAGATCCATACACTTGAACACAAGTTATTGTCTGGAAACTAGAAAAATACTTGTTTTTTGGCCCCTTTTTGGCCCCATATTTCTAAACATTTAAGGCAATTACCCCCAAACTCAAACCCAGCTTTCCCTTTGTGATATGGAACCTTGTAGTTCAATTTCATAAAGAACCATACACTTACACACAAGTTATTGTCCTGAAACTAGAAAAATGCTTGTTTTTGCCCCTTTTTGGCCCCTAATTTCTAAAATTTTGAGGCAATTACCCCCAAAATCATTCCCAGCCTTCCCTTTGTGGTATGGTACCTTGTAGTATAATGTCAGAGAGATCCATACACTTGAACACAAGTTATTGTCTGGAAACTAGAAAAATGCTTATTTTTGGCCCCTTTTTGGCCCCTTATTCCTAAACATTTTGGCAATTACCCCCAAACTCAATTCCAGCTTTCTCTTTGTGATATGGAACCTTGTAGTACAATTTCAGAAAGATCCATACACTTACACACAAGTTATTGTCATGAAACTAGAAAAATGCTTGTTTTTTGCCCCTTTTTTAGCCCCTAATTCCTAAAATTTTGAGGCAAAAATTTTACCCCCAAAATCAATCCGAGCATTCCCTTTGTGATATGGAACCTTGTGGTACAATGTCAGAGAGATCCATACACTTACACACAAGTTATGTCTGGAAGTTACAAAAATGCTTATTTTTGGCCCCTTTTTGGCCCCTAATTCCTTAACTGTTGGTACCATAATCCCCAAAATCAATCCCAACCTTCCTTTTGTGGTATTGAACCTTATGGTAAAATTTTATAGAGATCCATTCACTTAAACTAAAGTTAGAGTGCGAAAACCAATGTGTCTTCGGACGACGACGACGCCGGACGACGACGACGCTAACGTCATACCAATATACGACCACAAAATATTTTTGCGGTCGTATAAAAACCAAATTGGTTTTATGGAACATAATCGAACAGCTGATCATATTTTTTCATTGGAATCAATTATTGAACAATACAGGACTAAACATAGGAGTGGTTTATGCTGCATTTATTGATTTAAAAAAAGCCTTCGACATTTTTATTAAAAAAGAGAAAACAACATATGGACAAGTAATATGAAGAAATGTATCCAAAATCTAGGCGTTTCGTATTTAACATCTTTCCATGTACCTATTAAACCTATGCTTGCTCAAATAAAACAACGAATTCATGACCAAATTTTACAGGAACAGAATTCATATATTACGGAATCATAAAAATTATAATTTTTTCGACATTATTGTTTTTCAAATAAACGTGCACACTATGTTGATCAATTGAATATGTTGAAAGATAGGGCACCTTTGACAAAACTTAGGCTAAGTGCACACAATCTTGAAATTGAAAGGGGCAGGTACCTGCGAGTTAACAGAGAAGAAAGGTTGTGCAAATTATGTCATAATAATAAAATAGTAGACGAAAAACATTTTATCTTGCACTGTACAAAATATGAATCACAAAGAAATGTCCTTATATCAAAATTGTCCAATTTTAAAAATTATGACAAACAATCCAAAACTGAGGACGAATATATCAAACTACTACTTAATAACAAGTGTAGAAAACACTTAGATTAATATCATCTTTTATTAATCAATCATTTGAATTAAGGAAAAATGTCCTGACAAATGAGTAATATGAACATTATGAAGCTATAACATACAATGTATGTATGTCAGTAGCCTATTCTACATTAACCTATGTATATTAATATATATATATATAACTGCAAATTTCATTGTTCAAATGTGCCTATTAATATGTTATGTAGTATTGTTTAATTGCTGCATCATTACCATTTGTGTACTAGTTGTATGCATATATATATGGGCTGTTGCCAATTATTGTAATTGAGTTTGTGTCAATAAAATATTTGTATTTATTTGCATTTGTATTTTATGTTTCATATCAAATATATACCAGTATGTGCTTTTGTCACAAACATTTTTAATTTGTTTATATGACATTTATGACAATATATAAAGAATTAATTATGCAATAGGTTACAAATATCAAAATAGGTACCAATAATAGATTTCATAAAATATTTTAAACACAGCCAAATAATCCCATATAGTGCCTCTATTTCACAGTGGTGGAGAATGTGTGTATGAAAATTACAAATTATATATCAAATAACCACATTCTGTTTGACCTAATTGCAACTACCATCCTTGAAAATGAATTTAAAACAAAGTTAGTAAGACAGGTTATTTTAGTGCTATCTTGATGAGTCATATTATGTGTATAACTTATTTTGGTAGACTTTATATTGTTATAACTGTATTAGATACTTTGGATAAATATATAAAATTTAGAACTGCTGATACATTGTCATGATTTAAATTCATTAACTTAAAGATTATATAAACCTTATTCCATAATTAATGAAATAAACACTGCGGGTCCAGGACCAATCCAGTATATCTTCGTAATTTATCCATTTTCTATGTGCATATTATTTAGGATAATTTAGAGCTGGTACAAAACTGTATACTCAGTGAATGATACATGTTTCTTGTTGTGGAATACATTTTTCAGAGAGTTGTTTCATTGGCAATCATATAATAACCACATCTTCTTATTTTTATCAACCTATATATATCTCGCTTTTTGACTCCTTCAAGGCAAGACAAAAGGAATTCATGTCAAACATGTCATAGGCCTTGAATGTTTAAAAGTACTTTAATATAACCATTAAAATTCAGGCAAAGTATTATCTGTAAATTTTTATATATAACTTTATTGCAAAAAGTGAAACCGTGAAGGGTTAAAATGCAAACATGATATACACAAGTGACAAGAAACATACAATACATGAAAAAAAGTGTTAAACAAGTCATGTTAATATTAATAATATATATATATAGATAATTGACCAATGTGGACCTTATTTTTCGCAATTCCATTGATTGCTTTATATAGCATACAACATTAGACAAAATATCTTTATCATGTTTATTGGGATCTAAAATAGATTTAAGTTAAGAGTTTGAGTCAAGCTGGTTAAAATTAGAATAATGGGTTTTAATTGCATTTATTAGGGGTTTCTAATATTACTGTTGATTTGGCAATGAAGGAAAAAGTGTTCTTTATCATCTAAAATTTACAAACTTTACACACTCTGTGTTCTCTGTGAATTTTATTATATCGAGTGACCGACCTATTTCAATTTCCAAGTTATGGTCACTTGTTAAATGTGGACGACTATTAAAATTGTTTAGATTGAGCAAGTAGTCTTCCAGTTTAATTTCATTTTTAAGTTTACTATAAAGGTAAAGTTTTGAACTGTTATCGATATTTGAAAGTTTTTCAAGAGTGATTTTATCATACTTTTCTTTAACAATATGTTTAAAAGTTTTTTTAAGTGAAATTTTTATAAGTTTAAAAGGTTTATCAAAATCAACGTATTCTTGTTCATCAATATTAAAATTTTTAAAAATGTGCTTGGAAGAAGTGTACCAAGTATATATTCCATCTTCAGACATAGACTTATTTACTTTGGAAGCTTCTTTAACAAGAGGGTTTATTTCATGGCAGTTAATTCTACAAAAATATAATAAAACTTGAGTTTTTATAAAGGAGTCAAGTGGAAACCGTCCTAACTCAGAGTTTGCAGCTATATTACATGAGGTTTTTTTAATTCCAAGAACAGTTTTACAAAATTTATGAAGCACTTTCTCAAAGCTGAATCAATCTGTCAAGGATAAAATATCACAGTTAGTTCCATGCATTTTGGCTCTGTTTATGGCTCTAAAAATTGAGTAATATAATCTTCCATAAACCAAATTTCGCTCTTATATAAAATTATGGGTTTAATTAGTGAATCAAATAATTTGCATGATAAATCGACAGGGACATGATGAAAATTAGACATATATTTTTTTAGTGAATATATACATATGGGTAATTTATTTTATTTTGATGAAAATTTGTATGCATTAATTATAAGAACTTGTGAAACTGCATTTGAAAATAAAAATTGATATATACATATGTAGGTTTTAACATTTCCATCAAATAAAACAATCAAAGATTAGTGAAATAGGTCAATAAATATATAGAATTTATATAGAAAGAGGGGATTCCCTTTAATGGAGATTACATATATCTTAAAATTTCATCCACAGAATTTTGTTCAATACTCCGTTGATAATTATAAGTCTTGCTTGTATATAATTTTGATATACTTTAAAATGCAATGTTGAAATTAAAATGGCAACTACCTTCAAATGTAAACTAATGATGTAAAACATCCAAAGTCAATTAACCATGACTAAAGGTTCATAGCCATATAGTCTCTGTTGGAATGAGATATGACAATTTATGCTTATAATTTTTTGCGTGAACCCTCCCTGAGGCAAAATATATTTTCAAGGTCAAATGGCTTGCACAGGTTTTTATTGGCGAGTTTTGGATGTGTCTATGGGCCACTCGATATCTCTCAGCCGGAAGTCGGAATAAAATTCTCGGAACGTCTCTAAAGTTTTCGATCATTTATACAGGTTGTTATCTACGTCTTTGATACGGTCCCTCTACGGCTAGGCTACCACGTGACATTACACCATCAAAGTAAATTGGAAAGTAAACAATAAGGCTAGGTTGCAGTCAATAAATCGTTTAAATATAAGAACCTTTTTGCCTTTTCACAAAACATATGTGTTTTTAATAATGTGAATGTTTATAAGCACTTTGATGTGAAAGTTTCTAAACAAGTATTATGACAACGCAATTATATTTGTTTTAAAACGACCCCTGTACACTGTGTGTATCTAGGTCAATTATAACGTGGTATTGTGCATTGTCATGATAACATGTAAACTAATTATGTCTGAAGATATAACCACGTGTGTATTTTCATCATAGACTAAGGAGAGAACATTCACGTTTGAATGTGTATATTAGATCGGAAAACAGAAAGATAATATTATTATCAAAAGTATTCAATTTAATTAATTCAATAGAAATCAAAGAAATATATACAAAATATATACTGTATTTATGTTTCTGTAGAAACTAAATATTAAATTGAAGTCAGAATATTTTCAGAGTTGCAATTAAGAAATAAGTATTTATATGACAAGATACTCTAGATCTGCTTTGGTATTTTTAAATATTCATTTGTAAATGAAACATGCATAATAATTAAATCTGAATAAATCCTTGCATCATACAAAAACAAGAGTGCACACGCTGAAATGTCTCGCCTTCTTTACTAACCATTGATTTTATGTTGATAGTTCTAAATACAAAGCTTTACTACAAGTAACACATAAACTTAACATGATCCAAGAAAATGAGGTCAAGGTCAGATAAGCCAAACGAGAAATACATGTACACCTTAAAATCATTCAATAAACCAAACATAGTTGACCTATTGCTTATTGCATTGTTTCTAAGAAACAAACTAAACCATGAAAACTTAACATTGCAAATGAACCATGAAAATGAGGTCAAGGTCAGATGATACCTGCCAGACAGACATATACACCTTACAATCCTTCCATACATCAAATATAGTTGATCTATTGCTTATAGTTGACATGGTTGAAGAAAAACAGACCAAAACACAAAAACTTAACACTGAGAAATGAACCGTGAAAATGAGGTCAAGGTCAATAAAACCTGTGAGACTGACATGTACATCATAAAATACTTCCATACACCATTTATAGTTGACCTATTGCATATAGTATTAGAAAAAAAGACCAAAACTCAAAAACTTAACTTTGACCACTGAACCATGAAAATGAGGTCAAGGTCAGATGACACCTACCAGTTGGACATGTACACCTTACAATCATTCCATATACCAAATATAGTAGACCTACTGCTTATAGTATCTGATATATGGACTTGACCACGAAAACTTAACCGTCTTCACTGATCCATGAAATGAAGTCGAGGTCAAATCAAATTTGTCTGATGGGCATGAGGGCCTTGCAAGGTATGCACATACTAAATATAGTTATCCTATTACTCATAATAAGAAAGAAATTAACATTACAAAAAATGTTGACTTTTTTTTTCAAGTAGTCACTGAAACATGAAAATGAGGTCAAGGACAATGGACATATGACAGACGGAAACTTCGTAACATAAGGCATCTATATACAAAGTATGAAGCATCCAGGTCTTCTAACTTCTAAAATATAAAGCATTTAAGAAGTTAGCTAACGCTGCCACCGCCGCCAGATCACTTATCATCCCTATGTCGAGCTTTCTGCGACAAAAGTCGCAGGCTCAACAAAAATGTTGATAAACAACAATAATTATATTTCTACATTAACTATTTCCTACCGTTTTAGTAAGGTTTTATAAGTAATTGTTATTTATTTTTTTGTATTGTAATATAAAAGTAAGATAAATTAATTAAATATTTAAATTTTAAACGGTCGTGAATAAAAATACTTGTGTGTTTTCAATTCACAAAGATTTTAAATCCTTGCAGCTCACAAAAAAATGTAATATATAATTTACAATAATCATAACAAAATTTAATTAAGTACTATCATAATGTTAATTTTTTTGTACTGTTTTAGTATGGATTTATAAGTCTTTGCTTATATTTTGTATAGTATAAAATAAAATTGAGAATGGTAATGGGGAATGTGTCAAAAGGACAACAACCCGACCATAGAGCAGACAACAGCTGAAGGCCACCAATAGGTCTTCAATGCAGCGAGAAACTCCCGCACCCGGAGGCGTAATCTATTCATATAGTAGAATGGTAGAATTTAATAAAATAATCCGCAGGGCGCAGCTTGATACTACCGCAGAGGTCGAACCCTGAATAGTTGGGGCAAGTATGGACACAACATTCAAGCTTGATACAGCTTTGCATTTGGATTGTGATTAAATATTTGACACAGCATAATAAGGTTTCTGACACAGAATGAATGTGGTCTAAGAACTTAAAAATTTTAAATTGGACATTCACCTATTATGGTCCAATATCCAAAATCTAAATACATGGTTAGATTCAGCATATCAAAGAACCCCAAGAATTCAATTTTTGATGAAATCAAACAAAGTTTAATTTTGGACCCTTTTGACCTCAATGTAGACAAGGTTGATAACGGGGACCAAAAATCAAAAATCTAAATACATGGTTAGATTCAGCATATCAAAGAACCCCATATATTCAATTTTTGTTGAAATCAAACAAAGTTTAATTTTGGACCCCGATTTGGACCAACTTGAAAACTGGGCCCATAATCAAAAATCTAAATACATGTTTAGATTCAGCATATCAAAGAACCCTAAGAATTCAATTTTTGTTAAAATCAAACTAAGTTTAATTTTGGACCCTTTGGACCTTAATGTAGACCAATTTGAAAACGGAACCAAAAATTAAGAATCTAAATACACGGTTAGATTCGGCATATCAAAGAACCCCAATAATTCAATTTTTGATGAAATCAAACAAAGTTTAATTTTGGCCCCTTTGGACCTCAATGTGGACCAATTTAAAAACGGGGCCCAAAATCCAAAAACTAAATACACGGTTAGATTCAGCATATTAAAGAACCCCAAGAATTCAAGAATAAAACCCCATTGAAATTGGTCAAGAAATTAAAGCAATTTATACGAAGTATCTTCTTTTGCACAATACTGTGCAATTAAATATTTCTTGCTATTGCGCAATACTGTACAATTGAGTCGTGAATTGACAATTTCTTGCTATTGCGCAATATTGTGCTATTGGATATTTCTTGCTATTGCGCAATACAGTGCAATTGAAGATTTCTTGCTATTGCGCAATACTGTGCAATTGAAGATTTCTTGCTATTGTGCAATACTGTGCAATTGAAAATTTCTTGCTATTGCACAATACTTATTATATAATAATTTACACATCCTGTTTGGTGTGTATCTCCTACCATATCATTATTATTTGCTTTTAAAAATAAATCAGAAATAACCAACTTAAAATGGAAAATCTTAAAAGAAAAAAAAAAGGAAAAAAAAAAATCCCCCCCCCCCCCCAGATTTTTGAACCCCCTTATGATTCATCACCCCTAAACTCAATCCCAGCCTTCCCTTTGTGGTATGGTACCTTGCAGTACAATTTCAGAGAGATCCATACACTTGAACACAAGTTAGTGTCTGGAAACTAGAAAAATGTGTTTTTTGGCCCCTTTTTGGACCCAAATTCCTAAACGTTTACGGCAATTACCCCCAAACTCAAACCCAGCTTTCCCTTTGTGATATGGAACCTTGTAGTACAATTTCAGAAAGATCCATACACTTACACACAAGTTATTGTCCTGAAACTAGAAAAATGCTTGTTTTTTGCTCCTTTTTGGCCCCTTATTCCTAAAATATTGAGGAAATTACCCCCATCATCAATTCCAGCCTTCCCTTTGTGGTATGGTACCTTGCAGTACAATTTCAGAGAGATCCATACACTTGAACACAAGTTATTGTCTGGAAACTAGAAAAATGCTTATTTTTGGCCCCTTTTTGGCCCCCAATTCCTAAACGTTTAGGCAATTACCCCCAAACTCAATTCCAGCTTTCCCTTTGTGATATGGAACCTTGTAGTACAATTTCAGAAAGATCCATACACTTACACACAAGTTATTGTCCTGAAACTAGAAAAATGCTTGTTTTTTGCCACTTTTTTGGCCCCTAATTCCTAAAATTTTGAGGCAAATACCCCCAAAATCAATCCCAGCATTCTTTTTGTGATATGGAACCTTGTGGTACAATGTCAGAGAGATCCATACACTAACACACAAGTTATGTCTGGAAGTTACAAAAATGCTTATTTTTGGCCCCTAATTCCTTTACTGTTGGTACCATAACCCCCAAAATCAATCCCAACCTTCCTTTTGTGGTATTGAACCTTGTGGTAAAATTTCATAGAGATCCATTCACTTAAACTAAAGTTAGAGTGCGAAAACCAATGTGTCTTCGGACGACGACGACAACGACGACGACGCCAACGTCATACCAATATACGACCACAAAAATTTGTTTGCGGTCGTATAAAAATAGATTCATTTGATAAATAAAATGTCCATCCGTAAGTACTTGATGTTTGTGTTTATTGATACTACATGTATATATATTAAAAAAATTTGGAAAAAAAATTACTAACAGGAACGTATCTTTATTATAAAATTTCAATTCTATTTTTGTTTGTTTGTTTTAATAGTTTAACCTTATATCATCTACATATTTGTACTATGGTACGGTTTTGAAAATTGTATTCACTGTGTTGCCCAACTATCCTACACGTCTTGATTCATTCACATTATAGATCACATTTCAAACGCACACTATCAGTTTGCGTTCTCAAAAATTCCAATAATACTAATTTCACTCGTGAATGCGCATTTTCGTTTTTCTTTAATATCTGGTTATAATTAATATCCAATTTAAGACCACCAAATAAATGCAAAAATACATTATAATCAATAAAAAGTACTTACATTTTCCTGGCCTAATGTTTTATGATTCATTTAGATTTTCCTAGTCCTGTTTAATATAAAGAACTACTAACTAATACTATATATATTTTGAAGCTTTTAGTCATGTTTTATAGTATATTTATATAATGAAGATTTATGAATCAAGTACTATTATCATGATTATGTTGTTGGCAATATACAGTATAGTCCTATTTATAAATATATATGCTTTAATTTTTATAAAGAATTCTCAGAGGCGATGTTACTACATAAAGGCTCTCAGGAGCTTGAATTGTTCACCTAGTTTTAATTTACCTACTGTGACCAGATGCCTTAGCCTTACTTATCATAACCAGCCAAATTTCATAGACACCATCCAGCATATCCATTCTCAGTTCTTCATGCCAAATCATTTTAAATGTGTCATTTAATATATTGAATTTGAATTGGTTGTAATCAAACAAGCTTATTAAGGCCATCACACAATTATTCTGATTTAACAGGCTATTATTTCAACTTGGAATTATTTTTAATTATGGAATTTGCATAATTTCTTGTGCTTGAAATTTTTAATAAATTCCATGTTCATTCTGTATTATAATGTTTTAAGTGGTACATAACACTTTCCATACAATGTATTTTGTATAGATAGTGTTGTGAGCGGCACAGTACATTCTATTGAAAATGTGCTATCTTCTATATAATAGAAAGTGTTGTGCACCACACAGAACATTAAAATACAGAATAAACATGGAATTCATTAAAAATTTCAAACACAAAAAATTATTCAAATTCCATAATTAGAAATAATTCCAAGTTGAAATAATAGCCTTTTATTTATTTATTAAATTTCTTGATGACATAAATTCCTGTTCTTAGTGACATGCAAGGTAGCAACTATACATATATATGTGTATACGTTACAGTGCTCAGTGTTAGCATATTTGTTGGTCTGTTGGCCTCATGTCTGACAAAATTTGAGACTTTAGTATCCTTTAATATATCTGGCCAAGTTGTGTCAGGGGAGAAGATTTTTGCCAATGCTTTATATGAATGCTTCATGTTGAATTGAACATTGAGTAGACAGTTCCTTGGCTTTATTTATGACAAAGAACTATGGGAAGACACTTATTTAGCAATGGCTGTCATTTCTATTGTTGGCAAGTGTGTGTGGTAGTTAGTATCAAAAGGTACTTCTAGATGACCATTTTGCCAAAACTTCCTTTATCTACATCAGTCAAGGGTCTAACTTAAATAAGTTATTAGAGAAAAATAACATACATGTCGTTATTGTGGGCTGAAATATCAAAAAACTGTGATAACATATGTATGTTACATGTTTCAAAGGGACAATATACAACCTTTATTTTGTTAAATTTTTCACAAGTTCTATTGATATTATAATTTTCTTTATGTATACTAAACTTTGCAAAGATATAACAGTTCATAGTTTACCAATCATACATAGTACACGGTAACACCTATGTTATTACAGAAAATATATTCCTGCAATAACCAAAGGGTGTTATTACAGCTTCTCTACATCTCTTTAAAGCCTTTGCTCTGACATCTATCACAATGTATTTCAATTCATTGTAAGAAATGATGATCAGAGCTTGTAATGAGGCACTGTGCAAGATTCCAAGTAATTCCCAAGTGTCTCATTTACTCTCATATAATAAGTTACATGCCTGTAATAACTAAAGCCTTGTTATTACAGCTTAGTTTTCCCTTAAAGGCCTATGTCTCATTGATTTACCATGGTTGATCAAAATTGTATTAATGGAATTAGAAAATTAGTTATCAAGGTAATATATTAAGCTACTGCGCAAAGTTTCAAGAATTCCCAAGTGCCCACTAAAGATAAAATATTTATGATATATTCAACTGATAACCACCATATGCTACTACAGATTAAGGAAAAAACAGTAGACAACTCATGAAGTGTCTGTAATAACGCATGCATGTTATTTTTCTCTGATAACTTGTTTAAGTTACACCCCTGACTGTACATTGTGATCTATGCTCAAAAACTTTGAAACAAATGTTTATTAAATACAATTTTCATCTCTATGAGAGTATTGTTCTCTTGCTGCGTCTTGCAGTTGATGAAAAGCTTATAAAGCATGTAAAGTATTGCTATTTATTGTCACTGAAACATAAAGCAAGTTATTGTTGAGCCTTGAGGTGATTTTTGAGTAAAATGTAATGGTACGAAGACGTTAAGCTACTGTCATTGACCATGTTGACGATCTAAAGTCACTAAAAAATTTGTAACGGTAACCAAAAAAACTGTGTCTCTTCTGTGATTGCTACATTTTGTACATGTATAATGTTACAGTAAGCTACTTGTATACATGCTATAAATGTAAATTAAGATAAAAATCATTATTCTAATTCAGTATTTATTCATAAATATATAGATTATAAAAAGAGATTCATGTATACATGGTATATGAGACAATAAAACTGTGAACTGAAAGTTTATTTTTAAATTTTGTTTACCAAAGGAAAATCTGTTAATAAAATTGAGAATGGAAACGGGGAATGGATATGACCACAGAGGTTTAACCCTGAACAGTTGGGGGAAAAATGGACACAATATTCAAGCTTGATACAGGTCTGAATTTGGATTGTAATTAAATATTTGACACATTATAGGTTTCTGACACAGAATAAATGAAGTCAAAGAACTTGAAATTGGTTATTGGATTGGAATTTATATTCAAATGAAGATTTCTTGCTTTTGTGCAATACACTGTGCTGTTGCACAATACTGTTTTCAGACTATATACAAAGCATTAGCAAAATAAATTGTGACCCCAAATTTTTCTTTGGAAAATTGACAATTACCCCCAAAATGAATCCCAATCTTCTACTTCTGGTATTGAAGTTGTTGGTTTCGTTCTTCAAAATAATTTGCGAGAACAACATTTCATTATGATTGTCTATTTTAAATTATCGTCCTTCCCTACACCTATATCACCCTGCTCAGTCGCTCCGTAATTCTCGTATCACGGCTTTGAGACGAGACCAGGCATTATCAGCGACGTCACAATGTCTGAGGAAAAGTTATCAGCGACGTCACAATGTGAGAGGAGACATTATCAAGCTTGCTTTTGTCAAGCGAAAACTGTCTTAGGGAGGGGAAAAAGACCAGTAATAGAACGATAAACAAAGAATCGGGTTTTCTTCGTATAGATATCGTAAAATATCAGCCGCTTGACACAATGTGAAGCTTTTTAGCTTTTTAGCTCGTTCACTGCGCTCACTCGACAAAAAAGTTCACATTGTGGCTCGCGGCTGATATTTTATGATATAAATGTGTAGAAAACCCAATAATCTATACATACGTAGACACTCCAGATTATTATTGAATTTTTATATTTTTACAACACAATGTGTAATCAATTCTGTTAATGTTTAATGCATTTAATGGCATAAAAAAGATTTTTATTTATATTTCAGGGATAATGTATTTATGGCCATCAGAAATAAAAATGCATGAAATGTCAATTTTATTTTTATTCTGCTAAAGGGAAAAATAGGGTCAGCAGATCCATAAATCAACAAATTAAAAAACCCTGGCCTGACAAAAAATGTGTTAGTATATAAGAGGTCCCAATGGAGCTAGTGTGTTACTCGCAAAAACAAAATACAAAACCGTCTTATAAGTTGCATGCCACAGATCTAGAGTTACACTTCACATGGACCTGACCTAATCACAAACTAATACATGTTAACTTGGCAAAATTTTTAAAGTCTATAGACCATGAATAAGGGGTCGGAGCCAAATAATCTCAATGGAAATGAGATATGCCAATGCTTATACAACTGCATACCAAATATCATTGACCTACCACTAGTGGTTCCCCATAAATTGACCTAATCACAAACTAATACATGTAAACTATGAAAAGTTTCAAAGTCAATAGACCTTGACAGAGGGGGCGGGGCCAAATAATCTTCATGGTAATGAGATGTGCCAATGCTAATACAACTGCATACCAAATATCATTGACCTACCACTAGTGATTCACCATGAACTAGACCTAGTCACAAACTAATACATTGTTGACGCCGCCGCCGCCGGAAACAGTATACCTATGTCTCGCTTTTTGACTCCGTCAAGACGAGACAAAAACAAAACAAAAAGAATTGAAATTTAATCAACATACATTCCTGTTAATGAATCATTTCCAAAATTTTTAAAATATAATATCAATAAAAATAAACATTTACTGATGGACATTATATATATTAAATCAATCCTTTCTTCAACTCTATATATTTCCATTATATGAATATATTGCTATACAAAATATAAGCAGATACTTATAAAACCATACTAAAGCGAAATTAAATAATTATAACGTATAAATATAGTAATTAAATGATTATTGTAAAATATTTTGATACGTTTTTTTGTGAGATGCAAGGATTTAAAATCGTTGTGAAGTATTTTTTTCATTCACTAAAATTTATATTTAACTAACTTGTGTGTACACATCCCTGATAATTGGTGCTCATAAGTTGAATAAAATTTTCATAATGTATTCACTGTTCAGACATGTTGGACATAATCATGATAATATAACATTATACATTATATTCTATTACTGACGAATTAAGTCTTTTTTTTATACATAATAATGTTAATGAATATTTTTTTGGTCTGTTAGTGTATCTTAATGAAATTAAATATTTTGACAGAAATATCGTTTTGTTTAATTATAATTATGCTTTCCGACCTAAGATAAATATTTATAACAGAAATAATCGTTTAGTTAATTTTCTTCAAGCTTGCTTTTACATAATCATGATAATGTCACGTGGTAACCGTTTAGAAATAATCAGTTTATTCTGAGACATAATATATTAGTATACTATTCCCAGGTTTATTGTCACAATGCTCAATACACAATAGTACGGAGCCCCTTAAGTGCCAAAGATGAAATTTAAATTATTTGTGCACGCAACTTTAAATCTTGTGCGCGCGACTTTAAATCTATGCGCACAACTTTAAATCTTGAGCGCACAACTTTCAAACTTGTGCACAAAACTTTAAATTTTTCATGGTTCAATTGCACCAGACTGAGTTATATTTGAAGAAGCAATGTTTGGTTAGGTAAAACCGGATATTATGGATATCTTTTTAGTACCGGTCATGTGAGAATGAAGCTGTGTTATGTGCTTTGGAAAACTTTGAAGAGGTCGACAAAATAAACCTTGCAAATTTTCTAGATAGCCACTCTTTATATAAATTTTTTATTGATCTTTTTGGTGTTCAAACTACAGAGCATACATACATTTTTACAAGACATAAGTGAATGACATGACATTTATGGCATTGTTATAATTGTTATTATGCGAATACGAAATAGTAAAAATTTACAAGTTTACGATGTGAATACTGTACACAGTATACATCTTTATAATACTATTACATATACAATCATATTTAAAAAAAAAATTAAATAACTTCCATAAATCCCATTTAAATCATTATGACGTGTGTGTCGTGATGTCATAGATTTTAACGAACGTAATCAATGCATCACTGGCAATGACTGGTAAATTATTAAGTCAGGGATTTCGTTACCATAAATTACGTAAAACTTTTACTAAATTCTTTCATAGATACAAAGATTTGATTAGTAAATTTGGCTGTACCTGTAGAAAACTGATTAAAAACGGTATTTCACAACCTAAATTTTACGGTAATATTGTACTTAAAGCGCGGAAATCACTATGTGGTCCGTGTAAACTCATCGAACCTTTAAACAAACTTATTAGTAAAGGTTATCTTACCAATGTTGTAATTAGATCTTTGAATATAGTTTACATTGGCACTAATATCGATTTTGTCATCAGCAAACTAAAACATAACTAAATTTGTATTCTTTTCAAAGGGGATGTATAAAGACACACCCACGTTCATTTTGATCTATAAAGAGGTTAAAATCCTAACTATCCTACTGCCTGTCGATACATTTATTTTTGGCATTGCACAAGTCATGTCTTCTTTGACTGTACATGACATTAAAATACTAAATCCCTGGGATGTGTTTTAGTTGATTTTAGTCTCTGATGCATGATTTTTTTTATTATTATTTGTTTTTGGCTTTTAACTAGTTGTCAGTAACTGCGAGTACTCTCAAATCGTACTTTCTTGTTTATTTGACCTGTTGATACTAATTGTAATGCTATTTTGTTATTTAATGTTATTCAGGGTTATATCTGGTCTATATACCAGCTTTGATAAGTGTTTGGTATTATTAATTACTATAAATTTTCACTTCGTACTATGAACATCAAAACTATTTGTTTTGTAAAAATATTTCATTTCTCTATTTGAACTGTTATTTTTGTTCGAGCATATTGTTTTTCTTAAATTGTTTAACATTTCATAGCGGTATAACATGTTACTTTTATTATTCTTCCCTTAGTTTATTTATTTTGTATTTACATTGTATCATAGATCAAATTATTTGTTCAGTGTATGTTCACTGGTGTTAATATGTCCTTTGATTGAGTTAAGCCATTTCTGTTGATATTTTATAGTGTGTCTTTCTATGTTATGATGTTACACTATTGTTTCAGAAAAAGGGTGAAGGTTTGGTACCATTAAAACGTTTAAACCCGCTGCAATTGTTTGCACCTGTCCTAAGTCAGGAATCTGATGTTCAGTAGTTGTCGTTTGTTGATGTGGTTCATAAGTGTTTCTCGTTTTTATATAGATTAGACCGTTGGTTTTCCCATTTGAATGGTTTTACATTAGTAATTTTTGGGGCCCTTTATAGCTTGCTGTTCGGTGTGAGCCAAGGCTCCCTGTTGAAGACCGTACTTTGACCTATAATGGTTAATTACTTTTATAAATTTTGACTTGGATGGAGAGTTGTCTCATTGGCACTCATACCACATCTTCTTATATCTATATATGCCATGCAGTACTTGAGAAAATACATCAAAGAAATATACCAGGCCAAATTAAAATTGTTTTTATGCTTTTGTACAGTGTCTGACTTAATGTTGAAAGACTAGGTAGATACTTCCATTCAGTTTGGTTCACAAGATGGTCTGGGGTCATGTGGGAGACTTTTGGAAGTAACAAAGAGTTACGAAAATTATCCCTCATTTAGAACAGAATTTAACAGTTTCTTAAATCGATGATATTTTGGGTAATGGACATCATTTAATTACCAAATTGAAGTTTTGATAGATACATGTTTGTCTGCATATCAAAAAGTATTTTTAATTTTTGGAATTTATGTTGATCATAATTGACTCTTTTTATTCATAGCCTAGTTAACTTTTTCCAGAAACATGTAGAACCATTACATTTTTTAATGTGTAGAGCATCATTAAAAAAAAAAAATACCCTCAACTTTTAATATTTTGCACACAAATTTCCCAAATGTCTATACTGATGCAAATATTTGATTTATTATCATGTGTAGGTCTGTCGTCGTCTGTTCACAATAATTGTTTGGGTAATAAGAAACAATGAATATGGTGTATAAATTCATGACACGAAATTTCTACATACACTTGACAAAGATCAAAGCAACGGAACAGCAGTTTTATTGCTATTCTTCATCTCAAAGTCACAGTGATACTTTAAACAATCTCACTGCAATGCAAGTTCAAGACGGAATTCTTGGCTGTATGTCTATAAGGTGTAATACCACCAAATCATAGTACGTCACATCCGGTTGCATACGAAAATAGGTCGAAAAAAAATATTCCCTTGAATTTGACAGTTGTAGGTAATTGATCCTACATTTCATTGCAGTAAAACATTTCTGAGTCATAAACATATATCTTGGGTATTTCAAAGCACCATTATTTCTTTATTTGGGGTTTCTATAGAATATTTTGGAAACTTGAGGTTACATGGTTACTAAAGCTTGTACACAGGTTAAAAAAGGGGGAAAATTTGAGTGGTTAACTTCCAGTGATGGTTATTTTCTTATATGCAATGAAATGTTATGTGAAATTTTTTCTATAGTACTGGACAGGATAAAACTTTACTCATGCCAAGTATTTCTTTATTTAAAACAAAGATAAATTCTGCACAATTTTTTGAAAAGTGCAAATTTAACAAAGACTAATAGGGGAAAATCAATGGTGGTATTACACCTAATATGGGAAGCTGTACATGCACCTTTGACCTTGTGAGTACTCTCATGTGTTAAAATTTCTTGCTATTTAAGTGAAATATTACAAATAATGAAATATTCTGAGTGGATTGAGTCTCCAAAATACATTTTATGAGAAAATTTCCTTGAAATAGGACTTTACCATGAATATTAGTTGACAGAACAAGCCATACTTAGAGTCTTGGGGAGCTTTTTCTCCTTATTTCTTATATTCTGCTATACTAGAAAAATTTTCCTAAGAAATACTTTAATAAATATATAGTTTTAAGTAAATGAAATTATTTTTAAAGCAGTAACAACAAATTATTCACCAAAAGAGAAGTTTTTTATGTCCCTCTCTGGAACGCGGCGTAAATTTAAGTTTTACGCAAGGACTTATTGAAACCTCCTTGGAGACAGTAAATTTTATACGGATAGTTCAAGCAGCTTGAATACTTCAATTAATCATTTATAATAACATTTCTATCATAAATGAGTGAAAGTTACCCCAAAATTTTTATTTATTGGCCTAAAAAGTAGAAATTTTGAGGAAATGAGAGGTATAAATGGACCAAAAGAGACTTTCTAAGGAAGAATAAGAGGTCCATTAGTAGTATTTATCATCCTAAAGTCATCTTTTGTATCATATTCAACTGTTTGTAGGCAGATGAGATAAATATTTGATCATTTATTGGTCCACACTATATTCTATCATGATGCGGCTTGGTTTGAATTTTTCGAAGAAATTTTGCTCGAATCGCTGTAGATGTCGTCTTACATTATACTAGATTTTTCTCAAACTATTGAACTGATTATGACAAAACTTGACAGGAATGCTTGAAATAACCAGTATTACAAAGGAAAAAAGTCACATTCAGTTTATTCAACAAAAAAGTCTTCTTTAGGTGTAATACCACCAAATCATAGTACGTCACATCCGGTTGCATACGAAAATAGGTCGAAAAAAAATATTCCCTTGAATTTGACAGTTGTAGGTAATTGATCCTACATTTCATTGCAGTAAAACATTTCTGAGTCATAAACATATATCTTGGGTATTTCAAAGCACCATTATTTCTTTATTTGGGGTTTCTATAGAATATTTTGGAAACTTGAGGTTACATGGTTACTAAAGCTTGTACACAGGTTAAAAAAGGGGGAAAATTTGAGTGGTTAACTTCCAGTGATGGTTATTTTCTTATATGCAATGAAATGTTATGTGAAATTTTTTCTATAGTACTGGACAGGATAAAACTTTACTCATGCCAAGTATTTCTTTATTTAAAACAAAGATAAATTCTGCACAATTTTTTGAAAAGTGCAAATTTAACAAAGACTAATAGGGGAAAATCAATGGTGGTATTACACCATAACGATACGGGACTATGTGAGGCTTTTTGATTCCATGATTACCAGGACATTTTGAGGCTGATTATTTTATCACAATGTGTTATTTTTAATGATTAATTGGTTGCGTTATTTCATTCACTTTCAGGTGAGGTAATTTTATTACTAAAGGAAATGGTTTAATGACAACCGAAGATAACATTTCATTTTTATGGGATTACCAATTACAAAGCACAACAATGAGTGATTACTGATTCCTCCATTTAAATGTTCAGTTATAGTCATGATTCTTCAAGACATCTACACAAATATGTCCTTTTCATGATAATTGATTTTTAAGCCCTGTCAATATATATATAGCACCTTGGTAAGATGAGCTTCAAATGTTTGTAAAATGCTGGGATGAAAAAGGCCCTGTAATGCCCCTTGTCCTTTGAAGTTGCAGTGGATTGATTTACAAAATGTACTTGATGCCTAGGAAAGGGTTACCAGGACCAAATGCAGATCAGAGTTTGCTATTGGTTTTTTCACTTCAATTCTGGAAATAGGGGCACCAAAAAGGGTCGAAAGTCAACATTGTTAAAAGCAGGTTCTAAGATTTACTTATCGGATCGAAGTTAGGGGAACGTACATGTCAATCCTATTTAAGACATCCCCTTTCTGCCACCTGATAAAGTGCTGGTTAGCTATGTGAGCTGAGAAGGATGCGCTGTATTCCGACAGTCCACAAGTCAGACTTCCCCATTTGTCAGACAGTCTACTTTTCCGACACCTCCTTTAGTCGACAGTCCAAAAGTTGGCTCATTAACCCCTTTTTCCAGAAATGTTTTGACTACAGGTACAAAAATTGTGTCTATTTCATTTTTATCTTTAAATGAAAATGAAAAAGAAGGAGTATGTAGTAATGTCAAAGAGACAACATGCATCCCGTAAGAAACTAGACATCTGGAGTTCACACTTGATCTCCAATAAAGTTGGAAACCAATATAACCATATGATGAACCTTAAAATATCTCCATCAAAATAACCAAGTGGATAGATTGGCGGACACAACACTTTATCTTCAAATATGTCGAGCAATTACAACATATATAGAGACAATCACAAATTTCTGACTTTGGACAGACGCAAATTATTTTCAGAAGATTGAATAGTTTTGTTCAAGGGTTAAATTTCATGTGAAAACAAAACACACACACACACACACACACACACAAAGAAACAGTAGAAATTAACCGGAAATGTACTGGTATTAAATTCCTCCAAAAGAACTTAATCATCAATTGACAGTATCAAAGGACAAGCAAACCAAATATTAACGATGAATGCTCGAAGTTCAGGACGCAAATACTGATGAAGTACTGCAAATTTAGAAATTGTTGCAATGATTTTATTAATGCGAATAATTCAACAGGATGTTCGTTGCATTAATAACAAGAGGCTCTCAAGAGCCTGAATCACTCACCTGTATTTCAGAGGAGAAGATTTTTAAATGTTAGCAAACTTGATGAACAAATTGTGTAAAATTGTCTTTAAAGGGCAATAACTCCTTAAGAGGTCAATTGACAATTTTGGTCAGATTAACTTTTTTGTAGATCTTACTTTACTGAACATTATTGCAGCTTACAGTTTATAATTATCTATAATAATATTCAAGATAATAACAAAAAACTGCAAAATTTTGTTAAAACTACCAATTTGGTGGCAGAAACCCACCAATGGGTTGTTCGATTCGTCTGATAATTTCAGGGCCGACAGATCTTGACCAATTGAACAATTTTACCCCTGTCATATTTGCTCTAAAAGCTTTAGTTTTTAAGATATAAGCCAAAAACTGCATTTGACCCTTATGTTCTATTTTTAGCCATGGCAGCCATGTTTGTCAAGGATCAAAACTTCGGATACATATTAAAAACAAGATACCCTAAGGAACATTTAGTAAAAGTTTGAAGGTTATTGGCATAGTAGTTTCAGAGGAGAAGATTTTTAAATGTTAGCAAACTTGATGAACAAATTGTGTGAAATTGTCTTTAAAGGGCAATAACTCCTTAAGGGGTCAATTGACAATTATGGTCTGATTAACTTTTTTGTAGATCTTACTTTGCTGAACATTATTGCTGTTTACAGTTTATATCTATCTATAATAATATTCAAGATAACTAAAAACTGCAAAATTTCCTTAAAACTACCAATTTAGTGGCAGCAACCCAACAACTGGTTGTTCGATTCGTCTGAAAATTTCAGGGCTGATAGATCTTGACCAATTGAACAATTTTACCACCATGTCAGATTTGCTCTAAAAGCTTTAGTTTTTAAGATATAAGGCCAATTAAAATTAATTGATAGATTTTCATCCCCGCCCGCCCCTCTGAAATCGTTCCGCCCCAATTTTTTTTATTTTGAAAAATTTACGATTTCCGGATTTTGTTCATTTTCGTTACCGGTAACTGACGATAATTTCGTTTCATTAATAACTTCCTGTTTCAAATTTTGGTTTTTGCATTTCTTTTTATGTTTGATTCGTTATACATGTATATACATGATAGAACCTTATTATTACACTTGCATATATGAAGAACACGTCACAAGAGCGTTTCATATCTAATAAAAAATAAAAAATAAAATCCTCCCACCCGCCCCATTTTTTTCAAAAATTTGGATGAAAATCTACTAATTAAATTTACTTGGCCTAAGCCAAAAACTGCATTTGACCCCTATGTTCTATTTTTTGCCATGGTGGCCATGTTTGTCGATGGATCAAAACTTCGGATACAATTTATAAACTAGATACCCTAAGGAACATTTATTTAAAGTTTGAAGGTATTTGGCCCAGTAGTTTCAGAGGAGAAGATTTTTGAAATAGTTTACGACGACAGACGACGATGACAGATGACGACGGACGCCAAGTGATGGCATAAGCTCACATAAGGGCCCCGGTGAGCTAAAAACTAGTATTTTGATTTTATCAGTAACCATTTTATTTAACATTTACTGAAATCGCAATACAAATATTAAACGCAAATTTTGATTCGCAAAAAAAAATGCACACATTGATCTCTGAATATCAGTACTTATCTAGCCAACATAACAATTGTATCAGTTGCAAAACTTTTATATTTATTTCGTATTTCTGCATCATAGATGATGATATTCTCTTATTGGCCTTCTTCATACAATAACCCATATATATGACAGGACATAATAGAGAATGTCACACATCTTATGTTTATTATTTATTCTTACGTATACATATACATGATATATTACATGTAATATAAATATAAAGGACTTTTATCTCGACCAAAGCGTTGTTATATGGACCTGCTAAATCAAAATATCAACCTCAGATTACGTTCTTTGTCGACATAGCTTCAACAGGTCCATATAACAACGAATTGACCTCGTCAAACGTCCATAATTGATAAGTAATTGATGGCATTAATATTCAGGTCGAGGTCGAAGGCTTTTGATCATTATAAAATATTTTGATTAAATCAGTTTCAATAAATTTATATTTTACAACATCAAAGGAAAAAGTAAAAGAAGTGATGCTAAATGCAAAATATAACTGCCATGTCATTGCTGGTTCTAGAGAGGATTTTGATAGCGTTTTTTCCCAATTAGAGTTTATTTTAATCTTTGGACTTCCACTGCTTGCATCCCAGATCTTCATATCCTACTTGTGCTTCATTCAAGATATGACTGCATTATCATTGTTGGTTCTAAAGAATATTTTTAAAGCTTTTGTACATTGATGACTATTCTAAGCCTTGTCCTCATAAATGCTGGTACCCACAGATCACTGGGCATTGATTTATATAAATTTGAATCTGTATGTCCTATTCATGCTTCATGCAAAACATAACTGCCTCATCGTTGCTGGTTCGTGTAATATTTTTCATTGTTCAAAGTTGAATATTTTCATATCTTTTTGATGTTTCATGCAAAATATGACTGCTTCTACTAACACCTCAAATATTCAAAATAGCTTCAATGCCAGAAAATGCAGTATATGTATATATATCCTTATGAATTATTCCCAAAATAATATACGTAAAAATCAGGTCCACCCTTTTTGATTGATTAGCAAATGCAAGCATGTTTATAGACATATATGACTGACAGTTCTGTGGACAGTTTAAAAAGTCGAACGTTCAAGTTTACAAAACAGTCAGGGATATCCATAACTCTATAGGGTTATTACAGATACTTTCATGAGTTGTCTACTCTTTAATCCTTAAATTTTCTAAATCTCTAATAACATATATATGTTTGTTATTTGTAAAATAAATCATAAATATTTTTTTTAGTGGGCTCTAGGGTACTCTTGAAACTTTGCGCAGAACTAAATGCATAGCCTTGATTACTAATTTTTGAATTATATTTAATAAATTTTTCATTAACCATAGTAAATCAATGAGACAAGGCTTTTAATGAATAAACTTAGCTGTAATAACAAGGCTTATAGTTATTAAACATGTTAAAGGCATGTAACTTATAATATGAGACACTTGGGAATTACTGGGAAGTTTGCGCAGAACCTCATTACATGCTCTGATCATTATTCCTTACAATAAATTAAAAGACATTGTAATTAACCATGATGTACATGTCTGAGCAAATGCTTTGGAGTGATGTAGAGAAGCTATTTCATGCCATGTTTGGTTTTATTCCATTTAGTGGTTCTCTAAAAGAAGACATTTGTATGTATTGTCCATTGGGTCCTATGTCAAACGAAGTCCCCCACTGGCGGCTGTCTTGGATGATGGATTGGCTACAAAGTAACAACACTTGGTCAGCACCTCATAAGGAACATTCATGCCATGTTTGGTTTCATTCCATTCAGTGGTTCTCTAAATGAAGACATTTGTATGTATTGTCCATTGGGTCCTATGTCAAACGAAGTCCCCCACTGGCGGCTGTCTTGGATGATGGATCGGCTACAAAGTAACAACACTTGGTCAGCACCTCATAAGGAACATTCATGCCATGTTTGGTTTCATTCCATTCAGTGGTTCTCTAAAAGAAGACATTTGTATGTATTGTCCATCATGTCCGTAGGGTCCTATGTTGAACAAAGTCACCAGCTGGCGGCCATCTTGTATGATGGATCGGCTACAAAGTAACAACACTTGGTAAGCACCTCATAAGGAACATTCATGCCATGTTTGGTTTCATTCCATTCAGTGATTCTCTAGAAGAAGTTCAAAATGTAAGAAGTTAACAACGACCATGACGGACGCCGGACGCCAAGTGATGAGAAAAGCTCACTTGGCCCTTTGGGCCAGGTGAGCTAAAAATGATTACAAAGTGTGACAAACACGGTAAAAAATCAAGTCCTTGCAAATCTATTTTTTACCATCCTACTATCATGACTATAATCAATAGACATTCAAGTTTACAAAACTTCCAGAGGTTAATGCACAAAAAAAAAAAATATATCAAAGAAATTTTTTTATTTGTTAAATTAAAGGTAATCATGGTAATAGCTATATACATGATATAGTTGAATCATTTTTTTTCTCTTACACTGAGGGATTTTTTTTTTAAATATATCATGTATATATATGTAAATTTCACCAGTTTTCAGTGTATTCTTTCATATCTAATAACAAAAGTTTGTATATCTCATTGCAAAAGCTTAAACTTTATATAAAAATTATAAGAAATCAAACAAATATGATCTCATTCATGTCATTACATCCTCTGAAAATTTCACACCAATTGCTTCAGTCAACATGGTCAATTTTAAGCTTTCTTCTTTTAAAAAATACATACGGTATATGTTTTTGATCCTTTTGATACACTCCTGACATATTTTTTCAGTAACTTTAAGACTGTTTTTTAATGGAATGTATAGAAAATCAGTAGTGATATCTATTTTAAATGTACAATCTCACAAAAAAAGTAACCTATTAGACACCTGATTACACTTTTTTTTAATTTCTGAACGAAAAGCTAACTTTTAACATGTTTAACTTTAATGTGAATAACTGAATTACTCTATAATCATGATAATTCTTAAATAATCTTGGGTAAAAAGTGTCAAGAAAAATCATTTAGCAAGACAGATTGAATTGACTATTCTCTTACTTTCTAATTACATTGTAAAGAAGTTACAATTGTTGTAATAAGAAATCATGTTGAATTTTGTTTTAGATAAGCTGTACATCCATGACATCAGGAACTTGTCCTGACCAGAAATAACTAATACCATTTTTTAACCTAAATCTTACAAGTACAGTCTTTATGTCAAACATATAATTTTGGTGCACATAAAGAACTGGTTTAAATTTTTATTCGCCCGTTTACGGGACGTACAATGTATTATGGTATCGTCCGTCTGTCCGTCCGTCATCAACATGTCGGACATTAACTCAAAAAAGCTTTAACCATTATGCATGAAACTTTGGTGAATTGTTTATATCTATTGACGTGAGCTCCCTTTCATTTGTTATAAATTTCAGATTTACTGTTTCTGAGTTTTGGGGTTTTATTCATTAAAAAAGGGGGGATTTTCCAGTTTTCCGACAATAACTCAAGAATGCTTTCACCAACTTGCAAGAAATTTTGGTGAATTGTTTATATCTATTGACATGAGCTCTCTTTCGATTTTTATAAATTTTAGATTTTACGTTTCCGAGTTAAAGGGTTTTATTCATAAAATAAAATGCTCCGCTGGGCCCAGCTTGATACCACCGCAGAGGTCCAACCCTGAACAGTTGGGGCAAGTATGGACACAACATTCAAGCTTGATACACACTGAATTTGGATTGTGATTGAATATTTGACACAGCATAGGTTTCTGACACAGAATGAATGTGGTCTAAGAACTTATAACTTATTAATTGACCTATTCAAACCATATCATTATTATTTGCTTTTGAGCGTTTTGAGCAATTACCCCCAAACTCAATTCCAGCTTTCCCTTTATGATATGGAACCTTGTAGTACAATTTCAGAAAGATCCATACACTTACACACAAGTTATTGTCATGAAACTAGAAAAATGCTTGTTTTTTGCCCCTTTTTTGGCCTCTAATTCCTTAAATTTTGAGGCAATTACCCCCAAAATTAATCCCAGCATTTCCTTGTGATATGGAACCTTGTAGTACAATTTCATAAAGATCCATACACTTACACACAAGTTATTGTCCTGAAACTAGAAAAATGCTTGATTTTTGCCCCTTTTTGTCCCCTAATTCCTAAAATTTTGAGGCAATTACCCCCAAAATCAATCCCAGCCTTCCTTTTGTAGTATGGTACCTTGCCGTACAATTTCAGAGAGATCCATATACTTGAACACAAGTTATTGTCTGGAAACTAGAAAAATGCTTATTTTTGGCCCCTTTTTGGCCCCTTATTCCTAAACGTTTTAGGCAATTACCCCCAAACTCAATTCAAGCTTTTCTTTGTGATATGGAACCTTGTAGTACAATTTCAGAAAGATCTATACACTTACACACAAGTTATTGTCATGAAACTAGAAAAATGCTTGTTTTTTTTCCCTTTTTTGGCCCCTAATACCCAAAAGTTTGAGGTAATTACCCCCAAAATCAATCCCAGCATTCCCTTTGTGATATGGAACCCTGTGGTACAATGTCAGAGAGATCCATTAACTAACACACAAGTTATGTCTGGAAGTTACAAAAATGCTTATTTTTGGCCCCTAATTCCTTAACTGTTGGTACCATTACCCCCAAACTCAATCCCAACCTTCCTTTTGTGGTATTGAACTTTATGGTAAAATTTCATAAAGATCCATTCACTTAAACTAAAGTTAGAGTGCGAAAACCAATGTGTCTTCGGACGACGACGACGCCAACTTCATACCAATATACGACCACAAAATTTTTTTGCGGTTGTATAAAAAGGGGGATTTTTCAGTTTTCGGACAATAACTAAAAATGCTTTTAGCAGTTCTCATGAAACTTTGGTGAATTGTTTATATCTGTTGATGTAAGCTCCCTTTAGAATTTTATAAATTTTAAATTTCTAATTTCTGAGTTATGGGGTTTTATTCATTAAAAAAGGGGAGATTTTCCAATTTTTGAACAATAACTCAAAAATGCTTTCAGCAGTTCTCATGAAGCTTTGGTGAATTATTTATAGCTATTGATGCAATCTCCCTATTGATTTTCATAAATTTCAAATATGACATTGAGAAGAAATTGAACTTTATTTGTTTGTAGTCTGACAACAGATTTACTAAGTATTGCGCTACAGCACAGTGTATTGCACAACAGCAAGAAATCTTTAATATGTCAAATATTTAATTACAATCCAAATTCAGACCTGTATCAAGCTTGAATATTGTGTCCATATTTGCCCAAACTGTTCAGGGTTGGACCTCTGCGGGCATATCCAGCTGCGCTCAGCGAAGCAATTTATTTATATTTTTCTTACAAATTTATGAATTTTGCTTTTGGTCTATTTAAAAAAAAAGATGACTTTCCTTTATTAAACCTTGTTCAGTCTCTTGTTTGATACTATATATATGGTGTATTTATGTCAGAGTCCCAAGCTGATCACAAGCTTATACAAGTAAGAAGATGTGGTATGATTGCAAATGATGCAACCATAGGACATGGTACGGCCATCAACAATGAGCAAAATCCATCCTGCATAGTCAGATACTAGAGGCTCCCAAGAGCCTGTGTCGCTCACCTGATTCTACTTTGGTTTTGGAAATCATGTAAAAACAGATTAAAATCATAACAGATACCTTAATAATGATTGAGGCCAAATTTGGTTTAATATTGGTCCTGTAATCTAATCAAAAGCAAAAGACTTTTGTAAAGTTTATAGAAATTACCAATTAATTCATTGAAATTGTAGTAAGTGACTTTACAAGGACAATGACAAATCAGCTACAAAGTAACAACACTTGGTCAGCACCTTAAAAGAAACATTCATACCATGTTTGGTTTCATTCCATTCAGTGGTTCTTCAAAAGAAGACTTTTGTATGTATTTCACAAAGGTTCCTTTGTTAAACTGAGATCCCCACTGGCAGCCATCTTGGATGATTGATTGGCTACAAAGTGACAACTCTTGGCCAGCACCTCATTAGGGACATGCATGCCATGTTAGGTTTCATTCCATTTAGTGGTTCTCTAAAAGAAGACATTTATATGTATTGTCCATAGGGTCCTATGTTAAACGAAGTCCCCCGCTGGCAGCCATCTTGTATTATGGATCAGCTACAAAGTAACAACACTTGGTCAGCACCTCATAAGGAACATTCATGCCATGTTTGGTTTCATTCCATTTAGTGGTTCTCTAGAAGATGTTCAAAATGTAAAAAGTTAACGACAACGACGGACACCAAGTGAAGAGAAAAGCTCACTTGGCCCTTCGTGCCAGCTGAGCTAATACACCTTCATGACCTTATCGCTATTTGTCCCCCATTACTGTACATCACAAAGGTTCTCGTAAAATTTTGACGTCATAATCCAAAATATATGACGCCACGATGGAAAAGTGAATGTTGTATGATGTCAATAGTTCAAGCGGGGCAGATACTCAGGTCAACCGGGACAGATTTCCAAATAGCGATGTCGTATAAAAGGCATGGAAATGGTGCATGTGACATTTTCTGTACTGTGCATCATACATATCTTCATTAAAAAAATCAATATCACATATACAGAAATAATTACTTTCCTATTATTTTTAATTCAAATAATTGATAGAACATTTAGGAAAAAAGTATAATGGCCGAAACGACCAAGGCTGGACTGGTGTATGGATGAATCGACATAAGCATCTGAGAGAAAAAAAACTGTGCTTACCAGGGGCGAAGCTACCCAGAGGCACGGCAGCACGTGCATCCACGTCGTTTTCACACAAAAAAAAAAAGAAAAAAAGAAAAAAAAAACAGAGAGAAAGAGGGGGACAAAGTTAACATATACAGGAATTGGTCTTTCTATGTATGCATTTTAAAAACAGCACAAAGAATAAAAGCAAGAGGAATACACATGCAGCGAAATTTTTAATCATGTAAGATATGTATGTGTACCATAAATACATACAACTGGTGTAAACTGTTTATATTACGGGCATTGTTTAGAAAATACCTGCTACATAGTTGTCGGTACCACCACCATAACGTAGACTCGCTTTGAGTGCAAAAAAAAAACATAATCCCTTTAGGGTTAACAAAAAAACTTGCAAATTTTTATTTTCTGCTTCGCCCCATAGCACACATCGTACTAGAACGAAGACTCTTCAACTCGTATCTATCCAGGAATAATGACTGTTACCTTGTGAACTAGTTCAAAATTGACCAAGTATGTAGGTCTTGACAACACGAATAGTTCATTTTCACATCACGTCAACGTATTCTTGACCTGGTGTGCATTTAATATTTGCTACCGGACATTAATAACAATTCAATCAATCAATAGTTTCCGTATACTAGCAGATGAGAAGTTGGAACTCAGCTGTTATTATAAAAAAAAAAAGTACATATTTTCCAGTACATGTATTACGTTTTCTTCTATTTTACAAAAAAACATCTTGTATATAGATTCGATAATTGGAAGTCGTTTCTATATGGACCGGCTATACGAATGGTTGATTGTTAAAGCATTTAAATAAATTGTTAATTCTAACTCGTTTTACTGGACTATTTGGTTATTCAATTTTATAATGAATTTTCTGTCTGAGTCGGACACTAAACTGCTGATTCTTGTTCGAAAGATACACCAAACTTTTAATACACGTATCTTCACTGTTATCATCTAGATATTTTCATACAACTGGTCGAATGCACACAGTATTTGTTGATTAGCTGGATAAACGCAGATCATGAAAAAGATCGTGATCAAAGTACCATTCCCTATGAAAAAGTTCATTAATTTCAACTTCGACAATTCCTAACTGCGTAAAATTAGAAATTCATATCCCTCTGTCTTGTAGAGTTAACCCACAAAATTTTTAAACATCTAAATACATATATGTTAAGCAAAATATTGGAGAATGTGTCCACCAAGTATTTGGTATCCAATGATGTTTATGCTAACAGAAACAACACATATAGTATTGTGTTTATGTTTATTGTTTGTTTTTTATACTTCTTTGCTCAATACATTAATACTAGCATATGGAACAATTAATCTCCGTGATTTTAAAAGCTTTCACGGCGTACAAATACGCAAACGACAATGTTTAGTCTTCATTCGACTCGAAGTTAAACAAATAGTTGACAAAAAAAACACAACAAAAATGTCCAAGTTTTATTACGGTTGTGATTGTTTTGAAACACTATATATGCGGAGCTTACGGGGGGGGGGGGGGGCTTCGCCCCCCTGGATCCCTACCAGGGCAAAAGCCCTGGACATACTGGGGGACTTAGGCGGCCCCCAGAACCCTCGCCCTTTAGTTTGTGATTCCACTTCATTTAGAAGGTAGCTATGCCCCTACTTACATTAAATTATGTGGTTATCAATTATTATCAGTGAATATGTCCAGTTTATCTTTGGTCATGTTGCCATTGTTGGTACGTCTGCAGCGTCTGACAGTCACATAATGTACGTCGATGACGGGAAAGAAGTTAAACGTAAGCGTATACACAACGCTAGAGAACTTTGAACTGTGACATGGTCAGGGATACCCGTCATGTTTTGGCTTTTGCGGTTGGTTATTTGCTGCTTCAAACTAGTATATAATATGATTAAAAAAATACTTACATGATGAATAATGAAAGTTTGATGTGATCGAATAAATATCCAAATTACTAAAACACTAATTGTAATTGAAGATAAACAAAAATACACAAAAGTGGATAAGTATAAACACACACAGAAATATTGTCATTTTCAAATTCTGGAAAACCCCACAAATTTGTGCATGCGCACTGCCACTGTGAAGCTGCAGGGCTTAATTTATGATTCTTATCGATAATTACAAATATGGGGAGGGTGTCTTCTTCGGCGACCTCTTTGAGGTATCATAATCTTTTCTCTGTATAAACAATAAAAATCAAAATTTATCTTTTTAATAGAAAAAAGAGGTCTCTCAGGAGCGGATCCAGCCATTAATGAAAAGGGGGGGTTCCAACTTTATGTCCCCATTCAAATGCATTGATCGTCAAAAAACAAGAGGGGTTCCAACCCCTCCACCCCTCCACCCCACCCCTGTCTCTTTATTCATCTTTTTCGTTGATTTTTTTGTTTTTATGTTGTTGTTGGTTTTTTTTTTTTTTGGGGGGGGGGGGTGTGTGAGTTTTCTCTTATTTTGAAAAAAAGAAACCACAATATTCGGATTTTGAAAATGGAAAGAAGGCTGTAAAATGATTAATTGCGCTATGAAACAAAATAAATATGTACTGGGCATTTATATAAAAATAAGAAGATGCGGTAAGATTGTCAACCGTGCGAGGGCTTAACAGCCAGTCAAGGTCGTTAATCACCTAGATAGATAGATTGCCAACCATGAGACAAAATCACGTAGATATAAATAAAGTTCTATAGGTCTTCGTCACATGCAGGCACTTGTTTTTCTTTCAAAAGTGTGTTTTTTTATAGATCTGATGAGTTAAACCCTTTTTAACTCAAGCACGCCCTCAAACATGTTTAACCCCGCAATATCATGTATGTGCCTGTCCCAAGTCAGGAGCATGTCGTTGATTCATTATTTGGGATTTGTTGATGCTACACCGGTTTTCTCATTTGATTGATTGTTTTCATTTGTGATTTTGTCGTCTTGTATAGCTTGCTATGCCGCGGTATGGGTTTTGCTCATTGTTGATGGCCGTACGATGACCTATGGATGGATAGTTGTCTCATTGGCAATCGTATCACATCTTCTAATTTTTATAAATTTTGAGAGATAAAACCTCTGCAAACACACGAAATGTACGAAGTGTTAATTTCATGTACATATCAATAGATATATCTAGTAATGTTTTAATTTATTGAAAACAATATCAATGTTATAGTAGTACAGATGACAACGATATTCAAAGGTTTTGCTTCAGTTTTAAAATTGGTAACCATGATAAATAGAATAAGATTTTTCAAAGAACCAATTAGTTAACGTGGATCGTAAAAACTTTTTCTGCATGTACATGTGCAGTCACACTTTCCAATCAAATTTGTACATAACTACGAAAGAATGCAGTAAATTAAGGTTTCAACTTTCAAGTCATTTGTGAGAGAGCCATATCGATATAAGTGGCTGTATATAAGTCCTTGTTTTTTGGAACGAAATCGCTGACTTTATAATTTCCTAACAAGTTATTATAATACACGACTCTACCATTCAAAACTTTGATAACACATAACCACCACTTATTTGGTATACATAAAAAAAACCAGCACAAGTTTAATTTTAATTATACGTCTGAAACATCAGACGTCGATGTAAAAAATAATACTCATCTAACTTGAAACTACGTATACATGTGAATTGTCGAGTTTCAGACATGATCCTTATGGCAATGTTATTACGGGGGACCCGAATATAGTTCAAGACCAAGAGGTTAAAAACTTTTTGAAAAGGATCAAAATATCGTCCTCCATCTAAAAAAGATTGGGAACAGTGTCGTCAGGTCATAAAAGACGCTCTTTCATCCCCGGCTTTCATCGCATTGTAAAAATTGGTGTTAACGGAAAAAATCTGTTAAAAAATCTCTTGATTCTTATTTAAATAAATTTATTGATTGATTGATTGATTGTTGGTGTTTTAACGCCACTTTTAAGCTCCACATTTGGGCTATTTCGTGGCAGCCAGATTTTGTTGGTGGAGGAAGCCGGAGTGCCCGGAGAAAACCACCGACCTTCGATAGGAAAACTGACAATCCTAGTCAATTAAGAATGGAGTCGAATGCCCCTGCACGGGCGGGGTTTGAACTCACAACCTCAGTGTTGACTGGCTAGTAATTACAGTAGTAGAACTACTTAGACCACTGGGCCACCGAGGCCCCTTAAATAAATGTAAGAATGTTGTGCTTATTCGAATATCACATTTTGATAATAATTCAGAAATAGATAAAAGAGTATAAATAATACTCCTATTTCTATAGAATAAGAAACAAACTTCAAGAATTTTAATTTCAAAGGGTTTAAGTTTGTTTCGGCCGACAAAGCAGTCACCAATGTGGTGCTGGTATGCCGTAAATACTACATGGACGTTGTTAAGAATAAGAATTTTAATACAAGAACAAGTCTGAACTATGTTTGTTTACTATTTGACTCTCTGGGGAGCGCACGGACTTGAATTTAGATGAATTAAAATGTTTATTCTTAACAACGTCTATGTAGTATTTACGGCATACCACCACCACATTGGTGACTGCTTTGTCGGCCGGTACAAACACAAACCCCTTTGAAGTTTTGTTATACCTGTAGAAAAACTTATTTCAAACGGGATAGCACATCCAATTTCTTCAATTTATATCCATCTGATCAGTTAAGTCTTTTTCAACTGATTTTTATAGTTTTGTAGTACAGTTACAACATCACTGTCCCAGGTTAGGGGGGCGCCCACTGACATGTTTAACCCCGCCACATTCTGTATGTGCCTGTCCAAAGTCAGGAGCCTGTAGTTCAGTGGTTGTCGTTGATTGCTGTGTTATGTATACCTTTTTGTTTTTCGTTCATTATTTTGTACATAAATTAGGCCGAAATGTTTCTCGTTTGAATTAATTGCATTTGTCATTCCGGGGCCTTTTATAGCTGACTATGCGATATGGGCTTTGCTCATTGTTGAAGGCCGTTCAGTGACCTATAGTTGTTATTTATTGTGTCATTTGGTCTCTTGTGGAGAGTTGTCTCATTTGCAATCATACCAGATATACTATTGTTTTAATGGAATTTCACTGTTTAAGGTTATAATCTTAAAAACTATGAAAGATAATGAGAAATTTTAAATAGCAAAAAATGTTCAGCAAAGTAGGAAAAAATCATTTGTGTGCGATGGATTTACTTTCCATATCGACTGAACATCTTAGTCAGAGGATATTTCATGGCGATGTAACGCTAATAATTGCAAAGGTATTTCAGTAAATCCCCGATTTACCGTCTTTGGGCATCACCACCGTCAGCAAAATACAGACGTGATTCGAACGGTCCAGAATCATCTATGGTCACTACAATGAACAATGTTATTCAGCACAGCTATGTACATGTACTTATAGTATTTTAATGTTTTCTTAAAACAGTTGGCTTCAAATATGACTACAACGTTATGACATGTAAAACGGGTATTTTTAATCTTTTGATTATAATAAAAAGGACTTATCCTGTTCGAAAATAGTGTAGATATATAAGTAAATCTACCTGTGATTACCTGAGTTTAACGCAAAAGAATGCGCGCAAATGTAATAAAAAGCTGCGCGCAAACGTAATGATTTTTGCGCGCAATTGTATTGCACCGGCACGAAACAGTTGCCACTAGACGTTTCGCTAACAACAATCTATAAATCAAAATTGAAAAAAGCATGATTTTTTTCAAGATTCCAAATAGAAATTTTGCCATATTTTTCAAGTAATTAATAACATTGGACTTTTACTACTAGGGAAACTAATTTTAATACAAACAGTTATAACAATTCACTGAATTTGAATTCGCTCCTTGGTTGACAAGTTCCGTGTTTTGCAAGAAAGATGAAACACGTTAACATCTGAAGAATTTCACAAGAAAAATAATTTTCCAGACATATTCAACTAACCACGGACTCATTTTCAAAGGAAAGGTTTTCCAGAGAATTAATTTCCAAGCAAAAGATGGAGTTGACCTTTCTAACGTTTGACGTTTCATCTCAAAAACAGGGCTTTTCATCTTTTATGTTAGACTTCACATCTCATCTCCTGACTGGGGTGTAGAAATATTGTCATTAATGCGTCCATTGCGTTTCAATATAAATATACCGCTACGCTCGGTCGAAATAGGGACGTTAAAGATGCCTCGCTTAGGGTGCGTGTGACGCTCCTAACCTTTGCAATGTCTTTATAAGGGGTTATGTATTTCAATTAAAAAATGCTGTCTATATCCAAAATAAACCTGGATTTCCAGACAAGTCAACATTTCATAGCTTCATCCTACGTATTGTAATAATTTGTTTTTCATCCTACAAATGTATTAGATATTTGCCACTGGACGTTTAGAAAACAAATTTTAATCAACCAATCTATCCCTTACGCTGAAATAAACATCTCTTGTTATTATTTTCCTTCTTTACCTCACGCGTCTCAGTGGATGCTTGATTTTTTTAGGGGGCTTTACTGTGTAGTCCTTCAATACAGTTGGGTTCATTTGCAGATCTTTAGAAGCCTCTGTTTAGTTTATTCACATCTGTTCTAGACGAAGGACAATTTAGTAAGGAGTCGTGTTGTATTTACGCAGGCTAAAATCCAGCAATAGACTTTACATCTCAAGTGCCGAATTGTCCATTTAAAGTCCTAGCCTTTGGTCTACAGCGAAGTACTATTTATCTCTAATGCTAGACTTCATACAATATCGCATGGGTTGTATTGTATATCGCCAGCGCAAGGCTTTACATCTGAAGCTCTACTGTTTACATCTGAAGATTTATACGGCTATCCTTCACTGCGTTGTCCTGTAATAATGGTGTCAACAGCAGATCTTTAAAAGTGTAGGTTGATTGTATTCGCATCTTTTTCCGTAAAGTAGAATCTTTCGGATTAGTGCTTGACTTGACAAATTTAGCACTGCACTTAACACTTAACCAAGTGCTGTACTTAACATCTATAAGGCTTGACTTTTGATCTCAAACGCTGGACTTTTCAGCTTCTGCAATAGATTTCATATGTCAATTTTTGCATTCAAATGATTGACAGGGTTGCAGAAAAATGGTAAACCAAAGACTTCACCAGTTCCTGCAGCGTAAGTGGGGCATCCGGCCGTTTGACGATGCAGTATGTATAGATACGGCGCCACGCCCTGTCGGAATACGAACGTTAAATCCGGAGACTCATCTAGGATGAGTGCCACTGTCAATGAACGTGCATTGAGGAACACTTTAACAACTCTCTGATAGGTCCGTATAGGTGACAAGATGCATGGCGAAATTTGTATCCACATTAAACGTACCTTGAAAAACATATCCATTGAATACATTTGTGTTCGTCCTTAATATACATGAAATATTTGCCGCTGAACTTTTATTTAAGGATGATTTATTAAACGATCAATCCCTTAGGCTGAACTTTACATATTAAATGTCAGACATTATACATTTTCAGTATGTCGAAATTATTAAAAGCTTGTCAGTAACACTCATTACTCAAAATTTCATATTTCGAAATTAACAACAAATAGCGAATTTCTACATTATCAATTCCCGAGGTTTTACCAACGAAATGTAACGTTTAGAGCTCACTGTAACCCTTTCTCGTCACTTAGCGTCCGTCGTCGTCGTCGTTCTGCTGTTAATTCTTCTGAAACCACAGGTCAAACTAGTATGGAGCCCCTTAAGTGCCAAAGATGAAATGTATAATAGTTGTTCGCGCTACATTAAATCCTTTGCGCTTAACTTTAAATCTTAAGCGCACAATTTTGAATCTTGTGCGCACAACGTTTGTTCAAGATTTAAAGTTGTGCTCACAAGAATAAAAAATTGTGCGAACAAGATTAAAAATTGTGCACACAAGATTACAAGCTATTCGCACCATGTTTTTGCGCTGGACTTAAAATTGCAAGTGCTCGTGCAATTGTTGAAACTATATAGCTTACAGAATGGAACTAAATAACAAAACAAGATCGGCAACATATGATTTACAAACAATTTTTAAAAGTTATGTGCAAACGATTTAAAGTTTTGCGCACAAGATTTAAATTTGCACACACAAATAGTATACATTTCATCTTTGGTACAAAAGGGATTCCTTAAATTAGAAACAATCTTTACCGAAATCGTCCTATATGTATCTTATTTCAAAAAAGAGTTCGCCTTTCAACCAATATGGTAGCCAATTTAAAAAAAAGAATATAGCGATAGGCTGCAAGTAATGTCTTTTATCTTGTAAAATATTATCTATTAATAGAGGCCAAATTGCTCAAAATGGCTTGAACTACTTACTACCCATTTCTCCAAAACTATCAGATGACTCTTTTATTGACTTAAGATGAAGAATTTTACCTATTTTTGCGATTTGTCTATAAGCAATAACAACAGATGACGTAAATCTTTAATCGATTCCTTCCAAGCAATTATCCGTACTGATATTTATGCAATGGTCGAAACAGAATATACATTATACAGACTGAAACTAAATGACAAAAAAAGATTGGCAAAATATGATTTAAAAACAAGTCACACGTGCACCGATATCATCAGTCAACTTCTTGTAGCAGTTAGTGTTTTTGCATGTTGATTTTACCAAGTTTTTGCCTTTTTGCTAGAAACTATTCGAAATATTTTGATTTTATGCAAAATTCCGGTTGAGGCTGAATAATTAGACTTTAAATATGTTGAAGTTAGATCTATTCTGACTCTGCGCTACATGTGCATTCAAAGTGTGTTAAGGATCAGGATCACCCTCGGCATGCCAAGAAATCCTCGCTCAATACTCCGAATATAGAATTCATAAGATAAGAAAATTCCTTGTGGAACCCCTTGAATTAGGCTTTCCAATCCAAACCTTGCTTTCTAACCGATCTATTCATGTACAAGATCGTCAACTCTTTTTTATTCAAATAAAAAAATCTACTGTGCCGTTATATATATATACAGGTATGTTGTCTTCCTGGAATCCCCGCATGAAAAGAAAGAAATATCCCTCCCCCCCCCCCCCCCCCCCCCCCGAGTCCAAGATAATATATTCCTGCAACACGTGATGTTTTACCACGTGGGGTTAACATTAGAATAAATGCCGAATATAGTAGTGAATAAAATTGAGAATGGAAATGGGGAATGTGTCAAAGAGACAACAACCCGACCAAAGAGCGGAAAACAGCCGAAGGCCACCAATGGGTCTTCAATACAGCGAGAAAATCCCGCACCCGGAGCCGTGCTTCAGCTGGCCCCTTAACAAAAATGTGTACTAGTTCAGTAATAATGGACGTCATACTAAACTCCGAAATATACAAAAGAAACTAAAATTAAAAATCATACAAGACTAACGAAGGTACCTAGAAGAAGAAAAAGGTATTTTTGTTCAAAGGGTGCCGGTGTACACTCTCTGTGTCCATAATTTACATGAAATATTTGCCGCTGTACCTTGTCTGTTCTATGAATTCTTACCCTGAGTTTTCTATCTGTTCCATGTCAAGAAATCTCCAATGGACCCCCTACGGCACCCATTAGTAGTGAAGTATTTGATTTCAACAAATTTATGACCTTCATGTACGTGTTGCTGAGAACACGACCATGTACCAAATGCTGTGGAATCATTTATTTTCGTGGGTACCAATTTTCGTGGATTAAGGAAAACTTGCATGTTCGTAGATATTTAATTTCGTGGTTTTGCCGAAGTCTGCATACAAGCCTATGGAAAATTTGTCATTCGTTATACATTTAATTTCGTGGTTTACCTATACCCACGAAATCCACGAAAATTGGTATCCAACGAATAATAATGAGTCCACAGTGGTCAATATTAATCGTCCGTGTAATTTTAAAGGAGGAGAAATTTTTTTTGTGGGTTCGTGTTGCTCATTCTTTAGTTTTATATAATAAAAAAGGTTATGTGGTATATGCCAATGAGACAACTATTGACAAAGTTCAAGTCAAGGGTTTAAGCAAAGACGTGCAACATAACGGCCTCTAACAATAAGTATAAAAGGCCCCGGTACGGAAAATGTGAACCAATTCAAACGAAAAATGAAACAAACGGTCTGATTTACGGGAACAAAATAAACGTAAATCAGTTATAACAGACAGAAACACAAGACAACTGAATAAAAGGCTGCGGACTACAAGCAGACACTTGCAGGATGTGGCGGGGCTAAACATATGTTTGTGAGCATTCAATCCCCTCATAGCCTGGGGCAGTGGGGTAACAGCACAACATAAAAAAACTGTAAAAAATAGCTTTTGAAATGGCTACGCAAATTAGCACGAATCCCCCCATAAAAAAAAATAGGTAAAAACATATTTGAATGCCCATCTGGTTTATTCTGTCTATAGTATCTTGTAAAGAATTTGTTGGCTTGTGATATGGCGTTGACGTTTTTTTTTTTTTTTTAAATCATTGAAAATTGTTGGTAATGTACAATCTAAAATCCTAGTAACGGTTTTTTTTGGGTCTGAATTGGCGGGTGGGGGGGGAGGGGGGGGGGGCCTTCGTTACTGCATTCTTTATTATTTAGAACATTTTCTCTATTCTTTATACTTTTTTCCATAATTATCTGTCCTTTGTATTTCAGCACCTCATTATTTTCTATTCTTTACTTTTTTTTTGTTTCATTCTTTATATTTTTTTGTCATTGTTCTATACTCTGTAAACCCCACCCACACCCTCGTATATATGTAATTTTTCGATAATGAAAGATTTCCAAAATTATAATGCCAATTTGCCTTTTGTGTATTTTTTAGCATTGCTCGCAAGTGTCAACGGTTTAAAATTAAGGCAAATGTATAAAAGTGATAGTTTAGCAGGTCTTAAAAATCCTTCAGATGTCTCTTTGACACAGGATATACAAAACAGAGTTCCCATCTTATGGTACTATTGCTGTGTTTCAAGCATAAAGTACATGTAAGAATCCCACACAAAAAAAAACTTTTGATATTTGTTTGGTTTTTATGGTTTCGAGGCTTGTTGAAATGACACCTTAAAACACTGAATATGACTTCCTAGTCAATAGTTTTTAATTACAACTCTATCCAAGCAAACATCTTAAAATTCAGAGTTAGTTGCAGCTGGTTCAATTGTTTACAAGAAGTTCTTAGAATTTTCTGTAAATCATCAGACATGGGAAGCATTATTTCACAGAAATGAATGAAAAAAATCAATAGAGTTTTTCATGTTTTTTTTTCTCTTTGAAAAGATACTTTATTTAAAAAATTTGGCTGAAATTCTGTCACGGATGATATCCAAGCGGGTAAAACGAACAATGTCCATTGCGAGTCATTTCTATTTTAACTGCATCTACAAAATTGTAGCTGCGGTAACTCATTTGAACTCTTTTTAATATTGAACACATTTCAGTGGGAGGGTTGAGCACTCACAAACATATTTGGCCTTTGGTCGGGTTGGTGTCTCTTTGACACATTCCCAATTTCCATTCTCAACTTTATTAACCGCGGCATATCTTTAAGTGCCTGTCACAAGTCAAGATTCTGCAGTTCAGTGGTTGTCGTTGGTTCGTGTCATATTTGTTTTCATAAACTGTTTTGTTATAAATTAAGCCGTTAGTTTTCTCAATTTAGTTGTTTAATATATTTCATGTCGGGGCATTTAATAGCCGACTATACGGTATGGATTTTTTTCTCATTGTTGAAGGCCGTATACGGTTGGTTATAATTGCTTACATCCACTTCTTTTGTACTTTGGCGGGTAGTTGTCTAGTTGACAAACATACCATATCTCCTTATTTTTATTTTAACATTAACATTATTCAATAATGAAGATTAGAGAAGAAATATTTAAAGACTTTACAATATCCCCCTCTTTGTAAAATTGACCACATTAACATTATTCAAAAATGAACATAGATTAAAAAAAAATCTCACTTAAAGATTTGCTCACCATCTGCTTAAACATTTAAACGAGTTTGTACAGCAAAAATCGTTTGTTGCATTTTAATACTTATATCAAAAACAGAAAAAAATACCCGGATAGTTTCTACAACTTAGTAATATTGTGGTTTAACAGAATGGATAGTTCCAGTAACTGCAATGGTAAAAAATGTATATAATTTAAATGTTCGTTGTTATAATTTTAACGTAGTATAAATGCATAGAATTTGAGGGGAGTGGATAAATTTGAATAAGGCATCTGTTAAATAATGGGAGCGCTTAATATTCAATTGTCGTCAGAACCACGTAACATAATCACAATTCCGATAACATGCATGTTGTTGTTGTACGTCCAGTGGCAAATATAACCGTTAATTTGGCAGTGAAAATGCCGGGGTTAATCATGCTTGAAATGTTTAAATGTAACCAAAAAGAAGTTTTACTCTTAAGTTCAAGACATACAATGCGGAATCCAGAAATGTTTTTAATTATACGGATCTTTTTTTAAACTTTTTTGTTTCCTTTCTGATGTATAATAGGAAAGAATGAAAAATACTTTCAGATTGCTTGAATTGCTATTTAACTCATTTAAAAAATTCATACAATTTTTGTTCGTTGTATTGACCAAAGGGGAAGACGAAATATGGTTTGTGCATGAACCACTGTTTTCTTGTTTAATTCTATCTCATCTATTAGAATGGTTTGGATAAAGAACCACATTTTGTTTCCGAAATGACTTATATAATTGAGCACACCCTTATTAGTTAAATAACTTAGACTAAAGTGTTACATGCCTGGTAAATAAATCTAGTTGTATCATCATTTCATTTTTCTACATTAATATTTATCAAACGAAAAACACACATAATTCAGGAAAATATATGCATAAATATTTTATTGATATCTCTCCTGAGGTACACAATAAATATCCTTTATCCCGCCGCAAGAATGACGAGTGTGTCGAATGGTTTAAAAAAATAAATTTTGTAGATTTTTTGTCTGATTGTTGATTCAAGTCGAGAAAATTGATATTTTTGTTCCTGATTGCTGCTTCTAGTATAGAAGATCGAAATATTTTTTTCCTTCTACTTATTGCTTCAAGTAAAGAGGAACGATAGAATTTTTTTTCCCTGATTGTTGCTTCAAGTACAGAAAACTGATAGATGTTTTTCTTCTTCTGATTGTTGCTTCAAGAAATGGATTATTTGTTTGATTGTGCTTCAAGTAGAGAAGATCGATTGAATTATTTTTTTTACCTACCATTACCAAATAAGGTTTCTCATTAAAACCGACCCATCATATCAGTATATTGCAATCAGTTCATATTATCGACCTTAGTATGCATGTTCGATAAATTCTATGCATGGTTATCTGACGTCTGACAGTTCTTTTCAAGACTATCATGTTGAAAAAGCATCGTATGTAATTCCCAACAGTGGCCGATATTAGAGTGTTAGAATGCTTGTTTTCCATGGCAGCTTATATATCTACAAATTTATCTTATAAAAAGTTTTTTTATGGACCTTGATTGGTACTGTGGGACTTTTATTAACGACTTGTATAAACTATATGCACTTCTTAGAACTTGGTTTAGTGTTAATCAAAGTTAAACAGTATATATTATTTGGCATGAACATAATTATTATTTACCAAATTGAACTTAATTATAAGAATCTGGAAACAAACTACTTGTATATCTCATGTTTGTTGCTTAAGTTGTCATATCAATCCATTTCCTAATATTACCAAGCACATTTTATATGTTAAATACTCATGAATTAGAATGTATTGAAATAAAAAAAATATTCCACTAAATGTAAAAAAAAGTAATAAAAACCCCAATCAGATGCGGATCCAGGATTTTGAACCCTGAACAGTTGGGGCAGGTATGGACAAAAGGTTCAAGCTTGGTACAGCTCTGAATTTTGATTGTGATTAAATATTTGACATGCACAGCACAGGTTTCTGCCACAGAATGAATTAATGTGGTCAAAGAACTGAAAAATCTGAAATTGGATTTTACCTTTTATGGTCCAATATCCAAAATCTAAATCCATGGTTAGAATCAGCATATCCAAATGCACCAAGAATTTAATTTATCTATTTTGTAATGGACCATAATATCCAAGTATACCAAGAATTTAATTATAATTCATTAATGGACAATACATATTCACTTCATAAAAAAAATCGTAAGGGTTCGATGGAACCCAGTGTCTTGCCTTCTTTTGTGGATAACAACAGAAAGAAGGATCGCTATGTTTCGCTTTTGCAACAAAAGTCTCAGGCTCACCAATAATGGGGAAAAATTTTGTTAAAATTTTCCTCTAGATTTTATCTTTTGATTGTAAGAAGCTTCTGTCCAAGTTTGGTAAAAATCAAGGATTGTTTATGAATCTTATAAATGTTTTGAAAAATTTAACTGCAGACTGTATGTAATATTAACTGGAACAAAACTAAGTCCATTCATAAGTTATATAGGGAAAAATAGGAAATACATTTTTACAAAATTTCCTTCTAGATACTAGCTTTTGATTATAAATAAGCTTCTGTCCAAGTTTGGTACAAATCCATGATAGTTTAAGAAATTAATCAAAATTTTTAAAACTTTAACCACAGAGTGAATGTAATGTTAACTGGCAAAAAAACTAAGCCCATTTATAGGTAAAATACTGATAAACCGGATTTTTTTTTTACAAAATTTACTTCTGGATACTATCTTATGATCATAACCAAGCTTCTATCCAAGTTTGGTAGAAATCCAGGATATTTTAATAAAAAATATTAAAGTTTTAAAAACTTTAACCACAGAGTGAATGTAATGTTAGCTGGCAGAAAAACAAAGACCATTTATAAATAAAATACAGATAAACAGGTTTTTTTTTACAAAATTTACTTCTGGATACTATCTTATGATCATAAACAAGCTTCTGTCCAAGTTTGGTAGAAATCCAGGATAGTTTAAGAAAGTTATTAAAATTTGAAAAACTTTAACCACAGAGTGAATAATTGTGGACACCATCGACAACAGAATGTAGGATCGCTATGTCTCGCTTTTGTGACAAAAGTCGCAGGCTCAACAAAAATGTATATATAAATTAATGTGGATCTATTTGATAATGGGGCTAAAAATTCAATACACTACAAACTGCTCCGAGTCTGAAAAGACCAGTTTTTGTGCTCGACCAGTAAAGTCGAGCACACATTTTACTCGACTAGTCTCGACATTGTCTCGACAGTACTTAACTGTACTTAATTGTACTCGACTAGGTCTCCACTTTACTTAATTAGTCTGATTCAGTACTTGATGATCTTGGTGTAGTCTGAAATGGTCTCGACCAAGGCTCGACCAGTCTCGACCTATCTCAACCAGTCTCGACTAGTCTCGATTCAGTCTCAACCAGTCTCGACCTGTCTCGACTAGTCTGGACCTTCAAATTTAGTCTTCACTGGTGTAAATCAGCTCATCTTACTAAATTATACACTGTATATAGATCTTACAAAATACCAGTCTATTTGGTAGTTTGATTCATTACTGTGAAATGAAAGAATTTAATTAATAGGTAAAAAAAAAGATTAAATTCAGATAGGCATCTATAATTTTTTTTTATAACTTTTTCAAATCAACTTGGATTTTCATCAAACTATGAAGCTATCTTAGTAATATATTGATCTTACTGAATCCCAGGTCATTATGTAGTTTGATGTATTGCTGTCAAATTTAAGATTTAAATTAATCTAGGTTAAAAAAGCTAGGATTTGCAGTTCGGACAAAATTCAGACAGTACACTTTAATATTTTTTATAACTTTTTCTAATCAACTAGGATTTTCATCAAACTATACAGCTATCTTAGTAATATATTGATCTTACTGAATCACAGGTTGTTATGTAGTTTGGTGTATTGCTGTTAAATTTAAGATTCAAATTAACCTAGGTAAAAAAAGCTAGGATTTGCAATTTCTGACAAAATTCAGATAGTACACTTTAAATTTTTTTATAACTTTTTCTAATCAACTTGGATTTCATTAAACTATACAGCTACCTTGGTAATATATTGATCTTATTGAATCACAGGTCCATATGTAGTTTGGTGTATTGCTGTCAAATTTAAGAATTAAATTAATCTAGGTAAAAAAGCTAGAATTTGCAGTAAGGACTATATTCAGATAGTACACTTTAATTCTTTTAATTACTTTTTCAAATCAACTTGGATTTTCATCAAACTATACAACTATCTTAGTAATATATTGATCTTACTGAATCCCAGGTTGTTATGTAGTTTGGTGTATTAATTGCTGTTAAATTTAAGATTCAAATTAACCTAGGTAAAAAAAGCTAGGATTTGCAATTTTGGACAAAATTCAGATAGTACACTTTAATTTTTTTTATAACTTTTTCAAATCAACTATGATTTTCATCAAACTATACAGCTATCTTAGTAATATATCAATCTTACTGAATCATAGGTCATTATGTAGTTTGGTGTATTGCTGTCAAATTTAAGGATTAAATTAAATTAGGTAAAAAAGCTAGAATTTGGAGTTAGGACTATATTCAGATAGTACATTTTAATTCTTTTAATAACTTTTTCAAATCAACTTAGATTTTCATCAAACTATACAACTATCTTAGTAATATATTGATCTTACTGAATCCCAGATTGTTATGTAGTTTGGTGTATTGCTGTTAAATTTAAGATTCAAATTAATCTAGGTAAAAAAAGCAAGGATTTGCAAATTCACACAAAATTCAGATAGTATACACTTTATTTTTTTTATAGCTTTTTCAAATCAACTTGTTTTTTCATCAAACTATACAGCTATCTTAGTAATATATTGATCTTACTGAAACCCAGGTCATTGTATAGTTTGGTGTATTGCTGTCAAATTTAAGAATTTAATTAATCTAGATAAAAAAAGCTAGGATATTTGAAATATATCTTTTATTATAATTTGGGATAAAATATATATGATATAGTTATATAATTTCTTAAATGTTTTATCCCTTTTTTATATATATAATATGAATATATCAAAAAGGGATCAAACTTTAAAGAAATTATTAAAATATTTTTTCTGATTAGTGGTGATGTATAAAGCAATACCTCCTGCTTGGGGAAACTTATTAAAAAGATCACACCTACCAGAGAGTTTTAAATTCTAAATAACATTCATTCAAATTGCAACATCCTGTTAAACTTAAATTGCAGGGCTTTTTGAATTCACTAGATAAGTAGTACACAAGTTTAAGAAAAGTAGGGCTTTCTTTTTACCTGTAAAACTCACTTGTACTGAGGTAATTAAACCATATTAAAGTGGTTCTTGTATGCCATGTCTTTAAATTTGACAAAAATTATTTTTAGATATGATTAAAATACATTTTTACTGTAAATTTGGAACACATTTCCTTTTTCAAAAGGTTATCAAGGATTGTTATGAAAGTTAATGATATGAAATTCTTGTTTTAACAAAAAAAGGTGTCTTTTTTTAAAATTTCATAACCTTTTTCAAATCAGCTTGGTTTTTTATCAAACTTTTCAGCTATCTTTATTATATATTTATCATGCAAAAAAACAGGTTGTTTTGTATATTGGTGTATTACTGTCAAATTTAATGACCTAGTTAATAGGTAAAAAAAGGCCAAAATTTTCAGTTTTGACAAAATTCAGATAGATACCTATAATTTAGATATTTAAATTTGACAGCAATAAACCAAATTACCAAATAACCTGTTTTTTTGGAAGAATAATATATAATAAAGATAGTTAAGATTTGGATGAAAATCCAAGTTGCTTTGAAATAATCTAAAGTGTACTATCTGAATATAGTCAGAATTGCAAATTCTAGCTTTTTTGAACTAGATTAATTTAATCCTTAAATTTGACAGCAATACACCAAACTACATAATGACCTATGATTCATTAAGATCAATATATTACTAAGATAGCTGTATAGTTTGATGAAAATCCTAGTTGATTTGAAAAAGTTATGAAAAAAATTAAAGTGTACTATCTCTATTTTGTCTGAACTGCAAATCCTAGCTTTTTGGACCTAGATTAATTTAATTCTTAAATTTGACAGCAATACACCAAACTTCTTAACAACCTGGGATTCAGTAAGATTAATATATTGCCAAGGTAGCTGTATAGTTAGATGAAAATCTAAGTTGATTTGAAAAAGTTATAAAAAGAATTAAAGTGTACTAACTGAATATAGTCCGCACTGCAAATTCAAGCTTTTTTGACCTAGATTAATTTAATCCTTAAATTTGACAGCAATACACCAAACTACATAATGACCTATGATTCAGTAAGATCAATATATTACTAAGATAGCTGTATAGTTTGATGAAAATCCTAGTTGATTTGAAAAAGTTATAAAAAAAAATAAAGTGTACTATCTCTACTAATTTTGTTTGAACTGCAAATCCTAGCTTTTTGGACCTAGATTAATTTAATTCTTAAATTTGACAGCAATACACCAAACCTCTTAACAACCTGAGATTCAGTAAGATTAATATATTACCAAGGTAGCTGTATAGTTAGATGAAAATCTAAGTTGATTTGAAAAAGTTATAACAAGAATTAAAGTGTACTATCTGAATATAGTCCGAACTGCAAATTCAAGCTTTTTTGACCTAGATTAATATAATCCTTCAATTTGACAGCAATACACCAAACTACATAATGACCTATGATTCAGTAAGATCAATATATTGCTAAAATAGCTGTATAGTTTGATGAAAATCCTAGTTGATTTGAAAAAGTTATAAAAAAAAATAAAGTGTACTATCTCTACTAATTTTGTCTGAACTGCAAATCCTAGCTTATGGACCTAGATTAATTTAATTCTTAAATTTGACAGCAATACACCAAACTTCTTAACAATCTGGGATTCAGTAAGATTAATATATTACCAAGGTAGCTGTAAAGGTAGATGAAAATCTAAGTTGATTTGAAAAAGTTATAAAAAGAATTAAAGTGTACTATCTGAATATAGTCCGAACTGCAAATTCAAGCTTTTTTGACCTAGATTAATTTAATCCTTAAATTTGACAGCAATAAACCAAATTACCAAATAACCTGTTTTTTAAGTATAATAATATATAATAAAGATAGCTATAGATTTGGATGAAAATCCAAGTTGCTTTGAAATAATCTAAAGTGTACTATCTGAATATAGTCTGAATTGCAAATTCTAGCTTTTTTGACCTAGATTAATTTAATCCTTAAATTTGACAGCAATACACCAAACTACATAATGACCTTTGATTCAGTAAGAACAATATATTACCAAGATAGCTGTATAGTTTGATGAAAATCCTAGATGATTTGAAAAATTTATAAAAAAAATTACAGTGTACTATCTGAATATAGTCCGAAATGCAAATTCAAGCTTTTTTGACCTAGATTAATTTAATCCTTAAATTTGACAGCAATACACCAAACTACATAATGACCTGTGATTCAGAAAGATCAATATATTACTAATATAGCTGCATAGTTTGATGAAAATCCAAGTTGATTTGAAAAAGTAATAAAAAAAATTAAAGTGTACTATCTGAATTGTGTCCAAAATTGCAAATCCTAGCTTTTTTGACCTAGATTAAATTTGACAGCAATACACCAAACTAGATAATGACCTTTGATTCAGTAAGATCAATATATTACCAAGGTAGCTGTATAGTTTGATGAAAATCCAAGTTGATCTGAAAAAGTTATAAAAAGATTTAAAGTGTACTATCTGAATATAGTCCGAACTGCAAATTCTAGCTTTTTTTACCTAGATTGATTTAATCCTTAAATTTGACAGCAATACACCAAACTACATAATGACCTATGATTCAGGAAGATCAATATATTACTAAGATAGCTGTATAGTTTGATGAAAATCCTAGTTGATTTGAAAAAGTTATAAAAAAAATGAAAGTGTACTATCTCTATTTTGTCTTAACTGCAAATCCTAGCTTTTTTGACCTAGATTAAATTTGACAGCAATACACCAAACTACATAATGACCTTTGATTCAGTAAGAACAATATATTACCAAGATAGCTGTATAGTTTGATGAAAATCCTAGTTGATTTGAAAAAGTTATAAAAAAAATTAAAGTGTACTATCTGAATATAGTCCGAAATGCAAATTCAAGCTTTTTTGACCTAGATTAATTTAATCCTTAAATTTGACAGCAATACACCAAACTATATAATGACCTATGATTCAGTAAGATCAATATATTACTAAGATAGCTGTATAGTTTGATAAAAATCCTAGTTGATTTGAAAAAGTTATAAAAAAAATTAAAGTGTACTATCTCTATTTTGTCTGAACTGGAAATCCTAGCTTTTTGGACCTAGATTAATTTAATTCTTAAATTTGACAGCAATACACCAAACTTCCTAACAACCTGGGATTCAGTAAGATTAATATATTACCAAGGTAGCTGTATAGTTGGATGAAAATCCAAGTTGATTTTTTTTACCTATTAATTAAATTCTTTAATTTCACAGCAATGAATCAAACTAACAAATAAACTGGAATTTTGTAAGATCTTTATTTAATTTAGTTATATGTGCTGATTCATACCAGTGAAGACTAAATTTGAAGGTCCAGACAAGTTGACAGGTTGAGACTGGTAAAGACTGAGTCGAGACTGGTTGAGACAGGTCGAGACTGGTCGAGCCTTGGTTGAGACCATTTCAGACTACACCAAGATCATCAAGTACTGAATCAGACTAATTAAGTAAAGTCAAGACCTAGTCGAGTACAATTAAGTACAGTTAAGTACTGTCGAGACAATGTCGAGTAAAATGTGTGCTCGACTTTACTGGTCGAGCACAAAAACTGGTCTTTTCAGACTCTGAGCAGTTTGTAGTGATATATGACTACACAGTTAGATTTGTTATTCTCATCAGATTTTGTCAAATGTCTTATCGTTTGTAGTTGTAAATCTTGTTTTTTTCTGATGTATTCATGTGTTATGGTAAAGATAATTAATCACCCAGTTTATTTATTAGATTTTAGTTTGGGTCAACTAAATTTATACGATATATTTGGTTTACAGTTTGATTTAGAAGAAACACCTACATAGCTAGATAATACAATTATTTATCTAATTACTACCACAATTTTATATTAATTAGTATTGTAATTTTTATTGTTATTAATAAATGTTATATGAGTATTACAAACCTAATCTTGAATTCTATCCTAATTCTATCCTATTTTGGGGAAATTTTTAGAAATTCAAATGTGACATCACTTTGTGCGTTGATTTCCTTGGCTAACTCGGCTGTAAATTTTTATGTGCTGGTTTATGTTGTTTTATGTATCCGTTTTTATTCTGTAGTTAGTCACCACTTCGGTGTTATCATGTATATCTATTATATAGTCATTTTTATAAATTTACTGTGCAAAAGTATGAATTATTCTAAATACTAAGGATTTTCTTATCCCAGACATATAACCTTAGCCGAATTTGGTACAACTTTTTGGAACTTTTGGTCCTCAATGCTCTTGAACTTTGTACTTGTTTTGGCTTTCGAACTTTTTTGATCTGAGCATCACTGGTTAGTCTTGTGTGGACGAAATGCGCGTCTTGCGTATTAAATTTTAAACCTGGTACCTTTTGTTAGCTATTATTCGTATGTTTCTCTGTCCTATATGTTCTCCCATTTATTTGTATTGTAGTCCTGTCATGTAATGTTGTCATTTTAATGTTATATTTAACATTGCCATAAAAGCGGGAGGTTTGGCTAGCCACAAAACCATGTTCAACCCACCATTTTTTTCTTAAAATGTCCTGTACCAAGTCAGGAAAATGGCCATTGTTATATTATAGTTCGTTTCTGTGTGTGTTACATTTTAATGTTGTGTTTCTGTTGTGTCGTAGTTCTCCTCTTATATTTAATGTGTTTCCCTCAGTTTTAGTTTGTAAACTGGATTTGTTTTTTTCTCAATCGATTTATGAATTTCGAACAGCGGTATACTACTGTTGCCCTTATTAAGATTCAGTATACCAAGGAACTCCATAAATTCAATTTTTGTTAAAATTTGGACCAACTTGAAAATTTGGCCAAAAATCAGAAATCTTAAGACATGTTTGGATTCAGTATATCTAAATACCATCAGAATACAATTTAAAAAAAAAAATATTAAGATTAGTAAGATTAATTTTGGACCTTAATGTGGACCAATTGGTAAACCAGACACATAATCCAAAATCTTAATTACATGGTTAGATCTAGTTTATCAAAAAATTTGTAAGGGTTCCGCGGAACCCAATGTCTCTCCTACTTTTGCTGTTGTCTATGTTTTCAGAGTGAATGTAGGATAGCTATGTCTCGCTTTTGCGACAAAAGTCGCAGGCTCAACAAAAATGGGGAAAAAATTATTAAAATTTTTCCTCTAGATACTATCTTTTGATTGTAAGAAACTTCTGTCCAAGTTTGGTAAAAATCCAGGATGGTTTATGAATCTAATAAATGTTTTAAAAACTTTAACTGCAGACTGTATGTAATGTTAACTGGAAGAAAAACTAAGTCCATTTATAAGTAATATAAGGAAAAACAGGAAATAAATTTTTACAAAATTTCCTTCTAGATACTAGCTTTCGATCATAAACAAGCTTCTGTCCAAGTTTGGTGCAAATCCAGGGTAGTTTAAGAAAGTTATTAAAATTTCAAAAACTTTAACCACAGAGTGAATGTAATGTTAACTGGCAGAAAAACAAAGTCCATTTATGAGTAAAATACAGATTAAAAGGATTTTTTTTTTACAAAATTTACTTCTGGATTCTATCTTATGATATCATAAACAAGCTTCTGTTCAAGTTTGAAGGAAATCCAGGATAGTTTAAGAAAGTTGTTAAAATTTCAAAAACTTTAACCACAGAGTGAATGTAATGTTAACTGGCAGAAAAACAAAGTCCATTTATGAGTAAAATACGGATAAACAGGAATTTTTTTTTACAAAATTTACTTCTGGATACTATCTTATGATCATAAACAAGCTTCTGTCCAAGTTTGGTAGAAATCCAGGATAGTTTAAGAAAGTTATTAAAATTTCAAAAACTTTAATCACAGAGTGAATATTTGTGGACGCCACCGGTGATGCCAGACAACAACGACAACGCCGGAATGTAGGATCGCTATGTCTCGCTTTTGCGACAAAAGTCGCAGGCTCGACAAAAACTCCAAGAATTTTATTTTTGTTGAAATCAAATAAAGTTTAGTTTGGGACCCGTTTGGACCTTAATGTGGACCAATTTGATAATTGGGCCAAAAATCAAATATCTGAATACACAGTTAGCAGTCTACACAATATACTTTTGAATCTAAAGGCCCAAAGCTAAATTTTAAGAAAATTGTAGTTAAAGATTATATTGGCCTGTGGAGATGATTTTTACAGGCCAGAAAGAAGTTTTATAAACCTGGGATGGTGGGCCTGTGATTGTTTGCGAAGATCAGGTTTGATCCAGCGTATACCAAAGAATATGAATTAATTCAATTTTTGTTGAAATGAAAAATAAATTTAATGTTTGACCCAAAATCAAAATCTAAATACATTTTTATATTCAGCATACCAATAAAAGCCCTTGAATTTGTTTTTTATGCCCAGCCTAGGGGCATAATGTTTTTTGGTCTATGCGTCCGTTCATCCTTCTGTTCGTTCGTATGTCCCTCTTCAGATTAAATTTTTTTGTCAATATAGTTTATGATATGAAGTTGAAGTCCAATCAACTTGAAACTTAGTACACATATGCATGTTCCCTATGATCTATCTAGTTTAAATGCCAAAGAGTTTTGACCCCGATTTCGCGGTCCACTGAACATAAAAATGATAGTTGGTAGTACACATCTTTGTATTCTGGACACATTCTTGCTTTTTTTTTAAAAATCAAACTTAATTTTGGACCCTTTGGACCTTAATGTGGACAAATTAGGAAGCCAGGTCCATAATCTGAAATTTTAATTACATGGTAAGATTCAAAGAACCCCAAAAAATCAATTTTTGTTAAAATAGAATAAAGTTTAATATGGACCCTGTGGACCAATTTAAAGGTAAAAAATCCAAAATCTAACAACATGGCTAGATTCAGCATATATTAAAGATCCCCAAAAATTTAAAACCCCATTGAAATTGCTCAAGAAATAAGCAAAAATGTTAAAAAAGAATTGTTTTCAGCTCCTTTTCAACCCTCAAAATCATTCCTACCATTCCTTTTTTGTTATGGAACCTGTTGTACAATTTCATAAAGATCCATAGACTTTTGCTCAAGTTATGTTCCCCAAACATGAAAATCCTAGTTTTTGCCTCTATTCCTAAATGGTTTGGGCCATCACCCCCAAATTCAATCATAACCTTTATTTTGAAGTTTGGAACAATTTCAGAAGAACATTCACTTATACATCAGTTTTTGTCCTGAAATAAGAAAAATACTTGTTTTTGGCCCCTTATTCCTAAACAGTTAGGACAATAACCCCCACCCCCCTCTCCATTTTAATCTCTAGCTTTCTATTGTGGTATGGGACCTTGTGTGGTCTATTTCATAGAGATCCATACATTTATACTCGAGTTATTGTCTGGAAACCAAATGACCTCGGACGACGACACTGACAAGGCGATAACATTATACAACCGCATTAATTTAGAGGTTGCATGAAAGCAGGTAGAGTCAGATGCATCGAGATGTATCTTCAAGACACAAGCTTTACCCTGTTTTATAGAATAAAAATTAAACTATAAAAATAAATAATACAACTTATGATTCCCATTAATATGAGTCAAATGGCTGTGAAATGAAAATTCCAATGGAGACATTTTAGCAAAAAAAAAAAATGCATCTACTGTACATGTACATGCAGCTGTAGCCTTTTGCTAAAGATGTTCATTGCCAGCATGATTTTCTGTTCTGCTAATCCACCAATCGTCTATGGAACTTTGCTGTATTATGCATACCAGTGGATTGAGAAAAGTGCAGCAGATTTTACAACAATGCATGCTGACTGTCACCATGCTCAAACCAGTGAATTTGCATTTCATTGATACACAAAACTTCAAGTCTCACTCTGTTGAAAAAATTAAAATCATCATTATAAACAACTTATATACAATTAAAAAAAATACTGTAGAAGGTTCTATTTGTACATGTATAACAACAACACTTTAAGGAATGCTCCAGTAATTTATTGAGATCAACATGTTTTGATGGCTAGACCACCTTCATTAGGATAAAAACAAATAATAAAATCCTGCTGATGTACAAAATCAGGTTGAGAAATTAAAACCTCACAATCTTGCTATGGTGAGTAACGATATAAATAGCAATTGAAAGAGAAAGTGAAAGTAAGTTAGTATATATGGAAGTAAACTATAAAAAAAAAAAATATAATGTTTTTGTTGTTAAAATGTTTTTTAAAATTATTCTGCCATCAGTGTGTTAGCACTCTTGCACAGTGGAACGAATAATAGAATTATTATCAGTTGTGTTCTGTGTAAACTTTGTATTCAATTAATGTCTTTATTTCCAAATATCATGAAGATAGACAACATTTCATTACAATTTAGACTGGCTTCCCTTGGCCAGAGGTACTACTCTCAACGTGTCTGGATTGCTGTAAAAGAGGGACGAAAGATACCAGCTGAAAGGACAGTCAAATTCATAAATCGAAAATAAACTGACAACGACATGGCTAAAAACGAAAAAGACAAACAATAGTACACATGACACAACATAGAAAACTAAACAATAAGCAACACGAACCCCACTAAAAACTAGGGGTGATCTCAGGTGCTCTGGAAGGGTAAGCAGATCCTGCTCCACTTGTGGCACCTGTCGTGTTGCTCATGTTATAACAAATCTGGTAAATAGTCTAATTCGGTAGGTCACATTCATGAAAGGGAAGGGGATTGTAGTTACAACGTAAGAAACGTATCCGATATCAACTGTGAAATGGTTATTCCATAACGGTCAACCAACTCGTGATGGCGTCTGTAAAATTTACGAAGGGATGATTTCAACTTCATGGAAGGGGGGATTTTCTATTTATCTATTTTTACTTCATTATAAAGCCAGGATATACATGTATATTCATTTTCTATAGTGCTTCTTAATAAGGTGCTAAATATAATATAATGTGCCAACATACACATGATACAGGTAGTCTAGCTATGACTGCAATTTTATGAAACATTTGTTTAATGATTTAATTAAATGAAAATGATGAATGTCTTGTGTGTGTTGTATAAAATGTGAGTTTTACTGTGTTTGTTTGTATTTTTCATTGGTATTATATATAGTGACCGTATATTGGGCATTTTTGGGAAGGTTGACACATGGTTGAAATCTTACAAAACATGTTTAAACCCACCACAATTTTTAATTCTAGTCAAATCGGCACCTGGTTAAATCGGCACCTGGTCAAATCGGCACCTGGTTAGGCTGGTATAGTCAAATCGGCACCTGGTTAAATCAGCACCTAATGTAGTCATTTCGGCATCCATGTAAAATATGTGGAATATGCCTATTTTTTTCATTAAAATGAAGGTGTTATCTACAAATATTGACTTTAAAACATCTTTGTGGATTTTAATATGTTTTTTTGTTGTTGTTCAACTTAATATGTCTTCAAGGTATTGGATATTTGTTATGCATGTTTTGAACAGTTGAGATCTTGCATGGCTGTTGGTTTTAATGCTGTTTAAACCTTCCTGACAGGGAAATGTAGGTATAAGAATTATTCATTTTGTCCGTTTTATTTAGAGATGAATATTTTGCATGCTCTTTGGTTCATGGTTAATTGAACTTTATAAAAGTTCCAACTTTTAGTTGAAGGGGATGTCACCCGTATTACAGGTTCTGTGCTACCAGCCTGAACATTTTTCACACTGTATTGCCTCTTGTCTTGGCCTAACTACTTTGGTATACTTAATACAGCCGTCGTCTGACATTGTGATAGTGATGAGGGGGGCTCATAGTTTTCCCTTTTATTGGTTCTAATTTTCTCATGATTTAATAACAGCTTGGGTAATGGCTTTATTGTTTCTTATTTAAGTTTTTGAAGAAAAAACATCAATAACTACCTGTTTAGAGTTAAAACAACAAACATGTTAATTGTTTAATTGATAAAAGTTATTACTTAATTAATTAAAAAGAAAACTAATCAAAACATCAGTCAAAGAATGTTGAGAAAACTTCAAACAAATTAACTTATGTATTCTAACTGCTTAATGATTAACATGTGATGATTTTTTTTTATCGATTTAATCACAGGCACTCGTCTCAGAAAAAAATTCCTATATACCTTTAAATAACAAAACGTACTTAACTCACGATTTAAAAAATGTCAGCCGGAGATTGACATACTTGGGTAGGATTGCTATGGATGATTCCGACAACAAAAGTAGGCGTGTTATACACCATTGTGAAGATAAATCAATTTAGATTTACGACATAACAAGTTTTAGTGGGGTTGACAGCCGAGAAATTGGCATATAACGGAATTTCGCACCGGCTGACATTTTTCTAAATCGCGAGTTAAGTACCTTGTGTTATCATGGTTATATAAAGGTATATAGGAATTTTTTTTCTGAGACGAGTGCCTGTGGATTTAATTGATGAAATAAATCCCACCTAAATTTTGTTAAACCTAATTAGAAATTGAGTTTATACATATGAATAATTATTTATATTATATCAATTATTATCTGATGCAGATTTGACTTTGAATAGTGCTGATTTGACTTTAAATAGATGCCGATTTGACCAGGTGCCGATTTAACCAGGTGACGATTTGACTTTTTCTTTAGGTGCCGATTTAACTTGTATCCCACAATTTTTTGTCTGTCCCAAATCAGAAGCCTCTGGTCTTTGTGAGTCTTGTATGATAAGTTTTTAATTTTGGTTCATTTATGTGGCATGTGTATGTTTTGGAGTTTAGTGTGACGTCCATTTTGGCTAAACTATCACACACTTTTGTTTTGCCCGCCTCTGGATTTGCGATATTTGACATGTCTGATGTCTATGCCAATAACTAACAGTTCACTTCAATACACCTTATAGCTATTCCCGGCTGACCCTAGAATCTGTCCCACTTGAATTATTGACGTCAATCGTCATACAACATTGTACAACAATCACTTTTACATTTTGCGTCAAATATTTTGTATTAGGTCAAAATTTTACTGGAACCTGTGTGTAGTACAGTAATGGTGGACAAATAGCGATAAGGTATATGGTTACATAAAGACTATAGACTTTACAAAAGTGAAGTTCCCAAACTTCTTTCCCCTCCTTGTTTATCTTTTTTGGTACCTTCTCATGATCAGTTCTTGTCACTAATATTACATGTAGTGAGGCTGCAAAAGTCACAATGGGTGTGTATTTTGAGGTGTAAAAAGCTCCACGTGGACATTAGTCATTAAAAAATTATCATACATACATGTACTATAAATCATTTTCATATGAAAATATACGAACAGCCGACTGATCTTGAAATGTTTATTCCCTGCATCTAAAAATTATAGCTCAGACGATCACCTAGTCTTCTTTTAAATTGTCTACAGTTATAATTCGCAGATATACAAGCTCCATGTTGTTCCTCTCAGATCCAATCATGAAACTTATTCAACTTATGTGATTGCATCCAAAGGGAAATAACTCGAAATGGTATTACAATGTACTAAAAGATGGCTAGCAGAACCGATCTCAAATTACGACAATGCGTTTTAGCTATAAAAAAATCAGAGAGGGGGTATAACAATTTACATTTATTTCCCGTGCCTGAGTGATATATGAGTTTGTTTACCCAAGAAAAATCATATTTCACGAGGGCATTGCCCGAGGGAAATATGACTTTTCGAGGGTGAACAAATCTTCATATCTCACGAAGCCAAGGGAATTGAATGTTTTATTCCACTGCCTATACTTTTTTTTTACTTCTGAATATAAAATTTACATGATTGTTTTCTTATTCGTTTTGTTTAACTAAACACAACATACACAATGATAATGAGTACTGCTTTAAAGTTAATTAATTAATTATTTATTCTATTCTATTTGTTTTTAGATTTGAAATATTTTTTTAAATAAACCCTATCAAAATAATTTATTTAAACACTAATCGCAGGTAACGTCGCATAAGGCAATCCCGACGTTCAGAGGGGAATATGAAGTTTTGTTCGACATCACGTGTGATAGTTTCAACCAATCAAATGTTGATTTCGCTATCAAAATCAATATGCAGTGGAATAACAACATTTATTATAAAATACAAGTCATGGTTTCTAAATTCTAATTCAAAGCCAATTACAAATTGTAAATAAATCATGTACTCCTTGATAGTATCAATTATTGCATAAACATGTATAATGTAAGGGAATGACCATTCAACTTTAAAGGAATAAAGAGGTGGAGATGGGGGTATTTGGGTGTAATGTTTTTTTTCTTAAAAAATATATTCTGATCCCCAATATGATAGCTACAAGTACGTTGAAGCTAAACAGTAACAAAACATGATTGTTTAATTTCAGTTCAATTGTCAGAATGCAATTTAAGATCAGCAACCATAAATTACATTTATCAAAAAATTGTTGACTCCTGTCAGCAAATATTAAAAATAGAGTTTGTTTCGCAAAAAACTTACGATTAAGATTGATCGTAAGTCATGAACAATTCAGTATACTTACAAAGTTTTTTTTGTGAAACTGACTCCTGGCTTGTATAATTAGGTCTTTCCATTTTTCTGTCGAAAGACCTATTGTATTTGTTCTGATTATTTTTTTTTCTTTCTTCAGCCTAATTTTGTTCTTGCGATAAATATTTGTTTCGCAATATGTTGCTTAGATATTTGTATATGATATCGAACAGTTTATGCACCTTTGAAATTTACCCTGCGTAAAAAAATACTTTTCTTTGTAGGAGTTATCTCCCCGAACAATGTTTTCCTTGTGACTGCATCTCCTCCATAACCGTAAAAGAAAGCGACAAATTTATTTTATAAAATTGCTCGTTATATCCTTGGCATGATTTGTCCTAAGCGATATGAACACTCCATATGAGAGTTATTTCCCTTTATGTATTTGATATAAGTGATATGCATTTCTATCTTGTAAACCATAAGTGATAGAGACCTAGGATCTTTTGATTTGAGGTTCTTGGTCCAAAAAAATGAAAATTAGGTCAAGGTAAAAGGTCAAGGTCATATTCTAATTTTTGAATTTGGCTTATTTTCACTTATTTCCAAAAACCGTATAAGATATAGACAAATTAGTTTTACTAAATTGTTAGTTGCGACATGTCGTAACACGTAAATTTCGATTGCAATGGTACGTTGAACGTAAAAGGGAGTTTTCTCCCCTCTTGTATTTAAAAATATGCGTATCGTGATATAACTCATTAACCAAATATAATTAAGACCTATGGTCTTTCGATTTGAGGTCCTTGGTTAATGACCTTGAAATTGATCTCAAGGTCATAGCTTAATTTGACGTTCTAGATTTTGACCTTTGCTTTTACTTCATATGTTTATATGATGAAGCCATGAGACTTTTTGCAGTAGGTTTCAAACCATTTAACCTTGAAAAAAAACAACCGGATGTGACCTTGTGTTAACCGGAAGTAGTTTTTTTTTGTACTTTATTAATATAAAAGTATATAGAACCAGATATTTTTGGAATCAGTGTCAAGTAAATATTCAAATAGAATCGGAAGTAACATTTTTCAAACCGGAAGTAACAAATTATCTCCCTTATTTAAAAAAAAAATTATATAGAAACCATATATTTTTGGAATAAGCGTACAATAAGCTATCATTTGACGATTGAAATGACATTTTAAACCTAATTTTACTACTTTTAATATTAAAATACATGGTTTTTGGTGGAAAGACCTTCAATTGTTCTCTGAACAATTGGTTTTTAATTATGTTGTGCTTTTCCATTTCAGTCATAGGATATTGAAAGACAAATTGAACCGTACATGAGTGATGGACATTAAATAGAGAATCTAAGCAGACAACATAATACCACTTCATATGTTTCCGACAAAACCATTGGAAGAAAACATAACAGTTTTGAAGATAAAAAAGCACTTTTCATCCAAAACATGGCAGTAACTGAAAGATTGCATTACATTCAAAAGAAAAGAGGAATTGTTTGGTGTTCAAAACCGACATTCACTAGCTGCCACATTGCAGTGTCATTTGTTTGCGATTGCTGCCTTACCAATAAATAGTGATCCTTGGATATTAAAAGATGAGTTGAAACTTATACCAGTAATGGACAGTAAATAGAGAATCTTAGCAAACAGCATAATACCACATCTTATGTTTTCAATAAAATGTTTGGATGGAAACAATACTATTTGGAGGATGAAAAAGTAATTTTCATCCAAAGCAAGGCAGTTACTGAAAGATATAATTAAATCATAAAGGAAAATGGCAAAGTGAAATGTTTGACTTGCAATTTAACCTACATCATGTACTGCCACATTTGTATCGGTTGTTCGTGATGACTGTCATTCCAGCAAATATTAAAACATATTATTTAGTAACCTATCTATAACGTAATTATTTTATGTTTTAATAACGTTGGTTGTTGTTGTGAATTTTAAGTAAAATTTTTAATTTACATGCAGCGTCATAATGATAAAATTGGTATTTGAATGAATTTATAGTGTTTAATTGATATGATAGAGTTTTTACCTAAATATCATTTTTGAAAAACATTAGTTTTTATAATATAAATTTAATGTTTAATAAAATCAACATATACTAATTCAATGTTTAATTACTACACATTCTATAACTTAATGTCCCACACTTGTGGCATTATTTTTTAACCAATAAACTAAGATAGCATTCATTTACAAGTTGTCTTATGTATAAATGCACAATGAAATATTTCCGCATTTTGATTTGCAAAAATAAAAAAAGTTAAGTAATAAGTAACACTGGCAAACTAACTCATTCAGTTGTATAAATATGCATTTCTTTCAAAATGTCAATCCTCATTACCTTGTTCTTATGTTGGTGCATAATTTTTTTTTATCTTTCAACATACAGCCATGTAGGTTTTTATGACTTATAAAAGAAGAAATTATGTACTCACTATGCTTAAAGTCTGCATTTTTTAACTCCCAAAGTATTCCATGATGCTTAAACACATTACATACATTGTATTAGTTTAAAATGACACAAAAAAACTTAAAATTTTTATGTTTTAATAACATAAGTGTAAAATTAAATTCATAATGTTTTATTAGCAATGTTGATCTGACTTAACCAAATGTAACATTAAAATATTAATTTTTCATTTATATAAAATTATTACTTTTTAAAAAATAGATTGACAAGTTCAACGACTAAATAAAGTTTTTTTTAAATATATTTTTAAAACAGTATGTCCCATCTTAAATAATAGTAAATCACACACTTATTTTGAAAATATAATTTTAAAAGCAAAATTTACATCAACTTGGGGAGATAATAAGCCAATTTCAGTATACCAAAGTCACCTTCAGTTTCAAATAATAGCTAACTTTACACTGATTCCAAAAATATATAGTTTCCATAACCTTTTTCTTCAAATAAGGGAGATAAGTTGTTAAAAGGTTACATCTGGTTGACATTTTCAATGTCATATGTCTTCCAACCTTATTTTTAAGACCCAATGGCTCTATCATGTATAAATAATGAGATAGAGTAAAGGTCAAAATATAGAACGTCAAATTTACCTTTGCCCTTGAATACATTTCATGGTCATAAAGCAGGGACTTTAAATCAAATGACCCCAAGTCTCCACTATAATATCGGAAATGAGTTCTATCCCAATACAGCTAATTTTAAGTATAAGAGGGGTGGAAAGTCCCATCAAAAGTTAACGCACCCTTTATAACTAAAATAACATTTTGAGACATGCTGCAACTAACAAAATAAGGAGAAAAAATTGTCCATACCTAATCATGCTTATGCGGTTTCTGAAAAGAAGCAAATTTAAGCCAAAATCAAAATTTATAACCTGACATTGACCTTTGACCATGAACTTATTCACTGAAATAGGGCAATAACTCCTTAAGTGGTCAATTGACAATTTTGGTCATATTAACGTTTTTGTAGATCTTACTTTGCTGAACATTATCGCTGCTTACAATTTATATATATATATCAATAATAATATTCAAGATAATAACAAAAAACTACAAAATTTTGTTAAAACTACCAATTCGGTTGCAGCAACCCATCAATGGGTTGTTCGATTCGCCTGAAATTTTCAGAGCTGATAGATCTAGACCAATTGAACAATTTCACCCCATGTCCGATTTGCTCTAATAGATTTAGTTTTTGAAATATAAGCGAAAAACTGCATTTGACCCCTATGTTCTATTTTTAGCCATGGCGGCCATGTTTGTCAATGGATCAAAACTTCGGATACAATTTATAAACAAGATACCATAAGGCACATTTATTTAAAGTTTGAAGGTAATTGGCCCAGTAGTTTCAGAGAAGATTTTTAAATGTTAGCAAGCTTAATGAACAAATTGTGTAAAATTGTCTTTAACGGGCAATAACTCCTTAAGGGGTCAATTGACAATTATGGTCATATTAACTTTTTTGTAGAACTTACTTTGCTGAACATTATTGCTGTTTACAGTTTATATCTATCTATGATAATATTCAAGATAATAACACAAACCTGCAAAATTTCCTTAAAACTACCAAATTTAGTGGCAGCAACCCAACAATGGGTTGTTCGATTCGTCTGAAATTTTCAGAGCTGATAGATCTTGACCAATTGAACAATTTTATCCCAGTTAGATGTGCTATGAAAGCTTTAGTTTTTGAGAAATAAGCCAAAAACTGCATTTGACCCCTATGTTCTATTTTTAGCCATGGCGGCCATGTTTGACGATGGATCAAAACTTTGGATACAATTTATAAACAAGATACCCTAAGGAATATTTAGTTTAAGTTTAAATGTATTTGGCCTAGTAGTTTCAGAGAAGAAGATTTTTTAAATAGTTTACGACGACAGACGACGACGACAGACGACGGACGACGACGGACGCCAAGTAATGGCATAAGCTCACTAGTTGCCCTTCAGGCTCTGGTGAGCTAAAAAAGCGTATTGGAGATGGGACAAGAAAAACAAACAATAACAACAATTTTGTCTCAATCATTTTCAGATTGATCATACGCATGTGTCCCCCCTTTTTTGTAATTGTTTATAGACAAGATTCGCCCCCATTTTATAGATTGTTGCCTAACTATTCAGGCTTATACATATATTGATGAGAACAATATATATTTTAATTATCTAACACTGAATTATCAATTAGAATGGATATAAAAGTCGTAGGATACAGATGTCAGGCAATTGTTAACGACGATCGTTGTTTCTTCTTTCAGGAATACTTTTGTTTGTTGAAGTCGTTATTTCATATAATTGAATAAAAACTTACATTAATTTACGTATTTCAATCATTGTAAACCATTATCCGACGGCTAAATGATGATATAGGTCATCGCTTGGACATCCTCCATTTTGTTTTAAAACGAAAACAAACATTCAAATGCCCGGATGTGTATATCTTTTTCAAGCCGATCGAAAACCATGCATATATATGTCAGGATCGATTATATATCTTAGACTATTTCTTAACGGATAAGTTCCGATGCTTGTTTGAAGTATCAAAAAATGAAAGATATATTAAACTATCATTTGAGTGCAAATTTCATAACATATATATGGGGGAACCAATAATTAATCGTGATTAAAGTTAGTGTACACTTTAACTCGGTTTGTACCGATTTGGTGCAAAGTGACATATATAGAAAAATGGGGGTATGTCACTTCAGAAATCAATATCTTTCTTATTCCTCAATAGTTTTTAACCACCAAGACCGTTTTGTGATCGCAATATATCGATCCTTCGTGTGGCATTAGTTTGACATTGCTAATATTTATACTTTTTTTTTTACATATACCTAAAGTTAAGGTGTACAGCTCAACTGTACAGTATACTGAGGTGTACAGTTAATGTCCATTTGTACCCCCGAGGTGTGCATCTTACTACCCAAATGTAGGTATATATATATATATATATATAAGTCTAGAGATTTGCACAACGATACTTATATAAGATGGTATTATAGGAAGATGTTGTTATTAAATCGTGTTGACAAATATTTCGGCTTAACAAATAGCCTGCTTCAGTGTCAATTATTTTAACAATACTGATTATATGTATAAAAAACAAACAATCATTGCAAAACTTAAAAACAAATTTGAGGAATCAATTATTCTTGGTATTGCAAATGAATCATACATATAGGATATAATTTTCAATACGGTTTTATTAGCAGGGAAATTTTTAATTTGGAAAGAAAGGAACATCATTAAGTACGAAAAGATGAAAAAAAAAAATCAAAGAATGTACGGAAATATTTCAAATGGCAAGCATACAAAACTATCATTCTACGAACCTAGATTACATTTAAGTTTAACATGTTTAAGTTCATCATACTCTTTTAATTTTGTATGTACTTTGTATATTCAATGTATAATTTCTTTTTTGCTTTAGTATGACTTATCATCTTTGATCGTAATGTTTATAATCCCTTCTGTAGGTCTGTGTATTACAAACGATTTATCAATTAAAAAAAAAAACTATTCTATTAATCACACTCAGAATTGCGTGTAGAACCCCCACCCCTTCATGTGTATAATAATTTTTACGCCGAATGTTTTAAGTTGCTCTTTCTTTAAAACCACTGTTCAATGCATTCATAACTTTTTTAAGGGGTGGATAATTTACAGCTTGACACATTTTCTATTGTTAAGGCAAAATGCAATAGTCCCAGAATTACTGTTTCATGTATATTAGATTCCGGGAAATGGAGTTATTTGCGGGTGTTGTACCTTATAAGAGGGTTTGATGAGGACTGAATTGCACAATACTTACCAAACACAATCGTATAACCACGCTTTATTGTTTTTTAAGTTTCGCAGCCTTTTCCACTGTGAATGTTTTTTTGTGCACCAGTGACAAATGTTACAACTTTAATACAGAGTTAAAGGTAGACTAATTTGTTAATGTATTGATAACTTTCAAGACTATACTGTTTATGGAAAAAAGTCAACCATTTCAACATTTTCACAATCAAAGGTTTCATTAAATAAAACGTTTACTATATATTGTTTTAATTGTTGGTAATTGTAAAAGTTTTTTATTAACCTTAAGGATACATAATTATATCGATTTAATATATGTAAACAATGACTATTGTCTGTTCCTTTTACATTTGTCCCTCTATTAATTATCAAAAAGGAATACTGTGAATTCATTATTATTCGTTGGATACCAATTTTCGTGGATTTCGTGGTAACCTGGAAACCACGAATGTTAATGTCCAAAGACTTACAAATTTTCAATAAGAATGTATGCAGACTTTGGCAGAACCACGAGATCAAATATCCACGAAAATGCAAGTATTCCCCAATCCACGAAAATTGGTACCCACGAAAATAAATGAAGCTACAGTACACGATAGGAATAATACAAACGAAGAGAAAAATTTAACATACGGGAATACGACAAATTAACAGAAGTATAAATAATAGTCATTACCATATAGAGTAACAAACTGACAAATTTATTGTTTTTAATTTATTTCTATATTACTTTTTTATTGTCTTTCACAATCCTTGATTTAGTTTCTCGTTTCATTTGTTTTAGAAATTATTGTTTAGAGACCCCAAATACTGAGATAACACGAGTGTTCATATCAATTATCAACACTCTTCCAGATAAAGAGCTACTGCATGTGGACATATTAAAATCATATTATTTACCGGAAATTTCTATTTTCAACTGGTTCACTTTGCTTGCTGCATTTTAAAAATGCCTTGGATCAATAACTTCAAGTTACTTATTATCTTATGTATTTGTCATTAAGTCATTTTAATTGTGAATATTTGTTTTGATAATCGATAAAGTATGGAGTGGATTGAAGATAAATATACATCTATCGGGTTTGCTTTTCTGATTGAGTGATTTACCTTACAAGAAGGCGGACACATTAAAGTTAGAAAGGACTTAACATCAGTTTGATTAAGTTTAACGGGGGCTTGGCTTATTAGTTTGACTGAGATTAACCGGGTCTTATAATAACTTAAATGACCGCAAGGGAATCTATTTGACTAGTATTAAAATAGTTTAAAATGGATTGAATAAGATAGAAACCCGTTTGTAAATTTTTGTTAATCTGATTCAAGATTTCAGTAATCTTTTTTAAAGATGGTTAATACCTTTTTGGCCGATCAAGCTAATTTCCGGTTACTAGTGATATTGTTGTCACTATAATGGAATTATATGCGAGTGTCATACGTTTGAGAGGTTTATATAGCTATAAAGCCAGATTTAATCAACTGTTTTCTCCATAAGGTAATACATATACTTATTCAGCAATATAACAGTTCGTTTGACATTTTTGAAGATGATTTAACTTTTGATTGTGAGTGTGTTTCCGTTCTGAAATTTTCCTTGGCGTTCGGTAATTTGTTTTATGAATTTTTCAAAGCATATGACTTATGCTAGTCTTCCGTCTACTTATGATGGCCGTTTTGTGACATTAAATTGTCTACATATATGTCCTTTTTCGCCTAATAAAAGTTTCTCAAAGGCAATCAAGCAATGTCTCCCTATTATATCATTTGTATATTGATGTCTGAATTTTTTCGATTGATGTAATTGAGCTTTTTTCAGTAGCAGCTTAATGCAAAATTACTTGTTCTATTATAACTTGTTCAAGGAATTTTTCTGTGGAGTTTTTCCTTGATTGTGATATGATAATGTAACGAGTGTTTAAAAAAAATTTGTCTTTGTCAAATACGAAATGTACTTTGATGGCAGAAGTTTTATGTATTCTGTGTTTTATTTACATCTGTTATATGTTAAACTATTTCTGTCTTTATTTGGGTATATTTTTGCTTGACCTATGACCGTGTTTATTGTGACGTCCACATGTCGTCATCTTGAATAATATTTTGTATTAAGTTAACTATCTAATAAACGTCCTTCCCGATTCATTTGTCATTTTTTTTTTCAAGAATGCTAAGTGTAAGGAACTTAAGCTTACTTTAAAATTAACTTTGAACTATATCAAGACAATTTCTTTAACAAAAGATTGAGCGAAACAACCACTTTAATATTGTTATATGAATTGTTTATCTGAGTTACGTTTACACAAATAAATCTTTGATATTGATATGTGACCTTTATTCATTTGAACATCGTTGTATATGTGTTAATTTGCATAAACATGTGCTTAGTATTTTATTATTTCATCAGTGCATTAAAAATGCTTTAATTTGATGATAGCATTCATTTTTTAACATAAAGTTTGTCATGCACCTGAACTGCAGAGTTATCCAGATGGAGTAACAGCTTTTGATGCAAGTGATAAGTGTGGCACAGCTGGTCTTGAAAATGATCCTTTAGTTTTGAATGAAATATCAGAATTAGATGGTAAAGAATTTTGGACAGCATTGGGTATATATATAAAGTTAAAACCTTGGATAGAAACTCTGGGTAAGCTATCTTATTGAATCGTTTCTAATTATGCATCCAATGTGTTAAGACAAGGTTAGCATGATTAATGTGCTGCATGACCTTTCATATGTATATTCGTGGTTATACGTTTGATTATACAATATGACAAGAAACTAAAATTGTTTTGATGCATAATATGAATTTTTTTCTTTCTTTTACAAGGAACCATGTTTCCTTTCAAGAGTTCCATTGTTCAGCAGCAGCCTCATTGCAACGTTTGTCATAGTACTATTTATTCAGTTTTCAGTCTTACAAAAAAGTGTGTGTCTCTTATGATCTGTGTAAACCTACAACAAAAAATCATGAAATGAACTTTAAAAAGTTTAAATCATTCAGGACTACTTCTATTTGGCATGTATTGTCAAATACAAAATGACACTTGAGATGAATAATTATAGAAATTTTTGAAATATTAAACATCTTTATTTAATGCAAACAATCAAGTGTATTCAAGTGTTACAAAACAATAAGATTACAGATTCGACGTCTATTTTGGTATCTAACGATCAAAGACCACGATAACAGATATCTTGTAATTTGAAACGCGGACAAATCGTATCGTTTGAGGTCAGTCAATCTGTGATGGTGACTATAAAATATGGACTTGAATCGTTCTTTCTCATCACCCAACTATGTACATATATGCGTAAGGAACACACCCGTGTACTTGAGTCAATAAAATCTGACACGAGTAATGTGTCACATAATATAGTAAAAGTCATATTATTGAGCTGAAGTTATGATACTGATAAAGAAATAGAAAGTTGACAATTGGAAAGCTGATATTATCATGTTTACCATAGTTCCCAGTTATACGTCGTCCATCTCAAGAAATAGTATTAAGATAGTCCTCTAGTTTCAATGAATTGGGTCAGTAGTGGTGGTATGTGCATACAGTTCTTAGAAAATATCAATATATGAAACAAATGTACCCATTATGATTTATTGTCAAATGTTACAACACAAGACATATTATATGATCATGACTTTTACAATAAAAACAAATTTATATCGGGGTACCTCTGACGACGATAACAAAGCTTATTTAAGTAACAATAGGAACTGATATCAAATATATTTCAGGTTGTTTTCTGCTGAGTATGCGGCCAAGTACTGTAAGCCTCGTACCATCAGTCGGATTGTGTCAGCATGAATGCTTAACTGCATATTTCAGTTATAATGTAAATATTATATCTCATCATATTTGTAATGACTTAAGTTTGATTTAAAATCATCCAGGAAAATAATTGTTTGCAACATTCAGTGTTGTTTAGTAAATGGCGTTCTAAAACATTGGTGTAGAAAGTCGGCAGAATCGCAAAAGAGGGGCGAAAGATATCATAGATCATAGATCAATAGTAAACTGACAACGCCATTGCTACAAAAGAAAAACACAAACAGACAAACAATAGGACACAAAACATAATAAAGAAAAATGAAGACGAAGCAACACGAACCCTACCAAAAACTGGGGGTGATCTTAGTTGCTCCGGAAGGCTACGTTTTGTTTAAGGATGTACATTAGGCGAAATTTAAAATTGATACTATAAGTCGTAAGAGCATTATTTAAGGAACAAAATAAGCTAAAAAGATTGATAGGTCATTTTCGAGATATTTGATTTTTTAAATATGGCGGAAAAAGGCCGACTCGGACTTTTACCTTATATTTGCATTGGTATTATTTGGGTCTCAAATCAAAAGAAAAGAAATCAAGAATTTGCTTAAATTTTGGTAAATGACCTTTTTTGAGCTATTTAGTCTTATTTGAAAATATATGTGGCACAATTTTTACCTTGTATCGTAGGGAAAAAACCAAGAAGTCCGATCATCTGACACAAATTCAAAAAAATCACCTAAGTTCATTCTTAAGTACACATTTCATACTTGAATTTTGCCTTAGCAATGACGTTTCACTCAAAACAGTCCGAAAGGTCGAATCAGTCACGAAGTCGATGATAATAAAAAAAAAAAAATATTTGCCTATGGTTAAAAATGATGGTGTTTCAAATGGTCTGAATGTTATGAAATGGTACGTACGTAGAAGACTGTCTAATGTTAATTTTATCATGTCTTAAAAATACAAACATTTACTCATGCTGGTAGAAAAAAAATATTTCATTCAGCCCAATAATATTTATAAATGTTTACCTCTTAGAAAGAAGACAATACATGTTCCTGTTTAAACATTACCGAAATACAGTTGGACAATGGTGCAAACCTTTCATCGTGCCCAATAACATCTGCTAAAACAGTTTTAGTATATAAAAGTAAGTATTTTTTCTCTTGCTTGCTTATCGAAAGTAAGTCATACAACATCAGTTTTGATATCTAGTAAGATATTTTTCAAAGAGTATATGGATCCTGTATTGCTCAAAAAAGGTAGTACTCTTTAAAATTGAAAATATTGCGTGTTTGTTAACAGCAGTAAACCTTTCTTGACTGCCTTTAATTTAGAAAAAAAGTAAAATAGCAAAAACTCAAAGGAAATTTCAAAACGGAAAGTTCCTTATCAAATGGCAAATCAAAAGCTCAAACACACTTGGTACATGTATTTCCTTGTGTATAAAATGGCGTATAAAGCCTGGTTTTATAGCTAGCTTCACTTAAGCTAATTTGGCATAATAGCACTTCAAAAATGTGTTGTCTCTGTTAACCAATTCAAACAATAAATAGAACAGTGACAGACAAAAATTGCACTTAAAGCACATTATTCAATGACACCGTCTCTATGATAAAGACGTACATAAGGATTTTGCCTTTCCCGAAACGATATATTTAGTAATTTGAAAGTGCAAAACTTATTGTATGTAATGAAAACACTTGCAGTATAGAATTGAAAGCCAACACGTTGGTTGTTCATACCGTTTGAATTACGAATCAACGTGTACATTTTTACCACTTACCCGTTTGAATGATAACCAATGAGTTGAAAGAGAAATGAACGCTTTGAAAATTAAGAACGGCATGTTTATACCGCTAATTACACGAACAGACACTCATATATAACAATCTTTCAAGATCTTGGATACAAAATGAAATGCTTTCACCAGATTAATTTCTAATCCCTCCTGGATTGCTCTCAACGGAGTTTATAAAGATACAGCTTCAATATCCAAAAGTACATGTAACTTACCAAATACGTCATTGTGTGGGTATTTGTAAATAATGAATCATATACATTAAATCTTTAGGCTACATACTTTAAAAGGTAGGATTTGTTTATTGATAAGAAGATAACAAACGGCAATATGAGTCATACCACTACATTAAACTTGTAACATACAATTACGGCCCGTTGAAGTTGTAATATCTAAAACTGTCATCCCTAAGAGCGCAGCTCGAATAATATATACTGTATACGGTTGACAATTTTGAATATTCCTTGCATTTGTTGGTCCATAATTATTTTATTATACCGAACTTACATTGGAAAGGTCTTTTAAACCATTGAAAACACTCATCCTTGTGGTAGTAAATGATTGTCATAACAGCGTCTTATGTAAGAAAGTATTTGGTGTCTCAACATATCTAGTATGTACAACAAAAGAAGATTCTTTCTGTGGAAAATCGATTGCCCTGAAATTGGCCATTTACTAGAGACATTCCTGGCACTAGATGAATTTCCAAGCCTTGCTTGATCTTGTATTCTCGTTACTTGACAGTCTTCTCACCTGGTCTTTGCCATTTTGTTTCCAGGCGTCAAATACTTCATGTTATAGGAGATAACTAGTGCAAACATCTAGATGCTGGTTATATATACCGGTGAATAATAGGGTTCCTGGAATTGCGATGAAGTTAAACGAATTATTCCATGTCATGTGATAATGTATCAACCAATATAATGGTTTGTTATCTACTTCAGGTATAATAATACGTTTTTAAAACATTTAGACATCACAGTTGAATCAATCAGAATATGTCAGAAATGATTAAATAATTAATAGAAAATGAAAGGATATGGAGTAAATGTACATGGGACAAGCATTGTATCATCCATGAAAGCTGTAATACATGTGTAACCAATCCAGATTGACCATCTTTATATTTTCACTTTCTATTATACGTTTCGTGAATCCTCTGTTTGATATCAACTCATTATACGTTTTAAACATGTTATACTTTTGGAATTAGTATTACAAATTGATTACTGTCTTCCATTTAAATTCAAACACAGAAAAACAAATTATGTGTTTTCTAGTGTAAAAAAGCAGGAATAATTGCAGCGGATATCGATTGATTAATATTTCGTATGATAATTTCGTTAAAGCAAACTATTTTTTTAGCATTATAATGAATATGTCGATGTTTCTTTTTAGTTTATACTGGAAAAAAAATAACACTTGGAGACAAAAATGGACTTTGTACAACATTGACATGTACTCCTCCAGATGCTGTATATCTGAGAGCAGCCCCCTGTTCAGGCGTTAGCAATATAAAGAGTTTATGTGGTAAGTGTTATAATAATATCTCTCCTTTAAGATTACAACAGAATTATATGACCTCAAGCAACAGAATACTTATATATTTATCACTATTACTCGATCAATATTACTGTATGGTAGCTTTTAAGTTTTGTGGTTATTAAAGGTACTACAAGTACACAATACTTCAAAGTGTCGAGACAAATATATTTGTATCACAAATGTTCACGGTATCACGTCAACAGTTGATATTATGTAATGAAATTGCTTCTGACATACTGGAAGTTCTGTTTCTGAAATACACGAAGTTCTGTTTCTGACAAACTAAAAAGTACTTGAAGTTAAAATGATCTGATCAGTTATTCGAAAAGTGTTTTGATTGTGCTTTAGGCTTATACAAAATGTAGTATGGTTGCCAATGATACAACTCTCTACCGGAGACAAAAGGACATAGAAGTTAACAGCTTAAGATCACATTACAGTCTTCAATAGTGAGCAAAACATAAACCGTATTGTATTCAACAAAAGGCCCTGAAATAAAAAGTTGGAAACAATTTCAACGAAAAAACGAACGCCTGATTTTAGAAAAAAATAATCAATGAAAAAAAAGGATATACAGCAAAAACGACAACCACTGAATTACAGGATCCTGACTTAAGATATGCACATACAGAATGTTACAGGGTTACACATGTCCGATTGTGCCAAATTGTTTCACATACATAGGGCAGAAGTGCCAAACTATCAAATAAGAACAATATTAAAAAATCATTTCAAAGCATGTTAACACATCAGACCGATAAAAACCCTAATCACAAAAAAAAAAAAAAAAAAAAGTACAGAAAAGAGAGAACTTGCAAGTACTGAACGCAAGTTCAAGGCCAATAAAAAATTAACAAAAGTTCATGTGTCTTAAACTTGATTATCAATCAGCACACATCCAACTTCCAATGGATTTATTGTAAAGACACCTTTGACAGTCAGAGAAGAACATGACATATTGCAATGTCAAAAACAGAGGTGTCGATAGATTGTAGAATTGTGAATGTACATGCTGTTTATGCATTACAATACTACTAAGTTTGGTTTTTATTTACTGATAACCAAATAACTGAGATGAGAATGTTTGGATTTCTGTTTCGTTTTTTGTTGTAGTTTTTTTTTGCATCAAGAGTATATTTTCTAGAACTGTCGTTGCATAAACCCTTTTCGTATGGTCATTGCATTCATATTGCATGTCCTTATTATGCTGTTATAGAAATAAAATAGCAAAATTGTATTAAGAAGCATGTTTTGTACTTCAAACATAAAGTAGCGTTTGGTGTGCGCCGCTAAAGTGATGACGTGTCACGAATCCATAACTAAGTATGTGTATTTCCCCAAAAAGAGTAACACTTTAACAGATTTAAATACCAGGGGAAATTAGTTTCTCTGGACGTACATGTGTTTTATATATACACATGAATTGGTCTGATAAAATTGAATTTGACCAAATGTCGAATACCTAAAAAAATAGTTTGAAATTCCTAATCGCCATGCGTTAGACACAAGTCAAAATAAGTTGTAGACAACATGACTTTTGATTTTATTGGCGATGAAAAATTATGCTTACGGTTGGACTCATTTAAGACGTATGCATTGTTAAGTGTTAGTAGATATAACCGTTGAATACAGATCCGACACCTTCGTCAGTAAAAATGTAATCAATGACATGATTATCGTGTCTACAACCGGTTTCTTGAAAATAGAGTATAATGCACTTCAACTTCGTGCTTGTTTTTGCAATTTAATTTTCTATTAGATAATGAGTCTTTTGTGCACGAATCGCGAGTCTGGCGTACACATTTTGTCCTGGTATCTTTGATAAGTTGTGATTGTTTCTTTCATTAGATGAACTCATGCTAATAGTTCTAGAAGATAAATCACGGCTTAAATATATGGTATAGGGTTATCCTTTTTTGGAATTTAAACCTCGTTGTTAGAGCTTCTATGCTGCGAAAATATGAATTCGTTGTTAGAGCTTCTATGCTGCGAAAATATGAATAATATTTGACTATGATCAATACGTTCTATGTATATTGAAATCAATTTGAGAAAAAAAAATACAATTTTCTTGATGTAGATTGATATTCACGACTGTCATCCTGAATTTAATTTGAATATATCTGATTGTGAACTTGTATATTTATTTTTATACATTGTTCCTTTTTTATTTCTTATTTTCAAAAGAAGATGGAATGCCGTCTACGTCACACTCGTGGAGTCTTTCACAGAATCAAGCTCGTGCAAACTGTTGGAATAAGGACAAATTATTATTGCAATCAAATGCCTGCCAACATTTTGCACTCAGTCTAACAGCGCCTGCTTGGACAAATGTTTTCAGGGAAGAAATAGAAGTGGAACAATCATTAGGTTATTATTGTCAAGTCTAAACCACAAAAAAGAAGGGTTTAATGTGATTGAAGCAAGATGATTGTTTCACATTTATATAAGAATATATACCAAGAAATTTGTTTTCCATGCACACGTATAAAAATTGCGGTTTTTATCCAAAGCAATCATAGGTTTGAACGTTGTTTTCAATATAGACTTGTTTATATTTTTTCGTTTGGGCTTGTATTATATTTTCCTTCTGGTTTATATGATCCGTTCATCCTATTTCGACTCTTTAAAATTCAAGAGTCTATCCTAAATTGAGGTAAATTATATGGCCTTCCAAATACCGATTCGATCCCTAAAATCACTGAACAGACATTAATTGTCGAAATCCGGATATGGTGTACATATTTTTGCACCTCATGTTTGCGGAATACCATCTTCTCCGCAAGTTTATTGTTTTTTCTGTTTGGTATTAAATTTATAATTAAGATCCATGTTACATCTCGTGATCAATTTATTTGGCAATCGTCAATGGCATTCAGCAGGGTTTAAGAACATCAGTTGTTCGACCTGTTAGTCAAATGCGATTTGTTAAAATATACTTTTCACTTTTTTGGTCTTTTGGAAAATGTTGTTTGTGCTGTTTTTAGACCCCTCTAACAAGAAATTTGTTTTACATGCACACGTATAAAAATTGCGGTTTTTATCCAACGCAATCATAGGTTTGAACGTTGTTTTCAATTTAGACTGTATATCTATATATATATATATATATATATATATATATGTTGTGTACAAATTATCATTTTGTACAAATTATAATTTGTACAAAACAATTGTACAAATTATAATTTGTATTTTGACTTTGTACAAATTGTAATTTGTACAAAAAATGCTTGTACAAATTACAATTTGTACAAAATTTGACTAAAATCCACTTATAACTTGTACAATAATTTATTGTATGGATTTTGTTATAAAAAACATTGATACAAACTATAGATTTTTTATTCAATGACCACACGATAAACCTTATTTACAAAATTCAAAAATACCCAGATGGAGACAGGAAATGTAATTGATACATGCATGCCAGTTTATTCTGATAGTACAATAAAAGTTGGCCCAAGTGACAATTCTGATAGTATAATAGAAATTGGCCCCAGTGACAATTCTGATAGTATAATGAAATTGACCCCAGTGACAATTCTGATAGTATAATAGAAATTGGCCCCAGTGACTGTTCTGATAGTATAATAGAAATTGGCCCCAGTGACAATTCTGATAGTATAATAGAAATTGGCCCCAGTGACTGTTCTGATAGTATAATAGAAATTGGCCCCAGTGACAATTCTGATAGTATAATAGAAATTGGCCCCAGTGACTGTTCTGATAGTATAAAGAAATTGGCCCCAGTTTCAATTCTGATAGTATAATAGAAATTGGCCCCAGTGACTGTTCTGATAGTATAATAGAAATTGGCCCCAGTGACAATCAGGATGACACTGACTTTGAAACACCAATCATACGTGACAGGAAGCGTGCGGTGTCTATCCAACAGATCCAAGCCGAATATCTAACCAAGAAAACGAAACAGAAATTATCAGAACTTGCTGTTCATAATGTCATTATACCAATTCCTCAGTGGGATCTTGCCCAAACTGATCCTCGAAATATCTTAGGCGTAATTATTGAATCTCGAGAATTTGGGTACCGCATAGGAACAGCTGTAGAAATTTGAACAGGATATTTGTTGAGAAATTCAAATTGAAGCTGTTAAAGACACATCTTTATTCGCAGCAATGGTTTCTGAGATTCAACTTTCGCTACAGTACGTGAAGCATTTAAAAAGCTTCCAAAAACTGGTGGTCAGGCGTTCCTTTAATGTAAATGCAAAGGGATGTGCAGCACTTCTAAAAGTAAATGTAAAAAGCAAAAGATGTTGTGCAATTCCCGATGCCATAATTCACTCGAATGCCCAAATAAATGATACAGAACTATTTTTTGTATTTTGTAAGTAAGGTTTATGGTGTGGTCATTGAATAAAAAATTCTATAGTGTGTATCAACAAAATCCATACTATTAATTATTGTACAAGTTATAAGTGAATTTTAGTCAAATTTTGTACAAATTGTAATTTGTACAAGCACTTTTTGTACAAATTACAATTTGTACAAAGTCAAAATACAAATTATAATTTGTACAATTGTTTTGTAAAAATTATAATTTGTACAAAATGATAACTTGTACACAACATATATATATATTGATATACTTGCCAAAGTGGGTTCCATTTTTATCTACTTTACCGATTAGTTTTACTTATTATTTTTTGAGACATGTATTATAAAGATCATTATTCTTTGACAACATATTACAGATCTTAAAGTTTTAAATATAAGATTTGTTTGTGTTTTCATTTATCTGAATAATTATCAGTTACATACTTTTTTGACAATTTCCCCATACTATCGATTATCATAACATGATAATCTACATGTTTCTCCAACCATTCATTTTAATTATTAGTAATGAAATGTGTGTATATATATACTAGTCATAAATGAAAAATCATGCAAAATAGAGAATGGAAATTTAGAATATGTCAAAGAGACAATAACCCGACCAAAGAGCAGATAACATCCAAAGGTCCCCAGTTGGTTTTCAACGCAGCGAGAAAATCCCGCACCCAGAAGTGCGCCTTATCTGGCCCCTTAGTAAGAATGTGTACTAGTTCAGTGTAAATGGACGATACTAAACTCCTAAATATATAAATGTACTAAATTAAAAAGCATACAACACAACTGACTAAACAATTCAAACAAGCAAACAAAACAATACATGTATATTGCTCGCCGCTGCGTAGGTTCAATTGTCAGCTAGATCAGTCATTATACGGACTTGAAAATTGATATTTGAGTTTTTCTGATTTACATGTCATTTAGGACATTTGTGATATCGGATATGTTCCTTATGTCTTGACTACAATCCCGTTCCCTTTTCACGAATGTGACCTTTCGAATTAGACTATTTACCGGGTTTCTAATAAAATGAGCAACACGACGGGTGCCACATGTGGAGCAGGATCTGGTTACCATTCCGTAGCACGTAAGATCACCCCCAGTTTTGGTGGGGTTCGTGTTGCTTAGTCTTTAGTTTTCGATGTTGTTTCTTGTGTAATATTATTTGTCTGTTTGTATTTTTTTCTTTTTTAGCCATGGCATTGTCAGTTTATGTTCGATCTATGAGTGTAAATGTCCCTCTAGTATCTTTCGCCCCTCTTAGGAGTAAAACCAAACACTAAGTGTCCTAGGTTCAAGATAATGGGATATGTTAGAATGATATATGTTAGTTTGGGCTGTAATCTTCTTAACTTAACAAGTTACAAGTCAACATGGACAATCTGTCTAGGACTTATGTCTAGTACAAATAGAATATTAGTATATAGGCAAAGTATGACATTATGCTGGTAAAACGTGGAAAACAGCAAGTCTTGATGTATGCATCTTTGTGTTTATATATTTTGTAAGATATAAAAAAGAAGATGTGGTATGTTTATATATACTTGTCCTTGTTATTGCAGATCAGCATTCATCTTTTATATAAAACTTATTTTTATATCAAAATCAAATCATGTTGTAGGTGACAGAACTGCTGTACCTAAATTTTGCCTCTCTGCAAACATTTTGGATAAAAGGAAACAGATTTTAAATAAACATCGGCGAAATTGCTCAACAAAACTAGAATGGTTTGTTTGCAAAAATGGTAAATATGTTTTCCTATGATAGGATGATTGTATCTTTACTTGGTAATTTTCTTCTTTTTTTTATATGTTGATGCCTATTGTATCGGGTACTGATTAAGCATGTTATTATAATCATTTGGATTTGACAGGCACTTGAAGTAGTGGCTATATTTGAATATTTTTGTGACATTATACTTTTTTCTATCTCGATTTGTTGACTGACGAAAGATGCAGTACTATTTAGTACACGAAAAGGACATTTATCTATGAATACGTTACAATTGGTATAAAACTACTAGTTAATGAGAAAAAAAAGCATTGTTTGCACTTTGGGCACATTTCTGGATTGTATTTATCAGCAATGCTAAAACGCAACAATTTGAAATGCAATTATGCATGAACGTTTAAATGAACAACAAGAACATGATCGTAAAAGCTATTTTTATCAATGGAACCTTCGTTTCTAATTAAATTCTCAATATATCAACAGGGAACTTTAGGCATAAATTATTTATGATGTCAGTCCCGAAATGCTGATTACAGAGCTGATCATTCTCTCGGGAAACTAACAAGTTAATACAAGTATCAACCAAGTGCTAGTGCATGTATAAGCAATTCCTTGAATTCGAATCGCTTTCTTGATAAAACTTCATCAGGAACATGCAAAACCAACATTTGAAAGCCACAGACATGACAGATGTGTAAATACAATTAATATTATCATTAATCATTTCAAACAGTATAACAAATGTATCCAGTTACTGAAATTGATATAAAATCATGTCTTTATACACTTAAATTGCATATACGGTTTCATCAAAATCATCTTAATGCACTTTAACAATGCCCAGGACTAGAAACACTGACATAATTTAAGGTCAACTCGAAGTATTGTCAGATCTAGTATACAACTAACACATATTGAATGAGAAATCGCAACAATTATATGTTGATCTGTTTTGTACTTAACAATATACATGAAATAATAGTTTAAAAGGAAATGTTATATTCGTAACTATTATAGATTTTGTGAAAAATACAAAAAAAATTTTTGTATGAAATAACTCATATATTCTTATTTTGATATACATTCGCTATTTCCTTCAGATTCAAAAACAGGTGGAAACACATACCACACACATGTAGCAACAGATCCAAATTATAGTAAAATTTATTTTTATATCGTTCGTTAGGATTTAAAAAGAGTTAATTGACGAAAACATTGCGTGATTAATCTCTAATGGTGGACATTAACGGTGCCACAAGGCACATTAAGAATGCAACAGGGTTAAACATGATTTTTAGCAACAAATGTCTCCTGTCCCGTAAATTTAACTGCACAAAAATAAGTATGCACAAACCCGGATTTGTTTTTATCTCTATCGATTTATGAGTTTCGAACAGCGGTATACTACTGTTGTCTTTATTAACATATATAGTATTTCATTTTGTGTCTTTTTTTTTCAGAAAATTATCGCTAATCATTTAATTAATAACATAATATATAAAATAAGCAATTTTGGCATTAAATAAATCAAGACTCGTGATTTAAGACAGCGATAACAATCGGTTTACCTGTAGAGAAATTAGAATATTTTAAATGATATATCTGATACCCTACAGTCTAATTTCTCAAATAAGAAATAATTCCTTTATGTCATGCTCTATGCTCATTTTAACATGGATAGGTATTATATTTTTCGATATTTTACACTACTCGTTAGCGAGGTTTAAAGAATGATCAAATGTAATGCGAATCATGTTAAAATGAGCATAGCTCATGACATGACATGAATGAATTATTTCGATTGTAATAGAACAAATACAGTATTTTTAAAGGTCGAAGCGTGCGACAATACCTTAGCATTTTTTGGCTGTTCTCGATTTCTTCCAGTGCATTCTGTACATTAAATTTTCATATTTAAAAAGTTTAAAAACTAAAAACAGGGAAATATATTTTTTTATAAACAATATCTAGAAAGAGTTTATGTTAGCTATTATAATGTATTTTAATTATAATAACATTAAAATAACGAGAATAAAAACAGTAAATTTGGGCGCATGTGTCAAACATATTTTGGGCTAATAGAACACGGCTTTGTATACAAAGTGTAATAAGGACGGATATGCAATAAATACAAATCTGTGGAACCGTACCAATTGTTGAAATATTTCCGAAAATAATCAATAAATGTTCCGCTAAATTCTATCAGATAAAATATATAAACGTATGCATTGCTCAAAATATCTAATCAAACATCAATTACCTAAGATAAATAGCATTGATATTAAGCGTGGGACGAACAAATTAATACCAGTTATATGGAACTTAGAGATGTATACATTCCTTGCGTTTAAAGCGCTGTTTATTTAGAAAAGTTCACCAGGAACGTGCAATCCAAACTTTTGAAACTCACGGATGTGTAAATGCAATTAAAATTATCATTAATCATATTAAACCCTCGCAGTTACTGACATTAAAAAATCGTGTTATCCTACACTCTAATTTATTTTTTTGTAATTTACTTCATACAAAAGATCACACAGCATAGTAAAAACCAGTACAAACTTGAGCAATTCGCAGAACAAATTCTACAGAAATAAAAACTTTATTTGTATCGACATGTCAAATTTATCATACAATTTAACCTTAATAAATTAAAAAAAGAAAAACATTATCTGTTATATTATATGTATCGTTATTTCATTCAGATTCCACTACAGCTGAAAACACATACCGCACAGATGCAGCAACAGATTTAAATTATGGTAAATGACATGTTATAAGTTAACTCAGTTTTATATTATCAGCAGAATGTTTTTAAAACTAACAGATTATAAATCCCAGTGTAAAATCATTTGTGAGTATGCGTACATGAGATCTATTAGAGAGCAATTACGCATTATGGATCTGATTCAGATGATTGCAGTGTATACATGTAGTTATCGGCAAAAATAAACAAATTAATAATGATGATGATTGTATTTTCAAAGTAATTGGGTTGTGTAATGTCGTCACATGTCATCTTTATTGTTTTGTACACGTTTATTTTTCAACTTCGCGAACTATTATTGTTTTGAAGTGTGTACTTCACAATCGTTTAAGCAACGCACGTGTTTAAAGCATAGTTTTAGGTCTCGACTTTTACTTTTAACAATTTTTTTGGAACAGAAGCTATATTCTAAAGTAGAAAAAGCCCCGTTACTAAACTGTATTCGTTCACTTTGTCGTTTTACGTCTCAATATAATCTTTTTTATGGTGCTCGAAAAAGAAAGAGTTAGTATAAGGAAAAATAAGAAATAATAAGAAAACAATCTGATTTTAGTTTTCATTTCTTCGGGTAGAATCTAATTAACCTATTGAAGGTGAACCCCGTAATTCCAGAGGTCAAAATTTGTATTTCATTACCAATATTAAAATTGTACAGTATCTTTTAATAAATTTTTTTTTTTAAATTATTATTTAATGTTTATTTCTTACAACATAGATTGAGTTTTTTTTATATTGTGAGAAAGAATGAAAATATTAGTAAAACAATGATTATGATAGTTGGCGATAAAAAGAAGAAAGTGGCGACAAATATATTGTAATGGCAAAAAAAGTGGCTAAAAAGAAAAGTAACAGTGTTTACCGTACTGCGTCCATCAGTAAAAAAAAACATATCGCTTAACAGTTAAAGGTACCAAAATAACCATTCAAACTGACAGCCTGGTCTCAAACAAAATAACAACTGTAGGTCACTTTACGGTAATTGACACTGTTCAAACCCAATACCGTAAAGCGATCTATAATAGAAAAGTAAAAACAAATCAAACAGGAAAAATAAACGACCTGATTTAGTTATAAATCAACAAACGAGAAACAAGTAGCTATAATGTAACAAACGACAACTACTGAATAACATGCTCCTGACTTGGGATCTGCACATACAACAATACTCGGATGAAAACTGTTTGTGGACGCCAATCCCCGTATTGGTAGATTTTCTTGTTAATCGTGTCAATTGAGATTGCAATCATACACTCAAAGGCTCTTGGTGAAACTTGTTTGCTCTACAGATTCGATTTTCGATCTTTAAACAAGTTTGTTGGTATTAAAGCTTAAAGACAGTTTTCATTTAATTAGTTTTCAAAGATACCAGGCTCATAATTTGATACGCCAGACGCGCGTTTCGTTTACGTAAGACTCATCAGTGACGCTCAGATCATAATAGTTAGAAAGCTAAACAAGGATAAAGTTGAATAGCTTTGAGGACCCAAACACTCATTTGTATTACATGTATATCCAAAACTTGCTCTCAAATCTATTTAACTAACACAAAATATATTCTGCGTAATTATATTCAATATGGTATTGCTAATATTTTTGTTCCAGGAGCCATTGTAGGTGGATCGGTTGGTGTGGTCATCATTTTACTGATAGGTGTTACTGTTACTTTGTGCAAACTCAGGTAAAATCTATAAAAACATATATATATTATGTAATAACATAAACGCTAACATTTTTTCTGCACCAGACGCGCATTTCAATGTCAGTGATGGTCGAGGTCCAAATAATTGAAAGTCCAAAGTGTATTTAAAGGATGAAGAGCTATAAACTAAAAAAGAAAAAAAAAGTATAACCAACACCGGGCAAGGAATCAGAGCTTTGCATGAGGGAGATACATTTCAAATAATTTCAAAAATGTTTTGTAACAGCAAATTTCAATAACACAAAATCCATATTTTCATGTCAGTACCGAAGTACTGGCTACTACGATGGTGATACCTTCAACGACTATCAGTCCACCAACCGTGGCATCGACCATGTGGTAGAAATAACATAAGTAGTACCAATTTTTCAATTTTCAAGTACGATGCGAAAGTGATCGTATACTACAAATATATGCAATAAACGTAACCGAAGCGATCATATCATGTCTTTGTCCTCACTAGTCAAAGGTGATTTCCTGAATCAAATTATAGAAATGTTACTTTAGTTGCAAATACAAATCTTTCAAACAGCAAATAAACAAGATGGAGAAGTAAAACAGGTTCTAAGTCACGTGATCTGTCAATAAATTTTAGTTCAGTTTCAATTTATGTTGTTTTTAAAATACAAGGATACCATATTGTTTTGTAGGCGAGTCGGAGTTTTCAAAAAAAATAATTCAATGAAATCGACAAATGTAGCATTTACGAAATCATTGAGTGGTGAAGCAACCAGTCAACAACACGTCAATCAGGGTTATGGATTGGTATATCAAGGAAAAGAAAAAAATATCAAAACAAACAATGCATATGCACAAGTGCAGAAAGTCAAACGAGTAGAGGATACTCATATAGAGAGTTCAAATGTAGACTATGATCATTTACATAACATTGATGGACGAAAACCAAAAGCTGGTGAAAATACCTACGATAGCAATGCAGGAGTCCGAAATCGTAACGATCCCACATATGATACTGCTACAAGTTCTACTGGAGTAGATATGGATACGTACGATCATTCCTTTACAAATATGAAAACATACTCTGAATATGACGTTTCAGATTCAGGTTTGCAAATCGATAGAACAAACTATGACGTATATGATCAGGCTTGTTAACAAGATTTGGATCAGTAGTATTCACCAGAAACCCTGAACATCTTATTTTGGTTTTATATCTATTAATACGTGCATAAACATTCGCAATCGAAAAAAAGAATGACAATGGAAATTTCCATTACTCATATGAAGAATGTGTTTCTGTCCTTCTCTGAATTCTACATTTATGTGTTTGTCAATGACGAAACGTTATATATAATAGGTGGATTAAAATCTGTGTTCCCTTCTGGATTACTTGAATCTAATTTTGATTTCCAATTAAGTTCTGTGGTTTTGAATTCAGAGTTGCATTTTATTGTTTTGTGTCTTGTCTAGGTTTTTATTAGCGTAGTTTTTTTTCCATTGAAACCAATGTCTTATTTACTTCAAACTCCCGCATTATTTTTACTTTGTTTGAAGGGATTACTTTTTATTTTGCAGAGTTATCATATCATGATTTGAGATCTTGTCGCAGAGTCATCTTTAGAGTATTTGGACATGACTTCACGACGAATGTTCCTATCAGAAAAGAGGAATGGAAACCCCTTCTGATGAAGAAATTTAAGAGATATATACATGTACCAAATGTACATTTAGGTTATCAGTCGAAAATAAACTGACAACTATTTATTTTGTATTATCGGTAAGCATGATTGTATTAAATGCAGTTGCGATGGCTCATAAACAAAAGACTACCAAACAATTACAGTAACACAAAAACAACACAGAATATTGAATACTGAGCAACACGAGCACCAGCTGCAACTAGGGGATATCACATGCTCTAAAAGGGTAAACAGATTATGTTCCATATGTGGCATTTGGCATGTTTCAAGTACAAATCCAGGGTATAAGCCTCATATCGTAGATCATGTTCCAGGAAAAGGGGACGGAATTGCTGTTACGAAGCTTTCTGTGTCGATTTTAGTTTACTGTTGTGTGTCCTGTCGTTGGATCTTTTAGTGATTGTCTTTCTTCTACATATTGCACTAATTTTTTTTTAATTTTGTTGTCAGTTATCAAAAAATTGAAAACAACACGTTTAATAATTGTATGCGTCCGAAGCGCTTTTCTGGATTAAACTTCGTTAGGAACGCTCAAAGCCAAATATTTGAAAACCGAGGATGTATAAGTACCAAAAACAGTTGAAGAGCTATATGACAAAAAATACTTTAAAAAAAAGCCAAATCCATCTAAGTCAACTTTGCCTGAGGGAGTTGAAACCTTAGTATCTTTAAAGTTTCAAATTTTATAAACGAACAAATTTAGAAAGGTTTGTTATAAATCATGTCAGTACTGAAATACTGACTACTAAGCTGATGATACCCCCCGGGGAATGATAGTCCACCAGCAAAGGTATCGACCCAGTGCATTAAAAATTGAAAACACCACGTTTAATAATTTTATGCGTCCGAAGCGCTTTTCTGGATTTACCTTCATCAAGAACGCTCAAAGCCAAATATTTGAAATCCGAGGTTGTATAAGTACAGAAACAGTTGAAGAGCTATATGACAAAAATTACCTCAGCAAAAGCCAAATTCATCTAAGGTCAACTTTGCCTGAGGTAGTTGAAACCTTAGTTTCTTTAACATTTCAAAATGTATAAACGGACCAATTTAAAAAAGTTTGTTATAATTCATGTCAGTACCGAAGTACTGACTTCTGAGCTGATGATACCCACAGGGACTGATAGACCACCAGCAGAGGTATCGACTCAGTGCTGTTAAAAATTGAAAACAACAAGTTTAATAATTGTATGCGTCCGAAATGCTTTTCTGGATTTACCTTCATCAGGAACGCTCAAAGCCAAATATTTGAAAGCCGAGGTTGTATAAGTACAGAGACATTTGAAGAGCTATATTACAAAAAATACTTAAAAAAAATGCCAAATTCATCTAAGGTCAACTTTGCCTGAGGGAGTTGAAACCTTAGTTTCTTTAAAATTTCTAAATTTATATCAATGTGTAAAGTATCACATATATTTTTTGTCTGCTTTCTAACCTAAAGAAATAAAAGTCGGAATTGGAAAAATAACCGACAACAGTTTGAACTATCGTTAATTTACACTAAATAGGTGCTGCTAGAATATTGAGCTTATAGGTGGTTTTGCTGTTACAGAAGAAATTAAAAGTCAATTGCATCCAGTGCCTAAAGAATTTTGGATTTGCTGCTTTCTTGATAATCCAAATAATGCCTTTTGTATAATGAAACATATGTTAACGGGTATTCTTATATATACCTTTTGTCTGATACATTTACAGTACCTAAAAATATTATTGTTCGTATATGCGTAATGTTTATGAGTGAAGGTATTGGGCAAGGGGAGACTAAAATTTGTAGAAATACAAGAATTTGTAGTGCAAACATTCGTTTCGAATAACATAGAAAAGAGTGAAGACTAGACGATGTGTAGCATATTATTCAGAAATATTCGTGACTAAAAAATGCGTGTTATATTTCAATCAAAGCAACTTGATAAAGCCAATTGATATATGTTAGAAGAAAAACAAGTTATTTCACAATATATTTAAACTTGAATACATTAACGGACGCCATCATGAGATGGTTGACCGTTATGGAATAATCGTTTCACAGATAATATCGGATATGTTCCTTATGTCGTTACTACAATCGCCTTCCTTTTTCACGAATGTGACCTACCGAATTAGACTATTACTGGGTTTGTAATTACATGACAGATGCCACATGTGGAGCAGGATCTGCTTACTCTTCCGAAGCACCTGAGATCACCCCAGTTTTTGGTGGGGTCCGTGCTGCTTAGTCTTTGGTTTTCTATGTTGTGTCTTGTGTACTAGTGTTTGTCTGTTCGTCTTTTTCTTTGTTAGCAATGGCGTTGTCAGTTTATTTTGGATCTATGAGTTTGAAATTACCTCTGATATCTTTCGCCCCTCTTTTAAACCATTAGAGTTGCCTAAATAATTGTAAGGCTCCCACGCAGACACACAACGTTCACGTGTTATATAAGAAAATCATAATCTGTCTTTTCTCTTTGTGCATATTATGTACATGTTGAACGAGGGGTATACACGAGGGGATTGTTTACCAAAAAAAAGTTATTCCAATATTATGACTTATAATAATCGTGTTGAGCCGTAAAACAGTGTAAACGTCATCCAAGTGAAATAAAAAAAAATGTCATGGAAAACAGACAATGAAATGATTGAAATATCAAGCAACAATACACTCTTGTTTGCCTTGAATGGTTGTTTTGGTCTGAATAACATCTCTAAACAGTGAACCTGAAACGTCATGTCTTGGTTAAACTTGAAGTCATTTTTCAGATATTTTCTTGCTGCCAACCCAGCAACGTTCAGACATTTTGCTATTAACCCATAGCTGTAATACATTGAGTATTTTGGTATTTCTGTCTAGTAAATATCAACAACAGGACAGTCTAAACGTCGACATAACTATTCCTGTGCCGGCTGGCATATAAGGCTGATACCAAACGTCGACTTAACTGATCTAAATTGATTGCAAGTAAATTTTCTGATCAGTACGACTTTTACCTAAAGAGATAAGCCTGAAAAATAACGGTAAGACCGAACATGCTTGAACAATTTATTCTTCAGTCTTTTACGAGTTGTTTAATTCATGATTGATTAACAATTGACCCCTCCCAAAAACAAAAATGCTACATCAAACTGGATCTTAAACGACGACTTCACTTGATTTTTTTAAAAATAATTGCTAGTCACAAAACTATTCTCTTGTTAATTTTCAAAAATTAAATTGTCTTAATATAACAATTATAGAACGCATATAATCAAAGACAATCTTACACCCTCAAACGAGTCAATTATGAGGTTTAATTCACAGCAGATGGCATCGAAAATACTGAACTGACTATCAAACAATTGAGTTACCGAACATACTACCTATTTTATTGAGAAAACACTTCAACATTAATTAGATGTTCAATTTATACATCATTATTGGATCACCCAACTTTAGTCTCAGTCTAAGTCATGGGTTACTAAGAATTGACAGATGTTGATTTAATAGAAGAATGAAAGAAACATTTTTATTTCAAAGCTGTTTTACAATGAATGGTATACATAACTTGTTACTTTAGGATAATGTATTCAAACATTACAAGCACGCAGCGTTGACATTTGGAATATAAAAAAATATAAGAAACATATAGATAAAATCAGGAATGTTATAATAAATTCAGCAGATATCCTGGATGAATCATCAACGGTACAAGTTTGTCCAGTCGCTGTCGTAGGCGAGGACCTCACCCATATTTTGTCCCCAATAACTAGATTGATGATTCCAAAATTACTTTCACTGCTGTGCTGATGGTACTTTGTACCCGAACAAGACATTGTCACTACCACTTTATTGTTGTTTCTTACCAGTTCACTATAGCATAACTGGTTGTAATATTGTACTCTTATGTTGAAAAGAAATATGTACAATCCAGAAACATCAACTGTAAAAACACCAGAATGGGCATTGTATCCTCTTCCTTCGTTTGTTAAAACACGATCAAATATACCTGTATATGCGATAGGTACATTGTAGAAAACTTTTGAGTTTTGGACAGTGAATGCTCGAATGGCTAAAACATAAAATGAGCAGAATATACTTCGATGGATTTATATATCGTATATTAAAAAAATGATAAAACTTTCAACGCCTGCTAAAAACGTAATTCTAATATCTATGTTTGTTTAGTAATGAGGGATTTTTGTGTATCTGTGTATTCAAGCATATCCTTTTTGATTTCTGTTTGCAATTTATCACGCATATGGGAAACCATTATCACTGCACAAGATCCGCATTTCGAAAATGACACACGTTTTTTTAAATAACAACGGATATGTTCCATTATTTATTTTTTTAACATCACTGGGTCAATACCTCTGCTGGTGGACTATCAGTCCCCGAGGGTATCATCAGCTCAGTAGTCAGTACTTCGGTACTGACATGATTTAACAAACTTTTCTAAAATTGTCCGTTTTTAAATTTTGAAATTATTAAGAAACTAAGGTTTCAAATCCCTCAGGCAAACTTGACTTTAGATGAATTTGGCTATTTATTTTAGGTATTTTTTGTCATATAGCTCTTCAACGGTTTTGGTACTCATACCTCCTCGGATTTCAAATGATTGGCTTTGAGCGTTCCTGATGCAGGTAAATCCAGAAAAGCGCTTCGGACGCATGAAATTGTTAAACGTGTTGTTTTCAATTTTTTTCATCACTGGGTCGATACCTCTGCTTGTGGACTATCAGTCCCCGAGGGTATCATCAGCTCAGTAGTCAGTACTTCGGTACTGACATGATTTAACAAACTTTTCAAAAATTGTCCGTTTATAAATTTTGAAATTATTAAGAAACTAAGGTTTAAACTCCCTCAGGCAAAGTTGACTATAGATGAATTTGGCTATTCATTTTAGGAATTTTAGTCATATAGCTCTTCAACGGTTTCGGTACTTATACAGCCTCGGATTTCAAATGTTTGGCTTTGAGCGTTCCTGATGAAGGTAAATCCAGAAAAGCTCTTCGGACGCATGAAATTATTAATCGTGTTGTTTTTAATTTTTTACATCACTGGGTCGATACCTCTGCTTGTGGACTATCAGTCCCCGAGGGTATCATCAGCTCAGTAGTCAGTACTTCGGTACTGACATGATATAAAAAACTTTTCAAAAATTGTCCGTTTTTAAATTTTGAAATTATTAAGAAACTAAGGTTTCAACTCCCTCAGGCAAAGTTTTCTTTAAATGAATTTGGCTATTTATTTTAGGTATTTTTGTCATATAGCTCTTCAACGGTTTCGGTACTCATACCTCCTCGGATTTCAAATGTTTGGCTTTGAGCGTTCCTGATGAAGGTAAATCCAGAAAAGCGCTTCGGACGCATGACATTATTAAACGTGTTGTTTTCAATTTTTTACATCACTGGGTTGATACCTCTGCTTGTGGACTATCAGTCCCCGAGGGTATCATCAGCTCAGCAGTCAGTACTTCGGTACAGACATGATTTAATAAAATTTTCTAAAATTGTCCGTTTTTAAATTAAGAAATTATTAAGAAACTAAGGTTTCAACTCCCTCAGGCAAAGTTGACTTTAGATGAATTTGGCTATTTATTTTAGGTCTTTTTGTCATATAGCTCTTCAACGGTTTCGTTACTCATACCTCCTCGGATTTCAAATGTTTCGCTTTGAGCGTTTCTAATGAAGGTAAATCCAGAAAAGCGCTTCGGGCGCATGAAATTATTAAACGTGTTGTTTTCAATTTTTTACATCTCTGGGTCCATACCTCTGCTGATGGACTATCAGTCCCTGTGGGTATCATCAGCTCAGTAGTCAGTACTTCGGTACTGACATGATTTAATAAACTTTTCTAAAATTGTCCGTTTTTAAATTTTGAAATTATTAAGAAACTAAGGTTTCAACTCCCTCAGGCAAAGTTGACTTCAGATGAATTTGGCTATTTATTTTAGGTATTTTTGTCATATAGCTCTTCAACAGTTTCGGTACTCATACCTCCTCGGATTTCAAATGTTTGGCTTTGAGCGTTCCTAATGAAGGTAAATCCAGAAAAGCGCTTCGGACGCATGAAATTATTAAACGTGTTGTTTTCAATTTTTTACATCACTGGGTTGATACCTCTGTTAGTGGACTATCAGTCCCCGAGGGTATCATCAGCTCAGCAGTCAGTACTCCGGTGCTGACATGATTTAACAAACTTTTTTAAAATTGTCTGTTTTTAAATTTTGAATTTATTAAGAAACTAAGGTTTCAAATCCCTCAGGCAAAGTTGACATTAGATGAATTTGGCTATTTATTAAAGGTATTTTTGTCATAAAGCTCTTCAACGGTTTCGGTTCTTATACATCCTCGGATTTCAAATCTTTGGCTTTGAGCGTTCCTGATGAAGGTAAATCCAGAAAAGCACTTTGGACGCATGAAATTATTAAACGTCTTGTTTTCAATTTTTTACATCACTGGGTCGATACCTCTGCTGGTGGACTTTCAGTCCCCGAGGGTATCATCAGCTCAGCAGTTAGTACTTCGGTACTGACATGATTAAAAAAAACTTTTCTAAAATTGTCCGTTTTTAAATCTTGAAATTTTTAAGAAACTAAGGTTTCAAATCCCTCAGGCAAAGTTGACTTTAGATGAATTTGGCTATATATTATAGGTATTTTTGTCATAAAGCTCTTCAACGGTTTCGGTACTTATACATCCTCGGATTTCAAATGTTTGTCTTTGAGTGTTCCTGATGAAGGTAAATCCAGAAAAGCGCATCGGACGCATGAAATTGTTAAACGTGTTGTTTTCAATTTTTTACATCACTGGGTCGATACCTCTGCTGGTGGACTATCAGTCCCCGAGGGTATCATCAGCTCAGTAGTCAGTACTTTGCTACTGACATGATTTAACAAACTTTTCTAAAATTGTCCGTTTTTAAATTTTGAAATTATTAAGAAACTAAGGTTTCAACTCCCTCAGGCAAAGTTGACTTTAGATGAATTTGGCTATTTACTTTAAGTATTTTTGTCGTATAGCTCTTCAACGGTTTCGGTACTCATACCTCCTCGGATTTCAAATGTTTGGCTTTGAGCGATAAGAGATAAGCCTGAAAAATAACGGTAAGACCGAACATGCTTGAACAATTTATTCTTCAGTCTTTTACGAGTTGTTTAATTCATGATTGATTAACAATTGACCCCTCCCAAAAACAAAAATGCTACATCAAACTGGATCTTAAACGACGACTTCACTTGATTTTTTTAAAAATAATTGCTAGTCACAAAACTATTCTCTTGTTAATTTTCAAAAATTAAATTGTCTCAATATAACAATTATAGAACGCATATAATCAAAGACAATCTTACACCCTCAAACGAGTCAATTATGAGGTTTAATTCACAGCAGATGGCATCGAAAATACTGAACTGACTATCAAACAATTGAGTTACCGAACATACTACCTATTTTATTGAGAAAACACTTCAACATTAATTAGATGTTCAATTTATACATCATTATTGGATCACCCAACTTTAGTCTCAGTCTAAGTCATGGGTTACTAAGAATTGACAGATGTTGATTTAATAGAAGAATGAAAGAAACATTTTTATTTCAAAGCTGTTTTACAATGAATGGTATACATAACTTGTTACTTTAGGATAATGTATTCAAACATTACAAGCACGCAGCGTTGACATTTGGAATATAAAAAAATATAAGAAACATATAGATAAAATCAGGAATGTTATAATAAATTCAGCAGATATCCTGGATGAATCATCAACGGTACAAGTTTGTCCAGTCGCTGTCGTAGGCGAGGACCTCACCCATATTTTGTCCCCAATAACTAGATTGATGATTCCAAAATTACTTTCACTGCTGTGCTGATGGTACTTTGTACCCGAACAAGACATTGTCACTACCACTTTATTGTTGTTTCTTACCAGTTCACTATAGCATAACTGGTTGTAATATTGTACTCTTATGTTGAAAAGAAATATGTACAATCCAGAAACATCAACTGTAAAAACACCAGAATGGGCATTGTATCCTCTTCCTTCGTTTGTTAAAACACGATCAAATATACCTGTATATGCGATAGGTACATTGTAGAAAACTTTTGAGTTTTGGACAGTGAATGCTCGAATGGCTAAAACATAAAATGAGCAGAATATACTTCGATGGATTTATATATCGTATATTAAAAAAATGATAAAACTTTCAACGCCTGCTAAAAACGTAATTCTAATATCTATGTTTGTTTAGTAATGAGGGATTTTTGTGTATCTGTGTATTCAAGCATATCCTTTTTGATTTCTGTTTGCAATTTATCACGCATATGGGAAACCATTATCACTGCACAAGATCCGCATTTCGAAAATGACACACGTTTTTTTAAATAACAACGGATATGTTCCATTATTTATTTTTTTAACATCACTGGGTCAATACCTCTGCTGGTGGACTATCAGTCCCCGAGGGTATCATCAGCTCAGTAGTCAGTACTTCGGTACTGACATGATTTAACAAACTTTTCTAAAATTGTCCGTTTTTAAATTTTGAAATTATTAAGAAACTAAGGTTTCAAATCCCTCAGGCAAACTTGACTTTAGATGAATTTGGCTATTTATTTTAGGTATTTTTTGTCATATAGCTCTTCAACGGTTTTGGTACTCATACCTCCTCGGATTTCAAATGATTGGCTTTGAGCGTTCCTGATGAAGGTAAATCCAGAAAAGCGCTTCGGACGCATGAAATTGTTAAACGTGTTGTTTTCAATTTTTTTCATCACTGGGTCGATACCTCTGCTTGTGGACTATCAGTCCCCGAGGGTATCATCAGCTCAGTAGTCAGTACTTCGGTACTGACATGATTTAACAAACTTTTCAAAAATTGTCCGTTTATAAATTTTGAAATTATTAAGAAACTAAGGTTTAAACTCCCTCAGGCAAAGTTGACTATAGATGAATTTGGCTATTCATTTTAGGAATTTTGGTCATATAGCTCTTCAACGGTTTCGGTACTTATACAGCCTCGGATTTCAAATGTTTGGCTTTGAGCGTTCCTGATGAAGGTAAATCCAGAAAAGCTCTTCGGACGCATGAAATTATTAATCGTGTTGTTTTTAATTTTTTACATCACTGGGTCGATACCTCTGCTTGTGGACTATCAGTCCCCGAGGGTATCATCAGCTCAGTAGTCAGTACTTCGGTACTGACATGATATAAAAAACTTTTCAAAAATTGTCCGTTTTTAAATTTTGAAATTATTAAGAAACTAAGGTTTCAACTCCCTCAGGCAAAGTTTTCTTTAAATGAATTTGGCTATTTATTTTAGGTATTTTTGTCATATAGCTCTTCAACGGTTTCGGTACTCATACCTCCTCGGATTTCAAATGTTTGGCTTTGAGCGTTCCTGATGAAGGTAAATCCAGAAAAGCGCTTCGGACGCATGACATTATTAAACGTGTTGTTTTCAATTTTTTACATCACTGGGTTGATACCTCTGCTTGTGGACTATCAGTCCCCGAGGGTATCATCAGCTCAGCAGTCAGTACTTCGGTACAGACATGATTTAACAAACTTTTCTAAAATTGTCCGTTTTTAAATTTTGAAATTATTAAGAAACTAAGGTTTCAAATCCCTCAGGCAAAGTTGACTTTTGGTGAATTTCGCTATTTATTTTAGGTATTTTTGTCATAAAGCTCTTCAACGTTGTCGGTACTTATACATCCTCGGATTTCAAATGTTTGTCTTTGAGTGTTCCTGATGAAGGTAAATCCAGAAAAGCCCATCGGACGCATCAAATTGTTAAACGTGTTGTTTTTCAATTTTTTACATCACTGGGTCGATACCTCTGCTGGTGGACTATCAGTCCCCGAGGGTATCATCAGCTCAGTAGTCAGTACTTCGGTACTGACATGATTTAACAAACTTTTCTAAAATTGTCCGTTTTTAAATTTTGAAATTATTAAGAAACTAAGGTTTCAACTCCCTCAGGCAAAGTTGACTTTAGATGAATTTGGCTATTTATTTTAGGTCTTTTTGTCATATAGCTCTTCAACGGTTTCGTTACTCATACCTCCTCGGATTTCAAATGTTTCGCTTTGAGCGTTTCTAATGAAGGTAAATCCAGAAAAGCGCTTCGGGCGCATGAAATTATTAAACGTGTTGTTTTCAATTTTTTACATCTCTGGGTCCATACCTCTGCTGATGGACTATCAGTCCCTGTGGGTATCATCAGCTCAGTAGTCAGTACTTCGGTACTGACATGATTTAATAAACTTTTCTAAAATTGTCCGTTTTTAAATTTTGAAATTATTAAGAAACTAAGGTTTCAACTCCCTCAGGCAAAGTTGACTTCAGATGAATTTGGCTATTTATTTTAGGTATTTTTGTCATATAGCTCTTCAACAGTTTCGGTACTCATACCTCCTCGGATTTCAAATGTTTGGCTTTGAGCGTTCCTAATGAAGGTAAATCCAGAAAAGCGCTTCGGACGCATGAAATTATTAAACGTGTTGTTTTCAATTTTTTACATCACTGGGTCCATACCTCTGCTGATGGACTATCAGACCCCGAGGGTATCATCAGCTCAGTAGTCAGTACTTCGGTACTGACATGATTTAATAAACTTTTCTAAAATTGTCCGTTTTTAAATTTTGAAATTATTAAGAAACTAAGGTTTCAACTCCCTCAGGCAAAGTTGACTTCAGATGAATTTGGCTATTTATTTTAGGTATTTTAGTCATATAGCTCTTCAACAGTTTCGGTACTCATACCTCCTCGGATTTCAAATGTTTGGCTTTGAGCGTTCCTGATGAAGGTAAATCCAGAAAAGCGCTTTGAACGCATGAAATTAATAAACGCGTGTTGTTTTTTATTTGTTCATCACTGGGTCGATACCTCTGCTGGTGGACTTTCAGTCCCCGAGGGTATCATCAGCTCAGTAGTCAGTACTTCGGTACTGACATGATATAAAAAACTTTTCTAAAATTGTCCGTTTTTAAATTTTTAAATTATTAAGAAACTAAGGTTTCAACTCCCTCAGGCAAAGTTTTCTTTAAATGAATTTGGCTATTTATTTTAGGTATTTTTGTCATATAGCTCTTCAACGGTTTCGGTACTCATACCTCCTCGGATTTCAAATGTTTGGCCTTGAGCGTTCCTGATGAAGGTAAATCCAGAAAAGCGCTTCGGAAGCATGAAATTATTAAACATGTTGTTTTCAATTTTTTACATCACTGGGTTGATACCTCTGTTAGTGGACTATCAGTCCCCGAGGGTATCATCAGCTCAGCAGTCAGTACTCCGGTGCTGACATGATTTAACAAACTTTTTTAAAATTGTCTGTTTTTAAATTTTGAATTTATTAAGAAACTAAGGTTTCAAATCCCTCAGGCAAAGTTGACATTAGATGAATTTGGCTATTTATTAAAGGTATTTTTGTCATAAAGCTCTTCAACGGTTTCGGTTCTTATACATCCTCGGATTTCAAATCTTTGGCTTTGAGCGTTCCTGATGAAGGTAAATCCAGAAAAGCACTTTGGACGCATGAAATTATTAAACGTCTTGTTTTCAATTTTTTACATCACTGGGTCGATACCTCTGCTGGTGGACTTTCAGTCCCCGAGGGTATCATCAGCTCAGCAGTTAGTACTTCGGTACTGACATGATTAAAAAAAACTTTTCTAAAATTGTCCGTTTTTAAATCTTGAAATTTTTAAGAAACTAAGGTTTCAAATCCCTCAGGCAAAGTTGACTTTAGATGAATTTGGCTATATATTATAGGTATTTTTGTCATAAAGCTCTTCAACGGTTTCGGTACTTATACATCCTCGGATTTCAAATGTTTGACTTTGAGCGTTCCTGATGAAGGTAAATCCAGAAAAGCGCATCGGACGCATGAAATTGTTAAACGTGTTGTTTTCAATTTTTTACATCACTGGGTCGATACCTCTGCTGGTGGACTATCAGTCCCCGAGGGTATCATCAGCTCAGTAGTCAGTACTTTGCTACTGACATGATTTAACAAACTTTTCTAAAATTGTCCGTTTTTAAATTTTGAAATTATTAAGAAACTAAGGTTTCAACTCCCTCAGGCAAAGTTGACTTTAGATGAATTTGGCTATTTACTTTAAGTATTTTTGTCGTATAGCTCTTCAACGGTTTCGGTACTCATACCTCCTCGGATTTCAAATGTTTGGCTTTGAGCGTTCCTGATGAAGGCAAATCCAGACAAGCGCTTTGAACGCATGAAATTATTAAACGTGTCGTTTTTTATGTTTTACATCACTGGGTCGAGACCTCTGCTGGTGGACTTTCAGTCCCCGAGGGTATCATCAGCTCAGTAGTCAGTACTTCGGTACTGACATGATATAAAAAACTTTTCTAAAATTGTCCGTTTTTAAATCTTGAAATTATTAAGAAACTAAGGTTTCAACTCCCTCAGGCAAAGTTGACTTCAGATGAATTTGGCTATTTATTTTAGGTATTTTTGTCAGATAGCTCTTCAACGGTTTCGGTACTCATAACTCCTCGGATTCTATATGTTTGGCTTTGAGCGTTCCTGATGAAGGTAAATCCAGAAAAGCGCTTTGAACGTATAAAATTATTAAACGTGTTGTTTTTTATTTTTTACATCACTGGGTCGATACCTCTGCTGGTGGACTATCAGTCCCCGAGGGTATCATCAGCTCAGTAGTCAGTACTTCGGTACTGACATGATATAAAAAACTATTCTAAAATTGTCCGTTTTTAAATTTTGAAATTATTAATACTGGTTCTTTGTAACTATTTAAACTTTTACATAGGGAGTGTGGCACGCATGGTCATGGATTTTCTTCAAACTTCACACACTAACTAGTCTTGATGAAACAAACAAAAAATGGCAAAATTTTGATTGCTTAGCATATCCGTTGCCATAGCAACCGATGACCAGTTTTACCTCTTCTGGATATCTATGATCCTAAGCTGAAAATGGCTATTTTCAACATAATTTTTCCTAATAAAAGACTAATTTTTTATAATTTTATTAAATATAAGCATTTTATTAATGTAATTGAATAACTGATATTTTCATATTCATTTTCAATCATAATCACATATACCCCCCTTTTTATGTGGTTTGCATTAGGTAAAAAATACCCTTTTGAGGTCATTTTTGAATGCTCACCATAATTTTTTGCGGACACCTCAGTTAAAGTCAACCATGAATTCATAAATGCCATAGTCATATCTTATCAATGATGCGAAAAAGTAATGGGGAAGTATGTTTCATTTTTTTGTTACCATGGATACAAAATGCTTAGTTTTCATTTTTTCAGAAAAAAAAATTTTGAAAAATTTTGAAAAAAAATGTTTTAAAACCTAATTCTGCAGTCAGAAGAAAAAAAATATATATTTTGTGGAAATTATTGTTATCATCAAAATTTTAAACATATTCATTTATATAGGTATAATAGTTTTAACTCTGTTGCTATGGAAACAATTTCATGATGATACACAAGTTTAAAACAATTTTGAAAAAGTTTCAGTTAGTTTCTTAAATGTGCACAAAAGTAGAAAACTAAAACACCTATTAAGTTTCACTGTATTCACACATGTGTATGTATAAATAATTTTGCTAGTATAGTATATCAATAATGGTGGTACCACTTGAAGGAAACAAATACAATTTCTCTAATATGGATAAAATTGCTGATTATGAAGAAATTTCTTTTTTCATGATCATGAAAAATATACAAGAAAAACTAGAAAAAATAAATACTAGTAAAATCATTTAAAAAATTAAATACTCAATTGTGCAATATTTGGGGCTGGAAAGATTTTGTAAAAAAGAAATGATCGATTAGTTGTGGTTTGCTTTATGTCCAGTGTCAAACATCTCATGCATATTTCAGAAGAGAACAAAATTTAATAAGAACATTGTAAGTTCGGTGCTAGTCTACTGACCAAAAATTAATTAAAGTCAATAATTTGATACAATTCAACACAATAAAAAATAGAACCAAAAGAGTCAGACGTTGATCCTCTAAATAAATGATAAATGACCATCTAAACTTTCTAAAAAGGAAAAAATACCTTTATTATGAGCTGTTTATTTTTCTTATTCATTCTTTTAAACTCAATGTTGAAGTGGCAAAGCATGCATAGCTATACGTTTTGAATAATATTGTATTATTGGATGATGAGTATCTACATGAAGATAATTTTTGAGGTGAAATTATAAAAAAATAGAAAATTTCAAAAAGGTCCTGCAATAGGGCTAGGCTGGGATGAAGGCAGACAATTGAAAATATCACTGGAAATCGGGATCAATTGGACAAGGACAGAAATTATAATAGGTTAACTAGGGAGCCCCTAAAAGAATAAACACAAGAGTCCTTTAGCAAACAAGCAAGGGCGGTTATAGTCGGCTACTCGATGGTCCCTGCTATCCACCCGACACATTTCTTGTTTGACGTTCTGGCTGGGGAGAATTTTCGAGATTTTCAAAAAAAATACGGTTTCCCTACGAGGACCCTCGGAAAATCTGACAGTGGGTGACTGCGGGTCTTAAAACGAGCAACAGGGGAAAAATATACCATCAAGACAATTTTCATATAAGGGGTCCCACTGACTGTCTTAAGAGATGGTCTGCTACATTCATGCTTCAGTGATTCCATACGTAATTAACAAAATGTTCCAATGAAAGAAGGGGCTGGCCCTCAGGGCCCCTTGGATCCGCCTATGGTAGCACTATATTAACATTACTAATAGGCATTGGATTATTGAAATAACAATTATCTTCATGGATTTTTAGCAGCAAATTAAAAAATATGACAATATGATAACTCTAGATCTTTACACAGGGTAACTTTGAAAGAATTATATACATGTACATATACTTTGATTTTCACTGAAAGCCCATTACAGAAAGATGTTTCTCAAAATTAGCATATTGTCTTTCTTTTAACAAAAAATAAAAACATTTTACTTTGAAACAGGAGTCAATGTTTATAAATAACAAATTATACATGTGACTTTCTGTCCGCGACTTTTTGTCTGTGACTTTCTGTCCTTCATTCTGACCGTTATCATGACCAGGAAAAATGACTTTATACCTATTTATATGTAATAGGCTTTGCATCAAATTTATAGAAACACTTAGATTGAACCATTATTTTTTTTCAAATAAGAAAATATAAAATGCTTACAAACATATTAGCAAACGATAAATGGATTGACTTTCGGGAAAATTTAAAACTAAGACAAGGCTCTGGCAACCCTCAAGTAAAGTCCGCGAATATGTATACTTATATTTTATGAAAATATTTTAAACTACCAGGATATCGTGCATGCAGGGGCTCGGATATACCGCAAGTAGTCCGCGAAATGTTTATTTGTTTTTTATGAAAATATTCAAAACTACCAAGATATCCAACACAAGGCTCGGGCATGCCTTAAGTAGTACGTGGAAATAATTATTTACTGTAAGAAAATATTAAAAAACAAACTATATTGGATTTATCAACTTACATGTATTTATGCATGGCCTACTTCAATCACACCTTTTGTGTGTTACTTTATATTTGTGATCAAACGTGTCAAATTATAACCAGTAACATACAACATAATTTACAACACAGTTAAATAAAATATACTACTCAATACCATAAAAAGTTTAAATAATCCAGTGCTCGTCAAAGTACCCTAAACTGTTTTCCCCAGTTTTTTACCATTCAATCTTAATGTTAACTTTTCATAAATTTTAAGCAAATCCTACTTTTTTGTCCTATAAGATATAAATATGTTTTAGGTAGTACAACGACCAGGACACAGTAAAACGTTGGTCAGGTTTACCCAAAAACCTATTGTTTTCTCTGGGTTTTTTTAATTATTATAATATTAAATAACACAGAAATTTTCATCGGTCAGGTCATTGCTGTTGTTGGTCAGGTCATTGCTGTTGTTGGTCAGGTCATTGCCAACGTTAGGAAGGTAACGTTTTCTGAATTTTTTATTATTTTTTTCAATATTTATTCATTAATTTATATATCAAATGATCAAATTTTATTATATTTCAAATTTAACATAAATCCCTTAAGAAATAAAGAAGTTTGGTCCTGTCATTGTCAGCGTTGGTCAGGTCACGTTTTATGAAGATTTAAAAAAGTTTTCTATATCTTTTTTTATATTTATGTATGGAATGGTCTAAATTTATAACAATTTAAATTTGACATCAATCCTTTTAGAAATAAAAAAGTTATTAGCATTTTCGTTTTGGTCCAGTCATTAGAGTAACCCACCAAAAGGAGATAATTCGTATTGTGAGGAATATTGCACAATGATCATATTTTAGAAATTAATTTCACATGTTTCTAGGTAGATTAACCGTAACTTTTTTTATTTTTGACTAAAACAAGACTGAAATTAATTGTTTTTGTGTTTCTTTTTAATAGATGTAGCCGCATAATTTCACAACACTACACCAAATATTGTATTTTTCTCAAAAATCCCAACTTTCTCTGCTGTTACCATGGTAACCAACCAATATATATATCGGTTGGCATTATTTTTCTGAGAAGTCTAATAGGATCTACATATCAGCCAATTTTCAGGAAGATCGGTGACTTTGTGTGCCGAAAAAGTTTAAGTGGTTACAGAGAACGAGTATTAAGAAACTAAGGTTTCAAATCCCTCAGGCAAAGTTGACTTTAGATGAATTTGGCTATTTATTAAAGGTATTTTTGTCAAATAGCTCTTAAACGGTTTCGGTACTCGTACCTCCTCGGATTTAAAATGTTTGGCTTTGAGCGTTCCTGATGAAGGTAAATCCAGAAAAGCGCTTCGGATGCATGAAATTATGAAACGTGTTGTTTTCAATTTTTTACATCACTGAGTCGATACCTCTGCTGGTGGACTATCAGTCCCCGAGGGTATCATCAGCTCAGTAGTCAGTACTTCGGTACTGACATGATTTAACAAACTTTTCTAAAATTGTCCGTTTTTAAATTTTTAAATTATTAAGAAACTAAGGTTTCAACTCCCTCAGACAAAGTTGACTTTAGATGAAATTGGCTATTTATTAAAGGTATTTATGTCAAATAGCTCTTCAACGGTTTCGGTACTCATACCTCCTCGGATTTCAAATGTTTGGCTTTGAGCGTTTCTGATAAAGGTAAATCCAGAAAAGCGCTTCGGACGCATGAAATTATGAAACGTGTTGTTTTCAATTTTTTACATCACTGGGTCGATACCTCTGCTGGTGGACTATCAGTCCCCGAGGGTATCATCAGCTCAGTAGTCAGAACTTCGGTACTGACATGATTTAACAAACTTTTCTAAAATTGTCCGTTTTTAAATTTTGAAATTATTAAGAAACTAAGGTTTAAACTCTCTCAGGCAACGTTGACTTTAGATGAATTTGGCTATTTATTTTGGGTATTTTTGTCATATAGCTCTTCAACAGTTTCGGTATTTATACATCCTCGGATTTCAAATATTTGGCTTTGAGCGTTCCTGATGAAGGTAAATCCAGAAAAGCGCTTTGGACGCATGAAATTATTAAACGTGTTTTTTTTAATTTTTTACATCACTGGGTCGATACCTCTGCTGGTGGACTATCAGTCCCCGAGGGTATCATCAGCTCAGTAGTCAGTACTTCGGTACTGACATGATTTCCCAAACTTTTCTAAAATTGTCCTTTTATAATTTTTGAAATTATTAAGAAACTAAGGTTTCAACTCCCTCAGGCAAAGTTGACTTTAGATGAATTTGGCTATTTATTTTAGGTCTTTTTGTCATATAGCTCTTCAACGGTTTCGTTACTCATACCTCCTCGGATTTCAAATGTTTGGCTTTGAGCGTTCCTGATGAAGATAAATCCAGAAAAGCGCTTCGGACGCATGAAATTATTAAACGTGTTGTTTTCAATTTTTTCCAACTGTCCTGTCCCAAATACCGTTCCTTTTCTTCGAATGTTATATAGTGAACTAGACTTTTCATCGCGTGTGTACATACACGAGCAACACGATGGGTGCCACATGATTCGCATACGCACTCGAAAAAAAGACATTTGTGGTTGGGTTCGTGCCGCCCAGTCTTAAGTTTTCGTCATTGTGTTTTGGGTATTCGGATAAAAAATCGTCTGCGCTTACAAAGGTTTACGATCTAGTATCCCCCCCCCCCCCTCTTCATCATGAGCAAATGAAGCCAGCATTTGTGATTACAATGCTGCGCCTCTTACCAGGAGATAGAAGTCACGTCCTTTTGCATCGTTTCAACTCTCTTAACTGTGAGGGAGTACAAACTGTTGTGTGTAGTGTTTACAAATTTCGTTAAGCAGTAACAGGAAATAAATGTTGACCACATTCCAACATTTGCTCGAGAAACATACTTACAAATTGTTACTCGATATCGTCTAATGTTTAAGGGATACAGACTGTGGTGCACACTCTACAAGTGGTAATTGATTATTTACATTTCCCACATTTACACGTGATCATCTAAATGGATCAATTTTTGATTGGATGCAGCCAGTTACAACTGTGAATAATCGAAATCATAACCTCTTAGATCCGAAATTCTATCTTAATCCGCCATAGGTGGAGAAGAGGGGACTGTGTCGTTACCCATGGCTAGCGAAGATGAATAAGAAACCAAATTTGTTTCGGAATGATGATGTTTCAGTTTGTAGAATTTGCGTAAATATTTCATATCATTCTGAATTGCTGATACTGTTGATGAAAGCTTTTGATTTGCCTGTTCCAAGTATTGCATGTCATTTTTCATAACAGAAATCTGTACGCTGTTCTTTTGGTCAATGTTTTCTAATCTGTTCAAAAGATCGGTATTATTTACTTCAAAATTTGCCATATTTGCTCTTAAATTTTCTGAAAAGAACAAAACATGAAAGTACTTGCATTCATTTAAACAACATGCATCCGAGTTTTTAAATTATTCAGATGTTTTCATCTTATTTATTTCATCTTGAAGCAAAATGTGTACTACTATCAAAGAACTTCTTATTAACTTTTGTAATAGAGCTTATGTATTTAATGGTATTAATTATTTTTGGAGTGTTTAAAATTCTTTAGAGGTTTAAGATAAAAAAAAAAAACAAAAAACATGGTTTTATTGGTCCTATTAATTCTGTTGACAGTTATGATTTTTCTACTCTATAAATTTCACTTCCACACAATCTTATTTTAATCTAAATTTTTTCCTGTTACTCGTTAAAAGCCTTTTTCTGGAACGAAAATGGAAAGTATGCTAGATACACTTAATGGAAATGTGAAGATATGATTGAAGCTTTAAATTTTCTCCTGGACACCATATATGTACGTGTCAGCGATAAAGTGTATCGACAAGTAGTAGGTATATGCCTATAGGCACTCACTGCGCCCCTTTAATAGCAGATTTTATTCCCGTATTGCTATGAATCTCAGTTTATGACCAAACTCAATAAAGACACGTCATTGTTACATTTAGTTGATACATTCAACAATACCTACCGTTATTTGGATGATCGTTTTTCGTTAAATAATCGCGAGTTCTCTAAATATACAACCTAAATTTACCCTAAAGAACTTACTTTGAAGAAATCTAACATAAACAGCAGTAATTGTCCTTTTCTAGATTTAGACATTTCAATTTCTAAAGGGAAATTCCATACTAAAATTTACGACAAAAGAGACGATTTTACATTCCCTATTGTTAAGTTTCCTTTGTAGACGCCGCTGTTCTTTTGGCTCTATCATACGGTGTTTTTATATCCAGCTCGTTCGTTATGCCCGTGTGTGTAGTGATGTCATAGATTTTAACGAATGTAATCAATGCATTACTGATAAATTATTAAGTCAAGGATTTCGTTACAATAAATTACTTAAATCTTTTACTAAATTCTTTCATAGATACGAAGATTTGATAAGTAAATTTGGCTGTTCCTGTAGAAAACTTATTAAAAACGGTATTTCAAATCCTAAATTTTACGGTAACATTGTACTAAAAGCGCGAAAATCACTACTTGATCATTGTAAACTCGTCGAACCTTTACACAAACTTTTTTGTAAAGGTTATCTTACCAATGTTGTAATTAGATCTTTGAATATAGTTATATTGACACTAATATCGATTTTGTCATCAACAAATTAAAACATAACTAAATTTGTAATCTTTTCAAACGGGATTTATAAAGACACACCCATGTGATTTTTTTATCTATTAAGAGGTTAACTATCCTACTGCCTGTCGATACATTTATTTTTGGCATTGCACAATTCATGTCTACTCTGACTGTCCATGATGTTAAAATACTAAATTCCTGGGATGTGTTTTAGTTGATTTTAGTCTCCGGTGCATGATTTTTTTATTATTTTTGGCCTTTAAACATATTAAATAGCTGTTAGTAACTGCGGGTACTCTCAAATCGTACTTTTTTGTTAATTTGACCTATTGATACTACGTACATGACGTACTTGAAATGCTTTTTTGTTATTTAATGTTTACTTATTCGGGGTTATATCGGTGTTTGGTATGACTTTACATTTTCACTTTTTCGAACTATGAGGATCAAAATTATTTATTTTGTAAAAATATTTCCTTTCTCCTTTTAAACTGTATACATAACAACACAATTATTTTCATTTACCTGTGTATAATATTATTGCAAATGGCGAATTTCGGTTCATGTTTATTGTTAGTTCTTTTCTGAAACTGTTCCACTTTTCTCAGCGGTATAGTACTATTACTTTAATTATTCATCCCTTATTTTCTTGATTTTGTATTAACATTAGATCATAGATCAAATATATTCATTCAGTGTATGTTTACTTGTGTTAATATGTCTTTTGATTGGGTTAAGCCATTTCAATTGATATTTTATAGTATGTATGTCTATGTTGTGATGTTACACAATTGTTTCAGATAAGGGTGAAGGTTTGGTACCATTAAACGTTTAAAACTGCTGCAATTATTTGCATCTGTCCTGTTAAGAATCTGATGTTTAGTAGTTGTCGTTTGTTGATGTGGTTCTTAAGTGTTTCTCGTTTCTCGTTTTTTACATAGAATACACGTTGGGTTTTCCCTTTGAATTGTTTTACACTAGTAATTTTTTGGGGCCCTTTATAGTTTGCTGTGCGGTGTGAGCCAAGGCTCCATGTTTAAGACCATACTTTGACCTATAATGGTTTACTTTTATAAATTGTTACTTGGACAGAGAATTATCTCATTGGCACTCATACCACATCTTCTTATATCTATATATGTGAACAGCACAACCATTGACTTCAATTCACTTACATGTAGCAGAAAAACAAGTAATTGACTTGTCGTTCATGAAGTCTAGAGGTACCCAACTGTTTACGTATAGCTTAGAAATGCTTATCCACATAGAAAAACAATTTTGTAATACTTACTTTGAATTATTGTTTTTTTATGTACTCCAGATTTGTCACAGCAACTTCTGCAGATTTTTGCTTTACAAAATTGAGAATTTTAATTTTTCAAATTTTGTCAGTATTATACGCTAAATCCAAACATGCCAAAATAATTATCTTGACCAAAACACCTATGTCAACCTAAATGTTTATCAATAAGGAAAACATAACCCATACAACATGCAAATATGACCAGTAATGACAATATCTGGGAATCATAAACCTAAAGTGATAATTTTGTTTCATTTGTATACAATACTTTTATCAAAAATATCCAAGAATTTGCAAACCTTTATCTGTACCAACAGAATAGCATTCGTACTTTCAACTTCGTACTTTATTTGGCCTTTTAAACTTTTCTTGATTCGAGCGTCACTGATGAGTCTTTTGTAGACAAAACGCGCGACTGGCGCAAATGAAAAATTTCAATCCTGGTATCTACGATGAGTTATTTCCATATATAATATAATTTGATACATCGTACCAAGGTAAATAATTGACCAATTGGTCTAATATTTACAGAGTGTTATTTTCCTACCAAAATCATTGATTTAGTCAAAAAAGAGATTTTTAATTGACATTTTTTTTTCAAAACTTTTTTTTCTCACTCAAATTCAAAAATCGATATGAGGACTTTAAAACTTTACACTTTGGAATGCCTTTGCAGGTATTTGAAAACTTAATTCTGGACCTCGAAAGAAAGTGCCTACTTTTGTCATTATTTTCTGCAAAATGAATTTGACCCGTTTGTTCAATAACTCTATATTTTCTTCCTTTTCAATTTTGTCAGATTATTTTTATCATATTCACTTGTTTGGCAAATGAATGCTTTTCTTTTGATAATTTGAAGTTTTTCCTGTTTATTTTACTTAATGATAAATTTGAGTTCAAACTTGTATCGTTACTTATGTTGACTAGAATATTTGATAATTGCAGATTTTCGCAAATTGTGACTTTTTTGTATTTTCTGAGCACAAAACTACATCTGCTAACATATAATTTGATGGTTTCAATCAATCAGTAAAGTTTTAAAGTTACAAATAGTTGATTGGTTCTGCAGTCTAAAGCACAACAAGTTTTAAAACAATACAACTTCCTCAAATATTGTTGATTTATATATACATGCAATCAATTTGTTTAGGGATTGGGTATTCTACTCCATTACTCGATAATTTTGTCAGAACAATTAAGTTCTTGTATAATGTGAAAGCCAATACATATCTGTATCTTAAGAGGCTATCACATTCTGTGTTACAGAAGTTTTCCCTTCTCATAGAGATTTAAAAGGGGGATAGTCGGGAAAAAAATGAAAATCCGAAAAGGGCTTTGCTTATCTGTAAACTTAGGCCTTGATTTGTCTATTTTTTTAGATTTTGGCTAAACTTTGCAATAGAAGGGGTAGTTGTTTTGCTTTTGCTTTTAATTTTTTATGAGAAAATAATTAAGCTCTAGGGTATAAATGGCGTAAAACACTTTGTGACATTCGATAAAGCCAATAGATGTCGAGTTAACAAAAGTATGTTACTATATAAGGATATTTCTGACATTTTTTTTTATATGAAAAACTCGCAAATCCGACATTTTCGTTTCTTTTCTCTGTATACAAATATAGTTTAGCATATATGTACTTTCTCAAATCAAATTATTATTTCCGGAGGTTTGTTATGTCTTAATTAGATGACTTTTATCCTTTTTTAGAAAAAATTTGCTTGGATAGGGGTAATATGTTTCCATTTTAATTTCATGTATGATTACATAATATATAACTTTGGTTAATAGTGAAATATCTGCTCCATTCCTTCACTCTGAAAGGTCAATATTACATACGTATTTTGTATTAAAAAGCATAAATATAAAAGTTTTTTTGAAATTTGAAAAGTCTGAAAATTCAAAATTGTCCCTTTTTACAAATGATATTCATGTATCATAACTGTTTCCAAATATTTCTGTTGGAAATAATTTCTACCAGATATTGCCAGATTATACTTCGGTTGCATTATTTTAGTCCTGCAATTGAGAATATAGTAAATTTGAAGTTGAAACTGTTGAGAGGTAAGGGTTATATTTTCCTTATTTGTAGTATTAATCCTTTGAAAGCTACTAATTATATCTTGTGTCTGTGTGAAAGTGTTTAAATAATTTTACGATTGAGATCATCCGTGTGTCCCTATTACATAACAAAATGTATGACTTCGGTAAATATTGAATAATCTGTATTTACTGTTTATAAACGTTTTGCTCATTTGAAACCCTTAGGTTCTTCTACACGCAGTATATATATCTTTTGTACATTAAAGCACATTCTTTTCCGATTTAGAATTTGTTCAAATGCATTTCAATTTTGCCTTTGAGTTGGCCTTCCTGCATGCAGTTTTCGAGTGCCACTAATGAGTCTTATGCAGATGAATCTTCAGATCTGACATATGACTTAATCGAGGAATTTAAGCTATTTGTTTGCTTTCACAAATTGTTTAGAATGTATGCGTTGTACTTATAACATTCACTGTTGATTAAAGTGTTTGTATTAACCTACAACATAAATACAACCAAAAAATGCAATGCCTATATAAATATACTGTTTAGTTTACATGACACAGAAGCTAAGGACATAAAATGAGTGTATCTTAGTTGTTTTTGTAAATTTGGTACTTGAGAAATATATGTAGATTGCATCATTACGTGGTTTATTTATTTGTATAGTTTCTATTGATCCTTTTAAGCCTAACATTTTTGTTTTCAAATATTTCCTTACAAAAGCTTTATACGCTGACGTATAAACATGGCATGCAACTCTTTAAAAGTAATAAAAGGCTTGTCTCAAATTAAAAGCAAATGCATGAAGTATACAAGTGTTGACTGTCATATCGATTGATTGATTGATTGATTGATTGATTGATTGTTGGTTGCTTAACGTCCAGTGGCAAATATTTCATGCATATTCAGGACGAGAACAAGTTCACAATAAATACAATAGGTAGGTTCTGTAATAGATTAAGGGATTAAGGTCGGAGAAATTTAGACTACCACGGGAAATGAGGGTATATTGGATAGGGACAGAAATTAAGCCTTGCAACAGGTCACCTACGGACCCCTCAAAGAGTTGTTGCAAGGGTTCTTAACGTGCAAAGAGCGTGGCACTCTCTTTAAACGAGGCATCGGATTTAACGTCCCCATTCTGACCGGACGTGGCTGCAAATTTGTACATCCCGCACAGCCAAACGGACGCCCCACTTTAGCACGGGTTTTACTGCCGGTCGGAGGAAGACCAATGGTGACCATACTTCTATTCCCCAGTCACCCTTGGAGATCTGTCATATCGATATTTATTTTATATAATCATGAACTTTTATGCCAAAACTGAACGAACGACATAATAAAATCATGAACCTTTATCGAATTTTGTTTTAATCTGTTCAATGAAAAGGCAAACAATACATAAAGGACAAATATATAAACACTCTGGCGATACACGGAATTTAAACATAATTTAAAATGGTACACATGTCGTCAAATAGTTCAACAATTTCAAATTCATTTTGTTTTCTTAAGTTACAGTGCAACAGATAAAAACTAAGTTGGTCATGCTTGTAATGAAAACAAATCAATTTTCAAAGTAGAGAAAATTCAGGAAAAAAGATATGTTTAGCATTGATATATTAATATATATATATAAATGTATAAACAAGTCTTAATCGAAAAATAAATCGTTCAAAACTACGATTGCGTTGAATAAAAACCGCAATTTCTATACATGTGCATGCAAAACAAAGTTATTGGTCGAGGGGTCTAAATACAGCACACACAACATTTTCAAAAAGACCACAAAAGTGAAAAAGTATAATTTAACAAAACACATTTTACTAGCAGGCTGAACAACAAATATTCTTAAACCCTGCCGACTGCCATTCGCGATTGCAAAATAAACGGATCACCGATGTAATACATGGATCTTAATTATAAATTTAATACTAAACAGAAAACAATAAACTTGCGGAAAAGATGATATACCGCAAACATTATCTGCAAAGGTTTGTGTACACCCTATCCGGATTTCGACAATAAATGTCTCTTCGGTGATGTTAGGAATCGGAAAGGGTTTAAGAACATTTGTTGTTCGACATGTTAGTCAAATGCGTTTTGTTAAAAAATACTTTTGGATAATATTGTTTGTGCTGTATTTAGACCACTCTAACAAGACATTTGTTTTGCATGCACTCGTATAAAAATTGCGGTTTTTATCCAACGCAATTATAGGTTTGAACGTTGTTTTCAATTTAGACTTGTATATATTTTTTCGTTCGTGCTTGTATTATATTTGCCTTCGGGTTTATATGATCCGTTCATCCTATTTTGACTCCTCAAAATTCAAGAGTATATCCTAAATTGAGGTAAATTGTATGGCCTTCCAAATGCCGTTTCAATTCCTACATCACTGAAGAGACATCAATTGTCGAAATCCGGATATGGTGTACAAAAATCTTTGCACCTTTTGTTTGCGGTATCTCATCTTTTCTGCAAGTTTATTGTTTTCTGTCTAGTATCAAATTTATAATTAAGATTCATTTATTACATTGGTGATCCGTTTATTTGGCAATCGCCAATGGCAGTCAGCAGGGTTTAAGAACATTTGTTGTTCGACCTATTAGCATGATTAGTCAAATGCGTTTTGTTAAAAAAATACTTTTTCACTTTTTTGGTCTTTTGGAAAATGGTGTTTGTGCTATATTTAGACCCCTCTAACAAAAAATTAGTTTTGCATGCACACGTATGAAAATTACGGTTTTTATCCAACGCAATTATAGGTTTGAACGTTGTTTTCAATTTAGACTTGTTTATATATTTTCGTTTTGGCTTCTACTATTTTTGCCTTCGGGTTTATATGATCCGTTCATCCTATTTTGACTCCTCAAAATTCAAGAGTCTATATTATATTGAGATAAATTGTATGGCTTTCCAAACACCGTTTCGGTTCCTAACATCACTGAAGAGACATTAATTGTCGAAATCCGGATATGGTGTACAAAAACCTTTGCACCTTTTGTTTGCGGTATATCAACTTTTCCTCAAGTTTATTGTTTTCTGTTTAGTATTAATTTTATAATTAAGATTCATTTATTACATCGGTGATCCGTTTATTTTGCAATCGCCAATGGCAGTCAGCAGGGTTTAAGAACATTTGTAGTTCGACCTCTTAGTCAAATGCGTTTTGTTAAACAAATACTTTTTCACTTTTTTGGTCTTTTGGAAAATGTTGTTTGTGCTGTATTTAGACCCTTCTAACAAGAAATTTGTTTTGCATGCACACGTTGAAAAAATGCGGGTTTTAATCCGACGCAATCATAGTTTGAACGTTGTTTTCAATTTAGACTTGTTCATATTTTTTCGTTAGGGCTTGTATTATATTGGACTTCGGGTTTATATAATCCGTTCATCCTATTTTGACTCTTTCAAAATTCAAGAGTCTTTCCTAAATTGAGGTTAATTATATGCTATTCCAATTACCGTTTCGATTCCTAACATCACTGAAGAGACATTAATTGTCGAAATTCGGATATTGTGTACAAAATTTTGCACCTCATGTTTGCGGTATACCATCTTTTCCGCAAGTTTATTGTTTTCTGTTTGTTAATAAATTATTAATAAGATGTATTTTGTTACAACTTGTGATCCGTTTATTTGGCAATCGCCAATGGCAGTCAGCAGGGTTTAAGAACATTAGTTGTTTGACCTGCTAGTCAAATGCGTTTTGTTAAAATATACATTTTCACTCATTTGGTCTTTTGGAAAATGTTGTTTGTGCTGTATTCAGACCCCTCTACCAAGACATTTGTTTTGCAGTCATTTTATATATATATATAAAATGACTGAATAATAGCCAACGATCAATCTAACGGGGCGATGGATCATATAAATATGATACAGTACACTACAACATATAATATATAACGTCTAAAAGGGTACATCACTAAAAAATAAAAAAATAAAATGAACAAATGTTAATTATTCAGGATTACAGATATCCTTCATCAGTATGAAGGGGATGTAAATGAATCTATTCTGATTATAAAACTATAACAATCTTGAAATTTATACAATAAAACAGTTAAACCCGAACATCATAGAAACGCTTGTACAATTCTAATTTTTTTATGTAAACAGCTATTGACAACAGTGTGCAAAGATATGCTTTAAATAAAAATAGTAATGTGCGAAATGAACTGGTGCAATTCTAAAATTTAAAAGGTGACGACATTTTCGATGTTACAACGATGGAGTGGAAATACATTCCCAATAAACAGGACTGACCGATCTAATCTAGAATAATATTTCAAATTTGATAACGGTAGAGTATTTATAACAGAGACTGCGTATTTAAACATCCCAAATAAATAGCAGTTTGATTATTTAGAAAAAAATAATAGTAAATTTTGACTAAGATTAAATAATTGAACGTCACTGCGTACTTGTACATCCCTCCCAAATGAATAGAACCCTGTAATTTAAACTGGTATAATTTAAAAAAAATCATTAAACCTTTAAGAGTCCAGTACGGAAGCCTAAATTACTGGAAACAAGTGATGGTAGGGAAAATGGTAGGGAAAATGAGTGACTCATTCTATGTTTTTTCATTGATGCCCTTTGGGGAAACTGTCATCAACTTTCCTATCCAAAACCTTTCCCAAGCAAGTCTGTCGGCCCTTGATCAACCCTCGTTGTGGTCTATGATTGTGATGGTAAGGTTTATGAGATCAGCTTGGGCTTGCAGGTGTAGTCACTTCGATGACCATTCATGCGTTTGTTGAATGGCTGTTCTGTCTTGTCAACATTCTGCATGCCGCATCGACACTGAAGAAAGTATACTACATTCTGGGTTTTGCAAGTTACATTGCAATATATAGAGTACACAGACCCAGTGAAGTAAATGTTTGAATATTCAGTATATATATATATAACCAGTCTAAAAGGGTATAACATCACATAAAAATAACAATACAATGAACAATGTTAAAATTGCAGAAAACAGATATCCTTCATCAGTATGATCACGATGTAAAATGAATCATATCAATTTATTTTGATTATAAAACTATAACAATCTGGAAATCTATACAATAAAACAGTTCTACCCGAACATCATAGAGACGCTAGTACAATTCTAAAACTTCCAAACACGACGCAAAGACTGCAAAGAGATGCCTGTAATAAAAAATAGAAATTTGCGATATGAACTGGCACAATTCTAAAATTCCATAGGTGACGACAATTAAGATGGCACAACAACTGAGTGAAAATACATTCCCAATAAACAGCAATGACCGATCTAAGCTGGTATAATATTTCAAATTTGACAACGGTAGAGTAATTAAAACAGAGGCTGCGTGTTTAAACATCCCAGAAAAATTGCAGTGTGATAATGATTATAAAAATAATAATAAATTTAGACTATTGTTCAATAATTGAACGTGACTGCGTACTTGTACATCCCTTCCAAACTAATAGGACCTTGTAATTTAAACTAGTATAATTCAAAAATTCCTTAAACCTGTAAGAGTCCATTACGAAAGCCGGAGTTACTGGAAACAAGTGATGGCAGGAAAATTAGTGATGGTAGGGAAAATGAATGACTGTTTCTATGTTTTTCATTTATGCCCTCTGGGGAAACTATCCCTAGATTTCTTATCCTAACACCTTTCCAGGGCAAGTCTGTCGGCCCTTGATCAACCCTCGTTGTGGTCTATGATTGTGATGCTGAGGATTTTGAGATCAGCTTGGTCGTGCCAAGGTGATCTCAAATGACGTCTTACGAGGAGGTCGGGCTTGCAGGTGTAGTCATTTCGATGACCATTCATGCGCATGCGTTTGTTGAATGGCTGTTCTGTCTCGCCAACATACTGCATGCCACATCGACAATGAAGAAGGTATACATTCTGGGTTTTGCAAGTTATATCAAAAGATATAGTGTACACAGACCCAGTGGAGTGGCAAGTACATTTATCATAAATGTTTGGTTATGCAGTATCCGTTGGCAAGTCAGACATCGTATATATATGTATACGCGTGCATGAAAGCAACATTTTCCAAATATATATATGATATCATATTTAATTACCTGCTTCTGTCTTCTCTTGTTCTAGTTCCTTTTTCAAATACTGCAGATCATCATGTGAAGGTGTGGTCTGGTGAATCCAACCAAAAGTGTTAAAATCAAAGAGATTTCCATAAGCACCATTTTTTACTGAGTTGCTTTTACCTGAATACTTCTGTACTTCTGTCGAAATGATACTGCAGTTAACATACAGAAACACAGTTAGATAAGTAAATGCAGGTCACATTGATGTTAACAGAATACACGATAACACAGTTATCTACATTCTTATTCAGATAATTTAAAAAAGAAACGTTTGATATATTTTTAAGTATCTATCTTTTTTATCAATCATTAATTTAAGAAATAATTGTCTCATGCTAAGCTCTATTTTCATTTTAACATGGGTAGGCATTATTTTTTGTCAATATCGAGTGTTAGTGAGTTGTTGAATATTGACAAATATAATGCCTGCCCATGTTAACATGAGCAGAGAGCATGGCATGATAGAATTATTTCGATTATAAAAGGAACATTTTGAGCTTTTGTATTTCGAGCGGACCTATGATACACACTCGAAAGACATCCATTTTGATTTTATGAACCAAAACGTTAAAACAATCAACAGTAAAAGATAAACAGATAAATTAAAAGTTACTTTTAGAGGGATTTTATTTGAATTCCTAGCGAGCAACACCAGCACAAATGTCTATTTTGATCTCCGGCGTTGTTTAAAATTCATCTGACATTACAATTTCAATTATGTTTAATTGAATTAGAACATGGCTTCGTATCAAAAGCCAAAGAAGAAGGACATATAAGAATAAAATATATTAAAGAAGATAAGCGTTACTTCCAATGTTCCACGGGAATTAACTGAATTATCAAGATTTGAAACACCGTGTTTGTATTTATGGTTTAAAATGCTTTTCATCTTCGTTTTCGATTAAGCCTTCCAATTGGTATTTTTTGCGCGCAAACGCCCAGCATGTTGCAGACAAAACGTGTTTTTTAGCACTCGATGTAAAATTTTTGAATATTTAATGACTTTTTTCCGATCATTTGATTGATGCCCCTGCATGGTTGACATTTCATCTATGTCAACATAGAGCATAATGTTTTGTCAAGATCCAAAAGCATAATATGTTAATTGTAACAGTAAAACCGTAAGGGATATTGAAACTTAAAAACAGTTAAATTTGTATTTCAATCATAGGATATGAAATATATGCTTTTTTTTAATTTTCGTAATAGCCACCGTTGTACTTGTTAGACAAAAGTCCAAAGTTTCGAAGTCCACAAAACTTCCACTAGATTTAAAACTTCCGAATACTAATGTATGCTGAAGCTGAAGATGAAGACTATGCTAGGAAATTGATTAAGTAAAAGCCAGATCAACCGATATTATAAACTTTTCCTAGATTGGAATTGGTCAAATATGTTTGTGGATCAAACGCTACAATGAAAGATGTACGCATGATTCGTTAAACTCTTTAATGAACAAATTAATTTTATATACTCTCTTCACTACAAAAATATTGAAATCCAGCAGACATAGCAGAATCAACATTGTTTTTAACAATTCGATTAATATATTCCATAAAATCATTTTCTTCTTAGTTTTACAATTTTGACATCGTTCATGCTTTTGTAATATTTTCCATCGTAGAAGGTTCTCTGGAATGCACAGTACATGTATCGTGCATTCAAATAAAATTTGTTCTGTAAAATTTCTACAGTATATTGGTGACCAAATGATAAATATGTAAAAGCGACACATAACTGCCACTTTAATATATTTTCCATAATTATGAGGAATTTATAAAAAAAAGTCGCTGTATACATCGACAAATGACAGTCAAATAACAAAAGATGTTTTATTTTATTGACAAGGATGTTCATTCATAAAAAAAATTTCAAAAACATATGTATCGATTGTAATATGATATGGATACGATTCCTTATCGATAAACAGTTTAATAATTTTGTAAATTAAAAAAATACACTTATCAAGTATATAAACAAACACAAAACCAGAACTGGTATGAATAGTTCTGAAAACGATCACCGGTCAAAAATGTATCTGTCCGTACAAATTCATAAAAACTTTACAGTAGCAAAAAAAAATAGAACTGCATCAACGATTTTCTCTGTCAACAAGACGCTTGCAATGACTAGTTGTAAAAGATAAACTAGCTTTTTACTACTAAAAGTCCCGTGGTAAATTTGAAATTCTTTTCAGGACATGAAGGAGTTAATGTGATATGCCTTTGACCACTTTTTGGAGTGAACCAACACAGTTCACAGTCCACCGGAAAACATGTCATTCTACCCGTTTTTCAAAATCAAGGCCGAACAATCTGTATTTTTACAACCACATAGTGCGTGCTTAGAAGAACATCATCAATCTCCAATTATCTTGAGTGCAATCAATGTTGTAGTCGATTCAAAGACCTCTAGTTCACTTTTGGAGCACGCTATCACATGACCAAAGAGGTGTAGAAATTAACAAAAATATTTAAGGGACAATTCATAAATGATATTATTATATCTGTATTTTTTTTTGCAAAGCATGGTCTGTATCTTTGCGTTAATACACAAATAGTTTCATAAAACCTAATTGATGAAAAGGTTTTTAGTCATTTATGAACAAAACACACGGTAACACACGAGCACATCAGATAACTAGTATTCCGTTGTAAATATCTTAAATAAAATGAAAAATATGAACGAGACCCATACTGACGCAGCTGATGGAGAAAATAATATGTTACATAATAAACAAAATAGAACATGGTGTCCGACAGACAACGTGTATCATAGCCATGACGCACATCGAAAAAAGATGGCCTGACATATGACAGCGCAGACTTTGGGAAAGGAAAATGCAATGATGGAAACAAATTATATGACATATCTTTTTCAGTGGTTGAAGGGTATTATTCGATATGTCATATATAAGTCACGACCAAAGCATAACTACTGATAAATACGGTCAATCAACTTAACGATCTGAAATGGATATGGTATTTCCTAATTTTAACATTTTCTACAACTATATCTAAATGAAGATATATTATCGATCGGCAATTATCTTTTTTTAAAGGCTGAACAATACATTATAACGTCATTTTTAATCTGATTGTTTCATAAATTAACACTTTTCTTTACCAAGATTTTGACTCAAAAATATTGTGATGAATTGAGAACAATCTTCCTTATTAAATTGTAATTGTCATTGGCAATTCAAAATCATCCGTAAGCAACATTCTGATTGAATGGACGATTCTAAATAGGTTTCAGCTTATATGATTCATAAACAGAACACCGACTGATTAATATACAAACAACAGTTACCCAATAACATCGAAAACAAACTTATTAAAAAACAGTTAACTAATCTTGTTATCAAATTGGACCACATTTGTTGAGCTGCAAATAAAGTTTATATGAAAGATTTATAAACCTATATGGAACATTCATTTTTTCTAACTTTAACTTTTCAGAATGATGATTTTTTTTTTTTATGGACATGATGGATACGTTAATTAAAACCTTATACACACCCCATTTACAACTGACCAATGCATGTTTCGCACACTAACTGTCTGGTATTAATATGTTGTGTATGTATTAAGACAGAGTGATACTGGGAAATAGTTCTTGATAAACAATATGTAAATGTCTTCCAACAAAAAGACTACTCCATAATGAAATAAACACAGATTCATAAGTTTTTTTCACATTATTAAGAAGTAAAATTTCAAAATACTAAACTCTGAAATTCAAAACGGAAAGACCCTAATCAAATGGCAATATCACAAGTTCCAACACATCAAACGAATGGACAACACTCATATTCCTGACTTGGTACAGGCATTTCCTTATGTAGAAATTGGTGGATTTAACCTGGTTTTATAACTATCTAAACCTCTAACGTGTATGACAGTTGCATACAATTCCAATTCAATTAAGGTAAATGTACATTTATGATTTAATCATTAAATTTATCTACGTTACATGTTACATGTTAAACATAATGAATACAGTGGTATACATTCAGCTCATATGATTTATAGATCTGGAGGTATTTTTATAAAAAAAAATAGATATAAAATAGATATAGATGAGTATAAAAAAAAGTCCAAACGCAACTCAGGTTAAAGTCATTTATAATTTGGACTTAAGAAGCTCGCTTTAAACGTGATGAAAAAATGAGCACTCAGGTAATCCTACAAAATCATATTACTTGACAAGGATGAGATTTTGGAGAATCATAAGTCCTTCATGGATTCAATGAACATTACATTGAACAACGAATCGGAGGACTAACCTTGTTTGTATTGGATACTTCAGGTTCACAAGATTACGAACACACAACAATACATTGCCGGCTCATCTGCATATTTGACGAAGGAATTGTCCATTAGATTGACAAAAATTATGTCCGCAGTGAAAAAGAGACTTCAGAAATACTTTGAATCTGTTTACTTGCGTAGTTGTATTTATCATATGTAGATTCTGAAGAACTCTTGATAATTTTAAACTTCGATCTTTTTCTGAAATTAGTTCTATTAAAACTTTATTTTTTTCCACCCTGTATACCACCATTCTCCATGTGAATTTGAAAAATCGTAGCATACGCTATAAATTTATTACTTTGGGATACCATACTGCTTACTTTGTTAATAGTAACAAAAAGGTAAAACATGCTACACAGATGAACAAGTGAACAGTATGCTGGAGTTTCTTATTGACAACATATTTGTTGAATTTGGAGGTAGACTTGTTCAACAAAATTTCGGCATTCCTACTGGAACGAACTGTGCGCCTCACCTTGCCGACCTGTTCTTATTTTCATATGAATCGGAGTTCCTTCAGTCAGTTGTCAAAAACAAGGAGATCAAAGAAGCCAAGCTATTTAATTTATCATTGATAAATATTGATGATGTTCTTTCCATTAATAATCGAATCTTTTCTGACTGGGTTCCATTAATGGGACAGTGATGTTACAGCACAATATAAGAATAAACTATAAGAATCAGTCGAAAAGGTCTTAAAACATAATACTGACAAAAAGCCAGAAACATCAAACATACACACAAACTGGACGTAGCAGGGTTTTTATTGATTCCTTATCACTTACAACAAATTAGCCACAAAGTACAAAATTGTGAGAGTACTCGCAGTCGTTGACAGCCTATAACAAATAAAAAAATAATCATGAGGGTTTTTATTTTATTTGCGTTGATTTTCAATTATCATATTCTATGACGTGAGATTATACGTTTTGAAAATATGTTATTATACACAAAAGCAAGATTATGGCATTTTGTTCAGTCTATTGGATGACCTGTTAAATTAAAATGTACAAATAACAAGTTTCGAATTGTTTATAATATAAAACCAGTGTGTTTGGTGGGTGCGAAAAGTAATTAATAAGTAAAATCACAAAAATACCTAACGCTGAGGAAAACGAAACTGGAAAATTCCCCATCAAATGGCATAACCAAAAGCTCAAATACATCAAACGAATTGACAACAACTGTCATATTTCTGACTTGGTACAGGTATTTTCTTATGTAGAAAATGGTGGATTAAGCCTGGTTTTATAGCTAGCTTAAACATCTTACTTATATGACAGTCGTATAAAATTCCATTATATTGACCGTGTTGACAATGATGTGTGAACAACACACAGACATAACAGGATAAAAATGTCAAAAATAGGGGTACAGCGGTCTACGTTATGTTACTATCTTAATCACTATAAACACATATATAAATGATTAACTAAAGATTCTTTTTTGAAAATCGCACTTGACTTCTAAGGAATGGATTTATTAATACTTTGATATTCTTAAACTATACGTTTTTACTTAAAATGAGAAGAATATTTACTAAAATAATTTGGGCCATTATTCATGTTAACACTTTATGTTCGTTGTGGCAGAGGCTTCGACATCTCGTGATCTCATAAAAATCAGACATCAGCATTAACTAAATTTTGTTTCACCTTCTATTTTGTCGATAAAAATCAATATTTTGGTTCACAAAATACACATACCATCTGTACTCAATACTTTGTTATCAAGTAGGTCTAACTTCCTTGTTCCTTAACTATTTATCTATTTATGACTTACACAATTATTTATGTCATGGATACGATAGAATGGAATACAATTTTGTTACAGATATTCCGCATATCATTGCTAGTTCACTGTGATAAGTTTAATATACCGTTTTTACAGATTGAAAATTAATGTAGTTATTTACAAATTATATTTGATTGATTGATTGATTGATTGGTGGTTACTGAACGCCTGCTCAGCACACAAAAAAACTATATCATGGCAAAAAAATGGTGACAATGTAAATAAATATATACAGTTATCTAGCATCATATCAGTCAACTGAAAATTTCTATTTTAAATTCTAATTTTATCAATGGTAAAAAATATCTGAAAAAAGCGATAGCTGCTATATAAATTAAATGATCATGTTTCTTATTCCCACTGGGCAGTGTATGTGAGATGCATTTTATTTAAACGTACAAACCATTTAACAAAAAAAAAAAGGATTTGCATGAACCAAAAATAAAAAAAGAACAGGTGTGTCGAAAATTTAATTTGTTTCTGCTTGATTAAATTTGTACTATTTGAAAATGAAAGCGCGTATCAACTTCGATTGGCAAACCACACGCTGTGCCAATAAATACCGGAAAACATAAAGTTTACAACAAAAACTGAAGTAGCACGTTTACGGAAATTTCTGTATTTTAATCTCTCGGATCAGAAAAAAAAAAAACCCAACCATTCTTGTTTTAGTCACATATCCGTTAAAACAACTTCTTATCTGATCACTGTAGAGGTTTCTTCTCAATCGAACGGATAAAGTGGTTATACCGTCATTTCGTTGAAAGTTTATTATTCGGAGTATTGGTTAATAATTCAAATGTCTGAAGAAAAAAACATAAACACTACAAATAAGAGATCTTGATTATTCATACATAGAATGTCCTTATTTGAAAATCGTGTTATATAACAGAATAAACTTGATGAGGTGTATAACTACAAGCACCTGACGATTAAGTAATTTACGATACCCCAGATACATCAATGTGTAGGTTAAACCATTTATGTGTTTCCCTTTTTTGTATAAAATAAAACAAGAAGAAGATAAATCTTTTTATCTGTTTTTACAAAATTCTGTTGACAAGAGATGCAACAGTAGAATGGTATATTTACTACCATTAAGTCCGAATGTGTCTTGTGTAAAAACAATAATAGGATTCAAAAGAGGAACGATTAATATCATTGAAATGCAATGCCTATGAATTTCTTTAACGTTAACGGAACCAATTTTCACAGCACCAGATGCGCATTACGACAATGAATTTTTATGGTAATGATATGTATGTATTTTAGCACATTTTGCAATCGGTGAACACGTAACATGGTACCAAGCATCAGCCAGATGTGGTGTCATCTGTTGAATTTCAGCTACATGTCTCTCCTTCATTTCTTTAAAGCTTGCCGCATTAACCTTTCGGTCCTTATTTATTTTATCAACTGGTCTGATGTCTCTATATCTTGAAACTGCTGGGATGTCTTGGCATTAATTGTTACTTCTACTAGTGGAATGACCGTGCATTTCTGATGATCTTTAATTCATTTGAAACAAATAGGTTACACATGTTCTCTACAGTATTGTTAATACTTCACATTATAGGTACATGACTGTTGTATATCAGTTATGTATGTCAGAAGAGACTTCAAATTTGAAATTTGTATAAATTCGTGACCTTAGGTGGCTTTCAAAAATGTATGATGCTATTTGCACTCATCACAAAGAGCATTCCAGGCATCAGTGTGTGGACGTTTTAGTAATTTGTCGAAGTGAACATATGCCACATATACTTGTATTAGTTTCTATTTTAATATCTGAAAACAAAGATATTTTGAAATCCTAAAGTTCTAAATTACAGACAACACTCAAATTCTTCTTAAAGATAATACCTTTGTTCATGCCTTTGTTCTGTTTTTTATTTGAGACTGATTTATTTCTCATCTTGGTTTTGTTTTCTGAGGATGTCTTTTCCTTTTAGTTTTTCGGGAAAGGTTGGTTATAGTTTCTTCTGTATATTTTGTCTACATCTTTTAAAATTGTTTTTCTGTTTGGTGATCGAAGGGTGTTTGTTTTTTTTTTTATAAGGAAAATTGCTGAAGATATTGTTTATGTATATGCAATCTGTTTGTTTTTGATGGAGCTACAAGGAGAAGGCCATGTTGAGGGAAATTAAATTTACCTAAGTTGGAGAATTTGGAATAGTAAACAATACTTTTAAATCCCACTATAAATAAATGGTTCAATGAAGAGCAAATAGTTTTCTATTTAATTTATATATGTATTTCTTTCATTTCTTTATCATGTAAACGTTTAATACTTGGGCAATAATTAGACCGGGGCTGCATTATAAAACGACAGAAAGCAATTAGGTTATATCTGTAACAAAATTAGTAAAGATTGTAAGAATTTTTGTTTAAATGAAGAAAGTTATAATAAATATCATACTATTACGTTTGTATTTACAAATACATTATATTTTCTGTTTGGTTACAAAATGTTAAACTTTGCCATATATAAGAGATAACACTCATATTTTGAAAATTTCTGACCGAATGTACAGTCAATTTTGTTTATATTTCCGGAAATCAAATGACAATAAACTATCTTCTAATATTTTGTTTACAATGTTATCGTTTGGTTTTGCTTTCTATTCACTCATAGGTTGTTTGATCTGGTATAATCTTTTCAAAATTCCACCATATTGCACAATCTGTCGCTTCATAGAAAGCTCATTGATCCATAATTTTTTAGGATATTTTGGAAAATAGTAGTTTACAAACTACATGTTGACAAAGTTTTATGATATAATTTTTAGTCGTTTTCAATTATGACCCATCTACCTAACGGCAGTAGGTGGTGTCGGTTCATGATAGTTTGTGTCACTTCATCAATAACAATTTTTATAATTTGACAATCTATTTATTAACACTACAATATGGGCTTATGTAGGAGAGAATGTTGTCCGGATTAGGCTAAACTTTAGATCATTTTTGATTTGATCAGCTCTTCAATGTTTGTATTATGTTTCGGATTTTCAAATATTTTGGCCTCGAGCATCACTGAAGAGACATTTCCTATCGAAATGCGCATCTGGTGCAGTTAAATAGGTTTCATTTCTGTTATTCTTTTTTTAATTAACACATAAAAAGGGATGGGGTTGTTCTTATTTCACATCCTTTTATTTATATAAAGATAAGAAGATGTGGCATGATTGCCAAGGAGACGATTATCCACCAAAGTTCAAATGAAGTGAATGTAAGCATTTATAGGCAACCATAAGGCCTTAAACAATGAGAAAAATCAAACCATCGGCTATAAAAATATGAAATAATTCAATTGAGAAAAATAATGCTCGGCAACTTATAACACAACTATTTACGAAAAACAAATATGACATATATGAACCAACTATAACCGTTGAGCTGGCTCCTTACTTTGGACAGGCACATAAAAAATGTGGTGATTTAAAACATGTGTAAAGGTGCAAAGCCTCCCAATACATGTGACAGTGTTGTAATCGTACAACATAAGAACAAACTATAAAATAAGTCATAAGGGCTTAACTCAGCAGATCGATACAAAGCAGAAAAACATTTTGCAAAAACACAGACCTGACGTGGCAGGGTATTTAGACATCCTTCTAAACAACAAAAACACAGAGTACAGATCTTATTGTACTCGCAGTTACTGACAGGTATACATTGAAATGATCCGGATAAAGGCTTAGTGCCTGCCCAACGACATAATGATAATAAAAACATAACATTTTACATTTAGCCTTCACCTTTTTCTTAATTATAAAAAGTTGAAATTTCAACATGAAAACGAAACGGTTTTATTAACGTCAAGGTCAACAAAAATTATTCGCACAATAAATCTAGAGATCACAATACATCCTAATGATGCCGATACAAAATGGACCAGTGCAAAACTGACAAGCTTTAAATCACCGCGATCATTATGAATAATGACGAGTATGCTGCGTAGATTGTTATTACATGCCATCATTTTAGAAAGATTTTGTTTTAAGTTATGAAATAAAAAAAACGTTTGTTTGGCATTATTGTCTACTGTGTGTACATCAATTATTAAATATCGATGCAATAGAATGTTTGGTTTGGTTTTTTTTTTTTTTTTTTTTTTTTTGCTTGGTGTTCGTACAATTTTAATAGTACGACACAACGTCGATCATTTAGGCTATCAATAAGTGAGAAAAAACCCAGATGTCTTGTTTATGTTTTTCGGTTGGATTACTTACTCGTGCATATCAATTTCAAAGAGAGAGCTTTCAACTTAAACTTATGTCGATTTTTATATTGACGATTACTCTGACTAGAACTTTAAATTCGGCATGCCAGGGCCATTTAAAGCCGAACCTTAACTACACATTTCTTTGACAGAGCTCGATAGTTAGCCAAGATGTCGTCAATCAGCCTGTGGACCAATTTTTCTGACAATATTCCGGTTCAAAGAAAAATGGCTAAGGAATCAGCTTACAGCAAACTGTCGTAAAATTCAATTAACTGAAAATACTAGTATACAGTATGTTTGACTGGTTTTCTAATGATTTAAGATTATACTCAAATTTAAAAAAAAAAAGATTATATGTCTTATATAAGTGAATACATTACTCAATTCAATCGTATAATGTCCAGAATATTCTATAATTTTTAAATACAGACTAATTGTTTAAAATTCAAATATTATCAACAAATGTAGTATTTTAACCGAAGTGAGTAAACAAATAAAATAATAACATTATCTGATGTTTGTTTCGAGATAATTTACTAGAATTTAGAAGAGTTAAAACATATAAACATAGCACAAAAAAAATAATCAATATTTTCAAATTAAAAGATTATAAATTTATTAGATACTTGTAACATATTTTACTTCTCAAGATAAGTATGTTTAGAATGCATATGTTAAATGTTAATGAAAAAAAAAAAGAAATGTCCTCTTGCATGTACTTCACAGTCAAACAGATAATAAAACGTAGTATGCATTTTATCGTAACCATCACGTTTTCTCGTCGACTGATCAATAAATGTGTAGGAAGTATCCTTGAATGAAATTAGATGTTTTTTAATTTCCTTTTGGCACGTATGGGACTGTCCCTGTGTTTCTACAGATTATGACGGTTATATGATTTTTGTCAGATTTTATGGACTTCCTCCTTTTTTGAATTTATCTTGAACATGTCGAAGATTCGTATATTTTCTTTTTTAAATACTGTTCGGGTAAACCTTTACACCCATATGGTTTTTTTGCAAACCATAAATATAGTTTTCACATAAATCTAAAACATATATAACAAATTAAGGACATTAACCAAGGTTAAGGGTTAAAATTCTTAAACATCACTGCCCAGTTAAAAAACATGTAAAAGAAAATTCATGTATTAAACGTTTTTTTTTGTTTTTTAATAACATATAAAATTATAATTCTCTTTAATTATGAATGCCCACTAAACATTGCGGAAATAGATATAATAGAATAAAATTGGGAATGGAAACGGGGAATGAGTCAAATAGACCAAAAAAACCCGACCAAAGAATAGAAAACAGAACTACAATAATCTTATTCTTAAGGCAAAATTCAAAGGAGACGGTTCGACAAGGTCCCTTGAATTCGAAATTGAAAAAGTATGATAATCTACCAAAAAACATAATTCAGGTGTTTACAAAACATTAGCGTGACAGATAGCAGTGGTTATAGTTTATAAATTTGCCTTACATATTTGCGTATAGCCTTAAAACAACTTTAATTTATAGGAAAACTGAAACAAATGCGTCAATCGCCATACTTTGAGGTCCTGTCATTTATTTTCAAATGAATAACAGCTTTACTCAAAAAGATATATTGCCACAAAAAGTATATATTTCTAACTTACAGATTCTACTTTGTGTTAATATTTTTGGATAAGACTGTTGTTCATATCTATCTATTCCACAAAACATCTGTAAAATAACCATCTTTTGTCTAATATGTCAATTTCGATAAATTTATGACATCATAAGTGGTATTCATGCACTAAAGTGTCCAGGTTTTATTAACCTGATCATTTATTAATAAAAGCATCACGATGTAGAAAATCTGGCATGGTTGTTCTATTCTTACAATTACTGGAGTCAAATGATTACCTTCTCCTGACAACTTTGATTAACTCCAAATTCAACACGGACTAAACCTTAACTGGGACCTTATCGTAAGACTGAATTTAATTCTACCTTTCACTTCATATACATATATATATCGAAACTCAACTTCAAGTGGTGGTAAGGTTCATTAAATTCCGTCCGCGACACGTCAAAACAAAAGTGTGTTTTTTCATTTGATTATGTATAAACATATTGAACGGAACAATACTTTGACATCCAACTATATCTGTATACAAAGTGTACCTTTTGATATTTATGTTTTGTTTTGACATATTTTTTTTTAAATAAAGGAAAAAGAAACCACAGGAATATTCAAACTCATAAGTAGAAATCAAACTGACAATGCCATGACAAAAAACGAAAAACGACGAAAACAAAAAACCCAAAACACACAATATAGCAAACTAAAAACTGAGTAACACGAACCCAACAAATACCTAGGGATGATCTCAGGTGCTGCAGAAAGGTAAGCAGATCGAGCCTGCTTCACATGTGGAACCCTAAGATTATACGTCTATAACCACTAATAGTATGTCCCGTCATTGTTATTGTTATTTTCAATTTATCGTTTATGTGTACAGTTTTTAATATTAATGAGTATATATCTGATGAGAATGAAATTAAGTATTTATTTTTTGGGTATACCCCAAAAGGGAACCTACATATTAAAAACTCAACAACTATCGAGAAAACCTTGAACACCTTTTTTAATTATACAATAGTTAACATTTAGTGTTCATACAGTATACTGTTCTGCTAACGTAAGCACAAGTTATAGACGCAATCCATACAGACGTCATAATACAACATGTACAACATTTAACAACAGGTCGGTGCTCAATAATGAACCACTTCCTTTTATAATGAATCGGTGCCAAAACATTATGATAAGTCTTAATACAAAATCAACAACGCACTATTGACCAAACTGTATGATAAGTCACGCTACTATTTACAAGTCATGGGATACCAATTAACGTGAAATTCGTTGGTTAAAGTCAACTACGACTTCAAATGTTCAACGAAGTACACAATTTCTATAGGCTTGATTGCAGATTTTGGCAAACCACGAATCAAATATCTATAAAAATAAATCCTCAATCCACGAATATAAGTACGGACAAAAAAAAAAATGAATCAATAATATAAGTGTGGTTTTACGTTTGACATCGAAAGCGTACCAATGATGTCACCTTGTTCAGTTCCCCCAAAAGACAAAATCATTTCGTGGAATTTTCGTTAACTGAAACTTTTACACCGAAAAAATGTCTTACTGGACTGACTTCATTATTTTACATTAGAATATAGATAACCATATAACCATATTGTATTTTTAGCTTGACGTACGGCATAGTAAACTCAATTTGCGACAGTTAAACCCATGTTTTAGGTAGGTCAAGCTTTAAATTCCACACAGTTGTCTCTTAATTTTAAACTCATCATAAATACCAGGATTATAATTTTGTTGTACACCAGACGCGCGTTTCGTCTGTAAAAGACTCATCATTGACGCTCGAATAAAAAAAGTTGATATGAGCTCTCTCAATAATTGTTGTAAGGCTTTGTATGAAATCTTTCTCCAGAAATAACATAAAACATCGGCAACAAGGAAACACGTTTACTTTTTCTGACGTTACAAATAGATATAGATATTTAAATATATACATCAATTTGTAACGTCAGGAAAATATATATATAATTCGTCTAAAATTTAGCCCAACAATGTAAGATCTTCAAATTTGCGTAACCAATTTTCGTTCTTACCTCAGCGGGATTCCAACCCTTGCATCTGTGACATTGTTGCAACACAACCTGCACCGTTTTCAGCGCCCTAGACCACTTGACCACCTAGGCTTCATAAAAAGTATAGCTTTCGGTGGTCGATGTAATGCTTTTCCTCGTCGGCTTTTTTTAGGGTTGTAACAGAGTACATGGTCTTTAGGGGGAAATAGATGGTGTACCTTTTAGATCAGCTATTTTGTCGGTCGTAAATGATGATAATGGTAATTACAATGCCGTCATATCAATTTTTTTATTCTATTACACTCATATGAACATGTGACAACTTTATGACATACATTATCCATCAGATAACACGTGGTTATACAGAGCTAACACCATAATATATATATATATATATATAGTTCGTCTCAAATTTAGCCATACAATGTTAGATCTTCAAATTTACGTTAGCAAATTTTTGTTCTTCCCTCAGCGGGATTCGAACCCTTGCATCTGTGACATCGTGACAACAACGCCTGCACCGTGTCCAGAGCCCTAGACCACTCTATCACCTAGGCTACATTACAAATATAGCTTTCGGTGGTCGATGTAATTCCTTTTCACGTCGGCTTTATCTAGGGTTGTACTTTTACATGATGTAAAGTGGCAAGTAGATGGTGTACCTTTCAGGTCAGCTATTTTGTTAATCTTATTATACACGTCTAAACATGTGACAATGCGTAAATAAAACAAAAATCAATGTGGGATGATAAATTGCACTGATCAGTTTCGACTATATAACACTGAATCAGGAGCATTCCTTATAATCAGGCCATACTGCTATGGAATGCATTGATATATGCGTCAATCTTACTGGCAAGATTTTCCAAGGGAGACGAATGATCAAATGGTTTTTCAGTATACAACAATTGACAGATCAAAATGATAAAATAGCTTACTTTGTTTTGGTTAAACTAACCTGATATCAACGTAAAAAATTGAAACTTTAATAGTATATGCTTCAGTAGTTTCAGTTAATAAATTATGTAACATACGTGAGAAAACCACATAAAAGTTATTCACTTCCTGTATGCGTTATCAAGTTTATAAACACGATATCTAAATAATTTTTTAACCTTTATCTACCAGATTTACTTCCTTGTTTTGTGGCAGGAGATTCTAAATGGTTAATGAAAATTAATGAAATAATGCTGTGGATTATCCTATTTGCTTTTGTTATAAATACAAAGTGTGTGAATGGTAAGTAAAGAATTATTTTTTACTATCAATTCAATATGATATTGTCAAAAATTGTCTTTTTATCAAAAAATAATGCGCTATATTTATTTATGCTTCTAATGATATATGTGAAATAATTATAAACAATCTTTTACGTATATGTTTGAAATATTTTTCAAAGTGTTGCTCTCATGAGTGAAACTATTCAGGTGGGTAATTTATTATATTTCTTTAATTCTACGTTTTATTTTCCTTGTTTACAAAAACTAACAGATTAATACTTGAACATGTTTAAACTGTAAGACCTGTCCGTGTTTGTATGGATAAGGATAAAGGATAATATAAAAGTTTTTTATACAAAAAATGAAAAGGATAATACAAGGTGTATTCAAAATCAATGACAATATATACGGAAATATTTCTTCCTATTATAAATAACTGAAAACATGATAATTGTCTGTCATATTTACGAACTACAAAAAGAGTATACATCATTTCATTACGTATTCGGTGTATTTTGATTACATCACTTCGTCGATCGTGTGTGGCAATTAAGAAATAAACTTTTATTGCTTTTCTTGTAATTTTTATGTTTATCCCTATTTGCTGATGTATTTCTGTATTTCTACATCACCTTGATCACAGATCATAAAAAATTAACTGTCCACAATTAACCACGTTTTAGGATTACTTATATGTGTATGCACTGATGAAATATAGATCTAGCAATGTACGTCTTTTGCAAACCTATGTGTACTAAAACGCTACCTATTATAAATTCGCTTTTCATTACAAATATTGTACACTTAATGTAATTATAATTACTGATAGCGTTGATAGTGTCAACAATATGCGTACTAAGGATGACTGTAATTGTACGCAAGCAGTTGAAATACTTACACATAACGTTAAACTATAAAAATGCCTTACTTAAATCGCTATATATTACGTTACGTGTTAAACATATTTTATCTGCTTTCTAAAATGTTACAACTATTGAATTTATGCTAAATCTATAACAATTGTTTACAAAAAACAAATTGTTGGTTAGATAAGAGATCAAACATTTTTTTCAAGAAACAATGTACAGAGGAAACAGATATGACATTTTGAAAAATCCTTTAGTTATGAAGTAATTTTGTTCGTCAAGATTTTTGTTGTGAGTGGCAAATTTCTTTTATTCTACTGCCGAAATAACACTTCATTAGTGAGTTTTGAAGCTTTAGATACTATTTGGTTGGGTTTTCTTTCACAATCTAACACTACAGATCAATCCTAATTTGAGCCAATCAGATTGCATTATTAGTACTGACGGCAATGTTGACTGTTCATCAACCAAAAAAGAAACATTATATACCGAACGATTGACTAATGAACAATGTTTCCATATTTATTTGTTTGATTGAAATTATGGAGCTAATGACGAGTTTAGATGGTACGGTTAAAATTTCAATACGACGAAGGCAAAGCGGTAGCACCCCTCAAAAGGTTCCAATATTATATTAATTTTTGCTATACTGTAAAGGTAGCTTCGGTAGAAATCTGATTTCATTCCTTCAAAATGGATGTATAAAACAGACTGAGTTTGGGGGAAACACGACAAAACTTCTGTGGTCTAGCGTCCTCCATATACAGACATTTGGCATATATCATGCATTTCTGGTACGACAATTACAGAAACAATTTATCAACTCAATACAGTAATAATTAGAAGTCATACGTTTTAGCACAGTGTCGCATTAATTGTTGTGTTTTATACTGCGATGTTATGCTTTTTTTATGTTCGTATATGGTCGTGAACATCCTATGGTCGTGAATATTGAAAGATTTCTTTTGCTTTAAACTTTAACCGAATGTCGGGAAATATGTAATCTAAGAAAGCGACACCGCAATAATCATTATACATTCGTCAATAAGATCATTGGGAACCAGTTCTATAAGACGGACTAACAAAGGTTTCCTGTGTACATTAAAAGTCAAATATATATGCCGATTGACAAAAAACTGCTGTAGCTATGCTCATTCCTGTAGATAAAGCATCGATTTACTAAATTCGTCTACGAGATAACATTTTAATTTTTTAACCGGTATTATAGAGTTGAGGGCTTCTTGCTACATGTTCATGGGTCTTTCTTTAGGTAGTCAGAGGCTTTTATTATATCTTGATTTTGCCATTAGTAAAAAAGGTAGGCCCAATTTCCCCGGAGTTCAATTCAAACCTTGGTCAGTTTTTAAACGTAACTCTTAAATTAAATTATCAGTATCAGTGTGTTTCTTTTAAGGTTGAACATTAGCATGATCTACTTCTAAACAGAACACCAAATTTAAAACGCATGACGGTAGTCCAAAACCGTATTTTTTACAGATCTTATAATATTATTTGGTTGAAAGTAACACAAAAATACTCTTGTTTAGATAGAGACGTGAATTTTTCTTAACTTTTTTTCAAAATGCCTTCAACAGTAATTTCTAGCACTGGAGTATGAAAAACTCTTTAAAAGGTTGAAGGTATGTGATAAAATACTGACAATATCTGCACCATGTCAGTAAAAGAATGCTTGATAAATTGACCATACCTCTATGGTACGAATGATTTATCTTTGATAGGCTCTGTTGAATTTATATAAACATTTACGTACGATTTCGAATTTTGTTTGTAAATTACATAAATTATGACGTTTTTTGACGACCAAACGTTGACCCAAAAATGTGTTTTGAACGGTCGACGTTTGGTTTATGTCTGCAATGTTTATCTTCTACCCTGCTGTTTGTTTGCTACACGTTCCTCTCTCTCTCCCATTCCGTCCCATCCCACAAAAAAGCATCCAACAAATATCATTTCTTCCATGTAATGTAATATTGCTTCTCAACTTGCAGACACTTTAAAATACCGTTATTAACATTTCACTTACCAGTGTATCATTCGTTTCCAAAAGTAAGAGATTTAGCAAGCTATAAAACTAGGTTAAATCGACCATTTTCTACACAAGGAAATGCCTGTACCAAGTCAGGAATATGCTAGTTGTTTTCCATTCGTGTTATATGTGTTTGAGCTTTGATTTTGCCATTTGATAATGAACTTTCCGTTTTGAATTTTCCTTGGATTTTGGTATTTTTGTCATTTTATTTGTTCCACCTCTTTTTTCAAGCATTGATTTTAAAGGGAATGTAGTATTGGAATAGACCAAATTTCAAAATTAATAATTCTCGACAAAAAAAGTTTTTAATAACGTAGCAAATGAGAATAAGAAAATATTATATACCTTAAATGTTATTTATCATATCATATATACAGAGAAATCTTTTTTTTCTCGAGGAAATAGTTTACCATATGATCAAGCATATCACACAAACAAAAAAACCTGGAAAGCTGCTTCTGACGAATGTGACATCAATGGATTAGAGTTTAACAAAGATGTGTTGATAAATATTGACGTGCTTTTGGATAAGGAATTCTGGATCGGCATGGCCGTCTACCGTGTAACTACACCATGGATTGAAATTCTGGGTACGTGAAAGCGTAAATTTTTTGGTATGATAATTTATCCTTGTTAATTTCTAACAAAACTAATGCAAAATATCAAAAAAATTAAATGCTTTTTATAAGTTTATCTAATGATATTAAAAGACCTTTGGCAAACCAAGTTCATACTTCTAGACATCGAGAAAATGCAGTTATGCTTTCAAAAGATATTATTACGGGACATCTATTTTATATTATTAAAAAACATAATGTTCTTTCCATATATATTTGCAAGATCCTTATGGCATTTTTTTCTTATAGAAGCGTTGGGCAAAGTAAATTCCTGGCATAATGATACACATAAGTATGATAAAATCACAGCTTTATCTTTTCGGTGAATTTGAGACTAGAATAACAAAAGTTGATTTGCATGTACTATTATAATCAAGTAAACAATGAGCGGAATTGATTATATTGTTAAAGACATTATGGTGTAACTTATACTTTTTTCAGTTAGTTGTGTCTTTGGCTTTGTGCCTTATTTATATATACTGTAAACCGGGAAATTTTTGCGCAGTCTTTATTTTGCGATTTACCAACTGATTCTTAATTCGCGCCGTTATGAATTCGCGATTTGTAGGAGGCCGATACAAAATTTAGTAAATGATTTTAAAGTGGCATAGGTATGCACGTATCGTATAGCAAGTGCTAGAAATCAATCAAAAACCTTTTTGTCTAAACAAAGTGAAAAGTTTTCTTCATTCATTGATGTACATGAATATTTTAAGTTATTTGTAAATTGACATATATTTAGTAAAAGTAAACCGCTACATGTATGTTTACTTGTAAAGTCATATACACTATTTACCTAAAAGAATACTTTCAAATCAGTAAGAAGCTGCGAGTATTCCGGCTTATTAATCTCTTTTGATCTCATTTATTAGTGTAGCAGATTAAATGTGGTAATCATTAAAAAAATCATTGAAGGTGTCATTTATCTAATTGTCACGAGTGATGTTTATATAACATAATCAATACTTTTTGGTTCCTTAAAATAGATTTCATATCAACTTTTATGTCATGAGTTAAAGGTGTTGGTTTCTAGCACTGACTTTCATTTAGAAATAAAGTTTTAATTTGTGATATATATAGATCTCTCGTCTGAAAAAACTGTTGTTATAAACTTGCCCTGTATTCATACTCCTATTAGTATACATTAATAGATTGTCATCATTCTTTGAATCAGTTCTTGAAATATTCGCGGAAGTTTTATTTTCGCGTTTCCAATCTGAGCGAAAATAAAACTGCCGTGAAAATTCCCGGTTTACAGTACCTCAAATCAAAACAACTCCTATCATTGTGAACATAATACCCGAACTTTTTTGGTCAAATAAAAAATAAACAACAATAACTTAAAATGATTATCCATAGTGTATTTACTCTATAAACAAAGATACAGAATTTAATAGTACATCATATGCACATACAATGGAGATATACTCGGTGATAAACAGTAAAAAACATCAGTCTAATTTTTTTGTATTTTTGGGTAGGAGTTCAGAACTCAAGGACAACAAAATGTATGCTTACATGTTGATAAACCTATTTTTAGCATGAATTTTAAACTAATGCTTTCTCCTAATATAACAGAAACAGATATACGTTATACTTTACAGTTGAAGTAAAAGCCAATGGCTAATGTAGGTGTCCCATTTATACCTTGTAATATGTATGTTTCATGATGTATTTATACCATAATTTATGGTGAACGGGATGCATTTTATTTTCCTATATTGTCAAATTTTCATTCCTCGATTGTGATAATCTGTTTGCTCTTTTTAGTAGTATGTATATAGATTTTTTCTATACTTTGTCAAACGTGAATTTGATTTTCTGGATTTTTTAAACCTAATTGGATATTAAGCTTTCGATTAAAAGTAATTCCAATCCTGTATCTTCCAATCAGAAGCCGTACAAGATTCTATGTTGAGTACCATCTTGGTAAAATGTAAACAAATAATTGCGCTCTTGTAATCCTCTGACACATTCCCAATTTCCATTCTCAATCTTATAATTATAATCTAAGTTTGATGATGGAAACTTTTATATTTCTATATTGCTTTGCATGTGATTTACAGCTGCATACTTTATTTCCATTTTATAAATCTTGAATTATCTATTTTATAATTAAGCCATTTAAAATGAATATACTTTTTTTTTAAATTTAGGTTAATATTAATCTAACCTCATGTCGGTTGTCATGTTGAAACAATAAAATGTCAAAACATTAATAAAATGTCAAATAAAATATTATCTAACAACGTTTATATAATACATAACGATGTTGTTTTTCCCTCAAATAATGACAAAGAACAAATAAATTTAACAGCTAAAATCATATTTTTGCTCTCAATTGTTTAATTGCAGATATTATCTTTTTTTACCGCGTTTTACTTTGAGATATGTTTTTTGTTGATATATTTACGTTATGGTTTGGTTTTTAGCTACTGTAGATCGGATCATGGAAGTATTATATTGTCAATATAATATTTCCATGATCGGATTATCATGATGAAATTCAACAACTCATTAAAAATGATTTATCATGGTTTACTTTCATTACCAATATCAAGATCAGCTTGTAAGCAAAACTCATTTTGATATGATTAAAGAACAAACGTCGTCTTTCACAATTTAAACAATTAAAAAGAAAATTTGTAAAAATGCATGTCGTAAAGAAGAGTCTTTGTTTTAGTTACATACAGTAGATAGGATTTAAAAAACAACAAAATAACTTCAAAAACGATTGCAGGTTTAATCTTAAATGTCATTGCCTTTTCTATATTTTCTTAATGGGTAAAACACAACATTTTGTGAAAAAAAGACTCATCGTTAATGGCCGTACGGTGACTTATAGTTGTTAACTTCTACGTGTTTTGGTCTATAGTGGATTGACGGAAACAATACAGCACCCCAACAATACATATTCCAAAATAAAAAGACATTATTTTAGATATGTGTTGTCTCATAGGCAATCATATCATATCTTCTTATTTTGTATATGAATATTTTAAAACAAAACCGTACCAACATATAATAAATGTTTCCTGTTTGTTTCCATTAGAAGAAAGGGATGTTATTTGTCGTCCGTATCATACCTTTTTCTATTATGACATGTGTTTATCAAATATCTATACCTTGTTGTGAATTCAAGGGTTTCGTACATATTGTGCCGAATATATTTTTTATTATAATTACTTAGTAATACGTCTCTGGGAAACGTACCATACGCAACTTGATCGGTATACACATTGTCTGACCTTTTAGTTTAAAAGTATTTCTATTTCTCTCGGATGTAAAATGGTAGAATGAAAAAAAAAATTATGACACGCATTTGAATGACGTATAAAGAAAGGATGTACGATAACATATTAAAATGTCTATTTGCTTTATCTCTTTTAAACATGTATTTTCATATGCACAGAAATAACGTAAAATGAAATGTGAGACCCTGCATGTATCATGCTTTTCAATAACATATGTTCAAATTGCTGAAAGACCCCCCTCCTAAATTAGTGAAAACTATCATCCTGCATTGACAATAATATCTTGTTGTAAATTAGATACACTCATTCGGGCTTACGCCTTTAAGGTGTATATAATATAAACAAATATAAATGAACGCCTACAGAAACGTTGATAATAACGCATTAGAAGAAGATGTCAGGAATTATGTAAATTCATAGTAGATAATTATTCGATAACTTTGAAATCAAAATTGCGATAGAACAAGACAGATGTCACAGTTAAACACTCACAAAAGTCAGAAAATAATAGTAATTAAACATAAGTGTAATGCATATAAAAATAAAACTTGTTAAAAACTACATTTTCTATTGATTCAAAAACAATGAAATCCATATTTTGTGTTGATATTCTACATTAAGTATGAGTAAAACAGGACATCTGTTAAACGTAAATAATACAGCACCCCGGCAATACATATTCCAAAAAAAAAAAAAAATAAAGATATGTCATTCATGTATACTTATCTTTATTTGATTTATAAAATAACCTTGAAAACTAAGATGGATTTTGCACATTTTGAGTAGGATCAAAACAGTTTTTAATCAAATGAGTCTGATAAAAAAATAAAGTTGTCGAAAAAAGAAACTTTCCTGGTACATGTAAGAAAACATACTATACAGCTTTGACCTATTATGGTTTACTTTTACAAATTGTGACTTGGACGGAGAGTTATCTCATTGGCACTCATACCAGATCTTCTTATATCTATTGATTTATCGATAAATACCAGGTTTGGCATTATGCTTTTTTTCAAACTGAGTATCTATCTATTTGGAAAAAAGTAGTATTATATTTTCCAAGCTTTAGGTTGGCCTTTTGTGTAACCAAGGCAAGTGAAGGAAGTCAACTTAGGAGCGCTGTGTTTGGATTATTCATGAAGAACTGCAGTGTGTATATTTACAATATAAATTTTGAAACCCATTGAAAAAATATTTTGAGAATTATTCGAAGAGACCTCCAAATTTTCATAAATTTGATGTAAAATGACGGTGGGCATGGATACCATAAACAAGCTTCGTTGGAAGTTGGTCATGATACTATTTGACTTCAATTTCTTAAACAGAATAATAAAGTACTAATACCACACATAACTGTTTTGTCCAGGTTTTTATTATAAAAAGTAGTAAATTTAGAAAATGTTAGTATTGTCGCTTATGGAAGAATAAATACTACCGTTTTCCCAAAGTATGGAAGAATTTAGAAATAAACAAAAAAAAAAGCGTATTTGTTAACGAAAATTTATCTTCTGAACGAACAAAATTCTTCACAATCTACATTATAATCTAATCAGATTAAGGAGACACACTCCTGTAGAATATCATTCTGATTGATAAGTTTATTCGACAACCTTGCAGTTATAACATCACAGTTGGTTACATAAAATTTATTAGAAACAGATGTCTCACTATGCTGTGATGTTGATTTAAAGGGGCATAAGTTCACAGTTTTGTCGTTATGAAAGTGATTGTTATACACAATACAAAACTATTAAACATGTAAAAGAAAAGAAGGGATGTTGTGCCATAAGTGAGAGAGAAAAACAAAAACTGATTGATATATATATATGTATATATATATATATTGTGAAAATTGATCTAGAAAAAAATCAAATGTTAAGCTCTTTGCATGAATTTGTTTTCTAGTTGTAGCTGGTAATCTTATTTTCTTAAAGTCTTCGGATTTTTAACCACACACCGGCCTATTCACTTTCACCTAAAGTTTTTATATAATTATAATGTCCCTATGTTAATATTATAAATTGAAACTCCGTGTGATTAGGTCTCCAACATTTTATTTGCAAAATCATTATTATGAATATTCATTAAAAAACTGTTTTAAACATTCATTAAAACACAAGAGGTTTTCTGGATTTTTACGATTCATTCAAATCAATAATTTATTATCTATATCGGATATTACAAACAGACATAGTTGAACATCATTGTTCTTGTAAAACGGTCAATAAATGTGTTACAACGATATTACAAATGTTTGTGCATGTATTCTATAAGCATGATAAGTAATAAACCCTTTGAAGAACAAATGCATCAGTCGGAATATTTTTTTTTTACCAAAACGCAAGTTTTTGTTGGGAGACATCGTTCTTCCATTACTATTTAATAAAGAAGAAATTCAACACATCTTCTGGAGCTCAAATCAAGAATGTCCTTAATTTTGTTTGTTCTAAACTATACATTTAAAATTAAAAAAAAAAAACTTCTAGCAAAATTTCAACATTCATAAAACTAGCGAGCATCTCTTACAGTTGAAATATACTCGTATCATGTTTTACTAAATATATGCTGAAGTGATATCAAATATGTTGCACTGGACGTTAATTCAATTACAATCACTGATATAGTCAGAATAATGTTTCTGATAGTTATGATCACGAAACTTGATCAACATAATCCAGTTTATTCTCTTCGGACATTGTCTTAGGAAGTTCGCTGGTCTTTTTTTTTTTTTTTTTTTTTTCTGAATCCTCTGGTTTTATCTATTTGTTGCCATTAACAAATTGTGCCCGCTGACACCTACTTGTTTTTTCATAATTTTATAACAAATAGTTTAAAAAACATATTTTGTCAATCTTGAAATCCATGTTCTTTTTTCATAGTTTTTTAAATAAAAAAGGTACCAAGGTTAAATGTACGAAAAGTCAAGAGAGAATCATTTCCCGCCAAGTTTTCAGAATATTATATCTCAAAAATAAGAACACGAACCTGTCATCGTTTTCTGCTTTTTTAGTTCCGTTATAATTATGCTATCGATTTATAAGAGTAATTTAAAAAGCTTGCTTTTTTTAATACAGAATAGCGAACATCCTTAAACATAAATATTGAAGTGCTTTTACCCGATTTTTCTTGAAGAATGCTAATCATTGACGGAAACTGATCGTAGATATAAAAATGAGAAGATGTGGTATGCTTGCAATTAGACAATTTTCTACAAGAGAACAGATGACATAGAAGTTTACAACTAAAGGTCACCGTACGGTTTCAAAAATGAGCAAAACTCAAACCGTATGGTCAGTTATCAAACATTGAACAAATGTAAAACAATTCAAACGAGAAAGCTAAAGGTCTGATTTATGTTCAAAACAATGGACGAACAACAAATATACAGCAACCTTTTTTAAAACAGTGTCTGCTGAAAATTCGGAGAGAAAATAAAAGAAAACTAACGTAGTAGATGTCTCTTGAATAGACATTGGATGATCATGATAAATTGTTTAAATGTTTGCGTACTCCCCTAGCATTCCTAGTTTTAAGGGGAATTCAATAATAAACAAAATAAATGTGCATGTAATATACTTCTTACAATTCACAAATCAAAAGCCGTTGCATAATTTACAATGATAAAAGATTGTATTCAACTGTACTACCGATTACGTATAGCGTAGAAATATTAAGTTCATTGTGATAAATCAAACACCTTTCACATGTCAAAACTTTGAAAATTGGGTTTTCTCACCACAAAGAATTCATATGCCAAGTCAATTCTTGATGTAGAATTTCTAGCGGAATCTGAAGTGTTACCCAGTTGAATAATTTGACGAATAAAATATGTATGTTTTGATAAAAAAAAATTGACTAGAATAACATTGCACAACTTTATACATAACTGATCACCAATTTGAAGTACTTGTACAAATTACAATTTGGACTTAAATTCGTTAACAACTTGTACAATAATGTATAGTATGGATCTTGTTATGAAAAAAAGCATTGATACACTTTGTACAAAGTCAAAATAGAAATTACAATTTGTACAATATTTTTGTACAAATTCTAATTTGTAGAAAATTATAACTTGTACACAACACTTATATCCGTTGTTCGACCTGCTAGTCAAGTGCGTTTTGTTAAAATATACTTTTTCACATTTTGGTATTTTGGAAAATGTTGTTTGTGCTGTATTTAGACCTCTACCAAGAAATTTGTTTCGCATGCACACGTATTGCGGTTTTTATCCAACGCAATCATAGGTTTGAACGTTGTTTTCAATTTAGTCTTGTTTATATTTTTTCGTTTGAGCTTGTATTATATTTGCCTTCAGGCTTTATATGATCCGTTCATCCTATTTCGACTCTTCAAAATTCAAGTGTCTATCCTAAATTTAGGTAAATTATATGGCCTTCCAAATACCGTTTCTATTCCGAACATTACTGAAGAGACATTTATTGTCGAAATCCGGATATGGTGTACTAATTTTTGCACCTTTTGTTTGCGGTATACCATCTTTTCCGCAAGTTTATTGTTTTCTGTTTGGTATTTAATTAATAGTTAAGATCCATTTTGTTACATCTAGTGACCGTTTATTTGGCAATCGCCAATGGCAGTCAGCACGGTTTAAGAACATCCGTTGTTCGACCTGCTAGTCAAATGCGTTTTGTTAAAATATACTTTTTCACTTTATTGGTCTTTTGGAAAATGTTGTTTGTGCTGTATGTAGACCCCTCTACCAAGAAATTTGTGTTGCATGCACACGTATTGCGGTTTTTATCCAACGCAAACATAAGTTTGAACGTTGTTTTCAATTTAGACTTGTTTGTATTTTTTCGTTTGGGCTTGTATTATATTTGCCTTCGGGTTTATATGATCCGTTCATCCTATTTCGACTCTTTCAAAATTCAAGAGTCTATCCTTAATTGAGGTAAATTACATGGCCTTCCAAATACCGTTTCGATTCCTAACATCACTGAAGAGACATTAATTGTCGAAATCCGGATATGGTGTTCAATTTTTTTAACCTCATGTTTGCGGTATACCATCTTTTCCGCAAGTTTATTGTTTTCCGTTTGTTAATAAATTATTATAAGATCCATTTTGGTACATCTGGTGATCCGTTCATTTGGCAATCGCCAATGGCAGTCAGCAGGGTTTAAGAACATCAGTTGTTCGACCTGCTAGTCCAGTGCGTTTTGTTAAAATATACTTTTTCACTTTTTTGGTCTTTTGGAAAATGTTGTTTGTGCTGTATTTAGACCCCCCTACCAAGAAATTTGTTTTGCATGCACACGTATAGCGGTTTTTATCCAACGCAATCATAGGTTTGAACGTTGTTTTCAATTTAGTCTTGTTTATATTTTTTCGTTTGGGCTTGTATTATATTTGCCTTCGGGTTTATATGATCCGTTCATCCTATTTCGACTCTTCAAAATTCAAGTGTCTATCCTAAATTTAGATAAATTATATGGCCTTCCAAATACCGTTTCGATTCCGAACATCACTGAAGAGACATTAATTGTCGAAATCCGGATATGGTGTACTAATTTTTGCACCTTTTGTTTGCGGTATACCATCTTTTCCGCAAGTTTATTGTTTTCTGTTTGTTATTTAATTAATAGTTAAGATCCATTTCGTTACATCTAGTGATCCGTTTATTTGGCAATCGTCAATGGCAGTCAGCACGGTTTAAGAACATCCGTTGTTCGACCTGCTAGTCAAATGCGTTTTGTTAAAATATACTTTTTCACTTTTTTGGTCTTTTGGAAAATGTTGTTTGTGCTGTATTTAGACCCCTCTACCAAGAAATTTGTGTTGCATACAACGTTGTTTTCAATTTAGACTTGTTTGTATTTTTTCGTGTGGGCTTGTATTATATTTGCCTTCGGGTTTATATGATCCGTTCATCCTATTTCGACTCTTTCAAAATTCAAGAGTCTATCCTTAATTGAGGTAAATTATATGGCCTTCCAAATACCGTTTCGATTCCTAACATCACTGAAGAGACATTAATTGTCGAAATCCGGATATGGTGTTCAATTTTTTGAACCTCATGTTTGCGGTATACCATCTTTTCCGCAAGTTTATTGTTTTCTGTTTGGTAATAAATTATTATAAGATCCATTTTGGTACATCTGGTGATCCGTTTATTTGGCAATCGCCAATGGCAGTCAGCACGGTTTAAGAACATCAGTTGTTCGACCTGCTTGTCAAATGCGTTTTATTAAAATATACTTTTTCACTTTTTTGGTCTTTTGGAAAATGTTGTTTGTGCTGTATTTAGACCCCCCTACCAAGAAATTTGTTTTGCATGTACACGTATAAAAATTGCGGTTTATATCCAACGCAATCATAGGTTTGAACGTTGTTTTCAATTTAGACTTGTATATATATTTAAAAAAAAAATTGGTGTTCCCTGGCCGGGATTCGAACTCACGCTACTGAGATATCGTGGCACCAAATCGCCTTGCGCTATGCCTCACGCGTTTTTTTTTTTTTCTCTCTTTTTTTATATGCCCGACGCGCTAGACCACTCGACCACCTAGGCTCTATAATAATAATTCAAAGCTTTCGGCGGCCGGGTGTTACCTTTCCTCGTCAGTTTTTATCTAGCGTTGTAACATAGTACATGATATATAAGGCATGTAGATGGAATTGTTACAGATCAGCTGAATTTTCTATTGTAAAGGATCCTACAAATTAATGTAAGATGCCGTCACAGAAATAATTATATTATAATAAGATGCAGTCACAGAAATAATTATATTATAATGTATATATAATTCGTCTAAACAACAGCCCAACAATGTTAGATCTGTAAATGTTTTGTTCTTCCCTGGCCGGGATTCGAACTCATGCTACTGCGATATCGTGGCACCAAATCGCCTTGCACTATGCCCGACGCGCTAGACCACTCGACCACCTAGGCATATATATATATATATATATATATATATATATATATCACGGACGGCATTATGCCATATATGTTTAAATAGAGATATTAAAAAAACACATTCTCAATTTATTCATCTGAAGATTTTGATGTGTATGTGTGTGGTGGTCGTGGTGGGAGGGGAAGGGGGCTCTTTATTTCTCTCTTTTTTTATTGCTTTACTATATTCTCTTTTCTAAATACATAAGCACACCCGTATTCTTTATTCTTTTAGCCTGTTTTCCTCTACCCCCTTATATTTGTGCTTTTCATTCTCTATTTTTTGCTAATCTTCCTGTATATATATATTCTTTAAAGCCCATCCAAACTTTTTTATTTGTATTCATGTAAAAATACATTTCTTGATCATAGGGTACATGTTTAACTGGAGTTCAGACTAGTTAACAATGTAACGAAGAAAAATGCAGTTGTTTATGGTCGTAATGATTACGAAACAACGTGAAATAGTATCGCAACGACATTTTATAACGAATAAATCTAACAATAAATTTAATATAAAAACAAAATAAATATATGAAACTTTCTTAAAGAGCTTCAATGAATATCAAAATTAGAAATATAGCACACTTGCATATACCAGCATCATATAACATTAAAAAAGAATTTGACACTGTTATACATGCAGGCATAAAATATAAACTTTTAAAACTAAATATAACTGGCAAATTTTATTCTATTATCAAAGACATGTATAGTAAAAATAAACTATGTGTAAAAATTAAAAATTAATTAACCCCTATTTTTAGATCTTTTAAAGGAGTAAGACAGGGTGATAATTAAGCCCCAATATTTTAAATTGTTTATAAATGATCTGCCAGAAACATTTTCATTATGTACTGACCCTGTTGATCTAAATGACAACAGAATTGATTGTCTTATGTCTGATGACATCGTTATTTTCTCAGAAACACATGATGGTTTACAAGAGAGAATGGATAGGTTACAATTATATTGATCAAAATGGTGTTTAAATGTAAACCTTAATAAAACAAAAGTTTTATTTTTTAACAAACCAGGAAAACATGTTGATTGTCTGTTGTATTTAAAGGCGCAACAACTTGAAAGTGTAAACTGTTATAAGTACCTAGGGATTACTTGTGTATCAAGTGGTAATTTTACACAGTGTAAAGATGAGCTATATAAGAAATCTATGAAAGCTTGTTTTGGATTACAACAATGCCTAGCATCATCAAATCCTAGTGTCTCAACTGTAATGCACGTTTATGACCATAAAATTAAACCTAGTTTAATGTATGGCAGTGAAGTATGGGGAATTTTTTCAACAACTTCAGTTGCATGTAAGAAGAAGAACGTTTACATTTTAGAAAAGGTTTATTCAAAAGACATATCTGAGAAATCACACACAAAATTCATTAAATATATTCTTGGGGTTAACCGAAAAGCAAGTAATTTTGCTGTTATGTCTGAATCAGGAAGATTCCCTATATAATTTTCAATTTTATTGGCAATGCTAAAATATGCTCATAGGTTTGAGAACACAAAGGATAGTTTATTATATGATGCATATATTTGTAATACAAAGTTAAATGTAAAAAATATTACTAACTTTCTAGTATTGATTTCTTAATGAAAGAACCAGACTTATCAAACTTACATGTACAGTAGAGATCACTTCTAACCTCTCATTAAATCTGTCAGAATCTGTCAGGAGAACTGTTCTAGGACAGTATGTTGAACTGTCAGCCTGACACCTTTTAGACAGTTCTAGCTAGAACAGTTCTAACCTAGAACTGATTTGGTCAGATCTACCTAGAACTGATTTAGACAGTTCTACCTAGAACTGATCCTGACAGTTCTACCCTAGAACAGTTTTAGACAGTTCTACCTAGAACTGACCAAATCTTTGGTCAGTTCTACTTCTAGAACAGTTCGACGACTAGAACAGTTCTACGGTTGTTAGAATTGATTTATAAATCCTACGACTTGAGTTGATTTATAAATTCCACGGCTAGAATTGATTTATAAATTCTACGGCTAGAATTGATTTATAAATTCTACGGCTAGAATTGATTTATAAATTCTACGGCTAGAATTGATTTATAAGTTTTAAGAACTCTTTGTCTTAAATATAAGGCTTCGACAAAATAGCGATTTATATAGAGTTTTGCTATTTTGCCGGTCTTATTTCAGATTTTTAATCAAGACAACATGTTTAACCCCGCCATATTCTGCATGAATGTGCCTGTTCCAAGTCAGTAGCCTGTAATTCAGTGATTTTCATTTGTTGATGTGTTACATAAATTATTTGTTCTTTGTTCATTTTTTGTACATAAATTAGGCCGTTAGTTTTATCATTTGAATTGTTTTACATTTGTCATTCCGGGAGTCAGGATGACTCGTATAACAAAATTATTTGACCTCATTAACCAAATGTAATAACTTGTTTCCCAATCCACTATTATAAATAAATATGTTTTTAAATTAATCTTAAACTGACCATACTTGCTCTTCATCATGTAAATCTATATAGATGTAGCCGCACACTACAGAAATACAGTTATATTTTTAGGCAAGGATGGATTGGACAAACGACAGCAATTATATTGGAAAACAATGACTACAAATTTTGTTTGCATCAATTTATAGTACCAGCATGTCCTCTTTTTATTCAAAATATTGAATCGTAAACAAATATGATATCTGTTAACGAGTAGTTTTCATACCTTGGACGAGTAGTTTTCATACCTTGGACGGACCTGTTTAACAAAAATCTTTTGACCGCATCAACCTAAACTGACATTATTTGCTCTTTTTTTCTGCAAATCTCTGTAGCTGAACAGTAATTCAGTTATAATTTTAGGTCAAGAGGGACTGTAATATACAAGTTACAGCAATATTGGAAAACAATGACCACAACATTTTGTTTGCATAAATTTATAGTGCCAGCATGTCCTCTTTTTATTCAAAATATTGAATCGTAAACAAATATCAGTAGTTTTCATACCTCAGACTGACTCGTGTAATAAAATCTTTTGACCGCATCAACCAAAACTGACCATATTTGCTTTTTTTTATGTAAATCGATGTAGCTGCACAGTAATTCAGTTATAATTTTATGTCAAGAGGGACTGTAGTATAAAATTAAACAACAAAATTTGTTTTCGCGTCAATTGAGAGTGCCAGCATTTCCTCTTTTTATTCAAAATATTGCATCAGAAACAAATATCAGTAGTTTTTATACCTCAGACTGACTCGTGTAACAAAATTATTTGTCCGCATCAACCAAAACTGACCATATTTGACAGCATCAACCAAAACTGACCATATTTAACCGCATCAACCAAAACTGACCATATTTGCTCTTTTTTATGTGATATTTTTATGTAAGGATGGATTGTATAATACAAATGATAGCAATATTGGAACACAATGACTACCAAATTTTGTTTGCATCAATTTAGAGTGCCAGCATGTCCTCTTTTTATTCAAACTATTGTATCATAAACAAATATTAGTAGTTTTCATACCTCAGACAAACTGGTATAACAAAATTATGTGTCCGCATCAACCAAAACTGACCATATTTGCATTTTATTATGTAAATCTTAATAGCCGCAAAGTAAATCACCTATATGTTTATATCAGGATGGATTGTATAATACAAATGACAGCAATATTGGAAAACACTGACTACAAAATTATGCTCGCATCAGTTTGTAGTGCCAGCATGTCCTCTTTTTATTAAAAATTTTGAATCGTAAACTAATTTCAGTAATTTTGATATCTCAGACTGACTCATATAGCAAAATTATTTGTCCGCATCAACCAAAACTGACCATATTTGACAGCATCAACCAAAACTGACCATATGTGACAGCATCAACCAAAACTTACCATATTTGCACTTTATAATGTAAATCTTAATATATATATAGCCGCATAGTAAATCACTTATAGTTACATATCACGATGAATTGTATAATTCAAATGACAGCAATATTGGAACACATTGACTACAAAAAAAATTCCACATTAATTTAGAGTACCAGCATGTCCTCTTTTTATTCAACATATTGAATCGTAAACAAATTTCAGTACTTTCGATATATCAGACTGAGTCGTTTTAACAAAAGTATTTGACCGCATCAACCAAAACTGAATATGTTTACACTTTATCATGTAAATATATACGGCCTCATTGTAAACCAATAAGATTTATATGTCAGGACGGATCGCATGATAAAGATGACAATAACTTTGGAACACAATGACTACCATGACTACAAAAGTTTGTCCACATCAATTTAGAGTGCCATTATTTCCTCTCTGTACATGCTGTATCCATAATAATGAACCGTCACTAAAGTCAGTGGTTCGTGATGGTTTGTTGTTTTAAACAAAACTATTTAACGGCATCATCCAACACTCACATGACTCTGGGAACAGTATATATGTTCCTGCATGACTGATTCATATACTTTAAAATGAAAAGTACATGTATGAGAAGTTTTCTTCTTGGAATAGTATACTGTTAATATATTTTGAAGAAGGCAAAGAAGAATGATTGAATTTGTGTGTAGCCTATTTTCGTCCAGGGGCAAATTTTTCATTCATATCCAGATCGAGTATATTTTTCTGACGTCCCAGACTTCCAGATATCATTTATAATCGTTATGGATAAGTCTGTCTAAATTGACGAGATGGTGCAAATGTACATACTTATACAACACGTATTTCATTAATATCCCATAATTCATCCACTGTACAATTTTCGTTTGAACATTTGTCAAAAAAGAATCTGAAATCATGAATGTAAATCCAAGGCAAACAAGGTAAATTACGATTAAAATTCCACGAATTAAATGCAGAGTTATATTTAGGAAGAGACTGTTAAAAACGAGGAACGAGGTAAGGTAAACCATGATGTTTATATGCAATCATATAAAAATATTTCTCCGATGAGTTGGATAGCCTTTCTATCCGCTTTGATATTTGTAACGTTACATGTAACGTTTGATCAGTAAAAATATAGAAAATCTGCTATTATATAGTAAAGTAATTGGAACTGATTTTTTTTCTAAATTCTAAGATGCCCTTACTGCAGTGACGTCATTTAGAACTGTTCTGCTGACAGTTCTACGGTTAGAACTGATTTGGACAGTTCTACCTAGAACAGTTTTAGACAGTTCTACCCTAGAACTGATCCTGACAGTTCTACCTAGAACTGATTTAGTCAGTTCTACCTAGAACTGATTCTAGGGTAGAACTGTTCTAGGTAGAACTGTTCTAGGACAGTTTAGAACAGTTCTATTACAGATTATTCTGACAGTTCTAATGAGAGGTTAGAAGTGATCTCCACTGTAAGTGTTGGCCGATTATGTACTATAGTTAAGAATAAATTATGTAAAAGTTTTCTGAATCAATGGAGAGAATTTAGAGAAAATACTGTTGAATCAGGTAAAGGTAAACTCATGACTTATTTTTCAATTAAAATTTGTTTGGTACAGAAAAATATCTGGAATTAAAAGAATTTAAAGATAGACAAGCAGTGTGCAAGATCAGAATAAGTGCACACCTCCTAACAATAGAGACGGATAGATATGCCAAAAAACTATATAGATAAATCACAAAGACTATGTAAAAAGTACACGTTAGATAAAGTTGAAGACGAAGAACATTTTATATGTCAATGTCCCCTTTATAATCTCTTGAGAAAAGAGTTTTATGATAAAATTTTGATAAGTTGTAAAAATTTGAAATGTTAAACACAAGTGCAAAGTTAAATTGGCGTTTTATTCAAGAAAACCTAGAGGTATTGAAAATTATTGAACTCAGAAAACTATCAATATAGTACAGATATGTTTTTATGTAACCCATTGAGAATATTTGCCTGTTAATATTAAATATAATTATTATGCTTTTTTTTTACTAATATGTGTATGGCTCTGATCTGGCTGTGGTTTAACATCTTAGAATTGAGATGATTATCTTCATATCTATATATGATTATCAACATTATTGTGTCAATTATCCAAATCATTGTAATGAATTACTTTGCTCTTCATGAGCCCTTTAATTGGAATAAAATATCTTATGTTATAAACGCTTCGTTTTGTAGAAGGAATTGACTTGAAACAGATTTTTTCCGATTTTATAGAGCTTCACATATGGTATAGACTATATGTCTCTTACTGAAGACCATTTGCTATAGATGCTTGAGGGGGGTTGAAGTGTTGCCTTTTTCTCGTTGGGTTGCTTTCTTATTATATATCATTCATCTTCCCCAAATCTTCTTGTATTCATACTTTGAAATCTGCAGAGCAATTTTTTGTGATTGATTAATAGATTTGTGATTGTTTAACGCCACATTAAGCACTTTTGGCTGTATCGTGGTGGCCAATTAATATTAGTAAAGGAAGCCAGAGTGCCCAGAGAGAACCAACGAAATTCGACAGGAAATTTGACAATTCTAGTCAATTAGGATTGGAGTCAAACGCAATTTTCGCGTGCGGGGTTCGAACTCACAATCTCAGATTAACAGGCCGGCCGAGTCCAACTTGACATATAACAGTACATTTCAGTACAACATCAATTCATATAGTAAGAGGCAACATGCAAATGTCTTTCTTTATCCAGCATATTATTGTTTTCTATAGTTTAAGTCCGAATTTAATGTCCTTCTTCCTGTCAGTCCATATTGCTGAAAATCTGTATATATTGTAACAAGGTGTTCGTCCTAAACATACATGAAATATAATCGCCACTGGACGTTGAGCATGCAACAATCAATCAATCAATCAATGCGTTCACTCAATTATACTTGAAGAATGCCCACCGTTGATAGAAACTGCTCCTACAGTAAAAGAGATGATTTTTCATTTCCTATTGTTAATTATCCATTTTCAGATTATGACGTTCCCTTGTCACCATCTTATAGTGTTTATATATCTCAACTTGTTCGATTCGCTCGTGTATGTAACAACGTATTTTATTTTAACGAAAGAAATCTCTGTATTACTGAAAAATTGTTACACAGGGTTTTTGATATCACGAACTAGTCAAAACATTTACCAAATTTTATCATCGGTACAAGGACATCATTCGTAAATATAAATCAACATGCAGACATCTTATACGTTCCGGTATTTCACATCCAATCTTTTATGGTAATATTCTTTACAAAGCACAAAAATGTCGACATTCACCTCAAAAGCTAACCAAACCTTTAAACAGACTTATTCAGAAGGGATATAGTTACGATACTGTTGTCAGGTCATTAAGGATTGCATATTTTGGTATTAATATTGATTCACTCATAGGGTCTTTGAATCGGAAATAAACACATTTATTTTAAAACCAGTTGTTGACATGATACGGGTTATGTTCTTCTCATATATTTTATGATGGTATGATACTAAACTCCTAACGGGAGGGATTGTGCTTGATTTTCATATGATGAAGACATAATCTGTCAATCAGTTTAATTGAGGTCTGGAGCTAGCATGTCAGTAACTGTTAGTAGTCTTTTGTTAATTTCTGTATCATTGTCATTTTGCTTAGTTTCTTTTGTTACCTCTTCTGACATCGGACTCGGACTTCCTTTAAACTGAGTTTTACTGTTCGTATTGGTGTGTGTTTCTTTATTTTACATTGGCAAGAGGTATAGGGGGAGAGTTGAGATCTCACAAAACATGTTTAACCCCGCCGCATTTTTGCGCCTGTCCCTAGTCAGGAGCCTCTGGCCTTTGTTAGTCCTGTTATTTTTTTTTTAATTTTAGTTAATTCATATGTTTCGGAGTTTAGTATGACGTCCATATTCACTGAACTAGTACACATTTTTATTTAGGGGACAGCTGAGGCAAGCCTCCGGGTGCGGGATTTTCTCGCTGCGTTGAAGACCCATTGGTGGCCTTCGGCTGTTTTCTGCTCTTTGGTCGGGTCTCTTTGACATATTCCCCATTTCCATTCTCAATTTTATTCAAGAGTCCAAGTAATACATTTTAGCACTGGGCATTGTGCTACGATTAAAGAGCGAGTCGGCAAAACAATGGCTATGGCAATTTATTAATAAAGATAAAACAGTTATAATGAAGTACTATAGTATACGACAGAGACATGCCGAGGTAAACCAGCAGTCTTTACCATGCAAGTGTTTATAATTGTTTAAAAGTAAACCATATCAAGCTCAGTAGTATAAATCGGTGCAGAGTTTTAAAATACGTTTTGTCTTAAATTAGCAGAGCTATTAAGTTACACGAAATATCTCAAAGAACAAAAACAGAGTGATATATATAACTATGCACAACCACTGACGAGCTTTTATGTATGGTGCTTGCTTGATAAAGGCATACGAAAATGTGGCACATGAAATAATTTAAAACAAAATCAATTTGCAAACGATACAATTCCTTCGAAAACGTGCAAGCAAAAGAAAGAGAGAAACAAGAACATGTGTCAATAGGACACCATGTCCCGTTCGCACATTCATATTTACGGGCGCATTACATTTGCGCGCATTTGGGGATTAATATTGTTTACGTTTGCGTGCAGCTTTTGATTACATTTGCGAGCATTCATTTTTTACAGGTAGCACAGGTAAAATAAAGATAATCTATGATAAATATGACTATACTTATTATTAATTTGGAACATATTCTATTTATAAGTTTAAATTATTTATTTCTCATATTGAATTCTAGAAAAATATATATAGTGATCGTTAGAAATCCTGCAACAGCTTAAGATACATATGTAAATTAATTGTGAATATTTCAGAGTAAATAGCATTCTGTTTCATAATTTTACCGAATAGCGATTTAATAAATATTTTAAGTTCGTTTGTAAAGTAGCTTTAAGGCACATACATGGAGTTTCGTTTGTCAGACACAAATCGAGGGGAAATCTTTTGTGTACGAAGGATTTCCTTTCCGAATCGATAGAACACTAAGTCGGGGGATATTCCAAGGCGATGCACTGTAAATAATTGCTAAGGCTAAGGTATTTTACCAGAATCTCTATTTCCTCAAGATCTTTGGGCATCACTACCGTCAGCAGAATACATGTGTACTACAAACTGCCGAATCATTCCATACTCACATTTTGCAATTTTATCTGTATATAATTCCAGGACTACATTGTAAGTGCTTGTGCACAATTGTGCACAATAAAACGGACTTATCCTGCTCCAAAGTAATAGTTAGATAGATAAATAAGTATAATAATCTTTCTGTATTTACCTGAGTTTACCTGTAAAAGAATGTGCGCAAATGTAATCAAAAGCTGAGCGCAAATGTACTTTGCACCGAAATTTACATGTTCAAATTACTGTTAAATCTTGACCAAAACACTAATTTAAGTTTGAATTGGCATAAACGTTAAACAGTTCACTTAATAAGGAACATATCTACAAAGTTTAATTTAATGTGATTCCAAACAGTATACATTAAGCAAAAACTTTAAACCATCTAGAACTATAATTTAAACTGTGTTCATTAAATCAGATGTCTCGTACATGAAGCATTACTTGTACTCGTAGCTTTAACTATATTTGACTGATCGGTGACGGATCCGTGAGTTATCGGTGACGAAGCATGGAAGCAACATATATGACCTGTTGGATCCTAACAGTTGCCCTTACAACAGGCATTGATCAATTAGTCAATAAATGACACACATAAATCAAAACGGTTGCTTTCAAGTTTCAACTAGAAACAAACGTAATTAGCAACTGTGAACTGTGAATCTTGAAAATGCATGCATGTATGCATTTTGTATTTGTGTACATTTACATGTACAGGAGGAGTTAAACTTTTTTTATTTTTGTTGGTACCCACACTTACTTATATATATGGATATTTGTATTAGAAATCCTCCTGCCCCCTCCAACCCCCCCCCCCCCCTTTTCCCCCTTTAAAAAAAAGATCCCGTAAGTACAACTGTACACTAAAAACTAACAAATATTGACCGAATTATGTACACGGCTTTACATCTGTCTTTTGTAAAACTATTATAATTCGGCGGTATATATATTCTGTGTCCTCAATGTTTGAAATAAAACGTATATGATACGGTTAGGAAACATAAGGTCCTTCCTGCTCCCCACCAAAAATAGACCGAATTAATTGTTCCCCAACACAACACCTTGGCCACCCCTACTCCCACTTTAGTAACACAATAAATGAATTACTTGAAGACGATGGTTTCAAGTATTTATAAAATTGATAACATATTTAGTACCTTTTTTGAAACTTCTGTCTGCCATAAATCCAGTTTCTTAAATGCCAGAAAGAGAGAAGAAAAATAATAATTTACGTGTTTTATATCAATTGTTGAAAAATAAGTTTACCACAACTATATATATCATGACTATGGAAACTATTTCTCACCTTTTGAATATATGGACTTAAGGAAGGATAATTCACTAATATTTAAAATATGTTTTGGCATCAGCCTTCTTATATGATTCTTGCTTATCATTTATCCATACATCTGATCATACATCATCGCTAACGATTCGTTCGTTGTATATTTCTTTAGATTTACAGATCAAATCAAATGCGGCTGCACATACCATTTGTCCTCTACGATATTACCGATTATCTGTGGGAATATAAAAGTCAGCAGTCTATCTTGATTAGATCAGATTAATCATATGTCAAAACATCAAAACCGCGCTGTTGTAAATGAATGAGTCGGGTTTTCTAACCACAAAGATATCAAATGTCAAGCCAATTTGATGTAGAAATTCTTGTGGGATCTGAACTATTACATGTATTCAGTAGATCAACTAATTTAGATAAAAATTTTGGAAATGTTTTCGTACATACCTTCTTCATTCAAAAAGTATTTTATTATATTCTTTTTGGAATTGTTTAATCATAGCAATAATTGTTAGGGGACGAACATTTGATATTCTTGGGGGAGGGGTGGTCACTCAGAGGAGTTTTTCCGGATTGATTAATTATTTTCATCTGTTGTAATGCGTGCTTATTTTTTTTAAGCGGGAAATTACTGCATATATTCATTTTCACCCTGTCTTGTTCAGAGTTATTTATTTATTTTCAAAATCCTCCTGCAATCGCATTCTCTATGTGCTTTCCCAAGTCAGGAGCCTGTAGTTCAGTGGTTATCGTTGGTTCAAGTTTGTCATATTTTTTTTTCGTAAATTGTTCTGTTATAAATTAGATAATTAGTTTTCTCAATTTTTTTGTGTTTTTTTTCATATCGGTTCTTTTATATCTGATTGTACGGTATGGGCTTTTCTCATTGTTGAAGGCCACACGTTTGCCTATAATTGCTAACCTCCACTTCATTTAAACTTTGATGGATAGTTGTCTCATTGGGAACCATACCACATCTCCTTATTTTTATATAGAGTGAATCAGACATAAATAAATTTATATAGCCAGTAAGAAATCACAATGGTTTGTTTTCATTTACTTCATTATAATAACAATAGTATTATTGCACAGTCGGGGCAAATAATGAAAAAAAATGAAACAAAATGTAATGGAAATGGCTATACATTTTCCTACTGTTATTTTGGTTGGATTCCTTTTTTTATCTTGTCGAAATTAATAATATTCTAAAAAATATATGTCACTGGATGTTTAGTAATTTGCTCCATTTTATAAAGGTCTACCTCCGTGAATTGATCATGCTTCAAATATTTGTTCCTGGGCCTAATTGCAATCACCAACCATTCAAATCAAGTAATCGATCTGTTTACATTTGTTGGGAATGGAAAAAATAGTATTGATGACTTTCATATATTGGTATTGGAAAATGTTTCCTTCTTATCACAACTTTAAAGTTCCTTTGAAACTACACATGCTTTTTCAATTTGAACGAAGATAAACATCGAATACAATTTTGCATCTACCCACCCCCCACCCCCTTTTTTTTACAAGAATCTAAAAAAATATTCAATAACACAGACATGGCTATCGAGTCTGAATCCGTTTAAATGTACCTGTATCTGAAATACAAACCGATTAGTCATCTGTTGCATGTGTTCATTTTCTGAAAATCAAATATAGTATCACGCCACTTTTTGATTGACATATTGAAAAGGAGCGCATTGCATTTGCTCCAATTTTTACAAAATCCAATCTTTCATTTGCGCCACAAGGTTATGTTTCATTTGCGCCAAAAAATAAAAACTACATTTTTGCCATTTTACAGGTAACATAAAACGGAACAGAATAAAATATTCATTGCTTCATTGTGAATACGATTTTTTTTAAAGTATTCACCCTGGGTAACTTATAAGTTCATACTCATTTCTAATAGAAAATTGAGAGTCACTTAGGTTTAAAACTATATAGTGTTCACATGTTTGAGGAGTCAAGATGGGTAGCGTCAATTCTGAGACAACAGGCCGTTAGCTTTCTCAATTGGATTGTTTCATATTTTTGATGTCGGGGTTGTTTATAGCCGACTATACGGTATGGGATGTTCTCATTTTTGAAGACCGTACGGTTGCCTATAATTGCTTTCATCCACTTCATTTGAACTTTGGTAGATAGTTGTTTCATTGGCAACATACCACATCTCCTTATTTTTATATAGAGGAAATAAGTCTGTAATTTTTTATGACCACACATATAGGTTATTCATTTACATAAGTACACCCGAGCCGTTGCTTACAAGTCTTGTGTCAGAACAAACTTTCGGTTTTACTCCAGTGCATAGTGCTTTCTTTTAGGTTTTATGTTCTCGTTAATTTATAACAGAACTATGTTTTAACATTATTATGAAAAGTCTCTTATTAATGTTTAAATCAAAACGAGTCCTTAACCAATCCAAACATCGCAATACATTTCCTAAGACACAATTCTCCTATTCTTGTAACAGTATATATCTTCAGAGATGTTTAAATTAAAACGAGGCCTTAAGCAATCCAAACATTTTAATATTATCTTTAGGACACAATCTTCTATTTTTGTAAAACAAATTCTCTTATGATTGTGGCTATCTATTTCTTGCATGAATAGATATTTCTCGTATCACACTGTACGGAGTGCGATACGAAAAAGCGATACGAAAATCTGCGTTAATTTGATTGGTTTATCCAGCATCATAAGACGATATCATGGCATTTCCATTGGTTATTCGTTAGGTCATTGATGACTTTCAAAGGTTAAGACGATGTACATTTCGTCCATGTCAATGGACATCTGTGATTTCTTCAATAGTATACAAAACACTCACACTTTTAACCCGACAATCTTTATTTTGTCAAATTGTATTACATTCTGAAGCGTACAAAAAGTCTTAAAATGTCTCATGTTACAGTTTGACACCGGAAAAGAACATGTGACGTCATACTGGAATGTGCAAAAAACTAGATCAACATTTCGCGGAATTTTTATTTTAACACATTGAGAGTGTTGACCATAAGAAAAATAGGTTGAACAACTTGTGAAAATTGGATATCGCTTGATATCAACTCTCGTTATTTAATTGAAACAGTAAATAATAAACTCGCAGAAGGCTCGTTTATTATTATATTGAAATTAAATAACTCGAGTTATTATCAAGCGATATCCCATTCGCACTCGTTATGAAACCTATAATTGTCACTTTAGATATGTAAAAAAGATAAATAACTAATTTTTACCAAAGTTTGGTTTATATATTCCTTCTCTATATTCAATTATCGAATCAACCCCTACTTCCTCTTAAAAAAACAAAAAAAAAAAACAAGTCTTCAATTTTTGATTTGTTTTGCAAGTACATGATATATTTTTTTTTGACAAATACTGCTTTTAAATTAAAACCCTCTCTCTGCAAACTCTGAAACTACTCAGCACATGTACAAAGGATGGAATATTCATGGACCATATTCATTTTGACATCTGTTGTTTCTTTTTTTTTTTTTTTTACCCAACTTCTGTTTTAGAGTTTGCAATGCAAAAAGCTTTCTAATTGTGGGTTTTTCGATTTTTCAAATATGTTATTAAACATCTTAGACTACTAGACATCGAACATCGGTTGTAGAAAAAAAAACTAGTTTCTGCTGTTTTTTCAATTTGACAGTTAAACTCGGACATTCGGCTTCTGAGTGTTCTTCTTTAAATAAACTCACCATAGATACCAAGGGTTGAAATTTTGTATTTGCACCAGACGCGCGTTTCGTCTACAAAAGACTCATCAGTGACGCTCGAATCAAAAAAAGTTAAAAAGGCCAAATAAAGTACGAAGTTGAAGACCATTGAGGACCAAAAATTCCTAAAAGTTTTGTCAAAAACAGCTAAGGTAATCTATTCCTGAGGTAGAAAAGCCTTAGTATTTCAAAAAATTTAAAGTTTTATAAACAGTTAATTTATAATTATGACCATATCAATGATAATTCATGTGAACACAGACGTGCTGACTACTGGGCTGGTAGTACCCTCGGGGAATAAAAACTTCACCAGCAGTGGCATCGACCCAGTGATTGTAAATAAACTCATCATAGATACCAGGATTGAAATTTTGTATTTGCACCAGACGCGCGTTTCGTCTACAAAAGACTCATTAGTCAATAGCTGCGGAACCGTAGCTCTTATGTCCTTATGTTATTTTTTTACTATTTGCGGACCATAGAGCTACGGATATTTCCTATTTCAAAACGTTCGGAATTGCGACCCAGGTTCAGGTCGCACTTATTTCCCCAAAAAATATTGTTTATAATCCATGCAAAGCTTTTCAATATATATATAGTGCGTTTCGTTAGATATTTTTCTAGGATATGACGTATCTATTAATTTTTCAATGTCTATAGGCAAGTTTTTAGGGCGAAAATTTGTTCAAACACTAGCTACAAACTAAACAGAAACAAGAAATTGTCTTGGTACAAAAGTAATATATATGTATGTTATAATTTAAAAAAATATGTTAGGACGACGGGAAAACCTATTTTCGATGTATATTTTTGCAAATAGCATTGCTTCATCAAAAAATCAAACACTGCACTCAAAATAAATATTTCAAAATCATATAGTAGTATTTTTTCAAGAAAGATCAAAATTAAAAATTTCAAAATATATTTCGACAAAGAAAGCAGTAACAATGAAACAAATAGATTTTTATTTGATAATAACAATTAATATATCACACATGACCGGTTTTTTTTCTGTTACACTACTTGTAAGATTTTACCAATAAGACCAATAGATTATTTACCAAAACACATGCAATTAATTTTTTTTTTCGTATAAAACGACGAGATGAAACATATAAAGGCTTGAAAGATTTAAATTTCGATACAATACATTTGTAATTCGAAAAACATCAACACATTCTAAAAATAGGAACGTGAAAAGCATAGGAAAAAGTAAAATAACAAAAAAACCGAACTCCTAGGAAAATTCAAAACGGAAAGTCCCTAATCAAATGGCAAAATCAAAAGCTCAAACACATCAATCGAATGGATAACGACTGGCGTATTCCTGACTTGGTACAGGCATTTTCTTATGTAAAAAATGGTGGATTAAACCTGGTTTATAGCTAGCTAAACCTCCCACTTGTATGACAGTCGCATACAATTCCATTATATTGACAACGATGTGTGAACAAAGCAAACAAACATAATAAGTACAAATGTCAAAAAATAGGGGTACAGCAGTCAAAATTGTGTTATAATCTTAATCACTATAAAACAAACAAATATGTCAACAAAGAAACACAAAAAGGCATTTAGACATTTTAAAAATGAAAGACAAAAATACAAAAATTTACCATAGCATAATAACACAATGACGGGATGTACCGAGCCACGTCAAATGGATATCACCAAAAATAGACAAAACAGTAAAAGTAATATTCGCAAAGACAAATAAAAGAATACTATTACACGTTATTAAGATGATAAACAACGTCAGTATCCAGAATCTATACCTCAAGACCATCGTGTATTATTTTTGAAGTTGATACGGAATATTTATCAATAAGGTCTTGGTACCTTCCGATGATTTTTTTTATAAAAAGGACGAGACGTTCTTTGACATACCCGTGGTTCATCAACTTTCTGATCAGACATTGGGAACGTTTTACAAAGTCTGAGTAGCAGCTGCAAGCTCTTGAATACCGAATAAGTTGGGAAAAGTATATCCCATATGCAGGCGAAGTTGGCATATCGCCACCAAGGTGAGGGAAACCGATCACCTAAAAATTAGAATCGTCTCATGAAAGCTGTTATACAAATATCTATTTGTTTAACTTATTATAATTATGAGTTGTCTTCCTTTTAATTTCCATTAAGACAAAAGTTGTTATCTCCCATGTCCGATTTGACAAGAAGCGTCAAAGAAAGACAAATCAACTTTGTTACTAGATTTTAATAAAATATAATGGTATTTCCTATTTGCCTCGACTGTTTATAGCCGACTATACGATATGGGTTTATTTTATTGTTGAAGGCCCTACGGTTGCCTATAATTGCTTACATCCACTTCATATTAACTTTGGTGGAAAGTATTCGCTATCATACCACATCTTCTTGTTTGTATACTAAAAAAGCGGCACCACCGATTCCCAATTATATATATTTGATGGTTTTGTTTAAAACGGAAATAAACAGTCGATCGGTCATTTTAGAACTGTATACAGTCTTCTAGAACACAAAGTCAATCTAAAAAAACCTAAATTAAATAACGACACTAAATGCAGATATATAAATACAACAGTCTAAACCTAATTTTAAGTGCGACGAACAAAAAGAACTGTGAGTTGAGGAATAGTTGGTTTGAAATCAAAATATTACAATGTATATTAAACGTATGCATGCGCACAGACGTGCGTGTAAATGTTGGATTGTGTATACAGTGTCATTCATTTATTTGTTTGAAAACATGTAGTGAAATGAATGCATCAAATGAAAGCTAATAAACACATTTAACCCTACCACATTATGTATGTGCCTTTCTCGAGCAAAATGCCAATAATCAAGTAATTATCGTTTGATTGTGATAGGTATTATAATCTTGGTTTTTTTTCTTTTGTCTTTCAACCGAAAAAATCCCTATGCTTACCTATTTGAACTCTTTTACATTTTGAAACCCTAAACATTTTTTTACTTACTATGTGGTATGTTTTATGTTCATTGTTGAAAATTGTATATGATGACTTGCAGTTGTTAACATTTTTGTCTTTTAATATTTTATGGATAGTGGTCTAATTGACAATTACAATTATACCACATCTCCTTAAGCTACTCTTTATTTTCGTATTCGTCACATTAATATGTTCTCAGTTCCGGTGTTATATACATCTATTATGTCTTGAATATCAGAATATACCTCAAAACTTAAATAGTTTGTATTGACTAGTTATTTCGCAAAGATTTTTATCATTATTTTTTATCTCAGAATATCAATTTTTTTTCTTAAATCTCGAATTTCAAATATGCGAGCCCAAATTTCCAAACTTGAATGGTAGTCCTGGGCTATCCTAAATTTTAAGTACGATATTTTATATACTTACAGGAGTCAACAGAAAAATGTTTTTGTCAGCATAATGAAAGTAGCACCTACAATATAAGTGGTTGCATAGAAGAAAATGATTCGATTGTTTCCTTCGTTTATAAAGGAAGGTATCATTAATTGTTAAATGCAAATTTTAACATGATCACATACACCTATTTCAAGACAATAATAATCGTATTACGTGTAAATAATCAATGGGGTATAAAAATATATTTTCTTCATTTGTGTTTATAAAAAATAAGTAAATAATACTTGTTCGGAACTTTGTTTAGACATTTAAACTTATACGCAGTTTGAAATCATTCTATGATTAGCATTTATTCCAAAGCAAATGTATATTTTACTTTATTTGTTGAACTGCTTGACTTTTGTACATGTTTTTCCTAACTCATGTATTTCATATATATTTTTTATTTATCTTCTCAGTGGATACCTTGTTTTAATGTTTGTTTACCCTAGAATTTGTAATTTTATTTTGTTTAACATTTTATTACATTTAGTATTTACTGGGCATGTTTCTGACAATGGCGATGGGGAATGTACGACTTTATTCTGTAGTACAGGTAGCAATGGATTGAAGTCAGCTAGTTGTAATGATGCTGCAGATACAACAAGGATCAGTAGATGTAGTAAATATTCTTTATTATGTGTATATAAATAAGAAGATGCGGTATGAGTGCCAATGAGACAAATATCCATCCAAGTCACAATGTGTAAAAAGTAAACAATTATAGGTCAAAGCTCACGCCGAACAGCAAGCTATAAAATGCCCCAAAAAGACTAGTGTAAAACAATTCAAAAACGAAAACCAACGGTCTAATCTATATAAAAAACGAGAAACGAGAAACACTTATGAACCACACCAACAAACGACAACCACAGAACAACAGGATCCTGACTTATGACAGGTGCATAAATATACATTTTTGCAATATTAGAATTTGCAATGTGTCGTGAATGACACCTACAACCTAACAATCTATAAGAAACAAATTCGACATGGTCTTAAAATGAATCTTCTCTTGTATTTAAATTATGAACTGCTGTTTTAATACCGTAAGAATGTGTTGTTAACATTGTTTTGCAACTTTCTGTTTCTATGATCTTACAAATTTATACAGACTAATGGATATTTCCTCTTAACTGAATTTATCATTTTGTATTTGCAGTTTTAGAGATTTAAAGTTCGAACCTTTTAATTTACGCAGTTGTTCTTGAACAAAATACTTCAAATGATTTTATATATTGCCTCAGATTTTTTTTTATTTTGCTGATGATCTGTATAACTTGAAAAAGTACAATAAGGCAGAAAAAATGATATCCATAGATACATTCTACATCAATTGAGATCAGCAATAAAAACAGAAGGACAGTTTACACTTGGCGCTCATTTAACATCCAGATACAAACATCAATACTGTCGTGTCAAACATATAATTTAAATATTTTATCCAAATGTTCTTCTCTGTACTTTCTGTGTCAAAAATATGATAATTACAAATTATAATTATCTTAAAATGAGATAACATGATAATTAAGCATTATTTATAATTTTTTGTTAGTTAACAGACATTGGGAAAAGATGTTTTTAAAACTGTGAACGGTTTGATTACAATTCTCCTGATTGGGGTACATTTTTTTACTCCAGTCCGGAGTATGTCTTTTAAAATGTTTTCAATCATTGTTCTTAATTCTTTTGATTCATTTTACCAACAACCTTTGTCCATTTTCAAACAAGTAACCCCCAATAGTAACACTGTGACAGCCTGACCTAACATCATGCCCATCAATTTTAACTTTATTCATACAAAATTTTAAGCATTTTTATCATTTTGCATTCATCTCTTCCAAGATGATGGACATATTGTCTCTTGGGGTGTACCGTATTCAATAAGCAAACAAATGTGCCTGGAAAGACTTCAGCTTTTACTTTCACCTGAAACTTATTGCCAAAACAAACAGTCACACAGAAGAAGGGATCCCTTCTTGGACAAACGTTTTTCGAGCGGAAACCGAAGCTAAACTGACAAAAGGTAAAACAAATAATAATATGAAATTTGAGGTCGGTCGTGTTTTACGGTACTGTTGTCTTTATCAGATATAAAATAAATAAAACATAACATAACGAGAACCTTCTTAAAATTGAAGGAATGCTTAGAGGAGTTTTGCACATTGTCATTGGTTTGAGAACACTATAACAAGTATTAATCAATTAAGGAAAGTGACTTTTAATTAAAAAATCAATTAAAAGACAATGTTAAGGCGCCATCATAAAAATGGTACATGTTTTATTCATTTAAACTAAATTTTCAAAAGTTCTGAAATGAAAAGCCAAAAAGCAAAATGCTGTAAGTACGTTATTAGCTGCATCGAACATACATTATGACTATTCAAACGTTAGCATATACATTTTTATGATATTCCTTTGAATATTAATGGAAAGCATCTCTCAGTAAAAACATTAGAATTTGTATCTAAAATAAAACGTATGAAATTTGTCAGATTTTCTTAAACATGCTTTACAAAATAATATCAAATGAAATAAAAATATTCATTGTTTTATAAAAGACATCTTATATACTAGGATATGCGTTTTATGTATTGAGAAACAAATGTTTGTTAACAATTAAAAAAAAAAAAAAATTGAGTGAAAAATACATTGATTTAATTAAAACTACATTTTTAACATTCAGAAAATTAAAAGTCTGATATTCAAATTTCTTTATTAGAAATTGACGAACTGACTACAGAAGGCCCACTAACTAGTGTAGTTCATAAAATGATAACCATTAGACTTGTAACTGTGTGTGTATAATTCTCCAGAGCGTGTGAAAAGACAATGATAAAATGGTATTTTTTACATTCGCGCGTAACGTCAAAATTGTTTTTCTTAACGTTTTTGTAATTCTATAATCGTTTTAACATAAGAATAATTTTACGGAACATTTCTTGAATCTCGTCCCTATCTCTTGTTTTTTTTTCGGCTCTATTAACAGAAACTACTTACTAATATCCAGGTTTAAGTTGCAAACATGCGCATCAATTACATTTTGTATAAGTGGCCTGAAAACTCGTTTTCCGCAATAATGTTCACGAAAAATAAATTGCATAGACAAACAGAAAATTTTAAGTGTTTGAATTCAAAGTCATAAATGATTTTCAAACATGTGCAACGCATGTCTAATGTTGGGCAGAAAGAATTTTGATTGAAAGCTGTAAAATATGTTGAATAGCGAAGTACAGTTGATGAAAATCTTCAAAAATATATGAGGATAGTTGTCTCATTGGCAATCATACCACTTCATCTTATGTTTATATGGAAAGAAATTCCGTAAATGAATGTATTATATGAAAGTTTATTTTGTAGTTAAGAAGTAAAAAATGAAAACAAGTTGTATACATGTACTTCAACAATCATACAACACAATATATAGAAAAGTTATCAGGCACCAGAACCACATTTGCACTCATAAACATCACTCTTTATCCAGAGGATCACATGCTTACTCTCACATTAGGATTCCAAATTGAATTAACATTTGTATAAACGATAGTTTCTTTTAATACTGCCATTTGTACGTCAGTGATAACATAACATTAATATAGTGCATCTGTCTGTAATTGTATCTAATGAAAAATGTATTCACCTCCAACATTAAAAGGGAATTCACTGTTATTGTTCAGTCGATCCTTTATATATTTTAGAAGAACTTTTTTCAAGTAATAGTATGATTAGCTAAACCAAATTCTCAGTTGTCAATAGCAGATGGTTTCATTTAGGGATTTAGCTAAATTCAATTAAATCAATTACGTGTTAAAAGAACAAATACATTTTTTATTTTATGATAAGTGTTCTCGTTGAGTTTTATACTGAAATACTTTTTTAAGGTTATAATAATTGCCAATTTATTCTTAATTAGTTTTTATCTTTTTAACATAGCTAGTCTTCACAGTGGAGAAATGTCCCGGTAATCAACATACAACAGACATTCTTATCTCGAAAAGTTCGAGTGTACTTTGTTATTACATTTATTATCATAAGGTAAAATTCAACAGAATCATGCCTCAATCCGTATGAAAATAAGAAGATTTGATATTACTGCCAAATAGACAACTCTCAACCAGAAACCGAATGGATGCATTTTAAAACTAATAGTAGTCCACTAATATAAGTTTTCTTTTGTACAGTGTTGATTTTAAGAATTTTACTTATAAGTGTCTATGTAAGCTGTGTCCATTAAAGTAATGTATTATTCAGAATTGTAAAGAACTGTAATTTATATACAAGATCAAGTGTTTTCATCTATGTATTTGCTTCCTTTAAAGTGATATGAAAAGTGAAATATGGCTCATGAATATATTATATTCACCAATGAAAATGCTTTAAGACTTTTCAGAAAGTTTGCTTAGCTGCAAACAAAACCCATTACGATATAATCAAATAGATGTTAAATAGATGAGCAAAAGGAATACGAAGATAAACGTAAATGAGACAGAAACTTAGCTTTAATGAAATTAATATTCTATTCCTCAAGTAGACTCTGCTCACTGTCACTTTCGTCTTCGGCATGTGGGATAAACGCTGCACCTTCGAGAGAAGTTCGCCAATTCAAGACTCCATATGAAATGTCCCAGTTACGTCTTGCATTAATGATATTTCAGTTTGAGATATCCTACTGCCAAGTTCATTAAAACATTTACTTTTTCAAGAGTATTCAGTGTTTGCTCTAAAAACTGAAGTCGTTATTTGAAATCATCATTTGGCTCTGTTAAATTTTAAAAAGCATTTAACCAATTTGATTGGACAATAAATATACTTTTATCATCTCTCTCTTTACCCTGCAGTTCATCAATCAGTTGCCAGTACTGCTTGGGATTTTCATCATAAAGAGTTTCTATTTGGTTCAATAATGACTGTTTATTATCAAAAGATATCCAGGAAAGATTAGGGTAAAGCAATTTTTTTCGAAGACACCTAGTGACATTGTCGCTTAGTTATGTGTTTGGTTGTAATAATTTAATTATGCCCAGTCAAAAACAAACCAGACTATAATTCATTTTATGTTGGCAGAATACCAATTGTCAAAGCAACATGTTTTAAAAAAAAAAGTAAGTAACTTCGACCAAAGATGACGGTTACGGTATGTTCATGCAATAGGAAGGTACGGAAGTAAATTGAGTTTATCGACACGTTTTCAATAGAAGAAACATTTGGGCATATACTTTGTGTTTAGGAATGAAACTTTAAATAGAGTTACAAACCTGTTCCTGCATTTTCCATTATTATTCAAAGCAAAATAATTATCTAAGATACCTGGGACGATCCAATTTCATAAAGGATCTCTTTTGTTTACTTATTGTACCTCGAACGTATTAACCCGGTATAGGTCTTTAAGTTGAGGTTCAATTTACTAAAAGTTAATCGGGCATGACTAATAAGACACGCCCTCTTAGAATCAGGAGGTCCAAAATAGGATCCGGGAAAAACAGCCAGCGAAATACCATAATTTACAATTTCAGAGAATCAAAGTGCTTTTGGTAAATAATCAAACGGTATTTGAGTAGAAAAACAAACCTGCCCGAAACCGGGAAATGTTGATTGCATTAGGAATTAATTTACAAAATATCATTTACTTGTAGTGGCCATTATTGATTGTAATTTTTTTGGCATTCGTCTACCTTGGAGAAAAAAAAGGAGGGCTAATAGCTTAACTTACGATTTTACTCGTGGTTTAACTTTATTCTATTACGTTATACGTTTTACCTCTAGCCAACGCTCTTTCTTATCAAAGTGTCGCTCTCAATTTTTTATCATTTGCTTCAGGTTGATCCACTTTGCATCTCGTCGTGAATATGCATGACATATTTGCCACTGGAAATTAAGAAGGGAATTTATTAATCTGCACCATTAAGTGATGTATAATCATTAATATTCAGTTGATAATTATCTCAAGCAGTTTTCCAATTTTTATATATTTGATTTTTATTCATATTTGATTTTTAAAGCGTAAATTTTAGCATTTTTTTCGTAATTTTTCTCTTTGCATTTAATTTTTATAACATTAGATATTATAGTCCACATTAGGGGTCACATTGTATCCTATCCAGCCAAACTAGGAGGAGGGGAGTAGAACAGAAAAATCCTCATTGAGTGGCAATAACTCATACATTGAAGCGTATGATAGTTGAAATACAAGCAAAAATGGATAACAAAATGTTGGCACCAGTTTATATGTGGATTCAACTTATTTCTTGCCGTTTCACTTATTTTTTTAGATATTGTCTTACTGGTCGGATTTGTTATTTAAACTCTTGTTCATCTACGATTGTCCTAGCGGACGTCGCAAAAAATGTGTTAAAATCAACCATGCGAATTATTGGAAAATTTAGCTGACCTTTGTTGTTGTTTACAGATTTCAATCATTTAACTTGTGCGTAGATAGTATTTCCCACTCAAAGGGTTTTTCAAATGGCTCTTTGACGTAAAGATAGCGTGAAACTCTCATTACACCAGGCTTTGGATATACGACATTTTTTTTTTCGACCGGACGAAGCTGCGTATTTATACATCAGAACAGCCAAATCGGACGAACCCATTTAGCAAAGGTATACAGTCGGACGGGAGAGGTCCAGAGATGTCAATTTTCCTATATCCAAGTCAATCCTTTGGTTTTGAATAAAAGGAGATAAAGGTATACATTAATACGACAGCAACCCAACGACACAGACAAATCCAAATATTAAGAGTCAATATAGTCTTTTGTTAAAGAAAGATGTGTATACAAAATAATAAGCTCAAACCGTCCCGTGACTAAAAAATACGAAGTCAATTTAATAATATTTACCGTCAAAGGTATGCTATGCAAACAGGCACATTTGATAACATATCAATTACCGTTTAAGATATCCCAACAGCCACATGTGCTTGGTTAAACAATATCACCTGCCCTTTTTTAATTTCGATTGGAAACTAAAGGAGGTGTAATATAAACCAGTAGAAGAAAAACACTTCACTGTATAGTATAACGGTAAAATAAATGATGATAATGAAAGACGTCCAGAGGCAAATTAAATGAATATCCAGGACGATAACATGTAAATATAATATGAGTATTAACCCTTATGGTACTAGACCGACACGCGGAGCCGGTGTTTTAACGCGCAAGTTCACAAGATATTAGTTCGCAGGAATAAACGTCACCCTACTCGGATCTTTGCTCTTTCTCTTAAATGTCGTTAGCTTAGCGTTGAAACATCAAATACCAATGTTAACGTCTTTATTTGACCCGGTCGGGATTCAAACCAACGACCTCTAGCTCTCGAGGCAAACACATTCTCACGAAACAAACCAGGAAAACGGTAGTAATATGATATCAAAAACTAATGTACAATTGGTACAGTTTCACAGAATGTTCACAGTTACTAACGCGAGCTAAAAGTATCTAACCTAAATTAAATGCGTTAAATGATATTGGAAATTACACGTAAAAATGGATGGCCGACTTCAGAAAAGATTTCATGGAACAACGCTCTCTTCAAATTAGAAACTCTTGCACCAATTATTTAAGGGGTGTGGGTGTAGCATGATGTGGCCAGATGTTGCAAATGTCCTCATTCAATATACCCTTAAGTTTCAGTGGTATTCCAAGTTTCACGTCCAACCTAACTGTCGACCTCCTATTGCAAGACCTACCTATTGTATCTAAATCTTTTATGTTCTCTTCGTAAACATGCATGAAATATTTGCTTCTAGACTTTAAGCAATCAACTCCATAAATTATTCCATGTACATAGTAAACGATTACAAGATCTTGTATAATGCTATAATGGACATTTTCCATTTAAATCACTCAATAAAAGTGCAATTTTTTTTTATAGTTTTGCAATTTATTAATTACTACATAACGTTAATTGATTACTTATAAAAAAATTAATATTTTGTACCATGGTTCTTATCTACTATTTCATTACGATTTATGATATGATTTTGTCAGGTAATTATAAAACTAAGGGAGGTAAAAGTTTATTTTTTAAAGTGTTTGTTTATGCTACATTGAGAGATGAAAAAGGAATGACGAACGACTAAAATAAAAGTGTTTGTTTTCATATAACACTTTGTATTTCAATTTAAGAATGATGATCAACCTTGCGAAAATATCTCATTTATACACGTTTTGATCGAGCCACTGAAACCTACGTAACTTCATGCTAAAGATGTTACATTTAGGCTATTTAATACGATTTTATTCATTGGAGTTTACATGCAAAGTTTGAATAAAAAAAAAAAACACGATTTATTAATTAATTGGGCTGAAAAGACAACACTAATTATTTTGCATTGGCATGTAACGTAGTGTGAGAAAATTTTAGAATCAAAACCAAAAAGAACATTGACCAGGCCAAATTACCCGAATATTGTGAAGGACATTATGCATCTAGGTCTGTTCGCTGTTTAAATAGCTAATTGTTGGACAAGTTTACTTACTGTTTTCATTTGGTCTGGTCTTTACGAATCTATTTCCTGATTACTGACAGATTAAAAACATCAAATATATATATCAAGAATTTGTGTTCAGAACATTCATTGGTCAGTTGTAAATGAGGTCTGTATAGGGTTTAGATTTCCTCATTTATAAAATAGAAAATCGTAATTTTAAAATGTTGGAATTTGAAAATATAGATTTACCCCTTTATTTTATAAAACTATTCAATGGTGTTATTTTATTGCTAAAAAAATTATAATAAATAAATATTTAAAAGTTGTAATGTCATTTAATCGGTCCGTTTTCGATGCAATAAGGTAAATGTTATTTGTCGATATCAGTCTGAGTACTGTCAAACTATCATTTGAGTTGAACATATTTAGACTCGTCTAATTCAGGGGAATTAGGTTTCTGCAAGTGTTTTTTGTATGTTTTTCTTATATTTTTGACGGTTTGTAAGTCAGTAAAAGTTCAATGATTAAGTTAATATTGACATCAAAAGACATCCTCACAAAAAGGGCTGTTCAAATCCCCTCGCCCTTCAGGCTCGGGGATCTCAACATCCCTTTTTGTTCAAAGGCCTTTTAATATCAATATTAACTTATCAATGAGCTTTAACTATTACTAATCCTCTTAAAAAAATCGAAAGGATTGAAGTTATTGTTACGAATTACAATAATGGGAACACATATATACATATTTATAGGTTTAGATAATCTAAAACAAATCTGAGAAAAAAAGCAATGAGCTGATTCCCGAAAGCATACTTTCATCCCGGTCTGTAATTGTCTTGAATCCCTGTCTCGTATTCTTTTGATTTCATTCAGCCTTTTTCTGGTTTCTTACTGCATCAATACTCATCAAATTCCACAAAATTATCATTTTAAATAAAAACTGATTACAATTTTGGAGCTACTATTATCCACTGATTATTCGCCCGGTTGAAGTTATTCTCATCATGCACGTATCTCTTATTCCAGTATCGTTTTTCGAGTTCATAAATAAATACTACCAACCATTTTTCTAGCCAATTGATTTGTATGGAATTAGAATACATGCTTGCCTATACCATACGGGCATTATATCACATGAAAGGGTATTTTACGAAACAAACTAGTTTATTGGTTTCGCAGTCCAACATCTTCTTACGATGGTAATATTGTAACATGCATAACTATCATCAGTTTAATACAGTGTTTGTTTTTGTGTTCATATAGAAATATACTACGTGATCGCAAGAAACTGCTGACTAATGTCCAATTTTTGGCGAAAAGTCACGGGAATAATGATTAAAAACGTATAACAAATATGAAACATGTCTTTGACAAAACAAAACAGAATGTGCTAAGAAAATACTAAATCATTTTATTATCCGCTGCATTTCGTTGAATGGTTCATTGAACAGGTTTGTAATGCGTAGTAGGCGTGGTGTTCATAGACAGTAAATTTTGGACACCACGAATTGGCTTTATCGACAAAGTAAACTCTATTAGATATGCTAAAAGAAACATTAACTAAAACATTTCAGTTTCTTATAGATTGTTTCTCAGACAAAATATTGCATATCAGATGAAATGTATTATTCTGTTCACAATTACTTGAGTAATTTTCCCCTTCACTACGCCATTTTTTTTTCTTCGTTTTTTTTTTATTTCTAGAAGGCAGGCTTATATTTGCGAAAACTAAAATACCAAATCCCAATGTTTGAAGTGTTTTTATTAATAACTACAACGTAGTTGTTTGCAATCATACATTCATAGAAATACATATTAAATAATTTATATTAAATTTGCTTTCTATATAATCATGATTATGCATACATTGTATGTACATTTTTAAGAAGTTATGGTTAATTACCTGTATTGTTTTCACATGACAATAACTGTACATATAAGTATTGCTGACATATGTTTACCAGTATATTTATACTGTTGGGAAAGGACCCTTGTAATAACTGTTGTCCGATGTTTTTGTTGGTCATACTTTTGCAATGAAATAAAGTTAATTTATATTTCAATAATGCTATTTCATGAATACATATTCAATAAATATATATGACAAATCATTTAAATATGTCCAGCCGAAGCAGGTACCAAAAAACCGCTTTACTGTCTAGCATGCTCGTTTACGGAAAATAATGCAAACAGAGTGCTTAATATTACCAGAAGAGTTTGTAATGACCAGTTACAGTTTGCGTGTAGATTAGGTGTATAAGTCACGTATTAACTAGTTCAATTGTTGTTATGTAGAACACATAAGTACACACTGTATATGGTTAAATAGGTACACCTCAATTCAAGTAGGATATAATAGTTACATTTTCTGGAATTCCTCTGTTTATATCGTAAATGTTGATATGTGCATGTATGATAATTAGTTTCATAGCTTAGACATTCCACATATATGTGGTTCGAAAGACGATATTGAATTATTATTTTCATAATTTAACACATCAGGAAGAGCCCTTTGTGATACTTCTTCATGGAGTAGAAATTTAATCTAAGCTACATATACAAATGCATAATATGACCATTTGCCTTATTAAACCAATTGTGATTTAACATTTTCCAGGTACAGCTTCTTCAACAACCCTAAGTCAAACCTTAATTGCATAAAGGTATCACATTTTTTATTATTTTTTTTTTTTAGCTTGGTTTTTACTTTTTTAGAACGGGGATGCTTCCCGCGGTCCAATATTCATAGCTATATGCATATTGGATGAATGGTGTGAACAAGAGAAATGTGGTGCATTAGTTTTCTAGCGAGTACCTCAACAATAGAAAGAGAAAAACGATTATCATGAGTTGTAATACCGACACAGATAGGTCGAAACGGTCGTAATAGTGACCATATAACCTGTGAAGCAGTGATTTCAGTCGTTTTGCCTCAAAACCCTACGGGAGCTGTTATTGAGTTATTAGCGTCAATTAAGTTTATATATTATAAACATTGAAGCTTTTTCCATTGATATCTTTAAACATTATACGATTCGACAAAGTGTATGTTACATACACGGACGTTTATAATGAAGGTACTGAAATAATTAGTTTTACAGAGATTCTAGTATGAAGTTGTTCATCTGTGTCAATTTCAAGTAAAAGATCCAGATATAATGCCAACATTATGGTGTCTTTCCTTTTTTTAATGTCATGTTCACCCATGCTTAATGAGATGATTTTAATGAAATCAGAGAGATAGTTTCATTTTTGAATGATATATATTATTTTTGTATGATGGGAGCTGTTAATGATACAAAAACAGAATGTAGGTTATTAAGTTGTTAGGATCAGTAAGGTTAATCAACTAGTATGTTTTTCGTGACTCCAGTCCAGAAATAAAGATCTATGCATGGTTATGCTAATTGAAAAAAACAAGGTTTAAAGAAGATGATTGATTGTTAATTGCTTAACATCCAGTGGCTAATATTTCATGCATGTTCAAGACCAGAACAAATTGACAATAAATACAATAGGCAGGTCCTGTAATAAAGGCCGTCCGGGATGACGGTCATTGACATTTGGACTGCCACTAGAAAATGAGACAATATTGGAGAGAGATAGAAATTTTGCCTTGCAACAGGCCACCTACGGACACAGTAAAGAGTTGATGCAAGATTTCTACACGACGAATTGGATTTAACGTCCCCATTCTGACCGGACTTGGTTACGAACTTGGACAGCCTGCACATCGTAACGGACGCCCAACTTTGGCAAGTGTTTGACCGCCGGTCGAAAGAAGACCTAAGTGGCCATATTTTTATTCTCCAATCACCATTGAATGAAGAGATTAAGTCGATCTTTCAATTGAATTTGAGGCAACAATAAGTTTATGATGTTCAATACACTGTACTCATAACCTGATTAACACGATGCGAATTAATGCACAAAAACCTGAGAAAACACTCTTTTAAGTTAGAAGAAGATTTGATACCAATGATTCATGATTTTCATCTTTACATAAACAAATTCTCACATATGTGAATACCAAGCACAAATTTTTAAAGTTATTATGTACACATGATATGTATTAAACAAAATAAAGAACGCGCTATAAATGTTGTGGTGTCATTAAAAATGTATAAAGCTAATTGTTATATTTTTAAACAATCCATTCTCTATTTATTTCTAGGTGAAGTTTTTGCTACAACCCAAAGTCAAAGCACACTTGTCACAAGGAAAATGAAGAAAGATTCTAGCGCTAGTTTTGATAAAGGTACCTTCACGAGAATGTTTGTCCTTTTTTTAACTTATCCTTTTTGTATAAGTTGCATACAAAATGAACATTTGATGGATTAACGGTTTGTTACACATGTTACCATTATTTCTACGATTACGTTTTATTTGGAAATCAATAAACAGAAATCTATGAAGACTAGTAAACGGTCATGATGTGACCATGACGTGGTGATTTCAGTTGTTATACCTAAAACTTCTACTTTTATTTTGCTCTATACGCGTAAATGAAGTTGCTATTTGGTAAACATTCACACTCATAACGTATCCATTGGTATTTTAAAGCATCATACATTAGAGCAAAGGGTAAGTTGCATACTAGGATGTTTCTTATTGAGAAACTGAAATAGTCATGTGTTTTAGAGATTCTAGTAACAGGTTGTCCATTTGTGTCAATTCCAAGAAAAAAATCATGATATGAAGCCAACATTTTATTTTCGTTCGTTCTTTTAATGTCATAAAATTGAGAATGGAAATGGGGAATGTGTCAAAGAGACAACAACCCGACCATAGAACAGACAACAGCAGAAGGTCACCAACAGGTCTTCAATGCAGCGAGAAATTCCCGCACCCGGAGGCGTCCTTCAGTTGGCCCCTAAACAAATATATATACTAGTTCAGTGATAATGAACGCCATACTAAACTCCAAATTGTACACAAGAAACTAAAATTAAAAATAATACAAAACTAACAAAGGCTAGAGGCTCCTGGCTTGGGACAGGCGCAAAAATGCGGCAGGGTTAAACATGTTTATGAGATCTCAACCCTCCCCCTTTACCGCTAGCCAATGTAGAAAAGTAAACGCATAACAATACGCACATTAAAATTCAGTTCAAGAGAAGTCCGAGTCTGATGTAAGAAGATGTAACCAAAGAAAATAAACAAAATGACAATAATATATAAATAACAACAGACTACTAGCAGTTTACTGACATGCCAGCTCCAGACTTCAATTAAACTGATTGAAAGATTATGTCTTCATCATATGAATATCAGGCACCATCCTTCCCGTTAGGGGTTTAGTATCATACCATCATAACATATATGAGAAGAACATAACCCGTGTCATGCCAACAACTGGTTTTTAAATAAATATGTTTAGTGCCGATGCAAAGACCCTATAAGTGAATCAATATTAACGCCAAAATATGCAATCTTTAATGACCTGACAACAGTATCGTAACTGTACCCCTTCTTAATAAGTCTATTTAAAGGTTTTGTTAGCTTCAGAGGTGAATACTGACATTTTTGTGCTTTATAAAGAATATTTCCATAAAAAATTGGATGTGAAATACCTGAACGAATAAGAAGTCTGCATGTTGAGCTATATTTACGAATGATGTCCTTATACCGATGATGAAATTTAGTAAATGTTTTGCCTAGTTTGTGATATCGAAAACCCTGGTGTAATAATATTTCAGTAATACATAAATTTCTCTCGTTAAAATCTAAAACATTGTTACATACACGAGCAAATCGTACAAGTTGAGATATATAAACACCGTAAGATGGTGACAAGGGAACGTCACCATCTAAAAATGGATAATTAACGATAGGAAATGAAAAATCATCTCTTTTATCATATATTTTAGTATTAAGCTTTCCGTTAATGATATAGATATCAAGATCGAGGAAAGGGCAGTGGTCATTGTTAGTAATAGCTTTATTTAATGTAAGTTCAACAGGATAAATTTCTTTAGTATACATACTGAAGTCGTCATTATTGAGAGCCAAAATATCATCCAAATATCTAAAAGTATTATTAAATTTGTGTATCAGATGTTGTTTCGATGGGTCTTTGCTGATTTTTGTCATAAATTGTAACTCATAGCAATAAAAAAAAACTATGTACATAGTCAACTATGGTGTATGAGATTCAAGCACGCTGAAATGTGGGTCTTTGAATGACAAAGCTTCATCTTTATATCTGAACATGATATCAAAGAACTCGGAAAGTTTCATTTTTGAATGATAGGTATTAGTTATTTATAATATGAACTGTTATCGATCAAAAGGTTCAGCATTCACTTTACATAGTTTTTGGTGCAATTGCTGTTGGGATAAGTATTTTTAATCACAGATATAATGTTTCGTGACTCTATGTCAGAAATGTGTGTCTATGGTTTTTATAATGGACGATATCACGAGTGATTCCGACTGAATTAATATGTTTACGCAAGCAAATGACAGATCAACAAGTTTTACATCTGCGTGTGGAATATAAAGCATCGAATTTGTCACTAGCCCAGATGGTCAGTACTGGAATGATTGTATGGATATTTCTATAAGTAAGAATCAAAGTCAAAAGGAAATCATTGATTACCTCCTCCTTGGTGCAACACAACGGGTGCCACATGTGTGGCAGGATCTGTTTACCCTTCAGGAGCATCTGAAATCACCCATGGGTTTAGGTTTTTAGTTTTCTATGTTATGTTGTGTATACTGTTGTTTGTCTTTTGGTCTTTTCTTTTTTTTCCCATGGCGTTGTCAGTCAATTTTCGACTTATGAGTTTGAATGTCCCTTTGATAGTATTAGCCTCTTCGTTATAACATAAACGTGTGTGGCTCTACTTTATCACTTTCTACAATAATGTCGTCTGCTCATCAATGCTTGCTCAGCTTTCCAAAATGCTTCCTGCCTGACACCAACAGAAAGATATTGTTTCAAAATAAGATCAGCATATTTTATTATCACAATAATTATAAGAATTAGTTTATACCCAAATGCATAATAGTTCTTTTACATATTATTCAAAACAAAAGGTGCAGTGATTGGTGGAATACTAGGTGCATGTTCTGTGATTACTTTGTTAGTTGTGCTGATTGTATGCAAAGTAAGGTGAGTAAAACCGTTTTGACAAGAAAATGAATTACATACATTTGTTGTTATTGGAATAAATAAGGTGTTCAGATGAATCTTTTTAAAAGATTAAAAATAGATTGGGTCACTCACAATCGGTTATTTCAATCAATTCCTTGGTTGTATATAAAAATAAGAGGAGGTGATATAATTGTCTATGAGACAATTCTCTACCAGATACAAAATGACATATTTAGAAATTAACAACCATAGGTCACCATACGGCCTTCAACAATGCGCAAAACCTATACCGCATAGTCAGCAATAAAAGGCCCCGAAATAACTAACGTAGAACAATTCAAACAAGAAAACTAGCGGCCTAATTTATGTAAAAAATAATGAACGAAATACAAATATGATATAGAGCAAAAAACAACAACCACTGAATAACAGGCTCTTTACTTGGGCAGACACATACATAATGTAGCGGGTTTAAACATGTAAGCGGGTGCCCATTCCTCACTCTAACCTGTTTAATATATGCATTCAGTGCTGACTTATTATTGGATCATATATTATCAAGTACAGTTGAATATTGCAAGTTTTGTCAAAAACTTAATGCCTATAAAATAAGAAGATATTTTATGATTGCCAATGAGACAACTCTCAACACATGTTGGTCTGTTAAACACTCATGCTTATATGGTGTATTGATTTCTATATATGATTACCTTGTTTTACATGGTACAGGACAAACATCTATAGTAAAAGCCAGATCTGAGTATCATTAACATGTTTAGTCGGGTAGAAGCTCAGTGCAAAGGTGCTATAATAGATGCTCTCGTCATCTGAATAAGATCAAGTAGATGAGAAAATTGCTAAGTTGGCTGGAAAAAGCTAAACGCGAAATAAAGTATCCGCCAAAATAAATTCGTTTACAGTATATGTATATGTACACTGTTTAAGAATAAAAGAAACAGAAAATATAATGTTAAAGATTTAAAATAGTTATCTTTTTCTTTGATTTTTACCTGATCATTAAATTTTATTTTGTACCTTTATGTGCTTCTGTCTTACAGATCAAAGGGATTTTTTACAGAGTCGAATACTCATGATTATGAAGACAATATCCGTGTTAACTTTTCAACGACAACATACGATGACATTGACAGTACAAAACATAAGAGTACAACAGCAACACCAAACCGGATTTGTGACATTGATGAATCTATTGCACCAGTGTATGACGAAGTAAAAGCATTTGAGAAAACGGGAAATATAATATCGAAATAAAAATGTGTCCGTAGTGATATCATCAATGGTCAATCATAAATTTTCTGCTGTCTGCCTGAATACAAGCGTAATAGACTGTTATATATTAGAAAGATAATTGATTTACTCAAGAAAAAAATATATTTTGTTTTACCAAATGTAGATACATGAAAAAAAAGATACCAATAATACGAACGATCACGATAACCTTCCAACGTTACACATCAGCTTGTGAGAATATATATGTTTGCAGCGGTTATCTCGTGTTTATTCTTCATGAAGAAAAGCTAATATGTATTTAATATAATTTTTATTCTTCTAGTTTCCACATTTCTCTATACATAAAAGTAAGCAATAATTTGTGCGTACCAGACGTGTCTTCTGTCTTCATTTTTCGCATACGTATTGCCTGAATCAGACCAGTTAGGAAGTCATATTAATACACCTCATCACTATCTGTCTACCATTACTTTATGCTTATTTACTCATAAAAGATACAAGGCTTAACATTAAATGAGCCAGATGCGCGTTTCTGCAAAACAAGTCATCAGACGCGCTCGGTTCAAAACAATAACGAAATTTCAGAGCACTGAAGAAACAAATAATTAAAAACGTTCCCATTGAATTTGACGCCACATTAGAAAATGTTTGACACCACACATCGAAGCAGATTATTTTATGATGTCAATAGGTCATGTGTATTTAAGGTATACAGCCAAGTGGCACAGCATGACCACAAAACAAACTTTATATGTATCGGGTCGTCCATTAACACAAGCAGGAAAAAAATATACAAAACATTGATAGCAATTTATGTCAACGAACACCATGATATAATAAAGTAATCAAAGACAATTATTGCGACACAACAATGGCCATTGTCAGTGTGGTATTATTTTTTTTTTCGAAAATCAAGAACACAATCTGAAATACTTTGTATGATTTTACATGTCTTCCTCATTGTGGTATGATCAGAGAGAATTTGCCTATTTTCTATACGTGTTTATCATTGAACGTTAAGTATTAAATTGTCCTTAGTCTTAAGTTCATGAATCTAGGTGACGGTAGTTAATCGATGTGAGTAACGCTTAGAATATCAATAACCTTATATGGATATGCACACTAAAAACATTATAAAATACTGTTAGAAAACTGAATATAACTCACAGATTTGACTCAACTTGTTTTTTATTTTATTGTCGTAGTCAGATTGATTTTCAAACTGTTTTCAGTTGCCACTAATAAGTCTTTAGATAAACAAACAAGGTAAAATAGACAATGGAAATGGGGAATTTGTCAAAGTGACAACAAACCGACCAAAGAGCAGAAAGCATCGATATTGTGTGTATCATCAGGTGTCCATGCATCACTTAAACGTGATTCCAAAGTTACTCCCTATCATGCACATAGTAAACAAAGTGTCAAAATATTGAACACAGGCTTACTATTTATTTGTTAATGATTTTATCGTTTCTAGAACACGCTGTTTCCGATTATATATGAGACTATTTAGTTAAAGCAGAAGTGCATAGATTAAACAGACCTGACACGTACTGAGTTGACATGACCTTTAGATTCTTAATATAGATTTACGTTTCTGTTTATTTTATGTATTGTTTTTATTTTATTTATATACAGACAAAAAATAAACGAATATTTCTGATGTGTAAACAGAATTTTGAAATATTAGAATACTATTTTATGAACGACTTTCTTAAACACATGTTACTGATGTTGGTTATATACTGTAACATGTGAAAACTGTGTTGATTTTTCATTTTTGTTTTTTTAACAACAACTGATGATTTTTTTTTCTAGAAATGCATTATAAAAAGGTGAGCTGAAAAAATATTGAAAAATGAATATGTACTTTTCTATTTCCGATGAAAACAAAACAGCAATGTATTAAAAAAAAGATCAATTGTCCTATATTTACAGTAGATTGCACTGATACTCCGACATTTGTTAGATATTTTTTTTGAAAATGCAGAAAAATATAAGAAAGGTACAGATACCATTTTTTTTTAATTTGAAATACGCAAATAAAAAAGAAATATAAAATAGCAAATGAATACTCAAACGCAAAAGTTAGAGCTATGTTATAGAAAATACATATTTTAAGGCTTTTCTTATATAAGTTATCGAGAGGTATCAGGATTTATCAAATGAAGTTATTTTTAAATATATATCAGTAAATGAGAACAAGCTCTAACATACCTTAACAGTTTTGTAAAGATCAAAAAAATAGAGAAACAAGATACCAAAAGGATATCCAAACACATAAGTTGATGACAATCTGACAACGCATTGGCAAAAAAAACTTTAAAAAACGACCAATTCACATACACCAATATACAAAATATAATATAGAAAAACTTGTGACTGAGCAACACTAAATCCACCTAAAACCTTGGGCTCCGAAAGGTTTGGCACATCCTGCTCCATATGGAACACCCGCCGTGTTACTCCTTTAAATTACGAAGATTGGTTATATCAAGTGATAATGCAATGTGCAAAAGTGGATTGTTAACCCTTTTTATATAAGACATCAATTTTGTTAACCGTCTGTCATGTAAATTTTCCAAACATAAAACTTGCCCGTATGTGCGATTTTGAAATTTTAAAGCGTTTTTCATGACAAGGGAGAGTCAAGAATGTTTACGGTATAAAACAACATAAACATTGAATAAATTAAAAAGCACAAAGAATAACACTCAAAACTGAATCAAGAGCAACATGAACCCCTGTTATTCAAAACCAGGGATGATCTGAGGTGCTCTGGATTGGTAACCAGATCCTGCTTGACATGTGACACCAGTAGTATTGCTAATGTTAGTACAAAATCGCTGATAAGTCTCATAAAGTGATTTCACATTCGAGGAAAAGATGACGGTATTTTGGTTACGACAATTAGAACATATCGGTTGTCATTTGTGAAACAGATATTCCATAACGATCGACCAATTCATGATTGCGTTCTAAAAACTTTTATAGGGATGACTTTAACTTCATCATAAGCAGCAAAGAAAATCATAATAGGAAATGCAAGCTCTGGAATACAGTATCAAATGGTAGATGTATACTCTATATGCAGGCGCTGCTGGAATGTTGCTAAATGGATGTGGAAAGTTTACAATTAGAAAGCTGAAATCATCTTTTTTGTCGTAAAGTTTTGTTCTCAACTGAACCGACATTAATAAAAGGATATGCTATACATGAAACACAAGAACGAAAAACTGACAAAAGCAAAACATATTAGTCGTCCATTCGTAGACGTAAATTACCTATTAAAATCAAAATGTTTGCATATTTTTTAGGAATTTTGTGTTTTATATGCTCTGTAAGTTTGTTATTAATTTGGTCTCCCATCGGTTTAGAATCAATCGCTTCTAGTGATTCTTAAACAGACGATGATAAGCACACATGTCAGAATGTAAGTTTGCTGTTCTTATCTACATGAGATATGGTTGGTGCTTACTTAGAAACAAGGGTACCTTTTTTCAAAGTGTTAACCGATATAGAGTGTGTGTGTGTTTATATAATTTTTTTGAAAAATAGAAAAAAGCGCATAATCCTGTTTACTGGAAAAGAATAATTCTATGAAAATCATTTTTATATGCGTCAAGGTGCCTAACAAGAATTTGTGAGGCAGACGAGTGATCAAAAGATTTTACAGTATACAATAATTGACAGATCAAAAAGACTGAATAGCTAACACCGTTTCGGGCAAACTTTAATGATATCAACGTTATAAATTGCAAATCAACTAGTATATACTTCAGTAGTTTCAGTGAACAAATTATGAAACATACATGAGAAAACCACTGAAAAGTTATTCACTTCCATTATGCGTTATCAAGATTATGAACATGAAACATAACAGATTTGCTTGACTTTTATCTACTTCCTTGTTGTGTGGCTGCAGGTTTTAAATTGTTAATCAAAATAAATAAAATAATACTGTGGATTATGCTATTTGCTTTTGTCAAAGATATGTGTGTGAATGGTAAGTAAAAACAAATTATTATCAATTTGATTTGATATTGTCAAAAAATGTCTGTATATCAATTATAATACATGTAATATGCTGATCTTTATTTTGTATGCTAATGATATAGGTGAAATATTTGAAAAATCTTTTAAGGCAATTATTAAAAATATGTTTGATAAAAATGCCCTCGTGAGAGAAAATATCCAGGCGAGAAATTTACTCTATTTCATGAATTCCAGGTTTAATTAATCTTGTTTCCGAAAACTAACTGATAGAAAAATTGTTAAGCTTTTTCGACCAAATAGTTACAGGTAAACACAAGGTATATTAAAAATCAGTGAAAGTATATACGAAAATATTTCTTCCTATTAAAACAATAACTAAACAATTGATAACTGTGTCATATTAATAAACTACAAAACTAATAATTTCCTTAAGTATTCTCTGTCGCTGGGCTACAACACATCATCTTTTCTGAACATTTACAAACCAAAACAATTTATTAAAATTCTAATTTTCAGAATTAATCACGTCTAAGGATAACATATATGTGTATTCACTGATAACATATAAATCTGCTACAACCCTATGTTTACTAAAACGCTACCTATTATACCTATTATAAATTCGCTTTTCATTACAAATAATGACGCTAAATGTAGTAATTTTTACGCATAGGGTCGATTGTGTGAACGCTTTTTGTACAAAGCATAAATCTTAGCGTAAGCCATCAGTTATAATAATTACATTCAACGTTAAAAAAAGTAAAATAACGAAAATACCGAACTCCAAGGGAAATTCAAAACGGAATATCCTTTATAAATTGACAAAATCAAAAGCTCAAACACATCAAACGAATGGAAAACAACTGTACGTATGCCTTATATATAATGCTTAATATTGCGTTATTTTTAAATTATATTTTACCGCGTCTTTAAATGTTACAACTACTGAATAAGCTTTTACGCTTAAATGCGGTTCACTTGGATACATAGCATGACCAGTTAAAAGAAAGATTTTTTTATAACTATAAAGGGCCTTGGATTTTAGCTCGGGGATACATTTTTTTTTCTCATAGGGAAAAAGAGAAAATAACTGGATATTGAGGCCAAAGAAAATTTTGACAGGAGACCAAACCAAGTGTTTTCAAGAAAACAATTCTTGATTCATTTTTTTTTTCTCAAACAGGTGAATTTCTCATTATTATGAGATATACATATTAAACAGATATGGCATTTCAGAAAATCTCCAAGCCCAGGTTTTGTCTGCTTAATACAACCCATACCGAAACTCAAATAACTCCAAATTGTAAAACCTTGCTTCACGTAATTTAATGAAACTTTGAAAAACCACGACTAAAATTTGACTAAAAAAAGGACAATCATTACATGATGCGTTTTATCCTTCTCTCCAAATTTCTATGGTAAAGTAAGTATTTCAAACGTGAATGTAAGTATTTAAATAAAGAAAAACTTGTTTCGACATAGATTTAAGTTTATTATCAAGTAGAAAAAAGAAATAACAAAATGTCATAAATAGTGATTGTGCTTTTTTTTTTTTTTATCATATAAGCATTTAGAGAAAGTCTTTTTTACCTCGTTTTGTTCAAGCAAGCAGTTTTTCATATGATCAAGCATATCACACAGAGCTTAACATCTGGAAAGTTGCTTCTGATGAATGTGGGAGTAATGGGTTAGAGTTTGACGATTAGGTGTTGAAGGATAGTGACGTGCTGTTGGATAAGGAGTTCTGGATTGCATGGCCATTTACCGAGTAACTACACCATGGATTGAAATTCTGGGTACGTGAAAGGCTAGATTTGATTGCAGAATTATAAATGCATGTTTAATTTCAAAAAAAAAGAATTTGTACAGAAACATGTATAATTTCAGACAAATAAAATGTAATGATTTGGCTAAGTACATCGAACGCTTTAAAAGCTAAAACTTTAAGAAATTTAAGTTATGCTTTCAAATGAAACTTTGGACAATAGGAAATATAATTCCAAGGATGAAAATATTAATTAGTATAGCAATATCGTAAACATATATATATTATTTCATTGTTTACTTATTTTGATGCTAACGTAGCGAAGGTTGATTAACATAAAAAATACGACGACGTGGTATGATTGTCAATGATACAACTCTCGACGATAGAGCAAATGACTTAGTCTTTTGCAACTATAGGTCATCGTACGGCCTAAAACATGAGCACAAACCGTACCGCATGTTCAGCTATAAAAGGCATCGAAACAATTCAAACGAGAAAACTAACGAAAAGAACGCCGCCTAACCTTGGACAGTGGTGTAACAATTCAACATACAAATAAACTGTGAAAACCAGTTGAAAAGGGCTTACCTCATCAGATCGATACACTTCAGAAGAAATATCTAAAAAACACAGACAGGACGTTGCAGGTTTTTCATACATCCCCGCAACAACAAAATACACTCAGTACATACCTGAGAGTACTCGCTAGTGCAAAGCCAATATCAGCTAATAAAAAAATCATGCATTTAAGACTAACAAATAAACCATTTCACAGCCAAATTTCAATGGTTTAGTGTAAAGACGTCTTTAACAATCAGAGGAAAACACGACATTGTCCAATGCCAAGATGCATTTTCCGACTGAACATAGAGCCATGAATGTTCATATGTATATAACAATAATATTTAGTTTCATTTTAATGTACTGATAACAAAATCAATATTTATACCAATAAAAACAATATTCAAATGTCTAATTACAGTCTTGAATTTGTAACCTTTTCAAATAAGTTTATTTAAAAGAGGGACGAAAGATACCAGAGGAACAGTCAAACTCATAGATCAAAAACAAACTGACAACGCTATGACCAAAAATAAAAAGACAAACAGACAAATAATAGTACAGATGACACAACATAGAAAACTAAAGACTAAGCAACACGATCCCCACCAAACACTGGGGGTGATCTCAGGTACTCCGAAGGGTAATCAGATCTTGCTCCACATGTGGCACCCGTCGTGTTGCTTATGTTATTTAAAGGATCGATAAGTTTACCTGGATGGAATCTAAATTACCGGGCTCGGTAAACAACATCATTGTAAAAATTGGGATGTGCTATCCCGTTTCAAATAAGGTTTCTACAGGTACAGTCAAATTTCAAAACCAAATATATGTATCTATGAAAGAATTGAGAAGAGATGTAAAGTTATTTGTAGTAGTGAAATCCCTGACTTAATGATTTACCACTAACACATAGGCTACGTTCATTGATATCCAAAACATAACAGCAGACACGTGCAAAGCGAACGCGTTGTGATATATAAACACCGTAATGTGGTGCCAAAGGAACATCACCGTCAAAAATTATCAATCGTCCTTTTCGTCGTAAATTTGTTTTTTTTAAATCAAATCATGAATCAACTGTATTGTTGTTGTTGTCCATTCGTTTGATGTGTGTGTTCTTTTGATTTTGCCATTTGATTAGGGACTTTCCGTTTTGAATGATCCTCGGAGTTCAGTATTTTTGTGATTTAACTTTTTTTTTTGTATTCTGTATTTTGTTTTAGATTGAATGCTTCCAACTAATTGTCTTGTGAATTAGATGTGTCTTTGGGTTGGCTGTTTTCTCATATACTCCAAACAAAAACCAAACGATGTGAACAATTTATTTGCCCAGTTTCAGTCGCAATCATTACTTTACCTATTTTTCACCTTGTCAATGTATGTTTTTATTACTCATAATGAGCAATTTAGTGTCAAAGTTGATTTTCTAAATTTCCAGAGATTAGCCCGATTATGGACATAAGTACATGTTTTATATTACATGTACATAAGCAGAGATAATCTCGGAGGTCAAGAGTGTTCAAAACCAAATATCAGGCTTATTTTCAATAAGTGCAATATAAAAATAAGAAGATGTGGTATGATTGCAAATGAGACAAGAATCCAACAGAGACCAAATGACATAAAATTAACACCTATAGGTCACCGTACTGCCTTCAACAATGAATAAAACCCATACCGCATAGTCAGCTATAAAAGTCCCGAAATAACATATGTTAAACAACTTAAATGAGAAAACAAACGGCCTGATTTATGTATAAACCAATGAACAAAATATATGATTTACAACATCAAACGACAATCACTGAATTACAGGCTCCTGACTCGGAATAGGCACATAAAGAATTCGGCGGTGTTAAACTAGTTTGTTGGCGCCAAAACTCCCCCTAACTTGGAATAGTAATTTAACAGTCCAACACAAGAACAAACTATAAGAAAACAATAGGTGTTTGTTTGTTTCACTTTTTACATTACAACTGTATACAATTTAAGGGGCTGGGGGTTAAGGAGGGGGGGGGGGGGGGGGGGTAGAACTTACAGACAACAAAACCCTATAATATATTGATGAATATTTCTCACCAAGCGCAGTATATTTTCCCCCTATATTACAGAAACAAGTGTACTTTTCTTGTGTTTTCTACGGAATGGCTTGCATCCAAATCATTAGGTCAATCGATAGCATTGAACGTTGAATAACAATCAAAATCGAAAATCACAGATGTATCTATTTCTAATGCTCATTTCTTAACCAAAACTATCTTCAGTTCATATCTTTCACTCAAAAAATAAATGCAATATTATATCAATGATTTTTTGTTTTTCTACAAGTTTGCCTAGCTGTATCCGAAGGACAGAACGTTATGAAAAGTCCTTCATTTGCATTATGCCAAAAACAATGTGAGTCATATCAGTTCTTTGGTTATAGTGTAAGTATTGACTTTGTCTTTTGAATTTCGTATTCTATTTTCAAATTGCGAACAGTTTTTCTTGAAATTGCACTAAATCAAATCTAACTTGGGAGTGTTTTTTTTTTAATTGAACGTATGAACTTGGTTATGTGACGTTATATGGGATGGTTGAGATTTGAAGAGACTAATTTAACCCTTGCACATAATCAGTTGACATCTAAATGTTCTTGTATTATTTGGTTTGCTTTGTGACTCTCTAATTTACAAATGCTCCACATTAAATAAATAGAAATATCAAAAGACGGAAAAAAACCCGTAATGAAAATTAGTTCCTTTCAACACTATGCAAAAAGCAAAAATTGAGTGTAAACAGTTCCCAATTACTTTTTTTTATGTTTTTCAGTTGTCTTATTTTTTATAAGCATGATGTAAAACGTAGATTAATTGTCGATCGGTCACTCTAACGTTTGATTCAATCTTAAGGAAATGAAAGCCACTCTACAAAAAAAAATATCAAATGAAAATATAAGTAGATATATCAGCAGTCTAAACCTAATCTTATGATGGACGAACAAATGAAAAAAAATGTCAATCAAGTTGAGAAAATTCCCTAAAAATTATTGAATACAGAAATGAAAGGCTAACATCCAGACCCATTTCTATTGACTAGTCATCTTATATTGATGTTTAATCCTAACTTTCAATTTCAGAATTACAACTTATAATCTGAAATCTTGATATTCAAATTCAAATATTAAAGCTATGATTTTAAACTCGAATGATATTTCTGGGCTATCCTATATTTTTAAATACAATATTTTATTACCTTTATAGGAGTCAACAACAATTTGTACCTGTCTACATACTAAAGGTAGTTCGTACAGTATAAAGAATTGTATAGAAAAAACATAATTCAACATACTTCTTCGTTTATAAAGGTAAGCACAAGCCATTGTAAATTACACAATTTATCACCTTAACTTCTTTTAAAGTAAAGTTCGTAAATATAGTTGTGTTACATTTAAAATTATATGAGAAAATATCATATAATCTTTATTGAGTATATACTTAAGAATCAAAAGTAAAATAACACAAATACCGAACTCCGAGGAAAATTCTTAACGGAAAGTCCCTAAGCAAATGGCAAAATCAAAAGCTCAAACACATCAAACGAATGGATAACAACTGTCATATTCCCAACTTGGTACAGGCATTTTCTTATGTAAAAAAAGGTGGATTAAACCTGGTTTTATAGCTAGGTAAACCTCTCACTTGTATGACAGTCGCATAAAAATTCATTATATTGACAACGATGTGTGAACAAAACAAACAGACATAATAGGTAAAAATGTCAAAAATAGGGGTACAGCAGTCAGCATTGTGTTATAATCTTAATCACAACAAAAACAAGCAAATGTGTCAACAAAGACAAACAAAAAGGCATATAGACAAAGCACATAGCAAAAACGAACGACAAGAATACAAAAAATTACCATAGCACAACACAATGACGGGATGTAGAAGTACCGAGCCACGTCAAATGGATCACTACAATAACAAGCAAATAGGTCAACAAAGACAAACAAAAAGGCATATATACAAAGCATATTAGCAAAAACGAAAGACAAGATTACACATATATACCATAGCACAACAACACAATGACGAAATGTACAAGTACCGAGCTACGTCAAATGGATACTGTCAAAAATAGGATAAACAGTAAAAGTAATACATTACAAGGGAAAATAAAAGAATACTATAATACTATATCAAGTGAAATGTTATTTGTCTTCTTTTTACAAATAACGCAATTGTAATTTAATATTTATTTCAACATATAATTCCAATTCTATGTATGTAGATAAGACAGACATATCCTCGCATTATCTTTGATATATTTACCTGCAATGTTATATATGTTGATTTTTTTTTACATTCTACATTTGCCTACGAAGCGGATATGAAGTAAGGAAATGTGATTGCCAATGAAACAACTGTCCACCGAACAGCAAATTACGTAGATATTAGAGATGGATACATTCCTTCAGATGTTATTTTACATTGTGTAATCATACAGATTTATGTTGTATAATGTTTTAATATTTATATTATTATGATTTTTGTAACATTTTACCACATTTAGTATTGAGTGGGAATGTATCTGGTAATGACAATGGTAAATATACCACTTTATACTGTTATGAAGGCAACAATGGACTGACAGCAGCTAATTGTAATGATAGTCCAGATATTTCAAGGGCCTATAGATGTAGTAAATATCAATCAGTATGCGTATTAATTGATTTTGTAATTTAAATTTACTAGTCAACAAAAGAAACGATACAAGGCAATGTATTTTCCATATATTATGAAATTGGATACACTGTACCAATGTTAATAATTGCTCAATTGGTCTAATATTTACAGAGTGTTATATCTTATCAAAACCATTGATTTCAGGAAAAAACTCAATTTTTTTAAGGGGCGACTTTTGTCATCATTTTCCGCAAAATAAATTTGACCCCTCTGTTCAATAACACGGTATTTTCTCATTTTCCTATTTGGTCAGATTCTTTTAATCATATGCATTTGCTGTGCAAATGAATGTTTTTCATTAGATAATTGAACAGTTTTTCTTATTTATTATATTTTATGATAGATTGGAGTTCAATCTTGTGTATCGTTACTTTTGTTGACTAGTATATATTCAAATGAAACCTCTTGCTTATAACATTACTGGAACACACCTGCGAAATCGCGGGCATTTAGAGCGTGGTTGAAAGTATGTTAATTGTTGTAGGATGAGGTTTTGTAAAACATTTTATGACTGGAGAATTATAGGAATGGTATCAAAAGTCATAGGTACTTGGGGACAGGACAATTTGTTTTTAGCCCTCCCCTTTTTTCCAAAATCCGTTATTTTTTGTTTTCTATTAATTTCAATTATTTTCGTGTTTTTCTGTATACTATGACCATACACATACTATAAATAAAGTGTATTTGCTATCTACCATCAATTCCAAGTTTACTATCCGGGGCGGTCACTTATATATTCAGAGACATATAATACATGTCATACATGTATTATATGTCTCTGATATATAGATAGAGACTCTCTATATCATACATCAGTGTTCATAGCATACAGAAAAACGCGAAAATAATTGTCCTGTCCCCAAGTACCTATGAAAATTAAGTGTAATTTTATACAGTCCTAAACGGAAGTCTTGTCTATTACTTAAAAATCCGTCCGATTACGGAAACAATATCCGGACTTCTTTATTTTCGTTTTTCTCCCAAAATAACCCAAACGGAATAATCATAAGCGAGGATGACAAATGCGACTCTGCATGGTACCTACAGGACACAGAGGCATGATGATTAATTTATTGTGGAAGGAAAAGAAGCGACTAACAAAATGAGGTCTTCTCGATTAATAGTATAGATAAAGCTGATCCCTTTAGTAAAAATTAGTAATTATTTCCAGTTTTTATGTGGCTCTATCAGAGAAACAAAGCCTTCTTTTTACTATGCAGATTAAAGGCACACGAAAATAAATAGTAAAAATCGTCATTTAAGGTTGATAACTAATATAATAAGTCAAATAATGATTTCGTATTTTTAGTGGAGAAGATTTTTTATTATTTGTAAACGGACGGCAGACGACGAAAATCAAGTGACAAGTAAAAGCTTGCCTTTTGGACCGAATAGGCTTTAACAAAAATAGCAGCACTTTACGTACCTTTAGAATATATTCTTCTGTATACTTTATGTGTCAAAAGTAGGCTATTTTTAAATAATGTAATAAATGAAATAAACACTTATAAATTCGGTGCGTCCGAAGCGCTGTTTTTTATGGGGGGGGTTAACATGCATCAATGCTCAAAACCAGGGGTGAGTAAAAAACTGCAACGTTAGGCGCTATATGATAAAAAAAGGCTGAAACAGTTTAGCCAAATTAATGTTAGCCAACTTTGCCTGAGAGAGTGTAACACTTAGTTTTCAAAGAATTAATTCTGAGTTGGATAGCAATGCCGTACTTAGGAGCTACTGATTACTTTGAGGACATACAGTCCACAAGCAGTTACATCGACCCTGTACTTGTACATTCAATAAATGCTTTCTACATTTTGTGCGCCCGAAGCGTTTTTCTGAATAGATATTCATTAGAAACGCTCAAACCTAAAAACTAGAAAGTATTTCAGTTTAACGTACTTATTATATCTCACACTGAAATTAGTGAAAGATGTTTACACAAATGAGAACGGTTTTATAAAATGTAAAATAACAAAAATACTGAACTTCAAGGAAAATTCAAAACGGAATGTCCCTTATTAAATGGCAAAATCAAACGCTCAAACACATTAAACGAATGAAAAAAAATTGATATCATATTCCAGACTTGGTACAGACATTTCCTTATGTAGAAAAGGTGGATTAAACCTGGTTTCATAGCTATCTAAACCTCTCACTTAAATGACAGTCATATATCATTCCATTATATTGACAACAATGTGTGAGCAAAACAAACAGACATAATAAATAAACATGTCAACAATTGGGGTATAGCAGTCAACATTGTATTATGATCTGAATCAATATAAAAACAAAGAACTATTTAAACAAAGAAATGCAAAATGGCATATAGACACTTTACAGAAAAAGCACATAAGCAAAAATGAATGACAATAATACAAAAATGACCATAGCACAATAACACAATGGCGGGATGTATAAATACATAGCCACGCCAAAAGTATATTTCAAAAATTGACTTTTTGTGGAATTTCCGGACTGATAATAGGTATGATGTGCCAATTTCTTATTAAAACATGTAAGATAAATGTTTTCATAGCCTTATATCTTGCCTTTTATTTTTCTGTTATCATCTTATTGATTTAATTCTTTTTCATTATAATCGGATTTCAAGAGGATTTTTATTCTTATTTCATATTCCATCTCTCTTTTTTTCATCTCTTCCAAGATAACGGGTCCGTGTGCGGTTGGGGTATACCGTATTCAACAAGCAAACAAATGTGTCTGAATATATATCAGCTTTTGCTTCCACCTGGAACTTATTGCAGATTGAAAAGTCATGAAAACGAATGCTATCTTTCCTTGACAAATACTTTTCGAGCTGAAACCGATTCTAAGCTGCCACAAGGTAAATCATTTAACCAACTCATTTTTGCGAATATAATTTCTCTTTAATCCTTTTCTAGCCACAGAATTTCAAATGTACTTGATGTAGATTTATAAGATCTAAGTTTTACATATTTGTGATGATTTTTTTCGCGTTATTTTTCCACTCGCGAAAATCGATCAATAAATCGCTCGCGAAAATTATTTGTTAAACAGTATATGTTTTTGGTTCTCTTATCTTTTACAATAACAAGAAACATTATATAAGAGTAATTCTCTATAAATATTAAAGTAATTAAAAAAATCTACAAAAAAGTAAAATTACAATAATACCGAAAATTAAAAACATAAACACCTTCATCAAATGGCAAAATCAAAAGCTCAAACACATCAAACGAATGGAAAACAACTGTCGAAGTCCTTTCTTGATACAGGCATTTCCTTATGTAGAAAATGGTGGATTAAATCTGGTTGACAGTTTTATAGAATTCCAAATATTAACAACAATGTGTGAGCAAAACAAACAGACATGATAGGTAAAAATGTCAATAACACAATGGCGGGATGTTTAAATACTAGCCACGCCAAAAGTATATATCAAAAATGGAATAACCAGTAAGAGTAAAAAATTTACAAACACAAATAAAAAGAACACTATAACACGAAATTAAGATGATAAACAACGTCAGTACATAGAATCTATATATCAAACCCATCATGTATCATCTGTAAAGTTGAAACGGAATATCTCTAAACAAGTTCTTGGTTTCTTCCGACAAACTTTTTTAGAAAATGGACGAACGTTCCTTGAAATAACCTTGGTTTATCAACTTTCTGACCAGACACTGGTGAAGTTTTGCAAAGTCTGAGTAGCAACTCCAAGCTGCTGAATACTGAATGAGTTTGATAATGTATATATCATATGCAGGTGAAGTTGGTATATAGCTGCGAAGGTGGGGGATGAATTTAGAATTTCAAGATTAAGATCGTCTCGTCTATCATGGATTCTGGTATGGAGATGACCACTTATGTCAAATTCCAGGTATAAGTCTAAAAATGAGGCGGTGGAAGCCGTGTCTGTTGTTTCTTTCATTTCGAGTTCTGGAGGATATATTAATGGAATACGTGGTTTAGTCAGTAATTTTCACGTAACAAGACGTATCCATGTAACCCTTTCAGTTTTGTTTTTTTTTTTTTTTTTACAATATCTGTGTTAAAAGTCAATCTATCGATCAAAATATAATACCTCTATAATTGAAAATGTATTATATCTTTTTATAGGTTAACTGTAAATGCATCATATACTTTGTAATTTTGTAAATGGCTAGCTTTTACCGAGACTTCCATGGAATTTGAAAGGTATTAACAAATGTATGATAACATATACTTCTACATAAATAAAGGGCATATATTTTGATTTTAACATTTTAATAGAATTTCAATTCAACCGAATTCAGATTATCTAAATTATCGATTGATATCAATTTATGTATGCTTTATAAAAATTATTAATAAAGTGAAAATAGTTTAATAGACGTTTTATATAATAATTATTGTTTATTTCTTTTTTCACACCATGCAATGTGTATTGCCAGATTCCATAATTATAAGTTAACCTCGGTTAAAGAGTGATCAGCGTATCTAGTAATGAAAAGCCTCACCTACAGTGATGCCCGGGTGCTTAATCATTGCTGAGACGTATAATACTTCTAATACTATGTAATATATGCTTCTGTTTTTAATGTATAAATCATGTTGTTTTCTTATTAAATTGAGTTACTTTCTCACCAGATTTGTGCTGGGAATTGCAAAAAATGTTTCTATATATAATTTATAAATCTGCTGTTAACGGGATATCGTACAGTATTCTACAGGTTTTCTGACTTCGTCCCCTTTCACAGGTAACACAGTTTTTCTTATTTATTATATTTTATGATAGATTGGAGTTCAATCTTGTGTATCGTTACTTTTGTTGACTAGTATATATTCAAATGAAACCTCTTGCTTATAACATTACTGGAACACACCTGCGAAATCGCGGGCATTTAGAGCGTGGTTGAAAGTATGTTAATTGTTGTAGGATGAGGTTTTGTAAAACATTTTATGACTGGAGAATTATAGGAATGGTATCAAAAGTCATAGGTACTTGGGGACAGGACAATTTGTTTTTAGCCCTCCCCTTTTTTCCAAAATCCGTTATTTTTTGTTTTCTATTAATTTCAATTATTTTCGTGTTTTTCTGTATACTATGAACATACACATACTATAAATAAAGTGTATTTGCTATCTACCATCAATTCCAAGTTTACTATCCGGGGCGGTCACTTATATATTCAGAGACATATAATACATGTCATACATGTATTATATGTCTCTGATATATAGATAGAGACTCTCTATATCATACATCAGTGTTCATAGCATACAGAAAAACGCGAAAATAATTGTCCTGTCCCCAAGTACCTATAAAAATTAAGTGTAATTTTATACAGTCCTAAACGGAAGACTTGTCTATTACTTAAAAATCCGTCCGATTACGGAAACAATATCCGGACTTCTTTATTTTCGTTTTTCTCCCAAAATAACCCAAACGGAATAATCATAAGCGAGGATGACAAATGCGACTCTGCATGGTACCTACAGGACACAGAGGCATGATGATTAATTTATTGTGGAAGGAAAAGAAGCGACTAACAAAATGAGGTCTTCTCGATTAATAGTATAGATAAAGCTGATCCCTTTAGTAAAAATTAGTAATTATTTCCAGTTTTTATGTGGCTCTATCAGAGAAACAAAGCCTTCTTTTTACTATGCAGATTAAAGGCACACGAAAATAAATAGTAAAAATCGTCATTTAAGGTTGATAACTAATATAATAAGTCAAATAATGATTTCGTATTTTTAGTGGAGAAGATTTTTTATTATTTGTAAACGGACGGCAGACGACGAAAATCAAGTGACAAGTAAAAGCTTGCCTTTTGGACCGAATAGGCTTTAACAAAAATAGCAGCACTTTACGTACCTTTAGAATATATTCTTCTGTATACTTTATGTGTCAAAAGTAGGCTATTTTTAAATAATGTCATAAATGAAATAAACACTTATAAATTCGGTGCGTCCGAAGCGCTGTTTTTTATGGGGGGGGGGGGGGGGGGGGGGGGGGGGGGGGTTAACATGCATCAATGCTCAAAACCAGGGGTGAGTAAAAAACTGCAACGTTAGGCGCTATATGATAAAAAAAGGCTGAAACAGTTTAGCCAAATTAATGTTAGCCAACTTTGCCTGAGAGAGTGTAACACTTAGTTTTCAAAGAATTAATTCTGAGTTGGATAGCAATGCCGTACTTAGGAGCTACTGATTACTTTGAGGACATACAGTCCACAAGCAGTTACATCGACCCTGTACTTGTACATTCAATAAATGCTTTCTACATTTTGTGCGCCCGAAGCGTTTTTCTAAATAGATATTCATTAGAAACGCTCAAACCTAAAAACTAGAAAGTATTTCAGTTTAACGTACTTATTATATCTCACACTGAAATTATTGAAAGATGTTTACACAAATGAGAACGGTTTTATAAAATGTAAAATAACAAAAATACTGAACTTCAAGGAAAATTCAAAACGGAATGTCCCTTATTAAATGGCAAAATCAAACGCTCAAACACATTAAACGAATGAAAAAAAATTGATATCATATTCCAGACTTGGTACAGACATTTCCTTATGTAGAAAAGGTGGATTAAACCTGGTTTCATAGCTATCTAAACCTCTCACTTAAATGACAGTCATATATCATTCCATTATATTGACAACAATGTGTGAGCAAAACAAACAGACATAATAAATAAACATGTCAACAATTGGGGTATAGCAGTCAACATTGTATTATGATCTGAATCAATATAAAAACAAAGAACTATTTAAACAAAGAAATGCAAAATGGCATATAGACACTTTACAGAAAAAGCACATAAGCAAAAATGAATGACAATAATACAAAAATGACCATAGCACAATAACACAATGGCGGGATGTATAAATACATAGCCACGCCAAAAGTATATTTCAAAAATTGACTTTTTGTGGAATTTCCGGACTGATAATAGGTATGATGTGCCAATTTCTTATTAAAACATGTAAGATAAATGTTTTCATAGCCTTATATCTTGCCTTTTATTTTTCTGTTATCATCTTATTGATTTAATTCTTTTTCATTATAATCGGATTTCAAGAGGATTTTTATTCTTATTTCATATTCCACCTCTCTTTTTTTCATCTCTTCCAAGATAACGGGTCCGTGTGCGGTTGGGGTATACCGTATTCAACAAGCAAACAAATGTGTCTGAATATATATCAGCTTTTGCTTCCACCTGGAACTTATTGCAGATTGAAAAGTCATGAAAACGAATGCTATCTTTCCTTGACAAATACTTTTCGAGCTGAAACCGATTCTAAGCTGCCACAAGGTAAATCATTTAACCAACTCATTTTTGCGAATATAATTTCTCTTTAATCCTTTTCTAGCCACAGAATTTCAAATGTACTTGATGTAGATTTATAAGATCTAAGTTTTACATATTTGTGATGATTTTTTTCGCGTTATTTTTCCACTCGCGAAAATCGATCAATAAATCGCTCGCGAAAATTATTTGTTAAACAGTATATGTTTTTGGTTCTCTTATCTTTTACAATAACAAGAAACATTATATAAGAGTAATTCTCTATAAATATTAAAGTAATTAAAAAAATCTACAAAAAAGTAAAATTACAATAATACCGAAAATTAAAAACATAAACACCTTCATCAAATGGCAAAATCAAAAGCTCAAACACATCAAACGAATGGAAAACAACTGTCGAAGTCCTTTCTTGATACAGGCATTTCCTTATGTAGAAAATGGTGGATTAAATCTGGTTGACAGTTTTATAGAATTCCAAATATTAACAACAATGTGTGAGCAAAACAAACAGACATGATAGGTAAAAATGTCAATAACACAATGGCGGGATGTTTAAATACTAGCCACGCCAAAAGTATATATCAAAAATGGAATAACCAGTAAGAGTAAAAAATTTACAAACACAAATAAAAAGAACACTATAACACGAAATTAAGATGATAAACAACGTCAGTACATAGAATCTATATATCAAACCCATCATGTATCATCTGTAAAGTTGAAACGGAATATCTCTAAACAAGTTCTTGGTTTCTTCCGACAAACTTTTTTAGAAAATGGACGAACGTTCCTTGAAATAACCTTGGTTTATCAACTTTCTGACCAGACACTGGTGAAGTTTTGCAAAGTCTGAGTAGCAACTCCAAGCTGCTGAATACTGAATGAGTTTGATAATGTATATATCATATGCAGGTGAAGTTGGTATATAGCTGCGAAGGTGGGGGATGAATTTAGAATTTCAAGATTAAGATCGTCTCGTCTATCATGGATTCTGGTACGGAGATGACCACTTATGTCAAATTCCAGGTATAAGTCTAAAAATGAGGCGGTGGAAGCCGTGTCTGTTGTTTCTTTCATTTCGAGTTCTGGAGGATATATTAATGGAATACGTGGTTTAGTCAGTAATTCTCACGTAACAAGACCTATCCATGTAACCCTTTCAGTTTTGTTTTTTTTTTTTTTTTTACAATATCTGTGTTAAAAGTCAATCTATCGATCAAAATATAATACCTCTATAATTGAAAATGTATTATATCTTTTTATAGGTTAACTGTAAATGCATCATATACTTTGTAATTTTGTAAATGGCTAGCTTTTACCGAGACTTCCATGGAATTTGAAAGGTATTAACAAATGTATGATAACATATACTTCTACATAAATAAAGGGCATATATTTTGATTTTAACATTTTAATAGAATTTCAATTCAACCGAATTCAGATTATCTAAATTATCGATTGATATCAATTTATGTATGCTTTATAAAAATTATTAATAAAGTGAAAATAGTTTAATAGACGTTTTATATAATAATTATTGTTTATTTCTTTTTTCACACCATGCAATGTGTATTGCCAGATTCCATAATTATAAGTTAACCTCGGTTAAAGAGTGATCAGCGTATCTAGTAATGAAAAGCCTCACCTACAGTGATGCCCGGGTGCTTAATCATTGCTGAGACGTATAATACTTCTAATACTATGTAATATATGCTTCTGTTTTTAATGTATAAATCATGTTGTTTTCTTATTAAATTGAGTTACTTTCTCACCAGATTTGTGCTGGGAATTGCAAAAAATGTTTCTATATATAATTTATAAATCTGCTGTTAACGGGATATCGTACAGTATTCTACAGGTTTTCTGACTTCGTCCCCTTTCACAGGTAACACAGTTTTTCTTATTTATTATATTTTATGATAGATTGGAGTTCAATCTTGTGTATCGTTACTTTTGTTGACTAGTATATATTCAAATGAAACCTCTTGCTTATAACATTACTGGAACACACCTGCGAAATCGCGGGCATTTAGAGCGTGGTTGAAAGTATGTTAATTGTTGTAGGATGAGGTTTTGTAAAACATTTTATGACTGGAGAATTATAGGAATGGTATCAAAAGTCATAGGTACTTGGGGACAGGACAATTTGTTTTTAGCCCTCCCCTTTTTTCCAAAATCCGTTATTTTTTGTTTTCTATTAATTTCAATTATTTTCGTGTTTTTCTGTATACTATGAACATACACATACTATAAATAAAGTGTATTTGCTATCTACCATCAATTCCAAGTTTACTATCCGGGGCGGTCACTTATATATTCAGAGACATATAATACATGTCATACATGTATTATATGTCTCTGATATATAGATAGAGACTCTCTATATCATACATCAGTGTTCATAGCATACAGAAAAACGCGAAAATAATTGTCCTGTCCCCAAGTACCTATGAAAATTAAGTGTAATTTTATACAGTCCTAAACGGAAGACTTGTCTATTACTTAAAAATCCGTCCGATTACGGAAACAATATCCGGACTTCTTTATTTTCGTTTTTCTCCCAAAATAACCCAAACGGAATAATCATAAGCGAGGATGACAAATGCGACTCTGCATGGTACCTACAGGACACAGAGGCATGATGATTAATTTATTGTGGAAGGAAAAGAAGCGACTAACAAAATGAGGTCTTCTCGATTAATAGTATAGATAAAGCTGATCCCTTTAGTAAAAATTAGTAATTATTTCCAGTTTTTATGTGGCTCTATCAGAGAAACAAAGCCTTCTTTTTACTATGCAGATTAAAGGCACACGAAAATAAATAGTAAAAATCGTCATTTAAGGTTGATAACTAATATAATAAGTCAAATAATGATTTCGTATTTTTAGTGGAGAAGATTTTTTATTATTTGTAAACGGACGGCAGACGACGAAAATCAAGTGACAAGTAAAAGCTTGCCTTTTGGACCGAATAGGCTTTAACAAAAATAGCAGCACTTTACGTACCTTTAGAATATATTCTTCTGTATACTTTATGTGTCAAAAGTAGGCTATTTTTAAATAATGTCATAAATGAAATAAACACTTATAAATTCGGTGCGTCCGAAGCGCTGTTTTTTATGGGGGGGTTAACATGCATCAATGCTCAAAACCAGGGGTGAGTAAAAAACTGCAACGTTAGGCGCTATATGATAAAAAAAGGCTGAAACAGTTTAGCCAAATTAATGTTAGCCAACTTTGCCTGAAAGAGTGTAACACTTAGTTTTCAAAGAATTAATTCTGAGTTGGATAGCAATGCCGTACTTAGGAGCTACTGATTACTTTGAGGACATACAGTCCACAAGCAGTTACATCGACCCTGTACTTGTACATTCAATAAATGCTTTCTACATTTTGTGCGCCCGAAGCGTTTTTCTGAATAGATATTCATTAGAAACGCTCAAACCTAAAAACTAGAAAGTATTTCAGTTTAACGTACTTATTATATCTCACACTGAAATTAGTGAAAGATGTTTACACAAATGAGAACGGTTTTATAAAATGTAAAATAACAAAAATACTGAACTTCAAGGAAAATTCAAAACGGAATGTCCCTTATTAAATGGCAAAATCAAACGCTCAAACACATTAAACGAATGAAAAAAAATTGATATCATATTCCAGACTTGGTACAGACATTTCCTTATGTAGAAAAGGTGGATTAAACCTGGTTTCATAGCTATCTAAACCTCTCACTTAAATGACAGTCATATATCATTCCATTATATTGACAACAATGTGTGAGCAAAACAAACAGACATAATAAATAAACATGTCAACAATTGGGGTATAGCAGTCAACATTGTATTATGATCTGAATCAATATAAAAACAAAGAACTATTTAAACAAAGAAATGCAAAATGGCATATAGACACTTTACAGAAAAAGCACATAAGCAAAAATGAATGACAATAATACAAAAATGACCATAGCACAATAACACAATGGCGGGATGTATAAATACATAGCCACGCCAAAAGTATATTTCAAAAATTGACTTTTTGTGGAATTTCCGGACTGATAATAGGTATGATGTGCCAATTTCTTATTAAAACATGTAAGATAAATGTTTTCATAGCCTTATATCTTGCCTTTTATTTTTCTGTTATTATCTTATTGATTTAATTCTTTTTCATTATAATCGGATTTCAAGAGGATTTTTATTCTTATTTCATATTCCATCTCTCTTTTTTTCATCTCTTCCAAGATAACGGGTCCGTGTGCGGTTGGGGTATACCGTATTCAACAAGCAAACAAATGTGTCTGAATATATATCAGCTTTTGCTTCCACCTGGAACTTATTGCAGATTGAAAAGTCATGAAAACGAATGCTATCTTTCCTTGACAAATACTTTTCGAGCTGAAACCGAATCTAAGCTGCCACAAGGTAAATCATTTAACCAACTCATTTTTGCGAATATAATTTCTCTTTAATCCTTTTCTAGCCACAGAATTTCAAATGTACTTGATGTAGATTTATAAGATCTAAGTTTTACATATTTGTGATGATTTTTTTCGCGTTATTTTTCCACTCGCGAAAATCGATCAATAAATCGCTCGCGAAAATTATTTGTTTAACAGTATATGTTTTTGGTTCTCTTATCTTTTACAATAACAAGAAACATTATATAAGAGTAATTCTCTATAAATATTAAAGTAATTAAAAAAATCTACAAAAAAGTAAAATTACAATAATACCGAAAATTAAAAACATAAACACCTTCATCAAATGGCAAAATCAAAAGCTCAAACACATCAAACGAATGGAAAACAACTGTCGAAGTCCTTTCTTGATACAGGCATTTCCTTATGTAGAAAATGGTGGATTAAATCTGGTTGACAGTTTTATAGAATTCCAAATATTAACAACAATGTGTGAGCAAAACAAACAGACATGATAGGTAAAAATGTCAATAACACAATGGCGGGATGTTTAAATACTAGCCACGCCAAAAGTATATATCAAAAATGGAATAACCAGTAAAGGTAAAAAATTTACAAACACAAATAAAAAGAACACTATAACATGAAATTAAGATGATAAACAACGTCAGTACATAGAATCTATATATCAAACCCATCATGTATCATCTGTAAAGTTGAAACGGAATATCTCTAAACAAGTTCTTGGTTTCTTCCGACAAACTTTTTTAGAAAATGGACGAACGTTCCTTGAAATAACCTTGGTTTATCAACTTTCTGACCAGACACTGGTGAAGTTTTGCAAAGTCTGAGTAGCAACTCGAAGCTGCTGAATACTGAATGAGTTTGATAATGTATATATCATATGCAGGTGAAGTTGGTATATAGCTGCGAAGGTGGGGGATGAATTTAGAATTTCAAGACTACGATCGTCTCGTCTATCATGGATTCTGGTACGGAGATGACCACTTATGTCAAATTCCAGGTATAAGTCTAAAAATGAGGCGGTGGAAGCCGTGTCTGTTGTTTCTTTCATTTCGAGTTCTGGAGGATATATTAATGGAATACGTGGTTTAGTCAGTAATTCTCACGTAACAAGACCTATCCATGTAACCCTTTCAGTTTTGTTTTTTTTTTTTTTTTACAATATCTGTGTTAAAAGTCAATCTATCGATCAAAATATAATACCTCTATAATTGAAAATGTATTATATCTTTTTATAGGTTAACTGTAAATGCATCATATACTTTGTAATTTTGTAAATGGCTAGCTTTTACCGAGACTTCCATGGAATTTGAAAGGTATTAACAAATGTATGATAACATATACTTCTACATAAATAAAGGGCATATATTTTGATTTTAACATTTTAATGTATATTTTTTCGACAGGTTACCTTCTCTTTGGTAGGACATCCTGGTACTCAGTCAAGCCAGAGCAACGAAAAGAAGTAAAATCAAGCTTTCAATCGGTACAATTGTTTGGGAAAGTAACTGTTTGATGTTTTCATTATACGAAAAAATAATCAGAAAACAGTAAACTTCCTCCCAAATTGCACAGATAATAATTATGTTCGATTTTACTTCTTTTGGTTGTTCTTACTTGACCGAGTACCAGGATGTCCAACCACAGATTATATAACATGTCGAAAAATCATATAATCCGGAGTCAAAAGTCGGTAAAATGAAAAAAGTCTATTCAATCATTGACATGGATAAGATGTTTGAAATAGTAAACATAAAGGTGACATTTATGACATAAAGTTTTGTCATAAATGACAAAACATATCTTTAACATGCAATTCTTCAAAGTTGTTGACAAATTAAACGTTTGTTTGACTTGTCTGTAAAATAATTATTAAAACATTTAACGAAATTATCTCTCATTCTGTATATTTACACTTTTGCAAAAAACATATATAATCTCGTTGCTATGGAAATTTGTTACAAATACTTTGATTTATTTCAATTAAAATATGTTTCCCTTCAGATTATTGTGTTCATGAATTCCTCAACTTAACTATTTCAATCAACATTTGTTACAAAAAACAAATGCAAAAAAAAAAAAAAAGCAACCACAACTTACCCATTGCCAACACTGATATGTTTCATAAAAATCAAAGTAATGGCTTTTAATCAAAGTTATTCTGACAGAGTTTTCGTAGTTAAAATACTTGATGCAAGACTAGTTTCATTCTAACACATACTATGGTGCCTTTTCAAAAGAAGGACCCAACTAATCGGTATTGTTTGTGTTATGTTATATCTTAATATGTGTTGTAATTTTGAGAATTTCGTGTTGATGACAGATCTTTGATTGTTTCTGTTGAACATGGTGAATGTATTCACAACTTTTAATGATTAGGAAAGATAAAAAACCTTACAAATTATATACCCATCTGTCTTTAGCTAAAGTTGAATTCTATTTGTGTTCACTAGATACAATAAAACCAACATTGTACTATCAAAAACAAAGAAAAGCAACATTTTAAAAAATACAATTTACTTCAAATTTTCAGACAACACACATCAGAGTACTCTTATTTTCCGACTTTGTGGTTCGTTAAAATGTAAAAGTATATGACATCAAAGTCTATAGCGTTCAGATGACGTCACTGTACAATCAATATTTGCTGTGTCCAACATAGGCTGTAACGGATAACAGACCTGTCAACGCATTACACTTGATCAAACGACATATACGGTCTTGTTGAATTATCCCGGATTCTTCCAAAATTGCCTGCTGCAGTTCTTGCAGAATGTGCGGCGCTGCATAACAACTGTAGACGTTTTTAACCAAATTAGCCCAAAAGTTTCATAACTGGTTGTTTGGACGGTCAGCGGAGCACTGATACGTTCTGATTGGCTATAAAGTCAACAATAGCACAAGCTGTGTGCTACCGAGCGTTGTGGTGTTGGAAAACTTTCCACTTGAGATTTATTACAGGCAGCATGTGTGATGTCAAAACATCGTATCTGTATCCAGCATCTTAGTGGTAGCCGGAGATGTGCAAGAGTTGAGTGTTGCATGTGTAGGATACTAAAGTATAACACTCAACATCATCACACTTCCTCCGTCAAACTTGTCGACCTCAATGATTTCGTTCTTTGCTAACCTGCCATTTCAGCTCCAGTATACACGTGTACAGCCATTTTCTTCTCTGCAGTTTTAATGTTGATTCGCGGAGCCAGACTAGTCTCCGGTTTGGAAAGTCCAAGCTCAATATACTGTCCACAATCATACACTCAGTCTCATTACTGCGCCATAGTTATGACGTCTGGTGCATACGCCATTTTTACGAAGACGATCTCGGACTGTCTTTGACCTTAGGCACTTTATCTGGAGAATTTAGCTGAAAGAATTATAAGCATTCAGATACATAGATATCATCATAATCTGTAATATAAGTATTAATATTAAATTTTTCTATTACCGTCATAAGCTAAAATGTTAATTTCACTTTTATGCATATATGGTAATTATATTCTTGATCGTACTCATCTTTTATTACTCTGGTATGAATAACATGAATAAGCAGGAAAATTTAATGTTGGCTTTTTTGCTTTCTCCGCTTACCATATGTATCTGTGTTAACATTATGACATCGAACATTTTGTATTTTTTTCGTATTGTATTATTTTGTAAACTTTTAATTGCCTTGTTTGGTCATAACTGTGTACAATGATGATTCAAATTATTGTTTCCGATTGCTGTTGTCATCAATGGTTGCCATTGACATGCTCATTTTACATGCTTTAATTGTGATAATTCCTATACTTTATGGTAAGTGATTTTCACCTTTTCATTTGGTATCTAATTTCAATATAAATGCATATTTATATATACAACTTTTTTCCGTATAATTATATATTGAAAAAAATTTAGTCATACATGTATATTAATTTCTGTTTTTAAAACTCGTATGCATTCAAATTGACGACAGAAAATGTCTCACGAACACCGGTAATCTAGTCCATATTTGTCAGTGTTTCAATGTTCGCAGAAATTACATATAGTTGTAACATCTTTAATCTTTATTTAAAAGCAAAATAACACAAATACCGAATTCTACGGAAAATTCAAATCGGAAAGTACCTTTACAAATTGCTTAATGTTTCATTTTATTTTAAAATCTATTTAATAGACCTTTTAGGCGACATCGTACGAGAATGTGTTATATTTTGATTTGACAGAAATCGGTTAGACATATTCTTGTTTATTTATAATCTATATCCGCAAATGTGTACTTAAAGTATGAACATTTTGTCGTTGTTACATATTGTAGCATTATGTGAACTTTTGACTTCCTTGTTTAATATAACCAACAACTATGATGAATCAACTTTTAATTTCCGATTTATGTTATAGTTCATAGTTTTTTTATGACATGCCCATTGTACATGTGATCATTCTAATATCTTCTTGTAAATCGCTTTTCCCACATTCGTTTTTTTAATATTTTCAATAAATTTGAGGGTCATACATGCTGTTCTGGCGATATGGCCTTATATGTTTTAGTCAGTGTTTTGATGTTGACATGATCTTCAAGAAGTAAATACATTTTCTACAAATATTACAGGTTTTTCATTATCAACACAATTGTAATTATGCAAACAATCTGAACACCTCAACCTTATACTTAACACTAACCGGTTGGACTGCTGTGTTAGCTAGGTCGATTTTTATGATTTTAGAAAAAAAATATTTGTTTGTGTGTGGGAGAGGTTATTTCTTGTGTGACGTAGTGGAAGTTACATAGAAACTAAGGTTACAACTTCCTCAGGGCAAGTTGACCTTAAATATATTTGACTATTTTTTAGATACTTTTTGGTCATATAGCTCCTCATATGTTTCGATCTTTATAATTCTTTGGCTTTCAAATATTCGGCTTGGAGTGTTCTTGATGAAGGTAAATTCAGAAAACGCTTCGGACGAATGAAATTAATAACGTGTTGTTTTCGTTTTTTATTCATGGTACTTCGGTGTCATGCAAATAAAACTTTAACTACAAAGCTTTTCTTATATGCATCTATATTGCAACACTCTAATCACTACAATGCATTTTATAAATCTATAGTAAAATCATCGCAAGAATTATTTCGTACGGATTTGGATGGCATAACGTGGGATCGTGCTCAAGATGCATGCAAACCTCATGGTTTAGAAAACCGAGAAGAAAAACTCAGGGAAAGTGGCATTCCTAATGAATACGAGTTTTGGATAGGAAAGGCTATTTACATAGTACCAACACGATGGATTGAGATAATTGGTAACTACAATTTGTATGATGAAGGAAAAGAAAATATTTGGGCAATGATAGAAAAAAAAAAATAACACGAACAATCTTTAAACAATTGTTTATAAACGGGCAAAACATATTGATTTCTCGTTCGTATGTATTCAATTTTAATGAGTTAAAAACCCAATCATCTAACTGCAAAACATATACATACCTGACACTTAATGGGCTATCTCACCAAAAGTAACCCTAAAACAAAACAAATGTTCTTACACTTATACACTATGTAAAGGTATTACCTTCACATTGCAATTGTTTACGTTTAGCCATATGATTAGTTTTAAGTATATCGTGTAGGAAAAGTCAGTTAAACATGTCATGAAAAAACCTGTATAGTATAAAAAAAAGAACCCATATTTTCCAAATAGAATATAAATACAAAAGATTTTGGGATAGCAATAAAAGATCACAAACATAAAAAATACCTAAGTACACATACACACAAAATAAATTAAAACCACTAGTACGCATACACACAAAATATATTAAAAACAAAAGATATATAAATGTCGTCCTACATAGTCTGTACCATGTGTCAATCTGAAAAAAAAACACAATTCTAGATATTCTTTTACAACCATAACTCTAAGGTATACATACAATATAAATACGAAACAATACAACAAAAAGGCAAACGACAACCGACAGAAAAAACTAATAACTGAACAACACGAACCTTTAATAAAAGAGGGACATCATTGAACGTTCCTGAATGACCACAGAATTGAAAGGAAAATATCCGGTAACGAATCGTGAGGTGGTCAAACAATGAATTTCTTCGTATGTACATCCCTCTTATTAATGAAAACAAATGGAATACCAAAAGTGAATGGATCTTCAATTAAATGTCCATCAAATAATTTTACAAACTTTTCTTTAAGGGTGCTTTTCTCTTCCGGAAAATCATATGCACTCTTTTCATTCGGAGGCATCAATTGGATATTGTAAACACAGATGTGACTCTGAGAACATGGGAAGCTACTTTGGTTACAGACCTAGGGTTCTGAACGTAAGTACTTAGAAATTTATTTCTTGGCATTAAATTAAATGTCATTTCCTACTTTGTAAATAACAGTTATTCTATTTCCAAAATACTTTTCAACGATATTAGTATTAACATTTCCAACAATTATTCTTCTATATATATAAACATCACGCAAGAGCTTATATCATGGGCTGAACAATCACACTGAATACACTTTACTGATTTTGTTTTCCAGACCCAAACACAGAACTGTGCTTGCCTTCACAATACAATCAACCAAATAGAGCAACTTGATATAAAAAAATGCCTCAATTCAACAAATTTCTCCTTGTATAGAGGTAAGAGGCTCTGATTGTACTAATATTTATGTATTGTTATTTATTTGCAAATTAAATCTGTGCAACGTACAACCATGTGTGTTTATAGATTACACCATTGTCCTCTGTCTATTGGTGAATTGTTTTTATTCATACAAGCATATCAGAACTCCTCCTTGTTTAATATTGAGATGTTATTTAATCATATTTTTTTTGTGCTTTAAAAATCAGATATTAACACTTTTCTCGTGTTGTCGTTTTACTTTTGTTTTGTGGCAGGTGCAAAATCGAGACATCAAACTAACAGCTTTACTACAGTCCGCAGTAAAGAAGACTATATCTGTCGTTCTCAGACGTAGCTATAACCTGTATTTAACATTTGTTACTGTTATATCCCAGTTCGTCGTTCAATTCAATGAAAACGTATTTGAATAGTATCAAACGTGTTTTTTTTAAATAACCTGCATTATTTCCGAGGTTATGCAAATAATACTTCATTCAATTGTTGTAAATCGATGTTTAGTACACGTCTCCCCAGTCGAAGTTTAAATAGAAAAAGATAGGAGTAATCATTAGTAACAAATTAGATCCATCAAAGATTTACATGTAAATACTTAGTTGAGAAATAATGGCACTGAAGAGTCCAGCCAATATGTGATACAGTGATGAACATATAGCGTGCTTATTTCAGTCGTTCCTTTTAAAATTTGATTTAAGAAGGCTTTTCTGAGCTGGATCACTATATGGAGAACATACAATGATATTTCTAATCAATTAAACACACATAAAGGTCATTGTTAATCTAGGTGAGATGATACAATACTGCTGCAATCCTCGGACTTGCTATTAAAAATTGAGTTTTTTTTTTTTATTTTCAATAGACTTTTGTTGCAAGTTGTCTTAAAGTATTGTTTTTATGGTGAAGAAGTGATGGAGTGTCGAAAATCATGTCACATTAGTATATCAATCGAAATTTGGACTTCCAACAATATTCAATAGATGCCAATTACAAGAGTGGTGGAAGATACCAAAGGCACAAACTCATGGCAAAAAAAAAACGAAAAAAAAAACAAATACAAGCAACAGTTCACAAAACACAACACAGGTACACTAAAGACTGATCAACAGGAACCCCACCAAGTGGTATCCATAAACACAAACTCACATATTGAAATATAAACCCTTCATATTCTTGTCATACATATAGTGTAGTTATTTATTTATCATCACACATGAAGGATACATTAAAACTTTTTTTTTCGGTTTTGTTATAATACTTATAGTAACTTAATTTTATAACAAAAAAAAATCTTTGTATGTGAATTCTCAACAAGTGTACTAACTTATTCTATTATATATTTTGATGTTTTATGTTTTCGAATGTCGATATTCATGTGCGTATTATCTCAAATATTTAGATTGGTGTCCAATTTTCCGATGTTATACTGAATATGCTTATGCTTAATACTTTTCTGTGATTGCAATTTATAGAATGCTATACGCTTAATTCTGATTTTTTTTAAAGGGTTTACAGTCCTTGGATGGTGTAAAGTTCCCACTCACACCATACACTATTACACCATTCACCATACACCATTACACCATACATTCTGTGCCATTACACCATACACGTTACACCTTTACACCATTCACCTTACACATTACACCATAATGCAATTTAATTTCAAAGAAAGCGTCCGACTACAAAATTATCTATTTTTTTTTAAAAACGAATTTTGATCACAATATTGTAAATTAATGTATAAAATTAAAAATCAGTTCTTATCAATATTTTGTAGAGTTTTAAATGTCGTACACCATTCATTCACACCATTCCCAATCGCACGTTACAACATTACACTATTCCCATTACACCATACACCATAGCACCATACACCTTCTACCATTGCACCATATTCCATATACAATTACACCATACACGTTTTTTTTTTGGGAAGTTTACACCATCAAAGTGCTGTATACTTTAAGTACAAAATGTATGTAATTTAAAAACCAGTTTTTGAAATGCGAAAAATTAAATATTGATTGTTTTTTAATTGTTTGAAGAATATAATGGTGCAGTAAGACAATCATCGGACCCAGGGAATTGCGCAACGATATGTTGTGGTATTTGTAATACTCAAACGGGAAATGATAATCACTTGGAAGGAAGACGTTGCAGTTCAGTAGACCCCGCAATAGTTGGGAGATGTGGTAATACTTTGAATTTAGTTAAATACGCAATGTGAATGCTTCTATGTCCGCTTATCAAAACATTGATATAAAATTGTTTGAAAGGGAACGATTTGTGTCTATCTTGTTCTTATTGAGTATTGACACTTGCATCCGGAATAAGCCATCCCGAATGAGCAAGCATGAAGAATTTTGGTTAAAGTTTTTAAAGTTTCATGGAATAGAATCACACAAACTCAACAAACTAAATAATTAAGAGAGAAAAGTTATGTGTTATAACAAACATGTTGGACGATCTTCATTGTCAAATCATGCGCTATGTAAGACTAGATAATATAGTTGCAACTGCTACTGGAACTTCTATAGTATTGCGCATTACATGGTGTCTTGTAAATTGTTTGTCAAATGTTAGTATATAATATAAATATAAATTGTTGTCTTCTCTCTAGCATATATAATTCTAAAAAGCATTCATCAGTAGCCCGAAGTTCTTTCTCTTATATGGTTATAGTTAACTTTGTCCACGTTTCAGGTTTTAACATGCTAATGGATTGTATTTGTTTGGCAATAATAGCATAGACAAATTTTGAAGTTTGAAATTTTCATTCTTTAAAATATTGGCCCCTATAACTTGTGAAATTGAACTGGTACCATGCAAAATTTGGTGCTTCTATTATCAAACCAACAATTTTGTCACCGATCTGCAGAACTGTGTAGGCAATGTCTCTATATGAGAAATATGGATATGACAGGCAACATTTGACCTGTGAAGGGACAGGTATTGGTTCGATGTACTTTGGCGGAAAATATAGGCACTATGCTAGGATCCGTATCCTCACAGCTATGTATAAACAAACTTTACTAAATTGCTATCACGGGTAGATGTAGTAGCAATATAATAGCAATAAGTCTGTACTTTGCTGAATGTGTATCCATAATGACAATGTTGGTTTTTTTCTGCATCGTTAAATGGTATATTTAGTTTGAATAACGGTAGTGAATAGTATGTTTAACATTTAATTACGAATCAGGGGGTTTACAAACATAGGGTAACAGCTTTGAGCGTCCCCGATTAAGGCTATTTAAGAAAAGCGCTTCGCACGCATTAAATTTCGAATGTTCTATTCTAATAGCAGACAATGGATGCATGTTTGCGATTTTCGATAAATTAAAGAAATACAAAACGAACGGGACAGTTTGTGTGAGTATGTTGCAATAAAACATTAAATGGTATTGCTTGATTAGCTGTATATCAGATACTGTAACAGTATAAATCAAAAATAGCAAACTGTGGATTCACTTTTTTTCGTAGGTATCAATTTTCGTGAAATCATGAAAACTTACATTTTTTTTTTATTTAATTTCTCGGTTTTGTCAGATTTTGCTTACCTTTCCATAGAAAATTTGTATTTCGTTCAACATTTAAATTCTTGGCTCCTCTGTACCTGCAAAATCCACTAAAATTAGTATATAAAGAACAATTTTTAATCAGCAGCTAACGAGGGGGAAAGATACCAAGGGGAAATTCAAAATTCATCAGTCGAGATAAACTAACGACGATATGAGAAAAGTAAGACAACAAAACGACAAACAAAACACTGCATATCAAACTAAAGCATGAGCAATGCGAATCCTATAACAAACAAATAAGGACTGTATCATGTGCTCTGGATGGGTAAACAGATCTTGCTTTAATAGTGGCATCCGACATCACAATCGAGGAAAAGGGACTAATTGGACTAAATTTTTAAATTGCAACTTTGGTAATAATGATAATTTTTTAACAAATTTACAAAACTTATTATTTGGACATTAACAGAAAAATTCCTTTAACCTTTTTATACAAGTACCACTGTCCTGTGGCTACTAGACAGTTGGTATGCTCGACTAACAAAGGCCAAAGGCTTCTGACTTGGGACAGGCGCGAAAATGCGGCGTGGTTTAACATGTTTTGTGAAATCTCAACCCTCCCCCTATACCTCTAGTCAATGTAGAAAAAAAAACACACAGCAATACGCACAGTAAAACTCAGTTTAAAAAAAGAAGTCCGAGTCCGATGTCACAATTGGTAACAAAAGAAACTAAGCAAAATGACAATGATACATAAATGAACAAAGGACTACTAGCAGTTACTGACATGCCAGCTCCAGACCAATTAAAGCGATTGAAAGATTATGTCTTCATCATATGAAAATCCAGCACGATCCCTCCCGTTAGGGGTTTAGTATCATACCATCATAAAATATATGATAAGAACATAGCCCGTATCATGCCGACAACTGGTTTTAGAATAAATGTGTTTATTTCCGATGCAAAGACCCTATGAGTGAATCAATATTAATACCAAACTATGCCATCTTTAATGACCTGACAACAGTATCGTAACTATATCCCTTCTAAATAAGTCTGTTTAAAGGTTTGGTTAATTTTTTAGGAGAGTGCCGACATTTTTGTGCTTTGTATAGAATATTACCATAAAAGATTGGATGTGAAATACCCGATCGTATAAGATGTCTGCATGTTGATTTATTTTAACGAATGATGTCCTTGTACTGATGATTAAATTTAGTAAATGTTTTGACTAGTTTATGATATCGAAAACCCTGGTGTAATACTAAGTAATTTTTCTGTAATACAGACATTTTTCGTTACAACCAAATACGTTGTTACATACACGAGCGAATCGAACAAGTTGAGATATATAAACACCATAAGATGGTGACAGGGAACGTCACCATCTAAAAATGAATAATTAACAATAGGAAATGAAAAATCATCTCTTTTATCATAAATTTTGGTATTAAGCTTCCCGTTAAAGATATAGATATCCAGATCTAGGGAAGGGCAGTGTTCGTTGTTAGTATTAGCTTTATTCAAAGTCAGTTCAGCAGGATCAATCTCTTTAGTGTAAATCCTGAAGTCGTCATTATTGAGAGCCAATATATCATCCAAAAAATCTAAAAGTGTTATTAATTTTTTGTATCAGATGTTGTTTTGATGGGTCTTTGCTGATTTTAGTCATACATTGTAAGTCATAACAATACAGAAACATGTCCCTAATTAAAAATGTGTAATAGTTCAGTGAAAATGGACGTCACCCTAAACTCCAAAACATATAAATATTAGGAGAGCACACAAGCTCCCCCTCCCCCGTTTTGCTGGGGTTCTTCTTGCCTAATCTTTAGTGTTCTCTGTAATGTTGTGTCGACCTATTCGATTTTTTGTCATTTTTCGTTTTGTTTTGCCATGGCATTTTCAGTTTATCTAACACATACGCGATGTGAATGTCCTCTAACTATCTTCCTTCTCTTTTGTTTCAGTATGTTGTATTTTAACTGCTATCCTAATTTATTTATATTCTAAGAAAATTATTTTTTTATGAAATTTTGACCAAAAATCAATAAAAGATAAAAAAAATCTTAAGCATGTTAAGGATGAAAACAATTTATAATGTGATCACTGAAATTGTATACATACATTTATACAGATTTCGATGAGCAACCCGAACGCTGCTTTTCGGGAATATTTATCCCAGTACAAGGACACACAAAATTTAATATGACAGAACAAGATTGCAACGAAAATAAAACTTTTTATATATGCAAAACAAGTAAGTGTGTTTTAAGTAAGTGTTGTTAAAAACTAATGGATAACTCTTATTATCTTTAGATGATATTATTTATCTTAGATTTTGATTTGCTACCCTTCTGCTTTAGATAGTAGATACAGTTAATAAAAAAAAAATATTTATATTCAGTTTCGTTCAGCCTTATTCCGGATTCTGGAAATCTAGAAGGAACCAGCAAAAAGTAATATTACAAAAATACCGAACTCCAAGGAAAATTCAAATCGGAAAGTCCCTTATCAACTGGAAAAATCAAAAGTTCAAACACATCAAACGAATGGAAAACAGCTGTCATATTCCTGACTTAGTACAGGCATTTCCTTATGTAGAAAATGGTGGATTAAACTGGTTTTATAGCTAGCCAAACCTCTCACTTGTATGACAGTCGCATAAAATTCCATTATATTGACAACAATGTGTGAACAAAACAAACAGACATAATAGGTAAAAATGTCAAAAATAGGGGAACATGTCAACTAACATCGTGTTAAAATCTTAATCACTATAAAAACAAACAAATATATCAACAAAGAAAAACAAAACGGCATATAGACAAAGCACATAAACAAAAATGTAAGACAAAAATACAAAAAATGGCCACAGCACAACAACACATTGGCGGGATGCATAAGTACTGAGCCACGCCAAAAGGATATCACCAAAAATCAACTAAACAGTAAAGGGTAAGAATTTACAAAGACAAATAAAAACACTATAACACGTAATTAAGATGATAAACAACGTCAGTACCTAGAATCTATACTTCGAGACCATCATGTATTATTTGTGAAGTTGATACGGGATATTTATTAACTAGGTCTTGGTATCTTCCGATGAACTTTTTTAGAAAAAGGGCGAGACGTTCTTTGACATAACCCTGGTTCATCAACTTTCTGCTCAGACACTGGTGACGTTTTATAAAGTCTGAGTAGCAGCTGCAAGCTCTTGAATACCGAATGAGTTGGAAAATGTATATGCCATATGCAGGTGAAGTTGGTATATTGCTACTAAGGTGGGGGAAATGATTGATTTCAAAATTAAAATCGTCTCGTTTGTCATAGATTCTGGTACTGAGATGAACGCTTATGTCAAATTCGAGGTATAAATCTAAAAATGAGGCGGAGGAAGCCGTGTCTGTTGTTTCTTTAATTTCTAGTTCTGGAGGATATATTAATGAAACCCAATCAGAAAAGTTTGGATTGTTAATGGAAAGAACATCATCAATATATCTGAATGTGAAATTAAATGATCTGGATTCTTTAATCTTCTTGTTTTTAACTAGTGTCTGAAGCAACTTGATAAAAAATGATAGCAAGTAGTTCAAACTGATTACGATAGTGGTTTTTTTTTTGTGTAACTACAAATAAAACAGTCAATGCACATTCAAGGTACATCTATCCTTTTAACACTAATTAACGTGTGCAGTTTCGATTCAGTCCCTTTCCTATCTCTAATAAAGCATTTTTTGTGTAAAAAGTACCCCACTGTAAATGAAGTCCGTAAAGTGTGAATTCGTACGATCATAATGCATCTATTGAAATATCTTGACGTTATACAAAGAACAAAGATATGTTACAACTGAGAAATGGAGAAGTTTGCATTTTGAAAGAGGAAATTATTACCTTTGTCATAGATTTTAGTTGGAAATTCTCTATCTGTGTCAATATCGAGGAAAATACCAAGATATGAAGAAGAATTAGCTTCATTAGTACCCTTAATCTCAAGTTAAGTGGTATAAATGAGATGTACTTACCAATAAAACTGTAGGATATTGAGTGACGGGACGTCATTATTATTAGTGATGCATGCTCCCGGCTTTGATATGTACCTGTATTGGTACTTTATGGCAGGTTTCACATACAATGTTGATAAGAATGTTTCCCAGTTGATGCACATTCTGTCTATCCGTGTCGGGTTTTTGTAATTCCAAATTTTTACTCTCATGTTATTTGTTAAATGAGGATATGGAGATGATATTGTGTCTGGATTGGGCATTGAACAGAGAATTCTAGAAAAATAGGTTACATTCGACTACGTATTTTATTTAACCTTTCTAAGTTTTTTTTACATTCGAACATCACTAATGAGTCTTTTGAAGCCCAAATTCGCATCCGGCGCACACAATGTTTAGCTTGATATTTAGTTTAGTTAATAACTGCCTCAAATAAATAATTTGTTAATAGATACCACCATAGATACAGAAATTGAAACACAAAGCCCTTTGTATACATTCAACAAAAGCAAAGATGAAAATGTGAACACTTCACCAGATCCATTGCTTTCACATGGCAATGATAAAAGCAGTTGTCTATCAACTGGTAAGTGTTGTTGTATTTGATTGAAACTCACCTAGTACTACCCACAATGAAAAACATTATAATTCTTATTGGAATGATAAGAAAACAGTAAAACTAAATATAAAAAATATCCCCCAAAAGAACTGAAGCAACGAAATATCTTTTAATTGCAATCATAGTTAACTGAAAGACACCATAAAGATTGAACATCTCTATAACTTCCTTCTCACCTTTAAATAATCAGCAGCTTTTAAACTTCAATGTTGTTTTAACATCTAGTTTAAACTTATATTATATATTGATGTGATTTCCGAGTATTATCACTCAATACTAATACTACTAATACAATTCAACGCCTCTAATTGTACTAACTTACCAAATATCCTCTGATACTCTCTGGTAATATATTTCTCGCTCGCTATATTCCCGCCAATACGCCAACTCTCGGTATCTGGTAACTATTCGAGATCTTATCCTGGGTTAGGTAGTTTACAATGGATCATTCCGGGATCCGGGCTACGCGGTATATCTAACTACCGTACTGTCTACATAGTAATGTCACGTCCATTATACTATATTACACAACACTCCCCCCCCCCCCCCCCACTTTGAAAGGAGTGAGTTTACTTCCTATTCGAATATTCAGTATATTTCTTTAGTCCACCCCGTCTGGTCGCACCACGGGGATACAAATAAATCTCCAAATATATTCAACGTTGCCATATTAACAACATACATATATTTCAAAATTCCACAATTGCTCCGTTGTCGCTCTGCGGAGTTAATTTATAACTAGCATATCATTCCTTGATATATATATATTACACACAATCTTCACAATAATTTCCAATCAAAATTTACAACTGATTTCCTTTATCCTCTATGTACACACGAATTTGCTCTATATGTACATCATAGTATCCTGTCTTATATTTTAAATTACCTTGCGGTACTGGAGTCTTGGCACCGTGGACATCTGAACTTTACCATAGTGTCTGCCAGCGCTGGTGTCAAATCTACACAAGCTCCATGGTACCACTCATGACAAAAATCACACTGTATCATAAACAGTCCATCATCTGGTTTTCTGCACAAACAGTGTAAGTCTGGGTTAGTCGCCTTGGTTACATCTTCACCGTCCTGTAACCGGTGCTGGCACTGTTTTAACCAGGGTGGTACTTCTCTGTCTTTACATGGCTTTAAACGGTCATGATTTATTGTCAGTACAGTTTTTTGTAATTTTATCTTGTACACATACGAAGATAATTTGGCACATACAAGCCCTGGACCTCTCCAAGGTGGGTCCAATTTCTTCGCTCGACCTTTAATTTTTGCAGTGTCTAAAACATAACCTAAATCTCCTATTTTGTATTCTCTCTCCAGGATACGTACATCATAATCACGATTCATGGTATTCTGTGTAGTTTTAAGCGTGTTGCGCTATTTCATGTGCAGATGTTATGGCATCTCTGAGTCTTATCACATACTCATCTTGTGACTCGTCTGTTTTAGCACCAGGTACGCTGTACAATAAATCAACAGGCTGGTTAACCTCTCTCCCAAGCATCAGCATGTGAGGCGTAAAACCAGTACTTCTGTTAACTGACGATCGAACAGCTCCCGCCAACTGTGCCAAATGTTCATCCCAATTGTTCTGTTGTTTAGAAACGAAGCAACGGACGGCGTCCATTAAGGTTCTGTTGCAACGTTCCGCTTGTCCGTTTGATGATGGTCTGTACGGAGTAGTTCTCGCTTTGTGCATTTGCAAGATTTCACAGATGGATTTGAAAAGCTTACTTTCAAAATTGCGTCCTTGGTCTGTGAAAACCTGAAATGGAAATCCAAAACGAGAAAAAAAACTCGTTCACAGCAGCTCTTGCCGTATGTTCTGCAGTTTGTGCTGGTAACGGAATACATTCCATCCATTTGGAAAACTGATCAACCATAACTAGTACATGGGCATTCCCAAATTTTGTCTCTGGCAGTGGTCCTAGAAAATCTAAGTGGACACGCTCCATTGGTGCACCTGCATGAAACTGGGTAAGCGGACATTTAACCTTTCTGTTTGGCTTCTTGTGTAAATTGCATGTACTACATGTTTTGACAAAGTCTCTTATTCGTTGTGTCATACCATAACATTGATATTTCGCCTTGATTCTCAATGTGGTTCTATTCATACCTTGGTGACCTGCAGCAGGAATATCATGACATAATGATATCACTTGTTCAACAAGATCTCTTGGTACCACAAGTCTTGGTGTTCTGTCTTTCTTGTCCAAATTTCTCAATATTCCATTATCATCTAAATAGAACATATCTTTGTTTATCCAATATTTCTTAGCTATTGGACTGCATCTGAATATTGTAGCCCCTGATGGTTCTGTTTTGTCCCTGAACCATACCAGTATTAACTCTAAGTCTGGGTCTTTAGACTGCTAATCTCGTAATTGCTCTGGTGAATAAGTACTAGCTTCTATACCTGACTCAGTAATGGCATTTACATTTGGAAGGTCCAAATATGTCGCGTAAAATGACATACCAAGTGGTGTAGTGACTATTTCCACTGAACTGTGACAAACATTGTGGTTCTGGTTTACTGTATCTTGATTGGTACTGTCAAATACTTGTGGCTGGACCGGAGATGTACCTAAATTCTCATTCACGTGACTAGTCACGTTCTGGTCCCCGTCTTGTGATATTGAACTATCTGGTGTAGCATTGTCCTTTATAATCACATTTGTATGTTGTGCATTGTCCTGTTTCATTAATTTGTTCTCAGAAATCAAAGAACTCGGTAGTACTGTAAGTGGTCCTGTATTGTGTGGTTGCTCATAACTTTTACAGTCCTGATGTGAAGCTAAAGGAATAACGTTATCTACGTCTTCTTGAAAACCAAGCCAACTTTGGTGAGCACGAGTACATAATCGCATGCTCCGCAGGGTAGATTTTGTTTTAGCACGTTCCCAGCTGCTAATCTATTCTGTGAACAAGCTAAATCTGGCAGACGTGATAATGCGTCCGCATTTTGGTGTCTTTTACCTGGCCTGTGTTTTACTGTCATGTGATACTGGCTTAGCTCCTCTAACCATCGAGCTAGTTGCCCTTGTGGCTCTTTAAAGTGCAATAACCATGTTAAACTGCTATGGTCTGTATGGACTATAAACTCTCTTCCTAAAAGGTAATGTCTATAATGTCTGGTGAATTTCACTACTGCAAGCAATTATTTCCGTGTCGTGCAGTATCGTCTTTGCTCATGGGTTAATGAAAAACTTCCGTAGGCAACGGGACGCTCTACACCATCTTGTACTTGTATTAATTCTGCGCCAATTGCGAAATTGGAAGCATCTGTGTCCAAAATAAACGGATCTTTATTGTTGGGTAATGCCAATAACGGAGTTGTTGTCAATGCCTCTACAAGTTTGTCAAAAGCCTCTTGCTATGAATCTCCCCATTTGTACGGTTTCTTACCGGTCAATTGATACAAAGGGTAGGATAAATCTGCAAAATTCTTGATGAAAGTTCTATGATAATTAGCAAAGCCAAGAAGTTTTTTAACCTCTCTTGTTGTTGTAGGTTCTTTCCAGTTTTTAACAACTTCAACATATTCACTGCCAATTGCCATACCATCTCTATTGATTGTTCTGCCTAAAAAGTCTATTTTCTTTTTAAAGAAATCACATTTCCTGGGTTTCTATTTGAGCCCATACTCTCTGAAACGTTCAAAAACTGATCTTAAATTCTGTAAATGGTCTTCAAATGTCTTTCCCATTACTAGAATATTGTCCAGGAAGGCGAGTACAACATTCCATGTTAAACCTCTGAGAACGAGATTCATTACTCGTGAATATGTTCCAGGGGCATTGCAAAGACCAAAACTCATACGGACAAAGTGGAATACTCCATATTTAGTGATGAAGGCAGTCTTTTCCTTGTCTGAGTCCTTCACTTTAATCTGATAATATGCACTATTAGCGTCCAATTTTGAAAACCATTCGTTTTCCGCCAAAGTGTCCAAACATTCGTCTATCAAGGGAAGCATATAGACATCTTTTTTCGTCAAGGAATTCAACTTCCGGTAATCAATGCACCAGCGCACGTTTCCATCGCGCTTGCGCACAAGTACTGGGGCAGATGCCCATTCTGATATAGATGGTTCTATTATACCTGCATCTAACATTTTCTTTAAATGGCTTTCTTCTTCGTGTGCAAAGCACACAGGTGTTCTTCTTATTCGTTCTTTGATAGGGCGCGCATCGCCTGTATCAATCTCGTGTTCAATGTGGTTAAATGTTCCTAAGTCAAAATCATCTAGTGCAAAAACATCAGCAAATTCATGAAGTAAATTTGCAACTTTGGACTTTTGGAATTCAGCAAGTGTACTGGATTTATCCAATATGTTCTGCAACTGTTCCGGTAGTGTATTGTTATCTCTGGCTATTCCAGTTGTTGCTACTGACGGGGCTGGCCCCGTTTCAACAACATCAGCTTCAATTGCTTCGCCTAAAAGAGTTCCCTTTGCAAAACTATCTTGTTGTTCGTTACATTAAGTAAACTGACACATGGCAAAGAACTAGCATTGTAATAACCACGTGGGATTAACAAATCTATCTCTTTATTAGGTTCAACTATAAAATCAGTTAATTCCGCTGACAAATCTGACTCTAATTGTACGACTGAATTAGGAGGTATGACTTTTCTATGTAGAACGGTAATTTTAGCTACTCTTGCTATAAAGTTCACAGGCGGTACCAGTCCAATATGTCCATGTACCATAGGTAGTGCCTCTCCATTGATGAAGAAGACTAATTTTCTGCAATCTAGAATTACTTTTGCTTTGACTAGAAAATCAAGTCCTAATAGCATGTCATTATCGATAGGCGCAACATAAATATCTGTCCTATATGTTCTTTCACCAATTTGTAATTCAACTGGTCCCACTACAAATGCATCCATGTGCATACCACGCCCTGCTGCATGCATTGTTGCTTTTCTTTTCATGGGTGGTTTTTTGCTAAGAGATTCATAAACTTTGTCAGAAATTATTGTAACTTCTGCTGCGGTATCTACTACCGAAATTACAGGCTGTCCATGCACTTTTAAAGTGAATCGAAGCATAGATGCTGAGTCTAACTGGCAAATAGTTCCTCCTAAGTGTACGGGATCTTGCAACTGAAGGTCAATTACTTTCTGTAAATCAGTATCAGGCTGCGTTGTGTGCAATAGTGAATTAGACAGAGTATCTGTGGATGTTGACATATCACATGTTTTCAACGGGGTAATCCCCGAAACAGGTGTCTTGTTTCTTTCGTTTGAAATGGTGTTTAACGTTAGGCGGTTAGGTGTGGTCTGAGTCAGGGTTCCGCCCTTTAGCCCGACTCTTTCTGGTTTAAATGGTCTGTGTAATTTTTTCCTGTTGATAATTGCAAGTCATATGTTGTATATGGCCAAACTGGTGACAGAAATAGCAAGCCATATTTGCTAATTTTTCAGGTGGAATAGGTCCCCAGCGCCTTTTAAATTGTGATTGTCGCTGATTATCTTGCCTATTTCCCTGTTACGCCATTGTTGGCGATTACCTTGATTTTGTTGGCAGAATGGTTGGGTTGCTGGCTGGACTTCATTTTGTGCAGGAAACTGTTTTGCCTGCTGTTGTTTTTGAAGCTGCTGTTTAAGGTCTCCTATTTCCTGTTTATGAAATGCGTCCATGGCAGTCATCTTCTCTAGCAATGTTTCCATTTGTTTAGACAGTTCGGACTTTGTGTCCGTCTTACCCATAGCGTTAACAGCTAGGTCGTTATCATAATCACTTGGTTCATCCTGATTTGGTGTTGGGTCACGTCTACCGGTTGGTTTACCAAATATCTGGTCAATTGCTGCTTCAACAGATGTTGGTCTTGCGGTGGCTCCATGTTGACCAGCTTCTTTATCTGAACATCCCTGGCATATTTTCCAGATAGCTTGTGTATACATATAACTGTCGGGAAGATTTCGGAATGCTTTACAGGCTAACGAAAGAACTCGGTCTGCCCAATCTTCCAATTTCTCATTTGTATTTTGTCGTGCACTCATAAACTGAACTTGCAACGTCTCTGGTAAGTCTTGAAAATTGAACCTTTTCTCTAATTTGTGAATTAATTCAAAGTAATCCACACCTTGGTCCCTATCCAGTAAATTTGCATAGTAATCACCTGCTTTACCATGTAAACACCAACACAGTTGGTCTTTTCGTTCCGTGGTAGTCCACGATAAACGATCAGCATACCTATGAAACTTGGTGTAAAAAGTTTTCCAACTTGAGGAACCATCATACTTCAGTCCTTTAGGTATTTCTAGGTTCTTTGGTTTTGGCTTTGCTGGAGACATTAATTGCGGCGACTCCCCATAACTTAAATATGGTCTTGGAGGGTACATATTTCTGTTTATTGTAGAAGAGTATGTTGGATTTGGTGTTCTGAAGGAATATACTGGTTCCCTAAATATTTCAGGTGAAGGTATTCTGCGTCGGACTTCTGGTGAAGGTATATGTGATTCTACCTGTTGACGACGTCTTGGGACTGGGACTGGCCTTTCTGATCTAGGTTCGTGCTCTTTGGGTCCTTGCTGCCATCCCAATTGTTTTGTCTGCTGTTGTGTATTTTGATTACGTGAATAATCACGTTTTTCAATGTGCTCATTAGGACCTTGCTGCCATCCCAATTGTGATGTCTGCTGCTGTGTATTTTGGTTACGTGAATAATCACGTTTTTCAATGTTTTCCTCAACATTTAATCTGATACTTGGTTTCGTGTACCCTAATTCATCTGTTCTATGAATTTTGTTTGGCTTAAACTGTCGATCAATTGAAAAATCTTGAACTTTATCCTGGTCATCATACTTGGTTTGTAGTAATGGTTTTCTTTCATCAGGTCTTGACAATTTTGTTGAATACTGGTGGTCCCCATACTGCAAAGTGTAATTTAAAGGCTTGCTCATCGCTGAACTGGGACGTGATAACTCACGTTTGACTTCCTCAGGCTCAGGTTTAAGCAAACATTCATCAGAAGGTGTGTCAGAATCTGAAAAGTCATTGATTTCTGCTTCTCGTCTTGCATATTCCGAATGAAATCCAGATGTTTTAACTTCACCATAATCAACATAGTCTTGTAAATCATAACTTGACTGAGTCCGTGATTTGTATTCTTGTAGCTGTGTAACTGGTGAAAAATCTATCAACTCCATCAAAGTTTCAGTAAGTTGTAGTCTTGGTATTTCAGAAAGATGTTCAAACTGAATATTACCATATGTCTCTTTCAAAGAGATAATCTTGTCAGCTGTGACATTTCCAACACCAGGTAACAATAATAATTCTTCATAAGTACAGCTATTAATCTTTGTACGCTCCTTCTGAAAAGCTAAGTCTGCCATTATGTTATTATAACACAAATACAATTCAATTTAATCACTGGTTGCTGAACCAGAAAAAAAAAATTAACGTGTATGTGCTATGTGGCTAACCACACAAAAAACGGCTAATTTTTCCAAATTGCTCTGATAACGGCTAATTTGTCTAATTTCTACACAAAACGGCTAATTTTAGCAAAACGTGAAACAATTTTCGAAAATAAATTTGTAAACACTGTAATTAACGCAAGTTTTTATGCTTATATTATGTCCGTGTTCAAACACTTCATAATATACCAAATATAGCAATATGAACTTCGCAATTACACGTGACGTACTCACTTCTGTGTCTCGATAAATGCGTCTTTTTAACACAGGAAACCCTGCTCGCCAAGCGCCAGTGATGTGATTTCCGGGTATTATCACTCAATACTAATACTACTAATACAATTCAACGCCTCTAATTGTACTAACTTACCAAATATCCTCTGATACTCTCTGGTAATATATTTCTCGCTCGCTATATTCCCGCCAATACGCCAACTCTCGTTATCTGGTAACTATTCGAGATCTTATCCTGAGTTAGGTAGTTTACAATGGATCATTCCGGGAACCGGGCTACGCGGTATATCTAACTACCGTACTGTCTACATAGTTATGTCACGTCCATTATACTATATTACACAACAATATTAATCATGCATTTGGGTTATAATCATCGTTATGATTTTTATTAAACAACTAACTTAGAGTGCATTGTCGGTACAAAATCTCTTGAGAACATGCTAACACACATATTCAACGACAACCAGATGCATTAGTTTGCAATTCATATTTTGTGTGGGGAAATATATCAGTGATAAGAACGAATTATAAGCATGAAATGTCTAACTGATCAAAATTGTTTGCATCATCAAGCATTAAGGAAATAAGGAATACTATTGTTTCAAAGTGTCTGATACAAATATCGTTAGAATCTTTGTCTAGAAAACCTTGTTTATAATTCAAAACGTTCACATTCGGCTATATCTTAAGGTGAAATTATTTCCACTAACCGATTGTTAATAGAATTTAATCATGGTTGAGGGCTAAACATGTAAATACATTTATCAATCTGCTGTTGGATGACAACTAATCGTTTCGTACTCAACAATATAGTCTTACAAGATTAACTCAACTGGTGTCAATCGTAGACCAGAAACTGCTGACTTCTCCGGAGTACCTGATCACCATTACATTCTAGACCCAAAAATCTTCTCTATAAATTCTCAAGTAATATTGTCTTAAAAAATCATGAATATTATTTTTTTTTCTATGAATTGTTAAATCATGTACTTTTCCATGATACATGACGTTTCTTTTTTTTCTAATGTGTTATAAACATAACATTGCATTCATTTTATTTTTTAAATAATTCTAAAACAAAAGTCCTTAACACATTATGTATTCATCTTCAGCATCCTTGTTCAGTACAAAGACGGTGATAAGAAACGGTCAGAGAGGAAATAACTCTATATTAATAGTTGAGAGTAATCATATTGAGAAGTGTTTATTGCTTACTATATATTTTCCAGTCATAGAGTGAGCTGATTTATTATATTGCATAGGTTTGCTGTCTAAAATATTCAAATTTTAATGTTTGCTTTTTTTAGCTCCAATTTTTTTTTGAAGAAACATATCATATATCATGTATATCGTATAAGCAGATGAAGAGAATATTTCATGAAAAAAGATATCAAACATCTAGTAAACTATACAATGATGAGAATAGGCTGCCTAACTGTGTCCTTCTTTTTATAACAGTTTGTTTTTCACGCAAATGATTTAAGGTTTAGAATAACATCGCTTATACCTACCAGTTTTTGCGAAAGGTAATGTCAATATATATGATCGTTGCGGTGCAAGTTATAATGAATAATCAATTTGGTCAGTGTGAGTATTTTATTTTCCATAGGCGGTAATTGGAACATTTTTTTCTGTAGCTCAGTCCATATCGTAAACTTGGATATGTTTGATGGCTCGTTTCGAAGCTGAGACATTTTCATATATGTGGTTAAATTTTCGGGGTACAAGGTGTGATTCATTTTTCCATAAATTAGTACACGCCGAAAATCCTTTCGTGATGGGGCTTCTCGTGGTAAAAAATCCCTTTTTTCACACAATAAGTTCTTTGAAAACTTAATGCTTTGTATACATATAATAACTCCATAGTTTTTACACATTTATTCTCTGGTCTTTTACTTTCGAAATCAACAAAAAATGGTTAAACTCAGTTACTTGTTAAAATTAAAAACATGTCCAATATCACTACACAGAGATTTTTTGTTTACACACAACTTTTGTGTTCCTCAATTTGAGGTGCATTAGGGATATTGACCCAATTGTCTGCTGTCTCATTGAAATATCCCTAATTTCCAATTTTATGCATTTCAAATTTTGGTATACAAACTTGAGGTTGTTTGTATTGTTATATGTGTTACATGTAGCCTATTCCTAATTAAAAATTGTGATACACCCATAGGTGCAGTGATTGGCGGAGTTCTAGGTGCATGTTCTATACTTGCTGTATTAGCTGTATTGATTGTATGTAAGATAAGGTTGGTAACAGTTTGATATCTGAAAATGTTACACAAATTCTCTTGACTTAGGAATGAAAGAATATGAGTAGTTAAAAAGTGCTGTTAAAAAAAAATGTCTCTTTAATCATATACTGTGGATTCATTTATGTTCGTTTGTACCACTGTTCATGGATTGAAGAAACATTGTAGTTTTGCGGATCTCTGTTTTCGTGGTTATTGCATAGTTGGCATACAAACCTATAGAAAATGTGTATTTCGTTAAACATTTAAATTCAAAGATTACCGTTACCCACAAAATCCACGAAATTTGGTATCCCACGAATAATAATGAATTCACAGTAGCATTATTTGTTGCGAATTTCATCTTAGAAAGAAATTTATAATCGGCATATTGTAAACAAAACATTGAAATTAATTAAAGGATTATTCATATCATTGGTTTTTTAGACACGAATTAACAATAGTTAATAACACAATAAAACGCAAAAGCATAGCTACTCGGGGCACAAATGCAATTGGATTATATTGACCACAACCCTGGCCCAAAAGGATAGATATTTACATGGGAAGTGTGTTTTACAACTATATCCGAAAAAAAAACATTATAAGTAAACAAAATACATTATATGATTATTTGTTACTTTCTTTTTTTTTCTTATCTTGGAAATTCATTTAATTGTAGATATTTTTTGCCTATAAATTAAATTTGTTTTTAGGTCAAAGGGAATCTTTAAAGAATCTAATACATATCAGAAAGGAGAAACTAACCAATTGCATTTTTCAAAGACAATCAACCAAGATTTAACTAATACAAGAAATAGAAAGAATACACCATCAACATCAAGGAAGATAAATGACATGTGTGAAACGGGCACATCAGGATATTCGGTTGTAAATAAACCGGAAAATATGAACGAGATCTATACTGACGCAGCCGATGGAGAATATGATATTTTACATGATAAACAAAATAGAAGAATGTGTCCGACAGAAAATATGTACCAAAGTCATGGTGCACATCGAAATGAAGATGGCCTTACATATGATAGCGCAGACTTTGGGAAAGGAAATTGCAATGATGGAAACGGATTATATGACACGTCATGTTCGGTGGTGGAAGGGGATTATTCATGTATGTCATATAAAAACCATGACATCAACATTACCACTGATACATGTATATACGACAAATCAACTTAGCAATGTATATCATGTGTATGGTTATAATATTAACTCCTATTTTCAAAATGTTCTTCAACTATCTAAAAAAAAGATATTATCGATTGACTCTCATCTTTTTCTATCCCATCAATTATCATTGTCTACCCTAGGAATAGATTACATTAGCTGTATTTGGCAAAACCTTCCGGAATTTTAGGTCTTCGATGCTTTTCAACTTCGTACTTTATTTGGCCCTTAACTTGTTTATTCGAGCATCACTCATGAGACGTTTGTAGAAGAATCGCGAGTCTGGCGTACACAATTTTAATCCTGGTATCTATGATGAGTTCATTTGATACAGAACCTTAGTTGAAAAAAAAACAAGCGTATTTGTAATTGTATGTTGATAGATGCATAATTTAGAAATTGATGAAAATCTTTAAACGATGTAATATTTTATGTCTACGTCGTATAAGGGAAATTAAATAAATAAAGAAAGTCATATATTTTCAAAAGTTTAAAGCCTTCACGTAAAGAAAAGATCATGTTCAAACGGATTGTTAACAACAAATTGTTACGTAAGAAAAATGAAAGCCAACATGGACCTTTGAACAAAAAGGGGCATTGAATAAAACAAACAGTTTACACACGACAACACATACATGTACGCACACACAGAATATGAAAGCAAAGACTACATGTATACGTTACAATGCGTTAGGAGCTTGTGACAAAAAAAAACCCTTAAATATACTCAGTAGCCTACTTCGTCTATGTCAACTTTGCCTGAAGGAGATTATATGATTGAGCATTTACTTTTGGTCCGTTTCTGCTAAATCATATCTTCTACAATCGTATTAGGTATTTGATCTTCAAATAATTTGGCCTTGATCATTATTGAAGATACATTGAGTGTTGAGTTACGCATCTGGTGCAAAAGCATTGGTAGGGTTAAGGATGTAAGAGACACTCAATTTTTAATGAAGAATGTTTGCTGTTAAAGACTCAATGTAGACCGTATAATGTCTTTTGTTCATATGAAACATTTTAGTCTAGTTTACTTTATTATTTTATTTTGCCATAAAATTCCTTTATGCCAATTATTTTATTTAACATCATTCATTATTCAAAATCATGAAACCTCAAACTCATCTTTTGTTTAGCTCCATTCCATTCCATTCCGTGTGCTTATTACAACTTCACCACATACCGAAACACAAAATGAAGATACAAGGCTATAACTTTTACTATTCTTTCTAGTGCTGATAAAGTTAATTTTAAAATAAATAAACTCATATGGTTTTTCCGGTTTTTCTGTAAGAAAAACATTCTTTTACATTGTCTCTAAAAGCAAGTATTGTTGTTATACAAATATCTTCAGCAGAAAACTCAACAGCTACGATACGATATCATAGTAATAGGTCACTGTGTTGCTATCTTATACCGGTATACTCGTTGTGTCAGTTTTTCTGTAGGTGTATTCAAATACTGAATACCTTTCATGTATCCTCTGTTTCAGGTTTATTTTCTATACTTAATTTGTTGTATGAACATGATCTTTTTCTCTCTATCATTAAAATAACCTTTTTTATACTTTCTGGGGATTTATTCAAATTGTTCGTAATACTATCCCACTATTGACCAAAATGTTCATCCAGATTTTTGGAGTTTGACTTGCAAAGGTATAAGTGTTTATCTCGAAGAAACCTTGTGATTCAGCATACCAACATAATTATAGCGTTTATGTTAATTGTACGGCTATATAATTTTCATCTCCATGTAACCAATCAATATGTTAGTAAGACATGCACAATGGTTATATTGTGGCGTTCATTATCACTGAACTAGTATATATATTTGTTTAGGGGCCAGCTGAGGGACGCCTCCGGGTGCGGGAATTTCTCGCTACATTGAAGACCTGTTGGTGACCTTCTGCTGTTGCCTGTTCTATGGTCGGGTTGTTGTCTCTTTGACACATTCCCCATTTCCATTCTCAATTTTACAATGGTTATATTGTGGTATTGATCTTTAATTTAAATGGTTATGACGTTATAAATTTTAGAAAATGGCAATGTTCAAGTGAAACTTATATATCTCCTGACTAACATATCAAAATCTATATGAGTTTTGTTAAACTATAATCTTTTAAATGGTAGAATTGCTTGTTTGTAATTGTACTAAATTCTGTCGTTAATACAACAAATGGGGCATTAAATCAAGTAAAAGCCGTGTTTGTAATATTTCCTGATGGAAGTCAAGATTAAGAAAGAATTAATCATTTAGTCATATACCTATTACTGCAACAGGTAAAACTATATACTGTTTTACTCGTTGGAATTATGGAGTGAATTGTTGTCAAGCAGTATTCATCAATTTCCTTTCGTTCTGATATATGTAGCATTTGTATACATTTTAATCACATTTTGTGCATGGAACATTGTTGATATCATCAACACTTCTGGATAATCTCGATTAAAATAAATTCAATTGTCAGCCCAATTTTTTTCAGAAGTGTCTGTTTTAGTTATCAATATTTCGGGTTTTCTGGTAAAAGGTGAAAAGGCAAACAAAACAAAAAATGTAATCACCGAAATCAGCTGTTGACACCATATAGGAGTTTTTGGCTTTCAATGACGAGTTTTATTGATTTTGGGATGTTTTGCGAAAACTATAGAAGACAGCTAAGAAAAACTTGTAACAGCTACGATGATGCACAAAACAAGGTATGTGATAAAGTTATGACGACCGACGTAAGGTTGTTGGTGTAATGTACTGTTAACGAATACACAACGACTATTATCGATGCAAACAAAGGGTTCGTTTGATGTCGTCATATAAATGAAAGGGACAAACTCTTTAGGATTCAACGCAAAGTATACCGAATGCAGCTAAAATGCAGATACTTTAATAACTAAGACAATCTAAAAAATTGAAAACTATGTTGCATGTTGGAAAGAGTACAATATTTATATAGGAGGTCTCTCCCGTCAGGGCAATGTATTTTGAAAGGGAAACCGAAAACTACTAGTACTTTGTTTGATTGAGTGTAGCTGTATATTATTAACCATTACACTGAAACTTCTTTTATATTATTACTTCAATTTTCAACAACAAATGCTTAATTGTCGAGGAATAAACAATCGACAACCCTATTAGGAGACACAACATTCATACAAGGAGACATGACTAACGCAATGCACACCATAAGAGTTAGACAAAATTTGCTTATGAACGCAACTGAGATCAAAATCGAAGAGCTCACTTACATTTTACAGCGTACAAGTTCCAAACGATTATTAAAACTACTTCGATACATGTATGCGCTCACAAATTTGTGACAGACAACCAATTAAATAATAAATGACAACAGTCAAGGTAAGAACTACGTTTTTAAACGTAAAGTATTAAAATACAGCCGGTCGAATGCATTTGTTACCGGCAACCTTAATAAAACTAAATTTCGCACCTCCTTTTGAATATATGACGCTCGTACTTTCTATTTCTTTTGCAACTTTCCGTTAGATGTATAGGCGTAACCATTGATTAAGCCCTTTTCAGACTTTTATTTGGAATGGGGCATCATTTTCGTCTGATGCTAACGTTAAGACTATCAAATCGCTTATGTCTAACGATACTTTTCATATTTCCGAAATGTAAACACAGACAATCTGTTTTTGCAATGATGGCTTGGCAGTGCTTCCTTTTAACTTAAATTAACGTGTGTAAAAAACATAGGTAACTAGTTCTTACGAACTAATTATAAGAAGTACTAGTATTATTCTCAAATAGGGATATATCATGTTAGAAGGCCTATTCAGCGGTTGATTCGCCGATTCTCATCACAACTTACATGTGTATCGTGTAATACATTTTTTTTTTACTTTATAATCATTTATGACTTTTGTTTTCAAGGTTCAGTGACTGAAACCTATGCCTTACATGAGAAATAATGATTTATTCTACTAGTCCTGATATCACTCCATGGCAAGTATCATTAAGTTTCCTATGTTGTGTTTTGTTTACTGTTGTTTGTCTGTTTGTTTTCTTCTTTTTTAGCCATGGCATAGTTAGTTTATTTTCGACTTATGAATTTGAATGTTCCTTTTGGTATCGTTCGCCTCTGTTTTTCAAAACTATATGACCCCATATCTAAAAAAGGGATTTGTTTAGTTACAGTGAAACAATTACCCATTTAAGACAAAAATTAAATTGAGAATGGAAATGGAGAATGTGTCAAAGAGACAACAAACCGACCAAAGAGCAGAAAACAGCCCAAGGTCACCAATGAGTCTTCAACACAGCGAGAAAATACCGCACCAGGCTTCAGCTGGCCCCTAAACAAACATGTGTACTAGTTCAATGAAAATGGACGTCACACTAAACTCAAAAACATATAAATTAAATAAAATTAAAAAACATACAAGACTAACAAAGGCCAGAGGCTCCTGACATCGGACAGGCGCACAAATGCGGCGGGGTTAAACATGTTAAGAGAGATCTCAACCCTCCCCTATACCTCTGGCCAATGTGTTACTGTATAATGAAACTACTTGATGTTTTGTCCGCTTATAGTCTACTGGCAAATATATCAACCATATTCAATACAAGTAATCAATTGTATAATTGTTGCAATATGAGTGAACGGAATTAAACGGTACAAAACAATGAAATCAAATTTGAATAAAATTGTACATATGAAATAATTGTTAGTGTGCCATAAAAATACAAAGATCAATACCTTTAGGTTGAAATTATGTACGCCATCCAGAACACCCCTTTTCCGCTCTTTTCGTCACTACAGAGGATTTTTTTTTAAATGATCAACTCAAATATAATTTTTACTAAGTGGTTTTGAAAATCCGCGATTGCCTACTAAAAATTCATTTTATCAGTATTTTGATTTTAGTATTCATCCATTGCATTTAAAGTGTTCTTCAACGATAATGTGCATACGTTTACAACATTTACTTAAATAACTTGTGAGGCCTACTTTGTGTTAACAATATATGTTCATTGTGGAAGGGCTTCGAAATCTCGTGATCTCATATATATCAGAAGCCATGCGCAGCAGTTAATGAATGTTGATTCACCTTTTATTATTTCAAACAAAATCAATGTTTAGGTTCACAAGGAACACATACCGTTTGCTAGTTTGGTAAACACAATAACCCATACTTTGTTATCAGATTGGTTCAACTTCCGTGATTCAAAACTATTTATTTATGAATTATATGATTATTGTCATGGATATGATGAGAAGGAATACATTTGTATTGCAGATATTTCTCGTATTATTTTCTACTTCATTTAGTAAGTTTGATATACCTTTTGTACTAACTGTAGTTAATGCATAAACTTACAAATTCTATTTGACAATGTATATTTCAATCAAAAGGTATATAGATAAATAAAGGCAACAGTAGTATACAGCTGTTCGAGGTCATAAATCGACTGAGAAAAAACAAATCCGGGTTACAAACTAAAACCGAGGGGAAAACATCAACTATAAGAGGAAAACAACTGAACAACAGAAACACTGAAGTGTAACAAAAAAACAAAAGAATAATTGATTTATCCAACAACACAGTTTAAGATTGACCTCTTACAATGCAGCTTACAAGTAAAATTGTGTTCATTAACCACTTACATTTGATCAGTTCAATTTTATAACCATTTTCAAAATATTTCAAGTTGATAACTATGTTTTACTCTAAAAATCTTAGAAACAAATTTATAAAAAGAATCTTGTTGCAGGGTTTTATTATTTTAATCTATCTAGTATAATAATGAAATATACTATGACACTATTGGCTTCCGTTTCGTTTTTACAAATGACTATATTCTAAATACGGTTAAGGTTTTTATTAACTTTACTGATTTTTCTTATTATGAGCCGATCTATATAATCTTTTATATTCATCAAGTGTTCATTTGATTTCAGTTCTTTATTGATCAAAGTCAAAGTATGACATAACATTTTCCTGATTTTCCCTAAATTCCCTATTTAGACGTTATGAACCCCTCTTCGACGATTTGTCCAGTTAAATTGAATTTTAGGTGAAATGCAGTATTTGACAATCGGTTTTATATAAAATGAAAAATCAATTGAAGGTCTTTCCACATTAATTTTCTAAGTTATTGATAAGAAGCTATTTCCGGTCTACTCAAAGTTACTATTGGCGTAAAATGATAGATTTCTGCATGCTGATTCAAAAAATATATGTTTTCTATATACTTTCGTCTGAAATAAGGTAGATAACTTGCTACTTCCAGTTTAGAAAATATCACTTCAGGTCTTATAGGATAATTTTATTCACACATATTCAAAAATATATGGTTTTTCTATACTTTTGACTAGGATAATCGATTTAATTTTCCAAATTGCTCGTTATATCCTCAGGATGTTTTGTCCAATTTTGACCGAAGCGAACCGAAGACTCCATATGAGAGTTATTTCCCCTTGACATAAGTGAAATATTAATGAATAGCATGAATAAAATAAAATTTTATACTAAAAAATACCTTTCAACCAAGGAATTTACGATTTGTCTAGGTAAAAAGAACGTTAGGTAGAAATGCAGTATTTGACAATCGGTTTCATATAAAATTAAAAACCAGTTGTTCAGAGAACAATTGAAGCTCTTGCAACATCATGTTTCTAAGTTATTGATAAGAAGCTACTTCGGGTTTGATCAAAGATACTTTTGGCGTCCAATGAAAGATTTCTGCATACTGATTAAAAAAATATATGTTTTCTATATACTTCGTCTGAAATAAGGTAGATAATTCGTGTCGCATCGGTCAAAATTGGACAAAAACATCCTGAGGATCTCATATGATAGCGTTATTCACACTAATTCTAAAAATGTATGGTTTCTTTATACTTTTTCCTGAAATAAGTTAAATAGTAACTTTTTCTGAAAAAAGGAGATAATTTGCAACTTCCGGTTTAGAAAATGTCACCTCCAGACTCATATGATAGCTGTATTTACACTGATTCCAAAAAAAATATGGTTTATATATTCTTTTGCCTAGAATAAGGGAGATAATAAGCCACTTCCGGTTTATTGAAGATCACTTCCGGTGTGAAATGATAGGTTTATATATGCTTTTGCAAAATAATTATGGTTTCTAGATAATTTTAAATGAAATAAGTGCAAAAATAGCTACTTCCGGTTAATATTTTTCAACGTCATATGTCTCCCAACATTTTGTAAAAGTCCCTATGGCTTTATCGTGTACCAAGTTGCAGCAATAGTCAATTAACCTTTAATCTAACTATTTCAGTGCCAATAACTCCTATAAGATGTAATTGGATGGTTACAGACCAACGGTATCATATTTTCATCACGTTTAAGCACACAGTTTGCACTAATTGTTTAATATATATCTTTAAAAGTGTCAGAGGAGATCATAAAACAAGGAAAAGTCAAAATTTTGAATATGACCTTGACTTTGACTTTTACCTCAATTTCTTTTAGTGAACGAGGGACTGCATATCAGAATACCTTAGGTCTGTATCACTTACCATTCATCATGCTATTCATTGATATATCAGTAATGTAAACAAAAAGGAGAAAAAACTCTCATATGAAGCCTTCGTGTCGTTTCAGTCAAAATTGGACAAAGCATCCTGAGAATATAACTAGCAATTTGATGAAATAAATGTATCTCTTTCTTTTACGGTTATGGAGGAGATGCACGTACAAGGAAAACAGTGTTCGGGGAAATAACCCTACAAAGAAAAGTTTTCGATTAATCAGTGTCAATTTCAAAGGCGCATAAATTATCCGATATCATATACCACATATCTAAGCGACTTCTTGCGAAACAAAAGATTCAAACAAGTTATAAAAGTTGCGGAAGAAGAAGAAAATAAAAATAAAAATAAAACCAATTGTTTAGAAAACAATAAAAGGTCTTTTTAAGTCAATTTTTTAAATGATTTATAAGAAGTTACTTCCGGTTTTTGAGGTTACTATTGGTGTCCAATTATGGACTTTTTCATATAGATTCAATTAACATGTGGTTTCTATATACTTTAGTCTGAAATAAGGGAGATAATTTACTACATCTGTTACAGAAAATGTCACTAACGGTCTCATATAATAGCGTTGTTAACACTGATTCTAAATATATGTTGTTTTATATACTTTTGTCAGTACTAATGAAGATAATAAGCCACTTCCGGTTTATTGAAGGTCACTTCCGGTCTCAATTGATAGGTTTTCGTATGCCTAATTAGAAATTATATGGTTTCTAGGTACATTTCAAAGAAATAGAAATGGCTACTTCCGGTTTTCTCAGAATCACTTCCGGCTGACAGTTTTCAAGGTAAAAGGTCACCTTACATGTTCCAAAAGACCCTATGGATTTATCATGTAGCATGTAGAAGTTATAATCAATTAACCTTAAATCAAAACATTTCAGGGGCAAAAACTCCTATAAGATGTCATTGGATTGTTTCAGAATAAATGTATCATATGTTCATCACAATAAAGCAAACATTTTGCATTAGTTCTCTTTTATACATATCAGGGAAGATCATAAGAGAAGAAGAAAAAAACAAAATTGAGAACATGAATTTTACCTTTGAATTTGATCTCAAATTCATTTTTGTGAACCAAAGACCTAAATTCAAAATACATTTGGTCTCAATCACTTACCATTCATGTGATACATAAATATATCACTTGTGTCAAATACAGAATGGGAAATAACTCTCATATAGAGTCTTCGTATTGTTTCGGTCAAAATTGGATAAAACATCCTGAGGATATAAAGGGCAATTTGGTAAAATAAATCTTTTGATTTCTTTTGCGGTTACGGAGGAGATGCAACTACAAGAAAAGCAGTGTTTTAGGAGATAACTCTTACACAGAAAAGTATTCGGTTCAGCGGTGTCATTTTCAAAGACGCATAAACTGTGCGATATCATATACAAAACATCTAAGCGACATCTTTTGAAACAAAATGTACATGCAAGAAAAAAAAGTGGCAGCAGAAGAAAACAAATAATGTTAATAAGAACAAATACAATAGGTCTTTCCACAGAAAAGTGGAAAGACCTAATAATATTCAGAACAACTTTAATAGATCTTGTCATAGAAAAGTGGAAAGACCTAATACAAAATTTAGAAATTTAATCATAGTCATTTTCCTACAAAATGCAATACATTCTGTTGACAAAAATTTACCGTATCAGATGTAAAAGAAGATTGGCACAATACAGTCAATTTGACAGGTGTAGATAAAATAAAAAGATTTGAAGAAGGGACATAACATTGAAATGGATTGCCCATTGACTTATATAACATTTACGATACAATTTTTAATACACTAGATGTGCAATTTTTCTGTTACTTTTGTATTGTAGCATATTCTTCGGTCGATGTTATAAAAGATGCATACTTAACGTGGTCGCAAGCATTAGACAAATGCAGCAAAGACGGCTTAGAATTTAGGGAAAGCGTTTTAAAGGAATTTGATGTTCTTCAAGGAAAACTGTTCTGGCTGGAAAAGAGTATTTTACAACAAGACGTCAGACTGGAAAGAAACAGTAAGTCTTTAACGTTTAGAAATAAAGAATACAGCTGTCTTCAATGAATTTAGATTAGAAAGTTCGAAATGTTTCTTGTTTTCAATTTAGTAAAACTACAGCTGTGAATTGAGGAATGTCTATTTTTCTAAATGCTGCTTCATTAAAATGTATTATGACATTAAAATATGACATCATATTGGTTTCATAAATTCAAATTGGTTTATATAGGTCAAGAACAAAGTCAACAAATATACATAGATCTAAGGTGAAATGAAAGGTGACGACACCCGTTTAACTTTATCCAGACAGGTTAACTCATGTATCATGCCGTCTACACGCATTGATTCTTCTTTTTAATAATACAATCTTTGGTTTGGAATTATATAGATAATAAAACTGAAAAACTAGTTAACGAATAAAAATCCAGCTGTCAATCATCTTTAATATATCCTTCTTAATGGTAAATATTACAAGCTTTTCCCAAAGTCATTCATAATTACAGGGCGTTATTTTATACAAATACATTATTCGTGAAACTAATTAGGCGTTTTGTATGTTCCGTGTTCAGTAATGTGCTTATATATGATAGACTTGTGGGTGTTATTGTTTAACTGGAATGATACTTTTTTTTTCTCTAAAAACAATACAACTTATAGGCATATAATCAAATATACACCTAATGTCAATACCCACATACATATATAAACAGAAGTTGATAGCGAATAATATCAATATACATTTTTTTAGTAGCGGAGCATGTCACACAACATTTGTGAATTACGACGTTTTTCGACTACAAACAAAAATTTCCCTAATTATTAAGCTTTTTTTAAATTTCTATGGTGTTGATAAAGAATTACACTATTCCAGGCCCTTTTGTTTTCCACATAGTTAATATAACCAATAATTAACAAGTTGCGGGTCGAAGCCGATACCGATATCAATAGTATATGTCACTTGTTACTTGTTGCCTAATCTGTACCTTCTGCGGGTCATACATAATCATACCTGAACTTTGTCATTATACAGAGATTGACACTAGTAGTAATAAATTCAATTATTGACCAAAAAAATATATCTACGTGAAGTTTCCGGTTGTAGTAAGAAAACCAGGACGGGTTCAAACAGAATTTTTTTGAAAACAGAAACAACTGTGTACCTTATAATCAGAATGACTTTATCAAATGACAATACGAATACTAAAAAAGACTGAAAATAAGACGAAGGTACTTTAATTCAGTCACAGACCTACGGGTATGTTCTAGTTGTACTGATATTAACTGAACAAGTGTTACAGATGAAGGATGTCTCCAATATTATTGTTTTATATATCTTATATGTATATCTGCATACTTGGCAAGTACTTGTCTGTTTCATTATCCAGTTTCTCTAATCCTAAATGTTTAGATAGATAGATAGATAGTGTTTAGATAGATATTTAGATAGATAGATAGACAGATAGATTGATAGATAGATAGATAGATAGATAGATAGATAGATAGATAGATAGATAGATAGATAGATAGATAGATAGATAGATAGATAGATAGATAGATAGATAGATAGATAGATAGATAAATAGATAGATAGATAGATAGATAGATAGATAGATAGATAGATAGATAGATAGATAGATAGATAGATAGATAGATAGATAGATAGATTTTGGTTTTACGGTACAACATTTGGTGTCTGTACCAAGTCAGGGTTTCAGGACCATTTGTTGTTCGTTCAAATTTGTCTTTGTTAAAACGTTTATTTTCTTGAATGAGTCAGATGTTTGAGGTAAGTGTTGTCTGTTGCTAAATATTTTACTGTAAACATATTTTATTAAAGAAATCGATATAATATATAGCTACAAGGGTAAAGACATAAATACAAAATATACAAGAGATTCAATAATTGGGATTAGGAAACAAGAGCAGTGCTTTTATATAAATCCGTCTCCCTAAATTCGAAAATAAGATTACAATCTATGAATACATGCTGAATAGCAAACGAATAAATATGTAACAAAATACAGTCAATGATTACAATAACAAAAGAAAATTCATAAGAAAAAAAAATATATAGCAAAGGAAGGGGGTGAAATGCGTTTTTAGAAAAACGAAAGTGTTATTAAAGAATGAAACAATATTTTTTATATAGAGGAGGAGTGATTAATTAGAATTATTTGATTGTGGGTGTGAATCGATTGCTACTTATAATAAAGTTTTGCACAGCTTTGAATATCAGTATGTCTTGTTCTACTGCGAGTCTATCGGAGCCAAAAAGTAAGACATTAGTTGAAATTTTGATTGGAATCTGTAGGTTGTGAAGGTGTCTTTGGCGAGGTACATTGAATATTTAGCATTTTAATAAATAGTGTTCCGTTGTTTCAGGGTCTCCACAAACACACTTCGGGGATTGTATCAAGTTTCTGTCATAGAGGTGTTTGTTGAGTCCACTACAGTTCATTCTTATTCTCGCATGATATATTTGACCGGATCTGGAACCACAATAATAAAATACTGGCTTAATTTCACGGTTACTTTTAAAATTATTTTGGAAGGCGAGAAGGGACGGACTATTTTGTAATTCAATTGTCTGCGAGTTCCAGGATTTTACTGTTGATGAGAGAAAATAGTTAGAGTATATTGTTGTTCTAGCTGCAATAGGTTGCAAATCATTCGCATTACGCGTATTATATTCATGTATATTACGGAACCGTTCAGGTAAAATATTATTAAGATAAGATGGAGTAATATTGTTAGACATTTTGTACAAATATGTAAGTCCATGGGCCTCTCGTCTATCCTTTAGTTTTTCCCATCCCGTTTCCTTATAAAGTAAATTAATAGATGTTAACCGTGTTCCTCCAGTCACAATCCTTGCAGCTTCTATTTGGACGCTTTCTATTTTATGAACTAAACTCAATGTAGATGTATCCCAAACTACATCAGCATATTCAAGAACCGGCCTTATATAAGAAAAATAAAGTTGTTTTAAAGTTTTTCTGTTTAAAATTATTTTAAATTTTCTAAGTATATTTAAGCGGGAATAAGCTTTTTTAACCATATCGATATGCTTGTGCCAATTACCGTCATTTGACAGTATCACACCAAGATGCTTGTGTTCATTTACAGAGTTTAAAGGGAAATTATTCAAGAAAAGCTGTGGATGAAATGGTTTTTTAAGTTTCCGGGATATTGTCATGCTCTCAGTTTTATTTGCATTAACATAAACCAACCACTTCTCATACCATTAGTGAATTTTCTTTAAATCTTCATTTAACTTTAATGCATCATTTACTGGATTGTCCACTATAAGATACAGACTTGTGTCATCTGCAAAAAGTTTTAATTCTGACTGAATTTCAGCTACAATATCATTAATAAATATTAAAAAGAAGAGAGGACCAAGGACTGACCCCTGAGGAACACCGGCATAAATGTCTCGCCATCCTGACGTTTTATTGTTAATAACCACTCGTTGCTTCCTGTCTCTTAAGTAGTCTTTGACCCAGAGAAGCAACTGACCTGATATACCAATTGCTTCTAATTTACGAATCAACCCCTTATGCCAAACTCTATCAAAAGCTTTACTTATATCACAAAATATAACCCGAATTTCCTAACCCTCATCTAAAGCCCTCCCAAATTCGTTTGTCAAATATAATAATTGATTGATAGCCAAGTCACCATGTGTAAATCCTGACTGGTTGTCCGTCAAAATATTATTTTCAAGTAAGTAATTGTAAATATGCTTGTATACACATCTTTCGGGGGGTCGCCTTTTTTTACATTTATAAATCGGTTTGGGATAACTTGCTCTGCGATTTCGAGAATAACTTTAGTTATGTTTATGGTAGTTTTTTCCACATCATCTGCGACGAACAAAGAGTCCCAATTTATGTCCGAAAGGCGTTGTCTATATGATTCATAGTCACCACGGTCGTACATGTAAATTTTTCGCCTAATGGGATGATCATTCTTTTTAATACAATTAATAATACCTATAACTGGCAAATGATAACGCGTTTGTTCAAGTAGAGGTGGACCGACATCGGTGTAAAGAATACTATTTGGATTGCTTACAATGACTAAATCTAAAATTGACGAACTGTATTCAGTAAAAAAAGTTTTTTCTTCAATTAATTGATTAAGATTATATTGAGCAATTAAGTTTGTAATTTTGTAATTGGGATTTTTATTATTTTGGTCTATATTAAAGTCGCCTGTAAGGATTATGTCTTTATTAGCAGAAATAGCAAGGTCAGCTGAATGATAAAAATTGTCCCATGTATTTTGTGAACTATTTGGGGGTATGTAAAATGTTCCATATAAATAGGATTTGTGTTTTTATTTTAATTCTAACCAGACGCATTCTAAACTACCTATCTGCAAGTCGGGTCTATGGACGCAGTTAATATTTTCTTTTATATACACTACCACGCCACCGCCGACGTCATTACGAAACAGTTTATATGATGGAATTGAAATGTCGGTATCATTTACAGATGGATTAAGCCAGCTCTCAGTAAATGACATCAAATCATATTCAGTATATTCTATTGCTAATCTATTTAGCTTAGGGACTAAGCTTTGGACGTTTCAATGAATAAAGGATATTTTATTTTTTAAATGGTGAGGTGAGATCAAACGAGTTTCCACTAACGGTACTATCAGAATTTTCGTCTAAGTGTTTAGGTCCGGGATTTAGTTCAACACCTCCGATAATCAATAATAAATTAATAAGTAGGCACGTTAAAACCAATATACATACTGACCTAGTCGTTACTTTTTCGGATCCAAAAGAAAATTCGAATATATCGTGAACCGTTTTGCCGTTTTGGTCGTTTTTCTCCGTCAAACAAAAACATACAAACACAATGACAGGGAATATCTTCAATCCTTGCGTTATAAGTAGACAAACACACATTCAATCATTTTTTGACATCCAATACTTTCTATTGGAATAGCGTGCGAGAGGGTAAAATAAATCTGTTTTCTCTCTGAACTGTGTACAATCAATACCCATTATGTAATGCCAGTTTCTTGAATGAATAGGTCAAAAGAGAGTACAGGCTTACATGTATCATGTGAAGAAAAGTCAGCAACCGAAGCCACAACTATAGAAATGATGTGATGTGTTTCTTGAGAAAGGTGCAGTTAGGAAGCATAATAAGTGCTAATTAGGGTAAAGATGGGGGATGAGTGGTGCACAAATAGACAAGCAGTCAAGTAGACTGCAGTGAAGAAAAACGCATTCGAGTGCATTAATGACAATTTGAAGGAAGATTGGAGTTTTGAAGATTAATAAATTGTTCGTGTTAATTTATAAAGTAAATTTCATACATATCATTCAAAATAAAAAAGATATATGTTGATGTATATTTTTTGTTTCCATTGGACTTAAATGTACTAATTTTGTATACTATATAAATATATCTAACAATGCAAAGAAAGAAAAAAAAAATATTTTGGCATTTCCTGTTATCCTTTTTTTATGATAATGTTTTCTAATAGTCTAGATTCAAAATTCTGTTTTGGCGAGTTCGTTGTGAAATTATATAGCATGCAGTTTTTTTCTGAAAATATACACTTTGGGGGTTATGTAACATTTTGTATAACACTCGCTGGACATTTTGAATGTTCAACGCTTCTTATTAATAATGATTTCATTCATCTTTCCGTTTGAAAGAATGATGTGTTATTGCAGGCAACCAGATAAAATTTGACAACCTGATCCTTTTCAATACATAAACATTTCTTAATGACTATTCCAAATATAATCCTGTCCGGCAACCTCCGGATAAATCCAGATGATTGTAATATAATGGCAACAAGTGGACATCATATTAGTTTAGTTCATGTTTGGAATATAATGCATACAAGACATATCATACTTAGAAACACTGTCAATATGTCTCAATATGATGACAATTCGAAACACTGTACAGCCAAATCTTCGCCATGATATTTGAAAGTATATAAGCAACCTGATATTCCACGAGCACCAACGTGTCTTATTTCTTTTCAGAGATGTAAAGTGTGCTTTCAGATAAGAGACATTTATCAACAAACTAAAAGTGTCCGAACAGATGGTATACTTATCATTTATTATTTGAAAATATTTACCCATCATGCTGAATACTACGTTCATTAATAATAAATGGATTCTAATTCACCTGCGAGGACCTTTAAATCATGTTTCTGATTTGGTACAGGATATTTTAAGAAAAAATTAGGGTGAACCTGGTTTTATGGCTGACCAAACCTCCCGCGTATATCGCAATGTAAAAAAAAATACCTCTAAAATGACGACACTACGTGACATGAATACAGTAAAAACAAACGCAAGAGCGCTAAGCAAATAGAAATAAATAAACAGATGATATAATAGCACATTACATCAGGTAAAATGCTGAATGACAACGGAAACCTCCATGAATTAATGACAGCACACCAGGACACAACAAACAAAATATGAACTGCGCGTCACATGAATGGATCAACCTCACAAAAAGTGACGTATTTTGTGTGACTTTTTATTTCCACAGGTAAATATCTAAAAATAAAATGTTTTTATTTATAGACACGTTCAAGAATATGAGATTGTAATTGAGTATGTAATAATGTTATTTTATGTACCGTGTCGGTTTTTCTTCTAAATCAAACCTGTGTGTAGACAAACAAATCCTTTTTTAACTATATGTAAACATTAATTTTTTTCAATGGGAACGAAATGAAGTTTAATTTAAGTGTGGAGTACATTTACACCACACACAGTTTCGCTCAGTGTGAATACGATCCAATTGTACAATTCATTCGAATGTAAGGATTGAATATGTCTGCACAGAGTTCACCACAAAATATTGTGCACAACAATATTTATCCACTCTCGAGCCTTGCGTTTTAAATTTGAAAATGTAAATATCGAACATCTATCTCAAAAGAATTAAAAACATATCAAATTAGCTCAAAAAATAAATAGTCAAATTTATCGATACTGTCGAAAAACTAAATATAAGATATTTTGAAACATATTTCCCTTCAAGATAAGTATGTTTGCAATGCATATGTTTAATGTGGAATAGAAAAAGAAACGTCCTCTTACCTGAACTTCATAGTTAGATAAATAATTAAACTCAGTATGCATTCCATCGTATCAAGCAAATAATCTCGGTACCTGATCAATAAATGTTTACTGAAACCATATTATTGATCATTTAATGAAATCAAATATCTTTTTTATTTTCCTTTTGGCACGTTACGGACTGTCCCTGTGTTCTCACAGAATATGATAGTTGTTTTCCACTCGTTTGAATTGCTTTGATCGATATATTCTAGCGTTTGATTTTGTTATTTTTTATGGACTGCCACATTTTTTTGAATTTATCCTGGAGTTCAAGATAGTTGTTAACACTGCTTTTAATACATAAAAATTTGTATATAGCATATGTGAAAAATGGGAGTGGCTTCATAATATTTCTGTTTTTACTTTTTTTTCTGGATATATTCAAAATCGATTAATGATTTGAAGTTGGTGCATATCGTTTTCAGGCTTAAGCATAAATTTGGAGGAATATACGAACCTTTTAGCAGTATAGTATTGAACCTGCTTTTGAGTATTTATTAACAACACAGAACGGTTAATATTTGTCATATATAAAAAGCATAAAAAGACACAGACCTTCAAATAGATATTTTTTAACACAAAAATGAAAACAAAACTGTTGTACAAGTTGTTCCTAGAAAAGAAATGGATATTATTTTTCATGGTTGAACTCAAACATGTATTGCTAAATAGATTTTTTGGTTCGAAATTACACACTTGATGATTATCAACAACTGTGTCCGATTAACAACTTGCTATCCTATAGTTTACACTGATCTATTTGTTATTATTTAATTAATAAATCACCTTTCATTCAAGCAATTGCTGAATAAAGTATCTTGCGAAAAGCTCTTTTATACTTAATTCTAATATGACGTTCTTCGAACGCTTGGAGAACACACCCGTGGTAAAATATGAATATATTGTTTGGGCTCTTCCGTTCATACTTCCGCGTCATATGCTTTTTTTTATGAATTATCTACCCGACGTCAATGAACGATGACGTAAGAATATAAGCATTTTACGGGAAAATGCACGATTGTGAAACCGAAAATCATCTCAACAAGGAAACGTTAACAAACGATCCTAACATGAATTATAAGACATTTGTTTCATTCATATAAGTAAAATTATTATTAAATACATCAAAACATATTTAAATACGTCATTGTAAATAGTTTAAACATGTCACTGATTCAGTTTGATCCGTTCTTTTACGTCAATGTACTAGTGCGTTTATTTACGGGAACGGCAAATATTTGCCTTCACCTAGAGCGCTTTGATCCAAAAGAATTGTTGTATTTGTCCTAATAGAAAACAAATAATTCAAGGAGGCTTGAATTTATACTAATTTTACAATGGGTTTGCCTTTTATGCCGATATTTTACCCCTCACTGTCGCTCGTGGTAAAATATTTAGCATAAAGGGCCAACTCGTGGTAAAATCAGTATAAATTTAGGCCCCCATGAATTATTTTTTAAATAGTCCATTACTTGAGATGTTCAGTATACATAGTATGTATATAACAAAAGTGGTTCCGACCAACCTTCCAAAATATACCCCATGTTTAGGAGATATCCTGATTGTCATCTGCGGATATTGAAACAAACATAAAAAGATAATTCATAAGTGTTAGATAAAACTAATCATTTTGTGAGAATATTAGTTCTTTCTACTTCGTTTCATTTTTATTGCATTTTTGAACCATTTTATGTGCACTGGTGATTGAATTTAGTCGGACAATCTAGAATGAAATGCAATATCTTGTTAACAAATGAGGTATTTAAAAACTTGATATTAATGTAATATCATTGGCAATCAAACCACATCTTCTTATGTTTGTCTTACCTGATTTTAAAAGTCAAGTAAACTCTCATGTAAAATCGTCCATATTTCTAAGCCAGGTAGAAAAAAGTCACACGATGTACATGAAATTAAATCATAGATCAATGAAATTCAATCGATTTATTGTAACATAACTGGTTGATGTCACGTTTCAACTTAAACTGATTCTAACCTTTGATAAATGTGCTAATTAGGGTGTCTTGCATGTGTGTGATGTTACATTTCTTTTATTCATAGCCAAGGAATATGCCTGTTGTCAACCAGACAGATTTGGTGAACTATCAAACATCAAGACAGTTAACTCTGTATTCTATATAGCATTAACTGGAATAGTATAGGAATGAATAAGAACACATTAGAATGATTTTTTTATCATAAGATGTGATGAACAAACAGTTGCAATAACATAACGATACCAATTTACTGCACCATATGCGCATTCAGACACTACATTATATCAGAAATTTTTTTTATACTGTCTTGCACCTTTTATAATGATCAAGTTCACTTGTTTTGAACGTTTCCTTGTTTCTTTAATTTCAACCTCTGTATCTATTAACTGCTGTTGTTATAGGTTTACTAGATGGTTAACGCTAATGTAGACTACAGAAACATAAATACCAGTCTGTCCGATAAGGAATAGTATGAAAATTCTCGAATTACAACATGCGGTACTCACAGTTTTTTGTAGAGAAGAGAGGAGAGTAATTGCGAAATTCCGTACAATTTATTCAGGGCATCATGGATTTACAAAAGAAAATCAACAAAACTTATTAATTCATCACCAGGCCATTTGAAGCACTGCAGTTGACAGAGCAGTGATTGTCACATAATTTCAGACCATTCTAAATTTCGAACAATGGAAAAATGCTTCCTGAGATCAGTTATAAGTGGTTTTCATATATATGATAAAAAATAAAGTATTTTTGCGGGCAGTTGGTTAATCACACACTGTACCTGAAAATTTACACAATCGAATTTGATGAGCACAATTAAGTATAAATAAATGTATGTGTTCAAAGCAGTTTAACGGCAAATGACAGAAATCCTGCTAAAAAAATTCTATCTTTGTCATCATCTTTCTTCAGAAATTATTTGCATCATGTCTCATTGTTTTATATAGTGACTACATTCTATCAGATATCTTCAAGAACATACAAGTTGCTATCATTAATAGCAGTTATGAGTAAAAGATGATTCCAGACTGAATCATCTTCAAAAATCAAACCACTTTGTAATGATGATCCACTTTGATTTCAACAGACTGCAGATTGGTCCAGTCTGTGAAGTATAACGTCTCGGTGAAAAGAAATATGTAGAAATAGCATGGTTATTTATAATTTGTATCTATGATGAGTATTCACAACATCAAACAAGTTGTAATCACGTGTGATTCAATATGACCTGGACGGTTGATGATCTTTCATCGATGTTCTGTATTCAGAAATTAAGATACGTTCTGGGTAAATTTAGTTTACAGTTTAGTTATACACATATGTACATTCACGAAACTACACCCTGTCATTACCCATCTCTTGACATTGCACAAGCTCATGTTTTGCTTAAACAGTAATAGACGTCTATACACTTAACCGATTGGATGTTGGATGTGCACTGATTGATATGTGTGTCTTAGATACATGATTTAAGTTTGTTTTGGTTGTTATTGGTTTTAAACTACCTGATATATATTACACATCTCCCTAAAAGTCCCAAAGTAACAATACTAATATTATTATCATTTGGACTACTGTACAGTTGTAAAATGTCTCCTTAGCTGACCACGGCATGGGGTGTTTTAAAAGCTGTCATAGGAAAGTGTACTTAGTACGAATAACCAAAATGTCATATATCTGTCCATATTTCCACTGGTTTTGTTACCTTGCAGTTGCTCGGGAAATATGTGGATATTCGCTACTGGATGAAAGAGGAAGTTTCTGATTAGCTTACAATTCGTAGAGGCGAGGCATAACACGCGACAGGACATACATGTTTCACTTTTTTGTACAATTTTGTTTGATATTTTCACTGATTTTAACCTTTCTGCATCCTAAGGCAATGAGTGTTGCAACATTGTTCATCAGCAGACACTTTTTTGTCGATCATATCGTCGCGGATACAATGATTCATGAACATTTAAACAGATTCGACGGAGTTTTCAGCCCTTGTCAAAACTAACTTGAAAAGTCCTGAATGGAGCGGCATGACAGCATTATGCACTATACAAAATGTTTTAACATGTTATGGTTAAAGTAATGTTTAATGCTACCAAAAAGGGTCAGTGACCCGAATATATTTCATATAAATAAAAAGGAAATGTGAGTATCAATTCAATTAAGAAATAATTCCTTCATGTCATGCTCGATGCTCATTTTAACATGGGTAGGCATTATATTTGTCGATATTTTACACTGAGTATATAGTTTAAACACATTTTATTGGTCAAAAAGGACAAATGGATTGGACACAAGTTTTTTCAACTTTGTAACGTCTTCTCCAATACATACATGAATATAAACATGAATGAACATTACATATATCTGACTTTTGCTAATTATTATTTTAGAATGAAGATATAAAAATAAATTGCATAGAAATTTGAAGATTTGAATCAATGGATATTTTCCACTTAATATAACTAATCGAGTGCGTCTATTTTCAGAATAAATAAATACAAACACACCGAGCTGTGTAAAATAAAAACATGTTTATGTACATGAGATGTCATATGTGTGAATTGGTTTAAATGCAAACTACTAGTTAATGATGTGATACATATTCAGTCGCTTTTCCTATTACGGATTAATATGAAAAACGGAATAAATCTACACATAATTGTAAGTGTCAATTTTGTTTCTTTAATTCAATCCATTGAATCGTTTTCGATAACAATAGTCAATCATAAAGATCATCCGATTATCGTATCCCTAAGAGCATAAGTTGATCAGGTTCAAATTAGGTCAGTTGCAAAAATAAGGTTGTCAAAGTTGAGAAAAACGATTGGTACTTGTTATATACTTTTGTACAGATAGAAAAACACTATTATTTTCGTCAGAACTCAAAGACTCATCACCAGATAGCAATACATCAATTGTAATATCGACAGCAAAAACATTGATTTCATTTATCATTAAAAGCCTTTGTGATGAACAAATGGTTACAATATAATAAATAATGTTTAGCATCATCATTGATAAAGCCACACAAACAATTGGCATCTTGTACTAAGTACAAATCAGATTGAAGAGTGATACAACGGTTTTTCAGCCTTGCATGTAATACCGATAGTTAGCAGTCTCCAGCGTAAAAATGTCTCGGAGTTTTTTTATTTTTATAGTATAACATATGCAATTTGCTTTTAAATAATGAAAATGTAGGAATCTATCAAAAAGTAATGTCTAAAGTGTTTCACAATGTTATGGATGCTTGGAAATAAGACTGTTGATTAACCGATAAACGATTCACTAGAATAGTGATACTGTGCCTGTTTCGTAAATCATAATTACTAATATAAGATTCAAATTCTGGAACCAAATCATGTAGAAAATCTGGAGCCTGATTGTTAATAATTTTATAAAACAAAGCAACATTTTTTAACCTCTCACCTTACGCTTAATTTATCCCATCCCGTCTCCTTGAAAATAGCATTGCGGTTAGCATAACTTGGTAATCCAGTTACTATACGAGCAGCCTCGATTTGAATATTTTCTTACCGATCAGACTGTATTTTCCCACAATTATCCCAAACATCTGATGAATACTCAAGTATAGCATGAAATGAAGGAATTATTTCGATTATAATAAGACAAATACAGTATTTTTATTTTTATAGGTCGAAGCGTATGAAAATACCTTTAAAATGTTTTGCTGTGCTCGTTTCCTCCCCGTTGATTCTGTACATGACATTTTCATATTTGATAAGTTTAAAAAACAAAAAGCAGGGTAAGTTTTTGTTGTTTGATAAACAATATATAATAACATTTTATGTAAGCTGCTAAAATGTATTTATTTTACTAGGAGGACAATGAAAATAACGAGAATATAAACAGTAAATGTGTGCGCATGTGTCAAACATGTTTTGTGCTATTTTGAACACGGCTTTGTTTATAAAGCGTAATAACGACGTCATATTAGAATATAAGATCACCGAAAAATCGTGGATCTGTTTTTTTCATATCTATATCTAATGTGCCATTATGTGCGTGTTCTTGTTTTTAAATTATACAATAAACAAATGTCAACTTAAGTTTGAATGATTGTCAGGTAGATTTATTTGAGAAAATCAAAACTGTCAAGTTTGGACTATCAAATATAAAAGTTGTGCCACATTTCTTCAAGATATGAGATCATTAGCATGCATATAACGTTATTTTACGTGTTTTTCTGCTGACGATTTGATTAACCGTTAGCAGCACCTTATACAATTAATATATATAAGAGTATGCTAAAGCAAAACATCGTACTATGCAAGAACAATTTGTATGTTTCTGTGTTCAAATAAAATAATTTTCGTAAATTTTAAAACCAATATACTCCACTTCCATTTCAATATCTTTTGAACCCATCTCTGAAATTTATCCGTATCTACATATCTTTATTACATAACGCGTTGATGGTAGACAAATTGTGCATATCAAATCTCCGGTGATTAAGGGATCATTAAAATATGTTCACGTCATAACAGAACCAAACTGAGTTTACGTCTAAAACACTGTAGTTAATGTTTTATTCGGACTGACAAAAAATCAGTATCTTTCGTACTTCTGAAGAAAAAAAATCAATTTCATCTAGCCGATAGTTAAAAAAAAACAGGTTTTGACAATTTAGAAATAGCCACCCATAAACAATACATATATTATATATGATACAGTAAACAATCTTAATCAGGCATAACTTGTAATCCCTGGGTCATTAAGAAATTAAGTGCAATTCCTAGTCATTTTGGAGATTTCATGTAATACCTAAAATTCTACATAATGTTAATATAAATTCGATGTAACATATCCTATTTTATAGGAACGTTAGAACTGCAGAAAGACTCATAGGTGAAAATTTTGATGACTCATTGTTTATAAGGATGTTTGTATGGTTTAGGAATCCAATATACAGGCTTAATATTGTTTCGTCCTTTTCAATGTTTTTACAAAATTAGAGAACGATGAATTTGAAAAATTGTCCTTTTCCTTAAATGATGTACGGATAATAGTAGGATGTCCAGGTTTGCTGTGAATTTCAAGCTTTTTTTTTCTTAATTAAAACATTTAACTAAAGACTTAATCTATTTGCAGAAATAACCAACATCTTTTTTAAACTTAAGCATGAGCAACATGAATCCCATCAAAAATCGGGGGTGATTTCGGTAATTGGGTTAGACACGTAGCTGCGCATGCATCGTAATTATTGAATGCGCTTCTAAATATATGAAGTAGCAGTTTGATCTATTCTGGTAAAGGTGTTCATTGTTGGTTCATTTTGCTTCGACGGAGTACATAATGTTAATGGAGAGAACACGTAACAAATAGGAAAGAACGAAATTGGAAGTATTGGTAGATAAAAAAGATTGAATCGGATTTGGCAAGGTTATCTATTTTGATTGGTCAACAATGTATAATTCTATTTTAATCTAGTAATTATTCAATTTTTGACTGTGCATAACTAATTGTGCATTTTCTTGTCACGGACGCTGAGTGTGTAAATGAAATCGAAATAAATATGTTCGTACCTGTATGTTCTGATGCAACCTTTGAATATTTGTCTGTTTTATTAATAGTTGTTTAACGCTCTAGCAGTTTATATATACATTTTGTGTAGGAGATTTAAATTGCAGTTCTAAACATGTTTAAAATAGTCAAGTTTAAGAGAATTTATGAGCTTGTGGATCTTAACCATTCTTTTCTGTACAGGGGTCTGTTAATTTCAATATTAACTTAATCACATAATTATTAAACGTGTTAAACTTTTACTAACTCAAATTTTCACAGGAAGTTTGTCAATGATAAACAAAGTGATGTTTTGTTTATCTATATACTCAGGAAAACAAATCACAGATGGTAATTAGTTTTTCCGTTTGAAAAGCGTCGTCTTTTAATACAGGTTGAGTAAAAATAATAGTTGTTATCGAAAAGAGATTGAATGTTTTACACATTTAAAAAAGAAATCTTATAAGTCATTTTGATTTTTTTCTATAGCCTAGAAAAAAGTTTTCTTCTTTTCATAGGCAATAACATGATTAATGATATATTTTAAAACATGCACAGAAAAGTTTTTACGAACACGAAACTAAGTATATGGTTTCCATGACGAACATTAACTGAAACCTTTCATATTTGACACAGGAAATATACTTTGATAAACCAGCTTATAATATTATCAATCAGATAACTTTAGAACACGTCGTCCGATAGTATGAAATAATTTTTGTGGGTAGGAAATTGCTTGTAAACCTTTACATGTATTTATTTATATCTGATAACCACAAATTAAATGTGTTGTTTAAAATAAAGTGTATGTTTGTTATGTCGTTATCAGCTTTCAACTTCCTCATGTGATCAAAACTATAAACAATGATAAATCGGCTTTAAGTTAGGTAAATAGAGGCTTTTGACATGCTCAATGTACTACTGATAATTTTGATTCCTAAAGGTAAGTAATCTATATATGTTTATCCCTTCATCTCATTTCAATATAGATAATTGTACTATTCTTCTTATAATGTATGTATTCATAATGGAGAGTAACATTAGTCAGTCATTAATGTCAATTTCCTTTGAAATGTATTATCAAGGACGACAAAAAAGTTCTAATTCACAAAATTTCATGACAGAGAATAGTTTTATTGATCTGCGTTCGTTTGATTTTGGTGCTTTCGGTGATATTGATGATCCAATATTTTTAAAGGCATTTGGATGTGTAATATAGAGAATTTTAAACAAAAAAGTGTTTATATTGCAATCGGTAACATAATACTATAGTAATAATTGAAAAATGGTTTCATAATAGCTCTGTTTATGCTGTTATATGTCCAAGGTATGTAATAAAGGTCGAGAATGCCTTTAATGGCACGATGCAACGCTAAGGGGCATAACAATTCCCGAGGCCATTATAACTTACCGAGGACAAATATCAGGGTCAATTTGAAAACACCCATTTCTTAATACTTTTATTATCCAAACAGTCAATGTGTAATATCTAAACAAACCAAATCATTTTTTGTTTATGGACCAACTGTAAATGTATAATTATACCAAATGCAATATTAAAATATACTTTAAAAGTGATGGGATGGAATAACATGTTAACGTAAATACAGTTTAATTCTTGTCCTATTCAAAGCAATGTATGACATAAAAAATACATCCTGGATTTTAAAACTCGGAATTGAATAAACTGATACACATCATGAAATGTGTTTTGCAAAAAATAAATTGGACAACTAGGTAGAATACGATACTAGTCATGTTTCTTAGAAACTTTAAATGATGTTTCTTTTTCCCCATTAATGTATTTGAATTGATTAAAACTGCAAATCTGTAATGGCATTGATTATTCATAATGGCCCTGTTTGTTTGTTTTTTTTTCATAATGGCCCTTTTTTTTATCATAATGGCCCTTTTTTTATCATAATGCCCCTGTTCTATTTTCATTATGGTCCTGTTTTGTTCATCATGGCCCTGTTTTTCATAATGACCATGTATATTCATATTATAGTCCAGTTTATTTATAATGGCCCTATAGTAATGTGCTGTTTTTTTGTAATCGACCAGTTTGGTTAATAAATGGGCAGTTTCATACATTATGCACTAAACTGGTTAATAAATGTTTATATTTCATTGCTGTTTAAATGAATAATAATTTACACGGAAACCATTTCACTGCACTAGATACGCATTTTCACAATTTATGTTTACTCAGTAATGCTCGAAATTATAAGACTTAAAAATCCAAAACCTCATACACACGTTGAAGTATTGATAGAGTTAATATCAAACCTTTTTATATGTATTTAATACAATCATCGCAAACAGCAGTTCATCAGCACTTTCCTGGTATAACTTGGAATAGAGCTAGAGATAAATGCAAACCTTTTGGCAAGCAGTGAAAATCAAGAAGATTTTTGGCAGTTTGCCTTTTGCAAAAGATGTTGGCACTTTTGGAAAATGAAATCAAAGTAATGAAGTACAGTACTAGTATGAGTATATACGAATGTGCATCGATTGACCAAACAAAGTCATTTTACTTTCGTATTCTTCCGGAATTCACCGCCAGTGTTTTGCATGGTTGGTATTGCATAATCTTTGTTATCTTGTTATATGTCACTTGTGCTTCTGTTTTCTTCGTTTCTCTGTTTTGTAATGTTGTTGTTAACTCTTATTAGACTTATTATTTTCGATAGCCCTTTGATACCATATCTTTCCCTGTTTCCTATATTAAAAGCATCGACAATGATATCTAGTTTTTAGAGATTATTTTTTATTTTATTTATACTTGTAGTTATAATTTTGATCAAATTCCAGTATATTTTTCCATCTTTGCAGTAAGTTATGGTTCTGAAATGACTAAAAAGCAATAAATGAAGACAAAAACATAGATTTGTGAAATCTTATTGACCCGAAGCCACATTATTCTAACGTAATTTTTAGACGTTGTCACAACTGAAAACCAGAGTTGGAAGAATATTTTTACAACGAGATTTGAGTCAATAAAAAATGCTGGATACACGTCAATTAAAATGCAGCCTAACCACAAACATAACGAATTGCCATATAGAGGGAAATACACAGTCTTCAATGATTAAGAAACCTATTTAAATTGTCGAGTGGGCAATATTACACAAAACTAGATTTAAGTACAAATTTGATAAAAAAAAATGGAAATGTAACATGAAAAAAATTAAACTATATACACATATCAAACCGAACTAATTATAATGTTTTGAAATACACAACATAAACTAAATGGCGTCAACAGTCTTCACATCATCATACATGCTGCATACATCAGGAAGGTTGAACGTTGCACGTTCTGTCGAAAAGTGAAATTGGTTGTTATCTATGATTTTCTTTTAATCCGAAAATCAACGTATATAAACTAATTTAAAAACATTTTTGGTTGATTCTTAATTAATGAAGTGGACACTAAATTTTATAAACTTTACTTCAATGAAATCTTCCGTGGGCTATGACGACTACAAAAACACCCGCAAAATATACAGTAAACCAAACAAATATCTACTTATCGTTATTTTTACATTTGCATAATAAAGCAACAATTCGAGCATTTTGGACCGCGAGCAAAAAATGTCATCTCGACAGCAAAGGGGACATCAATGTTCCATATACATAAGTAAAATGCCTAAAGTGATGTTACTATAAATCTTGGGATATCCATGTCCTGAACTGACAATTATGATACCAACTGCTGTTAACAATTGCGAACTCATCATGATTGGGTGCTTCACTCGATTGCCATGTGTCGACTGATTTAGAACTCACCTTCAGGAATTTCAATTGCCGCTAAGCCACGTGATGCTCATGAAGGTTTGCTTGACTGTTTAGTCCGAATAAGTAAAGAAATGACCAAGCACAAAATATAGTTCAGCGTGAAAATACAAATATATAGATAGATAGCTGAAATTTGTTACAACAGTGTAAATGCAATAAACCAGCTCTAATCAACGTATTGATCTATCTTAGCAACTACATAAACCGAACAAGTAAATTATTGGTTGTGAATGTTATGGAAGTAGAATGTTCAAATGTAAAAACTTATCAGTAAGTATTTGACAGTTATAATGATACAAAACGCTCGAATAAACAAACATAATTGTCATATAATCACATGTATCTCAGGAAGTGTTTACAACTTTTTAATGAAGATAATATTAAACAACAAATACACACGTAACTACAAAACAACTTTACCGATAACAATCCTAACTTCCTGATTGTTGAATCTTTTACATACACTGACAAACAAAAATGATATTGAGATTAAAAAGTTCATGGATATTTGTTATTCTTTGGCTAATGAATATAAAAGGTAAGGTTTATAGAAACTAGAAATTAAAAATTATATTTCTTTGTCCTTTCTAAACATAGATAAGAGTCTAGCGGGAAATAAAGTGCAAATACATTACCTTGTACAGGATATAAAAATGAAGTATTTGATCTACGTTATTTTGTTAATATGATCAAATACATTGACTACTTTGAAAAATGTGTGTAAGCATGTGCAATAAAAATAACTAGTTTAATTTTAGAGTAATATACAAATTTGTAAAACCTGGCGTAAAAACTCATCTTTATATTGAATAATTGAATGTTGTGGATTGTTACGAATGGACTTTACCATAGAAACAATTAACAACTCATTTACCTGGTAATGTCAAATCTGGCGATTGAAAGTTTTTAGTTCGAGTAATATTTTGTCATTTAATAACTCCATAATAACCTCCATACGTAGTAAGTGAATTGATAAAAAAGATATTTACTAGTAGAAATATTTTAGACTAACATTGAGAAACAGCTATTATTTGTGTTCTTATTCTATGCCTATAGATAGCCAAAGAGCATACATTTTGATTACTTGCCTAGACCCGTCCTTCTGTAGGTAGCTTCCGCTTGACAGTGGATGTATTTATCTTTTAACAAATGGGATATCCAAGCTTAGATCTAATGTGTACGTTGATGTTGTTTATATATCTTTAATTAAGAAACGATGTTTAAATTGTGTTCTTATTACTGACATCATTCTGAAAAATATAAGTTTAGCTGTTGGTAATATTTTTATATTACCTTTAGTGGAATTGAAATTGACTTTTTATTTCGAATTAAGTTATTTGCTTAACTCGAAATGATATTTAAATCTTCATACTGAACACTTATAATGGTCAAACATATTGTCGACACTTATATGTTTGCACTGCAAAGGCAATCCATTGGAGATGTACCGATTGATACACTAGTCTAGGGAGAGCATGATGCTTTTATCAAAAGGCTTTAGAACTGTTGACAATATATAGTATTGATAGGTTTTCTTTAAGTTTACAGTTTACTAAAAAGTTAAGTTATTCGAAATACTAAGCGTATACTGCACAAAGGCATATATTGCCTTAGTTGTATATGACGCAATCCTTTGAGTTGGTGGTTTTTAATGCTATTAGCTTTGTACTTGATTAAGCCTTCCAAATTTCCTAGGGTAACGTTGGTGAAGGGTTGAGGGCTCACAAACATTTAAAGACCCTTTACATTGCGTGCTTGTCTGGTAAAGTCCATGTTGTTGTTATTGATTGCTGTCTATTTTTCCTTAATTGTTGCAGTATGAATCAAGCCATTCGGTTTTTCGTTTGAAATGTTTAACATTTTGTTTTACCAGTACTTTCATTGCACACAACATATTCTTTTTACTTATTGCTGATGGGCTTTTTCTTAGCTGTATAGTTTTGTCTTTTATCGTTTTCATCACAGTGGCTCAACGGCAAGCACACTCTATCTTCTTAATGTATTTCTGTCTACATTTTTCGATTGATATACTTGAGCTGTTTGTAGTAACATCATTTTTCTCCAATTGTGATAATATCATGGGAAGGGAATAATTTTGTTTGTTGCAAAACACATGTTTGTCTATGTACTTATCTTAGAAAAGCAAATTCTTCAAATACGGTATAGGTATTGATGCCAATCTCTGTTTAATTCACACCTTGTTTTGGTTACTTGGCTAGATTTGTATAGAATTTGTTCAACGTTTTGCTTGACCTATGGTCTGGTATATTGTGACGGCTGTTTGTAATTCTCATGAATCTTTGTTGTTGTAAATTGAGTTGCTTTCTCATAAAAATATACCCCGCCCCATGATTCATTCTTTTGTAAGAAGGTTAAGTTCCGCCTCCGGGTGCCGAATTTTCTCGCTGTGTTGAAGACCCATTGATGTCCTGGGGTTTGTTTTTATGGTCTTTGGCCGGGTTGTTGTCTCTTTGACACGTTTTCCATTTCCATTCTCAATTTTTAGTGTTACACTTCTACTTTTCCATTTAAACCTGCTTTTGCATATTCTATGGAAAAATATTTAAAGTAAAAGCTTGAGCAAGACAACCTACACTTTTATATTTTAATAAAAATATCGTACTTAAAATAGTTTTACATTAATATATGTTTGTCATTGTAATACCTAAAAAAAAATAAAAAATATTTTGCAATAAGTACTTGTTCTTTGCAAAGTTTTGTAGGCTTATTTAATAACAGTATAACTATACTAGTCCGTAATTGACTTAAATATGTTTTAATCTGAACTGTATCATTCAATTTCTAAAGAAGTATGTTATGCACTGGACCTACAGAGATATCCACATGGAGTAACATCGATAGATGCAAATGATAAGTGTGGAGCAGCTGGTCTAGAAAACCATCCTTTTGTTTTGACTAAAAGATCAGATTTGTATGGCCAAGAATTTTGGACAGGGCTTGGTATTTTTACACAGTTTACTCCTTGGATAGAAATACTGGGTAAGCTATCGTAGTGATTTTTTTTAATTACTAATTCAAAGTATTAAGACAAGATAAGCTTGATATATTTGATTTATGGACTGTTTGATATGTATATTCGTGTTGCTACTTTTGATGAAACAATATGACAATAGTCTACTGCAATTTCTTTGATGGAAAATATGAAGATAAGTTTTATTATCCAGTGGTATCCGGAGGACAGTTTTGCATTATCTTAATCATGTTAAGTGACACTTTTCGTTAGGTTATCTGTTATTTAATGGATAACGATCTTTAATTTTTCTTTTCTTTTTCTTTTTATTATCAACATTTATTTTGTTTTTACTTTATTAAAACATAATTTACAAATTTAGCCAGCATCCGTTTTACTTCTATGTAGCATTGCAGAAGGGTAGGCTTTTCTTGTCTTGTTTCGGTCGTCTTTACATTTGAAAAAAAAATGTTGGATATGTAATGAATGATACTTTTGTCTGGGGTATACTAACATGTATTAATTACTTGTATTTGACTTAAAAGTAGCTTTCAGTTACTGCTTATAGACCGCTACTTTGTGACCTTTTTTATGTGGTGGTTAGCTTTTTCATTGGTAATTAAATCGCATCTCTTTTTCTATATGCTAAACGAATCCCATCTCCTACTGATATCAAATCATTTGTTATATTTAAAAACTATTTTGAAATTTTGAAATTTTTAAAAACTTTTTTAAATTTAAATAATTTAAAAACAATTTTAGAATTCAAAAATATAAAAACTATTTTAAAATTTAAAAATTTAAAAACAATTTTAGAATTCAAAAATATAAAAACTATTTTAAAATTTAAAAATTTAAAAACAATTTTAGAATTCAAAAATATAAAAACTATTTTAAAATTTTAAAATTCTCTATTTTAAAAACATATTCGCATTACTTTTTTAATACCTAATTGTTATTAGGGTTTTATTAAAAGTATAAAATGGGTTGCTGATTAAAAAGACCAATTTCCAATTCATTGTGTATGGACCGTAGTATTTTACGCTGGCTGAATAACCAATATCATTTAATCATTGAAATGGTAAATGACTACCAACTACAAACCTTATGTTCGCACGACATGATACTCCAACATGTTCAAGTCAACCTTATGGTCTTAAAGCCAAATAGGCCACTGATTTATAGTCAGATGTCATAACAATTGAAGAATTATCACTCAATGACACTTTTAACACGAATAACAAGAAGGGAGTTAAACAGAACAACATTTCCTTTTCAGCGTGCATGCATTCAGCATCTAACATTGATGATGATATTCACCATTTGCTTTTCTGTGTACACGAAGTGTGGTTTTAAATTGATTTCTTTATACCTACAAATAAACATTCATCAACACAGAATGTTTCTGGACTTAAACAAACATTTGTATAGACTTAAATGCATGATTTTTTTGTATTTGTTGTTATTGGCTTTGAACTAGCTGTCTATAACTACGATTACTCTCAGATCTGTACTTGTGTCTTTCTGTTGCTTGGATGCATAAGTACCTGTCCACGTCCACTCTGTTTTTTTTGTTAGATGTTTTTTTTTTTTCTATTTATATCTATCTGATGAGTTAAGCCTTTTTCAACTAATTTTTATTGTTTGCTTTTATGTTGTACTGTAACACGACTGTCCCGGATTGAGAGGAGGGTTTTCGCCTTCAAAGGATACTAACCCCGTCACATTCTGTATTTGGCTGTCCCAATGCAGGGGCCTGTAATTCAGTTGTTGTCATTTGTTGCTGTGTAACATATTTTTTTTAGTTCATTATTTTGTAAATAAATGAGGCCGATAGATTTCTCGTTTGAATTGTTTTACATGTGCATTTCGGGGCATTTTTATGGCTGACTATGTTGTTAGAGGCCGTACGGTTAACTATAGTTGTTAATTTCTGTGTCATTTGGTCTATTGTAGATCGTCTCATTGGCACTCATACCACGTCTTTTTTGTTTTATATACAATCATTCAGGACTACATTTATTCGGCATGTATTTTCGAAGAATGATTAATACGTTTAACTAGAACACACCTGCTTGTCCATCACTAACTTAAAGTGTCTGCACCTTATCTTTAACCTGGATTTTTAGTATTCGTATTGTCTCATGATAAAGTCATGCTGTTTATAAGGTCCACGGTTTTCTCTGTTTTAAAATCTTTCCCGCCCTTTTTTTTTACTATACTAATACCGGAAACTACATGATGATGTGACATATACCATTGGTATCGGTATCGGATTATATCCGGAACTTGTTAATTATTGGAATTATTATTTGTGTGGAAAATAAAATTGATTGGAATGGTGTAATTTTTAATCAACATCATTGTCCTATATTAGTAAAGTTGAATTCTTATTATCCATTCAATAACTGTTTGAGTAATTGATTTCAACTTTTCTTTGATTCCATATTATGACACATGTTATATATTAAAGGATATGATAAACGACATACGATAGATCAGATGCTTCTGAGAAATAGGAAGTTGACAATGGGAAAACTGATATCATCACATTAACACTATATCCTAGTTTAAAGTTCTCCATCAGTGTCAATATCGAGAAACAGAACCACAAATAAGCCTTAAATTGTATTGATATTATGAATGTCAAACTAAGTACTATACCCGAGATGCAATTACTCAATGAAATATGGGTAATTGAGTGACAGGACATCATCAATACATCTAAAAGTGAATTTAAAGAATTTGACAATTTGGTTCTTCGTCTTGGAGAGTACGCACATATTGTTATGAGTACATTATGTGCATACTAATAATCTGATACGTACTTCGTGAGTATTATATGTATAAATCACCCATTTTGAATTATAGTGAAACTCTGCAACAAAATGTATGATATGATTTTTATAATAAAGGTTAGTTTAATAACAAAAGGAACTTTTACCATTTATATTTTAGGTTGTTTTTCGCTGATAAAGAAACCAAGTACTGAACGAATCGTGACATCAGTCGGATTGTGTCAACGAGAATGTTCAACAACTAGATATTTCAGTTATAATGTAAATATTATAAATCAATATGTTTGTATATTCTGGTAAAATTATTTGTTCACCATTTAAAATCATTCAGTAAATAGTGTTCTAAAAATATGTATACGATGATTTTTTTGAGCGAATTCAGGCGACGAATCGTTTGGAAGCAATTGCAAGCTCAGAAGTTTTACAGTCAGCAAAATGTAATAATGTATTACAAAAAAGAAAAAAAATCATCGGTCCTTAGCACGGACTTCAAAATGATATGTCAAAAACATGACACATACAATTATTTTTGTTGTTGTTTGATTTGAATTTTGTCATTCGATGAACAGTATATTCACAAACATTAGTGATATTTATGTTAGCACAAAAACGTCCAGAAGCAATTGCATTAGACTAATGGTTGTTAAAAGTCTTCAGATATACCAGACTTATCCTTTAGTATTCAACTCGCGCTTGACTTAATTTTATCAGTGACGTTTCAATCAAAACAGTTTGGAGGTAAAATCAATCACGGAAAAGGAGACAATTTGAAAAAAACAGATTGTTTGAAATAATTTTCTCATTGTTTATAGATACACAATTTACTCATGCATATCTAAAAATGTAAATCATTCTGCGTTATTACAGTTCAAATTCACTTATGTTTGCTTCTTAGAAAAAAGACAGTACATGTTCCTGCTTAAACAACAACGAAATACAGTTCACCAATGCTGCAAACCTTTCGACATGCCTAAAATCAACAGTTGAAACAATATTAGTATATCAGGGTAAGTAAGCTTTAGCACTGGCTTACTTTTCAAAAGTAAAATACACAAAACCAGTGTTTACATCTGGTAAGTTATCATTTCAACCATCATTATAATCATGTGGATCCTGTAGTGTTCAAGACCGGTAGTGATTCTTACACACGGGTAAAAATATCCAAACATACCAACTAAGTATTTGTCCCTTCTATACTACTGAGTACCGTACATGGTCCGTCTAGATCGTCAACCGTTTCAATCAATATCACAAATTGATTACTGAATTGCTTTGCAAAATCAGAAATGAAGATGAAAACGGCGTTTCATAATGTAAAAAGTTAGACTACTTGCAACCTACTACATTGTATCATCCTAAATAATTCTGTTTGATTCGTCAGTGAAGTCAAAATGTTTTATTTAACATGTTACACTGTATTTGTCAATATTTCTTTTTAGTTTATAATGGTACAATTACATATGGAGCCAAAAATGGACTTTGTACGACATTAACTTGCACTCCTCCCCATGTTGTTGATGTGAAAGCAACCGTTTGTAAAGGCGATGACACTATACAAGGTTTATGCGGTAAGTCTTACGTTCATGTCTCTCATCCTATGCGATTGCTACATAATTCTGTATACTCAAATAACAGTGTTCAATATATATGTATTACTATTAGTGTATCAATATTAATGACTGATTGATTTTACGTTTTTTGGTTATTGAGGATATTGCTAGTACACAATATAAATACTCCTCACACACGTGTCATGACAAAGACATATGTATCACAAATGTTCAGGTTAACACTTAACACTTCAATAGTTTATTACATATAAAGATATTGTGTTCGACATACTTGGCGTTGTGGTTCTGAAAGACTTGACGCTTTGTTTCTAGTATAGCTGAAGCACTAAGAATCTAATAAATTATTCGCTTACAGTTTTAACTGTGCGTTTGATGTCTGTATTGATATGACAGTGTTTGGATTTCTATCTGTACTATCTATCGGAATTCCAATGGGGACTAACTGTGCACCACTTATTGCGGACCTTTTTTTGTATTGCTATGAGTTACAATTTATGAAAAAATCAGCAAAGACCCATCGAAACAACATCTGATACACAAATTTAATAATACTTTTAGAAATTTGGATGATATTTTGGCTCTCAATAATGACGACTTCAGTATGTATACTAAAGAAATTTATCCTTTTGAACTTACTTTAAATAAAGCTAATACTAACAATGACCACTGCCCTTTCCTCGATTTTGATATCTATATCATTAACGGAAAGCTTAATACTAAAATATATGATAAAAGAGATGATTTTTCATTTCCTATCGTTAATTATCCATTTTTAGATGGTGACGTTCCCTTGTCACCATCTTACGGTGTTTATATATCTCAAATTGTACGATTCGCTCGTGTATGTAACAATGTTTTAGATTTTAACGAGAGAAATTTATGTATTACTGAAAAATCAATACACCAGGGTTTTCGATATCACAAACTAGTCAAAACATTTACTAAATTTTATCATCGGTATAAGGACATCATTTGTAAATATAGCTCAACATGCAGACTTCTTATACGTTCAAGTATTTCACATCCAATTTTTTATGGAAATATTCTTTATAAAGCACAAAAATGTCAGTATTCACCTCTGAAGCTAACAAAACCTTTAAATAGACTTATTAAAAAGGGATATAGTTACGATACTGTTGTCAGGTCATTAAAGATTGCATATTTTGGCGTTAATATTGATTCACTTATAGGGTCTTTGCATCGGCACTAAACACATTTATTTAAAAACCAGTTGTTGGCATGACACGGGTTATGTTCTTCTCATATATGTTATGATGGTATGATACTAAACCCCTAACTGGAAGGATTGTGCCTGATATTCATATGATGAAGACATAATCTTTCAATCAGTTTAATTGAAGTCTGGAGCTGGCATGTCAGTTAACTGCTAGTAGTTTGTTGTTATTTATGTATTATTGTCATATTGTTTATTTTGTTTGGTTACATCTTCTGACATCAGACTCGGACTTCTCTTGAACTGAATTTTAATGTGCGTTTTTGTTGGTCTTTAATGAAAAATATTCGTATTGTCAATTTCACCGTTTGATGCTCATAATAAATCAAAGAGCAAACGATACTTTGGAAGCATGGTTGTTCTGCTTAAATGTGATGTGCGAGTCTAAAGAGATGATATTCAAATAATTTTTATTTAGATACGTGTATTGCAGAGGAAAGGGCACAACTATATCAGATTTCGATAAAAAAAACTCCTCATAGATACTCGAGACACAATGCGTTTGTTTGCATTGTTGTCCACATCGTACATTTTTATTGCATTTGATTAATTCGAATTTTGCAAAAAGATCACTAATGTTAACCTGCATCACGTTTTCCGGTCGAAATTTAAAAATGTTATACTCAACATGTTATGGTTGATAAATAATTGTTAAAAGTGTTGAACACCTTTTAGAAGCATTCTTTGTTAATTGTTTGTGAATATCATTGTTGTGTAACGACTCGACGTCTTTTGAAGTAAAAGAATGTATTCATGACACGATCATCGTACGAACAAGTATTTTTGTAACATGTCGAGTTGACCTCTATGACCAATAGTCATGTATGGAAATCTTATTCTAATAGGTGAAGTAAAGGGAAAAAATGGGATATGATCAAGGTCAAATGTATATTTCGGTGTTTAAATATCGGTTTTTAGACTACATAATATGAACTAAGAATATTGAATTACTATTATAAAGACGGACTACATATAAGAAAATTATTTTAGTACTTGAAACGAGTTTTTGTTTATACTATATTAATATACATGACTTTTATACTGAACCTTATTTGAGTATTTCTGTTTGTGAACTTTTATATTCATTTTTATATAAAATTCCACTTTTATCATTATTTAAATTCAGAAGATGGAATGCAATCAACTTCGGGGAAATCCTGGGGTCTTCAACAGAATCAAACCTTTGAAAACTGTCGGACTAAGGACAAGCTATTATTGCATTCTAATGCCTGTCAACAGTTAGGAAAAAAACTAACCTCACCTGCCTGGACAAATGTTTTTAGAGAAAAAATAGAAGTGGAACGAACATTAGGTATTTTTAAGAATACAGTTTTGATCGTCGTAAAGTGACTGCTGTATGCATGATATGTTAAACAAACAACTATATTCGCAAAGAGTTTCTAATTTTTAAACGTTTGTGACACTAACTGAATAATATAACTCGTTATCTACTTTGTCAATTGGAGACTTCGGACAAATATCCTGCCTTCTTTTGGCAAAATATCACAAATCATTTAGCTCAAGTGTTTTGTTTTTATTTTTTTTGTAGTTCAATTACGTCTATCATCAAATTATATTTGTTTTATTGTTTTTTTTTTTTGCATTTTTCTATTATTTCCATTATTAGAATCAAACTTTTAACCTTAACGGTTCCGTACCTTCTAATGTAATTCATGGTCTATGGTCATGGTATATATATATATATATATATATTTATTTATATATTGTTATTGCCGCCTTGGTGCTTTTCTGGTGGCTAATATGCAGCGACTGCTCGATAACATGGTTTCGGTTGGCGGCAACATCAGTCATTACACAGAGCTGGTAATTGGTATTTGATACTTTTTGGAAAATACGCGGAATGTTTTGTCCGGATAGGATGAAATATGTTCCTGTGGACTGTTATCTTTTTAACTAGCAGGTTTTAAAATCAAATAATACAATATTAGCTATAGGCATATAACGAAATTAGATTGGTGAAAAATCAACTCTGTGTATTTTTGTGTACATATTTTCAAGATATGTATATTTTGCTTGCTTGCACATCACCATTCTCCTTTCATCTAAACATGATACCTATATATGGAATGTATTTTATCATTGTAGTTGACGCGACATCTTTACCAAAATTTTGCCAATCAGCAAACATTTCTGATAAAGGGGAAAAGATTTTAAATCTACATTGGCAGAATTGCTCTATAAAACTAGAATGGTTTGTTTGCAAAAATGGTAAATATGTTTTCTCATTATATTCTTTTATATGAATTTACTTCTAGATTTTTTTTTGTTGATTGTTGAGAAACACACAATCTTTAAGGAGACGTTGTACGCACGTTGATAAAAATACTTAGGGAACTAATATTGGAACGTAATGTTGTGTGTAGTAGTTACTCATTACCTCAATGTGACTAACGTAATACAACTTTTGTTCCCTCACAATATAATGGTGCCGTGACTGCTGGAAAATGTCCACACAATTAAAAGGAACACGTGTCAGACACAGGAGTGCTCTAACAAAGCTTAAGCGGAGATTTAAAAATGTGAAATATCACGACAAATTCGACAGAGATGATTGTTTGACCGTTTTAGAAAAGGAATTTGTCGGACGATAAAATTTCTAAACAAAAACAATACCACACGTACTAGCCATTTACTTCCATTAACAAACAGGTCACTTAACCCTTTAGCTCAGAGTTTTGATTCAATAAAAACCAAACATCATCATGCAAATAGCAGCATATGTACGCTCGTATAACCAAGAGCATTTAATATCTTCACAAGTTGCCCGAGTCATAACTTTCAAAATTAGACTGCAACATTATTGACTGGCAATTATTGAAATCTTACGACACAGGTATTCATATTCACAGGTATGACTTCAGTATGTATACTAAAGAAATTTATCCTGTTGAACTTACTTTAGAAAGCTAATGCTAACAATGACCACTGTCCTTTCCTCGATCTTGATATCTATATCATTACCGGGAAGCTTAATACAAAAATTTATGATAAAAGAGATGATTTTTCATTTCCTATCGTTGATTATCCATTTTTAGATGGTGACGTTCCCTTGTCACCATCTTATGGTGTTTATATATCTCAACTTGTACGATTCGCTCGTGTATGTAACAAAGTATTAGATTTTAGCGAGAGAAATTTATGTATTACTGAAAAATTATTACACCAGGATTTTCGATATCATAAACTAGTCAAAACATTTACTAAATTTTATCATCGGTATAAGGACATCATTTGTAACTCAACATGCAGACATCTTATACGTTCGGGTATTTCACATCCAATCTTTTATGGTGATATTCTTTACAAAGCACAAAAATGTCAGTATTCATCTCAAAAGCTAACAAAACCTTTAAACAGACTTATAAAGAAGGGATATAGTTACGATACTGTTGTCAGATCATTAAAGATTGCATATTTTGGCTTTAATATTGATTCACTTATAGGGTCTTTGCATCGGAATTAAACATATTTATTCTAAAAACAAGTTGTTGGCATGACAAGGGTTGTGTTCTTCTCATATATTTTATTATGGTATAATAATAAACCCCTAACAGGAGGGATTGTGCCTGATACTCATATGATGAAGACATAATCTTTCAATCAGTTTAATTGAGGTCTGGAGCTGGCATGTCAGTAACTGCTAGTAGTCTGTTGTTATCTATGTATTATTGTCATTTTGTTTATTTTCTTTTGTTTCCTATTCTGACATCGGACTCGGACTTCTCTTAAATTGAGTTTTACTGTGCGTACTGTTGTACGTTTGTTTTTTTCTACATTGGCTAGAGGTATAGGGGTGGGGTTGAGATCTCAAAAAACATGTTTAACCCCGCCGCATTTTTGCGCCTGTCCCAAGTCAGGAGCCTCTGGCCTTTGTTAGTCTTGTTTCTTTTTTAATTTTAGTTTCTTGTGTATAATTTGGAGTTTAGTATGACGTCCATTATCACTGAACTAGTATACATATTTGTTTAGGGGCCAGCTGAAGGACGCCTCCGGGTGCGGGAGTTTCTCGCTGCATTAAGGACCCATTGGTGGCCTTCGGCTGTTGTCTGTTCTATGGTCGGGTTGTTGTCTCTTCGACACATTCCCCATTTCTCAATTTTATAGTAATCCCTTTTAAACAGACGTCCAACTACGTTGACTACAGTTTCGGAATTTGCACTTACAATTTTGACTTACAGTAAAGCTATAGATGCATCACATGATCAGCGATTCGGAAATACTCAAAATACCACACACACGTGCATGCAAACTCTGTTAGCCGATAACACAGTGCATTCCAGCCGCAGATTTATGACAAGCCAGAAATGCTTATTTAAGGAATCACTAGGTCAGAGTCAGGAATCGTAGTGTGCATTACTTATACCTTTTATTCTAATCAAACTTACATGAAAATATGAAAGTAATTAACCAGACAACTCGCCTGGAAATCCTTTAGCAACAGAACGAAATCGTGTTTTAATTGTCTTGGCAACCACCGAGTATGGGGCGTATAGGCAGAATGGACGAAAACGCCACACCAGTATTAATACCGTAAAATTCAGTCTTCGTATTCTGGTACTCCGAATTATGATACTTATGATAAAAATCCGCCTCATCATATCAGTAAAGTGTAGCCAAAACTGCATCAGAAATGACTGCACTACAGATTCAAAATTCTACCCAAACTTCAAGAGCCACAATGCCCTCGAAAGCTCAAACTAGTATAAACGCAAACAAACATTTCGATGAAGGGGCTCAGCGCTCGTTTATTACAAAGGATCAAGCGAAACAACTAGCGGTTTAACCACAAAGAGAAAAAGTCGTATCTATTTCTGAATTTGGGGTATGTAATGAGTCACTAAGCCATTTGAAAAACACTCAAATATTTGAACGCATAAATGACGAAAACTGCATAAAAATGAATGTGCTTGGTGTTCCTGAAATAGCTTCTCCAATACGGACACATACTACCGGGACAACTTACCTACTGTACTTGCGCACACGCTTTTACGACATGACGGTTTGTCTGTAAATTTGATGATAGCAGCTGACAATTAAAGGGATTTCATTTAGGAAAAGACAATACGAAACAACAGTCCAATGCATTCCAGTCAGAAATAGGTCTTGTGCTATACGTTCCTTCACAGAAATTATACGAACGAACGTAGTCCATGATAAGCATCTAATTTCACACAAATAAGGGCAATCCGACTTACACAAATTCTGGAGAATCGTGTCCATGACTATTTCGCCTCATCAAAAGTTTTTTTTAAACAAAGCGACGACATAAATCCGTATTGTGTATGACTCTGTTCAAAGTGAGACCATTTTAGTAATATTTTGAGTGAAGTGACAGTTAATTTTAATTATTCTCATTTAGATGGGAGACATTAATTTCAACGAGATATTTCATTTCATTCATATGTGAAATTGCATTTAGTTCAAGATCAAATCCTTACAGTTAAGTCGGTATATTGAGCCACTTTATGGGGCCTTCGGGAATGTTGAGAACACACGAACATTATATTGTAAAGTCATTCATTACAAAGTAGTTACTTTGTACATCAACGTAAAACAAATGTGTGAGCAGGCTCTGCTTATCCTTGAAGATCACCCCCAGTTTTCAGTGTTTGTGGTTTTCTATGTCAGTTTTGTATGCTGTTGTTTTTCTATTGGCCTTTGTCAATTTGCGTCAGATTTTTTTCAACTTATGAGTTTATAAGTCTTTTGGTTTATTTTGCCTCTCTGTAAAGCATGCAGGCATTAAATAAGCAAAGCTTTTTAAATTTGAGTTTAAAAAAAAACAAAAGTCTCGTGATATGACAGCAACAACTAACTCTCAATAAAATAGCTTACGACGGTGCCACATGTGCAGCAGGATCTGCTTACCCTTCTGTATCACATGAGATCACCCCCGTTTTTGGTGGGGTTCGTGTTGCTCAGTTTTTTTATGTTGTTTTTTTTTGTAATATTGTTTGCCTGTTGTTGAATGTCCCTTTGGTATCTTACTCCTCTCGTTTACATATTTAGATATGCTATTATATAACCCTTAATATCTTTTTTGATAGACACTTGCAATTGTTGTAGGGTTTGAATAAATTAGTGAATTCATTTTTATTTATTTTTTATTTTGATTAGTGGACTGACGAAAGGTACAATAATAATCAGTATGTGAAAAAAGACTGTTATATATGAATACGCCATAACTGGTATAAAAGCTACTATTACATGAAAAAAATACTTTATAAGTGTTGTGCATCTTGCACGCTTATCTGGATTTGTATTCATCAGTAACGCTTAAGGAAGTACACAAACTGCTTTCTATGTTGAATTCCTCAATTTCAAGCAGGCACAGCGCGTTTGTTTGAAATTCAAATAAAGTGACAATCATTGCATGTCAAAACAACACTTAAAGTGTCTTGTACGGAAAAAAAATCAACATATCTGTAATGGCATATAAGAAAGAACTGGTTCTCGGAACTTTGGATGTACCAAAACAGGTACTTCAGATCTGACAAACAGGAAAAATGTACCCTCTTTTTAAAATGTCAGCAATTTTTTTTATATTTCAAAGTAATAAGTCAAAACGTGCTCTACAATGATCACCAGTCAATCAGCTTTCATTTGATACTAAAATTACCTAAATATTCTACATATTTTGAAAGTTACACCCATGGGTAACTATTTTGTGTTAAATATGTACCCCCTTTCTGGTATATGTTTTCTGACCGGGCCCGAATTAGTGGTGTTACAACTTAAAACAAAACATTTCAAAGCCACGGCCATCGATGTATATTTGAATAGCATTTCTAAGTTATGGAAATGTTAATACAAACTTACATTAAATTTGATCCATTTTGTAATTTCTAAATATATATGTCTGAAGCAATAGTTTTAAAAAAATGGACTTTCGTATTGAATGTAGAACGGGTGTCTTCGACTTTTTGGATTGTAAAATATCAGAATGCAAAAAGTCTGGAACTTTGATAAAAAGGTTAAAAATAATCTAGAAAGGAATTTTAGTCATTTGTAGATACACTTGCCATGAGGTGACATTTTGTTTTGCTCCGTGTAGAAAGCCTCAATGTGACTTTGAGATGAAGAACAGAAATTACAGCGCTGTGTGTATTTATTACTGTGCATGAGTTGATTTTGTGTCATAGATGCATATCCTTTGTTCATGTTTTTCTTTTTTCATACAGAATAAATAAATGATGTGTTTTATCTTATTGTTCCACTGTTTTTTAACATTTTTTGTACTATTCATTTTTTAACATTTTTCTAATAATCAGAGAATAACTCAGATAACCTATATATAAAGGGTATTTTAAAGTAAGTTTATACATTCAAATTATTCTTTATTCGCTACAGATTCCTCCACAGTTGAAAACACATACCACATGGATGTAGCAACAGATGCAAATTATGGTAAATGTAATGTTATATGTTTTCTCGATTTGCATACTTCGGGTGCCCTACCCTGTTTAACACATTTTTAAATACTTGTTCTTGCTTGTCAATGGAGATTGACAATTTGTTATCATACATTCCAACGAATCTGTTGACTTGCTGAATGTCTGTAAGAATTATGATTTAGACCTTCACGTATGATTTTGCAACTTCCCCATTATTAGAAGATATAAAGACTTCAAATAAATATCAATAGCACTGTAAAGTAATAATTTGTTTGTTATGTCAAACATGGATATTTACTGCTTTCGTTGAAGACCGAACATGAACATATAGTTTGGCCATTGATAATTTTTCGCATGGCAATCTTTTAGTTATTGTGCTTTTTGTACTCTCTTTCCAATTTGAAAGGTATATCTCCGTATACGGTTTCCTTGTCATCGCAACTTCTCAGAAACTGTGAAAGATATTATACATCTTTTTTTCCCAAAAATACTTGTTACTTCCTCGACATGATCTACTAAATTCGGACTAAGGGGATTCGGCAACATGTTATAAAAAATCCGTGTTTGTGCTTGGCATAAATGATATGTTGATACTACACATTCAACGTCAGTTACCGAGACTTAGGGTCTTTTGATTTAAAATCATTAATCCATAAATAGGCTTAGGTTCATGTTTTAAATTTTGACATTGTTTTCTTTCATCGCTACTACTCAAATGCAGTTACAGAAATCGACAAAAACATGAACAAATTGAAAGTCGCGACTTGTCGTAACTGGAAAAAAGTTTGTTCCATATGGTACGTGACAAGTTATTAGGCATTATTGCCCTTAAAATGTATTAAGTACCTGTCTTTGTAAAATTCATGACATGTCACAGAAGTAAATTTTTTGGCCCTATATCATAAGAACTTTGGTATATAAGTTAAATTATGTCTTTATTTTCCCTGTATATTGCCCGTTGCCATGGTAACCATCAAAACAACATTTTGCCTTAATATGTGAAAAAAGAGCCTTTTGAAAATTTTAAATAAGGGAACTTAAAGTCCCATGGAAATTAAGTTAATCAATAAAAACAATTAGGGTTTTTACATTGTTAATAAACAAAACCCCAAACTATTCAAAAACGTTAAAATTTAGAATTTACCAAATAGTTTGTTTCCATAGCAACCATTTAAAAATGTGTTAAAATTCGAAAATGAAAAATTTCAAAAACTCCTACATTTTAAATCTGTTTATCTCCCAAGACCAACAATACCATGACATTTCATTGACAAATTTTGAAAGACAACATTCTATATATTCATAAAATAAAAAGAAAGTCGTGTGTTTTTTTCTTTAAAAAAATAATTTTAGTCAAAAAATGTCAATGTTCACCAAAATTCAGATTGCCAAACAGATAAATAATCAAACATTTTGAACTTAAAAAGCTAAATCATTCCATTTATACGTGCATTTCTGACACAAATTTAGTAATTATAAATGAGAATATACCATTGATAGAGATATGTTGGTAGAGAATGAAACTTTTCTCTCTGGGCATGGTAGCCCCCTTTTTAAAAAAAAAAAATTATCAAAAATTAAAAGAAAGATGGTATTAAATTCTGAACATTTTGAGCATTGAAGCATGAAATTTCTTCAAAGGGTAAGGGCAATGATAGTACGTCCTTCCCCATTTTTAGATATTAGATTTTTTTTCAGAAATGGGAAATGTGTCAAAGAGACAACAATCCAACCAATAACAGAAAACAGCCTAAATACATAAAATACACTTGTTTTGTGCAAATTGAAATTTTTAGATGCTATTTCATGGTCTTAAAAATTAGCCTCTGTCCAAGTTTTATTTCAGTCTATGTCAAAAAAACTTAGTCTCAGACTGTCTTTAAATTTTAACTCTAAACAAGAAACTCTCAAGAGTCTGAATCGATCACCTGTAATTTTGTGGTTAAATCTTTCATTAATGATTATTTATGCTTTTCAATATATATCAATGAGTGGCTTAAAAATTCCATTTGAATGTTCTTTGTATCTGTCATATTTTCTTCAAAAGCAAAAAAATGCATTTTACCCCTATGTTCCATTTTAGCCATAGTGGCTATGTTTCTTGAATTACAAAATTTATAAAGTTTGGCTGAAATTGATTCAGCAGTTTCAGGAGAAATTTTTTAAAGTAAGCAAACTAGATGAACAAATTGTGAAAAAAATCTTTAAAGGGCAATAACTCCTTAAGGGGTCAATTGACAATTTTGGTCATTAAACTTATTTAAAGATCTTACTTTGCTGAACTTTTTTGCTGTTTACAGTTTATCTTTGTCATTAATAATATTCAAGATAATAACCAAAAACTGCAAAATTTCCTTATAATTACCAATTTAGTGGCAGCAACCCAACCCAACAATGGCTTGTTAGATTCATCTGAAAATTTTAGGACTGATAGAACTTGACCTAATTTTTACCTACATCAGATTTGCTCTAAATGCTTTAGTGTTTGAGATATAAGGCTAAAACTGCATTTTACCCCTATGTTCTGTTAAATTTAATATTCTTAAGGGTATAACTCTTAAAAAAGTCGATTGGCCACCAATATATAACTTGTTTGAGATATTGCTTATATTAACCTAAAGTATTAGTTTCGTAAAAATCTGACAAGATTTGTACATGTGAGAGCGCTGCAAAGACCGGACAGACAGACAGACAGACACACGGACAGCCAGATGGAAATAAGGATGGACGGCAATCAAAATTTTAAGCAGACCATGTTTAAGTTTAAAATTTTAAGTTCTTATATAGATTATTATTTGTTTGGCAAAAAAGACTATTTTTAAAATAACAAAAATAAAAAAACAAAAAATCGGTCTTTTGTCTTAAATCAGTGGTTTTGATAAGAAAAAAGCACTCTGTAAAAGTTAGACCAGTTTATCTTTGTCATTAATAATATTCAAGATAATAACCAAAAACTGCAAAATTTCCTTATAATTACCAATTTAGTGGCAGCAACCCAACCCAACAATGGCTTGTTAGATTCATCTGAAAATTTTAGGACTGATAGAACTTGACCTAATTTTTACCTACATCAGATTTGCTCTAAATGCTTTAGTGTTTGAGATATAAGGCTAAAACTGCATTTTACCCCTATGTTCTGTTAAATTTAATATTCTTAAGGGTATAACTCTTAAAAAAGTCGATTGGCCACCAATATATAACTTGTTTGAGATAATGTTATATTAACCTAAAGTATTAGTTTCGTAAAAATCTGACAAGATTTGTACATGTGAGAGCGCTGCAAAGACCGGACAGACAGACAGACAGACACACGGACAGCCAGATGGAAATAAGGATGGACGGCAATCAAAATTTTAAGCAGACCATGTTTAAGTTTAAAATTTTAAGTTCTTATATAGATTATTATTTGTTTGGCAAAAAAGACTATTTTTAAAATAACAAAAATAAAAAAACAAAAAATCGGTCTTTTGTCTTAAATCAGTGGTTTTGATAAGAAAAAAGCACTCTGTAAAAGTTAGACCAATGGGACAGTTATTACGTTTGGTACAGTGTTCCAATTTCATTATATATGGAAAATTTAATACATTGCCTTGTATCGTTTCTTTGGTTGACTAGTATACTATTGCGCAGAGTCAGATTATGTACACACAAAGGCTGTTACTATTTACCTCCCATGTAATTCGACATGTATCGAAACCTTTAGGTGTAATACCATCATTGATTTTCCCCTATTAGTCTTTGTTAAATTTGCACTTTTCAAAAAATTGTGCAGAAATTATCTTTGTTTCAAGAAATAATTGGCATGAGTAAAGTTTGATACTGTCCAGTACTATAGAAAAAAATTTCACATAACATTTCATTGCATATGAGAAAATAACCATCACTGGAAGTTAACCAATCAAATTTTCCCCCTTTTTTAACCTGTGTACAAGCTTTAGTAACCATGTAACCTCAAGTTTCCAAAATATTCTATAGAAACCCCAAATAAAAAAATAATGGTGCTTTGAAATACCCAAGATATATGTTTATGACCCAGAAATGTTTTACTGCAATGAAATGTAGGATCAATTACCTACAACTGTCAAATTCAAGGGAATATTTTTTTTCGACCTATTTTCGTATGCAACCGGATGTGACGTACTATGATTTGGTGGTATTACACCTAAAGAAGACTTTTTTGTTAAATAAACTGAATGTGACTTTTTTTCCTTTGAAATACTGGTTATTTCAAGCATTCCTGTCAAGTTTTGTCATAATCAGTTCAATAGTTTGAGAAAAATCTAGTATAATGTAAGACGACATCTACAGCGATTCGAGCTAAATTTCTTCGAAAAATCCAAACCAAGCCGCATCATGATAGAATATAGTGTGGACCAATAAATGATCAAATATTTATCTTATCTGCCTACAAACAGTTGCATATGATACAAAAGATGACTTTAGGATGATAATTCTACTAATGGACCTCTTTGTCTTCTTTATAATGTATCTTTTGGTCCATTTATACCTCTCTTTTCCTCAAAATTTCTACTTTATAGGCCAATAAATAAACATTTTGGGATAACTTTCACTCATTTATGATAGTAATGTTATAATAAATGATTAATTGAAGTATTCAAGCTGAATGAACTATCCGTATAAAAGTTTACTGTCTCCAAGGAGGTTTCCATAAGTCCTTACGTAAAACTTAAATTTACGCCGCGTTCCAGAGAGGGACATTAAAAGCTTCTCTTTTGGTGAATAATTTGTTGTAACTGCTTTAAAAATAATTTCATTTACTTAAAACTATATATTTATTAAAGAATTTCTTAGGAAAAATTTGCTAGTATAGCAGAATATAAGAAAAAAGGAGAAAAAGCTCCCCAAAACTCTAAGTATGGCTTATTCTGTCAACTAATATTCATGGTAAAGTCCTATTTCAAGGAAATTTTCTCATAAAATGTGTTTTGGAGACTCAATCAACTCAGAATATTTCATTATTAGTAATATTTCACTTAAATAGCAAAAAATTTTAACACATGAGAGAACTCACAAGGTCAAGGGTGCATGTACAGCTTCCCATATTAGGTGAAATACCACCATTGATTTTCCCCTATTAGTCTTTGTAAAATTTGCAATAAAGAAATACTTGGCATGAGTAAAGTTTGATCCTGTCCAGTACTATAGAAAAAATTTCACATAACATTTCATTGCATATAAGAAAATAACCATCACTGGAAGTTAACCAATCAAATTTTCCCCCTTTTTTAACCTGTGTACAAGCTTTAGTAACCATGTAACCTCAAGTTTCCAAAATATTCTATAGAAACCCCAAATAAAAAAATAATGGTGCTTTGAAATACCCAAGATATATGTTTATGACCCAGAAATGTTTTACTGCAATGAAATGTAGGATCAATTACCTACAACTGTCAAATTCAAGGGAATATTTTTTTTCGACCTATTTTCGTATGCAACCGGATGTGACGTACTATGATTTGGTGGTATTACACCTAAAAGACTTTTTTGTTAAATAAACTGAATGTGACTTTTTTCCTTTGAAATACTGGTTATTTCAAGCATTCCTGTCAAGTTTTGTCATAATCAGCTCAATAGTTTGAGAAAAATCTAGTATAATGTAAGACGACATCAACAGCGATTCGAGCTAAATTTCTTCGAAAAATCCAAACCAAGCCGCATCATGATAGAATATAGTGTGGACCAATAAATGATCAAATATTTATCTCATCTGCCTACAAACAGTTGCATATGATACAAAAGATGACTTTAGGATGATAAATACTACTAATGGACCTCTTTGTCTTCTTTATAAGGTCTCTTTTGGTCCATTTATACCTCTCTTTTCCTCAAAATTTCTACTTTATAGGCCAATAAATAAACATTTTGGGATAACTTTCACTCATTTATGATAGTAATGTTATAATAAATGATTAATTGAAGTATTCAAGCTGAATGAACTATCCGTATAAAAGTTTACTGTCTCCAAGGAGGTTTCCATAAGTCCTTAAGTAAAACTTAAATTTACGCCGCGTTCCAGAGAGGGACATTAAAAGCTTCTCTTTTGGTGAATAATTTGTTGTAACTGCTTTAAAAATAATTTCATTTACTTAAAACTATATATTTATTAAAGAATTTCTTAGGAAAAATTTGCTAGTATAGCAGAATATAAGAAAAAAGGAGAAAAAGCTCCCCAAAACTCTAAGTATGGCTTATTCTGTCAACTAATATTCATGGTAAAGTCCTATTTCAAGGAAATTTTCTCATAAAATGTGTTTTGGAGACTCAATCCACTCAGAATATTTCATTATTAGTAATATTTCACTTAAATAGCAAAAAATTTTAACACATGAGAGAACTCACAAGGTCAAGGGTGCATGTACAGCTTCCCATATTAGGTGAAATACCACCATTGATTTTCCCCTATTAGTCTTTGTAAAATTTGCAATAAAGAAATACTTGGCATGAGTAAAGTTTGATCCTGTCCAGTACTATAGAAAAAATTTCACATAACATTTCATTGCATATAAGAAAATAACCATCACTGGAAGTTAACCAATCAAATTTTCCCCCTTTTTTAATATGTGTACAAGCTTTAGTAACCATGTAACCTCAAGTTTCCAAAATATTCTATAGAAACCCCAAATAAAAAAATAATGGTGCTTTGAAATACCCAAGATATATGTTTATGACCCAGAAATGTTTTACTGCAATGAAATGTAGGATCAATTACCTACAACTGTCAAATTCAAGGGAATATTTTTTTTCGACCTATTTTCGTATGCAACCGGATGTGACGTACTATGATTTGGTGGTATTACACCTAAAAGACTTTTTTGTTAAATAAACTGAATGTGACTTTTTTCCTTTGAAATACTGGTTATTTCAAGCATTCCTGTCAAGTTTTGTCATAATCAGCTCAATAGTTTGAGAAAAATCTAGTATAATGTAAGACGACATCAACAGCGATTCGAGCTAAATTTCTTCGAAAAATCCAAACCAAGCCGCATCATGATAGAATATAGTGTGGACCAATAAATGATCAAATATTTATCTCATCTGCCTACAAACAGTTGCATATGATACAAAAGATGACTTTAGGATGATAAATACTACTAATGGACCTCTTTGTCTTCTTTATAAGGTCTCTTTTGGTCCATTTATACCTCTCTTTTCCTCAAAATTTCTACTTTATAGGCCAATAAATAAACATTTTGGGATAACTTTCACTCATTTATGATAGTAATGTTATAATAAATGATTAATTGAAGTATTCAAGCTGAATGAACTATCCGTATAAAAGTTTACTGTCTCCAAGGAGGTTTCCATAAGTCCTTAAGTAAAACTTAAATTTACGCCGCGTTCCAGAGAGGGACATTAAAAGCTTCTCTTTTGGTGAATAATTTGTTGTAACTGCTTTAAAAATAATTTCATTTACTTAAAACTATATATTTATTAAAGAATTTCTTAGGAAAAATTTGCTAGTATAGCAGAATATAAGAAAAAAGGAGAAAAAGCTCCCCAAAACTCTAAGTATGGCTTATTCTGTCAACTAATATTCATGGTAAAGTCCTATTTCAAGGAAATTTTCTCATAAAATGTGTTTTGGAGACTCAATCCATTCAGAATATTTCATTATTAGTAATATTTCACTTAAATAGCAAAAAATTTTAGCACATGAGAGAACTCACAAGGTCAAGGGTGCATGTACAGCTTCCCATATTAGGTGAAATACCACCATTGATTTTCCCCTATTAGTCTTTGTAAAATTTGCAATAAAGAAATACCAGGCATGAGTAAAGTTTGATCCTGTCCAGTACTATAGAAAAAATTTCACATAACATTTCATTGCATATAAGAAAATAACCATCACTGGAAGTTAACCAATCAAATTTTCCCCCTTTTTTAACCTGTGTACAAGCTTTAGTAACCATGTAACCTCAAGTTTCCAAAATATTCTATAGAAACCCCAAATAAAAAAATAATGGTGCTTTGAAATACCCAAGATATATGTTTATGACCCAGAAATGTTTTACTGCAATGAAATGTAGGATCAATTACCTACAACTGTCAAATTCAAGGGAATATTTTTTTTCGACCTATTTTCGTATGCAACCGGATGTGACGTACTATGATTTGGTGGTATTACACCTTTATGAAAACACTTATTTGTCACTATGTCGATTTAACTGTGTCAAACTTGAAATTGAAGAAACTACAGAACCGTTCCTTCTATTCTAATATATAATAGATCTAACTTATGCAAAAGAGCTTGAAATAAATGCGGAATGTATCCATTGGACACAGATGATGCTCCCGCTTGCATATCATAAAAGTTATAAACGGACATAACTGAAGAACGGTAAAAGTGACACTAACCAAATGTGTACTTTCTGTAAGTTTTGTGGTCATAAGTATTGTGTTAAGAAAAAATCAGCAACTTTTTCCCTTTGTAAAGAGGCGTGGCTCTAGAACAGTAAAAGTGACACCACCAAAATTCGAACTTGATTTGTATTTGGTGGTTTTAAGCATTGTGTATAATTTAAATAACATTTGGTAAAGACAAACTAAAGTTAGAGAACGGAAACGAAAAATTCAGTAATACTTCTATTTGTAAAAGGGCATAACTATAGAACGGTTAAAGTGACACCACCAAAATTCAAACTTGGTCTGTGTTTTTTTGGTGATAAGCAATGTGATTAAGTTTCATAACATTTGGTTGAGGCAAACTAAAGTTAGAGAACAGAAACCAACTTTGGGACGTACAATGGTAAACCTTAATGCCCCCTCCGCCACGGCAGGGGCATACAAATGTGTAAATATAACAATTGATAACATTGAGCAAAATTCCATGAATGATCTTTGCACATGGTGGTCCTAAGGTTTTGAGAATCAAAACAGTATATACTAGTTAGGACCAGCAAATTTTCCTCAAGGCCCACAAAGAGAATACGTTTTGAGAACTATAAAGATGCGATTACTCTGCCTTATATACAAATAATAATTCAATTAAGTTATTTAAAAAAAAAATGATAGACAAGCTGTCCTTTTCAATCATTTATCATACAAACATTGAAAAAGTCTTGCACAGTTTAAGATAGATCGTTGGTATATATTTCCTCAGATAGAACACGTAGAATTTGTATGCCCCCACCGTAGCGAAGGGGGCATTAAGTTGTACCCTTGTTCGTTAGTACGTTCGTTCTAGAGTTATACACCTATACAAATGGAAAAATTGCTGACTTTTTGTTTCCGTTCTCTAACTTAAGTTAGCCACAACCAAATGTTTTGAAACTCATAAACAATGAATATTACCATAAAATACAGATCTAGTTTGAATTTTATTGGTGTCACTTGTACTGGTAATGAGTTATGCCCCTTTAAAAATGGAAAAAAATGCTGAATTTTTCGTTTTCGTTCTCTCTCTTTCGTCTGTCTGACATAGTTCATCTTACCCTGACCTCATTTTCTTAGAACATAGATAATGTTAAGTTAATATGATACTTATGTTATGCTCATTGTTGAAGGCTGTACGATGACCTGTGGTTGTTCATTTCTATGTCATTTTGTCTCTTGCGGAGAGTTGTCTCATTGGCAATTACAACACATCCTCTTATTTTTATACACAGACTTAAATGTTTTTGGAGTTCAATATTATTCTTTTTCACTAACAGCATCAATCCCAGGCACGACAACGGGTTATGCGTATTACCTTTTTTTTCAAACTTCTGAGATATCTTACATATAACTATAGAAGTAATGTTATGCTTAAATTCTTGATATGCTTAGTTCACAAGTACACACAATAAGATTTCACATTTTTTTCAACAAATTTTATGATTTTGAAAAAAATGAATTTTTTTTCCCAAAAAAAAGGGGGTGCACCATACCCAGAGTGATGAGTTTTCGTTTTGTACAAGTATATCTTCTTTAATCATATATTCTAGTTTAAAATTAACAAATGTGTGTCAGAATTGCACATACAAATGGAATATTTCAGCTTTTTAACTTCAAAATGTTTGATTATTTATCTGTTTGGTAATCTGAATTTTGGTGAAAATTGACAATTTTTTACTAAAATTATTTTTTTAAAGAAAAAAAAACACACGACTTTCTTTTTATTTGTTGAATATAGTGAGTGTTGTATTTCAAAATTTGTCACTGACACGTAATTCTATTGTTGGTCTTGGGAGATAAACAGATTTAAAATTTAGGAGTTTTTGGAATTTTTCATTTTCGAATTTTTACACATTTTTAAATGGTTCCTATGCAAACAAACTATGTAGTAAATTCAACATTTTAACGTTTTTGTATAGTTTGGGGTTTTGATAGTCAATACTGTAAATATATTTATTGTTTGTATTGATTAACTTAATTTCAATGGTTCTTTAAAATCCCTTATATTTCAATTTTCAAAGGCTATTTTTGTACGTATTTTGACAAAATTTTGTAAGGATGGTTTTCATGGCAACCAAGGTTCAAAAGAAAAAAAAATAATATATGAAACTTATTTTCATATCATACTTTCTTCATAAACAAAATATAAAGACATTTGAAGAGGGGTCATGAATCGCCCATAAACAGGAACCTGCATGATTCTTACAAAGACAGGTACTTAATCAGCAAAAAACTAATTATAATTTTAAACTTTCTAGCTATCATGTAATATTTTTTAACTCAAATAACAAATACCCCCTGGAATTATCAATGGGGCGGGATTGGAAAAAATGCCTTTGCCCCGGAAGGTTAATTGCACAACATCAATCGGGTTTATACACATACATTGTACATCTATCATAGAATTTAAATGTGTATTTTCTGGAAATAATCGATTAGGGCTTTTTAATATCAAAACTATAATAAGATTTTCTTAGCATGGAATAAAGAGGACTCATGATCAGCGAATAGAAACCAGTGAAATAGTTAACAAATTAACAAAATATAGTATATGATATCCTAAAATCAAATTGCTAGTCATGCTTAAATATTAAAAAATGTGCTACCGTAACACCTTTTGAAATATGTACATGTTCGCAAATAATCGATAAAAGTGTTGTTTAATTTCACCAGATTAAATATATTCTAAGCATTGCTCGTATTCTTGGATCAAACGTCAATTAACTGAAATAAATAAAATCAAAAGCAAGCGTTTTACTCTATCGATACAGGTGTGGTCTGTTCAAGGTCCTGATTTAGGAAGGAATACATAAACTAAGTGTTCGTCAATATAGTTAAACCTTGCGACGTCATAATTCCCGCGAGAACCGCGCAAGCCCTGAAAAAGAATATATACAAAATCAAGTTCAAATAAAGTAATTAGAGAAAATTGAAGGACCAAATTAAACAAACTGCATACACAACAAATCAATAAAACATAAATTCCGTGGGTTCATAGAAAAAGAAAAAGAAAACTTGTAAAGGAGGATTAAATGATGCTATTTTACGGTAGGATGTTTTAAACCTTGCACGTTTCAAGGAACAACATTATTTTAAATACAAAATAAACTTGTTGCAGGGACCAGAAATGAGACAAACGCCCTCCCTCTTTCTTTTTTGCCTGTTCCTAGAGATCATTTCCTAAACATTTAGTCAGGAAACTGCCCCCACCACTGCGTGTCTAGTTTGGAGAGAAGGGAGGGGGTGCGTTAATCTGTTTCTATAGGTAAAATATGTGTTAACTATTTGCAATTTGACGTCTTTCATACATTCAATTCAGCACGCTAGCATCAAAACAATCATTCAACCAATAAATGAATCAATCAATAGTTTATCAATCAATCAAGCAATCATTCGATCATACAATCGATGGATTCTACTAACAAACCTATGGTAGTCTAGTTCTGCCATCGAGATAAATTTGAGTTGACATAATTTATCTCGATAAGTCAACATTAAATAGGTATCTTGACGACTTATACGGATTTTATCTCGACAAGTCATGAAATCTTTTCACAATTTGTCTAGATAATTTTTTTTAACTGGTCAAGATAATTATCCGGTTATCGTGTGTTTTCTTATGCCAATGCCAATTTGTAGCATCGACATAAATAATCGTCGTGATAGAAGTTTAATGTTTTTGGACAAAAAGAACTACTTGGACGCCAATTTTCCAGAAAAACTCGAGATATTATATCAATTATTCACGATATTTTATCTTATCACTCGAAACAACTAGAATATCGTGAATTGTTGAGATGATATCTCAAATTTTTCTCAAATAATTAGCCGTCAAAGTCGTTCTATTTGTTTGAATACATTAAACTTCTATCACGACTATTCTTTATTTTGATGCTACAAATTGGCATTGGCATAAAAAATCACGATAACTTTATATTTATCTTGACCAATTATCTAGATAAATTGTGAAAAGTTTCATGACTTGTCGAGATAAAAACCTGATAAATCGTCAAAATACCTGATTTATGTTGACTTATCGAGATAAATTATGTCAACTCAGATGTATCTCGATAGCAGAAATAGGCCACCATACAAACCCAATCATCGATTAATGAATGTAAAACTTGTGAAACCTGCCCCTATGCCAGTATGCACAATGGTGATCAATAAATCAACCCTTCAAACAAACAAGACACCAAGACACATACACACATATCAACTATCCAAACCAACCAACCAACCAACCAATTGATATGCATCAAAAGTAAGGTGGCTTGTTATTTTGTCCATCCAACAAAACCAACGACCCCAAAACATAAGGCATGGAAATGGGGAAAGACCTCAAAATTACAAAAACAATTTTTATCTGTCTTTTCATTGGATTTTCCCCCTAAGTGCCATTTCTCTGCATTACAGTTTTGTTATGTAGGGGAAAAATTGGAACCATTAAAATTAATTTGTAATTTAAATTTGTCTAATTCATTTTTGAATTAAAACTCTGATTTAAAGTTTAGCCTGACTCCTTTTTTTGTTTGTTTTTTTTTCTTTAAAGATGTATGAATGTTTCAAACTTCCAATAATTTTCGATTTGTCCACTATTACATTTAAAAAGGCTACCATGTGTTTGGTGTAACTCTTATATGATTCATAAACAAAGGCTCCGTATGATCTTAAATATACATTCTCTTTCACAAACTATTTTTTCTATAGTTTTTCTTTCACGCTAACCATTGCCAACAGACGATTTTAATTTGATAATTATTTGCATTTAGCGTTTCCTAATAGTTTCTTAAATATACCTTATTAAAATGACAAGTAAATTTCGCAATTAAATCAGTATTGTGTGTTTCTGTAGACATGTTTTACTTTTTTCCCAGGGGTCATTGTTGGTGGATCTGTCGGAGCTGTCATTGTTTTACTGATAGGTGTAACTGTTATTCTGTGCAAAGTGAGGTATAATCTATACGATATAAATATAAATAGATACAAAGTTAACCTCAATGTAAAAGCAATTTCTGTTACAAATATTTGCACTGATATAAACAGAAGTGATCCAAAAATTTCTGTATGCTTAGTTACTCATTGATATGTACTTGAAGCAATATATTAGAAACTGACTTTAATGGTTCTCGTTCAGGCAAACAAGTGCTTATTCCTCATTACAGTTTTTCTTAAAAGTGATATGAATGTATATATACGTTAGAAAAGTACATAGATCATGAAGGAAAGAAAGGCATAAATATCTCTTAAATTGAAATAGTTGGTATATTTCGGTTTTGTTACGCCTGACAATCTATAATCAAATAGAAATTTCTCAAAATGCTGACTTAAATTGAAAACACGTGCAAAAAAGATAAGTAAAATATGTTATATGTCACGCTCTTTGTAAAGAAACTTTAGTTCAGTTTCATGTCTTTTGTCTTTTTAATTACACGGTTTAAAAATTGTTTTGTAGACGTATCGGACTTTTTAAATCTAGTGCTTCAGCGAAAACGACAAACGTAGTATTTACGAAATCAGTGGATGGCGAAGAAACAAACAATGAAGCACAGACTCAACAACACCTTAATCAGGGTTATGGTTTGGTATTTCAAGCAAGCGAGAAAAGCAACAAAACAAACAATTCATATGCACAAGTGCAGAAGGTCAAGCGTATAGAGGATACTTATACAGAGAGTTCAAATGAAGAGTATGATCATTTACATAATATTGGTGGACGAATACCAAAAGCTGGTGAAAATACCTACGATAGCAATGCAGGATTCCAAAATTGCAATGATCCTACCTATGCCACTGCCTCAAGTTCTACTAGAGTTGATATGGATAATACGTACGATCATTCGTTTACAAATATGAAAACTTCCTCAGAATATGACGTTTCAGATTCATGTATACAAATCGATAGAACAAACTTTGACGTATATGATCAGGCTTGTTAATTAGAATTGTACCTTAAATACACACCGGGAAATCTTATCGTATTAGTTTGTTTTTTTTTTGTTCTTATATAGATATAAGAAGATGTGGTATGAGTGCCAATGAGACCACTCTCCATCCTAGTCACAATTTGTAAATTTTAAAGTAAACCATTATAGGTCAAAGTACGGCCTTCAACACGGAGCCTTGGCTCACACCGAACAGCAAGCTATAGAGGGCCACTAAATTGACTAGTGTAAAACCATTCAAACAGGAAAACTAACGGTCTAATCTATATATAAAAAAAACGAGAAACACTTAAAACCACATCAACAAACGATAACCACTAAACATCAGGTTCCTGACTTAGGACAGGTGCAAACAAATGAAGCGGGGTTAAACGTTTTAATAGGCGTCAACCTTCACCCTTCCTGAAACAATAGTGTAACATCACAACATAGAAAGACACACTATAAAATATCAATTGAAATGGCTTAACTCAATCAAAGGACATATTAACAAAAACAAGTGAAGATACACTAAACGAATAAATTTGATCTATGACACAATGTAAATACAAAATTAATAAAACAAGGGGGTTAGATTTAAAAAGATATCAGAAAGACAACCATAACCTTGGACAAAATGCCGCCAAATGAAATAACGTACATAGGTAAATACAAATGATTTATAAAATACGGTATACATGGAGCACGGATATAATTTTTATAAAATAAATAATTTTGTTGTTCCTAGTACGAGAACAAAAGTGAAAATTATCGTCATTCTAAACACTAAAAAATAGTGAGACTATCAACTTATACGTTCATAAGCGTTAACAGTCGAATAAACAGATGACAACGGCAAATTTCATTTCTCATATCCACAATTTATTTCTGTTTCCTCGTGTGTTACCTCGTTAAATGCAACTTATCAACGTTTATGTACTGTCAATGCCATTTATTAAAAAGACTCAGAGCTATTTCCCATTCTGGATTACTTGAGTTTGATTTTTGATTTCCAATTTAGTTCATGTTGCTTTTGCTTTCAGTTTTGTATTTTCCAATACTTTATTGTTTATTCATCTTGTCTCGGTTTCATCGGAGGGTTTTTATCTATTTAGACTAATTTGTAATTTATTGCAAATTTTCTCATTATTTCTACTTTTATGTTAAGGAATTATGTTTTTAATGTTGGTGGGTTTTGATTAAGCCTTAGTGTTGGACAAGAGTCATCATACCATGATTTGAAGCCTTGTCGCTGAGTTATCCTAATCGTATTTAGACATAACTTTACAACAGATGTTACTATCAGAGAGGAGGAATAGATACCCTTCCAAAGCTTTCTGTGTAGTTTTTAGTATACGATTGTTTGTCCTGTTGTGTTTTTTTTTTTTTGTTTTTTTTTTTTTTTTGCCTAAGTGTTGATTGTCTTTCTACGATGTGTCGTTCTTTCTTATTTCTCCTTTTGGGTTTTTAAGATGTAAAAGACTAGATGATTTGTTTTCGTCTGATGAAACCTCAAGAATTAAATGTCTGTGGAAACAATAATCGACTTCATTTTATAACTTTTTTAGTTACCTATTACTAGCAGCTAAACATGTTGTCCTTACTGGTGGTTTCGCTTTAGCGAATTAAATCGTTTGTTTATGTTTCCTTATTTTGATGACCTTTGGTTTCACAATCGTACATTTTCCCGTAAAATTCTTATATTCATACGTCATCTTTTAATCACGTCGGGTAGCTCATTTATAAAATAAATATATTACGGATTAAAAATATGTCGAGTTTTGTGGTTGGATAACAACACAGAGATGTCAGTATATATTCAGAAAACTGCCGGTGTATATACGACGTTGTTATCCCTAATTGGAACCTCAAAACACCTGTTACCATGTGACGTAGTCAAAAGCTATACAGAACCCTTAAAAATGTCAGAGGCTCACAAAGGGAAAATATTGACATGAACGACGTGCATCTGTCAATAATAAATTTTTGATACAAAATCATACAATTTACACTTCAATTTCTGAAATTTTAAGTTTTAAAGTGTTATTATAAATTATTACATACACGATACAATTATTTTCACAGCAAATTACAAAAAACTTCACGTATGCGGAACATACCAGGTTGGGTTTTTCAATACGCATGTATACATAGCCAGAAATTAGTAGTACTTTTGCTAATTAATATTCATAATATGTAAATGAGAATTGTACCACGTGATAATAGTTTGAAGTGGACTGGCTTGATATCATTGAAATCTTTAAAACACGGGTATTATAAGTTGCCCGTCACAGAATCCTTGTTTATAATCACTCTGATATTTCCGTAAAGTTGTCAGGCGGTCAAAATCAAAACAATGAACGCGAATTTAGTAATTTTTCGTGTTTTCGTGAGTTTATTCTTCTTGAAATAGAGGCATTTTATCTTTACGTGGGAACCTAGAGTTCAACGACTACTCATACAAGGTTTGGACTTGCTTATTCTTTGGACATTCAAGTTTCAAGTTTCACCCCGGCAACCTGTATTTCTAATGACCATGTTAGTCAATTTTCAACACGAAGTTTGCAAATTTGACGTTTCAGCCATTTTAGCCTGTATTTTATACTGCAATGTTAAAAGCCTCTCGCTTTGATTTTTAAAATAGCTCAGGAACCTTAATTTTTGCAACGACAGTCATTATATTTCGTTTAAATGGTGTATATTGTTGTGTATATTTATTTTCTGCCCCGGCAACCTGTCTATCACTTAAATCAAAGTTAAAACAGACATTTTTTTCAAAATTCCCTATCATTTCAATATAATTTCCGTGACCCGTATCCGATTTCTTTAGTATAATATTCAAATAAGCAAAGTGGCGTTGATTTCTGGATATGATGTGTTGTCAAAAACAACGCCACACAAACGTACATACACAAAACATGAAATCTAAAAACTTTATTGAAAACATTTTCTTATAAAAAATTGTCAAGATAAAATGGTACATTTAAATGAATAACTCAAAATATTAAGAAACAATAAACATGTAATGAATATGTGTACATGCTGCATTAAAATTGTGAATGTTCAACACTGGAAAAAACAGACATATATGTGTAATTCAGGTCTCAGACAGGGTATATACTGTGACATTCCCGGATTAGGGCTTATATCCCCTTCGCCTTTGGTTCAGGGGATATAAACTCTAAGCTAGGAATGTCACGATATATACCCTGTTTGAGACCTGAATAACAGATAATATGAAGTGGGAGTATGATCGGAACTGCCCAAGCAATTCTATTTATATTGTACTCTAAGCGTTTGAAGAACGTCAAATTAGAATTGTTAATATACATAGATGTTCATGTATCACTACATAATATTAACCTAAACTTAATTATTTTCCTTGTTTTGAACTAAAGATAAATTGATAGTTAGTTGTTGTTGGAAAAATTGTCATCTTGTTTTATTTCAGAATCTGCCGTGCAAAAAAAAAACTAGTTATGAAGAAAAAAAGAAAAGATGAAGAAATAGACTTATTTTTGTTACAATATATTTTCAATGTTACATTTTATTATACTCTTTACAATTTTTTAAAATATATTCTGTTACCACAGATGAGAATTTATTATCAATCATGCCATTTTAAGAAAACTTGCATGTATAGAAATTGGTTTAAATTTAAGCTGACAGATGGTTAAGGTTGTTCTCATCTTAATGATATAATTTGTAAGTTCTCTTACAAAAATAAAAAAAAAAAAAACCACAATGTCAAAGTGCAAACTGTATAGCTGTAGATTCTTTATTGACTGAAACATCTGCATTCTGCGCTCAAATGAAATGCTCATATGGTTCATAAGAAATGATACCATGAAAGTTTTATTTCAAATGCATAATTCACATAATGTTTTGTTTATATATCCAAAATGATATTTCTCAAACATATGTTAGACCGCCTCGGTTAGTCTGAGAGTGCTTACCTTGAGTGCAGGAGGTTATTATAGGTTCAAACAGGGGCTGAGTCATTGCAAAGAAGCTAAAACTGGTATTGGCTGCTTTTCCGCTAGGCAAGTAGTATAAAGAAGTAAGAGCAAAGACTGAATCGACCGCTAGTCAGAATAATGTGTCCAGGAGGGTGACATGTTTTCCTGCGAACTGTTACTTTGTGTGTTAGCATGTTTAAAATCTGTCTCAGTGTGTCAGTCTAATACAAAGCAGGGTTAGTGCTCATTTCTCTTTATCATGATCTCATAACCTGAATATGCATCTGACCTGCCACTTGAAGTAAAGCAACCATCACCCAAACATATGTTTACCATACGGTTTCTGAACATGTGTTTACCATATGTTCTCAGACATAATGTAACCATGAACATGCGTTTGCTATGTGTTTTCAAACGCATGTTTCACATAAACGCATATAAACTATACATTCCCTAAACATACGTTAAACGTACAGTGCTCCAAACATGCGTTTCTGACATGTTTAAAAACATACAGTAAATTCATGGGAAACATGCGTTTACATGCGTTGCATTTTTTGCTGTTTACCAATCTAACAGCTCCAGATGTACATTTCGAACATCAACGTCTCTTCAGTTATGGTAAGGGCCAAGAAGTTTTAAGTCCAAAACCTTATACAAACGTTTAAAAGCTGATAAAAACAAGAATGGATCACAGTTAAAGTCAAACCTGTCAAAGAATTGGAGCCATTCATGGAGAGGTAGGATACATTCCTCAATCTGAAATAATTTCAAAATTTTATAACAGTTAATCAAAATAAAACAATATCTGTATTTCATACCAGAACCAAATTACTGGCGACTTGGCTTATGTTGCTTTCAGTACACCAGCAGTGGTATCGAACTATTGTTATTGATAACATTAACGGTACAAATTTAACTGCACCAGACGAACGTTTCATTTTGTCACAACATTTTAGCTCTCCATAGGTTCTAATATGAAATACTGTGAAATAAAGATGAACTAAACTTTTTGGAAAATCAATTATCCATGTTCGTATAAACGATTCACTTGGCAATTCTGTAGAATGTTAATAACTGTCTTGTAAAATCATGTTTCAAAGATTAATGCTTTTTTAACATTGAAACCAGTATTATTAAAAGAATTTCGATCAGTGTTAAGATAAAAAATAAAAATAGCTCAATGTTTAGCTTAAATCACAAAAGTTGTAAAAAATTTAATTCAATTGTTTTGATAACATTTGTTAACGGTCTTTCCCCTCCGAAACATGATTGATTGATTGGTTGGTTGGTTGGTTGGTTGGTTGATCGATTGATTGATTGACTAATTAAACACGTGGGATAGGGTCTCTTGAAACAATTAAGCGAAAAAGAAACAATTTTGGACCCTGTATTAAACACGTGGGACCGAATCATGCATGCATGCAATGATTGATTTTTTTATTGATTAATTGATTGACTGATCGATTGATTGATTGGTTGGTTGGTTGATTAAACACATGGGACCGAGCCTCTAGAAACAAGCGAAAAAGGACTTGATAGCATTGTTCCCATGTTTAAACACATGAGACCTAGCCTCTCGGAACAAGCGAAAAAGAAATTGAGAGCCTAGTTCCCATGTTTAAACACATGAGACCTAGCCTCTCGGAACAAGCGAAAAAGAAATTGAGAGCCTAGTTCCCATGTTTAAACACTTGGGACCTAGCCTCTAGGAACAAGCGAAAAAGAAATTGAGAGCCTAGTTCCCATGTTTAAACACTTGGGACCTAGCCTCCAGGAACAAGCGAAAAAGAAATTGAGAGCCTAGTTCCCATGTTTAAACACATTGGACCTTGCCTCTAGGAACATGCGAAATCGGGTCCGTGCAACATGTTCATTTATATTTAAATTCTGATATTTGTAGGAGCATGATTATTGATTAATTGATTGATTGATCGATTGATTGATTGGTTGGTTGGTTGATTAAACACATGGGACCGAGCCTCTAGAAACAAGCGAAAAAGGACTTGATAGCATTGTTCCCATGTTTAAACACATGAGACCTAGCCTCTCGGAACAAGCGAAAAAGAAATTGAGAGCCTAGTTCCCATGTTTAAACACTTGGGACCTAGCCTCTAGGAACAAGCGAAAAAGAAATTGAGAGCCTAGTTCCCATGTTTAAACACTTGGGACCTAGCCTCCAGGAACAAGCGAAAAAGAAATTGAGAGCCTAGTTCCCATGTTTTAACACATTGGACCTAGCCTCTAGGAACATGCGAAATCGGATCCGTGCAACATGTTCATTTATATTTAAATTCTGATATTTGTAGGAGCATGCAAGGATTTAGACACCACTATAAAAGATATCCTTGCATCTTCCTTTATAAATGTTCTTTTTTTATAAGGATTCCCGGAATTTGTGTTTTATTTACTTATTGTGTGTGCATTGTATTCAATTTTATATTTAAAGGAAATCGGACCTGACCTGCCTGCACGGATCTTTTGTTTTTAATCTACGTGCACATTTCTAATTCTTTTCGAAAAGGGGAAAACCCTATTTAATTTTAGGTAGCACGCGCTGAAGATGGTGTGATTGTTACGTCACCAAGCTGATATACACAAAAGAATTCTTTGCAGAGGAGGATGTCGGCAAGACCAGACCTGTGTATAAAGATTGTGCTAACGGATTTTATTTTCTTTCATTTACAGGTTAATGATATTTGATCGTTGGTCCTTGTGTGTTCGTGCAATACATACGTGCTAACGGGAATATAGTTTTTTGATTCATTTACAGGTAAACTGATGTCCAATCTCTGACCACGAATCTTCATGCATTGCATTGCATATACATGAATTGGAGCAGCTTTTTGCAGGCAGGGAAGGATTTCTATTTCAGAAAATGTAAGGGACTTAAAGCGATTTTCTTTTCATAGAAAAGGGATAACTAAAAAAGAAACAGTTGGAAAAAAAGGGGGGCGGAGTGTAGTGGTAGACTGATTGTTAACTGAGATAAGATACATTTACATAATAGCTGCATAGTTTGAAGTTTTAATTAGTAATTTGTTAATTTGACCATTCCAGGGGCATTGACCCTGCAATAAAATGACGCGTACCATGTTGACCAAACATTTTCAGTAATTGTGTTGTGCATATCTATAACTCTTTCTAGGAAGAAGCGATATGAACTTAATGTAAAAAATCAGAACATGACATTGACCATTGACCTTGACCTAATTTTCTTTTTTGGACCAAGGACCTAATATCAAAATACCGTAGGTCTCTATCACTTATGGTATATCCAGTTACAAATGCATATCACTTATGTCAAATGCATAAGGGGAAATAACTCTCATATGGAGTCTCCGTACAGCTTCGGTGCAAATGGTCATCCTAATCCTGAAGATATACCGAGCAATTTGGTAAAATGAAATTGTCGTAATCTTTTACGGTTGCAATGGAGTAGTGGACACAAGAAAAACAGTGTTTAGGGAGATAACTCTTACATGAAAAAGTGTTCGGTTAAACAGGGTCAGTTTCAAAATCGTATCAACTGTTCGATATCATATACCAAACATATAAGCGACATCTTGTAAAATAACAATACTGCGCAAGAACAAATTAAAATTAGGCGGAAGAAAAAAAAATAATCAGAACAAAAGCAATAGGTCTTTCCACGGAAAGGTGAAATAAAGGTTATGATAATTGCGTGTTGCTTATGTTTTAATCGTAAATATATTATAAAAAATTCTTCTTTCCTCCATGACAGTCGTTATCAGAGGGCATCATAACAACTGTCTTGGCAATACGTTTATTCAAAAACCTAAAATGCATTTCTAACAGATGCAGTGTTTACAGTGAAATATCTTAAAAAAACTTAGTAGAAGTATGTTAATGCTAAAGGTTTTAAAATTGATACCTCATTGCAATTAAAACTAAATGATAAGAATGACGTTCACAGCAGATTAAAGTGTATCTAATGTTGGAAATACAAGATTTCTGGCGGTAAAAGTTTTTGGTGTTTTTTCGAGAGTTTTCGAGGAGGTCAGTTATTTTGCAAAAGTTTTAATTCAATGGACAACACAATTGCATTCTTAATGCTTTAACAGGGTCTGTATATTGTAATTGAAAATTAGCTTTTAAACGAGCCATCATATATATCCAAATTTACGATATGGACAGAGGAATTGAAGAAGTGGCTACCATTATTGACTACCTTAAATTAATTGTGCATATAAACCTAGACGAAATTAGGATCTGTGGTACATAATTATAAGTCTGGTATATATTGATAAGATTTGATAACAATTAGATCGACACCACTGATGGAACGCAATTATTTCCTAGGGTAAAAATACCCGAGTATTCTGCACTCGTGTGCTTTTATGACCAGTTTTGAGTTTAAATGCTGTTCAAGTTTGTTCTTGATTTGACATATTATTTGATTTTAATCAAGCACCACATGATGAGTCTTATTTATACGAAACGTGTGTGTGGTGGCCTTAATCATAATTTTTGCATCTTTCAAGATTTTGTATAGAAATTATGATTGAATATAACACATGAGCAGTTTTGTCTACTTCATCATACATTGACAAACACTTTTAAGTCGACTTCGATATTTTTTTAAATGGTTTGGTCTTGTTGATATACATTATTTTGGACTATTGTATGCAACTATACATTTGCTTTAATTTCAAGCGCTTTTAAACAAAGTTGTCGGAAAAGTAGTTCGTCTAGAATATATCTGATTTGATACAACATTGAATGATTAATTTTCAAATTTGGAATCTTTAATAGAACGTTTATGTTTTGAAACTAATGTTTTTTTTTATAATATTTTATGCCCCATTCTTTACGTGATTGACCATAAAAACTCATATATTGAATAACAAATATATCTTAATTTTCATAGTCACAAAAATTGCTTCTTTTTTCTATAAATGACGTCTGACTAAAATATCCATTGTATTACCATTATAAATTTCTTGAACTATGAATCATAAATAACAAAAACATTTTTTTTTCTCATAAATTGTAATATCTTATGTATTATTATTTTCTCGAAAACAAATTGGAAGCACTTCAAATATTTGTTTATTTTTTTATCATGTTTTTCTTATTCGGGTCAAAATTTGGACAGATAATTCATCACGCCATCAAAATAGCGGAATACTTTCATATGAAAACTATGAATTGAGCATACGAACCTATCATACATTGTTGTCAATATAATGGAATTATATACGACTGTCATGCAAATGAGAGGTCTAGCAACAACGTAGCTATCGAACTAGGTTCTATCCACCATTTATACATCAGGAAATGCCTGTACAAAGTCATAAATATGACAGTTGTTTTCCATTCGTTTAACGTGTTTGATCTTTTGATTAGCCATTTGATAAGGTTCATTCCGTTTTGAATTTTCCTTGGCGTTCAGTATTTTTGTTATTTTTGCTTTATTCAATGCGCTGCAAGGCATGCTACCTCCAATATAATACAGCCCGGACATCATATGCAAGCTGTCATCCAAAATGACGGGTTAAGAAACTATGGCTGTATTATTTGTATGCAAAATTTTGAGAAATACAAAACATTAAGAAATTATCGCAAACAGTGTAAAAATAAGAATTTGAATAAGCAAACCGTAAACTGAATCTCATTTCCTCATTTTCCCACTAGTCGTAGAGTTGATTGAAATGCAGATTTGCATAATAAGAAACCAAATTATATAATAATGTTATACCTGCACAATATAAACACTGATATATTGTACTAACTTTGCATCTTTTGCTGAATCAAGGGAAGATTGTGTTGTAAATTATTAGTTACGCCATTTTTATCTGCAACTAAAAGCTGAAGAATTGTGTAATTCCGTATATTTTACGACAAATTTGTCATTAAGGTTGAAAAATTGTTTCGGTATGATGACGTTTCAGTTTGTATGCTGTGTTGTAAATACTGTATATCATTCTGCATTGCTAATATTGTTGACGAAAGGTTTTTGGTTTTTCTGGTCCAAGTATTGCATGTCATTTTCATAATTGAAAATTCTGCGCTGTTCTTTTGTTTTCTTTCCATTTGTTAAAAAGAGCAGCATTATTATCCTCAAAAAGTGGCAGGGTATAACTCTTAAATTTTCTTAAAGTAAAAATCAAAAAAACACCTATTAACATATATAGACGAAATAAGGGACAGTAGATCTAGTAGCCTAATTCATAATCGAAATGCAGTGTTCGCACTCAGGCAAACATTTATAAGGGGACGAAGTCCCCTATTACAGTAGAAAAATCAATAAAAAAAAAAAATAAAATAAAATCGGGGAAAATTTCCCGAAATTTTCATTGTACTAATGAACTCAAAATCGTTAACTTTTTTTTAACTTTTTTTTCAGACTTTTTTTATTTTCGCGCATCTGCGCAAAAATCTTTTCCGGTATCGTTTAGGCTCGGGATTTTAGTAAAATGTAAAACTTATAACAGTAAGCAAATCAATAAAACTACCAAAAATCAACATAAAAATCAATACACTAATAAAATCATAATCGTAAACGTTTTTCTAACTTCTAACAGTTGCATTTTCCCTGTTCCGGTTCTGCTGACGGAAGATGCCATGTAAGTCATACGATTTCCCGAAAATTTATATATATGAATACCAAAAAGAATATTGACAACCACACAATAAATTTGTATCCTTTTAATGTCCTTTTTAATTTAATTTTGTTTTTCGTTTGATATTTAAAGAAAAGACATAAAGATTCAAAAATGTATGAAGTCATTATAACAGTTGTCAATAGGTCATCGCCCTGATTGATGATCATTTTAACACTTGTCGGTCATGATACAGATCCGCTCCTTAACAACTCGAAACTCAAAACTGGTCGATGCTTCATAGCAAAACGCCTTCTTGTTAACATTAAAATAACAGCGTTTTCTGTCCTTTTTACCATTTAAATGTACATTTTTTTTAATTCAGATTTTGATGTGATAAAAAACGTTACCTGATGATAGCGTTTCTTTGTTTACATTGCAAATGACGTCACAACTTTCAAATTCCCTTACAATAGGACAAACATCGGAAACGTTTTCGTATTTCCGTTTCTTTTCCAACAGATTCTGAAGTTAAAATATTCTTTGAGTTCTCTGAGGGAAACTCACCGCTGATCAATCAGGCATGTGTTTGCATTTGTACAAAGATCCGTAATAAGCAGTTCGTAATCATCAAAAGTCTGATGGATAACTGGATACAATAAGACGAAGTCGTCTTTGTATGTTCTGTTATCCGAACATACAGGCTTTTTTTAAAACCAGTGATCTCACATTTTTTTATATAATCTTCAGGAAAATTAACTTAAAATTGTTCTTATTATTTCATTTAATGTGTTTTCGAAAAGGAATCAAGAATAATGGACAAGATGCGCAGAATAAATGGCAAAAATGTTAAGGTGATCTTGTTTTATTTTCCTTAATCGAGTCTATGTACATGTGCAAATTAATGGGGATAATTTTTTAAACGCAGCTAATTAACAAAAAAAAAAAAAAAAAAAAAACGTTTTATAATTTTAAATCGTACCTTTTAATAAAAGATTTTAAAAATTGAACTCAATCACAGAACAACTTTTCTTTTTCATATATTTTAATAATTTTATTAGTTACAAACTTACTGCCAAAAGAAGTGACATTTAAACGAAAAATTGAAAATAACTATTGATATGGATTTATTTTATCTTGAATTATAAAATCATTCTACATGGAATGTGTCATTTACATTTACATATCTTCATAATGTACCTACAGGTCTTGAGCAGAATCGACACAACTTTTGTTTTCTCCATGCATGGCTTAGCATCACAAGAGTAAAAAAAATTAAAAAAATGAAAGAGTGAGAAGTCAAAAGAGAAATCAACTTCACATCACCAGATCTATTAGTAAAAAGTGTTGTTGTACCGCGATGTAGTGAACATGGTGAAGAAACACAGAAATCACGTCTAGCAACGTTTCCCTTGCCACATAAATTTAAACGAATGGTTTTATGTTATCACCTGCTACATTCACTGCAGCCACTTGCAAACCCATTTCTCAATGAGGATGCATCCGAAGGATATATGATGTATAATGAATTATACAACCTTCGATCAGAGCTTAACGTCTGAAGCAAGAAAATAAGATACTTTCATGACCACTGTTAGGGTTTTTCTGCTCTATGTATATATAATCTAAATTTGGATGTAACACGTCTTCTGATTGGCTGAAAGTGTTTTGTCTATCAGCTCAAAGACATAATTTTGTCATGTGACCATGACGTCAACAACGTTTTTATCATGATTTACGCCATTTTAGAATTAAATTATAAGGAATGACTGTATTCAGTGTGCACCGCATTTTTTATGTTATTTCTTCAAAGACAGAACAAATATTACAGTCATTCTTTAAATAGAAGTAGGAAAACGTATGCCAATTTCTATACTGTTTTAGAGTGGGACGTTTCTCGGATGTTTATAAAAATAAAGAGATGTGGTATGATTGCCAATGAGACAATTATCCATCAAGTTCAAATGAAGTGGATGTAAACAAAAATAGGCCTTAACCAAACAATGAGAAACAACCATACAGTATAGTCGGCTATAAAAGGCCCTGACATGTTTGTTTGGGATTGTTTTTTTTTTGCATTACGTCGTCAGGTAATTTAACTTTTTTTCTGTACGTTTTTAAAAGATATTAACTGCTATCAGCTATTCGTGACATTGTATAGACTTTTTGTTGACTTTCGAGTACTTGACAGAAATCAACAAAGTGGAATTTCTACTTGAATTCCTTATGACATTTTCTGGTGTTAAACAATCTGAATTAGTACATGATAACTTGATTTTCTCATCCGCTTGCCTGGTATCTAACCTACTAAATGTACCTGCTTGTCAAGTGTTTTCAAGGTAAAAAAAAATATACTTTAATTTTACTGTATACTATGTATCGATACGTTAAGCTCTTTTTAACTGACTTTAATAGTTTTTCTTTTCCAGCTAACATGTTTAACCCCGCCACGTTCCGTATGTGCATGTCCCAACTCAGGAGCCCGTTATTCAGTGGTTGTTTGTTGTTGTACATAATGTTTGGTTTTTGTTTATTGTTTTGTACATACATCAGGCTGTTAGTTTTTCGAGTTTGAATTGTTTTACATTTGTCATTTCTGGGCACTTTAAAGCTAACTATGCGGTATTGGATTTGCTCATTGTTGACGGCGTATGGTGACCTATAGCTGTTAACTTTTATGTCATTACGTCGTTTGGTCTCTGCTAGAGATTTGTCTCATTGGCATACACATCTTCTTATTTGTATATTCTAATCGTTAAAGACTATGCAAAAGAGATTGGCTGCCGGACTATATAAAAAGCACAGAACTGTTCAAGTTTTAATTAGCTGCAGCCTTCAAGCTTCAATAATGTTATTGTCTTTTGTATTGGTGGTGGAGTGTCTGACATGTCCTGTACCCAGATTCAATGGTACCCCATATCACCTTCCACATGTTCCATGTAACCTGAGAATACTATATCAGTGGTTATAGGAATCTCAGATGTAACCATTCAGTTTGAGAATTTACCCTACAGGTTGACTTTGCAAGTGTTTGTGCACATAGCATAACTCATAATTGTTGTACACAAGGGAACTCACTGATGCACGGTAATCTGCAGATGAGCTAGATACATGTCATAAAACAGGTATCATTCTTTTGTCATTGTGTTACATGCAGTTCTTTTCCAGTAGGTTGCAGGTACGTGGTTTAGTCAGTAATTCTGACGTAACAAGACCTATCCATGTAACCCTTTCAGTTTTTTTTTTTGTTTACAATATCTGTATTAAAAGTCAATCTATCGATCCAAATATGATACCTCTATAATTGAAAATGTATTATATCTTTTTATAGGTTCACTGTAAATGCATCATATACTTTGTAATTTTGTAAATGGCTAGCTTTTACCGAGACTTCCATGGAATTTGAAAGGTAATAACAAATGTATGATGACATGTACTTCTGCATAAATAAAGGGCATATATTTTGATTTTAACATTTTAATAGAATTTCAATTCAACCAAAATCATCAGATTATCTAAATTATCGATTGATATCAATTTACGTATGCATTATACAAATTATTAATAAAGTGAAAATAGTTTAATAGACGTTTTATATAATTATTATTGTTTATGTCTTTTTTCACACCATGCAATGTGTATTGCCAGATTCGATAATTATAAGTTAACCTCGGTTAAAGAGTGATCAGCGTATCTAGTAATTAAAAGCCTCACCTACAGTGATCCCCGGGTGCTTAATCCTTGCTAAGACGTATAATACTTCTAATAATATGTAATATATGCTTCTGTTTTTAATGTATAAATCATGTTGTTTTCTTATTAAATTGATTTACTTTCACACCAGAAATTATGCTGGGAATTGCAAAAAATGTTTCTATATATAATTTATAAATCTGCTGTTAACGGGATATCTATCGTACAGTATTCTACAGGTTTTCTGACTTCGTCCCCTTTCACAGGTAACACCTGCCTCATATTATCATTAATCCACAACACGCAGGTTGTATTTGAACGTTTGCGATATACTGTACATTTTCAATAGTCTTTTTTTATATTACCGACTTTTGACTCCGGAGTTTATATTTTTTCGACAGGTTACCTTCTCTTTGGTAGGACATCCTGGTACTCAGTCAAGCAAGAGCAACGAAAAAAAGTAAAATCAAGCTTTCAATCGGTACAATTATTTGGGGAAAGTAACTGTTTGATGTTTTCATTTTACGAAAAAATAATCGGAAAACAGTAAACTTCCTCCCAAATTGCACAGATTATAATTATGTTTGATTTTACTTTTTTTGGTTGTTCTTACTTGACCGAGTTACAGGATGTCCAACCACAGATTATGTAACATGTCGAAAAATTATATAATCCGAAGTCAAAAGTCGGTAAAATGAAAAAAAGTCTATTCAATCATTGATAAGAGGTTTGAAATAGTAAACATAAATGTGACATTATCTTTAACATGCAATTCTTCAAAGTTGTTGACAAATTAAACGTTTGTTTGACTTGTCTGTAAAAGAATTATTAAAACATTTAACGAAATTATCTCTCATTCTGTATATTTACACTTTTGCAAAAAACATATATAATCTCGTTGTTATGGAAATTTGTTACAAATACTTTGACTTATTTCAATTAAAATATGTTTCCCTTCATATTATTGTGTACATGAATTCCTCAACTTTACTATTTCAATCAACATTTGTTACAAAAAACAAATGCAAAAAAAAAAAACTCCAACTTACCCATTGCCAACACTGATATGTTTCAAAAAAATCAAAGTAATGGCTTTTAATCAAAGTTATTCTGACAGCGTTTTCGTAGTTAAAATACTTTGTGCAAAACTAGTTTCATTCTAACACATATTATGATGCCTTTTCAAAAGAGGGACCCAACTAATCGGTATTGTTTGGGTTATATTATATATTAAGGTAGATGGGATGTCTAAATTATATTCCATAGAATTTTTTAATAATTTGCCAACATGTAGTTTATATCATGCTTTTTAAAAATAAATAATAAAAAGAATGGGTCACGGGGCTTATTTTCACGCTACAGGTTGTGCAAAATTGACAGATTTTGTATAGATTATGCATGGAAAACCCAATTTTCTGCCATAAAACGAAAACTACACCATAGAATTTTGAGATAAAATATGAGAAGATAGCTCTAATAGTATGCTTTCAGATAAGAAAAAGAAAAAATGGGGTCACGGGACCCGTTTTCTTGCTACATAATAAAATAGGTAAATTCCTAACACATTCTATTGTTAAAGTAACTTTATCTGAATTATCTACCCTTACATTTGAGTTGCCTCCCCTTATGTGGCAAAGTTGGAAAAAATAGAATCAAACAAAAGTATTCTGTTTTTCTGTAAAATACAACCATAAATATGATAAAATATGTCATTTTCTCTATTGAAATGAAAATTCTTACACATGAATTACCTACTACTCTCACAAATTGCACCTTTTATTAAAGATCTAGACCGATTGTTTTCTTGTATTTCAAAATCCAAGAGGGAGGAAGACACCCTATCTACCTTAATATGTGTTGTAATTTTGAGAATTTCGTGTTGATGACAGATCTTTGATGGTTTCTGTTGAACATGGTGAATGTATTCACAACTTTTAATGATGAGGAAAGATAAAAAAAACCTTACAAATATATACCCATCTGTCTTAAGCTAAAGTTGAATTCTATTTGTGGTCACTAGATACAATAAAACCGACATTGTACTATCAAAAACAAAGAAAAGCAACATTTTAAAAAATACAATTTACTTCAAATTTTCAGAGCAACACACATCAGAGTACTCTTATTTTCCAAACTTTGTGGTTCATTAAAATGTAAAAGTATATGACATCAAAGTCTATAGCGTTCAGATAACGTCACTTTACAGTCAATATTTGCTGTGTCCAACATAGGCTGTAACGGATAACAGACCTGTCAACGCATTAAACTTGATCAAACGACATATACGGTCTTGTTGAATTATCCCGGATTCTTCCTAAATTGCCTGCTGCAGTTCTTGCAGAATGTGCGGCGCTGCATAACAACTGTAGACGTTTTTAATCAAATTAGCCCAAAAGTTTCAAAACTGGTGGTTTGGACTGTGTGCTACCGAGCGTTGTGGTGTTGGAAAACTTTCCGCTTGAGATTTATTACAGGCAGCATGTGTGATGTCAAAACATCGTATCTGTATCCAGCATCTTAGTGGTTGCCGGAGATGTGCAAGAGTTGAGTGTTGCATGTGTAGGATACTAAAGTATAACACTCAACATCATCACACTTCCTCCGTCAAACTTGTCGACCTCAATGATTTCGTTCTTTGCTAACCTGCCATTTCTGCGCCAGTATACACGTGTACAGCCATTTTCTTCTCTGCAGTTTTAATGTTGATTCGCGGAGCCAGACTAGTCTCCGGTTTGGAAAGTCCAAGCTCAATATACTGTTCCACAATCATACACTCAGTCTCAATACTGCGCCATAGTTATGACGTCTGGTGCATACGCCATTTTTACGAAGACGATCTCGGACTGTCTTTGACCTTAGGCACTTTATCTGGAGAATTTAGCTGAAAGAATTATAAGCATTCAGATACATAGATATCATCATGATCTGTAATATAAGTATTAATATTAAATTTTTCTATTACCGTCATAAGCTAAAATGTTAATTTCACTTTTATGCATATATGGAAATTAAATTCTTGATCGTACTCATCTTTTTTTTACTCTGGTATGAATAACATGAATAAGCAGGAAATTTTAATGTTGGCTTTTTTGCTTTCTCCGCTTACCATATGTATCTGTGTTAACATTATGGCATCTAACATTTTGTATTTTTTTCGTATTGTATTATTTTGTAAACTTTTAATTTCCTTGTTTGGTCATAACTATGTACAATGATGATTCAAATTATTGTTTCCGATTGCTGTTGTCATCAATGGTTGCCATTGACATGCTCATTTTACATGCTTTAATTGTGATAATTCCTATACTTTATGGTAAGTGATTTTCACCTTTTCATTTGGTATCTAATTTCAATATAAATGCATATTTATATATACAACTTTTTTTCGTATAATTATATATTGAAAAAAATTTAGTCATACATGTATATGAATTTCTGCTTTTAAAACTCGTATGCATTCAAATTGACGACAGAAAATGTCTCACGAACACCGGTAATCTAGTCCATATTAGTCAGTGTTTCAATGTTCGCAGAAATTACATATAGTTGTAACATCTTTAATCTTTATTTAAAAGTAAAATAACACAAATACCGAACTCTACGGAAAATTCAAATCGGAAAGTACCTTTACAAATTGCTTAATGTTTCATTTTATTTTAAAATCTATTTAATAGACATTTTAGTCGACATCCTACGAGAATGTGTTATATTTTGATTTGACAGAAATCGGTTAGACATATTCTTGTTTATTTATAATCTATATCCGCAAATGTGTACTTAAAGTATGAACATTTTGTCGTTGAAACATATTGTAGCATTATGTGAACTTTCGACTTCCTTGTTTAATATAACCAACAACTATGATGAATCAACTTTTAATTTCCGATTTATGTTATAGTTCATAGTTTTTTTATGACATGCCCATTGTACATGTGATCATTCTAATATCTTCTTGTAAATCGCTTTTCCCACATTCGTTTTTTTAATATTTTCAATACATTTTAGGGTCATACATGCTGTTCTGGCGATATTGCCTTATATGTTTTAGTCAGTGTTTTGATGTTGACATGATCTTCAAGAAGTAAATACATTTTCTTCAAATATTACAGGTTTTTCATTATCAACACAATTGTAATTATGCAAACAATATGAACACCTCAACCTTATACTTAACACTAACCGGTTGGACTGCTGTGTTAGTTAGGTCAATTTTTATGATTTTAGAAAACAAAATATTTGTTTGTGTGTGGGAGAGGTTATTTCTTGTGTGACGTAGTGGAAGTTACATAGAAACTAAGGTTACAACTTCCTCAGGCGAAGTTGACCTTAAATAGATTTGACTATTTTTAGATACTTTTTGGTCGTATAGCTCCTCATATGTTTCGATCTTTATAATTCCTCGGCTTTCAAATATTCGGCTTGGAGTGTTCTTGATGAAAGTAAATTCAGAAAAACGCTTCGGACGAATGCAATTAATTTTTTCGTTTTTTATTCATGGTACTTCGGTGTCATGCAAATAAAACTTTAACTACAAAGCTTTTCTTATATGCATCTATATTGCAACACTATAATCACTACAATGCATTTTATAAATCTATAGTAAAATCATCGCAAGAATTATTCCGTACGGATTCGGATGGCATAACGTGGGATCGTGCTCAAGATGCATGCAAACCTCATGGTTTAGAAAACCGAGAAGAAAAACTCAGGGACAGTGGCATTTCTAATGAATACGAGTTTTGGATAGGAAAGGCTATTTACATAGTACCTACACGATGGATTGAGATAATTGGTAACTACAATTTGTATGATGAAGGAAAAGAAAATATTTGGGCAATGATAGAAAAAAAAAATAACACGAAAAATCTTTAAACAATTGTTTATAAACGGGCAAAACATATTGATTTCTCGTTCGTATGTATTCAATTTTAATGAGTTAAAAACCCAATCATCTAACTGCAAAACATATACAAACCTGACACTTAAATGGCTATCTCACCAAAAGTAACCCTAAAAAAACAAATGTTCTTACACTTATACACTATGTAAAGGTATTACCTTCACATTGCAATTGTTTACGTTTAGCCATATAATTAGTTTTAAGTATATCGTGTAGGAAAAGTCAGCTAAACATGTCATGAAAAAACCTGTATAGCATAAATAAAAGAACCCATATTTTCCAAATGGAATATAAATACAAAAGATTTTGGGATAGCAATAAAAGATCACAAACATAAAAAATACCTAAGTACACATACACACAAAATAAATTAAAACCACTAGTACGCATACACACAAAATATATTAAAAACAAAAGATATATAAATGTCGTCCTACATAGTCTGTACCATGTGTCAATCTGAAAAAAAAACACAATTCTAGATATTCTTTTACAACCATAACTCTAAGGTATACATACAATATAAATACGAAACAATACAACAAAAAGGCAAACGACAACCGACAGAAAAAACTAATAACTGAACAACACGAACCTTTAATAAAAGAGGGACATCATTGAACGTTCCTGAATGACCACAGAATTGAAAGGAAAATATCCGGTAACGAATCGTGAGGTGGTCAAACAATGAATTTCTTCGTATGTACATCCCTCTAATTAATGAAAATAAATGGAATACCAAAAGTGAATGGATCTTCAATTAAATGTCCATCAAATAATTTTACAAACTTTTCTTTAAGGGTGCTTTTCTCTTCCGAAAAATCATATGCACTCTTTTCATTCGGAGGCATCAATTGGATATCGTAAACACAAATGTGACTCTGAGAACATGGGAAGCTACTTTGGTTACAGACCTAGGGTTCTGAACGTAAGTACTTAGAAATTTATTTCTTGGCATTAAATCAAATGTCATTTCCTACTTTGTAAATAACAGTTATTTTATTTCCAAAATACTTTTCAACGATATTAGTATTAACACTTCCAACAATTATTCTTCTATATATATAAACATCACGCAAGAGCTTATATCAAAGGCTGAACAATCACACTGAATACACTTTACTGATTTTGTTTTCCAGACCCAAACACAGAACTGTGCTTGCCTTCATAATACAATCAACCAAACAGAGCAACTTGATATAAAAAATTGCCTCAATTCAACAAATTCCTCCTTGTTTAGAGGTAAGAGGCTCTGATTGTACTAATATTTATGTATTGCTATTTATTTACAAATTAAATCTGTGCAACGTACAACCATGCGTGTTTATAGATAACACCATTGTCCTCTGTCTATTGGTGAATTGTTTTTATTCATACAAGCATATCAGAACTCCTTTTTGTTTAATATTACGATGCTATTTAATCATATTTTTTTTGTGCTTTTAAAATCAGATATTGACACTTTTCTCGTGTTGTCGTTTAACTTTTGTTTTGTGGCAGGTGCAAAATCGAGACATCAAACTAACAGCTTTACTACAATCCGCAGTAAGGTAGAACATATCTGTCGTTCTCAGACTTAGCTATAACCTGTATTTAACATTTGTTACTGTTATAGGTGTAATACCACCAAATCATAGTACGTCACATCCGGTTGCATACGAAAATAGGTCGAAAAAAATAACCCTTGAATTTGACAGTTGTAGGTAATTGATCCTACATTTCATTGCAGTAAAACATTTCTGAGTCATAAACATATATCTTGGGTATTTCAAAGCACCATTATTTCTTTATTTGGGGTTTCTATAGAATATTTTGGAAACTTGAGGTTACATGGTTACTAAAGCTTGTACACAGGTTAAAAAAGGGGGAAAATTTGATTGGTTAACTTCCAGTGATGGTCATTTTCTTATATGCAATGAAATGTTATGTGAAATTTTTTTCTATAGTACTGGACAGGATAAATCTTTACTCATGCCAAGTATTTCTTTATTTGAAACAAAGATAAATTCTGCACAATTTTTTGAAAAGTGCAAATTTAACATAGACTAATAGGGGGAAATCAATGGTGGTATTACACCTAATATGGGAAGCTGTACATGCACCTTTGACCTTGTGAGTACTCTCATGTGTTAAAATTTCTTGCTATTTAAGTGAAATATTACAAATAATGAAATATTCTGAGTGGATTGAGTCTCCAAAGTACATTTTATGAGAAAATTTCCTTGAAATAGGACTCTACCATGAATATTAGTTGACAGAACAAGCCATACTTAAAGTTTTGGGGAGCTTTTTCTCCTTATTTCTTATATTCTGCTATACTAGAACATTTTTCTTAAGAAATACTTTAATAAATATATAGTTTTAAGTAAATGAAATTATTTTTAAAGCAGTAACAACAAATTATTCACCAAAAGAGAAGTTTTTTATGTCCCTCTCTGGAACGCGGCGTAAATTTAAGTTTTACGTAAGGACTTATTGAAACCTCCTTGGAGACAGTAAACTTATATACGGATAGTTCATTCTGTTTGAATACTTCAATTAATCATTTATAATAACATTTCCATCATAAATGAGTGAAAGTTACCCCAAAATTTTTATTTATTGGCCTAAAAAGTAGAAATTTTGTGGAAATGAGAGGTATAAATGGACCAAAAGAGACCTTATAAGGAAGACAAAGAGGTCCATTAGTAGTATTTATCATCCTAAAGTCATCTTTTGTATCATATTCAACTGTTTGTAGGCAGATGAGATAAATATTTGATCATTTATTGGTCCACACTATATTCTATTATGATGCGGCTTGGTTTGGAATTTTTCGAAGAAATTTTGCTCAAATCGCTGTAGATGTCGTCTTACATTATACTAGATTTTTCTCAAACTATTGAACTGATTATGACAAAACTTGACAGGAATGCTTGAAATAACCAGTATTACAAAGGAAAAAAGTCACATTCAGTTTATTTAACAAAAAAGTCTTCTTTAGGTGTAATACCACCAAATCATAGTACGTCACATCCGGTTGCATACGAAAATAGGTCGAAAAAAAATAACCCTTGAATTTGACAGTTGTAGGTAATTGATCCTACATTTCATTGCAGTAAAACATTTCTGAGTCATAAACATATATCTTGGGTATTTCAAAGCACCATTATTTCTTTATTTGGGGTTTCTATAGAATATTTTGGAAACTTGAGGTTACATGGTTACTAAAGCTTGTACACAGGTTAAAAAAGGGGGAAAATTTGATTGGTTAACTTCCAGTGATGGTCATTTTCTTATATGCAATGAAATGTTATGTGAAATTTTTTCTTTAGTACTGGACAGGATAAATCTTTACTCATGCCAAGTATTTCTTTATTTGAAACAAAGATAAATTCTGCACAATTTTTTGAAAAGTGCAAATTTAACAAAGACTAATAGGGGGAAATCAATGGTGGTATTACACCTAAGATGGGAAGCTGTACATGCACCTTTGACCTTGTGAGTACTCTCATGTGTTAAAATTTCTTGCTATTTAAGTGAAATATTACAAATAATGAAATATTCTGAGTGGATTGAGTCTCCAAAGTACATTTTATGAGAAAATTTCCTTGAAATAGGACTCTACCATGAATATTAGTTGACAGAACAAGCCATACTTAAAGTTTTGGGGAGCTTTTTCTCCTTATTTCTTATATTCTGCTATACTAGAAAATTTTTCTTAAGAAATACTTTAATAAATATATAGTTTTAAGTAAATGAAATTATTTTTAAAGCAGTAACAACAAATTATTCACCAAAAGAGAAGTTTTTTATGTCCCTCTCTGGAACGCGGCGTAAATTTAAGTTTTACGTAAGGACTTATTGAAACCTCCTTGGAGACAGTAAACTTATATACGGATAGTTCATTCTGTTTGAATACTTCAATTAATCATTTATAATAACATTTCCATCATAAATGAGTGAAAGTTACCCCAAAATTTTTATTTATTGGCCTAAAAAGTAGAAATTTTGTGGAAATGAGAGGTATAAATGGACCAAAAGAGACCTTATAAGGAAGACAAAGAGGTCCATTAGTAGTATTTATCATCCTAAAGTCATCTTTTGTATCATATTCAACTGTTTGTAGGCAGATGAGATAAATATTTGATCATTTATTGGTCCACACTATATTCTATTATGATGCGGCTTGGTTTGGAATTTTTCGAAGAAATTTTGCTCAAATCGCTGTAGATGTCGTCTTACATTATACTAGATTTTTCTCAAACTATTGAACTGATTATGACAAAACTTGACAGGAATGCTTGAAATAACCAGTATTACAAAGGAAAAAAGTCACATTCAGTTTATTTAACAAAAAAGTCTTCTTTAGGTGTAATACCACCAAATCATAGTACGTCACATCCGGTTGCATACGAAAATAGGTCGAAAAAAAATAACCCTTGAATTTGACAGTTGTAGGTAATTGATCCTACATTTCATTGCAGTAAAACATTTCTGAGTCATAAACATATATCTTGGGTATTTCAAAGCACCATTATTTCTTTATTTGGGGTTTCTATAGAATATTTTGGAAACTTGAGGTTACATGGTTACTAAAGCTTGTACACAGGTTAAAAAAGGGGGAAAATTTGATTGGTTAACTTCCAGTGATGGTCATTTTCTTATATGCAATGAAATGTTATGTGAAATTTTTTCTTTAGTACTGGACAGGATAAATCTTTACTCCTGCCAAGTATTTCTTTATTTGAAACAAAGATAAATTCTGCACAATTTTTTGAAAAGTGCAAATTTAACAAAGACTAATAGGGGGAAATCAATGGTGGTATTACACCTAAGATGGGAAGCTGTACATGCACCTTTGACCTTGTGAGTACTCTCATGTGTTAAAATTTCTTGCTATTTAAGTGAAATATTACAAATAATGAAATATTCTGAGTGGATTGAGTCTCCAAAGTACATTTTATGAGAAAATTTCCTTGAAATAGGACTCTACCATGAATATTAGTTGACAGAACAAGCCATACTTAAAGTTTTGGGGAGCTTTTTCTCCTTATTTCTTATATTCTGCTATACTAGAAAATTTTTCTTAAGAAATACTTTAATAAATATATAGTTTTAAGTAAATGAAATTATTTTTAAAGCAGTAACAACAAATTATTCACCAAAAGAGAAGTTTTTTATGTCCCTCTCTGGAACGCGGCGTAAATTTAAGTTTTACGTAAGGACTTATTGAAACCTCCTTGGAGACAGTAAACTTATATACGGATAGTTCATTCTGTTTGAATACTTCAATTAATCATTTATAATAACATTTCCATCATAAATGAGTGAAAGTTACCCCAAAATTTTTATTTATTGGCCTAAAAAGTAGAAATTTTGTGGAAATGAGAGGTATAAATGGACCAAAAGAGACCTTATAAGGAAGACAAAGAGGTCCATTAGTAGTATTTATCATCCTAAAGTCATCTTTTGTATCATATTCAACTGTTTGTAGGCAGATGAGATAAATATTTGATCATTTATTGGTCCACACTATATTCTATTATGATGCGGCTTGGTTTGGAATTTTTCGAAGAAATTTTGCTCAAATCGCTGTAGATGTCGTCTTACATTATACTAGATTTTTCTCAAACTATTGAACTGATTATGACAAAACTTGACAGGAATGCTTGAAATAACCAGTATTACAAAGGAAAAAAGTCACATTCAGTTTATTTAACAAAAAAGTCTTCTTTAGGTGTAATACCACCAAATCATAGTACGTCACATCCGGTTGCATACGAAAATAGGTCGAAAAAAAATAACCCTTGAATTTGACAGTTGTAGGTAATTGATCCTACATTTCATTGCAGTAAAACATTTCTGAGTCATAAACATATATCTTGGGTATTTCAAAGCACCATTATTTCTTTATTTGGGGTTTCTATAGAATATTTTGGAAACTTGAGGTTACATGGTTACTAAAGCTTGTACACAGGTTAAAAAAGGGGGAAAATTTGATTGGTTAACTTCCAGTGATGGTCATTTTCTTATATGCAATGAAATGTTATGTGAAATTTTTTCTTTAGTACTGGACAGGATAAATCTTTACTCCTGCCAAGTATTTCTTTATTTGAAACAAAGATAAATTCTGCACAATTTTTTGAAAAGTGCAAATTTAACAAAGACTAATAGGGGGAAATCAATGGTGGTATTACACCTAAGATGGGAAGCTGTACATGCACCTTTGACCTTGTGAGTACTCTCATGTGTTAAAATTTCTTGCTATTTAAGTGAAATATTACAAATAATGAAATATTCTGAGTGGATTGAGTCTCCAAAGTACATTTTATGAGAAAATTTCCTTGAAATAGGACTCTACCATGAATATTAGTTGACAGAACAAGCCATACTTAAAGTTTTGGGGAGCTTTTTCTCCTTATTTCTTATATTCTGCTATACTAGAAAATTTTTCTTAAGAAATACTTTAATAAATATATAGTTTTAAGTAAATGAAATTATTTTTAAAGCAGTAACAACAAATTATTCACCAAAAGAGAAGTTTTTTATGTCCCTCTCTGGAACGCGGCGTAAATTTAAGTTTTACGTAAGGACTTATTGAAACCTCCTTGGAGACAGTAAACTTATATACGGATAGTTCATTCTGTTTGAATACTTCAATTAATCATTTATAATAACATTTCCATCATAAATGAGTGAAAGTTACCCCAAAATTTTTATTTATTGGCCTAAAAAGTAGAAATTTTGTGGAAATGAGAGGTATAAATGGACCAAAAGAGACCTTATAAGGAAGACAAAGAGGTCCATTAGTAGTATTTATCATCCTAAAGTCATCTTTTGTATCATATTCAACTGTTTGTAGGCAGATGAGATAAATATTTGATCATTTATTGGTCCACACTATATTCTATTATGATGCGGCTTGGTTTGGAATTTTTCGAAGAAATTTTGCTCAAATCGCTGTAGATGTCGTCTTACATTATACTAGATTTTTCTCAAACTATTGAACTGATTATGACAAAACTTGACAGGAATGCTTGAAATAACCAGTATTACAAAGGAAAAAAGTCACATTCAGTTTATTTAACAAAAAAGTCTTCTTTAGGTGTAATACCACCAAATCATAGTACGTCACATCCGGTTGCATACGAAAATAGGTCGAAAAAAAATAACCCTTGAATTTGACAGTTGTAGGTAATTCATCCTACATTTCATTGCAGTAAAACATTTCTGAGTCATAAACATATATCTTGGGTATTTCAAAGCACCATTATTTCTTTATTTGGGGTTTCTATAGAATATTTTGGAAACTTGAGGTTACATGGTTACTAAAGCTTGTACACAGGTTAAAAAAGGGGGAAAATTTGATTGGTTAACTTCCAGTGATGGTCATTTTCTTATATGCAATGAAATGTTATGTGAAATTTTTTCTTTAGTACTGGACAGGATAAATCTTTACTCCTGCCAAGTATTTCTTTATTTGAAACAAAGATAAATTCTGCACAATTTTTTGAAAAGTGCAAATTTAACAAAGACTAATAGGGGGAAATCAATGGTGGTATTACACCTAAGATGGGAAGCTGTACATGCACCTTTGACCTTGTGAGTACTCTCATGTGTTAAAATTTCTTGCTATTTAAGTGAAATATTACAAATAATGAAATATTCTGAGTGGATTGAGTCTCCAAAGTACATTTTATGAGAAAATTTCCTTGAAATAGGACTCTACCATGAATATTAGTTGACAGAACAAGCCATACTTAAAGTTTTGGGGAGCTTTTTCTCCTTATTTCTTATATTCTGCTATACTAGAAAATTTTTCTTAAGAAATACTTTAATAAATATATAGTTTTAAGTAAATGAAATTATTTTTAAAGCAGTAACAACAAATTATTCACCAAAAGAGAAGTTTTTTATGTCCCTCTCTGGAACGCGGCGTAAATTTAAGTTTTACGTAAGGACTTATTGAAACCTCCTTGGAGACAGTAAACTTATATACGGATAGTTCATTCTGTTTGAATACTTCAATTAATCATTTATAATAACATTTCCATCATAAATGAGTGAAAGTTACCCCAAAATTTTTATTTATTGGCCTAAAAAGTAGAAATTTTGTGGAAATGAGAGGTATAAATGGACCAAAAGAGACCTTATAAGGAAGACAAAGAGGTCCATTAGTAGTATTTATCATCCTAAAGTCATCTTTTGTATCATATTCAACTGTTTGTAGGCAGATGAGATAAATATTTGATCATTTATTGGTCCACACTATATTCTATTATGATGCGGCTTGGTTTGGAATTTTTCGAAGAAATTTTGCTCAAATCGCTGTAGATGTCGTCTTACATTATACTAGATTTTTCTCAAACTATTGAACTGATTATGACAAAACTTGACAGGAATGCTTGAAATAACCAGTATTACAAAGGAAAAAAGTCACATTCAGTTTATTTAACAAAAAAGTCTTCTTTAGGTGTAATACCACCAAATCATAGTACGTCACATCCGGTTGCATACGAAAATAGGTCGAAAAAAAATAACCCTTGAATTTGACAGTTGTAGGTAATTGATCCTACATTTCATTGCAGTAAAACATTTCTGAGTCATAAACATATATCTTGGGTATTTCAAAGCACCATTATTTCTTTATTTGGGGTTTCTATAGAATATTTTGGAAACTTGAGGTTACATGGTTACTAAAGCTTGTACACAGGTTAAAAAAGGGGGAAAATTTGATTGGTTAACTTCCAGTGATGGTCATTTTCTTATATGCAATGAAATGTTATGTGAAATTTTTTCTTTAGTACTGGACAGGATAAATCTTTACTCATGCCAAGTATTTCTTTATTTGAAACAAAGATAAATTCTGCACAATTTTTTGAAAAGTGCAAATTTAACAAAGACTAATAGGGGGAAATCAATGGTGGTATTACACCTAAGATGGGAAGCTGTACATGCACCTTTGACCTTGTGAGTACTCTCATGTGTTAAAATTTCTTGCTATTTAACATGTTTAAGTGAAATATTACAAATAATGAAATATTCTGAGTGGATTGAGTCTCCAAAGTACATTTTATGAGAAAATTTCCTTGAAATAGGACTCTACCATGAATATTAGTTGACAGAACAAGCCATACTTAAAGTTTTGGGGAGCTTTTTCTCCTTATTTCTTATATTCTGCTATACTAGAAAATTTTTCTCAAGAAATACTTTAATAAATATATAGTTTTAAGTAAATGAAATTATTTTTAAAGCAGTAACAAAAAATTATTCACCAAAAGAGAAGTTTTTTATGTCCCTCTCTGGAACGCGGCGTAAATTTAAGTTTTACGTAAGGACTTATTGAAACCTCCTTGGAGACAGTCAACTTTTATACGGATAGTTCATTCTGTTTGAATACTTCAATTAATCATTTATAATAACATTTCCATCATAAATGAGTGAAAGTTACCCCAAAATTTTTATTTATTGGCCTAAAAAGTAGAAATTTTGTGGAAATGAGAGGTATAAATGGACCAAAAGAGACCTTATAAGGAAGACAAAGAGGTCCATTAGTAGTATTTATCATCCTAAAGTCATCTTTTGTATCATATTCAACTGTTTGTAGGCAGATGAGATAAATATTTGATCATTTATTGGTCCACACTATATTCTATTATGATGCGGCTTGGTTTGGAATTTTTCGAAGAAATTTTGCTCAAATCGCTGTAGATGTCGTCTTACATTATACTAGATTTTTCTCAAACTATTGAACTGATTATGACAAAACTTGACAGGAATGCTTGAAATAACCAGTATTACAAAGGAAAAAAGTCACATTCAGTTTATTTAACAAAAAAGTCTTCTTTAGGTGTAATACCACCAAATCATAGTACGTCACATCCGGTTGCATACGAAAATAGGTCGAAAAAAAATAACCCTTGAATTTGACAGTTGTAGGTAATTCATCCTACATTTCATTGCAGTAAAACATTTCTGAGTCATAAACATATATCTTGGGTATTTCAAAGCACCATTATTTCTTTATTTGGGGTTTCTATAGAATATTTTGGAAACTTGAGGTTACATGGTTACTAAAGCTTGTACACAGGTTAAAAAAGGGGGAAAATTTGATTGGTTAACTTCCAGTGATGGTCATTTTCTTATATGCAATGAAATGTTATGTGAAATTGTTTCTATAGTACTGGACAGGATAAATCTTTACTCATGCCAAGTATTTCTTTATTTGAAACAAAGAGAAATTCTGCACAATTTTTTGAAAAGTGCAAATTTAACAAAGACTAATAGGGGGAAATCAATGGTGGTATTACACCTAATATGGGAAGCTGTACATGCACCTTTGACCTTGTGAGTACTCTCATGTGTTAAAATTTCTTGCTATTTAAGTGAAATATTACAAATAATGAAATATTCTGAGTGGATTGAGTTTCCAAAGTACATTTTATGAGAAAATTTCCTTGAAATAGGACTCTACCATGAATATTAGTTGACAGAACAAGCCATACTTAAAGTTTTGGGGAGCTTTTTCTCCTTATTTCTTATATTCTGCTATACTAGAAAATTTTTCTTAAGAAATACTTTAATAAATATATAGTTTTAAGTAAATGAAATTATTTTTAAAGCAGTAACAACAAATTATTCACCAAAAGAGAAGTTTTTTATGTCCCTCTCTGGAACGCGGCGTAAATTTAAGTTTTACGTAAGGACTTATTGAAACCTCCTTGGAGACAGTAAACTTTTATACGGATAGTTCATTCTGTTTGAATACTTCAATTAATCATTTATAATAACATTTCCATCATAAATGAGTGAAAGTTACCCCAAAATTTTTATTTATTGGCCTAAAAAGTAGAAATTTTGTGGAAATGAGAGGTATAAATGGACCAAAAGAGACCTTATAAGGAAGACAAAGAGGTCCATTAGTAGTATTTATCATCCTAAAGTCATCTTTTGTATCATATTCAACTGTTTGTAGGCAGATGAGATAAATATTTGATCATTTATTGGTCCACACTATATTCTATTATGATGCGGCTTGGTTTGGAATTTTTCGAAGAAATTTTGCTCAAATCGCTGTAGATGTCGTCTTACATTATACTAGATTTTTCTCAAACTATTGAACTGATTATGACAAAACTTGACAGGAATGCTTGAAATAACCAGTATTACAAAGGAAAAAAGTCACATTCAGTTTATTTAACAAAAAAGTCTTCTTTATGGGAAGCTGTACATGCACCTTTGACCTTGTGAGTACTCTCATGTGTTAAAATTTCTTGCTATTTAAGTGAAATATTACAAATAATGAAATATTCTGAGTGGATTGAGTCTCCAAAGTACATTTTATGAGAAAATTTCCTTGAAATAGGACTCTACCATGAATATTAGTTGACAGAACAAGCCATACTTAAAGTTTTGGGGAGCTTTTTCTCCTTATTTCTTATATTCTGCTATACTAGAAAATTTTTCTTAAGAAATACTTTAATAAATATATAGTTTTAAGTAAATGAAATTATTTTTAAAGCAGTAACAACAAATTATTCACCAAAAGAGAAGTTTTTTATGTCCCTCTCTGGAACGCGGCGTAAATTTAAGTTTTACGTAAGGACTTATTGAAACCTCCTTGGAGACAGTAAACTTTTATACGGATAGTTCATTCTGTTTGAATACTTCAATTAATCATTTATAATAACATTTCCATCATAAATGAGTGAAAGTTACCCCAAAATTTTTATTTATTGGCCTAAAAAGTAGAAATTTTGTGGAAATGAGAGGTATAAATGGACCAAAAGAGACCTTATAAGGAAGACAAAGAGGTCCATTAGTAGTATTTATCATCCTAAAGTCATCTTTTGTATCATATTCAACTGTTTGTAGGCAGATGAGATAAATATTTGATCATTTATTGGTCCACACTATATTCTATTATGATGCGGCTTGGTTTGGAATTTTTCGAAGAAATTTTGCTCAAATCGCTGTAGATGTCGTCTTACATTATACTAGATTTTTCTCAAACTATTGAACTGATTATGACAAAACTTGACAGGAATGCTTGAAATAACCAGTATTACAAAGGAAAAAAGTCACATTCAGTTTATTTAACAAAAAAGTCTTCTTTATGGGAAGCTGTACATGCACCTTTGACCTTGTGAGTACTCTCATGTGTTAAAATTTCTTGCTATTTAAGTGAAATATTACAAATAATGAAATATTCTGAGTGGATTGAGTCTCCAAAGTACATTTTATGAGAAAATTTCCTTGAAATAGGACTCTACCATGAATATTAGTTGACAGAACAAGCCATACTTAAAGTTTTGGGGAGCTTTCTCTCCTTATTTCTTATATTCTGATATACTAGAAAATTTTTCTTAAGAAATACTTTAATAAATATATAGTTTTAAGTAAATGAAATTATTTTTAAAGCAGTAACAACAAATTATTCACCAAAAGAGAAGTTTTTTATGTCCCTCTCTGGAACGCCGCGTAAATTTAAGTTTTACGTAAGGACTTATTGAAACCTCCTTGGAGACAGTAAACTTTTATACGGATAGTTCATTCTGTTTGAATACTTCAATTAATCATTTATAATAACATTTCCATCATAAATGAGTGAAAGTTACCCCAAAATTTTTATTTATTGGCCTAAAAAGTAGAAATTTTGTGGAAATGAGAGGTATAAATGGACCAAAAGAGACCTTATAAGGAAGACAAAGAGGTCCATTAGTAGTATTTATCATCCTAAAGTCATCTTGTGTATCATATTCAACTGTTTGTAGGCAGATGAGATAAATATTTGATCATTTATTGGCTCACTATATTCTATTATGATGCGGCTTGGTTTGGAATTTTTCGAAGAAATTTTGCTCAAATCGCTGTAGATGTCGTCTTACATTATACTAGATTTTTCTCAAACTATTGAACTGATTATGACAAAACTTGACAGGAATGCTTGAAATAACCAGTATTACAAAGGAAAAAAGTCACATTCAGTTTATTTAACAAAAAAGTCTTCTTTAGGTGTAATACCACCAAATCATAGTACGTCACATCCGGTTGCATACGAAAATAGGTCGAAAAAAAATAACCCTTGAAATTGACAGTTGTAGGTAATTGATCCTACATTTCATTGCAGTAAAACATTTCTGAGTCATAAACATATATCTTGGGTATTTCAAAGCACCATTATTTCTTTATTTGGGGTTTCTATAGAATATTTTGGAAACTTGAGGTTACATGGTTACTAAAGCTTGTACACAGGTTAAAAAAGGGGGAAAATTTGATTGGTTAACTTCCAGTGATGGTCATTTTCTTATATGCAATGAAATGTTATGTGAAATTTTTTCTATAGTACTGGACAGGATAAATCTTTACTCATGCCAAGTATTTCTTTATTTGAAACAAAGATAAATTCTGCACAATTTTTTGAAAAGTGCAAATTTAACAAAGACTAATAGGGGGAAATCAATGGTGGTATTACACATAATATGGGAAGCTGTACATGCACCTTTGACCTTGTGAGTACTCTCATGTGTTAAAATTTCTTGCTATTTAAGTGAAATATTACAAATAATGAAATATTCTGAGTGGATTGAGTCTCCAAAGTACATTTTATGAGAAAATTTCCTTGAAATAGGACTCTACCATGAATATTAGTTGACAGAACAAGCCATACTTAAAGTTTTGGGGAGCTTTTTCTCCTTATTTCTTATATTCTGCTATACTAGAAAATTTTTCTTAAGAAATACTTTAATAAATATATAGTTTTAAGTAAATGAAATTATTTTTAAAGCAGTAACAACAAATTATTCACCAAAAGAGAAGTTTTTTATGTCCCTCTCTGGAACGCGGCGTCAATTTAAGTTTTACGTAAGGACTTATTGAAACGTCCTTGGAGACAGTAAACTTTTATACGGATAGTTCATTCTGTTTGAATACTTCAATTAATCATTTATAATAACATTTCCATCATAAATGAGTGAAAGTTACCCCAAAATTTTTATTTATTGGCCTAAAAAGTAGAAATTTTGTGGAAATGAGAGGTATAAATGGACCAAAAGAGACCTTATAAGGAAGACAAAGAGGTCCATTAGTAGTATTTATCATCCTAAAGTCATCTTTTGTATCATATTCAACTGTTTGTAGGCAGATGAGATAAATATTTGATCATTTATTGGTCCACACTATATTCTATTATGATGCGGCTTGGTTTGGAATTTTTCGAAGAAATTTTGCTCAAATCGCTGTAGATGTCGTCTTACATTATACTAGATTTTTCGCAAACTATTGAACTGATTATGACAAAACTTGACAGGAATGCTTGAAATAACCAGTATTACAAAGGAAAAAAGTCACATTCAGTTTATTTAACAAAAAAGTCTTCTTTAGGTGTAATACCACCAAATCATAGTACGTCACATCCGGTTGCATACGAAAATAGGTCGAAAAAAATAACCCTTGAATTTGACAGTTGTAGGTAATTGATCCTACATTTCATTGCAGTAAAACATTTCTGAGTCATAAACATATATCTTGGGTATTTCAAAGCACCATTATTTCTTTATTTGGGGTTTCTATAGAATATTTTGGAAACTTGAGGTTACATGGTTACTAAAGCTTGTACACAGGTTAAAAAAGGGGGAACATTTGATTGGTTAACTTCCAGTGATGGTCATTTTCTTATATGCAATGAAATGTTATGTGTTATTTTTTCTATAGTACTGGACAGGATAAATCTTTACTCATGCCAAGTATTTCTTTATTTGAAACAAAGATAAATTCTGCAAAATTTTTTGAAAAGTGCAAATTTAACAAAGACTAATAGGGGGAAATCAATGGTGGTATTACACCAAATATGGGAAGCTGTACATGCACCTTTGACCTTGTGAGTACTCTCATGTGTTAAAATTTCTTGCTATTTAAGTGAAATATTACAAATAATGAAATATTCTGAGTGGATTGAGTCTCCAAAGTACATTTTATGAGAAAATTTCCTTGAAATAGGACTCTACCATGAATATTAGTTGACAGAACAAGCCATACTTAAAGTTTTGGGGAGCTTTTTCTCCTTATTTCTTATATTCTGCTATACTAGAAAATTTTTCTTAAGAAATACTTTAATAAATATATAGTTTTAAGTAAATGAAATTATTTTTAAAGCAGTAACAACAAATTATTCACCAAAAGAGAAGTTTTTTATGTCCCTCTCTGGAACGCGGCGTAAATTTAAGTTTTACGTAAGGACTTATTGAAACCTCCTTGGAGACAGTAAACTTTTATACGGATAGTTCATTCTGTTTGAATACTTCAATTAATCATTTATAATAACATTTCCATCATAAATGAGTGAAAGTTACCCCAAAATTTTTATTTATTGGCCTAAAAAGTAGAAATTTTGTGGAAATGAGAGGTATAAATGGACCAAAAGAGACCTTATAAGGAAGACAAAGAGGTCCATTAGTAGTATTTATCATCCTAAAGTCATCTTTTGTATCATATTCAACTGTTTGTAGGCAGATGAGATAAATATTTGATCATTTATTGGTCCACACTATATTCTATTATGATGCGGCTTGGTTTGGAATTTTTCGAAGAAATTTTGCTCAAATCGCTGTAGATGTCGTCTTACATTATACTAGATTTTTCTCAAACTATTGAACTGATTATGACAAAACTTGACAGGAATGCTTGAAATAACCAGTATTACAAAGGAAAAAAGTCACATTTAGTTTATTTAACAAAAAAGTCTTCTTTAGGTGTAATACCACCAAATCATAGTACGTCACATCCGGTTGCATACGAAAATAGGTCGAAAAAAATAACCCTTGAATTTGACAGTTGTAGGTAATTGATCCTACATTTCATTGCAGTAAAACATTTCTGAGTCATAAATATATATCTTGGGTATTTCAAAGCACCATTATTTCTTTATTTGGGGTTTCTATAGAATATTTTGGAAACTTGAGGTTACATGGTTACTAAAGCTTGTACACAGGTTAAAAAAGGGGGAAAATTTGATTGGTTAACTTCCAGTGATGGTCATTTTCTTATATGCAATGAAATGTTATGTGTTATTTTTTCTATAGTACTGGACAGGATAAATCTTTACTCATGCCAAGTATTTCTTTATTTGAAACAAAGATAAATTCTGCACAATTTTTTGAAAAGTGCAAATTTAACAAAGACTAATAGGGGGAAATCAATGGTGGTATTACACCAAATATGGGAAGCTGTACATGCACCTTTGACCTTGTGAGTACTCTCATGTGTTAAAATTTCTTGCTATTTAAGTGAAATATTACAAATAATGAAATATTCTGAGTGGATTGAGTCTCCAAAGTATATTTTATGAGAAAATTTCCTTGAAATAGGACTCTACCATGAATATTAGTTGACAGAACAAGCCATACTTAATGTTTTGGGGAGCTTTTTCTCCTTATTTTTTTATATTCTGCTATACTAGAAAATTTTTCTTAAGAAATACTTTAATAAATATATAGTTTTAAGTAAATGAAATTATTTTTAAAGCAGTAACAACAAATTATTCACCAAAAGAGAAGTTTTGTATGTCCCTCTCTGGAACGCGGCGTAAATTTAAGTTTTACGTAAGGACTTATTGAAACCTCCTTGGAGACAGTAAACTTTTATACGGATAGTTCATTCTGTTTGAATACTTCAATTAATCATTTATAATAACATTTCCATCATAAATGAGTGAAAGTTACCCCACAATTTTTATTTATTGGCCTAAAAAGTAGAAATTTTGTGGAAATGAGAGGTATAAATGGACCAAAAGAGACCTTATAAGGAAGACAAAGAGGTCCATTAGTAGTATTTATCATCCTAAAGTCATCTTTTGTATCATATTCAACTGTTTGTAGGCAGATGAGATAAATATTTGATCATTTATTGGTCCACACTATATTCTATTATGATGCGGCTTGGTTTGGAATTTTTCGAAGAAATTTTGCTCAAATCGCTGTAGATGTCGTCTTACATTATACTAGATTTTTCTCAAACTATTGAACTGATTATGACAAAACTTGACAGGAATGCTTGAAATAACCAGTATTACAAAGGAAAAAAGTCACATTCAGTTTATTTAACAAAAAAGTCTTCTTTAGGTGTAATACCACCAAATCATAGTACGTCACATCCGGTTGCATACGAAAATAGGTCGAAAAAAATAACCCTTGAATTTGACAGTTGTAGGTAATTGATCCTACATTTCATTGCAGTAAAACATTTCTGAGTCATAAACATATATCTTGGGTATTTCAAAGCACCATTATTTCTTTATTTGGGGTTTCTATAGAATATTTTGGAAACTTGAGGTTACATGGTTACTAAAGCTTGTACACAGGTTAAAAAAGGGGGAAAATTTGATTGGTTAACTTCCAGTGATGGTCATTTTCTTATATGCAATGAAATGTTATGTGAAATTTTTTCTATAGTACTGGACAGGATAAATCTTTACTCATGCCAAGTATTTCTTTATTTGAAACAAAGATAAATTCTGCACAAGTTTTTGAAAAGTGCAAATTTAACAAAGAGTAATAGGGGGAAATCAATGGTGGTATTACACCTAATATGGGAAGCTGTACATGCACCTTTGACCTTGTGAGTACTCTCATGTGTTAACATTTCTTGCTATTTAAGTGAAATATTACAAATAATGAAATATTCTGAGTGGATTGAGTCTCCAAAGTACATTTTATGAGAAAATTTCCTTGAAATAGGACTCTACCATGAATATTAGTTGACAGAACAAGCCATACTTAAAGTTTTGGGGAGCTTTCTCTCCTTATTTCTTATATTCTGCTATACTAGAAAATTTTTCTTAAGAAATACTTTAATAAATATATAGTTTTAAGTAAATGAAATTATTTTTAAAGCAGTAACAACAAATTATTCACCAAAAGAGAAGTTTTTTATGTCCCTCTCTGGAACGCCGCGTAAATTTAAGTTTTACGTAAGGACTTATTGAAACCTCCTTGGAGACAGTAAACTTTTATACGGATAGTTCATTCTGTTTGAATACTTCAATTAATCATTTATAATAACATTTCCATCATAAATGAGTGAGAGTTACCCCAAAATTTTTATTTATTGGCCTAAAAAGTAGAAATTTTGTGGAAATGAGAGGTATAAATGGACCAAAAGAGACCTTATAAGGAAGACAAAGAGGTCCATTAGTAGTATTTATCATCCTAAAGTCATCTTTTGTATCATATTCAACTGTTTGTAGGCAGATGAGATAAATATTTGATCATTTATTGGTCCACACTATATTCTATTATGATGCGGCTTGGTTTGGAATTTTTCGAAGAAATTTTGCTCAAATCGCTGTAGATGTCGTCTTACATTATACTAGATTTTTCTCAAACTATTGAACTGATTATGACAAAACTTGACAGGAATGCTTGAAATAACCAGTATTACAAAGGAAAAAAGTCACATTCAGTTTATTTAACAAAAAAGTCTTCTTTATGGGAAGCTGTACATGCACCTTTGACCTTGTGAGTACTCTCATGTGTTAAAATTTCTTGCTATTTAAGTGAAATATTACAAATAATGAAATATTCTGAGTGGATTGAGTCTCCAAAGTACATTTTATGAGAAAATTTCCTTGAAATAGGACTCTACCATGAATATTAGTTGACAGAACAAGCCATACTTAAAGTTTTGGGGAGCTTTTTCTCCTTATTTCTTATATTCTGCTATACTAGAAATTTTTTCTTAAGAAATACTTTAATAAATATATAGTTTTAAGTAAATGAAATTATTTTTAAAGCAGTAACAACAAATTATTCACCAAAAGAGAAGTTTTTTATGTCCCTCTCTGGAACGCGGCGTAAATTTAAGTTTTACGTAAGGACTTATTGAAACCTCCTTGGAGACAGTCAACTTTTATACGGATAGTTCATTCTGTTTGAATACTTCAATTAATCATTTATAATAACATTTCCATCATAAATGAGTGAAAGTTACCCCAAAATTTTTATTTATTGGCCTAAAAAGTAGAAATTTTGTGGAAATGAGAGGTATAATTGGACCAAAAGAGACCTTATAAGAAAGACAAAGAGGTCCATTAGTAGTATTTATCATCCTTAAGTCATCTTTTGTATCATATTCAACTGTTTGTAGGCAGTTGAGATAAATATTTGATCATTTATTGGTCCACACTATATTCTATTATGATGCGGCTTGGTTTGGAATTTTTCGAAGAAATTTTGCTCAAATCGCTGTAGATGTCGTCTTACATTATACTAGATTTTTCTCAAACTATTGAACTGATTATGACAAAACTTGACAGGAATGCTTGAAATAACCAGTATTACAAAGGAAAAAAGTCACATTCAGTTTATTTAACAAAAAAGTCTTCTTTAGGTGTAATACCACCAAATCATAGTACGTCACATCCGGTTGCATACGAAAATAGGTCGAAAAAAAATAACCCTTGAATTTGACAGTTGTAGGTAATTGATCCTACATTTCATTGCAGTAAAACATTTCTGAGTCATAAACATATATCTTGGGTATTTCAAAGCACCATTATTTCTTTATTTGGGGTTTCTATAGAATATTTTGGAAACTTGAGGTTACATGGTTACTAAAGCTTGTACACAGGTTAAAAAAGGGGGAAAATTTGATTGGTTAACTTCCAGTGATGGTCATTTTCTTATATGCAATGAAATGTTATGTGAAATTTTTTCTATAGTACTGGACAGGATAAATCTTTACTCATGCCAAGTATTTCTTTATTTGAAACAAAGATAAATTCTGCACAATTTTTTGAAAAGTGCAAATTTAACAAAGACTAATAGGGGGAAATCAATGGTGGTATTACACCTAATATGGGAAGCTGTACATGCACCTTTGACCTTGTGAGTACTCTCATGTGTTAAAATTTCTTGCTATTTAAGTGAAATATTACAAATAATGAAATATTCTGAGTGGATTGAGTCTCCAAAGTACATTTTATGAGAAAATTTCCTTGAAATAGGACTCTACCATGAATATTAGTTGACAGAACAAGCCATACTTAAAGTTTTGGGGAGCTTTTTCTCCTTATTTCTTATATTCTGCTATACTAGAAAAATTTTCTTAAGAAATACTTTAATAAATATATAGTTTTAAGTAAATGAAATTATTTTTAAAGCAGTAACAACAAATTATTCACCAAAAGAGAAGTTTTTTATGTCCCTCTCTGGAACGCGGCGTAAATTTAAGTTTTACGTAAGGACTTATTGAAACCTCCTTGGAGACAGTCAACTTTTATACGGATAGTTCATTCTGTTTGAATACTTCAATTAATTATTTATAATAACATTTCCATCATAAATGAGCGAAAGTTACCCCAAAATTTTTATTTATTGGCCTAAAAAGTAGAAATTTTGTGGAAATGAGAGGTATAATTGGACCAAAAGAGACCTTATAAGGAAGACAAAGAGGTCCATTAGTAGTATTTATCATCCTAAAGTCATCTTTTGTATCATATTCAACTGTTTGTAGGCAGATGAGATAAATATTTGATCATTTATTGGTCCACACTATATTCTATTATGATGCGGCTTGGTTTGGAATTTTTCGAAGAAATTTTGCTCAAATCGCTGTAGATGTCGTCTTACATTATACTAGATTTTTCTCAAACTATTGAACTGATTATGACAAAACTTGACAGGAATGCTTGAAATAACCAGTATTACAAAGGAAAAAAGTCACATTCAGTTTATTTAACAAAAAAGTCTTCTTTAGGTGTAATACCACCAAATCATAGTACGTCACATCCGGTTGCATACGAAAATAGGTCGAAAAAAAATAACCCTTGAATTTCACAGTTGTAGGTAATTGATCCTACATTTCATTGCAGTAAAACATTTCTGAGTCATAAACATATATCTTGGGTATTTCAAAGCACCATTATTTCTTTATTTGGGGTTTCTATAGAATATTTTGGAAACTTGAGGTTACATGGTTACTAAAGCTTGTACACAGGTTAAAAAAGGGGGAAAATTTGATTGGTTAACTTCCAGTGATGGTCATTTTCTTATATGCAATGAAATGTTATGTGAAATTGTTTCTATAGTACTGGACAGGATAAATCTTTACTCATGCCAAGTATTTCTTTATTTGAAACAAAGATAAATTCTGCACATTTTTTGAAAAGTGCAAATTTAACAAAGACTAATAGGGGGAAATCAATGGTGGTATTACACCTTATATCCCAGTTCGTCGTTTAATTCAATGGAAACGTACTTAAATAACCTGCATTATATCTGAGGTTATGCAAATAATACTTCATTCAATTGTTGTAAATCGATGTTTAGTACACGTCTCCCCAGTCGAAGTTTAAATAGAAAAAGATAGGAGTAATCATTAGTAACAAATTAGATGCATCAAAGATTTACATGTAAATACTTAGTTGAGAAATAATGGCACTGAAGAGTCCAGCCAATATGTGATACTGTGATGAACATATAACGTGCTTATTTCAGTCGTTCCTTTTAAAATTTGATTTAAGAAGGCTTTTCTGAGCTGGATCACTATATGGAGAACATACAATGATATTTCTAATCAATTAAACACACATAAAGGTCATTGTTAATCTAGGTGAGATGATACAATACTGCTGCAATCCTCGGACTGGCTATTAAAAATTGAGTTTTTTTTTTTAATTTTCAATAGACTTTTGTTGCAAGTTGTCTTAAAGTATTGTTTTTATGGTGAAGAAGTGATGGAGTGTCCAAAATCATGTCACATTAGTATATCAATCGAAATTGGGACTTCCAACAATATTCAATAGATGCCAATTACAAGAGTGGTGGAAGATACCAAAGGCACAAACTCATGGCCAAAAAAAAAAAAAAAAAAAAAAAACAAATACAAGCAACAGTTCACAAAACACAACACAGGTACACTAAAGACTGATCAACAGGAACCCCACCAAGTGGTATCCATAAACACAAACTCACATATTGAAATATAAACCCTTCATATTCTTGTCATACATGTAATGTAGTTATTTATTTCTCATCACACATGAAGGATACATTAAAACTTTTTTTTCGGTTTTGTTATAATACTTATAGTAACTTAATTTTATAACAACAAAAAAATCTTTGTATGTGAATTCTCCACAATTTGCAGTAAAGATTAAACTTGTAAACATCGTTTTAAGTGTACTAACTTATTCTATTATATATTTTGATGTTTTATGTTTTCGAATGTCGATATTCATGTGCGTATACGTATTATCTCAAATATTCAGATTGGTGTCCAATTTTCCGATGTTATACTGAATATGCTTATGCTTAATACTTTTCTGTTATTGCAATTTATAGAATGCTATACGCTTAATTCTGATTTTTTTTAAAGGTTTTACAGTCCTTGGATGGTGTAAAGTTCCCACTAACACCATACACTATTGAACCATTCACCATACAGCATTACACCATACACGTTACACCTTTACACCATTCACCTTACACATTACACCATAATGCAATTTAATTTCAAAGAAAGCGTGCGACTACAAAATTTTCATTGTTTTTAAAAAACGAATTTTGATCACAATATTGTAAATTAATGTATACAATTAAAAATCAGTTCTTATTAATATTTTGCAGAGTTTTAAATGTCGTACACCATTCATTCACACCATTCCCGATCGCACGTTACAACATTACACAATTCCCATTACACCATACACCATAGCACCATACACCTTCTACCATTGCACCATATGCCATACACCATTACACTATACACGTTTTTTTTTGGGAAGTTTACACCATCAAAGGGCTGTATACTTTAAGCACAAAATGTATGTCATTTAAAAACCAGCTTTTGAAATGCGAAAAATTAAATATTGATTGTTTTTTAATTGTTTGAAGAATATAATGGTGCAGTAAGACAATCATCGGACCCAGGGAATTGAGCAACGATATGTTGTGGTATTTGTAATACTTAAACGGGAAATGATAATCACTTGGAAGGAAGACGTTGCAGTTCAGAAGACCCCGCAATAGTTGGGAGATGTGGTAATACTTTGAATTTAGTTAAATACGCAATGTGAATGCTTCTATGTCCGCTTATCAAAACATTGATATAAAATTGTTTGAAAGGGAACGATTTGTGTCTATTGAGTATTGACACTTACATCTGGAATAAGCCATCCCGAATGAGCAAGCATGAAGAATTTTGGTGAAAGCTTTTAAAGTTTCATGGAATTGAATCACACAAACTCAACAAACTAAATAATTAAGAGAGAAAAGTTATGTGTTATAAAAAACATGTTGGACGATCTTCATTGTCAAATCATGCGCCATGTAAGACTAGATAATATAGTTTCAACTGCTACTCGAACTTCTATAGTATTGCACATTACATGGTGTCTTGTAAATTGTTTTGTCAAATGTTAGTATATAATAAAATATAAATTGTTGTCTTCTCTCTAGCATATATAATTCTAAAAAGCATTCATCAGTAGCCCGAAGTTCTTTCTCTTATATGGTTATAGTTAACTTTGTCGACGTTTCAGGTTTTAACATGCTAATGGATTGTATTTGTTTGGCAATAATAGCATAGACAAATTTTGAAGTTTGAAATTTTCATTCTTTAAAATATTGGTCCCTATAACTTGTGAAACTGAACTGGTACCATGCAAAATTTGGTGCTTCTATTATCAAACCAACAATTTTGTCACCGATCTGCAGAACTGTGTAGGCAATGTCTCTATATGAGAAATATGGATATGACAGGCAACATTTGACCTGTGAAGGGACAGGTATTGGTCCCGATGTACTTTGGCGGAAAATATAGGCACTATGTTAGGATCCGTATCTTCACAGCTATGTATAAACAAACTTTACTAAATTGCTATCACGGGAAGATGTAGTAGCAATATAATAGCAATACGTCTGTTGATTTTTTTCTGCATCGTTATTTAGTATATTTAGTTTGAATAACGGTAGTGAATAGTATGTTTGACATTTAATTACGAATCAGGGGGTTTACAAACATAGGGTAACAGCTTTGAGCGTCCCCGATTAAGGCTATTTAAGAAAAGCGCTTCGCACGCATCAAATTTCGAATGTTCTATTCTCATAGCAGACAATGGATGCATATTTGCGATTTTCGGTAAATTAAAGAAATAAAAAAAGAACGGGACAGTTTGTGTGAGTATGTTGCAATAAAACATTAAATGGTATTGCTTGATTAGCTGTATATCAGATACTTTAACAGTATAAATCAAAAATAAATCAAAAATAGCAAACTGTGGATTCACTTTTTTTCGTAGGTATCAATTTTCGTGAAATCATGAAAACTTACATTTTTTTTTATTTAATTTCTCGGTTTTGTCAGATTTTGCTTACCTTTCCATAACAAATTTGTAATTCGTTGAACATTTTAATTTAACTCTGTACCTGCAAAATCCACTGAAATTAGTATATAAAGAACAATTTTTAATCAGCAGCTAACGAAGGGGAAAGATACCAAGGGGAAATTCAAAATTCATCAGTCGAGATAAACTAACGACGATATGGAAAAAAGTAAGACAACAAAACGACAAACAAAATACTGCATATCAAACTAAAGCATGAGCAATGCGAATCCTATAACAAACAAATTAAGACTGTATCATGTGCTCTGGATGGGTAAACAGATATCGCTCCAATAGTGGCATCCGACGTAACAATCGAGGAAAAGGGACTAATTGGACTAAAGTTTTAAATTGCAACTTTGGTAATAATGATAATTTTTTAACAAATTTACAAAACTTATTATTTGGACATTATCAGAAAAATTCCTTTAACCTTTTTATACAAGTACCACTGTCCTGTGGCTACTAGACAGTTGGTATGCTCGAGGGGTATGCAGCGAGACAAGCATGATAATAATTAAGGTACCGTATGCAACATGACTCTGGAATGTCTTTATCAGGTAGTACGATGTCCTTGAAACCACCAGTTTCTTTCTTTTGTCTGTATTACTTAGAATTTGATAAGATAGTACATTTATCTTTATAATAATATGCATATAGAATAAAAGTTACTCTAGATGCACGTTTCTTTACAAGGGAATTAGGTGTCGTTTTAATGATTTAAAGTTAAGTGTTTTTCGGACGTAGTCAGTATAATTTCCGTTTGTGACCCATTTAAAAAGTACGCTTCACTATGGTAAAGACATGCATGATGTCACAAATCTTCTTTTTCTGATTGGACGAAATAACGGGATTCAACAAAAAACAACAAAAAAAGTTATATGCTATGATAAAAGGAGAGCATTACGGACATAAAATCAAACTTAAAAATGAAATTATCCAGATAAATAAAAATAAATTCAAGTAAAGAAGGTGTCATTATCACCATTGTCAAATTGTTTGGATTTTGTAGGTTTAGCCTGTAATACAGGAGTAGGTAACTGTCATTGACCGGTTCGTTAGATCTACCAGGTCAATATTAGGCTCTTAATAGCTCGAGATCTATGAATATATCTTATCGATTAAAGCTTCCAATGTGTAATAATAATCTCAAAGTGTACAACACATTATACTTGGAATAAAGAATTTCAAAATACATATATAGCAAATTTAATTAAGTACCATGTAGTTTATTTTTTCGTTCTTTAGAAAAAAGCGCATATCCTCAACATTTAGAATCGTCAGCCTTTTGTCGTCAAATTGTGTGCAATTTCTTTTAACTATGATAAAAATGACTATGATAAAAAAAAAACTGATAAAGTTTAAACTCTATGCTCAGATCTGAATGCGTCAGATATTTTTTTTAACGAAATTACTTGTTAAATATTGTTAACATGCCGCCATACTGTCATATATATATATATATATATATTTTTTTTTTGGTGTTTTAACGCCACTTTTAAGCACCGCTTTTGGGCTATTTCGTGGCGGCCAGTTTTTATTGGTGGAGGAAACCGGAGTGCCCGGAGAAAACCACCGACCTTCGATAGTAAAACTGACAATCCTTGTCAATTAAGATTGGAGTCGAGTGCACCCGCACGAGCGGGGTTCGAACTCACTCGTTTGCTCATATAAATGTGATATTGAGAATCTGAAAACAAGTGAAGTTTTTGGCTATTAAAGGACTTCCTTTTTCCCACTTATATAAACGTTTACAACAAGAATACATGTTTTTATTCGTTACTTCACTTCACAATTAAGAAGTAAACCGTTATCCTTTTTTTTTTTTATCTCAGTCAATCCAATTAGTAATACATTGATGACCGTTCAGTGAAAAGCATTGCACCCCCTGCATAGTAACCTTTACTACAAACAAATTCGTGAAGGGGTCTTTTCTTGAAACATTTGAAAAGAGAACAAAGTCATGGTCATAACTAGTGCAAATAAACACTGTTTCGCAATTTTAAATTATTTTTTTTTACAAAATAAAATTGTACTATATACATTCCGCATGTATTGACGACTTAAATTTTATACGTTGAAGCAATGTACGATAACAATTTTTGTTTTACATATGCAACAATGTAAAACCAACTTATGAAATAACATCCAATTTTTTTCTTTCTGTTTTTTTTAACGTACTTTACGTAGGTTTTAAGAATATGTGAGAACTGCAGATAAGGTATTATACTAGTGTTTCTTAATGTGTCGTCGTTGTTCGGTTACAAACAAGATGCATGAACCTCATTGAAAATAATTAATATATGAGAATTGATTGTTGGCTGCTTAACGTCCAGTGGCAAATATTTCATGCATGTTCAGGACGAAACACACATTGGAAAAATACATTATTTCGATAGAAAGGTTGTGAACAATGTATTAAGATTAAGGACGTAAAGACGGAATATGTGTAACTTATGTACTGTCGGTATGGCGGTTTGTTTTAATGATTTTTTTAACACATTACAGAGTGTTACCACTCATACAAAAACCAACGTCGCATTCACATCAAAGACCACTGTATGGTCATATAAACTCCATAGTTGTCTGCCCTTCATGAGACCATTCGTTCACAACTGCTGATATATAATAAATGATATACTCATACTCTTAATGCGCTTATTATATATTTTTTGCCCCTTCCTGCGAACAAATTGTGTTGGTGTATCACATTCGGTTTATCTTATTACAATCTATATTATATTTTGTTTTATTTTTGCATTTAGGTGTGGGGGGGGGGGGGGGGGGGGGTATTCTTTTGTTTTCGTTCAGGTGCTAATAAATTTATTGGAGGCGTAAATAATTGTCAACCAATCAAAACATGTGATCTGCATAACAATTTAACAGTAAAAACAAAGCATAATAATCATATAGCAGTACCAAAATATAGAGTGACAAAGCCGCTGTAGACGAAGCGGTAATGACAAGGAGAATACATGTTGCAAACACTTGCCAAAAACCCCATTAAAACTAGAATTCCGAATGAATGGTTCCAACATGGGTTGATGTTTAACATCGTTGTGCGATGTGTTGAATCGAACCTGTATAATGCTGTGGCTATATTACCGCAGATATACATTTAAGACAGTAACATTCATATCCTCATGACACTTGTCAATTGTATCATTCAAGGGCTTTAGTTTTTTCGTTGTAGCAAACGTCTATTTTTGTTTCAGTTTTAAGACGAATGTTATCGATCATTTTCTTTTCTTTGTTTGATTATAAGTGGCCCTAATAAACATCGTGTCAACATCTAACTGAAACTGCATCAGCAACAATCGTCTATCTACTTCTTCGACAATCAATAGTGAAAACTTTAGACTACTATCTGCTATCACAAAAACTTACAACTTAAAGATATATATATATACAATTGTTTTCATTCATGATGTAGAATTAAAAACAGTCTCTTTAATTTTCAACTATGTTTAAACGTTTTATCTTTTGTGATTAGCGCCTATACGAACACTAATATCGGTACTTTTGTAATACATGTATACTGAAGAAAAAAAAAACGTATATAAGGATTGTCTACCCCAGGAAGAAATTACCTCAGTTGTATTTTACAAAACCGTTCGGATGTTTGGATTTTCAATGCTCTTTAACAGCATACTTTAATTGGCCTTTTTAACTTTTTCGATTTGAGCACCACTGATGAGTCTTTTGTATAAGAAACACGCGTCTGGCGTACAAAAATTTAAGACTGGTATCTATGATGAGTGTATCTATAGTAATACACCCAAATGCTTCAACTCAATTAACTGTACTTAAATCACTATAAGTTTGTTATTGTTAATAATTGTTTGTTTTTAAGTTAAAATATATAGCAGAATGAACACGTATTGAATTTTATATTAGATTTAACTTTCGCTTACTTGTCGAGTTCCTAAATGTAGATATGAACCATACAGGTACAATGACTTCCGAGTATAACATGTATAATACGCAAACAATAAAACTATTCTAACGGAATTTCTTGATTAATAGTTAATCAGTCTTTTTACGCAAAATAAGTAAAAATTACAGTATCCGATTAAGAAATAGTTGGGTCGGAAACATGATAACCTGGCGAATAAAGTCCGTCGTTGAAATTTCTCTCCAAATCGACTACTAGTACTTTGTCTTGAGACCTTACAGTTTTTCTTTAAACACCAATGTTTCTATGACAACAGTTACATTTGAGGTGATCGACATGTTACACCGTGGTTATGAAATTGAAAAATGAAATTAAATATAGCAAAAGCGAATATTCAGCAGATGACCACGGATATGTTCGTATTGTAGTAACTACAATTTTCGTCATCTCTTTGCCTCGATTGAGTTATCACGGAGAGATATCACCGGGTTTGTACTTGCATGAACAATACGACAGTTGGCAGGAATTTCTTAGACTTTGAGATAAGATTAAGAATGGAAATGAGGAATGTGTCAAAAAGACAACAACCCGACCAAAGAGCAGAAGACAGCCCAAGGCCACCAATGGATCTTCAACACAGCGAGAAAATCCCGCACCCGGAGGCGGGCTTCAGCTGGCCCCTAAACAAAATGTGTATTAGTTAAATTAAAATGGACGTCACACCAAACTCCAAAACATATAAATGAACTAAAATTAAAAAATATACAAGACTAACAAAGGCCAGAGGCTCCTGACTTGGGACAGGCGCGAAAATCCGGCGTGGTGTAACATGTTTTGTGAGATCTCAACCCTCTCCCTATGCCTCTAGTCAATGTAGAAAAAAAGCACACAGCAATACGCACAGTAAAACTCAGTTTAAAAGAAGTCCGAGTCCGATGTAACAATTGGTAACAAAGGAAACTAAGCAAAATGACAATGATACATAAAGGACTACTAGCAGTTACTGACATGCCAGCTCCAGACCAATTAAAGCGATTGAAAGATTATGTCTTCATCATATGAAAATTCAGCACAATCCCTCCCGTTAGGGGTTTAGTATCATACCATCATAAAATATGTGATAAGAACATAGCCCGTATCATGCCAACAACTGGTTTTAGAATAAATGTGTGTATTTCCGATGCAAAGACCCTATGAGTGAATCAATATTAGTACCAAACTATGCCATCTTTAATGACCTGACAACAGTATCGTAACTATATCCCTTCTAAATAAGTCTGTTTAAAGGTTTGGTTAACTTTTGAGGAGAGTGCCGACATTTTTGTGCTTTGTATAGAATATTACCATAAAAGATTGGATGTGAAATACCTGATCGTATAATATGTCTGCATGTTGATTTATATTAACGAATGATGTCCTTGTACTGATGATGAAATTTAGTAAATGTTTTGACTAGTTTATGATATCGAAAACCCTGGTGTAATACTAAGTAATTTTTCTGTAATACAGAGATTTTTTTCGTTAAAACCAAATACGTTGTTACATACACGAGCAAATCGAACAAGTTGAGATATATAAACACCATAAGATGGTGACAGGGAACGTCACCATCTAAAAATGAATAATTAACAATAGGAAATGAAAAATCATCTCTTTTATCATAAATTTTGGTATTAAGCTTCCCGTTAAAGATATAAATATCCAGATCTAGGAAAGGGCAGTGTTCATTGTTAGTATTAGCTTTATTCAAAGTCAGTTTAGCAGGATAAATCTCTTTAGTGTACATCCTGAAGTCGTCATTATTGAGAGCCAATATATCATCCAAAAAATCTAAAAGTGTTATTAAATTTTTGTATCAGATGTTGTTTCGATGGGTCTTTGCTGATTTTAGTCATACATTGTAAGTCATACTAATACAGAAACATGTCCCTAAATAAAAATGTGTACTAGTTCAGTGAAAATGGACGTCACCCTAAACTCCAAAACATATACATATTAGGAGAGCATACAAGCTCCCCCTCCCCCGTTTTGGTGGGGTTCTCCTTGCCCAATCTTTAATGTTCTATGTAGTGTTGTGTCGACCTATTCGATTTTTTGTCATTTTTCGTTTTGTTTTGCCATGGCATTCTCAGTTTATCTAACACGTACGCGATGTGAATGTCCTCTAACTATCTTCCATCTCTTTTGTTTCAGTATGTTGTATTTTAACTGCTATCCTAATTTATATATAATCTAAGAAAATGATTTTTTTTATGAAATTTTGACCAAAAATCAATAAAAGATCAAAAAAATCTTAAGCATGTTAAGGATGAAAACAATTTATAATGTGATCACTGAAATTGTATACATACATTTATACAGATTTCGATGAACAACCCCAACGCTGTTTTTCGGGAATATTTATCCCAGTACAAAGACACACAAAATTAAATATGACAGAACAAGATTGCAACGTAAATAAAACTTTTTATATATGCAAAACATGTAAGTGTGTTTGATAATTTTAAAACTTTTTGTTAAAAACTAATGGATAACTCTTATTATTTTTAGATGATATTATTTATCTTAGATTTTGATTTGCTACCCTTCTGCTTTAGATAGTAGATACAGTTAATAAAAAAAAATATTTATATTCAGTTTCGTTCAGCCTTATTCCGGATTCTGGAAATCTAGAAGGAACCAGCAAAAAGTAATATTACAAAAAAACCGAACACCAAGGAAAATTCAAATCGGAAAGTCCCTTATCAACTGGCAAAATCAAAAGTTCAAACACATCAAACGAATGGAAAACAACTGTCATATTCCTGACTTAGAACAGGCATTTCCTTACGTAGAAAATGGTGGATTAAACTGGTTTTATAGCTAGCTAAACCTCTCACTTGTATGACAGTCGCATAAAATTCCATTATATTGACAACAATGTGTGAACAAAACAAACAGACATAATAGGTACAAATGTCAAAAATAGGGGAACATCGTGTTATAATCTTAATCACTATAAAAACAAACAAATATATCAACAAAGAAAAACAAAACGGCATATAGACAAAGCACATCAACAAAAATGTAAGACAAAAATACAAAAATGACCACAGCACAACAACACATTGGCGGGATGCATAAGTACTGAGCCACGCCAAGAGGATATTACCAAAAATCAACTAAACAGTAAAGGGTAATAATTTACAAAGGCAAATAAAAACACTATAACACGTAATTAAGATGATAAACAACGTCAGTACCTAGAATCTAAACTTCGAGACCATCATGTATTATTTGTGAAGTTGATACGGAATATTTATTAACTTGGTCTTGGTATCTTCCGATGAACTTTTTTAGAAAAAGGACGAGACGTTCTTTGACATAACCCTGGTTCATCAACTTTCTGCTCAGACACTGGTGACGTTTTATAAAGTCTGAGTAGCAGCTGCAAGCTCTTGAATACCGAATGAGTTGGGAAATGTATATTCCATATGCAGGTGAAGTTGGTATATTGCTACTAAGGTGGGGGAAATGATTGATTTCCAAATTAAAATCGTCTCGTTTGTCATAGATTCTGGTACTGAGATGAACGCTTAAGTCAAATTCGAGGTATAAATCTAAAATTGAGGCGGAGGAAGCCGTGTCTGTTGTTTCTTTAATTTCTAGTTCTGGAGGATATATTAATGAAACCCAATCAGAAAAGTTTGGATGGTTAATGGAAAGAACATCATCAATATATCTGTGAAATTAAATGATCTGGATTCTTTAATCTTCTTGTTTTTAACTAGTGTCTGAAGCAACTTGATAAAAAATGATAGCAGGTTGTTCAAACTGATTACGATAGTGTTTTTTTTTTTTTTTTTTGTGTAACTACAAATAAAACAGTCAATGCACATTCAAGGTACATCAATCCTTTTAACACTAATTAACGTGTGCAGTTTCGATTCAGTCCCCTTCCTATCTCTAATGAAGCATTATTTGTGTACAAAGCACCCCACTGTAAATGAAGTCCGTAAAGTGTGAATTCGTACGATCATAATGTATCTATTGAAATATCTTGACGTTATACAAAGAACAAAGATATGTTACAGCTGAGAAATGGAGAAGTTTTGAAAGAGGAAATTATTACCTTTGTCATAGATTTTAGTTGGAAATTCTCTATCTGTGTCAATATCGAGGAAAATACCAAGATATGAAGAAGAATTAGTTTCAGTAGTACCCTTAATCTCAAGTTCAGTGGAATACATTAGAAGTACTTAACAATAAAGCTGTAGGATATTGAGTGACGGGACGTCATTATTATTAGTGGTGCATGCTCCCGGCTTTGTACCTGTATTTTCACTTTATGACAGGTTTCACATACAATGTAAATAAGTATGCTTACCAGTTGATGCACATTCTGTCTTTCAGTGTCGAGTATCGAGTATTTGTAATTCCAAATTTTTACTCTCATGTTATTTGTTAAATTAAGATATGGATATGATATTGTGTCTGGATTTGGCATACAACATAGAAATCTAGAATAATAGGTTACATTCAACTACGTATTTTATTTAACCTTTCTCATCTTTTTTACATTCAAACATCACTGATTAGTCTTTTGTACACGAACTTTGCATCCAGCGTATACAATGTTTAGCTTGATATCTATCGCTATGAGTCGAAAAAAATGTCATGAATTATAACCAAAGTCTACAAACCAGTTTCCAAGAGAAAAGAAAGCATAAAATCCTCTGATAAGGTCCGCTTCAAGTTTATTTGTTTGATCAATGGATTAACTGTCCGTCTCTATTCATTTATTTCACTTTTGTTGGTATTTATCATGTTTAATGCAGTTTTTAACCGCCGAAAATATTTTCAAATATGCTTTAATTTGTTAATAGATACCACCATAGATACAGACATTAAAACACAAAGCCTTTGTATACATTCAACAAAAGCAAAGATGTAAATGTACAAAGTAAAACTAAATATTAAAAAATACCCCCTAAAAGAACTGAAGCAATGAACTATCATTTAATTGCAATCATGGTTACTAGTAACTGAAAGACCCCATAAAGATTGAATATCTCGATAACTTCCTCTTCACCTCTAAATCTCAGCAGCATTTGAACTTCCATGTTGTTTTAACATCTTGCTGTAATTATATATTAATCATGAATTTTGGAAACATATAAACCAGCGTGTATCTGCGGGTATAAAGTCTCTTGAGAACAGTAGATTTTGATTTGTTACTCTTCTGCTTGAGATAGTAGATACAGCTAATAAAAACTTGAAATATTCATATAAGTATTCAGTTTCGTTCATCCTTTTTCCGGATGCTGGAAATCTAGAGTGAACCAGCAACTTGATAAAAATGATAGGAGGTAGTACAAACTGATTACTATAGTGTTTTTGTAGAACTACAAACTAAAACAGTCAATGCACATTCAAGGTACATCCTTTTAACACTAATTAACTTGTGCAGTTTCGATTCAGTCCCCTTCCTATCTCTGATGAAGCAGTTTTTGTGTAAAAAGCACCCCTATTCAAATGAAGTCCGTGAAGTGTGAACTCGTACGATCATGATGCATCTATTGAAATATGTTAAAGTTATACAAAGAAAAAAAGATATGTTGCAGCTGAGAAATGAAGAAGTTTGCATTTTGAAAGAGAAAATTATTACGTTTGTCATAGATTTTAGTTGGAAATTCTCTATCTGTGTCAATATCGAGGAAAATATCAAGATATGAAGAAGAACATAGTTTTAGTAGTACCCTTATTCTCAAGTTCAATGGAATAAATGAGATGTACTTACCAATAAAACTGTAGGATATTGAGTGACGGGACGTCATTATTATTAGTGATGCATGCTCCCGGCTTTGATATGTACCTGTATTGGTACTTTATGGCAGGTTTCACATACAATGTTGATAAGAATGTTTCCCAGTTGATGCACATTCTGTCTATCCGTGTCGGGTTTTTGTAATTCCAAATTTTTACTCTCATGTTATTTGTTAAATGAAGATATGGAGATGATATTGTGTCTGGATTGGGCATTCAACATAGAAATCTAGAAAAATAGGTTACATTCGACTACGTATTTTATTTAACCTTTCTAAGTTATTTTTTACATTTGAACATCACTAATGAGTCTTTTGAAGCCCAAATTCGCATCCGGCGCACACAATGTTTAGCTTGATATCTAGTTTAGTTAATAACTGCCTCAAATAAATAATTTGTTAATAGATACCACCATAGATACAAAATTGAAACACAAAGCCCTTTGTATACATTCAACAAAAGCAAAGATGAAAATGTGAACACTTCACCAGATCCATTGCTTTCACATGGCAATGATAAATTTTTTAAAGCAGTTTTCTATCAACTGGTAAGTGTTGTTGTATTTGATTGAAACTCACCTAGAACTACTCACAATGACAAACATTATAATTCTTATGGGAATGATAAGAAAACAGTAAAACTAAATATAAAACAATATCCCCCAAAAGAACTGAAGCAACGAAATATCTTTTAATTGCAATCATAGTTAACTGAAAGACACCATAAAGATTGAACATCTCTATAACTTCCTTCTCACCTTTAAATAATCAGCAGCTTTTAAACTTCAATGTTGTTTTAACATCTAGTCTAAACTGTTATTATATATTAATCATGCATTTGGGTTATAATCATCGTTATGATTTTCATTAAACAAATAACCCAGAGTGCATTGTCGGTACAAAATCTCTTGAGAACGGAATCATGCTAACACACATATTCAACGACAACCAGATGCATTAGTTTGCAAGTCATATTTTGTGTGGGAAAATATGTCAGTGATAAGAACGAATTCTAAGCATGAAATGTCTAACTGATCAAAATTGTTTGCATCATCAAGCATTAAGGAAATAAGGAATACTATTGTTTCAAAGTGCCTGATACAAATATCGTTAGAATCTATGTCTAGAAAACCTTGTTTATAATTCAAAACGTTCACATTCGGCTATATCTTAAGGTGAAATTATTTACACTAACCGATTGTTAATAGAATTTAATCATGGTTGAGGGCTAAACATGTAAATACATTTATCAATCTGCTGTTGGATGACAACTAATCATTTCGTACTCAACAATATAGTCTTACAAGAGTAACTCAACTGGTGTCAATAGTGGACCAGAAACTGCTGACTTCTCCGGAGTACCTGATCACCATTACATTCTAGACCCAAAAATTTTCCCTAAAAATTATCAAGTGATATTGTCCTAAAAAAATCATGAATATTATTTTTTTTTCTATGAATTGTTAAATCATGTAATTTTTCATGATACATGACGTTTCTTATTTTTCTAATGTGTTATAAACATAACATTGCTTTCATTGTATTTGTAATTAATTCTAAAACAAAAGTCCTTTACACATTATGTATTCATCTTCAGCATCCTTGTTCAGTACAAAGACTGTGTTAAGAAATGGTCAGAGAGGAAATAACTCTATATTAATAGATGAGAGTAATCATATTGAGAAGTGTTTATTGCTTACTATATATTTTCCAGTCATAGAGTGAGCTGATTTATTATATTGCATAGGTTTGCTGTCTAAAATATTTAGATTTTAAAGTTTGCTTTTTTTAGCTCCAATTTTTTTTTTTGAAGAAACATATCATATATCATGTATATCGTATAAGCAAATGAAGAGAATATTTCATGAAAAAAGATATCAAACATCTAGTTAACTATACAATGATGAGAATAGGCTGCCTAACTGTGTCCTTCTTTGTATAACAGTTTGTGTTTCACACAAATGATTTAAGGTTTAAAATAAGATCGCTTATACCTACAATTTTTTGCGAAAGGTAATGTCAATATATATGATCGTTGCGGTGCAAGTTTTTATGTATAATGAATAATCAATTTGGTCAGTATGAGTATTTTATTTTCCATAGGCGGTAATTGTAACATTTTTTTTTTGTAGCTCAGTCCATATTGTAAACTTGGATATGTATGATGGCTCATTTCGAAGCTGAGACATTTTCACATATGTGGTTAAATTTTCGAGGTACAAGGTGTGATTCATTTTTTCCATAAATTAGCACACGCCGAAAATCCTTTCGTGATGGGGCTTCTCGTGGTAATAAAATTCCTTTTTTTAACACAATCAGTTCTTTGAAAATTTAATATTTTGTATACATATAATAACTCCATAGTTTTTACACATTTATTCTCTGGTCCTTTACTTTCCAAATCAACAATAAATGATTAAGCTCAATTACTTGTTAAAAATAAAAACATGTCCAATATCACTACACAGAGATTTTTTGTTTACACACAACTGTTGTGTTCCTCAATTTGAGGCGCATTAGGGATATTGACCCAATTGTCTGCTGTCTCATTGAAATATCCCTAATTTCCAATTTTATGCATTTCAAATTTTGGTATACAAACTTGACGTTGTTTGTATTGTTATATGTGTAACATGTAGCTTATTCCTAATTAAAAATTATGATACACCCATAGGTGCAGTGATTGGTGGAGTTCTAGGTGCATGTTCTATACTTGCTGTATTAGCTGTATTGATTGTATGTAAGATAAGGTTGGTAACAGCTAGATATCTGAAAATATTAAACAAATTCTCTCGACTTACGAATGAAAGAATATGAGTGGTTAAATAGTGCTTTTGAAAAAAAAATATATATAATCTTTATTCATATACTGTGGATTTATTTATGTTCGTTTGTACCACTCTTCGTGGATTGAAGAACAATTGTAGTTTTACGGATCTCTGCTTTCGTGGTTTTTGCATAGTCGGCATATAAACGTATAGAACATGTGTATTTCGTTAAAAATTGAAATTCATAGTTTACCATTACCCACAAAATCCACTAAAATTGGTATCTTACGAATAATAAATATTCCACAGTAGCATTATTTGTTGCAATTTTCATCTTAGAAAGACTTTTATAATTTGTATATTTTAAACAAAACATTGAAATTAATTAAAAGTTTATTCATATCATTGATTTTTTAGACACGAATTAACAATAGTTAATAAGACAATAAAACGCAAAAGCATGCAACTTGTGGCACATATGCAATTGGACTATATGGACCCCACCCCTGGCCCAAAAAGATCTATATTTACATGGGGAGTGTGTTTTACAACTATATCCGAGAAAAAAACATCATAAGTAAACAAAATACATTATATAATTATTTGTTACTTTCTTCTTTTTCTTATCTTGGAAATTTATTTTATTGTAGATATTTTTTTGTCCTATGAATTAAATTTTGTTTTTAGGTCAAAGGGAATCTTTAAAGAATCTAATACATATCAGAAAGGAGAAACTAACCAATTGCATTTTTCAAAGACAATCAACCAAGATTCAGCTAATACAACAAATAGAAAGAATACACCATCAACACCAAGGAAAATAATTGACATTTGTGAAACGGGCACGTCAAGATATTCGGTTGTAAATAACTTAAATAAACCGGAAAATATGAACGAGATCTACAAAATGATCTATACGGACGCAGCCGATGGAGAATATGATATTTTGCATGATAAACAAAATAGAAGAATGTGTCCGACAGAAAATGTGTACCAACGTCACGGTTCACATCGAAATGAAGATGGACTTATATATAATAGCGCAGACTTTGGGAAAGGAAATAGCAATTATGGAAACGGATTATATGACACGTCTTGTTCGGTGGTGGAAGGGGATTATTCATATATGTCATATAAAAACCAATACATCAACATGACCACTGATATATACGACAAATCAACTTAGCCATGCGTATCACGTGTATGGTTATAATATTAACTCCTATTTTCAAAATTTTCTACAATCCAAAAAAATTACATTATCGATTGACTCTCATATTTTTTCTATCTTATCAATCATCATTTTCTACCCTAGGAATAGATTACATTAGCTGTATTTGGCATAACCTTCTGGAATTTTAGGTCTTCAATGCTCTTCAACTTCGTACTTTTTTATTCGAGAACCACTCATGAGTCGTTTGTAGAAGAGTCGCGAGTCTGGCGTACACAATTTTAATCCTGGTACCTTTGATGAATTTTTTTGATACAGAACCTCAGTTGAAAAAAAAGCAAACGTATTTGTAATCATATGTTGTTAGACGCATAATTTAGAAATTGATGAAAATCTTTAAACGATGTCATATGTTATGTCTACGTCGTATAAGGGAACTTGAAAAAAGAAAGAAAATCATATTTTTCAAAAGTTTAAGGCTTTCACGTAAAGAAAGGATCATGTTCAAATGGATTGATAACAATTTTTTTCGTAAAACTTACGAAAGCCAACATGGACCATTGAACAAAATTGGGTAATGAATAAAACAAAGAGTTTACACACGACAACACATACATGTACGCACACACATAATTTGAATACAAAGACTACATGTATACGTTTCAATGCGTAAGGAGCTTGTGACAAATATACTCAGTAGCCTACTTCGTCTATGTCAATTTTGCCTGAAGGACAACAGCTTTATTATTTAAAAACACCAGAATGAGGATTGATATTTTTGTTTTCATTGTTATTGTCTTGGAGGTTGCCCTTAAATTACATGTTCATTATAAAGTATCTTTGTATTTGTAAGATATTCAGGTGATGGAGGAAGAAAGTCAACGACTAAGTTATTCTCTAGTCACATCACGGACATGTAACACAGTAATACCACGGCCAAAAACTTTGATTCTGCAACATTTTCGAATTTTGGGAGATTATAAGATTCAGGATTTACTTTAGTCCGTTTCTGTTAAATCATATCTTCAACATTCGTATTAGGTTTTGATCTTCAAATAATTTGGCCTTGATCATTATTGAAGATACATTTATTGTTGAGTTATGCATCTGGTGCAATAGCATTGGTAGCGTTAAGGATGTAAGAGACACTCAATTTTTAATGACGAATGTTTGTTGTTGAATACTTAATGTAGACTTTCATATGTCTTTTGTTCATATGAAACATTTTAGTCTAGTTGACTTCATTATTTTATTTTGCCATAAAATTCCTTTGACAATATGAAAGATACAAGGCTATGCTATACACGTGTTTCGTTTACACAAAACTTGTAAAAAGTTGTACACCCAAATCAAATTCAAATTGATAGCCTCAATTTCACAAATTGCTTTTTAACAAATCTTGCAAATGCCATCATGCAATCGGATGAAAAAAACATATGTGTTTTGCATAAAACAGACGCACAACACTCCAAAACAAAGCTTGGAAAACTGAAAACTGAATAACACGGATACAAAGGGAAGACTGGGTTAAATCAGATGATCAAGAAGATTATGTTTCAGCTCCACTCGTAGCAACGTGCAAGACGTTTTATTTTATTGTATCATTGTTGTCAACATATTTGTATTTGTTGGTTGACGTCATTTTCGACAGACACATAAGCAATCACCACTAACTTGGAACACGACTGTGATCGTTTTTAGGGATTTGGCTCATTGGTGTTTACTAAATAGAGTAATTCGGTTATCAAACGTTTATTTTGTAATATTAACCTGAAATCAACTTTTTCATTACAAAGGCATATAATTTTAAATATCATTTGTAACACAGGTTTTCGGGAAATTGGAATTTAACACAAAATACATTAATTTATTTTGTAACGGCACTTTTAACATTCTTTCTGGTGTTTATAAAATTAATTTTGAAATAGATATACTTACCAAGAATCATATGTTTTCCAATATTTCTGTAAGAAAAACATTCTTTTAAATTATGTTTAAAAGCAAGGATTGTTGTTATAAAAATAACTTCCGTAGAAAATTCATCAGTTACGATATAATATGCAGTTCATGATAGCGTAGTAATAGGACACTTTGTTGCTGTGGTATACCGGTATACTTGTTATTTCAGTTTTTCTGTAGGTGTATTCAAATATTGAATACCTTTTCATGTATCCCCTGTTTCAGGTTTATTTTTTCATATTTAATTGTGTTGTATGTTCATTATCTTTTTCTCTCTATCAATTAAAATAACCTTTTTATAATTTCTGTGGATTTATTCAAATTGTTTGTAATACTATCCCACTAATGACCAAAATGTTCATCCCAATGTTTGGGGTTTGACTTTGAAAGGGTATAAATGTTTATCTCGAAGAAACCTTGTGATTTAGCATATTAACATAATGATAGCGTTTATGTTATTTGTAAGGTTATATAATTTTCATCTCCGAGTAACAATTGGGTTGGTCTAATCAACATGTTAGTAACACATAAACAAGTGTGGTGTGCGTTGTGAAAAAACTAATGGTTATATTGTGGTATTGATCTATCCTTTTAATGGTAATGACGTTATAATTTTTAGCAAATGGAAATGTTGAAGTGAAACTTATATATCTCCTGACTGTCAAATCAAACTCTCTATGTTTTTCGTTAAATTAAAATCGTTTAAATGCTTCAGTGGTTGTCGTTGGTTCATATCTGTCATATTTGTTTATCGTAAATTGTTTTGTTATAAATAAGGCCGTTAGTTTTCTCGATTGAATTGTTTCATATTTTTCATGTCGGGGCCTTTTATAGCCGACTTTACGATATTGGTTTTTCTCATTGTTGAAGGCTGTACGATTGCTTATAATTGCTTACATCCACTTCATTTTAACTTTGGTGGATAGTTGTCTCATTGGCAATCATACCACATCTCCTTATTTTTATACAATTGCCTCTTTGTAATTGTACTAAATTTTGTCGTTACTACAAAAAGTGTAGCATTAAGTCAAGTAAAAGTCGTGCATGAAATGGTTACTGATGGAAGTTAAGAAAGAATTGATCATTTAGTTATATATCTATTACTGCAACAGGTAAAACTATATACTATTTGACTCGTTCATTTGTCGTTGGAATGAGGGAGTGAGCTATTGCCAAGAAGTTATTCATCAATATCTTTTCGTTCCGACACTTCTGCATAATCTCGATTAAAACAAATTCAATTGCCTGGCCAATTTTTTAAGAAGCGTTTGTTTTCAATAATTTGGATTTTCTAGTAAACCTTTATTTGTAAACGAGAAAACATAAACAAGACAAATGATCACCACAATAAGATATACAAATAAATGTAACCACCAACATCAGCTGTTGACATGTTATAGGAGTTATTTGCTTTCAATGACGATTTTTATTGATTTTGAGATTTTTTGCGAAAACTATAGAAAACAGCTAAGACAAACTGTTAACAGATATGATGATGATGCACAAAACAAGGTATGTAACTAAGTTATGACGACCGATGAAAGATTGTGGATCTTATGTACCGTTAACGGATACACAACTACTAACAACAGTACAATCAAAGAGTTCGTTTGATGTCCTTTTATAGATAAAAGGGACAAACACTTTAGGATTCAAAACAAAGTACAACCAATGCAAACAAAAACAAGATACTTTAATAACTAAGACAATCCGAAAATTTGAAAACTATGTTGAATTTGTTTACCTGTGGTCTAGTCTGGTAAACTGCGGTCTGAGTGGATCCTAATTATTCTCTAAATCTACTATATCTAACCACCTCATCCGCAAAGGAAAAATGATAACTATTGCAACTTTGAAGGTCGTATAACAACAAAAACACCTACAAGTTTTTTTTTTTGTAACTAGAAATAATGAAACACAATTTATAAAACAACATGCTTCTTTAAGAATAACTATTAAGAGTAAAACCACAAAAAAGTACAGTATTCATACAATGAAAGAGTACACTATTTAGCAACCTATATGGGAGGTCTCTCCCGTCAGGGAAGTGTATTCTAAAGAGGAAACCGAAAACTAATTTGTTTGAATGAGTGTAGCTGTATATCATTAACCATTACACAGAAACTACTTTTATATCATTACTTAAATTATCAACAACAAATGATTAATTTGAGAGGTATAAACAATCGACAACCCAATTGGGAGAAACAACAGCATACAAGGGAGACATGACTAACACAAGGCACACACAATGAGAGTTAGACGAAATTAGCTTATCAACGCAACAGAGATCAAATTTGAAGGGCTCACTTATGTTTTACAGCATACAACATATACAAGTTCCAAACGATTATTCAAACTACTTCGATAGATTTAGGCTCACAAATTTGTGACAGACAACACATTAATTAGTAAATGACAACGACCAAAGCACGAACTACAAAACATGAAGTATTACAGCCGTTTGAAGGTATTTGTTACCGGCAACCTTAATAAAACTAAATTTCGCACCTCCTTCTTGAATAAATGTTGATCGTACTTTCTATTTCTTTTTCAACTTTGCGTCAGACTTGTAGGCAAAACCATGGCTTAAGCCCTTCTCAGACTTTTATTTGGAATGGGCGACATTGTCGTCTGAAGCAAAATGTAAGACTATCAACGTAAACAAATCGCTGATGTCTAACAATACCTTTTATATTTCCGAAAGGATGTAAACACAGAAAATCTTTTTTGCAAGGATGGCTTGCCGGGGCTTCATTTTAACTTAAATTAAAGTGTGTAAAAATACATATTAGGTAATTAGTTCTTACGAACTAGTTCATTATAAGAAGTACTAGTATTGCTATCAAATTAGGATATATCATGTTAGAAGTCTTATTCAGCGGTTGATTCGCCGATTCTCATCACAGCTTACATGTGTGATTTTTTTTTACTTTACATGATCATTTATGACTTTAATTTTCAAGATTCAGTGCCTGAAACCTATGTTTTACATGAGAAATAATGATTTACTCTACTAGTCCTGATATCAATCCATGGCCAGTATCAATAAGTTTACAAAAAAGATAAGGAGGTCCAAGGTAAGTTCATCAGGGGGGAAGGCTATAAAACTTGACAAAGTCAAACGCTCGACAAATCAACAAACGGAACGAATAGAAAACAACTGTCATATTATAACTGACAGGGCTCCGAGTCAGTATAATATCTGTTTTAGAAGTTATTGAACCTCTCCATGTAAAAACAAACTCTATCTTTGATGGATTTTTCCATCTGCTTACCCTTCCGGAGCACCTGAGATCACCCCTAGTTTTTGGTTGGGGTCGTGTTGTTCAGTCTTCAGTTTCATATGTTATGTTATGTGTACTGTTGTTTGTCAGTTGTCTTTTCTTTTTAAGCCATGCCGTTGTCAGATTCTTTTCAACTGATGTGTTTGAATGTCCATTTGGTATCTTTCGCCTCTCTTTTTCAAAACTATGTAAACACATATCAAATCAGATATCTTAAATAAGGATATATTTAGTTACAATGAAACAATTATCCATTTAAGACAAACAGTCCATGTGTCACTTTATGATGAAACTAATTGATGTTTTGCCCGCTTTGTGTCTACTGGCACATATATCAACTATATTCAATACAAGTAACCAATTGTACAGGGATAGGGTAATTAAAAATGTAATGGTAATTAAGTGTAATGCATTACAATTTTCAATGTAATTGAATGTAATGTGTAATTGAACATTTTTTAAATTACATGTTATGGTAATTTTATTAATTACATTGAAAAAGGCGTATAATTCTTAATTATTTTTCAATTACATTTCAATTACATGTACTATGTTGGACTTAATGAGAAGAAATTATGTTAATATTAATTTTTTTCACAAATATTGATATTTCAGGTACATATTTTTTCAACACACAAATCTGAAAATTTATTGTCAAGTTTTATTTTATTTATTTCACATGCAGAAATTTGTGCTTTATAGTCTTATAATTAAAAAATAGATTTGTGATAATCACATCTAAGTGTTGTTCAATTTTTAATAAAGATCTTTATCTAAAAAAATTGATTAGTAACTAATAACCTTGTTAAAACAGCCCTAGGCTAGACATCTATATACCAACAATACATGTATGTATGGTCAAGAAAATGTGTGAACACTGTTGAATAATCTTTCTACACAGTTCATTTAGATTTAGATAATCTTGTAACATGTGTAAAGTGGACTGTAATTTATATGTGGTGAAAATGGCTATTTCAAACATAGCCAGTATTTTACAGTATTTTGATTTTGAGATACCAACAGATCCTCATGGAAATTTTAGAGCAACTTGTCATCATTGTACTTCTAAATTATCTGGAATTTTGAAAGTGACATCGAACTTTGTTACTCACATGAAGGTAAGAATTTTTACATTTAGTACACAAAATTCACTCATAAATGTTTTAAATCCTTGCACACAAGCATTTTGTCAAATTAGTATACACAATAGGTATATAGAAATAAAAATTATCAGCTGTAAAAACAAATGTCAATTAATCAGATTAATATTGTAATAAAACAGCAAAGGGACAATGCCACTATTATTGGTATTTTATCTAATAAGCAGATAAATACAAACATATAAAGCATCATACTCTAAGTATTTTCAATATTGTGACAAATATATTTTTTAATATTTGTAAAGTTAAAGTAAAATGAAGAAGTTTGTAATTTCTTTATAATTTCTTTATTTATTTTACAGAGAAAGCACAGAGAAATTCTTCATGGAAATGAGAAACGAATAAGTGAACAACCTAAATTGACTACGTTAATTAAAGGAAATTCAAAATATGGTATCTCTGACCAGAAGCAGTTACAAATAACCGATGCTATTGTGATGTTTATTGCCGGTGATCTGTTACCTTTGTCAACAGTTGAAAATAAAATTTTCAGAAATTTAATGACAATAGCTGACCCAAAATACAAGTTATCAAGGAGAAAACACTTTACATCCAAATTGTTACACGAGAAATCTTCAAAAATTAGAAACAATATTAAAGAACAAACAAAGAAAGCCGAAAGGGTGTGATTGCCTTTTGCCTTATGGTCTAGTAGGCAAATGCGTGGTTTCTTAGGAATAACTGGACATGTCATTCTTGACTGGACTATACATCTGAAAACATCAGACAGGAATATGAAGAATTGATTTCTTCCTACGAAATTGGTGGGAAAATAGCAACAATTGTAAGCGACAATGCTGCAAATATGATTAAAGCCTTTGCACTTCCAGGTTTTGAGTCTGACCCCCCTAAAAAGGGGAGAATATAAATAGTGATGATGATAATGTTGATGAAATTAAAGGTAACAGTGAAGATGACATATTTATCATTGATTGTCTGCCTAATCACGCAAGGTGTTATGCACACAGCTTGCAATTGGTAGTTAAGGATGGTTTAATAGTGTAGCCCACATCTGAAAAAAATCATTACAAAAGCATCAAATATTGTCAGCCTTGTTCGTAAGTCTGTGAATGCTTCCAAAATGTATTGACAAGTTAATAGCAACAGATTCCCTCTTCTGTCAACATTAGCCAGAAAGCATCTAGCAATACCTGCCACATCAGCTCACGTTGAAAGACTATTTAGTATTGCTGGCAAAGTATTCAGACCAGAGAGATGCAGGCTAAATGACAAAACATTTGAACAACTTATGATGATCAAATGCAAAGCTAAACTTACATGTATAATTTACACATGCTATGAATATATATTGTACATAACATATTGGATAATAAAATTGTGATAAAATGAAATGTGTAATTTAATTAATTACTTTAGTAAAGTAATTGTAATTTAATTAATTACATTCCCAAACTATGTAATGGTAATTATTGTAATTGATCATTTTTGCAATGTAATGTGTAATTTAATTAATTACATTCCAATGTAATTGATCCCAAGTCTTCAATTCCATTAGTGTTGCAAAGTGAGTGAACGAAAATAACGCTAAAGAAATTGAAATCCATCTTGAATAAAATGGTACATATGAAAGAAGGACTAGTGTGCCATAAAAATACAAAGATCAATACCTTAAGGTTCAAATTTGGTATGCCATCCACAACACCCCCTTTTCGGGTCTTTTCTTCACTACAGATGATTATCTTTTTTTAAATGATCAACTCAAATTTAATTTTTACTAAGAGCCGTTCTGAAAAATCGCGATTGCCTACTAAGGATTCATGTTATCAATATTGATAACAAATAATAAAGAGTGTGATTGACTATTGCCTTATGGTCTAGTAGGCAAATGCGTGGTTTCTTAGGAATAACTGGACATGTCATTCTTGACTGGACTATACATCTGAAAACATCAGACAGGAATATAAAGAATTGATTTCTTCCTACGAAATTGGTAGGAAAATAGCAACAATTGTAAGCAACAATGCTGCAAATATGATTAAAGCCTTTGCACTTCCAGGTTTTGAGTCTGACTCCCCTAAAAAGGGGAGGATATAAATAGTGATGATGATAATGATGATGAAATTAAAGGTAACAGTGAAGATGACATATTTATCATTGATTGTCTGCCTAATCACGCAAGGTGTTATGCACACAGCTTGCAATTGGTAGTTAAGGATGGTTTAATGGTGTATCCCACATCTGAAAACAATCATTACAAAAGCATCAAATATTGTCAGCCTTGTTCGTAAGTCTGTAAATGCTTCCAAAATGTATTGGCAAGTTAATAGCAACAGATTCCCTCTTCTGTCAACATTAGCCAGAAAGCATCTAGCAATACCTGCCACATCAGCTCACGTTGAAAGACTATTTAGTACTGCTGGCAAAGTATTCAGACCAGAGAGATGCAGGCTAAAATGACAAAACATTTGAACAACTTATGATGATCAAATGCAATGCTAAACTTACATGTATAATTTACACATGCTATGAATATATATTGTACATAACATATTGGATAATAAAATTGTGATAAAATGTAATGTGTAATTTAATTAATCACTTTAGTAAAGTAATTGTAATTTAATCAATTACATTCCCAAACTATGTAATGGTAATTATTGTAATTGATCATTTTTGCAATGTAATGTGTAATTTAATTAATTACATTCCAATGTAATTGATCCCAAGTCTTCAATTCCATTAGTGTTGCAAAGTGAGTGAACGAAAATAACGCTTAAGAAATTGAAATCCATCTTGAATAAAATGGTACATATGAAAGAAGGACTAGTGTGCCATAAAAATACAAAGATCAATACCTTAAGGTTCAAATTTTGTATGCCATCCACAACACCCCCTTTTCGGGTCTTTTCTTCACTACAGATGATTATCTTTTTAAATGATCAACTCAAATATAATTTTTACTAAGAGCCGTTCTGAAAAATCGCGATTGCCTATTAAGGATTCATGTTATCAATATTTTGATTTTAGTATTCGTCCATAGCATTTCAAGTGTTCTTCAACGATAATGTGCAGAAGTTTAAAAGATTAACTGAAATAACTTGTGAGGCCCTACTTTGTGTTAACATTATATGTTCATTGTGGAAGGGTTTCGAATATCGTAATCTCATACAAATCAGAAACCATGCGCAGCAGTAATAAATTTTGTTTCACCTTTTATTATGTCAAACAAAATCAATATTTTAGTTCACAAGGTACCATTTGCCTGATTGATAAACACGATAACCCATACTTTGTTTTTTGGTTCAACTTCCCTGTTTCAAAACTATTCAATTATGAATTATATGATTATTGTCAGTCATATTAGGAGAAGGACTACATCTTTATTTCAGATATTTCTCGTATCATTTTTTATTCCATTTGGTAAGTTTGTTCTACCTTTTTACTAACTGTAATTAATGTATAAATTTGCAAATTCTATTTGACAATCAAATTGAGAATGGAAATGGGGAACTTGTCAAAGAGACAACAACCCAACCAAAAAGTAGAAAACAGCTCAAGGCCACCAATGGGTCTTCAACGCAGCGAGAAAATCCCGCACCCGGAGGCGGCCTTCAGCTGGCCCCTAAACGAAAATGTGTACTAGTTCAGTGAAAATGGACGTCACACTAAACTTCGAAACATATAAATGAACAAATTAAAAAAAAGGACATACAAGACTAACAAAGGCCAGATGCTCCTGACTTGGGACAGACGCAAATATGCGGCAGGGTTAAACATGTTTTGTGAGATCTCAACCCTCCCCTATACAGCTAGCCAATGTAGAATGAAAAAAAAACACAGCTAAACTCAGTTTAAAAGTATACTTCATTAAAAAGGTATCTATATAAAAGATAAATAAATTTATCTAACAACACAGTTTAAGATTTAACTCTAACAATGCAGCTAACAAATAGCAATTGTGTTCATTAGCCACTTAAAGTTGATCAGTTCATTTGTATAACTATATTCAAAATAGTTCCAGTTAATAATTATGTTTACTTTAAAAATCTTAGTATGATAATAAAATACATAAGAACATTATTAGCTTTCATATCCTTTATACGAATCACTATATTCTAAATACGCTTGAGGTTTTTATTACATTTAATGTTTTCTCTTATTCTTAGCCGATCTATACTTCCCCCGACCGATGTATTATTCTTTTATATTCATCAAGTGGTTCATTTGATCTCAGTCCTTTATTGATCAAAATTAAAGTATGACGTAAAATTTTCCTGATTTTTCTTGATTTCCCTGTTTAGACGTTATAAAAAAGCCCCCTCCATGTTTTGATGACGTCACATAGACAGAACAAGTTTCTTTGTAGATCATTAAAAAATGATATTTGGTCTAAATATCTTCTTAAAATCAATAGAAAAACAGATTTAACCACCGAATCTCGCGCAATACGATATGTTTCATCTCTCAACAGTTAAATATTTAGTATTTAAATTTCTGTCACGAACGGAGAAATATCGTATCACACTCTATGCAATGGTAGATTTTATATTCAAGAAACTGATTGCATACCTTTCGGAAACATTAGATATATATATCGCCGTTTTGTTAAGGTTCATTTTATGTACACTGTATAGATCAGTTTGTAGCTAAAGGAGACGGATACTTTATATAGAACATATATCAACGTCCGTTTAATGCCAGGCATAAAATATATACGTATAATCCAAATACGAACGCGCGTATCAAATGAGATGAGTAATCCATACGTTGAGTCAGAGGGTACGCAGCTACTGAAAGGGTACAGTTGACATTAAGGAACCAATATTACACTTTTATCAGAAATTGTCTGTCAATCTCACGTTAAAGATCAAGACCTTTAAATTCTAGTTTCAGTCAGATTTCCACCAAACTCAATTTATCTTACCACTTAAGAGGTTTCTGCTCACTCGAAATGATCGGACAAAGAGGTTAATTTGTTAATATTTCATTTTGTTAAAAGATATACAGAATGAAAATGTGTTTTCAATCTTTTTTCTAACTGTATATTTTACTTGGATATCTAAAGAGAAAGTAAAAAAAAACAACATACAAATTGATGTTCAATGATGTTTTTATTTAAAAATAATATCATCTATAAACATATTAAACAATATAAAATGTTATTTAAAAAAATATACTTTGCAAGACATTTGAAAGATGTACTGGTAAATCGAATATTTTTGTAAACTCAAACTTTCAAATATGCGACAATCACTTTTTTTAGATTAAAAAAGGAGGATTATTGTTGCTCATTTTCTAACAAAAACATGCTATACATTCTGTTGACAAAATTTCACGAGAAAGATGTTGAGGAAGAAAGGCATAACAAAACATCACAATAAAATCAGATATTTGACTTATGTAAATAAAGTCAGAAGATTTCAACGAGGGACAATACATTGAAATACATTGCCCATTAACATATATAACATTAACGATACCAATTTGACAGCACCTGGTGCGCATTTCGACAATTAATTTATATGGTGGTGTTACGTCTGTATTTTAGCATATTCTTCCACCGGTGTTATAAAACATGGACACGTAACGTGGTACCAAGCATCAGACAGCTGCGGTAATGACGGATTAGAATTTAGGGAAATCATTTTTAATGAAGTTGATATTCTTCGCGGAAAAACGTTCTGGTTGGGAAAGGCTATTTACAGCAAGACGTCAGAATGGATAGAAATAATGGGTTAGTAACGTATAAAAATAACAAATAATCAATTATAACATATCAAAACATTGGATTTGAAAATATATAATTATGTTGAATAGGATCTACTTACCAAATCGGAGAATCTTGGCGGTGTTCTTGTTGCTCAGTCTTTAGTTGTGTACGATCTGTTTTTTATACAGTTGTTAGTTTTTTGGTTTTTTTCCTTATTTGCCTTGGCGTTGTCAGTTTATTTTCGACTTATGAGTTTGAATATTCCTTTGGCATCTTTCGTCTCTCTTTTAGAGCGATTCCTGTAGTGTAATGTTTTAATATACATAACAAAGGAACAGTATCTCAAGAAAGATCATTAAGCCAGTTTGATTGCTTTCCTTAGGAATCAAATGGCGAGAGTACTTAAACATTCACAGTTATCATACAGCTGTCTTCACTTAAAATGAATTAGAAATTTCAAACTACTTCATTGTCACATTAAATTGTGTTGGAAAAGATTGATGATGTTCTCATGGATGAAGAAAAAGTCACTAGAGATGGTTCCTGATCATATAAACAATAAGTATACAAATACCAGTTCACCTGTTAATCGTTGTTTATATATACTTTTTTATAATACATATAACTTTTATAATACACTTTATCCAATGTAATTCAGAATAACAGGATGTAAATGTATTCACAAGTATTATTCATGAAAATAATGCGGCGTAATAGATGTTCAGTGATGTACTAATATATTGAGGGCATGTGGGTGTCGTTATTAACTTGAAAAGCACGTGTCTGTTCAATCATCATTTTTATACATTGAATGAGTTTAAGCTAGCAGGTACCGCAGGGTTTTGTTTTTCCAATTCTTTGTTACTTTCTCTATTAGGTTGTTACAACCTTACAGACGTACCTACAATGAGAACATTTATAGGAGTATCATGTGTAGCGGAATGTCAAATCAAGTGTTGGTCTATATCGTCTACAAATTTTGGATTCAAAGTAAGTACTTGAATCATTCCTACTATTGTTAGTTTTAATATAGAGAAACTCTTAAGATATGATTTCCTATCACTGATAAACTGGAACCATATGTATTTTTTCATCAATTTCTTGTGTATATATATATATATATATATTCGTTTTATTCAACAGCAAGAGCGATTTGTATCCTTGACCTGTTTATATCTATCCAAATTTAGCTGACTCCAAGCGTTCCCGATAGATGCTTTTGAAAACAATTGAATATATTGCAGCAAAATATTTTTAAAAAGTGCAGAAAATACCAAGGGGACATCGTAAAGTTGTGAAAAAAAATTCTAGTTATGAACCGGTGAGGAACCTAAACATACTTTTTCCCCGAGATATAATTGTTCAGTATAATCATGAGAAAAGAATTACTTTACTACATCCGGGGACACATTGTATTTATATGTTCGTCTTTGATTTATCTACCTTTGCTTATTTTTCCATAAAAATAACAAGAACAATCAAGAACAATAATATTATGCTTTTATATAATTTGACTGATTAAGAAACAAATTTTAATACATAACATGGAACATCTATATCTAAAGATTAACATATATAAGAGGCAGCACAACACTAGATATTACTTTAAGTATTGAAACGGCACGCTTTATCTAAAGAAAACTAAGCATTAAATGCATGCACTAACTAGGTAGGATAAATGTGAAAAAGTATACATACCATTTCAAGTAAAGACATTTCTTCATGTTTTTATTATATTTTTAAGTCACTTGTAGAAGTCTACAAAAATTAAGATAATTTAATATGCTACACATCTGCAGTTACTTTATAGTTTTCAGTTGAGTTGATCATAGTGTGCTTGTTTAGGTATATATGTGTGAACAAAGCATAATCCCGCAATCCTACTCCCAATTAGATAAATGTAATAAATTGCCTACAAATTAAATGGTTCTTAGTTTTATATTGCTTCACAATTGCTGACACAAGTTCCAATATAACAATGCGATCAAACTTTTCTGGATACAAAACTGACAATTTTTAATAGAACGATAAAATTAATTGACAATAAATGCAAGAAAACAGTGTTTTTGTCATCAAAAAGCAGATCATTCATAAACACAGTAAAACGTAAATCTTTTAATAAGACTTACAGTAAAGCTTTGTCCTTTTGATTTTAAAATAAATAAACTTTTGGTCTTTATGTTTGTTTGTTGATGTTAAGGGTAGAATGTGGATAGGAACGATCTCTTGTAGTATGTAATGGAGTTTCGACATTTTTTTGGTCCTGACCTAAGAGTTATTGTCCTTTTTTAATTGAATGTTATTGTCCTTTTTTTAATTGAATGTGTTATTCTAAATTCCTTATTGTAGATGACAACACATAATTGTTTATGTTCTAAAAATATTCCTCAAACCAAAACAAATATGCAAGCCTGTGAGAGCAAAGAGCATTCAACTTCGTATTTCTTTTATCAAGGTTTGTAAAATTCAAATAGTTTTTACTATCAAATTGCTATTAGTATTTTTCATATTAAAGTATTCATAATTTATCAAGTTTTAACATTTACTTACAAACAGTATCTAATTGGTAGAGTTTTAATACTGTTGCATATTTATTATGCTTTATGGTATTCGAATTCAAGGGCATATAAAGCATTGTATTGATGAACTAATGTTGAACCTTTTTTCGAACTGTACTGCACCTATTATTCATCAAGTAAAAACCTTTTGAATTGATATAAGTGTCAAGGAAGAAAACTAAAACACAGAATTTATTCTAATAATACAAATAAAGTATTCCTCCATGTTAATATATGTTAATATACGTATACACAATTTTACAATTTATTTTTAAAACGTATATATCGTAAATTATTTCCAAATTGGCAAATATCAGTTTATCTTGCATCCTCCTTGCATTTCTAATTTACATTTTTTTAGATATCTACTTATTGTAGTGTGTTTATGTACATAGACACTAAAACGAAAATTAGAATGACATTGCAACAAATCAACATATAAGATAAAAATAGACATAGAATGCCATAAAAATCACAATCATACAAGATATCATAGGTACATGTAAACCTGTTTACATTCTTAACACTTTTATCTTTGTTTTTATTTATTTTTGATGTGAATATAAATATTTGTTCAGTCTATCTAGGACATGTTGCGAACGAGACAGAAGGACATTGTACTTCTCTACTTTGCAGTGCTGGACATAACAACTTAAAAGCCGTTAATTGCACGACTACAGAAGACAATTTAGCGGGTATTTGTGGTAATTATTTACAAAATTTTGTCTAAATTTTTCACTCCTCCGACCTATAAGCTATATTTTCCACGCAAACGTCAATTTCAAACACCATCAAAGCTAAATTGCGTCCCTCAGAATATCTCATGTTTGTGCTCCTCTGACTGGAGGATAATACATTGAAAGTTCAGATGCATACATACGCCACTGAATATCATGTGACAATAAATATGACATAAATAAGTCATGTGTTGCAAATTCTAGGGGTCAACGACCGGTGTTGCAGACTTTCGAATAGCAATCAAGTGTAGTGGATGTCATACGGGTTATTTTCCAAAAAATGCCGAATTTTCAGTACACCTATGCTAATTTTTTAAATTTTATAGGAAAATGCAATTTTAAGTGTGTAATTGAAAGTTTTTAGAATGTATGAGTCAGAACTTCAATAAAAAACAATATTTAGATTTATTTTGATAAGATTAAAACATATTTTTGTCCGATGTTTGTGTCATTTATGAGCATACAGTGTCAGGAAAACACATTTCACATGATTTTTTTTTCTATTTTCGGATTGCCTTAATATCTGCAAAAGGGACTTTTTTAGAACATTAATAATAACTCTAACGACGAATCGCAGCTTTTTTATTATTCTATGTTACACTTTTTTAACAAACTAAATTTAATCGGCGTACACGAAATGCTTGTTTATCCTGTTACCGCTACTTAAATCAACCGTTAAATGGTTTTCCCTATGAATATTGAACTATTCAGTATTGATTTCAAGAGTGCAAAGCAACCTAAAAATGTAACACAGCACGTTTATTATGTAACAGTGTAGATAAAAGAAAATTCAAGACATTTAGTGGGTACCCTTTTGTCATGTCTATGCTGTTACCAACATTTTTATTAATTACACCAATATTATACTTGTAAAAAGTGCAAAAACGTGTTGGAAACCAAAATCACAACGGAAAAGCATTATCACTTCATCAAAGGGAGTAGTTATTTCACTACAGCATTCATAAATGATGAAATTTATTTATCCTGGTATGTCTATCCTGTTACTGTGGTTACTATGGTTACATTACCTTGATAGACAATATTTGACAGAAACGACTTTAAAAGTGTATAATAACATATAGTTTTACACATAATGAAATGTTTCGTTGTTTGAACTCATCTAAAGGTTATAACGTCTTAATCTTCGCTATTCAGCATAAACAGATACAATACTGCTATCGGTAATAGGATATACAAAAATGATAACAGGATAGAACTTAATATGCTGATATATCATGAACGTACGTTCCTCAACATGCGAAGGAATTACTTGATGTTGGGTTTATCAGATAGAGAAAAACATGTTGAACATTATGAATTGCTATCTTAGACTTCCATTACTGGTCGTTATTTTTATAACCTTTGAAAACCAATTTTTAGTTGTATTTTGCAGTACAACTTGGAAAATTGACAACGAATCTATCATTTCACAGAATGAAAATATATAGAAATTTTTACCTTTTTGGCCATGAAAAACAAGCTAAAAATTTTATCGAAACCTTTTCTAAATAACCCGAAATTTCTTTTGAACATGGTGACAGGAGAGACAAAATATTGCACCACCTATAAAAAAATGTTTCATTATACTCTTGTATGACATTATAAAGATTGCATTTTTTTATATTTTGTTCCATAAGTGTGTTTTGATTTGCTTTTAAAATTACCCAAACATGTTCTGATTTTTCAAACAATATTCTTTTCATTTCATTTTCATTCAGCATTCATGATATGGTCTGTCAATACCGTTTTCTTCTCTTTAGAATTTTTAACCTTCATTAAAAAAAAAAATAATTTTGCCAACCAATCACATGTGAATAGTATCATACATGTACGAATCAAGTGTTATGCAGCAACACTTACACATGGTACAATTGAATGTTTTCTGACTGATGCAACCATTTAATAAGTGTACATTAAAACGCGTGAATCAAAATTGCAGATCTATTCGGCCGATATGTTCCTCGAATTTTGACTATAAAGTTAGAAGTTATGTATTTAGTTGAATGATAGCCTTTCCATGGTTACCGATGACTGCTGTAACGGTACTTTTTTTTTGTTTGCATTAAAAATGAAGAATAAATGCGATAGTACATAGTATACTTATTTAAAATGTCTAACAAAACAGGTGTTATTTTTAGTAGTAGTTGCCTTCCGAATGGTAGGGTTTCACTACAAGACTTTACACAGTGGTTGAAATGGGCATGTATAAAGGTGATACATGAACATTTAGAATATACCTGGTTGTTATGAAGTAAAACTTATGCATGTTATGGTAAATAATTAGAAAGCTGTGAAAATTGACAAATTTGGTTGAATAGTTCATTGTGTCATGTTTAATCTTATTGACAATACAAAAACAAAAGCTCAAGTCATCATTCTTTACACATCATACTATCCTAGCTTCCACAAATATACAGATCTAACATTGTTGGGCTGTTATTTAGACGAATTAAATATATATATATATATATATATTGTTATTCTTCATTTTGTTTGAATAGATCATTATCATAAGGTATCTAAAGAGACAGATGCACATATTTTGAAACTTGTTTCGTTTTTATCAAGGGAACAGAAAACTTGGTAGAGTTTCACGGGGAAGGACATTTTCAAACGTTCTTCATTGGTGTATGTCAACAAATCAACTGTTATTAGCACCTTTACGTTACTGCACGATGGAAAGACATAGTGACGAAGGATTACCATCATGGACAAACGTTTTCCGTGATGTCTGGTATCATCAGCTTACACAAGGTATATGTTTACGTTGAACGCAGAAACGGTCTAGATGTATTGAAATTATAGAGCAAAATATTTAAATACATATATCATATAAAACAAAATCAGGGAAATATAACTAACTACTACTAAACTTTTACTAAAAAATATATACCAATGCTAATACAATTACCAACATGTTTATCATTACCAAAGACAAACCTCCTACTTTGGTTTGAACAACAGGAACAGGAATAACTACTTCTTATACTTCTACTTTTACTACTACGTCCACTACTACTTCTACTCTAAGTTATAATTTATCACCTTTGGAAAACGTTTTATTTATCGACCAGGAAAGACAGTATATACTATGGACAAAGGTTTCAATTTAAAAATATGACAAAAATGGCTTTATTCCTTTAACAAGTTTAACTGAAATATCATATCCGGTCAATTTATAGATGTTTAAATGCAAGACTTGTCTGTTTTTCTTTTCTTAAAGATTTTTAACAGACTTTATTGCATACGTATATAAATACTTCAGATGAATGACTAGGTTGTCGGCAATGTAGGATATCTATTCTGAGTTCTTGCATGCATTTATTATTAGGAATTTTCAGGAATGGACAAAAATGGGAGATTAATTATTGCGATTTCAGTAACTACTCCATACAAATATTTCCATTTCTAAATGAGAGTTTTTATGTTTGTGATACCTTAACCACTCTTTTTTTTTCTTTTCTGTCGTAATTTTGCAATGATAAAACACAGGTAAAAGGTTTCTGAAATTACAGTTACTGTATCAGAAAAATAACTGGCACATTCAGGGCTACAAAATGTTGTAATGCTAGGAATATACACCTTGCTTTTTCTAACAGTTTCAACCAGACTTAACATTATCATGTTCATTGTAAAGGTCTGCTGAAAAGTTAATCCTACCGAACATATAATTGTATCGGAAATAAGCACATTTATTCAAAAACCAGTTGTTGGCATGATACGGATAATGTTCTTCTCATATTTTTTATGATGGTATGATACTAAACCCATAACGGGAGGGATATGTTCTTGATTTTCATATGATGAAGACATGATGTTTCAATCAGTTTAATTGAGGTCTGGAGCTGGCATGTCAGTAAATGTTATTAGTCCTTTATTAATTTATGTATCATTGTCAATATGCGTAGTTTCTTCTGTTACCTGTTCTAACATCGGATTCGGGCTTCTTATTATCTGAGTTTTACTGTGCGTATTGCTGTGTGTTTGTTTATTCGACAATGACTAGAGATATATGGGGAGGGTTACGATCTCACAAAACATGTTTAACCACGCCGCATTGATGCGCCTATCCGAAGTCCGAAGCATCTTGCCTTTGTTAGTCTTGTATGTTTTTATAATTTTAGTTCATTTATATGTTTCGGAGTATAGTGTGACGTCAATTTTTTACTGAGTACACATTTTTGTTTAGGAGCCAGCTGAAACCCGCCTCCGGGTGCGGGATTTTTTTTCGTTGTGTAGAAGACCCATTAGTAGCCATGTGCTGTTTTCTGCTCTTTGGTCGGGTTGTTTTTCTCTTTGACACATTCCCCATTTACATTCTCAATTTTAAAAATTTGTTTACCGTTTTGTTTCCAAAACGTTAGATAGTCTCCCTCCTAACCCCAACACTTTTGGAACCCTTCAAACTGATACATTGTAAACTAATCGTCTTTCTGAAAATATTTTGTTGTTTAAGTTTATGAATTGAATGGATAATCTGGAAATATGGTATTTATTTTGTTTCTCTAAGTGTAATCAGTTTATATAAAGTGCGAACACAGATAGTTAATTTTACTGTCATATGCGGGTATAACTATTGTAGAATAAAGGATGATGGGAAAAACTGTGTTTGTTTACATTTTGAAAATACAAACTTCTTGATTTAAGGTGGCTCGGCCCTTTAACAGCGCGCATATTTTAACGCATGTTTCTAACGACGAGCGCCTTGGAAACGGTCGCTTTGAAGGGTTTTCTCAAAAATAATTTTGACGACATTGGAACGCGGGCGTGTATGAGAGCACCATTTCCCGATGTCAACAAACCATGCAAAACGTTCTACAAAACAGGAAATACGTACGGTCAGAAATACAGAGTGGTTTGTTCATTTTTCACATAAAAAGGACAGAATTATAGATGATATATGAAAGCATGACATTAAAAAAAAAGAAAATATAAATATTAACATGTACGACGGTATCTGGTGTGTTCGCTCCAAAAATACATTCTCAGCGTACACGTTCGCCCCTTGTATCCGTTCGCACCCTATTTTCATCTTAATACTGCCAATGACGCAATGTTTAACCTTAACCGTAAACAAAGGATAGCGATGTAAACAACTGCATGTCACCTTACGGCTTACCGATAATAGTATGCTATAGTATAAAGGCATCGGGGTTCATCTGCACGCTACAAATAATAAATAAATAAATAATAATAAATAAGCTTTATTTAGAGTTGGCAAAGTATACAAACAGAGTCAACATAAGCTCTAATGAGCTTTTAACCGTTTTATCCGTTTGGCGTATTATAACATTTTGTTACTGTCATAAATCTCTTTTTTAATTGCAATTTCTTCATTTCCAAGTATTGGTAGGATCTTATTCCGGAGTATGTGAAATATTTCTTCCCACTGCAAAATTTTGATAATAGTTACGTATTTTTTATTTGTCAAAAAATTTTGAACATAACAATTCCGGAGTATGTGAAATATTTTAACACTGCAAAATTTTGATAATAGTTAAGTATTTTTATTTTTTCCAAAAAATATTTTGGACATTACAATTTTCAAACAAAGACTAAATACTTGACAGTCACACATAACATTTTTATTCAAATATTTATATACTTTAATAAATAATGGGCACGAAAATATCTAACAAATGTTCTCGTATCATGATTCTATTTTTGGAACTCTAGTCCTATAACATGAGACCTCGGGGCCAATGTTTTCTGTTTATGATATTAATATCCTTTTACTTATTTTGCTATTTGTTAATTTTCTATTTTCTTTTGTATCTATCAATATGCTAACAGAGTTCGCACTAAAAACAAGAGGAAATATCAGCGTAATAACTAAAATAATTAAATAGGAATGAGATATTATAATAGACTAACAGAACTCGAGCGCCACATTTCACTTAATTGATTATTTGTTTTACACAGAAAAAAAAAAACCCGACACTTCAATAATTTGCAGTATTCCACCTTTGTTCATGTAGATGAAAATTGTTCAATAGTAACCGGGACCTTACTAGTATACAAGCTGAAATGTCTCACCTGCTTTACTAATCATCATTCATGATTGGTTTTATGTTGATGTTCCAAAAGATAAAGTTTTACTACAAGTATCAGAAAATATTAATATTATCAATGATCATGAAAATGAGGCCAAGGTCAGATAAACCAATCCAAGCCAGCCTTACACAGTGGCGGAACCAGAATTTTTCCATAAAAAGGGGGGGGGGGACTCTGACTGCCTAAGAGAAGCCTGCTCCTGTCATGCTTCAGTGATTCTCTATATAATCAACCAATGGGCCCTCCCCTAAATCCGCCTCTGTTACAATCATCCCATCAACCAAATATTTTGAAACATATATAGTATGCCAGCAACAGACAAAACCATGAAAATGAGGTTATGTTCAGATAAACCCTGCAAGACAGGCATATTTGTTTTTCATTCATTATTTTGTACATAAATCATGCCGTTAGTTTTCTCGTTTGAATTGTTTGAAATTGTACATTTGTCATTTGGAGGCCTTTTATATCCAACTATGCAGTAAAGGTTTTTCTCATTGTCGAAGGTCGTATGGTGACCTATAGTTGTTTATTTCTGTGTTATTTGGTTTCTTGTGGAGTGTCTCATTTACAATTATATCACATCTTTTTACTTAATATTTCAATATATACATTTAATAATCATACCATACACCAAACATAATGACCTATTGATTACACAATGTAGCATGTTAAAAGAGGACTAACCAATGACTAATGAACTGTGCAATGTGGTCAATGACAACCGCCAGACAGACATGTACTCCTTACATTTGTGAATCATTGCATACATATAGTTTATCTACTACATGTACTTTTGGTAATAGAAAAAAACAGACAAAAACACAAACAAAAATGACATTGACAAATGACCTATGGCTAACAGTATCTGATAAACAACACTTATCAGGTAACTTTAATCTTGATCACTGATACATGAAATGAGGTTGAGATCTTTGTTGCAATCTGTATCAATTTGAGTGCATATTTAATTTTACAAAACAATATTAATCTAGATCATTGTGATACTGTAAATATAGATATAATTGTGAGGTTTTTATTAATGCAAATAATGCGACAGGGTGAATATCGCAATAATAAGAATTTGCATTCTGATAACTGAATTATAGATCTGTATGCAGATTTTTTTGTAATCGCAATAATCATGATAATTAAACTCGCAATTTAGTTCATTCGTGAAAAACCGCAATAAGAAGTGCACGCAATAATTTCTAAAGTTACAGTAGGTAAAAATGTTGTCAGTTAGTGAGACACAAATTTTCCCAGACAATATATAGTTCTTTTGGTTATTTTGTTTAGTTGCTGTCTCATTGAACAAAACTGTATTTTATTTCTCCTTTTATCTAGAAAATATAACTTTTGAAATAGAAACTGAATAGCATATGGATGGAAAACAAATGCCAAATGATGTAAAATAATCCAAGTGGCCATTTAGGTCAGGGGTTGGTGAGGTAAAAGAAGAAGAAAAGGCATGTGCTATTTACCACAACTGCCACTTGGTATTATGATTTCCAAAATTTACAAATCTCATAGCTACCTTCTGTATTAAAGACAACTGCATATAATGCAGTTTGCATATCATGAGTCATGTTTGCAGCAAAATTCACTACAGACAGCAAAAAAAAAATTAATTCAGCTCTATTAAAATTCATTTTTTGAAACATTTTTAATTTTTTTATTCCTAAAACGTCTATGAGATCAAATTTATAAAACATTTTTTAGCATCGTAAATTTCATTATACTAGTAATTGTTGACATGTATACATCATGTACATGTATGTACAATCATTAGCTGCTCGGCTCTATATTTTCATTATTTTTATATCATTATTCTTCATCAGTGTTTTGATAAGACTCAATAATCTGTTTTCATCATTGGGACAGGTAGGTAAAGTAGGTCCTTTTGATCTTGGATTTTTTTTATGGATTTTAACAGCACTAAAGCATATATATAGTTCCAAATTATAGTTGATCTTGGCTTCTTAAGTGGATTCTGACAAAACATTGCATATAGACATCAAGTGTAGATCTTGGGTTCTCTCATATGGATTCTGACAGTACTTTGATTATACATGTAGTTCCAAGTATTGTTGATCTTGGCTTCTAGTGTTGTTCTTAAGTTTCAGCACTTCACATATAGCTCCCAATTGCAAGACAAGATGATACTGGCTTCTCGTCACGTGTAAATTCTGTCAGTCCAATAGCTTCAAAGTAAAGTTGAATATTTTATGATCTTTCATAACAAATCACTCCTTCCTCTTACATGTACTTGAAGCCTGAAAATAAATGTCAGAGTAATTCTGTCAGAAAATCAACCATGATTGACATTTAAAAGCATAATGTAGTTCATATTTTAAATAAATCGGGAATGTGTCCATGGTACACAGATGATGCCCCCGCTGGCATATACAGTTATAAAGGAACATAACTAAAGGATGGTAAGAGTGACACTACCCAAATTTTCACTTGATCTGAGTTTTGTTGTAATATGTAATGTGTATAAGTTTCAAAACGTTTGGATGAGGCAAACTAAAGTTAGAGAACGGAAACAAAATATTCAGCAATTATTCCATTTGTAAAGGGGCATATCTCTAGAACAGTAAAAGTGACACCACAAAAAAAAATTCAAACTTGATCTGTGTTTGTTGGTCATACGCATTGTGTATAAGTTTCATAACATTTGGTTGAGGCAAACTGAAGTTAGAGAACGGACACCAATTTTAGGACGTACATACAGACAGACAAGGGTAAACGTAATACCCACTCAGCTACGGCGTAAAAAAAAATGAAGAATTTGTGGCAACAATAATGAGCAAACAAAATAAAATTACATGCACAGCAAGTGTAAATAGTGATTTTGTTTTTATATATATGTAGAATACAGACTTCTCGGGGCATGCTGTTTCGCTGCCAGGGACAAGTTATTTCTCTGCCTAAAATTTCTGAAATGCAGCTGAGCTACATTGTACTCCTCATCAACCAAATTATGCTGAGGTGTCTTGTAACCTATTTGGAATATGGGATACAAAAATTTTACACAAATTTTGTATTCAAAAATACTAAGCACAAAACAATAATGAATTTTTCAACTCAAATGTATGTGTTATTTGGTAAACAAGATAAGCCCCACGTGTATGTTTAAACCTGATACTTGATTATTTATTTATTTGCCTCGTACTGTAGGGTTATAATTTACAAATTAGGCCATTTATATTCTCAAGAAAACAAACAAAACAATTGAACCCCCTAAGGGGTTGGACTTGGGTAAGGGAACATGAGAATTAGGGATCAGGAAGTGGGAAAAGGGGGTACCATGTTGCAGGTCCCTTAGTTGGCCAGGTCTGAAGCGGAGCGTCTTTTTACCACAGAACACCCAAAATGTACCACAGAAGTACACAAGTTACAACAAAACTACTGAAATATGCCACAGAACAGTAAAATTACTTTATAAAACGCAATTCTAATAATTTCCAATATATTATTTCTTTAATTCGGGTTACACCAACGACATGATGATTGACTTGATGAGATAAAAATGATCATAACTTTTTTGTTGTTTGGCATATTTTGTTTACATTTGGAGACCTATGAGACACTAAACTAATGCATTGTAATAATGAAAATCTAAAATAAACATTTAAAAAATAGTTTTTAGCAAAAAAAAAAATTGCAGTACGGTTTTCTCAGTCGCTGATCAATAATTACGCTTTGAATATATTGAACTGATCGATAAAAAGTGTTAATATCTCTTTTGTTTTACAATATTTTTTCGTGAAATTAAGAAAGAGTTAATATTTCTCGTATGTTACTATTTATTCTGTGAAATTAATTAACCTATAAGACAATAATTTTAAATTTTCAACTAAAATGATGGTGGTCATCGGTTCACATTTTAAGTGAAAATAAAAGTAACTAGTTTGGTTGAAGTAAATCTTATGAAAAGACCCTTTGATCTCGTGTGAGTCACTTGATTTTCAAACAATAAAAATAAACTTAATATATCTTTATTTTATCATGTTATAGAACTATGCTAACAAAAGCCTGATTTAGAATTAAAAGAAGGGTACAAACAGACCTCCTCTTTGACTGTTTGACACAAATGTTTTTTCAAAACAGGCTATACATGTTCACAACTTGCCAGTTAAGGGTCAAATAAACACAAAAATAAGATACCAGCCATAACGATTATACACAGACCAGAAATTAAGCCCATGCAAGGGGTTCAGCCGCAGTGATTTTCTACAGTAGCGAGTATTTTGAAATAACCCCCCACTTTGTATTTTACGTGATACTGATAACATTTGGCTGTCTAATATATTAAAATCTATGTTTTCTTATGTAATGACTCTACCTTCATCGTTGTCTATTCGCCACCATGTCTGTTATTCATGTACATGGTCGTATTTATCAGTGCAGTATGCTGCTCAACAATGGTGACCCTGAAATTTCTGTTGTCCGAGTATGGCGTCAAATTAGTGGGAAGCAACTCGCGCCAGACAAAATTACCGTATTTCACCAAAATAATAAAAATTTCGCTTTTTATAACAAACAGTAAAATGTTAATCCATGTTATCCATTGATATAATTACAAGCATTTTTTTTATTAAAGACATCAATAAAAAATTCACAAGAAAGTAATAAATGGAGTGCATTGAAATCAGACCTCATGGGGTAGAGGGGTTAAACAAAAGCTCGTAACTTTTTTAAAAGCCTAGTGACCCCCATTTTATTTTACCTTAAAATGCTCGAAAAGTTCATAGCCTTGACATTTCCGTTTTTAAAAAAAATCTACCGGGAAAATTTTACGAAAAATCGATTTAACCAATATTTTTAGGCTTAAAATGAAATAGAAAATGCAAAATTTAGACATAAATCTGAAAATAAAAGGATTTTTATGTCTAAAACAACGGGGAACATTTTTTATTTCAAATTTAATTGTTTTTTCACATGATAATCATACTGACATGGTTCTAAAAGTCTTTGAATTTGATGTAGTCGTTATTGTTGAAAGGATGGAAAAGTTTGGAAATAGAGTCAAAATTTCAAATTTTGCTTCCATTTGAGGGGAAAACGAGCCTGGTGACCCCCTTTTTTCTTTGCATTTTTGGATTCAGCATATAGAAATCTACAAAATATGTGAAAATAAAAAAATTCTACCTGGAGTCCTTATTGGAATGAGCCACCTTAAATGCTTTTTTTAATACAATTTCATTAGAATACGACTTCACAATGCACAATAACAAGATTAAAGTAAAAAAATGAGTTTTCAAAGCAACAGAATCTAGAATAAAGATATTGAAAGCGATTCATTTTCACATTTGGCGCGATGCATTATTACTGTAAGTGCGATAATTTCTGATGTGGGATTTTGTGAGGTGCCATGGATTTCCATTGTGGTTTTATGCGATAATTGAACATTCGAAAACTGCCAATATTCATTTGATGACTTAAATCAATATTGATGATATTTTCAATTTAAAAATCCATACTTATCGAACATGTTTACCATAATATACACAGGGTATAACCACCACCGTAAAGTTGATTCTTGGCGTTGTGCGTTTTAATAGATAAACAGCAAGCTGAGAGAAGACGAATATGATATTAAAATAATATTCTGAGTTATGGACACAGTTTGTATACAAAAATGGTATATGCACGTTGTATGCATTTAAAGTCTTTAGTATGTATTAAAGAATTCCAATTGTAACTCGAACTGTACTTACTGCTTACTGAATGATAAATGCACGTATGCTTGTAAATGCTTCAAAACAATTTGACATTAAATTACTTTAAATAACAACTGTTAAATGTGCTGGTAAATGAGCGTTCCTCCTTCGCATACCTAGTTTGTGAAGTTGTTTATACTGTACCGTTCGTTGCGCGTTTTCGTAATAGTACTGTACCCTTCGTTGGTAAAAATATCGAGAAGAACATATACTGTCTCCTTTGAAATATCCATTTTTTTTTTGTAATGAATCAACTATTTGACATTTCTAAATTAGAAAATTCATGAGTGCAACGTACTTTGTTATGGCGGATGTTTCTAACAAAGTGTTAGTTCTCGCTTGAATAAGCTTTGACAAGTTGTTTAGCAGAAGTTACATACCTATTTCTACAAAAAATTGCAATGAACGGTACTTAACAAAAACGAAACATGACGAAATTTGGAGTGTGGTCTTTAAACATCTATAAATGATATATAACAGGTTTCTCCATAGTAGTGACTATTTTAAAAAGACGTGTGTCTGAATTACTTGTAAACTTCTCTTTAACACACACTTGATTATACTTTAAATAAAAGCATGGTATGTTGACTCGAAAACTAAAGGTTACTTTGCGCTTGATGATTTTGTTGATGTTCAAATTCATAATGGGTGTTCATTTATTATAAACATGTTATACTTAATGTTACGGCCTTACGTCCTTGAAGAAAAATTATGGCCGTTCTATCTTCCAACTTTATGTCACTACACAGCAATGGCCGAAATCAACTGTACGGTGGATAGACCAGTGATATAGAACTATTAAAGTTTGTACCTTACAACAAACTGTTCGCAATATGCCATTGTAATGTCAAAATTACGTATTTGCATTTTTGTTACAACAATTAGCAAGACATTCAAACATAAATTAACGTGCCCCAATTGTTGTTTGAACGGTCTTTGTCATACTGTGTAAGATGTATGCACTGTTAATGATTTATCTAACATATAAACTGTCCAAAATCATTCTAGCGTGAAATGTAAGTTAAGTTGTGTGAGCGCTCTGATAAAGTTGCATCGATACGTATAGCACCATAGATATAAACAGAAACTGAAAACATAACCAGTCACTCAGGCATACAATGATGTAGGTCGTTGTGTGGACGTTCTTTATTATCCAAGAAGCATTGATAAATGACGATTCTTTAGGATGTGATGTATAGGACCTTAGTTATAGACCGACACCCAAAGCTTAAGCATAGTTTTCAATGGCTGTTAATGTGCTTAACTGTGCAAGGTATATGTATTCAATCATAATATGATCTGGGTTCGCACTTTATATAAACTGATTACACTTAGAGAAAAAAAATAAATACCATATTTCCAGATTATCCATTCAATTCATAAACTTAAACAATAAAATATTTTCAGGACGGTATTATCATTTTCAAAGTACATTTTGGTATTACATAATGTCCTTAATATGATACTGATATTTTTATACTGATTGATTGTTGTTTGCTTAACGTGTAATGGCCGATGTACTGGCGTATTCATTTTAAGTTGGTCTAACGGGATTGCGGAACAGTTGACACCAGCTTTATTAAAGAGGGTTATGGGTTAAGAATAAGCACTTTGCTTTGCAACAAATCGTCTGCGTACCCCTAAAAAAAACAAATATGTCAGACATGAACCAACGACAATCATTGAGTTACAGTTCTCAAGATTTGGGATATGCACATAAAGAATAAACCGTTCCAGCAATCAAAGCCAGTTTCAGAATTATTGTGAAACTACCTACAAAAGGGGTGTTGTATATCAGATGTGGATACTTAAAAAATAATCCCCATATCTGTTAGAGTACATACAATATAAGTCTCTTTCTTCTCGCAATAGTATTTAAACATTTGATTTTCTCTATCCTTGACACAAGTATTTCATTACCAAACTAAAAGCAATTTGACAAGACTTGTCCTGCTTTGTATTATAAAAAAGAATAACAAACACAGATACATATACCTTGTTTTTAGGGAGAGATAAATCATACTTTGCCAAACAAAAACCCTCAAATTCAAACAAACATTCCTTTGTAACAGCATTCATAAAGATTGTTTTTTTTAATAATAACATATGTGCTACATACGTTTGGAGGACATGATTTTTAACAAACAATTTATACTCACAGGGGAACCAGCTGTGATCCTTTTCTTGCCGACTTCTTCCTTTCTTCATCAGTCAAAGTTCCAAAGTTCAGACAAGAGCTTCTGAGAAGAATAAAAAAGCTAGCATTATCCTTAACCTTTACGTTCCGCTACATAGATGATGATAGCTCACTGATTTATTCAAAGTTTGATGACTATGTTGAACGCATCTTTTTCATCGAACTTGAAATAGAGGATACAACAGATACAGTAAAGTCTGCCTCATATCTTGACTTATATTTTGAAGTTGATAATGAGAGTCGGTTGAAAACAAACTCTACTACAAAAAAGAGATGATTTTAACTTCCCATCTATGGATATTTCTATTTCTATGTAACGACTTTCCAGCAGCGTCTGCATATGGATTATGTGCTCCTTGTTAATATGATACTCCGGAGCATGTATTTCCTGTAATATTTCCAAAATAAAGTGCTGCCGCTTACACAAATATCGACGGATTTGTTCCAATTATCGTTAACACAATCCCGTCCTATTTTCCTCGAATATGACCTACCGAATTAGACTTATCACCAGTTTTATATTTCATATGAAACACCACGAGTACCACATGTTGAGCAGGGTCTGAATTAACACCGAGTTTGTACTTACCTGAACAACATGCCATATGTGGAGCATGATCTGCGTAAGAGTTATGCAATCGTTTCTCTAAAAGTTCATTTTCCAGCCCTTCACAAATCTAGTCAAAGGAATTGTTTATTAATATTGCATATACTTTGAATATAATATCATCATTCGCACAATGACTTTAGAACAAAGCATCAATTTTATAAGAGCTGTCAACATAGTACAGTGATAAGATAAATTATAACTTAAATCACGCTATCCATTTCTGTCATTGTTCCCTGATCTATGCGAGAGACTTTTACATTTGCATAATTTCATAGCTACGGCAATTATTTCTCTATTACGTTCTTATCCAGTCGATTCTCTAAATAGTAAACTGATATTGTTTTGTAGCGGAGGGCGGACACAAGTATCCCCTGCAATGTTTAGCAGGTCAACTGGTGCAAGTTGATGGACAATGGAAACTCAATAAAATACCAAAGGAATGCATTGGCGTGCTCAATTGGTATGTGTGTAGAAATGGTGAGTTCAAAAATTTGTGTAATCCATAATGTATAAGTTTTCATAAAGTTTGCCAATCTAAGGTAACCAGGTTTAACTATTTACCTCAGAAAAAGATTTTATTTAAATTTAGAAAATTCTACTTTCTTGTTTTATCTTTACTGAGAATAAAACACGCGTCCGTAATATTTTTGAAGGGATGACTTTTTAATTTTGAAACAGTCCACTACCTTCTTTGTAAGCTAAAACTCTTTCGGGTTAAAATGAACTGTTTTATAGATTGTTATTCGTAGTACGTCTTTTTTTTCTGTCTTTCAGAAAAGTTTATGTACGTGCTCTTTTTATTAGCAGTAACTATTGATCTAGGGTAAAAGAGAGGCGAAAGATACCAAAGGGACATTCAAACTCATAAATCGAAAATAAACTGACAACGCCACGGCTAAAAAAAAAAGACCAACAGAAAAACAATAGTACACAAAACACAACATAGAAAACTAAAGTCTGAGCAACACGAACCCCACCAAAAACTGGGATGATCTCAGGTGCTCCGGAAGGGTAAGCAGATCCTGCTCCACATGTAGCACTCGTCGTGTTGTTCATCATAGTACTAACCGGATAATAAGTCTAATTCGGTAGGTCACGTACGGGAATTTGAATGAAAATGTATACACTGGTTTGTCCTTTAAACGGAATGGTTTTTTTTTTTTGCATTTCAAAAGTTGAAACGAGTGACCGCATGATGAATCTATCAAACATCTGCCTCATGTGTTTCAATACTTGCAAAACCTGTTTTTATGAGAATGTACATTATAATTTCGTTACACATTTCTCAATTAAAACGGAAGAAAATGCTTTCATACTTTGTCATCAGCTTAAACATGTTAAACGGGACGAGTTGAAACGTGTGAGTACTTTTGGGATCCTTTAGCCACCTGTTTCCTGTTTGTCAATATTTGTAAGAATTTTTCAATATCTGGAAGAAACTTATCATGTTTAACACTCATCTATTGAAAAGCATGAATTCGTATTTAATGAGCAGGTTGTAAGTAATGAGTTGGTGTATAATATGCACGATGACGTGTGCATTCGTGTTGTACTACAAATTTCCTTTCTTTCTTTAAATAATTAAAAACATAAACGTATATTGTAGAAGAAGGAATGAACATTGAATTTTGAATTTTGAATAACGAACATTATGCTCCATATCAACATATGTGTACGTGTAGTAACTGGTAATTGTGGCAAACGAAAGTAAAATAACTATTAATTCCTCTTTTCTTAACTATTAAAATAAAATTTCCTTTTTTGTCAATTTGTCAATGAATACTTAATTTACAATATTACTTGTTTAAAGGTATTTATCCTTTATACCGATACAACTGTTTAGTCTACAAAATGTTCAACAGTTGAATATTTAGGAAAAATCATGTCCTAGCTGATACGGACAGAATTATACAGAAATGATTTACTTTCTCCATCTTAATTTTTTTATATAAAATTGGTTCAAACCAATACTTAAGTATGACAATTAAAGGCGTTTTAGCATTTGTTTTATTATGAAAGTATTAGTTTGGCGTATTTAACACTGATGGTTAATTATTTATTGATGATTTATTCTGTATTTTATATCTGTTCTTTCTTGTTTCATTATGGATTGATGGCAGGTAAACATATCATTTTAATTCCTATTCTTACCTTTTCCAATTAGATTTGACAACCCAAAACATTATTTCAAAAGATGCAAACTCACCTAGCTCAACATGTAGAGAAACACAAACCAAAGATACAGATGTGAACACATCAGTAAGCCTATCGCCTCCAACAGAAAAGAATATAATTAGAAATTCTTTCACAACTGGTAATTATTTTTTTACTTATTTCAATTGAGGTATTATATGAAGCTATGAACAAAGAGACAGAATTATATACTTAAGCGCAAGTGTCGTAATTATGAAGACAACAAAAACGACTTTGAATTACGATAAAAATTTCAGAGAATATAAAACTAAAGCTCACAATATATATTTCATTGCTACAGTACTTGCAACCTTAGGCGTTACTGTTTTAGCGATCAATCAGCGGTCATCGATCAGTCACCGATCAGTCAAGTTCGCGTCAAACTCACGTCACCAATCCGTCAGACTTATAGTAAAAGTATTTGAATGATCGGACGGATCGGACGGATAGGACCGATCGACCTTTCTGACGGATTGAACTCTACTACGTCACATGATAAACTAATACAAATTACGAAATCTTAGTTTCGTTTCATTTAATTAAAATGGCGACATGGAAAATACGAAACATTCAAGTACAAATGATCAACATCTTTTTTTTTATTAATTATTTGGCACAGTTTTAAGAATTTAAAAAGAAAAGAAATATGCATATATAACTAAATTTAAATATATCTATTAAAGAATGGCCATTTTCGTTTTAATTTAGGTTATATTTTTTCAAACCCGGACATTTCTCAAACGGTGTTGATCGCGATTTTCAGTGATTTTTTTTATTTTCCGAAAAATGCTCTTGAAAATATAATGAAATGATCATTTATTGCAAATTATGTATTATTTTTAAATATTTTTAAGTATTTTATCCTTATAATCTTAAAATTTTTTAAACAAACTTATTTCGAGGCCATTAAAATAATTAACAAATCACAAATAAAAATAAAAATGCTGCAAGTACTCTTAAAAATAAAAAATATTGGTAATTTTAAACAACGAGAACAGCATTATAGTATATTGTTTCTGATAGTCTTTTAACGTAATAAAAAATAATCAATCCTAAGCTATAAAAAGTACAAAAATCCAATGACGGTCAATAATTTCCATTGAAATAAAGGAATTATTGCATTCTATTTCAACAAAAACAAAAGTTTATGCATATCTTTCCTTCTTTTATTCACATTTTATTAAAAATTACTTATCTAAAGGCATTTATAATGACTGATAGCAATTGCATTGCACTATTTCTGATATAAAAGAAGAAACATTTGTATTTTTATGCAATGCGAATATTAAATTTAGTATCTGATCCCTTCAATTCAACATATTTTATGAAATGCAACCAATCCTGATGTACAAAAAGTACTGATATCAAATGGTGATTCATTATTTCTATCATAATGAAGATATAATTGCATTCATTTTCAACACCAACAAAAGTTTAAGCCTTATTCTACTTACAATATTAAAATTCTTATAAAAAAAATAATCTTGAAGCTTTTGAAATAACTAGGTACAAATAACATTGCATTATTTTTTAACAAAACAAGAGAAATTGGTAATTTTAAACAATGCGAACAACATTTAAGGATATTTTCTATGATCTTCTTTTACTTTTATGAAAAACAACCAATACTAAACTATGAAAAGTACAAACATCTAATGACAGTCAATAATTTCCATTCAAATAAAGAAATTATTGCATTCTTGTTCAACAAAAACAAAAGTTTATGCATATGTATCCTTCATTTTTTCACATTTTATTAAAAAATACTTATATAAAGGCATTTATAATGACTGATAGCAATTGACGTTGCATTATTTCTGATACAAAAGAAGAAATATTTGAATTTTTAAGCAATGCGAACATTACATTTAGAATCTTTTCCCTTAAATTCAACATATTTTATGAAATACAACCAATCATAAACCATAACAAGAACAAAAAGCCATAGGTGTTCACTAATTTCCATTAAAAAAGAGAAATTATTGAATTCTTATTTAAAAAAAACAAAAGTTTATTTATATTTATCCTTAAATTATTCATATCTTATATAAAAAGTACTTATCTGAATGCATTACTTATGACTGATTGCAATTGACGTTGAATTATTTCTGATATAAAAGAAGAAATATTTGCATTTTTAAGCAATGCGAACACAAATTTAGTATCTTTTCCCTGAAATTCAGCATAATTTATGAAAAAAAAACCAATCCTGATATACAAAAAGAACCAAAATCAAATGACGGTTCATAATTTCTATCAAAATAAAGAAATTGTTGCATTCTTATCTAACAAAAACAAAAGTTTATGCATATTTATCCTTCAATGATTCACATTTTATACAAAATTACTTATCTAAAGGCATTTATAATGACTGATTGCAATTGAAGTTGCATTATTTCTTATATAAAAGAGAAAATATTTGCATATTTAAGCAATGCGAACAAAAAATTAGAATCTTTTCCCTGAAATTCAGCATATTTTATGAAAAACAACCAATCCAGATGTACAAAATGTACCGAAATCAAAAGAAGGTTCATAATTTCTATCAATATAAAGAAACTATTGCATTCTTATTCAACACAAAACAAAAGTTTAAGTATTATTCTCCTTACATTATCAAAATTCTTACAAAAAAAATCTTATTGGAGAAGTTTGAAATAACTAGTTACAAATAACATTGCATTATTTTTATCAAAAGAAGAAAAATTGGTAATTTTAAACAATGCAAACAACATTTTAGTATATTTTCTCAGATATTATTTTGATTTTATAAAAAACAACCAATCCTGAACCATAAAAAGGACAAAAAGCCATAGGCGTTCAATAATTTCCATTAAAAAAGAGAAATTATTGAATTCTTATTTAAAAAAAACAAAAGTTTATGTATATTTATCCTTAAATTATTTATATCTTATATAAAAGTACTTATCTGAATGCATTACTAATGACTGATTGCAATTGACGTTGAATTATTTCTGATATAAAAGAAAAAATATTTGCATTTTTAAGCAACACGAACACAAATCTAGTATCTTTTCCCAGAAATTCAGCATATTTTATGGAAAAAAACCAATCCTGATGTACAAAAAGAACCAAAATGAAATAATGGTTCATAATTTCTATCAAAATAAAGAAATTATTGCATTCTTATCTAACAAAAACAAAAGTTTATGCATATTTATCCTTCAATGATTCACATTTTATACAAAATTACTTATCTAAAGGCATTTTTAATGACTGATTGCAATTGAAGTTGCATTATTTCTGATATAAAAGAAGAAATATTTGCATATTTAAGCAATGCAAACAAAAATTTAGTATATTTTCCCTGAAATTCAGCATATTTTATGAAAAACAACCAATCCTGATGTACAAAATGTACCGAAATCAAATGACGGTTCATAATTTTTATCAATATAAAGAAATTATTGCATTCGTATTCAACATAAAACAAAAGTTTAAGTATTATTCCCCTTACATTATCAAATTTTTTACCAAAAAAATCTTATTGGAGGACGTTGAAATAACAAGTTACAAATAACATTGCATTATTTTTTATCAAAAGAAGAAAAATTGGTAAATTTAAACAATGAAAACAACATTTTAGTATATTTTCTTAGGTATTATTTTGATTTTATAAAAAACAACCAATCCTAAACCATAAAAAGTACAAAAAGCCATAGGCAGTCAATAATTTAAATTGAAATAGAGGAATTTTGAATTTTTATCAAACAAAAACAAAAGTTTATGTATATTTATCAGTAAATTATTCATATCTTATACAAAAAACCTTTTCTGAATGCATTTATTATGACTGATTGCAATTGACGTTGAATTATTTCTGATACGAAAGAAGACATATTTACATTTTCAAGCAACACTAACAAAAATTTAGTATCTTTTCCCTGAAATTCAGAATATTTTATGAAAAACAACCAATCCTGATGTACAAAAAGAACCAAAATCAAATGATATTTCATAATTTCTATCAAAATTAAGAAATTATTGCTTTCTTATCTAACAAAAACAAAAGTTTATGCATATTTATCCTTCAATTATTCATATCTTATATAAAAGTACTATCTGAATGCATTAGTTATGACTGATTGAAATTGACGTTGAATTATTTCTGATATAAAAGAAGAAATATTTGCATTTTTAAGCAACGCGAACACAAATTTAGTATCTTTTCCCTGAAATTCAGCATAATATATGAAAAAAAAACCAATCCTGATATACAAAAAGAACCAAAATCAAATGACGGTTCATAATTTCTATCAAAATAAAGAAATTATTGCATTCTTATCTAACAAAAACAAAAGTTTATGCATATTTATCCTTCAATGATTCACATTTTATACAAAATTACTTATCTAAAGGCATTTATAATGACTGATTGCAATTGAAGTTGCATTATTTCTTATATAAAAGAGAAAATATTTGCATATTTAAGCAATGCGAACAAAAAATTAGAATCTTTTCCCTGAAATTCAGCATTTTTTATGAAAAACAACCAATCCTGATGTACAAAATGTACCGAAATCAAATGACGGTTCATAATTTCTATCAATATAAAGAAACTATTGCATTCTTATTCAACACAAAACAAAAGTTTAAGTATTATTCTCCTGACTTTATCAAAATTCTTACAAAAAAAATCTTATTGGAGAAGTTTGAAATAACTAGTTACAAATAACATTGCATTATTTTTATCAAAAGAAGAAAAATTGGTAATTTTAAACAATGAAAACAACATTTTAGTATATTTTCTCAGATATTATTTTGATTTTATAAAAAACAACCAATCCTGAACCATAAAAAGGACAAAAAGCCATAGGCGTTCAATAATTTCCATTAAAAAAGAGAAATTATTGAATTCTTATTTAAAAAAAACAAAAGTTTATGTATATTTATCCTTAAATTATTCATATCTTATATAAAAGTACTTATCTGAATGCATTACTAATGACTGATTGCAATTGACGTTGAATTATTTCTGATATAAAAGAAAAAATATTTGCATTTTTAAGCAACACGAACACAAATCTAGTATCTTTTCCCAGAAATTCAGTATATTTTATGAAAAAAAAACAATCCTGATGTACAAAAAGAACCAAAATGAAATAATGGTTCATAATTTCTATCAAAATAAAGAAATTATTGCATTCTTATCTAACAAAAACAAAAGTTTATGCATATTTATCCTTCAATGATTCACATTTTATACAAAATTACTTATCTAAAGGCATTTTTAATGACTGATTGCAATTGAAGTTGCATTATTTCTGATATAAAAGAAGAAATATTTGCATATTTAAGCAATGCAAACAAAAATTTAGTATATTTTCCCTGAAATTCAGCATATTTTATGAAAAACAACCAATCCTGATGTACAAAATGTACCGAAATCAAATGACGGTTCATAATTTTTATCAATATAAAGAAATTATTGCATTCGTATTCAACATAAAACAAATGTTTAAGTATTATTCCCCTCACATTATCAAAATTTTTACCAAAAAAATCTTATTGGAGGACGTTGAAATAACAAGTTACAAATAACATTGCATTATTTTTTATCAAAAGAAGAAAAATTGGTAAATTTAATCAATGAAAACAACATTTTAGTATATTTTCTTAGGTATTATTTTGATTTTATAAAAAACAACCAATCCTAAACCATAAAAAGTACAAAAAACCATAGGCAGTCAATAATTTAAATTGAAATAGAGGAATTTTGAATTTTTATCAAACAAAAACAAAAGTTTATGTATATTTATCAGTAAATTATTCATATCTTATACAAAAAACCTTTTCTGAATGCATTTATTATGACGGATTGCAATTGAAGTTGAATTATTTCTGATACAAAAGAAGACATATTTACATTTTCAAGCAACACGAACAAAAATTTAGTATCTTTTCCCTGAAATTCAGAATATTTTATGAAAAACAACCAATCCTGATGTACAAAAAGAACCAAAATCAAATGATATTTCATAATTTCTATCAAAATTAAGAAATTATTGCTTTCTTATCTAACAAAAACAAAAGTTTATGCATATTTATCCTTCAATTATTCATATCTTATATAAAAGTACTATCTGAATGCATTAGTTATGACTGATTGCAATTGACGTTGAATTATTTCTGATATAAAAGAAGAAATATTTGCATATTTAAGCAACACGAACACAAATCTAGTATCTTTTCCCAGAAATTCAGCATATTTTATGAAAAACAACCAATCCTGATGTACAAAAAGGTGTAATACCACCATTGATTTTCCCCTATTAGTCTTTGTTAAATTTGCACTTTTCAAAAAATTGTGCAGAATTTATCTTTGTTTCAAATAAAGAAATACTTGGCATGAGTAAAGTTTGATCCTGTCCAGTACTATAGAAAAAATTTCACATAACATTTCATTGCATATAAGAAAATAACCATCACTGGAAGTTAACCAATCAAATTTTCCCCCTTTTTTAACCTGTGTACAAGCTTTAGTAACCATGTAACCTCAAGTTTCCAAAATATTCTATAGAAACCCCAAATAAAAAAATAATGGTGCTTTGAAATACCCAAGATATATGTTTATGACCCAGAAATGTTTTACTGCAATGAAATGTAGGATCAATTACCTACAACTGTCAAATTCAAGGGAAAATTTTTTTTTGACCTATTTTCGTATGCAACCGGATGTGACGTACTATGATTTGGTGGTATTACACCTAAAGAAGACTTTTTTGTTAAATAAATTGAATGGGACTTTTTTCCTTTGTAATACTGGTTATTTCTAGCATTCCTGTCAAGTTTTGTCATAATCAGTTCAATAGTTTGAGAAAAATCTAGTATAATGTAAGACGACATCTACAGCGATTCGAGCTAAATTTCTTCGAAAAATCCAAACCAAGCCGCATCATGATAGAATATAGTGTGGACCAATAAATGATCAAATATTTATCTCATCTGCCTACAAACAGTTGAATATGATACAAAAGATGACTTTAGGATGATAAATACTACTAATGGACCTCTTTGTCTTCCTTATAAGGTCTCTTTTGGTCCATTTATACCTCTCATTTCCTCAGAATTTCTACTTTATAGGCCAATAAATAAAAATTTTGGGGTAACTTTTACTCATTTATGATAGAAATGTTATAATAAATGATTAAATGAAGTTTTCAAGCTGAATGAACTATCCGTATAAAAGTTTACTGTCTCCAAGGAGGTTTCAATAAGTCCTTACGTAAAACTTAAATTTACGCCGCGTTCCAGAGAGGGACATAAAAAGCTTCTCTTTTGGTGAATAATTTGTTGTTACTGCTTTAAAAATAATTTCATTTACTTAAAACTATATATTTATTAAAGTATTTCTTAGGAAAAATTTTCTAGTATAGCAGAATATAAGAAAAAAGGAGAAAAAGCTCCCCAAAACTCTAAGTATGGCTTATTCTGTCAACTAATATTCATGGTAAAGTCCTATTTCAAGGAAATTTTCTCATAAAATGTGTTTTGGAGACTCAATCCACTCAGAATATTTCATTATTAGTAATATTTCACTTAAATAGCAAGAAATTTTATCACATGAGAGTACTCACAAGGTCAAAGGTGCATGTACAGCTTCCCATATTAGGTGTAATACCACCATTGATTTTCCCCTATTAGTCTTTGTTAAATTTGCACTTTTCAAAAAATTGTGCAGAATTTATCTTTGTTTCAAATAAAGAAATACTTGGCATGAGTAAAGTTTGATCCTGTCCAGTACTATAGAAAAAATTTCACATAACATTTCATTGCATATAAGAAAATAACCATCACTGGAAGTTAACCAATCAAATTTTCCCCCTTTTTTAACCTGTGTACAAGCTTTAGTAACCATGTAACCTCAAGTTTCCAAAATATTCTATAGAAACCCCAAATAAAAAAATAATGGTGCTTTGAAATACCCAAGATATATGTTTATGACCCAGAAATGTTTTACTGCAATGAAATGTAGGATCAATTACCTACAACTGTCAAATTCAAGGGAATATTTTTTTTCGACCTATTTTCGTATGCAACCGGATGTGACGTACTATGATTTGGTGGTATTACACCAAAAGAACCAAAATCAAATGATATTTCATAATTCCTATCAAAATAAAGAAATTATTGCATTCTTATCGAACAAAAACAAATGTTTATGCATATTTATCCTTCAATGATTAACATTTTATACAAAATTACTTATCTAAAGGCATCTATAATGACTGATTGCAATTGACGTTGCATTTTTCTGATATAAAAGAAGAAATATTTGCATTTTTAACCAAAGCGAAAAAAAATTTAGTATCTTTTCCTTGAAATTCAGCATATTTTATGAAAAACAACCAATCATGATGTACAAAATGTACCGAAATCAAATGACGGTTCATAATTTCTATCAAAACAATGCAAACAACATTTTAGTATATTTTCTCAGATATTATTTTGATTTTATAAAAAACAACCAATCCTTAACCATAAAAAGTACAAAAAACCATAGGCGTTCAATAATTTCCATTAAAAAAGAGAAATTATTGAATTCTTATTTAATAAAAACAAAAGGGTATACATGTATATTTATCCTTAAATTATTCATATCTTATATTTTTTAAATTCTATCAAAGAAACTTTTCTTGAGGCTTTTTAAATGACTAATTAGAAATAACATTGCATTATATGTTATAAAAAGAAGAAATATTGGTAATCTAGAACAAAAATTAAAACAACACTCTAAATTTATTAATCCAAACAAAGCTGTATGTATCTTTACTGTTCTACTATTTTTATTGTCATCATCTAATGACAACAAATAGAGTACTTATTTTAAATGATAACATTTTATCGCTTTTTAGTGGTACATAATTAACGAGTAAAGGTGTCTTCGTAGAGGTCCGCGTTTATCGACTGTAAATACTGTGGAGTTCGTTTTACATAAGAATTTTATTTATATACGTATCCGTCCGATCAGTGCATACAATTAATTTACTGATCGATCGCTGACCATTGTCACGGTAACTCTCACATAGCCTATTTGACGTATCTGACGGATTCTATGGGTCATCGATCACCGATCATTCATCGATCAGTCAAACAGCCGTCACCAATCATTCACCGATCAGTCAAGTTCACGTCAAACAGTAACGCCTAAGGTTGCAAGTACTGTATATTATTACTTTTATAATTGCTCGTATGTAGTCTTAACTTTAATTGTGTTTATTCCATTGCGTCTTGTTGCAATTGTTTATTTGAAATGTTACCATGATATACAGCAATGGTCTTCTCGCGTGTTTTACACTATGAAGACGAAACATGTGTCTGGTGTCCCAAATAAGGATATGTATACAAAATAAAAAAAAAAAAAACTATATTAAGAATTTCAGACAGACACAATAATTTTTTTATCCGAAAACAAAATAAATTGTATCGGTAAAAGAGACAAACAGAATACAATTACACCATATACAAAAATATATTGTATCAAGGAATTCTCACTGGTACTAAAATATATGTCCAAAGTATTAAAATAACACATGTACATGATTTTAGAGGCTACGATAATGTAGAAACGTTAAAATCTTTGATTTACCAATGTTCAAGTCTAAAAAAAGTGATTTTGAATATACAAACAAAGATTGACGCAAATGCAGAGGCGTTTTATAAACTTCGAACAAAGTGTTAGTGGACGCAACAGTCGCATTGCTAATCCATACTTCATAATATGACTATAGGGGATAGGACATAATTTTAACTTAACAGATCAGTCGACTAGTCCATTATTATTTGGTCTAAGAACATGAGTGAAGAAAAAACTATATCTTGAATCAATACTCTCAGAAACGTAAGTCTATTTTAGATTTTAGAAATTGTATATATATATCTATGGAGTGTGTACATAGTTATAAAGACTTTTTAACCATATTACCCTAAAATGAGGGGTGTTCCTATTAGAGGAAGCTCATGCGAAGAAAAGAAAAGAAAAAAAGAAGATCAATTCGTCATTATAACAATAAAAATACTGCAGAGTAGACGCCAGTCTTTGTTCTAATAGCAATGATGTATAAGTTTTTTTAATGTTACGAAGAATGTTAAAGAGACAATTGGTAATTGAAATTTGACAAACTGTCATAGATCAAGGTTTCAAAGCGTGCATCTGTGTCAATCTCTAGAAAATGATCCAGATATGAAGCCTACAATCTACGTTCTTTATACATGTTATAAATTGTGATAAACCTTCAGAAAATGTATGTTATATGTGTGTTTGTTCAATAAGTTAAGATGGCTAAGTTTTACAATATTACGTTATGTTTACAATCTAAGATGTTACTAAAATTACTTTTAAATCAAACTAAACTGGCAGATGGCATTAAAAGAAACAACGAAACGAGAACACCAGACCGATTAATTAACAGAAATAAAAGTTCGCCATTTTAAAAAGCAATATATTAGTTAAATTTGACCAGATGCAACAAAATGACTTATACGTAGCGTTGACGAAATTTTCCAAAACTCCAGAACTATTTAACTAATCTATAAAATCATTTTGACCCATTTGACAATGCCAACTACTTTTTCCTTTCTGAAACATTTACCAAACAGAGAAAAAAACTATTAATTCGTTTGAACTTTTCACTATTTTTTTTCATTTAGATTTAAAAAATAGGATTAAAAATGTAAGAATGTAAATGGTTACAGTGCCACTCAGTGGTCAGTCGCAGGCAGATAATCAAAATATTAAAGCGATGTATATGGAAAATTAGAAAATGTACGTACCTACTATAACAAAATGAATTCTCTTAACATGTATAAAATTACAATATGCAGATATGATACCTTATATTGAAGTAATTAAAAAAGAAAAATTGCGATTTCCAGTAATTCAAATACACTGTAAAGCATGACGATTCTTGCTTATGTTTATATTGTAGAAAGTATTGGATACATAAAGTACATGTATACCAGTACAACGCCTAGAGCAATTGGTAGCAAGGGTCAGACAAATGACCAATTAGATCCTAACACAAATGGATATAGCTTAAAAACTATCGGTGAGTTCAGCAAACATAAATTTGGAGGACAATCTTTTTTTTCAAATTTCTGTTGTGCTAAATCTTAGTTCAATTGGTTTTGTATAGACAGCAGTTTTCCAACAAGACAATCCTTGAAGAAACGGAAGCACACTTTTAAAGAAATAATACTATGAGGAAATCAACATATATTTAGACCATTTTCTATTAGAGTTATCATCGGTAAACAATGACATAGGTTATGATGAATCAAGATTTTCCACAAGGGGTTTCAAATCAGCACAACAGTCATTTCCTTGGTACACGCTGTTCAACATACTTTTTCAAAATTCCTTGTTAATACATGAAGCAATTTTTTTTAATTTAAAGTTTCGGCTCCCTCAAGCAAAATTGACTTTAGATAAATTTCACTAACATTGTGGGTAGGTTTTAGTCATTAATCATGAACCGTTTCTACATATTAAATTTCATCCTGCCAGCAGGTATCACCATTCCAGTATTCAGTATTTTAGTGTTGACACGAAATATCATTAATACACTGTACATTGTACACTTTTTTGGATTTTTATTTTTTCATCTGGGGTAGATTTGCCAAAGAAAGTTTGTCTCTTTAACTTGACAACAGTTCATATATCTTACGTTTTATCTCGCGCTTTTAATCAAATTCGAAGGGAACGGGACATATTTTAAAAATCGGTAAGATTTTCATTATCAAACCAATGCATTTTGGTAGTTTACTAGCTAATTCGTATCAGCTGGGTTAATCGTCAGCACAAAATACGAATGTGTTCCTTTTTTTCCAGAAGTTTGGAGCAAATTATTTGACTTGTCTTGTTTTTGTTGCAGCTCAGTGTTTCTGTTGTTCCGTTTTTCTCCTCTTATACATGTAGTTGATGTGTTCCCTCGATTTTAGTTTTTAACCCGGATTTGTTTTCGCTTAATCGATTTATTACTATTGAACAGGGTATACTACTTTTGTCTTTATTTTTAAAACCGCCTTTTAAATGTTCCACTTTGTTAGATCTCCTTTTCCCCCTAATTAGCCAGGCAGTTAACTTTATCGATGCTTGATTAGTTAGTTAGTTGAACTGATTCGTTTAAGGGATACAGTTCGTTAAGCTAGTATTAAGGGAATGGTTTATCTACAGTAAAATGAGTGTCAATTTCTTTGACTTATCTGTGCCACATTCATGTAAAAATAAATCAAACTGTATGTTATAATACATCACGCTAAATTGACGTTGTTATGAAGCATGTATGACTTTGAAGGTTATTTTTTTTCCAAAATGAGCACCATATATTCTAAACGGTTGTGCTATTATATATCAAACAATTCTAAAAATCTATGTTTCAGTAAATGAGAGTAAACTACAATATAACATTTTAAAAGCATCATACTTTTTTGGTTTATAAGTACAACAATTATACATCTGCGTGTGAAGTATGAGTCGATTGTGTCTCTATACCAGCTGCATTTTGCGTTTACTTATAAAATTGTTTAGATATTTCTATGAATCTGTTGATGCACCAAAGTATATAAAGTGAAATTATTTTGTTATTATTTTTTTTCTCCTTGATTCACAATTTATATTCTGTAGCCATTAGAGACTTTATTCCGGTCACCTTGTGGAACAAAGTATCTGTTGTACATCAATACATATGTATTGTTTCAAAATAAGATATTTTCATTACAATAAATCAGAAGCAGTTCCGTCATATATATATATTTGTTTTTATACTATTGAAACAAACAGGTGCATTAATTGGTGGAATGCTAGGTGCATTTGCTTTGATCGCTGTATTATCTGTGCTGATTGTTTATAAAATAAGGTCAGTAACAATGTGTTGAAAGATAAATGGATAACTAACTGAAAATTAAGATTGAAAGGATAGACTTTTTGTTCAGATGATTTTATTTAAATAAAAAAAAAATTGGATCAATTTTAAACGGTAATTTGAAAGTTACATGATAAGTAGAACTTAAAACAAAACAGATATTTAATACTTACTTTAAAGGGAAAATGTAATCAAGTCGGGATGTCTATTGCAATGTTTGTCAAATATTTAGATATGTATCTGTATTACGATTTCACTAGTTATTCTTTACAAAACATTCAAAGAAATGATTCTCATTGAGCCTAATTAAGTACGGTTTTCGGGAAACATGTTAACGCTTAAGACTTCATACTTATATTCCATCGTGTATTAATACATATATTTAGTTACATTTGTGTTCCATGTTGAAGGCCTCACTGTGACTTTGAGATGAAGAACAGCTAATAAAGCGCGGTTCCTTTTGCTTTTTTGTATATATGCCCTCAATTTTAGAATTCATTCATGCATTTTTGTATTATTCAAAATTTTCAGTAATTTGTGGGTTCTACAAGGATCACCAGTCCTTCAGCTTTCATCTGATACCTTAATACTTAAATATATGCTACATAGTTTAAGATTTACATCTATGCGTAGGAAGTATCTTGTATTAAATATGTACTACTTTCCTGTTTTTTTTTTTTCTTTCTTTTTAACTGGGCCCGATTAGGTGGTTTTACATCTTACAAGGTCTATCCAATTTTTTTTTGCCAAAAAATCCGCTGAAGCCGGTACTAGGGGCCGTCTTAAACTTGCAGTGAGGTGAGAGTTTTTTTGTTGTTTTTTTTTTCTCCGTGTTGAAGGCCTCACTGTGACTTTGAGATGAAGAACAGCAATCAAAGCGCTGATTGGATTCATGGATGGATACCCCATATAGGGTGTTTTTCTAATATAGTACAGGACAAACACACATAGTTAAAGCTAGACCTGCATATGGTGAATATGTTCGATCGGGTAAAAGGTTGAGATACCAATTGCGTACCAATAGATGTTCCCGGCGAGTAAGAGTCCTTCGAGAACTTAACAAATCTGATTTTAACAATATTTTAGACTATCACCAAAGGCTTTATAAAACATATAGTGGAGTGTAACATTGTACAACATATGTTATTACGTAAAAGAAATATAGTGAAACATTATTGAAGATAAAAAGAAGATGTGGTATGATTGCCAATGAGACAACTCCCCACTAAAGACCAAATGAAGGCCTAATTTATGTACAAAATAATGAACGAAAAACAAATATGTTACACAGCAACAAACGACAATCACTGACTTACAGGCTCCTGACTTGTTGTGGAAATGTAAAATCGAACTAAGAAACTGTCCAAAGAGATATCATCAATAGAAAATGAAATATTTCCGTCATCAGGAAAGAAGTTAAACATGTTGCTACATATTATCTAGATGTATGATTTATTCAAAAAGAAAAATAACGATATATCGAAATTAATTTAACGAATATATATATAGAGTATATATATGTTATGTTACCGTGTAAAAGAAATGAATTTGACGAATATATATATAGAGCATATATATGTTATATTACCCTATATATAGAGAGAGAGTATATATATATATGTTATATTACTCTGTACGATGATACAAAAAACATCCAGCCAACACAATGTTGGTGATTTAAATGGCTGTCTTTTTATTGTTCCATTTACCAGTTTATTGAATTTCAATTGTGTACATGTACGTGTTTTGGGCTTACAGATCAAAGAGATTTTTTAAAGAGTCAAATAATCGTGATTACGAAGACACTAGACAGGTACATTTTTCAAAGACAATATATGAAGACCTGAACAATACAAGAAATAAGAACACAACAACTGCATCAACCAAGACGTGTGCCCTTGATGAATCAAGCTCACCAGTATATGAAGACATAAATGAATCAGAAAAACCGGGAAATATTACATCGAAATAATAAACTGTCCAGAGAGATATTATCTATCGAATATTAAATATTTTCCGTCGTCTGAAATGAAGCTGAATATATTGTTACATATTGCACAGATATATGATTCAATCAAAGTTTGAACGAACGCAAACACTGTTATTTATATCACTTTGAATATAGTCAAATTAAAAAATTCAGACTATTGTGTATTCGTTTAACCTTTACCTGAATGTCATTTATCATCATATAATTGTGTACTGTTGTTTGTCTTTTGCTCAGTTTTTCTTTTTTGCCAAGGCGTTGTCAGTTTATTTTTGACTTATGCGTTTGAATGCCCCTTTGGCATCTTTCGCCTCTCTTATATAAGATTCTCAAAGTATTGATAGAAAAGAGTATGTATAAAAAAGCGAATAGCAGTTTCAAAAGGATGGACGAAAGAGACAAAATAGAAGAATATGATTTTTAGTTCATCTGGCCGAATTTAACTAAACTTTGTCATAATGATTAATTATTAGGGAAACTAGTTTTAGATTATAATGTTTCAAATGACCCTGCCTGTCAACCAAGATGGCCGACATGGCTAAAAATAGAATATAGGGGGGGAATGCAAGTTTACTTTTTTTTACTGTTAGCAGGTAATTGAGTTCAATTTCGTCCAAATAAGCTTAAAAAAACTTCGCCGGTGTACTGTTGGATTGTAAGCCAAAATTCCAACCTTATTTGAATCTGTACGCATACATCCTTAGTTTTACCTGTAGTGCATATGGGTTCGGTATGTGTTCAGCATTTTGGTCAGCATTGTTCATTTAGCAAAACCAAAAGGATGTCAATTTAAAAAGTGAAACAAGGGAGCCAGCAGGAAATTCTATTTATTTGACTGATCTGCGCCACAAAAAATCACTCTCATACATGTAAAACGATGAATTACATAATTATCTCTTTAATCTTTTACATGAAACCAAACAGACTTTTAAATATCTTCATTATACAGTTGCACGTGCGTGGCTCTGTATCTGTATTTATAGTTATGTAATATCTGGTTATATGATCGTTGGCAGTCTCAGAGGTTATTTGGATGGATAATTGTCAAAAATTGGCACAAAAAGCAGATATATTTAAAGGTGTCCACGTATTTTTAATTGTTTCTGTAGGACTTTTTGTAATTTGGATATACATTTAAGTTTGTTATAATCAAATATGAGGATTTAGGTTAAATCGGTGAACCTGAATTTGACAGCTAATGTCCTTTTAAGATTTGAAACAAAAAACAGGTCTATTCTTTTATTTTAACACCTGTTTATTTGTAATTGAAGATCTAAACAGGCGCTAGATATGTATACCTAGTTACATAGATAAAAAAAAATGATCTGACATTTTAAATGAAACCGTGTTATTAATCCAGTGTCCCTAAATTGAAGACATTTTTTGAATATTTATCAACACTCCTTATCCATAAGTTTTTAAAGTTGAATTAAATAAAAGCGATGCACAAAAATAAGTCTCTTCATTCAATATTATGTACTATCTTTGACCTAATGACTGTTAGGCTGGCTTATGAATGGACTAATGGACGGACCGATGAGTTAAAAAACTGTGTAATAATTGTTAAAAAACTAGGATATACTATAATTTCACAGATCAATCGTATCAACATTTTAGGGAAATGATGCTGTCAAAAAAAATCAAAGATAAAAAAAAAATTCGAAAACTGTAAACTGTTATTTATTTTTCAGTAATAAAACACTGACACATAGAAGTACCAAAATACTATTTGCAAACAGTTTTACACATGTATAATCACTAATGTTATACCCATTAATTTTACAAGTTGTATATAAATGCAAATTAAACTGATAAAAATAACATTTGCATATCTTTATTGATTTCATTGTTAGCCAAGTAGAACATTTCCACAAGAAAAAAAATACAAACTTTTTATTCAAAATAGAATATATGAAATATATACTGCGATAATTTCGTTTTGGAGAACTCTGAAGAATACTTATCAAATAAAATACAAATAACATAAATGATTAACATTTATTATTTGCTTCTTTGGGAATAGACAATTCTAAAATTGTTTTTTTTTAATTTACACCGAAAAAAACATGTCATTTTAAAAAAAAACTGGTATTGCATTTCACTTGCTTTGCTAAACTCGATGTTGGCACAGTAAATTACTTAAGTTTGTTCACCTTTGAATGGAAATTTTAACGTCTTTTGTTTAAGCAGAAAAAATATTATCACTTTGTTTTATAGACAGTTTTGTACGGAAGCCGGTTAATGTCAGGATGGAGTTTTATTTCTAAGTCGTCATAACGACTTAGCTAGCTTGTTATAACGACTTAGCTAACTCGTTAAAACAACTAAGTTAACTCGTTTTAACGACTTAGCTTACTCGTTTTAACAACTTAGCTATCTCGTTTTAACTTGTTATAACGACTTAACTAACTCGTTAAAACGACTTAGCTAACTCGTTATAATGACTAAGCTAGCTCGTTATAACGACTTAGCTTATCAAACTCGTTATTACAACTTAGCAAATTTGTTTTAACGACTTAGCTTATTCGTTAAAACAACTTAGCTAACTGGTTTAAACAACTTAGCTGACTCATTTAAACGACGTAGCTTACTCGTTATAACGACTTAGCGTATCTAACTCGTTATGACAACTTAGCTAACTCGTTTAAACAACTTATATAACTTGTTAAAACGAGTTAGATAAGTTGTTTAAACGAGTTAGCTAAGTTGTTTAAACGAGTCAGCTAAGTCGTTATAACAAGTTATGTAAGTTGTTATAACGAGTTAGATAAGCAAAGTCGTTATAACGAGTCAGCTAAGTCGTTTAAACGTGTTAGCTAAGTCGTTAAAATTAGTTAGATAAATTGTGATTACGAGTAAGTTAAGCTAGCTTGTTACAACGAGTTAGATAAGCTAAGTCGTTATAACAAGTAAGCTAAGTCATTATAACGACTTAAAAATAAAACTCCACCTGACACTAACCTGCTTCCCTAGTTTTGTAAGGTTGATTTGATTTACTTGGAATGAAATCAGTTCATGTAATGATACTCCTCTATTTATGATTTGGATGAGGAAAGGTGACTTTAGGATTTGTTACAAATCTGTCAGGATTTAAACTTTACAATGTTGTCTGGAGATTTCCTAATAATCGAATGTTTAAAATGTTCACTATCTCAAATATTTTGTCTTGAGGACACCCTCTTTACTGAGAAAAGATGAATCCTTTATACGAAAGACAATGGGCAGAGGAATGTATTATAAATTTGTTAAACTCTAAGCAAAGAAGATTTGACACTTTATTTACAAATACATTTGAATATAAAATAAATTAAAGACATTAAAAATGAGAGATGAACGCAGAATTGATAAGGGAATGATAGTATTATCGACATAAAAGAATGATGCTTGATAATAAATATGCACCTCATAACGACCTTACTGTTATAATAAATTCGTTGAAATGATAGAAATTGTTTGTTACCAATATATAAGGGTGATTGGGAATAGAAATATGGTCACAATTGGTCTTTCTCCGACCGGAAGTAACACCCTCAAAGTTGGACGTCCGTTTGGCTGTGCGGGATGTGCAAGTACGCAACCACGTCCGGTCAGAATGAAGACGTTTAATCCGATGCTTCGTATAAAGAGAGTGCCACGCTCTTTGCACGCTTAGAACCTTCTCAACATCTCTTTGAGGGGGCCTTAGGTGGCCTGTTGCAAGGCTACATTTCTGTTCCTATCAAATATACCCTTCTTTTCCCGTTGCAGTATAATTTTCCCTGACCGTCATCCTTGATAGCCTCTATTACAAGACCTACTTATTGTAACTATTGTTAATTTGTTCTCGTACTGAACATGCATGAATTAATTGCCACTGGACTTTAAGCAACCAACAATCAATGTAATTGTGACTGGAGCTTTTAACTACGTCCAAATTTTATTATGTACATATACATGTATGTCTCAAAATAATCCTCTAGCAAGAGAGAAAAGGTTCTTGAATCGATTGAATCTGATTATTAGCTTCTTTCCAAACATAGAGGAAGTTGAAATTTAATTATATATCTGTTAAATCATCTATACTTTCACATTTTAAAATAAGTAATTTTTGGGTTTAAAAAGGGTCCATGGAAATTTAACAATAGTTTATCATATGATGAAATATATAATATAACTGTCATAGAAAAATTAAAACAAATTAAGGATCAATATACAACGCCAGTTTTCAATAGATATACTCTGGACAATTAAAACTGCGTTGACATTCAATTTACGATAGATAGCCAACTTTTCGATGAAACATTCTTGAAAGAAATCAGAGAAATAAAATATACAGATTGCAGTAACTCTTAAAAAGAACTGAACAAAATTAAATAAGAGCTACAAATTTCAAGACACGAAAATATAAGACGTCATTATAAAAAGTTAAAAATGCGATGGAAAGAAAAAGAACAAAATTAATATCATCAAAATATTTCCTAAACTTGAAAGCTAAACATGCTGTGAATAAAACAAAACCGTAGCTAGTAATAAAGAAGCAATTTGCCTCAACAATTTAAAAAAACTATTACAAATATGTACGTATACTTTTAAGAAAAGAAACAATATAAAATATTGATCTAGATAAATAAAATTCCATGTCTTGATGTTCAAATAATAACTTATGCAATCTGTGATATTTTGGTTGAAGATTTCTTATCCAGAAATAACGACACAATTGAAAGAATGACAGAAAACAAAGGTTAACGGGTCTAATGGATTCAACAATAATTGTTTTTTCCAATTTTGTTAGACATGTTAGATAGATATCGCAAAATTTGTTTTACGATCCATGAACTATGGGTATATATGGGTAAAATGTCAGTCTCTAAAAATGGAGTTATGACTTGTTTAACGTGTGACATTCGTAGCTTTGAATATAATTGTAATCAAGTAACAATCCAATAATTGTATGCAATTGTAAATAGTCAGCTGACATTTGCTACTACTTTTGCAAATTTTCATATGATTGTTATCATAGCATATTCATACGTTTGTATGAAATTGTGTACAAGAAACACTTTAATATAAATTGTAATGTCCGTATTATTATTTCAGTATCTTCTACGTAACATTAAAAAGGAAAGCAATCTGCTTAGAATTAGCAATAAGAAGTTCCCTTTTCTGTTTATTTAAGCAAATAGCAAATAGCAAAGGGAGAAAGGAGATCATCTTTTATGGTCAGGATTTCCTTGTAGTGTTTTCCATCTTTTGATACAAAGACTACATTCGATGACAATTCTCTAACAACAAAAACGAAACCATCATTATCTACAGTGATTCCTCTCGTAGCATCAAAACTGAATCTTTTTAAAAGTCCAAACACGTGATCCATTATGGTCACAACAAACTACACTGTGATCATTGTCGTTAGTGTAGTATATCTTATCGTTGAATACAGATACGTAAGATAACCAGGGCAAGTCACATTTAATCACGTGAGAGGTAGTATAATTCACAGTATCTACTTTGTATATACCACATTCTTTTACACACTCAAACAGCGAGTCGAGATCATATGTGATTCCATATGAACGACCAGGAAGTTCAATGAAGTTCTCTGGTTCTCAATGTTTATTATAGTAATACCTGGCTTAAAAAAAAACATTCGTTGTTTTGCGACAGATGTGATAACTATAGACGTGATAGCGACGGTTTTCTCATCGACAAATGTTATGTCAAACCCATCACCAGTATCAAGTCTCATGCTATATTTGAGGGTTCCGTCTGACGAAATTACGTAAAGTAATTGTTTAATGTAATGATCAGTAAACAATAAATCCACACGTCTAGACATACAACAACCCCTTACTAACGTTCGATCTGATAATATCTTCTTCTGTAGAATCAGATTCATATCGTTTACAATTTGTTTCGCCTTTGCAACTTTCATCTGTGCTTGCATTTTACTCGCTCTGCTAAACTCAATTGTGATAGTTCGAGTTTTTATTTCTATTGATCCAAAACTGGTGAAGCTGTTTAAAATACTTAGCAAACATGTGTCTACCTTGCACAATAGGTCAAGCTGCTCAAAACTTTTATCTTCTATCAACGAATGCAGATATTGCTCGTTTTTGTTCACTTTTTCCTCAATTTCCCTCATTCCAATAAATGTTTGTAAATCAGATACGTATTGTTTGATGCTTTTGAAATTGGACTGGCATTGAGTTATTGTTTCTTTTTCTTTGGTCCTTGATAAAACCTTCTGAATATTCTCAGAAGATGTGGTATGAATGCCAATGAGACAACTCTCCATCCAAGTCAAAGTACGGTCTTCAACACGAAGCCTTGGCTCACACCGAACTGCAAGCTATAAAGGGCTCCAAAAATTACTAGTGTAAAACCATTCAAACGGGAAAACCAACGGTCTAATCTATATAAAAAACGAGAAACGAGAAACACTTATGAACCACATCAACAAACGACAACTACTGAACATCAGATTCCCGACTTAGGACAGGTGCAAACAATTGCAGCGGGTTTAAACGTTTTAATGATACCAAACCTTCATCTTTATCTGAAACAATAGTGTAACATCACAACATAGAAAGACACACTATAAAATATCAATTAAAATGGCTTAACTCAATCAAATCACATTATTAACATGTCTTGAAACTGCACGGATGTATTTGTATTAATTGTTTCTTATTCTAGTGGAATAACCGTGCATTGTTGATGACCTTCAATACATTTAAAACAAATAGGTAGCGCATACTTACTGCAGTATTGTTGATATTTCACATTGTGATAGGTACACGTCTGTTGTATGTCATATATGAATGACGGAAGAGATTTGAAATTTGAAATTACTATTAGTTCGTGACTTCGGGTGGCTTTGGCTTTCAGAAAAGTATGATGCTCTTTGCACTCATCACAAAGTGCTTCTTCACATTCCAGGCACCATTGTCTGGACGTTTTTGTAATCTGTCGTACTCATATACCACATATACTTGTATTAGTTTCCATTTTGATATCTGAAAAAAAAATATGTTGAATTCGTCAAATTCTTAATTAATGACAATTTAACTTAGATCCTTCTAAACGATGATACCCTTTTATTGTGTTCTCGTGTTTTATTTGAGGGGGATTTATTATTTTCTTGATTTATTCTAAAGATGTCTTTTTGTTTTCCTTTTGGTGTGTCGGGAAGGTTTAATTATAATTTCGTCTGTATATTTTTCTACATTTTAAAAGTTTTTCTATTTAGTTAAAGAGGGGGATTTATTTTCGTTTTTTTAAAAGTATGGTTGTCTCTTCTTCTTTTTTTTTTAATTGCTGAAGATATTGTTTAAATCGGGTTTCCTTTTTTTAGATGGATGCAAGAAGAAGGCTATTTTAGTAAATCTGATTTTACTTAGTTGGAGAATGGGGACTGATATACAATATTTTTTTAATTCCACGATAAATAGATGATTTACTGAAGAGCAAATAGTTTATCATTATATCTAACTTATATATGTATTTATTTTTTTTTTTATCATGGAAACGTCTATTACTTGGGCAAAAAGGTAGGCCGGAGATGCATTGTAAAACGACAAAAATCAACAAAATTGTTTTGTTATTTTTATCAATACATAGTATTTTCTGCTTGGTTGAAAAATGTTTGCCATATAAAGGATATAACTCATATCTTTAAACATTAAGAAGGATTGTACAGTAACTTGTGTTTATATTTATTGCAATCAAATGATAATAAGCCCTCTTCTAATGTATTGTATACAATGTTATCGTTCAGGTTTCTTTCTATTCACTCAAAAGGTGTTTGATCTTGTATAATCTTTTCAAAATTTGACTATATTGCACAATCTGTCGCTTCAAAGAAAGTTCCCTTACTCTGACCTTCCTAGTATATTTTTTAAAATAGTAGTATACAAACAACATATTGACAAAGTTTCATAATATAATTCTATCTTTTCAATAATGACCCCGTTTAGCTACCGACTGTAGATGTTGTCAGTTAATGTTAGTTTGTGTCATTTCGTCAATAACATTTTTGATGATTTGACAATCAATATATTAACACTGCATTATGAGTTTATGTAGAAGAGAATGACCGGAATAGGCTATACTTTGGGTCCTTTTTTTATCAGCGCTTCAGTGTTTGTATTATGTTTGGTGCCAAATATTTTATGCATGTTCAGGACGAGAACAAATACTCAATTAACATTGAATTAATATTGGAAAGGGACAGATATTTTGCCATGCAGCAGGCCACCTACGGACCCCTCAAAGAGTTATTGCAAAAGTTCTTAACGTGTAGGGAGCATGGTTTCCCATCTATAGGAGGCATCGGATACAATGTGCCCATTTCGACCAGACGTGGCTGAGTACTTGTACATCCCGCACAGCCAAACAGACGCCCCACTTTGGCAGGGGTTTTACGACCGATCGGAAGAAGATCTAAGTGACCATATTTTTATTCCCCAGACACCCACATGGTTAATTGGAAATAAATAGTCTTGACTGGAACAAACTGTAAAAATAATCTTGTCCAAGACATGAGGAATATGAAAATTTTGTCATACGAAATGCAGTACTTTGCAAGAAATAGTTGTGTACAAAATGTGAAAATAATTTTTGCGCTAAATACATGAGCCGTACTATCATCTTCTGTACATGGAATATTTTATCAGCAAACAATCCGCCCTTCCACTGAAAATCAAATGGTTCACTAAGGCTATTGAACTAAATCATGTTTTTAAATGAGCAGTTTTGAGTTTTTTGTCATATAAATAGGTAAATAACTTTATAATAATCTTTATTAGATATTTGTAACTTCCCTAAATAGCATAATACAATCTAATTTCTTAATATCTAGTTTTACTTACACTTAAATAAAGGCAAAGTAGTTTACCACTGTTCAATAGTCATAATTCGATAACGCAAATGAAAACAAGGGTAACAAACTAAAACCAAGGGAAACACATCAACAATAAGAAGAAAACAACATTGAACTACAACAAAAGCAAACGCCAACATAAATAGAAACTATTCCTGACTTGGTACAGGACATTTTAAAAACACAATGGTTGGTGAACCAGTGGCTGGCCAAACCTCCGGCTTTTATGGCAATGTTAAAAATATCCCTAAAATGACAACACTACGTGACAGGAATACAGTAAAAACAAACGCAAGAACATTCAACACAGAGAAAAGCATAAATCAATAATATAATAATACATAACAACATGTAAACCGCAGAATAACAACGGACATCTCCATGAATTTACGACAGCCCACCAGGACGCTATAAACGAAATATAACCTGCGCGTCCAATGAATGGATCAACGTCACAAAAAGTGACGTATTTTGTGGGACGTTTATATTATCAATGAGTATCACAGGTAAATTTCTAAAAATAAAATGATTTTTTTATTTATAGACACGTACAAAAATATTAAATTGGGATTGAGATTGTAATGGTGTTATATTATGTATTATTCTAACCATGACAAGAATATTAAAATGGAATTATGTTTGTAATGGTGTTTTTATTTGTATTTTTCAACAATGTCGGTTTTTTCGTCTAAATCAAAACTGTGTATAAACAAAAAAGTCCTGTGCATAAAGTTGCTTTAAACTAGAAATCATATAAATGAAGTAGCTGGTGTTTTATCTAAGCGTTTACATACATATAGAAAATAAAAAATAAAATAACTGTAATATCAGGCAAGATCATGTGAGACCAAACACTTAACCCACACACGGTCTTCATTGACTATCGACTGCATGTAGTCAAAACCAGTGTTAAACTACATGTAAACATTGACGGTTATCAATGGGAACGAAATGGGGTTTAGTTTAAGTGCGGAGTACACTTACATCACACCGAGGTTAGCTCAGTGTGAAGACGACCTAAGATTATATCAAAATAACAAATATGTGTGAATACGTTATTCAATTTCAGTTACATAATGTCAAGCACATTCTATACCAGATTTTAATTCAAGCATATTTGTTTAAAATTAGAATATTATAAACAAAAGTTAACCGAATTGAGTAAACACATAAAATAATAACATTATTTGATGTTTGTTTCAAGATAATTTACTAGAATTTATCTCAAAGAGTTAAAAACATATAAAATCAGCACACAAAAAATAAATAATCATTGCTTTCAAATTAATTGTATTATGTGTCATTTGTCGATAATGTCGATAAACTGTTACATACTAAATAAATATAAGATATGTTGTAACATATTTCACTTAAAGTAAAGTATGCTTAGAATTTAGAATGCATATGTTTAATGTTGAATAGAAAAAGATATGTCCTCTTACCTGAACTTCACAGTTAAATAGATAAGTAAAGGCAGTATGCATTCCATCGTATCCAGCAAGCAATCTCGTCACCTGATCAATAAATGTATACTGAAACCATGTTATTGATCCTTTAATGAAATCAAATATTTGTTTTTAATATCCTTTTTACACGTTTAGGGATTCCCTGTGTTTTCACAAAATATGACAATTGTTTTCCATTCGTTCCTTAGGTCGATATTGTCGGACCTTTGATTTTGTCAGTTTTTATGAAATTCCATCTTTTTTTAATTTATCCTGGAGTTCAGTATATTTGCTATTACTGCTTTTTATTCATGAATATTTGTATATAGCAGATGTGGAAAGGAGAGTTGTTTAATAATATTTCTGTTTTTAAGAATGTTTATCTTTCTGTATACAGTAAGAGTCGATTAATGATTTAAAGTTGATGCATTTCGTTTTGAGGTTAAAGCATACATGTGGATGAATATAAGAACACACCTTTCAGCGGTATAATATTGCACTAATACCACAATAAGTTTAAAACAACCATTACGTGCTATTTTTTTATGATTTCTTCACTATTATAATACAGAATGGAAAGGGGGAATGTGTGAAAAAGACATTATTGTATTGAAATAATATGACATATGTACTAGTAGTTTAATGTTTTGTGACAGTACTGCACAATTACTCCCGGCTTGATTTTTACAAGTTTTATTCTTCGTAAAGGAACAACGCATATAATAATGGATTTCTTTTATTTATCATTTGAATAATAGATATATATAACAAAAAATAAAAATGACTTTAACATGAAAAAGTAGATAATAATTTTGTATCAAGCATCACCTGAAAGGCAACACAAGTACGCTAAGAAGGGTTCTATATGTAGGTAATAATAAGCGTATCAAATGACTTGTTTTCGCGAAAACTGTATTCAGTTTGATATATTCCACGTGCTTGATGATTGCTTTGTCTACCAAATAACGTTGCGGAGATGAATTACTCGCGAATATTCTTAGGATTCCTTTATCAATAAAACATTGAGCAACCCACCGGTAAATTTATTTCTAGCTCTTATATCTAAGAGCGTCTACTGAGTCTAGCAATGGCATGGTCTTCATTATCCCTTATATAGACATGTTTAGATTGACTTCATCAGTATCATAAAAATTAACACATGTAAATTAAGTCGTACATGGAATCCTTCTTCACTTTATAATACACAAAATTCCTTCTCTCGTTTTACAAATCAAGCCCAATTTTTATTTATTTGATCACATTGAAGCCCTCGTCGCAGACCAAAATTTAATGCTTCAACTTCATTTAAAGTTGTGATAATTAGATTAACCTGCTTTTGTGTATTTAGTGACAACACATAACGGTTAATATTTGTCAGAGTTTACACATAATAAAAAGCATTAAAGGACACAAACCTTCAAATAGATAATTTTTATAAAACAGAAATGAAAACAAAACTGTAGTTCAAATTTCAACTCAGGTTGTTCCTAGAAAATGAATGAAAATTATTGTCCATGGTTAAAATCAAAACTTTATTGCTAAAGAGAATCTTTGGTTTGATATTACACACTTGATGATTATCAACAACTGTGTTCGATGAACAACTAGCAATCATTTCTATCATATAGCTGACAATGATCTATTTGTGTTATTATTTTAATCAACAACCTTTCATTCAAGCAATTGCTGAATAAAGTATATTGCGAAAATCTCATTCATAATTAAATGGTCCTTTACTAGAGATGTTAGTCAACATAGTATGCGATAACAAAAGTAGTTCTCATCCACCTTTCCAAATATACCATATGTTAAGGAGATATCCTGATTGTCATCTGCGGATATTAAAAAAAAATGATAATTCATAAGTGTTAAAATAAAACTAATCTTTATGTCAGAATATTAGTTATTTTTGCTTCGTTCCATTTTTTTATTGCATTTGTGAACAATTTTAAGTGCCCTGGTGATTGAATTTAGTCGGACACTCTAGAATGAAATGCAATATCTTGTTAACAAATGAGGTATTAAAAAACATGAAATTAAGGTAATATCATTGGCAATCATACCACATCTTCTTATGTTTGTCTTACCTGATTTTAAAAGTCAAATAAACTCTCATGAGTAATCGTCCATATTTCTAAGCCAGCTGGTAGAAAAAAAGTCAAACGATGTACACGAAATTAAATCAATGAAATTCTAAAGATTTATTGTAAGATAACTGGTTGATGTCACCATTAAACTGATAATTAACCTTAAATAAATGTGCTTATCAGGGGGTTTTACATGTGTGTAATGTTACATTTCTTTTGTTCACAACCAATGTATAGACCTGTTGGCAACCATACAGATTTGAAGAAATATCAAAATTCAAGATAGATTCCTCTGTATTCCATAAATCAGATCACATTAGAATGATTTTTTTATCGACAAAAATGAAGAACAAGCAGTTGCAATAACATTCACGCTACTAAAAAGTAAAATCACAAAAATACTGAACTCCGAGGAAGTACCATATGCGCATTTCGACAATAAATGTCTCTTCGGACACTACATTATGTTAGAAAGTTGTTTAAACTGTCTTTCACTTGTTATAATGATTAAGTTCATTTGTTTTGAACGTTCCCTAATTTCTTTTATTTTGACCTCTGTATATATTAACTGCTGTTTTTTTTTTTTTTTTTTTTTTTTCGTCTACTAGTCAATGCTCAGAAAGACTATAGAAACATAAAAAGCAGTCTGTCCGATAAGGAATAGTGTGAAAAGTCCTAAATTTCAATAAGCAGTCTACAGTTTTTGTATGTAGAGAAGAGGGGATTTTTTTTATGTAGAGAAGAGGGGAGAGTAATTGCGAGATTCCGTACACTTAATTCAGGGCACCATGGATCACAAAAAGAAAATCAACAAAACTCATTTATGCATAACTAGGAAATTTGAAGGACTGCAGTTTACAGAACAGTGATAGTCACATAATGTCAGACCATTCTAAACTTCGGACAATGGAAAAATACTTCCTGACATCAACTATAAGTGGTTTTCATATATAACAAAAAACTAAAGTATTTTTGCAGGCAGTTGAATAAATCACACACTCTACCCGAAAACTAACACAATATAATTTGATGAGCACAATAATTTACAGCAAATTTATGTGTTCAAAGCCGTTTAACGGCAAATGACAGAAATCTTGCTAAATAAATTTGGTCTTTGTCATCATTTACGTTCAGAGTTTTCATCGTTTGATATAGTGACTACATTCGATCAGATGTCTTTAAGAACATACAAGTTGCTATCATTATCAGCAGTGATGTGTAAGAGATGATTCCAGACTGAATCATCTTCAAAAATCCAACCACGTGGTAATGGTGATCCACTTTGATTTCAGCATTTGCATTGTGTGCTCACAGACAAAGACAGTAAAACACAATTTCGCCCACCAGAGCTGCACTGCTTGAACACTCCAAAACGAGCTGCATATCAAGGTGGTAATGTATGGGGACAGGCAGTGATACATGAACAACATCTACCTAGTCCGGACGATTGGGGATGGATTAAGAAGAACGCCTATGAATTGTGGATTCCCAATTGGACATAATTAGCAGCCATTGCAGCATCTTGCCAGGAGTTACCCAAATGTGGATGCAAGAAAACTTGTTCTGGTAGATGCAAGTGGTACAAAGCTGGTTTGACATGTACAACATTGTGTTCCTGTAGCTGTTAGAACGAAATGCATCAGAAAATATGGTAGATTAATATATTAATCGACCTTTTTGCATGTCTTACATAATTACTGTTATATCAAACGGACATTTTTATCTCATATCCTTATTCCAATTATTTAACTCGAGTGTATGAACTTTTACGACCATAACCGGAAGTGGTGATTAATTTTTACAATTTCTTTCTGTTTGACATATTTTCATGTCATTTTGTTGTATTTTAAAAATTTGTGACGACCTATATCACGTTAAATTATGGTGTGGATCTGTTTTCAATCTCCGCTATTGAGCAAAATAATGTCAATTTTAAAATAAAGATGGCCGCCGTAAAAAACTTCAAAAATATGTTTGCTACCACGCTAATATACTTTAGTACACCATAAAGAACGAATGTGCCAAATCCTATGATTGTATTACCATTTGCATGATTTTGTCTAACTTCGGTACTAAGCCGCCTCACTAATAATGTTAATCATGTTAATGGAGAGGATACGGAACAATCTAGTAATTATTCTATTCTAGATTGTGCATAATTAATTGTGCATTTTCTTGTCACGGACGCTGAGTGTGCAAATGAAACCGAAATACATATGTGCCTACCTGTATGTTCTGATGCAACCTTTGAATATTGGTCTGTTTTATTAATAGTTTTTTAACGCTCTAGCAGTTTATATATATATTTTTTGGAGGAGATTTCAATTGCAGTTCTAAAATAGTAAAGTTCAGTAGAATTTATGAGCTTTTGGATTTTAACTATTCTTTTCTGTACGGAGGTCTGTTAATTTCAATATTCACTTAATCATATTATTATTAAACATGCAACACTTTTACTTTCACTAAAGCAAATATTCAGAAGAAGTTTGTCAATGATATACAAAGTGATGTTCTGTTTATCTATATACTCAGGAAAAACAAATCACAGATGATAATTAGTTTTTCTGTTTTAATGATTTCCTTATGTGAAAAAGCGTCCTTTTTAATACAGGTTGAATAAAAATAATAGTTGTTATCGAGAAGAGATTGAATGTTTTACACAAGTTAAAAAGAAATCTTGTAAGTCATTTTGATTTTTTTCTATAGCCTAGAGAAAAGTTTTCTTCTTTTCATGGACAGTAAAATGATTAATGATATGTTTTAAAACATGCACAGAAAAGTCTTGACGAAGAAACCAAGTGTATGGTGTTCATGACGATCATTAACTGAAACCTTTTATATTTGACACAGGAAATATACTTTGATAAACCAGCTTATAACATTATCAATTAGATAACTTTAGAACACGTCGTCCGATAGTATGACATATTTTTGTTGGGAAGGAACTTGCTTGTAAACCTTTACATGTATCTAATTATATCCGATAACCATGTGCGTTTGTTGTGTCGTTATCAGTTACGTGCCAACATTCAACTTCCTCGTGTGACCAAAACTATAAACAATGATAAATCGGCTTTAAGTTAGGTAAATAGAGGCTTTTGACATGCTCAATGTACTACTGATTATACTAATTCCTTATGGTAAGTAATTTATATTTTTATCCTTTCATCTCATTTCAATATAGATACATGTACTATTCTACCTAAAATGTATGTATTCATAATAGAGAGAAACATTAGTCAGTCATTTATGTCAATTTCCTTTGTAATGTATTAACAAGGACGACAAAAAAGTTCTTTTTCACATAATTTTCATGACAGAGAATAGTTTGATTGATCTGCGTTCGTTTGATTTTAGTGATTTTAATGATATTGATAATTCAATATTTTTAAAGGTATTTGGATGTGTAATATAGAGAACTTTAAACAAAAAAAGTGTTCATATTGCAATCGGTTACATAATACTATAGTAATAATTGAAAGATGGTTCCATAATGGCTCTGTTCATGCTGTTATATGTACAAGGTCTGTTATAAAGGTCGACGATGCCTGTAATGGCACGATGCATCGCTGAGGGGCATAACAACTTCCGTGGCCATTATAACTTACCGAGGACAAATAGCAGGGTCAATTTGAAAACACCAATTTCTTAATACTTTTATTAACCAAACAGTCAATGTGTAATATCTAAACAAACCAAATAATTTTTTGTTTGAGGAGCAATTGTATATATTTAATTTTACCAAATGCAATATTAAAAAGACACTTTATAAGTGATGTGATGGAATAACATGTAAACATAAATACAGTTTAAGTGTTGTCCTGATCAAAGCAATGTATGACATAAAAAATACATTCTGGATTTTAAAACTCAGAATTGAATAAATTGATACACATCATGAAATGTGTTATGCAAATTATTAACTGGACAACTAGGTCAAATACAATACTCAGTCATGTTTCTTTGTTACTTTAAATGATGTTTCTTTTTCCCCATAAATGTATTTGAATTGATTAAAACTGCAAATCCGTAATGGCCTTGATTATTCATATTTGCCCTGTTTGTTTGTTTGTTTTTTTTTATAATGGCCCTGTTTTTGATCATAATGCCCCTGTTTTTTTTTATTCATTATGGTCCTGTTTTGTTCATCATGGCCCTATTTTTCATAACGACCATGTTTATTCATTATAAACCTTTTTATTTATAATGGCCCTGTATAAATGTCCTGTGAGTCTGAAATGGACCAGTTTGGTTAATAAATGGGCAGTTTCATACATTATGCACTAAACTGGTTAATAAATGTTTATATTTTATTGCTGTTTAAATGTATAGTAATTTACACGATAACAATCTCACTGCACCAGATGCGCATTTTGACAATTTATGTTTATTCAGTGATGCTCCAAATTATAAGACTTAAAAATCCAAAACCTCATACCCACGTTGAAGTATTGATACAGTTAATATTGCCCTTTTATGTTTATTAAGTACAATCATCGCAAACAGTAGTTCATCAGCACTTTCCTGGCATAACTTGGAATGGAGCTAGGGATGAATGCAAACCTTTTGGTTTAGAAAACCGAGAAGACTACCTGCAAGATAGCATCATTTCAGATGAACAAGAATTTTGGATGGGAAAGGCTATCTACAAGGAACCAACACCATGGATCGAAATAATTGGTATATAGATTTTGTAACAATTTTCAAACGTAAACTTCAGTGAAAGAACAAAATAATAATATAACAAGAAAACCCATGAAAATATGAGATATATGTCTGTACCATATTGCAAGGTCTGAATTGAAATGAGCTAGAATAAGTTAAGAATTAGTGATTCTATACCTTGTAGACACAATATAGAGTCAATTTATTTGGCATACCTTGATAAAATAACAGCGAATACATTGGTATAATTAGAAATCATAAAAATAATAAAGCTATGTATATGTCATCCACCATTCTTTTTAAGGTTCTGGTTGTTTAAAATTATCATATTTTGCAAAAATTGAATACAATAAGATATCTCTAAGACACAAAACCCTACAATACTATAAAAAACGAATGGAATAGTCATAACAGTTCACAATAAACAAACTTCCTGTCTTAATCTTTTAACTATTTTGATTCGAGCGTCACTAATAAGTCTTTTGTAGACAAAACGCACATCTTTTGTGTACAACATTTTAAGTTTGGTATCTATGATGAGTTTTTCTATTAAAAAATAAATTCGACAAAAGGACAAAATTGTCCACTTTTTTTTCAATGGAACGATCAATTTCGGCAAAGTTATCATTAGGTCACAAAAATATTACATATTAATGATATTAAAAGATTTAGTTTCTATTTCAATATCTCAAACTCTACTGACATCAAATTAAAAGTCTATACCGACTATTTGCGCTCCACGATCGAGATGGAAATATCAATTAACCATATTTGCACAGTATTTTCCATCTTGATAGTGACACCTGCCATGTAACTCCTGTTTGTTTAAAGTGTTCATGGGTCAATAATAATTATAATGATAATAATGATAACGATGAATTCTTTATTTAATTAGTTGTAACGATTCCTTCAAATGTGGATTAAACAAATGTATCTGGTTTAACCCTCATATATTACTAAATTTATAAACCATCTGTAAATTTGACCGATTGAGACATATTGAAATGAATGAAATGGTTTTCGAGGACAGGGCATAGACAATACTGTTTCAACGGAGAAAATGTAACGGATTAGAAAAGATAAATAGAGTAGTGAAATTAGAGAAATTTCTGTACTTATTGCATCTAATAATTTCATATTTGTTTGTTAAAGGGTGTTTTCAAATAAGGAGAAGTCACGGTCACCCTTTTCACCCAGTGGTATCCATTGGAGCGTGTAAACAAAAATGTGACTCCGAAAACATGGGAAGTTATTTTGGTTACAGCAAAAAGCACCAGAGCGTAAGTAAAGTAAAATGTTATATTTTTTTGAATTCAAAATCAAATCCGTCTTTGTAATGTTAAAGTATAATCATGTCACATTGTTAAAAATTTCTACTGAATTTTTTTCTAACACTTTAACAATTGTCCTTGTATATATTAAAAAAATCACAACTGCCTAGTTTTTGTAGATATTGTAATATCAAACTATATCATTTGGTTTATAGAATTGTGCTTGTCTGCCTTATAAAATCAATCAACGCCATCAACTTCGTATAACAAGTTGTGTTAATTCAGCACATTTCTTCGTATATAAGGGTAAGTTACTTAAACATGTTTAATGTGACTAATATTTACAGAATAGATAATGGAAATGGTGAATGTGTCAAAGAGACAACAACCCGACAAAGAGCAATAAAACAGTCCAAGGCCACAAATGGGTCTTCAATGCAGCGAGAAAATCCCGCACCCAAAGGCGGTCTTCAGCTGGTCCCTAAACAAATAATGTATACTAGTTCAGCGAAATGGACGCCACACAAAACTACTAATATAAAAATGAACCAAAATTTAAAAAACCCACAAGACTAGCAAAGACTATTTGTCATACAAATAAAGTCCATGCAAGTTAGACAATTCTATAATATATCGGTTTTACTTTTTCCAATGATTAGAGTTATTAGGTAATACCATCATATATTGATACTTTTCCTCAAGATTATATTTATGTATGAGGAATTTGCTGAAACCGAAGTACATGTTTACAGGTATTCAAATGTTATAATTTATTCTATAGTTAATCTCTCATGTTTTACATTTCCACATGCAATATTCTGTTGATCTCAACATGTCAGACTTCTTCTTATTAGTTTATGTTATAACCAATCTCTGTTTTTATTTTTACCATAAGTTTTCTAAACTATGTTTAACATTTAAAACGTGTTTCTTTTCTGCTTTAAGTTTATAATGGTGAAGTCCGCAACTCTTCAGACCCCGGAAACTGCACAACAATATGTTGCGGTACTTGTAATATGCTTACGCGAAATGGCAATCAGTTGGAAGGGAGACGTTGCAGTTCAGTTGACAGAAGAATAGTTGGTAGATGTGGTAATACTTTTTATTTAGTCATATAATGTTAATGCAAGATCAGCGTGCAATCATATTTGTTATTGTCAATAGACAGAAATAAAACTTTATTGTCGATTTTAGGAAATGCTAAATACAAATGATGCCATTTAAATGTTAAATAAGGGTTTAATTTTTGCGACATTTATCTCGTCGCAAATAGTGTATACCATCGCGACATTTCTGAATTTCCATTAAACAAATAGGTGCTCTGGAAGGGGAAACAGATACTGCTCCCCATGTGGCAACCAATAAAAATAATTTGGAGCTACATTTATACAACATGCACTTGAATTGTTTCATATTTTTTCATATCAAGGCCCTTTTATCTGGCTATACAACGTGAGTTTTGTTCAGGCCGTACGGGGACCTATATTTGATTAGTTTTAACTATAGATCACCGTAATGCTTCCAACAATGACCGAAACCAAAACCGTACAGTGGGGTGAAAAGACTTTGATATAAAATGTTACATATTTTAAGTTCATGCCGGGAGATGCGTATACATTGTTTAATTTTACAAAGAAATGTACACTTACTAGCATTTTATCTGTAAGAAAGCGATTTATTTTCATCCGTGTATTTATAAATATTATGTTATGATCATGATGCATGCTATTTGTAAGTTGTTTTTTTTTTCGATTTATAATATATTATCTATATATAGAATGATAATGTAAGAAGAGAACATTTATTTGTTGTCAGGTAGATAATATTATATTTGTATTTATGGTCATTCGTCATGAGAAAAAGCAACAACACTGTTATATAACTTGGGAATTACTTAACTAAAGTTACCAGATGCATCAAATGAGATTCTGTTTTTTAATCTATACTGCACGATATTTAAAAGCCAGTTTTTTTTTTTGGATTATTTAATTACATTTAATTCAAAACTTAACGCCTAAAACTATCAAATTATGAGTGTTTTTTCCTCAAAGGGACACGAAAATCCAGTATTACTGTTATATTTGTATGTATTCCATACGATATATTCTACGCAGTTAATGCGAAACGTAATGCAATCGATGTGCGGGTTTGTCCCATTAAGTGTAAAGCGAATATTGAAACTCATAAGTCAAAAAACGAACTGAAAATGCAATGGCAAAAAAAGAAAAAAAGAAAAGACAAATAACAGTCTATAAAACTCACCATAAAAACTAAAGAATGAACAACACGAATCCCACCAAATAATTAGGGTGATCTCAGGTGCTCAAAAAGTGTACTCAAATCTTGCTCTATATGTGGCACAAGTCGTGTCGATTATGTAAATGCAAACCCAGTGATAAGTGTATTCTGATTTAGAAATAAGAAGATGTGGTATAATTGCCAATGAGAAAACTCTCAACCAGAGACCAAATGACATAGAAGTTAACAACTATAGGTCACCGTACGCATTGTAGGCTATAAAAGGCTTCGAAATAACAAATTTAAAACATTTCAGACGAGAAAAACTAACAACCTGATTTATGTAAAAATCAATGAACGAATACAAATATGATATACAGCAACAAACGACAACCACTGAATTATAGGCTCTTGACTTGGGACAGGCACACACAGAATACATGATAAGTCACATTCGAGGAAAATAGGTTGTGTTTACGACAATTGGAACGTATCCGTCATTATCTGTGAATCAGATATTCCATAACTGTCAGCCAACTCTTGAGGGCGTCCTTAAACTTTTCGCAGGCATGACTTAAACTTCACCACTTACAAAGGTTCCATGGCTTCCTTGTAAGCAGCAATCCTGAATTAAGGAATTCATTATAGGAAATGCAAGCTCCGGAATATTGTTACAACCAATAGATTTATACTCCATAATCAGGCATATGCTGTAAAATTGCTACATAGAAAGAGAAAATTTACAATTGGAAACCTTATATCATATCTTTCGTCATGAAGAATTGTTTTCAACCGACCCTACTTGTCAATTTCATGATGTAAGTCAAGATATGAGACAGGCTTAACTGTATATGTTGTGCCTTTTTTTTAAGTTTAATTATTTGAGTCGCTTGACTGAATCGCAAACTTTACGAAAATATGAAAAGAAAAAAAATGATACAAAACTGTGTAATGATAGTCCTTACATATATGACAAAGAAAGGTATTTGCTAACCTTACTGAATTAACATACTGTATCACAATATGTAAGGATGTATAATTTAGACATGAACTCATAAATGCAACAGTTCTATAAGATATTTCATGCAAAATTAAGTTTGCAGTTCAGTTCAATATCATTAACTTATTTGCATTTTTGATTAAACATGTAACCCGAATTTACAGGACTAAAGGGAGTGATGAGACTGTTTCAGTTTATAACAATTCGAAATGCACTTGACGATAGTTTGTCTCAATATCCTCAGGAGTAAAATGATGATAATGAAGTTTGTTTTGTTTTCTGCTTTGCTTCGCTTTTTCAAATATTGACTTTTGTTTAGATTATGATATGATTTGTTACGAAATATCGGAATCCGTAAGAAACTGTTCAAACATTATGTACTAGACCATTTACAAACTGCAAGTTGGGGTAGGGTATTTGTAAATGCCGTGACTCTTTTTTAAGGGTACAGAGAAGTTAAAAAAATTGAGATTGCATATGTCACTGTCGTTAATGTTTTCTTTTATTCTAAACATAAACATTCGTCAAATGTACATCACTGAATCGGTAAAATAGTGGATAAACAATGTTGTGACACATATGTTGTTTATGTTCACAAGTCACAAAAACCCATCATTTACAACCAATTGTTTGAATTTAAAACGAAATTAAAGGTTATCACTGGTATTATTGTGTTAAATTTTCTTTTCCATTAGTTTATAGTTACTTCCTCTGGTGTATTTAAAATATTGTGTCAACTTGGAGTTATGAGATTCAAATTGAAAACGACTTCAACAACCTATCTCAACAATGGGTTGTATGCGAAAGGGGTTGTTGTTTAAGTCAGTTTAACAACTCTATCAGCCAAATTGTCCACAATGGTCAATGTAAAGTAAATTTTTACATATTTTCTTTATCCACAAAATGAAGGAGAATACTTGTATATGTTTGATTCAGAAGAAACACCGACATAGCTAGATAATACAATTAATTATCTAATTACTACCACAATTTGATATTAATAAGTATTGTAATTTTCATTGTTATTAATAAATGTAATAGCAGTATTACTAATCTAATCTTGAATCAATCCTAATCCTATCTTATTTGTGGGAAATATTTTTATAAATTCAAATGTGACGTCACTTTGTGTGTTTTTTTAGAATTTCAAATGTGACGTCACTTTGTGCGTTGAGGCTTTTGCTAACTCGGCTGTGTATTTTTATATGTTGGATTAAGTTGTTGTATGTAATGTATCCGTTTTTATTCTGTAGTTAGTTCCCACTTCGGTTTTATCATGTATATCTATTATATAGTCATTTTATAAAATTCACTGTTTGCAAAATTATAAATTATTCTAGATAATAAGGATGTTCTTGTCCCAGGCAGAAAACCCTGGCCGTGTAAGGCGCAACTTTTTGGAAGTTTTGGTCCTCGGTGCTCTTCAGCTTTGTACTTGTTTTGGCTTTAAAACTTTTTTCATCTGAGCGTCACTGGTTGGTCTTGTGTGGACGAGACGCACGTCTGGCGTATTGAATTTTAAGCCTAGTACCTTCTGCTAGCTATTATTCGTGTGTTTCTTTGTCCTATATGTTCTCCCATTTATTTGTATTGTGGTCCTGTCATGTGATGTTGTCGTTTTGGTGTTGTGTTTGACGTTGCCATAAAAGCGGGAGGTTTGGCATGCCACAAAACCAGGTTCAACCCACCATTTTTTTCTTAAAATGTCCTGTACCAAGTCAAGAAAATGGCCATTGTTATATTATAGTTTGTTTCTGTGTGTGTTACATTTTATAGTTGTGTCTTTGTTGTGTCGTTGTTCTCCTCTTATATTTGATGCGTTTCCCTCAGTTTTAGTTTGTTACCCGGATTTGTTTTTATCTCTATCGATTTATGAGTTTCGAACAGCGGTATACTACTATTGCCTTTGTATATCAAATAGTACTGATGTTCCTTTAAAACAATTTGTGTAGCCATATATTAAAATTTAAGACAGCTAAGGTATAATAGATAATTTAACAAAAAGAATCTAATAAAAAATAAGGAACTAATACATCAATAACAAGTTTATATATAATAAAAATAATGTAACTTTTAACTCGACATTAAAGGAAAAATCCATGATGGAAATCATATAGGTAACAAATTCGAGTTGAGCGATCAGGAACTTGTAGTTCTAGTAAAGAAATCGTATGATATCGATTCTTATGCTAACTATACGATTTTTTTTTTATATTTTAATCAAGTTATAATGTGTCTTTGAAATCAAATGTTTCTTACTTTTTTTAATTGTTGTAGATTGTTTGTCTGTGGTAACACCATGCAACATAAGTTTACAGATGTTCTCTGTTAATCCATTTTAAATATACATAGCAAGTGAAAACTAAACTCCAAAAAGTGCGATAGAAGTTAAAGTATCAAAATTATAGTTAACAGCATATAAAATGAAGGTTACTCCAAAAACATGTATTATGCCTAAGGAAATTGGTGTCGTGGAAATGAATAAACCTAAATATATCAAGAATTTATATGAACAAATTAACCTACACAAATGAGCAAAACATACACTTCGTACTAGCTTCAAAGAGCCTTGAAATAACAAAATGTGAAATACTGCATTAGACAAAATCAACGACCGGATTTATACCACAGCAAAGAACCAAAGACATATATAAAAGATATTTATACTACAACATTTACACGTTCCTGGCACATAAAGAACGTGTTAGGTTCTAACGTTTTAGAGAGTGTCCGGCACTCTGGTCACACAACTCAAACAAGAGAACATTGTTAAACTGATTTGAAAGGGATTGCTCAGATCATACTTACCAATGAGGCAAATAACGAAACGTCTAAATGTATCGGTCTAAGAGAGTCGCAGGTATTGAAAGCTACTTAAATCATATTAGTAAACTTTGCTTTGTTACTTAAATTAAAGTTAAAGACAAATATTTTTTTTTGGTAAACATATGCTGCAGTAACATTAGTACCGTTTATTTTGTTGCTACTATGTACCACTTGCTCGATATCACTGCTAGTGGACTATTAGTCCCCAAGGGTGTCACCAGCCCAGAAGCCAGCACTTCGGTATTGGAATAAAAAATACTGATATTGTTTTGATTGAAGTTTACTGTCAGTTAAAATTGTGGAAATCCGTTTATCTCCTTTGTAAAAAAGGAGAGGCGAAAGATACCAAAGGGACATTCAAACTCATAAGTCGGAAATAAACTGACAACACCATGGCTAAAAAGAAAAAAAAACAAACAGACAGACACTAGTACACAAGACACAACATTGAAAACTAAAGACTGAGCAACACGAATCCCACCAAAACTGGGGGTGATCTCAGGTGCTCCGGAAGGGTAAGCAGATCATGCTCCACATGTGGCACCAGTCGTGTTGCTCATGTTAGTACAAACCCAGTAATAATTCTAAATCAGTAGATCACATTCGGGGAAAAGGGGACGGGATTGTAGTTACGACATTTGGAACATATCCACTATTATCTGTGAAACGGATATTCCATAACGGTCAACCAACTCATGATAGCGTGCGTAAAATTTACGAAGGGACGATTTCAACTTCACCACTTGGAACTCTTGGTTTAATAGCTTCCTTGTGAGCAGCAACCCTCTATCAAGGAAGTCATGATAGGAAATAAAAGCCCTGGAACATCTTATCAACTGGGACATATATACTCCGTATGCAGGCGCTGATGGAATGTTGCTACATAGAAATGAAAAGTTCCCGATTGGGAAGCCGAAATCATCTCTTTATCAACCGAACCTCATTGTCAATTTCTAGATGTAAATCACGATATGAGGCAGACTTAACTGTATCTGTTGTATTCTTTATCTCAAGTCCGATGGGATAGATGCGTTCAACATAGTCACCAAATTTTGAATTATCTAGTGAGAGAACATCATCTTTATAGTGGAGAGTAAAGTTAAAGGAAACTGCTAACTTCTTTTCTTTCTTCTTAAGAAGTTCCTGTATGAGTTTGTATTGTTTGGGGCTTTATCTGCGGGGACAACAGCATATGTATGGAGGTAGGGCAAGTGTTTTGCATCATTTGGGCCTTGAAAGATTGATATAGCATGGGTATTCATAGACCCATTCAGTTTCTTAATTCTGATTTGTATCAACGACCTCACAGCCTTAATCCATCCGAAAAGAGTATCCACGTCTTCTTTCCCGCATTTAACCCATTGCCTGGCATAATCCTCGACCGAATCCATCAGTATTTTGAATTTGTGTTTCCAATTGATGGATTTAGGCTCACGATATTTCGGGCCTCTGGATAGCACATTTCGCAAAGAAGTGTTATTAACAATGTTTAGTTCACCAGTAAAAACGTGCCCAGCCGGTTTATATATGAATGGGGAACAGGCATAGGTGCAATCAGGATGTTTAGCTTTGAAGTCGTCAATCTTGAGATCCTGCAACACGTGTTTTTAATTGAAAATTTTAGTTGCAATTGGTTTGGTATAGGTATAAGAAATGATAGGTACAGACTGATCTTTAAAATAGAGAGGTATTTTCGAGTGAACTAATTGATGATGAAGGATATTGGCCAAGTTGATGGCATCGAGACCTTTGTTGGCAAAGGAAAGTTTAAGAAAAGATCTTTTCTCCTTTTCATCTTTTCCAATGCGAACTGGTTTGAAAAGTCTGTGACTCGCAATATCCGAAATGATAGCTGTAAGTTTGTATTGGTTTGCTGAGGGTTTGTAACAGTGGTTTACAATCATAAGTTGTACAGAGAATGACGTTTTGAAAGGGGTAATGAATAAAGCTTCGTGCGAATGTGATAAATACCTAACGGCTTTTGTATAAATGGCAGCAGGTAATTAATAGAGACATCATGGATAGTAGGTGATGTTTAATGACGATGATCAGGACTGTGTCTACGTCGAGGAATAGAGTTAAAATGATCATCACATTCACCGAGCTACAGGAAGGACTAGATAGAATACCTATACCATCAATTTTATCATTAGAATCATTTGGTGTCGCTGTTCCCAATTGTCGAATCCAGTAGTCTTCTTTTTGTCTACGGAGAGGTGTTGCACGATGAGGATTGTTAGTCATGTGGTATAGTTTTTCGATGATGCGAACTTGCATAGAAAGGATTGAATTATCAGGCTGGTTAAAATGCTGGTAAACAATGTCGCTTGTTTTGTTTATTGATGTCTGATATATGGCCGCACATTCGTTTATGTAGCCTTCCTTGTTTCACCGACGTATACCAATCCGCAAAGGTTACACTCTAATCCGTAGACGATATTTGTTGATTTACAATTCAGATCATCGTAGAATCTGGTAAAATAAGACTTTTTAGTTTAATTGCTAGTAAATTGAGCATCTGTTGTTAAAACTTTAAAGGTTTTGCTTATTTGGTAATACATTTCGAAATGAGACAGTGTTGTTCAGAGTCATTAAAATCCAAAATGTCTTGGAGAACTGAACACGGCTGCGTACGTAGATGATTGCTGCTGTCATTAGTATGATGATCTGAATGTGTCATGCTAGGGATATTTATCATGTTTGGTGATGAAGGAACAACTCCATATCAGCCGACACCGTGTCCATGGGGACGTCTGTTTCGGACCTTTTTATACTCGGCGACGTCCGAGCCAGTATTCTGTTTGATATATGTAAATTCATGCATATTATGCTACTAGGCGGATGGTTTCCTCGGGGACAAAATTTGGCTACACTTTAGATCATTTGTGGTTGGATCAGCTCTTCAACGTTTGTATTAGGTTTTGGATTTACAAATATTTTGGCTTCGAGCATCACTGAAGAGACATTAATTGTCGAAATGGCATCTGGTGCAGATATATCGGTACCGGATTTTTTTGGGTTTTTTTTTGGTTATAAGTAAGTAAGTTTTAATAAATAAATACATTTCAAAGACGAATACTTATTATTTTGTGAACAAATCGCCATATTGTCACATATGCACAAATAAATATGTACATACTAAAAATATATTAAAAATGTAAATGTGTGTTCAAAATGCAATTGATTTACGCAACTGAAGGTAATCAAACGGCTAAAACAATGATCAAAACCTATATCGTATAGATAGCTAACATAGACCCTGACATGACATGAAGACAATAGAACAAATACATACAAGTATTTGCAGATTCTGAAACCTAGTACAAAGCCAATAATTATTATACAACTAAATCAGGTTGTTTTCAAATAGTGCACATCTACCTTAACTAGTGTAAAGGTGTCACAAATCTGAGAAAAGTATAACCTTGTGTAATGCCAAAATATAAATACATTATATAGATATTACAGAGTACACACACTTTGAAATGTTGGTAACAGTCTATATAAACCATTCAATAACCAGATACTAGTGCCTATGTTTTTCTCTTTGGAGTATGTTCCGATAACAGTATATCTTATAGTGAATATAAAATTCTTAAAACAAAGTCTAAAAAAGATATGTTCATATGAATAAGAAACGTTTACCAGTAATGACTTACAGGATTATTTCTGTGTACTCGTTTGGTTTTTTTTTCTTGCTTTTCTTGAATGAAATGACATTATACATGTATATACTTTGTACATTTTCCAAAAAAACACAGATACTCGGGTTTTGATGAAAATACAAGAAAAACTTTGTGATACATGTGGAAGTGATATTGCAGAGTCTAGAAAGACATCGGAACTTGTCGATTAAAATTATCGATAGTTTTAACAAAATCATATGCCTAAGGAAGTTACCATATCCAGCTCACATTCATTTTTCGATATAAAATATTCGTGAAATCAGAGTCAAAACTCTGATTTAGCATAAACTACGAACAGTTAACATCGTGATGAACATGACGATTTTCCTTTACGTCTTACGGTGTTTTTATATCCCAACTCGTTCGCTATGCCCGTGTCTGAAAGAACGTTTTGGATTTCAATGAGCGTATTCCATGAAATACTGGTAAATTATTAAGTCAGATATTTCGTTACCACAAATTACTTAAAACCTTTACTAAATTCTTCCATGTATAAAAAGATTTGTTTTGGAAGTTTGGCTGTACATGCTGTACATGTAGAAGACTTATTCAAACGGAATAGCACATCCTAATTTTTATGGTGATGATGTTTACCGAGCCCAAATTTTAGATACGATCCGGGTAAACCTACCAATCCTTCAATTGAACTCATTCTAAATGGTTACCAATTCAACACTGAATTTAGATCTTTGAATATTGTTTTGATTGGTATAAATATTGATGTTGTTATCAGTGGATTAATACCATATTAAATATTAGTGTAATACACATATGCGAACCACGGTTCTACAATCTGTCAAAATCGACATATAGTAAAATATCTTTTTTATACGTCTATTAATATTCATGGTCCTACATTCTGTCGATGTATTTGTCTGACTGTTTATGACGTCTTTTACTAATTTCATTGGATGTTGAATGTGTACTGATTGATATCTTGGTATTATTTAGATGACTTTGTTATTAGTTGTTAATTGGCTTTGAACTAGCTTTCAGTAACTGCGATTACTCTAAGATCTGTGCTTTGCGTCATTTTTATTGTAAGGGATGAATATATTCCCTGCCACGTCCGGTCTGTGTTTTTGTTAGATGTTTTTTTCTGCTTTGTATCTATCTTATGAGTGAAGCCCCTTTCGACTGTTTTTTTATAGTTTATTCTAATGTTGTACTGTTACACCACTGTCCAAGGTTAGAGGGTGGGTTTGGCGCCAGCGAACATGTTTAACCCCGCTAAATTCTTGCTGTGCCTCTCTCATGTCCGGAGCCTGTATTCCAGTGGTTGTCGTTGGTTCATGTCTGTCATATTTGTTTTTCCGTAAATTGTTTTGTTATAGAATGACATAGTTTTCTAAATTGAATTGTTTAATATTTTCATGTCGGTGCCTTTTATAGCCATCTATACGGTGTGGGTTTTTTCTCATTGTTGAAGGCCGTACTGTTGTAATTGCTGACATCCACTTCATTTGAACTTTGGTGAATAGATGTATCATTGGCAATCATACCACATCTCCTTATCTTAATATGTATAATACATAAGTTTAATGTTTATATGACTATAGGGTCATGGTAAACTGACTATCCGGAAAAGGGACAGCTTTTACATGATTAACGTGATAATAACGATAATCTAAAAGCATAAATACGCAATACAAATTAGCATCATTATTAATTTAACATATATCAGAACATAATATTTATTGTACATTTTTTCATTATTCTGTTTTGGTTAAAAACAAGTGAGGAATACATAAAGAAGTAATTAATACAATTTAATCAGGTCATTAAAGATTGCATATTTTGGCGTTAATATTGATTCACTTATAGGGTCTTTGCATCGGCACTAAACACATTTATTTAAAAACCAACCATGACACGGGTTATGTTCTTCTCATATATGTTATGATGGTATGATACTAAACCCCTAACGGGAAGGATTGTGCCTGATATTCATATGATGAAGACATAATCTTTCAATCAGTTTAATTGAAGTCTGGAGCTGGCATGACTGTCCCAAGTCAGGAGCCTCTAGCCTTTGTTAGTCTTGTATTATTTTTAATTTTTGTTTCTTGTGTACAATTTGGAGTTTAGTATGGCGTTCATTATCACTGAACTAGTATATATATTTGTTTAGGGGCCAGCTGAAGGACGCCTCCGGGTGCGGGAATTTCTCGCTGCATTGAAGACCTGTTGGTGGCCTTCTGCTGTTGTCTGTTCTGTGGTCGGGTTGTTGTCTCTTTGACACATTCCCCATTTCCATTCTCAATTTTATAATGTATCATTACTTCAAACGATTTCAATTTTCTCTGGAGATTATCAGGCTTAAACCAGTTACATGTATTGCCGTTCAGTTTAAGGATTTATTAAGTCAGTTGCAGGATAACAATAAAATTTCTTCTTTTTTACATTAACTACTGTGGATTCATAACTTTTCGTGGGTATCAATTTTTGTGGAGTGGAGAAAACTTATACTTGTATTTTCGCGGATACTTGATTGTGTGTTTGTGTTAAAGTTTGCATAGAGGCCCATAGGAAATGTGTACATGTGTTTCGTTGAACTCTAAAATTCGTTGTTAAGGTTAAACCACGGAAACCATGAAAATTGGTACTCCAAGAATAATCATGAATCCACAATATTACGCTTTTAGATCAAAATTACTTGCAATAAAAAGCATACTTTCAATATTAGTAGGAACGAGTGAGTCTATATGGGATTTAGATTATTTCGGAAGCTTGGATTTTTGCAAACAAAGAAACGGATTACTACTTTCACCTTTAAACTATTGTCAAAGAAATAGAAAACACAACGGGCAATTGTTATGGACAAATGTCTTCCGTGAGGAGGTTGAAATTATAAAAACAAAAGGTAACTAACTATGTAAAATTCACAATGTATATACTCATCATTCTTACTCAGAATATACCATTTCTTTTTTATACTACTATATATGCGCAAGGCAAATACGCAAATATCTTTTTATTATTAGTATTTGTTATCCCAGACCATCAGTACTCAACGTACAGAACAGTTCTGGGTTTGTCCTTTTGTTGTCCTGTGAATAGCAGCCATACACATTCTGTCGGTTGTCTTACATTCCTTTCATGAAATTTGACAGGATATTCATATGCGCAACCAAAATTTCAAAGAATTGTTCCGGAACAATAATGTATGAATATTTGCAACAAGTTCAATTGTATTTGAGATACAGAATACCGTTACCCTTCTAAATTCTTTGAACAGAGTATATTTCAAGATAATGTGAAACAATATTTTATGTCTACTTGGACATGTTGGGTTCCTTGAACAATTTTGTCTATTTGACAGAACTATAAACAACTGTCAAACAAGTTTGAAGTTAAGCTAGCTATCAATTATCAACTTGCCATTTAATAAAAAAAAAATGGACCATAAAAGAATGAGCAGCATGAAGCGTGCTGAAAATTGTTGTTTCATCAAGTGATCCAGAAAGTTACCATGTTTTTGTTCCTCTAACTGCACCAGGTGTTTTCTCGATACATGTGGAATGAATCATAAATAGGTATTTACATAAACAAATACAAAACGACAGAATTGTTCTACGGCAAATGGAACAAAGATTTTATCTAACGGTTACATAGATAAAGATGACAATCAAATCAAAACGGATACAGTTGTAGCTCTATGTAAAAAGGATACATCTATTTGTTTTTGCTAGGTAAAACCAGAAAGATATTATAGATACAGATAAATAAAATATCTTCCAATTGTCTTTATCACAATACGTCATCTTTTTTTTCAAATGTGACAACCAAGTCTTTCGTTTTCAGCGTTGTTTTGTGAATTGTAGTTGTCTTTGACGAAAGTCCCTCTTGTGTCTTCCGCCTCTCTTTTGAAAAAAGTGTATGTACGGATAAATTATAGAGATACTTGCTCGTACTTTATATGACGATAGTTTCAACGTCTATTCCAGCTGTATCCTTAGCTAATACAATTATCTAAAATCCTCTGAACCTTCCTGTCTCATGTTGGTACATTCTGGTGTCCTTTATTAACAAAGTATGCTTCTCTTTATACTCCAGTCAAGATTGTGTGATCATAAGTTTTATATAAGCAGAACGAATACTTTTAGCATTTTTGAATATCAACCTTCGGTTATTATGATATAGGACTACAGTAACTAGTATTGTTTTACTAATCGTAAATGATATTGTATTAAATAGATATAGTACATTCTGACAAGCCATGTCAAACAAGAACTCTTTCGTCAATAATTATTAGACATATAGCTATAATTGAAATGTAACAAAACGTGTTCTGTTTTAAAAATTAACACACATAATGATATTGATTATATCGGAATTGCAATTCAATTCCATTGTATAAAGCAAATGTGAACTAGTGTGATATAGGGTCAATGCGAAACTGTATGAAACGTTATTAATAGATACCATGCGTATCTTCTGTTTCTTTCTGGATAATAAATAAATACGTAAAAATAGATTGATAAATTCATTGATTAATCGTTAAGCTAAACATGAATAAAGAAAAAAAACATAGACTTCACTCGATACTATTTACCCTTTTCTAGATTTCGACGAGGATCCCGTGCGATGCTTTTCCGGAGTATTTATCCTCGTAGAAGGACTAAGAATATTAAAAGTATCAGACCACAGCTGCAGCGAACATAAACACTGGTTTATATGCAAAACGAGTAAGTATGTTCAATTAATTTGAGTTTCTTTGTTTAAAAGATTAAAGGATAACTCAAATGCTGTTTTTGCAATGGCTAACATATTGCATGATACTTTCATTCACAGATTCTAATTTGCTAAGCTTCTGCGTCCGGGATAGCAAATGATGCAAATAAAACTGGAATGAATGATCTTTGTAAACATACATTTTTGGAATTATAATATACATAAGAATTGAATATTGGAACCAGAGGAGTGATTCATAAATTATAGTTATTCAAACGGCTTGTTCAAAAAATAAAGCTACAGATTCTGATTTTACAACAAATAATAAAGACACTTAAGTTTAGCTTCAACTATATTTAACGACCCACATGTTGCTCGACACTTTACTTAATCCACGAGAATTTGTCGGCGCTCAAGCATACAGAGCCCAAAATGGTATCATTTATTGTGGTCGAAAAACAAATTTAAAAAACTCGGTGATAAGGCAGTTTACAAATTACATGAAAGTCCATCATAACCAGTAATGTCACTACCGAGAGAGAACTTTTGGATAATCAAAGGTCTGCTTATATGTCCCTTTGTAATCCAACTTCCTTATTTATATCTTAATTTCAAAACTGCATTACAAACACAGCTATTGCTCCATTTGCCAATTGATACAAAACCTATCCAAGCATGCTAAGTCACATGTTTTCTCTCGTCAATTAAAAACCTGAATTCCGAGTTGTTGATATTTAAGAAAGTCAAAGAATTGTTTTGTACATACAATATTAGTCCTCTTCATCGTATTATTCTTGTCGTTCACAGCATCTTATTTCTCAATCCTTTACGCATACGTAAACAAAGTATAACTCGTTTTTTAATTTTTTTAAACTAAAATCAAAAAGATTAATTCCTACGTAGGTCTTCAAATGCATAGCATTTTGTACCGACTAGTTCTATTTGGCTGATATTGTTATGATGTTAGGTTTGTTATATTTACAGTATATTTCCATATATTGATAGTGATCGTGTTTTTTCAATGGTAAATCGACATTCTTATAGGAACACAATATGTTGCTATTTCTGTCACCTTTTTATTTGTTTATAGCATAAAATTCTACATGTACTTTTTATTCTTCATGACAGATACCGCCGTAACAGAAAGTATAACACAAAGTACATTAGACATGAGTAAGGGTAAACAGATAAACATTTCTTCAGGCCAGTCGTTAACACCTGTTTAACGGAATGATGCTTCAAAATCTACTTTTCACTGTATTTCCAGCCGTTTTTGGACCATTTCATCAGAACAGAATCATCTCTTCAACACAACTGATAATAGCCCTTCCTAATCTTCCTTATGCTAATTGTTGTATTCATGCCTGCTTTATGCATGTATTCATAATTCAAGCATAACGTTTACCCAGTATCCCTGCATTTTGGTTAATATGAGGCTAATGGCAAAGAATGCCCTGTTTATACAATTAACTTGGAATAAGAAAGAACAACAATGCTCTAATAATAGAAGTCCATCTGTAACGCTTGGGATGACAATTATAAGTCAGACTGTCTATTTCGTTTTCTCCTGAATAATTTGTTAATCGCCTGTCTCTGTATTTTTGTTTGATTTTTTGTTTTATAAATTCATAGTGTAGTTTAAGACAAATTATCTTTATGACAGGTACCACCAAAACAGAAACTATAACACACAGTCCGCTATTTACACTAAACATGAGCAAGGGTACACAGACGCACACTTCATCAGGCTTGTCGTTTACATCTTCAAGGAGTAAAACCAGTACAACGGGTAAGAATTTTTTTTATGTAATTGATTAACAATTTATAGAGACAATAATTACAACAATAATAATAATAATGATAGTTAGCAAGCCATCTGACTGCCAATATTCCCGTAAAATGTATCTACTTTGAAAGTTCTTCTTTGAGTTAGGTGTAAATATATATATTGTTTGGCATATTATTCAATTGTCTGTATTTTGAAATGTGAACCCAACATACTTTTGCTTTTATTATGTTTTAATTCTAAATAAGAAAGTTCTCTATACACCATTTTTCCATCTGCAGCATGCATGACTGTTAGGATAACTGGATTAACAAATGATCAAAGAGACAATGGAGATAAATCAACATCAATCGGTCAGTGCAATAATAATAAGAAGATATTTTGCAGTCAAAATTATTTATAATATCCTAAGTGTTCTCTCGTATATCTAGATTCAGTAAGATTTTTATTTCATGATTCGCAATGTGTATTCATGTAGAAACCTCTGGAATATCAAAAAACTGAAACAATAATTAAAATAAGATCCATACCTCATACCGTCCTTTTATCGAAATGTTTATTCATTATCAATGATTTTTATTGTAGAGTAATGCTGACAGAAGTTAACCATGGAAATAATCTCAACTCCTTGGTGGAGTAAAAATAGACAAAGACTTTGCTAAAAAAAAAACAATACGGAACTCGCTGCACATATAACTCTGCAATCCGATCCCGCCAAAAACCGATGGTGATATCATGTGCTTCTGATGGTTAGCAGATCCCTTTCCATTAGTGGTATTCATTTGTGCATATTGTATAATCATGCGTTTTTTAATGTTATGTTATAAGTAAGCAATTAGTTTAATTGTACATAAAATTTGCTGACAGTTTTTCAAGAAATTGTGGTTGTTAAAAATTAAGAAATAACTCATGCAAGCCATATATTTGTTATCATTTTCACAAGTCCCAAGCCATGTGAAAATGATAACAAATCTATGGCTGGCGTGAATTATTTCGATTCTAAAAGGACAAATAGGGTTATTTGAAAAAAACTGAAGCGAAGAAAAGATTGCCGTGTGTACGGCTGTTCTAATTAATCCCGTGTAAGATAAAAAAATACAAATTTCAAATAAATCTAAGGCTTGCATGAAATATCTTTTAAATAACCACTAGAAAAAATGTGTTCAATCCTTATAATTCTTAACCCAAACATTTTATTCGTTGGCTACTATTTGCTGTCAAATCCACAGTTGACATGTCGTTACTAAGGAGTGAGCCGGCATGTTGACTTGCTGAAATCCATGAATGTGCGAATGATGCAGTTGAATAGAGAATGAAACAACACCTACCCCAAAACTTCATTTTTATGCGATATTATTCGAATTTAGAGCTTACACGTAATGGAATAATCTTCAGCTTGACAGTTTTTCATTCATTCATGTTAATGCGCCAAGATCATTCATGAAATTTCTCAGAATTTTATTTTATTTTGATTTTAATCATTTTCTTAGATCTTATGCATTAATATTTTCTGTTATGCATTAGAATAGGAATAAAGGTATTGTATTTTAATTTGAACAGAACGAAATCCACTTAGTGTTTGCACATAGGTTACAATACATGTGGATTGACGTGGGAGGTAAATAGTAACAGCCATTAATATGTACATCTCGGAGTCTGCGCTAAATATAAATATGTCTAGAACTTTATCACGCTGTTGTTTACAAAGCGAAAGAAGCACGTCATTTTAGAATCATATCTCGATACTCTTAATTTAACATATCCTTGGGGATTTTATGCATACTTATTAAGTTTTACGCTGTGCAAATCGAGCGATGTATGAAACGTATTACATACTATCCAATTAATTATTTAACATTTAATTGACGTGTTAACTTATACCTAATTTGAAATAATTATGGAAAAATTTATTGATAAAGCATCTTCATTGTTCTCAATTAATGCTTATTTACCTAACACCAGTATACTAGTTTAAGGAAGATGTAAATTTGTTTTCCAGATTTTCCAGAAACGCATCTGAAATATTTTCACCTCGACTTCGTATTACTAGACCCATGTTCACAGAGATCTTTGTTTATTAAAGATTTTTGTTTTAAATGTCTAATTCAATTTTCAAACCAAATTTATTAACACATTGGACAAGTTTACCACATTATTGTTACTTTTCTTTCAATGATAGTAACTCCATGGAAATATGTACAAATGACTATAATGAGATATGGGATATAAGTCAATGAAATAGCCAGTATATTTTTCAGTAATATGCCTACAATTTGCAGTGACTGCCTAATTTTCAATAAACTATTAGAAATTGACTCACGAACCTTGCCGTCAAGTTTGATTGTTATTCAAAGCAAAATAATCCATTTCCATGTTGTCAAGTTACAACTTCTTAACAATAGCATAGTCTTCACTAAATCGTATGATATTGCAAAAAAAAGAAAACTGAGATCTTAAATACTTACTTCAACTCCACCAAATATATAGTTTATGTCCTGTACCAAAATCTTCGTCACTGGTTGTCTTTTGTTATATTAGATGTTGGGTTTTGTCTTATTTAATACATTGGCGTTGAACGTACAATTTGAAAAAAACTTGGTTTAGTTTATTCACTATTTTCAGGAAAGATCTCTATACAAATGTAGTTGAAACCTATTTTTCTTCGTGTTACAGGGTTGCTGTCCTGTTAAATTATACCCGAGTTTCATGTTATGCAACTCAACGGTTGAAATTCAACATTTATGGAAAAAGTATGAAATAGCTGGTTTACGTTATTAATTTTGTTTTATTGTGCTTAATATACAGGTTTACTGATGATATCTATTTCAAAGGAGACATGGTTGATTACCTCAATGGCAATTTTAACTGTTATCATCAGCACAGTAGCAAGTACTTCGATAATGGCATGAAAATGCAGATAGTGTTTGATTGAATTTTGCTGTTGTAAAAATTTGGAAATCAGTTTGAATTTAGGATTATATTTTCGTTATGCGAAGCTCTAACTTCTTGCTATATTTGGTTATACTTTATGTCCTTTTTGGTTTGATCAGCTGTTCAAAATTTTTATAATTGGTTAATTTTATTATAGATGATGCATCAATATATTGCCACTAAAGGTATCTTATCATGGCGATGGGGTTATAAATTCATGAACCAGAGGCTTTCGACCGATGCACTGAAAACGTAAAACAAACAGAAATTTTTGAAATTTGGTTATACTATGCAAGTGAGATAGCAAAGATTTGCTTGGGTATTTGTCTCGTTTCGTCTTCATCTTATCTGCGATATATATTCAATTTTATACAATCAAGTACTTTTTGTAGCAGGTCAAAGGGAATCTTTACAAAAACAAATAGATATGTGAAGGAAGACACAAATCGGGCGCACTTTTCAAACACAATATACCAGGATTCAAATAATACTTCAGATAGAACGAATGCAATGCCAATATCAAACCAAACGTATGGCCTTAGTGGAGCTAGTACATCAGTTTATGCCGTAGTGAATAAATTAACAAAACTTGAAAATAGAGATGAGACCTTCACTGTTGCATCTTATGGAGAATATGATCATTTACATGATATACAAAATCGGGGAATTAGTCCACACGACAATTTGTATCATAGTCATGGTGCACCGCGAACTGAGGAGGACCAAACCTATGATAGCTCAGATTTCGGGAACGGAAAATTCAATGAAGGAAACGCTTTATATGACCATTCTTTTTAGTGGTCGAAGGGGATTATATGTCAAATGAAAACCATGACAGTAACAACGCTGACATATACGACAAAGCATCTTAGCCTCATTCATTTCTTTCATACTTATTTAATTCCTATGAAAAAATGTAAAATAGTTCCAAACATTTCAAAATAAAGAGATATCATCTATAAATAATCGTATTTAATGTCGTCTGTAAAACTCTTTGTGTAATTAGAAATCAATTGATCAGATAACAATTGAAGGTATTTGTTCTTCATATTCACAATAGTTGAGGATGAACACTTCGATTGAAAATTGTGTTTTCGGTGTAAGAAGGTATCTAATCTTACACACATTCAAAGAATATTTTGTTTATATTCTCCTTTCGTTAGAATAAAGGAAATAATCATCTACTCCGAGCTAAAGGAAATACTTTCGGTGTCATTCAATTACAAAATGAAACTGCTGATGCCAATTGGTTGGTTTCTATATTTAAATCACAAAACAAAAGGTCAGGTACCTATACAATTATAGAAGGGCAAACGTTACTACTTTTGCCTTACCTTTTTCAAGATTATATGGTTTTTTTTTATCTCATGCAAATTAAAAGACTCCATTGCAATATGACGGACAATAAATCGTGTTATTCAAACGTATCAAATACTTGCTCTTATGCCCAACATATTTTGCTCTTTTTCCATATTTGTCCTCATGTTTTTCTTACAGAAATTGTATTAAACATATTTTAGTCTTAGAAACATGTTTTTTATAAGTTTTTATAGGCTTTGAACTAGTTACGGATTGTTAACGCCTTCAAACATGTTTTACCTAGTCACATTCCTCACGTGCCTGTCTCAGGTCAGCAGCCTGTAGTTCAGTGGTTGTCGTTGATTCATGTCAGTTATATGTGTGTTTAGTCCGTTACTTTCTAAATTGAATTGTTTCATATTTTTCATGTCGGGGTCTTTTATAGCCGACCATACTGTATGGCTTTTCTCATTGTTGAAGGCCGTACGGTTGCATATAGTTGCTTACATCCACTTCATGTGAATTTTGGTGGAAAGTTATCTCATTGACAATCATACCACATCTCCTTATTTTTATATATGTCCAAGTTCAGGAGGTCAAATTTCGAGGTCATAAAGCAAGGATCGAAAACCAATAGAACCTACATTTAGGTCTTTACCATGTATAGTATACATTAGGTAACCAAACAGCACACTTCAAACAATCCAAGGGAGAAAACTATAAAATTTCAGCGAACCATTTTGAATCAAACGTAGTGCAGTTACAACTTATTGTAACTATAAATTTGAAAAAGCTTCGATATTTTTTTGCGTTTTCTGAGGAGTAGCAATAACAAACAAAGGTCCAAATAAAGAAGATGACCGTGCTATTTAACATTGACCTCCATTTTGTTCAGATAGAAGAAGGACTTTAAAAAAAAAAGACCCAGTGTCTCTATAATATAGTTTCTATTATTTTTGAGTTACGTCCATTGAAAAGCAATGTACCGACAAAAAATAACCAACATACATAAAGAAGAGAACACACAGTTTTAAACAATTGACACGTGTCTATATAATATCTCAAACTATGATCGACCCTGTGTACATATGTCTATCTATCACAACGACTGTATAATTAGCCCAAGTAAATTATTGTTGTGTATGTCATTCACAAAGAATTATTATATATCATAAACCGATAAATTAATACTTCAAACAAAGTAAAATTGATGGAAAACACGCAAATATTTTGTTATCTAATTTAATGAAGTTAAGGAAGTGTTTACAATATAATTTGAAGATAAATGAAACTACAAATACACACATAACTATAAAAGAATGTTACCGATAAGTAGCAATACTTCCTGCTTGCATGCACTTGACAAAAATTTTAAAAAACAAAAATGTCATTACGATTAAGAAGTTCGGGGACAATCGTGTTTCTTTGCCTTTTTCTGGTTAAAGGTAAGATTTTATTTAAAAGATAGATTTAAAAGATGTATGATATGATTTCAATGCATGCTTTTCATGTTTCTGTGTCGGCCTTTCTCATGTACGTCATCATAACGGATAATGTGCATATGTCCTTTCAAATATTTAGATATCTACACTTAGAACTTAGGATCCTCAATTCGGCATAACTTATATTTTGGCACTGCGAAGGTAATGTTTCGAAGACTTTCTATACCGTTTATGCAAAACATCAACTGGAGATCTACAGATTGACACGCTAGTCTTAGAGAGCATGATTTAATTATTAGTTATTTTTCACTAGCATTCAGTAACTGCGAATTCTGTTAGATTGACGCTTTGTGACTTTTGTCTATGTGTTATTTGTTTTCGTGTTTAATACTATTTTCTACAGATATTTACTGATATTTACAGTTTGTTTTTATGTTGTGTTATTGGGTTATGTAAATTGTAGATTTTATGCAATTGAGCTTCCTTTATGTAACATCTTTTATTTGGTATTATATTATTACGTGTTTTTCAAAAACACAGTTTGTCTTTGTGCTTATCCAAGAGCTACTGTCACAAACGGCAATGGTATTGGTGGCAGATTTTTGTAGTCTATGTTTCTAGATTTGTACAGATGTTCTGCTTGATCTATGGTCTTGTATATTGTGATAGCCGTTTGTAGTCCTCCAAGCTTTTGTTGATTGTGTTGTTGGTTGTTGCCCAGCTAGTTCACGTATATTCTACATTTTTTTTATCTATTACGTGAAGGAAGTTAAAGTGTTCTTTCATCTTAAGCTTTCTTAAGATATTTTCAGAGAAATTATTCATACATAAGTTCGAGCAAGACAGCCTTCACTTATATATATTCATAATAATGTCTGATCTAAGTTAGATGAATATAAGTCAATGTAATATCCAAACAACATCTTGCCATTCGTCAATGTCCATGTGCTCTGTATTGTATGGTTATTTGCTAAACTTTATATTGATAGTCTGTGAATGACTAAACTATATTTTAATTTCATTGCATCATATCGCTCATAATAATAATATATTTAGATAAACTATGTCATGGACTTGAGCTGCAGAGATATCCAAATGGGGTAACAGCAACAGATGCAAGTGATAAGTGTGGCACATCTGGTATAGAAAATGATCCTTTAGTTTTGACTAAATCGACAGAATTATATGGCCGAGAATTTTGGACAGGATTGGGTATTTTTACACAATTAACTCCTTGGATAGAGATTATTGGTAAGTAGGCCTTGTAAACCATTTTTATTTATGTTTACAAGGTATTCAGATAAAATCAGCTTGATGTATTTGACAAACTGCTTTGTATATACTCTTGTTAATAAAATGTTTGTTGTATTAGACACTGGCAGTTTTTGATTTCGAAAACATGTTACTCATCAGTGATCCTCAATAGACATTTTGAAATATTGTATCTTAAAGTTAATTGACGATGAATAGTTTGTGTTAATGATAACGATTTAGACATCTTAGTACTTGGCGTATTGATGGACTCATGTCTGTTATTGACGACTATGTGTCTTTTGTTTATCTGGGTTTGATTATTGACAATTTGGCGCAGTTTCCCATTTCCCCTTGTATGCAAAGTACAATAAAAGTCATAAGTTGGAAATCACTGTTCATATTAATCAATATTCGAGCGCCAATGCTGAGTCTTTTTTAGATGAAACGCTTGTTTGGCGTAACAACTTCTAATCAATTATCAACATGTTTCTACTGATTAAGTGAAACATATGTTATATATACACATTAACAAATACGCAAGTTTCTTCAAACTTTGGGTTTTTGTGTTTTATAACTAATAAACCAATCCAAATTTAGCCACAAATGATGGTTAAACTATTGTAAAGAGAACCAAAATTCAACTAAAGATAAGGTTGAAACACGATCGTATTTCATGATAAGCTAAATCATTGATGAAATCTGAACTGGAACTCTGAAAATTAATTCCTAGTCACCAGATAAGAATATTTTTCAAGAGCTCGATATCGTGTATTTGATAAGTTAAATAAGATTGAAACGCATTGGGCCCTCAAAGTCGAATGACCATTTCAGATATTTGTAAAGTTACAAAAATAAATGATGCCATATATATTTACAGGTTGCTTTCTACATCTTATGCACAAGAACCGACCAACTATAGTAGTCCCGACGGCTGGACTCTGTGCGCGAGAATGTTTTACTGCATACTTTGGTTATAGTGTAAATATTATTTCGCAATATGTTTGTCACAACTTCTTTTTTTATATATAAGCAATGAGATGTGATATGATTTTCAATGTGACAGTGTACAATTAAAATCATATGACAAGAATGTAAACAACTGCAGGTTAACGTTAAGGCTATCGTATGACCTTTCAAAATTAGCATACATTTACAGTATGGTAAACTGTAAAAGACCCAAGAACATTAAAGTGTGGTTACTTAAAAAAAAAAGTAATTTGAAGCTAAGAAGAAATAAAAAATCATGTCGAAAAAATAGAGAAAACCATAATGATATAGGAACAAGGCATCAGTAATTTACCAATGTTGAAATCCCATAAACTCATTTTAACAATACAAATTAAGGTACAAAAAAACCCAGAGGAAATGGAAAGGACAAAGGAATTAGACCGTTTAGTCAACAGGGCACACGTTTCTTGCTATGAATGCATCGCATGTATAATGCGAATCCATACTCATTCAAAATGTCACAATTTGGAATATGAACAATCGGGTATTTACTGATAAAACAGGGATTCTGGTTTCTATCAAAACATAAATAGTTTTCAAACACCTTTAAGACAGTATTAAATCCATCAATATGAATCTTACCGGGCAATATTTGATATTTTGGCTCATCTGTTTCGAATGGTAAAATATAATGATAAATGGAACCACGCTCAAAAAGAAACACTAAAAACCTTCCCCTCACCTAGACACAGAAAGAAGCATCGACATTTTTTCTGAGATCAAGGAAGATGTCTAATTAACATTCATTAGTTTTAAAGCCTATACGTGAATTTAATTGGCTTGATATTTATTTCATTTTTTTAATATTTCTGTCGCCAGAAACATTCAGAACTTACGTTTTCATGAGAACTCATAACACAATTATAAATATGTGTTAATCATGTTTATGTACTAAATCGCGTTGTTGCCGAAGAATAGACTATACCGCATATTTCACTGTCGGTCATTTGTCCCACGTACAATTGTATTGAAAACAATGAATGTATTGGATATGTTAGGTTAAGGGTTGTAATTAACTTTCTATAAGAATAGGTCGAGCCAAATGTTTTCATTGATAGTTACAGTTAAAGTAACACACAAAGAGCTACTTTAAACGGGTCTCGAAAACAAACAAATGGGCTGTATTAGGACTATTTTACTTTGTCTGATATTAACACATTTGATGCATATAGTTACAAACTGTTTAGCATTCTTTGTAAAACATTTAGGTATCACAAATCTTTTCCTTTCAGAAGGAAAATGGTTTTTGTTCGTGTTTCGATAACAGAGGCATACAGTTGACAAGGACTACAAACCTCTCGTCATGCAAAACATCAAATGATGAAACAGTATTAGTTTATAAGAGTAAGTAAACATAACTGATATAGTTTCATTATCGAATGCAACTAATCAACGATTTTTTTTTTCTAGCACTGCAGCACGACATATACAATTAGTGGAACAAAAACTGCTAACTAACCCTGCTGATCACCGATTTAATCCAGGTTAATGATTTTGTTCGTGTTGAATAATCTTTAGCTTTTTGTAAAATGTATTGTCTGTCTTCTTGTGTTTTTTTTTGTTTTTTTTTTTTCATTTTGGCCATAGTATTATTTTTTTTATTTTTTTTTTGACTTATGAAATATGATTAACCAATATGTCTCTTCTTACCCTCCATACGAATTTAGATAAAACAAATTAACCTCCACGTGCATAAAAAATAGTTAATGGTTGATGTGATCTGTTGAACTATCCAATACATTTGTTTACTCCTTTTATCGATAAATGTATTATAACAGGAACCAAATGGCCGAGACGTGTAAAACTTTTAACACGTAAAGCGTCTTTATTATATCAAAACTAAGTTCAAAGAGAGATTGGTTTATTCAATTAACATGTTGCAAATAATACCACAATACATGTTTATATTAAAAGAATAATTATCTAAAGAATATATGTTCAACAAGGTTTACAAATTCATTACACCATTACACATCAAATGATTGTGACGACATTACTTATGGGTAGTGTTGGATTTATATACTCAATATCACGTATATAAACAACAGGCGGAAGGAGACATTTAAAACTAATAAGTCTAAAGCAAATTGACAACGCCATGGCTAAACACGTAAAACGACGAAAAGATGAACAATTTCACAAAGCACTACATGGAAAAACTTAAGATTGATCAACATGAACCCACTACCAAAACCGGGGGTGAACTCCCGAAGAGTAAGCAGTTCATGCACCACTTATGGCACCCATCGTTTGCTAATGCAAGCTGCTTAAATGCTTCTATATAGAAATAGAAAGTCCACAATTAGGAATCTAAAATGCTCACTCTTGTCTTAAAATTTTGGTCTCAGTCGACCCTCATTGTCAATTTCTAGATGCAAATGAAGATATGAGGTAGATTTTACTATATCTGTTGTGTCCTTTAGTTCTAGTTAGATGGGATTTTGGATAAAAGATGCGTTCAACATAGTCGACAGACTTTGGAATATTAAGTGCGAGACATCGATATGAAGTTAAATGATTAACTTAGCTTCTTTTCATACTACGTGAGAGGCTCATGTATAATAAAGTATATTTTATATCGATGTATAAAACATAGATTGTGATCTACATAAATATATGAAACAGACTTCTACTGTCGGTAGTATCCCTTATATCAACATGATCAAGCTCACTGGGTTATATGAGATGTAAGTACTCATTGAAATGAGTGATATTAAGTTACAGAATATAATCAATATAGTGGAAAGTGAAATGCATGAACGTTGAATGATGCTTTTTTTGTCTTTGGGAAGGTTCTGTATGAATTCTGTGTAATAACAGTACAACTACAACAACCAGTCGACCAGTATTGATGCACTATAAGTATCCATCAGTCTGCTGAAATATCAATCTACAAAACTCGACAAATATGTTTTCGATCACAAAGTCGAGCATTTAGATTATATTTTCTTCGGAGTATTTGTTATGGGAATCTTTCTGTTTCTTCACAGAGTGAGATTTTTCAAGACAAAAAACAAGGAATTTTCATCTGCGTTTCCCATTTTTTGTAGAAAACAAATCTCTGTTTATAAAGACGATGTAGTATATATTTCAATTGACCATGACACTATTAATATGAAGAGTAGAAAAATCTTTTTTTTTTATATTACAGTCCTTGGATGGTGTAAACTTCCCACTAACACCATACACCATTACACCATTCACCATACACCATTATACCATACACCCTGTGCCATTACACCATACACGTTACACCTTTGCACCATACACCTTAAACATTACACCATAATGCAATTTAATTTCAAAGAAAGCGTGCGACTACAAAATTATTTATTTATTTCAAAAAACGAATTTTGATCACACTATTGTAAATTAATGTATAAAATTAAAAGTCAGTTCTTATCAATATTTTGCATAGTTTTAAATGTCGTACACCATTCATTCACACCATTCCCGATCGCACGTTACACCATTAAACCATTCCTCTTACACCATACACCATAGCACCATACACCTTCTACCATTGCACCATATCCCATACACCATTACACCATACACATTTTGGGGGAAGTTTACACCATCCAAGGGCTGTATTGCAAAATTGTAAAGATTGTGATTGAAAATTTTGGAATAGATCTTTAATATTTTAAAGAATCTACATCTGATTGACACTGCTAGTTGAATATATATAATAACAATATTTCTGAAAGCCCTCTTTTTTGTTAATTGTATACAGAATGGTTGAATGAACTTCAGAAAGATATTTAGACGAACATCTTGACGACCCGGCTATAAATCATTCTTTTTCTTTATCCCCCTTTCCCTGAATATGACCTACCGAATTAGACTTATCACTGGGTTTGTACTAACATGAGCAACTCGACGGGTGCTACATGTGAAGCAGGATCTGCTTACCCTTCCGGAGCACCTGATTTTTGCTGTGGTTCATGTTGCTCAGTCTTTAGTTTTCCATGTTGTGTTTTTTGTAATGTCTGTTGGTCTTTTTCTTTTTTAGCCATGACGTTGTCAGTTTATTTTCGACTTGTGAGTTGAATGTCCCTTTGGTAACTTTCGCCTCTCTTTCATAAGGGGTTTTTGATAAGTTGATGTATCCAGTATTAAGATGGTAGATTTTTTATAGTTCTTTTTTATGTTAATACCAAATGAGATAAGGACGGATTTGTGAACTTCCAAAATCTCCCCATTCGTAAATAATGAAGGGGTATATGTGGTATGACCAGTTTGGCTGTGAATTCGAAATTTTTCAGTGGGAGATTCCAAATAATGATGGTTGCATATACACAGTACTGTTTGAGGCTTTGTCTGCTTGAACAACAACATATTTGTTATGAAGAGAGGATAAAGCATCTTCCACCTCGACATGGGGCTTCTTAAAAGGGTCGAAAACCCCTGTTCTCATTGTACATCATAGATTGTGAATGCGCCTCTGAACGCAAAACCGCACAGCTTCGATCCATTCAGAAAAAGTGTCTACCTTTGGTTCGTCTGACTGAAGCTTTACCCATTTTCTGGCATAGTCCTTATCGATTTTGAACTTGAAGATCTTGGTGGGCTGGTTAATTCAATTATGCGGTACTTTGGCAAACCTCACTCTGATTTGTTCATTGATTCCAGTTATTTCATGACTAGAAGGACTAAAATTACATGTGGACAATGCACAAGAGCAATGCTGAGTTTTGGATTTTACATCCCTAAGGGGAAAGGTTTCTAATACCCTATTGGGATCTTGGAAGCAAAAGGTTTGATGTAGAAATATGAAATGCCAGAGGTGTAGTTTTATCTTTGACAAAAATAGTGATGTACGTTTTTCGTCATCGTTTTCACTGGTTTGAATAGCCTTTTGTTAGCAATGTCCATAAGTCTTGCAACTTATTTGTACTTTTATAAATAATAGACTTGTTTTGGGCTTCTTGGCATAGTTATTAGAGCTTTGATAATGGTATGGAAACGAGTTTAGTTCGAATGTAGTTAATTCACAAAAGTTTCTGAACAGATGATAACAAACCATCTGTACATATGGATTCATCAGCAGAAGGTGTATATTGACGATGACCGTGCCTTCTAAGAAATAGCTGTTCCGAATATTCGAATCCAGAAATCTGCACGTTGTAAACAGTTTGTTATACTCAATATGGAATCAGTTGATGAATGTTAGAATTTCTTTGTATTCCTTTCATAAAAAACAATGAAATTGTCAGGCTGTTTTAAGTGCTCATCGAGAACGGTCATTAAAATTTAATTTTGCAATCTTTGCATATTATTTGTAAAGAACAGCACTAATTCCAACAACAAAAACACTGAAAATGATGTATATATATATGTTTATTGCGTTAGGTAGATTTACAGTCAAACAGACAATCTGTTTTTCAAAGTGTACTTTTTGTTTACCCCTAATTAAGCACAATTAAAACAAATCTTTCTCAAAAACAAAAAGACAATACATCATGAAATATCCTTTAATACCATTTTTAGACCTGTCACTCACGTAACGCTGGTGCATGTTCACACTAATAGGACTTCATCAAAAAGGGTATGCTTCTAACAATAAACACTCATCAAATAAATCAGACATATAATTTGGTACACCAGACGAACGTATCGTCTGCATATGACTCATCAGTGGCGCTCGAATAAATAAAATTTGAGGGCCAACTCTAATACGAAGTTAGGAAGTATTAACAATTGACAACTGCTTTAAAAGTCGAACTGTCACCGTCACGAATTGTTTTACCAATACGATGTGTCTGTTTCTCAACTCACTAACTACATCTGTTTGATGTCTTATATACTAATATAACATAATACAATATACATATAATGATGTTTTATTTATTGATTTATCGGTTATGTCTTATTCCAGATTGTGACATTTTTACTGAATATGGATTTGCAAGGCGGTTATGTATGCATAGTGTGGACACTTAATCAGTCGACTTAGCAGGTCTTGCTAAATTTTGACATTTTTCCGTTTTTTTTTGTAACTTGCTTTGTATCTTCGTAATAGATTTATGAAATTTGGACATCGGTAAACTTCTGTTGCCTCTTATTTTTCATAGTCTGGATAATTCTTCTGTGTTGTCCAATATTATCTTTTGTAACATGTTAAACTTTATATTTCATATATTTATGTAGTTTATAATGGTACAATACAACCATATAAAGACAAAAATGGTCTATGCTCGACTTTGGAATGCTTCCCTCCAAGCATGGAAGTTATAAATGGAGCATCTTGTGACGGCAATTACAATATTCAAGGTGTTTGTGGTAAGTCATACAAAATGTATTTAAAACAAATTGCATACTGTGCAGACGAAATCTTGAATCAGCATATCTTTTTACTCTACCAAAACACCTTAATAGTCGCTCCTCGATTGTGACATTCTCTCAGTTCAAAAAAGGATCAAAGTATCTTGTAAAATTAGTTGATCAAATCTGGTGTTTACTGTTCAATTTTTCGGAGATAATTGTATTTGGTCATCTTACATATTGAAATCAAGTGTACCTATTACGTACAGATATATTTTGCTGTATATACATGTAGCATTATCCCTTGCAAACCTAAGCAGCATACATATATACAATTTATATATTTTGGATTGTCAATCATTTGTTTGTCAATTGTTCATACAAACTCTTACCAAATGTTGTTCGTGTTTGTCTTGTATTATAGTGTATGGTACTTTTCGTAGATAAATGGACACGAAATTCTTATCATTGTCTCTGCTTTTGTCAAACATAATAAGCTTACCGACAATATTTTATGAATTCTCGTTAAATATTAACTATCAAGTGAGAAGTTTGTTTTCAATGTTTTCATTTACACAATAAACAATGCCAATATATACTCTAGTCGTTGAAAAATTTTGAATAATCATTGCGTACTTAGTAGACATGGATTAAATATCGCTTCTGCACTGCATCGCTTTTATAACAAATAGACGTGTTCCTAAGAAACAAATGTGTACCCTTTGCACAACATGTCATTCTTACATTTCTGAAATAGCCTCCAAGAGATACGCTCATGACCAAAAGTTTAGAAATGCTAAGTCATAAAACGTTTTATAGAATAAAATCAAATTGCCTAAATAGAAGAATCAAAATCGTGTAAGGTCAAGTTCATTATTGGGATTTTTGGACATGTTTATTCCACTTATACGGGATTTAAATCTTCAATTTTTAAATCTAAATGTTATTTATATATTGAACACATTTAGTAGTAGTAGATACAGTGTGATGTACTAATGGTACATTGGTATATTCGACTTTTTATATATATATGCCTATACATGTGAACTTGTATATCACTTTTTATATCATAATATGCCTATGACGTTTATTTCTATTTATATAAATGGAATTTCAGAAGATGGTGTGCGGTCGACTTCAAGAATATTCTGGGGCCTTACACAGAATCAAACTTTTAAAAATTGTTGGAATCAGAACAAATTACTACTTAATTCTAGCGCCTGTCAATATTTTGGACCTAGCATGAAATCACCGGCTTGGACAAATGTTTTTAGAGAAGAAATAGAAGTGGAACTATTATTAGGTGAACAAATATCCAGTGCAACTTTGATTGTAAAAGTAAAATGTTTAGATCGTTATGAGGTGATTCGTTCACTTTAAATCGATAAATTTTCGATCGGATTAAAAATAAATCTTTCTCGTTTTGTTACTTTTCCAAATGTGTCACATCCCAGATTGTGACATTTTGACTGAATGTGAATTCGCATGGCGGGTTATGAATATCTATCAGAAAATGCCTACCCTGTAGATGCACCCGGTCTTGCTCCTTTAGAGTTGCTGCAATTCCCTCAGTTTTTGTTTTGTACCTTGATTTGTCTCTTCATAGTCAATATACGATATTTGAACATCAACAAACTACTGTCGGATTCATTTATAGAATGAATGAATCAAACTGATACAGTTACCGGATCATGTTGCCCTATATTTTGATTTTACGTATTACTTAGTAAGTGATAATGGAATAATTGCACTGTGTAACATTAGCCGAGACGAATTATACCGTGATACAATTGATAAACTTGTGATAGACAAGATAAGGACATACACTCCTCATTTGCGTTAATACTTAAACAAAACGTTCTCTTTACCGGATTTTGTATTGAAGTATGAATTATTAAATTTGATGATAAAAGTTGTTTACCAAACAAATTAATACAGTTCCACTGAAGAAGACCTGTAGGGCCTGTCAAAAGCTCCGCATTAGCTTTATATGTCTCATTATATATAAGGTAAATCCAGAAAAGCGCTTCGGACGCATGCCATTTAGAACGTGTTGTTTTCATTTTTTTTACTGCACTGGGTCGATACCTCTGTTGGTGGACTATCAGTCCCCGATGATATCATCAGCCCAGTAGTCATTTCTTCGGTACTAACATGATTTATAACAAACCTTTCTAAAATTGTTAAATAAATTTTGAAATTGTTAGAAACTTAGGTTTCAACTTTCTCAGGCAAAGTTTACCTTAGATGGATTTGTCTATTTTTTAAGGTCCTTTTTGGTTATATACAATATAGCACTGTAACTGTTTTAGTTCTTATATATCATTGGCTTTCAAAAATTCTGCATTGAGCGTTCCTGATGAAGGTAAAATCAGAAAAGCGCTTCGGACGCATGCAATTTATAACGAGTTGTTTTTTTTTTTTGTATATATAGAAATGAGTAAAGTTCACAAATATTTTACTTTTCGAATCAAGTATCATACCTTATTTTGATAAGATTTTATAAAGCATAAAGTTTTATGTTCGATGGTTTTTGATGTGTTTGAAGCACGTGTGTTTCATTGCTTTCTACATGCTTTGTTTGTGCGTTGTTTTCTTGGTTTCAACTACCGGAATCTAAATAGAATTACGTTTATCTACCAGTCATTCAAAATCATGACTAATGGAGGACCTTCAAATAGTGTTCTTAAAGCATTGGTAGTCTTCTAGAAGCGTGTTTGTCGTGAGTACTTGAAAACATGGTTCCATCCTGGACAAAGATAGTCATTCCACAGACTGGAAACGGCGAGTTGCTGCTTCTCAATCTCTCTTGCGTCATTTAGGAGTAAAACTAAATACTTGTTGGGTCGAAGGAATATTGTGTCCTGGTAAAATAACATGATTTCCAGTGGACTGATACATATCTTGCAAACAAATTATAACATGAACTAAGAATGCCAGTTGTGCAAAAAGAAGAAATTAAATGTATCTTACGACAACATGTTGGTTAAAAAGAAGTCTGTATGTGTATATATAGCATCTTAAGGTTGGCATATATTGTGTTTTTGTGTGCTTCATTATTGTACATCAGTAGTTTTCTTTCATAAAAAAAATAAGACTAATATATTCAACGAATGTCATCTTTTAGGTAACTGGACAGAATTACCAAAATTCTGTCTATCTGCAAACATTTCCAAATCTGATAAAAGAGAATACGTTTTGACAATGCATCGTCATGATTGCTCTACAAAACTAGAATGGTTTGTTTGCAAAAAAGGTAAATATTTATTTTATCTAATATACTGTCTATAACTTTTTTTCTGGGATTCTCTGTTAGTTACTTGTTTGTTGGCGTCTTTGTTATATTTGATTGTATGTTTGTTTACATTTTTAGTCAGTTTTGTCTGTGACGCATGTTTACACAGTTTTGGCTGTCGAAACCCAATTATTGTCACATTCACCTATTATGTCTGTTCGGGTTGCTCATCCAATTTAGTTAATATAACGGAACGATAGACACAGGTTATACATCATGTACAATTGGGAGGTTTTACTAGCTATAAAACCAGATTTAACTCACAATTTTCTTCAGCGAATGCCTGTAGCCCGTCATTAATATGAAATTGTTGTTCACTCATTCAGATGGTTGATAACGTTTAATTTTGTCAGTTTTCGTTCTGAATTTACCTTGGTGTACGATGTTGTTTTTAATACTTTTTTATGTATCTAGATGCTTTAGCATTTTTATCATATTGGAAGTAGGTAACGATATAAAGCGAAGAGTAGTACGTGTCACTATTTAATGAATCATATAACCAAAAGACAAATAGATGGTAACACACAATCTAAAAGATAGACTTAAAAATCAGAAAACTGAAAAAAGTGTTTAAGTATTGCTTTAAACTATTAATCAAGGAATTCATGTTTATTACAACAAAATACTTACGCATTGATTGAACAACAACAGTATACTGATTTCCTTTTTCAATATCCCTATTAACCCAAAAAGCTTAAGGTTTTATATTAATATTACATAAAAAGCATGATGCAAAATACCACTTTTATGAAAAATCCTGAAAAAGAAAAAAATCTACTTTTTGGATAAAGTTTGCTAACATATCGTATTTTTTATATCTATATTCCTTCTGTTTCAAAAAATGAAAATAATACCACACTGAAAACAGATCTATGTTATTTTTATTCATATCATTCATAAATTGTGGCCGATTATCCGAATTAACAGCAGAACGGTCTTCTAATTCAAATGTATCATATTTTCGTACCAACATATGTTAAATTTAGTCAACAATAGTTTATCGATGTTCAAATATCATAAATCTATTAAAAAGACAACTCAATGTAAAATACAAAAACTGAGGGAATCGCATTTTGTCCAAAAGGATCAAGAACTTGTGATCGACAGGGTAAGCCTCTTCTGATCTGTATGGCTCACCCCCCGTGCGAAACTACATTCAGTCAAAATACCAAAATCCAGGATAGGCCATAATGCGACCTTATACAAACACTAAGTAAAAAAGAGGCGAAGATAACAAAGGTACATTGGAACTCATAAGTCGAAAATAAACTGACAACCCCATGGCAAAAAAAAAGGGAAAAGACCAAAAGACAGACAACAGTAAGTAATACATCAAAGAAAACTGAAGACTGAGGAACACGAACCTTACCAAAAACCGGGTTTGATTTCAGGTGATCCGGAAGGGTAGGCAGATCCTGCTCCAAATGTGGCTGTCATTTAATTTTTTTGTCTTTTGCTACCGTATATCATATTTGTTTTTCGTGGCCGTTAGATTGAACTGTTTTACATTTGCAATGTCGGTGCAGTTTATAGCTTGTTACATGTATGCGGCATGAGTTAATTGTTGACGTCCATACGGTGACTTACAGTTGATAATTTCATTTATAGTTTATGGTGGAAAGTTGTCGTCTCATTGGCAATCATACCACATCTTCTTATTCTTGTATCAAATTCTTCTAAGTAAAAGTAAAAAAGGGGAAGTTGATAGTGCAAATACTTTTGTATTTAGTCGAAAGACTGTTTATTTAAAAAAAAATTAAGGAGAAGTTAAGACATGGAAACATAGAAGTGTGAGTATTTTAATCCTAAACAAATTAAGGAAAATCTATGTACTCATTTTAAAGTTTCTGTATTAAACTTTAAAGTTTTAAAATAGATTTTACCACATATTTTGTGACAAATACTTTATATTTCAGAACATTTGACTCAAGGGTACGGTTCTCAAAAGAAGTCAATTAAGTATTTTTTTTTAAATATTCCATTTAAACTACATCAATTGAAAGTAATCCAAACAAATAGTTTATTGCGGATCAATTGCTTTCTAACTCGGTCATGTCAAAGAACCGTCTAAAGACATGCAGTATTCCTACAATACTTTCGGAAACTAAGTTCCAGTTCATTAATCTTAATTTTGGAAAGTATTAAAACGGTATCAACATTAATTTTATTTTACGCAACCTATGAAACAATAGAATAATATGTTAACCATCCGCAGTGCTGTAAAGAGTATATGCTGATATCATTTTCAATATTCAATGAGATACACAATTTGAAAAATGATGTACTATATTCCGTCAAATTATTCCTATGCATTTAAACCATGTAAAAAAAAATTTGAGTATTTTATTTTTACAATAGCACGTTTGATATCAATAAAGAATACACATTCTTTTTTTCTTCATATTCAACTACAGTTAGAAATAAATACCACACAGATGAGGCTACATATTCAAATTATGGTAAATATCGTGTTATATTTTCTCCTTTTTTCCATTCTTTTTAAAATTACTTAAGAAAACGTTAAAATCTTATAGAACAGGATACAATAATTCTTATTATAATAAAAAAGAGAAAAAAAATACTAAAGAGACATTCAAACTCATCTGTCAAATATAAACTGACAACGCCATTGCAAAACAAAACGTAAAGAGACCAAAATACAAGCAACAGTATACAAAACACAACCTAGTAAACTAAACACGAACCCTACCACAAACTGACTGTAATCTCAGGTGCTCTAGACGAGTAAGCAAATCCTTGTCCACAAGCGGCATCCGTCTTGTGGTTAATAAAGTATCAAATATTTCAAATAGACTTCTTTGTAAAGGAAAATGCAATATTTGCAAATATTTTTACTTGACTTCATTTACAAAAAAAAGGAAGACAGCACTTTATATATTACATGCGTACGAATCGTTTGTTTTATATATTTATTGAGCTTCATCCGTGACACTCAAGCCGAATATGTCAAAGCCAAGGATGGATAAGAACCAAAACAGTTGAACAGCTATATGACCAAAAATGATATAGAAATGAAAACAAATTCCATCTAAGGTAACTTTGACTGCGGCAGTTGAAAATTTAGTTTCTTAATACTTTTCTCATTGATCAACAGACATTTTAAGAAAGGTTTGTTATAAATCATATCAGTACGGACGAACTGACTGCTGAGCTGATGACCCTCAGGAACTTATAGTCCTCCAGCATAGGTATCACCCCGCACTGTAAAACATGAAAATAAACTGCATGAATGTCATGCCTCCAAAGCGGTCTTTTCCGGATTTAAATTTGCCAGGAACACTCAAAGCCGAATATTTGGAAACTAAGGTTTCAACTCTCTCAAGCAAAGTTGACCTTAGATAGATTTGGCTATTTTGTTAGGTCCGATTTGGTTTTATAGCTTCAACTGTTTCGGTTCTTACACATCTTGGCTTTCAAATATCCGGCTTTGAGTGTTCCTGATGAAGGTAAATCGAGAAAAGCGCTTCGGACGCATGAAACTTATAACGTGTTGTTTTCATTTTTTTTGAAAGCCAAAAATGTATATGAACGGAAACAGTTGAAAATGAAGTAGCCAAATCCATCTAAGGTCAACTTTGTCTGATAAACTCATCATAGATACCAAGATAGATATTGTGTACACCAGAAAATCGGATCGTCGAAAAAAATCTAATTAGTGACGCTCGAATAAAAAAAGTTTAAAAGGCCAAATAATGTACAAAGTTGAAGGGCATTGATTACCCACATTTGCGAAAGGTTTGCCAAATGCGGCTAAGGTATAATATTCTTGTCGTATGAAATCTTTAGTATAAGGGTGTTAAAACCATATTTTCTAAATAATGCATCTAAACGGATAATTTAAGAAAGGCTTGTTATAAATCACATCAGTACCGAAGTACTGACCACTGAGCTGATGATACCCTCGGGGACTGATAACTGATCAGCAGAGGTATCGACCCAGTGCTATGAAAAATTTAAACAACACGTTAAAAATGCCTTGCGTCCTATGTAAAGATTACAATAATATTTTAACCATCCGAAGTGCTGTACAGACTATATGCTGATATCATTATCAATATTCAATGAATTACACAATTTGAAATATGATGCACAATATTCCGTCAAAATATTCCTATTCATTTAAACTGTGTAAGTATTTAATTTTTCATGATATCAGGTTAGTTATCAATAAAGTATATAGCACGTTCTTTACTTTCTTCAGATTTCACAACAGTTAGAAATAAATACCACACAGATGAAGCTACATATTCAAATTATGGTAAAAACCTCATTATATATTCTCCTTTCGCTCATACTTCTTACAATAATTTAAGAACACGTATAAACCTATTCGAACAGGTTACAATAATTCTTATTTCTACTTTCTTCATTAAAAAAAAATTAAAACAACACTTTACACTTTATAAATTTCTTACGTTCTCAGCGCTTTTCTAGATTTCTTCATCCGAAACGCTCAACGCAGAATAGATCAAATCCAAGGATGTTTAAGAACCGAACCAATGAAGAGTTATATGATCAAAAAGACATAAAAATTATAGCCAAATCCTAAGGTCAACTTTGCCTGAGGGAGTTGAAATGTTAGTTCCTTTATACTTTTTTTCAAGAATATTAACGGACAATTTTGGAAAGGTTTGTTATAAATCATGTCAGTACTTAAAAACTCACTTCTGAGCTGACGAACCTCGGTGACTTATACTCCACCAGCTGAGAATCAATCCTTGTACTCCGAAGCGTTTTTTTTTTTATATGTACATTTGTCCGAAACCTTCAAAAACAAATATATGAAAGCCAAGATGTATAAGAACTAAAACAGATGAAGAGCTTTATGAACAAAGAGGACACAAAAAAAATATTTCCAATTCCATCTAAGGTCAGCTTTGCCAGATGGAATAATCATAAATTATATACCAGGATTACCATTTTGTATGCCAGACACGCGTTCGTCTACAAATGACTCATCAGTGACGCTCGAAACAAATAAAGATTAAAAGGCCAAATAACGTAGAACAGAATTGAGACCCAACATTGCGAAAAGTTTTGCCAAATACAGCTAAGGTAATCTATCCCTACGGTAAAAAATCCTTAGTATAAGGGAGTTGAAACCGTTAATTCTTAATAATGCATAAATTTATAAACGGAACATTTGAGGATTATGAATCACGACAGTGTACAAGTATTGAATACTTAGCTGATGAAACAACGATTAGATGAGGTATCGACCCAGTAATGTAACAAACATGAAATCAACACTTTATAAATTTACTTTGATTTACCTTTAACATAAACGCTCAAAGCCTGATTTATGTACAAAACAAGGAACGAAAAAAGAATATGATATACAGCAACTAACGACAACCATTTAAAAAACAGGGTACGGACTAGTGACAGGCACATACAGAATGTTGCGGGGTTACATATGTTTGCTGGCGCCAAACCCTCCTATAACCTGGGTCAGTTATTTAACAGTACTACATATGAACAAACTATAAAACATCATATCACATCTCCTTTTTGCATATAAACTCATCAGATCGATACCAAGCACATAAAAACCCTAACACAAACACAAATGACACAACGTACATACATGTATCTGATAGTACTCACAGTTAACTGAAAGTGAATTCAAAGCCAATAACAGTTAATCAAAAATCATGTGTCTAAGACTTATATACCGTTCAGTGTATATCCAACATCCAATTTCGTTCACGCTTAAGGACTTTGTTAAGAAGCATTCATGACTTTAAATGTTAATTGTCGATATACTTCAGCTTCTTGGAACTATACATCATATTCTGTAAAAGTTTGCGAAATTATTTTAAGTACAAATGTTAAAAATATAGGTATAAAAAAATAGGTCATCATTTACAAAACATTTATTCTTAATTATAAGTCAAACGGTCAAATTGTTCACTAGCCCAGCTGCTCAGGTATGAATGTATAGATATTTCGATGAGTTTGTTGAAGTGGGAGTATCGAAGTCAAATGGAAATACTTGATTGCCTCCTTGGTGAACAATTTTTATTCCATACGAGTGTGCGGCTCTACTTTTTCACTTTGTACGATAATATCAGACTTCCAAAATGTTTCCTGTTTTATACCAAAAGAAATATTTTGTTTCAAAATAAGATTAGCGTAACTTTTTTTTAATCCTGCATACGGATTATATATCTCCCAATTGATATGATATTCCAGGGCTTGTGTTTCCTATCATGATTTCCTTGATAGAGGATTGCTGCTCACAAGGAAGCTATTAAACCAAGAGTTCCAAATGGTGAAGTTGAAATCATCCCTTCGTAAATTTTACGGACGCCATCACGAGTTGGTTGACCGTTATGGAATAACCGTTTCACAGATGATATCGGATATGTTCCTTATGTCGTAACTACAATATCCTTCCCATTTCACGAATGTGACTTACCGAATTAGACTATTTACCGGATTTGTAATAACATAAGCAACACGACGGGATCACCCCAAGTTTTTTGTGGGGTTCGTGTTGCTTAGTCTTTAGTTTTCTATGTTGTGTCATCTGTACTATTATTTGTCTGTTTGTCTTTTTATTTTTGGCCATGGAGTTGTCAGTTTGTTTTCGATCTATGAGTTTGACTGTCCTTCTGGTATCGTTCGTCCCTCTTTCACCACAATAAGTATAAGAATCAGTTTATACCCAATTGATAATAGTTATTTTACATATTATTCGAATCAAAAGGTGCAGTGCTTGGTGGAATACTAGGTGCATGTTCTGCATGTTCTGTGATAACTTTGTTAGCTGTGCTGATTATATGTAAAGTGAGGTGAGTACAACCGGTTTGACAACAAAATGAATTACATACAATTTTTTTCTTGAAATGATTAAGATGTTGTTCATATGAATTCTTTTAAAAGATTAAAAAAAGATTGGGTCATTTTTAATAAGGTTATTTAAGTCAAATCCTCGGTTGAAGTTAATACATGCATTCAGTGCTGACTTCTTATTATATTATTAGATTATGTATTATCAAATACAGTTGAATATTGCAAGTTGTGTCAAATAATAAATGCATCTACGATACGACTTAAAAAATGTGGTATAATCTTATTACCTTGTTTACATTGAACAGGACAAAAACACATAGTTAAAGCCAGATCTAAGTATAATAAACGTGTTTAATCGGATAGAAGCTCAGTGCAATAGTGCTATAAGAGATGATCTTGTCATCTGAGTAAGATTCACACTGACGGAAATTCAACACAACTTCAAATATAATTTAAACACTGTTTCGAACTACATATATATCAACAAAGACTTTTATATAACGAAAAATGAAAAGTGAACATAAATAGTTATTCAGCGAAGGAGATACATTGTCAAGTTATCCTTGAGTATTTATTTGTTACTGAAAACCAATTAATTTTTCGCGAGCGATTTATTTTTGCTTCTTTCGAGTGAAAAAAAATAACAAGAATATGTCTTACTTAACTACATGAAGTAAATTTGAAAATCTCAAAATTGGCTAGAAAGGGCTAAACGCGAAATAAAGTATCCGCGAAAAAGTGGAAAAAAACTCGTTTACAGTATATGAACATGCACACTGTTTAATAGTAAACGAAAGAGACAATACAATTTTAAAGACTCAAAATAGTGTCTTTTTATTGATTTTTACCTGGTCATTAAATTCTATTTTGTACCTTTATGTGCTTCTGCCTTACAGATCAAAGGGAATTTTTGCAGAGTCGAATACTCATGATTACGAAGAGACTAGCCGTGTGAACTTTCCAACAACAACATACGAGGACCTTGACAATACAATACATAAGAGTGCAACAGCAACATCAAATCGGACTTTTGACATTAATGAATCTGTTGCACCAGTATATGAGGAAGTATATGAAATTGAGAAACCTGGAACTAGTATATCGAAATAAAGATACCATAAATGGAAACAATCATATATCTTCCCATGTCTAAATACAAACGGAATAGGTGTTAGATGTTGGAAAGATCTGATATTTATTTTACTCAAAAAATAAGAATTACAATATATCGAAATTTATTACAAGAACCAAATCAATGTTACTGATACAACTTTGATTAAAGTCAAATTTAAAAACAAAATCAAATTATTTGTAGTTTATTTTATCAAAATGTCAATCTATACAAAAATTGGATACCTATAGTATTAATAAAATGGAATATGCCCCAAATGGTTAGGCAACAGTTAGTCCACAATTTTATTAACAGGCTATCAGACACACAGCAGTCCACAAGACATCATACATTTATGTGATTAGTAGCTATGAAAAGCATATGTTAAAAAATAATCGTATGATATGCTAACCATAAATAGTTTTAATACCAATTTTAAAATACGAACTATACTGATTTCAGTTCTTCAGATACATTTTTATCTCGAATAAAATTCAAACGTTCTACAAAACCCTGTGAGAATATATCTGTCTTCAGCGGTTAACATGTGTATTTTTATCATGAAGAAAAGCTAATCTGTATTGAATATATTTTTTTATTTCTTATATATATATATATATATGTTTCTATGCATAAAAAGTAATCAATAATATCAGGTGTGTGGGTGAATACATCGGACGCGTGTACCGTCTACATTATACGCATACGTAACGACTGTCTTAAACCAGTTAGAGGTTTTCTCAATACACCTCATCATTATATGTCATAACAGTATATTCACCCAAAATAGTACAAGGCTTACAATTTAATACGTTAGATGCGCGTTTCGTCTATAGCACGCGAGTCAAAGCAGTTGGAATGTCAAATCAATAACGACATTTTGGAGCACTGAAAAAAACAAACAATTGAAGAAGTTCCTGTTAAATTTCATTCCACAATAGAAATTATATGACGCCAAACAGTGGAAGAGAGTTATTATAATGCTAATAGGTCATGTATTCTAAAAATATCATCGGGTCGTCGATAAACACATGCAGGAAAAATCATAAAAAATCCCCAAAATTTGAGCAGAAACACTGATAGCAATCAATATATGTCGACGCACAAAATGAACAAATAACGTCTTCAAAGACATGTGTTGCGACACAACAATGGCCTGTGTCAGGGTGGGATTTTGTTTTCGAAAAGCAATAACACACTCTGACAATTCTTTGTATAATTTTATATTTCTTCCCCATTGTGGTATGATCAGAGATAATTGGCCTATTTTATATAAGTAATCATCATAAAAAGTGCCAAAATATTGATCACAGATCTGGTGATCATGTCAAATTGACACAAGTGCATTGTTCGACAGAGTTTAATTATAACTAGTGGTTTGTAAACTTTAAGCGCTTTATAAGACCAGCCTATTCATGACATGGACTAAAAAAACTTGAAATGTGATACGTTCAGTAATTTACCGTAATAAATAAATTAACAGTACCAATTTTATTGCACCAGATGGGTATTTCGACAATTGTTGTTCCATCAGTGATGATTGTTGCCAAGAAATTTGAAAGCCCAAAACCTAGAGCAAGTATTGAAGAGCGGATCAAACCAAAATCGCCCAAATGTAAAGCTGAACCCGGAAAGGAATCAGATCTATGTAATAGATAATACATTATCTTGTCGTATAACTCCCCGAGGAATGTCAGGATTGATCAAATGAAAGACCGACCGTATAAAATTCTTTTTTAATTATATCATGTATATGTAAGTGAGAACAAGGTCTAATATACCTTAACACTCTGTTAAGATAATAAAATAGAGACAGAAGATACCAATAAGGATACCCAAACTCATTAGTGGATGACAATCTGACAACGCCAATGCAAAAAGATAAACAAAAAAACCGACTAATTCACAAACACCACTTTACAAAACATAGCATAGAAAAAAATTAGGACTGAGCAACATTAAATCCGCCTTAAACCGTGGGCGATCTGTGCTCCGAACGGTTTGGCAGATCCTGCTTCATATCTGATACCAGCCGTGTAACTCCTATAAATTACGTTGATTAGTTATATCAAGTGAAAAGGCAACAGTGGATAGCTAACCCTATTTACATAAGACATTAATTTCGTACACCGTCCGTCATGTAAATTGTCTAACCATAAAACTTGCCCGTATGTGCCATTCTGAACGACTTTTTCATGACAAGGGAGAGACAAGACCGTTTACGGTATAAACAACATAAACATTGATTAAGCACAAAGAATAAACTAAAACAAGAGCAACACGTATCCGTTTTATTCAAAACCAGAGGTGATCTGAGGTGCTCTGGAAAGAAAAGCAGATCCTGCTCTACATAAAGGCAACAGTAGTATACCGCTGTTCAAAAGTCATAAATCGAATAAGAGAAAACAAATCCGGGTTACAAACTAAAACCGAGGGAAACACATCAATCTACATGTGACACCAGTAGTATTGCTAATGTGAGTACAAACTCAGTGATAATTATAATAATGTGTTTTCAAATTCGAGGAAAAGATAACGTTATTATGGTTACGACAATTAGAACATATTGGTTGTCATTTGAGATCAAATATTCCATAACGATCAACCAACTCGTGATGGTGTCCGTAAAACTTTTGAAGGGATGACTTTAATTTTACCCTTAGTTTAATAGCTTCATCGTAAGCAGCAAAGGAAATCATGATATGAAATGCAATCTCTGGAATATAATATCAACTGGGAGCTAAATATCTTATATGCAGGCACTGCTGGAATACTGCTAAATAGATATGGAAAGTTTACAATTGGGAAGAACAAAATCATCTTTTTTTGTTGTAAAGTTTTGTTTTCCACTGACCCGACATTAATAAGAGGGTATGTTATACATGTAACTTAAGAACGGGAAGTTGAAAAAAGGAAAACATGTTTGTCGTCCATTCGCAGGCGTAGATTACCTAATCAAGAGTTGGCACACTTTTGGAAATTTTCGGTTTTATACGCTTTTTGTTTTGGTCATTAGTTTGGTCTCATGTCGGTTTAAAATCAATCGCTTCTGGTGATTCTTACACAGACGATATGCACACATGTCGTAATAAATTATATAAATATAGTTTGTCGTTAATAAGATATGTTTTCTATTCTGATATACATGACAGATTGTTGCTGCTTACTTAGAAGCAATTGTTGAGCCAAATGAAGTGTGTGTGTTTATTTCATTTTGTAAAAAAAGAAAATAGCACATAATCCGGTTTAAAGGAAAAGCATATTGCTATGGAATGCATTTATATATGCGTTAAAGTGTCTAGCAAGATTTTGTGTGGTAGACGAATGACCAAAGGATTTTACAGTATACAAGAATTGACATATACAAATCATTGAATAACTAACTTCATTTGGGACAAACTAAGATGATATCAACGTAATTAATTTCAATTTTACTAGTTTATGCTTCAGCAGTTTCAAGGGAAAAAATATGTAACATACACGGGAAACCACTGAAAAGGTATTCAACTTCCTTTATGCGTAATCCTGTGTTAACATTACATCATGAACAACTGACTTTAAAAATATTTTATTCACTTTTATGTATCAGATCTATTTCCTTGCTGTGTTGCTGTAAGTTTGTTTTAAAAGGTAATGAAAATGACTAAATACATGCTGTGGATTATTCTACTTGCTTTTGTTATAGATAAGTATGTGAATGGTAAGTAAAGACACTTTTTGTACTATCAATTCAATATAATATTGTCTGCTTTACATACCCCATACCTGAACCCGAGCCCACCTAAAATGTCATACATCTCTTCACGCAATTTAAAGATGCATAGAAAAACCACGATTAAAACTTGACTAAATAGTTAGTGAAATAGGACAATCATTACGTGATGCATTTTATCATTCACTTCTGATTCTAATAGTAAAACAATGATTCTAAATGTGAATGTATGCATTGAAATAGAGAAAAACATGTTTCGACATATCTCTATGTTAATTATAACATATATAAAGTAGAAAAACGGAATAACAAAATGTTATAAACAGTGATTGTTTTTTTGTTATCATATTAGCATTTAGAGAAAGTCTTTGTTACATTGTTTTATTCTAGCAAATAGTTTTTCATATGATCATGAATATCATACAGAACAAAAAACCTGGAAAGCTGCTTCTGATGAATGTGCCAGTAATGGATTGGAGTTTGAAGAAAATATGTTGAGGAATATTGACCAGTTGTTGGATATGGAATTCTGGATTGGCAAGGCCATTTACCGTGTAACTACACCGTGAAATTCTAGGTAAGTTAAAGGGTAAATCTGATTGCAGATAAATCCAGATAGTGTTTAATTCGAAAATGATGAATTTTTTTATTCATTTTTTTTCAATTTATCAAATGCTTTTGCTCAGTACATCGAAAGCTTAAGATAAAACACATTTGGTTAACCAAGGTCATCCGTCTAATAATAGAGAAAATACAATTATGTAAACAAATGATTGCTTTACAACTTGACATTAGATATATAAATTATTAAAAATCATTTGAAGTCTTTGTTAGAACCCAAAGGGCATTACGCTCTGGTAAAAGCGCAGAACAAATGGAATCATAAATCTTGGCATGAACATACAAATAAGTGTAATAATATCGTACATTTTTCGCTTATTTTGACACTTGAATAGCGAATGTTCCTTGGCATTTGTTTTTGTTTTTAATCAAACAAAAAATTAGCAGTATGTGTTATACTGCTTAAGACATGTCATAATAAAAATGCGATATCATATTATTGAATGCTTTGTTACAAGAATAAATTCTCATATTGTTCATGGTTTACGTGACGGAATTATCTTTGGTTAATTAATTTTTTTTCAAACAGGTTGCTCTTCAGTGCCAGACGGAGAGGAAGTTAAAAAGAGTCCTTCGATTGTATTATGCCAAAACCAATGTGAATCATATCAGTTCTTTGGTTACAGTGTAAGTATTTCTGTCAATGCGAATTTCTGGTTACTTCTTTCATATTTTTTTCCAATACTATTCAACAGAACAAAAGCAATAAGACGAAGAAATGCGAAACATACCAAAATGTAGAAATCTTTTAAAACTTTTTTAAAAAATAGCAAAAACAATGGCTAATCAATATATCCTTTTTAAACCTTGGTATATGTAAGCTTGAAAGGCATTTTATAAAATGCATGAAATCATTTATAAGATTGTTTTATTTTAAACTGAACCACTGCAAGTATTGAACAACAAAGTAGTTTTTATCTGTGATAATTACCGAATTTTAACGCCTGCATTTTAAGAATTAAATTAATTAAAAATAAATTTTTCTGCATTATTCAAAATTGCAAGCACTGGACTCGAACATTTTTTGCTTTTTCATACAAAGTTTGGAAGGCAGGATCTGTTACACATCTGTTCTGAATTTTTTGCAAATACATTGTTTACCGTAACAGCCATATTTGGTAGAACCCGGGCCATGACACATTTAGCTCTGTTAATACTTTTTCTGATAAAAAAAAACCTCAATGTTTGAAACATGGAGTTTTGCAAACAGCACACATATGAGTACTTTCTTTCTCATGTGTTCCGAAAAGATTAAAAGACACATTGTCATAGGTATGCTGACTACATCTTTTTGTTTATCAGATTATTTCAAAGGCTGCAACACATCTTCGCCTGGCTGGTGATGCATACATAGCAGGAGACACATATCCTGTTGATGCATCCGTCTGGATTCTTTTGGAGGTCATAATACTCCCTCAGTTTTTATTCGTTACCTTGATTTATCTTTTCTTGGTCAATTTACGAGATTTTAACATCGGTTAACTTCTGTCGCCTTAATTCATCAGCTTGTAAAATCCAAGAATTACCTTTAGGCAGTGAAATTAAAGACACTCATATAATTTCATCACAACCAAATATGGCCTTGTATGGTGAAACCCATGCCATAAAGGGGAATCCATTTGGCTGTATAGGAATTGAAAATTCGCAATGTTTTTCTAAATGGGGATATCTAATCTGATGTCTCGTGTAATATCCTTTTTTCTCTCTGCTTCATATAACACACGATTTTGAATCTAGTTTTTCTAATTTAAAACAATTTATTTGTAAATTTTGTTCTTTTTTAAGAACAATCTGTCCTTCTGCCATTATGATAAAAAGATTATGAAATGACTATCTGAGATACAGAGAGAATATTCTCTAAACTTAGTTTCACAAAAAACTAATTATAGACATACAACTTTCCCAGCCAATATTTGAAGATTAAACTTAATTTTACTTAGTTAGTTTCTTTACAAAATTGTGTTTTGGTCATGTGTATCTCAATGATATTCCTTTTCTACAAATAACTTAAACTTAAGAGGCAATTTGTTGAATGTTGTTTCAACATTTCAGTTATTTTACAGAATTAGTAGATTAGTTTAGCCATGTTATGTAACATGAATAATGCCTGTCAAGCATTAGGTTAGTCATTCTATAAATTTACTAAAATTCAGTTGTTTTATAAAGTGACAAAAATTAGAAAAATGCATGTAACATAAATATATGTCTTTGTATTAGTGTGAAAATATATACTACAATGAATACAGCAAATGAAAGATGATTCTGTATATGCCTGTCTCAAGCAAAATACCTGTAATCCAGATGTTATCGTTTGTATTGTGATAGCTATTTTTGGTTTTGTTTTTGTTTTTGTTTCTTTGATTCAACAGAAAACAGGCTGTTGCTTTTCTATCTGAATTTTTTTCCCATTTTGAAATCCCAGGACTTTCTCATCTTACTATATGGAATGTGTTTTGCTCATTGTTGAGGGTCTTACATGATGGTTTGTTGTTTTTCAAATCTTTGTCTTTTGATATTTAATGGACAATGGTCTAGTTGACTATTACAATTAGACCACATCTCTTTACGCTTATCTTTTTATTCGTACTCGTCACATTTATATGTTCTCAATTCCGTTGTCAGACTAAACTTACATGTTTTAACTAACAGAAAATATTTTAAAACTTAAACGCATTTTAATGACTAGTTATTACGTGAAGATTTTATTTTTTTTTATTTCAGAATTTGTATACTTTAATCTGGAATTTAAAATTCAAGTATTCAAGCTCAAGTTTTTGAATTGTTTTTCTGAGCTATCCAAAACTTTAAGTTTGATATTTCCTATACTTACAGGAGTCAAAAGAACAATGTTTTTGTCAAAATAATGAAAGTAGCTGGTACAATATAAGTGGTTGCATAGACAATAATGATTCGAAATATTCCTTCATTTATAAAGGTATGTACCGATAATTGTCAAATGCAAATTTTAATATGATCACATACATGTGTACACCTATTTCAACACGATACAATAATCGTATTAAGTGTAAATAAGCAATGGAATATACGTTATATTAACTTTATTTGAGTTTATCGAAAATAAGTAAATAATACTTCTTGTTAACTTTTAGACAATTTAACTAATACGCAGTTTGAAATCTATGATCAACATTTTATTCCAAAGCCAATATATATATAAGTACAACCATGTTTCCACATTTTACTTTATTTGTTGAATTGCTTGACTTTTACGCATGTTTTTCCATACTCATTTGTTCCATATATATTTTTCATTTATCTTCTCAGTGGATACTTTGTTTCAATTTGCATAATGCTCCAGAATTCTTTATTTTATTTTTTTTAACATTTTACCACATTTAGTATTTACTGGGAATGTTTCTGACAATGGCGATGGGGAATGTACGACATCATTCTGTCAAGGTGGCTTTGGATTGAAATCAGCTGATTGTAATGATTCTACAGATCTTTCAAGGACCAGTAGATGTAAATATTCCTTTATATGTGTATAATTTCATTTTTGCAATCAGTATATAATGTTTGCACAGTTAGATTTTTCAATATGTTTTGAGAGACACCTACAACCTAACAACCTATAAGAAACAAATTCGACAAGGGGTTACTTTTAACAGTGTTTTGCAGCTTTCTATTTCTATGATCTTGAAATAATCACAGACCAACAAGGATGTTTGCCTCTTAATTGAATTCATGATTTTGAATTAGCAGTACAAAGTTCAAACCTTGTAATTTACGTAGTGGTTGTCAAAACAAATGCTTAAATGGATTTAAGTAGTTTGCCTCCAGGTTTAAGTGTACTAGGATACTTAGTAATTATCTTATAAAGAGATAATATGATAACTGAGCGTTATATACGTTCATATAAAATCTCGTTTATAAACATATATTGGCAACAAATGTTTATACAAGTGTGCACGATTTGATTGTTATTTGCCTTATTGTGGTACATTTGTTTTTACTTTAGTCTGGAGTATGTCTTTCAACATTTTTTCAATTCTTGCACTTTATCATGTTTATTCTTACAATTAATTTTACCAACAACCTGTTAAAATTAATATTTGTCTATTTTCCAACAAGGAACGTTCAATGTAAACACTGTGCCAGCCTGACCTTACATCATGCCCATTTAGATATAATTTATATTCATATCAAAGTTCAAGAAATTTTTCATTATTTTGCTTTCATCTCTTCCAAGACGATGGATACAACGGCGCTTGGGGTGAACCGTATTCAACAGGCAGACAAATATGCCTTGGAAGATTTCAGTTATTACTTTCACCTGAAACTTATTGCCAAACGAACAATCATACATTCGAAGGGATATATTCATGGACAAATGTTTTTCGAGCGGAAACGGAAGCTAAGCTGACAGAAGGTAAAACAATAAATAATGTTATATTTTAGTTCATGTTTTTTTTCGGGACTGTAGGCTGCATTTTGTAAATACAGCTGTTTCACAAACCACGCCTCCTTTGGGGAGATCTATAATATTCATAGATGTTTTCTTTTGTTTACCTACTGGTTCCCGGATATGACTTTTATGTTTCATCTCGTAGAGACATAACTTGGGGATGTTACCAGTATAAATACACATGGATAGCGGCTAAATTAAATTTTGAGGAAGACCCTAATCGAAGGGAGGGGTAGTACAGAATTTTAGCACAAGTTTAAAGTCTTAGAAGTTTGGGTCATATGAATGTTGAAAATATGCCGCACAGCCCTATATTTTTACCATTGAAAAATATAATAATGCATATGATCTTTCCATTCTAGGATATGATTTTTTACGATACTTCATAGTAAAAGTGGTACAGTTTTAGCCGTAAAAGGAGTTCCTACGGGAAATTGCATTGCCTATATTTACAGAAGTGCAACCTGTAACCTTTATCAAATATAAATACATAAAAGGTAACAAGACACTTCAAATTTTGATATTCATTGGTTACAAGTTTAAGTTGAAGAAAAGCTTGGGGGGGTTTTGCACATTGTTTTCATAGGCGAACTATTATAAGTATTTCTCTTTTCAATTCAGGAAAAAGATATACAATCAAATTGAAACAACCACTTAAAGAAAATGTTATGGCAACATCATGAAATAAACGTATAACAGATGCCGGGATTGAAATTTTGCACGCTAGACGCGCGTTTAGTCTACAAAAGACTCATCAGTGACGCTCAAATCAAAAATTAAAATGGCTTAGAAAAATACGACGTTGAAGGGCATTGATGACGAAAAAATTCGTAAGGCAATCTATCCCTTGGGTAAAAATTACTGGGTGTTTCGAAAAATTCAAAGTTTTGTGAACATTGAATTTATAATTATGACCCTACCAATGATAATGATCAAAAATTAAAATAGTAGATGTTTCAGTGATTTCATTCAAACTAAATGTTCAAAAGTTTCAAAAGGAAAAGCAGAATGGTTAAAAAAATAGGTAGCTGCATAATGACGCTTCAAACTGTAATAACGACATTTTGCTATGGTGTGCCTATGAATTTTAATGGAAGTCATCACATTGTGAAGACGCTCAAGTTTATAATTTTTTGAATCAAACTTATGGAATTTGTCATGTTTTCTTAATAGAAATAAGAAGATGTGGTATGAGTGCCAATGAGACAACTCTCCATCTAAGTCACAACGTGTAAAAATTAAACAATTATAGGTCAAAGTACGGCCTTCAACACGGAGCCTTGGCTCACACCGAAGATCAAGCTATAAAGGGCTCCAAAATGACTAGTGTAAAACAATTCAAACAGGAAAACCAACGGTCTAATCTATATAAAAAACGAGAAACGAGAAACTCTTATGAACATGCTTAACAGAAAAATATTTTCAATTACAAAAAAAAAACCCACATTTTTCATTGTCCTATTTCAGGACATTTTACATATAAATAAGATAGATAATGGCAAGGGGGAATGTATCTAAAAGACAACACAACTCGACCAAAGAGCAGAAAATAGCACCAGGCAACCAATGGGTCTTCAACGCAGCAAGAAAATCCCACACCCTGAGGCGAGCTTCGGATGGTCCCTAAACAATAATGTATACTAGTTCAGCGAAATGGACGCCATACTGCACTCCGATACATAACAAAGGCACCAAAATTAAAAAAGCACTAAAAGTTTGTATACGTTATATTTATCAAGAAATGAACGTTTGATAACAATTGAACAACACATAGTTTGGGTGAAAAATACATAGATTTGATTAAAACTTAATTTTAACATGCATCAAATTAAACGTCTAAAACCGACATGAGTTATTTCATTATATTGTATCATTTGCGATTTCTATTTAACATGGATAATGACAGGAAATTTAACTAATGCTGAAAATTTTTTACCAGTATATTTATACTGTTGGGGAAGATCCGTTTTAGTTGTGATAACTTGTGTCCGATTACTTTGTTATACTTTATAAATACAGTATGCTTAATCTATATTTTGTTAATGCTACTTCATAAACACGCACTTAAGAAATATATAGGACAAATCATTCAATTATTTCCAGCCGAAGCAGGTACCAAAGAACCGCCTTACTGTTTAGCAGGCTCATTTATGGAACAGAATGCAAAAAGAGTGCTTAAATTTAACAGAAAAGTTTGTTCTGACCAGTTACAGTTTGCGTGCAGGATAGGTATATCAATCACGTATTGACAAGTTCAATTGTTGTTACGTAGAACACATTTTTAATTTAGTGAACACTGTATATGGATAAATAGGTATACTTCAACTCAGGTAGGAAGTAATAGTTATATTTTTTTAATTAATCTGTCTATATCGTAAACGTGGATATGGGCATACATTATAGCTTGTGTCATATATAAGACATTTTCATATTATATGTGGTTCGGAGTACCATATGAAATTATTATTTCCATATTTAAAAGCACCACAAAGAACGCTTTGTTATAAGGCTTCACAGTTAAATTTTAATGTTATACAAATGAAAATATGGTAATTTTTCTACTGAAACCAATTGTATTCCACTATATTCCAGGTACCGCTTCTTCAACAACCTCAAAGAAAAGTTTAGTTGCTGTTGAGATACCACCGAAAGTTTCAAACACGAAACGCCCGTCTGGCGTACAAGATGTTAAGCCAGGTATCAATGATGAATTTATTCACTTATAAGGACTGCGTTTTGTTTTTGACTTGGTCTTTGCTTTTTAAAACTTTTCTCTTGATCAAATATTTATTTCTATTTGTATATTTAGTAAATGATGTCTACCAGACGAGATATGTAGTACTCATTATCTAGCCAGTAACTCAACGATCGAAAGAGAAAAACAATTATCGTGGGTTGCAACACAGAAACAGACAGGTCGTATCGTTAATGAAAGTGGCCATATAACATACAAAGTGTTGATTTCAGTCGTTCCTCCCCAAAACCCGGCCGGAGCATGGCTTCATTTATATATCTGAGCTGCACATTAAAGAACTCGGAAAACTAGTTTCATTTTTGAATTATAAGTATAAGTAGTCCCCTATTATGTGAAGTGTGTCGATCAAAAGTTCAGAATTTACTGTATAGTCTTCGGTGTACTTATTGATTGAATCAGTGTGGTTATTCACTAAGTATGGTTTTCTGTGACTACTTGCAAGACATGTTCGTCACTCTATGGTTTTCCTTATTTATGAAAAGACACAATATAAGGAGAAGATTTAGTCGATCTATCAATTGAGACATTAGAATAGTCTTGTAGAGTGTAGAATGATTTTAGAGTAAATCTTTACACTTTATAATAAACTACATCTTATTTAGACCATCGGTTGAGTGTACCTCATTACAATATTTTTTAAGGATATCGGTAGCTGTAGAAAGAATTGGTCGAGGTATATTTGGAAGATGTTCAGTATAAATGCTATTTTAGTAGTCGGCTATATACCGTTCTTTTTAGGATTTTTGTGCAGTTTTGGTATCCAATATAAATTCGGTACATGATTATCATCCTATTGGATGTTAATACCAAAGTAGAGAAAAACAAATTTGTGATTTTATAATAAAGAAAAAAACCTTGTGAATCAGATCAATAATGTACGTTCATAAGTTGATTTACTGCATTTGCTGTGAATTCCAATTTCTGTTGTAAAACTTAATGGTGTTGCATATAAAAACAACGTTTGTGAAATGTCAACTCTAAATCATCCATAGTCTAGAAAAGATGTAAATGAAATAATTATAAGAGACTAACTCGGGAGATGACAGTTTGATGTTTTGTTTTTAAATAAAAATTGGCGATCAAGGTTCCTGAGATCTTTTTCTTTCATATTTTTTTTTTTCAATTTTTAGCATCTTTCAACCCAAATAATATAGATCTACAACAGAACAGTCTTTCTAAAACATGTAAGTGAATAGCATACGACAAAAACCAAGAAATTACAGAATAAGTTGACACAAACAGTCGGGTAATCTTTTTTTCTAGCGTTTTACAATTTCTTTTACGTATTTCCAATTTTGCAAAAGATTAGCATTAAATTTAAGGCAACAGTAGTTTATCGATATTTAAAATTCATAAACATATTAACACGATAAAAATCAAGGTCGATTGATTGTTGATTAATGGTTGCTTAATTCCCGTGTCAAATAGTTCATGCATGTTCAGGACGAGAACAAATTAACAATAATTACAAAAGGTTCTGTAATAGAGGCCGTCAATGTAGAAATCAAACAAAACTGCAGCAAAAACTGATAGAAGACACCACTAAGTCGGAAGAGATATCATGTTTATTTTTCCGTAAACAAAGTCTCAAAAATAAAAATAGTTCAATTATTTATTATGAACACTTTTATTGCTTTAAAAAAAAGGAGCACACGGTGTAAATGTCTAGTTGCATACAAAATGTTAAAGAAAATAATTGCTTTGTTTAACAATTATCCTTTTTTTTTTTTAGGCGAAGCTTCTGCTACAACCCCAAGCCAAATCATAATTGCCACAAAGAAAATGAAGAAAGATACTAGCGCTAATTTTGACAAAGGTATCTGCATTGTTCTAAATCTGACTTTTTCAGATAATAAGTGTCGATCATTTACCTTAGCTTTTTTGAATAACAGAGACCCAAAAAATACCATTTTTTAACAAGGGATAATCAAAGTCATAAGTCGAAAACGAACTTAACTTGATGGTCTATTACACACATTGTAAAATCTCAAACTGTACCATTCTTTTAAACCACCGTAAACTTGAAGTACGTGTCGAGAATTCATCTATAAAACATCTTTATATGACCGGAGTTAACTTTCCATTTAACATTTAGAAACTTAATGGACAGTGTATTAGTTCAATTAAGTACTTCCCTTGTTTAAATTTTCAAAATGTATTGTTTCTTTTGTAAAATGACTCTTTTGTGTATTTTGCAATTAAAAAAGCATTGACCGTTCTTTTGCAGTACATATTTAATATATAAGTTAGTGTATGACTCATAAGCTTTTTAATGCATATGCCAAAAGTCAATGTTTTCAATGTCTGAAACCATTTATTTAAAATTGCATCCAAAGAGCTAGGATAAATCATGTACCCTAGTATTTACGGATAGTCCGTTATGTATCTATATCATAAAGACGTGCATCGTATCAAAAACAATAATACAGTTGGTTATACACTGCGTACTATCGTATTTCATAAATATATCTCTTGGTAATTCATCTGAAATCTAAACGTTAGACATTAACAATTATAAAAAAAAACAAATGTACAGGCAATAAACTCACAAACAACAGAGGACGATAACACCAGCTGCCACACCTCTTTGATTCGTGAGGACAATTTTTTAAGTTGCTCAGGTTTTTGTTTATTTTGTAGTGTTTTGTGAATTTGTCTGCCTTTTCGTTGTATTGAGTTTCTTCCCAAGGTGCTGGCAGTTTCTCTCGACTTGTGAGTTTTGATTGTCCTCTTGGTATCTTTTACCTCTTTTTTAGAATAAAATAGTGTTGTCAATTATAAGTTTTAGAAGTATTGCTGTACAGCCAGTATAAAAGGTTATGAATTATCAGAACAATTACTAAATAATATGATAAAGATTTATATCTCATGTTGTAAAAACTAACGAACAGGTTAACATGTGAATGATTCAATTACCACTTCACAGAAATTCTTTACTCACTTTTACATTTTGTTTTTAACTTTATAGTATTTTATTCTCAAATATCTAAGTAAAGGAACCATTTACTGTCCTAGTGTTACATTTTTACATATAGTTTTTTTATGGATTATTTTGCAGTAAGAGTTTGCTCAGTTAAAGGTCGCACGGTGACCTATTATTGCTTACATTCTGTATTTTTGTACGTTCACATTATTTGGGCTTTTGTGGATCGCCGTTTTATTTGTAATCATACCAAATCTCCTTATTTTATACTGCATGTTATTGGTTTTTTCCTTAACTACTACCTGTCAAAGCTTCGATAATATCTAGTCCGCGCTTTGACTAAAACAAAGAATAATTAATGGCAAAAGAAAAGTATCTGCCTGATGATTTTAGGTACACTCTTTAGATTTTATTACAAGTGGTTGAATTCATAACGGTAGGTAGCTAATTGATCATTTTTTGAAATGTCAAGGTCATTTTGCTTAAGATAGCTGTACATGGTATGGAGTTCTTTCTGTCTGAACTTAGTTGAATTTATCTTAAGAATTTTCTTGAATATGTTCACTTGGCATATGTTTCCAGACCATGTGGTTTATACAGGATCAGGTGTTCAAGCCCACTTTGTTTTAAGTGTTTGCCCGAAAAGTTTTCGTTATGTTTTAATGGACTTTGAATAATGAAATGGAAGTATATTGGTTTCTAGATCCCTGACCTTTTATGCTATCTGGAACATATAGTCCTTGCTTAGTCATATTGTTTTTGGGTGATAAATCCAGTATCCACTAATTATTTGTAACATATTGATACAAGTAAGGAACCAGTACTAATGGTACAAGTTTTATTCTTCCCTCCAAGCATATAGTTATATGCTTGGAGTGAAGAATAATACAAGCCTTTTTCAACTGATTTTTATAGTTCTAATGTTGAACTGTTGCATCACTTTCCCAGGTTAGGGGAGGGTTGGGCGCCCGCTAACAATGTTTAACTTGGCCACATTCTGTATATTCCTGTCCGAAGTCAGGAGCCTGTAATTCAGTGGTTGTCATTTGTTGCTGTGTTACATATTTGCTTTTCGTTCATCATTTTGTACATAAAATCCGGCTGTTAGTTTTCTCGTTTGAATTGTTTTACATTTGTCATTTCGGGGCCTTTTATAGCTGATCGTGCGGTATGGGCTTTGCTCATTGTTGATGGCCGTACGGTGACCTAACACAATATCACACACCTATACCCCCCCCTCCAAAAAAAAAAAAATTTGACCCCCAAAAAATTACCCTCATTTCAAGTAAAAGAGCCCTAAATTTTCATAAAAAAAAAAGCAAAAAAAAACGCAAAAACACCAAAATTTTCTTACTCCCAAAAAAATTTTTTTTTTACTTTGGAAAAAAACGTTATTAAAAACACCCAAAAAAATTCCAAAAAAAAAATAAATAAAAAAACCGGGAGAACAGGCGAAGAAAGAATTCTGTGGGATTTAAGAGAAAAAAAAAAAAAAATCAATTTTTACTTTAAAAAATGAAACAACCTACAGCTCCTGATTTATATCCAGAATTACCTATAGAAGATGGACAAAATTATAGACTACAAAAAATAACAGAAATAGAAAAAACATTAATAAATGAGAGAGATAAACGTAAATCACTATACAAAAAATATAAACGCGGAGTTAATGTTACTGATGGTGTTGATACAAGTTTAATTTCGACATCTGTTGTTTTAGCTGGTATAGGAATAGCTTTTCCTATCTTACTTCCCATACAAATTGCAGCTGTTGTATGTGGAAGTTTAGGAGGTCTAGTTAAATTAATTAGAAGAAAGTTGACAACAAAATCAAAAAAACATTATGAAATTAAAACAATGGCAGAATGCAAGTTAAACAGCATAAAAGATTTAATATCAAAATCTTTAACTGACGGACAGATAAGTGTAGATGAATTTAAACTTATTTTAGATGAATTAGAAAAATTTAATGAGATGACAAAAAATAAAAAAAAAGTAATTTTAAAAAGTTTACCAGATGATGAAAGAAAAAAACTAATTGAGGAAACAGAAAATAGAGTAAAAAACGAATTAAAAAAAAAAATGGAAAATCTTTGATTTTCTTTAATAAAATAATTTTAGTTGATAACGGAAATCCACCAAACTATGAATCAATTTTTAATTAAATAAATGGATGAAGAAACAAAAGAAAAATTAGTAAAAAATGTAAAAATAATGTTAAATAAAAAATTTAATTATTTTTATCTTAAGTTGTTTTTAACAGGTTCTTTTTATTGTTTATTATCTAATATTTTAGATGAATAAAATGGCTGAAGGAGGTTATGAGTTTGATAATCCTGAGTTTAAAAATAATGATTATGATGATGATTATGAAGAAGAAGAAACGTCTTTTCAAGATGATGAAGAGTTTCAAAATAATATAAATAAGGAATTTGAAATATCAAGAGATTTATCAGAAAATGATGTTAAAATTCGTAAAAAAGAAACTACAAAAAAAATGATTAAACAATTTTATAAAAAAAATGGTGAAACTATACGTAATGAAGAGGTTTTTTTTGTTGGGGAAAATCATAAGGGAAGACAAATGTTATATGTAAAAGATGAAAAAGGTAATGATATTGCATTAACATATTACCAAAAAGGAGTATTAAAGTTTTATAAATTTAGCACTCTTCAAAGAGAATACGGTGTTAATTTTGTCAGGGATGTTTTAGGTGTAGATGATTATAAAATATCTGATAATTTAAGAGAAGGTAGAGCAGGGTTTCAGAGAATGTTAAATGAACTCGATAATATAGAAATTCCATTACAAGAAATATCTACACAAGAAGAAGGACAAGAATTATTAGAAACAGCAAGTAATGCAGAAACATATGTGAAAGAAATAGAAACTTCATTTATTGAACAAGGAACATCTTTAATAAATGAAGAAACACAAACAAAAATGACAAAAAGAGAGATGGATGGTATAATAAAAGCATTTACAACAGCGGAAGATGAGATTGCAAATAATTTAGCAAAACTGAATGAAACAAATAAAGACTTAGCAAAAGAAAATGCCAAATTAGAACAAGCTAAAGAAGACAATAATAAATTTCAAATAGATAGAATAAGTAGTCGAATAAGAGAATTGGAATCTGAGAGAAGTGCAAGACTAGAAGTAATTAATATTAATAAAGAAAAACTACGTAGTCAAGTAAACAGATTTAAACAAACAATACATAAAATGTTAAACGAAGACAAAACATTAGGTGAAAGAATAAGAACATTATTCAGAGAACAAGGAATAACAATAGTTAGTGTTTTAACTGCTTTTGGAATGATTATTGGTGTTATTGTTGAAGCATTTACTGGTGGAACTACTTCTCCTTCTCCTTCTCCTCCTCCTCCATCAAAAGGTGGTGGTGTACAAGACTGGATAAAAAAACAATTAAAAAATCTTGGAAAATTATTATCTTTTCTTGCAGGAAAATTAGCAGCTGCATTACCAGGTATTATAGGTTCTATTGTTTCTTGGTTATTGTCTGCAACAAAAGACGTAGTAAATTGGTTTGCAAACAACTTATGGGCATTGCTTATTTTAGTTGTTAGTTTATTGTTTACTGCTGCTAGAGATTATTTGAAAAAATAAAGTGCTGTAAATCCTATTACAATACTTACAAATATTATTGCTTGTTTATTATCTTCATGATCTTCATGTTCAATTTTTTTTATTGGATCTATTTTTGGTTCTTTAGGCTTTTCAGGTTTTATAGGTTCTTGTGGTTTTACAGGTTCTTTTGGTTTAAAATCAACATGATCAAAATTTTTATTATTTAAATCATCATTTAACCCAAGTGTTTGATTTTCTGTTGCAATTATAATTTTATTATTATAACCAACAATACTTCCAATTTGTAAAACCATATCACTGGGAGACATATATAAACCAAGTCCATAAGCATAATCAACTTTTACTTCTTGCATATTTTAAAACATTTTCATAATTCGATATCTGGGTGGGTAAATCGATAGGACTATTTATTACATCTTGTACATTTGCTAAGAATTGTTTTTGTGCATCAAATCCTGTTCCTACTTTTAAAATTTTTGTTTTTGTTTGAGATTGTGCACCTAACAAAGCCCATACATAAATTTTAATACTTTCATTAATACGTTCAATACCTGCTTGTGTAAACCCATTAGAGTTATCTAAAATAAATGTTGTCCAAGCCATACTTATATCTTTTTCATGCTTAATAGTATCATGAGTACTAAAGAAAGGTCCTTTAATTTTATTTCTTTGTCTATATTCTCCACTTGGTTTATAATATTGCTCAAAACTTCCTAATCCTTGACATGATGATTCTAGTTTTTGTCTCCAATTTGTATTTGGAGAAATATTAAATTCATCACATAATTTCTGATATGCAGCTTTGTCATATGGGTTCTTGTAATAACAGAAAGAAGAATCTGTTGGTAAAGGTGATTTAAGTTCTTTTAAAATTCTGGCAATACAATAATATAAATGAAACATATAAAAAGACTTTGTAAGATTTGAAGTATTTTGTATATGATCATTATAAGAAACACCACATCCTGTACTTGCACACCAAACTGCAAAATTTAACTGACATTGCCACCAATCAAATGAAGAATGAATCCAGGCATTCCATGGTTCGTTAGTGTGTATTGATGGGTTTTGATAGTTTTGAAATAAATCAGGAAAAGCTGTTTTAAAGTTCTCTTTTTGATTTACAAATATCGTTTGATTTACAAGATTTGTTTTTAATTGATGATCTTTTTCAGAATATTTAATACCTGGATTATATGAAACATTAGGATTATATTTAAATTCTTTTGTTATCATTTTTTTATATTAAAAATGTTTCATACTATTTCAAATATTGATAATACAATAAACTTAGAACAATACATAAATAACAGAAATGGAAATAAACGTATTGGTTTGAAATTTATAAGATACAGCATAGGTTGGTATAATGTTTATCATGGGTTTATAACAAAAACCGGAGAGGAACAGCAAAGGATTATGAATGGTTATTATAGTTTTCAACAAATAGTGGATGAATTTCAAAAAGAAAATATTGTATACTCCGTAAATGAAGCAAATGGTATCGCTTCATTAAACACTACTACTGAGTTAAGGATAAGTAAGGGTTTGGGAAATATGTTAGGGTTTAATAATAAACGTAAATTCGAACCTAATGAATTACATTATGGAAACAAATTTGTAGATTTTGCTATCCATAAATCATTATATATCCATTTGGAACAAGTTAGCACTTCTCATAATTATCTTGATGGTAAGCCAAGTAAATTATTAGCTGTTATTCCAGTTGAAAATAAAGAGTTTGGTGAAGTTATAACAGCGAGATTTGAGCATCCGGAATATAAGTGTTTAGTAAATGATGTTATAACAGAATTGAAATTAGAAATAAGAGATGAAAATAATAACAAGATAATTAATCATTTACCAATTAATTGTGTTTTAGAAGTTATATAATTTATTTAATAAAATGAGCATACTTGGTGTCAAAAAAAAAAACGTAGAAAAAGAAATATTAAATATGAAGAGTGAGCTTCAAACAATGGATACTAAGGATAAAAATTTACATCGGAGTGTCGCTGCCCTAAGCATCAGAGTTTTAAATGTTGAAAATATAGTTGGTAATATTAAAAATAAACCAGACAGAAAAATAATAAGTATATATGCTGGAATTGATGGTCCAATACATAGAAATAAAAAGTTTAATTTTGGTGTTGGTGGTGGTTATTATGTAATGAACTTTCCAGGACAAATATTGGGTATTAGTTTAGTAAGTTTAAGAACAAGCACAGATATTATAGCCATTAAGATGATTGTTAATGATAAGTCAACTATTTACAAAATGAGTTTGGATAATGGTGTCACACACGGTTTTAATAACTTTTATACACCTTTTGAAGTTAAGGCTGGAGATTTAATAAGTTTTATTAGTATGACTAATAATTATACATGTATCAATACTCTAGTATCAGTGATAATTGAATTATTTTTATAACAAATTTAATCCTTAAAAATGTCGGCATACGGAAACAAATTAAATCCTTACAGAAAAATAAGAGAACCCCGTGGTGTGAAAGGTATTCGTCAAAGTGTATCAATAACAAATAATCCTTCAACTATTGATCAAAATCAACAGCTATTAGTGAGATTCCCCAATCTAAGCAATAATGATGTTATTGTTCCTGGAACAACCAGATTGGCATTTGAAATAGAACTCACATCTACAGACGACAATGCAACTATATATCAAAACATAGGAAGAACAATAGTTAAAAAAACAACAATTCGTATAAGTGGAAATGAAATTATGTCAATTGATGATAGTGATATTTATCATTGTTATGTTGATTTATGGAAATCTACATCTGAACGTTTAAATATGGCATACCAAGGAATTGGTGAAACAAACATGTTAAAACACAGAGTTGGTGCAGATAATAAAGCATCAGACATAGGTGATGAAGCAATTGCAACTGCATATGGTGCAAGATTTTGTATCCCACTTGATTTTGAACTATTAGAAACTCATATGCCTTTTTATCAAGCAGGTCTTGGTGATAGACTTGAATATGAACTTACATTTAATAATTATAGCAATGTTATTAAATCAACAGATACATCTGCAAGTTATACAATCAAAAACATTTGTTTAGAATTTGATATGGTTACTGATGCAGAATTAGCAAGACAGATAAGACAACAAGTTAATGGTAAGATGGTTATTTTGTACGATAGAATACTAAGACATAGAAAAATAACCAAAAACAAATCTGATACATTGTGGAATATAAATTTAAATGTTCCAGCTAGAAGTATGAAAGGAATTCTAATGTTGTTCGAAGATCCTGAAAGAACAAGTACCGAAACTTATTATAATCCTAACATAACAAAAGTAGAAATGACAATAGAAGGTGTTCCAAATCAACTATACAGTCAAGGAATGAAAGCATATCAACAATGGGATGAAATAAATAAATTCTTTGCTTTAAATTCAAAAAGAAATAAAACAACAGAAGAAGTTTTAAAGGATTTAAATTTATCCTATACAACATTAGAAAAATATCTTACAACTAATTATGCATTATGGTTAGATTTACGTTCAACAGATGACAACTCGTTACACGGTTCAGGTAGAAGAATTGAAAATGCTTCTGAAGGTATTACTATCCAAATAACTAAAACAGCAGGAGCAAATAAATTAATAAATGTTTATCTGTTTGTAATCCAGGATGCACAAATTAATTTTGAAGATGGCAGATTTAAAAATGTTGATTACTAGTAATTGCTGTCTTGACGAACAAGTTCTGCAATCTTATTCCTTTCGGTAATCAATTCACTTATTTTTATTTCCAATGTAGTTTTTTCTTCATTCTCGTATGTTCTTTTCGTTGTCAATTTTTTGAGTTTAGTCTTTGCACTAACTTTTTGTCTTGTTAATCTCAACCAAATCCGTCTTTTGTTTTTATCACCAAAATCTTCTTTAGCTTTGTTTATTCTATCGGTCAACAATTCAATTTCCTTTTTTGTACTGTTTATTTCTGTATCTTGTAAATTTATCGTATTATTATGTTTTGCTAACAACGTTTCTAATTTTTCTAATTCATCCGACACTTTAACTAAATTACATCTTCTCAATTCAGATTCCATTTTGAATATGAACATGTCACAATTAGGTAGTTAAGATAGTGTTTACTGCAACTAAGTAAGTGTTTACTGCAACTAAGGAGTTGTTTATTGAAACTAAGTAAGTGTTTACTGCAACTAAGTAAATGTTTACTGCAACTAAGGAGTTGTTTACTGTATCTAAGTAAGTATTTATTGAAACTAAGTAAGTGTTTACTGCAACTAAGGAGTTGTTTACTTTTGTAAAAGTGTAACTAAGTAAGTGTTTACTGCAACTAAGGAGTTAATCAATAATCCAATTACAGAACTGTTGATATTTTTACATTCCATCTATCATTGTATCACTTACAATTTAAAAATTCAGTCATAGTATTGATTATTTGAGTAAAGATAATAAAATGGAGAGAATTATCAATTATCATTTAATTCAATACTAGTTCTCATCTTCTCTTATTAATGTGATAAAATGCTCAATGGGGTGTATTGTTATTCTTTGTGATAATAAGTTAGTAAATATTAAAGTATTGATGTGAAGTGTTGTATTTTATTGAAATAATCATTGCTGTATCATTTGATCCTTGGGATCATTATTATTTAAAATGGATAACTCATTAAAATTGAAAGAAACTTGATATTTTATAGCCTTGATAACATATTAAGCAATTGAGGCATTTAAATTTCTTTTGTTATATAGGTTTTATAAAAGTGTTTCTAAAGTAAGTGTTTAATTCAATAGGATATGACTTTTAAATAAACTAAATCGATCATTGTAAATATTTACAGGTACCTAGAGATTTAAAACTTAGTCATCTGTAATTCTTGTTCATAAAATCCACCTTTAATATCTTCGCCTTTTAAATCAATTATTCTATAAGTAACAGGGTTTGTATTTAAAACTTTTTCAATTACAAATATTTCTTTGGTCCAACGAGTAGTATAACCCTTTTCAAATTTACCTTTCTTTTTTGTTATTCTTACTCTAACACCTACTTTGAATTTAGGTTTTTTAATTTTCTCTTTCTTTTCTGGATATAAATTTTTATACACGGTTAATTCATTTTCTAATTTACTTGCTTTAACAGGTGTCATTTTAATTGAAGAATGTACTGTATTATTATAATTTTTAACTAATTTATCCAATATATCATAATATTTAAAAGTTTCATTAGCAGTAAAGTATTTAAACATATGTTGTTTCATTGTACCTATCCAGCGTTCCACCACGCTGCTCTTTTCCTCATTCTCAGTTGAATATAACTTTATGTTATTATCTTTTAACAATTCTTTTACTTGTCGATTATAAAATTCAGATCCTTTATCCGACCAAATATACATTGGTTTTCTTTCTTTAAATAATGTTTTAAATGCTTCACTCACTGCTACTCCTGTTTTATTTTTCAATGGAATCAACCAACCATATTTACTAAAAACATCTATAACTGCTAATAAATATTTATAGTGTTTATTTTGTTTTGAATATTGTTGTATATCTATCAAATCAACTGCCCATGTTTGATCTATTGAATTAACATAAACACGTCTTTTAGGAAAAGATTTTATAACTCTATGATGTAATTCATCTGCTAATTTATTTGTTAGATTTGTTTTAGACATTTTTAAGTAACTAAAATGTTTTCTTAAAAAATGGAGGCAAAAAAGGATAAAATTTTATCCAAGCGAGAAGATTCATATAAACTTGTTTTGACAAAAGAATATAAACATAAAGCAAGTATTTATGTATTTAATTATAAAATTAGTCTAAAGGATGAAAAACAAGAAACATTTACAAATGCTTTTGACCACATGGTAGACTATTCCATAAAAGATTACCCTAATGGAAGAATTAAAATAGTACCTATTCATGACATCATAATTACTAAACATAAAAGCTGGCCTATAAGAACATATAATACAGTTAAAAAGTTATTCGTGGATCAAATGGAAAGATTATTAAATAGTGCTGAAGAATTAAATTTAGAAGAAGTTATTTTTGAAGTTACTATTATACCCAATAAAAGAGGAAAAGGTAAAGCTTTAAAAATATTAGATGTCATAAATAAAAGAAGTATTATCAAAATAAAAAATGATGATACAATATGTTTATCAAGGGCAATTGTAACTTTTTTGGCTTCAAATAAGTTATTAAAAGATTTTACAGATTCACAATTAAAACACATTAAAGAGGGTAGACCATTACAAAAAAGAGTCGCTGAAGATTTTCATGAACAATCAGGAGTAGAAATAAAAGAAGAAGGAAATGATTTGGAAGATTTAAAAGCTTTTGAAAATTATTTTAATATTAGGATAATTGTTTTTACATCAAATAGTACAGAATATATTGTATATGGTGGTAATGAAAAATATAATGAACAAATATATTTATATTATCATGATGAACACTTTGACACTATAACAAATATAACAGGATTTTTAGCTAAACGTAGGTTTTGTAAAGTATGTTTAATTGGTTATACTGAACAACATACATGCAAAGATAATACAGTAACAACTATCAGAAAACAACATATTTGTGATAAATGTAACAAAACATATACAGGTAAAAATCACAAATGTGGTGAAAAAATATGTTTAATATGTTATGAAAAATACACGGAAAGTAATGAAGAACACTTATGTTATATGAAACCATCAGTACCAAAACAAGTAAAAAATAATAAATATATATATTTTGATTTTGAAGCAAATCAAGAAACAGGAATACATATAATGAATTTTTGTATAGCTTACGATTTAGAAAATATTTATTGTTTTAAAAATAACTATGTAAAAGTATTTAAATGTGATTTCAATATTGATAATTTAAACTTGTTAGAATTAGACATAGATGATTGTTTTAGTGATGTAGAAAAAATTAAATATGAAACAAATTCTGTAATAGACAACTTTTGTAAATATTTCATAAGAGATAAATTTAAAGACTACACTTTTATTTCACATTATGGAAAAGGTTATGATATGCAACCGATTTTAGGATACATTGTAAAAAATAAAATTGAACATAACATAATTTCTTCTGGACTAAAATTAACAGCTATATTTATTAAAGGAATAAATTTAAGATTCATAGATTCTATAAATTTTACATTATGTGGATTAGCTGCTTTCCCAAAAACATTTGGATTTGTGGGTAACAAAGGTTATTTTCCACATTATTTTAATACAACAGAGAATCAAAAATATGAGGGAATTTATCCTAATAAAGAATATTTTGGTTATAATACTATGACAATTAAAAATAAAGAATTATTTGATGAATGGTATAATAAAGTTAAAGAAAAAGAATTTAAATTCTATAAAGAAATATTTTATTATTGTCTATTGGATGTTTTAATTCTTGCCAAAGGTTGTACCTTATATAGAAAATTATTTTTAAATATAACCAATAATTGTATCGATCCATTTCAATATATTACAATTGCTCAATGTTGTACAAAAATATTTAAAACATTAATGTTGACAAATGAAACAATTGGAATTCACAAAAAGATGACAATTAAAGAAGTACATTCACAAAAATCAATACAATGGTTAGAGTATATTTCTTTAGAATATAATATAATGATTCAACATGCTAAAAGGGGAGGTGAAAAGAAAGTATTCATTAATAATGAATGTTATAAAGTCGATGGTTATTATTATGATAGAGAAAATAAAATGCGTAATGTTTATGAATTTTTTGGATGTTATTGGCATGGATGTACAAAATGTTATAGTCCTGAAGAAATATGTAAAAAAGATAGAAATAAAAAAACTATGAAAGAGTTATATAACCAAACTAAAGAAAGACTTAAAACTATTGAAGATTATCTAAAACCAAATGTAAAAATTCATACAATATGGGAATGTGAGTTTGATCAACAAAAATATCCTGAAGTTGATCCACATTTAAAACCTATTGATAAAAGAGATGCATTTTATGGAGGAAGAACAGAAACTATTCAATTATACAATAATCTTTCTGATTTAAAAGGTAGATATGTAGATTTTTGTTCTCTGTATCCATCAGTAAATAAATATTGTAAATATCCTATAGGACATCCTATTACATCTACAGAAATATCTGTAGATGATTATATAAAAAATAATTATTTCGGAATAATGAAATGTAAAATATTACCACCTAAAGGATTGTATCACCCTGTTTTACCTTATAAACAATTAACTAGTGATAATACACATAAATTACTTTTTGGATTATGTAGAACATGTATGAATAAAATATCTTTTAAATGTAAACACATAGATGATCCTACTTTAAATAAACATGATAAAATACATGAAATAAAAAGATGTAAAGAATGTAAAAATATTAAAAATGAAAAATGTATACATTCTGATGAGGAAAGAGTTATAGTAGGTACATGGTCTACAATAGAAATAGATAAAGCAATAGAAAAAGGTTATGAATTACAAAAAATATATGAACTAGAACATTTTGAAAAAACATCTACAGATATATTTAAACTTTATGTAGATACGTTTATGAAATATAAACAAGAAGCTTCAGGATGTAAATGTGATCCTAAATATTGTAAAAATGATTGTAAAAACGATAAAGAATGTAAAACAAAAATACAATACATTATAGATAATACTGCTTATGATCTAGATATTGACAAAGTTAAGTACAATTCAGGATTAAGATTTATAGCTAAAATATGTTTAAATAATTTATGGGGACATTTTGGTATGAGAGATAATTTTACACAAAAAGAATATTGTTTTACTTTAGAACATATAACTAAAATAGTATTTAATGAAAAATATAAAGATATAAGTACTATGATATTAGATGAAGATATTGTTTTAACAGAATATAAAAATAAAGAAGAATACTCTAAACCTAATCCAAGTGTAAATGTTTATATAGCTTTGTTTACAACAGCACATGCTAGATTAAAATTATACGAACTATTGGATATTCTTCAAGAAAGAGTTTTATACATGGATACAGATTCTTGTATTTATAATGATGATGGTTCTGAAGCTTGTAAAAAAATAGAAAGTATGATGGGAAATAAATTAGGAGATTTAACAGATGAAATTGTTTCAAAACATAACGCTAATCATATAAAACAATTTATATCTGCTGGTCCAAAAGATTATTCTATGAAACTAGATACAGAAAAACTAGTTAGCTGTTGTAAAGGTTTTAGATTAAATGCTGAAGTAGAAAAAAAGATTACATTAGATAAAAAAATAAAAATAGTTACTGATGAAAATGAAAAATATGAAACTGTTCAATATAATAATATAAAAATAGGAAAAGATCATCAACTTAAAACAGTTAAACAAGTTAAAGCTTATAATTATATGTTTGATAAAAGAATGGTATATTGTGAAAATGAAAATTTAATTAGAAGTTTTCCTTATGGATATTAAAAAATATATAATTTAAATTTTTATTTTAAAAAATAAAAGACTAAAAAATGATTGAAGCTTATACTGAGAAAGATGATCCTGACGCTAAAGTTATATTAGGAAGAATAATGTTATCAGATTATCAGATATGTTGTTTAAGAGATGATGGAGAATGTCCTTTGACTCCAAAACAAATGGAAGTAATGGAAAAGTTTGATGGTAAAAAGTTATCTAAGTTTCCTCCTGGTTGGGATGCTTTTATTAGACCAGATAAAGTTTATGAATATGTTTTTGAAAAACCATGTCCTGAAATTTAATTTTTTATTTTATTTTATTTCTCTATACCCCTAAAAACAGAAAAAGTACAGGAATAGTACATACTTTTTTCTGCAATTTTGCTGTTTTTACCAGGAAAAGTACAGAAATTAGGGACTCTAATTTTTATCAATTTTTTCTTATTTTTCCAATTTTTCATACAAACGTAAATTGTATTTATTTTTTATTTTAATTTCCAAACAATAAAACCAGTTAATGTCATACCACCAACAACAAATGCAATCTCTCTATTTTTCTGGTCTTCTGATGGAGTATAAAAATCACTTAATGTAGGTTTAGGTGATAATGAAGTTAATTTTTTATTCGTGACACGATAGTATAGTTTCATTGCCTGGTCAACATCATCAAAAGTCTGAACCGCATGATGTTCCTTTTGTAATTGTTCATTTATAAAATCTAATCTTTGTATTCTTTTTTTATTCCATTCTGATTGTGCTTTTTCTAATTTTTCTATAGCTTTATCATGTCTTATTTTCTCTTCATTTGCATTACTACCCATATGTGAAAATAAATAATTACTCCCTGAAAATGCAAAAGCATTTGTTATTGCCCCACCAAGCATCATTGTTAAAGCACTTGCCATTTTATAAAAACAAAAATTACTTCATGATATCAGCAGGTATAATACCTTGCTTAATCAACATATCTTTTGTTGCTATCGCAAGTAATATATCAATGGATAACATTACAACATCATTCATATTAAAATCCACTTTTGGTGCTGGCCTCCTTAATACCTTTTTACCTATTTCTGCATATCCAACTGTTAACAATGTTTCCACTCCAGCATGATATAACATATTTGCTATTTGTTTTCCGTCTTTTTGAGTTGTCATTTTAATGTACTAAATTTAATTAAATTCAAAAGGATCAATTTCTTTCTTTTGTTTTTCTGGTTTTGTTATTTCTTTAATCATTCTTTCTGGTTTCTTACTTTGGTTGTAAAAAAACAATCCCAATCCAACAATACTTATAGGAAAAAGTACAAATTTGTAATCAACTAGGGAACTGGAGTGTTTTTTGACAGAAGGGATATGTTCGTTTGATTCATAATCTGTTTCTGTATCAGAATCTTTTGTTATTTGTTTGATTTTTGAATTTTCTTTTTTTAATTTTTCCACTTCTTTTTTTCTCAATTCTGCATTTCTTATTCTTACTTCTGCACCTTTCTTACCAGCAGCTACTCTTTTTGGGTCTTTTGGTTTGGGTTTTTTAAATACTTCTTTTTGTTCAGGATTTTCATTCATCATTTTTTATGTCATTATTTTCATCTTTTTTTCGGAAATCGAGCGAAGCGAATGGTTCAATATGTCTTGCTGTTGTTAATATTGCAGTAAAAGGAGCAAGATACATTCCATATCTATAGTACAGTTCACAACATGTATTAGTTAAAGCATTATTGATAAAAGGATCTTCCTCTAAGTCTTGTATTAAAATTGGTGGATTAACAACTTTGAAAAACTTTGATACACCCATGACATATAAATTTATAAAAGAGTTTCCTAATGTCTTGGTCATACTAGCTCCCAATCTTGCTTCATATTTACAGTATAGTTTGTTTATTTGCTCTGTTGTCATTTTATCAATATCTGACAGTTGTAATTCTTTACCCAGATATTGTTTACTACTCCCACCAGCAACAACGGATGATAATCTTTCGCGTTTTTTTTCTTGAAGGGAACCGTTCACTTCGCTCGCTTCATCATCAATATTTATGTTTTCCACAATTTGCTCGCTTAATAATTCTTCAGCATTCATTTTATACGTTTCAAAAAACGGATATAATTTATTTTTAACTTTAAAAAAATTAAATACAACATATCCAACCAATGATAAGACTGCAGTGTTTGTTGCAATTGTTAGTATTTCCAACAGCATTGCTTTTTTTTATTGCTTATTTTGGTTAAATTACTTAAGAATTACTTATTTTGGTTAAATTACTTAAGAATTACTTAAGCATTACTTAAGTATTATTTTGCTTATTTTGGTTAAAAATTTTGGTTAAATTACTTAAGAATTACTTAAGCATTACTTAAGCATTACTTAAGCATTACTTGAGAATTGCTAAAAAAATTAATCAAGTAACCAATAATCAGTAGGTTGATCTGTCTTTAATATTAATTTACGATGTTTCTTTTTTTTAAGTTCTTCCTTTATTCTTTGTCTTTCTTCCAAAGTAGGAATAACATCATTTTCTCTTAGGCAATTATCAAAACTATCTCTATCTTTTGTGTAGAACATGCATAACCATTTTGTTTGTTCTCTTAAATCTTTTAAAACAGAGTTGTATCTCTGTGAAATGACCCACACTGATTGTTCCGCATGTCTTCCTGAAAATGCAAGCTCGGACAGCATATCTTTTTTCTTTGTTAGTTCTTTTGTTGCACTGCAGTCATCAATGATATATAATGTTGGATGACCAGCATATTTTTTAAAGAACATTCTTAGTAGTTCTTGTAGCTTCTCTTCTTCTTTGACAATAGGATTAACAATTATTAGATTTTTTGTTTTTGGTTTTCTAACATCACCAATCCATTCACGATTTTTGTATGCTTTGTTCCATTGAATTGTTGGACAAAGTATGACTATATATTTGAAAACTCCACTATATTCTCCTTCTAATAAATCAAGAACAAACTCTGTTTTTCCACATCCTGTTTGTCCACATATAATAACACAATGTGGATATTTTGGGAATTCGGAGTGTATCTCGCTCCGCTCGTTTGTTTCCATTTTTTAAGGAAAAACACTTAATTTTTTTTTTCTCTTAAATCCCACAGAATTCTTTCTTCGCCTGTTCTCCCGGTTTTTTTATTTATTTTTTTTTTGGAATTTTTTTGTTGTTTTTTGGGTGTTTTTAATAACGTTTTTTTCCAAAGTAAAAAAAAAATTTTTTTGGGAGTAAGAAAATTTTGGTGTTTTTGCGTTTTTTTTTATGAAAATTTAGGGCTCTTTTACTTGAAATGAGGGTAATTTTTTGGGGGTCAAATTTTTTTTTTTTTGGAGGGGGGGGGTATAGGTGTGTGATATTGTGTGACCTATAGTTGTTAATTTCTGTGTCATTTGGTCGCTTGTGAAGAGTTGTCTCTTTGGCAATCATACCACATCTTTTTTTATAATTTGTTTTTCTCTTAAAATAAAAATTCAATATTGAAGTTCGGGGAGTACCAGTGAAAAGTTCCTACTTTTTACTTGTTATTTCTGGTATATTATGTTTTTTTTTAGACATAGAAATTAGATTTCTTATTTGGTAGCTTATCACTGTTTGTACAGACATAAACAAATTTAAATGATGTTTTCAGGTCAGGTGGATTTTTCAAAACGACTAGTATGGATAAACAAGAACTTTCATTTTCAACAGCAGTATGTGAGAATTCACAAAATTCAGAAGTGAGAACAAGTGTGTCACCGACATCTAACGAATCATATGGATTAGCTTCAATCAATTCTGTTCACACGTATGCAGTCGTCAACAAAATCAGAAAAAACGGATTCAAAATTACAAAAATCTGACGAAACTTACAATGAAACATCATACGGAGAATATGATCGATTAAATGGTGTATCGAAACGCACGCACACAGATTCAAAGGAAAACTTATATGACAGCCATGCAGGGATTCGTAACGAAAATGACCCAACATACGACAGTTCCAATTTTGGAGGAAGAAAACTTTAATTTGATAACGATGTGTATAATCATATGGACACAGTATCGACACACGGAAGTGACTACGGTTATTCATCAGCTCTCAGATCAGAAACTAGAAATTAAAATGATGCATTCGATAAAGCAGTCTAGCAGCAACATTCAATTTCCAGAAAAGAATATAAGTAATGCAGTACTGAGGAATATGAACATAATCATTTGTTATGCATTTTATTCATATAGTCTTGTGTGTTACTCTGATTTTAGTTGATGACTTACTTTGTGTGTTTATCTCTGACCCATGCTTAAGTGATCGCTTCCCCTGTCAATCAGACATCCACATCACGGTCATCTTAGATATTTCTTCGTCATCATAAATTATTTTAATCAATTCAGATTAAGACATTTAATAGTATTTATTTTCATTTTTTCTTCGTGGAGCACATATCAATACAATTTGTAGATAAATTGAATGAAATAATTCGGATATCTAATGAATAGTTAAAAGTATCTTTATTTACATTTCACCAATAAAAGAACACATATATCATTAAAATAGTTATTCCATTTTTTAAATGCATACAAAACATATTTTATTCGAATAAACTGACTTGTTTTTGTATTGTATACTAGTATGTAATATTATTTACCTAATTTACATCTAAAACGTATTCACAAAAAGTAGTATTTTTTTAATATAATCGTATGTTATTTCCCTTTAATCTTGTTAAACAATCGTTGCTTAGAAATATTCAGTTTCTTTCGGGTTCTCACAAGTTACACCGCCAAATACCAACAAAATAATATTTTTGAGACCCAATTTATGGCATACATAGCTTTTTCACCATTGTTTTTTATGTTGCATGTTAGTACTTGATTTTTGTGTATCTGTGTCTGCATCTTATCGTTCATACTTATTGGATTGCGCCAGTACAGAGACAATGATGTTCTTTGCCTGTTGTGTCTTCTACAAGAAAGCGAGAAATTATGTGAGCGTCACTCACGATTGTACCTGTCAAGACAGGAAAAGTGAATTGTCCAAAATTAGTATTTATTGATATGATTTTCGAACAAATTAATCCCATGAAGACAAACGGCAAAATGACGCGTAGAGTCTATCAATGATCTCCAGATGACCGCAATGAATCCGTGACGACGTTATTTTTATTTCATAATGGTCACCCAAATCATAATGACGTCTATAAACCTGAATGGAGATATATATTTAATATTCAGATGTGGAAGGCTGCAACAAAAAATTACAAATGTTATAATAGAAAATTTTAAGTCTTCATTTGTGAGTAAAGTGTACTTTCCAACCTTCACACATCAACATCTTAATGTACAGCCAGATTTTAATAAGAGACCAATAGTATACTTGATGTTCACAGAAATATGATAAATGCAATTAACTCTACGGTTTGAATTTATTATATGTAAAAGGACATCATCGATAGAGCGGAAATTGAAGTTAAAGGATAATGCTTACTTCTTTACCCTCATTGAGATACCCTTGTACGAAGCATGTTTTACGCCATGTAAGCACACTTTTGCTAATATAGAAGCTAATTAATTTATAGCCATAATCAAATACGAAATGTGAGAGAAATGAAAATAGAAGAATTCAAAAAGATGTACCACATACGGCTAAGGCATTTTTAAAACGCATACAAAACTCAATGCAACATAGTTTTGTCAAAAGCTAGCTTAATTATTCAATCATTTAATTACATATTCCTTTTTTGGTAAGTGTTAGTAGTACTGTATGCATCAAATGGTATTAATTTATTTCATTAAAAAAATGGCGAACGTAGATACAAGTATCTTGTCTTGGGGAGGGATAAATCCTATTTTGTAAAGAATCACTCTGATTCAAACAAAAAATTCTCTGAAACTGACATTATCAAGATGCTTGATTTCTTGATTGACAACATATTTGTTACGTTTGGAAGACGTGTTTTTCAACAGACTATCGGAATTCCAATGGGAACCAATTGTGCCCCTCTTCTTGCCGACTTGTTTCTTTATTATTATGAGGCTGATTTCATACAGGAACCTCTTAGGAAGAAAGATAAGAAGTTAGCAATATCCTTTAACTTTACATTCCGCTATATAGATGATGTTCTCTCACTAAATAATACAAAATTTGGTGACTATGTTGAACGATTCTATCCCATCGAACTAGAGATAAAGGATACTCAGATACAGTTAAGTCTGCCTCATATCTTGACTTACATCTAGAAATTGACAATGAGGGTCGGTTGAAAACAAAACTTTACGACAAAAGAGATGATTTCAGCTTCCCGATCTATGAGTTTGACTGTCTCTCTGGTATCTTTCGTCCCTCTTTGTTGATATTTTTTCGATGTTTCCCCTTTTCGTTTTGCTGTCCCCACGTTGACTGTTCACCTGGATGGAAGCATATAACACCTGTTATCTATCATTTGATCTGTTGCCTATCCTGTGCAATACAGGTTACGAAAAAGAAGTTTGAAAGACATAAACCAACGACAACCACTGAAATACAGGCTCCTGACTTGAGACAGCCAATAAAAGATGTGGCGGGATTAAACATACTCGTGAGATTTTAACCCTCCACTAACCTTTTTAAACAATATCATAAAATTTGGGATATGATTACCCGGTCATAATTAGAGTTATTTATGAAATAGTCAAACTTCCTTACCAAATTTATGTATCTATAATAATATTTAGTACAATTTGTAATTAATTTATGGTAGCGAAATCCCAGATGGAATGGTATATAACTAAAAAAGATAAAGCCTTATGTGTCTCAGTAATGAAAAATATAGGAAAATTGGGCAATATTACCTAGGTTGCACGTTATTAAACTTTTTAGAAATTGAAATTGAAAGAAGCCACTATAAAGAAAAAAAAACACTGAGAAATGATGTATTTGTTTTTTTTTTTTTTTTTGTGTGTGTATAGGACAATAAGGAACCTGCCAAACGACACAAGAACACCTTGACCCCATTTGTTAATTATACAATAGAGCAAAACTAAGTAGTAATCAAGTAAACTGTTCTGCTTAAGTCAACACAAGTTAAAGACGCAAACCATACAGAAGTCCCAATACAACATATAGTAACAGCTCGAAATGAATCACAAAATACCATTCTACCTTCAATAATGGACCACTACCTTCATTTATGAACTAGTGCCCACGCTTTAAGCCTGGTACCTTTGATAAATATTATGATTAGTCTTAATACAAAATCAGCAACGCACCAGTGACCAAACTGTATGATAAGTCACGTGTCTATCCCCAAGTCGTGGGATACCAAATTTTGTGAATTCCGTGTGTAAAGGAAGTACATAACTTATATAGACTTGAATGCAGACTTTGGCAAACAACGAAATCAAATGTCCATGAACATATAATCCTCAATCTACGAAAATTAGTACAGACTTGAAGTTAGGCGTTGACATCGAAAGCATACAAATGATGTCATCTTGTTCTGTTATCAAAAAAGACAACCTCATTTCGTTGCATTTTCGTTTAATGGATTTTTTACACCGAAATAATAACTTAAATGGAAGGACTTGATTACTTTACATTAGAATAGAGATAATCGTATAGTAATTCAAGATTGACCTACGTGAAGCATGGTTTACTAATGCAGATATCCGGGTTTTTTTTTATTTCCGCTACGTGTCGCTAGGTAAACTCAATTTGAAACAGTAAAATTGCCGATGCTTGTAACCTTGTTTACAAGAGGACAATGCTTGTTGTTACGGAATTTCTATTGACGCCATTCTTTCCCAGCTTTTCATACAGTCACGGTAAGTTCAGGTATTACTTTTCGATTATGAAACGTTTACAATGTTGTACGACAGTATGGCTTTAATCCGTTCTGTAATGCTTTGTACAACGTTGTTAACTTGTTTGTTTGTCCGTCGTGTTTCCTTTTTACAAATGTGCTATTAGTTTCTATCGACTTCTGTGTGTTCCCTTAGTACAATGTATCTTCCACTTGTTTTTAAACAATTTTGCCATATCAACTTTGTTGACATTTTCGTAAGGCATGAATAATTCGAACAAAATTGTCACAATTGATGCTATAAAACGTACACACAATCGCAGACGACGTATGCTAGATTTTAAATGTATAATTTGACGTTGTTTTCTGTCAGTTTCATTAGAATGGAGATAACGATATTGTATTTTAATTCCGATGGCATCAATTGTTGATTTGGTGGTCTCTAATACCCGTTGATTAACGCGTCCCCAGTAAACTTAATTTGCGTCCATCAAATCACCAATTGATGCCGTCGTGGCTTAAAATACAATACAGTTATCTCTTGTGTTACAACTCTAGATAAAGCCGACGAGGAAAGGCATTACTCGACTAACGGAAGATATGTTATAGCCTAGTTGGTCGAGTGGTCTAGAGCGCTGGACACAGTGTCTCAGATGCGTGGGTTCGAATCCTGATAAATTCGTGACGAAGTATATAAATATTATTTTGTTCGCCCTGTATGACCATAGGTTATCCGATGGAGAACGTCTGTCGTAAAGTTGTCACATATTTAGACGTGTATATATACTGTACAAGAAGCATTCCTTACAGTCAGGTCATTAGTATTAAGCAAATTAAGCGGATTTCTTGCACTGATAATACTGTGAAAAAGCAATTACAAGACCTTGCTGGCCACCTCACAAACAGGGGCTACAAAAAAATACATTGATAGTGGCTTCTCGTGCTAACAACAACAGCCGAGACGAACGTTTATGTGTTGATTTTGCAAAAAAAAAAAATAACGCATGATCCAATTTTAAAGGATAGCTATACTACTATGGAATGCATTTATATATGCGTCATTGTGTCTGTTATGATTTGGCGAGACAGACGAATGCTTATAGGGTTATCCAATATACAAGAATGATATCAATGTAATACAATGCAATTATACCTGCATATGCTTCAGTAGCTTTAGTGAACAAAATATGTAACATACATGGGAAACCACTGAAAAGTTATTCAACTTCCTTAATGTGTCGTCATTTGTAAACATTACATCGTAAACAACCAACTTTAAAAGATTTAGATAACTTTTATGTATCAGATCTACTTCATTGTTTTGTTACTGTTAGTTTTAAAAGGTAATGACAATGGCTGAAGACAAGTTGTGGATTATCCTATTAGTTTGTGTTATCGATGTAAAATCTGTAATTGGTAAGTTTTTGTTTTACTATCAATTCAATATGATATTGTCAAAAAATCTCTTTGTATAAAAAATTAGGGGATAGCCTTTATTTATCCTGTTAAGGATTAAGGTAAAAAAATGAAAAAAAATCTTTTACGTGTATTATCAAAACATGTTAAATACAAGCCCTCGTAAATGAAACTGTCCAGACGGGATTTTGACTATAATTCTTTAAAATGTTTAATTCCAGGTTTAATTTTCTTGTCTACGAAAACTAATAGATAGATACATGCATGTGTATTTTTTATAAATCAATGTCAATATATATTCAAATAACTGAACAAGGGGAAACTATCTGTCATATGTGTCAACTACAAAAAGAATATTAATCATTTCTTTAGGTATTTTGTGTCGCTGGATTATCCCACATCTTCTTGTTTAGTAATTAGACAATCGAACGTTTATTTCTTTTCCTGTAATTGTTAATTTTGCCCCTAGATCCTGATGTATTTCTGTATTGCTACATCACAGTTGATAAAAAAAGGTGTTAAGCTTGCAGAGTAGAGCTATGCCTTTATTTTAGTGACAACAATTATGTACTGTACATTAGATATGGACTTTGAGCAGGACACAAATACAGTGTTAACCTCACTGATATTGAAGACAATTATTTAAATCTTTAATAGCACATACATTTCATAGACTTTTGACGATTTATCAAGACGAATGATTACCTTCAAATGTTTTCACCTCTGTTATCGTTTGTCTGCAAGGTGTACTGCAATCCAGGTTTTTTCTACTGTATATACCTACTCCCTACAACCCAATCGCATTTATCCATGTACAAAACATAATCTCCACAAATTTTACATATACTCTAAGATACCGTTTTAATCTACCAACTAATTGATCAAATAAATGTTAACAAATTACCTGCTGCTTTTATCTTTCACTTTTGCCTCTAAAATAGACCATGATATGCATTGAAATAGATCAATATTTCAAAATAAACAAATTCTACGCAAAAAGGTTTATATTTACAAAATTTTATAAACTTTAAATGTCATTGCACAAAAGCATAGAGAGAAAGTATATTTTTATTTTCATTTTAGCATATACTTTTCCATCTGATCAGGCATATCAAACAGAGAGTAAAACATGGAAAGCTGCTTCTCATAGATGTGGCAATAATGGAATAGAGTTTGACGAAAAGGTATTGAATAATATTGCCATCCTGGAAGATAAAGAATTTTGGATTGGAATGGACATTTACCGTATAACTACATCATTGATTGAAATTCTAGGTACGTGAAACGGGTAATTTTGGTAGCAGAAATGTTTTAACCATGTTAAATTTCCAAATGATCATGTGTACAGTAGTAACATACAGAATATCAAACCATTGAGATGCATTTTTTTTCACTTAATCTGGAAAACGTGAACTTTAATTTTTGGTTTAAATAAAACAAATCAGTGTAATAATTTCGCAACTTTTACTTTTAATTCATTTTTACACTTACATGCTGAAACTGTGTACTAATTTATTCAGACAAAATTAGATGGTGTTCATTATTGTGTTGAATCATTATGTTGCCATCTACATGTATTGTAAGTTAGTTTTGATTTTCGATGATTGTCTTATTGACGTATATCCCAAAACAAACCAACACCCTTTATTGTGAAAAAAGAACCTGAGCAGTTTGGATAATGGTCATTAATTTATCAGCTGTTATCATCCTGTCAGTGTATGTATTTGTGTTTATATTGCTTCTAAGGCAATGGGCAACTTTCTGATAACTTGGAATTAAGTTCCATAGTTTATTTACTATACAAAAATGGATACACTCGGTAATAAACAAAGGAACCTATCTTAATGTTATATATATTTATATATATAACTTTGTTTTCAATTTAGACATGTTTATATTTTTTCGTTTGGGCTTGTATTATATTTGTTTTCGGTTTATATGATCCGTTCATCCTATTTCAACTCTTCTAAATTCAAGAGTCAATCCCAAATTGAGGTAAATTATATGGCCTTCCAAATACCGTTTCGATTCCTAACATCACTGAAGAGACATTAATTGTCGAAATCCGGATATTGTGTACAAATGTTCGCACCTCATATTTGCGGTATACCATCTTTTCCGCAAGTTTATTGTTTTCTGTTTGGTATTAAATTAATAATCTTTAAGATCAATTTTGTTACATCTGGTGATACGCTTATTTGGCAATCGCCAATGGCAGTTAGCAGGGTTTAAGAACATCAGTTGTTCGACCTGTGAGTCAAATGCGTTTTGTTAAAATAAACTTTTTCACTTTTTTGGTTTTTTGGAAAATCTTGTTTGTGCTGTATTTAGACCCCTCTACCAAGAAATTTGTTTTGCATGCACACGTGTAAAAATTGCGGTTTTTATCTAACACAATCATATGTTTAAACGTTGTTTTCAATTTAGACATGTTTATATATATATATAAATAAATATATGAGATATACAAGGTAATTTTAATAAGGTATAATTGTTTTAGGAATATTTGGTGTGGAGTTTAGAATTCATTGACTATATTTTAAAAACATGTCTAAGCACACCCCTTACACTTACTCTGTAAATTTCTTAAAACGATATATGTGTCTTACGTTTTCAACGGAACAGCTTTTATGCAAATCATTACGCCAAACGATAGTATTGAGTGTTCAAGACGCGAAAATTGAAAATCACAGGACTGTTGTACTCTTTTGTATTCTTATTTCTTAACCAAAGTTGTATTCATTTCTTATGTTTCATTCGTCAAAGCATTGCATACTTTGCTACAAATTACACACATAAATGTTTGATTTTGACGGTGTTAAATTCAATGTGTTTCAAACAGGTTGTTATTCAGTGCCAGACGGACAGGGAATTTTGAAAAGTCCTTCAATCGTACTATGTCAAAAACAATGTGAATCATATCAGTTCTTTGGTTACAGTGTAAGTATTATTCATCTTCTACATTTAAATTCTAAAAAGTTTGTTTTAGCATGGCACAAACTTAAGTTTTGTTGTATTGTCTTTGACGTTTCCTTTTGATCTCTTCCATGATGTTCGCCAATCAATATTATAGCAAATTACGGGAATAGTTACCCGTACTCATTTCTCATAGCAATGGATTGAAATCTGCTAATTGTAATGATGCTACAGATAAAGCAAGAACCAGTAGATGTAGTAAGTATTCTTTATTATGTGCTTGATTTACTTTTTGCGATCACTATATTTTATTTGCTCAAGACATTTCAATGTGTCTTAAGTCACACCTACAACGTATGAGAAACAAAATTGACACGAATTTACACCTTAACGACATGTTCCTAAAATGAATCTGTTCTTTTATTTGAATGAAGATTGCTATTTTGATACAGTAAGTTTGAGTTTGTAACATTTTTCGCCAACTTTATATTTCTATGTTCTTTGAATTTGCACAGGCCAACTAGGATATCTGCCTTTAAGGTAGCCAGGAAGTCTGAATGTAGATCTTTCTTACACTTCTCTGAAAGACTCCTTGGTTAATGTACTTTAAAAGTCTAATATAAAAACTGGGGGTTAAAGTTTTTACTCGAACACAAACGAGACTTCCCTAAAATAATGGGAAGGTGTGCATTAATATATTTTACTTCAAATGAGATCAACAGAAGCGACAGTTTACCTTTGGCGCTCATTTGACCTCAAGTTGCTAACATTACTAAAGTCGTATCGATTCAAACATATATTCTTCTCTGTTTTTTTCTGTGTCAAAAATAGCCTATTTACAAATTATCTGGTAAAGAGATAATTTGATAATTAAGGTAGATGGGGTGTCTAAATTATAATCCATAGAATTTTTTAATAATTTGCCAAAATGTAGTTTATATCATGCTTTTAAAAAAAAAAAAAAAAAAGAATGGGTCACGGGGCTTATTTTCACACTACAGGTTGTGCAAAATTGACAGATTTTGTATAGATTATGCATGGAAAACCCAATTTTCTGCCATAAAACGAAAACTACACCATAGAACTTTGAGATAAAATATGAGAAGATAGCTGTAATATTATGCTTTCAGATAAGAAAAAGAAAAAATGGGGTCACGGGACCCGTTTTCTTGCTACATAAAAAAATAGGTAAATTCCTAACACATTCTATTGTAAAAGTAACTTTATCTGAATTATCTGCCCTTACATTTGAGTTGCCTCCCCTTATGTGGCAAAGTTGGAAAAAATTGAATCAAACAAAAGTATTTTGTTTTTTGTAAAATACAACCATAAATATGATAAAACATGTCATTTTCTATATTGAAATGAAAATTCTTACACATGAATTACCTACTACTCTCAAAATTTGCACATTTTCTTAAAGATCTAGACCGATTGTTTTCTGGTATTTCAAAATCCAAGATGGAGGAAGACACCCTATCTACCTTAAGCGTTTTGTTATTACAAATTTCGTTTATTTATAGACATTGGCAAAATATATGTTTATAACTGTGAACGCTATGATTGCACTTCGCCTTATTGAGGTACATTTGTTTTACTCCAGTCCGGAGTATGTCTTTCAAAATGCTTTCAATTATTGCATTTAATTCTTTCAATTCTTTTTACAAACAACCTTTGTCCATTTTTCAACACATAATATTCAATAGTAACACTGTGGCAGCCAGAACATAACATCATGCCCATCAATTTTAACATTATTCATGTAATTTATACAAAATTTTAAGCATTTTTCATCATTTTGCATTTATCTCTTCCAAGATGATGGACACATAGTCGCTTGGGGTGTACCGTATTCAACAAGCAAACAAATGTACCTGGAAAGATTTCAGGTTTTACTCTCACCTGAAACTTATTGCCAAACGAACAGTCATACAGTAGAAGGGATCCATTCTTGGACAAACGTTTTTCTAGCAAAAACCGAAGCTAAACTGACAAAAGGTAAAACAATTAATAATATGAAATTTTAGGTCGTGTTTTACAATACTGTTGTCTTTATTAGAAATTAAATAAATAAAACATTACAAAACGAGAACCTTCTTAAAGTTGAAGGAATGCTAAGAGAAGTTTTGCACATTGTCATAGGTTTGAACACACTATTACAAGTATTAATCAATTAAGGAAAGTGTCTTTTAATTAAAACATCAACTAAAAGACAATGTTAAGGCGCCATCATACAAATGGTACATGTTTTATTCATTCAAACTAAGTTTTCAAAAGTTCCGAAATTAAAAGCAAAATGCTGTAAGTACGTACTTAGCTACATCAAACATACATTATGACTATTCAAACATTAATATATACATTTTTATGATATCTCTATGAATAGTAATGGAAGGCATCACTCAGTAAAAACATTAGAATTTGTATTTAAAATAAAACGTTTTTTTTAAACATGCTTAACATGAAATCAGTCAAAGAAATCCCGTAAATAAGTTTATTATATAAAAGTTTTTTTTTTGTAGTTAAGAAGTGAAAGATGAAAACAAGTTGTATACATGTAATTCAGAAATCATACAACTCATTATATACAAAAGTTATCAGACACCAGAAACACATTTGCACTCATAAACATTACTCTTTATCCGGAGGATCACATTCTTACTCTCAAATTAGGATTCAAATTGAATTAAACATTTGTATGAACGATAGGTTCATTTAATACTGCCATTTATACGTCAGTGACCACATAACATTAATATAGTGCTACTGTCTCTAATTATGTAATAATGAAAAATGTATTCACCTCCAAAATTAAAATGAAATTTACTTCAATTGTTGAGTCAATCCTTTATGTATTTTCCAAGAACTTTTTTTCAAGTAATAGTATAAATAGCTAAAAAAAACCTCAGTTGTCCAAAGCAGATGATTTCATTTAGGGATTTAGCTAAATTCAATTAAATCTATCCTAGTTTTGCATGTTTTTATCAATTACGTGTTAAAAGAACAAATACATTAATTATTTTATGATAAGTGTTCTCGTTCAGTTTTATACTGAAATACTTTTTTAAGGTTTTAACAATTCCCAATTTATTCTAAATTAGTTTTTTTATCTTATTAACATAGCTAGTCTTCACAGTGGACAAATGTCCAGGTAATCAACATACAACAGATATTCTCGAAAGGTTGGAGTGTACTTTTTTATTACATTTATTATCATAAGGTCAAATTCATCAAAAGCATACCTCAATTCGTATAAAAAAAATAAAAAGATTTGATATTACTGTAGTCCATTACTTTAAGTTTTCTTTTGTAACGTGTTGATTTTAAGAATTTTACTTATAAGTGGCTATGTAAGCTGTGTCCGTTTAAATAATTTATTATTCACAATTATAAAGAACTGCAATTTATATACAAACTCAAATATTTTCGTCTATGTATTTGCTTCCTTTAAAGTGATGTGAAAAGTGAAATATGTCTCATGAATATATCATATTATCTATGAAAATGCTTTAAGACTTTTCAGCAAGTTTGCTTATCTGCAAAAAAACCCATTACGATATAATCAAATAGATTCCAAATAGATGAGCAAAAAAAGGGAATACGGAGATAAACGTAAATGCAGCAGAAACCTATCAATAGTGAAATTAATTTTCTATTCCTCAACTACACTCTGCTCAATGTCACTTTCGTGTATGGTATGTGGGATAAATGTTGCACCTTCAAGATTAGTTCCCCAACTCCAGACTCCATATGAAATGTCCCGGTTATGTCTTGCATTAATAATATTTCAGTTTGAGATATCCTACAGTCAAGTTTATTAAAACATTTACTTTTTCAAGAGTATTCAGTGTTTGCTCTTAAAACTGAAGTCGTTCTTTTAATTCATCATTTGGCTGTGTTAAATTTTAAAAATGATATAACCAAGTTGATGCGACAATCAATATACTTGTATCATCTCTCTCTTTACCATGTTTACCCTGCAGTTTATCAATAAGTTGTCAGTACTTCTTGGGATTTTCATCATAAAGAGTTTATATTTGGTTCAGTAATGTCTGTTTAAGATCAAAAGATATCAAGAAAATATTAGGGTTAAGCGATTTTGTTCGAAGACACATAGTGACATTGTCGCTTAAGTTTGTGTTTAGTTGAAATAATTTAATTATGCTCAGTCAAAAACAAAGCAGACTATAATTCATTTTATGTTGGCAGAATACCAATTGTCATAGCAACATGTTTTTTTAAAAAAAAGTAATGATGATATATAGTAACTTCGACAATAGATGACATTTACGGTATGTTCAGATAACAGGAAGGTACGAAAGTAAAATGAGTTCATCGATACGTTTTTAATAGAAGAAACATTTGGGCATATAATTTGTGTTTAGGAATGAAACTTTAAATTGAGTAATCCTCTTGAAAAAAACGAAGGGATTGAAGTTATTGTTACGGTTTACAATAATGGGAACACAGTCAGTATACATTGATGTTGACGGAAAAAAAATCTACAAATTATAAAGATTGTAAACACAGTACATGAGTTGAGTTATAACTGTGAACATGACCAATCTAAAACAAATATATGGGTTTTAAATAATCTAAAACAAATCTGAGAAAAAAAGCAATGAGCCGATTCCCGAAAGCATACTTTCATCTGGGTCCATAATTGTCTTGAATCCCTGTTTCGTATATCTTTTCAATTCATTTAGCCATTCTCTGGTTTCTTACTGCATCAATACTCATCAAATTCCACAAAATTATTATTTTAAATAAAAACGTATTACAATTTTGGAGCTACTATTATCCACCATTTCCGTCAGAATAATGATGCTCTTCGTCCGGTAGAAATTATTCTCATCATACATGTATCTCCTATTCCAGTATCGATGTTCAAGTTCCTACCAACCAGTTTTGTAGTCAATTACTTTGTATTGAATTAGAATACATGCTTTCATTCATTTTTATCTATTAGAAGGTTAACTCCCAACTATCCTATGGCCTGTCGATACATTTATTTTTGGCATTGCACAAGTCATGTCTTTTTTGACTGTCCATGACGTTAAAATACTAAATCCCTGGGATGTGTTTAAGTTGATTTTAATCTCTGATACATGATTTTTTATTAAGAATTGTTTTTTGGCTTTTAACTAGCTGTCAGTAACTGCGAGTACTCTCAAATCGTACTTTCTTGTTAATTTGACCTTTTGATACTATTTGTAATGCTTTTTTGTTATTTAATGTTTACTTATTCAGGGTTATATCTGGTCTATATACCAGCTTTGATAAGTGTTTGGTATTACTATAAATTTTCACTTCTTCGAACAAAGAACTTCTTCTTCTTAGTATCAGCCTCCTTTAATTAGGAGCACCTCCAAATATATATGGATTTTTGCCTTAACTTTAAAATTTAAAAGGATAAAACAAAAATATTCTTTTTCCAACATATGTACAGCACATATAAATAAACAATAAAAGTGTCATGCAGGGCATATTTACATGGACCTTTTTATCATAAATTAATCTACCATACAACATGTACAAGTAGATTCACTTATGTATGTAACTCAGTTTTATTTATAATTAAAAATATATTTCATTTGAATTTGCTTTTTAATATGCATAAAAGATACATTAAAAGAAGGTTTTATTTAATAAAATCTATATATTAAAATAATAAGTTAAGATGTAAGAATTTAGTAAAATCTAAAAAGGCAGATTTTCTCAGTGGAATGTTATATGTACTTCATGATCAATGTATATCAAAATAATAATAAAGTTATAAAAGCTTGTTTTGTAACCATCAATAAATTTAAAAGGGTTGTATACATGATATGGACCCTATCATAAATGTATTAGCGAGTTAAAAGATAGGAATGCTTATTAATTATTTAAATTTCTTACAATTATTAAATGACAGACTCTGTGTTGGTATATATATGTCACTTATGATAATCATTATTCTCATTTGATTGTCATTTCCTCCACTTAAAGATATATGTATATTTATATACGTATATGCAATATATATCTTGCTATTTGTTGTCCATAGTTTTCAATCTTTTTATATGTATTTGGAATAACATATTTCTGGTCTTGTTTTCAATATTTTCCATGGATTTTTCACAGTTATCAAACAGCTCCTTATATTTTGAACAGTCTATTAGCAATTGTACTATCGCAGTTTTGTTCATGAAGGTGCAGTTCCATTTTGCTGGTGTGATTTTATCAGTGATCTCTTTTCTTATATCAAGGAAATATTTGTCTCTCGTAGTACTAAATATGGGACAGGTTGTCAGGAAATGAGTTATGTCTTCATTGTCAGTTTTACATAATTGGCATATTGGTTTTACTGTATAAGGAGCGAATTTATGTTTGTCTGCCTGAAGTATGTATGTTCACAGTTATCATTCTAGTCTTGATTATTGCTTTTCTAAGTTCAAAACGAGGCAAATGCATTACTTTCCAGATTTTATGATGTTTATTGATCTCGAAGTTTTCCGTATTCATAAATTTTAAGCTAGATTTTCATTCAGATTCTGTTAAGGTCTTGTCCTTCCAAAATTTGTCTACTTTCAGCTTGATAGTTCTTTTCCATTGTTCTTTCTTTGGAACATTGCCTTGAAGTTGTATAATGGTTTGAAGTTCATACAAATCTAATATATCCGTAACTCTTGAAAAGAAGCTATTTTTGTTATCAAAATTTGTTGTTATTTGTCTTTCCATAAGCTAATGTATTTTTTTCATTTTCGCATGTTAGTAGTGCAAGTAGGAGAGACAAAGCTCCCTTATGAATTTCTGCTTCCATTGGTAGAGCTCCTATCAGTAGTAACACTGCCGAATTAACGGTTCTTTCTGGAAGAGATTGTTACTGGCGAAGATTTTATCTATGAAATTTTTCCAACTGTTCGATATCAGATCTTGTTAGAGGTAGCACTTCTAGTCCAAATATTAACCTTGAAATGACGTAGGTTTTGTAAATATGATATGAGGTTGGTTGGTCTAGAACGTTTGTACCATGACAGCCTGGCCCCATGAGGGCGTATTTAGTTCTTCTTGCTAATTTTATTCTCTCATGTACATTTATGTGACTTTCGTTGTTTTCAGCTCTTGTTAGTCCTAGGTGGACACCTGATTTAGCTATTGTTACATCATTTCCAATTAGTTTCCAGTTGTAATCACTTTTTGTTTTTTGAACAATCTATGATTTGGGTTTTTGTTGGATGAATACTGTAGTGGTGTTCGTTTGCATATCTACCGAGCATATTTAGCATTAGTTGTAGTTCATGCTTATCATTCGATATAAAGGCTATATCGTCGGCGCAAGTTGGTGATCCTACGTATATATTTCCTAACTGGTATCCTGTTGAATTTTGTTCAAATTCTATCATTCAAATCAAAATTATTTATTTTGTAAAAAATGTTCCTATCTCCTTTTTAACTGTACACCTAACAACAAAATTATTTTCATTTACCTGTGTATAATATTTTTGTAAATGGTGGATTTTTGTTTAAAGTTATTGTTTTTTTTTCTGAAATTGTTTAACATTTCACAGCGGTCTAATACTGTTACTTTAATTATTCATCCCTTATTTTATTGATTTTGTATTTGCATTGTATCACATATCAAATTTATTCGTTCAGTGTATGTTCACTTGTGTTAATATGTCTTTTGATTAAGTTAAGCCATTTCAATTGATATTTTATAGTGTGTCTTTTTATGTTGTGATGTTACACTATTATTTCAGATAAGGGTGAAGGTTTGGTACCATTAAAACGTTTAAACCCGCTGCAATTGTTTGCACCTGTCCTAAGTCAGGAATCTGATGTTCAGAAGTTGTCGTTTGTTGGTGTGGTTCACGAGTGTTTCTCGTTTCTCGTTTTTTTATATAGATTAGACCGTTGGTTTTCCCGTTTGAATGGTTTTACACTAGTAATTTTTGGGGCCCTCTATAGCTTGCTTTGCGGTGTGAGCCAAGGCTCCGTGTGAAAGACTTTACTTTGACCTATAATGGTTTACTTTTACAAATTGTGACTTGGATGGAGAATTGTCTCATCTGCACTCATACCACATCTTCTTAAATCTATTGCCTATATCATATGAGCTGCGTCTAATAGAAATCGACCTTATGCAAATTAATATCAATACATCTGTTAACTCATTTCGGGTTGAAAAAACCTCTATGCAAAGTCAGTAACTATTTTAAAAATTGAGGCAATATAATAACCCCACAAAACAGACCAACATTTATCTTTTATTTCGTATTTATGTGTTCCAAAATCTATCAAAGTATTAGCAATGTACATGTGTACGTGCACTTGCATAAGGTCGATTTTTATCCGACGCTGCTCATATATCAGATGAAAAGGTATTTTACGAAACAAAATAATTTATTGGTTTCGCGGTCCAACATCTTCTTACGATGGTAGTATTGTAACATGTGTAACTATCATCAGTTTAATACAAGTGTTTGTTTTGTGTTCATATAGAAGTATACAACGTGATCGCAAGAAACTACTGACTAATGTCCAATTTTTGGCGAAAAGTAACAGGAATAAAGGTTAAAACATATAACAACAACAAAAATATGAAAAATATCTTTGACCAAACAAAACAGACTGTGTTAAGAAAAATACTAAATCATTTCATTATCCGCTGCATTTCGTTGAATGGTTCTTTGTTTAGGTTTATAATTCGTAGTAGGCGAGGTGTTCACAGACAGTAAATTTTGGACCCTATGAATTGGCTTTATCAACAACGTAAAGTCTATTAGATATGCTATAAGAAACATTAACAAAAAACATTTCAGTTTGTTATAGATTGTTTCCCACACAAAATATTGCATATCAGATGAAACGTATTATTCTGTTAACAATTACTTGAGTAATATCTCCCTTCACTCCGCCATTCTTTTTTCTTCGTTTTTTTTTTTTTTTATTTCAAGAAGGCAGGTTTATATTTGCGGAAAGTAAAAATACTAAGTCTCAATTTGTGAAATGCTTTTATTAATAACTACAACCTAGTTGTTTGCAATCATACATTCGCAGACATCCATATTGAATAATTTATATTAAATTTGCTTTCTATAATATGCATATGTACATTTTTAAGAAGTTCAGGTTAAATACCAGTATTGTTTGCACAAGATCATGACTGTATATATAAGTATTGCTGACATACGTTTACCAGTATATTTATACTGTTGGGAAAGGACCCTTGTAATAACGTGTGTCCGATGTTTTTGTTGGTCATACTTTATCAATAAAATATGGTTAATCTATATTTCAGTAATGCTATTTTATGAATACATACTTAATAAATATATGTGATAAATCATTTTAATAATTCTAGCCGAAGCAGGTACCAAAGAACCGCTTTACTGTCTAGCAGGCTCGTTTTCGGAAAATAATGCCAAAAAAGTGGTTTATATTACCAGAAGAGTTTGTAATCAACAGTTACAGTTTGCGTGCAGAATAGGTATATAAGTCACGTATTAACTGGTTCAATTGTTGTTATTTGGAGCACACAAGTGAACACTCTATATTGTTAAACGGGTACACCTGAATTCAAAAAAAAGAAATAGCTACATTTTCTTGAATTTCTCTGTTAATATCGTAAACGTTGATATGTGCATGTATGATAACTAGTTTTTAGCTTAGACATTTCACATATATGTCGTTCGGAGTACGATAAGCGATTATTATTTTTACAATTAAACACACAAGGAAGAGCCTTTGTCATACTGCTTCACGGAGTAGACATTTGAGCTACATATACAAACGCATATATGGCCATTTGTCTTTTGAAACCAAATGTGATTTACTATTTTCCATGTACAGCTTCTTCTACAACCCCAAGTCAAGTTTAATTGCATAAAGATATCGCCTTTCCTTTTCTTTTGTGCGTGTTTTTTTTTCCTTTTTCAGAACGGGATTGTTTCCCTTTGTCTAATATTCATAGCTTTGTGCATAATGGATAAATGATGTGAAAAAGACAAAATGTGGTGCATTCGTAATCCAGCGAGTACCTCAACAATAGAACGTGAAAAAACGACTCTCATGAGTCGTAATATCGACACAGACTGGTCGTTACGGTCGTAATGGTGACCATATAAATTGTGAAGTGGTGATTTCAGTCGTTCAGCCTCAAAATCCTACGGGAGCTGTTAATGCGTTATTAGCGTCAATTAAATTAATATACAATAAACATTGAAGCGCTATCCTTTGATATCTTTAAACATTATAGGATGGGGCAAAGCGTATATTACATACTAGGACATTTATAATGAAGGAACTGAAATAGTCATGTTTAACTGAGATTCTAGTATGAAGTCGTTCACCTGTTTCAATTTTAAGGAAAAGAAACAGATATAAAGCCAATATCATAGTTTCGTTCCTTCTTCAATGTCATGTTCAACTATGCCTAATTAGAACTCGAAGAGATAGTTTCATTTTTGAATGATATATATCATTTTTTTGTATTATATGAACTGTTATTGACACACAAATTGCATTTATTTTATTAAGTTGTTGTGATCATAATGATTAATCACAAATGATGATTTTTTGTGACTCCAGGCCAGAAATATGTGTCTATGGCTTTTATAATTGAAGAAAAAAGCAATGAAAATTAATTGATTTTTTGATTGCTAACGTCCAGTGGCAAATATTTTATGCATGTTCAAGGCGAGAACAAATTGACAAAAAATACAATAGGTAGATCCTGTAATAGTTTGAGGACACTTGAACTCCCACTGGAAAATGAGGGTATATTGGATTGGGACCGAATTTTTGCTCTGCAACAGGCCACCTACTGACCCCATCAAAGAGTTGATGCAAGGGTTCTACAATTTTAGATAACGTTTCACTATATTTGCACGAGGCATCGGATTGAATGTCCCCATTCTGCCCTAACGTGGATACGAACTTGTACATTCCGCACACCAAAATGGACGCCCCACTAAGGCAAGTGGTTTACCACAAGTCGGAAGAAGAGCTAGGTAGTCATTTTTCTATTCTTCAGTTACCATTGAATGAGGAGATTTAGTCGATCTTTCAATCAAATTTGAGGATTGACAAGATGCGAATTGTGCAAAAATAATCCTCATCGAACACTTTCAAAAGTCAGAAGATTTGATACCAATGGTTGATGATTTTCATCTCCTTTAAACAAATTTTCATATTTGTGAATAACAAAATCGTTTCAAAAGTTATTATGTAAACATTATTTGTTTAAACAAAATAAGGAACGCGGTTTAAATGTTTTTGTGCCATAACAAATGTATAAAATAATTGTTTTATTTTTAAACAATGTATTCATTATCAATTTCTAGGGGAAGCTTTTGCTACAACCCAAAGTCAAAGCACACTTGTCACAAGGTCAATGAAGAAAGATTTGAGCGCTAGTTTTGATATAGGTACCTTCAATGTATTTTTAAGAGATTTTTTGTCCTTCATATCACTTAGTCTTTTTGTATAAGTTGCATACAAAATAGAAATATGATGAATTAACGGCTTGTTACACATGTTACAGTTATTTCAAATAAGTATTTGCATCTCAATAAACAGAAATCTACGAACACTGGTTAACAGTCGTAATGGTGACCATATTACATGTGAAGTGTGGTGATTTCAGTTGATATACATTAAACCCCTACTTTTTTGGCGTTATAAGCGTCAATAAAGTTGCTATACAGGAAACATTCACAAGCGTAACGTATCCATTGATATATTAAAGAATCAGACGAAAGACCAGAGGGTAAGTTGCATACTAGAATGTTGCCAATAGATAAACTGATTTTGAGATTCTGGTAACAGGTCGTCCACTTGTGTTCATTTTAAGAAAAATATTATGATATAAAGCCAATGATATGAATGATAGTTATTATTTCTTTATGATATGAACTGTTCTCGATCAAAAAGTCCAGCATTAGTTTTTGGTGTATTTGTTGTTTGAATAATTCTTTTTAATCACAAATATAATTTTCGTTACTTTATGCCAGAAATGTGTGTCTATGATTTTTATAATGGAAGAAATTACGATTGGTTCCGACTGAATTAATATGTTTACACAAGCAAATGACAGATCAATAAGATTTCGGAAATAAACATTGCTCATTGTGGAACAAAGGAAATAGCACAACGTCATACTGGTTAATTAATTCATATGATTAACATTTCACAACTTCTGTGAGTGACATGCATTTACAAATACTTTTATTTTACTGGTTTGGTGCAGGTATCCATTCTTTTTTTCTTTTTTCTTTTTTTTTTTTTGCTGTACTGTACTGTTAATAATATAATAATGCTTGACAGTTTTTAAAATGCATTTCAAAGAGCTGATCTTAAATAAGTCAGAATTGGCAGTTCCTTTAGACAAAATGAACATTATAACGAATAGAGTTTTTGTTAAACTGTAAAATCAAACTTAAGATTGATAAATTAACACGCTTAATGGACTTTGTTAGAAGGCATTTATCATGGCTTTAAATGTTAATTGTCGATGCACTTCAGCTTGTTGGTACTATACATCATATTTTGTAAACGTTTGCGATGTTATTTTAAGTATGAATGCAAAAAAATAGGTTTTTATAAGTCAAACGGTTGTACATCTGCATGTTGAATATAAAGCATCGAATTTGTCAATTGCCCAGATGGTCAGTACTGGTATGATTGTGGGGATATCTCTTTAAGTAAGTATAAAAGTCAAATAGAAATGATTGATTGCCTCCTTGGTGAACAATTTTGAGCAACACAACGGGTGCCACATGTGTGGAAGGATCTGTTTACCCTACATGAGCATCTGATGTTCATACCCGAATTTTGGTCTTTAGTTGTCTATGTTATGTTTTGTATACTGTAGTTTGTCTTTTTTGTTTTTTTTCTACTTTTTTTTTTGCCATGGCGCTGATAGTCAATTTTCGAATTATGAGGTTGAATGTCCCTTTGATAGTGTTCGCCTCTTCTTGATAACATAACCGTGTGTGGCGCTACTTTATCACTTTGTACGATAATGTCTGCTCATCAATGTTTGCTCAGCTTTCCCAAATCTCCCACCAAAAGAACAATATTGTTTCAAAAGAAGATTAGCATATTTTTACCATAATAAGTATAAGAATTGGTTAATACCAAAATAAATAATAGTTCGTTTATGTATTATTTAAATCAAAAGAGGCAGTGATTGGTGGAGTACTAGGTGCATGTTCAATTGTTGCTGTGTTAGCTGTGCTGATTGTGTGTAAAGTGAGGTGAGTAACACCTTTTGGCAACAAAATGATTTACATACATTTTTTTGTTGTTTGGAATGATTTATCTTTTGTTGATATGAATTTTTTTAAAAGATTAAAATTAGATTGCGTCACTCTTTATTATTTTAATCTAATCCTCGGTAGTATAGTAAAATAAGAAGATGTGATATAATTGTCTATGAGACAATTCTCTACCAGATACCAAATGATATATATAGAATTTAACAACTATAGGTTGACGTACGGCCTTCAAAAATGAGCAAAACATATACCGTAGGGTCAGCAATAAAAGACTCCGACTAGCGGCCTGTTTTATGTAAAAACAATGAACTAAATACAAATATGAAATATAGCAACAAACGACAACCACTGAATAACAGGTTCTTGACTTGGGACAGACACATACAGAATGCAGCGGGGTTAAACATGTAAGCGGCGCCCAACCCTCACCCTAACCTGGTTAATATATGAATTCAGTGCTGACTCATTATTAAATCATATATATTACTATTAAGTACAGATGAATATTGCACGTTTTGTCAAATAAATAATGCCTAAAAAATAAGAAAATATCTAATGATTGCCAATGAGACAACTCTCCAAACATGTTTGTCTGTTAAACACAAAAAAAATACTCATGCTTATATTATATGATGTATGGATTCCTATCTTTGATTACCTTGTTATACATGGTACAGGACAAAAACCCATAGTTAAAGCCAGATCTGAGTATTATAAACGTGTTTGATCGGGTAAAAGCTCAGTACAGATGTCCTATAATTGATGCTCTCGTCATTTGAATAAGATTTCCACTGACGGAAATTCAACACAACTTCAAATATAACGTAAATACTGTTTCAGACTACATATATATCAACAAAGACATTTAAATAAAAAAAACGAAAAGTGATACATTGTACAGAAATAGTTATCCAGCGAAAGGAAACGTTGTCAAGTTATGATTCGCTATATATTTGTTACTGTAAACTGATGAATTTTTGCAAGCAATGTAATTTCGCTTCTTTCGCATAAAGAAATAACACGAATATGTCAAACTTGGATCTTTATTACTTAACTACATCAAGTATACGAGAAAATCGCGAAGTTGGCAAGAAAGGGACTAAAAATAAAATATTCGCGAAAATAAATTCGTTTACAGCATATGTACATGTACACTGTTTAATGATAAAAGAAACAGACAATACAATTTTCAAGATCAAACTAGTTGTCTTTTTCATTGATTTCTATCTGATCATTAAATTCTATTTTGTACCTTTATGTGCTTTTGTCTTACAGATCAAAGGGAATTTTTACAGAGTCGAATTCCCATGATTACGAAGACACTAGCCGTGTGCACTTCTCAAAGACAACATACGAGGACCTTGACAATACAAAACATAAGAGTGCACCAGCAACATCAAGCCGGACTTGTGACATTAATGAATCTGTTGCACCAGTATATGAAATTGAGAAACCGGGAAATAGTATATCGAAATAGGGATATTATCAATGGACAATCATTTATTTCCCGTTGTCTAAATACAAGCTGAATAGGGTGTCAGATGTTGGAAAGATATGACATTTGTCTAACTCAAAAAATAAGAACTACAATATATCGAAATTAATTAGACGAACAAAAAATTGTTACTTTTCAAATTTAAAACAAAATCATATCATTATGCTGTTTGTTTTATCAAAATGTCGATCCATAAAAAAATTAGATACCTATAGTTATAATAAAATAGGATATGCTTCAAAGATTAGCCAACAGTTGGTCCACAACCTCCTGCTAATATGGCAATGTTAAAAATACCGCTAAGATGACAACACTACGTGACAGGAATACAGTACAAAAAAACGCAAGAACACTCAGCACAGAGAAATACATTAATAAATAATATAATAGTACATTACAACATGTAAATCGCAGAATATGAAAGGACACCTCCCATGAATTTACGACATCACCGCAGACCAGGACATCACAAACTAAATATAAACTGTGCGTCACATGAATGGATCAACGTCACAAAAAGTGACATATTTTTTGTGACATTTATATTATCACAGGTAAAAATAAAAAAGAAACGTACTAGAATATTAAATTGGTATTGAGTTTGTTATGGTTTTATTATCTGTATTTTCTAACCATGACAAGAATATTAAAATGGAATTGTGTTTGTTATGGTGTTATTATCTGTATTTTCTAAACATGTCGGTTTTTCTTTTCAATCAAAACTGTGTATAAACAAAAACATCCTGTACATATAGTTGCTTTTAACTTAAAATCATATAAATAAAGTAGCTGAATTTTTTATCTTAACTTTTACATACATATAGAAAACAAAAATAAAATAACTGTAATATAAGGCACGATCATGTAAGACCAAACAGTAAACACACTTGAAAACAAACAACATAAAACAAAAATCCTGTAGACGAACCACGAGTAACTCGACTATACTGACAAATAAGACATATGTGAAATGTACCGAAAGTACAGAATTCAAACGACAAACGAAATAAACAGACAACAACTCAGCACCAAATGACCCACCGGACCCACACGTATTAGAAAGTAACAACAAAATGCCCGAACGCGGGATATATGAACACCAAACCACGTCGTATCCAACCGCGAACATAAGACATAACTAAATATCTAACAGAACTTACAATAGAAACATCATAACTAAATACATGAATGTTGGATATATGAATATCGCGACATATTTGCGACACGTCGAATAGCAATGTGAATTCACACTCGACAAAACAATAATATTCGGGAATAAGTCACGTTCGGTACTTAGCAGACTAGACGACGTAGATGGTAAACCACAATCTAAGACATGTCAAAAATGTCGTCAGTTAGTTTAAACACAGACACATCGTATAGATCAACCAATTCGTGAAACTGATAATTGCAAAGTTGAAATTATCCCGTTTGTCATCATGGTCATAGATTTTAGTCTGAAGTCGTCCATCTGTGTCAATATTGAGGAAAAGGTCAAGGTATGAAACAATCCTTCTAGTATTAATATTATCCTAAATTTCAAGTTCACTCGGATATTTGAGATGGAAGTACTGACTGAAATATGGGTTATTCCGTGATAGGACATCATCAATATATCTGAAAGTAAATTGAAAGAATTTTGCAACTGTGCTTTTTCTTTTTGTCTTTTAGAAGGTTCTGAATGAATTCTATTTCATTCGAGTACAAAAACAAATCGGCCAGTAGGGGTGCACAAATAGTACCCATTGTAATATCGACTGTCTGCTGAAATATCAATCCTCCAAACTCAACAAATATATTGTCGATCAAAAAGTCCAGCATTTTGATAATATCATCTTCAGCGTATTTTCTGATAGAATCACTGTGGTTCTTCACAAAATAAGAATTAGTATAACCCAAAACAAGAAATTTATATGACTTACATCTAGAAATTGATAATGAAGGTCGGTTGAAAACAAAACTTTACGACAAAAGAGATGATTTCAGCTTCCCAATTGTGAACTTTCCATTTCTATGTAGCAACATTCCAGCAGCGCCTGCATACGGAGTATATATCTCCCAATTGATACGATATTCCCAGGCTTGTGTTTCCTATCATGATTTCCTTGATAGAGGATTGCTGCTCACAAGGAAGCTATTAAACCAAGAGTTCCAAATGGTGAAGTTGAAGTCATCCCTTCGTAAATTTTACGGACGCCATCACGAGTTGGTTGACCGTTATGGAATAACCGTTTCACAGATGATATCGGATATGTTCTTTATGTCGTAACTACAATACCCTTCCCTTTTCACGAATGTGACTTACCAAATTAGACTATTTACCGGATTTGTAATAACATAAGCAACTCGACGGGTGCCACATGTGGAGCAGGATCTGCTTACCCTTCCGGAGCACCTGAGATCACCCCCAGTTTTTGGTGGGGTTCGTGTTGCTAAGTCTTTAGTTTTCTATGTTGTGTCATCTGTACTAATATTTTTCTGTTTGTCTTTTTATTTTTGGCCATGACGTTGTCAGTTTGTTTTCGATCTATGAGTTTGACTGTCCCTCTGGTATCTTTCGTCCCTCTTTTATATCTACACTTCCAATTTTTATAGAAAAAGCTCTGTTTAATGAGATGGTGAAGTCGATTTTTTCAATTGAGCATGGGGAATAGTAGTGTAAAGCGTAGAAAAATCAAAGTTCTTAATGTAGATGCAAAATTGCGGGGATTGTGATCGGTCCATCAATTTCAGGTTTTGAATTATTGATTTTCACAACAATTTTATGTTGGTGGGTGCATTTTTAGATAAACAATTTGTGTATAAAATTTTTAAGAGCAATACTATACGAATACTAAATATCACTAATTTTGAATGAAACGCTATTGTACAGTATTATTTCTTGTATTGTTAAGGTAAATACATGATATATAATACATTTGTTTTCAATTTAGCACAGCTTCAGGAAACATCAAAATCTGTTTAATTGTTTGGTTAGCTGTTGAGGTGGATGACGACATTTTTGTGCTTTGTATAGAATATTACCATAAAAGATTGGATGTGAAATACCTGAACTTATAAGATGCCTGCACGTTGATTTATATTTACGAATGATGTCCTTGTACCGATGATATAATTTAGTAAATGTTTTGACAAGTTTGTGAAATCGAAAACCCTGGTGTAATAATTTTTCAGTAATAATTCGATTTATTTCGTTAAAATCAAATACGTTGTTGTTACAAACACGAGCGAATCGAACAAATTGAGATACATATATGTGATCAATCGTATTATATTCTAATCATTAATCGTTCATAAACCAATGTTAAAATATCAACTATACTGAATTCAGTTCTCAGGATACATGTTCATCTCGAATAACATTCAAAGGTTCCATACCACCCTGTGAGAAAATAAATGTCTGCAACGGTTAACTTGGTTAACTCGTGTTTATTTATCATGATGAAATCTACTCTGTATTGAATACTAAAATTGAGAATAGAAATGGCCCCTTGACATGAATGTGTACTAGTTCAGAGAAAATGGACGTCACACTAAACTTCAAAACATATAAATGAACCAAAATTAAAAAAAACATACAAATCAAACAAAGGCCAGAGGCTCCTGGATTGGGACAGGCGCAAAACTAGTATTATGTTTAATTTCTTATAACTAGTATAATGTTTAATTTATTATATTCTTATATATATTCCACATGTTCCTATGCATAACAAGTCATCAATGATATCAGGTGTGTGGGTAAATACACCAGACGCGTGTACCGTCTACATTATACGCATTCGTATCGCCTGTTTCAACCCATTTGGAAGATCTTATCAATACACCTCATCATTATATGTCATTATTAAATGATATTAGCAAATCAGCCCTAATATGAATAAATTTAGCATGTGCAATAATGATGACGTCGCCCTGTCGATATCAATCAAGAATAATATTGCTTTTCGGACAGGGCCAATACGGGAAAAAAAGACGTATTGGCCCATGGGCTAATACGGGACGTTCACTTCCGGTTTCAATTTTCTTACGCCTTACAGTCCTTGGATGGTGTAAACTTCCCACTAACACCATACACCATTACACTATTCACCATACACCATTACACCATACACCTTGTGCCATTACACCATACACGTTACACCTTTGCACCATACACCTTACACATTACACCATAATGCAATTTAGTTGCAAAGAAAGAGTGCGACTACAAAATTATTTATTTATTTTAAAAAACGCATTTTGATCACAATATTGTAAATTAATGTATAAAATTCAAAAATCAGTTCTTATCAATATTTTGCATAGTTTTAAATGTCGTACACCATTCCTTCGAACCATTCCCGATCGCACGTTACACCGTTACACCATTCCCCTTACACCATACACCATAGCACCATACACCTTCTACCATTGCACCATATGCCATACACCATTACACCATACACGTTTTTTTGGGAAGTTTACACCATCCAAGGGCTGTACTAAACTTTGGACGTATCGTTATGCATAAAAAACATTTGTATTATATTTTTTTAACTTAAAATCATAAAATAAAAAGTTTAAATGATGTTCAGTGTTTTGTTAAGCCTTTAAGTCGTGAAACGGAAATATTTCACAGCCTTTTCGAGTACGACTTTCGATTATTGACACTGTTTCATTTCCATTGATCAATCTCCGAACGCAGACCATCCAAGAGTAAGAATAGTTAAAATGTCTGATTTGGTCTTCCCAGATTTATATTTGCCAGATAAAAATGAATTGTTATAGCATAATATTAAGTTCTTGGATGAGAAATCAGAAATTACATCTGACAATGTTGACAAAACATCCATGGACGTGAATGCGAAAAGACATGTTCAGATATGAAATTCAGTATCTTCTTCACGGTAACATGGGTAAGTTTCTTAGTTTATTCTAATTAAAAGAATTAAAATCATTTAATAAAAGTGTTATGAACTGGCTGTTTTTGTATTGGCCCTGTTATATAACACTATATTACAGTATATTTACTCAAAATAATACAAGGCTTAGAACTTAATACGCAAGAAGTGCGTTTCGAATATAAAAGTCATGAAACACACTCAAGTCAAAACAATTGGATTGCCAAATCAATAACGAAATTTCGGAGCACTGAAGAAACAAATAATTAAAGAAGTTTCTGTTGAATTTGACGTCACAAAAGGAAATATTTTATGTCACACAGTGAAAGAGTTTTTTATGATGTCAATTGGTCATGTGATCAGGAATATCAAACCAAGTGTAGCAGCATGACCACACACCAAGCTTTATAGTTATCGGGTCGTCGATAAACACATGCAAGAAAAATTATCAAAAAATCTGCAAATTTGAGCTAAACTGGTGGCAATCATTATATGTCGACGGAAACATTAAATGATAACGTCTTCAAAGACAAGTGGTGCGACACAACACTGGCTTTGTCAGTATGGGATTTATTCTTCGAAAAGATATAACACAATGTGAAAATTCTTTGTATAATTTTATAATTCTTCCCCACTGTGGTATGGTCAGAGATAATTGAGTAATCACCATTGAAAATGCCAAAATATTAATCATAGATCTGGTAATAATGTCATATTGACATTAATGCATTGTTCGACAGAGTTAACTTAAAATTAGTGATATGAGAAAATTTAAGCGCTTTATAAGAACAACCTTATAAATGACATTGACTTAAGAACTTGACACGTGATACGTTTAGTAATTTACCGTGATAAATACATTAACGGTACCAAGTTTACTGCACCAGATGCGCAAATACAAAAAAATCACCTTAAGGAAAACTGAACTCGGAAGGGAATCAGAGCTATGTGATAGATAATGCATATTTCAAGGTTTTTCCTGTCGTATAATTCCCCGAGGAGGTGCCAGAATTGATCAAATAAAAGGCCGACTATATGCAGTTTATTTTTCAATTATATGTCAGTAAGTAAGAACAAGCTCTAACATACCTTAACACTATGTCAAGGCCATAAAAAATAGAGGCAAACGATACCTAAAGGATACCCAAGCTCATACATTGATGACAATCTGACATCGACCAAATCACAGACACCAGTATGCAAACATAACATAGAAAAACTTAAGACACAGAAACATTAAATCCGCCTAAAACCGTGGGCAATCTGTTCTTTGAAAGGTTTTTCAGATCCGGCTCCTTATCTGACACCAATCTTGTTATTCCTAAAAATTACGTTGAATAGTTATATCAAGTGATACGACAATGCGCAATAGTGGATTGCTAACTCTATATACATAAGACATCAATTTCGTAAACCAACTGTCATGTAAATTGTCTAACCATAAAACTTGCCCGTGTGTGCATTCTGCAATTTTAACGCGTTTTTCATGACAAGGGAGATACAAGAATGTTAACGGTATAAACAACATGAACATTTGATAAAGAACAAAGAATAGCACTCAAAACTAAAGCAAGAGCAACATGTACACTTTTTATTCAAAATCAGGGGTAAGCTGAGGTGTCCGGAAGGAAAAGCAGATCCAGCTCTACATGTGACACCAGTAGCATTGCTAATGTGAGTACAAACTTGGTGATATGTCTATTAAGGTGTTTTCACATTCGACGAAAAAATGACAGTATTTTGGTTACGACAATTAGAACATATATCGGTTGTCATTTGAGAAATAGATATTCCACAACGGTCAACCAACTCGTGCTTGAACTATATACACCATATGCAGGCACTGCTGGAGTGTTGCTAAATAGATATAGAAAGTTTACAATTGGAGAGCTGAAATCATCTTTTTTGTCGTAAAGTTTTGTTCTCCACTGATTAGAAATAAGTAAGAGGGTAAGTTATACGTGTAAAACAAGAACGGGAAGTTGACAAACAAAAGGAAAACATGTTTGTCGTCCATCCGTAAGCGTAGATTAACTTATCAATATTTGGCACAACTTTGGGCAATTTTGGTTTTATATGCTCTTTAATTTTTTCATTAATTTGGTCTCCCATCGGTTTAAAAACTATCTTTTCTGGTGATACTTACACAGACGATATGCACACATGTCGTAATAAATGATATATATATATTTCGTCGTTAATAAGATGTGTTTGCTCTTCTGATCAAATGACAGATGGTTGCTGCTTTCTTAGAAGCAAGGGTTCCTAAATGATATCAACGTAATGAATTGAAATTTTATTAGTTTATGCTTCAGTAGTTTTAGTAATTGTGATGAGATATATTCAAACAGTGGTGTCAATCAGGTGTCTTTTCTTAAATATTCTAAAGATCTACTGCTAAATCTTAGATCACAATCTCTGCAATTTTGCAGCAACATTAAGACCTTTGATTTTTCTACGATTTACACTACTATTCCCCATGATCAATTGAAAGATCGACTTCACCATCTCATTAAACAGAGCTTTTTCTATAACAAAAATGGTAAATAAAGGCAACAGTAGTATACCGGTGTTCAAACGTCATAAATCGATTGAGAGAAAATAAATCCGGGTTACAAACCAAAACCCAGGGAAACACATTAACTATAAGAGGAAAACAAGGGAACAACAGAAACACCGAAGTGCAACAAAGACAAACGCCAACACACATGGTAATCGTAGATATAAATTTCTTATTTTTGGTTAAAATAATTCTTATTTTGCGAAGTACCATACTGATTCTATCAGAAAATACACTGAAGATTATATTATCAAAATGCTAGACTTTTTGATCGTCAATATATTTGTTGAGTTTGGAGGATAGGTATTTCAGCGGACAGTTGGTATTCCAATGGGTACTAATTGTGCACCCCTACTGGCCGATTTGTTTTTGTATTCGAATGAAATAGAATTCATTCAGAACCTTCAAAAAGACCCAAAAAAAGCACTTTGTAAAATTCTTTCATTTTACTTTCAGATATATTGATGATGTCCTATCACTGAATAACACATATTTCAGTCAGTATGGATCTCATATATCCCAGTAATCTTGAAACTAAGGATACTACTGTTACTAGAAGGATTGTTTCATACCTTGATCTTTTCCTCAATATTGACACAGACGGACAACATCACACTAAAATCTATGACAAATGGGATAATTTCAACTTCCCAATAACCAATATCCCATTTCTCAGCAGTAACATACCCTCTGCCCCGTCGTATGGTGTCTACATATCTCAATTGATACGTTATGCTCGTGCATGTTCACACTATAGGGACTTCATATACAGAAACTGCTCCAACAGATTTTTGAGGAGGAAAGATTAAAAATGACACTCCGTAAAGTTATTTTATTTTTATTTTCTATATGTATGTAAAACAATTCAATTTTAATATTCTTGTCATGGTTAGAAAATAAATAAAATAACACCATTCCAAACACAATCCCAATTTAATATTATTGTACGTGTCAATAAAACAAATATTATCTTATTTTTAGAAATTTACCTGTGATAATATAAACGTCACAAAAATACGTCACTTTTTATGGCGTTGATCCATCCATGTGACGCGCAGTTAATATTTCGTGTGTGATGTCCTGGTGTGCTATCGTAAAATCATGGGAGTTGTCCGTTGTTATTCTGTGGTTTTCATGTTGTAATGTACTATTGTATTATCTATTAATGTATTTCTCCGTGCTGAGTGTTCTTGCGTTTGTTTGTACTGTATTCCTGTCACGTAGAGTTGTCATTTATGCGGTATTTTTAACATTGATATGTAAGCGGGAGGATTGGCTAGCCATAAAAGAAGGTTTAATCCACCATTTTTCTTAAAATGTCCTGTACCAAGTCAGGAATATGGCAGTTGTTATCAAATAATCCGTTTCTATGTATGTTGGCGCTTGTTTTTGTTGCAGTTCAGTGTTTCTGTTGTTCCGTTGTTTTCCTCTTAAAGTTGATTAGTTTCCCTCGGTTTTAGTTTTTTACCCCGATTTGTTTTCGCTTAATCGATTTATGACTATTGAACAGCGGTATACCACTGTTGCCTTTATTTAGTGAATGAAATATGTAACATACAAGGGAAAACCATTGAAAAGTTATTCAACTACCTTTAATTGTTATCATTTGTTAACACGATATCATAAACACCCAACTTTTAAAAGATTTCATTCACCTTTATGTTTCAGATGTACTTCCTTGTTGTGTTGCTATAAGTTTCAAAAAGGTAATGACAATGGATACAGATATGCTGGGGATTATCCTATTTCCTTTTTTTATAGATAAGTATGTGAATAGTAAGTAAAGTATTTGTTTACTATCATTCAATATGATATTGTCAAACATGTGTCTTTATTGAACATAGTGCACTAACTTTATTTATGCTGCTATATTTGAAAAAATAACAAACAATCTTTTACGTATATTTTTTAAACAGGATATAAAGTGTAGCTCTCGCGAGTGAAACTCTTTAGGTGGGTTATTGATTATATTTCTTTAATTCCAGGTTTATATTTCTTGTTTCCAAAAGGATAATTTAAAAAAAAATCATCAAAATAATTACAAGGGAAATACAAGGTATATTAAATATCAATGACAATATATACGGAAATATTTCTTCCTATTGTAAATAACTGAACAATTGATAATTGTCTGTCATATTCATAAACTACAAAAATAATATAAATCATGTCTTTACGTATTCGGTGTATTTTAATTACATCACATCATCGTTTGTGGCAATTAAGAATTGAACATTTATTGTTTTCCCTATAATTGTTATTTGTACCCCTATATGCTGATGTACTTCTGTATTTCTACATCACCTTGATCACAGATCATAAAAAATCAACTGTCCACAATTAACTATGTCTTAGGATTACTTATATGTGTATGCACTGTTAAAACATAAATCTAGTAATTTACGTCTTTTGCAAACCTATGTGTACTAAAACGTGACCTATTATGAATTGGCTTTTGATTACAAATATCGTACACTTAATGTAATCGTTCTTACTGATAGCGTTAATAGTTTCAAAAATATGTGTACTAAGGACTATAATCGTACACCATCAGATAAGATAATTACACATAACGTTAAAACTATAAACATGCCTTATCTAAATGCTAAATATTACGCTACAGATGTGTTAAACATATTTTTGCCGCTTTCTTATATGTATGTCAAGCTACATTTGTTAAGCTATTAAACTTAAATACGGTTCACTAGGCTATAAAACATAAACAATGAAAAAAAAACCATTGACCAACCATTTTTATATCTTGGAGGGGCCTTGTATTTTAGTTCGGGCATACCTTTTTTCACGGTGACTCGGATGTTATTCGTTAATTTTGTTAAAAAACTTGATAAAAGTAAAAAAGAGACAAAAAACTGAATACTGAGGCACTAGAAAATATTGACAGGTTACCAAACAATTTTTTTTCCAGGAATTTTTTGATAAACTTTTATGAAAAGATTTTCTCATTATTATTAGATATACATGTGCAACAGACATGTCATATCAGAAAATCTCCAATCCCGGATTTTGTCTGCTTTACATACGCCATACCAAAACCAAAACCAACCCTAAAATATCAAACATTTCTTCACGCAATTTAAAGATACTTTGAAAAACCACGACTAAAGCTTGACTAAATAGTTATTAAAATAAGGACAATCATTACGTGATGCATTTTATCATTCACTCCCGATTCTAATGGTAAAACAATGATTTCAAATGTAAATATATGTATTGAAATAGAGAAAAACTTGTTTCGACATATCTCTAAGTAAATTGTTAAGTAGAAAAAAGGAATAACAAAATGTTATAAACAGTGATTGTTTTTTCATCATATTGGAAGAGAAAGTCTTTTTTTACATTGTTTTATTCTAGAAAATAGTTTTTCATATGATCATGCATATCATACAGAGCAAAAACAACTGGAAAGCTGCTTCTGATGAATGTGACAGTAATGGTTTAGAATTTGAAGAAAACGTGTTGAAGAATATTGGCGAATAAGGAATTCTGGATTGTCAAGGCCATTTACCGTGTAATTACACCGTGGATTGAAATTCTCGGTAAGTAAAAGGTTAAATCCGATTGCAGATTAATCCAGATAATGTTAAATTCTAAAATGATGAATTTTTTTATACATTTTTTTTTTCAATTTATCAAATGCTTTTGCTCAGTTCATCGAAAGCTTAAGATAAAACACATTTGGTTTACCAAGATCATACGTCCAATAATAGAGAAAATACAATTATGTTTACAAATGATTTCTTTACAACTTGACATTATTTATATAAATTTTTAAAAATCATTTTAATTCTTTGTTAGAACCCAAAGGGTATTACCTCCTGGTAAAGACGGAGAACAAATGTAATCATAATTCCTGGCATGAACATACAAATAAGTGAAATAATATCGTAAACTTTTTGCTTATTTTGACACTTGAATAGCGGAAGTACCTTGTCATTAGTTTTTTATTCAATAAAAAATTAGCAGTATGTGTTATACTGCTTAATATATACATGTCATAATATAAGTGCGATATCATATAATTGAATGCTTTGTTACAAGCATTAATATCTCATGTTTTTCATGGTTTATTTGACGGAATTATCTTTGGTATGTTATTTTTTTTCAAAACAGGTTGCTCTTCAGTGCCAGACGGAGAGGAAGTCAAAAAGAATCCTTCGATTGTATTATGCCAATGTGAATCATATCAGTTTTTGGTAACAGTGTAAGTATTTCTGTAAATGTGAATTTCTGGTTACTTTTTCATATTTCTTTCCAATACTTTATAACAGAAAAAAGCAACAAGACGAAGAAATGCAAACCACATCAAAATGTAGAAAAACTTTTACAAAAATGTTAAAAATAGCAAAAACAATGGCTAATCAATATGTCCCTTTTAAACTTTGGTATAAGTAAGCCTGAAAGGCATTTTACAAAATGCGTGAAATTATTTTATGAGATTATTTTATTTGAAACTGAACCACTGCAAGTATTGAACAACAAATTAGTAATTATCGAATTTTAACGCCTGCATTTTAAGAATCTAATTAATTAAGAATAAATTCTTCTGTATTATTCAAAATTCCAAGCACTGGACTAATTTAAACTCTGGCCATGACACATTTAGCTCTGTCAATAGTTTTGCTGATAAAAAAATTCCAATGTTCGAAACATGGTGTTTTGCAAACAGCACACATATGAGTGCTTTCTATCTCATGTGTTCCGAAAAGATTCAAAGACACATTGTCATGGGTAGGCGGACCACATCCTTTTGTTTATCAGATCATTTCAAAGGCTGTAGCAGATCTTCGAATGTTCGCGATGCATGCATAGCAGGAGACACTCGTCCTGTTGCATGAAACTTGCTTATTACTGACAATAATTTCATTCAAAATCATCTATTTTAATCACGTGCACCTCAAAAAAACAATAGCTAAACCTATCCTTTTCATCAAAATATGGAAACCATGCGTGCCTACTATTAATTATTTTTTGGATCTAATGTATTTATACTTTACTAAAGAATCGATTAGGAAAGTGTTTATGAATCGACTTAATTTTCCATCAATAGGTCAAATACGTTAATATACGAACTTGCTTTTCTTGTGAATAAATAACGTTTTAAATTTGAAAACAAATGAAATAAGATATGTATACGTATAAACGCATACAGTGTATATTAACTATAATCTTTGCCCCTATGGTTATTTTAGATAACCATAAATATAGTTTTAACATAAATATTCAATATATGTAAATAATTCACAACATAAACCAAGTTTAAGGCTCAAAACTCTTAAAGATCACTGCAAATGTATTCCACCCTTCTATGTTTTAGTAACATAAAATATTTCAATTCTCTTTCATTATGAATGCCTAAGAAGCACTGCTGAAATTGGTTGAATAGAACTTCAAATATCTTAAAGGCAAAATTCAAAGGAGACGGTTTGATAAGACTACTTGATTTCAAAAATTAAAAAAATATAATGAATCTACCAAATAACATCCTTCGGGTCTTTATAAAGCATTAACTTAAACGATTTCATTGTTTATAGTTTATAATGTTGCCTTACATATTTGCATAAAGACTTCTAACTTCTTTAATTTAAAGCAAAACTGCAATAACACCTAAATAGGCACAGATATGTCGCTACTAAAAAAAACGTAATATAATAAAAATACCGAAATCCAAGGGAAATTCAAAACGGAAAGTCCTTTATAAAATGGCAAAATTAAAAGCTCAACTAGCTAATCCTTTTACTTGTATGACACTCCCATAGAATTCAATTATATTGACAAAATGTATATTACAAAGGTTCTAATATGTGTTAATATTTTCGGGTAAGGCTGTTGCTAATATATTATTACAAAAATATATCTGTAAGATGACCGTTTCTTGTCAAATATGTCAATTTTGATAAATGTGTGACACCTTAAGTGACCATTACGCAATAAAGTGTCCAGATTATATTACCCTAATCATTTGCCAAATGAAGTAACACCATTTTGAAAGTCTAGCATGTTTTTTTCTTTTTCTACAAGTACAGGAGCCAACTGATTACCGCCTTCTGGCAAGTTTAATTGGTTCCGAATTTAACAAGGAGGTAACTTTACCTGTGACCTTGTTAAAAGTCCAACTGTAGATTTCCCTTTCACTCCTTATCGAACCTCAACTTTAAGTGATGGTTAGGATCGTTAAATTCCGTCTACGACACGACCAAATGAAAGGTTTTAGTATATAAGCAATGCATACAAAATAAAATCTAATTTAAAAAAAAAGAAATTGGCCCATAATTTGTTTAACAGGAGAGCATACTGCTATGAAATACATTTATATATGCGTCCAAGCGCCTTGACAATGATCAAACAGTATAACAGTATACAATTATTGGGAGATCAAAATTGATTTGATAGCTAACTTCGTTTGAGTTAAATTAAAATGATTTCAACGTAATAAATTTCACTTTTATTAGTTTATGCTTCAGTAGTCTCAGTGAAAAATTATGTAACATACATGAGAAAACCACTGAAACGTTATTCACTTCCTTTAGGCGTTATTCAATTAATAAACACGAAATCCTAAACTACCGACATCTAAAAGATTTGATCTACTTTCGTCTACCAGATCTACTTCCTTGTTTTGTCGCTGGAGGTTTGTTAAAAAGGGTAAAGAAAATCAATGAAAAAATGCTGTGGGTTGTCGTTTTTGTTTTTGTTATAGACACAAAATGTGTGATTGGTAAGTAGGAAATACGTGTTACTATCAATTCAACATCATATGCCTGTATATCAAAATAATACTCTGATCTTTATTTATAATGCTAATGATATGGGTGAAATATTTGAAACATCTTTTACGTGTATTATCAAAATATGTTAAATAGAAGTTTTGCTTTCGTGAGTGAAAATATCCAGGCGGAAAATTTACTTTATTTCATGAATTCCGGGTTTTATTAATCTTGTTTCCGAAAACTAACTGATAGATACAGGAATATGTTTAAACCTAATAAAATGGTTATATATCAGTCCATTTTTTATTACTGAGCGAAGGATATTTTTAAAGCCCTTTTCAACCAAATAATAAAGGTAAACACCAGGTATATTAAAAATCAGTGATAATATATACGGCAATATTTCTTCCTATTATTAATAACTTAACAATTGATAACTATGTCATATCCATGAACTGAAAAAAGAATACTAATAATTTCCTGACGTATTCTGTGCCGCTTGGCTACAACACATCATCGTTTTTTGAAAATTGACAAACCAAACGTTTATTGCTTTTCCTGTAATTGTTATTAAACTTTGTTCCTAGATGCTGATGATTTTTTGTATGGCTAAATCACAATAATAAAAATACAAATTTTCACATTTCATCATGTCTAAGGATTACATATATGTGTATTCGCTGATAGAATATAACTCTGCTGCAACCCTATATGTACAAAAACGCTACCTATTATAAATTCGCTTTTCATTACAAATAGTGACACTAAATGAATTTATTCTCACGCATAGCGTCGATAGTGTCAACGCTATTTGTACCAATCATCACTCTTAGCGTACGCCATCTGTTATAATAATTACACATAACGTTAAATTTATAAGAATGCCCTTTTTCAAATGCTTAATATTGCGTTATGTTTTAAACATATTTTTACCGCTTTCTTTAATGTTACAATTACTGAATTTAAGCTTTTACCCCTTAATGCAGTTCACTGGACTACATAGCATGGCCAGGTAAAAAAAGTTTTGATCAACTTTTGTTATATCTAAGAGGGGCCTTGGGTTTTAGTTTTGGTATACATTTTTCTCTGAATCCATTCGTTGATTTTGTTTAACATTTGATATAGGGAAAAAAGAGAAAATAACTGGACATGATTGAGGCCCAGGAAAATATTGACAGGAGACCAAACAATTTTTGCCAGAAAACTTTCTTGGTCCATTTTTATGAGATGATTTTCTCATTATTATGTGATATACAGATGAAACAAATATCCCGGATTTTGTCTGCTCAAGACACCCCAAACCAAAACCCAAACCCACCCCAAATTTAAACCTTTCTTCACGCAATTTAAAGATTCTATGAAAAACCACGACTAAAATTTGACTAAATAAGTAGTCAAAGTAAGGACACTCATTACATGTTGCATTTTATAATTCACTCCCGATTCGTATGGAAAAGTGAATGTATGTATTGAAACTTGTTTCGACATTTCTCTAAGTTAATTATAAATTAGAAAAAAAAAGAATAACAAAATCTTATAAACAGTGATTGTTTTAGCGTTTTAGCATTTAGAGTAGTCTTTTTTACATTGTTTTATTCTAGCAAATAGTTTTTCATATGATCAAGCATATCATACAGAACAAAAAGCCTGGAAAGCTGCTTCTGATGAATGCGGCAGTACTGGATTAGAGTTTGAAGAAAACGTGTTGAAGAATATTGACGTGCAGTTGGATAAGGTATTCTGGATCGGCTTGGCTATCTACCGTGTAACTACACCATGGATTGAAATTTTGGGTACGTGAAAGGAAAAATTTGTTTGAAGAATAATTAGAGCATGTTACATTTCAAAATTATGAACTTGCAGAGTAACGTGCATAATTTCAAACAAATAAAATGTTATTTTTTTCAATTAATGTAATGCTAAGTGCATCTAACGCTTTATAATAAATGTAATAATCCAAGCTCAAACTTCTAATCATGGAGAAAATAAAGTTATGTTTTCAAATGAAACTCTGGACAATGAGAACTATAATTCCTAGCATGAAATACAAATTAGTGCAACAATATCATAAACATATGTATATTATTTTTTATTATTTGCTTATTTTGACAGTAAGACAGCGAAGGTTGATTAACATGTTCTATTAAAATCAAGTCATACATTAATCGTATTTTTTTTTATACTGTATGTTTCCATCTACATGTCTTGTAAATTAGATGTGTCTTTGGGTTTGTTGTTGTCTCATATACTCCAAATAAAACAAACCGGTGTGAACAAAGTATTTTCCGGTCATCGTAATTATTTAACCTGTTTTTTACCCTGTCAATGTATGTTTGTCTGCTATTTGGTCGAGTTGTTGTCTCTTTGACATATTCCCCATTTCCATTCTCAATTTTATTATATTAATCATAATGAGCAACTTAGTGTCATAATTTATTTACTTAATATTCAAAGACATTTTTTATATAACATGTACATAAGCAGAGATAATCTCAGAGGTCAACAATGTTTTAAACCAAATATCAGCTTAAGTTTGTTTGTTTGTTTTGTTTTCTTCATTAAGCTATTTGTAACATGTTTGGGGGTGGTGGTAAGGGGATAGAACAACAAATGTCTATAATATACTAATAAACATGTCTCTGAAAGGCACCTAATATTTCCCCCTTATATAAAAATATACTTTGCTTATGTCTTCAAGGGAATTGCTTGTATCAAAATCAAACGTCAAGCGATAGCATTGAATGTTAAAAATTTAAAATCACAGATGTACCTATTTTCAATTCTCCTTTCTTAACCACAATTATATTCAGTTCATATTTTTCATTCAAAATATAAATGCGATATTATATCTGTCATTGAATTATTTTCTACAATCTACAATCATGATTTGTACATGCTGTTAATGTCTGAATTTAACGGAATTACCTTTTTGAAGTTTACTCTATTATAAACAGGTTGCTTTGCAGTACCAGATGGGCAGGAAGTAAAGAAAAGTCATTCATTGTTATTATGTCAGAAACAATGTGAATCATATCAGTTATTTGGTTACAGTGTAAGTATTGATTTTATGTTTGAGTTTTCATTTTCAAATTCAAACAGTGGCATTGCAAACTCAAGTCTAATCTATAAGTTTATTTTTTATGAATTTCCCGTATAAACTTGTTAATGAAATACAGCAGCCATTATTAGGGTTAATTTCTGCATGATTTTTTCTGAGTGTTTTTCTTTTATGTACTTACTGTAAACGTACTCAAGATTTAAAGGGGATGTTTGCTATTTGAAGGAACTAGTTCAACCCTTGCACATATTCAGTTGACATCTATATTTGGTTTGCTTGGTTGCTGTCTAATTTACAAAAGCTCTCCATTAGATAACTTGAAATGTCAAAAGATGGAAAATCAACCGTAATGAAAATCAATTCCTTTGAACACTACACAAAAAAACAAGTTCCCAATAACTTATTTGTAATTCTAAAATAAAATTGAGAATAGAAATGGGGAATATGTCAAAGAGTCAACAACCCGACCAAAGAGCAGACAACAGCCAAAGGCCACCAATGGGTCTTCAACGCAGCGAGACTATCCCGCACCCGGAGGTTGTCCTCAGCTGGCCCCTAAATAAAATTGTGTACTAGTTCAGTGAAATTGGATGTCACACTAAACTCCAAAACATATAAATGAACTCAAATTAAAACACGTACAAGACTAACAAAGGCCAGAGGCTCCTGACTTGGGACAGGCGCAAAAACGCGGCGGTGTTTAACATGTTTTGTGAGATCTCAACCCTCCCCCTATATCTCTAACCAATGTAGAATAAAGAAACACATAGCAATACGCACAGTAAAACTCAGTTTAAAAGGAGTCCGAGTCCAATTTCAGAATAGGTAACAAAAGAAACTAAGCAAAATGACAATGATACAGAAATGAAAAAAGGACTACTAGCAGTTACTGACATGCCAGCTCCAAACCTCAATTTAACTGATTGAAAGATTATGTCTTCTTCATATCAAGTACAATCCCTCCCGTTAGGGGTTTAGTATCATACCATCATAAAATATATGAGAAGAACATAACCCGTATCATGCCAACAACTGGTTTTAGAATAAATGTGTTTATTTCAGATGCAAAGACCCTATGAGTGAATCAATATTAATACCAAAATATGCAATCCTTAATGACTTGACAACAGTATCGTAACTATACCTGTCTTTATTTTCTATAAGCATGGTGTAAAACGGAAATAAATTGTCGATCGTTCACTCTAAATTTGGTTCAATTTTCAAGGAGATGAAGGCCCTCTACAAAAATTAAATTATATAATGAAAATATAAGCTGATATATCATCACAACAGTCTATACCTAGCTTTGTGATAGACAAACAAATAAAAATGTCAATCAAGTTGACTTGCTTTCACAAACAAACTTAAATTAATGAATCAAATGTATGCTGATAAACAAATGTATGTGCCTGTCTCAAATAAGGATTATGTGGTTACCTTTTGTTGCTGGTTCTTGACTTAGTGTCGATTCTACACTACTGACTTCTTAATTTCTTTATTTAAATTTTTCACGGTTTGAAAAATTGTTATTTATTAGCTTACTGTTATGTTTGGATTTATTCATATAACATATATAATTACCTGTATTTGTTCACATTTTCGTTTTTTTTTATCTTATAATGAAAGTGGCCTCTTTGACAATTGAAATACATGTACCAACAACATCTCATCAAACTTATTCGTGTAAATAAAATTGAGAATGGAAATGGGGAATGTGTCAAAGAGACAACAACCCGCCCATAGAACAGACAACAGCAGAAGGTCACCAACAGGTCTTCAATGCAGCGAGAAATTCCCGCACCCGGAGGCGTCCTTCAGCTGGCCCCTAAACAAATATATATACTAGTTCAGTGATACTTTTGAATTTATTGGGTCTTTTAAAACGATACAGATGTTGTTGAGTGCGTTTAGATAAATATCGTCCAGTTTCACCTACGTACTGAATACCGCATCCCGGTTTGTATGTTTGACATTTAAATATCTTAGTTCAGTTTTAAACTTATCTAATTTGTCTCGACTGGTAGAATATGTTTCAGACTAAACAGCTTTCTTTTGACTAGTTATCTAATATTTTTTTTTTTAATCATAACTTTCAATTTCAGAATTTGAACTTATAACCTTCTATCTTGAAATTCAAATTCAAATATCAAAGCTCTGATTTTAAACTCAAATGATATTTCTGGGCTTTCCTATATTTTTTTAATACAGTATTTCATTATCCTTATAGGAGTCATCAGCAATTTGTTCCTGTCTACATAATAGAAGTAGCTCATACAGTATAAAGAATTGTATAGAACAAAATAATTCAACATATTTCTTCGTTTATAAAGGTAGATACAATTCATTGTAAAGTACACATTTTTTCATCTTAACTTATTTCAAAGAACAAATCTTAAATATAATCGTGTTACAATTAAAGCTACTAGAAGATGCCCGCGAAATCGCGGTACAATTGGTCAAGTGTTGAAACAAAGAGTGTCAAGGGTGCCTGTGTTTACACATAAAAAGGATGAATTCGACACGTTCAACGCCCATTTTATTTTTTGACGTTTCTGCACCTGAGTAAAAAGGGTGGATGTCGTTTAATTTAGCAAAATGATGCACTTACAATACAATACAGGATACTTATAGGCATAACTGTCCTATTTTCTTTCCTTTCTTTTTACTTTCACTTGGATTTCGTGGGTAGTATGTGGTCTGAGCATGCACAAAAGTGTATAAGACACGGATCAATAACGGTCTCCGAATTTGGATATTTTTTCAAAAATTGGCGTTTTCTGTGGAAAAAAGATTGTTTCAAAGACAAATTTAGGAAGTACAAAACACTACATTTATACGTCATATCATAAATATTTCCGACTTTGTATGGTTTCAGAGGAGTTTCGGCTCAATGAAATCGGTCTCTTCCTTTAGTAGTATACATAAGGAAAAATATCATATCATCTTTATTTAGTACATACTTTTGAAAATAGTGAAATGTAACTTTTCTTATAAAAATGCAAATGTACTTTTATGCAGTTGCGATATATGATTTAAAACATTACATTCCAATTCATAAATATAGATAAATACAGCCATATACTCGCATTATCTTTGATTTGATGACCTGCATTGTTCTATCTACTGATTGCTTTCTTTTACTTTTTACATTTGCCTACACAGCGGATATAAACGAAGAAGATGTAATTGCCAATGATACAACTATCCACCTGGCACCAAATCGCGTATATGTTAGCGTTGGATACCCTTCTTCAGATGTTATTTTACGTTGTATAATTATATAGATTTATTTGTATAATGCTTTGACATTTATATTTTTTAATGATTTTTGTAACATTTAACCACATTTAGTATTCATTTAGTGGGAATGTTTCTGGTAATGACAATGGTACATGTACCACTTTATACTGTCTTGGTGGCAACAATGGACTTACAGCAGCTAACTGTAATGATGAAAATACGGGAACGGCCAGTATATGTAGTAAATATCATTTATTATGTGAATTAATAAAATTTTGTCGATCAATACTAAAAATACTCAAATTAAATCGATTGCTTATAACTTTGTGAAGCTGTGTTAAGTGATCCCTTTAATAGAAATTTATTTTTCATTAATATAGTATTTAAGAATTCTTATTGTATTTTCATGTACCATCTCTCTTCTTTTCATCTCTTCCAAGATAACGGGTCCGTAGTCGGTTGGGGTATACCGTATTCAACAAGCAAACAAATGTGCCTGGAAAGTTATCAGCTTTTGCTGCCACCTGAAACTTATTGCCAATTGAATGGTCATGAAAACGAAGCAAAACATTCCTGGACAAATGTTTTTCGAGCGGAAACCGAAGCTAAGCTGACACAAGGTAAATAAATAAATACTCGCAAAGTTTACGGTTTCTGTAAACCAATTTATTCTCGCGATTTTTTTACGATTTGAAAATTAACTTGATGTAGGTTTATAAGGAAAGATCCAAGTTTTACATATTTGTGACGATTTATTTTCGAGTTATTTTTTCAACCTGCGAAAGTCGCAAAATAGATCGCTCGCGTCTAAGTGTCTGAGCAGAAAGTTGATGAACCAGGGGTAGTTCAAAGAACGTCTCGTCCGTTTTCTCAAAAAGTTCATCGGAAGGTACCAAGACCTTGTTGATAAATATTCCGTATCAACTTCACAAATAATACACGATGGTCTTGAAGTATAGATTCTGCGTACTGACGTTGTTTATTATCTTAATAACGTGTTATAGTATTCTTTTATTTGTCTTTATTGATATTACTTTTACTGTTAAGTCTGTTTTTTGTGATATCCATTTGAAGTTACTCTGTACTTATGTATCCCGTCATACTTTGAACGACAAAATTATTTTATTTTATTAATATTACTTTTACTGTTAAGTCTGTTTTTTGTGATATCCATTTGACGTGACTCTGTACTTATGTATCCCGTCATACTTTGAACGACAAAATTAGTTTGTATCTACCTGTGTGACGTCAAATACGCCAGTACGTAAAACCTTCCATCCTGTATAAATAGATAAATAAAATCGTATAATAAAAAAGCAAAATGAGGATGCTAAATTTGATGTATGCCTTTTTGTGCTTCTTTGTTACATTTGTTTGTTTTTATAGTGATTAAGATGATAACACAATGTTGACTGCTGTACCCCTATTTTTGACATTTTTACCTATTGTGTATGTTTGTTTTGTTCACTCACGCATCGTTGTCAATATAATGGAATTTGATGCGACTGTCATACAAGTGAGAGGTTTTGCTAGCTTTAAAACCAGGTTCGATCCACCATTTTCTACATAAGAAAATGCCAGTCCAAGTCAGGAATATGACAGTTGTTATCCATTCGTTTGATGTGTTTGAGCTTTTGATTTTGCCATTTGATTAGGGACTTTCCTTTTTGAATTTTCCTCGGAGATTAGTATTTTTGTGATTTTACTTTTTTTTCGATTCTCTTATCTTTTTAAGATAAAGATAAGGAAAACATACTATCAAAGGAAAACTTCACAAGTTTTTAACGTTGTTAAGGTTTTAGCTCCACCATTTTAAGTAGTTGCATGGTTTAAAAAAGTTGTATAGCTGATATATAGCGACTCTGACAAGCAATGACAGTTACGTTATGTTCAGTAAGCTAACGATAATAGTGATATACTACATCCAAATGTGTTAATCGACACATCTTCAATTCAAAATACGCTTCTGATCTGTTGCGATCTGCCTACCAATCAGAAGCACCAGTGATCACTTTAATTGTTTGTTGGGGTTCGTATTGCTAAGTCTTTTATTTCCTATGTGGCGTTATGTGGAATTGTTTGTTTTTTTTCGTCGTATTTTTTGCCATTGCGTTGTTAGTTTATTTTCAACGTAAGGGTTTTCATATTTCCCTATATATCTTTCTCCTTTCTTTGGGGCAAAGAATTTTAGGTTCAGAAATATCCCATTTTATGTTATCGAGTTTATTACGAAAAGTCAGAGGATTAAAGGTTAACAAAACGTTTGAAGACTGAATGATCATTCTTGAGGCTTTACAGGTGAATACAGAAAATGACGCGTTTGTTTTCACTAACAAATAAAAAAGTTATCTTTGGAAACAAAACAGACTAAGCAACAAAGGAACACATTCATTGTATTATGCGCTACATTTGAAAATAAAGGTATTTAATTGTAATAAATACTCATAATTGGTAGAAGTATAGGTTCCGTGTTTAAAGATAGTAACTGTTGGACCCAAAATCTTGGACGCATCAGCAAAATAAGCAACTTGAAGACACACTATAGGAAACAGTATACACCTTTTCCAGTTTCTGAAAAAATTGTTACTTAAAGCAAACAGGATATATCAGTTGAAAATATTTATATGTTCAGAATTATTTCACTGATCCTCCATCATCATAATTGTAATGTCAACCGACCTCATCAAAGCCAACGCCATTTGTTCATTTCAATTTCTGATTGCTAGAAAGCTTTTATACGTGAACAGTTTAATAACAACTTGTGAATTATTTAAATTAATCACTACAACATAATAATTTACAATCATACAATCATAAGGAATACCTACAATATAATTCCCTAAATTTGCTTTCTTCATTATTAACGTGTAAATATATATAAGAGATTCAGTTTCTATAGTTTTTGTATGATAATAACTGAATATGTAAATATTGCTTACCCATGTAAAGCAGTATTTGTAAGTGTTGGAAAAGGCGCTTTGTCTAATTCCTTATTTATACTTGCGCAATAACATATGTTCAATTTATGCTTGATTAATAATACTTTAAGATTACATTTTTAAGTAATATATATGTCAAACCATTAATTCATTTCCAGTCGAAGCAGGTACCAAAGAACCACTTTACTGTTTAGCAGGCTCGTTTACAGAAAATAATGAAAAAAGAGAACTTAATATTACCAGAAGATTTTGCAATGACCAGTTAAATTATTTTGTGTGCAGAACAGGTATATAAGTCACGTATTTACTAGTTCAATACATTGTCATATATACCAGAATAAAAAATAAAGGCAACAATAGTATACCCTGTTCAATAGTCATAATTCGATTAAGCAAAAACAATTCCAGGTAACAAAACTAAAACCGAGGGAAACACATCAACTATAAGAGGGAAAAAACGGAACAACAGAAACAACTACAATAAAAGCAAATACCAACATACAGAGAAACGGACTGTCTGATAACAACTGCCATATTCCTGACTTAGTACAGGACATTTTAAGAAAAAAAAGGTGGATTGAACCTGGTTTTATGGCTAGCCAAGCCTCCCGCTTATATGGCAATGTTAAAAATACCGCTAAAATGACAACACTATGTAACAGTACAAACAAACGCAAGAACACTCCGCATAAAGAAATACACAAATAAATGATATTATAGAGCATTACAACATGTAAACCGCAGAATATCAACGGACACCTCCCATGAATTTACGACAGCACACCAGGACATCACAAACGAAATATGAACTGCGCGTCACATGAATAAATCAACGTCACAAAAAGTGACGTATGTTTTTGTAAAACAAAAACATTGTATATGGGCCAATATGCGCATTTAATTCCGCTATGAAGTAGTAGTAGAATTGTCTTCATTCCCTCTGTCTATATCGTAAATGTGGTTAATTGCATGTATGATAGCTTGTGTCAAAGGTGAGGCATTTTCACATTAAAAGTTGTTCGGAGAACCATATGCAATTATTATTTCCATAATTTAAAGCAACACAAAGAGCACTTAATTAAATGGGTTCACATGGTAGAAGTTCAATTTAATTAACATATTTTAAATGAAATTATGGCAATTTTTTCTATTGGAACCCATTGTGTTCCACTATATTTCAGGTACAGCTTCTTCAACAACTTCAAAGCAAAGTTTAAATGCCGTAGAGATACCAGAGAAGGTTTCAAGCACGAAACGAACGTCTGGTGTACAAAATTTTGAGCCTGGTATCTATTATGAGTTAATTTTCATATAAGTATCGTGTTTTTTTTTTACTTGGTCTTTGTTTTTTTAGAACGGGAATGTTTCTCTCGATCGAATATTTATTTTCTATTTGTATAACATGTATTATATTGAGTAAATGAAGTGTACCAGGCGACCTATGCATTACACATCATTATCTAGCCTGTGACTCAATGATAGAAAGAGATAAAAAATTTCGTGGATTGCAACGCAGACACAGACAGTTCGTAACGGTAATGAGGGTGACTATATAGCATGCAAAGTGTTGATTTCAGTCGTTCTTCCCCAAAACCCTGCGGAAGCATGTTTTCATCTATAAATCTGAGCGTAACATTAAAGTACTCGGAAAGCTAGTTTCATTTTTGAATTATAAGTATTATTAGTCCTTTTTTCATATGAACTGTTTCGATCCAAAGTTCAGAATTTACTGTAAAATCTTCGGTGTATTTGTTGATTGAATCAGTGCGGTTAATAACTAATTATGATTTTTCGTGAATACATGCACATGATGCAAGACATTTGTGTCAATGGTTTTCATTATTTATTAAAAAAAAACACAATAAAAGAAGACGATTTAGTCGATATATCAATTGAACCATTGGAATAGTCTTGAAGAGTGCAGAAAATAAAAAGTTTTGATATTATTGTTAATCGTTATGATTTTGTATAATGGTTTGAAAGTACATCTTTACACTTTATAACAAACTGCTTCTTATTTAAATCACGAGTTGAGTATGCATCATCACAATATTGTTAAGGCTATCGGTAGCAGTAGAAAGAATTGTTCGAAAAATTTATGGAAGATGTTCCGTATAACTGCTATATTAGTAGTCTGCTTATACCGTTATTTGTAAGGATGTTTATGCAGTTTTGGTATCCAGTATAAATTCGGCACATGAGTATCGTCCTTCTGAATGTTATTACCAAATTAGAGAAAGGCAAATTTGTGATTTAATAATAAAAAACAAACCTTTCGAATCAGGACAATGATGTACATTCATAAGTTGATTTACTGCATTTGCTGTGAATTTCAAGTTCTTTTGTTAAACGTCCCGAATAATGGTTTTGCATATGAAAATATTTTTTGTAAATTTGTCAACTCTAAATCATTTAAAGTCTATAAGATATGTAAATGAAATGACTTGTGAGTTAAACTCTTACCTTGTATTTTTCAATATAGATTAAACAAATGCAACTGACTACAAATGAGAATAAGGATTTTTCCATTTTGAACTTGAATAAATTAAATATCCTAAATAAATTCCTAATGGTTGGAGTTGACCGTTTAATGTTTTGTTTTCCAAAAAAAATTGCGATCAGGGTTCCTTAGATCTATTTCTTTTATTAAATTTTTTTTCCCCCTTTTTAACATCTTTTTACTCAAAAAATATAGATCTACAATAAAACAAATCTATGTAAAAAAATAAAGTGAATAACATATGACAAACACCAAGAAATCACAGAATAAGTTTGACACAAACAGTCGTGTAATTTTGTTTTGTTTTGTTTTTTTTTTTTTTTGCATTTTACAATTTCTTTTTATGTATTTCGAATTTTGCTGAAGATAATAGATGAGCAATAAATTTTAAGCGATAGTAGTTTATCGATGTTTAAAATTCATAAACATATTAACACGATAAAAATCAAGGTAGAAAAACAAACAAAACTGCAGCAAAAACTGATAGAACACACCACTTAATCGGTATGATGTTTATTTTTCCGTAAACAAAGTCTTAAAAACAAAAATAGTTGAATTATGTATTATGAACACTTTTATTGTTTTAAACAAAATAAAGCACGCGTCGTAAATGCTGTAGTTGCATACAAAATGTTAAAGAAAATTATTGCTTTGTTCAACAATTTATTGACTATTTTCTTTAAGGTGAAGCTTCTGCTACAACCTCAAGCCAAATCATAATTGCCACAAGGAAAATGAAGAAAGATTCTAGCGCTAGTTTTGATATAGGTACATACATTGTTTCAAAATCTGACTTTTCCAGCTTATAAATATCCTTCATTTACCTTCGTTTTGATGTATAACAGAGAGGCAAGAAATACCAAAGGGATAGTTAAACAAATAAGTCGAAAACAAGCTAACTATGCCATGGCAAATACGAAAACCAATCAAAAAGACTAACTAAGAAAACTAAATACTGAGCAATACGAACCCACCGAAACAGGTTGTTGTAAATATAAATCTATTATCGTTCAGCTTTACTTTTTATTTCATAAATACAAAAATGTATCAATGCATCTCAGAAATGAGACTTCCTAGGTTTATATACAATAAGGAGGTGTGCTATGATTGTCAATGACACAACGTTTATAGGAACCCTTTTTTTTCTAAATGCTATATTTGTATCGGATGTATGTGATATATAGTGTTCACATCCGTATCATATGTGTTGTCTGTCTGCGTTAGGTCCAGTTATTGGTGGCATTGCAGCTGCAGTATTACTAATATTTGTTTCGCTTGGTGTGATTATCTGCAAAAAAAGGTAAGCGTGATTTGTGCTATATTTTGTAAAGTGTTTTAATATTCGTGTGCATTTATTATTATACTATACATCGAAATTTTATATCGATAACTGTATCTACTTACTTTTTCATTTTAACGCTACTATAATTATTATGAAATTAACTTTATGGTATAGTACACACATTTTAACTGAACTGTATCATTTTTTTTAAACCAATGTAAACTCTAAGTACGTGTTGAGAATTCATTTATAAAAAAATCTTTAAATGACCGGTGTTAACTTTCTATTTAACATGTGGACAGTGTTGTAGTTCAATTAAGTACTTCCCTTGTTTAAACTGTCAAAAATGTCTTGATCATTTGTAAAAAGACTCTTTGGTGTATTTTGCAATTAATGGAGCATTGACCGTTCGTTAGCGGTACATATTTGATATATAAGTTAGTATATGATTCATAAGCATTTTAATGTATATGCCAAAAGTCAATGTTTTCAATGTCTGAAACCATTTATTTAAACGTGCATTCAAAGAGCTAGGATAAATCATGTACCCTATTATTTACGGATGTATCAATATCATTAAGATGTGCATCGTACGAAAAACAATAATTCAGTTAGTTATACACTGCGTATTAGCGTATTTCATAAATATATCTCTTGGTTATTCCTCTCAAATATAATCTTTAGAACTTAACAATTATTAAAAACAAATGTACAGGCAATAAACTCACAAACAACAAAGGACGATTACACCAGCTGCCAGACCTCTTTGGTTCGTGAGTTTTTTAAGTTGCCCAGGTGTTAGTTTATTTTGTAGTATTTTGTGACCTTGTTTGCCTTTTCGTTGTATTGAATTTCTTCCAAAGGTGCTGGCAGTTTCTCTCGACTTATGAGTTTTGATTGTCCTCTTGGTATCTTTTACCTCTTTTTTAGAATAAAATAGTGTTGTCAATTATATGTTTTAGAAGTATTGCTGTACAGCCAGTATAAAAGGTCATGAATTATCAGAACAATTACTAAATAATATAATAAAAATTTATATCTCACGTCGTAAAAACTAACGAACAGGTTAACATGTGAATGATTCAATTATCACTTCACAGAAATTCTTTACTCACTTTTACATCATTTTGTTTTTATTTTTATAGTATTTTGGTCTCAAATATCTAAGTAAAGAAACTATTTACTGTCCTTGTATTACATTTATACAGATAGTGTTTTATGGATTATTGTGCGGTAAGAGTTTGCTCAGTTAAAGGTCGCACGGTGACCTATTATTGCTTACATTCTGTATTTTCGTACGTCCACATTATTTGGATTTTTGTGGATCGTAGTCTCATTCGTAATTATACCAAATCTCCTTATTTTATATTGCATGTTTTTGGTTTTTTCCTTACCTACTACCTGTCAAAGCTTCGGTAACATCTAGTCCGCGCTTTGACAAAAACAAAGAATAATAAATGGCAAAACAGAAGTATCTGCCTGATGTTTTTAGGTACACTCTTTAGATGTTATTACAAGTGGTTGAATTCATAACGGTAGGTAGCTAATTGATAATTTTTTTTAAATGTCAGTGTCATTTTGCTTCAGATAGCTGTACATGGTATGGAGTTCTTTCTATCTGAACTTAATTGAATATATCTTATTAAGAGTTTTCTTGAATATGTTCACTTGGCATATGTTTCCAGACCATGTGGTTTATACAGTATCAGGTGATCAAGCCCACTTTGTTTTAAGTGTTTGCCCGAAAAGTTTTCGTTATGTTTTAGTATATGTAAGAGAATGATAATCCCTTTCTTCATGATAAAGTACGAGCGTTAGCGAGTACTTATCATGAAGTAAGGGATTATCATTCTCTTACAAACTTAGAATATTGTAAAGTGCTCAAGGCTTAAATGATCTCTTGATTGGTTGTTTTTAAGAATTAGTTTCATTGTCAGTGCAATGTTTGTAATTGATGCATGACTTCCTTTTTAGACATGATTTCATTTATGGATTAGTTTTAGTGATGTAAGGACCTTCTTATAATTTTGGAAAATATAATAAATTATGTTTTATACATTAAATGACACAACAGTACAATGAAATGGTAAGAAATGTTTCCTGATTGTGAGTATGAATGTAAATCATGTAATATTTTAGCGAGGAATTATCTTTTTGTTTATTTTCACTTCAAATCAATAAATTCAAAATTTGACAGCCAATATTTTAGTCCAGTCCTTTACATCAAATACTACTTCATTATGTCAGGGAAATGTTCAAATATACTACCTTTAAAATAATTTGAAATTTATTCAAAAGTTAAACTAAATTCCTTTTTTGTAGAATTTTATCAGAATATTGGAAATTACTATTCTCACCAACCGCGGATCCAGTAACTAATGTTACTGCACCAGTAAACTTCATCTAATTTTGATTTTTTTTTTTTTTTTTTTTCAAAATTTCACAAATTCTTTCAAGCTGATAAATGTGCTTCGGGGCATTTGTAACTCATTTATAGAAACTCTTTGTTTTAAACTGTAAGTAGGCCTAAACAATCCCTTACTAAGAACATGATTTCATTCATTCTTCACAATTAAGAAACACCAAATCCTACAATTTCATTGGTCGAGAGCACTTTGCTATATTCTAAATGGACTTTGAAGAAATAAAATGGAATCATTTTGGTTTCTAGATCTGACCTTTTATGATATCTGGAACATATAGTCCTTGTTTACTCATATTATTTTTGGGTGATGAATCAAGTATCCACTAATTATTTGTAACATATTGATACAAGACAGGAACTAGTACTTATGGTGCAAGTTTTATTCTTCCCTCCATGCATACTAATATACTTGGAGTGAAGAATAATATAAGCCTTTATCAACTGATTTTTATAGGTCTAATGTTGTACTGTTGCATCACTTTCCCAGGTAAGGGGAGGGTTGGGCGCCCGCTAACAATGTTTTAACTTGGCCGCATTCTGTATATTCCTGTCCGAAGTCAGGAGCCTGTATTTCAGTGGTTGTCGTTTGTTGCTGTGTTACATATTTGTTTTTCGTTCATCATTTTGTACTTAATATTAGGCCGTTAGTTTTCTCGTTTGAACTGTTTTACATTTGTCATTTCGGGGCCTTTTATAGCTGACCATGCGGTATGGGCTTTGCTCATTGTTGAAGGCCGTACGGTGACCTATAGTTTTTAATTTCTGTGTCATTTGGTCGCTTGTGAAGAGTTGTCTCATTGGCAATCATACCACATCTTTTTTTTATAATATGTTTATCCCTTAAAATAAAATTCAATATTTTTTTCAGTCAATAATGCAGTTCGAGGAGTACCAGAGAGAACTTCCTACTTTTTACTTGTTATCTCTATTATCTCTTGTTTTAGACATAGAAATTAAATTTCTTATTTGGTAACTTTTCACTGTTTGCACAGATATAAACAAATTTAAATGATGTTTTCAGGTCATGTGGATTTTTCAAAACGACCAGTATGGATAAACAAGAAGTCCCTTTTTCAACAGTAGTCTATGAGCATTCACAAAATCAAGAAGTGAGAACAAGTGTGACACCGACATCTAACGAATCATATGGCTTAGCTTCAATCAATTCTGTCCACACATATGCAGTCGTCAACAAAATCAGAAAAACGGATTCAAAATTACAAATAGCTGACGAAACTTACACTAAAACATCATGCGGAGAATATGATCGATTAAACGGGGTATCAAAACAGCGAACAGATTCAAAGGAAAATTTATATGACAGCCATGCAGGGATTCGAAATGAAAATGACCCAACATACGACAGTTCCAACCATGGAGGAAGAAAACTTCAATTTGATAACGATGTTTATGATCATACAGACACAGTATCGACGGACGTAAGTGACTACGGTTATTCGTCAACTCTCAAATCAGAAACTAGAAACGAAAATGATGTATATTAAAAAAACCGTCTAGCGGCAACATTTAACTTCCAGAAAAGAATACTGGTAATGCAGTACTCAGGAATATGAACACAATAATATATTTAATGATATAGATTTGCTTGTAACCCTGATTTCAAGAAGTGACAGATTTAGTAGATTTATATCTTATCCAGGTTAAGTGTGCTCTTTATATTAACCAGGCATGACCTTACAGTCATCTTATATATTTCATCGTCATCATAACTAGTTTAAAGCAATTCAGATTCAGAAATTGAATAGTCATTATTTTCATTATTTTAAATACAATGTTAATTCTAAGATACTTTAGGCTGAAACAACTCAGAGCAAGGTAATTTATTTTTTCTATCATGTTATTTTTTAATAGACATATCCTAAACTGCTTAAGATTTGTCTGTAATTTGACTATATAACTTACTTTTCACTTTATAGCAGTATTACTAAAAAATAAATATAAACAGAACTTGAACTTGAACAGAAACCAACCTTTTTCGTGAAGAACAAACAGTCAGCATTTAATTCTTCAAATTTACAATTTCGAATAAGTTTGATTTTAAGACACTGGAGTTTTCCTAAATATCGAAAAAATAACACACTTGCAATTGCTTATTAAGCTCTAATATAAGATATAAGATAAGATAAGAAAACATTCAAACCACAACTAACACTTCGTTGTAGATAAAACTTTTCAAAAGACATGGACAAACATTGTTTATATATACCTAGAGTGAAATGACTTTCTTTTGATATAACCCGAAAGATACCAAGTTTCAATGACATGTGTTTCGAGGTATACAATAATGATATGTGTAATGTCATAATTATAACCCTGTTGAAAAATTTTGTTATCCTATTTAAACATACTTAAGCCATGTACATTTGTAGCTCCAAACGTTTATGCATTCCCGATTTTTAAATGTTAAGGTCTGGATCAATACAAACTACGACCAAGAGGTTATTTGCTAATTCTCAGATAAATGTAGGCTTAATCAACTCTATGATTTACTTTCCAGCATGCTAATGTTTTAACACACATATCCTTAGGATTTGTCTGTAATTTAACAATATTACCTATTTTTCACTTTATGACGGTAATTCTAACAAATAAATATACACATAACTTGAATAAGAAATTATTCTTTTTCGTAAAGAACGAACAGGAAGCATTTAATTCTGCATTAATGTACACTTTCGAATAAGTCTGATCTAGAGACAATTGAGGCGTGGCTCGGTACTTATACATCCCGCCATTGTGACATTATGCTATGGTAATTTTTTGTATTCTTGTCTTTCATTTTTGCTTATGTGTTTTGTCTATATGGCTTTTTGTTTTTCATTTTTGACATATTTGTTTGTTTTTTACTGCTCAGAGTGTGAAAAGACCATATTTTGTGCTCGACCTGTAAGTCCAGCACAGATTTTACATGACAAGACTCGACATAATCTCGACAGTACTTAACTGTACTCGACTCTGGTCTCGACCTTACGTAATAAGTCTGATTCAGTACTCGAAAACCTTGGTATAGTCTGATATGGTCTTGACAAATGCTTGACCAGTCTCGGCCAGTCTCGACCAGTCTGGACTTGTCTTGACCTGTCTCGACCTGTCTAGACTCAGTCTTAACCTTTAAATTTAGTCTCGACTGATCTGAATCAGCCCATCTAACTCAACTATATATTGATCTTACAAAATTCCAGGTTATTTGGTAGATTGGTTCATTGCTGTCAAATTTAAAGATTTAATTAATAGGTAACACAAGCTAGAATTTTCTGTTTTGATTATATTCAGATAGTCACCTTTAATTTTTTCTATAACTTTTTCAAATCAACTTGGATTTTCATCAAATTTTAAAGCTACCTCAATTATACATTGATCTTAGAGAATGCCAGGTTGTTTGGTAGTTTGGTTTATTGCTGTCAACTTTAAGGATTTGACTAATAGTTAAAAAAAAGATAGAATTCAGATAATCACCTTTAAAATGTTTTATTACTTTTTCAAATCAACTTGGCTTTTTATCCAAGAGACAAAAGCACAGCATCATCCAATTATAAGGTAAACATATACTGACTTGTATTTTTCATAAACGGTAACCATTCATTTGTTTCTTGTTCATGCATTTACAGGAACATTTGTGTGTAGACTAGACAGTGATCTCCTTCGGGTGTAGTTATTCCTAATCGCAAAAAAAAAAGAATATTCCACTATAATGTTATCGATAAATAACGATACACATCCTGCAATTAGTTGCAATTTTTTCTCGGTTTACGAGTCAGGTAAGTTTTCCTTGTCGTATAACACAACTTTAAAGATGCATTTTCTATAACGCAATATTTATTCTTGATTTTGCCAGATAAAAAGTTAAAGAAAAGTTCTTTTTCACTATATGATGCATAAACATGTGAATAAATTAGGTAAACCGTATAAATTTGCATTGACGTTAAAAACTTGACTACACGTTCTCTAGATAGGTAAGTACTGCAATTTCTACATCCCCACAAAGTAAAGGATTTCTTTATTACACAGATTATTTCGAAAATGAGGATGTATGAAGCAATTAATACCACGTTGTAAACATAGTTACGTACTAGTACACTTGGTACGATCAAAAACTTGGTGAAATTGTTCAAATAAGGCCTTTGAAAATTGTGGAATTAATTTCTTTTGAGTGTCAATAATTTGTTGGACGTACTTGATAACTTGCAAGCTTATATTGGTGATCTTTTCAAAGTTTTGATTTTTCAACCCTATATAACACTTTGCCTCATAATCTTATTAAGAAAAAAATCACACACCTAATGAAATGAGCATTTAAAAAAGTCAGAATGCAAATGTATATGTTCAAACTCTTTTATGTATTCTTTTTGTAACAACAAACAAAAGAAGTATGTCCTGACTCGATACTATGACTTTCCTTGAATTCCTTGACTATGGGGTGGGGATTCCGTATATCGTCAAGTAATCGGAATTCCAATGGAAACTAACTGTGCACCACTTATTGCGGAACACTTTCTGTATTATTATAAGTTACAATTTATGACTAACATCAACAAAAAACCATCAAAACAACATCTGATACAAAAACTTAACACTTTCAGATATTTGGTAGATATATTGGCTCTCAATAATGACGACTTCAGTATGTACACTAAAGAGATTTATCCTGCTGAACTGACTTTGAATAAAGCTAATATTAACAATGAACACTTCACTTTCCTGGATCTTGATATCTATTTCTTCAACAGGAGGCTTAATACCAAAATTTATGATAGAAGAATTAATTTTTCATTTCCTATTGTTAATTATCCATTTCTAGATGGTGACTTTCCCTTGTCACCATCGTATGGTGTTTAATGGTGTTTATGTATCTCAACGTTTTCGATTCGCTCGTGTATGTAACAACGTATTGGATTTTAACGAAACAAATCTCTGTTTTACTGAAAAATTATTACACCAATGTTTTCGATATCACAAACTAGTTAAAACATTTACTAAATTTAATCATCGATACAAGGACATAATTCGTAAATATAAATTAACATGCAGATATCTTATACGTTCAGGTATTTCACATACAATCTTTTATATATGGTAATATTCTATACAAAGCACAAAAATGTCGGCATTCACCTCGAAAGCTAACCAAACCTTTAAACAGACTTATTCAGAAGGGATATAGTTACGATACTGTTGTCAGGTCAATAAAGATGGCATATATTTTGGAATTATTATTGATTCACTCATAGTGTCTTTGCATCGGATATAAACACATCTATTCTTAAACCAGTTGCTGGCATGATACGGGTTATGTTCTTCTGGTATAATTTATGATGGTATGATACTAATCTCCTAAAGGGAGAAATTGTGCTTGATTTTTATATGATGAAGACATAATCTTTCAATAAGTTTAAATGAGGTCTGGAGCTGGCCTGTCAGTAACTTTTTGTAATCCTTTGTTAATTTATGTATCATTTTGCCTAGTTTCTTTTGTTACCTATTCTGACATCGGACTCGGACTTCTTTTAAATTGAGTTTTCCTTTGCGTATTGATGTGTGTTTGTTTATTCAATATTGGCTACAGGTATATGAGAGGGTTGAGATCTCACAAAACATGTTTAACCCCGCCGCATTTTTGCGCCTGTCCCAAGTCAGGAGCCTTTGACATTTGTTAGTTTTGTATGTTTTTTAAATTTTAGTTCATTTATATGTTTTGGAGTTTAATGTGACGTCCATTGTCACTGAACTAGTACAAATTTTTGTTTAGGGGCCAACTGAAGTCCGCCTCTGGTTGCGGGATTTTCTCGCTGCTTTGAAGACCCATAAGTGGCCTTCGGCTGTTTTCTGTCCTTCGGTCGAGATGTTGTCTCTTTGACACATTCCCCATTTCAATTCTCAATTTCAAAGTAAATTTGTATAAATGTCAGCGAGGGAGCCTCCATGCATTAGAATAAAACATACATCAACAAAAGGATTACAGAATGCTTATATACATACGCAAAACAAAGCCATATATCAAGTTCTAAAACTAATGATAAGATTTTTGTGACCAAAAAAACCTGGCCAATAATATTAAATTCTTTCATTAAAAAAACTGGAAACATCAAAATCAAAAACGATTCATTGAGAAAATCATAATTATATAATGCCAATTTCTACAACTGCTGTTATGACATTTACAATAATAAACGCGTAGTTAAATAGATTTTGTAATAATTTCCCTTTTTTCAACATTTATTCATAGGAATTCGCTCATGGATTTATTTCAATCGACTTAATAGCGACATATATAGTATATATATTGTTGAAATGGCTTCAGCTTCAATCTTTTTTTTTTTTTTCGTCAAATAGAAATAAATACTACTCAAAACAGTGATGATATGAGAATGTTTTATACATCATTTATTTTGTAAATAATAAATAATAAAACAGCATACTAACATTGCACCAAACTATCCTTTTTTATCACTTAGTGTGTATACCATGTCTCACTTAAGGCGTCTTAATCAGATAAAATATATCTGTAAATCATGAACATGTGTGAACAATACCATGTACTATAAAAAAAAACGATGTATGATTGCCAATGACACAACTCTTCACAATTGACCAAATGACATAGAAAGTAACAACTATAGGTCACCGTACGGCCTACAACAATGTGAAAAGCCCATACCACATAGTAAGCTTTAAAAGGCACCGAAATGAAAAATGTAAAACAATTCAAACGAGAAAACTAACGACCTAATTTATGTACAAAAAAATGAACGAAAAACAAATATGTAACACAACAACAAACGACAACCACTGAATTACATGCTTCTGACTTGGGACAGGCACATACAGAATAAAGTGGTGCTAAACATGTTAGCGGGCGCCCAACCCTCCCCTAACCTGGGACAATGATGTAACAGTACAACATATGAAAAACTATATAAATCAGTTGAAAAAGGCTTAACGCATTAGATGGATACAAACAGAAATACTAAGTACATTTTACAAAAACACAGAGTGGACGTGGTCGGGTACTGTACATCAAAACAACAAAAAGTGACAATAAGAACAGATCTGAGACTACTCGAACTTTCTACATATTAATGCATATGTTTATGCTTGATTACAAATGCTTGTAAACTTGTTTACAAGAGGACAATGCGTGTTGTCACGGAATTTCTATTGACATCATTCTTTACTAGCTTTTCATTGTCACGGTAAGTTTAGATATTACAACTTGATTAAGAAACATTTACTACAGTGTTGTCGGAGTATGAATTTTAATCTGTTCTGTAATGCTTTGTTAAAGTTGTTTGTCTTTCCATCGAATTTTTTTTACAAAAATATTGTTAGTTTCTATCGATGTCTGGGTTTTGAATGTTTCCTTGGTACAAAAAGAAATAACAAAAGTACCGAACTCCGAGGAACATTCTAAACGGAAAGTCGCTAAGCAAATGGCAAAGTCAAAAGATCAAACACATCAAACGAATGGATAACAACTTTCATATTCCTGACTTGGTACAGGCATTTTCTTATGTAGAAAATGGTGGATAAAACCTTGTTTTATAGCTAGCTAAACCTCTCACGTGTATGACAGTTGCATCAAATTCCAGAATATTGACAACGATGTGTGAACAAATTGATAATTTCAAAATTAAAATCGGCTCGTTTGTCACAGATTCTGGTACTGAGATGACCGCTTATGTCAAATTCGAGGTATAAGTCTAAAATGAGGCAGAGAAAGCCGTGTCTGTTGTTTCTTTAATTTCTAGTTCTGCAGAATATATTAATGGAACCCAATCAGAAAAATTTGTTTTGTTAATGGAAAGAATATTATCAATATACATGAATGTGAAATTAAATGATCTGGCTTCTTTCATCTTCTTGTTTTTGACTAGTGTCTGATGGTACTCCGAAATAAGAAGAGGTCGGCAAGGAGAGGCGTACATTTACAATGTATTTACCACCCTTTTTTTTAACCTTTTTGCCAAACCTAATTTGTTGAATCTTTCTTAAGGTATGATAATTCGAATAAAATTGTCATGGTAAACTATACAATGTTACGTTATTTTCACGACTTATATTTTACCAATAGAAAATGGGATGCTTTTCCTGGACTAGTTCCCGTGAACCTCATGCAACATAGTTTTATCCAAAACGGGCTTAATTATTCAATCATTTAATTACATATCGCTTTTTTGGTAAATGTTACGAGTTTTGTATTCATCAATTGAGGATTTTTATTCGATGCTACTCTTTTCATTTTGCTTTCCCCACGTTGACTGTTCACCAGGATAGAAGCATATAACACTTGTAAAGCCAACAGTGGATATCTGGTGTCTAAAATAGGCTACAAATTACCAACACGACTTCCTCCGCCTCATTTTTAGACTTATACCTCGAATTTGACATACACAGTCATCTCAGTACCAGAATCTATGACAAACGAGACGATTCTAATTTTTAAATTATCAATTTCCCCAACCTTAGTAACAATATACCAACTTCACCTGCATATGGGATATACATTTCCCAATTTATTCGGTATTCAAGAGCTTGCAGCTCCTACTCAGACTTTGTAAAACGTCACCAGTGTATGAGCAGAAAGTTGATGAACCAGGGTATGTCAACGAACGTCTCGTTCTTTTTCTAAAAAAAAGTTCATCGGAAGGTACCAAGACCTTGTTGATAAATATTCCGTATCAACTTCACAAACAATACACGATAGTCTGGAAGTATAGAGTCTGCGTTCTGACGTTGTTTATCATCTTAATGACGTGTTATAGTATTATTTTATTTGTCCTTATTAATATTACTTTTACTGTTAAGTCTGTTTTTGTGATATCTATTTGACGTGACTCTGTACTTATGTATCCCGTCATACTTTGAACGACAAAATTATTTTATATCTACCTGTGTGACGTCTACGCCTGTACTTAAAACCTTCCATCCTTTATGGGTGGATTTTACATAGATGAATACAATCTTTAAATAAAAAAGTAAAATGAGGATGTTAAATTTGATGTATGCCTTTGTGTGCTTCTTTGTTACATTTGTTTGATTTTATAGTGATTAAGATGATAACACATAGTTGACTGCTGTATCCCTATTTTTGACATTTTTACCTATTGTGTCTGTTTGTTTTGTTCACGCATCGTTGTCAATATAATGGAATTTGATGCAACTGTCATACTAGTGAGAGGTTTAGCTAGCTATAAAACCAGGTTCAAACCACCATTTTCTACATAAGAAAATGCCTTACCAAGTCAGGAATATGACAGTTGCTATCCATTCGTTTGATGTGTTTAAGATTTTGATTTTGCCATTTGATTAGGGACTTTCTTTTTTGAATTTTCCTCGGAGTTCATTATTTTTGTGATTTTACTTTTTGTATAAAAAACAGTGATGAACTTTAATTATGCTGTTTCTGATTTAGGTGAAATAGCGACAAAAATCATTTACATGGATAATTTAAACAAGTTAAATAGAAGCCCTCATTAAACGATCATTTTGATGTAAACAGCTTAAAAGACTAAACAGTAAATTATTAAGTTATCATCAGTCTTTCAGTTAAATTTTTAGACATACTCACTGCGAAAAATTCAGTAGTTTTATTATCGTGTTTTTTCTTTCGCTTTGTATACAATGTATGGTGAATTATATTTAATTTTGTTTTCAATAACCAAGTAAAATGAATCTATTAATTTAAAAATATAAGAATTAATAGAATAAGCACCACTAACCTTTACAAACAATATTACCGTACGATTTTGACAAGATAATCCGTTCATGAGAAGAATTATTCATGAAATAGCCAAACTTCTTTATTTTTTAAATTAATTTGTGGAAACGAAATCCCTGTTGGAATGGTATACACTAAATAAGGTGAAGCCTTATGTGTCTTAGTAATAAATTTGTGTATACGACAATAGGGAACCTACCAGGCAACAAGAGAAATCCTTGACTCCCTTTGTTAATTATACAATAGAACAAAACTAAGGAGTAATCCAGTAAACTGTTCCGCTAAAGTCAAAACAAGTTAAAGATGCAATCCATACAGAAGTCACAATACAACATATAGTAACAGGTCAGTGTTCGAAATGAATCCCAAATACCATTCTACCTTCAATAATGAACCAATACCTTCATTATTAAACTAGTGCCAAAACTTTAATCTTAATGCAACAGTGAATAAACTGTATGGTAGGTCACGTATCTATCCCCAAGTCGTGGGATACCAAATTTTGTGAATTTCGTGTGTAAAGAAAGTACAAATTTTATATAGACTTTGACATACCGCGAAATCAAATATTCGTAAAAATATAATTCTCAATCTACGAAAATTAGTACAGACTTCGAGTTAGACGTTGACTTCGAAAGCACTTAGATGATGTCACCTTGTTTGGTTGTCAAAAAAGACGATATCATTTTGTGGAATTTTAATTTAATGAATCTTTTACACCGAAATAATTATTTAAATAGAATGACTTGATAACTTGACATTAAAGTAGAAGTAATCGTATTGTAATTCAAGCTTGGCATAAGTGAAACATTATTTTACTGATGCAGATATCCGTTTTCCTATCTCCGCTACGTGTCGCTAGGTAAACTCAATTCAACAACCCACGTTTTAGGTAGGCCAAGCTTTAAATTCAACAAGTTGTCTCTTCCTAATACGATCTATCTAAATGACTGTTGTATGAAATCTTTCTTACGAAATAACATAACACATCGGCAACAAATGTTACAAATATATATATTTGAATTATTACCCATTACAACAGACAAAAAGAGCATATCTGCAAAGTCAACCATCTGCTTGCTACTATACATTATGTACTGTGTTACAACCCTAGATAAAGCCGACGAGGAAAGGCATTACTCGACTAACGAGAAGTGTTATAGACTAGTTGGTCCAGTTGTCTAGGGCAGGTGTTCGAATCCCGATGAAAGAAGAACAAAAATAAAGATTAACATTTTTGGGCTAAATTTGAAACGAAGTATACATTAATTATTGTGTTCGCCCTGTATAACCATTGGTTATCCGATGGGGAACGTCTGTCGTTAAGTTGTCACATATATAGATGTGTATATATACATGTGTATATATACTGTGCAAGAAGCATTCCTAACAGTCAGGTCCTTTAAATTAAGCAAATTAAGCGGATTTCTTGCACCAATGATTCTGTGACAAAGCAATTACAAGACCTTGCTGGCCATCTTATAAACAGGGGCTACAAAAATACATTGATAAAGGCTTCTCTTGTGCTAACAACATCAGCTGAGACGACGTTTATGTGTTGAGTAATAAAAGAAAATAACGCATGAACCAGTGTTAAAGGATAGCTATACTACTAAGGAATGCATTTATATATGCGTCATTGTGTTTGTTTAGATTTGGCAAGACAGACGAATGATTATAGGGATATTCAGTATACAAGAATGATATCAAAGTAATACATTGTCATTTTACTTGTATATGCATTATCAGTAGTTTTAGTGAACAAAATATGTAACACACAAGTAAAACTGCTGAAAAGTTATTCAACTTCCTTAATGTGTCGTCATTTGTAAACATTAGTTCATAAACAACTTACTTTAAAGGATTTAAATAACTTTTATGTATCACATCTACTTCAGTGTTGTGTTACTGTTAGTTTTAAGAGGTAATGACAATGGCTGAAGACATGTTGTGGATTATCCTATTAGCTTGTGTTTTTGATATAAAATCTGTGATAGGTAAGTAACGAAAAAAAAAGTTTTAATTCAATATGATATTGTCAAAAATTCTCATTGTATAAGAAATTAGCTGATTGTCTTGTTCTATGCTGTTAAGGATTTAGGTGAAATAGTGTAAAAATTCTTTTACATGTATTATTAAAACATGCTATATAAATGCCCTCGTGAATGAAACTGTCCAGACGGGAATTTGACTATAATTCTTTACTTTGTTTAATTTTCCTGTTTACAAAAACTAACAGATATATACATACATGTGTATAATTATAAATCAATGTCAATATATATCGCATCTTTTTTTATTCTACTTCCAAAACTGAACAAGTGAAAACTATTAGTCATATGTGTCAACTACAAAAAGAATATTAATCAATTATTTGTGTATTTTGTGTCGCTGGATTATCCCACATCTTCTTGTTTAGTAGTTAGCCAATCGAACGTTTATTTCTTTTCCTGTAATTGTTAATTTTGCTCCTAGATCCTGATGTATTTCTGTATTGGTACATCACAGTTGATAAACAGGTGTTTAGTTTGCAGAGTAGAGATATGCCCATATTTTATTGGCAACAGTTTTGTCTGATATTGAAGACAATTATTTAAATCTTTAAAAACACATAAATTTCATAGATTTTTGACGATTTATGAAGACCAAATGATGACCTTAAAATGTTTCACCTCTGTTGCCGTTTGTCTTCAAGGCGTACTGCAATCCAGGTTTTTTTTTTTTTTTTGCTGCTGTGTATACCCACTCCTTTCAACCTAATCGCATTTCATTCGTGTACAAAACATAATCTCCACAAATTTACATATACTCTAAGATACCGCTTTTAATCTACCAAACTAATTGGTCAAATTAATGTTAACAAATTACCTGCTGCTTTTATCTTTAACTTTTGCCTCTAATGTAGACCATGGTATGCATTGAAATAGATCAATATTTCAAAATAAACAAAAAAGTTTATAACAACAAAATTTTATAAACTTTAAATGTCATTGCATAAAAGCATAGAAAGAAAGTATATTTATATTTTTATTTTAGCATATAGTTTTCCATCTGATCAGGCTTTTCACACAGACAGTAAAACATGGAAAGCTGCTTCTGATAGATGTGGCAATAATGGATTAGAGTTTGACGAAAAGACGTTGAAGAATATTGCCATGCTGCAAGATAAAGAATTTTGGATTGGAATGGCTATTTACCGTATAACTACATCATGGATTGAAATTCTAGGTAGGAAAAAGCGGGTAATTTTGATAGCAGAAATAACTTAATCATGTTAAATATCCAAATGATAATGTGAACAGTAGTAACATACAGAATACCAAACCAATGAGATACATTTTGTTTTCACTTAACCTAATGATTTAACAAAATGTAAAACTATTGATAGCTTTACAAAGACATTTGGGAATCCAAGCTCATACTTCCAATCATTCAGAAAATTACGTCTATTAATAAAACAGAATGTCATTATCATATTTGATTGTAATTGTACAAAGGACATTTACTTCTGCTGGCAACTCTGGACAACGGGAACTTTAATTTCTGGTTTAAATAAAACAAATTAGTGTAATAATTTCGTAACTTTTACTTTGAATTCATTTTTACACTTGAATGTTGAAATCATGTACTACTTTATTCAGACAGAATTGGATGGTATTCATTATTGCGTTCAATCATGATGATGCCATCTACATCTATTGTAAGTTAGTTTTGTTTTTCGATGATTGTCTTATTGACGTATATCCCAAACCAAACCAACACCCTTTATTATGAACAAAAAACCTGAGCAGTTTGGATGATGGTCATTCCTTTACATAGGCGAATCCAGGGGGCTGTGAGGCCCAGCCCCCCCCCCCCCCCCTCCTTTTGTGGGAAAATTTTGGTTGATTGTATAGGGAATCACTGAAGCGTGACTGGAGGCCCCCCCCCTTAGATCAGTCAGCGGGCCCACCCCCTTCCCCCCCCCCCCTTACAAACATTTCTGGATCTGCCACTGCTTTATCATCTGTTATCATCCTGTCAGTGTATGTATTTGTTTTCATATTGCTTTTAATGCGATAGGCAACTTTTTGATAACTTGGAATTAAGTTCCATAGATCATTAACTATACAAAAGATGATACTCTCGGAAAAAATAAAAGGGAACATATCTTAATAGTATACATACATACATAAACATATGAGATATACTCGGTATTTTTAAAAACATGTCTCAGCACACCACTTACACTTACTCTGTAAACTACTAAAAATATATAAGTGTCTTACTTCTTCAACAGAACAGATTTCATGCAAATCATTACGCTAAACTATAGTATTGAATGTTCAAGAAGCGAAAATTAAAAATCACAGGACTATTGTACTCTTTTTTATTCTCATTTCTTTACCAAAGTTGTATTTATTTTATTATGTTTCATTCGTCAAAGCATTGCATAATTTGCTATAAATCACGCACAGAAATGTTTCATGTTGCTAATGTTTGATTATGACGGTGTTAAGTTCAGTGTGTTTTAAACAGGTTGTTATTCAGTGCCAGACAGACAGGATACTAAGAACAGTCCTTCAATCGTATCATGCCAAAAACAATGTGAATCATATCAGTTCTTTGGTTACAGTGTAAGTATTAATTTACTTTGAATATGAATTTCCTGGCTACTTAATTTTATTGTTATATTTAATTCAATAACATTTGAATAAAACAACAAAAAATGAAACAAACAAAAATCCAATAAAATATAAAAATTCAAAATTTATAAATACCTAAAAGAATACAAACCAAAACTCATTTGCAAATCACTTTTAAACCTTCATATACGTATGTCTAATAGTTTATTCGTGCCGCCATAATTGATTATGAACGGGATTAGTGTTCTTTTCCTATATTGTCAATTTTCATTTCCTCGATTGTGATATTCTATTGGCCCTTTCTAGTGGTATGTATATATCACTGTTGGGTCATAATGATGCACAGTTACTTTATTTTATAGCCTGAATTGAAACTTAGTGTTTTGTCTCTTTTATTAATTTTCTACATTCAAATTCTGATTTTTTTTGTTTTGGCATTACATTAAATCAATTATTGTTGAATTGTGTTTGACTTTTCCTTATGATCTCGTATTGGTTGATTTGATGATAAGGGTGGGGGGATGAGCGCTCAGAAAAATGTTTAACCCCGCCGCATTCTGTCTTAAGTCAGTAGCCTGTAGTTTAGTTGTTGTAGTTGGTTCAGCTATGTCATATTTGTTTTTCGTAAATTGTTTTGTTATAAACTAGGCCGTTAGTTTTCTCAATTAAACTGTTTCATATTTAGTCATGTTGGTGGCTTCTATAGCCGATTATACGGTTTAGGTTTTTCTCATTGTTGAAGGCCATATAGTTACCTATATTTACTTACATCTACTTCATTTGAAATTTGTTTGATATATCTCATTGGCAATCATACCACATCTCCTTACTCATTTCTATACCAAATAAGGTGCACCACCAATTCCCAATTACATATATTTGATTGTTTTGTTTATAACGGAGAAAACAGTCGATCGGTCATTCTTGTATACAATATTCTAACAAAACCAGGTTAAACCCACCATTTTTTTCTTAAAATGTCTTGTACCAAGTCAGGAAAATGGCCATTGTTATATTATAGTTCGTTTCTGTGTGTTTTACATTTTAATGTTGTGTTTCTGTTGTGTCGTAGTTCTCCTCTTATATTTGATGTGTTTCCCTCAGTTTTAGTTTGTAACCCGGATTTGTTTTTTTTTCTCAATCGATTTATGAATTTCGAACAGCGGTATACTACTGTTGCCTTTATTTCTAGACCACAAAAGGCACTCTACAAAAACCTAAATTAAATATTGAAATTAAATACAGATATATCATCACGACAGTCTAAAGCTAATTTTAAGTTCAAAGATCAATAAAAAATGTCAATCAATTTTAGTAATAGTTGGTTTAAAATCAAATGATTCCATTACAATATATATAAAACGAATGCATGCACACAGAAGTACATGCAAATGAAAGACAGCTGTGTACACAGTGTCTCATATGTAAGAAGCATAATAAAAGAACACACTACCTTATCTCTTTCAGTTTCATAACTCTTATTGCAATTACATATCTTTGAATTTGTTTGATCAAATAAAGCGAAATGAATGCAGCAAATGAAAGATCATAAACAAATTTAACTTTGATACATTACATATGTTTTTTTTTCTTTTAACAGAAAAGATCCCTATGTTTTCCTATTTGATTTTTTTCTAATCTGAAATCCGAAACCTTTTTTAACTTTCTTTGTGGAACGTATTTTGCTCATTGTTGAAAGGGGTATTTGATGACTTAAAGTTGTTCAAGTTTTTGTCTTTTACTGTTTCATGGATAATTGTCTAATTGACAATTATACTTATACCACATATCCTTAGCCTAATCTTTATATTCGTATTCGTCACATTAATATGTTCTCAGTTCTGTTGTGGTAGACTGATCTAAAAAATCTCAAATATCAGTCTGAGAATATATCTCAAAACTTAAACGGTTTTTTATGATTAATCATTTCGTAAAAATTTTATCATTATTTCTTTTTTTTTTTTATCTCAGAATATCAATCTTTATTCTTTAGTTTCCAATTTCAAATTTAAATATTCAATCTCAAATTTTTAAACTCGGGTTGTTTTTCTGGGCGATCCTAAACTTTAAGTACGACATTTCATTTAATTACAGGAGTCAACAAAGAAATGTTTTTGTCAACATAATCATGATAATGAACGGAACTCCTACAATATAAGTGGTTGCATAAAAGAAAATGATTCGAACTATTACTTCATTTATAAAGGTAGGTATCATTTATTGTTAAATGCGAATTTTAACATGATCACATACACCATTTCAAAAAAATAATAATCGTATTACGTGTAAATTTTAAATGGAATATAAAGTTATATTGACCATATTGGTGTTGATAGAAAAAAAGTAATTAATACTTGTTTTTAACTTTGTTTAGACAATTTAGCCGTGGCGCTGTCAGTTTATTTTCGACTTATGAGGTTGAATATTCCTTCGCCTCTCTTTAACTCATACACAGTTTGAAATCTATGATAAGCATTTATTTCAAAGAAAATGAATCTAAGAACAGCCCTGTTAACATTTACTTTAGTTGTTGAACTGCTTGAATTTTGTACATTTTTCTTAACTCATTTATATATATTTTTCATTTTTCCTCTCCGTGGATGCCTTGTTTTAACTCAGGCAAAGTTGATCTTAGACGGATTTGGCTCTTTTTAGGTTATTTTTGGTCATATAGCTCTTCAATTGTTTCGGTTCTTATAAATCCTTGGCTTTCAATTATTTGGCTTTGAGCTTTCCTGATGAAGGTAAATCCAGAAAAGCGCTTCGGACGCATGAAATTTATATAACGTGTTGTTTTCATTTTGTAATCTTTATAATGCCTTAGAATTGTAATTTTTTTTTAACATTTTACCATATGTAGTATTTACTGGGCATGTTTCTAACAATGGCGATGGGGAATGTACGACTTTATTCTGTAAGACAGGAAGCAATGGATTGAAGTCAACTAATTGTAATGATGATACAAATACAGCAAGAATCAGTAGATGTAGTAAATATTCTTTATTATTTGTAAAAATAGATTTTTGCAAACACTATATATTATATGCATAAGAAATTTAAATGAGCTTTAAATGACACCTACAACTTATGAGAAACAAAATCGGCATGAATTTAAACTTAACGACATGTTCCTAACCTGGATCTGCTCCTTTTTTTAAATGGTGAACTGCTATTTTAATACAGTAAGTTTGAGTTGTTAATATTTTTCTGCAACTTTCTATTTCTATGATATGTGGTGTTTAAATGTTCGACGAAGGATTTTTCTTAAACTTCTATGAAAGACTTCTTATTCAATGTACTTTAACATTTCAATTTTAATGCTTGTGGTTTTAAAGTTTTTACACGCACACAAACGAGACAACACTAAAGTAATGCGAAGGTGTCTATAGATATATTCTTCTTCAAATGATATCAACAGAAGCGGCAGTTTACCCTTGGCTCTTATTTGACCTCCAGTTTCTAAAATAGCTGAAGTCGTATCAAACGTGGAATTCAAACATTGTATCTATATATTTTTCTAATGACTTCTGCTGTCGAAAATAGGCTACTTATGAATATCCTGGCAAAGAGATTATTTGATTTAAAAGCTTTACGTTATTATCAATATCATTTTATACACTTACATTGGCAAAAGATATTTATACAACTGTGCAAAATGTGATTGCAATTCACCTTTTGGCTTCAGTCCGGAGTATGTATTTCAAATTTATTTCAATTATTGCACTTAATTCTTTAAATTCATTTTACTAAAAATCTGTTAAAAGTTAAAGTTTACCAAATTTCCTACCAGAAACCTTCGATGAAATCATTATGCACAGCCTGACTTTACATCATGCCCATCAAATCCTGTATTCAAATATAACGTTAAGCACAAATTTTTATCATTTTACTTATATTTCCTCTAAGATGATCGATACAAAGTTGGATGGGGTAAACCGTATTTAACAAGCAAACAATTGTGCCTGGAAAGATTTCAGCTTTTACTTCCACCTGAGACTTATTGCAAAACGAACAATCATACATTCGAAGGGATCCCTTCATGGACCAACGTTTTTCGAGCCAAAACAGAGGCTAAGCTGATAAAAGGTAAAACAATAAATAATATTATATTTTAGATTATGTTTTTTTTTGTACTGTTACCTTTAGCAAATATAGATAAATAAATAAAAAAAAATATATAACAAGGAACTTCAAATTTTTATATTCATTTATTCTTGAAGTTAAAGGAAAGTTTGGAGGAGTTTTACTCATTATTTAAGGTTTAGTCTTCATAAGCATAGTATTATAAGTATTTCACAATTTCGTAAAAGTGTTAATTAGTCAAATTATAACAGCCACTTAAAGACAATTTTATGACATCACCATGAAATAAACTTGTCATTGTTACCAGGATTAAAATTATGTACACCAGTTTGGCGTTTCGCGTACACAAGCCTCACCAGTGACACTCGAATCAAAAACTTTAAAACCACTACGAAGTGGAAGGCCATTGAGGATTTATAATTCCGTAAGGCAATCTATTCTTGGGAAAGAAAGTTCTTGGTTTTTTTCGAAAAATTCTGTTTTGTGAACATTTTTAAAACTTGCCTATACTATTATATGCCTATGAATGGAAGGCAACACATGATGAAGATACTCAAATTTTTATTTAAAATAAAACTTATGAAATTTGTCAGGTTTTCGTAAACATTCTTAACAAAACAATATTATCAAATGAATAAAAACCCACATTGTTTATTATATTACAGATATTTTATATACTAGTACAGAATGGGAAATGGAAACGGGGAATGTGTTAAAGAGACAACAACCCGTATATAAGGTATAATAGCTGAGCAAAATTGACGCCACACTAAGCTCTGAAACATACAAAGGTACCAAAGTGAAAAAACACACCATATATTTATACCTAATATGTATAGCGAAACAAAAGTTTGTTTACAATAGAAACTAAACTAAAATTTGGGTGAAAAATAAATTCATTTAATTAAAACTCAATTTTTAACATTCCTCAAATTAAACGTCTGATACCGATTCAAATGTACACGACATGAGTTATTGTAGTATAGTGTATCATGTACTCTTTCTACTTAACATAGATAGTGACTGAATATATAATTATTGTTGACACATGTTTACTAGTATTTGTATACTGTTGTAAAAGGACCTTTGTAAGTTGTAATAACCTGTTTCGGACTTTGTTGTTATATTTTAGCTATAAAGTAAGTTTAATCTATACTTCATTAATACTTCTTTATGAATGCATATTTAATAAGTACAGATGATAAACCATTAATTTTTTTTCCAGCCGAAGCAGGTACAAAAGAACTGCTTTATTGTTTAGCAGGCACGATAACAGAAAAAGGAGTGCTTCATATAACCAGACGAGCTTGTAATGACCAGTTACAGTTTGTGTGCAGAATAGGTATATAAATCACGTATTATCTAGTTAATTTGTCCTTATATATAACACATTATGGAACCTTGTTGAACCTAAGGTATAGTCTTGAGTAAAAAGTAGGAATTAGTAGTCACATTTTCTCGAATTTCTATGTTTATATCATAAACGTTTATATATGCATGCATGACAACTAATTTCATAGCTTAGACGAATTTACATATATGTAGTTCAGAATACGATAAGGGATCATTATTTTCACAATTTAACGCACTAGGATCGAAGAGACCTTTGTCATACTGCTTCACAGAGCAGAAGTCCAATTCTAGTGACAACTAAATATGCATGTATGGCTATATGTCTTTTGGGACCAATTGCACTTCGCCATTTTCAAGGTACAGCTTCTTTAACAACCCCTAGCTAAAGCTCAATTGCCGTAAAATACCGGAGAAAGGCTCAAACACAACTTTTTATAAAGGTTTCGCTTTTTTTTTGGCTTGGTTTATACTTTTTTAGAAGGGAACGTTTCTCTCGGTTCAATATTTACATCTATGTGCATATGTGCATATTGGATAAATGATGAAAACAAAACGATATGTGGTGCATTCTAGCGAGTATCGTAACAATGGAAAGAGAAAAAAGACTCTGATGAGTTGTGGCAACGACACAGTGGGTAGTATCGGTCGCGATATTCCCATATAACATGTGAAGTTTTGATTTTTTTCCGTTATAAGCGTCAGTGAAGTTGCTTTACAATAAACTTTCAAACGCGTAACTTATGCATTGATATATTTAAACATCATACGATGAGGCAAAAGGTTAGTTTCATACTAGGATATTGCCAATCGAGAAACTAAAATAGTCACGTGTTTTAGAGTAACAGATCTTCCACTTGTGTCAATTCCAAGAAAAAGATCATGACATAAAGCCAACAATCTATTTTTGTCCGTTCCTTTAATGTCAGAGTCAACTATGGTGTATGAGATAGAAGCACGCGCTGAAAAGTGGGTCTTTGCATGATAAAACTTCTTCTTTATATCTGAACGTGATATTAAAGAACACGGAAATATTGTTTAATGTTTGAATGATTGGTATAAGTTCTTTATGATATGAACTGTTATTGATCAATAAGTCCAGCATTTATTTTAAATAGTTTTAGGTTCATTTGTTGTTGGAATCAGTACTGTTAATCACAAAGTATGATTTTTCGTGACTCCAAGTAAGACGTGTGTGTTTTTAATTTTTATGATTGAAGAAGTCACGGTAAAATGAAGAGATTTTTTCGATCTTGCTATTGGATTTGAAGCAACATGATTTTACTGATGTTCAAATCTCATAAGCCGATTAACGAGACACAAATCAAGGTATAAACAGAAACTGTTGAAAAACTCCACTAAGTCAGGAAAAGATTTGATAATAGTAATTATTGATTTGTATCTTTCCATAAACAAATTATCACATGTCTAAATAACAAAAATATATTTTCCAAATTTATTATATTCACCTTAAATGTTTCAAACAAAATGGAGAACGCGGTATAGATATTGTAGTTACATAATCTTTTCAAAAAATGTGTTCACCATTTTTGTAGACAAAGCATCAACAATCTCTAACCAAAGCGTAATTACAACAACGTTAATGGAGAAAGATTCTAGCGCCAGTTTTGATATAGGTACCTACATTTAATTAAATTACCCATCTGATTTTGCCAGCTAGTTATTGTTTTTAATATAACTGAGTTCTTTTGTTTAACGTGTACAACATAGAACGTTTGATGGATTAACTTCTAATTATAGTCCTTATTAATGATCTAGTATTATTTGCAATTCAATGAATAGACATCTATGAGCACAATTATTTCGTGCATCTTATCTCATCATTTTAGAAGAATACAAATGTACCAATCCCTCTCAGAAATAAGACCTTCAAGTCCTTTTATATATCAACAAAGTTTGATTTACCTATAATTGTATTGTGATCGGTTATAAGTGTTATGCAATGTCCACATATGTGTTATAATTGTTTACTTTTCTTGTTAGGTCCAGTTATTGGTGGCATTGCAGGTGCTATCACACTATTGGCTGTTTTGTTTGTGATGATTTTTTGTAAAATAAGGTGACATTATATATATGTGCTACTAGTATATTTAAGAATAGTGTTTTAATTTTCCTTAACATTTACTGTTATAAAAATAAATCTGAATTTGCTGTTGGTAAATATATCAAATTTCTTAGTTATTCACCCTAACCTAAATATAATACCTTGTGACTAACTAAGTCATACGCTGATGCACTATTACACACGGATATGTATCATTTTTAAACCGCTGTAAACTGAAATGCGTGCCTGGAAACTTCTTATTTTTCCCAGGGTATGTGGCGTTTTGTTGCTGACTCCCTAGTTATCAGTATGTTATTTTATGGAATTGTCGACTTCCTTCTTTTTTCGATCTTTTTATTTTTTTATTTACAGTATTGTCTGTTTGTGTTCGACTTAAAACTATTAATATTCCTTTTGTATCTTCTACTTGTTTTCACAGATAGATCTAACATTACATGTTATTTTTTTAGGTCATGTGGATTTTTCAAAACGTCTAATACGGATAGGCAAGAAGTCCTCAATATAGTTCTATGAGCATTTACAAAATCCAGAAGTTAGAACAAGTGTGACGCCGACATCTAAAGAATCATATGGCTTAGCTTCAATCAATTCAAGCAATACGTATGCACGCATCAACAAAATCAGAAAAACGGATTCAAAATTACAAAATTCGGATCAAAAACGTATATTGAAACATCATACGGAGACTATGATTGATTAAATGGTGTATCGAAACGGCGAACAGATTCAAAAGAAAATTTATATGACGACAATGGCAGGGAATCGTAACGAAAATGACCCAAATTACGACAGTTCTAATTTTGGAGAAAGAAAACTTCAATTTGAAAACGATGCGTATGATCATACAGACACAGTATCGCAAGACGGAACTACGATTATTCATCAACTCTCAGATCAGAAAATAGAAATGAAAATGATAAAGTAGTCTAACAGCAACATTTAATTTCCAGAAAAGAATATTAGTAATGCAGTTCTAGGGAATACGAAAATAATCATATGTTACGTCTGTTATTCATATAGTCTTGTGTGTTACTCTGATTTCAGTTGATGACTTACTTTGTGTGTTTATCTCTGATCCATGCTTAAATGATCGCTTCCCCTATCAATCAGACATCCACATCACGGTCATCTTAGATATTTCTTCGTCATCATAACTTTGTTAAATCAATTCAGATAAAGAAATTTTGATAGTCATTATTTTCTTTTTTTCTCCGTGGAGCACAAATCAATACATAAGCTATTTGTAGATGAATTAAATTCAATAATCCAGATCGGTGTTTCAGATATCTGATGAATAGATAAAACTGTCTATATTTACATTTCATCAATAAAAGAATTGTTTAATGCGAATAAACTGACATGATTTTGTTTTGTATACTTGTATGTAAATATTATTTACCTAATGTACATTTAAATCGTATTCACAAAAAGAAGAATTTTTTTTCAATACCAACATAATTTATGTCATTTCATTATAATCTTGTTAAACATAATCAAAAAAGGAATTTGATATTATCGAACGAAAATTAAAGAAAATAAAAAAAAGTTTTACCACATACGGCTAAGGCCATGTGTCTGACATGTCTGAGGCTAATATAAACTTAATGTTTCGAATTTTAATTTAAAAATTACGTATTAAACAGAAATTTTACAGAAATTTTCCTTATTATTAATATTTTATGTAAGCACAATTTTAATTTAAAGTGATGTTAACAGAAAATTTACAGAAATTTTCCATATTATTATTATTATTCCATGTATACACACTCAGGCACTAAACTTGGCACCAGCTGTGTAATCAATCCAGTAAACACTCATTACAGATACCAGGTTTATAACTTTTACGATAAGCGCACGGTTCGTCTATAAATTAATTCTAGGTACTGACGTTGTTTATCATCTTAAATACGTGTTATAGTGTTCTTTTTATTTGTCTTTGTATATATTAATCTTTACTGTTTAGTCCATTTTTGGTAATACACTTTTGACTCGGTATTTATATATCCCGCCATTGTGTAATTGTGCTATGTACTTTTTTGTATTCTCGTCTTTCATTTTTGCTGATATACTTTGTCTATAGAGTGTCAATATGCAATTTTGTTTTTTCTTGTGGAAATAGTTATTTGTTTTATAGTGATTAAGATTACCCCAATTTTTTGCATTTTTACTTATTACGTCTGTTTATTTTGCTCACATATTGTTGTCAATATAATACAATTATATTCGACTGTCATACAAGTGAGAGGTTTAGTTAGCTATAAAACCAGGTTTAAGCCAACCATTTTCTACATAAGGAAGCGTATGTACCAAGTCAGGAATACAAAAGTTGTTTTCTATTCGTTTGATGCGTTTGAGCTTTTGATTTTGCCATTTGATAAAGGACTTTCCGTTTAGAATTTTCCTTGGAGTTTGGTATTTTTGTTATTTTACGTTTGAGACTCATCAGTCGCACTCAAATCAAATCAGTCTGAAAACACAATCAAATACGATACTCAAGAACATTAAGAAGCCAAATGTTCGAAAAATGAGGAAATAATGCTAACGCCATCTGTTCCTGGGGGTAGAGAACCCTCAATCTCATGAAGTATGCACATTATCTTAATTAACACATAATTTTAAGTACAAACAAAATAGTATTAGCAGCTACTCTGAATTATCTTCATTCAGTCTAACAATTTTTGTTATCTGACATTGAAAGAGGAACAGTCAAGACCGAACGTTTCGGGTGCTAATAATATAAATGTTTCGTAGATTCAAAGCAAAAAGGACATGGATAAAATTGTCACATCTCTTCTGATGTGCCATTGACAAGGGAAGTTGCAAATTTGGTAACATACCATGTCAACGTTACATTATAATGGAAATATATCATTTAAATAATGCAAACATTGAAGCTTTCAAGAGAATCACAAATCGGTGGATGAGCGGTTAAAACAACAGAATTATAATTCTATAGGACCGTTTGCAAAGGACCAATTTATGCGTTTTGTGTTTATTCATAAATATTCATGCTTATGATGTTTTAAGTATAAAGATCTATCAACGTACGAAAATGATTCAAAGTGTAGATACTGACCCTTTAAACTAAAAGTATTTAATGCTTTTAAAATATTGCTTTTTTGTCTTTTTATGCAAAATGGCAAAATAAAGATAAATGGGTACTAGCTAGGATATTAGATTGTAAATGAGGCATAATATAAATGATGGGCAAAATATATTAGAGAGACATTCAAATTCATAAATCGAAATTAAACTGACAACTTCATGGCTAAAAATGAAACAGACAAACAGACAAGCAATAGTACACAAAACACATCATAGAAAACTAAACACTATACAACACGAACTCCACCAAACACCGGGGATCTTCTCATGTGCCCCGGAAGGATAAGCAGATCCTGCTCCACATGTGGCACCCGTTGTGTTGTTCATGTTAGTATAAACCCGGTTACAAGTCTAATTCGGTAAGTCACATTCGTGAAAAGTGGACGGGATTGTAGTTACGACAATAGAACATATCCGCTATCATCTGTGAAACTGGTGATGGCGTCCGTAAAACTTATGAAGGGATCATTTCAACTTCACCATTTGGAACAACATGCCAGTGAAAGTTTTGTTAGAATTTATTGTTACAAACCCGAAAATAAAAATATACAACTGCTTATTTAGCACTGATATTGAAGCAAAAGGCTACGACAGTTATCGCTTTTTTCTAATGTAATTTATGTTTGTTTTTATGGTACAGTGAAGAACAAAGACGATTGACCCTTAGAAAATAGATTGATTAACTTGTTAACTCTTAAATAGCGAAATAACACTTGGGATTTACTGTATGATCAGAAGACAGCTTATGAATATATTCTAGATTTTTCAAAAAAAAAAAGAGAGTAAAATTCTTTTAAAGTCTTTTTATATGCTCTTTGCATCTGTTGTTTCTGAGAAATTGAATTCTTGACAACTTTGATTACACATTGGGATAGCAAATATCACAGTATTGTTCATTGATAAATGATTATGTAGTAAATGATTAGTTGTATGTACAATGATCACTATCCATGTCACTTAAGACGACCTTATTAGATAATTGTACATATATTTACAAAAGGAAAAATGTATTTATGTATATAGATAGCTCTTCCGGGTTCAAATTTTTAAACAATGCATTTGATCCAGAAATGTCATTGGTGTCATGTTTGTATTGTCTTTCCCATTTAAGTTTAGTTCTTTTTTAATATGTAGAAAATTGGTATGGAAGTAAATGGTGACTTGTTTAATATGAAAATAAGGAAATCTGAGCGAAAAATGAAACACCACAAGGTGATCACAAAACACTTCTACAAGATACAATATGACGAGCGCCCGTAAACATATAGACACAGTAGCTGAACCAAGACATTTTACCTCTGATTTATCGCGTACATATTATAACTGAGTACTTATTTACGTATTTCCTCAATGGACCGGTCATTTTTCGCTATCCTATATTTATCTAGAAAATGATAAGCATAAGCAAATTTCAAATTATAGAACAAGACATTGATATTAATTTTCATGTTATGCCACAAAGATTTACAATAAAATAAATCTGGAAATGAGAAACAACGACTGAAATTATTAATTGACAAGGATATTCTTTTTATGAATTAACACGAATTAAAACGATGAAATTGGTGGTTAACAATCCTTAAAAGAATAATCATTTAATCTTTTAAATAGACCTTTTGAGAATCCTCTACATCTTATATCATTACAAATTATTTTGATATATAATATATCCAAATGAAAACACCTAATAGTGTAACTTATCGTAATAGCGATTGAACGGGAGAACGGGTGATAATTTTCAGACAGAAGATTTACATGGTTAAGTTCTAGCTTCATTGATGTTTACTCATCATTTTGTGTTTACACCACTCCTTGCACAATTGGGGTATAATTATACGAATAAAAAACAAGATATTATTGCAGATGAGACAATAAGTCTCTTTCTTTCTCTTTCTGCACATAGACTTTCCCTTTTATAACTTATAGAAAGGCCTGAAGTCATTGCGAAATAACTTTTTGTGTGTACGTATTCCTTTACTGAATATGTATGTGATATTTGCCATTTGACATATTAGTAAAAACACTAATATGCAACTAATGATACAACTAATGATACACCTAATATTTAAACACTAAATAAAAGCTATATAAAAATCTTGAGATTACCATACAAATTCCAATGACGAGTAAAACCTAACGGGTATGTTAAGCTTTAAAGGATCACTAAATATCAAAACAAAAGGAGCCATTCAAATGAAACTTTAAATCACGGATAATGTGTCATATTTATATTCTAACACTAACTTATTGTTTATCATTTTGAGTTATCAAAAAAAACAAATATATTTCGCACTCTCTCATCTCAATACTTGCAGGATTTACGGAGCCTCCTTTAGAATTGGGAAAATTGCACGGAGAATACATTTTTGACAAAGCTATTTATGTCAACAAATAATGTCATAAATCAGCACACTTGACTTATGTCAAATTTTCTATTTTATCTCTATTTTGCACATAGCCTCGCACTCAAGTTGTTCTAATCCGATAAACTAACTGTCAATGATACACACAGATGAATAATGTCTATTAATTGTGTTTGAAATGCTTTTTCTCAATGGAATTTTGCTAATAGTCATGGTAAGTGAAAAAAGCAAGCTAGATAATAAACATATTAAAACGTATGCAATATTTACAGTTGAATCCCATTACATTCTAGTAAATTCACGACCTATTCAGAATATGACAAACACAATTTGCATTACCGTTCCCTAAAGGTACAAAACTTTGATTCGATTCATTTCAAAGACATAACTATATATTTTAAACACAGCATACACAGGACTAATGCTGATGGTCCATTGAAACACAAATAGCGCAAAAATGTTGACAACTCCAAAGAGAATTCAAAACGGAGTGTCCTTTATCAAATAGCAAAATCAAAAGCTAATCATCTCAAACGAATGGAAAACAACTGTCATTTTTCTTACTTGGTACAGGTATTCCTTATGAAAAAAAAAAAAAATTAAGCATGGTTTATATCTAGCCAAACTTCTAACTTGTATGTGTTGTAATAAAAACATTCTAAAACATGCAATGAATTTACAAAGTACGCTTTGATGATACCTCTTTTGACCCTCTTTTACCGAATTGTTAACTAAAAAAAAGAAGAAAGGATACCGAGGGTACATTTAAACTCATGTATAGAAGAAAAAATTATAGTGCCAATGAGCAACGAAAGATGACAAAAAAAAACGAACAAAATAAATTTGTTTACAGCTTCAATTAAGCTTTGATAAGCTGACATTTCTCTTTAATTAAAAAAATCTATTCTTTTATTAGAGAACACTTTTGTCTCCTTGAGACGCATTATCATTATTTGCAAAGTGATTAAATAGCTGATTCAAACAGCTGACTTTAGTTGGTGTAATATATATTACATAAAACGAAAATAGAAAGTTTCAATCTGCCAAATTTTTAATTTTGAATATCTAGAAATACTTTTTAACTTAGAGCCGGCTTGACCAAACATCACTTTTAATTAATATAATATTCATTTACAAGGTTTACACGTTTACCCTAGTTTTGTTCATTATAAGATAGCTACATCAAAATATTATGTTTCACTTCATTCTTTATGTTGACCAAATAAGTTTTGCTGTCTCCACGAGGATCGTTTACCTGGATGGAGGCTTATGACAACTGTAAAGCCAATAACGGATATCTAGCATCAGTGATAAGCTACGATTCTACTGTTAAATCACCTAAATCTTCTTCGGCATGGATTGGAAAAGTTGAGCTGATGTCAAAATGGCTACAAATAATGGGTAAGGTACTTGAAAACATAAAAATCTGTAGTATGTATCATTGTAAGGTATTCGCAGTCACGTAAATTTTTTAAAAGTTGAAAACTATGACTAATTTCCTATTTGTCTTTAGTTTTGATGTTGAGTCAAACATTGTAATCCATATGAATACCTATGACGTGCAAATCTAAATTAGATATCTTTCTTTTTCTTTTTTGACTTACTAACGGCTTCCTGATCAAATTGTTTTAAAACAGAATCAAATAAAATAATAACCACTCACTAATCCAAAAATCTCTGATATTGAATTACAAAAATTTTAGTCATTTTTCCGTATAGTCGTTTTAACACTGAATCTTTTGGGTTCTTTGAATTTTTTTGGAAATAAACGTAGGTTTTAATTAGTTATCAAGGTACCAGGATTATAATTTATTACGCCAGACGTGCGTTTCGTCTACATAAGACATCAGATCAAAATAGTTATAAAGCCAAACAAGTACAAAGTTGAAGAGCATTGAGGACCCATAATTCCAAAAAGTTGTGCCAAATACGGATAAGGTAATCTACTCCTGGGATAAGAAAATCCTTTGTTTTTCGAAAAATTCAAAGTTTTGTAACAGGAAATTTATGAAAATGACCATATAATTGATATTCATGTCAACACCGAAGTGCTGACAACTTGGCTGGTGATACCCTCGGGGACGACACGTCCACCAAGATACGTGCCTTGTTCGCAATTGTAAGAAAAGAAGAACAAAATATGTTTGTTGTGTCATTACCACACAAAACAAAAATGTTGTGTTCACAAATTACACTTATCGTTTACAGTTTGATAACATTTAAGTTAGACTTTGATATTTGTCTTTGCCAACCGTGTGACATTTACTGATAAACAGCATACTATCACACTTTTCTTTATGAAAAGGAATGGTTAAAGATGAGATATATAGACCTAATAAATATAAATCGTATGTTTATTCTTTATGGTTAGAATTCGATTGGGAAACAATTCTTTCATTATCTTATAGGTTGTTATATCTTTGATAATACAAGAGGCAATCTATTTCAAGTACCAACAATAGCCGATTGTGAGATGCAGTGCAGTGGTTATAAATATTTTGCATTTAAAGTTTGTATTTTTATGTGTACTAGTCTAGAAAACTATAATGTTACGTTCTTGAGGTATTTTTTAAACAGTGTATACAGCTTTGGGATATGTTGGCTTAAATTGTGCATTTTTTTATCTTTTATATTGTAAACAAAAGTCAGGAGTATAATATTATACAATTATAGCCTTTGTATGAGGTCGATACAAGTATATATTGACCTGAAAAAAGTATATTGACTGAGGACGAAGGCCAAGGTCGATATACTTCTTTGGGTCGATATATCCTATAATATAAATTTTCGACCATATTTGTGTCAAAATCGTCAGTTATATATATTCGATCATTTGATTTTGTTGTAATTTTATAGATATCATATTGTCTAGACATTAACAACATATTAATTATTATTTCTGTATTTTTTTATGTTTTTCTGTACATCTTATGTATTTGAAGATTATGTTCTACAAATAATCGATCATAAATATACTTTTTTAAAGCTTTAAACAATATCATGAAATTCATTACATGACGTCACAAAGTATAACGGTTTTTAGATATTCTAAGAATAACAGTGCAATATGGTTTTTGCTATCCGCCGTTTTCTATCTACCTATAAAATATAGTTTAACATGTCACTATCCCTGAACGAATCAAATTAGTTAAAATATACGAATTAATAATATAAGTATATACAGACGTTAACAATGCTACAAGTATATTAAGTTCAATTTTTTTTTACATGTACTTTTATTATTTATAAATCAAATAATGCATATGCTTTACATATAATTGAATTATCAATACATTTTAGTATAAATTATAAAGATTCAATCATCTACTATTACAAACATGTTGACAGGCACAAATTGAGCCAGTATGTCTATGTATGCCACAATTACCACCAAAGCTATCAAATGCACATTCCTGTGACAGTGTAAACATCTGTGTATAGCAGTAAGTAATGTAATACAAATCTACTCAGTGTAGCCTTTTTTTGTTCATTTCCAATGTATGCTAATGTCATCTTATGCTCAGATCTGTCTCCCTTTTTGTGTGTAAAGTCAATTATATTAAATCAGTGTTGAGGATGTTTAGTTGGATAATTAGCAAACGTTTTCTCCAATGAAAAATTTCACTAATATCTTCATTTCTCAAAAAATCTGTGATTTTATTCTATCTGTTTCAATATATCTCTATTTAAAAATATATGAAATATTTTTATTTGACACAATGATTAAAAGTTTAGTTTATTTTCCTAATCATTAAAATTGAACAATCACACATAAATACGACGTACAAGTCCAAGATGACGTCCTCCGAGATGCGCAGTTGAATTTTAGATAAACAAAGACTATAAACCTTAAATTAGCAATAATGACATAACTATGATAAAAAAAATGTTATGTCTTTTGAGAGAGTGGTAGTACTGCATGAATGAATTGCTAACTAAATAACTAACAATGCGGTATGGGTTTTTCCAATTCATAAAAATAAAAATTTCAAATCACTTATTGATATCTGGTCCTTACTTACGTAATGATTTTCTCTTATAATGGTCATCGATATATGTGTTCTGCTTAGAAACTTAAGGGCATCGGAATGTGAGTAATATGTATTATTTTTCTAAAATTAAGGTCATCAAGAAACATGTTTTGCTTGAAAAACTTAGGGTAGATCATAAGTATATATAAATTGAGACATAATTGTCTTATACTTTGTTAAAATGTAGATTTTATTATGCGTTTTTCAAAAATAAGATAAAAAGTATGGGTCACAGTGCTATTTTCCAAGCTATGAGTCGTTGAAAATTACCTAAATTTGGTTAGATTGTTCATGAAAAAAACACATTTGTGTGCATAAAAAGAAATCTACGAGATAGAATTTTGAAATAAATTGTGAGAAGATAGGTTTTATAATATGTTTTAAGAAAACAAAGAGAAAAAATGGTGTCACCGAACTGGTTTTTCTTGCTACAAGTAAAAATTAAAAGCTTCCCTATCAGTACAGTATATATTTTTTACTAAAAGAGTTATCTCCCCTTAAATGGCTTATTTGAAATAATTGATTCTAAAAACACAAAATTTGATATTTGTTTAAATATTTTGAATAATACAATAAATCACCAAGTTTTTTTTATATTAATAGACAGTCTAACCAATTAATTGCAAATCTGTCTTCAAATTTGAAGATTTGAGCAAATAACTAGACCGATTTTGTACTGCGATTGTACAATCCAAGATGGCGGTATACCATGAATCTACCTTAAGATCATTGGAATATGTGTTCTAGTGTGAAACCTTTATGTACATGAAATGTGACTTTTGATAACGTTGATCGATACTTCACGCAATAAGTCATTGGTTGAGAAATGAATAAGCCTCATTACTGTATTGTAGGATATTTGCGGTCGATGTTCTATGAAAATGAAATAGGTAATTGTATGTATAGTTCGTGTACTACCTCATCAATGCAAATAGATGGTCCTTATGTGACAGACTGTACATCTAGTAGTGTACGCGGAGTCTGCGGTAAGTTTAATCATTACAAACAATATAGAAGAGATTCGTTAAGTTCAAGCCATTTCTTAATTGATATTAAATTAATAGACATTCTTTAAGTTAGTGTCGTAAGCCAAGAGCCTGTAGTTGGTTCACGTCTGTTTTTTGTATCTTGTTTTGTTGTAAATTAGGCCGTTAATTTTCACGTTTGAATTGTTTTACATTTTTTGTAACAGGGTTTTTTATAGCCGACTAAACGGTATGGTTTTTTTCTCATCGCTGAAGTCAGTACGGTTGCCTAGAATTGTGTTCATCAACTTTATTTGAACTATGGTTTATAGTTGTCTTATTGGCAATTCTACCACATCTTCTTATTTTTATATTAAAGGACGGATAACATTACAAGTTATCATGGTATAAAAAGTGTCTTCCGAATTCAATTTGAAATGACAAAAGTTTCTGCTATAATTATTTTTTGTAGTTTCTCTATGACCTATACATTATACCTATATATCCAATGAATGATATATAATAAGATTAATCAGTTATTCTTGCATAAAAAGTAGAAGATTTTAGCGGGCAATCAATCGGTAAATCAAGGGAAACTGACATTATCAGGCCGACCCGACAAGAAACACGATTTTGAAATGATTGATTGTCGGTTGTGTAGTGGTAATATTTAGCAATATACACATCTATTGACTGGTTATGAGGTAATAGCAAGTTTGTTGTTCCTGAGATACTAGCTATTGCTTGAGGAGAAGACGAGGGCAATAGTTAGTTTCAAAGGGACAACAAACTTGCTATTACCCTCATAACCAGTCATTAAGTGTTTTATTATACCGAACAAACCAACTTCTTTAAACTCAGTATACATACATCATCTGAAAGAAAAGAAAATGTCATATAAACATGCAACACAAAATGAACTATAAGTTTGTTTTTATAGTACGTGTTGTATTTGTTGATATTTTATTTACTGTAATCAAGACTAGGAATACTTGTGTAAAAATTCCAGTGCATTTAATGAATTATAGCTAAAATACTGCACACCAAAGTAAGCACGGTTTATGAAGACGACGACAGACCAATATTATACAATTTTCTATACTTTAGATCTTTTAAAAATGCGTCTTGAAGATTTTCTTTTTCTTTTTTAATTGCTTCTGGTAAGTGATATATTTATTTGAAATTACAACAGTCATAAACAGATTTCACCGTTTACTATATCTGAGTTTGACGTTGACGAGCGCACAAATACAAGCAGAATAGTTAAAGACGTCATTATTGTTCAATGAAAAATAAGTATGAAAAAGTACGGGAACTATGATTATAAAACTGTTAACCGGGGTAATAGTCTTTGAAACTCATGACTGGCAAATAGTCTGTAGAATGAAATAGCACAACTTTTTCATTTGAAAAAACATACTGAGGTGTAATAATATTTTTTATTTTTTGTTTTGTATACTGTTCTTTGTCTTTTTGTCACTTTTCGTTATTTGCCAGTTTCTCGTTGACTTGTTTTATTTGCGTCAATATATACTGATAGACAATTTGTATGTTTTAATACAACAGCACTTGGTGAGCATGTAGAAGATGATAACATAGGATGGAATAAAAGTTTGAAAGACTGTATTGAAGACCACGGAACCTACTTTCCAGATGATTTTCGACATGTTTGTGCTTTTGTTGGAACCCCTAGCTGGACAAACATTTTTAGACATAATCATTCCTTTTACTACAATATACGTTCACATAACGGTAAGGTTATATTCTTGATTTAGTAATATACATGTATTGTTGTATGCGTTGTGAAGTTAAATCGAAAGGTGTGTATATTTGTTTCATGATGCAATCTGTCAAATGATGAGATCAGTCTCTTTCTAAAAAAACGTGTTATGGTAGTAGATTTGTTTGAGTTACTCATTAGCAATATTAGTTAACGAGCACGAAAAGTAAGGCATATATTCCTCCATGTAAGTAATAATTGCGGTTTGTTTTTTTTTCTTCAAATAGTGCTTGAAAGTATAGGTAATGGTACATTGTTGTGGGTAAAGAACTGATTGTTTCATAGACTGTGCATTGGTTGACATTTTATAAAACCAAAAAAATATGGACTTACAATAAAAGTGGAGTAGACGAAAAGCAGTATCAACCAGTATTTTTCTTCTCGACATTGTATAAAAGATCGATCTTTTTTACAATTTTTACTGACAGCCGTTTTCATTTAATCTTGATCAACGGTCTGACAAAAGTTAAATGAAAATACGATTCAGATTAGTTCCAAGAAAGCCCTTACCTCTTAAAACGGTAAAAAGTCACAAAAACAAAATGTACAGACCTCTTGTGAAGAGTTGTCTCATTTGCAATCATACCACATCTTCTTTTCATATGTTCCGAATTTCAATGCATAAAAACATAAACAACACTTAAGGATTGTTTCAAACTATAACTACATTTTCTTAAAACGCTGAATGCGAAATACAATATTTACTACAAGTGATATTAAATATCCGTAATAAGCGTATATCTGTGATGAAATTTTGACTATTTTAATATATATACATATATATTATTACATTGAAACTAGTAGATTATCGGATTTATCCAATCGAGATAGTTAAATTATCGAATATAAAAGTTCAAGACTCGTCGAAGACTTTATAATTCAAAAATTTATTTCGAGATTGGATAAATCCGGAAATCAACTTCGAGTACCTTCCACATTTCTGATTTCTACGTCATACACTTACAAAACAGGTGCGCAAAAACTTCATTTATGCATCTCTGGATCAAATGGAAATAAACATTAACAAAATATTCACTTTAAAGGTAGAACAGTAGCATTTACATTCCGGAATTTATGTTTCTCTTTTGTGTACCCTACTTAAGTCAATGTATCTGAACACTGTGATTGGACTAAACATACAGTATCTACTGAACACAAAAAAACTTAAGTCATACTTTCCAAAGATGAGGAATAAAACAGGTGTAGAAAAATATAAAATAATTTAAATACACTTTAAACTGAACTTTTGAGAAAAAAAATTATTTTGTTTTCACTTCATGATAAAAGACCTAAAAGCACTAGTGGTTAGGTTTATAAAGATAGTAGAACAAGTAAACGGTTATCATACATATTCAAATTTATTTCCGTTAACTGTGTATGTAGGTTCTTGGACAGTATTAGAAGGTGCTAAACATTCTAAAACGCTATCATGTTCCCTATGGCCAAGTAAATACTACTATGCCACCTTAATCAAGAACACTGAATTTAATGAAATTTATATTGAAATGTAATAGCAAACAACTTGAACAATTACTTCTGAAGGTCGAATTGTGTCCACGTAGTAAACGTTTTTATAAAGTTGTCAGTTTCTGTAACACAGTAAGCACATTTCGATTCATCCAGAGATCTGATAAAGGTTACTACTGATATCATTTGCAACTACACGTTCATAATTTTTTTTTAATCAATATGTCCAGAAAGTGTAAAATTGCCAAACATTGTATATACATTTTGTGAAAATACAACTTCCGAACTGTTTGATACGATTATCAATCAATTTTATGTGAAAAATGAATCATATCAGAAACTGTCCTTTCCATCATAGGATCAGTTCAATCATTGGATGATTACAAGTGTTTAGCTGCCAGATTCCAATTGTAGCCACATACACCTGTCTGCTTGGGTTAATCACCCTATTTTGACAACATGACGGAACTAAAAACAAACTGTCAAACAAGTAGGAGTTTTAACTAGCTATAAATCCAATTTCAACCCACCATTTTCTTCGGAAAACACATGTACAAAATCAGGAGTATGACTGTTGCTTTCGTTTTGTTCCAACGTTCGATTTTGTCAGTTTTCATGGAATTCCCCCTTTTTAACTTATCTTTGAGTTCGTTATTTTTGTTAATCCTTTTTGTTTTAAAAACAAAGTCTTAGTATTGTTTTACTCTTGTTAAAACTAAATTTATTATATCTAGATTTGTACATGAAATAGTTGTCATTATGATATACTCATCATCACCTTATATTCGTAATTAACAACTTGCTTTCAGATTTACTCAGCAGTAGAATTCCCCTAAAATGTGCCACAGTTAAAGTACGTTATTCAGATGGGTTGCAGATTATAAAAGATACATATTATGGGGACTGTAAAACAAGATTATCATATTTTTTCTGCGAAACAGGTAAGAATTTGTTTTATTTGATAATGAATTGAATTAAGAAATCGTTTTTGTGCATGTGTTAGTGGAGTTGAACTAATAGGTCGTGGAAAATCTTATAAAAAAGAATATTAAGTGATTGGCTTATGCTATATCAAATTGATGCTTAAATATGTTTCTTTTTATTCTAGGAAACAAAACTTAAATCACTCCCAGTTTTTGTTGGGGTTCGTTTTGCTCAGTGTTTGGTTTTCTTTGTTGTGTGTCGTGTACTGTTGTTTGGTTTTTCGTCGTTCTTCGTTTTTTGCTATGGTATTGTGAGTTTAAATATCCCTTTGGTATCTTTCGCCTGTCCTCTCTTTTTAAACGAATGCATTTACAAAAAAATACAATAAAAAGGAATTATAAAATGTGGTAAGTTGTTGGAAAAGCATTAGATAATCTTGATAATTCATTTCATAATTTTGCGACTCGTTTTTATGATGCCTTGTAACCAGCTATGACTCGTCAAAGGATTTTACAGAGAAAATTACGACTAACCCTTCACGTCCACCTGGCTATCTTGTCATTGTTTGGAATTGCGTTGCTCAATTGTTAGTTTTCTGTGTACTATAAGAAGCGTTGTTATCTCGTCGTCTTTTGAACATTTGTTTCATTGCATGCCCACTTTAGATCATATCAATTGTACTCATGTTTATCTTTTTTTAATAAGATTAAATTGTAAAATGCCATCTAAGACTCCACTTACTAAGTGTTCTAACATAATGCGTGTTTGAATGGAGTTTTAATCATAATAGTAGAAACAACGATTTATTTGTTTTATTATTAAAGTAAATAATTTGAGCTTTTAATTTACATATACATATTTACAACAATGTATTGTTTTTACAAATATATATAATTATGCAACAATATTTTTTTTATTGTTACCTTTTCTTTTACATATACACTTTGTAATTCCATTAACAGATTCCCAACATCTAGTTGTAAATTTTTCACAGTATATCACATCTACAATTGCAAACACTAATAGTAAGTATAATTTTATCAATTTGCCGCAAAAACCATGAGTGAATTTAACTGTTCCTAGAACTTTGTTACATAGACCTTATGATGCTTTTTCTTTTCTTATTTCTGTTGATTCCTATACAAACAATTTACTAGGTATTTAGCATATTTTGAGCGTATTTGATGAGTTGGTGTTTGGGGTTTATAGGGATCAATCATGATATGAATTATTGAACAAAACTGTTAATCAGAATTAATTAGGGTATTTTTTCGAATAAAAGTAAACTTCTAAATATTTTCACGACGTAAAAAAGAACCAAATAAAACACTTAGAGGATAGAAATGGGTTCCATTTACATTGAAACCTTATAATGCCATTAATATATTCCCAGCATCCAGTTGTTAGTTTTTCGCAGTATATCACGTTTACAGTTGCAAACCAGAACACTAATGGTAAGTATAATGTTTTGAATATGGCGCCATAAACAGGTTTAAATGTGTTCCAAGAACTCTGTATGCTAGACCTTATAGCGCGTTTTCTTTTCTTTTTTCTGTTGATTTCCATACAAACGTTTTGGTATTTAGACTACAAAAGGTAGATTGTGAGCGTATCTGATGAATTTGATATTTGGAACTTATGGGGATCAATAATGATATGCGTTATTGTACACAACTGTTAATTAGACTGATATTTTGATTTCAAATAAAAGTAAAAAGCACCTGAGATCAACCCCATGCCCCTTGGTTTTTGATGGAGTTCGTGTTGCTCAGTCTGTTTTCATGTTGTGTTTTGTAATTTGTTATTTTTATCGTAATCCTTTCCTTTTCTTTTTGCCATGGCATGGTCAGTAAGTTTTCGACTTATAAATTTGAATATCCCTTAGGTATCTTCCTGGTCTCTTCTGTATATAATTGAACATGGCAATATGACAAAGCAACAAAAATAAAACAAGCATGTGATATAAATGAGATAAGTTTCTTTATCATATAAAAATAAGAAGATGTGGTATGTTTTTCAATGAGACAACTCTCCACCAGAGACCAAATGACATAAAAGTTAACAATTATGGGACATCGTAAGACCTTCAACAATGAACAAAACTCATACCAATAGGCTGGTATAAAAGGCTACCGAAATGACAAATGTAAAACAATTCAAACCAGAAAACTAACAGCCTAGTTTATGTACAAAACGATGAACGAAAAAAAAATGTGATAAATAGCAACACAAGACAACCACTGAATTGCAGGCTCCTCGATAAGTCCATTGAAAAAGTCTTCCAGTCTAATACATGTTTACCTATAATGTACCAAATTATGAACAGCTTCAAATATATGTCTTTAAATGGAAATGTACCATTTGTATCAACAAGGATTACTATAATACAAATCCTTATTGAACATGTAATCAATTGTAAACTCAGAAGAGCTCTGCGCAGAAAGAAGAGATTGCTGTTCGGTGTGAGCCTGGGCTTCGTGTTGAAGACAGTACTTTGACCTATAATGGTTTACTTTTACAAATTGTGACTTAGATGGAGAGTTGCCTCATTGGCACTGATACCACATCTTCTTATATCTATCAAAACCGCAATTTGTTTTAAGATATCCTTTTCCAATCCCAAAATAGAAAATGGATACTGATTAAATGAAAAATCCAGTGAGAAAATAAAATCATTCTTTTCTACCGAATTAAGTTTGTGAGTGTATAGTTATGAATAGTTCATTTTACCCCCTCCCCCCTTTTTAAAATTACATTGTGACGTTTTCTTTACAAAAGACCAGTTAATCGTTTATATTACAAATATGTGTTTGCTAGGATTGACACTTGAAACGTTCAACAAAAAGTAACAAGTAAAAAATCACGATTCAGTTTTTGGATATTGTTTTCTATGGAAAGAAAAAGACTTATTTTTAAAAACGTTTCATTATTTTTTTAAACGTTTTTAAAAGGAAACGGATTTGTAATTACAAAATTTATTCTTGAATATTTATATTGAACATGATTGTTAAGAAAACAATCCGCCAAAGTGGTTTGGTGGCGTCTTCCCGATTGTCCCACCTTTTTGATATTACAGGTAAAAACAAATATAAAATTTTGTGGGACAATCGGGAATATGTTTGTGGGACAATTGAAAAGTTTAATGTGGGACAATCGGGAATTGTTTTGATAGTTAATAATTTGTTTTTGTAGTATGTAGCAGTTATTTCCAGGTAACTATTAAAATATAAAAATAAACATGAACAAATAATAATATTTACATATTTTATTTTGCACGTAATAGAGATGTTGCAGAACTGAAGTATTTTATGGCATGGTATTGGTTGCAAAAATTTGATATTTTTCATTTATATGCAATATTTTTAATTTGATTGGTATATTTCTTCATTTAAATGCAATAATTTTTTATTTGAATGGTATATTTTTTTCATTTAGATGCAATCTTTTTGTTCAAATGGTATAATTTGTCATTAAATGGCAATACTTTTTTATTTGAATGGTATATTTTTTCATTTAAATGCAATATTTTTTATTCAAATGGTATAATTTGTCATTCAAATGCAATATTTTTGTATTCAATTGGTATAGTAGATTTTTTATTTATATGCAATATTTGCATTATGGGTAATTTTTTTAAGTCACAAGGTCAAATTTGCAACAACGTTTGTGATTGGTCGGTAATTGTTTGGATTTCTCCCCTTTCTTTCTAAACATGAGTGACCAAGAATTAAAAAAAAACGCGTCGGAATATCGCCCCTCTAACTAAATTTGGCGTTCGTGCTGTTAATGCCAATAATGGCCAGGTCGAGCAAAAAATGCGAGTGGCAAGTAACAATAATTAATTTGACAAGTAATAATAATTAAATTGACACACAACCTGTTCATGGATAGAAACAGATGCTTGCGTGCATGGCAAAAATGCATCCAATGAAAAATGAAGAAACTCCCTTACAGTCTACACATTGAAGTAAAAAAAAAATACATAGTAGATATATATATATATATATATATATTTTATATAAGTAAAAAATCATTAATAATAACTATGCACACGTACCTAAAATTTGTGTTTAAGCATGCGGAAGAATATCTCAAGAACGTTTTTGCGACAATCCCGACAAGGACCGGTAACTCAGTAATTGTTTTTACGGGAAAATTTGAATGCCTACTCATATCCAATCTTTTAGAAAAATCGAATTTTTACAGAAGAGTGTCCACCATGCACTTGCACTGCACTTTTATTAGAATAGTTGAATAGAATGATATACAAATGGATGAACATTATATATACACGTAACTGTTATATTAATATAATATATAACAACAAACCAGTGTATACTGATTTGTATCATCACAATATAATAGTTATTACTGTGCGGTTGAATTTCATGTCATTTATTCATCATCCACGCACGAACTTGTCTCAGAAAAAAATATATCTCTGTACATTTACCTCAGTTTCAGGTATAGAGATGTGATCTTTTTCTGTGATAAGTGCTTTTGACCATCCGCAAGAACTTGCAGTCATCCGATGTTCAGTATTTCAGTACTTTGATTTGCATTGGGAAGATGTTTTGGCTCCCTTCCACCTCTTCTTTTTTGATAGGTTGTTTAGACGGCAGAGGCACATAACAAACATGGCGTTTAGTCTAAATGACGTTAATAAATTTATGAATGCTGATATATTAGAATGTGAGCTGTGTTTTAATGGTATGCCAGCCTTAGTAGGATATCCCTATAGGACGACAAGCTGGATAAATATAAGAACTAGACGAACAATAACAGTTAAGGGACGATTATTTGATATTCTAGGGAAGGGATTTTGATTGGTTGGTGTTTAACACTACTTTCAACACTATTGGGCTATTCCGTGGTTGTCAGTTTAATTGATAGATGAAGGATGGGGAAATGAAGAGAGGGCATTATTATTCATTTTAATCTGTCGCTAATCATGCCTATTTTCAGTTCTTTTACCAGGCAACCATATTCTTATATTAAATCCTTCTGTCCCCCACCCCAACAAATAAATAAATATCAAATGGTTTTCCTCTTATTTAACACAAGTTTAAATTGTTTGATTGTTAGTTTTTAACGCCCAGTGACAAATATTTCATGCCTGTTTAGGAAAACACGAGTTTAGAAGTCATGTATATAATATAAAAACGAAGAGATTGGATATGATTGCTAATAAGGTAACTATCCACCGGATTGCAAATATGAAGTGGATGTAAGCAATTATAGACAATCGTAAGGCCTTCAACAATGACAAAAACCTATTACTGTAAAGTCGTCTATAAAAGGCCCGACATGAAAAGTGTGAACAATTCAAACGAAAAACTAACGGCCTAATTATACATAACAAAACAATTTACAAAATATCAAATATGAGTCGAGACATGAACCAACGACAACCACTAAACTACAGGCTCCTGACCTGGGACAGGCAAATAAAGAAGATGGCAGGGTTAATATAAAAAAAAAAGATGTGGTATGATTGCAAATGAGACAACTCTCCAAATTACACAGAAATCAACAACTATAAGTCACCGTACAGCCTTCGACAATAAGCAAAGCCTACACCGCATAGTCAGCTATAAAAGGCCCGAACTCACAAATGTAAAACAATTCAAACGAGAAAACTAACGGTCGAATTAATGTAACTGTAATAAAATGAACGAAACACAAATATGTATAACACAGCAACAAACGGCAACCACTGAATTACAGGCTCCTGACTTGGGACAAGCACATACATACAGAATGTAGCGGGGTTAAACATGTTAGCGGGATGCCAATCCTCCCCCTAACCTGGGACAGTGGTGTAACAGTACAACAACATGTTTGTGAGCACTCAACCCATCCCGAAGCTTGGACAGTGGTGTAACAGTCTAATAAAAGAACAACCTGCACTTATCAGTTGCAATTAAATTAACTCAAAAGATCGGTACGAGACACACAAAAAAACTAACATTAAGACAATAGACACAAAACACCGACATAAGAGTATTTGCAATTACTGGAAGTTTGATCAAAGCTAATTACAACTAGCTGAAATAAATCTTGTTCTCCCAGACTGAAGTATCAATCAGTACACAACGCGCGGCAAAGGATTGATTAAAAAAAGAAAACAATCTAAGAAACGTGCGGTTTACGTTGTATACAGATATAAGAAGATGTGGTATGAGTGCCAATGAGACAAATCTCCATCCAAGTCATAATTTGGAAATGTAAACCATTATATAGGTCAAAGTACGTTTTTCAACACGTAGTCTTTGCTCACACCGAACAACAAGATATAAAGGGCCCCAAAAAATTACTAGTGTAAAACAATTCAAACGGGAAAACCAATGGTGTCTAATCTATTCCAAAAAAACGTTATACTTGCATATAGATCCATAAATAATGAAAGTTTTTGAAAAGTTGTGCCGGGTCAGAACGTTTTGACCATCGAAAGTTTGCAATAGAAATAATAGTTAGGACCAGAAGATTTTAACAGCCAGTGCAGAACTCGCACGAACGCCAGATTTAGTTAGAGGGGCGATATTCTGACGCGTTTTTTCAATTCTTGGTCACTCATGTTTAGAAAGAAAGGGGAGAAATCCAAACAATTACCGACCAATCACAAACGTTGTTGCAGATTTGACTTTATGACGTCAAAGAATTTCCCATAATGCAAATATTGCATATAAATAAAAAACTACTATACCAATAGAATAAAAAATATTGCATTTGAATGACAAATTATACCATTTGAATAAAAAATATTGCATTTAAATGAAAAAAATATACCATTCAAATAAAAAATATTGCATTTGAATGACAAATTATACCATTTGAATAAGAAATATTGCATTTAAATGAAAAAAATATACCATTCAAATAAAAAAATATTGCATTTTAATGAAGAAATATACCAATTAAATTAAAAATATTGCATTTAAATGAAAAATATCAAATTGTTGCAACCAATACCATGCCATAGTATTTGGATACGTATATGTATCGAAGTATTCATATACTTGCGATCAAGTTAAAATGGGCATTTTTTTTTCTCTGAACCGATGAATCAATAAATGTATTGATTAAATCAAAAAGTGGTATTTAATCATGTGTACTAGATTACTACTATATGCTTTATTTATATACAACAAAATGAGGTACTGAAGAATGATATTATGAGATATACATCAGAACAAAATGCAACTTCAAAATTCGAGTGCACCTTACTACTTTCGAGTGCTCTCTAACTACTAAAGAATGACTCAAAACTAGTGTAGATAAAATATCTTCCGTTTTCTTTATTTATTGATACATAGGATTTTGGAGAACAAGGTCAGTAATGCATTTACAAAAAAAGATCCTGGCGAAATGTATAAAATTATTATATTTGGCTATTTATAATGCATGCAGGCCGTTTGGAGCATTTCATATTGTGCAATGCTCTACGATACATCTTTATTTTCGTTAAACATTGTGTGAGTATTTTTGATTTGCTCAGTACTTATCCCTTAATAGTAACTTTACTTCGACGGAATACAGAAAATACTTAGACTCAAGCAAACATTCTGAGATTAATTAAATTGATAGAGTTCGTACACAACATAGATAGATATAAACAGCAAAAAAATAAATAAGCAATGTAGTTTAAAAATCGGATTTTTGAGAATTCATTATAGAAGATATAGAATTTAAACGGCCTATTCGGGAATGTTTCAAACTTCGCTTTATTCGTGAAAAAGGTCAACGAAATACTTACTACTCTTATCGAATGGCACGTCTTATTTTTACATAACTCCACTTATTCATGTAAGGACAAGGGAATGCAAACTCGTGTATATTGCGAATACATGTAATACTCATTTTAGCATATTCACAAATACTTCATATACGTTCCGTCATATACGGATACGTCCTCGATACGTGAGTTCTGCAACAGCTCTGATAGTAGCAATTGAAGTATTATCAAAAATAGAATATAATATGATGTCATAAAATAACACATATCAAGCATAATACGAACTTGATCTCTAACTTGTCATGATAAAACAATACACCAAATATCAAATCAATATCTTCAAGCTCTACGTTGGTAGGAGACTAAGAGCACAAAAAGCACAAGCTTCATCATTCTGCAGACGATCTTTGAGTTCTTGTAGGCGTTATTTGATTTGTGTGTATTGTCTCCTCTTTGTTCTTTGTTGGTCGTACCCCCTCCCCCCCCCCCCCCCCGAGACGTCTTGTAACAGTGGAAGAACTGCTGCCCTGCGTATACGTTGGTGGAAGTCTGTTGCTCTTTATAGTTGGTGACGAGTCCTGTTGACTGCACTTAACGGCAAACACACTGGGTTTATTGGAAAAACAGCCTTAAATTCTTGGAATGGCTGATCTGACAGAATTCTGAACAGCAGCTTCGTTATCAATAAAGAAAGTTGTTCGGTTCTGGTGAATCTGACGTTGGGTGTAAGCAGACTTCAGAAGTGTAGAGAATGTTGATTTAATGTCCTTTGACTTTCCTAGTAAAATTACAAAGACTAGTGGCAACATCTCTCCATCAACATGTGCGTGTAGAGCGTAGAGTGTAAATAATTTTATACTTTTTTTTAAATGCATGCATTATTCTAAACTTATTTAAAAACTTTAGGGAAAAGTTAAGTAAAATTACGGTATTGACATTTTTTTGTAGATATATTTCATAAGTAAATTAATCCAATGATTTAAAAAAAAATTTTTTACTTTTTATTCAATTTATATTAAATAATAGTTTGAGCATGCAATTAAAAATTCTTTTTTATTTATCAAAACAAACAACAGTTACCCTGTTTATCTAAGAACATTTTATTTCAGAAAAAAATGTTAGACAATCAGAACTTTTCATGTGGGACAATCAGAACTCTTAAATTTTAAAAAGTGGGACAATCGGGAATAAACCGGTTTGGTAATTTACTGGCTTCATGGTGTCAAAAATGTCTCCTTTTTTATAAGTAATTGTTAAAAAATAATATGAAGGCGAATTAATCATTTCCTAAACTAAAATACATTTATCTAATAACGATAAATACCTCAACAACTTTCTCTCATGCATATATTTAAACAGTTGTGAAATAATTTATTTAAACTTTTGTACTGCGACTTTCTGTCCGTTTACCTTCTTCTTCTTGTTCTCCGGATCTTTACACCCTTTATAGGGTAACCATACTTTCGTATGTCGAACAGTTCCATCACCGAAAAAATAATGAAAATTAAAAATCAATTGTTCAGAGAACAATTGAAGGTCTTTCCACAAAAAAACAAGTATTTTGATATGAAAATAGTAAAAATTCGGTTTAAAATGTCATTAACAGCGTCAAATGATAGCTTATAGTTCGCTGATTCCAAAAATATATGGTTTCTATACAATATTTTTTAAATAAGGGAAATAATTTGTTACTTCCGGTTTTATTTAACTGTTGAATTGACACTGATTCCCAAAATATATGGTTCTATATACTTTTACATTCAAAAATTACAAAGAAATAGCTACTTCCAGTTTACACAGGGTCACGTCCGGTTCCTTTTTCAAGGTCATACGGCTTGCAACTAAATGCAAAACGTCCCATGGCTTTATCATGTATACAAATGAGGTAAAAGCAAAGGTCAAAATCTAGAACGTCAATTTAATCTATGACCTTGGGCTCAATTTCAAGGTCATCAACCAAGGACCTCAAATCAAAAGACCCTAGATCTTAATTATATGTGGTTCATGAGTTATATCACCATATGCATATTTTTAAATAAAGAGGGGAGAAAACTCTAATTTGATGTAAGCGCACCTTTTAAACCAATATGTATGTGTTACGACATGTCGCAACTTGCAATTAAGTAAAAATATGTTGTCGATATCTGATATCGTGTTTGAAAAGTGGTGAAAATAAGCCAAAATTCAAATTTAGAAATGACCTTGACTTTTGACCTTGACCCTATTTTCTCTTTTTGGACCGAGGATATCAAATCAAAAGACGCTAGGTCTTTATCACTTATGGTTTACAAGCTACAACTACATTTTTCTTATCAAAAATACAAAAGGGGAAATAACTCCCGTATGTAGTCTCCGGACCTCTTCGGTCAAAATTATTTTTAAGATCCTGAAGATATAATAAGCACATTGGTGAAATAATTTTTTCGTAATCTTTAACAGTTGCGAAGGAGATTTGTACACAAGAAAAACAGTGTTTGGGGAGATAACTCTTACAATAATAAGTGTTCGGCTTAACAGGGTCAGTTTCAAAATCGTAATAACTGTTCGATATCACATGCAAAAAATCTAAGCGACATCTTGCGAAACAAAAAAGCACCATCAGAAAAAAGTGGCGGAAGAAGAAAAAAAAAAATAATAATAATTAAAAACCAATTGTTCAGAGAACAATTGATAGTCTTTCCACAAAAAAACAAGAATTTTGATATGAAAATAGTAAAAATTCGGTTTAAAATGTCATTTCAAGCTTCAAATGATAGCTTATAGTACGCTGATTCCAAAAATATATGGTTTCTATACAATATTTTTTAAATAAGGGAAATAATTTGTTACTTCCGGTTTAAAAAAGGTTACTTCCGGTATTGTTTAACTGTTTAATTGACACTGATTCCAAAAATATATGGTTCTATATACTTTTACATTCAAAAAGTAAAAAAAAAATTGCTACTTCCGGTTTACACAGGTTCACTTTCGGTTCTTTTTTGAAGGTCATATGGCTTGCAACTAAATGCAAAAAGTCCCATGGCTTTATCATGTATACAAACGAGGTAAAAGCAAAGGTCAAAAACTAGAACGTCAATCTAATCTATGACCTTGGGCTCAATTTCAAGGTCATCAACCAAGGACCTCAAATCAAAAGACCCTAGATCTTAATTATATTTGGTTCATGAGTTATATCACCATAAGCATATTTTTAAATAAAGAGGGGAGAAAACTCTTATTTGATGTAAGCGCACCCTTTAAACTAATATGTATGTGTTACGACATGTCGCAACTTGCAATTAAGTAAAAATATTTTGTCGATATCTTATATCGTGTTTGAACAGTGGTGAAAATAAGCGAAAATCCAAATTTAGAAATGACCTTGACCTTTGACCTTGACCCTATTTTCGTTTTTTTTTGGACCAAGGATCTCAAATCAAAAGACGCTAGGTCTTTATCACTTATGGTTTACAAGCTACAACTACATTTTTCTTATTAAAAATACAAAAGGGGAAATAACTCCCATATGTAGTCTCCGGACCGCTTCTGTCAAAATTATTTTTAAGATCCTGAAGATATAACAAGCAAATTGGTGAAATAATTTTGTTGTAATCTTTAACGGTTGCGAAGGAGATTTGTACACAAGAAAAACAGTGTTTGGGGAGATAACTCTTACAATAAAAAGTGTTCGGCTTAACAGGGTCAGTTTCAAAATCGTAATAACTGTTCGATATCATATGCAAAAAATCTAAGCGACATCTTGCGAAACAAAAAAGCACCGTCAGAAAAAGTGGCGGAAGAAGAAAAAAGTAATAATAATTAAAAACCAATTGTTCAGAGAACAATTGAAGGTCTTTCCACAAAAAAACAAGAATTTTGATATGAAAATAGTAAAAATTCGGTTTAAAATGTCATTTCGAGCGTCAAATGATAGCTAATAGTACGCTGATTCCAAAAATATATGGTTTCTATACATTTTTTAAATAAGGGAAATAATTTGTTACTTCCGGTTTGAAAAAGGTTACTTCCAGTATTGTTTCACTGTTTAATTGACACTGATTCCAAAAATATATGGTTTTATATACTTTAACATTCAAAAAGTACAAAAAAAATAGCTACTTCCGGTTTACACAGGTTCACTTCCAGTTTGTTTTTGAAGGTCATATGGCTTGCAACTAAATGCAAAAAGTCCCATGGCTTTATCATGTATACAAATGAGGTAAAAGCAAAGGTCAAAATCTAGAACGTCAATTTAATCTATGACCTTGGGCTCAATTTCAAGGTCATCAACCAGGGACATCAAATCAAAAGACCCTAGATCTTAATTATATTTGGTTCATGAGTTATATCACCATATGCATATTTTTAAATAAAGAGGGGAGAAAACTCTTATTTGATGTAAGCGCACCCTTTAAACCAATATGTATGTGTTACGACATGTCGCAACTTGCAATTAAGTAAAAATATTTTGTCGATATCTTATATCGTGTTTGAAAAGTGGTGAAAATAAGCCAAAATTCAAATTTAGAAATGACCTTGACCTTTGACCTTGACCCTATTTTCGTTTTTTTGGACCAAGGATCTCAAATCAAAAGACGCTAGGTCTTTATCACTTATGGTTTACAAGCTACAACTACATTTTTCTTATTAAAAATATAAAAGGGGAAATAACTCCCATATGTAGTCTCCGGACCGCTTCGGTCAAAATTATTTTTAAGATCCTGAAGATATAACAAGCAAATTGGTGAAATAATTTTGTCGTAATCTTTAACGGTTGCGAAGGAGATTTGTACACAAGAAAAACAGTGTTTGGGGAGATAACTCTTACAATAAAAAGTGTTCGGCTTAACAGGGTCAGTTTCAAAATCGTAATAACTGTTCGATATCATATGCAAAAAATCTAAGCGACATCTTGCGAAACAAAAAAGCACCGTCAGAAAAAAGTGGCGGAAGAAGAAAAAAATAATAATAATAATAATAATTAAAAACCAGTTGTTCAGAGAACAATTGAAGGTCTTTCCATAAAAAAACAAGAATTTTGATATGAAAATAGTAAAAATTCGGTTTAAAATGTCATTTCCAGCGTCAAATGATAGCTAATAGTACGCTGATTCCAAAAATATATGGTTTCTATACAACATTTTTTAAATAAGGGAAATAATTTGTTACTTCCGGTTTGAAAAAGGTTACTTCCGGTATTGTTTCACTGTTTAATTGACACTGATTCCAAAAATAGATGGTTCTATATACTTTAACATTCAAAAAGTACAAAAAAATAGCTACTTCCGGTTTACACAGGTTCACTTCCGGTTCGTTTTTGAAGGTCATATGGCTTGCAACTAAATGCAAAAATCCCATGGCTTTATCATGTATACAAATGAGGTAAAAGCAAAGGTCAAAATCTAGAACGTCAATTTAATCTATGACCTTGAGCTCAATTTCAAGGTCATCAACCAAGGACCTCAAATCAAAAGACCCTAGATCTTAATTATATTTGGTTCATGAGTTATATCACCATATGCATATTTTTAAATAAAGAGGGGAGAAAACTCTTATTTGATGTAAGCGCACCCTTTAAACCAATATGTATGTGTTACGACATGTCGCAACTTGCAATTAAGTAAAAATATTTTGTCGATATCTTATATCGTGTTTGAAAAGTGGTGAAAATAAGCCAAAATTCAAATTTAGAAATGACCTTGACCTTTGACCTTGACCCTATTTTCGTTTTTTTGGACCAAGGATCTCAAATCAAAAGACGCTAGGTCTTTATCACTTATGGTTTACAAGCTACAACTACATTTTTCTTATTAAAAATATAAAAGGGGAAATAACTCCCATATGTAGTCTCCGGACCGCTTCGGTCAAAATTATTTTTAAGATCCTGAAGATATAACAAGCAAATTGGTGAAATAATTTTGTCGTAATCTTTAACGGTTGCGAAGGAGATTTGTACACAAGAAAAACAGTGTTTGGGGAGATAACTCTTACAATAAAAAGTGTTCGGCTTAACAGGGTCAGTTTCAAAATCGTAATAACTGTTCGATATCATATGCAAAAAATCTAAGCGACATCTTGCGAAACAAAAAAGCACCGTCAGAAAAAAGTGGCGGAAGAAGAAAAAAAAAATAATAATAATAATAATTAAAAACCAGTTGTTCAGAGAACAATTGAAGGTCTTTCCATAAAAAAACAAGAATTTTGATATGAAAATAGTAAAAATTCGGTTTAAAATGTCATTTCCAGCGTCAAATGATAGCTAATAGTACGCTGATTCCAAAAATATATGGTTTCTATACAACATTTTTTAAATAAGGGAAATAATTTGTTACTTCCGGTTTGAAAAAGGTTACTTCCGGTATTGTTTCACTGTTTAATTGACACTGATTCCAAAAATAGATGGTTCTATATACTTTAACATTCAAAAAGTACAAAAAAATAGCTACTTCCGGTTTACACAGGTTCACTTCCGGTTCGTTTTTGAAGGTCATATGGCTTGCAACTAAATGCAAAAATCCCATGGCTTTATCATGTATACAAATGAGGTAAAAGCAAAGGTCAAAATCTAGAACGTCAATTTAATCTATGACCTTGAGCTCAATTTCAAGGTCATCAACCAAGGACCTCAAATCAAAAGACCCTAGATCTTAATTATATTTGGTTCATGAGTTATATCACCATATGCATATTTTTAAATAAAGAGGGGAGAAAACTCTTATTTGATGTAAGCGCACCCTTTAAACTAATATGTATGTGTTACCACATGTCGCAACTTGCAATTAAGTAAAAATATTTTGTCGATATCTTATATCGTGTTTGAAAAGTGGTGAAAATAAGCCAAAATCCAAATTTAGAAATGACCTTGACCTTTGACCTTGACCCTATTTTCGTTTTTTTGGACCAAGGATCTCAAATCAAAAAACCCTAGGTCCCTATCACTTATGGTTTACAAGCTACAACTACATTTTTCTTATTAAAAATACAAAAGGGGAAATAACTCCCATATGTAGTCTCCGGACCGCTTCGGTCAAAATTATTTTTAAGATCCTGAAGATATAACAAGCAAATTGGTGAAATATATTTGTCGTAATCTTTAACGGTTGCGAAGGAGATTTGTACACAAGAAAAACAGTGTTTGGGGAGATAACTCTTACAATAAAAAGTGTTCGGCTTAACAGGGTCAGTTTCAAAATCGTAATAACTGTTCGATATCATATGCAAAAAATCTAAGCGTCATCTTGCGAAACAAAAAAGCACCGTCAGAAAAAAGTGGCGGAAGAAGAAAAAAAAATAATAATAATAATAATAATCAGAGGAAAACCAATAGGTCTTTCCACAGAAAAGTGGAAAGACCTAATAATAATCAGAAGAAAACCAATAGGTCTTTCCACAGAAAAGTGGAAAGACCTAATAATCAGAAGAAAACCAATAGGTCTTTCCACAGAAAAGTGAAAAGACCTAATAATTAAAAACCAATTGTTAAGAGAACAATTGAAGGTCTTTCCACCAGTAAAGATTATTTTGAAATAAAAATATTAAAATTCGGTTTAAAATGTCATTTCAAGCGTCAAATGATGGCTTATTGTACACTTATTCCCAAAATATATTGTTTCTATATAGAAAAAAATAAATAAGGAAGATAGTTTGAGACTTCCGGTTTAAAAAATGATACTTCCGGTATAATTTGATAGTTCAATTGACACTGATTCCAAAAATATATCGTTCGATATACTTTAACATTAAATATGTACAAAAAAAAGCTTCTTCCGGTTCACACAAGGTCATTTCCGGTTGGCTTTCCAACGTCAAATGATAATGCAAAAAGTCCCATGACTTTATCAGGTATACTTATGAGGTAAAAGAAAAGGTCAAAATCTAGAACGTCAAATTTACCAATGACCTTGAGCTCAATTTCAAGGTCATAAACCAAGGACCACAAATCAAAAGACCCTACGTCTTAATTATATATGGTTAATGAGTTATATCACCATATGCGTTATTTTAAATATAAGGGGGGAGAAAACTCCTATTTTACATTAGGAACTTTTTAAGTTTTTCTGACTTTTTACATGGGAAGTTTACAATTTTATGACTTTTTACATGGGAAGTTTACAGTTTTTAAGATTTTTGACATGGGAAGTTTAGAATTTTTATGATTTTTTACCTCGGGCAGTTTACACTATTTTGGTCTGCTGATACTAAATGTAATACAATTTACTGATTAAATCATATATTTACTTTTTGTGACATTAAAATTGAGAATGGAAATGGGGAATATGTCAAAGAGACAACAACTCGACCAAAGAACAGACAACAGCCGAAGGCCACCAATGGGTCTTCAACGCAGCGAGAAATATCCCGCACCCGGAGGTAATCCTCAGCTGGCCCCTAACTAAAATTGTGTACTAGTTCAGTGAAAATGGACATCACACTAAACTCCAAAACATATAAATGAACTAAAATTAAAAAAAATACAAGACTAACAAAGGCCAGAGTTCCCTGACTTGGGACAAGCGCAAAAATGCGGCGGGGTTAAACATGTTTTGTGAGATCTCAACCCTCCCCCTATACCTCTAGCCAATGTAGAATAAAGAAACACAAAGCAATACGCACAGTAAATTAATTTATTTACTGTGTATTATGAGAGAACATAGAAAAATTATGCTTTCAAAACTATTTTATAGTTAATTCACAAATTTTTATTAACTGAGACTACAAGATTAGATTACCAATACTGAAGTTATTCCTTGTTAAGTGTTTTTATGTCCTTTACTCATTATATATTCGAATACTTATAATGTGATAATTACTAGTCACAATTGTTTCAGGACGCTTTATTCTAACTTTCATAAAAACAATCGTATTACCCGTAGAACGGAGTTAAGTACAACTATAGGAATTTAGTACTTAAAATTTTCAAATGCAAAATTCTACACTTTCATTTACCTGAATATTTTTGTCTCCGCTTCGAAGCCGCCACCCCGTATCAAACATAGACAACACCTGACGATGTTGAGGGATTGGCAATATACAATCAAAGTTAGCAATATACAACAAGTAAGTAACTGGAAGTTAAGTGCCAGTAGATCTGAATTTGTAAATTTGTAAATTGAATTGAACCTGTTTAGAACGTGTATCGTTGAGCTGTCTTATAAACTTACACACATAATCTGGGCTGATACGCATAAAAGTTCGAATTCTTCTTCTTTAGGTACAGAAAATCCTCAACATTTTGAAGATTGCTATCATTACTTTCCGGCGCATGCCTGAGTGAGATTGCTTTAAAGTTAATTACATTTTTTCTTTCGTTTATAAACTTTACAATTCTTTATTTAACTTTTAATTTCTACTTTTTATATTTATATATATATATATATATATATATATATAGAGAGAGATTGCCTAACAATGTAATTTTAACACACTATTTAGTATGTAAATATAAGAATGTTTAAAATATTTACAAAATGATGAAAATAAACGCAATATTTCGCTAGACTAACTAGCTTTATCAAGCGTGCATCTATCCAGGTGAAATCGGATGTAGATGATAAGAAACTTTTGCAGCTCAATGTATATGTTGCACTTGAATTTAGCTGCCTTGAAAATAATACATAATTTGGATGAAGTTCAAGATTTTTACAAAATTGGTAGTTGAAGTTAGCAACGTCCATTGGCCAATATTACAGGATAAAAAGGACGATGCTGTGTACTAAATTATTCTTTATCTTTCCTGTATCTTTTCTCATCTTTTTCGTTAAGACCATCAGGTTCTAAAGTGTGGAGTTGGTGGATCCAAAAATTTTCTCTTCTCCTTCTCGCCGTGGTGTCCCACTCGGTGTTGACTTCTATAATTTGGAAGGTGACAATATCAAAAGAATGTTTCGTTGAACGAAGATGTCTTGTGAGAGGACAGTTTTTGTTGGTTTTGTACCATGAACGATGGTTATTGAGCCGAATATTAAATTTGTCCATTGTTTCTCCCACATACTGAATGCCACATGTGTCACATGTTAATATATAAATTGAGTTCTCCGTTTTACAGTTGGAATTTGAGTAGATGGTATAATTTTGTTTAGTAACGGAGCTGATGAAAGAACTGCTTGCATTGGCAGCTTTACAACACAAGCAGTTCCTTCGACCACATTGTTTGTAGCAACCGGGAGATGGAGTATGCTGCTTTGCTAATACAGATGTCACTAATTTGTCACGGATGTTTTTAGGTCTTCTGAAGGCCATGACTGGTGGTGAGGAAAATACTTTTTTAAGATTTGAATCATTTTCTATAATTTTCCAATGCTTCTGAACAATGGAAGACACATTTTTAAAATTAGGATGGTAAGTGAGTACAAGGGGTGTTCTGTTAGCTGCTTTATTCTTATCTTTGTACTCTAGAAGTTCTTGGCGACTAGTTTTGTTTGCTCTTTCGAAAGCGCTATTAATGATGTTGTTATTGTATCCTCGAACAACTAGATGTTTACGTAGTTGTCCAAGTCTAGCATTTTGCGTATTTTCAGTAGAGCATATTCTCTTGATTCGCAATGCCTGGCTGAATGGGATGCCACGGGAGCAGTGTTTAGGATGGCAACTTTTAGGAGAAAGGAATTGATGTTTGTCCGTTTGTTTGGAATGAAGGTCCGTTATAATGGTTCCGTTCTTGATGTAACTCGTAGTGTCGAGGAAGTTTATTTTCTCCATAGATGATTCATATGTAAATTTTATTGAATGGTGGAAAGAGTTACAGTGTCCTAGAAATTCATTAAGATGTTCTTGTGAATCTGTCCATTTGAAATCAATATCGTCAATGAATCGGAACCATGATAAGGGCTGGTATGGAGCACTAGCCAAGAGGCGTTTTTCAAGTTGGCCCATAAATATGTTGGCATATGACGGGGCCATTTTAGTGCCCATACTAGTACCGTCTATCTGGAGATAATGTTTTTCATTGAAAGAGAAGTTGTTGTTCTCTAGCACTAGTTTCAGAAGTGTAACAAGGCACTCAGTTGGAGGATTTTTTTCACTACGAGTGTTCCATACCTCTTCACACGCTGCTATTCCTTCGTCTTGTGGAATGTTGGTATATAAAGAAGACACGTCCATAGATGCAAGTATAGTATTGCTTGGTAGAGGATTGAGGCTTTCCATTTTCTTTAGATAATCAGTCGTATCTTGGATGTAAGAGGGTAGTTCTTTCACATGAGGTCTTAGATGATGGTCTAAAAATTCTGATATCTTTCCAGTTGGATGACTATTTGCTGAAACAATTGGTCGACCTGGATTGCCCGTTTTATGTATTTTAGGCAACATATAGAATCTTCCGGCCTTTGCTTCGTTCTCAAGAGGTCGGAGATAATCAAAGGTGTCATTGTCTATATGCTTTTTGTCGAACATCTCTTGAAGGATGGTGTTGATCCTTCGAATATTATTTAGTGTTGGATCTGTGGTTAATTGTTTATAAAAAATGGAGTTTGAAAGTTGGCGATTTCCCTCTGCTATGTAATCTGTTTTATTCATGACAACCACAGCGCCCCCTTTGTCGGCAGGTTTTATTACGATATCCTCTTGATCTTTTAACGCTTTCAAAGCAATGCTTTCTGACTTGGATAAATTATAATTTCTTGTATTTGTTATACAGGACTTTATATCAGACCTCACGTAGTTAATGAATGACTCCAAGTTATTATTTTTACTCTTAGGTGGTTTCCATGAACTTTTTTTCTTAAATTTTGGGATGGGCGTGACTTCTTCATTGGTGTCAGATAACTTGGAGTCATTCATTAACTACGTGAGGTCTGATATAAAGTCCTGTATAACAAATACAAGAAATTATAATTTATCCAAGTCAGAAAGCATTGCTTTGAAAGCGTTAAAAGATCAAGAGGATATCGTAATAAAACCTGCCGACAAAGGGGGCGCTGTGGTTGTCATGAATAAAACAGATTACATAGCAGAGGGAAATCGCCAACTTTCAAACTCCATTTTTTATAAACAATTAACCACAGATCCAACACTAAATAATATTCGAATGATCAACACCATCCTTCAAGAGATGTTCGACAAAAAGCATATAGACAATGACACCTTTGATTATCTCCGACCTCTTGAGAACGAAGCAAAGGCCGGAAGATTCTATATGTTGCCTAAAATACATAAAACGGGCAATCCAGGTCGACCAATTGTTTCAGCAAATAGTCATCCAACTGAAAAGATATCAGAATTTTTAGACCATCATCTAAGACCTCATGTGAAAGAACTACCCTCTTACATCCAAGATACGACTGATTATCTAAAGAAAATGGAAAGCCTCAATCCTCTACCAAGCAATACTATACTTGCATCTATGGACGTGTCTTCTTTATATACCAACATTCCACAAGACGAAGGAATAGCAGCGTGTGAAGAGGTATGGAACACTCGTAGTGAAAAAAATCCTTCAACTGAGTGCCTTGTTACACTTCTGAAACTAGTGCTAGAGAACAACAACTTCTCTTTCAATGAAAAACATTATCTCCAGATAGACGGTACTAGTATGGGCACTAAAATGGCCCCGTCATATGCCAACATATTTATGGGCCAACTTGAAAAACGCCTCTTGGCTAGTGCTCCATACCAGCCTTTATCATGGTTCCGATTCATTGACGATATTGATTTCAAATGGACAGATTCACAAGAACATCTTAATGAATTTCTAGGACACTGTAACTCTTTCCACCATTCAATAAAATTTACATATGAATCATCTATGGAGAAAATAAACTTCCTCGACACTACGAGTTACATCAAGAACGGAACCATTATAACGGACCTTCATACCAAACAAACGGACAAACATCAATTCCTTTCTCCTAAAAGTTGCCATCCTAAACACTGCTCCCGTGGCATCCCATTCAGCCAGGCATTGCGAATCAAGAGAATATGCTCTACTGAAAATACGCAAAATGCTAGACTTGGACAACTACGTAAACATCTAGTTGTTCGAGGATACAATAACAACATCATTGATAGCGCTTTCGAAAGAGCAAACAAAACTAGTCGCCAAGAACTTCTAGAGTACAAAGATAAGAATAAAGCAGCTAACAGAACACCCCGTGTACTCACTTACCATCCTGATTTTAAAAATGTGTCTTCCATTGTTCAGAAGCATTGAAAATTATAGAAAATGATTCAAATCTTAAAAAAGTATTTTCCTCACCACCAGTCATGGCCTTCAGAAGACCTAAAAACATCCGTGACAAATTAGTGACATCTGTATTAGCAAAGCAGCCTACTCCATCTCCCGGTTGCTACAAACAATGTGGTCGAAGGAACTGCTTGTGTTGTAAAGCTGCCAATACAAGCAGTTCTTTCATCAGCTCCGTTACTAAACAAAATTATACCATCTACTCAAATTCCAACTGTAAAACGGAGAACTCAATTTATATATTAACATGTGACACATGTGGCATTCAGTATGTGGGAGAAACAATGGACAAATTTAATATTCGGCTCAATAACCATCGTTCATGGTACAAAACCAACAAAACCTGTCCTCTCACAAGACATCTTCGTTCAACGAAACATTCTTTTGATAATGTCACCTTCCAAATTATAGAAGTCAACACCGAGTGGGACACCACGGCGAGAAGGAGAAGAGAAAATTTTTGGATCCACCAACTCCACACTTTAGAACATGATGGTCTTAACGAAAAAGATGAGAAAAGATACAGGAAAGATAAAGAATAATTTAGTACACAGCATCGTCCTTTTTATCCTGTAATATTGGCCAATGGACGTTGCTAACTTCAACTACCAATTTTGTAAAAATCTTGAACTTCATCCAAATTATGTATTATTTTCAAGGCAGCTAAATTCAAGTGCAACATATACATTGAGCTGCAAAAGTTTCTTATCATCTACATCCGATTTCATCTGGATAGATGCACGCTTGATAAAGCTAGTTAGTCTAGCGAAATATTGCGTTTATTTTCATCATTTTGTAAATATTTTAAACATTCTTATATTTACATACTAAATAGTGTGTTAAAATTACATTGTTAGGCAATCTATAATTTTATTTGTGTAATTGAATTAATCTCTGTACTGATTAATCCACACTCCCATAGATTTGTATGTCATGTGCTGCTATTTATAGGCACTTATATATATATATATATATATATATATATATATCATATTAAAATAGTTAAGAAATTCAATAGAAGTACTAATTTATCGTAGGACATATAGAAAAATCAGTCCGTTCGGAACAAATATAAACTTAAGTAGTTTTATGCATATCAGCCCTGACTTTTAATCGTGAGGTAGGAGTATCGGTCATTTGGTATTAATGAAACTGGGTTTGCATGAAAAAAAAAAGACTTATCGCATAATACCAGAAAATTATGTTTAATGTTAGATGATAAGAAAATATAGCTATAGGCCTTCATTTTGTATTTTTTATTAGACTGTCTAGATGCTTCATATGTGTTTTAAGTGTTAGCGTTTTGTATGCAATACAGGGCCGGATCCAGCCATTTATAAAAGGGGTGGTTCCTAACCCAGGATAAAGGGGGGGGGGGGGGTGGGGGGGGAACCTGCACCCCCCCCCCTTCTGGATCCGCCACTGCAATAGTTGTGTTTTATAGACTGTTGTACGTCATTTGGTCTTTTTTTAGTTTTTGCTATGGCGTTGTCAGTTTGTTTGTCTTCGACTTATAAGTTTATAATCTGCATCTCTTGTGCTGTCGTATAAAATTTATTCACACGAATGCTGCATCTTAACACATTCATCAATACACAAATCTAAATAAAGCTTTCTTATAAAAATAAGGAGATGTGGTATGTTTGGTAATGAAACAATCCACTCTCGAGTATACGCCAGAATTCAAAAGCCTGATATTAGCAAATGTGACTTACTTACTTACTTTAGTCAGAGATATCTTAAATCTAAATTCAATCGGATACGTGGATGGAAGGGGTAGAGGCGGATTTAGAAGAGAGGCAGGGGACCCGCCCCCTTTTTGTGAGAAAAAAAAAATTGGTTGATTATTTAGGGAATCACTGGAGCGGGCCCCCTCCTTATGACAGTCAGTGACGCCCCCCCCCCCCCCCCCCCCCCCTTACCTTCCCTTATGAAAATTTCTCGATCCGTCACTGGTGAGTAGTTCATAAAAATATAAGTAGTTTTTTTTTTTGTGACAAATAATGTATTTACGGTCACAGTGACAAAAAAACTATAAAATGGGTTTACATAATAGAAAATAACGGGCAAAAATATAAATAGAGAAACTAGACCCCCCAAAGAAATAAGAATAGAGAATAATTAAATGCTAAAATATAATGAATAAAGAATAATAAGCAAAAAGTGTAAGTATGTAGAAATATAGCCTAAAAATTAAAACAATACAGAAAAGAAGACCTTGAGTCGACGTCAGTACTCAATATTGGAAAACTATTAAATAAGAAGGCACAGAAAATTAATACACACACACTGTTATCAACCACAGACATGATCTTTTTCTCAATTTGCCTAAATCGTTATTTCCGCTATACAACGAAGGTGATGAAAAGCCATCAATTTGAAATAGTTTCTCAAATGAGTAACTATCCCTCACTTTTCTAGTGTAAAGTTTTTTTTAAATACACATTTTATTTGAAATGGCACATATTCAGAAAAAATCAACAAATTTTCCAAAAGATGAATAAATAGTCTTAAGAGTCAATTTCACAAAACGACTAAGATTGATCGTAAGTATACCGGAGTTTGTTTCACTAAAAAACGTATTCCTAAGATTTATCATCAGTATACTGAACTGTTCATGACTTACGATCAATCTTAATTAGGTCTTTCAACTTTTCCGTGGAAAGACCTATTGAATTTGTTCTGATTATTATTTTTGTTTTCTTCCGCCTAATTTGTTTCTTTCGTTGTGTTCTTGTTTTATAAGATGTCGTTTATATATTTGGAATATGATATCGTACAGTTTATACGCTTTTGAAACTAAGACTGCTTAATCGAATACTTTACGTTGTAAGAGTTATCTCCCCAAACACTGTTTTTCTTGTGGCCACTACTCCTTCGCAAGCGTAAAAGTTTACGACAAATTTATTTTGCCAAATTGCTCGTTACATCTTCAGGATTAGGATGACCATTTAGATCGAAGCTATCTGGAGACTCCATATTAGAGTTATTCCCCCTTATGCATTTGATATGAGTGATATGCATTTCTAACTGGTAAACCATAAGTGATAGAGACAAAGGGGCTCTTGATTTGAGGTCCTTGGTCCAAAAAAATGAAAATTAGGTCAAGGTCATAGGTCAAGGTCATATTCTAAATTTTGATTTTGGCTTATTTTCACTTCTTTCCAAAAACCGTATAAGATATCGACAAATTATTTTTACTAAATTGTTAGTTGCGACATGTCGTAACACGTAAATTTTGATTGCAAGGGTACGTTGACCGTAAAGGAAAGTGTTCTCTACTATTTTTTTTCTTCAGGTTTGATTAAATACTTACACTGTTTTGATATATTAGATTCAGACTTGTATATTGCATTAATTTTTTTTTTTATTATTATTTCATAGACACAGATCTTAATATTGTATACATTTATTTTTTTGTAGGAACCTAGACATTTTGGTTTTCAGTGATTACAAGTGAACTAATTCATAGATTATTTTTATTTCAGTTAATTTTTTTGTGATTCAGGCGAGATTATATATTACATTTATATCTTTTGTAGATTGGTTACTTTGGTATTAAAGGAGATAATTCTAATATAATTTATTTATTTGTAGATTCTTGCATCTAGTTTTCATTTTCAGAGGAGATTGTCAATTGTTTATTTTCATTTATAGGGATACTGGTTTAGTATTTCTCTTTGATAAAGGGAAATAACTCTTACTCTTTTGTTATTTTACAGGACATTTACTGGTTTATGGTAGGTATCCTTGATAGTTGATTACTTTATTATATATTCAGTCTCATTTTTTGTTTTACATTTTCTTATATATACAGGCATACTTTATCTTTTTGAGAGTTTTCTTATTTAGTACACATCAGTTTTCCTTTGATAGTAGATATTCATTAGCTTATTACTAGTTGTTTGTAGATGTATTTTCTATTAATATCTGTCATTTTCTTTATTTCAGATACGTTTCTTTATATATTTTTTTCATTTGATATATTACATTTAGTTATATTATTTGCACAGTAGATACTTTATATTTCTTTAGTACATTTCTTGCTTAGTGGATACTATAGATATATTATTAGTATTTAAGTACTTTTTTTTTTATTTTAGGCACTTTACATATATTTTTTTTCTTTGACTGATATTTAGTTGGTTCTATATTTACACCTGTAGGTGTTTGTACATTCAGTATTTATTTTTTTTTATTCGTGATTTACACCTGTAGGTGTTTGTTTACTCAGTAAATAGTATTTACTTCGTCATTTACGCCAATTGGTGTTTGCATAGTAGTACTTTAGTACTCAGCTATTTTTTTTTTTTAGATTTATTATTTAATAGTAGTCAGGATATAAAATCAACATGGCCGAATATGAGGATCTCGTACAGAAGTTAAAGGATGTTGAAGATAAACCAATAGAAGAATTATCACTAAAATTGCGAGCTTTAATAAGGAGCATATTACCAAAAGGAAAGGAAGAGACACATGCAGATGTTAAGCCGGAAGTTAAACAAACAAAGGATATTTCAACAAACATCAACTCGCCAAGATTACCAACATTTTCTGGAAAGGATACCCCTGGTAATGGAGAGAGTACATATGACCTTTGGAGATATGAACTGGTTTGCTAAATCAACGACAATACTCATAGCAAGGAATCTATTATGCAGTCCGTAAAGATATCATTGAGGGGACATGCAGGAAAAGGCGTCATGCGTCTTGGACCTGAAGCCAATCTCACTCAATTCATTGAGAAGATGGATAGCGTGTTTGGAGTTGTTGAGGAAAAGGAATATGTGATGAGGGAATTTTACAACGCTACCCAGAAGGAGGACGAGAACATTACCGCATGGAGTTTTCGACTGGAGGATATATTGGAAAAGACCATACAAACAAACCAAGTCAAGAGACACGATGCAGATGAAATGTTGCACGACATGCTCTGGAAAGGTCTACGACATGATTTAAAAGCCATCAGCCATTATGAAAAGGAAAATACACCACTTTTGATACATTGAGGATAGTTTTGAGGAAAATTGAGAAAAACAACCTGTTGGATGAACCACCTAAACCTACCAAGGGTACATCAAAGAAGGCTATTGCTAAGTTAGAGAAGGATGATGATGATGATGATGATGATGATGAAATGAAGGGAATGTTAAAGGCTATTTCTACTAGACTTGATAGACTGGAATCAGGAGGAAATCAACAACGTCAGCAACAGCAACCTAGCCAATACAGTTTTCGAGGTGGAAATAGAAGTTATAGAGGTAATGGATATCGAGGTAATAACAGCTACAGAGGTAATATATACAACCGAGGAAACTATCGTGGAGGATATAACGACCTTGGAGGATATAACGATCGTGGAGGATATCAAGGAAACAACTATACTGGTAATCAGAACACACAAGAGCCAAGTAGAACTATATATTGCAGACGTTGTGGACAGGAAGGTCACATGGTAAGAGGATGTGTGAATATGCCAGACCAATACAAGGCTTTAAACACCAACCAGTCTACACCACGGGGCAGGTCGTAGACGAGAGGAAAGACAGTAGCCCTTTGGAACATAAGCAAATATGCAACAACTTAACATCAAATAAAATACCTGGACTTTGTGGAATACCAACAGAAGCCAAAGTAAGAATTGAAACAACAGCACTCCTAGATACAGGATCAACTGTATCTACAATCAGTACCAACTTTTACCAGCAGTATTTATCGCACTTACCCTTGAAAGAATTTAACCAACTTATAAAGCTTGAATGTGCAGATGGGAAAGCTTTACCATACATTGGATACATAGAGACAGAGTTGCATATACACGAATTACAACAGGATATACCATGTATATTACTTATCGTACCAGACAGCGATTACAACAACAACGTACCACTCTTGTTAGGAACTAACACCCTTAGTCACAGCATTGAACTTTGTAAGGAACAACATGGATGCAAGTTTCTTCAATTAGCAAGGCTTACAACACCATGGTACACATCATTTAGATGTATAACATTACGAGAGAAGGAATTAAAGAAGAACGATAACAGAATAGCTGTCATAAAAAGCGCTGAGACAAAGACTATACTAATACCACTAAACAGCAACATACGAATATCAGGTTACGTCGACAAAGGATTACCTTACCATACATCAGCAGCCATAGTACAACAAACTTCACATTATGTCATGCCGTCAGATTTAGATATCACTCCATCTTTGGTAGATTACCATCATGGAATTCACAACCGTATAGATGTCAACATCAGTAACGTAACTACTAGAACAGTCACCATTCCACCTAAATGCTTCATTGCTGAAATTCAACCTGTTTCTATACAAGATCAGCCAGACAAAGATATAGATGACTTCACAACACCATTGTTAGATCAAGTTGAGATTGCTGAGCATAACCTGTCAACTGATGAACTTCAAAGAGGAAAAGATTTTATTACATCCTACAATGACATCTTCTCGAAGAGCGATATTGCTGTTGAACACACTCACATGGTTAAACATCGAATAGAACTTGATGATTCAACACCATTTAAACAACGCTACAGAAGGATACCACCATCTATGTTTGAGGAGGTTAAAGGTCACATCCATCAACTACTTAGAGCTGGTATTATCAGGAAGTCATTTAGTTCATACTCATCTAACTTGGTAGTAGTACGCAAGAAGGACAACTCTCTGAGACTGTGTGTGGATTTTCGCTCCCTCAACATTAAGACGAAAAAAGATGCCTACGCTTTGCCTCGCATAGAAGATATATTAGATTGTCTGGCAGGAAACCGATACTTTACAGTCATCGATATGAAATCTGGATATCATCAGATAGAGATATTAGAAGAACACAAGGAGAGGACAGCCTTTACAGTTGGTCCATTAGGATTATATGAGTATAACCGCATGCCATTCGGTATCACCAACTCTCCAGCAACCTACTAACGGTTGATGCAAGACTGTCTCCATGATTTACACATGAGCATCTGCTGTATATTTATTGATGATGTCATAATTTTTTCAAAGACATATAAAGAACATCTAGAACGTTTGGATCAAGTCTTCGAATGAATCAGAGAAGCTAATTTGAAGTTATTGCCATCAAAGTGTGCATTCTTCCAATCACGAGTGAAGTACATAGGCCATATAGTTTCTGAGAAAAGTGTCGAGACAGATCCAGCGAAGATGGATCGTATACACACTTGGCCAACTCCAACAACACCGGAAGAAGTAAGGAGGTTTATTGGTTTTGCTGGATATTATCGAAGGTTTATCCACCATTTCAGCCAGGTTGCGAGACCACTTACCGATTTAATGCCAACACCAAAAGCAAAGAAGGGAAAAAGAATTAGAAGAAACAGAAAGCTTGGACTTGGGGAGACAAGGAATAAAAGGCATTCAAGGAATTGAAGGAGAGACTTGAATCAGCTCCAATACTTGGTTATGTGGACCATCAGAAGTCATTTGAGTTGCATACAGATGCCAGTAGTCTAGGATTAGGAGCAGTGTTATATTAGGAACATGAAGGTCATCAGCAGGTCATTGCATATGCTAGTCGAGAATTGACTAAAGCCGAGAGACATTATCCAGCTCAAAAGATGGAATTTCTAGCCTTGAAGTGGGCAGTCACGGACAAGTTTCAAGATTACTTCTATGGACATCCTTTCCGTGTACGTACAGATAACAACCCGTTAACATATGTACTGACCACTGCAAAGTTATACTCAACAGGACACAGATGGTTATCATCGTTAGCTGAATATGATTTTGACGTCACATATCGTCCAGGAAAGAACAACGCAGATGCAGATGCATTATCAAGATTACCAAAACCAGATGAGGGAACAGTTATATCCAAGGATTCGATCAAGGCCATCTGCGGAGTCATATCATCACCTCATGTTGCTACATTAGCAGTAACAACAGATGTTTTGGATACAACCAACATTTATATGCATATGCAGATAGAGGATAACAGTATTTACTGGATTGGAGAGACAGGTAGGGGAGGCTTTATTGTCAGTGATCACTAAGGATTGATATGGTTTTATAGTATTTTGTGATATTTCTATTTTTTTTTATATTAACTTAATGATTGTACTCTAGTTTGTTTCAGATTATACTCCTTTAAAATGATAGAGACGTCATTTTACACTGAGTGGGAGTGTGTGCCAGAGTCATATTTGATTGGTAATCAAATATGATTAGTATTAGCTAATATAGTTTTAGTCATATATTTAGTTACTTTGCTTATTATATTTGATACAGCTATGATTTTGAATCTTTAGTATTCAGTTTCATACTTTCCTATATTGGACCTCAGTCATTTTCCTGTACTGAACCTCATTCAGTTTTTGGAGGGAAAGTACTGGTCATTCTATTGGTCACTTGTGAGTTGATTAGGTATTCTCCGTTGATTCCTTTGTTACCATTTAATTTTCTAGTGACAGTATTGTTACTTACCTGTTTTCTTAAGTCTTGGTGACATTTTGACAATATTTGATATTAGAGAGTATATATATATTTCATACTTCTGTTGGAATTCATTATTCATTTCTACAGGTTAGTTATATTCTTTTTTCTAACAAGAACTAATATATTGATGTTTAACATATTGAATAAAAGACGAATGAATGAGTTGAATGAGAGTATGCAGAAGAAGTGATTAAAATTAATAACACACATATTAAAATATAAACCTTTATTAGTAAAACATATTTGGTAAATGTCAAGTAGTATAAATCATTTAAAACAGTATATAAACTTCATAATATTATATACATTTAAAAGTACATTTGTACAGAGATCTTATACTAAGATTAGTAAGATAGACATTTTATTGAGTACATTGTGTTTTGATTGATGTAAGAGTAATGCTCAGGTCAGTGGACTTATGAATGTTATATTTATTTTATTCAGGTTATGATATAGAATTGGTTATAATATAGATTTCAAGTAGACGGTTCCATGCATGACCCATATACCACATATATGGTAAGGAATGTTTTACATGTTTTAGTTTGTGATTGTCTTCTCTATTTTGTAACTGTATAGTCTTATAGTGTTTATATGTAATTTGTCGGAACACTATCATTGAGATTGCTAGTGCTTATGCTTATTTATAATACTTTAGAGCACATAATTATGAGACGTTATTTGTGCATTTCATTTCTATATAAGATTGAGAATTAATAGCATTGGAATATATTTGACTTATTCCCCTTTGTCTATAAGTCTGTTTTATGTTGATATGTGTTGTCTATGTAATGTGTAAGTATTGTTGTTATATATGTTGTAGGGTTTAATAATACTATGCAGTGTGAATAAAATCACTACAAGGAACCCAAGATAGTCCATTTGTACTTATTGAGCCTTTTTGACCTACTATATATAGGTTAAATAAATTTATTCATATATTTGTGATTGACTGTCTAGAATTATTGAGGAATTTGAACCATTCCTAAGTGACAAAAATAACATCTATATATATCCGGATAATATAAATGACAGTGGAGGATCGAGCGGGGTGGTCTCTGGGGTTGAGACCCCCCCCCCTCCCCCCCCCCCCATTTTTTTTTTGGACGATCAATGCATTTGAAAGGGGACATATGGTTTGAACCCCCTTTTATTCTTGGTTGGGAACCCCCTCCTTTTTGAAAAATGGCTGGATCTGCCCCTGAATGAGAAAAACTCAAGAAATTGTTATCAATAAAGAAGATACATGCAGTTAAAATGGTCTTCAGTTGTTTTATATTAGATACTTTATACCTATATTCTACAGTCATGACAGTGCAAATCAAAGGAAAATAATTTAAATTATCTGGTAGTATCAATACAACATAAATATTCAGCAAAAATTCTACAAACTTAACCATACTCTATTCAAAAATAAATATTATACTTCAAGATAAAAAATAAAATTTAAAATCAGGGCGAATGGACCCAGGGCAAACAGATATTAAGGCTAACAAATAATTAAGGGCGATCGTGAATCAGGGCGAACGGATCCGGATTCAAACTCCAGTAGGGTAACTACTATAGTATAGGTCAAAAGGTCATGCTTATAAATTTCGTCAGGTCACCAATACCTCACTAAACAAAATGAAATAACAATTAACATGTAACAGACAATTTACATCTTTAATTTCAATATAACTTTGGTTTTAGTTATGAATGTCTTTCTTCTACATTTTTGGATAAATACTCATGATCATGATAATCCGGCAAATTTCCAGTTTGACCATCTTCAGTAGGCCTATCCCCACAAGAGACCAAATGATGCACAAGTTATGTATTATAAGGTAACGGTATGACTGTCAACAATGAGCAAAAGCCATACAATCTAGCAAGCTATAAAAGGCGGCTTAAAGGCCTTGAAATGACAAATGTAAAATAAATCAAACAAGATATTAACGGTCTGACGTTTATAATTTGGGCAACTGTTAAGAATTTAAAAAAAGCCTTAATACTGTAAATTTTTGTGTGCATTTATTATTGCTGATTTTGAATAATGGACAAAAATGCGAGATGGATTATTGTGATTTCAGGAAAATCTGCATACATATAAGGTATATGTATCAGATATAAGAATGCAATACAGCTCTCAGTTGCATTATTGGCATTAATAAAAACCTCGCAATAATTTCTGAATATATGGTATTGTAAGATTCTCAAAGTGTACACATGGAGCTGTGAAACTGTTACATTAATCATGCTAATTAAACATGTTAAAGATTGACAAAATTAATTCAGGGGATAATGGCACTACCCCTTTGTTTTTAAAGTCGTCGGAATCAATCGTTTATATTAATTTGCATGTACAAATGCATACACTCATGCAGTAGACATGTGGTCTTCAAAAATAAGAGGTATCTATGCTATATATTTGACAAGATCTTAATGTTAGTATTACGTCATTTTTTTTTTTGCCATGTTTTCGCCAGACATCAGATCTTGATTTCATCTGAGTTAACAGTACATCATTACTTTGATTAAAGTTGGAAAAAAATTGTTTGTACCAACAAAAAAAAACTTGCCCTTACAAAAGACAAAGGAGTCATTCCTTAATAAATAAATAAGTTTGATTTAGAATTATGTGTTGATCATTTTTTTATGTTTAGGTTGTCAGCAAGATGAAAAGAACAATGCAGTTCAAAAGTAAAAATGTGGATACGCTGAAGTACAAATGAATGCATTAAAAGTTTATATCATGGAGGGCAGAAAAGGAAAAGAAACACTTCAATTTTCCTGCTTCTGAAGGATAAGTGAAACTCATCTTGTTCGGTAAGTTTTATGCCCTATTTTGATAGTTTTTGTGCATCCATCTGTCCAGTCCTTTTTCTGAATTGTATCCGTTTATAGTTTTTGGTTACAGTTCACCATGAACGTCAGTTAGTCACTTGTGGTTTTACATGTATATATTTAAAATTTAGTACTTATGTTCATATGATGTATTTTTTTTTTACATTTTACATAACTTTTTTTTCCCTGACTTCATGGATCACTGAACATATAGAAATGTCATAATGTGAAATTATAGTACATTCTTAGGTTAAAGTTTAAAGTTAAAGGGACATAGCTTACAATGAAATTGAATTTCGTGCACAATTTCAATATGTGGTGAACTTTTAAATTCAATGCCAAACTAAGATTTTTAGCCTGATTACATAATTGACTAAACATTGACACATGCTAGTGTTCGCCAGGCATGGTGTCCTGTACTGTCGCTTAGTATGGAGTTTTTGTCAATGTTTAATAATAGTTGGATTTTTGCATGACATCCTGACAACTGCTTTTTAATCATGTTAATACATAAATTAAAATTAATATCTGACATATTGGTGTTTTGTGAAGTTGGAAGTAAGTTATTTGATAGAATAATAATGTTTTGAGATTATCAAAATCAAAAATATCACATTTTTACTATTAATAAGTAATATTTAAAAAAATACAATTTAGGATGAATGTATAAACATATTTAAAAATGAGACAGCAACCGAACAACACAAAAATAAAAAAAAATAAAATATTATGTTTTTGTATCAATGTTCTACTTCCAAAGAGTTCAAGGTATTTTCTCATTGAAATAAAACAGAAGTTGAACTCTTACAGAAGCTCAAAGTATTGCTGTTTCTGTTGTTGGCATTTTGTATATATTGCAAATTCTTGTGAAAAATGGAATGTTATTGTAATTGCCTAAAGTTTTAACATTGATCTATATATATATAACTGGGAAAAATACCTAAATGTTATAGAGAAGAATACATAAATTGATTGTTATATAATATTAAAATAAGAAGATGTGCTATAATTGCTAGTTTGACAAATCTCCACCAGATACCAAATGATGTAGGAGGTAAGCAACTGTTGACACTGGACGACCTTTAACAATCAGAAAAATCCATACCGCATAGCTATTTTTGTTGAAAATGATATGTTCTTGCTACATGTATGCCAAATGTTTTTATTTTCCATAACTTAGGATTTTATTGGTTCTTTTTCAGAATGATTGAAATGCATCACTTAGAATAAAGGGAGAAAACACAGAAACAAGACCAGAACAAATTCAAAGACAAAAGTCAGATCAGTTATTATTTTCATCAGTCAATTAATTGAAGTTCTATTAGATACCAATAGATATTGAAACCATAATAAAGACAATGTTCTGTGCTGTATGGCCAAAAAGGGGACTATACATTACGATCACACAATGCTTGATGAAAAGAAACTATTAATATTTTGGGTGGAGGGATATCCTGAAAAAAATTAATTGATGTAAATAGCTATGTTAAGTCTAATAGTAGAGTTTAAATGTTTTCATTTATTTCAAATGTGAAATAATTTTGTTTCAAAAAAAGTATTCTAGAATTCATAAATAAACATATATTGATACTTACATTATCTGCTTTGTTGTTTATATGTTCAGTGTTGAACAGTTATAGATCAATATATTGCATTAACATATACAAGGAAAAAAAGATATTCAACTAAAAAGATTCATCAACCATAGAAACAATACTAGGACATTTATAACTAAAACACACAAAAAACACTGTACTTAATTTCATTGACGTTTAAAGGAAATCAATCATCCCATGGGATATTAAATATCCATGAGATATATATAGTCCCATAGAATTTTGTTGTCCCATGGGACAACAAATATCCCATGGGACTACAATTATCCCATGAGACCCAAAACAATCCCATGGGATTTATCCAAAATCCTATGGAATAATGGTCAATCCCATGGGATTTTGCCCTGTCCCATGAGATATTGAAAATCCCATGTTTTTCTATATCAAATTGCAAAATATATTAAATAATAACAGCAGAAAAGCAATGAATTTATTGAATCCCATGTAATTCCGCACATTTTGGTTATAAACATGACACTGTAGCTCTAAGGAGAGGCGGCGGCGGATTTGCAAATGAGTGTTTTGCAAATTAAAAGTGTCCAGTGTTATAATACAATAATTGCATTACATGTATGTCTCGTTAGAATCCATAATTTTGATTGGCTTATGAAGATGTCGAATTCAAAGTATATACAATGCAACTTGTAAAATATTTAGCAAATTGCAATCATCTTTATCATGGGATGATAACTTATGGTTATACATTTAAATAAATTAATCATATTTCAAGATATGTTGTCATCAATTTGTTTTTAATTAGTACACTTTTATAAAAGCTTGCACAAAGTACATGAATAATTCGAAACAATTGTGTTGAATAATGGAATGCAGAGCTGGTAATCTTGTGTTGCTTTCATATGGCATGGGTTGGTTTCATACGAAATGAAAGCATATGACGGAATCAAATAATTCGTCTTTCGTCCAATAAAATGTCAGCATTGCATGCATTGAGCCCCTGTTGTGAATATCAATGAATATATGAATATAAATATCCCCATTTAACAATAATTTTGGTTAAGTCATACATAGATGTGAATATTTGTTTTTCTTCATGTGACAAGTTTCATGCTAGAAGTATAATTATGTGGAAATTGGTCCTTATTGACACAAGAATAACTGAGGGTGACACGTCGGTGCTCATTCCCCAAATCCCGCGTTCTGTAATTTCTTCCCACTCCCTACTATTTTCTTTCTTTTTCCCAGATCCCACATTTTTACTCCAAATATCCAACATCCCCACTTTTTTTTATCCCCTATCTCTCACATCGCCAATATGTTTACCCCCTATATCTCACATCCCCATTTTTTTACCCCTTTTTTAAATCGCCCTCGGGTCTGTAAACCACTATGTAAATCCGACCACAACAATTCATTCACATGTACGTATATAGGTTAATCAAAAAGCCTTTGTGTAACACACAGTGTGTACTGCAGCAAATTATACAAAACAGTGCAAAATTTGAATAATTACAAAAAGGTTTGTTAAATAACGTGGTGCTTGTATACTTCCTTAAATATAACACATTCCTAGACAAGTTATGTAAGGGAACGACTATGTGATTTTCAGGGTGTGGGATTTTGAAAATATATATACAAATGTGCTAGCCTGGTAAGAACTAAAAAACAAATCTTTCCCAAGGCGATATGAAAATTTATATCTCTGTCATGAAAATCACGTGCTTTTATACACTAACCTCTGCTGTCTATTATGTATATTTTGTATGAATTGACCTTTTGTACACGTCTGTGTCTGAGGAAAATAAAGTATTTGTTGTTTGTTGTTGACACGAAAATGGCAGATTGTTATTACGTACAAAGGTGAAAATAAATTTTTCGCGCGAAATATATAAGCCCGCATCGAAACAGGTTAAAATGTAGGGGTTAATCCTCCCCAAAAAAATCAAAATATAAAACCTTTAAATCAAATGGTCCACATGCCCTTAAACTTTCCTTTTGAAAAAATTGTTTCAGAAGGGGAGGGAAAAATTATTTGTTCTGTTGAAAATTATCGAAAACAAAAAAAAACGTAAAAAAAATATTGATTGAATAAAGTGTTATTCCTGTAGTTATATGTTGTTTGTTTTTATTGTTAAAGTTAAATATTGTTTTCCCCAGAAAAGAAAACAAGCCCTCAAGTTCTTTTTTAGATTAAGAAAACAAAAGATTAAAAATCAATACCTTCAATATCAATACATATTTCTGGTACTCACTTTTGTGCTTGACCACACGTCTTCCATAATCCAAAGTGACCTGTATCTTCTGGTTTGTACCAATAAGTAGTAGAAAATCCTATTACATGGAAAATTAATGATAAAGCATTTATTATTATACCCCCAATCACCATCCGTGGAACGTCTGCTAAAAGACTCGCCATTCTCCTGAGTTTTGCTAGATTTGTGTTTAAAATTGGGTTTACCGACCTTTTTATTAAGATCGTACATGAGTTGACCCCGACAATTGCAGTTTTCAGAAATTGAAAAAATTGCTAGATTTATCAATATCCTTGAAAACTTGCACGTACGCGGATCACGATGATGACAGTTTCCTGAGGTTATGTGACATTTTCAAAATGTTTTTGTTGTTAAAGTATACATGTCACAGGTGTGTCTGTGTATTTCAAGGCTCTAACGACTTGATATTAAAATTTAACGATAAAAGTTTGAAAATGAATGAATACTACAGATTTTAAAGACAATAGTAAACTTTGAGAATTGACCCCAAAAAATAAATGAGAAGGATATGTCAAACGAATATCGATGTCTGATGAATTGAGTGTTTATCAAAATAATTTAAAAAACAAAAAATAAAAAAAACTTTAAAAATTAAAATTAAAATTCTCTTGAATGGTAAAATTCGGCATTAAAGGGTAATAACTCCTATAAGAAGTCGTCGGATAGTTTTGATGCATAAAGATAATATGTAGATCTCATCATTCTCAACAATTCTACCGTCGTCAGATTTTCTCTATTAATAGCAGTTTTCAAGATAATAGACAAAATTTGCAATTTACCCCTATGTTCTATTTTTAGCCATGTCTGCCATGTTGGTTGGGAGGCTGGGACATCGGACACATTTTTTTTAACAAGATACCTTAGTGATGAGTGTGGCCAAGTTTGGTTAAATTTGGCCCAGTAGTTTCATAGAAGAAGATTTTTGTAAAAGTTAACGAACGATAGACGCCAAGTGATGAGAAAAGCTCAGCTGGCCATTTTGCCCAGGTATAGGAATGATTTTTTTTGTGGATCGATTCACTCAACCAAATGTTTCATTCTTGTTTCATTTTCAATGTTGACATTCTTTTCCTTTTAATATCTGAATACATTTGTAACCCATCCCCACCTAAGGGGTTAAATTAAAGGTCACATGAATATGAATACGGATTCAATGAGGTCGAACTATTCACGTGCAAGTGAATAATTCATCAGCGATGTTTCTTAGCTTATTTTGACAAAACTGAACCAAATTGGCTGCCGAAAGCGAATTATTATTTCACTTTATCACTTTCATTAATGATTGAGCAAAAAAAAATCATAATTTATTTTCTTTTATATCTCGTAGCTAATGCCCCTTTTAAATTCTGTAAACTATTTTCCTCAAGTAATATTAAAGTTTAAAAAAAAATGTCGATATATTAAAGCTGTTAATGTGCAAGTATCTCCTCCTAGTTAATGTATAACATTCTTTTACACATGCACTGTACAATAATATTGTTGTGTACACTTATATTACCATATGTCATTAGTTTATGAGAAAAAAATCATTCACAAATTCTTCCAAGGTCATTCTGAAAGTGATACCGTGTTAGTGAACAATTGGTAGGATTCATTAAGCGATATTGATTTAAAATTTGGCACCAGATTTCTAAATGGCATGAGTATTGAGTACCAGAAGTCCGATTTTTGTAAGGTTCTCAATATCTTCGACATTTTAATTATAGCTCGTGTTGGTTCAAATTTAAAATTAACTTTTTGACATTTTGGGTGAACATATGTTTTTTGAAATACAGTGTATTTGAAAAATCAAATTATGTTATTATATGTAAATTGCGATTATAAATGTTCTCCTTTTTGGCTTTTAATCAATGTAACCAATTTCATTATATGGAAAATGAATCTCCTTGCATATTTTTTTTTTTTTTTTTTTTGGGGGGGGGGGGGGGGTTACTATTGAACTTACAACTTTTGTAGACACGATGCGATAAAACTGATGCTATGTTTTTTTTATTGTCGACTGTGAAAGACCATTGCAAAGTTATGTTTACCTGTATCTGAGACTACTATCCTGTACGTTTCTTTAAAATTTGATTGCATTGTGGTTGGGTTTCTGTTAAAACTTATGATATATAATTGTTCATATTCTTACACAGAAAATACCTTAAATAACCTGTCGGTCGTTTTCATGCATCACTAAAATCCGTATAAATAGAAGGGGTTGTAGATGTTATTTTAGTATGTGGCACTTGTAAAATTACAATTTCCAGTGTAAACAACAACGTGTTAAAAATCGACTGGCTTTGTACTTTCATTTCTTGTCAAAGGATTTAAATTGAATTTAAGTGCGAATTGGAAATTCTGCGGGACAATTCTTTCTAAAATGGCTTATTTAAGCAAAAAAAATATTATGTTTTTCATTGTTAATGACTGTATTAACTGAATATAACCACTGTGTTACCGGGATATTGACAAAGCTTCCTTGGTTATATAAAATTAAAACTGAACAGCTAAATTATGAAGTGGCAGTTTCCGATGTTGACAATGACGGCGACCTTGAATGGATTGTTGCTGGAATTCTGGCTTGAATTTTGTTCTAAAATACAATAAAAAATCTGGATATTTGGACAATATTGCCAAACAAAATACACCTTATAAAAACTTAGTGGACCCAAAGGGACAAGCAATTTGTGTTTGCGCATGTGACATTGATGGTGACGGTCGTGAGGAAATTTATTTTTTGAACACCAATAAAGAGTATTCGGGATTGTCAAGTTATAGTGACAAATTATTTAAATGGAAAAATGGGCAATACGAGGATATTTTATTGGATAATATAAACACAAATTTTCAGGCTAAAAATTATGCGTGCGTTCATAGATTTGGGAGCGGAAAATACTCAATAGCAGTGTCACATGGCGGGAAAGGAAATTTTGCTTTACTTGAGGTGGATGAATTTAATCCCTTAACTGATCGGGAGAGCGGTGTACTAGTTATACGAAATGTGGCAGAGGAAACTGGGATATCAAAATCAACAGGTGGACGAGGTCCTATCTTAAATGATATCGGATTGTCCGATATTTTCTTTGCGAACGAAGGAAATGAATGGATTGGCAATCCTGGTGTAATGTTCTATTCAAAAACCTAGTAAATGGGACTTTTGTCGATATTGCAGCAGAATCTGAGATACTTGACGGAAAGGAAATAGACGCGGTATCGCATTGGCAGATTTGAACAACGATGGTCTTCTTGATATTGTAAACAGAAATTGGGAGGGCAAACATCGAATTTTCTTACAATCTAAAAGTAAGAATGGAGAAAGACATTTCAGAAACGTAGCCTCTGCATTTGTTGAACAACCATCTGCAATAAGAACTGTTTTAGCTGCAGATTTCGATAATAATATGCAGACTGATATTTTTATGGATAATATTTTGACCGATAGCAAACCACAAACAAATTATCTGTATGGTGTAAAAGTCTGTTGGACTCGAATATTACAAATGAGACGTTGGTGAGGCCACTGAAATGGAGGGATATGGAACAGGCGCCGCTTATACAGATATGAATGGCGATGGTGTTTTAGATCTCCTGATATCTTATGGAGAAAGTAGCAAACAACCTCTATCAGTTTACACAGCGAAAAAGGAAAGACTCTTCATAATAACTGGCTGCGGGTTAAACCACTGACACGGTACGGTGCGCCAGCACGAGGAGCGCTCGTGTCACTCAACACGGGTTCAGGTGTCCGCTTAACACAAGTGATCGATGGCGGTTCAGGCTACCTATTCCAAATGGAACCAGTTGCACATTTTGGTCTTGGGAAGCATAAAGCGGTTACCGTTGAAGTTTCATGGACAGATGGCGAAAAAATATCGAAAAAGTTCAATGATAATGAAATTAATAAATTAATTACCATACAACATCCAGTTCTAGAAAACATTTACGCGAAAACCGATATCTCAAAAGACAATTCTAAATTTAATGTAACAGTCTCAACTTCATCTAAGAAAGAACTTTGATGTTTCTCATCATAAAGTGTTGCTTCATTCGATTCCACAAGTAGAATAAACACAATTACTTAAAATGAACTAAGTTTTTCACTGTACGAATTATTCACCACAAATGACATGTGTTTACTTTTGTTTTGTTTAAAACCAGTTATTAAAAAAAGTTATTGTATTGGATTTTTTAGGTTTCGATTAACTCCAGAAAAAGGGCTAGGGCTAAAGCGAAACCAAACCAAACAAACAAAAAAAAAACAAAAAAAAACCAACTAATTGTTCTCCTCTTTGCCCTTTAATTTTGTCTTTATGGATAGTTGTCCATATTGACTTTTATATCTCATCTGCTGATGTGCATATAATCGAAATTTTGAACACAAGAAAGCAATCATGTAAAATTATCTTATCCAAACTGTTCATGCGATGTTGTGTTAACGTATAGTGTTATGCCTTACATATATTTTACCAGAAGTACTGAAAACAGAAATGCATGGACTTCTGATTTTACCGAATTCTCATTTTCTTAAGTTTTTACCTATTAAAGAGAGGCGAAAGATACCAAAGGGACATTCAAACTCATAAGTCGAAAATAAACTGACAACGCCATGGCAAAATAAGAAAAAGACCTTAAGACAAACAACAGTATACAAGCACAAAATAGAAAAATAAAGATTGAGCAAACACGAACCGCACTTTAATGCTGAATTGCAATAATTGATAGACTTATATCACGAGATTTGTATTTTGATTTTCAGTTTAATTGTTTATATGTATAATATATTGATGCGTTTTCCCTTTATTGTTACAGTACTGTAATAAACATACAAAATGAATTTCAAATCAGCAGTGACATATTCGTTAAAACACTAGTATTTCATGTTCCGAAGACTTCATATGTATAAAAGGAGATGTGGTGAACACGTCAATTAGACAGCAACACATTATATTTATCAGTAAAACTAAACAACAAAATTTACCACAAAACATCTTGGCGGGTCTATTGATTGATTGATTGATTGATTGTTGGTTGCTTAACGTCCAGTGGCAAATCTTATCGCGTCAACATACAGTCTTTAACACAGACAAGTGTCTATATAATATATCAAGCATTTAATCGTTCAGAGTCGAAACAAGTTTTGAATTAATTTTGCCATGTTTGCAGCTGTTATCAAATTTCTATCATTAACACAACATGCATTCTCTAAATAGAAACAAAATTTCATTAAAATATAACACATAAAACAACCGCAACTCTTGGTTGGATAATGAAATTACTGTCATTCAGTTTGAACATTACAAATGAGTGAGGGGGTGCTTTTTTCAAAATTTCCCCTTTTTATATACACTTCCCACTTTTTTCCCGGGTCCCACCACCCCACTTTGCTTTAGCCCCTATATCCTACATCCCCACTTTCTTACCCCAATATCCAACATCCCCACTTTCGTACCCCAATATCCTACATTCCCATGTGTTAACCCCATTTACCACATCCCAAAAGCGTGCCATCCCCTCTGAAGTTTTGCAAAACAGTAACATGTATGTGCTATCAAGTTAATAGAAATAAGAAGATGTGGTATGAGTGCCAATGAGACAACTCTCCATCCAAGTCACAATGTGTAAAAAGTAAACAATTATAGGTTAAAGTACGGCCTTCAACACGGAGCCTCAGCTCACACCACCTCGGAACAGCAAGCTATAATAAAATTGAGAATGGAAATGGGGAATGTGTTAAAGAGACAACAACCCGACCAAAGAGCAGAAAACAGCCGAAGGCCACCAATGTGTCTTCAACACAGCGAGAAAAATCCGTACCCGGAGGCGTGCTCTAGCTGGCCCCTAAACAAAATGTGTACTAGTTCAATAAAAATGGGCGTCACACCAAACTCCAAAACATATAAATGAACAAAAAATTAGAAATATACAAGAATAACAAAGGCCAGAGGCTCCTGACTTGGGACAGGCGCAAAAATGCGGCGGGGTTAAACATGTTTTGTGAAATATTAACCCTCCCCCTATACTTCTAGCCAATGTAGAATAAACAAACACACAGCAATACGCACAGTAAAACTCAGTTTAAAAGAAGTCCGAGTCCGATGTCAGGATAGGTAACAAAAGAAACAAAGCAAAATGACAATGATACATAAATTAACAAAGGACTACTAGCAGTTACTGACATGCCAGCTCCAGACCTCAATTAAATTATTGAAAGATTATGTCTTAATCATATAAAAACCAAGTACAATCCCTCCCGTTAGGGGTTTAGTATCATACCATCATAAAATATATGAGAAGAACATAACCCGTATCATGCCAACAACTGGTTTTAGAATAAATGTGTTTATTTCCGATGCAAAGACCCTATGAGCAGATGAGTGAATCAATATCAATACCAAAATATGCAATTCTTAATGACTTGACAACAGTGTCGTAACTATATCCTTTCCGAATAAGTCTGTTTAAAGGTTTGGTTAGCTTTTGAGGTGAATGCCGACATTTTTGTGCTTTGTAAAGAATATTACCATAAACGATTGGATGTGAAATACCTGAACGTATAAGATGTCTGCATGTTAATTTAAATTTACGAATGATGTCCTTGTACCGATGATAAAATTTAGTAAATGTTTTGACTAGTTTGTGATATCAAAAACCCTGGTGTAATATTTTTTCAGTAATACAGAGATTTCTTTCGTTAAAATCAAATACGTTGTTACATACACGAGCGAATCGAACAAGTTGAGATACACACCATAATATTGTGACAAGGGAACGTCACCATCTGAAAATGGATAAGTAACAATAGAAAATGAAAAATCATCTCTTTTGTCATAAATTTTGGTATTAAGCTTCCCGTTAAAGATATAGATATCAAGATGCAGGAAAGGGCAGTGTTCATTGTTAATATTAGCTTTATTGAAGGTCAGTTCGGCAGGATAAATCTCTTTAGTGTACATACTGAAGTCGTCATTATTGAGAGCTAATATATCATCTAAATATCTAAAAGTGTTATTAAATTTTTGAATCAGATGTATATATGTATATAAACAATGACTGAATAATAGCCAACGATAAATCTTACGGGGCGATGGATCATATAATTATGATACAGTACTCTACAAAATATAATATATATCCAGTCTAAAAAGACTGGTTATAATGTATATATATATTTATAGATACTTTATTCTTTTAAAACTAAGTACTAGTTTACAGAGAAACAAACAATATCAATGAACAAGAAAACAATAAAGTTAAAGGTGAACAATTGCAGTGTGCTAATGTAAAATTATGTATGAAATAATGTTGTATATACATGTATAATAACCTTATTAACTGAATAAGAAGAATTCAAGGATACTAAGTCAGAATTTATTTGTGTCGTTTGTTTATACCTTCTCACATAAGAAGATAAAAACCGTTCTGGCGTATTAGAGTATTACATAATATTTGTCTTATCATATTCAAGCGTTGTGAATATGTGCTTGTTTCTAGTATGTTCTTTTTTGACCTGGCCCGATTAGGTGGTGTTACATCTTACAAAGTCTATCCCAATTTATTTTTGCAAAGAATTCCGCTTAAGCCGGTGCTAGGGGACGTCTTAAAATTGCAGAAAGGTGAGGTTTTTTTAGGCCTCACTGTGACATTGAGATTAAGAACAGCAATAAAAGCGCTGTTCCTTTGCTTATTGTGTGTTTTTTGCTGTGCGTGAATTGATTTTTTTGTCATGGATGAATACCAAATATCCTTTGTTTTTCTATTGTAATATGAGCCACTTGATGATAAGAAGTTCTCAATCAATCAATTTATTTATCAGATATTATTACTCTTGCGGACTCTTAATTTAAGGTTTTTAAATTGAGGAAACGTTTAATTTATTATGTTATTATCGATACCAATTTTATTTTATTGAATGCGCATTTTAACTTTCAAAAAATATGCTTGTAGTATTTGCTGCTGGATGTTGAACATATTCGTTAATCAACCAATGTATATCTATCTGATGCTTTGTATTTATCTGATGTTTTGTATCTTTTTGATGAGTTAAGTCCTTTTCAACTGCCTTTTATAGTTTGTTTATATGTTGTACTGTGACACCACTGTCCCAGGTTAGGGGGAGGGTTGGCGTCTTCAAACAAGTTTAACCCTGTCACATTCTGTATGTGTCTGTCCTAAGCCAGGAGCCTGTAATTCATTGGTTGTCGTTTGTTGCTGTATATCATATTTGTTTTTCGTTCATTATTTTGTACATGAATCAGGCCGTTAATTTTCTCGTTAGAATTGTTTTACATTTTTTTGTCAGGGCCTTTTATAGCTGACTATGCGGTATGCGCTATGCTCATTGCTGAAGGCCGTACGGTGTCTCATTGGCACATCTTCTTATTTCTTTATGAATATCGAATATATGACTGTTGCATGTGTTGTGAACTCTTAGTTTAATATTTGCGACTGCCAAAAACATGTAGTTGATAAGTTTATGAGATAAACGAACCGTGTTGCATTTCGACTATCTCCAAACTCATGGATATATAATACTGTTGGATATGGGATTTTTGCAATTTATTAAGTTATATAGTATCAAAAAGACAATATATTCCTTTTTATTAGGTATAATGAATCCAGTTAAGACACATTGGTAAGATGCATATCTATATTATTTATTGGTGCATATGTTTGATTAAAAATTTCAATGTGTTCTAAATTCAAACTCTGTACATCGTTGACACTTGTATACAAAATCGCAAAGGAAAAATACATGTTTATCATTATTTCATCAATCCTCACCAGGAACACTCGAAGACATGAGATGAAAGCTAAATATACACTTATGTATGAGGAACACAAAACAAAAACCCGAAGAAAGCCTATGCCAGTATATATATCAACTGAGGTCTAAATCACCTTAAGGTGGCTCGGCCTTTTAACAGTGCGCATATTTTAATGCATGTTTCTAACGACGAGCGCCTTGGAAACGGTCGCTTTGAGGGGTTTTCTCAAAAATAGTTTTGACGACATTGGAACGCGGGCGTGTATGAGAACATCCTTTCCCGATGTCAACAAACCATGCAAAACGTTCTACAAAACAGGAAATACGTACGGTCAGAAATACAGAGTGGTTTGTTCATTTTTCACATAAAAAGGACAGAATTATAGGTGATATATCAAAGCATAACATTCAAAAAAAGAAAATATAAATATTGACATGTACGACGGTATCTGGTGCGTTCGCTCCAAAAACACGTTCTCACCATACACGTTCGCCCCTTGAATCCGTTCGCACCCTATTTTCATTTAAATACTGGTTGAATATATCAAAAGATGTCAATTAGATGTATTAGTATATATATATATATATATATGAAAATATTTTGCCAATGACGCAATGTTTAACCGTAAACAAAGGATAGCGATGTAAACAACTGCATGTCACCTTACGGCTTTCAAAAACAAGTAAAACCCATATAGTATGTTATATGTAGTATTAAGGCATCGGGGTTCATCTGCACGCTATAAATAATAAATAAATAAATAATAATAAATAAGCTTTATTTAGAGTCGGAATAAGCTCTAATGAGCTTTTAACCGTTTTATCCGTTTGGCGTATTATAACATTTTGTTACTGTCATAAATCTCTTTACTTGAAATATCTTCATTTCCAAGTATTGGTAGGATCTTATTCCGGAGTATGTGAAATATTTTCCCACTGCAAAATTTTGATAATAGTTACGTATTTTTTATTTGCCAAAAAATTTTGAACATAACAATTCCGGAGTATGTGAAATATTTTAACACTGCAAAATTTTTATAATAGTTAAGTATTTTTTATTTTCCAAAAACATTTTTGGACATTACAATTTTCAGACAAAGACTAAATACTTGACAGTCACACATAATATTTTTATTCAAAGATTTATATACTTTATCAAATAATGGGCACGAAAATATTTAACAACTTTTCTCGTATCATGATTCTATGATTTTTGGAACTCTAGTCCTATAACATGAGACCTCGGGGCCAATGTTTTCTGTTTATGATATTATCCTTTTACTTATTTTGCTATTTGTTAATTTTCTATTTATTTTTTTTTGGTATCTATCAATATGCCAACAGAGTTCGCACTAAAAAAACATCAGCGTAATAACTAAAATAATTGAATACGAATGAGTTATTATAATAGATTAACGGAACTCGAGCAACACCTTTCACTAAATTGATTATTTGTTTTACGCAGAAAAAAAAAACCCGACACTTCAATAATTTGCAGTTTTCTACCTTTGATCATGTAGATGAAAATTGGTCAATAGTAACCGGGTCCTTACTAGTATTCCGACCTTATATATCGGTTTATGCTATTATCCCTCAATACCGCATGCTTTGCGAAGAATTTGACCAAGTCAGGATTTTGCCTAGGACACACACCCGCAGTCTACCGGGCAGTTCCAAACACTACCAGTTAAAGACATTATATATAAACAAAAACTATACTACTAACTAGGTTCAGGAAAAGTCGGGATTGTAATTTTAAAACTCCGCCCAGTACACAGGGACGCTATATTAGTCGGTGATATTGGCAAACTTTAACTTCTGTCTTACTTTTTGACATGCGGTTTTTTCAAAAGGGAAGCTAATAAGGATAGTTCTTGATTAAAAAAATTAAAGTGATGTGTGTCATTGCGGCAAAAAATAGGTATGACAACTTTTTTAATGATGTGTGAACACTGGTTTGACCCACCTGCTAGCTGCAAAGAAACGTAATTATCGGCCTATGATGATAATATGGAGATGAATTTTTTTTTTTTAATATTGACTTTTAGATTTGAACTTTGGTCAATAGTTGTCTCATTGGCAATCATACCACATCTCCTTATTTTCATATCGTAGGGTTAACATGGGTATAGAAATATGACTTCCCTAATCTGACAGATAATCCCTTGCTATGACAGGGTGTTCATACAGCTGAATGTATAAATACCTCGGGAAGGTGGGGGGGGGGGGGGGGGGGCACTTCAATACTTAATTGATAGGGGGTGCCGCTGGGGTTCTGTTACCCCACTTTTTTCATATATTGCGTAGGTAAGAATGTAACCTTTTCCCATATTGTTTGGGTTTCATGTGGTGTGTAATGTACGAATGGAATACCAAAGTGTCAAAAGATAAAAATTGGTTGATAAAAACACAACCGAGAACACCAAGAAAGATGACAGTGAAGAAGTTATGGGAACTTTATTGACCTTGTCTTATATTTCTGATAGTTTTTCCGATCTATACACATATATTTAAGCCCGAAAAGGTGACCTATTCAAGCTGCACGTCCTATCACCTTGAATATAGGAAATCCGCCTCTGTTACAATCATCCCATCAACCAAATATTTTGAAACATATATAGTATGCCAGTAACAGACAAAACCATGAAAATGAGGTTAAGTTCAGATAAACCCTGCAAGACAGGCATACTTGTTTTTCATTCATTATTTTGTACATAAATCATGCCGTTAGTTTTCTCATCTGAATTGTTTTAAATTGTACATTTGTCATTTGGAGGCCTTTTATATCCAACTATGCAGTATAGGTTTTACTCATTGTCGAAGGTCGTATGGTGACCTATAATTGTTTATTTCTGTGTTATTTGGTTTCTTGTGGAGTGTCTCCTTTACAATTAGATCACATCTTTTTACTTAATATTTCAATATATACATTTAATAATCATACCATTCACCAAATATAATGACCTATTGATTACACAATGTAGCATGTTAAAAAAGGACTTACCATTGACCAATGAACCATGCAAATGTGATCAATGACAACTGCCAGACAGATATGTACTCCTTACATTTGTGAATCATTGCATACATATAGTTTATCTACTACATGTACTTTTAGTATTAGAAAAAAACAGACAAAAACACAAAAACACGACATTGACAAATGACCTATTGCTAACAGTATCTGATAAACAACCCTAATCAGGTAACTTTAACCTTGATCACTGATCCACGAAATGAGGTTTAGATCTTTGTTGCAATCTGTATCAATTTGAGTGCATATTTAATTTTACAAAACAATATTAATCTGGATCATTGTGATACTGTAAATTTAGAAATTATTGAGAGGTTTTTATTAATGCAAATAATGCGACAGGGTGAATATCACAATAATAAGAACTCGCATTCTGGTAACTGAATTATAGATCTTTATGCAGATTTTTTTTGTAATCGCAATAATTAAACTCGCAATTTAGTCCATTCGTGAAATAATAAATGCACGCAATAATTTCTGAATTTAAAGTAGGTAAAAATGTTATCAGTTAGTGACTGTGAGACACAAATTTTCCCAGACAATATATAATTCTTTTGGTTGTTTTGTTTGGTTGCTGTCTAATTGAACAAAACTGTATTTTATTTCTCCTTTTATCCAGAAAATATAACTTTTGAAATAGAAACTGAATAGCATATGGGTGGAAAACAAATGCCAAATGATGTAAAATAATCCAAGTGGTCATTTAGGTCAGCGGTTGGTGAGGTAAAAGATGAGGCAAAGGCATGTGCATTAACCACAACTACCACTTGGTATTATGATTTCCAAAATTTACATCTCAAAGCTACCTTCTGTTTTAAAGACAACTGATTATGAATCGTGTTTGCAGCAAAATTCACTACAGACAGCCAAAAAAAAAAATTAATTCAGCTCTATTAAAATTCATTTTTTGAAACATTTTTGATTTTTATTCCTAAAATGTCTATGAGATCAAATCTATAAATAAAATTGAGAATGGAAATGTGGAATGTGTCAAACAGACAACAACCCGACCATAGAGCAGACAACAGCCGAAGGCCACCAATGGGTCTTCAATGCAGCGAGAAACTCCCGCACCTGGTGGCGTCCTTCAGCTGGCCCCTAAACAAATATGTATACTAGTTCAGTGATAATGGACGTCATACTAAACTCCGAATTATACACAAAAAACTAAAATTAAAAATGATACATGACTAACAAAGGCCAGAGGCTCCTGACTTGGGACAGGCGCAAACATGCGGCGGGGTTAAACATGTTTTTTGAGATCTCAACCCTCCCCTATACCTCTAGCCAATGTAGAAAAAACAAACGTACAACAGTACGCACAGTAAAACTCAGTTAACGAGAAGTCCGAGTCCGATGTCAGAATAGGAAACAAAAGAAAATAAACAAAATGACAATAATGCATAAATAACAACAGACTACTAACAGTTACTGACATGCCAGCTCCAGACCTCAATTAAACTGATTGAAAGATTATGTCTTCATAATATGAATATCAGGCACAATCCCTCCTGTTAGGGGTTTAGTATAATACCATCATAAAATATATGAGAAGAACATAACCCGTGTCATGCCAACAACTGGTTTTAGAATAAATATGTTTAATTCCAATGCAAAGACCCTATAAGTGAATCAATATTAAAGCCAAAATATGCAATCTTTAATGACCTGACAACAGTATCGTAACTATATCCCTTCTTAATAAGTCTGTTTAAAGGTTTTGTTAGCTTTGAGGTGAATACTGACATTTTTGTGCTTTGTAAAAAATATTACCATAAAAGATTGGATCTGAAATACCCAAACGTTTAAGATGTCTTCATGTTGAGTTATATTTACGAATGATGTCCTTATACCGATGATAAAATATAGTAAATGTCTTGACTAGTTTATGATATCGAAAACCCTGGTGTAATAATTTTTCAGTAATACATAAATTTCTCTCGCTAAAATCTAATACGTTGTTACATACACGAGCGAATCGTACAAGTTGAGATATATAAACACCATAAGATGGTGACAAGGGAACGTCACCATCTAAAAATGGATAATTAACGATAGGAAATGAAAAATCATCTCTTTTATCATAAATTTTTGTATTAAGCTTCCCGTTAATGATATAGATATCAAGATCGAGGAAAGGACAGTGGTCATTATTAGTACTAGCTTTATTTAGTTCAACAGGATAAATTTCTTCAGTATACACACTGAAGTCGTCATTATTGAGAGCCAATATATCATCCAAATATCTAAAATTATTGGTCAATTTTTGTATCAGATATTGTTTCGATGGGTCTTTGCAGATTTAAGTCATAAATTGTAACTCATAACAATACAAAAACAAGTCCGCAATAAGTGGTGCACAGTTAGTCCCCATTGGAATTCCGATAACTTGACGATATACGGAATCTCCAAAGCGAACAAAAATGTTATCAAGTAAAAATTCAAGGGCAGATATAGTATCAAAGCATGTCCAATTGACATAGCTCTTTTGTTTGTTGCTACTAAAAAATTACCTAAAAGAGTTTGAACATATGTATTCGCATTCCGACTTTTTAAATGCCCATTTAATTAGGAGTGTGAATTCTTTCTTAATAAGAATATGAGGCAAAGTGGTAAATAGGGTAGAAAAATCAAAACTATGAACAGATTCAAAATCACCAATATATGCATGCAATTATCAAGTACTTCTAACGAGTTTTCGACACTCCAAAAGTAGTTAATTCCCCTATTTTCAAAGGCCTTATTTGAACAATTTATTATCAGGTTTTTGATTGTACCGAGTGTACTAGTGTAGAATATTCAATTAAGTAGTGGAACAATGACTTGAAGACGAAATAAATCTATATTTGTAAGGTGATTTGTGTAGCTTCGGAAGCCAGTACATAGTTGGGACTTTCATTGTATTTGGTTCTGCTTGTAAAGAAGTAGCTAATAGTTTATGTTTGTTACAGATATCGTTTTCTGAAAAAGGAAGTCAGTTGGAATGTTGGTGAATTCGTGATTTCCTTTTGCAGAACCTCAATGTAAAATTTACGTCAAACTATAATGATATTATTAGCAGCTTTATCAGCCTTGACAAAAACAAATTCCTTGGCTAGTTCTTTTAGTTTATGTTTGATACGAAAAATAGGATTTGTATGGTTGTTGTTCAGAGTAAAATGTTCTTTAAAATGTTGTATACATATATCATTACTGAATTAAAAAAAGAGTCCAAAGATTTTTTGTCAGCTTTTTCCCTTTTTATCCATTTCAAACAGTAAGCACGAAGTGAGTCGTGGATGATATTACGACACTCATTCCAATTAATAATTGACGGGGGACGATATTTATGTCCTTTACTGAGGAATGATTTTAACTCTCGGTCGCGAACGATGTTAGGGTCTCCTGTTAAAGCATGGAAAATGGGGCCATAAGTGTATTCGGAATTACTACAATTACATGACGGAGGTGTATTTTCACGGATATTTACATCTTTACAGACTTGGCTATAATTAAACACAAATTTTCGGGTAGATTTCTTGTAAATATAACAAATAAGAGGGAGTTCAGTATTATCAAAATATCCAGGTATTTGTTCTTTAACAGAATGGTCGTTAAAAATACCGGCAATATTTACAAAATCAAAACCTTTATTGACATACTTTATTTTAATAACATGTTTTTTATGATCTTCAGGGCGATCAATTTTGGGAAACAGTTTAGAATAACAATATGCCATTCTAATTTGAACAATTTCATACTTAGGACTGCAATATGAAATTGTGTTGCAATCCTCTAAAATTTTATTTAATTTATTTATAGGTAAAGAACAGAGCTTGGTTAATAGATAATGTCTGCCGTTGTTTTTTTAAATAGAAATTTAGGTCCGAAAAATTTGTATGGTTGGTCCGAAATTTTCTTTGATTGCGATTTTTTCTACGCCCATGAGAACGGTTTTTACGAACAGTTTTAGAACAGAGGTTCAATTACTGAACGTCCGTGTTAGGAGCAACTTTTTGGAAGTTTTGGTCCTCGGTGCTCTTCAGCTTTGTACTTGTTTTGGCTTTCAAACTTTTTTTATCTGAGCGTCACTGGTTAGTCTTGTGTGGACGAGACGCACGTCTGGCGTATTGAATTTTAAGCCTAGTACATTCTGCTAGCTATTATTCGTGTGTTTCTTTGTCCTATATGTTCTCCCATTTATTTGTATTGTGGTCCTGTCATGTGATGTTGCCGTTTTGGTGTTGTGTTTGACGTTGCCATAAAAGCGGAAGGTTTGGCATGCCACAAAACCAGGTTCAACCCACCATTTTTTTCTTAAAATGTCCTGTACCAAGTCAGGAAAATGGCCATTGTTATATTATAGTTCGTTTCTGTGTGTGTTACATTTTAATGTTGTGTTTTTGTTGTGTCGTTGTTCTCTTCTTATATTTGATGCGTTTCCCTCAGTTTTAGTTTGTAACCCGGATTTGTTTTTATCTCTATCGATTTATGAGTTTCGAACAGCGGTATACTACTGTTGCCTTTATTTAGAAACTATATCCAAAATGTTAACAGAATCGGTTCATGATATATTACCAATACCCATAATATGATCATTAAGACCGAGAGGGTAGACTGTCTGTAATTTTTTAATCCAATTTAATTCAAATATTTTCCGTGATCGTACAAACTTTGAATGAGATTCACCAGGCTGCTTATTTACTACTTCTAATGGTTGAACTGTTAAATATTTAATAGGATGATTGTGCTTTTTAAGATGTTGATAAATGATACTTTTGAATTTATTAGGTCTTTTAAAACGATACAGGTGTTCTAGCGTGCGTTTAGATAAATATCGTCCAGTTTCACCTACGTACTGAATACCGCATCCCGGTTTGTTTCATGTGAGTAAATAAATAATACTGTTTGTTTTTCAAGTTATATCAGTTTCAAAATTTAAAGAAAATGCGCGACCATTTAACGTAGACCTTACCGTATTGTTGGTGGAAAGACGAGGACATGTAAGTCATTTTTTGGCATGACACTTATCGATAGAAGGGTAACCACGATTTTTATTGTTAAAAATGTTAGCGATGGTAGTATTTTTAGATAAGCGATTTTGAAGATTGAGACGTGTAGATACCCTTTGAACGAGTTTATTATTTAATATTTTTCCATTTCTAAGCTTCATATTTGTTTTTTTGTTATGTGGATTTTATTAGAAAGGAGCAAAGACTGGCGTAATGAACATAGAGAAGTTCTCGCTCGGACACACACTCCATAATCTAGTATATTATAAGAGCATAAACCTGAAGCACGGGGAGGCACTCTACTGTCTCCACACGGCACTAAAGACAAACTCTGTAAAAAATAAAATTGAGAATGGAAATGGGGAATGTGTCAAAGAGACAACAACCCGACCATAGAGCAGACAACATATGTATAAAACATTTATTAGCATTGTAAATTTCAATATACTAGTAATCGTTGACATGTATACATCATGTACATGTACAATCATTAGCTGATCAGCTCTATATTTTCATTATTTTTATATTAATATTCTTCATCAGTGTTTTTTATAAGACTCAATAATCTGTATTCATCATTGGGACATGTTGGTAAAGTAGGTCCTTTTGATCTTGGATTTTTTTTATGGATTTTGACAGCACTTAAGTATATAGTTCCAAATTATAGCTAATCTTGGCTTTTTAAGTGGATTCTGACAACACATTGCATATAGACAAGTGTAGATGATCTTGGGTTCTCTTATATCGATTCTGACAGTACTTTGATTATACATGTAGTTCCAAGTATTGTTGATCTTGGCTTCTAATGTTGTTCTTAAGTTTCAGCATTTTACATATAGTTCCCAATTGCAAGACAAGATGATACTGGCTGTAAATTCTGTCAGTTCTTTGCCAATAGTTCCCAAGTAAAGTTGAACATTCCAGGATCTTTCACAACAAATCACTCTTTCCTCTTACATGTACTTGAAGCCTGAAATTAAATGTCAGAGTAATTCTGTCAGAAAATCAACCATGATTGACATTTAAAAGCATAATGTAGTTCATATTTTAAATAAATGGGGAATGTGTCCATGGGACACAGGTGATCCCCCCGCTTGCATATAAAGTTATCAAGGAACATAACTAAAGAACTGAGTTTTGTTGTAATAAGTAATGTGTATAAGTATCATAACATTTGGATGAGGCAAACTAAAGATAGAGAACGGAAACAAAAAAATCAACAATTTTTCCATTTGTAAAGGGGCAAAACTCTAGAACAGTAAAAGTGACACCACCAAAAAAAAAATCAAACTTGATCTGTGTTTGTTGGTAATAAGCATTGTGTATAAGTTTCATAACATTTGGTTGAGGCAAACTGAAGTTAGAGAACGGACACCAATTTTGGGACGTACGTACAGACAGACAAGGGTAAAACTTAATGCCCACTCCGCTACAGCGTAAATAAAATGCTCCGCTGGGCGCAGCTTGATACAACCGTAGAGGTCGAACCCTGAACAGTTGGGGCAAGTATGGACACAACATTCAAGCTTGATACAGCTCTGAATTTGGATTGTGATTAAATATTTGACACAGCATAGGTTTCTGACACAGAATGAATGTGGTCTAAGAACTTAAAAATATTTAATTTACCTATTATGGTCCAATATCCAAAACCTAAATACATACACGGTTAGATTCAGCATATCAAAGAACCCCAAGAATTCAAGTTTTGTTAAAATCAAACTTAGTTTAATTTTGGACCCTTTGGACCTTAATGTAGACCGTCTTGAAAACGGGACCAAAAATTAAGAATCTAAATACACGGTTAGATTCAGCATATCAAAGAACCCCAATATTTCAATTTTTGATGAAATCAAACCATATCATTATTATTTGCTTTTATATATTAATGAAAAATAACTAACTTAAAATGGTAAATTTTAAAGAAAAAAAGGAAAAAAAAATCCCCCTTCAATTTTTTGAACCCCCTTATGAATCATCACCCCCAAACTCAATCCCAGCCTTCCCTTGATGGTATGGTACCTTGCAGTACAATTTCAGAGAGATCCATACACTTGAACACAAGTTATTGTCTGGAAACTGTAAAAATGCTTGTTTTTAGCCCCTTTTTGGCCCTTATTTCCTAACCGTTTAGAGCAATTACCCCCTAACTCAAACCTAGCTTTCCATTTGTGATATGGAACCTTGTTGTACAATTTCATAAAGATCCATACACTTACACACAAGTTATTGTCTGAAACTAGAAAAATGCTTGTTTTTTGCCCCTTTTTGGCAATTGTGCGAAAACCAATGTGTCTTCGGACGACGACGACGCCAACGTCATACCAATATACGACCGCAAAAGTATAAAAATGAAGAATTTGTGGCAACAATAATGAGCCAATAAAAAAAAATTTACATGCACAGCAAGTGTAAATAGTGATTTTGTTTTTATATATATATAAATGTTGAATACAGACTTCTCGGGGCATGCTGTTTCGCTGACAGGGACAAGTTATTTCTCTGCCTAAAAATTCTGAAATGAACTGAAGGGGAGTGGGGGTGGGGGATGGGGGCTGGGGGGATTTGGGGTTGGGGGGTTGGGGGGGGGGGTTTAATTGTAAACAAATTGTGATCAAGACGAATCCATCAATAAAATGTATTGCCTCGTATTGTAGGGTTATAATTTACAAATTAGGCCATTTATATTCTCAAGAAAATAAACAAAACAATTGGGGTTGGACAGTGGTAAGGGAACATGAGAATGAGGGATCAGGAAGCGGGAAAAGGGGGGTACCATGTTCAGGTCCGTTAGTTAGCCTGGTCTGAAGTGAAAATAAAAGTAACTAGTTTGGTAGAAGTAAATCTTATGAAGATTATAAATAGAAAAGACCCTTAGCTCTCGTATGAGTCACTTTATTATTAAACAATAAAAATAAACTTAATATATCTTTATTTTATCATGTTATAGAACTATACTAACAAAGGCCTGATTTAGAATTAAAGGAAGGGTACAAACAGACTGAGGGTGCGAAGGTGTGGGGTGCGAATGTAAAAGGGATGAACGTGAATTGGAGCGAATATGATTTTGGGTGAAAGGACAAGAATTCGAAAAGAGGGGGGAAGAATAATCTGGGAAATATATTTTGCCATTTTTTTGTCTGGGAGCAAGGGGGATGGAAGTAGAAGTAAGGGGAGAAAATTTTAGAGTACAAGGGAAGGGAAATGGGAGTTGGGGATAGGGAGTGGGAATCATGGACCCCTGTCCGAGGGAAATTATGGGGTACCCCACATTACTAGTCATTAGACGTTAACGATAAATATTTTACTCCATTTGATCATAACGTGGCTACGAAATTAGATTTTACGAATGACGATATAAAATCAAGACTCATTTGACTTAACGGTAGCGCATAAAAGACATTGTTGATGCTGAAAATGACCATCCCCTCCTCTGACTGTTTAACACGAATATTTTTCAAAACAGGCTATACATGTTCACAACTTGCCAGTTAAGGGTAAGATAAACACATCAATAAGATACCAGCCATAACGATTATACATAGAACAGAAATGCTGCTCAACAATGGCGACCCTGAAATTTCTGTTGTCCGAGTATGGCGCCAAATTAGAGGGAAGCAACTCGCGCCAGACAAAATCACCGTATTTCACCAAAATAATAAAAATTTCGCTTTTTTATAACAAACAGTAAAATGTTAATCACATTTATATTCAGCTATCGTCCAATGATATAATTACAAACATTATTTTATTAAAGACATCAATTAAAAATTCACAAGAAATTAATAAATGGAGTGCATTGAAATCAGACCGCATGGGGTAGAGGGGTTAAACAAAAGCTCGTAACTTTTTTAAAAGCCTGGTGACCTCCATTTTATTTTACCTTAAAATGCTCGAAAAGTTCATAGCTTTGACATATTCGTTTTTAAAAAAAATCTATCGGGGAAATTTTACGAAAAATCGATTTAACCAATATTTTTAGCCTTAAAATGGAAATTAGAAAATGCAAAATGTATACATAAATCTGAAAATAAAAGAATTTTTTAGTCTAAAACAACCCAGGGGAACGTTTATATTTCAAATTTAATTGTTTTTTCACATAATAATCATACTGACATGGTTCTAAAAGTCTTTGAATTTGATGTAGTCGTTATTGTTGAAAGGGTGGACAAGTTTTGAAATAGGGTCAAAATCGCTCATTTCGCTTCCATTTGAGGGGAAAACGAGCCTGGTAACCCCCTTTTTTCTGTGCATTTTTGGATTCAGCATAACAAAATCTACAAAATATGTGAAAATAAAAAAATTCTACCCGGGGTCCTTATTGGGGTGATCCACCTAAAGAGAGTGATTATTTGCCCATCTAAAATTTAATTTAAAAACTAGGAAAGTAGCAATAAAATGCAATGAAACAGATTAGATACAATGAGCTAAAAAATGTAGATAGAGAAGTTGACAGCAATATACATACAGAAGGGGGTGATGATGTCTTACACAAAATGGTCTGGTATCACTGCATATTCATGTGCGTTTCCGGAAACCTCAGTAGTTGACTTATATCATATCATAACATAGGGGCCGTGGTGACCGAATGGTATAAGTAGTCGAACTACTTTATCAACTTAGGAATCATTGGTTCAATAACGTCATTGTAAGCTACCACCCACTATCAAGTTAATCATTCTAAATATCTGAAAAGTATGTAGTTGAAATGCAGGTGCATCTGGATTGTTGCAATAATTAACAATATGAAATTAAATCATGCTTATTGGTATATCAATAATGTCAATGTTTGATATATAATCATATTTGTCATACTCATACAAGTTTTCGCTATATCTAAGAAACAAACATTTTGTGTGATTTTAAAGAAAACAAAAATCTCTTCGGTGTGCCGTTATGACAAATTGATATCAAATCAAAAAAACGCACATCAACAGTATAAAATCTTACGACATAATGTTAAAAATCATTTGATCATATTGATGTAAGACTGCATTGCACAATCATTAGACAAATAAAAAGACGAATAAATATTCACACAACATTGCCAAGCCGTGAAATGGCCACAGCTTCCTATGTTGCCTCCTCAATCAATTTTTAAGTACCGTAACATAGATGACTAACATTAGAACTTCCAATACCTGTCGTTTCATAAAATACCTGAGTAGTATATTGTCACATTGTTGAATGACGATTATCTATCTCAAAATAAACTGCCCTATTTACCATAAAGGTATGACCTAACTGGCTGATAAGTACAACCAAATGTTTACTAACTTTACTTCCTTCTACTATAATTAAGATTATTGAATGTTTGAACTTGCAATGCTACCAAGATATACAAGTATTTGGAATATCATTTTCTTAATTGTGCGAGGTAAGTCACGGTTAAAATTATACAACAAGAAGGGATATGGTATATTAATTAATTTCCCCTACCACTTCCTACTCGCTCTTTAGGTTTTTTTGTATCTCAAGTTCAATACGAGGCCTGCTCAATTTTGTAGAAACGCCTAAAAATGAAACCTACATGTGCAGTATATGCATACAGAATTCATTTCATTAAAATAACAATCATTCCCACTGCAAAATATAGAAACAACGATATGAATAACAGTATTCGAAAGGAAAATTCCAAAATTAAATTTTAAAGCGATTAAGTAATGAATAAAAAAAGAGCAAAACATATTAATACAAGGAGTTTGTGTTATCCCTAATGAGACGACAACCAATCAACAAAATAAATAAAAAAGTCAAGAGATCAATATACAGGTTTGAGCAACAGTCTTGTTACTTTGTATTTCTATAAATCAACCGCTGATTTCAACAAATTAATCTTATTCAATATTATCAAAGATCTGTCATCACCACAAATTTATCTATATTTAAGAAAACTATAAGATATTAGAATAGAGGTCCTAAAATATATCGGTAACGCTACAGATAAATGAGAATATACTTTATAAATTGAGTTCCGAAAATATTTCCAAACTTAACAAAATAATGAAACTACAGTCCTGACTAATCGACTGCACGTATTGTACTATATAATATTCTGTATGGGTAAGGAGCTTCAGATATGAGCTTTGTGAGGAATGTGCTTTATAAATCTACAAAAATATAACTTCAATGCGAATAAAAATTACGCAGGTCTTTCAGTACACTAGTAGACAAACAAACTATGGATCGGTAAAACTGTCTCAAATGGACAAACATTAAGTTTACAGATATAATGTGTCACCAATATGTTTTTAAGAAACATGCATAATTTAAGGTGATCATCGTTCGAATATTAAAGCGCAAGAAACGAATTCTATCAGCATTTTATAAAAATGAAAGGTAGAACATTTCTGTATTCGCTGATTATCGAGGAACACATTTTGATTCTACGAGAATATACCATTTTGCATAGTCATAGAAAATTGAAAATAAACATCTCTATAGATACAGAGAACTGAGGTCTAGAGTTGGGTATAGCTTGCAAATGACACTAAGAACCAATCAAACATTATTCTGTCTTTGTGGTTATCTTATAAGTTAAGTTTATTGGTGTACTTTATGCACGTGACAAACGGTGGCAAGTTGGACAAATATGATATCGCTTAAATTACAAAAAGTTTGTCTCATAGATAAAAATAATTGTCACAAGGAATGTAAAGTGCTCGTGAACTGTTATTCCAATATTAATATTGCACTACAATGTCAACCAACGGCGTCTTGCGTATGTTCATTGACCTTGACGAGGTTAAAAAGGGGAATCAAAAACCTTCAAATGTTCTGAAAGCATAATCTTTGTTCAATTGTTTATATCGGACAATTATAAGGTAAATATTTAAAATATTCGCCATATGATTTTTTGTTTGCTGTCTTGTGTTGTCTTCCTAATCTATTCAAAAGATTTAAACATCTCTGCATTTGTTTGCACCTGTCCTAAGTCAGGAACCTGATGTTCAGTGGTTGTCGTTTGTTGATGTGGTTCATAAGTGTCTCTCTTTCTCTTCTTTTAATATAGATAAGACCGTTGGTTTTCCTGTTTAAATGGTTTTACACTAGTCATTTTTGGGGCCCTTTATAGCTTGCTGTTCGATGTGGGCCAAGGCGTCGTGTTGAAGGCCGTACATTGACCTATAATGATTTACTTTTACAAATTGTGACTTGGATGAAGAGTTGTCTCATTGGCACTCATACCACATCTTCTTATATCTATATAGTAATGTTGTCTTTATTCATTTCCTTTAAAGTATATCAATATTGGAACTTTTAAGTTTCAAGAAGTCCTGACATATGTTTGGACCTGTCGGGTAGAAAAATATTTAATCATATTCTAAAATAAAACGTACAGCTATAGCAAAATGTAAAATTGAACTGATATGGCCCTGTATAATGCTCCAGGAAGTCAGGATATTGTATTGTGAATACACTTTTTAGAGCATCAGTACACTAATCTACATTCCAATACTGTTTTTCGTTTGAAATATATATATATATATATTTGTAAATCTGTTTGTCAGTCTTCTAATGAAATTCTTTAAAAATCGTATCACATGTTTTTTTTTTTGTAGCTCTACTTCCCTATTGAATTATCAATTCATCTCAGTAATTACTTCCTGAATTATATATGTAACTAGGCAGATAAGTTGCAGTCTTTATCGCATCTTTACAGGCATTTAACTGTTCGTGTACTAGTATTTTCATCTGATCGATCAAACACAATAAAACCGACCACCATTAAGTGTTGTCTTTTAAGTTAGTAGTGACGACTTAATCAATGCAAGTTTAACTTTTTTTTTATATTTTAATCGTAGGATCGTGTAGTCACTAAATTAATCAAACACAATTATATTCTATTTTTGTTTTTTTTTTAAATGTACAAATATCCAATAAAAGAATTTCTTAATATGTAAAACAGATTTATTTGCACTCTGATCAAGGAAAACAAGATTTAAAAACCTTATCTGTTATATTTATCCCATTTTATAAATTAAAAAAATTATATCCCAAGGTACAAGTACTCCTAATCCATTGCATTGATGTTTGATGATTTGCATCAAAATTAAGAAATAATTGCAGTTCAAATAACCCAAAACAAAGGATTAATCATCTAAACTGTTATATTATTCACATTTTATGAAAATCGAAAAGCTGCAGGTACCCTTTCCCTTTTATTCATCACATTTTATGAAAAACAAACATTTTGATGTAGAGAATTTTGATGTAGAGAAAGCACTAATATCCAATAACGCCTCGTGATTGTTATTATATTGGAAGATACTATTGCTATTATTGCTTTTTTATCCAACACAAACAAAAGATTATCTATCAATCTTTATATCATTCTAATTGTATGACAAACAGCCCATCCTGTGATAGTTAAGTTACAAATAGTCAATGAATGCAGTAAATTTCCAATATTTATCTAGAAGATTTACCTGCACTCTATTCTTTGTATACAAGAGACTTTGCTGTTATATTTATCAACTTTTTTCAACTATACACAAAAACAGTCAGTACTTGTATTTAATGACTGTCTATTGTGTCCATTTGTATTAAGAAAAAGTTGAAATTTTAATTGCAAATAAAGGTACATGATTTCAAAAAATCAGAAAAAAAATTGTCCTTTTAAAATATCTGAGACAAAATTGTTTAATATAACAACCTCTTACATTCATCTTATTGTGTGGAAAAACAGCATATCATGTAGTACCATCAGAAGAATTATTCAATGTAGGTTCACTATTTCCAATATAGAGAAGATTTATTTGCACTCTGGTTCATACATGATCAAAATAAGAACTTATCTGTTATATTTATTACATTTTATGAAAACAACCCAGCCTGAGGTAAAACAAGCACTTATATCTAATGACGGTTTATAATTTTCATGAATATTAAGAAATAATTGCGCTTTCAATCAAGAAAAACAAAACGTTAAGTATTTGAGAGATTATTCACATTTTATGAAAAAAACAGTGGAACATACTTATATCAATACATATATAAAAATAAGAAGATGTGGTAAGATTGCCAATGATACAACTCTCCACAAGAGATCAAATGACACAGAAATTAACAAATATAGGTCACCATACGGCTTTCAACAATGAGAAAAACCCGTACCGCATAGTCAGTTATAAAAAGCCCCGAAATGACAAAATTTCTAACGAGAAAACTAACGGACTGATTTATGTTCAAAATAATGAACGAAATACAAATATGATATACAGCAACAAACGACAACCACTGAATTACAGGCTCCTGACTTGAGACAGGCACAAACATAATGTGGCGGGGTTAAACTAGTTTAAAGGCGACCCTCCCCCCCCCCCCTCCCAAACCTTGGACTGTGGTGAACCAGCACAACATAAGAGCAAACAAAAATCAGTAGATAAGTTGAAAAAGGCTTAAGTCATCAGATCGATACAAAGTAGAAATACATCTAACAAAAACACAGAGTGGACGTGGCAGGGTACTTTTACATCCCCACAAAAAAGAAACACCAAGTACAGACCTGAGAGTACACGCAGTTACTGACAGCTAATTAAAAGCTAATAACAACTAATAATAAAAAAAATCATGTATCTAAGGCTAAAATATCAATCAGTACACATCCAACATCCAATGTTTTTAGTGTTAAGACGTAATAAACAGTCAGAGAGAAATGTGACCAAGATACAGGTATTGACAGATTGTAGAGCCATGACTGTGCATATGTATATAAACATAATATTTAGTTTGATTTTGATTTATTGATAACAATCATTATTAATACCAATAAAAACAATATTCAAAATCTAATTATAGAGTTAAATTCGTAACCTTTTTTAATACGTTAATTCAAAGGATCGATAAGTTTACTCTGATCGTATCTAAATTGCCGGGCTCGGTAAACAACATCTTCGTTAAAATGAGGATGTGCTATCCCGTTAAACATAAGTATTCTACAAGTACAACCAATCCTCCAAAACCAAGTCTTTATATCTATGGAAGAATTAAAAAAAAAAACAAATAACTATTTCAACAAAGAAAAACAAAATGGCATATAGACACTCTATAGACAAAGTACATCAGCAGACAAGAATACATAAAATTACCATAACAAAATAACACACATACCTAGCCACGCGAAAAGTATATTACTGAAAATAATAAATTTTATTTTATACCAATTTATGAATTTGAAGTCATTTTATACAGGCCTGAATATCAAATTTATGTTAACTTAGAAAATCCTTTATGACCGGCATAGTAGACTTCTCAGATTTTAATTGGCTAATGACACGTCATCAAATAATCCATTGCCCCCGGTGTTGCTAGCCCGTATACCCAGGCGTTGCTACCAATTACCCCGGGAACTTCAAGCGCGTTTTCCTTAGTTCCGTTGTTATTCACATGAACAATGGAATTTTATAGATTATCCTTGATGTCTGAAATTAAATATGTAGTCGACTTACGATCTAATCCGTTTATGCCGATCATTGGCATTTAATTTAATAAGTACAAATGCATCATTTGGCTACCACTGTACTACAGACCTAGTTTTGCTAATGACCCACGTTGACGTCAGGCCGTCTGTCTAGTAACAGTCAACTTTTTTTTAATTCTAGTTTATTTGTCTCGTGATTAAGAACGTTGTGTATCTGACTATCTGTAATATTCTTGCAAAGGTAGTAAGTAGTACCCTTCACCCAATAAAGATATGTTTTATTGCTAAATTGCGACAAAACTTTGTTTACATGATATAAAAAAAACCTGTTGCTTCCACGTCACACTTTGCGCCCGAATTCACCGCAAAATCATCTGATTGGAAGTAAGACCAGGAATGATTTCATTATCTACGTTCATACCCGTAGACATTGATACTTTAGCACCATGAAGTAACCGAGTACACCCTGAGTCGAAGAACACTTATAGTATAATGATATTTGAATAGTAGCAGTTTTGGTAGTAAACTTGGCGTCTACCGAATAGCTTTGGTGGGTATTTTTATAATTTTATATTTTAGAGAGAAATGTACAGAGTCAGTATGTTCAAAACTATAAAACTGGTGTGACATGGATTAGTGCAAATTCTAAATGCGGAAAAGTCGGACTTGAACATAATGCAACTATTCTTACTCAACTACCATCATTACATCATCAACAATTTTGGATAGGACTCGGTATTTACAAAATAGTTAGTCCTTGGATGGAAGTTGTGGGTACGTATGCAGTTAATATATCCTTTTGTGAATTTGAAATTTGTCAATATATTAAGCTTATCTTGTATTGAACATGGATTTTGCCCAATGTTTACATCATAATCAGGCGCGGGGTAATGAAGAGTTTAATGTCCTACATAAGTGAACCGTGTAAAACGTGTTATGTTTACAATGCTAACATTGCACGTACTTTGTATAGAATGTTAAATGTATGTACTGTGTACAAATTGAAGAAAGTTACCAGCTGTTTGAATACTCCAGTTGTAGATTTCCTATAAATTAACATCCTCATAATTGAGATGTCAATTTGTACGTTCTTATGTAATGAAAATGCTTATATTACATATTGGTTGGTATTTCTGAAAAATATAATTGAAATAAAGTGTATTCCTTTACCTTGATTCAGAACTTATTGAAACCATTCGTTGTATCAGTCCGGTGTGCACCTCATAGTTTGTCTTTGAAACGACCTTTTTGTGATTTCAGAAACATGTATACATGAATCAATTTAATGCAATTCTGTACTGACGTTTATTAGAGGCACCATTAGTTTACCCATGTTCTAAACTATTATAACGATTAATGGAAATGTAGATAAATGTCAAGGAGACAGTAATAAACTGCACAATAAAACAGTCAAACGAAACCAATGGTTTTCAGACTACATTTGTTTTATAAAATTCCATTTGCCTGTTTTATGTTTAAATCGAGCAATCATTATTATTGTAGGATGTTATCGTTTGCAAAATCAAAGTGCAATAATGATTATTTCATCACCAGGATTATGTCAAAGGAAATGCAATTCAACGAAATATTTCACTTATAAGGTAATAAGTTAGCATTTAAAAAACACAGCAAATTTTCTATGGAAGTTAATGAAGGCTAATCGGTTTAGCAATTAAGAACCAAAATATTGTTTTTGTAAGGTTAAGACGTTCCTATTGGACATATACTTCATTGTATACAGGTCAAGTAATTATATTAAATAGAAATATTTTCGAAACATGCCTGATGGCACCAATAGTTACCAAACTCCCTAAAATGGTTGAGGAGGTATACGTTCTTGTACTAGCAAAATCAAAATTCCAACTGATTAATCATAAAACTATTGTTAATGATAATTTAAAAAAAGAATGATGTATGTTTTCAACGAATATTGCTTTTCGCCATGATGTATGTCAATTGTGTGGTATTGTTATCATGTGATAATTTTTGAAACGAGTTGTATTCATGTATCCTTATTTAAATTATCAAATACTATTACTTTACAGTATTATCTTGTTATTTGAATAGGGAATCTCGTTCATTTTACAACAATTAAAGGCATCTCGTAGGACTTTTTCTGAAAAGTTAGAAAGTTAAAGTTAAAGTAGTTCCATTAATTAATATAGCATATGAAGCACATATTATATGTTTTTAGAAACATCTAAAAGAATGCATGTGTCTAGGAAACGACATAAACGGTTGGTCCAAATTTAGCCTACATTATTGTACAAAACAAAATCTTTCTTCTGCAGCCTTAGTTCACAAAGGTAAGTACAGAAATTAGAGTTAAAGGCAATGTGCATTGAGGAAAACAAAAGATAACAATATGAGAGACAGTTTTAGGAAACGACTGTCATTGTATTATCAGAGCGTGTCTTGTTTGTTTTTATCTTTTGCTGATACTGTAAAATTATAAAGACTTTTAATTAATATATACAGACCTTCTAATATTTAAACTGACCACACGCACGATACATGCACGGACGATACACGCATGGTGAATGCACGGCACGATACACGATTCACGCACGATGAGCGATGAGCCTTACACGGAGGATTAACAAAAAATGAACGATGAATGATGAACGCTCGATACACGCACGGTGAATGATGAATGATGAACGCACAATACATGCACGGTGAATGTTGAATGATGATCGCACGATACACGCACTGTGTATGATTCATTGACGAATGGACGATAAGCACTCAACACACGATTCGTTAAGTCATTTAATTTAGAATGGCATTTAAAATTGATATATGATAATTAAAATGTATAAAGGTATACAAATTTTAGATATCGCGCTTTCAGTGTTGATTGGTTGGCAACATTCAATGTCGTAAATAGATTAATTGTCGTATATCTTTTAGTGTATTTCCAATACCAATGAGTGTTGTCAAATTATAAAACTCATCGATTTATATAATTCAACTTAATATTAAATATAGAAAACATATTTAAAGAGTGGCGGATCGAGCCATCTGTAAAAAGGGGATTCTCAATCCAGGATTAAAGGAATGGTTCCAACCATATGTCCCAAATTCAAAAGCATTGATCATCAAAAAAGGGGGTTTCAACCCCCAGAACACCCCCCCCCCCCCTATTTTTTTTTATCTGCCTTAATTTGTAACCTTAACTAATTTTTGATCATTTGTTTTTGTTCAGAAATGTATGAAATATTTGTCACTGGATATTACGCAAACATCAATCCCGGCGAGAGAAGAACAAAAATTTGCTTCCGCAAATTTACAGATTTAACATTGTTGTGCTGATACTTAGAGTAATTATGTATATATATTCATATGAAAAAAGTTCATCGTGAATGCAACATTGCAAATTATACTTTTAGAAATTCCCATTATAAAACTTAAGACTTTTTTAGTACTTTTGACGGGATAATGAAGGTTTTAGAATTTCCCGGCCCAAAGAAAATACCCGAAAGAGACAAAAGAAAGCCCTTTTATATAAACAAAACGTCTAAGATGGCCATTCCATTTAATATTATTTCAAGATTTTATTCATAACCTCAGACACATACAGGTGTACAAGAGGACCATATAATTACAAACATAAGATAATACATAGCGAGACAGGACAGACAAAACACAAATACATAGTATGTTATAAAAGACAATTGATGTAATTAGTTAAAGTATTTCATAATTTTCTTTACGAAAATTGATAATTCCTTTTGTACTTGTACGATACATATAGACAGCAGACCGGTAAATTTGTTCTTGCTTGGATGCATTAAATAATTATTTGGTATCAACTTTGATCTAAGAGCAGAAACATCAGCATTTTTACAGGTAAACCATCTATGAAACTCATCACCTATTCCCTCATTACATAATGTACATATTCTATTTTCACTCGCAATCCCCGCCCATCTCCCCGTCTCAATAGGTAACTTCAAATTCGAACATGAAAAGAATGAGGTGTATACTGAATGTTTTGGACATCTGTATCCCTGGATCTGAACAAGGATTTGTATAATTTAGATTCTATCATGTCATGTCATTGAGAATTATTACTTATTAAATATGAGTTCATGCTACATAATGTCATTTCCGTAATTGATAAAAAAAATAATAAAAAAGAATAAAAAATCCAATAACTTTTAATTTTTTAATATATTTGTATAACTAATTTAATTAGTTGACACGCGCCGATGTTTTAAACACGGTAGGTCTTAAAATATCAACGAATACGTGTTATCTCTGCGGTCAAGTGTAACCGGGAGTTTAAGACATGCCTTTTTAATCGGAAAGATAAAACCGATACCCACGGTCCCTAAATAATTGCATATCACTAAAACGGAACTTTAAAGAACAATGACAAATTCAATATCAAAAATGTCTGTGGAACAATTTTCAAGAATCAAAATTGAAAGTGTAAAATAATTAGTCGTTTTATTTCTATTACATGTAGTCTTTTATTTTTAAATGATAAACATTCAATTGGTTGTCGTTCTCTTTATCTCTCTCTATGATGTTTTTGCAGACAAAAACAATTCGCAGAATTAATCTAAATAGTCAGACATTAAACTCTCTTTTCTAAAACTTTTAGCATTAAAACCAAATTGCATGAAATTGAATATTATTCTCATCACTTTTACGGATGACCTTAATAATGTTTACGGATAAAATTATTTTTTTGACAGAATTTTATATATTGTAGAGTTCGTTTCTTTTTATAGACAATCTAATTGCTAACGTAAAATGATATTTTTCGCGACGTCAAACTGTGAAATATCGGGAAAAGATGCATTTTTTCGAGTGATTTTACCATTAGCTTAAAAACGAGCACATGAACCCTTCTTTTTTAAAATGACATTTGACTTGAAACTGTATGAAGATTATTCGTTCCAACTTTTATGAAGAAATCACCGTTTTTTTATTAACTAGATGAATATACAACAAAAATGCCGTTTTTTTTCTAAAATCTCTTTCTTTTAACCAAAATTAATAATTAACAAAGAATTGTTACACAAATGTTGAGCCTAATTTTGTAACGAAGATATTCCTAATCTATTTACCGAAATCCAACAAAAACGTTAGGGATGTCTGTTCAAAGGACAGACATGTCCAAGAAACCGAAATGTTAAGTAAATGTCGAAAAATTCAAACCCATTTATCTTTTAAATTTAGCACATGAAGATATATTTTTTTATTTCATATTCATTATTAATTGATTTTGTAAAAAATAGCTTGTATGCAAACTTTCTTAAAATAAATCACTGTGGGTTTAAAACTGTACAGTATGCCCAAAAGCTAAATGACATCGTCAGATTATGAGGGTCTGGATGGGTATTCATTAATTCTGTATTCTATTATTTTTAGCCATTTTTTTTCTCTTCATGCATGTAATACTTTTTGCCTATCATTCTTTATTCCTTATATTCTAGTACCTCATCATTCTCTTTTCTTAATGTATTTGGTTATTTTCTCTATTCTTTATTTATCTGTCAATTATTTTCTATTTTGTAAACCCCCATCCATACCCCTCTTGTATAGTGGAAGACGATAAACATTTTAGTATACATACCACCTGTTGTTATTTGTCACCTGGACACAGGACTTATATATATATATTACGTAATAGCAACGAAGTGTAAAATTATCGATATAATAAATTCAGTAGAATATAATCTGTATCAATGCACTGTATTTTGATCTGACAACAAGAATACATTTGTTTATCATATTTAAAGTTTATTTAGTTATATTTGATCATGTTTTAGTTTCTAACAAAACAACGTATTTTCAAACAATCTCTAAAACGAGCCGAATTTAAGAGCCCATATCAAGAGATAGGCCTTACTTAGCTTTAGGTGTTTTTGAGAAAATATCCATTTAGGAACCAAATTGTGGCTTTTTTATATTTATATCAAAATGGCCGTATTTTGTCGAAGAGAAAAGGGTTAACAATTACCCAAAGTGCGACATGCGAGAAAAGGTGTCGTTTTCCCTAAAAAAAATAATTTATTGAAGTAACTAATTTTTTTAGGTTACGTCACGGGAATATATTTTAAATGAAAAGGTTCAACTGGATGCATCCCTAAACAAAAAATTAAAAGAAAACATATATATATATATATATATAAAATGACGAGTATGCGTCAATCAGACAGCAATCCAACATAAACACAAGTAGGTTACCTGACATCTAGAATGAGAGATTTAAGCATAACCCGCGCTGGTATCAACTTTTTGAGTTCTGAGTAAAATTCTATGTACATGTAGTACTCCGAAACGTGAAATATAAGAAAGTTTTTTTTTACGTACGATGGAGTGTGACATTCCTTAAATGCATACGGGTCCACAGACTCTCCTTATTATAATATAATGGTAAATGAGGATCTCATTAGAGGAACAAAGTAAAGATACATGTTAACGCAGAATAATTTCCACATGCAGAAAATTAGAGAACGATCTCTCAATTAGTATGCAACTGTAACTAATACATCCATAGACAATACATGTAACACTAGTAACTGCAACTTCATATACTGACTTTGAAACAAATATACTGCTCATAATAATTGCACATCTACGATTTTAATCTAGCTATCACGCGTCATATAGACCATAGTGCACCATCGAACGGCTCACAACACTTCGGCGCAGACCATCGCACTTCAGCGTGACCATCAAACTTCATGGTCACCATTTCACCTCCGAGTCATACATACATGTGTATATACACTTTTTACTTGATTTCAATAATTGCAAAAACTTTTAGACCGATTTTCTGATAAGGTCCGAGAACACAGTTACTTCGTAGTGCATTTCTTTTAGACAATAAATGAAAATTAAAAAAATCCCACCTGCGCTTTCTCAATAATGTTTTTACAGTGTGTTGAACTACTTTTGGGACAAATTTAATCAAAATTATAGAAAACTTTATCAGCTCTAACTCAAAATATGCACATTTTTATGTTAAGGGGGTTTGAAATCTTTTGACAGCTTCCGAAATGCTAATTTCTAACCTTTTTCAGTTGAACCAAATCACTACTTTACTTTAAAATTCATGACCCAAATTTTTTTACAGTGTAATTTCATCCCCCTAATTGCTATTTGAGGCATACAACACGAAGAAATAAATTTCGAAGGGGTATAACAAAAAATTGGCAAGTAACACACTGTCCACACTAGGGACTATATTCGTGGACGAAACTCAAAGGACGATAACTGTGTTCCCAGACCATAATGGTTTTTATTGCACTAAAGTAATAATTTAAATTCTCGCGGGTATTGCCTGAGGGAAATACGGTTCATTCAAGGGTTTACAAATCTTCATAACTTAAATATGTTGATACTTATGTCACGAACAGATTTATATGACAAACATTTTTTTTTCAAATTGTCAGTATATACATTTAGAGGTTTTTTTAAGAAACGTTTATTTCAGCTACCACAGACTAAGTGGGCCTTTAATGGATTTAGCTCTTATGTAAAAATAAGAAGATGAAGTATAATTGCTAGTGAGACAATTATTCAAGAAAGTTCAATGAGACAATTATTCAAGAAAGTTCAAATCAAGCGGATGTTAGCAGTTATAGTATATATAGGCCGTACGACCTTAAATAATGAAAAATACGGAAACTGTAAAGTCGGTCAAACGAGGCCCCGCCCCGACGTGAAAAAATACGAAACAATTCAATTGAAAAAAACTAGTGGCCTTATTTATAACAAAGCAATTTTGTCCCAAAAAAGCCCAAATATATATAACAGAATTGAAGTTACGACAACCACTGAACTTACGTGCCTTTGACTTTGGACAGACATATATATATATATATATATTGATTACTATCTTCGACCACATGTAGAAAACTTGCCATCTTTTATAAAAGATTCTACAGATTACCTACTAAAAATGCAGGATTTAAACCCTGCCAATACTACTCTTGTCACAATGGATGTCACCTCCCTCTATACGAATATTCCTCATGCGGATGGCATTGAAGCATGTAGAGAAGTGTGAATGTGTTGGTCCTTTATTGGTCCCATAGCTATTCACTCCTATCTTTTTTATACATTGTTTGGCTTTCAAATAATTAGCTTTGAACGTTCCTATTGAAAGTAAATCCAGAAAAGCGTTACGGATGCATGTATTTATGAAGTGTTGTTTTGTGAGGGGATCAAGACGTAGGAATGTAAATGAGTGTTATATGTGTGCAATTAAATCTACATCCGAACTTTAGTGCATATCAGTTGTTTCCTGTATTTGATATGCAAATTATCACAAAACTAAATGGATAAGATGGATGAATTAATAGTAGATCGTTTAACGTCCAGTGACATCTATTATAGATTCATTATTATTAATTATGAACATTGGCAATCATACCACATCTTCTATTTCTATAAGGACGTACATGTGTAGATTTTTGTCTTTTATTGTAAACGACAGTGTCCCCGGGCGTCAAAACCGAAAATTAGACATATGTAAGTTTCTGAAACATACATTTCATTATCTAACCAATGTTAAGTGTTCTAAATTCACTCCACATTTCAGAATTTATTCTCATGATTAAATCAAGAAGAAAGAATCATTAAATGCTCATGCAATACAAATAATACCGTTTTGAGCTTTAACACCAAAGCAATCCTTAAGACGGTACACAGACAAGATCTAACGGTTCACTTGTTATTATGTTGAACCAATTTGAGAATCAAACGTTAAATACTACATGTATATTTGATAGATGAATCATGTATTCTGTATTATTCCCCAACAATGAGAGCTCGGATGAAAAAGAATTGGAATGATTTAAAAATCAAAGTTATAAATGTACATGAACAGGCAAAAAATGTACTCCATCTCATTCATTGGTGATTAAGTTGCATATCATATAATGTAAGTATTACTAGACACAATTACTGCGGTACGTCTAGACACTGCTAAGGACTCCTTAGTGCACTAAGGATTTATAATATAACACTAAGGACTAGAAGGGGTGCTATTATATAAACACTGTTTTCATATTATGGTAGAGATTAATATTTGATGCATATATTCCAAAAAAGAACCACAAATAAATGAGTAATTGCATAATGTTTAAGCACGTGCCGGTTTTTCTTTGATATTGCCGAAAATCGGTGAACCGATTGAAACGGGCCTACTCACATAACAACTGATTAAACAATTATAAAGATTATTGCTAAATATGTATAATCGAATGTTTTGTTCTTATTTACAATGATCAAAAGGATTAATCATTTTGTTTTTGTCTTATTTCTCTTCCAACAAAGTTATTTGCCATAGCATTTGATATGCGTCAACTATAAAAGTTAGAGTCTGGTCAGCTTGTTAAACTGTTTATGTAATAAAGAGGTATCAAGACAAAAGGAATAGATAAATTTTTGATTTAAATCCGATAAAGATGCGTATATATACAATATGGTTTCACTAAAAAAAGTAAGTGAATTTAAAATAATCATTATTCGAACTTTAATCAAATGAAGTTTCATTTTGAAATATATAAAGGAGACAAATATTGAAAAAAAAAATTCAACTGTTTTAAGTACATAATATACGAAAAATTAACAGAAAAACTCACATTTTTCATGATTTTATATTATAATTGCTTACTTATTTGTATATGAAACCAGAATGTCGACAATAATAAAATTTGATATTCTATGCTCAAAAGCCAAATATACGAATAATTCCCGAGAATTATATCCCGTAGAGCAAAATATATAATTTTGTCAAAAAATATTATGATTTGTACAAATTTAAATGCTTAGAAAATATCATTTTACTTATGATGAGAAAATTATAATAGTACTTAATTCTTCATAATCTATTTCTTAAACGGCTTCTCTTTCTGAATATGTATGAAATATTTGTTACTGGACGTTAAGCACAATCAATCAAATATTGCACTAAAAAATGAAATAGACAATAAAAGCAACAATTTTATCCATCTTGGAGTCTGGAGTCTGTTTGTACAGTAAACATACTGAATTCGTTTTTGTCCAGAACTATATTCCTTAAACAAGTTCAAGTATGTAAATAGAGTATCTTGTGGGAGCTATTTTTCGGGCTAAACATTTTTCTTTACTTAAAAAAATTACTAAACAATTTTCATGTTTTATCATAAGATTAACCGATGTATACTTTAGATTTAAACAAAAGATGTTGAATTAAAACAAAAAATTAAAAGAAATAATAAATACATATTTAATGTCTGGTTGTTTTCATATGCAAATAATTTTTTTTTGTTTAGATAATAGTGTAATCGGTTATGTAATTTGACACGTGTCTAACGGTTCACTCATTTTCAGCAATATCAAAGAAAAACCGGCACGTGCCTAAATATTGTACAATAACTCGTTTATTTGTGGTTCATTTGTATACAATTTGGAATTTATGTATTAAATGTCAGTCTCTTCCATAATATGAAATTCTGTTACATGTTATAGCAACCCTTCTAGTCCTTAGTGGCATATTATAAATCCTTAGTGCACTAAGTCCTTAGCAGTGTTTAGACGGAAATTGTTTTATCTTGATAGATGCAAACGAAATTTCAATGAATTATTTGTAATTATCAAAATAACTATCATATCCAATAAAAATGAAAAAAAAATCTATCGGATAAAAACTACCGTTTTTTTTTTTTCTATGAAAGAAAATATATATCCTATTGGAGTCAAAGTTGTTCTATTGATTCGAAAGGACAAAACTATCCTCGGTAACGGAATAAAAATACTCCCATGGTAAAAAATATCCGTAATTTTTAATAATCCTAGAAGGTTAACAAAGAGCTATTGTAAATTATGTTTTCGGAATTTTTAGACATAAAATAAAAGCGGTGTCCTGGATTTGCAATCATGAACACGACGAAAAGTTAATCCGAGGAAATGTTACATGTTAATTCTAAACATAATTTCAAATAAAAAAAGTTCCTATATTAAAATCATTCTTAAGGAATACGTGATATATTTGCCTGTTCTTATACTTTTTTATTTACAAAATGCCTTTATATAGATATAAGAAGATGTGGTATGAGTGCCAATGAGACAACTCTCCATCCAAGTCAAAATTCATAAAAATAAACCACTATATACATATAATTTTTTATTTTTATTTAATTTGCCATAAAACGTATTTAGCTTAGTTTAATTGAAAATAAAAATATTGTTGAAGAGGAAATACATGTCCGTGTTAAATTCGCCCCAGTTTGTTTTTATTCAAGTTTGACATCTAACTTCTTAATCCGCGATCCGCATTTATCCGACACCCTTATATATTGTATTTTCTTGATGGAATACCCTCGGGTACATGTGACCATCAGGAACTTAGACAAATATAATATTTGTAATAGTATTTATGACCTAAAACCTAAAGGAATGAAAATATCTAAGTAGAATATGAATTTGCCAAAATAGTGGAGAATTATAATATATCATAGTTCAACATTGGAGAATAGGTTAAAATGTTCATCAAAATGTATAGCTTCCTGTGCCATGATTTGTCTTAAATCTACATATGGGCATTTTAAAATGACATGAATTTCATCTTCAATAGTAGAGCTACAGTAAAAACATGTCCTTCTTTTCTTTCATACCGTCCTGTTTCTATTTTTAGTGGAGCTACCGCACATCTAAATTTTGCACCTCTGTTTTTAAGTGACAGAATATTTTCAAATAATTTTTAGTGCAATGATTTTTCTTGAATAATTTGCAAGTCTTCAATAAACTTCCCTCTGCATATGCAGCAACTCTTATACCCCAGTTTGAATTAATCTTGTTAAATACATCTACCTCAATTTGTTCAATACATTTAATTCAAAATTACAATATTGCTCATAATTATATGATTTTAACATCTCTATAACTCTCAAGCTCCAATTCTGTTTGCATGACAATTTTTAACAAACAGTTGTTCAACAGTATATTTTATTAGTCAATTGTTAACTTGTACGCGGCATCTCGCTTAGTTGAATAGAAATAAAAATTTTAACTGTTATGTCTTAGAAATGTCATCATGTAATTGTTTATACGTAGAACATGTATCGTTACTAGTATATTAAAATGTATCAGTCCAAGCCAAGACTTACTAAATAAACACGAAATATTAACAAACGACAAATAAATTTAACACAAAAAGTCGTGAATCTGAATATACGTTATGTACGATGCAGTTAATTAAGAGTGCACAAGAAAGTAAGTAAGAATGTAAATTTTATTTAAAATCGGAACATATATACACTATAACAGATAAAATATGAGATTTGATGAATGCTATAACCGACTATCATATACAAATGTAAAAATCACAACGAATGATCGATACACGATTAGAGATGAACGATTGACGAATGCACGTACACGGTTAATAAGCCTGAATGATTGATGAACACACGATACACGTTTAAGAATAAATGATTAATGAGCGCACGTTACACGATTAACAATGAATGAATGATGAGCGCACGATTGGTACACGCACGATACACGCACGTTACATGCACAATACACGATGAACGCACAGAAAAATGGACAGTTTGAATTTTAGAAGGTCTGTATGCAGTATGTTCTTTTTAAACTGGGCCCGATTTGGTGGAGTTACATCCTACAAAGTCTGTCCCAATCATTTGTAAGCAAATCCGCTCAAACCAGTGCTATGGGGCCGCCTTAAACTTTTGTTTGCTCAATGTCATCGCTGTGACGTTGAGATGAAGAACAGCGCTGTTCCTATGCTTTGTGTGTGCAGGTACTGATTTTGTGTCATATATGTATACGGGGAGGGAAGACACCACTGTTATTTTTTCAGAAAAATGACATACATTGTAAATTTCATCAAATTATGCCAAAAATCAGGCGTTCACAAATTAATCTACATTTATGACGTCAGAAATACATCCCTTAAATGGTCAAAAATATTTTATAACTGAAACAATGGGACATTTTAACATATGTTTTCATAAAATTTTCACAAATTCATCGTTGAATACGTTTTATGGCAGATACGTTTTTAGGGCAAAAATTATGAGCTAGTGAACCAACTCCTATAAGATTACTTGGTCATTACTCAACTTGGTACATGATAAACCCGTAGTTTCTTTTCTAAAATGTAATGTCGCTTTTAACCTTGGAAAAATCAACCGGAATTGACCCGCTGTAAACCGGAAGTAGAAATTTTTGCACATATCTAATTAAAAAGTACATAGAAACCATCTATTTTTTAAATAAGCATATATAAACCTATCATGTGAGACAGGAAGCGACCTTCAATAAAACGTAAGTCGCTAATTATCTCCCTTAATACAGATAAAATATGAGACCGGAAGTGACATTTTCTAACTCCTGGAAGTTGGCAATTATCTCCCTTATTACAGATAAAAGTATACAGAAACCATTTATTTTTGGAATCAGTGTGAATAACGCTATCATATTCGACCGGAAGGGTCATTTTCTAAACCGAATGTAGCAAATTATCTGCATTATTTCAGACAAAAGTATTTAATAACTAAATATTCATTAAATCAGTATGAAGAAATCTATGATTGGACGCTTCAAGTAAACCGGAAGTAGCTTCTTATCAATTATTTAGATAATTGATGTGGAAAGACCTTCAATTGTTCTCTGAACAATTGAGTTTTATTTTTTTCTGCTGCAAAATTTTGTTCTTGCTTGTGATTTTTGCTTCGCAACATGTCACTTAAATATTTGGTATATGTTATCGTACAGTTTATGTGCTTTTAATTTTGACTTTGCTTAACTGAACAATATTCTTTGTAACAGTTATCTCCCCAAACAATATTTTTCTTGTGTGCGCATCTCCTTCGCAACGGTAAAAGAAATCGACAAATTATTTTTCCCAAAGGCTCGTTAAATCCTCAGAATGCTTCGGTCAATTTTAACTGAAGCAATACGAAGACTCCAAATGAGAGTTATTTCCCCTTTTTATTTGACATGAGTGGTATAGACATGTAACTCATGCACCGTTAGTGATAGAGACCTAGGGAATTTTGATTTTAGGTACTTGTTCCACCAACAAGAAAATCCTGTCAAGGTCAAAGGTCAAAGTCATTTTATAAATGTTGCCCTTTGCTTGCGTGTGCATCTTATCTTGTACTATAAAAGCTAGATATAAAAGTACTGATGCTAAATGTTTGGGTTGTTGAGACGAAGAAATGGTACCTTCAGTCCAAAGCGATCTGATGATATCTTATAGGAGTTATTGCCCCTAAAATGTTTAGATTGAAGTTATATCGAATATGGTTTCTTTCTGATACATGATACAGCCATAGTGTCTTTTGCAAAGGGATGGGTGACACATGACCTTGAAAATATCAACCGGAACTGACCTTTTGCAAACTGGAAGTAGCTTTTTTTTGCACTTACATATACTTACTATAAAAGCAATATATTTTTAGAATCAGCATACAATAACCTTTTATTGACACTGGAAGTCATCTTCAGTAAATGGGAAGTAGCTAATTATGTCCTCAGTTTGAAATAAAAGTATATAGAACCCATATATTTTCGGAATCAGTGTAAAGTAAGCTATCTAATGGCACCAGATGTTGCCTTCTGTGAACCGGAAGTGGCTGATTATCTTCCTTCTCTCAAGTGAATGTTCAAATAAACCTTATATTTTTGGAATCAGTGCTTAGCAAGCTATCATATGAGGCCATAAGTGAAATTTTTAAATCTGAAGTTGCAAAATATTTCCCTTTTTTCAGACAATAATATATAGAAACCATATATTTATGGAATCAGTATGAAAAAACATGTGTAGCTAAACCGAAAGTATCATCTTATCTATTATTCAGAAATCTAATGTGGAAAGACCTTCAATTGTTCTCTAATTACTAGGTCTTTCCACTTTTCGGTGGAAAGACCTATTGTATTTGTTCTGCTTATTATCATTATTATTATTATTTTTTTTTTTCTTCCGCCAAATTTTGTTCTTGCGATAAATATTTGATTCGCAATATGTCGCTTAGATATTTCTGACATTGTATCGTGCAGTGTATGCGCTTTTAAATTTCACCCTGCTAAACCGAACAATTATCTTTGTAAGAGTTATCTCCCTATTCACTGTTTATCAAGTGTGTACATCTCCTTCGTAACAAAAAAAGATATCGACAAAATTCTTTTTCTAAATTGTTCGTTACATCCTCAGGAATTCGATGAAATTTTATAAGAGTTATCTACTTTACCAAAAAAAAAAATGTCGGTATGTTTTTTTAACTCATAAACCTTTAACCGTATAACCCTGGAATCTTTTTATTTGAGGCCCGTTATTCCTAACTTAGAAAATGAAGTCAAGGTCAAAGGTCAAGGTCAAGTTCTCAATTTTGACTTTTCCTTGTTTTTGCATTATCTCCAACTTTTAAAGATATATATGAAAGAACAAGTGCAAAATGTTTGCTTCATTGTAATGAAGATATGTGACATTTGGTTTGAAACAATCTAATGGCATCTTAGAGGAGTTAATGCCCCTGAAATGTCTAATTAAAAGGTTAACTGATTATTACTTCAACTTGGTTCATTATAAAGCCATATGACCTTTTACAAAAGGTTTGGTGACATATGACCTTGAAAAATGTCAACCGGAAGTGACCTTGAGAAAACCGTAAGTAGCCTGTTTTGCACTTTTTTTATGGAAAAGTACTCAGAATCCATATATTTTGTAATTTAAATACATAAACTTATCACTAAAGACCAGAAGTGATTTTTCGATAAACCGGAAGTGGCCAATTATCTCCTGTTTTACATGCAAAAGTATACAGAAACTATATATTTTTGGATTCAGTGTAAAAGAAGCTATCAAATGAGACCAGAAGTGACGTTTACTTCACCGGAAGTAGCACATTATCTCCCTTATTTCACTCAAAAGTATATAGAAACATTTTTGTTATCAGTTTGAAGAAACTTATGATTGGATAACAATTTCAACTTTGAACTAGCTTCTTTTCAATAACTTTGAACATTGATGTGGAAAGACTTTGAATTGTTCTCTGAACAATTGGTTTTTAATATTTATTAATATTATTATTATTGTTATTTTTATTAATATTGTTGTTAACCTTTTCTTCTAAAAGAAGTTTGGAATTAAGTTTTCTGAAAACACGACATGAGACGTTTGTGCCCTTAAATTGTAAAATTCTATAATCCTTTCAAAGTTATGTCGATTTTTATAAAGAATGTTCAAAATCAACAATAACATTCTGTTAAACCACTGCGATATTATGTATATGTCATACATGATACACTGCAATTTTAAAGTACTTTTGTTACGATACATTTTGTACATGACTTGTGCAACCGCCAAATCCCAAATAAAATAACTCACAAGAACATCGGAAGAGGAGTGAATGAGCCTTTTCTTAAAGGTTGTCATTTCAATACGTCGTAAGCTCTCTGAGCATTGTCTGTTTCTGAAATAAGATTGATGGTGCTTTTATTTAATAAGATATAAACTAAATATGTATTACTATACCGTTTTGAAAACTGATGGCCTTACATCGATACTTATATTGTGGCATTGCACAAGGTCGTGTTTTTTCTCCGTCTATTCATAACGTCTTTGCACGAAGTATGTTGGATTTGTACTGTAAAGTTAACGTGATTTATTTAATATTCCTAATTGTCTTTGAACTAGCTTTCAGTAACGGCGAGTACTTTTAGATCAGTGATTGGTCTTTCTTGTCTTGTAGTCGTTTTGTTTGTGGTTTTGTGATTCGTCTACCGCTATCGTTACAGTTTTCTTTTTCCTTTGTTGTGATATTACATTACTGCCCCCAGGTTAGCGAAAAATTCTAACCCATGCAAATATGTTTAACCTCGCCACATCCTGTATGTTCATGTCTTATGTTCGGAGCCTGAAGTTGTTGTTTGCCATACTAGTATTTGTTTTTCGTTACCTGTTTAATCATAAATTAGGCCGTTGATTTTCTAGTTCGCATTGCCTACAATTGTCATGTCGGGTCCTTTCATAGATTACTAAACGATATTTTGGTTTTTTCATTGTTGAAGGCCGTAAATAACCTATAAGTGCTAACATATAGTATATGGTTGGAAGTAAAACGCATCTCCTTATTTTCATATTTTGTGAAAAATATTGTTTTGATTGGGATAAAACGATCTTATCATATATGTTTGAACGTGAATTCGGTAAATAAAGTTTTTTGACAGTGATTCAATTGTTCCTGAAATACAAGAACTTGTTAAAGTCTTAAACTGATGAGGAAAAAATTGAAATAAACGGATAAATGTCTGGCATACTACAAAAGTATCTGGTAGATTTAAGATACTTTATCTTTTTCGTATTCATTGGAAACTGACATTATCAAAATGTTTAATTTCTTAATTGACAACAAATTTGTTACGTTTGCAGGATGTGCTTTTCAAAAAATAATCGGTATTCCCATACAAACCAGCTGTGCTCCTCTTCTTGCTGATTTGTTCCTTTATTTATCTGAGGCTGATTTTATACTGACGCCTCTAAAAACGAATGAAAAGAAGCTAGCATTATCCGTGTACGTCACTTTCCGCTATATAGATGATATATTCTCACTGAATAATTCAAAGTTTGTTGACAATGTTGAACGCATCTATCCCATCGAACTTAAAATAAGGATACAAAATATGCAATTATGTTCTAATTCATAAATTCAAGCGACCATGAATTATTTACAAATCAAACTTGACACCTTTGTATGGGATCAGCTTGCTTGAAAGTGTGCAGCAAAGCTTTAATTTTATTAAAAACAAATGCAAACGAAAGTGCATCTGTTACTGTCTGCCTAGGCCGCTGCAGGTAATAAACACGAAAACCAATCTACAAGAATAAAAACAATTTTCATTATGTACGCAAATACAAATTATGAATCAAATTAAAGATTATATTCTTACACACATTATTATTCACATAAATAAAAAACAACACAAGAAAAATACATTTTGTCAGGTGGGAGGGTGGGAAACTTTACTGCACCAAAAGCAAACCTCGAATGACAATATCTTAAATTCACACAACCGCCAAAAGTATAGCACGAAATATTTATATTGATTATATTCAAATATTATGGTCAGTTCTAACTCAACTTATGAAAATCATTGACCTATTATATACATTCGACACGTGTATCAATTATAAACAAATGCACGTGGTAATGTTTACATACCGGTGTACATAAATTAAATACATATATTTAAGAATGCCTCATATCTCGACCTTCATCTAGAAATTGACTATTAGAGTCGGTTGAGAACATAACTTAACGACAAAAAACTGGTGAAGTTGAAATCATCACTTTGGACGCATTCACGATTTTGTTGACTGTTTTGGAATATCTGTTTCACAAATGAATATGGATATGTTCCAATTGTCGTTTTCACAATCCCGTCCTCTTTTCCTCTAATTTGACCTACTTCATTAGATTATTACCGGGTTTGTACTTATATGACCAACGCGATGGTTGCCACTAGTGGAATAGGATCTGCTTACCCTCCGGGACAATCTGAGATAGCCCCCGGTTTTTGGTGGGGTTCGTGTTGATCAATCATTAGTTTTCTATGTTGGGTTTAGTGTACTGATGTTTGGTTTTTCGTTATTTTTCGCTTTTTGCCGTGAAATTGTCGACTTGTGTGTTTGAATATCCCTTTGGTATCTTCGCCTCTCTTTTAAAAAAGATAGGCATACATCTAAAACAAAAATGATCTGTGTTGCATATACTGTAAATTTATAAATTATTGCGAGGTTTTTATTAAGGCGAATAATGCAACTGGCTGAGATTCGCAATAATTCGAGCTCGCATTCTGATATCTGATACATATATCTATATGCAGCTTTAGCCGAAATCGCAATAATTAATCTCGCATTTTTGGCAATATTTAAAAAATCGCAATATTAAATGAACGCAATAATTTCTACAATTACAGTACATAAAAAATTGTTATACTGCAAGACACATTTATTTAGTTGTATTCACTATTAAATTATAATTTTGTTTTAATTTAAATGATTCCTTTTTCCCCAGTTTTTCAAGAATATGTTCCGCACGGGAATGGAGAATATTGTACTACTTTAAAATGCCTTGGTGGACAAAATAACTTAAAAGCTGTTAACTGTAACACAGACTCATTTGTAGCAGGAAGATGTGGTAAATGTTTAGACATTATTAATAAAAGTAACAGTTTACAATTGTATGCGTCCACATTTAAAAATTTACTGCATTAGAAACGCTTAAACAAAACAAAAAAGAAAGATTATAATGGTATGCTACTTAAACACAGGAGAGGTTTATGGACAAAATTAACCAAAATAGAAAATAAATCTAAAGTAGACTTTACCCGAATTTGAACTTTAATTTCCTAATATTTTGTAACTCAACTACGAATTAAAAAAAGGCATGTTGTGAATAATATTAGAATTGAAGCACTGATTCTTCTGTTTTTTTTTAATTTGAAATATTGGCAGGGATACATTGGCTTATATAAGGTTAATTTTATATGCTGTTGTAAGCGTACAAATGTTTTCAAAATATATTCATATCAAAATGTTTTAACAAAAATACAAAACACTCGACGATATCCATTATGTTGGCACAACTTGGTCAAAACAAATGAGTTGGTTAACCTGACAATAATTGGGATTCATCAGCCAAACAGATATAACAATACAACTGACTTAACAGTTCAAACAAACATTACAAATAATTCTGACAACGTCGCCAACAAGAACGTTTTTTTGTAGTTGATCGTACATACAGTAAAGTAAAACAGAATGACACATCATACACTTTCCAGATAAAATACAAATTACGTGAAATATAAATATATATGTATAAGTGTACACAAAATGAAAATAAAAAAAAAAGTTCATGCGTCCGAATCGTAGCTCTGAACTCACCCACATCAGAAAAGCTAAAGTCGTCTGTGATGTATGTTTACACAGTTTTGGTTGCAGGATCCTAAATATTCTCTCAGTAACATATTATGTCTGTTTAAGCTGTTCTCACAATTTTTTCACCAACAAGTCTGAAAAGACCATAATTTGTGACCTACTAATTAAATCATAGAATTTGAAAGAAATAAACTAAACTACCAAAAAACCTGGCATTTTGTAAGATCAATATAAAATTGAGATAGCTGTAGAGTTTTATGAAAATTCAACTTGTTTTGAAAAAGTTAAAGACATTTTTAAAGTTGACTATCTGAATTTAGTCTGAACTGAAAATTCTAGTTTTTTTTTTCATTTACCAATTAAATCCTTTAATTTGACAGCATTAAACCAAATTACCAAATAACCTGGAGTTTTGTAAGATCAATATATAATTGAGATAAATGGGCTGATTCAGACCAGTCGAGACTACATTTAAAGATCGAGACTGAGTTGAGACTGGTCGAGCCTATATTTAGACTATACAAAGATTATCAAGTACTCCGGGATTCCGGTAACGGGCTTTGACTAAGGTAGCGGTTTGTAATCAGGCAAACAAAAATTGTGAAATTCGAAGAAAATACAGCTTAGTTGCAATATATTGGCGTGTAATGTTTACCATAAACATTCCTTTTGTCAGTTTACACGTTCTTAACATACCAGAACATTCTACAATTCTAATAAAATACAAAATCTAATGAAGTAAGCAAAGTTAAAGAAAAAATGGCGTCGTATGCCGACACAACCACAACGGATCCAAAAACAGTAGACTCTTCAACGATGGATGGAGTCAAACCAGTCTGTGTTCAAGAAATAGATGTGTTTGGCTCACTCACAGATCGAGTAACATCAAAAACACTTTACGAATAATGAAACGTATAAGGTTCTTGGTTATTCAGTCGAAGTATGAACCATCATAGGACTTCAACGTATAAGAGATCTTTGGAGAATATACTTGGACTGTGAGTCTGAAAGAGACCACCTTATCTCTAAGGGATTAGAAATTCGAGGCAAAAAGGTCAACGTCTACTCAAGGAACCCTCGGGTGACTATACATGAGAACAAGGACAATGTTAGATTTAGAGTGAAAGATATCACTTTCTCTGACGAGCACTAGACGAACGGTGCTGTGTAATCTTGAACCACTTTAGAGAACGTCTGAGATTTGAGAATAAGCTTACTAACTGTCTAACTGTCGATAGAATTGTTATATGTGAGGGTCCATTAACCCAACATATTCCTCGCTCTATAGTGATAGGTAAATACAGAGCCACAGTTATGTACAATGATCAACTAATGTCAAACAGTCGTCCAAAAAGTGCTCAAAATGTTTAGCCGATGGCCATACTATTAGCAATTGCCCTAATGACTGGGTATGTAAATCGTGTGATAAGGAAGGTCATAAACACATTGATTGTATGGAAAATGACTTTTCTGATACCAATCAACAATCTGATGTACATCAAAGCACAAATGATGCAAATGAAAACATACATGCTGTTGATGACACTCCTGTAGATACTGATGCTACACAACAACAAAGTCACACAGATGATACACCAACAACTAGTCAACCTGAACCTACAAGCGTACATGAAGACGACATTGATATGTCCCAGTCAATATTGACTCAGGAGGCAGGGAACAAAAAAAAATCAAAGAAGGAGAAAAAAAAATAACACAAACCCAAATTACTTCATTTGTATCTGAACAACAGGAGTGTGTATCAACTCCTGCGAAACTAAAAACCAACAGAAAGTAGTGGAAAGTTCTACTGTTACACCGACCAATGTTCTGCATGACAACAAAGGTGACACCACAGTCAAAAAGGACGAAAACTTTGGCAACCTAATCATATCAATTGAAAGTCAATGGTATTTATCAGTACTGTAAATACAAACAGTTTACAGAAACTCAATATGAAAATGAACAAATGTAACACTAATTTGATAATATACTGTAATACAGTGACATTTATTTTTTGTATGATACTTTCCTCACAGTTCCAGCTAATTCAGATACCTTCTTATATCACAAAATAAATGCATATATCACTTTTCAATACTGTTAACAGATATGCAAAGAGAGCATTTTTGCACACCAAAAATGAATAGTAAATTGATAACCAATGTACACATCCAGTGTCATGCATGCAGCTATACACATGTTCACATTTCACACTCAGATGATGCGCAAAACTTTGAGTCCAAATTGAAAAATAGAAATTGTCCAGTTCATACTGTAAACCAACATGTACATCGGACTTATTTTAAACTGAGTTTTACTGTGCGTATTGCTGTGTGTTTGTTTATTCTACATTGGCTAGAGGTATAGGGGGAGGATTGAGATCTCACAAAACATGTTTAACCCCGCGACATGTTTGCGCCTGTCCCAAGTCAGGAGCCTCTGGCCTTTGTTAGTCTGGTATGTTTTTTTTTTAATTTAGTTCATTTATATGTTTTGAAGTTTAGTATGACGTCTATTTTCACTAAACTATTGCACATTTTTATTTAGGGGCAAGCTGAAGCCCGTCTCCGGGTGCGGGATTTTCTCGCTGTGTTGAAGACCGATTCGACTGTTTTCTGCTCATTGGTCGGGTTGTTGTCTCTTTGACATATTCCCCATTTCCATTCTCAATTTTATTACCTAAATTAATATATTGTAAACTTTGTAAATATAACCTTTGTGTAAAATTTTCATGTAAATATTTATCTCAACAGAAGCATTGTAATTTATGTATATTTATTGTTTTGAGTAAAATTTATTACTCAATTATTGTATTCACAAACTGGGTGTGGTATATGTTTGTCACAGCTGAGTTCGTAAACAAAGTCATGTTGCTGACCCAAAAAATTACCCGTAAAGTGAAGTAATACTGTGTAAAAACTGTATGCATTTTACACTTGAAAACAACACTATGTAATATTGTTTTTAATAATACCGTATATCTTAATGATACTATGTCTCTGAAAAATATGATAAAATGTGAACAATATTTAGTATGTTCTTGCATAGGATCACTCAGTAATGTAAAACATTATACACTATGTAGAAAATTTATCGTTAAAATCATAATACAACAGCCGATAACTTTTCACCTGTTGGTTAAATTAAACCTGGGTGTAACAGTAGTAGAAGGCACAAAATCGATAAATGATACTATAAATAGATGGGGGTTTCCCAATCATACAGTTAATTTAATTCTTACCTTTAAATAACAATCATGGCTGATTCAAAACTTCATATCTGCACAGTCAATTCTAAGGGACTACAGCAAACTAAAAAAAGAAAACTACTAGTTGAATGGACAAAACAACAGAAATGGGATATTCTTTTAAAATAAGAAAAAAGTAAAATCACAAAAATACTGAACTCCGAGGAAAATTCAATCGGAAAGTCCCTAATCACATGGAAAAATCAAATGACAAAACACATCAAACGAATGGACAACAACTGTCATATTCCTGACTTGGTACAGGCATTTTCTAATGTAGAAAATGGTAGATTGAACCTGGTTTTATAGCGCTTAACCTCTCACTTGTACGACAGTCTCATCAAATTCCGTTATATTTACAACAATGCATGAACAAAACAGACATACGTTCAGGTATTTCACATCCAATTTTTTATGGAAATATTCTTTATAAAGCACAAAAATGTCAGTATTCACCTCTGAAACTAACAAAACCTTTAAATAGACTTATCAAGAAGGGATATAGTTACGATACTGTTGTCAGGTCATTAAAGATTGCATATTTTGGCGTTAATATTGATTCACTTATAGGGTCTTTGCATCGGCACTAAACACATTTATTTAAAAACCAGTTGTTGGCATGACACGGGTTATGTTCTTCTCATATATGTTATGATGGTATGATACTAAACCCCTAACGGGAAGGATTGTGCCTGATATTCATATGATGAAGACATAATCTTTCAATCAGTTTAATTGAAGTCTGGAGCTGGCATGTCAGTTAACTGCTAGTAGTCTGTTGTTATTTATGTATTATTGTCATTTTGTTTATTTTCTTTGGTTACATCTTCTGACATCAGACTCGGACTTCTCTTGAACTGAATTTTAATGTGCGTATTGTTATGCGTTTACTTTTCTACATTGGCTAGAGGTATAGGGGGAGGGTTGATATCTCATAAACATGTTTAACCCCGCCGCATTTTTGCGCCTGTCCCAAGTCAGGAGCCTCTAGCCTTTGTAAGTCTTGTATTATTTTTAATTTTAGTTTCTTGTGTACAATTTGGAGTTTAGTATGGCGTTCATTATCACTGAACTAGTATATATATTTGTTTAGGGGCCAGCTGAAGGACGCCTCCGGGTGCGGGAATTTCTCGCTGCATTGAAGACCTGTTGGTGACCTTCTGCTGTTGTCTGTTCTATGGTCGGGTTGTTGTCTCTTTGACACATTCCCCATTTCCATTCTCAATTTTATTTTATAATAAATAAAATAGTCAAAATATGGGTACAGCAGTCATCACTGTGTTACAACATCAAAACAAACAATCATTTACAAAAAAGCACAAAAGCATCTATCAAATTAAAAACCACATTTGTTGCTTCGCGTGTCTGACGTCAGAAAATGTAAACGTCACATAAGAAGAAATTTTGTCGTTTTATGTTTATTCAAAACAATTTTATAATTTCACATGGGGAATGTTGGTTTACAGGATTAAAAAATTAAAAGTTATGTTAGAATTAATTTCAGAAATAGACCGAGATTTAAAATTGTCCAGAAACACATTTTACTGACAGCTTAGAAGAATCTTTAAAAAAAGAATTTGAAGGAAAGTTGTTCTTTATAATGGTCAGAACAATGCTAGAGGGGTATTCATATGGTTAGAAAGTAGGCTTAACTACAACATTATTGATTATTATAAAGATAAAGACGGAAGGCTTCTTCTGACAAATTTTGAAATCGATGAAAGTATACTTATAATGGCAAACGTTCATGCACCAAATAATAATAAACTAAGAAACACTTTCTTTAAAACAGTAAAAACTTTAATAGATAAATATAGTCTTGGACAATTCATAATAGGAGGAGATTTTAACGATATTTTATCTGAAAAAGATACAAAAAAATAGAAATAAAAGAATAAAATTTGATAAACCTGTCTGAGGACTTAAAATTTTAATTAAATCGTTTAAATTAAAGGATATTTGGCGTGAAAAAAAAAACAGAGATAAAACTCATTTCACATGATGTAAAAGAAATAAAACAGAAGCCACAAGAACTGACTGCTTCCTTGTTGGTACTGAAATAAAAAAAAAATGCTCCTCTTGTGATATTAGAACTATTGTTATTCAATACACTGACCATAATAGTGTATCTTTAAAATTACAAATGTCAAGAAATAATAAAGGACGTGGTTACTGGAAATTAAATAGTAGTGTTTAGACGATGTAATTTACCTAAAGATAATAAACAATCTCACTACCAATTATAAAATTAAAGCAAATGATTCAAAAAATCTAGCTATTTTATTGGACAATTTTTAAATAGAGGTTTGAGATTGTACAATTCAGTCTTGTAAATTGAAAGCATTCAATAAAAAAGATTCAATCGATGTATTAGAAAATCAACTTATACAATTAGATAATGAAATGCATATAAATAACAACAGAGTTAATAAAACAAAATACCAACTTGATTGAAAAAATAGAGAAAGTAGAACAGGAATTAGGAAATCTGTACAATGAAAAATAAAAGGCAATTAAATAAGATCAAGGATGAAATGGATTGAAAAGGGAGAAAAAACACCTCTTACTTCTTAGGTCTTGAAAAAGCCAGGCAGTGCAAAAAACTATTATTAGATTGTATGATGTAAATAATAATATAATTACTGGTCAAGAAAAAATACTTGACATTGAAGTTGACTATTATAAAAATGTATATTCCTCTACTTATCCAAATGTTGAAAATACTAGAATGTACTTAAACGATATTAAAAAAATTTCCAAAATTAAGTGAAAACGAAAGTAATTTATGTGAAGAAATAATCACAGTGCAGGAATGTACAGATGCTTTTTTTAAAATGAAACTAAATAAAGTTACAGGTTTAGATGGACTTAACGTTGAATTTTACAGAAATTTTTTTGGAAAAAATAAAAGAATTAATTGTATCTGTATTCAATTTTTGCCAATGAAAAAAGAGAATTGTCAAATTCACAAAAAGTTGGGGCAATATCATAAGTATATAAAAAAGAAGATCCACTCTCTCTAAATAATTCTCTTTCAATAACTCTGTTCAATTATGATTTTAAATTATAAGTTTATGCACTTGTTCAAAGATTAAAACTAGTATTACCAAAAATAATTCATATACTGACCAAAAAGGTTATATAAAACATAAATACATCGGTTTCAAAATTAGGCAAATACAAGATGTTATTGATTACTCAGAGAACTTTAAAGTAGATGGAGCTATCTTTTTTTTTTTTTTTTATTTTTCCAAGGTATTTGACTCTCTTGAATGGAACTTTATGTCAGAAACCTTGGAAAATTTTGGCTTTAAGAGTAGTTTTATAAGATGGATTCAAACAATGTACACAGACATAAAAGGATGTATACTCGACAGTGGTTGGGTGTCCAGCAGTTTTAATATTTTTCGCGGAATTCGACAAGGATGCACAATTTCTTCTTTAGCCTTTGTTTTTGGGTGTTATGACAATTAAATTAAGACAAAATGATAACCTCAATAGTTTAGAGGTGAAATTAGATAGTTAAAACTGCTCACTGAAAATATGTCATGTTGCTGATGATAAAACCCTTCTTAAATCAACAAAAGATGTTAGTTTAGCAATGAATATAATTGAAACGTTTAGAAGCTTCTCAGGATTACAATTAAACAGAAACAAAACAGAAGGATTTTGGTTGGGAAAACTTGAACATAGTAGAGACAAATTTGAAAATATAAATTGGAAAACTGATAAAATTAAGAGTCTTGGCTTTGACTTTGGTTATAACAAGTTAGATTGTCAAGAACTGAACACTGACAAACAGCTTTAAAAATGTGAAAAGATAATATCAGACTGATCGAAAATAAATTTAACACTAATAGGTAAAATAAGGATAGTAAAATCATTAATTCTTCCAAATCTAACTTATATTGCATCAAGCATGTACATACCAAAGGAAATAATACAAAAGTTTAAATCTCTAGTCTATAATTTCATATGGAATGGGAAAAACGATAAAGTTAAACGAACAACCCTATGTAAAGACTATTTGGAAGGCGGGTTAAAAATGATCGACATAGACATTTTTCTTAAATCACTTCAATTACGCTGGATTTTAAAACTTAAACAAAACTCTGGTGACAATTGGTCAACCATACCCAAAGTTTACCTAAACAAATTTGGTAAGAACCTTTTGATATTCAAAATGAACATTAAAAATGTTAATATGTTAGACAAAAAAATATTTAAATCCCTTCCTGAGTTCTATCAGCAATTGATACAAACTTGGATTAATGTAAAGGGTGGACACACACAGATCACACAATCTTTTCTAGATATAAGAAAGCAGATTTTATAGGGCAATCATAACATACAAACAAAAGGAAAATACCTATTGTTTACAAAGTGGATTAAACATAATATTCTGTATGTAAATGACATACTTGATGAAAGAGGTTATATATCAAAAATATAATATTACTTAAACAAAAAGATAAACGAGATTGGATTAGAGAATTGTCCTTAATAAAGAAAGCTATTCCAAAACATTGGCAAAATATTTTAAAGCAAGGAAGCTCATTTAAAACAAAAATATTACTGAAGGTAGTGTGGGTGTCTTTCGCCATCTTGGATTGTAAATAACAGGGAATCTAAGGTCTAAGATAGCAAAATTTGATGCAGGAATGCAGATAACTAAAGTAAATTTTCATTTAAAAGAACAAATTTATAAGATTTTAACTTATAAATATTAATATTTTTACAAGCGTTGATTATTTTTGCTTGATTTTAAATGTTTTTAAATCGGTATTTTAAGGGGAGGTAACTCTGAAATAGTGCAATTTCTGAAGGAATCTACATGAAATTTTGCTATTTGTTATTTAGCCGGAAAAAACGTACGGTGACCCTATCTTTTCTTTTGATATTTTCAAAGCATTTTCTAAAAGCTATCTTCTCGTATTTTATTTTACAATTCTATCGTTAAGTTTAGCTTCTAATCACATAGTGATGTTTTTCCTGTATAATCCATACAAAATGTGTAATGTTGTCACAACCTGTAGCTTGAGAAAATGCTCGGAGACCTATCGTGTTTATTATATTTTTGAACATATATCAATATATATGCTACGTTTTTGCAAAGTATGAACAAACTTTATCATTTTTAATTGATACTCCCAAACCACCTTAATCATAATATCTGTCCAGAATTGAGTAATAAAGAAATATATTCAATACTATTTGACATTCATAATCAAGAAAACCCTGTAGTAGGTTTTCTTAAGTGGGAAAGAATTTTTAAAGAAAATTTAAACATAAAATTTAAAAACAATCTTGGTTTTATATTTAAATACCTAGATAACAACAAATTTAAAATGTTTAAATAATACTTATGTTTATTTATATTATGTATTATGTTACAATATATAATATAAACATTTATATATATTTTATTAGATATTATCCCTGGATACCTAATAGTTAATACACTGGGAACCTTAGCCTAATGCTGTATGCTAAGTAAATTGTTAAACAGCATATAGTGCAATAAAGATTATTTAATTGTGTAAAAAAAAAATATTATAAAGTACTCAATCAGGCTCATTAAGTAAAGTTGAGACCAAAGTTTAGTACAATTAAGTACTATCGAGATCATGTCGAGTCTTGTCAAGTAAAAGCTGTGCTCGACCTTACTGGTCGAGCACAAAATATGGTCTTTTCAGACTTTCAGCAGTTTGTAGTGTTGGGAAATACTATCAAGTAAGGAATATGACAGTTGTTTTTTACTGGTTCCGCTGGTTCATAACATTTGGTTATGTCCGGTTATTATTATAGGTTTTCTCATTTTTAATTTACCCTGAAGTTTGGTATTTTTGTTCTACTTTTTTCAACATAATAGCTTGGGCCAAATCCTCCACCAAACTGGGACAGTGATGTAACTGTACAATATCAATCGAGTCAGATATATGTTCCTTAATTATTTACTGAACAATTTAATGACCAAAACAATAAGTCTGACCATCTCCGCCTATGTTGGTCATGTATGCTTCCTTCAAGCATGATACATGTTTTAGATAATGTTGAATTGAAATACGTTGAGTTGTGAATTAATTTCAAACTCTTTGAAGAGGAGAACACATCACTGGTTTTAGAAATGTAATAATAAAATCGTTTATTTATTGCATGAAAAGTGTTAGTATTCACTCATTTCAAGAGTTTTCTTCCTTGTATTTTTTTCTTCGAATTTGGTATTGTTAATTTGGTTAAATAATTCATTAACAAAAGCGATCTAAGGAAACACATGCAAATACTATAAACCTTATTTCATTTTCTATCAAGGAAATGATGAAATGAGTCATGCTTTTTGGGGAAAGAAATATTCAACCATCCAGCAATGGTGCATGGTCAGAAATCAACTTGTATTAGCACCTTCATATTGCAGCAGACACAAAAATGAAGGCATTCCTTCATGGACTAATGTTTTCCGTGATGTCTTTGAATGTCAGCTTACGAAAGGTATAAGTTATTTGTACGGAGTCGCTGTTTATATATATTCAAATTATATAGCATAGCGATAAGTTAAGATACATATCATTATCAAAATTATATATATAAAAGTAGAAACTTATTACTACTTACTAAATTCGTACTTAATGTATACATATAAAAAAATTTACCACCACTGCTTCTACAAACACTTACATTGTTTTATCATTACCACAAACTACTACTTAAACAATAGCAACCACAACAACTATATCCACTAGAGCTTGCATCTCCTATCGTTATTTCCTTGAAAGAGGGTTGCTTTTTTCAAGAAATCTATTAACCAAAGGGTTTCGAGTGGTGAAACTGAAGTCATCCCTTTTAAAAGTTTACGGACGCCATCACGAGTTGGTTGGCTATTATTGAATATCTGTTTTACAGATGACGACGGATATGTTCAAATTGTCGTAACCATAACGATCCCATCCATGTTTCCTCGTATATGACTTACCTAAATTAAACTTATCACCGAGTTTGTAATTACACGAGCAACAAGAGGGTGAGGCATGTTGAGCCGAGTCTGCTTACCCCTCCGCAGAACTTTATATCACCCCAGTTTTTTTCTATGGGGTTGGTGTTGTTCAGTCTTAAGGGCATACAATACAATTTTGATCGCACGTTGATTTTTTTACGAAAACTTGCATACAAGCTATTTTTCACCAAGTCAATTCAAATATGTATTTATTATATTTTCATGATATTAGGAAAAACCAGCATGTTGTGCTGCATATTTATCCAATTTAAAAAAAATCATAGGTGATTTCTTCATAAAAATGGTACAAATAAATGTCATAAATAGTCAAGCCAAATGTTATTTCAAAAATGAGGGGTCCATGTACTCGTTTTCAAGTTAACATCAGTCGAAAAATTCAACTTTTCCCGATATTTCACTGTTTAATATGTTACGTTATCGACGTCATTACCGCCCCTGTTCCTGTATCGTATGCCCTTACATTTTCTACGATGTATGTTGTATACTGTTGTTTGCGTTTTGGTAGTATTTCGATTATTACTATAGCGTTTTCAGTTTGCAATCAGCTCATGAGTTTGAATATTCAAGATTAATCCGAAATTACAAATAAACCAGAAACATTATTGTATTTTGTATTTGAGTGTAATTGATTTTAGTCTCTGATGAATGATTTTTTATTATTAATTGTTTTTGGCTTTTAACTAGCTTTCAGTAACTGCGAGTAATCGCAAATCGTACTTTCGTGTTAATATGACCTGTTGACACAATTTTTAATGCATTTCTCTAATTCAATATTTACTTATTTTGTGTTATATCTCGTCTTACTATCTTTAATATGACGATCTTGTATATATCTAGTATGACGATAAATTTTCACTTCTGTACTCGTACTGTGAACAACAAATTTATTAATTTTGAAAAAAAATGTTTCCATACTCCTAACAACAAAATTATTATATTCAAATTTATCTGTGTACGTTATTTTATCTAACGTCATTTTGTCCAAGTTTAGAGTTGTCTTTTTGACACTGTTCCTACATCTTTTGTATTAATATTGTAATTATATTGTGTCATAGATCAAACTTATTCGTTCAGTGTATGTTTTTCTTGTTTTTGTTTAAATATCTTTTTGATCGAGTTAAGCCATTTCAATTGATATTTTCTAGTCTGTTTTTTCATGTTGTAATGTTACACTACTGTCTCAGGTTAGGGTGGAGGTTGGCGCCTGTTAAAACGTTTAAACCCGCTGCATTTTTATGCACCGGGTTTATGTCCTAAGTCAGGGGCCTGTTGTTCAGTGGTAGTCGTTTGTTGGTGTGGTTCATAAGTGTTTCTCGTTTCTTGTTTTTTATATAGATTGGACCGTTTTTTTTCCTGTTTGAATTGTTTTACACTTGTAACTTTTGGGCCCTTTATATCTTGCTGTTCGGTGTAAGCCAAAGCACCGTGTTGAAGGCCTATAATTGTTTACTTTTTATTCTTTGTGATTGTGACTTGGATTGAGAGTTGTCTCATTGGCACTCATACCACATCTTCTTATTTATATTTAATAGGACACGTTTCGGATCTTCTTTATTTTAGGTGTATAACCTTTTTCACACTAAATCAGAAGTTCTACGGTAAATGCATTTTGGTATATTATGATGTCTCTGACATGTTTACAATACGAGTATAAAATAATTGATTGTTGTTTTTTAAACGTGCAGAAATATTTCATTGATATTAGTGACGGGAACAAATTACCGATAAATCAGATAGATAGGTTCTACAAAGTAGGTCAAACTGGAGAGCGAGAACATTGACCGCTGCTAGAGTTCATACAATGTTGTCTAATCTGGAAAGTTGTTTGTGAGAATGTCGAGTTAAACACACCACGATTGTAGTGCTACTAAAGTTATTAAATAAAAGCCAGACTTATTGGTGACGTCACAATAATATTGGACATAGTTAATACTGGAATTACATCTATTAAAAAAAAACTTTATACTACAGCGTGAACAGCACTGTACTTCAGATTTATTTACAGCAAGTAAACAGCAATACATTGTTTGAACACAACTAATTTTATATGGCACAACAAAGTAACGGTCTAGCGTTTTGCACATTATTAAGTCAGAAGTGTTCATATATGTTCAAACGTTCATATTGCACCATACCAAAGCGACGGTGAACATCTCTTTATGGTGACGTTATCTTCTCATTTCGGCAAATTGATTTCAGTTAAAAAAATATTTTATTGCAGAGGAAGGCGGGAATGATATTCCTACGCAATGTTTAGCAGGACAACTGGTTCAAGATAATGGTCAATGGAACCTCATAAAAAAAAAGACGGATTGCAATGAAGGTTTACATTGGTTTCTGTGTAGAAATGGTAAGTGTGAACATTCATCATTATAGGTTAATCCCATATTCATTGATTTTCTCCAAAATAGTCAATTTAATAACAACAGTTCTTTCTACACCCAACAAGAAAGGATTTTATTAACGTTTTGGAGATTCAACTTTCGTTTATTTACTTTGCTGATGATAAAACACGATCTCTGATTATCAACTCAATCAGTTTTTAAGAAGTGGTTATGGATATGAAAATAATCTAAAGGGAAGATAATAAAACGTTAAAAACACAACGAAAAAGTATATATTATGGTTTCTAGTAAAAAGTGGGCGTCAATCAATCCTTCAATGAATGTGTATGATCTGACCATACTAATCAGTAATAAATATTTCTAAAAACACAGCTACTGTTTCAGAAGGGCTATCAATACGGAGACATCACACAGGCACACGTATTAACCGATTATGGGCATCCGATACAGTTTTACGTTAAACAGTTATTTCTATAATTTTTGAATATGTTGTATGTCTGGGCGAGTTATAAAAATCACCAAAATATAACATAGGTGACCTTGCTTGTTTTCGAGAAAATTGGGGATTTTTGCAATTTTGTAAAAAAAATTAAGCTATAAAAAAATTTTGCAGCAGATATTCTTCGTCATGAATTATTAAGATTTGATTCAATCTTTAGCTGTGATAAGTGAAAATACGGGAAAATTATATTCATACAAAAATGACTAGTTAATTATTTAAGCCATGCTTAAAATAACAGATAAAACCCTCAAAGTGGAACATTTTGTTATCTTTAAATGTGGAAATCGAGAGGTTCTTATAAAGTAATTTTTTTTTCATTTTTCTACATTAACTGTCTTTTTTCATGCTTTTTCCATATAGCAATTGCGTAGAAGTTGACGTGTGTGAGTTACATCATTAATACTAAATATCGTTGAAGTTATTTTTATATTATGGAAAATTACACGCATAACGTCCCGCCGAGAGTGACGTTTTTTGGGGGGAATTCGAACGCTTAATGTCGCACCTAGAACAAACTCCCTTGAAACTGTATCGGATGCCCTTAAATGTAAAACGACCGAATTTAATCGTCATTTATTTTCGTTTCTAATTGATATAAATCTGAATTGGAATTTTGATACAAGACTAAGTTCTAATTACCAAAGAAAAGTCAGAACTAAATATATCAACATACACTCTCTTTACAAGCAGAACAAAATACAGGAAAAAATTCAACTATGTACTGGTTTCCGAAGCTGCACAAAACACCTTTAATACAAATATAGATTTATTTCGTCTTCAAGCCATTTCTCCACTACTAAACTGCATATTCTACTTACTAGTACACTTGGTACAATCGAAAACCTGGTAATAAATTGTCCAAATAAAGCCTTTGAAAATAGTGGAATTATTTACTTTTGGAGTCAAAAATTCGTTGGAAGTACTTGATAAATTGCATGCTTATATTAGATTTCGAATCTGTTTAAAGTTTTGATTTTTCTACCCTTTATACCACTTTGCCTCATAATCTCATTTAGAAAAAATTCACACACTAATCAAATGAGCATTTAAAAAGTCAGAATGCGAATATATATATGTTCCAACTCTTTTAGGTCAATTTTTAGTAACAACAAACGAAAGAACTATGTCAATTGGACCTGCTTTGATACGATAACTGCACTTGAAATTTTACAAGATAACATTTTTGTTTGCTATGGAGATTCCGTATATCGTCAAGTTATCGGAATTCCAATGGGGACTAACTGTGCACTTATTGCGGACCTATTTCTGTATTGTTATGAGTTACGATTTATGACTAAAATTAGCAAAGACCCATCTAAACAACATCTGATACAAAAATTTAATAACACTTTTCAATATTTGGATGATATATCGGCTCTCAATAATGACGACTTCAGTATGTACCCTCAAAACACTTATCCTGCTGAACTGATTTTAAATAAAGATAATACTAACAATGAACACTGTCCTTTCCTGGATATTGATATCTTTAACGGGAAGCTTAATACTAAAATTTACGATAAAAGAGATGATTTTTCATTTCCTATTGTCAATAATCCATATTTAGATTGTGACGTTCCCTTGTCACCATCTCATGGTGTTTATATATCTCAACTTGTTTGATTCGTTCGTGTATGTAACAACGTATTTGATTTTAACGAAAAAAATCTCTGTTTTACTGAAAAATGATTACACCAGGTTTTTCGATATCACAAACTAGTCAAAACATTCAGTTTATTTTATCATCGGTACAAGGACATCATTTGTAAATATAAATCAAAATGCAGACATCTTATACGTTCAGTTATTTAACATCCAATCTTGTATGGTTTTATTATTCTATACAAAACACAAAAATATCGACATTCACCTCAAAAGCTAACCAAACCTTTAAACAGACTTGTTCAGAATGGATATAGTTACCATACTGTTGTCAGGTCATTAAATATTGCATATTTTGGAATTAATATTGATTAATTCCGGGTCTTTGCATCGGAAATAAAAAGTGAAATCACAAAAATACTGAACTCACAGGAAAATTCAAAAAGGAAAGTCCCTAATTAAATGGCAAAATCAAAAGCTAAAACACGATATGGCATGATACGGGTTACGTTCTTCTCATATATTTTATGACGGTATGATAGTAAACCCCTAACGGGAGGGATTGTGCTTGATTTTCATATGATGAAGACATAATTTTTCAATCAGTTTAATTGAGGTCTGGAGCTTGCATGTCAGTAACTGCAAGTAGTCCTTTGTTAATTTATGTATCATTGTCATTTAGATTAGTTTCTTTTGTTATCTATTCTGACATCGGAATCGGACTTCTCTTAAAATGATTTTTACTGTGCCTATTGCTGTGTGTGTTTGTTTATTCTACGTTGGCTAGAGGTATAGGGGGAGGGTTGAAATCTCACAAAACATGTTTAACCCCGCCGCATTTTTGCGCCTGTCCCAAGTCAGGAGCCTCTGGCCTTTGTTTGTCTTGTTAATTTCTTTAAGTTTAGTTCATTTATATGTTTCGGAATTTAGTGTTACGTCCATTTTTACTGAACTAGTACACATTTGAGTTGAGGGGCCAGCTGAAGCCCGCCTCCGGGTGCGGGATTTTCTCGATGTGTTGAAGACCGATTGGTGGCCTTTGGCTGTTTTCTGCTCTTTAATCGGGTTGTTGTCTCTTTCGCACATTCCCCTTCCCCGTTTCCATTCTCAAATTTACTCCTAATCGTTCCAGCTTTTGACATGTTTTTTTTTTATACAGCATCATAAAGGAGCATAATATGTGTAGTATTTATTTTCAGAATAATCTTTGATAGTAACAAAACTATCAAAACAAAACCTGTTTAAACCTTTAGGCCGCAGTACAGGAAAACATATGATTTTGAAAGTATTTTAAAATTTTATCTTCTGAAGGTACTACCGTCCTATATTTTTATCGAATTGCTACTTTGTAATGTTCCTGATGAAAGTAAATCTAGAAAATCGCTTTGGACGTTTTCATTTTTTTTGTAAAACATGAGCTTTGAATCACAAAAGTTGTGTTAACATTTTGTATTTCTCTCTGTTTGTTTATAAAATGATATGGTCATACGATTTCTAGAAATTGACAATGAGGGTCAGTTGAAAACAAAACTTTACGACAAACGATTTATGATTTCAGCTTCCCAATTGTGAACTTTTCATTTCTATGTAGCAATATTCCAGCAGCGCCTGCATACGAAGTATATATCTACCAGTTGATACGATCTTCCTGGGCTTGTATTTTTCTATCATGATTTCGTTGATAGAGGGTTGCTGCGCACAAGGAAGCTATTAAACCAAGAGTTCCAAGTGGTGAAGTTGAAATCATCCCTAAATTTTACGGACTCCATCACGAGTTGGTTGACCGTTATGGAATATCCGTTTCACAGATGTTAGCAGATATGTTCCTAATGTCGGAACTACAATCCTTCTCCTTTTCCAGAATGTGACCTACCGAATTAGACTTATTACCGGGTTTGTACTAACAAGAGCAGCGCGATGGGTGCCATATGTGGAGCAGGATCTGCTAACCCTTCCGGAGCACCTGAGATAACCTTCAGTTTTTGGTGGGGTTCAGTCTTTAGTTTTCTATATTGTGTTTTGTTTTGTGTACTATTGTTTTTCTCTTGGTCTTCTTTCTTTTTTAGCCATGGCGTTGTCAGTTTATTTTCGACTTATGAGTTCGAATGTCCCTATGGTACCTTTCGCCTGCTTTTCATAACCAGGTCTTTAGAAAAACTACAAAAAAACTTTCAGGATTTAAGGATTTACACTTGGTACAGAACTCTGTATGTTTCCGATAAAATTTAAATGCATTAAATCACACAGATGTATTCTTTAATTACATACAGAATAACTATTTTCTAGGACTGAATAGGAAAATGTCAATCCAAAATGATAGACAAACATTGTTTTTCGGGGACAAAGACAATTATGAATTTACTGTTTGCAAAAGTATGAATTATTCTAAATACTAAGGATTTTCTTATCCCAGGCATATAACCTTAGCCGTATTTGGCACAACTTTTTGGAACTTTTGGTCCTCAATGCTCTTTAACTTTGTACTTGTTTTGGCTTTCGGGTTTTTTTATCTGAGCGTCACTGATGGGTCTTATGTAGACGAAACGCCTGTGTCTGGCGTATTAAATTATAAGCCTGGTACCTTTTGATAGCTATTATTTGTGTGTGTCTCTGTCCTGTATGTTCTCCCATTTATTTTGTATAATAATTGTAGTCCTGTCATGTAATCTTGTCATTTTAATGTTATATTTAACATTGCCATAAAAGCGGGAGGTTTGGCTAGCCACAAAACCAGGTTCAACCCACCAGTTTGTCTTAAAATGTCCTGTACCAAGTCAGGAAAATGGCCATTGTTATATTATAGTTCGTTTCTGTGTGTGTTGCATTTTAGTGTTGAGTTTTTGTTGTGTCGTTGTTTTTCTCTTATATTTTATGTGTTTCCCTCAGTTTTAGTTTGTAACCCTGATTTGTTTTTTTTCTCAATCGATTGATGAATTTCGAATAGCGGTATACTACTGTTGCCTTTATTTAACGGTACAAAAACTCGAACATGGAAAAATCAATACTGGAAACTAAACCCAAGCAACATGGACCACTTTAGAACAAAACACAGCGTTGCAATCGGAGTCCTCGAGATATACCTATAACTTATATTTGATAAGTAAGAAAGAATTTTGTAAGTTTGAAGGAATAAAAAGACCGCTGGAAAAAATGATGGATTGTGTTTCCAAGCACAACATATGAGTACGTGTATTTACTGTCAAGAACAAAATTATTTGGTATAACTCGAACCAGATATTCATTCAAACTTAACTGAAATTTTATAATCTTTCAATCATTATGGTCGTACAAACTATACAATTCAAATGCTATTTTCGTTTGTTAATTTGTTAAAAATTGTTTAAATTTTCTATTTCTTATATCTATGCCCCTCGTTGCAAGTCAAGATTATGACAGCCAATCGATAACTGTACCTATAACACTTTAAAATTTTAGAAAAATTTCTAAATGATAACCATTATTTACAAGTATTTGTTTTTCCTTAAGTACACCTTAAAACTGGTACATTTGTTCTTCCCTTTTCTATGGGTTCTGTGACAAAGTATTTTTGTTCCAGAAATTACTTTTTTTTTTTTTATAATTTATTATTTTTCTTCATGAATTTACAGGTATCAACATATATCTATCTTGTGGTACAATAATCAAGCAAGTGAAATAAATAAGCATGATAAGCATTCTATGGACTAACACTATGAAATCTATGAATGAAGTATAGTAATAACATTTTCATTAATATAGTAATAATAGTAATAGTAGAGCAAGCATATGGTATAACTACTAGTATACAAGTTCTTTCAAATACTCATATATATACACATATGTATATACATTAACCTAATTTAAATTTTATTAATGATCTTAGCCCAGGGGTTCCAGTGCAAGTTGTGTTCTTCCATACTTAAATATTTTGAAGAAATATGTTTCTCTAAAATCAAGTTTTCTTTTATGTAATTTTGAAGACCTTTAATATGAGGTTTTATATCTTGCATCTTACATCTGTAAATGAAATACTTTATCAGTAAGATAACTTTATTTTTAATAAAATTCAATTTATAATTTTCATAGAGGCCAAAAATGACAATATTCAAATTTAGTGGAATTTCTATATGAACTATATCGAAAATCCAAGAATTTAGATTGTGCCAAATGTCGGCTACAATATGACAACCCCAAAGTAAATGTTCTATAGTTTCAAGCTCTTCCTTGCAAAATGTACACAAATTACAGTTAACAAGTTTCATTTTAAAGAGTAGAGCATTAGTCCCTAAGATATAATGAATAATTCTATATTGAAACCAACATAACCTAGTATTTTTTGAAACCTTGGTAACACACAAGTGTATTTTTTTCCAATTTTCTATAACTTTATTAAGAATACCTTCCCATTTTTTTTCTGCTACAAAATCTATAGGTAAAGTTCCTTGATTTAAAATAGTATACATGTCCTTTGAGCCCTTTTCGGACTTAAAAGAAAATATTAATGTTGAAAGGTATAATAGCCTGATGTTTTTTCTCTCTTTCGGTGTTGATTCCAATGGCTTGTAGCCATTTTTTTAGTGCTAATATAAGCCCATAAAACTGTACAAACATGGGTTTGAAATTATACATAATTTCAAAATTTTCATATGTTAATATATTTCCATGTTCATCTAACAGGTCATTTACAGTCCATACCCCATGATGTGACCAATTTTTATAGTAAACGCTGACGTTATCAATTTTAATATGTTCGTTATGCCATATAGATGTCGAAACGACTTCCTCAAAATGAAATGGATGTCTGAGTTTTGACATAATTTTCCAGGCATGAAAAACTTCATCCCAAAATTTGTTTTTTGATTTTTTAATAATTCCAAAATAAGCCAACTCTGTAAAATTTATATTTTGGGTGGAGGTAAATAGTTGGATCCATTTGGATTTTGACTTAAATAATCTTCTAACCCAAGTAAGTTTTAACCCTTGTATAAAATGTCTCAAATTAATCATTTTTAGGCCCCCTCTAAAGTATTCTTGGCATAGAAGATCCCGCTTTATCTTGTCAGGCTTATCGTCCCAAATGAATGAATAAATTTTACTATTAAGTTGACGTATCATATTATCATCTGGACCTGGGATGGACAGGAACAGATGATTTAATTTTGATATAATTAGTGACTTTATAATTGTTATTTTACCAAACGGGGTAAGTGACTGTTTTGACCATTTTTGTAATATTTTTTCTATTTCTTGTATTCGAGGGGCATAGTTTAGATTTAACATTCTATCTAAATCAACACAGAAAGTGATACCTAATAATTTGAAGGTACTGAAACCCTATTTGAGTCCCCACTTTACACATATTTTGTCTTGACTATGTCTTTTACTACCTATCCATATAACGTTTGTTTTGTCTAAATTAATTTTCAGTCCTGATATCTCAGCATAGAATTGTAATATACGGAGAGATGCATCCAGTGAAGAAGGCGACCCATCTAAAATAAGTGATGTGTCGTCTGCATATTGAGACAAGATATACTCTGAATCATCTATCGTAATACCCTTTATCTCATCATTACTTCTTACTAAAATGCCTAATATTTCAGCACATAGCAAGAAAAGGTAAGGAGACAAAGGATCCCCCTGTCTACAGCCTCTCTCCACACGGAAAAAGTCTGACAGACAGCAGTTCTTGGTGACAGTAGATGTAATATCATTATAAAATGTTTTTATCCAGTTCATAATAGAGTCTCCAAAATTAAAATACTTCAGTGTTTCAAAGAGAAAGGCCCATGATATAGAGTCAAAGGCCTTCTCAAAATCAATGAGTAATAATATACCAGGGATATCATTTTCTTCTGTAAAGTGTAAAATATCATATATAAGTCTACAGTTCTCCCCAATTTATATACCTATATGGAGTTATTTTCTTTCAGAACGATAGGTCATTCTTTCGAAGAATCAACCCGGGCGATACCATGTTTCAATGAAATATGCTCCAAGGCATAAAATAATGACCTGTGTGAGGTCATTATTTTCCTTGATAAAAATGCAAATTATAATTTACTTCAAAATTATATTCGTCTGATAGTTTCTGTTGCCGATTTAGGAATTCATTTTTTAAAGTTCAATCTATGATAGGTGTAAAAAAAAATCGTCACTGCCCAAATTTTAATTTTAGAAACAAATAATGTGATGTTTTGTTAATTTATAGCTACAATACAGAGACATTATCATATATGCGAGATGAATTTTAATGTAAAACTTTCATAACACTTTAGAATAAAGCCAGATTTAACATATTCATGTGTAAGATTCTGAAAATCTTATTGATTCACACTGAATAGGTTGATTGATTGATTGGTTACTTAACGTCCAGTGGCAAATCTTTCATGCATGTTCAGGACGATACACACTGAATAGGAAATCATACTGTGACCTACATGTATTGATATGCGTGTTCGTGTAACATGTACATGTATCACGATGTCGTGCCCCCTTCGTGTCAGTTCTTAACTTTTTCAGGGGTCCTCGGTGGCCAAGTGGTCTAAGTAGTTCTACTACTGTAATCACTAGCCAGTCAACACTGAGGTTGTGAGTTCGAACCCCGCTCGTGCGGGTTCACTCGACTTCAATCTTAATTGACTGGGATTGTCAGTTTTCCTATCGAAGGTCGGTGGTTTTCTCCGGGCACTCCGGCTTCCTCCACCAATAAAAACTGGCCGCCACGAAATAGCCCAAAAGTGGCGCTTAAAAGTGGCGTTAAAACACCAACAATCAATCAATCATTAACTTTTTCAGTACATTTATGTATACCTTTTACTCTATCAAATGATTAACTAATAAAATATTCTTATATTCTATTGAATAACATTCACGTACCTCACAATGAGGTCGGGTGGGGGGAGGGTATATAGTAATATCCTGATTATCTGTTAAAAAAATGTATTGCTATTCAAAAGAAAATCATTCTGAATATTTCATTCGATTTAAAATTGTTGAAAAAATAACCACTTTTCCGCTATAAAGTGTCATTACAAATAGACAAAAAAAAAACATAGCACCTCCCCCTTTCCATAAACTAAGTTGGTACAATAAATTACTTACAAAGTGTCTTGTATTTTTCATACACCATTATCAGATGGTAACAATTCATTATTGTCTTACTTCATGCAGTTACAGTAATATTTTTATTGTGTATGGATAATAATTTCTAAGGTTTATATCTAGATTAATTAGTGAGTTTTATTTCACATTCTAAATGAGCCGTAGGGCGTATTAAAACCTGAACACATTAGAAAGGAATATCCCACTTTAGTGTGGTCGGTAAAATAGGATGCTAAATTTTGCAAATCTTTATAAAAACAATATTTTTTTGACGGTATATAAGTCAGATAATGCATATTTTAAGATTTTTCTTGTCGTAGAACACACCTCGGGGTGTCAGGATTGCCCAAAGAAAGACCTCCCTACGGTCGGTCTTTCATTTGATCAATCCTTACACCCCTCGGTGTGTTCTACGACGAGAAAAACCTTAAAATATGCATTATCTATAACAAATCTACCTGGGATAAAGCCTGTTTGATCAGAGTCAATAACTCTGTTTAGAACTGACTTTATCCTCTCAGCTATACAACTAGAAGCTAGTTTGTATGTTGAATTCAAAAGTGTAATTGGACGCCAATTTTTTAAGAACTGTTTTGACTTGCCTTCTTTTGGAATACATGTGATAACTCCCTGCCTCTGTGTGACAGACATTTCCCCTATCTGATATGAATAATTTATTGACCTCAAGACAAACTTTCCAATGTCTATCCAAAATACTTTAAAAAATTCTGCAGTAAAACCATCTGACCCAGGACTTTTATTATTTTTCATCCTTTTCAAAGCTTGTGTTAATTCAGTAAAAGAAATGTTACCTTCTAATGATTCTTTTTCGATATCATTTAATTTAGATGTCAAAGATGGTAATTCCCTTGATAAGTTTACTTTTTTAAGACATTCTTGTCTTTTGTAAAGTTTCTCATAAAATATTTTTGATTGTTTTAAGATTTCTTTTTGATTTTCTACTACAGTATTTTCATCAGTAACTAGTTTTTTTAATAGTTTTATTGACAAGGTTTTGTGTTTCTAAATTACAAAAAAAATTAGTGGGCCTCTCTCCTTCTTCAATCCATTGGGTTCTTGACCTAACATATTGACCTTTAACCTTGTTCTGTCTCAAAATTCTAAGTTGACATTTTTTGGCTTCTATTTCATCAAGAGTGTCCTCTGTACTTACCTTATTTTCTAAATTTTGTATCTCCTTAGTCAGTTGGATTTCCTGTTTTGTCCTTTCTCTTTTTATAAATGTTGAATAAGAAATAGTCTTACCTCTAATCTCAAGGAGAAGGGTCTCCAAAAATAATTGGTCATTAATTGAAAATTCAATATCCAAAGTATCAATACCATGTAAAGCATCCCCTCTATGCACTTGCATTACATATTGCTCAACTGTGTTAGTAATTTTGTTGTTTTATTAGTTTAACATATTCAGGATCTTGAAGGAGAGAGTTATTAAACTTCCAGAGGCCTCTGCCTTTTATAAAGTCAAAATCACTGGTGAATGATCTGACCTGTAGCTATTACCAATGTTTACTTCACAAATGTCATCTATAAGGCTTTCAGAAATCAAAAAGAAATCTAATCTAGATTGTTTAAAAGGGTTTTTCCTTCTCCATATAAATCGTTTAAGATCAGGATATATTTCTCTAAATGGGTCGATGAGATTCTTATATTCTTTAATTTCCAAAATTTTCTCTCTAGATCTTGGATTGTTTATATTTATATAGTGATGGGTATCAAGGTTGAAATTTTGAACAAGATTAAAGTCCCCACAAATAATACAAAGCTGATTTCCGAAGAAATCTATTATTTCTGTTTATTTGTCATAGAAGCAGGGAGTATCAATATTTGGCCCATAAACATTTATCAGAGTAAATCTCTTGTCTTCAATATTAAGATCCAATCCCCTCAGATTGCCATCTCCATCTTTTTTAACTTTATGTATTTTATAGTCAAAATCATTTTTAAACAGAATAGCAACTCCTCGTTTACTTGAAGCAAATGAATTAAAAACACAATGGCCTTTCCATTGGCTTTTTATCAAAACTTCATCTTGTTCTACAAAGTGTGTATCCTGGAGACAATATATATTTAAATCTTTTGAATAAAGATAACCAAAAATATCTCCCCGTTTTTCCCTCATGTGAAGTCCTTGACAATTATAGGACATTATTTTAATGTTTTTTCCTTCCATCATGATATTTGTTCTTCAACTGTAAAGTATGATATTTGTAAAAACAAAGGAAAAAATAGTTCATGCGAGACATCAGGACTGATTTCATAATATTTCACTTCCCTAAAAAATATTTCATATATATGCCAAATACCAGAAATCCATGTTTTGTAATAAATATATACATAAAATAAACAAACAAAAAAGAAGATGAAACACATATAAAACATATAATATGAAACTAAGATATATCTCATCTTAATGCAGATTTACATATGTGTTCTAGGGGAGATAACTCAATTTGTTTTTAGATCAAATTTAGGCCAGACTAAGTTTTGTACTGATCTGCATAATAATATGTACTACATCTCAATATTTAATCACCATTTCTTACAAACTTATAATTAATGAATTAGGTTTATTCATAAAATATTGAAAATAATTATTTAGACAAAAGAGAAGAGATCACACAAGAAGCACCTTACCACAAAATGTCCATTGTTTTGTGCTTCCTTATCTGATCTGGTCAAGTTTGTCTTATGTTTATATCACATCACTACAATATGTGAGGTATCAATTTGCATCTTAAGATTTAAATAAGCATACACACGGGTTATGTTCTTCTCATATATGTTATGATGGTATGATACTAAACCCCTAACGGGAAGGATTGTGCCTGATATTCATATGATGAAGACATAATCTTTCAATCAGTTTAAATGAAGTCTGGAGCTGGCATGTCAGTTAACTGCTAGTAGTCTGTTGTTATTTATGTATTATTGTCATTTTGTTTATTTTCTTTGGTTACATCTTCTGACATCAGACTCGGACTTCTCTTGAACTGAATTTTAATGTGCGTATTGTTATGCGTTTACTTTTCTACATTGGCTAGAGGTATAGGGGGAGGGTTGATATCTCATAAACATGTTTAACCCCGCCGCATTTTTGCGCCTGTCCCAAGTCAGGAGCCTCTAGCCTTTGTTAGTCTTGTATTATTTTTAATTTTAGTTTCTTGTGTAAAATTTGGAGTTTAGTATGGCGTTCATTATCACTAGTATATATATTTGTTTAGGGGCCAGCTGAAGGACGCCTCCGGGTGCGGTAATTTCTCGCTGCATTGAAGACCTGTTGGTGACCTTCTGCTGTTGTCTGTTCTATGGTCGGGTTGTTGTCTCTTTGACACATTCCCCATTTCCATTCTCAATTTTATTTTTACAATTTGTTTATTTACTATAATTGAGATCAAAAACTAAATATTAATTTTTTAAAGCTCACCTTAAGATATTAATTTCTATCCCTTTATGAGTATTGACGGTACAAAATGTACATGTTTTATTTCAATCTAAATGTTTATTTTCAAGAAATGTAGAGTCTTAAAGGTATAAAAAAGCAACCCGCCCATCCTCCAGTTGTGTATATATACACCTCTTAAGGTGATCTTATAAATTCACATACATTGTGCTATCTATGAAATAGACTAAAGCATGCATTTTCTCTAGAAATATAAACAGCTGAAAACAAAATGCAGAACGAAAAAAGCAAAAAAATCACATTATAACATATAATATCTATATGTAAGCTAAAGCATGCATGCACTTACTCAACATATAAAGAACGCATAACTAAAAAAGCAAAAATAAAGGCATGTAATGCTATATATCAAATCAAGCTAGTCGAACAAAATAGAGCAAAAATAGAGAAGCAGAATAAAATGTAAGCCAAATCAAAAAGTAACGATTCTTTTTTTTTCTATACTTAATTCATGTACTATCAATCTAGAAGCCTGTAAATAGAAATCTAACAATACAAAATTCTTGTTTCAATGTAATATACATTTATTATGTTTTGTAAAATTTATTATTAAATTTATATCTTCTATAATCATGGTTAATTTAAATACTCAATAGTATTATATATGACATTTTGTATAATAAACCGGTTTTTATCTTAGAATAGTATATACAAGTATATGAAACTGCAGTTATTCCCATGGAGACCATTCTTCTGAACTATTTTTACGAGTCTCTAATGTCATGTGGGCCCCCTTTGCTCGAATTCTTGTTTGTAACTTGTCCCTTTTTCTTATTTTGTATGCATTATGCGAAAGTAGAAATCTCTCCTCCTTCATTGAAATTGGCAGATCATCAAGTATGCGTATTTTTTTCCCTTTTAAGTTGTGCGCGTTGGACATGATAAGTTGCTTATCCCCAAAATGCAGGAAACGAACTATGATAGGCTTTGGACCTTCCCATGTGTTGGAACTCTATGCGCATTTGCGATGGGTATAGAATTTGCTTTTCTGTTGTCAATATGCATGTCTTCACTGAAGAGTTTTCTTGTTATTGCATACACATTCTCATCTTTTTTACTGTCATCTATTCCGTATATTAGTATGTTATACTTTCTATCATGTTTTTCTTGTAGAATGGCTTTCTCTTTAAGGTCATCAATTTGCTCTTGTAACTCTATTTTTTGTTTTTCAAGTTTATCATTCTCTATGAATTGAATCTGTACATCCATACCTTGAACACCTCTTTCGAGCTCTATGAATTCATTACGAAGAGTGTGAAATTACTTTATTATGAAATAAGCACTTTATAAACAACAGTCAAACATGGACCATTCTTTTTTTTTTATTTGCGTAAATGCCATTCCAGGCGATCTGATACATGTAGTTCATTGTTTGTATTTGATATGTAATTCTTTGGAAGAACTAATCGTTAATTGATTAATGGCAGGTTGGTAAAATGAATTCAAATGTTATTTCACATTATTTTCAATTGTTGTCATCTTGCTTTTTTAAATCTTTTTTCGTTAGATTTGGTATCCACAACTATTATTTCAAGCACTAAAACTTCATCTACTTCAAAATTGAGGGAACGACAAACCAAAACTACAAACATGAACATATTAGAAAGCCTAAAAAAGAACATAATTACAAGTTATATAACAACTGGTAAGCACTTTATGTATGTTGATAATTATAAAGAAAATAATTAGTTTTGTTGAAGACTGCACCCCATAATATTGACGGCTATAGACAAATTAATATTAAGTTTACTCGGACATATGAGATAAAATCAGCTATCGTTGTTGTTGTAACTAAGTCGTATGCAGGAGAAGGACGAATAAAACACCATCGAAAAGAAGATAACTTTCCTTTCACACTGTAAAGAACGAATTGATTTTAAGAAGGTGATCTAATTGCAGTTTAACTTTAGCAAATCTAAAACGAACGATGTTCATTGTTTGATTTACTTTTAAAATATTATCGCTAAAACAGGTTTATTCAAATGTCTTTTTTTTCAATTGTTAAGTAATTTTTCCCTTATAATTGTGATTAACAACAAAATAGTTAACCCAATTTATCTCATCTGTGTGTTTGTTAAAAAAACTTAGCATGGCTTAGTTTTATAATCTTTCATTTGAATTAGAATATCACAAGTGTCCAATCGACATATTAATCAAACCAAATTTACAAATGTCATTGAAAGAAACAAAGATACGAATTGCAGAAAGGAAACACTCGCCAATTTGAAAAGTAGTAAGTTTTTTAATTGATGCTGACTAAAAAAATGACTTAAAGTAGCTTTTATGAAAGTTAAACATAACAAAAATAACCTGACATAGCTTTGGAGTTTGCCGAATTAGAACTTGGCTATGATTTACTTTTATTAACTAATCAACTAAATTTTAAACAGGCTATAGAGACAAAACTAAAGGCACAAACAAACAAATAAAGAATTTAAATGATGTAAATCCTGAGAAGATTCAGCAATTGAAAGATGATCTAACTAATAGAGCGATATGCTCGTGAAATTGAAAGAATTGGTGATTCTTCAAAAACAAAATAGTAGTTCTTAACAGTAATTTAATTACAATAGAAATAGATGATACGCTAACTAAATTTAACGAAAATGCCAGGTTATTGTCTTAAGTTGTTGAAACGAAGATTTTACTATCGGAAATAGAGTTTACCTAGCGACGCGTAGCGGAGCTAGTTAAACGCGGATATTTGCGCCAGTAAAATTAAGTTTTACGAAGGCCAAGCTTAAAATACAATACAGTTATGTCCATTATAATACCATATATTAAAATCAGTTCCATTTTATTGAATATTTTATCTTGAAAATGCCATAAATGAAAAAGTCCGCTAAACTGTTACATCGTCTTTGGCATCTAAACAATGTGCCGTCATATGTATACTCCAGAGTTCAAAAAGAAACACTAGACGTATTTATACTTTTGGTAAGCTTCTGAATGGTTTAAATATTGACAAAAAGAATATTTTTGAGGCATAAAATGTGACTTTCTTGTTTATTTTTTGAACAATTACATACCAAAAAAATTCGGAATTCAAAAGGGTGGCTTTGCTTAGTTACGGACTGATAGAACGTGGATTCCAACCCTTCAAAATATTTGTCAACGTGCAATAAAAATTATCGTTCTTAGCGAATTGCATTAGAAAGTACTGTAAACCATAAATATTTTTTCACAATTTATATATTACAGAAAGTATTTTATACACCATGTACATGAATACCAGTAAAACACCAAGAGTTACTGTTAACCGTATGCAAACAAAAAACCAAGAAGATATTTACCAAAGTGGAAATAACGCAACAAATATTGGTGAGTGCAACAGATATGATATTTTTTTTTAAAAATGGCATCATTATTTAAGCTTCATAAATGTCATATAAGATTTAAAATTATTGTTTCTATACCAAAAAAAAAGAGTCGGAAGATACCAGGGGAACATTCTAAACAAGAAAATACGCCAAGAAGAACTAAAAATGCCATGGCAAAAAAAAAAACGAAAAACGACGAAAAGACAAACAAGATTGTAAAACAGTTCATAGAAAACTTCAGACTGCACAACACGAATTGTACTTAAATAGCGGGAGCGAACTCAGATGCCTGAAGGGTTAGCAGGTCTGCGCCCGATGTGGCACTTGTCGTGTTGCTCATAAGGGTACAAATCAGGTGATAAATCTCTTTCAGTGATATTGCAATCGGGGGAAAGAGGACGGTATTGTTATTAAGACAAGTGGGACATATCCGATGTCATCTGGCACACAGATATTGCAGAACGGTCAATTGTATAAACATGATAAAGTCTTAATTAAATTTCAGTGGTTCGTAAATTTAGTTGAGTTGATTTTGATAATAACATAAACGGTTGTTTTAAAACAAGGCAATTACGATAACAAAGATAAGCCATATTTTATTTTAATTTATGTATCACATGAATCTGACATTCTTTTTTACTCATGACTTATTTTTGTTTATTCCATCATTATGATTTTACTCATAATTATATAGCATTATTAAAGCAGAACATACATGGAGTATATATACTATTTATAATATATTACTATTTATAATTCCTACACTTGCATTTTCAAATTGAAATTTTCAAGCAGTTCTTTCAAAGATCTTATAAATATGTTTTACTTGGGGGATTTTTTTTATCATATATGTATTGATGCTTCTTATCGCATTGTATCGGTCGCTGCTTTTACTTTATATCCGGCTTTTTCGAGAAGATAATTTTGTTTTATTTAGTTGTTAATAGATTTCTGGAATTTGCGTTGCTATTTTCTATTTATTTTTATAGCGTTAGTTAAACCTTCTTTTTTTAGTTTTTGACTATTTTATTAGTAGATGTAAGGAGCTTTTAACATTTGTCCATACTTGTAGCTTGAATGTTTTGAAATAGTTCCTTGCTATTTATAAGTGTTCTGCGTCAGCTGACTAACTATATATGACTGTCATATAAATATTTTGGATAGAAGTTGTCCAATTAAAAAGACATTACCTGCCAAGTTCCTGATTCGACTCAAAATTCTTATCTTTGATTTATAACAAACTTAAACGTATATTTAAATTAAAAGATGTCCTTAGAAACAATTAAGAATGCACGAACCATTGATAAATTGATAATGTTTGAGCATTTCGTGTGTATTTGAAAGTAGACGCCATCTAATTAATAATCGAGATAATCTCAGAAGAATTTCAGTGGTCATATGACTTCATGTACACAATAATATAAATGTAAATACACCGAAAAGCACTTGCAATGGTATAATGACCATTGTACTAGATCTGTCTGGTTTCATGTGATAGATTACAAAGAATGTAAATGATTGTGTAACAGTATAGGAGGGATTTTTCAATTTTTCAGAATAAGTCAACAAAATGGTTGGCAGTTTTTTTTTCTTTTTAATAACAAATCATGATTAGCACATGCGTCACCCATCTGCAAATTGTTTAAATTAAAGTTCACGCAAATATAAATTCAAATGAGGTTGAATTATTGAATTCATGCCAATAAAACATCAGCATTTTTTGTTTTACCTTATTATGACAAAATTGAACCAAATTGGCTGCTAATAGCGAAATATCAGTTCACGATTCCACTTTATTTATAAATGTTTGAAACAAAAACAAAAAATTAGATGTTTTGTCAACTTCGTAGCTTATAACTCTTACAATGGGTAAAATACTTTTTGAGACTTATGTGACCATTGTACGTGAATTGTTCGATGACAGTAGATTACCGTTGTTTACATCTCTTAAATCGATTAAAAAGATACGTCTCATGTTATACATACATTACCCGAATTATGATATGTTGATTCCTTGTCATATCTAAATAGAATGTAAGCATCGGTATCTAAAGAGGGTAATTTATTTTAAAGCATAAAAGATACCATATACTCGATGAGTACATGTTGAAAAAAAAACTATTGTAATTAATCCAATAGTTAAATTTCACTTAACATGCTAAATGTACTTTAGCCTTTGAATTCTATAATTTATTAAATTGATTCATCAAGATGATTAACTGTACTAATCAAATGCCTCTAAATTATGTTGTCGTCAAAGGGCACGATTGAGAATTTTTGCATTGTAGTAAACAACTTTTCAGAAGGATTGATTTGTTTACCTTTTCCGTTTGCAATTATATCGTATAAAATATAAGTAATAATATACAAAAGTGTGTACTCTCTCTCTCTCTCTCTCTCTCTCTCTCTCTCTCTCTCTCTCTCTCTCAATAATATGGGTATGAAGAATAACGAAATGACATGGGTACATAACGGTTGATTACATATCGATTCCTCTCTATTTATTACACATAAATTGGCATTGAAAACTAACAAAACAAATAGAATGAACACAATATATTGTATCCGGTAATACTCCGTAGTTAGATACAAAATCTAGTATAAATAGATATTTGAGAGGCCGCCAATACAAATATTTCCAGTTCCAGTGAGACATGCAAGCTTACACTCAGGATAAAATTCGAATATCACGGCCCAGGCCATGTATAGATTTCTAACAAATCTATGGTTTCCATGATTTTATTTCGATTCTAATAGGACAAATACGGTAAATCAAAAAAACTGATGCGAGGATGGGTATGCCGTGTGAATTGCTGTTCTATTTTACCCCTGTTAGATAAAGCTAAATAAATAAATCTATAGCTTGCATGAATTATTTATTAAATAACCGCTAGAAAAAATGTGATTAATTCTTTTAATTCTCAACCCCAACTTTTGCCAATTTTAAATTTACATTTTTTTCTCGTAAGCTACCACAGTTGACAAGTAGCCGCCATGTTGACTTGCTGAAATCAGTAAATGTGCGAACAATGCAATAGCAAATAAAATCAAACAACACCTACCTCAAAACTCTAGTTTAATGCATTATCATCCGAATTTGGAGTGTTAACGTAACGGAAAAACCTTCAGCTTTAGCGTTTTCATTCGTATGACGTCATGTTTTGAAATGACTTAAATGCGCCAAAAGCATAAATGGAATTTCGCGGAATTATATTTCATTTTGATTTTGTAAATTTTTTCGAGCTCTTATGCATTTATTCTTTTTGTTATACATCAGAATAAGAATTAAGGTTCTGTAGTTTTTTTACAATTGCAATCTTTAACACAGCGAGATCGGAATAGCGTCTGCACATAGGTTACGATACATGTGGATTTGCGTGGGAGGCATATTGTAACAGCTATTATTATGTACATCTCTGAGTCTGCGCTTAGTATAGATATTTCGAGAATTTTATCACTGTGTTGTTTACAAAGCGAAAGAAGCACGTCATATTAGAATTTATAATAGTAGACAATTTCAATTTCTGTGAGTAAGATCTATTTACAAATACGTCTATATCACTGGTTTTGGGTACACATATCTGTACTTGCTTCACTCTACTGTATAAATAGTATCTGTTAAACTGATAAATTAAACTTAAAATTGAAATAAATCACTCTTAATTAAAGTTGTTAGTAAGCATGTATGACGTTAACGTTTGAAATTTTTGCAAAATAAATGTATTATCTTCTTGGACTAATTTTGATTATGTATCCGTTTGAAGCTGCACGTCTCTCCATTTGTAGGATATTTTTGCACCTTCACTCAGGTCAGTTTTCCAAAACAAAACAATCCTCCTGTACACCAATATAAAAATAAGATATGTATATTTTTTCATAACAATAGGTATTTAAATCAGTTTCTTCCCAATTAATCAAACATAACAATAAATGATTTTATATTCATTATTGGCCATAGAAACCTGGTTGCATTCCATTTGTTTATAGTGTCCTGTCATATATAGTTCTTTTATGTATTATTCAAAATTAACAGGTGCAGTAATTGGTGGAACACTAGGTGTATGTTCTTTGATCGCCTTGTTATCTGTGCTGATTGTCTGTAAAATTAGGTCAGTAACATTATGTTGACAGAAAATATTATACTAACTAAAATTTAGAATGAAAGAATGAAGTTTTTTTTTCCGAAAATAGGACAGAAATTGGGTACACTTCAATATCTTCGTTAAGTTGAATGCTCAGTAGAAGTTGAAATAAGTATTCAGTTCTAATTTTAAAGAGTAAATGTAATCCATTTGTGATGTATATTGCATGTTTGTCAAATATTCAAATATCGGTCTGTATTACCATGATTACGACATCTCCAGTTGTCCTTTACAAAATAATCAAAGAAATGTTTTAGATTGTGCCTAATTAAGGACAATTTTTGAGAAACAGGTGAACGTTTAAGACTTTATACTTATTTTCCATCGTAAACGGATATATATATATACTTAGTTGCATTTATGAACATGGTACAGAAACAACACACATTGTTAAAGCAAGATCTGAAAATGATAATTCTGTTTGATTGGCAAGCAGGTTGAGATCTATCCAACGGTGTTACAATAGATGTTCCCGGCAAGTAAGAGTCACTCTGTGGGACATTCGACAGCTTTACAAATCTTATTTTAACAATATGTTTTACTATCACCCAAGACTATATAGAACATAGAGTGTAGTGTTACATTGTACAACATATGTTATCAAGTAAAAGAAATTTTGTGAAACGTTATCCTAGATTAAATAAATGTTATATTACACTGTAGGAAGATTAAACTAAAATACAGACAATACAATTTTGGTGATTTAAATGGCCGTCTTTTTATTGTGTCATTTACCAGTTTATTGCATTTCTATTTTGTACTTTACGTGTTTTTTTGCTTACAGATCGAAGAGAATTTTTACAGAGTACAATAAACATGATTACGAGGACACTAGTCAGGTGAATTTTTCCAAAACAAACTACGAAGAATTGAACAATACAAGAAATAAGAGTACAACAACAACGTCAACCCAGACTTGTGACCTTGATGAATCCAATTCAACAGTATATGACGAAATAAATGAATCCGTGAAACCGGGAAATATAACATTAAAAGAAGTAACTGTCCAATCGAACATTAAACATTTATGTCGTAATGAAAGCAGCTGAATATGTTGTGAAATATTGCCTAGATGTCTGATTCAATCAAAGATACAAATTACAGTATGTCGAAATTAATTTAATGAACCAAAACATTGTAACTTGTACCACTTTGAATAAAGCCAAATTAAAAACAAATCAGACTACTATGTATTTGTTTTACCAAAATGGCAATCTATAGAATATAGGATTCTTATAGTATTTATGAAACAGAGTATGTTAAAACAAAATGGCTGGATATCAGTTCAAAAAGGACAGACGAATGAAAAAAATATAAATACCATATTGAAATGTTGCAAACATTTATAAAAGCGAAATATAATGATATATTACACTATTAGTTTCTATGTATGTTGGCGTTTCCTTTTGATGTAGTGTTTTTGTTGTTCTGTTGTTTTACTATTATAGTTGATGTGTTTCCCTCGGTTTAAGTTTGTTACCCGGATTTATTTTTGCTTAATTGAATTATGACTATTGAACAGTGGTATACTACTGTTGTCATTATTTAGCAGTTGATTTAGTACAATTCCGTCCAAAAAAGATGAAAACAAACATCGCTGTTGTGTTATTGGCTTGCAAGCCAATAATTCAACCTCACTTGAATCCGTAGTCTTACAACGTTTAAATTTACCTTTAGTGAAGATGGGTTCCGGATGTATTCAGCATGTGGTCACCATTTATATTTGTTGAAAAGAAAAGAATGTCAACATTAAAAAATTAAACAGATATAATCTTTTAGGTATTGACAGACTGACTGTTAGACCAGGGAACTGATGGACAGCACTGTCAGTTATATCAGTTATAGGTAATGCATGCTCACTGCAGTATTGTTGATATTTCGCGTTGTGGTAGATACAGGACTGTATATCATTTATGAATGACGATCTCTGCATGCATTACAAAGAGCTTCTTCACACTCCAGGCACCAGGGTGTGGACGTTAACCTTATCTGTCAAAAGTGAACATATGCCACATATACGTGTACTAGTTTCCATTTTGATATCTGAAAACAAAGATATTTTAGATTCATAAAGTTCTTTGTTACAGACAGTTTACTCAAATTCTTCTAAAAGATGATACCATTTTATTGCGTTCTCTTTTTAATTTGAGGGTGATTTATTATCTTCTTGTTTTTTTTTAAGATGTCTTTTTTTTCCTTTTTGTGTATCTGTAAAGGTTGATTATAATTTTTTTCTGCATTTGTTTTTCTACATCTTCCATTTCTTTATCATGTAAACATCAATTCTTGGGCAATAATGTAGACGGGGGCTGCATTGTAAAAACAAAGAAAGCAATTAGATTATATCTCAATCAAAGTTAGTAAAGTTTGAGGCAGGAATACAATTTATTTGCGAAAATTTACATTTAAATGAAGAAAATTATATTATATATCCTACTATTATGGTTGTGTTTACAAATACATAATGATTTTTGCGTGGTTCAAAAATGTTTATTTTGCCATATAAAGGGATATAACTCATATTTTGAAATTCTATGAAGGAATATACAGTAAATGTTGCTAATATTACCTTAAATCAAATGATGATAAGCCCTTTTCTAATGTTTTGTTTACAATGTTATTGTTCGGTTTTCTTTCTTTTCACTGAAAATTTGTATGGTCTGGTATAATCCTTTTAACATTTGAAGATATTGCACAATCTGTCACTTCATAGAAAGCTCTAGAATATGTTTTTGAAATAGTAGTATACAAACTACATGTTCACAAAGTTTTATAATATAATTCTATCGTTTTCAATTATGACTACGTCTACCTACCGGCTGTAGGTTGTGTCAGTTACTGTTAGTTTTAGTCATTTCTTGAATAACATTTTTTATGATTTGACAATCAATATATTAACACTACAATATGAGTTTATGAAGGAGAGAATGTTGTCCAGATTTAGCTATACTTTAGTTCCTTTTTGTTTTGATCAGCTCTTCAATGTTTGTAGTATGTTTGGGATTTTCAAATATTTGATCCCGAGCATCACTAAAGAGAAATTACTTGTCGAAATGCGCACCTGGTCAGTAAAGTATGTACCTTTTATAAAAAAGTATTTTATGTTATTCTTTATTCAAATTAACACACCGAAGGAATGATGTTGTTCTTATAACACATCCTATATTTATATGAAAATAAGCAGATGTGGTATGATTGCCAATGAGCTAACTATCCACCAAAGTTTAAATAAAGTGGATGTAAGCAATTATAGTAAGGCCTTCAACAATGATTTAAAAAACATACCGTATAGTCAGCTATAAAAAGCTCGACATGACAAATATGAAACAAAGCATTTGAGAAAACAAATGGCTTAGTTTATAACAAAACAATTTGCGAAAATTAAATATGACATGCATGAAACAACGACAACCACTGAACTACATGCTCCTAACTTGTAACAGGCACATAAGAAATGTTTTAAGGCGCCAACTATCTTTTAACCTGGGACAGTGGTGTAACAGTACAATATAAGATCAAACTATAAAAATCAGTTTAAAAGGACTTAACTCATCAGCTCAATACAAATCAGAAAAACTTCTAACAAAAGCAAAGACCGGACTTGGCGGGATATTGATACATCCCCACAACAAAAACACAAAATACAGATCTGACTGTACTCGCAGTTATGATATGTATACAATGAAATGAATCGAACGATACCTACGTGCCTACCAAGCGACATATATAATGATAATAAAACACGAAATTTTCATTTAGCTTTCACCTATTTGTTAATTATTAAAAGTTGAAAATTCAATTTGAAACGAAACGGTTTGATTAGTGTCAGGAAAAACACAAATTATTCACACGATTCATCTGGAGATCACACAACTGATAATGCTGATATAAATGGACCAGTGAAAACTTAACAAGCTTTAAATCACCACGATTATAAATGGGTTTATTTCTCAAAAAAAAAATGCATATTCATTCTTAATTGTTCTAATAATATATACTAAGGACAAATACAATAGAAGTACACAGATTTCAGCAGATGACATACATGACATACTAAGATATAGAGAAAGATAAGGGAAATCATTTATCATTCAATTTTCGAACAATGACGAGTATGTTTCGTATATTGTTATAACATGACATCATATTAGAAATATCTTGTTTTAAGTCATGAAATAAATTATAAACGTTAACGTTTTATACGTTTGACAATATTGTCTACTGTTTGTATATCAATTATCAAGTAGTGACTAAATCAATTTGTTTACTGTTCGGACAAACAAAAAAGTACGAAGCAACCTCGACTATTTATGTTATCAATAAGTGAGACAAACCCTAGATGTCTTGTTTATACTTGTCAGTTGGGTTGCTTACTCGTGCATATCAACCACATTAGTTTATCAATTTCAAAAACAGAGCTTTCAATTTAAACTTATGTAGATTTTTATATTGACGATTACTCTGACTAGAACTGTAAATTATATTTGCGAGTGCCATTTGGAGCCAAACCTTAACTGCAAATTTCTTTTACAGAAACTCGATACTAGTATTTAACCAAACTGATGTCAATCAGCCTTGGGGACCAATTTGCCGACAATATTTCCGGTTGGATAAAAATAGCTACGCAATGAGATTACAGTAACCTACCGTAAAATAACTGTACTCTCAATACTAGTATAATGTATTTTTGACTGGCTTCCTGGTGATTTAAGATTATCACCAGAGAAGTTTAAAATATAAGAAAAGAATTAATGTCTCATATGATTAAACACATTACTCTGTTTGTTTAAATTTCAAAGATTATCATCAAAAATTGCATCTTAACCGAAGTAAGTAAACAAATATATAATAACATCATCTAATATTTGTTTTAATATTATCTACATGTACTGGAATCGATCTCAAAAGAGTCAAAAGCATTCGAAATAGCACAAATAGATAATCATTGTTTTCAATCTAATTGCATTATGTGTCATTTGTAAATATAGTATTGGATACTAAATATATTAGTTATTTTGTAACATATTTTACTTCAAGATATGTATGTTTAGAATGCATATGTTTAATGTCAATAAAAACAAAAGAAATGTCCTCTTACCTAAACTTCACATTCAAACAAATAATAAAACGCAGTAAGCATTCAATCGTAACCAGCAAGTAATCTCGTCACCTGGGGCCTGTTAATCGAAACGCTCTTAGGACTAGGACATGTCCTAAGATCATCTTAGGTGTTTTTTTTTCCTAAGTACGTTTTTCAAACATGTCGAAATTAGGAAAAGCCATGGGAATCGTCCTAACTTTAGTACAGCTAAGTAGGTGTCTTCAGATGGTCTTAGGATGGTCTTTACTTTAAGATGATATATTTTATGATGGTTAATTTGTAAATAAATACGACCGCCATCTTTATATGGATCCCCCTTTTTCTAAATTTATTTCTATTTTCACTTATTCAATGTGTTCTTGCTCTTATCAAAAACATATAATAATTACAAAAAAAGAAGTATATATATCCACGTATAAAATAAGAATAGACGGGCATCGTATATATATAAAACACATAAAATAGATGGACATAGGTGTTGAGCTATTAAAGAATATTTACTTTGAAAAAAAGTTCAGAAAAAAGGGTCCATTACCCAAGCGCAAGAGATCCATAATGAAATAATCTATGTATCCCGTTTTTTTATGAAAGATGCACGAGATTTGCCTTTTAACTCTGTAAAGTATAAAACCGTCACACTTCGAATTAAACTCACTCAAAAATGTATAATGATTGTTATCGATATTCTTTATTAGTTTTCACTGTTACTGCTGTTTGCAAATAATGTGTTCAATTATTATATAAGACGTTGTTACCTTTTTTGTGCTAGTTTTTTTGTTACATCAAGTTTGAATGTACCATTATTAGATAAATATTATAGTTTTCTTTATGATAATACGTCTAGTAATATTTAGCAGTTAGGACATCCTAGCTAAGATAGTCCTAAGACAGCTTCGATGTGCATGCTGAGACATGTCGTAAGTCGGTCCAAACTTTATCATAATTTATTCCTAAGAGAGGTCTAAGGACAAATCCTAGGACAGCTTCGATAAACAGGCCCCTGATTAATAACTGTTTACCGAAACCATATTATAGATATTATATATAGATCCTTGGGTGAAATTAGATTTTTTTTTCAATTTCCATTTGGCATATTTAGGACTGTCCTTGTGTTTTCAAAGAATTATAGTTGTTTTCCATTCGTTCCATTAGTCGAGCGTTTGATTTTGTCAGTCTTTATGGACTTCCCGCTTTTGTGAATTTATCTTGGAGTTCAGTTTATTTGCTAATACGTTTTAGAAAAATCTTTTAGGGTAAACCTTTGCCCATATGGTTATTTTGAAAACCATAAATAACGTTTTTACATAAATTTTAAAAAAATATAACAAATTACGGGCATAAACAACCAACGTTAAGGCTTTAAATTCTTTAAAATCACTGCAAAATAAATGTACAAATATATAAATGGATAACACAATTTTATTTGTTAGTAGCATACACAATTTCAATTATTTTCATTGCGGAAATTAATATTTTAGAACTACAAATTATCTTATTTTAAAGGAAATATTCAAAGGAGACGGTTTGACAACATGGACAATGCCACTTGAATTTGAAAAATCAAAAAGTATTATAATCTACCAAAACATCCACCAGGTGTTAACAAAACATTAGACTGTTAAACTAATAACAGCTTTACCCAAAAAGACACGACCAAAAAAAAGTGTTTTTTGTATTATATTATGTATAAACACACTGAACGGAACAATACTTGGCATCCATCTATATCTGTATATAAAGTGTACCGTTTGATATTTATGTTTTGTTTTGACATATTGACTTTTAAAAAATGGCAAACGATACCAAACGAATATTCAAACTCATAAGTAGAAAACAAACTGACAATGCCATGGCAAAAAACGAAGAACGACAAAAACAACAAACACAAAACATAAGATACAGCAAACTGAAAACTGAGTAACAAAACAAAACAAAAAATAATGGATGATCGCGGGTTCTCCGGAAGGGTAAGCAGATCCTGATTCACATACATGTGGCACCCGTAAATTATACGGTTATAACCATTAATAGTATTTCCCGTCGTTATTATTGTTATTCTTTTATCTTTAACATGTTTCATATGTACAATTTTTGATATTTATGAGAATATGTCTGAGGAGAATGAAATAAAGTATTTGTATTTCTTTTTGGAAATACCCTAATAAGGAACCAACCAAACGACATAAAAAAACTCAACGTCTATCGAGAAAACCTTGAATACTTTTGTAATTATACAATAGTTCTAAACTTAGTGTTAGTACAGTAAACTGTTTGGCTAACGTTATCACAAGTTATAAACGCAATCAATACAGACGTCACAATACAACTATAAATGTTCAACGAAGTGCACATTTTCTATAGGCTTGATTGCAGACTACGGAAAACCACGAATCAAATATATATGAAAATAAATCCTCAATCAACGAATATTAGTACCGACAAAAAAATATGAATCAACAATATAAGTGTGGTTTCACGTTTGACATCGGAAGCGTACCGATGATGTCACCTTGTTTAGTTCCCAAAAAGACCACATCATTCCGTGGAATTTTCGTTAAATGAAACTGTTACACAAATTTTTTCTAAATGGACTGACTTGATTATTTTACATTAGAATAGAGATAACCGTTTTGTATTTTTAGCTGAAATACGTCGCAAGGTAAACTCAATTTGCAACAGTAGAACCCACGTTTGCGGTAGGCCAAGATTTAAATTCCACACAGTTGTCTCTTAATTATAAACTCATCATAAATACCAGGATTAGAATTTTGTTGTACACCCGACACTCGTTTCGTCTGTAAAAGACTCATCAGTGACGCTCGAATCAAAAAGGTTGATATGAGTTCTCTCAATAATTGTTGTAAGGCTTTGAATGAAATCTTTCTTCAGAAATAACATAATACATCGGCAACAAGGGAACACGTTTACTATTCCTGACGTTAAAAATAGATGTATATATATGCTTAAATATATATGAAGTCTAACGATTTGCGCAACGGTACTATTATAAGATGGTAATATACGAAGATGATGTGTTATAAAATCGTGCTGATGAATATTTCTGCATAAAAAATAGCCTTCGTCAGTGTTAATAATTATTACAATACTGTATATATATTCGCTATGATCATACGAACATAAAGACTGTCTTACAAATGCGTTGATAAAACAAAAAGCAATGTGGAATGAGAAATTGCACTGATCAGTTTCGACTATATAACACTGAACCATGAGAATTTCTTATAATCAATCCATACTGCTATGGAATGCTTTTATATGTGCACAAAAGTGCCTGGAAATATTCTGCTAGAGAGACTAACGATCAAAAGGGTTTTATAGTAAACGATAATTGACAGATCAAAAATGATTTAATAGCTTACTTCGTTTGGGTTAAACTAACATGATATAAGCGTAAACAATTGCAATTTTACTAGTATATGTTTCAGTAGTTTCAGTCGAAAAATTATGTAACATACATGAGAAAACCACTGAAAAGTTATTCACTTCCTTTATGCGTTATCAAATTTATAAAAACGATATTTAAAAGATTTGATTGACTTTTATCTGCCAGATCAACTTCCTTGTTTTGTGGCTGGAGATTCTAAATGGTTAATGAATATGAATAAGATAGTGCTGTGGATTATACTATTTGCTTGTGTTATAGATATAAAGTGTGTGAATGGTGAGTAAAGAATTTGTTTTACTATCAATTCAATATGATATTGTCAAAAATTACTTTTTTATCAAATATATAATACGCTATCTTTATCTATGCTGTTAAGGGTATGTGTGAAATAATTATAAACACACTGTTTTACGAATATTTTTAAAATATGTTTAAAAGTGTTGCTTTCGTGACTGAAACTATTCGGGAAGGTAGTTGATTATATTTCTGTAAGTCCAGGTTTTATATTTGCTTGTTTCCAAAAACTAACTGATATAGATATGAACATACACGTTTAAACTTTATGACACGGTTCTATCAATGTCAATGTTTGTATGGATAAGGATAAACGATCATTTTAAGTTTGTTCTTCCAAATTAATACAAGAATAATACAAGGTGTATCCAAAATCAATGATAATTTGCGGAAATATTTCTTCCTATTATAAATAACTGAACATTTGATAATTGTCTGTCATATACATGAACTATAAAAAAGAATATCAATCATTTCTTTACGTAATCTGTGTATTTGATTACACTACATCATCGTTTGTAGCAATTAAGAATTGAACGTTTATTGCTTTTCCTGTAATTGTTATTTTACCCCAATATGCTGATGTATTTCTGTATTGCTACATCACCCCGATCACAGATAATAAAAAATTAACTGTCCACAATTAACCACGTTCTAGGATTACTTATATGTGTAAGTACTGATAAAATATAGATATAGTAATGTGTATCGTGTGCAAACCTATGTGTACTAAAACGTTACCTATTATAAATTCGCTTTTCATTACAAATATCGTACATTAAATGTAATAACTCTTACTGATATCGTTGTTAGTGTCAAAAATATTTGCACTAAGGATGACTCTTAGCGTACGCCACCAGTTAAAATAATTGCACATAACGTTGACACTATAACAATGACTTATTTAAATTGCTTCATATTACGCTATGTGTTAAACATACTTTATCTGCTTTCTTAAATGTTAAAGCTACTTTATTTACGATATTACACGTAATGCGGTTCACTATGCTACACAGCGTCAACAATGAAAAAAGGATTTTAGTTCAGACATACATTTTTTAAGGGTGACTCTCAGGCCATTGGTTTATTTCGTTAAAATTTGTCATAAGGAAAAAAGAGGGAACAGCATTGGATATTGAGACACTAGAAAGTATTGTTGATTAGACAGGACACCAAACAATTTTTTTTCAAGAAACATTTGTCAATCCATCATTATACAACTATAGCCTTAGTATAATGTCGATATGGGGATATATTGATATGAAAGAAGTATATCGACTGAAGACTAGGTCTGAGGTCAATATACTTCATTAGGTTGATATACTTCACTAGGTTGGTATACTATCGATATATCCTCGTACCGATCTCATTCAAAGGCTATAATTATTATATCAATATTGTCAATATGCCTGAAATAAATCAGAAATTCACTTGATTTCTTGTTATGCTTTTGTCACAATGTATTTAGCGTCATATCACTTTTCTATCTGCCGTTTAAAGTCTACCTTTGAACATGTGACTCGTGTTAAACTAACCAAATTATTAGATTATACAAAATAATCATAAAATGGGCTTAACAGATGAAACATATATGTCATTCCAGAAAGCATATTTGATTATGAAGTCATTTTGTTCGTAAAATGTTTCAATGAGTAATTTTTTTTTTTTATTCTGCAACCGAATAATACTTTATTAGTTAATACTGCAGCTATAGAAACTCTCCGTTTGTTTTGTTTTGCACAATCTTAAACTACAGATCTTTTTTTTTTTTTTTTCATTTGAGCCAATCAGATTGCATTATTAGTACTAAAGGCCATGTTCAATGTGCATATCCAATGATTATCTAATGAGCATAACTTTCATTTGTATTTTTTTGATTGAATGTATGGAGCTTGCGACGATTTCAGATAATATGATTTAAAAATATGAAGATGACGTAGGAAAAAACGGTAGAATAACGAAAAAGGATCAAACGTTATATTGTTATTTGCTATAGGATAATGTGCATCAAAAAAGCATGTATAATGGGAGGAAAAGTCATACATAGCTGCAAAGAGACTGTGTTTGAGGAAAACAAAGCAAAACGCCAAACTTCTGTGGTAAAGAGTAATACATAAACAGACATTTTGTATAGCTCATGCATTTTTTGTACGACAATAACAGAAACAATGTATCTACTTAGTACGTTAAAAGTTAAAAGTTTTAGCACAATGTCGGTATGAATTCAATTTTGCTATATATTATAATAAAAAAAAGCATAGACTAGTCAGCTCGATAAATTTTTAGTGCTTTTTGGTTAAATCGAGTTCAATAGGCTTAAAAATATAGAAAAACAGGAACCGAAATTTTGAATACCAAGAAGAATGACATTTAATTATCCCATTTTTACGCAAAAACGTAATGTCAAACGTTACATTTTGTGTGCAAATTATCAGATCTTCGCGTCTTCCATATCGTATTTTTTTCTCCTATCATCGGAAAACTTGACAAGAATATTGCTTTTGTTATAGTTATTGCGTGGTAAAACAAAAATAACATCACTGAAACCGTAAACCGAAAAATGTCATGTGTGAAAACGGTCTGAAAAATATCTAAGGATAAGCAATGTAAGCATATATCGGGTTCGTGCATTTATATAGTGAAATTGGAAAAGCTGAGAGGAAAAATGTATATAGCTAAAACAGTTCATTTACTTTATTCCTGATTCATGATATTTTCTTGCCAGACACATCAAAAAGTAAAACCATCTTGTCACGACGGAAAAACGTATGCTGAATTATGCATAAATTTGTTTTTCACGTAACAAGTCGAACGAATCTATTGATTTGTCAACATAAGTAATAGTAAGAAATGAAAACACTAGAATGAAATAGGAAGCTCATGTATTATTCCAAACTATGTATACATATAAGGAGATCTGGTATTATTGTCAATGAAACAACTATCCACCTGAGTTCAAATGACGAAGATAAAAATCAGTTAAAGTCATTTGAATGCCTTCCAAAATGGGAAAAACCAATACCGTATATTTTATGGGCTTAATAAACAATGTCACCGTAAAATTAAGGATGTGATATCCAATTTTCAATAAGAATTTTACAGCCAAACTTACTAACCAAATCTTTGTATCTCTGGAAGAATTTAGTAAAAGTTTAGATTAATTGGTGTTAACGAAATTCCTTATCATTTGGTATAAACTTAATCAGATGAAAACTTATGTGTCTAAGTTATCAAAAATATAGGGAAATTGCACAATACTTGCTATAGGTTGCACGTAACTAAACTTTTACGAAATTAACATTGAAAGAAGCCACTATACGCAGTCGTGGGATACCAATTTTCGTGCATTTTGTGTGTAAAGGTCAACTGCGAATTAAAAGATTCAAGGAAATACACATTTTTATAGACTTGAACTTAGATTTTGGCCAACCCCGAAAGAAAAAAAACCATGAAAATACAATCCGTTATCCACAAAAGTTAGTACGGACAATATAAGCAAGTGTAGGTAAATTCGTAAGTTATATATTTACTAAAATATTTTTAGGATGAGATGTTTTCGTTTGATATCAGAAGCGTACCGATGATGTTACCTTGCTCAGTTGACAAAGAAGACAACATTATTTCGTGGAATTTTCGTTATTTTACACCAAAATGGGAGCTTACATGGACTGACTTGATAAATTTATACATTAGAATAGAAATAACCTTATTGTATTTTAAGCTTGACTTACTTTTGCAAATATCCGTTTACTTTTCTACGCTAAACGTAATTAGGTAAACTAAACTTGCAACAGAAAACCCCACGTTTTAGGTTGACCAAATTTGAAATTCAACACAGTTGTCTCTTAATAATGTGATCTCTGAATGATTGTTTTAAAGCTTCAAACGACATATTTCTTCAGAAATAACATAACACATCGGCAACAAGGGAACATGTTTTCTTTTCTTGACGTTACAAATATACTAGTATTTATAATATACTACACAATATACCAGGAATATTCCCTACACGCAAGGCATTAAAATTAAGCGGATTTGTTCCGCCAATGACACTGTGACAAAGCGATTACAAGAAGTGCGTGGCCACAAACAGGGGCTACAAAATAACCTATATCAATAAAAGCTTCTCTCGTGCTAACAACATCACCCGAGAAGAATTTATATATATGTTTCATTGTTTATAAGATGTGTTTGTTATTCAAATCTTCATGACAGATGGTAATTGCTTACCTAGAAGCAAGGGCTACTAAATGTTTGAGTGTTGACCAATATGGAGTTTATGTAGATATAAGAAGATGTGGTATGAGTGCCAATGAAACAACTCTCCATCCAAGTCACAATTTGTAAAAGTAAACCATTATAGATCAAAGTATGGCCTACTACATGGAGCCTTGGCTCACACCGAACAGCAAATTATGAAGGCTCTTAAAATGACTAGTGTAAAACCATTCAAACAGGAAAACCAACGGTCTCATCTATATAAAAACGAGAAACGAGAAACACATATGAACCACATCAACAAACGACAACCACTGAACAACAGGTTCCAAACTTAGGACAGGTGCAAACAAATGCAGCGGGTTTAAACGTTTTAACAGGAGCCAACATTCACCCTAACACGAAACAATAGTGTAACATCATAATATAGAAAGACACACTATAAAATATCAATTGCAATGGCTTAACTCAATCAAAAGACATATTAACAAAAACAAGTGAACATACACTGAACGAATAAATTTGATCTATGACACAATGTAAATACAAAATTAATAAAACAAGGGTGTTTGATGTAAAACAATATCAGAAAGACAACCATAACCTTGGACAAAGTGCCGCCAAATAAAATAAAGTACAAAGGTGAATAAAGATAATTTTGTTGTAAGGTATAAATGGAGTACGGAAATATTTTTTACAAAATAAATAATTTTGTTGTTGATAGTACGAGAACAGAAGTGAAAATTTATCGTCATACTAAACACTTATCAAAGGTGGTAAATATTAAAAATAATGAGACGAGATATATCACTAAATAAGTAAACATTAAAGTACAAAAATACATTACAAATTGTATCAACAGGTCAAATAACACGAAAGTACGATTTGAGAGTACTCGCAGTTTTACTGAAAGCTAGTTAAAAGCCAAAAACAACTAATAATAAAAAATCATGCATCAGAGACTAAAATCCACTAAAACACATCCCAAGAATTTAGTGTTTTAACGTCATGGACAGTCAAAGGAGACTAACTTGTGCAATGCCAAAATTAAAGTATCGACAGGCAGTAGGATAGTTAGGAGTTAACCTTTTAATAAATATGTATAATGTTATATATAGATAGAGTAATCTCTATATAGAAAATGAACATGGATGTGTATTTATACATCACAAAAAAAAAGAATACCAATTTAGTTATGTTTTAATTTGTGTTTATTAGATTTTGCATAAAAAACGAATGACGCATTATCCAGTTTTACAGGATAGACATACCGTTATGGAATACATTCAAATATTAGTCAAAATGCCGGACAATATTTTTTGAGGTAGACGAATAAAAATGAAACGGTTTAACAGTATGCAAGAATTGGCAGATCAAAAATAATTCATAACTTACTTCGTTTAAATTGAACTAAAATGATATCAACGTAATAAATTGCAATTTTACTAGTATATAGCTGACTATGGGGTATGAGTTTTGCAAATTGTTGAAGGCTGTACGGTGACCTATAGAAGTAAACTTCTATGTCATTTGGTCTCTGGTTGAGAGTTGTCTCATTGGCAAACATACCACATCTTCTTTTTTTTTATGTAATAGTTTCAGTAAAAGCATTATGTAACATACAAGGAAAACAAATGAAAAGTTATTCAACCTGTATGTGTTACTATTTGTAACACGAAATCATAAAAAAAGACTTTAAAAACATTTAAATCACGTCTATCTATTAGATGTACTTCCTTGTTTAGTGGCTGGAGTTTTCAAAGGGATTAAAAATGATTGAAAAATGCTGTGGATTATGTCATTTTGTCTTTGTTATAAATATAAAGTGTGTTAATGGTAATTAAAGAAAACAAGTTTGTCTATCAATTCAAAATGATATTGCAAAAAAAATATCTTTTTAACAAATATAATGCGCTGCTCTTTATTTATGCTGTTGCGGATACAGGTGAAATAGTGAGAAAAAATCTTTTACGTATATTATTAGTATATGTTCGATAAAAGTGTTGCCCTCGTGAGTGATAATATTTATGCGGGAAATTTATTATATTTCTTTAATTCCAGATTTTGGTTTCCTTGTTTACCAAAACTAACTGATAGATACATGAATATGTTTAAACCTGATGGATTAGTTTTTCGTCTATTCATTTTATTATCTGTGTGCTGGTTTACACCAAATTATCGTTTTGGCAACTAACAAATCAAACGTTTGCTGCTTTTCCTGTAATGGTTAACTCTGTTCATAGATGCTGCTGTAATTTCGTATTGCTTTATCACACTTAATCAAAACAAATCATGTGTTCCCTCATAGAATATAGATCTAGTAGTGTAACAACTCTACCTATTAAAAATTCGTTTTTCTTTACAAAAAGCGTACGCTGAATACAAAACTTCTTACGCATAGCGTCGACAGTGTTAACGCCATTTGTACTAAGCATCACTCTTAATGTACGCCATTGGTTATAATATTTACATATAACGTTAGAACTATAAATATGCTTTATTTTAACTACTTAATATTTCGCTATGTCTTTAAGATACTTTAAACGCTTTCTAAAATGTTACAACTACTTGATTTAAGCTATTACACTTTAATGCGGTTCTCCAGGGCACATAACATTAACAATGAAAACAAAGTTTTGACCAACCGCTGTCATATCTAGAAGGGACATTGGGTTTTAGCCGACTCTGATGTCATTCGTTAACTATGTTTTTTTTTTTATTTTACATCCGAAAAAATCGATATTGAGGCATAAGAAAATATTATTGATTAGACAGGAGACCATAAACAAATTTCAAGAAACATCTAATAAACCGTGAGATATACAAAAAATCGATATGTCATTTCAGAAATTTTTAAAAATTTTTAATTTATTGTTCGTTAAAATTTTTATTTTAAGTGACATATTTTTTTATTTTATTTTTACCCAAAATATCACATTATTAGTAAGTCCTTCAGCTATTGATTCTCTTTGTCTGATATGTATTTCACAATCTAACAATACGTATCAATCATATTTTTGAGCCAATCAGATTGCATTATTAGTATTGAAGGCAAAATTCAATGTACATGCGTGTACCGCTAAAAACAGTATATATCAGAAGATTATCTAATTAGCATAACTCTCTTTTTATATTTGTTTGAATGAATGTTTGGAGCTAATTGCGATTTCGAATAACTTGTTCAACAGATATTGAGACGACAAAGGAAAAGTGGTAGCACCTAGAAATAGACTCAAACTTATATTGTTATTTGCTATAAAGGAAATAAAGCTTAATCTTATAACACAATGCTGACTGCTGTACCCCAATATTTGACATTTTTACCTATTATGTCTGTTTGTTTTGCTCAATTGTTATTGTCAATTTAATGGAATTATATGCGACTGTCATACGAATAAGAGGTTTAGCTAGCTATAAAACCAGGTTTAATCCACCATTTATAAATAAGGAAATGCCTGTACTAAGTCAGATTTATGACAGTTATTTTCCATTCGTTCATTGCGTTTGAACTTTTGAATTTGCCATTTGATAATGGACTTTCCGCTTGAATTTTCCTTTGAGTTCGGTATTTTTTTTTATTTTACTTTTTAGGAAGAAATCTGAACTCATTTTTTTGTTCACCAAGTGCTTCAAAAACATACATGATAACACCAAAAAGTCACACATAGCTACAAATTGACTGTGTTTGATAGAAAACAAATCAAAACGCTAAACCTCTGTAATCTTATTCCCTACATATACAGATGTTTTCATAAATCATGCAATTGTTGTACGATAAGACCAGAAACAACAAATTAACTAGTAGATATTGGTTTTGAAAAGTTGGTTTATAACAGAACACGTTAGACAGCTTAACAACTCCTATCTGGTTTCTTTAACGCACAGGCAGTATGACAGTACACAGCAGTGGCATCTCCTATTTGTCATTGATACTGTCGTAAATAGTTTGTAGGTAGTTCATGTCTAGTGTCGCATTAATCTGCTGTGTTTAGGTCTGTAGTGTCCTGTATTGCACTGCTATTTTTATTATTTTGATCAACAATGCAAGAACATGAAAGTGCATATTTTAAATGATTTATTTTGTTTTAAAAGATTTACGAACTTCGAAAAAAAGATTTTAATTAAAACCGAAACCATAAAATTAGTAAGCATTATACATAAGTCACTAAGACCATTGTGCAACCAATTTTAAAAGTTGTGCTATGTATCCCCAAATTGTGTTAGAAGGTCATCTTTAACCAAAACTTAAGTTAGGTTGGAATTAAAACTACAATGTATCAATTTATTGCTTTTTCGATACAAATTACTTCATTTTGGTTAGATACTTCCTGCAATTGATTATTTGGTCTTAAAAATATGATTTTTTTCTAATTTTTATTGATGAGTGTATCAGTTGCTGTACTTTTGAAACTTAGTGCATAAAGGCACTTTGCGTGTCACCTAGATATCATAAACAGATCAAAAACATCTTTGACCTTAAATTTCATGTATTAATCTTGGCCAACATATATTGTGTGCTTTACCCAAAACGGTTGTTTAAACATAATTAACCCATTTCTCTGACGTCAGTCTATTGTTCTGACTGTAGATTATTTTTCAAGAATCCACTGACCATAGTATTAACTTAAGAGAACTTAAATTATACCTTTAACCTTTTAACTTACGATCTTTTATCCTCTCAAAAACGAGTGGCATGTGTAGGATTCGAACCCGCGCGTATTTTCTTCGTAATCAATACAGTCTTCAGTCTATGCATGATACCACTAGACCACGGTGGCTGACATCAATCATTATATAAATAGTACTCTTAAAGCGCTTACTTGTCAATACATGTCATTTAACTGTATTTCTGTCTCATTGATAATTCGCTTTTGTAATCTAATGAAATGTATATATCTTGGTTTGTTCATGTTTATTGAATTTGTTTTATTTTGAGTGTTATTTTTTTTTTTAAGAAATGGGTTAAAACTACTTCTTTGACAATAAAAACAGAAACAAAATCATCGCCATTATATGAAAATGAAATATATGATACTTCTACATGTTCTAGGATTAAAACAATATTTTGGTCCAGAAAAATAATTACAATGAAAAAAATTCATTCCGGGTACAAGGTTCGAACTTTGCACTGTTAATATCACCGTTATGACATTCGTTATCAACGACTAGACGATCACGGCTATGAACAGCTTGGTGGTAAATTTATGAAATCAACATAATTATTCATTGTACATCCGTAGCAAGAGCAATTCTGATGTGGATTCAGAATGCGTACCACAGATAAAACTATTTTACTGACCGGTGAACGATATATGCCAAATGTAATAACGCTAAAATAATCTTAACTTAAATGAAACGGAAACAGTTTAAACAAAATTTAAATATAATTGTTCAATTTAAATCGTAAGCACATAAATTTAATACTTTAAACAGCAATATGAATTATGAAATGGCAGATTGATGGCATATACGCTAATAGTATTAAATTGACTAAGAACGATATAATGGTGTTACGATTTGATTATACCAAATCACGTTGCTAAATATTATATATATAAATTTTGAAGATTCTAGATTTTGGTAATTAAAATTTTTTAACTTTTCAAAACAAGATAAATAAATTCTGTATATCAATATATGTCTTTTTGAATAAATTAAATATACCAAAATCTATTTAATTTAAATAATTTGTAATGATTAAAGATTAAATGAAATATGTATATACAAAAAAAAAATCTGGTATTAAAAAGGGGAGCTAACACCCCATTTAAGTTATATTAAACTAATGTTAACTTGTCAAATGTCTAAATATAGATGCGAACCGTGTGGATACATTCATTTCCAGCTATTATAGAATAAAAAAGACAAAATACCAAACTTTTTTTATGAAATATTGTTGATTCATTGTCAAAACGTAAAACAGACAGTCATTTTACTAGAAATGGGTTAAGCTAGAGAATTGATAAGAAGAAGTGGATTCAGAAACGATAATCAACTTGCGACTAAAGTCGCTCGTTGATTATCGTTTACGAATCCACTACTTCTTATCAATTCTCTACTACATAATTTTTGTAAAATATGTTTTCCAAAAGTGGTAGTAAAATCTCTTTTACAGAAAAAGCCCTTTCTCATATCTTAATTTTAATGACAAGATCTCATCATTAGACTATTTTGGTAATTTGTGCAGATTTGTTCTAAATATAAAAAGTGTGAAGCAATAGTTTTAATATGCAAGACAAAATTCAAAAATATGTATACTGCTGCATGATAGACTAGTGTCTCATGAACATCTGTAGGTTGTTTCTTTTGTAAATTTATAAATCTTTTTGATTTTCAGATTCAATTTGCCATAAAGGTTACCCTATCATTACTTATCATTTTACAAAACATTTACTATTGTGTATCAAACTGCTTCCAATAGCAACATTCATCTCTGAATAACATTTTTTTACTATGGGACATTATTTTCAAATACGTTTAAAATGTGGAAGTTATATGATACGTACTTTTAAAATGTTAACCTCTAGTAAAATTTGACAATTTTAGACTTGGACCCTGTGATTGTAGGAGTGCAATTTTAAACTGTACACATAAAATGTAAAGCCTTTGGCGAATTTTGAAGATCGAATGATGACCTGGAAATATGTTTTGAATTGAAAAAGTTTGATTTTTGTCTGCAAGGCATACCTCCTTACCCGGTTTATTGTTCTGACTGTAGATTATTTTTCAAGAATCCACTGACCATAGTATTAACTTAAGAGAACTTAAATTATACCTTTAACCTTTTAACTTACGATCTTTTATCCTCTCAAAAACGAGTGGCATGTGTAGGATTCGAACCCGCGCGTATTTTCTTCGTAATCAATACAGTCTTCAGTCTATGCATGATACCACTAGACCACGGTGGCTGACATCAATCATTATATAAATAGTACTCTTAAAGCGCTTACTTGTCAATACATGTCATTTAACTGTATTTCTGTCTCATTGATAATTCGCTTTTGTAATCTAATGAAATGTATATATCTTGGTTTGTTCATGTTTATTGAATTTGTTTTATTTTGAGTGTTATTTTTTTTTTTAAGAAATGGGTTAAAACTACTTCTTTGACAATAAAAACAGAAACAAAATCATCGCCATTATATGAAAATGAAATATATGATACTTCTACATGTTCTAGGATTAAAACAATATTTTGGTCCAGAAAAATAATTACAATGAAAAAAATTCATTCCGGGTACAAGGTTCGAACTTTGCACTGTTAATATCACCGTTATGACATTCGTTATCAACGACTAGACGATCACGGCTATGAACAGCTTGGTGGTAAATTTATGAAATCAACATAATTATTCATTGTACATCCGTAGCAAGAGCAATTCTGATGTGGATTCAGAATGCGTACCACAGATAAAACTATTTTACTGACCGGTGAACGATATATGCCAAATGTAATAACGCTAAAATAATCTTAACTTAAATGAAACGGAAACAGTTTAAACAAAATTTAAATATAATTGTTCAATTTAAATCGTAAGCACATAAATTTAATACTTTAAACAGCAATATGAATTATGAAATGGCAGATTGATGGCATATACGCTAATAGTATTAAATTGACTAAGAACGATATAATGGTGTTACGATTTGATTATACCAAATCACGTTGCTAAATATTATATATATAAATTTTGAAGATTCTAGATTTTGGTAATTAAAATTTTTTAACTTTTCAAAACAAGATAAATAAATTCTGTATATCAATATATGTCTTTTTGAATAAATTAAATATACCAAAATCTATTTAATTTAAATAATTTGTAATGATTAAAGATTAAATGAAATATGTATATACAAAAAAAAAATCTGGTATTAAAAAGGGGAGCTAACACCCCATTTAAGTTATATTAAACTAATGTTAACTTGTCAAATGTCTAAATATAGATGCGAACCGTGTGGATACATTCATTTCCAGCTATTATAGAATAAAAAAGACAAAATACCAAACTTTTTTTATGAAATATTGTTGATTCATTGTCAAAACGTAAAACAGACAGTCATTTTACTAGAAATGGGTTAAGCTAGAGAATTGATAAGAAGAAGTGGATTCAGAAACGATAATCAACTTGCGACTAAAGTCGCTCGTTGATTATCGTTTACGAATCCACTACTTCTTATCAATTCTCTACTACATAATTTTTGTAAAATATGTTTTCCAAAAGTGGTAGTAAAATCTCTTTTACAGAAAAAGCCCTTTCTCATATCTTAATTTTAATGACAAGATCTCATCATTAGACTATTTTGGTAATTTGTGCAGATTTGTTCTAAATATAAAAAGTGTGAAGCAATAGTTTTAATATGCAAGACAAAATTCAAAAATATGTATACTGCTGCATGATAGACTGGTGTCTCATGAACATCTGTAGGTTGTTTCTTTTGTAAATTTATAAATCTTTTTGATTTTCAGATTCAATTTGCCATAAAGGTTACCCTATCATTACTTATCATTTTACAAAACATTTACTATTGTGTATCAAACTGCTTCCAATAGCAACATTCATCTCTGAATAACATTTTTTTACTATGGGACATTATTTTCAAATACGTTTAAAATGTGGAAGTTATATGATACGTACTTTTAAAATGTTAACCTCTAGTAAAATTTGACAATTTTAGACTTGGACCCTGTGATTGTAGGAGTGCAATTTTAAACTGTACACATAAAATGTAAAGCCTTTGGCGAATTTTGAAGATCGAATGATGACCTGGAAATATGTTTTGAATTGAAAAAGTTTGATTTTTGTCTGCAAGGCATACCTCCTTACCCGGTTTTTGTCTACTGAATAAACAGAATCCCGAAAACTGTGAAACTATACTGCTACACTGCACATAATTTACAAATACTTTTTAACCGTTATCAAAAGTTTACTATATAATAGATATAAGAAGATGTGGTATGAGTGCTAATGAGACAACTTTCCATCCAAGTCACACATTGTAAAAGTAAACCATTACCTGCTGCCTTTTTATCATAAGTTTTCACCTCTTTTTAGCATTGATTTCAAAGGTTATATATGTAACAGAATAGATCAAAATTAAAACAAATAGTAATTCAGCAACACTTTTATAATATAACTTGTTTGTATTGGCCTATTTCTAAGTTGATAATAAAGTAGACATGCCATGTTGTTTCATATTATTATTATACAGAAAAAAACAGTTTTTTTTATCTAGCAAACACTTTTCAGTCAAATCAAGCCTATAGATATCACAAATATTTACAAACATGGAAAGCTGCTTCTGAGGAATGCGGCAGTACTGGAATAGAGTTTGACAAAAAGAGGTTAAAGGATATTGACGTGCTGTATGATAAAGTATTCTGGATTGGCATGGCCATTTACCGTGTAACTACACCGTGGATTGAGATTTTAGGTACGTGATACAGTAACTTTGGTTGCAGAATAATAAAAGCATATGAAATTTTAAAATTATGAATTTGTACAGTAACATGCATAATTTCAAACAACTAAAAATGTAATTTTTCAATTCATTTTATATTTTGGCTCACAATATCGAACGCTTCAAAAGATCTTTGGTAAGTTGACCTGAATATTCTACTCATAGAGAAAATAAATTTATGTTTTTGAATTAAACTCTCGACAAGGGGAAGTATAATTTCTAGCATAAAAATACAAACTATTGTAAAAATAGTGTAACAATAGTGTAACAGTACTGTAAACATATGTATACTATTTTTATTGTTTATTATATATTGATAAACGTTGTCAGTAGGCACATTATTTTTTCCCCTTAATAAAGAAAAAAAATGTACTTTTCTTCAACGGAATATCATGTATCTAAATCATTACATCAAGCGTTATCTTTGAATGTAGAAGAAAAATCAAAAATCAAAAAACACAGATGTCCTTTTTTAAATTCTCTTTTCTTAACCGAAATTATATTCAGTTCATAATTTTCACGCAAAATATAAATGCTATATTATGTTGAAATATTTGTCTGATTTTGATGGCTTTATCTTTGAAATAACTTAGGCATGTATAAGACAACAAGTACAACAGTGGAACGTATATTAAAATCTATAGAAGAACGCATAACAAAGTAACTAAGGATGTGACGTAACGTACGGAACACCACAGTATAACGTTACGTTACGCGCAATTTAAGTCATTACATTTCCCCCTTTTCTTCAAAAGTTCTGATCATTAATTTCAAATAAAGTGCTGTTGAATAAATTAATGTTCAAAATAGAAGTTTTAATTTTACAGTCCATATTTCACTTATGATATCTTTTTTTGATTATTACAGTCCATATTTCACTTATGATATCATATTTGATAATTGCTCTCGGATGTTCTGGTGTTATCTTATGATGATCGAATCCCATTTCAGTTACAAAGTTGGAAAATTCATTTGAGCTAAATGATGGTCCATTGTCTGTTTCCAATCTTTCCGGATTTCCATGTGTTGAAAATATATTTCTCAGTTTTCCAATTGTTACTCGACCTGTTGTGGTTTTTGTTTATTCAACAACTGGGTATCTTGTTCTTTTGTCTATGACCACTAAATTGTAGTGTCCATCTGGATATGGTCCTCCATAATCTGCTGCTAAAGTATGCCATGCTGTTCAATACGTATGCCACTGTTGATTCTCTATTAATCGGTCTCATTTTCAGAAAAAAACATATCTTGCATAATGTTATTCTTCTTTGAAGCAAAATGATCATTCAGTTTCTTCTTTAACTTCTCATATACATCCATGCGTCTGTCTACGGGATCAGGTGTACTTTTCTCTTATCTTGAATCTCTTTACCTCCGTAAATAATCATTGCGTCCTTTTTGTCCTCGGGATCTGTAATGCGAAAATATTGGAATTCTCTTTTTATTCCTTCTAGCCTTCCTCCCACTGACTTCCCGTGGTGAGATTATCCCCCGACGGTGTGAACGGTAAAGTTCTCAAATTTCTGTTTTCTGTCACAACTGTAATTCTTTCAGCCATTTTTCTTCTTTATGTCTTTAAATCTCTCTTTCAATCGCTTTTCATCTTCTTTTATCCTCGTCGGCAATGAAATAACTAAGGCATGTATAAGAGAACAAATACAACAGTGGAACGTATATTAAAATATATATAAGAACGCATAACAAAGTAACTAAGGATGTGACGTTACATACGGAACACCAAAGTATGACGTTACATTAGAGATTTCCAATAAAATGACTTTACTCGACATAACCGACCTAACTCAACGTATTTCGTCCTATTGCATTTAAGCATGTCGGAGGGGAGCATACACTGCATGCATTGTTTGCTCTCTGACCACGCATTTTTTGCTGATATAGACTTAATGTAAAAATCAACCCAACTACTTTTTTCAATCTTTATATATTTTGTTTTTAAATTTTGAATGATTTTATTGCCAAAATATGTTAAGGGAATAAGTAAGTTAACAACTTGTAATCAAATACACCCATCGTTTCTTGTCATTTCACTTGACCCATATTTCAGTTCTTCTCAAAATAAGAATTTTAAAAACTTCCAAGTAGATATTTAGCATGACAATATTAAAATAATGAAATCCGAAGCGAGAAGGTTATATTTTTTTTTTTATAAGTTTTAACGTTTAAAAAGTAGATCCAAACACACACGAATGTAAAAGGTAAACGCGACTAACTTTTAAAAACAATTATGTTTCTATAATTTAGTTCAAGATAATTTGACGTGGGCAGAAATTCACATCATTGATACATTTATCAAAGAGTACTGTTTTGTCTTTAACTATAATAATGCATGGGACGTGGTTTTTGTCCATGTATACTTGAACGTGCATTCGCGGATACATGGGTAGAGGGCGTACTCCCCCCTTTCGATCGCCCATTTTTTTTTTTGCATCGCTCAGCTCGGCAGTATAAATTCAATTATCGGGAATTACGTCCTCTTTCAAATATCTTGGATCCGGCTATAATCATAAATTGTATAGCACCAAAAAAAAAATGATTGTCGTTTGACTTTGATAAATACGTTTTAAAAACAACAATGTTTGAACATTAGACATTTCGCATGAGATTTCAAAGTTTTAGACTAAATACTGAATTTAATTTTTCCTGGATTTAGAGCTCACTTAACACGAAAATGTGATACTGACGTGTAATCTAATGGACACATATTCTTGTTTCTGATGTTTCTTTTAATATAAATATTTATTTATTCAGTTATATATAATTCCACTTACAAATCATCATGTATCTTTTGCCGATAAATTATCATTACATTTTATAGAAACGACAAATAATTTGCTATACAGTTATGTCATACAGACACTCTGTGCTTTTGACATGACAAAAGGTCTTGACTGTTTATGTACTTTTTATACTTAATTTGTGATATGTACAAAAAAGAAGATGTAGTATGATTGTCAATGAGAAAACTCTTCACAAGAGACCAAATGACACAGAAATTAACAACTATAGTCCACCGTACGGCCTTCAGCAATTAGCAAAGCCCATACCGCATAGTCAGCTATAAGAGGCCACAAAATGACAAATGTAAAAGAACTTAAATGATAAAACTAACGGCCTAATTAATGTACAAAAAAATGAACGAAAGCACAGCAACAAATGATAACCACTGAATTACAGGCTCCTAACTTGGGACAGGCACACCCATGCATACTGTGGCGGGGTTAAACATGTGATCGGGCCCACTTACTTGGGACAGTGGTGTTACAGTACGAAATAATTGGTTAATATTCTAGACTGGATAATTATTCTGTATTTATTAGTTGTAGTTGTTTTAAGATATTGTTCAGTAACTGTGAATACTCTAAGTTCGGTTCATGGAGTTTATTTGGAAATACTAGTAATTGCTGTTTTTGTGCTTCGTTTTAGTCGGACGAGTTAACCCCTTTCTTACTGTTTTAATTGTGAGTAGACATGATCATTTGATAAACATCTATGATCTCTATTGACTTTAGCTTGGACATTTATAAAAACTATGTAGCAAAGAGATGCATGCGTAAAATAAGTTCTCGACATAAATTGGCTTAACTATCAGAATTTAGCCTCAAGCTATAATACTTACGACGAAGAAACCTCAAGCTATAATACATTCGACGAAGATTTAGCCTCAAGCTATAATACTTATGATGATGATGATAATGATGTATGTCTTATATCCAGCGACAAATATTACATATATATCAAGGATGATGAAATAATGATGATAAACGAATGTACCTTTTTGTACATTACCAACACTTACGAGTCGCATGTTTATATGCTAGGTAACAAGATAGCGTACCCGATACAAAGACACACTTGTCTTTCTTCGATTAAACCAGTACATGCTCTTACTCGTGAATGCATTATGCTTGGTTAAGAAGCCGAAAAATTTAGTCGTAAAATCATTTGATCCGGGGGTCCAACAAAATAATTGAACCCGTAATCGAGGTTAGCCTGCTACATGTACCAGTCAATCCCATATTTAATAAAAAAAACTGTTTATATATTTTATGTTTTATGTGCATATATTATTATTCTAGCAACACTTGTTTTGTTTTGATAACACTTTTTTTTGCATAATTTATTTGATTTTTCTCCTTGTTTCATTGTATCAAAAAGCACAGCTTCAATTATCCTTGTGACTTGCTATTGTATTAATATCCAGTAGGCATGCAATTATCATTCTAAATAGTATTAAAAAAAAATTAAAAGTAAGATTACCCCGTTTTGATCCAGACTTCCTTACCACTACATGTAGCATCTAAGATACATACACTGACAAAATATTGTACCCGCATACAAATTACAATCACCCTGTCTTGTCTGTCCATCTGCCAGTCTGTCCGTTCAACAAATATTTTCAATTTTCTCTTCAAAAGCATTAATATGCTTAGCATGCATTCTTTTTTCGATTTATTCCTCACACTCCGACATGTATATACCTGGATCCGTATGGAGCGTCAAACTATCAAACAGAGTCCAATTGGTTTGAATAACAACTACAGTGGCTCGTGCTGTCGTCAACAATAAGCAAAAACTCATACCGTATTATCAGATACTAGTATATAAGGCATTGACTTTGAAAAATGTAAACAGTTCAAACGAAAATGAACAACCGTACGGCCTTCATCAATGAGAAAAATCCATACCGTATAGTCGACTGTAAAAGGGGCCAACTTGAAAAATATGAAACAACTCAATTGAGAAAACTACCGGCCTGATTTAAAACAAAACAATTTACGAAAAAACAAATATAACAGATATGAACCAACGACGACAAGTGAACAATAGGCTCCTGACATGGGACAGGCAGCCAAGCATAAAGAATGTGGCCGGGTTAAACATTTTTGTGAATGTTCAACCCCCCTCCCCCTAAGCCTGGGACAGTGGTGCAACAGCACGACATAATAACAACCTGGAAAAACCTTCCTTCAGAGAGCTTGGTTCACACAAATATATACATATTTAAAGTACTTATGAATATAAAATGTGTTTTCAGCCGTGTATCACCTTCACTGGTGATCCTATGCATGGATATGTCGCAGAGTTTCACTTTTAAAACTCGAAATTTTTGCTTTACTCAATCAATATGTGATAGTTTTAGAATCCACTTCTAATTGGATTAGTAAGAGTTGTCTTAATCCAAAAAAATCCTCAATATTAAGCCTTACTAATTAAAAGTAAATTTTAAACAGAAAATCATTGTAAAGACTGAAGTGGCATTATAGTTGTCTTAAAAATGTCACAAGTATGTAAATTGGCATACACCAGGGTTTTCGATATCACAAACTAGTCAAAACATTTACTAAATTTTATCATCGGTATAAGGACATCATTCGTAAATATAGCTCAACATGCAGACTTCTAATACGTTCAGGTATTTCACATCCAATTTTTTATGGAAATATTCTTTATAAAGCACAAAAATGTCAGTATTCACCTCTGAAACTAACAAAACCTTTAAATAGACTTATTAAGAAGGGATATAGTTACGATACTGTTGTCAGGTCATTAAAGATTGCATATTTTGGCGTTGATATTGATTCACTTATAGGGTCTTTGCATCGGCACTAAACACATTTATTTAAAAACCAGTTGTTGGCATGACACGGGTTATGTTCTTCTCATATATGTTATGATGGTATGATACTAAACCCCTAACGGGAAGGATTGTGCCTGATATTCATATGATGAAGACATAATCTTTCAATCAGTTTAATTGAAGTCTGGAGCTGGCATGTCAGTTAACTGCTAGTAGTCTGTTGTTATTTATGTATTATTGTCATTTTGTTTATTTTCTTTGGTTACATCTTCTGACATCAGACTCGGACTTCTCTTGAACTGAATTTTAATGTGCGTATTGTTATGCGTTTACTTTTCTACATTGGCTAGAGGTATAGGGGGAGGGTTGAGATCTCATAAACATGTTTAACCCCGCCGCATTTTTGCGCCTGTCCCAAGTCAGGAGCCTCTAGCCTTTGTTAGTCTTGTATTATTTTTAATTTTAGTTTCTTGTGTACAATTTGGAGTTTAGTATGGCGTTCATTATCACTGGACTAGTATATATATTTGTTTAGGGGCCAGCTGAAGGACGCCTCCGGGTGCGGGAGTTTCTCGCTGCGTTGAAGACCTGTTGGTGGCCTTCTGCTGTTGTCTGTTCTGTGTTCGGGTTGTTGTCTCTTTGACACATTCCCCATTTCCATTCTCAATTTTATATCCACTTTTAATCAGAGATACTTGGGAACAGGACATTTTTTTAGCCTATTACTATACTATAAATTGATATTTTACTTTCCACAGCGGTCAATGTTTATATGCAGATTAGTCATCAATTGCTAATCAAGTACACCTTCCAAATTACAATCTCGACAACAAATTGTTGTAGACATTTATTCACATAAATCATTAGTAATTACAAAATTCTTTTGTTAATGTTAGTTGACTTTCATTTGAAAGAAAAGTGTATGTCAACTATTAACATTTGAAGAAGTACAAGACCTGTATTGATTTTTTTTTAATTACACCTTATATAAGAATGCTGGATTTTGATTGGTTGTTAGCCAGTGTATTTTTTGCATATTCTAACATTTTTTCCTCATTTCAAACGAATTTGCTTGTTTTTCACCACTGCCGGTGAATTTGCCTCAAATTCCCCTCTCTGCCGTGGTATTTGCCATTTTGGATATTCCTTTTTTACCCTCGCGAGCAAGTTCCCGCCAAACTTATTCGGAACCTTTCACACTTTATCCCGACAACATGGTTAAGCACTCTTGATTGAGTCAAACCGAAAACTGTCAGAAATATACATATAAAGAGGGGATTAAAATGTATATACAAATGAACGATTTAATGATGGTATAACAATGACGTTTACACATATAGATACAAAAAGACAGAACTAAGGCGTATAAGTACATGTATAATTACCGCGGTACTACGATTTCCCTTCACATGTACAGACAGTTTCAATCAAAATCTATTCGGTGTAATTAAACAGATATATCATGTTATGGAAGGGTATTTTCAAAAAATACCAGTCTTGGGACCAAATTTCCCTCGCCTAGCGGCTTGGGAAATTTTACCGTCCCTTGACTGGTATTTTTCGCAAATACCCCTCCATAACATGATATATCTGTTCAAAATATACACATCCCTTTGTCGTACGTTTTCCCTGGGGAAAAATCGGAGATTGTAAATAAGCAAGATTAACTGCAGAAGAAGAGAACGTTTGAAATGATGCTTGATAAAGTATGGTGCAATCCGATTTATGAACTTTAACAGAGACAAATCTGACTAACAATTTAAATTCGATATTTCTTAAATTGCTAGAAAAATCTCTGTCTAATAATAAATACCCACGGAAATTAAATATTATAAACCATTAAAAGACGAAAGGAAGAAGGGGCACCAATCTAATAACGACAAATATTAAATAATAAAAGGTTCATTTGCAAAGTTTATCGAAAAGCTAAGTCATGATCAAAACCATGAAAGACAACTCAAATCAATCGTTCATATGATAGGTAAAGATACGTGTATATACGTGGTCTTATAACAGTGATTTTTTGCGGGAATCTTAATTATCACGTGATATATAAAAATCATGATTTCTTTCGTTTTTCATCATCTTAGAAATAATTGATATTGATAAAATTTATCATGAATGGGTTTAATAGTTTAGGAATACTTAGTTGAAACTTGAGTGACGCATTTAACAAAATTAATATGTTAGCAATAACCGGTCCCGTTACGTGCGTACGTCGAGTTAGGTACGTATGTCATTTTATTGGAAATCTCTATTACGCGCAATTAAAGTCATTACAACCTTTTCTAAATTTCAATGTGTTTTCAACAGGTTGCTTTGCAGTAACAGACGGACAGGAAGTTAAGAAAATTCCTTCAATTGTATTATGCCAAAAACAATGTGAATCATATCAGTTCTTTGGTTACAGTGTAAGTACCGATTTTATGTTTTTAGCTTTAGTTTTCTATATCAAAACTGTGAACAGTTTGTTCTTGACATTGCATTCGTGTATTTTGTAAGTTGCCGTATGATCTTATTTCATGAAATACAGCCACCAATATATGAGGGATTTATAGCATGATTTTTCCTGTACTGATTGTTAATGTGTGTTGTTCTGTTATGTACTTTTGGATTTCAATGAACGTACTCTATATATTACTAGTAAATTAATAAGTCAGGGATTTCGTTACCACAAATTACTTTAAAACTTTACTTAATTCTTCCATAGATATAAAGAATTTTTTGGCAGTTTGGTTGTACCAGTAGAAAACTTATTTTTTTACGGAATAGCACATCCTCATTTTTATGAAGATGTTGTTTACCAAGCCCGAAAATTTAGATACGATCCGGATAACCTTATTCTAAAAGGTTACTAATTCAACACTGTTATTAGATCTTTGAAAATTGTTCTTATTTGTATAAATAGTAATTTTGGTTTCAGTAAATTTAAATCAAACTAAATATCATTTATATATACATATGCACATCTACAATATGTCGATACCTGTATCTTGCATTGCACAAGGTCAGGTTTCTCTCTGACTGGTTAACGACGTCTTTACACTAAATCCATTGGATGTTAAAGGTGTACTGATTGATATTTTAGTCTTAGATGCTTGATTTTTTTTAGTTGTTATTGGCTTTGAACTAGCTGTCTGAAACTACGAGTACTCTCAGATCTGTTATTTAGTGACCTTTTTTGTTGTTGTTGAGATGTATAAGTACCCTGTCACGTCCGGTCTTTGTTTTTGTTAAATGTATTTCTGCTTTGTATCGATCTGATGAGTGAAGCAATGAGTTACAACTCGTGATGCTCAGTCTTTAGTTTTCTGTGTTGTGATTTGTTTATTATTATTTGAATTTGTTTGTCTGGTGGTCTTTTTCAGATTTAACCATGGCGTTGTCAGTTTATTTTCGACTTATGAGTTTAAATGTCCCTTTGGTATTTTTCGCCTCTCTTTTCTAAGCCCTTTTCAACTAATTTTTATAGGTTGTTCTTATGTTGTACTGTTACACCACTGTCCTAGGTTATGGAGGGTTGGCACCTTCAAACTAGTTTAACCCTGCCACATTCTATATGTGCCTGTCCCAAGTCAGGAACCTGTAATTCATTAGTTGTAATGTGTTGCTGTGTATCATATTTGTTTTTCGTTTATTATTTTGTACATATATCAGGCCGTTATTTTTTTTTTGTTTGAATTGTTTTATATTTATCATTTCGGGGTCTTTTATTGCTTACTATACGGTATGGGTTTTGCTCATTGTTGAAAGCCGTACGGTGACCTATAGTTGTTTACTTCTATGTCATTTGGTCTCTAGTGGAGAGTAGTCTCATTGGCACTTATACTGCATCTTCTTATTTTCATATTACGGTAAGTCTAATCTAGAGATTTAAAGGGGATGGTTGGTATTTGAAGAGACTTGTAAACCATTGCACATATTCAGTTGACATCTAGATGTTCTTTTGTTAATTGTTTGCCTTGGAAGCTTTTTTTTTAACATTAACAAATTCTTTATTGTACTAGCATCTAGTTGCTAACAACTGCCCTATATAGTACAACTATTCTATATAGGTTTATCTCTGTGTGTTAATCGTCAAATGAACCAGGGGACTGACTTGACGAAATTGTGTAGTATTCTTTGTCAGAGTTATTTATATTTACATTATTACATTTATTTTGCTTTCTCCGTTTACGGTTTGTTGTTTACAGTAATTTATTTATAATAAACCCTCCACGTTTTAATTTCCGTTGGATTTAAAACTTTGTCTATTATATTCTATCAAGGTAAGTTTCAAACATAATTGGTGTGCCACTATGATTAAGATGACTTAATATGAAAGGTTTTTTTTGTCTACATATATCTATTTAAAATATCTTCAATCTTTGTTATTATTCTAAATTAAACGTTCAATGAAAAGAAAGTAGATATTTCAACGTGTTTGATTTCTTCAAAATTGGAAATAAGGAGATATATTACTAATTTAGAAAACCGTTTTGTGTCCCTTACTAGTTTCAATTCGACATTAATAAAAACATCGTGACACATTATGCAAGAATTCAGTGATTTTCATTGCGTAAAGGAAGAAAACTCTTTTTATACATTACATGCTATTTGTTTTTGTACATCTACCATCATGACCTTGTTCACATACAAAATAAAATTCACATACACTCGCCTATGCATACGTTTACATGTTTATATATCTCTAAACACAAATATTAGTTGATACACCTATACAATATAATTATATCGCTCTCATTCTATAAATGATCATGACTACTTTAAAATTGTATAAATCTAAACATAAAAAAATAAACATGAATGTACCCTAATTCTAGTTTACAAAGCACTTGAAATGTTTGCAACACTGCAAAGAATCTAAAGTTTATCCTGTCGTTTACACTCTATTTCAAAAATTTCTTGACATTTTGATTTGAAAATGCATAAAGTATTGACAGGTTTTAATCTTTGTTCAGATATATATTATGCCTTGTAAATTGCGTTTGTAATTATTGTTAATAAGTAATTTACTTCATAGTATTCTTCTTGTTCAATTTTATATTCCAATGCTAAATTTGATAAGATTAGAATGTGATTTCCTATTTAATATTTTACTACAATATCATTTATTTTTTCCCAAAATACTTTTAATGTTTTATATGTTAGAAACATGTGTTCGTAATCGTCTGTAATATTACATTCATGGCAGTTTGAGCTTGTACTTTTTTCCATTGCTTCAATAAAACTTTACAAGGTAGGATATAATGCAATAGTTTCCATCTAAATATTTTCAATGTGTAATCTCTCAGAAAAAAATTAGTGCATTTTAAAATGCTTTCAGTTTTATTATTTTAGTTAACAATTTTAAATAGACGATTCCATTTTGAGAATCCCAGTGGTGTCTTTTTACCATGACCTTTAATAAATTTATAAATATTTTTTGTTTCCATATTATTCAATAAAAGTTCCGGACGACTATTTATTTTGGTGCTCAGCTTGGTTAAAACTTTAGTCTTAACTGAATTATCATACGCAATCATTGTTTCCATATTATTGGAAGAGCATTTTTAAGTATTAGCAGTTCAGCTATCCAATTAGTTTTGTTTTTTAAATTTCTCAAGTACTACCTTTTTCTGATATTTTCCCATTGATTTCTAATATGTCATTTATATGAATTATGTTACTATCAATCCAATTTTTAAAAACAAGGCATTTACCCTTATTTTATATAGTTATTCCTCCATATAATTTGTTGTCGGATTGATCCAAAGTTTTCAGGTGTTGCAGTTTTTCCCTTTGTATATTTTATTCATGTTTTGATTATTTCTAAGTAGAAGTCTGGTATTGTGTACTTATTTATATTCGCTATTGAATTCATATTTTCTATGTTCATATAAAAAATTAGAAAAAAAATTCCAGTATCTTGGTATAACTTTCCAGTTAGAGGTTTCAGGAGATGTTAACATTGGAGTACATAATACTGTTCTTTTAACTTTTTCTGTTCGATTCTCCCAAATGAAATCAAAAATAATTTCATTAAATTGTGTTAAATGATCCTTATCTATATTGGATACTGTTGCTAAATATGTCAAGTTTGGGATGATGAGAGTGTTAACAACAGTTGTTCGACCTATCATCGTTAGATTTCTTTTCGTCCTAGTTTTTAGTATTTTTTCAGATTTTTGGAACTGTTTATCAAAATGTAGCTTTTGACACTCTATTTTATTCAATCTAGAATATATTCGAAAAGACTTAATTGGTCCATTTGTCCACTTAATGTTTTCAAATTTGTCTATGCTGTGGTTTGTTTACCTTACCATATTTCTTCAGTTTTTGCTCTATTTAGTTTTAGCCCTGAGATTGTCCCCAATTTTTCTATTACATTTAGTATTTTAGATATTTCCTTTTTATTTTTTAGAAATAAGGTTGTGTCGTCATCTGCTAATTGTGATATTTTGAGATTATAGGATTGTCCATCAATGTTTATTTCAAATGCATTAATATTAGAATCTTGTTTAATTTTAAAGGCCAATATTTCTACAGCTATTACAAAAATTAGAGCGTTGCATGGAAATCCTTGTCGAATGCCTCTAAAATAGATGTGGGTTCTGATATCCAACCATTATTCGTAACTGAGCATTGAACATCATTGTAAATAGGTTAATCCATTTCAAAATTGATTTTTGAAATCCAAATGTTTCTTACACTGAATTCATAAATGATGGATGAACAAAAATATTTCAATCAAGTTAAGAAAAAGTATGTTTAAATTCAATTGATCCAAGTACAATATATGTTGAAATATTACCTGCATGCGAGATGATATAGAATTCCTGGAGGATTATGTATTCTGCGTTATTCACGAAGGAAGCGAGTTAAATAGCTCTTAGTATTGTATATTTACGTGTTTGGATTTGCTTCCACAAAAACTAAGATTAATGCAGCTAATAAATGCTCGTAAATATATGTAATACTTCCACATACACTATGTACTTGTCTCAAGTAAGGATCATGTATCTAGCAGTTAACGTTTGTAGCTGGTTTTCTTGCCTTAGTGTTGATTTTAAAAACTATCGTTTTGATTTTTAAATTCAAATATTTCATAGTTTGAAATCTATGATATTGTGTAACTTACTGTATGGTGTGGATCTAGTTCATTAGAGACGGTCATATATAGTGACCTGTATTTCTTCATATCTTCATCCTTTAATTTTTGACATCTGAAATACCAACAACATCTCATTGTCAATTAAAATGCCAATAACATCTCATTGTCAATTGAAATACAAACAACATATCATTAAGCTTATATGTGTATTCGTATCTCGGACAATGATACGTTTTCGGTTAAGTTTTTAGACTTATCTGTTTTTTTCTTTAACTGGTAGAACATATTCAGACTTAACAGCTTTTGATTGACTAGTTGTTTTACAATTGTGTAATATCATAACCTTCAATTCCAGAATTTAAACTTATAATTTTAAATCTTTAAATTCAAATTCAAATATTTAACATCAAATGACATATCTATGCAATCCTAAATTTTTAAATTCAATATTGTATTACCCTAATAGGAGTCAACGACAATTTGTGCCTGTCTACATAATAAAGGTAGCTCGTACAGTATAAAGAATTGTATAGAAGAAAATAATTCAACACATTTATTCGTTTATAAAGGTAGGTACAATTCATGGTAAATTTTTTTTTCGGCCATGTTTTAAATTCTTCTACATTTCCTGATTCTTACAAAAACTGTTACCTTCACTTATTTCAATGTAAAATTTTAAAATATAATCGGCTTGCATACGAAATTATAAGGGAAAATATCATATCATCTTTATTTAGCACATACTTTTAAAAATATGGCGAAATGTCACTTGTCTTAATTCTACAAATAACGCAATTGTACTTTTATGCAGTTAAAATATATGATTTCAACAATTAACTTCAATTCTATAGTTGTAAATTTATACAGCTATGTACTTCCATTATCCTTCATTCATTGACCTACATCCATCTATTTACTATTTGGTTTTTGTTTTTGTTTTTTTGCATTTTATTTTACATTTGCCAACACAGCCGATATAAAATAAGGGGATGGGATTGCCAATGGCACAACTATACACCAGATACCAAATCACATAGCTGTTAGCGGTGAATACCTTTCTTCAGATGTTATTTTACATTGTATTATTATCTAGATTTATTTTGTATAATGCTTTAACATTCTTTTTTTAATGATTTTTGTAACTTTTTACCACATTTAGTATTCAGTGGGAAGGTTTCTGATAATGACAATGGTAAATGTACCACTTTATACTGTTATGGTGGCAACAATGGACTGACAGCAGCTAACTGTAATGATACTTCAGATGATAAAAGGGCCAGTACATGCAGTAAATATTAATCAGTATGTGTATAAATTGATTGTGTCTATCAATATGAAATATTTTTAAATGAAACCTATTGATTATAACTTTATAAAACTGTTTTAAGTGATTCCTTTAGTAGCCATTGGTAATTTATTTCATTTATTTTAATTTGGTACCTTCAGTGTACCAAAGCCTTTTTTTACCATGCAGATTAACGACAATCACGAGAAAAAAAAGTAAAAATTGTGATGTAAGGGTGCTAACTGTAATAAGGAGTCAATAAATGATTTCGGAAATATTAACTACTTCAGATTTTGTTTTCCTGATCATATTTGCCTTTAACTTGTTATCTTTTTAATGTGGATTTCAAGATCATAGGCAAAAAAGCAAATAATTGGTAAAAATCGTCATTAGAGAACAATTACTCGTAAAAGGAATCGACTTACAAGTAGTTTTAAAGGAGAAGATTTTTTCAAGTAGCAGCATCGACCCTGTGCTTGAAATTAGATAAACGCTTAAAACATTTAGTGCGTTCGAAGCGCTTTGCTGGATATGCATTCATCAAACGCTAAAACCTAACAATTTAAAACGCATTGATTCAATGCTCAAGTTTTACGTACTTATTATATTTTATACTGACATAAGTGAATGATGTTTACATAACTGAGAACGATTTGATGGCATCTGCGGAGATAGTCTTTTGATATATCCTTCAAAATAAATTCAATGATTTCATTTAATTATTGCAACTCCTGTTACACACAGACTGTCAATAGGTCGGATTTGCCAGTTTCGTACAAGAACCATGCGATCTTAATATTTTCATAGCCTGACAGCATACCTATTATTTTCCTGTTCTTGTGTTATTAACACATTATCTTTAATTGATATCGTATTTAAAGAATTTTGACTATATTTTCATGTTCCATCTCTCTCCTTTTCATCTCTTCCAAGATAACGGGTCCAAAGTCGGTTGGGGTAAATCGTATTCATCAAGCAAACAAATGTGCCTGGATATGTATCAGCTATCGCTTCCACCTGAAACTTATTGCCGATTCAAGAGCCATGAAAACATAGCGTATCCTTCCTGGACAAATGTTTTTCGAGCGGAAACCGAAAGTCATTTCACCATAACCTTGTTAAACAATACCGGTTTATGAAAATAGGGTTCCTCTGCGTTTCCTACAAATTTGTTATTTCTAAGACACATTTAGGCTTAATCAACTCAGAGCATGGTAATTTAGTTTTCCAGCATATATCCTGATGATTTGTCTGTAATTTGACAATACTACCAATTTTCACTTTGTTACAGTATTACTAAAAAAATAAATATATACAGAACTTGAACAAAAACAATCAGTTGCATGAAGAACAAATATAGGCAGCTTTTTATGATGCAAATTTACAATTTCGAATAAGTTTGATTTTGAGGCACATGAGGCCACAACTCAGAGATTTCTTAAATAATGAAAAAAGTAATCTGGAAATTGCCCCATAAGCTCCGATATAAGATAAGAAAACACTCAAACAACAGATAACACTTCATTGAAGATAGCTCCGATAAAACTTTTCAAAAGATATGAACAAATATTGTTTATATACCTAGAACGAAAGGTCATTCGTTTGAGGAATAAACCCGGAAGTTACATAGTTTCAATGAAATGTGATTTAAAGTATACAATAGTGACATGTGTAATGTCATTATTTTAACCCTGTTTAAAATGCATTACTAATGATACATGTCATGCATTTGATAGTTATCTTGTGTTGTTGTTAATTTTGGGTTTTACTGTACAAGTTTCCATCTTCAATACTCTTTTAATGGTTTAGGCAGACACAATCCTTTTCTCTGTTTATTAGACTGAAATACAAGAAAACGTCGTAAACTTCCAAAAATTTCAAAGAAAATAATGTGAAGTTCTTTTTTTAATGTATAACTATAATAAAGGGACATTATGTGAGATGAATTTGATAAAGAAATACTTTTCATAACATATTTAAAACCAGAGATGTTCTTAATACATTTGTGTGTAGGGTTATTAAAACCCAAGGGTATACAATTTTGTTGATTCAAACTGTATTGACAATTGTGCTATCACCTATAGATGTCCGTTTTTTTGTTTGTTAAATGTTTATTACGATTTTGTCTTTTCGTCGTGTTAGTTCTTCTTTTTTTTTCATTTACATATTTCTTTTATTCCATAAAATGACCAATATGTGTATTTTCCTTAGAGAAACTCTCATGTTATTCAATTAAATGGAGAGGAGGGAAGAGAGGAGGAAGAATAAATTGTATTGCCAGACAAGAGAGTAAACAATTATAATGAATAGTTAATTAAAATTTGTTGAACAATAAATATGCGTTTTCGCGGTAATAATGTCATGAAACAAGAACAAACACATAGCATTATCCGTGTATAAAAGTAATATACAATGACTCTTATTTTTATACACGGTAACAATTCATCTGTTCCTCGTTCATGCATTTACAGTTAATGTTTTATTATAGCTAGACAGTGATTTCCGTCATGTGTAGTTATTCCTAAATGCACAAAAAAAATAGAATATTCCACATTAATTTGATCGTTGAAATACAATACACATCTTGCAAATATTTGGAGGTTTGTTTTTACGGTATATAAGTCAGAAAATGCATATGTTCAGTTTTGTCTTGTTGTACAACACCACATAAATTCTACATTTTCTATAACGTAATATATGTTCTTGTTATTGCCGGATTAAAAAGATATAAAAGATAAGTTCTTATTCACTATTTCACGAATACACCTGCGGATAAATTAGGTAAATCGAAAATGAATAAAAAAAAGCATGGACTTTTAAAACGAACTACACATTCTCTTGATTGATAGGTACGTAGTTAAGTTTCTATATTCCAACACAGTAAAGGACTTATTTACTACAAAGCGTATTTCAAAAATGAGGATATATGAAGCAATATATACTATGTTGTAAATATACAAAGTAGATGTGGGTAAATGTCAGCAAGGGAGCCTCCATGCATTAGAATAAAACATACCTCAACAAAATGTTAACAGAATGCTTATCTATATACTCAAGACAATGCCATATATCAAGTCCTACCACTAATGATGAGTTTTTGTAATAAAAAAACAGGGCCAATCACACTAGATTCTTTAATAAAAAAAAACCGGGAAAACATAAAAATCGACAAAGATTCATGGACAAAAAAAAATCCTTATTTATATAATGGCAATTTCTATAAGAGTTCTGACACTTGCAATAATAAACGCATAGTTAACTGTTTTTTTTTTTTTTTATTTCTCGTTTTTTTTTTGATAAAATCCTCATGCATTTATTTTCATTGATAATTTTAGCGTTATATATTGTTGAATTGACTTCTGCTTCACTCAAATTTTCGTCAAATGGAATATAAATCCTACTAAATGCAGTGATGATATAAGCATGTTCTTATACTTCATTCGTAGATTAATATGTAAATAATAAATGATAAAACAACATACTAACATTGTATCAAATTATCTTTTTTGTCATTAAGTGTGTACATCATGTCGCACTTAAAGGCGTATTAATCAGATACGATATATCTGTAAATCATGCACATGTGTGAATAATACAACATTAAACTTATTTTTATGCTTGATTACCAATGCTTGTAACCTTGTGTACAAAAAGACAATACGTGTTGTCATGGAATTTCTATTGACGTCCTTCTTTGCTAGCTTTTCATACAGTCACGGTAAGTTCAGGTATTACAATTTGATAAAGAAACGTTTACAGTGTTGTCGGAGTATGACAGTATGATTTTAATCCGTTCTGTAATGCATTGTAAAACTTGTTTGTCTTTCCGTCGTCTTTCATTTTTACAATGGTGTTGTCAGTTTCTATCGATGTATGGGTTTTGAATGTTTCCTAGGTACAATGTTGTTTGACCATTTTGCCAAATCTACTTTGATGAATTTTTCGTAAGACATGAATAGTTCGAACAAAATTGTCATGGTAAACTATACAATGTTACATTATTTCACGACTTATATTTTACCATTAGAAAATGGGACGCTTTTCCTGGAATAGTTCATGTGAACTCAGTGCAACATAGTTCTGTCCAAAACAGACTTTATTATTCAATCACTTAAGTACATATTCCTTTGTTGGTGATGTTATGAGTTTTGCATGCTTCAATTGAGGATTTTCATTCGATGTTACTCGTTTCAGTTTTGCTGTCCCCACGTGGACTGTTTACCTTGATCATGTTGATGGAAGCGTATAACACCTGTAAAGTCAACGGTGGATATCTGGCGTCTAAAATAAGCTACAAATTACCAACCACTTTGTATAGACTATTCAGTGATTGCCTTTATTTACGCTGTTTGGGATCTAGGTGAAATAGTGAAAAAAATCTTTAACATGTATTATTTAAACATGTTAGATAATACCCCTCGTAAAACGGTCATTTTGATGTGAACAGCTTAAAAGACTCAACAATAACTTATTAAGTCATTTTTAGTCTTTCAGGTAAAATTTCAGACATACTCACTGCGAAAAATTCAGTAGTATTATTATCGTAATTTTTCTTATGCTTTGAACATAATATATGATGAATCATGTTTAGCTCTTTTTTTTCAAAATACAGGTCGAATGAATCTATTGATTTGATATTGAAAAAATAGGAATTAATGAGAAATGAATAAACATCATCGAATAAGCAGCTCATGAATACCGAAATATGTATAAAAATAAGGCGATGTCAATAAAACAACTAACCACCTGAGTTCCAACCAGGAAGATGAAAATTATAGTTATCCATATGGCCCTTCAACAATGAGAAACCCCATACCGTATAATAAGATATAAAGGGCATCAAATGAAAAAAGTGAAGCAATTCAAACCAGAAAACCAACTGCCTGGCATATGCAATACAGTTTACTAAATAGACGTTTTACAGAAATATACCAACGACAATCACTGAAATACAGGCTCCTAACTTACGACAGTCAATACTAAAATGTAGCAGGTCGAAACATATTCGTGAGATAAAACCCTCCACTAACCTTTTTAAACAATATCATCATAAAATATGGGATATGATAACCATTTCATAATAAGAACTATTCATGAAATAACCTAACTTCTTTACCAAATTTGTGTATCTATTGATATATTTAGTAAACATTTTTATAAATTTGTGGTGACGAAATCCCTGATGGAATGGTATAAACTAAATAAGGTAAAGCCTTATGTTTCTCAGTAATAATAAAAATTAGGAAGATTGGGCAATATTACCTAGGCTGTACGTAACTAAACTTTTAAGAAATTGAAATTGAAAGAAATTACTTTATACATGATATAGAAAAAAAACCCACTCAGAAATGGAGTTTTTGTTTTCTTTTTGTGTATCCGACAGTAAGGAACCTACCAAACGACATAAGAAAACTTTGACCACTTTTTTTAATTATATAATAGAGCAAAACTAAGTAGTTATCCAGTAAACTGTTGGGCTAAAGTCAAAACAAGTTAAAGACTCAATCCATACAGCAGTCACAATACAACATATAGTAACAGGTCAGTGCTTGAAATGGATCACAAAATACCATTCTACCTTCAATAATGAACCACTACCTTCATTAATGAACTAGTGCCCAAACTTTATGATAAGTCTAAATACAACATTAACAGTTACCAAACTGTATGGTAAGTCACGTGTCTATCCCCAAGTAGTGAGATACCAATTTTTGTGAATTCTGTGTGTAAAGAAAAAACACATTTTCTATAGACTTGAATGCAGTCTTTGGCAAACCAAGAAATCAAATATCCATTAAAATATAATCCTCAATCTACGAAAATTAATACAGACTTAGAGTAAGGTGTTGACATTGAAGGCATACAGATGATGTCACCTTGTTCGGTTTTCAAAAAGACAACATCATTTCATGGAATTGTCGTTTAATGAATCTTTTACACCGAAATAATTACTTAAATGGAATGCCTTGATTACTTTACATTATAATATGGATAATCGTATAGAAATACTTACGTGAAACATGCAGATATCCCTTTTTTGTTTTACCTCCGCTATGTTAACTGAATTTGCAACAGTAAAACCTAATTTCAGGTAGGCCAAGCTTTTAATTCAACACAATTGTCTCTTACTAATATGATCTCTCTCAATGATTTTTGTATGAAATCTTTCTTTGGAAATAATATAACATATCGGCAACAAAGGATGTTACAAATATATATAGTTCTATATATAAATATATATATATACAAACAAAGAACATATCTGCAAGGTATACCATCTGCTTGCCAATATAGATTATGTACTTTATTACAACCCTAGATAAAGCCGACGAGGACAGGCATTACTGGACTAACCAAGAAATGTTATAGCCTAGTTGGTCAAGTTGTCTAGGGCGCTGGGCACGGTGTCTAAGATGCAGGGGTTCGAATCCCGATGGGAGAAGAACAAAAATAAAATTAACATTGTAGGGCTAAATTTGAGAAGAAGCATACATAAATAATTGTGTCCGCCCTGTATAACCATAGGAAATCCGATGGAGAACTTTTGTGGTAAATTTGTCACATATTTAAACGTGTATATATACTGTACCAGAAGCTTTCCTAACAGTCAGGTCATTAGAATTAAACAAATTAAGAGGATTTCTTATAATACTGTAATAAAGCAATTACAAGACCTTGCTGGCCACCTAACAAACAGGGGTTCTAAAAAAATACATTAATAAAGGCTTCTTTCGTGCTTACAACATCAGCCGAGAAGAACGTTTATGTGTCTATTTTTCAAAAAAAGAAAATAACGCATGATCCAGTGTTAAAGGATAGCTATACTACTATGGAATGCATTGATATATGCGTCATTGTGCCTGTTTTGATTTGGTGAGACAGACGACTGATTATAGGGTTAATTAGTATACAATAGTGATATCAATGTAATACATTGCCATTATACTTGTATATGCTTCAGTAGTTTTAGTGAACAAAATATGTAACATACAAGGAAAACTACTGAAAAGTTATTCAACTTCCTAAATGTGTCGTCATTTGTAAACATTACATCATAAACAACCAACTCTAAAAGCTTTAAACAACTTTTATGTATCACATCTACTTCATTGTTGTGTTACTGTTAGTTTTAAGAGGTAATGACAATGGCTGAAGACATGTTGTGGATTATCTTATTAGCTTGTGTTTTAGATATAAAATCTGTGATTGGTAAGTAACGAAAAAAATTTTTTACTATCAATTCAATATGATATTGTCAAAAATTCTCTTCGTATAAGAAATAAGCTGATGGCCTTTTTCTATGCTATTAAGGATTTAGATGAAATAGTGTAAAAACTCTTTTACATGTATTATTAAAACATTTTAAATTAATGCCCTCGTGAATGAGACGGGAATTTGACTATAATTCTTTACTATGTTTAATTCCAGGTTTTATTTTCCTGTTTACGAAAACTAACAGTTAGATACATACAAGTGTATAATTATAAATCAATGTCAATATATTCGATTTAAAAAAACTGAACAAGTGAAAACTATCTGTTGTGTGTGTCAACTACAAAAAGAATATTAATCATTTCTTTGTGTATTTTGTGTCGCTGCGTTATCTCACATCTTCTTGTTTAGTAATTAGCCAATCGAACGTTTATTTCTTTTCCTGTAATTGTTAATTTTGCTCCTAGATCCTGATGTATATCTGTATTGGTAAATCACAGTTGATAAAAAGGGTGATTAGTTTGCAGAGTAGAGATATGCCCATATTTTATTGACAACAGTTTTGTCTGATATTGAAGACAATTATTTAAATCTTTAAAAGCACATACATTTCATAGATTTTTGACGATTTATGAAGACCGAATGATGACCTTAAAATGTTTCACCTCTGTTGACGTTTGTCTGCAAGGCGTACTGAAATCCAGGTTTTTTTTGGCTGCTGTGTATACCCACTCCTTCCAACCTAATCGCATTTCATTCATGTACAAAACATAATCTCCACAAATTTACATATACTCTAAGATGCCGCTTTTAATCTACCAAACTAATTGGTCAAATTAATGTTAACAAATTACCTGCTGCTTTTATCTTTAACTTTTGCCTCTAACATAGACCATGGTATACATTGAAATAGATCAATATTTTAAAATAAACAAAAAGGTTTATGATAAAATATGTTATAAACTTTTACTGTCATTGCATAAAAGCATAGAAAGAAAGTATATTTTTATTTTTATTTTAGCACATAGTTTTCCATCTGATCGGGCTATTCACACAGACAGTAAAACATGGAAAGCTGCTTCTTTTAGATGTGGCAATAATGGATTAGAGTTTGACAAAAAGACGTTGAAGAATATTGCCATGCTGCAAGATAAGGAATTTTGGATTGGAATGGCTATTTACCGTATAAGTACATCATGGATTGAAATTCTAGGTACGAAACACGGGTAATTTTGATAGCAGAAATAAATTAATCATGATAAATTTCTAAATGATAATGTGTACAGTAGTAACATACAGAATATCAAACCAATGATATACATTTAGTTTTCACTTGACCTAATGATTTAACAAAATGTCAAACTATTGATAGCTTTAAAAAGATATTTGGGAATCCAAGCTCATACTTCCAATCATTCCGAAAATTACGTCTATTAATAAAACAGAATGTCATTATCATATTTGATTGCAATTGTACAAAAGACATTTACTTCTGCTGGAAACTCTGGACAACGGGAACTTTAATTTCTGGTTTAAATAAAACAAATTAGTGTAATAATTTCGTAACTTTTACTTTGAGTTCATTTGTACACTTGAATGTTGAAATCATGTACTTCTTTATTCAGACAGAATTGGATGGTATTCATTATTGTGTTGAATCATTATGTTGCCATCTACGTGTATTGTAAGTTAGTTTTGTTTTTCGATGATTGTCTTAATGACGTATATCCCAAACCAAACCAACACCCTTTATTGTGAATGAAGAACCTGAGCAGTTTGGGTGATGGTCATTCATTTATCACCTGTTGTCATCCTGTCAGTGTATGTATTTGTTTTCATATTGCTTTTAATGCGATAGGCAACTTTTTGATAACTTGGAATTAAGTTCCATAGTTCATTAACTAAACAAAAAGGATTCATTCGGAAATAAACAAGGGAATATATCTTAATAGTATATATACATATATAAACATATGAGATATACTCGGTATCTTAATAATAATCGGTTTAATTTTTTTAGGTATATTTGGGGTGGAGTTTAGAATTCATGGTCTATATTTTAAAAACATGTTTCAGCACACCCCTAACACTTACACTGTGAATTACTAAAAAAGATATAAGTGTCTTACGTCTTCAACGGAACAGCTTTTATGCAAATCGTTACGCCAAACGATAGTATTGAATGTTCAAGACGCGAAAATTGAAAATCACAGGACTATTGTATTCTTTTTTATTCTCATTTCTTTACCAAAGTTGTATTCATTTTTTATGTTTCATTCGTCAAATCATTGCATAATTTGCTATAAATCACGCACAGAAATGTTTCATGTTGCTAATGTTTGATTATGACGGTGTTAAGTTCAGTGTGTTTCAAACAGGTTTTTATTCAGTGCCAGACAGACAGGATACTTAGAACAGTCCTTCAATCGTATCATGCCAAAAACAATGTGAATCATATCAGTTCTTTGGTTACAGTGTAAGTATTAATTTACTTTAAATATGAATTTCCTGGTTACTTAATTTAATTTTTATATTTAATTCAATAACATTTGAATAAAATATAACAAAAAATGAAACAAACAAAAATCCAATGAAATATAAAAATTCAAAGTTTATAAATACCTAAAAGAATACAAACCAAAACTCAATTGCAAATCACTTTTAAACCTTCATATACGTATGTCTAATAGTTTATTCGTGCCGCCATAATTGATGGTGAACGGGATTAGTGTTCTTTTCCTATATTTTCAATTTTTCTTTCCTCGATTGTGATATTCTGTTGGCCCTTTCTAGTGGTATGTATATATCACTGTTGGGTCATAATGATGCACAGTTACATTATTTTATAGACTGAATTGAAACTAAATGTTTTGTCTCTTTTATTAATTTTCTACATTCAAATTCTGAATTTTTTGTTTTGGCATTACATTAAATCAATTATTGTTGAATTGTGTTTGACTTTTCCTTATGATCTCGTATTGGTTGATTTGGTGATAAGGGTGGGGGTTTGAGCGCTCAGAAAAATGTTTAACCCCGCCGCATTCTGTCTTAAGTCAGTAGCCTTATATCTCATTGGCAATCATACCACATCTCCTTACTTATTTCTATACCAAATAAGGTGCACCACCAATTCCCAATAACATATATTTGATTGTTTTGTTTATAACGGAGATAAACAGTCGATCGGTCATTCTGAAATTGTATACAACATTCTAACAAAACCAGGGTCAACCCACTATTTTTTTCTTAAAATGTCTTGCACCAAGTCAGGAAAATGGCCATTGTTATATTATAGTTCGTTTCTGTGTGTGTTACATTTTAATGTTGTGTTTCTGTTGTGTCGTAGTTCTCCTCTTATATTTGATGTGTTTCCCTCAGTTTTAGTTTGTAACCCGGATTTGTTTTGTTTTTTTCTCAATCGATTTTTGAATTTCGAACAGCGGTATACTACTGTTGCCTTTATTTCTATAACACAAAAGGCACTCTACAAAAACCTAAATTAAATATTGAAATTAAATACAGATATATCATCACGACAGTCTAAAGCTAATTTTAAGTTCAAAGATCAATAAAAAATGTCAAACAAGTTTAGTAATAGTTGGTTTAAAATCAAATGATTCAATTACAATATATATAAAACGAATGCATGCACACATGAGTACATGCAAATGAAAGACAGCTGTGTACACAGTGTCACATATGTTAGAAGCTTAATAAAAGAACACACTACCTTATCTCTTTCAGTTTCATAACTCTTATTGCAATTACATATCTTTGAATTTGTTTGATCAAATAAAGCGAAATGAATGCAGCAAATGAAAGATCATAAACAAATTTAACTCTGCCTCATTACGTATGTTTTTGTCTTTTAACAGAAAAGATCCCTATGCTTTCCTATTTGATTTTTTTCCACAATCTGAAATCCGTAATCTTTTTTAACTGTCTTTGTGGAACGTATTTTGCTCATTGTTGAAAGGGATATTTGATCACTTAAAGTTGTTCAAGTTTTTGTCCCTTGCTGTTTCATGGATAGTTGTCTAATTGACAATTATACTCATACCACATATCCTTAGCCTTATCTTTATATTCGTATTTTCGTCACATTAATATGTTCTCAGTTCTGTTGTTAGACTGATCTAACACATCTCAAATATCAGAATATATCTCAAAACTTAAACGGTCTTTTATGATTAATCATTTCGTAAAATTTTATCATTATTTTTTGTTTATCTCAGAATATCAATCTTTACTCTTTCTGGGTTATCCTAAACTTTAAGTACGACATTTCATTTAATTACAGGAGTCAACAAAGAAATGTTTTTGTCAACATAATAAAGATAATGAACGAAACTCCTACAATATAAGTGGTTGCATAGAAGAAAATGATTCGAACTATTCCTTCGTTTATAAAGGTATGTATCATTTATTGTTAAATGCGAATTTTAACATGGTCACATACACCTATTTAAAGACAATAACAATTGTATTACGTATAAATTATAAATGGAATATAAAGTCATATTAACCATATTGGTGTTTATAGAAAATAAGTAATTAATACTTGTTTTTAACTTTATTTAGACGATTTAGCCGTGGCGCTGTCAGTTTATGTTCGAATTATGAGGTTGAATATTCCTTCGACTCTCTTTAACTCATATACAGTTTGAAATCTATGATTAGCATTTATTCCAAAGCAAAATGAATCGAAGAACAGCCTAGTTTTAACATTTTGCTTTAGCTGTTGAACTGCTTGAATTTTGTACATTTTTCTTATAACTCATTTATATATATATTTTTTTATTTTTCCTCTCCGTGGATGCCTTGTTTTAACTCAGGCAAAGTTGATCTTAGACGGATTTGGCTATTTTTTAGGTTATTTTTGGTCATATAGCTCTTCAATTGTTTCGGTTTTCATAAATCCTTGGCTTTCAATTATTTGGCTTTGAGCTTTTCTGATGAAGGTAAATCCAGAAAAGCGCTTCGGACTCATGAAATTTATATGACGTGTTGTTTTCATTTGTAAATATTTATAATGCCCTAGAATTGTAATTTTTTTTTTAACATTTTACCATATATAGTATTTACCGGGCATGTTTCTAACAATGGCGATGGGGAATGTACGACTTTATTCTGTAAGACAGGAAGCAATGGATTGAAGTCAGCTAATTGTAATGATGATACAAATACAGCAAGAATCAGTAGATGTAGTAAATATTCTTTATTATTTGTATAAATTGATTTTTGCGATCACTATATATTATATGCTTAAGAAATTTAAATGTGCTTTAAATGACACCTACAACTTATGAGAAACAAAATCGGCACGAATTTAAACATTAGCGACATGTTCTCAACATGGATCTGCTCCTTTTTTTATATGATGAACTGCTATTGTAATAGAGTAAGTCTGAGTTGTTAATATTTTCAAGTTATTACTATTTCTATGATATGTGGTGTTTAAATATTCTACGATGGATTTTTCTTAAACTTCTATGAAAGACTTTTTATTCAATGTACTTTAACATTTTAATTTTAATGCTTGTTGTTATAAAGTTTTTACACGAACACAAACGAGACAGCCCTAAAGTAATGCGAAGGTGTCCATAGATATATTCTTCTTCAAATTATATCAACAGAAGCGGCAGTTTACCCTTGGCTCTTATTTGACCTCCAGTTTCTTAAATAACTGAAGTCGTATCAAACACGTGGAATTCAAACATTGTATCTATATATTTTTCTAAGGACTTATGCTGTCGAAAATAGGCTACTTATGATTTATCTGGCAAAGAGATTATTTGATTTAAAAGCTTAACGTAAATATCAAACTCAATTTATACACTTACATTGGCAACAGATGTTTATACATCTGTGCATAATTTGATTGCAATTCACCTTTTGACTTCAGTCCGGTAATATGTATTTCAAAATTATTTCAATTATTGCACTTAATTCTTTAAATTCATTTTACTAAAAATCTGTTAAAAATTAACGTTTACAAAATTTCCAACCAGAAACCTTCGATGAAACCTTTATGCACAGCCTGACTTTAAATCATGCCCATCAAATCCTATATTTATATACAATGTTAAACACAATTTTTTATCGTTTTACTTATATTTCTTCTAAGATGATGGATACAAAGTTGGATGGGGTAAACCGTATTTAACAAGCAAACAATTGTGCCTGGAAAGATTTCAGCTTTTACTTCCACCTGAGACTTATTGCCAAACGAACAATCATACATTCGAAGGGATCCCTTCATGGACAAACGTTTTTCGAGCCAAAACAGAGGCTAAGCTGATAAAAGGTAAAACAATAAATAATGTTATATTTTAGATCATGTTTTTTTTGTACTTTACCTTTAGCAAATATAAATAAATAAATAAATAAAAAAAATACATAACAAGAAACTTCGAAGTTTTGTAATCATTTGTTCTTGAAGTTAAAGGAAAGTTTGGAGGAGTTTTTCTCATTGTTTAAGGTTTAGTCTTCATAAGCATATTATTATAAGTATTTCACAATTCAGAAAAGTGTTTACTAATCAAATTATAACAACCACTTAAGGACAATTGTATGACATCACCATGGGATAAACTTATCAGTGTTACCAGGATTAAAATTCTGTACACACGGTGCGTGTTTCGTGTATAAAAGCCTCACCAGTGAGAGTGTAAAACATGGTTGCTTAGACCTGGTTTTATAGCTAGCTAAACCTCTAACTTGTATGACAGTCGCATATAATTTCATTAAGACATCTATAATGTGCCTATGAATGAAAGGCAACACATGATGAAGATACTCAATTTTTTTTTAAAATAAAACTTATAGAATTTGTCAGGTTTTCGTAAACATTCTTAACAAAACAATATTATCAAAAGAATAAAAACCCACATTTGTTATTCTTATTACAGATATTTTATATACTAGTATAGAATGGGAAATGGAAACGGGGAATATGTCAAAGAGACAACAACCTGTATATAAGGTATACTAGCTGAGCAAAATGGACGCCACACTAAGCTCTGAAACATACAAAGGTACCAAAGTGAAAGAAAGCACACCATATATTTATACCATATATGTATCGCGAAACAAACGTTTGTTTACACTAGGAACTAAAAGGAAATTTGGGTGAAAAATAAATTGATTTAATTAAAACTCAATTTTTAACATTCCTCAAATCAAACGTCCGATACCGATTCTAAATGTACACGACATGAGTTATTGTAGTATAGTGTATCATGTACGCTTTCTACTTAACATGGATAGTGATTGAATATATAATTATTGTTAACACATGTTTAATAGTATTTGTGAACTTTTGTAAGTTGTAATAACCTGTTTCCGATTCCGTTGTTATACTTTAGCTATCAGATAAGTTTAATCTCTACTTTATTAATACTTCTTTATGAATGCATATTTAATAAATACATATGATAAACCATAATTTTTTTTCAGCCGAAGCAGGTACAAAAGAACTGCTTTTTTGTTTAGTAGGCACGATAACAGAAAAAGGAGTGCTTCATATAACCAGACGAGCTTGTAATGACAAGTTACAGTTTGTGTGCAGAATAGGTAAATAAATCACGTATTATCTAGTTCATTTGTTCTTATATATAACACATTATGAAACCTTGTTGAGCCTGAGGTATAGTCTTCGGTAAAAAGAAACTCTTCAATTCAAGTAGGAATTAGTAATCACATGTTCATGAATTTATTTCATAAACGTTAATGTATGCATTTATGATAACAAGTTTCATAGCTTAGACGTTTTAACATATATGTGGTTCAGATTTCGATAAGGGATCATTATTTTCACAATTTAACGCACAAGGAACGAAGAGCCCTTTCTCATACTGCTTCACATAGCAGAAGTCCAATCTTAGTGTCATATAAATATGCATATATTTCCCTTTTAGAACCAATTGTGATTCACCATTTTCAAGGTACAGCTTCGTCAACAAAGCCGTAAAGATACCAGAAAAAGGTTCAAAAACAATTTTTTATAAAGGTTTCGCCTTTTTGTGCTTGGTTTATACTTTTTTAGAAGGGATCGTTTCCCTCGAATCACTATTTACATCTATGTGCATATGTGCATATTGGATAAATGATGAGAACAAAACGATATGTGGTGCATTCTTGCGAGTATCGCAACAATAGAAAGAGAAAAAAAGACTCTGATGAGTTGTAGCAACGACACAGTCGGTAGTATCGGTCGTGATAGTCCCATATAGCATGTGAAGTATTGATTTTGCTTCCGTTATAAGCGTCAGTGAAGTTGCTATACAATAAACTTTCACACGCGTAACGTATCCATTGATATATTTAAACATCATACGATGAGGCAAAACGTAAGATTCATACTAGGATATTGCCAATCGAGAAACTAAAATAGTCACGCGTTTTAGAGTAACAGATCTTCCACATGTGTCAATTCCAAGAAAAAGATCACGACATGAAGCCAACATTCTATTATTGTTCGTTCCTTTAATGTCATAGTCAACTATGGTGTATGAGATAGAAGCACGCGCTGAAAAGTGGGTCTTTGCATGATAAAACTTCTTCTTTATATCTGAGTGTGATATCAAAGAACACGGAAAGATGTTTAATGTTTGAATGATTGGTATAAGTTCTTTATGATATGAACTGTTATTGATCAATATGTCCAGCATTTATTTTACATAGTTTTAGGTTCATTTGTTGTTGGAATCAGTACTGTTAATCACAAAGTATGATTTTTCGTGACTCCAAGCAAGACATGTGTGTTTTTAATTTTTATAATTGAGGAAATCACGGTAAAATGAAGAGATTTATTCGATCTTTAAATTGAATTTGAAGCAACATGATTTTACTGATGTTCAAATCTCATAAGCCGAGTAACGAGACACAAATCAAGGTTAAAACAGAAACTGTGGAAAAAACTCCACTAAGTCAGAAGAAGATTTGATAACAGTAATTATTGAATTTCATCTTTCCATAAACAAATTCTCACATGTTTAAATAACAGATATATATTTTCCAAATTTATTATATTCACCTTTAATGTTTTAAACAAAATGGAGTATGCGGTATAAATATTGTAGTCAACAATCTTTTCAAAAAATGTGTCCACCATTCTTCTAGACAAAGCATCTACAATCTCCAGCCAAAGCGTAATTACAACAACGTCAATGGATAAAGATTCCAGCGCCAGTTTTGCTATAGGTACTTCCATTTACTTAAATTACCCATCTGATTTTGCCAGCTAGTTATTGTCTTTAGTATAACTGAGTTCTTTTTGTTTAACGTGTACAACATAGAACGTCTGATGGATTAACTTCTAATTATAGGCCTTATTAATGATCTAGTATTATTTGCAATTCAATGAATAAACATCTATAAGCACAATTATTTCGTGCATCTTATCTTATCATTTGAGAAGAATACAAACGACCAATTCCTCTCAGAAATAAGACCTTCAAGTCCTGGTATATATCAACAAAGTTTGATTTACCTATGATTGTATATGTAATGTCCTCATATGTGTTATAATTGTTGACTTTTCTTGTTAGGTTCAGTTGTTGGTGGCATTGCAGGTGCTATCACACTATTGGTTGTTTTGTTTGTGATGATTTTTTTGTAAAATAAGGTGATATTCTATATATGTGCTACTAGTATATTTAAGAATAGTGTTTTCATTTTCCTTAACATTTACTGTTATAAAAATAAATCTGAATTTGCTATTGGTAAATATAACAAATTTCTTAGTTATTCACTCAAACTTAATTATAACCTTGTGATTAACTAAAGCATATGTTGATGCACTATTGCACACGGATCTGTATCATTTTTAAACCACTGTCAACTGGAGTGCGTGTCTGGAAACTTCTTACTTTCCAAGGGTGTGTGGCGTTTTGTTGCTGGCTCCCTAATTATCAGTATGTTATTTTATAGAATTGTCGAATTCCTTCTTTTTTCGATCTTTTCTTTTTTTTTTATTTACAGTATTGTCTGTTTGTGTTCGACTTAAAGCTATTAATATCGCTTTTATATCTTATACCTGTTTTCACAGATAGATCTAACATTACATGTTATTTTTTAGGTCATGTGGATTTTTCAAAACGGCTTATACGGATAGGCAAGAAGTCCTCAACATAGTTCTATGAGCATTCACAAAATCCAGCAGTTAGAACAAGTGTGACGCCGACATCTAAAGAATCATATGGCTTAGCTTCAATCAATTCAACTAATACGTATGCAGTCGTCAACAAAATCAGAAAAACGGATTCAAAATTACAAAATTCGGATAAAAAACGTTTATTGAAACATCATACGGAGAATATGATCGATTAAATGGTGTATCGAAACGGCGAACAGATTCAAAAGAAAATTTATATGACGACAATGCAAGGAATCGTAACGAAAATGACCCAACTTACGACAATTCTAATTTTGGAGAAAGAAATCTTCAATTTGAAAACGATGTGTATGATCATACAGACACAGTATCGCAAGACGTAACTACGATTATTCATCAACTCTCAGATCAGAAACGAGAAATGAAAATGATGAAGTAGTCTAACAGCAACATTTAATTTCCAGAAAAGAATATAAGTAATGCAGTTCTGAGGAATACGAATATAATCATATGTTACGTCTTTTATTCATATAGTCTTGTTTGTTACCCTGATTTCAGTTGATGACTTACTTTATGTGTTTATCTCTGATCCATGCTTTAGTGATCGCTTCCTATCAAGCAGACATCAAACTTACAGTCATCTTAGATATTTCTTCGTCATCATAACTATGTTCAATCAATTTAGATAAAGAAATTTTAATAGTCATTATTCATTTTTTGTCCGTGGAGCACATATCAATACATAAGTTATTTGTAGATAAATTAAATAAAATAATCCAGATCGGTGTTTCAGATATCTAATGAATAGATAAAAGTGTCTATATTTACATTTCACCAATAAAAGAATTTTTTAATGCGAATAAACTGACATGCTTTGTTTTGTATACTTGTATGTAAATTTACCTAATGTACATTTAAATCGTATTCACAAAAAGTAGAGTTTTTTTTCAATACCAACATAATTCATGTCATTTCATTATTATTATTGAACGAAATGATAGAAAATAAAAAAGTTATACCACATACGGCTAATGCCATGTTGCTAATAAAAACTTAATGTTTTGAATTTTAACTTAAAAATTACGTATTAAACAGACATTTTACAGACATTTTCCTTATTATTAATATTTTATGTAAACACAATTTTAATTCAAAGTGATGTTAACAGAAAATTTACAGACGTTTTCCATATTATTAATATTCCATGTATACATACTCAGGCACTAAACTTGGAACCGTCTGTGGAATCAATCCAGTAAACACTCATTATAGATACCAGGTTTATAACTTTTTACGATAAGCGAACGGTTCGTCTATAAATTATTTCTAGGTACTGACGTTGTTTATCATCTTAACTACGTGTTATAGTAGTCTTTTTTTTGTCTTTGTATATTTTTAATCTTTATTGTTAAGTCCATTTTTGGTAATATACTTTTGACGTGGCTCGGTATTTATATATCCCGCCATTGTGTAATTGTGTTATGTACTTTTTGTATTCTCGTCTTTCATTTTTACTGATATACTTTGTCTATAGAGTGTCAATATGCAATTTTGTTTTTCCTTGTGGAAATAGTTATTTGTTTTATAGTGATTAAGATTACCCTAATTTTTGACATTTTTACTTATTACTTTTGTTTGCTTTGCTCACACATTGTTGTCAATATAATAAAATTCTATTCGTCTGTCATACAAGTGAGAGGTATAGCTAGCTATATAACCAGGCTTAATCAACCATTTTCTACATAAGGAAATGCCTGTACCAAGTCAGGAATATGAAAGTTATTTTCTATTCGTTTGATGTGTTTGAGCTTTTGATTTTGCCATTTGATAAAGGACTTTACGTTTTGAATTTGCCTTGGATTTTGATTTTTTTTTGTTATTTTAAGTTTGAGACTTAGACGCACTCAAATCAAATCAGTCTCAAGACATAATCAAATACGATTTTAAAGAACATTAAAAAGCTAAATGTTTGAAAAATGAGGTAATATTGCTAACGCCATCTGTGCCTTGGGGTAGATAATCCTTAATCTCATGAAGTATGCACATTATCTTAGTAACACGTAACGATCAGAAAAAGAGCAGCTAACAAAACTGACATCACGGTTATCAAGTACAGGGGAATTTGTTTTTCTTGTCATATCGATAGTAAAAGATAAGTTTACCTATACATTTCTAATTTATTGAATGTATAAAATCGCTTGGACGAAGCTAGTAGGATGTTGTTATTTATTTCAATTTTTATCTATGAGACAAAACGATTTCTTTAATAACTTATAACTATAGTTCATTAACCTAGAATTTCTAGATAACAACATTGGCATTACCGATGATTGTGTTCATGCAATTACGGAGATTGTGATTTAATTCCAGTTCAATCCGTTAAGCAAAAGTTCGGATCAGCTGCTTTTTCACAAATCAAAGTAATACCACAAGGTGGTGTAAAATATCTCTTCTAGGACGTTTATTAGATTTCATTGGTAACTTTTGATCTGGAATGCCAGCACAATACTGAACAGCGCGTTTGTTGTATCAACAAAATACAGTACAATAAGGTCCAGATAATGCGTCATAACTGACCCTAAACATACAGAGCCCTTAACAAAAAGGGTAGGTATAATCTGAATACTTTGTAAAATCAAAAGTGCAGGATGGCGTGTGACATAATGTTAGGAAGAGTGATTTGTAATAGAATATTATGAAATTATTCAGAAACTACAAAGGTTTCAATTCCCTCATGGAGGTCAACTTTAGAGAAAAATTGTAATACTGTTTGTGTCCTTTTTTGTCATAAAGCTCCTAAAGTTTTTTTCGTTTTTATTCATCCCAGACTTTCTAATGTTAAGGTCTGAGATTTCTAGAAGAAGGTAAATCTATAAAGCGCTTTGGACACACGAAACTTATATATTAAGCCCGAAACAACATCGTTTTTGTGTGTAAATCATATTACATAAACTGCTTAATAAATGAACTAGGTATTGACAATTCATTTGGAAACTCAACTTTACTTTACTTTCCGCTATAAAGATGATGTTCTCTCACTAAATAATTCAAAACTTGGTGACTATGTTGAACGCATCTATCCTATCGAACTTGAGATAATGGATACAACAGATACAGTTAAGTTTGCCTCATATCTTGACTTACATCTAGAAATTGACAATGAGTGTCGGTTGAAAACAAAACTTTACGACAAAGGAGTTTATTTTTAGCTTTCCAATTGTGAACTTTCCATTTCTATGTAGCAACATTCCAGCAGCGCCTGCATACGGAGTATATATCTCCCAGTTTATACGATATTCCAGGGCTTGTATTTCCTATCATGATTTCCTTGATAGAGGGTTGCTGCTCACAAGGAAGCTATTAAACCAAGGGTTCCAAGTGGTGAAGTTTAAATTATCCCTTCGTAAGTTTTAAGGACGCCATCACAAGTTGGTTTACCATTATGGAATAACGTTTTCACAGATAATAGTGGATATGTTCCTAATGTCGTAACCACAATCCCATCCCCTTTTTTCCGAATGTGACCTACCAATTTAGACATATTACCGGGTTTGTATTAATAAGAGCAACATGACGGGTGCCACATGTTGGGCAGGATCTGCTTACCCTTCCGGAGCACCTGCGATCACCCTAATTTTTTGGTGAGGTTCGTGTTGCTCAGTCTAGTTTTCTATGTTGTGTTTTGAGTACTATTGTTTGTCTGTTGGTCTTTTTCTTTTTTAGCCATGGCGTTGTCAGTTTTTTTTTTCGAGTTATGAGTTTGAATGTCCCTCTGGTATCTTTCGCCTCTCTTTTGTATAGTGTTGTTTGATTTCATTAGATAACCACCCACCAGACAACAGTGCATTCAAACTACAACGGAGATGTTATTTGTTTTTCGCAAGAAATGTTATACTATATATTCAGAAATTATTGCGAGGTTTCTATTAATGCGAATAATGCGACTGGATGAGTATCGTAGTAATAAGAACTCGCATTCTGATTCCGATACATATATCTGTATACCGATTTTCCCGAAACCGCAATAATTTATCTCGCATTTTTGTCCATTCCTCAAAAATCGCAAAAGTAAATTCACGCAATAATTTCTGAATTTACAGTACTGGTGATTTACAAGTTGTATAAGAATTTGTTAATTCAAACATACAGTTAGGCGTAATCAACTCAGAGCATATAATTTATTTTTTCCAGCCTGTTAATTTCTTTTAACAGACATATCCTTAAAAGATTTGACAATATTGTTCACTTTATAACGATATTACTATGCATAATATAGTCATAACTTGAACAAAAAACAATCTTTTTCGTGAAGAAGAAACAGGCAGCATTTAATTCTGCAAATGAACAATTTCGAATAAGTTTCATTTTGAGACACTTGAGGCCACAACTCAGAGTTTTCCTAGATATCGAAAAAAGAATAACACACTTGCAATTGCCTATAAAGCTCCAATAAAGGATAGAAAAAAAAACATTCAAACCACACCTAACACTTCATTGTAGATACTGTAACCCAACTTTTTTTCGCGGATACTTTATTTCGCGTTTAGCCCTTTCCAGCCCACTTCGCGGCGTGTAAACATACAAAGTAAATTTGAATAAATGTCAGCGAGGGAGCCTCCATGCATCAAAATAAAACATGCATCAACAAAAGGTTTACATAATGCTTATATATATATATATATGCTCAAGAAAATGCCATATATCAAGTTCTACGACTCATGATTAGATTTTGTTTAATAAGACACAGAGCCAACAACAATAGATTATTTGATAAAAAAAACAGGAAATCAACAAAACAAATAAAGATGCATAGAGAAAAATTTATATATCATATAATGACAGTTGTTTTTCATTCGTTTGAAGTGTTTAAGCTTTTGATTTTGCCATTTAATAAGGAACTTTCCGATTTGAATTTTTCTTGGAGTTCGGTATTTTTGTTATTTTACTTTTTTCTACAACTATTCTGACACTTACGCGAGGTGAACTGGGTTTTTTCCCCTAATTTCCCACTTTTTTAAACATGTATTGATGAAAATTCTCTCATGCTCTTATTTCCATTGATTATTCTTGCGTCATATATTGTTGAATTGATTTCAGCTTCACTATGTTTTTCGTCACTACTAAATACAGCGTTGATATAAGCATGTTTATACATCATTCGTAGATACATATGTAAATAATAAATGATTAAACAGCATAGCTGCATACTAACATTGTATCAAACTATCTATTTTATAGTATAGTGTGTTTATCGTGTCGCACTTAAGTCGTCTTAATCAGATACGACATATCTGTAAATCATAAACATGTGTGAATTATACCACATAATGCATATTTTTAAGCTTGATAACCAATGCTTGTAACCTTGTTTACAAGAGGACAATGCGTGTTGTTACGGCATTTCTATTGACGTCATTCTTTGCCAGCTTTTCATACAGTCACGGTAAGTTCAGGTATTACAAATCGAGTATGAAACGTTTACAATGTTGTCGGAGTATGAAAGTATGACTTTAATCCGTTCTGTAATGCTTTGTACAATGTTGTAAACTTGTTTGTCCTTCCGTCGTCTTTCCTTTTTATAAAGGTGCTATTATTTTCTATCGACTTCTGTGTGTTTCCTTTGTACATTGCATCTTCCACCTGTTTTTTAACCATTTTGCCATATCTACTTTGTTGAAGTTTTCGTAAGGCATGCATAATCCGAACAAAATTGTCATGGTAAACTATACAATGGTACGAAATTTCACGACTAATTTTTTACCATTAGAAAATGGGACAGTTTTCCTGGACTTGTTCATGTGAACTCATGCAACATAGTTGTGTTCAAAACTGGCTTAATTATTTAATCATTTAATTACATATTCCTTTTTTGGTAAATGTTATGAGTTTTGTATGCATCAATTGAGTATTTTCATTCGATGTTACCCCTTTTAGTTTTACTGTCCCCACGTGGACTGTTCACCTGGATGGAAGCATATAACACCTGTAAGGCCAACAGTGGATATCTGGCGTCTAAAATAAGCTACAAGTTAACAACCAATGCCACAAACTCGTCTTTGGTATGGACTGGAAAAGTTGAACTTCGGTCAAAATGGTTGCGAATTATTGGTAAGGATTGTAATTTAATGCAAAAACATAAACTGTGTTTATTTCATAATGTTTAAACGTCAAAGAAAAAGTGTATGATAATAAGGGAAGTTGTATAAAAGTATTCTTATGTTTTATTGGGGGACACGAAATCAATTCAGTCTTTTATTTGCAAATGTGAACACACGAAATCATAAGTTGAATATTTCATGTTCTCCAAGGGATCATAAATGGAATAAGGGATGGTTAGAGTGTATTCCACAAACGTTCTTAAGGAGCTTCAACATTGAGAGAACAATATGGCGGACTATGAAAAAAAATCCGATTTTCGTTCTTTTTCTTGACTTTTCGTAAAACATGTTAGGGAGCATTTGATAGTTCGTTGTTACAAACGAACCGTATTATAAGAAATAACACAAACATTACCATATGGGCTCATCAGATACCTCTTTCCTAACAGTAGTTGAAAATCTGACGCACATTTTGATGGTTGCCGATGTTAAGTATTTATTAATTAAATAAATAATGTTAGGTCAAACAAAAATATAAAATTTGTATCACAAACACTGTTTTGTGACAAAAATAGGATTTATTTAAATATGAATTGTGCACAAGACGACGAAACTACCCAAGATAAAATGGAATCAGAAAAAAAGTAAAACATAGGACAATATAAGATCAAGTCATGTCAGAAGCGTCGGTAGTAACAGTAAGGTGTATGAAAAAATCAGACTTATCCCAATGGCAGATTCGAAAATTTGTTATCCTTTGGCCAGGCTTCGGACAATAAAATGTTCCTTTCAAATAGGGAGTTGATTCTGAATCAGGTGCTGATGATGGCAAACTGACATCTGTACTTTATAAAATACTGTAATGCGTCAATTTTAGTAAAGGTAAAAATGTAGTCAAGCCGTATGGAAAATATGTATGCGATCGATGGGATTCACCACATCCGCCTTCTCAAAATGAAAATGCCAATTATTTAAACTTTTCATAAAAACTAATTAAAACAATTATATGAAAATTAGCAGGCTATAACTAGTAATCGATTCAAAGCTCAATTACGAAGTTGAAAAGCATTGAAACAAGTTACAAAAATGAGAGAAAACTGTTTAAGGACACCTAGTGTATTAAATGATCTTTACATTTTATCAAAAAATTATTTCACAGAATTCCCATGATCGTGATTAGTAGGGGATTGTATATTGATCTCGTCGAAAACAAATCCCACTTTTTTTGTCATTTGGTATTGTTGCAATGCACCTGTCATGCCTATGTCTGTAACACTAAAACGAAGAATTTTTTCAAATTAATTCCGATTTCAAAAGTGTTGCATTATAAACCATCATATTTGTTTTTCAAACTGCGTATTAAGTTTTGAATTTTTAAATACTTTGACCTCGAGCTTCACTGAAGAGACAAATATTGTCGAAATGCGCTTCTGGTACAGAAAAATTAATACTGTTAATGTTATTATCATACATGTATATATACACACACTGTCAAACCGTTGAAATTCGTAAAATATGTTTAAGGTTGTTATTACTTTAATGATACAAGAAGAAATATCCTCCATGTACCAACAATAGAAAACTGTGAAATTGAGTGTAGTCGGTACAGATATTTTACCTACAGGGTAAGTAGTAAAAAAATATGCATAGACCAATGTTTATTTTCTTGGGGTTTTTCGCTGTTTGATTATAATGTTTAATTGTATTGTTGATTGTAGCTGAATTGTAATGTATTCTTCTGAGTTTGTCCTTGGGTTGATACGACATCACCTTGATGTTTCCAGTACAATTTTTTTGTAGTTCCTTAATTTTACTGTAGATGATGTTAAAAATATCGGTATAAATATAATTTCATTGGTCTCTTCAGCCTATAATAATCTGAGAACTGATCTTGTCTATTGTTGATGTTAAAAAAGCTTTAATTGTGCAACTAAGGCTACAACTTTTCAATTGTTTAGTAACATCTGAATACACTAAAATGATCGCTGGATTATTTATTAATATTGCTCATTTTTTTGTTATAATCTTAACATCAGAGGAAACAGAGTATTTTGTATCTATTATCTATCTTTTCGTCTATCTATTTCATGTTTACGAGTAAGCAAGAAGTTTATTTGGTAGAGTCAGGAATGTTTTTGTAGAAAGACATCTGCTAAAACATTGCAGTATTCAGCCTCGTCGTCCTTTCTTCTGGATCATTGCGTTAAGCTACAACGTCTTTTTATACAGTCTTTGACACTGAATTGGAAAAAGTTCACCGTATATGAGTATATTGCAAGACGTTGAGAAATAAAATATTCAATAATCATAATATTAGATTCTATGCATATTAACTAAAATAAAATAGAATCAAATTTAAAACCAGGCACATGAAAACCCGCTGTGTGTATGTTTGCTGCAAAAACCAGAAACACTTGTAATGCCTCATTATTGTGACAGCCTCGAAACATACAGATATTCAATTGTGTATGACAGTAAGTACTAAATTTAATGTTTTACAAAATGTCATATCTTCCTTATTGACAAAGTATATATTTATGGCTAAACGGCACCAAAGAATTAGTTTTTTTTTCTACATTTGACTATTTACTTCAAAATTCGTGTATGGAAGAAGATATATGAATTATCTAGAATTTACTCCTATAATCCTCTAGTAATTCGTAATATCCCACAGTTCGCAGTTGTAAAGGATACAACAAATACAGTTACGTCTGCATCATATCTTGACTTACATCTAGGAATTGACACGGAGGGTCGGTTGAAAACAAAATTTACGACAAAAAAGATGATTTCAGCTTCCCAATTGTGAATGTTCCATTTCTATGTAGCAACATACCAGCAGCGCCTGCATACGGAGTATTTATCTCCCAATTAATACGATATTCTCGGGCTTGTATTTCCTATCCTGATTTCCTTGATAGAGGGTTGCTGCTCACAAGAAAGCTATTAAACCAAGAGTTTCAAATGGTGAAGTTGAAATCTTCCCTTCGTAAATTTTACGGACGCCATAACGAGTTGGTTGGCCGTTATTGGAAATCCGTTTCACAGATGCTAGCGAATATGTTTCTAATGTCGTTACCACAATCTGGTTCCCTTTTCACGAATTTGACCTAGCAAATTAGACTTATTACCGGATTTGTACTAACATGAGCAACACGACGGTTGCCATATGTGGAGCAGAATCTGCTTACCCTACAGGAGCACCTGAGATCACCCCTAGTGTTTGGTAGGGTTCTTGTTGCTTAGTCTTTCGTTTTCTATGTTGTGTTTTGTTTACTATTTGTCTGTTGGTCTTTTTCTTTTTTAGCCATGACGTGGTCAGTTTATTTTCGACTTATGAGTTTGAATGTCCCTCTGGTATCTTTCTCCTCTCTTTTACACAACAACAGTTTGTATTTCTGTCTTTCTTTTAAAACGTTCCGTCTCGAGCATACCTTATCAACGAGAAAACCTTAAAAGATTTAGAACGTTATTTAACTCTATAGAAATAAGAAAATGTGGCATGATTGCAAACGAGACAATTTACCCCAAAGACCAAATGACGTGTAAATTACCAAATATAGGTCATATTCTATACGTTATAAATGGTATGTATGAATATCTAAATATACGGCTACATACTACCATATTTAAAAAAAATATTTTTATCGACATATATCTTGGTAATCAACATTCAAGCATAGAAATTATTTCTCAAAGTCTTGCATATACATGTCAGTAATATTTGAAGATTTGACCTTTTATGAAACGAAAATATTATTTTATAACTCAACATGAATAAAAGGAGATCTGGGTAAGAAAACTTTACGAGGATGTCGCTATTTTGTTTTTAATTCGTTTCAGTTATATATACATTAAAGGCCTTTTGCGTGTTTTTTTTTTTTTTTTTTTTTTTCACATCCGTGTCTTTGAATATTTGTTTATTGACGTTCCTGGTGCAAAATAATCCAGAAAAGCGCTTCATAAGTCTAAAATATTTTTTATTATTTTCCTCATTACTCCAAATCACTCCTGGCTGCGATTTTTTTCCTGGTTTTTGTATGTCAGGTTAAATGTCTTTTATTATGATTAACCTTGTTGACTCAATTAGTTTTAGACGTTTCGTTGACCACTTTCCAAGAATAATCACTTCTTTGATTGTTTTTTTTTTATTCATATTTGGACCTGATATTTTGTATAGCTATTTGTCAACTTCGATCATATGTTTCGTTCTTTTTTTATGTTATGTATTTGTATTTTAGGATATTCACGATCAACAATATATGAAAATAAAACAGGAAATTGTATGTATAGTTCATGTGTTTCACCTTCTGTGCAAATAAATGGTCCTTATGTCACCAATTGTACGTCCACTACAATAAAAGGTGTTTGTGGTAGGTTTCATTAAAGAATAACATTAAAAAATGAAATGACAAAAGTAAAGCCATGAAAAGTAGTGTAAGAAAATAAGAGATTATTTGGTAATTTTTGCAATTCGCTTTTTCAAAATTCAAATGCATTATGTGCAGGTTTTTTTGTCAAAAATGGACATCAAAACAGGGCTATTGGTTAACATTACAATGAAGATCATTTTGAAGATATTTTCATCAGGATACTCAAACCACCATAAAAACTAATGATGCATAAATGCCTAAGCACGTGAGTAATTATATGACAGAACGAGAGAAAAAGAGACCTAAATAAATTGCCAATATTCATCTCGGATCTTTTCCTGTGTAAGTTGGAACTTGAGTTTATAAATAAATTCCTTATTAAACGACAAATTGAATGAAAGTATCCTAAAAAGCAGGTAAGCACCAAGGCGCTGTAGTATATCTCGATAATTTAACAAATTATAACTTCTTATCGTTCATATAGCTTTACATTGCTGACGTATAAATATAATTCCTAGAATTGACTTCCGAACCAAGAAAACTTGATTTTATTTATTATGCATACTCGCCTAGTAAAAGAACTATGTGTTTCTAATACTTGTAAAAACAATGGAATATAAAAAGACATTCATTTGTTCCTTATAGGGGAGGGGTGATTTCTTAATTGTTTTACCTTTGTTTGAATATTACATCAAAATATAGAAGTTAGCTTTCAAAACATATAAAAAAAGATCAAATTAGAAAGATTGTTTAACTGTAGCAGACACTGTCAAGTAAACAATATACGTAAACACCCACATTTTTTTATTTATTGTCATATGTATAACCTTGTTTATAAAATGATATAAAATGGACATTAACCTATTCATAATTTAACTAGATAATGGTGAAAAGATTGAAGATGAAAATACTGGTTGGCAGAAAGGTTTGAGTGACTGTATCGAAAACCACGGAACATACTTTCTAAATGATTTTCGACAACAGTGTTCCTCCGTTGAAGCACCTAGCTGGACAAATATATTCAGACAGCATTATTCTTTTCAATACGAAATACATACCCATGATGGTAAATTTGTATACAGTATTTCTTTTGATATCTATCTTAAATTAATGTTTCAAAATGTAGCATCATGATGTTTGTACAAACTTTAAAAGAATAATACTATACCGTTTGACCAAAGTATGTCATACAGATAAAAAGTGATACTCGTTAAAAGAAACCGAAAAAAACACTAGTGCAGTCAAAAGAAAACTAGTCCATGTTGATCCTTCATATTTCAGAACAAGCGTCGAGTATTTCTTATTTATATGAGATTTTAATTCAATTGTGAGATTTGAACTTCGGTAAACTACTGTTGACTTTTATAATTACAATGCACACACTTTGTTATGATTGTTATTTTTTTGCAATTTTATCTTTCTGTGTTGATAATGTACACATTTGTACAAAGTTATATGTAGTCATCTTTCAATCTTTTGTTTTAGATGAAATCAAGAATATCCTACTAAAATGTGGTTCAACTGAATTGCACAATTTATCTTGGCCGATGATGGAAAAAGAAGAAAAGACAAAAACACAGTATATGTACTTGGACTGCAATACAATATTGCCTTACTTTATCTGCGAAACTGGTAGGAATTATCTGGTCTATTCAGTTCAAATTATTTCAAGCATGTCATTCTCTATGTAAAATCGAATTCACTATACGGGGGTCTGGAATAACCTTCACTGGTTTTTTTTTAGGACATTAATTTGTATAATGTGGAAGAAAATAAATACGCCCTTAAAAAGCATCCAAATCCAAAACATAGCATCCTTTGGTCAATTTTGACTAAGATATATACAATTGCAACTTTAGCTTTAACGTAAGAACCTAATTTAATGAAATGTTTAGTATGACTTGATTAAGTTCTTGGACAGTTAGTACCTCAGGTTCTAATATGCTTTATTTACAACTGTATTTATCTACTACTATATTTTACAGATTTGTCACATCTTGTTACTATTTATCCAAATTATCCACCGTCTACAACTAAAAACCAGAATCATCATAGTAAGTGTATAATCATAGTAAGTGTATAATATTAACAAATCATGGTTGATCTTACTGGATGCAATCAAACGAATCCCATGAGCTGATTTGACGTGCTAACTTTTAAACATTTGCCAGTTATGATAATTGATCGTTATATTATATCTTTTTCTGTGATGTCGATAGATATTTTTAAATTGCCGAAATCAAAAACCTGTTCTCTTTTCTTCGAATGAGATATCCTCAAGTTAGACATATAACCGAGTTTGTACCTACATAAGCACATGTGAAGAAGGATCTGTTTATCCTTCGGAAGCACCCGATATTACTATTAGATTTTTATAAAGGATTAGTGTTGCTCTTTGTTTAGTTTTCGGGATTTGAACCTGGTGCTTTACATTTTTTTTTATTTTCTGTGTTATTTCTATATGTGACAATCAAAGTTTTTCATTTTATCAAGTTTTACGATAACAAAATGTAGATGACAAAATGGTTATGAGCTTGGTGGTGTCTTAGGGTTAGATCAGAGTCAATCCTCTCTTGTGAGATGCCTAATCACTTGATATAACTTATCAACATTTTTTTCGAGGAGTAACACGACTTGTGGCAGTTAGGTGGTCAGTCTTTAGTTTTCTATGTTTTGTTTTGTATACTGTTATTTGTCTATTGGTCGTTTTAGTTTTTTTACCATGGCGTTGTGAGTTTCTCGACGACTTATGAGTTTGAATGTTCCTTGGTATATTATGCCTCTCTGTAATTTCGTGGTTGTTTCTTGGTATAATTGTGCAGGAAAATGAACGTGCATTGCAACTCCATTTTATCCAAGTTTTAATATCGACTTCTTTCATGAAATGAAATATTTTAAAATTGCCAATTTTAAACCTATGCTAATGAACCAAAGGAAAATTCACGTGTCATATTTCAAGCTCTTAGTCGCTCTGGTATTGTTACAAGTTGTAAAAAAGTTAAAGTAAGCTACCGATAATCTTCCATCTTCCCTAAAATACAAAATGAATGTAAAACATCACATAGAGTGAACCTTTAGGCGTGAAGTTGGTGTATGAATGAAACAGCGTCTTCCATACGACAGTTTACATTCGGTTGGTGTTTATCTTAACTTTCGATCTAAAATCCAGCGACATCCCGAACTCCTGTATTTACTGGGTCGGAACTCGGCCAAAACGAAAAAAATCAAATATTGTTCGAGTTATTCTGAACTTGCCGACTTGACACTTTTGTATGGCACAGGAAGTGTTTATTATATAACAAGTCCAATAACACAGTAGTTAATTAATAAAGGATAATAACATATTGCTTACAAAATCTGAATGAAGGGCAACAGTGCTGATTTTGCAGACACATAACATGTTTGTCAACATACATTTTAATGTCAGCTACTGATCTGTATTTTGAAATGGATTTCAATCAGAAACTTATAAAAAAAAATCAATCCCCTTGTACATTAGTAGAGGAATTTCATTGTAGGAAATCAAATATGTAAGTTGCTAAAAAGAGTAAATATATCGATATTTAGTCAACGAGCACAAGATAAGTCTGAAATTAGTTTTTAATATCAATGAAAAGTACATTCTTGCAAGTAGAATTGAATTTATATCACGTATCTCTGTATTTGCGACAAATTTTCAAAAGGTGTTTATATAAATTTATAATATAACTAATATAAATAATTGTTATAAAAGCTGCCTTGTACGCCAATATGAACATTGAAAATAAACATTTGCAAATACACACCACGAGATAATTTTGTATATATATATATATGTTCTGTTTTCAATACTTGAAAATAGTTATATCTTCTGTTCATGATATTAAATCATATTCTATAGTTGATCCCTCCAAAATATATTTCTTATTCATTTTAACACGACATATCAAAGCAATGTACTATGCTACAACATTAATAAGAAGTATATGAATTTAAGGGTGAAGAATTTCTGTTTCACTTGCCGCATATATCCAATGTATAATTTCTAAACAGTTCAGATTGCTTTTCTTCTTCAAATATGTTTACATTTACAGATATCTCTAGTCCGAATAGTACACCGTCTACAACAGGTAAGTATAGTTCTTACAGTACGTATTAGATCAAAAATAGGACTTATATTATAGGTAGTAAAAATACATAATTTTTAATCCAAATAGAACAATGCTATATGATGCTGTATAATATCTAGTTATAATTTAATGTACAGGAAAGTTCACATCATAAAGAATCATTTCGAACAGTACAAATACTTGCTCATGATTATACAAACCCATAATGAAAGTGACATATTTGAAAAACATTGAAAATGGAATAGTTTTGTCTTAGTTCAAAGAGAAAATCAATATAATTCTGCAAATATATATTATTGTTACTATTTTGGTAATAAAGAATACTTGTTATAATCTTTATCCCTAGACCCGTGCGTGTACGTCTTTATGACAATTTTAATACTAACTTACTTAGTGACTGGTCATACCTTTTAACTGATATATTAAGCAGATTAAGATCGATCACTGTCCTATTTTCCAGAAACACAACAACTGGTTTGGGAAATCTAGACAATAATATCCACTAAACCAGCATTGATGTATTATAAATTTCTTCGTACTTTATTTGACCTCACAACCTTTTTGATTCGAATTCACTAATGAGTCTTTTTTAGACGAAACGCGCGACTAGTGTACAAAATTTCAATCCTCGTATCTATGATGAGTTCATTTATAATCTCCTTTTTCAAATACCTTATATCTAAACTGTTTATTATTGTGCATTTGTTTAAATCTTGATATATATATAATTGTACTAACAAATATATCTATACTAACAGATCCCTCACACCCGACTACTTTGCCATCTACATCCAGAAAACACAACTCTCATAGTAAGTGTTTACCGGTAGACTGTACTGAATACAGACAAGCATATTCCCATGATTTGATATGCTAATTGACGTCTGAGACGTTACTGCAAACATTTACATATCAAGCCAATATTGTATAACCTGTCATTGATTGTTGGTGGCATTATGTTGTTGTATTTTTTGTCTCTAAGTATGTCCTTTTTGGAAGATTGAGATGTGATAATGCAAGCTATGATTAGTATCTCACAGACATATATTCTTGCTCAACGAAACTGACTTCAGTAACAGAGAGCACAATCACCAAAATGGCATGCAAATACCATTATTCAGAGAAAGACAAACATCGTTCAGACATAAAGAAATAGAATGCACAGACGAATAACACTCCACAAAACACTACGCAAAAATAAAAAAGGAAGCATAAGATGAATATAATGAATATATACTGGGCATGATCTCAGATGTAAATTAAAAGTAAAGCAAAAAACTAAAATACTGAACTCCGAGGAAAACTCAAGACGGAATTTATTAAAAAGGCAAAATCAAAAACGAATGGAAAACAACTGTCATATTACTGACTTTGTACAGGCATTATCATATGCAAAAAATGGTGAATTAAACCTGGTTTTGTAACTAAAATACTGAACTCCGAGGAAAACTCAAGACGGAATTTATTAAAAAGGCAAAATCAAAAACGAATGGAAAACAACTGTCATATTACTGACTTTGTACAGGCATTATCATATGCAAAAAATGGTGAATTAAACCTGGTTTTGTAGCTAGCTAAACGTCTCACTTGCAACGCAAATAATCCATTGTATTGACAACAATGTGTGGACTAAACAAACAGACATAATAAGGTATAAATGTCCAAAATTGGGTTACAGCAGTGTTATTATCTTAATCACTATAAAAACAAACAAACTATGTCAACAAAGAAAAACAAAATATAAACGGAAAGAGGCCCCTGAATCACAATTGAAACAGACAGAAAAACTAAATAAAAGGCGAGATCCTTTGTTACATTTAAAATTCACAAATCAAACAGAAAGTGACAACGTGAAGGCAAAAATAAACCGATAAGTTCACAAAGTACTACATGGAAAACTATAGACTCAGCAAGACAAACCCCAAATAAGATCGATGTGATTTTATGTGACACAGATGGGAAAGTAAATCCTGCTCCACATGCGATAACCGCAATGTTACTTATATGAAACATGAGCAGATACGTATATACTAGTGATTTCTCAACTAAGAAAGGGGTTCTGGCTACAAATGAATCGATTGATATGTTGATGATTGTTTTACGCCGTATGTCGCGGCGAGTTACAATTGAATCCTAATAAGTGTCATCTATAATATAGTTAATTAATAACTAAATCATATTGACGTCCGTTAAACTTTTAAAAATAATATATGACTTTGACCTAACAGTAAGATTCTTTACGAGATGCATACTCGATTCGCAAATTACATAGAGTGGCCGAGATATTTGTGTGAGGTAATCTTCATATTACAATATGCGCACTATGCGTCTCCTTTTTGACATTCTTTGATTATCTCTTAATATATTTTGTCATATATTTACAGATCCCTCACATCCGCCTACTGACCCATCTACAACCAGAACACATCACCCTCATGGTAAGTGTATTATGCTCTAAATTAATACCAGTTGACTAGAATGAATACAGACACACATGTTCCAATATAGATCAATATATGAATGTCTTGATTAAAATCTGAGATAAAAAAACAAAGGCTACCACTTACGTTTCAAAGCATCTTTTAATGACACTTAACAAAAAGAAAAGAGCGGAACACTTCGTCAAAAAACAACCTTTTAAAAATAAAAACTGCACAAGCAGGATAAAAATACAAACTTCCAACAGGGAAAGGAATATTATAAAAAAGAGAGAAAAAGAGTACAAAAATACCAAGATGACATGAAGTACAATGAACCAGAGAACGACAAACGATAAAAAAGTGAATAGAAAAGACGTTCACATGTACTATACAAATGATAAAGATAAAATGTCCTTTTCTAATACCTACCATGCAACTGCTTATCATTGTGCATTAAAATTAGATATTTATATTAACAGATCACTCCTCTCATCCGACTACTGTACCATCTACAACCAGAAAACACAACTCTCATAGTAAGTGTTTTGTAATTTAAATAAACAAATATCAGTAGAATGTACTGAATGCAGTCAAGCCTATCAACATGTTTGGGTTGTTTGGTTATTATTATTGTTCTTCGAAGGAGAGTTTGATATCATGAAAATTACTAATAACTCATCTTGTCTGACTCCTGTTAAGAGGATCATCAAATGCAATATAATGTTTACTACCAGATAAATATATATCGTGTCTTGTGCATATAATTAAATGGCCAGTAGCATAATGCTGTTTTGTTCATATAGATTTATCCGCCGTTGGTTTTACCTCAAGACCTGAAGACATAAATTACAACCCTGTACGCGTTTTACACAGATGGTTTTTGCATTTCGTTGGCGGTGTATTCACTTCACTTATAAACAAAATATATTCTAAAACAGTCATTTTATATCTGAACAGCACTTATAAATGATAAAAAAGAACTGCGCAAACATTTTTTAACGGATTTTCGGTCTTTCTGTCAATTCATTCACTTCAGTTTATTCGGTACTTATCGAAATATCCGTTCGAAGTCAATATATGTTAAGTCTATGTTTAGAACACTCAGTGGTTGTTATTTACAAACAAGACGAACATTCAAAACAACAGTCTCCAAGGCAAAAATGTCAGCATCATTTAATGACCAATAACATAACATAATTCTGGTGTATTGATATGTACACCATATCTTTTTTATACATATAACATAGACATTGAATACAGTTGGGTTTAATAGTAAAAAGTAAAATCACAAAAATACCGAACTCCGAGGAAAATTCAAACGGAAAGTCCTTAACCAAATGGCACAATCAAAAGCTCAAACACATCAAACGAATGGACAACAACTGTCATATTCCTGACTTGGTACAGGCATTTTCTTATGTAGAAAATGATGGATTAAACCTGGTTTTATAGCTAGCTAAACCTCTCACGTGTATGACAGTCGCATAAAATTCCATTATATTGACATATATGTGAACAAAATAAACAGACATAATAGGTAAAAATGTCAAAATAGGGGTACAGCAGTCAACATTTTGTTATTATCAGTATAAAAACAAAGAAATATGTAAACAAACATTTACCATGGCACAAAAACACAATGACGGGATGTATAAGTACCGAGCCACGTCATATGTAACAAAGAAACACAAAAAGTCATTTAGACAAAGCATATTATCAAAAATGAAAGATAAGGGGGAAAATTTGATTGGTTAACTTCCAGTGATGGTAATTTTCTTATATGCAATGAAATGTTATGTGAATTTTTTTCTATAGCACTGGACAGGATAAAACTTTACTCATGCCAAGTATTTCTTTATTTGAAACAAAGATAAATTCTGCACAATGTTTTTAAAAGTGCAAATTTAACAAAGACTAATAGGGGAAAATCAATGGTGGTATTACACCTAATATGGGAAGCTGTACATGCACCTTTGACCTTGTGAGTACTCTCATGTGTTAAAATTTCTTGCTATGTAAGTGAAATATTACAAATAATGAAATATTCTGAGTGGATTGAGTCTCCCAAAACACATTTTATGAGAAAATAGGACTTTACCCTGAATATTAGTTGACAGAACAAGCCATACTTAGAGTTTTAGGGAGCCTTTTCTCCTTATTTCTTATATTCTGCTAAGAAATACTTTAAAAACTATATAGTTTTAAGTAAATGAAATTATTTTTAAAGCAGTAACAACAAATTATTCACCAAAAGAGAAGCTTTTTATGTCCCTCTCTGGAACACGGCGTAAATTTAGATTTTTACGTAAGGACTTATTGAAACCTCCTTGGAGACAGTAAACTTTTATACGGATAGTTCATTCAGCTTGAATACTTCAATTAATCATTTATTATAACTTTTCTATCATAAATGAATGAAAGTTACCCCAAAATTTTATTTATTGGCCTAAAAAGTAGAAATTTTGAGGAAATGAGAGGTATAAATGGACCAAAAGAGACCTTATAAGGAAGACAAAGAGGTCCATTAGTAGTATTTATCATCCTAACGTCATCTTTTGTATCATGTTCAACTGTTTGTAGGCAGATGAGATAAACATTTAATCATTTATTGGTCCACACTATATTCTATCATGATGCGGCTTGGTTTGGATTTTTCGAAGAAATTTTGCTCCAAACACTGTAGATGTCGTCTTACATTATACTAGATTTTTCTCAAACCATTGAACTGATTATGACAAAACTTGACAGGAATGCTTGAAATAACCAGTATTACAAATGAAAAAAGTCACATTTAGTTTATTTCACAAAAAAGTCTTCTTTAGGTGTAATACCACCAAATCATAGTACGTCACATCCGGTTGCATACGAAAATAGGTCGAAAATAAATATTCCCTTGAATTTGACAGTTGTAGGTAATTGATCCTACATTTCATTGCAGTAAAACATTTCTGGGTCATAAACATATATCTTGGGTATTTCAAAGCACCATTATTTTTTTATTTGGGGTTTCTATAGAATATTTTGGAAACTTGAGGTTACATGGTTACTAAAGCTTGTACACAGGTTAAAAAAGAGGGAAAATTTGATTGGTTAACTTCCAGTGATGGTTATTTTCTTATATGCCATGAAATGTTATGTGAAATTTTTTTCTATAGTACTGGACAGGATAAAACTTTACTCATGCCAAGTATTTCTTTATTTGAAACAAAGATAAATTCTGCACAATGTTTTTAAAAGTGCAAATTTAACAAAGACTAATAGGGGAAAATCAATGGTGGTATTACACCTATTAAAATGAAAATATCAAATACAATTGATTTAATTACTCTTTTGTTTTTATATTATTTAAGCTTCTTCACAGTCAACTTCTATAAGACCGTCTTCAACTAGAAACCACAATTCCAGTAATAAGTATAATTTGCTTTCAATAAATACCAGTATATTTTAATGAACACAACAAAACATTTTCAAATAGTGTGTTAGTCATTTATAAAGAATGAATGGATTGATTATTTTAAAACATGATAAGATAAAACAGATTGTACATTAGTTTGAAACAAACATCTACAAGACATCTACAAGACTTTTACGAACATGAAGTACATTTACAGTGCCAATGTTGCTGTTTTACGTCTCAAAACCGTTAGGACTTTAGCAGGGATCATAAACCTTTTAACACACTATTGATCTGAACTATTGTTATCCTATATGTGAACTGAAAAAGACATAATGCATTCAAACCCGTCTATATGCAAATGTTGACCTTATGAGGTAAGAGGATGAATATTGTTCGGTATTTAACCATTAACGGTCAAAACCCTAAATCGCTTAGAGTATTGACTTTGTAACGTATACCTATTGAGGAGGTTTGAACAGGAGGTACTTTATTTTAGTGCAATCTTACAAAACAGCGCTAATTCTGTAAACTTATTATTTAATCCGATTTTACTTATACATTTTCTGTAATCATATAAGTTCCCTAGATATGCATGGTTATTTTCTGTAATCTGTATTATATTTCCTATTTCTTTTACATTTCACTCTTCTCTATTCCATAATCCAAATTTAGACCACCATAAAGAATTACTTTTCAATGACATCCTTTACGTTTTATCTTTTTTTCACTCTAAATATGCTTTACAATTACAGATTCCACATATCCGACCACGATACCCTTTAAGACCAAAAACCACAACTATCATGGTGAGTGCATATTTTGATACCGAGAGATCACATTAAATGCCGTTAGACGTATTTAACTGTTTATAAACTAATCAAAGATTGTCGTTATCATCTGTGAGATATGGAGATGTTTGTTCAAACAGTTATTTTCTTAAGAAACATCGACGTATACAGTGACGAACACTTTTGGTTTAATTTCAAATGCACAATTACATGTCTTTATTGCTTTGATGTCCCTTTCTATTTATTGAACGGAAAGATTTGTTCAGGTCATGCTCATCATGCTTATGCAATAGTGAATACCTAAAAGGAAAAATTTTGTAAAATGTCTTAAATTTTATGGACTTTTCTAAAATGCCTGTAAGATTCAGGCTTTTATATACGGAACAATTTATTCAGTCAATCTACAAAATGTCTGAAATTATTTTTTAGCAAGAAATGTTAACAAAAACTGAGCTATTTAAGGTATTGAACAACATATTAGTATTATGTATGCTAACTACTTAATAATCAAATACAAATTCTACTGAATTATTCAAAATTCCCGAACTTGCTGAACTTGACACTTATTTGTTTTTTCATGAAATGTTTAAATGTCATGTGCTATTATTCATTTGTTCTGATATTTCTGCAAATACATTGTGAACATCGTTTTGCGTTTAATTTGCAATAAAACCACATTTGGTGAAACCCGGACCATGGCACATTCAGCGATGTAAATATTTTTTCTGATAAAACACTAAGTCAAAAAGATGTGGTAATGCAAAATACGATTCATTTTCATGTGTTCCTAAACGATTCAATGTAACATTGGCATGGTTAAGTTGACCTGCATCTTTTGGCAAAACAGAGCTTTACACATGATGAGGTATATCTTTGCATGGCGGGTGATGCATGAATAGCAGGAGACGCGTGCGTTGTCGACGCACCGGTCTCGCTTTTAATAAAGTTCATACGATTCCACAAGATTTTGTTTTGTCTCAACTTTTCAATTTTCAAAGGTCCTTAACATGCATGAAATATTGGCTGCTAAAAGCAAGCAAACAATAATCAGTCAAAAAATCTTTTTTTTTCTCTACATAATTTTGAGTCTAGATTTTCTACAATTGTTTGTTAATTTCATTCTTTTGTAAGAAAAACGTGTCATTCTGCTATCATCACAAGAGCACAAAATTATCATCTGAGATACAGGTTGAGTACATACGTAACGTAGTGTCTTAAACAAAATAACTTGTATTTTAAAAAACTTTCTCAACTAGTCATTGAAGATTTACTTAATTGGTTATTTTCCTTGCAAGATATTGTGTTTTTGATAATATTTATCTCAATGAAATCCTTTTTCTACAATTGACCAGCAACTGAACAGAACTTTGTAGAATTTGTTTTAAAATTTCGGTCATTTTACAAAATGGTTAGGTTTTTTTCAGTCACTCTATATAATGTCTGTCAAGATTATGCATTTTTCTAAATTGCCTGTAAATTCAGTCATTTTACAAAATGCCTGTAACATAAATACATATATGAAGACTAGGATGAAAAGATTGTTTTTGATTCCTCTCAGGTTTTAAATGCCACTTTCAACCTTCTCTTATAATGATGGTCAGTTTTTATTCGTAAAGCAATTTAGAGCTCTCGCAGAGAACCACCGACCTTCGGTGGTAATACTAGCAATTAAAACAAACTTATTTTGAGACTAACGCACCTTGCAGTGAATATGGTCATAAAGGGTATTTAAAGTTACGAAATGAAATGTGCTATTATGCCCTTTGTAGCCTTTAACTCATTATTATTTATGACAAATACACCAATGAAAATATGAGAGTTAAAACCTTGAATGATGTTTTATTGAAACCATTTATGTGCATTTAGATAAAAAAAATCAAAACATTGCATTCAACACCCTGTACTAATGCTGATCACTTTTTCTTTTTCTAGGTGCTATCATTGGAGGCGTTATTGGTGGAATCGGAATCGTTATTATTGTTTCACTTTTACTAATATTTTGTAAGACAAGGTACGTTTTGTCTTCTGATCCAAACTAGTTGATGACGATAAATGGCTGCTGAACTTTCATCGGGAAATTAATATGCATATTCAGGACGAGAACATCCTAATGTAATACGAATATTAACCCTGCTTTGTACAAGAACAATACGCTGAGCCAGATTTTTAACGTGCTAGTTCCTAAGGTAATCTGTCCGCAGGTGAACATGTCACCTTACCCAGACACATCATTCTTACTCTGGACCGATCAGTCTTTCCCCTTACTCCTTAATGCCGCATGTTTAGTGGAGTAGCAAAAAATACCAGTTTTTAAAGTCCTTGGTTGGATCTGGCCGGGTTTCGAACCTATAACATCCCTCACTCGAGGCGAACACGCTACCACGAGACCATCGAGGCGGTTGAACCAAACTATATGTATATAGCATATACAAATAAACTCAACACAGAAACCAGGTCGCGCCTTTCATCTAAATAATCCTCACCAATGACGCTCGAATCAAACAAGTTAAAATAGTCAAATGAAGTACGAAATCAAAAGCATTGAGGACCAAAAGTCGAGATGTAAGGGTTTGAACAAAAAGTTACAAACATACATGCATTATGTTTATTTAAATAAAACCAATTAAATAATTAAAGACTTCTTGGATCTACAAATCATCAATGATTTCTTTCAAATTTGACAGTTTCAATCCATTTGTCCTTGCATTCATCGTTAAATTATTTTACATGACTATTAATCATTCTCAATTATTGTTTTGTCCTAATGTGCATCATAAGATTCAGCTGTTTTGATTATAACCTTTTGTCAACTTTCAATTCTCATTAACATATTATCTGTCCAAGCATATGACGTGTACATATATAATAATGATACACTGGTAAATGTAAACCTGTAGCAGGAGAAGCTAAAGTAGACACGCGTCTGGCTAACCCAATTATAAACCTGGTATCGTTGATGGGTTTTTCCCTTATCATCATGCGTGGTGCTCACTCTTTAGTTTCCATATTGTGTTTTGTATGCTGTTGTTTGTCTTTTGGTCTTTTTCTTGTTTTGTCATGGTGTTGTTAGTTTATTTTCAAATTATGAGTTTGAATGACTTTTTGGTATTTTTTACCTCTCGTTAGTAGAACCGTTCTATTGCAAATGTTCAAATGCTTTAATCTTGAAAAAAGCATATATAAAATAAAAATATTTTGAATAATGCGAAATTATTGAAATGTAAAATAAAATTGTGTGTTCTTTTCTAGATTAAAGCATTTGAAAACCTAGAATGTTTGGTGGGAAAAGCTCATGTCTCCTTTCTTTACTTTTAATTCATGGATAGAACTGCATGCCTTGAAAAACTGGAAAATAAAAGATATGTTGTTTGTCGATTTCGAATAAATATTTCGAAAATATTGAAATGTAAAGGTATTGCTGAAGAAAAGTCGATGACCTTTAATTCTAATTGGTAAGCATACTACACTTCCTTTTGTTACAAAAAAAATTCCTTACCAACTTTGGTGTTGCTAAAACGAAAAAGGAAAGAAACAAACACCACAACGTATATTCAAATTACTTAAAAGTTAATTGAATACAACATACTTTTATATAACTGATATTATATTTCAGGAAATTACTAATATTTAGAAAGACATTCGATGCAGATCGTGAAAGATTACAACCCTCGGAAAACCCGTCCGACAATACACGACGATGTGATGTTAACGATCATTACAATCAGATTACCATTGATAAATATTCTAACAGTACAAATAAAAGAGAAGTAATACCTTTACATGAAACACTTGGAATATATGAAAATGGAAGTAATGGGAATTTGAAAGATAACAAATCACGGCTACAAAATTCATTCAATCCTTCGCATGCACAAGTTCGAGTGCCAAAACAACATATACCATGATTTAGAATAATAGTTTTCGACGTTGAACATGTTTTCTACCTGTGATGCAAATTAAAAACAAACTAGGGTTTTATTTAATAGGAAAACTCGAATGTATGATACTATTTAACGTATGAACTTACCAGATAAACTTGTCATAACCATTGTTTATGTTATCTCATTCTATTTCAATCACCTAGCATTAGTTGTCTGTGTTATTTTCTATTATTTTCAAAAATTAATTCATAATTTTAAGTACAAAAAACTAGTATTAGCAGCAACGCTGAATTGCCTTCATTCAGTCACACAGTTATTTTTATTCTTGTTATCTTATATTGAAATATTTTAACGGTTAATGTTAAAATGTGTCGACAAGGTGAATTGTGTATCACATACGACAGTTGTCTACTACAAGTACACAAATACTACACATATACACTGAACAATGAACACAAAGTACTACTTTATACGTTTAGCCTTTGTTTGTCTCTGTTGCGAGAGATGTAAAAACATAGTGACTATACAATCTATTTCAGATGATCAGTTTTCATGATAATTTTGAGTAACTTTTCTGGTAGATTCATACCCTCTGCAACATTGCATAGCGTTATATATTTCATTTGATAGTCAAATGCATGAATATTCTAATTATACGCATACCATATAAAAGGGTCTACTCCAAACGTAAATTTTAATGCAACACGTCAGGAATCTGCCTTACATAAGGTCAACACCACACAATAGTTGATTGCATACAATGTGTCTGTTTCTTAACTCCCGAGGGACACGTTTTTGAGGTCTTAAAACTTAAAATACTACAACACTAGACCTTCTGAAATATTAATTTATTTTTTCGTGAAATTTTTGTCTGAATTTGCACGTTGATGATTCATTTATAGCAGAGGGTGCTTATCCTGTCAATGCACCAGGACTCGCTTATTTTGATTTTCTGTAATTTCCTCCAGTAGAATCACTGATTTTGTAAATTCAAAATGGATGTACGTGTTTTAAAAATTGATAAGCAATTGTTGTCTCGGTAAAAATGGAGCACTGGACTAATAAGCTGGTATGCTTTATAGTAAGTAATAGCTGTCGAATGTTTTAAATACTTCTTACAACCTTCTTTTGAAGCCCACATTAATGGATTTATTGAAATCAGATCGCCTTTCAAAACTTAGGATGGAATTGTGTGTCAACCTTATTCGTAAAGCCATCGTACACCTCATGGTTACCACCCTGCAATAGTTGCAAACTTCAATCGCTATATAATTTGATAGATAACGAAGTCAATATAATATGAAGAAATTGAACTAAACATCATCATGTGTGGGTTGTTTGTAGTAGATATATATTGTGTGAAGACAATCGATGAAAGAGTATGCATACAGCATGTATAGTTTAATTGCAACATTGACGGCTGATTGTGTTCTTTGTTCATTTTAAGATTCAACTCGGGCCATACGTATCATTAAAACTAACAACTACGTTTAAATCCTTTTCTAATCCTGATAAATGGTATACATGTAACTGATTGTATAACAAAAAACATTTAAGATTCCAAAGGGAGGATCAAAATTCAAAAAGTCGAGGAAAGACCCATAAAATCATGGCAAAATATTTTAATAAACGACGAAGAGGCAAAACAAAGGCAACAATAATATACCGCTGTTCAAAAGTCATAAATCGATTGAGAAAAAACAAAAACGGGTTACAAACTAAAACCGAGGGAAACCATAAAAGGAACAACAGGAACACTGAAGTGCAACAAAAACAAACGCCAACAAACATAGAAACGAACTATATTTGATAACAACTGCCATATTCCTAACTTGGTACAGGACATTTTAAGAAAAAAATGGTGGGTTGAACCTGGTTTTGTGGTTAGCCAAACCCAGATTACAAAACACTGCATAAACAAATTAAAATTTTAACAAAAACTTGGTTGATCCCAGGTTATTGAAGCTGTACATAATCACTCTTTGGAGCTAGAGTGATAACAGCAAAAGCTTAATTTCCTTAGTATTTTTAACGCAAGATGCATTATATCCCAGCTAGTTGACACAATTTACTTTTTTAGATTTTAGTATTAGTTTAAGTTTTAGATGGAAACCATTATTGGGTCTGCAATTATTTCAAGAGGAACAGTCGAGACCAGACGTTTCAGGACCTAAGAATACAAATGTTTCTGAGATTCACAGCAAAGAGAATATATATGAAATTGCCACATCTCTTCTGATGTGCTATTGTCAAGGGAAATTGCAAATTTGGCAACATACTATGTTAACTTTACATTACAATGGAAATATATATTTTAAATAATGCCACCATCGAAGTTTTGAAGAGAAAGACAAATCGGTGGATGAGTGGTTAAAACAACAGAATTATAACTCCATAATTTCATTTGCAACGGACCGATTCGTGTGTTTTTGTTAAATCATATATGTGCATGTTTATGTTGTTTAAGGTATAAAGATCTACCAACTTAAGAAAATTAATAAAAGTCCAGACATTTAGTTTTAGATGCATGATTATTTTTATTAATTGTTATTGGCTTTAAAACATCTGTCAGTAACTGCGAGTACTCTCAGATCTGTACTTAGTTTCTTTTTGTTGTTGTGATATACAAGTATCCGGCAACGTCCACTCTGTTTTTTTGTTAGATGTATTTCTATTTGTATCCATCTGTTGAGTTGAGCCTTTTTCAACTGATTTGTATAGTTCGTTCTTATGTTGTACTGTTACCCCACTGTACCAGTTAGGGGAGGGGTATGGATCCCGCTAAAATGTTTAACTCAGCCACATTATGTATGTATGTGCCTATCCAAAACCAAGAGCCTGTATTTTAGTGGTTTTCGTTTGTTGCTGTGTTACATATTTATTTTTCGTTAATTTTTTTGTACATTAATTAGACCGTTAGTTTTCTTGTTTCAATTGTTTTACATTTGTAATATCGGGGACTTTTATAGCTGACTTTGCGGTATGGGCTTCGCTCATTGTTGAATCCGTACGGAGACCTATAGTTGCTAATTTCTGTGTCATTTGGTCTTTTGTGAAGAATTGTTTCATTGGCAATCATACCACACCTTCTTTTTGTATAAGAACTCTTTATATTTAATGCTTTCGAAAGTTTGCTTTTTTGTCTTTGTAATCAATTAAAATGGCATGATAGTGATAATTATTGGTACTACCAATGATCTTGGATTGTAAATGTGATATGATAAAAATTATTCATGCCAGTGAAAGTTTATTAAAAAATTTATGGCATAAACCCGAAAATGAAAAATATTTTACTGATTATTAGAACTGATATTGAAGTAAAAGGTTAATACAGTTATCGCCTTTTAAGTACAATTAATGTTTGTTTACAACAGACAAGAAACCGCCTTTAAAAAAAAGCAATTCACTTGTTCACTCTTAAATATAGTGAAACTTCAAGGTAGTAACATTTTAGTTTTAATGAATAATCACAAGACAACTCATGACTTAGTTTAGATTTTTCAAAAATAGGTCTTTTGATATGCTCTCAAACAAGTTGGGTTTTTTTTCGAAATTGACTTCTTTTACAACAATTCAAAACGAAAGGGGTAACAAAATGCTTTCGTTGACAAATATTACAGTATTGTTCGTTGAACAATGATTGTGTAGTAAATAAGACGACCTCATTAGATAATCGTACATGTGTTTACAAAAGGAAAATGTATATATAGATAGCTCTTCCGGGTTCAACTTCTAATGCAATGTATTTGAATCAGGAATGTCAATGGTGTCATTTTCAAATAGCCTTTCCCTAGTCAAGATTGAACTTTGTTTGTCACATGTTTCTTTTTTGAATAGTTTTTAATATGACAGTGGGGTTTTTACTCTTTTCGTTGATTGAATACGTTTAATTTGTATCAGCCTTTATGGTCTTCCACTTTTCGAATTCAACTTGGAGTTCAGTAATTTTGTTTTATTGCGTTCAATGATTATTACTAAATAATCATTGAAGAATTGAATTCAAAACTTACAAAAGCCATTGACTGTTGATCTGAATTTTAATTTCCAAGTTATGATCTAATGATTTCAAATAAAAAGAGTATGGTAACGGGAAACAACAACTGAAAGTATCAATTGACAAGATATTTTGTTCATAAATTAAATCAATTATACTGACGGTTTAGAAAAATCGAAAGAAAAACTATTTCATCTATAAAGATAGACTGTTTAACTATTCTTTACATATAATATTATAACACATTATTCAAATATAGAATATTCAATTCAAAACACTTAATATTTTTGTTATTTTAGCGATTGAACAGTAGAATGAGTGAACATTTTTAGTCGGAGGATAGTCATCTCTGGAACATATGCTCACATAGACTAACTTGTACTAATCATGTTGGCTTCTATTTTATTGAAGCTTACACATCATTTGTCTTTATTCCAGTACTTCGTGAAAAGTTGTGGTTTAAGTAAACGAATCAAAAACAGGTTGCGATTGCAATTAAGACAATTAGTGCAACTCTCTATCTTTTTGCACATTAACTTTCCTTTCAAACAACTCATTGATAGACCTGTAGTCATTGCAGAACCTATTCATTCATTTTGTGTGTACGTGTTCACGTCTTGAATACGTATGTAATATTTGCCATTTGACATATAAGTAAAAAACATCAACATGCAACTAATAATACAACTTACATTCATACAATAAATTAAAAACGTTATTTACAACTTCAGATTACCATAAAACTTTCAATAACGAGTAAAACCTAAAACCTAAAAACTACGGTAAGCTTTAAAGGATCCTTTAATAGCAATAAAAGAAACAATGCAAAGTGGATTATAAAGCACTGAAAATGTGCTATATATACGTTTTAATAGTAACTGTTTTGTTTATCATTTCTTGAATCCATTTTGATGAAGCAGAGAAAAGAAAACAAATTTTATTCTCATGCTTTCATCATTCTCAAATCTCAATACTTTCAAGATTAACGGCGTCTCCTTTAAAATTGAGAAGAACAAAATAACTAACATTATCGCAATGAGGATACATATTTAACAAAGATATTTATTTAAACAATGAATGTCACGAATCAGCACACTTGATTTATGTCGAATTATCTATTTTATCTCTATTTTGCACATCGCCTCGCACTCAAGGTGTTTTAATCAGATAAACTGTCAGTGGTACACAAAGATGAATAATGTGTATTCGTTGGTTTAATAACAGACAATGCTTTTTCTTGCTGGAATTGTGCTTGTGTCATTCTGTAGCAACTTTTCCGATAGTCATGGTAAGTGAAAAAAGCAAGATAGATAAAAAAAAAACACATTTAAACACGTGTGCATTATTTACAGTTAAAGCCCATTATACTTCTATTTAATTTACGACTTATTTAGAAAATGACAAAAACTACTTTGAATTACCGTTCTTTAAAGGTACAAAACTTTCATTCGATTAATTTCAAAGAAATATATATATATATATATTCGGACTAATGCTGATGGTCCATTGAAACACGAATAGCGAGAAAAATGTTGACAAAAAGTAAAATAATTAAAATATCGAACTCCAAGGAAAATTCAAACCGGAGTGTCCCTTATCAAATAGGAAAATCTGATGCTAAAACACATCAAACAAATTGAAAACAACTGTCATTTTTCTTCCTTGGTACATGTATTTCCTCATGTAGAAATGGTGGATTAAACATGGTTTATATCTAGCTAAACCTCTCTCTTGTTTGAGTCGGACATAGGCCGTGATAACGACACACTAGTGACCGGTGACATATTAAAATATAACATGCAATGAATTTGCAAAGTACGGTTTGGTGATACTCTATTGGCCCTCTTTTACCGAGTTGTTGCCTTAAAAAAAATGCAAAGGATACCGAGGGAAATCTAAACTCATTTATAGAAGATAAACTGATAGTGCCATTAAACAACGAAAATGGACAAAAAAGACGAACAAAATTAATTAGTTCCCAGCTCCAGTTAAGCGTTGATAAGTTGGCATTTCTCTTTAATTAAAAAATATCTATTCTTTTATAACAAAACATTTTTTTTCTCTCCTTGAGACGCATTTTTAATATTTACCAAGTGATTAAATGGCTGATTCAATCAGTCCTTATTCTGACTTTAGTTGGTGTAATATAAATTACATCAATAGAAAATAGAAAGTTTCAGTCTGCCAAATTTTAAATTTTAAATATCTAGAAAAACATTTTAATTTAGGGCCAGTTTGACCAAACATCACTTTTGATTAACCTATGATTCGTTTACAATGTTCACACGTTTGGCTTAGCTTTGTTCATTTCACGATATCTGCATCAAAATACCACGTTTCTTTTCATTTTCTTATGTTAACCAAATTAGTTTTGCTGTCTCCACAAGGATCGTTTACCTGTATGGAGGCTTATGACAACTGTAAAGCCAGTAAAGGATATCTAGCCTCAGAGATAGGTTATAATTCTACAGTTGATTCACCAAAATCTTCCTCGGCATGGGTTGGAAAAGTTGAGTTGGCATCGAAATGGCTGCAAATAATGGGTAAGATACTTTAAAACTCAAATATCTTACGTTATACGGATATATAAAGTTTTCGCAGCAACGAGAAATTTATATATAATTTTCCTGTTTTCAAATAATTATACTTTTTTATTTCTCCCTTTTTCACATTTAGCATGAGCAAAACAGTATCGTTCTTATAAATCATATTGGCCTATCGATCTTAATTAGACCGTGTCATATTTATGAGTTATTACACATGCACGCTCTCTACAGGTCCTTCACTTTGTTGGTAGAAATTACAATTTTAGAAATATTAATTATGACGTTTCATTTTTTTCAGAATATTTAAGCGGATATTTGTTTCTTTAAAAAACAAACCAGTATAGTAAATCATAAAATAATTGCCTTGCTTCGCATCCATATAAGTGAAAAGAAGAACATTAAAAAAAAGTGGATTCGACAAGACAAAAATGTTGTGTTTAAAATTTGCACTTATCAGTTACAGTTTGCTCATTCTAAGTTAAACTTGCATTATATATTTTTGTAAACATCCAAATGATTTTTCCCTTTAATAAGCACACTGTCCAATATTTCTTTATGAACGAGAGTGTTTCAATATGAGATATGGAAACCTAACAAATCTAAATCATTGTTATATTCTTTACGGCTAGAATTTGATTTAGAAACATTATTTCATTATCTTATAGGTTGTTATGTCCTTAATACTACAAGAGGCAATATATTTCAAGTACCAACAATAGCCTTTTGTGAGATGCAGTGTAGTAGTTTTAGATATTTTGCATTTAGAGTGAGTACTTTTTGTGTATATGGAACGATCGTTTTAGGTTGTGAAAGCCTTTTTCGAACTGTTTATACACCTTAACAAAGTTATTATGCCTGTTTGTTTTTTCACACATCGTTATCAATATAATTGAATTTTATGCGACTGTCAAACAAGCTAGCTATAAAACCAGGTTTAATCCACCATTTTCTACATTAGAAAATGCCTGGACCAAGTCCGGAATATGACAGTTGTTATCCATTCGTTTGATGTGTTTGAGCTTTAGATTTTGCCATTTACTTAGGGACTTTCTGTTTAGAATTTTCTTTGGAGTTCGTTATTTTTGTTATTTTACTTTTTGCTGCGTCTCCGGTAAACACACCGTATTTAAGAGTAAGAGAAAAGACTGGTGGACGCGTAGTCATAATTATATGTATGCGTATATATTTTCTTGCTTTGTGTTACATTGTAACTAGCAAATTAAAAATACGACTCAGTTTTATAATTCATTGTATGGAATACAAATGTATACATATGCGTTATACAGACAAAGACAAAATATTGTTCTGTTATTTTACTGGCAGATTTCTTATCCAACTTTAGTCTTATAATGACGCTTCATACCTCTGCATCGATTAATCCAGCTTGAACAAACCGGTATCGAGAATGTTTTGTTCAGCGTTAAAGGGATAGGCAATAATCACAGATTTAAATATTATCCATATTTATAATACTTTTCGCAAAATAAAAAAAAACACAAATTTGACTTTTTCAACATCGCACAAAATACAGCCGAAAAATATACTATTTATGAATAGATTAACAGCATGCTGTTTGACACTAGAAAGAATCGACTGATAAGACAGGTATGGCATTAACTTAATACTAAATCCCAGAGGCTAACAATGATGTATAATATTGTTGATATATATATTGGGCATTATCACAGGTTTCATTCTGTCTCTTTCAACAAGTTGGTGCACAGATTCTGTTATTTCCAAATCTAATAAAGCTCGTATGAAACTTTTCAGTAAAGAAATATCGGATATGCCTACACATTTATTCATCTTTAAAAAATGAAGGATCTCATCATAGATAAAATGTCCTATAGAAAATAGAACATACACTTCTCATCTTACCGAGGAACGTTAGGTTAGTTTATCCTGAGTACCTTGTGGTATACCTATTTATTTTTTTTTTTGGGGGGGGGGGGGGGGGGGAGGGGGGTGTATTTTTTTCTATTTTTTTGCATGGTTATCCAAGTCTGTCCTTTCTCGTCTTGCAATGTCAATTGTCCCCTGAGTGAATATTTTCCACCTTTAATATTAATAAATACAACCGCATTGATGTTTATTAAAATAAAGCAAAGATCAGTATAAAAATGTTTTTTTTTTCTATTTTTTGCATGGTTATCCAAGTCTGTCCTTTCTCGTCTTGCAATGTCAATTGTCCCCTGAGTGAATATTTTCCACCTTTAATATTAATAAATACAACCGCATTGATGTTTATTAAAATAAAGCAAAGATCAGTATAAAAATGTTTTTTTTTTTTCTTTTTTTTGCATGGTTATCCAAGTCTGTCCTTTCTCGTCTTGCAATGTCAATTGTCCCCTGGGTGAATATTTTCCACCTTTAATATTAATAAATACAACCGCATTGATGTTTATTAAAATAAAACAAAGATCAGTATAAAAATGTCACAATTACTTTATCAATTTTATATACAGGTACAAATACATTTATGAATTACTTAAATTGAATTATCAATACAATCAAATATAAAAAAATAAAGCTTAAATATCAAGCAATATAAAATGGTGTAATTTAATTTTTGACAGGCACAAATTGAACCAGTATGTTTATGTATGTCACAACTTCCAACAAAGTATTCAAATGCGTATTCCTGTGAAAGTATCCGTACTTACAAATTTCTAATCGTTTATAGCAGTAAGTAATATTATATAAATCTGTTCGATATGGTAATGTCATTCTGTTTCATTTCGTGTGTATGTATGAAAGTTCAGCTTTGTCATACTTTTCTGTATCCATTTATATAAGCTCAGTTTTGTAAATTCATCGATTGAAACTTGTTTGAAAATGTTTTCATCAATAAATAATTTATGGAATCAGTGATTTTTTAATGAGTCAATGATTTCAGTAAAGCCAAACCTATAAATAAAGGTTTCCCTCATGGTAAGAGAAATAGATAGTTAGTCACAGTCCATTTTAAGTACCAGAGTCATCCTCTTGTTTTTCATAAATTGTACTCAATTGCATCTATTATTTCGAAATTGCCTAATGATAATACTTTACTGACCATTGTTACATATTAGCTACAAAAACATTGAATTTTGCATATGTCATAAACGCTGATTTTCTGAAATCATGTTGCTGCCCAGATAAATAACCGTTGCTAATATCGGCCCATATCGTGACCTTTGTCTAAAGCCCTCGGATTTATATAGGAGTCTCGGCTGATACTAGGATTGAAAATGCCATGAAATAATCTACAATTGATAATATAGTATGCTCTTATATGTTGGTTTGAGAGAAAAATAAGGGTGATGCGATACTTTTGTCCAGGTTTATATATTTAACCCATATTCATAAATGCCTTGCGCTTCCTAGTACACATTTGTCGGCTGAAATTCTTGGAAGTCTCTGTCATGTGTCGTATTGTGTTTGAATTTCATTTGTCCTTTATATTCAGTTTTTTTAAATATCTGAATAATATCTTGTCTATACTCATTTAAAGTAATAATTACAGACCCTCTCGGTTGAATCTCGCTTATTAAACCTAAAATAATATGATTTCTTCTCTAAAAACTTATGCTTGGAAAACTTAAAGTAATCCAAAGTTGTGTTCTGATTAAAAACCTTATGGTCATCTTAAAGAGTGTTATGCTTCTAACTCAAGATCATTGGAATATGTGTTCAAGGGTGAAACTTTTTGATCGATACTTCAAGCATTAAATCTGTGGTTGAGATAACTAAATAAGTAATATTATCCTATTGTAGGATATTTAAGATCCAAGTCTTATGAAAATGAAATAGGTAATTGTATGTATAGTTCGTGTACTACATCGCCAATGCAAATAGATGGTCCGTATGTAGCAAACTGTACGTCAAGTAGTGTACGTGGTGTCTGTGGTAAGTTTAATTATGACAAACAAAATAGCAAGATACACTCGTTAAGTTCTTGCAACTTCTTTACTTCATAGTAAATAAATTGACTTATACGACGAATAAAATTACATCATCATCGTATAACTAAATGTTCTTCTCCGATGCATATTCGAGTAGTGTCTCCAATTTCAGTTTAAATTGACAAAATAATATCTATTATAATCACCTTGTCTTGATATTGTTTGACAAAGAAATTAAACCTTTAAACATTTCAATAAGTAACCAAAAAAGTTAAAATCAATAAAGATACATTCAAAAAGGATAAATTCAATAAAACCTGACAAATCAAACGCTCGACTATAACAACCAACGAAACGAATAAAAATGACTGTCAAATGTATAACAAGCTTAATCAGTTAATCATGAAAACGGGAAGAAGATATATTGAAGCGGGATATCAAAAACAATTAGTCGGGGACAAACACGGAATATATTAGAAAAAATGTATACCAACAGACAAGCAGCATTCCACAATTTAAACATTAAGCAACATTACTTCCCTAACAAAAACCGGGGTTTCTGATAACCTTATTGCACCTGGTGTGTTGCTTATGTCTAGTAAAGATAGCTAAGACTCGCGACATTATTGCTCCGCTGATTAGAAAATTGACATGTTCTTCATATTATATTTGCACAAAATGCATTTGATATTAAAGTAACCACATGATATGCCATTCATTTAAGAAGGTATGGAAAAATATACCTGCATGAATAAATGATTGATTATTGGTTGTTGCTTAACATCAGGTGGCAAATATTTTACACAGATTATAAACGAGAAAAAATAAACCATCACTCAAAACGGAATTATTTAAAATGGGGTCGATCAGAGGGAAGAAGTGGGATATTTTGTCTTGTTAGAGATCACATTCAATCCCCTCGTTGAATAGTTTATCATGAAGAAAAGTTGGCAACTGTGAATGCGTACTCATACAATCCGCACACTTAAACAGACTAAATTACATTACAAAAAGGAAATTTATGCAACAACAATAATATAACCAAGTACATTTGAGTCATGCAATGCAGAACAGATGTTAATCCTGCAATGTAAGTTCAAGACGGTCCCTGTTGGAGCAGACTGAGTTGCAATACAAACATTGAAACGATCAAAAAGCACATAGGGATATATGATTAGATATTTTGACAAAAAATAATGTATGCAAATGTTACCTTATTTATTTTTCCTTCGTCAATGTACAAATAGGCCATTTCTAAATTTCAACAGCGCTTGGAGATCGTGTAGAAGATAAAAACATTGGATGGACTGATAGTTTGAACGAGTGTATTGCACATTACGGAACATACTTTCCTGATGATTTCCGACAAGTTTGTTCCGATGTTGGATCCCCAAGTTGGACAAACATATTTAGACAAAATCGTTCGTTTTTCTACACTATACCTTCTAATAATGGTAAGTTTGTTGTTTAATATCTTGTCAGAATAGTGCAAAAAGTTTTTAATCTGTAACAGAAGATTGCTTAACAGGTCATAAATGAACGAAGTTCAACATAAAATGAAAACCAGTACAGCAAAAACCAATACATTATTAATTAAATCTTAATAGATTACGAAAGCACCAAGCACAGACAAAAAATAACGAACAATTATATTAAACCGTATCAGAAACTTCTCGTAGTTATCAAAAGCAAGGTAAAAGTACATAATATTGATATTTATCCCCGAAAAAATACTAGCCGCATTTATTGAAAAACAACGATATCATTCTATCCCTTTTATATCTCTTAGTATATTACACCAATGAAAAATATTTAAGGACAAAATCTAAATTTGTAAGCTTTATTCATTATTTTAACGCATAAACCTTGATTCGAAAGGACATGTTTCGTTCAAATACTGCGTGTGAAATTATGTTTTCATAATACATCTTTATACTTTGGCTATAATGAACAAATCACAAGGCCACTTCTTATGAAATAAAAACATATTATAAATCTTTCAAATACCTTTTTTCGGATATTCTTTTACACATTATTTTGTCAGATATCAATATTTACAATTTGTCTTAATTATTTTCATTGGAGCTTCAAGAAAACTTTATCAGCAAGACTAGAGCTACAAACCAGTCAACATCGTCGCAATCTGCAAAATATTTTGAATTGAGTTATTGCCTTCAAATGACATACTTCTAAGCATTTTGTGATTTTTAAAATTATCTGGAAACAATAGAAAGAGGAACTGTAAATGTCAAGTAAAGATGTAAAAGAAATAAATTGATGGTTTATCTAAACTGACTTAATCATTTCTATTTAAAATAGATTATGGGATGTGGATAAAACTTACTCAAAGTCCTAATGGTGACCTGTTGTTGTTCTTACTCTTGTCATATTGATCTTAGGTGGATAGTTGTCTCATAGTCAATCATACTACATCTCCTTAGTTTCATATTACTTGCAATTGCATATACAGGACAGTTTTTTCTGTTGCTAATAATTTTAATGTTTCATATCTTTATAAGGTGACTAATTCAGGCTCCTTTGAACAACTTGTTACATATTTTAAAAACGAGATCAAAAAGAGAAGCTTTTCCATTCAACAGAGGATAATGTATGTCTTCTGTCCTTCTGTTTTTATCACAAAGATATATCGTATCTAGTTATCCATCAGAAAACATTTGTCATTATAACATTATAGCATGGTCATCTTTTAAACGTATTTCCAATTGTTTCAGATGAACTCAGCCACAGAATTCCACTTAAATGTGCCTCAACTAATATAGATAGTCCATATGGACCGAGAGTGGTAAACGATAAAGTGTTATTTACACGTTATGTAGCCTGCAACACTAGATTACCATATTTCCTATGCGAAACAGGTAGGCAATTCTTCCTTGATAATTGAATTCAAATTCGTTATTTTACAGTATTTAAGGGAGGCGTGAAATGATTTTCCATGTATGTCATGTTTATGCATAAGGTCGTCAAACGGGTGTTGTTGTAGCTCTATGGTTGTAATACAATTGTTTTAGAAATATCTATCATCCTTTTGATGTCACATGAAAGGATAATTGAACGATTGCCCACAGACACTTCAGAACGATAGTTTAATATATATATTAACAGATATTTATCAGATTTTTTTCTCCAAGGGCGATCCTAAAAAAGCATTACATTTTCTAGAAAATTACAACATAAGGATTTTATACCTCTTGCCTTTGTTAGTTTTGTGTGTTTTTAAATTATGGTTCACTCATATGTTTCGAAGTTTAGTTTGGCGTCCATTTCACGGAACTAGTATACATTATGTTTAGGGACAAGCTGGAGGCGGCCACGGGTGCGAGATTTTGTCGATGCGTTGAAGACCCATTGGTGGTCTTGGGTTGTTTTTCTGCTCTTTTGTCGGGTTTAATCTCTTTGACACATTTCCCGTTTCTATTCTGTTATGATTTAGAAATGTCTTTGTGTTAAACAGCAGACATTACAGAATCTCTATTTCATTATGCTTCATCACCGATTATGACTCATATACGTATTTAACAGAAGTAAACTGAAGGGTATCATTAATGGAGTGTAAGACTCTACTTGAGATCGGGAATTCAAGTCGGTTTTCTTGTGATTTGTGGTGCTGAATCATTGATAAATAGATTCATATCATATATCAGGTTGGTACCTATTAAAACGTTTAAACCCGCTGCATTTGGTTGCACCTGTCCTAAGTCAGGAACCTGATGTTCAGTGGTTGTCGTTTGTTGATGTGGTGCATAAGTGTTTCTCGTTTCTCGTTTTTTATATAGATTAGACCGTTGGTTTTCCCGTTTGAATGGTTTTACACTAGTCTTTATGGGGCCCTTTATAGCTTGCTGTTCGGTGTTGAAGACCGTACTTTGACCTATAATGGTTTACTTTTACAAATTGTGACTTGGATGAAGAGTTGTCACATTGGCATTCATACCACATCTTCTTATATCTATTATATGTAGTTATAATGTGAACTGTTCTTTACGAAACAAGCAAAATAACAAAAAATACCAAACTCCAAGGAATATTCAAATCGGAAAGTCCCTTATCAAATGGCAAAATCAAGTGCTCAATCACATCAAACGAATGGATAAAAACTGTCATTCCGACTTGGTACAGGCATTTCTTTATGTAGAAAATGGTATATCAAGCTAAACCTCTCACGTGTATGACAGTCGTATAGAATTCCATTATATTCTCTTTTGGCCTTGTTTTCGTTATCTGTTTGTCTTCATATTATGTTTTTATTTTCTCCTTGGTATCTTTTCTTTTCAAATTTATAATGAAATGTTTATAGTCTGTATTTAATTATGTAATTTTTTAAGAAAAGATAGATTAAAACGGAAAGCGACATGTTATTATGTACATACTAATTATTTAATATCATAGTACAGCTCAATGCGTTCTCTTGCGATCGAACAAACTTGCATGTGAATAACAGATTCCTCGATGACAAATGAATACCAGTACAAGTTTTATATTTCCGCAAATGTACGGAGTGAATCGTAGCATTCTGAACGACGTCAACTTCTGTTTTTGTGCGTTTATGTTGTGATTTTTAGAGAGAAGAATAATTTTTTTTGGGTGGGTAGTGGGTGGGAGTGTTTCATTTTTGTCAAGTACATGTAAATTGTCAATTTCGACTTTATCATCATCTAAAAAGAACAGCAACGGTAGCCCATGAACTAGTGCTTTAAATTAACCGTGTTCGGATGGATATAGTTACAAAATAGGCGAAAGATAACAAAGGGAAAATCAAACTTATAAGTCGAAAATAAACTGACAAAGCCATGGCTAAAAAATAAAAAGACAAACAGACAAACAAAAGTACACAAAACATAGAACATAGAAAGCTAACGATTGAGCAACACGAATCCCACCAAAATCTGGGGGTGATCTCAGGTGCTCCGGAATGGTAAGCAGATCCTGATCCACATGTTTCTCATGTTTGATTTTAAACATATTTTATTCAGTTAGATATGAAAAGGATTGAGCAACAGGCACAGCCTATAAAAGCTCTCATGTTAGTACAAACTCGGTTATAAGTCTAATTTGGTAGGTCACATTCTAGAAAAATGAGACATAATTGTAGTAATGACATTTGGAGCATATCCGCTATCATGTGTGAAACGTATATTCTATAACGGTAACCAACTCGTGATGGCGTCCGTAAAATTTACAAGGGAATTATTTCAATTTCAACACTTGGAACTCTTCGTTTCATAGCTTCCTTGAGAGCATCAATCCTTTATCAAGGAAATCATGATAGGAAATACATGCCCTTGAATATCGTAATAACCAGGAGATATATACTACGTATGCAGGCGATACTAGAATATTGCTACATAGAAATGAAAAGTTCGCAATTGGGAAGCTATAATCGCATCTTTTGTCGTAAAATTTTGTTTATAACCGACCCTCATTGTCAGTTTATAGATTTATAGAATTACAAAAAGTCAAAATAAGAGGCAGACTCGATTGTATGTGTTGTATCCTTTATCTCAAACTCGATGGGATAGATGTGTTTAACATAGTCACTAAACTTTGAATTATTTAGTGAGAGAACATCATCTACTAGAATATAGCGGACAGTAAAGTTAAAGGATACTGCTAACTTCTTTTCTTTCTTCCTACGAATTTCCTGTAAGAAGTCAACCTCATATAAATAAAAGAACAAGTCGGCAAAAAGAGGGGCACAGTTGGTTCCCATGTGAATGCCGATTGTTTGTTGAAAAACACGTCATCCAAACGTAAATAATACTAGTAAGTTGTCAATCAAAAAAGGAATCATCTCGATAACGCCAGTTCCAGACAATTTTCTGTTTGAAACAGAGTTATTTTTTACAAAGTAGGATGTATCCCTTCCTAAGACGAGATACTTGTACCTACGTTGGTCATTCGTTTTTTTGTTGTTTTTTTTTTTTGTGAAACAAAGCAGGACCGACTCTTTCAATTTATATGTTAGTTTGGAATGGGGAATACTTGTGTAAAGTTTAGTAAAGTCAATTGTTTAATACTTTTGCAAGATGAAAGAGTCTTAGATTGTATGTACTCATAAAGATCTTTTTTAGTATCCACATCTGATTCACGCCACCTCTAGAATAGGTCGTTTCACAATAACTTTGAAGCCCGGCTTTGCTTTGCTAAAATTGATGTTAATAATTTAGAAAGAGGTTTACAAAGTTGACGTTATATACTAGTGTGTTGGTTGTTTTGTTGTACTGTTTATAGATGTGCGTTTTAGATCCATACTTTCTAAATTGCATAATGTGATAGTTTATAACAAGTTACTTTAAATTTGAATATACTTTCTCCGATTGTTTTAAAAATGTATCTAATTTTCTTTTACATATTTTATCTAAATTGGTTTTGACATTAACAGATTCCCCACAACTGATTTTTAGTTATTCATCGTCTATCATGTCTACTGTCGCAAACCAGAACTCTGATAGTGAGTATATTGATTTTAAGTAATTCCGGTGGGCAGCCGTAAATTTGTTGCAGAAAAACGTGTTATGCGCACTGTCGACGACCCATTCCTCTGCTGAGATACTATTATTATACTTCACGTTAAAATGCCAAATGTTGATTGTTGAATAAAAGGTAGCTAATTCACTTTATTTCACGGCACTGTCGACGACCTATTCCTCTGCTGAGATACTATTATTATACTTCACGTTAAAATGCCAAATGTTGATTGTTAAATAAAAGGTAGCTAATTCACTTTATTTCATGGCTCAACGGGAGACAATTTTTTTTAATGTCTCTTGTCGACCAATCCGAAATCGATAATTTATGGGACAATGATTTGAATTTACATCAATAATTTAAAGACAATGCTCAAATTCTACATTTTGACCTTTTTCATAGACTGACACATAACATTAAATCTTAAATCATAAATAAATACATAAATAAATAAATAATCTTTATTTTAAGAGGATAATCCCATTAGTTAAAACTAATCTTCCTGGGAGTCCTCAAAATAATAATAACATATTTATAAAGTACAATATTATATAAATACAACAATATACAATTATATATAGATACTAATGAAAAAGCATATTAATTTGCACAATCTATGAAAACTTTGTAACATTTTGTTTTAAAAGATACAAGTGTATTACTCATCTTTATTTCTTGCGGTAAACTGTTCCATATTTTAGAACCAGAGTATGTAAATGTTTTTTTCAAAAAATTAGTTTTTGGCTTCGGAAGATTTATTAGTTTTTCATCAGCTAAACGTAAATTATAATTTTGGTTATCCGTAAAATGATAGTTTTCTTGCAAATAGTTAGGAACCATATTCTTTAATGATGTAAATACAAGTATTGCCTTTTGATATTGAATTCTTTTTTCCACATTTATCCAGTTTAAACTATTAAACAATAAACTGGAGGATGTCATTATGTCAGCTTCCACTATAACCCTAGCAGATTTCTTTAATAACTTATTAAGTTTATTTATTCCACTTTCATAACAACTATCCCATATATTACAACAATCATCAAACAATGGCAGAATATAAGCGTTTAAATAAATAATACGTATATGCATAGGTAAATATTTTCTTATCTTTTGTAATAAGTTGATTCTATTTGATATTGTACATGACATTTTATTTATTTGCTCATTCCAATATAGGTTTTTGTCGATATATAAACCAAGATGTTTTTCACAATCTATATTCTCTATTTGATCATCTGAAATATTGATATCTAAACTGTTTCCAGTGGAATAAAGCCTCTGTTTTGAACCAATAACCATTGATTTACATTTTTTGGCATTTAGTTTCATACAATTTTGCGAACACCAGTTTTCAATAATATAAATATTATTTTGAAGGTTAGCATTTAACTCATGTACATTATTACCTTTACTATGTAAAGTAGAATCATCTGCATATAAATCTATCAATGAATTTTCTATGTTCAGTGGTAAATCATTGATATATAAAATAAATAACAGAGGGCCAAGGATCGAGCCTTGGGGTACACCAGTTTTAATGTTTTTAGTATCAGACATGGCGTTATTGACCTTAACTTGTTGACTTCGTTGAAACAAATATGACTTAAACCAGTCTATTGCACAGTTTGAAACATTATAATATTCAAGTTTTTTCAATAAAATTATATAATTAACCAGATCAAAAGCTTTCTTTAAATCTAAAAATATAACATCATTTATTTCTCCATTATCTATATTTGTTAACCATTCATCTACTAATTCTGTAAGTGCAGTAGTGCACGAATGTTTAGGTCTGAAACCTGGCTGTGTAGTATTGAGAAGGTCATTACTATTTAAATATATATACAAACTATCAGCGATATGTCGTTCTATGATTTTGGAAAGACAAGGCAAAACTGCTATTGGTCTATAATTATCAGGATTACAAGCATCGCCACTTTTGAAAATTGGGCAAACTCTTGCAGTTTTAAAAATACTTGGAAATTTACCACATTTGATGCTTAGATTAAATAAATATGTTAAAGCTGGTGCAATGACATCACTGCACATACTCAAAATGTTTGGTCCAACATCATCTAAACCAGTTGCTTTAGTCTTGTCAAGTTTATTTAAAAACATTTTTACATCTAAAATACTCATTTCTGGTATAATGAATTTTTCACTACCCCTTTGTAACTTTGATTTCACAAATTTGTTGAGTAAATCGAAACTTGGACCTTCATCATTTTTACATAATTTGTTATCAACTATACCGTCAGCAATATTTGTGAAATGCATATTAAATGTATTTGCTATATCAACATCATTTTCAATAACACTATTTTTAAATTCTAAATGCGTAATATTATTATGTAATTTTTTTGGATTTAAACTTTTGACATATTTCCAAATAGTTTTACTATCTTTACAATTTGAAAGAGCATTTTGAAAATACTTTTCCTTTGCCTGTTCTACTAAAAATGTCACCTTATTTCGCCAAATTTTATAATTATATATATCTCCAATTCTATGAAAATAATCTCTTTGGTATCGAGCGCTATTTATATCGGCAGTCCACCACTCTGGTTGTTGGATATTTTTTACCCTTTTAATTTTCATAGGAGCATGCTTGTCTAGGGTGCTTAGAAAAAGATTATACCATATATAAGCTGCTTCATCAACATCTCCGATCGATTCAATGAGATAAAAAGGAGTATTTGTTAAATTTTCAATAAATTTATGTTTATCAAATTGTTTATATGATCTATATTCTATGGATAAATGCTCCGTTTTTGATTTTTTGGGGTTGAGTTTTCTTGTATCGCAAACCGGATAATGATCACTGACAGCATAACTAGGCACATTTACTTCTATAATATGGTCTACATCGGTAGTATAAACATGTTCTATAGTAGTTACACATTTATCTGTTACTCTTGTGGGTTTATGTACAATTTGTTCTAAACCATACAAATTAATGCAGTCCTTCCATTTTTGATTTCCGACAACAGTATGATCTAGATGTGAATAGTTTATATTGAAATCTCCTAAAAGTATAATTTCTTTATTATCTGCTGACGCCTTTTCTATTTCATTTTCAACTGAATCAATCCAAGATTGCAATGAACTTGGTGGACGATAAAAACTGCCTATTAGAATAGAGATCGTGTTTGGAAATTTTATTTCAATCCATATAGATTCAATACTACCTATTTCTAAATCGATTCTTCTCTCGTGACATACACTATTTCTTATGTACGCAATCACACCTCCACCATTGTTAACAGCGTTTCTATCTTTCCTTTCTATTTTGTAACCTTCAATTTGCAAAGTTTCAGTACCAATTTCATCATTCAAAAATGTTTCTACTATACCAAATATATCAAATAATTGTTCATTTTTTAATAAGAATTTTATTTCCTCAATTTTTGGTTGTAAATGTTGAATATTTAAACAACCTAGTTTAAAACCTTTTTTAAATAACCAACTTGATTCCTTATTTATACTTCTATTTGTAGTTCTAAGTGATTTAATTTGACTCTTTTTTTTTCTTTTTGGAGATTTTATATTATTAATATATTTAGTATTACATGTACATTGTACATTGTTGTATACTACTACATTTATAACATAACAGATTTAAAATATTATATCTGTTTTGAAAATTAGAACAAGCTAAATGCTACCTCGTAATATAATCTGACTTACGAACATAATTTGGCAAATGCAAGTCAAAACTTTGTGCTCTATTAACATTTTGTCTATTTAGTTCATTATCTTTTCCCCACGAGTCACGATTGTTTACATTGTGACCAAGCCTGTCTATTACATTGTGTTGGTTGATTCCTGAATGGTTCAAATGTCGCCTGTCTCTTGTGTTCTCATTACTCCTTGATTCATATCTTGGTTTTAGAGGGCTCCATCTGAAGTTGTTTGTGTAATTATGAGAACTGGAACTTTGGAATCTATTGCTGTTTTGTTGGTATAAAGGATGATGTAATGATTTTCCCCTGAATACTTTAATTATTTTACTGATGTTTGTCAACAGCTTTATAGTTCCATATCTATTGAGATGAATGCCATCTACATGGTAAAATGATTTGGCTATGTTGTTATCCTTGTATACAAAAGATTCATAATTTGAAATAAATTTAACTTCATTAAGTTGACACATTTGAATAAGCATTCCGTTATATTCAGTGACATCATAGCGTAACCTTGGCAATATTCCAGACACAATTGCTCGACAATTTTGACTTTTTACATAGTTAATCAATTCTTGGTAAATGTCCACAAATTGTTGTAAATTCATATTGCTGCTGGCGTCATTGCCCCCGACATGAATTATCATTGTATTATATGAACTAAGATCCATACCTCTTATGTCATCGTACAAATCTAAAACATTTGCTCCTCGGTGAACATGAACATCTATGTATTCTTTTAATCTAGATGGGTTTATACCTTTAAGAACAGAACTTCCTGCTATTAAAACTCTACTTCCCGATAAGGGCATTTTTAGTTGTAAGTCATTTTCTGGTTTGTGAATTAAATCTTCATTTAATGACTTTTCTGGGTTAACAATGAGCTGTTCTTGTTCATGTAAAGGTTCTTCTAATATGTTATCAAACGTTGTTTTTGGAATCGTTTGATTTTCATCTACAGTACATGCACCTTGGTAATTGAGGTTCTCCACCTGCTTAAAGCTTTTTTGTAATTTAACTGTTTCCACTTCATACAGTTTTATTTTGTCACTTATGCTCTGTGTTTTCCCTTGTAACATGTTAATTTTCTTATCCAAATTTTTATTAACGTTTTGAATTTCTTCTTCAATGTCCTGCATTTTATCTATTGACTGTTGATCATGTTATATGCGCACCTTTGCCAAAGCTGTCATGCGGTCATTTAAAATTTGCATGCTACTCGCATTTGACAGATTGTTTGCTTGGATGGATACTTCTAATTCGCCAACTTTGTCTTTTAAATGTGTATCAACTGTTGTTAATTTGTTTAGAGTTGTAATACAGTCTTGGGTATTTAATTGTAGTAATTTGTTATCAATTTCATCTGAACATGTGCTACTATTATTTGAAGTAGTCGGATTTACACCTTGAGTGTTGGTTGTTTATCACCTGAAGTATCTATTGTTGTCGTGAGTGATGATGGTAACGGTTCCCAGCTTGTACTGGACGATACATCACTGTGTATTGATGCTAATGCTGTGTCGATATCGGAACTGTTTGAGATTTCAATGGTATATGCATCATCGGAATTTAATTGTTCCGTTTTCTTTAAATCTTTTACAGAATTGTTATTACAATTTTCTTTTCCTTGTTTTTCCATTAAAATCACCTCTTCGAAAATTTTGTTTAGCTCATTTAAATCGACAACTTTTCCGTTGATTTGACATTCTTTCATTTTAACCACAATTACCGGCAGATCTGTTTCACAAAATGTTTTAAGTCCTTTTCCATTAAAGAGTACAGAAGATGTTGTAAAATATATATTGATGCAATAAGATTTTCGCTTGATAGATCTACCCAACGAATCAAAACCTTTTTCGAAAACTCTAATTTGTTCTTCAACTGCATTTATTATTTTTATCGCTGATCGGAATAAATGCTACTTCTCCGTTTTCCCCTCCGTTTGTATTAAGATGTTCATAATGATAAGTACATGCCCGTTTAAACACTTCGAAACTAGACGTGCTGAAAAACAGCCTAAGGCCACCACCGGTCAATTTATAACTTAAAATGTTCTGATCTCGTTGCATCTAGTTTCTTTAATAAGGCCTTTGATTTATTTAATTAAGTGTAGTCTCTTTGTATATTTTGGTGTTGAACAGTTTTGTTATTGTCTGCCCTTTGAATTTTTTTCATGTTTGACTTTTATTGTTTTTGTTGCTAGACGCCATTTTCTTAAACAATTGTAGAACATAACACACACAATAGGAAAACGTTACAGAATAATCAGGGTTGTTATTATGACGTTACACGTTGGAAACGCTTCAAATCATGATGAACAGCAATACCGTTTCAAATTAAAATTAGCAACTAAAAACAGTTTAAGCTAAATATTTCTCACCAAAAGCTTCTTCAATTCCAAATGAATATTTTGTACCTTTGTTTTTAGAAGAAATCCGAGCACAACAGGTTAAACACACACTTTTTCTACGGAGCAGTTTTCAAGCAGCTACGCCATTGAACATCCGGGAAATCCTGACACATAACATAAAAAAACATAAAACATACATCTTGCTTCGCTTTTTTTTTATTTTTCTAATGACTGGAACGTTGTTACGTACACGAAGTCCTAGTTAATTTCTTTCAATTTACAATTAAAAAGATAATAATGACAGAGCATTCAGTATAAAAATTTAAATAACACATAACCTATAGGGTGATATAGCAGATTGTTACACCTTGAAAAACGTTGTCAACCTTCTGGCTTCGACTCGGTTGACAATGTTTTCTCAGGGTAGCAATCTGTTACATGGCCCTCTCAGTTATGTGTTATATATATTATTCACCTAGCCAAGGATACCATACGCCAAGTATCTAATGCTTTGATAAAAAAATTCAAATGTTAATTATTATAAGATAAGATATGATAAGATATTTTATTTCCAATTATGGGCCCCAAAGGGCATAAACATTACAACATCAATAATTTTTCATAATACAATACAAACAATGAGATAAAAAAAAAAAGTTTAACGAGAACTATTTAAGTTCTTAAAGAATACGTAGATAAAGAATCTATAGTATTCTATGTAACTGTTCATTTTCAATGAACTAGTACACATTTGTGTTTAGGGGCTAACTGAAGCCCGCCTCCGTGTGCGGGATTTTCTCGTTGTGTTGAAGACCCATTGGTGGCCTTGAGCTGTTTTCTGTCCTTTGGTCGGGTTGGTGTCTCTTTGACGCATTCCCCATTTTCATTATCAATTTTATTCAGATTATTAACTTTACATTTATGATCTATGTAAATGATGGTCTTTTGATTGAGTTAAGCCATAGTTATAGTGTCTTTCTATGTTGTGATGTTTCACTATTGTTTCAGGTTAGGGTGAAGGTTGGCGCCTGTTAAAACGTTAAAACCCGCTGCATTTGTTCGCACCTGTCCTAAGTCAGGAACCTGTTGTTTAATGGTTGTCGTTTGTCGATGTGGTTCATAAGTGCATGTTTCTCGTTTCTCGTTTTTTATATAGATTAGAACGTTGGTTTTCCTGTTTGAATGGTTTTACACTAGTCATTTTTTGGGGCCCTTTATAGCTTGCTGTTCGGTGTGAGCGAAGGCTCCGTGTTGAAGGCCGTATTTTGACCTATAATGGTTTACTTTTACAAATTGAGACTTGGATGGAGAGTTGTCTCATTGGCACTCATACCACATCTTCTTATATCTATATCTCCAGTTTATAAAATATAAATATAAGTTAAGACACAAGGATATTAACTTCTTCTGATAACCTGATACGACTTCTGCAGTTTCCTTTCGATTCCCATAATTTGCCCGTCAAAATATTTGATCCTGAGCGAACCTGATCTGATAAGGTGTTCACAGAAAAAAAGAGTTGAACATTTGCACTGAAATAGATATACGTAATCTGTTTATTTTAAAGATGATTCAAAACTGATAATGTTGGTGAATCCGCTTCACTATACTGATTGTAAGTTTCATTTTAACTTTGACGAGAAATCCCGAAGTTAATCAATGTGGTACGAATTATTTACCGGCGACACAAGCTCATGGTCTTATTAATTACTTTGAGAAATATCGAATTTTATTTTAATACGTCATTAATTTTTCCTTTTCTGGTCAGCTGTAACACGATTTGAAGATACATATTTCATCTTGTAATTTTGAAAAAAAACATATGGCAATTCAGATCAATTTTTTTTAAACGCAACATATTCTGCTAAATACCAAAGGGAGTTATAAAGATAAAAGAAATATAATTTTATGAAATGTTGATATACATTTATTTCCTTTTAGATGTGAATAAAAGTATACCTACGACAAACGAAAAAGACGTGAAAAGCAAAAGCAATACAGGTATTTCACCACAGTAGTGGTTCTTCATTGAAGATTTAATTTACAAAAGCAACTTCGCAAAAAACGCAAAAGACTACATTTAACAAATTAAATATTTCGTAATCCGTTGATGAGTAGAATATACATGGTCAATTTATTAACTACGCTTAATTTACAATTGAACAAAAGGAAGTGACAAGGCAAAGCCACTTTTTGGCTGCTAGAATTTGATATCAAAAAGAAAATTATAAATATATAAAACAACATCTCTCAAATGTTCACAAGACTTAATCCTGTAAGATATAACGGTTTATGTTTTCAAACTGTTTTTTACATGTTAACCATAGGCCTTCAACTTCTTGCATTTAATGTAAACGGCAAAACAGCAAAAATGAAATGGATTTGAGATCTCCTCATAAATATTAAGATATAAGCAAGGCCTAACCCCACAAAAAAATACTTCGCTACCAAATTTCTTGTACAAAGAATGATGTTAGTGTGATGAGAATGTCTTTTATTGTAAGGCACTTGCTGATTTCTTATTTTTCCAAAAGACACAAGTTGAATAGTCAGTTTAGGTCTAGATCTTATGTGTCAATTTAAATCTATTTCACAAAATGGACATCAATCAATAGTGACTTTTAGCCTGTTATCTTTGGTGAATTTATTCAATTAAATGTCCAAAAAATTACTTCCTATTCATTTATCAATATAATAGTTTTAATATAAGTGTGAAAGGCTTGATATTTAAGAGAATTTGCAATTTCAGTGCCAAATAATGTTTTTTTTTCCATACTTTCTCTTTTAAAAGCAAACACGGCAGACACTTCAACCCCTAAATTTATTGCCTTTTGTTATATCTTAATATTGTTTTGTCTTTGTATAATATTGGGTTGATGGAAGATCTTTGATAGTCTCTTCCACAAATATTCAAACTTTTTTTTACTCTGGACGATTTAGATCTTGACTTATTTCATAAACATATATACCTTCTGTTGACGACCTTAAGTTTGTTTCTATATGTCTATAATAATTGTTTTTTAATTGTGTTGTTGAGTTACTGTCGCAGTGCCGTATACTGAAAAACTCTTTTAAAATTAATGTTAAAATTATCATACAATACAGTACATGTTACTTTGGTCAATACTACTTTGGAATTTTTGGTCCTCAATGCTCTTCAACTTCGTACTTTATTTGGCCTTTTTAACTTTGTTTTATTCGAGCGTCACTGATGAGTCTTTTGTAGACAAAACGCGCGTCTGGCGGAAACACAAAATTTCAATCCTGGTATCTATGATGAGTTTATTTGCATGTGATACCATTAATGTTCTGTCTAAAAGATGTTTTTTCATTCGTTTTGAGTATTTTCAACATTACATGAAATTCAGATGCATCATGACAGCTGCAAAATGATCATAAGGAACTATTTTGTTTGTTTTCAGAACAAGCACGTTCTGTATTATTTGAACTAATTTACATGTGAACCCTAGCTATCAGTAACATGTAAAAAAAATGGTACATTGTAAAATAAGAAAGGTTATATATACTAGTTCTGGTTTTTTTTTCCTTAAAGGAAACACTGATTACTATTGATGGAAGATATTTGCTCAACACAGAGGAGGATGATACAAAAAGGACAATCAAAATTCATTAGTCAAAAATAACTAACAAAACCATGACAAACAAAAACATAGGAAAGTTACAAACAACAGTCTTCAAAACACTATACCACAGAAAACTAATGATTGAGCAACACAACCCCTATAATAATCGGGATTAACCTCCTCATCCCCAAAATGGTAAGCAGATCCTGCTCCACATGTGACACCCATCGTGTTGATCATCGTAAGTAAAATTTCGGTGATAAGTCGACTTCAGAAAATCAAATCTAAATGTCTTCAAAACTTTAGTAATTAAAATAAGGACTATTTACAGCTTAACATAGTGTTAAGACACAATGTTATTGTTGAAGACATTGCTATGGTTAAGTATCTTAAACATAAATTAAACGTATTAAATGAACAAAATCTTCATAATTTGCGTGCGCCCAAGGCGTTTTTCTGTATTTACCTACATCTGGAATGCTCAACTCTAAACAATATGAAGCCAAAGTTAAATATGTAGTTAGAAACGTTAGGAGCTATGATCAAATGGGAAATCTAGCTTAAGGATTAGCTGTTTATTTTTGCATCGCCTATAGTGAATGCATAGTGTGGTTGACCTAAACTAAAATATCAAGTTCCAGAATGGACAAAAGTACTAAACGGCGATCAATTATAATTTGTGTCTGCGCATTGACACTACTTGATCAACTTCACTTTTTCCACAGTCAGATGAAGAGAAAAAAAATGTTGTGCTCCATCCCATCTTGTTCATCAGTGTTTCAAATGAAACGTATGCAATCGTATAGTTTTGGGTTTTGAGTGCTAGCTGCAATGTTGCTGTCTCATTGAAGTATACTGCATATTTTCTTTTAATATTAGTAATGTGGTCCCGAATGGAGCATTACTGGTAGAAGGGTCGATGTTGGTCTATTGTGAATAGTACTATAATGTTGAAAAGGTAAAACAAAAACCTTCAAAAGCATGGTGGAAAACTTCTCTCCGGTTTTCTTATTTTTCTCCCGGTTTTTCATAACACATCGTAAGGAAGCATACGATTTCCGGCAGTTTGTTGTATCTAAATATACCAAATAAGAGCATGCAAATTCCTGCAAATAAGTATGTCTGATTGACGAAAAGTATGGTGAGAACTAGCGTAACAAGGTCATATTTTTCTCAGACTATTTATGACGTCTTTAATCTAAATCCGTTGCATGCGTACTGATTTATACTTTTATCTGAGAAAACATTAATTATTTATTAGTTGTAGTTGTCTTTGAACTAGCTCTCAGTAACTGCGAGTACTCTTATATCTGTGCTTTTTATTCGTAAATTTTTTTCGTATAATTTAGGCTGTTAGTTTCGTGGTTTTAATTGTTTCATATTTTCATGTCAGGTAATGTTATATAGCCGAATATACGTATGGGTTTTTCTCTTTTTTGAAGGCCGTACACTGACCCTTTAAGGTGGTACCCAACACCTTGACTAATACTAATTTGGCTCGTTTAATTTTCATAAAATTTTGACAAAATGTTTACTTTGACCCTTTGACAAAAATATAAAAATTTCAAAAAATTTGAACCAACCACTTTATCAGAAAAATTTCATTGGTTATATAGCAGTTTGACAAACACTAATTTTGATCATTGAGAAGCTTAATATTTTCTTAACAATACAACGTAATTAAAACGTTTAGCTGATTTTTACAGAGTTATCTCCCTGTAGTGTTAGGTACCACCTTAATGTCTTATTTTCACGTATTTAAACTCTGGTGGATAGTTGTCTGATAAAGTTATTGATAAAGCAATTTGAGATCATAAATATAGATTGTTGTTTATGTAAAAGAACTTAAAACATTCAAATTTAGCAGCACTAAACTAATGAGGATAAATCTTACTTCTTTTAGGTATTATTATTGGAGGAGTTGTGTGTGGATTAATAGTCCTAGTTGTTATTTCTATTGTACTGGTAATTTTTAAGAAAAGGTATTATCATGACAGCAAATATCTAAAACGCACACACACACATAAAATGAAATACGTTGAATTGTCAGAAAACTTCTGGTTGATATTGATATTGTTTTAAATTTTCAGTTTTAGCTTTCCAAAAAACCAAACCTAAGAAAATTAAATTAATAGTAAAAATTTTTAAAAAAAAACATAATATTCTGGTTATTGTAATCTTGAAACGGTATCATACAATCAACGAAAACCAACACCATCTATTATTAAAGATTATATTTGCAAGTTTCTTTATCGATCATATGGACAAAGCAATAAAATAAAATTTTAGTCTTAATGAATTGCATACTTATATTATTAAAACATGATACTTGTTTAATTGCATTTCTATTTTGTAAATTATTTTTTAGATCAGTTTCTATATGTAGACTGAAAAGTGATGTAAGTGTGACGGAAGAACTTTCGAATAACGCATCCGCGTCCGACGAAGGTGGTTTAGATAATTATGACGATATTGAAAATCAGACGAATAGAATTGATTATTTCAGTTCTCAAAATAGAGTGAATTCTTCTCATTTACTTTATTGTGAAAACGTACATACTGAAAAGATACAGAGTGGTGGAAATGATGAAAATAACACATGTGAAAATGGTTCTGATCATGAACTTATTGACGAAGATGTCAAACAATCTGGTAAACAGAATCATTATGAAACTAGTTCTCGTGTCAACACTGCTTTATCGAGCAAACTAGAGGGTGGTTCCGATTGTATTGACAGCTTACATTATGCACAAGATAGAAAAATGAGTACTGCAAGCATTGACTGTAGTTCGGATTTTCTTGAAGTTTCGAATTCATAAACAAAGAAATAGTCACTGAGTGGATTGGGTTGTTCCATATTACCTTTGTTGTGATAATAATTTTTATTTTTACTTTGGAGGCAAAATAAATGAAAGAACCTTAGTGAGCACGCTCACATACCCCACGTCCCCACATTGTCATTGGAGAAATAAAATAAGTGTAAGAAAAAAAATTGTATCAGAAAAAAAAAAATGAATCATAATTTCCTGTCAATATGCACATCTACATAGTATGTCCTTATTATCTACACAGTTTCATGAAATTCTGTTGTGTGGTTTGAGAGGAGTTGCGATGACAAAAGGTTGCAGTAGTATATTGGGCAAATAAGTTCAAAGGGGCGTAACTCCTGGAAAAAAATTGAATCGTAATTTCCTGTCGATATGCACATCTACGTAGTATGCACATCTACGTAGTATGTCCTTAATATCTGAAAAGGTTTCATGAAATTCTGTTGTGTGGTTTGAGAGGAGTTGCGATGACAAAAGGTTGCAGTAGTATATTGGGCAAATAAGTTCAAAGGGGCGTAACTCCTGGAAATCGTAATTTCCTGTCGATATGCACATCTTCGTAGTATGTCCTTATTATCTGAAAAGGTTTCATGAAATTCTGTTGTGTGGTTTGAGAGGAGTTGCGATGACAAACTGTTGCAGTAGTACATTAAAGTAAATAAGGTCAAAGGGGCGTACATGTAACTCCTAGAAAAAAAATTGAATCGCAATTTCCTGTTGATATGCACAACTGCATAGTATGTCCTTATTATCTAAAAAGGTTTCGTGAAATTCTGTTGGGTGGTTTGAGAGGAGTTGCGATGACAAGAAACAGGACTGACGGACGGACAGACTGACGGACGGACGGACTGACGGACGGACGGGTCAAAAACATTATACCCTCCGCAACCCGTTGCGTGGGGTATAATAAATAATGAATGTTAATGTATTGTATAAAAATAAAGTTCGCCTAAATCAAAATCAGGTGTTCCGGAATGGTGAGATGTTCCTTCTCCACTAGTGACTTCCGTCGTGTTCATTATTGCAAATTGAAACATCTTACCGCAATTTATTCATGAAACTAAAAACAGTAATGAATTTCAGGTGTCTTTATGAATACAAAACGCATCTTTGATTAGCTTTAATGACATTTCATTGAAATGCATAATGGAAATGAGTTACAAAACAAAAATGTTATTGAAAAACTACAAAATTTTGTTCTTTAAACAAAGATTTCTTTACAGTTTAAAATACTAACAAAACATTCAAAATAGTATATTTGCTATTTCCTCCAAGCTATGATGAAAACAATTCCAGATATCAAACCTCCGATACCACCCACGATACATAAACCGAAAGAGTAATGAAACTTGGTCGAATCCAGCTTAACTCCGCCGAAAAGTTGCATTGTTGCAAAGACGCATAATCCAATCAATGTAAGTCCTCCTGAAAAAAAAACAATATTATATTTGTTATAACTACAGAATTGTCATCAAAATGCCGAGAGAGTGAATATTATTTTATAATTGTTAAAATAGCATTGTGTTCTTGTGTTTCATTTTCGTATTACGAAGGTAAGGATTCGCCGTTTCAGAATCTAATGCATTCTGGGTAATATTCATTAAAATGTACACCAAAACGATATGATTGGTTAAAAACGTCCTGAATAATGGAAATTCAACCAATGAAGTGACGTAATTTTCATTTTAGGGTACGAACAGTCCTATAGATTCTGAAACGGTGAATTGCCTTCTTCGCTACCGTACTTGAAATGTTGTTTTTTTTCGGATACAGATATTATAATGTAGATGTTTATGACTTGGATAAATAGACAAGAGATGAATAGGTTTCTGTGGATTTTAATCAATCGACTGTGTTCCCTTATGCAACCTATCAATGACATTAACGGTACCAGTTTACTGCATTGGATGTGCATTTCGACAATAAATGTATCTTCAGTAATGCTCGAGTTACAAATATGTGAAAATCCAACTCATTTATTATTCCAACTGTTGAAGAGCTGATAAACCAAAAAGGACCAAAAACCCCATATAAGGAATCAGAGCTATGCACGAAAGAGATATATACATTCTTTGATTTTAAATTATTTCGAAACTTTATATCAGAAAATTTAGATAAAACACTATCCATATGTTCATGCCAGTATCCTAGTTCTGGATACCTGGCTAAAGGTACCTTCGGTGACGTATTTTCATGCCAGTATCCTAGTTCTGGATACCTGGCTAAAGGTACCCTTGGTGACGTATTTTCATGCCAGTACCGTTGTACTGACTACCTGGCTTAAACTACCCTCTGTGACGTATGTTCATGCCAATACCGTTGTACTGACTACCTGGCTAATGCTACCCTCAGTGCCGTATTTTCATGCCAGTACCGTTGTACTGACTACCTGGCTAATGCTACCCTCGGTGACGTATTTTCATGCCAGTACCGTTGTACTGACTACCTGGCTAATGCTACCCTCGGTGACGTATTTTCCAGCCAGTATCGTAGTACTGAATACCTGGCTTAAGCTACCATCGGTGACGTATTTTCATGCCAATACCGTTGTACTGACTACCTGGCTAATGATACCCTCGGTGACGTATTTTCATGCCAGTACCGTTGTACTGACTACCTGGCTAATGCTACCCTCGGTGACGTATTTTCATGCCAATACCGTTGTACTGACTACCTGGCTAATGCTACCCTCGGTGACGTATTTTCATGCCAATACCGTTGTACTGACTACCGGGCTAATGCTCCCCTCGGTGACGTATTTTCATGCCAATACCGTTGTACTGAATACCTGGCTAATGCTACCCTCGGTGACGTATTTTCATGCCAATACCGTTGTACTGACTACCTGGCTAATGCTACCCTCGGTGACGTATTTTCATGCCAATACCGTTGTACTGACTACCTGGCTAATGCTACCTTCGGTGATGTATTTTCATGCCAATACCGTTGTACTGACTACCTGGCTAATGCGACCCTAGTGACGTATGTTCCAGCCAGTATCGTAGTACTGAATACCTGGCTTAAACTACCATCGGTGACGTATTTTCATGCCAATACCGTTGTACTGACTACCTGGCTAATGCTACCCTCGGTGACGTATTTTTATGCCAGTACCGTTGTACTGACTACCTGGCTAATGCTACCCTCGGTGACGTATTTTCATGCCAATACCGTTGTACTGAATACCTGGCTAATGCTACCCTCGGTGACGTATTTTCATGCCAGTACCGTTGTACTGACTACCTGGCTAATGCTACCCTCAGTGACGTATTTTCATGCCAGTATCGTAGTACTGACTACCTGGCTAATGCTACCCTCGGTGACGTATTTTCCAGCCAGTATCGTAGTACTGAATACCTGGCTTAAACTACCCTCGGTGACGTATTTTCCAGCCAGTATCATTTTACTGACTACCTGGCTTAAACTACCCTCGGTGACGTATGTTCATGCCAATACCGTTGTACTGACTACCTGGCTTAAACTACCCTCGGTGACGTATTTTCATGCCAATACCGTTGTACTGAATACCTGGCTAATGCTACCCTCGGTGACGTATTTTCATGCCAATACCGTTGTACTGACTACCTGGCTAATGATACCCTCGGTGACGTATTTTCATGCCAATACCGTTGTACTGACTACCTGGCTAATGCTACCCTCGGTGATGTATTTTCATGCCAATACCGTTGTACTGACTACCGGGCTAATGCTACCCTCGGTGACTTACAGTCCACCAGCAGAGACATCGACACGGTGATGGTTATAACATTAACGTTTTTGCAAAAAGTACAACTCCATATGTGTGTAATGTATGTAATATTCAAGTTTTTAAAATATTTTAATATCTTTTACTTTTCTGGTAAGCTAAAAAAATTTGATATCAATTGATTTTTTGTTGTTGTTGATTTTGTTGTATATTTATTACTTTCAACTTATCTTGCTTTGCATGGGCAGCTGCCCATTTTGTCCAGTTTAGAACCAGTTTAAAATTGACAAAGGGAAACTACTTGTGTTAAACGTGTGTAACAATATAGTCAAATCGGTAATTGGCAAATATACTATTGATTATGTCTATGTCATTTAAACTCTGGTGGATATAGTTGTTTCATTGGCAATTATTTCACATCTCAATTTTTTTTAATTGAATTATACATGTTATAACTACAAACAGAAATTAATCCACTTTAGATGGAGTGACCCTGCCTAACTGCATCAAATTAATTTTATCCTGCATGACTACATATGCAATTATGTCCTTACTCAATAAGTATAGATTTTGTCTTGAAAGTCGTTTTTTTAAACAGAGACAGGCACAAACAACACCTACGATATTATAGTTCTTGGAAAATAATGCGAAGGACACATAAATATATTTATATACCTGCCATCAGATTGACCAAGCCTGCAACAAAATTCAGTATTCCCTTTTCCTTCAGTACAACTATTTTTAGGACAGCACTAGTCAAAGCTGCTATAAATGACACAAGGGCAAGGCATTCCAGAGCTCTAGCGGCTTTGAAATTGTCGTTGAGTAATGAACCAGAAAAATCTGTAATTGAATCATAACAAATCAAATCATTTATTGGTACTATATCCAAATGCATAATCGGAACCAAGACATACAAACTTAAATATTTACAGACATCCCCAATAGATCCATCTTAGTACTGTAAATAGGAATATCCATGAAACAAACAAAGTACAATAATTGCATTACATGTATGTCTCTTTAGAATCCATAATTTTGATTGGCTTATATGAAGATGTCGAATTCAAAGTATATACAATGCAGTTCGTAAAATATTTAGCAAATTTCAATCATTTGTATTATAGGATGGTAATTTATGGTTATATATTTATATCAATTATTCATATTTCAAGATATATTGTCATAATTTTTTTTTTTATTAGTACACTTTTATAAAAGCTTGCACGAAATACACAAATAATTCGAAAAAATAGTGTTAATTATTCTTACGCAGAGATTGTAATTCTATTATCTGGGGTTGCTTTCATATGGCATGGGTTGTTTTCATACGAAATGAAAGCCTATGACGGAATCAAATAATTTGTCTTTCGGCCAATAACAGATCAGCATTGTATGAATTGATCTCCTGTTGGTAATATAAGTATATCAATATGATAATATCCAATTAAAAATAATTTCTGTAACGTCATACATAAATGTAATTATTTTTCTTCATCAGACAAGTTTGATGCTAGGATTATAATTTTGTGAAAATTGGTCCTAATTGACACAGGAATAACTAAGGGGTGTCACGTCGGTGCTCATTTCCCAAATCCTGCGTTTTGTAATTTCTTCCGACTGCCTACTTTTTTCTCTCTTTTTGCCAGATCCCATATTTTTAATCCAAATATCCCACAACCCCTATATCTCACATCCCACTTTTTTACCCCTAACATCCCAAAAGCGTGTCATTCTCTTCAAAACTAGTTACACCGATTTGTGCATAGCCAATAAAATCGCCAAACCTCGAGTTTTTAAATTTGAAAATTTAACGGTCTCGAGTGTAGAAATGTCGTATCACACTCAATGTAGTGGTTGAATCTATATTTATCGTGTCAGAATAACTATTACAAAAAACTACATAAATCTCCCTCGGGTCTGTAAACCACAATGTAAATCCGACAACAATTCATTTACATGTACGTATATAGGTTAATCAAAAAGATTGGTGTAACACAGTTTGTACTTCAGCAAATGATGCAAAATAGTGCAAAATTCGAATAATTACAAAAAGGTTTGTGAAATAACGTGGTGTTTGTAAACTTCCTTAAATATAACATATTCTTAGAAAAGTTATGTAAGGGAACGACTATGTGATTTTCAGGGTGTGGGATTTTGAATATATATAAATTATATATATATATGTGCTGGCCTGGTAAGAACTGTACAAAACTGAATCTTTCCCGAGGCGAGATGAAAATTCATATTCTGACGCGAAAAAGGCAGATTGTTATTACGTACAAAGTGAAAATAAATGTTCCGCGCGAAATATATAAGCCCGCATCGAAACAGGTGAAAATGTATGGGTTAATTGTAGTTGTATGTTAGTTTTTTTTTTTTTTTTTTTTTTTTTATTTCATTAAAGTTAAATATTGTTTTCCCAAGAAAAGAAAACATGCCCCTAAATTTTTTTTTAAATTAAGAAAACAAAAGATTAACATCAATACCTTCATTATCAATACATATTTCTGGTACTCCCTTTTGTGCTTGACCACATGTCTTCCATAATCCAAAGTGACCGGTATCTTCTGGTTTGTACCAATAAGTAGTAGAAAATCCTATTACATGGAGAATTAATGATAAAGCACTTATTATTATACCCCCAATCACCATCCGTGGAACGTCTGCTAAAAGACCCGCCATTCTCCTGGGGTTTGCTAGATTTGTGTTAATTATTGGGTTTACTGGCCTTTTTATTAAGATCATACATGAGTTGACCCCGACAATTGCAGTTTTCAGAAATTGAAAAATTTGCTAGATTTATCAATATCCTTTAAAACTTGAAAGTACGCGGCTTAAAATGATGACAGTTTCCTGAGAAACGACTGACACAATCATGTGACCTTTTCAAAATGTGTTTGTTATTAAAGTATCACAGGAGTGTCTGTGTATTTTAAGGCTCTATAATGACTTGATATCAAAATTTAACGATAAAAGTTTGAAAATGAATGAATACTACAGATTTGATAGACAATGGTATTATACTCGGCATAATTATGTTTTTCCTAACAGGATTTAACCAGTTGTTTTCAGAAAACAGTTTAGATGACACACCCCTTTCGTTATCAACAAATCTTGAGTTTAAATTCTTATACAACTTCAATCTTTTAGGAAATTAAACTATGGCGTATAAAACGTTGCAATATTCACAAAAAAAATAAAATATATGTTCATAAAGTTAAATAATTGTTCGTAAAAACGAATATATGTTCGTAAAAACGAATATATGTTCATAAAACAAAATATATATTCAATAATTCTAAATATGTGTTCATAAAATAAAATATATATGCATAAAACATAAATAATTCTTCATAAAATAAATATTCGTTCTTAAAATAATGTATATATGTTCATAAAAACAAATAATTGTTCATAAAAGTAAAATAATTGTTCATAAAGTAAAATAATTGCTCATAAAAGTAAAATAATTGTTCATAAAAGTAAAATATATGTTCTTAACAGTAAAATAATTGTTCATAAAAGTAAAATATATGTTCTTAACAGTAAAATAATTGTTCATAAAAATAAAATAATTGTTCATAAAAGTAAAATAATTGTTCATAAAAGTTGAATATAAATTATATTCATAAAAAGTGCAATATATATTAATAAACACAAAATTTTCATAATATATATATATATATATATATATATATATATATATATATATATATGTGTTCATAAAATGAAATATATGTTCTTAAAAATTTATAAATACGTTCGATAATTTGCATCATGGGATACCTCGTTGCTTTTGAAATAGTGCATTTGATTGGGAATGCTCTGAAACCGGACCAGGCGGGACTCCGAAACCCGGACTCGATGCCGGACCAGGACTGAGAAAATTATGGGGAAAAAGTGTCTAAATTTACTAGCATTAGGTTCTCCTTTCTGTGTACCTTACTGAGGGGTAGGAAGTTATTTTTTGGGAGCACTGATATTGGATGTATGTTATATATATAGATACAAATCTTAATTTTATTTATGGTAAATTGAAGATTGTCAAGATTGTATTCTTTCTTTCTTTCTTTCTACAGGAATGAATCGCCGTTCTATATCGGCGCACTCCTACATAGTAGGATGGCTAATGCGCTTTGTACAAATATACAGCCATGATCGCCGTTCTATATCGGCGCACTCCTACATAGTAGGATGGCTAATGCACTAAAAACTTGCATCAACACACACAAAAAAAACGTGCCACTAATCTACGAATTCATACATATATGTATAACAGTAACGGTAAAAGCGTGCTATACAAATACTGTGTATACATTGTCCATTATGTTTGAAGACGGATGATAATTTATGCCGTGTAATGATCATCATTGCTCTATGCCTTAAATACTTTTTTCTATTATATGCTAGCTGTGTGGATAAATATATATACATGTCAAGTCTAAATTGAAAACAACGTTCAAACATATGATTGCGTTGGATAAAAACCGCAATTTTTATACGTGTGCATGCAAAACAAATTTCTTGGTAGAGGGGTCTAAATACAGCACAAACAACACTTTCCAAAAGACCAAATGAGTGAAAAAGTATATTTTAACAAAACGCATTTGATATTTAAATAAAGTGCCTAGAAAATCTATAAAGTGCCTTGAAAATCAACCTAACAATGTTAGAGTAGATCTGATTCTTTACTTCCTCCCCGACCGGGAATGAAACCTGTACTTTTCACTTCATACTTCTACGACAACACCGCCTAGCATTGCGCAGAAGCCTTATCCCATCCCCTAACTATAGCTGATAAAAATCAGCTTTCGTTTCGGGAGGTGTTACCTTCTCGTAGGAATTATATATATATATAAATGAGCATGAGTTCGAATCCCGGCGAGGGAAGAACAAAAAGTTGCTTCCGCAAATTTGCAGATTTAACATTGTTGTGCTGTTATATATATATATATATATATAGTGTCTAAAGATAGCAACAATCAACATTCAATCTATCTAGGCGTGGATCAGTTTGAAAATAAACTGATGCAGTTACTAAATTGAATTATATAAATGCCTAAGAATGTAATTTTAACACACTAATGAGTGTTATGAAAATAGTTGTTATATTTTATATATTCACGCAATATTTTGCTAAACAAATTAGCTTCACCAGGCGCGTGCAGCCATCCAGGTAAAAATCGGATGCTGTAAAGATATTTTTGCAGCTTATTGTACATGTCTTTTAAATATATTTTTGCAGCTTATTGTACATAGCGATTATTAAATCAAAACAAATAATTGTGTTAAATAAATAGTAAGAAGTTCAAGATTTATTCCTTTGGTTTTTGATAAAACTGTTTTTCATCTCTCTCATTCAGTCCACCAGGTTCAAGATTACGTAGCTGATGCATCCAAAATCTCTCTCTCTCTGTTTTCTAGTTTGTGTGTCCCAATTTTGGTTACATTGAAAAATATAGTGCACACAGACCCAGTGGAGTGGCAAGTTAATGTTTGAGTATTCAGTATTTGTTGGCAAGTCATACATCGTCTGTTACCACACGACTTGCACCATATAGCAGTTGAACAGCTTTTATTAGAGGAGACATCAGCTTTCACAAATGAGTCTTTCAGACTTGCTGGTCTCCGAAAAGATAAGACAGGAGGTTTGGGAAAGATCTTGGATAATTTTGGGTGCTTGGCAATAATTTGCCAATTGGCACGGATCAAACGTGAAAGGTTAGTAAAGGCGGGATTGTATGTTACAACAAATGGAACTATTTCTCTGCGCCTCATCTGTTTGTACTGTAATAGGTCATTGCGGCTGTTATTGTTAGCACGCGCAAACCCCTTATCTATGTCTCGTTTCTTATAATCTCGTTTGGTCAAAAATCCGCGATGTTCCTGTAACCGTTTAGTGACAGCCTCCTCAGAGGAGCAAATCAGCTTTACACTTAGAGCTTGACTGTACGGGATACTTTTTGTGCAGTGTTTGGGGTGACAGCTTTGGGGAGAAATGACGGTCACATAGATGAGGATACAATCGGATATTTAAAACCAGAGAACCCCAAGCCTGGTCGATTGTATCTTCTTCCCAAAATACACAAGGTTAACAACCCTGGTAGACCCATTGTATTCGCAAACGGCCACCCGACTGAGAAAATCTCGGAATTCGTAGACTTTCATTTAAGATCTCATGTAGAAAATCTTCCTTCTCACATTCAAGACACCACAGATTACCTTCGTAAAATGGAACCCATGAACCCTCTTCCTCCGGAAACTCTCCTTGTCACTTTAGATATCACCTCATTGTATACCAACATACCTCATGATGACGGAATACAATCATGTAAGGAAATATGGGACTCGCGCAACACTTTAAAACCACCTACCGAATGTTTAGTCCAGCTGCTTACTCTGGTTCTGAAATGCAACATTTTCACCTTTAATGGTGAACATTACCTTCAGATAAACAGAAGAGCGATGGGGACGAAAATGGCACCGTCTTACGCCAATATTTTCATGGGCAAATTAGAGAAACAAACCATTTCAACATCTTTATCCAAACCTGTCTTGGTTCCGTTTCATCGATGATGTTGACATTAAATGGATTGAATCCCAACAAAAACTGGATGATTTTATCAGACATGCAATCAACGCCCACCAGTCAAGGAGTGACTACACCTGCAAGCCCGACCTCCCCGTAAGGACATTTTGCAGTTTTTGGTTATTATCTTGAATATTAATTAATAGATAGAGATAAACTGTAAGCAGCAAAATTGTTCAGCAAAGTAAGATCTACAAATAAGTCAAACATGATCAAAATTGTCAATTGACCCCTTCAGGAGTTATTGCCCTTTAAAGTCAATTTTTCACAATTTTTCGTAAATTTTTTAATCTTTTACAAAAATCTTCTCCTCTGAAACTACTGACCAAATTAAACCAAACTTGGCCTAAATCATCCTTAGGGTATTTAGATTAAAAAAAATGTATCCGATGACCCCGCTTATTAAACAAGATTGCCGCCATGGCTAAAAATAGAACGGGGGGGGGGGGGGGGGGGGGGTAAAATGCAGTTTGGCTTATATCTCTGAAACTAAAGCAAAAAAGAGCAAATCTGACATGGTGTAAAAATGTTCATTAGGTCAAGATCTATCTGCCCTGAAATTATCAGACGAATCAGACAACCTGTGGTTGGGTTGCTGCCCCTGAATTGGTAATTTTAAGGAAATTTTGCAGTTTTTGGTTATCATCTTGAATATTATAATAGATAGAGATAAACTGTGAACAGCAAAAATGTTCAGCAAAGTAAGATCTACAAATAAGTCAACATGATCAAAATTGTCAATTGACCCCTTAAGGAGTAATTGCCCTTTATAGTCAATGTTTTTTTCGTAAATTTTTGTAATCTTTTACAAAAATCTTCTCCACTTAATCTACTGGGCCAAATAGAATTAAACTTATTCACAATTTTCAATCGGATATCTTGATTGAAAAATGTATATCCGATGACCCTGCCATCCAATCAACATGGCCACCATGGCTAAAAATAGAACATAGGGGTTAGCTATAGAAGTCTAAGGGAAAATTGTAAAAAAAACAATTTCAAATTGTCACAACTTGAAAACTGATTTAAATAATGATAAGGGGTCTTCAATAACTATTGTAAGACTACAATGGGATGACCTGCTTTTAATTTAACTACTTGGCCAAATTAAACCAAACTTGGCCTCAATCATTATTAGGGTATCTAATACGATTTATTATGATTTTAACCTTATTTTACATGATTTCCAAAACCACAGTAGATACAGGTGAGCGAAACAGGCTCTTGAGAGCCTCTAGTTTTCATATGAAATCCATAGTCAATGCTTTTGTGAATACAGTCTATCATAATATGTATAAGCATGTCACATTCAAACAAGTTCTGATAGAGCCCTTTATTTAAGTTTTCCAGGTATGATTTTATTTTCTGGAGGTGCCTTTCACGTGTATGATTATGTCTACTGCATGAAAGTATGAAGTGTTCTAGATCTTCATTTGCTGTATTACACAATGTACATATTGGGGATATATTTTCATTGTGTCTAGACCTAACTGTCTGTAGCATATATGTCTGTGTTACTAGTCTGCTCTTTATTTCTCCTGTTTTCATATCAGTTGGGTTGTTTCCTGTACACAGATATTATGCGGCAGAACGGATGGGTTGTACTGTATTTGAAGGTATTTCAGTGTCTTTTTATTTGAGAGGTCTTCTAAGCATACTGCGGCATGCCAGTATTATATTTATACATGTTATAAAAATTACAGTTACATTTGTCGATGTGTATTTATTTCGTGTAGTCTTAAGTCCGGGCTCACATAAAACTATTGGCGTAAAAAAATAAAGGTCAGTCCGGGCTGTGAACTGAAGTCAGACTGAGTCAGTGACCCCGGACTTAAGAGCATACAATTCTCTTATGAAAAAACTTGAAGTCCGGGGTCATTTTAGGTCACAACCCGAACTCGATTATTCAATATTATATAAATTCGTTTATGTCGTCTTCGGAGAATATTCCTAACATTTGTTTATGTGTTTTCAAAATTTATCTTGCAAATATGTATACAATCTTCAATTTACCAGAAATGAAATTAAATATATACTAGTATATAATCTACTATCAAATATAATAAATAAAAAAATATTGACACTGACGAAGGCTTTCTATTCAGCCGAAATATTTGTCAACACGATTTTATAACATTATCTTCGTATATTACCATCTTATATAATTACCGTTGCGCAAACTTTAGACTTTTAAAATTTTGTCCTTATCTGTGCATTATCGTCTATTCTAGACGATCCGGTACATATTAAATTGGCTGGTTGGTCTTTTTTATAGACCTCTATATATATTATCAAACATCCAATTCCTGTGCTCAAAAACTTAACTTCTTTCCCTCAGTAGGGTACACAAAAGGAGAACATTTAGCCATTTTTCCCCATAATTTTCTCAGTAATGGCCCGGCCTCTAGTCCGTGTCCGGGTTTCAGACCAAAGTCCGGGTCCGGAGTCCCACCCTGTCCGGTTTGCCAATCAAATACACTGTTACAAAAGCAACGAGGTATCCCATGTGCAAATTATTGAACGTATTCATAAATTTTTAAGAACATATATTTTATTTTATGAACACATATTTTAATTTTTTTTTAATGAAATTTTTTTGTTTTTGAAAATATAATGCACTTTTTATGAATATATATTCAACTTTTATGAACAATTATTTTACTTTAATGAACAATTATTTTACTTTTATGAACAATTATTTTACTTTTATGAACATATATTTTACTTTTATGAACAATCATTTTACTTTTTTTTTTTTTTTATGAACATATATACATTTTTTATGAACAAATATTTATTTTATGAACAATTATCTATGTTTTATGCATATATATTTTATTTTCTGAACACATATTTTGATTTTTTGAATATATGTTTTGTTTTTATGAACACATATTCGTTTTTACGAACAATTATTTGACTTTATGAACATATATTTTTTTTTTTTGTGAATATTGCAACGTTTGACACGCCATATTAAACAATCATACAAAACGTGATTACTTGTCAATTGGTTTCAGGAAACAGTTTAAATGGCACACCCTTTTCGTTATTTTCGTTATCGTCCGGAGTTTAAATTCTTATACTTCAAACTTTTAGGAAATTAAACAATCATACAAAACGCGATTAACAATATTTTACTAGTCATTTAATTTCAGAAAAATAGTTTAAATGACACACTCCTTTCGTTATCAACACTTCCGGAGTTTAAATTTACTGAAAATGATTTATGAGGGTCTCGATCGGGGTCCTTCATTTCTGTATTCTTTAATTTTTTATGCCATTTTTCTCCATTCATTATACTTTTTGCCTATTATTCTCTATTCTTCATATTTTAGCACCTCACTATTTCTCTATTCTTTATATTTTTGCTTATTATTCTGTATTCTAAAAACCCCCATCCACACCCTCATTTATTGTTAAAGAATTGATAACATTGTGGTTATTTTACCTTGTCCTGCTTCATAAATCGAGCCAAATTGAAACGTAACTAAATTTGAATATTAAAGATTCTTAATCAAATATACCGAGTTTGATACCATACTTGAAAAAATTAACACCTGTTTTTATGGCGTGTCAAATGTTGCTATATTCACAAAGTATAAAATATATGTTCATAAAATAAGATAATTGTTCCTAAAAACGAGTCTATGTTCATAAAAACAAAATAGATATTCAAAAAATCAAAATATGTGTTCATGAAATAAAATATATATGCATAAAACATAAATAATTGTTTATAAAAAAAATATTTGTTCATAAAAACAAATAATTGTTCATAAAAAAGAAATATTTGTTCATAGAATTAGATATTTTTTCATAAAAGTTAACTATATATTCATAAAAAGTTAAACATATTGTATTCATGAAAAGTTCAGTATATATTCATACACGCAACATTTTCATTCAAAAAAATAAAAACACGTGTTCATAAAATAAAATATATGTTCTTAAAAATTTATGAATATGTTCAATCATTTGTATCATGGGCTACCTGGTTGCTTTTGTAACAGTGTATTTGATGGGGTACGCACTAAAACGGGACTCCGGACTCGGACCCGGACTTTGGTCTGTAACCCGGACACGGGCTAGAGGGGCTGGACCAGGACTGAGAAAATTATGGGGGAAAAGTGTTTGAATTTACTACCATTAGGTTCTCCTTTTGTGTACCCTACTGAGGGAAGGAATTTAGTTTTTGGAGCACTGGAATTGGATGTATGATGAATTATATATATATAGAAGTCTATAAAAAGGGCAAACCAGCAAATTCGATATGTACCGGATCGTCTAGAATTGACAATACTGCGCACATAAGGAAAAACTCATAAAAGTCTAAATATTTGCGCAACGGTACTAATATAAGATGGTAATATACGAAGATGATGTTATAAAATCACGTTGACAAATATTTCGGCTGAACAAATGGACTTCGTCAGTGTCAATATTTTTGTTATTATTATTATAATATATAAGGGCGTAGTGAAGGCATATCTAGAAGCATTTTATCTTTTCCAAAATAACGACAATCCGCTTGAGAAGTGCATATATAAATATATAGAACATATCTCTATCTAGATTTTAAGGGGCTATCTACCTATTATTTATTTGGACACCTTAGCATATAGTGCTTTGACTTTTTTCTTTTCCTGCATATTTGCCGCATAGTGCTTTAATGTGCCCTAAATATTGGAACATATTCTACATAAATTGCAAATGAACGCATCTATCCAGTATAAACAGTATAATATCTAAAGTATAAGACATTAACTTTTAGTGTTAACCTATAGACTGCTATAAAGCTAATCTTTTTTTATGGATATATCCGCAAGCTGGGCATATACTAGCATCAAGTATTTTAGGCATGGAGCAATAATGATCATTACACGCATAAATTATCATCCGTCTTCAACCGATTGAACTGTAATGCACGATGTATAAACAGTATTTGTACAGCACGCTTTTATCGTTACCGTTATATATATTATCATGACAAAAGAACGTGCCACTAATCCAAAAATATATGCCTGAATTGGTGGATTAGTGGCACGTTCTTTTGTGTGTTGATATAAGTTTTTAGTGGGTGCTGGTGTATATTTGTATATAGCACATTAGCCATCTTACTATGTAGGAGTACGTCAATAAAGATCGGCGATTCATACCTGTAGAAAGAAAGAAAGAAAGAAAGAAAGAAAGAAAAAAAGAAAGAATACAATCTGGACAATCTCCGATTTACAATAAATGAAATAAAAATTATATATATATATGTTGTTTTCAATTTAGACTTGTTTCTATTTTTTCGTTTCGGCTTGTATTATATTTGCCTTCGGGTTTATATAATCCGTTCATCCTATTTCGACTCTTCAAAATTCAAGAGTCAATCCTAAATTGAGGTAAATTATATGGCCTTCCAAATACCGTTTCGATTCCTAACATCACTGAAGAGACATAATTTGTAGAAATCCGGATATGGCGTACCAATTTTTGCACCTCATGTTTGCGGTATACCATCTTTCCGCAAGTTTATTGTTTTCTGTTTGGTATTAAATTAATAATTAAGATCCATTTTGTTACATCTGGTGATCCGTTTATTTGGCAATCGCCATGGTAGTCAGCAGGGTTTAAGAACATCCCTTGTTCGACCTGCTAGTCAAATGCGTTTTGTTAAAATATACTATTGCACTTTTTTGGTCTTTTGGAAAATGTTATCTGTGCTGTATTTAGACCCCTCTACCAAGAAATTTGTTTTGCATGCACACGTATAAAAATTGCGGTTTTTATCCAACGCAATCATAGGTTTGAACGTTGTTTTCAATTTAGACTTGTTTATATTTTTTCGTTTTGGCTAGTATTATATTTGCGGTCGGGTTTATATAATCCGTTAATCCTATTTCGACTCTTCAAAATTCAAGAGTCTTTCATAAATTGAGGTAACTTATATGGCCTTCCAAATACTGTTTCGATTCCTAACATCACTGAAGAGACATTAATTGTCGAAATCCGGATATGGTGTACTAATTTTTGCACCTTTTGTTTGCGGTATACCATCTTTTCTGCAAGTTTAGTGTTTTCTGTTTGGTATTAAATTAATAGTTTATATCCATTTTGTTACATCTGGTGATCCGTTTATTTGGCAATCGCCAATGGCAGTCAGCAGGATTTAAGAACATCCGTTGTTCGACCTGCTAGTCAAATGCGTTTTGTTAAAATATACTTTTTCACTTTTTTGGTCTTTTTGAAAATGTTGTTTGTACTGTATTTAGACCCCTCTACCAAGAAATTTGTTTTGCATGCACACGTATAAAAATTGCGGTTTGTATTCAACGCAATCATATGTTTGAACGTTGTTTTCAATTTAGACTTGTTTATATTTTTTCGTTTGGTTTTGTATTATATTTGCCTTCGGGTTTATATGATCCGTTCATCCTTTTTCGACTCTTCGAAATTCAAGAGTCTTTCATAAATTGAGGTAAATTATATGGCCTTCCAAATACCGTTTCGATTCCTAACATCACTGAAGACACATTAATTGTCGAAATCCGGATATGGTGTACTAATTTTTGCACCTTTTGTTTGCGGTATACCATCTTTTCCGCAAGTTTATTGTTTTCTGTTTGGTATTAAATTAATAGTTAAGATCCATTTTGTTACATCTGGTGATCCGTTTATTTGGCAATCGCCAATGGCAGTCAGCAGGGTTTAAGAACATCCGTTGTTCGACCTGCTAGTCAAATGCGTTTTGTTAAAATATACTTTTTCACTTTTTTGGTCTTTTGGAAAATGTTGTTTGTGCTGTATTTAGACCCCTCTACCAAGAATTTGTTTTGCATGCACACGTATAAAAATTGCGGTTTTTATCCAACGCAATCATAGGTTTGAACGTTGTTTACAATTTAGACTTGTATATATATATATGTTGTTTGTGCTGTATTTAGACCCCTCTACCAAGAAATATGTTTTGCATGCACACGTATAAAAATTGCTGTTTTTATCCAACGCAATCATAGGTTTGAACGTTGTTTTCAATTTAGACTTGTATATATATATATGTTGTTTGTGCTGTATTTAGACCCCTCTACCAAGAAATATGTTTTGCATGCACACGTATAAAAATTGCTGTTTTTATCCAACGCAATCATAGGTTTGAACGTTGTTTTCAATTTAGACTTGTATATATTATTTTATGAACACATATTTTGATTTTTTGAATATATATTTTGTTTTTATGAACATATGATATACTGGTTTTTACGAACAATTATTTTATTTTATGAACATATATTTTATTTTTTGTGAATATTGCAACGTTTGACACGCCATATGTTTTGTTATTTTGACAATATGTAGTTTATATCAGTTTTTTTTTTAATACAGGATAGCTGGTCTTTCTTGCATGTGAAAAAAATGTTATAATTAAGTATACAAACATTTTTTGCGAATTCCAAATTTCTAAATAATTAATTAAGAGGTTGCAGACACATATACATTGAGTAAAAAAGTTGAGTGACATATGTCTTAATCAAAAGTTTTGAAATACAAAATCTCCAAAGTTGCGGGGATAATTGTGAAAACGCGTTTTTGTCGAGTAAACATTCACCGTATAGTTTATTTCGTGTGTAACAATAATTCATTTGTTGTTGCGTTCAGAAGAATTTTTATTTTTTGCAAAATTTTAATTTTCATTGAAATAGTACACATCTTTGTTTAGGGGCCAGCTGAAGCCCGCCTCTGGGTGCGGGATTTTCTCGCTGTGTTGAAGACCCATTGGTGGCCTTCAGCTGTTTTCTGCTCTTTGGTAAGGTTGTTGTCTCTTTGACACATTCCCCATTTCCATTCTCAATTTCATTTATTTACTCAATATGGTTGGGTGTAATATGTGACAGTCTCTAAAGGATGCAAAACAAATATTGGTCAAATCCTGTCAATCTGTGATATAAAGCTACCTAATTAAAGAAATAAAAAAACACCTGTTTTATTTAATATTAAACAAAGGCGAATCTTGAACAAACACGCATTATATATGAGTCAGTAAACATTGCTTTAAATTAAAAAAACTAATTGTATGTGCCTGTCCCAAGTCAGGCGCCTGTAATTCAGTGGTTGTCGTTTGTTGCTGTGCAACATATTTGTTTTTCGTTCATTATTTTGTTCATAAATTAGGCCGTTAGTTTTCTCGTTTGAATTGTTTTACATTTGTCATTTCGGGGCTTTTTATAGCGGACTATACGGTATGGACTTTGCTCGTTGTTGAAGGCCGTACGGTGACCTATAGTTGTTAATTTCTGTGTCATTTGGTTTCTTGTGGAGAGTTGTCTCATTGGCAATCATACCACATCTTATTTTCATAAATAATAATTATATGATTAATATATCAATACGATATCGGGCGCGGTATGTTCTCGCTTTTTTAAATGGACATTTGGTCCTCCATTTTTAAGGAAATTTGCGCTTTTTAAACTATAGATCTATAGATGCTCTAAAGAGCCAGTTTCGCTCACCTAGATCTATGTGCATCTTCAACAATGGACACCCTCCAACATTGCGGACTAGAATGGAATTCATTACAAAAATCTCTTGTTTGTTGATTATATATTGCTGATATTTTTTTCTGTTTACAGTTTGTCTCCATCTTTCTTAGTTTTTGATCAAAACACAAAAAAAAGGTCAAATCGCTCCTATAAAGAGTCTATACTGACGACTTCGGGAACATTTGACGTATTTGTAGATCTTGATTTGCTGATCATTTTTGCTATTAAAAGTGTCTATCTATATTATATCGTTTTCAAGATGATAGGCAAAAACTCAATTAATTGTAAAAATTGTCATTAAAGAGCAAGAACTCCAATAAGTAGTCGACCAACGATTTCGGCTATGTTGACTTATTTGTAGATCTAGTCCTATTTAAATTGGCTATCTATCTAATAATAGTTTTCAAGATAAGAGGCAAAACACTAAAATGGATAAAAATACTATCCAATGAGGAGTCATCTGACGATACCGACCATGTTAACTTATTTGCAGATCTTGTCTTGCTGATCATTTTGGTTTATTTAAGTCTATCTATCTATTATAGTTGTTGCATAATTTATAAGCAAAAAAAGCAAAAAAATTATAAAAATCGTTAAAAGGCAATAACTCCAATAAGGAGTCATCTGGCGATACCGACCATGCATTTGACTTATTTGTAGATCTTGTCTTGCTGATCATATTTGCTGTTTAAAGTTTCTCTCTGTCTATTATAATTTTCAAGATAATTGGCAAACATGAAAAATAAACTGTTAACACAGAGATATGTCTCGCCTTTTTGTTATTTTGATAATGCAAATGTTGAAACTAAAATAGCATTACTTTAACATGTAAGTTATGCAAATATTCAATGCACCATGACTGAAGGTACAGGGCTAAATAATCTCCACGGAAATGAGATGTGCCAATGCTAATACAACTGCATACAAAATACAATTGACTTATCATATTTCATTCCCTTTAAACAAACCTCAACACAAACATTAACATGTAAACTATGTAAAATTTTCAAAGTCAATGAACCATGATGAGGGGGTGGGGCTATATAATCTCCATGAAAATGAGACTTGCAAATGCCAATCATTGACTTAACATTAGTGGTTCATCTTAAACTGATCTAATCACAAACTAATACATGTAAACTAAGCAAAAGTTTCAAAGTCAATAGACCATGACTGAGGGTAAGGACCAAATATTCTCCATGGAAATGAGATGTACTAATGTTTATACAACTGCATACCAATCATTGACCTACCACTAATGATTCCTCTTTAACTGACCTAATCACAAACTAATACATGTAAACAAAGCAAAAGTTTCTATGTCAATAGACCATGACTGAGGGGGCGGGGCCAAATAATCTCCATGGAATTGAGATGTGCCAATACTAATACAACTGCATACCAAATATCATTGACCTACCACTAGTGGTTCACCATAAACTAGACCTAATCACAAACTAATACATTGTTGACGTCGCCGTCGCCGCCGCCGCCGGAAACAGCTTACCTGTGTCTCGCTGTTTGACTCCGTCAAGGCGAGACAAAAATGGTAAAATTCGGCATTAAAGGGCAACAACTCCTATAAGAAGTCGCCTGACAGTTTTGATGCAAATGGTCATTAGGTAGATCTCATCATTCTCAACATTTCTGCCTCCGTCAGATTTTCTCTATTAATAGAAGTCTGGAGCTGGCATGTCAGTTAACTGCTAGTAGTCTGTTGTTATTTATGTATTATTGTCATTTTGTTTATTTTCTTTGGTTACATCTTCTGACATCAGACTCGGACTTCTCTTGAACTGAATTGTAATGTGCGTATTGTTATGCGTTTACTTTTCTACATTGGCTAGAGGTATAGGGGGAGGGTTGAGATCTCATAAACATGTTTAACCCCGCCGCATTTTTGCGCCTGTCCCAAGTCAGGAGCCTCTAGCCTTTGTTAGTCTTGTATTATTTTTAATTTTAGTTTCTTGTGTACAATTTGGAGTTTAGTATGGCGTTCATTATCACTGAACTAGTATATATATTTGTTTAGGGGCCAGCTGAAGGACGCCTCCGGGTGCTGGAATTTCTCGCTGCATTGAGACCTGTTGGTGACCTTCTGCTGTTGTCTGTTCTATGGTCGGGTTGTTGTCTCTTTGACACATTCCCCATTTCCATTCTCAATTTTATTCAAGATAATAGACAAAATTTGAAATTTACCCCTATATTATATATTTAGCCATGTCGGCCGTGTTGGTTGTCATCGGACACATTTTTTGAACAAGATACCTTAGTGATGATTGTGGCCAAGTTTGGTTAAATTTGGCCCAGTAGTTTCAGAGGAGAAGATTTTTTGTAAAATTTAACGACGACCACGAACGACGGACACCAAGTGATGAGAAAAGCTCACTTTGCCCTATTGGCCAGGTCAGCTAAAAAGGACATTTGCGCTTATCAACATAACATTATAGTCTTGGTGTTTTATTATTTTCTCCTCATTTACCTAGGCTGGAAGAAATTCATGTAATTTACATGTACCATTTGTATTCCAATTGTATTGATAAGAGAGTGCTAATGACTGCATGAATCTATCGCCACCATTCTTGTGTCAGATGAAAAGAGATCGAATAAAAATAAATCCATAATAACAACCATGACTCTTTCTTCAAACAGTTGAAGCGGCGTAAAGCAATCACCAATCAATCAATCAAACAGTTGAAAACAGTGAGAGAGAAAAAAACACTTTATCAATATCGTGTGTCCGAATGGCTTTTCTCTAGATTTGCCTTCAGCAGGGATGCTCAAACCCAAATATTGGAAAGCCAGAGATGTACATTTATTTTAAAAGTGCCGTGGGCTTAAAGTTCAATGTTTGATCTCCACCAATACAATCGAAATAAGCTAAGATAAACATTGATGTTAGATTTTCTCAGATTTTTCACGCAATAGAATGAACACAGACTGAGAGGAATGAAGTTTCCGTTTTTAAATAGATGAATGGTACAAATATAAGTTTATTTTAATTTGCGTAATGATTACAACTCATTAAGATTTTATATATGGTAAAAAAAATGCTCTGTCAATTTAGTTCAGATGTATCAAAGTTTAAAGCGCAAACGTCCTGTGCCCAAGATAGCCTATGTATGTAACGTGTGAACAAGACTAATTAACAACTGTCTTTTGACAATGTGTGGGTTGCTTCAAAAATGTAGAAAAACAATCTATTTATTGAATGTCAATTAGATATGTTCGAAAATGCTATTTTACTTAAATAGTATACTCTTGTGTGGATGTGAAATTTTGGGTTTTGAAACCTTGGAGTAACTCGAAAGAGTTTATTTGCGATTCTGCAAATTTATACTAAATTTGAAACAGTCGACCTCAAATTTTATGATATACGGACAGCTGGGTATATAACCCATTTTAATTCATGCATGAGTTCGTATGGTAAATTTTTGGTGTCGCCTTTTACATGGAAAAGAATGTAAACTCTGTAAATTCAGTGGTCGTCGTTTGTTGCTGTATATCATATTTGTTTTTCGTTCATTATTTTGTATATAAATCAGGCCGTTAGTTTTCTCGTTTGAATAAGTTTACATTTGTCATTTCGGGGCCTTTTATAGCTGACTATGCGTTATGGGCTTTGCTCATTTTTGAAGGCCGTATGGTGACCTATAGTTGTTAATTTCTGCGTCATTTTGGTCTCTTTTGGAGAGTTCTCTCATTGGCAATCATACCACATCTTCTTATTTTATATATCCTCTCTTTTATATGAATTATTATCTATATATTCGAATAATTATGAATTTGAAAGTAAATGGTTGTTTTATAATCTGCTGTACCCCTATTTTTGACATTTTTATCTATTATGTCTGTTTGTTTTGTTCACACATTGTTGTCAATATAATGGAATTTTATGCGACTGTCATCATTACAAGTGAGAGGTTTAGCTAGCTATAAAACCAGGCTTAATCCATCATTTTCTTCTACATAAGGAAATGACTGTACCAAGTCAGGAATATGACAGTCGTTTGCCATTCGTTTGATGTGTTTGAGCTTTTGATTTTGCCTTTTGATAAGGGACTTTCCGTTTGAATTTTCCTTGGAGTTCGGTATTTTTGTTATTTTACTTTGTAAGAAACACATTAGACAATTGTGGAATGTCAAATATTTTGAATCAACAGGTTTTTTTTCTGCTTTGTGGATTTCTAAATATACAGAAAAAAACTGAAAGAACAATTTATACATGAATGAGATGAAAATATTAATTCTACCTCTAAAGGTATATGTGATGGAGCATTTAAAACAAATTTCAAATTTGCAGAATATTTATCTATTTTACCATAGAATTGTATGTATATGTTTTATAAATTTAGATGTGGTGGTCACCGTTTACCAGTCGAGACAGGAAGATGGCATAATCTGTCAAGAAATGATAGACTCTGTCGTCTCTGTGGCTCGGCTGAAATCAGTGACGAGTATCATTATATTTTGTCTTGTAAATCTTAAGACAATGAAAGAAAGAAAAAAATATTTACCGGAATTGTGTTGGAAAAATGCAAACACCTTAAAGGGGCATTAGCTGTCAAATTCATGATCACCGATTTCACTCAAATTCTCATAATTGATTTATAACATACTAAAACGTATATCCAAATTACAAAAAGTCAAAAATAAACAATTTACAATGCATGGACTTGACAAAATATTTCAACATTTCGTGTGTATTTTTGTTTTGACGTCATCTAATTTACCATCGAGATGACCTCCGAAGACTGTCGACGGTCATTTAACCTGACATAAATATAAATCTAGATATAAACAGATAGTGACCACGTGCAATTGGATTTTTCTACGTCTGTTTGATTTCATATTGTAGGTTAAAAAATATGTTAAGTTTTACTTTGTAATAGATTTTACCTGTATAGGAATGATTTTTTTTTGTGAATCGATTCACTCAACCAAATGGTTCATCCTTGTTTCAGTTTCAATGTTGACATTCTTTTCCTTTTAATATCTGAATACATGCGTAACCCATCCCCACCTAAGGGGTAAAATTAAAGGTCACATGAATACGGATTCAATAAGGTCGAATTATTCACTTGCAAGTCATATAATTCATCAGCGATGTTTCTTAGCTTATTTTGACAAAATTAAACCAAATTGGCTGCCAAAAGCGAATTATTTTTTCACTTTATCACTTTCATTTATGATTGAGCAAAAAAGAAATCATACTTTATTTTTTTTTATATCTCGTAGCTGATGGCCCTTTTAAATTCTGTAAACTATTTTCCTCAAGTAATATTAAAGTTTAAAAAAAAATATTTCGATATATTAAAGCTGTTAATGTGCAAGTATCTCCTAGTTAATGTAAAACATTCTTTTACACATGCACCGTACAATAATATTGTTGTGTACACTTATTGTATCAAGAGAATGAACCACCATTTATTGTAATAAGAAGTTGGTTGATATTTACGTAATGTAACATGGTCTGCTTACTGTTCTTTTCCCTCAGACTCTCAACAGACGAACTACATCTGTGAGAGCTTGTTCTGATTTTTACATGTTCGGGGGAAACTAGCTTAGAACAATGCCTTTGATGGTGTATGGCATTGCTGCCGATGTAAAGGCAGGCCGGGCGTTGTTGCCGATGTAGAGGCAGGCCGGGAACAACAACAGGAAAGAAAACCAAACTAGAATATCAAGAAACTCGCTATTGATATTATAGCGGCTTGATCAGTTTATGTACTAATTTCTGAATGTCCTAGTAACCCTTAACTGACTGCAACAAACAAAAGAATTTATCATGCTTTATGAGTTATAAATAAAGTTGCTGACGCAGGTTGACCGCTGTCTAACTTCTAAGATCTTATGTTAAACTCTGCCAGACATACAACCGGAGGTCAGTCTGGCCTCAGCCGAAGTTTTATAGAACAGATAAGTTCAATAGTTTATTAGAGTACTTATCTGACACATTTGAAACATCCTACACCTCTCAAAGTATAGAACAGTTAAACAATAATCTTATGTAAAATATTTTACACAGTAGATCTTACATGCATTACCTAATAAACTGCATGGAATAAAATAAATTGCAATTTTTCTATTACAATACACTTATATAACTATATGTCATTAGTTTATGAGAATAAAATCATTCACAAATTCTTCAAAGGTCATTCTGAAAATGATACCGTGTTAGTGAACAATATGTAAGATTCATTAAGCGGTATCTGATTTAAAATTTGGCACCATGCAGAAGTCCATTATTAGTAATGGACTTCTGTAAGTACTCACTATCTGCGACATTTTAATCATAGCACGTTTAGGCCATAGGGTTCAAATTTAAAATTAACTTTTTGACATTTTTGGTGAACAAACGTTTTTGAAATACAGTGTATTTGAAAAATCAAATTATGTTATTATATTCAAATTGCGATTATAAATGTTCTCTTTTTTTTGCTTTTAATCAATGTAACCAATTTCATTTATATGGAAAATGAATGTCCTTGCATTTTTTTGGGGGGAGGGGGGGGGGGGGGGGGGGGGTTTCTATTGAATTTACAACTTTTGTAGACTCGATAAAACTGATGCAATGTTTTTTGATTGTCGATTGTGAAAGACCATTGCAAAATTATGTTTACCTGTACCTGAGACTACTATCCTGTACGTTTCTTTAACATTTGATTGCATTGTGGTTGGGTTTCTGTTAAAACTTATGATATATAATTATTCATATTCTTACACTGAATATACCTTAAATAACCTGTCGGTCGTTTTCATGCATCACTTAAATCCGTATAAATAGAAGGGGTTGTAGATGTTCTTTTAGTATGTGGCACTTGTAAAATTACAATTTCCGGTGTAAACAACAACGTGTTAAAAATCGACTGGCCTTGTACTTTCATTTCTTGTCAAAGGATTTAAATTGAACTTAAGTGCCAATTGGAAATTCTGCGGGACAATTCTTTCTAAAATGGCTTATTTAAGTAAAAAAATATCATGTTTTGCATTGTTAATGACTGTATTAACTGAATATAACCACTGTGTTACCGGGATATTCACAAAGCTTCCTTGGTTATATAAAATTGAAACTGAACAGCTAAATTACGGAGTTGCAGTTTCCGATGTTGACAATGACGGCGACCTCGAATGGATAGTTGCTGGATTTTCTGGCTCGAATTTTGTTCTTAAATATAATAAAAAATCTGGATATTTGGACAATATTGCCAAAAGAAATACACCTTATAAAAACTTAATGGACCCAAAGGGACAAGCAATTGGTGTTTGCGCGTGTGACATCGATGGTGACGGTCGAGAGGAAATCTACTTTTTGAACACCAATAAAGCATATTCGGGAATGTCAAGTTATAGTGACAAATTATTCAAATGGAGAAATGGGCAGTATGAGGATATTTTATTGGATAGTATTAACAAAAATTTGCAAGCTAAAAATTATGCAGGCAGGTCCGTTGCGTGTGTGGATAGATTTGGAAGCGGGAAATATTCAATAGCAGTGGCTACATATTCACATGGCGGGAAAGGAAATTTTGCTTTACTTGAAGTGGATGAGTTTAATTCCTTAACTGATCGGGAAAGCGGTGTACTAGTTATACGCAATGTGGCAGCGGAGACTGGGATATCAAAATCAACAGGTGGACGAGGTCTAGTTGTCGGTCCTATCTTGAATAATAATGGATTATCCGATATTTTCTTTGCGAACGAAGGAAATGAATGGATTGGCAATCCAGGTGATAATTTTTTATTCAAAAACCTCGGAAATGGGACTTTTGTCGATATTGCAACAGAAACTGGGATTCTTGACGGGAAGGAAAATGGACGCGGTATTGCATTAGCAGATTTGAACAACGATGGTCTTCTTGACATTGTTAACGGAAATTGGGAGGGCAAACATCGAATCTTCTTACAATCTAAAAGTCAAAATGGAGAAAGATATTTCAGAAACGTAGCTTCTGCATTTTTTGAACAACCATCTCCAATAAGAACTGTTTTAGCTGCAGATTTCGATAATAATATGCAGACTGATATTTTTATGAATAATATTTTGACCGATAGCAAACCACAACCAAATTATCTGTATGGTGTAAAAGTCCTGTTGGATTCGAATATTACAATTGTCGAGCGAGACGTTGGTGAGGCCATTGAAAAGGAGGGATATGGAACAGGCGCCGCTTATACAGATATGAATGGCGATGGTGTTTTAGAACTACTGATATCCCATGGCGAAAGTAACAAACAACCTTTATCAGTTTACACAGCGAAACAAGAGAAAACTTTTCATAATAACTGGCTGAGGGTTAAACCGCTGACAAGGTACGGTGCGCCAGCACGAGGAGCGCTCGTGTCACTCAATATAGATTCAGGTATCCGCTTAACACAAGTGATCGACGGCGGTTCGGGTTACCTATGCCAAATGGAACCAGTTGCACACTTTGGTCTTGGGAAGCATAAAGCGGTTACCGTTGAAGTTTTATGGACAGATGGCGAAAAAATATCGAAAAAATTAAATGATAATGAAATTAATAAATTAATCATCATTCAACATCCAGTTCTAGAAAACATTTACGCGGAAACCGATATCGCAAAAGACAATTCTAAATTTAATGTAACAGTCTCAACTACATTGAAGGAGGAACTTTGAAAGACTTGGAGTCATTTTTCTAATTTTAAAGTGTTGCTTCATTCGATTCCACATGTAGATTTAACATAATTACTTATTAATGAACCAAGTTCTTCACTATTTCTTCACCACAAATGGCATGTGTTTAATTTGTTGTTTTGTTATTAAAAAAAGTTATTGTATTGGTTTTAAGCTTTCGATTAACCCCCCCAAAAAAGGGCTAGATCTGAAATTAAAGCGAAATCGAATAAAACAAAAAAACAACAACCCCTACCACAAAAATCAAACGAAAAAACAAAAATAAAAAAATATTTATGGATATATAGTTGTCTCCTTTTGCAATTATATCTCCTTATGTGTATATAATCCGGCGAATCTTTGAACAAAAGAAAGCAATTATGTAAAATTATCTTAGCCAAACTGTACTGTTTAAGCATATTTTGTTAACGTATTGTGCTATATATATTTTACCGGAATATATAAATATGGAATGCTGTTATGATTGACAATGAAACAACTGTTCACAAACTTCAAATGAAGTGGATGGAAGCAATTATAGGCAACCACATGACATTCAGCAATGAGAAAAACCGATACCCTATAGTCGGCTATAAAAGTCCCCGACATGAGAAGTACTGAAAACAGTAATGGACTTCTGATTTTACTGAATGTTCATTTTCTCAAGTTTGCTTTTATCTGTTAAATAATGCTGAATTGCAATTACTAGTATCATGATTATTGATAGACGGGCAAGGGAAAATTATTTGAAGAAAATTTAAATTTGACGCGATGTTGTAGGTTTTTTTTTTTTTAGTTTAATTAATCATATGAATATTACACATTGTGACAATACATGTATAGTGCTGCCTTTGCCCTTTGTTTTGTTGTCGTATTGTAATAAGTATTAAAATGAATTTCGGATCATCAGTCACTGTGACAGATTTGTTAAAACACTAGTATTTCATGATCCGAAGACTTCATACATGTATATATACAAGGAGATGGGGTGAACGCGTCAATTAGAAAGCAACACATTATATTCATCAGTGAAACTAAACAACAAAACGTACCACAAAATATCTTGGCGGGGACATTGATTGATTGATTGTTGGTTGGTTGGTTGCTTAACGTACATGTTTACAATGGCAAATCTCATCGAGTCAACATAGTCTTTTTAACATAGACAAGTGTCTATGCAATATATCAAGCATTTAATCGTTCAGTGTCGAAACCAGTTTTAAATTAATTTTGCAGCTGTTATCAAATTTCTACCCATTAACACAACATTCTCTAAATTAAAAATATCATTAAAATATGACACATAAAACAACAACAACTCTTGGTTAGATAACGAAATGTCTGTCAATTCGTTTGAACATTACTAAAAAGTGAGGGATGCTCCTTTCAGAAATCCTCCCTTTTTTCCCGGATCCCACATCCCCATTTGTTTAGCCCCATATCCCACTACCCCACCTTTATACCCCATATATCCCACATCCCAAATGCGTGCCATCCCTTTGAAGTTTTGCAAAACGGTGACATGTATGTGCTAACAAGTTAAGCATGCAATTCAGATTTTTCTATGTGGCTTAATTGACTTATTAATAAAGGTGACAATTGGACTGTTTTCTGCGATGGGTATTTTTCAGTGTAGTTTTAAAGTTGGAAGCAATACTTAAATGTTTCCTATTTTTTTGGGATGGGGTGTATTTTTTACTTGAATTTTAATTTTGTGTAATTAATTCTGGGTATTGCACTACTACTAATCTATTAAAAATTTATAGTGTTTTGGACGGCATAGTTTCATATCAGCAGGTTAAATACTCTTTGCCAGTCGAGAAGGGGGGATGGTACTTCGATCCTTTCAGTATGGTACGGGTGAGCAGCTGAGACATCAAGTACCCCACTCTTTTCGTATATTTTGAATATCAAATAACATGGCCTATTAGGTATTTTTTGACAAACAAGTGTATCTATTATTATCATGCTTACGCTATTTAACGGAGAGAAACACAGTTTTGACAAATATCTGATGCATTTTCGACAGTGGTTTTGATCGCATCGGTGAAAAAAAAATCTACATCTGACTAGTATCATATATACTATCATTTAATGAACAACCTTGTCATATATTTCATCTTAATTACTCGACTTATCATATATCAATAAGCTGTATGAGCTTGCTTTCAGTAATGGTATAGTTAATATTGTTTATACAAATTTGTGTTTTTCCTATCTATTGTACCGCTATATTAGAGTTCAGCGGCTGGGTCTAACACATTGAATTCAATGTATAAGTTCCCAGAGTTCAGTGGTTTTCCTGTTTGGATATTCATTGTATGTTATAGGGGTGGGGTTGAGATTTACGTTCTATTTAGACACGGGGCTATTGTTGGATTGTATGTTACCGTCTAGATGGTTTTTTGATTTGTGTCGCTGAGTTTCTGTCTCACATATTTCCAACAATTCCCTTTATTCATACTAAGGCCTAAGTAGAATCGTGCATTCTGCTTAAAAGATAATGGCCTCGCAATAAAGTATATACAAAATGATAAATTTTATATTTACACAATGAATAGGGCTAGCTTAACTTAAATTAAGAGAACCGCAGTTTCGTTAACTTCGATATTTTAAGGAAAATGTGATTCATTGACACTTAATTCACTGCCAAAAGTGTTTTTTATAACATTGTAAAACAATATACGACCACCAAAATTTGTTTGCGGTCGTATAAAAATCGATCGACATTAGCGAATCTGATCCATTAACATGCAACTTGTGTTCGTGCAAGTGGTTAAAAAGGCTTGGCATTCGTCTAAACTCGGCCGATTCCGTTCCTCCGGATTCACCCGAGGATTGCCGATTAAGTGCTGTGGCATCTGATCGGGCCGTTACAGCTCTTCTATAAAAAGCATGCAAAGCAAAGGAGGGACGACAGATACCAGAGGGACAGTCAAACTCATAGATCGAAAACAAACTGACAACGTCATGGCCAAAAATAAAAAGACAATCAGACAAATAATAGTACAGATGACACAACATAGAAAACTAAAGACTAAGCAACACGAACCCCACCAAAAACTGGGGGTGATCTCAGGTGCTCCGGAAGGGTAAGCAGATCCTGCTCCACATGTGGCACCCGTCGAGTTGCTTATGTTATTACAAATCCGGTAAATAGTCTAATTCGGTAAGTCACATTCGTGAAAAGGGAAGGGTATTGTAGTTACGACATAAGGAACATATCCGATATCATCTGTGAAACGGTTATTCCATTGATCGACTTGCTTGCTATGTTTGCTTGGATGTTTGCAAACAATAGGTAGGCGGAGTTTCAGTCTGTTTTATATATACTGGGATTTGATTGGACAATAAAAATTGACATGCAATGAAGTTAATATTTATTGTCCAATCAAATTCCATTATATAGTAAACAGACTGAAACAGACTACCTACCTTTTGTTAACAAACATCCAAACAAACATAGCAAGCAAGTTGATCAAAGGTTTGCTTTGCATGCTTTTATAGAAGAGCTGTAAAAGGCAGAACATATGGAGCTCAATCTATACCCGACCGTGTGAGACCCTCGTGAGTAGTCAAGGTCGTTAATAAAAAAACCTCGTCGCTCAATCAATCAAATTTTCTCGTAGCTATTTTGACTCGACCCTAATCGTGTCTGTGTACCTTTGATTGATTTGTTCAAGATTTGTCTAGTATACTATACAAATCCTTGAATTGTTGTTGCTTGCTTTACATTTGTCTATACAATATATTTGAGCCTCCAAATTGAAACAAATTGTATGGAACCGTCTGCAGAAGCAAAATCTGGATTTCCAGAATCTTTACTTCATTCCTTAAGCTTGGTTTAATCAGAGACATATAATACAATGCATATGTCTCTGGTTAAATTTACAAAGTAGTTCAAGAGATGACTAAAATGGTATTTTTTATAGGGGTTTCAGTGGGAATTATGTGTAACTATTCACCCTAAGAAAACATGAAATGATGATCGTTTATAACGAATCATCCTGTCATCACCCCTTAGTTTCAATAGTGACATTTCCGCTTTTTGGTTGCATAGAAGTTTTTGAAAATTGGCCGATCAGAATCAAAGATTGCCTCAGATGGTCATGGTTTCCATCCGATCGGAACAAAATAATTAATTGTTGCCTGTTTAAAGTCCAGTAACAATTATTTCGTACATGTTTAGGACGATGGATCAAAATGACAATTTATTTATTGATTAGACTATATCCATGCATTATTTTTACAATGTTTAGTAAGGATTTAAATATTAAAATCCTTGTTCAAGATTTAAAAAGTATGCATCATTAATGGATGATGCGATGTGATTCTTGTAGGCTTTTACAAGGAACAAATGGTATTCTGTCGAAAGCTCCTTAGAGCTTCTGTTGTATATTTGACTTATGCTGAATCAAAATAAATTTTTCTAATCTTTTCTTATGCTGCAAAACTCTGCCATTCAAACATCATAAAATGAATATTGATTGTATATGGTGTACTTGATCAACGTATCTAATCTTATTTCTTTAGACCAGTATGAATATTCTTAATTTTATAATATTTAAATAAGATAGTACTGTACACTTTATTATTTAGAGACCCCCCTGTTGTCATATAACCTCTGTTTCATTCTTTCTAGATAGCCTAAGAGACATAATTATTTACTGATGCAACTAAATAACAGATATTTATTTGTATATAGCAAAGCATGATGACCTTAAAATATCGTTTTGATATTTGGGTTGTTGGGTTGACGCCTCATTGACATATTTCCCACATTTTTGTTTTCATATCTATTGATAGAATAGAACACAAGAGTCACTGGATTTTCAGTGCCTGATTTTATTGTATTTGGTTAATTGATCAGTCAAAGTCATGGCTAGAGTTTTAAAAAGTTGAGAATAAAAATAAAATCTCGATTATTGGACTTACAAAAGACAGTACAAGGTAGGAGCATCTGGATGTGGATTACAGAATAGAGAATAATAGACAAAAAGTGCAGAATAAAGGGCAAAAAAAGAATAAAGAAAAATAGGCTAAAATAAAAATATAAAGAATAGAGAATAATGGTCAAAATAAAGAATAGAGAAAAAATAGTCTAAAATATTAAATAATAAAGAAACAAGGACCCCATTCAGTCCCTCATGTTATAATTTTGTACTTTCTTTTGTTATTTCTAGTGCATCATGGACTGTTGTTCAAAGTACACCTATTCCATATCGACTTTTATCTTACATCTCTTCCCCCAATAGTAACAAAAGTTAAATACCATGGTACATGTAACAAGGTTTTTAGTAAACAAGATGACAGACAAAGTAAAACAATGAATGAAATCTAAGTTAATACATATTTAATATTTCCTTAATTATGATTTATAAATATTTTAATCATTATCATGATAAAGGATTTCAAAATTTGAAAATGACCAACCATAACTAAGCAAGGCATATTTAGTTTGTAAATATATATGGTTTAAATAAACTTATTCAAAAGAATAAACTGCATTTGTATGAATAACATATAAAAATAAGATGTGGTATGATTGCCAATGAGACAACTCTCCACAAGAGACCAAATAGCACAGAAATTAACAACTATAGGTCACCATACAGCCTTCAACAATGAGCAAAGCCCATACTAACATGCATTCATAGTCTGTGCTAAAAACTACAGGCACCAAACCAGGGCCTTGACTAGTTAAAATTGGTTCAGGCTAATGAAAATTTTCTGAAATTGGTTAGACATATAGAGGTGTTTTCTTGAGCTTGCATTTCTGTAAATATAGACAATGCAATTTCCCATATGACCTCCCTTTATGGCTAAAACTGTGCCACTTTTACTATGAAGTTTCTTAAAAAATTATACCCTAGAATGGAAAGTTGATATGCACTACTTTTTTATTCAAAGGTCAAAACATAGGGCTGTGCGGCATATTTTCAATATTTATATGCCATGAACTTCTAAGAGTTTAAACTTATACTAAAATTCTGCACTACCCCTCCCTTCACTTCACGTCTTACTCAGAATTCAATTCCAATGCCTACCCTGTGCATTAAAACTGGTAACATTCCCAAGTTATGTCTCTATGAGATGAAACATAAAGATCATATCTGGGAACCAGTACGTAAACAAAACAAAATATCTATGAATATTATATATCTCAGCAAAAGAGGCTTGGTTTATGAAACAGCTGTATTTACAAAGTGCAACCTTGAACTGAGCTTTCGGGCCGGTACTGGTAGGTGTAAAAGCTTTTGACATAGACTGCTCTTTGATTCACAAATACTGTTCATGATATAATACACAATTGTATGAATACAACTTTTGTATGAATGTCTAAATATTTTTTGAAAAAAAATATTCTTTTAGCTGTATTATCTATGTAATAATTAATCCAAGAACTCAAATGTAGAAAAAAGAGTATTCAACAAGTGTCTGAACATCAACAAGTGTCTGAACAACACAACAACGCATTATTTATAACTGTGCTTAGCACTTCAGTGAATTTCATTTAAAACATTTTATTGAAAAATAAATCAAATAGATTGGATAACAGACACAATGCCTATACTTATCCTTTCTCATAACAGAATCGACAAGTTATATATATACAAAATTCTTAATGGTCCTGTCAACCAACTAGAGGCTCTAAAGAGTTTGTGTTGCTCACCTGCATCTTCAACAATGGCCACTTTTTGATAAAAATCATCATGAAAGGGCAATCACTCTATAAAGAGTTAACTAACCTTTTCAGTCATAGGGGTTTTCAAGCTAATAGAAATAAAATGCTCCGCTGGACGCAGCATGATACAACCACAGAGGTCGAACCCTGAACAGTTGGGGCAAGTATGGACACAACATTCAAGCTTGATACAGCACTGAATTTGGATTGTGATTAAATATTTGACACAGCATAGGTTTCTGACACAGAATGAATGTGGTCTAATAACTTAAAAAATTTAAATTTACCTATTCAAACCATATCATTATTATTTGCTTTTATATATAAATCAGAAATAACCAATTTAAAATGGAAAATTTTAAAGATAAAAAAAACCCTCCCTCAAATTTTTTGAACCCCCTTATAATTCATCACTCCAAACTCAATCCCAGCCTTCCCTTTGTGGTATGGTACCTTGCAGTACAATTTCAGAGAGATCCGTACACTTGAACACAAGTTATTGTCTGGAAACTAAGAAAATGCTTATTTTCGGCCCCTTTTTGGCCCCTTTTTCCTAAACGTTTTGGGCAATTACCCCCAAACTCAATTCCAGATTTCCCTTTGTGATATGGAACCTTGTATTACAATTTCAGAAAGATCCATACACTTACACACAAGTTTTTATCGTGAAACTAGAAAAATACTTGTTTTTTGCCCCTTTTTTGGCCCCTTATTCCTAAAATTTTGAGGCAATTACCCCCAAAATCAATCACAGCATTCCCTTTGTGATATGGAACCTTGTGGTACAATGTCAGAGAGATCCATACACTAACACACAAGTTATGTCTGGAAGTTACAAAAATGCTTATTTTTGGCCCCTTTTTGGCCCCTAATTCCTTAACCGTTGGTACCATAACCCCCAAATTCAATCCCAACCTTCCTTTTGTGGTATTGAACCATGTGGTAAAATTTCATAGAGATCCATTCACTTTAACTAAAGTTAGAGTGCGAAAACCAATGTGTCTTCGGACGACGACGAAGACGCCATTGTCATACCAATATACGACCACAAACTCTTTTTGCGGTCGTATAAAAACTTGCATTTTACCCCTATCTTTTTTTAGCCATGTTGGCCATGTTAGTTAGCAGGTGGGGGTCATCAGACATATTTTTTAAAACAAGATACCCTTATGATGATTGTGTCCCAAGTCTAGTTAAATTCGGGCCATAGTTTCAGACGAGAAGAGTTTTGTAAAAGTTAATGACGATGCCAGACGCAAAGTGATGAGAAAAACTCATATTGTTTAAAAATAAAAGGTGACATTATAATTCTTAGTGCAATACACAACCGTATTAATAAGAAACTGTTGACACAGAGATATGTCTCGCCTGTTGGCATAAGATTCAGAAAAGGACAATCTGATGGACAGCAACATTGCTTGCTTGTTATTTCAGTTGCTGGACCATGAACTAGTGGGCAGGGCCAGAAAATGGTTGACAACTGAGATATACAGACAGCAATGTAACTTTATAGAAAATATTGTTGTCTAATTGTTAGTAGTTCCTATCAATATAACTTAGGCAGAGAACTAAACATTGAAAATTGCTAATTAATTCAAAGTGTACTGGACCATGTCCTTAGGGCAGACCCTCGTTAATAGTCGTCAAACTGAAATGTACTGATAGTAATGTGACTTCATACAAAATATCATTGATCTACCAGTATTACAAATAGATCCTATCAAACTAACTTAAGCAGGAAACTTAACATTGAAAATTGCTAATCAATTCAAAGTCACTGGACCATGACACAGGGGGCAGGGCCTCAAAATAGTCATCAAATTGATATGTAATGATAGTAATGCAACTTTCTATAAAATATCAATGATCTATCACAAGTAGCTCCTATCAAACTAACTTAAGCAGAAAACTTAACAATTGTTGTCGCCGTCATCATCGTCGAAGTTGCCGTCGCTGGAAAAGCAATCCCTATGTCTCGCTTTCCACAACTTTCGTCACAGGCGAGTCAAAAACAAACACATGAAATATTTCCACTGAATGTAAATATTGATAGGTGATTGAATATTTGATTGATCGATATTATTCCATGTGACATTGAACAAAACATTTTGTATCCTCTGAACATTACCGGATATGATTGTTACACACAATTTATTTAACATTAAACATTTCAATGGTTTGAAAGAAATTTCCCCAATCTTTTACATGTTTCTGATTTTGGAAGGTTACACTTTTCTAAGTTAACAAAATTATTAAAGATAACAATGATTTAATATGTTAAGACCATTCTCATATTATAGAGAGTACTGCAAGCAACAATCAATCAATCAATCATATCTAAGATCTCTCTCTAAACTTTTAGATTTGAATACTGTAAATTCAGAAATTATTGCGTGCATTTATTATTGCAATTGCAAATCCTTTACTATTGGCAAAAATGTAAAGTCTAATTAACGTGATTGCAAAAATATAATGAAGGTAAATCACTACTGAAATTATAAATGCAAGTTTTTATTGTTGCGAACCCAATACCGGCACATTTTTTGCATTAATAATACTTAAATTTACAGTATCACATAATACTGCAATTTTATAGATCTAAATCTTTGTCTATTCTGCCAGTAGATAACATGGCTCTGGATTGTAAGACTGAAATGTCATACACTGAGATCGTTCTCCTGTGGACTTTTGTCCTCTGAACCAGTAGGTGTTTTAGTCTTTGCTGCAGCTACTTTCTTCTGGTGTTTAGAGCCTATCAAAACATTAACAACTATATAATTAATCTATGATTTAATGGAAAATATATCAATTAAAAAATGACTTTTTGTATTGAAGTGAAATAAGAAACAGGAATTGTGAATCTCCTTGTTCTGATCACCTTCTTTATAACTAGTAAAAATTAGTTCTATATATTTAACATGAATAGAGAATGAACATATATTTAACTTTTGTCATAAAGTTAGATTTTGGCTATCATTTTTAGGTCCATTTTGGTAAAATAACTCTTCATCTGTTTTGGTTCTTATGTACCCTTGGCTTTGCTCATGAAATTTATAAAGTGTTTTTTTTCCATTTTACAGATGACCATGAATTGTTCCACTTGTTGCATGACATGATCCCTTCCTCTTTTTTGAAATCATTCAGTGCCACTTATCACCTGATATTTACTTGAACTGAATAACACAAATGGTACCAACTAGTGGAGCAGGGACTGGATCATCTGCACCCCTAGTTTTTGGTTGATGTTGTTAAATCTTTAGTTTTCTGTGTGGTATTTTGTGAACTGTTGACTGTCTTTAATATAGATAATAATCAATATGTTATTTATACAGTCATATAATTTGTAGAAATTAAAAAAAAAAAACATCTAGAAGGGGGTTAGGAGGGATGTCATCCCGAATTTTGGAAGAAAAAAAAAGCATTCTTTCCTGGATCCTGAAAAATTAATCATTAATTCCAGAGTCAATAAGGGTAAATCCTGAATTCCTGCGAAAATAAAGGCCTAAATTCGAATTCCCACAAAAAAACAGGCTTAATCCTGATGTCCCAAAAAAAAATCCTTCCACCCCTAAAAATATTTCCTACAGTCTAATCTTTATATATACTTACCTTCATCATTTTTGTTTAATAAAATTTTTCCATTTTACAGGCAATGGAAACAGTAGATTTATATACAAATTAACCTATCAGTCCTGTAAATACTTCTTAGGAACTAACATGTTTTAACTGCTTTTTGTGTTTATATAGGGAATTTGTTGATTTAAAAGAGAGGTGAAAAATACAAAAACTCATAAGTCAAAAACAAACTGACAAAGCCATGGCAAAAATGAAAAAACAATGAAAAGACAAAAAAAAGTACACAAATCACAACATAGAACACTTACGACTGAGCAACACGAACCCCACCAAAAAAACAGAGGTGATCTCAGGTGCTTAGGAAGGGTAAGCAGATCCTGCTCCACATGTGGCACCCGTCATGTTAAACTTCATTATTTACAGTCTATATATATATATTATAGTACAGTTCCTTACCAAATCTATGTTGTTCCAACTGCTCCAATGAATTCAGCAGTACATCACAAAACTGACAGGTAAATCCACTAGCTTGTAGTACTGATGGCGATACTTCACCTGAAATTAATTCACAAAATTATTAACTAAATGAATTTACAAAATTAATAAATCTATTATTAATTACAAGTTTACCAACAGATTAATATAGTTTATTATCCAATATCCAACAATAGGCATGTAATCATAATTTTTTCAAAGAAATATATATCTTAATATGTTTTCAAATATTTAATGTACGGCATGTAAAAAAAAAGTAAACATCCCTATCTCATGAGCATTACTACTTTAACTGTGTGTCTCATTACAACACAGATTTCCCCACCTGCATCCCAGCGTCATGATTGGTTAAAAACATCATAAACAATGGAAATTAAACCAATGACGTGACTTTTTTTTTCATTTTGGTGTACGACAAACAATGAAATTACCCACAGTTCTTTAGATTCTAAAATGGCTGATTGTTAAATGTACATTTCTGTGAATACATATGATTGGTGAGGTGTTGAACAGAATACACTGGCAACACTGTATTCACACATTTTTTGTGTAACTCATATGGCGAAGCATAGAAGTTCACTATGGATTTGTTGAATGGACAGAAAAGTTATTCAATCAGTATTACAAAACAACACTACAAATAAAATTTCAATTTTAAATTTCATTAAAAGTAGACAAACCAGACTAAATGCATACACTTTTTTAACTAATTTTTATAATTTGTTCTTATGTTGTGCTGATACACCTCTGTCCCAGGTTAGGGGAGGGTTGAGCACTCACAAACATGTTAAACCCCAACACATTCTTTATGTGCCTGTCCCAAGTCAGGAGCCTGTTCTTCAGTGGTTGTCTGTCATATTTGTTTTTCATAAATTGTTTTGTTATAAATTAGGCCGTTAGTTTTCATGGTTTTCTCAATTGAATTGCTTCATATTTTTCATGTTGGGCCTTTTATAGCCGACTATACTGTATGGGTTTTTAACATTGTTGAAGGCCATACAGTTGCCTATAATTGCTTACATCCACTTAATTTGAACTTTGGTGGATTGTTGTCTCATTGGCAATCATACCACATCTCTTAATTTTTATATCTATCTGCAATAGTATAATTCATCATTATACACTGATGTACCAAAAATCAACTTTAGATCTGCAGGCGTTACAAAAAAAGTCCACACGAGTACAATTTTCATGTAATTTAGCATCAAAATATGGTCAAAAAGAACTAAAATCAAAATATCTCAAAGTGATAATTATATACTGAATGTCCCTTTGGTATATTTCGCATCTCTTATAAACTTATTTACCAAAAGTCTGATCAATATATGCAGGCATAATGACAATAATGCATGACAACTTTGTGATTTGAGAATGACAGGACTGACATGGGTTAATTCAGCAATTGACAGCAACCTTACAAATAATAAAATAAATGTGGATAGTGTCCATATGTGGACACAGCTGATGCCCCCCGCTTGCATATCATATAGTTATAAAGGGACATAACTGAAGAACGGTAAAATTGACGCTACCAAATTTGAACTTGATCTGAGTTTTGTGGTAATAAGCATTGTGTGTAAGTCTCATAACATTTGGTTGAGGCTAACTTAAGTAGAAAACAGAAACTAAAAATTCAGCAATTTTTCTATTTGTAAACACGCATAACTCTAGAACGGTTGTGTATAAGTTTTATAACATTTGGTTGAGACAAACTAAAGTTAGAGAACGGAAACGAAAAATTCAGCAATTTTTGTGTTTATAAATGGACATAACTCAAGAATGGTAAAAGTGTCGCCACCAAATTTCGTACTTAATCTGTATTATGTAGTAATAAGCATTGTGTATAAGTTTCATAGCATATGGTTGAGGCAAACTAAAGTTAGAAAACGGAAACAAAAAATTTGTACTTGATCTTAGTTTTGTGGTAATGAATATTGTGTATAGGTTTCATAATGTTTGGTTGGGGCAAACTTAAGTTACAGAATGGAAACTAAAAATTTTGCAATCTTTCGATTTATAAAGGGGCATAACTCAATAATGGTTAAAGTGACACTACCCAAATTCAACTTGATCTGTGTTTTATCAGTGGAAGTCAAACTTAAACATTGCATTGTATAAAGCATTGATTGTAGTTGATTCAACTATAATCATGGACAAAGGAAGATAACTCCAATTTTAAAAATTACTTAATATTTAGAAGAAAATAAAAATTTTGCAATTTTTCATTTATAAAGGGGCATAACAGTAAAAGTGACGCCACCAAAATTCAAACTTGATCTGTGTTTTGTGGTAATAAGCATTGTGTATAAGTTTCATAACATTTAGTTGAGGCAAACTTAAGTTATAGAACAGAAACTAAATATTTTGCTATTTTTCCATTTATAAAGGGACATAACTCTAGAACAGTTAAAGTGACGCCACCAAAATTCAAACTTGATCTGTGTTTTGTGGTACAAAGCATTGTGTATAAGTTTCATAACATTTGGTTGAGGCAAACTCAAGTTAGAGAACGGAAACCAATTTTGGGACGTACGGACGGACGTACATACGTACAAACGGACGAGGGTAAATCTTAATGCCCCCACCGCTATGGCGGGACCATAAAAATCTGCTTAAAAAAAAAAGACAGAGTGTCTATGTAATTTGTCAAGCTCCAAATCATTTACATGTACAACATAAAAAATTTGTAAGGGTTCCGCGGAACCCAGTGTCTCGCCTACTTTTTCTGTTAATCGCAGGCTCAACAAAAATGAGGAAAAAAATCAATAAAAATATTCCTTTAGATACTATCTTTTGATTGTAAGAAGCTTCTGTCAAAGTTTGGTATAAATCCAGGATAGTTTATGAATCTAATAAATGTTTTAAAAACTTTAACTGCAGAATGTTAACTGGAAGAAAAACTAAGTCCATTTATAAGTAATATACGGATAAACAGGTACAAATGTTAACAAAATTTCCTTCTAGATACTAGCTTTTGATCATAAACAAGCTTCTGTCCAAATTTGGTACAAATCCAGGATAGTTTAAGAAAGTTATTAAAATTTCAAAAACTTTAACCACAGAGTGAATATTTGTGGACGCCGCCGCCGCCGCCGAAATGTAGGATCGCTATGTCTCGCTTTTTCGACTAAAGTCGAAGGCTCGACAAAAAACAGAAATATGATATAATATAGAAACTATCAAAGTTTTGCTTAAACCAAATTCTCCAAATAACAAAAAATGTTTAGAAGTTTATTTAGGATCGCATGCTCAAGTTTTAATGCAAGTATCTATATTGATAACTCTTTGTATGAATAAAATATATAGAGAGGTTAGTTGGTAAAGTTAGGTTTGGTGTGCAAAAGGGGAGATAATTCAGTTATATTACCTCCTGGTTTGTTTTCTAATGCCAAGGTCCTCATTCTTTTAGCATGTTTCTTTCCATCATAATGTTGTCTTTCTTGTGATTCTGCATTGAATTCAATATCACACGCATCACATCTACTGATGTGTAGCTTTCTCTTCAATGGAAGGTTTCCTAGAGCATTATTCACCACAGCTTTCATCACAGGAGTGATTCCCTGAAGAGAATTAACTGTCTGCTGATCTATTGCTCCTGTTTGTCCATTGTCTGGTGGTTCATCACTGAATCTTTTTTGTCTCAGTGGTGCACATAGTTGAGATGGGGGTCGTGGTGGTGCACCCATTGGCATCAGGTGAGGTGGAGGTGGTGGAGCTTGTGGCTTTATGTTAGTTGTTGGAGGTCCAACCTGTGCCATTGGCTGAGGTTGTTTCAGAGCACTCTGTGCCATCAGATGAGGTGGAGGTGGGGGAGGAGGAGGGGGAAACAAAGGCTTGTTACTCAAGTCTATCTTCCCAACATTTCCTATTACAGGAGTCAGTTTAGATGCAACAAAAGTTCCGTAGAGTTTAGGTTCAACAGCAGGCAAGTCATCTTTCTCTGAAAATATATATTGATGGTGTTCTGTGGATTAATCTATTTTCTTGGATACCAATTATCGTGGATTTAAGGACAAATTGCATTTTCGTCTGCATACATACCAAAAAGCAAATTTGTACTTCGTTGAACATTTAAATTAGTAGTTAATCTATATACTCACGAAATCCACAAAAATTGGTAAACAACAAATTATAACGAATCCACAGTATTACATGTATATCAACCAGCATCAAATATATCAGAAATTCAATCATTTTTACAACTAATATTCCTCTGTTTAATAAATCTGTTGGAATTCACTTTCTCAAACATGTCATATATATGAAATCCAACTGTTAATTTGTATAAATAAAGAATAAGGACATAGATCAACATATTACTGTAAATTCAGAAATTATTGCAATGCTTTTATCAATGTAATAGCATCATGTTTGCAATAATATAAACTTGCGTTCAAAATTTCAGAAGTGATTTTCCTTCACAAAAATTTTGGAGGCATTAATGACATATATTACTTTTTTTACCAGTAAACAGAGATCCACAATAATAAATGCATGCATCAATTTCTGAATTTACAGTTATATAAATATCATGATGATCACTCTTAATTAATCATTTGAAAAAGACTTCATTTTTTATCTAAAGCAATGGACTATTTCAAAACCTTTGAAAAAGTTGCATTGAACTTGGAATGCTTTAAATATCAAGAACAGAATTATTGTAATCAATCTGATTAAAAAACAGATCCAGTGCCCATGGTGTCCATCCATTTATTACAAAGATCTGACAACACTATGTTCTACTTTTTTTTTAAGACATGTATCACCACAACCTGAAAACCAAAGGATCCTGAAAGTACTTTTAATAAAACAATGTAGAATGGAGCATTGTCTGATCCTTGTAAGCTAAGCATGGACACAGTTTATGTATTTTAATCAGATTGTATTCAATCTTCTTTTCTGTAAGTCATTATCAGATTTAAATTCAATATCTTCATTAAATAGCTTTTCCGTTAATTAAATATAGAATTCCACCTCAATACTACAGAATACCAAAGGTTTTAAAAGAAATATTCCATTGCATACCATCAAACAGCCAAACACTATTAAAGTTGATTCTGTATTCTACTGCCCTGAAATAAAATGTACAGGAACATATTTTATTATCCATTAAACTGAAAAATGCATTTAGAAGTTCTCATTTTTATTTTCAAAAATGTTCAGAGATACAGATCTATATTGATCATTAATCAATAATCACTTAAGTAAATCAACCTAAAAATTACTTTACCATGTCTGTATGACAGAAAACAATATAAATATACCCTAATTATTTTGTTAGTGAATACATTTTGTAATATATCTAAAGGATATAATGCTGCAGGACATTCAGACTGGTAATGTTATAAAAAAAAACAAAAATTGTCCGGAAATTCAGCTTTTAAGTTATATATAAAAGTGCCAGTTCTATTGATAAGAATGGCTTAATAAATTCTTGTCTTTCATTTATTAAGTAAAGGCAATTTCAATTAAATAGGTCAAACTGACTTTGAGGGTCCTGATTTCAGAGCTAAACTTGCTAAATCTGTATCTTGGATTTCATCTATTTTTTAACCACTGTAAATATAAACATGATAAAAATTTTAATGAAGCAAGGGATTCATTGGCATAAATATGCCAGGATAAGATCTCTTAGTTTCTAATCCGAGAAAAAAAATTAGTTTAAGTGTTTTTCCTACACTGATTTTAAATGTTCTTTTATGTATCTTTTGCTATTCCACTGACAGATTTTAAAATTTGGAGGGTTGAGATCTCTAAACACTTATTTAACCAGCTAAATATTATTGTGCCTGTACAAAGTCAGGTTTGTCTTCAGTGGTTGCAATTTGTTATTATCTAAGATTTTTGGTCTCGTCTTTTAACAAATGTTGAATTGATGGCAGACTTTTTACATTCCTTTCAACATGTTCAAATTTACTCACATTTTTTCTACACTTGGAGCAATTTAATTGAAATTTCAGATATAATCTTGCATTAGAGTAAAATCAAAAGAAATATGCATGAAACCATCTCAGAATTGGACCACAATTTCAAACATTTTATTTTGCTTGCATGCATGATTTCCCATAGAAATTAAACACACTAACACCATGAACACCATTACAGACAAAATGTCACTCTATGTGTACTGCAGGTGAATACTTGTTTAGCATGTTTACACTTTAATTCATACCTGGTGCCAAACCTATGCCTTTTTCTTTCATCTTCTTGAGGTGCTTGGCACCAGCCCTGTGTTGACCTAACTGTTCCTGGGAATTTAAACTAACATTACAAGTCTGGCACTGAAATCCAGGCATCTTTGTTTGATCACTCGATCACAAAAGTCCACTAAAATACAAGTAAAACAATACAATAATAAAAAAGACATGAAAAAAAAGAGAGATATATAATAACATAAACAGCTTGATAATTTTTGACAGAGCTCTGGCTAGCCTAGCTACAATACATGTAGCTCCCTTAATAGGAAGCATATTTTTTTACCCTACTTTAAAATTTGATGTCATCTTTTATTGCCTAAGATCAAGTTGTTGATCATGCTGTTGGTAGCTAACTGTTCAAGTTATATGTATTTGGTATGCCTTTGATATTTTCAGCTTCTCTATTTTTATTGAGTGTTTTTCACTTTTACAATAAATGGTGTTGATAGGTAAATGAGATACCTATTTGCCCACATAATACTAGTCTAACCCCACAATTTTAAGTACTTAAGGCTATCTAGACCATGTTTTGTTTGCTGTTTTGTGTCTTTGGTTGTAACTTTCTTTTTGTACAATTTACTTTTATGATATTTGACCTAAATTGACAAAAGATGATATTTGTGGGCATCTAAAACTGATTTAACACCATTAGCAAACAGGAAGTGGATAAAATTGCTTACTTTCTACAACTCAACATTATCAAGCTGCAGACCAATTAAATAATTCCCTTTAAGCAAGGTAAGAAAGCAATAAAACATTGACGAAAGTTTTCTTTGGACAGATGGATAGACAGACCAAAAGAGTCGATCAGATTACTAGACTTGTTTCTACCTTTGACCACACAGGTAACAAGAAGTAGGTCATTTTCATCTCAAATGGAATTGTAACTTACTTAATCATTACTAATGGATATTTCTGGAAATATTTTACACCATCAAGCACAGTCCAAGGATCCAGAAATTTTCCAAAGTCATTTCTGTCATTTTTTTTTTGGTGATTGTCATGAGAAAGCACGACTACCAGGAATTAGTCCCTCAATGCAAATGGTTACAAAAAATTCTGAAATACAATTACTGCCCTTTTGCCACCAAGCAATGACTGTTAAGGCTATTCATTGTTTTTATATAATGAATTGATACCATTCGACTGGCAGATATTTCCACCCAAAAAACATATTTGATACAAGCCCATGTGATTGTTTCTGTTTACAAATCTATTCACAACTTCATTATTTTATTGACTTGGGACGATAGGCACAGGCACTTGTTTTCTATCCATAATATATAGGGATAGTAGATCTTGCCATGGATAGATAACAATTGCCTGTGACGATAGACCACTTCAAGGTTAATGAAGCCATATTGAATAGGGGGCCAATTTTTTTGATAGATCATAGAGTTGGAAATAGCATGAAACTACAGGAAATCCTATCATACTCATGTTTTCATGCAACTGTTCTGTTTCAATGATGTCTACCCGTATTTTTCAAACCATTTACACCTCCATTAGAAAAGAGCTCAATATATTGAATAGACCCCTGTCTGTGGTTGGAGCTGTATGTCGCCTTCTTGATTTAGTTTTTCTTTTATGAGTATGGACATGATGTAGCTGTGGAACTGTAGCTCATCTATGGTCTGCAAATTGTAAAAAAAACATCATAAGGCATTAAGAGCTATGGTTCCGCAGCTAGGTCATAACAGTATATCTTGATCTTGATAATTGACAGTGTCAGTGACACTTCCGATGGACATTATTACACCGAATGTCAGTCACGTAGCGTTGAGTCCAAATCCCCCATCCTTAACAAAATCTGCAAATGATCTGACTTGGTCTGTTTCAGTCCTTGACAGTATTCAGGATAAAGCTAAATTTTAACTTAACAGGAAATTTAAGTTTTTTTTCTAATAACTATGCCAATCGCTATTAAAAGATCGATCCTTTAATTGCTTACGTCAACATTATGAAATAATTGTTCATGTGTGTCAATTTGTAGAGAATGAAGAGACTGTATGTTGGTGTTGGTTTTCTTGATTTTTGCATGGTGTAGGAGCTCAATCCGATATTGTTTCCAGATTTTAGTTTAAGGTTTTAAGATAAAGTGTTAATTTTAGAGAAATTTATTGATATATAAAGTGTTAATTTCAATTACTTTTTTTTTTTACTTTTTTTTAAACAGAAAAACCAACTGCATTTTTTAATTCGTGAATTTATTAACCATTATATCATAAATTTTGTAATGCAAGATCCTGATATTAAATTTTGGATGTCCTAAAACAATTGTGGGATCCATAAATATTTAAAAGGTCCTGAAATATATAGTTATGGAACTCCAATAGTTTATGGATATCTCGAATTATGTAGGTCCGGACATATTTCATATATATATATTCTTGAATACAACAATGTTGAATAAATCTGCGTACAATTGTATTTCTTGCGACTATATAGATATAAGAAGATGTGGTATGAGTGCCAATGAGACAACTCTCCATCCAAGTCAAAATTTATAAAAGTAAACCATTATAGGTCAAAGTACGGTCTTCAACACGGAGCCTTGGCTCACACCGAACAGCAAGCTATAAAGGGCCCCAAAAATTACTAGTGTAAAACCATTCAAACGGGAAAACAAACGGTCTAATCTATATAAAAAACGAGAAACGAGAAACACTTATGAACCACATCAACAAACGACAACTACTGAACATCAGATTCCTGACATAGGACAGGTGCAAACAATTGCAGCGAGTTTAAACGTTTTAATGGTACCAAACCTTCACCCTTATCTGAAACAATAGTGTAACATCACAACATAGAAAGACACACTATAAAATATCAATTGAAATGGCTCTCCATATGCTAAAATTTATGACAAACGGAATAGTTTACTTTTATGTTGTATCTTTCCATTTCATTGGTGTTGAAGTTTTACTGAGACCTTTTATGGAGTGTACATTTCATTGATTTGACTCCCATACGTCACAGTGTTTACAGAGACTCAAAATAGAAATTAAACATTTTCATTTCGGCCGGCAAAAAGCCTGAACAATTAAGAGGGATACATTAATTTCATTGGTCAAAATTTCACCGAATCATATTACAGTTATGGATCGAGGTGTATAGTGTCAAGTGTAAATCCACTTTAAGATTTTTTTTATCAAAAATTAGTTTTTCGCAAAAGCCTTTGCCATTCCTTCGTTAACGATCATTTGTACTTCTTAAAATTTAAAGGAAAATAATAATCTTGGCAATCGATTTCTCTTCAGTGATGCTCGAGGAAGAAATAATTATCGAATATATCAAACACCTAATACAAACGTTGAAGAGCTGATAAAACAATAAACAAAAGAGAGACCTCACTCACTGTTTCGGTCAGAGTCGAACATTCCTGGATTAAAAAAAACCAACAAAAACAAACAAATAATTAAACGTGGTTTATCAACACTTAAATGTATTCATTGTATAAAACGATTGTCCAATAATGAATGTTTCGTGTGTACCCAAATAAAGTTGACATGGCTATGCACAAAGGCACTTAAAAAAAAGTCTCTGAAAATATTTGTTCCCCTATATATATACCTTAATACAAAGGAAAGCAATTAATTTCAGAGACAATTAAGTGTCTGTGGATATATATGCACGTGAATTTTGATACTTAGGTTTTTCGAATTATCATGTTCGTTAAAATTTTCACAACAAACACACTGCAACCGATTATAATTATAATACCAACGAGCATCAGTATCAAATATATACTAGTGTGTGCGTATGTGTCATGTGACAATTCACCTTGGACATTTACATAACTCACACTCGTACTATACAGTTCACTAGCCGAAATCAAATGTGTATCAAAATCATAAACATCATGATAGTTTCTACTAGAATTATAAGCTCCAATTATGTACATTAAGGTTGTGTTGCACATAGTTTTCAGTGCGTTCTCAATGAGTTGTGGTCTTTGTGTTCCCAACGTTGTGGTCTTTGTGTTCTCAATAACGCTGTGGTCTTTGCGTTCGTAATGACGTTTGTTGCATTCTCAATGACGTTAAGATCTTTGCGTTCTCAATGACGTTGTGGTCTTTGCGTTTTCAATGGCGTTCTGGTATTTATACGTTTTCAGTGACGTACTGGTCGTTGCGTTCTCGACGACGGTGTGATCAATGCGTTCTTTATAAACGTATTTACACTTTTGGTATTTAGCTATATTTTGCCTCCGAATGGCCTTAGATCTACTCCGAATCACCTTTTGACGTCAGGCAACAATCACTTTTTAATTGTGACGTCAAATGTTTTGAATTATGATGTCAAAGTTTACGGGAACCTGTGTGATTTTACGTAATGGCGGACAAATTTGCATACAAGTGTAAATACGTCTATTATATTGAATGTACTGTGTTCTTCCAAAATGTACGTTCTTTGTGTTTAAATTGTATTATCAATAAAACTGTCTTCAATAATGCTCACTAGATTCGTTATGATTAAATTAGACTTTCGTATACTTCGATAAGGTATATGTTCTTTTTGTTTTCATTAGAAATTTAATTGTGCATTCCGCCATACATGGTATTCATATCAAATTGACGCACTTTAACGTATGCACATATTCCTTTACCAAAATTATGTAGACTATACACCTTTAATCGTAGTTAAGTAATACTGTAATTAATCAGGAATTAATTGTGACAATCCACTAAAGACAGCTAAGTCTAATGTTTTCTCTAATTATCATAGGAAATACGCAAATTATATTCCTGAGTGTCAAATAACTCCAGTCAAGCTTCTTTTCCAACGATAGCAATATATATTTTTCTAAATCCCTTGTAAAGAAAATTTGCTAATTTGAAAGAACATTTCTTATAATTATATGTCTTTTATCTTTGTAAAAGGTTACTCGGTGTCAGTGTTGTTATTATATTGACTATAATAGAAGTTCTCTCTCTTTCCGTTTCCGCTCGTCTTGTTACTTTTTATAATTTTCCAAAAAATTCACAACGAGAATTCTCGTGAAAAATCTTAAGTCAACAGTAAGTTTAGATAGAACAAGGACTTATATAGCAAGATATATACTATATATTAATCCTTGTATTGAATCACACCCTTGAAAGACCAATTTTCACCAATTCAGCACATCACACATGTACAGATAGCCTTATCGATTGAAACATAAACGTCTGGTTAGAAACGCCTTAATAATCTTTCACTCCTTGACCATTGTTATGGCGCGGAATCAGGGTCAAAAATACTTATTTCCGTATATACATAATTATTTCTGTATATACGGAATTCGATTTACGTATATACGTAAATCGAATTCTGTATATACAGAAATAATAACGTATATACGTAAATCGAATTACGTATATACAGAAATAATTATGTATATACGAAAATAATAACGTATATACAGAAATAATTATGTATATACGAAATTCGATTTACGTATATACGAAATTCAATTAACGTATATACAGAATTCTTTATGCAAATCGTTAATATTTTTGTTTACCAACATTAATACAACCTGCCAATGAAATTCATTGTTATTAAAATGATTTCTCTTTTCAATGACCAATGAGAACCGAGAAGGTAATTTTCTTCCTCGTTGGCTCGGATTCCGGTTTTCTGTTCCGGATTTAACTCTCGTTTTTTTAGCAACAATAAAACCTAAAGCATAAAATGGACAAATTAACTCATTTGTTTAACAAAATACACATCAGAAATGTATACTGTCAAATAAAACCTTGAGAGGAATATTCCATTTCTGAAGATTTTTAATGAATTTAGCGCGACTAACAACAGACTTTCATAATAGCTTCAACTGTACTCAGGCTTTTATATATTATGGATCAAAGAAATAAATAAGCAAAATATCATATCTGGGTACATTAGTTTACACGTATTTTGTTGTTCAATTTTTTTGTGGGTGCTTTTTTTGTTTGCTTGTTTGTTTAAAATCACTTAATTTTGACAACACTGAGAAACGCTTTTATTTCATATGTAGTTTGATATAACAATAAGTGGCACTCTCAAGTAAATACATTTACCTTCTCTAGAACTTCCATAGGCGGATCCAGGGGCGGAGGGTCTTGGGAGACCCGGACCCCCCTTTCGTGGGAAACACTTGGTTGATCATATAAGAAATCACTGAAGCATGACTAGAGCGGCCTCCCTTAGGACAGTTAGCGCCCCCCCCCCCCCCCCCCATAAAAAGCCGGAAGCATATCAAAGTCACTGTGAAATCTCGTACAATCAACATGTTCAAGGGACAAGCAGTTCTCTGGGAAACAAATTGTTGATTATATATAAGGAATCACTGAAACTTGACTGGTATAAGAAGGATGGACTAGGGCTACGACATTGGGAACACATCCATAACCATTTATGAAATGGAAATTCTATAATGCTCAACCAAATCGTGAAGACGACCATAAGATTTTTAAGTGAGGATATTAAAGTTTATTTTCCGTAACTCTTTTTAAATATCTTATTTGATAAAGATATTCCTCTATCTATCATTCCTTTACATGTACAGCACGCATGCCCTTGTGTAAATTATCAATTGTGAAATGTGGACGCCATGTGGAAATACATGTTGCTTTATAGAAACGGAAAGTTCAGAAAACAGACGAATTTGTTGAAACTCTTCCAACCTCTTCCAGAACTGCAAACGCCGTTTTTATAGTGTACTTTACAATTATTTTAACTGACAAAACAGAAAACTGAATATGAGATGAGTATTTATAGGAAGTAAGGTGAACTGTTTGAGTATCCTCGGCGTCCATGCGGTCCACGTCCAATCTTAGTTCTCAGATACCAGTTTACCTACAATCATGTAACTTGGGTGTGCGGCTTGCATCCAAATGTAGGTTACCTTGACCTGTATGCCATGTTTCATAGGAGACAGAGAACGATGATAATCCTGTTTAATGAAATATTATTAAAAACTTCTTCTTGGTTAGTATTCAAAAAGTTTGATGTGCAAACTTATCTTGACTAGAATCAAAGTTGTAAGTATGTCAGTGTGGTGTTCCCCCTTTCACTACGTTTGTCCCGAGAGGAAAGAAATGAAGTCCAAAGAAAGCTATGGACAAAAATAGCCCCAACCCCAGTACCACACTTAGGATGGTCCCGTGTGGGCTTTAGGTTGACTTTGTAATGCTCCGTTGTCCTTTCTTTCGGAATGGTAGGACAAGAAAACCCATTTCCTTTGTATACTTGTATTTGTTTGCTTGATATTTTTGTCTTAGAACGAACTAATAGCCATATTTGTTTGGATTAATTGTAGCAATCTTCCTCGTTTATTTCTATTTCAGGTGATAGTTATGTGAATTTGATATCGTTTGATATTAGAAAAATATCAAGTTTTTGGTTTTTTCCCCGTTTCATTTAACGACCTTGACGTGAGCATAACTATATCACGGTAGGTAGCTAGGTTCGTGGTTTTTCGAGTGATTTGATCGGGCTTTTTCGAGTGTCACCACTTTTTTTCAAGTGAATATGATCAAAAATGTAAACAATCAGACTTCCTTTCTGACAAGGCGTGATATAGAAGTTTGAGTTTAATAAACAATGTTATACAAGGTATGTTGATATTTGAGATAAAAAGATATTATCATTCTGACATAGTTTTTCGTTAAAAAAATGAAATTTAGCCTTACAATGCTTTTATTCCAAAATACAAAATATAGCTATTTTCATACACATAGCAATGTAAATGTCGAAGGAAATGAATACATGGCATCGACATGTCCTTAGATATACAGACACGTTACAAAAATTATTGTTTTTGCATTGAAAACGACATTTCGAGACTGGATTCATTTCTTCATGTCCGGGCTTTTTCGAGTGGGTCCTTGTTTTATCGAGGGATTATACACATTTCTTAAAGTTAAAAATGGTATGTGTTGAAGTATTTACGTTTAAAAACTATAAAATAAAGGTTCAAATTAAGTACTTCCAAGGTACATTGTGTGTTAACACTTGTATTTCATAAACAAGTTTCGTTCCTTTGTATATAATCTTTTTTTCACATCTTTTTAATTGCATGTACAGTATATATGCGTGATGTCAACAATCTAATGTAAGCATAGACAATTCGGATTGAGACGTACATACATGTATTGTGTAAGGTGAGATATATGTTCGTTTTAAAAAGAGTATACATCCGAAATACTTTGAGAAGTCTGATTATGCATATGTAATAATTGGTCATACAGTAGCTTAACACCATGAGAACTTCCTTTCAATAAAAGAAAAGTGCCTAAAAATGGAAAATTTGGATATCTATCAAATTACAATGTTGTTTCGATGTCGTACGAAGCACTGGACAATTTAGCTGGTGATAGCATACAATATACACATTTGGTATTTTTCTATCATTTCTAAAAGATCATATTTAGGCTATTGAACTATTCATTTCATTGTTGATTATATATATGAAACTTTATTCAAATTTTATTTTCAATGGCAAAAAAAAAAAGGTTGGACTAAGTGCGTGTGTTTTTTTTTCAATTTTCATTAATGGATATTTTTATGGGGCCTCTTTTAGTAGAATATCTTTTATTGCATAGCATTTTTCTGATTCTTAACTGCTGTCTATTAGGTTTCTTATACCTTTTTTTAAATCTCCGTGGTTCATCACAAGAAATAGTATTACCTGAAAAATTAAAAGTAGCATGAAATGAAGTAAAAATGAATATGAGTTCCCTGCACTATGTTCTAAACACTGTTTTGTAAAGGATCAAGTAATTTCTAAATGAACACTGGAAAGTAGTTTTAGAACGCATTCCGAACAGAAAATTTGCATTAAATTGAAAAAAGCTTCATTTTGATCAACGTAGTAATACGTTTTTTACGATTTTTTGGGAATATATGATATTGTCCTTCACTTAATTACAGTTATAAAATAGAAAAAGTCATTTTTTATAGTCTAGAATACCTTTTCTCTTATTCAAATTTTCTGTAAAAAACCCGGTCGATTTCACAGTTGCTCTCGAAAAAACTCGGACAATAACAATCACTGAATATTTTGGTTAAATACAAGGAAATTGTGTTCTTTGTTGATCAAAACATGTAAAGTATTTAATATAAGATGGGTAGTAATGTAAAAAGAAAACCTATTATAATCACGAAATAGAAGTTTATTGAACTTATCGCATGTTTTATCACTTGAAAAAGTCCGAACTACACTCGAAAAAAATGGACCGAATCACTCGAAAAACCACGATCCTAGCCGGACACTATACCTACCGTGTAAATACGTTTGCCAATAGCTCTTCATTTTCCTTCAGTATAATGTGTCAGGAGAACGGTGACAATCAATAGTTAATACACTATCAATTTTCAGTTAATATGCACAAAGTTAACAACTGTTTTTCGAGATGTACAAACTTGACGGTTGAGTTATTTCAATTTGATATATCTTTTAGATTTAACAGAACTTTTTTAATATCCATGCATTTGGAAGATTTTTCGCACCTTCATTTTGCAATCATTTATTCAGAAATGTACAGGTCACAGGCGCAATTTTGAGGCTCTAGATGGTGGTAGCACTTTGATTGGGAGGTTTGTTATAAAATTTCAATTTTGTAAAGGTTTAGGTGTCCATCTGAATATCATGTAAGCGCTCTACTGGTGTCATTTTCCATGGATTCTTTTCAAATTATACTGAAGCGATATATATATACAATAGCTTGGTCGAGTTCGAAAACAGAACTTTTAAACCGATTATTGGTAGTATGTCTCTTGTAAAAAACGAGAAACGAGAAACACTTAAGAACCACACCAACAAACGACAACTATACTGAATATCAGATTCCTGACTTATGACAGGTGCAAACAATTGCAAGGGATTAAACATTGTAATAGTACCAAACCTTCGAGCCTTCATCTGAAACAATAGTGAAACATCACAACATAGAAAGACACACTATAAAATATCAATTGAAATGGCTTAACTCAATTAAAAGACGTAGTTTCACAAATGAACATACACTGAACAAATAAAAGGTATCAACTGCATGCGTTATTCTATATGGTATGCATTAGAAGATGAAATGTTAAGGGAAATTAACTATTGGAAACTAAAGTCGTCACGCTTGTCATAAATTTTGCAACGGAACTGTCCTTCACTGTTAATTGCAATTAACGTACAGTGATAACATGGTCGGCTATATGAAGGACGAGAACAAATTAACAAACATGTTAAAAATAATTTCGAGGGAATGAGGAGAAAAAATGGGCATGCAAAAAAATGTGATTGTCATTGGAAAGGAAGGGTATAATGGATAAAGTCGGTAAATTTAGCCTTGTACTGGAATATCTACGGACCACTCATCATGAGCTGTCATGGGGAATCTTTAAAATGCAGAGGGCTTTTCTCTCAACAAATGGTGATTTGAATTGTTTCTGGACATTCATTTAAAGTATTCCGTCGGCAATGCTAAACAACGTTTGTAATTTCAGATCGAATTAGCCTGTAGGCAAAAATAATTGAAATGATATTTTATGTCATTAAAGGGGCACCAGCGGTCAAGTACATGTTCATCGATTTGATTCAAATTCTCATATTTGATTAATAACAATGTAAAACACTTATCCAACTTTTAATATTCACGCCAAAATTATTTTTTTCTTTGAAAAAAAAACCCCGACCGGAACAAGTATCTCCATTATCTTTTCAAGCCTTTATTTTATGTTAAGGATAATTCTATATCATAAATGTTTTTTTTTATGTTAAGGATAATTTTATATCATAAATGAAAAATAATCTGTTCTCTAGAACAAAAGATGTCACAGGGGAAAAACATGAAAAAAGTTGTCCTGAAAGACAGACACCTAGGATGACGCCTACACCATTTCATGATTTAATTAAAAAATTTAATTCGTGGGACATTTCATTTTCTATATTGACTAAGCCACGAATTTTTCACAGTATATGTTTACTGTACCAGTCATATCATGTGTGCATATTCATTTTATCCAACTATGGCCAGCAATACATCTTCGTCACGAAAAAAAGTTATCACTGTGTATTACCGGCAATCGGGACTGCAGATGCTCTCGTAACGCAGATTTGTTTTTTTTTACGCTTGACGGCATGACATGATGGTATTTCTTTTCATATTTTCTACAATTTTCTTTAATTTATTTACTTCTGGCTCCAATTTCTGTGAAGCATTAGTATTGTGTCAATGTTAACAACAAGTCTTGCTGCTCAGTTACTTTAAGTTTTATAAGTTTTAACTTTTAACAGTTTTTAAACATATCAAAGATTGAAGTTTCCTTTTCATATTTCTGAAAAGAATTCCAGCCGAAATAATTATTTAATTAAAAAATTATGCTAACTAACAGAAAATAAAATCAGTGATACAAATAAATATACTAGCTTTCTCATTCAATATATAAAAGCATAAATATTATCTGGGCGAGACATGTAGACCATAGTAAATAAAATTGCAGTCCATTTGAAGTGTTGTTGTCAATTTGCAGTTTTATTATCTGGGAGTACTATTACACCCAGATCAGTATTATCTATGTTATTATATTTATGTATTGCAAGTAGTGAAACTATAATAAGATATTGAATTTGAATCTATTATCAGTTTTATCAATTAATCTCAAACGAAGGGGGTTGGACTTGGTGGCGAGGTCTACGCGCCAGAGGCGGATTTACCGGGTGCCCGAGCCCCTTGATGGAGCTAATAAGGTTTATCCAGACTTTAAACCTATTCCACTGCAAACTTTGTCTTGTTTAGGCCCCCCCCCCCCCCCCCCCCCCCCCCCCCCCCCATTTCAAAATCCTGAATCCGCATCTGCGCGCTGTTAACATAATTTTTCTTTCTTCCAAAATTTCCAAATCTTTCCATAACGTTTTGCCTCCAGACGGGGGAGGGGGTGGGGTGGTAATTTAATTCGTTTTTGATTGATTCATATCTATATGTATACAGAACGCCTATGCGTGACTGATGTCTTTATTTCAGTTTTACAGTTTTTATGGAGATTATTAAAGTATGGGCATTACATTACTGAGTAAAATAATTAACCTCAATTTCCTAACAATAAAGATTTACTTTTACATATGTTGTAAAATGTGAATGAGGTGAATCGGGTGAAGAAAAACTAATCGCGTACGAAAAGGATAGGTAAATGTTTTGCTTCGTTTCGTTTCACATGTTTCAATTCGCAACTTATATAATGCACGCGCTCCCGCTTAAACTTGAATCGAGATTCTGGGAAAAAAAGAATGGCGTCCAACACAAATCACCCAACAGCATCCCCAGCCTCAGCCTCAGGTAGTTCAGTCTGATACAAGTATATATTTGTAGGGGGGGGGGGGGTCTTTGTTTGTCCATATACAGTAGTCAAATAGTTCATGTGGACTTTGTTAATTAGTCATTAAGGTTCATGTGGACCCTTTGGCTAAAATGGCTGCGTTTTTACCTCAAAATTTACTCGGAGTACAGACAAACCTGTGCACCTGGAAATTTAAGGCATAGCATGCCCTAGATAAATAAAATTCAAATGCATTGTATGTTTTAGAAAATTTAAAACTTAACTAGATTTTGCAGTGCACTTTTTCGTCTCCGCAGAGATGATAAAATTAACAAACAGTTGAGTTTCACTTGATATGGTCCACTCAGGTACACAGTTTGAATCACCAATTATTGTCAGGTATCTATTGTCCATGTCAATCAATACAGTTCACTTCAAGTATTACCTGTGGGGAAGTTTTCAAACCTCTTTCACAACTTAGTTTATTTTGCCACCTTCTGGAGCAAGGTTGGGTGGTATTTACCACCCCCGGTATTTACCAGTGGTATTTACCGCCCTGGACAATACTCCCCAAGTGGTCAATACTGGCAAATACTGGTCAATTGAAATTTTCATGCTTTTTTTGACTGGCTTATCTATCAATTCTAGTAAAAAAATGGTTGATGAGGGAATCTTTATTCCTTTGACATGATTCAGTTTATAAAAATGAATGATATTGGTATGTTATTAATTATTAAAACATTAAAAATGACTACTATAGTTCTTAGGGGTAATGATATTGCATACTGTTGGTATACATATGAAATTGCTATATCAGATATTTTAACATGTATAAATCAAGATATATTTTTCTTGAAAAGGTTTGAATTTTACAGGTAAATAGAATTACAAGTGACTAGCAATATAGATTATCGGAGCATTACATATTATATGGCTAACAGGTGTCAAAAGTTTAATTACTATAACAACTGTCCCCTAATAAATGTTGACATAACAGGAAAAAAGTCATAAAAGTGATTTCTGAAGATTGTTTTAAACAATGAATTAATTCCTGACTTTTCAACAGCATGACAGAAACCTTCTTAATGCAGGAAATGTTTTTTTTTAATAAATATATAACAAATATATATATAAAACAATTTTTTTAATTTTTTAATTGCATCTTTCAAAATAACTGTTAAGAAAACCAGATGTTATATAGTCTCTTTTAAGTGACTGACTTCATGGTGTTAATGACTATATCTGTTGTATGATTAAATTAATATTTGATAAATGTTCATTAAACCATGTTCATGAACTAATTAGTTGTGACTTTTTGTCCTAGTGCAATGTAGTAAATAAGTGACTTTCTGCCTTGTGACTATATCTATCCATTTACCAAGTAATTGACCTGAGGTAGGGACAAGTTTTATAGTAAAGTCCTATCAAAATTTCAATTGACCAGTATTTGCCAGTATTTCCCGGTATTTACCGCCGGCATGGTCAATACTAGTATTAACCGCTTTTTTGCCAACCTTGTTCTGGAGGAATGAAAAAAAGTGCACTGCAAAATCCTGTTAAGTTTTTAATTTTCTAAAACATAAAATATATTTTAATTTTATTTATCTAGGGCATGCTATGCCTTAAAACTTTTCCAGATAAACAAGTTTGTCTGTACTCAGAGTAAATTTTGAGGTGAAAATGCAGCCATTTTAGCGAAAGGGTCCACATGAACCGTAACAAAAAGTGAGGGGCTAGGGTCGAAAATCGACTATTTTTAATTTGGTCAATTCGTTACGATTTCAATGCCAACAACACAATTCATCCTATTTTCATAATTATCTGTTAAAACAGGGTTAGACTACTGACATGCATGATCCCCCCTCATGCATAGGCTGCATATTACAATGTATATTATCTGGTCGTACAGTGTTATTTTCGTGCAATGTGTTTGCATTTGTTTATTTTGTAGGCATGATTTATTTTAAAACAGTTCAAAACTTCAAAGGTTCACCACACTAGAAATTTGTTTTGTTTATCAATAATTTTCCCCTCAAATTCTTAAGAGGGTGGTAAAGGGTTATTTTCATGCAATGTTTTCTGCCTTTTTTGTTACGTGTTTTAGTGTTTTGAAGTTTTATTTCTCGTTTTCTCGTATTTGGCTCGATTTGCGTGATTCGTGTTTCCCTTTATTTATTTTCCGTGTTTCGTATTGGTGCTCTTAATTTCTAGTGCATGTCCCTCATTTGATTAAAAAGTCAATGTGTTACAATGTATAATACCTTCTGAAACTTGTGTAATCTAATAGAAATTGATGTATATTGTTACCATTCTACTTTTGCAATATGTATGGTATTAATGATGTCCATCAAATTACTATAGATAATATTTTTTTCCAAATAAGATGCAAGTAGCAGACGCTAAAAGGTGACCGCAAGGTCTTCAAGTTCATGTCCATTACAGTGTTCTCCCCAGGATTTTTGGATAGCACCAGGGTAACGCGTGTGGACAGCTTGGTGAAATGATTCATACAATCAGTTGTGTCCCATTGCGTCGCTTAGCTATATTTCTAGTTACTGCAGTATGTCTCTTGTTTTGTTTTAACACTGTGGTACTGTGTTATGTAGACATTGAGTCAGAAAATGATTGGTAAAAAAAGAAGTAAATCAATAAACAGTTTGTATACTTTAATATTTTTTTTAAATAAATAAAACATGATTCATCACAAAATATTCATCTAAATTTAAAGTAATCAAATCTTTTATTAAATCCATGAAAAATAAAAATAAAATATCATTCAAAGGAGACCAAAAATGTTCAATTAAAAAAAAAATCATAGTTTCTAGAAAGAAAGTTGTTGTATGTGAAAGGATTCTTGTCATATAAAGGAGATATAAAATAACAAGAAAAATATTGATTTATTGTTTGAACCAGTTTCTATCTTAAATTAAAAAAAAAAAAGAAATTTTTCATAAATTTAAAAACATTTTGCCATAGATTTCATGTAGATATTAACCTTTCTTGTCTTTGGTGATAATCAAACATTGATACAGACTTAATACTGCACTGAAATCTAAATCTTTATTTGTCATGATCCATTTAAAAAGAATTTTTAAATCTATAAATTTATCTTAGGTCTATAAGTAACCATATTCAATGTCAACAACAAAGTCTCCCTATTTTTCCCGCCTAAATGACAGGAAGTAGATATAAAAAGATTTAACGTGCTTATAGATAAAATTTGCATGATTACTTCTGTTATTCATTAATTATGGATATAGATATCCAGTTTGAAGGAAAAGTCATACATTTTATTTATTAAATAGAATAGATTGCAATTAATTGCAAATAAACATATTCTATGTGAACTAACTGGGTCATGTGATATGTCCGTCCCTTTCACAGATACTATAGTTTGAAACCCGATATCATGCACTAACTATGTCATAATTAAAGAAAATTTTGGCCATGGTTTAATCAGACATATTATACTATACTAATGAGCCAACTTTATTTTGTACAAAAAATGTACTGGCGTGTGTGCAACAATCGGGTTCACACTGTTTGTGTACAAAGTATTTGCAGACTTGTCACAGGTCAGCCCTTGGGTAGTGAGTGAAGCCATAAAATAGTTATCAGTGATCATAAAGTTGTGAACTAATTAAAACACAAAAGTCAGAGCTCCAGATAAGCTGCGTATTTGCGTGATCACGCAATAAAAATAATTAAAAACCCAATGCAATTGCCCATTGCAGGGTTCAATAACCCAATTAATTCAAAGGAAAACCCAATTATATGCCAAAAGCATGGGTTCTTAACGCTTTTATTCGCTATCGTTTGCGTTATTTACCCTTACTTGATTACAGTCGCGTAAATCTATTTTTATAATATTTATAATTGGAAATGTCCTTTCGTTCTAAAAATAGAGCCCTGCATCAAGTAGCTGTAATTGGTCCCTTTTGGAATTTTCCGTTGCTCAAAAGGTACACGTGTTTATGAAAACATTTCGATCTTCTCGGTGTTTATCCAATTAGCGTGTGACATGCTGTCATATTTTTTCGAATTGCTCGGGATTTATCATAACATACAATGAATTAAAACGAAAGTAAATGTCTGATAAAAATATTGAATAGAAGCATGTTTTCGGCTTTTTGATAGCTGAGGGAAAGTAATGATGATAAAAAGACTCAGCTAGTGATTTTAGGAAGCGGCCATTGAACGCACGGGCGTGTTTGCGTACCATAACGAGAACATTGCTAGAGCGATAAACACGGGGTTCCGTCAAAAACGAAATCAGTTGGAAAAAGTGAAAGGCCAAATCAATTATGACATGATATGTAGTTTGAAAGCATCGGAAACCAAAAGTTCTGATAAGGGACAATTTAACCCAGATTTATGTAAATTGAATTAAACGAAAACAGTTTATATATTATTTTTTTTTATTTTAGTTGATGAGTGAATACACATATCCGTTTTTTACGTCAATGCAGCTTGACACTTTCTTTGTTTTGGTCTAATTGTTCTAGATGCTTAAGATAGTTGTCTTATTTGCAAGTGCAGTATAACATTGTCATTTATTTACTTGATGTTGCAGAATTATTTGTAAATTTAAGTTGAATGTGGTCTCCGTCATTATAAACCAGTACCCTATAAACCTCAAGGTTTTGGGGTATATCTTAAATCTGGAAACTACTTTTTATTTTTATTAAAAAGTAGATCTGGCAAAAAGGTGAAAGGACTGGCAAAACTTTCTTACAGCACCTAAATTTCACATATATTACACAAAAATCTAAACACTTAGCCACACCTACCCCAACTATAATTAAACTGTAGCGTGATCATATGGGATCTAGAAAGGCAATTAGTTCCTGTCCAACTAGTGACACCAGCTGCAGTTTACATAAGTTTTGAGAAAATACAAAACTGACAGAACATTTAAAACGGGACACAAATTAAATGTACAAGTGCTCGTCAGTGAATAAACCAAATAAAACAGCTAGCACATATTCTACAAAAAAAGAAACACATTTAAGATGGAAACACATCTGGGGTTGATATAATGTGATTATAACATGCCTAAATATTCAATATTGTGTTGATGAAAAAACCCAATACATTAAGGAGCTTGATGGTGAAAAACCCAATTTGATATTTGCTTGAGGGGTGAATTGGAATTGATAATGCAATTAAAAAACTTTATCACCCAATTACATAAAAAAATGGTGGGTAAAAACCCCAATTTGTGAATTCTTATCTGGAGCTCTGCACAAAAGAATAATGTAACAAGTGTTAATAACATAGATTAAATCCAATCAACAAGGTTAACCTCATAAGGTAAATCGATCACGTGGTGTCAACAATCTGGGTAAACTGGTTTGAACTGGTCAAATTTCACCTGAAACTTTATACCGCACAAAAAAGAAATTAACAAATCGCTAAAAACTTTACCGATTTACGTTTTTTTTTTACTGAAAATTTTAGCACCACGGTAAAAAATTATACATCGCAGTAAGACAGATTCCACCACGGTAAAAACTTGTACATCGTGGTCCTTTAAGGGCCTGGGGAGAACACTGCATTAATAGTGGCTGCATAGTCTCCAAGAACGGCTGAGTAACAACTTCTGGCACTTTTTTTCTTAATATTTACAAAAAAAATGTACATTTTTATTTCTCGTGCTTTGTTTTTCCTGATTTTATTTTTTCGTGCAACGTTTTTGCGATTTTTATTTCATGTGTTTCCGTGTTCATTACCCTCCTTTACCACCCTCTCTTAACAATTAAATAAAATCAGGTTAAATTGTGAATTTGAAGGGGAGATTAAGAAAGATGAAGGAGATTTAAGAAAAATTGGTGAAGGAGAATTAAGGTCCCACTAAAGTCAAAATATAGGACATTTCATAAACATCATAACTTTGCTTGTATTTTCCACAGGAGCTTGGGTATATGATACAGATATTTTTTATTTTTTTTTGGGGTTGATTAAAATAATCAATTTTCTATATTTATAATACATATCTATCACTTCTATGCAAGTCTCACCTAGTTTCGAGTGATTTAAACGACTCAGAGAAAATACCCTATTTTACTATCCATATTAAGAAACAAAAAGGCAACTAACTCAACGCCATTTTTCTGCTATCTATAAATAAATGAATTGACTTGCCTGGATTCCCCAACGATTTCTCTGGAAAACGTGCCTTCCTTGCCGTCAGATCGCAGACATCGTTCATATTTATCAAATTGGTATTGTTCGTAACATTTTTAGTCAATCTCCAGTATATAATAAAAAGATTTTATCTATTTTGACTACTTTCAAATTTACGTGCCTGGAAATTGACTGTTTTTCCCGAACTTTTGTTAAAGGGAAGTAATTTTTTCCCGGACTTTTTCGGAACATCTCTTTCATTATTTTTGAAACACAAGATATTTGCACTTTTAGACTCTTACAGGACAACAAATGAAAGTTGTACTCTTCCTACATATATTGATAATTTTCAGGTAGAAGTATGTTGAACAGACTGGACAGGACTGCAAGTCAAGTTCACAATTTTGTCAGGAGGCTGAAGAATGAAGGGACAGAATATGATGAAGCGGATGATGATGATTTTGTACATAAATTATCGTCGACCTTTCAAAGACAAAGAAGTGAAAGCAGCCCAAGCTCCAAAAAAAAGAAAAAAACAAGCAGAGGGCGGCCAACAGACATGTTGTCAGTAAAACTGACCTGTCTGTCATCTCCAGAAACAAAAATCACCAGTAATTTAGATGTTAATCGTTTGAAGCGAATGGGACTTGGTAAATGTTTTATTTATAGGATTTTGCCCAGTGTAAATGTAAAAGGCCCCTTAGGTTTTGCTTTGTCTAACGACTGTATCCAGTTTGAAACTTTTGAACACCTTATCCCAACCCTACAAAACTTTCAGATGGTTATATATTACTTTGGGGGCATTTATGGGTCTATAAAGGGATATTTAAGTCCCAGTAGCTTCAGGCTTCAACTTTGTTTTTGGAACACTTAATCAATTTTCTAGAGCTAAATACTTTGCTAAACAAAGAAACATATCCAGAAGTTTTTGTGGAAACTTCTTTTGTGGTGAAAACTGAGATGTCATGATAATTAAAAAAAATGGAAAATGACTACAAGGTGACTTTTTCGTCATCGGTCAGATAAAATATAGGGACACATCCAAAATATTACCCATTTTGATTAATGTGAATCAGTTTTTTTCCGAAGAAGTGGACTAGGAGCAGAGTGACTTGTTCAGTGATATTATAGATCAAGGTCCAGTTCATCTAATGTGTTAATGATTTTATTTCTGCCCAGGTAATGAAATGTTGGAAATATACCATGGCTAATGTCCATATGGGCAAGGATCAGATAAAGTGTAACATTTGTGTGACATATAAACGCCTGTCACATTTAAGCCCATATATCAAGATTTTAAATATATCAGAGGAATCTTCAACTTTTCAGAGTTGACTTTTGTGATTATAGAGATAGTTTCTTGTTTCAATACTTGTCAACAGACATTCAAACAAAGGCACAACTTTTGTGATGGATGTTACATTGACAAGTTTGACATGCTAACTTTAGATGAAAGAACAGTTTGAAATGTATTTCAAATTAATTAAATTATATGGTTTTCATTCTTGTTCTTAACTCATGAAAATGCAAATCTTGGAAGTTTAAAGTTAAAAAGAATAATCATGATAATAGGGTTAAAAAAAAGTAACGGACGTCACAAAAATATGATGCATATTTGTTTAGTTTCCATCCCAACTAATCACTACTGGACACCAGGAGAGTCAAAATGGTTAAGATTATATAACTGGTAGTAGTGGAAACCCACAGAGCCAATGGCAATGAATGGGAAATGGATATTAATAATGGTTAATTTGTATAGCGTGATGGAAGTTTTGTTTGACAGTTTGACATTTCAGAAGTCACATGTCACATCCGTGTAACGGGCGTCACAAAAATATGCTGGATATTTTTTTTATTTTTTAACCTAATTTCTCACAACTGGACACCTGTAGAGTCAGAACTGGTAAAATACTTCAAAATATTTGTAGGGGAAATAAAAAACATCAATAGAAAATAGATACTAATAATAATTCATTTGTATAGTGTGACAGAAGTTTTGTTTGACAGTTTGATATTTTACAAGTTAAATTTTGCACTCATGCATGAGAATTTTAAAAGAAATGATGTACTCAAAACTTTGGTACTTAATCAAAGATGTAGAACCAGCATTTCTTGCATACTACTAAATAACATTGCGTATATCAACACAGTTCAACAGGAATTATAAACTAATTATTTTACGGAATATTGTCAAAAATAACACCTGTTCTATATGATTGTGCAATTTGGAACTGAATGAATCAACTTTGTTTTTCTATTGCACAATTTCAATGTAAGGGTAGAATAATAACAGTTCACTTGTATCATGATATTCTCTGTTCAAACCAATGAGATAGATACTTGCAAATGTTCGCCCGTTACACAGGGAGGTCAAACAATAACGGTCGTTCGTTGATTAATTGTCAAATAGTAACTGGCAAAAATAGTTTCCTTGTTTTCATTTAAATATTTCATTTTAACAAACAATTATTGTCAATAACTGTCACAATATCTATGTTAAATATAACCATAACATGATATTTAGTGGTTGTATCTCATATGAGACACTTTGTACAATCATTAAATATTAGAACGCCCGTTATTCTTGAAAAAAATATTTGACAGACACTAAACTTACCCTTCTACAAGTTACACAATAAATTTTTGACACATAGGTCGATGACATAGTAATCATGTGTACCCAAATTAATTACAAAGCACATGATGACAGATGTGATGATGTATACCACTCTTTCATGTTAATATAGACAGTTTGATCGCCCGTTACTTTTTGACCGACAAAACTTTTTGAAACTTTGAAATGCTGTCTTTTGAAATAACTATGTCTGAATGCAATATTTCTTAGCTAGTTTTAAAGGATTATTATTTGAAGGTTCCTGAACATTTGTAGGGTTATATTAAACATTGCAGTTCAACAGTAAACAAAGTTAAAAGTTAGGTTATATTTTGACAGACAGCATAATGGGCAAACAGTGATTTTTTAAGAGTTTTTTCTCAATAAACCTGCATAAATTATTCCTACTCATAGGTTTGAAGTGTTCCTAGACATGTTATTTCTCAATAATAATAAAGCTGGAGAACATGCAATTTGACAAAGTGATATTCTAATTCAATTTTCTCAAAGGCCTACCAAATGTCACAAAATGGCAGCCAAAAAACATTGACATTTCAGGATAAAACCCAATAAAAAAATCGAACCACAAATAGTTAATAAAATGATTTTATTTATTATATATATACACAACAAACACCACATTGTATTGGTTTCTGACTCTTATTTACACACATAAGTAAAGAAAACTTTCACAAGAAATGTTCGGGCGTTACTTTTTACACTTTATCTGATCCTTGCCCATGTATAAATTTACAAAAAAAAGGATAATGGTTAACAATGGAGAACATATGAAAACAAATTGCACCCTTCACTACCTCAAATCATAGCAAAAAACAAAGACAATCATAAACAATAGGTAGTCATCATAGTTGGACTTTATAAAGCATGCATGTTCCATATAGCAATGTTTGACAGAATTAAGTAATTTTTTTAGAATTTTAAAATAAAAAAAAAGATCCCTTCATACCTACTTCTAGGGTGTGTCACTTCCTATATATATAAAGGTATATACAGACTCACCGCTAAAATGGGTTGACTGCTTTTAATATTTTACCCGAAATTCTAAGGTGGGGAAACGAAAACAAATATATTTTTATGTCTTGACTGGTAACATTATTATTATAATCAAACTACCAGTACAATGATATTCATATTTTCAGGTTACCCTGATTCTGAAATTAAACTAACAGGAAGAGTGCCAACAAAGCTGGACCTGTCCATGACAAGTTCTGACTTCAATCATAAGTTGTGTAACTTGTTCCCTGTGTTGATGGATGTAGCTTTCGAGTTGATGACAGCAAGAAAGTCAAAGCTTGAGTCCCTTCCCAGCTATATAAACACTCCAGCTTTGATTAAAGATTTGATGAGCAAAGAGGGAAGGTCAGGTTGTCTCTTCATTAGACCATTTGAAGACATAACAGCACGTTGTCTTCAGGTATGTAAATGTGAGGAGTTTCAAGGCTTGCACAGAAATATACATGTTTACCAATAAATATGAATTTTTGTAATATTTGAACTTAAAATTGCTCTTCCTTGAAATTTATAGTTATAACCTATAGCAATGGTCATCACTTCGCATCTGTTGTTGTCTGTACATTTTTACATCTTAATCTCTTTTGAAACCATACTTAGTAGGAATGCTCATTGCATCATGGTCCTCTGCAAAATAAGTTAATGTTTTTTTTTTCAATTGGAGATCAAATATTGCTGCTACCACAGAACTTTGTTCATTTGATAGTCCTCTTCAAAAGTTTGTTTTTAGCTCACCTGACCTGAAAGGTCAAGGGAGCTTTTCTCATCACTTGGCGTTCGTCGTCCGTTGTCGTTAACTTTTACAAAAATCTTCTCCTCTAAAACTACTAGGCCAAATTTAACCAAACTTGGCCACAATCATCATTGGGATATCTAGTTTTAAAAATGTGTCCGGTGACCTGCCGAACCAACCAAGATGGTCACCATGGCTAAAAATAGAACATAGGGGTAAAATGTATATTTTGGCTTATATCTCTGAAACCAAAGCATTTAGAGCAAATCTGACAGGGGGTAAAATTGTTCATCAGGTAAAGATCTATCTGCCCTCAAATTTTCAAACAAATCGGACAACCCATTGTTGGGTTGCTGCCCCCAAATTGGTTATTGTAAGGAAATTTTGCAGTTTTTGGTTATTTTGAATATCATTATAGATAGAGATAAACTGTAAATAGCAATAATGTTCAGCAAATAAGGTCTACAAATAAGTCAACATGACCAAAAGGGTCAATTGACCCCTTAAGGAGTTATTGCCCTTTATAGTCAATTTTTAACAAATTTTCGTGAATTTTTGTTATCTTTTACAAAAATCTTCTCCTCTGAAAATACTTGTTGTTTTGTGTTTTATTTGTTCCCAGGTTTGTCTTGTGTTCATTTAATGCCCTCTCCTATTCAATTAGTGTTACATTCCTTTTGTAATTTAATAATTTTGTTTTAAACTTTATCACAAGTTTTATTTTATTTATTATAATAAGGACTTTTTAGCTAATTTTACAACTTAGGTACATTAAATTGTATCCCAGTTAGGAGCTGTACATCGAGTTGTAATTGAAATGTGTCATAAAAACTTACTTGACATAGTTATATCACTGATAATAAACCCCCTCTTAACTTAATTTGAAAAAAAACCACATACAGGTGTAAAAGATTAAAATTCAGCAAGCCAAAACCAAAAAAAAAAAAAAAACCAGCAGCCACACACTTAACAATGTGAACTACATTTTTACTTTATCCCACATATTGGTCTTTTGATGATGTCCCTGAAAACTTAAGACTTACACTGAATCTATACATTTTGCTTTCTGACCACAATATTGCCAAAAAATTATCAATACAGAACTTGCATTTCAAAATTAAGAAAGGGTCTAGGAAACGACCAGAAAGCACGATTTTGCATCATTTGTTCTATATCTTCTTGGGGTTTTCATCGGCTCCCAAACCCTTTCGTAAAAAAATTTCCCCTCGCTCCGCTCGGCAAAAAAAAATGTTTTGCAATCTTTTAAAAGAGAATAGTTAAAGCCCACCTTAATACCCGTGTTGAGTGCAATACATGTATATGCAGTTTGGAATTCATAAGATTCAACCTGATTGAATGGTACATAAATACTTGATCATACATGCATTATTTTAGTTTATCTAAGAATACAATTGTACATGTATGTTTTCAAATATTATAAATATAGTTTTAAATAATCAGTCCCTTGTTTTTAATGAAAATGAAAAATCATGCTTCATCAGTGCAGAAAATAAATAATCTGTCCTCTTAGTCTACCAAAGTAAATAACCGATCAAAAACAAATCCTCCTGCCCGAGCCCCCCACCCCCAGAATATCAAATGGTCGTCCCCTTAGCTGACAGAAAATTAATACTTTAAATATTTATGTTTATAGGATTTTAACAAGAACACACAACCTGCTGTTCCTCTTGTGGACCAAGCAGCTGGGACTTCCAGTCGTAGGTCATCTGCTGCAACTAGCACTACTGTAGTCCAGGTAATTTGATTTGTTGAGGGTTGCTTAATTCAGATAGTTTTGAACAATGTTTGTATTATTTTATGTATTTTGAACAGAAGCTGCTTCAAACTCAAAATATGCACCAATAAAACAAAAAATTGAAATATTTTTGTATAGGCCGGTTTAAGGGACGTATTATGGTACACTGTTGTCTGTCTGTCCGTCCGTCGTCAACATGTCAAACATTAACTCAAAAACGCTTTAATCAATTCGTGTAAAATTTTGGTGAATTGTGTATATATATATATCTATTGATGTGAGCTCCCTTTCATTTTTTATAAATTTATTCATTACTAAAGGGGGAATTTCAGCAATTCTCATGAAACCTTGGTGAATTGTTTATATCTAATCATGTAAGCTCCCTATTGATTTTCATAAATTTTTAATATGACATTGAGAAGTAATTGAACTTTCTTCTTTGAAAATGTGACTGTGTATCATGTGCTCATGGCGCAGCTGTTTATTCCATTTTGGCATAAAATATCGACGTATTGTGTGAAATTGCAATTCATCAAACCTTTTATAATTTCAGAAAAAACATGTTTACAGTCTTATTAATTTATTGACAGGATTTTTTCCTGTTTTGTCAAGACAAGTTGATTATTTTTTAATGATAATGCAGATCTTTCAAAAAGAATATTGCATTAACTGCTATTTATTGATTCTTTGAGAAGCAGGTGAAACACAGTGCTGAGGGACCCCTTTACCCCTTATGATTTTTTTTTATCTTAACAAAAGTCTCTCTCAGTTTAGTTGATGAAAATGCCTAACCACTCCTGTAAATATGGTCATTTATTTTGTAGAATGAGACTCTATTGGAGAAAAGGGAACTATTGGCAACTCAGAATGCTGAATTCCAGCAAAGTTTAATTACAGATCAGGAAAAAGTAAGTACATCTTTAAAAACAAATTAGTAATTTTCAGCTCACCTGACCCAAATGCTCTGCCATAATGGTGTCAACAACATAATGGCAGGTAGACAACTGTTGGCTCATGTCCAATAACCCCATGCATATAATAATGTGCATGTTAGCTCATAGTAGCTCAAATACACATTTATTTTCAGTTGTAAAAAAATATAGATGTCATAAAAACATATGTTTGTGCCCCGCCCACAATTATGTGGAAGGGGCATATATATATTTATCCTTGTCCTTGCGTGTGTACGTCCAAATTTGGTTCAGTTTTGCATTTAGGTCCATTTTGAAGTAACTCAATATGATATGTTAATGAAAATTGGTCCACTTGTAGGTCTTTGATGGTGCTAGACCGAATTATCTGTCGTTCAAAAGCATTTTTTTTTTGGATGTTGCTTTTGTGACGACAGATAATTCAGTGTATGATATGCTGGAGGAATTGGGTTACTTTGACGTACATTTCCTGCTTGAGTGACTACGGTTAAATTTTGCCTTTGATCCATTTCTTAGTTACTACATATGATATGTCAATGAAACTTCGTCCACAGGTAGATCTTGGATTGTACTACAAGATGCTGCAGGAACTGGGTCACAATTCTTACAGACATGTCTAGTTCTTATTCAAAGTCACAAAAAAATCTTCCAATATCATTAAACTTGGTTTAATCTTTGCTCACATATGTAGATCCAAGGTCCTGCATGTGATAGTACATTGTATATATATGTCCTTTTATCATGTTAATATGTGGTCATAATCAATACAGGTATACACTAAATGACTCTGTATGAGGGGGAAAACAGGTTTCTTTTCTGTAGGTACAAACAAGCCAAGAGCAATACTTGGTATTTAGGGGACAGCAAATGTGCTATTCCCTGAATATCCAGTCAATAAGCATGATAAGTGATTTATTTTACTGAACCATCCAAATCTTTTAAGCTATTAACTGGTTGAGAAAGGTTTAATAAGTCTTTAGAAGACCTGATAAAATTGCCCTAACAATAAAAGTTTTGTATGCAGGGAAAACATATATATACATGTATTGTCTTTTTAATATTGTTAATTATGTATTACATTAAACTACACAAATTTGTATAACTCTCCTGTTGGGTCAAAATGGCAGGACATTTTCTTTTCATATGAATATATTGACACTTTTTTTGTCCCAGCAACATGAAGCCTAGTTTATAATGATAAACATTTCAGGTCAGGAGACTTCAAAATGCCAATAAAGAAATTGAAGAAAAAGAGAAAAAATTGCTAGAGGTAAGATATGAACAAAAATTCAGCTTGAGATATTCCTAATCCTTTTCAACTTTTTAAAAGGTAAAATTATCAATCTTCAATCACAGTGGTTTTATTTTAAATGGTACATTTAATTGCCATTCTTTCAATTATGGACAAAAAGATACCTTTAAATAGAATTGTCCCAAAAGGTTAAACTGTCTATAGTACCATATTTTCTGGACTAGAAGTCGCACCCAAGTATAAGACACATGGCAATTTTTAAAAGAATATATAAGTCACACTTGAGTATTTGTCGCATATGAATTTACTAGAGATTGCATAAATGTCAAAATAGATATTTGTTTCTACTAGGAAGTTTGAAATTATTGTAAGGTTTTTTAGAAGTAATATCTTAAAACAAGATGACCGAATCCAATCCTTGGTGAAAAAAGAAGTGTGTTATTAAAGGAAATAGGGTAATGTCATGAAAATAATTTAAAACCTTCTTTTTTGAAAATTTAGTTCAGAAATGGTAAAAAAAGAAATCTGCCAGAAGAACCAGATGAAGGTATCAAACTGAAATTTAAAACTAACAAAAGTTGGTTTGATACAACCAGAAAATTTCTACCAGAAGATAATGTTCAGGTCAGTAGCTTATGTCCAGTTAGCTTTCAAAAACAGTTCTAGTAAGGCTTCATCATCATTATAGCATCCGGCGGGTAGGGAACAAAGTTGTGAAGGGGTGTACTGGATTCAGTATGTCTATCCATTAGTCTGTTAGACACAATTGGTGTCTCTTAAATCTTACCTACCCTGCAACAATGTGTCTCTTAACAACCCCCATTACATTCCTAAAGATGTAAGGAGAAGGGGCAATAAGGCCTTTGTTTGGCCCAAATATTACTTCAAATTTAAAAGTCATCAAAGATATACTTAAATCTGTCATAACTGGACTAAGGTACCAGGTATTCAGAAAATAAAAACAAATGTCATATTTAACAAGTTACCATGGCAACAAACTATGACGAAATTTGGATATTATGTAAAATATTTTGATTTTCCTTGTTTTTCATCAAATTTTAAGAATATTTTAGATTGGCAAAGTATGTGCGCATACAAGAAACAACTTTATATTTGGTATGATTATGTCAATAGTTATAATAAAGCTTCTCTGAAATTATTTTGTTGTTTCTTGGCTGTGCAAGATGTTTTTCCACAATGGATAGAAAGATGCAAAAATTTTATGTTTGAAAACTGCACAAATTGTGTATTTTTCTTCGTTTTCATGAAAACGGTATATATTATGACGTACCGTTAAATTCGTTAAATAAGCCGCAGGTTTTTTTCTCTGTCATTGTCCCTGCGTGTTATACTCAGGTGCGCTTTATGTACGTATATTTTCAGTGTTTCAGGGCAAGTGTGAAAAAAAAATTATATCTGGATTTTTTTTATGGAGACCTTCAGATTGTCAAGTGCTTGCAGTGACTTGATAAATTGTTCATGTGGCATATTTTGTTATGAATAAAAATATATATACTTTATCATTTGTTCTTTATTTCATTGTTGGCTTCGAAGTTGATAACCATGAGTGTTCATTACATAAACAAAGAAAGATAACTGTGTTTGAAAGAGGTACCATACAGGATATTAATTGTGTATTTACAATAAATATGTAATGGTTTGTTGTTTTAATGTGTTTTTAAGTAAAATCTCCTAAAGGAATAATAAAGGAAGTGATTGTGTTTCTTTCCAATATTTCAAGTCTCTTTTAATGACGATGGTGATAATCATGTGCTGAAATGAACCCTTTAAAGTGTTTCATAAACAAAGAAAGATAAGCGTGTTTGAAAAGAGGTACCATACAGGATATACTATTGAGGAGTAACTGCTTTTCGTTTTATTGTGTTTCAAAATGAAATATCTTCATGAAATATTGTAGCCACATATTTTCGGATGTATGAAATGAAGAAAAGAATATTAATTTTCATAATTTAATATGCTAAGACATTTATATATCGCCGTCTTATTTGAATTCCCCTTTCCGTGGCCCATCTCACTTTCAGTTAAAAATAGATAATGACTTGCAGAAACTGAATGGTTTTGTTCGTAGTATTCAACCAAGTTTAAATTTAAAAATGTTTGAAGCTAATAAACTAAAACTTTTATTTTATAGACAACAATAAAATTCTTCAAATTTAATTTGATAATTTGTTTTCCCCTGACTTATGCGTGACCAGTTAACATGTGGCTACAGGTATACCTGGTATTACGTAATAATCAAGGTAAACAATGGCAGTTTTATGGCTTGAGTGACCTTTAATGAATACATTTTCAAGAAAGATTAAAATCCTTGATTCCAATTGAAACAATTAACGAGCAATCAACACCAAACTAATTTTAATCAAAACAACAAGTTCAATGGACACCACGCTGTCAACACATGGCCATTGTTGACAAAAACAACTAATGAATCTGGCGTCATTAAAACAATAAGAAAAGTATAATAATTTTATTAACATTTTTTATTTTAATATGAAACAAATACATATAATCAAAATGCCTTTCAACTTTCTCAACAATCTGAAAATAGAAATGAAACATGTTACGCAGTGACTTACAAAAACGAGTGAACATTCATTACTCTAAGGTCAGTAGAATGCATACTACGTTTTCATTAGGGTGCGCTTTATATTCAGGTGCGTTTTATGTAAGGAAAAAAACACTTCTTCCCCCAAAAAACGGCCGTGCGCCTTATTTAGGGGTGCGTTTTATTTTCCGCAAAATACGGTAGTTGTGTGACGTCATCAGATAAAAAATCTTATATTTTTCATTTATATTTCTTGATTCTATGTATTTCCAAACAATATGTGCAAATTTGAAATAGATCTTGGGCAAAACCGGGCCTAAATCCCAATAAATCATTTAGGACTTTTCAGTTTCCAAATCGGTCATGACTGGCATTTATGACCCTTTCCTGTCCCTTGGTCTGCATGACCACACAATTAGAAAATTTACTTTGAAATTTTTAAGGGTTAGAAATTTATTTTGTATACTTTCAGGTGTTGCAAGACTTCATTTGCAGTTTAGATGATTCATCAGAAAACTATTTAATTACAATTCCCAACAGACCACCAATTAAATCAAGTTACTGTCATGGGACACTTGCAGATTTGGGAATTAGTAGAAACACACTGGTACAGATACAATGGTTAGATGATTCCGAGGTATTTTTTGTTAGATATATATTTTTTCAGGCTAGCAAATTCAAGGCTTATTTTAATGAACATAGAAAAAAAAATGATAACCATCTCGGTTTAAAAACATGCTATGGTGGATGGTCCTTTGATGTTTTCCTCTCATAGATGTTTGTTGTTGCTAAAGTTAGTGAGGAGACTGTAGTTGTTTTGTCTGAGCCCCTTTGGTGCCAGTTTTTTACCAAGTAAGCAACCACACAGACCCTCTGGTTATTGTTTGTTTATGGTAGTTATGTATTTTTATACTCTTTAAGAACAATGGTCCTACAATAGTCTTATTTTAGTTTTAGTTTTATTTTACATATATTTTTATGCCCCATTTATGGGCATTATATTTTCTGGTCTGTACGTCCGTCCGTTCATTGGTTCATCTGTTCATCAGTTTGTCCGTCTGTCCAGCTTCAGGTTAAAGTTTTTGGTCGAGGTAGTTTTTGATGAAGTTGAAGTCCAATCAACTTGAAACTTAGTAAACATGTTCCCTATGATACGATCATTCTAATTTTAATGCCAAATTAGAGATTTTATCCCATTTTCACGGTCCACTCAACATAGAAAATGATAGTGAAGATGGGGCATCTGTGTACTTGGGACACATTCTTGTTTATGCTGAAAATCAGTATGACCCATGCAAAGCTTATAATAGTAATTAACTCCTCCTACAGTTTAAGTTTTAACTCTGAACTTAGCATTGTTGCTTATCTCCATTTTCTCCTTTGTTAATGAGATTCTTAGCAAAATTGTACAGTCTGAATTGAGAGTTGTAAGAAACTTTGCCTGCTTGCTTATTACCATATGGAAATGTTACTATGCACAAAATGCTGACAAATCTTGATTTCAGGGGTTCTTGTCCCACCCGTTATTGGAATAGGGGCTCCAAAGGGGTGAAAAAGTTAACTTGATAAAGAAAGAGTAGTAGAAATAAATTGTATTAAAAAAGGCATATTGGGTTGTGAAAAAGAAAAGGGCCCAAAAAGGGAGAAACATGGCCAAAATCAGAAATACTTAAAAACCAGTCTTATATCTATATCTATACAAAAGTATCAAAGATTATAAGAAAGTGACTACCATTTAGGCAGAGCAGATTTTACAAAATTTCTTGGTTTTTCAGTGATATGAAAGAAAAATATAAATTTCTTTTTCATTTTTAGATTGTAATGGAAAGTGAATCTGCAGAAAATGAAGAGCTTGACGTAAGTAAAATAATTTTCCTTGCTTTAAAAGGATATTCAAATTTTTGTTGTGAAAGAAATTCACCAATTCAGTTTTTAGCTGTTGCCGTCACTTTGTGATCGTCTTCATTCTTTAGCTTTTCACATTTCAATCCTTTTTGAAATCAATGGTCCAAACTGAACCAAACTTGGGGGAAGTAGTCCCTACATGGTTTTCTTTTAAATTATGTCTGGTTGCTTGGTCCATGTTTTTAACACTAACTTTATTACCTTGGTTGTCCAAAGGACCTGTTAGCAATAAAATTTGGTAGTCATGAGGGCCAGAATTTATAGGTTTATAATTTGTCAATTATTTTTGCAATACACATTTTGTTAACACTACAAGAAAAAACAAAAAACTTTCAAACATAAGGGATTGACAATCTGCATGGCAGTTAGGCCTATTAAACTTGTTAATATCTCTTGTCTGCCACTGTACTATTAGTTGTTCCTCTTCGCATATCAAACAATATGGAACAGTTGGTTTAGCATGCGCATACATTAGACCACATTCATTTTAATTTTCATATATTTCATATATTTCAGGATTTGTTACCACCCTTGGTTGTTCAACGAAGAACAAGAAGAAGAGCAGCACAGCATGCAGAGCAGATTATTAGCAGAGCATGTGTGGATATCAGAGTTTCAGTATGTTTTTTGAAGGGCTGTACAGAATAAATATATATTTTCTCTGATAAAAGTAAAAGGGTGAAAATGGTTAATGAAACACACATGGACTTGAACATTACATATGTCTCATTAAAGTATGTCGTTGAATGAATAGAGTGGCAGGCGGCACATGGACTAACATCTTATTTTTTTTGTAGGATACATCTTCAAGTGATGACGAAATCGTCTTGGATAATGAAGCATCTGGTTCCAATCCAGCTATTAGTTCAAATCTGACTTTGCCTCTAGATCAAGGAAATGAAGAAATTGGTGAAAAGTAATGCGTTTTTGAATTTGAAAACAATTATTGCATAATCTACATTTTTTTACCATTCTCTAACATTGTCAGATAATTAGATTCAACTATTGAGACATTTTATTGAGGATGTATAAATTTGTAGCGAGAACACACTCTTCTGTTTATGAAGGGTAATTTAGTGATTCCCAGTTATGCCCCTTAATTATGCGATAATTGATGTTTTGATTGGTTTCCATACATAATTATATTAAGTTTTAGTTGTCTGATTAACTTGAAATTTTAAAATTAGCTTTAGACGGATAAAATGTAGGACAAGTTTGAATTTGAGATATCTTGAGAATTGTGCCCCTTAATTATGCAAAAATGATGTTTTTATTGGTTTCTAGACATTATTTTAAGTTATATGATGATTTATAATATGTTCATCAATAATGCATATTTACAAATGTACACCTCCTGACTTGACCAAACACTTAGTATTTTACTTTTCTCCTGATAAACAACTAAACAACATAGCAACTCTGCTTGTGCATCTCTGATGCCATCTAAAAAATTTTTGACTTGTGACGATGTCAATGCCTGCTTATATAAAATACACCAGTTTATATAAACTCTTAACCTTCTAAACTTGATCCAAAATAGTCAAAAATATATGGAACCATGTTTGCAAATTTTAATACATGATAATACATATACTTAATAGGTGAATAAAAAACAAGATTTTTTGTCTTTGTTTAGGTTGTGAATCCTTTTATGATTTTTTTGATGCATCTATTTCCAGTGGCATTCCACAAGTATCAAACCAGGAATTCCAAGTGGAGTTTGAAAATGTCCATGAAAATGCAATGAATGCTGAAGCACCAGTATTGCTGCCTCAGTAAGTAAATTTATTATCAGAGAACATGGATGAATTTAAAAATGTGAACTTTTTTAAAATGCTCTGAATGGACTGAAAAGTTATAGAAAGATGTACATGCATATATGTGCATTCACTAAATTTTTTGAAATGGCTGCCGCTTAGTGGCAATGGTGAAAGGGTGACATCCGCTATTGCTTGCAATGGCAATTCTAGTTATATTTATTCTTCCACACTTTTTTGTCCATGCTATTTCTCAGAATTGGCTTGAACAATATTGATGGAACTATACCATAATGTAGACCACTATATGAAATTGTGCAAATTGGGTATGGCATCATCAAGATGGCCGCCGTTGCCATGGAAACTGATAAAATGTGAAAAAAAAATGCAAATTCTAAATCTTCTTGCATGTGACAATAAAACAAATCAAATGGAATATAGGTGAAGTCCCTTGGGTCACCCCCACCCCCTCCTGTTTCAAACTTGTAAACGGTTGACATCCCAACCCCTAAACCATAAATGTTCTTGTATAGGTAAATAAAACAAATCAAATCAAATATAAGGGAAGTCAACAGGGGTCACCCCCACCCCCTCCTGTTTGAAAACTTGTAACTGGTCGAGATCCCCACCCCTAAACCATATATATTCTTGCATGGGACAATAAAATATGGACCATGGTAATGGCGAATTATGGGAGCTTTGTTTGGGAGACTTAGTAACAGCATCCTGTTACAATTACTTCTTGTTTTTCTTGAATTTGCATTTTTATGAAATTAAAAATAGTTTTCAATATTTATATATTTAAAGGTTTGTTTTTGTTTTGTTTTTTTTTTGGGGGGGGGGGATGTTTACTTTGATGAAAAATTTATTATAATTATAATATCTAAAATTTTACTTTGTCAACATAGAATAGTGACAAACTATTTCCTGTGTCCAACAGTTATTTCAATGTGCAGGAGAAACACTTTTTCCCAGGAAACTCAAGCTTAAGTTTAACATGAACATTTTAGATATTTGAACTATATTAATTCTGCAAATTCAGTCAAATAATATTAATGTCAGACTGATGAAGTATATATCAGCCAGTCCAAGTTTTTTTCTGACATGTTGATATTTTCCTCAAAAATAACTGCATTGGAGGATGAAATTGGTGTTTGATAAAATGCAGCCTTATATCTTTTATCATGTTGACATGAAATGCAACAGACTTATTGCAGGTATTAGACATAGCTAGTTCCTGGAAGAATTCAATAATGTTGCAATAGTTTTTTTCAGAATGCTGTTTAATCTTTCTGTTTTTCTTCTAAATAGACCATCAACAGATAAATTGCAGATGACTTTGAAGTCTTTTGCAAAAGAAGTATTGGGGAACCGTGATGATGGAAACATGAGAATTGTTATAAGAAGACAAACTGCATTAGATGATGCATTACAAAATGTTGCCAGGGCACAGAGTCGTCTCTTGCAGCCAATTTCTGTTAGATTCATTGGGGAATCTGCAGTCGATGAAGGAGGCCCTTCAAGAGAGTTGTCCTCAGAAATTGTAGTGCAGATAAAACATTCATCATTTGTTGAAGGTATTTAATTTGTGCTAAATTGCTTTGTTGCATATTTGAGGAGTTCACTTTCAAAGTTGGGTCTCTTAAAATTTGTCTATTTTTTTACAATTGATCAGTTTTAAATAAACATGAACATTGATGCATACTACAATGTATTATGGAATTGTTTGAAGAATTTTTTGACAAAACACTTATAATTCAGATATTGTGAGAAGCTTACTTTTATTTTTACGCCTTAGTTTACTCATCAAAGAAATACAAAAAGTCTGGATCCCAATTAAGATAAAGACTTTAGAAATTTTCTGATTAAATCAGGATAAAGTACATAAAATTGAGAATGGAAATGGGGAATGTGTCAATGAGACAACAACCCGACCATAGAGCAGATAACAGCCGAAGGGCACCAATGGGTCTTCAATGCAGCGAGAAACTCCCGCACCCGGAGGCGTCCTTCAGCTGGCCCCTAAACAAATATGTATACAAATATGTAGTGATAATGGACGTCATACTAAAGTCCAAATTATACACAAGAACCTAAAATTAAAAATGATACAAGACTAACAAAGGCCAGAGGCTCCTGACTTGGGACAGGCGCAAAAATGTGGCGGGGTTAAACATATATAATATAGTCTTCAATGTTATCTTCATCATGATGGCTGCCAGCATGGCACAGACTACAATTCTACTCATCCCTGACTACCTGACCATCATTAATTTGGCTATATTCAAGCAAAGTTTATAAACAGTAAATTTATTTTGAAATTATCTCCTCATACAGTTTTCAACTATGGTCCTAATTCAAAACACTAAAACAACCCGAACATTTGACCCAGTTTTGGTCTGAAGAATGATTTTGAGTCCTATCACTTTGCAACTTCCTGTAAACTTCAATGATGCCATTGCAATATTTTCACCATGTGTACTGGTGAAATTTTCTGTCACACTTTTCTGCAATTACTTTATATTGGGCGTATAGGATGATGGGAATGGCTTGTATAAATATTGAAATTGGATTAGAGCAGAAACATTAAATCTTAGTGGGTTTTTTTTGTACAACTTATCTAGTTTGTCATACTCTAATTTTATATTAATGAATTAAATTAATTTTAGGTCCAGAGAATAACCAAAGGTTCCGTTACGATTTCAATATGTATGATACAAAGAAGTATCTGCATATTGGTCAGCTCACTGCCGTTCTTCTACTTCAAGGTGGTCAAGGACTGCCAATATTTAATCATAGTGTGGCACATTTCATAATATATGAAAAAATTACTAACAGTCATGAAGATTTACCAAAGAACATGAGGAAAGCTTTTGATCAGGTATCTTTATGTCATTTCCTACATTGTATCAACTGTTGTATTATTTTAAATTTCTTGAGGAGAAGCACTTAAAAATAACCATCATAATAGCATTGTAGTACACAATTTGTTGTCATATATGGGCAGGAATTCACTGATGATACCTAAAAGACTTTTAAGTGTGACATCAGAAAAAAAACCCAAAAAAACAAGAGAAAATGCTATTAAATAATCACCTAAGTAGAAAGTCAATACAATACAGTTTATAAAATAATATTGGCTACACAATTTTCAGTGTAACGTTGACAATTATTTTTATGGATGTCCCCGCCAATAAGTGGTCTGGGCCACATAGTTTAACCCTTGTCTGTCATTCGGTCATTCCCCAACAAACCATTATATGGACTTTATTTTAAAACCGCTTCAGACCTTTGGCTCATTTTTGGTATGTGAGTTTTCCATGATGAGTAACAGATCAAATTTACTTGCCGTCTGCTCCACTGATTTTCATCGATATAACAGGCTTTAGACTGAATTCAAACTTTTTAACAAAACCGCTTTGAATATTCGGCTGAGTTTATGTTTTGTTCAGTTCGCTAATTTTCACCTATAGTATAGGCTTGGAAAATTCACACAAGCATAAGTGCATCCACTTTCTGTTTGTCCATGGTTTGACATTTAACTACTTGTTGATCAAGGAAATTTTTCATCAAACTAGTATTGGTCTTCATAACTGGATACTATCCATGCAGGTTTGAGTCTACATGTGTTGTTGAAATTGCAGATTTTTAACTTTTTTTAGATGGGGTCATTCATATCTACATATCTAGTTTCAACAGAAGAACAATAATTTTTTTTTTAGTATCAAACAGACCATTGACAAAACAAATTATAAAATCTTCCCTTAATGAATTCTTGCCCATATACGAAAGTAATAATACCTGCTGAATGTGTAATTTTGCTTTCAGGTCTTTGGACAGATGTTGTTGAAAAAGTGAAAATATTCATGTCTGCCATATCCTAAAATCAGACAATTATTACTGGATGTTCATTTATCAGACTTGTACTTTTTACATCAGTTAGATATCATCGATGTACATTATAAATCCTAAGTTTATTTTTTGGTGAAAATACTAGTAATTGTCGACAGAATTTATGCCAGATAAAAGTTACAGGAGGGATACTTTGTTGGTCCTTTTTGATATGCATATACAGGAAAAGACTTGAAATTTACACCATTATGATGAAGAAAAAAACACTTAAAAATTGCAGGTTTTTGCAAAGCATGTTTTGAATCATTATGTATTTTTATGGAATTTTGCTTTCTTCTGACTATACCTTACTTTTATGTCTTTGTATTGAATAAAGTAAAATTTGGAATTTCAGAGTAACAGAAACATATTTGTTGTCACCCTTATTTGGTTGAATTGAGTGCATGTTTATTTTGTTCTCAATTAATTGTCTTATCAGGGTTCATTAGCCATGGCCTTTATTAAATGTTTATTGTATTTTTTTTGTAGTTGAAAGATATGTCAAATAATCAGATATCAAGATCTATCGATGACCTTTTGCCAAACAGATTTGAGGAAGGATATAGTGTTCCTTCCTTTAAGATTGAGCAATCCCATCTTCCTAGGATAATACAAGCTATGGTAGCCCATCATATCATCCAGCCACAGAAAATGATTCTAGATCAGTTTTTACAGGGTAATTTGTTTTAAATGACAACATTAGCTGTAATAAGGGGCAATTGCAGACATTTTTGTTCATTAAAGGACATAACAATATCATCTAAAAAGTAATTCTGTTGATAAAAACAGTTAAAGGTGGTTGAAATTTTGACATTCCTGTTAAACCTCCATCCCCTTTCACTAGAAAATGTTCCAATACTTTTGCTTTGATGATAAGAAATATATATAAAGTCTCTGAATGATTGTATAATAAAAACTATAACACATATTCCCATATGTTTCGGCCATTACAGCCTTCTTCATTAGAATAATTACAACATTGAAACAACAATTACATCGCTTGGATACATTACTTTATAATAACTACTATGACATGCATATATATATATATATATTAAAGTCTTCTCTAGAACCTCTGTCCCTGATGGAAATAAAAGGCTTCTGGTACACAGTAGTGCAAAGCTTGCGGTCAGTTGCAGCAAGCACATATTTTGTATGCAAATTAGTTTTCCAGCACTCTGTTTTGGCAATTCTGGCCCACTTTTGGCCCACTGTGTACCAGAAGTTTGCCAGTTATACATATATTAATACACATGAATTGTTAAATTGTTTTTGAATTAAGGTCATATTTTATATAGTGTTAAAAGCTTTATCCTGCATGTTCATTCTTAATATACAACAAACAAAAGGACAGTTATAATTGTCAAAACTGTTTATGTATATATATTTACTTCTTTGTCAACACTGAAAAAACATTTGAAAATACAAATGTATTTTTGAGCTTTGAATAACAAGACATGAGTAACAAGACACTCATTGGCTGGTTAAGTTGTGGCACATTGATTTACATAATGTTGTTAAGACTCACAGAAAATGGTGAAGAAAAGGATAAATCAAAAGTTGGGAGACTCTCCTGACGTAGTCTTCTTGTTCTGGTACACTATAAATATGGAAATGATGTGTGCCAGAAGTCGGAACGCTACCACATACCACAACACATCTGCACACTGTTGCTGCACACCAAATATTTTGCTGCAAACTTTATTTTTAGTAAGGGATGTCAAATTAAATACTAACATGAAACCACTAGGAAACTATGTGAATGCTCAAGTGATTCATGCACTCTCAGGTGAGCCTCTATTTCGAATGTATTTTTATTTTGTTACAGGCTTACAAATTGGAGGCTTATTAGAAGTATTAAGATCTCATCAAATGGAGTCCTACAGTTTATTTAAGGGATCTGATGTACACTTGACTGCTGATGTATTTGAAAACATGCTGAAATTTCAGTATGATATGATCATTCCTGGTTCCAACAACATGGCTATAGCCCAAGCTATAGAGCAAGGCTGCTTTCTTCTCTTGCAGGCAGCTGAGTGTAAGTATACAAGTATTTTCATTGTATATTTGATTGTCTCATTCCACTGAAAAGGTCCTTTGCTTAAGGCTGATTTTCTTATTAATCTTTACCGTGAATAGGTACGTACTGTGGGCAGTTTCAAGCCCTTGTTAATTTTTAAAAGGCAGTCCCCTTAATGGTATCACGCAATAACCATTTTTTTTCTACATAGGGGGTAGCAGTCTGCACAAAAAACTTTTTCAACTACTAGTCCGAAGACAATTATTCTGACATTTTTCTTATTGGTCCAAACAAAGTTTTGCAAAAAATTTGCTAGTCCGAATGAAATTTTACTAGTCTGAGGCATTGGACTAGTGGCTAACCGTGCAGACTGGGGTAGATATGTCATCATAGAAATTTTGAAAAGTGGGATTCTATTTGTAATATTATGTGTGTTTTATCGTAATTCATTGAAACTGGAACAGTGTTTTTTGTTAGTTTTCAAAATTTTTGATAGAGTTGCATTTTGCATTATGAGCAGTCAACTGATTGACTTATTGGAGTTTGGACAAATTGACCAAATCTGGGACCAATTGTCATGGAAGGAATTAGACTTAGGACAAATTGACTAACATTCAACCCAAACCAGACATAGACTTAGAAAACTTTATTTTGATTCAGCATAGCATAAAACATACAAACATAAGCTCTGGTGTGCTTTTTACCAAATATAAAAATGTATACAAAACAAATAAAACAAAGCATCATGCACATATAAAATATACAACTGAATAAAGCCAAGCAAGAATCAAATATTTCAGTATCTATTTTATCCTATACAAAAATTCATAAATTAATTATTAATGTAGTGATTGGTAAATGGAGAACATTTAAATATTCTTCAGGATTCAATAATTTCTTTCATTGGATTATGCCTAATGCTTCTGAGGAGTTTTGTATATTGTTCTGATAGTATTCAAGAAATATAGTACCCTAGTAAATGACCTTTTCAAACTTTTCAATCAATAACTCAGTTCAATAAAATTTTACTGAACAAAAATTAAATTTCATAGTATTGGCCATAATACATTTAATTCGACCAGTAATGACCAGTATTGACCACTTCGGGAGTATTGACCAGGGTGGTTTAACCTGGTCAATACTTACCAACCTTTAAGCTAGCGTGCACAAAGAAAACAAGGAAAAAGAGTTTATTAATAAAAGTATAATCAGTAGATTTGATTATCTAAAATATAACAGGAGTAGCCAAGCAGTCAGCAATAACTTATTAATGTTAGGTCACAAGAGTTATATTTTTGAAAATCAAATCAAACCTTAGTTATGGTAATAATGCTAAAGATTTTTTGCTACTTTGTACGGTATGATTTTGAGTGTTAGCCTTTGTTAACATGGTTAAGGAGAAAACTTGAATCACAATTATTAGATTTTGATTATGTTTTATAACAAGTTCATTCATATGAAGAACTGCCCAAGTTTGAAATGAGTAATTTTGAAAACTTCTGATTTTCATTAAAAAGTAAACTTTTTGTGTTGCTCAGTATAGTCCAGAAAAAGAAAATATCCCAAAACAACAGATAGGTATCACCCATCCAAACCAAACTCATCCCCACTCAGCAGGAATAGTTGGGGAATACCTTGCACATCTTAATGCACTTTATACTTATTTTTTCTTGTTATTTTTCAGCTGGTGAGTCAAAGTTCCTTGTTGATGAAACTTCACTAAACATAACATTGTCAAGCATTCTGAAGTGGTTGACAGGGGCAACCCGAATTCCAGCTGTGGGACTTGATTCCAAAATTGAAGTCCTATTTGATCCTACAGCTGTATTACCTCGTGTAAATACTTGTTCTCTGCAGTTATATATGCCATTGTTATTCAAGTTTTCAGATCCAGAAATAGTAATGAAAACAATAGCAGAATGGATAACAAACAGTGTTGGATTTGGACTTGTATAAGAACATATAATTTGGAAGTTTTCTTATTATAATATTGATCATGTTGTACATTTATATAGTAGTAGATACATCAGTTTTATTCTTTAGTAAAACATGTACTTAGAATGACTTTTGATCATGTTTATAACCTTTTCATTTTCAAAGCAATGTAACATAATTTTGAATACTGGAAAATGTAAAGTGGTATGTTAAAAGTGTCTTAAACAAAGGGTAGCAATCAAAATCACAAAACTTGGAAAAAAATTAGACAATTTTGAATGTAAAAATTCAGTGCATAGGTTTTTGTTCAAACATTCGAATATTTAATGCACTGATAATCAGGGTTTAAAAAAGGATAAGTAAAACAATATTTTTAGGTGTTTTTTTTTTTTTTTTTGGGGGGGGGGGGACAAATTTATTGAAATCTGAAAAATTGGAAATATTGATTTCACCATTTTTGCATAAAATGAAAGTTTAACATCAATAAGTCCCTCACTGAATATAAAATTAATTGGAAAAGTTTTAAGTTTGTGTGTCTACTTTAAAAAGTATAAGTAAAATGCACTTTCATGTATTGTCTTTTTGTCGAGCCTTCAACTTTACTCGAAAATGCAAGACATAGCGATCCTACATTCCGTCAGCGTTGTCGTCGGCGGCTGCGTTCACAAATATTCACTCTGTGGTTAAATTTTTTGAAATTTTAATAACTTTCTTAAACTATCCTGGATTTCTACCAAACTTGGACAGAAGCTTGTTTATGATCATAAGATAGTATCCAGAAGTAAATTTTGTAAAAATAAAATTCCAATTTTTCCTTATTTTTCTTATAAATGGACTTAGTTTTTCTGCGGGGAAACATTTAATTCACTCTGTGGTTAAAGTTTTTAAAATTTTAATAACTTTCTTAAACTATCCTGGGTCTGTACCAAACTTGGACAGAGGCTTGTTTATGATCATAAGATAGTATCCAGAAGTAAATTTTGTAAAAAAAAAAAAATCACATTTTTTCTGTATTTTACTTTTAAATGGACTTAGATTTTCTGCCAGAAAACAACAAATTCACTCTGTGGTGAAAGTTTTTTAAATTTTAATAACTTTCTTATACTATTTTTAATTTGTGCTAAACTTGGACAGAAGCTTGTTTATGATCAAAAGCTAGTATCTAGAAGGAAATTTTGTACCTGTGTATCTGTATTTTACTTATAAATGGACTTCCAGTTAACATTACATACATTCTGCAGTTAAATTTTTTAAACATTTATTTGATTCATAAACTTTCCTGGATTTTTACCAAACTTGGACAGAAGCTTCTTACAATCAAAAGATAGTATCAAGAGGAATGTGTTTATTGATTTTTTTCCTCATTTTTGTTGAGCCTGCGATTTACAGATAACGTAGGCGAGACACTGGGTTCCGCAGAACCCTTACACATTTTTTCTACATTTATGAGATAACTATTGTATTTGAATATTTGCAAAAGTCAATCTGTGATTTTTATTGTCGCAATTTGTGTTTGACTGGTGGAGAACAGATATTTGCAGCTGTAAAATCTTAAATTGTCGTAGGCAAATATTCAAAAACAATAAGGACAAAAAAGGTCAAAATTCACCATTTTAAAATACCTGGTGTTGAATTAGAATATAAATTCTCTATGCCAATTTTAAAAAATTGTCAAAATATCACTATAAATTACAATATTTTTCAAATGATGTGAATTTTAAAGGAATTGTAAACCCTATTTTTATGCCCCATTTCTGGGCATTATGTTTTCTGGTCTGTGCCTCAGTCCGTCTGTCCCGCTTCAGGTTAAAGTTTTTGGTCAAGGTAGTTTTTGATGAAGTTGAAGTCCAATCAACTTGAAACTTAGTAAACATGTTCCCTATGATACGATCTTTCTAATTTTAATGCCAAATTAAAGATTTCATCTCATTTTCACGGTCCACGGAACATAGAAAATGATAGTGCGGATGGGGCATCCATGTACTTGGGACACATTCTTGTTTTGTTATGTTTTCTGGAAAACCATATCAATAACCAGTTACTACAAGAAATTACCACATATTTGTGTAAACAAATACCAATCATTAACTTACAATTGATCATGATAGATAAGTCTGCACTGAAGGTAGAGAATTTCGTGTTAGGGGGTGTGGGGGTGTGCAAATTTCTTTGAAAGACTGAAAAAAGTTAAATGACCCCTGTCCTTTTTACTTCTGTAAAACATATGTGGCCACCCGTCCTGATAGTGTCTAAAAATATGGATCCCCCTCCCAACCTTTCCTTCACTACCTTTATGCCTTCATCTATCACAACTGTATGACAATCCATAATTTTCAGGTGAAGCATAAATACAATTAAAAAATATTATTTTAATCAAAAGTTTAAACAGTTAAATCTATAAATCACAATTCTGATATAGAAAAAAATATTTAGTGATATTTTCAGTATCTTTATTTTTTATGTTTTATGCTTGTTGTGTGGTCTTATCTTCATAAACCAACCTAACTTGGGGATGTAATTTGATTACCTGCCAAATCTGGAAAAGGGAGATAAGCCTCCATTTTTTCTTCTCATTCATGATTAATTAAATTACAGTTTACCTTTTATGTTGAATATTGTGATGTGTTAAAAGTCATGCCACTGTTTTCATTTTGTTGACATATAGTTTAATTTATTACTACATGTACTAGTCTCATTTTTACATATGTTGTGATTTTTATGAGATTTTTTTTTTATGTTTGATGCTTTAAATACTATAATACTAGAACACACCCACAACATTGCGGGTTTGTGACTGAATTAATGTACCTATGCCTTATTGTCTCGCCTGCGATGATGATGTCAACAATTGTTATTTAGTTTTCAGCATAAGTTAGTTTGATAGAAACTACTTGTGATAGATCATTGATATTTAATACAAAGTTGCATTAATGGAAGTACATATCAGTTCTACGACTCTTTTGAGGCCCTGCCCCCTAGGTCAAGGTTCAGTAAATGTGAATGAATGAGCAGTTTTCAATGTAAAGTATCTGCTTAAGTTTGATAGGATCTACTTGTGATAGATCAATGATATTTTGTATATAACAGTTGACAACTATGTTGAGGCCCTGTCCCCATGGTCATGGTCCAGCCACTTGCAATTAAAAAGCAATTTTTAATGAAGTTTTCTGCATAAGTAAGTTTGATAGGAACTACTTGTGATAGATCAATGATGTTTTCTATATAGTTGCATTACTATCAGTTCAATACACTTAAACAACTTTTTTAAAACCCTTCCCCCTAGGACATGGTCCAGTGACATTGAATTATATACCAGTAGCAATTTTTCGATGGTAAGTTTTCTGCTGAAGTTAGATTGATAGGAACTACATGCAACAATATTTTTTATAAAGTTGCATTAATGTCTGTACATCTCAGTTTGTCAATCATTCCTAAGCCCTACCCACCAGGTCATTGTCCAGTGACTTTGAAATAATAAGCAATGTTCCTGTCTAACAGATTTTTTTAATTGTATGCCAACAGGCGAGATATCTCTCTGGGTCAACATTTATTTTTAGTATTCATATTGTCATTTGATAAGGTTCACAGTTTTCTGAATCTCTGCTTTCAAAATCTTTCTTTTTAATCCTGTCCTGGTTTCCTTTCTACAATGGGAAACTACATATGACATATACTATAGGTATCAGTATTAGAACTTGTTAATTATTGGTAATGTTTCTTATGTGGAAAACAAAAGGGCCTGGAATGGTGCAATTTTTAATCAACAATTTTGTCCTATATTAGTTATATATAAAGTTGAATTCTTGATTCTTCATTTTTACGTCATGCAGGCTAACAAATTTGACCTTGTCATTTTAATAGTATGTATTTATCTCCAATGACCATAAAAACAAGAGTTTACCTATTACGGGTGTATGTTGAAATTATTGTGATGTGTTGAAAGTTGTGCCACTGTTTTCATTTTGTTGACATGTAGTTAAATTTATTTATACTACATATACTAGTCCCATTTTTTTATATATTTTGTTTTTTATGAGATTTTATTTTTATGGTTGATGCTTTAAATACTTCAGTACAATACTTGCCTTCAGGAAAAAATTAGGCTACATTTGTAAATGTAGGAATGTTATGTATTTGAATTTTCTCTGAGTCCTTAAAGGCCAATGGAAAAATTTCCCTCGTTAATGTACATTAATTGGAAAAGAAAGATTAGCCACCAATGTTTCTCATGCATGATATTGTTATTGTTAATTTTGATAATTACCTTTTGCAATTTTTTGTTTAGTTCTCAATGTTGAGATTTGCCAAAGGCTGTGTTTTTGTTTTTCATTTTGTTGATTTGTTACTTTATTCATACTATTCTCGATACCATTAAATTCTAAAACTGCATGTTTTGTAAATTGATGAGGTTCTCTACAAAGATATTCCTCATTTCGTCTTAATTGGGCGAAAAAACATGGTCTCAAAACTACAAGTGCTAATGACTTGTAACTTGATACATGTACAAGATTTCCTCTTTGATTTGGCAAATCTTGTTTCTAATTAATTGAAGATTAACAAAGCTTTGTTAATTTATACAAATCATGATGTCTCCTTTAAAGATTTATAATTTCATTTTAAAAGGGCAAAATAGACAATTTGGTCTTTGGGCTATTTGTAAACCAGGATTAAGATTAGAACTGAAGCACACTAAAAATAACTTAAATGGCAAGAACAAATTCATTTAATGTGATCTACTTCTAAAATTGATATCCAACTAATTATTCCATTATCATTGTCTGCAATTGCCATTATGCAAATAAGCCATAATTTCACATTAAGGTTTAATAACAGTAAATATGCTATGTCACAGATTTCAGTAAAATTTTGTATACAACTCTGGACTGATTAACTTCAACTTAAAATGGAAAAAATAATGCATTTATCTCCTTTATCATTTGAAATATTACTGATTGAATTCATACAGAAAGGGTAAATATTTGTATAGAAAGCACATAAAATCTGCAAAAAAAAATTGTCTTAAAGTTGTCAAATATCTGCAATTCTACTCCATAGATTGATACAAACATTTCTGTTTTAATGATGCAAAAACAAAAGATAGGGTCACCGTCTTTGTTTTTACGGTTAACATCATTATCGCTATTTTACTAAATTTTACTTTGATCTTGCTGATTGATAATTTCCTTTCTCAGCGGAGTTGGGGTGATATGAAAATTATCGCTAGAAACTAAGGGGGCATGTGGCATTGCTAATCAAATTGACAATGTCGTCATAGGTGGAATAGCTATAAACAGATTATCATTGGTCAACTCGACCATACAGGCTCAAGCAAGAAAATCAATCTCGTTGAGATGATCAACGATAATCTATAATTCCAAGTGATATTTTTTGAGAAAAAATTAAAAAAATGTTGAAATATTATAATTGTAATGTCATGGCGTTGCAGGCTATTAAAAGTCAGAGAAACAAAAAATGGCTGCTGAAACTGCAACAAGTTTTATAAAATGACCACCTATCCCTTCACTATCTATAATGTGACTGGACAAATCCTTATCTTATCTCTGTAGACAAAAATAACTTATCAAAGGTCTTTCTTATATTAAACACATGATGGGACAGGGTAAAAAATGAGAGGGACATGAACAAAACATGTATAAACTCCAATTTAATACATTAAATTCCCATTTATATATAATTCTCCAGATTAGAAAATACCCCACTTAAACAGAACTCTGTTAGAGTGTATGTTTGGTACTATGATGGACTTAGTCATGTATGAAGATTTGTCTCATTGGCACTCGTACCAAATTTTCTTATATATATGAGCTTGATCCTTGAATAAAACAACCAAAATATAACATCAATTAGATTAATTTCGCCTACGACTAAGGGCACCAGTATGTATGATAGTGTGTGTACTGTAGCTTGTGGTCCTGAATAATATTGGCAAACCAAAACTACATTTATTAACTGTATATAACAAAGATAAGATATAAAACTAAACTATTTATTAAAACATAAAATTAAAACTCATTAAGGACTAAAACATTTTCATATAATATAATAAACTAAAGTTAGAGTGCGAAAACCAATGTGTCTTCGGACGACGACGCCAACGTCATACCAATATACGACCACAAAATTTTTTTTGCGGTCGTATAAAAAAATACTAAATAGTAAAACATTTACATATTAATACCTTGAAGTAACATTTGATGTTTTTCACTACAAAATTTAAAAAAAAGTATGATTATTTTATATCATTAAAACAAATTTATGTATCAACAACATGAAGTTTAAAAAAAAAACAATGGAGTAAAATTAGAGATTTGAGGATTTTAAGACAATTTTAGAAGGTTTTTTGCCAATTTCATGTGCTTTCTATACAAGTCTTCACCCATAATGAAAGAAACCAATCCGTGCGTAATATTTTAGATAATAAAAGAGATAAATGCATTATTTTTTTTTATTTTCTGTTGTCTAACGATCCAAGATTGCATGCAAAATTTTAGCAAAATCTGTGACATAGCCTACTTACTATTACTTGACCTTAAATTCATTTCAAACCATTTTATGAAGCTTATTCTTGATGGAGTTTTCTTCCTTGTACAAGTGAAGGCCCATGGGTACATGGCTTCCAGAATTGGCTCAAATTTTATCTATATAAAATTTCATTACTATGTGTGTTCAGCTCTATATCAAATAACAAATTAGGGGAGTAATACAGGCTCAGATGAGCTTCTCAGTGTTATTGAGTGTCAATTTACAGTTTTTTTTAAATAAAACATGTAAACCTTATCTTGTGTCTTCATATATATCACATCAACAATTACTATTTTACATTGGCACAAAAAACGGCAATACTGATTTTATCAATTAACATGCTTCATAATTGTGGCATCTTATAATTAAATGAGATTGTCTTCATATTTATTTATTGGATATTTTGGAGTTGCTGAGTTTTATTCTATTACGTTTATCATAGATTCATACCATAATTGGGTTGGTTTATAATCATAAATCTCAGGATACCATTAATTTAAAGAAGTTCTACTGATATCATTTCTTCATGGATTCCAATCAAATTGATACGGTCTCAGTTGACCTTGAAAACCCAATTTTTTTAGTCACAGATTGTAGGAATTGTATCCATGGAATTTGGACAGTTCTTATATACAAAATGTACTCCATTATACATAAGATAACCTAACATCCCATCAAATTTTTAAACATATTAAAAGCAGTACATAATATTCACAATTTTTACAGTAAAAACACATAATTTTTCATATAATCTCAAACTAAGTGTACACGAAATCTTCAGCAAAAGTTTCAGTCAATAAATTATGACTGAGGGGGTTTGGCCAAGTAATCACCATGGAAATTATATGTGCCAATGCTTATATAACTGCATACCAAATATCATTGACCTACCACTAGTGGTTCCCCAATAACTGACCTAATCACGAACTTATACATTTGTGTACATGTAAACTATGCAAAAATTTCATAGTCAATAGACCACGAATGAGGGGGTATGGCAAAATAATCTCTATGGAAATGAGATGTGCCAATGCTAGTACAACTGCATACCAAATATCATTGACCTACCACTAGTGGTTCCACACAAAACTGAGTAATCGCAAACCAATACATTGTTGACTCCGCTGGAAACAGCAGACCTACATTGTATGTCTAGCTTCTTGACTTGGTCAAGGCGAGACAAAAACATAGTTGATACCAATGCAAACCCATTCACATTGAATTTGTGTGAGTCTTTTTTTCCTTAAAAATTAATGACAAAATCTAGCAGTTGATATTTTTTGGTGCCAGAGCAATACTTGCATTGATCAACTTTTCATAACTTTTATACTAGATTATGGGATCTCAAATCTTTTGTTCTGGAGTAGAATTTTTAACCCTTGTTACCGGTATTATGAATTTTTCAGCATTTTTAACTCACCTGGCCCATAGGGCCAAGTGAGCTTTTCTCATCACTTGGCGTCCGTCGTCCGTTAACTTTTACAAAAATCTTCTCTGAAACTACTTGGCCACAATCATCATTGGGGTATCTAGTTTGGAAAATGTGTCCGGTGACCCGGCCAACCAACCAAGATGGCCGCCATGGCTAAAAACAGAACATAGGGGTAAAATGTAGATTTTGGCTTATATCTCTGAAACCAAAGCATTTAGAGCAAATCTGACATGGGATAAGATTGTTTATCAGGTCAAGATCTATCTGCCCTGAAATTTTCAGATGAATCGGACAACCCGTTGTTGGGTTGCTACCCCTGAATTGGTTATTTTCAGGAAATTTTGCCGTTTTTGGTTATTATCTTGAATATTATTATAGAGAGAGATAAACTGTAAACAGCAATAATGTTCAGCAAAGTAACATCTACAAATAAGTCAACTTGACCAAAATGGTTAGTTGACCCCTTAAGGAGTTATTGCCCTTTATAGTCAATTTTTAACCATTTTTCGTAAATTTTTGTAATCTTTTACAAAAACTAAGACAAATTTAACCAAACTTGTCCACAATCATCATTCGGGTATCTAGTTTAAAAAATGTGTCCGATGACTCCACCCGCTAACCAAGATGGCAGACATGGCTAAAAAATAGTACATAGGGTAAAATGCAGTTTTTGGCTCATATCTCTGAAACCAAAGCATTTAGAGCAAATCTGACGAGGATAAAATTGTTCATTAGGTCATGACTATCTGCCCTGAAATTTTCAGACCAATCAGGCAACACGTAGTTGGGTTGCTGCCCCTGAATTGGTAATTTTAAGAAAATTTTGCAGCTTTTGGTTATTATCTTGAATATTATTAGAGATAGAGATAAACTGTAAACAGCAATAATATACAGCAAAGTAAGATCTACAAATAAGTCAAGTGACCAAAATTGTCAATTGACCCCTTAAGGAGTTATTGCCCTTTATAGTCAATTTTTTACAATTTTTATACATTTTGTAAATTGTACAAATAAATCAACATGACCAAAATTGACGCCTTAAGGAGTTATTGCCCTTTATAGTCAATTTTTAACCATTTTCATGAATTAAGTTAATCTTTTCAAAATATTTTCCACTGTAACTACTGGGCCAAGTTCATTATAGATGGAGATAATTGTAAGCAGCAAGAATGTTCAGTAAAGTAAGATCTACAAACACATCACCATCACCAAAACACAATTTTGTCATGAATCCATCTGTGTCCTTTGTTTAATATGCACATAGAACAAGGCGAGGGACACAGGCTCTTTAGAGCCTTTAGTTTAAAGTTAAAGGGAGTAACTCTTCATTGCTAAAATCAAATGGACCCAATTTCAAAAATGTGTTTTTACTTCTTGGAAAGTTGCATACCATATTTCCAATCGCAAAGTGCTTCTAGTTTTTAACAAAGCCTTTAAAGGCAATAACTCTGGAAAAATGTACATTGCAAATATAGACATGTAACAATAGTTTTTTAAAGGGATTCATTTGCACGTAATGTTACTTGCATGTTTTAAAATTGAAAGTGGCTATGGAAATATGTTGCTGAGTTTTTCAGCCACATGACTACATACAGACAATTTAGGGATGTCTATAAATATGCCCACTTTTTTTAAAGTCAGGGCTTAAAAAACATTGGCTACAATATAGATTTACTTATTGAATGGAAGGAAAATTTTACATGAATATGATGAATCTTCTAATTTTATTTTAGGAAACCTGTTTTGAGCTTTTTTTCACATTTTTGTTATTATTGATCATGTTGATCAATAAATTGCAATGTATCAAGATAATTTGAAATTCCAAAGTCATTTCTGTCCAAAAGAGGATCAATCTGCCTCTTCAGTTCATTAAAATTTTCTGGTGGAACTGGACAGTTGGTGGTATGTACATTTACTGCAGTTCCATCAGTGTCTTCAACTGGAATTGGTCCCTCCCAATCAATACCAAAGTCTTCTTCCTGAACTATATCAGTTTCAAACATTTCTGCAACTGCTACATTGTTACTGTTACACAGTTGTAATGCACCTCGTAAAAACAATTGCTTTGGTGTTTTTCCTCTTTCTGTTCTGATTTTGTGATTATTCCACATTTTTTTGAACGTGTCCAGAGATCTTTGGATCCTTGGCATAAATACATAATGTAGTGACCATAAATGAATTTCACTTTCCAAATCAAGGATGCCTTCCCTTTCCATAAAAGTGAACAAATCATAATATATATTGGTGCATCCACGATACATATCTAGCCAAAGTCGTTCAATTCTTTGGTTGTGGACACTTTTGCCTTGTAAGACACTTCCTCTGTAAGGCCCTCTTTGTAAGGTCATGAAAGTGGCCACATCTACATTCTCTGTTCCATGGTCGGTTCTTACTCTTGATGGTAAACCATATTTCTGAACAGCTGTTAGGAACGATTGTAGAACTGTAGCTGATTTATTGTTTGTTGAAATGGTAAGGAAAACTATAAGCCTACTGAATCCATCAATTCCTCCGTGTACAACAAAACGCCATCTGAAAAAAAAAGAAATGCCTTCAAGTTTATTTCTTGAATGTTGGGAAGCATAAGCTGTAACTAGAGGCCCTTTTTTGAGCCTGTGTCGCTCACCTTGGTCTATGTGCATATTAAACAAAGGACAGATGGATTCATGACAAAATTGTGTTTTGGTGATGGTGATGTGTTTGAAGATCTTACTTTACTGAACATTCTTGCTGCTTACAATTATCTCTATCTATAATGAACTTGGCCCAGTATTTACAGTGGAAAATATTTTGAAAAGATTTACTTAATTCATGAAAATGGTTAAAAATTGACTATAAAGGGCAATAACTCCTTAAGGCGTCAATTTTGGTCATGTTGATTTATTTGTAGGTAAAAAAATTCACTATGCGAATTGACACCCTCCCCCCTGCAATACACTATGCTGTTAAATATTAACCCCCCAAAAAAAATATTTGAAGAAATTTTCTTTTAATTTCTGAAATCTGAAATGAGAAAAATTGTCCCCCTCCAATTTTTTTCACCTCCCCCCTTTCCCTTATTCCAAAAAATAATTCTTTCCCTTAAGTTATGGTCAGTATCTCAGACAATCATCATTTCTTAATACATAATTTACAAGCAGTGTAAGGGAGGTTATCAAACATTGTTATTTAAATTGATTTGGATTTTGATTTGGATTACCTCCCTTACACTGATTTTTAAATTGTCTCAATTGTCCTTTAACCAGAAAAACCCTTGTTTTTCCCCTAATTCCTAAATGGTTTGAGACATAACCCCCCAAAGTCAATCCTAACCATCCCTTTGTAGTATGGAAACTTGTGGTATAATTTCAGAGAGATTCATACACTTTAACACAAGTTATTATCTGGAAACTACAAAAATGCTTATTTGGGTCCCTTTTTTGGCCCCTAATTCCTTAACAGTTGGGACCATAACCCCCAAAATCAATCCCAACCTTCCTTTAGTGGTTATAAACCTTGTGTTAAAATTTTATTGATTTCTATTTACTTATACTAAAGTTATCCGGAAACCATCTGTCTTTGGACAACGCTGACGACGACGACAATGTGATACCAATATACGACAAAATTTTTTTTAATTTTTGCGGTTGTATAAAAACACTAAAAATTGGTAAATATCTTCATTAAAGAGCAATAACTCCAATAAGTAGTCGTCGAACTATTCTGACTTATTTGTAGATCTTGTCTTGCTGATCATTTATGATTTTTAAAGTTTCTCTCTATCTATTATAATTTTTAATATTCATAATAGGCAAAATTGGAGGGAAAAAAATTGTTAAAATTTCATTTAAAGACAATAACTCCTATAAGAAGTTAATTAACAGTTTTGACATAAATGAACAATAGGTAGAGCTCAACATTCTGAACATTTTTGGTTGTCAGATTTTCTTTTTTTATAGCATGATGATTGCGGCCAAGTTTTAAGATTTTTGTAAAAGTTAACAGACAAAAAAGGATGACGAATGACCAGTGATGAGAAAAGCTCACTTGGCATTTTTGGCAAGGTGAGCTAAAATTTAAAATATGAACTAGTTCCATCAGGTAAAAGACAAGTTGCCTAAACAAGGTACCTGGTGGCCCAAATAAATTGTTAAGTCGAAAAATTCGTAAGGGTTCCGCGGAACCCAGTGTCTCGCCTACTTTTGCTGTTAATCACAGGCTAAAAAAAAATGAGAAAAAAAATTAATAAAAATATTCCTCTCTATACTATCTTTTGATTGTAAGTAGCTTCTGTCCAAGTTTGGAAAAAATCCAGGATAGTTTATGAATCTAATAAATGTTTTAAAAACTTAAACTGCAGACTGTATGTAATGTTAACTGGAAGAAAAACTAAGTCCATTTATAAGTAAAATACGGAAAAAATGGAACAAAATTTTAACAAAATTTCCTTCTAGATACTAGCTTTTAATCATAAACAAGCTTCTGTCCAAGTTTGGTACAAATCCAGGATAGTTTAAGAAAGTTGTTAAAATTTTAAAAACTTTAACCACAGAGTGAATGTAATGTTAACTGGCAGAAAAACTAAGTCCATTTATAAGTAAAATACGGAAAAAATGGAATTTTTTTTTTACAAAATTTACTTCTGGATACTATCTTATGATCATAAACAAGCTTCTTTCCAAGTTTGGTAGAAATCCAGGATAGTTTAAGAAAGTTATTAAAATTTCAAAAACTTTAACCACAGAGTGAATGTAATGTTTCCTGGCAGAAAAACTAAGTCCATTTATAAGTAAAATACGGAAAAAATGGATTTTTTTTTTTACAAAATTTACTTTTGAATATTATCTTATGATCATAAACAAGCTTCTGTCCAAGTTTGGTAGACATCCAGGATAGTTTAAGAAAGTTATTAAAATTTCAAAAACTTTAACCACAGAGTGAATATTTGTGGACGCCGCCGACGACAACGACGACGACGACGACGACGACGCCGACGGAATGTAGGATCGCTATGTCTCGCTTTTTCGACAAAAGTCGAAGGCTCGACAAAAAGGGCCTATAAAACAAAAATCGTAACAAAATGTGCATGCTCATATCATATCAAATATGAATTGAATTGTAATTCTGTCAAAATGTAAAAAAACTAGTTGTCTTCACAAGACAATGGGACGGACGGACAGACGAGGACAATCCCACCACTAGAAAGGGTAAAATTCGTAAGGGTTCCGCGGAACCCAGTGTCTCGCCTACTTTTTCTGTTAATCGCAGGCTCAACAAAAATGAGGAAGTAAATCAATAAAAATATTCCTCTTGATACTATCTTTTGATTGTAAGAAGTTTCTGTCCAAGTTTGGTAAAAATCCAGGATAGTTTATGAATCTAATAAATGTTTAAAAACTTTATCTGCAGACTGAATGTAATGTTAACTTGAAGAAAACAAAATTTCCTTCTAGATACTAGCATTTGATCATAAACAAGCTTCTGTTAAAGTTTGGTGCAAATCCAAAATAGTATAAGAAAGTTATTAAAATTTAAAAAACTTTAACCACAGAGTGAATGTGTTGTTTCCTGACAGGAAATCTTAGTCCATTTAAAAGTAAAATACGGAAAAAATGGATTTTTTATTTTACAAAATTTCCTTCTAGATACTAGCTTTTGATCATAAACAAGCTTCTGTCCAAGTTTGGTACAAATCCAAAATAGTATAAGAAAGTTATTAAAATTTTAAAAACTTTAACCACAGAGTGAATGTGTTGTTTCCTGGCAGAAAATCTAAGTCCATTTAAAAGTAAAATACGGAAAAAATGTATTTATTATTTTACAAAATTTCCTTCTGGATACTATCTTATGATCATAAACAAGCTTCTGTCCAAGTTTGGTAGAAACCCAGGATAGTTTAAGAAAGTTATTAAAATTTTAAAAACTTTAACCACAGAGTGAATGTAATATTTCCCGGCAGAAAAACTAAGTCCATTTATAAGTAAAATACGGAAAAAATGGAATTTTATTTTTACAAAATTTACTTCTGGATACTATCTTATGATCATAAACAAGCTTCTGTCCAAGTTTGGTAGAAATCCAAGGTAGTTTAAGAAAGTTATTAAAATTTCAAAAACTTTAACCACAGAGTGAATATTTGTGGACGCCGCCGACGACGACGGAATGTAGGATCGCTATGTCTCGCTTTTTCGACAAAAGTTGAAGGCTCGACAATAAAAAGGACTACCATATTTCAAGGCTTATTAATTTAAATCTGATCTGCCTTTTGTGGCAAATAACATAAATATAAGAAGACCCCTTGTGTAGATCAAAAGTTAACCACAGGGGGACAGACCGCAGTAAAGTACCGGTATACATATATTAATATCACCACTAATGTCACAATGGGATGGGGTATAAGACTGTAAAAACTATGATTTTATACTTTTTTTTAACTACAAATAGGGTAGGATAACCATATATGTTTATAATTTTATTTATTATAAATATTGCTTGTGCTGTTGAAGTGCATATTCAAGTCGAATTTTAAAGAATGTCAATGTTTGTGAAATAATTAGAATTTTCTCTTCAGTCTAACTCCTGAGCGATGATGGTATCTTCATGATCTTAGCTTTCCTATGATTAAAATAAACTGTTGACACAGAAATATGTCTGGCCTGTCCAATATTGATAGTATATATAGTTCATATGTTGAGCTTCAACTCTCAATGGGAATGATATGTACCATTGCTTTATATGGCACTGCATACCATACATTACCAACATATCTCCATTTCATAATAAGCAAGAATGCAAAGTAATGATGAGGATGTTAGAATTTCCTCAGTAAAAAAAGGGCAATTAACTCTTCAAAATGGTCTGAAAAAACTGTCGTCATGATATGCAAATCTCCATTAGGTAATAAGCAAGCATGCATAAAATGTAGAAGTTATGCATACAAACTTTTTGATGCAATATTCTAAAACAAAAAGGTCAATAATATTAATTTCTTTAAAAATGGTCCAATCCAACTGCCATTATATATGATATGTGAATCTCCATATGGTAGTACAATGTAATAAGCAAGCATGCACAGTTCGAGGAATTTCCATTTAAAATTTATGAGGAGTTGCCCATGCAAACTTTTGGATGAAATATTCCAAGTAAAAAAGGGCAACAACTCCTTCAGAATGGTTTGATCACACTGCCATAATGATATGTGATTCTCCATATGACAACAAGCATGCATGCAGTTTTGAGAAATTCCCATTTAAATTGTGACAAAAGCTAGGGTAGGGAAGACAACAATGCTAGGCCAAGATGTAAAATAAAATGGCTCTCATGTAAATTTGTATCAATTTCACAGATCTAGATCTAGAGATGTAACAATAATAAATACCTTATCAATTTATGATTCCCATCTATATGCCATAATGAATTAGGACCTGCAACACGATATTTACGTCTTTGCACAGTGTCACACCATCTCATTGCCACAGCTGCTGGATCAAGCCTAACAAGAGCTTCTCTCACTCTGGTTTCTTGGCAAAAGTGACCACAAACTTTTAATCTTGCTTGAATAGATCTGTAGCCAAGATGGGGATTCTCTTCTATAATTGGCTGCAGTAGCTGATCTAAATCATCATCACATATTGAGCTATACTGTTCCGTTGTTGACAGACCATAAAACCTTAAATATTAAAAATTTCTAATGAATCAATTATTAACACAAAAAGAAAGATTTTTTTTTCATTTTTAATATCGACAATTTGTACATTTTCCCCTTCATCTTATAGCCTAATATTTAAAAGATCAGGTCTTGATTATCAGATTATATAAAGCAATGAAGTCAGGTATCAGTGCAGTAAAACATCACATGCTCAAGTCCATCTGTATTTCAATGAAATGCATGAGACTTTATTCATACAATCGAAGCAACTATTGCAACATTTTGTACAAGTAAAAATAGTTTTACTAACTATTTCATTTTACTTTATATTCTCAACCAAAAAATATTCAGTTCAGACAAATTGCAGATAAAAAGAATAATGGTATTCTATTTTTTGACTTTTTACCTACTGGGCTCGCTTGATATTCTTGCTGATATAGTCAGTATCAAAAACAATAAAATGCTCCGCAGGGCGCAGCTTGATACAACCGCAGAGGTCAAACTCTGAACAACTGGGGCCAGTATGGACACAACATTCAAGCTTGATACATCTCTGAATTTGGATTGTGATTAAATATTTAACACAGCTTAGGTTTCTGACACAGAATGAATGTGGTCTAATGAACTCAACAAATGTGTTTGCGGTCGTATAAAAATGTCATTATTCTTTATATATTTCAATATTTACAGTTTACATGTACTACAATGTACAAATAAAAGAGTAGACTGCTTCAGAAAATATATATTAGATGTACAGGCCATAACATAAATCATAGCAAGTTGAAATAAATTGCTTCGCTGAGCGCAGCCTGATACGACCACAGAGGTCAACCATGAACAGTTGGAGCAAATTTGGACACTATATTCAAGCTTGATACTGTCTGAATTTAGATTGTGATCAAATTTTTTACATAACCCAAATGTGTCTACGGACGATGACGAAGACGACATCATACCATTATACGATCCCAAAAATTTTTTTAGCAGTCGTATAAAAATAAACTGTTATCACAGAGATATCATATGTCTCGCTTTTTTTGTAATTTCGATAATGCAAATGTTGAAATTAAAATAGCAACACTTTAACATATAAGTTTTGCAAATATTCAAAGTCAATGAACCATGACTGAAGGTACATGGCTAAACAATCTCCATGGAAATGAGATGTGCCAATGCTAATACAACTGCATACCAAATACAATTGACTTATCATAAGTAATTCCCTTTAAACAAACCTAAAAACAAACTAATACATGTAAACTATGCACAATTTCAAAGTCAATAAACCATAACTGAGGGGCAGGGTCAAATATTCTCCATGGTAATGAGATGTGCCAACCTACCACTAGTGTTTCTCCATAAACCAACCTAATCAAAAACTAATACATGAAAACTAAGCAAAAGTTTCAAAGTCAATAGACCATGACTGAGGGGATAGGACCAAATAATCTCCATGGAAATGAGATACATGTATGCCATTGCTTATACAACTGCATACAAATTATCAGTAACTTACCACTAGTGGTTCCCCATGAACTGACCTTATCACGATCTATTGATTGACACTAATTTATGAATAGACTGCTGACATAAATTTGATATAAGTTTTATAAAAATCTGGCAAGAATCGTACATGTGAGAATGCTAACAAGATCAGAAGGAAGGACAAGACTCCCGATATTTCTATGTCCCTCGCAATGCTTTGTGCTGGGGACAACTACATATACAGCAACAATCTCAAACTTCATTCAAATATATTATATCAAACAATATATAATAACAATATATTTATTTAGTGAGTCTGACTGTTTCACATCCTGAGCATTAACGGACTATTATCAATCAAGATTTTAATAAAATTTACTGACCTTAATCTTCTTTTAATTGTTGAATGAGAAACCTGAAGGAGTTTTGCCATCTCTGTTCCGGTGAAGCTTAAATCTACAAGGTACTCAAGTTGATCTTTGGTAATGTCGTATACTGGACGACCACGATTACCATCATTAATCCTAACCATTTTATACGCTAAATCTTTCTCAGATCTGTAGAAAAAAAGACGTTTATTATCATCATGATCATGGCTTTATTGAACACTGTGACTACCAGTGTATTTGCTTTGATATTTGTACAAAGAATTAGATTCAACTTTCATACAAAAAAATTCATCTCACATCTACTTTTACTTTCCCTTTTAGACTAATGTATTGGGCCAGTTTTTTTATAGGCATCTGCCAATCAGGGATCAACAAGAAATACACTTCCAAACGAAATGAATTTAAACTGCATTGTGATGAGATTTGTTGGAGGATATACATAACGTTACGAATAATAGCTCTTAGTACATACAACAAGATTAACTGATTAGGGCAAGCTGCCCATCTGTAGGGTCAGAACAAATTTTCTGCTACAGCACTAAATAAATAAATAAGCATTAAAGCTTTATTTAGAGTCAGCAAGGTATACAAAAAGAGACAACATAAGCTCTAATGAGCTTTTAACCACATGTAATACTACGGCATTGTATCTCAAACTCTGTCTGACCGACAAAATGTCATGAATTGCAGACAAAAATCATTCGGTCAGACAGAAATTTTCAATTTTTCTAGTTGAACATATAGAACAAAAAGGTAAAATTTCAATTTCGGTCAGACAAACCCTAAAATAGTTTGGCACAGACTGCTACGGTATTCTATGTTAAACGAAAGATGCAAGAAAAATTTTGTCTACAGCAGAAGAGACAGAATAGATAATTTAATGATAAAAGTAGCAATGAAATTTACAGTACATGTACATGTCAAAATTATAATATAAACAAATCAAATATAGTAATGGCTCGCCTCATAGGTCACACCTACTTTGATTATAAGTCATTGGTACCCTACATGACCAATGACGTTAAAATATTTGTTAAAATAACGTTAACAGGATCCGCCTATGACAGTTTTGTTTGTACTCAAAGAAAATTGCATGGTGTAAACACAGCCATTTTTTTTAAAGATAAGATGAGATAAGATATATTTTATTTCCAATTAAGGGCCCACAAGGGACATCTCACTTTCATACATCTTATTTGAAAGGAGACGTACCATCAGACTGGAGACAGGCAAATGTAATTCCTATTTTTAAGAAAGGCGGAAAATACCTAGCCAGTAACTACAGACCTGTCTCCCTAATGTGTATATGCTGCAAATTATTAGAACACATTGTAGTAAGTAACATACTAAAACATCTGGACGCCCATAACATACTAGTGGACAATCAGAATGGCTTCAGAGCTAAACGCAGCTGCGAAACACAACTTCTGACATTAAGTCATGAATTACTCAGTAATCTCCATAGCGGTATACAAACAGATCTTATAATATTAGACTTTTCCAAGGCATTTGAAAAGGTACCTCACAAGAAATTATTAAGGAAGATGGATAATTATGGCATAAGGGGAAATACCTGGAATTGGGTATCAGCCTTCCTTAATAATAGAATGCAACAGGTTGTCCTTGATGGGGAGGTATCTGGTCAAATGCCTGTGGTAAGTGGGGTGCCTCAAGGCTCGGTCTTGGGGCCCATTTTTTTCTGATATTCATAAATGATCTGCCTGCAACAGTAACATCAAAAACACGCTTGTTCGCAGATGACTGTATTTTATACAGAACTATTAAAAATCAACAAGATTGTACCATCTTTCAAACTGACTTAGACTGCTTAGCTAAATGGGAACAAACTTGGGGTATGCAATTCCACCCAGAAAAATGCAACTCACTAACTGTTACAAGATCTCAGTCACCATACAAACATAACTATGTACTTAAAGGCCACATTCTAGAATCAGTCAACACAGCAAAATATCTTGGAATCACCTTATCCAACAACATGTCATGGGATACTCATATCAACAATATCACAGCTATTTAAGCAAACAAGATCTTAGGCTTTTTACGAAGAAACTTAAAAATTAATCAGGAAGAAACAAAAAGTTTGGCTTATAAATCAATGGTACGATCAAACTTCGAATACTGCTCTTCATTTTGGTCCCCTAACACCCAAAAACAGAAAAATAATATTGAAAAGGTACAAAGAAGGGCAGCACGTTACGTCACCAACAGGTATCATAACACCAGTAGTGTCACTTCCATGATTGACCATCTTAAATGGAAGTCACTGGAAACTCGCAGAAACATCAATCGAGTAACAATGATGTATAAGATTACACACCAACTTATAGCAGTCGATCCTCATCTTTACCTCTCACCACAGCCAGTCAAAAACACCAGATTTACCAACTCACTACAATATCAAACTTTCAGCACCAGAACAGATTACTTTAAGTACAGTTTTTTTCCATACACAGTTGTACTCTGGAACTCACTTCCACAAAACATCATTAGTGTTAACTCTTTATACTAATCCAAAGTCAGTATATTTAGATATTCACCCTGTTTGTACATGTACATATATGTAAATGAGTTATTTTTTATTTTTGCAATAATTTAATTTTTGATTAATGCACTCATTAGATTGTTACTTTTTATTAAGTGTCTGTTTGGGATGCGATGAGGTATAGTCATCAATGTGCTGATGGATCGTCGTACGATGTAGATGTAAATATAGAGAATACAAGTATAAGGAAAAAGAACATTGATTAGCATAGATACATAGAATTTACATACACAATCACGATACAATTAGACTGTAAATAATAAAACCCTTGGTTTATAATATATAATATATTTATATGAGAAATTAATACATCTAATTCATATTGACTTGAATAAATTTTCAAACAGCATTAAGAACTAGTCCAAATAATTATGACGTCTTGGAAGGCTATTTTAAATTTTTGCTTTGACGCCTTCCTGCGACGATGTAAGGCGTCAAAGAAAAAAATATAATAGCCTTTCAAGATGTCATAATTATTTGGACTACAGTAAGAACCTGATTGTCTTCACAGCTTAAGGTTCATCTATACACTTCAACAAAAATGGCTGTGTTTACACCATGAAATTTTCTCTGAATGCAGACAAAACAGTGTAATTCTAATAGTTTTAAATCCTGGCAGCACCTAGATATATACAAGTTGTATTCATTTTGTGTTTTAAAAAGAAAAATACTTTTGTGCTTTTTGCTAAACATTTTCTTTCCTTGCCACAGGTGGTGTAAAAATAAACAAAGTCATGTGAAATCTTTGAGATGGCCCCCGTCAGGTAATGAGTGTATTGTATCATATTGATTGATATGGACAATAGAGGGACAATAGAAATCTACTCACAACAAAGGTGATTTAAATAGTGTAAATGAGCGGACTGTATCAAAGAAAACTCAGGTGTTTGTTTATTTCACCATCTTCCTGTGGCAAGGAAAGAAAATGTTCATCAAAATCCATAAAGTGTTTTAATTTTTTAGAACATAAATTGGATGTAACATTAATTTATCTAGGTGCTGCCAGGCATTAAAACTTTTAAAATTACACAGTTTTGTCTGTACTCAGAGAAAATTTCATGGTGTAAACACAGCCATTTTTGTTAAAGGGAAATCACACTATTGTTTATACGCATCGCTCTCGACGCCGATATAGTGTCGTGACCGTATTATGACGTCGCCGTTTTCGAGTCCGTCGTAAAGGTTGCTAATTTCTAAAATGGCGGCCCGCTCAAAGGGACGTTCACTAAAGCAAGAGAAAGCATATGACGTTTTGATTTAAGTGCAAAAAATGAAAATGCTACTCGAAACGGACAAAATGTATGGCAAAATAATAGCCGAAAGTGGTCTTGATATGGTCTTGATATGAATTACCTTACGATTGGGTTTAATTCAAATGAGTAACTCTCTTTAAAAAAAAGATATTATTATTATTATTATTATTATTATTATTATTATTATTGAGTTAGTATTTACATACAATACCATTTATACAATTATTTTCTTAAAGGTTTATTAATTTCACCGAAAAATATTGTTAGATATGAGAAATATCAACATTTTTTGTTGATCTGGTCTTTTTTTTTTGTAGCGAAATCCGTCAGCTCAACTTTTTTTTGTAAAAAAACTTTTTTCATTTACTGTAAAGTATATATTTTCATATATTAACATGTTTATTGATCTCGAAGATTTCTTAGTTTCACGAAGAAAAAAAATATTTAAAAACAAAAGAGATATTTATAACACTTTTTGTCGATCATTTCAGTATAATCAAAGCGTACATCAACGAATGTGAAATCCGTCCGGTCAACTTTTTTTTTTAGAAAAACATTTTGTTTTACTATAAAGTTTAAATTTTCATATAAGATAACTATTAATCTCGCAGATTTCTTAGTTGTATGAAAAAATATTTTAAAACAAAAGAGATATTACTAGTAACACTTTTTGTCGATCAGTTCAATATATGTAAAGCGTACATCAGTGAGTGTGAAATCCGTCCTGTCAACTTTTTTTGTTAGATTTTCATAAAATATAGTCTAATATTTCTCTGGTCTTCAAATATTAAAATAATCTATCAAATCACAAAAAAGTTCTGACTATTTATATCTCATCCGGTCAATATGGGCAATTGTCCTGTCATTAGTGTAACCCAACTGTTGGCAGCGTATCGTCGCGATGTTGTATGTGGGAATATACTGGGGAAAAAAATAACAATATACCAAGAGTTACAGCATGTAATGTAGTTTTCTGTCTAACAGAGGGATGTAAATAAGAACAATGAGTTTCGATGTTCCTTTCGTGTTGTTCCTTTCGTGTCAAACGCCTCTCTCTCTCTCTCTCTCTCTCTCTCTCTCTCTCTCTCTCTTTTTGGGAAGGGGGGTAGGGGGGGGGCACAAACACATGAACACACGTTATTTAAGAATGACGCCAGTTAAACATCACTGTAAAAGAAGCATACAAAATTTTACATCGGTTGCTGGCTGTCGAAATCAAAGAAAATTTAGCACCGTATTATATAGTACATTATACTCAATCTTCTTTTAATGCTTTGTACAGGCTTACATAATTTGGGCACAAAAAAAATCATGTTTTGTAGTATTTCTTCAAACTGTCAATTATAGCGAACTGTACGACCAGCAAGTTAAAAAATAAGGCCTCTAGACGTCAGAGCAATCTGGGAATATCAAACACTATGCCTAGTTATTTTTGTACTATTGATGACCGTACTGCCTACAACAACAACAAAAAATCCACACTGTATATTTGGCTTTACAAGTCTCCAACAAGAGAAATATTTAACACACACACATGTATTTATGTAGAGTAACATGTCTTTCAGAGTGCTAAACTGTAACCATCACATTAAGGTCCGTCTTGTGAAAGAGTATTCATCTCCTATAGAAAAAAATTTTGTGCTGATATTCATGTAATATTTGCCACTGAAAGTTTTGCAAAAATCAAGAAAAAAACGAAAACAAAAACAAAACAAAAACTAGTAGTTCAGATGTAGGTTCGTGTTCAGATCACTCAATGTGATCACTTGCATGTCAACAAAAAGTGATATAGGGAGATAGTCAGATTCCGATCATGACTGTAAAGGACAACCATTTGTTTAATACAAAGGTAGCTTATTTACTCTTGATACCTTGGTTCTTTAAAAAAAAATGGCCAACATGATATAGCAGAGTGCTGAAAGTGGCACACACAATCAATCAGTTATTTTCAAATTACCTATTATTAATCAGTTTTGGCAAAAAAAAGTATATAGGCTATACCATACTGAAACATAAATGTGATAAAAGAATATACAATTCAAGAAAGAGAGGTGCACCAACAGAAAATAGAAACTGTAATCTTTCTTTTAATTTCATCGGATCTCAAAATTTTAACTCTTACCAGAATTTATTCTATCTTACAGTATAACTCGGAAGTTTCTAAGTGGAACTCGAGCTTTAACTAGAACTCTTACTCGAATTAACATTCGAACTAAAAATAAATCTGGAACTTTAACTCAAAATTTAGCTGGAACTGGAACTCTTATTCTACCTCAAAGGTTATCCACACTCTCATTTGTCATCTGATAAAAAAATTCGTAAAGGTTCCACGGAACCCAGTGTCTCTCCTACTTTCGCTGTTAATCGCAGGCTCAACAAAAATGAGGAAAAAATCAATAAAAATATTCTTTTCGATACTATCTTTTGATTGTAAGAAGCTTCTGTCCAAGTTTGGTATACATCTAGGATAGTGTATGGATCTATTAAATGTTTTAAAAACTTTAACTGCATACTGTATGTAATGTTACCTGGAAGAAAAACTAAGTCCATTTATAAGTAAAATGCGGATAAAAAGGTACAAAATTTTGACAAAATTTCCTTCGAGATACAAGCTTTTGATCATAAACAAGCTTCTGTCCAAGTTTGGTACATATCCAGGATAGTTTAAGAAAGTTATTAAAATCTGAAAAACTTTAACCACAGAGTGAATGTATTGTTTCCTGGCAGAAAAACTAAGTCAATTTATAAGTAAAATACAGAAAAAATAGATTTATTTTTTACAAAATTTACTTCTGGATACTATCTTATGATCATAAACAAACTTCTGACCAACTTTGGTACAAATCCAGGATAGTTTAAGAAAGTTATTAAAACTTCAAAAACTTTAACCACAGAGTGAATATTTGTGGACGCCGCCGCCGCCGACGACGACGACGACGACGCCGACGACGGAATGTAGGATTGCTATGTGTCGCTTTTTCGACTCAAGTCGAAGGCTCGACAAAAAAACTAGAGTTAGATAAAATATATCAACATGTCCACGGAAACACGGATAGATGTAGCAGAACAAGAAAAAAAAACTAGATCCGTTTATTACAAGTTAAAAGATTTTTTTATTACATATCAATTGGGAACATTATATGTTCCTGATATCAATATGGCGATGTGTATTTTATTGTCAATTAACTCTAAATTATCAGATGCATTGTATTTCTCATAACATACCAAAGTTGAGCGATTAATCGAACGGTAATAAAATATACGTAATACATAAAGTTTTAATACACAGGCGATGAACATTGAACATATTATGTACAATGAACATGAAACGATGTATGAAAAATGGGTGCGGGATAATAGAACTAAGAAAAAAATTTGGTTTCCACAGTTCGAATAAATTATGAAGCGTTGTGTAATTACGGAAATGTTAACCAATTTTAAATTCCTACCGAAAATAGGTTTCTTTTAACGTGCTGAGTTTGTGGCATTTTTAACACGGCATTTCAGGTTTTATCTTCCCGGTGCGAATGGACAGGCTAGTGAAATTATAGTAACGAAATTATTCTGCCTGCAGTCTAAAAGGAACGTGATACTTTTCAGCTCGGATACCCTCAGTCTTCCGAGGTAGAAGACTCTTTATCTGGAAGCCAAACATTATTTCTATAATACGGCATGAGGCAAACATTCGTTTTCCCCATACAACAAATGCAATTAAAAAAATGAGATGACTTCAACATTGACAATTACTTTATAATAAACTGTTATTGTATCTATGTTTAACGATTCGATAGATTGATAAAAATATCAATGAATAATCAAAATACCTTAAAAATGTTCAAAAATGATGTTATATTTTGTAGTGAAAAGGTTTAATTCAACCCAAGCGTTGCAAGAAATGCTGTTATGCCAGCAACGTCGTTCTATAACGTTAACAGAAAAGGTTATAGTTCCCGCCAAAATTCAATAATAAGATTATTTCCGTTTTAGCGGATTTAAAACATCGGTGACCCCCCTTTTTTATTTATGCTTTTAAAATCTTCCCTGAAGCTGCAACTTATGCAGAAGTTTGAAGGGAAAAACATTAGTATTTTTTTTTTATTTCAAGAAAAATCTATTATAAATAGCAATTAAAAATGGCGGGAAATGTTCAAAGGCCTTCAAAAATAAGGAAACCGAGACAAATAAATGTTCATAAGGTACAAGTTACATTTGACTGTTTTTGTTATTCCAGTTAAACATCGTTTTTCAATAAGTTTGTCTTTTTTTAGCAATTTAGAGCGCTATTTCTATATTTCGTTATAACGCGATTCTTAAAGTTTTGATGACGTCATATCTCGAAAACAACATCGGTGACCCCAATTTTTTTTTCGCCTAAAATATCTTAATAAGTATGATCTGTCTACATGCAAAATTTCAATGAATTATTATTAGTAGTATAAATAGTGTGATTTCCCTTTAAAGTGTATAGATGAACCTTAATATAATAAATAAGTGTATAGTCTATAGATGAACCTTAAGGCTCTTTGACGCTAACGGTTGCAAAAAGGGGACGTTTGACGCTGGTGATAAAGGACATTCCTACCCTCTAGCATAGAAAATAATGTAACATTTTTTTTACCCTTTTAATTCTTCAACAGCTCCAATGAGTTCACTCAGCATATCCAACAGTTCTTCTACAGCCGCCCATCTCTGTGATATTCGTAGAACATTAGTCGCTACAGTCTGGAGTCGTAACAATGCAGAATCCAAATAATCTGTGTTCCTGCAGTCTGATTTTAGCAAACGAACAACATCCTGAACTATGCCATCACACACATTTAGAAAATTCTGAAAAGAATGCCGATCTGTTCGTCGCTCTACATCCGCCATTTTCTTAACAAATATAGTATCGGAGTGAATTACTGAATAGCATAAAATGTTATTTATACAAACAAAATGTTCTTTACAATTTACACACAATGAAGTTATTCTTTTATATATTACTCCATCTCCACACACAAAAATAACACTCCAAAAAATATAAAAAGAAAAATTAACAACTTCTGTTACACACGATTTGATACACCTAATCGCTATTTATTCCATTCCGGATAAGTTCTAAAATTACACAACTTTTTCATCCAGTTGACGCTATCTGGGACCCTGTTTAAACAATGCACCATGCATGATACTTTTTAATGAGACCTGTTTAAAACATCGTAAATACTTCAAACACAATATTTTTTTGACTATAATTTGAGTTTGGAAAAAGTGGATCATAATCTATCAAAGTTTCCTATTGATCGCTTTCTAAATTTTTCCCTCCCTCAGCTCGCTACTGATGACCTTTGTTTGCGGCCTGTTGACCCAAACAGGAAGTTGTCTAAATGACTGTTTTTTCCGGATTGGACTAAATAGCGATAAGGTGTATTGGTTGATACTCTGGAATAAGCAAATAAATAATTTAAATAACGCACGTGCAAAAATCTTTCTGTGTATACAGAAATATTTCTGTATATACATAATTCGATATATGTATATACGGAATTATTTCTGTATATACGTAATTCGATTTCTGTGTATACGGAATTATTTCTGTATATACGTAATTCGATTTACGTATATACGTAATTATTTATGTATATACGTAAATCGAATTATGTATATACATAAATCGAATTAGGTATATACGGAAATAAGTATTTTTGACCTTGATTCCGCGCCATACATTGTTGACAAATTGGTTTCATGTTCCGACAATTTTTTTTATATCCAGAAGTTGTCAACACTATATCTGTCATGTAATTGAAGTTCCTCAAAAAGTTTATGAAATTAGTTCCAAGCGGAAGAAATAATCCGGAGAAATTATTTCCATTGACATAATGTTTCTGATGGAATAAAAATAATAGAAACAAACTAATGAAAGATACCAGGCTTATAATGGTGTACGCCAGACGCGCGTTTCGTTAACAAAAAGACTCATCTGCGGCGCTCGAATTAAAACAGTTGGTAGACTTATTTAAATACGAAGTTGTAGAGCTTTAGATACCGAAAAATATTGTGCCAAATTCGACCAATGCAATCTATACCTAGAGGTCAGATGGGAGTGGAAACTTCTAGTGTTTCGAATAATTTAACATTAGTGAATTTACATAAAATGAACAAATCAATAATATTTCATGTCAACACATAAGTGCTGACTACTGGGCTGTATGGTGATACCCTTGGGAACGAAACATCAACCAGCAGCCCACGTGGCATCGACCACGTGGTTTAAAAACTCATCAAAGATACCAGGCTATAATATTTTGTACGCCAGTTGTGCGTTTTGTCTCCATACAAATATGTATTCCCATCAAGTTTCACGAGGTTTGGAGGAACACACATAAACGTTGCCACTGTTAATATTTTGAAGCACACATCAGTTAAAATTTAAAGATTGCGAATTTTGGGTCAATCAAGTCAGCTTGATATTTAAAAATACGTTTATTATTATTATAAAATTATAATCATAGATGTTTGTCTTTTTCAGCATTCATGCCATGAATTTTGACATTTTAATCTTGTGATTTCCCCTCCTATCATTTACAGAATATACAGGACTCAATATTAATTTAGACACCAAACATGATTGTATGCAAAGCCGTATTATTTTTAATGCTCTGATGGGGTATGAAGACGTTTCAATTATTTTTCCATATTTTGTGATAATCCTTAAAATCCTTGATTGTATACCTCATAATAGTATATCTACATTGTACTAACTACTATATATTGATAAACTGATTGCCAGCAGGATATCAACTAACTATATTGATAGATTGATTTACTGCAGGTTATATATCTACTTACCTTACTGATAGATTTAGACCGTTTGTTTTCAGGTTATCCAATCACCTTTCTGATAGATTGATTGGGGGGGGGGGGGGGGGGGGTTATTGTTTTTTGTCCGTGTCAGAAATTGAAATTTTTTTTTTTAGTTTTTCGACGCTGTCAATCAAATTATTTTTTTTTCAAAATTTAACACTATAAGGTATGGGGAAAATCTGGATTCAGAATATTTTTTTTTGTCATCTGCTTGACCACAATATTTTTTTTTCATTTTCATCAAATTGGGGATCAGAACATTTTTTAAGGAAAAAAACATAACCACCCCTTGAAGTTAAATGGTCGTTCCCTCATATACTCGCAGGTTATCAAATCTTTTATAAAATCCAGGATGTTCAGCACTCACAGCAATTCCGTGAGTTGTATTCTGAACCGTCAACATCGTGAACAATTATTATGGAATTATCGAATGATTTGAAAGCGCTTTTATAGCCACCATGAAGTTAGAAGGAAAAGAACCTGAGTGGAAATTTACTGCCAGTTCTAGCCAGGTTACAGTCCAACTCACTTGGATCAAGGCCTATGACACTACATCTAGGAACCCTAAGCCGGCCCTGCAAAAGAAACACAAGCCTCCATCTACCAGGAGACGAAATGCCGAGCGTTTGATCCAGTGGATGGACTCGAAAAAAAAAACCGTTGCTTCCGCTGCTACCCCTGTAACTACCACCAGTACAAGTGTAGATAACATCTGTCAGACGCAAGCCAGGGATTTAGTTATTGGTACACCAATTACACCAACAAAATATCGTGGAGAACCAGAGGGAATCAACATCAAGACGGACATAGTCACTAGTCCGTACAAATCCCAGAAGGCATGCCATCGCCGTTACTTCTATACTCCATCCAAACCTAGAAGTAAGCGCAGTAGGATAGACTTCACAGAGGGTTTTGACATCGATGGCTCCGACCTACTTCGCACACCATCACATACCTCACCAATATCCATGCCAGATCCAGAGGCCATTAAAACTGCCTTTGCCTAACAAGAACGGCCAGACACTCCGTACCAACCTCAACCACTGACCAGGTCGGAGCAAGATGAAAGGAAAAAGAACAGCAGATCCAACACCGCAAGGATAGGTTATTGTAGTCCGCAATATCTATCAAGATAGCCGGACGATAAAACCCAACATCATCACTCACAGCTGGGAACTGTATGTCAATATATATGTTCCTGCTCACAGCAATCGTTTACATAATTTTGGATTTGTTTATGTTTTTAGGGGGGATTTTTGGTCCTAATGTTCTCCAACTTTGTACTTAAATTGGCCTTTTATCTTTTTTTTATTCGAACGTCACTGATGAGTCTTTTGTAGACGAGACATGCATCTGGCGTACAAAATTGTATGCCTGGTATATTTGATGAGTTTATTTTATAACCACTGGGTTAATGCCACAGCCGGTGGAGGTTTCCTACCCGAGGGTATCACCAGCACTTCTGTGTCGACATGACATATAATTGATATGGTCATATTTATAAATTAACAGTTGGATCAGTAGTTGTCGTTGGTGGTTGTCTATCATATTTGTTTTTTGTTTTGTACATACATTAAGCAGTTGGTTTTCTCGTTCTTCATTTTGTCATGTGAAAACCTTTCACAACTTACTTTTTGTTGGTGTCTTTGTTTTTTAGTTGATTATTTTGTATGTTTGTTTGAATTTTTTAGTCAGTTGTGTTATATGTCTGTGATGTTATGTTAAGCACAGTTTTGGCTGCTGGATCCCAATTAATGTCACGTATTATGTCTGTTTGGGTTGCTTACCAAATTTTTTGTAAATAAAGGAACTATAAACAATTGTCATACAAGTGGGAGATTTAGCTAGCTATAAATCCAGGTGAAACCCATTTTTTTTCTTCGGAAAATGTCTGTACCAAGTCAGGAATATGGCAGTTGTTTTTCACTTGTTCTGTTGGTTGCTAGCGTTTGATTTTGTCAGTTTTTATGGACTTTCCCTTTCTGAATTATTTGCCTTGGAGTTCGTTTTTTTTTTATACTTTTTTACTATATGATATGGGTTTTGCTATTGTTGAAGGTCGTTTAATGACCTATAGCTGCTAACATCTTTGTCATTTGGTCACTGGTGGATAATATCTCATTGGCAATCACACCACACCTTCTATTTATTCAAAATGCCTATGTTTTGAGATTTTGTCTGCAAGTCTGATTAAGAAAAGCCAAGAGTGGTTATCCCAGACTAGGTGACTTTTACAGGTTAATACTAGTGTAGTCCTATTACATACCCATGCACCTGTCTGAAGTCAGAAACCTTGTCTCAAATCTTAATACCTTTTGTTTTTTGTAGAATTTAAGTGTTGATGTCAGACCTTTATAACTTTTCCTTTCGACTCACTACTATTCAAAGCTTAATAATGTTTACTTTAAATTCAGAAATGAATGTGTACATTTATTATTGATAATCCTTGATCACTGGCAAAAATATGAAATCTAATTAAGGTGGTACCCAACACCTTGACAAATATTAATTTGGCTCGTTTAATTTTCATAAAATTTTGACAAAATGTTAACTTTGACCCTTTGACAAAAATATAAAAATTTCAAAAAATTTGAACCAACCACTTTATCAGAAAAATTTCATTGGTTATATAGCAGTCAAACACTAATTTTGATCATTGAGAAGCTTAATATTTCCTTAACAATACAACATGATTAAAACGTTTAGCAGATTTTTACAGAGTTATCTCCCTGTAGTGTTAGGTACCACCTTAATGTGATTGCAAAAATTTTATGAAGGAAAATCACAACTGAAATTATGAACATGATGAATGTGAGCTTTTATTACCGTGAACTTTTTTTTCACACTTATAAACACATCACACTAATTTCTGAATTAACAATACACAAATGCCTGTAGTTTCCTGACTAGATATCTTATGATCAATTATGTTCTTGGGCTGCTGTTTCATTAAAATTAATATGAAGAACCATGATATTTTTAGTACTACAGAAAACTAAATCGAAGACACCAAGTAAAGATATTTTATTTGTTACATCTTTGAAAACATAAATAGAACTAAAATAAAATTAGCACAAATAACATTAGCTCCAATCACAAAAACAATGGTGAGATATGTTTCTAAAAATAAATATCACAATACATGGTTCTAAACATATACATAGTAAAAATGTGTCTGTCTTAATGAATGCAAAATAAGATATTAAATTAAAATTACAAATCCATGCACTAATAAATACCATAAGCATGTGAAATTGAATTTTTGTAGCATAAAAAAAATTATACCTTTTAACATCCAATCATTCAATACAGGTGATGCATGTACATATTATATTCAGAAAAATAAAATAAATATAATTGTCATTAACCTCTATTAATCATGTTTATGATAGGAAAATAGAGATCTTTCAAATTCCTTTTGGTCGTTTGATGCTTTAAGGGGTGTAAATTATTATCTCCCTTTGTAAATTTGTTTAAGGGGTGATAAACGACTTACATTTCTATTAATTCTTATTGATAGGTTTACTAAAATATGCATTTTTCTGTGATTAAGATTAAAAGATCTTGGTTTGAAAGCCTTAACCAGTCTAACCATACTTATTGAAAGTAAGGTTTGAAATTAACAAGAAACAATAAGAATTTTGTTATGCACACATTTCTGAAATGAAAAATATAGGGAGATAACTAAACTCCAGATACATCAAAATTATTAAGAGTTTATTTTTCAACACATTAAATCTCAATTAACTTTCATTCATAGAAAATAAGCAGAAATGTGCAGATCTAAAGCACAAAACTGATAATTTTGGCACTCATCACCACCATATTAAACCCCATGAACAGATCGGTTGAGTTAATACTTTATCTTTTGAAAATACTGATGTTAATAATAACAAAACTGTACAGAAATTTATAATGTACAAATAAATGTATATCATTGAAATTCCAAAACAGTATGACAGCATAAATTATGAACATAACAGTCAAAAGGTTTTATTGGATTTGAAGCATAAATTAGTTTCCAAAAAATACTACAACCTGAAGTTTTTTCTATTACTAATTAAAACCTAATTTAAATAATCACAACCTAATTCTACAAATGAGGTATATCAAAATCAGAATGTTTTATATGTATGTATTATGGAACATTGGTACTGGCAGAAATTGTAGCACTATAATCAAATCATTGTTAAACCATCATTGTAATGGCTTACCATGGATAAGGATGAAATATTTACTACTGGAGATAAGGCAAAAAACAACAACACATCTGTTACAATTTGTTTCTTTTTATATTCCATTTTCAATCCGTAGAGATCAACTAACCTTTAAGTTTACATAACAACTATTGTTTAGGTGACCTTCCACCTTTTCAGAGATAAATCAAGACATTAACAAATGGCTATTTTTCCCTGCCAACTTTATTCCTATTAGCTTAGTAACTGCAGAGGAGATTATGAAAGTATGACTAAAAATAACTTTATGTGATGCCATCCCATAATATCATTCAATCAGCACATCAGAAATCTGTGAAGAGGATCTCCTAATTGTCATTCCTCAATGGATGGAAAGATATGGCCTTGAAGCTTCTAAGAAGAAAGTTGAACAGTAACCAATCAAAATCAAGCATTACCTCTGACAGCCATGTTTTCTATCAGATCGAAAACGAAATAGGAATTTTCAAAAAGGACCTCCTGTACATTTCCCCCAGTTTAAAATGATCAAGTGAATTGACAACAATAAGCAATGATTTAAATGTTGGAAATTGGGTAATGGATAGGAGACAGATAAAAAAAAAAGAAAATACTAAACAGTAGCTTCCACGGACATTTGAAATAAGAAAATAATTGCCATAACTATCCTATGTTTGCTTCATAATATTTCAACATTTAACTTCAGTATGTGCGGCTCTTTTCACAAAAAATGGTTATTTTTTAAATCTCAAGAGATTTTATATGAATTAATAGGGTTAAATATACTTACCATGAATTTACATTTGTATTATATAGAATATGTTTGCCTTCATAACATCGCAATAAACTAGGTGATTAAAAATACATCCATGAGATATACTCACCTGCGTCATAATTTACCTGTGTACATACAGTAACTTCAGTTTTAATTTTTGCATTCAAGTGAACCCATGTTCTCGTCAACAAGGATTTTTAATAGTCGTACTGTTGAAAATTCTTCTGTTTTATACAAATATTATTTGAATTGGAATATCGTTTTACGATTAATTCAATGGGATTATCGTTTACACAGCGCTTTTGATATGAGCGTTTCGTCAATATTACGATTCTGTAGCAAAGACGACCTACAAATTAACCTTTGTTTAACCGCCATTTTCAAACACTTCGACAGGTGTGAGGCAAGGCAGAATCTTTATAATTTATGTCAAAATCAGACATGTTAAATGAGTACTCTGTTTAAATAAAATGCTCCGCTGGGGCGCAGCTTGATACGACCGCAGAGGTCGAACCCTGAACAGTTGGGGCAAGTATGGACACAACATTCAAGCTTGATACAGCACTGAATTTGGATTGTAATTAAATATTTGATACAGCATAGGTTTCTGACACAGAATGAAAGTGGTCTAAGAACTTAAAAATTTTCAATTTACCTATTCATACATGTGATGGACTGTGAAACTCAGATCAGGAGATTGGGAAATTTTGGTCAGGAGATTAGGACTCAGATCAGGAGGTTTTTAATCGACATTAATTTTGTTGTAAATGTAACCGTGTGCTGTAAAAATGGTCTTTTAAAGTGTGTTTTCTTCAACTTTCCATCCAATTTATTATGTTTATAGTACCCTTGTACTTATAAAGTTTCTCCATCTTTATATTCTACATGTTCAATCTAACATTGTTTTTTTCCAGTATGTTCTTTAAATTTTTTACTTCATATTCTATAAAACAATCATTGCAACCAGAACATTTGTTTAGCTATCTGCAAATATGTTTTTTTTTTTTTTTTTTCTCTTGCAAATAGTTTTTATTTGCAAACTCAGAAAATCATTCTATCTGTAAAATTAGGGTCATAGTTATTATATAAATTTCAATTTAAGCCTTGAAAGGAAGTATAGAATCCTCAAATAATTTTCAAATTATTATTTTTTTATTTGTCCTAAGACATTTTAAATCATTTAATAACCATCCTTTTATGATTATTTGTTCAATTTATATTTTATTTATATTCTTTTAAAAATTTTCATTATTAAAAGGAAAGTAACTTAAAACAGGATAAATCAAGGGAAGTAACCCAATAAATACACAGTTTTTGTTACACAACGGCAGTTAGCCTGAGGTAAAAATCGTTGATTACCAGTATGTTTGACACCCAAGCTGACAAGTGAAGCCATATAATTATGCATGTTAATTGATTTACAGGTAAAATATAACTTCAGGTAATGTCAGTTACACCAGATGCCTGAGATGATATGTTGGGCAGAAATTTTTCATTCATGAAAAATTTCATACACGGGATTTTTTCCTCTTCAACGGGAGGTCGGGAGGAGACCCCTGAAAACGGGATTATTGTACTCCCGTCGGGAGGTTCACATGTATGCCTATTCAAACCATATCATTATTATTTGCTTTTATATATAAATCAGAAATAACCAATTTAAAATGGAAAATGTTAAAGAAAAAAAAGGGAAAAAAAAATCCCCCCCCAATTTTTTGAACCCCCTTATGATTCATCACCCCCAAACTCAATCCCAGCTTTCCCTTTGTGGTATGGTACCTTGCAGTACAATTTCAGAGAGATTCATACACTTGAACACAAGTTATTGTCTGGAAACTAGAAAAATGCTTGTTTTTTGGCCCCTTTTTGGCCCCAAATTCCTAAACGTTTAGGGCAATTACCCCCAAACTCAATTCCAGCTTTCCCTTTGTGATATGGAACCTTGCAGTACAATTTCATAAAGATCCATACACTTACACACAAGTTATTGTCCTGAAACTAGAAAAATGCATGTTTTTTTTGCCCTTTTATGGCCCCTAATTACTAAAATTTTGAGGGAAAACCCCCAAAATCAATCCCAGCCTTCCCTTTGTGATATGGAACCTTGTAGTACAATTTCATAAAGATCCATACACTTACAAACAAGTTATTGTCATGAAACTAGAAAAATGCTTGTTTTTTGCCCCATTTTGGCCCCTAATTCCTAAAATTTGGAGGAAATTACCCCAAAAATCAATCCCAGTATTCCCTTTGTGATATGGAACCTTGTAGTACAATTTCATAAAGATCCATACAATTACAAACAAGTTATTGTCATGAAACTAGAAAAATGCTTGTTTTTTGCCCCTTTTTGGCCCCTAATTCCTAAAATTTGGAGGCAATTACCCCCAAAATCAATCCCAGCATTCCCTTTGTGATATGGAACCTTGTGGTACAATGTCAGAGAGATCCATACACTTACACACAAGTTATGTCTGGAAGTTACAAAAATGCTTATTTTTGGCCCCTTTTGGCCCCTAATTCCTTAACTGTTAGTACTATAACCCCCAAAATCAATCCCCACCTTCCTTTTGTGGTATTGAACCTTATGGTAAAATTTCATTGAGATCCATTCACTTAAACTAAAGTTAGAGTGCGAAAACTAATGTGTATTCGGACGACGACGACGACGACGACGACGACGACGACGCCAACGTCATACCAATATACGACCACAAAAATTTTTTTGCGGTCGTATAAAAAGAAAAGGATATTAAAACTGACCGAATTTTAGAGCAATCTACGAAAACGGTCAAGTGGAAAGTTTGGAAAGAGGTTATTGTTTACACAATTAAACACAACACTATATAACTATCAGAATAGGTATTTTGACCAGATCTGATTATATTAATGTGGAAAATGTTCCGTATAGGGGGCATAGCCCATTATTGTTACTAGAACCTTAAGTGGGGGAAAAAATTACGATCAGAATAGGGAATTTGCCCAGATCTGACTATATTTATTTGGATAAAGTTACATACAGGGAGTGTAGACCAAAATTGTTACTAGAAGTTAGAACCTAAGGTGGTACATGAATTACAATCAGAATGGGGAATTTGCCCTAATCTGACTATGTATATAGGGAGCTTATAATATAAATATAAATTCATGGTAAGTATATTTAACCAAATTCATATAAAATCTTAAGAGTAAAATTACTCTTAGTCATACACATTTCAGTCTTAATTTTAATCATAGAATTTTTTAATGAAAAGTCACTGTTACCTTGATTCATAGAAAAATAGGTTGATTTGACCTACTTGGTGCTTAATGCAAACACATTTACTTAGTATCATTTCAAAATAATGGAGATTACCATGCATCTCACAGTACCACAAATGTAAATAATGTAGACAAAACAGGACAAAATGTGGCAACCATAGAAAACCTTCATGTGTAACAATTTAATTCATACCTTAAGCAACCTTAATGTTATAACTAACAACCAAAAAAAAAAGAGGTATGCTGTTACAATTTGTAAATAATGCCATCAACTGATGATTGTTTTATTCTAAAGAATTGGACTTTTTATATATGTTTGAAAAATAAATGGCAGTGAAAAGCTGAAAAAGCTAATGTTATGTTTTATAAAAAAACCTTAACCATTATATGACATCTTCATTTATCAAAGCTTCTACCGGTCTACAGAATGAGGTTACATTGACATCATTGACAATTTTGACCTCTGCTATGCCACCAGGACTAACAACATGGGGAAAAGAAGGCTTGACATTTCACTGCAATGGATATTTTTGAGTATATACACAACACTGAATTTTAACAGCTGCCCAAAACACATTACCCATGCAAAAGCTTAAAATATAAATAAACTATTTAAAAATATGATCTTTTTCAATGAATTTTGTAAGAATATTTTCTAGGATACAATTTAATGAACTACTTAAGTATTAAAAACGTAATATGTGGGAAATACATGCAAATGAACAAACTCACTTTGCTTTCCCTCTTAATAGAAAAATACGAAAAATGACAACCAACTGCTTATACTAGTCTAGATTTAACATATCTCTGCCATACCTCATCTAAAATATTAGGACAATATGATTTGTCTTTTCTAAAAGCCTTTAAAATGACCTGGAGATGTCTAATTTTAAGCTATTTGAGATGTTGGGATGCTTTTTCATCGACATTAAAGCAACAGTGATTTTTTATTCAATTTTTGTAATTTTATGTCAGCCATGTAAAACAATGCAGCTTATTTGAGAAAATTAAATTATGATGTTTGAAATTAAGAACCTTAGGCTATCTACTTGAATCAATGTAAACATATATTGGCCCTTATCTAATATATGAGCTGCATCGGATAGAAACGGACCATATGCAAATGAATATCGATACATCTGTTAACCTATTTTGAGTTGAAAAATTCTCTTTGAAAAGTCTGCAACTGTTTGAAAATTGAGTTAATATAAGAAAGAACCCTACAAAACAGACCAAAATTCATCTTTTATTTCGTATTTGAATGTTCCAAAATCAATCAAAGTCTTAAGCATGTACACATGCACTTGCATAAGGTAGATTTCTATCTGACACAGCTCATGATACAAAAACTTGACCAGACAAACATATTTTTCAGTAGAAGAGAAAGGTAACATCTTAATCATTCACAGAGTTGACAAACAAAAATATGTCCACTCATGGAGGGAATATACAACCTTAGCACTATAAATAATACCACAAGAAGTTACTATTAATAAATATATGTATATATTACAAATATCAACAGCATGGAATACACATAATTACACCTAATTGTTAAAAAAACTAAAAAAACCAATTGAGAGTTTTTATTACAAGAATCATAATACAATACTGAAAGACGTGTAGATGGTTTTAATACAACCCACAATTAAAGCAAATTACTTATGTGTCAAACACCTCTAATTTGCCCTAATACGACATAAATTTGAAATTGGCATATTTCTAACCTTACAAAAGCTGTTACTATGTTAGCAGTGATAAATATAATAATTTGAATGCCTTTTTTACAAAAGCTGGAGAATGGCTCCAAACACCGAAAACTTAATCTGCTGTACAACAGGTAAATAAGTCGTTCTATCTTTAAATATGGAAGAACTAAACTATTCTACGCACCATTTCAAAATTTCAAGTAGAGTCTGCTATGAAGGTCACTTCTATTAAGAGAAAATCTGTCTTGTCAATTAACCCTATCTTTGTCCCACTGCAGTAATACCTATGCACTTTGAACCTCAAATCAAAGGTCACTACTCTTATATAGTCAGTTTTCTCTGGTCCAGAGGATGACCATTATATATAGATTTGACTGAAATCAAACACTTCTCATTTTTGTTCACAAAGAGTTGAGGTCATTCTTTCTCCCTAAGCTCCAATATGGACAAGTATCATAAAACTAAAGTATTATTTAGGAAACAAACTAATAAATCTTTAAATGGCACATGATATAAAGCTATCAATTCAGAGCATTCAAATATATTTAGTAGTTCAAACACAACTAACTTCAAATAGGCCAACCCAGTCATTCATAAAATACAATTCTCTACAGTACTAGGTACAGAGATCTACTTCTTAAAAATACTTAAATTGCTAAATGACCTGTTTTTATCATAATATTCAAAAGCTACTAGTATATATATTAAACTGATAAACATCTTTATACATTTAAATCTGACTATTTTAGGTTAACTGCATGATTTGTCAATATACCCTAATGCTATGCTTGCTTACCAATCTAGGTACATGTCGGTCCAACATTTTTCCTCTAAATTAAATGTTCTATCTTTTATAAATAATAATGCTGCTAAAAAATTCTATTTGGTAATTGATATACTATAGTCATATAAGATATACTTCAAGCAGCTTTATGCTTTTTAGATTGATTCGAATTTAAACACTGAATGGAAGACAAAAATAACTTAAAACCCTTCATATCAATAAATGATGATCTCCATTGAAAGACCTAATCCCTTGAAGTATTTTATGTTCGAAAAACTGAATACCAGACTTTTTTTGTACTGTACCACAACCTATTACTGCTATCTGTACGGAATATACAAAAGAAACTGAGATCAGATTACAATCAAAAACAATTGTTTTTGCTATAGTGTACAGAGGATTTTTGTCTATGTTTCCAATTACCATTTCAATACACTGGAATTTGCAATCATGTAAATCAGATTTGATCGGTATTGTTTATACCATCTCCCGTACTAATAGCTCGTAATAGGGTGATGACATCATACTTAAAATAAAATGCTCCGCAGGGCGCAGCTTGATACGACCGCAGAGGTCGAACCCTGAACAGTTGGGGGAAGTATGGACACAACATTCAAGCTTGATACAGCTTTGGATTTGGATTGTGATTAAATATTTGACACAGCATAGGTTTCTAACACAGATTGAATGTGGTCTAAGAACTTAAAAATTTTAAATTGGACATTCACCTATTATGGTCCAATATCCAAAATCTAAATACATGGTTAGATTCAGCATATCAAAGAACCCCAAGAATTCAATTTTTGATGAAATCAAACAAAGTTTAATTTCGGACCCTTTTGACCTCAATGTGGACAAAGTTGATAACGGGGCCCAAAAATCAAAAATCTAAATACATGGTTAGATTCAGCATATCAAAGAACCCCATATATTCAATTTTTGTTGAAATCAAACAAAGTTTAATTTTGGACCCCGATTTGGACCAACTTGAAAACTGGGCCCATAATCAAAAATCTAAATACATGTTTAGATTCAGCATATCAAAGAACCCTAAGAATTCAATTTTTGTTAAAATCAAACTAAGTTTAATTTTGGACCCTTTGGACCTTAATGTAGACCAATTTGAAAACGGAACCAAAAATTAAGAATCTAAATATACGGTTAGATTCGGCATATCAAAGACCCCCAATAATTCAATTTTTGATGAAATCAAACAAAGTTTAATTTTGGACCCTTTTGACCTCAATGTGGACAAAGTTGATAACGGGGCCCAAAAATCAAAAATCTAAATACATGGTTAGATTCAGCATATCAAAGAACCCCATATATTCAATTTTTGTTGAAATCAAACAAAGTTTAATTTTGGACCCCGATTTGGACCAACTTGAAAACTGGGCCCATAATCAAAAATCTAAATACATGTTTAGATTCAGCATATCAAAGAACCCTAAGAATTCAATTTTTGTTAAAATCAAACTAAGTTTAATTTTGGACCCTTTGGACCTTAATGTAGACCAATTTGAAAACGGAACCAAAATTTAAGAATCTAAATACACAGTTAGATTCGGCATATCAGAGAACCCCAATAATTCAATTTTTGATGAAATCAAACAAAGTTTAATTTTGGACCCTTTGGACCTCAATGTGGACCAATTTAAAAACGGGGCCCAAAATCCAAAAACTAAAGGTACACGGTTATATTCAGCATATTAAAGAACCCCATGAAATCAAGAATAAAACCCCATTGAAATTGGTCAAGAAATAAGCAATTTATAGGAAGTATCTTCTTTTGCACAATCCTGTGCTATTAAATATTTCTTGCTATTGCGCAATACTGTACAATTGACAATTTCTTGCTATTGCGCAATATTGTGCTATTGGATATTTCTTGCTATTGCGCAATACTGTGCAATTGAAGATTTCTTGCTATTGCGCAATACTGTGCAATTGAAGATTTCTTGCTATTGTGCAATACTGTGCAATTGAAAATTTCTTGCTATTGCACAATACTTATTATATAATAATTTACACATCCTGTTTGGTGTGTATCTCCTACCATATCATTATTATTTGATTTTAAATATAAATCAGAAATAACCAACTTAAAATGGAAAATTTTAAAAGAAACAAAAAAGGAAAAAAAGAAAAAAAAGGAAAAAAAAATAAACCCCCCCCCAAAATTTTTTGAACCCCCATTATGATTCATCACCCCCAAACTCAATCCCAGCCTTCCCTTTGTGGTATGGTACCTTGCAGTACAATTTCAGAGAGATCCATACACTTGAACACAAGTTATTGTCTGGAAACTAGAAAAAAATGTGTTTTTTGGCCCCTTTTTGGCCCCCAATTCCTAAACGTTTAGGGCAATTACCCCCAAACTCAAACCCAGCTTTCCCTTTGTGATATGGAACCTTGTAAAACAATTTCAGAAAGATCCATACACTTACACACAAGTTATTGTCATGAAACTAGAAAAATGCTTGTTTTTTGCCCCTTTTTTGGCCCCTAATTCCTAAAATTTGGAGGCAATTACCCCCAAAATCAATCCCAGCATTCCTTTAGTGATATGGAACCTTGTGGTACAATGTCAGAGAGATCCATACACTAACACACAAGTTATGTCTGGAAGTTACAAAAATGCTTATTTTTGGCCCCTTTTTGGCCCCTAATTCCTTTACTGTTATTACCATAACCCCCAAAATCAATCCCAACCTTCCTTTTGTGGTATTGAACCTTGTGGTAAAATTTCATAAAGATCCATTCACTTAAACTAAAGTTAGAGTGCGAAAACCAATATGTCTTCGGACGACGACGACGACGCCGGACGACGACGACGCCAACGTCATACCAATATACGACCACAAAAATTTTTTTGCGGTCGTATAAAAAGTAGCGCATTTGACATCTACAATACAAAAGCATTCTGTTCTATAATATCATCCTTGACAATTTTACAATAAATTCTGCATAGAAATTGTTAAAAGCAATTGTCCTTATAAGACACTTTTTGTCCTTCTAGCATCAATGCCAGTGTCTTTTCTCTCAGCTGGACAAAATCATAGCTATTTTATAAAGCACTTGAACATGGATTTACACTTCAGATCTATTCTGTAATTACAGTTGCTACGAACTTTTTTACTTAAGCACTAGCAAGTCTTCTTACATACTGAACTGCAAGCTTTTTAAGGAAGCTATTTGTTTTTAGCAGCCATTTTATGAGTTTTCCACAACGAATTATGAATTACAACAGCATCAATTGAGACAGATAAATGTTTTGTGCTTACAACTTGTGAAAATTTCTTCCCGCCACTATTATATCTGAAAAAAAAACAAAGAATAAAGATGAATAAATATAAGTTGATGGGACAAAGGATATATAGAGGACACAAAACAAATTATTTGAACTTTACACGTCTCCAATGATAAAATGAAGCTTGCACCATACTGTTAGCTCGACAAGGTCATTCAAAGTCAAGAAAATTATTAATGCAAGTTTTTGTGATTGCGACAGGATAGGTGTCTCAAAAATAAAAACTTGCATTTTAAATATTGATAGCATTTTTTGTACGTAGGATTTTCTGAAATTGAAATAATTTATCTTACATTTTGTACATTGTTCAACAATCGCATTAATAAAGGCATACAAAACTTGCTGAATTTACAGTATAATAAAAGAAGAATGTGTCTGAGGACGCAAATGCCCCCACTCAAGCTTCAAACAAACGAAAATAGGACAGACTGACTAAAAGAGAAAAAGACGGAAGGACGGACGGTCAAAAGTAACACTAAATGCCCTTGTCGCCTATGGCAGGGGCATAAAAACTCAGAAAAAAAAACCATAAATAGCAAGACATTACAAGAATTTACAAGAGCCAGTAATCTAGTGATCGTTGTTGGTTGCATCTCTTTTTCACATTTTTATATCCTGAGAATTTATAGATTCCTATACGTTATCAGTTTTGCTCCTTGTTAAAGATTCTGCAGTGACCTGTAGTTGTTTATGTCTTTTGGTCTTTTGGTGAATAGTTTTCTCATTGACAATCATACCACATCTCCTTACTTTTATATGCAATGCAAATATAACACATACAAGAAATTTGTCGCCTTCGAGTAAATGAGACAAAATTCAAAATTATCAATGCAGATTTCTGAAAGATTAATATTTTACAAACATCTGAAGGATGTTATCTGACAGATTTATAAAACATTTTGCTTTTTTTATTCAAGGGGCAAACAAATTTGCCTTTTCATTCATTCTCCTTTATCAATAAGTATACAGACCCTCCTTCTACCATTCTTAAGAAATTAGTAATCTCTAAAGACAAACTTGAGTCAGTGTGTGACATGTATTCTAAAAAAATTCAAGTCCTATTAATCTGGAAATACAGAATTGTCAAAATTTATAACAAGTCTGTTTGTTATTTAATGGTCCATTCTCTTTTTGTGTTCTTTGTTTTCTGAAGCAATAATATATATATTGATTTATTAATACTTACTTATAAAACTTTTCAATCATGGAATTTGTTATCCTATTTGGCCCTACTCCATGTAACTTTATCATGAAATCTGTATCATTATAGTACATGTATAGACTTCTATACTGGCAACTATGATCTCGGAACAGAATCATAAAATGGTGAGCTTCAGAGCCTTCTAAAACCTGAAACATATAAACAATAACTTTTATAATGGCAACTTTTTACTTCAAGCGTCAGATTCATTTGTCACATATAACACCAGCATTTTTATACTGGCAACTATGATCCTCGAATAAAATGATAAAATTTAACACAAATGAAAGGTTAAAATTTAAGATTGTAATTGCATAACTTCTGGGTGCATTTCCTGTCAGAAAAACATTGAAAATATCCAATAGTGAATGGTTTTGACCAAGTTTTTGTAAATATTCCTATTCCATCTGCTGATATATTTTGTTCAATTCAATTACACAATAAAATTTACATTAAACATATAAAAAAGGGTTTGGTGTTTCGAAATAATATTACAACAGCCGATATATTCGTTTAGCCAATATCCCGTTAGGCGGAGTCTAATGTAATTTTAAAACCTCGAGTAAGACAGCACTGACTTATGTCTAACTCTAACACTTATTTTTTCATGGTAGCGTTAACACTTCCAGCCAGACAGCAGACTTAATTCTAACACTTAATTTTTCATGGTAGTGTTAACACTTTCATAAAGACAGCAGACTTACCTCTTACACTTTATTTGTCATGGTACTGTGAACACTTCCATACAGACAGCAAGCAGACTTATCTCTTAACACTTTATTTGTCAAGTTACTGTTAACAATTCCAGCCAGACATCAGTGACTTACCTCTAAGATTTTGTTTTTCATGGTTGTGTTAACACTTCCAGCAAGACAACAGTGACTTACCTCTAAGACTTTGTTTTACATGGTTGTGTTAAAACTTTCAGCCAGACATCTGTGACTTACCTCTAAGACTTTGTTTTTCATGGTTGTGTTAACACTTCCAGCTAGACAGCAGTGACTTATAGCATTATTGATAATACTTTTATTGGATTTGGTACTAGGTTTTACATACAACTTTGGACCTACAAAAGAATAAGTATGTTTCAAATATTTGTAGGATGTTACAATAGTATCATAAACTTGTAATAAGGCCACCATCAAAAATTTCTTTGTTTGATCATGGAAGTATTATATTGACAGGAACTACAACGAGTAATTAGCACTTATTTATAACCCAGGTAGCACTGTAGAAAAGATATGGAAACTGTCTAATTAGTACGCTGTCATTAATTTCTTTTGTGACTATCTGCGATGCCGCGGTCATTTATTGACCAGAGATACTTCTTATCAATCACATGGTTTTAATCGAGACACGTTAACGTCAATACCTGTCAGAAAACACCTTTGCTCATTTTAATGGCGTCGGTTGACCTTTATTCATAAACAACTTATCTAACCAAATCGACTGATGCAATAAAAATGAAAATCGGCCCAGAATTAGTTATACTACAACGTTTTAAAATTGTAGTTGAAATTATTTCCTTTCTTCAGGGGTTAAGTTAAAACTGTCATAAGGGTGTGTTCCGGTAACTGCCAGGTCACGAAAATTTTCCTGATATGAATATACACTGTGACGAATCGATTAATATATATAGTTAAGGACCGGGATTATCCTGGATAGTAGAAATTTTCAGTTTTAAATGTGAAAATTAATCGATGAAGGAATAAATAACACAGAAATCATATCTAACAAATATAGTAAAAAAAGGACGCTCCTCGTTATTTATATGTAAATATGTGCTTTTTAATTTTCTTGCATTTGTGAAATTCAAAACTGCTAAAATATACGTATTTGAACAAATTTTGTCCAATAATACACAGCCGGTGCTAGTATTTCTATTTGTACATTTATGAATATGTCAATCATGACTTATGATTTGACCCGTATTTATCAATTTGAGAAAGAAGAAAAAACGGAAACATATAATATGTTATGAAATGGCTAAACCATCTCTGTCGAAATGGTACTAGTAAATATTTGTTTACAGTTACAGTACTTCAATTTTTAAACATACTGGGGCTCAGCAGAAATATTCGTATAACAACAACTTATGATCTTAGTACCCTGGATTTAAAGCGAAGCCTTATATTTTTTACATCTATTTGAAATCTCTTTGATTTTATTATTTAAATCAGAACAATCATTTTACAATCGTCTTAAATATGCATGAATTGTATGCCACTGGAGTTAAACAAACAGTAATGAATCACAACTTCAGTGTGATATATATTTAGATAGTGCAGTTTCTACCAAAAAATAAATCAATAAATATGGGACAAATTTCATCGTCAATGTTTTTTTTTCTAAAATTAATGATGTCTCGCACAAATCCATCAATCTATCAATCATCAATCGGCACACATAGGCAGAAAGGGTAACGGAATCTGCCGAGGTTTGCTGATTGCTGTTTCCTTGGAATTTATCACAAATTTCGATTTCTTCGTTTATTTCCGTAATCGCTTAAGCAACCGAGAATGACAATATCGTAGGGCGCCACACACTGGTGTGTAAATAACGTGCTATGTTTCAAGTTAATTAACATGTAATTAAATTGCGCGCGGCATCGTTTGAAGTTTGGTTGTAGTAGTTCCTATCAATATAATACTTCCATGGTTTGATGTTGCCTACCCATGTTTTTTAGGGTTCGGTATGTAGGTAGGGTTTTTTTTTTTTTTTTTTTAAATGTTATCATATTTTATTGAAATCTGTACATTTGTTAGTTGAATACATCGAAAAATCGGTACCTTATCCCGGCCTTGTTAACATTAGTAAATAACATATATATGCAGATATTAGTATTTGTTAGTAATTTACACATTATAATGACATAATAAAATAAAAATATATACCATAACAGAAATAACAATTTGGATGTTCCTTAACAATTTAAATAGCTTAAAATTAACTATACTTTAAATAACAAAACATACAGATATATATATAAAAAAAAAATATGTTTGAAGTAGAAAAAAAAAAAAAAGAACAGATACAAAAACTCATAGTGAGTTCTGCATTACAGACCAGATATTGAAGAGAACTGATAATTAGAGAGAAAAAAAAATAAAAAAAGTTTTGCCTAGATGAAATTTAATTTAACATCCTATCCTATTTCTGTCAATTTTTTTTTTTTTGGGCCAACAATATAAGTTACATGTTCAAGACAAAACAAAGGGAGAGCAAGAAAAAATCTTTAAAAAAATTAATTTGAACCAATTTGTGTCATAAAATTTTTCGGGTAGGCTGCTTTTTAGGTGGGTAGTTGGCAACATCAAACAATTCTAATTCTTATTTTTTGCCTAATAAGAAAATGCTTGGGAATCAGAATTTAACGTATATAAAATATAAAGATTAAACATTCTGCACTCATTGTAACTCCCATGTTTACAGTATCTTACTACAAAAGCATTATTAGTCTTTCAAAAACTAAAAATTATTTAAAAATTGTTAATGTACACAATTTGAATATGTCAAGCCCCATTTATTCTTTCTGCCAGGAACCAACAACACCCTCAGTTATAATACTATCAGTACTAAGACACTAAGACAAACTTGATGCAGAACATAATTTTTCATTAGCTATCATACAAATAAACAAATAAAAAGTAATATGGTAAGGCCACATCAATTCAATTTCTTGTTCTACGGATTTTTCCACTCCAGAAATTGGGGCTAGCGAGCGATTTGAAAATTTTAATAACAAAAAATTTAATTTGCAATTTTTGAGGCGAAGCTTGAGAAGTAAAGCCGAGTGATTATATATTTTTTTTTGTAAACATAAAATCATAGGTTCTGACAATATTGATCAAAACAAGATGGTATGAAACTTGATTTACCACTTGTACTTTGACATTTCTTTAATTTATCAACTGCTGATGTGTTTTTTTCCCCTGTTCACCAAGACATGTAATGCCCACTTTTGATTGCAGCATATTTATGACTTCTTGTATTACTGTTAATTTCTGAGGTTCTGAGTTCTTGAACTGAATAATTGAATAATTATTTCAACTGCCTTAAATGATCTCCATTGAATTGTCATAGATGTCTTTTCTCCTTCACCGGACATGACTTATAACTAGCAACGCGGCGGGTGTCTTGCAAGAAGCAGGAACTGCTCACCCTTCCAGAACACCCGAGTTCACCACCCAGTTTTTAGGGGTTTGTGCTGTTCGTTGATGTGTGTACTTTTTAGTTTTTTTGTGTTATATATTGGTTGTCTGTGTCTCTGTTGTTTTGGTGTTCTCATTTTTGTTCTTTGTCTTTTTGGCACTTTGTATATATGAATAAGATGTGGTATGAGTGCCAATGAGCGACTCTTAATCCAAGTCACAATGTATTTAAAGTTAACAATTATAGGTCAAAGTACAGCCTTCAACACGAAGCCTAGGTTCACACTGAACAGCAAGCTATAAAGGGCCCCAAAATGGCTAGTGTAAAACAATTCAAACAGGAAAACAAACGGTCTAATCTATATACAAAACAAGAAATGCCTATGAACCACACCAACAAACAACAACTACTGAACAACAGGCTCCTAACTTAGGACAGGTGCATAAAAATGCAGCTGGTATGGATAATTTTGCTTAAAGGTGTCTGTATTAGCACATACACCTTTATTCTAACAACTAAAATCGGCATGATTTTGTGAAGAATCGTCCTTGACTTTGATAAGAAATCTTTATTATTGCTCGAAACAGTTTAAAGGGTTGCGATTTGACTAAAACGCTCTGGCGATCGCTTTTTATTTTTTTTAATGTTTACAAAAACACCGGCGCAGGAAATAGACACGATTACTTTTCCGGATGTGGGAAGCGGGAATATTTAAAAATATTTTTTTTCTGTTTAGAAAAAAATATGTGCGGGCAGGTTCGTCGAACAAGGAATTAAATTGGCATGGCCTAATTGTGGTAAAAAATGTGCCAGGCTGTGATGTTCTAAAGTTAGCCAATAGGCAATTGTGATTTACATTAGTTAATTGTACTATGATTTTCAGAATAAATAAAATACTCCGCTGGGGGCAGCTTGATACGACCGCAGAGGTCGAACCCTGAACAGTTGGGGCAAGTATGGACACAACATTCAAGCTTGATACAGCACTGAATTTGGATTGTGATTAAATATTTGACACAGCATAGGTTTCTGACACAGAATGAATGTGGTCTAAGAACTTAAAAAACTTTAATTTACCTATTCAAACCATATGATTATTATTTGCTTTTATATATAAATCAGAAATAACCAATTTAAAACGGAAAATTTTAAAGAAACAGAAGGAAAAAAAAGGAAAAAAAAATCCCTCCCCCAAATTCTTTGAACCCCCTTATGATTCATCACCCCCAAACTCAATCCCAGCCTTCCCTTTGTGGTATGGTACCTTGCAGTACAATTTCAGAGAGATCCATACACTTGAACACAAGTGTCTGGAAACTAGAAAAATGCTTGTTTTTAGGCCCCTTTTTGGCCCCAAATTCCTAAACGTTTAGGGCAATTACCCCCAAACTCAAACCCAGCTTTCCTTTGGTGATATGGAACCTTGTAGTACAATTTCATAAAGATCCATACACTTACACACAAGTTATTGTCCTGAAATTAGAAAAATGCTTGTTTTTTGCCCCTTTTTGGCCCCTAATTCATAAAATTTTGAGGCAACTACCCCCAAAATCAATCCCAGCCTTCCCTTTGTGGTATGGTACCTTGCAGTACAATTTCAGAGAGATCCATACACTTGAACTTAAGTTACTGTCTGGAAACTAGAAAAATGCTTATTTTTGGCCCCTTATTCCTTAACGTTTTGGGCAATTACCCCCAAACTCAATTCCAGCTTTTCCTTTGTGATATGGAACCTTGTAGTACAATTTCAGAAAAATCCATACACTTACACACAGGTTATTGTCATGAAACTAGAAAAATGCTTGTTTTTTTGCCCCTTTTTTGCCCCCTAATTCCTAAAATTTTGAGGCCATTACCCCCAAAATCAATCCCAGCATTCCCTTTGTGATATGGAACCTTGTGGTACAATGTCAGAGAGATCCATACACTAACACACAAGCTATGTCTGGAAGTTACAAAAATGCTTATTTTTGGCCCCTTTTGGGCCCCTAATTCCTTAACTGTTAGTACCATAACCCCCAAAATCAATCCAAACCTTCCTTTTGTGGTATTGAACCTTATGGTAAAATTTCATAGAGATCCATTCACTTTAACTAAAGTAAGAGTGCGAAAACCAATGCGTCTTCGGACGATGACGACAACAAGGACGCCGGACGATGACGACGCCGACGCCAACGTCATACCAATATACGACCACAAAACTTTTTTGCTGTCGTATAAAAATCCATGGCATTGGTATAAGCTTTTTGACATGTCATGTCAATTATAATGAAATCAACAGAAATGATTACCTGAATAATCTGACCCAGACATGGAACCAGCTTCGCTACTTCCTGAAGCAGACATTTTACCTCTACCATGCAAATCTGAAATGACAGTCATATTAAAAACTTCATTCGTAAAAAAATAAATTAAAAGTTTTGAACTAAATTGTATGAAAAACGCAACAAAATGTATTGACTTCCTGATATAATGTTTTCCTTATATATAAAAAGAAATACCAAAAACAATAAATATCTTTAAATTCTTCATAGCATATCCTGGAGTTGTATTAAAAAATTTTCATGAGATAAAATTTCATCTACTTTGGCTCACAGTACGCCATTGCTTTTAATCTTGATAGACCTAAAACATTACAGGAATAAAAGAGAGCTAGAGATAAATATATCTGTGCACATTTTTTTACAGTAAAAGTAATGTTAATTAGGATTTCTAAATTATGCCTGCAGAGTTTTAAATCGCACTTCCAAAGAAGTGAGAAACTGAAAAGGGAGATAATTTTTGTACAGGCCAATAGAGCTTATCAGCTTATACTGTGGATATACATACTGTAAATTGTAAATTCAGAAATTATTGCATGCATTTACTGAACTAGTATACATTATTGTTTAGGGGCTAGCTGAAGCCTGCCTCCAGCTGCAGGATTTTCTTGCTGTGTTGAAGACCCATTGGTGACCTTGGGCTGTTTTTTGCTCTTTGGTCGGGTTGTTGTCTCTTTGACACATTCCCGGTTTCCATTCTCAATTTTATTATTGCGATTTTAATGAATGGACAAAAATGTGAGATTAATTATTGCGATTTCAGGAAAATCTGCATACAGATGTATGTATCAGATATCAGAATGTGAGTTCTTATTATTGCAAAACTCACCCAGTAACATTATTTGCAATAATAAAAACCTCACAATAATTTCTGAATTTACAGTATACAGAACCAGCTTGATGTTCACTACAAATACTCTTTTGAATATTCAAGACAATACTGAACTTGAAGAAAACACAATTCAAATAATAGTATGTTCATACAAAGAGATTAAACAATACCTGGCGATGGTGGTCTTGTTCTATGTGTCATACCTCCAAAAGCTAATGACTTCCCTTCTGCTGAAGTTGTTAGCTGATTACAGGAAACTGAAGAAAAAAATGAAAATGAACAGAGGTTACAGCAGAAGTAGTTCACATTTCTGTTCCTAAAGCATAGGACTTTAAATTTGATGTTGGTGTACAATAATTATCTTCTGATACTCATGCTTCCTCCACCAATAAAAAACTGGCCATCATGATTTTGAAAGTGGCTTTAAATTCTAAGAATCATCAATAAACAAAAGTCATTACATTTTTATTAAGCGGAAAAGAAAAACCGATAAGGAGTACTAAAAGAAACTGGCTGGTCATCAGACAGATTACTAGTATATATATTAGTTTTATATCCTTGGACTTAAGATTTTCTCTTTAAATACCATGAGTTCTGGGCATTGGCCAGCTGTTTCCAGGAGGAACAGTAATGACCCTAATGGCTATCATAAAATATTATATATGTAAAAACTCTGCTAACAAAAAATACATTACTACAAATCACCAAAATTATTGTACATGCGTTTTGATTAATTGAGACATAGTTAGTTACAGAAGTTTTTCTCATGCAAAATAGCATCCAACATCAAACAAGACCACTTATATCAAATGTAAAATTCATCAAAAGGAAAAAGTGTTGTTACTAGAAATAGTTTGTTTTTTTGGTGATTAGTATCATTGTGTTGCTCTCTTGTCTTATACTCGACATCTGCTTTTGTTCATATTTTAAGATATTTTCTTAAGTAATCTAGCCTGTAGTTTCAGCTGCAGACAGAATTTGTTTGATCTCTCATGATCAGATTTTGAGAGTCCTAATGAAACCAAATATTGACTTTTAGATTAAAATCTGCTAATCTGTTTTGGAGAAAAAAAGGCTAGCTAGTAATAAAAAAGTTTGAACAAACCTGCTTTTCTCATTTTTCCATGATGGAATGTGTTGCTTCGAGGAGGGAACCGCCTTCCAGCTAAAAATAAATTGTGCGAACTAAACAAAATGCAAACAAAGCTAAAAAGCAAATAAATAAGAAAAAAGCAATAAACTAAAAATAAAAGCAGAACTGGAAAGCAAATGTGATGTAAATGAAACTGAAAAGATATTCATTCTAAGCATTCACCATTCTTCAACTTTTTTTTAACTAGGGAAGTATTAGGATTTATCTTAAGGGTATACAATACAGAAAAGACTTCACATTGATTTTTCAGTAAAATTATGACAAAAAGTTGATTTCACTATGAATGAACTATCCAAATTTGCAAAGAAAAAAATACCTTTACGTCATACTTTCGAGGTATTTTGGTTTGTTTTTGGCCCATTTGAGGCAAAAATATGAATTTTTATATTTCAATACTTTTACGAAAACTTGAATGAGCTATTATCTTCCCCTGAAATACTGTATCATATACCCTTAATACTTTTAAGATACAACTTTTCATGGATAAATTAAAGAGCTCATGCATTTTTCAGGCAGAATCTGTCTTTTCTTATATATCAATCTGTTAGTTCTTTCTTTTCTCTCCATGAAGTCAAATATAACTGGCACAGACCCAGGTGTCATTACATATCAGAACTTCATGGTGAATTGACTGCTCCCTGGCAGCCAAACAAGGAGGAGTGAAGAGTCAATGGGAGTGAGGGGTTGCAATCATGCTTTTCATGTGATAAATTTGCCAGCATGACACATTTTATTACTTTAAGAGCCCTTTTCATGACAAATGTTATGAATTCATCTATTTGCCTTGTGGTCTGAATGAATTGAGTTAATAAAGCATTGAATTTTGTTTAATCTCAAAGTTTATTTAAACGAAAGTCTGTTACAATTTGGTCACATTTGTGCTAAACAACAATAAATAAAACCAAACCAAGTCAAGGACCACCTCCTCGCCCACCCCACAAAATCTGGATGTGAAGTAGGTATCTAGTTATATAATATCTTAATCATAATTTTACTCTATTTACGAGATCAAATTTTATAGATGTATTTATTGTTTAAATAAATTTTAATGACACTCCTATCTTAAATCTGATGCAGTTACAGATAGAGATGAAGTTCAAAGTGAGGTTGGTGCTAACTTATACCTTTATTACAATAAGGTACAAATGATTGGCTAATAGGGCCTTAATTAACAGTAGCTTTCATCATACCAAATTGACATTGAAACATGAAAGAGGACATCAATATTGTATTTGCGATTTAAGCTATAGCAAAACCTGTCAAAATCAATATTAAGCAATGTCATTGATACTGAACTATTGTATCGTGTTATTCCATTAAAGTGGATGCTGAAGAGTACAAAGGGACTTCCTAAACCCCTCATAACCAACATACCTTGAGTAATTTTCTTTACATCAAATGGGATAGAAAATATTATATGACCCATGACTAAAATATAACTTCCCTTGCTACCCACCCTTATTCAAATTGATCAAATAGCCAGCAGATATTGACTTTTTGATCTTTTCAAAACCTTCTGTCTCAATAGAAAATGTTTGTTTTTTTCACCAATTTAACTGTACCTAACTTATTTCTATCTTCACAGTTAAGTTTCAGTCAGTATCTTGTCATGTTTAAATACTGCGGTTTCATTACGAAGGGATACTAATGTTCAGGGATTTTAAGAATAAAGGTGAACCAAGAATTTAATCATTCCACGAAATATAATTTCCTATTAGACTGTATACGAAACTTGTGAAAATCATGAAATCATGAATCCACAAAACTACTATTTTCCATGAAATCATGAAAATTGATGCCCACAAAAATCAAAGAATCCTTTACATTAGTATAAAACCTGTATTACCAGTTAAATCTTCTTGAGAAGTGTGTAAGGCTTCTTTATGGGCAGGTTTATTTGGTTTTACAAACATAGACTGAGGTCGTGATTTCTGCCGAAATGATCGCTCTCGTTTGACAACTGGACGAGTCTCCTCATCTTCTTTATGTTTTTTCTCCTGGTACTGTCTAAAAATCTCTTCCCTACGTAACTTTTCCTCTAATTTTCTTTGATCTGACTGTTCCTGTTTAACCCTGAATAGATAAGTATAATTACAGTTATTTGACAACACTAAAAAAAACGAAGTGCTTGTAAGCACTGATGGGAAAAGGTTGCTTTCATTTTGCAATTTTCTACCAATTAACTGTATTTAGCTAGGCAAATTATACATTTGAGTTGGAGTTATCTCCTCTTTTTTCATGATTGTACATTTGAAGTTGAACCTATTTTTATAACAGATTCATACGCCATGCACGACTCATGTAATTCTAATTTGACAAGTATGATTATTCAAATACAAATTGTAACTTAAATATCTAAGTATAACATATCATCAAGAAAATTGCATGACAATGACTGGATAGGAACTAAAGAATGGTCACTTCACTGCACTATTTTGTTTGGACTATTAAAGGTAGTGATAAACCTTGGAAGATATAGATATCAAGTCAGTACCATCAGGGTTTTGATTGCATTTCATTAAAATCTTTACCCCAAAAAATGCATAACTGTATTGGTGATATATAGTTCATTATCTATATACTAGGAAACATTTTGAAACCATCACCGTGCAGATCAGGGACTCTAAATTTATTGTACATAGTCATTAAGAGGCTGATATAATCAGTGAAACATGTCGACCAATAAAATTATGCATTTTCTTAAGTATTGTCAAATAAACAGGATTTGTTGTTTTTTTTCTTCAAATTAACAACCCTGCATGTCATTGGTATCCACTTTAACTAGAGGCTCTCAAGAGCCTGTGTCGCTCACCTGATTCAACTTTGGTTTTGGAAATCTTGTAAAAATAGATTAAAATCATAACAGATACCCTAATAATGAGTGAGGCCAAATTTTGTTTAATATTGGTCCTGTAATTTAATAAAAAATCCTGGTGGCCAACTTGAACAGTAAATCGGCAACAAAGTAGCAACACTTAATCAGCACCTCATAAGAAACATTTATGCCATGTTTTGGTTTCATTCCATTCACTGCACCTCTAGAAGAAGCATTTGTATGTATTTCCCATAGGGTCTTATGTTAAAGGAAGTCCCCCCATTGGCGGCCATCATGGATGAAGGATCAGCTTCAAAGTAACAAAACTTAGTCAGCACCTCATAAGGAACATTCATGCCATGTTTGGTTTCAATCCATTCAGTATGTGGTTCTCTAAAAGAAGACATTTGTATGTATTGTCCATAGGGTCCTTTGTTAAACATTGTCCCCATCTGGCAGCCATCATGGATGAAGGATCAGCTTCAAAGTAACAACACTTGGTCAGCACCTCAAAAGGAACATGCATGCCATGTTTGGTTTGATTCCATTCAATGGTTCTCTTAAAGAAAACATTTGTATGTATTTCTCATAGGGTCCTATGTTAAACTAAGTCCTCAGCTGGCGGCCATCTTAGATTATGGATCAGCTTCATAGTAACAACACTTGGTCAGCACCTCATAAGGAACATTCATGCCATGTTTGGTTTCATTGCATTCAGTGGTTCTCTAAAAGAAGACATTTGTATGTATTTCCCATAGGGTCCTATGTTAAACTAAGTCCCCCGCTGGAGGCCATCTTAGATTATGGATCAGCTTCATAGTAACAACACTCGGTCAGCACCTCATAAGGAACATTCATGCCATGTTTGGTTTCATTCCATTCAGTGGTTCTCTAAAAGAAGACATTTGTATGTATTTCTCATAGGGTCCCATGTTAAACTAAGTCCCCTGCAGGCGGCTATCTTGGATTATGGATCGGCTTCAAAGTAACAACACTCGGTCAGCACCTCATAAGAAACATTCATGCCATGTTTGGTTTCATTCCATTCAGTGGTTCTCTAAAAGAAGACATTTGTATGTATTTCCCATAGGGTCCAATGTTAAACTAAGTCCCCTGCTGGCGGCCATCTTGGATTATGGATCAGCTTCATAGTAACAACACTTGGTCAGCACCTCATAAGGAACATTCATGCCATGTTTGGTTTGATTCCATTCAGTGGTTCTCTAAAAGAAGACATTTGTATGTATTTCCCATAGGGTCCCATGTTAAACTAAGTCCCCCGCTGGCAGCCATCTTGGATTATGGATCGGCTTCAAAGTAACAACACTCGGTCAGCACCTCATAAGGAACATTCATACCATGTTTGGTTTCATTCCATTCAGTGGTTCTCTAAATGAAGACATTTGTATGTATTTCCCATAGGGTCCTATGTTAAACTTAGTCCCCTGCTGGCGGCCATCTTGGATTATGGATCGGCCTCAAAGTAACAACACTCGGTCAACACCTCATAAGAAACATTCATGCCATGTTTGGTTTCATTCCATTCAATGGTTCTCTAAAAGAAGACATTTGTATGTATTTCCCATAGAGTTCTATGTTAAACTAAGTCCCCTGCAGGCGGCCATCTTGGATGATGGATCCGCTACAAAGTAACAACACTTGGTCAGCACCTCATAAGGAACATTCATGCCATGTTTGGTTTCATTCCATTCAGTGGGCCAGGTGAGCTAATAAGGAAACTCTACCAACACAAGATGAAAATGGACACAAGTTTAGATTTCTTATCAAATTACAATGTTTCTTTTTATTTTGAAATATCAATATCTGGTTTTCAATGTTTTTGGTGTAAACTTACATGTTTACATATATAACAGTCAAGAGTGTAACTTAAATAAGTTATTATAGAATAAATGTGGATAGTGTCCACATGTGGACACATATGATGCCCCCGCTTGCATATCATATAGTTATAAAGGGACATAACTGAAGAGCGATAAAAGCGAAGCTACCCAAATTTGAACTTGATCTGAGTTTTGTGGTAATAAGCATTGTGTGTAAGTCTCATAACATTTGGTTGTGGCTAACTTAAGAAGAAAACAGAAACTAAAAATTCAGCAATTTTTCTATTTGTAAACACGCATAACTCTAGAACGGTTGTGTATAAGTTTTATAACATTTGGTTGAGACAAACTAAATAAAATGCTTCGCTGGGGCGCAGCTTGATACGACCGCAGAGGTCGAACCCTGAACAGTTGGGGCAAGTATGGACACAACATTCAAGCTTGATACAGCTCTGAATTTGGATTGTTATTAAATATTTGACACAGCATAGGTTTCTGACACAGAAAGAATGTGGTCTAAGAACTTGAATTTTTTTAATTTACCTATTATGGTCCAATGTCCAAAATCAAAATACATGGTTAGATTCAGCATATCAAAGAACCCCATATATTCAATTTTTGTTAAAATCAAACAAAGTTTAATTTTGGACCCCAACTTGGACAAACTTGAAAACTGGGCCCATAATAAAAAATCTAAACACATGTTTAGATTTAGCATATCAAAGAACCCTAAGAATTCAATTTTTGTTAAAATCAAACTAAGTTTTATTTTGGACCCTTTGGACCTCAATGAAGACCAATTTTAAAAAATGGGACCCAAATTAAAAATCTAAAAACACGGTTAGATTTGGCATATCAAAGAACCCCAATAATTCAATTTTTGATGAAATCAAACAAAGTTTAATTTTAGACCCTTTTGACCTCAATATGAACCAATTTGATAGCGGGGCCCACAAATAAAAAATCTAAATACATGGTTAGATTCAGCATATCAAAGAACCTCATATATTCAATTTTTGTTGAAATCAAACAAAGTTTAATTTTGGACCCCAATTTGGACCGACTTGAAAACTGGGCCCATAATCAAAAATCTAAATACATGTTTAGATTCAGCATATCAAAGAACCCCATATATTCAATTTTTGTTGAAATCAAACAAAGTTTAAATACTGGACCCTATCTTGGACCAACTTGAAAACTGGGCCCATAATCAAAAATCTAAACACATGTTTAGATTTAGCATATCAAAGAACCCCAAGTATTCAATTTTTGTTAAAATCAAACTAAGTTTAATTTTGGACCCTTTGGACCTCAATGAAGACCAATTTTAAAAAATGGGACCCAAATTAAAAATCTAAAAACACGGTTAGATTTGGCATATCAAAGAACCCCAATAATTCAATTTTTGATGAAATCAAACAAAGTTTAATTTTAGACCCTTTTGACCTCAATATGAACCAATTTGATAGCGGGGCCCACAAATAAAAAATCTAAATACATGGTTAGATTCAGCATATCAAAGAACCTCATATATTCAATTTTTGTTGAAATCAAACAAAGTTTAATTTTGGACCCCAATTTGGACCAACTTGAAAACTGGGCCCATAATCAAAAATCTAAATACATGTTTAGATTCAGCATATCAAAGAACCCCATATATTCAATTTTTGTTGAAATCAAACAAAGTTTAAATACTGGACCCTATCTTGGACCAACTTGAAAACTGGGCCCATAATCAAAAATCTAAACACATGTTTAGATTCAGCATATCAAAGAACCCCAAGAATTCATTTTTTGTTAAAATCAAACTAAGTTTAATTTTGGACCCTTTGGACCTTAATGTAGACCAATTTAAAAAAAACAGGACCCAAAATTAAAAATCTAAATACACGGTTAGATTTGGAATATCAAAGAACCCCAATAATTCAATTTTAGATGAAATCAAACAAAGTTTAATTTTGGACCCTTTTGACCTCAATATGAACCAATTTGATAAAGGGGTCCACAAATAAAAAATCTAAATACATGGTTAGATTCAGCATATCAAAGAACCCCATATATTCAATTTTTGTTGAAATCAAACAAAGTTTAATTTTGGACCCCAATTTGGACCAACTTGAAAACTGGGCCAAAAATCAAAAATCTAAATACATGTTTAGATTCAGCATATCAAAGAACCTCATATATTCAATTTTTGCTAAAATCAAACAAAGTTTAATTTTGGACCCTTTGGACCTTAATGTAGACCAATTTGAAAACTGGACCCAAAATTAAAAATCTAAATACACTGGAATAACAAATAAATAAATGTGATCAAAGATTTTACAAATCTAATGCGCCATACTGTGCAATTAAAGATTACTTCTTGAAATTTTTCAATATTTGAAATTTGAAAAAAAAATAATATTTGAAGAATAATTCTTTTTAATTTCTGAAATCTGAAATGAGAAAAAATTGACCCCCCACAATTTCTTTTTATCCCCCCCCCTTTTTTCTCCAAAAAAATTCTTTCCCTCAAGATATGGTCATAATCTCAATTCAAATTTCCAATGGAGTTGGCAACCATAATTACCCATTTAAATTTACCATAGTGCTAACTTAATCTATTTTATAATAGAATTAAAAATATAGTGTCAAATCTTTCATATGGATTTTTTTGTAAAAAAAAAAGATGCAACATTTGCAGATATTTATACTGGTCTTCCTTTATAAATATGTATTTCTTTAAACATAATTTAAAAGCAGTGTAAGGGAAGTAACCAAAATGTTGTATTTGGATTACCTCCCTTACACTGTTTTAAATTATCTTTATTGTTCATTAACCATTTCTTTATACATAATTTAAAAGCAGTGTAAGGGAGATAATTTCAATGATGTATTTGATTTATCTCCCTTACACTGCTTTAAATTATGTTTTGTACTAAAGTATTTGTCCATTAACCAGGACAACCTTGTTTTTCCCCCTTTTTTGCCCCTAATTCCTAAACGGTTTGAGCCATAACCCCCCAAAGGAAATCCTAACCATCCCTTTGTGGTATGGAAACTTGTAGTATAATTTCAGAGAGATCCATACACCGTTCCACAGTTATTGTCTGGAAACTAGAAAATGCTTATTTCTGGCCCCTTTTTGGCCCCTAATTCCTTGACTGTTGGTACCATAACCCCCAAAATCAATCCCAACCTTCCTTTTGTGGTATTTAACCTTATGGTCAAATTTCAAAAAGATCCATTCACTTAAACTAAAGTTAGAGTGCGAAAAACCAATGTGTCTTCGGACGACGACGCCGCCAACGTCATACCAATATACGACCACAAAATTTTTTTGCGGTCGTATAAAAATTCAGCAATTTTTATGTTTATAAAGGGACATAACTCAAGAACGGTAAAAGTGTCGCCACCTAATTTCGTACTTAATCTGTATTATGTAGTAATAAATATTGTGCATAAGTTTCATTACATTTGGTTGAGGCAAACTAAAGTTAGAAAACGGAAACAAAAAATTTGTATAGGTTTCATAATGTTTAGTTGGGGCAAATTTAAGTTACAGAATGGAAACTAAAAATTTTGCAATCTTTCGATTTATAAAGGGGCATAACTCAATAATGGTTAAAGTGACACTACCCAAATTCAACTTTATCTGTGTTCTATCAGTGGAAGTCAAAATTAAACATTGCAATGTATAAAGCATTGATTGTAGTTGATTCAACTATAATCATGGACAAAGGAAGATAACTCCAATTTTAGAAATTACTTGATATTTAGAAGAAAATAAAAATTTTGCAATTTTTCCTTTTATAAAGGGGCATAACTCTAGAACGGTTAAAGTGACACCACCAAAATTCAAACTTGATCTGTGTTTTGTGGTAATAAGCATTGTGTATAAGTTTCAGAACATTTGGTTGAGGCAAACTTAAGTTAGAGAACGGAAACTACAAATTTTGCAATTTTTCCATTTATAAAGGGGCACAACTCTAGAACGGTTAAGGTGACGCCATCAAAATTCAAACTTGATCTGTGTTTTGTGGTAATAAGCAATGTGTATAAGTTTCATAATATTTGGTTGAGGCAAACTCAAGTTAGAGAACGGAAACCAATTTTAGGACGTACGGACGAACGGACGTACGTACGTACAGACGGACAAGGGTAAAACTTAATGCCCCAACTGCTACGATGGGGGCATAAAAATAACATACATGTGTTATTACGGATACTTTCTCTTAATTTGTAGTAACATATGTTTGTTATCAGTTAAATGTACCATAAAATTTTTTTATTTTCAGTGGGCACTTGGGAATTCTTGACACTTGCGCAGTAACTTAATACATAACCTTGAAAACTAATTTTCCAATTCAATTAATACATTTTTGATCAACCATGGTAAACCAATGAGACAAGGCTTTTAAGTGATAACTTAGCTGTAATAACAAGGCTTAGCTATTACAGGCATTTAACTTATTATATGAGACACTTGGGAATGACTAGGAAGCTTGCGCAGAACCTCATTACATGCTCTTATCATTATTTATTACAATAAATTAAAATACATTGTGATATATGTAGGACCATAGGCTTTGAAGAGATGTAGAGAAGCTGTAATAACACCCTTTAGTTATTACAGGCATATTTTTTCTGTAATAACATGGGTGTGTTATGCATGATTGGCAAACAATGGGCTGTTGTATCTTTCTTAAGTTTAACATGTTTAATATACATGTAGGACTCTGAACCGCGATGGTACTCCGAACCGCGATGGTCACGCTGAGATGCGATGGTTTGACGCTGAAGTGAGTTTTAGATCACGCTGAAGTGCGATGGTGGCATTGTGACGCTATCTTGTTTATAGCTACGCCGAAGTGCAATGGTGATAATGCTGAAGGGCGATGGTCTACACAAACTACATTTTCAATTCTTTTCATGTCCATGTAGAAGTCAATGTGTATGTTAAGAGCAGTTTTCCATGTTTGTTAGTTGATAAGGGGCTTATAAACTTTGAATACTACGAGACACGGGGAGGATTGGTGGATAGGGGAAAGTTAACCTTCTGTAGCGATTTTTTTTCCCGAAATCTTCAAAAGGTTCCTCTTTACGGACGATGGAGCTTGACATTTTGTAAATACATACAGGTCCGCAGACAGACTCTCCGTGTTACTATATTACGGTAAACGAGGAACTCATGAGAAGAAGTAAAGATAAAATGTTAATGCAGGATTATGTCCACATGAAGAAAATCAAAGAGGACGATCTCTCATTTAGTATGCAACTGTAATTAAGGACAGACATATACAATAATGAATGCAAATTCATTTACTAACTATTGAAGAAATCTACATGTACTTCTCATAATAACTGCACATTTATATTTTAAACTAGCCGTCAAGCGTCAAATAGACCATCGCACATCAGCGAACGGATCATCGCACTTCGGCGTAGACCATCGCACTTCAGCGTGACTATTGCACTTCAGCGTCCCCATCGCACCTCGGAGTCCTACATACATAAAGACAATTATAATATCAATAGAACTAGTACACAATTTAACAAAATAATAAACTGTTATCACAGAGATATGTCTCGCCTTTTTGTAATTTGATAATGCAAATGTTGAAATTAAAATAGCAATACTTTAACATGTAAGTTATGCAAATATTCAAAGTCGATGAACCATGACTGAAGGTACATGGCTAAACAATCTCCATGGAATGAGATGTGCCAATGCTAATACAACTGCATACCAAATACCATTGACTTATTATAAGTCGTTCCCTTTAAACAAACCTAAACACAAACATTAACTTGTAAACTATGTAAAAGTTTCAAAGTCAATGAACCATGATCAGGGGTGGGGCTATATAATCTCCATGGAAACGATACTTGCAAATGCCAATAAATTTGCATACCAAATATCATTGACTTAACATTAGCAGTTCATCTTAAACTGATCTAATCACAAACTAATACATGTTAACTAAGCAAAAGTTTCAAAGTAAATAGACCATGACTAAGGGGGCGGAGCCAAATAATCTCCATGGAAATGAGATATGCCAATGCTTATACAACTGCATACCAAATATCATTGACCTACCACTAGTGGTTCCCCATAAATTGACCTAATCACTAACTAATACATGTAAACTATGAAAAGTTTCAAAGTCAATAGACCTTGACTGAGGGGGCAGGATCTCCATGGTAATGAGATGTGCCAATGCTAACACAACTGCATACCAAATATCATTGACCTACCACTAGTGGTTCACCATGAACTAGACCTAATCACAAACTAATACATTGTTGACGCCGCCGTCGCCACAGCCGCAGCCAAAGCCGGAAACAGCATACCTATGTCTCGCTTTTTGACTCTGTCAAGGCGAGACAATAAAGGATGTATAATGCCCCTTTGAAACATGTAACATACATACGTTATCACAGATTTTTGATTTTTTAGCCCTCAACAAGAAATGTATGTTATTTTTCTCTAATAACTTATTTAAGCCAGACCCTTGACTGTATAAGATCAAGATGGGAACTTAAAATACTAGCTAAATCGGGCTCTCCCTGTTAGCAACCTTGTCAGTTAGTTTTTGCTTTTCTTGTGATACTTTTGTCATTAGAAAATCTTTGTGCTACTGGCAATCTTAGAAAGTCTATATAAAATTTTATTCAAAACTTGTCGAGACTAAAAGCTATTCAGACAATCAGGGATACTTCTTGTACAAGTAATCTTTATTTGCTTGAAGAAGTAAATAAAATATACTTATATAAGTTAATTATAATGTTTGAATAATCTCCCCTTAATTTTCTCAAAAATTCACTTGCATAAGTAATTTTTTTTTACAATCCCACAAAAATCTGAGATGTAAAAACATGCCTTTAATGATTTTTCCCAGGTTAGCTCATAATTTTTGATTAGAGTTCAATGTTTCATTACATTAATTCAACAAAGAAACTGATTGCACAAAGATCTTAAGTATTTGTGCAAGGCCTTCAAAAATTGCTCCTTGGGGGCTTGTAAATGAGCAGTGTTCTGAAGATAACAGACAAATGAGACTTTCATTGTCCATGACATTACACTTAAATGATTAGTTAAGACATCTGCAAAGGACAGACAATTTAAAGGAGTAGGGGTAATAAGGGCCAAAATCGGCCCCAATTTTCACAAAAATACGAAGTTCCTTCACAGTTACATATTACCAACTAAAATAATCATTGTAAAGTGTGTTTTCAGAAAACATTTTATTTTCGGCAAAAATCACGTTCCGTGACGTCACAATAGAACCTCGAAAACGCCATGATTTGTAATTATTGCTTAGAATACAAAGATTTTCAGTACATTTTACGAGAATTCGTACCCTCCGCAGGCATGTGCCAAAATTTCCTTTAAAAGGAAAATTCACGATTTTTCACTTATCATCTTATTATGTTCATAATACCATAAAAAACATATTCACCAAGTTTTATTTGGATATGAAAACTAATAAAGAAGAAAATTGGGAATTATTAATTTTATCTATTCAAACTTCCTGACTTCTGTGACGTAGTTTAAGTCTTTTTGCATGCCGGGAGTTGAATTAATCTCATTAAGTCTTGTTCGTTAACCATCTTATAACGCGATTTAAAGCCCATTGACGACTTTTGGTGTAGCTATAAACCAACTAAAAATAAAGAAAGTAAAGTGATAGCCGTGCAACTTTTAACATTAAATTGTAGGATTTATGTTTTAAGGATTTTTGATACGAATTTTAGTAATAAAAGTAAATCATACAATAGAAAATTTTTATGATTTTTTTTCCGAGAAATACCTTAAACAAACATATGAAACTGACATGATTGATAGTGTATTAAAAATACATGTTTGTATTCTGACCTTTTTGCTTCAGTCTAGCAAACATTTCCTGCTTGTACTGTGTAAATACTATGTGTATTGTTCTGTGACACTTAGTGAATGTTGAATGCGTGGTTAAACTCAGGGTAATTAAAAGATTAGCATTCTGGAATTCTAATCTTTTGATCTTCACTCAGTGAATTTTAGCCATCACGGTTCACCGTTCCAGGTGTGAACAACATTTCGTATGAATGATAAACGGGAGTGATAGTTTTAGACACAGAAAATATAAAAAAGAATTAAAATTAATTTAGGGGAGTAATAAGGTGGCACAATAACTGGATAGCCGTTGTATATTTTTATATTTTGCGTAAGCTCAGTTTTAAATGAATTATGACCGCTGACTATTTTTGTAACCATGAAATACTGAATTAACTTAATTGAATAAATTTATAAATAATAATAGCCTTCTAAACATGAGTGTATGAACTAAAAATTGTACTATTTCAAATTAGATTCGGTAACCTTGAATATTTGAAATAGATCATAACCAATTGCAATTATATAATTTGGTCCATCCAAAGCGATCTTTATTTACATATTCAGGAATTAATGTTCTCATCAAAATATTTTAAATCTCACAACTCATAAATACTTCAGCTATTTGAAAAAAAGATGTTTAAAAATTTGACAGGAAATTTAAGGTCCTTATTGGAATGGAATCGAATAATTACGAACAAATATTCTTTTCAGGTGTGAAAAACATAAAAAAAATTATACATAATCGGGAATGTCCTTATTGAAGTATTCTAAGTCTCACAACGTATAATACTTTAGCTATTTGACCAACGATGTTTAAAAAAAAAAGACAGAACCAATTTAATGTCAAATTTCCCTATTTTTGAATGGAGACAGACCGGCGGAATAAATTTTCAATGTGCTTTGTATCTTGTACTTTTGCAAGACTTATAATTCATTCATAAACCATGTCTATACCAGAGACATATATACACATATAATTATATGTCTGTTTTAACTGGCAAGAATACCCCTAAAGGGGACAAGCAGTTTATTCTTTAAATTTCTGTTATTTAATAATAAGAAAGAAAAAAAATCCCGAAATTAATTTGATACTTTGATACTGAATATTTTTCCTGAAAAATATTCACATCCCCTTTCGGTCTAAAAATAAGATAAAAATGTGGTATACTGAACATGCAGAAGTGTGAATTAATGTCATAAAACCTTGTTATATCAGAAACCACTATAAATGTGAAACTGTATACGTAAGACCTCATAGGACGACACCTAACCACATGCAGGTAATATACAAGTAGCTCTGTTATATCCGGAAATGTCATGGTTAATCACTACCGATACAGAATGTACCAATGCAAAGAAAATTCTGATGATTGTGAAGCATGACAATTAACGATTTTAGAGGAGTCTTACATGGTGGATTGCCGGAACGATTTAAATTCTGGATATTTTCTCAATTTAAATCACTGAACTAAAAAAAAAAAAACCTACGTCAAAGAACATAATTCGTCTTGTAAATTCTTATAAATAAAACGCTCTTATTTTGTAACTTTCGATAGACTTGACCTTCAACACGCCACTTCCCCCCCCCCCCCCAAAAAAAAAATAACAACCTTGGAACCATAAGTATATCTAACAATGTTAATGTTCCTGCATGCCCAAATCAAAAAAAAAAGAGGAAAAAAAAAAGCAAGAGATGAACGGTAAGTCACATCAGATTCAGATATTTATATAGTTGATGTTAACGAGAGATGCATAGTGACATGTCTCTGCGTTAACTGATAAGAATAACAGGAAAGTATAAACTTGAAAAAAATAGATTGATGATGAATAATATGCGGCACCCCTTTTTTATTTCAAAGCGTACCGTCATTCATGAATTATAATGACTGTCCGTTATTTCTATTAAGAATGACAATTGTACGTGAAATCCTATAGATAGTGAGACTTTTTTTTTACCAGATATGGGACTTTTCGTATTTATATTTTTTCTCATGTTACTCTTATTTAATATTTTATGCATAAGTGCAATATTGGGAATGGCTTATTCACCAACAATCTAACGTAATAAATCAATCAACCCTCTAGCTGATCAGACGTTAAAACGATATTCGTTAATACATTTTTGTACAACTACTATCAGTCTATCCGAAGTGAAGTTTCTTTATTTCTTCAAATAGACTTTTTTGGATCATTAGTGCACGTCCAGTGGCATATATATTACATGCATGTCGGAACAGGAAATTTGGCATAAGGTACTTTCAGAACCATGTTCACATTATTATACATTATACCCAACAATTGTGATGATGACGAATTTATTCAACTGTTCGAGAACAATCTAATTGATTCTTCTTTTTCTTCTTTTGGTATACAATATTCCATCGACATCCGATGATTACATACTGTTCGCATACGTGGACTATTTACAAATTTTTCACCCCAATTTAAACAAAATGTATGTTTCTTTCTTATATTCAATATACATGTATATATTTTAAATTGCGACTATCTATAGTTCCGTAACTTTCTATCCAGGCGTATAAACCAATGATCGACAAGTGCGTACATTTTTGTTAAATCAATATTTCTTGTATGTTTCAAAATGTCCTTCATTATTGACAACGAGTATATACTTACATTTTCCCCAATTTACCCTTGGAAAAAATATGTAAATAGATTTTTATTTTATCAAATCTTTTTTTGGAATTATTTAGATTAAGATAAATAATATTCTTTACACCAGAAATGTTATTTATAAATAAGCGTATGAGTTTAGTAATGACTAGTATATCACTATCGGACACGCAAGACAGAGATGTATATTATACACCTGATAGTTCAAAATGGAAAGTTACAAGTTATCGGCCGTGTACACTGATCAATACCCTCAGAAGTGAAATGATGCATGAACTTGCAAGCCCGACAGGAAATCGCTTGAATACCTGGACGTGTCATCTCACAATACCTTTGGGAGTAATACCTTTAGCCATGCTGGTGATCAGATAAGGGAAGGTCCAAAATTTATTTAAATAAGTTTATTACATATAAAAATAAAATGCTCCGCAGGGCGCAGCTTGATACGACCGCAGAGGTCGAACCCTGAACAGTTGGGGGAAGTATGGACACAACATTCAAGCTTGATACAGCTTTGGATTTGGATTGTGATTAAATATTTGACACAGCATAGGTTTCTAACACAGATTGAATGTGGTCTAAGAACTTAAAAATTTTAAATTGGACATTCACCTATTATGGTCCAATATCCAAAATCTAAATACATGGTTAGATTCAGCATATCAAAGAACCCCAAGAATTCAATTTTTGATGAAATCAAACAAAGTTTAATTTTGGACCCTTTTGACCTCAATGTGGACAAAGTTGATAACGGGGCCCAAAAATCAAAAATCTAAATACATGGTTAGATTCAGCATATCAAAGAACCCCATATATTCAATTTTTGTTGAAATCAAACAAAGTTTAATTTTGGACCCCGATTTGGACCAACTTGAAAACTGGGCCCATAATCAAAAATCCAAATACATGTTTAGATTCAGCATATCAAAGAACCCTAAGAATTCAATTTTTGTTAAAATCAAACTAAGTTTAATTTTGGACCCTTTGGACCTTAATGTAGACCAATTTGAAAACGGAACCAAAAATTAAGAATCTTAATACACGGTTAGATTCGGCATATCAAAGAACCCCAATAATTCAATTTTTGATGAAATCAAACAAAGTTTAATTTTGGACCCTTTTGACCTCAATGTGGACAAAGTTGATAACGGGGCCCAAAAATCAAAAATCTAAATACATGGTTAGATTCAGCATATCAAAGAACCCCATATATTCAATTTTTGTTGAAATCAAACAAAGTTTAATTTTGGACCCCGATTTGGACCAACTTGAAAACTGGGCCCATAATCAAAAATCTAAATACATGTTTAGATTCAGCATATCAAAGAACCCTAAGAATTCAATTTTTGTTAAAATCAAACTAAGTTTAATTTTGGACCCTTTGGACCTTAATGTAGACCAATTTGAAAACGGAACCAAAATTTAAGAATCTAAATACACAGTTAGATTCGGCATATCAAAGAACCCCAATAATTCAATTTTTGATGAAATCAAACAAAGTTTAATTTTGGACCCTTTGGACCTCAATGTGGACCAATTTAAAAACGGGGCCCAAAATCCAAAAACTAAATACACGGTTAGATTCAGCATATTAAATAACTCCATGAAATCAAGAATAAAACCCCATTGAAATTGGTCAAGAAATAAGCAATTTATAGGAAGTATCTTCTTTTGCACAATCCTGTGCTATTAAATATTTCTTGCTATTGCGCAATACTGTACAATTGACAATTTCTTGCTATTGCGCAATATTGTGCTATTGGATATTTCTTGCTATTGCGCAATACTGTGCAATTGAAGATTTCTTGCTATTGCGCAATACTGTGCAATTGAAGATTTCTTGCTATTGTGCAATACTGTGCAATTGAAAATTTCTTGCTATTGCACAATACTTATTATATAATAATTTACACATCCTGTTTGGTGTGTATCTCCTACCATATCATTATTATTTGATTTTAAATATAAATCAGAAATAACCAACTTAAAATGGAAAATTTTAAAAGAAACAAAAAAGGAAAAAAAGAAAAAAAAGGAAAAAAAAATAAATCCCCCCCCCCCCCAAATTTTTTGAACCCCCATTATGATTCATCACCCCCAAACTCAATCCCAGCCTTCCCTTTGTGGTATGGTACCTTGCAGTACAATTTCAGAGAGATCCATACACTTGAACACAAGTTATTGTCTGGAAACTAGAAAAAAATGTGTTTTTTGGCCCCTTTTTGGCCCCAAATTCCTAAACGTTTAGGGCAATTACCCCCAAACTCAAACCCAGCTTTCCCTTTGTGATATGGAACCTTGTAGTACAATTTCAGAAAGATCCATACACTTACACACAAGTTATTGTCATGAAACTAGAAAAATGCTTGTTTTTTGCCCCTTTTTTGGCCCCTAATTCCTAAAATTTGGAGGCAATTACCCCCAAAATCAATCCCAGCATTCCTTTAGTGATATGGAACCTTGTGGTACAATATCAGAGAGATCCATACACTAACACACAAGTTATGTCTGGAAGTTACAAAAATGCTTATTTTTGGCCCCTTTTTGGCCCCTAATTCCTTTACTGTTATTACCATAACCCCCAAAATCAATCCCAACCTTCCTTTTGTGGTATTGAACCTTGTGGTAAAATTTCATAAAGATCCATTCACTTAAACTAAAGTTAGAGTGCGAAAACCAATGTGTCTTCGGACGACGCCGGACGACGACGACTACGACGACGACGACGCTGGACGACGACGACGCCAACGTCATACCAATATACGACCACAAAAATTTTTTTGCAGTCGTATAATTATGAACAAATTAGATTTTCGAAAACAATTTTACACGGAACACTTATTTATGACTTTGAACTTTGACTTTTTAACTAATTCCCATATAAACAGTTTAAAAACGACAGACCATGGTTATTTAAAAAATAATTACATTTTCCGTTTTGTTAGTCGGATAAAACAACCGTACGATTGACAAGATATCGACACGCAATTACGACTACAGTAGGTTACTGTTGGTTTTGGTCCTTTGTGGTTTATAGACATATCGTGGTTTCTAAACCGAGAAGATGTCAAAATGGCCGCACGCAGAGAATTGATACTCTAAATTTAAAATCGATGGTGATCTCTTATCTAGCAGAATAAAACTTTAATATTTATGAATTTGAGCTTTTTTATACAGAATGGACATAATATCAATTTTTCATTTTTTTGCGAAGTTTCCCTTTAAACGATAAACGGAACTATAAACAAACAAAATAGTAGCAAAATATTTTTTTGGCACATGCCTGCGGAGGGTATGAATTTTTTGTCAAAAGCGGAATCGTTTCTTCTCGGGAGGCATTGAACACCTGACGTTATACCCCTTTCAGATAACCAGTTTACTCGCAAATACAACTTATAACTTCAATGTGATGCAAATTAATATTATTCATCTCAAAGTGGATTGTTTTTAAACCTTTTTTAGTCTTCTTAGTCTTTTCCATGGTTTATTATTGATATGACTGTGGATCGAATAGAGACACAAACTTGGGGCCAGGGCATGTTGTCAAACGATGACCGATAAAAAATAGAAAGAAAAAAAACAGTAATAAAATTTTTTAAAAATTCGTAAGGGTTCCGCGGAACCCAGTGTCTCGCCTACTTTTGCTGTTAATCGCAGGCTCAACAAAAATGAGGAAAAAAATTAATAAAAATATTCCTCTCTATACTATCTTTTGATTGTAAGTAGCTTCTGTCCAAGTTTGGTAAAAATCCAGGATAGTTTATGAATCTAATAAATGTTTTAAAAACTTAAAGTGCAGACTGTATGTAATGTTAACTGGAAGAAAAACTAAGTCCATTTATAAGTAAAATACGGAAAAAATGATTTTTTTTTTACTTTTTTACAAAATTTACTTCTGGATACTATCTTTTGATCATAAACAAGCTTCTTTCCAAGTTTGGTAGAAATCCAGGATAGTTTAAGAAAGTTATTAAAATTTCAAAAACTTTAACCACAGAGTGAATGTAATGTTTCATGGCAGAAAAACTAAGTCCATTTATAAGTAAAATACGGAAAAAATGGAATTTTTTTTTTACAAAATTTACTTCTGGATACTTTCTTTTGATCATAAACAAGCTTCTTTCCAAGTTTGATAGAAATCCAGGATAGTTTAAGAAAGTTATTAAAATTTCAAAAACTTTAACCACAGAGTGAATGTAATGTTTCTTGGCAGAAAAACTAAGTCCATTTATAAGTAAAATACGGAAAAAATGGAATTTTTTTTTTACAAAATTTACTTTTGAATATTATCTTATGATCATAAACAAGCTTCTGTCCAAGTTTGGTAGAAATCCAGGATAGTTTAAGAAAGTTATTAAAATTTCAAAAACTTTAACCACAGAGTGAATGTAATGTTTCTTTGGCAGAAAAACTAAGTCCATTTATAAGTAAAATACGGAAAAAATGAAATTTTTTTTTTACAAAGTTTACTTTTGAATATTATCTTATGATCATAAACAAGCTTCTGTCCAAGTTTGGTAGAAATCCAGGATAGTGTAAGAAAGTTATTAAAATTTCAAAAACTTTAACCACAGAGTGAATATTTGTGGACGCCGCCGACAACGACGACGCCGACGGAATGTAGGATCGCTATGTCTCGCTTTTTCGACAAAAGTCGAAGGCTCGACAAAAATCAGTATAGAACTTAATTTTACATTAAATTAATTGATTTGCGACATGTAAAATATTTAGTTTGTCTGATCACTTTATATATATATAACAGATATAACATGATCATAAAAAAGTAGTTTCGGAAATTTGAAAAAAACCGGTTCAGATTATTGAAGACATCTTTTAGGACAACCACAAAAGGAAAGCGTCTAGTTACCAGCAGTACTTTAGACCCGATCTACTTAGCTCAACTTTAGAGAATAGCTGTCAAAGGATTATTAATTTCGGTTGTAATTCAAAAGGGTATGTTGATTATTTTACTTATCAATTTATCTCAACAGAAATATGCAGGGTTCCGTACAGTTTATCATATTTAAAATATTAATCTTCTCACGGCAGTATTTGCACGATCATTTCAACTTAAAAAGCTTACATCAATCCGTTTGAAAAGTAAATTATACCAAAAATGAATTGGTATCTTTACCAGAAATGTCCTTATTTTACAGTTGAGTATCAATAATGCAGGGCGATGAAAAAGAAAAGAAATTTACGGGGTATGAAAACTACTTGTACTAGGAAACTTTTGTGTGTTTCTTTTCTATAACTTTATATTATGAATATATACATAAAAATAAAATGCTTCGCTGGGGCGCAGCTTGATACGACCGCAGAGGTCGAACCCTGAACAGTTGGGGCAAGTATGGACACAACATTCAAGCTTGATACAGCTCTGAATTTGGATTGTTATTAAATATTTGACACAGCATAGGTTTCTGACACAGAAAGAATGTGGTCTACGAACTTGAATTTTTTTAATTTACCTATTATGGTCCAATGTCCAAAATCAAAATACATGGTTAGATTCAGCATATCAAAGAACCCCATATATTCAATTTTTGTTAAAATCAAACAAAGTTTAATTTTGGACCCCAACTTGGACAAACTTGAAAACTGGGCCCATAATCAAAAATCTAAACACATGTTTAGATTCAGCATATCAAAGAACCCCAAGAATTCAATTTTTGCTAAAATCTAACTAAGTTTAATTTTGGACCCTTTGGACCTTAATGTAGACCAATTTAAAAAACGGGACTTAAAATTAAAAATCTAAATACAGGGTTAGATTTGGAATATCAAAGAACCCCAATAATTCAATTTTTGATGAAATCAAACAAAGTTAAATTTTGGACCCTTTTGACCTCAATATGAACCAATTTGATAGCGTGGCCCACAAATAAAAAATCTAAATTCATGGTTAGATTCAGCATATCAAAGAACCCCATATATTCAATTTTTGTTGAAATCAAAAAAAGTTTTATTTTGGACCCCAACTTGGACCAACTTGAAAACTGGGCCAATAATCAAAAATCTAAACACATGTTTAGATTCAGCATATCAAAGAACCCCAAGAATTCAATTTTTGTTAAAATCAAACTAAGTTTAATTTTGGACCCTTTGGACCTCAATGAAGACCAATTAAAAAAACGGGACCCAAATTAAAAATCTAAAAACACGGTTAGATTTGGCATATCAAAGAACCCCAATAATTCAATTTTTGATGAAATCAAACAAAGTTTAATTTTGGACCCTTTTGACCTCAATATGAACCAATTTGATAGCTCGGCCCACAAATAAAAAATCTAAATACATGTTTAGATTCAGCATATCAAAGAACCTCATATATTCAATTTTTGTTGAAATCAAACAAAGTTTAATTTTGGACCCCAATTTGGACCAACTTGAAAACTGGGCCCATAATCAAAAATCTAAATACATGTTTAGATTCAGCATATCAAAGAACCCCATATATTCAATTTTTGTTGAAATCAAACAAAGTTTAAATACTGGACCCTATCTTGGACCAACTTGAAAACTGGGTCCATAATCAAAAATCTAAACACATGTTTAGATTCAGCATATCAAAGAACCCCAAGAATTCAATTTTTGTTAAAATCAAACTAAGTTTTATTTTGGACCCTTTGGACCTTAATGTAGACCAATTTGAAAACCGAACCAAAAATTAAGAATCTAAATACACGGTTAGATTCGGCATATCAAAGAACCCCAATAATTCAATTTTTGATGAAATCAAACAAAGTTTAATTTTGGACACTTTGGACCTCAATGTGGACCAATTTAAAAACGGGGCCCAAAATCCAAAAACTAAATACACAGTTAGATTCAGCATATTAAAGAACACCAAGAATTCAAGAATAAAACCCCATTGAAATTGGTCAAGAAATAAGCAATTTATACGAAGTATCTTCTTTTGCACAATACTGTGCAATTAAATATTTCTTGCTATTGCGCAATACTGTACAATTGACAATTTCTTGCTATTGCGCAATATTGTGCTATTGGATATTTCTTGCTATTGCACAATACTGTGCAATTGAAGATTTCTTGCTATTGCGCAATACTGTGCAATTGAAGATTTCTTGCTATTGTGCAATACTGTGCAATTGAAAATTTCTTGCTATTGCACAATACTTATTATATAATAATTTACACATCCTGTTTGGTGTGTATCTCCTACCATATCATTATTATTTGCTTTTAAATATAAATCAGAAATAACCAACTTAAAATGGAAAATTTTAAAAGAAAACAAAAAAGAAAAAAAGAAAAAAAAGGAAAAACACCCAAACTCAATCCCAGCCTTCCCTTTGTGGTATGGTACCTTGCAGTACAATTTCAGAGAGATCCATACACTTGAACACAAGTTATTGTCTGGAAACTAGAAAAATGTGTATTTTGGCCCCATATTCCTAAACGTTTAGGGCAATTACCCCCAAACTCAAACCCAGCTTTCCCTTTGTGATATGGAACCTTGTAGTACAATTTCAGAAAGATCCATACACTTACACACAAGTTATTGTCCTGCAACTAGAAAAATGCTTGTTTTTTGCCCCTTTTTTGCCCCTAATTCCTAAAATATTGAGGCAATTACCCCCATCATCAATCCCAGCCTTCCCTTTGTGGTATGGTACCTTGCAGTACAATTTCAGAGAGATCCATACACTTGAACACAAGTTATTTTCTGGAAACTAGAAAATGCTTATTTTTGGCCCCTTTTTGGCCCCCAATTCCTAAACCTTTCGGCAATTACCCCCAAACTCAATTCCAGCTTTCCCTTTGTGATATGGAACCTTGTAGTACAATTTCAGAAAGATCCATACACTTACACACAAGTTATTGTCATGAAACTAGAAAAATGCTTGTTTTTTGCCCCTTTTTTTGCCCCTAATTCCTAAAATTTTGAGGCAATTACCCCCAAAATCAATCCCAGCATTCCTTTTGTGATATGGAACCTTGTGGTACAATGTCAGACAGATCCATACACTAACACACAAGTTATGTCTGGAAGTTACAAAAATGCTTATTTTTGGCCCCTAATTCCTTTACTGTTGGAACCATAACCCCCAAAATCAATCCCAACCTTCCTTTTGTGGTATTGAACCTTGTGGTAAAATTTCATAGAGATCCATTCACTTAAACTAAAGTTAGAGTGCGAAAACCAATGTGTCTTCGGACGACGCCAGACGACGACGACGACAACGACCATTTGGATTGTGATTAAATATTTGACACAGCATAGGTTTCTGACACAGAATGAATGTGGTCTAAGAACTTAAAAATTTTAAATTGGACATTCACCTATTATGGTCCAATATCCAAAATCTAAATACATGGTTAGATTCATTTTCAAGTTTAATTTTGGACCCTTTTGACCTCAATGTGGACAAAGTTGATAACGAGGCCCAAAAATCAAAAATCTAAATACATGGTTAGATTCAGCATATCAAAGAACCCCATATATTCAATTTTTGTTGAAATCAAACAAAGTTTAATTTTGGACCCCAATTTGGACCAACTTGAAAACTGGGCCCATAATCAATAAAATGCTTCGCTGGGGCGCAGCTTGATACGACCGCAGAGGTCGAACCCTGAACAGTTGGGGCAAGTATGGACACAACATTCAAGCTTGATACAGCTCTGAATTTGGATTGTTATTAAATATTTGACACAGCATAGGTTTCTGACACAGAAAGAATGTGGTCTAAGAACTTGAATTTTTTTAATTTACCTATTATGGTCCAATGTCTAAAATCAAAATACATGGTTAGATTCAGCATATCAAAGAACCCCATATATTCAATTTTTGTTAAAATCAAACAAAGTTTAATTTTGGACCCCAACTTGGACCAACTTGAAAACTGGGCCCATAATTAAAAATCTAAACACATGTTTAGATTCAGCATATCAAAGAACCCCAAGAATTCAATTTTTGCTAAAATCAAACTAAGTTTAATTTTGGACCCTTTGGACCTTAATGTAGACCAATTTAAAAAACGGGACTTAATATTAAAAATCTAAATACACGATTAGATTTGGAATATCAAAGAACCCCAATAATTCAATTTTTGATGAAATCAAACAAAGTTTAATTTTGGACCCTTTTGACCTCAATATGAACCAATTTGATAGCGGGGCCCACAAATAAAAAATCTAAATTCATGGTTAGATTCAGCATATCAAAGAACCCAATATATTCAATTTTTGTTGAAATCAAAAAAAGTTTAATTTTGGACCCCAACTTGGACCAACTTGAAAACTGGGCCCATAATCAAAATTCTAAACACATGTTTAGATTCAGCATATCAAAGAACCCCAAGAATTCAATTTTTGTTAAAATCAAACTAAGTTTAATTTTGGACCCTTTGGACCTCAATGAAGACCAATTTAAAAAACGGGACCCAAATTAAAAATCTAAAAACACGGTTAGATTTGGCATATCAAAGAACCCCAATAATTCAATTTTTGATGAAATCAAACAAAGTTTAATTTTGGACCCTTTTGACCTCAATATGAACCAATTTGATAGCGGGGCCCACAAATAAAAAATCTAAATACATGGTTAGATTCAGCATATCAAAGAACCACATATATTCAATTTTTGTTGAAATCAAACAAAGTTTAATTTTGGACCCCAATTTGGACCAACTTGAAAACTGGGCCCATAATCAAAAATCTAAATACATGTTTAGATTCAGCATATCAAAGAACCCCATATATTCAATTTTTGTTGAAATCAAACAAAGTTTAAATACTGGACCCTATCTTTGACCAACTTGAAAACTGGGTCCATAATCAAAAATCTAAACACATGTTTAGATTCAGCATATCAAAGAACCCCAAGAATTCAATTTTTGTTAAAATCAAACTAAGTTTAATTTTGGACCCTTTGGACCTTAATGTAGACCAATTCAAAAAACAGGACCCAAAATTAAAAATCTAAATACACGGTTAGATTTGGAATATCAAAGAACCCCAATAATTCAATTTTAGATGAAATCAAACAAAGTTTAATTTTGGACCCTTTTGACCTCAATATGAACCAATTTGATAACGGGGTCCACAAATAAAAAATCTAAATACATGGTTAGATTCAGCATATCAAAGAACCCCATATATTCAATTTTTGTTGAAATCAAACAAAGTTTAATTTTGGACCCCAATTTGGACCAACTTGAAAACTGGGCCAAAAATCAAAAATCTAAATACATGTTTAGATTCAGCATATCAAAGAACCTCATATATTCAATTTTTGCTAATATCAAACAAAGTTTAATTTTGGACCCTTTGGACCTTAATGTAGACCAATTTGAAAACTGGACCCAAAATTAAAAATCTAAATACACTGTTAGATTCGGCATAACAAATAAATAAATGTGATCAAAGATTTTACAAATCTAATGTGCCATACTGTGCAATTAAAGATTACTTCTTGAAATTTTTCAATATTTGAAATTTAAAAAAAAATAATATTTGAAGAATAATTCTTTTTAATTTCTGAAATCTGAAATGAGAAAAAATTGACCCCCCACAATTTCTTTTTATCCCCCCCCTTTTTTCCCCCAAAAATTTCTTTCCCTCAATATATGGTCATAACCTCAATTCAAATTTCCAATGGAGTTGGCAACCATAATTACCCATTTAAATTTACCATAGTGCTATCTTAATCTATTTTATAATAGAATAAAAAATATAGTGTCAAATCTTTCATGTGGATTTTTTGAAAAAAAAAATGATGCAACATTTGCAGATATTTTTACTGGTCTTCCTTTATAAATATGCATTTCTTTAAACATAATTTAAAAGCAGTGTAAGGGAAGTAACCAAAACGTTGTATTTGGATTACCTCCCTTACACTGTTTTAAATTATCTTTATTGTTCATTAACCATTACTTTTATACATAATTTAAAAGCAGTGTAAGGGAGATAATTTCAATGATGTATTTGATTTATCTCCCTTACACTGCTTTAAATTATGTTTTGTACTAAAGTATTTGTCCATTAACCAGGACAACCTTGTTTTTCCCCCTTTTTTGCCCCTAATTCCTAAACGGTTTGAGCCGTAACCCCCCAAAGCAAATCCTAACCATCCCTTTGTGGTATGGAAACTTGTAGTATAATTTCAGAGAGATCCATACACAGTTCCACAGTTATTGTCTGGAAACTAGAAAATGCTTATTTTTGGCCCCTTTTTGGCCCCTAATTCCTTAACTGTTGGTACCATAACCCCCAAAATCAATCCCAACCTTCCTTTTGTGGTATTTAATCTTATGGTCAAATTTCAAAAAGATCCATTCACTTAAACTAAAGTTAGAGTGCGAAAACGAATGTGTATTCGGACGACGACGCCGGACGACGACGACGACAACGACGACGACGACGACGCCAACGTCATACCAATATACGACCACAAAATTTTTTTGCGGTTGTATAAAAATCTAAATACATGTTTAGATTCAGCATATCAAAGAACCTCATATATTCAATTTTTGCTAAAATCAAACAAAGTTAAATTTTGGACCCTTTGGACCTCAATGAAGACCAATTTAAAAAACGGGACCCAAATTAAAAATCTAAAAACACGGTTAGATTTGGCATATCAAAGAACCCCAATAATTCAATTTTTGATGAAATCAAACAAAGTTTAATTTTGGACCCTTTTGACCTCAATATGAACCAATTTGATAGCGGGGCCCACAAATAAAAAATCTAAATACATGGTTAGATTCAGCATATCAAAGAACCACATATATTCAATTTTTGTTGAAATCAAACAAAGTTTAATTTTGGACCCCAATTTGGACCAACTTGAAAACTGGGCCCATAATCAAAAATCTAAATACATGTTTAGATTCAGCATATCAAAGAACCCCATATATTCAATTTTTGTTGAAATCAAACAAAGTTTAAATACTGGACCCTATCTTTGACCAACTTGAAAACTGGGCCCATAATCAAAAATCTAAACACATGTTTAGATTCAGCATATCAAAGAACCCCAAGAATTCAATTTTTGTTAAAATCAAACTAAGTTTAATTTTGGACCCTTTGGACCTTAATGTAGACCAATTCAAAAAACAGGACCCAAAATTAAAAATCTAAATACACGGTTAGATTTGGAATATCAAAGAACCCCAATAATTCAATTTTAGATGAAATCAAACAAAGTTTAATTTTGGACCCTTTTGACCTCAATATGAACCAATTTGATAACGGGGTCCACAAATAAAAAATCTAAATACATGGTTAGATTCAGCATATCAAAGAACCCCATATATTCAATTTTTGTTGAAATCAAACAAAGTTTAATTTTGGACCCCAATTTGGACCAACTTGAAAACTGGGCCAAAAATCAAAAATCTAAATACATGTTTAGATTCAGCATATCAAAGAACCTCATATATTCAATTTTTGCTAATATCAAACAAAATTTAATTTTGGACCCTTTGGACCTTAATGTAGACCAATTTGAAAACTGGACCCAAAATTAAAAATCTAAATACACTGTTAGATTCGGCATAACAAATAAATAAATGTGATCAAAGATTTTACAAATCTAATGTGCCATACTGTGCAATTAAAGATTACTTCTTGAAATTTTTCAATATTTGAAATTTAAAAAAAAATAATATTTGAAGAATAATTCTTTTTAATTTCTGAAATTTGAAATGAGAAAAAATTGACCCCCCACAATTTCTTTTTATCCCCCCCCCCCCCTTTTTTCCCCCAAAAATTTCTTTCCCTCAATATATGGTCATAACCTCAATTCAAATTTCCAATGGAGTTGGCAACCATAATTACCCATTTAAATTTACCATAGTGCTATCTTAATCTATTTTATAATAGAATAAAAAATATAGTGTCAAATCTTTCATGTGGATTTTTTGAAAAAAAAAATGATGCAACATTTGCAGATATTTTTACTGGTCTTCCTTTATAAATATGCATTTCTTTAAACATAATTTAAAAGCAGTGTAAGGGAAGTAACCAAAACGTTGTATTTGGATTACCTCCCTTACACTGTTTTAAATTATCTTTATTGTTCATTAACCATTACTTTTATACATAATTTAAAAGCAGTGTAAGGGAGATAATTTCAATGATGTATTTGATTTATCTCCCTTACACTGCTTTAAATTATGTTTTGTACTAAAGTATTTGTCCATTAACCAGGACAACCTTGTTTTTCCCCCTTTTTTGCCCCTAATTCCTAAACGGTTAGAGCCATAACCCCCCAAAGCAAATCCTAACCATCCCTTTGTGGTATGGAAACTTGTAGTATAATTTCAGAGAGATCCATACACCGTTTCACAGTTATTGTCTAGAAACTAGAAAATGCTTATTTTTGGCCCCTTTTTGGCCCCTTATTCCTTAACTGTTGGTACCATAACCCCCAAAATCAATCCCAACCTTCCTTTTGTGGTATTTAACCTTATGGTCAAATTTCTAAAAGATCCATTCACTTAAACTAAAGTTAGAGTGCGAAAACCAATGTGTCTTCGGACGACGACGCCGGAAACGACGACGACGACGCCAACGTCATACCAATATACGACCACAAAATTTTTTTGCGGTCGTATAATAAACAGTGAAAAGATCACAATTTATCCTACAATTTGAAGTTTATGTTAAAACAGTATTATAGTTTCTTAGGTGTCGTATGCTGAAGAAACTTTTCTGACGTACTGTTGAATTTAAGTACCTGTAAATTAACGAATTATAAAAGGTTGACGGGATAGTCGTGAGGATAAGGTAGTCATGCTGGCAATCCGGAGATGCCAGGTTCGAATCTCAAAATTTTTTTGTAATTTTTTTTTGTGCATAAATGCATAAATACTTTTTTAATATTGTCATAACGTGTTAAAGAATGATTTTGAATGATGAAGTTTTTTTATAGATATTTACTGAAGAGCAGTATACATGGTATTTTTAATAGAGACATTGTACTTTACCAGTATGTACTAGCAGTTGTCACTTACATACTTAATGGTCCCTTAATAAGGTATTCCTTATTTTAACTGATTCATGTCTTAAAGCATTTGTGCTCGAATAAACAGTTTAAACCTATGTTTGAATGATGATTAATTGATAACATTGTATTATCAGGCACAGAAACAAAAAGACTACTTTTTGACAATTTATAGTGTGCGGCTATAGAAGTAATAATCCTTTATCTTTAAATTGAGAAATGGTTATTAATATTTTTATTTTAATAAACTTTCTCAACACAAAATGTTTACTTAATACCCTGTCATATTTAGTTCAAAATAAGTATACATTATTTTGATAATCTTCATTTTTTTCAACAGATTTTAAGCTGGCTTAAACAATGCAAGTGTATGCTGGGTGAAAGGAATATGTCGGTTCCTGATAGGAACTCATGACCTAAAGGTGAGTCTAGGGTTAAGATAAATTGACTGCGTGTTTTAACTTCTAATAATTATGATAAACGTATCTTGATGAGAGCATGCATTATCTACATTTCGAGAAGACTTAGAGGTTTACATATTGAGTAGACATTACTTTGTTGAATATTATATGTTTCCCTCTGTTTGTCTTTTGTGTGTGTGTGTTGTTATAGGGGTGGTGGTTTGCTGTCCCATTAATGTTTATCCGTTACATCTTTGTATTCATGTTTTAGGTTGTAATTTTCTAATATATGAAGACTTTAAGATTTATTTATTATTATTAACTATCCGTAATTTTGATACTGACTTAAACACTTTTGTCCGTTTAAACGCTAAACGATAATTAAGTATATAAACAATCAGGGTTGAATATAGCATATTTCAAAACTGATATTTCGTGATGGAATTTGCACGTAAATTAACAAAAACGTAAACACACACACACATACACGTGCGCAGACAAATACACACAACTAAACTAAGAAACATATGCACCATGATATTCTCAGGCTAAAACATTTTACGATATTGTATTTTATAATTTTAAATCACACTTCGGATATTCTGTATGTTATTCTGATTTACCTCATGCTATCTGTTAAAATATTTCCATTTCTAATTTTCAGAGAATGTCAACGCCCAGAAACTATACTTGCATTTTGTGTTCAAAGAGACCAAAAACCAGAGACAGGCGGAAACTCATAGGACCCAACAATAAATCACTGCGTAAATGTTTACAACAGAAGTTTTTCATTGAACAGGACAAAATTAATCACACTAACAGTGTTATATGTAATAAATGCAGAATACGATGCTCTCGAGAAATTGACACAAATGTAAGATGCACCATACAAACTACAATATCTGAATTAAATAATGATGACACGGAGTACGTCCCTCCAACAAAATATGCTAGATGTCATCCATGTAAATCTCCGCCAAGTATCGCACTGCCTATACCATCAGCTGGAGGTGGCCATTCGCAGTGTGTTGTGTGTAAACGCCGAGGCCCAAAGCTAGTAGTCGTCCCAACAAACGCTAGATTTAATTTATTTTTGGATAAACTCATTGTTCTCACTGTTGGTGCCAGATGTTGTCCAGGTCACTTGTGCAATGAAATATTTTTACCTGATGCACTTGACAGAATTTCACATTCGCAGTCTTCGTCCATTTTCAACCGTACTGACTTAATGGACCTTATTACGCAAATCCAAGATATGGCATTGAGAGGAAGCAAGGGGCGAATTGATTTTGATACAGAAAATGCACTTACAAGCTCAGACATTTTAAATCTGACAGGCCTTTCTAAGGAAAACTTTAATGACCTATGTTCAATTGTCCAAAAGGGTAATTTACGGGATTCTCGGACTCGAAGTGTTCGGACATGTATTGGGATATTTCTGACCAAATTGAAGTCTGGTTTATCCAATAAACTTTTATCAACACTTTTTAATCTTGGTAAAGATTCTGTTAGACGTGCTATTGCATCAGCTAGAAAATTCTTGTCTGACAATTTTGTTCCTTCTAATCTAGGATTTAATCATATAAGTAGGGAAGAGGTTATAACATCGCATACTCGACCTCTAGCGCAATCACTGTTTGGAAAAGGAATGTATCCAGCAATTATAGTCGCAGATGGCACTTATATTTATATCCAGAAAAGTTCACAATTCAAGTTCCAACGTAAATGCTATAGTATGCACAATCATCGACCATTGGTTAAACCAATGGTCTTTGTAACAACTTCTGGTTACATTATAAGTGTAATTGGACTGTACTTTAGCGACGGCAAAAACAACGATGCACAAATAATGAAGCACATCATTCAACATGACATTGAGGAATTTAAAGAATGGGTGACTGAGGATGACATTATGATTGTCGACCGGGGTTTCCGAGATGCACTTGACTTACTGCAAGAAATGGGTATCCAAACAAAAATGCCATCTTTTAATAAAAAAGGGGACTCTCAACTTCCAGTTGAAGACAGCAACATAACAAGACTAGTTACAAAAATCTGTTGGGTGGTAGAGTCCGTGAATGGCCGCATTAAGTCATGGAAATATCTAGATAGAGTTCTACCAAATAGCCAGATTCCATTTGTATCTGATTATGTCAATATTGCCTGTGCAATCATGAATAAATATTGGCAAGAACTAAATACAGGGGACTCAGAACAAGATGAACAATTGGCGTCTAAAATGCTTTATCTTTCAAAGCAAAAGAACTTACTCCATGAGAAAATAATAGAGGAAGGCCTTGACAAACGTTCTTGTAAATGGCAAAAGATTGATGCTTCATCCGCCCCTACTTTTCCCCGTTTATCAGAAGAAGATATAAGAAATATTACTGTTGGAGTCTACCAACTAAAACTTGCTCCAAGTTACACAAGAGAACACCTAGATGACGATGGTAATTATGAAGTTTTTACATGTGACCATGAAGAGAATCTTTTGTGTGCTAAAATTCAATCAAGACATATATCATCAAAATGCTATCGTGTATGTGTTAAATATGATGACATTAGTGTCGTGGGTTGGTATTGCCAGTGCAAAGCCGGAAGTCGTGTTGTAGGAACCTGCTCTCATGTTACGGCCTTAATTTGGTATCTTGGTATTGGAAAGTACACGGATATAATTTTTGAAAACTATCGTGATTGGAGCAAATATCTTCTTGATGCTCGTAACCTGCCAGATCCAGTTACTGTTGACGAAAGTGACAACGAGGAAGCAAATGATGAAGAGTGAATGACGTGAAAGTTCATTATTTGTTTTTTAATTTGAAAGAAATGACAAAACGTTTAATTCCTTTTTGAACCATACATTTTAAAGTGTATATCATTTGATATGTCTGGAAATGTTTTTACCAACTGCTTCCTCCGACATTGTACAGAATTGAAAGAATAGTTGTTAATTTGCTTGGTTCTTTTTTATCTAAAATCGTACTTCTACAAAATTATGTCTGTCATCAGGAAATGTGTCTTATGTAAAAGTGTACTCTCCGGTTCTATGTATTATTGTATATGAAAAAAACAATCCGTGTTCTTTAAAACTTACAGAAAGATAGTTCAATGCACGGGTTAAAATAACTGAATCCATTTCTTTTATATTTCAAACCGTAGGAAATCATTAGATAGTCGCTGTACGTAGTAGCTCATTTTTTTTTATGGGTTATTAGATATGTGACCCAATGTGTATTTTATGTATAATACATCACATTTCTACTATTTTAATCACCTTATCCATTCGTATGACCGTGCGTTTGCCAAACAAATATTTTCCAAATATTTCTTTTCTCAAAACTAATATACATGTCAGAATGCCATCATATGTTGTCAGCGACCAACCCTATCAAGTTGTAGTTTGTGTGTTTTTTCTCTCGAATCTCTCAGACAATAACTTCATGTTTTCTTGTATGTTGAGTTACTAGTTCAACATATTTCTTCATATACATGTTTTTCATATGACTATTTTCAAGTAATTGTAAGATTTAACAAATAGGACTGTACATAACTCATCAAAACATATGTTCACGATAAAGCATAATGACAGTTTTTTTTAACTTTATAGCTTGTGACTTGAGTAATCAGAGTATATCCATTCCTTCAGGCTTGCTCACGGAATATTGCGGATTGCAGAAAATTTAGAATAATTTGTCACATAATGCAGAATTAATAAATATTCTTTGATAAAAAATACTGTATGCATATGCCTATTGTTAATTCTTTTTTTTTCCTAAAAAAGGAAAAATGAGATTTCTCCTATTTAACCTTATGAAATAACTGGTGGTTTTGTTAATTTCAACGTTTTCGAGAAAAAAAACAAGGTTATGACACCAAGGTTTACTTATGTTTATATTGAAATTCCAAAATTTATTGATCCAGAGGTCTTTAAAGAAGTTTAAGAAAAATATATCGTCCAACATTTAAACACCCAAGCTATCTGAAAGCGCTTATCTATGATTTGATAATTTTTTTATGTAGGTTTCTGTTGGCATAGCAACAGTAACTGTGTTATTATAAGTAAAATGAATTGTAACCAAATATTATGAAATAGCATTTGTACACTGTATGAGTTGAAAAATAACATTTCCCTAATCAACTGATTGTTAAAACAGTATGTGCTACATTGATATTTCAAAACGGCTACAAATAAAAATATTCCATGAAAAAAGAGGATTTTTTTATTTATCTGTCATTAGATTTGAAAGTTTCTTACGCGAAAACGGCTTGAGATATGAACAAAATCTTTTCTGTTCTATGAAGTGGATAGTTTAGGCATGATTTTCAGAAAAAAATGAATTTGTTCTAAGATGGGGCCGATTTTGGCCCTTATTGCCCCTACTCCTTATATTAGAGCAAGGAAGTCCTAAGAATTCAAGAAAAGAAGATAGGATGACTTTTTCACTTATATAAGTAAAAAAATCTGAATGTCTAAGGGACATAACTAAGCCAATTTTTTTTTACCTATACAAGTAAATAAAATACACTTGTATAAGTATCCTACAAATTTACTTATATAAGTATATTAATATTACTTCTTCAAGTAAATAACAAGAGTGCACACACTGAAATGTCTCGCCTTCTTTACTAATCATTGATATTATGTTGATAGTCCTAAATATAAAGCTTTATTACAACTGCCACATAAACTTAACATTAACCAAGTAAACTAAACATTGACCAATGAACCATGAAAATGAGGTCAAGGTCAGATAAACCATGCAAGGCAGGCATGTACAGCTAACAAATCTTCCATACAACAAATATAGTTGACCTATTGCTTATAGTTTAAGAAAAACAGACCAAAACACAAAAACTTAACACTGAGCAATGAACCTTGAAAATGAGGTCAAGGTCAAATAAAACCTGCGTGACTGACATATAGATCATAAAATATTTCCATACACCAAATATAGTTGAACTATTGCATATATGGTATTAGAAAAAAAGACCAAAACTCAAAAACTTAACTTTGACCACTGAACCATGAAAATGAGGTCAAGGTTAGATGACACCTGCCAGCTAGACATGTACACCTTACAATCATTCCATACACCAAATATAGTAGACCTATTGCATACAGTATAAGAAAAACAGACCAAAACACAAAATCTTAACTATAACCACTGAACCATGAAAATGAGGTCAAGGTTAGATGACACCTGCCAGTTGGACATGTACACCTTACAATCATTCCATACACCAAATATAGTAGACCTATTGCATACAGTATAAGAAAAACATACCAAAACACAAAAACTTAACTATAACCACTGAACCATGAAAATGAGGTCAAGGTCAGATGACACCTGCCAGTTGGACATGTAGACCTTACAGTCCTTCCATACACCGAATATACTAGACCTATTGCTTATAGTATCTGAGATATGGACTTGACCACCTAAACTTAACCTTGTTCACTGATCCATGAAATGAGGTCGAGGTCAAGTGAAAACTGTCTGACGGGCATGAGGACCTTGCAAGGTACGCACATACCAAATATAGTTATCCTATTACTTATAATAAGAGAGAATTTAACATTACAAAAAATCTTAACTTTTTTTCCAAGTAGTCACTGAACCATGAAAATGAGGTCAAGGACATTGGACATGTGACTGACGGAAACTTTGTAACATGAGGCATCCATATACAAAGTATGAAGCATCCAGATCTTCTACCTTCTAAAATATAAAGCTTTTAAGAAGTTAGCTAACGCCGTTGCCCCCGACAAAAGTCGCAGGCTCGACAAAAATTACTTGAACAAGTAGTACCCCTTACTGTCAGAGCTAGATTTATGGTACAGACAATTGCCTATTTTTGAATGTTTATGCAGATCAGTAACTTATCTTTTTCAAGAATAAGCTTTAATGTTTTATTGTGTTGCTGTCTCACTAAAGAATACCTCAAACCTCACGTTATTCAAATTTACAGGTAAAGTCTCATGTAGATGAATTTATGTTAAAAAAACATCAGAGAAAACCGACCAATCAGACTTAATCATTAATCTCACCACCTTTAAGCAAAATTTGTCATATATTGAGTTTTCAGATCATTTTCAAAAAAGCTTGTTAATATGCAAAATCCTCACTTAGTAAAATTTTGCCGTACCTCTCTTGATCTTTCCGTCTTGACATCTCAATTTCTTTGTACTGGCGTTTTTTCTCTTGTTCTTCCTTCCTTTTCTGCTGAAGCTGTATAAGTTTTTCTTTCTTTTTCTGAATCTCTTCTGCTTCATCCTTAATCATAAAAGTTCATGAACATATTTTGACATCTTTTTTTTTAAGAAAAATATATGAGAAACAAATTTGTGATTTCATCCTCACTTTTTCAAATTCTTTGCATTAAATCAGCAAGTATTATAGGAATTAAAGCTGTACATACTAATGCACATTTAACATTTCATATACAGAAATAAGAAGTTAATAAAAAATCTTTTTCTTTACTTACATGTAAGATATAAAAACACATATTTACTTAAATGACTGAATTTTTCATAATTTCTGTTAAAATTTTATTAAATGTTTTACTGAAATTCTCCAATATGTGAACAGAATTTTTTTTTAAAGACCTAGATCCCCTTTACCAATTTAACATTTGTGTTAAAAAAATAGACTGGTTCAGCTTTTAAAATTGGAAAATCTTAACGCATATCTTCACTTGGCAAAAACGATATATACCACATGATCAAGAATAAAATACATCTTTGAAAAGGCACATGATTTTTCTACATGTTCTATGGGTCAAACGGGCACATATATTAACCCAAAAATTCAATTAAAATATAAAAAACAATCAATCATTTGCACACAAAAAAAAATGTATACTACATGAAAAAGAATAAAATGCATACAACATCTTTTAAAGAACACATGATTTTTTATGGGACAAACAGGCACATATATATTTCCCAAAAATTTATTTGATAATGTAGAAACAATCAATTATTTTCAGCAAGGTAACTAGAGACCTCATTCCTTATATGTGTCCAATGAACTGACAATAGTAATGCAACATAGTCTTTAGTCAGTCACACATTGTTGTCAAGTGACAGGTTTAGCTAGCTATAAAACTAGGTTTAATCAAGCATTTTCTACATAAGGAAATGCCTGTACTAAGTCAGGAATATGACAGTTGTTTTCCATTCGTTTAATGTGTTTGAGCTTTTGATTTTGCCACTTGATAAGGGACTTTCTGTTTTGAATTTTCCTTTGAGTTCGGTATTTTTGTTATTTTACTTTTTTCTAACCTCATTGACAATGAAATTAACATGATTAACAAATGTCCTCAACTTACCTGATTAATGGATGTTTCATCTTCTCCAATCACAAAGCCTATTCCGGAAACGTTCTGTCCTGAAGCATTTTGTGATGCATCACTTCCTTGAGAGACGTCCTGTATATGACTAGTACTATCCAGTTCAGACCGGTTTTGGTTGGAATTCACTTGTTCTTGTACTGCAGTAACTGAATCAGCTTTTAGTCTATTTTTACCCAATACTGGTTTAGGTTTTGTTGGAGTACTTTCATTGAATGACACAAAAAATTCATTTTTATTTGTTAAATCATTTTCTCCAGTATGACTTGCTGAGACACCACTTAAGTCATTATTTATCACAGATTCTAAATGACCTTGAGCATTAGTCCGAGACATGTCTGAAAATGAGGACACTTGAGTCAGTGATGTATCAGCCGTTATCTGACTTGGAGTCTGTGATAAATTCTGATACTGTCCAGACACAGGTGTTTGAGAATGGTATGAATTTGGTACTGAATATTCATTGGAATGTATATGTGTTACTGTTGAAGTCACTGGCTGGTAATTTGTTATTGGTTGTGTTGGTGGTGGTTGGTACATCTGTGCACCAACATGACTAGAAGGTACAGCACTGAGCTGAAGTCCAGGAGTAGGAATACCTGGTCCCATTGGACTGAATGCTGGAACCATGCCATGAGTATGAGGGGAAGACATCATAGGCCCAGCCCCATGTTGTGGGGTAACTGGGTATGGTGGTGACTGACCAAACGCCTGTTGCTGAGCTGGAGGGTATGGATAAGAAGGAGAAAATACTTGCTGGTATCCATTATAGGGTGGAACATACTGGCTGTGACCAGTACTTGTAGCTGGATGATACTGGTTTAGACCAGCTCCTGTGGCTGGCATATACTGGTTTTGACTAGGTACAACCGGACCAACTGGGACCTGTTGAGGTTGCATGCTTTGAGGATTGTAGGAAATTTCAGGACCTCTTGTCATGTGATGCTGTGTTGTCATGGCAACAGTAGTATTAGGCAACCTTTGCTGGACATTCCTCTGTGGTTGTGGAGGTAGTCCTCTTGACTGTTTAATTTGTTCCTGTTGCAAAGACAACCGATTTATTTCAATCTGCAGATCTGACAAGTTCCTATTAAATTTATCTAATGAAGTGTTATAATCAGCCGTAGGTTTTGGTAAATGTTTTTCAGCAAGCCCACCATCAAATGGCGGTGGACTGTCAGGTGTCTCTGGTTTCTCAGCGTAAGCCTGAGTCACAACTTCAGCATCATCTTTAAACCACTTCTTGCGTACATTTTCAATTGTTTGCTGTATTCCTTCTCGTGAGAATGGTCGTTGTGACATACCATTTGCACTATCATATTCATCTAGTCCTGGTCTTGCAGGTGATGGGGAATGTTCCTTTTGAGTATGTTGAGGTCTTCGTTCTGTGGACATATCTTGTCTTTGTGCAACTGACAAATCTTCAAATGATCCACTGGAAGAGCTTCTTGCCTCCTCTTCCAGAATACCATTTTCTGTATCACCAGGTTTCTTTAAGACATGAAGGAAAGCAGTTTTTCCTAGCTTTTGTCTAAGTCTCTGTTGCTGAACTTCATTTCTTTGTTTTTTCTTCTCGATTAGTTTCCTCTTTTCTTCCAATTTCATTTTAATTTGCAAGAGTTCTGATGGAACTGGGGGTACTGCCGAACCTTGTGCTTGTTCCCCAGACGAACTGGCATTCTGCAAAGTTTGTTGCCATGTGGTTTGATTACTTGATGGGGCAAATGATGTCTTCTTCTCAGATTTTGCCCCGTTACTGCTATCTTTAAAAGATGACTTTTTATTTTCTCCACTCTTTGGTTCATGTCCATGCTGCATGAAAACAAGTCCAGAGTTATCAACTTTGCCAAGACCTTGCTTAAGCCGACGGATTTCAGCAAAATTTGTTGTCATGGTTTTTTTCTCTGTATTAGGTTTAACATCATCACCAGTCTTAATAATCAACATTTCTGGCTTTTTGACAGAGATATTAGTCGGAGTTTTAACATCCTCAGATTCTTTAATTTTATGATCTTTGTGAATTTTGTGAGATTCATGGTCCGAAAAATCACCTGAGCTTCTACTACAAACACTTCCTTCTCTTGACACTGACGTTTTTCCATCGGAATGAACAAGTGAGGATTTATCAGAACTATCTGTCACAATAGGGATGCCTGCAGCTCGTGCTGTTTCGGGAGTATATACCTGACTCTGAATGGTGTAACTTAATTTAACAGAATCAGAACTTTTATCAACAGCACTTTCGGAAACATCATTCCCAGGAATGCTAAAAGCGGAAAATATTGGCTTATCTAATGTATTCCGCTGTGATGTCTCTGTATCAGATAACATATCATCAGGAAGAGGCGTCACTGAATCAGTAACACTGCTGTCTTCACTCAAACTAAATGAACAAGCGCTATCAGTAGATTTTCCTTTTGACCTTGTAGGTGACCTTAATTCTCTACTGATCAGTTCTGGTTCCTTCCTTGTAGGAGATTTTTTATTGATTATGTGACTACGTTCCTGTTCTTTACTATGATTATTTGTTTTCTCCTTTGCAGGTTTAAGTCGTGCCGTCAAAAGTGGTTCTACCCTCTGAGAACCAGAATTTATATTTGACTTATTCATGTTAGTATCAGAGTATAAACCATTATGTGTGTGAACATCTTCAATTCCACTGCGATCAGTCATGCGAGAAACAGCTGATGTAACACTTTGAACTTCCATGTAATCTGGATGTTCCTGATTATGTAAATTTGAAGCTGTTCTTTGAGTTGTCTCTCTTTGTAGATCAGATGGATGAGTTAATGTGGGAGGTGGCGTTGGGTTACTGTCATCCCCTATGTCAATACTTCCAATAACGTCATCAGAGAAACTGTCCATCATTTCTGTATCGATGCTCACATTGGCTAACAGATTTGAGGAGGTGGAATTCTTTGTTTCTTCATTATCAAAATTACTGGACCTGCAGTATACAGAAAATGCTTAAAAACATTTTAATTACTGTAAATTCAGAAATTATTGCTTGCATTTATTAAAGCGATTTTCGAAGAATGGACAATAATGCGTGATTAATTATTGCAAAATCGGAAAATTATGTGTGCATATATATCTATTTAATATGAGAATGCGAGTTCTTATTATTGCGATACTCACACAGTCGCATTATTCGCATTAATAAAAACCTCGCAATAATTTCTGACTTTACAGTAATCAATTTTGGCTCATATAATTACTGTTCTTTTATTTTGTTTCACAGGATTTTATTGAAGTATTTTGCCTCTGACAAATTTTTTCGAAGTAAGTCGTTAAACTTGCTGTTAGAGATCTTCTAGAAAAACTAAAACTGATCTAAACTATAGAGAATTGTTCTTGATTTTGATCAATTTTAGTTGTAAGATTTTGTGTGAAACAATGTCAGGTTTACTTTAAACACTTCACAATTAGTTTGTAATGATTTGTTTTCCTATATATTGGTTAGCCTATTTGACTAGCTATAAAGGGTATTAAGCAAGGTCCAAAAAGTTAAGACAAAATATTATTTTTTCCCACAGAAAAATTTTGTCCAACATAGTTGTTGCACACAGAAAAAAGTTACAAACTGAAGGATTTTGATGGAAGTGTTATTTTAATTAAAAACTCAATTTGATTTTTAAAGATCTTATGTTGTTTGTTACATTTTTCACATGTCTTCCAAGCCAGAATCAAAGGTGCATACCATTTTTGCAAATTTAAAATTAAGTACCACATATTGAGTTATTTTTTGTGACAGGTTTTGTTCGAGGTTAGGGAGATTGGACAGTAAAATATTTTATGTGTTTTATGGTTTTTTACAATGCATTTAAATAATCCTTAGATGTTCTGGATATTCTGTAGTGTAAATTTTGTTGTACAATATCTACTGCAGAAATAGCATTTAATTTCCTGATATACTATCATAGTAACAATTGCCTTTGCAGCTACTATTGGTATAATTATTTTGGTTTTGTATTTCTTGTAAGCAGATGGAGCTAGAAAACTGACATGTCCAAAAGGTCCTGGACTGAACACTTTTGAGCGAGGCACAGAAATAAAAAAAAGTAGTACCGTTGCAAACAATGCAATACATGTTCATGAGTTGTCAATTTCCCCAAAATTAATTTTCCAATTTTCCAAAAATTAATATAAATATGCATATCTTCTATTTTGCACTATTTCTGAACAAAATTTTATCCACATCATTCCTACCAGTAGTTTTAGAGATTTTGCCGTCACAAAAAAATCTCAACAGACAATGCGAGTATTATTACTTCATTTGAACTCTGGTGGCTAGATGTCTCATTGACAATCATGCCACGTTCTCCTTATTTTAATATTATAAATGTACACTCTCCAATATCTTTGATTTGGGGTTCCTAAAAATTTCAAAGTCCACTGGACAATAAAGGTGTTTGTCAAAAAGATCTGTCTGAGACCTCAGGCCTTTTACCCTAATCCAAGCTTCATCCCTGCCTTTATTGGTAGTTATATTACCTATCTTTATTGTCTTGCCAGGCTAGCATGGTTTCTTGTATAACATCTCTCTCTTTAGCTGAACTTAATGATAAAGATCTCCTTCCACCTCTAATTGACTGTGTCACTGAAAAAATATCATATAAAATTTAAACGATAGCAATGGCTGATGAATGCTTTTTTCTGTCATAAAAAAAATAAAGGGTAAAGATTTTTTGGCAAATTAGGATTAGGCCTGTCAAAATTGATACATAGTTCTTCTGTTTGCTCGCTCTAAATTTTTGAAAAACCTTAAAAAAAAACCTTACCACCATTCCCTGAACACTGTCTGAGTCATTTTTTTATGTTGAAAATTATTTCTCACCACTGAGAACCAAAGTTTTGAAAAATCAAATTAAAAAATACCTTCAAATCACCAAATTTAAGGTATCTGTTGCTAGAATATTCATTCTCAAAATTTCAAAGAAATATATAAATGACACTGGCTCGCTCCAATTTTTGTTCTTAAAAATCAAAAGAACAAATATTCAATTTGGGGTTCCCTGAAAGTGTGATAAAGTTATTGGTGTGTAAATTTTTTTGAACTTTAGACTGTATTTCAATGTTAACAGAAACAAAAACAAAAATAAGTCCATTTATCAGTAAAATATGGAAAATAAAAAAAAATTTGCAAAATTTTACTCTGGATAATTTTTTTGGACCATGATTTGTAAAATTCCATGAAGGTTGGATCAAGTTATTTATGAGTAAAACTTAAACATTAGACTGTTTTTAAATATTAACACCAAAAACTAGTAAACTATCTGGGGGCCTTGGTGGCCCAGTGGTCCAAGTAGTTCATCTATTGTACTACTAGCCCTGTCAACACTGAGGTTATGAGTTCAAACCCTGAACGTGGCAGGTGAGTTAGACTCCATTCTTAATTGACTAGGATTGCCAGCTTTCCTGACAAAGGTTGGTGGTTCTCTACAGGCACTCCAGCGTCCTCTACCAATAAAAACTGGCCTCCAGGAAATAGCCAATAACGCTGATTGGGACTTTAATCACCAATAATCAATCAATATAGAATTTTAAGAAGATAAATGCAAAATCAAAGCCTGCAATGTTTTACCTGGAGGATGTTCTCTTTCTTCTGATCGCATCTGACGCTTAGGTAGAAGGGGTTTATGTGGGTGTACAAGAACAGCTCCTCCTTGTGGTGAATGTAGACCGGAGTCGTCCATAGAACACTTTTTGAAGCTCTGTTTGGTTACATTACTTATTGGTACGTTAGGTACCCTGTTGCTTGTTATATGTTTTGCTGTTGATGGTCTTGATGCTAAAATAATAATAGTAAAAGAATACATTCCTCAAAGTCCATGTGTAATGATTTAAGACCATAAATTAAAAAACATGCAACCTTTAATCAATGATTTTTTAATGATATTTAATAATGATATATTCCCTCTCTTCTTAATTCAATGCAAAACATTCTTTTTTCTCATCCCTTCCAAAGTAAAATACTGTATGCAGATTGTTTGTTTGGGTGGATTCAATACAATTTCTATTTATTTGCCATTGTCTGCCCAAGTATTTAACATGTTTGAACCACTCAGGCCGTTGGTTTTTTTTCACATTTTGTCATGTCAGGGAATTTATACCGACTATACGTTCTAAGTTTTTCTCATTGTTGAAGGCAGCATGGTGACCTATAGCTGCTTAAATCCATGTCCTTTATTTAATATAACTTTGGATTATAATTATTAATTAATGTGTGCAAGAAATATCATTATTAACAGCAGCAAAAACAGCTCACAATGATAATAGCTTATGGTTATGGAGACTTGCATCTCATACCCTCCTATTTCCTCAAGCTCTTAGACATGGTTTGATAGATGGATGTTCTTGATCCAGAGAGCAGAAGAACCCTTCCTCTGTTACAGACCTACTTTTGGGTCATTAAATTTTCAATTATTCATTTCTTTTATCAATACAAGAAACTGACCTGAATCCTCTCTTGATGGGGACCTCACACAGGGAGCTGGATTAGTCTCAAACCAGTTAAAGAGATCAGCTACCAATGCATACAGATTCTGCTTCAAGTTATTGTGTGTATACAGAAAATCTTCATAAGACAGATGAAAACAATTGCTGGGTAAATGTTCACCACAGAACTTCTTCACTAGGCTGAGGTTATAAAGTGAGTCTGCTATACCAAGATTGGACTTCAAACAAATATCTGTCAATAAATTAACTCAGCCATTAAAATCTTAATATATTCAGTCTGTAATTTATTCAGTCTGTCTTTTATTCAATCTGGTTAGCAGTTGACTGCTTGGAACTAGTTTAACACGGACATATTTTCATGTACCTTTCCCTATTCAGGAACCTTGTCACTGTTTGTCTTTTGTTACCTGTATATCTTGATGTTTTTTTTGTCATTTGAATTTGGTATGATGGTAGATCTTTGACTTTCTTTGATAAATTTACTTACATCTTTTTTTAGACTAGGTGATCAAGAACTTAACGTATTGTACTGACACTGTAATTGTTGACCTCTATATGTCATTGGTTTGCAGTATACATATCCTTTTTTCATATTGGAAAAGACGAACATGTTTATTAAAAAAAAGTTAATGTTTTACAATGTAAAGGACTGATTTCATATCTAAGGAATGTAACAACAGTCAAATATAGTAAAATATGCATATATTTTTTTCTTAGAAACACTGATGTAATACATTTCAGGTAGTTGGAGGGACTCAACTATGGGGCTGTCTCTTGATCTCACATTGTAAGCGTTAATTCTTGTATCTAAATTAGAAAAAAGGTAATGTTTTTAGTATTTCAATCATTGTCAATGTTTATGTTATATTATTATTCATATTGAATTTTATATTTAATATTTTTTATCAATTTCATATGTTTCAGACTTCATGCCCTTGAACAATTTTGAGCATATGTATTATGGTCAATATTGCTTTCTATTTACGCACATGTATTTGATGGACAAAAATTTAAAGAAGGGTTGGGAGAGAATTTTGCTCTGCAAAAGGTCAATCACTGATACTTAAAGGAGGCATTGGGTTTAACTATCCTATTAATACCAGACACTCTTCATCTTGCAAATGTTAGGCTGGTAGGATGGAATGATTTGTAAGACTACCAAGAATACACTAGCAGGCAATAAATATTAGAAATTCTTGTTTTTCTCACCTGTGAGCTTGAGATGTTCAGGACAATAAAAATGTACTAACACAGCCAGACAACAACCATCACCAATATCCTGTAGAAATTCCTCTATAAATGGCATGTCTAATGAGGAATCACCTGATCTACTCACAATTCTCACCTGAAATACAAATGATTTGTATGAATTTCTCATGAAAAATCTCTCTGGATTCATTATTATGCATTGGATACCAATTTTCTTGGATTTTGTTGGTAGTGAAAAACCACAAATTTTAAATTTTCAACAAAGTATGAATTTCCTATAGCCTTGTAAGGAAACTTTGGCAAATCTGCAAAATCAAGTTTCCACAAAAGTACAATTGTTCTTCAATCCACGAAAATTGGTATTGCTAAACAGTAAATGAATCCACAGTATAAAAATTTAAATTCTACTGCAAAATCTCTTGATCTATCCATAATCAACCTGAAATACAAATACTACTGCAAAATCACTTGATCTATCCATAATCAACCTAAAATACAAATACTACTGCAAAATCTCTTGATCTATCCATAATCAACCTGAAATACAAATACTACTGCAAAATCTCTTGATCTATCCATAATCAACCTAAAATACAAATACTACTGCAAAATCTCTTGATCTATCCATAATCAACCTAAAATACAAATACTACTGCAAAATCTCTTGATCTATCCATAATCAACCTAAAATACAAATACTACTGCAAAATCTCTTGATCTATCCATAATCAACCTGAATTACAAATACTACTGCAAAATCTCTTGATCTATCCATAATCAACCAAAAAATACAAATTTAACCGCAAAATCTCTTGATCTATCTATAATCAACCTGAAATACAAATACTACTGCAAAATCTCTTGATCTATCCATAATCAACCTAAAATACAAATACTACTGCAAAATCTCTTGATCTATCCATAATCAACCTGAATTACAAATACTACTGCAAAATCTCTTGATCTATCCATAATCAACCAAAAAATACAAATTTAACCGCAAAATCTCTTGATCTATCTATAATCAACCTGAAATACAAATACTACTGCAAAATCTCTTGATCTATCCATAATCAACCTAAAATACAAATACTACTGCAAAATCTCTTGATCTATCCATAATCAACCAAAAAATACAAATTTAACCGCAAAATCTCTTGATCTATCTATAATCAACCTGAAATACAAATACTACTGCAAAATCTCTTGATCTATCCATAATCAACCTAAAATACAAATACTACTGCAAAATCTCTTGATCTATCCATAATCAACCTGAAATACAAATACTACTGCAAAATCTCTTGATCTATCCATAATCAACCTAAAATACAAATACTACTGCAAAATCTCGTGATCTATCCATAATCAACCTAAAATACAAATACTACTGCAAAATCTCTTGATCTATCCATAATCAACCTAAAATACAAATACTACTGCAAAATCTCTTGATCTATCCATAATCAACCTGAAATACAAATACTACTGCAAAATCTCTTGATCTATCCACGCCATAATCAACCTAAAATACAAATACTACTGCAAAATCTCTTGATCTATCCATAATCAACCTAAAATACTACTGCAAAATCTCTTGATCTATCCATAATCAACCTAAAATACTACTGCAAAATCTCTTGATCTATCCATAATCAACCTGAAATACAAATACTACTGCAAAATCTCTTGATCTATCCATAATCAACCTAAAATACAAATACTACTGCAAAATCTCTTGATCTATCCATAATCAACCTAAAATACAAATACTACTGCAAAATCTCTTGATCTATCCATAATCAACCTGAAATACAAATAAGCTATATGAATGATGTCTATTATCAGGACTCTTTCGATATATATATCATAGGGACCTTTGTTGTTGAGTGGTACAGGAAGTTCATCTAGTGATCACTTGCCTGTCAACTCTAGAGGTTGTGTGTTGGAACCCAGATAGTACACTCTGGATTCTCCATCATTGAAAAATGGCCCCCATGATATTGCTAAGCTTGCTGAAAGTAATGTTAAACACCAACAAACAAACAAACAAATGGTTACATTGTCCTTAAATTTTCATCACTTTGATACTAACATACCTTCATTTTGGACTGTCCTTCTAAAACCTGTGACCCCTTCTGCTCTTTACTTTGGACTGTACTACACACTTTATTGAACCAGAAATCAACAGCATTTTCTGTGTCTGACGGTAATTCACTCGATGCATTGAAAACAGCAAATCGTCTGTCAATGAAAAGTATTTATTACAATTTCTACTTATTGCTAACTTCACCACAATTTGTTATTTTTTTGTTAACACACTAGTGTAAATGATTTTTTATAAGTTTGTTGTTGTTTTTCATTTAGCTTTTGTTGCAATAATAGATGTACATATAAGACATTGGTTGCTGTTTAATACCTTTTACAAACTTCTACACTCAATTCTAGATACTTTGTGATATATATGTAAATAAACTGACCACCATGGACATAAGATGTGCTACTGCTAATTACAACTGCATACCAAATATCATTGACTTACCGTTAGTGGTTACCTATAAACTGACCTAGTTACAAACTTTAACATATAAATTATGCAAAAGTTTCAGTCAAAAGACAATGATTGAGCAGGTGGGGAAAATCTTCAAGGAAAGGGATGTGCTAATACAACTGCATACCAAATATCATTGACTAACCATTAGTGAGTACCAATAAACTGATGTAATTACAAACTTTAAGGATGTACTCAGGTCAGGTTTAGGAATTTTTGTGAAATGTTCGGACTCCTTGAGTTTTTTCCTACAATACAGGGTAAAACATTTTGACCCATATCACTCACTTTTCTTTTCATAAAAGATTCAATAGGTCATAACCAAAATTTAAGCACATTCTATATTTTTTTCTTACGATTTGAGACCCAAATAATTTTAATGCTAGATATAAGGTAAAAGTCCGAGTCAGTCTTTTCCCGCCATTTTAAAAAAAATCAAATATCTCAAAAAGGAGTTCCATAACCTATCAATATTTTTAGCTTGTTTTGTTCCTTAATTAATGCTCTTCTGACTTATAGTATCAATTTTAAATTCTATATTTTTTAATTTCGCCTAACTACATCCTTAACATATAAACTTTTCAAAAGTTTCAAAGTCAACAGACCATGACTGACCAGGTAGAGCCAAATAATCTCATTGAATGAGATGCGTTGAAGCTTATACTTCTGCATACCAAAAGTCATTGACTTACCATTTGTGGTTCCCCTTAAACTGGCCTCACCACAAACTTTAACAAATGGTTGACACCAACGCCACCCAAAACAGCACATCTGTGTCTCGCCTTTCAATTTACAACTTTGCTCAGACAAGGTAAAAAGAAAATTATTTAAAAAAATTATGCTTGGTGGTGTAAAAATTAGCACCTTCAAACCCTACCTCCCTTGACATTAAAACTATTTCTAAACATGCTAAAGTTTCACTTACCTAACTGCCTGTACAACTCTTTCTACACTAACTGTTTCACTGATGTAAGCCATCATGAGACAATCAATCAGGGCTAGATGAGCATTCTGAAAAAAATCATACATCAAATTTAACATGTACAAAGAAAAATTGAATAGAAATCCCTATTCACATTTTGTCATGTCATGGCCTTTGATAGCTGACTTTACAGTTTGCTCATTGTTGCAGGCCAAATAGAGACCTATTGTTGCTTAAATCCATGTCATTTGGACATCAATGTCCAGATAGTAGTCTCACCGACAATCATACCACATTTCCATATTTTAAATTGACACTATCTTTTATTAAAACATTTTCTAGTTTTTTCCCTTTTTTTAACAAGTTGTTGTTGCAGTGCAAAGAAGGTTCCTAATTTTCCTTCGAGTGTGTACCACTGAAATATACCTTACCATTTGAAGGTCATTTAAAAATATTTCTATGCATGACTTTCATAGAAATTTGTTTGCAGAAGGTTCACATTGAAATTTAGATAATTATTAAAGATATCCAAATCAAACTGCAGCTTATCTTTTTTCTGGTTTCAATACTATCTTTTAATTAGAGTTTATTCTTTCATCTTAAGAACTGTACAAAGAAATCTACTGAGCACAGATGATAAGTAACTGGACAAAAATTGCTCCGTAGAGGCTTGTAAATAGGTAAATTTTTTTAAATAACACACCATCATAATCTTTGATGATAAAAAAACAATCAAACACTCCATTAGAGCAATGTAGTTTAAGAATTTAAGAAGAGAAGGAAATATGACCTTTTTACTTTTATAAGCGAAAGAATCTTGATAAAGGGAGATAACTCTACCTCTAAAAATTAAATAAATATTACTTGTATTAGGGACAACATCAAAAGTTCAATGTAGGATAAAAAACTTAATTCACATAGTTTTTTCACTGACCCAGCCCCCCCCCCCCCCCCCATCTTAACTTAATTTGGAAAAAATTGATTGACCAATATGGGCATATGCTTTCAGAGTATACTTTTTGTACCATGGGTCTTGTTTCTCCTCAACAATGTATGTTTGTTCTGTATATTGACTTGGACATCACTTTTAAAAAATATTGGAAAAAAGTGGTGTATTTTTAGTATGCATCAAAAAAGGCACTGTTTAATTATAATTTTATAAACACTACAGTCAGAATGGATTCTACATTTTTCATCTGCCCACTATTGGCATGTATAAATAGTGGGTTTACAGTTTTGATTGTTTTTGTTTCTTTTCTCAAATGAATATAAAACAGTCCATTGTTTCATATAAAATATAGCTTTAAACTAAATAGTGGTCCATTGAAATGCATGGTGATGACAGGGCAGTGCATTTGTGCCAACTGTGGAGAGAGGGAAAAGCACAATCCCAAATGAATGTAGTGAATGTGATATGATCTATGTAATTTCTATTCAATGTCTGTTGACCACTGTCATATTTTTCTACTATCTCAAAATTGTATTTGAATTTATACTTCAGTTTTCATTTTAATAATTAAATAATTAACACAATTCAAAGAAAATTTTATAGTTTGTTTTTAAAATGCCACCATGCCTGGACCAAAACAATCTGTGTTGATCTGTATATGGTTTCATATCATTCAAAATTCACGTTCAATAAAGCGTTTGAACGACATAGATACTATAATTAATTTCGCCCCAATACTTTCGGCAAAAAAAAACAAAAAAACAATTTGATGGCATTCATTTGGTTTAAAAGTCCAAACATATGTTGGGGCCGAACTTGAATCCGTTTTTTTCAATCCGAAAATCGATGTCGGATAACAAAACTTGCAGCGATTTTTACCTCCCCCCCCCCCCCCTCAACCCCAAAACTATTTGAATTAAGTTTTTTATCTGACATCGATCTTTTGATGTCGTCTCTTAGTATATATTACCTCTGACTGATTGTAGAATGTCATGAATGTAGAAACCGTACGTACATGCATGAGAATTTGCTCATTTGGGAAATCAGCAAAAATTAACCCCTGGGAAGATTTCTATGTTAACCACGTTAACAATAACTTATATAATGGTAGACAGTTAACTTCTACATCATTTAGTCTCTGGTGGAGAGTTGTCTCATTGGCAATCATACCACATCTTCTTATTTTTACAGTGTATACAGTGATGGGATTTGCCTATACAGTGACAATAAAGATGTCAATAACAACCTGGTGAAATGGTGCATTTTTCATCAATATGGTCTCTGTAACTTCTGTTTCATCTGGTTCCACAACATAAATGCCCTTCCTTGACAGCACCTGAATGATACTCCAATGTCCTGTAATGGTAAAACATACATGTATTTACAGACACACATTATTTAAATATGTAGCTATAGTGTAAGGTATATAAGAAAATGAAATAAGTATTTTATATGAAGTGTTCTCCACAGAAATTCTAAATGACATCAGTTATTAAGTAAAATTTTGAAAACATATTGCATCAGTGAAAACCACATCTTTGCAACAGAAACTGTTTTAGAAGAAAGTCCATTTTGACAGGATCAGGGTAAAATATGTAAACAGCATCATGGTGCCATTACATAATTATGATATTACTAAAATCTGATGCTAAAATGCCCATGGGGTACATTTGTAACACTGCACAGAATATAATGCATTCTGGGTAATATTTTCAAAAGCGTACGCCAAAATGCTGTGATTGGCCAAATTCAACCAATGATGTAATGTTGTTTTCATTTTGGTGTACGAACAATGAAATTACCCATGGTCCTTTAGAATTTGAAACGGCTAATTATGATATTACTAAAATCATGTCAATAATGTCTATTACTATACTTTAAAATAACTCAGAGAAGAAGAAGACAACCAAGAACACTGATGATTAAAACATTTCTCAGTGGTGCTAAGATGTATTATTTTTTTTTTTTCGAAAGGTGCGAGTCAAGTTCTATCTCTGTGTGATACGGGTGCTCCAAGAACGGAGGAAATAACTCAGAGAAGAAGAAGACAATCTAGAACTCTCTGATGATTTAAAACATTTCTTCAGTGGTGCCAGTTCTGTCTCTGCGTGACACGGGTGCTCCGAGAAAGGAGGAATTTACTTAGAGAAGAAGAAAACAATCTAATGATTAAACACATTTCTTCAAGTTTGTTATATTTCTTCTTTTTTTTTTTAGTGGTGCGAGTTTGATAAAGTGGTGCAAGTCATAATAATTAGTGAGAGTGTTTGAGTGGTGCAAGTTGGCTGTGGGCCGTGTTGTTGGGCAGTACGTCGACTGAGCATGCGCGACAGTGTGTAAGACACGGATCGATAACGGTCTCCGAATTTGGATATTTTCTCAAAAATTGGCGTTTTCTGTGAAAAAAAGATTGTTTCAAAGGCAAATTTAGGAATTACAAAACACTACATTTATACGTCATATCATGAATATTTCTGACTTTGTATGGTTTCAGAGGAGTTGTGGATTAATGAAATTGGTCTCTTCCTTTAGTAGTATAGATGTTGGCATCATAACAATGATAGACATAATAAAATGCTCCGCAGGGCGCAGCTTGATACGACCGCAGAGGTCGAACCCTGAACAGTTGGGGCAAGTATGGACACAACATCCAAGCTTGATACAGCTTTGCATTTGGATTGTGATTAAATATTTGACACAGCATAGGTTTCTGACACAGAATGAATGTGGTCTAAGAACTTAAAAATTTTAAATTGGACATTCACCTATTATGGTCCAATATCCAAAATCTAAATACATGGTTAGATTCAGCATATCAAAGAACCCCAAGAATTCAATTTTTGATGAAATCAAACAAAGTTTCATTTTGGACCCTTTTGACCTCAATGTGGACAAAGTTGATAACGGGGCCCAAAAATCAAAAATCTAAATACATGGTTAGATTCAGCATATCAAAGAACCCCATATATTCAATTTTTGTTGAAATCAAACAAAGTTTAATTTTGGACCCCGATTTGGACCAACTTGAAAACTGGGCCCATAATCAAAAATCTAAATACATGTTTAGATTCAGCATATCAAAGAACCCTAAGAATTCAATTTTTGTTAAAAACAAACTAAGTTTAATTTTGGACCCTTTGGACCTTAATGTAGACCAATTTGAAAACAGAACCAAAAATTAAGAATCTAAATACACAGTTAGATTAGACATATCAAAGAACCCCAATAATTCAATTTTTGATGAAATCAAACAAAGTATAATTTTGGACCCTTTTGACCTCAATGTGGACAAAGTTGATAACGGGGCCCAAAAATCAAAAATCTAAATACATGGTTAGATTCAGCATATCAAAGAACCCCATATATTCAATTTTTGTTGAAATCAAACAAAGTTTAATTTTGGACCCAGATTTGGACCAACTTGAAAAAATGGGCCCATAATCAAAAATCTAAATACATGTTTAGATTCAGCATATCAAAGAACCCTAAGAATTCAATTTTTGTTAAAATCAAACTAAGTTTAATTTTTGACCCTTTGGACCTTAATGTAGACCAATTTGAAAACGGAACCAAAAATTAAGAATCTAAATACACGGTTAGATTCGGCATATCAAAGAACCCCAATAATTCAATTTTTGATGAAATCAAACAAAGTTTAATTTTGGACCCTTTGGACCTCAATGTGGACCAATTTAAAAACTGGGCCCAAAATCCAAAAACTAAATACAGGGTTAGATTCAGCATATTAAAGAACCCCAAGAATTCAAGAATAAAACCCCATTGAAATTGGTCAAGAAATAAGCAATTTATACGAAGTATCTTCTTTTGCAAAATACTGTGCAATTAAATATTTCTTGCTATTGCGCAATACTGTACAATTGACAATTTCTTGCTATTGCGCAATATTGTGCTATTGGATATTTCTTGCTATTGCGCAATACTGTGCAATTGAAGATTTCTTGCTATTGCGCAATACTGTGCAATTGAAGATTTCTTGCTATTGTGCAATACTGTGCAATTAAAAATTTCTTGCTATTGCACAATACTTATTATATAATAATTTACACATCCTGTTTGGTGTGTATCTCCTACCATATCATTATTATTTGCTTTTAAATATAAATCAGAAATAACCAACTTAAAATGGAAAATTTTAAAAGAAAAAAAAAAGGAAAAAAAGAAAAAAAAAGGAAAAAAAAAAAAATCCCCCCCAAATTTTTGGAACCCCCTTATGATTCATCACCCCCAAACTCAATCCCAACCTTTCCTTTGTGGTATGGTACCTTGCAGTACAATTTCAGAGAGATTCATACACTTGAACACAAGTTATTGTCTGGAAACTAGAAAAATGTGTTTTTTGGCCCCTTTTTGGCCCCAAATTCCTAAAATATTGAGGCAGTTAACCCCATCATCAATCCCAGCCTTCCCTTTGTGGTATGGTACCTTACAGTACAATTTCAGAGAGATCCATACACTTACACACAAGTTATTGTCCTGAAACTAGAAAAATGCTTGTTTTTTGCCCCTTTTTGGCCCCTAATTCCTAAAATATTGAGGCAATTACCCCCATCATCAATCCCAGCCTTCCCTTTGTGGTATGGTACCTTGCAGTACAATTTCAGAGAGATCCATACACTTGAACACAAGTTATTGTCTGGAAACTAGAAAAATGCTTATTTTTGGCCCCTTTTTGGCCCCCAATTCCTAAATGTTTCGGCAATTACCCCCAAACTCAATTCCAGCTTTCCCTTTATGATATGGAACCTTGTAGTACAATTTCAGAAAGATCCATACACTAACACACAAGTTATTGTCATAAAACTAGAAAAATGCTTGTATTTTGCCCCTTTTTTGGCCCCTAATTCCTAAAATTTTGAGGCTATTACCCCCAAAATCAATCCCAGCATTCCTTTTGTGATATGGAACCTTGTGGTACAATGTCAGAGAGATCCATACACTAACACACAAGTTATGTCTGGAAGTTACAAAAATGCTTATTTTTGGCCCCTTTTTGGCCCCTAATTCCTTTACTGTTGGTACCATAACCCCCAAAATCAATCCCAACCTTCCTTTTGTGGTATTGAACCTTGTGGTAAAATTTCATAGAGATCCATTCACTTAAACTAAAGTTAGAGTGCGAAAACCAATGTGTCTTCGGACGACGCAGGACGACGCCGGACGACGACGACGACGACGCCGGACGACGACGACGACGACGACGACGACGACGACGCCAACGTCATACCAATATACGACCACAAAAATTTTTTTGCGGTCGTATAAAAACGATATTAAGCTTCAGACTTTTGATATAAATTTGACTGTTAAATTGACAGTGCATCAAATGAAATGTTCAACATAAGTGTACTAAAATCTGCCTTAGACTCTTTATTAATGCAATATCACGCTGTCAGAACTGTACTTTCTAAAACCACATTTCCTAATACCGGATGTTGACTTGAAAATGATAAAACACGGACCAGAGATGATGTGTTAAATCCGTGTACGCTTTCAAAGCACAAATGAGTTTGTATAGATCTTTCCACGTTATTTTTTCTTGAAAATACTTGAAATGAATGTAAGATAAAGGTATCAATGATATTGTTAGCATTTTTGAAGAATTCAGAAGCAAAATTTAATCTCACACATGTGCACACGTGTACTGGTTTCAACAACATGGTTCTGTCGAATTTTCTCTTAAAACTTATTCTTGATTTTTTAAAAACTTTATCATTAGAATTCTATTTCAAAATGTATTTCTGATAGGCTAAATCATTTTTACTAAGTACATGTAAGAGTTCATATCAATCAATGCATCATACCCCCAGTACCGTAATTGGAAAGTCCTGAGAAATCGATATTGAAAGTACGTGAATTGTGATCAATACATGATACCAGTCTACCCAGGTTATTCGTTCTATTTTTAAAGCATGTAAACATCGGTTCAAATTCCTGGAATCCTTGATGAAGTAACTGAATCTGATTGGCTAAGATAAAATTAGTGAGGAAGGGATTTTCTATTTTGGTAACGCCAAGAACTTTTTTTAACTAGTCTGTCTGGCATATTGATGACAAGATTTGATTGCCCGAGGAGTATATAGTTTAGTCCCGGGCGTCGGGCTAGTGGATTTTTTAACCCCTGCACAGGCAACATGACGAGGCACATTTTTTTTCATATTTTAAACCAGACTTTAACTAGTTGATACCAGTCAGGGGAATTACTTAAATGAGTGATTTCTTTAATCACTATTTCAAGTAACATTTTTCCAGAAATGTTGGAAGTAAGAGTTGTCTTTCTTTAATAATCACCTATTTAAGGCCAATTAAAATTAATTGATAGATTTTCATCCCCGCCCGCCCCTCTGAAATCGTTCCGCCCCAATTTTTTTTATTTTGAAAAATTTACGATTTCCAGATTTTGTTCATTTTCGTTACCGGTAACTGTCGATAATTTCGTTTCATTAATAACATCCTGTTTCAAATTTTGGTTTTTGCATTACTTTGTATGTTTGATTCGTTATACATGTATATACATGATAGAACCTTATTATTACACTTGCATATATGAAGAACACGTCACAAGAGCGTTTCATATCTAATAAAAAATAAAAAATAAAATCCTCCCACCCACCCCATTTTTTTCAAAAATTTGGATGAAAATCTACTAATTAAATTTACTTGGCCTAAGTAGTACAAATAAATCACTAGACTAAGTGATTTAATTTTATTGTAGCTTTAAATATATAATACTAATGATCCAGGGACTAATTTTGTTGCTAAAATTATCAGAACCAACATCTGTGTTTATAGGATGACCGGTCATGTCAGGTGATGACCTTGTACTGAATCTGGGATAATGACATGAAAATCACTTGTTTAAGTATTATACCTCTATTTTCTTCCAAAAAATCACTTCTTTAAGTATTATTATTTTAATTACCCCCACTAATTTCAACACCCCCGAACAGTAAAATTTTGGTCGCGAACAGTAAAATTTTATTACATAATCTGTAAGATGAAACCTTGAATTTTACAGGAAAAATACTCCCACTGCTGGGAAAAATCTGTTCAGAAAATATTAGTTCATTATGTAAAGCCTTCATTATAGCATTTTTTCAACAAATATAGAATTTACAGATGAATGATTGCATCAAAGGCATAAACCTTGCTACTTAAAGAAGCAAAAGGTTCTTTTTTTTCAATTTTACTAATAATTAGATATAATCTAAACCTGTATGTTTAAAATTTTGGTAAAACTAAAAAATCACAGAATTTCTGATTTGCTACTTAAATGAGTGATTTATAAATCACTTATTTCAGTAATTCCCCTGACTGGATACCTTGCCATTGTGAGTGTACATTTCCAAACATGTTCCTACAGGCTTGACAGTACAGTTCACTGGTTACCATCAGATTAGCTAGTCTTGGTTTAACGTGCAAGTATCCCTGAAGAAAAAAAACAACATTTAACACTAATTTTTTTGTGTTTGTAATATAACTTACATGACAAATTTGCTGCTATCATGGGTATAATCTGATTTTAATATGTTCTATGAAGTACTCTGAGTAGAGCTTTTCCTAAACATTTTGTAACAGTCCTGAGTTCCTTTTTGCTGTCCTAAATTCGATTATTCTTCTTTTTTAGATGTTATTTTTAAATGTAGAATACTTAAAACAAAATCATTTTTTTCTTCATTCGAACAATATCATGTATATTAGCAGCCTTAATGAAAAAATTCGTAAGGGTTCCGCGGAACCCAGTGTCTCGCCTACTTTTGCTGTTAATCGCAGGCTCAACAAAATTGAGGAAAAAAATTAATAAAAATATTCCTCTCTATACTATCTTTTGATTGTAAGTAGCTTCTGTCCAAGTTTGGTAAAAATCCAGGATAATTTATGAATCTAATAAATGTTTTAAAAACTTAAACTGCAGAATGTATGTAATGTTGACTGGAAGAAAAACTAAGTCCATTTATAAGTAAAATATGGAAAAGATGGAACAAAATTTTATCAAAATTTCCTTCTAGATACTAGCTTTTGATCATAAACAAGCTTCTGTCCAAGTGTGGTACAAATCCAGGATAGTTTAAGAAAGTTGTTAAAATTTTAAAAACTTTATCCACAGAGTGAATGTAATGTTAACTGGCAGAAAAACTAAGTCCATTTATAAGTAAAATACGGAAAAAAATGGAATTTTTTTTTTACAAAATTTACTTCTGGATACTATCTTATGATCATAAACAACCTTCTTTCCAAGTTTGGTAGAAATCCAGGATAGTTTAAGAAAGTTATTAAAATTTCAAAAACTTTAACCACAGAGTGAATGTAATGTTTCCTGGCAGAAAAACTAAGTCCACTTATAAGTAAAATACGGAAAAAATGGAATTTTTTTTTACAAAATTTACTTTTGAATATAATCTTACGATCATAATCAAGCTTCTGTCCAAGTTTGGTAGAAATCCAGGATAGTTTAAGAAAGTTATTAAAATTTCAAAAACTTTAACCACAGAGTGAATGTAATGTTTCCTGGCAGAAAAACTAAGTCCACTTATAAGTAAAATATGGAAAAAATGGAATTTTTTTTTTACAAAATTTACTTTTGAATATAATCTTATGATCATAAACAAGCTTCTGTCCAAGTTTGGTAGAAATCCAGGATAGTTTAAGAAAGTTATTAAAATTTCAAAAACTTTAACCACAGAGTGAATATTTGTAGACGCCGCCGACGACGACGCCGCCGACGGAATGTAGGATCGCTATGTCTCGCTTTTTCGACAAAAGTCGAAGGCTCGACAAAAATCAAAGAAGTCAATAAATGAATTGTTTGACAACTTTTAATATACAAGTGTTCTTCTTATAGACAGTGTTTATTAGTTTGTAGCTTTATGTAACATATATATGTATATATATATATATTAGATTTTTCCATTATGTTTTGGCATAAATACCCACGATAAATGAAACTAAAATACTTGTTACACAAGCAGGAGTCTTGGCACTGTAAATTTTATTCAATCACTACTTGGAATGTGTTCTTAACAAGTCTGATTACTTTTTTATTATCTTGTTTAGGAACTTCCAATTTTTTTTAGTGATTTTGAACTGTTGCTATACTTGTAGGTTTTTACAGTTTAGTAAATATGTTATTTTATATTCTTGTTTGATGAGACAACCACGACAAACATGCTTTTAGGAAAGTCTATACTACATTATATGCTCCAGAAGCAAACATTTATGGTAGATGGGTCAATTTTTGTGTACATTGGGTACTACTTCCATGTTAAAAAGCTTCAACATGACAGAAAACTTCATACTGGTTTTCCTTTTTTTAGGGTTTTTTTTGTCAAACATTACTAAGAACAATGAAGAATCATACAATTTGCTACAGATCTGTATATTTCATTACTGATCATGCTAATAATATAGGTTCTCACTAAGACAAGTTAGGACTCCTGAAAATTTGTCTGGACTCATCATTTTCAGAACTGGTGAGTCCAAAGATAAATCAAGATTGAAAAATGTTAATTAAGAGAGACGAAAGATACCAAAGGGACATTCAAACTCATACATGCCATAAGCTGAAAATAAACTGACAACGCCATGGCTAAAAAAGAAAAAGACAAACAATAGTACACAAAACACAACATGGAAAACTTAAGACTGAGCAACAAGAATCCCACCAAAAATGTTGTATCAACTAAGCACACATACATGACATATCTGACATCATTTTATAGCAAAAGTTTAAAAGTAATCTAAACTTGGTGTCATTTCCTTGCTCTATTTTGACATATGACTGAATTAATAAATTATACTGCAATCAAATTTATTCTTCTCACTGTTAGACTCAAGGCCAACACTGAATGGTCCCTGATTGATTGATTGTTGGTTGCTTAACGTCCAGTGAAATGGTCCCTGAACTCAACAGCAAAAATCCAGTCCTTAGTGAGATACATTGAACCTGAAGAAGTATTGTAACTTGTTACATAAACATGCACCAATAACCTTTAGGGAGCTCATCAGGTAGCACCTGTCTGATATATGCATGTGACATGTATTAGACATCATAATAACAGTGCTATTTTATTTTCTTTTAAATATAAATAAGAAGATGTGGTATGAGTGCCAACGAGACACATATCCATCCAAGTCACAATGTTTTAAAAGTAAACAATTATAGGTTAAAGTACGGCCTTCAACACTGAGCATTGGCTCACACCGAACAGCAAGATATAAAGGGCCCCAAAAAGACTAGTGTAAAACAATTCAAACAGGAAAACCAAAAGAAACGAGAAACACTTATGAACCACACCAACAAACGACAACCAATGAAAAACAAGCTCCTGACTTAGGACAGGTGCATAAAAATGCAGCGGATTTAAATATTTTAACAGGCGCCAACCTTCACTCTAACATGAAACATTGGTATAATATTACAACATAAAAAGCCATATTTCATAGTAAAATTTGACAAAATGGCATCCATTGTAACTGTTGCATTACCTCTGATGTTTCATAAAATGGAGGCTTGAATTCTGCAGGAACTTCTCCTTTGTATGATTTTTCCAGGATCCAGGCTAGTGATGCTTGTAACTTTGCCTATAAAATTGAAAGTTTAAATTTATGTAAAAGTAAAACTTGTAATAAAATTGTATATTATTTTGCTACAGAGTATTTTTCTTTTAAAATATCACTGGGTGCCATTTTCGTCCAGTATTTTATACTACAAAGTTTATATAATAGACAGAATGTCAATGCGTCATAATCATATATGTAAACTTAATAAAAAGCATTGAAAGTTAGTACTGATGAAACATGCATGTTGGGTTTCTTTTACATTGAAAATGTGAACTAATGGAAATAACAGTTCTTAAATAACCATTATAATAGAAGTAAGAGAGATAGAGTTATCTACCTTTTGCAAAACTAGACTGTTCCACAAGGAACTTGCTTACATGATACATGCACGAAACAAAACTCACTCTTTTGAAGTTGAAATGCTATTGTGGTATTGAATTGAATAATAACCATGTACACAATACTTATCAAATCAATACACACATTTCTATTTTGTATGATTAGGTTACATGTAAATTTATATTAAATGTATACAATTATTATTCTAATATTTTCATAATTAAACACAAAGAAAAGAAATACAACAATCGATTAGATCAAAGACACAATAATTATAATTCCAAAATACGTCACTTCCGGAGAGTATAAAATATCAAAATTGGTAAAATTTGATGGACACGAATTTCTGGATCGTTCAATTTGTATTATCCGGAAATTTGGGTCTGCCAAAATTTACCGAGTTTGACATTTTATACTCTCGGGAAGTGACGTATTTTGGAAATTCTGGGAAATCATTTTGAAATAAAAGTAAATATTTGCTCACCTCAAATGGAATCATATCTTATTTTATCATTTCTTTTGGATATTGCTGGAAATATTTTGCATCAATAAGCACAAAAAAGGTAAGACTTTGTAACTATGCAAAAATTTCTAGCCGGCAATGAAGATTTCATGCCAAAATTGGGTCTCAAAGTTCCCCCAAAAATTCTCTCTCAAAGTCCAGACGTAAAAAAAATGGCTTCAGTGTTATGACGTCGTAGGACATGTAGGAAGGCGTCACAGAAAAAATTAAAATAGCCTTGCAAGACGTCATAATAATTTGGATTAGCAGAGGTTAAGAAATTTTGTTACAGCTCACTAGCCCAGGGCTAATTGGTAGCAGGATTTTACTAGCCCTGTTGGAAGAACTGCTAGCCCATCAAAACTGGCCTGCTAGCCTGAGTATGCCTTAAAAATTTAGAGTTTGACGCATTATAAATATGAATTCTATAAGCTTAACAATTTTTATCCCTTGTACAGTAGATTTTGGCAAATCGGATACCCAAAACTTATGTCAGTAAAAAAATATCCCATTAGCCGATATATTCAATTTATAGTCGATAATATTGTATATTCATCATTTTTTGTTCATTGAACATGTTGAATATTCTGCAATAATGAGTTGACCAAATCTGGAGATGGTGCAAGTCTTGACCACTGCTATACATGTATATATAAAATGATTGGAGTGATTTTTATCAGATACATCATCACGTTTGTGTAAAATAATTATCAGCTGGTTATATGAAATGCTCATATTTGTTTTCAGTTTTTAAACAGTCAGGGGACTTACTTAAATGAGTGATTTTCTAAATCACTGATTCAAGTAACATTATGTACATAAAGGTTGAAAGTAAGAGTTGTCTTTCTTAAATAATCACCTATTTAAGTAGTACAAATTAATCACTAGACTAAGTGATTTAATTTTATTGTAGCTTTAAATATAGAATACTACTGATCCAGGAACTAATTATGTTGCTAAAATTATCAGAACCAACATCTGTGTTGATAGGATGACCAGGTCATGTCAGGTGATGACCTTGTACTAAATCTAGGATAATGACATAAAAATCACTTGTTCAAGTATCATACCTTAATTTCCTTCCAAAAATTCACTTCTTTAAGTATTTTTATTTTAATAACCCCCACTAATTTCAACACCCCCAAACAGTGAAATTTTGATCGGGAACAGTAGAATTTTATTACATAATCTATAAGATGAAACCTTGAATTTTACAGGAAAAATACTCCCACTGCTGGGAAAAATCTGTTGAGAAAGTATCAGTTCATTATGTAAATCCATTTTTATAGCATTTTTTCAAGTAAAATAGAATTTGCAGCTAAATGATTGCATCAAAGGCATAAACCTTGATGCTAAAAAGAGGCAAAAAGTTCATTTTTTTCAATTTTACTAATGAAAAGATATTATCTAAAGCTATGTGTTTAAAATTTTGGTAAAACTACAAAATCACAATTTGTAACAAAACTTCAAATTTGCTACTTAAATAAGTGATTTAAAAATCACTTATTTCAATAAGTCCCCTGACTGTTAAATCCTATATTTATTAAAATAAGTCAAATGACCTCAAATATTTATGTGAATAAATATCAACCATCCACTGTTTGTGTCTTTTATATTTGTTTTATAAACGAGGTAATATCCATATTTACATCATTCACTTGTAAGCCAATTGTGGGCTATAAATAGATTACAAACTGAGTACAGTCTCCAAACTGAAATTATATTTGTGCTATAAATAGATTACAAACTGAGTACAGTCTCCAAACTGAAATTATATTTGTTATATATTTTATTTCTTTAAATTTCAAATTTATTTGAATATCAATGAAGATTATCATGATTGATGAAATATTATTGCATCAAGTTTAAGTTTTCTGAAGACTGTTTATGTTTAGGTCACGGTTCTGGAGGCTTCTTCACAGTATGTTTACAAAACAAAAAGGCGTCCATAACATGTGGTCAAATTTATATCTGACAAAAGTCAGGTTTCTACTGTCAAAAGGGATTCACATTTATATTGCAATAAATTATTCAGAAGGAGGTACAATCAGTTTACGTTATATTTCTCTGGTTGCATGAGCAATGTACATGTACAATACCCCATGTACTGAGAAATCGATATTGAATTCAACAGAAAGTACGGGATCCACCACGAGTTATTTGTTCTATTTTTAAATTAATACATGTACAAAATCAGGTCAAATTCCGGGAATCCCAGATGACATAGTTGAATCTGATTGGCTAAGATAGAAAATCTTTTTTGGAAACACCATGAATGTTTTGTCACTAGTCTGTCGAGCATATTGGGTTACAAGTTATGATTGCCTGAGGCCTAAATGCTGTAGTCCCGGGCGTTGGGCGTGTGGATTTTTTAACCCCTGATTAGGCGAACGGACCATGACTCATTCACAGGTAACACCAGACTCATATCAATAGAAACAAATAGTATTGACGAAAGCCTACATCTTGTTTGGATTTTTCAAAGGTCTCTGCTGACAAGCACTAAAGCAGAAGTAATGCCAGTATTCAAGACAGGGTCTGCTCGGTCTTTAATTTCATGTTATAATTAACCATAAGCTTTAAGTTATGTACCTTCTGAGAATCATACTCGTCCATTGGAACTATCTCTATGACTTCGTCTGAATTGTCCATTGTGTTTTTTTCAGTTAAAGCTGTTTACGATTTCAAAAACATCTTCTTCGCAAACAAATTACGAGGTAGACGAACTGAAGTCCAGTCACCATACTCTGATGAAAAGACCAATTTACAGTGAAAGTATATTTGTCAAAGGGACTAGACTCGTTTGGGGTGTTAATGAGCAGAACAAATTTTCGCTGTTATTGGAGAATTCACATCTTTTTCAGTGTCAAAATATATTTTCTCTGAAAATATTTTCTAAATGTATTTGCATTTATGCGCATGCGTTATTTTATGTTTTCGTTTCCTGTAGAATGGGATTTGTTTAAAATAAAGACTGCACTTCCGGCGTTAGACCCAGCGTCCGGCCTGAAAATACACGAGCGGTTATATTCATTTTCTTTTGTATTCAAATGAATCTTCTTCTGTATAACACATAAATGCATGAACGTCTTTGTGTTCTAACTCTAAACACATCAAGTTCTCAGTCGAGTAAGTTATCACACAAATAGATTAGCGATAAAGTAGATTTATAAAATTTAAAAAAACTTGTTTTTTAATGTTTCAATGGCGATTTTTTTAAATCATTTTGGCTTCTAATAAAGGAAAAGGTTGATATATTATGAAGATCAAGATTTTTAATAAAAAAAACTATTTTTGGTGCCAAAACCTAACAGGCGAAACGAAAAGACAATTGGTGGACCTTAAAACACAATATTCACTTGTAAATGTATCCAAACTAACAAAACTATACTTATTCATTTTTGTATTACCAATCTTGAGCTCAGACAACATATTTTTTTGGTAATAATACCGCTCTCTTCGCCAAGTCGGAGCAGATTATTTCAATATCATTTCTTGAATATTGCTAAGATGTGGTTTATGCTGTACCATTTTTTCTAAAACAATTCTACAAAGTATCATCATTGCACTTATTCATGCTGCGCCAGGTTCAGAAAAATTAAGATACAGAGAGTAAAAGAACCATTGTAGTAAAGTCAAATATGACAACTTTATAGTTTTGAAATGAAATATTAGAAATAAGCTTCAATCAGTTGATAAAATAAATGGCATAAAAATATTCGGTTTTTTCTCTCTCGATACAATGAAGGAGTGACTTTACTGAAGTTTCACCATAAATTTAATAACATGCATTACACCCCTAATAAACCAAATACTTTAATTCTTGAAAAAAAACCAGAGCCGGCCAATATTGTGTTTATAAAAAAGTAAAGATCATGATAATATATAGCAACAGAATAGAAAATAAATGATAATAATTGCATTAAGATAATTATGTTTCAATTCATTAAAAAATTACAAATTGATAATATTAGAAATTCATTATTAAACCACCTAATATACATGTGAAAATCTAGAAATAGCTAGAAATGGGTTACGCATGAACTACATTCTGTAGACCTGTGTGTTCAGCTATTAAAAGGAAAAGAATGTCAACATTGAAAGTGAAACAAGAATAAACCATTTGGTTGACTGAATCGATCCACAAAAACTCATTAACGATGATTAACATATTTTTATAACCTATAATATGAAATCAAACCGTGAGACCTAGAAAAATTCAATTGCACGAGTTCGCTATCTATTCATATCTATATTTATAATAGAAAAACAAAAGAAATGGAGTATCCATCCATGACACAAAATCAGTACATGCACAGCAAAAAAAAAACACATTATGTTTATATTGGGAAACATTGAAACGCTGCCTCCCTGTCACCAGAGATCATAGGGTCACACAGAAAAAGAGAGTTAAAAGGTCTATAAAGTGATAGGTTCGACGTCCAATTTTTACCGTCGGAATAGAACACGTTAAAGAAAGGGAAATCGTAATACTTGTGATTATATATATGATCCGTTCATCCTATTTTGACTCCTCAAAATTCAAGAGTCTATCCCAAATTGAGGTAAATTATGTGGCCTTCCAATAACCGTTTTGATTCCTAACATCACTGAAGAGACATTAATTGCCGAAATCCGGATATGGTGTACAAAAAATATTTGCACCTTTGTTTGCGGTATACCATCTTCGCCGCAAGTTTATTGTTTTCTGTTTGGTATTAAATTTAAAGTTAAGATCCATTTATTACACCTTGTGATCCGTTTATTTGGCAATCGCCAATGGCAGTCAGCAGGATTTAAGAACATTTGTTGTTCGACCTGTTAGTCAAATGCGTTTTGTTAAAATATACTTTTTCACTTTTTTGATCTTTTGGAAAATGTTGTTTGTGCTGTATTTAGACCCCTCTAACAAGAAATTTGTTTTGCATGCACACGTATAAAAATTGCGGTTTTTATCCAACGCAATCATAGGTTTGAACGTTGTTTTCAATTTAGACTTGTTTATATTTTTTCGTTTGGGCTTGTATTATATTTGCCTTCGGGTTTATATGATCCTTTCATCCTATTTTGACTCCTCAAAATTCAAGAGTCTATCCCAAATTGAGGTAAATTATGTGGCCTTCCAATAACCGTTTTGATTCCTAACATCACTGAAGAGACATTAATTGCCGAAATCCGGATATGGTGTACAAAAAATATTTGCACCTTTGTTTGCGGTATACCATCTTCGCCGCAAGTTTATTGTTTTCTGTTTGGTATTAAATTTAAAGTTAAGATCCATTTATTACACCTTGTGATCCGTTTATTTGGCAATCGCCAATGGCAGTCAGCAGGATTTAAGAACATTTGTTGTTCGACCTGTTAGTCAAATGCGTTTTGTTAAAATATACTTTTTCACTTTTTTGATCTTTTGGAAAATGTTGTTTGTGCTGTATTTAGACCCCTCTAACAAGAAATTTGTTTTGCATGCACACGTATAAAAATTGCAGTTTTTATCCAACGCAATCATAGGTTTGAACGTTGTTTTCAATTTAGACTTGTTTATATTTTTTCGTTTGGGCTTGTATTATATTTGCCTTCGGGTTTATATGATCCGTTCATCCTATTTTGACTCCTCAAAATTCAAGAGTCTATCCCAAATTGAGGTAAATTATGTGGCCTTCCAATAACCGTTTTGATTCCTAACATCACTGAAGACACATTAATTGCCGAAATCCGGATATGGTGTACAAAAAATATTTGCACCTTTGTTTGCGGTATACCATCTTCGCCGCAAGTTTATTGTTTTCTGTTTGGTATTAAATTTAAAGTTAAGATCCATTTATTACACCTTGTGATCCGTTTATTTGGCAATCGCCAATGGCAGTCAGCAGGATTTAAGAACATTTGTTGTTCGACCTGTTAGTCAAATGCGTTTTGTTAAAATATACTTTTTCACTTTTTTGATCTTTTGGAAAATGTTGTTTGTGCTGTATTTAGACCCCTCTAACAAGAAATTTGTTTTGCATGCACACGTATAAAAATTGCGGTTTTTATCCAACGCAATCATAGGTTTGAACGTTGTTTTCAATTTAGACTTGTTTATATTTTTTCGTTTGGGCTTGTATTATATTTGCCTTCGGGTTTATATGATCCGTTCATCCTATTTTGACTCCTCAAAATTCAAGAGTCTATCCCAAATTGAGGTAAATTATGTGGCCTTCCAATAACCGTTTTGATTCCTAACATCACTGAAGAGACATTAATTGCCGAAATCCGGATATGGTGTACAAAAACTATTTGCACCTTTGTTTGCGGTATACCATCTTCGCCGCAAGTTTATTGTTTTCTGTTTGGTATTAAATTTAAAGTTAAGATCCATTTATTACACCTTGTGATCCGTTTATTTGGCAATCGCCAATGGCAGTCAGCAGGATTTAAGAACATTTGTTGTTCGACCTGTTAGTCAAATGCGTATTGTTAAAATATACTTTTTCACTTTTTTGATCTTTTGGAAAATGTTGTTTGTGCTGTATTTAGACCCCTCTAACAAGAAATTTGTTTTGCATGCACACGTATAAAAATTGCGGTTTTTATCCAACGCAATCATAGGTTTGAACGTTGTTTTCAATTTAGACTTGTTTATATTTTTTCGTTTGGGCTTGTATTATATTTGCCTTCGGGTTTATATGATCCGTTCATCCTATTTTGACTCCTCAAAATTCAAGAGTCTATCCCAAATTGAGGTAAAATATGTGGCCTTCCAATAACCGTTTTGATTCCTAACATCACTGAAGAGACATTAATTGCCGAAATCCGGATATGGTGTACAAAAACTATTTGCACCTTTGTTTGCGGTATACCATCTTCGCCGCAAGTTTATTGTTTTCTGTTTGATATTAAATTTAAAGTTAAGATCCATTTATTACACCTTGTGATCCGTTTATTTGGCAATCGCCAATGGCAGTCAGCAGGATTTAAGAACATTTGTTGTTCGACCTGTTAGTCAAATGCGTTTTGTTAAAATATACTTTTTCACTTTTTTGATCTTTTGGAAAATGTTGTTTGTGCTGTATTTAGACCCCTCTAACAAGAAATTTGTTTTGCATGCACACGTATAAAAATTGCGGTTTTTATCCAACGCAATCATAGGTTTGAACGTTGTTTTCAATTTAGACTTGTTTATATTTTTTCGTTTGGGCTTGTATTATATTTGCCTTCGGGTTTATATGATCCGTTCATCCTATTTTGACTCCTCAAAATTCAAGAGTCTATCCCAAATTGAGGTAAATTATGTGGCCTTCCAATAACCGTTTTGATTCCTAACATCACTGAAGAGACATTAATTGCCGAAATCCGGATATGGTGTACAAAAAATATTTGCACCTTTGTTTGCGGTATACCATCTTCGCCGCAAGTTTATTGTTTTCTGTTTGGTATTAAATTTAAAGTTAAGATCCATTTATTACACCTTGTGATCCGTTTATTTGGCAATCGCCAATGGCAGTCAGCAGGATTTAAGAACATTTGTTGTTCGACCTGTTAGTCAAATGCGTTTTGTTAAAATATACTTTTTCACTTTTTTGATCTTTTGGAAAATGTTGTTTGTGCTGTATTTAGACCCCTCTAACAAGAAATTTGTTTTGCATGCACACGTATAAAAATTGCAGTTTTTATCCAACGCAATCATAGGTTTGAACGTTGTTTTCAATTTAGACTTGTTTATATTTTTTCGTTTGGGCTTGTATTATATTTGCCTTCGGGTTTATATGATCCGTTCATCCTATTTTGACTCCTCAAAATTCAAGAGTCTATCCCAAATTGAGGTAAATTATGTGGCCTTCCAATAACCGTTTTGATTCCTAACATCACTGAAGAGACATTAATTGCCGAAATCCGGATATGGTGTACAAAAAATATTTGCACCTTTGTTTGCGGTATACCATCTTCGCCGCAAGTTTATTGTTTTCTGTTTGGTATTAAATTTAAAGTTAAGATCCATTTATTACACCTTGTGATCCGTTTATTTGGCAATCGCCAATGGCAGTCAGCAGGATTTAAGAACATTTGTTGTTCGACCTGTTAGTCAAATGCGTTTTGTTAAAATATACTTTTTCACTTTTTTGATCTTTTGGAAAATGTTGTTTGTGCTGTATTTAGACCCCTCTAACAAGAAATTTGTTTTGCATGCACACGTATAAAAATTGCGGTTTTTATCCAACGCAATCATAGGTTTGAACGTTGTTTTCAATTTAGACTTGTTTATATTTTTTCGTTTGGGCTTGTATTATATTTGCCTTCGGGTTTATATGATCCGTTCATCCTATTTTGACTCCTCAAAATTCAAGAGTCTATCCCAAATTGAGGTAAATTATGTGGCCTTCCAATAACCGTTTTGATTCCTAACATCACTGAAGAGACATTAATTGCCGAAATCCGGATATGGTGTACAAAAAATATTTGCACCTTTGTTTGCGGTATACCATCTTCGCCGCAAGTTTATTGTTTTCTGTTTGGTATTAAATTTAAAGTTAAGATCCATTTATTACACCTTGTGATCCGTTTATTTGGCAATCGCCAATGGCAGTCAGCAGGATTTAAGAACATTTGTTGTTCGACCTGTTAGTCAAATGCGTTTTGTTAAAATATACTTTTTCACTTTTTTGATCTTTTGGAAAATGTTGTTTGTGTTGTATTTAGACCCCTCTAACAAGAAATTTGTTTTGCATACACACGTATAAAAATTGCGGTTTTTATCCAACGCAATCATAGGTTTGAACGTTGTTTTCAATTTAGACTTGTTTATATTTTTTCGTTTGGGCTTGTATTATATTTGCCTTCGGGTTTATATGATCCGTTCATCCTATTTTGACTCTTCAAAATTCAAGAATCTATCCCAAATTGAGGTAAATTATGTGGCCTTCCAATAACCGTTTTAATTCCTAACATCACTGAAGAGACATTAATTGCCGAAATCCGGATATGGTGTACAAAAAATATTTGCACCTTTGTTTGCGGTATACCATCTTCGCCGCAAGTTTATTGTTTTCTGTTTGGTATTAAATTTAAAGTTAAGATCCATTTATTACACCTTGTGATCTGTTTATTTGGCAATCGCCAATGGCAGTTAGCAGGATTTATGAACATTTGTTGTTCGACCTGTTAGTCAAATGCGTTTTGTTAAAATATACTTTTTCACTTTTTTGATCTTTTGGAAAATGTTGTTTGTGCTGTATTTAGACCCCTCTAACAAGAAATTTGTTTTGCATGCACACGTATAAAAATTGCGGTTTTTATCCAACGTAATCATAGGTTTGAACGTTGTTTTCAATTTAGACTTGTTTATATTTTTTCGTTTGGGCTTGTATTATATTTGCCTTCGGGTTTATATGATCCGTTCATCCTATTTTGACTCCTCAAAATTCAAGAGTCTATCCCAAATTGAGGTAAATTATGTGGCCTTCCAATAACCGTTTTGATTCCTAACATCACTGAAGAGACATTAATTGCCGAAATCCGGATATGGTGTACAAAAAATATTTGCACCTTTGTTTGCGGTATACCATCTTCGCCGCAAGTTTATTGTTTTCTGTTTGGTATTAAATTTAAAGTTAAGATCCATTTATTACACCTTGTGATCCGTTTATTTGGCAATCGCCAATGGCAGTCAGCAGGATTTAAGAACATTTGTTGTTCGACCTGTTAGTCAAATGCGTTTTGTTAAAATATACTTTTTCACTTTTTTGATCTTTTGGAAAATGTTGTTTGTGCTGTATTTAGACCCCTCTAACAAGAAATTTGTTTTGCATGCACACGTATAAAAATTGCGGTTTTTATCCAACGCAATCATAGGTTTGAACGTTGTTTTCAATTTAGACTTGTTTATATTTTTTCGTTTGGGCTTGTATTATATTTGCCTTCGGGTTTATATGATCCGTTCATCCTATTTTGACTCCTCAAAATTCAAGAGTCTATCCCAAATTGAGGTAAAATATGTGGCCTTCCAATAACCGTTTTAATTCCTAACATCACTGAAGAGACATTAATTGCCGAAATCCGGATATGGTGTACAAAAAATATTTGCACCTTTGTTTGCGGTATACCATCTTCGCCGCAAGTTTATTGTTTTCTGTTTGGTATTAAATTTAAAGTTAAGATCCATTTATTACACCTTGTGATCCGTTTATTTGGCAATCGCCAATGGCAGTCAGCAGGATTTAAGAACATTTGTTGTTCGACCTGTTAGTCAAATGCGTTTTGTTAAAATATACTTTTTCACTTTTTTGATCTTTTGGAAAATGTTGTTTGTGCTGTATTTAGACCCCTCTAACAAGAAATTTGTTTTGCATGCACACGTATAAAAATTGCGGTTTTTATCCAACGCAATCATAGGTTTGAACGTTGTTTTCAATTTAGACTTGTTTATATATATATACAAGTCTAAATTGAAAACAACGTTCAAACCTATGATTGCGTTGGGTAAAAACCGCAATTTTTATACGTGTGCATGCAAAAATAAATTTCTTGTTAGAGGGGTCTAAATACAGCACAAACAACATTTTCTAAAAGACCAAAAAAGTGAAAAAGTATATTTTAACAAAACGCATTTGACTAACAGGTCGAACAACAAATGTTCTTAAACCCTGCTGACTGCCATTGGCGATTGCCAAATAAACGGATCACAAATTGTAATAAATGGATCTTAATTAAAAATTTAATACCAAACAGAAAACAATAAACTTGCGGCAAAGATGGTATACCGCAAACAAAGGTGCAAAAATATATATATATAGTCTGAGTTATGAAATAAAATATCTGAATAAATAAAGTTTCATATTTTATTAGTACTAAAATAAACATCGACGGAGAGAATGGCTCTTGCAGGCTCTGTCACTAGTCTGGTCGGGTCCCCGGTAATGGATGGTCTTACAGTAGACAAACAAGCTTTTGCTCATACTAATAGTATTATATAGTTCAACAGTTAAGTAACAAGATTGTCACTTATTTAGAACCTTTCAATAATACTAATTTAAGGATAACCATTTCACATTATACAACAACAATTTAGCATAATAAATCCAACAACACTTTAATTACTTTAGAACCGTCAATACAACAACCTAAACACTGTCGCTAACAACCTTAGCACTCTCACCGACACACATATACTTAATTTGCACCGTCTCCGACAATCTTAATTAGCACCGGTATCCTCAAAATTATTTGGCACCGTCAAATACAACTTATACACAACCACTAACAACATTAATAATAATTAGCACCGTCACCGACAAACTTAATTTGCACCGTCAATATAACTACATAAGCACCGTCACCGGCAAACATAATTTGCACCGTCAATATAACAACATTAGCACCGTCATCGGCAACTGTATTTAGCACCGTCACCGGCAACCCGATTTAGCACCGGCACCGACAACCTTAAATAAAAACAAAGTTCACTTTCAACGCTTGGTTGTAATTATCAGACATATTTTAGCTTCTATTCAAACCCAACAATCCGTCGGTTCTGCTGTAGTTTTTGCTTTTATACTTCCGACTGATCAATGGCATAAAACTACAAATTGTTCAGTCTCTAAGAAAACTTGTAAGATTTCCGCTGCTATTTTTGCTAAATAGGTGCAATTTGGGTACTGTGACGTTATATCAAATAAACAACATAAAACAACTTAACAACATATAAATAAATTCAATATGTCTTGCTTTTTTTTGCACATGCCACACATATCTATGCCACACATATCTATCGACATTTAAAGTTGTTTTTTACATCATTATTGAAAAGCAACCTACATATTATGTAAATAAAAACGGTCCACTCTGGTATGAGGTTTTTCCTTTCAATCTCATATTCTGGCTTGCAAACATTGTGAAATGCTTCTCCAACAAACCCCGTTTGTCATTCTCTGCTCCATAAACACTGACCAGTGATTAGGTCACTCATGTGTCTATCTCTTTTGAGTAAAGATGTCGTTCCTATCTGTTAATGATTATTATTTTTTTATCCTGCTCTTAGTTTTTTGCTTTACAGCCTTATTTTGTATTGCATATACTTATTTCACTCTTAATTTATATTCATTTCCTGGCTTACAAATATTGTGAAATATTTCTTCAGCAAACCCGTTATTACTATGCTTTACTACGTAAACATCGACCAATGATCTTGTCACTCTCATGTTTATCTCTACTGAACATATTTCTCTTTCTATCTATTTATTATTCTTTACTATTTATTCTTCGAGTCTTAACAGCATTATTTTACATTGTCAAGACTTATTCCCCCTTTTATACTCATATCCGGCTTGCAGACATTGTGAAACGTTTCTTCTGCAAACCCGTTCTTGTCAAGCTTTGCTACATAGACACTGACCAGAAATTAGGTCAAACATTTGTCTACCTCTTATTAGCAATCAATCACAACCTTCAGTTACTATCCGATCTGGGAAATATTTCATGTATACGCGTCCTTTTTCGGAAGTGTCTCCTTGTGTACCTCTCGTTATTGACTGATCATTATCTATTCTATCTTTTCTGATCAACTCTCAAGAGTTATACCTTCAAGCGACATATTTTGACTGGCCAGGCCAAAATATCTACATTTCAGTATTAAACTGAGACAGTCTTGTCATGTGTTGAGTTTTCATCATCTAGCTCAACTCTAGCAACAGATACTCATATTTTTTTTGTTGCTCTATTTATGAGCATATAGAACAATTCTCTTGATAGGGTCTCCCACTAAGAGTGTAATCATTTGAGTGAATTCTACCAGTGTGTTGAACAATTATATAGCACTACTTAACCAGAGGTTCTAACCAAATCGTCAACTGACCTTCTGGGGTTTAATTTTTTTTAAACAGATGTGACCAATACAGTCCAGTATGTTCACCAAACATTTTCTTTACTTTAAAACAAATTGCAACAAAATGTTATTCAGCGCGAACATATACATTGCATTTAGTAATTATTTATCTCTGCAGCTTGTATAAATTCTACAATTTCCACTACGGAGATTTTACATCAAGAGCATCACCTCTGATTTTGAGACAAGGGATAACCTTATCTTTAACTACTAAACCATTCTTAGTGAAAGGATATCAACATAATATTTACTCAATCATAAAATCTGTTTCAAGAATTGCGGTATCTTTTAATTCCGCCAATAAAAATTCATGCTTCAAATACATGAGTATCTAACTTTATTTCTAAATTTGCTTTCCTTTATTAATTCTGAAGCGTCTCCCAAAGATATAAAAGTAGCCAAAACAAAACAACCGTTTTCCTGGCCCCAAATAACATTTTAAATGATAATGTTTTGTTTAATGCTGTCGAGAATTCATTTTCGCTCCCGACATTTGTGTCCGTTTTCCTAACTGCGGAATGCCCCTCTTTTATTGTTAAAATTACTATTGAAATTATTTTGATTTCTTCTATAATTATTTTCTCCTCTGAATTGCTGACATTTTGATTTTTGATATTAACTACTTCACTTGTCAAAGATTTAATGGCTTGTTTAATTTCATTAATTTCCCGTTTCAGACTATGATCTTGAACGGTTTCAGTATCGACCGTACGAATGTTACGACCTTCCTGTCTAGTAAGGCTTCAAGTCTAACGGCAATATTCTCGGCCTCATTGATTGATTTTGGTCCAACCTCCATCAACCCGAGTCGTACTTCTGTCTCAGGAATTGCACCAATAAAATAATCCTTAACTAACGTATCCCTAACCAATGGAGAGGTGCCAGGATAGCCCGACGTGTTAGTTTCTTAATAGCCTAGATGCTAATTCAGGCAGAGTTTCATTTCTTAAACGTACTCGTGTGTGCAACTCTGCCCTAAATACTTCAGGCTCAGCTCTATTGACTGAACCAAACCTATTCTTTTAAGAGACGTGACCAAACTGTCAAAATTGTGACGTTACACTTCCGTGATTTCACTAAGAATTTCTCGTGCTCCGCCAGCTGACAAACTACTAGCTAATAACAAAGCTTTTGTTTTTGAGCTCCAATTATGCAATTCTTCTAACAAATTAAATTGAGTTAAATACTCTTCTAAATCATCATTACCGTCATAAAGGTGGGGATTTATTTAATTTTTACAACTCAATTCATATTTGTTATTTGACCTATTGTTGTCAACTAAATTACTGTTATTAATGATGTCTGTCCTTCCTCTAGTAATTTTTGGTGAACTTACTACGTCCCTACTAATGTTTTCGGAAGGTCTACTTGAGATTGTGGACTGAGGCAAGTCTCGTTTCAAAATTTGAAAACATTTCTTGCATTCTATTCGTGAAATCGGACATACATTGGTCCATTACCCTTTTCATTTCCAGTCTAGTCTCTGCAATCATTCTCTCCGTTGCTCCATCAATTCCAGACATTCTAACAGGGGAACTTTCAAAATTATTTTCAGTTAGCGTTTCTTCATCGACTACCCTTTAGTCTAGATGGGACTTGAACGAAATAACATCCGAATCTTTCATACTTTACAAAATATAACCAAACTGTGTCAATTCAAACTTTCAACACGATTCTACTTTAAAATCCCACCGCTGCCACCAAAATGAAACGCTGCCTCCCTGGTGCTAGAGTCGGCCACCAGAGATCACAGGGTCACACAAAAAAGAGAGTTAAAAGGTCTATAAAGTGATAATTTCGACGTCCAATGTTTACCGTCGGACCAGAACACGTTACAGAAAGGGAAATCGTAATACTTGTGATTATATATATATATAGTCTGATTCATAAATTAAAATATCTGAATAAATAAACATCGGCGGAGAGAATGGCTCTTGCAGGCTCTGTCACTGGTCTGGTCGGGTCCCCGGTAATGGTTGGTCTTACAGTGAACAAACAAGCTTTTGCTAATAACAAGCTACTAGTATTATTTAGTTCAACTGTTAAGTAACAAGATTGTCACTTATTTAGAATCTTTGAATAATACCAATTTAAGGATATTACCACCATTCCACATTATACAACAACTTAGCATAAATATATGTTTTGTAAACAATTGTTAACGGTCTGTCCCCTCCGAAACATGATTGATTAATTGATTGATTGATTGATTGGTTGGTTGGTTGGTTGACTGATCGACTAATTAAACACATGGGATAAGGCCTCTTGGAACAAGCGAAAAAGAAACAAATGAGATAGATCTTGGACCCCGTATTAAACACATGGGAACGAAACATGCATGCATGATTGATTGATTGATTGGTTGGTTAGTCGGTTTATTGATTGATTGATTGATTGATGATTGCATGGGACTTTCTCTGTGCGAGATAGCGGACTTAACGTCCATATTCTAACCGAACTTGGCTGCGTATTTATACTTCCTGCACAGCCAAACGGACTCCTTAATTGGATGTCCTCATAAAAATTGATCCTAGCAACCTCCGTGTATAAATTTTCTCTATTTTCTATGTTACCTCGGACTTCATGTTTCATTTATTTGTTGTGTATGCATTTTGTTTGAATTTGTAGGAAAACTGAGTAACATTTTGTCTAGGAAGTTTCACTTTCTATATTTGGACGAAGAATGTTTTAATTCTAAATTTATGTCCGCGCGCGGTGGTGTTTGTGAAATCACGTGAAGCTCGAATATATATGTCTGAACTTTTAGAATATTTATTTCTGTTAAACAGACCACATGTGCATTGACAAGAATAACACGAAAACTATTGATATTATTTTTTACAGGAAATTGATGTCTGATCGTGCATGCTTTATTTTCGTACACATATTTACGGGAGCACAGATTTGTATTTTGATGCATGTTTAGGATTGTAGGATTTCACTAATATTTACGAACTTGGGAGCGATTTCTACGTCATTGATTTTAATTTTCTCAATCCAGGCCGGGCCGTCAAGCGGACGCACGCGTGTATTTATAGTGCTAACGGGAATATTTTGTTGACACATTTTACAAGTAAACTGATTTCTAATCGCTGATCATGAGTCTTAAAAATTCATTCATTGAGTGTAAACAAAAATAATGCTGTTGTTATAGTACTTTAACAAAACGTTTATCGATTAATTACATGAATTGGAGCAGATTTTTGCATAGTCCGAGATTGCTCTGACTTCCAACGGCTGTTTTTGCCAGACAAGCTGGGGCCGTGGGCGTCAGGACAATCTCGGACTAATTTTTGCAGGGATGGATTTCTATTTCAGAAGTTTGTACATAAGAAGGATTGCATTTTTGCAGTAAAATGTAAAGGACTGAAGGCTATTTTCAACGGAAATGAAAAAAAATCATCAATTTTTCGATTTGTAAATGGGCATAACTATAGAACGGTAAAAGTGACGCCACAGAAATTCAAATTTGATACGTGTTTTGTGATAATAATCATTGTGTATAAGTTTCATAACATTTGGTTGAGGCAAACTTAAGTTAGAGAACGGAAACGAAAATTCAGCAATTTTTCAAATTGTAAAGGGGCATAACTCTAATTCTAACTTGATCTGTATTTTGTGGTAATTAGCATTATGTATAAGTTTCATAACATTTGGTTGAGGCAAACTAAAGTTAGAGAACGGTAACGAAAAATTCAACAATTTTTATGTTTATAAAGGGACATAACTCAAGAACGGTACAAGTGATGCCACCCAATTTCATACTTGATCTGTATTATGTGGTAATAAGCATTGTGTATAAGTTTCATGACATTTGGTTGAGGCAAACTAAAGTTAGAAAACGGGAACGAAAAATTCAAACTTGATCTGTATTATGAAGTAATAAGCATTGTGTATAGATTTCATAACATTTGGTTGAGGAAAACTAAATTTAGAAAACGGGAACGAAAAATTCAGCAATTTTTCCATTTGTAAAGGGGCATAACTCTAGAACGGTTATAGTGACGCCACCAAAATTCGAATTTGATATGTGTTTTGTGGTAATAAGCTTTGTGTATAAGTTTCATAACATTTGGTTGAGGCAAACTAAAGTTAGAAAACGGAAACGAAAAATTCAGCAAGTTTTCCATTTGTAAAGGGGCATAACTCTAATTCAAACTTGATCTGTATTTTGTGGTAATTAGCATTGTGTATAAGTTTCATAACATTTGGTTGAGGCAAACTAAAGTTAGAGAACGGTAACGAAAAATTCAACAATTTTTATGTTTATAAAGGGGCATAACTCAAGAACGATAAAAGTGATGCCACCCAATTTCAAACTTGATCTGTATTATGTGGTAATAAGCATTGTGTAAGTTTCATAACATTTGGTTGAGGCAAACTAAAGTAAGAGAATGGAAACGAAAAATTCATCAGTTTTTATGTTTATAATAGGGCATAACTCAAGAACGGTAAGAGTGACGCCACCCAATTTCGAACTTGATCTGTATTATGAAGTAATAAGCATTGTGTATAGGTTTCATAACATTTGGTTGAGGAAAACTAAATTTAGAAAACGGAAACGAAAAATTCAGCAATTTTTCCATTTGTAAAGGGGCATAACTCTAGAACGGTTATAGTGACGCCACCAAAATTCGAATTTGATCTGTGTTTTGTGGTAATAAACATTGTGTATAAGTTTCATAACATTTAGTTGAGGCAAACTAAAGTTAGAAAACGGAAACGAAAAATTCAGCAAGTTTTCCATTTGTAAAGGGCATAACTCTAGAACGGTTATAGTGACACCACCAAAATTCAAACGCGATCTGTGTTTTGTGGTGGAAATAAGCATTGTGTATAAGTTTCATAACATTTGGTTGAGGCAAACTAAAGTTAGAGAACGGAAACCAACTTTGGGACGTACGGACGGACGGACGGACGTACAGACGGACAAGGGTAAAATTAAATGCCCCCTCCGCTACGGCGGAGGCATAAAAATATTTAACAATTTTACATCATTTGATTATGATTTATATTATTTATTATTACTGTTTTTGTGTAGCAGATGCATGCTTATGCTGCAAACTTTTCAGTGAACGAAATAATGTGTTTCGTGATATATACGGATTTTTGTTGAATCTGTAATAAAGAAAAGAGAAGTGGTCGGCAGTCCTTCACGTCACCTGAATCTGTTAAAATATCAAATATCCTATCGGCTAAATAACCAAGAATATCAGCATTTCCTCGAAGCTGTGAACTTTTAATACCAGATTTTATAAGTTTGTCAATAAAAACGTAGCAATATTCTGCCATGTGATGAATCTCAATGTAAACGGATACCATATTGTTCAGAAATTCCTTAATCTTTTCTTCCACATCTGAACAAATAGAAATATTATCTTCTGTGCCATCGAAAATTTGAAAATAGAGTGGTCCTTTTATTTTGGCAATTTTTTTACATTTAAATAGGATCTGACGTGAGCCTGATCTTAGTTGGCTTATTTTTAGTGGATGACGACCTTTTCGGTGATTAACGGCTTTCTTGTAATCTGCACTTCTATTTTTATTTGATACATCAGAATAACCATCCATTTCAGTATGTTGTAGAGTAGTTGTTCCTTTCTTGTCTCCATATGTTTCCTGATTGCATTTTTCACTCGGTGTATTATGGTTTGAATACGTGTTTAAACATCCCCAGCAGAAATCTGCTCCACATACACAACGCATAATGAAACAGCCACCAGTTTTCTCAACGAACCTTTTACACTTCGGACATGATTTCCCACGGACTGTTACAAATGATGTAGATAGGGTAATGTCGTCACCAAGCAGTTTTAATTTTTTCCAGTAGGCTGGTGCTTTATCACATGGAACAGGCCAATGCGGTGGTTGTAAGCATTGGAAGCAAATATGTGTACCACACTTACACGCAACATCCTTCGCTTTTTCAGGATTAGTTACTTTAATTACCCTACAACAGTTTGGATTAGGACACCATTTAGCATCAGAAGCCTGCAACTTTAGGTCATGATCACGTCGTTTTAATCCAAGTACTTCGAACACGTTAATAAATGTCAAAAGCACAGCGTCTGCGGCAATTTCTTTGCATCCATATTCTGGACAAGTTATATTGACAGAACCCATATTCATACGCGATCTGCAATGGTCTATCCAACATTGATCACAGAACCAATGGCCACATGATGAAAGAGCTGTTCCAGGTTTCCCACCTTCAGCTATAAAATCAAGGCAAATTCCACAATATTCTGTCGAAATACATCCAAAATCGTGTTCAACAACTGTTTCATTGTCTCTCAAACTGTTGTTGAAAATTTCTTTAAATAACGCTTTTCGAGTAACAAAAGATACGTCTTTCTTAATTTTCTGACACTTGTTCAAATTCTCAAAATTCATGGACGTACTTTCTTTCGGGGGTTGTTTTTCATTTTCTATAAATCCGTCAGTTGACATCATTTCTAGGAATGTCACAGCTCTGTGTAAAATATCTTCTACGCAACCGTTGTAATAGTCAAACATTGTCAAAATTCTGAATTTTTCTGTGTTTGTTCCAATATTAAGACATACTCTAAATACGCTGTGTATCTCTGTATTATTAACATCGTACTCATCATGTGAAAATACAACGCAGGAAGTAAGATCCCAATTTTTAAAGATTTCTGCTTTCAAACATCCGGAGTTTTTCAATCTCATTTTCATTCTGTCGCTGACATCGATTAGAAACTTTCGAGGTAAACAAGGGCATTCCACATAGCTTTTGCCATATCGTTCTTTCAGAAATACACACTCTAACTCACTTTTTGGAAGTAAGACAAAAACGGGCTCCATTATTTTTCTATTCTCATTTAAAGCCAAACTTGTAGGTTCTTCGATTTGTGGCGTTTCGTCTGCCGTAATCTTTGGTATATATATTAATCTATCTTTACATTCGAAAATCTGCTTTGAAATATACTTTCTGTTGTTTCTTTGACACAAACTTTGCATTAAAGCAGCATGTATCATGATATCTTCTAATAGTTCTGTGTTTGTTACGTCTTCTTTATTAGCGTTTTCGTACAGGTACGAGGAAGATTCATCGTCCAACTCCGTTTCCGTTTCAGATTCGTCGTCAGAGATATCTTCAAATGATTCGCAATATTCGTTGTAGTATTTACCAATACTGAGTTTCGCCCTCTGTCTCTTGCCTTTTGTCGTTCGGCCACGCCCATTTTCAGGTTTATCAATGTGATGTCCGACATATTTTGGATTGTGAACTACTGAACATGTTGATGGACAAGGGTAAACGACTTCAATCTGAAGGATATGTTGTGTACCTGTTTTGTCGTCTATTCTGCTTTGAGCTACGACTGATTCTCCGTCGAAATAAGTTTTTTTTTTACTTTCTATTTTCTTCGTATTTCCTTTTGACGAATAGTACCCGACAGTATGACTTTTCTTTGCAATGTCATGGGAGACAATTAACTTGACGTTTGATTTCAAGTCCTTGTAGCTTCCTGTCAAAATAGAATCTTTAAGCATGTCCGGAAGTTCCCATCTCCCCTTTTTATTGAGCGAATACAGCACATTATCTGTATTCATATTTAGATCCTCCAAAATGGTATCTTTCATTGCTGTTGGACTCCATGACTTTCTAAGAAGACAAGATCTCCTATTGTATGTACGATTAAACCTACAATGTAATATCAAAATTATCATTAAATGAAATTACAAAATTATTTCATTAAAGCAAGCCTGAATTTCTAGCACCATGCCCCCCCCCCCCCCCCCACACATGTTTTCTCCAACAATTTAGCATTATCATATAGTTACCTATGACTGACTGACTAACTGACTGATGGATGACTTTAAAGTCAAATTTATAACTTCTATGCTATTAAAGTAGTTGAAACACATTTTCGACCGTAACTCTAGCTTCAGAATTATAATTATAAACACATGATAAACATCTCGAAACCTTATTTTGGCATAAACATCTCTAGTAGTTTTTTAATAATACACCAGAGATTTTATCTGTAATGGCGTAAGACTAGTCTGAAGACAATCAAGTGTTTGCCTTGTGAACGAAAGGTTTGGAAATATGTTATTATAAGTTGACAAAATTCTCTCGATGATAATGATGTTTATACAAAAACATTCCAAATGGCAGCAAATATATATATATACATATGTAACAGTAAATTTGGTCCGGTAGTAAAATTTGTCCGCCAGACTTTTTCCCTAGTTAATCAAGTCCATGACCATTATCTTACTAGGAATTTAAGTCCCAGGACATATTTTACCAGGACAAATTTATCTCTTACACATACATTAAAATAACAATTAGAAAGAAAAAAAAAATAATAAACAATTTTAATATGGATAACAAAAATTATAGAAAGACACAGCTGGATACAAGTTTTGATTGTGGAGATCACGTGGATATTCTTATTTCGTGGGCAATGGAAAGAGGGTGGGTCTTTTTGACATGAGGAGCATATTATTTTGATAAACGATTTTATTTATTCGTTTTTTATATGATTCAGTTTAACTTCTCAGTTTTTTTTTTCGTAAACTGTATACACAACCCAATGAAATAACATGAAAAGCAGATTCATTTTTCATTGACTTACCTTGAATTGGATGCTCTGAGGGTGTTCCCAGAGTGGACACCCCTTTTGGAAATTTTCTGCACCATTGTCTCGTGGTTCAACGCCTTATCTGTTCTATTCTGTTGTTAAAATATGTAGTTGGTAGTTATCTAGCTATTTATACTATCGTTGTATTTCAAGCTTGTGATGTAATGTTTAATTCAGTGTTTTTTGATAGGACAAAAATTATGTAAATACCTTAAAATAGAACTTTGCTATAAATAGGTACGTACTCTGATTTCTCCATTGACCTAAGCTAAACATACGATGGATTCCGATGATAGTATCATGATATCGCCTAAGACCATTCAAAACGGAATAAAAAGAACGAAATATTGACTTTTGAATCCTTTGAATCGTTATTCACAACCGACTGTGACAATGTACTACAAACACTATTACATCGAATATCTATCAGTTACTTTCATAACTGGAAAATCGATCGTCATACATATATATACATCTTGAGAAGACAGGCCCTCGTCTCAGATTTTGTTTACCAATATATGTCCTATATGTATATACCTATATAAAAATGATTAAAAATTAGAGATTAAAAGGTGGTGATGAAAAATCCCGGTTTAACCCCATTGCCCTCTAAATCACAATCTTTTAATTATTTATGACGTTGGGTTACTGTCATTGACATATACCCCACATTTTTGTTTATTCATATTATCTAATTAGATGTGATTTTACAGGTCAGGAACTCTAGATTTTCTGACGTCAGTATATATTTGCATAGTAATTTCCCAAATAGAAGGTAAACATGACCTTGAAAAATTGACCAATCGACGCAATGAACTACAATGCATTGTGGGCTACTACGAGTTTACTACCACTTATAAAACGTGGAATTAGTGGGAAAACTGTCAACTTATATAGTGTCTGGGACTCTCTTAATAAATATTTTTGTTCAGCCAATGTATTAAATGTCACATATATAACATAATCTTCAATTTCCATGCTCAGATTAAAAAAATATTGTTTATTGGTTATACGATTCGACTTTCTTTTTCGCCTTGTAAAAGTAGTTGAACGGGTTTTGTCCATAGTTATGCATTGTACCTGTGCATTAGTTTCACGTGAAACAGTGAAATTTGCAATGAAGTGACCAATGTCCAGTATACAAAAAAAAAACAACATTTGAACTCTTTGAAACCTGTCAAAACGGTTTGAAGGAATGGGTTACACGCCTCTCTCTATATATATATGCTCTTTGATTTTTTTGTATCCTTTATAATGCCATTTAAAAACATTGCTGCTTCGAAAAACACAAAAATATGTGTTATAAAAAGTGGGGACGGTAAATAGCTGAACATATTTTGTACACTTTTGTCCGTAGAAAAAGTCCGTCTGTTGCCAATACTTTCGGTATGATATGTTTCACTTTTGTATCCACAACTCCGATCGACCTCCTTAACCACTTATCATAATGAAATGAATCCTCATATTCCTTACCATATAATGTCATTTTGCTCTTCATATTTTGTTTTTGGTCAAAACTATTTTTGGGATTTCTATTTCCTAAACATGAACGTTGCCATAATTGCTTTATATGGGGTACCCATATTTTATCTACAACTCCTCCTAAACCACTTATTATGATTTAATAAATCTTTCTAAGATTCTTTATCATATAAGGCCATTGTGCAACTCCTATTTGGTTTAGGGTTAAAGTACTTTATGGAATTCCATAGTAAATATTTCTTTTCAGATGATGGAAAACCAATCTTTCTGAAAGGTATTTGTAATTTTTTCTTAGAGACAACGTAATAAATACATACCCTTCCTCAATTTTAAGGAATTTTTTATTCATAAAAGTAGGTACAATATCATTACATTGATTCTGTGAAAAGCTGAAACATTTTAGTGACCCCAACCGATATTTGACACACTCTAAGTCTTCCCCTTTTTTGCAAACCCACTGAAAATCTAGAATCCCCCCCTTTTTAGCTCACCTGGCCCAAAGGGCCAAGTGAGCTTTTCTCATCACTGGGCGTCCGTCGTCCGTCGTCGTCCGTCGTAAGGTTAACTTTTACAAAAGTCATCTCCTCTGAAACTACTGGGTCAACTTGAATTTAACCAAACTTAACCACAATCATCACTAGGGTATCTAGTTTTTAAAATGTGTCCGATGACCCCGCCTGCCAACCAAGATGGCCGACATGGCTAAAAATAGAACATAAGTGTAAAATGCAGTTTTTGGCTTATATCGCTGAAACTAAAGCATTTAGAGCAAATCAGACATGGAGTAAAAATGTTCACCAGGTTAAGATCTATCTGCCCTGAAGTTTTCAGATGAATCAGACAACCCGTTGTTGGGTTGCTGCCCCATAATTAGTAATTTTAAGGAAATTTTGCAGTTTTTGGTTATTATCTTGAATATTATTATAGATAAAGATAAATTGTAAACAGCAATAATGTTCAGCAAAGTAAGATCTACAAATAAGTCAACATGACCAATATGGTCAATTGACCCCATAAGGAGTTATTGTCCTTTAAAGTCAAATTTAACAATTATTCGTTAATGTTTGTAATCTTTTACAAAAATCTTCTCTCCTGAAACAACTCAGACAATTTTAACCAAACTTGGCCACAATCATCACTAGGGTATCTAGTTTAAAAAATGTGTCCGATGACCCTGCCTGCCAACCAACATGTCAGACATGGCTAAACATAGAACTTAGGGGGAAAATGCAGTTTTTGACTTATATCTCTGAAACTAAAGCAAATGTATAACGGTTGCATTATTTCATGCATCAATTGTAAATAAAAATATCAGGTGAGCGACACAGGCTCCTTGGAGCCTCTAGTTTAACTATCTGAATGAAAGTTCATCTTATGGGTAATTATGTTTTTCACTGTTGTTTCGTTGTTGTCTTGTGAACGAATATCTGAAATCTTCCTTTAATCAACAATAATATTAATTGCTATATTTAGGGTAATTCAAACACTCGTTTCGTAGCATAGAAACAACTATTCGTTAATATGAGCATGGAACGAATACTTTATATCACGAACTATAAATGTAGATACAAAAGTTGAAAAAATAAGCTAAATTGTTATCCCGCAATGCATGAAAAAAAAGTGTTACATGTATTTCAGAAAATAACACGTGTTCTCGGTTGATCGTAAACACGTAGTAGTCCATCATGCATTGTTACCCATTTATTGGATTTGTCAGAAACCCAGGTAAAAAAAATTGCGTCATACGTAAATAATCAATTATATTTGCGAGGACATTAGTATGCTAATTTATGCATATCCATATGAGGTAGTGTTCCCGACCTGCTTTAATGCTATTCAGTTTAGTGCTCCTCTGATGTACAGTCGATTGTGCCAATTTTGTGTGTAGTATTGGTTAAAATACAGAGACTGTTCAGACATAAATGTTCAATTATTTAATCACCACACAACATGGATGTTTATAATCAAACCAACGATAATAGAAAAAAAACCTTCATGACTCTCCGAGATAACATTGGGGTTTACTTAAATTCGCTAAAACAAATCATTTATTATCTGTATATTACGACGATATATCAATAGAACGACATAACTGATTGTAATCAAACATATACATTTGTAGCTACTAGAAAATTGAGTAAAGAAAAAGAAAACCTGTAATGACCAATGCCATCAGAGACATATGAGAGATGGGGGCTATATTTGCCATACTAATATACTTATTTCATGTCGATATATCCTGGTATCAACATAATACAAAGGTTATAATTGTATAATATTTATTAAGTTACAAATTGACACTTCTTTGTGAAATATTTATTTCAGTTCATAAAGCAGCTTTGACGGTGAAGATGTCAGCCGTCCCGTCTTTTCCACTTAGTTCGTGCAATTCTTATAACTACCTGTACCAAGTATGATGTTCAATACTTAAACAACATCCTATCCTAAGCCAAAACTATCCGAGCATATATGATGATCGGAATACTAGAAGTTAATTTTTTCTAAAATTGACCAGTAGAGACATTTTTTCCTTTATACTGTAAATATTGACTTTTACTTCTTTTCCAAAGCGAAAATTATATAAATAACACCTACATGTAGCTGAGAGGGTGATAGAGCAGATTGTTACCCCGAGAAAACATTGTCTATCTAGGCGAAGTCAAGGTTGACAATGTTTTTTTTAAAGGGGAACATTCTGTCATTATTCATATATACATATTTATTGTCTTTTAAATTTGAAATTGAAAACTTTACTATGACGTCATGTACAAAACTATGGAAAGCCAACGGGGTCAAAATTCTTACTTCGTAACTTGTCAATTTGTAACTTGTATAACTGTGTGATTTGTCAATTTGTATATTGATGTTTTGTAACTTGTCGATTCGTAAATTGTCGATTTGTAAATTGTCAATTTGTATATTTATGTTTTGTAACTTGTAGATTCGTAAAATGTCGATTCGTAAATTGTCAATTTGTATATTGATGTTTTGTAACTTGTCGATTCGTAAAATGTCGATTTGTAAATTGTCATTGTTGTATTATGCTAACGATCATTATGACGACAGATGGCGCTCGGTTTCTTCTTCGGTGAATCAGCCTTCTGTAAGAAGAAGCACCTCCATATGGAGTAAATATATATACATAAGTAATTTAAATCAATCATATATGTACAGGAAATGCATCTAAAAGAAAACATTAGAATAATAACATTTTTATTTGTATATGGCATGTATACAGAACATTTTGTTTTCTGAAGACGACAGGTGGCCGTATCGTTCGAGAACGGAAACCATGCCAAGAAATCCTCGCTAAAAATTCCGGTGGACCTCCTACGGCACCTATTAGTAGTTAAAGATTTGATTTCATTCAACAAATTAATTTATGACCTGCAAGTACGTGTCGCTTAGAACACGGCCATATACCAAATGGTCAATATTAATCATCCATGTAATTTGCTCTATGGGATGTTTGCAAAATTTCAACGGAGGCAATTTCTTGGCATGACGAGACAGCATCTCAGCGATAAAAGAATATGTTTGAAAGAACTATGCACTTGGCTACCTTTTTTTCTTCAATTCGTTTTTAAAACGTCTTGGCTTCTTCAACTTGAATAATAGAAAATAAAACTATATATCAAACGAAAACTGGATAAAGTGAGAAACAAGTTTCTTTCATTAGTGAAAATTACTGCTTCATTGCTTATCTCAGAGTTCGAACCCTACACGTGGTAGCTTGGTTCGACTCCAATCTTAATTGACTAGGATTGACAGTTTCCTTGCCGAAGGTCAGTGGTTCTCTCCGGGCGTCCCAGCTTTCTACACACAAAAAAAAGCTGGTCACCATGAAATAGAAAATAATGATAAAAGTGGCGTTAAAGACCACCAATGAATACATCAATCATTGTATATCTTAGACGTTTCAAACACATCTCGTAGTTTTTTTAAACACGAATCTATTTTTTTTAAATTGAATTTGACAATAGCAATTTTCCCGCATCGTATAATGGTGAATCCGGATAACACTGTAATATGTGCCGTTGGACATGAAAAAGCTTAACCTCTTATAATTTTGAATAACTAGGAGAATAGATGAATTTTAAAGCAGAAATATTTTAAATATTTGTCAGCTATTTTAGGGGAAAGCAAAAAGTATTGAGCAGATAGTTAAGATTTCCGAGGTTAAGGCAACATTAAAGGGACCTGTCTTTAAAGGTTGGTGTGTCCATCATATTACATATGTGGCAACCTTTTGTTTAAGGCTTAAAACAAATTAAACTTTTAAAAGTTATTCAAGTTCCATTACTAACTTAATGTTGACACCTTATAATGTAGAATATCTATTTTAAACAGAAAAGGGTAATTTCTATGTCAAAAGATTGCAAAATTTCTGAGAATGAATAGAACAGTCCCTATTCGAATGCAGCATTCGCTAACTTAGTAGACATGTCTTTGACAAGCAATACTTTGAACCACTGACAGTGTCTTTAACGATCCCATGCGCAAAAATGACAAAATTAAAAAAACAGAGTATTGTCCCTGCTAAACTGAAGAGTGTAGGTTTCAGCTGGAGAGTTCCCGATGAAGACATTTTTTTTTTTCAGTTAAAAAATTTGAGGTACACAGTCTACAAAATGAAACAAAAGTTGAAAATATGATGCTCGTCTTGGCGTATACTCAAAAATGTACTTATTTGGGACTGCTTAGACATGAAATGATGTCACAAGACACATGCGACCAGTCACGGCTTTTATAGAACGAGTTGCCCTCAATCATACACCTTTGACACATAGTCCCACAATGCCCTAATGTTCTAAAGCATAATAAAAAATATCTTAAAATCCACTATAAAAGAAATAACATAACTAATAATTTTAAACATAAAATTTTATATGAAAAAAAACCCCACAGATATTAAAGTTTACATTCATTACAAATGACAGGAACTATATTTGTAGACAATCGATTACGAGCGACCAAACAGGTCATTTTTGAAAATCAGATCATTTCGTTTTTTTCTATTTAGTTCTTTGGGTCTCTTTTTTGCTTTTTTTTCACTTTATTATTCATGACATGAAAGTTTTAACCTTAACTTCATGTTCTAAAACATATACGTGTGCATTGTGCTTCAATGAAAAAATATGGGGTAAACGTCAATGAGACAGCCACCTAGTGACAGAAATAACCAAAAGACATGTGCTCGGTTTGACGGTAAACCAGATATATGCGAGATTCCCTCACGTGATAAAGGAAGAAAGATCATTCACAATTTGTCTTACATTTGTTTTTCTCTCTTTTAATTAAATAAAAAAAAAAAAACTTTCGAATGTTGAGTTCATAAGATAAAAATATTCCCTGTGGAACCCCCCCCCCCCTTTCTTTTTTTTGGTGCTCTCCAATTTCAACCCCCAAATAAGGCTTTCCAATCTAATTAAAATTAAAATCTTGCTTTCTAACCAATCTATTCATGTACCGGACCGGGAACTTTCTTTATTTAATAAGAAAATCTACAGTGCCGTTATATAAATGCATGTTGTCTGCTTGGAGTACCCGCCCGAAAAGAAAGAAATAGCCTAACTCCAAGATACTACATTCCTGCATCACGTGATTTTTGCCACGTGGAGCTTACATTAGAATGAATACCGAATATGGAAAGTGAAACTACAGTTCAAAACATAAAGTCCGAAGGCACATAGAAGAAAAAGAAGGATTTTTTTTTTGCAAAGGGTGCCGGGGTAATCTTCTCTGTGTTCATAATATACACGAAATATTTGCCACAGCCCCTTGTCTGTTCTATAAATTGTAATCCTGAGTTTTCTGTCTGTTACTGACGAGACAGCATCTCAGCGATAAAAGAATATGTTTGAAAGAACTATGCACTTGGCTACCTTTTTTTCTTCAATTCGTTTTTAAAACGTCTTGGCTTCTTCAACTTGAATAATAGAAAATAAAACTATATATCAAACGAAAACTGGATAAAGTGAGAAACAAGTTTCTTTCATTAGTGAAAATTACTGCTTCATTGCTTATCTCAGAGTTCGAACCCTACACGTGGTAGCTTGGTTCGACTCCAATCTTAATTGACTAGGATTGACAGTTTCCTTGCCGAAGGTCAGTGGTTCTCTCCGGGCGTCCCAGCTTTCTACACACAAAAAAAGCTGGTCACCATGAAATAGAAAATAATGATAAAAGTGGCGTTAAAGACCACCAATGAATACATCAATCATTGTATATCTTAGACGTTTCAAACACATCTCGTAGTTTTTTTAAACACGAATCTATTTTTTTTAAATTGAATTTGACAATAGCAATTTTCCCGCATCGTATAATGGTGAATCCGGATAACACTGTAATATGTGCCGTTGGACATGAAAAAGCTTAACCTCTTATAATTTTGAATAACTAGGAGAATAGATGAATTTTAAAGCAGAACTATTTTAAATATTTGTCAGCTATTTTAGGGGAAAGCAAAAAGTATTGAGCAGATAGTTAAGATTTCCGAGGTTAAGGCAACATTAAAGGGACCTGTCTTTAAAGGTTGGTGTGTCCATCATATTACATATGTGGCAACCTTTTGTTTAAGGCTTAAAACAAATTAAACTTTTAAAAGTTATTCAAGTTCCATTACTAACTTAATGTTGACACCTTATAATGTAGAATATCTATTTTAAACAGAAAAGGGTAATTTCTATGTCAAAAGATTGCAAAATTTCTGAGAATGAATAGAACAGTCCCTATTCGAATGCAGCATTCGCTAACTTAGTAGACATGTCTTTGACAAGCAATACTTTGAACCACTGACAGTGTCTTTAACGATCCCATGCGCAAAAATGACAAAATTAAAAAAACAGAGTATTGTCCCTGCTAAACTGAAGAGTGTAGGTTTCAGCTGGAGAGTTCCCGATGAAGACATTTTTTTTTTTCAGTTAAAAAATTTGAGGTACACAGTCTACAAAATGAAACAAAAGTTGAAAATATGATGCTCGTCTTGGCGTATACTCAAAAATGTACTTATTTGGGACTGCTTAGACATGAAATGATGTCACAAGACACATGCGACCAGTCACGGCTTTTATAGAACGAGTTGCCCTCAATCATACACCTTTGACACATAGTCCCACAATGCCCTAATGTTCTAAAGCATAATAAAAAATATCTTAAAATCCACTATAAAAGAAATAACATAACTAATAATTTTAAACATAAAATTTTATATGAAAAAAAACCCACAGATATTAAAGTTTACATTCATTACAAATGACAGGAACTATATTTGTAGACAATCGATTACGAGCGACCAAACAGGTCATTTTTGAAAATCAGATCATTTCGTCTTTTTCTATTTAGTTCTTTGGGTCTCTTTTTTGCTTTTTTTTCACTTTATTATTCATGACATGAAAGTTTTAACCTTAACTTCATGTTCTAAAACATATACGTGTGCATTGTGCTTCAATGAAAAAATATGGGGTAAACGTCAATGAGACAGCCACCTAGTGACAGAAATAACCAAAAGACATGTGCTCGGTTTGACGGTAAACCAGATATATGCGAGATTCCCTCACGTGATAAAGGAAGAAAGATCATTCACAATTTGTCTTACATTTGTTTTTCTCTCTTTTAATTAAATAAAAAAAAAAACTTTCGAATGTTGAGTTCATAAGATAAAAATATTCCCTGTGGAACCCCCCCCCCCCCCCCCTTTCTTTTTTTGGTGCTCTCCAATTTCAACCCCCAAATAAGGCTTTCCAATCTAATTAAAATTAAAATCTTGCTTTCTAACCAATCTATTCATGTACCGGACCGGGAACTTTCTTTATTTAATAAGAAAATCTACAGTGCCGTTATATAAATGCATGTTGTCTGCTTGGAGTCCCCGCCCGAAAAGAAAGAAATAGCCTAACTCCAAGATACTACATTCCTGCATCACGTGATTTGTGCCACGTGGAGCTTACATTAGAATGAATACCGAATATGGAAAGTGAAACTACAGTTCAAAACATAAAGTCCGAAGGCACATAGAAGAAAAAGAAGGATTTTTTTTTGCAAAGGGTGCCGGGGTAATCTTCTCTGTGTTCATAATATACACGAAATATTTGCCACAGCCCCTTGTCTGTTCTATAAATTGTAATCCTGAGTTTTCTGTCTGTTACTGACGAGACAGCATCTCAGCGATAAAAGAATATGTTTGAAAGAACTATACACTTGGCTACCTTTTTTTCTTCAATTCGTTTTTAAAACGTTTTGGCTTCTTCAACTTGAATAATAGAAAATAAAACTATATATCAAACGAAAACTGGATAAAGTGAGAAACAAGTTTCTTTCATTAGTGAAAATTACTGCTTCATTGCTTATCTCAGAGTTCGAACCCTACACGTGGTAGCTTGGTTCGACTCCAATCTTAATTGACTAGGATTGACAGTTTCCTTGCCGAAGGTCAGTGGTTCTCTCCGGGCGTCCCAGCTTTCTACACACACAAAAAGCTGGTCACCATGAAATAGAAAATAATGATAAAAGTGGCGTTAAAGACCACCAATGAATACATCAATCATTGTATATCTTAGACGTTTCAAACACATCTCGTAGTTTTTTTAAACACGAATCTATTTTTTTTAAATTGAATTTGACAATAGCAATTTTCCCGCATCGTATAATGGTGAATCCGGATAACACTGTAATATGTGCCGTTGGACATGAAAAAGCTTAACCTCTTATAATTTTGAATAACTAGGAGAATAGATGAATTTTAAAGCAGAACTATTTTAAATATTTGTCAGCTATTTTAGGGGAAAGCAAAAAGTATTGAGCAGATAGTTAAGATTTCCGAGGTTAAGGCAACATTAAAGGGACCTGTCTTTAAAGGTTGGTGTGTCCATCATATTACATATGTGGCAACCTTTTGTTTAAGGCTTAAAACAAATTAAACTTTTAAAAGTTATTCAAGTTCCATTACTAACTTAATGTTGACACCTTATAATGTAGAATATCTATTTTAAACAGAAAAGGGTAATTTCTATGTCAAAAGATTGCAAAATTTCTGAGAATGAATAGAACAGTCCCTATTCGAATGCAGCATTCGCTAACTTAGTAGACATGTCTTTGACAAGCAATACTTTGAACCACTGACAGTGTCTTTAACGATCCCATGCGCAAAAATGACAAAATTAAAAAAACAGAGTATTGTCCCTGCTAAACTGAAGAGTGTAGGTTTCAGCTGGAGAGTTCCCGATGAAGACATTTTTTTTTTTCAGTTAAAAAATTTGAGGTACACAGTCTACAAAATGAAACAAAAGTTGAAAATATGATGCTCGTCTTGGCGTATACTCAAAAATGTACTTATTTGGGACTGCTTAGACATGAAATGATGTCACAAGACACATGCGACCAGTCACGGCTTTTATAGAACGAGTTGCCCTCAATCATACACCTTTGACACATAGTCCCACAATGCCCTAATGTTCTAAAGCATAATAAAAAATATCTTAAAATCCACTATAAAAGAAATAACATAACTAATAATTTTAAACATAAAATTTTATATGAAAAAAAACCCACAGATATTAAAGTTTACATTCATTACAAATGACAGGAACTATATTTGTAGACAATCGATTACGAGCGACCAAACAGGTCATTTTTGAAAATCAGATCATTTCGTCTTTTTCTATTTAGTTCTTTGGGTCTCTTTTTTGCTTTTTTTTCACTTTATTATTCATGACATGAAAGTTTTAACCTTAACTTCATGTTCTAAAACATATACGTGTGCATTGTGCTTCAATGAAAAAATATGGGGTAAACGTCAATGAGACAGCCACCTAGTGACAGAAATAACCAAAAGACATGTGCTCGGTTTGACGGTAAACCAGATATATGCGAGATTCCCTCACGTGATAAAGGAAGAAAGATCATTCACAATTTGTCTTACATTTGTTTTTCTCTCTTTTAATTAAATAAAAAAAAAAACTTTCGAATGTTGAGTTCATAAGATAAAAATATTCCCTGTGGAACCCCCCCCCCCCCCCCTTTCTTTTTTTGGTGCTCTCCAATTTCAACCCCCAAATAAGGCTTTCCAATCTAATTAAAATTAAAATCTTGCTTTCTAACCAATCTATTCATGTACCGGACCGGGAACTTTCTTTATTTAATAAGAAAATCTACAGTGCCGTTATATAAATGCATGTTGTCTGCTTGGAGTCCCCGCCCGAAAAGAAAGAAATAGCCTAACTCCAAGATACTACATTCCTGCATCACGTGATTTGTGCCACGTGGAGCTTACATTAGAATGAATACCGAATATGGAAAGTGAAACTACAGTTCAAAACATAAAGTCCGAAGGCACATAGAAGAAAAAGAAGGATTTTTTTTTGCAAAGGGTGCCGGGGTAATCTTCTCTGTGTTCATAATATACACGAAATATTTGCCACAGCCCCTTGTCTGTTCTATAAATTGTAATCCTGAGTTTTCTGTCTGTTACTGACGAGACAGCATCTCAGCGATAAAAGAATATGTTTGAAAGAACTATACACTTGGCTACCTTTTTTTCTTCAATTCGTTTTTAAAACGTTTTGGCTTCTTCAACTTGAATAATAGAAAATAAAACTATATATCAAACGAAAACTGGATAAAGTGAGAAACAAGTTTCTTTCATTAGTGAAAATTACTGCTTCATTGCTTATCTCAGAGTTCGAACCCTACACGTGGTAGCTTGGTTCGACTCCAATCTTAATTGACTAGGATTGACAGTTTCCTTGCCGAAGGTCAGTGGTTCTCTCCGGGCGTCCCAGCTTTCTACACACACAAAAAGCTGGTCACCATGAAATAGAAAATAATGATAAAAGTGGCGTTAAAGACCACCAATGAATACATCAATCATTGTATATCTTAGACGTTTCAAACACATCTCGTAGTTTTTTTAAACACGAATCTATTTTTTTTAAATTGAATTTGACAATAGCAATTTTCCCGCATCGTATAATGGTGAATCCGGATAACACTGTAATATGTGCCGTTGGACATGAAAAAGCTTAACCTCTTATAATTTTGAATAACTAGGAGAATAGATGAATTTTAAAGCAGAACTATTTTAAATATTTGTCAGCTATTTTAGGGGAAAGCAAAAAGTATTGAGCAGATAGTTAAGATTTCCGAGGTTAAGGCAACATTAAAGGGACCTGTCTTTAAAGGTTGGTGTGTCCATCATATTACATATGTGGCAACCTTTTGTTTAAGGCTTAAAACAAATTAAACTTTTAAAAGTTATTCAAGTTCCATTACTAACTTAATGTTGACACCTTATAATGTAGAATATCTATTTTAAACAGAAAAGGGTAATTTCTATGTCAAAAGATTGCAAAATTTCTGAGAATGAATAGAACAGTCCCTATTCGAATGCAGCATTCGCTAACTTAGTAGACATGTCTTTGACAAGCAATACTTTGAACCACTGACAGTGTCTTTAACGATCCCATGCGCAAAAATGACAAAATTAAAAAAACAGAGTATTGTCCCTGCTAAACTGAAGAGTGTAGGTTTCAGCTGGAGAGTTCCCGATGAAGACATTTTTTTTTTTCAGTTAAAAAATTTGAGGTACACAGTCTACAAAATGAAACAAAAGTTGAAAATATGATGCTCGTCTTGGCGTATACTCAAAAATGTACTTATTTGGGACTGCTTAGACATGAAATGATGTCACAAGACACATGCGACCAGTCACGGCTTTTATAGAACGAGTTGCCCTCAATCATACACCTTTGACACATAGTCCCACAATGCCCTAATGTTCTAAAGCATAATAAAAAATATCTTAAAATCCACTATAAAAGAAATAACATAACTAATAATTTTAAACATAAAATTTTATATGAAAAAAAACCCACAGATATTAAAGTTTACATTCATTACAAATGACAGGAACTATATTTGTAGACAATCGATTACGAGCGACCAAACAGGTCATTTTTGAAAATCAGATCATTTCGTCTTTTTCTATTTAGTTCTTTGGGTCTCTTTTTTGCTTTTTTTTCACTTTATTATTCATGACATGAAAGTTTTAACCTTAACTTCATGTTCTAAAACATATACGTGTGCATTGTGCTTCAATGAAAAAATATGGGGTAAACGTCAATGAGACAGCCACCTAGTGACAGAAATAACCAAAAGACATGTGCTCGGTTTGACGGTAAACCAGATATATGCGAGATTCCCTCACGTGATAAAGGAAGAAAGATCATTCACAATTTGTCTTACATTTGTTTTTCTCTCTTTTAATTAAATAAAAAAAAAAACTTTCGAATGTTGAGTTCATAAGATAAAAATATTCCCTGTGGAACCCCCCCCCCCCCCCCCTTTCTTTTTTTGGTGCTCTCCAATTTCAACCCCCAAATAAGGCTTTCCAATCTAATTAAAATTAAAATCTTGCTTTCTAACCAATCTATTCATGTACCGGACCGGGAACTTTCTTTATTTAATAAGAAAATCTACAGTGCCGTTATATAAATGCATGTTGTCTGCTTGGAGTCCCCGCCCGAAAAGAAAGAAATAGCCTAACTCCAAGATACTACATTCCTGCATCACGTGATTTGTGCCACGTGGAGCTTACATTAGAATGAATACCGAATATGGAAAGTGAAACTACAGTTCAAAACATAAAGTCCGAAGGCACATAGAAGAAAAAGAAGGATTTTTTTTTGCAAAGGGTGCCGGGGTAATCTTCTCTGTGTTCATAATATACACGAAATATTTGCCACAGCCCCTTGTCTGTTCTATAAATTGTAATCCTGAGTTTTCTGTCTGTTACTGACGAGACAGCATCTCAGCGATAAAAGAATATGTTTGAAAGAACTATACACTTGGCTACCTTTTTTTCTTCAATTTGTTTTTAAAACGTTTTGGCTTCTTCAACTTGAATAATAGAAAATAAAACTATATATCAAACGAAAACTGGATAAAGTGAGAAACAAGTTTCTTTCATTAGTGAAAATTACTGCTTCATTGCTTATCTCAGAGTTCGAACCCTACACGTGGTAGCTTGGTTCGACTCCAATCTTAATTGACTAGGATTGACAGTTTCCTTGCCGAAGGTCAGTGGTTCTCTCCGGGCGTCCCAGCTTTCTACACACAAAAAAAGCTGGTCACCATGAAATAGAAAATAATGATAAAAGTGGCGTTAAAGACCACCAATGAATACATCAATCATTGTATATCTTAGACGTTTCAAACACATCTCGTAGTTTTTTTAAACACGAATCTATTTTTTTTAAATTGAATTTGACAATAGCAATTTTCCCGCATCGTATAATGGTGAATCCGGATAACACTGTAATATGTGCCGTTGGACATGAAAAAGCTTAACCTCTTATGATTTTGAATAACTAGGAGAATAGATGAATTTTAAAGCAGAACTATTTTAAATATTTGTCAGCTATTTTAGGGGAAAGCAAAAAGTATTGAGCAGATAGTTAAGATTTCCGAGGTTAAGGCAACATTAAAGGGACCTGTCTTTAAAGGTTGGTGTGTCCATCATATTACATATGTGGCAACCTTTTGTTTAAGGCTTAAATCAAATTAAACTTTTAAAAGTTATTCAAGTTCCATTACTAACTTAATGTTGACACCTTATAATGTAGAATATCTATTTTAAACAGAAAAGGGTAATTTCTATGTCAAAAGATTGCAAAATTTCTGAGAATGAATAGAACAGTCCCTATTCGAATGCAGCATTCGCTAACTTAGTAGACATGTCTTTGACAAGCAATACTTTGAACCACTGACAGTGTCTTTAACGATCCCATGCGCAAAAATGACAAAATTAAAAAAAACAGAGTATTGTCCCTACTAAACTGAAGAGTGTAGGTTTCAGATGGAGAGTTCCCGATGAAGACATTTTTTTTTTTCAGTTAAAAAATTTGAGGTACACAGTCTACAAAATGAAACAAAAGTTGAAAATATGATGCTCGTCTTGGCGTATACTCAAAAATGTACTTATTTGGGACTGCTTAGACATGAAATGATGTCACAAGACACATGCGACCAGTCACGGCTTTTATAGAACGAGTTGCCCTCAATCATACACCTTTGACACATAGTCCCACAATGCCCTAATGTTCTAAAGCATAATAAAAAATATCTTAAAATCCACTATAAAAGAAATAACATAACTAATAATTTTAAACATAAAATTTTATATGAAAAAAAACCCACAGATATTAAAGTTTACATTCATTACAAATGACAGGAACTATATTTGTAGACAATCGATTACGAGCGACCAAACAGGTCATTTTTGAAAATCAGATCATTTCGTCTTTTTCTATTTAGTTCTTTGGGTCTCTTTTTTGCTTTTTTTTCACTTTATTATTCATGACATGAAAGTTTTAACCTTAACTTCATGTTCTAAAACATATACGTGTGCATTGTGCTTCAATGAAAAAATATGGGGTAAACGTCAATGAGACAGCCACCTAGTGACAGAAATAACCAAAAGACATGTGCTCGGTTTGACGGTAAACCAGATATATGCGAGATTCCCTCACGTGATAAAGGAAGAAAGATCATTCACAATTTGTCTTACATTTGTTTTTCTCTCTTTTAATTAAATAAAAAAAAAAACTTTCGAATGTTGAGTTCATAAGATAAAAATATTCCCTGTGGAACCCCCCCCCCCCCCCCCCCTTTCTTTTTTTGGTGCTCTCCAATTTCAACCCCCAAATAAGGCTTTCCAATCTAATTAAAATTAAAATCTTGCTTTCTAACCAATCTATTCATGTACTGGACCGGGAACTTTCTTTATTTAATAAGAAAATCTACAGTGCCGTTATATAAATGCATGTTGTCTGCTTGGAGTCCCCGCCCGAAAAAAAAGAAATAGCCTAACTCCAAGATACTACATTCCTGCATCACGTGATTTGTGCCACGTGGAGCTTACATTAGAATGAATACCGAATATGGAAAGTGAAACTACAGTTCAAAACATAAAGTCCGAAGGCACATAGAAGAAAAAGAAGGATTTTTTTTTGCAAAGGGTGCCGGGGTAATCTTCTCTGTGATCATAATATACACGAAATATTTGCCACAGCCCCTTGTCTGTTCTATAAATTGTAATCCTGAGTTTTCTGTCTGTTACTGACGAGACAGCATCTCAGCGATAAAAGAATATGTTTGAAAGAACTATACACTTGGCTACCTTTTTTTCTTCAATTCGTTTTTAAAACGTTTTGGCTTCTTCAACTTGAATACTAGAAAATAAAACTATATATCAAACGAAAACTGGATAAAGTGAGAAACAAGTTTCTTTCATTAGTGAAAATTACTGCTTCATTGCTTATCTCAGAGTTCTAACCCTACACGTGGTAGCTTGGTTCGACTCCAATCTTAATTGACTAGGATTGACAGTTTCCTTGCCGAAGGTCAGTGGTTCTCTCCGGGCGTCCCAGCTTTCTACACACAAAAAAAGCTGGTCACCATGAAATAGAAAATAATGATAAAAGTGGCGTTAAAGACCACCAATGAATACATCAATCATTGTATATCTTAGACGTTTCAAACACATCTCGTAGTTTTTTTAAACACGAATCTATTTTTTTTAAATTGAATTTGACAATAGCAATTTTCCCGCATCGTATAATGGTGAATCCGGATAACACTGTAATATGTGCCGTTGGACATGAAAAAGCTTAACCTCTTATAATTTTGAATAACTAGGAGAATAGATGAATTTTAAAGCAGAACTATTTTAAATATTTGTCAGCTATTTTAGGGGAAAGCAAAAAGTATTGAGCAGATAGTTAAGATTTCCGAGGTTAAGGCAACATTAAAGGGACCTGTCTTTAAAGGTTGGTGTGTCCATCATATTACATATGTGGCAACCTTTTGTTTAAGGCTTAAAACAAATTAAACTTTTAAAAGTTATTCAAGTTCCATTACTAACTTAATGTTGACACCTTATAATGTAGAATATCTATTTTAAACAGAAAAGGGTAATTTCTATGTCAAAAGATTGCAAAATTTCTGAGAATGAATAGAACAGTCCCTATTCGAATGCAGCATTCGCTAACTTAGTAGACATGTCTTTGACAAGCAATACTTTGAACCACTGACAGTGTCTTTAACGATCCCATGCGCAAAAATGACAAAATTAAAAAAACAGAGTATTGTCCCTGCTAAACTGAAGAGTGTAGGTTTCAGCTGGAGAGTTCCCGATGAAGACATTTTTTTTTTTCAGTTAAAAAATTTGAGGTACACAGTCTACAAAATGAAACAAAAGTTGAAAATATGATGCTCGTCTTGGCGTATACTCAAAAATGTACTTATTTGGGACTGCTTAGACATGAAATGATGTCACAAGACACATGCGACCAGTCACGGCTTTTATAGAACGAGTTGCCCTCAATCATACACCTTTGACACATAGTCCCACAATGCCCTAATGTTCTAAAGCATAATAAAAAATATCTTAAAATCCACTATAAAAGAAATAACATAACTAATAATTTTAAACATAAAATTTTATATGAAAAAAAACCCACAGATATTAAAGTTTACATTCATTACAAATGACAGGAACTATATTTGTAGACAATCGATTACGAGCGACCAAACAGGTCATTTTTGAAAATCAGATCATTTCGTCTTTTTCTATTTAGTTCTTTGGGTCTCTTTTTTGCTTTTTTTTCACTTTATTATTCATGACATGAAAGTTTTAACCTTAACTTCATGTTCTAAAACATATACGTGTGCATTGTGCTTCAATGAAAAAATATGGGGTAAACGTCAATGAGACAGCCACCTAGTGACAGAAATAACCAAAAGACATGTGCTCGGTTTGACGGTAAACCAGATATATGCGAGATTCCCTCACGTGATAAAGGAAGAAAGATCATTCACAATTTGTCTTACATTTGTTTTTCTCTCTTTTAATTAAATAAAAAAAAAAACTTTCGAATGTTGAGTTCATAAGATAAAAATATTCCCTGTGGAACCCCCCCCCTTTCTTTTTTTGGTGCTCTCCAATTTCAACCCCCAAATAAGGCTTTCCAATCTAATTAAAATTAAAATCTTGCTTTCTAACCAATCTATTCATGTACCGGACCGGGAACTTTCTTTATTTAATAAGAAAATCTACAGTGCCGTTATATAAATGCATGTTGTCTGCTTGGAGTCCCCGCCCGAAAAGAAAGAAATAGCCTAACTCCAAGATACTACATTCCTGCATCACGTGATTTGTGCCACGTGGAGCTTACATTAGAATGAATACCGAATATGGAAAGTGAAACTACAGTTCAAAACATAAAGTCCGAAGGCACATAGAAGAAAAAGAAGGATTTTTTTTTGCAAAGGGTGCCGGGGTAATCTTCTCTGTGTTCATAATATACACGAAATATTTGCCACAGCCCCTTGTCTGTTCTATAAATTGTAATCCTGAGTTTTCTGTCTGTTACTGACGAGACAGCATCTCAGCGATAAAAGAATATGTTTGAAAGAACTATACACTTGGCTACCTTTTTTTCTTCAATTCGTTTTTAAAACGTTTTGGCTTCTTCAACTTGAATAATAGAAAATAAAACTATATATCAAACGAAAACTGGATAAAGTGAGAAACAAGTTTCTTTCATTAGTGAAAATTACTGCTTCATTGCTTATCTCAGAGTTCGAACCCTACACGTGGTAGCTTGGTTCGACTCCAATCTTAATTGACTAGGATTGACAGTTTCCTTGCCGAAGGTCAGTGGTTCTCTCCGGGCGTCCCAGCTTTCTACACACAAAAAAAGCTGGTCACCATGAAATAGAAAATAATGATAAAAGTGGCGTTAAAGACCACCAATGAATACATCAATCATTGTATATCTTAGACGTTTCAAACACATCTCGTAGTTTTTTTAAACACGAATCTATTTTTTTAAATTGAATTTGACAATAGCAATTTTCCCGCATCGTATAATGGTGAATCCGGATAACACTGTAATATGTGCCGTTGGACATGAAAAAGCTTAACCTCTTATAATTTTGAATAACTAGGAGAATAGATGAATTTTAAAGCAGAACTATTTTAAATATTTGTCAGCTATTTTAGGGGAAAGCAAAAAGTATTGAGCAGATAGTTAAGATTTCCGAGGTTAAGGCAACATTAAAGGGACCTGTCTTTAAAGGTTGGTGTGTCCATCATATTACATATGTGGCAACCTTTTGTTTAAGGCTTAAAACAAATTAAACTTTTAAAAGTTATTCAAGTTCCATTACTAACTTAATGTTGACACCTTATAATGTAGAATATCTATTTTAAACAGAAAAGGGTAATTTCTATGTCAAAAGATTGCAAAATTTCTGAGAATGAATAGAACAGTCCCTATTCGAATGCAGCATTCGCTAACTTAGTAGACATGTCTTTGACAAGCAATACTTTGAACCACTGACAGTGTCTTTAACGATCCCATGCGCAAAAATGACAAAATTAAAAAAACAGAGTATTGTCCCTGCTAAACTGAAGAGTGTAGGTTTCAGCTGGAGAGTTCCCGATGAAGACATTTTTTTTTTTCAGTTAAAAAATTTGAGGTACACAGTCTACAAAATGAAACAAAAGTTGAAAATATGATGCTCGTCTTGGCGTATACTCAAAAATGTACTTATTTGGGACTGCTTAGACATGAAATGATGTCACAAGACACATGCGACCAGTCACGGCTTTTATAGAACGAGTTGCCCTCAATCATACACCTTTGACACATAGTCCCACAATGCCCTAATGTTCTAAAGCATAATAAAAAATATCTTAAAATCCACTATAAAAGAAATAACATAACTAATAATTTTAAACATAAAATTTTATATGAAAAAAAACCCACAGATATTAAAGTTTACATTCATTACAAATGACAGGAACTATATTTGTAGACAATCGATTACGAGCGACCAAACAGGTCATTTTTGAAAATCAGATCATTTCGTCTTTTTCTATTTAGTTCTTTGGGTCTCTTTTTTGCTTTTTTTTTTCACTTTATTATTCATGACATGAAAGTTTTAACCTTAACTTCATGTTCTAAAACATATACGTGTGCATTGTGCTTCAATGAAAAAATATGGGGTAAACGTCAATAAGACAGCCACCTAGTGACAGAAATAACCAAAAGACATGTGCTCGGTTTGACGGTAAACCAGATATATGCGAGATTCCCTCACGTGATAAAGGAAGAAAGATCATTCACAATTTGTCTTACATTTGTTTTTCTCTCTTTTAATTAAATAAAAAAAAAAACTTTCGAATGTTGAGTTCATAAGATAAAAATATTCCCTGTGGAACCCCCCCCCCCCCCTTTCTTTTTTTGGTGCTCTCCAATTTCAACCCCCAAATAAGGCTTTCCAATCTAATTAAAATTAAAATCTTGCTTTCTAACCAATCTATTCATGTACCGGACCGGGAACTTTCTTTATTTAATAAGAAAATCTACAGTGCCGTTATATAAATGCATGTTGTCTGCTTGGAGTCCCCGCCCGAAAAGAAAGAAATAGCCTAACTCCAAGATACTACATTCCTGCATCACGTGATTTGTGCCACGTGGAGCTTACATTAGAATGAATACCGAATATGGAAAGTGAAACTACAGTTCAAAACATAAAGTCCGAAGGCACATAGAAGAAAAAGAAGGATTTTTTTTTGCAAAGGGTGCCGGGGTAATCTTCTCTGTGTTCATAATATACACGAAATATTTGCCACAGCCCCTTGTCTGTTCTATAAATTGTAATCCTGAGTTTTCTGTCTGTTACTGACGAGACAGCATCTCAGCGATAAAAGAATATGTTTGAAAGAACTATACACTTGGCTACCTTTTTTTCTTCAATTCGTTTTTAAAACGTTTTGGCTTCTTCAACTTGAATAATAGAAAATAAAACTATATATCAAACGAAAACTGGATAAAGTGAGAAACAAGTTTCTTTCATTAGTGAAAATTACTGCTTCATTGCTTATCTCAGAGTTCGAACCCTACACGTGGTAGCTTGGTTCGACTCCAATCTTAATTGACTAGGATTGACAGTTTCCTTGCCGAAGGTCAGTGGTTCTCTCCGGGCGTCCCAGCTTTCTACACACAAAAAAAGCTGGTCACCATGAAATAGAAAATAATGATAAAAGTGGCGTTAAAGACCACCAATGAATACATCAATCATTGTATATCTTAGACGTTTCAAACACATCTCGTAGTTTTTTTAAACACGAATCTATTTTTTTTAAATTGAATTTGACAATAGCAATTTTCCCGCATCGTATAATGGTGAATCCGGATAACACTGTAATATGTGCCGTTGGACATGAAAAAGCTTAACCTCTTATAATTTTGAATAACTAGGAGAATAGATGAATTTTAAAGCAGAACTATTTTAAATATTTGTCAGCTATTTTAGGGGAAAGCAAAAAGTATTGAGCAGATAGTTAAGATTTCCGAGGTTAAGGCAACATTAAAGGGACCTGTCTTTAAAGGTTGGTGTGTCCATCATATTACATATGTGGCAACCTTTTGTTTAAGGCTTAAAACAAATTAAACTTTTAAAAGTTATTCAAGTTCCATTACTAACTTAATGTTGACACCTTATAATGTAGAATATCTATTTTAAACAGAAAAGGGTAATTTCTATGTCAAAAGATTGCAAAATTTCTGAGAATGAATAGAACAGTCCCTATTCGAATGCAGCATTCGCTAACTTAGTAGACATGTCTTTGACAAGCAATACTTTGAACCACTGACAGTGTCTTTAACGATCCCATGCGCAAAAATGACAAAATTAAAAAAACAGAGTATTGTCCCTGCTAAACTGAAGAGTGTAGGTTTCAGCTGGAGAGTTCCCGATGAAGACATTTTTTTTTTTCAGTTAAAAAATTTGAGGTACACAGTCTACAAAATGAAACAAAAGTTGAAAATATGATGCTCGTCTTGGCGTATACTCAAAAATGTACTTATTTGGGACTGCTTAGACATGAAATGATGTCACAAGACACATGCGACCAGTCACGGCTTTTATAGAACGAGTTGCCCTCAATCATACACCTTTGACACATAGTCCCACAATGCCCTAATGTTCTAAAGCATAATAAAAAATATCTTAAAATCCACTATAAAAGAAATAACATAACTAATAATTTTAAACATAAAATTTTATATGAAAAAAAACCCACAGATATTAAAGTTTACATTCATTACAAATGACAGGAACTATATTTGTAGACAATCGATTACGAGCGACCAAACAGGTCATTTTTGAAAATCAGATCATTTCGTCTTTTTCTATTTAGTTCTTTGGGTCTCTTTTTTTTTTCACTTTATTATTCATGACATGAAAGTTTTAACCTTAACTTCATGTTCTAAAACATATACGTGTGCATTGTGCTTCAATGAAAAAATATGGGGTAAACGTCAATGAGACAGCCACCTAGTGACAGAAATAACCAAAAGACATGTGCTCGGTTTGACGGTAAACCAGATATATGCGAGATTCCCTCACGTGATAAAGGAAGAAAGATCATTCACAATTTGTCTTACATTTGTTTTTCTCTCTTTTAATTAAATAAAAAAAAAACTTTCGAATGTTGAGTTCATAAGATAAAAATATTCCCTGTGGAACCCCCCCCCCCCCCCCCCCCCCCCTTTCTTTTTTTGGTGCTCTCCAATTTCAACCCCCAAATAAGGCTTTCCAATCTAATTAAAATTAAAATCTTGCTTTCTAACCAATCTATTCATGTACCGGACCGGGAACTTTCTTTATTTAATAAGAAAATCTACAGTGCCGTTATATAAATGCATGTTGTCTGCTTGGAGTCCCCGCCCGAAAAGAAAGAAATAGCCTAACTCCAAGATACTACATTCCTGCATCACGTGATTTGTGCCACGTGGAGCTTACATTAGAATGAATACCGAATATGGAAAGTGAAACTACAGTTCAAAACATAAAGTCCGAAGGCACATAGAAGAAAAAGAAGGATTTTTTTTTGCAAAGGGTGCCGGGGTAATCTTCTCTGTGTTCATAATATACACGAAATATTTGCCACAGCCCCTTGTCTGTTCTATAAATTGTAATCCTGAGTTTTCTGTCTGTTACTGACGAGACAGCATCTCAGCGATAAAAGAATATGTTTGAAAGAACTATACACTTGGCTACCTTTTTTTCTTCAATTCGTTTTTAAAACGTTTTGGCTTCTTCAACTTGAATAATAGAAAATAAAACTATATATCAAACGAAAACTGGATAAAGTGAGAAACAAGTTTCTTTCATTAGTGAAAATTACTGCTTCATTGCTTATCTCAGAGTTCGAACCCTACACGTGGTAGCTTGGTTCGACTCCAATCTTAATTGACTAGGATTGACAGTTTCCTTGCCGAAGGTCAGTGGTTCTCTCCGGGCGTCCCAGCTTTCTACACACAAAAAAAGCTGGTCACCATGAAATAGAAAATAATGATAAAAGTGGCGTTAAAGACCACCAATGAATACATCAATCATTGTATATCTTAGACGTTTCAAACACATCTCGTAGTTTTTTTAAACACGAATCTATTTTTTTTAAATTGAATTTGACAATAGCAATTTTCCCGCATCGTATAATGGTGAATCCGGATAACACTGTAATATGTGCCGTTGGACATGAAAAAGCTTAACCTCTTATGATTTTGAATAACTAGGAGAATAGATGAATTTTAAAGCAGAACTATTTTAAATATTTGTCAGCTATTTTAGGGGAAAGCAAAAAGTATTGAGCAGATAGTTAAGATTTCCGAGGTTAAGGCAACATTAAAGGGACCTGTCTTTAAAGGTTGGTGTGTCCATCATATTACATATGTGGCAACCTTTTGTTTAAGGCTTAAAACAAATTAAACTTTTAAAAGTTATTCAAGTTCCATTACTAACTTAATGTTGACACCTTATAATGTAGAATATCTATTTTAAACAGAAAAGGGTAATTTCTATGTCAAAAGATTGCAAAATTTCTGAGAATGAATAGAACAGTCCCTATTCGAATGCAGCATTCGCTAACTTAGTAGACATGTCTTTGACAAGCAATACTTTGAACCACTGACAGTGTCTTTAACGATCCCATGCGCAAAAATGACAAAATTAAAAAAACAGAGTATTGTCCCTGCTAAACTGAAGAGTGTAGGTTTCAGCTGGAGAGTTCCCGATGAAGACATTTTTTTTTTTCAGTTAAAAAATTTGAGGTACACAGTCTACAAAATGAAACAAAAGTTGAAAATATGATGCTCGTCTTGGCGTATACTCAAAAATGTACTTATTTGGGACTGCTTAGACATGAAATGATGTCACAAGACACATGCGACCAGTCACGGCTTTTATAGAACGAGTTGCCCTCAATCATACACCTTTGACACATAGTCCCACAATGCCCTAATGTTCTAAAGCATAATAAAAAATATCTTAAAATCCACTATAAAAGAAATAACATAACTAATAATTTTAAACATAAAATTTTATATGAAAAAAAACCCACAGATATTAAAGTTTACATTCATTACAAATGACAGGAACTATATTTGTAGACAATCGATTACGAGCGACCAAACAGGTCATTTTTGAAAATCAGATCATTTCGTCTTTTTCTATTTAGTTCTTTGGGTCTCTTTTTTTTTTCACTTTATTATTCATGACATGAAAGTTTTAACCTTAACTTCATGTTCTAAAACATATACGTGTGCATTGTGCTTCAATGAAAAAATATGGGGTAAACGTCAATGAGACAGCCACCTAGTGACAGAAATAACCAAAAGACATGTGCTCGGTTTGACGGTAAACCAGATATATGCGAGATTCCCTCACGTGATAAAGGAAGAAAGATCATTCACAATTTGTCTTACATTTGTTTTTCTCTCTTTTAATTAAATAAAAAAAAAACTTTCGAATGTTGAGTTCATAAGATAAAAATATTCCCTGTGGAACCCCCCCCCTTTCTTTTTTTGGTGCTCTCCAATTTCAACCCCCAAATAAGGCTTTCCAATCTAATTAAAATTAAAATCTTGCTTTCTAACCAATCTATTCATGTACCGGACCGGGAACTTTCTTTATTTAATAAGAAAATCTACAGTGCCGTTATATAAATGCATGTTGTCTGCTTGGAGTCCCCGCCCGAAAAGAAAGAAATAGCCTAACTCCAAGATACTACATTCCTGCATCACGTGATTTGTGCCACGTGGAGCTTACATTAGAATGAATACCGAATATGGAAAGTGAAACTACAGTTCAAAACATAAAGTCCGAAGGCACATAGAAGAAAAAGAAGGATTTTTTTTTGCAAAGGGTGCCGGGGTAATCTTCTCTGTGTTCATAATATACACGAAATATTTGCCACAGCCCCTTGTCTGTTCTATAAATTGTAATCCTGAGTTTTCTGTCTGTTACTGACGAGACAGCATCTCAGCGATAAAAGAATATGTTTGAAAGAACTATACACTTGGCTACCTTTTTTTCTTCAATTCGTTTTTAAAACGTTTTGGCTTCTTCAACTTGAATAATAGAAAATAAAACTATATATCAAACGAAAACTGGATAAAGTGAGAAACAAGTTTCTTTCATTAGTGAAAATTACTGCTTCATTGCTTATCTCAGAGTTCGAACCCTACACGTGGTAGCTTGGTTCGACTCCAATCTTAATTGACTAGGATTGACAGTTTCCTTGCCGAAGGTCAGTGGTTCTCTCCGGGCGTCCCAGCTTTCTACACACAAAAAAAGCTGGTCACCATGAAATAGAAAATAATGATAAAAGTGGCGTTAAAGACCACCAATGAATACATCAATCATTGTATATCTTAGACGTTTCAAACACATCTCGTAGTTTTTTTAAACACGAATCTATTTTTTTTAAATTGAATTTGACAATAGCAATTTTCCCGCATCGTATAATGGTGAATCCGGATAACACTGTAATATGTGCCGTTGGACATGAAAAAGCTTAACCTCTTATGATTTTGAATAACTAGGAGAATAGATGAATTTTAAAGCAGAACTATTTTAAATATTTGTCAGCTATTTTAGGGGAAAGCAAAAAGTATTGAGCAGATAGTTAAGATTTCCGAGGTTAAGGCAACATTAAAGGGACCTGTCTTTAAAGGTTGGTGTGTCCATCATATTACATATGTGGCAACCTTTTGTTTAAGGCTTAAAACAAATTAAACTTTTAAAAGTTATTCAAGTTCCATTACTAACTTAATGTTGACACCTTATAATGTAGAATATCTATTTTAAACAGAAAAGGGTAATTTCTATGTCAAAAGATTGCAAAATTTCTGAGAATGAATAGAACAGTCCCTATTCGAATGCAGCATTCGCTAACTTAGTAGACATGTCTTTGACAAGCAATACTTTGAACCACTGACAGTGTCTTTAACGATCCCATGCGCAAAAATGACAAAATTAAAAAAACAGAGTATTGTCCCTGCTAAACTGAAGAGTGTAGGTTTCAGCTGGAGAGTTCCCGATGAAGACATTTTTTTTTTTCAGTTAAAAAATTTGAGGTACACAGTCTACAAAATGAAACAAAAGTTGAAAATATGATGCTCGTCTTGGCGTATACTCAAAAATGTACTTATTTGGGACTGCTTAGACATGAAATGATGTCACAAGACACATGCGACCAGTCACGGCTTTTATAGAACGAGTTGCCCTCAATCATACACCTTTGACACATAGTCCCACAATGCCCTAATGTTCTAAAGCATAATAAAAAATATCTTAAAATCCACTATAAAAGAAATAACATAACTAATAATTTTAAACATAAAATTTTATATGAAAAAAAACCCACAGATATTAAAGTTTACATTCATTACAAATGACAGGAACTATATTTGTAGACAATCGATTACGAGCGACCAAACAGGTCATTTTTGAAAATCAGATCATTTCGTCTTTTTCTATTTAGTTCTTTGGGTCTCTTTTTTTTTTCACTTTATTATTCATGACATGAAAGTTTTAACCTTAACTTCATGTTCTAAAACATATACGTGTGCATTGTGCTTCAATGAAAAAATATGGGGTAAACGTCAATGAGACAGCCACCTAGTGACAGAAATAACCAAAAGACATGTGCTCGGTTTGACGGTAAACCAGATATATGCGAGATTCCCTCACGTGATAAAGGAAGAAAGATCATTCACAATTTGTCTTACATTTGTTTTTCTCTCTTTTAATTAAATAAAAAAAAAACTTTCGAATGTTGAGTTCATAAGATAAAAATATTCCCTGTGGAACCCCCCCTCCCCCTTTCTTTTTTTGGTGCTCTCCAATTTCAACCCCCAAATAAGGCTTTCCAATCTAATTAAAATTAAAATCTTGCTTTCTAACCAATCTATTCATGTACCGGACCGGGAACTTTCTTTATTTAATAAGAAAATCTACAGTGCCGTTATATAAATGCATGTTGTCTGCTTGGAGTCCCCGCCCGAAAAGAAAGAAATAGCCTAACTCCAAGATACTACATTCCTGCATCACGTGATTTGTGCCACGTGGAGCTTACATTAGAATGAATACCGAATATGGAAAGTGAAACTACAGTTCAAAACATAAAGTCCGAAGGCACATAGAAGAAAAAGAAGGATTTTTTTTTGCAAAGGGTGCCGGGGTAATCTTCTCTGTGTTCATAATATACACGAAATATTTGCCACAGCCCCTTGTCTGTTCTATAAATTGTAATCCTGAGTTTTCTGTCTGTTACTGACGAGACAGCATCTCAGCGATAAAAGAATATGTTTGAAAGAACTATACACTTGGCTACCTTTTTTTCTTCAATTCGTTTTTAAAACGTTTTGGCTTCTTCAACTTGAATAATAGAAAATAAAACTATATATCAAACGAAAACTGGATAAAGTGAGAAACAAGTTTCTTTCATTAGTGAAAATTACTGCTTCATTGCTTATCTCAGAGTTCGAACCCTACACGTGGTAGCTTGGTTCGACTCCAATCTTAATTGACTAGGATTGACAGTTTCCTTGCCGAAGGTCAGTGGTTCTCTCCGGGCGTCCCAGCTTTCTACACACAAAAAAGCTGGTCACCATGAAATAGAAAATAATGATAAAAGTGGCGTTAAAGACCACCAATGAATACATCAATCATTGTATATCTTAGACGTTTCAAACACATCTCGTAGTTTTTTTAAACACGAATCTATTTTTTTTAAATTGAATTTGACAATAGCAATTTTCCCGCATCGTATAATGGTGAATCCGGATAACACTGTAATATGTGCCGTTGGACATGAAAAAGCTTAACCTCTTATGATTTTGAATAACTAGGAGAATAGATGAATTTTAAAGCAGAACTATTTTAAATATTTGTCAGCTATTTTAGGGGAAAGCAAAAAGTATTGAGCAGATAGTTAAGATTTCCGAGGTTAAGGCAACATTAAAGGGACCTGTCTTTAAAGGTTGGTGTGTCCATCATATTACATATGTGGCAACCTTTTGTTTAAGGCTTAAAACAAATTAAACTTTTAAAAGTTATTCAAGTTCCATTACTAACTTAATGTTGACACCTTATAATGTAGAATATCTATTTTAAACAGAAAAGGGTAATTTCTATGTCAAAAGATTGCAAAATTTCTGAGAATGAATAGAACAGTCCCTATTCGAATGCAGCATTCGCTAACTTAGTAGACATGTCTTTGACAAGCAATACTTTGAACCACTGACAGTGTCTTTAACGATCCCATGCGCAAAAATGACAAAATTAAAAAAACAGAGTATTGTCCCTGCTAAACTGAAGAGTGTAGGTTTCAGCTGGAGAGTTCCCGATGAAGACATTTTTTTTTTCAGTTAAAAAATTTGAGGTACACAGTCTACAAAATGAAACAAAAGTTGAAAATATGATGCTCGTCTTGGCGTATACTCAAAAATGTACTTATTTGGGACTGCTTAGACATGAAATGATGTCACAAGACACATGCGACCAGTCACGGCTTTTATAGAACGAGTTGCCCTCAATCATACACCTTTGACACATAGTCCCACAATGCCCTAATGTTCTAAAGCATAATAAAAAATATCTTAAAATCCACTATAAAAGAAATAACATAACTAATAATTTTTAACATAAAATTTTATATGAAAAAAAACCCACAGATATTAAAGTTTACATTCATTACAAATGACAGGAACTATATTTGTAGACAATCGATTACGAGCGACCAAACAGGTCATTTTTGAAAATCAGATCATTTCGTCTTTTTCTATTTAGTTCTTTGGGTCTCTTTTTTTTTCACTTTATTATTCATGACATGAAAGTTTTAACCTTAACTTCATGTTCTAAAACATATACGTGTGCATTGTGCTTCAATGAAAAAATATGGGGTAAACGTCAATGAGACAGCCACCTAGTGACAGAAATAACCAAAAGACATGTGCTCGGTTTGACGGTAAACCAGATATATGCGAGATTCCCTCACGTGATAAAGGAAGAAAGATCATTCACAATTTGTCTTACATTTGTTTTTCTCTCTTTTAATTAAATAAAAAAAAAAACTTTCGAATGTTGAGTTCATAAGATAAAAATATTCCCTGTGGAACCCCCCCCCCCCCTTTCTTTTTTTGGTGCTCTCCAATTTCAACCCCCAAATAAGGCTTTCCAATCTAATTAAAATTAAAATCTTGCTTTCTAACCAATCTATTCATGTACCGGACCGGGAACTTTCTTTATTTAATAAGAAAATCTACAGTGCCGTTATATAAATGCATGTTGTCTGCTTGGAGTCCCCGCCCGAAAAGAAAGAAATAGCCTAACTCCAAGATACTACATTCCTGCATCACGTGATTTGTGCCACGTGGAGCTTACATTAGAATGAATACCGAATATGGAAAGTGAAACTACAGTTCAAAACATAAAGTCCGAAGGCACATAGAAGAAAAAGAAGGATTTTTTTTTGCAAAGGGTGCCGGGGTAATCTTCTCTGTGTTCATAATATACACGAAATATTTGCCACAGCCCCTTGTCTGTTCTATAAATTGTAATCCTGAGTTTTCTGTCTGTTACTGACGAGACAGCATCTCAGCGATAAAAGAATATGTTTGAAAGAACTATACACTTGGCTACCTTTTTTTCTTCAATTCGTTTTTAAAACGTTTTGGCTTCTTCAACTTGAATAATAGAAAATAAAACTATATATCAAACGAAAACTGGATAAAGTGAGAAACAAGTTTCTTTCATTAGTGAAAATTACTGCTTCATTGCTTATCTCAGAGTTCGAACCCTACACGTGGTAGCTTGGTTCGACTCCAATCTTAATTGACTAGGATTGACAGTTTCCTTGCCGAAGGTCAGTGGTTCTCTCCGGGCGTCCCAGCTTTCTACACACAAAAAAGCTGGTCACCATGAAATAGAAAATAATGATAAAAGTGGCGTTAAAGACCACCAATGAATACATCAATCATTGTATATCTTAGACGTTTCAAACACATCTCGTAGTTTTTTTAAACACGAATCTATTTTTTTTAAATTGAATTTGACAATAGCAATTTTCCCGCATCGTATAATGGTGAATCCGGATAACACTGTAATATGTGCCGTTGGACATGAAAAAGCTTAACCTCTTATGATTTTGAATAACTAGGAGAATAGATGAATTTTAAAGCAGAACTATTTTAAATATTTGTCAGCTATTTTAGGGGAAAGCAAAAAGTATTGAGCAGATAGTTAAGATTTCCGAGGTTAAGGCAACATTAAAGGGACCTGTCTTTAAAGGTTGGTGTGTCCATCATATTACATATGTGGCAACCTTTTGTTTAAGGCTTAAAACAAATTAAACTTTTAAAAGTTATTCAAGTTCCATTACTAACTTAATGTTGACACCTTATAATGTAGAATATCTATTTTAAACAGAAAAGGGTAATTTCTATGTCAAAAGATTGCAAAATTTCTGAGAATGAATAGAACAGTCCCTATTCGAATGCAGCATTCGCTAACTTAGTAGACATGTCTTTGACAAGCAATACTTTGAACCACTGACAGTGTCTTTAACGATCCCATGCGCAAAAATGACAAAATTAAAAAAACAGAGTATTGTCCCTGCTAAACTGAAGAGTGTAGGTTTCAGCTGGAGAGTTCCCGATGAAGACATTTTTTTTTTCAGTTAAAAAATTTGAGGTACACAGTCTACAAAATGAAACAAAAGTTGAAAATATGATGCTCGTCTTGGCGTATACTCAAAAATGTACTTATTTGGGACTGCTTAGACATGAAATGATGTCACAAGACACATGCGACCAGTCACGGCTTTTATAGAACGAGTTGCCCTCAATCATACACCTTTGACACATAGTCCCACAATGCCCTAATGTTCTAAAGCATAATAAAAAATATCTTAAAATCCACTATAAAAGAAATAACATAACTAATAATTTTTAACATAAAATTTTATATGAAAAAAAACCCACAGATATTAAAGTTTACATTCATTACAAATGACAGGAACTATATTTGTAGACAATCGATTACGAGCGACCAAACAGGTCATTTTTGAAAATCAGATCATTTCGTCTTTTTCTATTTAGTTCTTTGGGTCTCTTTTTTTTTCACTTTATTATTCATGACATGAAAGTTTTAACCTTAACTTCATGTTCTAAAACATATACGTGTGCATTGTGCTTCAATGAAAAAATATGGGGTAAACGTCAATGAGACAGCCACCTAGTGACAGAAATAACCAAAAGACATGTGCTCGGTTTGACGGTAAACCAGATATATGCGAGATTCCCTCACGTGATAAAGGAAGAAAGATCATTCACAATTTGTCTTACATTTGTTTTTCTCTCTTTTAATTAAATAAAAAAAAAAACTTTCGAATGTTGAGTTCATAAGATAAAAATATTCCCTGTGGAACCCCCCCCCCCCCTTTCTTTTTTTGGTGCTCTCCAATTTCAACCCCCAAATAAGGCTTTCCAATCTAATTAAAATTAAAATCTTGCTTTCTAACCAATCTATTCATGTACCGGACCGGGAACTTTCTTTATTTAATAAGAAAATCTACAGTGCCGTTATATAAATGCATGTTGTCTGCTTGGAGTCCCCGCCCGAAAAGAAAGAAATAGCCTAACTCCAAGATACTACATTCCTGCATCACGTGATTTGTGCCACGTGGAGCTTACATTAGAATGAATACCGAATATGGAAAGTGAAACTACAGTTCAAAACATAAAGTCCGAAGGCACATAGAAGAAAAAGAAGGATTTTTTTTTGCAAAGGGTGCCGGGGTAATCTTCTCTGTGTTCATAATATACACGAAATATTTGCCACAGCCCCTTGTCTGTTCTATAAATTGTAATCCTGAGTTTTCTGTCTGTTACTGACGAGACAGCATCTCAGCGATAAAAGAATATGTTTGAAAGAACTATACACTTGGCTACCTTTTTTTCTTCAATTCGTTTTTAAAACGTTTTGGCTTCTTCAACTTGAATAATAGAAAATAAAACTATATATCAAACGAAAACTGGATAAAGTGAGAAACAAGTTTCTTTCATTAGTGAAAATTACTGCTTCATTGCTTATCTCAGAGTTCGAACCCTACACGTGGTAGCTTGGTTCGACTCCAATCTTAATTGACTAGGATTGACAGTTTCCTTGCCGAAGGTCAGTGGTTCTCTCCGGGCGTCCCAGCTTTCTACACACAAAAAAGCTGGTCACCATGAAATAGAAAATAATGATAAAAGTGGCGTTAAAGACCACCAATGAATACATCAATCATTGTATATCTTAGACGTTTCAAACACATCTCGTAGTTTTTTTAAACACGAATCTATTTTTTTTAAATTGAATTTGACAATAGCAATTTTCCCGCATCGTATAATGGTGAATCCGGATAACACTGTAATATGTGCCGTTGGACATGAAAAAGCTTAACCTCTTATGATTTTGAATAACTAGGAGAATAGATGAATTTTAAAGCAGAACTATTTTAAATATTTGTCAGCTATTTTAGGGGAAAGCAAAAAGTATTGAGCAGATAGTTAAGATTTCCGAGGTTAAGGCAACATTAAAGGGACCTGTCTTTAAAGGTTGGTGTGTCCATCATATTACATATGTGGCAACCTTTTGTTTAAGGCTTAAAACAAATTAAACTTTTAAAAGTTATTCAAGTTCCATTACTAACTTAATGTTGACACCTTATAATGTAGAATATCTATTTTAAACAGAAAAGGGTAATTTCTATGTCAAAAGATTGCAAAATTTCTGAGAATGAATAGAACAGTCCCTATTCGAATGCAGCATTCGCTAACTTAGTAGACATGTCTTTGACAAGCAATACTTTGAACCACTGACAGTGTCTTTAACGATCCCATGCGCAAAAATGACAAAATTAAAAAAACAGAGTATTGTCCCTGCTAAACTGAAGAGTGTAGGTTTCAGCTGGAGAGTTCCCGATGAAGACATTTTTTTTTCAGTTAAAAAATTTGAGGTACACAGTCTACAAAATGAAACAAAAGTTGAAAATATGATGCTCGTCTTGGCGTATACTCAAAAATGTACTTATTTGGGACTGCTTAGACATGAAATGATGTCACAAGACACATGCGACCAGTCACGGCTTTTATAGAACGAGTTGCCCTCAATCATACACCTTTGACACATAGTCCCACAATGCCCTAATGTTCTAAAGCATAATAAAAAATATCTTAAAATCCACTATAAAAGAAATAACATAACTAATAATTTTTAACATAAAATTTTATATGAAAAAAAACCCACAGATATTAAAGTTTACATTCATTACAAATGACAGGAACTATATTTGTAGACAATCGATTACGAGCGACCAAACAGGTCATTTTTGAAAATCAGATCATTTCGTCTTTTTCTATTTAGTTCTTTGGGTCTCTTTTTTTTTCACTTTATTATTCATGACATGAAAGTTTTAACCTTAACTTCATGTTCTAAAACATATACGTGTGCATTGTGCTTCAATGAAAAAATATGGGGTAAACGTCAATGAGACAGCCACCTAGTGACAGAAATAACCAAAAGACATGTGCTCGGTTTGACGGTAAACCAGATATATGCGAGATTCCCTCACGTGATAAAGGAAGAAAGATCATTCACAATTTGTCTTACATTTGTTTTTCTCTCTTTTAATTAAATAAAAAAAAAAACTTTCGAATGTTGAGTTCATAAGATAAAAATATTCCCTGTGGAACCCCCCCCCCCCTTTCTTTTTTTGGTGCTCTCCAATTTCAACCCCCAAATAAGGCTTTCCAATCTAATTAAAATTAAAATCTTGCTTTCTAACCAATCTATTCATGTACCGGACCGGGAACTTTCTTTATTTAATAAGAAAATCTACAGTGCCGTTATATAAATGCATGTTGTCTGCTTGGAGTCCCCGCCCGAAAAGAAAGAAATAGCCTAACTCCAAGATACTACATTCCTGCATCACGTGATTTGTGCCACGTGGAGCTTACATTAGAATGAATACCGAATATGGAAAGTGAAACTACAGTTCAAAACATAAAGTCCGAAGGCACATAGAAGAAAAAGAAGGATTTTTTTTTGCAAAGGGTGCCGGGGTAATCTTCTCTGTGTTCATAATATACACGAAATATTTGCCACAGCCCCTTGTCTGTTCTATAAATTGTAATCCTGAGTTTTCTGTCTGTTACTGACGAGACAGCATCTCAGCGATAAAAGAATATGTTTGAAAGAACTATACACTTGGCTACCTTTTTTTCTTCAATTCGTTTTTAAAACGTTTTGGCTTCTTCAACTTGAATAATAGAAAATAAAACTATATATCAAACGAAAACTGGATAAAGTGAGAAACAAGTTTCTTTCATTAGTGAAAATTACTGCTTCATTGCTTATCTCAGAGTTCGAACCCTACACGTGGTAGCTTGGTTCGACTCCAATCTTAATTGACTAGGATTGACAGTTTCCTTGCCGAAGGTCAGTGGTTCTCTCCGGGCGTCCCAGCTTTCTACACACAAAAAAGCTGGTCACCATGAAATAGAAAATAATGATAAAAGTGGCGTTAAAGACCACCAATGAATACATCAATCATTGTATATCTTAGACGTTTCAAACACATCTCGTAGTTTTTTTAAACACGAATCTATTTTTTTTAAATTGAATTTGACAATAGCAATTTTCCCGCATCGTATAATGGTGAATCCGGATAACACTGTAATATGTGCCGTTGGACATGAAAAAGCTTAACCTCTTATGATTTTGAATAACTAGGAGAATAGATGAATTTTAAAGCAGAACTATTTTAAATATTTGTCAGCTATTTTAGGGGAAAGCAAAAAGTATTGAGCAGATAGTTAAGATTTCCGAGGTTAAGGCAACATTAAAGGGACCTGTCTTTAAAGGTTGGTGTGTCCATCATATTACATATGTGGCAACCTTTTGTTTAAGGCTTAAAACAAATTAAACTTTTAAAAGTTATTCAAGTTCCATTACTAACTTAATGTTGACACCTTATAATGTAGAATATCTATTTTAAACAGAAAAGGGTAATTTCTATGTCAAAAGATTGCAAAATTTCTGAGAATGAATAGAACAGTCCCTATTCGAATGCAGCATTCGCTAACTTAGTAGACATGTCTTTGACAAGCAATACTTTGAACCACTGACAGTGTCTTTAACGATCCCATGCGCAAAAATGACAAAATTAAAAAAACAGAGTATTGTCCCTGCTAAACTGAAGAGTGTAGGTTTCAGCTGGAGAGTTCCCGATGAAGACATTTTTTTTTTCAGTTAAAAAATTTGAGGTACACAGTCTACAAAATGAAACAAAAGTTGAAAATATGATGCTCGTCTTGGCGTATACTCAAAAATGTACTTATTTGGGACTGCTTAGACATGAAATGATGTCACAAGACACATGCGACCAGTCACGGCTTTTATAGAACGAGTTGCCCTCAATCATACACCTTTGACACATAGTCCCACAATGCCCTAATGTTCTAAAGCATAATAAAAAATATCTTAAAATCCACTATAAAAGAAATAACATAACTAATAATTTTTAACATAAAATTTTATATGAAAAAAAACCCACAGATATTAAAGTTTACATTCATTACAAATGACAGGAACTATATTTGTAGACAATCGATTACGAGCGACCAAACAGGTCATTTTTGAAAATCAGATCATTTCGTCTTTTTCTATTTAGTTCTTTGGGTCTCTTTTTTTTTCACTTTATTATTCATGACATGAAAGTTTTAACCTTAACTTCATGTTCTAAAACATATACGTGTGCATTGTGCTTCAATGAAAAAATATGGGGTAAACGTCAATGAGACAGCCACCTAGTGACAGAAATAACCAAAAGACATGTGCTCGGTTTGACGGTAAACCAGATATATGCGAGATTCCCTCACGTGATAAAGGAAGAAAGATCATTCACAATTTGTCTTACATTTGTTTTTCTCTCTTTTAATTAAATAAAAAAAAAAACTTTCGAATGTTGAGTTCATAAGATAAAAATATTCCCTGTGGAACCCCCCCCCCCTTTCTTTTTTTGGTGCTCTCCAATTTCAACCCCCAAATAAGGCTTTCCAATCTAATTAAAATTAAAATCTTGCTTTCTAACCAATCTATTCATGTACCGGACCGGGAACTTTCTTTATTTAATAAGAAAATCTACAGTGCCGTTATATAAATGCATGTTGTCTGCTTGGAGTCCCCGCCCGAAAAGAAAGAAATAGCCTAACTCCAAGATACTACATTCCTGCATCACGTGATTTGTGCCACGTGGAGCTTACATTAGAATGAATACCGAATATGGAAAGTGAAACTACAGTTCAAAACATAAAGTCCGAAGGCACATAGAAGAAAAAGAAGGATTTTTTTTTGCAAAGGGTGCCGGGGTAATCTTCTCTGTGTTCATAATATACACGAAATATTTGCCACAGCCCCTTGTCTGTTCTATAAATTGTAATCCTGAGTTTTCTGTCTGTTACTGACGAGACAGCATCTCAGCGATAAAAGAATATGTTTGAAAGAACTATACACTTGGCTACCTTTTTTTCTTCAATTCGTTTTTAAAACGTTTTGGCTTCTTCAACTTGAATAATAGAAAATAAAACTATATATCAAACGAAAACTGGATAAAGTGAGAAACAAGTTTCTTTCATTAGTGAAAATTACTGCTTCATTGCTTATCTCAGAGTTCGAACCCTACACGTGGTAGCTTGGTTCGACTCCAATCTTAATTGACTAGGATTGACAGTTTCCTTGCCGAAGGTCAGTGGTTCTCTCCGGGCGTCCCAGCTTTCTACACACAAAAAAGCTGGTCACCATGAAATAGAAAATAATGATAAAAGTGGCGTTAAAGACCACCAATGAATACATCAATCATTGTATATCTTAGACGTTTCAAACACATCTCGTAGTTTTTTTAAACACGAATCTATTTTTTTTAAATTGAATTTGACAATAGCAATTTTCCCGCATCGTATAATGGTGAATCCGGATAACACTGTAATATGTGCCGTTGGACATGAAAAAGCTTAACCTCTTATGATTTTGAATAACTAGGAGAATAGATGAATTTTAAAGCAGAACTATTTTAAATATTTGTCAGCTATTTTAGGGGAAAGCAAAAAGTATTGAGCAGATAGTTAAGATTTCCGAGGTTAAGGCAACATTAAAGGGACCTGTCTTTAAAGGTTGGTGTGTCCATCATATTACATATGTGGCAACCTTTTGTTTAAGGCTTAAAACAAATTAAACTTTTAAAAGTTATTCAAGTTCCATTACTAACTTAATGTTGACACCTTATAATGTAGAATATCTATTTTAAACAGAAAAGGGTAATTTCTATGTCAAAAGATTGCAAAATTTCTGAGAATGAATAGAACAGTCCCTATTCGAATGCAGCATTCGCTAACTTAGTAGACATGTCTTTGACAAGCAATACTTTGAACCACTGACAGTGTCTTTAACGATCCCATGCGCAAAAATGACAAAATTAAAAAAACAGAGTATTGTCCCTGCTAAACTGAAGAGTGTAGGTTTCAGCTGGAGAGTTCCCGATGAAGACATTTTTTTTTTCAGTTAAAAAATTTGAGGTACACAGTCTACAAAATGAAACAAAAGTTGAAAATATGATGCTCGTCTTGGCGTATACTCAAAAATGTACTTATTTGGGACTGCTTAGACATGAAATGATGTCACAAGACACATGCGACCAGTCACGGCTTTTATAGAACGAGTTGCCCTCAATCATACACCTTTGACACATAGTCCCACAATGCCCTAATGTTCTAAAGCATAATAAAAAATATCTTAAAATCCACTATAAAAGAAATAACATAACTAATAATTTTTAACATAAAATTTTATATGAAAAAAAACCCACAGATATTAAAGTTTACATTCATTACAAATGACAGGAACTATATTTGTAGACAATCGATTACGAGCGACCAAACAGGTCATTTTTGAAAATCAGATCATTTCGTCTTTTTCTATTTAGTTCTTTGGGTCTCTTTTTTTTTCACTTTATTATTCATGACATGAAAGTTTTAACCTTAACTTCATGTTCTAAAACATATACGTGTGCATTGTGCTTCAATGAAAAAATATGGGGTAAACGTCAATGAGACAGCCACCTAGTGACAGAAATAACCAAAAGACATGTGCTCGGTTTGACGGTAAACCAGATATATGCGAGATTCCCTCACGTGATAAAGGAAGAAAGATCATTCACAATTTGTCTTACATTTGTTTTTCTCTCTTTTAATTAAATAAAAAAAAAAACTTTCGAATGTTGAGTTCATAAGATAAAAATATTCCCTGTGGAACCCCCCCCCCCCCCCTTTCTTTTTTTGGTGCTCTCCAATTTCAACCCCCAAATAAGGCTTTCCAATCTAATTAAAATTAAAATCTTGCTTTCTAACCAATCTATTCATGTACCGGACCGGGAACTTTCTTTATTTAATAAGAAAATCTACAGTGCCGTTATATAAATGCATGTTGTCTGCTTGGAGTCCCCGCCCGAAAAGAAAGAAATAGCCTAACTCCAAGATACTACATTCCTGCATCACGTGATTTGTGCCACGTGGAGCTTACATTAGAATGAATACCGAATATGGAAAGTGAAACTACAGTTCAAAACATAAAGTCCGAAGGCACATAGAAGAAAAAGAAGGATTTTTTTTTGCAAAGGGTGCCGGGGTAATCTTCTCTGTGTTCATAATATACACGAAATATTTGCCACAGCCCCTTGTCTGTTCTATAAATTGTAATCCTGAGTTTTCTGTCTGTTACTGACGAGACAGCATCTCAGCGATAAAAGAATATGTTTGAAAGAACTATACACTTGGCTACCTTTTTTTCTTCAATTCGTTTTTAAAACGTTTTGGCTTCTTCAACTTGAATAATAGAAAATAAAACTATATATCAAACGAAAACTGGATAAAGTGAGAAACAAGTTTCTTTCATTAGTGAAAATTACTGCTTCATTGCTTATCTCAGAGTTCGAACCCTACACGTGGTAGCTTGGTTCGACTCCAATCTTAATTGACTAGGATTGACAGTTTCCTTGCCGAAGGTCAGTGGTTCTCTCCGGGCGTCCCAGCTTTCTACACACAAAAAAAGCTGGTCACCATGAAATAGAAAATAATGATAAAAGTGGCGTTAAAGACCACCAATGAATACATCAATCATTGTATATCTTAGACGTTTCAAACACATCTCGTAGTTTTTTTAAACACGAATCTATTTTTTTTAAATTGAATTTGACAATAGCAATTTTCCCGCATCGTATAATGGTGAATCCGGATAACACTGTAATATGTGCCGTTGGACATGAAAAAGCTTAACCTCTTATGATTTTGAATAACTAGGAGAATAGATGAATTTTAAAGCAGAACTATTTTAAATATTTGTCAGCTATTTTAGGGGAAAGCAAAAAGTATTGAGCAGATAGTTAAGATTTCCGAGGTTAAGGCAACATTAAAGGGACCTGTCTTTAAAGGTTGGTGTGTCCATCATATTACATATGTGGCAACCTTTTGTTTAAGGCTTAAAACAAATTAAACTTTTAAAAGTTATTCAAGTTCCATTACTAACTTAATGTTGACACCTTATAATGTAGAATATCTATTTTAAACAGAAAAGGGTAATTTCTATGTCAAAAGATTGCAAAATTTCTGAGAATGAATAGAACAGTCCCTATTCGAATGCAGCATTCGCTAACTTAGTAGACATGTCTTTGACAAGCAATACTTTGAACCACTGACAGTGTCTTTAACGATCCCATGCGCAAAAATGACAAAATTAAAAAAACAGAGTATTGTCCCTGCTAAACTGAAGAGTGTAGGTTTCAGCTGGAGAGTTCCCGATGAAGACATTTTTTTTTTCAGTTAAAAAATTTGAGGTACACAGTCTACAAAATGAAACAAAAGTTGAAAATATGATGCTCGTCTTGGCGTATACTCAAAAATGTACTTATTTGGGACTGCTTAGACATGAAATGATGTCACAAGACACATGCGACCAGTCACGGCTTTTATAGAACGAGTTGCCCTCAATCATACACCTTTGACACATAGTCCCACAATGCCCTAATGTTCTAAAGCATAATAAAAAATATCTTAAAATCCACTATAAAAGAAATAACATAACTAATAATTTTAAACATAAAATTTTATATGAAAAAAAACCCACAGATATTAAAGTTTACATTCATTACAAATGACAGGAACTATATTTGTAGACAATCGATTACGAGCGACCAAACAGGTCATTTTTGAAAATCAGATCATTTCGTCTTTTTCTATTTAGTTCTTTGGGTCTCTTTTTTTTTCACTTTATTATTCATGACATGAAAGTTTTAACCTTAACTTCATGTTCTAAAACATATACGTGTGCATTGTGCTTCAATGAAAAAATATGGGGTAAACGTCAATGAGACAGCCACCTAGTGACAGAAATAACCAAAAGACATGTGCTCGGTTTGACGGTAAACCAGATATATGCGAGATTCCCTCACGTGATAAAGGAAGAAAGATCATTCACAATTTGTCTTACATTTGTTTTTCTCTCTTTTAATTAAATAAAAAAAAAAACTTTCGAATGTTGAGTTCATAAGATAAAAATATTCCCTGTGGAACCCCCCCCCCCCCCCCCCCCCCCCTTTCTTTTTTTGGTGCTCTCCAATTTCAACCCCCAAATAAGGCTTTCCAATCTAATTAAAATTAAAATCTTGCTTTCTAACCAATCTATTCATGTACCGGACCGGGAACTTTCTTTATTTAATAAGAAAATCTACAGTGCCGTTATATAAATGCATGTTGTCTGCTTGGAGTCCCCGCCCGAAAAGAAAGAAATAGCCTAACTCCAAGATACTACATTCCTGCATCACGTGATTTGTGCCACGTGGAGCTTACATTAGAATGAATACCGAATATGGAAAGTGAAACTACAGTTCAAAACATAAAGTCCGAAGGCACATAGAAGAAAAAGAAGGATTTTTTTTTGCAAAGGGTGCCGGGGTAATCTTCTCTGTGTTCATAATATACACGAAATATTTGCCACAGCCCCTTGTCTGTTCTATAAATTGTAATCCTGAGTTTTCTGTCTGTTACTGACGAGACAGCATCTCAGCGATAAAAGAATATGTTTGAAAGAACTATACACTTGGCTACCTTTTTTTCTTCAATTCGTTTTTAAAACGTTTTGGCTTCTTCAACTTGAATAATAGAAAATAAAACTATATATCAAACGAAAACTGGATAAAGTGAGAAACAAGTTTCTTTCATTAGTGAAAATTACTGCTTCATTGCTTATCTCAGAGTTCGAACCCTACACGTGGTAGCTTGGTTCGACTCCAATCTTAATTGACTAGGATTGACAGTTTCCTTGCCGAAGGTCAGTGGTTCTCTCCGGGCGTCCCAGCTTTCTACACACAAAAAAAGCTGGTCACCATGAAATAGAAAATAATGATAAAAGTGGCGTTAAAGACCACCAATGAATACATCAATCATTGTATATCTTAGACGTTTCAAACACATCTCGTAGTTTTTTTAAACACGAATCTATTTTTTTTAAATTGAATTTGACAATAGCAATTTTCCCGCATCGTATAATGGTGAATCCGGATAACACTGTAATATGTGCCGTTGGACATGAAAAAGCTTAACCTCTTATGATTTTGAATAACAAGGAGAATAGATGAATTTTAAAGCAGAACTATTTTAAATATTTGTCAGCTATTTTAGGGGAAAGCAAAAAGTATTGAGCAGATAGTTAAGATTTCCGAGGTTAAGGCAACATTAAAGGGACCTGTCTTTAAAGGTTGGTGTGTCCATCATATTACATATGTGGCAACCTTTTGTTTAAGGCTTAAAACAAATTAAACTTTTAAAAGTTATTCAAGTTCCATTACTAACTTAATGTTGACACCTTATAATGTAGAATATCTATTTTAAACAGAAAAGGGTAATTTCTATGTCAAAAGATTGCAAAATTTCTGAGAATGAATAGAACAGTCCCTATTCGAATGCAGCATTCGCTAACTTAGTAGACATGTCTTTGACAAGCAATACTTTGAACCACTGACAGTGTCTTTAACGATCCCATGCGCAAAAATGACAAAATTAAAAAAACAGAGTATTGTCCCTGCTAAACTGAAGAGTGTAGGTTTCAGCTGGAGAGTTCCCGATGAAGACATTTTTTTTTTCAGTTAAAAAATTTGAGGTACACAGTCTACAAAATGAAACAAAAGTTGAAAATATGATGCTCGTCTTGGCGTATACTCAAAAATGTACTTATTTGGGACTGCTTAGACATGAAATGATGTCACAAGACACATGCGACCAGTCACGGCTTTTATAGAACGAGTTGCCCTCAATCATACACCTTTGACACATAGTCCCACAATGCCCTAATGTTCTAAAGCATAATAAAAAATATCTTAAAATCCACTATAAAAGAAATAACATAACTAATAATTTTAAACATAAAATTTTATATGAAAAAAAACCCACAGATATTAAAGTTTACATTCATTACAAATGACAGGAACTATATTTGTAGACAATCGATTACGAGCGACCAAACAGGTCATTTTTGAAAATCAGATCATTTCGTCTTTTTCTATTTAGTTCTTTGGGTCTCTTTTTTTTTCACTTTATTATTCATGACATGAAAGTTTTAACCTTAACTTCATGTTCTAAAACATATACGTGTGCATTGTGCTTCAATGAAAAAATATGGGGTAAACGTCAATGAGACAGCCACCTAGTGACAGAAATAACCAAAAGACATGTGCTCGGTTTGACGGTAAACCAGATATATGCGAGATTCCCTCACGTGATAAAGGAAGAAAGATCATTCACAATTTGTCTTACATTTGTTTTTCTCTCTTTTAATTAAATAAAAAAAAAAACTTTCGAATGTTGAGTTCATAAGATAAAAATATTCCCTGTGGAACCCCCCCCCCCCCTTTCTTTTTTTGGTGCTCTCCAATTTCAACCCCCAAATAAGGCTTTCCAATCTAATTAAAATTAAAATCTTGCTTTCTAACCAATCTATTCATGTACCGGACCGGGAACTTTCTTTATTTAATAAGAAAATCTACAGTGCCGTTATATAAATGCATGTTGTCTGCTTGGAGTCCCCGCCCGAAAAGAAAGAAATAGCCTAACTCCAAGATACTACATTCCTGCATCACGTGATTTGTGCCACGTGGAGCTTACATTAGAATGAATACCGAATATGGAAAGTGAAACTACAGTTCAAAACATAAAGTCCGAAGGCACATAGAAGAAAAAGAAGGATTTTTTTTTGCAAAGGGTGCCGGGGTAATCTTCTCTGTGTTCATAATATACACGAAATATTTGCCACAGCCCCTTGTCTGTTCTATAAATTGTAATCCTGAGTTTTCTGTCTGTTACTGACGAGACAGCATCTCAGCGATAAAAGAATATGTTTGAAAGAACTATACACTTGGCTACCTTTTTTTCTTCAATTCGTTTTTAAAACGTTTTGGCTTCTTCAACTTGAATAATAGAAAATAAAACTATATATCAAACGAAAACTGGATAAAGTGAGAAACAAGTTTCTTTCATTAGTGAAAATTACTGCTTCATTGCTTATCTCAGAGTTCGAACCCTACACGTGGTAGCTTGGTTCGACTCCAATCTTAATTGACTAGGATTGACAGTTTCCTTGCCGAAGGTCAGTGGTTCTCTCCGGGCGTCCCAGCTTTCTACACACAAAAAAAGCTGGTCACCATGAAATAGAAAATAATGATAAAAGTGGCGTTAAAGACCACCAATGAATACATCAATCATTGTATATCTTAGACGTTTCAAACACATCTCGTAGTTTTTTTAAACACGAATCTATTTTTTTTAAATTGAATTTGACAATAGCAATTTTCCCGCATCGTATAATGGTGAATCCGGATAACACTGTAATATGTGCCGTTGGACATGAAAAAGCTTAACCTCTTATGATTTTGAATAACTAGGAGAATAGATAAATTTTAAAGCAGAACTATTTTAAATATTTGTCAGCTATTTTAGGGGAAAGCAAAAAGTATTGAGCAGATAGTTAAGATTTCCGAGGTTAAGGCAACATTAAAGGGACCTGTCTTTAAAGGTTGGTGTGTCCATCATATTACATATGTGGCAACCTTTTGTTTAAGGCTTAAAACAAATTAAACTTTTAAAAGTTATTCAAGTTCCATTACTAACTTAATGTTGACACCTTATAATGTAGAATATCTATTTTAAACAGAAAAGGGTAATTTCTATGTCAAAAGATTGCAAAATTTCTGAGAATGAATAGAACAGTCCCTATTCGAATGCAGCATTCGCTAACTTAGTAGACATGTCTTTGACAAGCAATACTTTGAACCACTGACAGTGTCTTTAACGATCCCATGCGCAAAAATGACAAAATTAAAAAAACAGAGTATTGTCCCTGCTAAACTGAAGAGTGTAGGTTTCAGCTGGAGAGTTCCCGATGAAGACATTTTTTTTTTCAGTTAAAAAATTTGAGGTACACAGTCTACAAAATGAAACAAAAGTTGAAAATATGATGCTCGTCTTGGCGTATACTCAAAAATGTACTTATTTGGGACTGCTTAGACATGAAATGATGTCACAAGACACATGCGACCAGTCACGGCTTTTATAGAACGAGTTGCCCTCAATCATACACCTTTGACACATAGTCCCACAATGCCCTAATGTTCTAAAGCATAATAAAAAATATCTTAAAATCCACTATAAAAGAAATAACATAACTAATAATTTTAAACATAAAATTTTATATGAAAAAAAACCCACAGATATTAAAGTTTACATTCATTACAAATGACAGGAACTATATTTGTAGACAATCGATTACGAGCGACCAAACAGGTCATTTTTGAAAATCAGATCATTTCGTCTTTTTCTATTTAGTTCTTTGGGTCTCTTTTTTTTTTTCACTTTATTATTCATGACATGAAAGTTTTAACCTTAACTTCATGTTCTAAAACATATACGTGTGCATTGTGCTTCAATGAAAAAATATGGGGTAAACGTCAATGAGACAGCCACCTAGTGACAGAAATAACCAAAAGACATGTGCTCGGTTTGACGGTAAACCAGATATATGCGAGATTCCCTCACGTGATAAAGGAAGAAAGATCATTCACAATTTGTCTTACATTTGTTTTTCTCTCTTTTAATTAAATAAAAAAAAAAAACTTTCGAATGTTGAGTTCATAAGATAAAAATATTCCCTGTGGAACCCCCCCCCCCCCCCTTTCTTTTTTTGGTGCTCTCCAATTTCAACCCCCAAATAAGGCTTTCCAATCTAATTAAAATTAAAATCTTGCTTTCTAACCAATCTATTCATGTACCGGACCGGGAACTTTCTTTATTTAATAAGAAAATCTACAGTGCCGTTATATAAATGCATGTTGTCTGCTTGGAGTCCCCGCCCGAAAAGAAAGAAATAGCCTAACTCCAAGATACTACATTCCTGCATCACGTGATTTGTGCCACGTGGAGCTTACATTAGAATGAATACCGAATATGGAAAGTGAAACTACAGTTCAAAACATAAAGTCCGAAGGCACATAGAAGAAAAAGAAGGATTTTTTTTTGCAAAGGGTGCCGGGGTAATCTTCTCTGTGTTCATAATATACACGAAATATTTGCCACAGCCCCTTGTCTGTTCTATAAATTGTAATCCTGAGTTTTCTGTCTGTTACTGACGAGACAGCATCTCAGCGATAAAAGAATATGTTTGAAAGAACTATACACTTGGCTACCTTTTTTTCTTCAATTCGTTTTTAAAACGTTTTGGCTTCTTCAACTTGAATAATAGAAAATAAAACTATATATCAAACGAAAACTGGATAAAGTGAGAAACAAGTTTCTTTCATTAGTGAAAATTACTGCTTCATTGCTTATCTCAGAGTTCGAACCCTACACGTGGTAGCTTGGTTCGACTCCAATCTTAATTGACTAGGATTGACAGTTTCCTTGCCGAAGGTCAGTGGTTCTCTCCGGGCGTCCCAGCTTTCTACACACAAAAAAAGCTGGTCACCATGAAATAGAAAATAATGATAAAAGTGGCGTTAAAGACCACCAATGAATACATCAATCATTGTATATCTTAGACGTTTCAAACACATCTCGTAGTTTTTTTAAACACGAATCTATTTTTTTTAAATTGAATTTGACAATAGCAATTTTCCCGCATCGTATAATGGTGAATCCGGATAACACTGTAATATGTGCCGTTGGACATGAAAAAGCTTAACCTCTTATGATTTTGAATAACTAGGAGAATAGATGAATTTTAAAGCAGAACTATTTTAAATATTTGTCAGCTATTTTAGGGGAAAGCAAAAAGTATTGAGCAGATAGTTAAGATTTCCGAGGTTAAGGCAACATTAAAGGGACCTGTCTTTAAAGGTTGGTGTGTCCATCATATTACATATGTGGCAACCTTTTGTTTAAGGCTTAAAACAAATTAAACTTTTAAAAGTTATTCAAGTTCCATTACTAACTTAATGTTGACACCTTATAATGTAGAATATCTATTTTAAACAGAAAAGGGTAATTTCTATGTCAAAAGATTGCAAAATTTCTGAGAATGAATAGAACAGTCCCTATTCGAATGCAGCATTCGCTAACTTAGTAGACATGTCTTTGACAAGCAATACTTTGAACCACTGACAGTGTCTTTAACGATCCCATGCGCAAAAATGACAAAATTAAAAAAACAGAGTATTGTCCCTGCTAAACTGAAGAGTGTAGGTTTCAGCTGGAGAGTTCCCGATGAAGACATTTTTTTTTTCAGTTAAAAAATTTGAGGTACACAGTCTACAAAATGAAACAAAAGTTGAAAATATGATGCTCGTCTTGGCGTATACTCAAAAATGTACTTATTTGGGACTGCTTAGACATGAAATGATGTCACAAGACACATGCGACCAGTCACGGCTTTTATAGAACGAGTTGCCCTCAATCATACACCTTTGACACATAGTCCCACAATGCCCTAATGTTCTAAAGCATAATAAAAAATATCTTAAAATCCACTATAAAAGAAATAACATAACTAATAATTTTAAACATAAAATTTTATATGAAAAAAAACCCACAGATATTAAAGTTTACATTCATTACAAATGACAGGAACTATATTTGTAGACAATCGATTACGAGCGACCAAACAGGTCATTTTTGAAAATCAGATCATTTCGTCTTTTTCTATTTAGTTCTTTGGGTCTCTTTTTTTTTTCACTTTATTATTCATGACATGAAAGTTTTAACCTTAACTTCATGTTCTAAAACATATACGTGTGCATTGTGCTTCAATGAAAAAATATGGGGTAAACGTCAATGAGACAGCCACCTAGTGACAGAAATAACCAAAAGACATGTGCTCGGTTTGACGGTAAACCAGATATATGCGAGATTCCCTCACGTGATAAAGGAAGAAAGATCATTCACAATTTGTCTTACATTTGTTTTTCTCTCTTTTAATTAAATAAAAAAAAAAAACTTTCGAATGTTGAGTTCATAAGATAAAAATATTCCCTGTGGAACCCCCCCCCCCCCCCCCCTTTCTTTTTTTGGTGCTCTCCAATTTCAACCCCCAAATAAGGCTTTCCAATCTAATTAAAATTAAAATCTTGCTTTCTAACCAATCTATTCATGTACCGGACCGGGAACTTTCTTTATTTAATAAGAAAATCTACAGTGCCGTTATATAAATGCATGTTGTCTGCTTGGAGTCCCCGCCCGAAAAGAAAGAAATAGCCTAACTCCAAGATACTACATTCCTGCATCACGTGATTTGTGCCACGTGGAGCTTACATTAGAATGAATACCGAATATGGAAAGTGAAACTACAGTTCAAAACATAAAGTCCGAAGGCACATAGAAGAAAAAGAAGGATTTTTTTTTGCAAAGGGTGCCGGGGTAATCTTCTCTGTGTTCATAATATACACGAAATATTTGCCACAGCCCCTTGTCTGTTCTATAAATTGTAATCCTGAGTTTTCTGTCTGTTACTGACGAGACAGCATCTCAGCGATAAAAGAATATGTTTGAAAGAACTATACACTTGGCTACCTTTTTTTCTTCAATTCGTTTTTAAAACGTTTTGGCTTCTTCAACTTGAATAATAGAAAATAAAACTATATATCAAACGAAAACTGGATAAAGTGAGAAACAAGTTTCTTTCATTAGTGAAAATTACTGCTTCATTGCTTATCTCAGAGTTCGAACCCTACACGTGGTAGCTTGGTTCGACTCCAATCTTAATTGACTAGGATTGACAGTTTCCTTGCCGAAGGTCAGTGGTTCTCTCCGGGCGTCCCAGCTTTCTACACACAAAAAAAGCTGGTCACCATGAAATAGAAAATAATGATAAAAGTGGCGTTAAAGACCACCAATGAATACATCAATCATTGTATATCTTAGACGTTTCAAACACATCTCGTAGTTTTTTTAAACACGAATCTATTTTTTTTAAATTGAATTTGACAATAGCAATTTTCCCGCATCGTATAATGGTGAATCCGGATAACACTGTAATATGTGCCGTTGGACATGAAAAAGCTTAACCTCTTATGATTTTGAATAACTAGGAGAATAGATGAATTTTAAAGCAGAACTATTTTAAATATTTGTCAGCTATTTTAGGGGAAAGCAAAAAGTATTGAGCAGATAGTTAAGATTTCCGAGGTTAAGGCAACATTAAAGGGACCTGTCTTTAAAGGTTGGTGTGTCCATCATATTACATATGTGGCAACCTTTTGTTTAAGGCTTAAAACAAATTAAACTTTTAAAAGTTATTCAAGTTCCATTACTAACTTAATGTTGACACCTTATAATGTAGAATATCTATTTTAAACAGAAAAGGGTAATTTCTATGTCAAAAGATTGCAAAATTTCTGAGAATGAATAGAACAGTCCCTATTCGAATGCAGCATTCGCTAACTTAGTAGACATGTCTTTGACAAGCAATACTTTGAACCACTGACAGTGTCTTTAACGATCCCATGCGCAAAAATGACAAAATTAAAAAAACAGAGTATTGTCCCTGCTAAACTGAAGAGTGTAGGTTTCAGCTGGAGAGTTCCCGATGAAGACATTTTTTTTTTCAGTTAAAAAATTTGAGGTACACAGTCTACAAAATGAAACAAAAGTTGAAAATATGATGCTCGTCTTGGCGTATACTCAAAAATGTACTTATTTGGGACTGCTTAGACATGAAATGATGTCACAAGACACATGCGACCAGTCACGGCTTTTATAGAACGAGTTGCCCTCAATCATACACCTTTGACACATAGTCCCACAATGCCCTAATGTTCTAAAGCATAATAAAAAATATCTTAAAATCCACTATAAAAGAAATAACATAACTAATAATTTTAAACATAAAATTTTATATGAAAAAAAACCCACAGATATTAAAGTTTACATTCATTACAAATGACAGGAACTATATTTGTAGACAATCGATTACGAGCGACCAAACAGGTCATTTTTGAAAATCAGATCATTTCGTCTTTTTCTATTTAGTTCTTTGGGTCTCTTTTTTTTTTCACTTTATTATTCATGACATGAAAGTTTTAACCTTAACTTCATGTTCTAAAACATATACGTGTGCATTGTGCTTCAATGAAAAAATATGGGGTAAACGTCAATGAGACAGCCACCTAGTGACAGAAATAACCAAAAGACATGTGCTCGGTTTGACGGTAAACCAGATATATGCGAGATTCCCTCACGTGATAAAGGAAGAAAGATCATTCACAATTTGTCTTACATTTGTTTTTCTCTCTTTTAATTAAATAAAAAAAAAAAACTTTCGAATGTTGAGTTCATAAGATAAAAATATTCCCTGTGGAACCCCCCCCCCCCCCCCCCTTTCTTTTTTTGGTGCTCTCCAATTTCAACCCCCAAATAAGGCTTTCCAATCTAATTAAAATTAAAATCTTGCTTTCTAACCAATCTATTCATGTACCGGACCGGGAACTTTCTTTATTTAATAAGAAAATCTACAGTGCCGTTATATAAATGCATGTTGTCTGCTTGGAGTCCCCGCCCGAAAAGAAAGAAATAGCCTAACTCCAAGATACTACATTCCTGCATCACGTGATTTGTGCCACGTGGAGCTTACATTAGAATGAATACCGAATATGGAAAGTGAAACTACAGTTCAAAACATAAAGTCCGAAGGCACATAGAAGAAAAAGAAGGATTTTTTTTTGCAAAGGGTGCCGGGGTAATCTTCTCTGTGTTCATAATATACACGAAATATTTGCCACAGCCCCTTGTCTGTTCTATAAATTGTAATCCTGAGTTTTCTGTCTGTTACTGACGAGACAGCATCTCAGCGATAAAAGAATATGTTTGAAAGAACTATACACTTGGCTACCTTTTTTTCTTCAATTCGTTTTTAAAACGTTTTGGCTTCTTCAACTTGAATAATAGAAAATAAAACTATATATCAAACGAAAACTGGATAAAGTGAGAAACAAGTTTCTTTCATTAGTGAAAATTACTGCTTCATTGCTTATCTCAGAGTTCGAACCCTACACGTGGTAGCTTGGTTCGACTCCAATCTTAATTGACTAGGATTGACAGTTTCCTTGCCGAAGGTCAGTGGTTCTCTCCGGGCGTCCCAGCTTTCTACACACAAAAAAAGCTGGTCACCATGAAATAGAAAATAATGATAAAAGTGGCGTTAAAGACCACCAATGAATACATCAATCATTGTATATCTTAGACGTTTCAAACACATCTCGTAGTTTTTTTAAACACGAATCTATTTTTTTTAAATTGAATTTGACAATAGCAATTTTCCCGCATCGTATAATGGTGAATCCGGATAACACTGTAATATGTGCCGTTGGACATGAAAAAGCTTAACCTCTTATGATTTTGAATAACTAGGAGAATAGATGAATTTTAAAGCAGAACTATTTTAAATATTTGTCAGCTATTTTAGGGGAAAGCAAAAAGTATTGAGCAGATAGTTAAGATTTCCGAGGTTAAGGCAACATTAAAGGGACCTGTCTTTAAAGGTTGGTGTGTCCATCATATTACATATGTGGCAACCTTTTGTTTAAGGCTTAAAACAAATTAAACTTTTAAAAGTTATTCAAGTTCCATTACTAACTTAATGTTGACACCTTATAATGTAGAATATCTATTTTAAACAGAAAAGGGTAATTTCTATGTCAAAAGATTGCAAAATTTCTGAGAATGAATAGAACAGTCCCTATTCGAATGCAGCATTCGCTAACTTAGTAGACATGTCTTTGACAAGCAATACTTTGAACCACTGACAGTGTCTTTAACGATCCCATGCGCAAAAATGACAAAATTAAAAAAACAGAGTATTGTCCCTGCTAAACTGAAGAGTGTAGGTTTCAGCTGGAGAGTTCCCGATGAAGACATTTTTTTTTTCAGTTAAAAAATTTGAGGTACACAGTCTACAAAATGAAACAAAAGTTGAAAATATGATGCTCGTCTTGGCGTATACTCAAAAATGTACTTATTTGGGACTGCTTAGACATGAAATGATGTCACAAGACACATGCGACCAGTCACGGCTTTTATAGAACGAGTTGCCCTCAATCATACACCTTTGACACATAGTCCCACAATGCCCTAATGTTCTAAAGCATAATAAAAAATATCTTAAAATCCACTATAAAAGAAATAACATAACTAATAATTTTAAACATAAAATTTTATATGAAAAAAAACCCACAGATATTAAAGTTTACATTCATTACAAATGACAGGAACTATATTTGTAGACAATCGATTACGAGCGACCAAACAGGTCATTTTTGAAAATCAGATCATTTCGTCTTTTTCTATTTAGTTCTTTGGGTCTCTTTTTTTTCACTTTATTATTCATGACATGAAAGTTTTAACCTTAACTTCATGTTCTAAAACATATACGTGTGCATTGTGCTTCAATGAAAAAATATGGGGTAAACGTCAATGAGACAGCCACCTAGTGACAGAAATAACCAAAAGACATGTGCTCGGTTTGACGGTAAACCAGATATATGCGAGATTCCCTCACGTGATAAAGGAAGAAAGATCATTCACAATTTGTCTTACATTTGTTTTTCTCTCTTTTAATTAAATAAAAAAAAAAACTTTCGAATGTTGAGTTCATAAGATAAAAATATTCCCTGTGGAACCCCCCCCCCCCCCCCCCCCCCCTTTGTTTTTTTGGTGCTCTCCAATTTCAACCCCCAAATAAGGCTTTCCAATCTAATTAAAATTAAAATCTTGCTTTCTAACCAATCTATTCATGTACCGGACCGGGAACTTTCTTTATTTAATAAGAAAATCTACAGTGCCGTTATATAAATGCATGTTGTCTGCTTGGAGTCCCCGCCCGAAAAGAAAGAAATAGCCTAACTCCAAGATACTACATTCCTGCATCACGTGATTTGTGCCACGTGGAGCTTACATTAGAATGAATACCGAATATGGAAAGTGAAACTACAGTTCAAAACATAAAGTCCGAAGGCACATAGAAGAAAAAGAAGGATTTTTTTTTGCAAAGGGTGCCGGGGTAATCTTCTCTGTGTTCATAATATACACGAAATATTTGCCACAGCCCCTTGTCTGTTCTATAAATTGTAATCCTGAGTTTTCTGTCTGTTACTGACGAGACAGCATCTCAGCGATAAAAGAATATGTTTGAAAGAACTATACACTTGGCTACCTTTTTTTCTTCAATTCGTTTTTAAAACGTTTTGGCTTCTTCAACTTGAATAATAGAAAATAAAACTATATATCAAACGAAAACTGGATAAAGTGAGAAACAAGTTTCTTTCATTAGTGAAAATTACTGCTTCATTGCTTATCTCAGAGTTCGAACCCTACACGTGGTAGCTTGGTTCGACTCCAATCTTAATTGACTAGGATTGACAGTTTCCTTGCCGAAGGTCAGTGGTTCTCTCCGGGCGTCCCAGCTTTCTACACACAAAAAAAGCTGGTCACCATGAAATAGAAAATAATGATAAAAGTGGCGTTAAAGACCACCAATGAATACATCAATCATTGTATATCTTAGACGTTTCAAACACATCTCGTAGTTTTTTTAAACACGAATCTATTTTTTTTAAATTGAATTTGACAATAGCAATTTTCCCGCATCGTATAATGGTGAATCCGGATAACACTGTAATATGTGCCGTTGGACATGAAAAAGCTTAACCTCTTATGATTTTGAATAACTAGGAGAATAGATGAATTTTAAAGCAGAACTATTTTAAATATTTGTCAGCTATTTTAGGGGAAAGCAAAAAGTATTGAGCAGATAGTTAAGATTTCCGAGGTTAAGGCAACATTAAAGGGACCTGTCTTTAAAGGTTGGTGTGTCCATCATATTACATATGTGGCAACCTTTTGTTTAAGGCTTAAAACAAATTAAACTTTTAAAAGTTATTCAAGTTCCATTACTAACTTAATGTTGACACCTTATAATGTAGAATATCTATTTTAAACAGAAAAGGGTAATTTCTATGTCAAAAGATTGCAAAATTTCTGAGAATGAATAGAACAGTCCCTATTCGAATGCAGCATTCGCTAACTTAGTAGACATGTCTTTGACAAGCAATACTTTGAACCACTGACAGTGTCTTTAACGATCCCATGCGCAAAAATGACAAAATTAAAAAAACAGAGTATTGTCCCTGCTAAACTGAAGAGTGTAGGTTTCAGCTGGAGAGTTCCCGATGAAGACATTTTTTTTTTTCAGTTAAAAAATTTGAGGTACACAGTCTACAAAATGAAACAAAAGTTGAAAATATGATGCTCGTCTTGGCGTATACTCAAAAATGTACTTATTTGGGACTGCTTAGACATGAAATGATGTCACAAGACACATGCGACCAGTCACGGCTTTTATAGAACGAGTTGCCCTCAATCATACACCTTGACACATAGTCCCACAATGCCCTAATGTTCTAAAGCATAATAAAAAATATCTTAAAATCCACTATAAAAGAAATAACATAACTAATAATTTTAAACATAAAATTTTATATGAAAAAAAACCCACAGATATTAAAGTTTACATTCATTACAAATGACAGGAACTATATTTGTAGACAATCGATTACGAGCGACCAAACAGGTCATTTTTGAAAATCAGATCATTTCGTCTTTTTCTATTTAGTTCTTTGGGTCTCTTTTTTTTTTCACTTTATTATTCATGACATGAAAGTTTTAACCTTAACTTCATGTTCTAAAACATATACGTGTGCATTGTGCTTCAATGAAAAAATATGGGGTAAACGTCAATGAGACAGCCACCTAGTGACAGAAATAACCAAAAGACATGTGCTCGGTTTGACGGTAAACCAGATATATGCGAGATTCCCTCACGTGATAAAGGAAGAAAGATCATTCACAATTTGTCTTACATTTGTTTTTCTCTCTTTTAATTAAATAAAAAAAAAACTTTCGAATGTTGAGTTCATAAGATAAAAATATTCCCTGTGGAACCCCCCCCCCCCCTTTCTTTTTTTGGTGCTCTCCAATTTCAACCCCCAAATAAGGCTTTCCAATCTAATTAAAATTAAAATCTTGCTTTCTAACCAATCTATTCATGTACCGGACCGGGAACTTTCTTTATTTAATAAGAAAATCTACAGTGCCGTTATATAAATGCATGTTGTCTGCTTGGAGTCCCCGCCCGAAAAGAAAGAAATAGCCTAACTCCAAGATACTACATTCCTGCATCACGTGATTTGTGCCACGTGGAGCTTACATTAGAATGAATACCGAATATGGAAAGTGAAACTACAGTTCAAAACATAAAGTCCGAAGGCACATAGAAGAAAAAGAAGGATTTTTTTTTTGCAAAGGGTGCCGGGGTAATCTTCTCTGTGTTCATAATATACACGAAATATTTGCCACAGCCCCTTGTCTGTTCTATAAATTGTAATCCTGAGTTTTCTGTCTGTTACTGACGAGACAGCATCTCAGCGATAAAAGAATATGTTTGAAAGAACTATACACTTGGCTACCTTTTTTTCTTCAATTCGTTTTTAAAACGTTTTGGCTTCTTCAACTTGAATAATAGAAAATAAAACTATATATCAAACGAAAACTGGATAAAGTGAGAAACAAGTTTCTTTCATTAGTGAAAATTACTGCTTCATTGCTTATCTCAGAGTTCGAACCCTACACGTGGTAGCTTGGTTCGACTCCAATCTTAATTGACTAGGATTGACAGTTTCCTTGCCGAAGGTCAGTGGTTCTCTCCGGGCGTCCCAGCTTTCTACACACAAAAAAAGCTGGTCACCATGAAATAGAAAATAATGATAAAAGTGGCGTTAAAGACCACCAATGAATACATCAATCATTGTATATCTTAGACGTTTCAAACACATCTCGTAGTTTTTTTAAACACGAATCTATTTTTTTTAAATTGAATTTGACAATAGCAATTTTCCCGCATCGTATAATGGTGAATCCGGATAACACTGTAATATGTGCCGTTGGACATGAAAAAGCTTAACCTCTTATGATTTTGAATAACTAGGAGAATAGATGAATTTTAAAGCAGAACTATTTTAAATATTTGTCAGCTATTTTAGGGGAAAGCAAAAAGTATTGAGCAGATAGTTAAGATTTCCGAGGTTAAGGCAACATTAAAGGGACCTGTCTTTAAAGGTTGGTGTGTCCATCATATTACATATGTGGCAACCTTTTGTTTAAGGCTTAAAACAAATTAAACTTTTAAAAGTTATTCAAGTTCCATTACTAACTTAATGTTGACACCTTATAATGTAGAATATCTATTTTAAACAGAAAAGGGTAATTTCTATGTCAAAAGATTGCAAAATTTCTGAGAATGAATAGAACAGTCCCTATTCGAATGCAGCATTCGCTAACTTAGTAGACATGTCTTTGACAAGCAATACTTTGAACCACTGACAGTGTCTTTAACGATCCCATGCGCAAAAATGACAAAATTAAAAAGACAGAGTATTGTCCCTGCTAAACTGAAGAGTGTAGGTTTCAGCTGGAGAGTTCCCGATGAAGACATTTTTTTTTTTCAGTTAAAAAATTTGAGGTACACAGTCTACAAAATGAAACAAAAGTTGAAAATATGATGCTCGTCTTGGCGTATACTCAAAAATGTACTTATTTGGGACTGCTTAGACATGAAATGATGTCACAAGACACATGCGACCAGTCACGGCTTTTATAGAACGAGTTGCCCTCAATCATACACCTTTGACACATAGTCCCCACAATGCCCTAATGTTCTAAAGCATAATAAAAAATATCTTAAAATCCACTATAAAAGAAATAACATAACTAATAATTTTAAACATAAAATTTTATATGAAAAAAAACCCACAGATATTAAAGTTTACATTCATTACAAATGACAGGAACTATATTTGTAGACAATCGATTACGAGCGACCAAACAGGTCATTTTTGAAAATCAGATCATTTCGTCTTTTTCTATTTAGTTCTTTGGGTCTCTTTTTTTTTTCACTTTATTATTCATGACATGAAAGTTTTAACCTTAACTTCATGTTCTAAAACATATACGTGTGCATTGTGCTTCAATGAAAAAATATGGGGTAAACGTCAATGAGACAGCCACCTAGTGACAGAAATAACCAAAAGACATGTGCTCGGTTTGACGGTAAACCAGATATATGCGAGATTCCCTCACGTGATAAAGGAAGAAAGATCATTCACAATTTGTCTTACATTTGTTTTTCTCTCTTTTAATTAAATAAAAAAAAAACTTTCGAATGTTGAGTTCATAAGATAAAAATATTCCCTGTGGAACCCCCCCCCCCCCCCCCCCCCCCTTTCTTTTTTTGGTGCTCTCCAATTTCAACCCCCAAATAAGGCTTTCCAATCTAATTAAAATTAAAATCTTGCTTTCTAACCAATCTATTCATGTACCGGACCGGGAACTTTCTTTATTTAATAAGAAAATCTACAGTGCCGTTATATAAATGCATGTTGTCTGCTTGGAGTCCCCGCCCGAAAAGAAAGAAATAGCCTAACTCCAAGATACTACATTCCTGCATCACGTGATTTGTGCCACGTGGAGCTTACATTAGAATGAATACCGAATATGGAAAGTGAAACTACAGTTCAAAACATAAAGTCCGAAGGCACATAGAAGAAAAAGAAGGATTTTTTTTTGCAAAGGGTGCCGGGGTAATCTTCTCTGTGTTCATAATATACACGAAATATTTGCCACAGCCCCTTGTCTGTTCTATAAATTGTAATCCTGAGTTTTCTGTCTGTTACTGACGAGACAGCATCTCAGCGATAAAAGAATATGTTTGAAAGAACTATACACTTGGCTACCTTTTTTTCTTCAATTCGTTTTTAAAACGTTTTGGCTTCTTCAACTTGAATAATAGAAAATAAAACTATATATCAAACGAAAACTGGATAAAGTGAGAAACAAGTTTCTTTCATTAGTGAAAATTACTGCTTCATTGCTTATCTCAGAGTTCGAACCCTACACGTGGTAGCTTGGTTCGACTCCAATCTTAATTGACTAGGATTGACAGTTTCCTTGCCGAAGGTCAGTGGTTCTCTCCGGGCGTCCCAGCTTTCTACACACAAAAAAAGCTGGTCACCATGAAATAGAAAATAATGATAAAAGTGGCGTTAAAGACCACCAATGAATACATCAATCATTGTATATCTTAGACGTTTCAAACACATCTCGTAGTTTTTTTAAACACGAATCTATTTTTTTTAAATTGAATTTGACAATAGCAATTTTCCCGCATCGTATAATGGTGAATCCGGATAACACTGTAATATGTGCCGTTGGACATGAAAAAGCTTAACCTCTTATGATTTTGAATAACTAGGAGAATAGATGAATTTTAAAGCAGAACTATTTTAAATATTTGTCAGCTATTTTAGGGGAAAGCAAAAAGTATTGAGCAGATAGTTAAGATTTCCGAGGTTAAGGCAACATTAAAGGGACCTGTCTTTAAAGGTTGGTGTGTCCATCATATTACATATGTGGCAACCTTTTGTTTAAGGCTTAAAACAAATTAAACTTTTAAAAGTTATTCAAGTTCCATTACTAACTTAATGTTGACACCTTATAATGTAGAATATCTATTTTAAACAGAAAAGGGTAATTTCTATGTCAAAAGATTGCAAAATTTCTGAGAATGAATAGAACAGTCCCTATTCGAATGCAGCATTCGCTAACTTAGTAGACATGTCTTTGACAAGCAATACTTTGAACCACTGACAGTGTCTTTAACGATCCCATGCGCAAAAATGACAAAATTAAAAAAACAGAGTATTGTCCCTGCTAAACTGAAGAGTGTAGGTTTCAGCTGGAGAGTTCCCGATGAAGACATTTTTTTTTCAGTTAAAAAATTTGAGGTACACAGTCTACAAAATGAAACAAAAGTTGAAAATATGATGCTCGTCTTGGCGTATACTCAAAAATGTACTTATTTGGGACTGCTTAGACATGAAATGATGTCACAAGACACATGCGACCAGTCACGGCTTTTATAGAACGAGTTGCCCTCAATCATACACCTTTGACACATAGTCCCACAATGCCCTAATGTTCTAAAGCATAATAAAAAATATCTTAAAATCCACTATAAAAGAAATAACATAACTAATAATTTTTAACATAAAATTTTATATGAAAAAAAACCCACAGATATTAAAGTTTACATTCATTACAAATGACAGGAACTATATTTGTAGACAATCGATTACGAGCGACCAAACAGGTCATTTTTGAAAATCAGATCATTTCGTCTTTTTCTATTTAGTTCTTTGGGTCTCTTTTTTTTTCACTTTATTATTCATGACATGAAAGTTTTAACCTTAACTTCATGTTCTAAAACATATACGTGTGCATTGTGCTTCAATGAAAAAATATGGGGTAAACGTCAATGAGACAGCCACCTAGTGACAGAAATAACCAAAAGACATGTGCTCGGTTTGACGGTAAACCAGATATATGCGAGATTCCCTCACGTGATAAAGGAAGAAAGATCATTCACAATTTGTCTTACATTTGTTTTTCTCTCTTTTAATTAAATAAAAAAAAAAACTTTCGAATGTTGAGTTCATAAGATAAAAATATTCCCTGTGGAACCCCCCCCCCCCCCCTTTCTTTTTTTGGTGCTCTCCAATTTCAACCCCCAAATAAGGCTTTCCAATCTAATTAAAATTAAAATCTTGCTTTCTAACCAATCTATTCATGTACCGGACCGGGAACTTTCTTTATTTAATAAGAAAATCTACAGTGCCGTTATATAAATGCATGTTGTCTGCTTGGAGTCCCCGCCCGAAAAGAAAGAAATAGCCTAACTCCAAGATACTACATTCCTGCATCACGTGATTTGTGCCACGTGGAGCTTACATTAGAATGAATACCGAATATGGAAAGTGAAACTACAGTTCAAAACATAAAGTCCGAAGGCACATAGAAGAAAAAGAAGGATTTTTTTTTGCAAAGGGTGCCGGGGTAATCTTCTCTGTGTTCATAATATACACGAAATATTTGCCACAGCCCCTTGTCTGTTCTATAAATTGTAATCCTGAGTTTTCTGTCTGTTACTGACGAGACAGCATCTCAGCGATAAAAGAATATGTTTGAAAGAACTATACACTTGGCTACCTTTTTTTCTTCAATTCGTTTTTAAAACGTTTTGGCTTCTTCAACTTGAATAATAGAAAATAAAACTATATATCAAACGAAAACTGGATAAAGTGAGAAACAAGTTTCTTTCATTAGTGAAAATTACTGCTTCATTGCTTATCTCAGAGTTCGAACCCTACACGTGGTAGCTTGGTTCGACTCCAATCTTAATTGACTAGGATTGACAGTTTCCTTGCCGAAGGTCAGTGGTTCTCTCCGGGCGTCCCAGCTTTCTACACACAAAAAAGCTGGTCACCATGAAATAGAAAATAATGATAAAAGTGGCGTTAAAGACCACCAATGAATACATCAATCATTGTATATCTTAGACGTTTCAAACACATCTCGTAGTTTTTTTAAACACGAATCTATTTTTTTTAAATTGAATTTGACAATAGCAATTTTCCCGCATCGTATAATGGTGAATCCGGATAACACTGTAATATGTGCCGTTGGACATGAAAAAGCTTAACCTCTTATGATTTTGAATAACTAGGAGAATAGATGAATTTTAAAGCAGAACTATTTTAAATATTTGTCAGCTATTTTAGGGGAAAGCAAAAAGTATTGAGCAGATAGTTAAGATTTCCGAGGTTAAGGCAACATTAAAGGGACCTGTCTTTAAAGGTTGGTGTGTCCATCATATTACATATGTGGCAACCTTTTGTTTAAGGCTTAAAACAAATTAAACTTTTAAAAGTTATTCAAGTTCCATTACTAACTTAATGTTGACACCTTATAATGTAGAATATCTATTTTAAACAGAAAAGGGTAATTTCTATGTCAAAAGATTGCAAAATTTCTGAGAATGAATAGAACAGTCCCTATTCGAATGCAGCATTCGCTAACTTAGTAGACATGTCTTTGACAAGCAATACTTTGAACCACTGACAGTGTCTTTAACGATCCCATGCGCAAAAATGACAAAATTAAAAAAACAGAGTATTGTCCCTGCTAAACTGAAGAGTGTAGGTTTCAGCTGGAGAGTTCCCGATGAAGACATTTTTTTTTTCAGTTAAAAAATTTGAGGTACACAGTCTACAAAATGAAACAAAAGTTGAAAATATGATGCTCGTCTTGGCGTATACTCAAAAATGTACTTATTTGGGACTGCTTAGACATGAAATGATGTCACAAGACACATGCGACCAGTCACGGCTTTTATAGAACGAGTTGCCCTCAATCATACACCTTTGACACATAGTCCCACAATGCCCTAATGTTCTAAAGCATAATAAAAAATATCTTAAAATCCACTATAAAAGAAATAACATAACTAATAATTTTTAACATAAAATTTTATATGAAAAAAAACCCACAGATATTAAAGTTTACATTCATTACAAATGACAGGAACTATATTTGTAGACAATCGATTACGAGCGACCAAACAGGTCATTTTTGAAAATCAGATCATTTCGTCTTTTTCTATTTAGTTCTTTGGGTCTCTTTTTTTTCACTTTATTATTCATGACATGAAAGTTTTAACCTTAACTTCATGTTCTAAAACATATACGTGTGCATTGTGCTTCAATGAAAAAATATGGGGTAAACGTCAATGAGACAGCCACCTAGTGACAGAAATAACCAAAAGACATGTGCTCGGTTTGACGGTAAACCAGATATATGCGAGATTCCCTCACGTGATAAAGGAAGAAAGATCATTCACAATTTGTCTTACATTTGTTTTTCTCTCTTTTAATTAAATAAAAAAAAAAACTTTCGAATGTTGAGTTCATAAGATAAAAATATTCCCTGTGGAACCCCCCCCCCCCCTTTCTTTTTTTGGTGCTCTCCAATTTCAACCCCCAAATAAGGCTTTCCAATCTAATTAAAATTAAAATCTTGCTTTCTAACCAATCTATTCATGTACCGGACCGGGAACTTTCTTTATTTAATAAGAAAATCTACAGTGCCGTTATATAAATGCATGTTGTCTGCTTGGAGTCCCCGCCCGAAAAGAAAGAAATAGCCTAACTCCAAGATACTACATTCCTGCATCACGTGATTTGTGCCACGTGGAGCTTACATTAGAATGAATACCGAATATGGAAAGTGAAACTACAGTTCAAAACATAAAGTCCGAAGGCACATAGAAGAAAAAGAAGGATTTTTTTTTGCAAAGGGTGCCGGGGTAATCTTCTCTGTGTTCATAATATACACGAAATATTTGCCACAGCCCCTTGTCTGTTCTATAAATTGTAATCCTGAGTTTTCTGTCTGTTACTGACGAGACAGCATCTCAGCGATAAAAGAATATGTTTGAAAGAACTATACACTTGGCTACCTTTTTTTCTTCAATTCGTTTTTAAAACGTTTTGGCTTCTTCAACTTGAATAATAGAAAATAAAACTATATATCAAACGAAAACTGGATAAAGTGAGAAACAAGTTTCTTTCATTAGTGAAAATTACTGCTTCATTGCTTATCTCAGAGTTCGAACCCTACACGTGGTAGCTTGGTTCGACTCCAATCTTAATTGACTAGGATTGACAGTTTCCTTGCCGAAGGTCAGTGGTTCTCTCCGGGCGTCCCAGCTTTCTACACACAAAAAAAGCTGGTCACCATGAAATAGAAAATAATGATAAAAGTGGCGTTAAAGACCACCAATGAATACATCAATCATTGTATATCTTAGACGTTTCAAACACATCTCGTAGTTTTTTTAAACACGAATCTATTTTTTTTAAATTGAATTTGACAATAGCAATTTTCCCGCATCGTATAATGGTGAATCCGGATAACACTGTAATATGTGCCGTTGGACATGAAAAAGCTTAACCTCTTATGATTTTGAATAACTAGGAGAATAGATGAATTTTAAAGCAGAACTATTTTAAATATTTGTCAGCTATTTTAGGGGAAAGCAAAAAGTATTGAGCAGATAGTTAAGATTTCCGAGGTTAAGGCAACATTAAAGGGACCTGTCTTTAAAGGTTGGTGTGTCCATCATATTACATATGTGGCAACCTTTTGTTTAAGGCTTAAAACAAATTAAACTTTTAAAAGTTATTCAAGTTCCATTACTAACTTAATGTTGACACCTTATAATGTAGAATATCTATTTTAAACAGAAAAGGGTAATTTCTATGTCAAAAGATTGCAAAATTTCTGAGAATGAATAGAACAGTCCCTATTCGAATGCAGCATTCGCTAACTTAGTAGACATGTCTTTGACAAGCAATACTTTGAACCACTGACAGTGTCTTTAACGATCCCATGCGCAAAAATGACAAAATTAAAAAAACAGAGTATTGTCCCTGCTAAACTGAAGAGTGTAGGTTTCAGCTGGAGAGTTCCCGATGAAGACATTTTTTTTTTCAGTTAAAAAATTTGAGGTACACAGTCTACAAAATGAAACAAAAGTTGAAAATATGATGCTCGTCTTGGCGTATACTCAAAAATGTACTTATTTGGGACTGCTTAGACATGAAATGATGTCACAAGACACATGCGACCAGTCACGGCTTTTATAGAACGAGTTGCCCTCAATCATACACCTTTGACACATAGTCCCACAATGCCCTAATGTTCTAAAGCATAATAAAAAATATCTTAAAATCCACTATAAAAGAAATAACATAACTAATAATTTTAAACATAAAATTTTATATGAAAAAAAACCCACAGATATTAAAGTTTACATTCATTACAAATGACAGGAACTATATTTGTAGACAATCGATTACGAGCGACCAAACAGGTCATTTTTGAAAATCAGATCATTTCGTCTTTTTCTATTTAGTTCTTTGGGTCTCTTTTTTTTTCACTTTATTATTCATGACATGAAAGTTTTAACCTTAACTTCATGTTCTAAAACATATACGTGTGCATTGTGCTTCAATGAAAAAATATGGGGTAAACGTCAATGCGACAGCCACCTAGTGACAGAAATAACCAAAAGACATGTGCTCGGTTTGACGGTAAACCAGATATATGCGAGATTCCCTCACGTGATAAAGGAAGAAAGATCATTCACAATTTGTCTTACATTTGTTTTTCTCTCTTTTAATTAAATAAAAAAAAAAACTTTCGAATGTTGAGTTCATAAGATAAAAATATTCCCTGTGGAACCCCCCCCCCCCCCCCCTTTCTTTTTTTGGTGCTCTCCAATTTCAACCCCCAAATAAGGCTTTCCAATCTAATTAAAATTAAAATCTTGCTTTCTAACCAATCTATTCATGTACCGGACCGGGAACTTTCTTTATTTAATAAGAAAATCTACAGTGCCGTTATATAAATGCATGTTGTCTGCTTGGAGTCCCCGCCCGAAAAGAAAGAAATAGCCTAACTCCAAGATACTACATTCCTGCATCACGTGATTTGTGCCACGTGGAGCTTACATTAGAATGAATACCGAATATGGAAAGTGAAACTACAGTTCAAAACATAAAGTCCGAAGGCACATAGAAGAAAAAGAAGGATTTTTTTTTGCAAAGGGTGCCGGGGTAATCTTCTCTGTGTTCATAATATACACGAAATATTTGCCACAGCCCCTTGTCTGTTCTATAAATTGTAATCCTGAGTTTTCTGTCTGTTACTGACGAGACAGCATCTCAGCGATAAAAGAATATGTTTGAAAGAACTATACACTTGGCTACCTTTTTTTCTTCAATTCGTTTTTAAAACGTTTTGGCTTCTTCAACTTGAATAATAGAAAATAAAACTATATATCAAACGAAAACTGGATAAAGTGAGAAACAAGTTTCTTTCATTAGTGAAAATTACTGCTTCATTGCTTATCTCAGAGTTCGAACCCTACACGTGGTAGCTTGGTTCGACTCCAATCTTAATTGACTAGGATTGACAGTTTCCTTGCCGAAGGTCAGTGGTTCTCTCCGGGCGTCCCAGCTTTCTACACACAAAAAAAGCTGGTCACCATGAAATAGAAAATAATGATAAAAGTGGCGTTAAAGACCACCAATGAATACATCAATCATTGTATATCTTAGACGTTTCAAACACATCTCGTAGTTTTTTTAAACACGAATCTATTTTTTTTAAATTGAATTTGACAATAGCAATTTTCCCGCATCGTATAATGGTGAATCCGGATAACACTGTAATATGTGCCGTTGGACATGAAAAAGCTTAACCTCTTATGATTTTGAATAACTAGGAGAATAGATGAATTTTAAAGCAGAACTATTTTAAATATTTGTCAGCTATTTTAGGGGAAAGCAAAAAGTATTGAGCAGATAGTTAAGATTTCCGAGGTTAAGGCAACATTAAAGGGACCTGTCTTTAAAGGTTGGTGTGTCCATCATATTACATATGTGGCAACCTTTTGTTTAAGGCTTAAAACAAATTAAACTTTTAAAAGTTATTCAAGTTCCATTACTAACTTAATGTTGACACCTTATAATGTAGAATATCTATTTTAAACAGAAAAGGGTAATTTCTATGTCAAAAGATTGCAAAATTTCTGAGAATGAATAGAACAGTCCCTATTCGAATGCAGCATTCGCTAACTTAGTAGACATGTCTTTGACAAGCAATACTTTGAACCACTGACAGTGTCTTTAACGATCCCATGCGCAAAAATGACAAAATTAAAAAAACAGAGTATTGTCCCTGCTAAACTGAAGAGTGTAGGTTTCAGCTGGAGAGTTCCCGATGAAGACATTTTTTTTTTCAGTTAAAAAATTTGAGGTACACAGTCTACAAAATGAAACAAAAGTTGAAAATATGATGCTCGTCTTGGCGTATACTCAAAAATGTACTTATTTGGGACTGCTTAGACATGAAATGATGTCACAAGACACATGCGACCAGTCACGGCTTTTATAGAACGAGTTGCCCTCAATCATACACCTTTGACACATAGTCCCACAATGCCCTAATGTTCTAAAGCATAATAAAAAATATCTTAAAATCCACTATAAAAGAAATAACATAACTAATAATTTTAAACATAAAATTTTATATGAAAAAAAACCCACAGATATTAAAGTTTACATTCATTACAAATGACAGGAACTATATTTGTAGACAATCGATTACGAGCGACCAAACAGGTCATTTTTGAAAATCAGATCATTTCGTCTTTTTCTATTTAGTTCTTTGGGTCTCTTTTTTTTTCACTTTATTATTCATGACATGAAAGTTTTAACCTTAACTTCATGTTCTAAAACATATACGTGTGCATTGTGCTTCAATGAAAAAATATGGGGTAAACGTCAATGAGACAGCCACCTAGTGACAGAAATAACCAAAAGACATGTGCTCGGTTTGACGGTAAACCAGATATATGCGAGATTCCCTCACGTGATAAAGGAAGAAAGATCATTCACAATTTGTCTTACATTTGTTTTTCTCTCTTTTAATTAAATAAAAAAAAAAACTTTCGAATGTTGAGTTCATAAGATAAAAATATTCCCTGTGGAACCCCCCCCCCCCCCCCCCCCTTTCTTTTTTTGGTGCTCTCCAATTTCAACCCCCAAATAAGGCTTTCCAATCTAATTAAAATTAAAATCTTGCTTTCTAACCAATCTATTCATGTACCGGACCGGGAACTTTCTTTATTTAATAAGAAAATCTACAGTGCCGTTATATAAATGCATGTTGTCTGCTTGGAGTCCCCGCCCGAAAAGAAAGAAATAGCCTAACTCCAAGATACTACATTCCTGCATCACGTGATTTGTGCCACGTGGAGCTTACATTAGAATGAATACCGAATATGGAAAGTGAAACTACAGTTCAAAACATAAAGTCCGAAGGCACATAGAAGAAAAAGAAGGATTTTTTTTTGCAAAGGGTGCCGGGGTAATCTTCTCTGTGTTCATAATATACACGAAATATTTGCCACAGCCCCTTGTCTGTTCTATAAATTGTAATCCTGAGTTTTCTGTCTGTTACTGACGAGACAGCATCTCAGCGATAAAAGAATATGTTTGAAAGAACTATACACTTGGCTACCTTTTTTTCTTCAATTCGTTTTTAAAACGTTTTGGCTTCTTCAACTTGAATAATAGAAAATAAAACTATATATCAAACGAAAACTGGATAAAGTGAGAAACAAGTTTCTTTCATTAGTGAAAATTACTGCTTCATTGCTTATCTCAGAGTTCGAACCCTACACGTGGTAGCTTGGTTCGACTCCAATCTTAATTGACTAGGATTGACAGTTTCCTTGCCGAAGGTCAGTGGTTCTCTCCGGGCGTCCCAGCTTTCTACACACAAAAAAAGCTGGTCACCATGAAATAGAAAATAATGATAAAAGTGGCGTTAAAGACCACCAATGAATACATCAATCATTGTATATCTTAGACGTTTCAAACACATCTCGTAGTTTTTTTAAACACGAATCTATTTTTTTTAAATTGAATTTGACAATAGCAATTTTCCCGCATCGTATAATGGTGAATCCGGATAACACTGTAATATGTGCCGTTGGACATGAAAAAGCTTAACCTCTTATGATTTTGAATAACTAGGAGAATAGATGAATTTTAAAGCAGAACTATTTTAAATATTTGTCAGCTATTTTAGGGGAAAGCAAAAAGTATTGAGCAGATAGTTAAGATTTCCGAGGTTAAGGCAACATTAAAGGGACCTGTCTTTAAAGGTTGGTGTGTCCATCATATTACATATGTGGCAACCTTTTGTTTAAGGCTTAAAACAAATTAAACTTTTAAAAGTTATTCAAGTTCCATTACTAACTTAATGTTGACACCTTATAATGTAGAATATCTATTTTAAACAGAAAAGGGTAATTTCTATGTCAAAAGATTGCAAAATTTCTGAGAATGAATAGAACAGTCCCTATTCGAATGCAGCATTCGCTAACTTAGTAGACATGTCTTTGACAAGCAATACTTTGAACCACTGACAGTGTCTTTAACGATCCCATGCGCAAAAATGACAAAATTAAAAAAACAGAGTATTGTCCCTGCTAAACTGAAGAGTGTAGGTTTCAGCTGGAGAGTTCCCGATGAAGACATTTTTTTTTTCAGTTAAAAAATTTGAGGTACACAGTCTACAAAATGAAACAAAAGTTGAAAATATGATGCTCGTCTTGGCGTATACTCAAAAATGTACTTATTTGGGACTGCTTAGACATGAAATGATGTCACAAGACACATGCGACCAGTCACGGCTTTTATAGAACGAGTTGCCCTCAATCATACACCTTTGACACATAGTCCCACAATGCCCTAATGTTCTAAAGCATAATAAAAAATATCTTAAAATCCACTATAAAAGAAATAACATAACTAATAATTTTAAACATAAAATTTTATATGAAAAAAAACCCACAGATATTAAAGTTTACATTCATTACAAATGACAGGAACTATATTTGTAGACAATCGATTACGAGCGACCAAACAGGTCATTTTTGAAAATCAGATCATTTCGTCTTTTTCTATTTAGTTCTTTGGGTCTCTTTTTTTTTCACTTTATTATTCATGACATGAAAGTTTTAACCTTAACTTCATGTTCTAAAACATATACGTGTGCATTGTGCTTCAATGAAAAAATATGGGGTAAACGTCAATGAGACAGCCACCTAGTGACAGAAATAACCAAAAGACATGTGCTCGGTTTGACGGTAAACCAGATATATGCGAGATTCCCTCACGTGATAAAGGAAGAAAGATCATTCACAATTTGTCTTACATTTGTTTTTCTCTCTTTTAATTAAATAAAAAAAAAAACTTTCGAATGTTGAGTTCATAAGATAAAAATATTCCCTGTGGAACCCCCCCCCCCCCCCCCTTTCTTTTTTTGGTGCTCTCCAATTTCAACCCCCAAATAAGGCTTTCCAATCTAATTAAAATTAAAATCTTGCTTTCTAACCAATCTATTCATGTACCGGACCGGGAACTTTCTTTATTTAATAAGAAAATCTACAGTGCCGTTATATAAATGCATGTTGTCTGCTTGGAGTCCCCGCCCGAAAAGAAAGAAATAGCCTAACTCCAAGATACTACATTCCTGCATCACGTGATTTGTGCCACGTGGAGCTTACATTAGAATGAATACCGAATATGGAAAGTGAAACTACAGTTCAAAACATAAAGTCCGAAGGCACATAGAAGAAAAAGAAGGATTTTTTTTTGCAAAGGGTGCCGGGGTAATCTTCTCTGTGTTCATAATATACACGAAATATTTGCCACAGCCCCTTGTCTGTTCTATAAATTGTAATCCTGAGTTTTCTGTCTGTTACTGACGAGACAGCATCTCAGCGATAAAAGAATATGTTTGAAAGAACTATACACTTGGCTACCTTTTTTTCTTCAATTCGTTTTTAAAACGTTTTGGCTTCTTCAACTTGAATAATAGAAAATAAAACTATATATCAAACGAAAACTGGATAAAGTGAGAAACAAGTTTCTTTCATTAGTGAAAATTACTGCTTCATTGCTTATCTCAGAGTTCGAACCCTACACGTGGTAGCTTGGTTCGACTCCAATCTTAATTGACTAGGATTGACAGTTTCCTTGCCGAAGGTCAGTGGTTCTCTCCGGGCGTCCCAGCTTTCTACACACAAAAAAAGCTGGTCACCATGAAATAGAAAATAATGATAAAAGTGGCGTTAAAGACCACCAATGAATACATCAATCATTGTATATCTTAGACGTTTCAAACACATCTCGTAGTTTTTTTAAACACGAATCTATTTTTTTTAAATTGAATTTGACAATAGCAATTTTCCCGCATCGTATAATGGTGAATCCGGATAACACTGTAATATGTGCCGTTGGACATGAAAAAGCTTAACCTCTTATGATTTTGAATAACTAGGAGAATAGATGAATTTTAAAGCAGAACTATTTTAAATATTTGTCAGCTATTTTAGGGGAAAGCAAAAAGTATTGAGCAGATAGTTAAGATTTCCGAGGTTAAGGCAACATTAAAGGGACCTGTCTTTAAAGGTTGGTGTGTCCATCATATTACATATGTGGCAACCTTTTGTTTAAGGCTTAAAACAAATTAAACTTTTAAAAGTTATTCAAGTTCCATTACTAACTTAATGTTGACACCTTATAATGTAGAATATCTATTTTAAACAGAAAAGGGTAATTTCTATGTCAAAAGATTGCAAAATTTCTGAGAATGAATAGAACAGTCCCTATTCGAATGCAGCATTCGCTAACTTAGTAGACATGTCTTTGACAAGCAATACTTTGAACCACTGACAGTGTCTTTAACGATCCCATGCGCAAAAATGACAAAATTAAAAAAACAGAGTATTGTCCCTGCTAAACTGAAGAGTGTAGGTTTCAGCTGGAGAGTTCCCGATGAAGACATTTTTTTTTTCAGTTAAAAAATTTGAGGTACACAGTCTACAAAATGAAACAAAAGTTGAAAATATGATGCTCGTCTTGGCGTATACTCAAAAATGTACTTATTTGGGACTGCTTAGACATGAAATGATGTCACAAGACACATGCGACCAGTCACGGCTTTTATAGAACGAGTTGCCCTCAATCATACACCTTTGACACATAGTCCCACAATGCCCTAATGTTCTAAAGCATAATAAAAAATATCTTAAAATCCACTATAAAAGAAATAACATAACTAATAATTTTAAACATAAAATTTTATATGAAAAAAAACCCACAGATATTAAAGTTTACATTCATTACAAATGACAGGAACTATATTTGTAGACAATCGATTACGAGCGACCAAACAGGTCATTTTTGAAAATCAGATCATTTCGTCTTTTTCTATTTAGTTCTTTGGGTCTCTTTTTTTTCACTTTATTATTCATGACATGAAAGTTTTAACCTTAACTTCATGTTCTAAAACATATACGTGTGCATTGTGCTTCAATGAAAAAATATGGGGTAAACGTCAATGAGACAGCCACCTAGTGACAGAAATAACCAAAAGACATGTGCTCGGTTTGACGGTAAACCAGATATATGCGAGATTCCCTCACGTGATAAAGGAAGAAAGATCATTCACAATTTGTCTTACATTTGTTTTTCTCTCTTTTAATTAAATAAAAAAAAAACTTTCGAATGTTGAGTTCATAAGATAAAAATATTCCCTGTGGAACCCCCCCCCCCCCCCCCCCCCCCCTTTCTTTTTTTGGTGCTCTCCAATTTCAACCCCCAAATAAGGCTTTCCAATCTAATTAAAATTAAAATCTTGCTTTCTAACCAATCTATTCATGTACCGGACCGGGAACTTTCTTTATTTAATAAGAAAATCTACAGTGCCGTTATATAAATGCATGTTGTCTGCTTGGAGTCCCCGCCCGAAAAGAAAGAAATAGCCTAACTCCAAGATACTACATTCCTGCATCACGTGATTTGTGCCACGTGGAGCTTACATTAGAATGAATACCGAATATGGAAAGTGAAACTACAGTTCAAAACATAAAGTCCGAAGGCACATAGAAGAAAAAGAAGGATTTTTTTTTGCAAAGGGTGCCGGGGTAATCTTCTCTGTGTTCATAATATACACGAAATATTTGCCACAGCCCCTTGTCTGTTCTATAAATTGTAATCCTGAGTTTTCTGTCTGTTACTGACGAGACAGCATCTCAGCGATAAAAGAATATGTTTGAAAGAACTATACACTTGGCTACCTTTTTTTCTTCAATTCGTTTTTAAAACGTTTTGGCTTCTTCAACTTGAATAATAGAAAATAAAACTATATATCAAACGAAAACTGGATAAAGTGAGAAACAAGTTTCTTTCATTAGTGAAAATTACTGCTTCATTGCTTATCTCAGAGTTCGAACCCTACACGTGGTAGCTTGGTTCGACTCCAATCTTAATTGACTAGGATTGACAGTTTCCTTGCCGAAGGTCAGTGGTTCTCTCCGGGCGTCCCAGCTTTCTACACACAAAAAAAGCTGGTCACCATGAAATAGAAAATAATGATAAAAGTGGCGTTAAAGACCACCAATGAATACATCAATCATTGTATATCTTAGACGTTTCAAACACATCTCGTAGTTTTTTTAAACACGAATCTATTTTTTTTAAATTGAATTTGACAATAGCAATTTTCCCGCATCGTATAATGGTGAATCCGGATAACACTGTAATATGTGCCGTTGGACATGAAAAAGCTTAACCTCTTATGATTTTGAATAACTAGGAGAATAGATGAATTTTAAAGCAGAACTATTTTAAATATTTGTCAGCTATTTTAGGGGAAAGCAAAAAGTATTGAGCAGATAGTTAAGATTTCCGAGGTTAAGGCAACATTAAAGGGACCTGTCTTTAAAGGTTGGTGTGTCCATCATATTACATATGTGGCAACCTTTTGTTTAAGGCTTAAAACAAATTAAACTTTTAAAAGTTATTCAAGTTCCATTACTAACTTAATGTTGACACCTTATAATGTAGAATATCTATTTTAAACAGAAAAGGGTAATTTCTATGTCAAAAGATTGCAAAATTTCTGAGAATGAATAGAACAGTCCCTATTCGAATGCAGCATTCGCTAACTTAGTAGACATGTCTTTGACAAGCAATACTTTGAACCACTGACAGTGTCTTTAACGATCCCATGCGCAAAAATGACAAAATTAAAAAAACAGAGTATTGTCCCTGCTAAACTGAAGAGTGTAGGTTTCAGCTGGAGAGTTCCCGATGAAGACATTTTTTTTTTCAGTTAAAAAATTTGAGGTACACAGTCTACAAAATGAAACAAAAGTTGAAAATATGATGCTCGTCTTGGCGTATACTCAAAAATGTACTTATTTGGGACTGCTTAGACATGAAATGATGTCACAAGACACATGCGACCAGTCACGGCTTTTATAGAACGAGTTGCCCTCAATCATACACCTTTGACACATAGTCCCACAATGCCCTAATGTTCTAAAGCATAATAAAAAATATCTTAAAATCCACTATAAAAGAAATAACATAACTAATAATTTTAAACATAAAATTTTATATGAAAAAAAACCCACAGATATTAAAGTTTACATTCATTACAAATGACAGGAACTATATTTGTAGACAATCGATTACGAGCGACCAAACAGGTCATTTTTGAAAATCAGATCATTTCGTCTTTTTCTATTTAGTTCTTTGGGTCTCTTTTTTTTCACTTTATTATTCATGACATGAAAGTTTTAACCTTAACTTCATGTTCTAAAACATATACGTGTGCATTGTGCTTCAATGAAAAAATATGGGGTAAACGTCAATGAGACAGCCACCTAGTGACAGAAATAACCAAAAGACATGTGCTCGGTTTGACGGTAAACCAGATATATGCGAGATTCCCTCACGTGATAAAGGAAGAAAGATCATTCACAATTTGTCTTACATTTGTTTTTCTCTCTTTTAATTAAATAAAAAAAAAACTTTCGAATGTTGAGTTCATAAGATAAAAATATTCCCTGTGGAACCCCCCCCCCCCCCCCCCCCCCCCCCCCTTTCTTTTTTTGGTGCTCTCCAATTTCAACCCCCAAATAAGGCTTTCCAATCTAATTAAAATTAAAATCTTGCTTTCTAACCAATCTATTCATGTACCGGACCGGGAACTTTCTTTATTTAATAAGAAAATCTACAGTGCCGTTATATAAATGCATGTTGTCTGCTTGGAGTCCCCGCCCGAAAAGAAAGAAATAGCCTAACTCCAAGATACTACATTCCTGCATCACGTGATTTGTGCCACGTGGAGCTTACATTAGAATGAATACCGAATATGGAAAGTGAAACTACAGTTCAAAACATAAAGTCCGAAGGCACATAGAAGAAAAAGAAGGATTTTTTTTTGCAAAGGGTGCCGGGGTAATCTTCTCTGTGTTCATAATATACACGAAATATTTGCCACAGCCCCTTGTCTGTTCTATAAATTGTAATCCTGAGTTTTCTGTCTGTTACTGACGAGACAGCATCTCAGCGATAAAAGAATATGTTTGAAAGAACTATACACTTGGCTACCTTTTTTTCTTCAATTCGTTTTTAAAACGTTTTGGCTTCTTCAACTTGAATAATAGAAAATAAAACTATATATCAAACGAAAACTGGATAAAGTGAGAAACAAGTTTCTTTCATTAGTGAAAATTACTGCTTCATTGCTTATCTCAGAGTTCGAACCCTACACGTGGTAGCTTGGTTCGACTCCAATCTTAATTGACTAGGATTGACAGTTTCCTTGCCGAAGGTCAGTGGTTCTCTCCGGGCGTCCCAGCTTTCTACACACAAAAAAAGCTGGTCACCATGAAATAGAAAATAATGATAAAAGTGGCGTTAAAGACCACCAATGAATACATCAATCATTGTATATCTTGGACGTTTCAAACACATCTCGTAGTTTTTTTAAACACGAATCTATTTTTTTTAAATTGAATTTGACAATAGCAATTTTCCCGCATCGTATAATGGTGAATCCGGATAACACTGTAATATGTGCCGTTGGACATGAAAAAGCTTAACCTCTTATGATTTTGAATAACTAGGAGAATAGATGAATTTTAAAGCAGAACTATTTTAAATATTTGTCAGCTATTTTAGGGGAAAGCAAAAAGTATTGAGCAGATAGTTAAGATTTCCGAGGTTAAGGCAACATTAAAGGGACCTGTCTTTAAAGGTTGGTGTGTCCATCATATTACATATGTGGCAACCTTTTGTTTAAAGCTTAAAACAAATTAAACTTTTAAAAGTTATTCAAGTTCCATTACTAACTTAATGTTGACACCTTATAATGTAGAATATCTATTTTAAACAGAAAAGGGTAATTTCTATGTCAAAAGATTGCAAAATTTCTGAGAATGAATAGAACAGTCCCTATTCGAATGCAGCATTCGCTAACTTAGTAGACATGTCTTTGACAAGCAATACTTTGAACCACTGACAGTGTCTTTAACGATCCCATGCGCAAAAATGACAAAATTAAAAAAACAGAGTATTGTCCCTGCTAAACTGAAGAGTGTAGGTTTCAGCTGGAGAGTTCCCGATGAAGACATTTTTTTTTTCAGTTAAAAAATTTGAGGTACACAGTCTACAAAATGAAACAAAAGTTGAAAATATGATGCTCGTCTTGGCGTATACTCAAAAATGTACTTATTTGGGACTGCTTAGACATGAAATGATGTCACAAGACACATGCGACCAGTCACGGCTTTTATAGAACGAGTTGCCCTCAATCATACACCTTTGACACATAGTCCCACAATGCCCTAATGTTCTAAAGCATAATAAAAAATATCTTAAAATCCACTATAAAAGAAATAACATAACTAATAATTTTAAACATAAAATTTTATATGAAAAAAAACCCACAGATATTAAAGTTTACATTCATTACAAATGACAGGAACTATATTTGTAGACAATCGATTACGAGCGACCAAACAGGTCATTTTTGAAAATCAGATCATTTCGTCTTTTTCTATTTAGTTCTTTGGGTCTCTTTTTTTTTTCACTTTATTATTCATGACATGAAAGTTTTAACCTTAACTTCATGTTCTAAAACATATACGTGTGCATTGTGCTTCAATGAAAAAATATGGGGTAAACGTCAATGAGACAGCCACCTAGTGACAGAAATAACCAAAAGACATGTGCTCGGTTTGACGGTAAACCAGATATATGCGAGATTCCCTCACGTGATAAAGGAAGAAAGATCATTCACAATTTGTCTTACATTTGTTTTTCTCTCTTTTAATTAAATAAAAAAAAAACTTTCGAATGTTGAGTTCATAAGATAAAAATATTCCCTGTGGAACCCCCCCCCCCCCCCTTTCTTTTTTTGGTGCTCTCCAATTTCAACCCCCAAATAAGGCTTTCCAATCTAATTAAAATTAAAATCTTGCTTTCTAACCAATCTATTCATGTACCGGACCGGGAACTTTCTTTATTTAATAAGAAAATCTACAGTGCCGTTATATAAATGCATGTTGTCTGCTTGGAGTCCCCGCCCGAAAAGAAAGAAATAGCCTAACTCCAAGATACTACATTCCTGCATCACGTGATTTGTGCCACGTGGAGCTTACATTAGAATGAATACCGAATATGGAAAGTGAAACTACAGTTCAAAACATAAAGTCCGAAGGCACATAGAAGAAAAAGAAGGATTTTTTTTTGCAAAGGGTGCCGGGGTAATCTTTTCTGTGTTCATAATATACACGAAATATTTGCCACAGCCCCTTGTCTGTTCTATAAATTGTAATCCTGAGTTTTCTGTCTGTTACTGACGAGACAGCATCTCAGCGATAAAAGAATATGTTTGAAAGAACTATACACTTGGCTACCTTTTTTTCTTCAATTCGTTTTTAAAACGTTTTGGCTTCTTCAACTTGAATAATAGAAAATAAAACTATATATCAAACGAAAACTGGATAAAGTGAGAAACAAGTTTCTTTCATTAGTGAAAATTACTGCTTCATTGCTTATCTCAGAGTTCGAACCCTACACGTGGTAGCTTGGTTCGACTCCAATCTTAATTGACTAGGATTGACAGTTTCCTTGCCGAAGGTCAGTGGTTCTCTCCGGGCGTCCCAGCTTTCTACACACAAAAAAAGCTGGTCACCATGAAATAGAAAATAATGATAAAAGTGGCGTTAAAGACCACCAATGAATACATCAATCATTGTATATCTTAGACGTTTCAAACACATCTCGTAGTTTTTTTAAACACGAATCTATTTTTTTTAAATTGAATTTGACAATAGCAATTTTCCCGCATCGTATAATGGTGAATCCGGATAACACTGTAATATGTGCCGTTGGACATGAAAAAGCTTAACCTCTTATGATTTTGAATAACTAGGAGAATAGATGAATTTTAAAGCAGAACTATTTTAAATATTTGTCAGCTATTTTAGGGGAAAGCAAAAAGTATTGAGCAGATAGTTAAGATTTCCGAGGTTAAGGCAACATTAAAGGGACCTGTCTTTAAAGGTTGGTGTGTCCATCATATTACATATGTGGCAACCTTTTGTTTAAAGCTTAAAACAAATTAAACTTTTAAAAGTTATTCAAGTTCCATTACTAACTTAATGTTGACACCTTATAATGTAGAATATCTATTTTAAACAGAAAAGGGTAATTTCTATGTCAAAAGATTGCAAAATTTCTGAGAATGAATAGAACAGTCCCTATTCGAATGCAGCATTCGCTAACTTAGTAGACATGTCTTTGACAAGCAATACTTTGAACCACTGACAGTGTCTTTAACGATCCCATGCGCAAAAATGACAAAATTAAAAAAACAGAGTATTGTCCCTGCTAAACTGAAGAGTGTAGGTTTCAGCTGGAGAGTTCCCGATGAAGACATTTTTTTTTTCAGTTAAAAAATTTGAGGTACACAGTCTACAAAATGAAACAAAAGTTGAAAATATGATGCTCGTCTTGGCGTATACTCAAAAATGTACTTATTTGGGACTGCTTAGACATGAAATGATGTCACAAGACACATGCGACCAGTCACGGCTTTTATAGAACGAGTTGCCCTCAATCATACACCTTTGACACATAGTCCCACAATGCCCTAATGTTCTAAAGCATAATAAAAAATATCTTAAAATCCACTATAAAAGAAATAACATAACTAATAATTTTAAACATAAAATTTTATATGAAAAAAAACCCACAGATATTAAAGTTTACATTCATTACAAATGACAGGAACTATATTTGTAGACAATCGATTACGAGCGACCAAACAGGTCATTTTTGAAAATCAGATCATTTCGTCTTTTTCTATTTAGTTCTTTGGGTCTCTTTTTTTTTTCACTTTATTATTCATGACATGAAAGTTTTAACCTTAACTTCATGTTCTAAAACATATACGTGTGCATTGTGCTTCAATGAAAAAATATGGGGTAAACGTCAATGAGACAGCCACCTAGTGACAGAAATAACCAAAAGACATGTGCTCGGTTTGACGGTAAACCAGATATATGCGAGATTCCCTCACGTGATAAAGGAAGAAAGATCATTCACAATTTGTCTTACATTTGTTTTTCTCTCTTTTAATTAAATAAAAAAAAAAACTTTCGAATGTTGAGTTCATAAGATAAAAATATTCCCTGTGGAACCCCCCCCCCCCCCTTTCTTTTTTTGGTGCTCTCCAATTTCAACCCCCAAATAAGGCTTTCCAATCTAATTAAAATTAAAATCTTGCTTTCTAACCAATCTATTCATGTACCGGACCGGGAACTTTCTTTATTTAATAAGAAAATCTACAGTGCCGTTATATAAATGCATGTTGTCTGCTTGGAGTCCCCGCCCGAAAAGAAAGAAATAGCCTAACTCCAAGATACTACATTCCTGCATCACGTGATTTGTGCCACGTGGAGCTTACATTAGAATGAATACCGAATATGGAAAGTGAAACTACAGTTCAAAACATAAAGTCCGAAGGCACATAGAAGAAAAAGAAGGATTTTTTTTTGCAAAGGGTGCCGGGGTAATCTTCTCTGTGTTCATAATATACACGAAATATTTGCCACAGCCCCTTGTCTGTTCTATAAATTGTAATCCTGAGTTTTCTGTCTGTTACTGACGAGACAGCATCTCAGCGATAAAAGAATATGTTTGAAAGAACTATACACTTGGCTACCTTTTTTTCTTCAATTCGTTTTTAAAACGTTTTGGCTTCTTCAACTTGAATAATAGAAAATAAAACTATATATCAAACGAAAACTGGATAAAGTGAGAAACAAGTTTCTTTCATTAGTGAAAATTACTGCTTCATTGCTTATCTCAGAGTTCGAACCCTACACGTGGTAGCTTGGTTCGACTCCAATCTTAATTGACTAGGATTGACAGTTTCCTTGCCGAAGGTCAGTGGTTCTCTCCGGGCGTCCCAGCTTTCTACACACAAAAAAAGCTGGTCACCATGAAATAGAAAATAATGATAAAAGTGGCGTTAAAGACCACCAATGAATACATCAATCATTGTATATCTTAGACGTTTCAAACACATCTCGTAGTTTTTTTAAACACGAATCTATTTTTTTTAAATTGAATTTGACAATAGCAATTTTCCCGCATCGTATAATGGTGAATCCGGATAACACTGTAATATGTGCCGTTGGACATGAAAAAGCTTAACCTCTTATGATTTTGAATAACTAGGAGAATAGATGAATTTTAAAGCAGAACTATTTTAAATATTTGTCAGCTATTTTAGGGGAAAGCAAAAAGTATTGAGCAGATAGTTAAGATTTCCGAGGTTAAGGCAACATTAAAGGGACCTGTCTTTAAAGGTTGGTGTGTCCATCATATTACATATGTGGCAACCTTTTGTTTAAGGCTTAAAACAAATTAAACTTTTAAAAGTTATTCAAGTTCCATTACTAACTTAATGTTGACACCTTATAATGTAGAATATCTATTTTAAACAGAAAAGGGTAATTTCTATGTCAAAAGATTGCAAAATTTCTGAGAATGAATAGAACAGTCCCTATTCGAATGCAGCATTCGCTAACTTAGTAGACATGTCTTTGACAAGCAATACTTTGAACCACTGACAGTGTCTTTAACGATCCCATGCGCAAAAATGACAAAATTAAAAAAACAGAGTATTGTCCCTGCTAAACTGAAGAGTGTAGGTTTCAGCTGGAGAGTTCCCGATGAAGACATTTTTTTTTTCAGTTAAAAAATTTGAGGTACACAGTCTACAAAATGAAACAAAAGTTGAAAATATGATGCTCGTCTTGGCGTATACTCAAAAATGTACTTATTTGGGACTGCTTAGACATGAAATGATGTCACAAGACACATGCGACCAGTCACGGCTTTTATAGAACGAGTTGCCCTCAATCATACACCTTTGACACATAGTCCCACAATGCCCTAATGTTCTAAAGCATAATAAAAAATATCTTAAAATCCACTATAAAAGAAATAACATAACTAATAATTTTAAACATAAAATTTTATATGAAAAAAAACCCACAGATATTAAAGTTTACATTCATTACAAATGACAGGAACTATATTTGTAGACAATCGATTACGAGCGACCAAACAGGTCATTTTTGAAAATCAGATCATTTCGTCTTTTTCTATTTAGTTCTTTGGGTCTCCTTTTTTTTTCACTTTATTATTCATGACATGAAAGTTTTAACCTTAACTTCATGTTCTAAAACATATACGTGTGCATTGTGCTTCAATGAAAAAATATGGGGTAAACGTCAATGAGACAGCCACCTAGTGACAGAAATAACCAAAAGACATGTGCTCGGTTTGACGGTAAACCAGATATATGCGAGATTCCCTCACGTGATAAAGGAAGAAAGATCATTCACAATTTGTCTTACATTTGTTTTTCTCTCTTTTAATTAAATAAAAAAAAAAACTTTCGAATGTTGAGTTCATAAGATAAAAATATTCCCTGTGGAACCCCCCCCCCCCCTTTCTTTTTTTGGTGCTCTCCAATTTCAACCCCCAAATAAGGCTTTCCAATCTAATTAAAATTAAAATCTTGCTTTCTAACCAATCTATTCATGTACCGGACCGGGAACTTTCTTTATTTAATAAGAAAATCTACAGTGCCGTTATATAAATGCATGTTGTCTGCTTGGAGTCCCCGCCCGAAAAGAAAGAAATAGCCTAACTCCAAGATACTACATTCCTGCATCACGTGATTTGTGCCACGTGGAGCTTACATTAGAATGAATACCGAATATGGAAAGTGAAACTACAGTTCAAAACATAAAGTCCGAAGGCACATAGAAGAAAAAGAAGGATTTTTTTTTGCAAAGGGTGCCGGGGTAATCTTCTCTGTGTTCATAATATACACGAAATATTTGCCACAGCCCCTTGTCTGTTCTATAAATTGTAATCCTGAGTTTTCTGTCTGTTACTGACGAGACAGCATCTCAGCGATAAAAGAATATGTTTGAAAGAACTATACACTTGGCTACCTTTTTTTCTTCAATTCGTTTTTAAAACGTTTTGGCTTCTTCAACTTGAATAATAGAAAATAAAACTATATATCAAACGAAAACTGGATAAAGTGAGAAACAAGTTTCTTTCATTAGTGAAAATTACTGCTTCATTGCTTATCTCAGAGTTCGAACCCTACACGTGGTAGCTTGGTTCGACTCCAATCTTAATTGACTAGGATTGACAGTTTCCTTGCCGAAGGTCAGTGGTTCTCTCCGGGCGTCCCAGCTTTCTACACACAAAAAAAGCTGGTCACCATGAAATAGAAAATAATGATAAAAGTGGCGTTAAAGACCACCAATGAATACATCAATCATTGTATATCTTAGACGTTTCAAACACATCTCGTAGTTTTTTTAAACACGAATCTATTTTTTTTAAATTGAATTTGACAATAGCAATTTTCCCGCATCGTATAATGGTGAATCCGGATAACACTGTAATATGTGCCGTTGGACATGAAAAAGCTTAACCTCTTATGATTTTGAATAACTAGGAGAATAGATGAATTTTAAAGCAGAACTATTTTAAATATTTGTCAGCTATTTTAGGGGAAAGCAAAAAGTATTGAGCAGATAGTTAAGATTTCCGAGGTTAAGGCAACATTAAAGGGACCTGTCTTTAAAGGTTGGTGTGTCCATCATATTACATATGTGGCAACCTTTTGTTTAAGGCTTAAAACAAATTAAACTTTTAAAAGTTATTCAAGTTCCATTACTAACTTAATGTTGACACCTTATAATGTAGAATATCTATTTTAAACAGAAAAGGGTAATTTCTATGTCAAAAGATTGCAAAATTTCTGAGAATGAATAGAACAGTCCCTATTCGAATGCAGCATTCGCTAACTTAGTAGACATGTCTTTGACAAGCAATACTTTGAACCACTGACAGTGTCTTTAACGATCCCATGCGCAAAAATGACAAAATTAAAAAAACAGAGTATTGTCCCTGCTAAACTGAAGAGTGTAGGTTTCAGCTGGAGAGTTCCCGATGAAGACATTTTTTTTTTCAGTTAAAAAATTTGAGGTACACAGTCTACAAAATGAAACAAAAGTTGAAAATATGATGCTCGTCTTGGCGTATACTCAAAAATGTACTTATTTGGGACTGCTTAGACATGAAATGATGTCACAAGACACATGCGACCAGTCACGGCTTTTATAGAACGAGTTGCCCTCAATCATACACCTTTGACACATAGTCCCACAATGCCCTAATGTTCTAAAGCATAATAAAAAATATCTTAAAATCCACTATAAAAGAAATAACATAACTAATAATTTTAAACATAAAATTTTATATGAAAAAAAACCCACAGATATTAAAGTTTACATTCATTACAAATGACAGGAACTATATTTGTAGACAATCGATTACGAGCGACCAAACAGGTCATTTTTGAAAATCAGATCATTTCGTCTTTTTCTATTTAGTTCTTTGGGTCTCTTTTTTTTCACTTTATTATTCATGACATGAAAGTTTTAACCTTAACTTCATGTTCTAAAACATATACGTGTGCATTGTGCTTCAATGAAAAAATATGTGGTAAACGTCAATGAGACAGCCACCTAGTGACAGAAATAACCAAAAGACATGTGCTCGGTTTGACGGTAAACCAGATATATGCGAGATTCCCTCACGTGATAAAGGAAGAAAGATCATTCACAATTTGTCTTACATTTGTTTTTCTCTCTTTTAATTAAATAAAAAAAAAACTTTCGAATGTTGAGTTCATAAGATAAAAATATTCCCTGTGGAACCCCCCCCCCCCTTTCTTTTTTTGGTGCTCTCCAATTTCAACCCCCAAATAAGGCTTTCCAATCTAATTAAAATTAAAATCTTGCTTTCTAACCAATCTATTCATGTACCGGACCGGGAACTTTCTTTATTTAATAAGAAAATCTACAGTGCCGTTATATAAATGCATGTTGTCTGCTTGGAGTCCCCGCCCGAAAAGAAAGAAATAGCCTAACTCCAAGATACTACATTCCTGCATCACGTGATTTGTGCCACGTGGAGCTTACATTAGAATGAATACCGAATATGGAAAGTGAAACTACAGTTCAAAACATAAAGTCCGAAGGCACATAGAAGAAAAAGAAGGATTTTTTTTTGCAAAGGGTGCCGGGGTAATCTTCTCTGTGTTCATAATATACACGAAATATTTGCCACAGCCCCTTGTCTGTTCTATAAATTGTAATCCTGAGTTTTCTGTCTGTTACTGACGAGACAGCATCTCAGCGATAAAAGAATATGTTTGAAAGAACTATACACTTGGCTACCTTTTTTTCTTCAATTCGTTTTTAAAACGTTTTGGCTTCTTCAACTTGAATAATAGAAAATAAAACTATATATCAAACGAAAACTGGATAAAGTGAGAAACAAGTTTCTTTCATTAGTGAAAATTACTGCTTCATTGCTTATCTCAGAGTTCGAACCCTACACGTGGTAGCTTGGTTCGACTCCAATCTTAATTGACTAGGATTGACAGTTTCCTTGCCGAAGGTCAGTGGTTCTCTCCGGGCGTCCCAGCTTTCTACACACAAAAAAAGCTGGTCACCATGAAATAGAAAATAATGATAAAAGTGGCGTTAAAGACCACCAATGAATACATCAATCATTGTATATCTTAGACGTTTCAAACACATCTCGTAGTTTTTTTAAACACGAATCTATTTTTTTTAAATTGAATTTGACAATAGCAATTTTCCCGCATCGTATAATGGTGAATCCGGATAACACTGTAATATGTGCCGTTGGACATGAAAAAGCTTAACCTCTTATGATTTTGAATAACTAGGAGAATAGATGAATTTTAAAGCAGAACTATTTTAAATATTTGTCAGCTATTTTAGGGGAAAGCAAAAAGTATTGAGCAGATAGTTAAGATTTCCGAGGTTAAGGCAACATTAAAGGGACCTGTCTTTAAAGGTTGGTGTGTCCATCATATTACATATGTGGCAACCTTTTGTTTAAAGCTTAAAACAAATTAAACTTTTAAAAGTTATTCAAGTTCCATTACTAACTTAATGTTGACACCTTATAATGTAGAATATCTATTTTAAACAGAAAAGGGTAATTTCTATGTCAAAAGATTGCAAAATTTCTGAGAATGAATAGAACAGTCCCTATTCGAATGCAGCATTCGCTAACTTAGTAGACATGTCTTTGACAAGCAATACTTTGAACCACTGACAGTGTCTTTAACGATCCCATGCGCAAAAATGACAAAATTAAAAAAACAGAGTATTGTCCCTGCTAAACTGAAGAGTGTAGGTTTCAGCTGGAGAGTTCCCGATGAAGACATTTTTTTTTTCAGTTAAAAAATTTGAGGTACACAGTCTACAAAATGAAACAAAAGTTGAAAATATGATGCTCGTCTTGGCGTATACTCAAAAATGTACTTATTTGGGACTGCTTAGACATGAAATGATGTCACAAGACACATGCGACCAGTCACGGCTTTTATAGAACGAGTTGCCCTCAATCATACACCTTTGACACATAGTCCCACAATGCCCTAATGTTCTAAAGCATAATAAAAAATATCTTAAAATCCACTATAAAAGAAATAACATAACTAATAATTTTAAACATAAAATTTTATATGAAAAAAAACCCACAGATATTAAAGTTTACATTCATTACAAATGACAGGAACTATATTTGTAGACAATCGATTACGAGCGACCAAACAGGTCATTTTTGAAAATCAGATCATTTCGTCTTTTTCTATTTAGTTCTTTGGGTCTCTTTTTTTTTTCACTTTATTATTCATGACATGAAAGTTTTAACCTTAACTTCATGTTCTAAAACATATACGTGTGCATTGTGCTTCAATGAAAAAATATGGGGTAAACGTCAATGAGACAGCCACCTAGTGACAGAAATAACCAAAAGACATGTGCTCGGTTTGACGGTAAACCAGATATATGCGAGATTCCCTCACGTGATAAAGGAAGAAAGATCATTCACAATTTGTCTTACATTTGTTTTTCTCTCTTTTAATTAAATAAAAAAAAAAACTTTCGAATGTTGAGTTCATAAGATAAAAATATTCCCTGTGGAACCCCCCCCCCCCCCTTTCTTTTTTTGGTGCTCTCCAATTTCAACCCCCAAATAAGGCTTTCCAATCTAATTAAAATTAAAATCTTGCTTTCTAACCAATCTATTCATGTACCGGACCGGGAACTTTCTTTATTTAATAAGAAAATCTACAGTGCCGTTATATAAATGCATGTTGTCTGCTTGGAGTCCCCGCCCGAAAAGAAAGAAATAGCCTAACTCCAAGATACTACATTCCTGCATCACGTGATTTGTGCCACGTGGAGCTTACATTAGAATGAATACCGAATATGGAAAGTGAAACTACAGTTCAAAACATAAAGTCCGAAGGCACATAGAAGAAAAAGAAGGATTTTTTTTTGCAAAGGGTGCCGGGGTAATCTTCTCTGTGTTCATAATATACACGAAATATTTGCCACAGCCCCTTGTCTGTTCTATAAATTGTAATCCTGAGTTTTCTGTCTGTTACTGACGAGACAGCATCTCAGCGATAAAAGAATATGTTTGAAAGAACTATACACTTGGCTACCTTTTTTTCTTCAATTCGTTTTTAAAACGTTTTGGCTTCTTCAACTTGAATAATAGAAAATAAAACTATATATCAAACGAAAACTGGATAAAGTGAGAAACAAGTTTCTTTCATTAGTGAAAATTACTGCTTCATTGCTTATCTCAGAGTTCGAACCCTACACGTGGTAGCTTGGTTCGACTCCAATCTTAATTGACTAGGATTGACAGTTTCCTTGCCGAAGGTCAGTGGTTCTCTCCGGGCGTCCCAGCTTTCTACACACAAAAAAAGCTGGTCACCATGAAATAGAAAATAATGATAAAAGTGGCGTTAAAGACCACCAATGAATACATCAATCATTGTATATCTTAGACGTTTCAAACACATCTCGTAGTTTTTTTAAACACGAATCTATTTTTTTTAAATTGAATTTGACAATAGCAATTTTCCCGCATCGTATAATGGTGAATCCGGATAACACTGTAATATGTGCCGTTGGACATGAAAAAGCTTAACCTCTTATGATTTTGAATAACTAGGAGAATAGATGAATTTTAAAGCAGAACTATTTTAAATATTTGTCAGCTATTTTAGGGGAAAGCAAAAAGTATTGAGCAGATAGTTAAGATTTCCGAGGTTAAGGCAACATTAAAGGGACCTGTCTTTAAAGGTTGGTGTGTCCATCATATTACATATGTGGCAACCTTTTGTTTAAAGCTTAAAACAAATTAAACTTTTAAAAGTTATTCAAGTTCCATTACTAACTTAATGTTGACACCTTATAATGTAGAATATCTATTTTAAACAGAAAAGGGTAATTTCTATGTCAAAAGATTGCAAAATTTCTGAGAATGAATAGAACAGTCCCTATTCGAATGCAGCATTCGCTAACTTAGTAGACATGTCTTTGACAAGCAATACTTTGAACCACTGACAGTGTCTTTAACGATCCCATGCGCAAAAATGACAAAATTAAAAAAACAGAGTATTGTCCCTGCTAAACTGAAGAGTGTAGGTTTCAGCTGGAGAGTTCCCGATGAAGACATTTTTTTTTTCAGTTAAAAAATTTGAGGTACACAGTCTACAAAATGAAACAAAAGTTGAAAATATGATGCTCGTCTTGGCGTATACTCAAAAATGTACTTATTTGGGACTGCTTAGACATGAAATGATGTCACAAGACACATGCGACCAGTCACGGCTTTTATAGAACGAGTTGCCCTCAATCATACACCTTTGACACATAGTCCCACAATGCCCTAATGTTCTAAAGCATAATAAAAAATATCTTAAAATCCACTATAAAAGAAATAACATAACTAATAATTTTAAACATAAAATTTTATATGAAAAAAAAACCCACAGATATTAAAGTTTACATTCATTACAAATGACAGGAACTATATTTGTAGACAATCGATTACGAGCGACCAAACAGGTCATTTTTGAAAATCAGATCATTTCGTCTTTTTCTATTTAGTTCTTTGGGTCTCTTTTTTTTTCACTTTATTATTCATGACATGAAAGTTTTAACCTTAACTTCATGTTCTAAAACATATACGTGTGCATTGTGCTTCAATGAAAAAATATGGGGTAAACGTCAATGAGACAGCCACCTAGTGACAGAAATAACCAAAAGACATGTGCTCGGTTTGACGGTAAACCAGATATATGCGAGATTCCCTCACGTGATAAAGGAAGAAAGATCATTCACAATTTGTCTTACATTTGTTTTTCTCTCTTTTAATTAAATAAAAAAAAAACTTTCGAATGTTGAGTTCATAAGATAAAAATATTCCCTGTGGAACCCCCCCCCTTTCTTTTTTTGGTGCTCTCCAATTTCAACCCCCAAATAAGGCTTTCCAATCTAATTAAAATTAAAATCTTGCTTTCTAACCAATCTATTCATGTACCGGACCGGGAACTTTCTTTATTTAATAAGAAAATCTACAGTGCCGTTATATAAATGCATGTTGTCTGCTTGGAGTCCCCGCCCGAAAAGAAAGAAATAGCCTAACTCCAAGATACTACATTCCTGCATCACGTGATTTGTGCCACGTGGAGCTTACATTAGAATGAATACCGAATATGGAAAGTGAAACTACAGTTCAAAACATAAAGTCCGAAGGCACATAGAAGAAAAAGAAGGATTTTTTTTTGCAAAGGGTGCCGGGGTAATCTTCTCTGTGTTCATAATATACACGAAATATTTGCCACAGCCCCTTGTCTGTTCTATAAATTGTAATCCTGAGTTTTCTGTCTGTTACTGACGAGACAGCATCTCAGCGATAAAAGAATATGTTTGAAAGAACTATACACTTGGCTACCTTTTTTTCTTCAATTCGTTTTTAAAACGTTTTGGCTTCTTCAACTTGAATAATAGAAAATAAAACTATATATACCAAACGAAAACTGGATAAAGTGAGAAACAAGTTTCTTTCATTAGTGAAAATTACTGCTTCATTGCTTATCTCAGAGTTCGAACCCTACACGTGGTAGCTTGGTTCGACTCCAATCTTAATTGACTAGGATTGACAGTTTCCTTGCCGAAGGTCAGTGGTTCTCTCCGGGCGTCCCAGCTTTCTACACACAAAAAAAGCTGGTCACCATGAAATAGAAAATAATGATAAAAGTGGCGTTAAAGACCACCAATGAATACATCAATCATTGTATATCTTAGACGTTTCAAACACATCTCGTAGTTTTTTTAAACACGAATCTATTTTTTTTAAATTGAATTTGACAATAGCAATTTTCCCGCATCGTATAATGGTGAATCCGGATAACACTGTAATATGTGCCGTTGGACATGAAAAAGCTTAACCTCTTATGATTTTGAATAACTAGGAGAATAGATGAATTTTAAAGCAGAACTATTTTAAATATTTGTCAGCTATTTTAGGGGAAAGCAAAAAGTATTGAGCAGATAGTTAAGATTTCCGAGGTTAAGGCAACATTAAAGGGACCTGTCTTTAAAGGTTGGTGTGTCCATCATATTACATATGTGGCAACCTTTTGTTTAAGGCTTAAAACAAATTAAACTTTTAAAAGTTATTCAAGTTCCATTACTAACTTAATGTTGACACCTTATAATGTAGAATATCTATTTTAAACAGAAAAGGGTAATTTCTATGTCAAAAGATTGCAAAATTTCTGAGAATGAATAGAACAGTCCCTATTCGAATGCAGCATTCGCTAACTTAGTAGACATGTCTTTGACAAGCAATACTTTGAACCACTGACAGTGTCTTTAACGATCCCATGCGCAAAAATGACAAAATTAAAAAAACAGAGTATTGTCCCTGCTAAACTGAAGAGTGTAGGTTTCAGCTGGAGAGTTCCCGATGAAGACATTTTTTTTTTCAGTTAAAAAATTTGAGGTACACAGTCTACAAAATGAAACAAAAGTTGAAAATATGATGCTCGTCTTGGCGTATACTCAAAAATGTACTTATTTGGGACTGCTTAGACATGAAATGATGTCACAAGACACATGCGACCAGTCACGGCTTTTATAGAACGAGTTGCCCTCAATCATACACCTTTGACACATAGTCCCACAATGCCCTAATGTTCTAAAGCATAATAAAAAATATCTTAAAATCCACTATAAAAGAAATAACATAACTAATAATTTTAAACATAAAATTTTATATGAAAAAAAACCCACAGATATTAAAGTTTACATTCATTACAAATGACAGGAACTATATTTGTAGACAATCGATTACGAGCGACCAAACAGGTCATTTTTGAAAATCAGATCATTTCGTCTTTTTCTATTTAGTTCTTTGGGTCTCTTTTTTTTTCACTTTATTATTCATGACATGAAAGTTTTAACCTTAACTTCATGTTCTAAAACATATACGTGTGCATTGTGCTTCAATGAAAAAATATGGGGTAAACGTCAATGAGACAGCCACCTAGTGACAGAAATAACCAAAAGACATGTGCTCGGTTTGACGGTAAACCAGATATATGCGAGATTCCCTCACGTGATAAAGGAAGAAAGATCATTCACAATTTGTCTTACATTTGTTTTTCTCTCTTTTAATTAAATAAAAAAAAAACTTTCGAATGTTGAGTTCATAAGATAAAAATATTCCCTGTGGAACCCCCCCCCTTTCTTTTTTTGGTGCTCTCCAATTTCAACCCCCAAATAAGGCTTTCCAATCTAATTAAAATTAAAATCTTGCTTTCTAACCAATCTATTCATGTACCGGACCGGGAACTTTCTTTATTTAATAAGAAAATCTACAGTGCCGTTATATAAATGCATGTTGTCTGCTTGGAGTCCCCGCCCGAAAAGAAAGAAATAGCCTAACTCCAAGATACTACATTCCTGCATCACGTGATTTGTGCCACGTGGAGCTTACATTAGAATGAATACCGAATATGGAAAGTGAAACTACAGTTCAAAACATAAAGTCCGAAGGCACATAGAAGAAAAAGAAGGATTTTTTTTTGCAAAGGGTGCCGGGGTAATCTTCTCTGTGTTCATAATATACACGAAATATTTGCCACAGCCCCTTGTCTGTTCTATAAATTGTAATCCTGAGTTTTCTGTCTGTTACTGACGAGACAGCATCTCAGCGATAAAAGAATATGTTTGAAAGAACTATACACTTGGCTACCTTTTTTTCTTCAATTCGTTTTTAAAACGTTTTGGCTTCTTCAACTTGAATAATAGAAAATAAAACTATATATACCAAACGAAAACTGGATAAAGTGAGAAACAAGTTTCTTTCATTAGTGAAAATTACTGCTTCATTGCTTATCTCAGAGTTCGAACCCTACACGTGGTAGCTTGGTTCGACTCCAATCTTAATTGACTAGGATTGACAGTTTCCTTGCCGAAGGTCAGTGGTTCTCTCCGGGCGTCCCAGCTTTCTACACACAAAAAAAGCTGGTCACCATGAAATAGAAAATAATGATAAAAGTGGCGTTAAAGACCACCAATGAATACATCAATCATTGTATATCTTAGACGTTTCAAACACATCTCGTAGTTTTTTTAAACACGAATCTATTTTTTTTAAATTGAATTTGACAATAGCAATTTTCCCGCATCGTATAATGGTGAATCCGGATAACACTGTAATATGTGCCGTTGGACATGAAAAAGCTTAACCTCTTATGATTTTGAATAACTAGGAGAATAGATGAATTTTAAAGCAGAACTATTTTAAATATTTGTCAGCTATTTTAGGGGAAAGCAAAAAGTATTGAGCAGATAGTTAAGATTTCCGAGGTTAAGGCAACATTAAAGGGACCTGTCTTTAAAGGTTGGTGTGTCCATCATATTACATATGTGGCAACCTTTTGTTTAAGGCTTAAAACAAATTAAACTTTTAAAAGTTATTCAAGTTCCATTACTAACTTAATGTTGACACCTTATAATGTAGAATATCTATTTTAAACAGAAAAGGGTAATTTCTATGTCAAAAGATTGCAAAATTTCTGAGAATGAATAGAACAGTCCCTATTCGAATGCAGCATTCGCTAACTTAGTAGACATGTCTTTGACAAGCAATACTTTGAACCACTGACAGTGTCTTTAACGATCCCATGCGCAAAAATGACAAAATTAAAAAAACAGAGTATTGTCCCTGCTAAACTGAAGAGTGTAGGTTTCAGCTGGAGAGTTCCCGATGAAGACATTTTTTTTTTCAGTTAAAAAAATTGAGGTACACAGTCTACAAAATGAAACAAAAGTTGAAAATATGATGCTCGTCTTGGCGTATACTCAAAAATGTACTTATTTGGGACTGCTTAGACATGAAATGATGTCACAAGACACATGCGACCAGTCACGGCTTTTATAGAACGAGTTGCCCTCAATCATACACCTTTGACACATAGTCCCACAATGCCCTAATGTTCTAAAGCATAATAAAAAATATCTTAAAATCCACTATAAAAGAAATAACATAACTAATAATTTTAAACATAAAATTTTATATGAAAAAAAACCCACAGATATTAAAGTTTACATTCATTACAAATGACAGGAACTATATTTGTAGACAATCGATTACGAGCGACCAAACAGGTCATTTTTGAAAATCAGATCATTTCGTCTTTTTCTATTTAGTTCTTTGGGTCTCTTTTTTTTTCACTTTATTATTCATGACATGAAAGTTTTAACCTTAACTTCATGTTCTAAAACATATACGTGTGCATTGTGCTTCAATGAAAAAATATGGGGTAAACGTCAATGAGACAGCCACCTAGTGACAGAAATAACCAAAAGACATGTGCTCGGTTTGACGGTAAACCAGATATATGCGAGATTCCCTCACGTGATAAAGGAAGAAAGATCATTCACAATTTGTCTTACATTTGTTTTTCTCTCTTTTAATTAAATAAAAAAAAAACTTTCGAATGTTGAGTTCATAAGATAAAAATATTCCCTGTGGAACCCCCCCCCTTTCTTTTTTTGGTGCTCTCCAATTTCAACCCCCAAATAAGGCTTTCCAATCTAATTAAAATTAAAATCTTGCTTTCTAACCAATCTATTCATGTACCGGACCGGGAACTTTCTTTATTTAATAAGAAAATCTACAGTGCCGTTATATAAATGCATGTTGTCTGCTTGGAGTCCCCGCCCGAAAAGAAAGAAATAGCCTAACTCCAAGATACTACATTCCTGCATCACGTGATTTGTGCCACGTGGAGCTTACATTAGAATGAATACCGAATATGGAAAGTGAAACTACAGTTCAAAACATAAAGTCCGAAGGCACATAGAAGAAAAAGAAGGATTTTTTTTTGCAAAGGGTGCCGGGGTAATCTTCTCTGTGTTCATAATATACACGAAATATTTGCCACAGCCCCTTGTCTGTTCTATAAATTGTAATCCTGAGTTTTCTGTCTGTTACTGACGAGACAGCATCTCAGCGATAAAAGAATATGTTTGAAAGAACTATACACTTGGCTACCTTTTTTTCTTCAATTCGTTTTTAAAACGTTTTGGCTTCTTCAACTTGAATAATAGAAAATAAAACTATATATACCAAACGAAAACTGGATAAAGTGAGAAACAAGTTTCTTTCATTAGTGAAAATTACTGCTTCATTGCTTATCTCAGAGTTCGAACCCTACACGTGGTAGCTTGGTTCGACTCCAATCTTAATTGACTAGGATTGACAGTTTCCTTGCCGAAGGTCAGTGGTTCTCTCCGGGCGTCCCAGCTTTCTACACACAAAAAAAGCTGGTCACCATGAAATAGAAAATAATGATAAAAGTGGCGTTAAAGACCACCAATGAATACATCAATCATTGTATATCTTAGACGTTTCAAACACATCTCGTAGTTTTTTTAAACACGAATCTATTTTTTTTAAATTGAATTTGACAATAGCAATTTTCCCGCATCGTATAATGGTGAATCCGGATAACACTGTAATATGTGCCGTTGGACATGAAAAAGCTTAACCTCTTATGATTTTGAATAACTAGGAGAATAGATGAATTTTAAAGCAGAACTATTTTAAATATTTGTCAGCTATTTTAGGGGAAAGCAAAAAGTATTGAGCAGATAGTTAAGATTTCCGAGGTTAAGGCAACATTAAAGGGACCTGTCTTTAAAGGTTGGTGTGTCCATCATATTACATATGTGGCAACCTTTTGTTTAAGGCTTAAAACAAATTAAACTTTTAAAAGTTATTCAAGTTCCATTACTAACTTAATGTTGACACCTTATAATGTAGAATATCTATTTTAAACAGAAAAGGGTAATTTCTATGTCAAAAGATTGCAAAATTTCTGAGAATGAATAGAACAGTCCCTATTCGAATGCAGCATTCGCTAACTTAGTAGACATGTCTTTGACAAGCAATACTTTGAACCACTGACAGTGTCTTTAACGATCCCATGCGCAAAAATGACAAAATTAAAAAAACAGAGTATTGTCCCTGCTAAACTGAAGAGTGTAGGTTTCAGCTGGAGAGTTCCCGATGAAGACATTTTTTTTTCAGTTAAAAAATTTGAGGTACACAGTCTACAAAATGAAACAAAAGTTGAAAATATGATGCTCGTCTTGGCGTATACTCAAAAATGTACTTATTTGGGACTGCTTAGACATGAAATGATGTCACAAGACACATGCGACCAGTCACGGCTTTTATAGAACGAGTTGCCCTCAATCATACACCTTTGACACATAGTCCCACAATGCCCTAATGTTCTAAAGCATAATAAAAAATATCTTAAAATCCACTATAAAAGAAATAACATAACTAATAATTTTAAACATAAAATTTTATATGAAAAAAAACCCACAGATATTAAAGTTTACATTCATTACAAATGACAGGAACTATATTTGTAGACAATCGATTACGAGCGACCAAACAGGTCATTTTTGAAAATCAGATCATTTCGTCTTTTTCTATTTAGTTCTTTGGGTCTCTTTTTTTTTCACTTTATTATTCATGACATGAAAGTTTTAACCTTAACTTCATGTTCTAAAACATATACGTGTGCATTGTGCTTCAATGAAAAAATATGGGGTAAACGTCAATGAGACAGCCACCTAGTGACAGAAATAACCAAAAGACATGTGCTCGGTTTGACGGTAAACCAGATATATGCGAGATTCCCTCACGTGATAAAGGAAGAAAGATCATTCACAATTTGTCTTACATTTGTTTTTCTCTCTTTTAATTAAATAAAAAAAAAACTTTCGAATGTTGAGTTCATAAGATAAAAATATTCCCTGTGGAACCCCCCCCTTTCTTTTTTTGGTGCTCTCCAATTTCAACCCCCAAATAAGGCTTTCCAATCTAATTAAAATTAAAATCTTGCTTTCTAACCAATCTATTCATGTACCGGACCGGGAACTTTCTTTATTTAATAAGAAAATCTACAGTGCCGTTATATAAATGCATGTTGTCTGCTTGGAGTCCCCGCCCGAAAAGAAAGAAATAGCCTAACTCCAAGATACTACATTCCTGCATCACGTGATTTGTGCCACGTGGAGCTTACATTAGAATGAATACCGAATATGGAAAGTGAAACTACAGTTCAAAACATAAAGTCCGAAGGCACATAGAAGAAAAAGAAGGATTTTTTTTTGCAAAGGGTGCCGGGGTAATCTTCTCTGTGTTCATAATATACACGAAATATTTGCCACAGCCCCTTGTCTGTTCTATAAATTGTAATCCTGAGTTTTCTGTCTGTTACTGACGAGACAGCATCTCAGCGATAAAAGAATATGTTTGAAAGAACTATACACTTGGCTACCTTTTTTTCTTCAATTCGTTTTTAAAACGTTTTGGCTTCTTCAACTTGAATAATAGAAAATAAAACTATATATACCAAACGAAAACTGGATAAAGTGAGAAACAAGTTTCTTTCATTAGTGAAAATTACTGCTTCATTGCTTATCTCAGAGTTCGAACCCTACACGTGGTAGCTTGGTTCGACTCCAATCTTAATTGACTAGGATTGACAGTTTCCTTGCCGAAGGTCAGTGGTTCTCTCCGGGCGTCCCAGCTTTCTACACACAAAAAAAGCTGGTCACCATGAAATAGAAAATAATGATAAAAGTGGCGTTAAAGACCACCAATGAATACATCAATCATTGTATATCTTAGACGTTTCAAACACATCTCGTAGTTTTTTTAAACACGAATCTATTTTTTTTAAATTGAATTTGACAATAGCAATTTTCCCGCATCGTATAATGGTGAATCCGGATAACACTGTAATATGTGCCGTTGGACATGAAAAAGCTTAACCTCTTATGATTTTGAATAACTAGGAGAATAGATGAATTTTAAAGCAGAACTATTTTAAATATTTGTCAGCTATTTTAGGGGAAAGCAAAAAGTATTGAGCAGATAGTTAAGATTTCCGAGGTTAAGGCAACATTAAAGGGACCTGTCTTTAAAGGTTGGTGTGTCCATCATATTACATATGTGGCAACCTTTTGTTTAAGGCTTAAAACAAATTAAACTTTTAAAAGTTATTCAAGTTCCATTACTAACTTAATGTTGACACCTTATAATGTAGAATATCTATTTTAAACAGAAAAGGGTAATTTCTATGTCAAAAGATTGCAAAATTTCTGAGAATGAATAGAACAGTCCCTATTCGAATGCAGCATTCGCTAACTTAGTAGACATGTCTTTGACAAGCAATACTTTGAACCACTGACAGTGTCTTTAACGATCCCATGCGCAAAAATGACAAAATTAAAAAAACAGAGTATTGTCCCTGCTAAACTGAAGAGTGTAGGTTTCAGCTGGAGAGTTCCCGATGAAGACATTTTTTTTTTCAGTTAAAAAATTTGAGGTACACAGTCTACAAAATGAAACAAAAGTTGAAAATATGATGCTCGTCTTGGCGTATACTCAAAAATGTACTTATTTGGGACTGCTTAGACATGAAATGATGTCACAAGACACATGCGACCAGTCACGGCTTTTATAGAACGAGTTGCCCTCAATCATACACCTTTGACACATAGTCCCACAATGCCCTAATGTTCTAAAGCATAATAAAAAATATCTTAAAATCCACTATAAAAGAAATAACATAACTAATAATTTTAAACATAAAATTTTATATGAAAAAAAACCCACAGATATTAAAGTTTACATTCATTACAAATGACAGGAACTATATTTGTAGACAATCGATTACGAGCGACCAAACAGGTCATTTTTGAAAATCAGATCATTTCGTCTTTTTCTATTTAGTTCTTTGGGTCTCTTTTTTTTTCACTTTATTATTCATGACATGAAAGTTTTAACCTTAACTTCATGTTCTAAAACATATACGTGTGCATTGTGCTTCAATGAAAAAATATGGGGTAAACGTCAATGAGACAGCCACCTAGTGACAGAAATAACCAAAAGACATGTGCTCGGTTTGACGGTAAACCAGATATATGCGAGATTCCCTCACGTGATAAAGGAAGAAAGATCATTCACAATTTGTCTTACATTTGTTTTTCTCTCTTTTAATTAAATAAAAAAAAAACTTTCGAATGTTGAGTTCATAAGATAAAAATATTCCCTGTGGAACCCCCCCCCTTTCTTTTTTTGGTGCTCTCCAATTTCAACCCCCAAATAAGGCTTTCCAATCTAATTAAAATTAAAATCTTGCTTTCTAACCAATCTATTCATGTACCGGACCGGGAACTTTCTTTATTTAATAAGAAAATCTACAGTGCCGTTATATAAATGCATGTTGTCTGCTTGGAGTCCCCGCCCGAAAAGAAAGAAATAGCCTAACTCCAAGATACTACATTCCTGCATCACGTGATTTGTGCCACGTGGAGCTTACATTAGAATGAATACCGAATATGGAAAGTGAAACTACAGTTCAAAACATAAAGTCCGAAGGCACATAGAAGAAAAAGAAGGATTTTTTTTTGCAAAGGGTGCCGGGGTAATCTTCTCTGTGTTCATAATATACACGAAATATTTGCCACAGCCCCTTGTCTGTTCTATAAATTGTAATCCTGAGTTTTCTGTCTGTTACTGACGAGACAGCATCTCAGCGATAAAAGAATATGTTTGAAAGAACTATACACTTGGCTACCTTTTTTTCTTCAATTCGTTTTTAAAACGTTTTGGCTTCTTCAACTTGAATAATAGAAAATAAAACTATATATACCAAACGAAAACTGGATAAAGTGAGAAACAAGTTTCTTTCATTAGTGAAAATTACTGCTTCATTGCTTATCTCAGAGTTCGAACCCTACACGTGGTAGCTTGGTTCGACTCCAATCTTAATTGACTAGGATTGACAGTTTCCTTGCCGAAGGTCAGTGGTTCTCTCCGGGCGTCCCAGCTTTCTACACACAAAAAAAGCTGGTCACCATGAAATAGAAAATAATGATAAAAGTGGCGTTAAAGACCACCAATGAATACATCAATCATTGTATATCTTAGACGTTTCAAACACATCTCGTAGTTTTTTTAAACACGAATCTATTTTTTTTAAATTGAATTTGACAATAGCAATTTTCCCGCATCGTATAATGGTGAATCCGGATAACACTGTAATATGTGCCGTTGGACATGAAAAAGCTTAACCTCTTATGATTTTGAATAACTAGGAGAATAGATGAATTTTAAAGCAGAACTATTTTAAATATTTGTCAGCTATTTTAGGGGAAAGCAAAAAGTATTGAGCAGATAGTTAAGATTTCCGAGGTTAAGGCAACATTAAAGGGACCTGTCTTTAAAGGTTGGTGTGTCCATCATATTACATATGTGGCAACCTTTTGTTTAAGGCTTAAAACAAATTAAACTTTTAAAAGTTATTCAAGTTCCATTACTAACTTAATGTTGACACCTTATAATGTAGAATATCTATTTTAAACAGAAAAGGGTAATTTCTATGTCAAAAGATTGCAAAATTTCTGAGAATGAATAGAACAGTCCCTATTCGAATGCAGCATTCGCTAACTTAGTAGACATGTCTTTGACAAGCAATACTTTGAACCACTGACAGTGTCTTTAACGATCCCATGCGCAAAAATGACAAAATTAAAAAAACAGAGTATTGTCCCTGCTAAACTGAAGAGTGTAGGTTTCAGCTGGAGAGTTCCCGATGAAGACATTTTTTTTTTCAGTTAAAAAATTTGAGGTACACAGTCTACAAAATGAAACAAAAGTTGAAAATATGATGCTCGTCTTGGCGTATACTCAAAAATGTACTTATTTGGGACTGCTTAGACATGAAATGATGTCACAAGACACATGCGACCAGTCACGGCTTTTATAGAACGAGTTGCCCTCAATCATACACCTTTGACACATAGTCCCACAATGCCCTAATGTTCTAAAGCATAATAAAAAATATCTTAAAATCCACTATAAAAGAAATAACATAACTAATAATTTTAAACATAAAATTTTATATGAAAAAAAACCCACAGATATTAAAGTTTACATTCATTACAAATGACAGGAACTATATTTGTAGACAATCGATTACGAGCGACCAAACAGGTCATTTTTGAAAATCAGATCATTTCGTCTTTTTCTATTTAGTTCTTTGGGTCTCTTTTTTTTTCACTTTATTATTCATGACATGAAAGTTTTAACCTTAACTTCATGTTCTAAAACATATACGTGTGCATTGTGCTTCAATGAAAAAATATGGGGTAAACGTCAATGAGACAGCCACCTAGTGACAGAAATAACCAAAAGACATGTGCTCGGTTTGACGGTAAACCAGATATATGCGAGATTCCCTCACGTGATAAAGGAAGAAAGATCATTCACAATTTGTCTTACATTTGTTTTTCTCTCTTTTAATTAAATAAAAAAAAAAACTTTCGAATGTTGAGTTCATAAGATAAAAATATTCCCTGTGGAACCCCCCCCCTTTCTTTTTTTGGTGCTCTCCAATTTCAACCCCCAAATAAGGCTTTCCAATCTAATTAAAATTAAAATCTTGCTTTCTAACCAATCTATTCATGTACCGGACCGGGAACTTTCTTTATTTAATAAGAAAATCTACAGTGCCGTTATATAAATGCATGTTGTCTGCTTGGAGTCCCCGCCCGAAAAGAAAGAAATAGCCTAACTCCAAGATACTACATTCCTGCATCACGTGATTTGTGCCACGTGGAGCTTACATTAGAATGAATACCGAATATGGAAAGTGAAACTACAGTTCAAAACATAAAGTCCGAAGGCACATAGAAGAAAAAGAAGGATTTTTTTTTGCAAAGGGTGCCGGGGTAATCTTCTCTGTGTTCATAATATACACGAAATATTTGCCACAGCCCCTTGTCTGTTCTATAAATTGTAATCCTGAGTTTTCTGTCTGTTACTGACGAGACAGCATCTCAGCGATAAAAGAATATGTTTGAAAGAACTATACACTTGGCTACCTTTTTTTCTTCAATTCGTTTTTAAAACGTTTTGGCTTCTTCAACTTGAATAATAGAAAATAAAACTATATATACCAAACGAAAACTGGATAAAGTGAGAAACAAGTTTCTTTCATTAGTGAAAATTACTGCTTCATTGCTTATCTCAGAGTTCGAACCCTACACGTGGTAGCTTGGTTCGACTCCAATCTTAATTGACTAGGATTGACAGTTTCCTTGCCGAAGGTCAGTGGTTCTCTCCGGGCGTCCCAGCTTTCTACACACAAAAAAAGCTGGTCACCATGAAATAGAAAATAATGATAAAAGTGGCGTTAAAGACCACCAATGAATACATCAATCATTGTATATCTTAGACGTTTCAAACACATCTCGTAGTTTTTTTAAACACGAATCTATTTTTTTTAAATTGAATTTGACAATAGCAATTTTCCCGCATCGTATAATGGTGAATCCGGATAACACTGTAATATGTGCCGTTGGACATGAAAAAGCTTAACCTCTTATGATTTTGAATAACTAGGAGAATAGATGAATTTTAAAGCAGAACTATTTTAAATATTTGTCAGCTATTTTAGGGGAAAGCAAAAAGTATTGAGCAGATAGTTAAGATTTCCGAGGTTAAGGCAACATTAAAGGGACCTGTCTTTAAAGGTTGGTGTGTCCATCATATTACATATGTGGCAACCTTTTGTTTAAGGCTTAAAACAAATTAAACTTTTAAAAGTTATTCAAGTTCCATTACTAACTTAATGTTGACACCTTATAATGTAGAATATCTATTTTAAACAGAAAAGGGTAATTTCTATGTCAAAAGATTGCAAAATTTCTGAGAATGAATAGAACAGTCCCTATTCGAATGCAGCATTCGCTAACTTAGTAGACATGTCTTTGACAAGCAATACTTTGAACCACTGACAGTGTCTTTAACGATCCCATGCGCAAAAATGACAAAATTAAAAAAACAGAGTATTGTCCCTGCTAAACTGAAGAGTGTAGGTTTCAGCTGGAGAGTTCCCGATGAAGACATTTTTTTTTTCAGTTAAAAAATTTGAGGTACACAGTCTACAAAATGAAACAAAAGTTGAAAATATGATGCTCGTCTTGGCGTATACTCAAAAATGTACTTATTTGGGACTGCTTAGACATGAAATGATGTCACAAGACACATGCGACCAGTCACGGCTTTTATAGAACGAGTTGCCCTCAATCATACACCTTTGACACATAGTCCCACAATGCCCTAATGTTCTAAAGCATAATAAAAAATATCTTAAAATCCACTATAAAAGAAATAACATAACTAATAATTTTAAACATAAAATTTTATATGAAAAAAAACCCACAGATATTAAAGTTTACATTCATTACAAATGACAGGAACTATATTTGTAGACAATCGATTACGAGCGACCAAACAGGTCATTTTTGAAAATCAGATCATTTCGTCTTTTTCTATTTAGTTCTTTGGGTCTCTTTTTTTTTCACTTTATTATTCATGACATGAAAGTTTTAACCTTAACTTCATGTTCTAAAACATATACGTGTGCATTGTGCTTCAATGAAAAAATATGGGGTAAACGTCAATGAGACAGCCACCTAGTGACAGAAATAACCAAAAGACATGTGCTCGGTTTGACGGTAAACCAGATATATGCGAGATTCCCTCACGTGATAAAGGAAGAAAGATCATTCACAATTTGTCTTACATTTGTTTTTCTCTCTTTTAATTAAATAAAAAAAAAAACTTTCGAATGTTGAGTTCATAAGATAAAAATATTCCCTGTGGAACCCCCCCCCCCCCCCTTTCTTTTTTTGGTGCTCTCCAATTTCAACCCCCAAATAAGGCTTTCCAATCTAATTAAAATTAAAATCTTGCTTTCTAACCAATCTATTCATGTACCGGACCGGGAACTTTCTTTATTTAATAAGAAAATCTACAGTGCCGTTATATAAATGCATGTTGTCTGCTTGGAGTCCCCGCCCGAAAAGAAAGAAATAGCCTAACTCCAAGATACTACATTCCTGCATCACGTGATTTGTGCCACGTGGAGCTTACATTAGAATGAATACCGAATATGGAAAGTGAAACTACAGTTCAAAACATAAAGTCCGAAGGCACATAGAAGAAAAAGAAGGATTTTTGTTTGCAAAGGGTGCCGGGGTAATCTTCTCTGTGTTCATAATATACACGAAATATTTGCCACAGCCCCTTGTCTGTTCTATAAATTGTAATCCTGAGTTTTCTGTCTGTTACATGCCAAGAAATCCTCGCTAAAAATTCCGGTGGACCTCCTACGGCACCTATTAGTAGTTAAAGATTTGATTTCATTCAACAAATTAATTTATGACCTGCAAGTACGTGTCGCTTAGAACACGGCCATATACCAAATGGTCAATATTAATCATCCATGTAATTTGCTTTATGGGATGTTTGCAAAATTTCAACGGAGGCAATTTCTTGGCATGTATATAAAAATACAACCTAAATAGTTCATTCCTTCCACGTTATTCGATCCCTTCTTCTTGCGTGGTTAATGGTGTAATCGTATATTTGCGGAACATAGCGACTGGATTATTTGGGTAAATAGATATAAGGAGATGTGGTAATAAACAGAATGATTGTCAATGAGACAACTATCCACCAAAGTTCAAATATAAAAGTCGATGTAAGCAATTATAGGCAACGTACGGCCTTCAACAATGAAAAAAAAACCAATCCATATAGTTGGCTATAAAAAGCTACATCAGTACGTAAAAATCCAGGTAAAAACGGTTTCTATTAATCCTAAAATGCTATTATCGGACCATTTTATTCTGACTGAGTCCTCAGAGGGAAGGGCTGACATACATGTATATATATAATATATCAATATTCATTTGTACATGCCTACTAAATTTTTTCTGGTCATGAAGCTAAGCATTGCCACAACCTGATTTTTCGTTCTATAAAAATTTACAAAACAAAAAGAACAACATTTTCCCGATTCCCTCATTATCAACTGCTGTCGATTGGATCGTTAATTAACAGTTGATTCACGATGTTAATCAATAACGTTTGTATTATATAAGCTAAATATTTTGAAATTTGCATTTCATATGAAATTAAAAATAATTTTATGAATCATTCTAATATCCAATTGACGAAACCATGTTGTTGTATTCCGCCTGGCTCTTTTGTCGAACAGTGAGCCAGGATCCCAGGCTACCCCGTCTCACAGTTTGCCACCTTTTTACTCTTCAAAATATTCACTAACAGCCCTCCCCCGCAACCCCCAGCCAAAACCCCAAATCATGTTCAAAGATTTTCATGGTGAAATGAAATTAGGGTAAGCAGATTGGAGATAATTGCTTCGGTCATGCAAATGGCGAGATCTTCTATCTGACAAGTCAAAGCGGCAGGGTGTCACTTTGGTAAAAAGGTGTGTAATAAAAAAGAAACTGTTTCATAGTTTTACGATCATGGTCATTGACAAAATATTCAGAGGAGACAGCTCCTAGTATATATGTCGATCTAGTACCATGAGCATTCTGTATCTGTATCTGTATCTGTAGGAATACGTTCGGGATACCAATTCTGGCTAATACAATGGTAGAGAGAGCGCAGATGATTTATTGACGGTGCACGCGAGCAGTATCTAAAGCTGTCAATGCTCGGTGTGCGCACTACAGTGTCTTCAAGGAGGTTCCACTCGATTACTGTTTTTACGAAAAATGAGTTGGAATGTGGGATTTTGATCGCTGAAATCTCAAAACACTTTGTGTAGTTCTTGATCTCTTTTTCCACAATATTTATTGACTGATTATTGTCAAATCCCTTGGCAGCAATTGTTCTATTTGGACGAGCTTTTTTTTTAAATTTGTCAGGTTCTATAGCAAGAACCAGCCCCTCAACCACTTCGTACAGAAATACTAGCTTCTGGCTTAAGCGTTTTGTCTGTTTGCCTTTGGTGAGCGTGTTTGAGACGCAACCATCTTCTCTGGATTTGTAGCCTCCTCGTTATAAAACTCACAGCTTGTCGCTGTATTATTTCAAGCTTTTTGATGTTCGTAGGGGTCCCATATACTATTGCTTCATACTCCATTATTGACCAGTGAAATATATGCGGTTTTCTTGCATTCTGGTCGACAATATCTCAAATTCCTTATCAGGAATCCTAGTCACGGTTGAGTTTGCATTCTTGGCTACGATTGAAATATGGGTAGTCCATTTAAGTTTTCGATAAGTTTTCTGGTTCCTTTAGATTTTATTACAAAATATTGCATATACCAATACAGTTTTAATATATAGTATACATTAACTAAGTGACTCATTTAAAATAATACTTCATTCAATTTGTTTTGCAAAGTACATGATATAACAATTTTTTATCTTCATTACTCGAGAGCCAAATAAAAAAAGATTTTTCATCCATTTCAGTGCTTCTTGTATTAAAAAATCATTAGATATAAATTACATTCTTTTCCAATATCTTAAGATTATAATATTAAGGAATAATAGGTGTTCACCCATTTCTCCCATCATACATTTAGTCCAAAATTTGCGGCCCAGAACAATATAAGTTTGAATTTCCAGCTCAGTCTTATATTTCATGTATTTAGTCTAATTTTGACCCGGTCAAATATTAAGATGAAATTTCCTGCCAAGCGAAAGTATTATATTTGCAAAGTTGATAAGGGAGCCAAAAAATATAGTATATATGAAAATACACATAATTAACAGCGCCTTGATAAGGGAGCCCATTCCAGCGACACATCAGTATATACCTAAATACAGGAAGTGACACACCCCTCCCAGGTGTGGTGACCAGTACGGTAGACATACATGATGTTTATTCGAGGTCAACTCTATATAAAGCTGAGTCCCTGGTATATGCCATATAAACCGAACAATGTATTTATCTATTTATTTGTATATGCTGTACATAATTGATTTATAAAATTACTTAGGTATATACTCCACATGGAAGTGCTCCTACTTACAAGAGGCTTATACACAGAAGAGGAAACCGATCGTTCGCATAATACAACAATGGCAATTTACAAATCGACATTTAACGAATCGACAAGTTACAAAACATCAATATACAAATTGACAAATCACAAATCGACATTTAACTAATCGACAAGTTACAAAACATCAATATACAAAATGACAATTTACAAATCGACATTTAACGAATCGACAAGTTACAAAACATCAATATACAAATTGACAATTTACGAATCGACATTTAACGAATCGACAAGTTACAAAACATCAATATACAAATTGCAATTTACCAATAAAGAATTTTGAAATCACACAGTTACAAGCCAAGTTACAAATTGACAAATGTACGTATTACGAATTTTAAAATTACAAAGGTACAAGTTACAAATTGACAATTTACGAAGTAAGAAGTTTGAAATTACAAAGATACAAGTTACAAATTGACAAGTTACGAAGTAAGAATTTTGACCCCGTTGGCTTTCCATACAAAACGACGTTATAGTTATTAAAATAACAAAAGTGAAGCAAAATGTTTTTGTTTTTTTTTTAAATTTTGACAGTCTATGAAAAACTTCTGAGGCAAAGACGCAGAACTTGAGCATTGGCTTTAAACTAATCAATTTTTGATTGGTATGCACAAGAGGGTATAACATTAAAAAAAATGTCTTCCACTGGGCCATGGGATAGTATAAACACTGCCCTTGGATGAAGGTGTTAGGGTAGATTAACACACGAGGGAAAAATTATCACTCAAGACGAAGTCGCGGGTGATAATTATTTCACCGAGGGTGTTAATCACCCTAACACCTTCATCCAAGGGCAGTTTTTTTTTTTTTATTATACTGAATGCCTTATGATTCAAGTGTGCACTATGTTATCAGAAGGACAATTATAAAAATATAAAGTCATAAATTAAGATAGTTTATTAATAACTGTAATGACTAATTGCGCGTAACGTAACGTTTTACTTTAGTGTTCCGTAAGTAACGTCACATCCTTGGTTACTTTGTTATGCGTTCTTATATAGATTTTAATATACGATCCACTGTCATTTTTTGTTGTCTTGTTTCAATAACAACAGCAAAACGACGGAAATGAACCGCTATTCAATGTTAAGTGATGAATAATGAATAATGAAATAGTTTATGTTTCATTATTCAAGTTGAAGCGGTCAATAGTGAAATAAAAATAAAAAAATTGACTGTGACACTATAGCTATATTCGGCCGTATTTATACATTCGTCTTTTTGGTGTTATCTAACAAATATTCAAATTGATATAAGAAAAAATAAATAAAAACACTCTTTAAATTTTAATTTGATTTATTTATCTGGTTCCTAGTTTCGGAGGATAAACTAGTGGGTTTTCCTAACTATTTTTAACAGAAATTCCTTGGTTCAATGTATGGACGACCTGAATACATAAACATAAATATATAAATTAAAATACTCTATTTGGTCTTTTTTTATTTTCACTGGACCTTTGCTATTCTTCATCCTCGAACAGGTCGATTGTTCAGCAATGACCATTAGAGGGGTTACGGAGGACCTAAATGCCAAAATACGCGTGAAAATTAAGAAATAGCCAATTTTGAATAATGAAATGGATATTTTGAATAATGGAATGGACTGCTGCGACCCTTTAGCCCCTAATTATAGATATACCTTATACCTCATTCGAAAGCTTATTAAGACAGAAACAAAAGGTATATAGTCAATATGTTCCGCACCGCATATTGGAGGAGTAACGAAGTGCCTTAATATCGAAATACGCGTGAACATTAAGAAATAGCTTATTTTGAATAATGGAATGGACTGCTGCAACCCGTCAGCCCCTAATCAAGGAAAAATGTATACACCAAATTAAAGCTTATTGATAGAGGAATAAACTGAGTATAAACGATATGTGCCGCAATGACCATTAGAGGGGTTACGGAGGACCTAAATGCCAAAATACGCGTGAAAATTAAGAAATAGCCAATTTTGAATAATGAAATGGATATTTTGAATAATGGAATGGACTGCTGCGACCCTTTAGCCCCTAATTATAGATATACCTTATACCTCATTCGAAAGCTTATTAAGACAGAAACAAAAGGTATATAGTCAATATGTTCCGCACCGCATATTAGAGGAGTAACGAAGTGCCTAAATATCGAAATACGCGTGAACATTAAGAAATAGCTTATTTTGAATAATGGAATGGACTGCTGCAACCCGTCAGCCCCTAATCAAGGAAAAATGTATACACCAAAATAAAGCTTATTGATAGAGGAATAAACTGAGTATAAACGATATGTGCCGCAATGACCATTAGAGGGGTTACGGAGGACCTAAATGCCAAAATACGCGTGAAAATTAAGAAATAGCCAATTTTGAATAATGAAATGGATATTTTGAATAATGGAATGGACTGCTGCGACCCTTTAGCCCCTAATTATAGATATACCTTATACCTCATTCGAAAGCTTATTAAGACAGAAACAAAAGGTATATAGTCAATATGTTCCGCTTCGCATATTAGAGGAGTAACGAAGTGCCTAAATATCGAAATACGCGTGAACATTAAGAAATAGCTTATTTTGAATAATGGAATGGACTGCTGCAACCCGTCAGCCCCTAATCAAGGAAAAATGTATACACCAAATTAAAGCTTATTGATAGAGGAATAAACTGAGTATAAACGATTTGTGCCGCAATGACCATTAGGGGGGTTACGGAGGACCTAAATGCCAAAATACGCGTGAAAATTAAGAAATAGCCAATTTTGAATAATGAAATGGATATTTTGAATAATGGAATGGACTGCTGCGACCCTTTAGCCCCTAATTATAGATATACCTTATACCTCATTCAAAAGCTTATTAAGACAGAAACAAAAGGTATATAGTCAATATGTTCCGCACCGCATATTAGAGGAGTAACGAAGTGCCTAAATATCGAAATACGCGTGAACATTAAGAAATAGCTTATTTTGAATAATGGAATGGACTGCTGCAACCCGTCAGCCCCTAATCAAGGAAAAATGTATACACCAAATTAAAGCTTATTGATAGAGGAATAAACTGAGTATAAACGATTTGTGCCGCAATGACCATTAGGGGGGTTACGGAGGACCTAAATGCCAAAATACGCGTGAAAATTAAGAAATAGCCAATTTTGAATAATGAAATGGATATTTTGAATAATGGAATGGACTGCTGCGACCCTTTAGCCCCTAATTATAGATATACCTTATACCTCATTCGAAAGCTTATTAAGACAGAAACAAAAGGTATATAGTCAATATGTTCCGCACCGCATATTAGAGGAGTAACGAAGTGCCTAAATATCGAAATACGCGTGAACATTAAGAAATAGCTTATTTTGAATAATGGAATGGACTGCTGCAACCCGTCAGCCCCTAATCAAGGAAAAATGTATACACCAAATTAAAGCTTATTGATAGAGGAATAAACTGAGTATAAACGATATGTGCCGCAATGACCATTAGAGGGGTTACGGAGGACCTAAATGCCAAAATACGCGTGAAAATTAAGAAATAGCCAATTTTGAATAATGAAATGGATATTTTGAATAATGGAATGGACTGCTGCGACCCTTTAGCCCCTAATTATAGATATACCTTATACCTCATTCGAAAGCTTATTCAGACAGAAACAAAAGGTATATAGTCAATATGTTCCGCACCGCATATTGGAGGAGTAACGAAGTGCCTTAATATCGAAATACGCGTGAACATTAAGAAATAGCTTATTTTGAATAATGGAATGGACTGCTGCAACCCGTCAGCCCCTAATCAAGGAAAACGTATACACCAAATTAAAGCTTATTGATAGAGGAATAAACTGAGTATAAACGATATGTGCCGCAATGACCATTAGAGGGGTTACGGAGGACCTAAATGCCAAAATACGCGTGAAAATTAAGAAATAGCCAATTTTGAATAATGAAATGGATATTTTGAATAATGGAATGGACTGCTGCGACCCTTTAGCCCCTAATTATAGATATACCTTATACCTCATTCGAAAGCTTATTAAGACAGAAACAAAAGGTATATAGTCAATATGTTCCGCACCGCATATTAGAGGAGTAACGAAGTGCCTAAATATCGAAATACGCGTGAACATTAAGAAATAGCTTATTTTGAATAATGGAATGGACTGCTGCAACCCGTCAGCCCCTAATCAAGGAAAAATGTATACACCAAATTAAAGCTTATTGATAGAGGAATAAACTGAGTATAAACGATTTGTGCCGCAATGACCATTAGGGGGGTTACGGAGGACCTAAATGCCAAAATACGCGTGAAAATTAATAAATAGCCAATTTTGAATAATGAAATGGATATTTTGAATAATGGAATGGACTGCTGCGACCCTTTAGCCCCTAATTATAGATATACCTTATACCTCATTCGAAAGCTTATTAAGACAGAAACAAAAGGTATATAGTCAATATGTTCCGCTTCGCATATTAGAGGAGTAACGAAGTGCCTAAATATCGAAATACGCGTGAACATTAAGAAATAGCTTATTTTGAATAATGGAATGGACTGCTGCAACCCGTCAGCCCCTAATCAAGGAAAAATGTATACACCAAATTAAAGCTTATTGATAGAGGAATAAACTGAGTATAAACGATTTGTGCCGCAATGACCATTAGGGGGGTTACGGAGGACCTAAATGCCAAAATACGCGTGAAAATTAAGAAATAGCCAATTTTGAATAATGAAATGGATATTTTGAATAATGGAATGGACTGCTGCGACCCTTTAGCCCCTAATTATAGATATACCTTATACCTCATTCGAAAGCTTATTAAGACAGAAACAAAAGGTATATAGTCAATATGTTCCGCACCGCATATTAGAGGAGTAACGAAGTGCCTAAATATCGAAATACGCGTGAACATTAAGAAATAGCTTATTTTGAATAATGGAATGGACTGCTGCAACCCGTCAGCCCCTAATCAAGGAAAAATGTATACACCAAATTAAAGCTTATTGATAGAGGAATAAACTGAGTATAAACGATATGTGCCGCAATGACCATTAGAGGGGTTACGGAGGACCTAAATGCCAAAATACGCGTGAAAATTAAGAAATAGCCAATTTTGAATAATGAAATGGATATTTTGAATAATGGAATGGACTGCTGCGACCCTTTAGCCCCTAATTATAGATATACCTTATACCTCATTCGAAAGCTTATTAAGACAGAAACAAAAGGTATATAGTCAATATGTTCCGCACCGCATATTGGAGGAGTAACGAAGTGCCTTAATATCGAAATACGCGTGAACATTAAGAAATAGCTTATTTTGAATAATGGAATGGACTGCTGCAACCCGTCAGCCCCTAATCAAGGAAAAATGTATACACCAAATTAAAGCTTATTGATAGAGGAATAAACTGAGTATAAACGATATGTGCCGCAATGACCATTAGAGGGGTTACGGAGGACCTAAATGCCAAAATACGCGTGAAAATTAAGAAATAGCCAATTTTGAATAATGAAATGGATATTTTGAATAATGGAATGGACTGCTGCGACCCTTTAGCCCCTAATTATAGATATACCTTATACCTCATTCGAAAGCTTATTAAGACAGAAACAAAAGGTATATAGTCAATATGTTCCGCACCGCATATTAGAGGAGTAACGAAGTGCCTAAATATCGAAATACGCGTGAACATTAAGAAATAGCTTATTTTGAATAATGGAATGGACTGCTGCAACCCGTCAGCCCCTAATCAAGGAAAAATGTATACACCAAATTAAAGCTTATTGATAGAGGAATAAACTGAGTATAAACGATTTGTGCCGCAATGACCATTAGAGGGGTTACGGAGGACCTAAATGCCAAAATACGCGTGAAAATTAAGAAATAGCCAATTTTGAATAACGAAATGGATATTTTGAATAATGGAATGGACTGCTGCGACCCTTTAGCCCCTAATAATAGATATACCTTATACCTCATTCGAAAGCTTATTAAGACAGAAACAAAAGGTATATAGTCAATATGATCCGCACCGCATATTAGAGGAGTAACGAAGTGCCTAAATATCGAAATACGCGTGAACATTAAGAAATAGCTTATTTTGAATAATGGAATGGACTGCTGCAACCCGTCAGCCCCTAATCAAGGAAAAATGTATACACCAAATTAAAGCTTATTGATAGAGGAATAAACTGAGTATAAACGATTTGTGCCGCAATGACCATTAGAGGGGTTACGGAGGACCTAAATGCCAAAATACGCGTGAAAATTAAGAAATAGCCAATTTTGAATAATGAAATGGATATTTTGAATAATGGAATGGACTGCTGCGACCCTTTAGCCCCTAATTATAGATATACCTTATACCTCATTCGAAAGCTTATTAAGACAGAAACAAAAGGTATATAGTCAATATGTTCCGCACCGCATATTAGAGGAGTAACGAAGTGCCTAAATATCGAAATACGCGTGAACATTAAGAAATAGCTTATTTTGAATAATGGAATGGACTGCTGCAACCCGTCAGCCCCTAATCAAGGAAAAATGTATACACCAAATTAAAGCTTATTGATAGAGGAATAAACTGAGTATAAACGATATGTGCCGCAATGACCATTAGAGGGGTTACGGAGGACCTAAATGCCAAAATACGCGTGAAAATTAAGAAATAGCCAATTTTGAATAATGAAATGGATATTTTGAATAATGGAATGGACTGCTGCGACCCTTTAGCCCCTAATTATAGATATACCTTATACCTCATTCGAAAGCTTATTAAGACAGAAACAAAAGGTATATAGTCAATATGTTCCGCACCGCATATTAGAGGAGTAACGAAGTGCCTAAATATCGAAATACGCGTGAACATTAAGAAATAGCTTATTTTGAATAATGGAATGGACTGCTGCAACCCGTCAGCCCCTAATCAAGGAAAAATGTATACACCAAATTAAAGCTTATTGATAGAGGAATAAACTGAGTATAAACGATATGTGCCGCAATGACCATTAGAGGGGTTACGGAGGACCTAAATGCCAAAATACGCGTGAAAATTAAGAAATAGCCAATTTTGAATAATGAAATGGATATTTTGAATAATGGAATGGACTGCTGCGACCCTTTAGCCCCTAATTATAGATATACCTTATACCTCATTCGAAAGCTTATTAAGACAGAAACAAAAGGTATATAGTCAATATGTTCCGCACCGCATATTAGAGGAGTAACGAAGTGCCTAAATATCGAAATACGCGTGAACATTAAGAAATAGCTTATTTTGAATAATGGAATGGACTGCTGCAACCCGTCAGCCCCTAATCAAGGAAAAATGTATACACCAAATTAAAGCTTATTGATAGAGGAATAAACTGAGTATAAACGATTTGTGCCGCAATGACCATTAGAGGCGTTACGGAGGACCTAAATGCCAAAATACGCGTGAAAATTAAGAAATAGCCAATTTTGAATAATGAAATGGATATTTTGAATAATGGAATGAACTGCTGCGACCCTTTAGCCCCTAATTATAGATATACCTTATACCTCATTCGAAAGCTTATTAAGACAGAAACAAAAGGTATATAGTCAATATGTTCCGCACCGCATATTAGAGGAGTAACGAAGTGCCTAAATATCGAAATACGCGTGAACATTAAGAAATAGCTTATTTTGAATAATGGAATGGACTGCTGCAACCCGTCAGCCCCTAATCAAGGAAAAATGTATACACCAAATTAAAGCTTATTGATAGAGGAATAAACTGAGTATAAACGATATGTGCCGCAATGACCATTAGAGGGGTTACGGAGGACCTAAATGCCAAAATACGCGTGAAAATTAAGAAATAGCCAATTTTGAATAATGAAATGGATATTTTGAATAATGGAATGGACTGCTGCGACCCTTTAGCCCCTAATTATAGATATACCTTATACCTCATTCGAAAGCTTATTAAGACAGAAACAAAAGGTATATAGTCAATATGTTCCGCACCGCATATTAGAGGAGTAACGAAGTGCCTTAATATCGAAATACGCGTGAACATTAAGAAATAGCTTATTTTGAATAATGGAATGGACTGCTGCAACCCGTCAGCCCCTAATCAAGGAAAAATGTATACACCAAATTAAAGCTTATTGATAGAGGAATAAACTGAGTATAAACGATTTGTGCCGCAATGACCATTAGAGGCGTTACGGAGGACCTAAATGCCAAAATACGCGTGAAAATTAAGAAATAGCCAATTTTGAATAATGAAATGGATATTTTGAATAATGGAATGGACTGCTGCGACCCTTTAGCCCCTAATTATAGATATACCTTATACCTCATTCGAAAGCTTATTAAGACAGAAACAAAAGGTATATAGTCAATATGTTCCGCACCGCATATTAGAGGAGTAACGAAGTGCCTAAATATCGAAATACGCGTGAACATTAAGAAATAGCTTATTTTGAATAATGGAATGGACTGCTGCAACCCGTCAGCCCCTAATCAAGGAAAAATGTATACACCAAATTAAAGCTTATTGATAGAGGAATAAACTGAGTATAAACGATATGTGCCGCAATGACCATTAGAGGGGTTACGGAGGACCTAAATGCCAAAATACGCGTGAAAATTAAGAAATAGCCAATTTTGAATAATGAAATGGATATTTTGAATAATGGAATGGACTGCTGCGACCCTTTAGCCCCTAATTATAGATATACCTTATACCTCATTCGAAAGCTTATTAAGACAGAAACAAAAGGTATATAGTCAATATGTTCCGCACCGCATATTAGAGGAGTAACGAAGTGCCTAAATATCGAAATACGCGTGAACATTAAGAAATAGCTTATTTTGAATAATGGAATGGACTGCTGCAACCCGTCAGCCCCTAATCAAGGAAAAATGTATACACCAAATTAAAGCTTATTGATAGAGGAATAAACTGAGTATAAACGATATGTGCCGCAATGACCATTAGAGGGGTTACGGAGGACCTAAATGCCAAAATACGCGTGAAAATTAAGAAATAGCCAATTTTGAATAATGAAATGGATATTTTGAATAATGGAATGGAATGCTGCGACCCTTTAGCCCCTAATTATAGATATACCTTATACCTCATTCGAAAGCTTATTAAGACAGAAACAAAAGGTATATAGTCAATATGTTCCGCACCGCATATTAGAGGAGTAACGAAGTGCCTAAATATCGAAATACGCGTGAACATTAAGAAATAGCTTATTTTGAATAATGGAATGGACTGCTGCAACCCGTCAGCCCCTAATCAAGGAAAAATGTATACACCAAATTAAAGCTTATTGATAGAGGAATAAACTGAGTATAAACGATTTGTGCCGCAATGACCATTAGAGGCGTTACGGAGGACCTAAATGCCAAAATACGCGTGAAAATTAAGAAATAGCCAATTTTGAATAATGAAATGGATATTTTGAATAATGGAATGGACTGCTGCGACCCTTTAGCCCCTAATTATAGATATACCTTATACCTCATTCGAAAGCTTATTAAGACAGAAACAAAAGGTATATAGTCAATATGTTCCGCACCGCATATTAGAGGAGTAACGAAGTGCCTAAATATCGAAATACGCGTGAACATTAAGAAATAGCTTATTTTGAATAATGGAATGGACTGCTGCAACCCGTCAGCCCCTAATCAAGGAAAAATGTATACACCAAATTAAAGCTTATTGATAGAGGAATAAACTGAGTATAAACGATATGTGCCGCAATGACCATTAGAGGGGTTACGGAGGACCTAAATGCCAAAATACGCGTGAAAATTAAGAAATAGCCAATTTTGAATAATGAAATGGATATTTTGAATAATGGAATGGAATGCTGCGACCCTTTAGCCCCTAATTATAGATATACCTTATACCTCATTCGAAAGCTTATTAAGACAGAAACAAAAGGTATATAGTCAATATGTTCCGCACCGCATATTAGAGGAGTAACGAAGTGCCTAAATATCGAAATACGCGTGAACATTAAGAAATAGCTTATTTTGAATAATGGAATGGACTGCTGCAACCCGTCAGCCCCTAATCAAGGAAAAATGTATACACCAAATTAAAGCTTATTGATAGAGGAATAAACTGAGTATAAACGATTTGTGCCGCAATGACCATTAGAGGCGTTACGGAGGACCTAAATGCCAAAATACGCGTGAAAATTAAGAAATAGCCAATTTTGAATAATGAAATGGATATTTTGAATAATGGAATGGACTGCTGCGACCCTTTAGCCCCTAATTATAGATATACCTTATACCTCATTCGAAAGCTTATTAAGACAGAAACAAAAGGTATATAGTCAATATGTTCCGCACCGCATATTAGAGGAGTAACGAAGTGCCTAAATATCGAAATACGCGTGAACATTAAGAAATAGCTTATTTTGAATAATGGAATGGACTGCTGCAACCCGTCAGCCCCTAATCAAGGAAAAATGTATACACCAAATTAAAGCTTATTGATAGAGGAATAAACTGAGTATAAACGATATGTGCCGCAATGACCATTAGAGGGGTTACGGAGGACCTAAATGCCAAAATACGCGTGAAAATTAAGAAATAGCCAATTTTGAATAATGAAATGGATATTTTGAATAATGGAATGGACTGCTGCGACCCTTTAGCCCCTAATTATAGATATACCTTATACCTCATTCGAAAGCTTATTAAGGCAGAAACAAAAGGTATATAGTCAATATGTTCCGCACCGCATATTAGAGGAGTAACGAAGTGCCTAAATATCGAAATACGCGTGAACATTAAGAAATAGCTTATTTTGAATAATGGAATGGACTGCTGCAACCCGTCAGCCCCTAATCAAGGAAAAATGTATACACCAAATTAAAGCTTATTGATAGAGGAATAAACTGAGTATAAACGATATGTGCCGCAATGACCATTAGAGGGGTTACGGAGGACCTAAATGCCAAAATACGCGTGAAAATTAAGAAATAGCCAATTTTGAATAATGAAATGGATATTTTGAATAATGGAATGAACTGCTGCGACCCTTTAGCCCCTAATTATAGATATACCTTATACCTCATTCGAAAGCTTATTAAGACAGAAACAAAAGGTATATAGTCAATATGTTCCGCACCGCATATTAGAGGAGTAACGAAGTGCCTAAATATCGAAATACGCGTGAACATTAAGAAATAGCTTATTTTGAATAATGGAATGGACTGCTGCAACCCGTCAGCCCCTAATCAAGGAAAACTGTATACACCAAATTAAAGCTTATTGATAGAGGAATAAACTGAGTATAAAGGATTTGTGCCGCAATGACCATTAGAGGGGTTACGGAGGACCTAAATGCCAAAATACGCGTGAAAATTAAGAAATAGCCAATTTTGAATAATGAAATGGATATTTTGAATAATGGAATGGACTGCTGCGACCCTTTAGCCCCTAATTATAGATATACCTTATACCTCATTCGAAAGCTTATTAAGACAGAAACAAAAGGTATATAGTCAATATGTTCCGCACCGCATATTAGAGGAGTAACGAAGTGCCTAAATATCGAAATACGCGTGAACATTAAGAAATAGCTTATTTTGAATAATGGAATGGACTGCTGCAACCCGTCAGCCCCTAATCAAGGAAAAATGTATACACCAAATTAAAGCTTATTGATAGAGGAATAAACTGAGTATAAACGATTTGTGCCGCAATGACCATTAGAGGCGTTACGGAGGACCTAAATGCCAAAATACGCGTGAAAATTAAGAAATAGCCAATTTTGAATAATGAAATGGATATTTTGAATAATGGAATGGACTGCTGCGACCCTTTAGCCCCTAATTATAGATATACCTTATACCTCATTCGAAAGCTTATTAAGACAGAAACAAAAGGTATATAGTCAATATGTTCCGCACCGCATATTAGAGGAGTAACGAAGTGCCTAAATATCGAAATACGCGTGAACATTAAGAAATAGCTTATTTTGAATAATGGAATGGACTGCTGCAACCCGTCAGCCCCTAATCAAGGAAAAATGTATACACCAAATTAAAGCTTATTGATAGAGGAATAAACTGAGTATAAACGATATGTGCCGCAATGACCATTAGAGGGGTTACGGAGGACCTAAATGCCAAAATACGCGTGAAAATTAAGAAATAGCCAATTTTGAATAATGAAATGGATATTTTGAATAATGGAATGGACTGCTGCGACCCTTTAGCCCCTAATTATAGATATACCTTATACCTCATTCGAAAGCTTATTAAGAGAGAAACAAAAGGTATATAGTCAATATGTTCTGCACCGCATATTAGACGAGTAACGAAGTGCCAAAATATAGAAATACGCGTGAACATTAAGAAACATCTTATTTTGAATAATGGAATGGACTGCTGCAACCCGTCAGCCCCTAATCAAGGAAAAATGTATACACCAAATTAAAGCTTATTGATAGAGGAATAAACTGAGTATAAACGATATGTGCCGCAATGACCATTAGAGGGGTTACGGAGGACCTAAATGCCAAAATACGCGTGAAAATTAAGAAATAGCCAATTTTGAATAATGAAATGGATATTTTGAATAATGGAATGGACTGCTGCGACCCTTTAGCCCCTAATTATAGATATACCTTATACCTCATTCGAAAGCTTATTAAAGAGAAACAAAAGGTATATAGTCAATATGTTCCGCACCGCATATTAGAGGAGTAACGAAGTGCCTAAATATCGAAATACGCGTGAACATTAAGAAATAGCTTATTTTGAATATCGGAATGGACTGCTGCAACCCGTCAGACCCTAATCAAGGAAAAATGTATACACCAAATTAAAGCTTATTGATAGAGGAATAAACTGAGTATAAACGATATGTGCCGCAATGACCATTAGAGGGGTTACGGAGGACCTAAATGCCAAAATACGCGTGAAATTTAAGAAATAGCCAATTTTGAATAATGAAATGGATATTTTGAATAATGGTGTGGACTGCTGCGACCCTTTAGCCCCTAATTATTGATATACCTTATACCTCATTCCAAAGCTTATTAAGAGAGAAACAAAAGGTATATAGTCAATATGTTCCGCACCGCATATTGGAGGAGTAACGAAGTGCCTTAATATCGAAATACGCGTGAACATTAAGAAATAGCTTATTTTGAATAATGGAATGGACTGCTGCAACCCGTCAGCCCCTAATCAAGGAAAAATGTATACACCAAATTAAAGCTTATTGATAGAGGAATAAACTGAGTATAAACGATATGTGCCGCAATGACCATTAGAGGGGTTACGGAGGACCTAAATGCCAAAATACGCGTGAAAATTAAGAAATAGCCAATATTGAATAATGAAATGGATATTTTGAATAATGGAATGGACTGCTGCGACCCTTTAGCCCCTAATTACAGAGAAACGTTATACGTCATTCGAAAGCTTATCAATAAAGGAACAAAAGGTATAAAGTCAATATGACCATCAACGCCTATTAGAGGAGTTTCGGAGGACCTAAATGTCAAAATACGGGTCAACAATAAGAAATAGCTTATTTTGAATAATGGAATGGACTGCTACGACCCTTCAGCCCCTAATTACAGAGAAACCTTATACACCATTCGAAAGCTTATTGACAGAGAAACAAAGTGTTTGTAATCAATATGTCCCGCAACGCCTATTAGAGGAGTTTCGAAGGACCTAAATGTCAAACTACGCGTCATCAATAAGGAATAGCTTATTTTGAATAATGGAATGGACTACTACGACCCTTCAGCCCTAATTACAGAGAAACCTTATACACCATTCGAAAGCTTATCGACAGAGGAACAAAATGGTTATAATCAATATGTGCCGCAATGCCGAGTAGAGGGGTTACGGAGGACCTAAATGCCAAAATAGGAGTGAACAATTGAACTAGCTGAAACTGAATAATGAAATGGACTGCTACGAACCTTCACCCCTCGTTACAAAAAAAACCTTATACACCATTTAAAAGCTGATGGATAGAGGAACAAAAGCTATATAGTAAATTGTTTGTTTTTGTCTTTCAAAATGGTTGTAGGATTATTGTAACTTGATTTTTGTCTTGCATGATTTGAATGAAACATTTACATATGGGATTCCCCGGAGATATCGAATTGAGAAGAGAAGTAATATATGAATAAGGAGATGTGGTATGTTTGCCAATGAGACAACCACCCACCATAGTTCAAAAGAAATGGATGATAGAAATTATTGGCAACCGTACGACCTTCGACAATGAAAAAAACCCATACCGTATAGTCGGCTATAAAAGGCCCCGACATGGAAAATGTGAAACAAATCAATTGGGAAAAATAACGACCTAATTTATAACAAAACAATTTACGATAAAACAAATATGACAGACATGAACAAAAGATATAATAAAACAATTTACGATAAAACAAATATGACAGCCAGGAACAGAAGATAAACAATGAATTAAAAGCCCCTGACTTGGTACTGGCACATAAGGAAGAAGTCTTGGTAAAACATGTTTGTGAGTGCTCAACCCCCTAATCCGGGACAATGGTGTTACAGAACAACATAAGAACAAACTTTAAAAATCAATTGCAATCGGCTGACCTCATGAAAGAGATCGGTACAAGGCAAAAAAAAAACCAACTTGCATAAAAACAATAGACATTAAGCACAAGAAATAAGAGTACTCACAGTTACTGAGAGCTAGTTCAAGCCAATTACCAGTTATAAATATATCATGTTATCCCAGACTAAAATATCAATCATTAATCTAACAGATTTAGTGTAAAGACATCATAAACAGTCTCAGAAATGTATGTATACATTATTGTTTACGGGCCAGCTGAAATCCGCCTCCGGGTGCGGGATTTTCTCGCTTTGGTGAAGACCCATTGGTGACCTTGGACTGTTTTCTGCTCTTTGGTCGGGTTGTTGTCTCTTTGACGCATTCCTCTTTTCCATTCTCAATTCTACGACCTTGTACAATGCCCAATTATAAGTTAACAGTATCGACTGGATGTAGGATCATAAACAGCAATATATATTTATCTATGTTTTAATTTTTCAAAAACAAAATCAATGTTAATACCAATAAAATAAATATTTAAACATTTTACCACTGCGGTTAATTGATAACGTTTAAGAATGAATTTATTCAAAGGGTCAATTAGTTTACATGGATCGTATCTAAATTTACGGGCTGTATAAACAACATCGCCGTAAAAATTAGGATGTGATATTCCGCTTTAGATACTCTACAGGTACAGTCAAACTTCAAAACTAGATATTTGTATCTATAATGAAAGAATTTGGTCAAAGTTTTTTTTTTTGGTAACGAAATCCCTCACTTAATAATTTATCAGTTATACATAAATTGTGTTCATCTAAAACGCGACTACAGACACGGACACAGCGAACAAGTTGTGACATATACACACCGTAAAAAGGGGCTGAAAGAACACCACCGTCCTAAAGGCGAAAATAAACAACCGGAAACGAAAAATCGTCTCTTTTGTCGAAATTTTTGTATAGTTTCCCGTGTGAAACTGAAATATCCAAATCTAGAAAAGGAAAAGTATTGCTGTTCGTATTGGATTTATTTTCTAATTTCTTTTGAGTATATTCCGGCCGTAAAATTCAAAAATTCTTGATTATTTAAAGCTTAAATATCATCAATGTTGCTGTAAGGGTTTTTAAATTTATCAATTAAATGTAATTTAGACGGAGTTTGGCCAAAACCGTGATTCAAACAGTACAATAACAAGTCTGCTACTAAAAGGGTGCAATTGGTAACCATCGGAATACCTACAACCTGTCGATAAACTGTATTGCCGAAACGTACATAATTATATGTTGTCAAGAAGAAAATTAAATTTTCAGCTTTAATCATCTCATCACAGTTCCAGTAAGCATATCTAATAGAAAAAACAAAGGCTATATGTTATCCATCCATGACACAAAATCAGTACATGCACAGAAAAAAAGGAAAAAAAAAACACACACAAAATGCAAAGGAACAGCCCTTTTATAGCTGTTCTTCATCTCAAAGTCACAGTGAGGCATTCAAAACGGGGAAAAAAAACTCACCTCAATGCAAGATTAAAACGGCCCCTATCACTGGTTTGAGCGGAATTTTTCGTAAAAATATAAACGAGTTTTTGTGTAGTTTAGGATGCCAATACATGGTAGGAACTTTCAAATTTTCAGGGGAGACCTTAAGCTGACCGGTGGTAGTGACATGATTATTTTCTATTTGACTCTGTGTGGAGCACACGGCCTTGAATGAAGTTGAATGAATTAACTCATTCTTAAGGACTTCCGTGTAGTATTTACGTCATATCACCACCACATTGTTGGCTGCTTTATAAAAATAAGGAGATGTGGTATGATTGCCAATGAGACAATTATCCACCAAAGTTCAAATGAAGTGGATTTAAGCAATCACAGGCAACCGTACGGCCTTCAACAATGAGAAAAAAACATACCGTATAATCTGCTATAAAAGGCACCGACATAAAACATGTAAAATAAATCAATTGAGAAAACGAACGGCCTAATTTATAACCAAACAATTTACGAAAAACAAATATGACAGACATGAACCAACGACAACCAGTGAACTACAGACTCCTGATTTGGGACAGGCACATATAGAACGGGGTTAAACTGGTTTGTTGGCGACAAACCACCCCTGGGACAGTGCTGTAACAATACAACATAAGAACAAACAGTTGAAAAGGGCTTAACTCATTAGAACGATACATACCAGAAAACATCTAACGAAAACACAGACCGGACGTGGCAGCGTATCTATACGTCCCACAACAAAAAAGACACTAAGTAAAGATCTGAGAGTACTCGCAGTTACTGACAGCTAGTTCAAAGCCAATTACAACTAATAATAAAAAAATGTATCTAAAATATCAATCAGTACACATCCATCATCCAATGGATTTCGTGTAAAGACGTCATTAACAGTCAGAGAAAAACATGACCTTGTGCAATGCCAATATATAGGTATCGACAGATAGTTCTCGGCCGGTATGAACACAAAACGCTTAAAGAGTACTTAAATTTTGTTTTTAGTCCTAGAAATGGGTGTATAACTTACTTTTTTTTATTTCTAAATTATTTTCGAAATATGATATGCGGATATCAACAATATTCAGACATTTTGATATTGAAATAGAAATCAAGTGATTTTTTGTCAGATTTCTCTATTTTACACCAATTTTTACAATAGGATGAAAAAAGATCTCTAATGACCTGACGACACACTTTCCAAATTTATCTTCGACGGTGAACGATATATTGGTCATTTTTTTCAGAATGTTTATAACCTCTCAGTCTTGAACGATGTTAAGGTCCCCTTTAATTGCATGGCCATAGTGATGATATCTAAACTTCGATGTTTTACAGCCTCGTGTTGAAGGAGCATTATTTTCTATTCTGATGTCTTATGTAACTGGCATATAATTAATAAATAAACTTTAACTGGTTTTTATTTACATATAAGAAATTAAAGGTTCTATGTTATCAAAATATGAAGGTTTTGAACGGTAGAGTCAATAAAAATACTAGACAAATTAATGATAATGTATTTTATTTTTAGAAAATATCTTATATGATCTTCAGGTTTGTCAATTCGAGGGAACAGTCTATGGGTGACAAAAAAGCTGTAATGATACGTGTAAACTCATATTTTGGAATGAAAAACGATGTTGTATCACACTCGTTATAAATATTGTGCGATTTACTAATTTGCATTTGACCCAGTTTGCATAATAATTTTTGTCTACTTTTGTTTTGAAATGCAGATTAGGGATAATTCACGGTAAAATTAGAACGATGCATATTTCGTTGATTGTGGTTAAGCGATCGCCATGAGACCATTGGTTGCGTTGCCTTTTATCAACAACAGTCATGATATCAATACAGGAAGTTTAAGATATGTTCCTGTAATTCAGTGGTTGTCGTTTGTTGATATGTTACATATTTGTTTTTCGTTCATTTTTTGTACATAAATTAGGCCGTTAGTTTTCTCGTTTGAATTGTTTTACATTTGTCATTTCGGGGCCTTTTATAGCTGACTATGCGGTATGGGCTTTGCTCATTGTTGAAGGCCGTACGGTGACCTATAGTTGTAAACTTCTGTGTCATTTGGTCTCTTGTGGAGAGTTGTCTCTTTTGCAATCATACAACATCTTTTTTATATTCCTAGGCTAATGATACTGTCATTAACACCTAGGGGATACGATGTCTGTAGTCGTTTAATCCAAGACAGTTTGCAAATTTTATGGATATCTTTAAATTGATAATGTGATTGTCTGGTTGTATCCGGACGCTTTGAAGTGGTTGGAATTTTAATAATTTAATTTTGTGTTTGTGTTTTTCTAAATGTTTGTAAATTAAGCTTTTGAATTTCTTAGGTCTGCGGAAGCGCTATAGATGTTTTTGTGTTCGTTTAAAAAAATCAATTCCAGTTTGCCCAACATATTGAATATCACATTTCGGTTCTGTGCATATTACAAATATATGAGGCTTGGGTTTTTCAAGGAATATCATATGAAAAGAAGACAGAAAAATTCTTCCGTTCACTCATGACCGAACAGTATTATTTGAAGATAATGTGGAGTAGGTTTGTCATTTTCTGGCATTGCACGGGAATATTTGTGGATGTCTACGTGTCTTTTTTGTTGAATAATCTTGCTGTAGAGGCAATGCTTCTTTAAAACAACTATGACAATTGTGTAAGCCTGTTGACTTTGGGGTCAATAGAATAAAGGTATGGTCACCGTGTAATTTTACTCAAAGAAAAACATAATTTAATAAAATGATCTGCGGGACGCAGCTTGATACGACCGCAGAAGTCGAACCCTGAACAGTTGGGGCGCTTATGGATACTAAGTAGATGTAAGTTACATTCAAGCTTGATACAGCTCTGAATTTGGAATGTGATTAAATATTTGACACAGCATAAGTATCTGAAACAAAGTGAATGTGGTAAAAGAACTGAAAATTTTAAAATTGGACTTTTACCTATTATGGTAATATTCAAAATGTAAATACACGGTTATATTCAGCATATATAAACAAGTCTAAATTGAAAACAACGTTCAAACCTATGATTGCGTGGGATAAAAACCGCAATTTGTATACGTGTGCATGTAACAAATTTCGTTGTTGAAGGGTCTAAATACAGCACAAACAACATTTTCTAAAAGACCATAAGAGTGAAAAAATATATTTTAACAAAACGCATTTGACTAGCAGGTCGAAAAACTGATGTTCTTAAACCCTGTTGACTGCCATTGACGATTGCCAAATAAATTGATCACAAAGTGTAACAAAATGGATCTCTATATTAATTTAATACCAAGTAGAAAACAATAAACTTGCAGCAAATATGGTAAACCACAACATGAGGTGCTAATTTTCTTACACCATATCCGGATTTCGACAATTAATGTCTCTTCAGTGATGTTAGGGATCGAAAAGTATTTGGAAGGCCATTTAATTTACCTCAATATAGGATAGACTCTTGTATTTTAAAGAGTCAAAATAGAATGAACGGATTATATAAACCGTATATATATATATATATATATATATATATATATGTATGTCTGCCTATGTGTAGTGACAACTGTAAATTATACCTTGTCCATCGGATTTCTTATGATTAAGAAATGCCAGGCTTTAGAATATTTATAAAGTGTTTATATACTTTTTCACTCATTTGGTCTTTTGGAAAATGTTGTTTGTGTTGTATTTAGACCCCTCTACCAAGAAATTTGATTTGCATGCACACGTATAAAAATTGCGGTTTTTATCCAACGCAATCATAGGTTTGAACGTTGTTTTCAATTTAGACTTGTTTATATTTTTTCGTTTGGGCTTTTATTATATTTGCCTTCGGGTTTAAATGATCCGTTCATCCTATTTTGACTCTTTCAAAGTTCAAGAGTCTATCCTAAATTGAGGTAAATTATATGGCCTTCCAAATACCGTTTCGATTCCTAACATCACTGAAGAGACATTAATTGTCGAAATCCGGATATGGTGTACAAATTTTTGCACCTCATGTTTGCGGTATACCATCTTTTCCGCAAGCTTATTGTTTTCTGTTTGGTAATAAATTAATAATATTAAGATCTATTTCGTTACATCTTGTGACCGTTTATTTCACAATCGCCAATGGCAGTCAGCACCGTTTGAGAACATCAGTTGTTCGACCTGTTAGTCAAATGCGTTTTATCAAAATATACTTTAACTCATTTGGTCTTTTGGAAAATGTTATTTGTGCTGTATTTAGACCCCTCTACCAAAAAATCTGTTTTGCATGCACACGTATAAAAATTGCGGTTTTTATCCAACGCATTCATAGGTTTGAACGTTATTTTCAATTTAGACTTGTTTATATATATATCTATATGTAGCATTCTGAAAATTAATTTATACAGAATAACAAACACACATAACACGAAGTTCTTCATAAAATTTACCGAAAAAATGAAAAAAAAAGAAATCCAAAATAATATTTATCATTAATACAATGTCTTTAAAAAAATCTATAAAACTTACCTTGAATTAGTTTTCAAAAGATCTAATAACGAATAGTAAATTTCTAACTATATTTAAGCATAGGTTTCTGACACAGAATGAATATTGACTAAGAACTTAAAAAATTGAAATTGGACATTTCCTATAGTGGTCCAATATCCAAAATCTAAATACATGGTTAGATTCAGCATATGAAAAAACTCCAAGAATTCAATTTTTTGATGAAATCAAACGAAGTTTATTTTTTGACCCTTTGGACCTCAATGTGGACCAATTTGATAACGGGGCCCAAAATTTAAAATCTAAATGCACAGTTTGATTCACCATATCAAAGAACCCTATAAATTAATTTTTTGTTGAAATCAAAGAAAGTTTAATTTTGGACCCCGATTTGGACTAACTTAAAAACTGGGCCCAAAATAAAAAAAACTTAAAGCATGTATAGATTCATCATATAAAACATAACCAGGAATTCGATTTTTGTTAATCTTAGTTTAATTTTGGACCTTTTGGACCTTAATGTGGACCAATTTGAAGACCAGGCCCAAAATCAAAAATCTAAATTACACAGTTAGATTCAGCATATCAATGAATCCCAAGATTTTAATTTTTGTTGAAATCAAACTAAGTTTAATTTTTGACCCTTTGGACGTCAATGTGCACCAATTAAAAATGGGGCCCGAAATCCAAAATCTAAAAACAGTTAGATTCAGAATATTAAAGAACACCGATAATTCAAGACTTTGAATTAAATCCCATTGAAATTGGTCAAGAAATAAATAATTTATACAAAGTATTTAGAAAATTGTTTTCAGCTCCTTTCCGGTCCTTAATTTTTAAACAGTTCGTACAATAACCCCAAAAGTAAATCCCAACCTTTCTTTTGAGGTATGCAACCTTGTGGTAAAATTTCATAGATATCCACATTCTTATACACAAGTAATTGTCCTGAGACAAGGAAACGTTCTTGTTTTTGGCTCCTTTATGGCCGCTAATTCCTAAACAGTAGGGATAATAACCCCAAAAATCAATCCCAACCTTCCTGTTGTGGTATGGAACCTTGTGGTACAATTTCATAGAGATCCATATACTTATAATGAAGTTATTGTCTTGTAACCAAATGTCTTCGGACGACTGCGACAATAAGCTTTCGAATGGTGTATAAGGTTTCTCTGTAATTAGGGGCTGAAGGGTCGTAGCAGTCCATTCCATTATTCAAAATAAGCTATTTCTTATTGTTGACGCGTATTTTGACATTTAGGTGCTCCGAAACTCCTCTAATAGGCGTTGAGGGACATATTGACTATATACCTTTTGATCTTCTATTGATAAGCTTTCGAATGAGGTATAAGGTATATCTGTAATTAGGGGCTGAAGGGTCGCAGCAGTCCATTCCATTATTCAAAATATCCATTTCATTGTTTAAAATTGGCTATTTCTTAATTTTCACGCGTATTTTGACATTAAGGTCCGCCGTAACCTCTCTAATGGTCATTGCGGCACATTTCGTTTATACTCAGTTTATTCCTCTATCAATAAGCTTTAATGTGGTGTATAAATTTTTCCGTGATTAGGGGCTGACGGGTAGCAGCAGTCCATTCCATTATTCAAAATAAGCTATTTCTTAATGTTCACGCGTAATTCGATATTTAGGTCCTTCGTTTCTCCTCTAATATGCGTTGCGGAACATATTGACTATATACCTTTTGTTTCTCTCTTAATAAGCTTTCGAATGAGGTATAAGGTATATCTATAATTAGGGGCTAAAGGGTCGCAGCAGTCCATTCCATTATTCAAAATATCCATTTCATTATTCAAAATTGGCTATTTCTTAATTTTCACGCGTATTTTGGCATTTAGGTCCTCCGTAACCCCTCTAATGGTCATTGTGGGACATATCGTTTATACTCAGTTTATTCCTCTATCAATAAGCTTTAATGTGGTGTATAAATTTTTCCGTGATTAGGGGCTGACGGGTTGCAGCAGTCCATTCCATTATTCAAAATAAGCTATTTCTTAATGTTCACGCGTAATTCGATATTTAGGTCCTTCGTTTCTCCTCTAATATGCGTTGCGGAACATATTGACTATAAACCTTTTGTTTCTCTCTTAATAAGCTTTCGAATGAGGTATAAGGTATATCTATAATTAGGGGCTAAAGGGTCGCAGCAGTCCATTCCATTATTCAAAATATCCATTTCATTATTCAAAATTGGCTATTTCTTAATTTTCACGCGTATTTTGGCATTTAGGTCCTCCGTAACCCCTCTAATGGTCATTGCGGCACATATGGTTTATACTCAGTTTATTCCTCTATCAATAAGCTTTAATGTGGTGTATAAATTTTTCCGTGATTAGGGGCTGACGGGTTGCAGCAGTCCATTCCATTATTCAAAATAAGCTATTTCTTAATGTTCACGCGTAATTCGATATTTAGGTCCTTCGTTTCTCCTCTAATATGCGTTGCGGAACATATTGACTATAAACCTTTTGTTTCTCTCTTAATAAGCTTTCGAATGAGGTATAAGGTATATCTATAATTAGGGGCTAAAGGGTCGCAGCAGTCCATTCCATTATTCAAAATATCCATTTCATTATTCAAAATTGGCTATTTCTTAATTTTCACGCGTATTTTGGCATTTAGGTCCTCCGTAACCCCTCTAATGGTCATTGCGGGACATATCGTTTATACTCAGTTTATTCCTCTATCAATAAGCTTTAATGTGGTGTATAAATTTTTCCGTGATTAGGGGCTGACGGGTTGCAGCAGTCCATTCCATTATTCAAAATAAGCTATTTCTTAATGTTCACGCGTAATTCGATATTTAGGTCCTTCGTTTCTCCTCTAATATGCGTTGCGGAACATATTGACTATAAACCTTTTGTTTCTCTCTTAATAAGCTTTCGAATGAGGTATAAGGTATATCTATAATTAGGGGCTAAAGGGTCGCAGCAGTCCATTCCATTATTCAAAATATCCATTTCATTATTCAAAATTGGCTATTTCTTAATTTTCACGCGTATTTTGGCATTTAGGTCCTCCGTAACCCCTCTAATGGTCATTGCGGCACATATGGTTTATACTCAGTTTATTCCTCTATCAATAAGCTTTAATGTGGTGTATAAATTTTTCCGTGATTAGGGGCTGACGGGTTGCAGCAGTCCATTCCATTATTCAAAATAAGCTATTTCTTAATGTTCACGCGTAATTCGATATTTAGGTCCTTCGTTTCTCCTCTAATATGCGTTGCGGAACATATTGACTATAAACCTTTTGTTTCTCTCTTAATAAGCTTTCGAATGAGGTATAAGGTATATCTATAATTAGGGGCTAAAGGGTCGCAGCAGTCCATTCCATTATTCAAAATATCCATTTCATTATTCAAAATTGGCTATTTCTTAATTTTCACGCGTATTTTGGCATTTAGGTCCTCCGTAACCCCTCTAATGGTCATTGCGGGACATATCGTTTATACTCAGTTTATTCCTCTATCAATAAGCTTTAATGTGGTGTATAAATTTTTCCGTGATTAGGGGCTGACGGGTTGCAGCAGTCCATTCCATTATTCAAAATAAGCTATTTCTTAATGTTCACGCGTAATTCGATATTTAGGTCCTTCGTTTCTCCTCTAATATGCGTTGCGGAACATATTGACTATATACCTTTTGTTTCTCTCTTAATAAACTTTCGAATGAGGTATAAGGTATATCTATAATAAGGGGCTAAAGGGTCGCAGCAGTCCATTCCATTATTCAAAATATCCATTTCATTATTCAAAATTGGCTATTTCTTAATTTTCACGCGTATTTTGGCATTTAGGTCCTCCGTAACCCCTCTAATGGTCATTGCGGCACATATCGTTTATACTCAGTTTATTCCTCTATCAATAAGCTTTAATGTGGTGTATAAATTTTTCCGTGATTAGGGGCTGACGGGTTGCAGCAGTCCATTCCATTATTCAAAATAAGCTATTTCTTAATGTTCACGCGTAATTCGATATTTAGGTCCTTCGTTTCTCCTCTAATATGCGTTGCGGAACATATTGACTATATACCTTTTGTTTCTCTCTTAATAAGCTTTCGAATGAGGTATAAGGTATGTCTATAATTAGGGGATAAGGGTCGCAGCAGTCCATTCCATTATTCAAAATATCCATTTCATTATTCAAAATTGGCTATTTCTTAATTTTCACGCGTATTTTGGCATTTAGGTCCTCCGTAACCCCTCTAATGGTCATTGCGGGACATATCGTTTATACTCAGTTTATTCCTCTATCAATAAGCTTTAATGTGGTGTATACATTTTTCCGTGATTAGGGGCTGACGGGTTGCAGCAGTCCATTCCATTATTCAAAATAAGCTATTTCTTAATGTTCACGCGTAATTCGATATTTAGGTCCTTCGTTTCTCCTCTAATATGCGTTGCGGAACATATTGACTATAAACCTTTTGATTCTCTCTTAATAAGCTTTCGAATGAGGTATAAGGTATATCTATAATTAGGGGCTAAAGGGTCGCAGCAGTCCATTCCATTATTCAAAATATCCATTTCATTATTCAAAATTGGCTATTTCTTAATTTTCACGCGTATTTTGGCATTTAGGTCCTCCGTAACCCCTCTAATGGTCATTGCGGCACATATGGTTTATACTCAGTTTATTCCTCTATCAATAAGCTTTAATGTGGTGTATAAATTTTTCCGTGATTAGGGGCTGACGGGTTGCAGCAGTCCATTCCATTATTCAAATTAAGCTATTTCTTAATGTTCACGCGTAATTCGATATTTAGGTCCTTCGTTTCTCCTCTAATTTGCGTTGCGGAACATATTGACTATATACCTTTTGTTTCTCTCTTAATAAGCTTTCGAATGAGGTTTAAGGTATATCTATAATTAGGGGCTAAAGGGTCGCAGCAGTCCATTCCATTATTCAAAATATCCATTTCATTATTCAAAATTGGCTATTTCTTAATTTTCACGCGTATTTTGGCATTTAGGTCCTCCGTAACCCCTCTAATGGTCATTGCGGCACATATCGTTTATACTCAGTTTATTCCTCTATCAATAAGCTTTAATGTGGTGTATACATTTTTCCGTGATTAGGGGCTGACGGGTTGCAGCAGTCCATTCCATCATTCAAAATAAGCTATTTCTTAATGTTCACGCGTAATTCGATATTTAGGTCCTTCGTTTCTCCTCTGATATGCGTTGCGGAACATATTGACTATATACTTTTTGTTTCTCTCTTAATAAGCTTTCGAATGAGGTATAAGGTATATCTATAATTAGGGGCTAAAGGGTCGCAGCAGTCCATTCCATTATTCAAAATATCCATTTCATTATTCAAAATTGGCTATTTCTTAATTTTCACGCGTATTTTGGCATTTAGGTCCTCCGTAACCCCTCTAATGGTCATTGCGGCACATATCGTTTATACTCAGTTTATTCCTCTATCAATAAGCTTTAATGTGGTGTATACATTTTTCCGTGATTAGGGGCTGACGGGTTGCAGCAGTCCATTCCATTATTCAAAATAAGCTATTTCTTAATGTTCACGCGTAATTCGATATTTAGGTCCTTCGTTTCTCCTCTAATATGCGTTGCGGAACATATTGACTATATACCTTTTGTTTCTCTCTTAATAAGCTTTCGAATGAGGTATAAGGTATATCTATAATCAGGGGCTAAAGGGTCGCAGCAGTCCATTCCATTATTCAAAATATCCATTTCATTATTCAAAATTGGCTATTTCTTAATTTTCACGCGTATTTTGGCATTTAGGTCCTCCGTAACCCCTCTAATGGTCATTGCTGAACAATCGACTTGTTATATCTATAATTAGAGGTTGAAGAATAGCAAAGGTCCAGTGAAAATAAAAAAAGACCACATGGAGTATTTCAATTTATATATATATGTTTTGGTATTCAGGTCGTCCATACATTGAACCAAGGAATTTCTGTAAAAAAATAGTTAGGAAAACCCACTAGTTTATCCTCCGAAACTAGGAACCAGATAAATAAATCAAATTAAAATTTAAAGAGTGTTTTTATTTATTTTTTCTGATATCAATTTGAATATTTGTTAGATAACACCAAAAAGACTAATGTATAAATACGGGATATAGCTATAGTGTCACAGTCAATTATTAAATTTTTATTTCACTATTCACCGCTCCAACTTGAATAATGAAACATAAACTATTTCATTATTCATTATTCATCACTTAACATTGAATAGTGAATAGTGGTAACGCTGAAGTACGTCCATTATTCATTTTTCATTATTCAAAATTCAATAATGAATAATGAAATAGTTCACTATTCACTATTCAATATCAAGTGATGAATAATGAATAATGAAATAGTTTATGTTTCATTATTCAAGTTAAAGCGGTGAATAGTGAAATAAAAATAAAAAAATTGACTGTGACATTTTAGCTATATCCCGTATTTCTAAATTAGTCTTTTTGGTGTTATCTAACAAATATTCAAATTGATATCAGAAAAAATAAATAAAAACACTCTTTAAATTCTAATTTGATTTATTTATCTGGTTCCTAGTTTCGGAGGATAAACTAGTGGGTTTTCCTAATTATTTTTAACAGGAATTCCTTGGTTCAATGTATTGACGACCTGAATACCAAAACATATATTTATAAATTAAAATACTCTACGTGGTCTTTTTTTATTTTCACTGGACCTTTGCTATTCTTCATCCATTAATTATAGATATAACAAGTCGATTGTTCAGCAATTACCATTAGAGTGGTTACGGAGGACCTAAATGCCAAAATACGCGTGAAAATTAAGAAATAGCCAATTTTGAATAATGAAATGGATATTTTGAATAATGGAATGGACTGCTGCGACCCTTTAGCCCCTAATTATAGATATACCTTATACCTCATTCGAAAGCTTATCAAGAGAGGAACAAAAGGTATATACTGTAAATTCAGAAATTATTGCGATGTTTTTATTATTGCGAAAAATGCGACAGGGTTATAATCGTAATAATTTAAACTCTCATTTTGAAATTTTTTGTATGAATTAAACAGGATTTTTCTCAATATCGCAAAAATTAAAATCGCATTTTAGTCTAAAATGACAAAATCGCAATAATAAATGCACGCAATAATTTCTGAATTTACAGCGACCCTTTAGCCCCTAATTATAGATATACCTTATACCTCATTCGAAAGCTTATTAAGAGAGGAACAAAAGGTATATAGTCAATATGTTCTGCAACGCATATTAGAGGAGTAACGAAGGACCTAAATATTGAAATACGCGTGAACATTAAGAAATAGCTTATTTTGAATAATGGAATGGACTGCTGCAACCCGTCAGCCCCTAATCAAGGAAAACTTTATACACCAAATTAAAGCTTATTGATAGAGGAATAAACTGAGTATAAATGATATATGCCGCAATGACCATTAGAGGGGTTACGGAGGACCTAAATGCCAAAATACGCGTGAAAATTAAAAAAATAGCCAATTTTGAATAATGAAATGGATATTTTGAATAATGGAATGGACTGCTGCGACCCTTTAGCCCCTAATTATAGATATAACTTATACCTCATTCGAAAGCTTATTAAGAGAGGAACAAAAGGTATATACTGTAAAGTCAGAAATTATTGCGATGTTTTTATTATTGCGAAAATGGACTGCTGCGACCCTTTAGCCCCTAATTATAGATATACCTTATACCTCATTCGAAAGCTTATTAAGAGAGGAACAAAAGGTATATAGTCAATATGTTCCGCAACGCATATTAGAGGAGTAACGAAGGACCTAAATATTGAAATACGCGTGAACATTAAGAAATAGCTTATTTTGAATAATGGAATGGACTGCTGCAACCCGTCAGCCCCTAATCAAGGAAAAATTTATACACCAAATTAAAGCTTATTGATAGAGGAATAAACTGAGTATAAACGATATGTGCCGCAATGACCATTAGAAGGGTTACGGAGGACCTAAATGCCAAAATACGCGTGAAAATTAAGAAATAGCCAATTTTGAATAATGAAATGGATATTTTGAATAATGGAATGGACTGCTGCGACCCTTTAGCCCCTAATTATAGATATACCTTATACCTCATTCGAAAGCTTATTAAGAGAGGAACAAAAGGTATATAGTCAATATGTTCCGCAACGCATATTAGAGGAGTAACGAAGGACCTAAATATTGAAATACGCGTGAACATTAAGAAATAGCTTATTTTGAATAATGGAATGGACTGCTGCAACCCGTCAGCCCCTAATCAAGGAAAAATTTATACACCAAATTAAAGCTTATTGATAGAGGAATAAACTGAGTATAAACGATATGTGCCGCAATGACCATTAGAGGGGTTACGGAGGACCTAAATGCCAAAATACGCGTGAAAATTAAGAAATAGCCAATTTTGAATAATGAAATGGATATTTTGAATAATGGAATGGACTGCTGCGACCCTTTAGCCCCTAATTATAGATATACCTTATACCTCATTCGAAAGCTTATTAAGAGAGGAACAAAAGGTATATAGTCAATATGTTCCGCAACGCATATTAGAGGAGTAACGAAGGACCTAAATATTGAAATACGCGTGAACATTAAGAAATAGCTTATTTTGAATAATGGAATGGACTGCTGCAACCCGTCATCCCCTCATCAAGGAAAAATTTATACACCAAATTAAAGCTTATTGATAGAGGAATAAACTGAGTATAAACGATATGTGCCGCAATGACCATTAGAGGGGTTACGGAGGACCTAAATGCCAAAATACGCATGAAAATTAAGAAATAGCCAATTTTGAATAATGAAATGGATATTTTGAATAATGGAATGGACTGCTGCGACCCTTTAGCCCCTAATTATGGATATACCTTATACCTCATTCGAAAGCTTATTAAGAGAGGAACAAAAGGTATATAGTCAATATGTTCCGCAACGCATATTAGAGGAGTAACGAAGGACCTAAATATTGAAATACGCGTGAACATTAAGAAATAGCTTATTTTGAATAATGGAATGGACTGCTGCAACCCGTCAGCCCCTAATCAAGGAAAAATTTATACACCAAATTAAAGCTTATTGATAGAGGAATAAACTGAGTATAAACGATATGTGCCGCAATGACCATTAGAGGGGTTACGGAGGACCTAAATGCCAAAATACGCGTGAAAATTAAGAAATAGCCAATTTGGAATAATGAAATGGATATTTTGAATAATGGAATGGACTGCTGCGACCCTTCAGCCCCTTATTATAGAGGAAGAAAAGATATTATCAATATGAGCTGCAATGCCGTATTCAAATGATAGTAAGGACCAGAATCTTACAAATATGCTTGTAAAAAAATACCAGTAAAAGCTTCACTGCCAACTGATGCTACTCGAACTACATTTTATGTACATATGCTTGCAATTATAGTGAGAGAGAAGCAGGAACCTACATTGAAAATATTTTGTCTGTATACATGTGTTGCAATTAATAATTGATAATGGGATACTGTACCGAACCTGTATTTGAACTAATAGTAATTTTAACCTATTCCCTATATCAACCATCTGTATAAGTTTCATTCCACCAAGCAAGATAAATCTGTGCTACTATCTGTATATCATTTTTTTAGCTCACCTGGTCAAAAAGGCCAAGTGAGCTTTTATCATCACTTGGCCGTCGTCGTCCGTCGTCGTTAATTTTTACAGAAATCTTCTCCTCTGAAACTACTGGGCAATTTAACCAAAATTGGCCACAATCATAATTAGAGTATCTAGTTTAGAAATATGTCTGATGACCCCGCTTGCCAACCAACTTGGCCGACATGGCTTAAAATAGATCACAGGAATAAAATGCAGGTTATGTCTATTATCTTGAAAACTGCTACTAATTGAGGCAATAGAGAAAAATAGACAAATAGAAAGAGGTTGAAATGTTCAAAATGATCAGGTCTACTTATTATCTATTATTTCAAAACTTTTGGCTAATATTCCAAAAATGATCAAAGCACATAGTCGAAATCGGCAGACGACTCTCGAGTTATTGTGCTCTAATGACGTTTTTTTTTTTTATCGATTTGAAAAAACTGTAATCAGATAGATAAAAACATAAGAAAGCAAAAATGATCAGCAAGTCAAGTACCACAAATAAGTTTTTGTAGAAGTTACTGTCGATTTTTACCAATATTTTACGTCTTTGCCTACTATCTTGAAAACTATAAAAAAAAAAGAAGAATAGATAGACACTTAAAAAGCAAAAATCAGTGTATATAATGTGCGAATCCTGAAATACCATTTTTGCTGTATCCGTTATGAATTTCTAATATAGAATGATAAATAAACAGATGATTTTTTAATAAAATAAGAAATAATACATCATGTGTACTGTTTTTATAAATTCACAATATAGGTATGAGATGCGGACGGGTTTTCGTCGCGCCTACAGCCATCCAGGTGTAAAATTGATACACAAATAGATAAATATTAAGATTAGTTCACGAACAGAGCGTGCAAGAGATTGAAACGCAGCAGTTAAGGTTCATTTGCTGAAAAATGTACCTTTTAACATAATTATTAATGTTGTATAACCTAAAACAGGTTTTGTTATTCAGCATGTTGATATTGAATTAAATTCCACTATTCTGTTTTCGTTATGCGATTCATGTTAACTGTCGAATAATGATACCAGACTTCATTTTCACTGTAGGGGCGATTCATTTCTATTGTACATGCGATGCATTTTCACAGATGGAAATTAATTAATTTTCATCATATAAAGTCTTAATTCAGCCGAATTTCTAGCAAAAATTGTGAAGTCAGAAGGATTGATTATATATGCATACTTTGTGAGTGAAAGTCTGGGGTAATATATCAATAAATTCCAAAAAAATAGCATTTATTGCTAATATTGTCCATTCTATTTTCTATTATAATTTTTCCAGATTCAGATCTATATGTAGGATAAAATTTATCCTTTCATATGACACGCCATCATTGAATACACATATCTTGGACAGTTAAGGCAATCCACGTCACCGAAAAAGCAAAGTTTTCGGTTTCGGTCTAAATCTACATCACATACAAATAAAACGTCATTAGAGCTATTTTCCTAATGCTTGTAGTTTAAAGGTGCGGTTGGCTTGCTTGCTTTGTTTGTATAAATGTTTGCTTAGGCATTGAAATTAATTTGAGCAAACATTTATAAAAACAAAGCAAGCATGCCAACCAAACCTTTAATCTACAAGAATTAGGAAAATAGCTCTAATGGATGCATCTTAGATAACAAAGAGCATTCAAAAGACGATCTTCATTTCACGATTGAATGAGTGGTAACGTTTTCATCTCGCACAAACAATTACTTTACATTTGACGCTTGGATGACTGGATAATTGATATTTCTCATGCCATTGTGTATACATCTTATACAGTAAAGAAAGTTCGAGCAACAGTTGAGTCACCTTAATTTATGTTTGAATTTCTTATAAATCGTTGTTACAATTAAGCAAATACGTAATTGTAAGAATACAAGGATATATTGAATACAGTTTATTATTACATGTTTAATTTGTTCGGGGTATAACCGCCGTACAGTTGATTCCGGACGTTAATCGCTGCATCGCAAAGCTATATTGGTAGATAAACCGTCCTAATATTTTCACCAAAGACTAATTGACGTACTGTTCAGTTAAGTATTCGATGTTTATGAAATCAAAGTTTACTGCCCCTGACAGCATTATATATTGATAAAAACAAACACTCTGTGTAACTCAAACTTGATTAAACTACAAATATAGCATAGTTGGTTGGCTCTTACACTAAATGCGACCGTGTATTTTGTGATTTTTTGTTGATTAAAATACATAATGCGAATGAGAAACCCGTTGTTTTATTCTATTTGCAGACATTTATTTTAAAAACTGACCTCAGAATTTTGGCACTGTACGATTTATTCTCTTTGTAGTTTGTTTGCTTTCTTTAGAACCGTTCGTTGTACATTCTTGTACTGTTCGTTGTGCAAAAGCCTATCAATATGGAGGAAATATGTATGAAACGGTGTGACAAATTTTCAAAGCTTACAAAGCTTTAAAAAAACGTCATAGTCATTGATGTTCTACTCCAGTATATTTCCGGATCCATGACACACTAATAGCAAACTCATCAAATAATATTTGAATATGCATGATATGAACGTGTATCATCTTAAGGCGATGTGACGCATATTACCCTGACCTTCGTATGAGCTTGACCTTTGAACTCAAGATCAAAATACTGGATTTTTAAAAAAAACTGGATTGCAATCAGGCGCTGCCGATGAGTGGGCTTCTCTAGCTCCAGTAAGTTCTGTTTCACGTCAAACAAATACAAAATTCAGGTTGTTTTAATCTTCAATATGAAATGTTAGAAATGTTAAATAGTTTTAGTAGTTTCAAATGCTTGCTAACAAAAAATAGAAGATAGGTATTTCAATAGAAACAGCTAATTTTGTTCTCGATGTTTTACTAACGAACGGTACAGACCTTTGACGAAAACACGCAACAAACGTACTGAAAAAAAAATTGACGAACGGTATACAACGCACAACGTCCGGAATCAACCATACGTTGGTTATACCCGTGTATATTTAAGTAAGCATCTGCATAGCTTGCATTTCAAATTTTAAATATCATCAATATTAAAGTCATTAAAAGACTATTTTCAGTTGTTGCATGTCGAATTATCATATAAAACAACAATGAAAATTCATCGCACCTCCAAAAAATCCACATCAGAAATGATCGCACTTACAGTGATAATGCATCGCATTTATAGTTAAAATGAATCGCATTCAGTAATCAATATTATGGATTCAGCTGCTTTAGTTACACTTTTTTGTACTTTAATCCTGTTTTTATACATTACAAAGTTATATTCTAATGAAATTGTGTTAAAACATACTTTCAAATCAATTATTTTTTATTTTCAAAAAGTAAACAAACGCAGTTTTTTCCATCATCTTTTTTTTTTCTACAATAGACATACTCGCATACGACAGTGAAAATGATTCCCGTAAAAGTTGCACACGGAAACTCTATACAAAAATTTACGACAAAAGAGACGATTTATTGTTAATTTTCGCCTTTAGAATGGTGGCGTTCCTTTCGCCCCTACTTACGGTGTGTATTTTCAACAATATGTTCTATTTGCCCATGTCTGTAGTCATGTTTTAGATTTCAATGAACGTAATTCATGTTTAACTGATAGATTATTAAGTCAGGGATTTCGTTATCAAAAATCAATTAAAACCATCCAAATTCAATATTTAGTTTAGAAGTTTGGCTGTATCTGAAGAGTTCTTATTAGAAATGGAATACCACATCCTAATTTTTACGACAATGTTGATTATAAAGCCCGTAAATTTAAATACGATCAATGTAAACTAATTGATCCTATATATAAACTTATCATTAAAGGTTATAAATTTACCACAGTAGAAAAATCTTTAAAGATTGTTTTTATTGGTATTAACATTGAGTTTGTTTTTGATAAAATTGAACCATGAAAACTAAATATATATTGCTATATATATTCCTACATCCTGTCGATACTGTTAACATATATTTGGGCATTGCACAGGGTAATGCATTTCTCAGACTGTTTATGACGTCTTCACATTAAATATGTTGTATGTGTAAAGATTGATATATAAGTCTGGGATAACATAATTTATCTTTTACTGGTAATTGGGTTTGAGTAACTGCGAGTACTCTTATTTCGATGCTTTATGTTGTGATGTAACACCACTTACCCAGGTTAGGGGAGATTGAGCGCTTACAAACATGTTTTAACCCGTCATATTCTTTATGTACTTGTCCAAAGTCAGGTTTTTTTTTATTTCAGTTGTTGTCGTTTGTTCATGTCTGTCATATTTGTTTTTATTGTAAACTGTTTTGTTATAAAATAGGCCGTTAGTTTTCTCAATTGAATTGTTTCACATTTTGCATGTCGTGGCCTTTTATAGCCGACTACAAGGTATGTTTTCCCCCTCGTTGTTGTAGGCCGTACAGTTGCCTATGATTGCTTACATCCACTTTGTTTGAACTTTGAAGGATAGTTTTCTCATTAGCAATCATACCACATCTCCTTATTTTTATATAACTTCCCTTCCCAGTTCAATATATTACTTGTGTAAATGTTTCATTCCAATCATGCAAAAAGAAAAAAACAAGTTAGAATAATCCTACAACCATTTAAAAAAAAGAATAAGGATAAGCGAATAAGGAACGAATAAGTAACAGGGCATCAGTCAAGCGCGGAAACGGGTACATATGCGCTAATAGAACAATTTCACCGCTACGAACTAAGAACTAACACCAGAGAGAAGAACAGAAAAGAAAGCATTAAACAGGTGCAGCCTATAAAAGGCGAATAAGGAACAAATAACTGGCGAATAAGTAACAAGGTATCAGTCGAGCGTTGAAACTGGTACATATGCGCTAGCGGGTTTTAAATATTCTAACTCTGCAAAAACAGAACTAACACCAAAGACATGAAAAGAACTCATTTCGGGGCCTTTTATAGCTGACTATGCGGTATGGGCTTTGCTCATTGTTGAAGGCCGTATAGTTAATTTCTGTGTAATTTGGTCTCTTGTGAAGATTTGTCTCATTGGCAATCATACCACATCTTATTTTTTATATCAACACCAACGACATGAAAAGAAATAAGACGAAATCATTAAAAGGGGGCAATGTATAATAAGCAACATGGTATCAGTCGAGCGCAAAAACAGATACATACGCGCTAATAGGACAATTTCACCTCTACGAACCAGGAACAAAAACCAAGAAAAGAAAAGGAAATAAAGCATTAACAAGATGCAACGTATAAAAATCGAATAAGGAACAAATAAGTAGCGAATAAGTAACAGGGTATCAGTCGAGCGCAAAGGAGGACACATCCGCTTTAACAGGAAATATCAATTCACCGAACCCATAGCTAACACCAAAGACAAGAAAAGAAAGCATCAAAAAGGGGTAGCGTATCAAAAGGAATAAGGAACGAATAAGTAGCGAACAAGTAATAGGGTATCATTCGAGCGCTGAAACGGGTACATACGCGCTTACAGGTTATTTTTACCTCCTCAAACCAGAGTTAAGGAAAAAAGAAAGCATTAAAGGGGGGCAACATATGAAAAGATTATAAGGAAAAACAAGTAACGAATAAGGAATAATGATTCAGTAACGAATAGGTAAGAAATACGGAATTAGGAATTAAGAATAAGTAACGAATAATAAATAAATAATAAGTAAACAAATTGGCGAACCTAAGGGTCGCAGCAGCGCAGCAGTTCATTCCATTATTCAAAATCGTTTTTCCATTATTCAAAATTGGTTATTTCTTAATGTTCACGCTTATTTTGGCATTTAGGTCCTCCGTTACCGCTCTAATGGGCATTGCGGCACATATTGATTATAATCATTTTGTTCCTCTGTCCATAAGCTTTCGAATGGTGTATAAGGTTTCTCTGTAATTAGAGCTGAAGGGTCGTAGCATTCCATTCCATTATTCAAAATAAGCCATTTCTTATTGTTGACGCGTATTTTGAAATTTAGGTCCTCCGGAACTACTCTAATAGGCGTTGCGTGACATATTGACTATATACCTTTTGTTCCTCTATTGATAAGCTTTCGAATGACGTTTAAGGTTTCTCTGTAATTAGGGGCTGAAAGGTCGTAACAGTCCATTCCATTATTCAAAATAAGCTATTTCTTATTGTTGACGCGTATATCGTTTATACTCAGTTTATTCCTCTATCAATAAGCTTTAATTTGGTGTATAAATTTTTCCTGGATTAGGGGATGACGAGTTGCAGCAGTCCATTCCATTATTCAAAATAAGCTATTTCTTAATGTTCACGCGTATTTCGATATTTAGGTCCTTCGTTACTCCTCTAATATGCGTTGCGGAACATATTGACTATATACCTTTTGTTCCTCTCTTAATAAGCTTTCGAATGAGGTATAAGGTATATCTATAATTAGGGGTTAAAGGGTCGCAGCAGTCCATTCCATTATTCAAAATATCCATTTCATTATTCAAAATTGGCTATTTCTTAATTTTCACGCGTATTTTGGCATTTAGGTCCTCCGTAACCCCTCTAATGGTCATTGCGGCACATATCGTTTATACTCAGTTTATTCCTCTATCAATAAGCTTTAATTTGGTGTATAATTTTTTCCTTGATTAGGGGATGACGGGTTGCAGCAGTCCATTCCATTATTCAAAATAAGCTATTTCTTAATGTTCACGCGTATTTCGATATTTAGGTCCTTCGTTACTCCTCTAATATGCGTTGCGGAACATATTGACTACATATCTTTTGTTCCTCTCTTAATAAGCTTTCGAATGAGGTATAAGGTATATCTATAATTAGGGGTTAAAGGGTCGCAGCAGTCCATTCCATTATTCAAAATATCCATTTCATTATTCAAAATTGGCTATTTCTTAATTTTCACGCGTATTTTGGCATTTAGGTCCTCCGTAACCCCTCTAATGGTCATTGCGGCACATATCGTTTATACTCAGTTTATTCCTCTATCAATAAGCTTTAATTTGGTGTATAATTTTTTCCTTGATTAGGGGATGACGGGTTGCAGCAGTCCATTCCATTATTCAAAATAAGCTATTTCTTAATGTTCACGCGTATTTCGATATTTAGGTACTTCGTTACTCCTCTAATATGCGTTGCGGAACATATTGACTATATACCTTTTGTTCCTCTCTTAATAAGCTTTCGAATGAGGTATAAGGTATATCTATAATTAGGGGTTAAAGGGTCGCAGCAGTCCATTCCATTATTCAAAATATCCATTTCATTATTCAAAATTGGCTATTTCTTAATTTTCACGCGTATTTTGGCATTTAGGTCCTCCGTAACCCCTCTAATGGTCATTGCGGCACATATCGTTTATACTCAGTTTATTCCTCTATCAATAAGCTTTAATTTGGTGTATAATTTTTTCCTTGATTAGGGGCTGACGGGTTGCAGCAGTCCATTCCATTATTCAAAATAAGCTATTTCTTAATGTTCACGCGTATTTCGATATTTAGGTCCTTCGTTACTCCTCTAATATGCGTTGCGGAACATATTGACTATATACCTTTTGTTCCTCTCTTAATAAGCTTTCGAATGAGGTATAAGGTATATCTATAATTAGGGGTTAAAGGGTCGCAGCAGTCCATTCCATTATTCAAAATATCCATTTCATTATTCAAAATTGGCTATTTCTTAATTTTCACGCGTATTTTGGCATTTAGGTCCTCCGTAACCCCTCTAATGGTCATTGCGGCACATATCGTTTATACTCAGTTTATTCCTCTATCAATAAGCTTTAATTTGGTGTATAATTTTTTCCTTGATTAGGGGATGACGGGTTGCAGCAGTCCATTCCATTATTCAAAATAAGCTATTTCTTAATGTTCACGCGTATTTCGATATTTAGGTCCTTCGTTACTCCTCTAATATGCGTTGCGGAACATATTGACTATATACCTTTTGTTCCTCTCTTAATAAGCTTTCGAATGAGGTATAAGGTATATCTATAATTAGGGGTTAAAGGGTCGCAGCAGTCCATTCCATTATTCAAAATATCCATTTCATTATTCAAAATTGGCTATTTCTTAATTTTCACGCGTATTTTGGCATTTAGGTCCTCCGTAACCCCTCTAATGGTCATTGCGGCACATATCGTTTATACTCAGTTTATTCCTCTATCAATAAGCTTTAATTTGGTGTATAATTTTTTCCTTGATTAGGGGATGACGGGTTGCAGCAGTCCATTCCATTATTCAAAATAAGCTATTTCTTAATGTTCACGCGTATTTCGATATTTAGGTCCTTCGTTACTCCTCTAATATGCGTTGCGGAACATATTGACTATATACCTTTTGTTCCTCTCTTAATAAGCTTTCGAATGAGGTATAAGGTATATCTATAATTAGGGGTTAAAGGGTCGCAGCAGTCCATTCCATTATTCAAAATATCCATTTCATTATTCAAAATGGCTACTGTAAATTCAGAAATTATTGCGTGCATTTATTATTGCTATTATTTTAGACTGAAATGCGATTTTAATTTTTTCGGTTTTGAGAAAAATCCTGTTTAATTCAAATAAAATATTTCAAAATGCGAGTTTAAATTATTGCGTTTACAACTCTGTCGCATTTTTCGCAATAATAAAAACCTCCCAATAATTTCTGAATTTACAGTATTTCTTAATTTTCACGCGTATTTTGGCATTTAGGTCCTCCGTAACCCCTCTAATGGTCATTGCGGCACATATCGTTTATACTCAGTTTATTCCTCTATCAATAAGCTTTAATTTGGTGTATAATTTTTTCCTTGATTAGGGGCTGACGGGTTGCAGCAGTCCATTCCATTATTCAAAATAAGCTATTTCTTAATGTTCACGCGTATTTCGATATTTAGGTCCTTCGTTACTCCTCTAATATGCGTTGCGGAACATATTGACTATATACCTTTTGTTCCTCTCTTAATAAGCTTTCGAATGAGGTATAAGGTATATCTATAATTAGGGGTTAAAGGGTCGCAGCAGTCCATTCCATTATTCAAAATATCCATTTCATTATTCAAAATTGGCTATTTCTTAATTTTCACGCGTATTTTGGCATTTAGGTCCTCCGTAACCCCTCTAATGGTCATTGCGGCACATATCGTTTATACTCAGTTTATTCCTCTATCAATAAGCTTTAATTTGGTGAATAATTTTTTCCTTGATTAGGGGATGACGGGTTGCAGCAGTCCATTCCATTATTCAAAATAAGCTATTTCTTAATGTTCACGCGTATTTCGATATTTAGGTCCTTCGTTACTCCTCTAATATGCGTTGCGGAACATATTGACTATATACCTTTTGTTCCTCTCTTAATAAGCTTTCGAATGAGGTATAAGGTATATCTATAATTAGGGGTTAAAGGGTCGCAGCAGTCCATTCCATTATTCAAAATATCCATTTCATTATTCAAAATTGGCTATTTCTTAATTTTCACGCGTATTTTGGCATTTAGGTCCTCCGTAACCCCTCTAATGGTCATTGCGGCACATATCGTTTATACTCAGTTTATTCCTCTATCAATAAGCTTTAATTTGGTGTATAATTTTTTCCTTGATTAGGGGATGACGGGTTGCAGCAGTCCATTCCATTATTCAAAATAAGCTATTTCTTAATGTTCACGCGTATTTCGATATTTAGGTCCTTCGTTACTCCTCTAATATGCGTTGCGGAACATATTGACTATATACCTTTTGTTCCTCTCTTAATAAGCTTTCGAATGAGGTATAAGGTATATCTATAATTAGGGGTTAAAGGGTCGCAGCAGTCCATTCCATTATTCAAAATATCCATTTCATTATTCAAAATTGGCTATTTCTTAATTTTCACGCGTATTTTGGCATTTAGGTCCTCCGTAACCCCTCTAATGGTAATTGCGGCACATATCGTTTATACTCAGTTTATTCCTCTATCAATAAGCTTTAATTTGGTGTATAATTTTTTCCTTGATTAGGGGATGACGGGTTGCAGCAGTCCATTCCATTATTCAAAATAAGCTATTTCTTAATGTTCACGCGTATTTCGATATTTAGGTCCTTCGTTACTCCTCTAATATGCGTTGCGGAACATATTGACTATATACCTTTTGTTCCTCTCTTAATAAGCTTTCGAATGAGGTATAAGGTATATCTATAATTAGGGGTTAAAGGGTCGCAGCAGTCCATTCCATTATTCAAAATATCCATTTCATTATTCAAAATTGGCTATTTCTTAATTTTCACGCGTATTTTGGCATTAAGGTCCTCCGTAACCCCTCTAATGGTCATTGCGGCACATATCGTTTATACTCAGTTTATTCCTCTATCAATAAGCTTTAATTTGGTGTATAATTTTTTCCTTGATTAGGGGATGACGGGTTGCAGCAGTCCATTCCATTATTCAAAATAAGCTATTTCTTAATGTTCACGCGTATTTCGATGTTTAGGTCCTTCGTTAATCCTCTAATATGCGTTGCGGAACATATTGACTATATACCTTTTGTTCCTCTCTTAATAAGCTTTCGAATGAGGTATAAGGTATATCTATAATTAGGGGTTAAAGGGTCGCAGCAGTCTATTCCATTATTCAAAATATCCATTTCATTATTCAAAATTGGCTATTTCTTAATTTTCACGCGTATTTTGACATTTAGGTCCTCCGTAACCCCTCTAATGGTCATTGCGGCACATATCGTTTATACTCAGTTTATTCCTCTATCAATAAGCTTTAATTTGGTGTATAATTTTTTCCTTGATTAGGGGATGACGGGTTGCAGCAGTCCATTCCATTATTCAAAATAAGCTATTTCTTAATGTTCACGCGTATTTCGATATTTAGGTCCTTCGTTACTCCTCTAATATGCGTTGCGGAACATATTGACTATATACCTTTTGTTCCTCTCTTAATAAGCTTTCGAATGAGGTATAAGGTATATCTATAATTAGGGGTTAAAGGGTCGCAGCAGTCCATTCCATTATTCAAAATATCCATTTCATTATTCAAAATTGGCTATTTCTTAATTTTCACGCGTATTTTGGCATTTAGGTCCTCCGTAACCCCTCTAATGGTCATTGCGGCACATATCGTTTATACTCAGTTTATTCCTCTATCAATAAGCTTTAATTTGGTGTATATTTTTTTCCTTGATTAGGGGATGACGGGTTGCAGCAGTCCATTCCATTATTCAAAATAAGCTATTTCTTAATGTTCACGCGTATTTCGATATTTAGGTACTTCGTTACTCCTCTAATATGCGTTGCGGAACATATTGACTATATACCTTTTGTTCCTCTCTTAATAAGCTTTCGAATGAGGTATAAGGTATATCTATAATTAGGGGTTAAAGGGTCACAGCAGTCCATTCCATTATTCAAAATATCCATTTCATTATTCAAAATTGGCTATTTCTTAATTTTCACGCGTATTTTGGCATTTAGGTCCTCCGTAACCCCTCTAATGGTCATTGCGGCACATATCGTTTATACTCAGTTTATTCCTCTATCAATAAGCTTTAATTTGGTGTATAATTTTTTCCTTGATTAGGGGATGACGGGTTGCAGCAGTCCATTCCATTATTCAAAATAAGCTATTTCTTAATGTTCACGCGTATTTCGATATTTAGGTCCTTCGTTACTCCTCTAATATGCGTTGCGGAACATATTGACTATATACCTTTTGTTCCTCTCTTAATAAGCTTTCGAATGAGGTATAAGGTATATCTATAATTAGGGGTTAAAGGGTCGCAGCAGTCCATTCCATTATTCAAAATATCCATTTCATTATTCAAAATTGGCTATTTCTTAATTTTCACGCGTATTTTGGCATTTAGGTCCTCCGTAACCCGTCTAATGGTCATTGCGGCACATATCGTTTATACTCAGTTTATTCCTCTATCAATAAGCTTTAATTTGGTGTATAATTTTTTCCTTGATTAGGGGATGACGGGTTGCAGCAGTCCATTCCATTATTCAAAATAAGCTATTTCTTAATGTTCACGCGTATTTCGATATTTAGGTCCTTCGTTACTCCTCTAATATGCGTTGCGGAACATATTGACTATATACCTTTTGTTCCTCTCTTAATAAGCTTTCGAATGAGGTATAAGGTATATCTATAATTAGGGGTTAAAGGGTCGCAGCAGTCCATTCCATTATTCAAAATATCCATTTCATTATTCAAAATTGGCTATTTCTTAATTTTCACGCGTATTTTGGCATTTAGGTCCTCCGTAACCCCTCTAATGGTCATTGCGGCACATATCGTTTATACTCAGTTTATTCCTCTATCAATAAGCTTTAATTTGGTGTATAATTTTTTCCTTGATTAGGGGATGACGGGTTGCAGCAGTCCATTCCATTATTCAAAATAAGCTATTTCTTAATGTTCACGCGTATTTCGATATTTAGGTCCTTCGTTACTCCTCTAATATGCGTTGCGGAACATATTGACTATATACCTTTTGTTCCTCTCTTAATAAGCTTTCGAATGAGGTATAAGGTATATCTATAATTAGGGGTTAAAGGGTCGCAGCAGTCCATTCCATTATTCAAAATATCCATTTCATTATTCAAAATTGGCTATTTCTTAATTTTCACGCGTATTTTGGCATTTAGGTCCTCCGTAACCCCTCTAATGGTCATTGCGGCACATATCGTTTATACTCAGTTTATTCCTCTATCAATAAGCTTTAATTTGGTGTATAATTTTTTCCTTGATTAGGGGATGACGGGTTGCAGCAGTCCATTCCATTATTCAAAATAAGCTATTTCTTAATGTTCACGCGTATTTCGATATTTAGGTCCTTCGTTACTCCTCTAATATGCGTTGCGGAACATATTGACTATATACCTTTTGTTCCTCTCTTAATAAGCTTTCGAATGAGGTATAAGGTATATCTATAATTAGGGGTTAAAGGGTCGCAGCAGTCCATTCTATTATTCAAAATATCCATTTCATTATTCAAAATTGGCTATTTCTTAATTTTCACGCGTATTTTGGCATTTAGGTCCTCCGTAACCCCTCTAATGGTCATTGCGGCACATATCGTTTATACTCAGTTTATTCCTCTATCAATAAGCTTTAATTTGCTGTATAATTTTTTCCTTGATTAGGGGATGACGGGTTGCAGCAGTCCATTCCATTATTCAAAATAAGCTATTTCTTAATGTTCACGCGTATTTCAATATTTAGGTCCTTCGTTACTCCTCTAATATGCGTTGCGGAACATATTGACTATATACCTTTTGTTCCTCTCTTAATAAGCTTTCGAATGAGGTATAAGGTATATCTATAATTAGGGGCTAAAGGGTCGCAGCAGTCCATTTTCGCAATAATAAAAACATCGCAATAATTTCTGAATTTACAGTATATACCTTTTGTTCCTCTCTTAATAAGCTTTCGAATGAGGTATAAGGTATATCTATAATTAGGGGCTAAAGGGTCGCAGCAGTCCATTTTCGCAATAATAAAAACATCGCAATAATTTCTGAATTTACAGTATATACCTTTTGTTCCTCTCTTAATAAGCTTTCGAATGAGGTATAAGGTATATCTATAATTAGGGGCTAAAGGGTCGCAGCAGTCCATTCCATTATTCAAAATATCCATTTCATTATTCAAAATTGGCTATTTCTTAATTTTCACGCGTATTTTGGCATTTAGGTCCTCCGTAACCCCTCTAATGGTCATTGCGGCACATATCATTTATACTCAGTTTATTCCTCTATCAATAAGCTTTAATTTGGTGTATAAATTTTTCCTTGATTAGGGGCTGACGGGTTGCAGCAGTCCATTCCATTATTCAAAATAAGCTATTTCTTAATGTTCACGCGTATTTCAATATTTAGGTCCTTCGTTACTCCTCTAATATGCGTTGCAGAACATATTGACTATATACCTTTTGTTCCTCTCTTAATAAGCTTTCGAATGAGGTATAAGGTATATCTATAATTAGGGGCTAAAGGGTCGCTGTAAATTCAGAAATTATTGCGTGCATTTATTATTGCGATTTTGTCATTTTAGACTAAAATGCGATTTTAATTTTTGCGATATTGAGAAAAATCCTGTTTAATTCATACAAAAAATTTCAAAATGAGAGTTTAAATTATTACGATTATAACCCTGTCGCATTTTTCGCAATAATAAAAACATCGCAATAATTTCTGAATTTACAGTATATACCTTTTGTTCCTCTCTTAATAAGCTTTCGAATGAGGTATAAGGTATATCTATAATTAGGGGCTAAAGGGTCGCAGCAGTCCATTCCATTATTCAAAATATCCATTTCATTATTCAAAATTGGCTATTTCTTAATTTTCACGCGTATTTTGGCATTTAGGTCCTCCGTAACCACTCTAATGGTAATTGCTGAACAATCGACTTGTTATATCTATAATTAGTGGATGAAGAATAGCAAAGGTCCAGTGAAAATAAAAAAAGACCACGTAGAGTATTTTAATTTATAAATATATGTTTTGGTATTCAGGTCGTCAATACATTGAACCAAGGAATTCCTGTTAAAAATAATTAGGAAAACCCACTAGTTTATCCTCCGAAACTAGGAACCAGATAAATAAATCAAATTAGAATTTAAAGAGTGTTTTTATTTATTTTTTCTGATATCAATTTGAATATTTGTTAGATAACACCAAAAAGACTAATTTAGAAATACGGGATATAGCTAAAATGTCACAGTCAATTTTTTTATTTTTATTTCACTATTCACCGCTTTAACTTGAATAATGAAACATAAACTATTTCATTATTCATTATTCATCACTTGATATTGAATAGTGAATAGTGAACTATTTCATTATTTATTATTGAATTTTGAATAATGAAAAATGAATAATGGACGTACTTCAGCGTGGTCAAAAAATAACGTTTCACAGTCTGCAACGCGATGACGTTACGATTATTTCGACGTTTTGTGGTATTTTTTCACATAGAACACAACTTTGAATGATATTTACTGTAAAAACGAAGTCGGTGACCCTATCTTTATCTTATATCATTAAAACGGAAATTTATGTATCAACAACATATAGTTTTTAAGAAAAATCAATGTATTAGAAACTAGAGATTTTATGATTTTCAGCACTACCTTCCTGATCTACAAAAATGCCCGTAAGACTGAAACCATTAGATGACTACTTATTGCCCTTAAATAAAAATGTTTGATTATTATTTTAGTTTTTTGCTTATTATCTAAAAAACTATAATAAAATTGAGAATGGAAACGGGGAATGTGTCAAAGAGTCAACAACCCGACCAAAGAGCAGAAAACAGCCCAAGGCCACCAATAAAACATAGGTTAACTAGGTAGAAACAATAAACATCAAACATGACCAGCTATTCAATAGCTAATTTTGACAGGTGATCAATTCAGACTCTTAGGATTATCTTGTTTATTTGTGCAGTTCGTCCAATCTTATCAGATTTTATCCCTCAATCAGTTTTATAATCTTCCTAAATGATCATGTTGCCAAAATCTTTTTAAAGCATACAAGAAGCTATGTTGTGTGTTTTAGATCATATTAACAACTTTTTCTTAGGAATTAACAGGAAAAACGAATATGCATTCCGGCGGCAAATAAAAAAGTTTACAGTTCATTGAATTAATCAAAATTGATTTCGTATACCATAATTTTTATGCCCCACCAAGGGGCATTATGTTTTTCGGTCTGTGCGTCCGTTCGTTCGTTCGTCCGTCCGTTCGTCCGTCTGTCCCGCTTCAGGTTAAAGTTTTTGGTCAAGGTAGTTTTTGATGAAGTTGAAGTCCAATCAACTTGAAACCTAGTACACATGTTCCCCATGATATGATCTTTCTAATTTTAATGCCAAATTAGAGTTTTGACCCCAATTTCACGGTCCTATCAACATAGAAAATGATAGTGCGAGTGGGGCATCCGTGTACTATGGACACATTCTTGTTTCCTTCTACAATATGGTTAATTGGTACCTGCTCGTTGAACTTGACGAATTGCCTACTGGTTTTGTTGCCTATTAATAAAACAGATTAAGCCCTAGCCATATGGGATAGTTGCTTATTCATGCTACTTTATGGGTTGAATTATCCAAGCAGGCTAGGACATATACTTTAAACTAATTATATTTAACTCATATCAGACATATTCTTATATTATAGGTATTATGACGTCATTTACACGATACGACTGGTCAGCTGTATTAAGATGTACCACCAAGATTTAAAACATCACATATTGGACTGGCCCTGCATCTAAACACTGCTTACAGTACTCAAATTTGTTAAAGTAAACATGGACTTTTCTGCTTGTTTTACATTGTTCTGGATTATGAATCCACAATATCGAAAACAATTATGGTTTATTTTTCTTTTAGAAAAAAATTATAATTTTGTTTACCTTTACTTGTAATTTCTAAAATGTACAGTAAGACTGAAATATATTAAGGCTTCTTTTAGTAACTATCTTCACTCTCTGCTAAGATGACTATGTCATCTGCATAAAGTATAATAAAAGTTTGATAAAAAAAAACTCTCTGTAGTTCACTCTCTTTTTCTCTTTAATTCTTTTTGTTGGCATCCCATCTAGTTGGAAAAAGTAGTCTACAAGATCATTCAAAAAGGTCTAGAAGAGAACAGGTGATACATTCTCCCCTGCTTAACACCTGTTTCATAGGGGAAGACATCTGATTGAAAGTCATAATACTGAACACGTGACCTTATTCCGCTGTACATATCAAACACAAATTCTAAACATTCCCCCTCGATTTCGCTTTTTTGTAGTTTTTCACAGCCTTGTACGCCAATTATATCGAAGCCTTTCGACAATTCACCTGTCAGATGTACGAAAGGGTTCACTAGAACATTTTTTAGAGTAAGCATAACCTGGACGATTTTGACAATTGTAAATAAGAATTGGAAACTGTTTGTAGATACTTTTGTATGATACTTTGAGATTAGTTTGGGTACTACCCGGACCCTGCTAACAAAGTCAAAATTATTGGTATTCCTACTTTGAGTTAATATAGTCAGAAAAACTCCCGGTTATATAAGCTATAAAACTTTTCTGTACTCCTTGGCTAATCTTTTCAAGGAATTCCTATTTTTTTAAATTGGATTTCACTGGATTTGTTAAAAGCATTACCAATTACAACCTGTTTTTCTTGCCTTCTTTTACCCGGTCCAAAGATAGCAGATACGGTATTTATCAATGATTCACACTATATCATCTGTTCAGGTGTGACATCCTCAATATTTACACAGTCGAGTACACCGTTCACATGTTGTAATACTTTACCTATATCATCCCTGAGCACCCATAGGCGGATGCAGGGGGGGGGGGGGGGGGGGGCCGGGGCCCCCTTTCGTGGGAAAAAGTTTGTTGATTATATAGGGAATCACTGAAGCATGACTGGAGTGGGCCCCCACTTTAGGTCAGTCAGTGGGCCCCCCTTATGAAAAGTTCTGGATCCGCCACTGGCACCCGTTGAAATTCAGGTGCCTTCGCAAGTATTACTTTTGCTTTTGTTTGGTTCTGTCTTTGTAGCGCCACTGAAGGCGTGTCTTGTCAATCGAAAAATGTTATCGACAATGAACATCAGAGAACATAAGATTGAATTCAATTACCTTAAAATCTGCAATACAATAAGAAAAATAAGTTCTAAACGAGGCAATACATTTGTATTTTTCGGTCATACCATGCTGAACAAATTCTTTGAAATTATTACAGAAAATCCAGAGAAAAAATATTTTAAGCATTGAAAATTTGACGCTTTATAATATATTATCCTTTATTACTCTGTGTTCACAATTAAAAGACATATGTGTGTTGGATTGTCTAACCATCTAAATCCTTAACCAATAAGATTAAGTGACCATCTTAATAAATATAAGTTTTAACAGCATGGTACACGACATAATGGATTTGGGAAGTGTAGTCCATTAAAACATTATTGTTATTTTATCAAAAGTATACTAATTCAATATGTTACCTTGATTGAAGACATAACATTTACAAGGTCAATAAACCTAGTGATTTATTTATTGATTATTGCAAGCAAAGGCATTCTATATTAATTAAATTAACACGAATTCTTCATTTTTTTCCCCTGTTAGTGGTATATTTCAACGCAAATCAACTTTTAACATTCCCTCTATCATGTATCTGCTTATAGTAAAATCACACGATATTCAGTGTTGCGGCAGATTGTGGGAGGACACAAGTTGACATGGATCTATCTTCCAGTGTCCACGGAGGGCAGTGAGGCCTCTGATGACTCGGGAATATGGATGTCAGCACTCAAATGTTACATATGTGGAGATTTATTTCGGAAACTTCGAATACTGCCTTGTGGACACTTTTAGGAGAAGTGAACGTGGTGTGATGACCTGTCCACATCCAGAATGTGACTATTCGCTGAGAATCATGAATTTGAGAAGATGGACTATGAAAAACAAAGCAGCTGCAGAAGCTGTTGGGATGTTGAGAAAGAAAATCCATGATAAAAGGGTATGTCGTCATTTGATATTTAAATCTTTGTTTATGAATTCCGATGTACTTCATGTCACAACTAACTTATTTGTGAAATGAAATACGCTTCCTTCTAATATCTAAGTGGCTTCTGACTTAAATCCAGTAATTAGATTGACATTGTACCCTTAACTTAAAAGATTGATTGCAATGCGTATAATATAACTTAAGCCTTGCTCTCTTTTATACCGCATACAAAAGATTGTAGGTAATTTGACTTTTAAATATGAAAACAAGAAGATGTGGTATGATTGCCAATGAAACAACTCTCCACAAGAGACCAAATGACATAGAAGTTAACAACTATAGGTCACTATAAGCACATAAAAAGTATAATCAGTTTAAAGCAAGTTAACAAAAAACACGAAATTAAAAACTTGAAGTTTAAATTAGTGTGCTTTGTTCCGTATTATATGTACTGGATATTTAATATTGACCGGGGGAAGCTATTGAAATATTGATGAAACAATCCTTATAGTTTGCTATATTGTTTTCACAGGAAAGTGCAACACTGACAAATCTTGAGCTTGGAAACCAACGTCTGTCTTTACCTAGGATCCTGTATACAGTCTCTCGACAGCCCCAGGAGGATACCACAACACCTACTAATAATAAGGAACATATGACTATAATTCGTTATTAAGAATGGACCCAATCAGCAAATCGCATCTGTCATTAAACACAGAGGTCAAATCTTGGAGGTCATTAGCTACATTAATTTGTGTGGGTTTGGTAGGAGAGTTCTCTGTGGTACTAGTTTCTTACTGCTCTTATTTGATTAATTAACAATGTGCCATATAATGAACTGTAGTCCTTGTTCTTCAATGACATTTTTCGCCTATTTTTCGAAATTCATTGAAGTAAGAATGGGTAACTTTTTTAAACGCTGAAATCCCTTATTTTAAAATTGTTTGTTTATATTAACAATGTGCCATAGAATGAATAAAACCATCCTGTTTCTTTAATGACATCTTTGGCGTTCTTTTTTGAAACCTATTAAAGAAAGGAATTACATATGTTTCTTCTCTGTTTTCTTAGCTTATGAATGAAATTAATCGATCTCAACTCACTCGTACTAAATTAATGTACATTGTGACCCGTTTTCATTTCAGGGCTGATATGCATAAAACTACTTAAGTTAAGATTTGTTCCGAACGGACGGATTTTTCTACATGTCCTACGATAAATTAGTACTACGATTGGATATCTTAACTTAAGTGGCTTTATGCATATCAGCACATCATACCTTAAAGTCATATGAAACGAGTCTCTGGTGATTATAATGATAAGGAAAGTATTAAATAAAGCATGCATTTATACTAAACTAAGTGCTCTGTGTAAACATTTATTACGAACCCATAATGTATAATAAAACTAAAATATTTAATTCGGTGATTGGTGATTGGAATCTTTGACTGCTTATTAACGCTCGGGTTTGTTTGCCGATCGTGACCTTGATAAACAACCAATACATAATCCTAAAGCATTGGTAAACAAAGTGAGATGATAGACCGATGGTTATTTGTCAATTTGTTGGTTTTTTATATATTTTCCTCGCGTCTCCGTTTGATAGTTAAACTTTACCATAGCAGGTGTTAAATGAATAGCGTATTAAACATTTCCCTTCATAATAGGCTAATACTGTCTTCCTTCCAAGTTAATTTACTTTTTTTTCATCACGGTTTTTCCTTCGCACTTGCGCTGTGGGATTGCCGAATTTCTAACGAGGTGTTATGGTTATAGAAATTGCATAACGAAAAGGTGTCGGTGAATTAGAGAATGGGAAGACAATTATTCAATTGCAGTACATTAACCATTTTAACATTAATGGTTTCATTGAAGTAACTTGTACTCTACATACACACACACACATACACAAATCCAAGATAATAATTGTAATTGTAATTTTTTGCAGCATATCATTCAAGTCTGTACAACAGTATCTTATCTTTCATGTCTGCAATTAGCAACTGGTTTGTGTCTTTGTTAAGGAATAGACTTGTGGGCCTTCTTAAACCATCTTCAGACGATAGAAGCTGTTTATGTTCTTTCCCGTCTGGGGATATAATTAGGACCTTACTCTGGCCCATGTCTGCAACAAATATGTTGCCATTGTTGTCAACAGCCAGACGTTTTGGTACAATTAGAATATCTCTTTCATGGAAGTTCCAACAATATTTCCACTACAAAATCACAACATGTAATAGCCTGCGCATTTCTATTAGTAAAATAAATGTTGTCGTCGAATGTTGTAACGCATGTAAAATCATCTAGTTCACATTCTAAAATGGTTGAAATGTCATTGTTTTAAGATTTACCATTCGAATGCCCTTTTCCCCAGCACAAAAGATCATTTTACCTTCCTTAAATACGATACCGTGCGCTTCAGAATCGATAAAAATTTTGTTTTCGACCGATTTTGAGTCCGTATTTACTACACTTATAACGTTTGGCGAACAACCAACAGCAGAAACGGCAACTGTGTTGTTATCAATAGCTGTAATTCCATATGGTCGGGGCTTTATACTAAGGTTAAAATCGGTTTTCATCCAGAAACGTCAAAACACCTTGCTGGAAACAAGAAAGTACAACTTTGCCATCTGGTAATAAAATACAATCTTCAATAGTTTCTACATATGTCTTAATCGTTTTTTGTAAGTTGAGTGTTATGTTATCTATGCTTCTTTTATGGGCCAGCGGTATTACGATCTGGGCTTGCTTCATTTTGCGATTGACAAGGGGAATGTCCGAATGTATATTATCAATGATTGCGCATCCGAAACTATCTACATTTTGTACAATTTTTTTTTAATTCAGACTGAATTTCAATTTTGAAGTCTACTTTATCCAATTGGCCACCTTCAATAAGACAATGTATAGTACTATCTGCGTGATTGATTTCCTTTTCTATCCTTTTCATTGTAAGAAATGCCTGCAGTTCAGTGCCATCTTTATTAACTTTGTTAAGACACGTTTGACACTTAGTTAATTTGTTCTTCAATTTGTCAAGCTTATTATTCAGCTCTTTCGTTCTTCTGCCAACCTTATCTGCGATTTCTTTTAATTCTCGCAACAAAATGTTTTGAATCTCGTCAAGATGAGCATTTAATTTTGTTCTAGTTTCTTTAACTTGGTTCAAAATACTCTTGGTATTCTGTATTTGTGTTTCCATTGTAGCTTCCCTATCTTTGCGTATTCGTTTGATATTTTCGGAAACATCTTCAATAGATCCATTAATTTCTTGAAAAGCTGCCGACATCTTTATGTTCTTTAGGACTTCATCGATGTGGATCACTTGCGTACAGTCCTTATGATTTTCAACGAGGCATTGTTTACAGCAAAGCTGTTCATGAAGTGAACAGAACCTTAGATATTTTCTACAATGTTTATCACAGAACTCGGTCGATTCATCGACATATTGTGCAATTTCATTGAATTCCTCAATCAGAATCGTTTTATGATTCACTCTAGATAAATTATGATGTTCTCTACATTCTTCACAAAGTCCTTTCTTACAGTCACGGCACCAATATACTGACGGTTTTAAAGTACGGCGACAACTACACATATTGCAACTGTCTGACATCTTTAACCCTGCAATTGATTATATGAATGATTTATTTAAAGGGGCATTAGCTACGAGAAAGACAAAAAATTAAAATAAGATTCTTTTTATTTCAAGTATTAATAAAACCGGGATTTTGAAATACTCTTTCGTTATAAGCAGTAATAGATCCGTGTTTTACTCACTTGGCTTGTAATAATTAAAAAATATATTTCTGTTCTTATTTTCTATTCTATAAACTACATAACTACCTTTTAGCTACAGATCTACAACTCTCAATTTAAGCTACACGTACCGTTCTTATCTATGAAGTCATGCATATTCAATAGCTTTGTAGGCATGTCAAAATCGTATCATACGCGATAATGACTTCATTAACCAGTATTAAAAAGATAAATATAACTTAACAGCAGTTTGGTCCAAATTTGTCAAAATAAGCTCAAAAACATCGCTGATGTATTATTGACGTGCAAGTGAATAATTCGAGCTCACGTAGTATTCATGTAAACTTCAATTTAAACCCTTAGCTTGAGATGGGTTACGCATGTAATTGGCGTGCTCAGCTATCAAAAGGAAAATAATGTCAACATTGAAAGTGAACTTTTTCGTTTACTGATTTCATCCACAAAAATCATTCTTACACAGGTAAAAACGATGATAAACATATTGTTTTAACCTATAACATGAAAGCAAACAGACCTAGAAAAATTCAATTGTACGTAGTCGCTATCTACTTATATTTGTATTTATGTTTATATCGGGTTATATGACCGTCGGCAGTCTTCGGAGGTCATCTCGATGATTAATAAGATGACGTCTAGACTAAAATACACACGGAATTCTATATATTATCGCGTCCATGCATTGTAAAAATTATTTAATTTTGACTTTTTGTAATTTTGATATACGTTTTAGTATGTTATACATCAAATATTAGAATTTGAGTCAAATCGATTAACAAAACAAAAAGTGGTACTAACAGCATCGTAATGGATTTTATTCATTTACACATTCCTCATAGTCTTACCAATACGCTATACATGTGTGTGTGTGTGTGCGTGTGCGCTGTGTTCTTTTGGTTTATCTCGCTTACTCTTTTGGTCAGATAATTATACCTTTAGTTGTTATCTACTTTTTTCTTTAGCTATTGCAATTAATTTTGATCGACTCATTTATACCGCAAATATAAAAGTAAGAAGATGTGGAATGATTGCCAATTAAACAACTCGCCACAAGAGACCAAATGACAGAAATGAACAACTATAGGTCACCGCAAGGCCTTCAACACAGCGTAAAACCCATACCGCATAGTCAGCATATTGAGAAAATGCACATTAGAGCTAAAGAAATTGCTTATAATATGCATAACTTGTTTCTTTTTATTAAATATCCCGGATATTGTTCATCTAGGTCCTGATGAATCAATTGTTTAGCTATCAACTATTACACTATTAACATTCGTGTGTCGTATAATGGATGCGGCTTCACTGTTTATAAAGTAAAAGAGGGGCAAAAGATACCAGAGGGACATTCAAACTCATAAATCGAAAATAAACTGACAACGCCATGGCTAAAAAAGAAAAAGACAAACAGACAAACAATGGTACAGAAAACACAACATAGAAAACAAAAGACTAAGCAACACGAACCCCACCAAAAACTGGGGGTAATCTCAAGTTCTCCGGAAGGGTAAGCAGATCCTGCTCCACATGTGGCATCCGTCGTGTTGCTCATGTTAGTACAAACCCGGTAAATAGTCTAATTCGGGGTCTCATTCGTGAAAAGGGAACGGGATTGTAGTTACTACAATAGGAACATATCCGCTATCATCTGTGAAACGGATATTCCATAACGGTCAACCAACTCGTGAGGGCGTCCGTAAAGTTTACGAAGGGATGATTTCAACTTCACCATTTGGAACTCTTGGTTTAATAGCTTCCTTGTGAGCAGCAACCCTCTATCAAGGAAATCATGATAGGAAATACAAGCCTGGGAATATCGTATTATATGATACTTCAAATAAAAAAAAAGAATGAATATGATTTAGATATATGGGTGCCACATGTGGAGCAGGATCTGCTTACCCTTCCGGAGCACCTGATATCACCCCAAGTTTTTGGTGGAGTTCGTGTTGCTCAGTCTTTAGTTTTCTATGCTGTGTTTTGTGTATTATTGTTTCTCTGTTGGTCTTTTTTTTTCTTTTTAGCCATGGCGTTGTCAGTTTATTTTAGACTTATGAGTTTGAATGTCCCTTTGGTATCTTTTGCCTATCTTTAAGATACTTGAATGGCTAATTACTATAAAACACTTTATTTTATCAAAATCTTCAGAAATGTACTGCTCTTGAAATGTTTTCATGACGTACCCTATAGTTTGTCGACAGCTTTTCTGCATGCAGTGATCTTAATCATGACACCTTTTGTTAGAAATCCAACCATCTTAGCGCAAGTGCAATGGAAAAACCGTGAAGAAAGAAAAAAATCAACAACAAAAAATGTAGTACAAACCGTTATCGAAAGAAACAACTGTTATGACAAAGTTTAACAAACAAATTGGAAAGCATGGCAACTATATACACATCTCATCTCACTTATTTCTCATGTGCTCCATGCTTCTGTGTTGATTGTTTATAAAGGTAACAATTCTGTAAACTTCGGCAAAAAACTCTAAAGCTAGTTAGTAGCTTAACTTTTCAATCAACAATCACGATGATATACGACCAGGGTTTTTTAAAACGACCTTGGCTACCCATGAGGGTCTTGCACGGTCGGTACAATGAAATATGTTTCGTCGATTCTACGTTATGAATTCGAGGAAAATGTAAAAAAAAAAGTGCACACATGACTTTATTTAGTATAGACAAAGGATTGGTTCAATAATTTCCTTAACTTAAGATATACCACAAAACAAGTACTAGTATGACAAAAATACCGAACTCAAAAGTAATTCAAAAAGGGGAAGTCCATAAAAACTAACAAAACCATACGTTATCAACAAACGGAAAGAGTGGAAAACAACTGTCATATTCCTGACTTGGTACAGAACTTTTTCGAAAAAAAATAAAGGGGCTTGACCTGGTTTTAGCTGGTTAGCTAAACCTACCCGCTTCTTTGACAGTCGTTTAAAGTTCCGTTATATCTTAAATTAAATCGTATAGAAACAGAAATATGACTAGCGTTGTATAGCTTTAAACTGACATAATCCTTTATCATAAAATCGAACAAACATATTATAAGATATAAAGTCCACTATTTTAAAGAATATTAATATACTTAGTAATGAAAATGTTTAATCCTTCAGAATGATTAAACATTGATTAACAAAACAACTAATTTTGGTTTAAGTTTAAAGTGATACATTTGGTAATAGAGGCTCCTCATGGGGTTATTATTATGTGATTACTTGGCCGTTTTTATAGTGATTATTTGATTACCAGACCAAATATTTCATGATTATTTGATTATTTGATAATCTAGGACGGTATTTTTGATTGTTTGATTATCTTTTTAAAAAAGAAATTTAATGATTATGTGATTATATTGGCAAAAAAATTGTGATAATGTGATTACTTGGACACCCCCATGAGGGGCCTCGTAATACAATCGTATATTTATAATGATACTTACAGGTGATATTATCAATTTGTATTTATTTCATCCCCATTTATTCATATGGATATTTTGTGCGTCGTAATGGAAACGTCCAACTTCCGAAGCAAGGTTGTCGGCTCTCCGGACTTTCCCGAAGTCCTGCGTTTGATTGACGAGTTTATGAGCTTCGGTCCTTGCTTGGAATTTGGGAAACGTCATTACTATTCAATTGACACAAACCGTGATCATCAAACCAAACACCCAGTTTAAATTTGTAAGATAAAATATGTAAGATTTGTTATAATTAAAATAATAGATTGTAAACCAAATAAATTGTCAATACTCCAAGTTTATTGAATCGATATAGTATATATACTATAGGGCTTACATGATATATCATTGATATAGCTATGTAAACATCGCTGCACATAAGGCGTATGTGCTCACACAAAAATGTCAGTTTATGAGTTTATGCGTTTTGATTCTCTCTATATGCCACCTCTTTCGATGATATTGATTTTGTTGACTACACCAACCTTTTAGCAAACTCATAAAATGTGCATTTCATATGTAAATATATTAAATGACACCTTATTCTTTAAAAAATGAAGAATACGTTTAACCGATATCGAAGCTTTTAGTAACTACTACATTTAATTATTGCACTATGCCCTATACTTTTGTGTGGGTTTAGTCACGTTTCTCCAACATTTGATAATTTGACTAAAACAATATTAAGGATTAGGGGGTCCTCATAAGGACTGGCATCTTTATATTTACCTGTAATTCACCTATATCAGCTCTTAACTAAAATATTGTAAAAAGGGATATTGTTTAAAGATATATATTTAAACATTAACAAACTTTTTTTTTACAATAATTGGTTTTTCATATATTTTTGGTCGAGTATAACCAGAAGTATAACCAGAAACTGTTACGTATTTATTTTTATCTGTATTTGAGTTACAAAATCAAAAAGTTATTCCATGAATAAACAAAGAAAATCCAAATAAACTGAAAATTTCATAAAAATTTACCAAGAAATAACCTCAAAAGGATTTTGTTTTAAATTAATTTTTATAGAAAATAACTTAACTATCGAACTGTTCACTGACTGTTCCTCACTTTAGTAATTTATTTCTTGGTAAATTTTTATGAAATTTTCAGTTTGATTTGAATTTTTCTTGTTTATTCATGGAATTTTTTGTTGAATAACTTGATATAGTTTTGTATTTGTGTTACATGTAGATGGTCAAATTTAAAACGATGCGCAACAACAAAGTTTTATTTACGAGAAAGTCACAGAAAGCTGTTGTCTTCTGGTGCAAAGAACCATGTATCTGCCTAGTCGTTCTGTCTATATATCATAAGAGCCGAAGTCGGTGCTCCTGGCATGCTGTCCAAGCCAGTTGTATATCTGTCCACTTTTTCCACAAAAAAGGGAGAATACAAATTGGGTACATCACGTCGTGAACTATAGGGTGTTTAACTGTGGGAACTGGCTTTGGTGCATTGTGAGCTACAAGTATTCTCGATTTGTCACTTAAACTTTGGACAATTAAAGCAAGTTGACTAAGAAATTTAAATATACTACATCTTTGATAATAAGCAGTGTTTGATACTTTTATATAAGCTTAATTACTCAAGCTATTATAAATTCTTAATAGCTCTCAGAATATAAAATGTTTATTTTTATTCAAGATCGCAACATTGGAATCAATAATACATTATTATGGAAAATAGAGAAAAAAATATGAAAACAAAGTAAAATAAAAATTTACATCACTGTGCTAGATTATATCGCCTTTTAAAATCTTGGGGAAACTAAAAAAATGTATGAAAAACCAATTATTGTAAAAAACAATAAATATTTTGTTAATGTTTTAATACATATCTCTAAAAAGATACCCCTTTTTAACAATATTTAGTTAAGAACAGGTGAATTACAGGTAAATATCAAGATGCCAGTCCTTGAGGGCCCCTTGATCCCTAATGTGGTTTTAGTCTAATTATCAAATGTTGGAGAAACGTGATCACACCGTTATGTGACACTTTCGGAATTTTGGGTCCTCAATGTTCTGCAACTTCGCAGTATATTTGGCCTTTTTTACCATTTTGATTCGAACGTCACTGATGAGTCTTTTGAATACAAAACGCGCGTCTGGCGAACAAAATTTTAATCCTGGTACCTATGTTGAGTTCATTGATATGACATACCAACTGGGACGATGCACTGCTGGTGGAAGTTTCCTCCCTGAGAGCATCATCATCCCAGTAGTCAACACTTCTGTGTACACATGAATTATCATTGATACTGTCATATTTATAAATTAGCTGTTTACAAATTTTAGAATTTTTCAAAATAATACGGATTTTATACCCCAGGAATAGATTACCTTAGCTGTATTTTGTCACAACCTTTAGGAATTTTGGGTCCTCAATGCTCTGCAACTTCGTACTTAATTTGGTTTATTTTCAATTTTGATTCGAGCGTCACTGATGAGTCTTTTGTACGAAACGCCCGTCTGACGTACAAAATTTTAATGCTGGTATCTATGATGAGTTTATTGATATAATTGGCAGATGGATGACTCTCACTGTAGATTGTTCCAATAGGGAACTTCAACTTGTTTAGTTCCCTTGTAAATGGATAGTGTTACTTTCCAAGTAAAAACAAAATGACATATTGATCTATCCGCCAAGAAATAATTTAATGTTATTATATCATATTTTGTATAATGAGCACTGTAGGTTGATCTCGTTGACGAAAAACCAAAGCCTTGATTGATGTAATAGGGAACAACAGATTATCATCAGAAGAAAACTATAAGATGCTTCTGTTAATTTGATATCCATTAAGAACACAGATAATTAACATCTCTGCAAAAGAAATTTATCTAATATATCTATAGGCGTAAGATATTGGACTCCTTCAGAAGCCTATTGATACAGCGATATTGAGTTCCTCTGAGGAAAGAATCTATTACCTCCTGGTTGAAATTTTTTCCTCTGTATTCATAAACGAAGGTTCCAATTATGAATCAGATAAAAATAATCTAAAGAGAGTTTCAACAATGTGTATTTGATTGTAAACAATACGGGACACTGTTCATAGCTGGAGATGACAATAACTTTCAAATATCCTTTTCAATATATTACGAGGCAGATACTTATTGTGAAATGATTTTTATCATACATTGCGAGATGACTTTATAATTTTACAATATGTCTTAGATAATATGTCCCTAATATATGCCATGCTTAAAGTTTTATACGCCCGACGCTCGTTTTGTCTACAAAAGACTCATCAGTGACACTTGAATCAAAAAAGTTTTAAATGCCAAATAAAGAACGGATTTGAAAAGAATTGAGGATCCATCATTTAGTAAGGTTTTCAAAAAAAGCTAAGACTCAGAAATTAGCAATACAGATATGACATTTTGATTGGATAACAATTATTTTGAATTTTACAATATGTCTTAGAAAATATTCAAATATTTCAAATATTCGGCTTTCAGCGCTTCGGACGCATGAAGTAATAAAGTGGTGGTGTTTTCATTTTTTATACTCAGACTTAGAGATTAGAAATAACAAAATGACCTTTAAATTGGAAGATGCAAAAAGAATGAATATATCCAACTTCTATCACGTGACTGTTTCAAAGGCTTAAAATATCCTATCTATCAGATCAGAAGGGTATATTACACTATCAAAAATGAAATCATACCATGACATGAGCTGCAGTCCACAATATATCATTAACACAATAGAAGATACCACAAGAGTTATAATTTTATACATTCCACCCGTATTTAATCGAACTGAAACTTTCAGTTGCCCTTGTTTCGAAAAAGTTAGATGATCAAGTCATTTATGAAGTTGAAAAGCATTGAAAACCAAAATTTACAAAAGTAGCGCCAAATCTGTCAAATGCCATCCCTGCAGGTTTAACATTGTATCGATCAGAACAGTTTGTATCAAGAGATAATGTTTGTTAAATAAAATAACATTATATACATTTGTTGACTTCAATTTAAGGAGTTACTATTTCTGCAGTAGTAGAAAATAATATTAATATGACTGTACATGCTGTACTATTACGTCCTTCTATGTACTTTCAATATTTTCAAGCTATAAATTTATTACTCTCTAAAGATGTACAGTCCAATCCAACAGAATTTAAATACGGATTAAACACATAATTTCATTCTTGAATTACACGTAACATACTCGAATTGATATAAATGTTAAAATTCTGGACGCAAAAATTTCAAAAAGCAGTATTCAAATAATCTTTGCCAACACTTCTATTCGACAAACACAATTTTGTATTTGTATGTTGTGAATGTTAAATTGTAATCTCGCCTATGAGGAGAAAAGTGATCGTTTCAGTCATAACAACGTTTTGTAGATTAATGATTGTTTCGGAAGTTTAAATTATCTAATTTTAAAATTTTGCATATTTTTAAGACAATTGGTTAAACCTTGAAGAGAGCAAAGGATACCAAAGGGACATTTAAATTAAAAAAAAGTCAATTCAAGACGCGCAAGTCAATATTTCTCTAAATGAGCCAACTATTGGTTTCAGTAATTGAATCAGTTTATTCAGGTCTTGTACCGATGATCATTTTTGCTATAAAATAGCTAAATAAATAACGACGTCAACAGTTTCTGGTCATCAATAGTCTCAAAGACAATAAATAAAAAAAGCATTACATGGCAAATACTCCCATAAGGAGACGTCTAATAATTTTGAAGGGTTAAATGGATAGATACTTCGCAAAAAAATGAAAAATTTATATTGTGTTCATTAAATAAAGAAGCACAAATTCATAAATATTAACATGTTTTTCTCCTAAATAAGATATCATCATCGATTTTATATTGAGAATATCAATTCTCTATATGTAGCCACAGCTTCACGTATCCTAAATAAAAAAATTATATTGGACATGGTTGTGATGCCTATCGGCAAACTATTTTTTAACTAACTTGATACGGAACAGTGTTTAAAAAAGGTTTAAGAGTCGGAAAAGTCTGCCGATTGAATATCTATTTTTTTAAATAACTATAGTCTGTTGTTTTTATACTGTTCTTTTAATAAGTTTATGAAACTAGTAAATATAGGAGAATTAGTTTAGAGCGATTACTTTTATGGATTCTCTCATAGTTTAAAGTCAAAACTAACTAGCGGTGTTTCGTGTAAAATTGTTTTCAAAAATCTAATTTGTTCATGACTCTTTTATGTTAAATATTTATTTAATTCGGTCCTTCCCTAATTTGATCATCAGCATGGCTTAAGGAATTATTGCCAGAGGTATTTGAGATGACACGTCCAGGAATTCAAGCGATTTCCTGTCGGGCTTTAAAACTCTTATTACACACTTTCGTAATGCAGGTTCATGCATCGCTTCACTGCTGAGCGTATCGATCAGTGTACACGGCCGGTGATTTGGAACTTTTCATTTAAAAACTATCTTGTGTAATATACATCATGTGTACATTTTTTTGTAGAGTCCGACAGTGATACACTAGACATAACTAAACTCATACGTGTAGTAAATTTTACTACCACTTGTTTATGAATGACATTTCTGGTGTAATAAATGATATTTATGAAAAATTCCAACTAAAGGTTTTATGAAGTAAAAATCTATTTAGATATTTTCCAATGGTAAAATTTGGAAAATGTAAGTATGTACTCGTTGTCACTTATTATGGACATTTTGAAGCATATGAATATTTATTTCACAAAAATGTACGCATTTGTCGATCATTGGTTTATACAGATAGAAAGTTACAGAAAGTTACGGATCTATAAATAGTCAAAATTTAAAATATGTGTATTATAAATAAGAAAGAAACCTCCAGAACCAACCGGATTTAAATTCAGATCTATATCTTACTTGGTTTGCTTCGTCGAAGTTATTAACAGAGTAAAATCAAAGATTTATTTTTCAATTAGATTGTTCTAGAACAGTCAAAGAAATTTGTCATCACAATTGTTAGTTATATTGTATAATAATGTGAACCTTGTGATTTAGCACGTGAAATTCCGACAACGTGTGACTACCATGTAAAAAGAAGGATTCTTTAAAATACCTATTGTCAATTTCAAGTTTCTGTTCCGACATGCATGTAATAAATGTCACTGGACGTTAAAAGTTCCAAACCATTATTATCATCTTCGTCAAATATTGCTGTTGTTTTTTAGATGTACATGTATACATTCCAAGTTATCCCTATACTACCTCATTTACATAAAAGGTTATATATATATATATATAACATAGATATTTTTAAAATGCAAAGGGAATTCTAAAGATGTAAGTCCATAAGGCTGACATAGTTCGGTAATGCTTCGAATTATATACAAACTGAGCATATATAATAACTGCCATATTTCGAATTCCTGTGTTCAGAAGTTCATTTGTGAAATCAAAGAAAAGAGAACCATCGTTATCTGAGTGAATCTACGTCTCGATCAAGCTTCATCAATTGATTACAGAATATTCAAGATTTACGACTTTCTTGATTGAAAAGATGTCGGCTATGATTGCCAATGAGATAAACTATGCAGCAGAGACCAAATCAGCCCAATTAATTTTTGTGTGTACTATAACAACTCAAGCCGTAATTCTGATGTATTGCAAGTCGATCACATCTGTTATAACAGATAGGTGCATGGAAACAATACCACCTAACTAAGTTTAAGAAGATTTAACAACCCTATTTTGTGCATTATTCGCTAGGGAATATACTATTTCGCAAGGATTATAAGCAAATGCTATATTTCAATTCTAGTCCTAAGCAAAAGCGCTTTTTTTTGTCTGACAAGCTTAATTTTTGGTTAAATGATCATACAAGTAAGGGGCAAGGATTTATGATTTACAATTCGGGTAGGCTTTGGCTGACTTCGTGTCATACCCTTGCCCTGTACTCGTTATTTTTCACATAAGTCATTTAAATTTCAGATCCTTCAATTTGCATATAAATATAATTATTCAAATTTCGTTTAAAAACTTACACACCAGAGACGCATAGTCACGTATTTCTTAGTACAACATGCAGGAATTAACCTTTTGTCGACAGAGATATGACAACGAGACATTTTTAGATGGTGACGTTCCCTTGTCACCATCGTATGGTGTTTATATATCTCAACTTGTTCGATTCATTCGTGTAAGTAACAACGTATTTGATTTTAACGTAAGGAATCTCCGTATTACTGAAAAATTATTACACCAGGGTTTTCGATATCACAAACTTTGCCAAAACACTTACTAAATTTTATCATCGGTACGATGACATCATTCGTAAATATGAATCAACGTGCAGACATCTTATACGTTCAGGTATTTCACATCAAATCTTTTATGGTAATATTCTATACAAAGCACACAAATGTCGTCATTCACCTGAAAAGCAAACCAAACCTTTAAAGAGACTTATTCAGAAAGGATCTAGTTACGATGCTGTTGTCAGGTCATTAAAGATGGCATTTTTTTTGGAATTAATATTGATTCACTCATAGGGTCTTTGCATCGGAAATAAACACATTTATTCTAAAACCAGTTGTTGGCATGATACGGGTTATGTTCTTCTCGTATATTTTATGATAGAATGATACTAAACCCCGTACGGGAGGGATTGTGCTTGATTTTCATATGATGAAGACATAATCTTTCAAACAGTTTAATTGTGGTCTGGAGCTGGCATGTCAGTAACTGCTAGTAGTCCTTTGTTAATTTATGTATCATTGTAATTTTCCCTTGTTCCTTCTGTTACCTATTTTGACATCGGACTCGGACTTCTTTTGAACCGAGTTTTACTGTGCGTATCATTTTTAACCCCGCCGCATTTTTGCGCCTGTCCCAAGTCAGGAGCCTCTGGCCTTTTTAAGTCTTGTATGTTTTTTTTTAATTTTGGTTCATTTATTAGTTTTGGAGTTTAGTGTGACGTTTATTTTTGCTGAACTTGTACACATTTTTGTTAAGGGGCCAGCTTAAGCCAGCCTACGGGTGCGGGGTTTTCTCACTGTGTTGAAGACCAATTGGTGGCCTTTGGCTGTTTTTTGCTCTTTGGTCGGGTTGTTGTCTCTTTGACACAATCCCCATTTCCATTCTCAATTTTATTGATACTACAGATTCCCAAAAATCCTTCGGTTTGCATACAAAAATATATTATTATTTGAACAACAATTTTGAATTTACACCCACCAAACCAATAAAAACGTATAGCTGAGCATACTTTGCAGGCATTTAGATATATTGAGGGACCATTTATAACAACTCATATAAAAACAAACACGCTCTTTTCATAAGAAAACAAATATGTGAATAAAAGTTTATTTGATGAGGAAAATTAGTCTCCTTTGACCTCTAATTAACCTGTTAATAAATACTAAAACTAATTGATTAGCTTAATTTTCTAATGAATGCCAATCCTTTGATGTAATAAATGATACTTGACATTCTATTCAAAAAATAATTCCCAGAGAAATTATCTCCAGGTGACTGCTATTTGAATTTTATTGCGTATACATCGACAGAATAAAGAATTCCGGTTTACTAAATTAAACACATGTACAATGGTATCTCTCTAATAATTTGGGGAAAATATAGCATTAAAATGATTATTCTTTTATTCTTTATATCTAAATCTTTATGATAATTGCAAAAAACGTAATCGAAAATTGTTCCTTTTTTTAGTAAAACACTGCTGGAATTAAAAATTTGAATTCTATTTTCAATGAATTCATACAATTATTTTGATGTTCATTGTCATCGGATATTTAATCTTGGTGTACTAAACTCGCCATTCTCTTTCTGTTCATCCATTCAAAATGATAACATTCACACCTGTAACAGTGTACGCTTGAGGCTAAGTTGCTTCCAGGTGAAGTGGAAACGAATTGTTTTACAAAATGCTTATCTATTCGAGAAATAAACAATGCCTTTCCGAAATAATAGCTATTCACACAGACTTTGCGTTGACATGGATGTCGACATTATTAAGGTAAATAAAAACAAAAAAAATATTTTCAGTTCAATATCAGTAAATAATTTGTGTTCAATAAATATTTCCGGAAAAAATCGCAACTGTTACTAAATAAAATTAAATCGAAAATATATACCGAAACCATAGGATACTTTATTTAATCAATGAAAACGTTACAGGTGTGTTTATTTTCTTTCATTCTTATTGTGTCATTATTAGTTACGAGAAACGGTCATCTGCGCGCTTTTAATTACGGAAAAATTCGACAAGCGATTAAGATTTTAACTGATTTTTAATTTCATACCAAGCATTCAAAATCAGGCAAAAACGTCACAACCCGATGACCTATTGGAGGGAAAAGAAATTTAAAACTTTGTGAATGTGTTTTCTAAAAATTATAATGAGTATATTTAGATGATAAGTAAAAATTCGTGAATTTTCTCTTTAACATCCTGACATTCAGAAGATTTTCAACCCTGTAAGATTTCATCTACCAATTGTGTTGTTCAAGACATTTATTGTATTACTTATCGTTCTTTAAAACATCTTAAAAATAAGTCCAAGTGTGGTAGAACGAGATTTTCAAATTGAGCAATCGGTTATACTTTTTATATAGAGAGTATTCCAAACCAAGTTCTTTCAAACTCGGAATGCTTTTGGTAATGTCGATTTTACTGATCATTATTGGTATATATGAATATGTATATTAAACTCAATTATTGATTGATTGATTGATTGAATGGTGTTTAACGCCATTTTCAGCACTGTTGTGCTATTTCGTGGCGGTCAGTTTTTATTCGTGAATAATATTATCCATAATTTACAAAATAAGACATATTCGAACTTATTTCTAAGTATATATGATAAGTACTAGAACACACTCACATTTAGAGCGTGGTTGAAAGTATGTAAACTGTTGGAGGATGAATTTTTGTAAAAGATTTTATGACTGGAGAATTTCAGGAAAGGTATCAAAAGTCACAGGTACTTGTTGACAGGACAATTTTTTTAGCCCTCCCTTTTTTTTTCCAAAGTCTGTTATTTTTTGTTTTCTGTTTTTCTGTATACTATGAACATACATATGGTATGATTAAAGTGTATTTGCTATTTACTACCAATTCCAAGTTTACTATCCACCGCGGTCACTGATATATTATATTTGAATTGATAGTAAATAGCAAATTCACTTTATTTATAGTATATGTATGATCATAGTATACAAAAAAACGCGAATATAATTGTCCTGTCCCCAAGTGCTTATGAAAATTATATGTTATTTTAAAACAGTCCTAAACGGAAGTCTTGTCTATGACTTAAAAGTCTGTCCGATGACGGAAACAATATCCGGACGCCTTTATGTTCGTTTTCCTCCCAAAATAACCCGAACTGAATAATCATAAGCGAGGATGACAAAGGCGACTATGCATGGTACTTATAGGACACAGAGGCATGATGATTCATTTATTGTGGAAGGAAGAGAAGCGACACACAAAATGGGGTCTTCTTATTTAATAGTATAGATGATACCGAAATTTCTAGCAAGAAGTCTAATTCTAGGCACATCACGATCTACTCGCAAAGGGATTTGCGAATAAACGTTTGTAAAGATATATAGTAAAACAGATGAAATCATACTATATTTATAAAACTAAAAAGTACAAATTGAATGTAATCATTTTCTTTTCAAATATATGAAATAGCCAATAATTATCCAAAAAGAAACGGGAAAACCCGTTATTATTACAAAAACATCCACAATAACATACAAAATAAGAAAAACGGACAACTAAAGAATAGAGACAAAACAACGGTTCAAACCTAAACCGACAGGTCTCTACGTTTAACTTGACTGTTTAACTCATTGATCTTAACCATGTTAACCTTGCGTCTTTCAACTTATACTATACGATTGCCTATTATGTATATATAAAGGTACAAGCCATGTGTGTCCGTTGTACCGATGTGTATCATATGTTCATTTATATATATAAAATAGACATCTAAATTGCAACACATTGGTAGCCGAGAGGTAAGTCGATGTGTTGATGTCAGTCACACATAACAGATTTCAAGGAGGGGTTCGATTCCCAGTGAAGGCATATATAATTACAAAAATGGATGTAAGTTTTTAAATTAATTCCATTTGTGAACAGAAATCAGTCAATTTGCCAATTTAAACTTAATGAAATAATACACACATAGGAAACAATTGAATATAATTTGGTGAGCTCATTTCAGCGACAGCTTTAGGGAGTGTTGATTATAGAAAAAGAATCCACGGCAAATGAAAAGGCTGACGTCACGACAATGGTTTAAAGAAAAAGAAACCACGGTAAATGAATAGGCTGACGCCATGGCAATTGTGTAAGTATATTTACTGTAAGATTATTATATTTATTAGGTTATTTGGAAGCATGATTGAAGTTATCTCTTCGTCAGATCTAGAGTAAATATTGTAACAAAATAACCCAACTCACTAGGTTAACTGTATTCCAACAATTTTTCGCGAGCAATTTATCTATGCGACCTTCGCGGGTATAAACAAAATGCGAAAACATATTGTTGCTTATATCTCAAACTTGGATATTCATTAATTTGAATACAACAACAAAGTTTTAAAAATTCGCAAAAGAAATATCCGTCAAAATTGTAAATTAGTTTACAATATGTTTACTCTGCTTGAAATACAGAATTTCGCTATCATAAATGGCCACTATTTTATGTTAAATTAAGGTTGATGAAATCTGATAAACATGAAGGGTGATGTAATAATTGTAAAAGATGCGCACCATGCCGACGCGACTGGTGTCAATATTTTTGGAATTCTTGCGATTGTAGCTTTTTGTGCTCCCTCAATTGCATATTTATATCTGGATTAGCAAATATGATATTTAAACTGGCATTAATAGTATATCATCTTCACTTTTAAACCTCCATTGAGGTATTTTCTTTCAGAACGATAGGTCATTTTTTTAAAGAATCAACCCGGACGATACTAAGTTTCAATGAAAAGTGCTTCAAGGGATAAAATAATTACCTGTGTCAAATAATTATTTAACCCGCTTATAATGCAAACTACAGTTTGCTAAAACATCATTCGATAGTATTTTTTCCGCGATTTTCTATACCATTTTCCTTCTTGAATGTTTCATTGTATTTCTAAAGGTTTTATACAGATAAAATCCTTTACTTCATTTATTAGATTGAAATACTAGTACCAGAACACGGGTTTCACGCACAATTATGGGAGATACAATTATATGATATGAGACGAAATTATATAATGTTCTATCCAGATTCTCAATTTTTAAGAAAAATTATATTGCTAGGAAAAAAAAAGAAGAAAACAACAATCATTCTGAATAAGTACCCTTTAAATTGTTGAAAAAATTATTTGTATTTCGAGGTAAACATGTCATAAAACCAGAAAAAAACAAACCAACTCCTTTTATAAAGTTAATATAATAAATTACCACGACTTGTATTTTCATACTTAATACTTGCTTCGTGCAAAAAAGTAAAATTTTGATTTCACTGGATACTGATTACTAAAGTTTATATCTGAACTAGTGAGTTTTATTTCACATAATAATCGAGCAGTGGGGCGTTGTCTTACCTAAACGCATTAGAAAAGAATATTTCACTTTAATGTGATTGGTAAAAATCGGGGACAATTTCCCGCAAATCTTTATAGAAAATAAGATTTTGTGACGGTATATAAGTCAGATAATGCATATTTTAATCCTGACCACCTTGGTGTGTTATACGAGAAGAAAACCTTAAAATTTTTTGTTATCTTTAACATAAAATTGCATAGCTGAACCGATAAATACTGTAAACGAACTAACTTTCGCGAGTAGAAAAATATCGCGAATGTAAATCGTCTTTAAATAGTAAAACATGAATCTTCCTTATATAAATACACCAAGAAAAAAGAAAATAAGTCGCCGCGAAGTCGGCTAGATAGGACTGATCGCGGAATTAAATATCCTCATAACAAAGTTGGTTGACAGTTAAAAAACATTACAAGAACTCCACAATCTTACAACCTCTTGAAATACTCCATGGACAAATGCATCAATTCTAATTTTTAATTAACAATATCGTGAATAATAATTTGTTAAACACATTATTGTCGTCTAACATTCCTATGCACTAAATTAAACGTAATCCATTACTTGAATTCATAATAGTCATGCCATTGCATTGATGTACAATACAAAGATAGACTTTTTATTGGGCAAGCTAAGGGACTATGTAAGGTTAAATCTTATGCAAAGTTACCTGACCGCTATTTCATATATATGTTTATGAATGCTACATTTCTGCCCACCAAGATTAGCTTCAATAAGCAATACATAACTTATGATAACATAACAGATTTGTTTCTAAAAAAAAACAACTTAACTTCAATTTGAAATATACGACAGAAAACTGTAAAAAAATATATATACCTACGAGATTTGAGTTACTTTTAGTAGTTATTGATTTTGTTCTTTTATTATGCTATGTATATCTTTTAGTATTTCAATTAGTTTGATGTGTTGAAGATATATGAATACGTATAGTAATTATTTACATAAGTAGTTACGACCTTTACCCAATTTTATTTTTTATCATACAAGATTATTTCAATCTTATACATTGTTTCAATATAGGTCAATTGTCTTTCTATTTGCTAATACAAATAATTCATAGGTTTGCACAGGTAAGATACCTTTTTGATTTTGTTCAAGTGTTTAACAAGCAAAACTATACACAGCAATGGAATGATCAAACGTTATTACTAAATTTATTTATCCATCAATTGTCACGAGTGAAGCAGTGTAGCAGGATCAGTTTATCCATCCGGAGCACCTAAGATCACCCTTGTTTTTGGTGGGGTTCGTGTTGCTCAATATTTACTTTTTATGCAATGTTTTGTTGACTTGTTTAATCTTTTATTGTTTTTTTTTTGTGCCATGGATTTGTCAGTTTCTCTTCGACTAAGAAGTTTTGAATGTCCCCTTTATATCTTTCGTCACTTTATATGCCTGTGTCTCTTATAGCTGACTATTTACGTTATGGTTTTTGCTAATTATTCAAAGCAGCACGACCTATAGGCCTCATTTTCATGGAACATTGCATAATGTTAAATTTTCATGGTTTTGTCAGTTAATCAGATACTATAAGCAGTAGGTCAACCATATGTGGTGTATGAAATGATTGTAAGGTGTACATGTCTTTCTGGCATGGTTCATCTTACCTTGACCTCATTTTCATGGTTAATTGGTCAATGTGAATGGTTTTGTCAGTTTATCAGGTATATTAAGCAATGTGTCATCTGAATTTGGGAAATGGAATGATTGTAAAGTGAACATGTCTGTCTAGCAGGGATCATTTGACCATGGCCTTATCATGTTTATTCAATTGTGATTGAAAAATAATCAGGCAAGACATTTCAGCGTGTGCACTCTTGTTTAAAGTTTCTTTTACTATTTTTTAAGTCAAGTTGAAAGAGTTAAACTCAATGCGGCTATCTGAAAGATTATTTCATACTTTGCAATCAGTCTTAAATGAATTAATTGCATTTTCGAAGGTTATTAAATCATATGTTAATGTTAAGCACATAAATTGAAAAGAGTGGTGACATTGGTCTAGATCAGTTATTTAAAAAAAAACAAGCACAAAAACAGTATCATTAAAAAGGAAAGACAAACAGGTCAGATATCTGCCAGACGTATTGATAAATTGTTGGTTACTTTACATTCAGCTCCGTATACTGTTTGCATCTTTAAGTCATAGACAGTGCAAAGTATAATTAACGTTGATATATATAGGTCCGTTGGTTAGAAGTCAACCAGAGATTAAAATCTAGTGCTAAGCCTACATAAAGAAGACGTCCCCTTTTATCAAGGAAGTTACAGGTCAATTTCTGGGTATGGGTTTTTATTGCACAACTCGAATTTTAGGTTTTTAAAAGGCTTCAAGTTTGTAATTGATTTTTCTTTAGGACAAGCGCCACTGTTGAGTCTTTTATAGACACAACACATATACTGCGTAAAATAGTATAGAATCAATCTTTCATCAGTTTTTACAACCATTCTTGAGTTCAGTAATTGTGTGCTGAAATGGAATATCATTGCTTAGGTCTTTTTCTGTTTATGTACAATGCATAAATTGTTTAATTGTTAGATAGATTTGAAACATCTCTTGGGAGTTTTTGTTTTTTTAATGCACAACAAATTTGTAATTGATGTGACCTTCCTATGACCTTTCAACACTGTTCTGGCTCGACCGTCACTGATGAGTATTTTGATATTCAAATAATAATTGGGTTGCATATTTGGAATGAAAGAATATATGTGATATTCATAGTCCCATTATTGATACACGAACCTGGTACAAACGAAAAGAGGGCTTTTTGATGTTATTTTTCTTTTTAAAACTACATTAAATTTTTGAATACGGATAAAAAACACATATCTCACTGCAAGTATGAAATACTGAATAAAGAATGTTCTTTGAGATTGTTAATATACGTGAGGTGCTGCGGTAATCTTTTCAGCGTATAAAAAATGAAAACAACACGTTATAAATTTCATGCGTCCGAGTTGTGTTCAAAACATTCAAGTAATGCAGCATTTGTTCCTTTAATTTCTATTCACAACTCAACACATACGATACGATTTTTCGGAATTGTGAACCATAAGTATTATTTGGCACATTTGAAGGAGTTTTCACCCTTGAGTTGGAATTCATATAAGAGAAATTGAAACATAACTCTATTAAATCATTTCACCTGTAGGCTCAATCAATAATATTCATAAAGATATAATATGCAAAATATTCATTTTCTTTTCCAGTTTATAAGCTGGAATCATATATAACATGACAAGTTTGTTCGTTTTTGTTTTTATTTTTATGCTTCCGCATAACGCTAAATTATTGTTATTGATCCAGTATCAGTATAGCCATTTGATGGAGACTTTTTGTCAGACCATCAAATTATGATATTCGTAATAATTTAAGTTCTATGACTTGCAGTGTCATTACATAATTTGAAAAAGTATGGGATAGTCTGCTTATTTTACTGATTGTTTATTCGTTAAATCAATACAATAATCTTTTCATTGTAAGTTTAGTTTAGTTTGTGAAAGATTACTATAAACGTAATACACAGTCAAATTATTATATAAACATGCATATACAACTAATTACAACATTCTTTTTTTTTTTATATTTTCCAGCACGTTTCTCGCAAATAAACTTGTAAGTTTCATGACAGTTACAATCACCCCAGAATCCACCAGTACCCATTTCTACACAATCTTTTTGTAGATTATTAGATTATGATGAATCCCAGTTGGTATAGACCATGTCTGACTTATCAGACCATCTCAAATGTCCAGTAGAATCTCTTGATAATCCGATCCAGTACGGACCTATTTTAAAAAATAAAAAAAAAAAACACCAAAGAACTGGATGAAATTCAGCATGTGCTCATTGTAATATGATCATTCATATATGCGATTATCTTTTTATTCTTTATTGTCATGTTGAATGAAAATGGAATAGACAGCAAGGGATGTTTTTTCATAAATAAAATTTAGACACCAAATCCCTACACACAATTGAAAAAAGAAACAGCGCATTTATCATTGCAGTTTTTCATCTTAGAGAAGTTTCTTCATTGTATGTGTCTTTTTTATGTTAATATTTTGACACAAAAAAAAAATCGAAAAAAAAATCGTAAATTTCCATTACAAAAAAAAGTAACAAAAATATCGAACTCCAAGCAAATTTCAAATTGGAAAGTCCCTTATCAAATGGCAAAACCAAAAGCTCAAACACATCAAACGAATGGTAAACAACTGTCATATTCCGGACTTTGAACAGGCATTTCCTTATGTAGAAAATGGTACATTTTTGAGAGGGAATGTTTGTTTAAGAGCATTTCGTTAACAAGCTTGTGCTGAAGCATTCACTTTCAGGTACATGAAGTACCATGCTGTATAAATGAAAATCATAATTCTATTCATTTAACAATGAATGTACGTTTGAAAAATTTATCAGAATATACAAGCATTGGGACGAATCGGTTAAGATTACACTCGTGATACTTTCTTAGAAAAATATAAATACAGAAAAAGAAAAGTCCTCCACAGTTATTCTTGGTCCTTTTTGTCGCTGGAATATAAATGTGAATCAAATGTTTAAACTGTGTTTCGAATGACAGAAATCCAATTTTGAAACTTTGTTTATGAATAAGTATTTACAATTGAACATTGGTATGTGACATGGTTTTGCATATAATTTACTTATCAAGTAACAAACATAATTCTAGGATCTTGGTTACTCTACAACGGTTTGAATATTTGAAGTATTTAAATGTTAAGATCCACCAGACGGGAAAAGCGCATCCAACCACTGGCTTAATGCATCTGCTGGTGGATGTTTCATCGACGAATGTATCATCAACCAAGTAGTCAGCATTCACTGTGAAATATCATTTTTAAGGTCTTTGTTGTAAATGTACTGTTCATAAAACGTAAAATGATTGAAAAAACAAAAGTTTTCTACCCCAGGCACAGATGGTCTTAGCTAGATTGGCCACAAGGTTTGGGTTTTGTTTTACAAATGTTTAATGGTCTCAACTTCGTTATTGGTTTGGCCTTCCTATTGTTTTCATCCGTGAGATTAAGACGGCCTCATATTTTGACTAACATCTAGAAATTAAGAATGAGGTTTGATTAAACACTTAACATTACGATAAAAAAGATGCTTTCCTATTGTTAATTTTCATTTCCATCTAATAGTAATAGCATTCCAGAAGTGCTGCATATATAGTATACATCTCCCAGCTGCATATCTCTGTGTTAACGTTTAAAAAACCCTAGCAATTATGTTGATATATTTGTTGTGTTATTGTATGGTTTGATCATTAAATAACATAATTTAAAAAAAAAAAATACCAATAGCGCCTTGTGTTTTCAGCCATTCATTTTCTGTTGCATCTTCCACTTTCACTAAATTACTGTCAGCAGATGAACAAAATTCCTACCAAAATATATAATGTTTTGTCAAGTCTAATGAACGTCTTGTTCTTTAGTATCTTAAGTCGCACACACCTGTGGCTTAAAGATGTTCGCTACTCTGTTTCAAAATAACAAATTTAACTTTTTAAAAGACTGTTTTAAATTAATAGTATATCAATAAAGGAAGTTAAAAAGCAAAAATAAAAACATAGGTCTGTGTTCTTATTTTTGAGATATAATCAATTGAAAATTTGGCGGGAAATGATGTCTCTAGATTTTTCATAAATTTAACATTGGCATCTTTTTTCTTTCAAAAACTATGAAAAAAACAAGGATTCTGTAAGATTTTCAAAAATGACTTTTCAAATTGTATGTAATAAGGTTATGAAAAGAAAAGTAGGGGTTAGTGGGCAAAATTTGTATTGACCCTACATGGATAAAACTAGAGGATTCCAAATATCTGACAAAAAGTCAAAAACAAGAGTAGCGAACATCCTTAACGAACAACAGTAAAAATAGCCGCAACAGATACCAATGCTGATACAGAAGATTTGTAAAGCGACAGAGAATTTGCAAAAAAATGAATCCTAAGTATGAAAATAAAACGTTCAAATTTACATATTTATTAGATGCCACTGGACGATAACAAACAACAATATATCAATCAATTATATCTATTAGAACATCGAGATTCCTTAACGCTTCTGTGGTCTCGTTATAGCGTACGTACTTCAATTGCGGAAGACCCCAACAAGTTCCAACCAAAAGCTTCAACATTAGTGTTTGCCACTTCCCCTTGTGATACAGAGCACTAAGGCGTTAAACCAAAGGCTGGCCACCTCGAAGTGAGAGTAATATGTTCTTCTGTGTAATGTTACATTTTGAACATAGCATAATAGTCCTGCTTAACATGTCGCTGTAGAACATAGCAGATTTATATTCATTTAACATTAACATGTTCCCGTCCTGATATGCTTGTAATATTTGCCACTGGACATTAAACTCCAAAACACCCATCCTTCAAACGCCCTTAAACAAGAAGTACTGGGAAATATCATAAGATATTATAAAGCATCACCTCAGAAATACCAAATGTGAAAATTGTAATAAATGAATATGAATATCCATAAGTAGCTTTGTGTAGCAGGATCTTCTTACCCTTTCGGAGCACTTGGTATTACCCCCGGTTTATGGCGGGTTTCGTGTTGCTCAGTCTTTATTTTTCTATGTTGTGTTTTGTGTACTGTTGTTTTTTCTTGTCGTTTTTTCGTTTTTTGTCATGACATTGTCAATTCGTTTTCCCTTTTTGTATCCTTCGCCTCTCTTTTTGAATTATTCAATAATCATCTTACACCTGGTTAATATAAAAAGTTAGATGTTTAAATATGCAATTATCTTGAAAATAATTTTTAAAAGAGAAGATCGTAAATTTGTTTTCTAGTACTTAAAGTAAAAATTACGTGAAAATAATTTTTTTTCAATTGAAAATTGAAATCGATTGAAATACCCTAGTTAATACACAGAGCAGCTTAATACATTTTGTAATTCGATTTGAGTTTTCTGGTTTAATTGTATTGTTTAAATGACGCATAGTGTAATGTAGAGAACTTTAGGGAGTCATAATGGAAAATTAAACAATTAAATAATAAGATTATGTCAGTACTGGTCCTTGTCAAAACAGGCGATTCCATATGAAAAAAGTTTTAAACTATTATTACCAGGCATAAATGAATCTATTTCCTTAAAATACACTTAAGATTTCAAATTAAAAAAATGTTAGTTATGCTAGCACAATATTTTTTCAATTTTTTTTCCAATTGTACCAGCCATTTGCCGTTGCATCTTTATTTAAAAGACTACCCTGCTAAAGAAACCTAAAGTTTACGCCTTTTCTGTATCAAATTGAATTATGTATATAAACAAACTTCTGATCAAGATTTTTATCTAACATTAAACATTTTTCATTTATTGCATTCATTATCATTTTCACTCATTTTCGTATATATCACATATTTGGTTGTTGTAAATATCTTATTCAGTCAGAGGTAGTGGATCATTAACTGATTTCTACTTCTGAAGCACATGAAATCATCATCCGATTGTTTTGGTTGGATTTGTTTTGTTTTTTGTTTTTATTTTTATTTTTTAGATTTTCTTCTTGTCCATGGAGTTTTCTGAGCGATTTATAATTTTGAACGAACGCTGATTAATATATAATTTATCATCCTACTTAAATAAGTAAATATTGTTATGATTGTTTAGCATTCATCATAAACTGTCTTATGATGTTTAATCGTTTTCGTAATTATTTTCATATTGTGTTTGTAGTTCTGCTGTTTAATAAGATACCTTTGATTCATCCCATGTCTTTTTAGAGACAGAAAATAGACAACAGCTTTCATGATGGTATAGCCAGTCTGTTGGGCATTTGCTATCTATAAGTATATACATATTAAATCGTAAACGTTCTTGTGTAACACTACCTTTGGACTTTTCGGAAGGGAGAAATAATACATTGTAAAAAAAACAATATGAGTAAAAAAAAAAAAAAAATTTAAACCTGACACCATCAAGATGCTTCATATTTTTATTGACAACATATTTGCTACGATGTGAAGACGTGTTAAAAAAGAAAACCAATCGACATCCCTATGGAAACCAACTGTACCCCTAGCACTTTTTGTGGACTTTATTTACACGAGGCAGACTTCAAACAGGAGCTTCGTAGAAAGAATGAAAAGAGCTAGCGTGATTCTCTAACTTCACGTTTCTCTATACAGACGATGTACTTTTGATGAATTATTAAAATTTTGGTGACTATGTGGAACACACCTATCCCATTGAACTCGAAATAAAGGATACCACAGATAAAGTTAAGTCGTCTCCCTCATATCAAAGCTTTTATCTAGAAAATGACAATGTTGGTCGGTTGAAAACAAAACTTCACGGCAGAAAGGATAACTTCTAGTTTCCCAGTTTAAAACTATTTTCCAAAGCTTGCGTTTCCTTTTAAGATTTACCTTGATAGAGGGTTGCTGCTAACACGGACGTTATTGAATCCAGGTTTCCAATGATGAAGTTGAAGTCATCCCTTCGGAAGTTTTACGGACGCCATCACGAGTTGAATGACCGTCATAGAATATATATTTCGCAGATGACGACGTGTATGTTCCAATTGTCGTTACCACAATTCCGACCCCTTTTCCTCGACTATGACATCACCAAATGAGAATTTACACCGAATTTGTACTAACAATGAGCAACATGACAGGTGGCAATAGTGGGGTAGGATCTGCGTACCTTTCCAGAGCGCCTGAAATCACCCGTGTTTTTTGTTTTTTGTGGGGTTCCTGGGGGCTCAGTCTTTAGTTTTTATGTTGTATTTTGTTATATTTTTGTTTTTTCTTCGTCTTTCGTATTTTTTTGCCATGGCGTTGGCAGTCTATCTTCAACCGATTAGTTTAAAATGATCTTTTGGTATCTTCTGTCTCTTTTTAAGGTTCGTTTGGTTCATTTATTTAAAGAAATTTACTATATAATTATACTTGCTTATGTTAAAAAACATGTAGTATATTTTCTTATATTGCTCCTATTTTCTATTTAACATGAGCCAGCTAAGTGAGATATATAGATTCCATCACTGCAACAAATGTGTTACGATATTTCTCCACTCGAGACAGTTAAATTTTAATATGTGAAGCACGAGGCTTGCCGAGCTTTTTAAATAATTAAAATTATCTGTTGAGAGTGGAAAAATATCGTAGTACACGAGTTATAGTGATGGAATCTGTTTCTCTAAGATTTTTATCCTTCCTTTTCAAAGATTTCCAGTAAATTGTGTTCTTTATATGTGACGTCACCAGATATGGTCACAATAGGAGTTTCAGGAGAAATCAAGAAAATGTAACGTCATAGTTAAATTTCGACTAATCATTTGCTGAGAGCAGCTATTTCAATAATGAGGAGAAATATTTTTCTCACACCGCTCAGGAAATGTAAAAATAGCATTTCAGGTGAGATATTAGATAATAAAAACAATATCCTTTCTCCGTGTAATCCAAAATTAAAGTATTCAACGTTTTATGTCGCTTGAGTATAACAATGATACAAAATTATTTAACACGCTATTTTATTCTTCTTGCAATCCAGAATTGAGTAATTTCATTTAGATATTAGACGTTTTGTGTCATTTGAATATAACACTAGTACATACATTTAGTCAAAATGAAACATTAATGATTTCTTTTATCACTGAATAGTTATGTATAATATATCTTACATTATCTTCAAAAGAACAAGTTGCAACATTTAACAAAAAATAACGTGTTGTAATTTTAAAATACACATAGAAACGGGAAGACGGAGAAACATTTCAAAAGAGGAAAAAAAATATGCCACTTATGTCATTGGTAGTGGTACCGAGTATCATTACCTTTTAGTTGTAGGTATATGTTTAAAAAAGGTCGGCGGCGTACGAAATGAATACATCGATATACACAAGACTCGGTATTCTCAAAAATACTAGGCTTATCAACACTATGTAATGTAAAAGTTTAAAAAATATATATCATTGTTTATGAGTATACTCGTAAACATTTTGAAAATTGATTGTAGAATTATGTATTCCTTTTGTCATGCCCATCATTGTATTGTATTGTTTACATTTCATGTAATTGTTCTATTCCTCTTGTTATACATTGTTAAATGCAAGAGTGGTCAATAAAGTTGATTGTTGAAGGTAAATCATTTCACTGCAGGCAGATGACACTTTATGGCCCGGACGGACATTTCCCAAAATATATAGACGGATATTTCCATTTCTGACAGTAAAGAATATACATTGAAAGTCAGTGATGATATTTACGAAATTTTATAACAAGTATAGCGGTTGGTTGTGGAAGTGTGAATCCATTTGCCGGAATGAAATAAAACTCGATATAGCACACTTTTGTGAAGAAAAGTTTTAATAAGTTCACTAAAGCCGATTTTGCTAAGTCGTAATATAACAACGCATAACACGTGTAATTTTTTTTTCAAATATTATATTAAAGAGAGTTTCAGACTCATTGACACATTATTCCAAACAAAGATCCTTTTGCATGCAATATGCATAATTTATGGAAAAGATCTCTAAACACAAGTCTGCAAATAACTGCTCAGACTATGCATTTGCACTTGAGAAATACAAAATTAGGTAATACTGTGATGATATTACCAACAATATATTTATCAACATGAAATACTCAAAATGTATATCTTGTTTCAAACAAACGTGATTAGCATTAAGACCTCCGATAGCGACACATTTCTTTTGTTTTCCACAGGTTTTCTGCTAGCATGGATCGTCTTCCTGCGAGAGAAAAAGAAGCAAGAAAAATAAACACTATCCTATAAAGCTTATTCTAAAAATATACAAAGGTAAACTATAAGTTCAACTGATAAAAACAAACTTTGTATTCAAAATAACACAATTTAAGTAACATTACTTCATCAAGTTGACCTAGTCCGAGTTGTTATCTAAATATATGTTACCATCCTTTTAATTCAGTTTTCTAATTTTTTTTAACTATTCTATCCACACAAATATGTTCATTATTGTAACATAATGTAGCTAGGACCCTGAGCTACGAACTTAAAGCTGTGATTTTATAAATAGTTAAACAATTGTAATAAACTTCAAGGTAAATTCTATTTTCCATATGTGAGGGTCTGGATGGAATCGCAGAATGGAGAATAATGGGCAAAAATAAGCTAATAAAGGGAAAAAAGATAAAGAATACAGAAAAAAATAGGCATACAAAAATCAAGAATAGAGAAGAATGGGTGCTAAAATATAAAGAATAGATAATAATGGTAACAGAGAAATAAAGAATAGAGAAAATTGATCTTTAAAATTAACGAATACAGAAAAGAAGACACCCATCCACCCTCATATGTATACTGGCTATATTTTGGGAAATTCTCTTTAAAAACCATTTTCATAGGAAAAAATTTGAATTTGAATGCCATAGTCCAGAAATACTGCGGGTACTTTCGAGGGAAGTTATTGTTACTTCTTCTTGTTGTGGAAAAGTATAGAGCGCACACAAAAATCAAAATAAATAATAATTATAAAGGAAAATATACGTTTAAGAAAAAAAAAACCCAAACAAATGAACAAATAACACACACAAATAATGTTCAGGTATCAAATTGATCACAGGAAACGCCAGAAATTAAGTATTTGCCAGTTTGAAAACTTGTAATTATGGAAATGTTCATTTCCCAAATAGTGGTTTTGTCATATCTACTGATATTGTACTGTTTATATATGGACAGGGTGGTTATATAGAGCAATTAAATATCGGAGTAACAAGTGTTTTATACATTTTTTGTATTAATTCAAACTCTTTGGCAGATGATTCCTTGTGAAAAATGTAGAAACAACTACTAATATTGATACAATCTTGATGGATAACTTAAAAATCATTTTTCTCTGTTCTTATTTTTTAATAGAAAAGAAAGGATATGGGGTATCCATCCATGACACAAAATCAGTATATGCACAGCAAAAAACACAAAAAGCAAAGGAATCGCTGTTCGTCATCTCAAAGTCACAGTGCGACCTTCAACACGGAACAAAACAAACTCTGACCTCACTGCAAGTTTAAGACAGCTCATAACATTTGTTTGAGCGGAATTCTTTGCAAACTGACGAGCACGTTACAACTGTGAATTGAAGAACAAAGCGATGGAGTAATATCAATAAAATAAATCTGCCAGAGAAATCAAACATGTTCGGTTATAATTTGGCCAGACAATCATACTGAAGCGTGAAAAAAACAATACAAACATTAAGGCAACCACGGGGCACATCGAGATATATGTTAGATAACTTGACAGGAAATACGGTGTGTATAGGGGAAATAATTCGAGAAGACTATGTAAGATATAACACTTGCCCATTTGTCACGATTGTTTATATTTCAGACTCAATTATTAAGTCTTACGTTTGTTTTTAACAGTTTTTATGGACTTCCCCTTTTTGAATTTACCTTGGAGTTTGGTATTTTTGTTAGACTTTTTTTCTTCAATTGTCAATTTTTCTCTCTTCTTATATTCTTTGCAACTTTTGTCTACTATAGTATTCTTTATTTTTCTTTGACCAAATTTTCTCTATTTCTTATCTTTTGACCCATTATTATTCATTCTGTTAAATCAATACCACTCATACCCTCCTTAAAAAGTCGTAAACTATTACTGCATATAATTCAACATCCTAAATAATGAAAATCTACAATAAGCCTATTAGAAAAAAATCGTGCTGAGGAAAGAAAGCATACCATTATCCATGATTTCATATCTGTATATCTGAATCCTGATTTGTCCTCCAGTTGATTGGAAAAGTATGAAACAAGTTCACAAGACAAATGATGAACATCAAAGTTAATAGCATCACATCCACTAAGTACCAAGCACTGTTTTACACATATTTTTGGTCCAATATTAAATTTTTTGCTAAAACTCCTTTCATGTATTTATTAGCAGAAAATGACCCACCATAAACGTTCCCATTTATAACGTCAAAATATGTTACGAATAAACTGTTCAAAATGATTAGAAATGCACTTTGTTTTTGCGCTTGACTTTTTTGTACCATTGTTACCATTGTTATCATACTATCCTTAATATAAGTTTTTTGCCTTTTTTATGACAATCATCTTTCCGTTGTATTCGATAATAACTTTAACGTAAGTCTTATGCTTTCTCAAAATATCATTAAAATTGAAAATTCTGTTAATTACTCTGTTGTTTTTTATTACTGTTATCTATGATTGCATATTTACAACGAGTCCCTTGAGCTACTTGAGTTTAAAGAAACAAACTTCGACCTACTTAGTCTCATTCTAATAATTCAGAAGTGATTATTCATATTGATTTTGCTAATATGATAACCTTTCTTAAGACAAGGCGTGAAAAGTTAACTTGCCGCTTTAATCCGAAATTATAAAAACAACAATGAACAACAATACACTGAACAGAACAATTATTATCACTGATACCACGGCTGAGTAAAGTCCCATGTTACATACAAAGAATTTACAGGTTATCTCCCTTACTACTACTTGTTACGTGTACTTTGTGCTGTAAAAGAGAGGCGATAGATACCAAAAGGACATTCAAACTCATAAGTCAAAAATAACCTGACAACGCCATGGTACTTTTTGTCGGTAGACAATTTTAATAGCTGATGATTGTTCGTTTTGCCTTATTTAGTTTCTTATATGATGATAAAGAATATATTATCAGTACATCAGGTTTATGTATGATATACTACAACTAACTATGTAATTCTGGCAGGTAGACACAGTATAATACAACCAATATATTTTGCAATTAAAAATTGATTATAATTGGCAACATACTCACTCAACTGAGTCCTTGGTTACCAGGATTCAACGTTATGTTACTAAATGAGATTCACTTGACAGGGAATGACTTAAATATCTTTTATGTAACTATAACATGCTCTGTAATATTTGTCAAAGGTACAAAGATGGAAAAAGAAAGAAAAAAAAAACAACAAAAAAGAACAAAGAAAAATAAAGAAAACTAGGAACTCATAAAAAAAATCCAAAAAAAAAACTACAATATGTTTTGTAATTTGTGTAAAGACAGAACAAGAAAAAAAGAAGACAAAGAAAATGAAAAAGCAACAGGAACTCATCCAAATCATGGAGTTGACTACACTGCTAAGGAAGGATCAATGGCTCCTGCTCCACTATGAACACCCGTCTTGTTACTCATCTGACAAAAAGCCATACTCATTGCTAACCATTTTTTTATTGCATACGAGTCCGGTATGAACCAATCATGCTTGTATAATTGATCAAATATCCGTGTCGCTGTTTTTTCATAACAAAAATACAATTTCTGTATAAATGTATTATAAAACATTGACCAATTCTTTCACTTTAATTAATCAATAACTGTCGTTGCATGGTTATTAAAATTGTTTGACAAATCAACAGCTGTGTCTACCTTATCTAGCTCCCTGTAGAAGCGAAAATATTTTGACACTGCTATTTAAATTTTGTGTGATTATTTTGTTTTCTTGGTCCGACTTGTCTTGTTCTACCACTCTGCAGTTTTTATGTTGCGGTTTTTAATTTTACTACACATGGTCTAGAAAACTCATTAAACTCCATTCAATCATGTACATGTACCAAGTAAGGCTGTCTAGACCATGTGTTGTCTTCTTGGTGCTTTTTCTTTGTTTTTCTTGGTGTTATTGATTTTCTTTGAATTATGCTGTTTATTAATCTCTTTCTTTGGTATCGTGACCACATTTTAAAACAAGATGTAAGATTTAAGTAACAAAAAAGACAAGAATACATTGTGTCCATATATTTTGCATAAATGATACTCTAGAATACGGTGAGATGCTACTTACAAATACAAACTCTCCGCTAGGCAACATGATGTAACTGTCAATCTCAAATCGCTCTCTATGCACAGGACTGTCTGTTATTACGTGAAAAATATTTAATAATTATTGTTACACAGGTTTCATTGGTGAATTATTAAATCTCGTTACCACAACATACTTAAAACCTTTACTTAATTCTTTTACATATACTTAGATTTGAACTGGAAGGTCGGCTGTACATTCAGGACATTCACATCTTTATTTATACGGTGATGTTGTTTTTTGAGCTTGCAAATTAATATACTATCCATATACACTCATCGATCCTATGAATAAACTTATTCGCAAAGTTTATCAATTGAATACTGTAAAAAGGTATAAGAAAATTGTATTTAATCAGTCCAATCATTGATTTTGTTATCGAGAAATTGGAACACAACAATATATATATACGTTAGCTAGTGTGGTATCAAATAAGAAGAATATCTTTAGATTATTTTATTTAATCAACGTGTTATTTGTTTGATCTAAGTTCTTCATTGGTCAAAAAACAATTTTGACCTCAATTTTTCTAACTTTCCTTTGAATTTTCTGTTGTGACGTTACGAAACACCAGCAAATGTACAGGGATCTGAAAACGCTAGGTTCTACATTTGTTTTAAAGAACTTTTCGGATAAATACACGCCTTCAAAAATTTGAAGACTGAATTTTCATTGGCCGATGTAATAATAACCAGAATAGAAAGTAAATGAAGTGCTGTCAGATGTCTGTAAGCAAAGAATAAAAACAGGATCTGCAATTTAATCTGAGATTCTGCCCCACCAAATCGCATGTGATACGCTAATTTTCTACTTTCAAAAGTTTAACATATTCATATGTGAAAAATTAACTCTCTCAAGTGGAGAAATATCGTATCACACTCGATGCAGTATATATAGATTTAAAAAAAATGACATTCCATGAGGACCTTATATCATCCCATCCTACATAAATGGATTTGGTGTAGCCTAACGCATGTTTCGTCTTCATTAGTCCATTCAGGGGTACTCGAATTAAAACAATTTGAAGGCTAAACCAACTTCGAAGTTGAAGAGCAAATGTGTAAGCAACTTCACGAAGGCAATTGTGGCCTTGAAAAGTTATCTACAAAGGAAAATTTGGCTGACAAATGTGGAGAGTACCCTTACAAACTTCCTGAGACAATCCTCGGTTAAGTTAGCATTGGTCAATCATTAGTTGTGTTTAAGAAGTATTTTGTAGATGTTCTTGTTTGTCGTCGTTCATTTGTTGGCCATAGTATTGTCAGTTACCTGGAGAATCATTGAAGAAAAATTGATTGTCCAAATGCGCATCTCGACTTACCAGTTTTGAATGTTCTTTGGGTATCTACTTGTTTTTGCTGTTCCAAAATTCATCCCAGAAACAGAAATGTCTTATCACCTTTTTTCAATAGATTGGAGTGACATGGAATGGATGATTGCATCTAGTACATGATGGAAAATTATGAAAATGAAGGTAAGTTGTTTCAATAAATACCTAGGTATCACAATTGGTTCTAATATAACATTATTGACAAGGATCAGCAATAGTTTTTATTGCTTTTGAAATGCATCACAGGCACGGGACTAAAATAATATTTTAGGCACAATCAAAATATTTTTTTACAATACGGGAGCCACAAGTGCATCAGAATCTGCTTACCCTTGAGGAGTGCCTGAGATCAGCTCCAATATTTGGTGGGGCTAGTGTTTCTCAGTCTATAGTTTTTTATGTTGTGTTTTGTATGCTGTTGTTTGTCTTCTTGTCTTTCTTGCCATGGAGATGTCAGTTTATTTTCGATTTATTAGTTTGAATGTCCCTTTTGTATCTTTCGCCTCTCTTTTGCACGAGACACTGAAAAAGCACATGACATTGACTTAAGAAGGCATTACTTTGTACGAAAAAAAATTATATTGTTAAATTGTAAGTCAACACTGCACATACAAGACATATTCATTCCATTAGCATTCAATTCTACAGGAATAGCTGACAATGCAAGGGAAATAACACACATCGTACGAGCATATGATATAGTGTACACTAATATGTGACCATTAATTAGCAGCTGGTCACTAAAACAATAAAATAAATGCACTATAGTTTGTTTAAGAAATGTATGAATTGCTGTATTTTAATGCACACTAACAAATCATAGGATAGTGTTTTTCTAAAAAGGGGAGAGGGTCAAACATCTTAAAAACAAACTGATTCAATTATGAAGCTATGAAGCAAATACTGATTGCTCCTTATAAAAAATGGATCACATGCATGTCGTGAAGCCAAAAAGGGGAAGCATTTCTCTTTTTTGTGATTATATTTTCAAGAATTTGATTTTTTTTCTCACAATTTTAAAAAAATGTATTTTAAATGAAATGATAATACATCCTGAATTGATTTTTGTGTTATTTCAGTTTCAGACTATCGTTCCAGTTTAAGCCAGACGGCAAATAAGAGGTTTTAAAAAAGTTCTCAATTACTGATAAGCATTTTTTGATTTTAAGCAAGCTCTTAATTGTATAATTATGGTATTTATGCAATTAACATTACAGACATTTTAAGTTAAACCATGAGGCAACTGTTGGTTATGTAACACTTCAATCTGTGCTTAGCAGTATTTTAATCAGTTGTTATATGATGACATCTAAATACGTGTGATGTCATCACATTTATTTAAAACCAAATTCGCAATTTTCACTGAAATACATTAAAAACATCGTTTTTAAGTAGAATTGTGTAGAAGGAAAAGATTCATAATTTTCATTTCATTTCGCTTTTAACATGTTTAATTGTATAATACAAATTATATACATAGCTGTTTAGAGTGGTTTATAAGGTTGCAAATACGCGATTTCGCGTGTTGGGGATTTTGATAAAAAAAAAATCTACATTTTTGCAAAACTTCTTTAAAAAAACACTTTTTTACATCGGAAAATGTTATAAAATGCTTATACAAGGTCCGTATATTGTAATTGAAAGTTACTACTAGATGTTTATCCATATTTAGACATAGGAAGGTATACTGTAAGAAATCAATTATACACGCTGTATTCAGAATCAATTGATATAGCAATATTAGGGTCGATGCCTTGTTGTGCTGAAACAGGCTTATTTTCTTAGAGAATTCGACAAAAATAGTACACAGATTTATTCAGAAAGTCATACCAAAGAAGATCACACAAAATATTTGGAAAAATCAGACATTAGGATTTCAATATGTGTCAATATCCTTAATACGCATCGAGGAACACAAGAATGGTACGTAAACAAAAAACTCTGTGCAGGGATATAGGGCATGTTTTATTGTTTAACAAGTGACCGAGCTTAACTATTTGTGGTGATTTGAAGAGCAGATGACCATATAATAAAAGTGTAAAACCTATAGAGTTCAATGAATACAAAGAACTAAATTTTCAAAGAACTTGTGTGAATAAAAAGAGATTGTTTAGGTCAAGACGACTCACAACAAAGGTTTTTTTTTCGGGGTATGCTAAATTACAGGAAAATGAACCATACTTCGTACACTGAAAATATAAACATTTATGTGAAAATGTCTCAAAATGGTTTCAAAACGAGCCATCATACATATCCAAGTTTACGATGTGGGCAGAGGAATTGCAGAAAAGTCTACAATTAACGCCTACCTTAAATAAATTGCACATATTGACCCAATTTCACATTAAAAGTAATTTAAAAACATTCTGACATATTTTGTTTAGGATAAAATTTAGATTTTGAGTTACCTTATGTGTATCATAGAACAACTAGATACATTCTCTTGAATTATGAAAAACAATGCAAGAACAGCTGTTTTCCACTTGCAATTTAAAACTGTTTCTTCAGGCTTTATAGAATATAAGTTTTATAAGTCGGTTCTTGCGTATGTACATTGTATGCATATATATATATATATATATATATACAAGTCTAAATTAAAAACAACGTTCAAACCAATGATTGCGTTGGATAAAAACCGCAATTTTTATACGTGTGCATGCAAAACAAATTTCTAGGTAGAGGGGTCTAAATACAGCACAAACAACATTTTCCAAAAGACCAAATGAGTGAAAAAGTATATTTTAACAAAACGCATTTGACTAGCAGGTCGAACAACTGATGTTCTTAAACCCTGTTGTGACTGCCATTGGCGATTGCCAAATAAACGGATCACCGATGTAATAAATGGATCTTAATTATAAATTTAATACTTAACAGAAAACAGTAAACTTGCGGAAAAGATGGTATACCGCAAACAAAAGGTGCAAAGGTTTTTGTACACCATATCCGGATTTCGACAATTAATGTCTCTTCAGTGATGTTAGGAATCGAAACGGTATTTGGAAGGCCATATAATTTACCTCAATTTAGGATAGACTCTTAAATTTTGAAAGAGTCAAAATAGGATGAACGGATCATATAAACCCGAAGGCAAATATAAAACAAGCCCAAACGAAAAAATATAAACAAGTCTAAATTAAAAACAACGTTCAAACCTATGATTGCGTTGGATAAAAACCGCAATTTTTATACGTGTGCATGCAAAACAAATTTCTAGGTAGAGGGGTCTAAATACAGCACAAACAACATTTTCCAAAAGACCAAATGAGTGAAAAAGTATATTTTAACAAAACGCATTTGACTAGCAGGTCGAACAACTGATGTTCTTAAACCCTGCTGACTGCCATTGGCGATTGCCAAATAAACGGATCACCGATGTAATAAATGGATCTTAATTATAAATTTAATACTAAATAGAAAACAGTAAACTTGCGGAAAAGATGGTATACCGCAAACAAAAGGTGCAAAGGTTTTTGTACACCATATCCGGATTTCGACAATTAATGTCTCTTCAGTGATGTTAGGAATCGAAACGGTATTTGGAAGGCCATTTAATTTACCTCAATTTAGGATAGACTCTTAAATTTTGAAAGAGTCAAAATAGGATGAACGGATCATATAAACCCGAAGGCAAATATAATACAAGCCCAAACGAAAAAATATAAACAAGTCTAAATTGAAAACAACGTTCAAACCTATGATTGCGTTGGATAAAAACCGCAATTTTTATACGTGTGCATGCAAAACAAATTTCTAGGTAGAGGGGTCTAAATACAGCACAAACAACATTTTCCAAAAGACCAAATGAGTGAAAAAGTATATTTTAACAAAACGCATTTGACTAGCAGGTCGAACAACTGATGTTCTTAAACCCTGCTGACTGCCATTGGCGATTGCCAAATAAACGGATCACCGATGTAATAAATGGATCTTAATTATAAATTTAATACTAAACAGAAAACAGTAAACTTGCGGAAAAGATGGTATACCGCTAACAAAAGGTGCAAAGGTTTTTGTACACCATATCCGGATTTCGACAATTAATGTCTCTTCAGTGATGTTAGGAATCGAAACGGTATTTGGAAGGCCATATAATTTATCTCAATTTAGGACAGACTCTTAAATTTTGAAAGAGTCAAAATAGGATGAACGGATCATATAAACCCGAAGGCAAATATAAAACAAGCCCAAACGAAAAAATATAAACAAGTCTAAATTAAAAACAACGTTCAAACCTATGATTGCGTTGGATAAAAACCGCAATTTTTATACGTGTGCATGCAAAACAAATTTCTAGGTAGAGGGGTCTAAATACAGCACAAACAACATTTTCCAAAAGACCAAATGAGTGAAAAAGTATATTTTAACAAAACGCATTTGACTAGCAGGTCGAACAACTGATGTTCTTAAACCCTGCTGACTGCCATTGGCGATTGCCAAATAAACGGATCACCGATGTAATAAATGGATCTTAATTATAAATTTAATACTAAATAGAAAACAGTAAACTTGCGGAAAAGATGGTATACCGCAAACAAAAGGTGCAAAGGTTTTTGTACACCATATCCGGATTTCGACAATTAATGTCTCTTCAGTGATGTTAGGAATCGAAACGGTATTTGGAAGGCCATTTAATTTACCTCAATTTAGGATAGACTCTTAAATTTTGAAAGAGTCAAAATAGGATGAACGGATCATATAAACCCGAAGGCAAATATAATACAAGCCCAAACGAAAAAATATAAACAAGTCTAAATTGAAAACAACGTTCAAACCTATGATTGCGTTGGATAAAAACCGCAATTTTTATACGTGTGCATGCAAAACAAATTTCTAGGTAGAGGGGTCTAAATACAGCACAAACAACATTTTCCAAAAGACCAAAATGAGTGAAAAAGTATATTTTAACAAAACGCATTTGACTAGCAGGTCGAACAACTGATGTTCTTAAACCCTGCTGACTGGCATTGGCGATTGCCAAATAAACGGATCACCGATGTAATAAATGGATCTTAATTATAAATTTAATACTAAACAGAAAACAGTAAACTTGCGGAAAAGATGGTATACCGCAAACAAAAGGTGCAAAGGTTTTTGTACACCATATCCGGATTTCGACAATTAATGTCTCTTCAGTGATGTTAGGAATCGAAACGGTATTTGGAAGGCCATATAATTTACCTCAATTTAGGATAGACTCTTAAATTTTGAAACGAATCAAAATAGGATGAATGGATCATATAAACCCGAAGGCAAATATAATACAAGCCCAAACGAAAAAATATAAGCAAGTCTAAATTGAAAACAACGTTCAAACCTATGATTGCGTTGAATAAAAACCGCAATTTTTATACGTGTGCATGCAAAACAAATTTCTAGGTAGAGGGGTCTAAATACAGCACAAACAACATTTTCCAAAAGACCAAATGAGTATAAAAGTATATTTTAACAAAACGCATTTGACTAGCAGGTCGAATAACTGATGTTCTTAAACCCTGCTGACTGCCATTGGCGATTGTCAAATAAACGGATCACCGATGTAATAAATGGATCTTAATTATAAATTTAATACTAAACAGAAAACAGTAAACTTGTGGAAAAGATGGTATACCGCAAACAAAAGGTGCAAAGGTTTTTGTACACCATATCCGAATTTGGACAATTAATGTCTCTTCAGTGATGTTAGGAATCGAAACGGTATTTGGAAGGCCATATAATTTACCTCAATTTAGGATAGACTCTTAAATTTTGAAAGAGTCAAAATAGGATGAACGGATCATATAAACCCGAAGGCAAATATAATACAAGCCCAAACGAAAAAATATAAACAAGTCTAAATTGAAAACAACGTTCAAACCTATGATTGCGTTGGATAAAAACCGCAATTTTTATACGTGTGCATGCAAAACAAATTTCTAGGTAGAGGGTCTATATACAGCACAAACAACATTTTCCAAAAGACCAAATGAGTGAAAAAGTATATTTTAACAAAACGCATTTGACTAGCAGGTCGAACAACTGATGTTCTTAAACCCTGCTGACTGCCATTGGCGATTGCCAAATAAACGGATCACCGATGTAATAAATGGATCTTAATTATAAATTTAATACTAAACAGAAAAGAGTAAACTTGCGGAAAAGATGGTATACCGCTAACAAAAGGTGCAAAGGTTTTTGTACACCATATCCGGATTTCGACAATTAATGTCTCTTCAGTGATGTTAGGAATCGAAACGGTATTTGGAAGGCCATATAATTTATCTCAATTTAGGACAGACTCTTAAATTTTGAAAGAGTCAAAATAGGATGAACGGATCATATAAACCCGAAGGCAAATATAAAACAAGCCCAAACGAAAAAATATAAACAAGTCTAAATTAAAAACAACGTTCAAACCTATGATTGCGTTGGATAAAAACCGCAATTTTTATACGTGTGCATGCAAAACAAATTTCTAGGTAGAGGGGTCTAAATACAGCACAAACAACATTTTCCAAAAGACCAAATGAGTGAAAAAGTATATTTTAACAAAACGCATTTGACTAGCAGGTCGAACAACTGATGTTCTTAAACCCTGCTGACTGCCATTGGCGATTGCCAAATAAACGGATCACCGATGTAATAAATGGATCTTAATTATAAATTTAATACTAAATAGAAAACAGTAAACTTGCGGAAAAGATGGTATACCGCAAACAAAAGGTGCAAAGGTTTTTGTACACCATATCCGGATTTCGACAATTAATGTCTCTTCAGTGATGTTAGGAATCGAAACGGTATTTGGAAGGCCATTTAATTTACCTCAATTTAGGATAGACTCTTAAATTTTGAAAGAGTCAAAATAGGATGAACGGATCATATAAACCCGAAGGCAAATATAATACAAGCCCAAACGAAAAAATATAAACAAGTCTAAATTGAAAACAACGTTCAAACCTATGATTGCGTTGGATAAAAACCGCAATTTTTATACGTGTGCATGCAAAACAAATTTCTAGGTAGAGGGGTCTAAATACAGCACAAACAACATTTTCCAAAAGACCAAAATGAGTGAAAAAGTATATTTTAACAAAACGCATTTGACTAGCAGGTCGAACAACTGATGTTCTTAAACCCTGCTGACTGCCATTGGCGATTGCCAAATAAACGGATCACCGATGTAATAAATGGATCTTAATTATAAATTTAATACTAAACAGAAAACAGTAAACTTGCGGAAAAGAAGGTATACCGCAAACAAAAGGTGCAAAGGTTTTTGTACACCATATCCGGATTTCGACAATTAATGTCTCTTCAGTGATGTTAGGAATCGAAACGGTATTTGGAAGGCCATATAATTTACCTCAATTTAGGATAGACTCTTAAATTTTGAAACGAATCAAAATAGGATGAATGGATCATATAAACCCGAAGGCAAATATAATACAAGCCCAAACGAAAAAATATAAGCAAGTCTAAATTGAAAACAACGTTCAAACCTATGATTGCGTTGAATAAAAACCGCAATTTTTATACGTGTGCATGCAAAACAAATTTCTAGGTAGAGGGGTCTAAATACAGCACAAACAACATTTTCCAAAAGACCAAATGAGTATAAAAGTATATTTTAACAAAACGCATTTAACTAGCAGGTCGAATAACTGATGTTCTTAAACCCTGCTGACTGCCATTGGCGATTGTCAAATAAACGGATCACCGATGTAATAAATGGATCTTAATTATAAATTTAATACTAAACAGAAAACAGTAAACTTGTGGAAAAGATGGTATACCGCAAACAAAAGGTGCAAAGGTTTTTGTACACCATATCCGAATTTGGACAATTAATGTCTCTTCAGTGATGTTAGGAATCGAAACGGTATTTGGAAGGCCATATAATTTACCTCAATTTAGGATAGACTCTTAAATTTTGAAAGAGTCAAAATAGGATGAACGGATCATATAAACCCGAAGGCAAATATAATACAAGCCCAAACGAAAAAATATAAACAAGTCTAAATTGAAAACAACGTTCAAACCTATGATTGCGTTGGATAAAAACCGCAATTTTTATACGTGTGCATGCAAAACAAATTTCTAGGTAGAGGGTCTATATACAGCACAAACAACATTTTCCAAAAGACCAAATGAGTGAAAAAGTATATTTTAACAAAACGCATTTGACTAGCAGGTCGAACAACTGATGTTCTTAAACCCTGCTGACTGCCATTGGCGATTGCCAAATAAACGGATCACCGATGTAATAAATGGATCTTAATTATAAATTTAATACTAAACAGAAAAGAGTAAACTTGCGGAAAAGATGGTATACCGCTAACAAAAGGTGCAAAGGTTTTTGTACACCATATCCGGATTTCGACAATTAATGTCTCTTCAGTGATGTTAGGAATCGAAACGGTATTTGGAAGGCCATATAATTTATCTTAATTTAGGACAGACTCTTAAATTTTGAAAGAGTCAAAATAGGATGAACGGATCATATAAACCCGAAGGCAAATATAAAACAAGCCCAAACGAAAAAATATAAACAAGTCTAAATTAAAAACAACGTTCAAACCTATGATTGCGTTGGATAAAAACCGCAATTTTTATACGTGTGCATGCAAAACAAATTTCTAGGTAGAGGGGTCTAAATACAGCACAAACAACATTTTCCAAAAGACCAAATGAGTGAAAAAGTATATTTTAACAAAACGCATTTGACTAGCAGGTCGAACAACTGATGTTCTTAAACCCTGCTGACTGCCATTGGCGATTGCCAAATAAACGGATCACCGATGTAATAAATGGATCTTAATTATAAATTTAATACTAAATAGAAAACAGTAAACTTGCGGAAAAGATGGTATACCGCAAACAAAAGGTGCAAAGGTTTTTGTACACCATATCCGGATTTCGACAATTAATGTCTCTTCAGTGATGTTAGGAATCGAAACGGTATTTGGAAGGCCATTTAATTTACCTCAATTTAGGATAGACTCTTAAATTTTGAAAGAGTCAAAATAGGATGAACGGATCATATAAACCCGAAGGCAAATATAATACAAGCCCAAACGAAAAAATATAAACAAGTCTAAATTGAAAACAACGTTCAAACCTATGATTGCGTTGGAAAAAAACCGCAATTTTCATACGTGTGCATGCAAACCAAATTTCTAGGTAGAGGGGTCTAAATACAGCACAAACAACATTTTCCAAAAGACCAAATGAGTGAAAAAGTATATTTTAACAAAACGCATTTGACTAGCAGGTCGAACAACTGATGTTCTTAAACCCTGCTGACTGCCATTGGCGATTGCCAAATAAACGGATCACCGATGTAATAAATGGATCTTAATTATAAATTTAATACTAAACAGAAAACAGTAAATTTGCGGAAAAGACGGTATACCGCAAACAAAAGGTGCAAAGGTTTTTGTACACCATATCCGGATTTCGACAATTAATGTCTCTTCAGTGATGTTAGGAATCGAAACGGTATTTGGAAGGCCATATAATTTATCTCAATTTAGGACAGACTCTTAAATTTTGAAAGAGTCAAAATAGGATGAACGGATCATATAAACCCGAAGGCAAATATAATACAAGCCCAAACGAAAAAATATAAACAAGTCTAAATTGAAACAAACGTTCAAACCTATGATTGCGTTGGATAAAAACCGCAATTTTTATACGTGTGCATGCAAAACAAATTTCTAGGTAGAGGGGTCTAAATACAGCACAAACAACATTTTCCAAAAGACCAAATGAGTGAAAAATTATATTTTAACAAAACGCATTTGACTAGCAGGTCGAACAACTGATGTTCTTAAACCCTGCTGACTGCCATTGGCGATTGCCAAATAAACGGATCACCGATGTAATAAATGGATCTTAATTATAAATTTAATACTAAACAGAAAACAGTAAATTTGCGGAAAAGATGGTATACCGCAAACAAAAGGTGCAAAGGTTTTTGTACACCATATCCGGATTTCGACAATTAATGTCTCTTCAGTGATGTTAGGAATCGAAACGGTATTTGGAAGGCCATATAATTTATCTCAATTTAGGACAGACTCTTAAATTTTGAAAGAGTCAAAATAGGATGAACGGATCATATAAACCCGAAGGCAAATATAAAACAAGCCCAAACGAAAAAATATAAACAAGTCTAAATTGAAAACAACGTTCAAACCTATGATTGCGTTGGATAAAAACCGCAATTTTTATACGTGTGCATGCAAAACAAATTTCTAGGTAGAGGGGTCTAAATACAGCACAAACAACATTTTCCAAAAGACCAAATGAGTGAAAAAGTATATTTTAACAACACGCATTTGACTAGCAGGTCGAACAACTGATGTTCTTAAACCCTGCTGACTGCCATTGGCGATTGCCAAATAAACGGATCACCGATGTAATAAATGGATCTTAATTATAAATTTAATACTAAATAGAAAACAGTAAACTTGCGGAAAAGATGGTATACCGCAAACAAAAGGTGCAAAGGTTTTTGTACACCATATCCGGATTTCGACAATTAATGTCTCTTCAGTGATGTTAGGAATCGAAACGGTATTTAGAAGGCCATTTAATTTACCTCAATTTAGGATAGACTCTTAAATTTTGAAAGAGTCAAAATAGGATGAACGGATCATATAAACCCGAAGGCAAATATAATACAAGCCCAAACGAAAAAATATAAACAAGTCTAAATTGAAAACAACGTTCAAACCTATGATTGCGTTGGATAAAAACCGCAATTTTTATACGTGTGCATGCAAAACAAATTTCTAGGTAGAGGGGTCTAAATACAGCACAAACAACATTTTCCAAAAGACCAAATGAGTGAAAAAGTATATTTTAACAAAACGCATTTGACTAGCAGGTCGAACAACTGATGTTCTTAAACCCTGCTGACTGCCATTGGCGATTGCCAAATAAACGGATCACCGATGTAATAAATGGATCTTAATTATAAATTTAATACTAAACAGAAAAGAGTAAACTTGCGGAAAAGATGGTATACCGCTAACAAAAGGTGCAAAGGTTTTTGTACACCATATCCGGATTTCGACAATTAATGTCTCTTCAGTGATGTTAGGAATCGAAACGGTATTTGGAAGGCCATATAATTTATCTCAATTTAGGACAGACTCTTAAATTTTGAAAGAGTCAAAATAGGATGAACGGATCATATAAACCCGAAGGCAAATATAAAACAAGCCCAAACGAAATAATATAAACAAGTCTAAATTAAAAACAACGTTCAAACCTATGATTGCGTTGGATAAAAACCGCAATTTTTATACGTGTGCATGCAAAACAAATTTCTAGGTAGAGGGGTCTAAATACAGCACAAACAACATTTTCCAAAAGACCAAATGAGTGAAAAAGTATATTTTAACAAAACGCATTTGACTAGCAGGTCGAACAACTGATGTTCTTAAACCCTGCTGACTGCCATTGGCGATTGCCAAATAAACGGATCACCGATGTAATAAATGGATCTTAATTATAAATTTAATACTAAATAGAAAACAGTAAACTTGCGGAAAAGATGGTATACCGCAAACAAAAGGTGCAAAGGTTTTTGTACACCATATCCGGATTTCGACAATTAATGTCTCTTCAGTGATGTTAGGAATCGAAACGGTATTTGGAAGGCCATTTAATTTACCTCAATTTAGGATAGACTCTTAAATTTTGAAAGAGTCAAAATAGGATGAACGGATCATATAAACCCGAAGGCAAATATAATACAAGCCCAAACGAAAAAATATAAACAAGTCTAAATTGAAAACAACGTTCAAACCTATGATTGCGTTGGAAAAAAACCGCAATTTTTATACGTGTGCATGCAAAACAAATTTCTAGGTAGAGGGGTCTAAATACAGCACAAACAACATTTTCCAAAAGACCAAATGAGTGAAAAAGTATATTTTAACAAAACGCATTTGACTAGCAGGTCGAACAACTGATGTTCTTAAACCCTGCTGACTGCCATTGGCGATTGCCAAATAAACGGATCACCGATGTAATAAATGGATCTTAATTATAAATTTAATACTAAACAGAAAACAGTAAATTTGCGGAAAAGATGGTATACCGCAAACAAAAGGTGCAAAGGTTTTTGTACACCATATCCGGATTTCGACAATTAATGTCTCTTCAGTGATGTTAGGAATCGAAACGGTATTTGGAAGGCCATATAATTTATCTCAATTTAGGACAGACTCTTAAATTTTGAAAGAGTCAAAATAGGATGAACGGATCATATAAACCCGAAGGCAAATATAAAACAAGCCCAAACGAAAAAATATAAACAAGTCTAAATTGAAAACAACGTTCAAACCTATGATTGCGTTGGATAAAAACCGCAATTTTTATACGTGTGCATGCAAAACAAATTTCTAGGTAGAGGGGTCTAAATACAGCACAAACAACATTTTCCAAAAGACCAAATGAGTGAAAAAGTATATTTTAACAACACGCATTTGACTAGCAGGTCGAACAACTGATGTTCTTAAACCCTGCTGACTGCCATTGGCGATTGCCAAATAAACGGATCACCGATGTAATAAATGGATCTTAATTATAAATTTAATACTAAATAAAAAACAGTAAACTTGCGGAAAAGATGGTATACCGCAAACAAAAGGTGCAAAGGTTTTTGTACACCATATCCGGATTTCGACAATTAATGTCTCTTCAGTGATGTTAGGAATCGAAACGGTATTTGGAAGGCCATTTAATTTACCTCAATTTAGGATAGACTCTTAAATTTTGAAAGAGTCAAAATAGGATGAACGGATCATATAAACCCGAAGGCAAATATAATACAAGCCCAAACGAAAAAATATAAACAAGTCTAAATTGAAAACAACGTTCAAACCTATGATTGCGTTGGATAAAAACCGCAATTTTTATACGTGTGCATGCAAAACAAATTTCTAGGTAGAGGGGTCTAAATACAGCACAAACAACATTTTCCAAAAGACCAAATGAGTGAAAAAGTATATTTTAACAAAACGCATTTGACTAGCAGGTCGAACAACTGATGTTCTTAAACCCTGCTGACTGCCATTGGCGATTGCCAAATAAACGGATCACCGATGTAATAAATGGATCTTAATTATAAATTTAATACTAAACAGAAAACAGTAAACTTGCAGAAAAGATGGTATACCGCAAACAAAAGGTGCAAAGGTTTTTGTACACCATATCCGGATTTCGACAATTAATGTCTCTTCAGTGATGTTAGGAATCGAAACGGTATTTGGAAGGCCATATAATTTACCTCAATTTAGGATAGACTCTTAAATTTTGAAAGAGTCAAATTAGGATGAACGGATCATATAAACCCGAAGGCAAATATAATACAAGCCCAAACGAAAAAATATAAACAAGTCTAAATTGAAAACAACGTTCAAACCTATGATTGCGTTGGATAAAAACCGCAATTTTTATACGTGTGCATGCAAAACAAATTTCTAGGTAGAGGGGTCTAAATACAGCACAAACAACATTTTCCAAAAGACCAAATGAGTGAAAAAGTATATTTTAACAACACGCATTTGACTAGCAGGTCGAACAACTGATGTTCTTAAACCCTGCTGACTGCCATTGGCGATTGCCAAATAAACGGATCACCGATGTAATAAATGGATCTTAATTATAAATTTAATACTAAATAGAAAACAGTAAACTTGCGGAAAAGATGGTATACCGCAAACAAAAGGTGCAAAGGTTTTTGTACACCATATCCGGATTTCGACAATTAATGTCTCTTCAGTGATGTTAGGAATCGAAACGGTATTTGGAAGGCCATTTAATTTACCTCAATTTAGGATAGACTCTTAAATTTTGAAAGGGTCAAAATAGGATGAACGGATCATATAAACCCGAAGGCAAATATAATACAAGCCCAAACGAAAAAATATAAACAAGTCTAAATTGAAAACAACGTTCAAACCTATGATTGCGTTGGATAAAAACCGCAATTTTTATACGTGTGCATGCAAAACAAATTTCTAGGTAGAGGGGTCTAAATACAGCACAAACAACATTTTCCAAAAGACCAAATGAGTGAAAAAGTATATTTTAACAAAACGCATTTGACTAGCAGGTCGAACAACTGATGTTCTTAAACCCTGCTGACTGCCATTGGCGATTGCCAAATAAACGGATCACCGATGTAATAAATGGATCTTAATTATAAATTTAATACTAAACAGAAAACAGTAAACTTGCAGAAAAGATGGTATACCGCAAACAAAAGGTGCAAAGGTTTTTGTACACCATATCCGGATTTCGACAATTAATGTCTCTTCAGTGATGTTAGGAATCGAAACGGTATTTGGAAGGCCATATAATTTACCTCAATTTAGGATAGACTCTTAAATTTTGAAAGAGTCAAATTAGGATGAACGGATCATATAAACCCGAAGGCAAATATAATACAAGCCCAAACGAAAAAATATAAACAAGTCTAAATTGAAAACAACGTTCAAACCTATGATTGCGTTGGATAAAAACCGCAATTTTTATACGTGTGCATGCAAAACAAATTTCTAGGTAGAGGGGTCTAAATACAGCACAAACAACATTTTCCAAAAGACCAAATGAGTGAAAAGGTATATTTTAACAAAACGCAATTGACTAGCAGGTCGAACAAATGATGTTCTTAAACCCTGCTAACTGCCATTGGCGATTGCCAAATAAACGGATCACCGATGTAATAAATGGATCTTAATTATAAATTTAATACTAAACAGAAAACAGTAAACTTGCGGAAAAGATGGTATACCGCAAACAAAAGGTGCAAAGGTTTTTGTACACCATATCCGGATTTCGACAATTAATGTCTCTTCAGTGATGTTAGGAATCGAAACGGTATTTGGAAGGCCATATAATTCATCTCAATTTAGGACAGACTCTTAAATTTTGAAAGAGTCAAAATAGGATGAACGAATCATATAAACCCGAAGGCAAATATAAAACAAGCCCAAACGAAAAAATATAAACAAGTCTAAATTGAAAACAACGTTCAAACCTATGATTGCGTTGGATAAAAACCGCAATTTTTATACGTTTGCATGCAAAACAAATTTCTAGGTAGAGGGGTCTAAATACAGCACAAACAACATTTTCCAAAAGACCAAATGAGTGAAAAAGTATATTTTAACAAAACGCATTTGACTAGCAGGTCGAACAACTGATGTTCTTAAACCCTGCTGACTGCCATTGGCGATTGCCAAATAAACGGATCACCGATGTAATAAATGGATCTTAATTATAAATTAAATACTAAACAGAAAACAGTAAACTTGCGGAAAAGATGGTATACCGCAAACAAAAGGTGCAAAGGTTTTTGTACACCATATCCGGATTTCGACAATTAATGTCTCTTCAGTGATGTTAGGAATCGAAACGGTATTTGGAAGGCCATATAATTTACCTCAATTTAGGATAGACTCTTAAATTTTGAAAGAGTCAAATTAGGATGAACGGATCATATAAACCCGAAGGCAAATATAATACAAGCCCAAACGAAAAAATATAAACAAGTCTAAATTGAAAACAACGTTCAAACCTATGATTGCGTTGGATAAAAACCGCAATTTTTATACGTGTGCATGCAAAACAAATTTCTAGGTAGAGGGGTCTAAATACAGCACAAACAACATTTTCCAAAAGACCAAATGAGTGAAAAGGTATATTTTAACAAAACGCAATTGACTAGCAGGTCGAACAAATGATGTTCTTAAACCCTGCTAACTGCCATTGGCGATTGCCAAATAAACGGATCACCGATGTAATAAATGGATCTTAATTATAAATTTAATACTAAACAGAAAACAGTAAACTTGCGGAAAAGATGGTATACCGCAAACAAAAGGTGCAAAGGTTTTTGTACACCATATCCGGATTTCGACAATTAATGTCTCTTCAGTGATGTTAGGAATCGAAACGGTATTTGGAAGGCCATATAATTTATCTCAATTTAGGACAGACTCTTAAATTTTGAAAGAGTCAAAACAGGATGAACGGATCATATAAACCCGAAGGCAAATATAAAACAAGCCCAAACGAAAAAATATAAACAAGTCTAAATTGAAAACAACGTTCAAACCTATGATTGCGTTGGATAAAAACCGCAATTTTTATACGTGTGCATGCAAAACAAATTTCTAGGTAGAGGGGTCTAAATACAGCACAAACAACATTTTCCAAAAGACCAAAATGAGTGAAAAAGTATATTTTAACAAAACGCATTTGACTAGCAGGTCGAACAACTGATGTTCTTAAACCCTGCTGACTGCCATTGGGGATTGCCAAATAAACGGATCACCGATGTAATAAATGGATCTTAATTATAAATTTAATACTAAACAGAAAACAGTAAACTTGCGGAAAAGATGGTATACCGCAAACAAAAGGTGCAAAGGTTTTTGTACACCATATCCGGATTTCGACAATTAATGTCTCTTCAGTGATGTTAGGAATCGAAACGGTATTTGGAAGGCCATATAATTTACCTCAATTTAGGATAGACTCTTAAATTTTGAAAGAGTCAAAATAGGATGAACGGATCATATAAACCCGAAGGCAAATATAATACAAGCCCCAACGAAAAAATATAAACAAGTCTAAATTGAAAACAACGTTCAAACCTATGATTGCGTTGGATAAAAACCGCAATTTTTATACGTGTGCATGCAAAACAAATTTCTAGGTAGAGGGGTCTAAATACAGCACAAACAACATTTTCCAAAAGACCAAATGAGTGAAAAAGTATATTTTAACAAAACGCATTTGACTAGCCGGTCGAATAACTGATGTTCTTAAACCCTGCTGACTGCCATTGGCGATTGCCAAATAAACGGATCACCGATGTAATAAATGGATCTTAATTATAAATTTAATACTAAACAGAAAACAGTAAACTTGCGGAAAAGATGGTATACCGCAAACAAAAGGTGCAAAGGTTTTTGTACACCATATCCGGATTTCGATAATTAATGTCTCTTCAGTGATGTTAGGAATCGAAACGGTATTTGGAAGGCCATATAATTTACCTCAATTTAGGATAGACTCTTAAATTTTAAAACGAATCAAAATAGGATGAATGGATCATATAAACCCGAAGGCAAATATAATACAAGCCCAAACGAAAAAATATAAGCAAGTCTAAATTGAAAACAACGTTCAAACCTATGATTGCGTTGAATAAAAACCGCAATTTTTATACGTGTGCATGCAAAACAAATTTCTAGGTAGAGGGGTCTAAATACAGCACAAACAACATTTTCCAAAAGACCAAATGAGTATAAAAGTATATTTTAACAAAACGCATTTGACTAGCAGGTCGAATAACTGATGTTCTTAAACCCTGCTGACTGCCATTGGCGATTGTCAAATAAACGGATCACCGATGTAATAAATGGATCTTAATTATAAATTTAATACTAAACAGAAAACAGTAAACTTGCGGAAAAGATGGTATACCGCAAACAAAAGGTGCAAAGGTTTTTGTACACCATATCCGAATTTGGACAATTAATGTCTCTTCAGTGATGTTAGGAATCGAAACGGTATTTGGAAGGCCATATAATTTACCTCAATTTAGGATAGACTCTTAAATTTTGAAAGAGTCAAAATAGGATGAACGGATCATATAAACCCGAAGGCAAATATAATACAAGCCCAAACGAAAAAATATAAACAAGTCTAAATTGAAAACAACGTTCAAACCTATGATTGCGTTGGATAAAAACCGCAATTTTTATACGTGTGCATGCAAAACAAATTTCTAGGTAGAGGGTCTATATACAGCACAAACAACATTTTTCCAAAAGACCAAATGAGTGAAAAAGTATATTTTAACAAAACGCATTTGACTAGCAGGTCGAACAACTGATGTTCTTAAACCCTGCTGACTGCCATTGGCGATTGCCAAATAAACGGATCACCGATGTAATAAATGGATCTTAATTATAAATTTAATACTAAACAGAAAACAGTAAACTTGCGGAAAAGATGGTATACCGCAAACAAAAGGTGCAAAGGTTTTTGTACACCATATCCGGATTTCGACAAATAATGTCTCTTCAGTGATGTTAGGAATCGAATATATATATATATATATATACTTCTTCACTTTTTTGGTCTTTTGGAAAATGTTGTTTATTTATATATATATATATATATATATATATATATATATATATATATATATATATATATAAATAAACAACATTTTCCAAAAGACCAAAAAAGTGAAAAAGTATATTTAAACAAAACGCATTTGACTAGCACGTCGAACAACTGATGTTCTTAAACCCTGCTGACTGCCATAGGCGATTGGCAAATAAAGGGATCACCAGATGTAACAAAATGGATCTTAACTATAAATTTAATACCAAACAGAAAACAATAAACTTGCGGAAAAGATGGTTTACCGCAAACAAAAGGTGAAAAATTAGTACACCATATCCGGATTTCGACAATTAATGTCTCTTCAGTGATGTTAGGAATCGAAACGGTATTTGGAAGGCCATATAATTTACCTCAATTTAGGATATACTCTTGAATTTTGAAGAGTCGAAATAGGATGAACGGATCATATAAACCCAAAGGCAAAAATAATAGCGTTGGATAAATATATATATAGAATAATGATATTTTTATTTTTGATACTGACTTTATGAGCAAGACTATCAAGCGAGCCCAGTGGGCGAGCTGATATTCGAGTCAAAAAATAAAATGCCATTATTCTTTTTATCGGCAATAGGTCTTAGCTGTAAGTTTTTTGGTTGAAAATATGAAATCAAATGAAATAGTAATTAACACTATTTTTACGCGTACAAAACGTTGTGATAATTGTTCGGTTGTATAAATGAAGTCGCGTGAATTTCACTGATAAGTTGACCCAAATGGACATGAATATGTGAAGTTGCTGCACTGATACATGACGTCATTGCCTAATATTTTCGAGTAAAAAGTCCTGTCTGTGATCTTGAAAATATAAGACAGAAAGATCAAAAGGAAAATATACAAACTGCCGATTGAAACATATATTATACAGTTTACTGTTCTTTTGATAAGTTGTTTGTCTTAAAAATTTACGTACACATAAAATCTAGAAGGCCAGTGTCGATTTACTTTTCATTTGTGCGCATTTTAATCTTGCCACATATCCATAGCCTGAGCCATTGCTTTTATTTGTTTTACTTGTTCGACCATAAACAATAAGTCCAAAGGGAATATCATCCTTCTGAAAAATTTCATGCACACCTTTTGTCATTTCTACCGCCAGTATAGAGTACGTGTCGTTGTCTAAGGTGATATTTGATAGGCCTATAAAACTTATATCCGTAGATTGACTCAAAGTTATACCAGCGACCGCACTTGACTTGATTATTATTGTGATATACAGTTTCGTAATTGAATACCTGTACTTAAATTCTGAAACGACTGGAAATTTATATCTGCTTTTAAACTGATTGACACTTGGAATTGTTACCATGAATGCATCGAACTTAGTAGATTCCAATACATTACAATAGATCTGCACCTGAATTGGAGTTGACGCTTCCAATGTAAATATTTTGTAATTTTCAATTTCCACAAAGTTTCTTGGTTGGACAGTTTTATACCGTACAGATATGTTGTTGTATGTGCGTACGCGGGTTTGTTTTGATGCCAATATTCTCAAATTGCACTGAGAATCATAAAATTTTGGCACAATAAATTTGCGACCAAGTTGGTAATTTGGTAAAATCATTTCTTCCATATGGTTCCTCCAGCCGTTTCGGAGGAAACTTGTACGAACTCCAGACATAACCGCAACTGGACTTGATGCAATTATTATTGTTCCACTTAGATCATTATCATGTGATATGTAATACGTATCTAATCGATTCAAATGCGTACTCAAAATGTCATTATTTCTGTATTGTTTATTTTCATAATTGATACTTCCACCGGTCATCCGAAAATGAATTGTAATATTTGTTTCTTTAAATACCCCGACAATGCCAAAACTACTGTGTTTAGTTGGACTAATGTAATTTGGCCTTGGTGTAAATGATGCAACAATGTAGTCTTTTCCTAAGACTTGAGTAGGCAATACAAGAAATCCATCAACTTCTTTGCCAGTGAAGGTAAGACCATAAAGAGATACAGCTATATCACATTTGACGTGAATGGCATTTCGGTGTTTCCCCTGTTGGTCCATGAACACTACTGGATTGATCTTTTACGAATTCAAATTTCTGCTACCCACTTTCAATGTTGAATTGTGACTCAGTCTAGGGATGTGTATATGGCATACACCATCGGATTGTGACACCATATACAGATATAAGTATCCATCTTTGTTGTGGCTGTTTAGAAATCCAAGATGAAATTCTCTTCCAGTCGTCTCTACAAGTGACAATAGAAAATAATACCAGAAGGTTAAAGTATGATCTTCGTATAAGTTTGATTATCGTATACATTTGTACACCATCAATGTGTTCCCTATACTATTTCCCAATCATTTATGTGACATTGTCTTGTATTAACAAATTGGGGATCACATTTTGATGTTTGAAATCTGCGTCAAATTGTCATTAGTTTTTATAAAACACATAAAATACTTAACGTGAAAATAGGAAACTAGGATACAAAAAAAAATAAAAAAAAGAATACATGTACGTGGATGGGCGATACCATCGAGTTTAAACAATTTTGTAAGCAAACACAGAATGCAGAATGTCAATAAAATGATTTATGTCCTTTAGCATATAACTTGCGGATAACCAAATTGCACCCATTTTGACAGTTTTTTTCACGTACGTTTATTTGTGATTCAGAAAAATGTTTCCATTCTGTATTTATTTTGTAGATGTATCACTATATAGTTCTACCAATTTGATTTTTGAATCCATATTGAATCATAGAAAAATGGGTTTGAACCGACTTCCAAACGACCCATGATTCAGTAATGAAAGTACCCAAATTGCATCCATGATTTAATTCACGTCCGTAATAATAGAATAATTTATGTTTTGTTTTATTTGTCCAAATATTTATAACAATATCTGAATATTCCATGCTTACTATTTATTTTTTAAAAAATGGATGCCTGTGACATATTCTAATTGCTGATTTTTAAAAGTTGACCTTGGTGGACGTCGCATGGCGACGTTTCCGTAGATTTTACTTTTCCTCTGAATACTTCATATGTTGGTACATACTGTGGCCGTTTTGTCTATGTTTAGATATATTGAGCTATGTTAAATGACGTGCATAATGTTAAATCATAAAAATACAAATATCTTAGTCTCTAAGAAAACGTCCGAAAGATTTCCAAAGCTATTTTTGCTAAATGGGTGCAATCTGGGTACTCGGTTCAATATGAGTACTGTTACGTTATACGGGTGTTCAATAAATACTGTGGCAAATAAATACATGCAACAAACCTTTAGCATGGTATTTGCGCTAAATTGTTTCTCTATTTGTCATAAGATTTAATCACGATACCGTATATTTTTTAACACACCTTTTTTTTTATAAAGTATACTATTTTGTTGAGACATTTTCTTAAAAGTGCGAGTAAAAATAACCATTGGTTTTAAATGTTCATTTCAGTTACATTTATATCAAAACAAATATTTTATATAATTCTATTGTCTTTAGAAAAGGCAAACAGAAACCGATTTTCATATCTTTTGGTGAATTTCTTTTCGTGATAACTATTTTGATTGAAGAAAAAAGTGAATATTTGAATTCATGGATTTGGATTTTATACAAAAAAAGTTTTTTTTTAATTAATATTCAACTATAGTTTATTTATACTGACGGAATACACAAATATTTGTACCCAAAAATAAATAATGAATCCTGAATTTACGGAACAATTTCTGTATTTCCGGTATTAATTAATGTACATAAATAAATATATTTAACTAAATAGTTCGCCGTACGAAACATCTAGTTGGTGACATGCTTATTTGGCCGGTTGCATAATTGAACATAACTTGAAGCGTTTCCTTTTTACGGATATACGTTACCTAATAAAAAAAAGAAAAAAAAACTGTCAACCAGAAAATGAATCGACAGCGTGGTAGAAATTAATGCATCACAGCAATTTTGAAAAATCCTTGAAAGAGTAGAACACAAATTTAAAGAATTACTAGACATTTAAAAGACTAGATGACTTAAACTGAGAGTTTTAGAAAATAATTAAATTTTGTAAACATATAAATTCAATATTAAATATAAATTTAAATAAACATAGTGAATAATTGCCATGGCAAAACATAAAATCCATTATAAAATTATTAATAGCATTAACATCGACTATGTGAGTTCAAAAATGCGCTTTAATAAGAAAAAAATCAGGTTCTGAAAATTAATAATATAACTGCCTTTATCTAGATAGTACATAGTTTGAAATTTCGTTGTTTAATTGGAACTCAATATTATAGTTATTATTTGTTTGTAATAACATAAGCAACACGACGGGTGCCACATGTGGAGCAGGATCTGCTTACAATTCCGGAGCTCCTGAGATCACCCCCAGTTTTTGGCGGGGTTTGTGTTGCTTAGTCTTTAGTTTTCTATGTTGTGTCATCTGTACTATTATTTGTCTGTTTGTCTTTTTATTTTTAGCCATGGCGTTGTCAGTTTGTTTTCGATCTGTGAGTTTGACCGTCCCTCTGGTATCTTTCGTCTCTCTTGTATCATTCTTGTTATTAATTTGATCATTATTATTAGTATTAGTAGTAGTAAAATAGGAAGTAGTAGTTACAGTATTTGTCTGTAAAAAATATAAAAAGCTTACCATATCTATCATCAACTTGAACTGTAGTTTCTGCTAAATTTTGCTTCCTCTGCTTTATTAATTCTTCCTTCGCTGTCATTAACGAAAGGTCGTGTAATGTAACATTTCGTATACAATCCATTGTAGAGTTTCCTTCCAAAGTTTCTAAAACGATGTTTTGTATCAGGTCTCTTAAATTGGTCTGTATCATTCCAGACATAAGTGTTTTAATAATTTTCTATTAATCTTAGACGTATCCAGCATATCAACCAGTGGGGCACCACCATCATCTATCAATGGTATTGATAAATCAGTGTCATCTACTTTTATTTCTTTCTCTGAGAACGTTATAACTTCATTTTGCAAAACTGAAAACAATATAACAGTTAACACAAAATTCATTTTGGATTGTTTCTCACACACAAATCTACTACAGACTACACGTTTCTCTTCATCTTAATTCAGTAATTTGTGTATGAATTATTTTGCAAACGAAGGACTCTTTTAAAATTAATTGGCTTTTGAAATACCAAGTATGATACTGTGGAGTATCACTAATTAACCGTATTGAGTGAATTTATTATAAAAGACAGTTAATGAGCTGACGGTTCAATTATTATACAACATTGCATTTGACTTTAAGTAGGAAAAGTAACTTAGGACTAGCATGTATCAAACTTCTTTAAGACTTGCATCCTGTTTCACTAAGTTTCATCTGTTGAATATAACTTTTGGTTATTTTTACAATATTATTATCATATGAATGCTGATATATGCACTTCTGCTTGAGTTTCATTGAACCCTTCCGCGGCACATGTTGATCTAAGCTGAGTCGATACTCTCCATGATTTTACGTTTTACTGTGCGAAAACATCTTTTCCCAAATACATCTTTATAATTGCTTTATCTATTTTCTCTATCCATGTATTGTCTACAAATTTGAATAAGAATTGCCTGTTACTTTTCTTAAAAAGGATATGTGGTAAGATTGCTAATGACTCAACAATCCATCAGAAACCAAAGGGCGTGGATTAAACGGAACTACTGAATTCCGACTGACCTTCATTAACAATACCAATATGGTATAACGGCAGGTAAGCCATAAAAGGGTCCGACATGAAAAATTAAAAAAAAAAATCATACTAGTAAATCAAACGGCTTTATTAATGAAAAAAAAGAACGAAAAAAAAATATATAGCCAGCAACCAACGACAACCACTGAAGTCAGAAATCTGACCTAGGACAGGGATATTAGGAATGTCATGATGTTGAACGTGTAATAAGGACCTTTTTGAGGACATCGATATTAGGCCTTTATTTTTGCGGTAATTCGGGATCGGGCCTTTATTTTCGCGGGAATTCGGGATTTACACTTATCGGGCCTCGGGAATTAATGATTAATTTTCAGGATCCGGGAAATAATGCTTTATTTTGTCGGGAAATCGGGATGACGGCCCTCTGTAAATAACCGCCAGTCTTCTCTTAACCAGGAACAGTGGTTACATCGTCATTTGCTTGTAAAAAAACCTCAGCCTAAAGAGAATAACCATATACAAGCTAAGGTCATCGATAAGCTTATGTGAATCTAATATAAATGATATTGATAATGACACTGAGCAGTATTTTTTTATTATTTAAGTTTAACGTTAACAAAATCTGAATGTCTAAGGGATATAATTCTACATCCAAAATAATTTAACTGTGCCTATAGTTTTCATTATTTGCTTATGACACCCGCCATGGTATGTCAGCTTTTTTTGGAAATTGTATGCGATAATTTATCATATTATAGCAGATTTACATATGTTTCTGGTCTTTATCTTGATATCAGGAAATTCCAAAACCGTCCTAATATTCTCTATCTTAAAACTTTACCAGATTCAAAAGTTTGCAGTGAAAACACTTCAAAAGACAAAATATAAAACTAATTCATAGAAAACCGGAAAAGCAACGTATAGCCTTTTAACAAAAAAAATATAAAAACAGGGGTAGACTCGGGTGTTTAGAATGGACTCACAGTTTCTGCTTAATTCGCCTTCTGAATACTAGTCATGTTCCTCTTTACATTCAATACTCCGACATGCGCATCGCATTTTTGTCAACAATTACCAAGGTATCAATGTTATGTGAATGTTTAAAAAATCAAAATTTGCACAACAGTATTTAAAAATGAATACAAACAATTCATTTCAATTTAATTCAATATTTTATTAAAGTCTCCTCTCTCAACAAGTACAATATATATATAAATAGTAAAACAATACCACATATTTTGAGAGTCATTCTATACAGAATTGTAAGAGATATTTAACATGCATAGATAAACTATATCATACATTATAAAATGAAGTACTATTTATACATATATAAAATGTCTGCGTCTTCTAAAAGTTAGATAGGAGGCTTTGACAAACACAAACGTATCATATACAGGTATACCTATAAATAGACTTATTAAGAAAGGATATAGTTACGATACTGTTGTCAGGTCATTAAAGATTGCATATTTTGGCGTTAATATTGATTCACTTATAGGATCTTTGCATCGGCACTAAACACATTTATTTAAAAACCAGTTGTTGGCATGACACGGGTTATGTTCTTCTCATATATGTTATGATGGTACGATACTAAACCCCTAACGGGAAGGATTGTGCCTGATATTCATATGATGAAGACATAATCTTTCAATCAGTTTAATTGAAGGCTGGAGCTGGCATGTCAGTTAACTGCTAGTAGTCTGATGTTATTTATGTATTATTGTCATTTTGTTTATTTTCTTTGGTTACATCTTCTGACATCAGACTCGGACTTCTCTTGAACTGAATTTTAATGTGCGTATTGTTATGCGTTTACTTTTCTACATTGGCTAGAGGTATAGGGGGAGGGTTGAGATCTCATAAACATGTTTAACCCCGCCGCATTTTTGCGCCTGTCCCAAGTCAGGAGCCTCTAGCCTTTGTTAGTCTTGTATTATTTTTAATTTTAGTTTCTTGTGTACAATTTGGAGTTTAGTATGGCGTTCATTATCACTGAACTAGTATATATATTTGTTTAGGGGCCAGCTGAAGGACGACTCCGGGTGCGGGAATTTCTCGCTGCATTGAAGACCTGTTGGTGACCTTCTGCTGTTGTCTGTTCTATTGTCGGGTTGTTGTCTCTTTGACACATTCCCCATTTCCATTCTCAATTTTATAAGCGTTTTAAAAGATCAATAATCTACGAGGAAACTCAAACCATGTATTTCCGACTTCATAATTTGACTAGTAATTTTATATTGGTTACAGAAATTTAGAAGAACTGGACGACACAATGAACAGAGTGATAAGGCTTTTATTGCTTAGGCTATGAGGGCAAAGGACCACAATTTTATGAACTTATTTTGGTTATCATAAATACAGTCCCATTTGATTATAGTGTAAGTTTTCTTTTTGTTATTTCTCGTGATCATTAATTTATAAATATGTATGGGGATGAAATGAGAAAATGAGACGAACTAATTTTTTGAATATATTATTTCATCTGTTCAATTTGAATGAGTGATTAGGCCAGGTAAAAAAACGTTAACTTTTTCGGAACATCTGTCCATACCAGAGAGGATGTGTACTGGCTTAATCTATCAGTGTCATTTTACCTAAATTTTAGATATATTTTCGGACTTTGTAGTTTTTATATCTAATGTTAGCTAGTGGTCTGTTCTTTCTTTGTTGCAAATCTCACATCAATCTGAAATAGAAATATATACATTTTTTATCTAATCATTTAAACATATATTCTGGTGTTTTCAAGTAAAATTATTATTTGAAAGATTCTAGGAGAGACAGTAGATGCTTTGTGTAAAAACGGTGTTAATGTCATGATGCTACAAAGTGTACCTTCGAATTATTTTGCGAACCAGTGATGTTCAAATGATCAGATATATTGCTCTTGAATGAGAACGAACAATATGCAGCCCAAGTAAAACTCCTTGTAGAAAGAAGCAAAGGAATAGGTAAATGTCATTTTATGCAATGAGATCGACTGACATCTATCTTCCTATAGCGAGAAATCAGATAAACGACCGTCCCCAGAAAATAGAAATTCAATGATAAGCACACACGATACGTGCTTTTCTATCATTAAAAAAAATGGTGTAAACATATCACGCTTACAAAAGCGTAAACACATAGCAAAACGGAAAAAAAACAAATCAAAAACAAAAGACCCTACATTACCTTGTATAAAAACCTGCTCATAAAAAAGGTGGGCCTAGCTTTAGGTTGGATAAAAATAAAATACTGTGTGTCATAACTCCATATACAAATTTTCCGAATTCGTGTTTTAAATTCTATAAAAAATAAAATCTCTAGCTTCTTCTTATTTTGCTCCGCTAAGTCATTACAAACAAATGACGAGAGAACGTTTCCCAATATGATAAGGAATTAGGATTTAGGAAATACTTACGTTTTTTTACATATATACCTATGCCTTGTTAAACAGTTGTCATCATTCCATTCAAAATCATGTTTGTTATATATTTGCAGACAATTCTCGTTTCCGTTCATATTATTTGGTTCTTGTGAAGTACGTGTAAACCAATTAGTAACTGAGAACTTCTGTCCACTACTTGTCCATACCCACACACCCTCTATGGCCCGATCTGATCCATCAAGCCAAAAAGCTGAAACATATTTGAAAAATCTAGAAAGAAGTTTTTTCTATATTTAATTTACAACCTTCCTTTTAATATTATTTGTTTTGACAATTAACAATCGTATATTTTTGTAATCTATATTTTGTATATATTGATTATACATGTACCTATATGTTGTAAAACATTTGTTTAATAAAGAATTAATTATTGAATTATATGATTACCTTAAATAACTGAAATTTGTTTAAATGAAGAAATCGTATTCATCAACTGATTATTCAATATGAAAACGTCTCATTAAAGTCGTGACAATCCGAAACACTGGCTACTATGTGTACAGTACACAAAAGAATTAACAATACACCAGCTTTGGTACCAAACTACTGATAGTGATATCATCATACAATAACGACTACCCAGTGCAAGACATCTTATTCTTGAAGATGTGCGATAATTCTCAACTAGAGGACTGCACTGTATTTGGGAAGAAGAAGAACAACAACAACAACAACAACAACAACAACAACAACAACAACAACAACAAACAAAAGGCGTAAAAACGAAGAAAGTATGAAAAAGGAAATGTTCATGTTCTGTCTAGAATAAAAACAAATGGGATGTTGATTGCTTGGCAACCCATCAGAGAACAATAACGGAATATGTAGACGAGTATAAGGAACTGTACGACCTCCATCAATGAGAAATGCTCCGGCTTGAAAATAAAGAAAACAATTCAAACGAGAAAACAAATACAAAAAACAATAACTAACTACAACCACAGCATCACAAGCTACTGATTTGAGACAAACACTTACTTAATCAGGAGGGGGTTTAGAGGTATATAAACGCTCGATCATCCTTTTCCTTTGGACAAAACGTAATATCAAACTATTAAAATTAGTTTGAAGCCATTGTCTATTCAGATAGTTACAAACCATGCATATATGTACACAGTCATTTTTGATAGTCTTAAAACGCCATAAACAGTCCTAGAAATATTGACCTTGTGCAATCTAACAATATATCGTAGGACAAAAAGTGTCCGTAAATGTATAGTCATACATATTTAGTTATATTCTGATTTGTGAAATAAAATCACATTCAATGTTAGCATAGATAAAAAATATGTTCAAAGATTTGTTTACATGATTGAAAGGGTACCCTCTTAGAATAAGTGAAATCAAGGAATCAATAAATTTGAAACATATCAAATAGAAAAGTGACAAGATTTTGAGGTAGCACCAATGTTACACTATTTTCACTAAACATTATTACATGATTCAAATGTAACAACATTCACGTTATTGTTGTTCTTGCAAAACACTTAAACAATTATGCATATGCAGTTAAACAGGTATTTCAGAGCATGTTTAACGATAGAATTTTATTTCACTCTTGAAAGATAGTTTTATTAACGTCTATAGATTACATAATTTGACAGAAATGAATAAGTACACGGAATGGTGTTACATATAAATAGGCTCAACAATTACCATAAACAATATGTCAATGAAAATAATGGAAGAAACAAAGTTTGAAAAATGGACTTTATTTAAGCTTTATCCTTATCAGAAAATCGAGGTCATGATCTTATATGACTTTGAATTATAAACCCTTATTGATAGGCAAAATATTTCAGTCTTATAACGTAGACAACTTCTTCGGATTCCAATACATACTTTTTTGAAACTTTTTCGCATTTGTTCTAAGAAAATTAATCTCACTCATTGATGTTGCGTCTGTCAGCATGCTATTTTGCATTTTACAAGCTTTCTAAAATAAAATAAAAACTAAAGTACACAAAAGGTAAAATAATAGATCAGATCAAACGACTATACAGTTATCTAGAGACGGCAATAACCTGTCGCTGGTGAGTTAGGACACCGATACATCGTATCAGTCAACAAATTTGTGACGGTGACCGTAAAGCTTATTTAGTGACGATTCCAGTCGTTCTTCCTCATATATCTGTTGGGAGCAAACCCTGTTAACGAAGTCCATATAGTATAAATGTACAGTAGCATACTGTTTTAATTGAGATAATTATATAAACGCCATAGGACGTAGCAGATAGCATGTTACTGTTTATAAATGAGTATTTTACAATAAGAAAGTTGAAATCATCGTGTTTGTCAGAAATTCTAGTTTAAAGAAATGAATACTTTCTTTTTCCTAACCATACATTTTATCTATTTTTTTTTTTGCTGTCCTGACATAATTTAAATTGATTTCTCTTTAAGAAACTTTTAATTTCATACTTTTCAGACCATTGGGAATTGATGAATGTTTTTGTTTAACCTTAAGCACTCTGCTTACGATTGTGTTACATTGACGATAGCAGCTATAACTAATTTTAAGTTGTTTATAATCAACTGAAATAAAGATTTGTTTACCTTAGGCTTCAACATAAGGGTATTTGAGTCAGAGTTAAACAAATAAAGGAAAGGGAACCAGTCTATGTTTTACCTTTGCATCATTCCAATTTTTATCAAGACTGCTGAAGTAGTAACAGTTGTTATCATGCATCTTCCAACCATTGTCACAGGACGGTTTAACTGAAAACAAACATTTCATAAACAAACAAAAAATGCACTTGCATTAATCGCAAGAGGTAAAAACTATCTCTCTATAACCACAATGTAACTGAAAAATTGTTTTTAGGTATATAAAATACTACCAAATGGTTACATGTACGTTAATATTACCGCATTTAAAACGATGATAACGACATCTTCTAGAAATTAAGCAAGACAAACAAACGCACCTTGACATCCCTGGTTTTCAGTAGAGGTTATATAGCTTACCTATGTTTTATGAGTAATATGTTATTGCTGTTGTAATTCTGTTTGTCTTCATTATTGTTTTACCTTGTGTTTTCTGTGTATCTGATATTATAATTGTGTTTGCCGACGTGATATCGTCATTGCTTTTCGTGTTTAATTTTAGAAGAAAAACGGATAGTCTTGAAGTAAGCACTATAGGTCATGCTCTGTTTAATGTTTAATGTGTTCTAACCACTAACATCGGGAAACAGATGTCAAATATGTGTGATATGACCTTTATTAATTTATAATAAATTTCTTTTACACCATGACATGTGTGTAACATTAACACGATTAGCGCTTGTTAAGTTTTGAGTGTTATAAATTTGTTATCCCTATTTTAAGCAATCATTTATTTGTAAAAGCTCAATGCAAACGTTTTAATGCATGAAATATGTAATATTTTAAAACGTTAATAACCTTGACACTGGTTTCCATTATATCCAGTCGGACATACACAAACGTAAATACTTCCAGTAGGTGTGCATGTTCCACCATTTACACAGGGTGAACTGCTGCATGGTGTGACTGGAAAAAAAATAGCATATATATATACAAACATATTGTCATAAATAGAGGCAACAGTAGAAACCGGTGTTCAAAGTCATACATCGATTGAGAGAAAACAAATCCGGGTTACAAACCAAAACTGAGGGAAACACATCAACCATAAGAGGAAAACTGAAGTGCAGCAAACACCAAATAATAAACTCCTGTTTATCTGATATTATAATTTTGTTTTGCAGACGTGATATCGTCATTGCTTTTCGTGTTTAGTTTCAGAAGAAAAAACGGATAGTCTTGAAGTAAGCAGTATCGGTCATGCAATGTTTAATGTTAAATGTGTTCTAACCACACACACGGGGTTCCAGATGTCAAATATGTGTGATATGACCTTTATTAATTCAAAATAAACTTCTTTTACGCTATGACATGTGTGTACAACTAAAATTATTAGGTCTTGTTTAGTTTTGTTTCTTTATAGATTTGTCATTCCTTTTTATGCAATCTTTTATTTGTAAAAGCTCAATGCAAACGTGTTAATGCATGAAATATGTAATATTTTAAAACGTTTATAACCTTGACACTGGTTTCCATCATATCCAGTCGGACATACACAAACGTAAATACTTCCGGTAGGTGTGCATGTTCCACCATTTACACAGGGTGAACTGCTGCATGGTGTGACTGGAAAAAAGATAGCATATATATACAAACATATTGTCATAAATAGAGGCAACAGTAGTATACCGGTGTTCAAAAGTCATACATCGATTGAGAGAAAACAAATCCGGGTTACAAACCAAAACAGAGGGAAACACATCAACCATAAGAGGAAAACTGAAGTGCAACAAACACCAATATAATAAACTCCTGTTTATCTGATATTATAATTGTATTTGCCGACGTGATGTCGTCATTGCATTTCGTGTTTAGTTTCAGAAGAAAAACGAATAGTCTTGAAGTAAGCAGTATCGGTCATGCAATGTTTATTGTTAAATGTGTTCTTACCACAAACATCGTGTTCCAGATGTCAAACATGTGTGATATGACCTTTATTAATTCAAAATAAACTTCTCTTACGCTATGACATGTGTGTTCAACTAAAATTATTAAGGCTTGTTTAGTTTAGTTTTTTTTTTGTATAGATTTGTCATCCCTTTTTATGCAATCTTTTATTTGTAAAAGCTCAATGCAAACTTATTAATGCATGAAATATGTAATATTTTAAAACGTTAATAACCTTGACACTGGTTTCCATTATATCCAGTCGGACATACACAAACGTAAATACTTCCGGTAGGTGTGCATGTTCCACCATTCACACAGGGTGAACTGCTGCATGGTGTGACTGGAAAAAAGATAGCATATATATACAAACATATTGTCATAAATAGAGGCAACAGTAGTATACCGGTGTTCAAAAGTCATACATCGATTGAGAGAAAACAAATCCGGGTTACAAACCAAAACAGAGGGAAACACATCAACTATAAGAGGAAAACTGAAGTGCAACAAACACCAATATAATAAACTCCTGTTTATCTGATATTATAATTGTATTTGCCGACGTGATGTCGTCATTGCTTTTCGTGTTTAGTTTCAGAAGAAAAACGAATAGTCTTGAAGTAAGCAGTATCGGTCATGCAATGTTTATTGTTAAATGTGTTCTTACCACAAACATCGTGTTCCAGATGTCAAACATGTGTGATATGACCTTTATTAATTCAAAATAAACTTCTCTTACGCTATGACATGTGTGTTCAACTAAAATTATTAAGGCTTGTTTAGTTTAGTTTTTTTTTTGTATAGATTTGTCATCCCTTTTTATGCAATCTTTTATTTGTAAAAGCTCAATGCAAACTTATTAATGCATGAAATATGTAATATTTTAAAACGTTAATAACCTTGACACTGGTTTCCATTATATCCAGTCGGACATAAACAAACGTAAATACTTCCGGTAGGTGTGCATGTTCCACCATTTACACAAGGTGAACTGCTGCATGGTGTGACTAAAAAGAAATTAGCATATATATATACAAACATAATGTCATAACACCAAGAAGAGATCTAAAAAGAAAGTCTAAATTGAAAACAACGTTCAAACCTATGATTGCGTTGGAAAAAAACCGCAATTATTATACGTGTGTATGCAAAACAATTTCTTGGTAGAGGGGTCTAAATACAGCACAAACAACATTTTCCAAAAGACCAAAAAAGTGAAAAAGTATATTTTAACAAAACGCATTTGACTAGCAGGTCGAACAACGGATGTGCTTAAACCCTGCTGACTGCCATTTGCAATTGCCAAATAAACGGTTCACCAGATGTAACAAAATGGATCCTAACCATTAATTTAATACCAAACAGAAAACAATAAACTTGCGGAAAAGATGATATACCGCAAACAAAAGGTGTAAAAATTAGTACACCATATCCGGATTTCGACATGTAATGTCGTCAGTGATGTTAGGAATCGAAACGGTATTTGGAAGGCCATATAATTTACTTCAATTTAGGATAGACTCTTGAATTTTGAAGAGTCGAAATAGGATGAACGGATCATATAGACCCGAAGGCAAATATAATACAAGCCCAAACGGAAAAAATATAAACAAGTTTAAATTAAAAACAACGTTCAAACCTATGATTGCGTTGGATAAAAACCGCAATTTTTACACATGTGCATGCAAATTTCTTGGTAGAGGGGTCTAAATACAGCACAAACAACATTTTCCAAAAGACCAAAAAAGTGTATATATATACGTATTTGCGCCTGGCTTTCGGTCTACAATAAAAGCGAAAGATTTCGAAAGCCTATTAAAGTCAAAAACAAACTGACAATGTGATGGCAAAAACGACAAACGATCAAAAGACAAAAAGCAGTACACAAAACACAACTTAAAACACTAAAGCCTGAGCAACAAAAACCTCACCAAAAATCGAGGTAGTATTTTCTTTGTACTCGTTGTACAAAAATTTGCCTCGAAACACTTAAACAGAGATTTTGGATAGTTGATTTCTAAGTCTGAATTCGATCATAGTACTAAACAATTGTTTGACTGAGAGGCCTGTGATTTTTCAATAGAAAGAAAAACCCAAGGTGAAAGGACATAAGATATGTCAACGATTCGTTTGTAGCGAAACATAATTCAGAAATGGGCGTTAAATCCAAGATACACCTTAAAAGAATATTATGATGTTTGCTGAATAAAAGAAAACAAACATTTTGGGGAGTTTCCATGGTTGAATTCTTGAAGCTGATTAATATTAAATTATCTGTGTATTATCCAGGTCATTCCATTTTTTACCATTTCATTTATTCTATTTTCACCTGAAATATGCAGAAAACTTTTCCCCACTGTAGGTTAAACAAACAATCAACAATCACAATTCCGCGCATATATACATGTAGAGACATTCAAAACTAGGTAATCCATCAGAAGGAGTTAATTCATGGTATTTTCATTTGAAGGGTATGCAGTCAGGAATAAAAACTAAACATTGATGGTTGACATAAATTGTACTAATTTCTTTATCATACAGCTAAAAGCTCTTGATGATTGCAATTATAAATAGTTTTCAGGGAGTATGTTCGTCAGGTAGGAATGTCTACATTATTAGAAAGAATGTCTGTCAGAATATACATGTATATAATATGTTTTCCGTCTGATTTGTGCCATCTTTTATCAGCATACAATGCATATGAATCAACAAATAACTAAAACGTTCATAATCCGTTACGCGTGACTGAATTTCAACGTATCCAGTCGGACATGAAAAATTGATATGAACACCATACTGTCTGTGTTAAAACACAATCAGTCCGATCGAATTCATAATACAATCATGCATTGTTGCACTGTATCTTAATATAAAACAGAATACTCTATAGTTACCTTACTACTGCAATCATTTTTACTTTAGGCAGACGTTATATCGAAAACAAAAATAAGATACTGGTTGTTGCCAAAAAAAAATACCTGTTACCTCGGTGTTATCTATAAATAAACATTTACATGTTCAATATTTTGGTTGTCATATATTTGGTAAAATAAATGGAGCATTTTTGTTGGCAAGTAAAACTTAGATATTGGTAAAACAAATGTTCCGAAAGCATGGTAAGGTAGCATAAACAATCTGAGTAATAACTTCTTTTACAAACTATTAAGTTCAAATTTAAATGTGAAAATTATACAAAAAAGAAAGTTGACTCCAAAAATAATAACAAAATAATTCGTTGAATAATTGTTTGTTGATTTATGCACCCAGCAGCTAATTGTTGAACATGTAAATATCTCGAATGATATATTTATTGTGTAGTTTCAATACGAACAAAAAGAATTAGTTCCGGTAAATAAAAATGTTTACAACCTTCACATCTTAATCCGTTATAGCCATCTTCACATGCACAATTGATTGAACTTTCAAACACTGTACACGTTCCATTGTGGTAACAAGGGTACTGAGAACACAGTGTTTCTTAAAAATAAAATATTTAAGTGTTTCATTTGATAATAAACATGATAAACGCTTTCATAAGAAAAATACAAGCATATCAAAAGATACTTCAGCAAAGAGTATGTTTTGCTCGAATATGCTGTAGTTTCCTCGCGGACATATTTCTTTGCACGTTTCCTATTAGCAGAACCGGGTATTTTCATTTGAGTGTAATATGTGCTTAGGAATATTTCAGAAGTTTTTACTACTTCTTTACTACGTGTCCGTCTGTCAAATTAAAGCTGAACTCGAAGTGACTTGAAAAAATCATTTTACAAAAAATTGGTTCATTGATAGTTTTTCTATTTTTTTTACGGATCGGCAACTTGTCATTTTAAATATATTAAATACAAATATTTATATCAAACATTTATATACAATTTCGGTCGTCTAAGTATTCAAAACCTTCATTCTACAGGTAATCATGTAACAAATAGTTAACCCATATTCGTTCTACAAAAAGTGCTACAGAGTGTGTTCGTCATATAAACCATATTATTTACTTTACAGGGGGACAATAGGTGGGCATCCATCTTGACGTCACTTTACCAGCAGGACAACTGTATCAAAATATTTTATTATATATTTTTCATCCCTCATTATGTGTCTACCACAACATTTGAAATCCGTATGATAAGCAAGACAACCGCAGTAAAGAGAGGCAAAATGCACCAAAGGAATATTCACACTCATGTCGGAAAAAAGAAGAAAAAACGACAAACTGACAAACAACAGTATACAAAACACAACATATAAAACTAAAGACCGGAATTACGAACCCCACCAAAAACCGGGAACAATCTCAGGTGCTCCGGAAGGATGAGCAGATCATGCTTCACATTTGGCACCCGTCAAGTTGCCTATGTAAGTACAACCCAATAAGTCTAATTCGGTAGGTCACTTTCGAGAAGAGGACGGGATTGTGGTTACAACAATTGGAACATATTCGTCGTCATCTGTGAAACAGATATTTTATAACGGTCAACCAACTTGTGATTGCGTTACTTGTAACTGTTGGTTTGCTAGCTTCCTTGTTAGCATCAATCCTCTATCAGGGATTCCATGATAGTAATTCCAAGCTCTAGAATATCGTGTCAACAGGGATATATATACTCTATGTGTAGGCGCAGCTAGATTTTTGCTACAAAGTAATGAAAAGTTTGCAATCGGGAAGATGAAATGATCTCTTTTTTCGTGAAGTATTGTTCTCAAAATACCTTTTATTGTGAATTTCCAGAAGTAAGTCAAGATATGAGTAAGACTTAACTGTATCTGTTGTGTTTTTTTCATTCACCATTGTCTTGAATTGTTTAGTAAGAGGTCATCAGAGAGGAACGTAAAGTTAAGGATAATGTTAGCACAGTTGGTTCCTTTTGGGATGCCAATTGTTTGTTGACAAGCACATCCTCAAAACATAAAAAAAGCATGAAATATGTTGTCAATCAAGATATCTAGCAAGTGAGTTTCAGAGAATATTTTGTTTGAATCAGAGTGATTTTTTACGATTTATCCCTACCTAAAACAAGATATTTGTTTCTATGTTGGCCATATCTATTTAATGAAACGCAGCAGAAACAGTTCTTTCAATTTGTCTTTTAATTTGGAATAAGGAAAACTTATGTAAAAGGTAGAAAAGTCACATGTTTTAATATTATTGCTAGAGGAAATAAACTTAGATTGGACGCTAACATATCTTTGGATTTGGTTTCCGCATCTGATTCAAGCCACCCCTAGAATAGATGATTTCAAAATAACTTTGAAGTCCGGCTTTGATTAATGATGAGACATTTAGAAAGTGATTTCCTGGCGCACCTTGAAGACCAGCAATATAACTTTTTTGTACAGACACTAATGTGATTTAGGTATCCATTACAGTGAATGAAGATAAATTTCTTCATCTTTTGTTGAAATTCCAATGGAACATACAATAGATGTCGGATTATGCAGGATTTCCTTCTTAATAAGTTTTGCGGGTGTATATGTACTTAATCAAGCAGTTTCTGTGATGTAATTAACGCACAAAAACGATGTTGTTTGGAGCGTAATCTGCAGGGACAACAACATACTTGTCATGGCGATAGGACCGTGCTTAGCAACATTTGGGTCTGTAACAATCGATGCAGTATGTGTATTCATAGACCCATTCAGTTTGTTTTAATTTTAATTTGTATGAATTACCTCACAGCCCAGCCTTTACGGAAAGAGCATCAACGTCTTTTTTTCGTGTTTGCCTGGCATAATCCTCGACTGTATCCATCAGCATTTTGAAGTTGTGATTCCAATTGATGACTCAACACATTTTGCATATGAGTTTTATTGATAATGTTCATGTCACTAGTGGCAAACCGGATTATATATGAACGGGGATCATGCACAGGTGCAACGAGGAGGTTTAAACTTGAAGTTTTCAATATTTAGATCATGCAACACGTTTTTGAAGATTTTGATTGCAACGTTCTGTATGAAATATGATGTTGCTTTACAATAAAAGGTTTTTTTTATTTTTTATGCTACCTTTTGATATACCCAAAACCTACTTTGATATCAAAATTATATAAAATAAACAGAATGATTATCTATTTGCAATCCCTTAATTGGTCCACAGTTGGAGATTCATTGGAAGAATCGTTTCCTTAGAAAGCGTATACATTTTTATTGCCAAAAAAGAGCGAACAAAAAAAGCAAATTAAATTGGTCTCATCGTGTGTAATTCTAAGTTTTTCAATCCTTTTACCTACATTTAATCTTTTATTAAGAATTTTGTTTTTCACATTAACAATTATTTAAAAAAAATAGATTATTAGACTTATTTATCACTTTAAACTTCACAGTTTTGCACGGGATGCTTTCCAGGTTGTCGGTTTAGAAATAGTTTACAATTTTTTATAAAGAAACGTTTGTTAAAAACATTTAAGAACAAAATAAAATTGGTAATTTGCAAATGAACTTCTTCGGGCCTTTGGATAACACATTTCGCAGAGAAGTGTTATTTGCAATGGTCATAAGTAATAACATAGACAACCGGATTATATATGTATTGGGAACTCTAGCACAGGTGCAAATAAGTATTATGTTAGATCTTCTTAATTTCATGCATTTTATGCTATAGGGCAAATGATGTCCTGGGCATAAAATGTCCACGTGCAGAGACATCGAGCAATTAGTTGCAAACGAGAGGCGAAAGACACCAAAGGTGTATACAATAATATAGGATTATTGAAGGAATATTAATGTATATTTTTTCAAAAAATATATATTCCAGGAAGGACAAATATTCACCAATTTTTAGTCAGTAATCCTTAATTGTAAAACCAAGCCTTGACACTGTTAAGACATATATTTGTAACTGATGACGTCACTCACTAATTTGAAGATTTGTATGTTATGGACATATATTCCTTGCATAAGTGTAAACAATGTTTACGAAAGCCTAAAATTAATTTTAGAAATGTTGTTATATAACAATAAAAAAATTGTGGTAAAACTACTAATAAGACAACACTCCACTAGAAACCAAATGACATAGAATTTAACAGCTACAGGTCACCGTATGGCCTTGAACAGTTAGCAAAACCCATACGTATGCACAGTTTCAGAGTAAATGACAGCCATTTCAAGTAAAAGAAAAAGATACGATTACAAAGATTGATTTATTGCCGCAAGCTAACTTCTGGTAACGTTCTGTGTGAAACATGTGAAATATGATGTTGCTATACAATTCAAGGTTTCATTTTTATTTTTCCTTTCGATATACCCAAAAATACTTTGATTTTTGAATTATATAAAATAAACAGGATCATTCTTTATTTGCAATTCCGTAATTGATCCTCTAATAAGACATTCATTGAAGGTTGCTCTTCTGTAAATATAGACAATGCAATTTCCCATAGGAACTCGATCCTTTTACGGCTAAAGCTGTGCCACTTTTACTATGAAGTTTCGTAAAAAATTATATCCTAAAATGGGGAGTTCATATGTGCTACATTTTTCTCAAAGGTCAAAATATAGGTCTGTGCGGCATATTTTCAACATGTATATGCCCCGAACTTCTAAGAGTTTAAACTTATACTAAAATTCTGTACTACCCCTGCCTTCACTTTTAGTCCTCCTCAGAATTCAATTTCGCCGCTATACATGTGTATTTATACTGGTAACATTCCCAAGTTATGGCTCTATGAGATGAAACATAGAGATCATATCTGGGAACCAGTACGTAAACAAAACAAAATAACTATGATTTTTATATATCTCCCCAAAAGAGGAGTGGTTTGTGAAACAGCTGTATTTATAAAGTGTAACCTATACCAACATTTATTCTAATAGAAAAATTTTGAAAAACTTTTTTTCTCACAACAACATTTATTTATCAGAATAATAGCATAAAAGAAATCACTGCATATACTCTAACTTTTCTTTTACAGTACATTTTATACCCCCACCCCTGTTTCAATTTTTAAAGATATTGAAAACAAGACTTTGATTATTGTCAGCTTATCCTATGTGCATGTTTTCTGACAAGAATTGCTTAAACCTGTATAAAATCATTCTGATATCAAATTGAAATCCTTTCAGAATACTAATGTTAATTTTAGTAGTTAATCATTCTAACATTCAAAATTATATAAAGTATCCAATCCTGCCTCTTTCTCCAGTCCACATCTTACTGTATGCCTATTTATTTGTAAAAGTATACAATTTCTGCCTCAAATGGTCAGTTTAGTTTAGAAATTTTATCGCAATAATATCATCTCTAACCATATATCTAAGATAGTTTGGCTAATATATGAACTAGAAGTGTTTAAACAAAGCCATATTTGCAAAAGTTGTATGTATGTAGTTACCAGTCTGATATATAAATTCACTAAAAGTTTTATAGAACTGACTGCTAAAATCTGTTTTTTGCTTAACTTCAAAGCACAGTTATCATGGTTATTGTTTTCTATACACAAGACCTTTATAATAATAAAATCAAAGCCTTTATAAGTTAAATTATCTGTTTTATGACGCGGGAGTCAGGGATTTTTCTTTTTTGTTTTGCCACTGGGGCCTCAAATTTGCTAAATAATTCTGCTGTTTCTGTAAATATGGAATATCTAGTACATTTTTAGGATAGAACACACTATTGCTACTTTTATTGAGAAATATTTGTATTTGTAGCTTGTATTTTTTTTATGCCGCTGTCACAAGAAAGCATATTCAGGTGTTACGGCTTACTTATGGGTTTTCGACAGGACAAAACACCCCAACAACAATATTTATCAAGAATCTATGAGTTTCAATGACAGCGAAGAGTTAACATAGGCACTTCTTAACAATTGAAAATACAATTATGCAAATATTATGAATTTACCTTGCATATAGGGCTTTAGGTAAACTATATATACTGTAAACTGTTAATTTATGCTGAGTTATCACAGTTAAGGCCCAGGATTTTCTCAATCTTTATGAAATATTTATAAAACTTTATATTTGAGTTAATTTCATTTAAACTCTCTGAAGATAAACTAGAATTGGTGAAATTCTACATGTTCTCTTTATTCACCCAATAAAGGTCGCACATCTGTAAATATAGACAATGCAATTTCCCATAGGAACTCGATCCGTTTACGGCTAAAACTTTTACAATGAAGATTCGTAAAAAATTATATCCTAGAATGGAAAGTTCATATGAGCCACAATGTTTTTGAACGGTCAAAATATAGGGTTGTGCGGCATATTTTCAACATGTATATGCCCCGAACTCCTAAGAGTTTAGACTTATACTAAAATACTAAAATTCTGTACTACTCCTGCCTTCACTTTTGGTCCTCCTCAGAATTCAATTTCGCCGCTATACATGTGTATTTATACTGATAACATTCCCAAGTTACGTCTATGAGATGAAACATAGAGATCATATCTGGGAACCAGTACGCTAACAAAACAAAATATATACGAATATCATATATCTCCCCAAAAGAGGCGTGGTTTGTCAAACAGCTGTATTTACATGTGCAACCTGTACAAGTTGTTTACCTTAGAAGGGATATACATTTTTATTGCAAATGAAGAGCAAGCGAAACGAGCAAATTTAACTTGTCTTATTGTTTGCAAGTTTTTTTAAACCTTTTAATTACGTTTAATCTTTTGTTACGCTAATAAATTTTGATATCAATAAGTATATTAAAACAAATTTGTTATTAGACCTATATATAACTTTCAACTTCTCAGTTTATCGATTTAGAACCAATGCACAATTTTCAGAAAGAAAATTTGTTAATTGAATGTAAGAACAAATCAAATTGGTAATTTACAGATATACTATTAAAGTACCATATTTCATTGTGTTTGTACCTTGACACTCCGATCCAAAATAGCCAGCAGGACAATCGCAGTTATATGTATCATTTTGTATATTACATTCTCCGTTGTTTATACAGGGTGAACTGGTGCATGGTGTCACTGCAATCTTAACATAAACTATTGTAGAATTCTAATGAAATCCAGTCGTCTGGAATATGATTGCGTTGAAATTTCAAGGGGCATTAGATGTCAAATTCATGTTCACCGACTCTAATCGCCGATTGGTAACATACTAAACTATATATCCATAGGGGGGGGGGCGGAGTGTTAATTTACCAAATTCCGCTTTTTTGGTAATGTTTCTCTACTTCCTACCCTTTTTCCTTCTTTTTCCAAGATCCCATTTTTTTAATCTCCTAATATTCATCCTAACCTTCATTTACCCCCGATATCCCACATATATATCTATAGAAGAATGTTTATTATGGCCGAATCAGTCAAAGTAATGTTTCTTTTCTGTTGCCTCTCATATTCAGTTGATTTTAAACGTTGACATTTTTTTTTCTTTTTAATTCTAGTAACTGAACAAGCTAATCACTATCGCAACCCATATCTAACTAGACATCAAACTAAAGGGCGTATGGAAATGGATTCAAATGAGGTTAAATTATTGACTTGAAAGTCAATAATACTGTCACGTACTCGGTGTAGTGACTTATGGGTATCGTACCAGAGTTTATCACTGGATATTGGAAGATGCACCGTTTCTTAGATATCTATCGCGAACTTGTTATTGTGGCCTCTGTCACCCGCTAGCAATGTGTGGGACGTGTTGCTGTCTTTGTACAGCCCGTATGTGTCAGCAGTAACCAGTGCACTTTCTAACCTGTGCACTATCAGAACTTTTATGTGTTCTACCTATGCACTGCTATTCCTGTGCACATCTGGCTATTCCACCTGTGCACTGCTTAAACAGTGCACTCTCTGGTTTATGCTTTACTTGTGCACTTATATATCTGTGCACTATATCCGCAGTCGCCTATGCACCTATTACCCGGTGCGTATGTTCAGCTTATATACTCCTGCAACCTTATTCAGGTACGCAGATAGATTCTTATTCAGAATCTATTTAATTTATCACAAAGTGTAAATAATTACTTTTTGCTTCTTCTAGACGTCTTGACTATCCACTAAGAGAACCTTTTTCTGACAGCGCATCAGGTTTTATACTAAGTATTGGACCATACCATTTACTTTGTACGATACCAAATATCCTATTCCTATGAGTGTTTCTAGAATACACAAACCCCTTATTGCTAAAACATTTGAATGACGGCCCTTATCTTTACAACTACCGATCGGAATATTTCCGGGGTTACAAACCATAACCTGTCCGTTTCTGATTCTAAATATTATAAATTTCCATAGTAATGCATAAACAAACCAAAACACAAAGTAGACAAACGTTCACGATTTCATATAACAATGTTTTAACTTGATAAAAGAATAATAAGTTAAACCCTAGTAAAATAAAACATCACAATACACAAGCGATGCAAAATGACTGCAAATATTGAAATATTATTTCAATAATCCACCTTTATAAATGTTAAAAAGTTTAAAAACAAATAAATCAAATTGTAATTTTGTGATGCCACTTTAATGAATGTCAGATGAATGCAATTTGGTTGTGACGAACTGCGTAGCTTTCTGAAAAGCATGTAGATAAATTCATCTTGGTCCTTCTGTACATCCAAACCCATTGTTGAAAAATTGGACATTGGAACAAACTCGAAGGGAACCGATTACCCTTCAAATTAACTTTCCGGATGTCAAACATTTGATAATCACTAATAAATTAAAATTTCTTTCTGTCATTGTATTATAAGACAATTAATAGCACAGTTTCAAGAATTAATCATTTTCAAATGGTAAAATTATCATTATTACAATTTTAAAAAAAATAAATAGTTGATGTTTTATATTTATCGTAAAGTTATGATAAATTACGTCTTAATTGTACAAAATTATATTGGCACAGTAAAATGAAAAAATTCTTTAGTTACAAATAAGCTTAGTTTTTAATAATTTCTATATGTTATGATTGCTAAATCTACTCTCTTCAAAGTAATAATCCTTACACATCCTATGACGAACTCGCAAGAAGTTAAAAGCTGAACTTTTTATAAAGGGGTCAATTGATCCATGAACTGACAAATTTCAATTCATCATCAGCTTTGTAAATTTTGTAATGAATCTGCCTGTAGGGTACACTGTATTGCATATGCAATATCGTTAGAATGCCAGGTTAGGAGCCTGTAATTCATTTTGTTGTTGAATGTCATATTTGATTTTCGTTTATTGTTTTGTACATAAATCGGACCGTTAGTTTTCTTGTTTAAATTGCTTTGCATTTGTCATTTTTGGGCCTTTTATAGCTTGTTATGCGGTATGGATTTAACCTATTGTTGAAGGCCGTACGATTACATTTAGTTGCTAACTACATTTTTTCTATGGTGGAGATATTTTTCATTGGCAATCATACCACATCTTCTTTTTTATATTATACAGACGGAGATGAGGTATGATTGCCAAAGAGACAACCATTCATCAAAGACACAGGTAGCGGATTGAATAATTGTAGAGCAATGTAAACTTTAATCCGATTTAGTCCGACGGAAGATTAATAATTCCCTTTTGAATTATGTCAACAAATGGTTGGAAAATAAAAACAATTCAACTGACGATGTTTAAACCTATGTGTATGAACGTTAACAAAAAAAACAACCCTCATTTGTTTACAGCATTCAATACAAAGTGAACCCGGATGGATTGTTCCAGTTATTCAATTTGATATATTGGACCCACAAAGTGAAACGAACCAGACTATATCTTTGGCTAACAAGTTATATGCAGACCCTGTGCAAATTTAAAATATTATTTTAGACGAATAAACTACATCTGAAATTCATGTGATAAGAAAAAAAGGTCGGTCTTTGTTACTAGGCCTATGCCGTGAAAGGAAGTATTTAATGAGAAAAATCAAAACAAAAAAGGTGGAACGAAAGGAAACGGAGCTCGAGAGAAGTCAACAAGAAAAGCCTTTCTGACTGAAATAACAAAATGCTATCAAGACTTCGTATATATATATTTGAAAATGATATATATAAAAAAACATGCAAATCTCATTTAAATAAACTGTGAAAAAAATCGGAATAAGCATTATATAATTAGGTAGGAAGCTTTTAAGTATGTGAACTCCTCTGTTTCAAACCAACAAGCTTTTGAAAAAAAACTGTTATAGATAGATAGTATATAAATGAGGTAAGTTAAACAGAAGAAAAAAATTGCAGGTCCGTGTCCTTGTTTTTGAGATATAATCAATTGATAATTTGGCTGGAAATGATTCTCTCTAGATTTTTCAAACATTTAACATTGGCACCTTTTTCCTATGAAACAATTATAAGGATTTTATGAATTTTACAAAATGGCCTTTTAAACTATATGTAATAAAATTATTAAAAAGAAAAGTAGGGGTAACCGGGCAAAATTTGTACTGGCACTACATGGATAAAACTAGAGGATTCCAAATGTCTCAAAAAAAGTCCAAAACAAGATATTTTTTTCTTGCTTTTATGTATACTATTTTCTAGCATTTTAAATTTTTTGATAACCCTTCTAATTACATTTCAGGATAGCAAACACTTGAAATGCACAAACAAATTAAAGATAAGCGGTCTTTCTATTATTGTAATATAAGACAATTAATTTTACAGTTTCAAGAATAAATTATTTTCAAATAGTAGAACTATGTTTATTAAAACTTAAAAAAAAAGAATTATTTGATGTTTTGAATTAAACGTTAAGTTATGATAAATCACGTCTGAGCAAATAAATTTGAATAAAATTATATTGACACAGATAAATAAAAAATACTCTTAAAAATTCATTAATTTTATAAAACAGATATTTGATTTTGTTCGTAAGTTACAAATTAATTGTTTTTTTATAATTTCTATCTGTAATGAGTGTTAAATCCCCTTTGGTAAATATTTCTTTCAAAAGATATCCTTTTCTTGTTATTATATATAACTTCTTTTAGTATTTAAAATTTTCCGTTTCACTCTATTTCTATTTTGGCGTAAGTTCCGTTTGTTATTCTGCAGTAGCTTTTCTACACAAGAAAATGCCTGTAGACGTACCAAGTAAGGAATGCGACAGTTGTTTTTCATTCGTTTGATGTGTTTGAACTTTTAATTTTTCCATTTGATAAGAAACTTTCAGTTTTGAATTTTCCTTGGAGTTCGATATTTTTGTTATTTTACTTTTTTTTAATCTCTTCACAAGACGAACTTTAAATTTGTATGTCAAATCAGTGCCTGGATGGCTTCAATCTAATTAAAAATTGATCTCACACGCTCCAATTTTTGTTATTGTCACATGGGAACCTAAGCGGTACGGGATTGTTTTGTTTTTATTAGATTGACATGGCTTTCACTCACTATTTGTTTATGCATTATACATTTCTTTATTCAGTTTTAAATTCCTTTTTAAAGCCTTCGAATCCTTGTTGATTTTAGTCCTTGAATATTTTTAATTAATATCTAGCATTATGTCCCAAATAAAAGGCTCAATTATTTAAGACTGTTTGTTAATGTATTATATCAAGGTGCTTGTAGATGAAGATTAAATTTTCAATAGTTTTATAATTAGTGTCTTTCTTGATGATAACTAAGTTTCGAGACAAAGCTTATTCAGACCAAATACTTATCATTTCTTAAATTCTTTATTCTTGGACTATAATTCAACAGGAAGTTGACCAAAACTTTATAATTTTTTTACTATGAATGACACAGCTTGAAGAAAGGGTATCACGATTTTTTTAAAATCATGTTATGCTTTAAAAGAATAAGAACAAGTTCTTTTTGACTAAAACATCGATACTATCACTTAGTTCATGTACCGTTTGGTTGAATGAAGTCCAAGAGTGAATAAACTCAAATTTTGATTCATTAAGTGCTTGCTGATTCTTTATAGTAATACCTAGTAACACTTCAATTTCGAATAAGAATTGTCGTCTTGTGCTTTGGGTGTCGTGTCTCAAATATTGTGTATCTCTTTTAAGTGATGAAATTTCGTTTTCGTTCTACATAACTTTTAAGAAGATCATGGTAATTGCTTTTCAGTGCGTCAACGTCCGATTCGATGTCTAAGATTTCCGTCACCTTTAAATCAGTATTCACATGACTTGGTGTAATGACACCAAACGCATAACTGTTGCAGAAACACAACAGAAAAGATAAAAGCATAAATGAGCACATTTCATTTAAATCCTATTGTACATCCGTATGCTAAAATTTTAAAAATAGAAATAAAATCATATGTGTCCAATGAAGAACACATAAGTGAATCCCATTGATTTAGCATTAGTAGTGTCAATAGGCCGATTCTGCGGCACTTGCCATTTTAAGCACAGATTCAGCATAGGAACCCCAACCCCAAACATAAAATGCAAACGCAATACGTTTCAATTAGTCTAAGGGTAAAAACAAGAATGTCTTTCAGTTTAGCACAAAACCCAAACACCTTAGAAGGATGTAATCCTAGGGTAGAAACAAAATATGGCTTTCGTACAAAAGATGGAGGAACTCAGAAGTCCACAAATCGTAGACAACGATTTTATCAACGATAATGTTTTTGAGGAAAAGGCAAAGGATCAGAGCCTGGAAACCCTGAAATGGAAGGAACTCCCAATCGGAGTGATTTATAAAATCCTGGAAGTGGTAAAAGTAGATGGGAAGTTTGGGAGGAGTAAGATTCTCACCTTGAAAAACAGAGAAGGAGAAACGACAAGGGTGTGGGCTTGCAGTATACTGAACAGAGAGAAGGAACTCTTGGAAGGAGCCTTTGTGAGAAGTACAGGCTTAGAAGTCAGCAAAAAGACCAAACAGGAGTACTTTTCTTGCAACCTTGTGAGAAAGTAAGTCCAAAAAAAAAAAAAAAATAATGGGCCGGTTGGGGTACAAAAATTTTTCCGATCCGACATTTCTGCCGGATTGGAAAAGTTTTTTTTTTTATGCTTGAAACGGAGCACATCATGAAGTGAAGCGGAATGGAGCACATCGTGAAACGATGTGTGGAGTGAAGTGTAACGGAATGATGTGTGACGTTTTTTACGGCGCATGCGCATTAAGGTCCTCACTAAAAGTGGTGGAAGGTTGTCGGAGCTTATCTTTTTCATCGTAGTAGTTTTTGAGGCAGGTGGTGATTTTCCCAAACTCAGCATCATCAATTTGTTCATCATCAGCCAAAGCAGTACTAATACATTGTTCAACCAAAAATTTTGTGGACTGTGCCAATTGCAAGGTGTCGCGGTGTTTTTTCTTCTTTTTCATGATACGCCTTGAGATTAGTGTGAGTACCATCACGCCAGTGGCACTCAAGCACGCAAGGGATCCTAGGGGAAGGGAGGCTATAATACCTATACCGGTCAAAGCTGAACCCATGGTGCAGCTGGTTAACACCAAACTGCCCACAGAACAAACACCCAGTGCTACAGATACAACTTTGTCCAGACGTTTGTAGATCTTCAAGGTATGTTGATACTTATGTATATCCGCGTTGAGTTGATCTTCCATACATTCGACTCTGGTCTGTCGGTATCTAGAATCTAAATCATCCATTTATTTATAGGAGCATACCGAGGAGGGGAATATTTTTGAAGGGGCTGTTAGCACCTAAGATCAGACCAGCTCCGTCGTGGAATTGCTGACCACGCTTCAAGTAGAGTCCATCACCATAGGTGATCCGGGCGTTTGAAGGTTTGAGGTAGAGACCGTTGCCACTAGGTTTCACGGTGCAAACGCATTCACATACAGGTACAATCCAGACCCTAAGGCCTTGTTGACGGCTACACCACCAAGACCACTCAAGGCTCCAACACCCAAGGCGGGTAGAATGGTTTTTGCTAACATGGGGAGTGCCCTCATTGCCAGCCCCGCCAACATGGGTAGGAAGCCACCCACCTTCTGCATGTTTTCCTTCAATTGGGTCGCACTCAACTCTAGGACCATACCACCAGTACCCTTTTGTAGGAGCTTGGCGATCTTTTGAACCTGGCGGGTGGTGAGCCACATCTTGTGTTCACCTTGCAGGTTTGCGTGGGACAAACGAATGGAGACCGGACAACCTTTTTTGGCAGCCCGTTGTAGTTTATCAGCTTGACCTTTTGTCAAACTCAAACCATGTTCGTGATAAGTCATTTATTTATACCTCACGAAGATGAAAGCGGATGGTGAGATGTTCACCCCTGAAATCGATGGGCCTACCATCTTGATCGGTGAGATACGTTTGCATGCGATTGATGGTTCGCAAGGTCACCGGCAAGTATACTAGATTCTTTGGGGTTTGAATGATCTTCATACCAGGACCGTCTGCGGGAAAGAAGCTGTAGATGGTAGACTGCTGTGTACCATTCACATAACTTCCATGGATGATATCACTATTCACCAGAATGCTGTTGATGCTGATGATATTTACAATATGTTCCCCTTCCGTATAGCCGTTTGTGATCATATCGAATGTGTAAATCTGCCGCTCGAATCCCAAGACGGCGTTGATGCTATTGACAACGTTGAAGTCTACTTGATAGTGTCTGGCGAGGGTCAGCGTTGCTCTTAGGGTCGCCCGGTTGGCATCGATGATGATCTTCGTTTTGTGTTTGTTGAGCCGTAGCCGCCGCTGGATCTCATTGATGATGTCTTCGATGTCATAGGAACCTGTGCTTAGTGCGATGGGAAACCAGTTGGCACCATCGTCGGGGGAGTAGCGGAAGGAATTGTTACCTGCGTGAATGTTGGGGATGGAGTTATAGGTTTCCAGGTTTACCAATGCCATCTCGTAGGCCTTGGATTCCTTGAGTTGTAGTGGGGGGTTGAATCGGGTAAGGATTTGGCTATCGTTTCCAGAGACAATGAAGGAAAACCCATGCATTGGGTCGGTGTTATTAGCAATTTGCTGCAACAATGTGTTATCCATTTATTTATGGTAGACCATTGTCACATATTTTTGCTTCCACTCTTCGATACCGTCATACTGCTCCTTGAGCTGTTTTCCAGCTTTCACCACGATTGCGTAGACCTCGGCGGGACGACTGGCAAAGAGGAGTTGTAGGCGAATTTTATCCATTTACTTTTAGTACACAACGTTCATCTTCTGACCGTCGGATTCAAACTGTAGGATTCTGTCGGAAATGACAAGTGCAAACGCCTCGGTGTTGGCTGGAACATTACGGGCGAATTCGGCTCTGATCTGAATATCCACCGTGGATTCTTTGAGACGCTCAGACTGATGACTCACATCAATCACAAACAAGGGGTACAAGTCGATGAAATCGGAGGGATTAATCCCACCATTACTGAGGAGACTGTCCATGTTATGGAATTTCTTTCTGAAGTCGGAGGCCTCTTTGAACACTCTGGCGATCCTATTTTCGTTGAAAGCTGCATTATAGTCGACTGCTGGATAACGTTCAGCGTTGAGGGTGACATGGATATTTCGCAATCGACAGTGATCGAACACGGCAGCATTATGGGTTTGGTCACCACTTCTGTTAGTTTGGAAGGCAACGATGATATATCTAGGCTTTTCGCGACCACTCTTGGCAGCTAGGCGCCAGTTAAACTGTGAGGCTTGGGGAACGGCTATGGAATCACACTGTCTCATGCGAAATCCACAGTGGATCTTGGATTTACTTTGGATGGTTTTGTACAGTTGCATCTTATTTTCGTCTGAGGGGGTGATGTGAGGGACGAACCACGATAGTTTACTCAGGACGATCTTTGCCGGATCGTTGACGGCAGCTGCTCTCAAAATGGCATTAGCATTTGAATCGCGAACGAGTGAGAGTTCGTGTCTGAACCCGTACACTATTTTGTTGTAATCATCTGCGAATCCAAAAATATGTTTTAGGGGGATGGCAAACGAAAACGATCCTTTGTTGGTGGGCTTGGTGATAATGTATCCATGGCGGGCTGCAAATCCAGTGTTCTCAGCCTCAGCATCGATGGAAGAATCCTTATACCACAGTTGGTTGAGACCCTGCGATTTGGAGAAGTCGTCGGGGTAGGTTAACATTCCAAGCATAGTGGTGGCGATGCCGGGGTCGTTAATATGTTCGATCTGCTGACCGGAAAGCCTGTAACTGATGCTCTTGAAGAGATACATGATACCATTATGGGTGAGCGACACAAGATCGCCATCGGCATATGCTGTGTCATCATTCTTGAGAAGTCGACCTTCTACCACGAGATAACTTTCGGCGGGGTGTAGGAACAAATCATGGGTTTCGATATTGATTCGGATTTCAGCACCGGGATTGTTCAGCTGGGCACCGGCTTGTGGTTCGTATTCTCGAACCTGATATTCCTGGAGACTTTCGTCGAAGGTCAACCCTTCGGTGATTGTAAGGATGTTAGACATAATGTATTTATTTATAGCGTTGGACGAAGTCGTGGATGGTTTTGATACCAGAGCCGGAGATTAGATTGTTTAACCGAACTTGCTCTGGCTTCTTGCGTTGAATACTAGGCTGTTGAGGGGTTTTAATACGTTTCCTGGGGCGGGTCACTTTATCAACCACATGGTCGACGGCTTTGGAAGCCCCTTTTTCAACACCTTTCAAGGCTGCATTGGTGGCAGCGTTCATGGCCTTACTTCCTAGGGTTTGGGCGGCAGAGGAAGTAAACATGCGTCCAGCCAAACAGGCGATTGTGTCAAACAGTCCTTTACCACCGTAGGCGTACTTTCGAGCGTAACCTTTCTTGATTTGCAACATTTATTTATAGGATGCTACGATGCAGTGCCTTATATTCCTCGATGCTGATATGTCTACCCCTTTTCATAGCATCGATAATCGACACAATTTCGTTGCGCACACCATTGTTTCCTGCTCGGTATGCTGCAGCACACAGTTCCAAGCGATCGAGAAGCTGCTTGAAGTTGGAAGGTAGAAACACGGTTTGCAGCCCACTGCCAAACTTATCCTTCTTGTAGATGTGGGATACGATTTCCTTCCACTTGTAACTCTTATTCGCCTTCGGGGTTCTCGAGAGGGTGGAATTGCCTTGATACATGGCACCGGAACTTTTCAGGATCTCTGCATAGTCGTAAAGGTCGTCGGGCTCAAACGATTCTGGTTTCTTATTCACCATGAGTTCCCAGAGGCCAAGGGTTCCTTTGTACCTCACACCATCCACGAAAATATCATCATCGTCAAAAGTAACTGGTGAGTTTCCGATGAAGATACCATCGTTTTCAGATCGCAATCCAAAGGTGTGGTCGGCGGAAGGAGTCATACTGAGTTGCAAATACTGCTGTGCTCGAGGTCCGATGACGGTGTCTGTAGGTGGTGCGATGGGTAGTGGATCAGCAAACTCGGGCGGTGGAGGAGGGAGGGCTGGCACTGCTGCAGGTAAATCTTCGATTGTTTTGGTGATTTTTAAAGCTGCTTCCCGCTGAGCCTCAACCACAGGCTTGAACACCCTGGAAAGGTCTCGGCTGAGTCCAATCTTGTCGAGACGATGTTGCATGTTGCTAGCTTGAATGCTCCGCTTAGTTTCATGCAACTCCTTTGCGAGCGCCTCACGCTGCTTAGGGTCGGTAATCTTGATAAACGTCATTTATTTATAAGATCGAACGCTGTTGAACGCCCCTAAGCGTTGGTTCGAACGCCCCTAAGCGTTGGTGCGAACGCCCCTAAGCGTTGGTGCGAACGCCCCATAGCGTTGGTGCGAACGCCCCATAGCGTTGGTGCGAACGCCCCATAGCGTTGGTGCGAACGCCCCATAGCGTTGGTGCGAACGCCCCTAAGCGTTGGTTCGAACGTCCATACGCGATAAATTGCACATGAAGGTATTACACAGCTGATACGGATCCCTTTTCTTCGAAAGATTCAAGTGTCTTAGGCAGAGGTCTTTACGCGGTTGGCATGGGTGTGTGCACTGGTGGCCTCGAATCGTCTTGGCAGGGCATTGGGGTTGTGGGGGACGCTGCACCTTACCATACAGACGGCCAGAGTTCCATGCGTCGAAATCACCTCTACTGCTATCGATCGGGCGGATGATCGTGCGACTGCATTTCCAACACATACTTGTCATATCGACCGAGTCCCACTCGTGCTTGCATTCAGGGGGTGGTCGTGAGGGCTTGGGAGCATTCTCAAACTCCCGATCCAAGTCCCGTTGATTCTCCAGGAAAAATTCCTGCAAGTGATTCATTTTTTTATTTTATACCTCATAAAACTCTTCTAATTTACATCGGTATTTCCCTGCTGACTTGGGGCTTGTGAGATCGATGGTTACAAATCCATAAGGTTGGCACCAGCAATGCTTACACAGAGCGTCAAATTGTTCCTTGGTAAGATCGTTGCAGTGATCGCGCCGAATATGGTCGAGATTCTTTGCTTCCTGCTGGAAGAGGCAGAGGAAGTTTGCATTTTCTCGGATCGATTGTCGGGGTAGTTTGAAGTAGTTCTGACACAGGTAGAAACAATCGACGTTGTTGTGGCGACCGCGCACGTAGTAGTCTTCACACGTGTTCTGTTTGCTCAGCATCAAGTCGTCGAACACCATGAGGTTTTTGCGGCTGGGATCGAGTTCCCTGGGGTCTGGTACATCGCTCCCTTGCTCGAAGAAAAAAGTGGCGATACCACTCGGGTGTCGTGGTGGTGGTAAGGCGTTTACCACATCGATCAACGAGTAGGGTGAATTGCTCTTACACTGTAGGAGGTCTCGGATATCTTCCTTAGGGAAGCCTTTTCCCAGCGCTTGCTGCAACAGCTGGTAGATGGGCTGGTGAAGCGATTTTCCGAAGACGTACAATCGATCGTAGTCGAGCCATCCATCGCGCAGGAGTAGGTTGTTCAACAGCGTTGTTTTACCACAGTCCGACTTCCCAATGATCAACCCTCTGATTGACCGCTGCGGTAGGAAGTAGTGATTGCTCCTCTTGGGAGCGTTGGCACTGTAGGAAATGTCTTCGACGTTCATTTATTTAAATAAAATAACGATGATCTTCTGCGTAAAATGTCGTAGGAAGACGGACACAGTTAACCCTGGTGAAACAATTACCAGCAACGGGCGACGTAGGAAGGTTGGCAACTGCAAGGTGTGCGGTGCCAAGAAGTCTCAGTTTGTTGCTACAACCGGTGCAGGGTTCATGAACAAACTAATCAAACGATTACCCATGGAAATGCATCTCCCCGGACACAACTTCACCGGGCCAGGGACTAAACTTAGCAAGCGACTACTCCCCGATGGCACCCCGAAGGCTTGGTCAAAACCCATTAATCGAGTGGACCAGGCTGCATATCACCACGATCTTTGTTATGCCCAGCACAAGGATACAACCGCACGCAACTCCATCTGTGACAAAGCTATGCTAGCCTCGCTTAACACCATTCCCAACCCTACCACACGCGAACGCATGGACCGCAGCATCGTCGGACCCATCATCAGTACCAAAGCTCGATTCGGTCTGGGTATTAAAAAAAAAGTTCGCTGGACCGATGATTTAGCTGAGGAGAAGACAAACCAGTTCGACGTAAGTTTCAAAAACGCCGTGTGGTAGTGGGTGGTGTGGATGAGACCTGGGCGGCCGACCTTGTTGATATGAGTGCCTTTTCTAGGGACAACAAGGGAAATAAGTTCATCCTGAGCATCATCGATGTCTTCTCCAAATATGGCTGGTTGATACCACTCAAAAACAAGAAGGGGGTGACGGTGCGGGATGCCTTTCAAGCGGTGTTCAAGGAGCGTATGCCCAAGAAGCTTTGGACAGACAAAGGCACTGAGTTTTACAACAAGGATGTAAATCAGCTGCTTCAAAAGCATGATATTGAGCTCTACTCCACCGAAAATGAGGAGAAGTCGAGTGTGGTTGAGCGCTGGAATCGCACCATGAAAGAGAACATGTTCAAATATTTCTCGGCCAACTCTACACGCACCTACATCAATGTTTTGGATAATCTTGTTCGCCAGTACAATACCACCAAGCACCGATCTATCAAGATGACCCCAGTCGCCGCAAGTCACAAGGAGCATGAAAACAAAGTGTATTGGAACCTTTACGGCAGCATACCTCCCATGAAACCACCGCGATTTCGTGCTGGCGACAAAGTCCGAATTACCAAGAAGAAAGGTACATTCGAGAAGGGATACACACCCCGCTGGACCGAGGAAGTATTCACCATTTCCCTAGTGTTGAACACTCAGCCGCCCACCTATCGCCTCAAGGATTTTAGTGGTGAGGAAATTCAGGGATCCTTCTATGAGCCCAAACTTCAAAAAACTGATCAAAACATCTACCGCATAGAGAAGATCCTCCGCAGGCGAACCGAAAACGGGATTAATGAGGTGTTTGTGAAGTGGAAGGGTTATCCTAAGAATTTTAACTCGTGGGTCCTGCAATCAGATCTACAATAATCCTCAACAACCTTTCCGGTCTCAACCTTGAGACTGGAAAGATTTGGAAAACTAAGCATGCTTCAATTCGACAAAAACCCTCAATGCATCCAAATCCGACTGTAGACGATCGTAAAGGGCTTTGGTGATGGGTTCGTTGTCAGTTCGTGGGAGATGGAGATTCAGCACATGAAACTTTTGCATGTCCAAGTCTGTTTCCATCTTACCACCGTTGGTTGAGACGCATTCTGACTTGTCGACTTTACTATCTTTTAGAGTCATCACCTTTTTTGTGAGTTCTCTGATTGATGAGTCATACTCCTTTTGCATTCGCTTGATGGTCCTCTGCATCTGTTTACACTCAGAATCTAATTTATCAATATCTTTCATACCATCTTTCAACTCTTGGGTTACCCACCGTTTTGTCACAGCATCCGAGCTGTCCTTAGGATGTCCTAGGCTAGTAATGCGATTGTCGTTCATATCCAAATCCTGCAGCATTCGCCAAAGGGATGCGCGCTTTCTTGCATGAGATCCAAACTTATCCATTTATTTATAGAGTGAAAAGATTGTATCTTCCAGCGATTTTCCAGTCGCCAACACTTTCAAAACGAACAGGCAAAAGTGACCACACACCATCGAGCCTCGCTGCTGTAATTCATCGGTGCTATATCGAATTTCAGGCTGTAAGTAGTTCACCATCTCGTCAGGCGGTGGCAATCCATAGGAGTCAAAGTAATACTTTACCGACCCACGTTTATACCAGCAAGTCCAATGCGTTCCAGGACCTTCCCAGTTATCGTGATTCAAGATTCCACATTCGATGCGGCGCGGGCTGGGTGGTAGGGTATCTCGCATGAACACCCCTCTGAAACATGGGATTCCTAGGTCCTTGGTGGCTTTCACAAGGTCTACATTCGAAAGAGGTTTATTGGGAAGGGTTATGTTGTGCACACGTATGCTGCTCAATTATTTAATCCTAGCTTGCTGAGGTGTTGTAAAATCCTGTAATAATTTTTGGTAAATTCCATCATCGCTAAGATCTTTTCAGCTTCTTGTTCTTTAATCTCTTCAGCCTTTCTCTTCTCCAAACGGTCTCTGAGTTTATCTTGTTTTTCATAGAGTTCCATCTTCTGACGATATTCATTAATACATTCTTGACCCGAACCAGCATACCTGGTGAATTTTGTATAATTGTTGCGTTTACTTTTACCCATTACTTTATTTATATGAATCAAAAGTGACCTTTAGATATCCTTTTCGATTTTGTAATGTCCATGGGCAAGAGTACTGATCCCATCCTCCAGAATATGTCGCTTGTCATCCTTGGCCGAGAGTGCTATTTTGTTGATTTCCTCGGTGTAGATCTGGTGAAGGCGGCTGCGGATGATGTTCATCGGCTTACATATTTCCAGCTGAGTGTCTAGGCATTGTTTGTACTCATCAAAGGTGATGTTTTGTTTGATGACAGACTTTGTTACTCCTTTTGCTCTCTTGGTGGTAGTGTGGTCGTTCATCTTGTAGGAGTATAACTTTGCCCGGAGACCTACAAACTCTGTCATCACTTTACCACCACACTCGTCCTTAAACATTCCAACTACCTTTTTGTTTACACCGGTGGGAATGCCTGAAGGATGTTCGGTAAGGTAGCTGGAGGTATCGAATTTTTCTTGGACGTGTGGTGTAATGTCCTTGTAAAAGTCCTCGGTCTTAATCTCATAGGCCAAGCTGTCAGTGTCGGTAAAGAGCAGCTGGGCGTTGTCACAGTACATCTTCCTGATGAAACCGTAGTGAAAGTCATACATCAGGGTCTTTGAGATGTCCAGAATGCAGGCTCCCAAATACACAGGCTTATCAAACTTAAGCTTGGTCTTTTTCATGTGGACGGCTGCTAAGTTGTTGGTAAAGACGACCCGACGATCGAAGTTGGGTTTGGCCACAAGCTTAAGTGCCTGCTTTTCACTATTGACTAGTTTGACGTCCACCCTCTTGCGGATGTTCTCCATGGTCTTTCCGAAAACTGAGACATTCATAAGTTTGAAAAAGTCTTTCTCAGAATCGGTCTTAGCTTTGGTGCGGAGAGCGGTGTTAAGATCGATGTAGTGTTTGAGCCATGGGGATTGTCTAAACCTGATAATCCGACGTGTTTTGGTGAGTTTCTTGCCCATCGTCAGGTACATTTTGAGATTTCCGTAGTGGAGAGTATACTTTTCGCGCTTACCTAGGTGAGGCACTAGCTTTCGCACCTTATTTATCTCCACATTCTCTGGAGCTAGTGGATAGTCATTGTGAGCATCATGAAGCTTTTCGGGGTACTCCAAATCACACTCTACCATGGCACCATATTCATGGTCATCGGGGTACTCTAGGATCTCCTCAATCTCCTCTGGCTCTACCCACTCAAAGTCTCCCGTGGGCAGAGATTGTACCATCGCCCATCCGTAGAGGTTGTTGGCGTCAAGATAGGTCAAATACTTAGTTGGCTGGGAGCTATCAAAATTCTTCATGTAGGGATTGTTAGCCTTGCCATGTCGATGAGAGATCATGGCGACACCTCCTCTGGTTGCATTCTCAAACATCATCAGCATATCAGGGTCCGAGAGGAGTTCTAGTCTCACTCCTGTACATTTTAGCATTGCATCGTAGGATAGTCCTGGAGATGTGAAATAGTGTGCAGGGTCGAGTTTATAGTTAGCCATACATATATTCCTGAAGTCCTCAAAAATATCCTCCAATATGGCTACATCACTTTCCAGGTATAGATTGTGGTAGTCCCGCAAAGTCTTACACCTAAATTCCTTAAACACCTGCTGAGCATGTGCACAGTCCTCGTCGCTGATGTGTGTGCCATAGAGTTTGCTGAAGAATTCCTCCTTGGGTGGTAGTTGTGTTTCCTCTAGCTTGGCAGGTCCATCCATGTAATCATAGGGATATACTCCCTTCCTGATCATCAGTTCATATCGATCGCCAAAGCACTTCTTTATTGCCCCGAATTGTTCCTTTGTAAGATTCCCTGCCAAGGTTTCCAGGGAGTTCGGTAGAAACCTGTATGAATCTATGAATCTCATCTCCAATGCTCCATCTACTTCTTTCGAGAAGTTGATGTATTTCTCATCGGTGTTAGGGATGCAGTTTATCTTACCTTCTCCAACTCCTAATTCGCTCACAAAAAGATGGGCGTCGTATCCACTCAAGTTGTGGAAAACAATGGGTACATGTCTTGGAAGTTGGAAGTCCAAGTTGCACTGGTTGTGTGCTGCGCCGCGATACTTACCTGTGAGGTGATCGTGGTCGCGAACCTTGTCACCAGCTAATTCACCACCGCAAATGTGACAGTTTGTGGTTGCTTCAAAAATCTCCTTATCAGCGTCGGTCATCTCTATAGGTTTGTTTTCCTTGTAAAGCTTAGCAATCTCCCTAACTTCCTGCTCCATGCACTGTACAAACTTTTTAGCTGCATCCTCTCCACAGTAGATGACTGAGTCTTTGTAATCACCGTGAGCATATTTCACCCTATAGCAAAAACCTGATGGTCGATGTTGTTGATATGCCTTTGTGTAGGCCTGTGATGGATCTGGCTGGCAAGTGTCGACCTTCTCCGTAAAACACTCGAAATCCGCATAAATGACGAATGGAACCCTCATCAACTTTTTGTGGTTATGGAAGGCTATGTGGGTTCCTTCCTCTGTCATCTCGATCCTTACTGCATCCTTCTGACTGCAATACTCCATATGCTCATCCAGGATATCCTGTCTTGAGAAGTGAGACAAACACCTGCGGCAAAAGAACAGTTCATGACCATGCTCTGAGATTTGACAGCTCAAAAGTCGAGATAGGCTCTTAATCCAGCAATAGTGCTGCTTGCTCTTATTGGTCAGGAACAGAAGATCCACATGTCTTGAACCTGTATTCTTAGATATTCTGAGGGGATATATTTGGAGGTCCTCTTCTTCATCTTCACCCTTCTTTACACCGTCAAAGCCAAAGACGTTAATGTTTAGGTCGGTATTCTGCCTCTCGAATTTGTCAATGGCCTTTAGCGAGACTGGAAACTCAATGCCATCAAAATTGAACTCATCAGCCCACTTTTTGTACTGACCCACCCGTTTGGTACAGTTTTTGTCAACTTCTTCATGATGTAGGGCTGAAAGAATGGCCCAGCGTAAGCATTCCTGATCAGTATTCTGCACATTGATGATAGCTTTCTTTTGAGCGAGCGGTTTTGGCAATGCTATGTAGGAACTGCCCTTGAGAGGTTTAAACTTGTTTCAGTGAATGTCTAGCTGTTCAATATGACCAAATGTCCACCCACTACCTTCACGCATGTATTTAGCCATATTTTCTTTGACCTTCTCGACCATAAATGCTATTTCCAACTCAAGGTCTGTGGATTCGGTGATGGTGGTAAGGGTTGATCTAAAGTGGGGAATGACGTAGATATTTTCTCCGGTCGCTGGGTTTGTTTTTACCATCTCCACCTGTAGTACTAATTGCACTTTTAGGGCCTTCTTTTTGGTGAGTGCATCTGAAATTGTGCTGGCGATAGTGCTTTGACTTACATTAAAAAACGTTAGCATATCATGCTGTTTCAAGGGTTCAATGGTGATTGTGCCAAATACACCTTTCAATGCATCGCGTCGGTTAACAATTTTGATTTCCTCTTCAACGGGGGCATTTTCAATGTTCTTTTTCACCAGTTCGGTCAGGTCAGCTCTCCCTAGTCGGGAATAGTTGGTAATTCCCCGTCTTTTGGCAATGGTCTTCAGTTCCTTTTTGGTAAAAACCTCTTCGCGAGTAAATTTGTGGGCAGTATTGGTCTCAATTAACTTAACCAATTCCCCCTTGGGTTTCCTACTATATCCCTTAAGACCCTCCTTCTTTGCGATTTTTCGAAGTTCTTTCATGGTGGTTTTCACCACAATATTCCCTACAACTGGGGTATCCTCCTGCTGGCGTGGTTCTTTACTGTGTCTCCAGCAAAGCCCATCTTTCCCTGGTTTACTCTTACAAAACTGCCCCTTCTTTCTTTTGAGTGGAGCACCACAAGTTTTGAGTTCTTCATTCTCTTTGAACTGATCCATATTCATATCAACACTATTGGATGCCATCCCTTCATGTATATCAATTTGGGGAATGCTTCCTTCTAAGGTATTTGGGGCTGGGGTATCTCTGACGTTTTGTGTAAAAGACATATTTGTATTTACCCTAGGATTACATCCTTCTAAGGTGTTTGGGTTTTGTGTAAAAGACATATTTGTATTTACCCTAGGATTACATCCTTCTAAGGTGTTTGGGTTTTGTGCTAAACTGAAAGACATTCTTGTTTTTACCCTTAGACTAATTGAAACGTATTGCGTTTGCATTTTATGTTTGGGGTTGGGGTTCCTATGCTGAATCTGTGCTTAAAATGGCAAGTGCCGCAGAATCGGCCTATTGACACTACTAGCATTCAAAGAAATTTGTGTTCAAGGCCCAAAACAATTAACTGTGGCGGGAGATATAGTATAACGTAAAAAATACTTATAATTTGATGTACCTAAATTCCACTTTGATATACAAAGTACTATTCTAAAATTTACATACACTTAGGTAATTTAAAAGTTTGTTTTTGTGTCCGATGAACGAAAGTTTTTACATCTGCAAGGAGAAAAATTAATATGTTGTTATACACATAGCATATGTAGTTGACTGCAATATTTTGCAAGAAAGCACCTTCATAAAACGTGTACACACTCGTTATAAGTATCATGCAACACGTTGTACGAAACTAACTCCTCGTTCCCCTCTTAAGATCAATGATATAATAAAGCTGATATTTCATCAGGATTATTTCATAGTGTGTCCTCGATTGCAGAAAGACCTATAAACATGTCAATATTTTTTTTTTTTTTTTTGTTTCCGTTGTAACGAAAATTTCATGTGAGAAACTATACCTCTCACAATCAATAAATATAAAAATAAGAATATGTTATATGATTGCCAATGAATACAATGTCCACCAGATATCAAACGACAAAGATATTACAAACAACAGGTTACCGTACGGCATTCGACAATGAGCAAAACCCATACCGCATAGCAAGCTATAAATGACAATTGTCAATCATTTCAAACGAGAAAAACGAACGGCCTGATTTATGTACACAAAATGAACGAACAACAAATATGATAAACAGCAACAAACGACAACCACTGAATTGCAGGTTCCCTACTTGGGACAGACACACACAGAATGCTGCGTGGTTAACGTCAGCCGAATCCTCTCCCTGAGGAAAAACGCAACATCAGAACAAATTATAAAATCATTTGACTCATCAGATCGACACAAATCGCACAAAAGTATCTAACAGCAGAATTTAACGGCATACGATACAGCTACAAGGAAGGTATTAGCGTCGCTAATGTAAAATTTTATTATGACATAATCGGAAAAAGATGTATTTTTCGAGTGATTTTAATCAATAGCTTGAAAACGAGTACATGGACCTTCTTTTTTAACTGACATTTGACTTGATACTGTATGAAGATTATTTGTTACATTTAATATGAATATTTTATCACCGATATTTTTTTTTAAAGAAGATAAATATTCAGCAAAAATGCAGTTTTCTTTTTTCCAAAAACATGCAAATTGAATAAAAATTAATTATCTACAAAGAATTTTTACACAAACTAAGAGCATACTTTTGTAAAGAAGACATTCCTAATCTTTTTACAAAAATCCGCATGCGTTTATTTTTTGGCCAAAAACATTTAAGTATATCTGTTCAAAGGATAAAAATATCCAAGAAAAAAATAAATTTGAGTAAATGTCTAAAATTTATACCCTATTTATCTCTGAATCTAGCACATGAAGGTATGTTTAGTTACATAATGATTAATTGATTTTGTGAAACATAGCTTGTATGCAAAATTTTCGTAAAAAAAATCACCGTGGTATCAAACTGTATCGTAAGCTCTTAAGACACAAAATACAGTTCTAAGAGTGCTTGCAGTAACTGAAGGCTATTTCAAAGCTAAAAACAACAAAAAATGTATATAAGACTAAAAAATCAATCAGTAAGCATATAATGGATTTAGTGTATGTATGACCATAAGTGTGCATAGCTGAATAATGATACTAGTTTTTCTATGATTCTATTGATAATAAAATCAATGTTAACGTTTGTACCGATAACATCAATATTCAAAAATTTTATTGCAGGTTAAATTGATAACTTTTTCAGATAAGTTTATTTAAAGATCGATACTTTATACGAATCTACATATTAATCACCGAACAAATCAAGATGTGATATCCAGTTGGTAGAACGTTTTCTACCGGCACAGCCAAATTTGATATGGGCATAATTATAGAGAAACTGTTAACAAACCTTTGAATGTTCGAAATTCTTAGGATTTTCTATTCCAGGAATAAAGCTAAAGCTTTTAGAATTTTGCGTCTTTAATGCTCTTCAACTTCGTACTTTATTTTGCCCTTTTAACGTTTTTTATTTGAGCATCATTGCTGAGTCTTTTGTAGCCGAAACACGCGTCTGGCGTACAACATTTTTAGCCTTGTATCTCCGGTGAGTTTGTTTGGAAGACATTTTGTATAAATGAAAGAATTTAGTAATGGTTTTAAAAGAGGGACGAAAGATACCATAGGGACACTCAAACTCATAGATCGAAAACGACCTGACAATGCCATGGCCAAAATAAAAAGACAAACAGACAAAAAATAGTACAGATGACACAACATAGACCACTAAAGTCTAAGCAACACGAACCCCACCAAAAACTGTGGGTGATCTCAAGTAATTTGTAGTAACGAAATCCCTGACTTAATGATTTACCAATGATATATGTACATAGATTACGTTCATCGAAATTTGTAAAAACGTCACAACAAACATGGGCATGGCGAACTGCCTGCTGTAAAAATTGGTTAAACGTGAAAAATCTGATAAAACATCTCTAGACAGCTATTTGAATAAAATCATGAATACTGTTGATATTCGTATATCTTATTTGAAAACAATTCTGAAATTAATAATAGCGTCCATTATATACCCATTTCTAGAATAAAAAATAAACTCCAAGTACTCGCAAAGCGGTTTGTGTTCGTACCGGTAGACAAAGCAGCCAATAATAAAGTGGTGGTGTGACGCATATAGTACACGGAAGTTCTCCAAAACGAAATTATCAATTCTTTTACATTCAGGTCCGTCTGTTCCACAGAGAGTCAAATTGTAAACAAGCATATCACTGCCACTACCCAGCTTAAAGCCTCTTCCGAACATTTGAAAGTCCTGACTATGTACTGGTTACCTAAATAACACAAACAACTATTTAAATTCCGTTTCATCTCCTCATCTAGTAAGTGTTCTACTCCTAATCTGTCAGTGCTTCTAACTACCTCCCTTACTACTATCAAAGAACTTGTTATTAACTTTTGTAATAAAGCTTATGAAAATAATGGTATTAATTATTTTTGGAGTGTTAAAAATTCATTAGAGGTTTTAAATAAAATACGTGCTTTTGATGGTCCTTTTAATTCTGTTGAAGTAATGATTTTTGTACTCTCTACACTACACTTCCACACAATCTTATCAAAAAAAAGTTTTCATATATAATTTAATGGTCTTTTGAAAAATCTCGTTGCAAATTTATTTGCTGTAACTCGTTTAAAGCCTTTTTCTGTAACGAAAAAAGAAAGTATGCTAGATACAATGACTGGAAATATGAAGATATGATTGAAGCTTTAAATTTTCTACTGGAAAACATATATGTACGTTTTAGCGATAAAATGTATCGACAGGTAGTAGGTATTCCTATGGGCACTAACTACGCCCCTTTAATAGCAGATTTATTCCTGTATTGCTATGAATCTCAGTTTATGACCAAACTCAGTAAAAACACGTCATTGTAACATTTGGTTGATACATTCAACAATACCTACCGTTATCCTGATGATATTTTTTCGTTAAATAATCCAGAGTTCCCATAGTATACTACCGAAATTTACCCAAAGGAACTTACTTTAAATAAATCTAAGATAAACAGTAGTAGTTGTCCTTTTCTAGATTTAGACATTTCAATTTTTAAAGGGAAACTCCATACTAAATTTTACGACAAAAGAGACGATTCTTCATTCCCTATTGTTAATTTTCCCTTTTTGGACGGCGATGTTCCTTTGGTTCCATCATACGGTGTTTATATATCCCAACTCGTTCGTTATGCCCGTATGTGTAGTGATGTCATATATTTTAACGAACGTAATCAATGCATCACTAGTAAATTATTAAGTCAAGGATTTCGTTACCATAAATTGCTTAAAACTTTTACTAAATTCTTTCATAGATATAAAGATTTGATTAGTAAATTTGGCTGTACCTGTAGAAAACGTATTAAAAACGGTATTTCACATCCTAAATTTTACGGTAATATTGTACTAAAAGCGCGGAAATCACTATGTGATGCGTGTAAACTCATCGAACCTTTATACAAACTTATTAGTAAAGGTTATCTTACCAATGTTGTAATTAGATTTTAAATGGTTTTTAGGGATGTATAAATACACATCCACGTTCAATTTCTATATAGAGATTACTCTATCTATATATTACATTATACATATTTATTATTTATTAACGGGTTAACTCCTAACTATCCTACTGCCTGTCGATACTTTTATTTTGGCATTGCACAAGTCATGTCTTCTTTAAATGTCAATGACGTTAAATCCTTGGGAAGTATTTTAGTTGATTTTAGTCTCTGATGCATGATTTTTTATTATTAATTGTTATTGCCTTTTAACTAGCTTTCAGTAACTGCAAGTACTCTCAAATCGTACTTTCGTGATTATTTGACCTGTTGATACAATTTGTAATGCATTTTTGTAATTTAATGATTACTTATTCAGTGTTATATCTAGTCTCACTATTTTTAATATATACCACCTTTGCTAAGTGTTTAGTATGACGATATTTTCACTTTTGTTCTCGTACTAGGAACAATAAAAATTATTTATTTTGTAAAAATTATTTCCGTACTGCATGTATACCTTACAAATAAAATCTAACCCCTTGTTTTATTAATTTTGTATTTACATTGCGTCATAGATCAAATTTATTCGTTCAGTGTATGTTCACTTGTTTTGTTAATATGTCTTTTGATTGAGTTAAGCCATTTCAATTGATATTTTATAGTGTGTCGTACTATGTTGTGATGTTACACTATTGTTTCAGGTAGGGTGAAAGTTGGCGCCTATTAAAACGTTAAAACCCGCTGCATTTGTTTGCACCTGTCCTAAGTCAGGAACCTGATGTTCAGTGGTTGTCGTTTGTTGATGTGGTTTATAAGTGTTTCTCGTTTCTCGTTTTTTATGTAGAGTAGACAGTTGGTTTTCCTGTTTGAATGGTTTTACACTAATCATTTTTGGGGCCCTTTATAGCTTGCTGTTCGGTGTGAGCCAAGGCTCCGTTTTGAAGGCCGTATTTTGACCGATAATGGTTTACTTTTACAAATTGTGACTTGGATGGAGAGTTGTCTCATTGGCACTCAAACCACATCTTCTTATATCTAGTTGTATATATTATTACCGTAAGATGGGACCAAAGGAACAACATTGTCCCAAAAAAAAAAAAAAATCCTGCCTTTTTAGTTTATGATTTCTCTTTCAAAGCTGAAATATCTAAATCTGAAAAAGGACATTTATTGCTGTTGATATCTGATTTATTTGAAGTAAGTTCCTTTGGGTAAATTTTGGCAGAACATTTTGAGAAATCTTGATTATTTTACGAAACAATATCATCAAGTCAGATATCGGTGATCTTGAATTTACAAATAAACTAGACTGGTCTCAAATAAGTTTGCAAACATACCGTTACAGGAATTTTGCCGGGACTTGGGAACATATATAATATAAAGACAATGTGGTATGATTGTCAATGAGACAACTATCTACCAGAGACGAACTGACATAGAAGTTAACAACTATAGGTCACCGTACGGCCTTTAGAAATGAACAAAAGACATACCACATGCATTATTTTAATCTAAAACTCAGTTTCTATATGAAGTTTATTTAAAAGGCATATATATGTTTAAAACAAATTTTTTTAGTCAGTATTGATAGTATGATATCCTGTAGTTTTAACTTTCCAATATGTCGAACTAGAACTTGGTTTGCCTTAATCACCCTACAGCATCATTCGCATAAAGATAAATAAATTCAACCCCCTTCTACATGACAGCAAATAACGAGGATGATTACAAAAGTTTTATAAACGCAATTGAAGGAAGATGTTGATGATTAATCGAAATCAATTTCAAGGGCCTCTCTAGTGGTAACCTATAGCTAAAGAAGAAATAAGAGAATAAGTGGAAGATTGTATGTCAATCACTTCACTGATAATAATTCGGTGTTTCCCCCTGTAAGTTGTCTCTTGATTTCCTTTTTCTACTTCCTTGTTGTGATCAAAGTTAAGAATACAAATAAATCGAAAGTGATACCTCTGGACATGGTCCTTAAGTGCATAGATATAGAAAAATGTACATCTCTAGTGTATTTACTTTTTCATATTTGTATGTGTTGTTAGAATCAAGGTGGCTAGTTTGATAGCATGTATTCGACCTCCCCTCATTTTTTTCGGAAAAAGTAAATTGATATAGCAGACAATGAATCCGTTAAGAAATACAATTATATATCAATTGTCTTATAAAAAAAAACAATAAAACTAGATTAACATCGTTGCAACTTATTCTCAAAAACAAGATTAAAAACGTGTCAATCGACAGTAAAAATAGTCCACGTGATATCTTAATCAAACTACGGTATGTCAAACAATTACTGACAATATAATTTTGACCAACTTCTTAAGATGAAGTAAAACACAGGCAACAGTAGAGTACTTATGTTCAAGTATCATATATTGATTAAGTAGGAAAAAAAAGATGACACACACTCTTTGAGGGGCTTTTATGAACTCTATAAGAAGCAAGACCGGGTACGTCGGCATGGGTGACGTCTCTTGCTACATGTGCTATGCATGCATCACCCGCAACTCAGTTAAAATGCTAGAATCGGGAATATGACACAATTTGTAAAAGTGCAGATTGAACGACTATTATAGTATCTTAAGAACTAAGACTGCGAAAACATGTTGCTATTGGGTTGAGACAGTAAGAATGAGAATAGAATTTCATCCACTAATGTTTATCCAGATAAAATACCTTTGAAAGTTAGTTTTATTAGTTCTATTAGAGGGTGAACATCTTTTTAACATCTTTTTTAGCATCTTTGTTTAAATAATTTTTATAGAAATCTGATGAAGTAATAACTACTGGGTTGGCGGTTACCTTAGCATTCTAAAGTTAAGCATCTCTGTAAAAATTGATTGCAAATCCACCAAAATATGTCAAACGTTAAGGAAAATGTTTTTGCCATTAATTGCAACTCACTTACAGAAGAATATTTGCTCTATTGGTGACAGTCATTTTAAAGTATTTGGAGTGATACAATCTGTTTGAGTGAAATATTTCCCGTAGTTGGTTATGTGTTATTTTTGTCAACCTTCGATTTTGTCACTTCTTTAGTAGAATATTTTGAATAAAGAAATTGAGGGTAATTGTCTATGCTTATGGTAGAAGAACCATCACTGTGCAAACCGAATCCATTTTGTTCATCAATTCAGCGGAACTTGACCTCTTATAAATTGCTGGCTGGTGGATCGCGTAATAACTGTGTTAACATTAATCAAATATGAGATAAACCGTTTTTAATACCTTTATGCAATTTTATTGTCGTCCCCGAATATTTCCAATTAAAAAATGGATTGATAAATAAAAAAAAAAAAGAACGAATACAAACGTCAATAGATTTGAATTAATAAATAAAAACATGTGTTTAGAAACGTTATATCAATAGTAGCTGTTAACTTTCTTGGTCTTTGGTGAATATGTGTTTTATTCGAAGTCATTCCTCATTTCCATATTTTTTTATATTTTGTGTTGTTACATGGTCTTTACACAGTACAGTCTGAATAAAATTATGGAAAGCATTAGATAAGACAAAACGTTTATTTGTACGACATTCATTTGTCATTTCGAGGCCTTTTATAGCTGACTATGCGGTATGGGTTTTGTTCATTGTTGAAGGCCGTACGGTGACCTACAGTTGTTAACTTCTATTTCATTTGGTCTCTGGTGGAGAGTTGTCTCATTGGCAATGATACCACCTCTTCTTATTCTTACACAATAAAATTTTTTGATTACACTTGCTTGGAAATTGCTAAGTATCAATCACTTGCATCCCTATACCATTGAAAGGGGCATAACACGATTGGAACGGATGTATAAATGTACACACCTTTTCTTTCTTTTCTATCTTTAGTTATTACAGAATTTGGGAGATCAAATCCCTTTAATAACGGAATCGATTCATACCTATTTCTATGTAATGAGAATATTGTCGTAGTTCCTCCCTATGTAGAAAACATGTACAGCCGTGGAGTATCCTTCGGCAGAAATGACATAGTATTCGTGGTACCCAGTGTTTTCAAAAATATATGCAACGGGGTTACTAAACATAAAAAATATAAGAAATATGATGTTTTCCTTAAGACGTCCAACGTACAGTCTAAATCAAAAGACATATGTTTAATAAGATGTATCTGAATAGCCTCGTATCTTAAAACGTTGTGAATGAACTTAACAGATACTATCAAAGATTGCAATAAACTACAATTTTCCACATTTGAAGCAAACAAAATAGATATAATAAAAAACATTCATCAACCAAGTTCTTTACATTAGGAAGGCAAATAACAGGTTAAACTATTTGGGGGAAAATCTTAAACCTCTCTCTTGTAATCGTTAAGTGGACTAACAAAAATACAAAACAATACTAATCAACGTTTTAATAAGTAACAAACAAAAATAAAGAGTAAAAAAAAAACCATCGCAATTACTGAAAAGCATGCGTACTTTTGAAAGTCATGAAAGACGTTTTGAATATGTAGTTTATCGTTATAAAAAATTAACAAATTTGTTGTTTTCACATCCAATTGCAAATATTGATGTCATGTAACATGAGACAAACCAAGTTAGAAATTAAATGATAACTTGTTAATCTAGCAGTTGTTTTAAGCTAGTTGGACATTTTTTCTCATCTCATTTTCAATATGTTTTTCATCATACCAACTCATGTTAGACATACATAAGCCGTACGGTGACCTATAGTTGTTAATTTCTGTGTCATTTGGTCACTGTGGAGAGGTTATTTTCGACTTATGAGTTTGAATGTCTCTTTGGTATCTTTCGCCTCTCTTTAACAAGTTTACCTGATCGTACAATGCATTGCGTGTGCATATATGATTTTGGTACTATGAACTATGCTTATCTTCTTATTTCTATAATGAAAAACATAACTATACGCCTTTAAAAGTTCAAAACTGCTACGATGACTATGACATTTGAAATGGTAGAATTACTTAATATGAAGAAATCTTGATGTCTGTAAAAGATGTGGATAAAAGAATGGCCCACTGGCTTTCACATTGTTGTCAAAAGATATATACATGTATCAATTTTACAAATAACTTATTTCACCATTATATAACTATTTTTCAAAATCTAATATACAGTTGCTATTCAAGAAATTCAGACAACTCATAAAAAAAGTATACCGCCTTAATACCTGAATTAAATAAGAGAACAAATTTATAAATCGTCCGTGCGTTAATTCTTCCGTACAACGTTTACACTGCATATCACAAATTATAAGCCCGGAATCTTTGATGAGTTTCCATCAATACCGGAAATTGTGTACCATTATGTACTAGCGTCCGGACAGTTAAATGACAATGTTGGATTTTCTGACTTCTGTTGAATTTTTCATGCTGATGCTGACCAGTACTATACCATTGACGAAGGTCAAATTGTTGGACAAGCACATCCGTATTTAATACTCATTCTCTGTAACCACTTAAACTTTTTCGGCACACATAGTCACCGATCTTTCTGAAAATTGGCTGATATGTATATCCTATTAGCCTAGTCAGAAAAATAATGCCAACCGATATATATATATATTGGTTAGTTACCATGGTAACAGCGGAGAAAGTTGGGAATTTTGAGATAAATACAATATTTTGGTGTAGTGTTGTGAAATTATGCGGCTACATCTATTAAAAAGAAACACAAAAACAATTAATTTCAGCCTTGTTTTTATCAAAAATCAAAAAAAGTTATGGGGAATCTTCCTAGAAACATCTGAAATTAATTTCTAAAAAATGGTCATTGTGCAATATTCCTCACAATACGAATTATCTCCCTTTGACGGGTTACACTAATGACTGGACCAAAACGAAAATGCTAATAACTTTTTTTATTTCTTAAAAAATTTGTCAAATTTGAATTGCTATAAATTAAGTCCATTTAATACATAAATATAAGAAAAAATATGGAAAACTTTTAAATCTTCATAAAACGTGACCTGACCAACGCTGACAATGACAGGACCAAATGAAAATGTTCGTTACTTTTTTATTTCTTAAAGGATTTATGTTAAATTTGAAATATAATAAAATTTGATCATCTAATATATAACTATATGAAAAAATATACAAAAAAATATACAAAAATTCCGAAAAATTCGGAAAACGTGACCCTTCTAACGTTAACAATGACCTGACCAACAACAGCAATGACCTAACCGATGAAAATTTCTGTGTTATTTTATATCATTAAAAAAAGGGGGGAAAATATATGTTTTTGGGTAAAAAAAAATTGACCTACCAACGTTGACTGTGTCCTGATCGTTGTACTACCTAATACTTATTTATATCTTATAGGATTTGCTTAAAATTTATATAAAAAAAACATTAAGATTGAATGGTAAAGTCTTTATCAAATAATAAAAAAAAACTGGGAAAAACAGTTTAGGGTACTGTGACGGGCACCAGGTTATTTAAACTGTTTATGGTATTGAGTAGTATATTGTATTTTACTGTGTTGTAAATTATGTTGTATATTACCGGTTATAATTTAACACGTTTGATCACAAATATAAAGTAACACACAAAAGGTGTGAAGTAGGCCAAAAATACATGTAAGTTCATAAATCCAATATAATTGTTTTTTAATATTTTCATAACAGTAAATAATTATTTCCACGTACAACTTAAGGCATGCCCTAGACTTGTGTAGGATATCTTGGATGTTTTAAATATTTTCATAAAAAAATTAAACATTTCGCGGACTACTTGAGGTATGCCCGAGCCCCTGCATGCACGATATCTTGGTAGTTTAAAATATTTTAATAAAATATAAGTAAACATATTCAACGACTTAACTTGAGGTATGCCAAATGTTCTCGAAAGTCAATACATTTATCGTTTGCTAATATGTTTGAAAAGCATTTTATATTTTCTTATTTGATAAAATTAATGGTTCAATCTAAGTGTTTCTATAAATTTGATGCAAAACCTATTACATATAAATAGGTATAAAGTCATTTTTCCTGGTCATGATAACGGTCCGAATATAGGACAGAAAGTCACAGACAAAAAGACAAGGACAAAAAGTCACATGTATTATATGTTATAAACATTGAGTCCTGTTTCAAAGTAAAATCTAATTTTTTTTTTGTTAAAAGAAAGACAATATTCTAATTTTGAGAAACATCTTTCTGTAATGGGCTTTCAACATGTTCAGTGAAAATCAAATTATATGTAAATGTATATAATTCTTTTAAAGTTACCCTTTCACAGTAAAGAGTTATCATAATTTATCGTCAATATTTTTTAATTTGCTGCTAAAAATCCATAAAGATAATTGTTATTTTCTCAAATTTCAATAATCCAATGCCTAATACTAATGTTAAGATAGTGCTACCATAGGCGGACCCAGGGGCCCTGAGGGCCCGTCCCCTCCTTATTTATTGGAAATATTTGGTTGATTTCATATGGAATCACTGAAGCATAAATGTAGCGGGCCATCACTTGAGGCATTCAGTGGGTCCCCTTATATGAAAATTGTCCAGATGGTATACTTCCCCCCACTGCTCGTTTTAAGACCCGCAGCCACCATCTGACAGATTTTCCGCGGGTCCTCGTATGGAAACGAATCTTTTTGGAAAATCTCGAAAATTCCTCCCGGCCAGATAGGCAAACAAGAAATGTGTCGGATGGATAGCAGGGACCATCGGGTCAACGGCCGACAGTACCCGCCATTGTTGGTTACGCCCTTTGTTTGCTAAAGAACCCTTGTGTTAATTCTTTTTAGGGATACCCAAGTTGACCTATTGAAATTTCTGTCCTTGTCCAATTGATCCCGATTTCCAGTGATATTTCAAATTGTCCGCCTTCATCCCAGCCTACCGATATTGCCGGACCTTTTTGAAATTGTCTATTTTTTTCAACTTCACCTCAAAAATGATCTTCATGTAGATACTCATCATCCAATAATACAACATTATTCAAAACGTATAGCGTTACATGCTTTGCCATTTCAACATTGAGTTTAATAATGAATAAGAAAAATAAACAGCTCGTATTATATGTATTTTTCCTTTATAGAAAGAAAAGTTAGATTGTCAATTATCATTTACTTAGAGGACCAACGTCTGTCTCTTTTTGTTCTACATTATTATTGTATTTTAGTGTATCAAATTATTGCCTTTAAATAATTTTGGGTCAGTAAACTAGCACTGGACCAACAATGTTCCTATTAAATTTATTGATTTTGTTCTCTTCTGAAATATGCATGAGATATTTGACACTGGACACAAAGCAAACCATAACTAATCGATCATTTCATTTTTACAAAATCTTTGGCCTTTCTTGAACTTTCAATGTTCTGATTGTATCTTCTTAATCTTATGTATAAATAGTTAGCAGCTAGTAGCTAAAATTCCAAACTGTCAACACCAAGTGGCACTTTGATCTTTAATCTTCACTACAGCATTTGAATACTAGTTGATGGCCTGACTTGTAAAAGCCATCATTCTTTGACACTGCATTAAATTGAAAATTTACAGAAGAGAGTTTTTGTATGAGAGATTTAGTCTATTTTCAAGTGTTTTCCAAGTTTATGCATATACATGTAATTTGTTGTTTCTATGGCAACACTATCACTAATAATGCCTGGAATATTTTTGATCTTTCTCAAATACAAGAAAACCTGCTTATGTAAGCAAAACTGTATACATTCATTGTTATATGTATCGAAGTTCATTAAAACGCATTTGTAAAAAATAGTACTTATCCGTATTTTTGCAAATGAACTACTTGTTTCCATGACAACACATTCAATGGCAAATATTGTACATTTGAATATGTAATTTTTTAAATGATTTTATTTGTTTTTTTCTAGATTGAGTAATTGTTTTTTTTTTGTATATTTTTCATGATCATGAAAACAGACGCAAATTTCTTTATAATCAGCACTTTTATCCAGAATAGAGAAATTGTGTTTGTTTCCTTCAAGTGGTAACACCATTATCGAAATACTATACTAGCAAAATCATTTATATATACACATGTTTGTATACAGTGAAACTTAATAAGTGTTTTAGTTTTCCTACTTTTGTGCACATTTAAGAAACTAACTGAAACTTTTTCAAAATTGTTTTAAACTTGTGTATCAAAATGAAATTGTTTCCATAGCAATAGAGTTAAAACTATAATACCGTTATATATGAATATGTTGAAAATTTTGATGATTACAATAATTTCTACATATTGTATATTTATTTATTTTTTTCTGACTGCAGAATTATGTTTTAAAACATTTTTTTTTTTAATTTTCAAAAAAAAAACAAATTTCTGAAAAAATGAAAACTAAGCATTTTGTATCCATGGTAACAAAATATTGAGACATACTTCCCCATTACTTTTTCGCATCATTGATAAGATAAGACTATGATATTTATGAATTCATGGTTGACTTTAACTCAGGTGTCCGCAAACAATTATGGTGAGCATTCAAAAATGACCTTAAAAGGGTATTTTTTACCTAATGCAAACCACATAAAAAGGGGGGTATATGTGATTATGATTGAAATGAAATATCAAAATATCAGTTATTAAATTACATTAATAAAATGCATATATTTAATAAAATCATAAAACAATATTCATTCTCTTAATTATTTATCAGGAAAAATTATGCTGAAAATAGCCTTTTTCAGCTTAAAATCATAGATATTCAGAAGAGGTAAAACTGGTCGTCGGTTGCTATGGCAACCGATATGCTTAGCAACCAAAATTTTGCCATTTTTTGTTTGTTTCATCAAGACTAGTAAGTGTGTGAAGTTTGAAGAAATTCCATGACCATGCGTGCCACACTCCCTATATAAGAGTTTAAATTGTTACAGAGAACCAGTATTAAATGCTTATATCTGCAAACTTGTATTATTTCTTTAATCGTCCTTGTCTTGATTGTGTAGCATTATGAATGATATAAAAAAAGGCAGCTTTTAAGACCATAATTGCTTAGAATTTCCTTGCAGAAACATCCAAACAAGCTTACAAAAATAATAATATACGGATCTAATAGATTTAATACAAAACAATTGCCATTTTGAAAATAATTTCTTAATTTAAATGTTAAAATGTAAAAATATTTCCTACTAGGGCCAAAGGTGTGTCCTTGCTTGAAAATACTCCATATATTTGAAACTCATGAAGTGCATGTTAAAAAATAAAACCTTTTTTTATCTCCTGAACAACGCCGCACGTGAAAATTTACTTAGTAAGGCAAACCGTCCCTGCTGCATGCTGATTTTTGTTATTTATGCAATACTTTTTCGTAATAGCTTTTGACCCTTGTCTAATCTCTGCTTGGTGTCGATCAGAGATTAGGATCCAAGCCTTTTCACGAATACTCCAAAAAGACTCAGCACTGACAGAAAAACGTATTAATTTAAGATTGTAATGTATAGCAAATCAATTATGATTCTATGCGGAAAACACTTATTATTTTGTTTATAAGAATGAAAGTTGTCAAATACATTTCTTAAAACGCAGACCAATTTGATAAATAACGCTGGTTGGTTGAAATGGCAGTTTTTATTGCAATCTAGATCTACGCTAGTAGTTTTATTATATGTGGATTCAGATTGTTATGTCCTATCTAAGTATGTCTTGTTTTTTACTTTATGAATGATTATTTAAAGCTCTCCATTTTATCATGCTAGCCTACAAATTTATAACATGTATAACGATGCATACCTGATTTGTCAATACATTCTGTAATGTTTTCCTCAGACCTTTGCCTTTCTAACTCTTCTAACTTATCGACACCATTCCACAGTTTTTCTATTGTTTCATTAAATGAAGACAAAAGGTGATTAATCTCCGTGTTAGTGTTGTTCAAGGCTCGTTGATGCTCGTTAGTGTTTTCATGTAACACGTTGATTTCGCATGAAAATTGCCGCCTTTTGTTTTCAAGTTCATTTGTCAGATACTGATTTTCTCTTTTAAGTAATGAAATGTCGTTTTCGTTACTAAATACTCTTTTAACTAGTTCATGCATATCTTCTTTCAAAACATTAATGTCCGATTGTATGCATGTGATTCCCGTCTCCTTTTTGTCCGCCTCCACAGAACTGTGTGTACTAGGACCAAACACATTACCGTTGCAGATACATGACAGAAAAGGTAATATCACTATTACCTTAAATTCCATTTCAAAAACGTCTGCTTGTAAATAAGTATTCTAAATTTCAAAAACACGTAGAAAACAAAACTGCCTGGGTCAAAATGAACCGGAGATAAGATTATGACTATAAAGGAGAAAATATACCATACGATTGGCTAACAAGTTGCATGAATCTGAACACTCGACACCCTCTAATAATCAAATTAAAATTAAGTAGAAATTACTTAACAATTATTGAAGGACGTCTCTATTGTTAAAGATCATCCTTGAAACACTCGCACGTACTGAGAACACTTAAAATTATCATTAAAGTTATGGCGATGTTAAATAAAATAACAGTTAAAATGGGTTTGTTTCAACAAATACCTTTATAAAAGTAAAATATAGATTTCTGTTTACCATGGTTACACTACACCAAGTAGCAATGTGTAAGATGCTATAAATACGAACAATCCACCTTTTTTTTTTCTAATTTGTATAATGGATTATAATTAGCGCACAGTAAAACTCACCCTTCCAGAGCATCTGAGATCACCCTTTGTTTCTGTTGTGGTTAATCTTGCTCAGTCTTTAGTTTTCTATGTTGTGATTTGTATATTGCTATTGAAAAACAAAGGATATGTGGCAACCATCCATGACACAAAATCAGTATATGAACATCAAAAACACACAAAATCAAAGGAACAGCGCTTTTATTGCTATTCTTTATCTCAAAGTCACAGTGAGGCCTTCGACAATAAGCAAAACAACTTTCGTCTCACTGCGAGTTTAAGACGGCCCTTAGCACACGCATTTATTCCATTGAAAATGAGACAACAGATACAGTTAAGTCTGCCTCATAGCTTGACTTACATCTAAAAATTGACAATGAGAGTCTGTTGAAAACAAAACTTGACGACAAAAGAGATGATTTCATCTTCCCAGTTGTGAACTTTCCACTTCTATGTAGCAACATTCCAGCAGCACCTGCATGCGGAGTATATATCTCTAAGTTTGAGCTTTTGATTTTGTCATTTGATTAGGGACTTTCCTTTTTGAATTTTCCTCGGAGTTCAGTATTTTTGTGATTTTACTTCTTGATACACTATTCCAGGGTTTGTATTATCTATCACGATTTTCCTGATTTCTGCTCACAAGGAAGCTATTAAACCAAGAGTTCCAAGTGGTGAGTTTGAAATCATCACTTCGTAGATTTTACGGACGCCATCACCAGTTCGTTTATCGTTATGAAATAACTGTTTCACAGATGACGACAGATATGTTCCTAATGTCGTAAATACAATTCTGTCCACTTTTCCAGGAATGTGACCTACCGAATTAGACTTATCACCAGGTTTGTACTTACAATGTACATAAGCAACACGACAAGTGTCACATGTGGAGCAGGATCTGCTTACCATTCCGGAGCACCTGAGATCACCCCCATTTTTTTGGTGGCGTTCGTGTTGCTAATTCGTTGTTGTGTTTTTTGTACTATTGTTTGTCTGGTTTTTTTTTTTTCTTTTTAAGCCATGGCGTTGTCAGTATATTTTCGACTAATGAGTTTGAATATCCCTTTGGTATCTTTTGCCTTTCTTTTGAGCAGAATTATTTGCAAAATAATTCGGGTAGACTTTGTAATATGTAACAAAACCAAATCAGGCCCGGTCAAATAGAACATACTGGAAAGTAGTACAAATTTAAAACAAAATAGTTCCTTCGCATAGGTGTAAACATCAAACTATGTAGAATATATTTTGGTCACCTTTTGACTGATAATTTTGAAAAATACAAAAATGTATGAATCATTAAAAAGGAGGACATACATGTATTATGACCGTTTCTCAGATACCAGATTTGATATATCCAAAGTAATGGTCACCAGTACCGTCTGATGTGTAGATAACGGCAAATAGACCGCTCCATCCAATAAATGCTTGAAAATAGAAACAATTGACATATAAAATGATGGGGGCCTAAAATATAATGGTGTGCGTCCTACAAAATTTTAGTACAAAAACTTGTCTTAAAGTGAAAGAAGGATGTGGCACACATAAGAGAAGTAATTTCAAGAATAAATACACCATAACTTAAAAAAAATAAACAGAAAAGCATACACCTTAAGGGCATATGATACAGTTTTGATTTTTGACCTAGTGAATTCAAATATGTAGCAAAAAATATAACTTCATGTGATACTTTTAGAGATAAATGGGGTCGAAATTTAAGACATTTACTCAAAATTTCGGTTTCTCGGATATTCCTATCCATTGGATAGACATATGTAACTTTTTTGTTTCAAAAGATTAACACAAAAGAATTGTTGTAAAACATTTGGAATATCTTTTTACACAACTATGCTCTAAATTTGTGCAACAATTCTTAGAAAATAATTTATTTTCATTAATTTTTCATAATTTTAGACAAATATCAGCATGTTTTGTTGCATATTAATCTATTTGAAAAAAATTCCATCGGTGATATCTTTCATAAACATTGGTACAAATAATCTTCATACATAATCAAGACACGTGTTAATTTAAAAAATAGGGTTCAATGCACTTGTTTTCAAGCTTATCATTAGAAATGCATTTTCTTCCCGAATGTCACAGTTTGACGTCGCGAAAAAAAACATTTAACGTTAGCGATGTCAGTATCTCCCCTGTAACTGTATTGTGTGCCCTTCAGCAAGTGGAAACTTTCTATGGCCTCCACACAACACGAGAGACACACTCCGTTAATATAATAGAAAAACAAAGGTTATCGGGTATCCATCCATGACACAAATTCAGTACATACACAACATAAAACACACAACAAGCAAATTTAAAGGAACAGCGCTTTAATTGCTGTTGTTTGTCTTTTGATCGTAATTCGTTTTTTTGCCATGGAATCATGTGATTGATTATCCATTGGGTATCATTCGCCTTTCTTTTAAAAAAATACTTAAAACAATTATAATATATTAAAAGGTAAATTGCAAAGCAGCTGAATAATATACTATTACTACAAAAAACAAAATCAAGAATGCACACTTAGAATGTATTGGCTGCTCTAATTAATATTGAAAAGGGGAACAGATACCAAGAGGAAATCAAAACCAATTAGTTAAAGACAACAGAAAAAAGAGAACAACAGGAAAACCGACAAAAGGACAAACAAGAGTACACAAAAAGAAAACAGATAATTACGAAAATCGAAGACCACCAATAGATTATTGAGAAACTACATGTATCAAGAAAATATAAGGTTGACCAATGAAACATGAGATTAAGGTTAATGTAATAAAACACTTGTCAAAAGGACATGCACAGCTAACAATTATTCTACATCATTAATGAACTACTCTGTTATTGGACTTTATATTTAATAAAAAAAACTGCCAGTGCAATATGAGAAAGTCTACTCGGTCAATACAGAATTACCCTGCCAAAATTTTTTTTTTGTATTGGCCGCGTTCTGGTCCGGTCAATACAGGAATTTTGGAATGTTTTTGGTTTTTAGATCGGAAGTCATGATAAACACTAACATATGTGAACTTTCGTCTGGAAGACGCTGATTTATTTACACACCTTTAACATGCCAAAACGTTCAATGAGACAAACATTTCAGGCTGAAAAATTTAAAGAAGCCTTTTGTTAGCAGACGATTTATTTTTTTTCAGGTTTGAGCAACGAGTCTGTCGAATATCACCAAGCTCATTTCATTCCGACCTCATACCGATTTACTGTTTACTTTCGCTTCTGATGTTGTTGTAAGAAAACTATCATGTTTTTGTGAACCCGGACCAGACATATGAATCGCTGAACCTATTATTGTTCACTGTTGGTTTTCTATGGATAGTTGTCTAATTGGATATCATATGCAACTCTAATTTGGTTTCTGCATCTCTCGTGCATTGACAGTAACTTTCTAATTACTATTCTTGTGGTGCGTCTAAATATGAATTGTAACACTTTATAGTGATTGAAAGGGGTGAATAAATCATTAGTCTCAAGAAACGGAAAATGTAGACAACGTCTCTAAACGGCACCACATCAATACAACATTGAACCTTATAAAAGGCAACTCAGATTGGAATAATTTCAGTTCAAGGTACTTGTGAAAAGAAATAAATCACAAAAAAAACCCAGATAAACAGAGCATTTCAATAACAAATAGAGAATTACTCGGTCTCAGATCAATACAGCAAGCGTCGAACTGATAACAAGGCTAATACAGAAATAATCACGTGATTATATCATAGACAAAATGGTTAGAAACTTAACTTAGCCGTAAATCTTATGCTTCTCACTGAAAAGAGGCTAAGGGCTGACGGATATATATCTTACAATGAAACTCAAGATCAAATATGTAGTTTAAGCGTTAGGAAAGTGACAACTACAGCATATTGAATTATAAATATTATTTTAATATTTGTTCATATATGCCATTTAAACGAACGACGACGAAAAGACAAGCAACAGCACGCAAATTCAACATCTAAAACTAAAGACTGAGCAATACGAACCTCACCAAACCGTGGATAACATTGAGAGAGATTGAAGGGTATGGAAAAGTCATCAAAATACTATTCTGATGCTTTGGCATGACCTTTTTGTGTGCCCTTTTTGTTTGCATTAGACTAACCTATGGCGATAAGAACATAGCAGCTGAAAGGAAAATCAAATACAAATTGGAAAGTACCCCACATTTTAAAATTAAAAAAAAAAGATATACACCTTAAAGTATCTTGTCTTGGGTAGGGATAAATCCTACTTTGTAAAGAATCACTCTGATTCAAACAAAAAATTCTCTAAAACTGACATTATCAAGATGCTTGATTTCTTGATTGACAACATATTTGTTACGTTTGGAGGACGTGTTTTTCAACAGACTGTCGGAATTCCAATGGGAACCAATTGTGCCTCTCTTCTTGCCGACTTGTTTCTTTATTATTATGAGGCTGATTTCATACAGGAACTTCTTAGGAAGAAAGATAGGAAGTTAGCAATATCCTTTGACTTTACGTTCCGCTATATAGATGATGTTCTCTCACTAAATAACACAAAATTTAGTGACTATGTTGAACGAATCTATCCCATCGAACTAGAGATAAAGGATACTACAGATACAGTTAAGTCTGCCTCATATCTTGACTCACATCTAGAAATTGACAATGAGGGTCGGTTGAAAACAAAACTTTACGACAAAAGAGATGATTTCAGCTTCCCAATTGTGAACTTTCCATTTCTATGTAGCAACATTCCAGCAGCGCCTGCATACGGAGTATATATCTCCCAATTGAAACGATATTCCCGGGCTTGTGTTTCATATCATGATTTACTTGATAGAGGATTGCTGCTCACAAGGAAGCTATTAAAACCAAGAGTTCCAAATGGTGAAGTTGAAGTCATCCCATCGTACATTTTACGGACGCCATCACGAGTTGGTTGACCGTTATGGATTAACCGTTTCACAGATATATCGGATATGTTCCTAATGTCGTAACTACAATACCCTCCCTTTTCACGAATGTGAATTACCGAATTAGACTATTTACCGGATTTGCAATAACATAAGAAACACGACGGGTGCCACATGTGGAGCAGGATCTGCTTACCCTTCCGGAGCACCTGGATCACCCCCAGTTTTTGATGGGGTTCGTGTTGCTTAGTCTTTGGTTTTCTATGTTGTGTCATCTGTACTATTATTTGTCTGTTTGTCTTTTTATTTTTGGCCATGGCGTTGTCAGTTTGTTTGCGATCTATGAGTTTGACTGTCCCTCTGGTATCTTTCGTCCCTCTTTTTTAAAGAAAATTTTAAAAAGTTTATTGTTGAATGGTAATAAGTATATAGATGTAGGATTCAGAAAAACGTAAGAAGATTGACAAAATTGTTTCGGAAGAGACTTTACAATTCCAGTTAAATTTTTACAGAATAAAACATAGCATTTATCATAAAGTATTAGCTTGAACTGTTATATGATCATTTCAAATAATAGCTCCATTTTTTTTTTATTTTTAGGAAAGATGACATGGATCAGTTTATCAACACTTGTTCATATACGATCTTAAAATATTAGAATGTAAGAACTGACAGTATATTTATTTTCAAGTATACGTGAACACAACGGAATAAATATGCAATTTGAAGACATTTTATTTTCTCTTTCATTTTTTTTTTTTTCATGTATGGTTTATTCATACATGTATATATGAATGTGAATAAAAAGAGATGTTGCGATTATTTGCAAACTATGTAACATAATATTGTCGAGTCAACAAATAACAATACATGAAGCATTGGCAATGTCCTATACATACGTGTTCCTACACTGTAATGTTATGAAATACAAGGATAAATATCACATGTCTTATTAATTACACATTTATACACTGTACAGCCGTTATAATATTAGGAGTTGATATTTGTTTTAGTGCTTTTATAAAAATGTTCTCCAAATAATTTCGGAACATTCCATATTAAAAATTTCAAACGCAGTCTTGAATATTTTCAAATGTTTGAGGATGTAAATGAGAAAATACGGTTTTGATTTTTTGTTTCCGAAGAGCTTTCATGGATTTACCTTCGCCAGACAGCAAAAACTTTTGTAAACAAGGAATGTTAGATACTTTAAAACGTTGGGAGGGAGCTATAAGACCAAAAGACACTTGAACAGAATAGCGGAATTCGTTTTTTTTTATTGCCGTATTGTTTATGGACAGCTTGAATCCAAGTATTTACTGGAACGATAGTTTAAGATATAATCGTCTCACTGGTTACACGTTACAGAACCGAATCGACCCTTCTACAATGTGTGCTCCGTTTGAGCTTTTTTTCATACTGTTTTATTTAACAAATATTTAAGATGCCAATGAGACGAATATTCATAAAAAAAAATCAGGACTAAGATGTACATGTCAGTGTATAGCCTTAAATAATGAGTAAAAACGATTTGGTATAGTAGACTTACGGAAGCCCATTTAGGACCTCCCAATATATTCGATATCACGAATTAAAATCGTTATCACGAATTCATTAACTAAGTTATAAATTTTTTTGTAATTCGTTAAAACGGATATAATTTATTTATTCGTGATAATGGATTAAAAACCTTATAACGAATTGCATAATTTTTTATCACGAATTGTATAATTTTTTATCACAAATTTTTTATCACGAAAAAACAGTTCTTTTTTGTAATTCGTTATTACTGATTAAATTCGTTATCAAAGATTTTTGAAATTCGTAATAACGGTTTAAAATCTTTATAATAAACTGTAAAAACGAATTCAATGTAATTGATATTACGATTTATATAATTCGTTAATAGGAATTTAATTCGCAATTACGAATTACAAAAACTGTTCTAACTAATTCCAGAAATCCGTAATAACTCATTCTGGAAATGCATTATCACGAATTCAATTTGTGATTTCAAATGTAAGTATATATTTTTGGTAGGTCCTAAATTGGCTTCCGTAGTAAGCTATAATCAGTCGAAGAATGACAAAATGTGAAACAATTCAAAAGAGAAAGGCAGGATTTAATTATCAGTAAGACCCCGTTCACACTAGGACATTTAGATCGATTTAAACCAGATCGGTTCACTTTAGATCGATTTAAAGGCCAATGTGAACGCGTTGAATCGATCTTCAATCGGTCTAAACTAAAACACCAAAAGAGGTAGTTTTGTTTGAATCGATCTAAAGTGAACCGATCTTACTTTAAATGTGAACGCAGAGATCGGTTTAAACTAGCACGATTGAATCGAAAATAATGTATGCGCATGCATAGCAGCACAACTATATCAATATATGGTTCGTTGTTTAACCCATATTTCACAGTTAACAAACCTTTGTGTTCATGCACGTAAAAACAAACTGAAAACATGTTGTCTTCGCCGTAGCATAAATTTGCGAAATCTGTGTCTTCTTTTTTTAGTTGATTTCTTCTTTTCAGGAACCGCAGTATTTCGTCATGTTGTAACACCAGTATCAAAATTCGAACTTGTGATTCAAGAGAAACAAACACTTCATCCAATTTTTTTTTCAAGTGTTTGTATCAGTGTATCAACACATCAATTTGATAAATTAGTTCTATTTATACACAATGTTTACAGTTTTACGAGTAATAAGGTCAGATCAATTGCATTTTTAATTGTAGTGTGAACGCACTGGTCACAAGTTCAGATTAGACCGATAGAGATAGTTATGATTAAAGATAATGTGAACGCTAACTGGTTTTATTTAGATCGATTCAAATTAGATCGATTAAAGAAAAATGCTAGTGTGAACGGGGTCTTATACGACAACAATGAAGGAAAAACAAACTTTACTGGCAAGTATCAACTGGATACACTGGAATACAGGGGCTTGTCTTAGGAGAGGTACATAAAGTAATAAAAGGGGCACGTGTGTTTATGTTTGTCGGCTAGTACACAAATGTTAACAAATTTTATTTAAACTTTGTTATTTTTCGCCTATGCACACTAGTCGCAACAACTTTTCGTTATTGTTTAGATAGTTTTAGAAAAACTTTTGTTCTGTATTTTATCTACCATGGCCTTGTTTGGAGATATCTTCAGCTATTCTTGTAGGTATTTGAAGAAAATTAGAAGGTCTTCTTTTCTTTTTTAACGACTTATTCAGAAAAGGGTATACATGTAATTGAAGCGCATACATTTTGAAACTGATGACAAATATCAGGATTTCAATTTTCTGATGATAAATGTTTGGAGGCCAGTGCAGCCTCTGAATATTACCCCTAGCCTGAGGGCAATTAAAATTGGCTTCCTGCATTTCCAGCAGTGTTAGAATGGCATGGAACAATGAGTTTCTCGCTGCATTGAAGACCCATTGGTGGCCTTCGGCTGTTGTCTGCTCTATGGTCGGGTTGTTGTCTCTTTGACACATTCCCCATTTCCATTCTCAGTTTTAGTCAATCTCAAGATATCTATTTTAATCTTACAAGCAATGCAATTTTAACAATGGGGTACACATTTTCTTCCTATACATCAGAAAATAAATTTGAACCTTGTATATATGATTTTCTGTACCTCACCATGGTACGCACTTTTAAGACATAAAAGAACTTTTCCTTATTAATATAAATAGACTATTCTTTATTATTGATTATATTAGCATAATCAATGACTTCCATCCTATGCAAAGTAGTTCATAATGATTGCTTAGTCACTGTATTGTGTGTATTGCAAGAACACCAAGTAACCCAATGTTAAATGTACATTGCAACATGTCAACTCTTTCGATGACAATACTTTTTCTATAAACTATATGTAACTCCAAAGCAAAATTATTTCCAAGTATAAAGTAATTTATGAATGAAAAAAGGAGTTCTTAATAAAGAAAAAAATGACATCTTGAAGACTCGTTGTTTGGTCACTGTCATAATAGTTGTCTCAATATATATATATAGCATTTTAACCACCTCTCCATATTTGTAAGACAATAGAAGAAAATAATTCAACCCAAAAACAAAAGGTGTAAGATCTCTGAAATTCTCTACACGGTATGAGTTTTTCTCATTGTTGGAGATTGTACGGTTACAGTAACACCTGTAACTGCTTAAACTCATTTCTTATGCACTTTGGTTTAATAAACTCACTGAATATCATACCACTGTGAGCACATCTCCTTATTTTTATTTATGCATAACAATTTACATGTACATGTAATTGTAAATATATATGTAACACTCCCAAACGTGTCCATCCCCTCAAACGTGTCCGTTTCCCCAAACATGTCTATTTCCCCCAAACGTGTCCTTAAAAGTTGACATCGCCCAAACGTGCCCGATTTCATAACCCCCAAACATGTCCGATAATTGTCATTCGCCAAAACGTGTCCACTTTAAAACGACTGAACGTCTCAAAACTTGTTCTCAGTGACGTCAATAACATTTACGGCAGACACAATTGAAGAAGTCGGGTTTTGGTTGGATTCTAAATAAGATAAAAGCAGCATTCAAAAGACATAAATCTAGAAGTATTTTCGGCACAATTACCAGAAATTAAAAAAGGAACAGAGTTGAAAGAAGAAATTAAAAATGTATTTGCATTAGTTTGTTCAACGCCAGTTGTTTATATTTAGCATAATTGCAAGATTGATAAGCAACATATAAATAACTCTTGACTGTTGCTTGTTAAATGTCTTGTGGCAAATATTTCATGCATATTTAGAGCGAACATAAAAATTAGTTTAGTACAGTTAAATTAATCGTTTACTAAATAAATATTTTGTACTACTACTAATAAAACTGCGGTGATGCCTTACTAAATTAATCATGTATGAGGATAGTGCACGGCCGCTTCCTGCATAGGTGTTTTCCAATTTTTTCAACAGTTCTGCTTTTTTAAAAGCTCTTGAAATTATAAACTGGTGTTTAGGTTTTATATTATAAATTTTGGGTTTCGAGCATCACTTAAAGACTCACAAACAAGAAACATTACGTCCAGTGGCAAATATTTCATGCATTATCAGGACAACAACATATTAACAATAAATACTATAGGTAAGTTCTATAATGAGAGACGGAAGAATATTGTCAGGGACTTTGGGATTGTACCTTTATCATGTTTATTATTTCGGGAATTTGGGATTGGGCCTAAATGTGTACGGTTACTAGGAATTTACACTAATCGGGAATCGGAATTAAATAATAATGTTTTTGGGAGAGGGGAAAGACCGCTTTATTTTTCGAGACTTCAGTATGACACTCCTTCATTCCCCCATATATAATAGAGGCCGTTTGAAATTAAAGTTGGGGAAATTTTAACTGCCACTAGGTGATAAGGGTATATGTATTGGGACAAAAATGTTGCCTTGCAACATACCACAGACGGCACCCTGAAAGAGTTGTTACGAGTATTTTTTGATGTGTAGAGAGTTAACATTCTCCCTACAGAAGGTATCTGATTTATTATCCACATCATAACATGACATTGCTGCGTACTTTTACATACCGCACAGCCGAACGGAGGCCCCACTTTGGCACGGGTTATACTGTTAGTTTGATAAAGACCTAAAGGATTGTATTTCAATTTGCAATGAAAAAGTAAGAGGAGTATACATCAATGAAAGAGCAATAACCAAATAACGGGGGACACGTTTTGGGCTTTTTTATGATATGGACACGATTGAGCTTTCAGAGAAAGGACAAAAGTTAGGCTTCATATGGACACGTGGACACGTTTGTGAGATTGGACACGTTTGGGCGGTTTTATAAAAATGAACACGCTTGGGCGTTTATAAAAATGACACACGTTAGCGCCCTTTTACAACTAGACATGTTTTGGAGTTCGGTGACGTCATATGGACACGTTTGGGGGAAGGACACGTTTCTGAGTATTACATATATATCAGAACAAAATTTATTGCATCACTTTCATTTATGCATCCTTTTGCACAATACAAGTTCTAAAATTACAGAACATAATTAAAACAACTAAATGTTATTTTAGATGAAAGTTTTGTTTCAGTTCCATTCATAGGATTTGTTAGAATTTTGTATGTTTTGCCTAGTCCAATAGTTCGCTCTACATGCACACATTTATTGGAGACTTTTCTATCCCGTATAAGAGTTTTCGGACTAATTCTGTTTCTCTTTTTGAAAAAAAGTTAAAATATTGACGGCAACATCCATTTTAGCAAACCATTCTTGCGCATTAAAACCTTTATCTGCCATCACACTGTCACCTGGATCACATAATTGAAGTATTCTACATGCATTGTTCAACTATTTGACGGTCACTGGTACAACCAACATATGCATTAGAGACATAGTTGATTAAACCACCAGGTGTCAAACATACAAGTATTTCAGTATTTCTGTTTTTATAGGATGAAAAGGTTGCCTGTTGAGCTCTAGGAGCTTAACCAAGCTTTAGGTTTTTTCACGGAACATTCTGTGCTGTCATTAATAATCCTAGTTGTAGGAAACATTAATTTGAAGTCAGATGGCGAAAAATACCTGACTAAACCACTAGATGACCAAGTGTTAGCTATAGCCTCTCGCCACTGTTTAGACATAAAAACAATCCATGTACATACAAAATATTCTTAACACTAGATTCAGATATTGTTTTACAGTTTAGTTCTTTTGTTTTCACGGGAAACTGCCCTGATTTTTCTTTTTTGTGGACGATTCAGTCTCTTGCTCATTTTGCTTGGTCCAGGAAAATAGACTGGGAATGGCAGTAGACATAAGTCTCTGTATGGTGGGTTTGCCCCCTGAAAATGGTTATAAAACATTAGTTTTTTGAAAATTAAATGAACTTCCATTAGCAATGTATACTTTGTACTACCTGGCAAAATATTAACTTGATTTATTCATTACAATGTGGATACAACTATGTTTGCCTGATTCAATGTATATTTATGTAAATCCAAAGCCTAAAAGGACAAATATTGAAAGACTTATGCAACACACGAACCTAAATAACTATAATATAGATGAGAGCATGTCATTGTTTTGTTCCTGTTAACATTCAGATTGTCATTGATATTTTTCAAGAAAGGCTATGAGGCATAGCTTATGCATTCCTGTCATTACTACATTAGCATAATAACTGCTAAAATAATTCTCAGTATGATATACCTCTTGTAAGAAATCATTATAATAGTAGCATTCACTAAAAAATCTCAAACAGATCACATTGAATCGTAATCAAAAAATTATGACTTCTTGAATTAACCACCCCCATTTTATTCTAAAACGATAATTGGGGTTGTAAGCAGACTTTGTGGTCACAGTGGTATCATACTTTAACTTTGTTTGAACCTGTTTATTTACTTTTGACCTTAATTATTTATCCCTTATAATTTTTGTTAACTATGTATTTGCATTCAGGTATCACAGATCAAATTTATTGTTCATTTTGTTTTAAATTACGTTTTTTGATTAAGTTAAGCCTTCCAATTGATATTTTATAGTGTGTCTTTCTATGTTGTGATGTTATACTATTGTTTCAGAAAAGGGAGAAGGTTTGGTACCATTAACACGTTTACTCCCGCTGCAAATGTTTGCACCTGTCCTAAGTCAGGAATCTGATGTACAGTAGTTGTCGTCTGTTTATGTAGTTCATACGTGTTTCTCGTTTCTCGTTTTTATATAGATTAGACCGTTGGTTTTCCCGTTTGAATGGTTTTACACTAGTAATATTTGGGCCCCTTTATAGCTTGCTGTTCGGTGTGAGCCAATGCTCCGTGTTGAAGGCCATACCTTGACCTATAATGGTTAACTTTTATAAATTGTTACTTGGATGGAGAGTTGTCTCATTGGCACTCATACCACATCTTCCTATATCTATTTGGTTTATTCGCATGACGATTATATATATAACTGTATATATATCTCAAAAAGAAAATAAAGTTTTACCATGAATAGTTTCCTGCACGTAGTCGTTTTCAGTCAAATGATGTGCCTTGCAAACAACAGCTGATTGAAATGTTCTCGTCCAATCTGCGTACATGGACAATGGTGTTGATCCAACTTTTCCTTCTTTTTAAGTCATTTGGAAATGCATGTCCTCCTCATAAATGACATCCAGGTACACAACAACAAGTACTAGATATATAGGCATCGTTAATTAAAAATGTCATTGCAAATTTGCCCAGTGCAGAAACCGGAAGTTAAGGAACAGGACCGGCTACCACGGCGCTACCTATTCAGGAACGATTATTTGCCACTTTTTATAACTGATACCGAAACAACAATAACGTCATACGGCTTCACATGCATAAACAGAAATGCGCTTTCAATTGTATAATATGCATTATAATTCATGATCAGTCGACCTTTAATTGTTATATCAACGACTGAAATGATTTAAAAACATCTAGATTGCAGATAAAACTCGCATTAACCCGACCTCTTTCCACACGGAATTCAAATAATTCTAGTTTGTCAATCGGTTGACTGCTTATAATGCAAAATACAAATATATCAAAAACTAACAAAACACAATGATCGTTTCTTTATTTTCCAATGTAAATGAAACGAAACAAAAAACATTTTATATCACAAAATAAAGAGGAGAGAATTCAACATTTCCGGATCTACTTATGGCCAAATGACCCCCTACGTAGATATGTCGGATATCGCGGAAGGAAATATTAACCCGGCAACCAGAAAGGCATTTATGCACTGCATTTAAAAATGACCTCATAATCATAGAAAACTGGCGTTCAGTGACAATAAATTTATCAAAAATTTAACGAGTTTTATACTAACATAGTTTTGATTTTTTTCAGAAAATTTACTTAATAAAATGTTTTAGAAAAGCGTACTTTGAATGCAAAATGTAACACGAAATTCATAAAGAGTCTTTTGACTGAAGCCGGCCTCCGATTGCGGGATTTTCTCGCTGTGTTGAAGACCAATTGGTTACCTTGGGGTGTTTTCTGCCCTTTGGTCGGGTTGTTGTCTCTTTGACACATTCCCCATTTCCATTCTTAATTTTATTTAAAAGCAAAAAACTTCAATAAGTTGTTGACTGACGATTTAAATTATGATTGGTTTTTTATTGTTAAAATATCTGTCTATCTTTTCGAAATAATAGGCAAAAATTTTAAAAAAAAAGAAAAATTCGTTGTTGAAGGGCTATAAACTCCTATCAGAAGTCGTCTGACAGTTTTAATGTCATTAGACATTATGTAGATCTCACCATTTTGAATATTTTCGTTCCGTTATATGTTTTTTTATCTACATCAGTTCTCAAGATAATAGACCAAAATTGCATTTTTCCCCTATATTCATTTTTTTGCCATGTCGGCCATGTTTGTCGGCAGGCGGGTCATCGGACACATTTAAAAAAAAGCAGGTACACCATTGATCAATGCGGTTAATATAAAAATAAAAAGATGTGGTAGGATTGCTATGCAATATAACAACTTCCCACAAGAGACCAAATGACACAGAAATTAACAATTAAAGGTCACGGTACGGCCTTCAACAAAGCCCATACCGCATAGTCAGCTATAAAGGGCCACGAAATGACAAATGTAAAACAAATCAAAACGGCCTAATTTATGTACACAATAGTAAACGAAAAACAAATATGATACACAGCAACAAACGACAACCACTGAATTACAGGCTCCTAACTTGGAACAGGCTCATAAAGAATGTGGCGGGATTAAACTGGAACAGTGGTGTATCAATTAAAATTAAGAACAACTATAAAAATCAGTTAAAAAAGTTTGGTTAAGTTTGGCCCAGTAATTTAACAAGATGAAATGATATTTGTAATAGTTAACGGACGACGGACGACGACGACGACTGCAGACGACGAACGACAGACGACGGACGCCAAATCATGGCAAATGCTCACATTTGCCCTTTGGACCAGATGACTTAATAGATATAACTTTTTAATACTAATCTACTTAACTATCGATTTGAACTGTATATTGACCTTTTTAGTTTTGTTTGTCGTTGTTTTTTTTCTATTTGCCAAGTACCCCACATTTTCTTATATTCATTTCAAATATGTTTAACCACTGCACCATGAAAATAAGTAAATGGTTCTGTACATTATATAACAGACGAACATAAACCTTCTTGGTTGTTAAACTTTAGTTCGTTTTTAAAGGTGTGAATGACAAACGTTTATTGTAACAGTGTTCCAAAATTTTCATAGAAAGTGCATATTTGTCGGTATCCATTTTCCTGCATTGCGGAAACATTTATTTTCAATGATATTTGATTTCAAGGTTTTGCCAGTCAGCATACAAGCATATAGAAAATACTTAATTCGTTGAAAATTTAAATTCATACCGAATAATCAAATAAAAATTTCTATCCCACAAATGATAATGACTCTACAGTATGTAAACGTTCTGTGCCTGTACCAAGTGATGCTATCTGAACATAAGTAGTAATATTATTGCATTATAAAAGTAAGGAGATTTTATGTGTTTGCAAAGAAGATAACTATCTACTAGAAAGCGAATGTAAAGATTTAAGCAATTACAGTTCACCATTAGTATATATTCAAATTAAAACTGGCATTTTGCTGTTTTTAAATATTCTAAATATAAAATTTTGAATATAAAAATCCTGTAACAAATCGTAGTTTAACGTATATATAGACCTTCATTCCTCAACATTCGATCCCTAACACAATTAAGAGTTGCCAAAATAATTTAATCTGATCGTTTTTGCATACATCGATTATTTTTTGTATGTAGTAATGATTTAGGTCTTTGGATTACATTTGTATGGATAATGTATATTTAACGCTTTGTACTATATTTTTTGATAACACTCTAGTAAAAAAATGATAAATGAAAGATGAATTAAACCATTCATTGATGTTTAGCAAAATAAGATTAAAATAAATGGCCATTCCTCTTGTTTTCGTTCACGGCTTACTCATTGTAGCAAAACCAGCTGGAAAGCCGTAACCTGACGAAGTCGTACGTCCGTACACTAAGAGTCCAAATGGTATTTCATTTTGTTGTTTAATTTCATGTGGACCGACACTTAGTTCTACGGCGAGGACAGAGTATGGTGTGGAATCAAATGTAATATTTGTAGTTCCTTTATAATTAGAAATAACCTCATCATCTAAACATAATCCCGCCTTCGCGTACGATTGAATAATGATAGTGATGTAAAAGTGCTGAGGTGGATAGGCGCTTTTAAAGTCATTCACAACCGGAAACTTGTAACTGCTTTTGAATTGTTGAATACTTGGAAGTGTAACCATGAAAGCATCATAACTAGAAGATGCTCCATTGCAGTATAGCTGAACTTGAACTGGTGCAGATGATTGTAAAGTATATATGATATAATTTTCGTATTCTTTGAAGCCACGTTTGATGTTAATATAATCCACTAAACTGCTGTCGTACGCACGTACTCGGGTTTGTTCTTGTGCAAATATTCTAAAATTGCACTGTGAATCATACAACTTTGGAACGATGAAATTGCGTCCTAGTTTGTCATTTGGTAAGATCATTTCTTCCATATGATTTCCATATCCGTTCCTTAGATAACTAGTACGGACACCAGACATGACTGCAACCGGATTTGATGCAGAAATCAATGTTCCACTCATATCATAATCATGAGACAAATAAAATGTATCAAACTGAGACAAATGTATGTGAAGTGTGTCATCATTTCCATAGCGGCTATCTTTGTAGTTTATAATTCCACCTTCCATCCGAAAAGTTATAGTAATATTTGTTGATTTAGAGATTGCAATAATTCCAAAATTACTGTTTGAGAGATTACTGTCTCTAGGTGTCTTTAGTGTGAATGAAGTAATTATGTAATCTTTTCCAAGGAACTCGTATGGCAGAACTAGAAATCCATCTACTTCCACACTCAAAAATGTCAATCCATAAACAGATACAGGAACATCACATTTGACAAAGACAGCTTTCCGTTGTATTCCAATTTGATCCATACAGGTATCAGGGTTGATTCTATATGAATTAACACTTGTGCTTGCTACTGCAATTGTAGTGTTTATATCTGTGTTTGGGATCAAAATCTGACATGATCCATCAGATCTTGAAAGTATATATAGAAACAGGTTTCCACGCTTCCCGTTGCTTTCTAAAAATCCTAGGTAAAAAGTTTCTCCAATCGTTTCTGAAAAAAAAAACAGTAAAAGATTTAATGCAAAGGATGAGAACGTATGAGTGAAATCTTTTTTGTACCCCTGAAAGTGCAACACAAACAAACGACCAACCTTCTCAAAATTGCGTTTCTTATTGGGTTGATAAATATAATGATGATAATGTCAGGATTTCTGGCTGAAATAAATGTCCTTTCTTAAGTCTCTATGAAATTAAAAAAAAAATAATATTATATTTGATCAATTAGGGCAAGGTTTCAATTAAACTCAATCAAATATTTCACTCAAGAGATAATTTTTGTATTATATATTGTATCATGTAATGCCTTCTTAGATACATTTAATGTTTAAGATTTAAAAAACAATCTTGTGCTGCGATTCAAGAAATCCCAATGTTTGGTTTGAAAGCACAGAGCAATTTTGTAATAAAAGACACAATGGAAATTAGTAGGTTATGTCTGATATCAACTTATGTCTCTGTATCTGATGGACTACATTGTATATATGACTCCATTATATTTATAGTACTTGAGTTAAACGTTCTTTTTCATTTTGCAATTCATTACAAAAAGTTAGAATACTAAAGTTTTTCAATTACCGTTAAATCAAGATCAAAAGTGGATCTTGTTATGCTATTATGATATTTGTTTGTGCGTTTCTCTGTTATGAATGTTCTTGCGTGTGTTTGTGCTGTATTTCTGTTACATAGTGTTTTAGCGATATTTTTTTAACATTGTCATACAGTGGGAGGTTTGGCATGCCATGAAACCAGGTTCAACCCACCATTTGTTTCTTAAAATGTCATGTACCAAGACAGGAATTTGGCAGTTGTTATCAAATAGTTCGTTTCTGTGTGTATTAGCGTTTGTTTTTGTTGCACTTCGGTGTTCCTCTTATAGTTGATGTGTTTCCCTCGGTTTTGGTTTGTAACCCGGATTTGATTTCTCTCAATCGATTTATGACTTTTAAACAGCGGTATACTATTAAAATTGAGAATGGAAATGGGGAATGTGTCAAAGAGACAACAACCCGACCATAGAGCAGACAACAGCCGAAGGCCACCAATGGGTCTTCAATGCAGCGAGAAACTCCCGCACCCCGAGGCGTCCTTCAGCTGGCCCCTAAACAAATATGTATACTAGCTCAGTGATAATGGACGTCAAACTAAACTCCAAATTATACACAAGAAACTTAAATTAAAAATGATACAAGACTAACAAAGGCCAGAGGCTCCTGACTTGGGACAGGCGCAAAAATGCGGCGGGGTTAAACATGTTTTTTGTGATCTCAACCCTCCCCCTATACCTCTAGCCAATGTAAAAAAACAAACGTACAACAGTACGCACAGTAAAACTCAGTTTAAGAGAAGTCCGAGTCCGATGTCAGAATTGGAAACAAAAGAAAATAAACAAAATGACAATAATACATAAATAACAACAGACTACTAGCAGTTACTGACATGCCAGCTCCAGACCTCAATTAAACTGATTAAAAGATTATGTCTTCATTATATGAATATCAGGCACAACCCCTCCTGTTAGGGGTTTAGTATTATACCATCATAAAATATATGAGAAAAACATAACCCGTGTCATGCCAACAACTGGTTTTAGAATAAATATGTTTAATTCCGATGCAAATACCCTATAAGTGAATCAATATTAAAGCCAAAATATGCAATCTTTAATGACCTGACTACAGTATCGTAACTATATCCCTTCTTAATAAGTCTGTTTAAAGGTTTTGTTAGCTTTTGAGGTGAATACTGACATTTTTGTGCTTTGTAAAGAATATTACCATAAAAGATTGGTTGTGAAATACCCGAACGTATAAGATGTCTGCATGTTGAGTTATATTTAAGAATGATGCCTTTATTTGTGCTCTGAATGAATTAAAACAGAATGATACTTTATGACTCTTGTAGAATCAAATGATATTTACAGAATAACTAATCGAAGAATTCAAATATAGAAAAATATTCAACGAGTGACCGAACACCACATTTATTCACGAATGCGTGTAGCGCATGAGTTAATTATCAGTGTTGTTCGATCACGAGTTGAATATTTTTCGATATTTGAATTCATTGATTAGTTATCCTTTTTATTATATTGACAGAGGGCTTTTTAATGGAAATAAATTAGAAAATGTAAGGAACTATATCTTTTTCTACGCATTCACAATTTGCTTTGATGCGACGTCATCGACAACGTCTTGATAACACCTATTGTTGTATGACGTCACAGGAGTGAAATAACAGTTTATTTCACATGTCAAATTATCGGTTTTTATTTCAATGGGAAATCACGATAATTCAGAGCAACCAATGTAATAATGAAATTTATTTTCTGTTTTTCTATTTCAAACTATAATATGCATTTATTGTGACGGAAGGGGTATACATAGACAGTGAACATGGTGAACGTATCTTCTCGAGCATATGCTGGAAATATACTGCTTTGTCGCTATTGGCCATAATATAATTTGATACTTTCTTTTGCAAAAACTAAATAAGAATATCACATTATACATCACAAGTGAGCAACAAACTATACAATTATAAAGCTTCTATTTTATGTACAATGGTGTAAGATTTCAATTTCAAAATTCTAATGAATGCAATTATGAGCAACATTCTCTTTAATCAATCACAGCTATAAGGAAACGTTATATTTTACTCATCGGAAAGCTACTTTTTCATTTGTTATGATGATGACAAAAGATTGACATTATCAGGAGAAGTTGAAATAAAATAAGAAAGAAAACATACAAAACAAAACGAGGTCGAAAATTTAAGGCATTTATTTCAATTGTTCATGTTGAATGTTTAACGAATAAAGGCAACAGTAGTATACCGCTGTTTAATAGTCATAAATCGATTGAACGAAAACAAATCCGGATCACAAACCAAAACCGAGGGGAAACACATCAAATATAAGAGGAAAACAACGGAACAACAGGAATACTGAACTGCAACAAAAACAAACGCCAACATACATAGAAACGGACATTTTGATAACAACTGCCATATTCATCAGAAGCGAAACTTATGTATCTTTCTGACATTTTGGAAAATGTTGAATTGTTTATGCTTGACGTTTAGCCTGATTTGTTAAGAATTACAATGCAATTAGCGATCGTGCAAGTATTTGCGATTTAAAATTCAATGTCCGTGTGCATGTTTACATAATTGAGTTCTAGGTAGAAAAAGAAACAGGATAAACCAAGGATTATTGAAATTTCATTCTTTTTTGAAATCTTGTACAAAGAATTGAATTGTAATTACCCTACGGCATCTTGTTTCAAAAATGAACGACAGGCAGCCCGGTTTGACAAAACAAACAAGAGTGCACGCACTGAAGTGTCTCGCCTGTTTTACTTATAATTAAATCCATAAAGAAAGTCTATAAAATGAAGGTTTTACTACAAGTATCACACAAACTCAACATCATCAATGTTCTATGAAAATGAAGTCACGGTCAGATGAACAATACCACACAGAAATGAACATCATCTTGGAATCATTCCATACACAAAATATAGTGGTCCTATCGCTAAAAGTACCTGAGAAACAGAAAATTGACCAATGAACCTTGAAAATGAGGTCAAGTTCATATGAACCCTGTCAGACAGACATGTTCAACTTACAATCATTCAATATCACAAACATAGTTGGCCAATTGCTCATAGTATCTGATTAACTTACAAAATTACGAAAACTTATTATTGACCAATGAACCATGAAAATCAGGCCAAGGTGTATGAACCCGACGAGACAGATATGTACACCTTACAATTGTTTCATATTCCAAATGTAATTGACCTATTGCTAATAATATATGAGAAATAGACCAAACCAGAAAAACTAAACATAGTCCAATAAACCATGAAACTGAGGTCAAGGTCAGATGAAATCTGGCAGTCTGACATGTACATCTAACAATCATTCCATACACCAAATATACTTGATATATTGCAAATAGTATCTGAGATACGGATTTGATCATGTAATTTTACCCTTGATCAAACTGATCCATGGAATGAGGTCGAGGTCAGGTGAACCTTACCTGACATACATGTAGTAATTGAACCATGAAAATAAGGTCAAGGACAATGGACATATGACAGACAGAATTTTCGTAACATAAGGTACGCAACATCCAGGTCTTCTACCTTCTCAAATATAAAGCTTTAAACAAATAGTTTACGCCGCCGCCGGATTGTAATACATATGTGTCGCATGTGAAAAACTCGACTGAAATAAGGAAACCTGCTCGCTGTTGGTCATCCTATTATATATTTATATATAATAGAGTCTCATAAATCATGATGAATGATAACTGCAAAATACATTAACAAATATAAAAGCTATTAAACAAGCAGTTCAATATAAAGTGTGGACACGAGTTTAGCATGTCTATAAGTAAAACAAAGTGGCAAAAACAGCAAAGCTAAATCTTTATCATGTCTATGATAAAGCAAGTATTAATAATGGCAAGTATGATATGACCATATATTCTATAAAACATATAGACTATCAAACAATAAGCCTTAGAGGAATTTCGCTCATATTGCACTGTGATATTGTTTATAATCATGCAAATCGTTAAAGTTGCAATAGTAAGAAAGACAATAATAGTGCTTTGGATGGCAAAATTTACAAATTTAGTGTTATTTTGTTTTTCAAAATATTTTGTTTGCTAGATTTCTGAAGAATTTCGCTTTACAAGTTTCTTCTAATCTAATATTGTTTTAATTTGTTAATAAGCAAAAACATAAAAAAACAATGCAAACATCGTCATTTAAGGGCAAAAACTCATTAAGGAGTCATTTGATAATTTTGGTGCAAACAGAGGTATTTAGATCTTAACAGTTTGAGCATTTTTGCCTGTCAGATTTTCTCTTTCTTTTATTGTTTTCAATGTATGAGACAAGTAATGCATCTACCCGTATGGTCTATCTTTAGTCATGGCCACCATGTTTGTTGACTGACTGGTAGAAACACAAACTTCGTTGCAACAAAGGTTCGCTAATGAGCATTTCCCTCAAGTGGGGCTCAAAAAGGTTAATGAATTCAGAAAAGAGGTTTGAAAACGTTTACGATGACGGACGACGACAAAGATGGACACAAAGTGATGGCAATAGCTCAACTAAGCTGTAAACAAGAGTGTACACGCTGAAATGTCACGTCTATTTTACTTATATTTAAATTTATGTTAAAAGTCTGTAACATGAAGGTTTTACCACAAGTATCACATAAACATAACATTATCAATGTTCTATGATAATGAGGTCATGGTCAGATGAACCAGGCAAGACAGACATGTTCACCTTATAATCATTCAATACACCAAATATAGTTGACCTGTTGCTTATAGTATCTGATAGACTGACAAAATTACGAAAATTGACCAATTAACCATGGCAATGAGGCCAAGGTCATATGGTTCTGGCTAGAACGACATGTATACCTTACAATCATTTCATACACTAAATATAGTTGACCTCTTATTGCTTATAGTACTTGAAAAACTGACCAAAACATAAAAACTTAGCATTGACCAATGAACCATGAGAATGAAGCCGAGGTCAGATGAAACCTGTCAGACTGATATGTACCTCTTACAATCATTCCTTACACCAAATAAACTGCTTCGCTGAGCGCAGCTGGATACGCCCGCAGAGGTCCAACACTGAACAGTTGGGGCAAAAATGGACACAATATTCAAGCTTGATACAGGTCTGAATTTGGATTGTAATTAAATATTTGACATATTATAGGTTTCTGAATAAATGTAGTCAAAGAACTTGAAATTGGTTATATGAATTGAATTTATCTTCAATTAAAGATTTCTTGCTGTTGTGCAATACTTAGTAAATCTGTTAGTCAGACTATAAACAAATAAAGTTCAATTTCTTCTCAATGTCATATTTGAAATTTATGAAAATCAATAGAGAGATTACATCAATAGCTATAAATAATTCACCAAAGTTTCATGAGAACTGCTGAAAGCATTTTTGAGTTATTGTCCAAAAACTGGACCCCCCCCCTTTTTAATGAATAAAACCCCATAACTCAGAAATGTAGAATCTAAAATTTATAAAATGCTAAAGGAAGCTTACATCAACAGATATAAACAATTAACCAAAGTTTCATGAGAACTGCTGAAAGCATTTTTTAGTTATTGTCCGAAAACTGGAAAATCACCCTTTTTATAAGAATAAAACCCTGAAACTCGGAAACGTAACATCTAAAATTTTAAAAAATCGAGCGGGAGCTCATGTCAATAGATATAAACAATTCACCAAAATTCCTTGCAAGTTGGTGAAAGCATTCTTGAGTTATTGTCGGAAAACTGGAAAATCCCCCCTTTTTTAATGAATAAAACCCCAAAACTCGGAAACGGTAAATCTGAAGTTTATAAAAAACGAAAGGGAGCTCACGTCATTAGATTGAAACAATTCACCAAAGTTTAATGCATATTAGTAAAAGCTTTTTTGAGTTAATGTCCGACATGTTGACGACGGACGGATTGGCAGAAGGACGGACGGACGGACGGTCAACGGTATACCAATAATACGTCCCGTAAACGGGCGTATAAAAATAGTTGACCTATTGCTTATAGTGCTTGAAAAACTGACCAAAACACAAAAACGTTGACCAATGAACCTTGAGAACGAGGTCAAGGTCAGTTGATACCTGCCAGACAGTCATATACACCTTACAATCATTCTATACACCAAATATAGTTGACCTATTGCTTATAGTACTTTAAAAACAGACCAAAACACAAAAACTTAATATTGACCAATGTACAATGAAAATGAGGTCAAGGTCAGATGAAACCTGCCAGACTGACATGTACCCACTACAGTCATTCCATTCACCACATATAGTTATCGACGCATGAAATTTATATAACGTGCTGTTTTCATTTTTTATCCTACTGCTTATAGTATTTGAGAAACGGACCTAATCATGTAACTTTAACCTTGATCACTGATCCATGAAATGAGATCGAGGTCAGGTGAATCCTGTCTGACGGACATGTTGACGCTGCAAAGAACCCATATACCAAATATAGTTGACCTCTTATTGCTTATAGTACTTGAAAAACTGACCAAAACATAAAAACTTAGCATTGACCAATGAACCATGAGAATGAAGCCGAGGTCAGATGAAACCTGTCAGACTGATATGTACCTCTTACAATCATTCCTTACACCAAATAAACTGCTTCGCTGAGCGCAGCTGGATACGCCCGCAGAGGTCCAACACTGAACAGTTTGGGCAAAAATGGACACAATATTCAAGCTTGATACAGGTCTGAATTTGGATTGTAATTAAATATTTGACATATTATAGGTTTCTGAATAAATGTAGTCAAAGAACTTGAAATTGGTTATATGAATTGAATTTATCTTCAATTAAAGATTTCTTGCTGTTGTGCAATACTTAGTAAATCTGTTAGTCAGACTATAAACAAATAAAGTTCAATTTCTTCCCAATGTCATATTTGAAATTTATGAAAATCAATAGAGAGATTACATCAATAGCTATAAATAATTCACCAAAGTTTCATGAGAGCTGCTGAAAGCATTTTTGAGTTATTGTCCAAAAACTGGACCCCCCCCCCCCCTTTTAATGAATAAAACCCCATAACTCAGAAATGTAGAATCTAAAATTTATAAAATGCTAAAGGAAGCTTACATCAACAGATATAAACAATTAACCAAAGTTTCATGAGAACTGCTGAAAGCATTTTTTAGTTATTGTCCGAAAACTGGAAAATCACCCTTTTTTTAAGAATAAAACCCTGAAACTCGGAAACGTAACATCTAAAATTTTAAAAAATCGAGCGGGAGCTCATGTCAATAGATATAAACAATTCACCAAAATTCCTTGCAAGTTGGTGAAAGCATTCTTGAGTTATTGTCGGAAAACTGGAAAATTCCCCCTTTTTTAATGAATAAGACCCCAAAACTCGGAAACGGTAAATCTGAAGTTTATAAAAAACGAAAGGGAGCTCACGTCATTAGATTGAAACAATTCACTAAAGTTTCATGCATATTGGTAAAAGCTTTTTTGAGTTAATGTCCGACATGTTGACGACGGACGGATTGGCAGAAGGACGGACGGACGGTCAACGGTATACCAATAATACGTCCCGTAAACGGGCGTATAAAAATAGTTGACCTATTGCTTTTAGTGCTTGAAAAACTGACCAAAACACAAAAACGTTGAACAATGAACCTTGAGAACGAGGTCAAGGTCAGTTGATACCTGCCAGACAGTCATATACACCTTACAATCATTCTATACACCAAATATAGTTGACCTATTGCTTAAAGTACTTTAAAAATAGACCAAAACATAAAAACTTAATATTGACCAATGTACAATGAAAATGAGGTCAAGGTCAGATGAAACCTGCCAGACTGACATGTACCCATTACAGTCATTCCATTCACCACATATAGTTATCGACGCATGAAATTAATATAACGTGCTGTTTTCATTTTTTATCCTACTGCTTATAGTATTTGAGAAACGGACCTAATCATGTAACTTTAACCTTGATCACTGATCCATGAAATGAGACCGAGGTCAGGTGAATCCTGTCTGACGGACATGTTGACGCTGCAAAGAACCCATATACTAAATATAGTTATCCTTTTACTCATAATAAGTGAGAAATTGACATTACAAAAAAAATCTATTTTTTTCAAGCAGTCGCTGAACCATGAAAATGAGGGCATGGTAGGCGAGTGACTTATTTCAAAAAGACGCTTAGTTAACGACTTTAATGCACCCACCTAACACACGGCTGTATTATATATCATTCGAAAGCTAATAATCTGTACTTTTTGTTTTGTCCGGTCGTAAAAAAATCGTACGGTGCATTTTCTGTTAAATCAAGGTCAAAGGTCATGAAAAAAACATTCCAATTTTTGCGATTACTAAACAAAAAGCCATTTTCTAATTCTTGTACCATAAAATTTTTTCAAAAGATCATATGAACTTTATATAACATAATACATTATTTCCAAATCAAACAAAAAATAAGAGGTTATATGCGCAATATTTCCCGAAAATTGAAATTCATCACAAATCTTAAAAAAATGTAAATTGTTCCAAAAGCAAAATATATCTTGGGGGATCGATATTTGTATTCTAAAAAAATAGATAAATAATATGTTTTAGGTCAAGGAATATTTGTTTTGTAGTTTTAAGATGCAAATATTAATTATTGTTCATAGAACAGCCTTCTATTGAAGTGTTTGCAGTTGCCCAAAAATCTGCCATCTGCAAATAGCGATCATTTTGTTATTCTATGTTAAGATAGCACATCGCTAATTGTCAATATCAGGGAGGAGAATGATTTTCCATAATAAAAGAAGGGATATTTAAAGTTCGAAAAGAATATATACGAGCTAATTGAGGTAAAAATATGTTTTTTACGAAGTCAAACTTAATATTTATTTTTTTTAATCATGTTTAAATGCAAACATGACTTTGCGACTAAATCGTAGGCAACATTGAAATAAGTAACCTTGTTTAGAAACACTTGGTTGTCTAAAGCGGGATGTAAACGAACAACATATAATGCTGCTGCTTCTTATTTAGTTTAAAATCGTGTTACACATATAAAATGTGTTTAGAAGTTTAATCTCTTTAATTATTTGAATAAAAGATGCTTCTATATATCTTTATTCTCACAAACCAAATTTCAAAGGTATAGAGATAGGATTGAGTATATTCAACATAAGCTTTTAAAATACAAATGCAGGTCATTGTGTATGTAAAACACTATAAGCAGTTGTGAAATAAAAAAATGAAAAAGTTGAATACCTTCTTGACCTCATAAAATCATTCGCTGTTTTAGGCAGTGATCGTTTCCATGCTGTGCTGTGTTTTGTTGACTGTTGTTCGTCTCTTGGACTTTAACTTTATTTTGTTCATGGCTTTAATTAAGTTTATTTGATTCATGGTTTGAGATGTTGATTGTCCCTTTGGTATTATTTCACTTTAAAGATATTAACTTGCAGTAATGAAAATCGGCAAAAAATCGCCTCAAAGTAAAGTGAAGAAGATTAACGCAATAAGACAAATATCCGCGAAAATAACTTAATTTGCTCACGGTGATATATATATAGAACCAAATCGTTATCAAGGGACATCAAACTCATAATTGAAAACGAACTGACAAAGCCGATCAAAAAACGAACAAGACAAGCAACAGTATACAAAACACAACATATAAAAGTACAGATTGAGTAACACAAACCCCCCAAAAATATTTGGGGTGAACTCAGGGGCTCCAAAAGGGTGAGCAGATCATGTTCCACATGTGACACCCGTCTTGTGGCTCGTGTAATTCCTACCTCGGTGCCAAGCCTTATTCGTAGGTGACATTCAAGGCAGAAATGACGGTATTTTGGTTACGTCGATTGGAACTTATCAGTCGTCATCTGGCAAAACAGATATTTCATAATTGTCAACCAACTCGTAGTGGCGTCCATAAAATTTTATAAGGGATGATTTCAACTTTGCATTTGAACTCTGGTTTAAAACCATGTTCAAACCACTATTTTTCTTCAAATGTCCTGTACCAAGTTAGGCATATGGCAGTTGGTATCGAATAATCTGTTTCTTTGTATGTTAATGTTTGGTTTTGTAGTAGTTCAGTGTTTCTGTTATTCCGTTGTGTTCCTCTTATAGTTGATGCGTTTCCCACGGTTTTGGTTTGTGACCCGGATTTGTTTCAGTTACTAGTAAATCGATTGATGACTATTGAATAGCGGTATACTATAGTTGCCTTTATTTAATATCTTCATTGTGAGCAGTTACGCACTATCAAGACAATCGTGAAAGTAAATGCAAGCTCTGGAATATTGTATCAACTTGGAGATATATACTCCACAAGAAGATGCCGCGAAATCGTGTTACAATTGGGCAAGTGTTTAAATAGAGTTTTATTTAATTTTGCGGGCAGTACGTCGACTGAGCATGCAAAGACAAATTTAGGAAATGCAAAACCCTACATTTATACGTCATATCATAAATATTCCGACTTATTGGAAATAATATTGTTTCAGAGGAGTTGAGGCTCAATGAAATCGGTCTCCTCCTTTAATAGTATAGATATGCAGGTGTTGCTATAATGTTGCTACATAGAAATGAAAAGTTTATAATTGGTTAGTAAGGAGTGTTTTTATTGGTTGATTTATATTCATCTCTTTTGTCGTAAAAATTGTTCTCAACCAACCCTCATCGTCGATTTCAAGATAAGTGGTAGAGTAAACTATATCTGTTGAGTCTTTTTTTTAATTTCAATGGAAAATACATTGTGACAAATTTGGCACTATTCAGCGAGATGACATCATCTATATAGTGGAAAGTGAAGTTTCAAGATAATTGTAGCTTCTTTTCAGTCGTCATCAGAAGCTCTTGCATGAAGTCATCCGCGTATGAAAAATAAACTAGTCATTCAAGCTATTCAGAAAGTCTAGTTGTAACTAGAAACGTTGCGTATTAATGGATTTTTTTCTTCAAAATTATTCTTATTTGATGAATTAATGCATTTAAACAATGAACAACGCAATTAAAGCAATCAAGAAGTCAAGTTTTATAATGTGTTTACTGGTTTTTAAATTCTTTTAAATTTCAATTTTCATCAATTTATTTTTTATTTATTTTTGTCTAAATTTTCAATTTATTTTTTATGGTTCACATTAAATAAATAAAAGGTCTTTTCACTACATCAATATTTATAATGATGCTACAAATCAAACAATTAGATGTTTATTTCAGTGTGGTAGTTACAATGCAGATTGCAATCTCTTAGTTTCGCCCCCTTTATTTCAAGCAATAGTATGATTCGCACACATATTTTTTTACTTAAAATTTTTCAGATTCTTAAGAATTTGTTTATTTAATCTTATATTGACTATGGCTATTGTTTACTGTACAATTTTATTCTGCATTCTAAGTTGAAAAAAACACCCAAGTCTAGTCTTTAAACGATCTTTCAAAATTAAAATAAAAACTTATGCATTTATATTCATCTTTATTATTAAGTGGGCGAAATCCCTATCATTGTTTGCTGTTTGACTAGAAGTAAGCATAATTTTAGGAAATTTATGATGTCAAAAACTTCTTTGATAGTTATTACAAGGTTTGACTTAGTTTTAAGTGATTAGCAGTTGCATCAGAAAGAAAAATTTGGGTTTTTACACATTTTGTTAACTTTTACTCGAATTTCAGGAAACATGTGCTGTCTATCAAAAACACGTTTTAAATATTTTAAAATGCATTTGATTAATGACCGTTAATCTCTCTGCTAAAAGTTTAAATGGTTTGCATATGTGAATTTAGTATATAAAAGTCATATTATGCAATCAAGCTGAAATCTTAGAAAATATGCACTTATTCGTCCTTAGACTTTGATCTTGATTTGACGGAAATTGCACCGTACGATTTTTTTACGACCGGGCAAAACAGATAGTACAGATGTGTAGCTTTCAAATGATATATAATTTAGCCGTGTCTTAGGTGGGTGCATTAAAAATTTTATTTTATGGTTAAAGTCACTCGCCTATGGGACAAATGACACTCGGAAACGTCGTAACATAAGGTATCTGCATACAAGATATGAAACATCCAGGTCTTCCACCTTCTGAAATATAAAGCTTTATACAAATATTTTACGCCGGCGCCTCCGCCGCCGGATAGTAATACCTATGTTTCGCATACTGCGACTTTCGTCGCAGGCGAGACAAAAACAATCACTAGGGCGTAATTATAAATACACACTATTCTTTCAGATACAAACAAGACAGAGCATATTTACTTACCAGTAACCGCAATAGGCCGTAATATGTTGTCGACCTTTACATCTTGATCGGAATCACTGATAACTTTCTCTTCAGACTGATTTCTTCGTATAAGTTGTCCATCCAGTTCCTGTACAATAATATTCCTAATGAGGTCAAAAGTGGAGTTTTGTTTCAGTGTTTCCTTAACAATGTTCTGTATTTGTTCTCTAAACGACACGTGTGTAATAACAACATTCACAAGTTCCTCATTTAATTCCTGTTTTGTTATGTTTCTGATAATGTCAGTTGTAGAATCTTCTGTCAAAGATTCCTCAATCATTTTTCCCATTAACGTTTTGATAAAGCTTTTTATCCTCATATTCATTGAAGATGTATCTAACATTGCTACCAGTGGTGCACCGCCATTATCTATTAATGGTATAGATAAAGGGTCTCCTTGTTTACTTTTAACTGTATCTATTTTAACTGCATTTCCTTCTACTCTCTCGTGAGCAAGCGAGAGGAATAGTAACACAAAACAGATATTCATGCTAAAAAGAAACCAGTGCGCTAGCTCTACTGACTATTGTTGGTTTGTCTTCAGAATGAATTTGAACTTTTAAGTGCTAGTTAAACGTGCTAGTTTTCATCTACAACGATCTTAAACATACTTTGTAATGATGTTTATCACATACAGACATTGGACCATTCTCAAAATGTCAATTACATAATATATTAAACACAAGAAGTTATGATGATATCTTTTCCTCATTATTATTATTAACATACTCCAGTGTAATTAACTGGTAACTGTTTGAATCGCTATTTGATGATGATTCTAATACAATAAAGATGGTTGTTCATCAAGTAAACAAGTTTTAGTCTTAACAAATCATCTGATAATTATAAACACTAAACATTATTACATAGTATGTAATATTGTCGCCTTCTAAAACAGCAGCAATTGTAATTGCATACAGCATTGTAACACGACTAATTCCATTTCCAATCTCTTATGCTACCAATAGCAATTACGTAAATAATGCAATTTGATGTTTTGTTTATGATTCCGGCTATTGTTTACTGTACAATTTTATTCTGCATTCTAAGTTGAAAAAAACACCCAAGTCTAGTCTTTAAACGATCTTTCAAAATTAAAATAAAAACTTATGCATTTATATTCATCTTTATTATCAAGTGGGCGAAATCCCCATCATTGTTCAGAAAATAAGGATTCCAAAAAATATGCATATGCGGAATGCATCATAACGCTGGAAGTTTTGATTGACAGCTTATTAGTTTGGTTAGAGGCAATACTATTTCAAGACAGTTGACATTCCTTTTTGAAATTTGTAAGAGCAAGAATTTAGTTTTAGTTATTTTTTTTAATTATTTTGACCTCGAGCATTCATGAAAGGACAATATTTAAAGAAATGCGAATCATGTACAAAAAGAATTGGTACAGTTCATGTCATCAACATTATACTGTAAATGTTGGTTAATTCATTCAATATTTGTACCGTTAATGTTGGTTCACTCATTCAATATTGGTACCATTAATGTTGATTCACTCATTCAATATTGGTACCATTAATGTTGATTCACTCATTCAACATTGGTACCATTAATGTTGGTTAACTCATCCAACATTGATACCTTTAATGTTAATAAACTCATTCAATATTAGTACCATTAATATTAGTTCACTCATTCAATATTGGTACTATTAATGTGTGATCGCTCATTCAATATTGATACCTTTAATGTTTGTTCGCTCATTCAATATTAGTACTATTAATATTTGTTCGCTCATTCAATAGAATTATAGTCATTTCGTACCCTAACCATTTCGTACCCTGACCATATCGTACCTCATGGAATATCTACATGTATACCATTTCGTACCTCATGGAAGTTTACATGTATGCCATTTCGTACCTCATGTAAGATTCATATGTATACCATTTCGTACCTCATGGAAGATATATATGTATGCCATTTCGTACCTCATGATAGATTTGTATGTATACCATTTCGTACCTTATGGAAGATTTGTATGTATGTATACCATTTTGTACCTCATAAAAGGTTCGTATGTATACCATTTTGTACCTCATGGAAGATTTGTATCCATACCATTTCGTACCTCATGGAAGATTTGTATGTACACCATTTCGTACCTCATGGAAAGTTTGTATTATACCATTTCGTGAGATATTATATAGGAATAAAGTCAATAAACGAACTTTTGTTTTAAATATGTAAAACTTTGTATTTAAGATATTTGTTTCAAATATTAGCTAGCGCTTTAGTAACAGTTCACATTTCTGCCAATAACATTGATTTTGTTACTTTGATGTAAACTTGTAACTGAAGACACGCGCTGTACTAGCGTATTGTTTTAAAAAGGTAGCATTCTATTTAATTGGATTAAAAATGTTTATTGAATACACGTGCCATTTGAAATTGCGACATGTGCCTAAATATTGAGATATATTCAATTGATTATCGTTAGGTGTATCTGAACTTAAATGTATATATCATATGCATGGACTTGTTTAGAAATAATACTTTTACAAAATATGTAATACACACTAAATAAAGATATCTACCAAAAGTTTTTTTTTAAATTCAGAAGGTTAGATATAAGGATACAAAATAAATGAACTTTTAATTTCTGAAATTGAAAAAAAAGTCATAGAAAGTTCTTTCATTGGTCACATAAGGTGCAAGTAGGTGCAAATTCTTTTGCAAACATTTTTATTCATGGCTTCCTTCTTGGATGAATATCAGCTTGTGTCCCTTTTCACTGCATTTCCTGACAAAAACAACTGTTAATAACTATAAAAACAGTTGTAGATATTCATTCCTTTGTTGGTTAATTAACCTCTTATTTTCAGAGTTCAAAATTTAATTAAGGATAAATCCTGCAAACAAACAACGTGTCATTAAAACTATTGTAGTTTCTAAGTGCTGCTTAATCAAATTAATCATCGGTCTTTATAAAATTTCTATTGGTACCGTTACGAAAATCTGCTACAGGAAAAGTTGCACGGTAGACGTAACGTTGCTGCCGTTAATGTTTTTTACTTAACACTGGTACCGTTTGTGTTTTTCACTCAATATCGGTACTGTTTATGTATTTTACTCAATATTGGTACGGTTAATATTTTCAATCAACATTGGTATCGTTAATGGTTTTTTTTTCACTCATAATTGGAACCTTTTATGTGCTAAACTTAACATTGGTACCGTTTACGTTTAACCTCAACATTTAGGTTCAGCTACACCTAACGATAATCAATTAACATTGGTACCATTAATGTTTTTGTTAAACATTGGTACTGTTTATGTATTTGACTCAACATTGATACCGTTAAATATTTTCAGTCAACATTGGTATCGTTTATGTTTTTCACTCGTAATTGGTACCGTTTATGTAAACCTCAACATTGTTACCATTAATGGTTTTTATTCAACATTGGTACCGTTTATATATTTGACTCAACATTGATACCGTTAATTTATTTCACTCGACATTTATACCGTTAATGTTTTTCACTCAACATTGATACTGTTTATGTGTCTCACTTAACATTGGTGCCGTTAATGTTTTTCACTTAAAATTGGTACCGTTAATTTTCCTTACTCAACATTGGTACCATTAATGTTTTTTAATCAACATTGGTACCGTTAATGTTTTTCAATTAAAATTGGTGCAGTTAATGTTCTTTTCTCAAAATTCGTACCATTATGTTTTTTGCTCAATATTGAAACCGTTAATTTCGGTTTTCCCAGAGCAGTTTTTTAATGAGTATGATACTTAGCAAACACGACGATTTCGGTTGTCATTTTCTAAACTTATTTTGTTTGTAACATACCAAAACGACTGCTTACACATTTTTTTCTACATCCTGCCTTTTTTTTTTAAACAAGAAGAAAAACATATTTGAAATTTTGAACAAATTTATAGCTAACTGAGTTTCTATTTGATTATTATAGTTTTCAAATTAAAAGGAAATAAAGAGCTTGCTACATGAGCCCGTGATACGCCCGTCGCTTTTTCACCAAATAATATTCTTTAACTCCTCAATGTCATATCAGAAATTTATATAAAAAAAAATAGAGGGAGCTTAATTTAATAGATATAAACCATTCACCAAAGCTTCATGAAAACTGCTCAAAGCATTTTTGAGTTATTGTCCGAAAACTGGAAAGACCCCCTTTCTTATGAATAAAGTCCCAATACTCCAAATGTAAATAAGAAATTTAAAAAAATCGAAAGGGGTTTAACATAAAACGTACTTTAAACAGGCGTTTAAAAATGAAAGGTGTTGTCTTGCTGCTCATTTATAAAGCTCGTCTCTATCTGAGGTATCAAGATAATAGGCAAAAATTAAAAAAATGGTAAAATTCGTCATTTAAGGGAAACAACCCCTTGAAAAAAGAACCTGACAATGTTCATAAATATTCCGTATGTAGAATATAAAATTCTGAACATTTTAGACCTGTCAAATTTCTCTATCTTCAACGGTTTTCAAGATAATAGACAAAACATGCATTTTACCCCTATGTACTATTTTGTTATCCATGTAGTCTATGTTGCTTGGCAGAAGGGATCATCATCAAGCGTTTTGTGTAAAAGGCACTTGAACAAAATATTAGTACTGACACAAATTAAGCATAACCAAATTATTGTGAAGAGAGAAACTAGGATATGTTTGTAATAGCAAAAATAATTTCTCCAGATTTCATCCCAGTGATATAAACAACCTACATTTTTAATGTTATTAAAAGTAAAATTGTTTGGTAACATAAAAGTAGCCGTTTTAAAAATTGGGTTCATCAGATATTTCCTTAATTGGAATGGAGGAATAACATTTGACACCAGAAATCAAATCATGAAATCATATTCTACCTAAATATGAGTTTTTTGTTGAATTCCAAGCAGTGCCAATTGCATCGATAAATGTATTATAACAGCCATTTTAAAAATGGCTATTCACCAAGAAATGTTGACATCACATGTTAATTTACAAAATCGTGCATGTTTACAGCAGATTCCATTGAGTGTGTAGCCAAAGGTAATATCTTTGGTTAGCTTGCTTGTTAGCTGAACCGTGAAGTCATTGTTAGGTTAGGTCAACTACCCTACTTTAAGAATAGACTAGTCCGACAGAAAACTAATCGATCTGTCTGTTGGATTATGCTACTTTGAAAGGAGGGTAGTATACCACCTGACCCAATAATGACTTCACGGTTCAGCTAACAAGCAAGCTAACCAAAGTTATTAACTTTCCCTACACACTAAATGGAATCTGCTGTAACCCCGACCCATTCTTTATGTGCCTGTCCAAAGTCAGGAGCCTGTAGTTCAGTGGTTGTCGTTGGTTCATGTCTGTCATATTTATTTCTCTTAAATTGTTTTGTTATAAATTAGGCAGTTAGTTTTCTCAATTGAATTGTTTCATATTTTTCATGTCGGGTCTTTTTATAGCCAACCACACAGTTATGGTTTTTCTCATTGTCGAAGGCCGCACGGTTGCCTATAATTGCTTACATCCACCTCATTTGGACTTTCTTGGATTGTTGTCTCATTGGCAATCATACCACATCTCCTTATTTTTATATGTATATCAATTTTTGTTAAAATCTCAGCACTACTAATTTGTCTTTGGTATGTCTTCAATATTTTGAACATGGTGGCAAGAGAATCATTTACTAAACATTTCAATTTGAAACAGCATATTATATTAAGTAACCTTATATATTTTCTTGTACATCATATTATGTCTAATGTTAGGCTTTGAGCTTAATAAACTATCGACACAAAGATATGTCTCCCCTGTCAGCATAAAATCAAGAAAAATACAATCTGACGGACTACAGCATTTCTAATAATTCAAAGTTGCTGCACCATGCCATAGAGGGCAGAGTGTCAAACTGTGATATATTGACAGTGTAGCAATTTCATTGAAAATATGATTCCCTATCACAAGTAATTCCTATCAAACTAACTTTAGCAGAAAACTTTACATTGAAAATTGATAATTAATCTTAAGTCGCTGGACCATGACCTAGGGGGCAGGGTCTTGGAATAGTCGTCAAACTTATATGTACTGAGAGTAATGGAACTTTATAAAAGGTAGCATTGATCCATCATAAGTAGTTCCTATCAAACTGACTTAAGAAGAAAACTTAACACTGAAAATTGCTAATAAATTCAAAGTCACTGGACCATGACCTAGGTAGGGGACTCGAAATAGTGGTCAAACTAATATGAACTGATAATAATGCAATTTAATAGAAAATATCATTCATCTATGACAAGTTGTTCAATTCTACAGTCAGAAAACTTAACAATTGTTGACAACCCTAATGGCGACGACTCTGGAAAATCAATATCTATGTCTCACCTTCCGCGACAGGTGTGACAAGTATTGTGAGCTTCTAACAAAGTAATTGCATAAGTAAAAATATTGACCATTTTCAAAGGAACAAAGTACCAATTCTCCATAACAACAATAGAAAACCAATATGTCTCCAAAATTACAAATTCTTCCGCTACATTCAGGTCCGTACACTCCACAGAGAGTCAACCTGTAAACAAGCATATCACATCCACTACCCAGCTTAAAGCCTCTTCCGAACTTTTGAATGTCCCTTCTATGTACTGGTTACCTAAATTGCACAAAAAAAAAACCCTTTAAATTCCGTTTCATCTCCGCGTCTAGTAAGTGCTCTACTACCAATCTATCAGTGCTTCTAACTACCTTCCTTACTACTATCAAAGAACTTGTTATTAACTTTTGTAATAAAGCTTATGAAAATAATGGTATTAATTATTTTTGGAGTGTAAAAAATTCTTTAGAGGTTTTAGATAAAATACATGCTTTTGATGGTCCTTTTAATTTTGTTGACAGTTATGATTTTTCTACTCTCTATACTACACTTCCACACAATCTTATCAAGAAAAAGTTTTCATATTTAATTAAATGGTCTTTTGAAAAATCTCATTATAAATTTATTTGCTATAACTCGTTTAAAGCCTTTTTCTGTATCGAAAAAGGAAAGTATGCTAGATACACTTACCTGCTTACGGGAAATGTATGATATGGTTGAAGCTTTAAATTTTCTCCTGGACAACATATATGTACGTTTCGGCGATAAAGTGTATCGACAAGTAGTAGGTATTCATATGGGCACTCACTGCTCCCCTTTAATAGCAGATTTATTCCTGTATTGCTATGAATCTCAGTTTATGACCAAACTCAGTAAAGACACGTCATTGTTTCATTTGGTTGATACATTCAACAATACCTTCCGTTATCTGGTTATCTGGATGAGATTTTTTCGTTAAATAATCCAGAGTTCTCTAAATATACTACCGAAATTTACCCAAAAGAACTTACTTTAACTAAATCTAACATAAACATCAGTAGTTGTCCTTTTCTAGATTTGGACATTTCAATCTCTAAAGGAAAACTCCATACTAAAATTTACGACAAAAGAGACGACTTCTCATTTCCTATTGTTAATTTTCCTTTTTTAGACGGCGATGTTCCTTTGGCTCCATCATACGGTGTTTATATATCCAAACTCGTTCGTTATGCCCGTGTGTGTAGTGATTTAAATGAACGTAATCAATGCATCACTGGTAAATTATTAAGTCAGTGATTTCGTTACCATAAATTACGTAAAACTTTTACAAAATTCTTTCATAGATACAAAGATTTGATTAGTAAATTTGGCTGTACCTGTAGAAAACTGATTAAAAACGGTATTTCACATCCTAAATTTTACGGTAATATTGTACTTAAAGCACGGAAATCACTATGTGATCCGTGTAAACTCATCGAACCTTTAAACAAACTTATTAGTAAAGGTTATCTTACCAATGTTGTAATTAGATCTTTGAATATAGTTTACATTGGCACTAGTATCGATTTTGTCATCAGCAAATTAAAACATAACTAAATTTGTATTCTTTTCAAACGGGATGTATAAATACACACCCACATTCATTTTGATCTATAAAGAGGTTAACTCCTAACTATCCTACTGCCTGTCGATACATTTAATTTTGGCATTGCGCAAGTCATGTCTTCTTTGACTGTCTATGACGTTAAAATACTAAATCCCTGGGATGTGTTTTAGTTGATTTTAGTCATTGATGCGTGATTTTTTATTATTAATTGTTTTTGGCTTTTAACTAGCTGTCAGTAACTGTGAGTACTCTCAAATCGTACTTTTTTGTTTATTTGACCTGTTGATACTAATTGTCATGCCTTTTTTGTTATTTAATGTTTACTTATTCAGAGTTATATCTGGTCTATATACCAGCTTTGATAAGTGTTTGGTATTACTATAAATTTTCACTTCTTCGTACTATCAACATCAAAATTATTTATTTTGTAAAAATATTTCCTTTCTCCATTTGAACTGTACACGTATACCTAACAACAAAATTATTTTCATTTACCCGTGTTTAAAGTAATTGCAAATGGCTGATATTTTTGTTCAAGCATATTGTTTTTCTTAAATTGTTTAACATTTCACAGTAGTATAACATTTACTCTAATTATTTTTCCCTCAGTTTATTTATTTTGTATTTACATTGTATCATAGATCAAATTTATTTGTTCAGTGTATGTTCACTGGTGTTAATATGTCTTTTGATTAAGTTAAGTCATTTCAATTGATATTTTATAGTGTGTCTTTCTATGTTGTGATGTTACACTATTGTTTCAGATAAGGGTGAAGGTTTGGTACCATTAAAACGTTTAAACCCGCTGCAATTGTTTGCACCTGTCCTAAGTCAGGAATCTGATGTTCAATAGTAGTCGTTTGTTGATGTGGTTCATAAAGTGTTTCTAGTTTTTTATATAGATTAGACCATTGGTTTTCCTGTTTGAATGGTTTTACACTAGTAATTTTTGGGGCCCTTTATAGCTTGCTGTTCGGTGTGAGCCAAGGCTCCGTGTTGAAGACCTTACTTTGACCTATAATGGTTTACTTTTATAAATTTTGACTTGGATGGAGAGTTGTCTCATTGGCACTCATACCACATGTTATTATATCTATAGGACACCATGCTCCACTGCCACTATATTTATATGTGCTGTAAACCCTGAAATCAGAGTTGAAACCCTGAAATGGCACACCATAAATTGATCATGTATACTAAATTTCATGTATATGCTGTATATGTGATCATATATGCATGGTGGACTACATGAACCAAAGGCCTTACCCTGATATGGGTATGACGGACAAACAAACTGAGGAACATATAGACCAGTAAAATCCTCATGAGAGGAGCATACCAATTGTCTATCTCAAAAGGTAACACTTTTTCAAAGATAATAACACTAGAGATTCTAAAGATAACGTGTTCGCTCACCTAGGTCTATGTACATATTCAACAAAGGACACTTTCATTGTAGACAAAAATAGAATTAATGACAAATATCTATTTTATGTTGATCTTGTATTGCTGATCGTTTGCCTGTTTAGTTTCTCTATCTTCATTAGTTTCTGCAAAAAACACAAAAGAGGGTAAAAAAAATCCTCATTTAAGGGCAATCAGTCAAATAGAGAGTGGCAGTCTACTAACTATTTTGGCAAAATTTGACTTGTTTGTAGATCTTGCCTTGTTGATCATTTTTGTTATTTAAAGTTTCTATTTACGATTTATCTATTTTAATTTTTATCATATAAGGCAAAACACAAAAAAAAATGGTGAAAATCGTCATCGACAATAACTCCAATAAAGAGTCCTCTGACAATTTCCTCCATAATTGTCTTAATAGTAGATCTTGTCTTCCTGATTATTTTTGCTCAATTAAGTTTCTATCTATCTATTATAATTTTTGAGAAATAAGGCAAAAACGCAAAAAAATAGTAAAAAACATCATCAAACGGCAATAACTCTAATAAAGAGTCGACTGGTGATTTCGATCAGCTAACTTATTTGTAAATCTTGTCATTGCTAATCATTTTTGCCATTTAAAGTTTCTCTAAATCTATTATAGTTTTCAAGATAATAGGCAAAAATTAAAAAAATGGTAAAATATGTCATTAAAGGGCAGTAACGCCTTCCTATAAGAAGTCAACTAACAGTTTTGATGTAATAAGACAATTGGTAGCGAGCAACAAACTGAACATTTTCTTTATTTATTACGGTTTTCAAAATACTGTAAATTCAGAAATTATTGCGAGGTTATTATTAATGCGAATAATGGGACTGGGTGAGTATCGCAATAATAAGAACTCGCATTATGATATCTGATGCATATATATGTATGCAGATTTTTCTGAAATTGCAATAATTAATCTCGCATTGGTGTCCATTCTTTAAAAATCGCAATAATAAATGCATGCAATAATTTCTGAATTTACAGTATATGACAAAACTTGCATTTTACCTATAAGTTCTATTTTTAGCCATGTCAGCCATCTTGGTTTGCAGGCGGGGTTGCATCGGACACATTTTTAAAACTAGATACCCTAATGGTTGTGGCCAAGTTTGGTCCAGTAGTTTCAGAGAAGCCTTTCATAAAAGGAGACGAAAACGACGACAACGATGGAAGAAGGACACAGAAGACGAAGGCCAAGTGATGAGAACAGCTCACTTGGTCCTTTGGGGCAGGTGAGCTAAAAGCTTGATAGAGGAAATCTTGAATTAACAAATGACATAGAAAGTGTAATTGACAGACAAACATAGTTATTACTATATAGGACACCGCAAACGTTTTGGTAGGACCATAATAACTACATCTGAAACAGCAAGGCCACAATAAAAAGTGCAAAATGATTTCATATTGGTTTAATGTTAACATGATATAACATATAAGCACTATGTGAAATTTAATGAAAATAAAAGCACTATGGGAAATTAAATGAATATATAAGCACTATGGGATATTAAATGAACATGTATATTGACAATATAAGACATATTTGTAGAATACAAACATCAATATATCCCTCAATTTAAGTGAACTTTTCAGTGTATCAGCACAAACTAACTTCTAATCCATCAAACTAATTAAATTCATCATTTAACTAAATGATTGCTGTTTGTCCTATGTCCAGAGACAAATATTACATGACATTTAGAAGAATACAAAATCAACAAATTAATGAGATATGTTTGTTTATACCTGAGTGAAGAGCAGGACATTGGGACTGACATTGGAGCAGAGGATATGTTCAGTATTATCTGACATTTTGCCATTCAATTTTGATCCTTTAAAGATTTTTTTACATGCAGGTAAAATAAAACAGACAGATGTCAATATTCTTCATTCACAGTCATAACAATTTATATCAACAAACCGATGAGATGATATCACTTTATACAGTTGAAACCAGTTAACACAACATAGCTAATTCTTCTCATTGGTCACTTTACATCAACAAACTGTGAAATGATATTAGTACATACAGTAGAACCTAGTCAATGTGAACACAATGGTGGAGTTAGTTCTTCTAATGGGTCACTAAACTCTTCTTTACATTTGATCAAATCTAAGTCTCTCACAATTTTTTGATGATGGTATATCTACCATCAAACATCACTAATATTAAATAACTCATTTCATTGAAGAGAAACTTTCCAATTAGATATTTCAAATCTGTACAAATGTCACTGACTGCACTAAAAATACAATTCATCTTCCTGAAACTTTTTTTAGATAGACCATCACTTCTTTCTTTGACAGGGTTAATTCAGGATACCCTGCTTTGATTCTGCAGGAGTATTAATGATTCTTTCTTTCCATTGTTCCATACAGACCTTAAAATTAAAAAAAAATTCTTTACAGTCATATTTAAGAACTTCTATTTATAGCTGACGTAATTTTCCCGAAATTAAAAATAAAATGTTTTGTTTAATGAAAATAATTGATTGATTGTTGGTCAGTCAGGGGTACTTCTTATACAAGTAATCTTTGTTTACTTGAAGAAGTCAATAATAATATACTTATATAAGTAAATTATAATGTTTGAATAATCTCCCTTTAATTTTCTCAAAAAATTTACTTGTATAAGTAATTTTTTTTTTACAATCCCGAAAAAAATTCTCAAGTTTTGAGATGTAAAAGCATGCCTTTAACAATTTTTCTCAGGTTAGCTCATAATTTTTTATTAGAGTTCAATGTTTCATCTCATTAATTCAACAAAGAAACAAATTGCGCAAAGATCTTAAGAATTTGCGCAAGGCCTTCAAAAATTGCCCCTTGGGGGCTTGTAAATGAGCAGTGTTCTGAAGATAACAGACAAATGAGATTTTCATTTTTTTACTTGTATAAGTAAAAAAATCTGAATGTCTAAGGGACATAACTAAGCCAAAAAATAATTTCAAGTAAATAAAATATACTTGTATAAGTATCCTACAAATTTACTTATATAAGTATATTAATATTTACTTCTTCAAGTAAATAAAAATTACTTGTACAAGTAGTACCCCTGACTGTTGGTGTTAAAGCCACTTTCACTGATATTGGCTATATATTGTTTCAGCGTTTTTATATTGGTGCAGAAAGCTCTGGAGTGCCCTGGTGAAAATGTTAGGATACAAGGCCCCTAAATGCACTTAATCAAATTAAGAATGGTATGTTCATTGCAGTTCTCAATCTCAAAGCAACAATTGCGGCCTTCAAACCAAAATAAGGCATACATCTCACTATTAGTTTTTTTCTTCTTTTTTTTATGTAAATTTTTTGAAATACGATGTTCTTCTTTTCCTTTGGAAACAAAGCCATGTTCTGATTGCAATAGAACATGGACTGCACATGATTGATGTCACAATTGAATTTGCAACTTCAGTTATATTTTGAACAATACCGGAGAATAAAATGGACATTAATGTTGGTGTTGCTCAATAGGAAATTAAACAAAATCATTCTAAAAGTAAGTTTACATGTATCTGTTCATTTTTTATCGTGAAAAGGTTGATTTTTTATTTTGTTTTGGCTTCAGAAAATCAAAATGGTTGCGTTTTGAACGTGTTTTATAGGCCCTCTTCGAAGTACAAAAGTTCTAAATTTTCCTATTAGAATCAAATAATTTTATCATGACATGCTCTATGCTCAATTTAACATTGAAAGGCATTATATTCTTAAACAAACTTTATTCACATTCTGCTGTTTGAACAAATTCATTATTAGTCCTTGTAATGTAAAACAACTAATTTGAGTTGAAAAATTAAAAAAATATAAATTTTCACAAAAAATTACAAACTTGGATCTCCTCTCATGAGAATACACCTGTAAGCTGAAAAATTGGGAAAAAAGAAATTGCGTTTAATGCCTTAACACCAAAAGTATCCAACAAAATAAGTTAAGTAAACTGAAAGTGATCTCTTTCAGTGAAACAAGGGTGACCTGAAATGAATTCCAAGAGCACTTAGAGCCTCAATTTGAGTAGGACTTTGAAAAACTTTGAAAAAGTCCAAAACAAAGTCATGTTTAAACTTATCCTAACCTTTTTTTTTCGAACCTCCCTATTGTTTGACCACAAGATGGTCATTATATTTACCTGATCATTCTCAATCTCTCTATTGACTCCTCAAACTCCCTGGACTTCTTTACTGCTATTCTAATGATCTGTAATGGCAAATAAGTCATACAATGTATTAGGTCATATCTATGAAGGTAAAGATGTGAGCAGGCCAGATAGACTTATGCAAGTGTCTTTATACATGCACATGTATAAAACTTTGATTGATTTTGGAACAATCAAATACGAAATAAAAATGAATTTTGGTCTGCTTTGTAGGGTTCCTATATCAACACAATTTTCAAACAGCTACAGACTTTGCATAGAGATTTTTTTCAACCCGATATAAGTTAACACATGTATTGATATTCATTTACATAAGGTCGATTTTTATCTGACGCAGCTTATGTGTAAAGTAAGCCTATATAGGGCATTTCTCAAGGTCATTGGCAATCTACCTGCCATTTTGGCAGTACCATAATTAAATTTCAGATTTTTCTACAGTATTTTTCAAACTCCCCTGCTACTTAAATAGCTACTATTTTTTCAATTTATATACCAACTATTACATCCCTATCTCAAGAAAGGCTTTCAAAGGAGGAACAAAGAAGAACATTTTTTTTTGTTGATTTTCACAAATTTGTTTAAATCTATCACTTTCATGTGCAAAGTGCTGGTTCCATGTCAGGGTCATGATCTGGATCAAACAATGCAAATAAATTTCAATGATAATCAACTCAAGATAGTTTTCTCTTAAGTGACCAGTATATATGGACATAAGTTTTTTCTTAAATTTACTTTGAGGTTTATTCTTTCTTATTTCTTATTTTTCTCACTATAAAATATTTAATACATCTTATTGCTAGTTCATTTTTGGATATCACAGATGTCCTGGTAAAAGTTTGATGTCAAAGGGAAACTGTCTGAAGCTATAGAGCAAAGATGATTGTTGCATGACTTCACTAGGTCAAGGGATTCCAAAAATAGAGTTTAAGTGTCGTAGAACACAATAGCTATAACGTCTAGTGGGTCAAATTAATTCAACTAGAAACCCCAATGAAATGTATGTTATAACTTCTTCCAACATCACTCAATGCAAAAGATCAGTGGCTCTTTTCACAAAAAGTCTTATGATTTAAAACCATTGTCAGTTAAACTGAAATGTTCATAAGTATTTTTCTCTTAAGATTTTTTTGTAAAATGAGTCACTGCTTATTATTTACAGCAATTGCCATTAAAAACACAATTTTGCCTATTTCTCCTGGATTTTTAAAAAAACTTACATCAGCCATATTGACTTGTTGGTAGCATCATCAGAAGTAATTAATAACTTTTTGTTTATCTTCAGATGAAAGCAAACAAAACTTTTACTAACCTCATCTGGAATGTTTGCCAATTTAGCAGCATTGAAGCCATAACTTTTTGGACAGGCCCCTTTTGTGAACTTGTACAGGAATGTAATGGTCTCATGTGTTGGATCCTTATCCTCATTTTCTACCATACAAGACTAAATAAAGATAAATAAAGACAAACTAAAAGCTCAAGAGTACTGAATTCTGGGTAATCATCTGTATAAACAGACATCAGATCTCAATATAAAATGATTAATGATTTATTAAACAGGTTAATTCCACTTAACACATATCACACCTGATTTTTTGGTGGGGTTTGTGTTGCTCTGTCTTTAGTTTTCTATACTGTGTTTTGTATACTGTTGTTTGTCTTTTCATAGTTTTTCATTTTTTGCCAAGGTATTGTCAGTTTTTTTTTTCGACTTGTGAGTTTGAATATCCGTTTGGTATCTTTCACCTCTCTTTTATCACTAGATTTTTTCCAGAAATTAGCAACAGTAGTGGAGCAGAAACCCTTTACTTTTCCGAGGTTGGTGGGGTACATATTGCTAGTCCTTTTTGTGTTTTGTGTACTATTGTTTGTCTAATTACTTCTTTTTTTCCCCACTGGATATCTTCTGCCTATTTCATAATTTCAGGGATTGCTAAGATTCAATCATTTTCCACAAATCATATATGTCTCAGATTTGCTTTGGTCCATGTACCTTTTTGGAGATAGCTGCTTATGCCAGTCAATAAACTGCTAAATGGCCATGAGTGCCATAAATAATCTGTCAAGTTTAACCTACCATATGACCAAGTCTGATATTAGGATCATGTGAAAATTCCTCAACCAATGAATGATAGTGGGTAGAAAATAATGTCCGACAAGCTATATTTCTGGAAAGTTCTTGTACTACAGAACAAGCAATGGCTGTACCATCATAAGTAGCTGTTCCTCTTCCTAAAAAAAAAAAACACATTTACATTTTTATTAACATAACAATTTATACTATTTCAACACATTCAATGATTCAAAAGTTCATTAATTAGGATGATGATTGATGGCTGTTTAACATCCAGTGGCAAATTAAATTGATATTCAGGATGAGAACATGTTAATGTGAAATGAATATGAACCCACGTTTTGTAATACACTGACAAGCTGAGCCAAATTTTTAACATGCTAATTCACTAGGTAACAGTCTAGACATATTATTCTAACTGAGACGACAGGTCTTTGTTCTTACTCCTTAATGGTGCGTGCTTGATTTAGAAGCAGCAAACACCAATTTTAAAGTCTTTGTGTTGATTTGAATTATTAAGATGTCACTATTATTTTTCAGCGACAAATGTTTTATCATTCAAAGTGTTCATAAGTACCATTTATATAATATAGTATCGTAGACTTTTTTGGTCTTTACATTAAGTCTTCATAGCAAAAACCAAAGTTAAACAGTTAATCCATTAGTAGCTAAAAATGTTTGATAGCATGCTGTTGAAGAATTGCTGTCTTACCTAATTCATCCATTAATACTAAGGAATGTTTGGTAGCATGCTGCAGAATGGCAGCTGTCTCACTCAACTCAACAAAGAATGTACTTTCACCTGTAAAAAGAAGATTGTTTAATATTATGCAGGACTATAAAAACACAACACAAAATCTACATTACATTCAAACACATCCCCATCATTTGTATTAAAATATTAACATTTAGAACATAAAAGTCTTTTATTTTCAACCTGCAAAAAAAAATCATTTTTAATTGACTGATTGGTGTTTAACACCACTTTCAGCATTACTGGCTATTTTGATGTGGTCAGTCTTTATTGATAGAGGAAGCCAGAGTGCCCAGAGATTACTAATGAATAGCGGGCAGGGGTAAAAATTGCAAACTCAATTTATTTTTATGTAAGATTCATTAAGTCATAACCACAGCTATACTTTGATAAGCATATGATGCGGTTACATTTGGGAACCAACAGTCTACCTACAGTTGTAATGACCATTGAATCTAAGTAAAATATAGCATTTAAGCTGTGCATGGTTTGGAACAATGATCTCAATTATCTATAGAAGTATAACACTGTGCTAAAGAAATTAACGCAGTAAAATTCATAAAGGAGTGAAATAAGATTTAACATTTGGTCTCAGCTATTATTGTTAATTTGAAAACCTGCTAAAATAACTAACCTGCCATAATTCTGTCACTAGCACCAAGCCTTGTGAACACCCTATCCACTGGTGTCATACGACATTTCTCTGCCGGTACATAGCAACCCTGAAAGATATGGACCAAAGTTCATTATCCAGAATTGAATGCATATTTATTTAAGAAGACTATATTTTTTTTCCTTCAACTAGCTGATTACATATGAACTGTATTTAGATATTCAAAATTGGTATAGACGTCAATGTGCAATATTTTTGATAAACTTCACTTTAAACCTTTCATGTAACTTGAATATTTCAAAATGTTTTCAAATCAGAATTCTAATAGGTTATATAAAAAGATCAAAGATTTTCAAAGCTGTCACCATTTATATCACAATCATTTTCAATAACTTTTGGTAACTCTTCCCCAATGGAGGGTGTCACATTCATCTATATGACCCTCACAACATTATTAGGCAAAACAACACTGAACCGTTGAGAAATCTAAAATTTCAGAATTTACAATAAATCCATAGCCTCAGGATTTGAATGAAGTGAAACAGATGGTAAGCAATGTTTGATTAAACTCAAAGAGAGGATAAGCATTGTGGGAACGAACACAAAGAAGGGCTAAGTAATGAAAATAAATTTACCATCTGTGCTATTATAGTGATCAGTCCTACTTGTCTCATCAATGTGGACTTTCCTCCCATATTGGGCCCCGTTACCAAGACAACCTTACTACTTGAATGATCTTCTGCATCTGTCTCCATATCATTTTCCTGTAAATTCAGAAATTATTGTGTGGTTTTAATTATTGCGAATAATTAAGAGCGAGTAATTAGTTCAACTATTTAAGTGTGTATGTTATGCTTAAATTTTAAGTTTGCTTGTTGGTTAAATGACCAAAGAATTTGTACTATCCTTGTATTATGGGTTTCATGCTATTAAGAATGCATTGTGACGTCACAATTTTCATTAAAATAGCATGCATAGTACGAATTCATATGACGTTCGAAAACATATGATCTGACCATAGATGTTGTAAGAGGGTGTGGATGGGAGTTTACAGAATAGAGAATAATGGGCAAAAAAAAATAAAGAATAGAGAACAATGGACAAAAAGTATAAAGAATAGAGAAAAATGGCATATAAAACAATTAAAGAATACAGAAATAAAGGACCCTCATCCAAACCCTCTTGTAAACATAGAACAACTTGTCAAACAATCTTTTAACCTTATTGATGTATTTCTCAAGGAACACCTGATTTCACCCCCCCCCCCCCTTTTTGGTGGGGTTTGTGTTGCTCAAATATTAGTTTTCTATGTTGTGTTTTGTACACTGTTATTTGTCTTTTGTTCCTTTTTTTCATTTTTTGCCTTGACATTACCAGTTTGTTTTTTGACTTACGAGTTTGACTAACTTTTTGGTATCTTCTGCCTCTCTTTTGTAAAATATTAATCTGAATTCATTATAAACACAAAAGTGTTTATATCCCTAACAATGTCAGACTTTCAAATTATTATCATTAATCTTTATATCCTATCAAAAATCCTTCTAGATTCCCTGTAAAATCATTTCTACAATAGCATGAACTCAATGTCAAAAAGGTTTTTATAAACTGTAAATTCAGAAATTATTGCGAGGTTTTTATTAATGTGAATAATTCGACTGGTTGGTTGAGTTTCCCAGAGTTGATAAGAGCTCGCATTCTGATATGTGATACATATATCTGTGTTCAGATTTTCCTGAAATCGTAATAATTAATCTTGCATTTCTGTCCATTCTTTAAAATTCACAATAATAAATGCATGCAATAATTTCTGAATTTACATTAGTAACAGATTCAAATAGATTTTCTAAACATTTGTACAACTTACATCTGCAATACCTATAATTGTATCGTTAGGTATAAAATCCCCGCCACCAAACGTTCTAACAACACAGGGATGTCTGGCTTCTCGGATTTCTATATAAGGCTAAAAATAAATCAAAAATAACAACTAATCAAAATGCTTGAAAGGTTCTCTCTTTTCTATAATTATTATTTTTAGAAAATGTGTTTGCAACTATATATGTTAGTGTAATGCTTCTGTTCTGTCTCATTTCTAGTGACTAAAAATTCGTAAGGGTTCTGCGGAACCCAGTGTCTCGCCTACTTTTTCTGTTAATCACAGGCTCAACAAAAATGAGGAAGTAAATCAATAAAAATATTCCTCTTGATACTATCTTTTGATTGTAGGAAGGTTCTGTCCAAGTTTGGTTAACTGGAAGAAAACAAAATTTCCTTCTAGATACAAGCATTTGATCATAAACAAGCTCCTGTCCAAGTTTGGTACAAATCCAAAATAGTATAAGAAAGTTATTAAAATTTTAAAAACTTTAACCACAGAGTGAATGTGTTGTTTCCTAGCAGAAAATCTAAGTCCATTTAAAAGTAAAATACGGAAAAAATGGATTTATTTTTTTACAAAATTTCCTTCTAGATACTAGCTTTTGATCATAAACAAGCTTCTGTCCAAGTTTGGTACAAATCCAAAATAGTATAAGAAAGTTATTTAAATTTTAAAAACTTTAACCACAGAGTGAATGTGTTGTTTCCTGGCAGAAAATCTAAGTCCATTTAAAAGTAAAATAAGGAAAAAATGGATTTATTTTTTTACCAAATTTACTTCTGGATAATATCTTATGATTATAAACAAGCTTCTGTCCAAGTTTGGTACAAACCCAGGATAGTTTAAGAAAGTTATTAAAATTTTAAAAACTTTAACCACAGAGTGAATGTAATATTTCCCAGCAGAAAAACTAAGTCCATTTATAAGTAAAATACGGAAAAAATGGAATTTTATTTTTACAAAATTTACTTCTGGATACTATCTTATGATCATAAACAAGCTTCTGTCCAAGTTTGGTAGAAATCCAGGATAGTTTAAGAAAGTTATTAAAATTTCAAAAACTTTAACCACAGAGTGAATATTTGTGGACGCCGCCGACAACTACGACGACGCCGACGGAATGTAGGATCGCTTTGTCTCGCTTTTTCGACTAAAGTCGAAGGCTCGACAAAAATGAATTAACCACATTTACTTTTTTTTTTAAGATAAATAATAGTTGTTTTAAGTATCACATATTGATCTATAATAAAATTTAAAATGACTACAGAATTGGGTTTAAAGGCAATAAAATCATTGCACTGTACAAGGAGGTCAAAGGTGAAAATAAAACTTACTTCTCGATTTGATTCTATGGCAATGACCTCTGGCCTACACATGATTCCATCGCCACACCTACTATACTGTGCCATGGCAACCAAAACATCTAATACTGCCACACATTGTACTGTTGTATCCCATATTTTATATCTGAAAATAAAATTCATTAAAAATTTTATGTTGCCACTTATGAAATCTGATATAAAAACTTTATATCTTCTGGATATCTCTGTCTTCCTTATATTTAAGAATTTATAATGTTTCAACATAATATTTAAGATAGTCAACTTTTAAGTATTGAATTTTTTAAGTATTGAATTTTTTTTTTTTAACTGCCATTTGACCCAAGAAGTCCATTACACACATAAATCTTTCATAAAACAAAAATTTATAAAAACAAGAAAATTCAGATCAAGTATTTTCATGACATCATAGTTTACAGAAAAGTTAATTTTTTGTTAAAATTTATAAATACTTTTCTGTAAAGCTATACATCTAAATATGAATTTCACTATAAAAAGACTTATCAAAGATACCAGGATTAAAAATTGATACAAGAGACACAGGTTTCGTCTAGATAACGCTCATCAGTAGCACTCTTATCAAAAGTTCACTATCAATACATCCCTAAATAAGAAGGTAATAATATTTCACAATGTCCTGCTAACCGTACCCACCATAAGTAATTCAAAGTATCTAAAAACAGGTAATAGGTGTCTGACAGATCCAACAAAACATGCAAGATACAACAAATCACTGTTGATCTTCTGACCAAATATGAAATCATTCTGTTCCGTAAGATGGGAGAAATGTGAGATAAAACATTTCAAAGTTCATCAAATATAGTGAAAAATCTCAAAGTATCCTAGATTTTGTCAGGTTTTGTGGACTTCACCCTTTTTGAATTTACCTTTGAGTCGGTGTTTTTTTTTAACAACGTATCTAAAGCTAGAAACCTCACCTCTCATCAAAACTCTCAAAAATTCTTCTCATACAATCCCTTTGAGCTACATCCTTCCTGTCTTCTGCTTCTACAAGCTCGGCTAACATGTCCTGAATGTCTGACGTCCAGTATCTTTTCCAACCCTTTTTAGAGGACTTCAAGTCATATTCATCTGGCACTCGCTTCAGAGCACTCTCTGGAATTTCCAATTGATATCTGTTCTTACCTGATCCCCAAAACACCATTTGCTGAAGAAAAAATTGTATTATATTTAGTTTTCCTTATATGTAATTGAGCCCAGTACAGATTTTGTGTTATTAAAAATTTGCTGTTACAAAATTTCAGAAATGATTTTAAATTAAGGAATATACAGTTAATCCTGTATTAAGCAGTCGCTCATGGAAAAATATCAAAAGTGACTGCTAAAGTGAGGTTAACTTTTTAAAAGAGGTTCTGGAAAAAACCAAATTTCGACATCGCACGTGGCCAGGATCCGGCAAATTGTCTTAGGGTTTTCAAGCAGTAGAGTTATTGCTCGTGGCTCTAAATTTGAAGAAAACGTTTGAAATAGCTAATATGCATGGAGAAATAAGTCGATGATAAGGTTTTCAATAGGAACTGAAAGGAGTGGAACATGAAAAATTCACAAATTAACCTCCTAATGCGCTATCTCAGTTACAAACAGGTTATGATGACTTGTTAAAAGTTGAAATGACGATTTCATGGGAAAATTAGTGACCGCAGACCGCGTTAGACAGGTGACCGCTGAAATGAGTTAAATTATATAGAGAAAACATTTGGGAGGGTCAGAAAGTGACCATTAGAGGCAGGTGACCACTGAAACGAGGTGACCGTAAAAGCAGCTTTGACTATAAACTTCACTCATGCAAAACTCTTATTCCTTGCCCGACTTTGGCTATACTTTTTTGTTTTTTTTGGTTTATAAGCTCTTTATTCATTTTTTTTTTTTAATAAGCTTTGGATTTTCAAATATTTTTGCCTTGAGTATCTCTGAAGAGACATTTATTGTTGTAATGTGTATCTGGTGCACAAAAAAAATTGGTACTGTAAATGTCATTTTGTGCCAGTCTTTGTAAGAATCAGGCAATTTAGAAAAAATTCAAAACATGGCAGCAAAACACTTACCGACGTAACCACCGTGTTTTGAAGCTACCCTCATCCCGAGTTTGAAATGGGAGGTATGCGTGTCTGGTAATTTGAGAAATATCTAGATAAATTTTGGTTAGAATGATACAAAATTACAGAGTTATCTCTAATTTCTAGTGCATTTCAACCAAAATATATCTTGAATTACCAGAACAGAGAGAGTAAACGAATGTTATATTCATGCACCATTATACATTCTGAACTAAAATTAACGTAAAGCTGAGTGGGTTTTCGTTTGTCATGTTTCCACCAGTGCCCGATTCTTAGGCAGATTGGCATTACGACACAATCGTCAAACATGATTCATCCATAGTTTTTGTCAAATCAGTCATGCAACTGTCCTGAGCCATTCTTTTACAAAAGACACTCAATTGACATAAACCTTACAGGTAAGTCTGACTGGATAACTTACCCTGCAACTAATTCTGTCTCTCTGTTCATCAAGGTATTTATCAAATTTTCTCTCCGTCATTTTGATATCAAGCTTAGCTTTGTCATAATCAGGATCAACACCTACAATTAAAAGTACCACATATAATTCAAGCTGAATAAATATTTTGTAGGATTAAAAAAGAAAAGGAAGATACTAAAACACAAAACAAGCATGTTTAAACCCGCTACATTCTTTGTGTGCCTGTCTCAAATCTAAAGTTCAGCAGTTGTCATAAGCCCATGTCTGTCATATTAGTTATTTGTAAATTATTTTGTTATAAATAAGCTGCAAGTTTTCTCATTTGAATTGATTTATATTTTTTTCGTGTCTGGCTTTTATAGATGACTATTGGTTTTTCTCATTGTTGAAGGTCATACAGTTGTTGGTGGCCTAATACTTGCTTAATAACACTTCATTTCAACTCTGAAGGATAGATGTCTCTTTGGTAGTCATACCACATCCCTCATTTTTATACAAAATAGAAAACAAATGACTGAGCAACACAAACCCCTCAAAACTAGGGCTTGAACTCAAGTGTTCTCAAAGTAAAGCAGTTCCTGTTAGAAATGGATTTTAGTAATACAAGAGTGCACAATAAAATTGAGAATGTAAATGGGGAATGTGTCAAAGAGACAACAACCCGACCATAGAGCAGACAACAGCCGAAGGCCACCAATGGGTCTACAAGCTTGTCTGCTTTACTGATCATCATCAAAGCTATTTTTTGAAAGTCTTTTAAGATAAGATTTTTACTACAAGTATCACATAAACTAAACATTATCACTGATCTATGTAAACTATGTCAAGGTTAGATGAACAGCAAGACAAACGTAAACATCTTACAATCATCCCTTACACCAAAAATAGTTAAACCTTTTGCTTATAGTATTTGAGAAACAGACCTAATGAAAAAAACTGAATAAGTATTGTGTATAAGTTTCATAAGGTATGGTTGAGGCAAACTGAAGTAAGAGAAAAGAAACGAAAAATTCAGCAATTGTTCCATATATAAAGGGGCATTACTCTAGAACGGTATAAGTGATACCATCCAAATTCAAACTTGATCTGAGTTTTGTGGTAATAAGCATAAATTTTATAACATTAGGTGGAGGCAAACTAAAATTAGATAACGAAAATGAAAAATTCAGCAATTTTCCATTATTAATGAGGTTTAACTCTAGAATGATAAAAGTGACGCCACCCAAATTCAAACTTGATCTGTGTTCTGAGGTAATAAGCATTGTGTATAAGTTTCATAACATTTGGTTGAGGCAAACTAAAGTTAGAGAACGAAAACTAATTTTGGGACAGACGTACAGACGGACAAGGGTAACACTTAATGCCCCCTCAACCAAGTGATAGTTGGGTAGGTTTGATTGTACTTACATCAAAATAATGTATTTGTATAAAGAAGACAGCTATACCATAATAAAACAATGTTTAGAATTACAAACCTTTATTGGGTACTATTACACCATCTTTCTTGGCTTTGTTATGATCAAAGGCATTCTAAAATTAAATAAAATATTGTAAGTACATTTTATATTTGAGCATTCAAAATTGAGAGATAAATTGTGTCTATTTTATTTCAAAATCAAATGCATCTAATTTGGAGTTGTTACAATTGAGGATCTAACAATGGACTCTCTCCAACATAGTAGACAAAAATAGACTTCATGACAAAAATCTCTATTTTGTTGATCTTGTATTACTGATCTTTTAGTCTGTTTAGTTTCTCTCTATCTTCTTTAGTTTTTGTTCAAAACACAAAAGAGGGTAAAAAAAATCCTTATTTAAGAGCAATTACTCGTATGAAGAGTGACAGTCTACTAACTATATCGGCAAAATTTGACTTCTTAATAGATGTTGCCTTGCTGATCATTTTTGTGATTTAAGGTGTCTATTTATCTATTATAATTTAAATCATATAAGGTAACGGAAAAAAAAATGTTTCTCTCTAAATATCATAGTTTTCATAATAGGCAAAAATGAAAAAAAAAGGTAAAATTTGTCATTTATGGGCAATAAATCCTATAAGAAATTGTCTGACAGTTTTGACTTATATGGATAATTGGTAGAGCTCATTATTTTGAACATTTTTGCTCCCTTCAAATTTTCTCTATTTATAATGGTTCACAAAATAATAGACAAAACTTGCATTTTACCCCCATGTTCTATTTTTAGCCATGTCGGCCATGTTGGTTGATGGGCGGGGTCATCGGATAATTTTTTAAACTAAATACCCTAAGGATGATTTAGGCCAAGTTTGGTTTAATTTGGCCTAGTAGTTTCAGAGGAGAAGATTTTTGTAAAAGATTACAAAAATTTATGAAAAATTGTTAAAAATTTACTTTAAAGGGCAATAACTCCTTATGGGGTCAATTGAAAATGTTGGTCATGTTGACTTATTTGTAGATCTCACTTTGCTGAACGATTTTGCTGTTTTCAGTTTATCTCTATCTATTATAATATTCAAGATAATAATCAAAAAGTGCAAAATTTCCTTAAAATTACCAATTCAGGGGCAGCAACCCAACAACGGGTTGTCTGATGCGTCTGAAAATTTTATGGCAGATAGATCTTGACCTGATGAACATTTTTACCCCGTCAGATTTGCTCTAAATGCTTTAGTTTCCAAGATACAAGCCAAAAGCTGCATTTTACCCCCATGTTCTATTTTTAGCCATGGCGGCCATCTTGGTTGATGGGCGGGGTCATCAGTATATTTTTAAAACTAGATACCCTAAGGATGATTTAGGCCAAGTTTGGTTTTTTTTGGCCCAGTAGTTTCGGAGAAGAAGATTTTTGTAAAAGTAAACGAACGACGATGGACGCCAAGTGATGAGAAAAGCTCACTTGGCCCTTTTGGGCCAGGTGAGCTATAAAAAGGTCAGAGGTCATGTTCAAAATAAAATCAAATTAAAGAATTTGTCACCAACTCTAAGAAATATAGATCTCCTTTTTTGACATTACTATGCTGTTAAAGTCAATTTTATTTATGTCTACACAAAGTTCTCTTTTTATTAGATTTGCTTCCAAAATATGATAAAATTCAAACATATCGATACAATTAGTTAGTACACAGGGGGTTCATTATTTTTTTAGACTGGAGGTACCTTTGAGATTATAGGGGGAACCAAACCTAAACGGCGAGGGGTCTGGGGCCGCTTAAGGCCCCCAGTGGGTCCAGGGCTAGCCCTGGTAGGGGAGCAGGGGGGCGAAGCCACCCGGAAGCTCATGGATTTTAGGGATTTCAGCCTTAATTTTTTACTTAAAAAAATAGGGTAAAGTCTGTAATATTTGCTTCAATTTTGGGTAAGTTAACATTGAATTGTTTTTTTTTCTAGACATGCTAGAGTAATCATCTGAAAATACATTGCTTATAATTATTTTGTAATCAGTTATAAAATATGTATGACCATGGAAGTATTATATTGTCAATATAATACTTCCACATTATGACCTATAATGCAGGGGTTACATGTGAAATGTTGTTTAAATGTTTTGTTTGTTTTTATACTTTTATTAAATGTTTTGCATTTGTTCAATTTTGTGAATGAAATTTCATAAGTTACATAGTATATTATTAAAAAAAATTGATAATAAAACTTGTTGTAACTTTTTTTTATTGCTTTGTTATAATCATAACTGTGTCAATTGTTTGTGTAAGTAATTTAACAGTGTCATGCAAACAATTAAACAACATGAACAATAAACATGCTCTCATGCAAAACAGCAAACAAACATTTTTGATATATGCTAAGTATTGTGATGGTTGTTCTTGTCAGAAAAAAACATGTATTCAACTTTCACTTAACTTTAATATTTATAGAAAGGGGTGATTGTGAAAAAGGGGGGGGGGGGGGGGGGGGGGCAAATTAATCTTGACTATAGTAAGTAAAAATTTTTTTTTTTTCACTCTTCAGAGCTGTCTTTTTTTTTAAGTTTAGAAGTCTTAAATCTCGTCAGATATCATATTTTGTAAACGTAACAGTTATGTTAGTTCAGATTGTTTCACAAAGTCTTACACTAAAAAATTCAATCACAACATAGAAAACATATAGAGTAAACGGAGATCAGTGACAACATCCAACGGAAAACGAACTGATTGGATACGATTAACGATTTTCTGAATTTCATAGAATGTTCACCTTTATTAAACCTTTTAATCATAAAATAATCTGTGATACAAGCTGCTTTCCTTTTATTCGTTATTAGACATAATATTGCTGTTGTTGTTTAAATTCATCAACAATTTGCCGCTTGAAAATATACTGCTAAATCGTCGCTTTTTAAAGTGCTCTTACGATACAGATACAGACACATGGTTTATAATTATCACTTCTCCTACTTTGGAGGTGTGCCTAAATTGGCAGAAGACAGATCTATACTTTAAGGTGGACCTCGACGAAGACACCTATAAACATACACATGAACGGCGTAGAACGGAGATTATCAAGGAATGAAAGAAATTAGATTTGAACGATCTTCAAAAAAATTTTACATATTTTTTTTTTGTATTTTTATTTTTTCTGCCGGTACCAGACGCTTCCGTAGGTGGGTAAAAGTACCGGGTACCGGGTCTTAATGAATGCACTGAGTACATACCTCAAAGAATACTAAATACATACCTCAAAGAATACTAAGAACATACCTCAAAGAATACTAAGTACAGAATACTAAGTACATACCTCAAAGAATACTATTTCATCTTTTAAATCTGGGAAGACACCGTTTTGTCCTTGAACACTGACCAAAGTCAAAGTTTTCTGTAACAGCTTAGACCTAAAATGCATCATTATATATTATGTATCATTGTGGATTCAATTATATTTGTAACTTGTAAACAAAAATTGTTGAATCAAGTAAATTTAATACTAACAACTACTGTCGATACTTTCGTTTTATGGGAACATATTTTCATTGATTAAGTAAAACTGAGGTTCAAACTCACAACCTCAGTGTTGACAGACCAAATACTGATCTTTTGACTATAAAACTTTGTTTTATGGACAATCTTCATTTGTTCAAGCCTTGTATAAATCATCACTATGATCTAGTAAGGATTTCTCTAACCTGCTTGTAGCACAGTTAATTTGGTAAGCCTGATAAAAAGATCAATAATTTTGACCTCCATGGAAATCACTCTAACAAACTATCCATACATTACAATGACAATAAAACAATTCACAAATGTTATAAATATACTTACTTAAATGATTTGACTCTTTCTTTGAACTTTAATGCAATATTATATGATGTTTTGAAACCTTCCAATGTGGAAAGGAACTCTTCAATCTTTTTCTTACTGAAACAGGAAATAATAAAAAGTAGATTTGTAAGCTTTTGCTGACTATTGATACCCCCATTTTTAGTATTCAGTAAAAATATTTATGAGCAATGAAAATGCATTACACAGTCTAACATGCTTACATAAATCCTAATACCAAATATTAGATCTGATGTGTAGTTACCGACAAAATTGTGATTCAAGGCCTAGGCCTTTTATAGCTGACTATGCAGTATGATTTTTTCGTTTTGAAGGCCGTACAGTGACCTATAGTTGTTAACTTCTGTATCATTTGATCTCTGGTGGAGAGTTGTCTCATTGGCAATCATACCACATCTTCTTATTTTCATAGGTTTGATAAGGTCCTAAAATGACCCCTATTTTAAAATAGGATTTATTGACCAATATCACAATAAATTATAGCTAATACACCGACTAAATAGGAAATATGTCTTTTTGTTAATATTTTATGTACATGCATTCTATTCATGACTTCACAAATACCACCTTTTTTGATTTTCCACGAAAATTAAATGAAATTTTCCAGAGGAAATAATTGTTGGCATTGTCATCTTAATCACAAACTAAGCTAAAAATCAACCCTTTGCCATTATTTCCTACTTTCAGTTTTATTCAAATATTTGTTCTCACTCCTGAGTTTTACCTGTACATACCTTTGTATAACAGTTTTACAGGTTACTAGCAAATAAACTCATCATAGATACCAGGATTAAAATTTTGTTGGGCAGACGCATGTTTGTCTATAAAAGACTCATCAGTAATGCTCAAATCAAAAAGTAACAAAGGTCAAATAAATTTCAAATTGAAGAGCAATGAGTATCAATAATTACGACCGGACAATATTTGTGTTACACACCTGAGTTTTATCTGTACAAACCTGTGTATAACAGGTTACCAGAAATATTAGTATCAAACACACCTGAGTTTTACCTCTACATACCTGTATTTAGCTTCATCAAAAAAGATAGCTCTACTATCAGGATGATTCTTCTTCTTAGATAAACCTAAACTGTGGATTCTGTAACAAAAACAAACAATAAACAAGATAAACAAGTGCCAGCAAACATGTTTACCACTGCCACATTCTGTGTGTGCCTGTCCCAAGTCAGGAGCCTGTAATTCAGTAGTTGTCACTGTTGCTATATATTTATTTGTTTTTTGTTTATTGTTTTGTAAATAAATCAGGCCATTAGTTTTTCTGTTTGAATTGATTTAAATTTATCATCTTTGGGTCTATTATAGCTTTCTATGTGGTAAGGGTTTTTCTCATTGTTGAAGCCATACAGTAACCTATAGTTGTTCACCTGTACATCATTTGGTCTCTGGTGGAGAGTTGTCCGACTCTTTATTTCAACAAATGTGCACATGTTGTGTTAGGCATACACCCACTCACAAATATGAAGTCATTACTGGTCTGAGAAAAATTTGTAATTTCATTCAACATTTGGCAACTAGTAAGTAGGTTTATACTGCAACTAGTTGAGTTTATTTCCTAAATATAGTAACACAGCTATATTATGTGCAATGTCAATTTCATCATGAAACACTTTTTTCTACAATCAGGGGTTCATTAAGGGATGAAAATAATTTTGAAATTTCTGTTACATTTAAATAGCTATCATTGTATTTATTTAAGTTGCAGTATAAAAACAATATTAGGTCAATGTAATGAAAATATAAACTTTTTTGTACTCAGCACAAAACTAGGGAAGGGCTCGGTAAAACCTCGCCCTTACCCAGTTTCTCAGCCTCATACAAAAAAGTTTATATTTTTCTGACATTGACCAAATATTGTATATATACTTCCCATGAAAACTATAGACACAACTTTCCCATTTCATAACAGGGCATTGGGCGAGTTTGTAAAATATTTGAATGGGTCCATTACCTATTTAATATTCTTTCCAGATCAGGAATTTTCTTCATCATTTCTACAACTTCTGCTACAATATCTTGAGATTCCATTAAATCTTCAACACCATTTAATCTGTCATTGATCGATTCAGGATTACACAAAGGAGCACACAGCCACTGCTTTAGTAATCTTCTCCCTAGAAATACATGTAAATTAATTTCTCTCTAGAAACATCAGAAATACATGTAAATTAATTTCTCCTTAAAAATACATAAAAATTGATTTCTCCCTAGAAATACATGTAAATTAATTTCTCCCTAGAAATACATGTAAATTGATTTCTCTCTAAAAATACATGTAAATTATTTACTCCCTAGAAATAAATGTCAATTAAACTCTCCATGTCAGCAAGTTCAGTGCAATATCACAACTACTGGCAATGGGGATCCTCTCACTAGTGTTGTTCTGATGATCAGAATAAGTTGGAAATCAGTTGGTTGGGATTGGCGATGTCGATAATCATTTGGGATTTTGTTCAATCGATTGTCGTTATAGTTGCCAGACTTTAGCATATCAACAGCCGGTCCATTTCCGGTTACCATTTTACATGCGCAATAAAACAAAATATAACGAAAAATATCAGTTAAAAATCCTTTAATCAAAGAATTTCTTTCTTTATAAACGTGGTAAACAGCATTGCCTTTACAGATTGATCGTATGTTATTTTAAATAAATAACTTTTTATGAAATACTTTTTTTCACTTCCAGTACTTGTTACTAGAGAGCGTACATCAAATCATTTTGATTTTTGACAAAATAAATTTGTTAAAACATTAGAATGTGGTGCAAATTGCCTTTTATTAATGTTTCATCCATTTATTGCCTTAAAAAAACGTCATATTCCTTTCCATATTGCTTGTCAAACATCGTTTATTTTTGTAAATTTTCCCGGTTTGTCCCCCATTGAATATACAACTCATGGATCTTATACGGACCAACTATGAAAGATTTCCATATTCTTACAATAATAAGTACAGAGGCACGAATGACACAGTTGACAGAAGAATAATGATCAAAAGAGTGAAAAAAACGCATTCCACAAGAATTAACAGGCATTGGTAGAATCCCCCAAGTTAAATGCATATATTTCAATGCAAATGCATTGTTTTATTTATTGATTAATTTTAAATTGCTTAAAGTTAAATACTTTATACATGTTATATATCTTTTAATGAAAAGCATTCAAATTTTGTTACAGCTATGTATTTGAAATTATAATGTGAGTAATACCATTGAAATTTAGAAATTTAAGTGTCATTGTTGGTAATAAATGTTGTAATTATATGACAAAATATGTTCAATCTGAATCTGGATTCTAATTGATTCACTGTTTTAATTGCTAAATAAAATATGAAAAATAAACAAAAGATCAAACATGAACATATAGAACTCTGCAATGATATGGAATATATGCAATGTGGCTGAATGCATGAATTCATATAAGAAAAAGGGCAAGGTATAATGATGCGATTATAACCAATAGTCGGTTGGTTGCCATCAACAAATAGTAATAGATAATCGGTTGGTAATTTCAACCGATTATCCAACACTACCTCTCACCAAACCAAGAAGGATTTTTTTTTAATTCCCATATATAAGGCAGACTAAGCATCGCTGAGATCTTGTTTCTAATTTAGAAATATAACTTGAAACCACACAAAATTATTATCAAAGTAAAAATAATTAAAGAACCTTAGTGAGCGCGCTCACATACCCCACGTCCCCACATTGTCACTGGAGAAATAAAATAACTGTAAGAAAAAAAAATTGTATAAGAAAAAAAAATTGAATCATAATTTCCTGTTGATATGCACATTTACATAGTATTTCCTTATTATGTACAAAGTTTCATGAAATTCTGTTGTGTGGGTTCAGAGGAGTTGCGATGACAAACTGTTGCAGAGGTATATTGAAGCAAATAAGTTCAAAGGGGCGTAACTCCTAGAAAAAAGATTGAATCATAATTTCCTGTGGATATGCACATCTACGTAATATGTCCTTATTATCTGAAAAGGTATCATGAAATTCTATTGTGTGGTTTGAGAGGAGTTGAGATGACAAAAGGTTGCAGTAGTATATTTGGCAAATAAGTTCAAAGGGACGTAACTCCTGGAAAAAAAATTGAATCGTAATTTCCTGTCAATATGCACATCTACGTAGTATGGCCTTATTATCTACAAAGTTTCATGAAATTTTGTTGTGTGGTTTCAGAGGAGTTGAGATGACAAACTGTTGCAGTAGTACATTAAAGTAAATAAGTTCAAAGGGGCGTAACTCCTAGAAAAAAAATTGAATCATAATTTCCTGTCGATATGCACATCTACCTAGTATGTCCTTATTATCTACAAAGTTTCATGAAATTCTGTTGTGTGGTTTGAGAGGAGTTGCGATGACAAACTGTTGCAGTAGTACATTAAAGTAAATAAGTTCAAAGGGGCGTAACTCCTAGAAAAAAAATTGAATCGCAATTTCCTGTCGATATGCACATCTACGTAGTATGTCTTTATTATCTGAAAAGGTTTCATGAAATTCTGTTGTGTGGTTTGAGAGGAGTTGCGATGACAAACTGTTGCAGTAGTACATTAAAGTAAATAAGTTCAAAGGGGCGTAACTCCTAGAAAAAAAATTGAATCCCAATTTCCTGTCGATATGCACATCTACGTAGTATGTCTTTATTATCTGAAAAGGTTTCATGAAATTCTGTTGTGTGGTTTGAGAGGAGTTGCGATGACAAACTGTTGCAGTAGTACATTAAAGTAAATAAGTTCAAAGGGGCGTAACTCCTAGAAAAAAAATTGAATCCCAATTTCCTGTCGATATGCACATCTACGTAGTATGTCCTTATTACCTGAAAAGGTTTCATGAAATTCTGTTGTGTGGTTTGAGAGGAGTTGCGATGACAAGAAACAGGACTGACGGACTGACGGACTGACAGACGGACGGACGGACGGGTCAAAAACATTATACCCTCCGCAACCCGTTGCGTGGGGTATAATAATTGAACGTCATAGCCTAACTTCTGACTTTAATCTATTATAAAACTGAGAATGGAAATGGGGAATTAGTAAAAGAGACAACATTATGCCTTTTTCATGGAAAAAGTTAGTTGTATACAATTACAAGGGGATTTTTAAAATATATTGAGACTTGTCATGTGGTCAATTTTTATAATTGTGACACTAGTTGAGCAGTAACTGTTATCTATCCTGTACACCAAGTTCATCCCCTGTTTTTGGTTGGGTCAGAGTTAGTGTGTATTGTTTTGTTGCTTTTTGTTTTCAATTAATCATTTTATTTTTGGTCAAGTTGTTGTCAGTCTATGTCTGAATATTTTGTTATTGTTCATTTGTCATCTTCTAACTTTTTTTAAATGTTACACGAGCCAATGCAAATAAAAGTTAATAAAACCACAAATTTACCAAATGGTGTAGAACACTGATCCAGTCTTTGTAAAAGTGTGCCTTCAAGGGTTCCATTAGACGAGTTCTCTGTTACATCTAGATTGGCCAATGTTACACCATCTAAAACCTGGAAAAACAATTATCTTAGATGTTAGTAATATAGTATTCTTTAAAATCACAGAAATCTTAGAAGTTTGTAAAGGACCTAAGACAGATAAATCTTCTCACAATACAGAAATCTACTCAATTCCTGATTAAAGTAAATCCAGAAAAGCACTGCAAATGCATACAATTCATATAACTTTGCCACTCTTTCAGAAGTTGGGAGATTTCCTTTACATTTTGATATCACCAAATCTATGATCAGATACTGGCACCGGCTCGAAAATTTGGGTTCATCCTTTCCATTACTAAAAGATGCATATTTAGAGTCAAAGCTATTATTTGAATCAAAAATTCCCTCTTGGTATGGATCTTTAAACTATTTGTAAAAAAAAAATAATGGGGTTGAAAGTCTAGCCTTTGCAAGCAACTTTAGATTCAAAATTTTATTTAAAAAGTTTTTTTATCAGCACTATGAAATACAGTGGAGAAAACAAATGCACAATTGTGCTGATGGGAAGCTTTGTAGCTATAGCACTTTTAAGACTCATTTTGGTCTTGAAAGATATCTTACTATATTACAATCACCTGAGCAGAGGAGAAATTTCACTCGATTGCGTATTTCTTCTCACAGACTAAGAATTGAACAAGGTTGCTATCAGGGTACTCTCCGACAAGACAGAATATGTCTCAGGTGCACCTCAAATGAAGTTGATGATGAAAAACATTTTTTATTTTCATGTACATCATCTCAAGATAAGAGAAATTGTTTAAATTCCACTATTAACACACTATGCCCAAACTTTACGCATTTGATTCCTAGCCAAAAACTGATATGGCTTCTTAATGTAGAGAATCTGGATATCTTGATATCTGTCTGTGAGTTAGTTGATGAAGACAAAATATAACTTAAAGATAAATATTTAAATCAGGCTTTCTGCACTAGGCACAAGGTTGGCATGGTGGGGTAAAGGACACATCATATAAGCTCTATTACCTTTCTGTTTGTGATATTTCTTGATTAAACTGGTAATATTTTATCTTTTCGTAATATGTGCACTTTGGCATGTCAATTAGCATTGTCCCTTGGTGCCTCTTGCAGTTGTGTCACTTTAAATAGTACTGACTCCTCTGCACCAGGCACGAGGATGACATACCAGTTATGTGCAACTTCTTACAATATCTTACCATTTCATTAATCATGTTAATGTCCCAATACACATTTTAATATGCACCCACCATGCCATATAGCACCGTCCCTTGGTGCCTCCTGCAGTTAAGCTAGATATATCTAGCCTACTCACAGAATTCTTTTTTTTTTTTTGTTACTTTCTAGAGGTGTGCCTGAGACGAAGGTTTTTATATATACTCCTATATATGTACGAATATGTGAAAACTGTTGTTTCTTATTTGTGTTTGTAACTATGGATACTGTATTGTTCATTATATTTGTAAAAATAATATTATCATGATATTATATTATGCTCCTTGTGAGCCCATTTGATGGAAATAAAGCATCTTCTTCTTCTTCTTCTTCTTCTTCTTCTATAGTTTCATTTCCCAAAGAACAAAAAAACAAAAATCATAATAAAACTGAATATTTAAAAATCTTATCTTTGTTTCTTTTTTTCACTCAATGAATGAATATAACTTACCATGTGCTGTTTGCCAGTAAAAATAGTTGATCTGGTTTTTATCACATTGTCATCAAGGGGAGTGTACTCTTCAAAATTCTTCATTGTCAACAAATCAGTATCAAGTAAACAAAACTGTAAATACCTAAAATATAGTAAATAAATTGGCTTTGAATGCCTCTCGTCTGCTTTAATAGTGCGCATGGCATATGGTTGAATTTGATGTTGAAAGTCTTTAAGATCAAGGTTTTTGCTGGAAAAAAAACCACTTTTAGAGTCTGGGTATAATTATTGTCAAAGTACAGAAATATTGATCTCTTTTCATGATTCAAAATTACCAATAAAACCTTCAAAGTATAAAATACATACCATGTGACTGAACCAAGAGCTCTGACGGCAAGGTTATATTCATCTGCGGCAGTTAAACCTAAACTATCACCTATAAAAGATTTAAATATTCATAAACAGAAATATTTCATTTTCAATTTATACTGTAAACCAACTTATTTTCGCAGATACTTTATTTCGCGTTTAGGCAAAGACAACTTGTGCAGCGATTTATTTTCGTGATTTTTAAATTATTAGGATGTATTTATATAAAGGAAGATAAAAGTTTAACAAATTCACAAAGATTTATATTTGCGTTATTTTGCAACTCTCAAAAGTTCCGAAAATAAATCGCTCACGAAAATAAGTTGGTTTACAGTACATATAAAAAATAAGGAAGTTTTTATCAAAGGTATAGAGGCACAGAATAGTTAATGACTTGCTATGGAAATTATTTAAAGGAAAATCAATCTAAACTATAACCTATAAAAGATTAAAATACATGTAAACAGAAATATTTCATTTTCAATTACAGTCCCTTACATATACAAGATAAGGAAATGTTGGTCAAAGTTACAATACAGTTAATGTTCAGTAAACATCCCATAACAAGAATGTGTCCATAGTACACCGATGCCCCAATCGCACTATCATTTTCTATGTTCAGTGGACCGTGAAATTGGGGTAAAAACTCTAATTTGGCATTAAAATTTATAGAAAGATCATATCATAGGGAACATGTGTACTAAGTTTCAAGTTGATTGGACTTCAACTTCATCAAAAACTACCTCGACCAAAAACGTTAACCTGAAGTGGGACAGATGAACGAACGGATGGATGAATGGACGGACGGACAAACGGGCGCACAGAGCGAAAAACATAATGCCCCTAGGTGGGGCATAACTAGGTGGGGGCATAAAAATATTGTACACAGCAATAATAATTTTTTATACAAACAAATCTTCAAATTGTTCTAAATTGTTAAAAAAATATACCTGTAAACTGTTTATTTTGGAACATACAGACAAGGGTAACACTTAATGCCTCCTCTGGTGAAGGCAGGGGAATAAAAATGCTCAAATGTAACAACTCATTTGATCAGATAAGAGCTCAAATGAAAACAACTCATTACTGTCAAGCTGCTGACTAAATATGAAGTCATTCGGTTCAGTAGTACTGGTGAAAAGTGTGACAAAAATTTGTTGGATGTATGCCAGCTGAAGCCCGCCTCCGGGTGGGGGTTTTTCTAGCTGTACTGAAGACCTTGGTGACCTTGGGCTGTTTTCTGCTCTTTGGTCAGGTTGTTGTCTCTTTGACACATTCCCCATTTCCATTCTCAATTTTATTTTTTACGGACAGACATGGTGAATGCAAAATAGCAACAACTCCTAGAGTGGGGTGTTCAATAATATTGTGTTTAATTACTGCACATTACAATACAAGTGAATAACTTTTTAACAGGAAACTGATGCATTCTTTTATTATAACTCATCCATTCCTATGGATACACTTTAACTTACTGTCTGAGATCATTTTCTTTATTGTATCAGGCCATACTAATTCATCCTCTGAACTAAAATAATCTTCCTCAGCTAAACGTTTCAATGTCTTGCCACTCTCCCAGAATTCTGATCCTGGTGCCAAAAACTCTTTAGTGACAGAAATTAGATTGTTGTTGATCAGTTGATTGGTTTTCTGTGAACTTTTCCCTCTTTCCAACAATACCTTTAGAAAATAATAAAAAACATTTAAGTGCATATGTAATTTTTGAAGTAATTGTTGGCAAAGTGGGTGTACCAGGATAAAGAGAAAGAAGTTTTATCTCCCATTAGAACAAAAGAGGCTCCAATGAGCCTGAATTGCTCATCTGGTAAAAAATATGCCATTTTGATATTTATTATTTTTCCTTTCTTGCAAGGATGAAGGAGGCAAAGTGATGGCAAAATTTCACATGGCCTTAAAAGGCCAGGTAAGCTAAAAATTATGTGCTTGGTAGGGGCAGAAATACTGCCTTGCAATTGGCCACTTACTGTCCATTCAAAGAGTTATTGCGAGAGTTCTTAGACTCTCAATACAAGACGTTGAATTCAATGTTTGAATTCTGTGTAGACATAGCTGCATATCTGTCACTCCTTGAACAGAAGAGCAAAGTTAAGGTGATCATTTTTCTATAACCTAGTTAATCCATAAGGAATATTAGTTGTCAAAATAAAGGGAAAGCTTCGAAAGGCATTAATTCATATTACCTGGACATTTTATGATTTAACATGAAAAAAGGTTGTCTATAAAGAAAGCTTGCTTCCAAAAGACTATCAAGGTTATAAAAGGTCAAACAAAACCTCATTGGGTTCCATTTCATATGTAAAACAAATTCCAGAAATAAAATTCATTTGAAATTGTTACTAAAAAAATTCTAAACAATAACAAACTATTTTCAAAGTAAAGTAATTATTAAAAGGACACCACCATTTTCATCTGAATCTATAGTTTATCAATAAGATTGCAGATCTTTGGTGGTCTCTCTTGAACTAATTCACATTTTTTTTTACTGTAGATGATTTCAAGCTGGATATGTTGTATAAACATCTGACTCTTGTTGAAGACCATGTGTTGACCTCTAGATGACTTTTGATTTTCAGTGTTGTTAATTTGCTGTCTCAAGGACACATACAGCACATAGAGTTATCAAAATTCATTGTAAAAGAAATCCTTTTCACAGATGACAGCGGATACTTTCCAATTGTCGTAACTACAATCCCTTCCCCTTTTCCCCAAATGAGACCTACCGAATTAAGACTTATTACCGGGTTTGTACTACCATGAGCAACATGACCGGTGCCACATGTGGAGCAGGATCTGCTTACCCTTCCAGAGCACCTGAGATCAACCCAAGTGTTTAGTGCGGTTCCTGTCGCTCAGTCTTTAGTTTTCTATGTTGTGTTTTGTGTACTGATGTCTGTTGTCTGTTGATCTTATTCTTCTTTTAGCCATGGCATTGTCAGTTTATTTTCTACTTGTTTGAATGTCCCTTTGGTATCTTTTGCCTCTCACTTATAAATTCTATAAATCAAATTTTACCACCAACTTAAATTTGGAATATCCTATTTTCAAAAACAAAAATTCCTTCCAAAATATATTCATTGAGAAATCTTTTAACAAATTTACCTGAACAGGTGTATAATGAGCAATCAATGTCCTGAGTCTTGAGGAATATCTATCATCTGTAAACTGTCCTACCTAGATAAATAGTTCAAATTCACAATCAGAAAATTTATCTTCGATTCTGTTCACAATATCAAAAATAAATTTATTTTACAAATTGTTTAAGGTTTATGACCCCTTCTGTGACCATGTGAATTACGAAATTTTCAAACTGCAATAGTATCAAAACAGCAAAAATAATGAATAATAGAGATGGGCCATTTTGTACATATACCAAGGGGAAACTTCGTGCAAAGCATTATTATTTAGTGTTTCATTGCATTTAATAGAAAATGGGGATTTTGTGTCAAATAAAACCAAGATTTTTGTAGAAAATCCACAGACTTTAATGCAGAGATTTTTGTTATGAAATTTTAAACATAGATTACTCACTTGTTTTTCTATGATGTGCTAGCGTTTATTTTTAACAAAAAGTCCTAAACAACCTTTTAATTCCAAAAACATCGTGCTGAGTCACTAAAGTCGAGCGCACCCTAGAAGGTGTACTTGAATTGGCCCATATTTATACTTGTTTAAATCAAGATCTAAATTAATAAACTTGTTTTAAGGAAATAATTGCTAGCACTGCATGCACTAATCCTCTATTTATCAAGCACCAAATTGCCAAATATGAGAGTACAAGGGGAAAGGCTGTGGATTTTCTATAAAATTTGCATATGTTTCGCATTGAATCAACAAAAGGGTACATAATCCTTAAATTAGTAATTCGTATATCAATTTATTTTATAATTACTTGCTAACATCAGTTTGTGAATTTATTGATATAAATAAAGTATCTACACATAGCATAAATAAATTGGACATTGAATCATTTAAAATATCTCATGTCTGAAACTGAAACTAAACTCATAGAATATAAAACTTAACTTAGAAAACGAACAAAAATTGGGACAAAAATCAGGACAATTAAGAGCTAGACACATTTTAAAAGACACCTGTTTATTGTTGAAAGGTGGTTTGTTGCCCTCTAGATGTTTTTGGTTATTTTTGTCTTTGGGTTGCTGATTAATTAATGTATACTACACATCTCCTTTTATTTGTAAAGAACTTAATTTGTGTAAACATTTTTATGTTATATAAGTCGAAGTTAAATCAAGCCACTTGAGTTTACTGAATATGCATTAAAGATGTAAAATATTTGAAATAGTCTTTAAGGGGGACATTTCACATCACAATAAATATTTCCCATAATATGAAAAAAATTTAATGATTTTTTGTGTGAAAAATCTACATCAGTCAAAGACTTCTACATATTATGCATAAAATTTAAGTTGCTCTTAAGACTCTTTTAGTTAACAATAACTTTGGCACAATCAAATATTCTACCACTATCCAATTTCACTTCAGTTAACAAACAAATAAATTACAGTATGGAAAATTGATTTCAGATGCATCAGGTTCCATTTTCAAAAGTTTGTCTTTAATAGTGACTTTCATTCTTGTATTTTAAATATCTGTAAAAGAAATATGGCCTCTTGCAGTTTAATTGCAATTGACAACATAGAAGTTACATTTTCATCAAACCTTGTAATCAGTAAAGTTCCCAGCCAATTTTTTTTTAAATTAGGCTATCGAACTTTGCCCACATAAGGCCATGGAAAAGTGAATGTTGGTTTCCCCTCACATGTGAAAATTATTAAGGCCTGGCAGGCCTGAATTTTTTTTATTTTATTTTATTTTTTTGTGAAAAAACAGTTTCGCTCTTCAGAGAATGTTGTTGTTAACTTGGCAGTAAATTCTTGTTTTACATTCTATATTGTTGCATAAGCTATGTGAAACTAAAGGAATGTTATTTGAGCAATGTTGAATCATATTTAAAATATTATCAGAGAATTTCAAAAAGCATCATTGAAAAATTGTCAATAGAAACCAAAGCAACTCTTTTTTTTCATCTGGAAAAAAAAGAAAGAAGAAAAACAAATTGACCCAGAGGTTAAAAAGAGACCCGGCAAGATTAGGGGAAGGAAACAATCATTTTTGCATGGCCTAATGGAAAATTACAACATAATTGACAAAAATGTAAACTGTGCAATAGGCAGTGCATTTTAGATCTAAGGCTATAAAATCAACGACACCTTCTGATTTACATTGAGAGAGGGGGTTTCATGCTGTTTGGATAGCAATGCAAGTGAGGTAACCTAACACAGTGAAATAACTTAGTGAAAAATTTTCATAGCTATAGACTAGGTAAATACTTGCATGAAATTTGCCTATAGAAGTGTCAACAAAACAAACACCATATGTACTGCAACCTTCAGAGGAATCTTCCTACAATATAAATTATACATTGTTCACAATTATACACTAAAGTGTCAACAAAACAAACACTATGTGTACTGCAACCTTCAGAGGAATCTTCCTATACAATATAAATTATACAATATTCCCAATTATACACTAAAGTGAATATGTTATCTAACCTTTCACACTGATGTGTGCGTCATCTGAATTTTCACAATGAAGTGTATATCTTACGTGTCATCTGACGGTCACACTGAAGTTTACAATTTACATGTTATCTAACTTTTCCCACCAAAGAGAACATGTTATCAGACTTTTAACACTGAAGTGTACATCCTACATGTTATCAGACTTTTAACACTGAAGTGTACATCCTACATGTTATCATACTTTTCGCACTGAAGTGTACATCCTACATGTTATCAGACTTTTCACACTGAAGTGAACATCCTACATGTTATCAGACTTTTAACACTGAAGTGAACATCCTACATGTTATCAGACTTTTAACACTGAAGTGTACATCCTACAAGTTATCAGACTTTTAACACTGAAGTGTACATCCTACATGTTATCAGACTTTTAACACTGAAGTGTACATCCTACATGTTATCAGACTTTTCACACTGAAGTGTACATCCTACATGTTATCAGACTTTTCACACTGAAGTGTACATCCTACATGTTATCAGACTTTTCACACTGAAATGTACATCCTACAAGTTATCAGACTTTTCACAATGAAATGCATCATTCAATATCAACTTCTAAGTTGTTTTGCAATTCATCCTACTTGGCTTATTTACTTTTTTTAAGCAATGGTATAAATAAATACTGCAACAAAGTTGGGAAACTTATTAATATATTTGAATATCCTGTATTTCAGTGGCTGAAGTTGGTTGGTCTGGGTCATATTTGGGTTTTTTTCTATGTTGTTTTAGCATATATATATATCAGGTCTTTGTTTTTTTCTTGTTTTTTTAATAGTTTTACATCATGTACATATTGTCAAGACAAGGACTGTTATAGCTAACTATACTGTATGGGTTTTCTAATTGATTATCTCATCAAGGGGAGGCTTGAGGTTTTTCATATGATGAAGACATAATCTTTCAATCAGTTTAATTGAGGTCTGGAGCTGGCATGTCAGTAACTGCTAGTAGTCTGTTGTTATTTATGTATTATTGTCATTTTGTTTATTTTCTTTTGTTTCCTATTCTGACATCGGACTTGGACTTCTCTTGAACTGAGTTTTACTGTGCGTACTGTTGTACGTTTGTTTTTTCTACATTGGCTAGAGGTATAGGGGGAGGGTTGAGATCTCAAAAAACATGTTTAACCTTGCCGCATTTTTGCACCTGTCCCAAGTCAGGAGCCTCTGGCCTTTGTTAGTCTTGTATCATTTTTAATTTTAGTTTCTTGTGTTTAATTTGGAGTTTAGTATGGTGTCCATTATCACTGAACTAATATACATATTTGTTTAGGGGCCGGCTGAAGGACGCCTCCGGGTGCAGGAGTTTCTCACTGCATTGAAGACCCATTAGTGGCCTTCTGCTGTTGTCTGATCTATGGCCGGGTTTTTGTCTCTTTGACACATTCCCCATTTCCATTCTCAATTTTATTGTAATATCTTTTTAGTAAAACAGTTCTTTTGCTTTTGTGAACTGCTTTTTTTCTTTTTTTTTTTGTGTTTATGCTTTTTTTCTTCAACCATTAACCTTTTCCCAAGTAATCAGATATATGGAGGTGATACAAAAATCAGATTCTAAATTCCATTGTGAGTTATGTCCCTTTTCTTACCTTTTCAGCAATACCAAGTAAGAAGTTACTTTTAGCCTCTGTTGCATCACCATCCAGAAAACTAAATGTCTGTGTTCCTTTAGTGGTCACACGGCATACTTCACGCCTTACTACTTTGTCAAACTTTGTGGCCATTCTAGACACTGCAAGATGAATATTGTTTTCTATCAGGCTTTTAAAGTCAATTATTAACAGGTTACACACAAAAAATATTAACTGTTGAATGTTAAGGACCTCTGTATGTGAGCTAAATTCAAGAAAGATCATGTGACCATTGTATCCTCATGGAATGAAATATATGATCAGCTAAATATTGTGATCTCTGTATCTAAGCCAAATTCAGGAGAGATCCCCTAGATAGTGATACCTCTGTATAAGAGCAAATTTTTAAAAAGACAATAAAAGAATGGTTGAGGTCAATGGTACAGCAACCAAATAACACATAAAACAGTATACATATAGATCTATATATATATAGCTTTTTCAATTTACAACTGTAAATTTTTTTATTTTGGCAATGTTTATATCATTGTGAAAATTGTGATAGCAGCGTTTCACAAATCTTTATAATGAATCTCACATTTACAGTGATATTGTTGTCTTTTTTCAAAACTACCTCTACCGTTTTTTATTGGGAAAAATGCATATTTTTTATTGAAATTGGGAAATTTGTATATTTTATTCTAAACACATTTCCGATTTTTTGCCGACCTTTGCAGTCTTTTTTGCACTGTTTTTTCATGTATATTTTGGTTGTCAGACATTTTCAACCTGAAAGGTACTTTTCTAAGAGGGGAAAGAAACAGAAGCAATGATGGTACTTAATGCATTGAAAACCACATGTGTTACAAACACCATGATGATTCTGATCAGAAAACCGGATCTCAAAAGTGCTTTCTAATAGCAAAATAATAACATGAATACGATATTTACAATCATTACTACCAATGCCATCACTGTTTGGGGAAAATGTAAAACTTTTTGGGAGGAATTTTAAGCCATTTTTTTAAGTAATTGGGAATTTTCTCTAGGGGAAAAAGCCGAATTTCGGCTGTAATTTGAGGCAAACAATATCACTGATTTATGTCCCATTTTTCATCAATCCCAATAATAAAAGCATGCAGAATTTTCTGAACTTACAAATAATTCTTTCTTATTAATGTAAATTTTTTTTCAACATGTAAATAAAATCTTAAATGCAAATATGAGATTGAAACTTTTTTTCGTAACATGAAACTATTAAATCAAAATTCTTACTCGTATCACACAATGACACATTGTATCATAGAGAATGAAGTCCTCATTTCAGCAGAAAAAGTCAATATAATAATCAATATCCTAGTGAATCCAAAATTGTTAACTTTCTATTTTATCTCTTTCCCATATATATGTGCCAGTCATTTTGTTGCAAGGGAGGTAATTTTAACAGTTTCAGAATCAAATTTTGAAATCCTTTTTAATTCATTTCTCATGAATAATTGGCACAAAAATTTAATTAATTTGGTTTTTTTTAATTACAAAAAATAATATAAATGACAATGCACGAGTTATACAGTCTTCGTCCTCTTTCAAAAGTTATACCAGCCTATTATTAAAGTTGATCAATATATTGAGGAATATTGTGCAAATATGATATACAGCTCTGGACAAAATTCCTCAATACCAGTGCAATAATCCTATAGTATAAAAACTTCAATGTGCTTCTAATAAATGATCTTACTGGTTTTCAGTCTATCATTCATCATATCCGGTGTTTCAGTTTGTTCTATTCTAGCAACCTTGTATCCTTTCTGAAGCAAAGTAGAGGCATATCTTGTGTATGCTATTTCTGGAAAGCCTGAATGAGCTTGTTCACCCTATAATAAGTCAAACTATTGTTTTATCAAATTATTTCTTATACTCATCAAATAAACTTCTGTATTTTACAGTATGAATTTTTCAGCAATTTATGGCAGTATTTGTTAGGTCTCTTTATCAGATATAATTAATAGTTTGTTGATTATAAAAATACATATACTGTTTGTCAATTTTATCCCCAAAATAACCAATACACTAAAACCTAATTTTCAACAACAATAAAAAACTAACTTTCGATGTTATATTTTCATTTATAAATGTCTGCGCAACATAGAATTTCTCTAAAAATCTATCAACATTAATTTAACTGATGAATTTCAAATGTTCATATAATATAAACTTCAGAAGAAAAAATTTAACAGGAATCATAAGCTATTTTAACATGCGATTCATATTCAGTGTGAATTTCCGTAATTCATATTAAAAGAACGGAAACCAATTTTGAGAAGTAAGGATGGACAAGGGTAACACTTAATGCCCCCACTGTTGACTGGGACATAAAAATATAGAATATTTCATGTGAAGATAATGCAAGCTTACAAACTAAAACAGTTAATAGTATTTACCTTCATGTATATTATTCCAAGTTCATTAACTCCAACTACAGCATCCATGTGGAACAATTCATAAAATTTACCCATCTGTAATAAAAAAGATTTTACAATAAATTTTCAGTATTTTTCTTAATGTTTTGTACTTTCTCAATATGAGACTGATTATAAATGAGCAGAGTAAGAAATCTAGCTACATCAGCACCCTCATACTTTTTCTTTTTTTCTTTTATTTCATTTTGTTTTCATTTTGAGACAAAAGTCATCCTGTGATTTCAGTTATTAGTGCTCTGCTTGTTTATTCTGGTAGCAGTTAGTAATTTTGGCAAAAATAATTTGAGCATAAAGTGATTCTTTTACGTTTTGTCATGCTGGGGCCCATTATAGCTTGCTAAGTGGTATGGGTTTTGTTCATTGTTGAAGGCCATACAGTGATCCAAAGTTGCTCACTTCTATGTCATTTGGTCTCTGGTGGAACCTTTTCTCATTGCAATTTGGCAATCATACCACATCTTCTTATTTTTATATAGAACTGGCTAAAGTGAAACAAGGCTGACAGACACTTCTCTGTGTTGCAGTTGGGAACATTCAAACTTTAAGATAAATTCTTTCAGAGTTTAACCCCACTATTGTAGACATACTTACTTTAAAAAATAGAATGGTATCATAATATTTAGATTTCATCTCCCACCACTGTCTCATACCCTGTGAATAAATAAAAACAGTTGTAGGCTTTTTAAGTTTTTTTGTACAAGCAATTGACGGCCCTGTAGTAAAAATAAAATGCTTCGCTGGGCGCAGCTTGATACGACCGCAGAGGTCGAACCCTGAACAGTTGGGGCAAGTATGGACACAACATTCAAGCTTGATACAGCTCTGAATTTGGATTGTGATTAAATAGTTGACATAGCATAGGTTTCTGACACAGAAAGAATGTGGTCTAAGAACTTGAATTTTTTTAATTTACCTATTATGGTCCAATGTCCAAAATCAAAATACATGGTTAGATTCAGCATATCAAAGAACCCCATATATTCAATTTTTGTTGAAATCAAACAAAGTTTAATTTTGGACCCCAACTTGGACAAACTTGCAAACTGGGCCCATAATCAAAAATCTAAACACATGTTTAGATTCAGCATATCAAAGAACCCCAAGAATTCAATTTTTGTTAAAATCAAACTAAGTTTAATTTTGGACCCTTTGGACCTTAATGTAGACCAATTTAAAAAACAGGACCCAAAATTAAAAATATAAATACACGGTTAGGTTTGGAATATCAAAGAACCCCAATAATTCAATTTTTGATGAAATGAAACAAAGTTTAATTTTGGACCCTTTTGACCTCAATATGAACCAAATTGATAGCGGGCCCTCAAATAAAAAATCTGAATACATGGTTAGATTCAGCATATCAAAGAACCCCATATATTCTATTTTTGTTGAAATAAAACAAAGTTTAATTTTGGACCCCAACTTGGACCAACTTGCAAACTGGGCCCATAATCAAAAATCTAAACACCATGTTTAGATTCAGCATATCAAAGAACCCCAAGAATTCCATTTTTGATAAAATCAAACTAAGTTTAATTTTGGACCCTTTGGACCTTAATGTAGACCAATTTAAACAAGAGTGCACATGCTGAAATGTCTCGCCTTCTTTACTAATCATTGATATTATGTTGATAGTCCTAAATATAAAGCTTTATTACAACTGTCACATAAACTTAACATTAACCAAGTAAACTAAACATTGACCAATGAACCATGAAAATGAGGTCAAGGTCAGATGAACCATGCTAGGCAGGCATGTACAGCTAACAATTCTTCCATACAACAAATATAGTTGACCTATTGCTTATAGTTTAAGAAAAACAGACGAAAACACAAAAACTTAACACTGAGCAATGAACATTGAAAATGAGGTCAAGGTCAAATAAAACCTGCGTAACTGACATATAGATCATAAAATATTTCCATACACCAAATATAGTTGAACTATTGCATATAGTATTAGAAAAAAAGACCAAAACTCAAAAACTTAACTTTGACCACTGAACCATGAAAATGAGGTCAAGGTAAGATGACACCTGCCAGCTAGACATGTACACCTTACAATCATTCCATACACCAAATATAGCTGACCTATTGCATGCAGTATTAGAAAGAAAGACCAAACCTCAAAAACTTAACTTTGACCACTGAACCATGAAAATGAGGTCAAGGTCAGATGACACCTGCCAGCTAGACATGTACACCTTACAATCATTCCATACACCAAATATAGTAGACCTATTGCATACAGTATAAGAAAAACAGACCAAAACACAAAAACTTAACTATAACCACTGAACCATGAAAATGAGGTCAAGGTCAGATGACACCTGCCAGTTGGACATGTACACCTTACAGTCCTTCCATACACCGAATATACTAGACCTATTGCTTATAGTATCTGAGATATGGACTTGACCACGAAAACTTAACCTTGTTCACTGATCCATGAAATGAGGTCGAGGTCAAGTGAAAACTGTCTGACGGGCATGAGGACCTTGCAAGGTACGCACATACCAAATATAGTTATCCTATTACTTATAATAAGAGAGAATTTAACATTACAAAAAATCTGAACTTTTTTTTCAAGTGGTCACTGAACCATGAAAATGAGGTCAAGGACATTGGACATGTGACTGACGGAAACTTCCTAACATGAGGCATCCATATACAAAGTATGAAGCATCCAGGTCTTCCATCTTCTAAAATATAAAGCTTTTAAGAAGTTAGCTAACGCCGCCGCCGCCGCCGCCGCCGCCGTAGCCGCCGCCGCCGGATCGCTATCCCTATGTCGAGCTTTCTGCGACAAAAGTCGCAGGCTCGACAAAAACGGGACACAAAAATTAAAAATCTAAATACACGGTTAGATTTGGCATATCAAAGAACCCCAATAATTCAATTTTTGATGAAATCAAACAAAGTTTAATTTTGGATCCTTTTAACCTCAATATGAACCAATTTGATAGTGGGGCCCACAAATAAAAAATCTAAATACAAGGTTAGATTCAGCATATCAAAGAACCCCATGTATTCAATTTTTGTTGAAATCAAACAAAGTTTAATTTTGGACCCCAATTTGGACCAACTTGAAAACTGGGCCAAAAATCAAAAATTTAAATACATGTTTAGATTCAGCATATCAAAAAACCCCATATATTTAATTTTTGTTAAAATCAAACAAAGTTTAATTTTGGACCCTTTGGACCTTAATGTAGACCAATTTGAAAACTGGACCCAAAATTAAAAATCTAAATACACGGTTAGATTCGGCATAACACATAAATAAATGTGGTCAAATTTACAAATCTAATGCGCCATACTGTGCAATTACAGATAACTTCTTGAAATTTTCAATATTTGAAATTTGAAAAAAAAATAATATTTGAAGAATAATTCTTTTTAATTTCTGAAATCTGAAATGAGAAAAAATTGACCCCCCACAATTTCTTTTTACCCCCTCCCCCTTTTTTCCCCCCCAAAAATCTTTCCCTCAAGATATGGTCATAATCTCAATTCAAATTTCCAATGGAGTTTGCAACCATAATTACCCATTTAAATTTACCATAGTGCTAACTTAATCTATTTTATAATAGAATTTAAAATATAGTGTCAAATCTTTCATATGGATTTTTTTGTAAAAAAAAAAGATGCAATATTTGCAGATATTTTTACTGGTCTTCCTTTATAAATATGCATTTCTTTAAACATAATTTAAAAGCAGTGTAAGGGAAGTAACCAAAACGTTGTATTTGGATTACCTCCCTTACACTGATTTAAATTATTTTAATTGTTCATTAACCATTACTTTATACATATTTTAAAAGCAGTGTAAGGGAGGTAATTTCAATGATGTATTTGATTTATCTCCCTTACACTGCTTTAAATTATGTTTTGTACAAGTATTTGTCCATTAACCAGGACAACCTTGTTTTTCCCCCTTTTTTGCCCCTAATTCCTAAACGGTTTGAGCCATAACCCCCCAAAGCAAATCCTAACCATCCCTTTGTGGTATGGAAACTTGTAGTATAATTTCAGAGAGATCCATACACCGTTCCACAGTTATTGTCTGGAAACTAGAAAATGCTTATTTTTGGCCCCTTTTTGGCCCCTAATTCCTTAACTGTTGGTACCATAACCCCCAAAATCAATCCCAACCTTCCTTTTGTGGTATTTAACCTTATGGTAAAATTTCAAAGAGATCCATTCACTTAAACTAAAGTTGGAGTGCGAAAACCAATGTGTCTTCGGACAACGACGACGACGACAACGCCAACGCCATACCAATATACGACTGCAAAAATTTTTTGTGGTCGTATAAAAATTGGACTGGTTTGTGATTGTTGTTTTTGTTGAACTTTTGAGTACATGTTTAACATACTAAATTCTTGAACTGCCCTATTTCAAATTGGTTTCAAACTATATAAGAAATTCAAATTTTTGTTATACAAAAGGCTGCATGTTTGATAGCTAGGGTCATTAGGTCCTTGTCTAAAGTGTGTGGTGAAAATTAGTGACCGATTTTTAACATGATGACTGCATTGTTTAATCAACAATGATTTGTGATCAATGCTTCATGTTATGCCGAGTCTCTGACAAGTTTGTTACTATACATACAGATGTTTCTTTGCAAAGGAATTGTTCTTTTAAACATTTGCAGTTTTCAAACTTATCCTCCACATGATTTGTACCATGTTAAAATTGCATACTATAGATTAGTTTTTCATGGATAACAATTTCAGTGGATTGAGGAAAATTTTATATTTTTGTGGATATATAGTATCATGGTTTTGCCAAAGTCTTTATACAAGTCTATGAAAATATGCACTTTGCTAAACATTTAAATTCGTGGTTTACCTATCCCCACTAGATCCACAAAAAATTGGTATCCCAAGAATAACAATTAATCCACAGCATGCTACTGATGACCTGATGACCTATGATTCTCTATTTTTCAAAAAAATGTAATGTTAGAATTTATTAATGAGTGAAATAGTACTTACTGGTGTTTGTTGTTTCAGAAAAGTATCTGGTATAGAAACTGTTCTAGGATCATAATCTGGGTCAGATTCTGGGTGACCCTTAATGTCTCTGTACATAAGATACAAGAGTTTAGTTAGACAACAATAATTCAAATATCTTCAAATCAGTCACGATCATAATTCAATGTGATTGAAATACTGATTCTGTGTTCACACTTTAAATAGATCTGACAACACTCTGTTCTACTTTCTGTTTTGAAAACCTTTTGGGATTCTCTGGTTTTGTCCTGATAATACACACCTTCAAATATTTGAAGGCTGAAATTTCATTGGCTGATGAAATAATTACCCAAACAGATCCTTGTAAGCAAAGCAAGGACACAGAATTTGTATTTCAATGAGATTGAATTATACAGTAGGTGTTAAGCAAAATAAAAGATAACGTGTTCTTATATTTATGTTTATATTTATGTTTCCATTCATTTTGCAATGGAAATTCCAGGGTTTTCCACTGGACATTCATTTATTTTCAAGAATTGTTGAAGAAGGCACTGATGAAGAAATCATAATATATGTTTGACTATACATAAGTTATTGTACAAAAATTCCATTTCAATCAAAACTCAAGTAATAACCATTAGCTGCTATAATCATGGCAAAAAATACTGTTTTATACATAATAAAAATATAAGTTTAAAAGACTATAACAGTAATTCTAAAGAGAGGAAAGGAAATAAATATGCAACTGAAACCTTGGCACAAAAACTGGATTGAGCTATTTTTGTTTAACAGAAATTTAGACTGGTGAATGGCCAATGTTTGTCTGACCTCATTGTTGGATTTGTTCTTAGTCAAGCATGTTTCCAGAAGTCTGACATCAATTATTGGGTTATTCATTCAATCGTGTATTACTTTAAATACTTTAAACTAGTTTTTTAAAAGAGTGTCTTATAATTTGCCAAGAAAGAATGTTTGTCATTAAATTATGAGAATATAGAAAGTAATGTTTTACAGTTTTACTTACAAAATTTTGCCTGGTTGTAAGAAAGGTAATTTTACATGTGGAAAGTTGGCTTCTTGTTCTGATGATCCAGTAACACTCGGACCCTGAAACAATTTAATGTATATGATACAGATTTATCTGGACCCTGAAACAATGTAATGTATATGATACAGATTTACCTGGACCATGAAATAATTTAATATATATATAAGATCCAGTAACAATCAGACCCTGTAACAATAAAGTTTATAACTCATACAGTTTAATTCAATGAACATGATGAATAACAAACGTAAGCCTGTATTATATAAGTCTGACCATTGGACCAATACCTACAAAGAAAGTACAATCATTACATGCATAAAGATTCTTTTTCTTCCTATGACTAGGTTAAGTCTTGACATGGTTTAGCCATATCCAGAAAGTCCCTTTCAGTTAATAGGTTGTGTTTGACTTGGTAAAGCCATACTCACAGAGTTTCAAAAGATGAAAAGTAGGCTAATATTGATTTGATTTAGGCATGCATACAAAGTTTTGGTAGTAAAATAGCATCTGTTTCATTTAACTATACTTACCGAATCACTGGCAGAAAACATTGATAGCCTTGACTTGGTTTTGTCTCCAACACTTGGCGTAAATGAATTTCTATTGGCAGATGGAGTTAAGCTTGAAGGAGTATCACTGATCTTTTGTTTAGGTGGAGGACGCTTACGTTTCCTGTTTTCATTCTGAAAGAAATGGACACTTTAAAAACAAGAATGTGTCCATAGTACACGGATGCCCCACTCGCACCATCATTTTCTATGCTCAGTAGACCGTGAAATTGGGGTCAAAACTCTAATTTGGCATTTGAATTAGAAAGATCATATCATAGGGAACATGTGTATTATGTTTCAAGTTGATTGGACTTCAACTTCATCAAAAACTACCATGACCAAAAACTTTTACCTGAAGCGGGACAGACGGACAAACGGACAGACGCACAGACCGAAAAAACATAATGCCCCTAGGTGGGGCATAAAAAAACTTCTATAAGTACAATTCATTAAACCAAATGTTGGTTTGCGGTCTCATTAAAAGATATACTCTGCATTTGGTTTCATTCATAATAAATATGAACAAGCATTCTGATAGTATTGCATGGCAATACATAGTCCCCTACCGGTTAAAAATTCATTGTATAGGAACAAAATTCTAACTTGATATGTAACTTGTCATGATGAAACTATATACCAAATACCAAATCAATATCTTCAAGAACGAAGAAAAAGTGTGGAAAACTGATTTGCTAGACTGACGGATAGACAGACGGACAGACAGACGGACAGACAGACAGACAGACGGAGTGCAAACCTAAAGTCCCAATCGACTTCGTCAGTAGGGGACTCATAATTACTTACTGCAAGGAATCATCAAAAATTATAAAACTAATATATTTTCACAAATGGCAATGTTTAAAAACTTCTGAATGGTATTAGTGTGGATATAGAGGGACAGACCTTGACAGGAGAATCTATTTCCGATTCGTGGTCAATATCAGATACATCATTTTCATCGACACCACTGCTGTCATCTTCTTCACCACTACTGTCTGAACCTGGTTTAAACTCATCTCCTGTAAAAAGTTAAAAAACCAAACCATAAACTAGAGGCTCTAAAGAGCCTGTGTCGCTCACCTTGGTATATGTGCATATTAAACAAAGGACACAGATGGATTCATGACAAAATTGTGTTTTGGTGATGATGATGTGTTTGTAGATCTTACTTTACTGAACATTCTTGCTGCTTACAATTATCTCTATCTATAATGAACTTGGCCCAGTAGTTACAGTGGAAAATATTTTGTAAAAATTTACAAAAATTTACAAAATTTATGAAAATTGTAAAAAATTTACTATGAAAGGCAATAACTCCTTAAGGGGTCAATTGACAATTTTGGTCATGTTGACTTATTTGTAGATCTTACTTTCCTGTACTTTATTGCTGTTTACAGTTTATCTCTATCTATAATAATATTCAAGATAATAACCAAAAACGGCAAAATTACCTTAAAATTACCAATTCAGGGGCAGCAACCCAACAATGGGTTGTCAGATTCATCTGAAAATTTCAGGGCAGATAGATCTTGACCTGATAAACAATTTCACCCCATGTCAGATTTGCTCTAAATGCTTTGGTTTCAGAGATATAAGCCAAAATCTACATTTTACCCCTATGTTCTATTTTTAGCCATGGCGGCCATCTTGGTTGGTTGCTGGGTCACCGGACACAATTTTTAAACTAGATACCCCAATGATGATTGTGGCCAAGTTTGGTTTAATTTGTCTTAGTAGTTTCAGAGGAAAAGATTACAAAAATTTACGAAAAATGGTTAAAAATTGACTATAAAGGGCAATAACTCCTTAAGGGGTCAACTGACCATTTTGGTCAAGTTGACTTAATTGTAGATCTTATCTTGCTGAACATTATTGCTGTTTACAGATTATCTCTATCTATAATAATATTCAAGATAATAACCAAAAACGGCAAAATTTCCTTAAAATTACCAATTCAGAGGCAGCAACCCAACAACAGGTTGTCAGATTCATCTGAAAATTTCAGGGCAGATAGATCTTGACCTGATAAACAATTTCACCCCATGTCAGATTTGCTCTAAATGCTTTGGTTTCAGAGATATAAGCCAAAATCTACATTTTACCCCTATGTTCTATTTTTAGCCATGGCGGCCATCTTGGTTGGTTGGCCGGGTCACTGGACACATTTTTAAACTAGATACCCCAATGATGATTGTGGCCAAGTTTGGTTTAATTTGGCCAAGTAGTTTCAGAGGAGGAGATTTTTGTAAAAGTTAACGACGACGGATGCCAAGTGATGAGAAAAGCTCACTTGGCCCTTTGGACCAGGTGAGCTAAAAATGTGGACACAGATGATGCCCCCGCTTGCATATCATATAATTAAAAAGGGACATAACTGAAGAACAGTAAAAGTGATGCTATCCAAATTTGAACTTGATCTGAGTTTTGTGGTAATAAGCATTGTGTGTAAGTCTCATAACATTTGGTTGAGGCTAACTTAAGTAGAGAACAGAAACTAAAAATTCGGCAATTTTTCTATTTGTAAACACGCATAACTCTAGAACAGTTTTGTAGAAGTTTTATAACATTTGGTTGAGACAAACTAAAAAATTCTGCAATTTTTATGTTTATAAAGGGACATAACTCAAGAATGGTAAAAGTGTCACCACCAAATTTCATACTTAATCTGTATTATGTAGTAATAAGCATTGTGTATAAGTTTCATAACATTTGGTTGAGGCAAACTAAAGTTAGAAAACGGAAACAAAAAATTTGTACTTGATCTTAGTTTTGTGGTAATGAATATTGTGCATAGGTTTCATAATGTTTGGTGCAAACTTAAGTTACAGAATGGAAACTAAAAATTTTGCAATCTTTCCATTTATAAAGAGGAATAACTCAATAATGGTTAAAGTGACACTACCCAAATTCAACTCGATCTGTGCTTTATCAGTGGAAGTCAAAATTAAACATTGCATTGTATAAAGCATTGATTGTAGTAGATTCAACTATAATCATGGACAAAGGAAGATAACTCCAATTTTAAACTAGAGGCTCTCAAGAGCCTGTGTCGCTCACCTGTATTTACTGATGCTTTGGAAATCATGTAAAATAAGGTTAAAATCATAATTAATAGTATTAGATATTAGATATTATAATGATATCTAAGATAATAATAAAAAACTGCAAAATTTTTGTAAAATTACTAACTCAGGGGCAGCAACCCAACAACAGGTTGTTGGATTCGTCTGGAAATTTCAGGGCAGAAATCTAAATCTGATGAACATTTTTGCCACCTGTCTGATTTGCTCTAAATGCTTTAGTTTCAGAGATATAAACCAAAAACTGCATTTTACCCCTATGTTCTATTTTTAACCAAGTTGGCCATGATGGTTGGAAGGCAGGGTCATCGGACACATTTTTAAAACAAGATACCCTAATAATGATTATGGCCAAGTATGGTTAAATTTGTCTCAGTAGTTTCAGAGAAGAAGATTTTTGTAAAAGATAACAAAAATTTACGAAAAATTGTTAAAAATTGACTATTAAGGGCAATAATTCCTAAAGGGGTCGACTGACAATTTTGGTCATGACAACTTATTTGTAGATCTTACTTTGCTGAACATTATTGCTGTTTACAGTTTATCTCTATCTATAATAATATTCAAGATAATAACCAAAAACAGAAAATTTCCTAAAAATTACCAATTCAGGGGCAGCAACCCAACAACTGGTTGTCAGATTTTTCTGAAAATTTCAGGGCAGATAGATCTTGACCTGATAATCAGTTTTACCCTAGTCAGATTTACTCTAAATGCTTTGGTTTCAGAGATATCAGCCAAAATCTACATTTTACCCCTATGTTCTATTTTTAGCCATGGCGGCCATCTTGGTTGGTTGGCGGGGTCATCCGACACATTTTTTAAACTAGATACCCTAATGATGATTGTGACAAAGTTTGGTTAAATTTGGCCTAGTGGTTTCAGAGGAGAAGATTTTTGTAAAAAGCTAATGACGACGACAACGCCGACGGACGACGGACACCAAGTGATGAGAAAAGCTCACTTGGCCCTTTGGGCCAGGTGAGCTAAAAATACTTGATATTCAAAAGAAAATAAAAATTTTGCAATTTTTCCATTTATAAAGGGGCATAACTCTAGAACGGTTAAAGTGGCGCCACCAAAATTCAATCTTGATCTGTGTTTTGTGGTAAGAAGCATTGTGTATAAGTTTCATAACATTTGGTTGAGGCAAACTTAAGTTAGATTGATTGATTGATTGTTGATTGCTTAACGTCCAGTGGCAAATATTTCATGCATATTCAGGACGAGAACAAATTAACAATAAATACAATAGGTAGGTTCTGTAATAGGGACGTCCGGGATTAAGGTCCGAGAAATTTAGACTGCCACGGGAAATGAGGGTATATTGGATAGGCACAGAAATTTAGCCTTGCAACAGGTCACCTACGGACCCCTCAAAGAGTTGTTGCAAGGGTTCTTAACGTGCAAAGAATGTGGCACTCTCTTTACACGAGGCATCGGATTTAACGTCCCCATTCTGACCGGACGTGGCTGCAAATTTGTACATCCCGCACAGCCTAACGGACGCCCCACTTTAGCAAGGGTTTTACTGCCAGTCGGAGGAAGACCAATGGTGACCATACTTCTATTCCCCAGTCACCCTTGGGGGTACTTAAGTTAGAGAACAGAAACTAAAAATTATGCAATTTTTCCGTTCATAAAGGGGCATAACTCTAGAACAATTAAAGTGACGCCACATAATTCAAACTTGATCTGTCTTTTGTGGTAATAAGCATTGTGTATAATTTCATAACATTTGGTTGAGGCAAACTCAAGTTAGAGAACAGAAACCAATTTCGGGACGTACGGACGGACGGACGTACGGACGGACGGACGTACGTACGTACAGACGGACAAGGGTAAAACTTAATGCCCCCACCGCTACGGTGGGGGCATAAATATGTTCTTATTTTTCAAAATTCTGCAAAAACATTTTTGGAGATGTAGGTAGCATTATATCTTTTTAAGTTAAAAATAATCTTGTACTGTTTTTTTTTTTTTAGAAAGTGATAAACAGTGCCAATTTGATTAAATTAGTTCAGAATATGTGAATCAACCAGTTTTATCATGACTTTTAACTGTATAAGAATGTCTACCATGTAGATACGAAGGAAAATAAAGAAACTGAAGAAGGTCAGTGGCCGAAACGTCTTAAAAATTGGTTTACTTCTACATTAATGTATAAGAAGCTTCAAAATATCAAGTTAAGACAATTTGATGATTCGACTGTTGCCTACTTAATTTGTTACTCAAAACATCTGTATTCATTCTTTTCAATTTAAAGCAATCTAAATTTTCCATGTTTCTTCAGAATAAATGAAACCAATTAAAACTTTGTATTATTTATTCTCAATGTCAACCAATCTAAACTTGACAATTATTCATTTTCAATCTCAACCAATCCAAACTTTGCAATTATTAATGGTAAATTTCAACTAATCCAAACTTGACAATTATTCATTTTCAATCTCATGCAACCAATCCAAACTTTGCAATTATTAATGGTAAATTTCAACTAATCCAAACTTGACAATTATTCATTTTCAATCTCAACCAATCCAAACTTGGCAATTATTAATGGTAAATTTCAACTAATCCAAACTTGACAGTTATTAATTTTCAATCTCAACCAATCCAAACTTGACAATTATTCATTCTCAATTTCAACCAATTCAAACTGAATAATTATCAATATTAAATCTAAAGCAATCTAAACTTTGCAATTATAAATGTAAAATTTCAATCAATCCAAACTTGACCATTATTCATTTTTGATCTCAACCAATCCAGACATTCCATTCATGTTGGACATACAGTGATCTATAATTGTTATCATCCATGTCCTTTGGTCTCTGGTAGTCAGTTGTCTCAATAACAATTTAACCACAATTCCTTCTTTTTATATTACTATTTTTCATTCTTCTCAATTTTAATCATTCAGAGTTTCTCCAATCATCCCTAATTTTACTTCACCCACCTGAATCTTCATCAGAACTATTTTTACTTTCTATTATCCTTCGTCTTTTAAGTTTTGGTTGTCTAGCAGACCGTCTGCCTTTGCGTGGAGATTTCTTTGGCGTTTTCTTAGGTGTAGTCTGTAATCAGATGAAAGAATGAAGCAATATTTAAAAGCCAATCCTTTTTTAGCCAGGGTTATTCCAGAACTACTTGTTAACTCTTTCAACACTGCATAACTTTCAATGTATTATACCCTTCAACACTAAGTAACTTTGAGAATTTTCATTTATTTAGGGTAGGTACTTTTAAACTGATGTATATTTGTACTCAAGTCATCCAATTCCATCATATGAGGTATCAAAATAATCAGCATACTTTGTACTTGCTGTACCTGTTGTCTTATTGTCACTTATGGTGACATACAGGTGAGATACAGGTAAAAATACAGGTAAATCAGGTAATTTTAACTATGACATCACTTTTATTTTGTTTGAGTTTATATTGATTTGATAGTTTATGATTATTAAAAAAAAAAAAAAAGTGATATTGTCTCAATTGACAAAGTATTTGTACTTCATTAGCACAGGTAAATGTGTAAACTTTCATGTATGATTTTCGGGTTGCGTTCAAATTAGTTAAGTTGACAATAGAAGTGACAACTTCTTCAGTATAAAAACATTGAAAATAGTTCAGGGCAGATGCTGAAGTGTCAAAATTTCTAACTGGGCCAATCTGTTCCCTAAATTCACAAATGTTTCTTTGAGTTTCCATGTGTCAAAATTTTTGTCAACATGTCCGCGGCTTCAAACCCCTCAAAGTCATCTTCATCATCACTGTCCCCTACTATATTTCTCCATTGCCTTTCTAATTCACTTTTTTCAGCTTGATTAACATTTATTAAGTCAAATTGGCCAACATAATCAATAATTTCGTCTCCTGACCATTCGTTATCAATATCGCTATCCGCCATTTTGTGTACAAAATTTCCAAAAATTTATATAATGACAGACCAATATTTACTTTATTTTCCGTTAAAAGTACGGAAAAAGCCAAAGAACTCGAATGAATGTATATGATGCTAGTATTTTACTTTAGAGGGATTTTCTTACGACTGACCAATGGAAATCTCGAATTAAAAAAAGTAGCATGTGCAGCCCGGTATAGCTGGTTATAGTGTTTACGGAAGTAAAATTGATTTCTCGGTAAACCGGGTCATAGTGCTGAAAGAGTGAATGAAGAGGGTGGGGGGTCAGAAGGCACTTCTATTAAAATTTTATAAATGGTGAAGAAAGATGGCATGAAGAATAAAGAATAATCAACTAAAATTTTAATTAAAATATATATTTTTTTCTCAATTCACTTACAACTATTATGTGTAAATCCACTTTCATCACAAAGTCAGAGCTGACACATTACATCTACTGAACAGTATGCCATTAAGTAATTTTGGTTTTATTATTGTCTTATAATTTAGTTCCTGTGACACCATAATATTTAATTGGTTGCTTGTCAAAAGTGCATTTAAAGAAAAGACCTCTGAAATGAAAACAGAATAGAAATCGGATTTAAAATTTGAAAAATAAAATGAACAAAGGTCACCATGACTTGCTCACATATCATTTTCGGGTGAATTGAGATTTACATCAATCTCATGTGATGGACAAAAAAAACAATGGACATGGACCAGAAAACATATTGCACCATACTATCATAGATTGGGCATAATGAAAAATATTGTGATATTGATAAATTTAAATTGTGGTAGATTGTTTTCCCATAATATCAACTAAGAACTGTCAAAACATTTATCGGGTGGGAGAAAGGGAGGCAATCATATTAATCAAATATTGATGGTTGCATTTTCCTTAGAATTAAGAATTGTAAGTAAATGGACAATTTTGGTTTTAAGGCCAGGATTTTTTAATTTGTTGGTTTACAGATTTTTTTATGTGAACAAGTCAGGTCGGACGGTCGAAAAACTATTGGAATTAAAAACAAGAGGCTCTCAAGAGCCTGAATCGCTCACCTGTATTTCAGAGCAGTAGATTTTTAAATGTTAGCAAACTTGATGAACAAATTGTGTAAAATTGTTTTTAAAGGGCAATAACTCCTTAAGGGGTCAATTGACAATTATGGTCATATAAACTTTTTTGTAGATCTTACTTTGCTGAACATTATTGCTGCTTACAGTTTATATATATCTATAATAATATTCAAAATAATAACAAAAAAACTGCAAAATTTTGTTAAAACTACCAATTTGGTGGCAGCAACCCAACAATGGGTTGTTAGATTCGTCTGAAAATTTCAGGGCCGATAGATCTTGACCAATTAAACAATTTTACATATATCTATAATAATATTCAAAATAATAACAAATAAAATGCTCCGCAGGGCGCAGCTTGATACGACCGCAGAGGTCGAACCCTGAACAGTTGGGGAAAGTATGGACACAACATTCAAGCTTGATACAGCTTTGCATTTGGATTGTGATTAAATATTTGACACAGCATAGGTTTCTAACACAGAATGAATGTGGTCTAAGAACTTAAAAATTTTAAATTGGACATTCACCTATAATGGTCCAATATCCAAAATCTAAATACATGGTTAGATTCAGCATATCAAAGAACCCCAAGAATTCAATTTTTGATGAAATCAAACAAAGTTTAATTTTGGACCCTTTTGACCTCAATGTGGACCAATTTAAAAACAGGGCCCAAAATCCAAAAACTAAATACACGGTTAGATTCAGCATATTAAAGAACCCCATATCTTCAATTTTTGTTGAAATCAAACAAAGTTTAATTTTGGACCCCAATTTGGACAAACTTGAAAACTGGGCCCATAATAAAAAATCTAAATACATGTTTAGATTCAGCATATCAAAGAATCCTAAGAATTCAATTTTTGTTAAAATCAAACTAAGTTTAATTTTGGATCCTTTGGACCTTAATGTAGACCAATTTGAAAACGGAACCAAAAATTAAGAATCTAAAAACACGGTTAGATTCGGCACATCAAAGAACCCCAATAATTCAATTTTTGATGAAATCAAACAAAGTTTAATTTTGGACCCTTTGGACCTCAATGTGGACCAATTTAAAAACGGGCCCAAAATCCAAAAACTAAATACACGGTTAGATTCAGCATATTAAAGAACCCCAAGAATTCAAGAATAAAACCCCATTGAAATTGGTCAAGAAATAAGCAATTTATACGAAGTATCTTCTTTTGCACAATACTGTGCAATTAAATATTTCTTGCTATTGCGCAATACTGTACAATTGACAATTTCTTGCTATTGTGCAATATTGTGCTATTGGATATTTCTTGCTATTGCGCAATACTGTGCAATTGAAGATTTCTTGCTATTGCGCAATACTGTGCAATTGAAGATTTCTTGCTATTGTGCAATTGAAAATTTCTTGCTATTGCACAATACTTATTATATAATAATTTACACATCCTGTTTGGTGTGTATCTCCTACCATATCATTATTATTTGCTTTTAAATATAAATCAGAAATAACCAACTTAAAATGGAAAATTTTAAAAGAAAAAAAAAAGGAAAAAAAGAAAACTAGAGGCTCTAAAGAGCCTGTGTCGCTCACCTTGGTCTATGTGCATATTAAACAAAGGACACAGATGGATTCATGACAAAATTGTGTTTTGGTGATGGTGATGTGTTTGTAGATCTTACTTTACTGAACATTCTTGCTCCTTACTACTATCTCTATCTATAATGAACTTGGCCCGGTAATTACAGTGGAAAATACTTTGTAAAAATTTACAAAAATTTACAAAATTTATGAAAATTGTAAAAAATTGACTATAAAGGGCAATAACTCCTTAAGGGGTCAATTGACAATTTTGGTCATGTTGCCTTATTTGTAGATCTAACTTTGCTGTACATTATTGCTGTTTACAGTTTATCTCTATCTATAATAATATTCAAGATAATAACCAAAAGCTGCAAAATTTTCTTAAAATTACCAATTCAGGGGCAGCAACCCAACAACGGGTTGCCTGATTGGTCTGAAAATTTCAGGGCAGATAGATCTTGACCTAATGAACAATTTTATCCTCATCAGATTTGCTCTAAATGCTTTGGTTTCAGAGATATGAGCCAAAAACAGCATTTTACCCTATGTACTATTTTTTAGCCATGTCGGCCATCTTGGTTCGCGAGCGGGGTCATCGGACACATTTTTTAAACTAGATACCCTAATGATGATTGTGGACAAGTTTGGTTAAATTTGTCTTAGTAGTTTCAGAGGAGAAGATTTTTGTAAAAAATTACAAAAATTTACGAAAAATGGTTAAAAATTGACTATAAAGGGCAATAACTCCTTAAGGGGTCAACTGACCATTTTGGTCATGTTGACTTATTTGTAGATCTTACTTTGCTGAACATTATTGCTGTTTACAGTTTATCTCTATCTATAATAATATTTAAGATAATAACCAAAAACGGCAAAATTTCCTTAAAATTACCAATTCAGGGGCAGCAACCCAACAACTGGTTGCCTGATTGGTCTGAAAATTTCAGGGCAGATAGATCTTGACCTAATGAATAATTTTATCCTCATCAGATTTGCTCTAAATGCTTTGGTTTCAGAGATAGAGCCAAAAACTGCATTTTACCCTATGTACTATTTTTTAGCCATGTCGGCCATCTTGGTTCGCGGGCGGGGTCATTGGACACATTTTTTAAACTAAATACCCTAATGATGATTGTGGACAAGTTTGGTTAAATTTGTCTTAGTAGTTTCAGAGGAGAAGATTTTTGTAAAAGATTACAAAAATTTACGAAAAATGGTTAAAAATTGACTATAAAGGGCAATAACTCCTTAAGGGGTCAACTGACCATTTTGGTCATGTTGACTTATTTGTAGATCTTACTCTGCTGAACATTATTGCTGTTTACAGTTTATCTCTATCTATAATAATATTCAAGCTAATAACCAAAAACGGCAAAATTTCCTTAAAATTACCAATTCAGGGGCAGCAACCCAACAACGGGTTGCCTGATTGGTCTGAAAATTTCAGGGCAGATAGATCTTGACCTGATTAACAATTTTACCCCATGTCAGATTTGCTCTAAATGCTTTGGTTTCAGAGATATGAGCCAAAAACTGCATTTTACCCTATGTACTATTTTTTAGCCATGTCGGCCATCTTGGTTCGCGGGCAGGGTCATCGGACACATTTTTTAAACTAGATACTCTAATGATGATTGTGGACAAGTTTGGTTAAATTTGTCTTAGTAGTTTCAGAGGAGAAGATTTTTGTAAAAGATTACAAAAATTTACGAAAAATGGTTAAAAATTGACTATAAAGGGCAATAACTCCTTAAGGGGTCAACTGACCATTTTGGTCATGTTGACTTATTTGTAGATCTTACTTTGCTGAACATTATTGCTGTTTACAGTTTATCTCTATCTATAATAATATTCAAGATAATAACCAAAAACGACAAAATTTCCTTAAAATTACCAATTCAGGGGCAGCAACCCAACAACGGGTTGTCCGATTCATCTGAAAATTTCAGGGCAGATAGATCTTGACCTGATTAACAATTTTACCCCATGTCAGATTTGCTCTAAATGCTTTGGTTTCAGAGATATATGCCAAAATCTACATTTTACCCCTATGTTCTATTTTTAGCCATGGCGGCCATCTTGGTTGGTTGGCCGAGTCACGGGACACATTTTTTAAACTAGATACCCCAATGATGATTGTGGCCAAGTTTGGTCAAATTTGGCCCAGTAGTTTCAGAGGAGAAGATTTTTGTAAAAGTTTACGGACGACGGACGACGGACGCAGGACGACGGACGACGGACGCAAAGTGATGAGAAAAGCTCACTTGACCTTTCAGGTCAGGTGAGCTAAAAATAAATGGGGAATGTGTCCATGGGACACAGATGATGCCCCCGCTTGCATATAATCTTATAAAGGGACATAACTCAACTTGATCTGGGTTTTGTGGTAGTTAGCATTGTGCATAAGTTTCATAACATTTGGTAAAGGCAAACTGAAGTAAGAGAATGGAAACGAAAAATTTAGCAATATTTCCATTTGTAAAGGGGCACAACTCTAGAACGGTAAAGGTGACACCACCAAAGCTCAAACCTGATTTGTGCTTTAAGGTAATAAGCATTGTGTATAAGTTTCATAACATTTGGTTGAGGCAAACTAATGTTAGAGAACAGAAACGAAAAATTTAGCAATTCTTCCATTTGTAAAGGGGCATAACTCTAGAACGGTACAAGTGACGCCTTCAAAGTTCAAACTTGATCTGTGTTTTGAGGTAATAAGCATTGTGTATAAGTTTCATAACATTCGGTTGAGGCAAACTTAAGATAGAGAACGGAAACCAATTTTGAAACGTACGGAGGGACAAGGGTAAAACTTAATGCCCCCTCCGCTACTGCGGGGGCATAAAAATTAAAAGACACTTCTTGCAATGGGCTTTGAACATCGGTTTTTGTTCCGCAAAAATATTTGCATAAACATCATTTTAAGGACAATTTTGATTGTTTATTTTAAGGAACACACTTCGGATTAATTTTAGATTTTTAATCTTTTTGAAAATAATTTAACATGCTAAATTAATCCACTTAATATCAGGAAAAAGTTGCTACATAGATACTTTTATTTATATTTTAGGGAAAATGTATTTGTGAGGGACAGCGGGAATAAAAAGGCATGAAATGTCAATTTATTTTTTAATGAAAATTGGGAAAATAGGGTTGACGGATCTGTAAACCAACAAATTGAACAAGAGTGCACACGCTGAAATGTCTCGCCTTCTTTACTAACCATTGATATTATGTTGATAGTCCTAAATGTAAAGCTTTACTACAACTATCACATAAACTTAACATGATCCAAAAAAATGAGGTCAAGGTCTTATAAACCAATCGAGAAATACATGTACACCTTACAATCATTCAATACACTAAATATAGTTGACCTATTGCTTATAGTTTCTAAGAAACAGACTTAACCAAGAAAACTAAACATTGACCAATAAACCATGAAAATGAGTTCAAGGTCAGATGACACCTGCCAGCTAGACATGTACACCTTACAATCATTCCATACACCAAATATAGTAGACCTATTGCATACAGTATAAGAAAAACAGACCAAAACACAAAAACTTAACTATAACCACTGAACCATGAAAATGAGGTCAAGGTCAGATGAACCATGCCAGGCAGACATGTACAGCTTACAATCCTTCCATACAACAAATATAGTTGACCTATTACTTATCAGTTTAAGAAAAACAGACCAAAACACAAAAACTTAACACTGAGCAATGAACCGTGAAAATGAGGTCAAGGTCAAATAAAACATGCGAGACTGACATGTACATCATAAAATATTTCCATACACCAAATATAGTTGACCTATTGCATACAGTATAAGAAAAACAGACAAAAACTTAACTATAACCACTGAACCATGAAAATGAGGTCAAGGTCAGATGACACCAGCTAGTTGGACATGTACACCTTACAATCCTTCCATACATCAAATATACTAGACCTATTGGTTACAGTATCTGAGATATGGACTTGACCACCAAAACTTAACCTTGTTAACTGATCCATGAAATGAGGTTGAGGTCAAGTGAAGCCTGTCTGACGGGCATGAGGACCTTGCAAGGTATGCACATACCAAATATAGTTATCCTATTACTCATAATAAGAGAGAAATTAACATTACAAAAAAATCTTAACTTTTTTTTATAAGCAGTCACTGAACCATGAAAATGAGGTCAAGGACAATGGACATGTGACAGACAGAAACTTCGTAACATAAGGCATCTATATACAAAGTATGAAGCATCCAGGTCTTCCACCTTCTAAAATATAAAGCTTTTAAGAAGTTAGTTAACGCTGTCGCCGCCGGATCATAGGCTCGACAAAAACCCTGGCCTTAGGTTTGTTCGGGTCTTAAAAAAGTGCCTCCTATGCCCCCCATGCATTTATTTTGGAACAGCCCTAATAATTACTTTAGACTGTTCTATATCTTTGTTTTCTTTACTGTTGTTAGATTCTCCTTCTTCCATTTCTGCATCAAATATGTCCGCTGAAAAAAAAGGGTTGGTTCTTTATAAAAGACATGAAAATATTGTTATCCATAAGTTATATTATATATATATTAAGTTATGTTTTGTCTAAAGGGTCTTCAAAACCCTTAAATTTGACAGTCATGACAATTAAATTGAAGGGCCATAATTCAACCAATTGGTTGTCAACCTGAACGAAAAACACTTTATCAATAAGTCAACATAATATTATAATGTACCAAACATCACTTAATGATCTGCACACTTAAGAGAAAAAAGAAGAATGTGTCTGAGGACACGAATGCCCCCGCTCAAGCTTTGCAACGAAAATGGGACGAGCAGATTACTAGCCTGTCAACTCCAAGGTTGTGAGTTGAAACCAGGAATAGCCAGTTTTTTTTGCAAAAGGTTGGTTGTTCTCTCTTGGTACTTCTGCTGCCTCCACCAATAAATACTGGTCGCAATGAACTTTATATGGTCGCTGGACGTGCTTGTAGTGCCGTTTAAAACCAACAAACAAACAAAACACATTTTCAATTATTAAATCTTTAGGCAACTTACGATCAAAATCCATCTCATCGTCCTCATTATCTGATGGTAATAAATTCACAACTAGTTTTAGACGATCTTCCACATTCATTTTCATTGCTTTGTCTGCCTCGTCTCCAGCCTTTCTTACCAACATGTTCATGGAAAAGAAAGTTCCCCCCTTTTGGCATTCCTTGTCATCTGATCCTATGTATGAACGAACATTTCTAAAAAGACAAAGAACAAAATTGTATTAATTAAACTCATTATAGATACCAGGCTAAAAATTTTGTACCACAGACATTTTATTTTTCTAATGAAAAAATTATCAGAGTCACTTCTACATAAGTTTCAAAAGGTGGTCAGTTTTCGAACATTTTTAGCATTGAGTATATCAGTATATATAATGAGTAATTCTATGGTTGGTTAGGGTAACCAGGGGCTTCCAAAATTTGTCATTAAAGATAGTCCATTAAATTTTTCAGGAACAGCTCTCAGTTTCACAATTTTGGGTCCTCAATGCTCTTCAACTTTGTACTTTATTTGCCCTTTTTAACATTTTTGATTCAAGCGCCACTGATGAGTCTTTTTGTAGACGAAATTTGCGTATGGTGTACAAATTTTTAATTCTGGTATCTGTTATGAATTAGTTTGATACATATGGGACAGTGGCTATTTCAATGAGGAGGATGTAAAAGTTATATCACAGACATTTTTCTATGCATCTGCCTTGTCATGAGAGAATTGAGCAGAATGATTGTAAACAAATTTCAACTTTGACCCCTTTATTCTTCAAAAAAAACCCAGGAATCACAAATTACATGCTGATAACATGTTGTTGATCCCAACCATTATAACATAAGGAGATGTGGTATAATTGCCCATGAGACAACTACCTACAGTACAACCTGTGACTTCCTCTTAGTTATGTCCACCCTCTTGTATGGTCACCATCGAATGGTGGCCATTTATTGGGGTATTCAATCTTGAGATGTTGGCCATTTATTAGGGTCATAAAACATAGGTTGATGTTTTATCTAATTATGTTACCTGTTGAAATCAATCAGGGTTGAAGTTTTCAGCTTGTATGTTTCATTAAAATTTACCTGTACAGGTAACTCAGGTTTCTTCTCAAATTGACATTTCACCTTTTCTTGAAAATGTAGAATAGAATTTTTGTTTTAGTCTTTGTTAATTCATATCATTTGTTGATTTTTCTGTCTTTAAATTTACTTATTTTCCTTTTTTTCTAATGTTTTTATTTTTTTATGTTATTATTATTTTTTATTTGTTTTTTTTTATTCTTATTTTTTTAATTTCTTCTTGGAAAGAATCTTGAGTAGAAATGACAAAAAATCAAAGATAAGTTATTGACTAGCATTTGAAAGCAAGAGAGAATCCTTTAAATAATTATTTTTTCAGTTAAAAAAAAAGTTATTGTACATGATGTACATGGTATTCTATTGTTCGTTTGCATTATTAAATGAATTATTATTAATTATAACTTATAATCACTTTTTGTTGTGTATTATATCGTCGAAACTGCAGGACTGGCATATGCATCATACATATTCTTGGTATACATTTGCAAAGAATATTTCACTCAACTTAGGCCTTTTAGATAAAGTTGATAATTGTGGGGACTTGAACGAATTAGATTCTTTAAAGCCCTTGATTAAAAATAAATTTTAAGAAAAAAAATAAGAATATTTTTGAAAATAAAATAAAAACTTATAATGAAAACAGTAAACTCAAATGCTTCACTAAGTAAAGAATTAGTGATCATAATTTAGAAATAGAAAATGGTGAATAAAAATTCCTATAAAGGATAGAATTGTTTGTAAAATTAACATAACAACTTAGAAACAATCTATTTGAAAATTGTTTACATTCTCATAATAATGTCTCTGACCAGTTTATGAATAAAATCTTGAATCTTATGAATAAAATCTTAACCAAGAACAAAAAGTAAAAGAAATGCTAAACCTCTACATGCTCTATAACATGGAACATGTTTAAAATATTGGCTCCTTTATAAAAGAAAGTCATTAGAACTGAGGGCAGAAACCTAATAATTTTTTTCCATGTGTTTTGATTTCTTATAGAATTGTTATTTCTTTGCATTATAATGTTTGTTTTGGTTTTTTTTTGTCAGAAACTTGATTAAATTGTAATATGTAATGAACATTTTGAATATACATGTATTTATTCAATAGAGAAATAATGAATTGCCTAAATTTTATTTAGAATAAGTCCTAAAGATAATCTTAAACATTTGTTAAACAATGTTAAATGCAGTAAGTATAAACAATTTTGATTTTAGAAAATTAATTTGAGAAACACCTTTTCAATGAGAAAAGGCAGGCATTGTGAAAGTTTGCATTATATTAGAAGATGATATTCATTTATTATTCACTTGCCAAAAAAAAACATGTAAAAAATAACTTAAATTGATAGAATTATTTAAAAGTTATAACATCAAAACAAACATTTGCAAATAGTCATGAGAAAATTTTTACAAAAAAAAAGTTAGGAAGCTATATGTTCAACTAGTTTTATTATTTCATTTTATTTTAGAATTTTCTTGTCATAATCACAGTTATTAAATTTGACAAACACAAAAAGTCATATATTTTCCCTGAGACACTTTACCTGTAAGTTATGTAATTTTAACACTTCAATGCAGTCATGATTTCTCTTTATCCTTGACTAGTTTTTGATTAATACCTTGTGTATTAAGCAGCAGGGGGTATAATGATGGACATTTAGGGCCATCATGGTGACCATATTTTTTATGGCCACCATTAATAAGATTATGTCACAGGTAGTACTGTATGTCTATAACAACTAAAGGAGAAAGTCCAGGAAGGGCTAGTTTTGGCCTAAAACTAGAAGTACATCTGATGAAAGATTTTTGACATTTTTTAAACACTTAAGTGTCTACTTCAGTCGATTGTATTAGTTTGTGTAAAAGATTTGAACTCATTTGGTCACTAAAGGCGCTCAAATTTAAGCTGAAATATGAAAAACCTATCAAATATGCAATAAAACGTCACTTTTTAGACGTTTTTTGTCTAAAATGGAAGTGGTCGCATTTGTGCTCAGTCTCAACCTTTATATAGTGTTATGTATTATCATCAAATACAATATATATTTAAATATTAAGACAAAACACAAATGCAGCCACTTCCATTTTAGACAAAAACTGTCTTAAAATTAGCACAAATGCTACAATTGGGAACAATTTCGCATGAATTTACGATGCTATTACCTGATGCATGTACATTGTATGGTCAAAACAGTCCATATTTATGGAACAAAAGTATTTTACTTCAAAGAGATAAAAGTTAAAATTTCAACAAATTCTTAAAATGCTATATTTTGGGGCTAAAAAGAGGTTTTACCGGGCCTACTCCTTTGTTCAATATTCATCTTCAGTACTTGACTCTGTTTCACCTGATTAATTATGCCATAAGAACTTACTTAACCTTCACCCAGGACCTTGACACAGGGTCATCAAAAAACTGTACATGCACTTGAGCATTTTTTCCTCCTTTGACATGCGTGTTCTCTGTTGGATGGTTACAAACCAGGCTTGGCCACCATGGATAGCCCTCAAGTTTAGACCAAAGCAAATCTCCTAACTCATATTCTGTAAGAAACAAAATGAATCATTTAGCTATGCTATGCTACCCAAGGGGGTTCATAGAATCAAAGTGATAAAAGGTAGTTATGACTGGAAACTTATTTGGAACAGTCCATTTTTTTCAAACAATAGAGTAGGGTATACTAGATTTTATATTTGTCCTGTGAACATTGTTCCTACCTCTAAATATGCTAAAGTGAGGTTTCTTTTTGCATTTATTTGTATGGCAAAATTTGTTGGCTATTATAAGAAATATGTTTTATTTCTATCAAGTGATGTTAAACTCAACAAATTCTTCTACATGTACATAATGTACATTATCTTAATTCACTGAAATACTGCAATTGAGGATTCTTTAAACAAACTCAACCATTTCCAATATAAAATGTATTTCTCTCAGAATACAGACAATTTTTTTGTAAACTTGGTATAAGAGAAGAAGGGATACAAATGTATGGTGTACAAATTCTTAACACACAATCTCTAAACCAAAGTAAAGTACAGCTCTTTTACAGCTGTTGGTCTTTCACACAGTGCATCTTTGTTGGTCTCCTTAACCCTTTCACCGATAGCTGCCCAGACAGAAGCTACTCTGAGACGATGGCTTCCCTGGCTACTATTACTCAAGTGGGAGATCTTCATAATAAATGTCAATAAAAATGGAAGCGCCATGTTTACACTTTCATCCGGGTATTCAACAAAGAAAGATAACTTGTGTTTGCACTGTTTTGAGTGGGAAATGTAAAAGAGGTATTCCTATCCCTGTAAAACGGGACTCATCGTCAGCTGTCTGAAACGTGAATCCCGGTAAACCGGGTCTCATCGGCGAAAGGGTTAAGGGTTTCAAAACTGGTAAATAATTCCAAAATATGGGAATGATTTCCAAATGTTCTGCTTCTGCCAAATAATCCTGATAATGGCCACAATCAACAAACTGGTTACTGCCATGGATTTGGTGTGCACACTGAACTACACCCTCCCCCAAAATTTGAATTTAATTCAGCTTTGTCATCGACAGTGCATATACAACCCCAGGAGGAAAAGCCTTCCAATCCTGGATCGATGGTTCTTGGGAAGAATGAGTGTTCGCGGTATTCACAAAATGGAAGCATTTGTCATGCATATTTCCCAAAATCATTTCAGTGGTATTAGACCACCTTCCTGTGATATATATGGCCACTTTGTTCTAGTGATGTCCATTTTAGGTGTTGGACTACTTCAGAATCATAGGGAGAAGTGACTTCTCTTTTTGAAACTGACAGGGAGAAGTGGTGAGACTCAAAAGAGAAGTGCTTGATCACTGGCGGCACTACAATGTTTGGTTTTTACAATAATATGAATTATTCTTTAATAACTTCATAAATCGGGATAGTTGGCAGGTCTGCTTTATATTGTTCAATACATACCTGAGAATACAATTAAAGTAACAGTGGTTTCAGTTTATGTCTTAAATATTCATTTATAGTTATACAATTATCATGATTATATTTTTCCTTTTGTCAAAAACTACCAGCAAAATATCTAGCACAAAAAAGAAACTTTTTTTATATCAAAAAGGAAAAGATCAGGCTTGGTTTAAGTTTTGTCATAAATGTCTACTTGGTGTGTTCATATCAGATGTTATCACCCAAAGGGCAATTAACACCTATTTAATTACTCTTAATTACCTCTATTGTCTGACTTCAAGGAAATACAATTAAAGGTGATATAAGTTTTATGATCATAACGGTAATTAGACATGTTAGATGAAAGTTCAAAAATTCGGGCATCGATCGATTTTGCAGTAATGTATCATGTGTATTGAGACAAGAAAATAAGATCTTCAAAATAATTATAGCATGTATAGTGTCAGGGAAAATATTATAGCCGCAACACTAAAACGACCTGGGGAGTTAACTGTCAGTGTCATTGCATAATTTGTATATATGTCCCTTGAATTCTACAAGTCCCAGACCTCTATCACTGTAATGCAACCATGCTATTAAGAGACCACTAAGACCAATAAGGCCAAAAAAACTGTACCTTTAACTAGCTCATCATTCGATTTTGATGACTTCGCAGTTTGTTTTGGAGTTGAGTTGGCATTAGCTTTGTCCTTCAAATTCGGCGATCGCTTCGGTGACAATATTTCACTTGTATCGCTTACAGATCCACTACTCTTATTAATGCTTGGGCTTTTGCTAAAATAGGAGAAAAGCGTGTTTCCTTGCTTGGAAGGGGTTGGTTTTGGTCCCATGCCTTACGCGATTGTTTTGGCTAACTCCCGCGCTTTCGCACTTCCGGTAGAACTGGTTTCTGAAATAATTCTGACGATCCCGTACGAGGTTTTTTAATTTAAGTACAAAATGGAGTAAATTAAATTTTACATTAAAAATAAAGACTTTGTAGAGAAATTTCATTATGTTACTAGATCTTATCTTATATACCGCCTACAAATTATATGAATTTTCATGTTTATAATACCTGTTACCTGTTACCTATTCTGTACATTCCACCTTTTCCACATGAACCACCTCAGTTGGTAATTCCTCTTGAAGTGTAGAATCCCTTATCCTATATTTATTGAATATGCAGCATTAATGTTAAAAACTTCTTCTTTATACACTTATATACACCACCACCACACTTATTTATAAATATTCATACTGGTATATACAGTCATATAATAAAATCTAAAACTTGATAGATTCATCAACCGTCATTTTGTCCTTTATCTCACTTGTGCCTTTTTCCTCGTCAATAATATATATATATATATAAATATATATATATATCCACAATGCAAATTGACTGTAAAACTTACTCGTCTCAGCAAATGTCTGTTTCTCCTTTCTCATACTTATGACTACTCTTAGGATACACATTAAAGTCCTAAATCTTAGTCGTAGTATACCCCTATCATGAAAACCTTATTAACATTACAGACTTATTTATACTTATACTTAAGGTATTTAAATCCTTTATCACACTTACGTGATACTTTAGTCCTAGCCTCGAGAATTAAACTGTTTTGCCAAAAGTCATTCACTGCGTTATAAACCAATTTTTTCCAAATATGTTTTTCTGGAACTAAATCCAATACCTCTATAGGAGATGGCAATTCATACAGTTCTGTTAATTTTAAAATTTGAAGAAACCAACTTTTCGGAGTCCCTTGTTTTCAAAGCAAGCTGTCTTACAGCAATGCTGCGTTCAACAGATCCATGATTTTGAGCAATGTTCCGGTATAGGGAAAGCATTTTCTTGTGTATTTCGGATTCAATAGGTAGCTGACCAGTGAGAATTAAAACAGCAGAATTAGCAGTACGAGACGGCAGGTGCTGGATTTGTTTCAGCAATTGAAAATATCAGTTTTAGGTAATCGAATAACATCCAGGCCATACAGTAGCCTTGGTATGACAAAGCACTTTATCATGTGAACTGAGACCATTGGATTAATCCCATTCAAGCCATAGAGACCTGTACCCATCAACGCATATACTGTTTTACGGGCAGTTTGTATTTTATTTGGTATTACTTCTTTAACTCAAAATTTAGAACTTATGTCCCTTTTTTATTCCTAAGTGAGTAGCATTAATCGGAGTATTCAACTTTTGATCATTCATATACCAGGTATGTTCAGACTTGTCTCCTATTTTCAAGACACATGATTTCTGGTCACTTATAATATATCTAAACTTGTTTGCATGGGCCATTTGAATATCTATCATAGTTTGAAGATCATATGGATCGTTAGCTATCAATGTAACGTCGTCAGCTACAGTTGGAACACCACATTATATTTATCATATGCACGATCCTATTTTATTTTCCTCATAGATTTTAAGTAAAGAGTTAATAAAAACTTTATACGCAGTTGGAGACCATACACCTCCTTGACGGGCGCCTTGCTTTTCTTTAAAGCCACGTGAAAAGTTCCCTTCCCATTTTGCTTTTGTATTTAAGTCTTCATACCAAGCCCTGAATAATAACCAATTATCTCCTGAAATGTTCATTTTATGCATTTCTCTAAATAGTCAAGCATGCCATACTATATCGAACGCTTTTTTAGCATCAGTTAATCCAATATATATCGGTAAACGCTTTTCCTTAGCCTCTATTCTTAGTTCAGTTACTATCAACCCCGCTACAGTAGGAGATTCCCCTTCAGTAAATCCCTTTTGTAACCTACTTTGTTTACTAGTATTTTTAATGGAGCTTTTGTTCCAAGATAAATGTAATTTTTCTATAGTTTTTCCAACAGCACTAGTTATAGTTATACGTCTGTAAGAATTCGGATCTTCTTTTGGTTTTCCACCGTTTTTAAACAGAGGGCATCCTATCCCAATTTTTAGATTATTTGGGACTACAACAGTTTTAAAAATCAAGTTTATCAATTTTATCGGTATATTTATAACAGTATATCCCCCATATTTCAAGTGTTCTATGGTGAATTTATCAACATCTGGAGCTTTACCATTTTTAAAAGATAAAATATATTTATTCAATTCATACTCGGTCACTTCCTGAATCGGTTCTCTTGTACTTAATGTCTGTAAGCGTTTCAATATCATTATTAACCATGTTAAAGAATTTACTATCAATTCTATCTTGCTCAGATGGTGAAGCCAAATCTTCAAATTAATCAGCCCAAGCCCCCAAAATAGAGGCTGGATTATTATACAGTCTATTATTAACTTTTGAAATTGAAGTAGTGGATGACCTTGAATTTCTCTGCTTATTTACTAATGCAAAAAAATGTTTATCATTATTCTCATTTAATTCCATAATTTTGGTAAACGTATTTTCTCTCTTCTCAGCAGCCAATCTTCTTTGAGCAGATCGGAGTTTTTTTTTCTTTTGCTCTTTCATTCGAATATAGTTAATGCTAAATTTATTGTTTTTATTTCCATCATTTTTTCATTTCCAATAGTGAATTGTACCCACCTTAACAATTTCAGTCATTTCTGGTGTCCACTCCTTTTTTCTCTTAAATCGCTTTTTCCTTTTTGGACAAAGGCTTTCAGCGGTTGTCACAATAATGTTAGAAAAATTTGTTAAAATGTTCTCAATATTTTCCACTGATTCAAAAACAGACACTTCTTTAAAATCTTTTAATCTCTCTTGTTATAAAGTTTCATATTTTTGTTTATCAATATTATCCCATTTTATACGTAAAGGTCTAGGATTTTTAGTGCTTATATCCATCCTTTCAAGACAACAGTTAATGGAAATCATAATTGGATCATGAGTCGATAGATTTTGAAATTCACGGTTAAATGACATGTATTTCTTGGCCAACATCCTAGTTTCCACAAAATAGTCAATTTGAGATTCAAATGAAAAATGAAAAAAGGTGCTTAGCTTTTTACAAGCTGGTGGTATTGACAGTCCATTTGATTTCAAAAACTCATCAAAAACAGTGTCGCGAGGTATTTTACGCTCATTTCTATGTAGTGATGCATTCTAGCACCTCCTATGATTATGTCAGTAGTCGGCAGATATTTTTCTATCATTTCACTAAGCTCATCTAATATAGTTTTAAAGTCATCAATAGTGATATTACCACCTCTAGTTGGCATGTAGACACATATTAACACCAACGGTTGTTTTATACTAAAACGGATAGCTATTACTCTATTACATCCACCCGGTAAAAGTTCAACTTTTGTAATTTTTTGTTAACACCTATCGCAACACCAGCATGCCCCCTCCTCCTTTCTATTGGGTCATTTGTCTTATCGTCGTCAAAACATGTTGATAAGCCGTGTAATTCTAATTATAGCTTTGATTTGCATCTTTACTGGGACTATTATACTAATAATATAATAGTCCCAGATCTTTAGCACTGCTAACATGGCTAAGAAAAAAGCAAGAATATATTTATCATGTTTTTATAAGAGTAATGAAATTAATTATTTCAAAAAGACAGAAAATAAAATAAAGAACAGTATAACCAAGAGAAAACAATATCCTTAAAGGGGCATTAGCTGTCAAATTCATGAAAAATGTTATATTTAACATTGCCATAAAAGCGGGAGGTTTGGCTAGCCACAAAACCAGGTTCAACCCACCATTTTTTTCTTAAAATGTCCTGTACCAAGTCAGGAAAATGGCCATTGTTATATCATAGTTTGTTTCCGTATGTGTTACATTTTAATGTTATGTTTCTGTTGTGTTGTATTTCTCCTCTTATATTTGATGTGTTTTCCTCATTTTTGGTTTGTAACCCGGATTTGTTTTTTTTCTCAATCGATTTATGAATTTCGAACAGCGGTATACTACTGTTGCCTTTATTTATTCATGATCACAGATTTGACTTAAATTCTCAGATTTGATTCACAACATACTAAAACGAAAACTAAATTACAATAGTCAAAAAGAAACAATGAACAATGCATGGGTTCGTTATACTATATCAGCATTTCGTGTGTGTTTCAGACTAGACGCCATCTAATTAACCAACGAGATTATCTCCGAAGACTGCCGATACTCTTTCGACACGATATAAACATAACATATAAATATAAATAGACAGATAGGCCTAAGCAAGTGGAGTTGTGTAATTAAGATTTTTCCAGGTCTACAAGTTTGATTTCATGTCATAAATTTTAAAAAATGTAACATTATGAAGGATTTCTTATGGGCCGAATTGGTCAAAGAAATGTTTATTCTTATTGTGACTCTCTTGATTCAATTTTCAATGTTGACATTCTATTCTTTTAATAACTCAGCACGCTTATGGCATGCGTAACCCATCTTTAGCTACAGGTCAAGTATGGGTTATATGAATACGGGTTCAACTAAGGTTGAATTATTGACTTGCAAGTCAATGATACATTTTCGATGTTTTCGATCTGATTTTGACCAAATTGAACCAAACTGACTGCTAATAGCGAGATTTTATTCTGTTATTCCGCTTTAATAAACGTTTGAAACAAAACAAATGGTATTTTGATAATTATAAATAAAAAGATGTGGCATGAGTGCCAATGCGACAACTCTCCATCCAAGTCACAATGTAAAAAAAGTAAACAATTATAGGTCAAAGTACGATCTTCAACACGGAGCCTTGGCTAACACCGAACAGCAATTAACAGATAATTTCCTTTTAAAAGCAATGTGTCTTAACTTCATATGAAACGAGTTTCTTATAATTCTAATGTTATCGAAATTATTGAAAAAATGCATGCATATATACTAAACTAAGTAATCTATGCACGTTTTTTTTATATTTGTAAGAATATAGCTGAAACCCGATGGTACTCCGAACCGCGATGGTCACGCTGCAGTGCGATGGTTTGACGCTAAAGTGAGTTTTTGATGACGCTGAAGTGCGATGGTGGATTATGGCTCTATCTTGTTGATGGCTACGCCGAAGTGCGATGGTGGTAACGATGAAGTGCGATGGATTTCATAAATCAATGTTCACATGTCAATTTAATAGTCAATTTAGTAGTCAATACGTTGTTGGAAGTAGCTTTTCAGTTTTTTTAAGGTAAGACATCGAGAGTATAACCTGTTTAATTTAAAACAGTCTTGATGAATAGTCATTGCCTTTCCAGTGCTAACTGTAAAGTTGTAGTGTACTTTGTAAATAGCTTCAGACAAAAAAACAATTATTTATTATATATTGTTCATACAATCGTTTAGATATTGACCACTATAAATAAAGGCAACAGTAGTATACCGCTGTTCGAAATTCATATATCGATTGAGAAAAAAACAAATCCGGGTTACAAACTAAAACTGAGGGAAACACATCAAATATAAGAGGAGAACTACGACACAACAGAAACACAACATTAAAATGTAACACACACAGAAACGAACTATACTATAACAATGGCCATTTTCCTGACTTGGTACAGGACATTTTAAAGAAACAAATGGTGGGTTGAACCTGGTTGTGTGGCTAACCAAACCTCCCGCTTTTATGGCAATGTTAAATATATCATTAAAATGACAACATTACATGACAGGACTACAATACAAATAAATTGGAGAACATATAGGACAGAGAAACATACGAATAATAGCTAACAAAAGGAACCAGGTTTAAAATTTAATACGCAAGACGCGCGTTTCGTCCACACAAGACTAACCAGTGACGCTCAGATCAAAAAAGTACGAAAGCCAAAACAAGTACAAAGTTGAAGAGCATTGAGGACCAAAAGTTCCAAAAAGTTGTGCCAAATACGGGTAAGGTTATATGTCTGGGATAAGACAATCCTTAGTATTTAGAATAATTCATACTTTAGCAAACAGTAAATTTATAAAAAAAATTACTATATAATAGATATACATGATAACACCGAAGTGGTGACTAACTACAGAATAAAAACGGATACATAAAACAACATAAACCAGCACATAAAAATTCACAGCCGAGTTAGTCAAAGAGATCAACGCTAAAAAAAGGTGACGTCACATTTGAATTTCTGAAATTTCCCCAAAATAGGATAGAATTAGGATAGAATTCAAGATTTGGTTTATAATACTCATATAACATTTATCAATAACAATGAAAATTACAATACTAATTAATATAAAATGTGGTAGTAATAAGATAATTAAAGATGTCGGTGTTTGACCCAAACTAAAATCTAATTAACGAACTGGGTGATTAATAATCTTTACCATAACACACGAATACAACAGAAAAAAATACGATTTACAACTACAAACGATAAGACATTTGACAAAATCCGATGAGAATAACAAATATAACATTAAAACTAAATACATGAATTTTGGATAGAAAGGTACAGTGACACGTCTTTTAGCAATGCGAATTCACACTCAGCAAAACAGTCACAATCGGGAATAAGTCACGTTCGGTAATTAAAAGATCAGACGACGTAATGTCAAACCACAATCTAACACGTGGTAAAAATGTCCTTAGTTAGTTTGGACAAAGACACATGGTATGGATCGACCAATTCGTGATGGTGTCCGTAAAATTTACGGAGTGTCATTTTTAATCTGTTCTCCTCATACTTTTGTTGGAATACCGACTGTCTGTTGAAATATAAATCCTCCAAACTCAACAAATATATTGTCGATCAAAAAGTCCAACATTTTGATAATATCATCTCCAGTATATTTTCTGGTAGATTCAGTGTGGTTCTTTGCAAAATATGAATTATTGTAACCCAAAACAAGAAATTTGTATCTACGATTCTCATTTTTATAGAAAAAGCTCTGTTTAATGAGATGGTGAAGTCGATCTTTCAACTGAGCATGGGGAATAGTAGTGTAAAGCGTAGAAAAATCTAAAGTCTTTATGTTGCTGCAAAATTGCAAAGATTGTGATCGAAGATTAAGCAGTAGATCTTTCGAATTTTTGAGAATCCACATCTGGTTAACACCACTGGTAGAATATATCTCATCACAATATTTGGAAGCCCATCTTTAACTGTAGAAAGAATAGTAGTCAGTACTTTAGAAAGATGTTTAGTCGAACATTTTGATGACCCAGCTATGTATCGTTCTTTATATGGAGTTTTGTGAAGTTTTGGTATCCAGTATAATGATGGTAAATTTTCTTCGTTTTCTTTGATGTTGATACCAAAAGAAAGAAGGACAGATTTGTGATTTTGTAAAATTTCGTCCTTGGTAAAGAATATGTAGGATTACCAGTTGTTCTATTTATTCCAAGCTCTGTTGTGAGACATTGCAAATAATGGTTTTTACATATGAAGACAATATTTATCTTCTGGAACAACGACATATTTGTCATGCAAAGAGGATAAAGCATCCACAACATCCGGATTCTTGAAAGGTTAGTAACTCTTGTGCTCATAGTACATCGTAGTTTTTGAATGCGCTTCTGAATGCATGATCGAATAGCTTTGATCCATTCAGACAAAGTGTCCAGTTCTGGTTCGTCTGGTTCGCGCTTAGCCCATTTTCTTGCATAGTCCTCAACTGCATCCATCAGTAACCTGAAGTTGCTTTTCCAGTTGATGGGCTGGGGAATTCTATATTTTGGTCCCTTGGCTAACAACTCTCTTAGTTGTTCATTGGTAACGATGCCAAGGTCGCCAGTAATAACATGACCAGCTGGACTATAATTGTATTGAGACGATGCACATGAGCAATCCGGAGGCTTGGATTTCACATCTTTGAGGTTAAAGGCCTCTAAAACCCTCTTGTGGTTGAAAATCTTGGATGCAATAGACTTGGTGTAAGTATAAGAAATAACAGGTGTAGCTTTATGTTTGAAGTAATCAGGTATAGTTTTTTGTACAGATTTCTGGTGGAAAATATTGCTAATATTTACAGCATCTAAACCTTTATTGGCGAATTCTACCTTAAAAAAATTACGTTTTCCTCATTTTTGGATGTAGTCGATACGGGTTTGAATAGTCTATGGTTAGCAATGTCTATGATTATTGCAACTAATCTATACAGAACAGAACGAGAATCAGTAACGGAATTATTTTGGGCCTCTTGAAATAGTAAAAAAAGTTTTGACAATGGAATGGAGTATAATTTAGTTCTGATATGATGAATTCCGAAAGGTTTTTGAACAAACGTTAACAGACTATCAATTGTCATGGTGTGCACAGCAGGTGGTATATATTTTCTGTGACCATGAATTCTATTTCGTCGAGCAGAAGTGTTAAATAATTGTAATGTATTGACAGTACTACAACTGGGACTAGACAAAATACCTACACCATCAATTTTGTCATTACATAAACGGTACATAACAGGTTTTTTTCTTTCTTAAAAACCAGTACTTATTGCAATGACTGAAAGACGTAATAGTTATTTGAAATGCAAATCCTACGTCAAGTTGATTAGTCAGAACAGAACAAAATACGTTTTTTCACAATGCAATCGTAACTACTCGGCCAATCTCGCTTCGCCTACAATAACTAGGAAAAGTTACGAGAAAGTTGCGATTGTTCACAATGGAGAGTGTAAATAAGGGGAGATAACTCATAGAACACATGTGACTGTTTTTCCCTATTTAAGTGATTTTTGTGCAATTATTCATCAAAATAATGACAAAATGTATGTAAATTGTGTTCACCCATAATTGTTTGTTATTCAGATCTTAGGTGAATTTATAGCTTAGTTTTACAGGGTTATTTATTATTAGAATCTAAAAGAAATCAGAAATTATCAAAATATAGGAAAGTTGGATGTAAAATTCACTATCTTACAATTATCTGCCAAAATTGGATTTTTGATATTTTTTACAATACCCATTGGTCTTTTCACTGAAATTTATTCCATGAAAACATTTATGCCACTTTAGGAGATTTATGAACTCAAATTTCTTCGAAATGCACTGTGGCTTACAAGGCCTTATATGATATCCCAGTCCGAAGAATCCGTCGACACAAACAATTCCAGATATGATTAATCGTTATCTAAGAAGGTTATTTGCAGCAAATATAAGTTTAAATGGCCAGTCAAACTGTTAAGAAATAGATTTTACTGTGTTTAAAATATACATATTTTTCACTAACAATTAAGTGATTTTTAGGGCATTATGCAAATAAGGCTGTTGCTAAAAAATACTTTACTAAAAAAAATATGTCTAAGATGTATTTTTCTTTTTCCTTTATACCTGAGATTTCAAAAATAAAAAAAGTTTAGAAGAGTTCTGACTCCCATTTGGCCTTTTTTTATATTTTGAATGGTTTTCTGGCAGACTGGCTCTTAACAAAAATATAAAAATTCTACATTGGTCGAAAGTACTTTAATATTTTCTTAAACATATTCAACATTACATGAACATTACATTAACACATCTATAGTAATCAGCAGAAACTTGACTTGAATTTCAGATACTCATAAATGTCAATAAAAAAAAGAAAACATTCATGAAAAGTTTTAAGCGTTTATATCATTCGTTTATGTTATGCAGATTGCTTTATTTGAATATTGACGATCTGTTAAACAGTTCGTCGCTTTTCTATTCTTTATACTCACACGTATAGTGCTGACTAAACCTCTAACATGTTCATTGCATATGGATGGTTCAATGGATAAATATTATTTTTTCTACACACTATCTTTTTAATCTGGTCACGAAAGTCTTTAAGGCAAAACACATATATGACTGGATCCAACAATGGATTAAGTAGAATCAAAGTATTACAGTAATATATCCATTTTATGATGTCTTCACTTTGTCCAAAGAATACAGAATAAATGCCAACAAAACAGCTTGGAACATTAGCAGTAAGTGTAACTAAAACTACTATACCTACTGTTTTGAAAGCGTTTTTTGTCGTATTTGCTAATATGTTGTCGCTTAAATGCGCAGGGTTATTGTGCTGTTTCTTATAGATCCTCACCAGTGTAATCGTATAGATAACGACGATCAACGTACACAGTATTCCAGCAGGCATGCTCATAATTAAATCTACATAGTCGGTTGTTGTGCCAATATTGCACCATGAGACATGGTTATTGATGCGCAAAACATCAATTACAATTTGCAGAACTGAAACTAAATGGCAGGCAATACATCCACAAATAATTCCTATGTTTGACGTTAGTCTTCTTAAACTTTGCCTTTCTGTAATAAATGTTGCATTGAGACGCTCTAAGCACACAAGGAAACATTGATATAGAGAGAACATATATGTCCCTGATGTTATACCTGTTAAAAAAAGACACGCATAGTTAAGTGATTCGTCAAATCCGGAATCATATGCATTCAATCTATTGTAAATGATGATTTCAGTAAGAAAAAGAGTATTACTTATGCTCAAATTTAGAACCAACTTATGAAATCTCGAAGCTCGTAATTTTGGTGATTTAACAAACATGACAAGACAAAATATGTGTAAAAGCAGATCACAAGAGAGAACTACGAGAAATGCAATTGCTCGAAGCATTTTCACTTTGTCAAATACAATCCGTTCATATACATTTACAGATAAACCCGTCTCGACTGCAGGTTATTTATTTGTATGCTTATTTGTAGGTTATTATTTATTATATAAACTTTCCCTGGTGAAAAGGTGATCTTCCCCGGAAGTTTGTATGTTTGTATGATTTCTGATTGGTAGCTTATCTACAGAACGTATATAATTGGATGCTACTTTTTCTGTAAATAAATTGGCCTTATATATCGTTGATGAGTTTAATTGGAAATATGTCAATCTCACCGGAATGGATATGATTTATATTGGTCAGAAATGTACCAGTAATATGGAATAATCTTAAATATTTCATCTTATTTTCATTTATTTAATGTGTACTTGCTCTTATTTATACAATATTCTCAAGGTTTGAAATAAACGCTCGGATGTAAAATGTTCTTCAAATTATTTATTATAGAGTGAAAGCTTACAAATGTTTAATGATTATATATGTTTTTCTATGAATATTCCGAATGAAATCCCATAACGATCAGTTACTAAAGGCAGTCTAATTATAAATAATTATTGACCCCGAAGTGAACTATTGATTCGGTCAGTATCATTTCTTTGATTTGAAAATTGCTTCAATTTCAGATTCATCAGTGGCACAAACAAAAATCAAAATAGTTTAACGAACCTTATGCATGTTATAGTACGGGAAAATTTATTTTTAACCTAACAAACCTGTCTCATGATAAGGATGATATGAGATAATAGAGGGATGAATCGCAGGAATTTCAGTTGAATATCATTTATTTTGTGTTTTCATGAGGTCATTACATTTTCCCTAAATATATGGTTACAAGATGACTTTTTTAATTTTCTTTGTTGTGAGTTTTCCTGGAAATGGGAATCATATTCATTCCAAACATACATGATTTCTAGGAAATTTTCAAACCGTTATTGTCATTTGAGTCTGATAGGAAATTTAACAAAATTGGAATCACATTTTTTAAATCTAATTCTCCGAGATCAAATTATAGGTCACAACGTTTCAAAAAATTATTGTTTTCAGAAATCTTTCCAAATCGTTATTGTTCTGGGAGATATTTATGAGATTGAACAATATTGGAATTACATCCTTTTGGCAATCTGTATCTGTATCTATACGTAATCTTCATCTCTAATAAAGGTGATTGTGGGAATCCTCAATTTATCCATACCTCACATAAAATAACACAATACTGTACATTTAACTTAAAAATATTTACAGTTAAACGTATATGCAGAAATTCGTCAGTCGTGTCAGTCCTATGAAAATTGTGTCAAGGACCAGAAAAAAGAGTCTAGAGTACTACACAACTACATAATCGGATGAATACGACACAAGGACTGACAAATTCATAATACATCTCAACAACTCTGTTTAAACGGTGAAAAAATAAATAAAAGGGAAAAAAGAGGACAAGAAAAACTAAGAAAAATGCATCAATATATTACTTACATGTCTGTATTTCGATTACAACATTTCCTTAAATATATCGTTGCTTGGTGATTTTCCCAATTATCATTCTTTTCAGAAACTTTCATTATAAAATTAACCAGCATTTGAATTACTTTCTAGGAAATTCAATTGTTCAAAATAAATACGTTTATGCAAAATTCAGTTTCGAAGTTCAATCTGTTTATTTTTAAAATTTGGAATTAAAAGAGAAATTGTACTATTTGATTTACGTTGTAATCTATCAAGTATTAGTCAGCGATGGCAATTTATGAACACTTATTAATTTGTATAACATGTTATGCAAAGTCTTAACATTTTCTCGTATTTCTGTAATATATCAAAATCCGTTTGATCCCATAAACATATACCTTTAAATGGTTACTTTCAAACGAAACCTATAGCGAGAAAAATTAAGAATGGTGAATTATTCATAGATCTATCGACAAAGATACCAGGCATATAATTTAAACATCAGACAAAAGACACATCAATGCTACTGGTATAAATAGTTTAAAAGCCAAATAAATTTCAAGAGGATTGAGGACCCAATAGATCTTTTATTAGTAGTTTGTTTAAAAAAAAAACTGTTTTAGAGGAGTGATTTGAATGGGAATAATTCCTAAACGTGTTTATATATGTTTACACATGGTTATGAAAAAAAGGATTGTAATCGAAACCACACTTGTTTCACGGTTACCTTTAAGCATTTGTTGACAAATACGACGTTTTTGTGTCTCAATTTACTATCGACATGATTTCGCAGACTTAGATCCTTGATATATAATTAATTCATTCAAAGTTTTGTAAATTCGATTTAAAAGATTTGAATGTCTGTGAATGGAATAGTTCCAATGGTGTAATATTGTTTCATTGGAAAAAGCAGAAATATTTTGAGATTGTGAGAATTTGTGAATACATTGATCATGTTGATAGTCATGTAAGGAATTTAACGTGACCTTTGTTTTTGATATACGTTACTACAATACTATGAAGTGTGAAAATTCAAAATATAATTTGCCTCCAGATATGTTCGCGAAATATGAATTTTCTAAAATATAAGCTTTATTGGAGATTAAGCAAAATAAACAATAAGAATCTTTAACTAAATTATATATGAAATAGTGTGATATTTTATGATTGCTAATTAGACAACTATCGACCATAAAACCACATGACCTAGATGTTGGCAACTATTGATCACCGTGTTGTCTTCAACAATAAACAAAGCTAATACCGCATAGCAAACTGTAAACGTCCTCGGTTTTATATATGTTCAAATTAATAAAAGAAAACCAAATTTGATTTACAGCAAGACACGACAACCCCTGAATTGTAGGCTCCAGACTTTGGATTTAGCGGGGTTAAACTTGTTTGCGGGTGCTCTTCCTTTCACCTGTCCAGGGAGAGTCGTGTAAGTGACAACACAACATAAGAACAAACTGGTAAACTTCATTTTGTGTAACGCTTTTGAATAGAGCAATATCTGTACACAGTTATTTATACTAAGGACATTTCATAAGTAAACAATAACAAAACATTTCCTACGAATTCCATTTCCTGCTTCAGATTTTTTGGTTGTTAAACGTTGTCTAGGCTCTTCAAAACGTTCTTTATAGCTCCGTTCTTTAGAAATAAAATTCAATGTTAAAGTGTAAAATGTGAAATGCTTATTGATGAGACAGCATACAAACGACATAAAAAAACAAAAGACATCTTGAGGTCAACATAAACATAAAGTATACCAGCCCTGTTATCAACACTACCTTGCTGACATTGAATACTACTAATGCGAAAATTTTCTGTTTGTGAAATGTTTCAGTCATTGAAAAAACTAAGGTTTTCTACGTCGAGGCATAGCTGGCCTAAGTCAGATTTTGGGACAAATTACTTCATATTGTATACCTTTAGTTTGCAATGCTCTTCGTTAATTGGACCTTCCAATTATATTGATTCGATTCAACTGTGTAATCTTATATAAACGACATGCATATATGAAAAAATTAAAAACCTGGTATATTTAGTGAATTTATTCCACGTTACTTAACCTAAACAATGTAAATGACAATGGATGACATACAAAATTTGAAATAACGAAACTTATGAGCTATTCTAAAGAACAAATTAAAAATTACATACTATAGATAAGAAGATGTGGTATGAGTGCCAATGAGACAATATATAATGTCTTGACATAAAATTCTATTGAAATTAAAAATTGGAAAAAAAAGCGTAACATTGCACAACACGTTTGTGGTGATGGGAGGTTTGCTGTTGTCGGACGGAAAAAAGGTTTAAAACAAATCAATACTATATTATTTTGTACTACTCTAAATAGCATGCAAAAACACTAGAGTTAATGTTTAATTGAACAGACAATTCGTATAGGGTTTTCAAAAGGTGATGTTTCTGTTATACTGATGGGCTGTTAGTCTCCGATGATGTCATTTATTTATACAGTACGGTTAAAACACCCGAGTTAAACTACACCTTATACTATAGCTATTCCTTTGGGATACATTTTGTTCATGTAGTTCCTCCACGTGTTAAGATATTTTTACATCCTTGGCTTTGATTTTTGGGGGATTTGAACTTTCGTGATGAAACGTGTTTTTTTCATTTTGTATACACAAAAGTGGTTTAAAAGAAAACAAGGCTATAACGAGCACGTAATTCAGTAATAGTGCACTTTGAAAGGTTTATGTCAAAATCGTTAATGTAAACTATTAATATCAATTTGCAAATGTATATTCAGTTTCTCTTAATATTATTTCTCGAGATCAAAATAGGTCTAACAAAGATCTCCAACCAATACAAAAGAGGGACGAAAGATACCAGAGGGACAGTCAAACTCATAGATCGAAAACAAACTGACAACGCCATGGCCAAAAATAAAAAGACAAACAGACAAATAATAGTACAGATGACACAACATAGAAAACCAAAGACTTAGCAACACGAATCCCACCAAAAACTGGGGGTGATCTCAGGTGCTCCGGAAGGGTAAGCAGATCCTGCTCCACATGTGGCACCCGTCGTGTTGCTTATGTTATTACAAATCCGGTAAATAGTCTAATAAATGTCGAGGTAAATACTGGAAATATACATACTTGAAAAAAAGAGCAGCTATAAAAGCGTTGATCCTTTGCTTTTTTGTGTGGTTTTTTTTCTGTGCATATACAGATTTTGTGTTATCAATGGATTCCCCTTATCCTTTGTTTTTCTATTGAATCTATAGTAGCCACATACATATAACTAAACTGTCTATTCTACTTACTAGTACACTTAGTACAATAAAAAAAACTGGTAATAAATTGTTAAAATAAGGCTTTTGAAAATAGTGGCATTAATTACTTTTTGGAGTGTTAAAAATTGGAAGTACTTGATAAATTGCATGCTTATTTATTTTAATCATAAAAAACAGTTTATTAAAATAAAGTATGTCAATAAAGGTTTTGATTTTGTAAATATTGCCGGTATTTTTAACGACCATTCTGTTAAAGAACAAATTCCGGGATATTTTGATAATACTGAGCTCCCTCTTATTTGTTATATTTACAAGAAATCTACCTGGAAATTTGTGTTTAATTATAGCCAATTGTGTAAAGATGTTAATATCAGTGAAAATACACCTACTTCATGTAATTGCAGTAATTCCGAATACATTTATGGACCCATTTCCCATGTTATAACAGGAGATCTTAACATCGTTCAAGACCGAGAGTTAAAATCATTCCTCAGTAAAGGACCTAAATATCGTCCCCCGTCAATTATTAATTGGAATGAGTGTCGTAATATCATCCACGACTCACTCCATACTTACTGTTTGAAATGGATAAAACGGGAAAAAGCTGACAAAAAATCTTTGGACTCTTTTTTTAATTCAGTAATGAACATAGTTGATATACGTATTCAACATTTTAAAGAACATTTTACTCTTATCAATAACCACAATAAACCTATTTCTCGTATCAAACATAAACTAAAAGAACTAGCCAAGGAATTTGTTTTTGTCCCGGCCGATAAAGCTGCTAATAATATTATTATTGTTTGACGTAAATTTTACATTGAGGTTCTGAAAAAAGAAATCACCAATTCACCAACATTCCAACTGACTCCATTTTCAGAAAACGACATTTGTAACAAACATAAAATTTTAGCTACCGCTTTACAAGCAGAACCAAATACAATGAAAGTCCCAACTTTGTATTGGCTTCCGAAGCTACACAAAACACCTTACACATATAGATTCATTTCGTCTTCAAGCCATTGTTCCACTACTAAATTGTCTATTCTTCCTACCAGTACACTTGGTACAATCAAAAACCTGATAATAAATTGTTCAAATAAGGCCTTCGAAAATAGTGGAATTAATTACTTTTGGAGTGTCAAGAACTCGTTGGAAGTACTTGATAAATTGCATGCATATATTGGTGATTTTGAATCTGTTCAAAGTTTTGATTTTTCTACCCTATATACCACATTGCCTCACATTCTCATTAAGAAAAAATTCACACACCTAATTAAATGGGCATTTAAAAAGTCAGAATGTGAATATATATGTTCAAACTCTTTTATGTCATTTTTTAGTAGCAATAAACAAAAAACTATGTCAATTGGACATGCTTTGATACTATATATGCCCTTGAATTTTTACTAGATAACATTTTTGTTCGATTTGGAGATTCCGTATATCGTCAGGTTATCGGAATTCCAATGGGGACTAACTGTGCACCACTTATTGCGGACCTTTTTTGTATTGCTATGAGTTACAATTTATGACAAAAATCAGCAAAGACCCATCGAAACAACATCTGATACACAAATTCAATAATACTTTTAGATATTTGAATGATATTTTGGCTCTCAATAATGGCGACTTCAGTATGTATACTAAAGAAATTTATCCTGTTGAACTTACTTTAAATAAAGCTAATACTAACAATGACCACTGCCCTTTCCTCGATCTTGATATCTATATCATTAACGGAAAGCTTAATACTAAAATATATGATAAAAGAGATGATTTTTCATTTCCTATCGTTAATTATCCATTTTTAGATGGTGACGTTCCCTTGTCACCATCTTACGGTGTTTATATATCTCAACTTGTTCGATTCGCTCGTGTATGTAACAATGTTTTAGATTTTAACGAGAGAAATTTATGTATTACTGAAAAATTATTACACCAGGGTTTTTGATATCACAAACTAGTCAAAACATTTACTAAATTTTATCATCGGTATAAGGAAATCATTCGTAAATATAGCTCAACATGCAGACTTCTTATACGTTCAGGTATTTCACATCCAATTTTTTATGGAAATATTCTTTATAAAGCACAACAATGTCAGTATTCACCTCTGAAGCTAACAAAACCTTTAAATAGACTTATTAAGAAGGGATATAGTTACGATACTGTTGTCAGGTCATAAAAGATTGCATATTTTGGCGTTAATATTGATTCACTTATAGGGTCTTTACATCGGAACTAAACACATTTATTTAAAAACCAGTTGTTGGCATGACACGGGTTATGTTCTTCTCATATATGTTATGATGGTATGATACTAAACCCCTAACGGGACGGATTGTGCCTGATATTCATATGATGAAGACATAATCTTTCAATCAGTTTAATTGAAGTCTGGAGCTGGCATGTCAGTTAACTGCTAGTAGTCTGTTGTTATTTATGTATTATTGTCATTTTTTTTATTTTCTTTGGTTACATCTTCTGACATCAGACTCGGACTTTTCTTGAACTGAATTTTAATGTGCGTATTGTTATGCGTTTACTTTTCTACATTGGCTAGAGGTATAGGGAGAGGGTTGAGATCTCATAAACATGTTTAACCCCACCGCATTTTTGCGCCTGTCCCAAGTCAGGAGCCTCTGGCCTTTACTAGTTTTGTTTGTTTTTTAATTTTAGTTCATTTATATGTTTTGGAGTTTAGTGTGACGTCCATTTGCATTGAACTATTACACATTTTTGTTTAAGGACCAGCTGAAAGCCGCCTCCGGGTGCAGGATTTTCTCGGTGTGTTGAAGACCAATTGGTGGCCTTCGGCTGTTTTCAGCTCTTTGGTCGGGTTGTTGTCTCTTTGGCACATTCTCCATTTCCATTCTCAATTTTAAACTTTAAGCAAAGTAAAATAAACTTACTCAAAGAGCAAATTCCATGTATAGATACCTATCCATTGTTTATGAATCCATCTTGCCTATGGATTTTTGGGGTTATTTATGTCATTGGGGTGCTGTCTCGTTGACGTACACGCTTTATCTACTATCTTTATGGTCCGCTAAAGTCAAAATAAAAACTAACACATGTTATGATGATGCAGGCCACAGATGTGACAGTTTATGTTTCAAAATCAATCATATCAAAAGATACATGCATAAAATTTGCATACACTACAATTATAAGTACCAATTGTGAATTTAAATATACAATACTTTCATTACAATCTGAACCAATAAGCATATTATGTAATAAGTGAAAAGACAAATGTCATCAATTATTAAAATTGAAATTTTTGAAAAGTCAATCAATTTAGAGTTATCTCCCCTTGACTATAAATTTGTTAATAATAGTGTAACATCTCAACTTTTGGGAGCAGATACCGCCTCGTTTCGTCACCTTTTAACAATGAAAGAAACTCTTTTCAAGGTGGAAGTAGGGGAAGGAGGAGGGGATTAAAATATTTTATGAAATTGAGTGTCACCAAATTTCTGTACGTGTTCTTCCTTCGGCAGCTATTTGAAAAAGAGGCTGCATATTAAAACATGTGCTTGAAGTAGCGCCCCCATATCAATTACAAAATTCCTAAGAGTTTCAAGTCAGATAAACACCTATGTACTGTACAAAACTATTTTCTACATATTTCTAATATTTCTAACATTTACAAAACATGATATCAAAAGACTTAATACAATTAAAAGTTACAATCTTTCATTGTACCATAAAGTCACTTATGCTGCACATAAGTGTATTTATGGTCCGCTAAAGTCAAAATAAAAACTAACACATGTTATGATGATGCAGGCCACAGATGTGACAGTTTATTTTTCAAAATCAATCATATCAAAAGATACATGTATAAAATTTGCATACACTACAATTATAAGTACCAATTGTGAATTTAAATATACAATACTTTCATTACAATCTGAACCAATAAGCATATTATGTAATAAGTGAAAAGACAAATGTCATCAATTATTAAAATTGAAATTTTTGAAAAGTCAATCAATTTAGAGTTATCTCCCCTTGACTATAAATTTGTTAATAATAGTGTAACATCTCAACTTTTGGGAGCAGATACCGCCATGACGTATGAAGCTCTTATGGAGCTGAAAACGCTGCCCTAAAGTAAACCTGCATCACCCATCATCCTACTTATGCAAATGATAAAACTTACGATTCTATGTACTGTTTATAAACAAGTAAAAAATTATGCAACAAATGTATATACTAAAAATACACAATATACAGACATTGAGTCCCACGAATGTCCTTTATCCTAAAAGACACAATTTACAGACATTGTGTCCTACCTACGTATCTACTTTATACAACCAATCATAAACTAAAGAGACACAATTTACAGACATTGTGTCCTAACCATGTATCTACTTGATACAAACCAAATATACTAAAAAGACACAATTTACAGACATTGTGTCCTATCAATGTATCTACTTGATACAAACTAAAATATACTAAAAAGACACAATTTACAGACATTGTGTCCTATCAATGTATCTACTTGATACAAACTAAAATATACTAAAAGACACAATTTACAGACATTGTGTCCTATCAATGTATCTACTTGATACAAACCAAAATATACTAAAAAGACACAATTTACAGACATTGTGTCCTATCAATGTATCTACTTGATACAAACCAAAATATACTAAGAAGACACAATTTACAGACATTGTGTCCTATCAATGTATCTACTTGATGCAAACTAAAATATACTAAAAAGACACAATTTACAGACATTGTGTCCTATCAATGTATCTACTTGATACAAACCAAAATATACTAAAAAGACACAATTTACAGACATTGTGTCCTAACCATGTATCTACTTGATACAAACCAAAATATACTAAAAAGACACAATTTACAGACATTGTGTCAAACAAATATTTTTACTTGATGCAATAACAGACCAAGTTTGTTTACTATTGACTAAATTCTTACAGCAAAAACATGCATTCAATAATTGTATTAATACCTATTTTCCCTTTCAGATAACTGTATTTCCTTAAATATTGTTATAAGTTTACTGATAAATATTACTACATGTAAATGGGGGATTTTAAGATTCCAGTCCTGGCAAGCTGTTTTCTGTCAATTACTTCTCAGTAAAATTTGGTCATTTCAATGGTAAACGGATGAATTCCTGGTTTTAGGTTGTCCTTGTATCAGCTTAAATAAGCGTCATAATTCACCTTTCCCAATTGTCCACCGTTTCCATATAATATGAACTGTTATTCTGTTTGTGATATGTAATGAGCTGTGACCCACAAGCCCTGTACAAAATATAAAATAATAAACGGCAGTAATTCATTCACAAATTACGTCATTACATGATCAGTTGTGAGACAGATAAACATGACTAAAGGTTAGAAATTTGACCTGATTGTCTAATATATAATTTGAATGCATCGGATTTCCATCTACCTAAATTTCTTATGGTTTCTGTGGACAATCCTTTTGCACTTGCGTCGGTAGCAAAGCCTATCCTGAAACTATGAGGTTTGTAATATGCTCTGCTGAGCCCACAAAAGTTCAAAGCACCATTCAGAGCATGTTGGAATAATTGTCTAGAAACAGCTTCTCCACTGGAGTTGAGGAATAGTGGACCCGTTGTGTTTGTTCTCAAAGTTAAGTAACTAGTAAGTGCCGTTACTGCACAAATATTGTTATTTTTATTCTTAGCTATTTCTAAATGGAATTGTTTTCCATTTGAATGTTTGAAGTCCATGAAACTGATACTTAATTTTTCGTGTAACACAACAGTTTGACTTAAACTAATAACATGATTGTAATTTTTGTTGTTGACTGTCATCTCACCAATTCTTAAAAGAGCATGGTATGCTAGGGTGAACATTGCTTTGAATAGAATTTGATCATATCTATTAGATATTGTCTGTTTTAATGCATCAATTAATTGATTCAAAATTGTACTAGTAATTGGAAGTCTCATATCTTGATTTCTTCCCTTATGCACTGATTTCAGTACCTTATCAATAATGAATGAATCAGTTGGATCAGGCCAATTATTAATTTTGTGTGTAAAACCAATTGCTGAAATGTATGTTGAGATAGAACTTGATGCAAGATCTTTGTATTTCAAATGTGCTATAAATAGTATGAGATCTGAACTAGTAAGTGGTAACTGAAATCTAATGCCATATTCTTCAGCAAAACTCTTATAGTGGATAATTGCTCTTCTATAAGTTTTTTTGTGAGGATTCAGATAAGATGTTGTTAAAAATTTTATTTAAGGGTTTCTGTAGCTTGGCAAATCTGGTAGATTGGGAACTGGTTTGGGAACAGTGTCTGCCCATGGTGCTAACCGATGAAATTTCTGTACCTGTTGACGAGAAAGTGCATCTGCCAAAACATTTTTTGAACCATATATGTGTTTTGCCTTAAATTTCACATTGTTTCTCAAGCAGTGTAGAACTAGTCTCCTTATTAGGAACATAATTAACGCATCTTTAGATGTTTGTTTATTAATTACAGACACTAAAGCTATATTGTCTGTATGAAAATATATGCACTGGTTTTCAAATCGGTGGCCCCATATTTCAACTGCCAAGACTATGGGATATAGCTCTAAAAAGGCAATATTTTGTTTTTGCCATTTTGTGTCCCATTTGCCTAAGAACCACTGTGAACCAAACAAAGCACCATAACCGTATGTACCAGAGGCATCTGTAAACAAATGTAGCTGATCAGATGTTAACCAACGGTCTGATAAAATCAATGACTTCCCATTAAAATTCTTTAAAAAATTTTGCCATGTATTTAGATCTTGCTTAACTGATTTTGTCATTTGTATTCTATGAAAGGATTTTTTGACCCCAATTGTTAAGTCTATTAGTCTTCTCAGAAATGCCCTTCCTGGGATGACAACTGCACAAGCAAAGTTGAGTGTACCAATGATAGATTGAAGTTCCCTCAATGTAATTTTTTCTTTTTGTAACACTACGGTTAAAAGATTGTGACATTTATCAAGCTTATCAATTGGAAGTCTAACTTCCATCAACCTAGTGTCTATTTCGTAACCAACAAAACTCATAACCTGGGATGGCTGGAATGTTTTTTCCTTAGAAATTGGTATACCCATATCTTTACAAATTGCAAGAAAACGTTCTAATTTTTTCTTACACCCATCTTCGGTTTTGTCTACTATCATAAAATCATCTAAAATATGCACTATGTTTGGAATAAGTACTTTATTTTTTGCGATCCATTCAATGGCTGTGCTAAAATTTTCAAAAATTTGACAACTAGAACTACAACCCATTTGCAGATTTTTATCGTAATAGTATTTCCCCTCCCACATGAAGCCAAATAGTTTGTATTGTGATTCTTTTATGTTTATAATTCGAAATGCACTGGATATGTCGGTTTTTGCACAAAAACTTTTTATGAAATTGAGTGTCACCAAATTTCTGTACGTGTTCTTCCTTCGGCAGCTATTTGAAAAAGAGGCTGCATATTAAAACATGTGCTTGAAGTAGCGCCCCCATATCAATTACAAAATTCCTAAGAGTTTCAAGTCAGATAAACACCTATGTACTGTACAAAACTATTTTCTACATATTTCTAACATTTACAAAACATGATATCAAAAGACTTAATACAATTAAAAGTTACAATCTTTCATTGTACAATAAAGTCACTTATGCTGCACATAAGTGTATTTATATGTAAACGCTCTGTCGGCAATCTTTGAACAACTGTGTAGTCACACAAAAAGGCAACATATACGTCATTTGGTCTCTGGTGGATAGTTGTCTCATTTGCAATTATAACTTATCTCCTTGTTTTTATGCTATTGCCACCATTCATTTTTTTTTACAGCTTCCATGTTTAGCATAAAACCATTCCTGACAAGATATGTCCATTGCAAACAAAAACAATAAAATTCAAAGAATATGATATATTAATTTCTTTCGAACTGATGACAATTGCATAAATGTGTAGATAATATTTGAACAAAATAATATCTATTATTTTTTGTTCATAATTCCACACGAGATCTATAATCGCTCGAATTTATCGCATGACTATCTGCGCTTATATTGCGCTAATCATTGTTTTGAGCATTATGTCCACATAATGAATATATAAAATAATCTAATTAATGCAGATTTATTATGATCTTTAGTGGGAAGAAATTATATGCTTAAGTTTGTAACAAATCCGTTAAAATGACCATTTGTTTTGGACAAATGATTTTAAATAATGAACTATAAATCAAAATCGTATTATAGTTTTAAGACGACATTTAAAACTAACTTTTAATAAGGAGAGCAATATATACATTTATGCGGATCACTTGAAAAGGTTAAATATTTTCAATGTTGAGAAAAAAAGTATAACTAAAATATCAAACTCCAAGGTAAATTTAAAGGGGAAGTCAACAAAATCTAACAAAATCAAACATTATGAAACGGAACTCGTGGAAAATAAGAGTCAAATTCCTGACTTGATACAGTAATTTTCCGAAGTGAAAGTAGTGGGTTAAACCTGGTTTTACATCTAGCTAAACCGCCCACTTGTATGTTTCTAGTTCCGTTATATTGACAAAATGGGGTGAGCAATCAAAACAAACATAATAAGTTAATGTAATGAAACCGATTTCACTAAGTTTTGTTTAGTATGATTAGAAGATGTGGTATGAGTGCCAATGAGACAACTATCCATCCAAGTCACAATGTGTAAATCGTAAACAATTATATGTCAAAGTACGGCCTTCAACACGGAGCCTTGGCTCACACTGAACAGCAAGCTATAAAGGGCCCCAAAAATACTTGTATAAAACAATTCAAACAGGAAAGCCAACGGTCTTATCTATATAAAAAAACTAGAAACGAGAAACACTTATTCAGCCAGTCAAATAGGCTTAGAATGCACTGGTATGAGATAATACGCAGTACGTTTTAATTTTATTTGTATATGATATCGAATTAACCAAACTAAAGTTATACGTTAAATGTGATATTTAATCCTTTTATTAGACTTGTTAGATAAATGATTACAATTGACAATTGACAGTCACAAGTCTATAGTTGAGACATATGCATAAAGAATCATCGCTAAAGTATTAATGTCATTACTGATTTACTCGGTACACCAATAGTTTTTTTAACATGAATATAATAATCATGTTAGTGAAGTCTTTCCACCCAAAGATGATTATTTTTTGAATGGTTGGTGATAAAATTTTCCATAACATCAAATAAAGGTTTTACATACGAATTAGTTGGTTGGTACAATTTTGGTAGGTTAATTGAATAATTTTGCATTATGTCATATATGACGAGTTTTCGTTCATTAATCGATTGAGTGGCTTGGTTCGTTTGCTAGGTGAATGATTTATTGATTAAATGATAGTTGCAAAATGCTTAGAAAAGTTTCTGTTGTGCCGAGTTTTCCTCTTATAGTTGATATGTTTCCCTCGGTTTTCGTTTGTTACCCGGTTTTGTTTTTCTTAATCGAATTATGACTATTGAACAGCAGTATACTACTGTTGCCTTTATTTATTCAATAATGATGGTTTTATTCAATGATTGTTACTGTGATGTCCAGTGCCAAATATAAAACGCATATTATATACTCGAAGAATGGTAAATGTCCCTCCTCTAAATAAAGAGACATGCCAGAAACCAATTAATCTAAACAAACTATACGGCATTGGGTTCCTAGGAACAAACGAGAAAATAAGGAGGACTCGGTACTCCTGAAATTATAGGTTTTCAGATCAGTGCAAGATGTTTATTTGTATCTATTACATGGCATTTCTAGGAACATACAACAACTAAACACTCCTTTCCTCTCCCCTTTCATAAATTTTCTTTTTTCTAGGGATCATCGGAATTTATGTTTTGTTTATGTGTTGTGTGTCTATTTTGTTTTCATTGTAATTAGAATCCGACCTTGATCTGAACTTTCGTTTTTGGTTGTTCAACGGGTCTATATTTATCTGATCATTCTATCGTCTTTTCTTTTTCGTTTGTTCTTTAAAGAGAGGCCTGTATTTAAAAAGAGAGGCGGAAGATACCAAAATGATATTGAAACTAATAAGTGGACGAAAAATTTACAACGCCAAGGAAAAAAAAAAGAAGAAAGAATAAAAACACACTACGTCAAACAAAAGTATACTAAAAACAGCATAGAAAACTAAAGACTGAGCAACAGGAACCCCAAACAGAAACCGGAAGTGATCTCAGATGCTCAGAAATACAGAGGAAGTTAACGTTGTCCCCGTTTTATCTCTCTGTTGTAGGAGAGGGAGCATTTAATATGGTGACATGTATCTGAGTAAAGAATGCTTGTTAGATATTCGTTATTAGACGTCATACAAAAAGTCAATTAATGAATGAGTCAATATGAAATATGTTTCTCTTTACGTTATGCAAACTGTCAACAAATCAATCAATAAATCATTCCATTAATCAATCAACTAATACACCCAGCGACCAACCAACCCATCGATATGTAGAACTTGTCACTTGATATACGCAAATGCAAACATTTAATCAACCAACCAAGCAAATAAACACAAATCATGTTTACTTAGAAAATACGGAATGATATTAATAACCAATTGTTTGCTAACACCTATTAGCTATTACAATTATTATATAAGCTGGTAATGTACTGCTAATTATAAAATTCATACTTTTGGGATGATCCTTTATTTAAGTGTCTCAATTTTAGACTCTCGACTCTCAATTGTCAATTGTAAACATTTATCTAATATGTCTGATAAAACGGATAGTAAGCCACATTATCAATTGACCATGTATTGTCTAATAGCAAAACAGTTCAAATTTTAAATTATAATATGTATAAATCTACATAATCATTTGTTTGCAGTTAATCATATCTATTTTTAAAACATATATAATTTATAGAAAGTATTTAACTGAAGTATGGCGTCTAGTGACAAGCTGTACAATCAAGTTATACTACAAACAATTGATTACATATAAATAACATCAATTAGATAACAATTAAACATTTAAAGTGAAGTAAATCTTCGGTATTTTTGTTATACTTTTTTCTATGGCATACAAAGAAAAACGAATTTTAAAAATGTTGTAAGAACCTGAAACTTATATCAACAAACATATATCATATGTAAAAAATTCTGCACGAAATTTAATATATCAGTATGCTTTTATATCACGTGACTATTTGTGCTGAGATTTCGCAAATCATTGGTTTTCACATGAGAAATATGCCTGTAATATTAACAATTTAAATTTATTGATATTTTTAAGTGGAATTAACTGATATAATTATGTAACAAATCCGTTAACTGACCATTTATTCTGGACCGGTGATTTAAAAGAATGACCTATAAATTAGAAATTATAGAATCGTATTATAGTTTTAAAAGGTTATCAAAGACGCTTAAAACTAACTTTTGATTAGGAAAGCCATATGTGTATTGGGATAATTGAGAATGTTTTAAAATTTTCACTGTCAACATGGCTTCACGTAAGTTCTGTTTCGTACTAATGTTTTGGTAGATTGGCGGTCTAAATTAAAATCAATTGAACTTTTTCTTTATTTGTCAAAATGTAGTTTGATTATATTATACTTTTTTCTTAAATATATACAAAAGCAGTGGTCACGAAGCATTTTTCAGGTTAAAGGTTGCTATATAAAATTATGTAAATTTACTACATATCATTTCATAAAAGTTTGATCATCTGAGTTTTAAACACTTATTCTCTTGTTGTTTTGACATGTTATCTATTTTTTTGCATGACGAGATTTGACTCGTATCAAACTGTACGGAGTGTGATACGAAAAAGGGATACTAAAACTGCGTTAATCTGATTAGCTTATCTAGCATCATGAGACAATATCACGACATTTCCATTGGCTATTCGTTAGGTTATTGAAGACTTTCAAAGGTTAAGACGATGTACATTTCGTCCATTTCAACAGACATATGTAGATTTTTTCAATAACATACTAAACACTCACACTTTTCACCTGAAAATCTTATTTTTGTCTAATTTTATTACATTCTGAAGCGTGCAAACATTTTTAAGATGTCTGATGTTAAAATTAGACGCCGGAACAGAACATTTGACGTCAAACTGTTATGTTCAAGAGAATAGATCAACGATTCGCGGAATTCTTAATTTAACACAAAGAGTGTGTGGACCATAAGAGAAATAGGTTTCAAAATCTCGTGAGAATGTGATATCGCTTGATATAAAACCTCGTTATTTGATTTAAATAATAATAATAAACTCGCCGATGGCTCGTTTGTCATGATATTGAAATTAATTAACTCGAATTGATATCAAGCGATATCCAATTCTCACTAGTTATGAAACCTATAAATAATCATTTATAGTAAAAGTCTTTATATAATAAGATAAAAGACATAATTTTTTTCAATGAGAAGTCTTAAGAATAAATTACACTTCTTCATCTAAATTTTTATATTTTATTAAAGATCTACGCCGATTGCTTTTTCTATTTTACAATCCAATATGGCGGTAGACACTCTACCTCTTTTAAAAATAGAGAGAGAAACAATTTCTGGAAAGAAAAGTATGTGAGGACGATAAGAGCATATCATGTTAATTGTTTATTGATTACAACAATAAAGGAACAAATTTGATAAACGAATATTTTATATAATTTTGCATGTCTTAAACAATTATTAAATAATAAGAAACATAAAAAGGCCTTTCAGGTTATTTGTAATAAAATCGCAAGTTTCGTAGTATTTTAAACACTAAGTTCATCCGAATTGTAAAAGGTTGTATATTATACATAGTTAAAGATTTAGATTAAAACATATTTAATTGTTACGTTATAAAAACAAGGATTAAACACAAGTAATTACACTTAATAGGTATTCCCATTACACTAAATATATGTATAATTTTGTATGGGTATGCATCTGATGTTAAACCTTTATATTGAATAAAAAATATGCAATACATTTTATACAAAAAAAAAAAGATTTAAAGAAAGCGAAAACAAAGATTATAATGTCATTGTAAATGAATCGTTTGTATTCATAAATGATCAAACCGTTTTATTCTACCATGCATAATTGTTTATAGTATACATCAGGTCGTTGGCTTTTTTATTTATGAAAGTTGCACATTTTGTCAATCCTATTTTGTTTTTGCCTACAATACGCTAATTTTTTTCATTGTTGAAGGCCCTACGGTTACCTTTAGTTATTCACAATCCTTTTTTTTTTTGTAGATAGTTTATTCCATATGGCCTCATTATATATTATTGTCAACTGTAGTAAATCATTTTTCTTCATGAATTCTGTGTGACATAGTATAATAAAACAACCTCCAAAATAAAAACAATTGTTATGAAAGGCAATTGGGAACACAGTTCTTATTGTATCTGCCGTAATGATTGCCGGTGAAAGCGCGTGTAGTTTTCTTCAGTTATTCATTCTTTGAAAACGCCCATGACACTTTTAAATCGGTAAAAAAGATAAGAACCTTGAAAAAGAGCAAAATTATTATTATAGAACTAGAATTCTAAAGATTTTACATCAGATCATTTAAACTTTGTCTTACTTTAATTTGCGATAACAATATTGTTGCCAATTATTCAAATTCATGAAAACTCATCTACGGAAGTTATCTTTCTTATGCATGCTAAAACAGATTAGACACAGAAAAAACAACTAGTCTTATTCCTGTGACCGAAAGTAATTAAAATGCACTTTTCAAGCACTGAAAAGGACTCAAATCAAGTCTGATATAATTTGACTATACGTATTTGATGTGCTTAGTATTGGTCACTCTTTGAACATATTAACTGTTCCAGGTATTCTGTACATTGTAAAACGACAATGTATGACGTAAGGGCAAAGCATAACAAAAATCGTAGTATATATAATAGGAAACATATTTTGTTTAAACAGGATTGACTTTCAGTCCCAGCACAAATCTTCAGCCTTAGAAGTCATTACTGATTTACTTATCATAAATTTGTTGCAATTTGAATGAACTATAACAATCTCAGACAAGCCGGCAATGAGTGATCCAAAGCCGAACTTACGTCTGGAGCCAATTAAAGAAGATGACATTGTTGATTTTACCGCATCTCCAAACTCCAAACAAAAATCCTCACTTCTTGGGACAATAAGTCCAAAACTGAACTTCAAATTCTTTCCTAAGTCGACTTCATTGTTCCGATTGAAATGCACCACATCAAAATTAGGCTTAGATAGCAGGAGACCCAGTATTGAAGCATGGAAGGAAAAATATAAAGGAAGAAAATCATTAGATGGTGACTTTGAACATGTTGAAACAGATGACAATTCAGAAAATAATGGTGAATTTCCGAATGGAAAGATAAAATCTATTAACTCCTCCTTGGAATGGCTGAAAACAGAACTTGTAAGCATAAAATTCATATTTCTATGAACATTTATTATTTAAGTATAGATATGTATATACGGCCAAGTGTAAAAACAGAATTTATATGTACAAACTAGTTTATTTACTTAGTAGAAATTATATGTATACAATGTAATAAATGATTGCCAAGTAGACAACGATCAATGAAGACACAAGGGCAAAACTATGAATAATTACAGGGGATCAAACAGCCTTCAACAATGCAAATCCATATCATAGAGGATGGTATGAATGGCTTCGGGGAGAATAAGTTTGAATCAATTTGTATAAGAACAACGCACACAAAAGGCCAGAATTAAATTACAACAATAAACGAAAAACAAGACAATTAATGGATTAACGGTTCTTGACTTGGAACAGACACATAAATAATGAGTCAGGGTTTAAAATACAAATTGTATCTGATGTTTTTCAAAGTGGCAAGTTAACGATATCTATCCAGCTATGGTTAAAACAGAGACCTGAGATACCAAAGAGAGAATAAACTCAAAAGACTGAGAGATACCGACAAAATCATCGCAAAAACGAAAAACATCAAAAAGACAAACAACAGTCTACAAAACACTACATACAACACTAAAGACTAAACAACACACACCCAGCCAAAAACATGGGGTAATATCAGGTGCTCCTGAAGGGTAAGCTGATCCTACTTAAATGGAGTATTCGAAATCAACATTTAAAGGACAATGCACATCACGATAAATGAAAGCAACGAAAAATCGCATATCAATTGACGACTTGACGTATAAGGATTCCAATGAGGGAAGGGTGAGTTCTCCATTTCTGTATTCTTTAATTTTTAGGCAATTTGTCTATATTCGAATTTAATTTGCCCATCATACTCTGTTCTTTATTTTTTTGCCAATTTTTCACAATTCTTTTTTTTTTGTACCTCTACATGCTTTACTCTCTTTTTCCCCATAGTTCTCTTTATTGTAAAAATATCTAAACTCCTAGATAAATTAAAAATGAGGAAGTTCATGAAACCTGCAAAAGTCAAACGCTCGTCTATATCAATCCTCGGAACAATTGGAAAACACTGTCACACTCCTGAGTTGGTACAGGCATTCCTTAAAGAAAATTATTTGATCAATCTGGTTTTATTGCTAGCTAAAAATCCGATTGTATGTCAGTTGTTTATAGTTCCGGTATCTTGAAACAAATCAAGAGAAACTCAAATAGATATAATTGATTAACAAGTCAAAAGTAGAGATCCACTAGCCAACATTATGGAAACATACATCACAGTTTATATCCTTCTGCGTCATTTGGTCTCAGGTGGCGAGTTGTCTCATTGCCAATCATACCACATCTTCTTATTTGTATATCTTAGATATAAAGCACAACTCACTCAAAGTGTTAAAACAAATATACTTTGGGCTGGACAAAAATAGTCTGGCACATTTATCACGTGTCTTAGAATTAACAGTTCTTCTCAGAACTGAATGTGCATTCAACCATTCAGCAAAGCCAAATGAGATTATTTACTAAAAGCCAATATTGTCAACCCCCATTACAATTAACTGTGTAAGAACATGCACCAAATACAGTGCAACTTCATATTAATATTGCCCTTGGACTGAACTTATGTTTAGTTGAAAAGTCTTGAGCACTTCATCGTGTTTCTTCGAATTAACTCAAACAAAAAGCGAATGCACATTCATCCATCCAGCACATACAATGTTGTTTTTCAGCGTATAGAAATTTATAGCATATTATTAACAATGGACATCTGACTTTACTTTCGTTGTCTGTATGTTTCACAACCAAACAAAGCATTATAGAGGTAGTTTCGTTAGTCTCGTTAGTCACGTTAGCCTCGTTAGCCACGAAAAGCATAAAACTCAAAACAGATTGTATAACAAATCATGTGCAAAAATACGACTCGAAAAAGAATATATGTTTTAACGGAATGATAATACTGTCAACTTTACATAAAACTCATAATACTAATGAATCATACAATTTTTGTGCACAGTGTATAACCTTTAATTTTTGTTTACGTTTTCTTGAAAAGTTTTATGTATTTTTGTATTTTAAACAGACAAAACCATTTCTAACAGAAAAATTGATAGTTTAAATGAATTATAACCTCCACAACTTGTGCACCACATTTACAATATTGCAGTGGTGTTTGGTGACTATGTGGGAGCGACCTATACGAGTATACCATGGCATCATTCTATATACAAGCAGATTTGGACATAAGTCAATGAGACAGCAACCTTAACAACATATAAAAAACGATAAGACATCAAGAGAGCAACAATAGATTCTTGAAAGCGTCATATTGATATTCAAGTTTACAAAGTTATTTGATGGTCACCTTCAGAATAACTGCAATCACACTTTCAATATGGTACCTGTATATGCTTACAATAAATTTTTAACTGCGAAATAAATTGTGTTTGGTAGGGTATACGTCATTTGAGATTATATGTGAAACGCATGGAGACGAGAAGCGATAAATATTCAAACTTTGTTCAATACACAATGGAGGTATCGTTTTTCAATGAAAAGAGGTGCGAGGGGAGGGGGCAATACATTTACTCCATGAAAATTCTAGTTGCAACTATTCTAAAGGGTAATCTTCGTTATCATAGCAATAAGAAACATTACCATCAATGGCCATGCCTTTTTAAGAAAAATTCAATATTTGAGATACTTATATTACAGACTCAAATGAAGAAGCAGGACCAAGCACTGGCATCACAATTTCTAAAAATAAAAAAAGCAATATACAAACTTAAGCTTGAATGGAGTTGCCTTGATCACCAGTGTATGATTGAAGACGCAGAAACAGATATAGACGCATTAGAGGAACTGAGAAGAGTTACCGATCTACCACTTCAGTCCGAAATTGATCTTTCTTTGAAAGAGAAAGGATTTACTAAATTCAATGTGTCAACTAGAAGATATTCTATGGCATAATAATATTTAATCAGGTCTCTCACTCTATCATATGTTGTAGGCATCGTCATTTTGTAACAATAAAGATTAATTTATTTCACAGTAGATTATGTGTGCTAGACACATTTTCCGTTTTTGATGTAAAACTCCTGTTTCTACGATTCTTTTCCAATCAATTCTTGATGTATAAGTTATGGTTTCCAAATTATGTCTTTCCAATCGTTTTTGCATTCATTTTGCCAAAAGATTATGTAAGGAAATTTTAGCTTTCTCGTGGTTAATGTTTAAAAAAAGGGGTTCGTGATTTTGTTTTCAATTTTCTATTCTATTTGAAGTATTACACATCATTTCAAAAAAGATCTTTCTACTTGCGATTATTCAACGCCAAATATCACACATGTCACAATTCAGCAGTCAAAGAAAACATACAAAACCATGGCCAATTAAAAAATTCGGAAAGATCAACAAAAGTGTACAAAACATTACACAGAAAACTAAAGACATGGCAACACAAATAAAGGGTCATACAGAAGCTTCTGAAAGGTAGGCAGACCCTGTTTCACAAGTGTCAACTGTCCTACTTGTCGCTCATGTCCATTTGAAGTTCGGTAATAAATCTCATTCGGTGATGTCACTATCAAATGAAGAGGTTGGAGTTTTGGCTACGACAATAAGGTATCCATGGTCATTTGTGATGCGGATATCCCACTAAGATCATAATGACATCGGATTCCCTAAAGAATTGACTTTAAAACTAAATAAAAATAACACTGTATAAATGTTATGCGTCCGAAGGTTTTTTTCTGGATTAACTTTCGTCCGGAAGCCGAATATTTTAAAAGTCAAGGATACTGTAAACCAACTTATTTTCGCGAATACTTCATTTCGCGTTTAGCCCTTTCTAGCCCATTTCGCGATTCTCAAATTTTACTTGATGTAGATAAATAAGGAAAAATCCAAGTTTTACATATTCGCAACGATTTATATTCGCGTTATTTTTCTGCACGCGAAAGTCGCGAAAATTAGTTGGTTTACAGTATATAAGAACCGAAACTACACTAATTGAAGAGCTTCATGACCATAAAAGACATATTTTAAACAATTATTAACCCTTGCTTTATAGTTAAATATTTTGACAAGACGATTAACTGTCTTGGTAATATCGTTCCACAACATTGTGTATATTTATAAGCACATATTTACCAATCATATAGTAAGCCATGAATAGAAGTTGATACTCACCAATTTAGAATACAATAGGAAGAGATGGTCAATTAAGTATAAATATGAGGTACTGGAAGAGTTTACATAAAAAGATAATGATGGCTCAAACACTATTTGCTAGAGAGAAATGGTCTAAGATATTCAAGAATACATAATCGAGGACTCCATTTAGATCCTCTTGTGCGAATAATGTTGGTGCGAAACGGATATCACTGTTATAATTGTATCTGTAGATATCTAAGAAATACTTACTGATATTCGTCTGCAGTGTAATCATTTCTCGACATAAACACATTTATTAGCAAAAATTAGTCAATGCGTGGTCGTAACATTGTCAGTTTTTAGTTCTCAAGTGGCATAAGTATTCTAATAGACACCTGAAGACAATGGGTAGGCCGAGGTTTTAGTCTGGTTCCAAAGAGTGGATTGTGTTATTTATTTGATTTGAATTGACCCATAGGAACTTATTTTAAAAAGCATAAATATGTACAGCAATAACTGTCCTTTCATAGATTTATATATTGCAGTTTCAACTCTGTACGAATATTAAAAAAATATCAAAAACCACATCTCCTTGTTTATAAGTAAATACATTGTATTTTATCAAGACTTGATAAAATTACCTCCATCTGTACGCGTGCAGTGACATTTTGATGTGCATTTGTTTTTTGTTCAGACATATCCTGTAAATACAATGTATTTACTTATATACAAGAAGATGTAGTATGATTGCAAATGAGACAACTCTTCACAAGGGACAAAATGCAACAGAAATTAAAAACTATGGTTTTTAAAACAATTCAGCTACATATGAGTACCGGAAACTGAAATTATCAAAGATGCTTTGTTTCTTGATTGTTACTTTCACAGGTTCAACAAACAATCAGCATTCACACGAAAACCAACGGTGCTCCTCTTCTTGTCAACTTGTTTCTTTATTTATATGAGGCTGACTTCATACAGGAACCTCTAAAGGAAAAACAAGAAGTTAACAGAAAAATGAAGATGTGGTATGAGTGCCAATGAAACAACTCTCCATCCAACTCACAATGTGTCAAAAGTAAACAGTTATAGGTCATAGCACGGCCTTCAATACGGAGCCTTGGCTAACACATAAAGTGCCACAAAATAACCAGTGTAAAACAATTCAATCAGAAAAACCAACGATCTTATCTATATAAAAACGAGAAACGAGAAACACTTATGAACCACATCAACAAACGACAACCACTTAACAACAGGTTCCTGATTAAAAATAGGTGCAAACAATGCAGCGGGCTTGAATGATTTTACATGCGCCAACCTTCACCCAAACCTGAAATAGTAATGTAACATTACAACATAGACACACTATAAAATATCAATTGAAATGGCTTAACTCAATCAAAAGAAGTATTAACAAAATCAAGTAAACATACACTGAACGAATAAATTTGATATGTGACACAATGTAAATACAATATTAATAAAAAAACGGGGAGATGTAAAACAATATCAGAAAGACAACTATAACCTTGGACAAAATGGCTTTAAATAAATAACGTACACAGGTTAAATATAATTATTTTGTTGTAAGGAGAACATGGAGTACGGAAATATTTTTTACAAAAAAAAATAAATTTGTTGTTCATAGTACGAGCACAATATCCTTTAACATCATTTTCCGCTATATAAATGATGTTCTCTCACTAAATGATTCAAGATTTAATGGTCATTTTAAACTCGTCTACCCTTCGAACTTAAGATAAAGAATACAACAAATACAGTTAAGTCTGCCTCATAGCCTGACTTACATACAGAAATTGACATCTAGGGTCGGTTGAAAACAAAACTTTACGAAAAAAAAGAGATTATTTAAGCTTCCCAATTGTGAACTTTACATTTCTGTGTAGAAATATTTCAGCAGCCCCCTCATACGGAAAATATATCTCCCAGTCGATACGATATTCTAGGGCTTGTATTTCATATCAGAAATTTGCTGCTATTAAGGAAGCTTTTGAACCAAGAGATCCAAATGATGAAGTTTAAGTCATCCCTTCGTTAATTTTATGAGTTGGTTGACCGTTATGGAATATCAGTTTCAAAGATAACAACGGATATGTCCCCTGTTTCTCTAATGTGACGAACCGAATAAGATTTATCACCGGGTTTGTACTAACATGAGCAACACAACAGGATCTGCTCACCCCCCGGAACATCTTAGATCACCCACAGTATTTGGTAGGGCTCGTGTTGCTCAATCTTAATTTTCTATGTTGTGTTTCATGTACTTTTTTTTTTGTTTTCTTATTTTTTTGTTTTTTTTGCAAAGCGTTGACACTTTATTTTCGACTTATGCGTTTCAATTTTCTTTTGGAATCTTTGGCCTCTCTTTTAAATAGCATAATTTCACAAAATATAAAATATGCACATGTACAATTTAAGCACAACTGTGCATAATATCATTAGCCTTCTATCCATATTTTTCCGTTTACAAAAGATGTTTTGTAAGTTTTAAAAATGAATCAAGTTTCACCAAACATAATATGCACATCTACATATTATGCGGTATAGGTGTTCCAAAGATACCAGGATTATCATTTGGTACGCAAAAGCTCGTTTCATTTTTATAAACCAAACGGTAGCATTCGAAAACAAACATTTGGAGGGCGAAGTTTATTATGAATTTGATAAGCAATGCATACAAACAAATAACTGAATGTACATACTGTATATACACTTAATATCAACATATCTTTTATAATCATATTAAAAAGTATCTGGTGGATTTGGATCAGCAACTTGATATCAATTTCACCTGGATATTTTTCGTGTTTATAGCAAACACTATATATTTGTGTGTGCATAATTATACTTTCAAGCAACCGTTGCAAGTAACCGGTTTCTGACTGATTTATTTCCTGAAATTGCTAAAGCAAAAAGAGGCTAAAATATAAGGCACATTTATATTTTATCTGATTTTCGCCTGTTATATTATAATAACAGTAAAAATGGATAGGTTGGAATTTGTTTGGGTAGGCTTTAGAAACATATAAATCGTAAGAGCCATTTTTACATGCAAAATTAACTTCTTTAGTAGTATTAATGATTAAATAGGTATAAAAACTGTAATAGGTCGCGCCTGGCCGGACACCGAAATTGATAAACCAATTGTGCCAGTCTCACTATAAAAATAAATATAAAAAATAACGACTGTGCAAGTCTCTAAAAGAATGTCAGAGCTACACATAAACCATATAGGTGATAATAGTATCAATTCTTTGCATTCTATAAAACGATGAATTATTAAATGATATGAGCAAATCAGCCCTAAATCAGCATGTGTAGTACTGATGACGTTGCCCTGTTAATATAAATCATGAATTAATATTGCTTTTCGGACCGGTCCAATACGAAAAAAGCCTATTAGCTCATGGGCTAATAATGGACGTCCATTTCCGGTTGCATTTTTTAACCGTATCGAACTATGGGCTAATACGGGACGTTCACTTCCGGTTTTATTTTTTCACGCCTTACTTAATTTTGGACGTATCGTTTTTTTCATAAGATACATTTTCATATTATAAAATTGAGAATGGAAATGGGGAATGTGTCAAAGAAACAACAACCCGACCACAGAGCAGACAACAACTGAAGGCCACCAATGGGTCTTCAATGCAGCGAGAAACTCCCGCACCCGGAGGCGTCCTTCAGCTGGCCCCTAAACAAATATGTATACTAGTTCAGTGATAATGGACGTCATACTAAACTCCAAATTATACACAAGAAACCAAAATTAAAAATGATACAAGACCAACAAAGGCCAGAGGCTCCTGACTTGGGACAGGCGCAAAAATGCGGCGGGGTTAAACATGTTTTTGAGATCTCAACCCTCCACCTATACCTCCAGCCAATGTAGAAAAAACAAACACACAACAGTACGCACAGTAAAACTCAGTTCAAGAGAAGTCCGAGTCCGCTGTCAGAGTAGGAAACAAAAGAAAATAAACAAAATGACAATAATACATAAATAACAACAGACTACTAGCAGTTACTGACATGCCAGCTCCAGACCTCAATTAAACTGAGTGAAAGATTATGTCTTCATCATATGAATATCAGGCACAATCCCTCCTATTAGGGGTTTAGTATTATACCATCATAAAATATATGAGAAGAACATAACCCGTGTCATGCCAACAACTGGTTTTAGAATAAATATGTTTAATTCCGATGTAATTTTTTAACTCTATACAACAGTATAGACTGCACAACACACCCAACCAAAAACATGGGGTAATATCAGATGCTCCTGAAGGGTAAGCAGATCCTACTTAAATGGAGTATCAAAAATCTAAATTTAAAGGACAATACACAAGATAAATAAAAGCAACGAAAAATCGCATATCAATTGACGACTTGAGTTCTCCATTTCTGTATTCTTTAATTTTTTAGGCAATTTTTCTATATTCGATATTAGTTTGCCCATTATACTCTGTTTTTTTTTTTTTGCCAATTTTTCACAATTTTTTTTTTTACCTTTACATGCCATACTCTCTTTTTTCCCCATAATTCTTTTTATTGTAAAAAAATCTAAACTCCTAGATAAATTTAAAAATGAAGAAGTTCATGAAACCTGCCAAAGCAAAAAGTCTATATCAATCCTCGGAACAACTGGAAAACACTGTCACACTCCTGAGTTGGTACAGGCATTCTTTATAGAAAATATTTGATCAATCTGGTTTTCTTGCTAGCTAAAAGTCCGATTGTATGTCACTTGTTTATAGTTCCGTTATCTTGAAAAAATCAAGAGCAACTCAAATAGATATAATTGGTTAACAAGTCAAAAGTAGAGATCCAGTGGCCAACATTATGCAAACATACACATCACAGTTTATAACCTTCTGCGTCATTTGGTCTCAGGTTGCGAGTTGTCTCTTTGACAATCATACCACATTTTCTTATTTTTATATCTTAGATATAAAGCACAACTCACTCAAAGTATTAAAACAAATATACTTTGGACTGGACTTATGTTTGACCAAAGATAGTCTGGCACATTTAACGCAGAAACAGATATAGACGCATTAGAGGAACTGAGAAGAGTTACCGATCTACCACTTCAGTCCGAAATTGATCTTTCTTTGAAAGAGAAAGGATTTACTAAATTTAATGTGTCAACTAGAAGATATTCTATGGGATAGTAATATTTAATCAGGTCTCTCACTCTATCATATGATGTAGGCATCGTCATTTTGTAACAATCAAGATTAATTTATTTCACAGTAGATTATGTGTGCTAGACAAATTTTCCGTTTTTGATGTAAAACTTCTGTTTCTGTGATTCTTTTCCAATCAATTCATGATGTATAAGTTATGGTTTCCAAATTATGTCTTTCCAATCGATTCTGCATTCATTTTGCCAAAAGATTATGTAAGGAAATTTTAGCTTTCTCATGGTTAATGTTTAAAAAGGGGTTCGTGATTTTGTTTTCAATTTTCTTTTCTATTTGAAGTATTACACATCATTTCAAAAAGGTCTTTCTACATGCGAGTATTCAACGCCAAATATCACACATGTCACTGTTCGGGAGTCGAAGAAAACATACAAAACCATGGCCAAATAAAAAATTCGGAAAGATAAACAAAAGTGTACAAAACATTACACAGAAAACTAAAGACATGGCAACACAAATAAAGGGTCATACAGAAGCTTCTGAAAGGTAGGCAGACCCTGTTTCACAAGTGTCAACTGTGTCATGTCCATTTGAAATTCGGTGATAAATCTCATTCGGTGATGTCACTATCAAATGAAAAGGGTGGAGTTTTGGCTACGACAATAAGGCATCCATGGTCATTTGTGATGTGGATATCCCTTTAAGATCATAATGACATCCCTACAGAAATGACTTTGAAAAACATGAAAATAACACTGTATAAATGTTATGCGTCCGAAGGTTTTTTTCTGGATTAACCTCCGTCCGGAAGCCGAATATTTGAAAAGTCAAGGGTACTGTAAACCAACTTATGTTCGCGGATACTTCATTTAGCCCTTTCTAGCCCATTTTGCGATTCTCAAATTTACTTGATGTAGATAAATAAGGAAAAATCCAAGTTTTACATATTCGCAACAATTTATATTCGCGTTATTTTTCTGCTCGCGAAAGTCGCGAAAATAAATCGCTCGCAAAAATTAGTTGGTTTACAGTATACAAGAACCGAAACTATACTAGTTGAAGAGCTTCATGACCAAAAAAGACATTTCAAACAATTATTAACCCTTGCTTAATAGTTAAATATTTTGACAAGACGATTAACTGTCTTGGTAATATCGTTCCACAACATTGTGTATATTTATAAGCACATATTAACCAATGACATAGTAAGCCATGAATAGAAGTTGATACTCACCAATTTAGAATACAATAGAAAGAGATGGTCAATTAAGTATAAGTATGAGGTATTGGAAAAGTTTACAGAAAAGATAATGATTTCCCAAACACTATTGGCTAGAGAGAAATGGTCTAAGATATTCAAGAATACATAATTGAGGACTCCATTTAGATCCTCTTGTGCGAATAGTGTTGGTGCGATTCGGATGTCACGATTATAATTGTATCTGTAGATATCTAAGAAATACTCACTAGTATTCGTCTGCAGTGTAATCATTTCTCGACATAAACACATTTGTTAGCAAAAAATAATCAATGCGTGGTCGTAACATTGTCAGTTTTTAGTTCTCAAGTGGCAGAAGTATTCTAATAGACACCTGAAGACAATGGGTGGGCCGAGGTTTAGTCTGGTTCTTAAGAGTGGATTGTGTTATTTATTTGATTTGAATTGACCCAACGTAACTTATTTTAAAAAACATCAATATGTACAGCAATAACTGTCCTTTAATAGATTTATATATTGCAGTTTTAACTCTGAACGAAAATAAAAAAAATATTAAAAACCACATCTCCTTGTTTATAAGTAAATACATTCTATTGTATCAAGACTTGATAAATTTACCTCCATCTTTACGCGTGCAGTGACATTTTGATGTGCATTTTTTTTTGTTCAGACATGTCCCGTAAATACAATGTATTTACTTATATGCAAGAAGATGTAGTGTGATTGCAAATGAGACAACTCTTCGTAAGAGACCAAATGACACAGAAATTAAAAAACTACGGTTTTTAAAACATTCAGCTACATATGAGTACCGGAAACTAACATTATCAGAGATGCTTTGTTTCTTGATTGTTACGTTCACAGGTTCAACAAATAATCAGCATTCACATGAAAACCAACTCTTCTTGTCAACTTGTTTCTTTATTCATATGAGGCTGACTTCATACAGGAACCTCTTAAGAAAAAAAAAGAAGTTAACAGAAAAATGAAGATATGGTATGAGTGCCAATGAGACAACTCTCCATCCAACTCACAATGTGTAAAAAGTAAACAATTATAGGTCATAGCACGGCCTTCAATACGGAGCCTTGGCTCACACATACAGTGCGTCAAAATAACTAGTGTAAAACAATTCAATCAGGAAAACCAACGATCTTATTTATATAAAAAACGAGAAACGAGAAACACTTATGAACCACATCAACAAACGACAACCACTTAGCAACAGATTCCTGATTAAAAATAGGTGCAAAATATGCAGCGGGTTTGAATGTTTTAACAGGCGCCAATCCATCACCCTAACCTGAAAGAGTAGTGTAACATTACAACATAGACACACTATAAAATATCAATTGAAATGGTTTAACTGAATCAAAAGAAGTATTAATAAAATCAAGTAACCATACACTGAACGATAAAATCTAAAATTTCTTATTTGTCTTAGATTTTGTTTCATTGAGGGGAAACAATGACTAACACATTAACAATTCTATTTAACATTGATAAAATAAAGTGAATAGTTAAAACTTCTAAAATAATTTATTTGTCTTAGATTTAAATCCTTAAGTTGGATAATTTTAAATGTTGATGAATATCCATTTTATGTTCAAAGTTAACACTTTTAGACTTGGACTCAGATTAACCATTGTCTAAATTATTTTTATAGTACAAGCACAATACCCTTTAACTTCACTTTCCGCTATATAGATGATGTTCTATCACTAGATGATTCAAGATTTAATGATTATTTTAAACGCGTCTACCTTCGAATTTGAGATAAAGGATACAACAGATACAGTTAAGTCTGCTTATAGCCTGACTTACATACAGAAAGTGACAATTAGGGTCGGTTGAAAACAAAACTTTACGAAAAAAAAGAGATTGTTTCAGCTTCCCAATTGTGAACTTTACATTTCTGTGTAGAAACATTTCAGCAGTACCCTCATACGGAGAATATATCTCCCAGTCGATACGATATTCTAGGGCTTGTATTTCATATCATAATTTCCTTGATAGAGAGTTGCTGCTATTAAGGAAGCTTTTGAACCAAGAGATCCAAATGATGAAGTTTAAGTCATCCCGTCGTTAATTTTACGGACACCATCACGAGTTTGTTGACCGTTATGGCATATCCGTTTCACAGATGACAACGGATATGTCCCTCTACCTCTAATGTGACGAACAATAGAGCATGATCTGCTTACTCTCCCGGAACATCTTAGATCACCCCCAGTTGTTGGTAGGGCTCGTGTTGCTCAATCTTATTTTTCTATGTTGTGTTTCATGTACTTTTTTTGTTTGTTTTGTCTTGTTTTCTTTGCAAAGCGTTGTCATTTTATTTTCGACTTATGCGTTTGAAAGTCCTTTTGGTATCTTTCGCCTCTCTTTTAAATAGCTTAATTTCACAAATATAAAATATGCACATGTACAATTTAAGCACAACTGTGCGTAATATCATTGGTCTTCTATCTATACTTTTGCGTTTACAAAAGATATTTCTTTCGTTTTAGTTTGAACAACCGTAAATTCGTATACGCTGTATATTCATATCTTATTGTATACAAAGTAAAGGTATTTGGGAAATTTACTTTTCCTCGAGCAATACTATTCAATGGTTTGAAAAAATATTTAATACCGGTAGCTCTGATGAGTTTATACCAATGAAATAAAGGTATTGCATTGAACACATACACTCAGTATGTATCCGATCAACACTTATAATATTGATCGGGTAAATACTGAGTGTATTTGTTTAAGCCGATACTCCCTAACCCCTCAAAGAAATATTTTATTAGTATAAACTCATCATAGATACCAGCCTAAAAATATTTTCATTTATCCGATCAGCCCATATAATAATATAATTACAGTGATATCCATCATAATTCATGAGACTTGATCACATATTAGAGCTTTCCCGATAACTACCATACCAACCGCAATACGCAATTGGAGCCGTCATTGAATTTTTAAAAGTATTTGATATATACACTTAATATCAACATATCTTTTATGAATCATAATAAAAAGTATCTGTTGGATTTGTATCTGCAACTTGATATCAATTTCATCTGGATATTTTTCGTGTTTATAGCAAACACTATATATTTGTGTGTGCATGATTATTCTTCAAGCAAATAAACTCTTCATAGATACCAGGATTGAAATTTTGTACCGTTGCAAGTAACCATGGTAACCGTTGCACGACCGGTTTCTGACTGATTTATTTTCTCCAATTGCTAAAGCAAAAGGAAGCTAAAATATAAGGCACATTTATATTTAGCTGATTTGCGCCTGTTATATTATTATAACAGTAGACATGGATAGGTTGGAATTTGTTTGGTTAGCTTTGGAAATATATAAATCATAGGAGCCATTTTTACATTCACAATTAACTTCATTAGTAGTATTAATCATGTTAATGATTAAATAGGTATAAAACTATAATGTGTCGCCCCTGGCCGGACACCGAAATTGATAAAACCAATTGTGCAAGTCGTTCTATAAAAATAAATATAAAAAATAAGGACTGTGCAAGTCTCTAAAAGAATGTCAGAGCTACACATATACCATATAGGTGATAATAGTATCAATTCTTTGCATTCTATAATACGATAGATTATTAAATGATATGAGCAAGTCAGCCCTAAATCAGCATGTGTAGTACTGATGACGTTGCCCTGTTATATAAATCATGAGTTAATATTGCTTTTCGGACCGGTCCAATACAGGACAAGCCTATTGGCCGAAGGGCTAATTCGGGACGTCCACTTCCAGTTTCATTTTTTAGCCGTATCGAACCATGGGCTAATACGGGACGTTCACGTCCGGTTTTATTTTTATACGCCTTACTTAACTTTGAACAATCGTTTTTTCATAAGATACATTTTCATATTATGTAATTTTAAATAACATTCAAAAAAATTTCCGTGTTTTGTAAACGATATGAAACGGCCTTTTCGAGAAAAAGTTTCGATTATTATCACTATTTAATTTCAATCATCATCAGAACGCAGATGATTCAAGAATAAGAATGGGTGAAATGTCTGAATTATTATGCCTAGCTACTTTATACTTTCTAGATAAAATTAATTGAAATAGCAAATATTAAGTATTTGGACGAGAAATCAGAAATTTCATAATGTATCGTAACTGCGAAAAGACAAGTTCAAATATGAATCCCTATACATGTATCTTTATTACAGTAAGCTTCTTTGTTTAATCGAAGAATTGAAAATTATTTAATAAAAGTGTTATGAACTGGCTGTTTCTGTACGACTCTACGCATCTCATGGCTCATACTGCTAACTTCGAATCTATAAAAGGGCCAATATAGAACAGCCAGTTAATAACACTATAATATAGTCAATTGCACGTTCAAAATTTTAAATATTTATTGTTTTTACCATTTCTATACTTTTCTGCATTTTCAAAAAAATCGTCTTACACATGTATGAGAAAGTTTACCAATAATAAAGAACTATGTCGAAGAAAGGATCAAATTATATGAAACGCTAATAAAGTATCTAAAAACACGAGAGTCAGGGCAGGTTACTGTAATTTTAAGATGATGATAATGATGGACTGGTGTTTAACGTTCAGCGGCAAATTAAATGCATAAACAGGCCGAGAACATGCTTCTGTGATATGAATATCAATCCCTGCGTTGAACTTTATCGACAAGCTGAGCCGCATTTTTAACGTGCATTATCACATGGCAGTAGTCCGCAAGAAGACATGTCACCGTACTCAGAAATATTCTTCTTGCTCCAAGCCGACCATTCTTTGCTCTTACTCCTCAAAACAGCGTGCTTAGTGGAAAAGCAGCAAATCTTTAAGTTTTTTGTTTGACCTGTCAGGGGTTCTTAACCAACATCTCCAACACTCGATGCAAAAATGCTACAATGAGATCACCGAAAATTGTTCTTGTTTGTTTTTAATTCAATGATTCTAACCATTGGTGTTTTTTTTTCATAGGCAACATAATAGTGAATATTATTTTTTCAGTATTTTTTTTCATTTTTTTTTAGAATGGTTTTCTTCAGTTGTTAATTTAAAAAAAATGAGAATAGTGGCCCTTTCACTCAAATGGTCTGCTGTAATGATCGAAACAGACTTTTTAAATAATATTTTTAGTCACCAATTTCAAAATCATGTTAACGTATGTAACGTATATAACCTTCGAAAGTCGTTCATAGATAGTATTCCAAATTCTGCTTATACATAAGAAAATATTATCTTTTATTGAAACAATGCCTATAACAAACAGAAACACAAATCTATATTTAGAATCTAAAGGCCATTTCAACTCGTTCGTGTAAGGTCTGTTTGATTTATGCACGTGTGCACTAACTAAATAAAATTATATAGAATCATACACAAAGTGTTCTAGAAACGATGAAATCGTTATCAAATAAAACGTTATGCTTGATTTTGATGATATGCAATTCGATTACTTCAAATACAAATAGTTGACATCAGTGGTTGAGTGGTATAAGTATATAATTTACAGCAATTACTACTCTAACGTGGCAGGTTCGTTCGACTCCTATCCTAATTATCAGTAGAAAACTAAAGATTGAATAAAACGTACCCCATCAAAAACAGGCGACTGATTTGTTACTTAAGAGTCGACATTCATGTGATACTAGTTGCATCTATTCTGCTACTGATCAAAATGTTAAATAAAAACAGGTTGTCACCGTGAAGTCATGCTTACAAAGTGTGTATCCATGATTGATGATTATACAATGTATTCAACAAATCAAGTTTCTCAACCTTACCTTTTATCCCTCTATATGTATATTTGCATATGGTGTACTTATATTTTTATCTATTTTTTTTTTTTTACTTTGGAAACGGAATTTTGCTTATATAGTTTTTTTTTACTAATAGATGGACAGATTGCATCATGATTATAAATATCTAGTATGTTAACCTGAATGTTTTAAGTACGGATTTTGTAGGTTTCCTTCTGTTTATATTTTCACTTCATGATAATTTCAGCCTTTGGTTATAGTCATATCAAATGAAATGATATCGTAATGTTGGGTTATTTTTTTTTAAAAAGTCTTGCAGTTGATATAAAAAAAAGTATCACAAACTACCGAACTCCAGGTTAAAATTTGAAAAGGGGATGTCCATAAAAACTGACAAAATCAAATGTTATCAACCAACAAAACGAGTAGAATTCAACTGTGATATTCCTGACTTGGTACAGACATTTTCAGAAGGAAACGATGGATATAACTTGGTTGTATAGATAGCCGAACCTCCTACTTCTATGACAGTTGTTTATAGTTCCGTTATATTAACACAATTTGGTGCGCAATCCAAACAGACATGATATGTTAGTATGACAAAAAGTGGAATCCAGCATCCAAAACTGCTTAAAAATACATCACAGACATACGACACAACTGACTAAAAAGGTCTTTCGAAAAGGGTTTTATGAACTATGGTAAAAGAAAAGTAGGGTTTGGCGAGCACAATTTTTATGGCACTGCATGGATTAAACTATAGGATTCCAAATACCAAATTACAACATCGATTGTTCTGAATAGGACTGAGGTTTTTTTTGCCGAAATTAACGAAAATCCAAATGTAACATCGCAATTTTTATCAAATATGGCCTATTTCTGAGTTCGCAGAAAGTTAAATAAAAAAAGGACCATTATTTCTAAAGGAAACCAGGACTTTATTATCATCATATTCATAAATTTATTCAAACTCGTAATTTTGAGGTGTACAAGTAATCGCAATATCACACATTTTTTGCCAATATAATTACATAATCATTAATTATTTTTTAAACAAGATAATCAAATAATCTAAAATACAATCCTAGATTAACAAATAATCAAATAAGCATGAAATATTTAGTCTGGTTATCAAATAATCACTATAAAAACAGCAGTGAAATAGAATCAAAAACCATATGAGAAGGCTCAATTTTGATAGGGTTGATACTTTTAATACACACTTTCAGGGGAGGACTAAGAGTTTTATCCATACATCCTTCTTCTTAAATTCATATCAAATCTTATACAATTTTTTCAGAAACGATTGGAAAAAACTTTTTACCTAGGATTTTTAGAAAGTGATAGTACTGGTGGACATCTGTATCTCTATATACTTTCAAGATCGGACGGGTCTTGTCAAATTTTTATCCCAAGTAGACGTATTAACACTACATTTGCAGTAGTAAGCACACGTGTTAGTTCATATAAAATTAACTGTATGATCGACATGGGAAAGACCGAAAAGCTGTTTGTCAAATGTGATATTCCTGTCTCTGTTTATGGATTGACATTTTTAAATGATTAAGTTGATGGATTTCTAGCTCTTCCGTATGAGTTTCTTCAAAAAGATTACATTGTTTCTTCATTCATATTAAAACGACCAAAGGACACTCCATAAAGCAACAGTAATTTTTGAATTATATGGATCTCTAAATCAACAAATATAACTATTACGTTTCGGATATCAGATGGAAAAATAAACAACAAAATGTATAAAAATAGTCGTTATGGATATCATAACACACTTAACATACATTTGGGACGGTTTGGGACGTTGTATTACTCTCGTGATTATGATTTGAGCGGAATATTGATTACTGCATCAAGTCCGGTTGCCGTTATGTCTGGTGTTCGCACTAGTTACCTACGAAACGGGTTGGGAAATTACATGGAGGAGATGATCTTTCCAAATGACAAATTGGGAGGCGATCTCATCGTTCCCAAGTTGTATGATTCACAGTGCAATTTTAGAATATTTGCACAAGAGTAAACCCTTGTACGTATATACAACAACAGTTCAGTAAATTACAAAGATATCACACGTAGTAGATTCAAGGAATATAAAAAATATAACCTTTATATGTTAAATCATCTGCTCAAGTCCAAGTGCAACTTTACTGTAATTGTGCATCTTCTAGATTTGATGCATTCACTCTTCCAAGTATTCAACATAAGCAGTTACAACTTTCCAATTGTGAACGATTTTAGAGAAAGAAGTCCACCTCAAAAGTTTTACATTACTGTCATTATACAATCGTACGCGAAGGCTAGATTACGTTTAGATAATGAGGTGATATCTAATTATAAAGGAACTTCAACGATAACTTTGGATTCTACATCCATGTCATCGCCATAGAACTAGGTGTCGGTCTTCACGAAATTAAGCAACAAAATGATATACCGTTTGGACTTCTAGTCTACGGGCGTACGAAAAATGCAGGCTACGGTTTTCTAGCTGGTTTTGCCATAAAGATAAAGCCGTGATGTTAAGGAATTGAATGGATACATTTGCTTTCAAGTTTCGCGAAACATCATTTAGTTGTTTATTTATCACAACCTTAATATTCAACTAAATAGTAATAGTTAAATATTGAAAACACTTCTAAGAGTTTAACATTTTAAAAGCAGTTACACGTTTCTAATTCATTCTGAATGATTTTGCAGATAGTAGCACACTTCATCAATTTAACTTTTCAATCTTAGTACAATCGATCGCAAAAGCAGGGTCGCGATTTCACGACATATGGATGAAGCGATTTCAAACATTAAATTTGCATCTACATAGAACTCAGTAATCACAATAAAACAAGCTGGCGGTCTTCCCAAAATGGAACGAGATAATTTTCCATTTGGAATTATAGTATATGTGCCCACAAAATGTGCAGGTTACGAATTCCCTGCATGTTTTGTTGAATGGATAAAGGAAAGGATGTATATTTTTTTCAATTTTATTGAAAGTGATTTAATTATATATTTCTACATAAAATAAACATGTAAACTAAATTGTAATGCAATAAAGGTCTATAGCGTTTCCAATGCGTATTTCTAATAAAATAAATAGAATACACTTACAGTGTACATCCTTAATGTGTGAAGTGCATACAAAAAGGTACGATCTGCTACCCAAAAACAGATATACATGCAAACCCCGTTCTATTTATTGGTTTAAACAAAATCATGTTTCTTCCTTAGTTTATCATGTCGTTCATATTTTTTTTTTCGTTGATTGTTTTGTCATAAATCAGAGCGTTGTTTTTTGTGTTTGGTTTGTTTCACGTTTTGTCATTTTGTAGCCTTTATAACCAACTATACGATATTGGACTTTCATTGTTCAATGCCGTATAGTGACCTATAGGTGCTTATATCCGCTTCATTCAGACATTTGTTGGTAGTTGTCTCATCGCTTATCATGCCACATCCCTAGATTCTTCAATGAAGATATATTATTTAGCTAAGCTGCTGAATGAATTTTAAAGAGCATATGCAATTCAAAGGCAGATGTAAAAAGGAAAGGCAATGAAACAGCAAATAATTATAATAATTAATTTAGGAATACTTCTAACAACGGAGATATGGTTAGTCGTCAGGGTCAGCGCCTTCTGCATCACCGACATTGTGAATCCACACACAGTCAACAGGTCACAATCAGCAATAGGACACAACTGATAAATTAACAGAACAGAAAACTATCCCCGTATTTAAAGATCTAAAACCGCGAAAAACGATTTTCAACACAGACAAATCGTATCAGTCAATCAATTCGTGATGAATGGCCGTTAAACTTATGAAATGTCTATTTCAGTTTTTCTTTCGTGTGAATCTGTTGGAGCAGTTTTAGTGTCAGGAACACACCGCTGTTAATTAAGTCCGTACACAGCTGTGAACATTCATCAGCGTAACGTACCAACGAGATATGCAAACGCCATGGGATGTTTTTTGTACTTCAGAACTTCCGTTAGCCAGTGCGCTCCTGATTAAAGGTATGTTGATTGTTTCTTCGGCCAAAGCCAGAATAGGATCTTGTTTATATGAAATGACATTCACTTTGTTAAAATTTCAGACAAAAGAGCTCTGAATGCTTCAAATTGCAGCGAAATTGAATCCAGAAAGCAATTATGTGGTATGTAAATAACAACTGTAAGAGATCAAATAGCGTAGGATTTATTTGTTGGGGTATCTGGACTACGATAAAGATCTAAAAAAACTTAGTCTTCTTCCGTACTTTATAAAAAATATACTATATGACTGGTTTCCAACAGGAAGCATTGACATTTTAATGAGTATTATAAATTCTGTCTTTATTATATCAAATCACCCATTGTACAAAACACGTTAGTTGATAAATAAACAGTGAGTAAAATAACATCAGTATGATCAATTTACAATCATTTCCTAGATCGATCAAGGCAAAATTGGACCATTATCTTAAACAAATAGCTATCCAGAAAAAAGAATCGATTTCAAACTGGCATATAAGGTACTGTTTAGGGTGAGAAAATGTCGTACCGATGGTTTATTATGTGTTACTGTCTCGTTGGTTGAGACAAAAGGGACTTAATTAATTGGTCGTTTCAGAATCTAAATGTCTTTGTACCGATGGTTTATTATGTGCTACTGTCTCGTTGGTTGAGACAACAGGGACTTTATTAATTGGCCGTTTCAGAATCTAAATGTCCTTGTACCGATGGTTTATTATGTGCTACTGTCTCGTTGGTTGAGACAACAGGGACTTTATTAATTGGCCGTTTCAGAATCTAAATGTCCTTGTACCGATGGTTTATTATGTGCTACTGTCTCGTTGGTTGAGACAACAGGGACTTTATTAATTGGCCGTCAGAATCTAAATGTCTTTGTACCGATGGTTTATTATGTGCTACTGTCTCGTTGGTTGAGACAAAAGGGACTTTATTAATTGGCCGTTTCAGAATCTAAATGTCCTTGTACCGATGGTTTATTATGTGCTACTGTCTCGTTGGTTGAGACAACAGGGACTTTATTAATTGGCCGTTTCAGAATCTAAATGTCCTTGTACCGATGGTTTATTATGTGCTACTATCTCGTTGGTTGAGACAACAGGGACTTTATTAATTGGCCGTTTCAGAATCTAAATGTCCTTGTACCGATGGTTTATTATGTGCTACTGTCTCGTTGGTTGAGACAACAGGGACTTTATTAATTGGCCGTTTCAGAATCTAAATGTCCTTGTACCGGTGGTTTATTATGTGCTACTGTCTCGTTGGTTGAGACAACAGGGACTTTATTAATTGGCCGTTTCAGAATCTAAATGTCCTTGTACCGATGGTTTATTATGTGCTACTGTCTCGTTGGTTAAGACAACAGGGACTTTATTAATTGGCCGTCAGAATCTAAATGTACTTGTACCGATGGTTTATTATGTGCTACTGTCTCGTTGGTTGAGACAACAGGGACTTTATTAATTGGCCCTTTCAGAATCTAAATGTCCTTGTACCGATGGTTTATTATGTGCTACTGTCTCGTTGGTTTAGACAACAGGGACTTTATTAATTGGCCCTTTCAGAATCTAAATGTCCTTGTACCGATGGTTTATTATGTGCTACTGTCTCGTTGGTTCAGACAACAGGGACTTTATTAATTGGCCGTTTCAGAATCTAAATGTCCTTGTACCGATGGTTTATTATGTGCTACTGTCTCGTTGGTTGAGACAACAGGGACTTTATTAATTGGCCCTTTCAGAATCTAAATGTCCTTGTACCGATGGTTTATTATGTGCTACTGTCTCGTTGGTTGAGACAACAGGGACTTTATTAATTGTACCGATGGTTTATCATGTGCTACTGTCTCGTTGGTTGAGACAAAAGGGACTTTATTAATTGTACCGATGGTTTATTATGTGCTACTGTCTCGTTGGTTGAGACAACAGGGACTTTATTAATTGTACCGATGGTTTATCATGTGCTACTGTCTCGTTGGTTGAGACAAAAGGGACTTTATTAATTGTACCGATGGTTTATTATGTGCTACTGTCTCGTTGATTGAAACAAAAGGGACTTATTTCTTTGTACCGATGGTTTATTATGTGCTACTGTCCCGTTGGTTGAGACAAAAGGGACTTATTTCCTTGTACCGATGGTTTATTATGTGCTACTGTCTCGTTGGTTGAGACAACAGGGACTTTATTAATTGGCCGTTTCAGAATCTAAATGTCCTTGTACCGATGGTTTATTATGTGTTACTGTCTCGTTGGTTGAGACAAAAGGGACTTTATTAATTGTACCGATGGTTTATTATGTGCTACTGTCTCGTTGGTTGAGACAAAAGGGACTTTATTAATTGGCCGTTTCAGAATCTAAATGTCCTTGTACCGATGGTTTATTATGTGCTACTGTCTCGTTGGTTGAGACAAAAGGGACTTTATTAATTGGCCCTTTCAGAGTCTAAAGGACTATGGGTAATTTTATTTTTCGTACCCCAAAATAAAACTTACATCACTTGATTCGCTGAATTTCCATTGTTTAGGACGTTTATTACCAATCACGACGTGTTGGTGTACACTTTGAAAATATTACCTAGAATGCATTAGATTCTGAAACGGCGAATTCGCTGTAATGTTATGTCTGACCAACGGATGTTTAATTGAAGGATTTTAACAAGAGTACAAAAATGGATGTGACAAAGAACCTGAATTTTGCCCCGATTTTTTAGCGATTCATGTGGCTCAATCTTTAATTTTCCGGGAAGAATTTTAATGACTGTTGTTTACACAGGTAACTGTTTAGTCTGTGCATCTTGTTTCCTGTGTTTCTTCGGATTTTTGTTACTTCATTGGAGCCGTCTCTCCTTTTTATGTTTATCATATTCAGGCCCATATTTTTTCAGTCTCATAGTAATTCATAGATATTATTTCGAAAATTTATTTTAGAAAAATGACAGCAGCTCATATTTACGAATCTGTAATAAAAAAAAAACTCAATATATATATACACAGCGTTACATGTAGTATCCAATCCACCTGAAAACATTGACAGGTACACATCTGGTATAAGTTTCCATGAATACACTTGAACATAAATAAGGTTCATCCTTAGCGCAGATTTTAAAAAGCTGAAACGAAAAACACCTAATTAATTATCAAAATTGTGTTTAGGAGAGAAATAATCAATCCTGGATATAGACAGGGTACAGATCATTGAATATTTTTATTTGATTCTTTTCGTTAATCACTTTTACTTTTACAAAGACGAAATCCTAAATGGTGATTAGTCTTAAGTTTTCTATGTTGTGTTTTGCAGACTGCTGTTTGTCTTTTTGTCGTTTTTCTTTTTTTTTCCATGGCGTTTTCAGTTTGGCTTCGTCTTATGAGTTTGAAAATTCCGTTGGTTTCTTCACCTCTCTTTCACAACTATTTTGACACAATTGGTGCAGGAACTTGTTTTCTTTTTTTAGTAACCGTGTCCGTCCGAACGTTTTTGTGGGGTTCGTGTTGCACAATCGTTAGTTTTCTGTATTGTGTTTTATGGCGTGTTTTTATCAGTTCGACGTTGCTTTTTTTACCACGGTGAGATCTTCTGCTTGTATTTTTTTTATTGCTCCTGTAGGCGTGGCGATTTAGAGTTTGTCATATTGTATAGGCACGTCCATTGTTCAAAAGCGTATTCTGACCTCCAAACACACTAACAATCATTGAAAAAAAAACAAAAAACTGAGTACAGAAAATGGAAGAGTTAGAAGAATTGATATAACCCGGAGTGCTAGCTCCGAAGTAGATCTCGGAATTAAATGACCGATGTGGAATCTTATTTCCATATTACAGAATGATACTCACGTATAATTTTCCTGTAAGACATCGCTTTCACCTTTAATTTTCTATCTTTAGAACTTTTTTGTCGTTCTTGAAAGGAATTCATTTTAAGCAATTTTTCTTTTTCAATTAAATTGTGTATTCCAAGTGACCTTGACATCTTAATTCGTTCAGCCTTTTCTTTTCGGAAAGGTCTCACAATCTGTGGATTTTCTGATCTAGTAATATTTCTTGGAGGTTCATTAAAATCCGATAAAAATGTACCAAATGTGTCCAAATAGTAAGGATTATAGAATGGTTGTTGATAGAAAGGACTCGTATCTTCATCTCTAAAGAAAAAAGTGCTCGGTGGTGGAACAAGCGAACTTGACTGAATGCTAGGTGGCGTTGTTATAATATCACGAAATCGTGATTGAAAAGGAGTTGATGTTGGAAATGATCGTGATCTAGATCGAAACGGAAGGCTGTTTCGTCTCCTTGGAAACGGTATGATTACTCCTCTGCTAAAAGGAGAAATAGGTACAGTTCCGAATCTTGTTCGCATAAATTGGGAAAATTGAGAGAAGTGTGGTCGTTGAGGAAATGAATTAGGTAATAAAAAATTGTCTGTATCAATATCAAAATTTTCCGCTAAACGTAAATTATCCGCATAATGTAAGTATGGTAAGTAATTCAACGAAAGTGGTACAGTTGGCATAATTGGAGGCAATCGTCTAAGAGTTGATCCAAAGAAGTTCAGAGGACTTAACTGTGGTCGTCTTGGTGATGGAAATGAACCAAAAGATTGTCGCCTTACCGTTAGTTGTGTGGGAAAGACATTTTGGTCCGGTTCTAAAAAGCCGGACTGGAGTCCTTCTGGACGATTTACTGGTAGGGGCCATTCTGGTTCGAAAAGATTATCCGTAGTTCCTTGAAAATTTGCGTTTCGTACGTTCGCATGTTGTCCTCTTCTGTCCTGATTTTGGGACTGCTGCATAGGTGGTGTGTTCATAAATCTAGACTCTCCCGGTATATTCATTCTCGCATTATTAGACTGCGTCGGGAATGAAGGTCCAATGTTGTTATTTTGTTGTGGTAACACTTTTTGAGTAAGAACATTACTTTCCAGTGTGCGATCGAGCCTAATTCGGCTTTCCGGTACCGGATTCTCTATACTAACACTGGTTGGTAAAATTCCGAGTGTCCTGAAAGATAGTGGAAGTACGCGTTGTTGTTGTAGAGTGACATCCTTACGTAAAATCGGAATCGGCCCTTCTACTACTTTCCTCCTCTTCGAAAGATTTCTTTTCTCTGTTTCTCTCGACTTTACAACTTTTGTCAAATTCTTTTTTCGGTTTCTTTTTTTCTTTTGTCTCTGTTGTACGTTTGTATTGAATCCTCTTAGTTTTTCAAAGCGATTTTGATTTGAAAATGGTACTTTCCGCAAATCTCTATTCCTTAAGATAGGAGATCTTCTGTTGTTAGCAAAAGCGTTCGGCATGATATTAGGGGGTAACGAAATATCTTTATTAATAATTTGAAATAACTCATGTCTGAATCGTGGTTTTGGTATGAGGTTTGACATTCTATTTTCTTTTCCTCTTGATTTCCTATCTGCAAGTAAAATAAAAGAGTCAATGACGAATGACATTCCAAATAGCAATTGGGCAAACCACGGCAGATTCTGGTACCCTTAATTGTTAAATATTTCGAAGTGCGCCGAATTTGCCAAATCGTCCCGATTTAAGGATGTTCGCTAGTCATGTTTTGAATTTTTGTCAGATTTTCGGAATCCTCTAGTTTTATCCATATTTATGTATATCTATTTGAATGGCATAAAATATTTTCCCTGCTAACACTCATTTTTCTTTTCATAAATCTTTAACATGCAAGATAAGAAGCTATCTGTAAAATCTTTTAAAATGCTTGTTATTTTCTAATATGTTTTGAGAAATAAAACTTGTAATTTTTAAAGCTATGAAAAGTCAAGAGAGAGTATTTTCCCCGCCATATTTTCAATAGCTTATATCTAAAAAAACAAGCACACGGACCTATAATTGTGTTTCGCTCTTTTGGTTTCTTTATTAATTCCCTATCAATATTTATCAGTGTTATGAAAAGCTTGTTATTTTGAAACTGAGTAGCGAACATCCTTAAAAATTTGTATTCAGATAATTTGATTCCAGCATTAAAAATCTTTCCCCTAGAAAAATTCAAATTTGGAACACGATAGAAATCGAAAAGAAGCAAAATATTCAGATTGTTTTTAAAATTTTATTTGAACACTCAGACACGTTGTCAGAACGTAATTACCGTCCATTTCCATCAAATAAGTATAACTAACCTTCAATTACCATTTTTACCTATCATTTGTATATATATATATTTCAAAGATCTTCATCTCTGAAACAATCGAAACAGTTTAGACAACGAAGGTCATTTTTTAAATGAAATCATGGCTTACAAAGTATTTACTAAATTTACCAAATTATTTAATAAAAGCACTATGTAATTTTAGATGTCTTTATCATCGGCTCCTTATTGAAAGGGATCGCTTTTGGGTAGAAAACGTGACGAAAGAGTTTTTAGGTGATGAATACCATCATTTATTTGATTGTACATTTTTTTTATAATAATTAAAGTTATTGATACCTTTACAAAATTGATTGATTGATCGATTGATTATGGGTGTTTAACGTAACTTTCAGCACTCATGGCAATATCGGGCCAGTCTGTTTTTAAAAGTGGAGGAGTTAACCACCAATCTTTGGCAGGAAAACAGCCTATCTATTCAATTGAGATCGGGGTCGAACGCACCTTTTCACTCTTATTGCCAAACACAACTCATCATTTCTTTAATTACTACAACATTGTTTATAAAATTTTGTAAAATTATATCAGTAGTTGTAAACTTATATGCTCATTTCGATTTGGCCATATACCTTAATACATAAAACTTCGTGTATATATTTAAGTTATGAAAGTTATTAAGTTAGACTTACAAGGGGGTCTGGATGGGGTTTACAAAATAGAGAATAATGGGCAAAATGTGCAGAATAAAGGGCTAAAAAATAACGAATAAAGAAAAATAGGCAAAAAAAAAAGTAAACAGTAAAAAATCGAGAAAAATGGCTTTAAAAAATGAAGAATACAGAAATGAAGGACCTCCATCCACATCCTCTTAAATCTTGTCCTTTGGTCTCTGGTGAAAATATGGCAGTCATTCCATTTCTTTTATTTTTATATTAAATATTAAAATTTGTCTTTGTATCAATTTATAGAAAACTCAATGGGAGCTCTAAAGTCCATCGTATCCCGTTGAGATAAACCAACAGTTTCACAGTTGAGGAAGACATGTCACCTTACATCTGATTAAAATCAATATAGTAGAATAGAGAATGGAAACGGGGAATGTGTTAAAGAGACAACAACCCCACCAAAGAACAGAAAACAGCCCGGGCCACCAATGGGTCCTCAACGCAGCGATACAATCCTCCACCTGGAGGCGGACGTCAGCTTGCCTCTAAACAATAATGTATAGTAGTTCATCGAAGTGGACGCCACACTGAACTCGAAAACATGCATACAAATGAACCAAAATTTAAGAAAAACACGCTAGACTAACATATACCACAGAGACATATAATATATATATATATATGTATAACGTTAATTTTATTCAACTAGACAAATTTGCTGACATTTGCATTTCTCAGACAGAAACAATAAAAATTGTTGAAAATTTATTAAGATACATGTTTAAATCATGTAATGATTTTATGTCATAGATTTGTACATTGTTTTTTGTCTATGTGGTAAATGTATGTCTTGTTTCTGAAATAGCTTTCTATTTTTAATCCGCTTTTGTTGGCATTTGTTAATACATGAGGTCACTTTTTTTTGGTAACTGGCTGGCTGCTTTGTAAATTTAAAAGAAAAAAAATAATGGAGTACAATACAAAATTACAAGATACCGAGTTTGACGTTAATCCTCAGCGTTAATTCCACAATTCCTTTTATTCATATCAAATAAGAATTGAACTTTTATATGACGATAGGATGTTTGGAAGCTGGTAATGAAATACTTGTGTGAAGCTAGCCGGCGTTAATATTTATGAGGCTAGCCTTCAATGATATTCATAACAAAATACGCCGAAAACGACAAAATTGTGAAAAAATAAAACAAAAACGACAATCCAAACTGTACTTACGTAAGTCACAAACATGAACATTCAAAGACAAACAAAAATTAAGTTGCCCTCTAAAACAAGACATTTAACATGTTTAAGTAAAAACTTTACCTGTTAGTTGTGCTGTAATAGCATAAGCTTGAAATACGCCACAAAGAATGACTACGTTCATATACATTTTACTCTGAAAGCAAAAAAAGAACACGTTATATAACGATCCGTTTACGGTTAATAAAAGCATCTTATTAAAAAATGTTATACATTTGACATACTTATTAACGTGTGCTATTTCGATTGTGTATAGTTTACAGATAGGCGGGTACAGCAGCTGTGTAAAGTAAGATGAATAAAATGAAACACAGGATACACTAGTTTAAATGAATCAAATACAAAAGTTGAATAAGACAAAGAACATAAAAAGTCAACTAAACAGAAAACATACGCGAGGGTCTGGATGGGGTCCTTCATTTCATTATTCTTTAATTTTTTTAGGTCATTTTTTTTGATTTCTTTATATTTTTTGCCCATTATTCTCTATTCTTTATATTTTAGCACCCCATTATTCTCTATTTTTTATTTGTTTGCCCTATTTTACTCTATTCTTTATTTATTTTGCCATTTCATGATTATGCACATTTTGCCTATTATTCTCTACTCTATAAAACCCATCCAGAACCTCATACGTTATACAAATCCGGACAAGACTTTTTAAATAGATACCCGCAAACATGTTTAACCCCGCCACATTCTGTATGTGCCTGTCCGAATTCATTGCAGGAACCTGTAATTCAGTGGTTGTCGTTTGTTGCTGTATATATATCATATATGTTTTTCGTTTATTGTTTTGTGCATAAATCAGGCCGTTAGTTATCTCGTTTGAATTGTTTTACATTTGTCATTTCGGGGCCTTTTATAGCTGACTATGCGGTATAGGCTTTGCTCATTGTTGAAGGCCGTACGATGACCTATTGTTGCTAACGTCTACTTCATTTGGTATCTAGTGGAGAGATTTATCATTAGCAATCATACCACATCTTCTTATTTTTTACATTAAATGGATTTTTTGGTATAAACAATATATCGGGTAAGCCAAGCCCGGTCTCACTGTCTATATGACGTTTACTTTTTGACCAGCTTAGCAAACAGTTTAAAGTACATTTTGTAGGTTTAATATGACATAGCTTATTGTGTGTCCTGGTTTTCAGCGGACACTTGTACCATAAATTGTACAAATAGTAGGCAACTTGTGATGACTAATATAAAATTATAAAAATCATAAACTTTGGCAAGGCGTTCAGTATGAGTTCGTGATGATAAAAATCTTAGGAAATATCTCCCTTTCAGACCAATTTCAGTAGTAAAGAGCAATTAATACATTTTTTTTGTTTTTTTTGTTTTTGTTTTGTTTTTTTGTTTAAAATTCCATTTAATCATAACCATTAACATATTATTTCATTATAACTTTTTCATTTAAACAAAATATGCATAAAAACACGTGTTATTATATCATTTTATTCTGTAGATTAAAAGTAACCAGATATATAATAAAGGTATCATTCTATTCAAATTGAATTTCTTACCTTAACAAAGAATTCTCCTAAATGTAAAGTCTCCCGGAAGAAAAAGAAAAGACTTTTTTTTTACAAATATAATATCATGTAGGATCAAATCGTACTAACACGTTTTTGCAATCACTTTATGACCGGGAAATTGATGGGCGATGTTTGACATGGTTTTGTACTTGTTTCGACGACTACGGAAATTAGTTACCTGTTTTAATCTACGATTTTCTACCTATATTTTCTAGTAAAAAGATAAATAACTTTTCAAATTCTTATTTAAGTAGGTTTGAAATGTTCTTGTTCGGAGGTTAACAAATGAAGGAAATTGTAATGAATGAAATGTACTAATTGCTCGACTGTAGGTCTGAAGTGTTTCTTATGGACATTTGACCTCACAAGTAAGAATAGTGTATACGATCCCACATAAGGATTGTGGATCAAATAGTATTGATTGGTCTTACATGTGTGTGTTTTATATGCAAAAGTTACATTCTTACGTTTGTATTCCAACAGAGTTCTCTCTTCAACTTCGTTAAACACTAACACTAACATCATCATATCCCTGTAACTGTAAATTGCCGGAACCCGAAGACCACCCACCCCTTTATGTTTTGAATGGTGATTTTGAAAGGCTTGACTAGTTTTTTGAACTGTATTTGTTGATGACCATGTAAAGAGTGTCATTGAATTACTGTTGTAGTATGGTGGTATATTCCCATATCTCCTTTTAATCAAATACGTATGATTGATTGAATGATTGGTGTTAGACGCCACGTTCCGCAATATTGGATATTTCATGGCGGTCAGTTTTTATTGATGGAGTAAGCCGGTATGCCAGGAGAGAACCACCGACGTTCAAAAAAAAAAAAACGCTGACAATCCTAGTCAATCTAAGATTAGAGTCGAACGCACCTGCCAAGTGCAGGATTCGAACTCACGACCTCAGTGTTGAGGCTAGTGATATGGGTCCCTCAAATGCGTTACTTTCTTGTTAATTGAACCAGCAGACAAACGATTGCAACTTTCAAGATGAAGAACAGGAACAAGAGTGTTGTTACACTAATGTAGCGACTATGTTCGAGTCACGTGATATTGGTAATTCAATGTCAAAGCGTTGTCTAGTACAAACGATATTGTTTAATTGGCGCTTTATCTGAGGGGACAACAATTTTCGGGAAGATAAGATACAATTTATGATTAAAAAGGGAAAAAAGTAGAAAGTTAAATAACAAAAATATCGAACTCTAAGGAAAACTCAAAACGGAAAGTCCCTTATAATAAATTATCAAATGGCAAAATCAAAAGTCAAACACATCAAACGAATGGAAAACAACTGTCATTTTCCCGACTTGGTACGGTCATTTACTTATGTAGAAAATGGTGGATTAAACCTGATTTTGTAGGTAGTTATTTTAAACAAAGTCTTAGTAGATGACACAAAAGAAATTGAAAGGTCGATTGAACTTTCAATAAGTGCGAGCATCCCAAACTATTAAATATTTTGTGTTCTTGTTATCTATCATACCGTTATTTTAGAGTTGAATGATTTTCCTGTTCTGATTTTTTTTTATTGTATGTTGTTTTATGTAAGTTTTTTTACTTGCTCGAGATTAAAAAATGGGAAAGATTTAGATTAAAAAAAATTTAATCCCTCCACAATCAACGGTGCTTGTCAGGAACGTCAGTTGTGGCACATCTTAATTTCATTTTGTTGTTGAAAATTTGGTTTTGATGGTATAAGTGTTTGGATGGGGTTTACAGAATGGAGAATACTAGACAAAATGTGCAGAGTAAATGGCTAAAAAAATAAAGAATGGAGAAAAATAGGCAAAATAAAAAATAAGAATAGAGAACAGAGGACAAAAGAAATACAAATAGAGAAAAAGTGTATAAAATATTAAAGAATGAAAAATTAAAGGACCCCACATCCAGACCCTCATGGTACAGATAATTGATTGTTTCTGATTAATTTGTTCACAATTATTTTTTTACTCAAAATGATTTTGATGTTGACATATAGTAAAATGTAAAGTACACATGTCTATTGTTGAAGACTGTATGTTGTCCTCTTTATCTCTATATCATAGAAAACCGAAGGATATTGGGTATCCATCCATGACACAAACTCAGTATGTGCAGAGTAAAACACACACAAAAAGCAAAATGCGCTTTAATTACTGTCCTCATCTCAAATTCCTGTGAGGCCTTCGACACGGAGCAAAAAATACAACCTCATTGCAAGTTTAAGACGGCCCCTAACACCAGTTTGAGCGGAATATATGGTTATTTCTGTCTTATTGACATATACCAAGGCAACCGTTGGGCATCTCTTCTTATCTGTATAGATGTACAAAAATAAGAGTCTTAATGTAAAATGGAAACATACAAAGTGTCTTTTTTTCCTTTCTTCAGAAAACAAATACAGAACGGAAAATAATAGCAAGTCATGCAAAATCATTATAGTCGAACAGAACCAATGCGCTCTGGTGTATCCATAAAATACCAACTAGAACACCTCCAACGGATATTATATCATACTGCTTATGACGTCTTTATATTAAATCCGTTGCAGTTATTAAGAAATATTGAATAACTAACCATAAACACCAGCATTAATGAGAAATTAACAGGAAATGTTGTTATCTATTTACATGTGCTTAGATAGATAAAGGGAATGGGGAAACAATCAAGAACGAAGCCAGCTCGAAAGGTGATATTTATCAATGAGTATGTAAGAAAAAAGTTTTCTCAAGAACCTTTAACTCAATGCAGATATATCAGGTTGTGAAGAGAATGCAACCCTACGAATGGAAGAAGTTTCGGCAAGAGAAATATAACGAAAATGCATTGAATAATATATAGCCGATTCAATAAAACCATAGCTGGAAGAGTAACTTGAAGCTATAATGCCTATAGCTATAAACTAAAAGCGTACTCTTTTAGTAAGGATTTAAATCAAGACATTGGCATGATTTTATTGATAATAGTTTATTACATGTAATTAGCTTGTACTGCTATCCATTTATTAACACTTATGGTTTTACAGCCTGTCGATATGTATAATTTGGTATTGCATATGGTCATGCTTTTCTCATACTGCTTATGACGTCTTTAAATGAAATCCGTCGGAGGTGTACTAGTTAATATCTTAGTCTGGGAAATCATAATTTATTTAGTAGTTGCAATTGGGGTTTGAACTAGCTTCATGAGCTGCAGCTAGTACTTCTCATTCTGAACTTGATGTCTTTTTGCTTTTTCTGTAATAGTTGTTGTGGTTGTGCTTAGTATCGATCTGATGGGTCAAGTCCTTTCCAGCTGATTAATGCAGTTTATGTTACATTTCATGAGTTATTACACGACTGTTCTTAGTTAGGCAGAGGATTTAGTGAACACACATTATGTTTTACCAGCCACATTCTTTAAATATGTGCCTGTTCCAAGTCAAGAGCCAGCTATCTAGTGGTTGTCGTTTGTTTCTGTCTTTCTTAAATATTTTTCTTTTATTGTTTTTTAGAAAAAAAATTGTATGATCTCACTCAAATTGTTTCTCACATTTCGTCATGCCGAAGCTTTTTATAGCTTACTATATGGTAAGGGTGTTGCTCATTGTTGAAGGCCATACGATAACCAGTAAATGTGTATATCTGCGTCAGATGGCCTCTGGTGGTCTGTATAGTTGTCTTAGTGACAATTATAACACACCTCCGAATTTATATATAGACATGTACAAAGCCACAAAGGAGAGTATCAATGTTATTGAACCATAAGTTACCAGGGTGATATGAGGTGTTCCGGAAGGTTAAGCAAATCTTACTCTACATGCGGCACCAGCTGTGTTGCAAATGGTAAGTACAAATGTAGTGTTCTCATTCGGTGATGTCGCAATCGAGGAAACGAGAACGGGTTAATGGCTACGACAATTGGGACATACCCGTGGTCATCTGTGATACAGATATTCTATAATGGTCAACCAGCTCATGTCGATTGAATGCACCCGCAATAGCTTCCTTGTAAGCATCAACCCTCTATAATCAAGGAAATCATGACAAGAAACACAAGCTCTGGAATATCGTATCAATTGGAAGATATACATTCCACATGCAAGCATGTGCGGATCCAGAATTTGATGTTAGAGGGGCTAAGAATTAGGAATTAGAGGTCTTTTTTTGACACAAAATTGGCTATAATTATACTGTTATTGCATTTAAAAAAAAATTTTTTTAGGGGAGACTATCTGAATCTGCGCAGGCGCTAATTGGAGAACTCATAACTCGACAATTGTGGTATTAACAGTGGACTCTTTTCGGGGTAACGCGGAGCAATGTAGAGGAGGAACCGCAGTACATCCTGCCGGATTCAGCCTTATTGAAAAGACCTGCCCTCATGGTTCTTCTCTGCGGGTCACTAGTTGGTTGCTGGGTGTTAGAATACACAATTGATCCTTGCTGCACTGAATACTTCAACTAGAGAGGGGGTCTCATTGGGGGTTCTGAACCCGGATCCCGCTTACTGTTTTGTCAGATTCCCGTATCCCGCTTACACTATGAACGTAAGCAATTCTATTTTTTTTTGTAATTTCCCGTGTCCCGCTAGACTTCATTTCCCGTTTTCACGCCACAATAATTTGACTTTCACGTGTCACGCTTACAAAAAATTGGCAATCCCGGGTCACGCTTAGACCCCAACATGCCCAATGAGACCCACTAGAGACATGTATTGGTGTGAGCCAAGGCTCCGTGTTGAAGGCCGTACTTTGACCTATAATTGTTAACTCTTCGTTTATACATTGTGACTTGGATGGAGAGTTGTCTCATTGGCACTCATACCACATCTTCTTATTTATATAGTACTTTTTATGTCTGCTTTAACATGTTAAACAAGAAAACTAAAACATGTATTCTGATTAAACTGTGAAATTACAATATTGTATTATATGTCCTACGCTGCCTTATTAATGTATATCTTCCTTCTAGAGGTACAGATAAAGGACATGATACTTATAGAGCATCCTTAGACACGCTAAAAGAAAGAAACCCACTCAATTGTTATTGCTGGGGACTGTAACGCCTTGTTCATTAGACATTACAAGGACTCCCAAGATGAACTATTTAAACAGTTTTTCAAAGAAAATCAAATAGAACTTCCAGTCAAATACCCAACTGATCACACATATTTTCAAGGAGAATCTAGATCACAAATTGACTACATATTGGTCAAATCTATTGAGAATGATAAAAGACTAGTTAAGGGAACTTTTTCAGGTCAAGATCCTAAGTGTAGGTCACAACACCTCTGACCAGTGTCCTGTGTCTGCCGATTTTTGTATAGAACTAAGGACTAGCCAGAAACAGTACAGAGAAAATACCTGTACCAAAATCAACTGGGAAAAAGTAAATAAAGATAACTATGCACTAAAAGTGCAGGAAGAACTAAAGGATAGAACATATCTAAACATGAGAACACCTTAAGGAATTGATCAAGCTACAAACAAATTACTTAAATTACTTACTGGTTGAATAATGCACTAGAAACATGTTATTCTCGGAGGAAATTAAAGTTTAGCAGGAAGAAAAAGTAAGTTGGGCACCAAAGTTGGCTAATGAGGCCCCTCATGGGGGTGTCCAAGTAATCACATAATCACAAATTTTTTGTCAATATAATCACATAATCATGTACTATTTTTTTAAACAAGATAATCAAAAAATCAAAAATACAGTTCTAGATTATCAAGTAATCAAATAATCATGAAATATTTGGTCTGGTAATCAAATAATCACTATGAAAACGGCCAAGTAATCACATAATCAAAAACCCCATGAGGAGGCTCGCTAATGCGGTCAGTAAATCAAAAAAGGCCTTAATTCTACCTCTGGAAAAATCAGGATCACCTCCTTCTAAAGATAATATATATAACATACATAGGCTTGATTCCAAACGTACATTAAGATCAATACAAAGACAACAAAGTGCTGACAAAAGAAATCAACTCGCCATGAAGAAATTATGAGAGCATCTGACAGGAACAAAGATTTTTCTTTAGATTAATATAAACTCAAAGATCCTCTTCCTCCCAATTCACTCACACTCTACAAACGGCGGACAAGGAAGCATCCACCCCAGATGATATGAATGATCTATTTAAGGAACATTTTGCAAACTTAGCAAAAACAAAGGTTAATCATCTGCACAAGAGATAATCTTAAACCCAAAAAAAAACTGGAAAAAAACTGACTCATGATATGATAGATTCAACTTGGAAAACAAAATGGTCTGAGATAGCTGAAACCAAAACATCACTGAATCATATGGAAGTAAGCAATTGGAACTTCCGAAAACCTAATACATGTTAGAGCAGTGACAAGAGACAACAAGCGAGATGTTGCTAAAGGAATAATAAAGTCCAGAATATTGACTGGGATATATAAAACTCAAAATATTAACAACCGCTTTGATTCAACAAAATCTGCAGAGTGCAAATTGTGTATGAACGGAACAGAAGATTACAAGCACTTTCTTGTTAACTGCATAAGCCTTAAATCAGTGAGAAAAATCCACAACATCAGACTTAAACACTTGATGGCTGAACTTAATTCAGATCAACTACAACTACATCGTTGAATCTGAAGACGATCTGCTTCAATTACTAGTCGACTGTTCCAGCAAACGTCGCACACCTGTGATTCACCTAGTTGTTATAGAAATGATATGCAAAGACTGGGTATATGCATTGCATACCAAGAGAGCGGAATTATTGCAGTAAAATATAATGAACATTTATTTTTGACTAGAAGATTGGAACCTTATAAGATCCTATACAAAGCTGGCTACTATCGGTCATGAGAATGGAAACAATTTAGAGAGAAATCATTAAATTAAATAAGGATAATCTTTCTCAGTATCCTGTGCAGGGCTCCTCTGGAGCATTATCGCACAATCGGACTATGTACAGTTAAAATCGGAGTCGTGTGAGACTTAAGCCTATTGTTGGTTAGTAAATATATAACTATATGACCCCTGCATTCTATTTTACACATAAATAACAACTTTTACTAATAGAAACCAATAACTTGGGTCTTTGACAAGATTTTAAATTTTAACAATATCTAATGTATGGAACCCCACGTGATTGTTAGAACTTTTTATTTATTTTTAAACTATTGGAAACTTTTAACACAGTTATTCATGGTTATTAGAGTTCTATTCATTTTAAAAATATGGTTTGAGCTTATGTCAGTCTGTTATAAGAGGGGCGTAAAGGGGGGTATCTGCACGGAAGAACGCGAAATAAAATTGCCATTTCACGATGAACGAACAATTAAAAATTTCTTGCACGTTGATCTTTTTACCGATTTCTCGAAACACGGTGAATTACGAACCTTTTAAGCTTAAATCTTCGGCAATAAGCTAATGCCTAGGCAGTTAGTCTATTGCCTAAATGATGTTAGGCGTTAGTCTTAAATCCTAGGATATAAGCTTAAATCCTGAAAAATGTGTACAGGCATTAAGCTTAATTAATGCCTAAAATATAAATGCGAGTACATAAAAGACATTTATTCATTTAGATAAAAATATATTTGTAACATAATAACATTATGAGAACTGAAGTTTAAAATGTCATCTACCGATAATAAAATATTTCCATTCGATCTCTCAATAATACCCTGTGATTGGGGATGTCTCGGCTTCCCATGAATGATAACACATGCAGTCACTATATGGCGCACCAAATATAGTGAAAATAGCAATTAGATTAAAAGCCACCTCAGACATTTTGACGTAAGAGCTTTAATGTTACAAAATGTGTAAGGTGATCTTGGAACACCATAAGAAATTTAAAGTTTGAAACTTTCAATCTAGGTTTGATTGAAAATCATTCAAATAAACTTGTCCTCTACTGTTAAAGTCTTTAGATAAAATAGTCTTCACTACTTCTTCCTTCCCTATATGTATTTTTTTTTTTTTTTCATATTACAATTTTCATATTTAGTGAAAGAAATAGTTCAATAGCATCACGGAAAATATCAGCATATCCGTTATTCAGTTGTTTAATCATGCGGTTAATCCAGATAAAGGAGGTAAAAAAGGTAAAATGGCCTAGGGGTATTTAACAAAATTTTTAATAAAGAAAATTTACTTATCCAATAAAAAAATTGGAAAAACGGTGTGAGCAAAAAATCATATCTTAATTTTGTCTACTTTTGACCAGTTCAAACCAGCTCGACAAGTGAAGAGTAAAAAAAAAATCAAATAATTATTATAATTATTATATAGAATTTCATCCCCCCTTTTTAATTGGATACAATCACTCTTTTTAAATCTTTATCATTTTTTGTAATACAACAAAAAATATGAGTCAATTCTGTTTTGAATATGAAAAATACTAAAATTTGAAGATCTGTCAAATGAATCTATATTAATATTAGGACTATAATTACTGAAAAAACTACTTTATATCAAGAATAAATCACCGAATATACATAAATTCCAGAGTTCACTTATTGCCTAAAATTATGTTCGGCAATAGGTTGAATAATCATCATCAGATTTCAGGAAATATTATAAGCTTAATGTCTGAAAATTTCAGGCAATAACTTAATGCCTAGGCATTAGCTGGATTTAAGCTTAATGCCTAATTTCACTTATTGCCGCTAACATATACAAGTTTTACCTTTAATGCTTTTTATCCGTATTATTTTATTTTAATTTACCCTAACACAGATAACATATCTTAATCTAATAATTTTTTTAAAGTACGCATATTTAAAAATATAAACTAAAATATGTTTTTAATGCGGCGACCCTGCAAATAGGATCAAATAGGGTGGACTTCCGTAAGAAGAAGAAGATGTCCGCCATTCCTTCTGAATACTCCGCTCTAAAGGTAACAATTAGCAACAAAAAAACAGTTGGCCAGTTTAGCTTATCATGTTATAAAATGTAAAATAATTGAATTTCCCGCAAAAACGACAAGGAAAACGGTGCTCGGTTATGTCTGCTACACGTAAGAATTATGTTGACCAATGAAAACGGGCCACGATCGGTTTCCGGTTCCATCAACGTGTTTGTTGATTTGTTCAGCTTCACTATTCCCAACTTGCATCTAGATATTATTACTACAGAGGAAAATAAGTGAAAAAAAAACACCAAAATGATTGTTCTTGGTAAGTGCTTCACGGATCTTAGGGCAAAATAGCTTATGACACCTTATATTATTTTTTTTTAACGTCGACATCATAAAAATTTTTGTACTTTTTTTTTAACTTCGATTTGTCACAACTCACAAGTTGTCAAACTACATGTATTTGTAGTTTTTATCTTTTTGTGTTCGTTTTCTATCAAGAAGTTACTTATCGAATACTGAATGAAGGCTTTTAAGCGCACAGCAAATTAGTTTGTGATATTAAATAATGAAGTAATTATAGAACTAATCCAAGAATATTCAATTTCAAATGGAAAAAAGTCACTCAGGCTACGATTACTCGCAAAGAGTAACTATAAGAAATAATTATTATTTCCAAGACTAATGGTTGAAACATATTTCCAGACAGGGCCCCGACTTCATACGGAAATTGCAGCCATGCAGGTAGTCCAAATAATTATGACATCTTGAAAGGCTATTATATTGTTTTCTTTGACGCCTTATATACCATGCAGGTAACAATTATATCATGCAGTTATTGTTACCTGCTAAAATTTAATCAGACAGACTTTGATCTAAAAAAAATGTTTGATTTTCGAGCAACCTGTGTAATGAATTTAAAAGATTAAATTATGATGTAAAAAACATTAACATAAGAAATTTTCAGATGTATTGACCAATGGCAATGTGACATTCACTTTTGCCTAAGTCAATGTAAGATTTGTAAGTGGGTTGATTAAAAACATCTCGCTATAGACAACTTTCGAATTTGTGGACTTTTCTGTAAATGTCACAATTTATTATTGCTATCTTCAATAAATAATTTCAATTCATATAAATTTTTTTCAAATATGTAAAACAACATAAAAAAAATGAAGACAGTACAAACACCCGATGTTACATAAAAAATGACATAATTTGCAAATGTAAAATTTTGCAGGTAACAATAAAAAATTATAAAATTGGGTCCCTGTCTGGAGACACATTTCGGTAATTAGTCTCGGAAGTAACAATTATTTCTTATTGTTACTTTTAGCAGGTTATCGTAGCCAGTGCCTATAGAAAAATATTTAACCAGTGACCAAACAACACAGGAATTCATGAATGCATGTAGCTCATGAGTTAATTATCAGTGTTTTTCAGTCAGGTGTTGTCAGAGTGTTGAATATTTTTCGATATTTGAATTCTTGGATTAGTTATTCTTTTTATTACCTTGACCATGGCAGAGCTCCAGATAAGAATTCACAAATTGGGGTTTTTACCCACCATTTTTTTATGTAATTGGGTGATAAAGTTTTTTAATTGCATTATCAATTCCAATTCACCCCTCAAGCAAATATCAAATTGGGTTTTTCACCACCAAGCTCCTTAATGTATTGGGTTTTTTCATCAACACAATATTGAATATTTAGGCATGTTATAATCACATTATATCAACCCCAGATGTGTTTCCATCTTAAATGTGTTTCTTTCTTTGTATATGTGCTTAGCTGTTTTATTTGGTTTATTCACTGACGAGCAATTGTACGTTTAATTTGTGTCCCGTTTTAAACGTTCTGTCAGTTTTGTATTTTCTCAAAACTTATGTAAACTGCAGCTGGTGTCACTAGTTGGACAGTAACTAATTGCCTTTCTAGATCCCATATGATCACCCTACAGTTTATAGTTGAGGTAGGTTTTGCTAAGTGTTTAGATTTTTATGTAATATATGTGAAATTTAGGTGCTGTAAGAAAGTTTTGCCAGTCCTTTCACCTATTTGCCAGATCTACTTTTTAATTAAAATAAAAAGTAGTTCACCAGATTTAAGATATACCCCAAAACCTTGAGATTTATAGGGTGGTTTAATGATGGAGACCACATTTTACAAATTTACAAATAATTCTGCAACATCAAGTAAATAAATGACAATGTTATACTGCACTTGCCAATAAGACAACTATCTTAAGCATCCAGAACAATTAAGACCAAAACAAAGAAAGTGTCAAGATGCATAAGTTGACGTAAAAAACGGATATGTGTATTCATTCATCAACTCAAATGAGAAAAAAAACTAAGATATAAACTGTTTTTGTTTAATTCAATTTACATAAATCTGGATTAAGTTGTCCCTTTTCAGAACTTTTGGTTTCCGATGCTTTCCAACTACATATCATGTCATAATTGATTTGGCCTTTCACTTTTTCCAACTGATTTCGTTTTTGATGAAACCCCGTGTTTATCGTTCTATAGCAATGTTCTCGTTAAGGTACGCAAACACGCCCGTGCGTTCAATGGACGCTTCCTAAAATCACTAGCTGAGTCTTGTTATCATCATAACTTTCCCTCAGCTATCAAAAAGAAGCCGAAAACATGCTTCTATTCAATATTTTTATTGGACATTTACTTTCGTTTTAATTCATTGTATGTTATGATAAATCCCGAGCAATTCGAAAAAATATGACAGCATGTCACACGCTAATTGGATAAACGCTGAGAAGATCGAAATGTTTTCATAAACACGTGTACCTTTTGAGCAACGGAAAATTCCAACAGGGACCCATTACAGCTACTTGATGCAGGGCTCTATTTTAAGAACAAAAGGACAGTTCCAATTATAAATATTATAAAAATAGATTTACGCGACGACTGTAATCAGATAAGGGTAAATAACGCAAACGATAGCGAATAAAAGAGTTAAGAACTCATGGTTTTGGCATATTATTGGGTTTTCCTTTGAATTAATTGGGTTATTGAACCCTGCAATGGGCAAATGCATTGGGTTTTTAATTATTTGTATTGCGTGATCACGCAAATACGCAGCTTATCTGGAGCTCTGCCATGGGCTTTTTTAATGGAAATAAAGAAAATAAATGACAGACAGTGAGGAACTATATCATATCTTTTTCTACTCATTCTCAATTGCAGGGTCCGACACTTACGGTTGTCCGATTGCCCGGGGCAAATTAATGTTGTATTCGGACAAGTAAAAACATCATCTTGGTTGTCCGATTGGGCAAGTGAAAAAAAAGTGTTATATGATTAAAATTTCACAAAATCAATAATGTCTGTTGTTTTGTCCAAAGATTACTCAGTGATAACACCGCACGGTCGAGTAAAGTGGTCTTAACCCCCCTTCAATGCGTATATTTCGTCATTTGTTCGCACTGAATTCCCCATTTTACCAAAAATAGATCACGTTTAAAAATATTAGCCAATCAGGCGGCCGCGGCGTTGCTTCATCATTATCGTTATCAATCGGGACACCACTCGGGCGTTTCCTACGCACGTGTTATTCCCACTGACCAATGGAAAGCGGAGGTCTATTTTCGTTGTTCTAACTTTAGAATTTGACATCGGATGTGTATTTCCCTAAGATGAAAAACATAAAAGCTTGAAAGAGAAAATGAAATTAAACTTTAACAAATTTCTCAGTTTATCAAGAAGGGTTTTTTGAAATGGCATTTCTTAGATAAATTATTATGAAATGAGTATCTCTATGTAAATGATCCAATTCCCGTATATTCGTCGATCTTTTCCTTCCCTCCTCGGCTCATAAATGCATGCCTCATAGTATCTCAGTGGTCAAGTCTAGTTGCTGCCATCATGGCACAACAATCAACCCTGGCAAGTTTTTTCAGTGGAATTCCTCAAAAAAAGAAATCTGACTCCCAGCTGTCTGCATGTATTACATTACAACCACAAAAATAGCATGTAAAAGTTTGGGCATGTAGATTTCACTTTCGGACAAGTAAAAGTAATAGGGCACTTGCCCAACTGGACAAGTTGGTATAAAAGTAAATGTCGAACCCTGAATTGTATCGATGCAATGACATCGACAATGTCTTGACACCACCCATTGTTGTATGATGTCAGAGGAGTGAAATTATAGGTTTTAATATATCACTGGGAATTCATAATAATTCATTGCAACCAATGTAATAAGTTTTATAACAGTGCATAAAAAAAAGATACAATAGGATTTCATTGAAAATATTGAAAAGTTTTGTTTGTCATGTTTGTCATAATTATCGTAGGCAAAGAAATAATAAAAAAAAATATACGTGTGATTATGGTACACTGATGGAACCTACATTTTTAGAGCTGAACCTAGAGGTGACAGTATTTTGTTTTGGACAACTTAACTAAGGCCATGCACAAAAGGTTGTTGGTTTCTTCTATTAAACCCTGCCAGGTCAATTCTTTTAACAGATAAACAAAAAATGAAAGAGTCTCTTTTAAGACAAATATCATTGATGCCTTATATAATTAATTGTCTGATAATTTCTTAAACTAATGTTTCATTTATCTATTATCATTCTTAAAGTTTAAATGGCTTATCTCAAAATAAAGATTAAGATGTAATGCTAAACAAGGTTTTTTTTTCCCTGTTGATGGTTTAGGCAAAATTCTCCGTAGAGTGAAACTGCATATGCCTTGTTTGATTTGATAACATAACCGTCATCAAGGGCATTATAATTGGCATCAGTAAGCTCGATGGAGTCAAAAAAGATTGTTTGTTATGACTGTGAATAAAGTTATGTTTTAACATGTTGAAAGGGAAGTGGATTATTCTCTAAAAACATTTCACACAGATAGTTTTTGGTTGGATCTCTGAAAGGTTAATAACAGGATCTCCATTTTTCACATGTCAAACCCTGTTATGATAGAATATAGATGCAATGACTTGTTTAACATGTTTAACACTGCCAAATCTTTTGCGCCTGTCCCAAGTCATGAACTTCAAGCCTTTGTTTGTCTTTATTTTGGTTCATTTATATGTTTCGGAGTTTAGTGTGGCGTCCTGAACTAGTATACATTATTGTTAAGAGGCTAGCTGAAGCCCAACTCTGGATGCATGATTTTCTTGCTTGGTTGAAGACCCATTGGTGGCCTTGGGCTATTTTCTGCTCTTTGTTCAGGTTGTTGTCACATTCCCCATTTTTATTCTGAATTCTATTTGTATACAATACGTAAATCTGTAATAAAGTTATTTTTCTTTGCAGTTTTGGCAGCCTTGTGTGCTGGTGCAACAGCCTTCTACTCCAGTGGAGATGGAGTTGTAGATCTTACCCCATCAAATTTTGACAGAGAAGTTGTTGGCAGTGATGCTTTGTGGATTGTTGAGTTCTATGCTCCATGGTAAGTATACCATGTAAACTGATCAATACAAACTTTTACAGAACGGAAACAAAATGTGAACTAAAAAGTCACTTGTCATGCTTGTCCTTTTTGTGATTTTTTTAGTTAGAATTCCATTACATGTATAGTATTTTTATACTTCAAAGAGTCGAAATTTTTCTCCAATAAGCTAGCCTTTTCAATTTCAGGCCTCATTGGTTTAAAGGAAAGTCTTAAAATTGAGAATGGAAATGTATAGTTTGTGGGTTTTTGAAATGATATTGTCAGACTGCTCAGATCAGTTTAAATTTATGCTTTTCAGGTATCTGATAATAAGTTTTAGTTTTCATGAATCACAAAAGATTCTGTATATTTGTTTTATGTTGTTATTGGTCTGGTGTCTCCATAAACAGTCGTCCTGAATATGCATGAAATATTTGCCACTGGACATTAAGCAACCAACAATCAATCAATCAATCTCCATAAACAGTGTTAGAGAATAGTAATATGAGAAATATATCATATACTGAATTACAAGACTGTTGTTTTAACATTTACATATTTTTACCTGTACAGGTGTGGACATTGTCAATCTTTAACACCTGAATGGAAAAAAGCAGCCAAAGCACTCCAGGTAAGAGGATGATGTAACATACAATATATTAATGATACATGTAGTTTATTAATTTTCATTGGTTTTAAAGTTCAAGGTCAATACCATACTATGTATTCTTTGTTTCGTAATATTTGTACATGATACATTTTTTTAAGGTCTTTTCTTTAAATTAAGTACAAGTTCGTTATGTCAGTCTTCAAGATAAAGTCAGTGGTGATCCTTACAGTTGCTGGTAGTGAAGACTGCTGTGTGTTAGTTTATAAAGTGGCCCTATACATGTTAGATTTATTTTCAGTTTCTGAATCTGACTTTTGTTCTTAATTTTTCAGGGTGTTGTTAAAGTAGGAGCCGTGAATGCAGATGACCATAGAGATCTTGGAGGAAGATTTAGTGTTCAGGGCTTTCCTACCATTAAAATATTTGGACTTAACAAAAATAAGCCTGAAGATTATCAAGGTTAGTGTTTCTTACACTCAGAAATGAATCACACATTAACTATGTTTGCTGTAACACCAACATTAATATAATTGATTACTGTAAATTCAGAAATTCGTTTCAAGTTCCTCTGACTTTTCCCATTTAATAACATTACCAAATTACCATCTTTTCATTTTCTTATTTCATTAAAAACATCATGAACTTCATCACAGCAAAATCTGGTTAAAAACTTCTTATTTCTCAAATGATTCTGACAGTGAAACTATTTCTATACAAAATATTAAAAATCATTAGAACTTCTGTTTCCACCTAATTTTGAAATGCTTACACCCAAAATCAAATGCATAGACACATACATTTTGTTGTAGCTTAATACTACATGTATGTATTGAGCACAGGTATTTCATATACAAGATTAACTGTTTCTTAAACTTAAGACTAGTGAACTTTCTTAATCATGTTAATGAAATCAGTGTTTCTATTGAGTAGAAAATGTAATTGGAAGAACCAAGCAATGATAAAAACTTATGATTTAATCATGTTAATTTTTGCTTGTTATATTTGATTGCAAAACAAATAGTTAAATCATGAAAATTAATTGTATGATAGCTAATCATGGCTAAAGGCTTTAACCATAAATGTACATATCTTATTCCACTACTTATTCTACAATTTAATGGAAGGATTGCAGATTGTTTACATGTTGTTCAGTTGATGATACAGGAGGGTCTGGATGGGGGTCCTTCATTTCTTTATTCTTTAGCTGTTTTAGATAATTTTTTCTGTATTATTTATTTATTTTGACCCTTATTCTCAATTCTTTATATATTTCAGCACCCCATTATTCTCTGTTCTTTATATATTTCAGCACCCCTCTATTCTTTATTATGTAAGCCTATTTTTCTCTATTCTGTAAACTCCAACCAGACCCTCATACAGGAATTGATACTCATCGGGATCTTTAACCATGTAAAAGAATGACTGGTACTTTTTATCACAAAACCTTGGTTTAAATTCTCTGCTTGAAATGTTTTTATCTAGTTACAAGAAAAACTTGTAGATCCTTTATCAGTCAGGGGAGTTACTTGTACAAGTGATTTTTAAAATCACTTATTTGCGTGATTTTTTATTTTTGCATAGAAACATAGCGATCGGTAAATAAAATTGAAAATTTGAATTTCCCGCAATTTGTAGCTCGTTGTAATCTCGCGAGATTTTGCGGAAACCACGTGGTTTTCCAAAGATATGGTGGGAAAATACTGTAAACATTGACAAGATAAGGAGTTTACAAAAATTGATTGAAAATGACTAAAAATAGCCTCGAAATATTAATAGTCTGGGGATTTTATAAGATTTTTGCTGATACTGTGAATATTTTTCCGATAAACTTCAACATTTAAACTACGTTTTGACGTTGAAAAATTTACGTACTCTCGATTGAAATTCAAGTACTCGCGTGGTCAGAAATTTGGACCTTCTGAAGATTGGAAATCACGCCAATGAGTGATATTTTTTATTCAGGTACAAAAGATCATTTCAGCAAGTGATTTTTGGGAATGGTATTAACTTAAAGGGGATTAACTCCTGACGACTTAAAAAGTTTAAATAATTTCCCCGTGCATGTTTGTCAGAATGTCAGAAAATAATTTTGGCACGATAAAATAAATATGAAATCATTGTGCGTTTTCTTTTTTTATTATAATTTCACACTGCAAACGGAAATATTAAATATTTATTTGATAAATACAGACTTAATAAAGCAGATCTTTTTTTACCAAACTTCGTAACAACTAACATGCAAAGATAATTTTTTTTTGCCAGAAATGGTAAACAAATAACTTGCATATTTATCTCCAAGTGTATTTTTTATAGTTTATTACATTTGTACATGCAGTTGTATAAATTGTGCATATCATGTACTATGTGTTTCAGGAAAATAAACAGATAAACAGTTGCATATATAGACTATGTGATTAACCATTACTGCATTAGGCATTAAATGTTCTATCACATTATCATGCATATTTCATATTTGTTGTTTTTATAAGTCCCCTAACTACTGACAAAGTCGAAGGGGACTTTAGGTTTGCACTCCGTCCGTCTGTCTGTCCATCCGTCAGTCTGACAAATCAGTTTTCCACACTTTTTTTCTTCATGCTTGAAGATATTGATTTGATATTTGGTATATAGTTTTATTATGACAAGTTTCAGATCAAGTTTTCATATTGTTCCGGTCTGATGATTTTGTGCAGAGTTATGGTCCTTGAACTTAGAAATTTCACTCAAAAAATCAGGTTGCCACACTTTTTTCGGTCAAGCTTGAAGATATTGATTTGATAATTGGTATATAGTTTTATCCTGACAAGTCACAGATAAGTTTGAATTTTGTTCCAATCTGAAGATTTCGTGCAGAGTTATGGTCCTCGGACTTGGAAAATTCACTCAAATAATCAGTTTTCCTCACTTTGTTTCGTCATGCTTGAAGATATTGATTTGATAATTGTTATATAGTTTTATCATGACAAGTTACAGATCAAGTTAGCATTTTGTTCCAGTACAATGATTTTTTAACGGGTAGGGGACTATATATTGCCATGCAATACTCCCAGAATGCTTGTTGATCTAACAATCTAACATTCAGATTTATGCATGTTATATGAAATTATTAAAAATCACTGTGCAGTAAGATCATTTGTACCATCATAGAAATCACTCTGTGCAGTGATTTAAAATCATTTGTACAAGTGATTTATATTATTAAATGTAAATCACTCTGTGCAGTGATTTAAAATCATTTGTACAAGTGATTTACATTGTTATTTATCCTGGTCTTATGGGTTTTTTGTCGAGCCTGCGACTTTTGTTGCAGAAAGTTCGACATAGGGATAGTGATCAGTAGGCGGCGGCGTTAGCTAACTTCTTAAAAGCTTTATATTTTAGAAGCTGGAAGACCTGGATGCTTCATACTTTGTATATAGATGCCTTATGTTACGATGTTTCCATCTGTCACATGTCCATTGTCCTTGACCTCATTTTCATGGTTCAGTGACTACTTGAAAAAAAAGTAAAGATTTTTTGTGAAGTTAATTTCTCTCTTATTATGAGTAATAGAATAACTATATTTGGTATGTGCGTAGCTTGCAAGGTCCTCATGCCCGTCAGACAGTTTTCACTTGACCTCAACCTCATTTCATGGATCAGTGAACAAGGTTAAGTTTTGGTGGTCAAGTCTATATCTCGGATACTATAAGCAATAGGTCTAGTATATTCGGTATATGGAAGGACTGTAAGGTGTACATGTCCAACTGGCAGATGCCATCTGACCTTGACCTCATTTTCACGGTTCATTACTTAGTATTAAGTTTTTGTGTTTTGGTCTGTTTTTCTTAAACTATAAGCAATAGGTCAACTATACTTGTTGTATGGAAGAATTGTAAGCTGTACATGTCTGCCTGGCATGGTTCATATCATACAACTCATGTTCTCCAGCTGAGCCTAGCAATATTCAAGGTAATTTATACACTGTCCAACATTGCCCTTAAAATCTGGGTTATAACCTAAAGTGCCCTTTCAGACAACTAGCACCCTTCTGCCCTGAGATTCAAGCTAGAACACTGATATGACATTGACCTCATTTTCATGGTTCATTGGTCAATGTTTAGTTTTCTTGATTAAGTCTGTTTCTTAGAAACTATAAGCAATAGGTCAACTATATTTAGTGTATTGAATGATTGTAAGGTGTAAATGTATTTCTTGTTTGGTTTATATGACCTTGGCCTCATTTTATTGGATCATGTTAAGTTTATGTGATAGTTGTAGTTAAGCTTTATATTTGTGACTATCAACATGATATCAATGATTAGTAAAGAAGGCGAGACATTTCAGCGTTTGCACCCTTGTCTTACTATTAAGAAAGCATTTTAACATCACAATGTCCATTAAAAAAGCATGCATATATAGTACAAATTCATATGAGGTAAGAAAACATATGATCTCACCATAATGAAAATCACTGTGTAGTGATTTGAAATCATTTAATTTGTACAAGTGACTTATATTATTTAATGTAAATCACTCTGTGCAGTGATCAGATTTGAAATCATTTGTACAAGTGATTTACATTATTATTTATCCTGGACTGCGTGGTCTTATGGGTTTTCTTAACTATTATAACAGGTTGGGAACAACCCCCAAATGAGGGATATCCCTTTAATGAGGGACTGTCCCTCAGACAAGGGGTCATTTTACTGTTGTAAAACGTAAAACTTATATTTTTTAACTTAAAAACAGTTTATCCCAAACTTTGACTGACCAACAAAATGTCAGACAAAAAGTCATTCGGTCAGACAGAAATTTTCAGATTTTTTTAGTTGAAAATATAGACGAAAAGGTCAAATTTCTTTTTCAGTCAGACAAACTCTAAAACTGTTTGGCATAGACTGTTAAAAGGGAAAAAATTATTATACATGTATTTCATAATTTTGAACAACTTTTCTAAAAGACGGGTACACTTATTTTTAATAATAAAGAAGATATACATGTAAGTCCAGAAATATTACAAAATTCTTGGACATGTTTTGACCATTTAATACAAGATAGATTTACAGTTCTTTGGGAAAAGTTTCTTCAAATAATATAAATATTTGCTCATTTGCACATGTATACCCTGTGATGCGTTTTCAGATTCATCACTCAACAACTAAAGTTACTTCCTGTTTACCGAACACTTGTATCGTTTTACACATGATAGCCAAGTTTTGGACGATCAATGCATTTGAATGAGAAAATATGGTTTTACACCCCTTATACATTAGTTGGTAAATATCACCATGATCACTGACAAGTTCAATAAATAAATTGGGTCAATTGGCTATAAATACCTTGTGTGCTATAAATATTTCTTATCAATTAAAACATTCAAGGCGTAACAATAATCACAAATACTACAAAATATTCTTGTCAAAAGTTGTTTTATATATATTATCTCCTTCTGGCGTCAACACTTTGTGGTGTAATTGTCAGGAAAACCTTTCATGTGCACTCAAATACCCCCTCCCCCCAAACCAATACACTTAAAAAGCATTTGTGCATCATCATCATAATGATCAAGTTGATCTGTGGCATTTTGAAGCTAAAGTAAAAAAAATCACTGGTTGAAGTGATGCACGTAGAAAAATTAATTAAAATCACTCTACACAGTGATTAAGATTCAAATTCACTACATTAGTTAAAGTTATTATAACTAAACAACTAAACATACTAAAAAAAACGATTGTGAAAATTTGAGATATTTGTACTTTTGTCCCCCCCCCCCCCCCCCCCCAAAAAAAAAAAACCAACAGTTTCCTTCAAGCTACACCTATTTTCAAATTTATTGAAATAAAGAACACATCATGCACATTAAAGAAAAAAAATACATTTGAAAATACTTGTAGTAGTACAATGTAGCTAATACTTGTAATAGATATAAAAAAGAAGATGTGGTATGATTGTCAATGAGACAACTCTCCACAAGAGATCAAATGACACAGAAATTAACAACTACAGGTCACTGTATGGCCTTCAACAATGAGCAAAGCCCATACCGCATAGTCAGCTATAAAAGGCCCCGAAATAGAAATGTAAAACAATTCAAACGAGAAAACTAACGACCTAATTTAAATTTAGACCTGGCCTAACATTAATTTGCTAGTTTGTCTGACCTTTCAAATAAGTGAGCAAAAAAAAAATAAAAAAGAAAGCATAGCACCCTCCCTTTTTTCAATTGATAAATGGTTTGGCAGTTATCGTGTTTTTGCCCTATGAAATATTCTTAAAAAATTATAGATTTGATCTGATTGATAATTTTTTTGTAATCAATGAAAAGATGTTACTTTAGTAAGTCAGTTTTTGAAGGTAATTTGAAATTAATTTAAGGATCCTGACCAGGGACATGACAATGTGAGAGGAATAAACATTTTTTTAGAATTGAACCCTGCTTTCATCCATGTATAATGCCAGGTAAATATGGAAACGAGTTCATGTAACCTTTTTACAGATAAATTTTAATCGCAATTTGAAATGATTTGGGTTTCAAGCACCTGGATAAATCAATTTTTTCTTCATGAATGATCTTGTGCTGGACAGTCAGGACCCCTTGCTGAACCAGATTACAACAAAAATGTTATCTGAATTTAAATTTATAGAAATAGTTATATTCTGACAAAAAGATTCAAATTACCTTAGGGACTGCAAAATTTGACAACTTTTATGACCTCTGCATTCTGTTTCAACCCTTACAAAGACTAAAATCTGCAACAGAGTTCAATCATTGATGATTAGTCCTGGTCATTAAATAAAGATTAATATTCTGGTACTGGGTTTCAAATAGGGGAGGGGTTTCTAATTGGAAATCACTTCTACCAGTGTTCTGTTGAAATCACTCTGAACAGTAAATAAAAGTCACTCAAGTCATCCCCCCTTTTTAGCTGACTGAGGCCGTAAGTGCCCTATGTGAGCTTATGTCATCACTTGGCGTCTGTCGTCATAAACTATTTCAAAAACTTATCCGCTGAAACTACTATGCCAAATACCTTCAAACTTTAAATGAATGTTCATTAGGGTATCTAGTTTAAAAATTGTATCCGAAGTTTTGATCCACCAACAAACATGGCCACCAATTCATTAAAGAACATTTAAATGGTATTTTTAAGCCACTCATTATTAATATATATTGAAAAGCAAAAATAATCATTGATGAAAGATTAAAGCAAAAAATAACAGGTAGGTGATTCAGGCTCTTGAGAGCCTCTTGTTTATTAAGATTCAATTGCTGTTGCACACATTTTGTTTCAGCCCTCTGAAATTATACAATTTACAACAGATTTGATTTGATTGATAAATATAGTTTTTTTTTATTTTGAATTAAAAAAAAACATATCTGTTTTTCACCATAGAAGTTAATTGGAAATACTGCTGGTATCAGAGATAAACACACATTTTAATTCACAGTGATTTTAAGTCATTTGTACAAGTGATTAACATTCTAATTGAATGAAAATCACTCTGTGCTGTGATTTAAAATCATTTGTACCAGTGATTTACATTATTTCAAAATGTATGTGATGAAAGACACCCTTTGAAGTGTTTTATTTTTATTTATACCAGTGATCAATACTATTTTTTTAATGAATGATTATATTCCATTAACTTCACTACATATTATAATTATGACCAGAAAATCTTATTTATTACTGTTTGAGTCTTTAGTTTTCTACAAATGTATGTAAAAATGTTTGTGATTTTTTTTGGTCATATATATATATATAGCATTTTCAGTTTATGAGTTTTTATTGTTCCTTTTTATGCCCCAGCTGTAGCGTAGGGGCATTAAGTTTTACCCTTGTCCATGTTGTCTGTACATCCCAAAATTGGTTTCCGTTCTCTAACTTAACTTTGCCTCAACCAAATGTAATGAACCTTATAGACAATGCTTATTACCGCCAAACTCAGCACGACTACAAATATGGTAGCATCAGTTTTACAGTTTGTGAGTTATGTCCCTTTATTACAGTATATGCAAGCAGTTTATTTGAAAGAACATTTGAACAGATTGCTACTAATCATTTCTAATGCTATTGTTTGTTCAGAAAATAAATTTTTCTCCTTACAAGTTAGTTTTTATTTATTTTCACCTTTTAAACAGGTGTCTTCTATTAGCTAATGTCAAAATGACCCCTGTTGTGATGTTGTCCTCTGAAAGAGGGAGATAACCCTGGTTTCTTATTGAAACTTTAATTTTCCAAACATAATAATCACTTGAATGAGTGATTTAAAAAAATATTTTTAATCACTGGTAGAAGTGATTTTTAAAAAGTAATGAAAGGGAATTAACTCTAGTTTTGTTGAAAAAATCACTTGAGAAAGTGATTTTAAAAATCACTTGTACAAGTAACTCCCCTGACTGTTTATCATGTTTATTAAAAATATGTATTCTGAAATTATATCTGTATGAACTCTGAATCATATCCTAGAATTTTTAATCCAGACTAAGATAAACTATGATTATAACATTTCAGGAGGTAGGACTGCTGATGCTATTATAAACACTGCCTTAAGCAAAGTACAATCAATGGTGAGAGACAGAATGCAGGGCAAGAGTGGAAGTGGTGGTGGGGGCAGTGGCGGTGGATCTCAGGTTAGTTATCATACAATGTCAAGGTCAGGTTGAAAGATGGGGTAGAATTTGACAGTTGTGAGGATCAAAGCATAAGGGTAAAAAATGTTGTTCTATTCTAAATACTGTAGACTTTGTGGTCCTAGTTTTAACAGGTATTTCTTTGTAGAGTCTACACCAGAATTCATTAGAACATACAAACTTGTCAAATAAATGTACATGCATACTTCAACGTTCTCCAAAGGGACTTATAGCACTATGGTAATATAATGCATTATAAATGTGGTGCTTAAATTTTAGAGGAGCAGTGCTATTTCAAGTCTATTTGAAAATGCTAGGGAGAACACAATTAAACTTCAAATTACATGAATTGGGTAAATACTGTAATTGAAAGTTTTTAAAAAATATTTTTTCTTATCCATACAGAAACCTGACCCAGGTGCAGTGATTGAATTAACAGACAGTAACTTTGAAGACTTGGTTATTAATGGTGATGACATGTGGCTTGTTGAATTCTTTGCTCCATGGTGTGGCCACTGTAAAAATTTGGCTCCACATTGGACACAGGCTGCCACACAACTTAAAGGGAAGATTAAAATGGGAACTCTTGATGCCACAGTCCACACAGTCATGGCTAACAGATATGGGGTAGGTATTTGTTTTATGGCTCACTTACCATAGATGGGGACATCTTTTGATTTAGGTATGTATGTCCGTCCTTTTCAGGTGTAAGTTGGTTGGTTAAAGTTTTAGTTTAAGGTACTGTACCATGACATTGAGGTCACATGGACCTGAACCTTAGTAGACATATATAAAAATAAAGAGATGTGGTATGATTGCCAAGTAGACAACTTTCCAACAGAGTTAAAATAAAGTGGTAGTAAGCAATTATATGCCTTCAACAATGAGAAAAATCCATACTGTGTAGTCTGCTATATATTAAAGGCCCACACATTCGATAAATGTGAAACAATTCAAACAAGAAAACTAACAGCCTAATTTATAACAAAACAATTTAGAAAAAACAAATATGACATGAACCATGCAACTACAACCAACATGTTATCTGATAGTATGTTCAAAATAATAATTTAATCAATGTTACCTGGTTACAGGTCTGAGGTTATTCTAAATGTTAATGTTATCAATGTTTCAGGTCTGAGTTTATTCTAAATGTTAATGTAATCAATGTTACAGGTCTGAGGTTATTCTAAATGTTAATGTAATCAATGTTACAGGTTAGAGGTTATCCAACAATTAAGATGTTTCCAGCTGGTAAAAAGTCTGAGAGTGATGCACAGGAGTATGATGGAGGAAGAACAGCTTCAGATATTGTAGCCTGGGTTAATGACAGATATACTGCTAACCTACCAGCACCAGAAATATATGAGGTAGGTACTTGCCATATTTAGAAACACTTACACATAGCAACTGATAAAGCAACTTAGCCTTTTCTTTATTATGTTATGTTGTACAAGTGCTTGTATCGAAATAATCTAAAGAAAACCCTTTTGCAAAGAAAAATTTGAGAAAGTAAGTGGTCAGAGGACACAGTTATCGTCGTTTGGTTTTTCGTTGTCTACAAATATAGTCCTTAGTGTGGACAGTGTATAACTTGCAAATTTTTTTCATACACTTTCCGAATTTATTTCTTTATATTTTATGCATGAAATATTAAGTAGGGGTATGGAAACTTATACAAAATACTTATTACTACAAAACTCAGATCAATAACAAATTTGGGTTGCGTCACTTTTACCGTTCTTCAGTTATGTCCCTATATAACTGTATATGATATGCAAGCGGGGGCATCATCTGTGTCCCATGGACACATTCCCCATTTATTTGAATTTGAATTTATTGTCTAAAAGAAATACACTACGAAATAACTGTGTTCTCAGGCCAAGTTACATGTAACACTCTCAAAAGTATCTATCCTGCCAAACGTGTCTGCCTTGCAGAAATGAGTCCTTTTTGCTCAAACATGTCCTTCAAATCACAAATAGGCCAAACGTGTCTTAACAATTTCTATCTGCTGCAGCATGTCCACTTTAAGACACCATAACATAACATCTCAAAAACTTGAAGCGCTTATAGTTCTCTATGACATCAATAATTTCTAAGGCAGTCATAAGGGACTTAATTGAAAACATCAGGGTTTTGCTGGAGTTAGACACAAAACAAAAATCAAAACAGCTATCCAAGGACATCAAAGCAGAATTACTAAACAACAAGAATAAAATTCAAAGTCATGAAAGTGGTGACCAAAAATTGAAGAGATGGTCAGAAAAGTCAGAAAGGATAATGAAAAATGCATACTGCACAATTGTATATTACAAGGAATCTGGACGCAGTGAAAATCTTTAATGTCAACCACAGAATATGCTAGACAAAAGAATAGATAATAGCCAAAATTATAAATACTTACAAAGTGTATTAATTGTGCAATTAGGAATATGCTTTCAACAATGAGCATTCACTTCACGATTGAAAAACAGAAATGATCAAGGAAATTTCTCAAAAATGTTTCTCACCAACATGGCCAAGTGCATTTGTTTATTGCTTGCCCCATTTCAATTTAATTCCTGGGGGTGAGCGCCTAATTTACTCATTGTGTTGAGAGTCAGACTTGCATTTAAATGTTTTATACGTTTGATACATAATTATCATCATGTGTTTTTTATTTTAATGCTTGTTGTTTCTTTCTTTGCAGATTACAACTCAAGACGTATTTGACAAGAATTGTCAAGAGAGCCAGCTTTGTGTTGTAGCAGTTCTCCCTCACATTTTAGACTGTCAGTCAGCCTGTAGAAACAAATACATAGCAACATTGAAAACTATGGGAGAAAAATATAAAAAGCAACAGTGGGGGTGAGTAAAAAGGGCAATAACTCTGTTAACTGTTAACTGTCTCGAGTAGAGAAATATGGTATCACACTTGCTGCAGTGGTAGAATCAATATATATATTTTAAAACCTCAGTTAGGAGAGGACGGAGAAACACAAAACAATACAATGTACATGTTAATGATTAAACAGATGGGAAACAAATGTGACATACAACAAGAAAAAGCAATATCACTAAAAATGTAACTTCTTTTTCTTCATTGTATGTCCTTCCAATCAGGAACACCAAGTAAAAAAAAATGTTTTAACTTGTATGAAAAGGTACACATACAAAACTGTAATATATTTCAGTATCAGGAAAATAGTTGGGAATTTAGATATATGAAAACTTTCTTATAAGCACAAAAAGCAGATTATGACTTCTTGTTTCAGATGGCTGTGGACTGAAGCTGCTGCACAACCCAATTTAGAAAAGACTTTAGGTATTGGTGGATTTGGTTATCCTGTATGTATAAGTTATTGTTTTTGTATGAAAATATAAAATTAAGGAATAACAGTACTGTAGTTGAAGAGTTGCCGCCATCAGTTGGCAATTTGATGGTCACAAATGCAATTTTACTGGCGACGCATATAGGGGAGACAGTATAACGGATATTTGCGACCTTCAAGGCAAAATTGACCGTGGCAACTCTTCAACTACAGTACTGTTATTCCTTTTCTAATGCATTTCAAAATTAAGAAATAATTCATGAAAGCCATAGATTTGTTGGAAATTTACACATGGCCTGGGCCATGATATTCGAATTTTAACCTGAGCGTTAGTGAGGGATAAAATTAACGAATATCACGGCCCAGGCCATGTGTAAATTTACAACAAATCTATGGCTTCCATGAATTATTTCTATTCTAATAGGACAAATACGGTCATTAAAAAACTGAAGCGATGGTGGGTATGCTGTGTGTGTGGCTGTTATTTTTTACTCCCTGTTAGATAAAGCTAAAACATTCTAATAAATATGTAGCTTGCATGAATTATTTTGTAAACAACCGCTAGAAAAAATGTGCTTAATTCTTTAAATTCTCAAACCCAACATTTGCCATTTTTAATTTACATGTTTTTCTCGTAAGCTACCGTCAAATCCAAAGTTGACATTTCGTAACTAAGGAGCCGCCATGTTGACTTGCTGAAATCAGTAAATATGCGAATAATGCAATAAAATAGAAAATAAAACAACACCTACCTCAAAAATCCGTTTTAATGTAATATTATACGAATTTCGATGGTTCACGTAACGGAAAAGCCTTCAGCTTTAGCGTTTTCATTTGTATGATGTCATGTTTTGAAATGACTTAAATGCGCCAAAAGCATTAATGGACTTTCGCGGAATTTTATTTTATTTTGATTTTGTAGATTTCTCCGAGCTCTTGTGCATTAATTCTTTTTGTTATGCATCCGAATAAGAATAAAAGTTCTGTAGTCTATTTTCAATTGCAATTTGTAAAACAATAAAATTCGGCACAGCGTTTGCCAATACATGTGGATTTACGAGGGAGGTATATTGTAACATCCATTATTATGTATATCTCTGAGTCTGCGCTAAGTATAGATATATCGAGAATTTTATCACGATGTTGTTTACAAAGCGAAAGAAGCACGTCATATTAGAATGAAGAAATATGTTAGTGCTTGAAAAAATGTATAAATTTGAAATAAGATAAAATTCCTCTAAACTTTGTGAATGATTTTGGCCCATAGACGTCATGGCTAAAAGTGACATCATATAAATGAGAAATTCCAAACCGAAGGTTATTCTGTTAATTCTACTATATATATTCAAATTTAGATAAAATCACATTAAAACAGCGTTTTTGAGGTATGCATTGTTTTATTTTAGCTAATATAATTGTAGTAATCGAACATTTGTTGATCCAAGTAATTCAAAATTGCATGTCACTCCTTAGTTACGACATGTTAACTGTGGATTTGATTATTAAAAAATTGTAAGATAAAAAATGTTTTTTAAAAAAAAAGATATGGGCAGATCCATAAAATCATACATGGGACCTAGGGAAGGAATATTAAATTTACAAACTTTGGGTCGGTGTTTTTGTATGGTGAGTGAAACAGAAGTTCTAAACTTGCCTCTATAGATATGGTTACCCCATTATCAAAGTGCCTTCCCATGTTTTATGGAACAAACCTTGGAATAAAAGGGAGATTTGAGGTCAGTATAATCAGGCAGAGTTTGGTTTACACATGGTTCGGTTTTAACAGGTTTCCATATGTTTGTTTTCAACAGTTTTGACTTGACTAGCTATCAACAATATTTGTTATATAATTCCAGGCAATGGCAGCTGTTAATTCAAGGAAGAAATTGTATGTTTTATTAAAAGGACCATTTACAGAAACTGGTATTAATGAATATTTAAGGTATGTAATATATACCCATCAATATAGAAACTTCAATAAATTATATATAATCATGCTTCATTGTATTGAATTTCAAAACAAATGATATGGTTAACATGGGTATATATACAGACTTGGTTCATAAGTGTTTCTCGTTTCTCGTTTTTTTATATAGATTAGACAGTTGGTTTTCCTGTTTGAATGGTTTTACACTAGTCATTTTTGGGGCCCTTTATAGCTTGCTGTTCAGTGTGAGCCATGGCTCTGTGTTGAAGACCGTACTGTGACCTATAATGGTTTACTTTTATAAATTTTGACTTGGATGGAGAGTTGTCTCATTGGCACTCATACCATATCTTCTTATATCTATTGACAGACTTATGAATAAATCTCAAAATGAACCATGTTTCACACATTTGTTTTCCCTGTAATTTGAATAAGAATGATTAAAATTATGCTGAAAGATATTTAAAAATCTATATTTTCTTATAATAAATTAAATGAGCAACAATTTACTTTTCTTTTATTGGACATTTCTAACACACAGTGAGCAATTCCAAAAGAAATATAGTCTTACATAAAGGTCATTTTGTAAAAAAATTATTTGGATTAGTGTGACCTGTCATAATATCTTTTAAACTAATTTGCTTATCCTTATCTGGACAGTCTAAGTGAGGTCCATCAAACTGGTCTTAAGTTTGCTACTTGTAGGAATTAATCCAAACACTTTTTCCAATCAAATTAAAATGTATAGCAGTAGTGAAAACAATTCTTAAGCTTTATTTTAAACAATGTTTTCCATTGTTGTATATCTATAAATATCTATAAATTTCAGGAGTTTATCATATGGTAAAGGATCAACAGAACCATTAAAAGATTTACCAAAAGTAGATAAAACAGAGCCTTGGGATGGCAAAGATGGACAGGTAAGATCCTACTTTTCACTCATATCCTTTTCAGACAGTGTTAGAATTAGTAAAATGAGATGCTGGACAGTTGTCAATGAGATAGAAGAGTTTTAAGCTTATTATGTACAAGCAGCTTCCTTGTGGATAATCTACAGAATGGAAGACTTTTAAAGACTGCAACATGAAATTGCAGGCAGCGCATATGAAAAAGAAGGAGTTCAAGAAGGGTCCAAAATGGCCCTAAGATTTTTGTTTTTTTATTTAGACCAAAATACTATAAAATACACCTCGCAATAGGTGTGATTTTACTTTTAGTTCAAAACGAAGTCTTTTGGCACATCACATTATAAATTACGGAGAAGTTACCATTTAATTATGCATAAGTTGTGTTGTAACTTCAGTGTTTGGTCGATTTTCTCATAGTAAATAACTGTTTTAAGCATAATTTACTTTTGCCGCAACACTTGATCCACAAAATGCATAAAATCATTGTATTTTGACAATATATCTAAAATGTGCTGACTTTGAAGCCCATAGTTATGAAGAAATTTGTTTTATCCAGCTTTAAGGCTTTTGAAATATATTCATTTAAGAACCAAATTATGGCTTTTCTGATATTTTATGATAAAGTTGAAATTCAAAGGTCATATATTTATTAATGCAAATTAAATGATGATTCATCTATTTGCAGTTACCAGTAGAAGATGATATAGACTTGTCTGATGTAGAATTGGACGATTTGAAGGATGAATTGTAATACAACGAACTGTAGACAGAGTTAATGTTAGTTTGCTCATTATGTTATGGAGGAGTTGATCATCAAACCATGTCAAAATTACTTTGTAATACTTAACAAATCAGTGGTTATTTAATTTTATTGGAGATATCTTAGTGGAAGCCATGACTATATTTTTAGTTGCTATTTGAAAAATATTAAAGGATGTGTCATCCAATTTAATTAAAAGCTACTGATTTTCAAAAAAGATTTGCTACATTTTTTATACTGGATTCTTTTACTCTTTGATTTGTTTGTATATTTTTTTTCAACCTCAAGCAATTTAAGATTTTTGTTAGAATAAGGTCAGTGTGACCTAGTTTTAAAGTCCAGTGTCTGTTTATTAGATTTGATTTTACAACCAAGGGTGAAAAAGTTGAAATTTTGCACTAAAAGTGTATTTTGAATTTATATTTTAGGGTACGATGAAATAATGTACTAATGAGAAAAAGGATTTGGCTTTTGTTATTTCATGAAATTGATTTTACTCATTGTTGAAGGCTTTCTGATGACCTGTAGTGGTTAACATCCTTGTTGTTGATATTTGTCTCCTTGACAAACACACATTCCACCTTATAGCTATAATGGACACATTTAATGTAAATTGATACAAAAAAATCAAATTGTTTGTTGTCCCACGTCCTGGAAGATCATGGAATTTTGATAAATGAATATTATTAAATATTTCTTTGAAGTAATTTTATTGTTAGCAATCTTGTAAAATGACTTATGTAACAAGGCAAGAATGGAACAAAAGAAGGTATCATTCAGGCAGACTTCATTGGCTGTTAAAAGTTATATAGTTGACCAATCAAGAAAATTTGAAACTCAGTCATCCTCCATTTTTTGTCATGAAATCCTGTTATGCAAGGTCATAATTGTGTTTAAAAGGAATACATGATGTTTTAATTGTTCATTGATATGTGTTTTGTTTTCTTATGTTGTACATGCAATCCAATTTTGTACCAAAAGAAAATGGGATATGAACATTTTACAATAACAAACATCTTAGAAAGCAAAAATCTTTCAGTTCTAAGCTGTTGTCTTCTATGAAAATTAAGCACAATTGGATTTTGTATATTCTAAGCTATTGTCTTCTGTGAAAATGAGGACAACTGTAAGGCCATGAAATTAATTTTTAGGTTAAAGTCTTCATTATTTTATTTGAGAAAAGACAGTGAATGGTTGATACCATCTTTATCCTCTATTAAAAAAACTTAATCCTAAAAAAGAAATATTGTGGATTCATAAATTGTCATGGAAGCCAATTTTCTTGAAATGAAGAAAAAAGGTATTCTCATGGTTCTAAAAAATTAAAAGAAATAAAAAAAAATCTAGATCCTCATGTTTATGTATTGAAATGCTGCATTTGGATACCCAGCACTGATCTTGTTGAAGACTAGAAACTCAAGAATTAGTTTTATTTGGTCTGAATTATATGATGATCATGTGGTAAATGTATGTGAATGATTATAGCACTTGTTATGGTGGATGTATGTGTGAATGATTTAAAGATATTAAATGTTGATAATGAAATATATGTTATGATTGTATGAATAAATAAATTATTTTTTAAAACAAGTCTTATTTTTTTATTTATATGTATTAGACATAACTTTGAAGATTTATGTACATTATTCAAAGGAAAGAAAAGCAGAAAAATATTAAATACAGAAAAAACACATATATCTCTGTAAAAGGGAGATAATTTATGTTATTGAGACAGCAGTCTTGCTTTTAATACTATGTAGAGAACGTTTTTTAATAGTTTGAGTGATTGCTGCTGAATGTTCAATGACGAATATCACATGCATAGTCAGAAAAAAAACATGCTAATGAGATATGTATATACCCTGCATTGTACCAGAAAGAACTGCCAGGGTAGAAGTGCTGCCAAACTGAGACACATTTTTCTGACTCAAATTCAATCAGTCTTTCTTTGTACCTCAAATTGCTTTAAGCAGGTTTCGTTTGCCCATCCAATTCTTGCTTTCTATTCTAGGTAATCCTTAAAATTCTCTGTAAAAAAAGCTTTTGAAAGTTTTCGACAGACTTGCATACACTAAAATAAAAGTTGACATGGGTTTTGGCAGATTCTGTTATACTTTGAGTTATGGGCCCTCATTACTAGTACTGGCAATATGCCACTTTCCATACAAAAAATTTACCTTCAGCATATGGGGATATTAAAAAATAGACCCACTGTTTTAACACATGATAAAAATAAAAGTAAGCAAGGAGCTTGCTTATGAGAAACTCAGCTGTTTCTTGGTGTTGACTGTATAATCATTGATTATGCTAGTACAATGTACCCCAACCTTCACGAAATATTGAGAAATAGAAATCTTAGAACTCCAGTATGGATTCTCTTCAGTTTTTCTCTGGATGTTAAAATGAAAACTAATTTTCTTTCAACAAACACTTTAAAATATTATTTTCAAATGTGTGGGCATCAGCATCTTAATTTTGATTTTTGGATGATCTTGTGTACCTTATACTCAATTCTTTATAGAAATTGTTCATATGATGGGTAGAAAATTAAGCAAACCCTTAAGACACTGATGCCTAGTTTGTTTATTGCCCCAGTGATTTCAGAAACGACAATGCCAATAAAAATTAAAGTGTTCCTAGATTATCCTTAGGTTGTCTTGTCAATTAGCAAATGATGTTCATTGCAGCCCACCAACCAACTTTACCACCTTGCAGGGCTTAAAATCTAATAAATGTCTAATATCTTGAAAACTAGAATATGAAGAAAATCTGTCACATTGCAAAAATGTTCAGAATGTCAAGATCTACCTACTTTTGACAAAACATCACAACAATGATCAGCAGTACATACCGGTATATAAGATCTACAATCTTGCCAATACAACCAAAACCATCAATTCATTCCTAATAGGATTTATGGCCCTTAAATTATGACTTTTAACCGGATTTTTCGAAGGAAATATTGGTTATTAAAATGGTGACATACGGCGGGCGGCTGCCAAACAGGGTCAGCACAATAACATGAAAACACTTGAACAAATTTTTTCAAATTTAAATATGTTGTTTCCTGGGACTTAATGAAGGTCTAGTTTAATTTTCAAGATATTAGTATATCTCCTTTGTGAGTTATCGCCATTTTTAATATCCAAAAGTGGAATTTTTAAATATTTTACTCTTGTTATCATGTTATGACTAAGCATAATGTCTTATCTCACAATAAAAGTTGGAGTGACAGATTTATTTGAAAATTAACTATTTCCTAAGTGGTAATGATTATAAGCTATATTATTAGACATTTTGAAGTTAATTACATTATTAATTATTAATTAGATCTGGGTTATATCTTAGCATATAATATTATTGGAGTGACAGATTTATTTGAAAATTTTCTGTTTCCTGATAAGATCTGTAGGACTGTATATATAAAGTTTGAAATTTACTAGTAGCACTGTATAAATAAAAATTGGAATTTACTGTTCATTATTAGACATTTTGTAGATAACTAAGTCTCCCTAAAACATATATATTCTTACCCCCACCCCCTTTCAATTTGAGGCCCCTGTTTGTGGGAAAAATTTGGTTGATTATATAGGGAATCACTGAAATATGATTGGAGCGGGCCCCCCCTTATGAAAAGTTCTGGATCCGCCACTGAAACAGTCAAGATCCCCACTTCGAAACCATATATATTGTTGTATGGGACAATAAAACAAATCTAATGAAATAAAAAGCGAGTCCCCTAGGGTCACCCCACCCCATCCTGTTTAAGAACTTGTAAACCGTTGAGATCCCCACCCCTAAACCATATATATTCTTGAATGGGACGATAAAACAAATCAAATGATATATAGGGGAAGTCGTCGTTAGCTTTTTACAAAAATCTTCTCCTCTGAAACCACTAAGCCAAATTTAACCAAACTTGGCCACAATCATCATTAGGGTATCTAGTTTAAAAAATGTGTCCGATGACCCTGCCAACCAACCAAGATGGCCGCCATGGCTAAAAATAGAACATAGGGGTAAAATGTAGATTTTAGCTTATATCTCTTAAACCAAAGCATTTAGAGTAAATCTGACAGGGTAAAACTGATTATCAGGTCAAGATCTATCTGCCCTGAAATTTTCAGACAAATCTGACAACCTGTTGTTGGGTTGCTGCCCCTGAATTGGTAATTTTAAGGAAATTTTGCAGTTTTTGGTTATTATCTTGAATATTATTATAGATAGAGATAAACTGTAAACAGCAATAATGTTCAGCAAAGTAAGATCTACAAATAAGTTGCATGACCAAAATTGTCAGTTGACCCCTTTAGGAGTTATTGCCCTTTATAGTCAATTTTTTAACAATTTTTTGTAAATTTTTGTAATCTTTTACAAAAATCTTCTTCTCTGAAACTACTGAGACAAATTTAACCATACTTGGCCATAATCATTATTAGGGTATCTAGTTTAAAAAATTTGTCAGATGACCCCGCCTTCCAACCATCATGGCCGACTTGGTTAAAAATAGAACATAGGGGTAAATTGCAGTTTTTGGTTTATATCTCTGAAACTAAAGCATTTAGAGCAAATCTGACAGTGGCAAAAATGTTCATCAGATTTAGATTTATCTGCCCTGAAATTTTCAGACGAATCCGACAACCCGTTGTTGGGTTGCTGCCCCTGAGTTAGTAATTTTACAAAAATTTTGCAGTTTTTTGTTATTATCTTAGATATCATTATAACATCTAATATCTAATACTATTAATTATGATTTTAACCTTATTTTACATGATTTCCAAAGCATCAGTAAATACAGGTGAGCGACACAGGCTCTTGAGAGCCTCTAGTTTTGAAAACTTGTAAACGGTCAAGATCCACACCCTGAAACTATATATATTCTTGTATGGGACAATAAAACAAATCAAATGAAATACAAGGCGAGTCCCCTGGGGTCACCCCCACCCCCTCCTGTTTAAGAACTTGTAAATGGTGGAGATCCCCACCCCTAAACCATATATATTCTTGTATGCAATAAAACAAATCAAATGAAATATAGGGGAAGTCCATGGGGGTCACCCCCACCCCCTTCTTTTTGATAACTTGTAAACGGTCTAGATCCCCACCCCTAAACCATATATATTCTTGAATGGGACAATAAAACAAATCAAATGAAATTAAGGGGAAATCCCCTGGGGTAACCCCCACCCCCCTTCTTTTTGAAAACTTGTAAAAGGTCAAGATCCCCATGCGGAAACCATATATATTCTTGTATGGGACCATAAAACAAATCAAATGAAATATAAGGCGAGTCCCCTTGGGTCACCCCCACCCCCTCCTGTTTAAGAACTTGTAAACGGTCAAGATCCCTACCCCTAAACCATATATATTCTTATACAGGACAAAAAAACAAATCATATGAAATAAAGGGAGAGTCCCCTGGGGATCACCCCCCCCCCCCCCTTCTAGAACTTGTAAACGGTTGAGATCTCCACCCTTAAACCATATAAATTCCTGTTTGTAATTTCAAGAAGATTTGAATGACATACAGGGTCAATCCATAGGCGTCACTAATGCATATCATAAACCAATTTGTACTGGACATAATGCCCAATGTCAAGCGACAATGGGAATGACGAATTATTGGAGCTTTGATTGGTAGACTTCGTAACAGCATTCTGTTACAATTATTTCTTGTTACTGATAAGTTTTATAGATTTTGAAATGACATTGTATTTTTTTTTTAATGATAAATAAAATTTTGGATTTTTTTCTTCTTTTCTTTGGTAAATTGTTTGTAGAATTTTGTGGCAAGTTTGTTTGTTATTCTGTAAAAACTAATTTTCTGAATGCTATATATATTTTTTTTTTTATGAAGTAAACTCCTTTAAAAACTAAGCTTATATTGTCTATTAATAAACATATATTTAGATTTCTGATTTTGGGCCCAGTTTTTAAGTTGGTCCAAATTGGGGTCCAAAATTTAACTGTGTTCGATTTCAACATAAATTGAATATATATAGGGTTCTTTGAAATGCTTAATCCAAACCTGTATTTCTTTTCATTATTAATAAGACAATACCACATTGAGGTCCAAAGGGTCCTAAATTACACTTTTGATTAATTTCATCAAAAATTGAATTCTTTGGTTCTTTGATATGCTGATTCTGGCAATGTTTGAGTGTTAAATCATATCTAATTTTAGAGAACTTAGTCATCACTGGTTGTTGTTATTATATTATTGATTATAATTTGAAAAATTGCATCATATCTTATTTTAGAGAACTATTTATCCAGTTTGAGTTATTTCCCTTTGCACAGAAAATACTATGGATAAAATTAACCTGTGTTTCATTTCAACATAAATTAAATATACATAGGGTTCTTTCAAATGCTGAATCTAAACCTGTATTTAAATATTAGATTTTTGGGCCCAGTTTTCAAGTTGGTCCAAATCAGGGTCCAAAATTAAACTTTGTTTGATTCAACAAAAAAAATATTTATGGGGTTCTTTGAAATGCTGAATCTAACCATGTATTGAGAGATTTTGGATTGTGGGCTCCTTTATCAAATTGGTCCACATTGAGATCCAAAGGGTCTTAAATTAAACTTTTGTCTGATTTCATCAAAAATTGAATTTTTGGGGTTCTTTGATATGCTGATTCTAATATGTACTTAGATTTTTTAAATTGGACCATAATAGGTATTTAAATGTCCAATTTCAAGTATTTCAGTTCTTAAACCACATTCATTTTGTGTCACAACCTATGCTGTGTCAAATATTCAATCACAATCCAAATTCAGAGCTGTTTAATTTATAATAATAAGCTTAAATATAGTGTCCATACTTGCTCAACTGTTCAGGGTTCGACATCTGCAGGAAAATCCGATTTGCTGACACTCTGACAGCCTCTTGTTAGCATTTAGCTTATTATTTTGAAAAGTATGATAGAAAGTCAGCAATAATTGTCAGCAATGCATCATCTATTATGAAAGCCCCAATATTATCGAAACCTTAAATTGACTCCATAAAGGAGTTGTTGCCCTTTAATGACATTTTTTTCCAATTTTATGGTGCTTGCCCAGTATCTTAAAATCTATAATAGGTGTGCAAAAACTGAAACTGTAGAAATTATAGATATTAGATCTACAAAAATGTAGTTATTGAAACAATCCATTGCTTCCTTTATTGAGTTGTTGCCCTTAACACATCTGTGTATTTGATAATAAGTAAATTTATTTTGATTGTGAAAAAAGGTAAGAATATTATCCATGTGGTATGATTACTAATGAGACAACTATCCACCAAAGTTTAAATGAAGTGGATTTAAGCATTTATAGGCAACCATACCATATAGTAGGCTATAAAAGGCCCCATCATGAAAGATATGAAACAATTCAATTGAGAAAACTAAGGGCCTAAATTATAACAAAACAATTCATGAAAAACAAATATGACCGACATGAACCAATGACAACCACTGGACTACAGGCTCCTGACTTGGAACAGGCACATCAAAAATGTTGTGGGGTTAATAGATATGAGAAGATGTGGTATGAGTGCCAATGAGACAACTCTCCATGTCAAAATTTATAAAAGTAAACCATTATAGGTCAAACGTTATGGTGGGGACATAAAAACATCTAACAAAAACACAGTCCAGGCGTGGCAGGATATTTATAAATCATTTAACAACAAAAAAGATCTGAGAGTACTCACAGTTACTGACAGCTAGTTCAAAGCCAGTCACTAATAAAAATAAATGTGGATATAGTCCACATGTGGACACAGATGATGCCCCTGCTTACATATCATATAGTTATTGAGGGACATAACTGAAGAACGGTAAAAGTGACGCTACCCAAATTTGAACTTGATCTGAGTTTTGTGGTAATAAGCATTGTGTATAAGTTTCATAACATTTGGTTGAGGCAAACTAAAGTTAGAAAACGGAAACGAAAAATTGTACTTGATCTTAGTATTGTGGTAATGAATATTGTGTATAGGTTTCATTATGTTTGGTTGGGGCAAACTTAAGTTACAGAATGGAAACTAAAAATTTTGCAATCTTTCGATTTATAAAGGGGCATAACTCAATAATGGTTAAAGTGACACTACCCAAATTCAACTTGATCTGTGTTTTATCAGTGGAAGTCAAAATTAAACATTGCATTGTATAAAGCATTGATTGTAGTTGATTAAACTATAATCATGGACAAAGGAAGAAAACTCCAATTTTAAAAATTACTTGATATTTAGAAGAAAATAAAAATCTTTCAATTTTTCCATTTATAAAGGGGCATAACTCTAGAACAGTTAAAGTGACGCCACCAAAATTCAAACTTGATCTGTGTTTTGTGGTAATAAGCATTGTGTATAAGTTTCATAACATTTGGTTGAGGCAAACTTAATTTAGAGAATGGAAACTAAAAATTTTGTAATTTTTCCATTTATAAAGGGGCATAACTCTAGAATAGTTAAAGTGACACCACCAAAATTCAAACTTGATCTGTGTTTTGTGGTAATAAGCATTGTGTATAAGTTTCATAACATTTGGTTGAGGCGAACTTAAATTAGAGAATGAACAAGAGTGCACACGCTGAAATATCTCGCCTTCTTTACTAATCATTGATATTATGTTGATAGTCCTAAATATAAAGCTTTATTACAACTGTCACATAAACTTAACATTAACCAAGAAAACTAAACATTGACCAATGAACCATGAAATTGAGGTCAAGGTCAGATGAACCATGCCAGGCAGACATGTAAAGTTAACAATTCTTCCATATAACAAATATAGTTGACCTATTGCTTATAGTTTAAGAAAAACAGACCAAAACACAAAAACTTAACACTGAGCAATGAACCGTGAAAATGAGGTCAAGGTCATATAAAACCTGCGCGACTGACATGTAGATCATAAAATATTTCCATACACCAAATATAGTTGACCTATTGCATATAGTATTAGAAAAAAAGACCAAAACTCAAAACTTAACTTTGACCACTGAACCATGAAAACGAGGTCAAGGTCAGATGACACCTGCCAGCTAGACATGTACACCTTACAATCATTCAATACACCAAATATAGTAGACCTATTGCATACAGTATAAGAAAAACAGACCAAAACACAAAAAACTTAACTATAACCACTGAACCATGAAAATGAGGTCAAGGTCAAATGACACCTGCCAGTTGGACATGTACACCTTACAGTCCTTCCATACACCAAATATACTAGACCTATTGCTTATATTATCTGAGATATGGACTTGACCACCAAAACTTAACCTTGTTCACTGATCCATGAAACGAGGTCGAGGTCAAGTGAAAACTGTCTGAAGGGCATGAGGACCTTGCAAGGTACGCACATACCAAATATAGTTATCCTACAACTTATAATAAGAGAGAATTTAACATTACAAAAAATGTTAACTTTTTTTTCAAGTAGTCACTGAACCATGAAAATGAGGTCAAGGACATTGGACATGTGACTGACGGAAACTTCGTAACATGAGGCATCCATATACAAAGTATGAAGCATCCAGGTCTTCTACCTTCTAAAATATAAAGCTTTTAAGAAGTTAGCTAACGCCGCCGCCACCAGGTCACTATCCCTATGTCGAGCTTTCTGCGACAAAAGTCGCAGGCTCGACAAAAACTAAAAAATTTGCAATTTTTCCATTTATAAAGGGGCATAACTCTAGAACGGTTAAAGTGACACCACCAAAATTCAGACTCGATCTGTGTTCTGTGGTAATAAGCATTGTGTATAAGTTTCATAACATTTGGTTGAGGAAAACTGAAGTTAGAGAATGGAAACTAACTTTGGGACGTACGGACGTACAGACGGACAAGGGTAAAACTTAATGCCCCCTCCACTACGGCGGGGGCATAAAAATTATGAGTATTTTTGCCAGGTGCGTGATTCATGCTATTAGGAGCCTCTAGTTTATCAAGCTAAATACTAAGGTAACAGTCTGATGATTTAACCTTAAGCCTTATAGTTGAAGCCAGTAATAATGTGCTACTGAAATTTTCATGAGAAGAGGCCTTGCGTGAAAAACCCGTTTTCGGTTTTGTGTGTAACCTACGACTGCATCTTACCCCATTACAGCCAGTCTTTGCCTTTTTACTTTCAAAGAGATGCAAAAAATACCAATTATAAAACTAAATTTTGTCTTCACCAGAGATAAAACTCATGCATTACCTTCCATTATCAAGCAACCAACTGATTAGGACACATATATACTTATCAGTGTCATCTAATTAAGCCAAAATCTGCCAAATAGTTCAACATGTTGCTGGAGTCAAATTCAAGTAAGAGTGCAGATATGAATAAATTTGCAATTTTCCCAGTTATAAAGGGCATTACTCTAAAATGGTAAGTGACTCACTGCCCAAATTCAAACTCTGTCTGAGAGTTTTGGTTTTTTGGCTTTGTGTATAAGTTTCATAAAATTTGGATAAGAAAATTTAAGTTAGAATGTGGAAATAAAAGTCGGACTGACTGAAGGACAGCCGGTATGACTGTCAAGGATAACACTTAATGCTCCCATTGCCTACGGCAGGGCATAAAAATATTGGGTGACTTTCATGCAACAGAAATAATGAACAGAGCTCATCCTGACCACTGGAGCATTAAAATTGAGTTTGAGACCTTAGGACATATACAAGACACACAGGTACTTCTTACAGCCAATTTCCATACCAAATACTGTTGACCTATAATGTACAATGATAAAAGAAGAAATCTCCTAAAAACCTGAATAGGTCTCGTCATGTACTTCCTTTGTGACAATTTTTATACGACCGCAAAAATTAAAAATTTTTTGGTCGTATATTGGTATGACGTTGGCGTCGTCGTCGTCGTCCGAAGACACATTGGTTTTCGCACTCTAACTTTAGTTTAAGTGAATGGATCTCCATGAAATTTTATCATAAGGTTCAATACCACGAAAGGAAGGTTGGGATTGATTTTGGGGGTTATGGTACCAACAGTTAAGGAATTAGGGGCCAAAAAGGGGCCAAAAATAAGCATTTTTGTAACTTCCAGACAATAACTTGTGTGTAAGTGTATGGATCTCTCTGACATTGTACCACAAGGTTCCATATCACAAAGGGAAGGTTGTAATTGATTTTGGGGGTAATTGCCTCAAAATGTTAGGAATTAGGGGCCAAAAAGGGGCAAAAAACAAGCATTTTTCTAGTTTCATGACAATAACTTGTGTGTAAGTAATTGGATATTTCTGAAATTGTACTACAAGGTTCCATATCACAAAGGGAAAGCTGGAATTGAGTTTGGGGGTAATTGCCCGAAACGTTTAGGATTTGGGGGCCAAAAAGGGGCCAAAAATAAGCATTTTTCTAGTTTCCAGACAATAACTTGTGTTCAAGTGTATGGATCTCTCTGAAATTGTACTGCAAGGTACCATACCACAAAGGGAAGGCTGAGATTGAGTTTGGGGGTGATGAATCATAAGGGGGTTCAAAAAATTTGGGGGGGGGATTTTTTTTTTATTCTTTTATTTTTCTTTTTTTCCTTTTTTTTTTCTTTTAAAATTTTCCATTTTAAGTTGGTTATTTCTGATTTATATTTAAAAGCAAATAATAATGATATGGTAGGAGATACACACCAAACAGGATGTGTAAATTATTATATAATAAGTATTGTGCAATAGCAAGAAATTTTCAATTGCACAGTATTGCACAATAGCAAGAAATCTTCAATTGCACAGTATTGCGCAATAGCAAGAAATCTTCAATTGCACAGTATTGCGCAATAGCAAGAAATATCCAATAGCACAATATTGCGCAATAGCAAGAAATTGTCAATTGTACAGTATTGCGCAATAGCAAGAAATATTCAATTGCACAGTATTGTGCAAAAGAAGATACTTCGTATAAATTGCTTATTTCTTGATCAATTTCAATGGGGTTTTATTCTTGAATTCTTGGGGTTCTTTAATATGCTGAATCTAACCGTGTATTAAGTTTTTGGATTTTGGGCCCCGTTTTTAAATTGGTCCACATTGAGGTCCAAAGGGTCCAAAATTTAACTTTGTTTGATTTCATCAAAAATTGAATTATTGGGGTTCTTTGATATGCCGAATCTAACCGTGTATTTAGATTCTTAATTTTTGGTTCTGTTTTCAAATTGGTCTACATAAAGGTCCAAAGGGTCCAAAATTAAACTTAGTTTGATTTCAACAAAAATTGAATATATGGGGTTCTTTGATATGCTGAATCTAACCATGTATTTAGATTTTTGATTATGGGCCCAGTTTTCAAGTTGGTCCAAATCGGGGTCCAAAATTAAACTTTGTTTGATTTTAACAAAAATTGAATTCTTAGGGTTCTTTGATATGCTGAATCTAACCATGTATTTAGATTTTTGATTTTTGGGCCCCGTTATCAACTTTGTCCACATTGAGATCAAAAGGGTCCAAAATTAAACTTTGTTTGATTTCATCAAAAATTGAATATATGGGGTTTTTTGATATGCTGAATCTAACCATGTGTTTAGATTTTTGATTATGGGCCCAGTTTTCAAGTTGGTCCAAATCGGGGTCCAAAATTAAACTTTGTTTGATTTCAACAAAAATTGAATATATGGGGTTCTTTAATATGCTGAATCTAACCGTGTATTAAGTTTTTGGATTTTGGGCCCCGTTTTTAAATTGGTCCACATTGAAGTCCAAAGGGTCCAAAATTTAACTTTGTTTGATTTCATCAAAAATTGAATTATTGGGGTTCTTTGATATGCCGAATCTAACCGTGTATTTAGATTCTTAATTTTTGGTTCCGTTTTCAAATTGGTCTACATAAAGGTCCAAAGGGTCCAAAATTAAACGTAGTTTGATTTTAACAAAAATTGAATTTTTAGGGTTCTTTGATATGCTGAATCTAAACATGTATTTAGATTTTTGATTATGGGCCCAGTTTTCAAGTTGGTCCAAATCGGGGTCCAAAATTAAACTTTGTTTGATTTCAACAAAAATTGAATATATGGGGTTCTTTGATATGATGAAAATAACCATGTATTTAGATTTTTGATTTTTGGGCCCCGTTATCATTTTTGTCCACATTGAGATCAAAAGGGTCCAAAATGAAACTTTGTTTGATTTCATCAAAAATTGAATTCTTGGGGTTCTTTGATATGCTGAATCTAACCATGTATTTAGATTTTGGATATTGGACCATAATAGGTGAATGTCCAATTTAAAATTTTTAAGTTCTTAGACCACATTCATTCTGTGTCAGAAACCTATGCTGTGTCAAATATTTAATCACAATCCAAATTCAGAGCTGTATCAAGCTTGAATGTTGTGTCCATACTTGCCACAACTGTTTAGGGTTCGACCTCTGCGGTCGTATCAAGCTGTGCCCTGCGGAGCATTTTATTGTCATCTATTGCAGTTTTAGCAAATACCAAAAATGACGAATGATAAAATATTGTTTTGTTTTTATGTATGAAAGCGGGAATAAGATATTGAGATTGTTAGCAAATTGTTAATTACTTCCTCAAAATAGTAATACCTATGATTTGTTTACTGCCAATTTTGTTACAGTTGAGACTATAATTAAATAAAATTGAGAATGGAAATGGGGAATGTGTCAAAGAGACAACAACCCAATTAAAACATGTTACTGAAAACTGTGCCACAGCAGTATTATTCATATCCAACTACTGTGGATTCATTATTATTCGTTGGATACCAATTTTCGTGGGTTTCGTGGGTACAGGTGAACTACAAATTCAAATGTTCAACGAATAACATATTTTCAATAGGCTTTGTATACAGAGAATGGCAAAACCACGAAATCAAATATCCACGAATATGCAAGTTTTCAGCAATCCACGAAAATTGATACCCACGAAAATAAATGAATCCACAGTACTATTTAAGGCCAATAATATAAAGTGTTTTTCATGTCTTGTCTCTCCCTTAGCCACCCAATCCTAGACCGATTAAGATTATGAATTGGCAAATAATATGGCGAGAACATATTAATGCAAAATAAATATGAACCCTGGTTTGTACTAGACCTACATGCTGAGCCTGATTTTTAACATACTATTTCACAAGGTAACAGTCAGCAGAAAGACATGACGCCACACGTAGAAACCTCATTCTGGAACTGAGTCGACCAATCTTTACTCTTACTCCTAAATGCCTCATGCTTAGCAGAGAAGCAGTAAATTGAAATTGCAAATTCCACTTTTCAAATCTATGTTTTAAAACCATGATCTCCCACACTTCAGGATAGCACGCTACCACAAAACCACAGTGATGGTATATGACAGCTTTTTTTTTAGAAATTCTTGCTAGACTTAAATGAATCTTTCCATCCCCAAATTATCTACTATAAGCATTAAGTTTTAAGGAATCTATGGAGAGACACAATTATTAATAAAATAGTTTATTTGTCAGGCAGTCAGATTAACATACATGTATATATATATGTGTGTAACAGACATAACACAACATGGTATACTAAACAACAAGAGAAATGCACCACCACTGTTTATTTTGTTGGAGTTAAAATAAAAATATTAAATAATTATAATGGAATGTTCAATTATTTTAATACTATGTTTTTGACATAAACAATAATTATAAAGGATATCAAATTCTTTAAAAAAAAAAAAAAAAATTCTCTTAAAAAATACTTATAGAAAAACAGCTATTTGAAGAAAAAAAAATCTACAAAAAAAACCTATATCAAGTAATTGTATAATGTGATTTTTAAGTGTGCTGTATTTCTTTCCAATGCAAGGTGCACACACAAAAAAAAACTAATCTCAGGTTTTGTTCCTCATTTTAAAAATTTTAAAAACCATGCTGCTGCTAGAAAAAATTGTCAAATTTTTTAAAAAAGATTTATTTTATTTAACTTTTTTGCATTTTGATGAAAACCTAAGTGAAAAGATGAAATGCAAAAAATTGTCTGCAAAGAAGTGGAGCATTTCTTAAGTTGTTAAATATAAATATTCATGAATAAATTATTAAACATTCCATACAATTCTGGTGACACAGTGGTATTGAAATCATTTAAGGAATATAAAAATTTGTGTATTTGTAATCTATGGTTACCAAGTATTCCTACTCTAATAATGTCTCTTATGAAACTTGTAATAACCATTAAAACGGATCTGGAAGTAAAAACTATATTCAATATAAACACCTGACAAAGATTTTGTTTTGACAAAAAATAGGTCTCTTCCCTTTCATCATGTCTGAGTTGTAAAAGAAAGTAACTCTGAAGAAAAGTTGTGCAATAGTCTTTTTGTCAATTCTGAAATTGACTTTGTATTAAGATATCCATTTGTAAGAGTTGTTTCCCTTAGGAGGGACATAAATTTTCATTGGCAATGAAGAGCTAGCAGAAAGAGAAAATTCATCTCTGCGCAAGTTTTTTAAATCTACCAGTAACATTTCATCTTTTGTTAAGCTAAAAACTTTTGATATCAATACCAGTAGTTATTTATCACTTAAAATCCCTTTACATGTATATATATCAATTTAAACTTAACATGCTTTGCATGGACAGTGGCTCATATTGTCTGGTTTAGAACCAGTCTAAAATACCAAAGGGAAACAACTTGTGTTAAAGGTGTGTAATAACTGAATCAAATCAGGAATTGGCAAATAGACCATTAGCACAGAACTTTAAAATACATAACAAATGAGCTGTGTCGCATAGAAATCAATCATATGCATGTGCATGAATACCTGTACATGTACAAGACTTTGATTGATTTTGGAACATTCAAATACAATATAAAAGATGTTATTTGGTCTGTTTTGTACAATTGTTAAATCTACTCAATTTTCAAAGAGATACAGACTGTGAATAGAGATTATTTGAACTCGAAATAGGTCAACAGATGTATTAATATTCATTTGCATAAGGTTGATTTCTATTGGCTGTAGCTCAAATGATATATAGGATGCCATTCCGTCAAATTTCATTCCATTTACATGTTAATAATTGTAGATAATTTCATTTTTGAATTGACAATCTTCCACATACTGTTGATTCATTATATTCGTGGGATACCAATTTTCATGGATTTAGTGGGTATAGGCAGACCATGAATTTAAATGTTCAAGGGAGAAAAAAAATTTCTGAAGAAGTTTATGCAGACTTTGGCAAAACCAACAAATCAAATATCCATGAAAAAACAAGTTTTTTCTCAATCCACGGAAAGTGGTGCCTACGATTAACAAATGAATCCACAGTAGACTATAAGCAAAAAACTATAAAAATCCACAACTTCAAATGTTATGTATGATGCTACTCTGTCAAATTTTAATCCATTTACACGTAATCTGTAAGTAATTTTGAACTACGTTAACTATCCTTCACATATAAGATATAGCTATATCCATGTACTAATATTAATATTGATAAATTAAAAAAAAATTATTTAATAAGTGTGGCACAACCTACACATTGTGAAGGATTTCTAACAAACTTCTTCCAATTCTCAAATTAAATGTAGAGGGCATCTTTTCACCAATTGTTTTTTTACAGAAAGATTGACAACAACAAAAGCCACAATATATTCTCATTTTTTAAAAATTGGAGAGAATGACCAGGTAAACTGTAGACATGATATGACATGAATAAATAAATTTCACAAATATTCAGAAAAATACAATGCAGTGATACCTAGCTTTAGTAATTGCACAGATTAATTATTAATCATGAGTTCATCCATCTTTAATACAAAGAATTAAACTAACCTAATATTGTATAAAAGACTCTGTGGTTTTCTATTTAAATATGGTCTTGCTAAAAGTACCAAAAGCTCAAGTCTACAAACTTAGTGTGTTCAATAAAAAACAAACACAAAACAAATGTACCAGCCTCAGATCCAGAAATTTTTAGAATGGGGGTACCAGGAGGTTCCAGCTTTAAACATATCAATTTTAACCCCCTTTGGATCCACCAATGTGTATCATATGGTAAAATTGGGATCAAATTATACTGTAAAATTAGACATTTTTCTATCGTTCTATGATTGCGAAACTTGCAAAGGAACAGGTTTCACAAAAAAAAATAGCTTTTTAAAATTTTGAAGCATATTTGTATGCAACATTATCTGAAATGGCAATATTTCTTCTCTTACTTTTGTTCATTTTTTAAAAATTGCAATGATAAATGTACACAATTTTTTTTTAGAATTTACAATGCATATAAGCTGATGTAGCAAAAACATTTGACAGTAACATGCACCCTGTTGAGGAAAACATTAATATACATGTATAGCCATTCTTTACACGTGTAGGTTGAAACCATTTTTGCAGAAATTTTTTAATTGAGATTGGTATTGTATCTGTATATTTTTCACTTTTAATGCATCAGTACTTCATGGGAGTAAGGGCTATTCCAGAAAAAAATGTATGGGTGTGGGGGGTTGGAAGGCACTTTATATTAATAATACATGTGTGATGGGTATCAGAATAACTTTTCACACTATATTGCACTATGATTCTCAATTACAATTATCTGGGTGGCAGATGCTGAAACAAACTGCCTTCCAACCCCCCATCAATTTTTCTGGAATAGCCCTAATATCAAATACGGGAAATTATCAGACACCAAAAATATTCAAAATATCAACGTGATTCACTTGTTCTCAAACAATTTCAGTGTAACAGAAGCTTTTTTTTTATAACTAATCAGAGACTTGTTATTTAAACTTCAAGTCATGTTATGGAGTATCAGTTGTCTCCCTTCAGAAGCATTTTAAGTGTACTATGATATGATAAATTGATTGAACTTGCACGCTTTGTCATATAACAACTAATCATACCTGCCAACTTTTCAAAATCTCCTTGGGGTATTTTAAGCACAATAGGACCTAATGCATACCTATACATGTCACTAGTGTACTTGTTAGAATCGGGCAATTTAGAAAAAATTCAAAACATGGCTGAAAAAAACCCACCGACCTAACCATCCTATTTTGATGTTACGATCATCCTGAGTTAGAAAAGATAGGTCTTTCTTTTATGCGTGTCAGGTAATTTGAGAAATCTCTAGATAACTTTTGGTTAGAATGATAGCAAATTATGGCGTTAGCTCCCCTTAATTGTTAATTTCTAGTGTATTTCAACCAAATTATAACTTGAATTACCAGAACAGGAAAATGAAACGAATGATATATTCGTGCACCATTATACATTTTGAACATAAATTAATGTCAACTTGAGTGGGTTTTTGTTTGTCACGTTTTCACCACTGCCTGATTCCTAGGCAGATTGGCACTTAATAAGAACATCTATGGTTTTGAATGAGTATACATGTGTTCAAAATGTATTTTTTACTTCTCTGAATACTTTTTTTAAAGTATTTAGTCTATTTAAATAATCAGGTTTTATAAGGATTAGGTCAACACTTCTCATGGGGATATCTCCCATAAAAAGGGAAAGTTGGCAGGTCTGCAAATCCTAATTCAATTTGAAATTCTATGCTGATAGTTTATTATTACTTTAAAAAAAAAAGAAGCTTAAAAGATATCAGTACTGTATTATAATTATGTCTTTTGGTAATTAGATATGGAAAATCTTTTGAGTACCGGTAGTCTTTTTCTATTTGTCTTAACATAAATTTTCACTTTCTTTTTAAAGTAGACACTTATTTCATGAAAACCTCATTGAGGAGCCAATGCATTTTTTTCTTAATCCAGAACAAATGAAAAACTTAACAAATTTATCAAAAAATAAACAGAACACTTTCTGTGGATCGAACAAAAGTATTGATGCTAAGACATGAAGAACACAATAATAAACAAGAGTCAATAAAAAGACCTTTTTATGTACATAGAGGCAGATTTCTGATGTAAGTGGAAACACTGATTAAACATGGGTTCCTGAAAACTATAAAAAAAAATTCACACAAATTTGACTGTTCATTTGGTATTAAATTACACAGCAATAGTAATACAACAAATCTTTTAATATCTATACTCTTAAAATAATACTATTTTTTTTACAGTATACTCAAATCAGATTATTTATAAAATAAAACTTGACACTTGAACATATTTTGTGTGTGTGCCAGTATCTTCCATTTCAGGGTGCTTCAGTTTAAGGAAACAAATTTATTAGACACCTTATGTCTGCCATTACAGAATATCACAGATGGTCACTTCAATAATAAAGCCACAAAATAAAATGTCTTCAGTTATATTGCTATGTGATAGTTGCATGAATGAAGTCAATAGGTCAAGTGTAAAATAACCTTTGGTCAACAATCCCAGGATCCAAAATAGCAATATTTTCTTTCAAAATTTGTAATTTTCTACATAACAACAGTGAAATGCACTAAAAAAGTTGACTCTTCTGTACCATATCCAATCTGGGTAATAAACAAAATTTAACAAAAATTATAAAAAGATCAGTTACAAAGTATTTGATCTTTATCTGTGCATAAGACTTCATTTATATGATGAAAAAATAATGTTAAGATAGTCTTCAACAATAGTGCAAATTTCAAGTGAAATTCTAAAACTTCAATAAATATATTCCTTATTCTCATAAATATGATGCTTCATGAGCATAAACATTTGTAGAAGAAAAAAAGTCTTCAAAGAATAACAAAAAAATATTCAACCAAAAAACTACGGTTTACCATTTTCATACTTGTAACCGGATATTTTTTTAAAGACAGTTCTTTAACAATAACATACACAATCTAGGAAGTACACAGATCCAAAATTAAATGATAAATTATAATTCGTTATGTAATTGTAACAATTTACAAGGTGTTTAATCTCTTTTTGTGCATTAGACTTTATAAAATAAAAACAATATGATGATAATCTTCAACAAAGGTATCACAAATTCCTAAGATTTAAACTATATTCCACATTCTCAAAAATGTATTCTTTTAAATGTAAAAAGGCATAAGTAATAATAAAAAAAAAAATTCAACCTACCACCCCTTACCATTTTCTTATTTGTAACCAAAAACACAAATTTTTTGTCATTGACACTAGTTCTTCAACAATAACAATTACTATATAGCTAATTCAATAAATTCTAAAATAACAATTGAATGCTATCTCCTTCTTTCTCCTTTCTGTGTTCTTTTCTTTTCGCTTTCTTTTCTGTCCGTCTGTTTTTGTTTCTGGGCTTCTCTGTCCGTTTTATCTTTTTCTTTCTTTTTGTCAGATTCCATCTTAGATTTTTCTCTTTTTTCTTTCTCTACCTTAGCTACACTTTCAGCATTGACGTTTTTCTGTAACAAAGCTTCAGCAGTGTTAAGGATAAATTATGTACAACTGGACTCAATCCTAATCTGATTACCTGTTCCAGAGGTAACTTTCTGTGCTCAGATAAAAAATAAAGACTTCTTTTAAGTAACCAACCAAATCAAATTAAAGTAAATGGGCAATGTTACAGATTTCATACGCCCATCATTTACAAGATATATTATGGTATACAGTTGTCCATCTGTAAATCTCTAAAAAAAGAAAGATTAATGTCCATTTAATTGAAATACCAAAATCATCATGATCCTAGGGTTACCAATTTCTTTTTTTTTTCATGCATTGATCATTTTGTTACTGTGTTTGCAGGGGAAAATGTAGGAAAAATGAATTTGCAGTGCTACATCATTAGGCTTACTTTAGTCTTTGGGTATCATTTTCATCAAGAATTCAATGAATACATTTTTTTTACATACACTTAAAACAATCAAAGTTAGCGGTACTATGATTGACTTGATGTCATTAAATTTTTTAAGGCAATTGTTAACAGTACAAAATAGTTAAAAAAAATATATAAAAAGTTATCTAAGAACAGCATATCCAGCTTGCATCATTAGTTTTTTAAAAATGTCCCTGTGGTAATTTACATTAACCATGATAAGTACCTGTGATTTCCCATAGATCTCAAAGCGATAAACAGCATGGCTTCCTAATATGTGGCCAAATTATAATGCAAAAATACAAACCATAGGCTTTGAAGAGGGTCCATTCTTAGTAATCCTCATTCCAGTCAACATTTGGAAAGATCTGACTTGGAAATTTCAGATGAAGGGAAACTAACTCATCAAATTAAGAAATTTGCTAATGGAAGCCATGTTTTATGCATGATTTGCCATTTCTAATTTTATGTCATAATAAATTAGCTACATGTATCTTACAGTTTTCAATGAGAGCAGTCAGCACATTATTGAAATCTCCATTTCCTAAATTTACACATCATAGCTAAGTTGTTTTCAACTAATTTTTTCTCCTTCATTTATTTAAATGGTTAAAACACTGAATTTTAAACCTTTTTCACATATTAATTTCAAATACTCAGATTTTTTTAGACATGTTCAAATGCTAGTAAGATTGCTTGAATATTAAATATTTTAGCAACACATGAAATTTCCAAAAAGGTCCTTCCGCCCCTGAAAAGCCCACTCCTAGAGTATAATTTCTCAAGTTTGAAATGTTTTCATAAAAAGATACAATTGTCTTGATTATCTCCTCCTGGATCAACTGGTCTGTCATCATCTCTGTTTATAGGTTAAGGAAAATATTAGGACTGGAAACCAGTACAGCTACTAAAAATTCCTTTGTCAATTTCAATCTGGGTTGAAAAATATCTAGAATCCAAACAAAATTTGAAATTATAACACTAAAGGGTTATTGCTTCAATATTGGTGAATACTTTCCTGAGGGCTGTTCCAAAATTTATCATGTAGAGGGATGAGGTAAGTAAAACGAAAATTTTCATGATCATAAAGAGTGCCTCCCATGCGTTTAATTCTGGAACAGCCCCGAGTAGAATTTTAGCTTGTACATGTTGTAAGTAAAATGTATATATACATGTATATTCTTTGAGAAATGAAATTTAACAATACTCATGCAATAACCCTTGTATTGTATAGACAAGGTTGAAAAAAGTACTGTTTTTAAAAAACATATATTTGTCACTAATGACATCAATAATATTTATCTTTATTTGCACCAGTGCAATACAATACATAATTGCACTCTAACTTTTGAGAACGTTCTGTATAAAATATGTTAATGTTGTTGCTATTATCACTATTTTTTAAATTTTGCTTTGATATTTTTTTGTGATAATTTTTCATATCGTGAACGCTACTCTAGTGATATAAGTATTTTCAGTCCTGTAGAAAAAGAATTATGACGTCCTGAGCCTACGTCATTGACATTGCCTGGGAAAACAGCTATAAACACATTATCTATGGTCTTTCAATCTCAAGATGGTTTCTTAGCTACATTTCATCCATGTCATGTCAGGACTGTCGCCCTTCAATTAGACTGTAGCTGAGAAACACCACCTTGTTTAATATAACCATCGATAATCTATAATTATAGGATAAAATTTAAACCTTCACATCCTTCATGTCCTTATCTATGTTATCCATTGGTGTTTGATGGTTAGTTGTCTCATTTGCAATCCTACCACATCTCCTTATTTTAAGAAGTACATGTACTACTCTTTAAATCTGAATTCTTAATAAGGTAAACACAAGACAGCATGACAATAAAAGGATACTCTTCATCAGACACCTGGGAGTATTGTGCTAAAATAGCTGCCTTTCTTTCTATCTCTTCCTTACTCAGATTCTCTTTAGGTTTTACTGATTCTATTTTTTGGTTTTCTAACATGTTGGATAACTGTTTTGCCAAATTCTCTGAATCTGTAAAAATAACAAAGTAGCATGTTACAAATACAAAAAGTTATTTGGATTCAGATGATTGTAAAATTTGAACTTGGTTATTTTAATCAAACTTGTTATGACACAGGGTAATTTAGAGAAAAGAGTATGACATCTGTTTCAGATATCAATATACTTATACTTTTTATGTATGTGTAAGTACTTTTCAATTGTTGAAGACAATATGTTATACTTGACTTATATTACTAATTTTCTTCTGTTTTTTAAAGTTCTTGTTAAAGCATGTACACCAGTCCTGGATGCATGAGTTACATTTTGGATGCACCATTTCATGAACCTTTGCACCTCCTGATTACACTAGCTGAGTCTTGTCATCATCAATATATTAAGTCTTATTCTTAAGTTTATAAAAAGTATCTGAAACGTGCTTCTTGTCAATATTTTGACCAAAAGTTGACTTCTGTTTTCATTCATCATGTTCATTGTTTTGTATGATGGAAAGGTCGGCTGAAATTGAAAAGAAATGATGCATGCATTGATCATGTGACCAGCTTAAAGGCAGCTTTCTCTAATGGGATATTAAAATTTGTTTACTCTATATATATATAGCTAGCAAAAGTATACCTATTTATCTGCAATAAGGTTGTTAAAAAAAGTAATTTTTATCATATGATCGCAAACCAATATACTTAAATTGATATCTATCATGACTATGTTAATTTGTTATGTAACACTCTGGAAATAATATGAATTTCATTCCAGTCCAAGCAATGATGTTGGGGAATTTGTGCTTACAAAATCAACATTTTTGTAATTCTGACTTTTTTAATTTTTGTGTAAAAACTTATTTAGTTCCTATCTTTTTATGATTTTTTTATTTAACTATATATATAAATGTGGATTCATAAATTTATATTCATGGTAACCAATTTAAGGGCATTATGGAAAAATTGCATTTTCGTGGATATTGATTTCATGGTTTTGCAAAAGTTAGCAAAAAATTGTACTTTGTTGAACATTTAAAAGCATGGTTTACCTAGGCCTTTATCCACAAAAATTGGTACTACATAAAATATTATGAATCCACAGTAAGGCACTGTATTCATATGTTTATGGAACATTATTCAAATCTGATTTGTTAATTTGAAATGAATCTTCTTAAATGTATTTCCAATTTTTTGCATTTGGTTTAGTTTAATATAACTTATAAATTTCACCTGAATTGTCTTTTGATGCAGCTAAGCCATTTATTTCTTCCCATTTACTGTAAACTTCAGCACAAATATCAGAAGAGTTTTCTGGCTGCAAAAGAGATAATTGGAAGTTATGTCATAGATTTCTGATTATTGTAATTCCACTTGACAGGTCTTGTACATCTAATCATATACATGTACCAGTAACATTTCTAAATATACAAATGTACATTCATATGACATGTATGACAATTTTACAATGACATGAATGAATGTCAATAGAAAACTTAAGTTTAATTTTTTTATTACGTTCGTAATTAAATGGTTCCGAACCCAACTTAGCATTCAGGCAATATTAGTGTCCAAAACAACAATATTTTTTTTGTTATTGTTATCATGGTTATGTTTCAATCTAATAGACTATTTTCATATTACCGACTTTTGACTACGGATTATATAATTTGTCGACTGGTTATCTTGGACATCATGGTACCAAGTCAGGTAAGAGCAAGCTAAAGAAGTAAAACCAAGCTTTCAATCGGTACAATTTTTGGGGAAAATTACCTGGTTAATATTTTTTTTTCACTACAAAATCATCGTAAAACAGTAAACTTTCCCCTCAAATTACACCGATTATATGTTTGATTTTACTTATTTTGGTTGCTCTTGCTTGACCGAGTACCATGATGTCCAAGGTAACCAGTCGACAAATTATATAATCTGGAGTCAAAATTCGGTAATATGAAAATAGTCTATTGTAGCCAGTGCCTATCTTTTCAGGGACAGCGAGCCAATGCTAGTGATGCGCTCATGGTGAAAATATTCTGCAGGTGCTGCAGAACTGTACGAAGAACACTGCCTGTGGTGGTTAACCATCTTGCTGCCGGTAGTTAATATCATGAATATGGTTGCATTTCATGTGCCAGAAAATACAACAGCTGGACGTCTGTGATATCACATGCACAACAATGACGGCATTCAATATTTGATGTCATACCCTAATGATGTTACAATTTGTTGGTATAATTTTTATTTGAAAGAGACACAGCAATTGTGACTGTGTTAATTAAAACATGGACATACATGTATGTGTCCCTGCGGCACAGCCGGTGTGGACACATGTGTCCTTCCGGCAACAAGTGTTAAACCACCGTTTTCACCCAATCTGTTTACTGGGCAGGATGTTTACAAAAGATATACATCATGTACATGTAATTTGTAAACAAGTGAGGAGTAGTACTCACAAATACTTCTGATAAAATTTCTGACATAGATTCTTTCTTTTCATCGGAAGGATCGTCTGTCTCCAAAATTCCGTTAATGTACATAACAAATACATCAGTATCGATTTCTGGGTCCAGTGATAAGAGTTTTGCACAAAGCCATTCCTCAAAAGGCTGCTGACTTGTTGCCATTTTGCTGGAGCATTCGGAATGCCGGAAGTCTGTTTTTGTCTCTCTAATACCTCACTGCAGTCCGAGAACCTCGAAAAATACCAATATGGCTGCGCCCACAAAAAAACATGATATTTTTTCTAAATTTTAAAATTCGATCATGCCAGGTCTTATATCTGCTAAAATGATGATAAAAATAAAGACTGTGAGTATTTGTCCATCCCGTATATACCTTTAGAATGTCTATTACGGAATAGAAGTTCCTTCATAATATAAGTTCCAAAAGGAAAAAAATATTCTGGAATATCCTACCGTAGTCTATAATCGGTCATAACGTTGGTTCGTTCGGATTTTGTTATTGTACTTATCATACGGGAAAACTCCGCATTGACGTCACTACGCTAATACCAGCGTATAAAATTAGTGCAGAATACATTTTTTCTACACTTCTAAATAAAATTATATCTCTAAAGATATGTTTTCATTATTATTCTTAAGTATTGTACAAAAATACAGATTTTCTAATGGCCATTTCAAACCTGACTTCCGAATGCCTAAAAGCATTTCAGAACTTAGGAAAACCCCTCTTCCGGCCTCCATTGCTTTGTTTACATTCCATTGAGCGTCATCAATCTTAATGGCAGACCAAACAGGCCAAGCAAATCGTATTTTTAAGAATTTCAAAATGGCAAGCACCTTACGTCTTCCGCGATTTTCCCGCGAAAAAAAACATCCAAATTGAAAGAAAAACTTTGGGAAACAAACGATAATCATGTAATGTTTTTGTTCAGGAATATAGAGTAGGTTAAGAAAAAACAATATACATATATTTTTCATAAAAAAAAAATTGGTTTAATATAAAGAGATCGATATTCTGACCCTGGGAACAGTATATCAATATATATGTTCCTGTCTGACCATAAGTAAATATTCATATAAAATTCCATTGATGTCAAATTTCATGGCTAATAATGAGTTTTCCTATTGAAGAATCCCCCAATTTATTGCAAACTATTTCAAAGCAATATCATACAAACAAATAATATAATTGCCTTGTACTAAAAAATCACCTAATTGACAGTAGAGCAATTTGATTGGATATAACGATTCAATGTGTCACGTGGTTTTGAAGCCATTAGAATTTGAATGTAAACAAACCGGGTCAGCTGCTCCCGTATGGAACAACATCGTACATTCAGTGACTGAGAAACAATTATGAGCAACCAAGCTTGACAATACACAGTATTAAAAAAACAAAACTAAGTCTACAGAAAAATAAAATAAAAAATGGCCTTAAGTGCACGACTTACCACCATTGCGGGATATTATTTCCACAGCCACAGGAATATGAGTGCGAAAAGAAATAGAAACGAAAAGAAACGAAACGAAAAGAAAACAATCAACATAAAACGAAACGAAACGAAAAAGGAACCTACGAAAAGTAAAGAAACGAAACGAAATAGAAACTAAAATTTAAATTGTATCAGGTCGTTCTGGCCCCAAACAGATCCCGCCCCAAGTCGATCCGGCCCCAAGTCGATCCGTCCCACGTCGATCCGGCCCCATGTCGATCCGGCCACATAATAAAATAATGAATAATTTATATTAACTTCAGAGGATTTTGGGACATTTTTTAATCAGGATTAATGGAATTTGTAAAAAGTATCGATTAATGACAGCAGGTAATTGAAGTATGCCTAATATTGGAGTAACATTCAGATGATTTATTTTAAATCGATACGAAAATGAGTATGATTAGTACTGTTTGTAAAGCCACATCAGCATGTAAATATGAAGTTATTTTCCATGATAACTTGGAATATCATGGGAGGGGGGGGGGGGGAGTTTTTATTTAATTCACACATAGATATTTACAATCCAATAGAACATATAATAAGGGCCTATGTAATCATCATCATGACTTGTTTAAATCAAATCATTAATCTATAATTGGTTTGTTTATTCAACAATTGTCTGATGATCGTGAAAAGGCCAGTCGTTAAACACATTAAGCACTTAATTCAATAAAAATCTTGATTGATAAAATTTACTCAATCAACAAGGTCTTTATAGTTTGATCTTTTATTTGAAATTCTAATAAGTAATTGTTATTTTTTTCATGTAACATGAAGAAGAAATGTACCATTATTTCTTTTCATCACTGTCTTTTCTGTGTCAGTTTTTTGTTTGTACCATTGAATACATTTTTAAATTTGACAATCTTTTTAATTCATGAACAGAATGTTATGAAAATTAAATATTCTAATAGTCATGATAGTCTTCAAAAGCCAACTTTTTACCGTCCACCTTTTATATTATTTCAAAATTCATAAACATTTATATTTATCTTTATTCCTATTCCTTATAAATATTTTTTATATTGGGGCCGGATCGACTTTAAATATGGGGCCGGATCGACTTGGAACGGATCGATTTGGGACGGAACGACTTGGGACGGATCTACTTGGGGCCGGATCGACATGAAAGCATTTAAATCAGTCAAATTGAATATTAAGCCGATTATATTTTTTTAGAAAAAATATCCTGGCCCTGATTTAGGTAAAACAAATTATCTGTCCAGCCAGCACTTGGATTAAAAAAAAAATAATCCAAGTTGCCCACATTTTTCCAATAGAAAAAAAAAATCCCAAATAAATTTTCTACATTGAACAATGAAAACAATAATCTGTCCCGCGTAGCGTTCGAAAAAAAATCCTGGTCCACATGAAAAGACCAGACTCCCCCTCCCCCAAAAAAAGTCAAATGGTCCGTGCCTTAGTCGGTTTTAAACTTGGATGCTCCAGTGTACCATTAAACAGCTAGGATGACAACTGTAGGAACGTTCATTCCGAGAGGCCAGTCAGTGTTGCCTCACCCTCACGAAAAACCACAATAAGGCACATACACTAGTAATACAATATTGTATTTGTCTAAGTATTTTATGATCTTTTTTAAGTTTTGTTTTTAAATAGATTAAAATTTTTTTATTAAAGTGATCAGTAATTTGATGTCGTTTCGTTATTTGATTTCGTTTCGTTTCGTTTTATGTTGATTTCGTTTCGTTTTGTTTCTTTTCGTTTTTCTTTTGGTTTCTTTTGGTTTGGTTTTGTTTCTTTTCTTTTCTATTTCTTTTTGCACTTTATAGGCATCCCCAGGAATATATATTACATACACAGCTGTATGTGGTGTTCCATGAATGGAAGGATATCCATGCAATAGAAGAAGATTACAGTATATGTTCCTAACGGAATAAATGGTATAGAATATTTGTTCCAACAGGAATAGATATTATGACATATTGTTTATAACAAAGTTTCCAGTGGAACTTCTGTTAGGCGGAACAAATATACGTTGACATGTCATCGTCTCAACTTTCATGATTTGACTGTTATATTTTTGTAGCACAGGCACTTGTTGTTCAAATAATTTGGAAATCTTATTTTAGTAAAAAATAATCAATTACTGAGAAAGCAAGATTTATTTTACTTCTCTATTTCATAATTGCCTTTGAGATTTCATAAAAGGCCATTTTTATTTGATGCAATGCCTTCATCAGGGTAGGAATGCTATTCATCAAGCTTAAACGCTATCATTAGTGTCAAATGAGCTCTAATTTTCTATTGTCATTCATCAAATCTCATTTTGTAGCTGCCGTTAGCCATTTGTAAATGTCAAATGGAGTAAAATGCTATATCGTTAACCTTCGTTAACAAATATTTTAATTACCGTCATTTGTACCCTCATTCATAGTAATTTTTTTTTGGACTAAGGCTTTTGTTCGTTTTCCAAGTGGTTAGATAAATCATGAGCTAAGGTATGATTGTATTTAACTAAATGGTCCAAATATTTAATAGAGGACATAATAATTTTTCTAGTCCAAGATTACTCTGACGTCCAACAGTTGTTTTGCCAGACAAGCTAGGGCCATGGGACATCCAAATATTTTTGATATGGGACGAGCTCTGACGTCCCATGGCCCCAGCTGGTCTGTCAAAACAGCCATTGGACGTCAGAGTAATCTTGGACTAAGGGAAATCTAGCTAGTTATTGATGTGCTTACAGACCAACATACATGTAGTCCTATAATATAAGACTTCAGAGTTTCATATCATTTACATTCAACGTTTTTTATCGGATATTTTTTTTTACTATCAATGTTGAAACCCGGGATTCAACATTGATAGTAAAAAAAAAAAATCCGATAAAACACGTTGAATGTAAATGATATGAAACTCCGAAGTCTTATATTATAGGACTACATTGATAGTAAAAAAAAAATATCCGATAAAAAAGTTGAATGTAGATGATATGAAAGTCCGAAGTCTTATATTATAGGACTAAACATACATGCAAACCAGGAAACAAAAAATCTCCCTCAAGCCATGTAAGTTGGAACAAGGAAAGTGAATAAATTCACAGTAACATGATTTTAACACATTTATCATGTTTATATTGACATGATTGATAAACATAATAAAATTACGAAAATATTTTTTTTTCTCCTAAAGCTTCTAAATACCATGAACACAGTTCAAAATGACATTTGACAAGGGAAACAACTCTAACTGACAATGGATTGACTATATGTTTAAGTTAGTTAGGAGTAAACTCTCATGATATCAAAAATATGATTTCTTTTTGCTATTTTTTTCAGTGATAAAATATAGCTGTAATTGAAGACAAAAAAATCAAAACAACATGGTGACAAGATACATAAAGATAAAACTACAGTTTTGTCAGCAACTTCACACGTGGAATCATCTAACATGTCTAAGAAAACATTATACTACCAAATCAGGTGACCTTGTATTTGTTTCCCTTTCCAATGACATTTTTATGAATCTAGCCTTTGAAGATTGGCTGTATGAAAATGAAAATTTAAAGACCAAATCTATTTTGCTGATGTGGAAGAATAATCCTGCTGTTGTGATTGGATGTCATCAGAATCCATATCTAGAATGTGATGTGTGGAAAATTGCTGAAAATAACTTAAGTCTTGCTCGACGTAAAAGTGGTGGAGGAGCGGTATATCACGATAAAGGAAACATAAATTGCTCTTTTATTAAAGACAGATCTTTGTACAACAGGTACAAAAATCTTGACCTTGTTGTAAAAGCTTTGTCATCCCGTTGGAACATAGATTTAAGTATAAATACTAGGGAAGATATATTATTGGATGGCTTTTATAAGGTGAGAAACCGAATGAGAAAAAATCACAGTCTTGAAAATAAATTTCATTTAAAATTTTGTAAGGGTTACCGTTTATTAAATGTACTAAAACCAAGCTTAAGGTTACACATCCCTCAGACTTAGCAGATGAAGAACCTCAGGAGAGACATAGCTATCCTATATTCAGTTAGCATCATCAATATTTAGGGTCAGTCTGTCTTTAAGTTTTTTAGACACCAATAACCATGATAACTTTATCAAAAATTCATAGAAAATGTATTAAAGTTGGACAGAAGCTTCTTCATGATTGAAATACAATATCCAGCATGTTCAGATGTCCAGAGCAAGATTTTTTTTTTCATTTTCTGTATTTCACTGACAAATGGACTCAGTTTTTTTTGCAGTGAACATTTCATGATTTAGATACAGCATGTACCATGTGTACAGATAAAGTTTTTTAGGCATTAATAACTTTTTCATCCTTTATGGAATTTAATAAAAATGATAATCATGATGATAACAGAAGCTCTAACAAGAAGCATGATACTGAGAAAAACAGTTTAACTGGAATAATCTTACTATATCTAGTGTGTGCTAGTCAAAATATTTGAAAGCATAGCATATGAAATGTTTGACAGCATAAAAAATTTGTATACAAATATAAACTCTCCTAGACAAGAAGAATTTTGATGCTTTCACTCATTTGTTGCATTTTTTTTTTATTGATGGCCTATGAGCAGAAATTAACTTGCAGTATATTGACTGTACCATTTAATTTGGTTTACAAGATCATGTTATAGAATTACTTTCATATTTATAATTTCAGGTCTCAGGAACAGCTTCTAAACTTGGACGTAATACAACCTATCACCATTTCACCCTAATATTTGATGTGGATAAAGATAAATTGTTTGAATATTTGGACAGCCCAATGTCAACGGTAACAATGTGGTTAAAAATACAGTTAACTGACAAAAACAATTTGACATATATCATGTATATCATGTATATCATGTATATCAGAAATAATGAGATATCAGGATAATACAAATCTATTATTTTACTTTTAGAACTAAAGAAACTTCAAGATAAAAAGTGTGAGATAACAAGAAGCAACTGTATTTCTTATTGTATTGTCTTAAAGTGTTTGAACATTAAACCTAAACCATATTTTTTCTTATACCTCATGCATGTCCTTGAGAGAAGAATTAATTGTTGGTACACCCCTGTTGTCCTATATTGATTAGCACTATTCTGTATGCTTAGTAGCTACGGAAAAGGGAATTTATTGGGGTTGATGTGCATCCCATGTACAAGCACAGTAGGTGTGACAGAGCGGCTAGTGAGCTTTATAAAACCAAAACATAATCTGAAAGCAACAAAGTACAATAAAAAATTTACAAAGACAAGTGAAGGTCTGCATACATGTACTAGTATATATATATCAAAGGTGGCCAATCAATATCTTCTATTTGCCATCTTAAACCTTTTTACGCATCACTAGAGTTGATGTAAGATTGGTGTATCTCCACCCTTTACTTTCTCTCCACTGCTACTGAGTTATCTTCTCTTGTCACAATTTTCTTATTATCATTATAATTTTGACTTATTGCATCTTAAGAGCTACTGTAAATTCAGAAATTAGTGCGTGCATTTTGTTATTGCAATTTTTGAAAAATGGACAAAAATGCGAGGTTAGAACTGCGATTTCAGGAAAATCTGCATACAGATATATATGTTTCAGATACATGTATCAGAATGTGAGTTCTTATTATTGTGATAATCCCCAAGTCACATTATTTCGCATAACTAGAAACCTTGCAATAATTTCTGAATTTACAGTATGCAAGAAGATCCAATGGACTTTAATTTTTGGAAATTTAGCATTCATTGACATTCAGTGTCATCTTTTTTGAAATATACACAGTAGGAATTATAATGCTATCAAGCCTGTAGAAAGTGCATGTTGTTTAGTTTGTTGCAATGGTCAGAATTTATTTACCTGCTTATTTCTCCATTCTGGGAAAAAGAAAAATTTCTCTCAGTCGGAAAAATTAAGAGTCCAATTGTAATTGTAATTGTTCTAGATTACAGTATCTGAAATTTTCCAAGTTTATAACCATAATTATGTTCATGATCAGTATAGTCATTGTTTTATATCACTTTAGCTAGAAAAAATCATTGGAAAAAGCAATTTTCTCAGATGAATGAAATTGTTATTGTACCAATGATTAGATCACTCGAAAAAATGTTGATGATACTATTAAAATTTTTCACCCTAAATTTTTTATTTATTTTAAAGGTAGGAGTTCACAGCAGAGCAACACAGAGCTTGAAGTCACGAGTAAAGAATTTATCGGACAGTATTCCTGGTGTAACATATGATTCTCTGGTTGATGTGATAGGTCAACAGTTTTTAAAGGGAAAGAAAAATGTAATTATTGTAGAAATTACTTAAGATATCACAGTTGGTAATTCAGGTTTAAAATATGATTGATTGTTGGTGTTTTAACACCACTTTAAGAGGTCTTGGTCATATATTATGGCAGCCATTTTTTATTGGTAAAGGAAGCTAGATTACCCACACTACAAAAGTCAAAAAGTCTGAAAAGACCAATTTTTGTCTGAATTTGCATGATTTTTTACTCTTCATTCTTTCTTTGTCTGAATTATTTTTAAAAATTCTTAACAAAGTATGAATCTGTCTAATAAGGTTCTTGATTTTTCTTGACAAGTGTCTTGACAGTATTAACATTGTCTTAAAATTTCTCGACACTTTCTGTATCATCTGATAAGAGTCTTCATTAGTCTAGACCAATTAATGACTGTCTTAAAATTGTCTCGATCAGTCTTGACATATTCTTGACATTTTTAATAATGTCTGAATATGTTTTGACATATTCTTGACATTCTTATTAATGTCTGAATGTGTCTTGACACATTATTGACAGTCTTAAAGCTGTCTGAATATATCTCGACATATTCTTGATGGTCTTCAAGATGTCTTGACACTATCTCAACATTATAAATTTCGCCTGAATTGTGTATATACACATTCCGCACTGTTTAAACACTTTCTCATGCTGTTATATACTCATTTTTATTATCGCTAAACTAAACTTAGAAGAATCAAGGATTTGTATAGTGGTGCACCTAAGTGGGAATATTCCAAATGACCCCCCCCCCCCCCCCCCCCCCCCTCCATGTAGTTTTAATTTTGATTTATTTTTTATTAAACATTTTAATTCAATTATTTTCACTTGGAATATGTGTCGAAGTTACTGACAAATAGCATTTGAGATTTTTGTTGGTTGAAAAACTGCCAGTCAAATTTTCTTTACTAGAATGGGTGACTTTAGGCAGTTTTAAATTGTGACCATGTGTCTCTTTTGAACCCAACCATTCATCTTGTGCGTGTGTGTGGCTAAAAAGGGGGTACATTCGTTTGGGACAAAGAATTTGTTCCCATCTTGATTCAAAAACTTATTAATTTTTTTTAGAACAAGCAAAAACTTTTTTTATTCAAAATTGAGTGTTGAATTTCATAATTTTATATCAAATCTAAATATTTGTTATACTTCCCTCCTGATTTTTGTCGAGCCTTCGACTTTAGTCGAAAAAGCAAGACATAGCGATCCTACATTCCGTCGGCGTCGTCGTCGGCGTCTACAAATATTCACTCTGTGGTTAAAGTTTTTGAAATTTTAATAACTTTCTTAAACTATCCTGGATTTCTACCAAACTTGGACAGAAGCTTGTTTATGATCATAAGATAGTATCCAGAAGTAAATTTTGTAAAAATAAAATTCCATTTTTTCTGTATATTACTTATAAATGGACTTAGTTTTTCTGCCGGGAAATATTACATTTACTCTGTGGTTAAAGTTTTTAAAATTGTAATAACTTTCTTAAACTATCCTGGGTTTCTACCAAACTTGGACAGAAGCTTGTTTATGATCATAAGATAGTATCCAGAAGTAAATTTTGTAAAAAAAAAATCAATTTTTTCCTTATTTTACTTTTAAATTGACTTAGATTTTCTGCCAGGAAACAACACATTCACTCTGTGGTTAAAGTTTTTAAAATTTTAATAACTTTCTTATACTATTTTGGATTTGTACCAAACTTGGACAGAAGCTTGTTTATGATCAAAAGCTAGTATCTAGAAGGAAATTTTGTAAAAAAATAAATCCTTTTTTTTCGTATTTTACTTTTAAATGGACTTAGATTTGCTGCCAGGAAACAACACATTCACTCTGTGGTTAAAGTTTTTAAAATTTTAATAACTTTCTTATACTATTTTGGATTTGTACAAAACTTGGACAGAAGCTTGTTTATGATCAAATGCTAGTATCTAGAAGGAAATTTTGTTTTCTTCCAGTTAACATTACATTCAGTCTGCAGTTAAAGTTTTTAAACATTTATTAGATTCATAAACTATCCTGGATTTTTACCAAACTTGGACAGAAGCTTCTTACAATCAAAAGATAGTATCAAGAGGAATATTTTTATTGATTTACTTCCTCATTTTTGTTGAGCCTGCGATTAACAGAAAAAGTAGGCGAGACACTGGGTTCCGTGGAACCCTTACAAATTTTTTTCTCAAGCAATCATAGAACAAAAAAAATGTTTAGATCTTAATCATGCATGTCTGTTTGAGATCCATTTCATAAGACCAATGATTTCTATAGAAGTCATTGATGGGACCCTTTATAAATACAGTTTTCTATTATTCCTGGAGTAGATAATAATTTTCTTTTAATCGTTGGGAAATTATCCGATTTGTTTTTATGTTAAATTATTTCACTTCATAATTTCAATGAAGAAAATCCTTTTTACATTTTGTAGTTCTAAATATTTTATATAAAATGATGATTTTCATTTTGATCTATCAAAAATATTTTCAAATTGTAGTGGCATGGTCAGTCAACTGATAATTCTAATGCAATTATTTTGTATCAATGGCTCTTATTGGATGACAATAAGTGTAAAATTCTCTATCTCCCTGTCTGTAACTAAGGAAGCCGACATTTTGAATTCCGGAATGTATTGACATGTAATTTCTCCAATGAAAAGCAAAAAGACTCACATTTTGCACCTAGAAATCTTCTTTTTATCAAATTTTATTACATTCTGAAGCGGACAAGAAGCCAAAACAATGCCAGGTGTTTACGTTTGATGCCGGAAGCATACTTATGACGCTACCTAGTTTAGGCGCCAAAGAAGATAACATCATTTCGCGGGATTTTCGTTTAATGAAAATTTACACTATAATAATGACTAAAATTGAATGATTTGTTTATTTTGCATAAGAATAGAGATAACTGTATTGTATTTGAAGCTTTGAGGACGTCCATCGGTAGTTTTACTGTCGCAAATAACTGTTTACCTGTCTCCGCTACGCGTCGCCATGTAAACTAAATTTGCGACAGTAAAACTACCGATGGACGTCCGCAAAGTTTCAAATACAATACAGTTATCTCTAAAGTTGCATGTTTGATTACAGGTAAAGCAGTAATTTTCCATATGACAGTCGCGTGTACCCTGGGGTGTGTATAACTTATTTGGAATACCTTAATTTTATGGGGAACATCCTGTCAACATGTAATACTTTAGATATATTGCAACAGATGACATTACACAAATTTTCTTCTGTTAAATCAAAGACTATACAAATCCTTGAAAGAATTAGGATACAATAATACTTTGCTATTTATAAAAACCACATTTTGGTACAATAATTGTTTATTTACCATGTTAACATTGAATATTATGCATGTAGAATGAAATATGTCTACAGTATGATTGGTTTTAATCATTTAGCAATTATTTATAAGATTTAGGAATCAACATTTGTAATTATTTACATACCCACATTTAAATTGGTTTATATCAACATACCCACATTTGTATTGTTAATACTTTAAATTTCATAGCCATATTTGTATTTATAAAATTATTTATATACCCAAATCTCCAATTATTTTATATTTACATGCCCAACTTTTGTTTTTGTTGTAACAAGTATAACTTAAAACAACAGGATATTATATAAAGAGAAATAAAGATTAAGTTATATCATGTATATTGGTCATGATTTGTAAAACTCAGTATTGTCAAGTAAATTTAAGACACAATTCAAAATGTTCAGAATATGTCAAGCCATACTGAGAAAAAATAAGAATGTCGAGAATCAGTCGAGAAATTTCAAGACAGTATTCAAATATCAAGAATTTGTCAAGAAATTCTAAGACCATATTCAGAATGTCGAGAATTTGTAGAGTAAATTTCATACAAATTTAATATTAATCAGATTTTGTCAAGAAAAATCAAGACCTAAGTCATACTTTTGGAGAATGTTGAGTAATTGTTCATGCAAATTAAGAAAAATTGGTCTTTTCAGACTTTTGGACTTTTAAAGTGCCATAGCAAACCACAAACCTTTGACAGGAAAATAAGCAATTCTAGTCAATTAAGATATGAGTTGAAAGCATCTTGCCATGAGCAGGGTTTGAACTCAAAAACTCAGTGTTAACATGCTGGTGATAACTGTAGATACAATACTTAACAACTTGGCAGCTGAGGTCTAAAATATGAACCAAAGGATATGTAAGGTATACATCAATTAGACAGCAAGCCAACAGTATACAAACCAAAATCTAGAGGACAGCATAACATCATTAAGACTTTGTACAATGTGTCAAGCTGATATTATAATATTAATGTGTTGTTTTACTGAACTAACCTCAGTTAGCAACATCCCTAACCACGTGGATTCATTTAAATTTTCGTGGATTGAAGAAATTTTTATTTTTGTGGATATTTGATTTCCTGGTTTTGCCAACGTCTGCATAAATGCATATAGAAATTTTTCACTACATTTGTGGTAACCTTTACCCACAAATCCATGTACATTTGTATCCCTCGAATGATAAAATGAATCCACAGTATGCAAGTAATTTTCAAAATGTCATATATTATTACAAGTAATATTTGTGATTTTGATATTGAAGTGACAATAAATTTTATGTATGGAAATATTAACCTTCATTAATATGTGCCTGCAAATTTTACCAGCATTGATTTTTTCCCAAGACTTCTACTCATTATGTCCCCACCTATCAGCTGAAGTGACATATAGGGATCATCTCCGTCATTTAGTGTCGTTGTTTTCTTTACACATTGTTAACCAGCATCTCCTTGAGAATAGCTCAACAGAATTTAATATAACTTGCACAAATTCTACTACTGGACATGCAATTGTTCACCTGCTTTTAATGTTTAATCTTAGTTTTTTTGTGCTTTTCCCATATCAAAACAGTGATTAAACCATGTAGACTTTTATCAATTATCTTTGAAAACAATTTTAACAAAATTCAAACATGTCAAACGATCTTGTAGATTTTTCTTCAGGACATGAAATTTTGCACCTGCTATTTTAATTTTGATCTTATTTGTTGTTTTTTTTACATTTCTGATATCAAGACATGGATTTAAGCAATTTGAGCTTTCATCAGTTTATAAATCCACAACTCCTTGAAAACTGCTTGACAAAATTTCTCCTAGATTTAATAGATTTGTATATAAGACATGAAATGGGGCACCCACTACTTTAAATTTTGATTTGAGTGATTTTCAGGATTTCCCATACCAAAAACAAGGATTTCTTCTTAATTCATTTCACGATTTGGAGATGGCAGGTGTCACATGTTTTAATTTGAAGGCTCACACATTTTATTTTTCCCCATGAACTTGTTTTTCTGAAATATCAAATAACTGTTTTATGGTTTAATGTGCTGGTTGGTGTTTTTGTAATAACAAGAATGGTCTTTGGACATTTCCAATCCCCTGTTTTCCCATCCATTTGTTAATTTACCTCATTAAAGTCAGTAATTGGATGTTTCTCAGATGGCTTTTCCTTCATTTAATTTGTAAAATTGAGAATTGAAACGGGGAATGTGTCAAATAGACAACAACCCAATCAAAGAGCAGAAAACAGCCCAAGGCCACCAATGGGTCTTCAACACAGCGAGAAAATCCCGCACCCAGAGGTGGGCTTCAGCTGGTCCCTAAATAAAAATGTGTACTAGTTCAGAGAAAATGGACGTCACACTAAACTGGAAACATTTAGATGAACCAAAATTAAAAAAACATACAAGACTAAGAAATGCCAGAGGTTCCTGACTTGGGACAGGCACAAAAATGTGGCAAGGTTGTACCTTTACAAATTGCTTGTTTTGTAATGGATACGAGTCAAGATAATATTTTCATGCATTTTATATTATAAACGTTTAATGACAATTTGTGAAATGCAACAGATTATAACTGATTATGTTTAATGACCTAAAATTGCTTGCTAATCAACCATGCTTCTTTCCCTTCTGAAATATAAAATTTAATCTGGCAGTTTCAACTTTATTAGGACACTAGGTTTCTACTATCAAGTAACAGTAAATCATTGTATTTTGAATCTCATACTTGTGAAAGTGTTTTAATATAATTGATAATCCTTTAACTTGAGAAATTTTACAATGAAATTATTTTGTGATTTTCAATAAAGTTTCTTGTACTTGTTAAAAAATGGGGGACACTTGCATGCATGCACATCAGGATAGTAACTAGAATGTCCCTTGCTTGATTGAACTGAAACTTATACAGATGAAAGATAGGGTTTTGTTTGAAGCCTATTGACCTTGGGATCAATAGGTCAAAGGTCAAGGTCACTGTTATTAACAATAGTAAAGAATAAGAAAAATTGTTTCTGGATGGTAACTTGAGTTTCTCTTGCTTGGTTGGAATGAAACTGATACAGATTGAAGATATCTAGAAGAGGAAGAGGTCTTAAGATTTTGGGGTCCAACGGTTAAAGATGAAGGTCACTGTCACTAAAACAATTAAAAAATTTTAAAAATGCCTTCCAGTTGGTAGCTTGAGTTCACATTGCTTGATTGGAATGAAACTTATACAAATGGAAGATATAGAGAAGGGGGAAAGCTGATTTATGTTAGGGTTAACTTGTCATGCTTGTAGATGATAACTTATGGTCTGATTTTTATTACAGATGGACAATTTTCAGTTTATAAATCCATCTGAAGCACAGTTCCCAGGTTTACAGAAGATTTACAATGAACTTTTTGATTGGGAATGGATTTATGGAAGAACTCCAAATTTTTCCCTCACTAGACACTTTGCTAAAAATCTAGAATACTATATTGAACATCAGATTACTATAAATGTCAACATTGAAAAAGGCAGGATATCAAAAATTGACATAGAAACTAATTTTAATGAGACATACCTAAAAATGAGGCCATTGATACAAGAACATTTAATAGGCACTAGATTTTGGTTTAATGATTTACAGATGAGCTTAAATAAGATTAAACAGGAGTCTAGACACTTTGGGGAGATTGAATTACATTCTTGGATTGGCAACTGTTTATCTAAAGTTTTATGTGTGTGATGATAGATCAATATAAATCAAGTTATTATTAAAAAATGTACTTATATCCCTTTTTTTCTTTACTTTTTCAATGCAGTCTTTGCAAAGTATAGATATATATGTTTGAAAAATGTAATATAACTATTAATTATCTTGGTGTAATCAGGGGTGTACACCTGTGTTGATTATTCATACACCTTGAGGGGCAGCCGAATTGTGTATGCAATTTTAACACCGTAGTAAAATTCTGTACACCCCTGATTACACCAAAATAATAAATTGATTTCTTATTATGCGTTCCTTTACTACTTTTTATACATGGTGTAAAATTAAAAAATTCGTATGAAGAACTCCACTACAAATTGTTTTGTCAAATACTACCTTTCTATTTGATTTTGGAGAATTTTGGAAAAAAAAAATCAAATTTTACCTTTTTTTTGTAATTTTTGAATTTTTATATGACCGCAAAAAAATTTTTGTGGTCGTATATTGGTATGACGTTGGCGTCGTCGTCGTCGTCGTCGTCCGGCGTCGTCCGAAGACACATTGGTTTTCGCACTCTAACTTTAGTTTAAGTGAATGGATCTTTATGAAATTTTACCACAAGGTTCAATGCCACAAAAGGAAGGTTGGGATTGATTTTGGGGGTTATGGTAATAACAGTAAAGGAATTAGGGGCCAAAAAGGGGCCAAAAATAAGCATTTTTGTAACTTCCAGACATAACTTGTGTGTTAGTGTATGGATCTCTCTGACATTGTACCACAAGGTTCCATATCACTAAAGGAACGCTGGGATAGATTTTGGGGGTAATTGCCTCCAAATTTTAGGAATTAGGGGCCAAAAAAGGGGCAAAAAACAAGCATTTTTCTAGTTTCATGACAATAACTTGTGTGTAAGTGTATGGATCTTTCTGAAATTGTACTACAAGGTTCCATATCACAAAGGGAAAGCTGGGTTTGAGTTTGGGGGTAATTGCCCTAAACGTTTAGGAATTTGGGGCCAAAAAGGGGCCAAAAAACACATTTTTTTCTAGTTTCCAGACAATAACTTGTGTTCAAGTGTATGGATCTCTCTGAAATTGTACTGCAAGGTACCATACCACAAAGGGAAGGCTGGGATTGAGTTTTGGGGTGATGAATCATAATGGGGGTTCAAAAAATTTTGGGGGGGGATTTATTTTTTTTTCCTTTTTTTCTTTTTTTCCTTTTTTGTTTCTTTTAAAATTTTCCATTTTAAGTTGGTTATTTCTGATTTATATTTAAAAGCAAATAATAATGATATGGTAGGAGATGCACACCAAACAGGATGTGTAAATTATTATATAATAAGTATTGTGCAATAGCAAGAAATTTTCAATTGCACAGTATTGCACAATAGCAAGAAATCTTCAATTGCACAGTATTGCGCAATAGCAAGAAATCTTCAATTGCACAGTATTGCGCAATAGCAAGAAATATCCAATAGCACAATATTGGGCAATAGCAAGAAATTGTCAATTGTACAGTATTGCGCAATAGCAAGAAATATTTAATAGCACAGGATTGTGCAAAAGAAGATACTTCCTATAAATTGCTTATTTCTTGACCAATTTCAATGGGGTTTTATTCTTGATTTCATGGGGTTCTTTAATATGCTGAATCTAACCGTGTATTTAGTTTTTGGATTTTGGGCCCCGTTTTTAAATTGGTCCACATTGAGGTCCAAAGGGTCCAAAATTAAACTTTGTTTGATTTCATCAAAAATTGAATTATTGGGGTTCTTTGATATGCCGAATCTAACTGTGTATTTAGATTCTTAAATTTTAGTTCCGTTTTCAAATTGGTCTACATTAAGGTCCAAAGGGTCCAAAATTAAACTTAGTTTGATTTTAACAAAAATTGAATTCTTAGGGTTCTTTGATATGCTGAATCTAAACATGTATTTAGATTTTTGATTATGGGCCCAGTTTTCAAGTTGGTCCAAATCGGGGTCCAAAATTAAACTTTGTTTGATTTCAACAAAAATTGAATATATGGGGTTCTTTGATATGCTGAATCTAACCATGTATTTAGATTTTTGATTTTTGGGCCCCGTTTTCAACTTTGTCCACATTGAGGTCAAAAGGGTCCAAAATTAAACTTTGTTTGATTTCATCAAAAATTGAATTATTGGGGTTCTTTGATATGCCGAATCTAACCGTGTATTTAGATTCTTAATTTTTGGTTCCGTTTTCAAATTAGTCTACATTAAGGTCCAAAGGGTCCAAAATTAAAGTTAGTTTGATTTTAACAAAAATTGAATTCTTAGGGTTCTTTGATATGCTGAATCTAAACATGTATTTAGATTTTTGATTATGGGCCCAGTTTTCAAGTTGGTCCAAATCGGGGTCCAAAATTAAACTTTGTTTGATTTCAACAAAAATTGAATATATGGGGTTCTTTGATATGTTGAATATATGGGGTTCTTTGATATGTTGAATCTAACCATGTATTTAGATTTTTGATTTTTGGGCCCCGTTATCAACTTTGTCCACATTGAGGTCAAAAGGGTCCAAAATTAAACTTTGTTTGATTTCATCAAAAATTGAATTCTTGGGGTTCTTTGATATGCTGAATCTAACCATGTATTTAGATTTTGGATATTGGACCATAATAGGTGAATGTCCAATTTAAAATTTTTAAGTTCTTAGACCACATTCAATCTGTGTTAGAAACCTATGCTGTGTCAAATATTTAATCACAATCCAAATCCAAAGCTGTATCAAGCTTGAATGTTGTGTCCATACTTCCCCCAACTGTTCAGGGTTTGACCTCTGCGGTCGTATCAAGCTGCGCCCTGCGGAGCATTTTATTCTATTTATTTTTTTTATTTTTCTGAAAATTTTTATCCCTGTGTGAACTTGGTTCCAGTGTTATTTACACCCAGGTAATTAACCAATCAGATAGCAAGATTCTTTCTTCATAAGAAATAAACAATTATATTCCTCAGCAGTTGGTGCCATTTGACTGCGGTATAGCAATCTTGAAAAATCAGTTTGGAAAACAGTAAAGAATTGGTTAATACGATTTATGAAACTAACAAATTTTTTTTTATCGTTCAATAAACATGATAAACAGAATGAATTTTTACTTTCTTTGTTTCTGATTTGAAATTTTCAAATCATAATTATGTCTGTTAATATATGTTCCACTATAAAACTTTATATTCAGTTTATATGTAATTAAGCAGATTAAACATGTCAATACACTGATAAAACTGTTTTTTTTTTAAATTTTATGTCTTTCTGGGTGTGTTTTGTTCAGAAGATCTTAAATCTTGTACCAAGATATTTTATTGTGTAGGATGAGAAAGCAGCTCAACACAAATTACAAAAAGAGACAGCTAGAGGTCAACATACAGTCTTCAACAATAAACAAGTGTCTTTACAATATTATGCAATAAAAAAAAGGAGATATGGTATGATTGCCAATTACACAACTATGAGGCAACAAGTTCTTAAATCCTCAAAGTCAAACTATTGTTTGAACGAATTAAACAGAAACACTAAATTCCCCAATTAACAAAAAAATACTGTAAATTCAGAAATTATTGCGAAAAATGCGACAGGCTTATAATCGCAACATTTTGAACTCGCATTTTGATTATTTTTATATGAATGAAACAGAAATTTTCTCAATATCCCAAAAAAATTGAAATCGCATTTTAGTCCAAAATGACAAAATCGCAATAATAAATGCACGCAATAATTTCTGAATTTACAGTACTAAGATATATGACATGTGCAAGAATTAACTTGCTGTGATACTTTTTCCTGAATTTAAATCACAGGGCTAGAATGGATTTATAGTAACCTCCCTTTAAATTTTCATGAATTTTCACTTTTGCTGTTTCCAGAGTTATGTAACTTTATTCCTGAAAAATTGATTTTTTTCATATATTGCCTACTAACCATGCTAACTACAGTATGCTAGGATTGATTTACTTGAAACTTTACACTGTTATTGAATGAAAGGAAGCTTCCTTTCGATTTTCAGGTTTGTCATTTCTAGATGTACAGGATTTCAGATTTCAGATGGACAAGGTTCATTTTTGGTCAAATCTGGCCTTGAATTTCAACTTTATCATTGTATATGAAAATGGCCATTTTTTTATGTCTTCATAAGAGTACATTATAGGCTCGAAAGCCAAAACATTTTTGACATATTTCTATGTGAAATTTGTAGTAATTTTTCTGGATGAAAAAAAACTTAAAAATATTACGGCCTTTTTCAACCTACTCTTTTTTCACCTCTTTTTATACGACCGCAAAAAAATTTTTGTGGTCGTATATTGGTATGACGTTGGCGTCGTCGTCGTCCGAAGACACATTAGTTTTCGCACTCTAACTTTAGTTTGAGTGAATGGATCTCAATGAAATTTTACCATAAGGTTCAATACCACAAAAGGAAGGTGGGGATTGATTTTGGGGGTTATGGTACCAACATTTAAGGAATTAGGGGCCAAAAAGGGGCCAAAAATAAGCATTTTTGTAACTTCCAGACATAACTTGTGTGTAAGTGTATGGATCTTTCTGACATTGTACCACAAGGTTCCATATCACAAAGGGAATGCTGGGATTGATTTTGGGGGTAATTGTCTCCAAATTTTAGGAATTAAGGGCCAAAAAGGGGCAAAAAACAAGCATTTTTCTAGTTTCATGACAATAACTTGTGTGTAAGTGTATGGATCTCTCTGACATTGTACCACAAGGTTCCATATCACAAAGGGAATGCTGGGATTGATTTTGGGGGTAATTGCCTACAAATTTTAGGAATTAGGGGCCAAAAAGGGGCAAAAAACAAGCATTTTTCTAGTTTCCAGACAATAACTTGTGTGTAAGTGTATGGATCTTTATGAAATTGTACTACAAGGTTCCATATCACAAAGGGAAAGCTGGAATTGAGTTTGGGGGTAATTGCCCAAAAAGTTTAGGAATAAGGGGCCAAAAATAAGCATTTTTCTAGTTTCCAGACAATAACTTGTGTTCAAGTGTATTGATCTCTCTGAAATTGTACCACAAGGTACCATACCACAAAGGTAAGGCTGGGATTGATTTTGGGGGTAATTCCCTCAAAATTTAAGGAATTAGGGGCCATAAAAGGGCAAAAAATTTTACAAGCATTTTTTTCTAGTTTCAGGACAATAACTTGTGTGTAAGCGATGGATCTTTATGAAATTGTACTGCAAGGTTCCATATCACAAAGGGAAAGCTGGGTTTGAGTTTGGGGGTAATTGCTCCAAACGTTTAGGAATTTGGGGCCAAAAAGGGGCAAAAAAACAAGCATTTTTCTAGTTTCCAGACAATAACTTGTGTTCAAGTGTATGGATCTCTCTGGAATTGTACTGCAAGGTACCATACCACAAAGGGAAGGCTGGGATTGAGTTTGGGGGTGATGAATCATAAGGGGGTTCAAAAAATTGGTGGGGGGGGATTTTTTTTCCCTTTTTTTTTCTTTAAAATTTTCCATTTTAAATTGGTTATTTCTGATTTATATATAAAAGCAAATAATAATGATATGCATACATGTGAACCTCCCAACGGGAGTACAATAATCCCGTTTTCAGGGGTCTCCTCCCGACCTCCCGTTGACGAGAAAAAAATCCAGTGTATGAAATTTTTTCCCCAACATATCATCTCAGACATCTGGTGTAACTGACATTACCTGAAGTTATATTTTACATGTAAATCAATTAGCATGCATAATTATATGGCTTCACTTGTCAGCTTGGGTGTCAAACTTACTGGTAATCAACAATTTTTACCTCAGGCTAACTGCCGTTGTGTAATAAAAACTTTGTGTATTTATTGGGTTACTTCCCTTGATTTATCCTGTTTTAAGTTTCTTTCCTTTCAATAATGTAAATTTTTAAAAGAATATAAATAAAATATAAATTGAACAAATAATCATAAAAGGATGGTAATTAAATTATTTTAAACGTCTTAGGACAAATAAAAAAATAATAATTTGAAAATTATTAGAGGGTTCTATACTTCCTTTCAAGACTTAAATTGAAATTTATATAATAACTATGACCCTTTATTCTAGACCTTATATATATGTTTCTTAATATGCAATATAAACTAATTGCAATTGCTGATAGTTAAACAAATGTTCTGAATGCAATGATTGTTCTATAGAATAATGATATAAAAGATATGAATTAAAATTTTTTAAAAAAGATGGAGAAACTTTATAAGTACAAGGGTACTATAAACATAATACATTCGGATGGAAAGTTGAAGAATACACACTTTAAAAGACAATTTTTACAGCACACGGTTACATTTACGTCAAAATTTATGTCGACTAAAAACCTCCTGATCTGAGTCCTAATCTCCTGACCAAAATTTCCCAATCTCCTGATCTGAGTTTCACAAAAAAATAATGATTTTTCTGTTCTTACTGTGTTGGTTTCCCGTAATAGATGTGAAAGTCATTCTTATGTTTGCTCTATCTAAAGTCACAATAGTTAATATTATACTCATATGATTTTTAGCATGTCCTTTTTATAGCTGACCTGGACAAAAAAGCCAGTGTAAAGCTTGATACCAACTCTCGTTATTTAATTTAAATAGTAATAATAAACTTGCCAAAGGCTTGTTTATTATTATATTGAAATTAAATAACTCGAGTTGATATAAAGCGATATCCCATTCTCACTCGTTATGAAACCTATCAGTAATTACAGAAGCCTACAGCTTCTTGGTTAATTATATTCTCCCTCACTATGTTTGTCCGAATATAATTTAATTTTGGATGTAACGCGTCTTCTGATTGGCTGACGTTGTTTTGTTTATCAGCTCATAGACATAATTTTGTCATGCGACCGTGACGTCAACAACGTTTTTCATGGTTTACTCAGGTTAAAATAGAATTTAGAATTAAATTATAAGAAATGACTGTAATATTTTTTCTGTCTATTCGAAATAACATAAAAAATGTGGTGCACACTTTAAAATAACCTGCTACGCGGGTTATTCAGTGGTGTGCACCACATTTTTGATGTTATTTCTTCATAGACAGAAAAAATATTACAGTCATTCCTTAAATAAACATGATAAAGTAATTATATTATATGGCCTTATTAACAAAGAGCAAAGATCTAATGTAGGTGGGGGCCTTGGTGGCGGTCTAAGTAGTTACTACTGTAATCACTAACCAGTCAACACTGAGGTTGTGAGCTCGAACCCTGCTCGTTCGTGTGCACTCGACTCCAATGTTAATTGATTAGGATTGTCAGTTTTCCTATCGAAGGTCTGTGGTTTTCTCCGGGCACTCTGGCTTCCTCCACCAATAAAAACTGGCCGCCACGAAATAGCCCAAAAGCGGTGCTTTAAAGTGGCGTTAAAACACAGAACATCAAAATCAAAATCAATCTAATGTAGGTGTGCTACTCGCTATATAGCATGCCCTATGTAAATTAAATTCAAATGCATTTTATGTTTTAGAAAATTTAAAACTTAACTGGATTTTACAGTGCATTTTTTTTCGTCCCTGCAGAAGATGATAAAATTAACAAACAGTTGAGTTTCACTTGATGTGGTCCACTCAGGTAGACGGTTTAAATCACCAATTATTGTCAGGTATCTATTGACCATGTCAATCAATACAGTTCACTTCAATTATTACCTGTGGGGAAGTTCTCAAAATTCTTTCACAACTTTGTTTATTTTGGCACCTTCTGGAGGAATGAAAAAAGTGCATTGCAAAATCCTGGTAAGTTTTTAATTTTCTAAAACATAGATATATTTGAATTTTATTTATCTAGGGCATGCTATGCCTGAAAACTTTTTCAGATACACAGGTTTGTCTGTACTCAGAGTAAATTTTGAAGTGAAAATGCAGCCATTTTAGCCAAAGGGTCCACATGAACCTTAATATTTTTATCAACTTAATTCAATTTTGATAAATCTAATGAACACAATCTAAAATATGAATTCATAATGAAACGGGGAAGATCATTTTGAAAGCAAAATGAGATTACAGAAATTACGAAATTTGTCATCTACATACCGATGTTGATATCTTAAAAAACACCACAAGAAAATTAGAAACAAAATTAGTAATTTAAAATCGAAAAATCCAAAGGAATACTGGAGAATTTTAAATAGCAACAAAAAATTTAAAACTCCAGATATCCCAATTACTGTTTTGTTTAATTTTTTCAAAAGATTTAAATAAGGGACAAAATGTAGAGAACGAAAATCCTACAGAAAGCCATGTTGATGTAGATAGTTTGAATGTATATATTAACTCTGTAATTACTCGTGATGAAGTTTAAAAAAAATGCTTTTAAGGGTCTGAAGAATAATAAAGCATCTGCTAATGATAGAATTGTTAATGAATATCTTAAGCATTCATTTAGTGTTATGTCTGATATTTATGTGAAACTATTTAATGTAATTTTTGATACAGGTATCGTACCCGAAGAATGGCTATGGGCGATATAATTCCAGTGTTTAATAAAGGGGATAAATTTGATCCAAAAAATTTCAGACCTATCACCATAATAAGCTGTTTTGGGAAAGTTTTCACATCTGTATTAAACAGACTAAATAAATATTCGAAAGAATATAGCTTGATATGCGAAAACCAAGGAGGCTTCCTCAAAGGAAACTCCACCACTGATATTTTATTTATTTTATATTCTCTCATTAAGACGATGAAAAACAAAAAGAGGAAACTTTTTTGTGCTTTTATAGATTTCGCTAAAGCTTTTGATACCGTTTGGAGAAATGGCCTGTGGCAAAAATTACTATAAATTGATATAAATGGTAAAATGTAATATTTAACATGTATTTTGGTATTAAATCTCGTATTTCATTTAATGGTGAAACTACCGAATACTTTCCATGAAATATTGTTGTTAGACAGGGAGAAATCTTATCTTATTTTCTTTTTACGTTGTATATGAATGACTTGGAAGAATTTTTTCATAGAAATGATGTATTATGTTTAAACATAGTGAAAAATGACATAGAAGAACAAATTAATATTTTCTTGAAACTTTATGTACTACTTTATCCAGATGATACTGTTTTATTTTCTGAAACTGCACAAGATCTCCAACAGCAGCTAAATACATTTTATGAATACTGTGAAATATGGAAACTGAAGGTTAATCCAACCAAAACAAAAATTGTTATTTTTTGTAATGGTAGATTGTCAAACAATCTAAATTTTACACTTTGTGGTAAGGATTTAGTAATTGTCATGGATATATCATATTTAGGCATTATTTTTTCCCAAAACGGGTAGTTTCACAAGTGCTAAAAATAAACTCATTATTAAAACCACCAAAACTATGTATGAAGTTAAAAAAAAGGGCCGTATATATAACCTGACAGTCAAATGTCAGTACGATCTTTTTGATAAAATCGTTAGACCAATATTGCTATTCGGCAGTGAAATTTGGGGATTTAGTAATATTGATGCAAAATTTGAAAAAAAACCTAAGCTTTATGGTTTATGGAGAGCTAGGCGCTTATCCTATGTCAGTATATGTGGAACACCGTATGGTAACCGTTTGGTCTAACATTGTAAATGGTTCTGATCAGAAATTGACAAATATTCTGTATAGATAATTATATGTATAAACTCAACGAAGATAGTGGATATACTTTTGAATGGTTGATTTGTATAAAAAATATCTTGAATTAATATGGATTTTCAAATATTTGGATAAATCAGAGAAATTACAGTTTTAATCCAAAATGGTTAGAGTTGAGCATTAAACAGAATATTTGACCAATTTCAGCAGACTTTGAAATCAGAAATGGAAAACTCTCCAAAAGCATTATGCTTTAAACATTTTAAAGAAAACTTTGAATTTGAAGAATATTTAGACTTATTACCTTATAAAGATAAAAAAACGTTATTATAAAAAAGAAGATGTGGTATGATTGCCAATGAGACAACTCTCCACAAGAGATTATGTCGGTTTAGAACTGGAAATCACCGGTTACATATAGAAACCGGCAGATGGCTTCGAATTGTTAGACAGGAAAGGTACTGTGTACTTTGTAATTCTCGAGAGATAGGTGATGAATTTCACTATATTCTAAACTGTACAGCTCTATCAGAAAGTAGAAGAGCTTTTCTTAAACCTCATTATGTAAGCCGAGTAAATGTTTTGAAATTCGGCAGTTTATTTGTTTCAAAAAATATTCGGGTATTGAAAAATTTGTCTAAATTAATCAGAATTATTAATACAGAAGTATGTTCTCCAGGTTGATCATCAATCTCTCATCTTTTTATGCTCGTTTTGTAAAAACTTGTCATGCGCAGAATCTGTTTGTTATTATATGTAAAAATATCTTTCTTTGTACCACTAACTTGGTTTTATAAGAAATAAAGAATCTGATAATGTTTGGTACTAATAAATGATGACATTTTTCTGAAATATTAGAAGATAAATTTACTATTTTCTAATTACTTCGGTTATTACAGTGTTCAACGACCAATTTTGACTTTTGCTTTTTTGTCACCTACATAACGATATTGACGACTACACAACAAAAATGTCCACTACATAACAAAATTAGGTAAATTGTTATGTAATTGACCGTTATGTAGTGAACGTATTCACATTTTGGGCATTTTTTAATACCACTGTTACTTCGACATCACATACACTGCACTTTTTCTATAACACACAGAAAATTGATTATAATGATACAGATGTGGACGTGATGTTATAAAATTTCTATCCTGGTATCTATGATGAGTTTATTCCATTGTTATCCTGAAAAAAAATCCCGTTACCAAGTGCACAAGTTAAAAAAAATACGGGGATACCTCTACTTACTTAAATGCCAATAATTGTTGATACCATTTACAGAGTTGCTTCCGTCATTATAATGATATGTAGAGTTAGTGCCGAGGCACGTTCTAGTTAAAAAGGGGTAATCGAAGTTGTATTATAGCAAGCAAAAACGTTTTCGTTATGTAGTTGACAAAATATCAAGGACACTATAAAAAATTAAAATAAATCTGAAACCATAGCCAGCTACTATTTAAAGGGTGTATAATATCATTCTACGTTGTATTTTCTGTCTTAAAACAGACAATTGTAAGATTTGTGGAATTTTTGGAGTGGGGAGTAATTTTAGAGCTTTGAGCACCACATTAGGAATGTTTACAATGTCAGTGTGTAACATTACCTAATCATAACAATCATAATGTATTTCATATAACAAATCCATAAAACCATAAAAATATATATTTCACTTGTAAGTAGTATATTGTAAAAACCAAATTATTTATGTCATTTTGTAGTTGTCAAGTTGTAAGTAGACCGAATATTTTGTTTTTACCAAAATGTGTACAAGCTATGAAAGTTTGAATGTCCCTTTGGTATCCTCGCCTCTCTATTGAAATTAACTACTGAAGAAAAGGGTCCGAAATATACTTGCATTAATGTAGTTTGACCCCAGAAACCACGTATTAAATGTCATTTAAATGTCTTCTGAAGTTAAACCGTAATAAAACAGAAGGAATTTGGATTGGGGCGCTTAAAAATAGCATAGATAAAATTGAAGGCATTCTCTGGACAGACAAACCCGTTAAAGCTTTAGGCATTTATTTTTGTCACGACAAACACCAATGTGAAAAGTTAAATTGGGAACCTAAAAAAGATAACATGAAATCATTAATTAAAACTTGGGAAAAAAGAAAATTAACAATGGTTGGGAAAATATTGATCATAAAATCTTTAATATTACCAAAATTTACATTTTTGGCTACTTCGTGCAAAGTTCCAGATATTTACCTAAAAGAAATTGAAAGCTGCTGTTTCAAATATATTTGGGAGGGAAAAAATGACAAAGTAAAAAGAAACACACTTATCGGAGAATACCAAATAGGGCGATTAAAAATGATTGATTTTAACAGTTGTTTTACAGCACTGAAAGCTTCATGGGTCTCCAAATTAACAACAACCGAACTGCCGAACTGGAAGATTATTCCTACTAAATATTTTAACACACTTGGTAAAAACTTTCTTGTCTTTATAAAATGAATTTAGGTAACATAAAATCTCTTAATGAACTTGGAAACATACCTGATTTTTATTTACAAGTAATTTCAAGTTGGATGAAAACAGAAGGAGGTTTAACAAAATTTTCTGATCACTTTTCGGGTATCAGAAAACAGATTATTTGGGGAAATAAATATATTAAAAATCGCAATAAAAGTTTGATCTTCCCGAACTGGGTTAAAAGTGGATTGGTGTATATTAACGACATACTGGATAGTGAGGGAAAATTATCCGAAAGCTTTATTTTAAAAAAGTTAAAGAATAAATCAAACTTGATTGCAGAGTTTAAGATGTTAAAATCTTGCATTCCAAAAGAATGGCTGCAAGTTTAAAAAAGAAAAGAAAACTCCGTTAAGAGTATAATCAATATATGTAAGGATAAATTAAGATGGCAAAATAAAAAAATTGAAGCAAAATATATCAACAATAAAATACTCTGTGATACTTTAATAGATAAAAAATATACAAAGCCAATCGGTATTAATATTTGGACAAGATATTTAAAATTAGAATACACACCACATACGACATTTGTATACGATTTTATATTTAAAATTTTAACAGAAAACAAGTTGAAAATTTTCAGATTGAAACTACTTCAGTATATTATTCCTACAAAGCAGTTACGTTTAAGATGGAAAATATCTGAGAATGATAAATGCAATTTTTGTAAAAACAGAAGAAGAAGATTACTTGCATGTCTTTATTACATGTTCATTTTTGAAAGATTTTTGGGAGAAGGTACATTATCTTCTAGCAAAAATGAATTTTCATAACAAGGTATTAGCAAAACATATATAGTATTTGGATACAAAATATCAGACCAGGGGTATTATGGTTTTAACTATTTTTTGACAGTTTTAGGTTTTTGTATTTACAAGTCATATTATGTCTCCGAGCAAAAACTTAAATTTTTAGATGTGTATAATATGTTTATAAAAGAAATACGAAGGGTTATGAATGAGAACAAAACAGTACCTAAAAATGTATTTTTCATTAATTTAAAAAGATTGATATAATAGAAAAAACGTTTATATTTTATTATATTCTGAGTATTGTCCTGGATACTCAGAAAGTATTTCACAGGGATACTTTATTGGAGCTTGGACAGTGAAGTAAAATTGTAAAAAGCATTCTGAAGAATAAAGAATATTTATTTGTTGTTAAAAAAAAAATAAATGTCTTCTGTCACATGGATTTATTTAAGTGTGCACATGCGCATAAAATGATTTTAGAAATACGCTAAGATTTAGGTTCAGCATGGTATATGAATTTCGTTGATCTACCAAGAGGATTGTGCATCCTTATCATAAAACCCTTTGCTACAAGTTTTGTCAGCATATTTATGCAGGCTGTTTATCATGTCGGTCCTCAATGCGTCAAACGCACCCTTGTCCATACCTGTTGTTCTGGAACTCATTCATCATTTGTTCTTCATGTGATCATCATTTTATATTGTTTATGTTTCATTGCGTACATCACTTTATATATGCTCCAGTTTTAGGAGTTTTATACAGGACAGTGTAGGAACCCATGTTACTTTCCCCTCTCTTCTGAGTGACAAAAACAGCTCAGCAGGCCGTGTGCACAACTGCAAGGAACATTCAGCGCACACGTTGTCCAAAGGAACAATTCGTAGCTAACCACAGCGTGAGTTACCTTTAAAACATTACAAATTATGTCTTTACATCAGCGATGAACTGTTTTCATATGTTTTCCTATGTTAAAAAGAAACTATGAACATTTAACCGTTCAAACTGTTCGTATCTGCGATTACACAATTTAATTCAGACAGAACCCGACGTGCATGACGTGTGCAAGAATATTCATCTATTTATTATTATAAAGAACATTAACAGCTTTATATATCTACGAACTGTTTATCCGTATTTTAATGGACTTTAATTATCATTGAACACATTGTAAAATTGTATTTATATTTGTATTTTCAGTTTTTCACCGTTTGGACTGGTAGTGAAATAAAAGTCAGCTCCTGATTGTTTTATCTTTACATAAACCCAGTCATCTTGGTTAAACTCGCTGGTCCGGCCAGTACAGTGAAAAAAGCTACAACTTGCCTGTTGTTTTTCTTGGATATCGTACGCCACTCCGCGACAGTCAGCAGACCCATAACGTAGTTTCGACGACAACGTTTCGTGCTAGTAAATTGACGACAACCTGTCTTTACATATCCAGACAAGGAACGACTACGTAGCAACGTAAATACCTTCACACTGACAGTGGACTACATAACTTGTGTGTACTAGGCAGCAACCCAACAACGTTGAGTCACCATGGATCCCAGTCACGTGGAACAGCAAGAAGAGGTTCAGCCCCAATAGGGAGATGTCCCTGAACTATTAGAAAATCCATCTAATACAACACATTCAGATGAAAATCACGAGACTAGGCGAGTACGTGACCTCACGGAAAAAGGAAAAGGAGCTTTCACAGAAAAACGTGACAAGTTCTGTCAGGAACAAGAGGCTCTCTGGACAGACATTGAATCCCAGTTATTGGAAGTCACCACGCCTCCTAACGAGCTCCAGCAACTCCTAACAGCCCAGGACAAACTTGTTAAAGCCTGTAATAATTATCGTAGGCTCACAGATGAATTCCTGGACTTTCTGAAAAGGACCAGAACATCGGAGAGTCAAAAAGAAATAGAAGCATGTAATCTCTCATTGGATTTTCGTCTGTCCAAAGTGGAACTGGTTATGGAAAAACTACACGAGCATTGCCTCGCCCTAACAAAGGCCAAATCCACTAAAACAAAGACCTCAAAGGGTAAGAAAACCTCACACAGCGGTAGCTCTAACGTGTCAGACATGTCAAGCCTAGCACGGAGAAAGCGTGCCAAGGCAGAGGCTGCCAAGTCTAAAATAGCCTTTTTCGAAAAACATGCCCTTATCCTACAACAGGAGGCAATATTAGAGGAACAAGCCCTGTTCAGACAAATTGAAATGGAACAGAAAGCAGCACGCAAAAAGGCTGAAATGGAACAGGAAGCCACACGTAAAAAGGCAGAAATGGAGCAAGAAGTTGCTCAACGTAAAGTTCAACTAGAACAGGAGGTCGCACAGAGAACAGTTCTGCTAGAACAGGAGGCCGCTCACAGAAAAGTGCAATTATAACAAGAGGCCATGCGCAGGAAGGCTCAAATGCAACAAGAAGCCGCACGAGTAAGCCGGGAAAAGGCCGAGCTGAAAGCCAAATTTAACCTTCTTGAAGCACAGAGAGAAGCTGCAGCCGCAGAAGAAGAGGCTCGTATCCTGGAATACGACGACAGCCAAGCATTTAGCGATCTCCCTGATGAAACGGAAGACCCTCTCCAGCGTGTGAAAGATTTCGTCAATAAGCATCCTGTACCAACTGCTGCACAGGAAGTAACAGGACCTCAAAGATAAAACAAATTCCTGTTAAGATTGAGCTGAGTCATGAAGCACCAGCGTTCGTGCCATCTGTGGCACTGAACTTGCCATCACAAACACCTGAGGTATTGCCTACACATGCTAAGTTACCAGAAGTCAATGTATTCCCAGATCTGGGAACAATAACTGGCATAGGAAAACATGACGTTTCAGAAAAGATCCCTGTCTTACAACAAAAACAAGGCATTATTGAAGAGATCCCTGTCTTACAACAAAAACAAGGCGTTATAGAAGAGATCCCTGTCTTACAACAAAAACAAGGCGTAATAGAAGAGAACCCTGTTGCATACCAGCAACAAATCAATCTTACGTCGGAGATAACCAGATTTCTCCTACGCAAGGACCTGTTGTTCTCCCGGCTAACAAGCTTTAACGACCGGGCAGAATCCTTCCATACATGGAAAGCCAGCTTTAAAAACGTCATAGACGAATTACAAGTTTCGGACTCGGAACAGATAGACCTACTTATTTAATGGCTTGGACCAGAGCCTGCCAAACATGCCATGAGTATAAGGGCATCAAATGCCAACAACACAACAAGAGGCCTACATAGACTATGGGAGAGACTTGACGACCGATATGGTGCTCCAGAAATGTTGGAGGCGTCTCTCGTTAACAAACTTGTCAACTTCCCAACACTAACAAATAAGGACAACTCACTCCTTTACGATTTGTTAGATATTATCTCAGAAATAGAATATCACAAGGAAAATCCCAAGCTGGGATGTTTGCTTGCGTATTTCGACTCTTCATCCGGGATAAATCCTATAGTGGAAAAACTGCCATACGGACTCCAAGAAAAGTGGATAACAATTAAGGGCTTCAAGATACAAGTCTAAATATGAAGTTGCATTTCCACCTTTCACAGAATTCTCTGCCTTCATCAGGGAAATTAGCAAAATAAAGAACGATCCTGGGTTCATTTTTGGGTCAAGAGTCACACCAAGTACAAAAGATGCTGCGCCAAAGTTCACACCTCAAACATATTCTAAAGTCAATGTTCATAAGACAGCAGTTGGACAGCAACCTGGAGACAGCAGTGAACAACAAAGTCTTTGCATTCTGCATAATACAAAGCATACCTTAAACGAATGCCGAGCGTTCCGTGCCAAATCAATCGAGGAACGCAAGGAACTGTTCAGGCAAAACAAATGAATCTTTGTTACAAATGCTGTGATTCGACTATGCACAGAAGTCGTGATTGAAAGGCAAGTATCAGTTGCAATGAATGCGGAAGTAAACAACACACCACCGCATTACACACAAATCGAGTGTACCAACCCAAAGGTGCACCGCCTTCACCGTCTAGATCAGTCGACGGCGGGGAGCAACTTGAGTTAGCTGAAACCAAGCTTACCTCTGTTAGTTCAACTTGCACAGATATCTGCAAAGATGGCAACAGTAGTAAATCTTGTGCCAAGATACTTCCTGTGAATGTCTTTCACAAAAATAATCAGGACAAAGTAATTCGCATGTATGCAATTATTGACGACCAAAGCAACCGGTCTCTTGCCGCTCCTGAATTCTTCAGCCTATTCAACGTACAGGAAGAAACAAAAGACTATATGTTATCCACATGCTCCAGCAGCAAGGTTACTTCCGGTAAACGAGGAAACGGCTTTGTCGTAAAGTCTGTACAAGACAATACTAGATTCAATCTGCCTGAACTGATTGAATGCGATAACATACCCAATAATCGGAACGAAATTGCTACACCTGAGGATATATTGCAATATCAACACTTGCAAGAACTACAAAAAAATATTCTCCCGATTGATGGAAAATGCAAAATCCTATTGCTCATTGGAAGAGACCTAATAGAGGCACATCACGTCCTAGTTCAACGTCTAGGACCACCAAAGGTTCCATTTGCGCAAAAGTTAAACCTGGGTTGGATTATCGTTGGTGAAATACGCTCCGATAAGCAACATGTTCATCTTGAACTCACTACAAAGGAAACGAATCCAACTTGCAGTGTTGTGAAACCACTTACAAAGAAATTACCTGAGTGTAATAAAACCAACACCCAGTCAAATGGAATTCAAACTGATTCGTTTAAACATTATCCCCGTTTACATGGGCAGCCGAAAACGAAATCAGCGACTTCGATCGTCAGATTTTCAGAAGCCGAAAAGTTCATTTCGGAAGCAACACCACCAAAAGTGAATGCCGACAAAGAAAAGTACATCCGAAAACATTTAATTCCCAAGGAAAGCTTCAATTCGCCTTTGGATACGCAAGGACAAGAGGAAAGTAGAATAGACAATTCCGACTTAAATCACAGAGAAAAGGAACATGGCACCGGATGGTCTACTGTATGCCATAAACGTAAAGGAAAGCGTCCGTTTCGCAAGACGTCCCCGTTGGATCGCATATCTGTGTCGAAAGAGATTCATCCATCAGAACTACAGCAATGGAATTGGATCTTAGATCGGCGCGATCTCGTCGGAAACACCACCTTATCTAGGAAAGAAGCTGTGAAATACCCAGCCTCCCGTTGGATTACTTCCAAGTTCATATATAAGTGGAACTTTGGACGGCTGTTATATATTTAACATTTTATTTGTTTTAATAATGGAATAGTGATGTCAGATAGACCTCAGACGGGGAGTGTTCTGGAACTCATTCATCATTTGTTCTTCATGTGATCATCATTTTATATTGTTTATGTTTCATTGCGTACATCACTTTATATGCTCCAGTTTTAGGAGTTTTATACAGGACAGTGTAGGAACCCATGTTACTTTCCCCTCTCTTCTGAGTGACGAAAACTGCTCAGCAGGCCGTGTGCACAACTGCAAGGAACATTCAGCGCACACATTGTCCAAAGGAACAATTCGTGGCTAACCACAGCGTGAGTTACCTTTAAAACATTACAAATTATGTCTTTACATCAGTGATGAACTGTTTTCATATGTTTTCCTATGTTAAAAAGAAACTATGAACATTTAACCGTTCAAACTGTTCGTATCTGCGATTACACAATTTAATTCAGACAGAACCCGACGTGCATGACGTGTGCAAGAATATTCATCTATTTATTATTTTAAAGAACATTAACAGCTTTATATATCTACGAACTGTTTATTCGTATTTTAATGGACTTTAATTATCATTGAACACATTGTAAAATTGTATTTATATTTGTATTTTCAGTTTTTCACCATTTGGACTAGTAGTGAAATAAAAGTCAGCTCCTGATTGTTTTATCTTTACATAAACCCAGTCATCTTGGTTAAAGTCGCTGGTCCGGCCAGTACACCTGTTGTGACCTTTCATATTGTGGTTTGAGCACAAACTGGGTGAACATTTTATAGGCAGCTTGATAGACGGTGATATTTTCATTTATGTTTTTCACAGTATCATGTTGAAGATACCTTATTTTCTATTCTGAATTCTGATGTATAGGTATCTAACGTGTAAGTGACAATTACATTCCTACTGGTTTTTATGTATGCGTATAGGAAAGCTAGCTTTAAAACCAGATTTAACCTACAACTTTCTTTGGAAAATGCCCGTAGAAATCAAAATATGACAATTGTTTTCCATTCGCTTAGGGGGTTGATATAGTCGAGCGTTTGATTTTGTCAGATTTTTTGAACCTCCTTTTTTTTTTAATTTATCTTGGAGTTAAGTATTATTGTTAATACGTTTTTACTTAATTGTAACAGCCCCAGTTGCATACTTATTGTTGTTTCCCATATTGTTCTAAATATAAGAAAGAGTTTTGCAGGTGTTCAATTATTCCATACATATCTAAGACTTATCATGCTTAAATATGTGTTATTATGTTATGATAGTTGAGGTTTAGTTAAGAGTGATAGGATTTCCAGTTCTTGGTTGAGATATATATGTTCATATAATATATATATTATTTGTAATTTTCATTTCCAATAATGAACACGTGTCGTGTGCTGCAATCTGGCTATAGATACAATGAGTCAAATTTAGATATAGAGACGTTAGCTGAGCTAATGTAAAGACATGTGGTACGAAATACCAAATTGTAAAATGTTCCAAATTATCGCAGTAAATATTTCAGTCAACTCTATCTTCACAATCAAGATACGTCCGGTCTGTATTTTTGTTAAATGTTTTTCTGCTTTGTATCAATCTGTTGACTTAAGCCCTTTTCAACTAATATTTATAGTGTGCTCTTATGTTGTGCTGTAACAGCACTGTTCCAAGTTAGGGGAGGGATGAAAGCTCACAAACATGTGTAGTCCCGCCACATTTTTTATGTGTCTGTCCCAAGTCAGGAGCCTGCAGTCCAGTGGTTGTCGTTGGTTCATGTCTGTCGTATTTGATTTCGTAAATTATTCTGTTATAGATTAGGCCGTTAGGTTTTACGATTGTTTCACATTTTTCATGTTGGGACCTTTATAGCCGACTATAGGTTGCAATTCTGTAAATATAGACAATGCAATTTCCCATAGGAACTCCCTTTGTAGCTGAAACTGTGACACTTTTACTATGAAGTTTTCATTGGAGAGTAAACTTATGCGTTTTACACAGTGGCCTATTCTTTGACACTTTTTCATTCAGTCCAGGTGAACTGTTGCAATAAATTGGTATTTACTGCTACTCGGTTGAATTTAGCAAAAATTAATAGCTTATATAAATTCGGTTAAGACTAACCAAATTAATTGAAATATATCCTTTTGCATTAACCAAAGTATATAATGTCCTCATTGGTGTATCTAATATTTAAACACCTAACACCATAGTCGTGCATCTGTAACACCCTAGTCAGACTGCAGACTGTAGATACATACAGTTTTCATATTATCTTTGTCGCTGACATATACACTATTAATTGTCATTATTAACAGGTAGGATTGAATTTATGAAGCTTACATAGTAAAATGTTCTACTTATGTTTATAATGTAACCATAACCAACTAGTTTTTGAGTATTAGTGCAATTTATGATAGGTGCATATTCATATACGATACATGAATGCTGTTTTCCGGATTTTTAGGAAGCATGCCTGATTCAGCCAGTTGATGAGGGAGTAAAAAAATCATTCAAGGAGTGGTATTTGAGCAAAATATCCAAAGCACAAAGCAGATGAAATTGATGGTGGAAATGTATGTACGGTAAAGGTTCCAAAATTCCACTTTGCCTCAAAAATAAACAAATGGTTCTGGCCCTCATCCAAAGACATACAGAATATATTGTAATTGCCCTAATGGAGCAAAGAAACAGTACTGTGGATCAGGTAGATTTCTTACAGATTTGTTATTCAAAAACATACTTTTAGTTTCACATTCATAATAAAAAAAATTAAACCGTCTCGTGGTAGTGTGTTTGCCTCGAGCGCGGGAGTTCGATGGTTCGAACCCCGTCTGGGTCAAACCAAAGACTTTGAAATTGGTATTTGCTGCTTCTCCGATAAGCACGCGGAATTCAGGAGTAAGAACAAAGACCTGTCGACTCGAAGATCAGAATAATGTGTCCAGGTACGGTGACATGTCTTCTTGCGGACTGTTACCTTATGAACTTGCACGTTAAAAATCCGGCTCAGCGTGTTGGTCTAGTACAAAGTAAGTTGATATTCATAACTAATAGGTCCTATCATTATTGAAGACTACAGCTGTCATTAGCGGATGTATTTATGACCCAGGTGTTCTTTGTCATCAAAATTAGACAATATTTGGTTGAGATATGATTTATTTAGACTTGTTTCCAATATGCCTTTCCAGACATCCCTTTAATGTGTCATCATATAAACAAATTCAGACATTTATAGAAACAAATTCTCATTAGTTATCTGCTTTTTGCCTGTCGTGTGTATATGCTCAAAAGAACATGTTTTTCACAGAGTTTATACTTTGTTTTGAAAGTTGTATTATTTCAATTATTACAGTCCTCACTGGCGTCACATTAGATGGGTAAAAGAAATCCCCTTGAATAAGCAGATGGAAAGGAGAACAATATAAAAAAGAAGATGTGGCATGAGTGCCAATGAGACAACTCTGCATTCATAAACGAAAAATTAATGAAATTACATAAATTGAAATAAAATTGTATACCTTAAAATGAGGAAACTTAACTATATGCCGAACATTGATTTGTACAGGACAATTTTTCTTTTTTGTAATTTGGATCTGTTTCCTTCTTTTCTTGAAGTCATGGTCTCCCTGAAAATATATCATATTCAATAACATGAGCACCTGCTGTTGTCTTGGGCATATTGAAATTGTGGCCAGATTAAAATGGAACATTTAGAAAGCATCTATTATTAACTAGCTAAATATTCTTTTAGAAAAACTTGCATGACGATATTCTTCAGTGTATAAATATTGCCTTACATATGACTGTTAAAAAGTCCAATATCTGTGAAAGATACTAAATTTATAATTATCAAAGTCAAAAGGAAGCTTTTTTCGTCAATCGTTATTTCATGAAAATTGGTTAAAGCAAATTTGAGTTATTGTGAGAAATGTTTACATACAAAAAGACTGATGGACGGTCGAACTAAAACACACATAATATGTCCCCTCTAGGAAGGATGTATAAGAAAGAACCATATAGCATGTACATCTATCAAAATAAAGAAGGGTTGGGTAACTTAAAAGTTGCTTTGCTGATCTGGAATATCTATAAATGCACCTCTGTTAACAATAATCGGCGATATGCAATTGAAATTGATCTCTCTTGATATTAACAGGTTAAAGTTCAATTATGAAAAATAATCAACTAATATTTATACTGTTTCTTCCAATCTCTTTCTGTTTCTACCAATTAAACTGTTATTTCTTTGTCTTCCTTGATGACCATCCCATTTCTTTTTACCAAGAATAACAAATGGTATTCTGTCAAAGGGGATGAGTGGTACTTCATTCTTTTGTGTATCTCTCCACCTCACTTAACTTGTTATCTTTTGCAAGTCTACAATATACCCATATAGTATTTGTTTTTAACATGTTTAATAAAAAAGTATAAATCCTTTAAGTAAAAACAAACTAATAAATGTAAAGTGGATATTGTTCGCGGTTTGTTATTTTAACGAATTTAACTAATAAACTGTCTGCTCTGGTTAAAATTCGCACATTGAACTAATAATGTGTACGATTACGTCAATAGTGTTGCTGTCTACAAAACATACGAACGGTTGATATATCCAAGCAGTTATGTAATTCAACTCGAAGCAAACAGCAAGTTAAATTTAATACCTCATAGTCATAACAAATAAAATTGTTGCTGTCTTTCATATCTGTTTTCAGATTTATTGTTATGTGATAAATCAGGCCCTTTTTTTTCTTTAAATGGTTTTTCATCTTGTCATGTCAGCTATTTTATAGCTGACTTTATGGCTGGTCATTGTTGAAGGCTTTACCATAACCTATTGTCTTAAATCGACATCATATAGACTTTGGGTTATATTAGTCTCATTTGCAATAATAACGCGTTTCCTTATCTTATATTGTAAATCAGTTCAAAACAGATTAGTGTTCCTAGGAGCCTACAATGCTAAACAAGAGAAAATTACAACATAACTGCCTACATTGCAACCATCTATAGACCAAATTTTATTTCAGCATTATATCAAATTTGAAGCCTAAAAGTGTGGACAACGACAAATTTTTATGTTCAAAACCATAATTCTGTCAAGATCATTAAACAGTGGATACATAATCTTTATATGGCAACCATGGTTACAAATGATTTTGACTTATATGCTCAAATTGTTTTGTTGTTGTTGCTGAGATTGGTTACAGGACAAAACTAAAGTACTAGATACATACGTGTACATGAATGTGCTAACTTAATAGAAGATTGGAACTGTATGCAGAATTTACTGGGAACTGGATTTGGCGCAGAATGAGAGTTGTCGTTCATACAACACTTCTGTCATTTAAGAATCAAAATACGATGACACGACGTGCAAAATTGATCCGTTCTGCCGACAGACGTCGAATTTCATTAAAAGTGACTTCGCATTAAAAAGAAGAATGATAGCGAAAAGGAATCATTCCCAGTGACCCAAAGGAAATTAAATCTTTTATGAATTAGACTTGGGATTCCTCTAATAATTTACATAGGAAAGAAAGGCGATAGGGTACGAAGTGAGATTCCTTCTCTCTTTATATACAGAAAAACTAGAAAATAATTGAAATTATAATAGAAAATAAAAAAATAACGGAGTTACGAAAAAAAAATGAGTTGGCTAAAAAAAATTGTCCTGTCCCAAGTACCTATGGTTGTAGTGGCTTAAATTTAATACAGCGGGGATTGTCTCATTGGCAATCATACCGTATTTTTATAAATTGCATATCGAAGTCGGTTTTGAGATTCGTATCTCATAAATCATTGCCTTTCAAATATTCAGCTTTGAGCACTTCTGATGAACGTAAATCCAGAAAAGCGCCTCGGACGTCTGGAATATATAAAGTGTTGTTTTCATTTTTTTTTCTCGAAAATTGGAATTTCATCTTTGGACAATATCAATTAAAACTTATGTCTGTCAACTTGAAAAAGGTACAGGGAACTTCACAAACATGTTTTATTAGACGCGACATGATACTGGAATGAACGGTAAATATATTTCATTATTTTATTACGTAAAGACTTTCCAAGTTGCAAACATCTATTGCACAAATTAAGGTTTAAAAAACTCATTTTTTATCGTGACGAACCCTATAAAGTGTTTCATTTTACGTGATTTTTATACATTGCCTTGAGATATGTTGATATCGTAAATAGTTTACGATCCATTTAAACCCTTTGATTCTTTGAATAAACTTAAAGTTCCCACCTTAAGAACCTGTAATATTTTTTTTATCTATACTAACATGATGATTGTATTACAGTGTTTGTCGTTTGTTTGCTGTCTGTCATATTTCTTTTTGGCTATTTGTTTTTAAATAAATTTGACCATTGGTTTCCTCGTTTGAATTGTTTATATTTTCTCATGTCGATGTATTTTAAAGCTGACAAAAAGGTAGGCTCTGGCGGATAGTTGTGTCTTTGGCAATCATATAACATCTTCACACTTTTATATTAGTTTGAAATAAGCTTATGTGTTCATGACTATTACATAAAATGTTGTATTTTATTCATCTCCTAACAACAGTCAGAGCATTACTTAAACCAGTAAATCTAAAATTTACCTATACAAGTTATGTTGAAAACGATAGATATTACTTGTATAAGTAACTTTTGTAAATTTTATTTACATAGGTGTCCATTCATACAAATTTAATAATCTTAAAAAAATTTTCTCAGACATTTGATTATTTTCCCCATGAAATGTAATAACTAATTCTCCTGAAACGCCAATTACCTTACTCATTGTTACTTACACACTTACATTTCATATCGACGGTTTTTGGGTCAAAGATTGGTCTTTTCGGACTAATACAATATCATTTTCCTTGAAAATCTTGAAGGTAAAAAGATATAAAAATAGATGGAAACCTGTGATTTGATTGAGACTTGAAGTTATTAATAACTTGTAGAAGAGTTTTGTTTTGCTGAGATTGAATTCGCATTACTATAAGACGTGTCACGGTATTTTTCTATCCAAAATTCTTGTATTTAGTTTTGATGTTATATTTGTTATTGTCAAATGTCTTATCGTTTGTAGTTGTAATTCTTACTTTTTTCAGTTCTATTCGTGTGTGAGTGTAAAGATAATTTATCACCCAGTTCATTTATAAAATTTAAGTTTGGGTCAACTAAACTTACACTATGTATTTGGTTTTCAGTTTGATTTAGAAGAAATACCGACATAGCTAGATAATACAATTAATTATCTAATTACTAACACAAGTTCAAATTAATAAGTATTGTAATTTTCATTGTTATTAAATACATGTAATATCAGTATTAGAAACCTAATCTTGAACTCTATCCTATTTTTGGAAATTTTTAGAAATTTACCTGTGACGTCATTTTTGTGCGTCGATCTATTCGGCTGACATACAATACGTTGTTCGGCTGTGCTGTTTTTATGTGCTGATCTAGGTTGTTTTACGTATTCGTTTTTATTCTGTAGTTAGTCACCATTTCGGTGTTAACATGTATATCAATTATATGGTCATTTTTATATTTTTTAAATTTACTGTTTGCAAAAATATGAATTATTCTAAATACTTAATATTTTCTTATCCCAGGCAGATTACCTAGCCGTATTTGGCACAACTTTTTGGAATTTTGGGTCATCAATGCTCTTCATCTTTAGGCCTGGCACCTTTGATAACTATTAGCTTGTCGTAATGTTCTATTGTATTTTTTATTTGTGTGTTTCTCTGTCCTGTAGGTTCTTCCATTTATTTGTATTGTAGTCCTGTCATGTAATGTTGTCATTTTAGTGTTATATTTAACATTGCCATTAAAGCGGGAGGTTTGGCTAGCCACAAAACCAGGTTCAACCCACCATTTTTTCTTAAAATGTCCTGTACCAAGTCAGGAAAATGGCTATTGTTATCTTATAGTTCGTTTCTGTGTGTGTTGCATTTTAGTGTTTCTGTTGTGTCTTTGTTCTCCTCTTATATTTGATGTGTTTCCCTCAGTTTTAGTTTGTAACCCGGATTTATTTTATTCTCAATCGATTTATGAATTTCGAACAGCGGTATACTACTGTTGCCTTTATTTGTGACCAAAAACAATTAGATTCGTGCCTTATGTAATAGTCACTTCTAATTATTTCAAAGCTGTATAACATAACTTATAGAAGTAATATTTGTTTTTGACATAGTATTGAAGCGTACATTTTATCAGTATACTCCCCTCAATTTGATCTATCTCAATATCATGTGACAAAAAAATGTAAACATTCATAAAAACTTCATTTAGTCCATGCTTCTCTTACCATCTAAAATAACTTCATTGAGTAATTTAGATATAACAATAACTTATATAGATAAATAAACAAAATGAATTTAGGTAACGCTCTTGACTGAAAAATGTGTTATGTTCTCAAAAATGTAACAACATACCTGAAAGTTTGAAAAAAACTTTAACAAGATTGATCATGTACTAGCAGTTTAAAGACAGCAAATGTGAAAAAGCTCGAACCGTGAACATCAGTTTCGTTTTTATATTATTTTTGTTAGTGTGTCATAACATAGCTATAATGTTTGGATTTTTCACGAATTAGAGCATTCTACTCTAGATTTAGAAATTGTAAATTTTAAAAAATGGACTACGAAGCGAGATTCATTATTGCGATTTCAGGAAAATTTGATTGAAGATGCATGTATCAGATATCAGAATGAGAATTCTTTTTATTGCAATACGCACCCAGTCACATTATTCTCGTTTAATAAAAACCTTTAAAAAATTTCTGAATTGAGTATGAACAAATTGCAAACAGTCCATTTTTCCTTGAATCAAAAACAATTATACTCCAAATTTCTGTTGCGTACTTTCAACATTCAAATACACGTATAAAGGAGCAGACGTGTTTTGTTTTATCATTGATTCATTATGGCAATAAATAAATTCATTTCTTAAAATAATCAAAATTGGTTTAGTGTCACATATTTTTGGATATTGACCTTTGAAAAATTAATTACTGCGATGTTGTTAGGGTTGGTTATACCAATTTCAGTGATAACAAGTAAGTCAAACATACTGGAATTTATTGAATTCTTTGAAATCACAAAATTTTAGAACAATATTACTTTTTTGTAATAATAGAAGTAATAATACTATATTTTGCGCTGCCTGTACGTGTTTCTACATGATGTCCATTTCTAATTTTTATTTTTATAGGGAGGTTACATCGTAAAATGTAATATTCCTTCCATATCAATAAATGAATGAATGGATTGACTTTAACACCAAGTGGCAAATATAACTTTCATATCATGACAAAAACAAGTTGATTAGCTACATTCATGAAATCTTAATTATACTCAACCGACACAGCAAGCAAACTTTATAGCGGACAAGTTTACAAGGTAAAAGTTTGCATATCAACCTACCCCGACGAGTTTTAATTTTGGGACGATGATCCTTTGCTCTTACTTCTATAATCGCCGCTTGTTAAGCGGAAAAGCAGCAAACACTTTAACCAATTTTCAATATGCACTCGAGAGAAAGCACGTTACCACGAATTTCTTGATACAGGGTTGCTGCGTACTAGTGATCTATTAAAACCAGAGTACCAAGGGGTTAATTTGAAGTCACATCTTCTGGAATTTTACGGACACCAAAACGAGTTGGTTTGGAATGAAATTGGGAATAGAAATGGGGAAAGTGTCAAAGAGACAACGACCCGATCAAAGAGCAGAAAATAGCCCAAGACCACCAATGTGTCTTCAACACAGCGATAAAATCCCGCACTCAGAGGCGGGCTTCAGCTGGCCCATCTACAAAAATATGTACTAGTTCAGTGAAAATGGACGTCACACTAAACTCTGAAACATATTAATGAACTAAAATTAAAAGAATATACAAGACTAATAAATGCCAGAGGCTCCTGACTTGGGACAGGCGCAAACAAGCGGCGGGGTTAAGCATGTTTTGTGAGATCTCCACCCTCCCCTATACCTCTAGCAAATGTAGAATAAACAAACACACATCAAAAAAGTAAAACTCAGTTAAAAAGAAGTCCGAGTCAGAATAGGTAACAAAACTAAGCAAAATTACAATGATACATAGATTAACAAAAAAATACTAGCAGTTACTGACATGCCAGCTCCAGACCTCAATTAAACTGATTGAAAGATTATGTCTCCATCATATGAAAATCGAGCTCAATCCCTCCCGTTAGGGGTTAAGTATAATACCATCATAAAATATATAAGGAGAACATTAACCGTATCATGCCAACAACTGGTTTTAGAATAAATGTGTTTATCTCCGATGGAAAGACCTTGAGTGAATTAATATTAATTCCAAAATATGCATCTTTAATGACCCGCCAGCAGTATCGTAACTATATCCCTTCTGAATAAGTCTGTTCAAAGGTTTGGTTAGCTTTTGAGGTGAATGACGACAATTTCCTGCTTTGTATAGAATATTACCATAAAAGATTGGATTGAAATACCTGAACGTATAAGATGTCTGCATGTCTATTTCACTGATGAAGATGGATATATTCCAATTGTTGTTATCAAAATCTAGTCCTTTTTTCATCGAGACAGACATATCGCCGATACTTTATTTCTATGAGCAACACGACGGGTGTCACATGTAGAGAACGATCTGGTCACCCTTCTGGAGCACCCGAGATCACCCCCGGTTTAAAGTGGGGTTTGATTTGTTCTGTCTTTAGTTGCCTATGATATCAGTCATTGTATTGAATCTAAACTGGACGAAATAAATACTAGAAAATATCTTGTCAGTAAAAAGTAAAATAACTAAAAAAAAAACTCCAAGGAAATGTACATCATGTGAATGGAAAACAACTGCCATATTCCTGACTTGGTACAGGCATTTCGTTATGCAGAAAATGATCGATTAAACATGGTTTTAAAGCTAGCTTAACCTCTCATTTGTAGGACAGTCGCATTGAATTCCATTATAATGACAACAACGTGTGAGCAAAGCGAACATACATAATAGGTAAAATACACAGTAAGATAGAGTGTGTACATATATACCAACGCTGGTCCCTTACCAAATCCTTGCCATTAAAACTTAATCTGTTGATATACAACAGTCTTGTCATGTTTTTGTGAAAAGTTTTTGATACTTAAAGAGACAAGTAGGCTCAATAACGGGCTTCTCAATTAGTCAACGCCTTGCCTTACAGTATGGGCCAGACAACATGAGTTTCTGCAGTGACTGTTAAGTTTATGCTCTGTTGTTGTAATTTGTTTTCTTGCGGTCAGGATGGTGGTATGAACAGATCAAAGACATTTATTCAACATTCATAGATCACAAAAATATGTTATTTAGACAATAAGAAGATTTAGTATAATTGCCAATGAGACAAATATGAATCAGAGATCAAATCACGATGTTTATATAAGCCACTATAGATACACAGTGTAACTGTCATCACCTTCAACAATAAGCAAACCATTTATCATATACTTGAATGGTTCCGACATGACAAAATAAAAAAAAAAACAACTTTAAACTAAAATACCAATAGCCTGAATAAATAAAGACAACAGTAGTATACCGCTGTTCGCAATTCATAAATTGATTAAGAAAAAAAATTCGGGTTACAAACTAAAACTGAGGAAAACACATCAAATATAAGAGAGAACTACGACACAACAGAAACACAACATTAAAATGGAACACACACAGAAACAAACTATAATATAACAATGGGCATTTTCCTGACTTGGTACAGGACATTTTAAGAAAAAAATGGTGGGTTGAACCTGGTTTTGTGGCTAGCTAAACCTCCCGCTTTTATGGCAATGTTAATTATAACATTAAAATGACAACATTACATGACAGGAATACAATACAAATAAATGGGAGAACATATAGGAAAGAGAAATATAAGAATAATAGCTAACAAAAGAAACCAGGTTTAAAATTTAATACGCAAGACGCGCGTTTCGTCCACACAAGACTAACCAGTGACGCTCAGATAAAAAAAGTACAAAAGCCAAAACAAGTACAAAGTTGAAGAGCATTGAGGACCAAAAGTTCCAAAAAGTTGTGCCAAATACGGGTAAGGTTATATGTCTGGGATAAGAAAATCCTAAATATTTAGAATAGATCATACTTTTGCAAACAGTAAATTCATAAAAATGACTATATAATACATATACATGATAACACCGAAATGGTGACTAACTACAGAATAAAAACGGATACATAAAACAACATAAACCAGCACATAAAAATTCATAGCCGAGTTAGCCTAAAAGATCAACGCTTAAAAAAGGTGACGTCACATTTGAATTTCTGAAATTTCCCCAAAATAGATAGTATTAGGATCGAATTCAAGATTTGGTTTATAATACTCATATAACATTTATCAATAACAATGAAAATTACAATACTAATTAATATAAAATGTGGTAGTAATAAGATAATTAATAGTATCATCTAGCTATGTCGGTATTTCTTCTAAATCAAACTGTAAACCAAATATATCGTATAAATTTAGTTGACACAAACTGAAATCTAATTAACGAACTGGATGATTAATAATCTTTACCATAACACACGAATACAACAGAAAAAAAAATAAAATTTACAACAACAAACGATAAGACATTTGACAAAATTCGATGAGAATAACAAATATAACATCAAAACTAAATACATGAATTTTGGATAGAAAGGTACCGTGACACGTCTTATAGCAATGCGACTTCACACTCAGCAAAACAGTCACAATCGGGAATAAGTCGCGTTCGGTAATTAAAAGACCAGACGACGTAATGTCAAACCACAATCTAACACGTGGTAAAAATGTCCTTAGCTAGTTTGGACAAAGACACATCGTATGGATCGACCAATTCGTGATGGTGTCCGTAAAATTTACGGAGTGTCATTTTTAATCTGTCCTCCTCAAAACTTTGTTGGAGCAGTTTCTGCGTTAGGAGCACACTCCTGTATATGAAGTCCGTATAGTGTGAACATGCACGAGCATAACGTATCAACTGAGATATGTAAACACCATACGAAGGGGCAGAGGGTATGTTACTGCTAAGAAATGGGAAATTGAAAATTGGGAAGTTGAAATCGTCCCGTTTATCATAGATTTGCGTGTGAAGTCGTCCATCTGTGTCAATATTGAGGAAAAGATCAAGGTATGGAGCAGTCCTTCTAGTATCAGTAGTATCCTTAATTTCAAGTTCACTGGGATATATGAGATGTAAGTATTGGCTAAAATATGGGTTATTCAATGATAGGACATCATCAATTTATCGGAAAGTAAAATTAAAGAATTTCGCAAGGTGCTTTTTTTTTTGTCTTTGGGAAGGTTCTGAATAAATTCTGCTTCATACGAGTACAAAAACAAATCGGCCAGTAGGGGTGCACAATTAGTACCCATTGGAATACCGACTGTCTGTTGAAATATAAATCCTCCAAACATTTTGATAATATCATCTTCAGTATATTTTCTGGTAGATTCAGTGTGGTTCTTCACAAAATATGAATTATTGTAACCCAAAACAAGAAATTTGTATCTACGATTCCCATTTTTATAGAAAAAGCTCTGTTTAATGAGATGGTGAAGTATAGTATTCAGTACTTAAGAAAGATGTAGTTTTGTGAAGTTTTGGTATCCAGTATAATGATGGTAAATTTTCTTCGTTTTCTTTGATGTTGATACCAAAAGAAAGAAGGACAGATTTGTGATTTTGTAAAATTTCGTCCTTGGTAAATGATGTTAGAGAATATGTAGGAATACCAGAAGTTCTATTTATTCCAAGCTCCGTTGTGAGACATTGCAAATAATGGTTTTTACATATGAAGACAATATTATTAGATGCTTTATCTGCTGGAACAACGACATATTTGTCATGCAAAGAGGATAAAGCATCCACAACATCCGGATTCTTGAAAGGGTTAGTAACTCTTGTGCTCATAGTACATCGTAGTTTTTGAATGCGCTTCTGAATGCATGATCGAATAGCTTTGATCCATTCAGACAAAGTGTCCAGTTCTAGTTTGTCTGGTTCGCGCTTTACCCATTTTCTTGCATAGTCCTCAACTGAGTTATGTTAAAACAAAACAGGATTTGTTTTCCTATTCATTCTTCTTGTGTTTTGTCTGCTTCTTACCACTGTTACGTATGATACAGATTTAAATGAACTAAGTATGCACTGGCCCACTATATATAGTCTTTTGTTGTGCAACGCAATTCTATTGTCCGTGAATTTGTTCTGCTCAATTCATAGTTATTAGTATAATCTTCTGTTATTTTTCGTTTTCCCTTTGTCATTTTTCTTTTTGATCATGTTATCTATTTTTATGAATGTTATTGTTTTAGATTGTCAGCTTTGTATCAACTTTTCCCTTTGCATATAAGGATGTTAAATATATATTTATCATATTGTTGAGATGTATAATGGAAAGAATAATAGAAATAAAATTGCATATCGTACATTTCAGCCCAGAAGAAATAAAAAAAGGTATTATTGACGGTACAAAATATGTATAGGATAAAAACCTTGATACAGTTTGGATTTCCTTTTCCCTTAACGTTTTCTTCGCGACACAAAACATTCGTTTGGTGGTATTAAATGACGTGATGATCAATTTAGGTAGTACGGCAGTTTTCAAAAGATACCTATATTCCTATGATCACCCTCATTTTGTCTCATCGTTAAAGGCATCTACACATGCAACAAAGAAATGCATGTGACAAAAGCCATTAAAATGGTGTTTCGAAGACCGAGATATTTATCAAACATGTCAGATTCCATGTTAAATAAAGGCAACATTCGTATACCGATGTTCGAAATTCATAAATCGATTGAGAAAAAAACAAATCCGGGTTACAAACTAAAGCTTTGTTATATTTTTGGAATACGAAATTAAAAGAAAAGATCCGGTGTGAGGACGAACATACAACTACACATTTTATATAAATAGTTTCTGTTTTACGATATTATGTTTACAAACTATTACGTTGATATTCTAAGCACGTAATTTCCAACACATATTATTGATACACAAAATGTTTTATGCATTTTTGATATGCAATACATTGATGTTGTGTACTGAATGACTCTTTCAGACTTTTATGTCATATAACACATTTACATTGTAAAATTTCCCTTTATAGTATGTGGTCGAACTATTTTATCATATAATCGTCAAATTTGCGGATTTTGATTTTTTGTATTCTAGGTATGACATTTATAAAAAATATGGAAAGTTTAACCTCGAAAATATTTGATGCATAGCTGCAGCATCAGGAAGGATTTTCCAATCATAACACTATATAACAAAATAAATCGAAACAAAATATCTCTTAAACTTTCAAGAGAAAACTGCACAGTAAAATGGTAGGTATATTTGTTCATATATTGATGATTTTGCATTTTTACACATTGCCATGGCGTTGTCAGTTTATTTTCAAATTAATTTTGACTTATGAGTTTGAATGTCCCTTTGGTATCTTACGTTTCTTTTTTACAACGTAGATGGGTTATGGTTATTCTATGTAAGTTCATTTTGACAAGATAAATAGTTTGGTACATTCTCTGATGAAGTTAAATCCAGAAAGACTTGTTACAAGTGATAAGGTTGAAAAACACCCCTAGAATTATAAGAAAATATTGTCGACTCATGTCCTCCATTTTAAAATATTTTCCATACCAGTATTTATTTGTTTACGTTTTGTCTCATGTTCTTATTTAAAAGCATCATTTTTTTTTTGACAATTTCTCAAAAAGTGCATAAACTAAAACAAAAATAATCTCATTGCGCGATCATTTCTCTTTCATTTAAATATGAACCTTAGGGCCAACTTAAAAATATATTTATTATTTTCAACTTGATTTTATTTAAATCTGTAAGTAAAATATCTTTTTTGGGTGATGATTTCCAATTTTCTCATTTGCCCAAACCTGTTTGTTTTTGTATAAAATTGATTGTTAGGTAAAATATTTCATTCACAGCATGACGTTACAGTGACATCTCAATTATTCTCAAGTATCAAATATGTATTACGTTATTCATTTACAAAATATATGAATATATGAAAATAATTTGAAGCTATTAAAGAATGTCTCTTTTTCAATTTCAGGGGCAAAATGTCCGATCGCTTGCTTTAAACATAGTTGCTTTCTTAGCGGCAAGACATTTTAACTACCTAACACTTGATGTTGACCGTCATCTGTCGTTTTTCCTATCGTAGTTCAACAGTACAATTATTTCCTTGCTAATAATAAAAACGAATGCGACTGATCGCCAGGACGTTAATGAACTTAATGAACTCAACAATAGGCAAAGGTTGGAGAAAAAAATGCATATCAGCCCTGGGCACCTGAGTCGATATTTAGTTTTTTTTTAATCTGTCTGAATTTCAATGTTTTTCATTGTTTTGTGCCTTTTTTCCTTTTTTGTGATGGTGTGTGTCTTCTAGTTATAAAAAAAAGTTGGATTTTCTTATATTGGGTCTATATTCGGCTGGAAAATTATAAATTTCTGGAGCAGTACGATCTTAATGAACGTACTGTATCAGCTACATGCATTTTTATTCAAAATGATAACTTTTCAACGATAATACATTCTGCATGATTTAACATTTAGGTTATTGAATAAGCAATTGCTATGTTAATGTCCAATATCTAGAGATAATGCGAAAGAAGGGAAAAGTATTTTAACGATACATATTTTCGATATATATCCGTTTATTTGGTTTAACTTTTTTTAAGCGTAAGTGTGAATTTTAGGAACAGCAATTGTAATATTTCACAATGAAATTCATATTTTGAATAATATAAAGATGTGGGTACTTGTTTATTATATTACACCTATGTCATGTATGTTGATCATGCGCTTGTGTGCATCTTGTGAGTTTGCGTCATCATATTATTTGAAATATTTATTAGATTAAAATTAAAATGTCACACTGAGGTTATAATTAAAAAAAATGAAGAAAACACAACTTATCTTGTTTTTTGTTTCAAGTTAGTAAAACGGTGTTTATAAATATTTTACTATCTTTTTAGGACTTAAAACTGAGTTGCTTTCTGGTAGTATTAGCTTCCTGTGCAAGTTTTACTATTGCTCAAAAACGGAAAACCACTGTAACTGGAGATTTGACTAAGGATAAAGATATTGGAACAAGGGTAGATCTTGGAATTTCCCATCAACGGGGAAACTGGGGTTTCGAAGGAACAGGCTTCGGTACCTCAAGAGGACACCGAGGAGGGAGTTTAGGAATATCACACAAACGAAAAAACTTGGAATTTGGAGGATCAGTTTTCGGTGATAATCGGGGAAATCGAGGTGCAAAATTAGGCTTCAAATGGAAGTTTGGAAAAAGATCTGCGGCATGGGTATATATATTTTTCTTTTAATTTTTTACCTATATTTTCTTATAATCTTGGTAATTGGGCCCTAAATGAGGAGTGTTTGTTTAACTAGCATTTTGTTTTTAATACTCCAAAATACAACAAACAAACAAAAAAACATACAAAAACCTCAAATTTCAAAGTAGAATTGCGTCCATCCGTCAATAAAAGAAAACATCAAAGTAATAAAAATACTTCGCAATCCACTTAAAATATTACTGTTTATGACATTTTTGTCGTGAAGCATTTATTTTCAGGAAATTTGCGGTAGCCATATTTTCTTCAAAAAAGATACGCTTTAGTATAAATGCAAGTGACAGATAAACCCTTCAGATTCACTTAGCTCGGGTTAATACATTTACTTGTATGCTTACCTGAGATATGTTCATATGAACTTGTATAACATCACTAGTGACAAGTACTAAAAACCGATTCAGGATAAAAGGAAAAAAAAGGCAACAGTAGTTTACCGATGTTCAAATCTCATAAATTGTTAAAGAAGACGAATTAAGTTTACAAACAAAAATTGAGGGAATGGTGAACACTCAAAAAGGAGCAAGATCGAATTTGTCGACAGAGTGAGCGTCTCTTACTATGTATGCCTTAGATAAACATATATGCATATTGCTTTTATTATGAGATAACTTGGCAAACTATTTTCCTTCTTTATTCTTAGACCGGTGAACATTTTGAAGTTCGAGTTATAGTTAACCATTGTGACTTCAATGTTTATGATATAAATGAAGACAGTGTGATCACAGTTGATGAGATTTATGAATTGTTTCCTCAAAGGAATGACGCACATAAATTGTTCAAGGCGCTTGATTCTACATCAGGTTAGTATAATTCTACTGTAATTTTGTAGGGGTAGTTTCTTTTTATTTATTTCTTTTTTTTGTCAACATCATTATCTAAGAAATTTGTTTTTGTATGCCATTTTTTCTGAAGTAAAAATAATTGAAAATTTTCATTTGTTTACTTTTCAAACCAAACATATTTCAATGTCATATATAGTTGTTATATTGACAAAAAAATGTAGGAAGAGGAAAACACGTGTACCATGCTGATGTCATTTTTTAGTAGACCTACATATTTTAATTGTATCTTTTTCATGTGCTACCTCTTAAGATGTTTGTTTTCCGTTCTCAAAAACAATTTCCTTTACAAAGTTGGACAATCCGAGTACATTTTTTTTATATCTGTTACATTAGAAATAGTATGTATATCTAGGTTAACATAGTTAACATGGTTAATGAGCAATGCCAGATAAATACGAGTTTAGACATATTCTCCATTTACAACATGACATGTATGACCAGAGCTGTTACCTTTGCATTTAAATATTCTAATGATTTATTGCTACGTAACAAATCATATTGTTGACGTTAAAATGATGTGAATGTATTTTATACAAAATGTAGTTATTATGGTTTTAAGAATTTTTCCTTATTTTCAGTTGATGGAAAAGTGACCATTGGTGAATTCAAATTGATGGCTCCACAAGTTATAAAAAAATGTGAATATAACAAGTATAAGTATTAATGATGGTTCTTATAAAATGTATAACAATGAATTGATAGTGACAGTGATAAAGTAGATATTAGATCAATAATTGTATACTGTATTCTCTAACCAATGACATACGTCGATCAATCAAGCATGTTATTCTTTTATATATTTATAAAATATTACACCAATACGAATAAAGTAAATTGAGAATTGTATCCTAAGATTTTTTTGTTTGTGTATATGTGTATAGGAATGGATCATTTGTTAATAAAGTTTCTACTTCATCGAACTATCAGTCATTCATTATGAGCGGTGTGTAATTTGCCCGTTCTTATGGTTGTTCTTTTATTACTGTATGTTATATTGAAATAAGGAGATGTTGTATGATTGCCAATGAGACAACTATCCACCAAAGATCAAATAATGTTAGTAATTATAGGCAACCGTACGGCCTTCAACAATGACAAGAATGAGACAAACCTATACAATGGATGTCAAGTTGGTTCAATATTTAAAAAAAAATGAATGTTGAATGTTGAATGTTGAATATTGAACCAACTTGACATCCGTACCTATACAGTATAGTCGGCTATCAAGGTTCCGACAAGAAAAATGTGAAACAATCGGGAAACCTAACGGTCTAATTTATAACAAAATTAATTTACAAAAACAAATACGACAGACATGAACCAACGACAACCACTGGACTGCAGTCTTCTGACTTGGGACAGACACATAAAGAATATGGCGGGACTACACATGTTTGTGAGCTTTCAACCCTCCCCCTAACCTGAGAGGACTTATTTCTATTTTTTGTTTTAACGAGCTCATGGGATCCTCGTGTGTTGTTGTATCGACACACAACTCAAAATAATGAAGGCAGAAATTTCATTCGGTGATTTAAAAGTTCTTAGAACAGAATGTAGAATAGAGTATTGTCAGATCTTTGTAAGGGAAGCTTTGACACAGGATCTGTATCATAATCAGACATGGTATCTCCTCAGACAATGTTGATGCCTATAATAGTTTACGGTCTTTTATACAAATTATATGTATATGTGTACAACTTAAAAAACAGTGTGATTGTGTCTTTGTTTTATGTACAGTTAAGGTGATAGTATTATTGTATATTGATAATTATAATTTTAATTCAGTGAAAATGAGTGGCTTATTACATAAGAACAAAGGTTTTGTTTACACCTTTGGTACAAATTAGTTGTTCAAATCAATAAAGTAAATGATTTATTATAACACTTTATATTGGATTGCATTCACTTTCATCCATGATCAACAGCCTGCATAAATATGCTGACAAAACTTGTTACAAAGGGCTTGATAATAAAGATGCACCATCCTCTTGGTGGATCAACAAAATTCATATAACATTTTGAACCTAAATCTAAGCGTCTTTTTAGAATCATTTTATGCGCATGTGCACACTTAGAAAATAAATCCATGAGACGGAAGACATTTATATGACATTTAATAAGTGGTTTTGGGGTCAAAACTGCATTAATGCAAGTACATTTCGGACGCTTTTGTTCATTAGTTAATTTCAAAAGAGAGGCGAGGATACCAAAGGGACATTCAAACTTTCATAGCTTGTACACATTTTGGTAAAAGGAAAAGATTCGTCTATTTACAACTTGACAACTACAAAATGACATAAATACTTTGGTTTTTACAATATACTACTTACAAGTGAAATATATATTTCACGCACATAAATGACATCATACATTATTGAGAAACAACATGTTTTTATGCCTTTGTTATAAGAAATACATAGAAATTGTGTACTTAATGATTTTTATGATTAGGTAATGTTATACACTGACATTGTAAACATTCCTAATGTGGTAAAACGTACTATGGAAAATATCGCAATTTAAATTTAAATTATAATTTTCATTTTTTTTAAGAAATCTTTGTTATAAACAAAAATTTTGATCGCAAGTGTTTATTTCTAAGAACAGACCAAGTATGAACTTTTAAATATCAACAATATATAAATAGACCTATTCGCGTGAATATATATATATATTTGAAATTTATAGTTGAAAAGGCCCGCCAACATGGTAGGTATTTTTTCATTTCTTTATAATTTTTACCTGTTATAATCAAAAATAAATATCTTTTTTTATCTGTTTCGTTTTGTTGCTGTCTCATTTACGCATACATTGCATCACCCTTTATTCATATAGAACTTTTTTTTAAAAACTGTTTGTAGTCATTATCTTGTCCTCCATTCCTTGTTGATGACATGACTAATAGTCTATTTGACGCTGCACTTATAGATCCTCCCTTTAAAAGAGAGGTGAAGGATACCAAAGGGACATTCAAACGTCGAACAATAAACTGACAACACCATGGCTAAAAAAGAAAAGACAAACAGACAAACAACATAGAAAACCTTAAAAGATTGAGACAAACGAACCCCAACAAGAACTGGGAGTGATCCCAGGTGCTCCCAGGTGCTCCGGAAGGGTAAGCAGATCCTGCTCCACATGTGGCATGGCAAAAAAAGACAAACAAAAAACAAAAAAGAAAAAAAACAGTATACAAAACACAGGATTGAGAATTAAAAACTGAATAGCATAAACCCCGCCAAAAACTGGGGGTAATCTTAAGTGTTATGGAAGGGTAAGCAGAACCTGCTACACATTCCATTACAATACGCTTTAATTCATTTTACTTTTTGCTTTTGTTGTAAAAATTGTTCGAGGTTTATTTTCCAGTTTGAGTGAAATTTTGAATTGCCCAACTACTTATTTTAGCAGAAAAGAGGTCATTTTTTCCGATTTAAAAAAAGAACCGTGCGAACATCACTTTTATCATTTTAAAATGTCTGCTTCATAGCTTGATTATTTCCTCGATATGGCTGTTGTTTTTTACTTGTTCCGTTGATAGCGTTTGATTATGTCCGTTGTTATGACCCCCTTATATATCTTTCGGTTCTTATACATCCTTGATTTTTCGGCTTTGAGCGTTATTCCTAAAACCTTTGGACCCATTATAAGTTGTTGTTTATGAAATGTTTGACCCGATAAACATGATAATATGTATATATTTATAAAAATCATATCTAATTCGACAAACAAGTTGTTGTGACAAATGTTATAACACTGTCAGAATGATTTACCACAGCAAATACAGATACACTTATATCTCCAAGAAAATAATGATGATTATAATTCATCATTGTTAAGCTTTCAACATCAATGGCATCATTGTCTCCTGTCGCAAACAGTATCCTGTCTAAATGATTTTAACTTATGAGTTTGAATGTCCCTTTGGTGTCTCTCGCCTCTCTTTTTTCAAATACCCACTTCCCTCGTGTTACATATATTAATCGTTTCTTACAGACTTCTTAAGGAATAGTAGAGACATTGCACAAAAAATAAGAGCTGACATAAAAACGTATTATCAAATTTAAATAAATTCAACAATATTGTCAATTTATAAATACTACTTAAATTATAGACATGCATAATGACCATGAGTTTCTTTTTTCTTAACTAGCGAATGAAGGAGAGGTTACTTCGAAATTGTATAATTGAAAAAGAGATCTGAAAGTTTAAACAAGAATAAACGTACGGTGATCTTATTTTTTCAGAGCATTTTAGAAGAAGAATTGTCTAGTACTAGTCTATATAACCCATAAAAATGTGTCATTTGTTGACAGCCAATAAACAAGCTATAATGACCTATCGATTATAATATTTTTGAACATATTACAATAAAAAATCATTGACAAAGTATAAAAAACAGCCCTAGGCCATCAATGGGTTTAAATAAATTAAACTTGTTTTGTGAGGTCTCAACCCTCCCCCTTTACATCTAGCTAATGTGGAATAAACATACACACAGCAAAATTCAGTTCAAATAAGTCCGAGTCGGATGTTATAATAGGTTGGTAACAGACGAAACCAAGAAAATTGAGAACAATAAACATAAATTAACAAAGGATTAATAGCAGTTAATGAAGCATAACCGCTGTTTGTTCGATAAAGTAGAAACTTTATTAATAATCAATAGAACATAAACATAAACACATACACAAACAAATTAAATGCTAGGATGAAATTCTCTATTTTACTGGAATTGGTATTGGTAAATAAAAAGCAATATATAGAAAAAAAGGAAAGCTTGATTTTTTTACGTAATAACTGTATGTTATTTATTATAAAATAATTGATCTGGTATCTTCTTGTACATCGACCATTTCATAGTTTTCTATTTAGTAAAACCATTATTATCATGTATACTTGTTATGTCTACATTTCTTTATAACTTGAGGAGCCATGAACTTAAATTCTTCAATGGTAACCTTTCCATCAGCTGAAAAATAGGAAATATTCTCAAAATCTATTTTATGTACTTTCGTTTCTCGGTTTAATCTGGTACTGCGATAACTATATTTAGTATATTTATTAAGTTCTATTGTTATTTATCAAAACATGTCCTCGGATTGCAATACTTTGTAATGGTTAATATCTTTTTGAGATGTCTTATGCAATACAGAGCGCTTCGGACGCATGAAATTTATAACGTGTTGTTTTCTTTGTTTGCAGCACTGAGTCGATACCTCTGCTAGTGGATTATCAGTCCCCGAGGGTATCATCAGCTCAGTAGTACTGACATGATTTATAACAAACTTTCTAAAATTGCCCGTTTATAAGATTTGAAATTAGAAAAAGCCAAGGTTTCAACTCCCTCAGGCAAAGTTAGCCTTAAATGGAATTGGCTAATTTTTAGGTCCTTTTTGGTTTATAGCTCTTCAACGTTTTCGGTCCTTATACATCCTTGTCTTTCAAAATATTCGGCTTTGAGCGTTCCTGATGTAGGTAAACCCAGAAAAGCGCTTCGGACGCATTAAATTTATAACGTTTTGTTTTCATTTTTTATTCGGTAGAACGTAAAACACTCAGTCTGTCGGTGAAGTACCCAAACGATATCAACAGCGTACCACGTTTCCTCTATAACTGTTTATCGGCGCAAAGCGTTTTGTTTGAAAAGTGAAACATTTCAAATTTTAACTTTTTTATACTATTCAACAAATGGCCTACACAAATTATTTGTTTCGATAATAATGTTTAAAATATGACAGGAGAAGCAACGAAACACAAAGAAACAACACCCTTACAAGATAATAACTATACTAACCTGATGTAGAATCAAGCGCTTTGAACAATTTGTGTGCATCAACTCTTTCAGGAAATAATTCATAAATCTCATCGATAGTGATCACACTGTCTTCATTTATATCATAAACATTGAAGTCACAATGGTTCACCATAACAACCACTTCAAAATGTTCTCCGGTCTTAAAAAAATAGGACAAAAATAGTTGTCAAAGTAGTTATCATATAGTGTCATATTATTTTGAACAATTAACCATTTGTTACTTGCTATACCACATGCTTAAACCTTATTCCAGTTAAGATATTTTATCTAAATAGTTGTTTTCCATTCGTTTGATATGTTTGAGGTTTTGATTTTGACATTTGATAAGGGACTGTCCGTTTTGAATTTTCCTTGAAGTTCGGCATCGCTGTTATTTTACTTTTTTTTCATGACAGGGGAGCCAACATTTTAGACAGCATAGTTTGTAAATTGTAGTCTGCTTTCTTCTTTCACATTTACATTGCAGTGCATTATCATTTTTAATTGATAATTATTGTCAATACTAAATAGTGACAGAAACAAATGTTATTATTATGTCTAATACTTTGTAATATCCTCGTATTGTACTATAAACCATACCAGAGTAACAATTTACAGTACATGTATAACAAGATTTATTCAATTATCTAAACAGTCATTTGCTTGATATATTGTCCGATTAAGTTGCAATTTACACAATACAGGCGTCACATTCGCTTTGCTTGGATAATTATTTGTTACGTTTGACCTTTTATCATTGTTTACCTGAATGAAATGATCACTACTGTTATTATTAAGATTTCATAGTTCATTTGACATTATGATAGGTAAGTATACACGTACACTCATAAAAGATAATATACTTGTTAAAGGGTTTTATGCGAATATTGCATTGTAATTGCGCTTATTTATTTGCAGAAGAAATGGCTATTGCGAAAGAAATTCGTGAAAATAAATACATGACGTAACAATTTAATATACATATAGTATAATTAACACATTTTCTGCTGCGTTCATATGGATATAAGGTTATTCATTGTTTAACTCTTTTAATTATCAAATATTTCTTAAATATTTTTATTTATTGTACTTTATAGTAGAGTGTAAGACAATGGTTTTAATCTGATGTGTTTGGTTGCATATACCTGAAGTTCTACTTTGTAATATGCAATATTCTTTTGGGGATTACAAGAAATCTAAGTGAAAAATGCATATCTATGGTCAGATGAATGGATTATAATGAAATATAAGTTAAAAATACGAAACCTACCCATGCTGTAGATCTCTTTCGAAACTTCAATTCCAAGCCTACTTTTGCACCTCGATCTCCCTTACTATCTCTAAAAACTGATCCTCTAAACTCAAAGTTTTTATGTTTACGGGAAATTCCAAGATCTACCCTTATTCCACTATCTCCATTCTTTGTTACTCTTCCAGTTACGGTGGTTTTCTTTTTTTGGGCAAGACTTGCACATAAAGCTGATAATACAAGGAAGCAACTCAGTTTTATGTCCTGAAAAGATAAAATGTTTGTAGGCATTGTTGACTGACTAGAAACGAACAGCACATAAGTTTCTCTTCTCATTACTTCAATATGCTATTAACAGCTGATAACAATTTAAATTAGTATGCTCATGTAAATTAATTACAGGGATGTCTTGGTGACATGTGATCAACCAAATATCATCACTATTCTTATGGAAATGTTTCCACCATCTCTTTTTGTTAATCGAAAGGTCATAATAGGTCTCGAGTAAAAGACAAGTGACAACAACTTTATATGATTCAAAATATAAATTTGTTCGTTTCCTTTGTATTGCCTTCCTAAACAGTCATATTTAACTCGTAAGTGTTAAAACTCAATTAATCAAAATGTGCCGAAAAAATGCAATTTTCAAATATTATCATATTATTTCTCATTTTACTGAGTATTTGCAACCCCAGCAATAGATTACCTAAGCTGTTTTTTGGCAAAACCATTCGGAATTTTGGATCCTCGATGCTCTTCAACTTCGTGTTGTATTTGTTATTTTAATGTTTTTTGGAATCGAGCGTCACTGGTGAGTTTATTGTAGAATAAAAACGTGCGTCTGGCGTACAAATGTTTGAGCTTGGTATTTATGATGAGCTTTTTCCCCAACAATGCATTTTCTCAAAAAAAGCTAATGATTTTGTATACATATGTTATTGTCGTCGTTTAATACTTACAATTGACAAGAAAAACATGCAACAATTTTCCGAATGGATTTAACTTTATCAACAACTGTCAAAATCAAAAGTGTAACAGTCGAGAATGTATCAATTCTGAACAATTTGTATGACCAAAATAAACTTCAACAGTCATCAAAACTATCTACGATGTAAACGTCATCATGTGAACAAAAATACCTACCATTTTGCTGAATAGTTTTCACTGAGAAGCTGAATATATAATTTAAATCGAATCTTTCTATTTATATAGTGTACGGTTTGAAAAAATCCTACCGGATTCTGCAACATTTGCAAAAATCAAATTTTCGGTCATGTGAGATTAATGTCATTCCTGTGGTTCAAATATTTCAAATCCTCATTCTGGAAGGTTGTTTGATACGACAGTTTGACCTCATAATATAAAGGGAAATTTTCACGATGTTAACGTGTTACATATGTATATGACATATACAAATCTAAAAGAATCATTTAGTACACAGTATCAATGTATCGCATATAACACATGCATAAAAACATGTTGTATTGTGTAGCAATTTGCGTGCGTTGAATATAACATTAGTTTCTAAACAAAATGCCGTGAGAATCAACTAATCTTATTGTTAAATATTTGTTCTTAAACCGGATCTTTTCTTGCAACTTGGTATACAAAAATATTTGTACTTAGACCGGATCTTTTCTTGAAATTACGTCTAACAAAAAAAATTAAAGATTTAAATTGGCATTTGATTTATATTATACGATTAACACTTATCGTTACCTTATCTCATCCCTAGAAATGACATATTGAACGACAAGATAATGACGTCTGCAACAGGTAATGATATAATATTCTATTTTGGAACTTCACATATTGTAGAGACATTATTGTGGTGTGAAATGTTCAGTTATGCCTTAGAATTCTATGCGATTGTCATACAAGTGAGAGGTTTAGTTATCTATAAAACCAGGTTTAATCCACAATTTTCTACATAGAGAAGAGCCTGTACCAAGTCATTCATATGACAGTTGTTTTCCATTCGTTTGATGTGTTTGCATTTTTGACTTTCCGTTTTGAATTTTTCGTGGTACTTTTGTTATTTTACTTTTTGTAAATGCCGCTTAGTTACTAGTACTTATTCGTTTGTTTGCATTCATCATGTTCATATTTTAATCCACTTCTTATTCATAAAGTTTTCTTTATATGCAATATGCATTTCATTGCTAAAGGCGGCAATATATGTAAAACATCAACATAATAGGTGCACTTACATCTTCAAATTCGAAATATGCATTCATTTAATATTAGTCAATATACCTAATCATATAATGTTCATTTCATCGTTTATTGTTAAGTAGAAAAACATTCAAACAAAATGTTGATTAGCAATAGAATGATAGCAAATCACTCTATGGCAATTTTTCTGTGTGTATAAGAGAGTATTGGTAAGCACATATCTTATTTCGCATATGTGTATGTCTCTTACAAAGGTTTGTTTTATTGATTAATATTTGCAGCCCGGGGTTTTTTTCATAAGAAAAATCTAACGCCAAAAATTGATCGTAAGTAATACTAAAATATTTGTAATTTACGACAATTCTTTCCCGTAAGATTTTTCTGAAATAAGTCGCAGGTTTGATGGGCGTGGGACAAACCGCATATCAGTTTTCAAAGGTGTCAGTTATGTTGATATGCAAGTTGCCATGATCATTTGTTTTCACGCAATGCTATTCAAAACGTATGTGTTTGATAAAATGACTGTATTGCGCTGATTAAATTTAAAATTTATATGCCTTTAAATTATCGACAGTATCTCTCAATCAAACAATACCTATTCATTGTGATCGTTTGGTTAAATTTGTTGTTCAGTTGGTGCATAGTTCACAAATGTGATATCCTTTGTTTTTCTATTAGGTAAGTTCAGTTGTAGTTGGTTTAATTTGTTGTTCAGTAAGTGCTTATTTCAACAATGTTCTAGGTAACTTAAGTTGTAGTTGGTGAAATTACATTTCATCATCTGCAACGCTTTCAACATCCATTGTGACATCGTCGTCTTCTGTCACAAGCTTAAGTCTGTCAGATTGATTTGTCATACGACGCATTGCAAAATTCAGTCTGTTCTTACGCATTTCCAAATCACTCAGATTTTTACGTTGTTTAGAGTTAGTTGAGCAGCTTACCACAAAAATGATGCAAATGGTGATACAAGCATGAAACTTTGTACGAACATGCCTTTAGGTGTATTTAATCATATTAAAGGGGTAGCCACAAAAAAGTCTATCGCGTCTATCCAGGTAAAATACATCAAATATATGTTCCATTTGTATGCATATTGCTTGTATTTTATACAAAATGCTACAAGGTTGAGCGAATGAAAGTTTGTTTGTCTTATTGTAGTAAAAAATATCACTTCTGGTTTTATTACTATCTAATATTTGACCCACACTACCACACGCCAATGTTTAAATCATAATTTTTTTATAGTTAATAACTGTGAATCATCGTTTGGGGTTGGTCTTTTGACCTTATTTCTAAGTAATTCGTAATGTTTAGTCTTTACTTGGCGTCTGTCCTTAACCATTGCTTGGCATCCGTCCATTGTAATGTTGATCGACTTTGTCAAATGTCATTCATTACTTAATGTTCATTATTTAACACTTGAAGTCTTTCAGAGATTTATTTGCAATACGAGGGCACACTGATATACATCGCTGCCGGTGATATCGGCATGGGGTCCATTATCAGCTTTATAAGATTAAAGTGCTCCCAAATACTTCATGATTGCCCCAATTATTAAGTCATGGAGTCGTTCCTGAATCGACAGGATGTGCTAACGCGGGATAGCCGAGCCAAAGAGAAGGGGCTTATTCCTCTGGATGATGTACTGATCGCACGGGAGTTAAATAATACTGATTGAACGATCGGGCTGAATGTAGGCAACTTTTAATTGGGTTAACCGAACTCAGTTGTATCCCATACAACAAAGTGCTATACAGGTGGTAAAACGATAATCCCTCGGCCTGAATATCAGAAGAGTTTGTTTATTTTACTCAAACAATATTTGCGTTATTGTTCTTTCGTTACATTGTTGATCATTTTAGTTAATTTATATAATAGTTGATTTTTGAAATGGCGAAAAGAATTCGATTGTCAGCTTCCGCAGCAAATAGTTGGACAAAATGTGTCAGGAAGACACAACGTACCTACTAAAATCTTCAGATGAGGGATATAAAATGTTGGACAAAATTATCCCTCTTTATCAGGAAGTAAATGCACTCCCTATCCCTCTAGATATTCGGCGATAAAGCGACGGAGATGGAATTTAATGCACAATGAACAAGTACCATAATTTATGCAGATTAAAGTTTAGCAATACAAAACTTGAGAGAGCCTAGAAACGTCATATGTCACTAATGCCATCTGGAAGTTCGAGTAAATGTAAGTTCCCTAAACTTTTTAAAAGTACTCGTTCTAAAGACCAACAAACAGATCTCGTTGAAAAAGTGCATAACTGTTTCATTTTTGATATAGAGTCGCCTGTATCCGCTATAAGAGAGGCAATGACAATGAAACTGAACCAACGATTAAAGAATTGAGAAACATTGCTATAGGATAAACAGGTGTTGGTAAAACTAAGTAGTGGTGATGTTATAAGAAATGAAGTATCACCCGTCTTGTCTCGCAGCTGTAAATGACAGAGAGAGAGAGAGAGAGAGAGAGAGAGAGAGAGAGCAAAGAAGAGACAAACAGAGGCAATTGTTCTCAGGAGGAAATATGATGAAATAAACTGCATTAGCAGAGCTGGTAACATACATCTTTGAAACTAAAAGAAACTCCGAAGAGTCAGTGGTGTTTCGGTTAGCAGACCTGGCAAACCTAAACGAAGAAAGATTGACACAACTTGGTTCTTCTGCACAGGTACATTCTATGCACCTCAGGAATAATCTTTTGCAGAAGATTCCAGAACTAAAAGCACACACACAAGACAGCAATGTCCTTTTGAAAAAAAAGTAGGACCAGCTATTGCGTTTGCTTGTGATTACAATGACACACCATGCATATGGCAAAGACGGCCGAAATGATTCGCTGCCAGTTAGCTTCTAAGTACACAATATTTTCTTGATCCTTGGTCTCTGAAGATATCGATGACAACATCCCACCTCCAATGTTACAGTTGGTTATAATGATAGATCAGGGATCTGATATTAATTTGCAGTTCGACAACATTTCTACGAAGTCCGAGCTCTGGCCTAACTATTAAAATGTTTAATTACCATCCAAACACCGAGATGGTTCATGTACAACTCAGGCATTCAGCTGACCTTGAGACACCATTTTGTGTGTATCTTTGACTATTACTCTTTGCAAAATGCTGGAAGATACAGCTTACAGATACATTTTTTCAACATGGGTTATGCATCTGTTATGATCTGGTACTGGGAATATCAATTCAACTAGGTGAAGCTGTAGTTGAAAGTTATTTGAATGAGTGTGCAGTATGTCCTCCTTTATTCAAGGGCTAAGTGCTTACCACAGCTGCGGTAACATAGACCACAACCCGAGCTCAACAACATCGAAATCATCGAAAAGTCAAGACACTACAAGTACAACATTTTTGGGTTGCACTAGTGAACGGAAAACTCCTGCGATGGCTTCCGATTCACTAAATTGATCATGCTTTTGGTTCTAAATCAGTGGCTTTGCAATTTTTTCATGACTACACTAGATGTGACACTGTCTCCTCTTTTCATGGAAAGGGACGACGTTGGCATGGCAGACGTAAGAAATACTTGATGACGTAACCGAGGTGTTTGGGCAATTCAGTAAGAAACCTGCATTGGTCAGTGTAGCTGTTATGGAGTAGATAGAGGCATTTGATGTAATTATGTACGACAGAACTACAACATTTGACATCAATGAATCCAGGCTTGAATTGTTTCCACGCAAACAAAGTCAGTATGACACATCGCTGACCAGAGCTGCATTGCTTGAGCACACCAAATCGAGCTGCATACCAAGGAGGTCATGTATGGGGACAGGCAGTCACACATGAACAACATCTACCTAGTCCGGGCGATTGGAGATTGATAAAGGAGACCGCAGATGTATTGTGGATTCCCAATTAGACACAATTAGCAACCATTGCAGCACCTTGCCAGGAGTTACACAAATGTTGATGCAAGACAAATTCTGGTAGATGCAAGTGTTAAAAAGCATATATAAAATAGTGTTCCTGTAGCTTTAAGAACGAAATACATCGGAAAATATGGTAGAATAATACGTTAATCGACCTTCCTGCATTTCCTAAATAATTACCTATATATCAAACGAACATTTGTATCGCATATCCTTACTCCCATTTTTCACTCAATTGTATGAACTTTTATCACCCTTACCGGAAGTGGTGCTTTATTTTTATAATTTCTGTGTGTTTGAAATATTTTCAGGTAATTGTGTTGTTATTCAAATCATCTTTATTACGTTGGAAAAAAGTCTAGATCTGTTTTCAATCTCCACTATTGAGCAATATCATGTCAATTTTAAACTCAAGATGGCCGCCGTGACAAAAATCAGAAATATGTTGGCTACCCCTCTGATATGCTAAAGAACACCCTAAAGAACGTATGTGCCAAATCTTATGCTTGTATCACCATTTGCACGATTTGGGCAAAGGCCCATGTGAAGTGTTTCACGATGTACAGTTTCAAATAACTGGTTACCTGTTATTTCGTGTAATGCATCTATGAGTCAGTATTCTCGAACTATTTCTAGTATAGTAAAGCTAATGCACAAAAGCTGCAAAAATATCATTTAAAGTATGATCAATATAATAAGTCTAGCAGATAGGTGAATATTTGTGCACTTTGTGTTAAAAGCATGAAATTTGGAACAAAGCTAATTTGAACCATTCTAAATATTCTTGAATATAGAGGCAACCTTAAAAATATTCTTGCTTTATCAAATATGGCGTACATGCATTTGATAACTGAATATGGTTATGTATTTCTCACAATTGTTAGCCAACGTCTGATTGATACACCGTAATATAATATTATTTACCTGGTTCAACATAAAGCATAATTTCCTTCAAGACCTTGGGATATTTTAATCAGTATTTTGTCATTTCCGATCAACAAGATCATACAAAAACATAATTTACATGTATAAAAATGCTCTGAAAAAATACATAACATACCTAATGACACATAGGTCTTTGCTTTGCATCTCTTGTTGATGTCTTTCCCATTAGTATGATTAGCAATTAAATCACGTCACCTTTGTTAAGCAGAAGACGCTTACTTTATCGACCCACCCAGTAACGTTAATTTTGTAATTCGTGTGACAAACACATGCATGCAACGTTTTGTTTGTCCACTTATCGTTAGTATAAGGGAAGTATTAAAATTTCATACAAAAAATGATTCGGCAACACATCAATATGCCTGTCCAAAATCGGTAATTTCAACAGTGGTTGTCGTTTGTAATATTTTACTTTTTTTGTGACTTGAAGAACTTCGTGTTGATGATAGTTTTTTGGTTGTATCTGTTCAATTGTTCAATGTATGCTTGGTTTATCGTTTAGAATTTTGTCTTTTGCTGAAGGTCATTAAGTACATCTGACTATTTCTGTCGTTGTTACAAAAACATATACCCTACGTTTGATTTCATTCAACAGACTTTGCAGTTTCGGTGTCTGTCTGACATTGACAAACTTATAACTTTAGAGTCACACATAACATTCAATTCCCCCTTGTTCTCTTTTTCCGAATGAAAATATGCCAAAGAATTTGATGGTATTCTTCGCACACATTTGTAAAACAGTGACTGGAACTCTAATCACTAATTAATGTATTTCAGTTTTGAAATCTTTCAATATATCATATCATGATCCCTTTCACAGGTTTTCATCTATAAACTAGCAGAATTAAAAATTTATAAACAAGTGTCATATAAGTGTTAAAAATCAAATGGTTATATTACCCGAAACAGATACATATACACGCATTTAAACATACATTATACTTACCTGCATTATGATAACTATTGAAATTGCCACAGGGAATACAATCCTGTAATTAGGTATTATACAGGTTTTTATATCATGCATTAATGTATAAAACAGACCAAGAAAAATCAAGAAGTAAAATATAATTTTACTGTTTGTTATATGTATTTAAAAATATATATGATGCAAATGGGATCGCATGTCTCGCACTTTAACTTCACAAAACTATTGCACAGTTACTGTGGATTCATTTATGTTCTTGGGTACTAATATCTTAAATTGAGAAAAACTTGGATTTTCGTGGATATTTGATTTGATGGTTTAGCTAAAGTCAGCCTATAAAAACCTGGAAATTCGTTGAATATTTAAATTCCTGGTTCGCCTATACCCACCAAATCCACGAACATTGGTATCCTCCGAAAAATAATGAATCCACAGTTTATCTAAAAAAGACTGTTTTACCTATTTAGGTTTATATGTCTTAAATGTTCAGTTAGAATAGATTTTACAGCGACTTGGTGGCAACACTTAACCATTTACTGTCTTTGATTACAAACATATGGCCAATGCTATTTTCATATAATACTAATTACTAAAATACGAATGCCGGATGTTCAGTGTCATAGTATCGATTAATCATTTCGAGCTTTAGTTTTTTTTTATAATATAACACCATTGATTTGGGGACTTTGTTCATTATTTCATTAAAAAGATTTTTGATTTTTGAATATTAACAAAAAATCATGTAGCTCACGACTACACCTTCTGAATCAAATCAGTAACGACACTAAGTACGATTCTCTCGGCAAAACCCAATCAAGTCGTTTCCGAAAAGAGGTTTTCTATTCAAAACAAGAAAGCTACAATTTTTATCAAATTAAGGGATCTGTTTGGATATTCATTAAGTTATTAAGTTAATGATTATGACAACGTGTTTAATCGTTACATTTACACAGAACACTGCGGTCAATTAAAAGTAATAGAACAAGAAGGACGGTTATCCTTTCAGAAAACAGAAAAACTATGACACGTGAATAAAGTTCAAATTACCATACACTAACAATATATGTTTGAATACCATGTCCCTACAAAAATACAGATTCTCATGATGAGTTGTTTATTCCTGTTCAATGTATTGCTGTCTTATTCTTACATATAAACATAAAACATACTGACATCGCAGTGGTGCAAATTATTTGTTAATAAAGTTGTACAAGCGTTGGCACTCTTTGATTCGTATGGGTACACTCTTGTTTCGCTTTTACGACAGTAATCTGGAATAGATTTGCCATTCTGGTTAGGAGAAGACCACCATGTGGTTGACTGGAAGGAACTCCAACCAGCAGCTCCAACTCCACAACATTTATTCTAGAACATAATGTTTAGCTCTGATAGAAACACAATTGCAAATAAAATTAACATCTTTATTTATTTACCCAAACAAAGTTTAAGGGTATTGCTAACCATAGGTCTAAAAATGTGCCAAAGCTCACTGGACGAAAAACCATAATTTTGATTTAACATGATATACAATGTATTAGGAGCACACAATTTACAGGAATTTGCAGGATTTTTGTACAAAAGTTGTATCAATTTACAATACTATAAATATGTTTATATATTTATATAAAAATACACATATAATACTTAACATATCTATTATTGAAAATTTCAGAAAGACATTTCACTAACAATAATTATTATTGACTTGAATAGTACCATACAAAGTCTATTATATTTAAACAACTTCTTTTTAGTGAAATTCTTGTATACCAAATTAAGATTTCTGGTGCCCTTTTTTTTCCAAAAATTCATGGTTAGGCTTTAACTATAAATAATATATGATTCGTGTTATTCTTTTGGTCCTTTCTCGTTTTTGCCATGGCGTTGTGTCAGTTTGCTTTTGCCTAATGAGTTTAAATAGCCTGTTGATATCTTTCGCCTTTCTGCCAAATATGACAAAATTGTATTCCTAAATCAAGATTGAAAGAAAAAACAAGATTTTTAATTTGATTAACATTAAATTGTTAAATTTGAACCTTGATAAAGGCTTGAATATATATTAAATATTCTTTTTTGTTTATTTCAATTTTAAAGAAACAACAGTTTTACTGTGATCGACGTGGTCACCTAACTTATAATTATTCAGCAAGAGGTCTTATCTTATGACAAGAGTTTTGAATAAAAGAGGATTTAGTATGTTATTTTTTTCCAGATGCATGCAAACTGCAACTCGTGCATATTGAATTAAAACAGAGAAGTGCTGACAACTCGGCTATTAATGCTGATGGGATTGCAAATTTTCCTAGCATTGACATTGGCCCAGTTGTAGTTAATACTAATCAAACATACCAGACTTAAACAAAATAAAAATAAAGTAGGCAAGACGTACGTTTTATCTATACAAGACCAGTCAGTAACACGCATGTCAGAACAATTGGAAGGCCGATTCATTTTGAGAACAGAATTCAAAATTATAATTAGTTGTGCAAATCGGTTCATTTTCGACTCCGATAAAAATCTTACTTTTTAATGAATGTTTGATTATATGAGTAGTAGATTTAAGATTTAGAAATAAACGAGTATGAGAATGATTTGAAAATAAATGTGTTAATTTGTTGTTTGGTTTTTCATACATACAGCCGTATCCTAGAGTCTTGATATAAACATGATAAAAAAAGTATAATAGCTAATGCTCTACTAGTGACATCCTTCATCCGTCATATTGCACAATAGTCAGAAACAATTAAAAGTTAGAACCGAGACAGAACTTAAATCTTTCGGAATTGAGGTTCCTGATATCTCGTTTATTACGAAGTTTAGATAATATGAATGTTGTGTATGCATTCATATAAACAGCAACATAGATTTTACAGCTTGCATTGAACTGTGTTTTTTTTGGTGACATATTCAATTAAAAGGAAATATAATTGTGTGTAACGCATTCATAGTGACGAATTGAGGCTTATATAGATAGGTAAATAACATGCAATATTTCAAATAATTTACCACTAGGTTATTCTTGTATATCTTATAAATAAGTTACTTTTCTTTTCTATTATATGAACTGATTCTAAATGCGCATCTGATGCAGTAAAACTGGTACAGATAATGTTATTTTGTGGGGGTTAAATATAAGACACAAAAGGTATCACTAACCCAGTATTTATTACTTAGTTAATATTGATATTGATTGGAAAAAAGTAAGACATTTTTGTTCCTTCAGCTCTCCAATGACTGTGTTGGGCTTTGATTTACAAAATTTTAATCTCGGCATCGGTAAATAGACATTAATTGTCAAAATTAGCATCTGAACATCCACTTCATTTGAACTTTAGTGGATAGTTGTCTGTTTCATTGCCGATTATACCACATCTCCTTAATTTCATATCTGGTTCTGTAAAACTGGAACTGTTAATGTTAGTACATACATTAACATAAAGTGTGTTCTACGCCAGAGATTTACCATGATCTCAAAACGTAGCTGATTTATAATAGTATACCATGTCATTAGATAGTTTTTCTGAGGCTTTTTTTTCATGGTCTTATTAGCCTAAAAAATGTAATTATAAGAAATGAATTTTATTGGGTGTAAAAGTGTTGATCATGCACACATTTCTAGAATACAAAATGTGCTTTGGTCAACACTTTTACACCCCAACAAAATTACAAAAAGAAGCATTCATTTCTTAAATATATTACAAAATTATGAGATATGAAATACAACAAATACACTCAGTATTCATCAAGTGCTATAAAATGAAAATAACTCTTTATAAAATTAGTGCGTCTTAAGTTGATGGATATTTTCTCAATCGAGTGTTGTTCTTAGGGGAACTTTTCTGAGTTTACTTTTATCAGAAACTACAACATATACACTTGATAGGTCCAAAAACCTTTAATCATGTTAATGCATTTAAACGAAAAGAAATGCCAATTTCAATGTTTACTTCAGCGCTTGAATAGTAAAGCGCTATGACCAAAACCTAAAACATTAACCAAATTAATCTAAGGTCAACTTTGCATGGTTTATAGATATATTTTCAATCTTTAAACGGAGAATTAAAGAAAAATAACATATTAAGCATGTCAGTATCGAAAATCGACTACGGAGATGATGATACCATCCAGGACTCACAATCGACTAGCAGAGGTATTAATCGACTGCTATTTAATGAAAATAACACTTTATAAATTTAGTGCGTCTTAAGTAAGTTTATAGATACTTTCTCAATCGAGTGTTATTCTTGCAAAAACTGTTCTGGATTCACTTTCATCATAAACAATCAAACTCAAAAATCGAAAGACAAAGTTGTATAAGTATCTTAAAATGTTGAATTTATGAAGAATTGTATATACGGAAATGAGCCTTATATGAAAAGCTTACTCCATCTACATGGATATAAGAAGATGTGGTATGAGTACCAATGAGACAACTATCCATCCAAGTCACAATGTGTAAAAGAAAACCATTATAGGTCAAAGTACGGCCTTCAACAGGGACCCTTGGCTCACACCAAACAGCAAGCTATAAAGGGCCCCAAAAATGACTAGTGTAAAGACATTCAAACAGGAAAATCAACGGTATAATCTATATAAACAACGAGAAACGAGAAACACTTATGAACCACATCAACAAACGACAACCACTGAACATACAGTCAACTTTGCTTGAGAGAGATAGAACCTCAGTGTCTTAACAAAATATTGAAATATCAACTGATAATGTAAAGTGCCAACCACATAACCATTTAAATTGAATTACAAAAGCTGAAAATTACTCATGAAGTCCAAAGTCCACTGACGACTAAGATGACAATACTGCATATGGCCAGAAGTATTAGGGATACTAAAAACTAGAAAGTAAAATTATACAAAACATTTCTATAATTTTTTGTGAAGAAAATAATGTATTATATTAATGCCCTAAAATGTATTATGTGATCAAATAAAAATGAACGTTATAAACAGTTTTGTATTATAGTACAAATTCTTTTTGTTAAATTCATAATGCTTTTATGCCTCTAGACAATATAGTATTCGAGGGGACGATTTTTGTAGATATTTGTGTATTGTTGAAGACCGTATATTGAATTATAGACATGCTAGATGTTGTTTAGTTTAAATTTGTATTATCCATGACGTATTACCCTCATGTACGTTTTTATAATTTATTCGATTATATCAATTCCACTTGAAAATAGCAGTTTAAATAACCGAAACGTACGAGTTTGTCTTGTGGACCATTTAATGCATATTGTGTGTCATTACATCCCTATCTAGACAACAATATCGTATTGTGTAAGGCAGCTTTATCTAACATTGCTTTTGATGGACACGTTTAGCTTTGAATATCTGTAGAATTTGTAAAAAAGGCAACAGTAGTATACCGCTGTTCAATAGTCATAATTCACAGGACATTTTGTGTATGTATGTATATTGGTGTATAAATCATGAATTAATGCAGTTCTTTTATAGTTTGATATACTGTTACACGTTTTCAGTGTTTTTAGAAGAGTCAGTAACCCTTTCCTAAAACCTTTGATCAATAAAAAGCATTCTAAGAACTGATACTTTTATGTTTTATGTATGTGTTTATTTTTTATTAAACCACAAAATGATCTTACCGATATCAAAAGCATAAAACGTCGTTTATTCGCCGTCAATATAATTGCCAGTCCAAAAGTGGACATGCACCACAATGCGATTGAATAAGTGGTGATTATTACAGTAAAATAATACAAAATGTCCGTAAAAGACACTTTCCCAAAATAAACATCTTTAAAAAGATGATCATTTATGTCTGTGTTACCAAACACAGCATCGTATCGAAGGCATAGTATTAGTATCAGCATCAATAAACTACTAATCTGTAAAATAGACTAAATATTGCTATAAATGCTGATACATAACAGGGAAAGAACTACAATTGTATGAATCAACTGTATATATACATGTATCGCCTAATCTTTAAAACAAAGCATCAAGTATGAATAAAATGAAATATCTTATGTTCATCGATTAGATAGCAACACAATGACAAAAGATTTTAAATTTATCAAAATGTCCGTTACCATGGTTACTTACATTTTCGAAATTTAAGGCATTTCAAATTTAAAATCATCAGCATTAAGGGTTGGGATTTGCTACAAAAGACACCTACATTGAGTAAAGTAAATATTAAAAAAAAAACTCCATGGAAAATTGAAAACGGAAAGTGCTTTATCAAACATTGTCAAATGGCAAAGTCAAAAGCTCATAAATATCAAACGAATGGAAAATAACTCTCATATTCCTGACTTGATACAGGCATTTCGTTGTGTAGAAAATAGAGGATTAAACTGGGTTTATAAGTAGCTAAACCTTTCACTTGTATGACAGTCGAATAAAATTCCATTAGATTTACCAAGAGTTCCTAGTAGTGAAGTTGAAGTCATCCCTTCGTAAATTTTACGGACGTCATCACGAGTTGGTTGACCGTTATGGAATATCCGTTTCACAGATGAAAGCGGATATGTTCCAATTGTCGTAACTACAATCCCGCCCCCTTTCCCCGAATGTGACCTTCCGAATTAGACTTATGCCCTGGTTTGTACTAACACGAGAAACACGACGGGTTCCATATGTGGAGCAGGATCTGCTTACACTTCCGGAGCACCTGGGCTCACCCCCAGTTTTTGGTAGGGTTCGTGTTGCTCAGTCTTTAGTTTTCTATGTTGTGTTTTGTGTATTGTTGTTTGTCTGTTTGTCTTTTTCTTTTTTAGCCATGGAGTCAGTTTATTTTTGTCTTATGAGTTTGAATGTCCCTTTGGTATCTTTTGCCTCTCTTTTCTGCTTAATTCAGTTTGATAGGAACTACTTGTAATAGATGAATGATTATTCTATAAAGTTGCATTACTTTCAGTTCATATCAGTTTGACAACTATTTCTAAGCCCTGTCCCCTATGTCATGGTCTAGTGACTTTCAGTTAACAAGCAATTTTCAATGTTAAGTGTTCTGCTTCAGTCAAGTTGATAGGAACTTCTTGTGATAGATCAATGATTCTATCAAATTGCATTACTTTCAGTACATATCTGTTTGACGACTATTCCTAAGCCCAGCCCCTAGGTCATGGTCAAGGGACTTTGGATTAATAAGCAAATTTCAATGTAAAGTTTTCTGCTTAAGTCAGTTTGATAGGAACTACTTGTGATAGATCAATGATATTTTCTATAAAGTTGCACTACTAACAGTACATATCAGTTTCACAACTCTTTCAGGCCCTGCGACTTTAAATTCATTAGCGATGTTGCTTTCCATCAGATTGTCTTTTTTCGAAATTTCTCCCGACCGCCGAGACATTTCTCTCTGTCAATATTTTAATTGTCTCGCCTTGACAGAGGCAAAAAGCGAGTCTAAGGTATGCTGTTCCGACAGCAGCGTAAGCGTCAACAATTTGGTAAAGTTTATGATTAGGTCAGTTTATGGGGAACCTCATAAGGTAAATCAATGATATTTGGTATGCAGTTGTGTAAGCATTGGCACATCTGGAAATTATTTAGCTCCACTCTCTCAGTTATGGTCTATTAACTTTGGAACTTTTGCATGGGTTTAGGACAGGGACAGCTAGTATGAACCACCGTGGGAGGTTTTTTCAACTTAAAGTTGGCAACCAGTAGCGGATACCGGATTTTCAAAAAGGGAACTCAGATAAGGTATAAATCAAAAATGTACGAAAAAGCACTCTCCGGCAATTAATGGAGCCTTTGTTCTTTGCCACCCTCATTCCCTGGTTTGGCAAACATTATGCTATTTGTATCAAATTCAAATTCAAATTATTTTTTTGGTGTTAAATCCAAATATTTGATTGTTGGCAAGACAAATATGACAACATTTACAAGCATACACAATTCAAAGTTAACAAACATTCATATTATATAAGTAAATCATATATTTAGATATTTTAGCGGAAGTACTTTAGCAAATTTGAAAATAAAAGTACAGTATTCTTAATGAGATTGTTATGAAATATAACAAAAAAAAAAATAAAACATAATCGCAAATTTGTATTACACAATTCTAGTTTTTCTTGTCTACTATGCTATTTTTTAGTACATATAAATCATTAACCCCCTAAACAATAATTTTAGTTATGTCATACTCATTAAAGGTAAACATAGTTGTTAATTTCTGTGTCATTTGGGCACTTGTGGAGAGTTGTCTCATTGGCAATCATATCACATCTTCTTACTTTTATATTTATAAATGTAAATTTTTCCTTACCAGACATTTTGCTGAAAGATGGGACATTGGATTGTGATGGATGTTTTCCTCTGGCCTAAAATTGATATTCACAAACCATCAAACCAATGAAAATCCACAAAGCAAGACACATCCTTGGCACTAAAACTACTCGCAATGTTCATTTGACCACAGCCTTGTTGATCAATTAACTTTTGACCAATTCGAGAAAAAGGAGCCGATGAATAAATTATAATAAAGAACGAACATTCATTTAAATTCTTAATAAGAAGTACGTGAAAAATTGTTTTTTTTTAAAGGTATTTTTTTACAACATATATATACCAATCAATGTGTTATAAATACGAAATTAACTTAAACGGACGTACAACTGATATTTAGATTTCAATACGGCACCCGGATTTGAATCTATATAGAGCTTTTCAATAAATTTTAAATTCCTGACTCAAACTATTTGAGGAGTCCATAGCTGACAATATATAAGGGGAAAGGTTTGAACTTACTCAATGGACACACTTCCGATAGCGGAAGACCAATGTCCCCGCCCTACATCGAATGACCTACGTATTAGTAAATGTAACAGTGATATATGTTTTACAACAGATAAACTTTATGTTTTACTAAAAAAAAATCAATCAGCTTTGTTAATCTTGTAGTACGGGTTTTATAACCTGTAAATTAGTTTATGCAGCAGTTGCGCTTGTTAGGAACTTCGCAATGAAAGAGACGGGTTAATTAACACCAGAAGATGACCGAGGTTTACTGAAAAATTGGGTCATTTGGACTTTTGAGGGTATGCGATAAAGTTTTGAATATCTTCTTTACATAAGCATGCTCTAAATTGCTGTATTAATTCTTTGGAAATAATTCATTTTTATTAAAATTTAATATCACGCTCACTGAAAGTTACGAAATCCTTATCGTTTTCCTTTTATAGTTTCCGTGGTTGACTACGCAAAATGTCTGCCCTTGTCTAGCATACTACTTTTTACAAAAAGGGGGAGGGGTCAAAATTACCAGTCTCACTCTCTGATGTGTAAATGCATGACATATTTGCCACTGGACATTGAGGAAAATGTTACAATAGGTAATCGTTGTTTTCAACATTAGATATTAATTTGAAACTTTTGCATAGTTGACATGTTAATGTTTGTGATTAGGTCAGTTTAAGGGGAACTACTTATAAGTCAATGATATTTGGTATGCAGTTGCATAAGCTTTGGCACATTTCATTTCCATGGAGATTATTTGGCACCGCCCCCCTCAGTCATGGTCTATTGACTTCGAAACTTTTGAATAGTTTACATGTAACAGTTTGTGATAGATCAGTGTAAGGGGGTCCATTTATGATAAGTCATAGATATTTAGTATGCAGTTGAATAAGCATCAGCACATCTCTTTTCCAAGGAGATTATTTTGACCTACCTCCTCAGTCATGGTCAGTCGACTTTGAAACTTTTGCATTATTTACATGTTAAAGTATTTCTACTATAAATTCAATTTCTGCACTTTACTATCAAACTTACAAACAGACACGACAAATCTTTGTGCCATTTGTTGTTTATTGTTTTTTAAACCTGTACTATGTTATTCTCTTGTGTAGTACATATGGAGATGTGGGATGTCATCAATGAGAAAGCAACCCAACACATATAGAAAAGAGACATCTAGAGGTCAAAATAAAGGCTTCAACAGTAGACAGGTGTCATTATGATATGAAACTATAAAAATAAAGTGATGCGGTGTAATTGTCAATGAGGCAACTATGAGTATAGGGGGAGGGTTGAGATCTCATAAACATGTTTAACCCCGCCGCATTTTTGCGCCTGTCCCAAGTCAGGAACCTCTAGCCTTTGTTAGTCTTGTATTATTTTTAATTTTAGTTTCTTGTGTACAATTTGGAGTTTAGTATGACGTTCATTATCACTGAACTAGTATATATATTTGTTTAGGGGCCAGCTGAAGGACGCCTCCGGGTGCGGGAATTTCTCGCTGCATTGAAGACCTGTTGGTGGCCTTCTGCTGTTGTCTGTTCTGTGGTCGGATTGTTGTCTCTTTGACACATTCCCCATTTCCATTCTCAATTTTATGAGGAGGCAAGTTCATAAATGCTACAAGTTAAACTTGGTTGTGAATGAATTAAAAAGAAACACCAAATTCCCCAAATACCACGATGTCGATAATTTGAAGCTTTATTTGTACTTCATGCACTAGTGCAATATCATAGAATATCGAACTCCTGACTTTTCGCTACAGTCTGTTAGAAATATTATGTTGCTATGCTATAATTTAGAATATACATGTATATCTCTATGGTTTGTTCTAATCATATATGGGAATCAGTTTAGCAGTACATGTATTATAAATACAAATAATTTGATATGTATAAAACAGATTCAGGGTATGTGCCAAACATACATCAACCTTATTACACACCAATTTTCTTTACTTTTGAATTACACCTACAAGGGATTAAGCAATAACAGGAGGACAATAAGTCAAATTTTTTTTTAAATGATAAGGGGTAACACGGGGTGCTCATTTCCTCCTTTTATTGGAATTTTTTCCCACATCCAACTTGTTTTCCTTCTTTTTCTCAGATTCCTCTTTTTTACCGCCTATATCCCACATCTTTAAAGTGTGTCATCCCCCTCTATATTAATGTGCTCGTAGAACTGGGGTTCAATGCCCTGATCTCCAACTACTGTCTATAGAGGACTCAAATATGACAACCAGAAAAATAATAAGGTGATGTGGTAAATTGTTGACGAGGGAACTATCCATTTAACTATTTATTTATCAACTATCACCATATTCAACATTGAACAAAACCTATACCATATCAAAAGCCACATATAACAAAAACTTAGTCACCAAAAAGTCTGTGTCGCTCACTTGCATCTTTAATAATAACCACTTTTTAGTAAAAATCAGCGTTAAACAGGAATAACACTAGTGAAAGTTAACTGACAATTTTTGTCATGTTGAAGTATTTTTACAGAGGATGACCTTGAGGTCATTCCGATGTATTGCTATCGCCTAAATTTCCATTATGCAAATTAGTTTTGGGATTTCAACCGATCTATAAAAATTATAGATCCGCGGTCATTAAAAGGGAAAAAAGTGCATTTTTATACCTGCGATTCCGTTCTCCGTTCGTACGATTTTTCATCAAAAAATGGAATCATTTCAGTTGTTGATTTAGTACTGATAATTTGACTGAATTATCTCCTTATTAAATACGGTTTTATGTTTAATAGGTGTTTAAGAAAGAGGTCAGGTGCTCATGTTCATTCATAAAATTATCGTTCATTCATGAATTTATCGTAAAATCAAAATCACTACACAGGTCACACAGGTTGTATACGTAGTGTCAAAAGATTACCTGTATAGTATCTAAAAATAGACAAACTTAACTGACTCCCCTTACTGTAGTGTGTGATAACATTTTGTGAGGGAATTCGATGTTTGCTATACCACTGTTCATTTCAACGCACTTTATGACGATACCACTTTATCAATATGAATGAAATTTTTTGCAGTGTTTTAAGAAATAATTTTACTTTAAAATCGCGTATCATTTGTGAACTATTAAATGTTTTACAAGGACGAATTTTCTGTATAAAGTCAATAATTGTGTGAACTTTTGAAGCCCAAACTTTTTATAGCCTTAAATACGCTAATGAAAGATCCGAAAACTATACCCATACAGAAAGACATGTTTTTGAAATTGTAGCAAAACTTTTGGTTGACAAATTTTAATTCGTTATTGCATAAATATTAACTTGAAATATCTGTCATTTTCTCCCTACCCAGTTTACCTCTATTACTCATTATGATGTGGACTTGACATTGTTATTGAATCTTATGCAATTTGATTGGATTAAGTTATTATTAGATTACCTTCAAACTGTTCATGCCTTTTCGTACGAGTATATTGATTAAATCAGAGCGTGCATGAATGTGTACAGAAAATTAAATGACCTGCAAACTGGACACTGGACCAGTCCATATTACGTTTTATCAATGAATAGATTTTTTTTTTATTTCCCAAATTACAGGGCCCATACAGGGCATAAGATCAGATACAATTGATTTACATAATTGGTAACAACAACAATAATAGCGGCATATAAATAGATATTTAGTATATAAGCATTGGTCAGAATCAGATGAACGAAACTTAAGGTATGAAAGGTAACAATTGCCACTTTTTATCTTTTCACATTATTTTCCACATACACATTAGATAAATTATTTTTGATAGCCTATTGCGGAGAAAAAAGAGAAAGTTTACTGTATTAACGTTCTATTCCATTAAATACGCCATATTTCGAAGATAAATGCAGAAAAACATTTATGAACGGCTACGCCAGGTAAAATTGTTGTTTATCCTAAAAAAAAATACAATTTTCAGTTTCATTAGAATATTATAATAATAATAAATCCCAAATTTATGTAGTCATTAGATAAAGTCCTTATATGTCCGATCTGCCTATTTTTGGACATCAAAAGACAATACGATCGTTTTAAGGTCAATTTCGTCTACCTCACACAATCTTGTTAGGCACTATAATGAAATGGACCTGAAATTTATTTCACATGTTTCCTGAAAATTGATAAATATCAAAGCAACATAGAGCTGTTTGTTCTAGTTCGTATAATGTCATGTTTGTTTGCGATGACCCCCCTTTTCGGGATTGCATCAATATTATAGTTATCTCGTATCGCATGAGGATGACACATGTCAACTGAGCAATTATGTTTGGGACTTAGTTTTGAGAAATGATGTCAAAGTAACATTATGAAAATATTTTTAGTAAGCTGAAATATATATTTATTTTTTACATGTTTATGTCTTGTAAGATATTTTATTTCTGTCCCGTTTTTCAACATTTGCGTCTGGAAAGTTGAAATGTTTTAACTGAATGGTTAATTTAAATTAATTATGAAAATGGTTAAAATTAAATCAATAAAGGAAATTATTGCCCAGTTACAAACACTACCAGGGGATAATCCATAATGATTTTTTTTCAGTTATATGTTTCAGCACATGTATAATTAACCCCAACTTTAGCCTGGTAAACTTGTTGTCTCCTTGTAAAATATAAAACATATTTAAAATGATTTCCTGCTAAAGTCTTATATTGATATAAAGTTAAAACCGTCTTGCTTCTCACTAGTCAACACTCCTGTCCTGTCAGGTTTAATTCTTATATATATGGATGAAAAATAAAAGTCCACAAAACATTAACATGGCAGCAATTGCTTTTACAGCCTTTAAGACTTTGATTTTTTTTTACAGAAGAGTGTACACCATGCACTTGCATTACACTATAATAATAGTAGAATAGTATGATATACAAATAGATGAAAATTATATATACATGCAACCGTAATATTAATATAATATATAACAACAAACCAGTGTATTCTCTGGAACTATTATTATATTAGTATAATAGTCTAAGGTATACTGATTTGTATCACTACAATATAAGTTATTACGGTGAGGTTGAATTTCCTGTCATTTATTCATCATCCAAGCACGAACTTGTATAAGAAAAAAAATCTCTGTAAATTAACCTCAGTTTCAGGTATAGAGATGTGATCTGTTTCTGTGACATGTGCTTTTGACCATCCACAAGAACCTGCGGTCATCCGATGTTCAGTACTTCAGTACTTTGATTATATCCTGTTGATCAATTTTACTGTGTAAAGTTTCTATTTATGTATTACAGTTTTTAAACAATGATAGACAAAAAAATGTCAAAACATTATAAAAATTATCATTAAAGGGCAATAAATCTAAATAAGAGATGACTGAAGATTTCGACCATGACGACTTATTAATAAGGGAATTTACTTCAATAAGGAGTCGACTAACGGTTTCGATCATATTGAATAATTTGTATAAGAGAGAGGCGAAGGATACCAAAAGGATATTCCAACTCATAAGTCGAAAATAAACTTACAACACCATGACTAAAAAAAACCAAAAAAAAAAACCAAACAAACAGACAAACAGCAGTATATAAAACACAAAATAGAAAACCAAAGGCTGAGCAACACGAACCCCACTAAAACTGGGTTGTGATCTCATGTGCTCCGGAAGGGGAAGTAAATCCTGCTCCACATGTACATGTACATGGCACCCTTCGCGTTGCTCATGTTAGTACAAACCCGGTGATAATTCTAATTCGGTAGGTCACATTAGGGGAAAAGGGGACGGGATAATAGTTACGTAAATTGGAACATGTCCGCTGTAATCTGTGAAACGGATATTCCAAAACGGTCAACCAACTCGTGATTGCGTTCGTAAAATATGCGAAGGGACGATTTCAACTTCACCACTTGGAACTCTTGTATATCTTGTACTTCTCACATTTCTGTCTTTCTATAAAAATTTTCGAGATAATTGGCAAAATCTATTGTTTAACAGCTTACTCCTACAAGAAGTCGTCTAACAGTTAAGATATCAACAGACAGAATGTACAATTTGTACATCTCATTGTTCGGAACATTCTTGACCCGTCAGATTCACTCCTTTGTTTAACTTTTAGCCATTTCGTCAGGCGGGTCATCGGACACTTGTTTTAAAACTAGATACCCCATTGATGATTGTGGGCAATTTTGATTAAATTTGGCCCAGTAGTTTCAGAGGAGATGATCTTTGTAAAAGTGAACTGACGATGACAGATGCCAAGGGATGACAAAAGCTCACACTGGAACTTTGGGCCAGGTGAGCTAATAAGAAATGATCCAAAAAAGAAAACCAACAACCTGAACAAAGCTAATGATTGATAATTTAGTCTCAGATGCATGATGTTTTTATTAGTTGTTATTGGTTTTGAACTAGTTGTCAGTAACTGCGAGTACTCTCAGATCTGTACTTAGTGTCTTTTTGTTGTTGGGATGTACAAGAACCCGGCCACGTCCAATCTGTGTTTTTGTTAGATGTATTTCTATTTGTATTCATCTGATGAGTTAAGTCTTTTTCAATTGATTTTTATAGTTCGTTCTTATGTTGTACCGTTACACCACTGTCCCAGGTTAGGGGGAGGGTTGGGATCCCGCTAACATGTTTAACCCCGCCACATTCTGTATGTATGTGCCTGTCCCAAGTCAGGAGGCTGTAATTCAGTGGTTGTCGTTTGTTGATCTGTTACATATTTGTTTTTCGTTCATTTTTTTGTACATAAATTAGGCCGTTTGTTTTCTCGTTTGAATTGTTTTACATTTGTGATTTCGGGGCCTTTTATAGCTGACTATGCAGTATGGGCTTTGCTCATTGTTGAAGGCCGTACGGTGACCTATAGATGTTAATTTCTGTGTCATTTGGTTTCTTGTGAAGAGTTGTCTCATTGGCAATAATACCACATCTTTTTTATATGTATTACCATTAAACGAAAAACAATAATCTGAGATAACCACTGGACTACAAGCTTGCTTGAGGCAAACATAACAAGAATTATATACATGTATGGTTAAACATTTGTGATTGTGAACATGCCCAACCCTCCCTTTACCTTACAGTGTTGTAACAGTTGAAAACGGCTGCTCATCAGGTCCTTTTGGTCATATAACTCTTCGCTTGTTTCGATTCTTATACATTATTGGCTTCAAATATTCGGCTTTATGTTCATGATAAAGGTAAATCCAAAAAAGCGCATACAGTTTGTATTATTTTCATTATTCATTGATGCCAACAACTAACAAAATGACAAAAGACCAAGACAAGCAGTTATAGTAACGAAGTTTCAAGTCCAATTTCAACTAGGAAATAGACCACTATATTCACCAGTAAACCCCCAACAAAGTTATGTTGTAATATTTAAACTGCTCATTTATTTGTTGAAATAAGATTCTGAAATGATTACACATTATCATTGCTAAGAGAAGCATAATAAAGTCTTGATTAAGTGTTAAACTAAAATCACATAAGAAAAAAATATTAATGGTCTTTATCTACAACTCTAAATTTTTTCATATTTTTTTTTGTTTTCTTTGAATGTTCCTATACCTCCATTCTTCAATATTTAAAAGTCTACATTTAAAAAAAAAATAGCTTTAATATGCCTAAGATTATCAATACTAATACTACAAAGTACAAATTGAATAAAGCATAACAAAAATAAAGATACAGGCTAAAACAAAATTCAGTACAATACATTCAATGCTCACAATATAAATGATTATAAGGCATTGAAGCTATAATACAAACATGTGTATGATATCAAATTTGCTAAAAACTGCAAGCTACTATAATATTTTAAGCTAGATATCAAATTTAAATTAGAAAATGATCTTTTCAAAAGAGAGGCGAAAGATATCAAAGGGACATTCAAACACATAAAAGGAAAATAAACTGACAACGCCATGGTAAAAGAAAAGAAAAAAGACCAAAAGACAAACAACAGTATACAAAACACAACGTAGAAAACTAAAAACTGAGCAAATAGAACCCAACCGAAAACCGGGGATGATATCAGGTGCTCCGGAAGGAAAAGCAAATGTTGTTCCACACATGGAACCCCTGTCCGTCTGTACGTACGTACGTTCCAAAATAAGTTTCTGTTCTCCAACTTTTGTTTGCCAAATGTTATGAAACTTATAAACAGTGCTTATTACCATCAAACACAGAACAAATCGAGTTTGGGTGGCGTCTTTTTTTACTGTTCTTTAAAAATTAAAATTTGCCACATTTTCTGTTTTGCCCACTCACCATACAGAAACAAAATTAATATCAGTAAGTTTCACAGAAAACAAATGTTATATTTTTGAATTAGTACATTGACTCTAGCATACTTACAAGTGCGGACAAAGGGACACATTCTTCTTTTATTTTGCTAAAAATTATCGTTTTTTTGGTTGTATTCTCATCTTATTTGTACGGTAACAATTTGTTTAATAGCGAACTGATGGTATAAATAAACAGTAAAAAAACTAAGATTAGAATTGATTTTTTTAACTCTTCCACATATGTACCCACGCATTTGATAAATAAGATATACATTTATTAAACTCTAATCAACTGTAAACATAAAGATATGAAAGTTAAAATCAGTAATTGAGGTGGATCATATATGTAGGTATACATTTCCTCAGACAGAATTTTTCTCATACTCTGGCAGAACGTAGATTTTTTCCATGCTTTTTTTTAAAATATGATATAAAGTATGGGTCACCGTCCTATTTTTCAAGCTACAAGTTGTGCAAAAGTGCCCAAATTTGCATTGATTGATCATGAAAATACACTTATTTGCGAATAAAAAGAAATCTATGACCGAGATATATTTTGAAATAAAATATGAGAATATAGGTTTTAAAATATGCTTTAAGACCGAAAAAGAAAGAAGGGTGTCACCGACCTTGTTTTCTTGCTACAGGTAAAAATGGAAAATTTCTATATCATTTCTTTAGTAAGAATTTTACTCTTTAGGTTATCTCCCCTTAAATGGCTAAGATGACAATTTGGTTCGAACAAACATAAACATTTGATATTTGATAAATCAGTCTGATTAATGCAATGAATCACTTATTTCCCTTTATTCAAAGAATCAATCTAACCAATGAATTGCCAATCTTTCTTAAAATTTGCAGATTTAAGCAAAGAACAAGACCTATTGAGAACTACAATTTTACAATCCAAGATGACGGTATACAGATGGTCCAATTTCAATATTTTCTGAAAATCCTGCCAACGTTCACAATTTACTAAGGATTTTCCATGAGAATTGCTGATCTCACTTTTGAAATTTTTTGTTATATGAACTGAATGATTCGATGCAGGCATTCAAAATTATATTTAATGACTTATTTTATACTCATTCAAGGCCATTGTAACACCCATATAAAATAGATACATTTAATACCTCCAAGGAAATTTTGAAAAAATGGCAGGGATGAATTTTTCAGATGCAGTTTCACTCGAATATTATTGATTTCAAAATTAAAATGAAAAAAAAAATAAAACAAACAAAAAAACAGTGATTGTCTTTTTCCATACTGCTTACCATAGATTACATTGTGACATTGAAAATATGGAATCATATCCTGAAGAAACTATTGTGGGTCCTCATTTATGATCCTGAGTAAATCAGTAAGTTTTTTGTAATCATTCTTTGTAAATGAATCTTTCAATTCTTCAATAATTGAATGGACATTTTTGCCATCAAATGTTTCTGATTTTAGCAACTGTCGCATTTTTGTGTGGTCAATTAGTTTTACAAATGTCTCAACTAAGGTTATATCTAATTTTTCTATTGCACACATTAAAGGTGTTCTTCCAGTTTTGGTTTCCTGTAATAAAAAAAAATCATTTTGACATTTGCTTTATGTAAAAGGAAAAAGTGGAAGTTTTAGTGTAGCTGTTTTAGTAGCTGAATTGATATAAAGTAAATTATTGGCATTAGTAACACTTACCATCTATTGTCCATACTAAAACAAAATATGCCTTTGAACTCATCCGGGTTTTTTTGGGGGGGGGGTATGACGTTTCAAAATAACTTAGGATTTTTCTAACCAATTGAATAAGTCTATTTCTGTTCTGGTTGACCCTTGGCTTTGTGGCACCAATAAGGTTTAAGAAATTTAAGAAATTCACCCAATGCTTTAAGACTTTTTTGAAATGTTAAAAAGCTAAAAAGGATGAGAATGACAGCAAATGGACAATCAAAAGTCATAAGTTGAAAAAATACCGACAAACCATGGCAAAAAAGAAAAACGTAGAAAAGACAAACAACAGTCTGCAAATCACTACAAAGAAAACTAAAGAAAAGGAAGCTTGAAGTCAACAAAAAAAAAAAAAAAAAAAAAAAAATCGAAAACAAAAACAAAGCAAAAAAATAATTATCATTTAATCCTTCCTGATACAAGATATGTGTACCATGTTGTTCGTTCGTTTTTATGAAACAACGTTTCAATATGTCTTTTAGTTTGGAATGAGGAGTGCCAATGTTTTTTTTATATTATTGTCAGAGGAAAGAGACTTAGATTGAACACAATTAAACATATCTGTGGAATGTTTTAGTATTTACATCTTATTCACATCACTCATAAAGTAGATAGTTTCACAAAACTCTCAAACACGGCTTTGCTTCTTGATAATCAATATATATTATTGAGTTTGAAAGAGGTGTTGTGGACCATATACCAGATCAAGCAATAACACTTGTTTTTAAGGACACTAACGCAATTATGGCATCCATTACAGCGAAGGAAATCCTTGCTTTTCCTCCTTGATTCAAATTGTAACAGTATGTTAACATTTAATATTTACAACAAAACTTATCAATGTACTAACTGTTTTCAATACAAATAATCAATCAACTTAGATTAAATTTAGCTTTATAAAAAGCAGGTGTTGAAACCGAATCGCCAAAGAGGAGCTCTTGTTATTATGAGGTTATCTATTCTGAGACAAGCTGCGTCATATTGGAGGGGAAGTGATTTCAATTCCGTACACATGTTTAAATGATCAAAATAGAATAGACCAATTGAACAAAAAAAGAAAAAAAAAAACGTTTATAATATAGGTTATAAATGTGTAATGAGTAAAATGTCGAACCAGTTTAACTTCAAATAAGGATATCACAGATTCAGGCAAGTGTGTTTCAAATTTTGATTTCCATATCAAAAACGACAACAGCTTTGGTTGGGGTAGTTTGAAGAAGGATGACACCATTTTTTCATTGCGAACTTGTGTATGTTGTCACGCATGTGTAGTTGAATATGGGGAACATTTGTGTCTTAGTTGACATTAGTTATATTCCTATTTACCAGTGGAACAGTGACTATTTGTAGGATTGAACCTATCTCAGATGTGTGAAATAATTTGTGTTGTTCAAACGTGAGGTTTTCGTGGCGTTTAACTCTGTTTTGTATATCTAGCCAAGTTATGGTGTTGATTGTTCATTTTTTATAATTTCAAACGGCACATCATATCGTCTTATTTTAGTTAACGTACTCTCATTTGACAGTAAAAAATGAATCTTTCTAAAAATTGATATTAAAAATGTAAAGTACAGTTAATAGGCGGATTAAATGTAAAAGGCATTTGGCAATATTCCATGTAATATTTCATTGACCCCTTGTTTATGAGTATTTGTTTACGGTATGAACAACATATGCTATGGGAATATTATGCGAAGACAGCACATGAAAAAATAATTCAATCAAACTATATAGCATAGAAGTAATCAATGTTAGAAGAGCAAGTGTGGGACGAAACCATTGTGTTTTTATTAGCTTGAATTTTTGTCTTGTGAGTTAATGCTTTGTTGTCCCGTTCATTCAATACATCATTCACAAATCAGAAATTTCTGAAGCAATTGTTGTTTTTAATAACAGTCACTGAAAACTGGAAAACAAACCTATAACACTTGTTTAAACATGTTACGCAAATGAATAGTATATATTTACCTGTAGGTTTGGGTCAAGTCCAGCATCGATTAGTTTCTCAATTATACATTCGCTATCAATGTTTTCTTCCTTTGACATTTTACGTCCATGTGCCATTACTGCAAGGTGTAAGGCTGTGCATCCTAGAAGTAAATTATCACATTTTGATGTTCTTGTTTAAAGGATTAGGCCTATCAACTAATATGCATACATCACATGCAAAACATGTTGAAATTTAGACTTCTGGGACCAAATTTTTGTCTGACCAAACATAATGCGTATGATTAATTTACAATACACGATAGGTATAGTTACTTAGCATATAAGGATTAAATAAGAAAATATATATTCGTCTAACATTAGTCCTCTTTGTCTCGCCTCAAATTAAGTACAAGGAGAAGCTTCAAAGCTTTAATATAATTCAGGCACGAAGAAGATTGCTTTCTATAAAGTTTTTGTATTTGAGAAGGAAGAGAACTGAATAATTGATATTTGATAACAGATGACTTATGGTTTTGATTTCCGACTGGAATCGGTCCGTTTGCATAACCTTATTGTCATGGTGGAATGACCATATTAAAACAACGAATGAGAATTCAGAATTTCATATTTGATTTGTTTTTCGAAGGTAATAAAAGCAAATAGTCTATGAGAGACTTCATGACAGGTCAACAGTATTTGGTAATAGGCGGATTAAATGTAAAAGGCATTTGGCAATATTCCATGTAATATTTCATTGACCCCTTGTTTATGAGTATTTTTTACGGTATGAACAACATATGCAATGGGAATTTTATGCGAAGACAATCTTGCATTCGCCATATGAACCATGCATGACTCCATTTTAGCTTGTCATATTGTACAAGGTCCAGTTGATTTTTAACTTGACATTTTACCTCTCCATCCTTTCTCACCTAAACTTTTTCGTAGGAGTTACCTATTTAACACCGTAGTAAATTCTTTAATCATTGCTTTAATGGATAAACTAACACTGATTTTTTGTGAAAAAAATAAAGCATTATTAAATAATATGATACTTTATTCTGTCGATACTGTTTACATATATTTTAGCATTGCACAAGGTCATGTTTTTCTCAGAGTTTTTATTTGTCTCGTATCGATTGTTTAACATTTTTGTAATGATGGGGTCTTTTCAAAACTGAATATACGGGTATACATGTTTGACTTGTTGAAGGCCATACCTTGGCCTATAAATGATTACATTATTTGAAATCTGGTTGATATTTGTCTAAGTAATTGTCAATTATAATACATCTCCTTTGTTTTTTTTCATCAGAATTCATATGTTAACCAATGTTCACATTTCGCAAATCAAAAAATATGAGACAACATATAATCACTAAGGAAATGCATTAACTGTTATGCATGCATCACTCGTCATGCGAATGCACACTCATTCAAATTGTCACAATTTGGAATAGGACACAAACTAAAAACGTGTTTTGTCTCTTCAAAGTAAGGAAATGTGTTATCTCGCCCCAAGTATATCGATAAAGGTTCCACACATATTAATATATGATAATATTTATACACATTTAAAGCTCTAGGCAAAGTTGAGGGTTAAAATCTTCATAAAATATGGGTAAGGACTGTCTGAACAATTTAGAACATATTCACACCTTTGAGTAACGTTACAGGTTTATCATTTCTCGTTGTAATCTATTAAAACTAATTTCACTTTAAAGTGTTACAAAATGAGATGTTAATTATCTCTGATAGTCATTTCAATAGATGGAATGAAATAGCACTGTAGACTGTACATGTCATTACTGCAATTATTGAAATCTTACTATAACAATTAATATACAATTAAAATCATGAATGTATAGCATTGAGTTGTGCATGGAAAGCACTGAACTATGGGATAACGAAAGGAAACAAATACTAACTTTCCATTGACCACGAAGGCGTGAATGTGGTATAACAATGTTATACATAATTACCTGAGTATGTTTTTAAAAATGTTGCACAAAAATGTCGACATTCACCTAGAGCTAACAAAACCTTTAAACAGACTTATTAAGAAGGGATTTAATTACGATAATGTTGTCAGGTCATTATAGATGTCATATTTTGGTTTTAATTTTGATTCACTTATAGGGTCTTTGCATCGGAAATAAACACATTTATTCTAAACCTAGTTGTTGGCATGATATGGGTTATGTTCTTCCCATATATTTTATGATGGTATGATACTAAACACCTAACGGGAGGGATTGTGCTTGATATTCATATGATGAAGACATAATCTTTCAATCTGTTTAATTGAGGTCTTTTTTTGAAGTCCTTTGTTAATTTATGTATCATTGTCATTTTGTTTAGTTTCTTTTGTTACCTATTCCAACATCGGACTCGGACTTCTTTTAAACTGGGTTTTACTGTGCGTATTGCTGTGTGTTTGTTTTTCTACATTGGCTAGAGGTATGGGGGGAGAGTTGATATCTCAAAAAAACATGTTTAACCCAGCCGAATCTTTGCGCCTGTCCCAAGTCAGGAGCCTCTGACCTTTGTTTGTCTTGTATGATTTTAAATTTTAGTTCATTGATATATTTTGGAGTTTAGTATGACGTCCATTATCACTGAACTAGTACACATTTTTGTTTTGGGGCCAGCTGAAACACGACTCCGGGTGCGGGATTTTCTCCCTGTATTGAAGACCCATGGTGGCTTTCGGCTTTTTTCTGCTCTTTAGTCGGGTTGTTGTCTCTTTGACACATTCTCCATTTCTATTCTCAATTTTATTTCAAACATATCACGTAGTACTGATCGTGTTTTAAATATTAAGTCATTGGATATATATTTCCAAGGGCAAAGTTGAGGTAAACCCTTAGCATTAAATACATTGGTCATAAATTTTATTAGTTATATATATCAATGGTATTATCAATTGTCATATAATGGTAGTTTCCATATAACTCAATGTGTTGTGGTATTCCTTGCATGAACTTCAATATTTACGAGGGTCTAGAAAAGTGTGTCCTTCAGTTATGCAGTGTTTTTTTAAATTTCTTTTAGCTATTTTTTTCTCTTTTCTTTATATTTTTTTACCACAATCCTCTATTCTTTATTTTTTTTTGCCTACTTTTCTCGATTTTTTTGGGGTCCATTTTTCTGTAATATTGGCCCATCATTCCCAATTTTGTGATTCCAAGGACCTTTTTTGAGCAATACCTTCAGTGTTAAAGCTGTTTAAGGAAATTGTTTCATCTGCAAGCAGTGCTTCTACTGTTTTTAAATACGAGCTACCCCTAGAAGCAGCTACGTGGATGACAGTTTCACGTTGTCCTTTTTGTCCTTCTTTAGTCTAAATAAAACAAAATGTAACAATATAAAATTTTGATTTCGTTGTTCAAAAACATGGAAACACCATTTGTTAATAATTTAATTTTGGATGTAAAGTGTCTTCTGATTGGCTGACAGTGTTTTGTCTATCAGCTCATAGACGTAATTTTGTCATGTTACCGTGACGTCATCAACGTTTTTTCATGATTTACTCCAGCTTAAAATAGTATTTAACTGTCAGTACTCTCAGATATGTACGTCCGATATAAAATTTGTTTCATACATTAGTTTTGTAATTGGTTCCATACATTTAGGTTTCAGCCCAGTTCCATACATTTAAGTTTCGGCCCAGTTCCATATTTTTAGGTTTTAACCCAGTAACATACATTTAGGTTTCAGCCTATAGCTCCAAACATTTGGTTTTAATAAGTATCAGACTAAAATGGCTTTAAGCAGTTTTAATTTACCAGGTTTGGGTTAGGTTGAAAGGTGTTGAAATTCATTTTATGTAATAATTGTTTTATATTTGGTAGTAAAGCGTAAACTGTACTGGGTTGAAACCTAAAAATATGGAACTGGGCCGAAACTTAAATGTATGGAACTGGGCTGAAACCTAAATGTATGGAACCAATTACAAAACTAATGTATGAAACAAATTTTATATCGGACGTACAGTTTCCTGTGATTTGAAGAGCAACTGTTATATTTTTTCTGTCTATTCGAAATAACATAAAAAATGTGGTGCACACTTTAAAATAACATGCTACGCGGGTTATTCAGTGTGACAACATTTTTGATGTTATTTCTTCATAGACAGAAAAAATATAACAGTCATTCCTTAACAAAAATAAATTACAACTAAAAACCGTTAACATTTAACTGTAATGGGATTATAAGTTATTATAGAGCTGGCATACCTTCATTTCTAATAATGAATTTTCATTTTTTTAATTGTTCTAAAAGATTGACAAAATTATATAAAAATGAAAAGATATGGTGTAATTGCCAAAGAGACAACTTACTACAAGATACCAAATGAGAAAGAAGTTCACAACTATAGGTCACCGTACAGTCTTCAACAATGAGCAGAAACCATACCGCATAGCCAGCTATGGAAGCCCCGAAATGATAAATGTAAAACAATCCAAACGAAATACAAATATGGTTCACAGCAAGACACGACTACCACTGAATTACGGGCCACTGACTTGAGACAGAAACATACAGAATGTGGCAGGGTTAAACATGTTAGCGAGTGCCCAACCCTCCTCCTATCACGAGACAGTGGTGTAACAGTACAACTTATGAACAAACTATAAAAATCATTTAAAAAGGGCTCAACTCATCAGATTGATACAAAGCAGAAATACAAGAAACAAAAACATATATCGGACGTACATATCTGAGAGTACTGACAGTTAATGACAGCTAGTTCAAAGCTCATAACAACTAATGCAAAATCAAACATCTAAGACTAAAGTATCAATTAGCCCACATCCAAAATCAATAAATTTAAAGTAAAGACATTACTTACAGTCAGAGAAAAACATGACCTTGTGCAATGTCAAAATACAAGTATCGACATATTTTAGAACCGTGAATAAGCATATGTATATGTATATCATGTAACGTGTAACTGGTCGGGGACGTTTTAATATTTTCATCCTCGGGTTTCTACTAGTTTCCTGTGATTTGAAGAGCAAATGCAAACTTTCTAAAGTCAAACAGTTTACGCTTTACTACCAAATATAAAACAATTATTACATAAAATGAATTTCAACACCTTTCAACCTAACCCAAACCTGGTAAATTAAAACTGCTTAAAGCCATTTTAGTCTGATACTTATTAAAACCAAATGTTTGGAGCTATAGGCTGAAACCTAAATGTATGGTACTGGGTTGAAACCTAAAAATATGGAACTGGGCCGAAACTTAAATGTATGGAACTGGGCTGAAACCTAAATGTATGGAACCAATTACAAAACTAATGTATGAAACAAATTTTTAACTATGTAAACTTTCGTATGACACCTTATCAAAAAATATGTCTATAGCTGTCCGAACAATAGGGTACCACTAAGGCATGGTTTATCAGCAAACACTCACTACAATAGTAAGATATGTGTAACACAAAACCTTAGCACCAGCCCTGTTTGGAAATTTGTACCAGCGAACCAACTGTCTTCTATCTATATTCTGTCAGCAGGTTTCATACACTACACTTTGTTTAAAACTACTTCTGCTACTCGTTTTAAACTATTTACGTTCCCTACTTTCCGATGTGAACTGTCTGCTGTCTTCGGTACAAATAACAACTTTCACGATGATGATTGGAGTTTTTAACGACATTGACTGGCTATACAACTTTCTCTGACAAGCTACCCATAATTATTACAAGGAACGCGGACCTCGAAAAGAGCACCCTAGCAACATCTGTACAGGTAAAGCGTCTTATAGTAACCAAGGATAAAGGGATGATTTTCTATGCCGTTTTCAACGATAAAAAGATCAAATGGAAAAATTCATAGAAAAATTGGAAAATACATAACTCATGTAACTGTAGAAACATTATATTATTCTCAAACCGTAAATTCGTAACACCAACAATAATATAAGTTAAGTTTTATTTACTGATCATTCTCCTGGTTTGTCTTTTTGGCAATGCACAGACAAGTGCAAAAACAAACAGACACATCTCACTTGAACATCAATATCAGATAACTATCACTATGCCCGTAAGATTTCTATCATATGTTCGAGTCTTTAAATGTCAAGATGATAACTAATTGTTGTGTTCAAGTACATTTAACATTACCTATCTGAATTTAAACATTGATAATATATATTTCCAGGAAACATTCATATCAATTTTTGAGCAACTGATAGTCTTAATAAAGAAAAGAGAAAGTAAATCAGGTTTACCTCTGCGAAGATATTTGGATTTGCACCATGCTGAAGAAATATTTCTACAATGTCTGAATCATTGTTTAGTACGGATATAAACAATGGCGTCCTCCTTTTATTGTTCTGAATATCGATGCAGTTCTGAATCAACGATGCCTTAGATATTCTGTCCAGTAAATGGCGTATCTGTTTAAAATCATTTTTAAGTGCAGCAACATGTAGACAGCTACAACAGTACAAATGATACAAGATTATACAGTAGTTTAGTAATTAAAGTGACAGCATATAACATTTCTATACGTATTACAGAAGTTTGCATTTAATAATAAACCTAGAAAAAAGTTAAAACACTTTAGACATATTTATTACTATGTGATTTTGACAATGAATACTTACATTGTAATGTATGTCTAGAATCCTAGAGTTTTCTGTAAACATATATTTCGTCATTCCATGCTTTCACATATTATTTTGGGTATAATCGTGAACAATTTAGGAATTTAATGCACAAGAAAAAAGAAAACAATTAAGCGTGATTAATCCCATTCTCTCTTCCTTGATTGTAATATTACCGCCTCTTAATCGAATTGATACTAACCACGAGAAACATGATAAGTTCCACTATAGTGCCTAACAAGATTTTGTAAGGTAGACGAAATTGACCATAAAACGATCGTATTGACTTTTGACGTCCATAATAGGCAGATCGGACATATTTTGACTTTATTTACTGGCTACGTTAGTTTGGGATTTATTGTTTTACAAAATTCCAATGAGACTGAAAAATGTTTTTTTTTTTGTTAAGATAAACAATAATTTTACCTGGCGTAGCCGTGCTTAAAATGTATTTCGGCATTTCTCTTCGAAAAATGAAATTTTAAATGAAATAATACGTCTTATTTGTAAACTTTCTATTTTTTCTCCGCAATAGGCTATTAAAAATAATTTATCTACCGCGTATGTGGAAAATTTTGTGAAAATATAAGAAGTGGCAATTCTTACCTTTCATACCTTTAGTTTTATTGATAAAACATAATATGGACTCGTCCAGTGTCCAGTTTGAAGGTCGTTTAAGTTACTGACGCGTTCATGCACGTTCTGATTTAATCAATTTACATGTATGAAAACCATAACCAGTTTGAAGGTAAATTAATTATAACTTCATCCAATCAAATTGCGTAATTTTCAATGACACCGAGCGGTCCACATTATGAGTAATAGGGGTAAACTGGGTAGGGAGAAATTGACCGATATTTAAAGACCATTTTTTGCAATAACGAATAAAAATTTGTCAACCAAAAGATATGCTATAATTTCAAAAATATGTCGTTCTGTATTGGTATAGTTTTCAGATCTTTAATTTGCGTATTTAAGGCAATAGAAAGTTTGGGCTTCAAAAGTCGGTATAATTATTTACTTTATACAGAAAATTCGCTCTTTTAAAACATTTAATGTTTCACAAATAATACGTGGATACAAAGTTAAATCATTTCATAAAAGACTGCAATAAATTTGATTCTGATTGGTATAGTGGTATTGTCATTTCGTGCGTTGAAATGAACAGTGGTATAGAAAACATCGAATTCCCTCACAAAATGATATTACACACTATAGTGATGCAGGATCTGCCTACCCTCCCTGGTCACATAAGATCCCCACTATGTTTTGGTTAGGTTTGTGATAATCAGTCGTTAGTTTTCTATGGAGTGTTTTGTGAACTTGTATGTCTTTTCGTCTTATTACTTTTTTTGTTTTTTTTGCCATGTCATTGTCCTTATAAATTTTAAATATCCCCTTTGAGGTGGCACCTGCTGTATGGATAATGTAAAACCCACTTTATTGTTCCTCTTCATCTTCAGGTATTGAATAACTCGGAAATAAGACGAGATAATGACAAATGCACCAGCCCCAAAAAAATACAAAACAAAACAAAACAAAACGCAACACAACAAAAAAAAACACAACATTCAAATCAACTACAATACAAATTTAATAAAAGTAAATGAATAAATGAATATGTGCATTCTTATAAGTGTGGTTGTTTTGAATGAATTTTCTACAGCTTTGCAGAACTTCATCAGTTTACATGTGTAAATACTATTAATACTTTAATAAAATGTTTCTGCGTTGGCTGTACTTGCAATGTCCATGTTAGTTTTGATGTTCTTCATTCAGGCAACAATAGTTTATCAATGTTTAAAGACATAAATCATAAAATGACCACAGTGACACCTACACATATCATTTTAACTAAGTCGAGTCGGACAAAACACTGCTCTTTATACTATATGCTATACAACAACCGTCCAGTCTAGAATGTAATTAAGTTAACGAACATAAGAGCTCGATAACTAATTGATGCGACTTGAAGAACTGATGGACTGGAAATATTGGTTAACTAAGTAAAAGGCGAAACGTTGGATACATTTAATACTACCTTCAAAATAGAGGAAAAGAAACCGGGTCAATACTACTATATATGAAAACGAGGCATGTAATATCAAGGTAACAAACATCTTTTAAAAGTCGACGATAAAACGACAACACAATGACTTAAAGTTAAAAATAGTACGAAAAAGATAAGAATAGTCTTCAAAACACTACATGAAAAAAAAGACTAAGTATCTCGAATCCAACCAATTCTATTTGTGACTTCGCAAGCTCCGAAATCGTTTAACGATCCTGTTCGATTATAATTTAGTTATTTTTACACCCATATGAATATTTGTAAACAAAAATGTAATAAAAAAGTACCTTTAATTGCTACAAGAAAGTCCTGCACAAATTCATCACTTACGATACGAGATACTTACGTATCACCTTGGTCATTCATTGACGTTATCTGTTCTAGGGTGATTTCTGGGGTTTCTTTGACTAGAAGAATATAAAAACATTCGGATATTTTCTTTCTGCCTAGTAATATATTTTGCTTTAAGTTTTGCATATTTTGATTTCAATGTCAATTAAACTTTCACCTATAATCATTATACATTAAAGATACTGTCAGTTAGTCGAGAAAAGGACTTATTAAGATAAACGATAGATATAAGAAGATGTGGTATGAGTGCCAATGATACACCTATCCATCCAAGTCACAATTTGTAAAAAGAAAACCATTATAAGTCATAATACGGCCTTGAACACGGAGTCTTGTCTCACACCGAACAGCAAGCTATAAAGGGCCCCAAAATTACTACAAACAGGAAAACCAACAGTCTAATCTATATAAAACAAAAACGATAAACGAGAAACACTTATAAACCACATCAACAAACGACAACCACTGAACATCAGGTTCCTGACTTAGGACAAGTGCAAACAAATGCAGCGGGTTTAAACGTTTTAATAGGTACCAACCTGCATCCTTACTTGAATGGATAGTGTAACATCACAACATAGAAAGACACACTATAAAATATAAATTTAAATGGCTTAACTCAATCAAAAGACATATTAACACAAGCAAGTGAACATAAACTGAACAAATACATTTGATCTATGACACAATGTAAATACAAAATCAATAAAATAAGGGGTGAGAAAAACAACATTAACCTTGGACAAAATGCCGCCAAATAAAATAATGTACACAGGTAAATGAAAATAGTTTTGTTGTAATGTATACGGTAATAAAATACAGAAATATTTTTCGTAGTACGAGAACAGAAGTGATTGATTGATTGTTGGTTGCTTAACGTCCAGTGGCAAATATTTCATGCATATTCAGGACGAGAACAAGTTCACAATAAATACAATAGCTAGGTTCTGTAATAGATTTAGGGATTAAGGTCGGAGAAATTTTGACTGCCACGGGAAATGAGGGTATATTGGATAGGGACAGAAATTTAGCCTTGCAACAGGTCACCTACGGACCCCTCACAGAGTTGTTGCAAGGGTTCTTAACGTGCAAAGAGCGTGGCACTCTCTTTACACGAGGCATCGGATTTAACGTCCCCATTCTGACCGGACGTGGCTGCAAATTTGTACATCCCGCACAGCCAAACGGACGCCCCACTTTAGCACGGGTTTTACTGCCGGTCGGAGGAAGACCAATGGTGACCATACTTCTATTCCCCAGTCACCCTTGGGGGGAGAACAGAAGTGAAAATTTATAGTAATACCAAACACTTATCAAAGCTGGTATATATATATATATATAAAAAAGAGCGATTTCCGCTCTTTTAGTTCAAAATTGCCGTAAAATTTAGGATGTGGAATACCGTTTTTAATACGTTTTCTACAGTTACAGTCAAATTTTCTACTCTTTGTATCTATGAAATAATTTAGTAAAAGTTTTAAGTAATTTAGGGTAACGAAGTCCCTGACTTAATAATTTACCAATGATGCATTGATTACGTTCGTTAAAATCTATGACATCACTACACTCCGGGGAATAACGAACGAGTTGGGATATATAAACACCGTATGATGGAGCCAAAGGAACATTGCCGTCTAAAAAATGAAAATTAACAATAGGGAATGAAAAATCGTCTCTTTTGTCGTAAATTTTAGATTGGAGTTTCCCTTTAGAAATTGAAATGTCTAAATCCAGAAAAGGACAACTACTGCTGTTTATGTATGATCTATTTACAAAAGATAAATGAAAGTACCTCCAAATTTCCTTTTCTTCTTTTGTGACTCGCTGAAAAAGTAATATTGCAAGAAATAGAGAAAAGAGATACACACACTGTGTCACACTGAATAAAAATACTCCCTTCTACCCAAAATTATAATGAAAATAAAAAATATTTTGCCTTAAACAAACACAAAATGAAAATGAAAATACACGTGTGTTACTAGTATATTTATCTTTTTTTTTGTTATAGTCTTACAATAATCAAGTTATGAATCAAATTCATTATTGCTTATAAGTTGTTAACCAAAAAGAGAAGTTTTTTTCTCATCTGAAGTAGATTAATGATGAAAGGGTAGATACGCAAAACAGTTGTTCTGTTGTTAAACATATTTAAAGTCATATGAAAATTCATATGTTGTTTTATAACTAAATGGCTAGTTGTTATTATAAAGCTTATTTACATATAAACTTTTTTCTCAAGAAAATTCTTTAATTTGTCCAAATTTAGAAGAAATGTACTTTATTTTAATTATTGGCTTCCCTGACAATGATTCGCCGACATTTTCCCCGTATGCAGTGAACTCGACGTGACCTTTCCCGTACAATTCTGATGATCGCAGTACACATTGCTCCGTCATTGAAATTAACTTTATCATATTGTGCATGTTATACACGCTTCTTTGTTGATTGTTTAATAAGGGAACAATCCGTAAACTTCGGCTTCAAAAACACGACAATTATAAATTAGCTGTCATATTTTCACATCAAAATAGACCGAGTTAAATATTGTTTTGGACGATTATACGATATGGATGGGTAAAAAATGATAAATTGTGCACAGAAGACTAAGTTTATGATATATATACATGCATTTGTTCAAGAATTTGATTAACATTTTGTTTTCACCAGTCACTCGTTTCATATGACTTTAATTATACCATTTATTTTGTGGTTCGTTAACTGTTGGCGTGGTCGTTTGTACTGTTTAATATTTTTGGTTGCTACAGCTTTCTTTTTATATGCTTTTGATCATTACTAAAGATAAACCAAATACCTTCGCATCATGCGACCTTCCTCTGGTATCAGTCTTTTGCGTGGTCGCCCTTTTTTACTCTGCCCTTTTGCAATTTTTATTTGTGCTACTCTAGGTTTGCTGTGTGCTTCACAATATGCCTGATACAATTAAATTTCGAATATAAATGCTCCACATGTTTATAATAGAAATGTTTTTCATATTTCGAATTATGTTTTCCAAACTTTTTATTTTTGTAAAAAAGTATCTTACTTATACGTCATCATTTATCTAATATTTTTACTTGTCCCATTCGTTAAAATTTAATAAGATGCATTGATCTGCTTTAAAATTCAACGAAAATACAAAATAAGATAAAAAAAGGTAAGAATTGTCTGATACATTTGTCTCGTGAACTTGTATTGACAGCGTTTTGAAAATACCGTTAGGTATACACCCCGGTTAGATTTGGTTAACAATGCATCGCCATCAACTTGCCGAGGTGTTACAAAGATGACGTAAGTTCATTTAAAAAAAAGGTAATACTGTATGCCAGTGTATTAAAATTGTATTCTAAATCTTACCATAAATCTTAATTCTGGTTCATGAATAGTTTCCATTCGCAATTGTTTTTCAAACCCACATCTACTGTGGAAGGATTTGCAGCAGCCTTTAACACAACATTGAATGCAAGCGCCACCTTGTTTTTTACAGAGACTGCATTTCAACTTCAACCGTCCTTTCTGAAAATATAACGAACAGATTTAATATGTGAAACAAAAGAAGGTCTTATCTAGCATGCAAAGTGTTACGTTACATACATTAAGGGTTTTGTAAATATTGTTCTTAAAACAGCGTTTGCTATATCCTTTTCAAATCTGCATGTATCACAAGGATAATACTAGTAGTTACAAACCTTAACAAATTGTGGATTAAAACGCATAAATAAAGTAGTATACCGGTGTTCAAAAGTCATAAATCGATTGCGAGAAAACAAATCCGGGTTACAAACCAAAACCGAGGTAACACATCAACTATAAAATGGTGGGATGAACCTGGTTTAATGGCATGCCAAACCTCCCGCTTATGACAATGTTAAAAAATATCGCTAAAACACTACGTGACAGAAATACAACACAAACACACGCAAGAACATTCATAATAGAGAAACGCACACACAAATTATATAATAGTCGACACAACACAAATGATATCACAATTCAAATATTTCTCTGATTTTTTACAATGAATTGTCGGTGAGACATTAAAACTAAGTTGATTATTAACTTAACCATTGTCAGGCAATTTATAAAGATAACAGGTTGCTCACGGTAAGAGGACTGCAATAGGTAAATGATATGCCGTTATCCGATGAATGAGCACTTTCAACAGTTCAGTACATAAATTGAGAGGTAAAATAAACATTTGAAGTGATGGGTGGTATATGAAATGTGTGATGTCAATTTTGTTTTATGATATGATTATATGTGATAATATGGTTAACACAACATGTTCATTCAAGTTGATTAAAAAAGTAACATAACATAAATACTGAACTTCAACATGTTCAAGTGACAAATCAAATCGGAAAGGCCCTTGTCAAATGGCAAAATCAAAAGCCTTAACACATCAAACGAATGGAAAACAACTATCATACTTCGGAATTGCTTTTATAGCGGGTTGAACCTTTCACTTGTATGACAGTCACATACAATCCCATAATATTGACAACAGTGTGTCAAGAAAACAAACAGACATTAAAGGTCTAAAATGTCATCAAAAATAGGTGAACAGCAGTCAACATTGTTTAATAATCTTAACCACTATTAAACAAACAAATACGTCAAAAAAAGAAAAGCAAATGGCATACAGACTAAGCACATAGCAAAATGAAAGACAAGAATACAAAAAATAACCACAGCACAAAAACGCATTTGCGCAGTACCGCCAAAAGGGACTAAACAGTAAAGGCTATAATTTACAAAGACAAATAAAAGAACACTATAAGTCGTAATTAGGATGAGAAACAACGACAATACATAGAATCTATACTTCAAGACCATCATTCATTATTTGTGAAGTTGATACGGAATATTTAACTGCAAGGTCTTGGCATTTTCCAATGAACCTTTATAAGAAAAAGGACAAGACGTTCTTTGACATAACTCTGGTTCATCAACTTTCTGCTCAGACACTGGTGACGTTACGTTAAGTCTGACTAGCAGCTGCATGCTCTTGAATACCGATTGAGTTTGGGAATGTATATCCCATATGCAAAATGAAGTTGGTATATTGCTACTGAGTTGGAGCAATTTATAATTTCAAATTAAAATCGTCTCGTTTGTCATAAAATTGTGGTACTGAGATGACTACTTATTTGAGGTATAAGTCTAAAAATGAGACAGAGGAAGCCGTGTCTGTCGTTTCTTAATTTCTAGTTCAGAAGGGTATATAAATGGAACCCACTGAGAAAAATTTGATTGTTAATGGAAAGAACATCATCAATATATCTCAATGTGAAATTAAATGACCAGACTTCTTAGATCTACTTATTTTTGACAAGTGTGAAGGAAGTCCGACTTATATAAAAATAGGAAGAGATCGTCAATAAGAGGCGCACATTTCGTTTTCTAAAGGAATGCCTCTAAATTCAACAAATATGATGTCAATAAGAATCTCCAGCATACTGATCACTTGTTTCTCTGTGTAGCATTTTTGCATTTTTGTTCACTATTAACAAAATATGCTGCATAGTTTCCCTAAGTAATACTAGTACTAGTACCATCTTCTTTTTGAAAAGCATTGTTGATTATTTCTTTTAGACGGTTTTTCAATTTCATATATGGTGAATGATGGTATACAGGGTTGAAAAATCAAAAGTTTTGATAGAATTTATTTCACTACACGAATAAACAGTTTCAAAGTATTTCTGAAGACCCTCTTTCACTGGGACGGAATTTTTGTCAGTCTAATGAACAATTCCTTTGTAAAACATAAAGATGAGGTGGTAAAGTACCGTTGATTAAATTATGTGAAGCTTAGGTATCAATACAAACAAGGTAAAAGAGAGGCGAAAGATACCAGTAATTGACTAAAAGCATGTATTGCCTTTGTACAGGGGCACCAAATTCTCGAATTAAAGCGAGATAATTGTGCATTGTAATGAGTAGAAATTTTGTCAATAGTAAACTACCCTTTAGATCATGTAAAAGAGAGGCGAAAGATACCAGAGGGATATTCAAAATCAAAAACAAACTGACAACGCCATGGCGAACAATGAAAAAGATAAACAGACAAACAATAGTACACAAAACACAACATAGAAAACTAAAGACTGAGCAACTCGAACCTCATCAAAAACTTGGTGTGATCTCACGTGCTCCGGAAGGTAGGCAGATCCTGCTCCGCATGTGGCACCAGTCATGTTGCTAATTTTTGTACAAACCCGGTAATAAGTCTAACTTGGTATGTCACATTAGGAAAAAGGGGACGGGATTGTAGTTAAGACATTAGGAACATATCCGTTATCATATGTGGAACTTATATCCAATAACGGCCAACCAACTCGTGATGGCGTCCGTAAAACTTACGAAATGACGATTTCAACTTCACCACTTAGCACGCCTAGTTTGACATGGCTAATAGTTCCTTTGTGAGCACCAACTTTCTATCAATAAATTCATGATTGTAAATACAAGCACTGGAATATCGTATCAACTGGGAGATATATACTCCATATGCAGGCGCTGCTGAAATATTGCTACATAGAAATGGAAAGTTCAAAATTGGGAAGCTGAAATCATCTGTTTTCAACCGTTTTGTTTTCAACCGACCCTCATTGTCAATTTCTAGATGAAAGTCAAGATATGATACAGACATAACTGTATCTGTTGTATCCGTTATCGCAAGTTCGATTGGATAGATACGTTCAACAGAGTCACCAAATTTTGAAATATTAAGTGAGGGAACATCATCTTTATTGTGGAAAGTAAAGTTAGTGATCAGATTGTCTTCCAATGTTATGTTCATTGAAGCAATGAAGGACTTATGATTGGCCAAAATCTCATCATTGCATTTATTGACCTATTGTATTTGTTTTGATTATTATTTTTTTCTTCCGCCAAATTTTGTTCTCGCGTAAAATTTCGCTAAGATATTTCTTATATAGTATCATACAGTTTATGCGCTTTTTATATTCACACATTCTAAGCCGAACAAATTCTTTGTAAGAGTTATCTCCCTATTCACTGTTTATCAAGTGTGTGCATCTCCTTCGTAACAAAAAAAAGATATCGACATCGAAATTGTTCGTTACATCCTCAGAAATTTTTGGCTAATTTGGATCGAAGCGATTCGATGAAATTTTATAGGAGTTATCTACCTTTACCAAATAAATTTGTCGGTATGTTTTTTTTAACTCATAAACCGTTAACCGTATAACCATGGAATCTTTTTATTTGAGGTCCTTAGGACCTAATTTAGAAAATGAGGTCAAGCTCAAAGGTCAAGGTCAAGTTCTCAAGTTTGACTTTTCCTTGTTTTTGCATTTTCTCCAACACTTTTAAAGATATATATGAAACAACAAGTGCAAAATGTTTGCTTTATTGCAATGAAAATATGTTACATTTGGTTTGAAACAATCTAATGGCATCTTATAGGAGTTAGTGCCCCTGAAATGTCCAATTATAAGGTTAATTGATTATTACTTCAACTTTGTTCATTATAAAGCCCTATGACCTTTTACAAAAGGTTGGATGACATATTACCATGAAAAATGACAACCGGAAGTGACCTTCAGAAAACCGGAAGCAGCCATTTTTGCACTATCTTCATTGAAAAGTATTCGGAATCCATATATTTTGTAATTTTAATACATTAACTTATCACTGAAGACTAGAAATTACTTTCGATACACCGGAAGTGGCCAATTATCTCCTGGTTTACAAGCAAAAGTATATAGAAACTATATATTTTTGGATCAGTGTGAAAGAAACTATTATATGAGACCGGAAGTGACATTGACTTCACCGGAAGTAGCTAATTATCTCCCTTATTTCACTCAGGAGTTTATAGAAAACATTTATTTATCGCATCAGTATGAAGAAACTGATGATAAGATGCCAGTTTTAACTTTGAGTAAACACGAACTTGCTTCTTTTCAATAAATTTTAAAAATTGCTGTGGAAATGTTCTCTGAACAATTGGTTTTTGATTGTCAAATGATATGTTTTTGTATGTGCTCATTAATTCCTAATATTTTTACAAGTACCATACATTAATCATTGACCATTGTATTGATAAAGTGAGGCGGAAGATACCGAAGGAATATTCAACCACATATTAAGTCGATGGTAAACTGGCAACGCCATGGCAAAAATAACGAAAAACAACTATAAAACAAACAGCAGCGTATAAAACAAAACATAAGAAACTATACAAAACAAATCAAGATTGCGCAAGTGAGAGATTTAGCTAGATATAAAACCAGGTTTAATCCATCATTTTCTACATAAGAAAATGCCTGTACCAAGTCAGGAATATGACAGTTGTTATCCATTCGTATGATGTGTTTGAGATTTTGATTTTGCCATTTGATTTTGGACTTTCCTTTTTGAATTTTCCTCAGAGTTCAATATTTTTGTGATTTTACTTTCTAGATGAACCCTAACAAAAAACAAGGGTGATCTTATGTGCTCCGGAAGAGTTTACAGATCCTGCGTCACACACTACTACTATTTATCACATTGATAAACTATGCCAAATAATTTTGAATACCACGTAATAGCTAATTAGTGATTTATCCTTTCCCAACCCAAAGACATCGCTAAATTCGTAAATAATCGGTCATGTAAGTTTTCTTTCACCCTAAAACGTGACCGAATGTGCAATTGATAAAATGCAACACGTTCTCAATAAAAAGAAAAGACGCAACTGTTCTTGGAATAAATGACACAAAAATTTGGAAATCGAAAAATCTCCCCCCACACAAAAAATAACCACTTAAAACTAATGCAAAATCAACACAAAGGGAGATCTCAGGTGCTTGAAACTCTCAGTTTTATAGCAACCTTATGTAAAGGAAAACTTGATAGGAAATACAAGCTCTGGCATAACGCATCAACTGGAAGAAACATATTCCGTATGCAGGCGCTGCTGGAATGTTGCTACATAGAAATAGAAAGTTTATAATTGGGAAATCATCTCTTTTGTCATAAAGTTATATTTTTAACCGACCATCATTTTCCATTTCTAGATGAAAGTGAAGACATGTGGAAGATTAAACTGTATCTAATGCATACCTTATTTCTAGTTCAATAGGACACATGACCTGGTTTTCCTTCTTCTTAAGTGCCGTTTAAGTATATGTTGAGTTTCGACATGAATACCTAATTCATTTATCTAGCAGTTTCTGTAATGTGATTTACACACAAAAACGACGTTATTTGGGGATTATTTGCGGGAAAAAGACCATATTTGTCATGGAGGTTAGACAGGTGTTTTGCTACACTTGGATCTTTAAGGATTGATGTAGTATAGGTATCCATAGTATAGATATTTATACACGACAGGGCTAGTAGTGCGGTGACTGAGGGAAGATTTTTCTTGAATTTAATCTCCCCATCGAACACACACCTATATAATATATTATTCGAGAGAAGAAACCTTGTACTATAACAATATGCCTGTCGTAAGGACCTGATATGGTCACATTTTTTTTTAAATTGAGGTCTAAGGTCATCTTTACAAATCTGTTTAAATTTTGAAGGGTTTCAATTTTGGCATTGTTTTCTGTTTCTCAAATCTGTCTAAATACAAACGGTACTGTGTTGGCTTTAGTAATGAATGTTTTGAATACATAAGCCTAAGTCATAAATGTTTTTTTTCACAAAAAAAAAATTCCCAAAACGACGTTTTATAAACAAAACTTCAAAAATCAAGTTTTCGAACCATAAAATGTTTAGGTTATATTAATCTTATAAATTATTTTAATTTCCGGTAAAAAGTAAGTGTCATAAAGTACAATTATTTTCTAAACTAGCATATTGGGTGAAGTATCAAACCAGAAGCAAAAGTACACTGCAGTCAAATATGACCTAAAATTGAATATGCGGATACTTTTATGTTTATAGACTACTCGTTGCTGCAGTTTTTTTTCCCTCACAATTATTGCTGCTTCCATTGTATTATCTACTGTTATGTATTTTGCCATGGTTAATGTCTATTACACGATCAGTTTTACGCCCGTAACCCCCCTTTTTCCCCTTGCAACGTTCCACATACTTCTGAAGGTCTTCAATATAAAGATAAGAAGATGTGGTATGATTGCCAATGAGACAATTCTCCATGCGAAACCAACTTACACAGAAATTAACTTCTATAGGTCACCGTACGACCTTCAACAATTAGTTAAAACCGTTAAGCATAGTCAGCTCGTAAAGTCCCAGAAATGGCAAATGTAAAACAATTCAAACGAAAAATCTAACGGCCTGATTTACGTACAAAATAATGAACAAACGCAAATATGATAAACAGAAACAACCGACAACCACTGAATTACAGGCTCCTGACTTGGGATAGGCACATACAAAATGTGTTTTTCCCATACAGTTGTTGGTCAAATGTCTGAATAGCATGATCTTGTCCAATAGGCTTGGTCATGTCCAACAATTTGTTCATGGTAGTTTATACTGTTGACATATAACTTGGCTTCAAGTCAATAATGGGTGGCTATGAAACAACTGATAATTATGGCCTGACATCTGAGAGAGAGCTATTGTCCGAAGTTGGGGAGTGTCAGATGGTAATGCAAAAGGTAATCAAAGAATACCTCTAGATAAAGATCTCAATAACACCTATAACATATCCTGTGAATGTGTTCTTTCTGTAGCACAAAGAGATGTTTTTCCAAATGCACTGGAACTCTGGGTAGTTCTGTTCGAATTTTTGGTTGATGGAAAACAGCACAATTCATCATGGGCATGGCATCCTCGGTCAGTGTCAACGATCTCTCGTCGTTTTGTTTTAGCTTAACCGATTCAATATAAAACTTTTTCGCATAACCGACTTGCTAAACCGTTGTATGAAGGACAACAGCAGAATGCAATATTTGTTCTATATTTGTGTCTATTACTGTTGACATTGATGTCTGCATCTTAGAGATTTTTGAGGTCAGTATTTAATTGACTTGCAGATGATATGGTATCTCCAATGGTAATGTTGCTACTGAATATTATGTTAGATTTACCTTGACCCTGTTGAGGTTGTATGACAACTGATGAGTCGCTATCCAGTTTCCAAGTAGAATATTTTAACTTAGAATCAGTAGGAAGGAAAGATCAATATTTATCAAGTAAATTGTCATAAGGAATGTTTTGTTCGCAATGAAATCTTTATCAATAGCCAATATAAAATTAGAAAAAGCAGTATCGTGATCTGTGATTTCTGCTTCCAGAGCTTAAGATTCTATTTTTTTTTTCATTTTTAGCGTATATTTTGTAATGCAACCAGAACGATATAGTGCTTAGAGTTCAAAAGATGAATGATAAACTATTTCAACTTTCAAATTATCGTCATTGCGTTCTGCCACGGCCAATATATTCTCAATACGCCCATCTGATTCAAACTTGTAGAGAATCCGATCTTCCTTGAGTGCTTTGTTGTAACAAATTAAACAAGAATTCCAGTCGAATATCTGACTTCTAGAACGCGAAAAAAAACCACCCGAATCTGGGGGACACCATCCGATGATTGTCCGTTGTCAGTTTAGAAGCTTCCTTACACTTAAAGAGAGAATAATTCTGATCACTGTTGTAAATTTTGTAGCATGAACGATGGTATACTGCAAGCATTTATTCAAATTCACAACTATCAAATGAAACAAATTCATCTATAAACTTAATGTACACCTCATCCAATCGTTTGTGCATTGCAGATATAAAAGTCGACATCCCTTTACTAGTAAATAGACTCAAACTATCAGTCTATGTTTTTTGACATATTATGCAATGCGTGAAATTAACAACTTTTGTCTTTTATTTGGACTTGACGGATCAAGTTTCAACGGAAATGACGAATCGTAGATGTCGCAGATTTTAAATGAAACTATCCGCCAATTATTTTGATTTTATACAATAAGACGTTTCTGACAAAGTGTATTTTACGGATTCTTGCAAACAAATAAAATATGAACATATATTTATACAAACTTTGTACATACATTAGTGCACTTAATTGAAAATAATAATATATGATAGCTAAAAAGGTAGTAATTTCATATATCAGTTGAGTTTAATAATCCACAAAATGTGATGGAAGGGAATTGATTAAGTTCCGTGATGAAATTGCAGTTTTTTGCTTTATTCTTTTTCCGTTGATATCTCCAGCCTTTTGTATATGTAGGTTCTGAAATGTTTATTAGTAACAAGTTTTATGAAGTACTATATGCTAAAACTATTATGGGATAGTTTTGACTACTACTATGAAAAAGAAACTAAAGTTTGTGTATGAATTTGCAATAAAAAATGACTTCACTTTTAAACATTCAAAACTTTTCTAATTTAGCAGATTAGAATAAAATGAAATACTGAATAAAATATCTTGACATATGATAATAGCTAGGGAAAAATATATTAATTAAATGTAAGCAAATATATTCAAATTGTCTTTGTAAAAAAGGGGGTTGTAAACTTTCCAATATACATCTAGTCATTAAAACGATGTATTATGAAATAAGTCTAAATCCGCCTTATGTGAATCTGACGGTCATTTTATATTTCTGATTATTCCAAATGTCCGAATAAGCACATTTGAGAGATTAAGGTAAAGTTTGAAAATTTCACTATGTTCATTAAGTACATACAGATATCTTATCAAGACTTTCCAATTTCTCCAGCTTTTCCCCATCTTCAAACTTTATACATGGAAGCCACCATACACACTGTACATGCACCCATTCTTTTCCGTCTCTAAAAACAAAAATACTTTTCAGACAGACGAAAATGCGATATTTTTCTGTTGAATTTGAAAAATAAATGTTTCAAATAACTTCCTTCTATATCCACAGAGACAAGTCTTTCAAATGTCTGTTACGGTATTTTTTTTTTACTCTTTACATGTATAAATTTAACTTATTAATTTTGTATAGATTTGTATGCGTATGAAAAATAAACGTGAACACCAACGATAAAAAAAAGAAATTGACAGTAATGTTACGTTATTTCTTGTTATTTGACAAACATCTGATAAACACAGGATGTTAAACATAACCTTGTTTGTTTCATATTTTGTAAGTTTTTACATTCGATCGTTACAAGTTCTTGTGCTAAACTGAATTTTATTTCAGATTAAACCAATATTTGTTTCATCAAAATTTTCGTCCTGCCTTTTTATTTCGAATTCCTTCTATGCCCCTATAAACTGTAATGGTTGCTATCATAGTAATTGGCATTTTGGGGAGGCTTAAACAACACACCTTGCTATTTGCATATCCAGTAAACAGTGAAATGTGAAATGCAAATAACATTTATAAGAAAAGTCTGTATAATTTACGACCATTGGATTGTTTAAAGAACAAAGATAAATGACACTTTCTGATATTTTTATTTTTCGTTTCATTTATTTTGTTATTTTCTTGAAGAGTAAATAAGGCCAAATTACCACTGTGAAAGTTATTTCAATAAATTAAATGTAAAAAATCTTAAAAATAAAAATGTAGGATGAACCAATAAAAAAACATACTTTTTTCTTTGAACGTTACGAACAGTCGTTCTATATAAAAACTTCACGTTACGAACGACATCTCACAGTTACGTACGGTTTATTGTTTTTTTTTTACTGTCGTATAAAACCATTATTTCGTTATTCTATCACCAGAACGGTCGATGTTCGTGTTGTCCTACAAATTATACAGACAATTAACAATTTTCTCTACAAACAATGCTTTTGATCAAAAGTATTTAGGAAATACAAAATCTAATCGGCACTGTCATCTGCCATATTGGGCCGTTCGTAACGGAAGTTACGAACAGCCGCTTTCCCCCATTGATAGCGATTTCCGCGCTTTGAGTACAATATTACCGTAAAATTTAGAATGTGTTTTTAATAAATTTTCTGCAGGTGTAGCCAAATTTACGATTCAAATCTTTGTATCAATGAACGAATTAAATAAATATATTAATTATTTTTTGGTAACGAAATCCATGACTTCATAATTTGTCGGTGATGTATTGATTACGTTTGTTTAAATCTAGAACATCACTACACACACGGGCATTACGAACGAGTTTTGATATATAAACACCGTATTATGGAGCGAAAGGAACAAATGTATATGAATACCTTGTTTTCACCATTGCCCCTTTATACTGGTTACACAAAACACACTTTGGTTGTACTCCTTCTAAACAAGGTTTACAAATCCAATCTTTTTCAGGTAGTACTGGTATGTTATAGCACTTCTATTTAAATGAAGTACAAAAAAGAACAATGACAAGTTTATATTTATAGAAATATATCAATGTGTACATTAATTCAAGAATTTGCGTAGTGTTTGAGTGAACAATAACTGCTGTTAAGTCATAAGTTAAACATTGTTATGATATCGATAAGTGACTCTTTTAATTACATACACATTTAATGGATAACGACGAAAAGGTAATTCGTATTCTAAGTATTATTATGTCTTGACAATTGTTTTGTTTTTACAAAACAAGATTTTATTCAAAAACCGCTTTTTATTTGTGACTTTTAAATTGTGATTGTGATTTTTCATGTTATGGTTATGTTTATACACACTTACAAGTGAGAGGTTTAGCTAGCTATAAAACCAGGTTTAATCCACCATTTTCGACTTAAGAAAATGCCTTTAACAAGTCAGGAATATGACAGTTGTTGTCTATTCGTTTGATGTGTTTGAGCTTTTGACTTTGATATTTGATTAGAGACTTTCCGTTTTGAATATTCCTCGCAGTTCAGTATTTTTGTGATTCTACTTTTTGAAACTTCATTTGCTACCTGAACCGTTCCATCAATATTTCTTTTTAGTGGTGGGAGCAAAATATTATCTCTATCTCCAATGGTGATGACGCGAATGTTTAGATAAAAAAAGTACCTGTCGACAACATTTAATTTTGTCATTGACTTTTCTTTATCAAAGGAGTTTAATCAAATATGAAAAAAAAATTGACAGTTTTAATTTGCATTGCACAAAATATTATATGTTTTACCTGATGAACTAGAACATTGCACTCATCACAGAACACCATCTCGTCGCCATCATAATTATCCTTCTATAATCATAAATCAAATCTGCATACTATATATCTACTCGTGATAATAACGATCACTGGTGTATATATAGTATGCATTTCTACGTAAACATAATTGAATAAAAACAAAAGTATTAAATATCAAGCCAATCACTAACAATGATCACGAAACCCTTAAACCTAACTATTGAAAATTTGCAAAGAGAAACGTGTTTACCATATACTGATTGAATAATTATCTCATCTATTTTATTAAAATCAGATTCAATAGTTGCGCATAATGTTGTCCCGGCAACATTATCTGTCAGATTTTGAGCTACGTGTATGGTTTTTTATCGTAAGAATCTTTATGTACACGTATTTGAATGTTTCAATATTGAATATTGAATAATAGTGATGCACTGTTCACATGGTTCATTGTTTTGATAAATGCTAAATGAATGGAAAGTTGAATTTGAAAAAAATGATATATTCCAAAATATTCACATTCAAACATCATGAACATTTTGGATGCCCAGTAAATATATATCAACATTTAAATAGAAATAAAGTAAAAGATAAGATGTTATGATTGGTATGAAATATCTATTATTTCTTTCATTTTGTAAAAGTTTCGGTTTAATATTTCGGTAATGAGAGAAATTTGATAATGTTTAATGCATGTCTATAGCAATCGTTTTAAAGCAAGAAAAGAATGCACTCCTAATGGATGCGTATTTTTGCCATCGATAATTATCGCAAAAAGTACTCTTAAGCTTCGCCTTATGTCGACACATTTTATAATATATTGTCGACATAATTATCTCGGCAACTCGACTTCACGACAGCAGAAATGAGTATGAGTTTCCATTCACATCCATTTTATATATATGCATTTATAAATCTACATTACTAATTTTACTTGCGACGTGTTATCTCCATTCTAATGAAACTAATAGAAAACAACGTCAAATCATACATTTAAAATTAGCCATACGTGGTCTGCGCCTGCGCGTAAGTTTAAATTACATCAATTGTGAATTGATGCCATGAAAATTGGTTATGTTATCCTATCAAAATGAACGTTACTAACGATGTAACATTATAATTCATATTATTATCTTCATAAAGTGAGAAGTATCATTATTAATCAACCCGTATTCATCCGTTTTCATAAATCAGCGTAAATCACATTGGTTTGAAACCCCAAATCATGGCTTTGGATATGGCGTAGTACGAATGGACGATGTAAGACGATAAGTCATAAAAAGGATTCACACGACCCTGAAAAGTTATAATGGTACAACACGCTAATGATAAGAAATTGTAAGATGATGTTTTATCTAAAATCTTGTTTTCTTAAACATGAATACTCACGTATCCACAAACATCGCAAGGAGGATCCTCAGATGACTCCTCTGTCTGTTCATGTTCACTTGCTGCAAAATCCATCAATAATAAATGTTATAGTTCAACTGTTTTATCCATCTTCTTAAGGTCCATCTCAATACCTAATTGATAGGGGTAACCGCTGGAATTTTGATACCCTACCCTTTTCATATAATTTAGATTTTTAAAATGTATACCTTTTCATATATTGCGTAGGTAAAAATGTTACCGTTTCCCATATTTTTTTCGGATTCATGTGGTGTGCAATGTTAGAGAATATCAAAGTGTCATAAAAGAGAAAATTTTGGTTGATAAAAACACAGCCGGGAACACCAAGAAAGCTGACAGACGAAGCAGTTATGGGAATTTTATTGACCATTTCATTATATTTCTGATAGTTTTCCCGACCTAATCACATATATTTGCAAGCTTGAAAAGGCGACATATTCCAGTGGCACAACCTATCACATTATCATTTGATAAAGGCGTACTGATGACAAGATACACAGTTTTCCCTGCCGTTTCAAAATCTCTCTGCTTGAATCCGTCCGCTTTCTTAATACTACCGGGAACTGTACAATGACGAAGTTCATGTGTGATTATGACTCGTGTATATAGCAAATCCCAAATACACCGTGTGGTGGTGCGACTGACAGGGGCGAAACATACTGATTAGGAAAGGAAACAGGTAACATGTGACATTTACTATTGGAATTGGTATCGAATTCGACCCTGAACTTGTTAATTATTGGTAATATCAATTATATATAAAACAAAATAGCCTGGAATGGTATAGTTTTTAATAAACATCATTGTCCTATATTAGTTACATACAAAGTTGAATTCTTTGAATCGTCGGTTTAACGTCATGTCGGCTAACAAATTGGACCTAGTTATTCTAGTAGTATAGATGATTGGGTTTGAGGGCAAGTTTATTGTTCTTGATTTGCCAATTATTGATGAAGGGACAGCAGAGGTCAACATGTGGTTTCATGTGATAGATCGCACATATTATTTTGATATCAAATTATCAGTTGTGATTCTTTCCCTTATATTCCATTGTATCCATTATCATATTGTCCTTCTTTATATAATATTGGATTATTTTGATTTTATTTTACTGAAAAACATACTGATGGTTTCAACTTTGACATGTTTGGCAGTTGGGTCAGTAAACGTAACTGATAATTATATTTCCCATAGGCGGTAATTGTAACATTTTCTTCTGTAGCTCAGTCCATATCGTAAATTTGATGTATGATTGCCCGTTTCGAAGCTGAGACATTTTCACAAATGTGGTTAAATTTTCGTGGTACGAAGTGGTGTGATTAGTTTATCCGTAAATTAACCAATCCCGAAAATACTTTAATGATGGGGCTCCTCTTGGCAAAAAATCCTTTTTTTTCACACAATAAGTTCTTTGAAAATTTAATACTTTGCATACATTTAATAACTCAATACTTTTGTAGTTTTTACACATTTATTCTATGGTTCTCTACTTTTAAAAATCAACACAAATAGTTAAGCTCGGTTGACAAATATCACTTCACAGAGATTTTTTGTTTACATACAATTTTTGCGTTCCTCAATTTGAGGCGCATTAGGGATATTGACCCAGTTAACGCATCATCTTGTGTCTTGGCGTTTTAAATAGGAGATTTTTGAATTTTTTTTACATCTGATTTAAACAGTGAGTGCAAGAGAAAATTAATATATCGTCAGCAATCATAGACCTTCAGTAAACAAAATGACATACTGATTTTTCTTAGCAAAGAATAACCTCAGGTTTGTAAGAAAATAAAATGACAAGATATGTAGTGTCTGATGTTTGTATTTTTTCATCATAAACTACAAGTTTACATGCTAATATGATAACATTACAGTTTTGATATAAAAAATAAATTAAAAAGTAGTGTTTTACCTGGACATACATACTTGGTGCTGTTCAGTCCTTGCAGCATACCTTACAAGACAAAAATAAATAAATTTAACGAAAAAATATATACTAAAAAGTAAAACCACAAAAATACTGAACTCCGAGGAAAATTCAAAAAGGAAAGTCCCCAATCAAATGGCAAAATCGAAAGTTCAAACACATCAAACGAATGGATAACAACTAAGCCAATCAGTTAAGTATGAAAACTGAAACAAATAATAGAACAATAAAAGTTTTATGTAGTTCTGACAGAAACTATCAAAGCTACTAAACATATGCGTATTTGGATAACTGGTTGTCTATTTTTGATGGCTTAAGAACTATGGTGTACTGTTTTATTCTCATTATTAAGCGTCCGTCATCCAGTGCATCGTTGCTCTCCATTTTGCAACAATTTTTGCATCAAGAAACCGTTGAGATGATAGAAAGAATAGGAAATCAGTACTTAAACTATAATAACTTAATGAATTTACACCCACAGTATGGGCTGTAATAAAATGATAAGTAGAAAGGAACATGATTTAACACACATTTGTTTACAAATCTTTTTTATGCAAATGTTACAGTGAGAAAAAACACATGCCTTTTATCATTTATCGTGGTTCTTGCTTTAAACGTTCTTGTGTGTCAAATAGTGCGATACGCTTGCTTTAAGCTTGTATAATGCTATTTTTGAAAATAACCTTTTTTAAATCTATGACTGAAGTTGTACTTTTTGGGGGAAAATTGCATACTTTTTTATCATAATATTTTACTTTACAGTACTATCTACTTCATTAACCTTTTAATTGGCGTCTTTGTTATATTGGATAGTACATTTGTTTTGATTTTCGAAGTCATTTATGTTGAATATGCATGCTGTATGTTTACAAAATGTTGGCTGCTGCATCCCAAATACAGACACGTTAACCAACTGTATGTGTTTAAATTATGTCAATATCGAGAAACTAAAAAAACAAATGTGATACAAATGGAAGGTTAAGCGAGCTATGCACACAGGTTTCACCCATCATTTTTCTGTGAAAAATGCATTTATCAAGTGAGATGTATTACAGATGTTTTCCGTTGGCAGATATAGCCGAACGTTTTACTTTGTCATGTTTATTGGACCTTCTCATTTTAAAATTAACCTTGACGTTTGTTATGTTTGTCAAAACATTTTCCCACGATCGCTGATACTGCTCTTGGTTAAATTTGTCTTATTTACATATAATGGAAATATGTTTACTAATTAACTCACCCATAATCTGTTGAATCTGTATATTATCGCTCTTTAATTCAGATCTCATTTTTTGAACAGTTTGATGTTTTGAAATACAGTGTTCACATTCAAAATTGTGAAGACATTTTGGACACTCTACGTTTTCCTCACCATCTTTCTGAAGTAGTTGTAAAGTTTCTATCTCTTTTGTTCCTCCTATTTTTCGTTTTGCATCTTCTATATCTACATTTAGTAAAACACTTTTTTGGAATGATATACCTGTTTCGATAATTTTTATACAATAGTCATATTTCAGTTTCCCCCTATCTCTCTTCAATTGACAATTTGGGTGAAAAAAAACACAACTTAATGTAAACTAGAAACGAAAACTGAATCATAAAATATAGGCCTTATTGGTTATTTGTTTTTAGAAAAAATCATCTCCGAAACCACATTTTTACATTATGATCGGTTATGAAGCTGACAGTAAAAATATCTCAAAAACTCCTTATTGCAATTGGTCAAGTGTAAAATGAGAGTAATTAATTGCTTGTGACAAAGAAAGTGACTTAAGATGCATCATCTACCTTGTTATAGTTTTAAAAATCACGGTATGTTTGAGTTCTGAACTAGTCAGTAAAATTTCTAAGAAGTGAGTGGGGCTTTTTGCAGGTCAGAATAAACCTAAAGTTAAGAGACTGTTATATTTCAAGATGTGTCATTGAGTTAGGTGATATAATTGGAGGTAATATATTATCAGAACTTGCACGTGTGACATTTTGTTAATCCATTTGTGCTTTAATATCTTACAAAAAAAAGTCCAGTACATGTTATTGTAGAGGTTGTTTTAAAAACCGATATTCACAACTTGTTTGATTAAGTGTAAAATGGCGTATCAAAAACTCCTTTGCAAAAGGATTATAGCGAAGATGTTAAGAAGTAGTAGAAACACATATGAAAATATCCTGGAGTATTAGAAATAGGTCCAAATTTCTCTGTGCTAATGTAGGACTCACCAAAAGTCTATTAGCCTTTTTAAGATGTTAATATTCGCATGTACAGACTCCGTCCGGTCGGTCGACGTGCAGACGGCAAACTAATGCTCCCATGTAAGGAAAATCTCTCGCTATTTCGAGTTGAAATATCCTTTGACCAACTCTTGTTGGGGCACATAGTTAGTAAATTAAAAGGCAAAAAACAAGCTTCTCTCAAACTTGTCAATATTTTCTTGTACAAAGTCCAACTTTCTTGATCTCAATCCTCAAACATCTTTATACATGCATATCTATTTATTGGATGTTTTTTTGTCTGATTTGCTAACTGCATATATAGAATATTATCAATGAAAATGAAGCATACCAAAAAAATAATAGATTATTTATTTTAGACATCTTCAGAGTACATTCATATATTAAGAAAATAAAACCGAGTCAGAAGGTATCAAAGGGACCAAGAATCATTTGTCGACGAAAAACTGACAATACCATGACAAAAAAAAAAAACAACAAAAAAACAACTAAAATACAAACAACACTTCACGCGACACTAAAAAGGAAACTAACGACGAGTCAACACGATCCAAGCTATTCCTTGGTTGTATCCAGGCCCTGGAGGAGTAATCAGATAATGCTCCAGAAGTGGTTTTCTAGATATTACGCATGAAAAGTATATATGACCTGGACTACATTTAGAGTAATTCTTAGAATGCAAAAAGTTTACATTACATGATAAATTAAATGTTCAATATTTGTCGGAAACGGTATTTTTTAATCCCTTCCATGAAGGTTAATTTAAAAAAGGAGTTTTATGTTCCACATCACAATTTAAACTTTTAAAAATGTCCGTCGTTAATCATGTCTGCTCTATATCAGTTTTATTGCTTAAAACTATTGCGTTTTTTTTTTAATTTAACTTTAAATTTGCGAATTTTGGAAAAGCTACATACAGATATATGTATTTGATATCAGAATGTGAGTTCTTATCATTGCGATACTCAAGTAGACGCGTTATTCGCATTAATAAAAACCTCGCAATAATTTCTGAATTTACAGTAATACATCTGTAATCTTCTCAAGAAAATATCATGCACAAAATTAGAAATTCAATAATTTGAATAATTTTCAAGTATCAATAGTAAAGAGGAAGTAGTATATACGGTTGGAATCTCTGGCTTGATTGTCAAAATAACATAACATGCATAAGGCCAATACTTATTTAAATAATGTTTATAAGCTTTGGATTTTTATTAAGCTTTTCAAATATTTTGGCCTCGAGCATTACTGAAGAGACATTGATTGTCGAAATGCGCATCTGGTGCAGAAAATTGGACTTTTTTGGACCACTTACATTTGAAATGAGATTATCTTGATTTGATCAAGGATTACGGGCAATTCTAATGAATACCGAATCACATCACCTAATAGAGTGCTTTATTGATATCATGCCAACAATTTTCGATATAGCATTTTTTTACTTTAAATTTTCAAGAAATAAATGTCTTCATTATGCTGATTTCAAAGAATTAAGACAGCATTTAACTGTCACTCCATGGTGAACTAGCAAACACAAAGAAAATAATAATCGCTCTTTTTCATTTTTCTCTCCGCTTTGGATTTGTGACAAAGAAGCATTGTTAATCAAAATAGACCTTGAGTGAAAAGGTGCATTGTGAAAACAAAATCAAAGTTATCAAATTGAAGACTAAGCTCACACATAATTTTTCACGACTTATGGGATTGACCTAAAAATGTCTAAACGTCTAACAGCCACGTCATGGTATGTGAAGCCACACTAACATATAAAAAATATGAAAATAGCAATAGCGAATATCATTAATCAATACAGCAAGCAAAATTGCTAGAAAATAAAAAAAGAAAATGAAACAAAACTGGAATACATATGAGCTTTGATGGTAGTTTAAAGATGTTTAATTTGATGCATTAATCATTTATAACATATGGTAAAATCAGATGAATTGCAAACTAAAACTCATTCTTATTAATTTGTTATTCTTTCGAAGTCCATTTAAGTCATGTAGCTAATAAGGTTTCTACGTATTAATGCATTCCTGGTTGTCCAATTCTTGAGTTTGAGCGCCCCTGATAACGATAAAAACAGAAAAGTGCTTTTGATGCATTTTCATAAACCTATTTTTAGAGAAACTACAAACACCATAACCCTACACTGAATATATTTACACAGGAATTTTATTATGTGGGGAAAATCTTTGAACGACGCTTTTGTTGCAAGTTTTCTTAGTTGATAAGTAAAAAAAGATCATATTTAACAAAACATTATAAATACACATTCTAAGGTTACTTTACGGGTACCAAATATATGTTACTTCATGTATTTGCGTCTTGATAGAACTTAGTTGTTCTAAGGTTTTTAGAAATGTTATAAAAAGTCAAGTATGAACTCAAATTTTCGGTGACGTTGAAGTATTCATTATATACAAACAGGTACCCTTCTAACCAAATATGCATACCTGGAAAGGCTTCGGTTTTCCCTTTAGTAATGTGATCATCGGATAATTTCTTTTCAAAGTCACAATGAAGTCCAGACGACTCTGCGAAAACATTTCTTATATTCTTTTCCTCCTCTATGATTAGACAGGAAAAAAAACCAACATCAATTAATATACAGCGTTATGAATAATTTCCTTCCGAAACACTGATGTGTTCAGAAATTCAATTTCCTGTTATTTATGTAATTATGTGAATAACAGAGATAACATACATGATAAAGTTCTATTATAACGCATTTTTGACATACAAATGATTGAAAACATTTGTGTAAAGCTTGTATTTGTAATAATCATTCCACAAATACATGTGTATTAAATATTGTTCTTCATAGTGTCTCATCCCTATTGAAGTGCTGATATCAAACTGTCTTTCAGTTCTGTTCATACTTTTACGATTTAATATTACAAATTCGAAAGGTGTGATGTCTTTCGTAACTGCCAAAAAAATCAATCGCATGATAGTTTTTCTCTCAATAAAACTTGATCGACTGAGCTGCTGGTGAACTACCAGATTCCAATGATACCAATTTGTCAGTCTTTCGTTGTGAATATGGCTAATTCACATAAAACATTTTGATAATATTTCTACATTCTCAAAAAAACTTTGAAAAGATAATTCCATACAAACTAAGATTACGAATACGTTTTGTACGTTTTATGTTAACTTTGCTCTCTTTAAGATTTATTTATTAGCCCAACCAAAGTCTCGAGTTTGACTGATAAATGTTTTTTCGATAGAATATATTTCGTATGCGTTGACATCTGTATTTTATCACGATACATCAACATCACTTATGTAATGATTCCGATCACTTCCACGTGGTTTGATAACAAATTTATGTGCAAAAAATGGGTATTGTAAATAGTTTAATAGTAACGGAAGTTTAAACGCAAAAAGCTACAATATGGTAAATTTTATGGTTTACCTGTTGTTACAGAACTTTTTATCTTTAATTCCATATATATTTCTGCTTGTTCAGAAGTCTTCACTTCTCCTGCCGCTAGAATTCTCTTAACCAGTGCTTGCATTCTTGATTTAAGTATTATTTCACTTGAAAAAGTATCTGGCACTGTTTTCATTTGTAGTAAAATACAGCCATGTTTAACGGTGACGAATGTCCATCCATCATTTATGTCAGATGAGGTTTCCTTTTCAAGACCATTTCGCATCTTATCTTCATCTATGTTCTTTAGTTTTACTTTTAAATCGACCTCTTTGTCACTATCTGCTGTAAAGAAATTCTAGCATTTATGTTGTTGTAAGCTTAATGAATATCATTATTTTGACAAAAAAAAAGCTAAAATCGCAGGTTGAATTATTTAAAGATTCAACTCCATACATTATTGATATGATATGTTTATTTCATTCTAATAAAAAAAAATCTAAAATTAGGTTGAATTGATTCACTAAAGTCTTGCTACTTGTAAAAGATGATATCTATATATGAACGTATTGACAATTTTTTTTTCTTGTACTACTGAACTAAAGTTACAGAATGAGAATTAAATACCATTTTCTGAGAGTGAGCCTTGTGTTGCGGAACTGGTACCGGTTAATGATGATGCTGAAAAAAAAGCCTTTAAATTCCCAATTTCCTGTATAAGCTCTCCATGGTTTTTGAAAGATTGATCTGTAGTAAAAAAAAACATGGATTTGAAGTCAAATAGAAATTTTAGCTAGATTAAAAAAAAGAAATAGACGCATTAAGCTAAATTTTATAAGTACACAAAACTTTTAATGAATATTTTGTTTGTATCTTTGTATTTGTTTGTGTATCAATAAGAGTTCGCATTAATCAGTATAATCAATGATGACTTAAATGAATGCATGAATGAATAAATAAATACATGAATAAATAAATAAACTCATAAATAAAAAAAAAAAAAAAAAAAAAAAAAAATAAATAAATAAATAAATAAATAGATATATAAATAAATAAATAAATGAAAATGAATAAATAAATAAAAAATATATAAATAAATAGGTAAATAAATGAATGGATGAATAAATAAATAAATAAATGAATAAATAAATAAATAAATAAATAAATAAATAAATAAATAAATAAATAAATAAATAAACTAGGATGATATAAGTAAGGAATCAAAATAGTAATATCAAGAGCAAGTGACAGTCATAATTGAAAACATTTTTTACTTAATGTAATCAATGTATCTTGCTGTATTAGATTATGACATAATACGATCTGTTACACAAGGAACCCAACAAGTTTTGAAGAAAATAAAAAATTAAATTAAAACTTCCGAAATTGAGATTACTCTATGGTGAACATATCTTATGCATGATATTTACGTCAGATTTACACAATAATAATCTTCTCGGAAATATATGGTATATATTTAACATTGGTCGTTTAGTAGAAAACAAGTAAAACTAATGCCTTTGAATATTTTCTTATCTTCTAAATCCTTGATAACGCAAACCTAAAACACACATGGGCTTTTCTATCAAGATACATAATATCAAACGTAATGCAAACGAAATATTGAGAGTAAATCAGTCATAATTTCGTAATTTATCTGCAAGGATTTGAAATACCACGAAATTTTTTATCTTCACCTTCCTGGCGCGCTTGTGCTTTTCTTATATCATCAAGTGTCTTGTTCTGTTCAATTTGGGTTCTCATGTAGTCCGTACAGTTTTGTGCATCCTACCAAATGAAAGAAATTTAAATTGTTAAACTATAAGACAATGGGTTTTGAAATCTACGGTAGTTCTTGATTCCTTTTAAATTTTACGAAATAATTAAATAACTACAATGAATGAATGTGTTTTAAACATTATAACTTATATGGTGACATGTTAACAAATTTTACTCCTTAACACATTTAATATAGTAGCAAGGGAAACAGAATTAAAAAGGAATAACCAACAGTTAAATCCACCGAATCAAAGTTATTGAGTATATATAAAGGACAGAATGTTGGTAAAGCTTGATTTGTACCGCAATATAATCTTTTGACCTATACTTGTTAGTTTCTGTGTCATTTGGTCTCTTGTGGAGAATTGTCTCATTTGCAATCATACCACATCTTCTTATTTTTTTATAACGACAATGAATGATGAAAGCCGCACTTTATGGAAAGGGTGTGGGGCTCTTTTGGATTTACATCAATCAGGAACACACAAACACAAGTATTTGAATGACAAGGATGGATAAGTACATAAATGCATGAAAAGTTTATTGATCAAAAGTCACTTGAAAAGAACATTTGTATCAGAACCCTCTTTCTTTTGCGAAATGAACTGTGGTATAATACCTTTGCAATAAGTTTTCAGTGTAATAAACCATGCATATTTTAAACCAACACTATTTACAGGCATTATTAGTTACATCATAATCAGGTTCAAAACTAGTCTAAAGATAGTGTTATTATCATCATTCTGTAATTAACTATGACAGTTTTATATAAATAATATGAGAAAACAAGAAAAATAGTGTTGGCAGTAATTTTAATCTTTATCATGCAGTATTTTTTTCAACATTCAAAACAGTTTACTCTATTTCCGCGACGATCGCCTTTATTGTGCGGTTATATATACCTAAGTGCTGCAGGTATAGTGTCCAATGAAGATTCGATACAAACAAGTTGTATGTGAAAAAATCCAGAAATATTCAGCTGGTTTGATTGAAACGGGTTTTCAACCTCTCCATGTCTTGAATAATACTCGCCGATATGACCATATAGAGTAGGTATATTATATTGGACTTGAGCAGTTAAATGTTTCTGCATTGTCTACTTCGATATAGGTCTAACATCAATACTTTGGGTGCAAATAAAAGCATGTCCAACTTCTTTAATATAACTTGTGTGTTGTGAAGAACGTCTTTCAAGGCAAAAACGACGGATCAAAATAGACGACTTTGGATAGAAATGACACATGTAAGTCAGAGGTAATGTTTTGATATAAAAGAATATAACGACAATAATGAATAGAAATGGTGATTATATATTCACTCCAACCAATAACAAAATAAATAATACCAATTCCACTTCACCAGATGCGCATTTAAAACAAAAATAAATGTATATTCAGTGATTCTCGAGGCCAAAACATTTGAAAATCCAAAACCTAATAAAATAATTGAAGAGTTTATACACTTATGAAATATTTCGGTAACATCAGAGTTATACTCATATTTTCTATTTAAAAACAGCCTTATTTTAATCTATTTATCTATATTCGAAAATGTCTAATCATAAAGAACATATTATTCATACCATAGCTTTATAAGTTAATAAAAAGAAAAAAAAAAGAAACGCTTGAATCAACATGAAAAAACGTTTTTGATTGTCTACGGAGGTTTCCATACGTTGATGAATATGTAGTTGTTCTTATAGATCGCCTTTTTTGTAGATATAAACAATGCAATTTCCCAGAGAAACTACGTTTAAACGGTAACTAAAATTCGGTACTACCCCTCCCTTCACTTTGAGTCCACCTTATATTTCAATGTGTCCGCTACACAACAGCATTTATACTGATAAAATTCCCAAGTTGCGCCTTTATGATATAAAACATTGAGATAATATCTGCAAACCAGAAGGTAAACGAAACAAAATATCTTTGAATATTAAATATTCCCAAAACAGGGAGTGGTTTGTGAATCAGCTGTATTTAAAAAACGCAACCTATACTAACATTTACTGCAATAGAAAAAAATGTACTTCTTATCACAACAATACTTATTTATCAGAAACATAGCCTAAACGAATTCAGTGCATATACTATAACTTTTTTTTTACAGAACATGAAATACCTTAAAGATTTTATCAAAATGATGTTAAGAGTCATTAAAAAACTCCTGGGTATAAAGTTCTTTTATAAAAAACATTTTCTGTATGAAAGTTCATTTTCAGTTTTATTTTGGAATCATAAAAACATATTATTCAATCAAGTTGATTTAATGCTTGATAGAGTCAAACTTGTCCAATTTGCTCAGAAGTAGGTGTATCATTCTCATAACTAAATTTAAACAACATAAATGCTAATCTCTATTGCGGTTAACTCCCACACTCCTTATATAACGCCATAAGTCTTACCTTTTCAATCATGTCAATTTTCGAACGGAGTTCTTGAATGGTTGTAGCTTTTAAAGATTGTTGTCTTTTATCTTCGATGATCATCTTCATATATTTTTTATCAATATTTGACAAATTACATAATGCATCGGATACTTCAGTCCACATTAAATCAAGTTCAGGTTCCGTAAAAATATTGGTTTTAAGCGCGTGGCATACTTTATTCCGAATGTTTATTAAAATATCTAGTTGATTTTCCTCTGATGTTGTTAATAATGACGGCAATGGTGAATTAAGACATAAGCTTTTTATGTCACATAAATCTAAGTCATTTATGGAAATGTTTTTTTCTTCGTATTTGCATATACATATCTCTAGAAATGCCGTGACATTCCTCCTTCGGCGTCCATTGGAACAAGTGTTTTTTTTTACATAGGCAAACAATTTTTCGAATATGTTTGTATTCAGATTTCCTGTTTTCCGAATTAAGCGACCTGTATTTGGGCAATTACAACAAACATGATCTTTCTTATCCCATTGATGATACAAATGGTGCTTTGCTATTTTTAAAAAATCCTTAAATGAATTAGTTTGATGTAGTTTTAGTATCTTTTCAGTTGCTAGGACTCGTACAATTTCTGCAGCAAAATTCAAAATACATTCGAACAAAAGGAGAAAGTCGACATCAGTCATTTCTCTGAAAGAAACAGATACGTGTATTGATAAACACATGAAGTATAAATTTAAAGAAACTTTTTCTTTAATTTGAATTGAAAAAAAACCAATATCAACTCATATGTTTTGTAATATTTTAGTTTGTTTGACGGTAAATTCGGAATTGCTCTGCTTTCTCAGCACAAGTTGGTTTATTAATTTATTTGAATAAGGAAATACAGATGTGACAAAGATTTATTATAAAATTGAAAAAGTATAGCTTAAAGTCCGTAAAAATTTATTAAATATATTATCGAGTTGAGCTGTGCCTTAAAAGAATCATCTTTTAAGTTGACATGCATTTTCAAGGGACATCAAACAAAAACTTGATTTTTGAAAACACACGATAACTAGCTCAAACTATTAAGGGAATTGTCACTACTTTACCACATAGTAACATTCATTTACTTTTTAAAGAGCGGATGTACCAACGGCTGAAAGCGCTAACAGTTTTAAACGTGTAATTCTACGTGTTCTTCGTTCAAAATACAATGCAGTTTTGGTTTAAAATTACCATGTTGAAATTACCATGTTGAATTCATCAACATCATTATTCATTTGACTATTTTACATACAGAAATATTTTTACAGCACAGACATAAAGATTTTTAACTAGGAAGTGTGTTCGATATCAACTGACCAAAAATTATTTTGTATTCTACGTCAATCTAGCCAAACTATTTCTAATTCCAGCCATTTTGTGCTTAAAGTCTTAAACATTTCGTGCATGATGTCAGACTTTTATAAACATATCTGAGGGTCATTGAAGTGGAAAATAATTAGAATTAGAGTAGATGTCCTAACCTCCAAAGTGCGTCTGTCTATTTCCAATATTCAGAAAAACCGAACGGGCTAAATCTAAACGATTACATTTTTTTTAGCAAAATTCTTTATGAAAAGTGTTTACCTAATAGTAATATAATTGTTTCTAAAAATGTAACCAACAAGTTATATATATTCTGTCATTTACTATATATTTGTTTAAACAGACAGTCAATATACCTTAAGGTGTTAATTTACCTTCTGTTATGAAAAAAAAAACGCCAATTCACTGACCCATGCTGGCTTTCTTATCTAATTGCATGCATTCATAGCTATTTTGCCTTACGTTCAAATAAAGAAACAGTCATTTCACTTCGAAACTATACCTTATCCTGACTTGTGCTAGTATAATAGCCCACTTTTCCCCGGAAGATTAGCAGTACAGAAGGTACCTCTGTTTTGAATAACAGGGCACATATGTCCTCCTATTTCCATGCATTTCAGTGATACTAAGTCCCTCAGCTATCAGTTTATGTAAGAGACATCCAAATGTTTTACTTTTTGTTAAAGTTAGAGCTATGCATAGGATACCCTAGAACAACATATGGTCCTATCAAAATTATTTAGATCATTTGCAAAGCCATTATGAAAAACCGATCGCAGAATGTTTTAACACTATTTTTCAATTTAACTTGCAGATATTTATAGTACAAAATAAAAGTAATACTTTATGAACATAACTCTAATAAATTTCGTGTGATCGAAGTTCTTTTTAAGTCACACCTCAAAGCTGAAATCGAATTTAATTTGACTGAGAAACATGTTTAAATATAAAAGTATCTTATGTAAAACATATTAATTCTGGCCTCGTCATTGGCATGATTTACAGTGCATGTTTTTCTTAAACTGTCCATGCGAGAAAAAAAAACAGAACACAACCTTTCTTATCTTAATGATTTTTTGCATTAATTTTGCTAAAGTGTTTTTTTTTCCATCATTTAACAAAACATCTTTTTTTATATATATATTTCCCTTATATATTTATAATTGTAATAAGATAAAAAGATTAAAGTATTGTATTATCGTCTCAATATAAATTTATATTAACTAAACATTTTGTAGGAAAATGTACAAAAGTCACTCCTTTTTTAGTATTGGTATTGGTTTAAATCTCCACATAGATGTAATGATTTAGCAAACCTTTAATGTTTCAGGTAAGGTTAAAAGTTAGATTATCACCCCAATGAACAAGTTAATCAAGATATGCGTATAGATATTTAGATTAAGACTTGTAGTTCAAGTCAACAATGATATAATAAAAGATGTGATACTTCCACAGTTAACCTTTAATTTTACTAAAAACGTCTGATATAAATGTTCTTAATTTTGTACTTCCCTTTTTTATTCAAGTGGACCAGTCCATTGTTATAAAACATAGTTACCTTTGTTTGCTTGATCAACAGTGTAAGAAATTTTTATAGTGTGTATTGTGGAATTTGTGTAACTTTAATCATTTAACGGTCACACAATTATTTCGTTTCTATTTTAAGACGTGTTTAATGGAACAATTTTGATGCAAAGATAATGACTTAGTTTATATCTTGCACAACATGTTGCATGCAATAAGCTTCGGATGTTTTTATGCTTTTTAATTTTGGCAATGCACATCTACCGAGCTTTCACTATTATAAACAGAAAGCGTACATTTTCCTTTTCATATATCAATATTCAAACCAATCAATAAAGCGTACATTTTCCTTTTCATATATCAATATTCAAACCAATCAATAAAATATTTGTTTCCTTGACAATATACTTAGAAATGCTTTATCATATTTGAGAATTGAAATCTAAAATTGATGAGGTGTTCTAGAAAACAGATGTGTTAGTCTGCTATCGATAATGTCCGAGTGTATATTTGTATTTTAGAGTAAGATGTATGAAGATAATGCTTTGAAAGTATCCCTTCAGTGATAGATTTTTGCTCTTTTATAGTTTACTAAGTGTTTTTGCATGAAGTCAGCTACCTCGTATGGATGTTCATCAATCTATATTTTGTGTAAGCAACTTCTGTTGTTCAAAGCGTTATGTAGGCATTGTCATACGTACCAAACAATCTTTGTAATTATTAAACACAAAATTTGTCAGCGTGAAAGATGACTAGAAGAAGCACGTTGTTATATAAGCGGAAGCTTTGTGTATATTAAGGTCAATAAAAAGATAAACAAACCAATAAAACGAAAATAAAATCAGACATTCATCAATGCAAAAATAACAAATGACATAACATATGCATAGTTTTAAGAATGACATGTTCTTGTATTTTGCTAACCATGTTAACCTGGATTTACTCCTTCTAAACATACACTTACATGACAAAATATTTACAGTGAACGCCAGTTTCACAATATCAAACAGGAAAGCCTCAATACGCATGTATCTACCTTGAATAAAAGCCCGTCAAATTCAAATCTTAAAAAACAACATTTTTTTACCAACAAAATATATCTGAATTGAAATTTTCCTCGAAAAGTGACAAGTATGTTAAATGGTAGAGTCGTCAGATTTGACGAGTCACTACTGAATACTTGTTTTGGTATGATTAGAAAAAAATGATTAAGAAAAAAAAAAGTATTCAACTAAACAAATATTTTTGTTCTCTTGTTTAAAATTTTGTTAGATACTGAGTCGAGTAATCTCCTGACTGTGCACTTCATACTTGCAATGTAGAAGATGCCTTTCTAGCATGCCAATAATTCCTTATACAGAATCATATCCCAGTAGTCTGTACTTTGGACTTGGCATAAACATACGGATACACTGCTATCCATTTTTGCTATAACAAATTTAAAAAAAAAAAAAAATTTCAATTAAGGGATATAACTTCTTATGCAAAGCGTTGATTTCTTAAAAGGCGTTGGCTATAATTTTGGTTTATAGTTTCTTCATTTTTTAATAAGTTGTGTTTGCAAATATTTTGGCCACGATCATCTATAAAAAGACTTTTATTGCCAAAATACGCATCTGGTACAGTTAAATTTGTTCCGTTAATGTTATTGCTACCACTTGGTTGATACGTTTGTTTTGGACTGTTAGTCCCCAAGGGTATCACCATGCCAATAGCCAGTACTTTGAAACTGACATAAAAATTTGGATATTGTGTTCAAATTTGCTGTTACAAAATTTTGGAAACGATTTTAAATCATTAAGAACTATATCTCCCTCATGAACAGCTTTGATTGCTTAGCATGTTTTGAGCTTACTTTTTGTCTGTTTGGTTTATAATGTATTTATTTTCTAGTAAGTTTTTGATAATCAAATAGTTTGGTATCGAGCATCACCAAAGAGAAATTAATAGCCAAAATTCGTTGGTGCTGTAAATTTTCACCGTAAGCTTTTATTTCAACACTTTTCTGGTTTTCAAAAGCCTCAAAATGGAAACAGATTAAACTATAAAGTTGATTTACATAATTGATGGGGCAACATGGAATGGTTGAAATAGATATAAGAAGATGTGGTATGAGTGCCAATGAGACAACTCTCCATCCAAGTCACAATTTGTAAAAGTAAACCATTATAGGTCAAAGTACGGTCTTCAACACGGAGCCTTGGCTCACACCGAACAGCAAGCTATGACGTCGTTTGCTGTGGCTTTTAAAAGAGGACACAAATCTTAGCAATCTGATTCTTTGTCTTTTGTAAAGACAGTTCTTATCAACGAATCTTATGTTTGTGGAAATGTCTGAAAATCCTATACCAGGGGTCTGTATTTGGCAATAAATATAAATTAAGTGTACCAAGCTCTAGGCACTGTACTGCTTATCAGATAAATCAAAGATTCACAAAGATATGAGGTATGTTGGGGATACTAGTATTCTAATGTTCATTTTTTGTGATAGATGCACATCTTTGAGCATATGTTGTGCGTGTTTTGAAAGTGTTAAAAGAGTAGGAAAAGATTGCGATTTGAAATTATCCGCTCACTAACTGTCACACAGGACACCGGATCGTCTTCTGTAAAGGAACATTAACCAAGGCATTTTCCAAAACTCTGTGGAATATACAGAGCGACCATTCTTTATAGTTTTATAGAAATGAACAGAACTAAAACATCATTTTAGGGAATGTGGTCACAAAACAAGAAATGACAATAGTGAATGGAAATCCAGAAGCTGTGCAGAAGTAAACTACAGACAAAATGAATTTACAAGTGATATGTTTTCCAATCATGAACAAAAAGAAAACCAGCATACGTGATGAAGACCAAAATGAGCAACGGGTACGTTATACATAAACATCAAACAGAGAATAATTAAAATTTGGAGGCTACACAATGTCCAGTAGAAACAATACCAAAAACATCTGCTCTAACAACATGCATCCAGGATGAGTTGCAACAATCTCTATCAATCAGAGATTGTCAATAACAATAATGAAAAATGCAATGATACGTCTCTAGTATGAAGGCACAATTCAAGCATGCTCTCAGAGAACAAAAAAATGTACAATTTACATATCTTGCATGTCTAGTGGAATTCTAAATACAAACACCGGTCAAGCAACAAATCATTAGATTCACAACAAGTCCCACTTCATCTCAACCCAAAAATCATGGCACCCATGTGAAATCAGCAGTGGATTAGAGAAGTCACCTGTGACTCCTCTGGAGAAACTACACAATTGTGCTTGTAAAAACACTTCAAAAAACTAGTAAAATAATTAGTAATCATTGTAATCAATACTCAATGATGAGCTCTGTAAACTTGTATTTAGACTATTTTCTTATATGATATAAATATACACAATTCTAACTAGTGTATCTTGTATATTAAATATTTCTTCCATACGAATTACAGATTCAACTTTTGGTAAGCAAATTTAATTTATTTGGTCACAATTGATCAGTCAAAACTAGTCATAGTCTTCTTATCCTGTAAATAGAAATAAGTCATTTTTAACCAAACACAATTCGGAGATAAAGAAAAACATGAAAGAATTTTAAGTAAACAATTTGTCGTAATATTAATTTGTCAAACGTTTTAATCCTGGCATATATAAAACTATTTTAGCAACGCCGACTCTTAGACTTTGCACTAAGTACAAATGAGTTCTGTATAGTTTTATGTACATATCATATGCAGGGCCCTTTATATCTTGCTATTCGGTGCGAGCCAAGGCTCCGTGTTGAAGGGCGTATTTTGGCATATACTTGTTTTTATACATTGTGACTAGGATGGAGAGCTCGAGTTGTCTCATTGGCACTCATATCACATCTTTTTATGTATATTTACACATTGTTTTTCGTATGTATGTTTTGAATATGTATATCAAAACGACGTGCATATACGCTTGTCTTTGTTTGATTTCAACACACATTGAGTGTACTGAAATTATGATATAGATGTCAGTATTTATTTTTAAAGTCACGTAGATAACCCAAGTAATAACCTATGTGGTTAAAAGAAACAATAGATATTAAAACAAATTTTAAATGCAAATTGTAATTGTATGTTTTCAACTCAAACTAACTGTGCTGTCACTTCATGTGTAGTCTTATGCAATACGGCCTTGAGCGTTCTTATGAAATAACATGACAATTGCTTTGGACGCATGAACGTTTTCATTTTTTTTTCAAGAGATATGCAGAATGGCAATTTTATTTTTTTTTGCAGCAGGAATTTAAAAACATAATACGGGTAAAAAACAAATGCTGCTCATAATCATTATTTTTAACAAAGATGATAACAGTAAAACCTAAACATTTGAAATCCGGTCACATGATCAGAAAAAAAGTTGTTGGCAGTGCAAAGCTGTAAATAAAATTTGTTTGAAAAGAGTTTGTTATAATAACCCTAAACATTATATTTTAATATGTTTTAACCGTTGTCATATTATTGAACCAAGGGTTTATATTAAAAGTCAAAGCCTTGTTTTAGTTTTGCTTATTTATTCAAAGAGTTAATGGACGAGTTTTAAGTCATAGTATGTTTCATATTTGTGTTTTTTTTCTACATATGAAACATGAGTGGGCTCGAATGCCGGCACGTAATGAAGAGAATTGAAAATTTTCGGAGCATCTACTGTCTGAATAGAATATGACTGTAAATATCTAGTATTTGTAAATATATTTTTGTTTTCAAACTTGATGATCGTAAACCAGGTGTTATTTTATAAAAAGCCATTTTAGTGATTATCGACTGAAATGATTATAAGATTTGAATGTTTGATAAGATGTGTTAATAGTGTAAGTTTGTGATTTTAAGATCAAATTATTAAACAATTTTTTTTTATTTCGAACATCTGTAAATACAAGAATGAAATGCTGTGAAAAAAATGCAACGAAAGATCACATTTGTAGCCAAAAAACGCCGCTTTAAAGCTTTATTCACAAAGTGAAAGCTACTAGGTTGTATGTCATACAGTAGAAATAAGAGATGCGAAAGATCCTGAAGGGATATTCAAAAACATATGTCGGAAACGAACTGACAATACCATGGCCAGAAAAAACACAAAACGATTAGAAAACAAACACAAAATGAACATTATTGGTAGGTCAGTGCTCTTCGATTAACTCTTTTGAAAACATTAGCACAACACAATCGTAGTTTCCAAATTAAAGAGAATTTATATGCAGTACAACATACAGACGATTGACACAACGTAACGATCTAATAGTTACCACAGTTACTGAAGGTTAGGTATAAAAGTAACGATAATAGTATCAATTGTATTGCAACAGATGCGCATTTTGACAATTAAAGTCTTCAGTGATGCTCGAAGCCAAACTATTTAAAATCCAAAACTTAATTCATACGACGAAGAGCTGATGAAACCAAAGTTGCTTACCGCACAGAAAAAAAATGCTGTAATCAAAAGGATCAGTGCGTTTACATGGATCGTTTTTAAATTTACAGGCTCTATAAACAACATCAACGAAAGTTAAATGGCAAATTTCATCCTCTATAAAAGATTTTAGAAACGTATATAAACTCCACAAGGGGCTCATTTTCAAAAAGACCGAGGTTTCCCATGTTTCCGTTATTTAACCAATCTTAAAAATGTTGATCCACGCAAAACAAGTAAAATGATTCCAAAGTGAGCATTCTTGCCTAGTTTTCGATTGTCAAAACAATTTGAAAAGAAACAGCTAGCACGAAGTAGCAAACGATATATATATTTAAGACGACAGGCGCTAAGTGATGAAAATTCTGACGTTGTACTGAGAACGAAGTAACTTTACAAGGAGAGTCCCCCAAAACAATAATCCAACAAATCAATCAGAAAAGTCAAATATTAAACAATTCATTTAGAAAAAACAGGTCCCCACTTCAACAAAAGATGAGTGGTCAGTGCTTAACACATTTATTAATGACGAGACGGATTTAGTGTAAAGACGTCATTAGTAGTCTGTGCCCTTGTGCAATGCCAAAATTTGAGTAAAGACTATCAATAGAATGTAGGATCATGCATTCCCATAACCGTCCATATAAAGCCATACGTTTTTATATGTTTTATTTTGCGAAAAGCAAAATCAATGTATCTATGCTAACAATATTTAAAGATTTTTCTACTGTTTTGAAGTGAAAACCTCTAAAAATAAGTTTATTAAAAGGATCAATGAGTTTATATGCATCGTTCCTAATTTTACGGGCTCGATAAATAACATCATTGTAAAAATAAGAATGTGATATCCCGTTTTCAATAAGAATTCTACAGATACAGCCAATCGCCCGATCAATTTTTTGTATCTATGAAAGAATCTGGTAAAACTTTAAATTAATTTGTGGTTACGGAATCCCTGCCTTAATAATTTACCAGTTATGCACACAGCACGTTAAATTTCCAATCACAATTACAGACACGGGCATGAACAAAGCTCATGTAGCTTAGTTCAACTGTACCTATCTTGTCCAGCTTTAAATAACATTTACCTATTCACTTACATACACATAATTTGATATTTTAATCCGTTTTAGATATGGTGTTTGGTGATCTTTACAAATCATTCATTCACGTTGTTTAGACTTACCTTTATTTCTTTGCTTGAGAGATTCGAATAGCAGAATATTCGATCGATTTACTTACTAACTTATTCTACCGTCGTATTTCTATTTTAAAGGAAGAAACTTTAACAGTTTAACATACCATCGCTCTGTCCATGTCGTAGTGAATAGAATCACCAGACCTTGGACCTTCTTGGCTGATATACCTCATAAAAGTCATGTTTTCGTTTTGATAAGCTCTACCATTTTACACATTTGGTCATTGTCAATTAATCTTATTTTCGAACTTGTTTTAGCAGCTTTTGGAGACATTAAAAAAAGAAGAGGTCAATGTAGATCAATGTACAATAAGTATTTGACTGAACAGTTAAATGATGTGATATGTTTTAACGGAGTTAACAGTTACTTTTTACATCGAATTAACTAGTTTTTTTTTTTTAAACAAACAGAGTTTTAGGGAATGTAGATGAAATTTAAAAGTGTCAATGATTTTAATCGTTCACAGCTTTTATTTCTTACTTCATAAACTAATTTTGAAGCGAAATAACTCGAATTAATTTGTTTTTATTTCTTAATCATTTTGAATAAATATTGTTTATTGTAAAATTTGCAAATTACTTTGATAACATCCGTCTCATATAATTTTGTGCATGTATGACAGTTTAACTTTTGACACAAAACCTGTGTACTCAAACTATAGAATAATATATTAATATTGTAATTTGTATGGAAGCGCATATGGTACACCCCTTGTTAAGTTATTTTGTTGCAAATATAAATGTAATGACATAGTAATAAGAAGTCGAAATGTTGAATTCAATTTGTTAACTGATTAAGTCGATAACTTGTTTATTTGATGTTGAGGTAAAACCACGTGACCATTTTGGAAAAACATAATATAGATATAAGAAGATGTGGTATGAGTGCTAATGAGACAACTCTCCATCCAAGTCAAAATTTATAAAAGTAAACCATTATAGGTCACAGTACGGTCTTCAACACGGAGCCTTGACTCACACCGAACAGTAAGCTATAAAGGGCCCCAAAAAATTACTAGTGTAAAACCATTCAAACGGGAAAACCAACGGTCTAATCTATATAAAAAACGAGAAACGATAAACACTTATGAACCACATCAACAAACGACAACTACTGAACATCAGATTCCTGACTTAGGGCAGGTGCAAACAAATGCAGCGGGTTTAAACGTTTTAATGGTACCAAACCTTCATCCCTTTTCTGAAACAATAGTGTAACGTCACAACATAGAAAGACACACTATAAAATATCAACTGAAATAGCTTAACTCAATCAAAGGACATATTAACACCATTGAACATACACTGAACAAATAAATTTGACCTATGACACAATGTAAATACAAAATAAATAAATTAAGGGAAGAATAAGTCTATTTTTAAATCGATTTCCATAGGTCGTTTGTTTAATGTGCTTCGGATGAGTGTCGCTATCGATTGAGTTCAAGTTAAAATTAAAGTTCGAGTTGATGTTCAACGTATTTAGATTACGATACAACGATTCCAATTACCTGAATATTCAATGAAACTCTTTAACTTGGTCTTTGATATACAATTTTGATCAACATGTTATAAACATCGATCGTTTGGTACATTTCAATATAATTAATAGGAAATGTTATATGCTAACAAATCTCCCACACATATACAAAAATTCAGACATCTTAAACAGCAAAATCTTTCAAAACCGAAAGAAGGATAAGGCCACCCTTTTGCTCCTTGAATTCGGAAATCAAAAAGTATCATAAATCTACCAATTCATAAAACATTAGTCTGTGAGATAACAGCATTTATATTTTTGTATTAGGGCTGTAAACTTTTTGAATTTATAATAGTGCAAACTGCATAAATTGACCAACTAGCCCCATTTTGAGATCTTGTCATTAATATTTGGATGTGAGCGATTATACACATATAGTTATGTGTGTGAAATTTCTTTTCAGTACGGTTATTGTTCATATCTATATTGTCCATCAACTATCTCTAGAACGGTAATTTTATGTCAACTATGTCCATTTCAACATGTTTATGACATCACACTGACATCACCCACAAGTGTCCAGATTATACTGACTAACCTGTTCATTTATAAAAAAAACGAACATATATTTGAAAGGGTAGAGTAATTTTACTAAATTTGCAATTTCAGGGATAATATAATTAAGAAATAACAGTACTATAGTTGAAGAGTTACCGTCTTCAATTGGCGATTTGATGGTCGCAAATGCAGTTTTACTGGCGACGGCAACTCTTCAACTACAGTACTGTTATTCCGATTTTAACTCCTTAGTCACGACATGTCAACCGTGGATTTGATGGTAAATTCAAGCCAATGAATAAATTGTTATGTAAAAAATTGCATTAGAATAGCTTTTATTATATACTTTGTAGTAAATACAGATAACTTGTCTGTGTAATACATAGAGATTAATACATGGCCTTTTCCATATCGGCCCGGGTATCATCCCGAGACCCACATATCAGCCCGAGACGTAGTCGAGGTGCTGATATGGGTCGAGGGATGATACCCGGGCCGATATGGAAAAGGCCATGTATTAATCTCTTTATCATATACTTCCGACAATTGTTTCATGTAAGGCAAATAAACAAATGAAATAACTAAAACAGTCAAAAACTTTTTAAAGAAGTTAAATCATGAATCCAACAAATACATTATAATTGTCCAACAATAGCATCACTACCTCCATATATATTATGGTACCATTTCCTATAGAGGCATTTTGAAACATTAAACATTGGGAAGCTGGAAGCATGGAAGAAGTATTTACAGTTTTATGATCATTATTACTACATGTTGTACTATATGAGATGATTCATAATTGTCAATGGCATTTATTAGCAAGTACTAATTGTGTACTAGCATCATTTTGAAAATCTATATCATCGGATTTAGCCATGTTAACATCTTTTTTCAATAACAGCTGGTTCTGTACAAACAGATTTACCACTGGATCCAATAAACCTTATCGCTATTTGTCGCCATTACTGGACACCCCAAAAGTTCCCGTAAAATTTTGACGTCATAATAAAAAATATCTGACGCCACAATGGAAAAGTAAACATACGATACCGGAAATACCGGAAGTAATTTGCACGAGAGGCACTGTTATGGGTTTTTTGCACAAGACGCCCCTGATATGGGTTATCAGCCCGGGTGGGAAATTATGGCTTGTGTACTTCCGTTCATTACACATATGCAAAAGCTATCATAATTAATGCTAAGTATATGATAAAATTGATGACAATCGTGCTGTATCCGCCATCCGTGGTGATATCGATATCAGTCACGGTTGCAAAGGTTTTATCAAACCCCTTATCTGTATGACGTCACGTTATCGATATCAGTCACAGTAACAAAAGCTTTGCCACACCCTGCAATGTATTAGGCCATGTCTCGTGAAAAATATATAAGAGCTATTAGTTGTACTTGAGGTACATGTATATAATAAAGTGTCTATGATATGGCTTTTTCAATATCACACACCGTATCAACCCTATACCAGTACAATCCCTCAAGCAGAGTTCTTGCGATTATATTGGTGTCTCGGATTGATCGAAAAAGCCATATGATATTCTCTATTTATCATACATCTTCCTTCACCAACGCCTGTTTTAGGTTGTTTCTAATTTATCTGAGCTTTTTCAGGTAATTACTTCAATAGACATAAGAAGATGTGGTATGAGTGCCAATGAGACAACTCTCCATCCAAGTCACAACGTGTAAAGGTAAACCATTATAGGTATGCCCGTTTATTGTTAAAATAATACAGATGTGCCAGTGTCCTTTGTCATGAAGAAAACAAATCATTTATCAATTTGTGAAAAAAATTCAAAGCTTGTTAAACTAAATAAGCTTTGGAAACACTCAATCAAATATTTACAATGAACGGAACTAAAAAGTAAAATTCGGGTTGAACGAATAGAAAACAAACTTTTTCTATATACTTGTCAATAGGTTAATGCTGTCATCCCGTAATATTAAATTAAAAAAGAATTACTACATACTTAATTGTTCAAGCATTCCAGCAATTACCGAGAGCAACTTTTTGAATTGCCTTAGAGTTCGGTATTTTTGTTATTCTTTTTATCATTGGCTGTTGATACATGTTATGACTGTATGCCTCATTTTCTCTTATAAAAATAAGGTGATGTGGTATGATTGCCAATGACATAACTATCCACTTATGTTCAATTATGAGATAAAAACAATTATAGGTTTACCGTACGGCCTTCAACAATGAGAAAAATCCATACCGTATAGTCGTCTATAAAAGGCCCCGGACATGAATAAAAATGTGAAACAATTCAAACAAGAAAATGGCCTAATTAATAACAAAACAATTTACGAAAACATATATGACAGACACAAACCAACGACAACCACTGAATTACATGCTCCTGAATTGACACAGGCACATAATGAATGTGGTGGGGTGAAAAAAAAACACATGTTTGCCCTCACCTAGACAGTGTTGTAACAGTACAACAAAAGAACACACTGTAAAAATCAGTTTCAATTCGCTTAACTAATTAAAAGATCGTATCTTACTTATGTTTAATATGTGATCGTGTACTAGACAGTTCTTCACATTGCGTTTATTGTCCATTAAAGAATTTTAACGTACAAATAATTCGATTAATATACGGGTTATGATCTTTATAATTACATTTACGCCTCCCTGGACACGTCATACCTTTACTTTTTACCACGCATGATAAGTTAAAAATTACTTGGAGTTACAATTGATTTCAAATTAAACTTCAGTTCACATATTTTAAATATTTGTAAAAAGGCTGCAAGGCAATTAAATGTTTTGAAAAGAATTGGGAAACACCTAAAACAACTGAGTAAACTTACAATTTATTACTCTTTTATTATGTCAAACTTTAGTTACTGCCCTTTGACTTGGCATTTCTGTGGGGAACAAAATACCAGAAACATAGAAAAAAATACAAGAACGGGCGCTTCGCTTTATTTGTGAAGACCATCATAACTCATACGAAACACTCCTGCAAATTTCAAACCTTCCATCACTTAAAACTCGTAGGATGCGCTCAATTGCCTTGGAGACCTTTAAAATAATTAATAAAAAATGTCCATTATTTATTCAAGATCTAGTTGTTATAAAAAACAGTTCGTATAATTTCAGGTATGTAAACCCTGCTGAGGTACATAGACCCAATACCTCAAGTTATGGTAAAAGATCCTTTAGATTTGAGGCAGCACAAGTATGAAACTCCCTTCCCAATGAGGCTAGAATTATGACCTCTTTTGACCAATTTAGGAATATTATATAAATTCCTGGTGTGGGGGTCAAATATGTAACTGCAGTTCATGCCGTTTCCATCCAGTGCTGTCTCAGAGCTGAAATTTCTTTCTTTCTTTTTGTTTTTATTATATCCTTTTGCTCTGCTTTTTATGCATTTATTATATATATACCTGCTATTAAATGCCAGTGCTTAATAATTTATTTATTTATTGCTTTTATGCTTTTTAGTTTGTTAGTATTTTATGATATTTTAGTGATTTGCTGGCTCCCCCATTCAATGCACATAGAGGTGATTGCCGCATGAGGTTTGACTCCGGAGGCTCAGAAATCAAAATTAATTTGCTTTCATTATATTTGCATGCTTTTTCTTTTTTATTTATTAGTATTTGCATGATGCTGCGTGACTTTTATGTGATAGTCGGTTAAAGAGCTCACCAGAGCTCATGTTTTGTCTGTTATTATGTATATATATGCCGACTCTAAATAAAATTTACTTACTTACTTACTTACTTACTTAAAAATGTGTGTTGGCAGAAATTACTTTTTACCTATATATTTTCGACATTCAGTTTTCTTATTTAACAAACGAAAATTGAATAGTTAAATGCCATCGCTCGGTCGAAGTCGTAGTGAATAAAACCCCCAGACCTTGTAATTAACTGACAGATTACCTCAGTAAAGTAATATTGTCAGTTTGATTTCATCTAGCAATAACGTTCACATGTTACAGGTTTCTATTAAGGTGCTTTGTTAACTTGTTTTTGTTGCTTTTGCTGGCCTTCAAAACTTCAATATGTTGAATTCGCATCGATTGATACGTTTCAAAAGAACGTCTCATATTTTGCCGAAGTTATTTCTACACGGATAATTTTCTTCGATTCGAATTAAATCATTTTTTTAATTTTTTAAGAAACGAGCCTTAGCGCTGTAGTGAATTTTACTAAACTGAAAGCGTCAATGATTAAGGATATATTTTTGGCCACAACTGACAAAAGATCGGTGTTCATGACCTCATAATAACGTCATCATAATAGTTTGTCTGATAAAATTTGTCACTTTTCATCTTATATCAAACCTTGCACGATTACATTGAAATATTTCCATATTTGACCTAAGGCTGAAAAATAGAAGACCTGAATTTGTAAAATGTCTTTAAATTCAAATCGACGAAATTTCCCCCAAAAAACGCATTTGATGTAGATATCTGAAGGAGTCTTCCATACATGAATTATGCAATTTATGAAATTTGATTCGCCCTAAAAGACTAGACATTTTTAATTTTGATAGTTTACTTATTACTTATTTACTATTATTTAATATAAACAATTAGTTATCAATAACTGTTCATTACAAAATAGATAACTATTCTTATATCATACTGTCTGGTCATGAAACAAAATTAATTTGATATTTTCAATGAACATGATGAAATGCACTCTAATCTAAACCCCCTTTTCATGCTGTTCATTGTGCATTTCATATAATTCATTTATCCCATGATCATGGGTTAAAGTAGAAATAGTGGGAAGCTAAGCCTTTTAAGTTAACTTTCATTCTGAACAAATGTCAACTTATTATGTGTATAGGCTTCCCACATATGCATCTAATTGTGCATGATTCTTCGTCGAAGTACTACTTTACATTGCTATAATTTTATAAGATAAGTATATAAACTAAACTATCCAAATGCAGGGGATTTTCCAACTATAGTTTACCGCACGACCTTCAGCAAAGAGCAAAACTCATACCGTATAGTCTCGATTAAAGGCCCCGACATGACAAAATGTTAAACAAATAAACACGATATAACAACAACTGATTTATGACAAAACAATAAACGAAAAACAAGTATGGCAGACAGCAACCAACGAAAAGCAAGTATGACAGACAACAACCAACGAAAAACAAGTATGACAGATAGCAACCAACGGCAAACCACCAAATTACAGGCTCAAACAAGTATGACAGACAGCCAGCAACGACAACCACTAAATTACAGGCTTCTTACAAGGAACAGGCACTCTTAATATTGGTTCATTGATATGTTTCGGAGTTTAGTGTGACGTCCATTTTCGCTGAACAAGTATACATTATTTTTAAGGGGCCAGCTGAAGCCCGCCTCCGGGTGCTGGATTTTCTAGCTGTGTTAAAGACCTATTGGTGGCCTTCGGCTGTTTTCTGCTCTTTTGTCGGATGTTGTCTCTTTGACACATTCCTTATTTCTGTTCTAAAAACAAACAAACAGACAAAAAAATGACACAGACCCAGCGTACATAAAACAGTTTACTTATTAAATTTACACCGTGTTCATTATGTTCGCAGCTAAAACGTATTATTAAATTAATCAATTAAATAGAATTAAGACTGATCTTTACTGGCATCTATTTAAGGGGGGCAATTTGTACATTTTATTTTTCTCTGAAAAAAAACCCAACCTTCAGTAATTTTTCGTAAGGGAAAGTAGTCTTTCTAACTTAAGCTGCCAATCACTCTATCGTTACTGTTCATAAAGATGTCCTCACTATCCCTACAATGAGCGTCATTTTCTACGTGGCCCTTCTACATCAGTCATGGTTCGTTGACTTTGAATGTTTTGCACAGTTAACATGTTAAAGTATTGTTTTTTTGATTTTTTTTGCATTTTTGTCATGTCGGGGTCTTTTATATAAAAATAAAAAGATGTGGCATGATTGAAAATGAAACAACTCTCCACCAGAGAGCAAATGACATAGAAGGTTAGCAACTACAGGTCACTGTACGGCCTTCAATAATGAGCAAAACCAATACCCACATAGTAAGATAAGTTATTTATAGTGATTTTTTTTAAATAAATGTTTGATATTTTTTTTTGTCAATTAAAAATTTGCATCTGTCGCGAAAATAGTCGACTGACCCCTTTATATGAGTTATTACCCTTGAAGACAAGTTTTATCCTTTTTTGTATTGATGCAGACACTTCACAAAAAGTCCCAATTTAAACTCATTTGAGTTTTCTTAATTTTAATTTCTGCTTATAATCTTTAAAACGATAATAGATATGCAACCAAATGACTAGCAAGACAGATTTAATTCCAGTCAGTTTCATTCAACACACATAGATATTATTCTTGAGTCAAAGTATCAATTTACTTTTGGCAAAACGCAGCTTTTTGAATATGTGCTTTTTCAGCCTTAGATTTTTTAAAGATCCTACTCGACTATTATCTCCATGTTTAATACGACTATTATCGCCACGTTTAAAAAGGAAATCCCTCAAGAATTGTACATATATTATCATTGTTTATAATGCTTATATTCAAATAGGCTATTTGTAACATACTTACCGTGTTTATTAACATATTTCATATACAAATTACCTATGTATTTATAAAAATTAAATCTCGTCGAAAGTGTTGACGTGTGTATACTGGATGTTTTCTACAAGTTGCTCATATAAAAAATAATTGTTTGTTGCTGTCTATTATGGGTTTATATTTGATGAATGTTTTTGTCTATTTTTGTGCCATTATTTACTCGTCCGAGACCAAAAAAATATTTGATTCATCAACAAAAATAAGGTAAGACTCAAATAATCAGTTATTTTTTTTCAGAATTTATGATAGTTTGTATAGAATTATTGAAATACCTTTGTCGTGTTATTTGAATGCATCATACAATACATTAACTGAGATTAAAGATTTATCTATAAATCAGCACAAATAAGGTAGGTTTTAATAATACGTAAAATTTATTGAAATTTCGATTGTGCCAATGATGATAAAAAATTTCAAGGGGTATATGAATTTCATAATCTAAAAAGATGGCGAATTTTACATTTATTTTAATGCTTTTAAAATATATATTCTCTTAGATTGTTTTTCCGTTTTGTGATAGTTTTTACAGGTTATTAAATATCTTAATTTGTCGTGTTATTTCATTGTATCATACAATATATTAACTGAGATTTTAAAGTCATTTATAAATCAAAAATACATATTAGGTAGGTTTTAATAATAAGTTAGATTTATATCTTGGGACCATAATGATTTAATTTAATGGTTTTGAGTAATATGAATACATTTATTTATAAAGCTTGATGACTTTTCTGTCGACTGTTTTTCAGTTGTTACGATGATTTTGGAGTACTACTGATTTATCCTTGTGTTGTGCTTTAAATGTATCATTTTAGCCGGGCCCCTCTACTCCAAAACAAATTTAAAGGTAAAATGTCGTCCATTTATCGTCCTGAATATCAATCAAATATTTGCCGCCGGACGCTAAACAAACTACACTCGATCGATCGATCGATCTATAGATTGTTTGGTTGTTGCTTGCTTATGGTGGTACCAAACACCTCGACTAAAATTAATTTGGCTCGTTTAATTTTTCATAAAATTTTGACTCAATATTTACTTTGACCCTTTGACAAAAATATAAAAAATTCATACAGTTAGCGGTTCGTTTCGACTAATGGTATATAACCACCAATCCGGGCCTTGTCAGTAAGAATACAAAGAACAGTGCATATTTCACACAAAATAGCTCTAACGCATAGCATGCATAACTTTTACTTTCTATAATAGTCAAACTATTTATGAAATTGTGGTATGAAAAGAAACCTTAAGGACTTCGTATCACTATTGCACACTTATTGGTTTTATACTAAATATTAAAATGTTATTTGTACGGATGTTTTATATCATTTTGTTAAGACATCCAATAAAAAAATAGGTTAAATGATTGACTGTTCAATGATAGATAATCTAGTAACTTAACAAATATAAACATTACTGTGCGACCCGACCAGGCTTCATCACAACATCTTACACCTTTAGCAGCTTACTGCTGGATTCTCTGATAGACGGACCCGACCAGGCTTCATCACAAAATCTTGCACCTTTAGCAGCTTACTGCTGGATTCTCTGATAGAAAAAAAAAGCAGAAGGTACCAAAAGAATAATTAAAAAAAATCCTAACTCGAATAAAATCAGACAACATCAGGACTTAAAGAAAAACGACGAATAGAGAAACGAGTCTACAACACACAACAGGGAGGAAACTAAAGACTGGGCAACGCGGACCTCACCAAAAACCTTGTATTACCTCATATGCTCCGAAGGATAAGATGATCCTGCTCAACTAGTGGCATCCGTCGTGAATAGATGTCGATAACACTTCACATGTGCATTGACTCACAATTTCAGAGTAATATGTTATGGATAATGCATATTTCAAGGTTTTTCTTGTCGTATAACACAGGGGTGTCGGGAAGTCTTTCTTTTGGCAATCCTGACAACTCAAGGTGAGTTGTACGACAAGAAAATCATAAAATATGCTTTGTCTGACATATATTTTGTCAGTAAATATTGTTTTCTGCAAAGATTTGCAGGAAATTGTATCCCACTTTACCGATAATATTAACTGTTAAAGTGGGAGATTTTTTTCTCATTCGTTTACTAGGTATAACCTTACACATGTTATTATTTTATGCCTTGAATCGTATTTCATTGAAACATGGTGTCGTCCAGGTTGTTTCGTCAAAAAAAATACCTATCGTTCTGAAAGGAAATAACTCCATTGTTTATACGAGGTATATAATAATTTAATATAAGACTATAACAACCAATGAAAAATTACAAATACTGTCATAATTTGCCCGACAATGCCAATGTAAACAATTCAAATATTCAGATGACCAGCCTGAACGTGTTCGGTTTTAATCACAGCATGCAAGTATACAATCTTTTATGTGAGTGGAATGTGTTTCAGGTGGTATAAACAAGTGTCTGAAATTGCAAACATAATGACAAAGTGCATCATGGATCATGAAACAAATCGGCAAAACCACGGAAGAACAGTAGATATACAGCATCCTAAATATGGTAGAGTTACTAAATCAGAACGGAAAGCACATGGTTTTAGCACTGAACACATTATATACCCTATAGCTGATACTAAGAAAGTCATCATATCGGAAGGTTTGTATTGTTGGAAAACAAATATATATTATTTGGGAAGAACATCATTAAAGAACAATAGTATTCCGTATACCTGCTATCATCTCCAGGGGGTGGATCCAGAATTTTCGAAAGTGGGAGGGAAAGTAATTCCCAATAATTGAATATAAGCTGGGGAGTACGCCTTCTACAACCCAATGGATCCGCCACAGATCCCGTCTGTGCAGTTTTCTTGTCCTGGAACTTGTCTTAGTTCCACATTGACAATATTATTTCATCTTACCATATTTTTTGTAATATTTATTCACAATGTCTACTTTTATTTGATTTTCGTAAAGACTGTTTATACAAGGTGTAAAACAATAACAACCTGTGCCAAAATGTGGTTGATAGGTTTGATGTTTTGTAGAAGCCGTCAAATTTTGTCCTTTTATACTCTCTCGTGCATGTACGACACATTAAAAAAATAAAAAGATGTGGTATGAATACCAATGAGACAACTCTTCACCACCAAAAGTAGAATCTATAGGTCACCGTACGGCCTTTAACAATGAGCAAAACACATACCGCATAGCAAGCTATAAAAGGTCCCGACATGACAAATGTAAAACATTTCAAACGAGAAAATTAACGGCCTGATTTATGTACAAAACATTACGAAAAACAAACATAACAAACAACAACAAACAACAACAACTGAATAACAGGCTCCTGACTTTTATATATGTTTTTAAAGACTAAACAATGTACCTGTATGTATTAAATCTATATAACTAAAATCTGTGTACGCTTTTGAAAACATTTTGAGAATATTACCCATAATGCATTAGATTCTAAAACTTTAAATTTCGCGAATGTTTTCTGATAAACATTTCCATCGATACCTAATACATTGTTTATCCTTCCATAAGCACTCATCTTATTGTTGTAAGAGTATGGTAAAATAAAAAACAAAACAAAACACGAATTCCCTACTTTGGAATTGCTTTTGAGTAACGCTAGAATGCAGAAATTTTGAAAACCAAATATTATAAGTTACACAGTTAGCTCGAACCCCATATGAAATTTACTGACCCCATATATATCGTATTAGGTCACAAGCACACTTTGTAACGAATTTATCTTACCGACTATCTTAACATGTGGCATTTAGACTAGTGGCCTATCAAAGTGATCAAGTCTTTAATATAAAGAACCTTCTTCCATTGGTCTATTATACAAAAAACAAATGCCAACAATAACAACGTGTTCGCTTTTAATGTGTTTTATGAATTTATTTCAATCGTTCAACATCAATTTCTTCATCTGTTGTCGTCCGGGTGAAACGTTTCAGATTTTTCCTCAACGCGTGTTGTTTTTATAAAGGGACGTAACATCACTGCTAACCGTGTATTAAAATAAACCACGCCTACTAATATAAAAATAAGGAGATGTGGTATGATTGCCAATGTGACAACTATTCAGTTCAAATGAAGTGGATGTAAGCAATTATAGGCAACCGTACGGCCTTCAACAATGAGAAAAAACCATACCGTAAAGTCGGCTATAAAAAGCCCTGACATGAAAAATATGAAAATATTCAATTAAGAAAACTAACGGCCTAATTTATAACAAATCAATTTACGAGAAACAAATATGACAGACATGACGTTTATTGGTGTGGTTCATAAGTATTTCGTTTCTCGTTTTTTATATAGATAAGACCGTTGGTTTTCCTGTTTGAATTGTTTTACACTAATCATTTTAGGGCCCTTTATAGTTTGCTGTTCGGTGTGAACCAAGGCTCCGAATGGAAGGCCGTACTTTGACCTATAATAGTTTACTTTTTACACATTGGGACTTGGAATGATAGTTGTCTCATTGGCACTTATACCACATCTTCTTATTTATATGAACCAACGACAACCACTGAACTACAGGCTCCTGACTTGTGGCAGACACAAAAAGAATGTGGCGGGGTAACCCGGTTAAACATGTTTGTGAGCGCTCAACTCTCCCCTAACCTGGGACAGTGGTGTTACACCACAACATAAGAACAAACTATAAAAATCAGTTGAAAAAGGCTTAACTCATCAGATCGACATACCCCCATATGAAATATACAGGGTCTCCACGCAGTCGTTTTTAACCAATCATTTTCCTAGAAATGTATAGGAGGTAAGATAATTATAAATACACATAGCCTCCAGTGCATACCGTTTATGTACTATTGTTTTACTTTTATTAAAGGAGATTTTATACAAGGCACTAGACGGGATACATACGGGCACTTAACAATTGTGAACAATCCTGACAGAACAATATCAGTATTAGAACCACGTGACTCTGGTGGATGTCAGAATCAAATAAAATCTACTGTCATGAAAACATCAACACAGAAATCTTGTATTGTTGCTGTAAATGCTGGATTCTTTGACCCCAGACCAGGCAATGTTTGTTTAGGTATGATTAGATTTGAGAGTCGAGATGAGGTTTACAGAAAAGAAAATAATTGGGCAAAAAAATTAAGAATACGGAAAAATGGGCCAAAAAATAAAGAACTAATAGGATGCTTAAATATAAAATAGAGTATAAAAGGGCAAACAAAATAACTAAGAAATAATGAAAAATGACTGAAAATGATTTAAGATTACAGAGATTACAGATATTCCTCGTGAAAAGGAAAAATTAATCACTATGAGAGCCTGAAATATTCGAATGAATCCGACAGCAAATACGCAAAGATGCTACCAATTATTACAAAATTTTACACGATTTTGAGTTTAGAAAAAATTATGCTTCCACAAAAAACTTTGCCCTATAACAAAAGTAGTTGTAGGACCACAACAAGGCAACATCAACATAGTATCATAAAAATAAGAAGATGTGGTATGATTGCCAATGAGACAACTCTCCACAAGAGACCAAATGACACAGAAATCAACAACTCATGAATATTCAGTATTTGAGTGCAATTAATTAACGCTATTTGCATGATGAATAGGAGTTTACCCTTTTAACAAATATCGGCGAAGATTCTGTAATAGTTATACACCGAGGGAAAGGGGTGGTGAATTAATATCAGTCCACTAAATCTTCATCGTTTTAAGTTAAACTTTTTTCAGGTAACATAATTAGCGACGGAAGAGTGGTTATGGAGTCGCAAGGAGTACAGAACGTTCATTTTGGAATAACAAATGATGGATCTTTACACTTTGGGTAATTTTTATCATAAAAAGACGCAATTTTGCATTGATAACATATATATACATTTATTTCCACTATATGATTTCAAATTAAGTGATATGACTGTACAAAAATCTTTTGAAGAATGTTTTGTGTTATTGATAATTGAACTTTATATTCATTTATTTTCGGATTTTTTTTCTTCTTTAAATTTTTTTCTAACAATCTATTTATGTTACTTCATTTATACATCTGTCACCGTCCTTAACAATTTGGGTATAATTGCCTCAAGGGTGACGACATACACTCAAAGAAAAGAAGTTCATGAGAGGACATGTTTTAACTGTAGCTCTACTATTGAAGATGAACTTCATGTCATTTTGAAATGCCCATTATATGTAGATTTAAGACAAATCATGATACACGAAGCTATACGTTTTAATCAACGTTTTAACCTACTATCAGATAGTGAAAAATTTATATTTATATGAGAATGTTGCTACTGTAGTTACCAAAACCTGCAACAACATTTTATTGAAAAGAAAACATATTTTATTTCACTAGTTTTAAAAGAAACAAAATGTTTTGCATTTATGTAGTATGGACATTGTAAATTTCAAATGTAAATGTGTAAAAGTGTTCATATATATAAATAAGAAGATGTGGTATGAGTGCCAATGAGAAAACTCTCCATCCAAGTCACAATGTATAAAAAGTTAACAATTATAGGTCAAAGTACGGCCTTCAACACGGAGCCTTGGCTCACACCGAACAGCAAGCTATAAAGGGCCCCACAATAACTAGTGTAAAACAATTCAAACAGGAAAACCACCAGTTTAATCAATATAAAAAACGAGAAACACTTATGAACCACACCAACAACGACATCCACTGAACAACAGGCTCCTGACTTAGGACAGGTGCATAAAATGCAGCGGATTTAACCGTTTTAACAGGCGCCAACCTTCACCCTAACCCGAGACAGTAGTGTAACATTACAACATAAAAAGACACACTATAAAATATCAATTGAAATGGCTTAACTCGATCAAAAAGACATTTAAACAAAGACAATTAAACATACACTGAACAAATAAGTTTGATCTATGACACAATATAAATACAATATTAATAAAAAAAAGATGTAGGAACTGTGTCAAAAAGACAACTCTAACCTGGGACAAAATGGCATTAAATAAAACAACGTACACAGGTAAATTTAGATATACTAATTTTGATTGATTGATTGTTGGTTGCTTAACGTCCTGTGGCAAATATTTCATGCATATTCAGGACGAGAACAAATTAACAATAAATACAATAGGTAGGTTCTGTTATAGAGGCATCCGGGATTAAGGTCGGAGAAATTTAGACTGCCGCGGGAAATGAGTGTATATTGTATATGGACAGAAATTTAGCCTTGCAACAGGTCACCTACGGAGCCCTCTAAGGTTCTTAACGTGCAAAGAGCGTGGCACTCTCTTTACACGAGGCACCGGATTTAACGTCCCCATTCTGACCGGACGTGGCTGCAAATTTGCAAAAAAAAGACAAATTGAAAGAGTTGGTATTACTTTGTTTCATTAAAAAGATTGGCGAACGTAGATACAAGTATCTTGTCTTGGGGAGGGATAAATCCTACTTTGTAAAGAATCACTCTGATTCAAACAAAACAATCTCTGAAACTGACATTATCAAGATGCTTGATTTCTTGATTGACAACATATTTGTTACGTTTGGAGGACGTGTTTTTCAACAGACTGTCGGAATTCCAATGGGAACCAATTGTGCCCCTCTTCTTGCCGACTTGTTTCTTTATTATTATGAGGCTGACTTCATACAGGAACTTCTTAGGAAGAAAGATAAGAAGTTAGCAATATCCTCTAACTCTACGTTCCGCTATATAGATGATGTTCTCTCACTAAATAATACAAAATTTGGTGACTATGTTGAACGGATCTATCCCATCGAACTAGAGATAAAGGATACTACATATACAGTTAAGTCTGCCTCATATCTTGACTTACATCTAGAAATTGACAATGAGGGTCGGTTGAAAACAAAACTTTAGGACAAAAGAGATGATTTCAGCTTCCCAATTGTGAACTTTCCATTTCTATGTAGCAACATTCCAGCAGCGCCTGCATACGGAGTATATATCTCCCAATTGATACAATATTCCCGGGCTTGTGTTTCCTATCATGATTTCCTTGATAGAGGATTGCTGCTCACAAGGAAGCTATTAAACCAAGAGTTCCAAATGGTGAAGTTGAAATCATCCCTTCGTAAATTTTACGGACGCCATCACGAGTTTGTTGACCGTTATGGAATAACCGTTTCACAGATGATATCGGATATGTTCCTTATGCCGTAACTACAATACCCTTCCCTTTTCACGAATGTGACTTACCGAATTAGACTATTTACCGGATTTGTAATAACATAAGCAACACGACGGGTGCCACATGTGGAGCAGGATCTGCTTACCCTTCCGGAGTACCTGAGATCACCCCAGTTTTTGGTGGGGTTCGTGTTGCTAAGTCTTTAGTTTTCTATGTTGTGTCATCTGTACTATTATTTGTCTGTTTGTCTTTTTATTTTTGGCCATAGCGTTGTCAGTTTGTTTTCGATCTATGAGTTTGACTGTCCCTCTGGTATCTTTCGTCCCTCTTTTGTACATCCCATACTTCTATTCCTCAGTCACCCTTCGGGGGTATAATAATTTTGTTGTTAGGAGTGTACGAAATACATTTTTTACGAAATTGATGATTTTGTTGTTCACAGTACGAGTACAGAAGTGAAAATTTATCGTCATACTAAATACTTATCAAAGGTGGTACATATTAAAAATGGTGAGACGAGATATAACACAAAATAAGTAAACATTGAATTACAGAAAAGCATTACAAATTGTGTCAACAGGTCAAATTAACAAGAAAGTACGATTTGAGAGTACTCGCAGTTACTGAAAGCTAGTAAAAAGCCAAAAACAATTAATAAATAAAAAATCATGCATCAGAGACTAAAATCAATTAAAACACATCCTAGGGATTTAGTGGTTTTAACGCCATGGACAGTCAAAGAAGACATGACTTGTGCAATGCCAAAAAAAAAGAGTATCGACAGGTAGTAGGATAGTTAGGAATTAACCTTATAAAAATATGTATCATGTTATATATAGATAAAGCAATCTCTAAATAGAAAATAAACGTGGATGTGTATTTATACATCCCAAAAACCATTCGAAAAGAATACAAATTTAGTTATGTTTTAATTTGTTGATGACAAAATCGATGTTAGTGGCAATGTTATCAATATTCAAAGATCTTATTACAACATTAATAAGATAACCTTCACTGATAAGTCTGTTCGATGAGTTTACACGTATCACATAGTGATTTCCGCGCTTTTAGTAAAATATCACCGTAAAAATTGGAATGTGCAATGCCGTTTTTAATAAGTTTTCTTATGTACAGTCAAATTTACTAAACAAATCGTTGTATCTATGAGAGAATTTAGTAAATGTATATGTATGTATTGTGTCTTAAAAGTCTCTCATAAATCTCTCTAAGAAATAATGCATAAATTGCAAATGTTTTGACTGTTTTATGTGTTATTCTGTGAATCTTATTTTATGTTTGTATGTGGTAAGACTACAAGAAATTTTTGAATCTAAATCTGAATTTGTACCTTTTTTCAGAAGACACCTATTTTTATCAGTCATCTAAACGCGACCACTTCCGTTCCAGCGGATTCACTCAATGAATGCCAATAGATATTTTTGTTAAAAAACAACCGTATAAATTAAAACAATATGACGATCAATCGATCGCAAATCATGAAGCATATTTATTCATTCTATACACCTTTAATGGTCTTTTGCCTGTACAAGATAAGGTTTTCTGTATTTTGTAGATATTTGTCAGAAACAGAAATAGCAGACAACAATTATAAGCAGTTGATTGGTGGTGTATTTTGGTTGGTACGCGACGGACAACATTACCTTAAAGAGAGTATAAATATAGAATGTCAAACTGAAGAACAGGCAGGTCTGTCAAATAAAAGGAGATGTGAAGTATACACGAATGAGACAGTAACAAAACTAAACAATATTTCTAGTGGTCAACATACAGTCTTTAACAAACGATATAAAATTGAGAATGGAAATGGGGAATATGTCAAAGAGACAACAACCCGACCAAAGAGCAGACAACTATATATCGAGCTCTTTAACAGGCGCATGAAGTTTTGGCGGGATCTTAATTGCTTTTTTTCTCATTGGGGGGTTTTGATCCCGGATCCCGCTTATCGTTTTGTCAGAATCCCGTATCCCGCTTATCATTACAATAATAACGCTTGTAATTTCACATGTCCCGCCCGACTTCGTTTCCCGTTTTCACGCAAAAATAATTTTACTTTCACGTGTCACGCTGAAGAAAAATCGGCAAATCCCGCGTCACGCTTATACCCCAATGAGACCCACTACATGTATAGAGTTCCCAGTGTGAAACTGGATATCCAAATTTAGAAAAGGACAATTGTTGTTGTTTATATTTGAGATGCATTTAGAGTAAGTTCCCTTGAGTAAATTTCAGCTGTTCAGTCATATAAAAATGTATATGATCGCTAAGGAAAGTATATGTGAAATTAGTGTTATTAACACTATATACCAGTATTTAACGTTGATCTTTTCACCGTAATACACCATTTGACTGTCGAAAATTTCATTTTATCGTGCCGCGTTTGTATACTTTATTTCCGATGCAAACTCTGTTCAGAATAATTCTCTTGAAATAACTCTCTGTATATATGACAGAAATCATGGAAATGTATGCCAAAACGATACTATCAGCAAGATCAGCTATTGGTCATGATAAGGAAGGACGCATTCTGTTAATGCAAATTGATGGACTCAACGAACATAAAGGGTAATATATATTCGTATTAAATGTTTTTTGTATAATTATTTACTTAAGCTTGCTTAAGGAATGACTGTAAATTTTTTTTTGTATCTGTTCGAAATAACCTCAAAAATGTGGTGCACATTTTTAAATAAGAGGCTACGCGGGTTATTCGGTGTGCACAACATTTTCGGTGTTATTTCTTCATAGACAGAAAAAATATTACAATCATTCCTTATAATTTAATTCTAAATTCCATTTTTAAGGAGTAAATCATGAAAAAAAAAACGTTGATGACGTAACGGTTACATGACAAAATTATGTTTATGAGCTGATAGACATAAAACTTTCCACCAATCAGAAGACGTGATACATCCAAAATTGAATTATTCTAATAGAACTTTATACAATTTAGAAAAAAAATACTGTATACACATTACCAGTAGGGAATTTACGAAAGATAATCCTTGTAACGTTCAATGGTCTTTTATGGAATGTCTACCAAGACGCCGCAACGTACTCACAATAGCAGAGATTGCTTATCCCGAATACATCTTCTTTATTACATAGAATGCACAACTTCAACAAACGTATGCACTATAATGTTTTGGCCTTCAAAACATTCTAATTTCCTAATTAAATAATATCTTTTACATTCAATGCATAAGGACATTCAATAATGATATAAATGGGTCTGTCTTTAATTCGTCGTTATTTTCTATATCTTAATTATTTTTTTCCACATTTTTACCAGGGATTTCAATCTTTGCATTTTGCTATTGCTAGAGATTTTAGTACATTCATTATAAACCCTTCTTTACTAACGATAATTGGCTTGAATTAAATATATTTTATCCATTCAATGGATTTTATCTAACAATGGCCAGGCGTCTAAAATCACGTGCTATTTTGCTATGCATAGCGTCTTTACGAAAATGATGAAACATAAACTAGTTTCGATCATCCAGACTTTCCCTATACCATATAAAGAGTACGTAATGTTCACAGTAAGAAAGACAACTCTGGTGTAACGACACCAAACATAAACGTGTAGTACCAGTTTCAGTGCGCATGTCACGATTTTCTAGAATAGTCTTCAACTACAATCAATAACAAAAGTATGTTATTATATGATTTTTTACTGCTTTCATGACGAAATACTAAATATTTCATGCAAATAAATTTCATTTGACAAAGAGGCACTCATTGAAGAAAATTTAACAACGAATTATTGCTCTAAAATTAGGTTTAAAATTTGGACTTAACGTATATTCTCGTTCGATATTTACAAGTATGTCTTCTAATAGCTCACTACTGTCTAAGGATTACCAATTTCAGAGCGCATGACAAGTACTTGGAAAGACTTTCACCAAGTTCGTTTGAGATAAAAAAAAAAAAACAAAACAAAACAAAACAAAAAAACAACAAAAAAACCAAAGAGACAAACGTTTAACACCTTCGATATCATCGAATTCAAAAGGGCCTCACATTAATTTTGTCAGGTAAAATTGTATTATCTAAATCATACTAGTACGAACACTAAATACTAGTTGGATTGTTACTGTTGGAATAAACAGGCCACCAGAATTTACATTTAACCAGTGGAAGTGTTCACATTAAAAAATGTAAGGCTATGGTAGCATATACTACCACTGATACAAATTCCATGAGCATACGTATTTCTATTTGATAATTGTTTTATTATACCTATGGTTGCAGCTCAATGATTGAGGCAACACATTGTGGTTTGATGCTGTGATCGGAATTATATGTTTATAAAAGTCCTTGAATTGATAATTTCACGTAAACTTGTGTACTGAGGAAGCTGTGCAAGATGTCGACTTTTATCAATAAGTAAAGAAGAAAAACGCATGCGGATAAATGCCAAAGTGTTTTTAGATATATTTGTACATGTGACAGACATGCCATCTAGCTTCCAATTAAAGTTTACACTTATTTAATATTTTATAAGGCATAACAAAATTGGAGAAGGTACTAAAAAATGGAAAAATAAACACTTTATAAATTTCAAATACCGCAGACCTTTTCTGGATTTATCTTCACCAGGAACGCTCAAAGCCGAAATATTTGAAAGAAAAGGATGTATAAGAATCGAAACAGTTGAATTACTTTATGACCACAAAGAACAAAATAATAATAGTCAAATCCATCTAAGGTAAAGTTTGCTTGAGGGAGTTGAAAACTTAGTTTCTTAATAATTCATAAACTTATAAACAGACAACTTAAGAAAGGTTTGTTATAAATCATGTTAGTACCAAAGAACTAATGACTAAGCTGGTGATACCCTCTGGGACTGATAGTCCACCAGCAGCGGTAACGAACCAGCGCTGCAAAAAAGGGAAACGACACTTTATAAATTTCATGCATCTGAATGCATTCTGGATTTACGTGAAAGACAGACACTACCATGGCAATAAAAAATAACGGACAAACAAAGTGCCACAAAACACTACACATAAAACTAAAGATTGCGCAATATGAACCGAGGCAACTCCAGAGCGGCTTCATCACTAGAGTCACCCGTCGAGCTACTTCTGATAAAATTTTACGAAACATATCCTGTGATATGGCATTAACTTTTCATTCTTCCAAGGCAAGACAATGAATTAGTATTACGGCTTGAGAAAAAGTATATTTTCAAACGTGTCATTAATGAATTACTTACCTTGGGTAGTGTTTAAAAATTCAGCATCATCTGAATAAAAACGACCAACATTTCACAATAAGAGTTTAAACATAGCAATTAAGAGGTCACCATACAACTTTCAACGATGGACCATCTCATAACTTCGTGACAAGCTCTACATGAAGTCTATTAAAGTATCAGATAAACTGAGCACAGTTTCAAAGGATTTGACATAGACATAAGCATGCCTATTTTATACATTGTTTATATAAACATATGACAGATAAAATAGTTCTGTAAATTCTGTTCAAATGTCCCTAATTATTCCAATTAAGAGCAAATGATACAGAAAACATGCAAAGCAAGAATAAATCAAGGGAAAAGCACTTCATTCATTTTTTTACAGCGACGACAAACACAAACAGTATGCATGTAAGTACCTATATATGTTGATAATGATATTTTGTTTTTCTTCACTCGATCATCATGGGTTAATTCAAAACTAAGAAACGAGAGTAGTAATAATTTACAATATTGAAATACAGATTAACAGAATCTCTTTATATGAAATCCACCTATGTCCAAATCATCCAACATTAAATAATGCCGTTACATGAGTATGAGCGAACCTGATGTTTTTTGTATCTGAAATAACACACGGATGTTCACCTTTTTATAGTTATGTGTATAATTCTTCTACTAAAAGAGGTATACTCTGAACTCAAAACCTACTCCTGCATGGTTATGAGGAAGAAAGACTGAACATGTCATTGGACAAGTTCTACGGTCGTCATTTTGTATTGTTTGATTGTTGAAGTGTCTCAATTTCTCAACTTAATAGTGTCATTTCAAGTCTTTCATAGTTCTCACAAATTTCCTATGTCTATTTGGCATTCTATTTGTGTTGTAGAAATCTTTGCTGTGAAAGTTACTACAGGCCGTGACTGTAGATGCATGCATGACAGAATATAATTACCCTATGGACCAACTGGATTCACTCCAATTTGAGTTAATAAGATTTCACGTTTTGTCACTCCAAACTTTGTCTGTATTGAACCTAACCTTATGAGACTTGTACTTAAAGACTTTGGGGGCATGGATAAGTTTTCAAAATAGAGACAAATGGACCAACAAAAAAGAATCAAGAATAGTGGGCTGAATATATAAAGAATGGAAAATGATGGGGAACTAAAATAAAGAAAGTAGAAAAAAATTCCTAAAATTCAAAGACAACAAAGTTGAAGACCTCCCCCCTTCCCAATTATCAAGACTCCATCGTTATAGTAATGTTACTGAATCCAACTTATATTGTCAGGATATCGTTGTTTGTCAATTTGAAATTAGTGATGGTTACAAGGTAATGGTTTTAGTCTTTGTATAATATACAGAGTCAATATTGGTCAGCAAAGGTTATCGTATCACACGTTTTACTATTCTTGCAGCGTAATGTTTATATAATGTGTTAACAGCAAATACCACAATGTGCCTACACTTCACACACAACTAAAAAGTTAAATCACAAAAATACTGAACTCAGAGGAAAATCCAAAACGGAAAGTCCCTAATCAAATGGCAAAATCAAAAGCACAAACACATCAAACGAATGGACAACTTAAGGTAAACCTTTGTGGTCTAGTAGTAGCATGATCGGCCGAGTCGAACCAAAGACTTTAAATGTGGTATTTTCTGCTTCTCTAAGCACGAAGCATTAAAACAGGAGCAAAGACTGATCGGCTTGGAGTCAGAAACATGAGTCCATGTTAAGTAATGTATCTTCTTTTAATCAGGGTTTATCAGGTTTAACCAGGTTTAATCCACCATTTTCTACATAAGGAAATGCCTGTTCCAAGTCAGGAATATGACAGTTGTTTTCCATTCGTTTGATGTGTTTGAGCTTTTGATTTTGCCATTTGCTAAAGGAGTTTCTCTTGAAGTTTGGTATTTTTGTTGTTTTACTTTTTTCCGCGAACTGTTATCACAGGGACTATCACGTTATCAAATTCAACTAGTCGGTCTATCACACAACTGGATTCGTAATAAAATCATATCAACATGTTCTTATTTTGATATGCAAGTATTATTTTAAACTTGAAGTTAAACACCAGTTCATCAATTCATTCTTCATCATCACATGGCACATATTACACATCAATCCATTCTTCATCATCACATGACACATATTACACATCAATCCATTCTTCATCATCACATGACACATATTACACATCAATCCATTCTTCATCATCACATGACACATATTCCATATCAATCCATTCTTTATCATCACATGACACATATTACACATCAATCCATTCTTCATCGTCACATGACACATATTACACATCAGTACAAGACATCCACTGAATTTTAAATTTATACTGAACTGACTGTAATTTGTTAATAATTGAGAAAACAAATGAGACTAAATTATTACGAACCAACCATCGTCTTTCCTCTTTTTAAATACCACAAAATTTCAATTAAAATAACAGTGTTTTAGGGATGGAGTCGCAATGCTAACACACGAAAAGTTTGAAATAAAATGCTTGATATAAAAGATAATTTCATTTTATAAAAACTAACTGTTCATAAATATATGCAAAAAATCTCTCGAAAGACTTAATGTTTAATGTTTTCTACCAACAGCTAGAGATGGCCTAAGCCAGAATTACTCAACTTTTTGAAACTATTAGGTTTCCAATGCTCTTCAACTCCGTAACTGATTTGACCTTTTAACTATTTTTATTTGAGAAACCGTGACGAGTCGCATGTAGACGAAATTTTCGTCTGGTGTGCTAAATTAAAAGCTTTGAAGTCTGGTGTCTTTGATGATGTTATACAACTGCAGGTGGACGTAAGAAAACTCTATCGTCGAACATTAAGACACCCCAGCTACCTTTATACAGATGTTTCCTTAATAAAGTTTATCAATTACGGTTGACAAAAGGCTGGAAAGCCCCCCCCCCCCCAAAAAAAAAAATAAAATAAAAAAAAAAATAAAATAAAATAAATTAAAGGCACAAAAAAAAAAAAAAAAATAAACAATTATCAAATATATTTAAAATAAAATTCTTAAACACAATATACAATATCGTCGTAAGTCTGTCGGATTAGTTTCAGTACAATTAAGCTATATAATGCCGACTTTGTATAACATTGCAATTCATATTAAAGAATGCCCTTTACTATTTTACTGATATGTTTGTAATTTGGAAATGAATGTGTTTGACTTTACTTTACTTATAAGAATAATTTTATAGAAATACCCTAATTATGTAACATTTCATATTTTTTTATTTGATTGCAGAATGACTCTTTATGAATTTGCCGACTTACTTCTCGATTATGGATTCGTACAAGCAATTAACCTGGACGGAGGAGGATCTACAACATTAATTATCAATGGAACATTAGTTAATCATCCAACAGATAAATGGTAATTATCTTTCTCTACTTCGTACATGTCTGCAATTTAACAAACCATTCACTTACATAAAAAATCAATCACCGTGTTTGTAAGACTACATACAACCTGAGTTCAAATGATATCATTACATTAAAAACATCCTTTAAGAAGTAAGCTTTCATTTCTCATTCTTTATGTTTTGACAGATTGCAGAATGAAAGCAATAGTCAAAATGTAAATTAAAGAATAGAGTTCTAAGATACTTTAATGACACATCAGTTAATTGAACAAGAAGGCCAACGTGAAAACAAATATATAACATTTATTACAAAGAGACAAATCGTATGTTGACTGATATATATATAAAGGCCAACGAAAGGTTTTCCTTTTACTTACGAAAATACGGGTTTTATGAGTAACTATCTGTGTATTCAAGATGTGACAAAATCATTTAGAATACAGTAGCATTAATCACGATTTGTTCATTAATTCCTACTTGTATGATTTAAATCAAGGCACCAAAAGCAGCCATTAAGGTGGTATCAAATCCTTTGACTAAAATTAATTTGGCTCGTTTAATTTTAATAAAATTATGACAAAATATTTACTTTGACCCTATGACAAAAGTATAAAAATTTCAACAAACTTGAATCACACACTTTATCGGAAAAATTTCATGGGATATAGAGCAGTTTGACACTAATTTTGATCATTAAGAAGCTTAATATTTCCTAAACAATAGAACGCGATTAAAACATTCAGACGATTTTTACAGAATTATCTCCCTGTAGTGTTATGAACCATCTTAAGTAAAACAAAACATACAGTCCTTTTAAAATAAAAAGTTTCAAGTATTCAATTTTTTTGAATACTAAGTAACCGTCATTGAATCAAATTTCCAATTGTTATACAATGGGAAGGGGGGGGGGGATTACTTTACACATTTATGGTAGAGAGGGATTGAAACTAGATTTTTAAAATGGAAGAAACCTCAATGAACATTCGTAACAGTTAATGTACATCATGTTCCTCATACCATGTTCCTGTCGTAAGAGAACTCAGTATGCCCTACTTAAGTCTCTTCGTGCAAAAATCTCTAATTTTGAAAGTCGGTAATGATATAAATGGTACTTTTGTACTGCACCAGATGCGCATTTTGACATTTAGTATCTCTTCAGTGATGCTTGAGGCCAAAATATTTGAAAATGCATAACCTAATACAAACGTTGAAAAGCTGATCAACCAAAAGGACTTAAAGTATAGCCAAAACCGGAGACTTTAAATTTGATTACATTATTATATAAAAGGGTGTTTGATTAGGTGCCAGCTGTAATCTGTAGAGAAATCATATTTATTGACTTCCGAATATGTCTTAAGTATGAATGTGTAAATAATGTTCAAGCACAACTCTGATCGAGTAAAATGGTATTGTGAACCAATGGAAGGTAATGAAAAATTCCGATAATTTGAGATATAACCATACGTGTTAGTTGACAGTCGATCCGAATAAAATATGTAAACAATGTTCCTTTTCTTTCTAGTGAGAATGATACCAGATTTACATGTGCAAGAAAAGTTTCTACAATTTTGTGTGTTCATAGTGCCAATTCTACAAGATCAGCAGAAAATGTTAAATCCGAGTGTGATTTTAGAACAATTCCAAATATATCCGAACACTGTAAAAGTAGTGCTATTGGTTCAAAAAATATCAAACAGGAGGTGCAGTGTGACAGTGATAATCAGTGAAAAAAAAAACCAAAAGAACCTTAACTTTAATAAAAAGCTGTGGAAAGACTCATGTTTTGCTTTCAGGTACTATTTGAATAATAATTCAGTTTGCTGGCTCTTGTTGTTCAAGCACATTTTCGTTTAGATAGAAACATATGTGTAGAAATTGAATTGAGAGCAATTCTATTTTTCTGGCAGATTTTTTGTTTACTTTAATCTTATAGTGTAAGCGTTGTTTCCATGTTATCAGATGTCATCTGTTCGTAGTTTAGTACCAAAACCAATGATGAGAAACAAAAAAAGAACATTAAATGCACTATTTATATATATATTGAGCAATTTTCTTTCAATTAGCAAATAGGTGTTAAAATTATATCATTATAATGCGTAAGTACAAATGGACTGAATCCCAAGCCCGATTTCTTTAGTGACGTCCATTTCCTGGCTGGTTTTGACCTAATTTTGAGTGAGTGCTCTTCGTCGTTCAATTCTGTTTCCTTTCGAAAATCTGGTTTCTAGCACCATATACGAAAACGAAAGGTTTCAAGATGGATATACAATGTATTTTGTGATATAAAATGCCCAAAAAGATATTAGCTATATTCTAAAGTTATCTTTGCAATGCTCAGGTATCTTATACTTTTATATGACTGTCAAATACGATAGTTCGAGACCGTCTGAAATTCCAATGTTTCGTTTCTATATGACGTCAGAAACGAAGAACACATTTGGCTTGGATCACAAATGAAAAAGTCATTAACTCCTTTTCTCGCGATTCAATTATAACAGACACAGGTTCTTCTACTTCACCTTCTTTCATAACCTTATATCTCAACTATTGAAAGAAAGAAATGACGATGACATTATATACATTTATATGTTCAATACGTTGGTTCTAGGACGTCTGAAGAATGTTTTTTTTATTTTTTTCGTCATGACGTCAGATAGGATAACTGGAAATTAAATGCGACGTTTCTTAATGATGTCAGAATGAAGAACACATTTTGCCTCGAATAACCTGATAAAAGAATCAAAATTGTCCTTTACCCATCATCATATCTTGACTATCGACCAAGAGGCAGTGGTGACATTATATATTATCCGCCTATCCGCCTCTTTGGTGACAATTTGAAAACAGTACACTTACAAGAGTAAGATTATTGTAACATGTATACCGTGTGTGCTAGTCTGTATACCATCAATTCAGAAATTATTCCGTGCATTAAATTGCGATTGTTGAACAATCGACAAAAATACGAGTTTAATTATTGTCATATCAGGAAACTTCATTCTAGAATATTATCAAATTTTAAATGGCTAGTTTTTATTTTAATTTGTGATATCTATATCTATTCGCAATAATAAACACATCGCAAAAATTTTTTTAATCTACAGCACTTTGAACATTAATGTTGTCAATTGATCAAATTATAAGAGAAATATTAAATTAATATGTACAATGATGTAGTCCGTGATATTTTATAACGTACTAATTGTTAAATAAGTGACGTATTGGTCCAATGGGCCGAGTGCAACATTGACTATACACACTTTGTAATTGTGTTATATATTCATTTAAGCATGTCCATAAGCCCTATAAAAAAAAACGAATTACCTAGTTACCTACTTTCTCTTACAAAAATCTCACAAGGTACCAATCTAAGAATATTCGCAGTTACTGAAAGCTAGTTTAAATCTAAATCAATCTAGCAAATATACTATGTTTTCTTCGACTGAAATGTTAATCAATACACATCCAATGGAATTGGTGTAAAGCCGCGTCATAAACAGTCTGAGAAACGCATGACCTTGTGAAATATCAAATATAAGTGTCTATAGGATGTGGGACTTATAATGGTCATAACTGTAAAGGCATACATATTAAGTTATTTTTCATTTATCAAAACAAAACGATGTTAGATGTAAATTGTTCTATCTTTATCTAAGGACCAATAAGTCTACATGAATCGTATCTAAATTTTTGGAATCTATAAACAACACCACCACAGTAATTACTTTTGGTAAACAAATACAGGTAAAGCCAAACTTTAACATCTTTCTATCTATGAAAACAATTTTGGCAATATAACGGAACTATAAACACCGTTCATACAAGTGGGTTGTTTAGCTAGCCATAAAACCAGGTTTAACCCATTATTTTCTTAGGAAAATGCCTGGAAAAAGTCAAGAATATGGCAATTGTTTGCCATTCGTTCCGTTGGTTGATAACGTCTAACGTCTGGTGTTGTCATTTTTTATGGATAAACCCTTTTTGAATTTACCTTAGAGTGCGGTAGTTTTTTTTTATAAAACTTTTGTAGTTTCTTTAATAATAATAAAACTGAGTACAAATGTACCGTAAATTTTGAAATCAATTATCGTCTGAATTTCTGTGAAATCAAACATCATTTGAAACAATAATCCTAAATTTTCTGGTCAATTATATTTGTAGTGGATATGATTGTAACGTGATTTGATTGACCACGTGATCAGAATTATGGCTCATATTTTATAATCACATATAATTATCATTCTAACTTAAGTATAAGATTCGACTTAACTTCTGTCATCTACAAAGTAATTTTTTGTGATATACTAGCTAAAAGTAAGACATACATTGTATTCATATTTATTGCCGAAGTTGTGTTTACGACAAAGTTTTATTCATACAATAAGAAATGCTCTATGTATTAATAGTATGTGTTTTTGCATTAATGTTTAACATTTTATCACTTGTCGCATTAGCAAAATCAACAAATTTGAAAAATTCGATATTTAAAAGATTGGTGGTAAACCTTAGTATTAGTGATATAGTTTTTCTCCTGGAAGTTATTCTATTTTTGTTGGTTGAAGAATTTCAGAACGGTTCAAGATCATTCAATGTTGCATGTATGATTGTGATAAAGTTTACAGGAGGAACCTACTTGTTTTCACTTTATCAATGCTTTCTGATTTGCTTGGAACGTCTTAATGCAACTTTTATCACCAAACATATTGTTATACAACACCTGACGTCAAATACAGGAATTATGTTCGCGTTCATTGCCTTCCATTCAATAGCAGTGCTTCAAATTAGTATTGAAGTATCGACAATAACACGTGACACTCAGTGTAATATTGTCGCTTCAAGCGATATCGTTAGCCAAATACTTGTCAGCATACCTATCGCAATTATGTGCGTTGTTATCGTCCTGTTTTATGCCATTGTTTTAGTTAGAATTCTGAAAAAATTCTCAAAACATCACAGCCAGGCGGAATTTGCTAACAGTAACATTGCTGTCCAGATGAAACAGAAAGCACTTAAAACACTAAGTATCGTAATTTTGCTGTGTCTGATGGCCAACATGCCCCATGGTTTTATGGTCGTGTACTCGTTATGTTCGGGATCTAACGAAACAACTATGCTTTGGCTTGAGTACTGTAATTATATGGTTATGCTCAACCCGCTCTTTGACCCAGTTATATACATCTTTTGTTTGACAGATTTCCGCAAGCAGATTAAAAGAATGTTCTGTTGGAAAAAGAATTTGGTTCAACCACTCAATCTCGAAAGGTAGGCTGTTTCTCTCCCTTCCTTGCAACATACGGTTATCTGAGACACCCTTGTGTGTTTATATCTGTCAAAGCCGAATAGGATAGGGAAACAGTCTATCTCGAAACCATGCAAAGATAAATGGACACTTAAACGAAATGGACGTCAAACATTTATTTATAACCGAATCAATTTTGTCTGTAACGTCTGTGTGACATATATTTATCAAACACATTCAAATATTTAAAATATTTAAGGAGTTTCAATTACCCTCTTTGGAGTTGTACTTCTTAGAAAAAGGGAAAACTACTGGATTCGAGAAATTGGAACTGCGACACCATATATTGTTGCAATGACAAAATTGAGGGTATAGGTATTCTGTCTAGTCTTTCCTGTAGCTCGATGAATGTGATGAATATGACATACTTGTAAGAAGAAATAAATATCCTATTCTCTAGTATAACTTATGTTTTGACTAAGTTTTAAAGACACTTGTTCATATGAATTGACATAACTGTGACTGTAAATATTTTTATACTATTTTGTCAAATGATTTTTTATATTTTTTGCATTAAATTAAAGAGAAGCGAAATATATAAAAAAGGATATTCAAACTAATAAGTCGAAAACGAACTGATAATGCCATGGGAAATAACAAAAAACGACTTAAAGACAAAAAACCGTCTACAAAACACAACATAGAAAACTAAAGACTGAGCAACACGAACTCCTACGAAAACCGGAGGTTCTCTCAGATGCGCCAGGAGAGTAGGCAGATCCTGCTCCACATGTGACACCCGTCGTGTTGCTCGTGTAAGTACACAACAAGATAAGTGTGTTATATACTGAAAAGTGATTAATTTTTCAATTTTTAATCTTAATTTTCCGTCTGTTTTTGTTGTATTTCTCCTTATCGGTCAACATACATATAATTATTCGTAATCATTATACAAAAATTTTATTCAAAGCATTCAAATTGTTTTCTCAATAATTTGATGAAGCAATTTTTTAATTGATCATATATATATATACAAGTCTAAATTGAAAACAACGTTCAAACCTATGATTGCGTTGGATAAAAACCGCAATTTTTATACGTGTGCATGTAAAACAAATTTCTTGGTAGAGGTGTCTAAATACAGCACAAACAACATTTTCCAAAAGACCAAAAAAGTGAAAAGTATATTTTAACACATCGCATTTGACTAAAAGGTCGAACAACTGATATTCTTAAACCCTGCTGACTGCCATTGACGATTGCCAAATCAATTGATCACGAGATGTAACATGGATCTTAATTATTAATTTAATACCAAACAGAAAACAAAAAACTTGAGGAGAAGATGGTATACCGCAAACACGAGGTGCAAAAATTTGTACACCATATCCGGATTGCGACATTTAATGTCTCTTCAGTGATGTTAGGGATCGAAACGGTATTTGGAAGGTCATATAATTTACCTCAATCTAGGATAGACTCTTGAATTTTAAAGATTCAAAATAGGATGAACGGATCATATAAACTCGAAGGAAAATATAATACAAGCCCAAACGAAAAAATATAAACAAGTCTGAATTGAAAACAACGTTCAAACCTATGATTGTGTTGGATAAAAACCGCAATTTTTATACGTGTGTATGGCACGCCTGAACAACTTTAATAGATAGTCTTAGATTATCTCAGATAAATTAGGTTTATCTCAGATAATCCTGGTTTATCTCACTTTTTTTTCATTAAGCTCAGATAAACCGGGATTATCTCGATTTTTTTCAAATAATCCCGGTTTTTCTCACAATTTTAAGATAAACCGGGATTTTCTGAGCTTAATGCATTTTTGAGATAATTCAATATATTTCTCCAAATATTAGATAAATAATTGTCTGGAGAAAATCCGGGATTATCTGAAAACTCTGAGAAAATTGATTATCTGGGGAAAAAAGAGAGACTCCGAAACATTAATTCGACCAATAGAAAGAAACGACACATCGGTAAACATTTTGCAAACAAGCGCCATTTAAAAAAAAACAAAACATGTTGTAGTCGCCATGAATCGTCTTCAAAGATCTCATCAACCTACTGTAAGCAGTGTCTTAGATCGTATCAGTAACACTTTAAGAGGTATTAAAAGACAATATTCTGCCAACACATTGGAACCTGAAGCTGCACATAGACAGGTAGATGAGGTAAGTCGGTTGAATTGTTTAGATTGTCAGTTGCTTCCATGTACGGATGTTTAAAGTGGGTCTCATTGGGGTCTAAGCGTAACGCGGGATTGCCGATTTTTTGAAAGTGTGACACGTGAAAATCAAATTGTTGTGCCATGAAAACGGAAAATGAAGCCTAGCGGGACACTGAAAATTACAAAAAATGAGAATTGCTTTATAGTGACTTTTTTAGTGTAAGCTTCACTTACTCCTGGGTTATACACCTTATCGCTAATCCCGGCTGACCCGGCCGCTTGAACTTTTGACGCATACAACAATCATTTTTCCATTGTGGCGTCAGATATTTTGTTTTACGACATCAAAATTTTACGGGAACCTGTGTGATATCCAGTAATGGGGGAAAAATAGTGTAAGGTGTATTGTAGTCCAAATGGTTATGACATCTTGAAAGGTATTTTTCTTTTTTTCTTTGACGCCTTACATCAACACTAAAGCAGCCTTCCCAGACGTCATAATTATTTGGACTAGGTTGTTGTTCCTGAAATATTAACAGATTTCCTGACTTGGAGTTGAAATTTGGATTTGGAAAGAATGCCTACAAAATTAGTGTATCTATGAGGAGAACAGCTAGTCATGGTAGATAGGCGTACCAGAAAAAAATATAATAGCCTTGAGGCTTGTAAGACATTATAATTATTTGGTCTAGTCTCTTGAGAACAACATAACGTGAGGGTACCAAAATTGCACCGAGTACCCAAATTTCACCTAGTTAGCAAACATAGCAACGGAAATCTTACAAGATTTCCTAGAGACAAAACAATTTGTATTTTTATGATTTGATACTATGCACGTCTTTCAACATAGGTAAAAATATTTAGATATACACTTAACGTGCACAGTATTTATCAACAGATGGACTGTTTACTAAAACAGCAACATGTACGGAAACGTCGCATGGCGACGTCATCAGAACGTCATCTTTTTAAAATTAGCAAATAAAATATGTTACACATATCCATTTCTTAAAAAATGAAGAGTAAGCATGGACTAATATCCAATAGTTCAAAACCTTTATCGGGACTCAGAGATCAGGTATTTTTAAGTCAGGATTTCGGGATCCGGGAATTTTTTTTTTTAGAATTTTGGGATGTCAGGATTTGAATTTCTTTAAATTCGGGATTTGGCAATTTCATGTTTGTAAGTCGGGGATTTCGGGATCAGGACCCCTCCTATCCCCCCTCTTGAATAGGAATCAGGAAAAATCGCTAACATCAACTCGCCCCACTTGTTAAAAGGGTTAAATTCCACTACTTTTACTCCTGCCAACTAGCCTTAATTAATGAAAAATGGTTTAATCTAGATGAAAATCTGCCAACCTGCCCCACTTAAATGGAAACTAATCTACACAGAATACAAGAATATAAAGAATATTTATTTAAATTAATGCTTGTACTTTGTAACCTGTTGTTTCAAACATGGGTTCAATATCGAAGCGGCTACATAGTGCTCCATAGATTTTTGTCTTCTGAACGAGTAGCTAGCCTTGCTGCTATCAATATTTATGTAGCAGCTAGGCTAGCTACACGTTCAATAGTCATGAATCTATGTAGCCGCTACGATATTGAATGCAATCCTCATACAATGTCTTGATCATGTTCACAAGTTTTGTTGGTATACATAATGCCTTAGCAGTTGCCACATCCCTTCTCTGTTGACACTATCGAATGCCCTTTGTTCTTGTAAGCTTAGTTATTGAATTTTGCATAACATAAACAATTGAAAAGAAACAGGATCTGTTAATTGTATTATGATCGGATATATTGTTTTTATCACAACAATTGAAGGAAAAGTTGTCATAACATAAGTGGGGCGAATTGGCATGACTCTATTCTTTAGGATTTTTCACAAGTGGGGCAAGTTATACACTGCTTCTTTGTGCTTTCTTCAAACAAAAAAAAAGATCTACCAAAACATGTTTATCTTATAAGGTCTTGATTGTATTTACATGTATAGGTGTTACAGGAACATAGGTATACAACAGGATTTCATCTTTTTCAATATAAAGTGAGGCGAGTTGGCGAAATTTCAGTTGCATTTTAACCTTGTTCATAAGTGGGGCAAGTTATCCAACCTATTTTCAATGGGATCATACCCTTATTTTTAGTGGGGCAAGTTGGTAAACAAGAGTGGAGCGATTTGTCACTGAAATTGTTTACACAGATGTTCCAATTAAATTTAAGAATATTTAATAAACATAATCAGGAGTAACGTATACAGTGTGTAACAAGAAATGTAAGTTGATGATATACATGTACATGTAAGATGCTTGCTGAATTTTGCAAGTAAACTGATACCTATTGGCTTTTGAATTGTTACCCATCATGTATCCGCCATATTTTATATAATTTTTACATATAAATTAAAGACACTGTGACTGCCAGGACTGTACATGTGTCTGCTTTTGTCCTCAGAAAAGAATTTAGTGCACTACATATTTGTTTGTATTTAAGGTTATTCGCAACTTAACAAAATTGGAAGGCAGCGATTCTCTACCAGATGCAGATTTAAAGAGAGCTATCAGATCAGTTAAGGAATTTAAAGAAAATTTACCACACCAAAGGAAACATCAGAAGAACCACAGCTAAACAGATATGGTAAGTTTACATGTACTTTTATAAACTGTGACTTGTGATGTTCCATACCATAAAGGAACGATTGGGATTTAGTTTGGGGGTAATGACACCAAAGGGGCTTGACACTTATACCACATGACATCTTATTGTATCTAATAGGGTGTGTTGAAGTGTGTGGATCTATTCATAATTGTACCACAAGGTTCCATTTCACAAAGGGAAAACGTGGATTAAGTTTTCGGGTAATGACCCCAAGGGGTGAATGAGGATTGTCTTACAAAAAGTTACAGGAAAAAATCTTCAATTGCACAGTATTGCTGAAAAGCACCATATTGTGCAATATTACATCGTAATGCATTGAGTATGTAGGTAACTATAGAATCTTTGGTTAGCTTGATCATCAGAGGAACCGTAAAGTCATTTTGTCGAGCCTTCAACTTTTGTCGAAAAAGCGAGATATAGCGATCCTACATACGGTGGTGGTGGTTGCCACAAATATTCACTCTGTGGTTAAAGTTTTAAAATTTTTTATAACTTTCTTAAACTATCCTGAATTTCTTCCAAACTTGGACAGAAGCTTTATTAGCTCACCGGTTCGTGCCCCATGTGAGCTTATACCATCACATGGCGTCCATTGTCTGTCGTCGTAAACTATTTCAAAAACCTTCTCCTCTGAAACTACTGAGCCAAATACCTTCAAACTTTAATTAGATGTTTCTTAGAATATCTAGTTTATAAATTGTATCCAAAGTTTTGGTCCATCGACAAACATGGCCACCATGGCTAAAAATAGAACATAGGGGTCAAATGCAATTTTTTGCTTATATCTCAAAAACTAAAGCTTTTAGAGGAAATCTGACATGGGGAAAAAATGTTCAACATGTATCAGTCCTGAAATTTTCAGACGAATAGAACAACTTATTGTTGGGTTGCTGCCACTAAAATTGGTAGTTTTAAGGAAATTATGCAGTTTTTTGTTATTATCTTGAATATTATTATAGATAGATATAAACTCTAAACTGCAATAATGTTCAGCAAAGTAAGATCAACAAAAATGTTTATAAGACTATGATTGTCAATTAATCTCTTAAGGAGTTGTTGCCCTTTAAAGACAATTTTACACAATTTGTTCATCAAATTTGCTAACATTTAGAAATCTTCTCCTCAGAAACTACTGGGCCAATTACCTTCAAACTTTAACTAAATGTTCCTTAGGTTATCTTGTTTATAAATTGTATCTAAAGTTTTGATCAATTGATAAACCTGGCCGCCATGGCTAAGAATAGAAGAAAAGGGTCAAATGCAGTTTTTGGCTTATATCTCAAAAACTAAAACTTTTAGAGCAAATCTGTCATGGGTTTAAATTGTTCAAATGTTCAACCTCTATCAGACCTTATATTTTCAGACGAATAGAATAACCCATTGTTGGGTTGCTGCCACTAAATTGGTGGTTTCAAGGAAATTTTGCAGTTTTTTGTTATTATCTTGAATATAATCATAGCTAATACTGTAAACAGCAAAAATGTTCAGCAAAGTAAGGATATTAGTTATCCGAAATATCTAAAATTTGTTCATGATTTAATTATTTTTTGGTGATGTTGTACCCTTTTAGACTTGTTATATATTATATTTTGTAGTGTACTGTATCATAATTTTATGATCCATCGCCCAGTAAGATTTATCGTTGGCTATTATTCAGTCATTTTATATATATATAATTTTAAATTTCTTTATAAAGTATTATCTTCTGCTTTTCCCTAAATTAGACTTTAAATCTCGATATTGAGGAGTTTGTTTGCTAATCAATGTTATCATATTAATGTCATTATAAAATTAATGATATAATGACATTTTAAAGGTAAAACTATCTATTTCAATAAACTTTTATAAAATATTTAATTTGCAAAATATTAAAATTATTATTTAACCAATGGTGCGACGTTATTTTTATTTTTGGGAACGAACAATGATGATATACATTTAAGGACTAAATTCATAAAGCGTTATTCTCTTTTTGTAAAAACAAGGAGTTTGGAGCCATTTTATTTAGTAATGTAGATACGGTAGATACTTAAGACATAGTTTTTTTTAATAAAGTATCCGTAAGATCAATTTCACAAACAGTGCAAACATTTCAACTTGATGCGATCCGTAGTATTGTCATAAAGTCTATTGAACCAAACGGTGATGGAGCAAAAGTCAATTCCACTAACTGTAACTCACTAATACAAGTAGATATTTTGACGTCATTTGTCTTTATAATTATAGTATGTGCAAGTTTATGATTGTTGTACGAAAGAAATTCAATATAATTACAACAATTATATATATATATATATATATATATATATATATATATATATATATATATATATATAAATATATATATGTTCTAAGAAGTTATTATGAATAAATGTAATTCTTGTATTATACATTACCATACGATAAAATAGAATCAACACAAAACACAAACATGAGATCATCAAGCTCAGTATCAAACAGAGTGTTATTAAATAATCTCAATCGTTACAGTTCAAATGACACCGATGTCAATTTCAACATGTTCAACATTTTCAATTAAGATACAATAAAAATCTTTGTAAAAGTAATACAAAGTACTTCATAAGTGGCAGTTAAGATGTGCAATTGCAATGATATATATGATATGTTAAAGAATTACATGCTTATTGTTTGCAACTAGCTCGTTAATTATGTAGTGTACATTGCTATGTAAGATTTATTTGTTTATATTAGTTATTATACACCCGAACCTTAGATCTATAGTTCGTTATACCTAAAACACCTACTACATTATTATCTCAAATCTTATAACACAGTACCAAATGGTTATCAATATTGTGATCCATTAGTTCATAAAAGTATTTAGAAATCAGAAAATGAACTACATTTCTCTTAGATGCCAATGTTGTTGCCTTGAAACACATTAATTTAGATTTATTAATCATTTTCCGTAAGCGTATTGCACTCAACCGTTTGTTTTACGAAAAGTCAATTAACGGTTTGAAATAGTGAAACTTAAAATGACATCATCAAGATGCTTGATTTCTTGATTTGCAACATATGTGTTTCGTTTGGAGAACGTGTGTCCAACAAGCAATCGGCATTCCCTATAGGAACCAACTGTGTTCCTCTTCTTGCCTACATGTTTCTTTATTCAAATGAAACTGACTTCTTACAGGAGCTTCTAATAATGAATGAAAAGAAGCTATCATTACCCTTTAACTTCACGTAATGTAATCTTTACGACAAAAGAGATCTTCCAAATTTCCAATGGTGAACTTTTCTTTTCTTTTCTATGTAGCAAGATTCCCGCAGCGCTTGCACATGGAGTTTATTTATCTCCCAGTTGATGCGATATTCAAAAACTTGCATTTTCGATCATAATAAAGGGTTGCTGGTAACATGGAAGCTATGAAACCAAGCTTTTTATGTGTTGAGGTTCAAGTAATCCCTTCGAAAACTTTACGACGCCATCACTAGTTGGTTGACCGTTATGTTGTCTGTTTGTCTTTGTCTTTTTTAGCCATGGCGTTTTCTGTTTATTTTCGACTTATGAGTTTGAATGTCCATTTGGAATCCCTCCCCTCTCTTTTATAGATGATCTGTTTCACAGATAACAGAAGCGTTCCAATTGTAGAAACCAGATGTTTCAATATTCTGTGTGTGTACTGTTGTTTTTCTTTTGGCTGTTTGTCATTGTTTACCATGGCATTGTCAGTTTGTATTCGACTTATGAGTTTGAATATCCCTTTGATATATCTTGCCCCTATTTTAAATGGAGCTGGTCAAACTTTACAATTACAATTTGATCGCATCAAATGGTTATGAAATGATATTTTAACCTGCTAGTGGAGGTTTCCTCCAATATGCTATCATCATACCAGTAGAGAACACTTCTGTGTTCACATGCAATATCTATGACCGGGTCATATCTATAAATTAGCTGTTCATCAGGAACACTCAAAGCCGAATATTTGAAAGCCAAGAATGTATAATAACCTAAACAGTTGAAGAGCTATATGACCGAAAAGGTCCTAAAAACTAGCCAAATTTATCTAAGATCAACTTTGACTGAGGGAGTTCAAGCAATAAGGTGTTTTTTTAATTGAACTTCTTGTTTTTAAAAAAAGAAATGACAGGTGCAACAAAATGTTTTAGAATTTAGCTTTACGACGAGATAGATGATTTCACATTCCCAATTGTGAACTTTCCTTTTCTGTGTAGCAACAATTCTACAGATCCTGCACGTGTAGTTTATATCTCCCAGTTGATACTACATTCCAAATCTTACATTTTCTCTCATGATTTCCTTGATAGAAGAAAATTATTAAACCAAAGGTTCCAAGTGGTAAAGTTGAAGTCATCCCTTAAATCATTTTATGGACGTCATCACGAGTTGATGGGAATATCTGTTTCAAAGATGATGACAGGCATGATCTTTTTTACGCAACCCCAATCCCGTACTCTTTTTCTCAAATGTGAAATCACCAAATTAGACTTATCACCGAGTTTGCTCCTTCATGAGATATACGATTGGTACCACAATTGGAGCAGGATCTGCTTACCCTTCCGGAGCACTTGAGATCACCACCGGTTTGGTGGAGCTGTTAGGTTGTTATTTACTTATGAGTTTCACTATTCCTTTGGTATATTTCGCCTCTCATTATTAAATGATATAAGTTATAAACTTGAGTATGTCAATTGTTTTAATTAAACATTCCTTGTGTAACTAAATGAAAAAATACAATTCACAATTTAAGTTTGCAGGAAAATGAATATGATTGGGAAATCGTATTAAGCTTCCAAACCTCTTTAACGCACCAAATAGCCTTCTTCTCAGAACAACAATGATACACATAAGCATATAAGTGATTCCACACATCATCACTTTATTCTTATTTAAGGATTAAATGTCACATTTCCAGTATTTCTTCAAATGGAATTATTTTTCTATACTACTAATATTCTTATTGAAAAGGAATATGTAAATATACACATTAAATATTGAACTATTAATTCATAACTCAACGGGAACATTGATAAAGCGAGAAATGGTCAAAGTTATAATAGTTTGTTTTCCGTCATTATTGTTAAACAGATTTTGTCTTGTTGTTTTAGCAAAATCACCGATCTTAAAGAATTCGAGATTTAAAAGATTGTTTTTATACCTGAGTATAAACGATACCGTGTTTCTTCTTAACGCTATATCATCCTCATTATTAACGGAAATACATTACAATTCCAGTGAATTCAATGTTGCATGTATGCTTGTGATGAAATTTACAAGAGGAACATACATGTTTTCACTTTATCAATGCTTTCTGATTTGTATGGAACGTCTTAGTGTAACTTTTATTACCAAGAAAATTTATATCCAGCATCTTACGTGAAACAGAGGGGTTGTGTCAGGATTAATTGCTTTCCATTCAATGTCAGTGCTTCAGATTGTCATGGAGGTTTCGACTATAACAAATAAAACATCACAGTGTAACAGTGACTAATCAACCGACATCTTTAGCTTGATATTTGCCAGCGTACTGATTGCAATTATGTGTATTGTTATCGTCATTGTTTTAGTCAGAATTCTGAAGAAACATCAATGCCAAGCAGAATTGTCAAACAATTATATAGCAAAAAAGAAGCGCAAAGTTTTGTTAACACTCACTGTCGTCATTTTGGTGTCACTATTTGCGAACATGCCTCGTGCTTTAATTTGTTGATCAAGGGATGTAACGAAAAGAACATGCTCTGGCTTAAGTTATGTAATATGATGGTTATGCTTAGCCCCCTCCTTGACCCTGTTATATACATGTACATCTTTTGTTTAGAAGATTTCCGGAGACAGATAAGAAAAATGATCTGCTGGAAAACAAATTCTGTTGAACCACTGAATGTGAAAACGATACAGATATAATGGACTTCGATTACATGATGTCTGAACGATACAAGTAGGGTATGCATTGATGTTGGATAAGTTCTTGGTATGTGTACTGATAATATTTGTATACTTCGGATTTTACCTTTGATTACTCTGAGATTTGCATGTTATTGTCTATTTCTATAAATCTTTCCCAACCTTTTTCTTTTTGAAATTTTATCTTGATTGTGCTTGCTTACATTGTACGTCCATTGGCAATTCTTCATTGTTATGTAGTCAAGACGAAATCTACTGAAAAACGAATGAATTATTTCAGATGTCCTACCATTTTTACTGGGCTATCAAACTCGATCAATTGATCGAATTTTCATTAGATTTTTTTCTTGAATATTAAATATTATTAACTACATTAATGTATTAAAAAGGGGGTATAACGAGTAAAGGCAAGAACATAACCTCGACAAAATTCGCTAGTTAACTCCTAAGAACAAACTATTCAGACATCGTAACAAAGCATGGTGGATAATTGATCGAATTTTCATTAGTTTTTTTTCGTGAATATTAAATATAATTAACTACATGAATGTATTAAAAAGGGGGTATAATGAGTAAAGGCAAGAACATAACCTCGACAAAATTCGCTAGTTAACTCATAAGAACAAACTATTCAGACATCGTAACAAGCATGGTGGATAACATTTAAAACAGTTGAACAAATATGTTTCGTCACGATGAGGTGGTGCATATAGTCGTATTACAATACACAATTATCTAAAAGGATTATTTAAATTCTGTATAAATTTGTTCAGGACATTGCACAATATCGTAACCTCCTGTTCTATTCATGACAAAGCTTGTTGAATATACTCATTAGTTGAGAAACAAATTTTAAAGTTGAGCACGGAGTTATCTCACATCAGCATGTTAAGTACTATGAACTTATTTTTGTTTTGATGTATATGTGGTTATGGTAGATTATATACGTTCTCTGTTCTGACCTTATAATTTGTAAGTTACTGTGTATACCCTTTTGTTATTCCTGTTGTCTTAATTAAAAGACTTAAAGTCAATGAATATTGTCTGTATTATGATTAAATTCTGTAAATTCAGAAAATGATTGCATGCATATATTGTTAAGATTGTTGAACAATTGACACAACTGCAAGTTTAGTTATTGCGATTTCAGGGAAAGCTGCAAGCAAATAATGCTCTCAAAATTTTGAAATGCGAATTTCTTTTTTCTTATACCCATCTCGTTGCAATTTTTAAAATATTGCAAAAAAATTTATGAATTTACAGTAACGACTGCGCCACGTTGTGTCAATGAAACATAGATGTATAGGGACAAAAATTGAAAACATTACTTTATAAATTTCATGCGTCCGAAGCGCTTTCCTATATTAACTTACATCAGGAACGCTCAAGCCGAATATTGCAAAGCCAAGGATGTATAAGAACCGAAACAGTTGAAGAGCTATATGACAAAAATGGGACTAAATATATCAACCAAATCCATCTAAGGTCAAATTCACCTGAGGGAGTTGAAACCTTAGTTTAAAAAGCTGTACACCATCTATCATCTCTGTGTTAGGGATAATGTAAATTGATTAAGATAATGTAATGCGCTGATCATTAAACACAAAAACATTATGTACCTTACCAAAAGTTCATGATCAAATGTGGCAAAATCTTTGATGGAAATCAAGGGTACATATGGTTTTGAGAGTTAAACATGTTAAAAATAAAATAACAAAAACTACCGAACTCCAAAGTAAATTCAAAACGGAACAAAAGTCAAAACCAAAGCTCACACACATCAAACAAATGGAAACAACTGTCATATTCCTGACTTGGTACAGGCATTTCCTCAGGTAGAAAATGATGGATTAAACCTAACGAATTTGACACATTGATCACGATTATACCGCCAAATCGTACATTTATATTAATTTGGATTGTTTTTGATAGTCAGATATTTAACTAAATAATAATTAATTTAAATTACTTACGTGATAAAATGTGGCAAAATATCTAATGAAATTATGGACTTATCAAACTATATCAAAAAGTAAAATAACAAAAATACCGAACTCCAATGAAAATTCTAATCGGAAAGTCCCTTATTGAGTGGCAAAATTAAAAGCTCAAACACATCAAACGAATGGAAAACAACTGTCATATTCCTGACTTGGTACGGCATTTCCTTATGTAGAAAATGGTGGATTAAATCTGGTTTTATAGCTAGCTAAACCTCTCCTTGTATGGCAGTCGCATAAAATTCCATTATATTGACAACAATGTGTGAACAAAACGAACAGATAAAATAGGTAAAAATGTCAAAAACAGGAATACAGCAGTCAATATTGTGTTATAATCTAAATCACTATAAAAACAAACTAATATGTAAACAAAGAAAAACAAAATGGCATACAGACAAAGCACATAAACAAGAACGAAAGACAAGAATAATAAAAATGACCACAGTACAACAGCACATTGGCGGGCCACTCCAACAGGATATCACCAAAAATGGACTAAACAGTAAAGGTTAATAATTTACAAAGACAAGTTAAAGACGATTTAAGGTGGGGAAAATTGATAATTTCGAAATTAAAATCGCCTCGTTTGTCATAGATTCTGGTACTGAGATGACCGCTGATGTCATATTCGAGGGATATGTCTAAATATGAGGCGGAGGAAGCCGTGTCTATTGTTTCTTTAATTTCTAGTTACGGAGGATATATTAATGGAACCCAATCAGAAAAGTTAGGATTGTTAATGAAAAGAACATAATCAATATATCTGAATCTGAAATTAAATGATTTAGCTTCTTTGATCTTCTTGTTTTTGACAAGTGTCTGAGGGAACTCCGAGGCAAGGAGAGGCGCACAGTTCGTTCACATAGGAATGCCGACAATTTGTTGAAAAAGTCTACCTCTAAATTTAACAAATATGTTGTCAATAAGAAACCACAGCATACTCATCACTTGTTTCTCTGTGTAGCATTTTTTACCTTTTTATTCACTATTAACAAAATATGCCGTATGGTATTCCAAAGTAATAAATTTATAGCATATGCTACCATTGTTATATTGAAAAGCATCGGGGATTATTTCTTTAAGACAATTTTTCAATTTCACATAGCGAATGGTGGTATAAAGGGTTGAAAAATCAAAAGTTTTGATATAATTGATTTCAGAGGAAGATCGACATTTAAAATTATCCAGAATTTCTTTCGAGTTTTTAGCATCAACATATAGTTGATACCACTACGCGAGTAAACAGTATCGCTATATTTCTGAAGACTCTCTGCAAACAGAATTTTTGAAAATCTAATGAACAATTCCTTTGTAGAACATGCCAATATAAAGTCAGCAATTTGTATTCTGGATTAGGTTCTAATTATTGATACTATATATAAATGAATTAGACACATTTTATCAAGATCATACAATTTCAGTATATATGTTTTGACACACGAGTTAATTAATTTGGGAACTTATTTTTTTGTCCCGAAATTAAAATCAACTAAAGATATATTTTATGACAGAATGATTTTGTACTACAAATTGTTGTTTTTATTTTCTGGTAACAAAGTGTACTTGGTGTATGCAATGCCAAACACAGTATTCAAATCAAGATCACAACTCAAATACACAAATTTGCATTCGGTACAAAAAATAGGTGGAATATATTTTTTTCTAAAAACCTCCACAAGCATAGAACAAGCATAGAAAAACATCACAAGAACCATGGCTTGAAATTCTTGGTCTTTTTATAACACTTTATAAAAATGAATTCAACATATTTTATTGTGTTCACAATCATCAAATTTACTTTTTGTAAAAGAGACAAAACAGCTGATGATTAAGCGTCTGAAGACACACGGTATGAATGTAATTGCATTATACACGGTATGGACGCAATTCCTGTATGTTATACAGTATGAAATGGCAATGACCGATAACAAAAGAAAGTTCACTCTTCTTATTAAAAAGCCAAAAAATTCAATAATAAAACACTGTCGGTGGCGATACTGACCAAAAGTTATTTCTAAACAACAATCGTACATTTTAAAGAGATTATTTGTTAAATTGTGTTATTAGAAATATACATGCAAATACACGATGTTTTATGTTCAGTATTTATCGAGATAATTGTGTTTGAAGCGTGTGAAAATGAAATCTAAATCATGTTAATCTTTGCTGCATATTGATAACAAAGATTGGAAAAAATCATGTACATTCAAAATTTATAGACCTTTCAGGTCACGTGAACATTCAATATCAATCTATTGTCTTTTCGTGAATAAAACAATTTAAAAGTCTGTGGAGGTAAAACATTTATTTATTTTTTTATAAATTAAGTTATCCGTTAAAATTTTTTTACAATTATGTATACAATTTTAGTTAAAGGTCGTCCAGATTTATTTACACTCGATGTTTACATCGGAGTAAGGTCCGATAAAAAAATAGTAACTTAAAGTGTTAATCTTTGCTGTATATCAATCAATTCTTTTGGATTTTTTCCCTGAACTGATCTAGTTGTATACATATATGGTTACTTGGCAGGTTTCTGAGAGGTAAACAGCCAGTAAAAAATAAAATAGATTTAAGTTTATACTTCATGCATTTATTCGCATCACACCATTTTTAACAAATTTTACACCAAGCTCGAATGGCCTGCTGTACTCGTCGTTCGCTTTTTTAAAGAGGAAAATGACAAAATTAAATGGAAATTTTGTTTTTATTTCAATTTATTTTTATTTGTACTATTTAATAGTGAGAAAGTTTTCTCGTGATATTTTAATTGAAAGCGTGCTTGCTAAAACGGGACAAACATTGACAAGATCAAGTTACCAGTGTTTAAGGGAGGTAACATTGTGTCACAAGATTACCAACTGTATGGAAATAAATTCAAATTCAAATATTTATAGCCATATAAACTTCAAACAATAAGTTTGTGACAAATACAAAATAATTAGAACAATACAACAGAAATTCACACATATATATATATATATATATATATACATATATAAAATGACTGAATAATTGCCAATGATAAATCTTACGGGGAGATGGATCATATAATTATGATACAATACACTACAAAATATAATATATAACAAGTCTAAAAGGGTACAACATCACCAAAAAATAACAAAGAAATAAACAAATGTTAAATATTTCGGATAAGTAATATCCTTTATCAGTAGACTCATGAAGGATATCTGTTATCCGAAATATTTAACATTTCTTCATTTTATTGTTATTTTTTTGTGATGTTTTACCCGTTTAGACTTGTTATATACATATATATTCAATTAAGACTTGTTCATATATATATACATATATATATACAAGTCTTAATTGAAAACAACGTTCAAACCTATGATTGCGTTGGATAAAAACCGCATTTTTATACGTGTGCATGCAAAACAAATTTATTGGTAGAGGTGTCTAAATACAGCACAAACAACATTTTCTGCTTACCCTTCCGGAGCACCTGAGATCACCCCTAGTTTTTGGTTGGGTTCGTGTTGCTTAGTGTTTGGTTTTCTATGTTGTGTCATCTGTACTATTATTTGTCTATTTGTCTTTTTATTTTTGGCCATGGCGTTGTCAGTTTGTTTTCGATCTATGAGTTTGACTGTCCCTCTGGTATCTTTCGTCCCTCTTTTCCAAAAGACCAAAAAAGTGAAAAAGTATATTTTAACAAAACGGATTGGACTAGCAGGTCGAACAACAGATGTTCTTAAACCCTGCTGACTGCCATGACGATTGCCAAATAAACGGATCACAAGATGTAACAAAATGGATCTTAATTATTAATTCAATACCAAACAGAAAACAATATACTTGCGGAAAAGATGGTATACCGCAAACATAAGGTGCAAAAAATGGTACACAATATCCGGATTTCGACAATTAATGTATCTTCAGTGATGTTAGGAATCGAAACGGTATTTGGAAGGCCATATAATTTACCTCAATTTAGGATTGACTCTTGGATTTTGAAGAGTCGAAATAGGATAAACGGATATATGAACCCGAAGGCAAATATAATACAAGCCCAAACGAAAAAATATAAACAAGTCTAAATTGAAAACAACGTTCAAACCTATGATTGCGTTGGATAAAGACCGCAATTTCTATACGTGTGCATGCAAAACAAATTTCTTGGTAGAGGGGTCTAAATACAGCACAAACAACATTTTCCAATATATATATATATATATATATATATATATATATATACGCATTCATTTAATAACAGCAAATAGTCCATTGTCCCCTGTCCCCTGTCCACAATTCTAATGACTTTTTGATGTAGGACCCCAATTTATTTCCTTGTGACGGTGATGATGGATTGAGTACAAAAATAACCTTTCTTCATCAGACAAATCTTTAACAGAAAAGTTTAATTTCAAATTGTCAAAAAAGTTGTTTCTCAGTTCCCTATTTAATTTACAATCTAATAAAAAATATTTTTTCATCTTCTAATATAAAGTAAAATAACAAAAATACTTAACTCCGAGGAAAATTCAAAGCGGAAAGTCCCTAATCAAATGGCAAAATCAAAAGCTCAAACACATCAAACGAATTGACAACAACTGTTATATTCCTGACTTGGTACAGGTATTTTCTTATATAGAAAATGGTGGATTCAACCTGGTTTTATAACATGTATAACTAGCTTAACCTTAACTATGTTACATTTAAGGCATAATCTCTGCTCTCTAGGAAAATAAGAATGTCATCCGTTTTCTATATTTAAATTAGGGCCACTAATTAATTGCTGTACATTACACGGTATGATCGTAATTGCTGTTTTTTTTTATAGCAATCATACTCGAGTTAACCGTAGTAAATTGTTCTTGATTATAATGACTTATTATTATTCTGAATTATTTTTATCTAGAATAATTACAGTATTTCCAATACGATCTCAGTTAATCGTAATTGTTTTTGTCATGAAAAATATATTTTTGTATAGAATAAATGTACTGTTAGACTTTCAAAATACAGCAAAGGCTTACCGATGAAGTCACAAGTCATTGTTAGTAGAGAGTATGTTTTACAATGTGTTTCGATAAATGCATTTAATGAGATAGGAACATACGTTAATAAAACATCCATCCAACAATCAAAGCGAAATAAAGACCATTTTTGACAAGCATTTTGACTTTGAACAGGCATATTAATAGGTTTACACAATTTGCGACAGTTAAACCTTCGCTGGACGTCCGCAAAGTTTCAAATACAATAAAGTTATCTCTAAAGCGGAACGTTGTACATCTTGACCGACACACCTGTATATTGGCTGCCAACCGATTGTTTTCTTCATTTTTTGGTTAAAAAAGTTTGTTGATAATAAAAGATTATGCTGAACTCTTTACATTACATAATAAGAAGGGAAGATATAATTGGAGAAATGAAAAACCGTAAGTCGAAGCGAACAAGCAGGCATCAATATGAACTAATAGAAAAACGACGTCGTCGCAAAGACAATCAAATCAATAAAATACTACATATAAATCTTAAGGTTGGGCAGCACGAACTCAAACAAAACACGGGGGTGAACTTATGTGCTTTTGGAAGGATAAACAGTTTCTGCTGCACTAGAAGTTAAGTCTGCTTTTCAAAATCTGTGTTTAAACCTCATCAATTCTATACAGTGGCCTAATAATATCCATTTCAACTTTCAAAGTCTTAGTTTGGTCACCAGAAATGTCTCGAAAGATACTAACCTGGCTTTTTGATTTGCCTACCATTAGACTCATCAGTGGCACTAGAATCAAAATATGAAGTTAGTGGCGCTCGAATCAAAACACTGAATTAGTGTCGCGCTAATCAAAATATTGAACCACAAGCACTCGAATCAAAATATTTGAACCACTAGCAGTAGAATCAAAATATTTGAAAGACCATTGTAAAAATTTAAACAAAATTATGTGCTTTATACAGCTTAAACATGTTAAAATACAACATTACAAGCAAGAGTAAACTAAAAACAAATCTTGTAATTAATATTTAACTAAATGAAAACAATTCTTTGTACTGTTTTTGTTATGTTAACCTTTTAATCTGGTATTGTATATTGAGTTGTACCTCTTTTCCAAAATTTGAAGTTTCTATACAAATTTCCTTAATAGATTGTTGCTGCTTATATGAAAACGAAAAGGTAACTTAATGAATTGTTCCACAAAAAAAGAATGTTTTTTGCAGAGATAACCACAAGTTACATTTGAAAATTAAGAAGATGTGGTATAATTGTCAATGAGACAACTGTCCACCAGAGACCAAATAGAAGTTAATAACTGTAGGTCACCGTGCGGCCTTCAACAATGAGCAAAGCCTAATACCCCATAGTCAGCTATAACAGGCCCCGAAATGACAAATCAATGTAAAACAATTCAAACGAGAAAGCTTACGACTTGACTTATGTAATAAAAAATAATGAACGAAAATCAAATATGATATACAGCAACAAACGACAACCATTGAATTACAGGTTCTTGACTTAAGATAGGCATTTACAAAATATGGCAGAGTTAAACATGTTTGTGGGCGCTCAACTCTCCCCATAACCTAGGACAGTGGTGTAACAGCACAACATAAGAACAAACTGTAAAAAGCAGTTGAAAAGGGCTTAACTCATCAGATCGTTACATAGAACAACAAAAACAGAAACAGAACGTTGCAGGTATATATCTATACCTCATCCCTAACAACAAAAAAGACGGTAAGAACATATATGCGAGTAATCGCAGTTTCTGACAGCTAGTTAAAAGCCAATAACAACTAAAAAAAAAGACTAACATATCAATCAGTACACATTCAACATCCAATGGATTTAGTAAAAAGACGTCATTGACAGTCAGAGAAAAAACATGACATTGTGAAATGCAAAAGTATAGGTATCGACAGATTGAAGTACCGTGAAAGTACATATGTGTAATATTGAGTATGGGTTTAATTTACTGATAACAAAATCAATACTTATACCAATAAAAACAGTATTGAAAGATTTAATTACAGTATTGAATAGGTAACATTTTAAAATAAGATTATTCGAAGGATTGATTAGTTTACCCGGATCGTATCTAAATTTCCGGGCAGGTTGACAACATCACCATAAATTGTAGGATGTGCTTTTTTGTTTGAAATAAGTTTTCTACATATACAGCCAAACTAGTTTGCTAGCAACACCCCTTAACTTTGGACAGTGGTGTAACAGTACAACATAAGACCAAACTATAAACATCAATTGAAAGGGCTTAACTCATCAGATCGATACAAAGCAGAAAAAAACATCTAACAGATCTGAGAGTACTCGTAGTTACTGACAGCTAGTTAAAAGACAATAATAACTAACAAAACAATTATGAATCTAAATTAAAAAAAAAATTAGTACACATCAAACGTCGAATTGATTCAGTGTGAAGACGTCATCAACAGTAAGGGAAAACACGACCTTGTGCAATTCTAAGATACAGGTATCGACAGATTGTAATAGCGTGAATATGCATATGTATATAAAAATGATATTTAGTTTTGTTTTACAGGTGCAACAAAACTTCCAAACAAAATATTCAGATACATGGAAGAATTTAGTAAAATTGTCCCGTTTGTCGCAAGCTGTTGTGTCAAGTTTTTAGTATAGAACTGAAATAACTTAATCTAGGAAAGGACAGTTATTACCGTTTATATTTGATTTATAAAAAGTAATTTCCTTTGGGTAATTTTCGGCAGTCTATTTAGAAAATTATTGACTGTTTAACGTAAAATATCATCAAAATAGCGGTAAGCTTTGTTAAATTTATCAATTAAATGCAATTTAGATTGGTCTTTACTAAGTTTGGCTATAAACTCTGATTCAGAACAGTACAAGAACATGTCTTCTATTAAAGGGGTGCAATTGGTGCCCACAGGAATTTGTTTCATATGCTTTCCGTCAGCGTCTCCCGGGTTCTCACTCATGGAAAGCATGACCTGGTTTTAGCATGGAATTATTGGTTATATTTTAGTTTTCTATCGTGTGGTGTTTAATGGAGTTGTTGATGGACTTTCAATATTTTGCCATGCTCTGACATATATTATGTTTTATATACTAAACTTCTTAGTTGTTGTAAGGAGCACAATATTTGCCACTCAATATGTAATTAGAAAAAAAACTCTTTTCATTCTAAACTTCCATACTTCGTCGTATATTCGGTTTGTATGATTCAAATTCAACCAAGGTTTACAAAATGGATAAGATAACATACATGTACGAATCCGCTAGTAAGGTTCGTGTTGTTGAATCTTTGGCTTTTTGTAAGGTGTTTTGCTTCCTCGGTTTATCTGTTAGTTCTCTTTTGTCATTGTGTTTATTTTTGTTGTTTTTTTTGACATTATTATCGTGATTGTTTCATTGATATATTCCTCCAATTTTTACTTTGTGTAGTCTCTTATTAACTGATATAGTTTAATAAGGGAAAATAATTGGAATGAAATTACAAGCCTGGTAAGTTGATGTTTGGATCAGAAGCTCGTACTCATGAACATCTTATTTGCCGTTTTCGGTTGATTGCTATTATCGTAGTAACTAATGGACTATAATTTTATTTTTTCACTTAATCATTATTTTCGAAATTATCATATCAGTTAAAACTTTCGCCTGCAAGGCACACGAGGGGGCAAACCAACTAATTGAATATTTTATATGCAGAAACAGGGTTGCTAGTTACACAGTTTTTATAGACGACTTGATTGCTCGTTACCAAGATCAAACGCTTAAGATTGAAAACAACTCTGCATGTTCAGTCAAAACCGTTATTATATATATATATTTATATTTTCCGTTTAAACGGTAAAACAGTAAGCAAGTTAGTATTCTTACGACATTTTTTTTCTCTGAATACCTTCATCAAGTCAGCTTGCGAAAAACATATCGGAAAGAATAAATATACACCAGTATTCAAAAGTTATCACACCTTATCAGCGACAATTGAAAAGAAATCGAAAAACATCCTAAACTAAACAAGATCTTCCCCGAGCATCCCGTGCTGGCTTTCTGTAGACTTTTCTTTGTCACTTCGTCAGTGGGCTCTTGCAAGGGGTGTGGAAAGCAACGATGTCTGACTTGCAAGCAAAGACTGAAAACTTAGACTTTTGAAGTCACTTTACTTCTACAGAATACGCCATATTTTATTCAAATGCCGCGTATCTTCTGCAGAGTAAATGTAGTAAACGGTATGTTGGTGAGTCAGAACAGCCATTTCCCAAACGTATTAACGTCCTTCTTAGTGACTATTAATGCAAGCAAGACCTTCCTCTCAGTCGACTGACTATTACCATTATAGACCATAACACTGCTTGGTCTAGGGAGCGGAGATTCACTCGGGAATGATTTTGGATAAAAAACATTATAAACGTTGTCAACAAACGTCATCAATAAAAAAACTGTAGTTCTAATCGCGCAGTGCTATTCATTTGGGTAGTATCACTACACAGCCTCTGTTGTAAGTCCTTTACTATCGTCAACTATGACATTATAGATTCATAGTGGTTTAAATCGCATGGAACTATTCATTTGGTATGTTTAAATATGCAGCTTAATTGTAACTACTAATCCTCCGTCAAAATTTGAAATTTAAAAATCATACCAGTTCAAATCAAATAGAGCTATTAATTTTGGATGTATCAATAAACAGCCTATGTTGTTATCACTTAAAAGAGAGGTGAAAGATACCAAAAGGGACATTCAAACTCATAAATTGAAAACTTTCGTCACCTGTAAAATTTTAGAATTGCACCAGTTCATATAGCACATTTCTATTCTTTTTAATTGTAAGTCATTTTTTAAATTTTATAACTATATAAGCGTTGTTCGCCGTTTTTAGTTGTAAAACGGTACATGTTGTTTTAGTTATAGGTTGCACTTCTGTAAATAAAGACAATGCAATTTCCCATAGGACCTCCCTTTACGGCTAAAACTGTGCCACTTTTACTATGAAGTTTCGTAAAAAATTATATCCTAGAATGGAAAGTTGATATGCACGACTATTTTATCCAAAGGTCAAAACATAGGGATGTGCGGCATATTTTCAACATGTATATCCCCTGAACTTATAAGAGTTTAAACTAATACTTAAATTCTGTACTACCCCTTCCTTCACTTTGAGTCTTTCTCAGAATTCAAGATTCACCGCAACCATGTGTATGTTTACTGGTAACATTCCCAAGTTATGTCTCTACGAGATGAAACATAGAGATCATATCTGGGAACCAGTACGTAAACAAAACAAAATATCCATAAATATCATATATTTCCCCAAAAGAGGCGTGGTTTGTGAAACAGCTGTATTTACTAAGTGCAACCTATAAATCCGAATAGATTAATATGATTCATTTTACATCACTATAATTATACTGATGAAGGATATCTGTTTCCTTTTTGTGATATTAGTGTTGTTTTGGACACTTTTTCAGGCGTACAATTAATTTTTGTATTGTGTACAGAGAGAGAGAGAGATACAAACGTACTTACTTAAAAGAATTTGAAACAGTGTCAAGAATTATATATTTCACTAAAATTATGAAGCAAGAAACGTTTTGACATTTTTGCGATTTCCTCCATCTTGGGACTTGTCAAGACTATTGCGCTGTTATGAACACCGTCCTTAAAGGAGGACCATATCTCTGTTACATGAAGTAAGATTTGACACAGGTTCATAGGAGAGTTAACTTGCCATCAAACTTAATGTGAAATATTTTAATATTTTTTTTATCCAGTTTCTTTACCTATTTCTTTGAGGAGACTGATCAATAATATAATTTTCCTCAAGCGAATGTTTCTAAATGTATACACGGGATTTTTCTGTAACATGTTTGTTGGATTTAATGCTTGTAAATGCTGCCTCTTTCGCAAATACTGTTTCCAGTTTGTCCAATATAGTTCTCTTGTCAATTGGGGCTAATTTTACGATTAAAAAGTTTCAGACCTGCATGCCATGTTTGCATATGATTTACAAATTTTGAGTTTGAACGCTTTTTTAATTCCTAGTTTAAATAATCGTAATTTTCTATAGAACATCGTGCGTCTCTACATACAATGAAGTTTAATACCTTTTCATCCGTGTCGAACTTGTCTTTATCATTTTCAAGTTATATTCTGCTGTAAATGATGGAAATGTCGTTTAACAATTTTTTCAATTTTGTTTTAAATAGAATCTAAAGATTAGATTTTTGTTGAAAGTTTTTGGAAACGACGGATCGTAAGTAGCTAGGAATAAAGTCAATACTATTTGTTCGTTCTTTATGTGCTTGTAACCTTGTAATAGATGTTTCATTTGCTCGATTATTAACATCTTTTATTAATGACAAATTATATGTATTTGACATGTTTGATTCTCATTCATGTCTTATTCAAATAAATATTTACATGTTTGAGACATATGTCATATGTTTATTGTTTCTAACTACCGGTCGAAGAAAATTGAATTTGATTTTTGGTAAATGGAAAATACCACATATTATAGAGAAAAAAATACCACACATTATAGAAAAAAAATACCACACATAATTAAGAAAAGACTTTCATCTTTATTCAAAAAGGAATTTTCTGATCCATTGTCACTTTGTGCTAAAACTGGTTTGTGATATGAAAATGTAAAATAACTATTAATTGGTTCACGTCAAGCTAAATATATAACATACAAATGATAAATATTCAGGATGGTATTATTATAATGTAGTGTGAAGACATTGATTTTGTCCATGGCCAGCATATTGAGTCTGATGTTTGATAACCTAAGTAAAACGGGGAGGAAGAAACCTATTGGGACATTCCGAACTCATAAGTCAAAGAAAAACTGACAACGCAATCATGGCAATGACAAACAGTGAACAGATCAACATATAGACAAGCAACAGCCAAAAACACTTTAAAGAAAACCAGAGGCTGAGCAACACGAACCCAACAAAAACCTGGCTAGATCGCAGGTGCTCCAGAAGGTCATTCAATTCTGCTTCTTTTGTGGCGCCCGTCATGTTATCAAAGTGACAAACCATTTGAAAACTTCATACAAATATATGTGACTTTCTCATGCATTTATCTTTCCCAAACAGTAAAATGTATGTTCTTAGTACACACATTGACGCTGAATGAACTTTTTAAGTTCAGTTTTTAAAAGTAATAGGGGTCAGTGTAGGAATTAAATGTGAATTTACATTGTTTTTAAATTAAGCCATGTGAACGGCTAACGAATGCCATATGAATGTTTCAATAGACCAAGTAGACGGATCTTTATTAATATGATTAATTTGTACTAATGAAACAATAAAATCAAAAATTCGAATCTAAAGAAAAACAAGTTAACATTTAATTGAGAATACAAGTTTTAACGTTGTAGGTACAAGGACATACGTTCTAGTGTTGAATATCTATAAATAGAAATAATATTTCCCAATGATTATTTATAGCTAAATATTTGTTAATCATGTTTTTCACTTTTTTTGTCAATACTCATCATATAATTTAAAAACCGAAAGAGTTCCTATCACGTCTGGTCAGATTTCTACTTGCATTTGAAAGTTCATACATTACATTTGCATAACACAATAAGATAGACTGAAAAGCGGAAAAAAAATCTAAATTATGAATAAACTCTATGAGCGGAAAAAATCTGAAATTATAAATATACGTGTCAGTCCGCGGTAAAAAAAAATCAATGTAACAAGATGGAGACAGACGGTACAACCAAAAGGACAGTTAGTATACATACACGTATGCTTGCAAAAAGTAAGTCTGATTTAATATTTTTACAAATCTTTAACGGTTAATTATTTAAATGTTATCAACTAATAAGTATCGATATTATAAGCAAACATAGGGTCTATTTTATAACTATGATATTAAAGATACATAATTCTTGTAACACGTCTATGCAATTATGAATATTAAGGATAAATAATTTAAAAATAATCTGCTTTGCTCTCCTATGATATAATAAGCTGAATATTTTTCTCTTCTTTTTTTTTTTAACTTAAAATAGTCGCATTGGATTGTGTTAAGTTCTGTCTTCTAATTGCATGTCATTGTTTTACAATAAAAATTCTTATACGAATCTAGTATTTCAATAAAATCAATAAGATCAAACCTCAAAAAACAACATTAACTTATGAAGCATGAACATTAGGTGTTTTATGAGAGATTTAAGTTCTATTGAATACAAAAGGAATTGAACTTAGTATGTATCTTAAACGCTCTGAAATGTTATCATCTTTTTATGTAGATTTTTTTTTCTAAAATGATTGTGTAAGGGACATACTAGTTTATGTTCTTCATTTTCATTTCATCAAGTGTGCAATTGATGATCAATGCATATATGTTTTGCATATATTTCTCTCTCCATCTATATCTAATTCAATTTTGTATGTAACACGTCTTGATTGGCTGATAGTTATTTGTCTATCATCTCACAGACATAATTTTGTCATTTGACCGTGACGTCATAACGCGGGTTATTCATTATATCTTTTGCAACATTAAAAACGTAGGGTCTTGCGGCATTTTCGGCCATTGACATTGCCTTGTTTACAAAAACTGTAGATTAACACTAAATTTTTTATACTCATCCCCATTACTTTTAAAACAAGTAGAAAAAAAAAGTGCATTCAGCATATTTTTCAACCCTAGTTTTGATCGATCTATCACAAAAATATTTTGTCCAAACATTAACCTCCAATCAAAAGAGCACAAGACTTCATTATTATACAGAGAGCTCTCGCCCAAATGGGCAGTCCTTTATGACGTTTATGCATTCACTTAATTTACCTCTATAAGAGAAATTGTTTCCTCATTTCCTATTTTTGTTTGTATTGATCATGTAATTGAACCAATTATCAAGTTTCAGTTTCAGTACAAGATTCATAAATGATAGAGGAAAACGTATACTTTGTCCCATAATGCGGCCAATATGTATTTTGTAAATAAAGTTGCCCATTGACTAATTTAAACGAATGATGTAAAATAATATGCTCAATAAATATGAATTGATTTCTGTGTTTGCTTTGACCAGTATTGCAAGTGCATCTAGGAACTAAAGTCTTGGTGTACTTTTAGTTCAATTATGCCTAATATGGAAGTTTTAGTTATATACCCTGGAAAAAACCCATAAGGCTTTTCAAAGGCTTTTCAACCAGTTTCATACAAAAAAAATCAACAACAATTATGTTTCATTTTACTAAATCTGTGTTTTAATTACTTGTAAATTTCTAAAACTGTAACTGACAAACACTCTGCAGTAATTCCTGTTATCCTAACTTCAGTTTTTTTTTCCTCCAAAGCTTGACAGCCACAACTGAGTAGAAAAAAATGCCAAATTGATTGAAGAAATGCAAAGAATTGTTTGAAAACATGTCTTCATACGGTCAGATTATTCAAATGTTAAAAATACATGAAAAGTGCTTAATTTCTAAATCTTAATCTGCAAACTTAACATGGGGAAGAGATCTAAAAATTTAAATTTATTCCTGGTTTACCTTTAGCAATCAGGAGCTTTGATATATCATTCATTAGTTGACGTACAAATGTAGCCCTATTGTTTGCAACATTAAAAACATAGGATCATCCGGTATGTTTTGGTCATTCACATGCCACAAAAATAATTATCTATTTGCGTTTAAACTTCTTGCATGGCGTTGAACTATCGAATATATTGCGAGACACAAATTGTAAGATCCTACTTTTGTTTAAGTCCAAAAGCATGAAATCACAATTGATATTTTTTATGTACACTCTAAATAATTCTGCTATTCACAAAGTATAATTTGTCCGTTCCTAAATACAAACGTTTACATAAAACAAAAAAAGTTGGACTATTAAGAAAAAATACCTTTATATAGAAATAGGAAGATGTGATATAATTGCCACTGACACAACTCTCCAACAGAGACCAAATGACCTAGTACAACTATAGGTCATCGTACGGCGTTCAATAATGAGAAAAATCCATACCACATAGTCAGCCATAAAATAACAAATGTGAAACAATTAAAAACGATAAAACTAACGACCTGATTTATGTACAAAACAAATATGATATTAGCAAAAAACGAAAACCACTGAATTACATGCTCCTGGCATAGGACAGGCAATTACAGAATGTGTGTGTGTGTGTGTGGGGGGGGGGGGGGGGGGGGGGGTTAAACTATTCTACTTACTTGGTACAGAGGTGTGACAGTATATAATAAGAACATACTTTAAAAATCATTTGAAAAGGGCTTAACTCATCAGATCGATACATCTTAGTCATATATATATATAAAAAGCCGTACACGTCCAATAGAGTTTGTGTAAAGACGTCATCAACAGTCAGAGAAAGGCATCACCGTGTGCGATGCCAAGATACAGGTATCGACAGATGAGCAAAATAGAGGTATTTAATCCAACAAAAGGCAAACTTATTTATATAAGATCCGTTAAAAACATACTGATATTATTTCAGTAATCATGCAATCACCACGTTTTCGTTTTGATAGCAATTCTCTGTAACCACCAACCAAGATGCGGCACACATAGTCTCAGATTTTCTTGAAATTTTGTTTGTTGTTAGCTATTGATAAACAAACAAAAAATATATTGACAATTTTTTTAATGTCCCCGTTGCCATGGTAACGGGTCCCCTTGGTTTTTGCCCCAAAAATGCATATTTTAACGAACAAAAAATGACCAATTTTAAGCAGTTATCATGCACATATTTCAATTTTGATGAATATTTTGACTTTTGTTAATTGAAATATAACACTTATTGAGTAAGATGAAAGATGAAAACTAATTCTGGTAAAAAGGGGAGAAGGGGGTATCACTGATTTAAATAATAGAGTTTTCAATGTATTCAAAAAGTCAAATTATAGGCATTTTGAATGACATAATTTCACACTTTTGCATCACAACCAATTATATGGAAGTAATATATGCAAACTATCACTGTTGCCCAGGAATAATTTATAATCAAAGGTTTGGGAAATTGGTTGCTGGGGTGGTTGCTATGGGAACATAAAATTATCATTTTTGTTATTTTGTAAAAGAATTTTGACATTGTTTTTAGAATTGCTCAAAAACAGTGACAGATAAAGGATGAAAATGACTTGACACATGTTGTGCATTCAAAGACCAAAATTGATGACCTTGACCTTTGACCTTCAGTCTTTTTTATTAGATTTGTTCATTTTTGTTAAGAAAATGTAACAAATCAACCCATACAGTATATATATAAAGTCTTCAAAATGATTATTGCTTTTATTTGGTAATAAAGCAAAAGTTGGAGGTCAAGGTCATGTCATACATTCTTGGCAACGACCCTTATTTGATATAAAAGAACCATACATAGTTGGGTTCGGATTAATATAAACTATAATATAGATTCTTATTGAAAGATAAGGGGTCAATATTGGAAACATAGACTTTAGCAGCCATTTTCGTATAGTTATAAAATGCCTAGCAACCATCATTGTATTGTTGTCTAAGGTACAAATAATGTGAATTCCGAAATATTGAAACTAAACTTGTAATTATTTCTTCCAATTAGACTTTCGAATTCCTTTTAAGAACAGTAATTGTGTTTCTTAAATAATTAACAAACATGATTTTACTCATGTGAAATTCAGCTAATCACCAGCCACTTTTGAAATACAAAATTAATGCTGTTTGTTCCAGGCATATAGACATGTTTATATAAAGTAGTAAGAACAAGAAAGGAATATTATGGTTAGTTGGTATTGATCAATCGTAAAATTTCCAGAACAGTTGGACAACATAAAATGTCAGCTTTTAGCAAATTTCGTAACCCAAATAACTCAGTCCCTATTGTTATATTTTAATGTTTTGTAAATATTGACCTCTGGTTAAATTGGCTTTATAACTGTTTATTTGTGTACAGAGAAAATTAATGACGCAAGGCTAATTTGACAAATGGCTAGTTTTATTATCTGCAGTTAAAGTTAAACTGTCAGATGTAATAAAGACAAGTAGCAATGTCTTGGGGTGTAGGGTAATAAAATTAAATATGCCTATTTGTTTGTCTAGAGATGCAGTAATTAAACTCTATGATAAAGGTCAGTTGGTCAGAGACTGGCAGATTGTTTATCAGCTGTGATACTGGAAGGATGTGATTTTCCTTGAAGTCTTGAATCAGTAGATTCTGGAGGACTTGTATTTAAAGTTTATATGTTTTAACTTTGTAGCTAACTTTGTCAATAAGTCGGAAGTAATGTACATTTGTTAATAAACTTGTAAATATATATCGCATTATTTAGTTACTGGAAATTACCACAGGATACATTGTCGTGCCATAGTATGGTTATGTCCGTCCGTCTGTGTCGTTGTCGTTCTTCCCCTCGGTCACGATACAATTTTGGGTGGCAGCGGTGTGGATATTATTAACATGGATTAGTTTATTTCTCTTATAAGAATTGATGTGCTATTTGAAATTTAACAATGTATTTTCGCAAATTCTATTCTGTGGATTTATAGTAATATTCAGATAATATTGTGTGAGAGGATTATTGCAAATGGAATAAAATATTTCTTGTGTGTAAATAAAGCAACTTTGATTAAATTGTTAAAAAAATGGATAAACGTGATTCTTCTGATAGAGAAATTTATTTCGGAGGTGCAAGACCTAAAGTATCAATGGATACAGGGATAGCATTAAGTTCAACCGTGTTATTAGCTTCAACGCCTAGAATGATTGAAACCAAAGAGAAATACAGGGTTTAACTAAAGAGTATGAAACTCTTCAGGATTAAATTTCAAGTGCTCTGACCCCGAAAAGATCATCAATTCCATCTGTGTTCCAACCTTCTCGTAATCAAGGATCGAATTCACATAAGCATATGGGATCTGAAAAGCCAGTTGTCCGACCCTCTAAATATGATGGTTCTGTTTCTTGGGAAGATTATAAAATTCAGTTTGAAATGATATCCGATTTAAATTGTTGGGCGGATAATCAGAAAGCAATGTTTCTTGCAACAAGTCTAAGTGGGAATGCGCAAAGTGTTTTAGCCGATATTGATCCGATGAAGCGTAAAGATTATCAATCGATATGTGCAGCATTACCAAGTAGATTTGGAACCGAAAACAGAACAGAGCTTTTCCGTGTGCAGCTTAAGAATATCCGTAAAAGAAGAGATCAAGAATTGCCTGAATTGGCGCAACATATCAAGAGACTAAGCCGTAAAGCATATCCAAAAGCTCAATTGGAACTACAAGAGATGTTGAGCCGAGATCATTTCATTGATGCATTAGATGACGCGGATACACGGTTGCGTATACATCAAGCTCACCCAAAGACACTAGAAAATGCAGTTAAGTTGGCTGTTGAGCTTGAGGCTTTTAATATTGCGGATAAACAGAGGGACAAACCTGCAAGTGTTCGAAATTTTGCTATATCGGAAAGTTCAGAAGTGTCTGGTCAAATCAAAACATTATCTGATGTGGTAGAGGAACTTCGACGTGAGCTTCAGTTTCTTAAGCGCGATATGAGTCAACAGAGACGCGGATTTAATAACAATAACAACAAGCCGGGGAAAAGGGGATGTTGGACTTGTGGAAAGACAGATCATATTAGAAGAAATTGCCCTAATGATGACAAAAGTCACACAAATTCTCAACAAAAAGACAGAGTTAGAACCGGTCGTGTAGCGAGTGGCGATGGAGGAATGTATATTCCTGGTAAATTTCAAGGTACAAACGTTCAATGTTTAGTAGATACAGGTGCAAATTTGACAATTTTGAACGATAAGGTATACGATTCTCTGTCCGATGGAAACAGAGTGGTGTTGCGTCCAACACATACAAACATGAAACTTGCCGACGGTAAACCACTTAAAGTTAGGGGAATAGGTAAAATGAACGTTGAAATTGGGAGCACACGTCTCACACACGATGTGTGGGTAGCTGATATAGATGAAGACATAGACTGTATTATCGGTTTAGACTTCATGAAACAAAATATGTGTTGCATTGATGTGGCTAACAATACAATGACTGTTAATAAAGAAGAGATATCATGTGCAGTATTAAATACACAGGGTGTGCGATGTTGTCGAGTTGCTGTGTCAGAGACAACAGTTATTCCGCCGGGTGTCGAGCAGATTATTCCGGGGAAAGTTATTGATATTGGTTATGCTCCAGAAAGTAGCATGTTAGTAGCTTCAAATAAATTTGTGGAGAAACATCAGCTCCTGTTGGCTAAAACAGTAGTTAATTCATCATCAAATGTCGTTCCGATTCAAGTTTTGAACGCAACAGATAAGTCTGTTAAAGTGTATGGAAAAACTATTGAAACGCAATGTGAAGCAGTAACAGTACTTAACGAGTCAGCTTGTTCTCTAGATTCGTCAAATGAAGATATTCCAGAACATTTATCTAGTTTATCATGTTTATATACAAACAGTATTAGTGACTTGGTTTACCGTATTCAAAATTCAGAACCAGTAAAATCAAGAGTTGTTCATTACAACAGATCTGGACTAAAACCGTATTATGGAGAATTTGGCAATTGGCTAAATAAAACTGTAATTCAAAAAGACACCGAGTCTCACGCTACCGCAATCGAAGAAAATAATTTTGAGTCTGACATAGAATTAAGTCAAAATGAACAGTGCGATATGTCTAATTTTCCAACTGACAATATTGAATACGGTGGCGGACATCGTGTGAAACGTCCACCCAACAGATTCGTGCCTGATTAGAAATTTGTTGAAGAGATAAACTATGAACATTTAAAATGAACATTGAAATGAACATTGCATGTTTTCATGATTATGATTGAATTATTTGATTTATTTTATTGTTAAAATGTTGAAATTGATTTTTGATACATTTTGATTTTTCCATTTAAATTTTATTGCGTATTTTTGTTTTATTTTTGAAAGTGGTCTTCCATACTTTAATAAGTTAAAGTAGTTTTTTTTTTACATGTGGGACACATTTTTTTCAAAGAGGGAGGCAATGTAATATTCTAATGTTTTGTAAGTATTGACCTCTGGTTAAATTGGCTTAATCAACTGTTTATTTGTGTACAGAGAAAATTAATGACGCAAGTCTAATTTGACAAATGGCTAGTTTTATTATCTGCAGTTAAAGTTGAACTGTCAGATGTAATTAAGACAAGTAGCAATGTCTTGGGGTGTAGGGTAATAAAATTAGTTATGCCTATTTGTTTGTCTAGAGATGCAGTAATTAAACTCTATGATAAAGGTCAGTTGGTCAGAGACTGGCAGATTGTGTATCAGCTGTGATACTAGAAGGATGTGATTTTCCTTGAAGTCTTGAATCAGTAGATTCTGGGGGACTTGTATTTAAAGTTTATATGTTTTAACTTTGTAGCTAACTTTGTCAATAAGTCGGAAGTAATGTACATTTGTTAATAAACTTGTAAATATATATCGCATTATTTAGTTACTGGAAATGACCACAGGATACATTGTCGTGCCATAGTATGGTTATGTCCGTCCGTCTGTGTCGTTGTCGTTCCTCCCCTCGGTCACGTTAAAGTTTTCCCTATACTCTGCTGATCTACGATGGCTCACGTGGAATAAAATCAGACAAGGAGAGGAATTGGATAATTTGAGTTACAAATTTTTCAGTTATTTTACTTCATAATTTTTTTTTAGATAAAACAGTTACAAAAAGGTTTATAGACTTTAAAAGACGATTTTAAAACATTTATTTTTATTTTGCGAGCCTAGCCATCGGGGCAAATAAAATTCTTCATCTCTTGTCGTTTGTCTGAAATTACTGGGCAAATTGCAACCAAAACATATCATTCTTTTTTTCTCCTGTTTTTTTTTTCTTTTCTCTTCTCTCTATCTTGAAGATTAAATGAAAATGAATTATATCAAAGAATGATTTTATGATAATTTATGTATTGGTCTTAAGCTGTTGCAATTACCTAATTGCTACAGCTTTCACAAACAAGGTACCCTGGTATATTAATATCTGTACGTTTAAAGTTCTTTCTTTCTTTTATGATATTTTTGATATTAGGCAAAAAGGCAAAAAAAAAAAAAAAAAACGTCTTTAAGGGGCATAACTCCAATAAAAAAATCAGCTGACGATTTCAACCAAGTCAATATTTTGTAGACCTGGTGTTGTTGACCATTTTTCCTATATAAAATGTTTCTCTTTATCTATTATTGTTTTCGAGATAATTGGGTAAAACAAAAAACAAAATGTAAAAATTCATCGTTTAAGGGCAGACACTCCCGTAAGAAGTTGTCAAACAGTTTTGATGTAAATAGACCAATATTATTTAGGAAGATCCCATCACTTGGAATATTAAAGCTCTTGTCAGATTTTTCTCTATTTATAACAATTTTGATGATAATAGACAATCATAACTTGCATTTTACCCCCATATTCAATTTCAGCCATGTTAGCCAAAATGGGACACATTTTTTAAAGTGCATACTCTAATGATGATTATCGCCAAGTCTGGTTTAAGAAGAAGTCCGGTTAGGGCTAATTTTGGCTAAAATGTTTTACATTTTTAAACACTTAAAGGTGAACTTCATTTGACTCAATCAGTTTGTGTTAAAGATTTGAATTGGTTAGGTCATTACAAATGCTCAAATTCAAGTTTAAATATGAAAAATCTATCAAATATGCAATCAAACGTCACTGTTAAGATGGTTTTTGACTAAAACGGATGTGGCCGAAATGTTCAGTCTCAAAATGTATATATGTAATGCGTTTTCAGTAAATACAATATTTGTTATGCCCCATTTATGTGCATTATGTTTTCTGGTCTGTGCGTCTGTTCGTCCGTCCAAAGTTTTTGGTTAAAGTTTTTGGTCAAGGTAGTTTTTGATGAAGTTGATGTCCTTGAAACTTAGTACACTTATCCTTATGATATGATCTTTCTAATTCAAATGCCAAATTAGAGTTTTAACCACAATATCACGGTCCACTGAACATAGAAAGTGAAAGTGCGATTGGGGCATCCAAGTACTATGAACACATTCTTGTTTAATATTAAGACTGAACACTAGTGCCGTCACTTCCATTGAAGGCATCTAGAAACTCTAAAGAGCCTGTGTCGCTCACCTTGGTCTATGTTTATATCAAACAAAGGACACTCTTTAACATTGAATTTGTAGACAAGAATAGACTTCATGACAAAAATCTGTATTTTGTTGATCTTGTATTTCTAATCTTTAAGTCTGTTTGGTTTCTATCTATCTTCTTTAGTTTTTGCTCAAAACACAAACGAAGATTAGAGTAATCTTTATTTAAGGGCAATCACTCCTATCAGTTTTAGAGATATAAGCCAAAATCTGCATTTAAGCCCAATTTTCTTATTTTTTTAGCCATGTCGGCCATGTTGGATAATAGGCTGGGTTATCAGACACATTTTTTTTAAACTAAGAAGATACCCAAATGATTGTTGCCAAGTTTGCTTGAATTTGTCTTAGTACTTTCAGAGGTGAAGATTTTGTAAAAGATGACAAAAACTTACATAAAAATTGTTTAAAATTGACTTTAAAGGGCAATAACTGAATTTTGTTCATATTGGCTTATTTGTAGTTCTTTCTTGGCTGTTCATTATTGCTGTTTACAGTTTATCTCTATCTATGATAAAATTGCAGATCAAAAACAAAAAACTGCAAAATTTTCTTAAAAATACCAATTCAGTGTCAGCAAGCTTTAGCCAACAACGGGTTTTCTGATTTGTCTGATAATTTCAGGGCAGATAGACCCTATCCTGATGAACTTTTTATTCCAATGTCAGATTTTCTTTAAATGCTTTATTTCCAGAGATATAAGCCAAAATCTGCATTTACCCCCGATGTTCAATTTTAGCCATTTCCGGGTCATCGAACACAAGATACCCTAATGACGATTGTGGCTCAGTTTGGTTAAATTTGTCTCTGTAGTTTCAGAAGAGAAGATTTGCAAAAGTTAACGACGGACGACAACGGACGACAAGTGATGAAAAGGCTTACTTGGCCCTATGGTAATGAAGATCAACAATATTGCACAAGACATGCTGAAAAGGAATTTTCTGTACATTCAGATGCACATCAGCCACATACGATTTGATATACGAAAAAGAAGTGTACACAATGAAAAATAATTTTTCAATGAAAAATAATTTTTCAATGAAAAAATTATAAAATGAGTTATCCATCCTTATTACCAGTGAAAATGATTATTCTGTCTGTACAAAACCTCATGTCCGAAAGCCTAACCCCAACCAAAGAAATAATCTTGTTATCCTCTTAGCAGTTATGTTCTTTTTCTCTTGTTCTTGTAGATTCAATGACCTGTCTAAAAAATAAACTATGGTGTCTTGTGGAGAGTTGTCTCATTGACAATCGTACGACATCTTTCTTTTTTGTATTTGAATGTGTAATCAGTCTCTCAAAATTAAATTTGCCATGTAATTTACTATTCTGGTGTAAACATAAAGGCAACAGTAGTATACCGCTGTTCGAAAACTCATAAATCGATAGAGATAAAAACAAATCCGGGTTACAAACTAAAACTGAGGGAAACGCATCAAATATAACAGGAGAACAACGACACAACAAAGACACAACATTAAAATGTAACACACACAGAAACGAACTATAATATAACAATGGCCATTTTCCTGACTTGGTACAGGACATTTTAAGAAAAAAATACATGTGTTCTTAAAAAAAACTGCATGTTAATATAATTTTTTTTCTGAATTTTGTACCAATGAAACCGAAAATATATTGTTGCTCGGCAGTCTTCCTATATAAATAAATAAATGGTTGCTAGGCACTTGTTCAATATAGATAGATGGTTGCTAGGCATTTTTCTAATATAAAGAAATGGTTGCTAGGCACTTTCCCACTTTAAATGAATGATTGTTTAAAACTTATGTGATGACAACTCCCCTAGCCGTTTTAGGTAAGGTCTATGTACTGGTTTATATAGTCTTGAATCAAATCATGTATGGTTACTAGGTACTTTTTATCAAATAAGGGTGGTTGCTAAGCACTTTTGACATGACCTTGACTTTTTATTGTTTATATGTTAAAATAATAATGGCTATAAACGTCCTGAACATTTTCCACATGTAAGGTATGCTACTTTCTTTTATATTTCCTTTTAAATTCAATTTATATACACAAGGTCAAAGGCCAAGGTCATCAACGACCTTTGACCTTTGGTCAAATTCATGGTAAGTTAATTGCCAATAGATTGCACATCATATGCATTCAATAGTTTTTACTTTTTGTGGATTATTTTAATAACATGGTCAAATTTCAGAAGTAAAAAGGCAAAAAAGATAGATTTTTGTTTCCATAGCAACCATCCTAGAACCCAATATCCCAAACATTTTGTTATAATTTTTTACTTTAAACATTGATACTTTTAATTTATAACCACAGCTTAAATGGAGGTGGATGCAAAAATGTATATTTTGTTCATGCAAAATGTGTATAATTTGTCTACTCAGATACTATGAAAAATGACCTCTGCTCATGTGGTTGTGACAATTTTCAGCAAAAATATTTTTTATATATGACATTGCTGTTTTGTATGTTAAATTTCATGTATCTGAAAAATATTTACAAATATCACCAAATAAAACCTGGTTCTGATTTTGAATAACTTCAAAGTAATTGTTTTGTCGATGCTAAATTCCTAAAAATATACGGGAAAACTCATTTACTTAGTTACAATGGCAACCGTTGCCTAGCAACAATTTGGTCGGCATTCTACTTACTTTTTTACATGATTACATGTTTTGGCTAAGTTTCATGAAAATCGGTGACTATGCGTGCCGACCTCCCTATATAAAATGGTTGGTGGTTACAGAGAATTGCTCTTAATCATATTTACTTTTCGTCTGTTGTTTTGTACAAAAATCAGGCCGTACGTTATCACGTTTGAATTGTTTTTATATTTGTCATTTACGTTTATAGCTGCTTTGCGGGATGAATATTATTCATTCTTGACGGCCGTACGTTGACCTATAGTTGTTAAATTCTATGTCATTTCGTATCTGTTGGAGAGTTGTCTAATTTGGCAATCACACAACATTTTCTTAATTTCATAAAGATGATGATGAAGATGACGTTAGAATGTGTTTAAGATCTGCAGATGGTAGAGAGCTTTCAACGAGTTCAGATTGTAGAGGCTATCTTGCTGCCATGCCAATACCTGTTGATGACGATGAAACATTTGTAAAGAATATAGATGATAATAACGATGACAATGACCTGTCAACAGCTGATCGTTATGCACCCGAAAAAAGAACCCTAATGGTTGCACAACACCCTCAAGGTATAGTGATTTTTTTTAGAATATACAGCTATTGTATATGCACTGTTGTGTTTTGTGTAATTGTGTGATGTATATTCTAAGAACTAGCTATGCACAATGCGTCTCATTTGTTTTTATAGATAAAAATCATTTTACTGGGCATTAAGCAAATACAACTCAATTTATTAGTCATCATGTCAGTTAATAATTTGTAATTTTTTTGACGATTTCTCAAAAGTATTGACAGCAACATGTACAATCAATAATGCAAACATTAATTACACACATCATAAAATACAAACAATATCGGACAGTACAACTGGCAATACCAACTGTCTTAATAGAACACAGATGTAAAACAATATAGTCTAGCTTCCGGCAGGATGACCACCCATTTGAACTAGGGAATAACATACCTAACCTTATTAATATATAAATATGACAGTTGTTTCCCATTCGTGTGATATGTTCGAACATTTGATTTTACCATTCGATAAGGTACTTTCCGTTTTGAATTTTCCTTTGAATTCGGTATGTTTGTTCCTACAGGAGGTTGTTCATGACAGCTACACCTTTTGTTCAATATTGCCGCTCAGGACAACTTTACATTCAGGCATTATGGGTTCTTTCCTTATTTAAAAACAAAATCAAATACAGTTCATCGGAAATCTTAAATAAACATAGCAAACCAAGATTGTAGCAACAAACAAAAGTCGAAGTCTCAAATCGGATCTTATCATACAAAAAAAATTAACATGTCCCACTTCAAGTAGTGCTTATGAAGAAATGCCCTGTAATCCTAATCAGTGCTGACATGTCGTAATGAAATTATCAGTTACAACAAGTCATTTTGCTTTTTAGAGGAAAACACAGACATCCGATCAATCGAACATAACCCAAAAGTGTGGATAGACGCTGATGTTCATGGTAAGTGTTTTGTTGCCATGATGCTTACTTTTGTGATATTCATTTAGAACTTTTTACTCACTTTTCTTGAAGCGGCCAGTTGCAATACGATAATGGTTACTTGGGATAAGTATTAATTCAATTTTGAATAAGGTCGAAAAATGGTTTCATGACATGGTCAAATAAATGAATTTATATCAAATCATTTTACATTGGAAATGATTTAAGAGTTATGGGTTAGTCCAAATGAGATGCCAATCAAATGTAAAGAAATTTTGAACACATGTCATGATAGCCAAACGAAAAACAAGTATATTTTAAAATTGAATTGAATCACATCCTATCACTAGATAACCAATATTTCAGTCAATACTTGCATCTTATGTATCCCAGTGATCTTGAAATTAAAGATACAACTGATACTAGAAGGACTGCTTCATACCTTGATATTTTCCTCAATATTGACACATGTTGTCTAAACTAACTAACGACATTTTAACCACGTCATAGATTGTTGTTTACCATCTACGCCACCAGGTCTGCTCAGTTCCAAGCGTGACCTGTTCTTGAATGTGACTGTTTTGTCGAGTGTGGGTCCAGATTGCTATACGCCGTGTCTCGGTATTTGTATATCCAGCATTCAACTATTTAGTTATGATGTTTCTTTTGTGGGTCTTGTTTGTTTTTTTTGTTGTTATGTCTTGTGTTTGCAGTTGGAGATGACGTATTTCCTGCTCTCGGGCAGTTTGTTGTTGATTTTTTGCGTGTCTGTCCGGTGGGTCGTTTTGTGCTGAGTTGTAGTATGTTTGTTTAGTTTGTGGTTTGGGTTCTGTTTTTTTGCGGTACATTCCGCGTGTGTCTTGTTTGTAAGTTGTTCGCTGTAGTCTAAAGGGTTTTTGTTTTGTGTTGTTTGTTTGGGATAGGAGCTTCATTTGTATGATTTTGGTTATAAACTGGCACAGTTTTTTTGGTTTGTATACGATTTGGGTTTGAAAAAGGGGCCGACATGGTTGAAGAGTGCAAATGGTTACACCATTGCAGACACAATTCCATTTTGATATGCTTGTCATGGTAAGAAAACACATAAAACAACACCATCACAAATTCATTGAAACGAATCTATTTTGTTTTTGGAGATTTGCCTGTGATTATCTGGACGTCACAAACCGTGCGTCACCTTTTGTGACGTTGATACATTCATATGAGACACAGTTTATATTTCGTTTGTGGTAACCAGGTGTGCTGTCGTAAATTCATGGTAGGTGTCAATTGTTTTTATGCGCTTTACATATTATAAAATACTATCATATTATTTATTTATGTATTTCTTTGTGCTGAGTGTTCTTGTGTTTGTTTGTACAGTATCCCTGTCACGTAGTGTAGTCATTTTAGCGGTATTTTTAACATTGCCATACAAGCGGAAAGTTGGGCTTGCCACAAAGACAGGTTCAACCCACCATTTTTTTTTCTTAAAAAAACCTGTCCCAAGTTACAAATATGCCAGTTGTTATCTACAATAGAAAAACAAACGATATAGAGTATCCATCCATGACACAAAATCAGTTCATGCACAAACAAACAAAAAAGACACAAAAAGCAAAGGAACAGCACTTTTATTGCTGTTCTTCATTTCAAAGTCACAGTGAGGCCTTCAACATGGAGCAAAAAAAAAAAAAAAACTCTCACCTTACTGCAAGTTTAAGACGGCCCCTAGTACCGGCTTGAGCGGAATTCCTTGCAAAAATTATTTTGATAGACTTTGTAAGATGTATCATCAACCTATTGGGCCCGTTTAGAAAAGAACATACAGGAAAGTAGTACATATCTAAAAACAAAATAGTTCCTACGTATAAAGGTAAATCATAAACTATGTAGCATATATTTAAGTAATTTAGGTATCAGATGAAAGGTGAAGTACTGGTGATCCTTGTAGAACACACCATTTATTGATAATTTTGAATAATATCAAAATGAATGAATGAATTCTAAAATTGAGGGGACATAAAGCCTGTTTCTCAGTTATAAAGTTTCTGGTTTGTGTATCTAAAAATCCGGTAATCAGTAGTACGGTCTGATGTATAAATACAGGTAAATTGATCGCGCTTTTATAAAATATTTTGAAGTGAAAAATTTAACGTGGATAGGAATGAGGACCAAGATTAGGTGGTGTGCGTCTTATTAAAATTTTAGTTTACATACTGGCCTCAACTTGAGAGAATGATATTTAGTCCAGTGTTGGCGATGTCCACTTGACGTGGCTCGGTACTTGTATATCCCGTCATTGTGTTATTATGCTATGGTAAATTTTTGTATTCTTGACTTTCATTTTTGCTTATGTGCTTTGTCTATATGCCCTTTTGTATTTCTTTGTTGCCTATTTGTTTGTTTTTATATTGATTAAAATTATAACACAATGTTGACTGTTGTACCCTATTTAGACATGTTTACCTATCATGTCTGTTTGTTTTGTTCACACATTGTGTCAATATAATCGAACTTTAAGCGACTGTCATACAAGTGAGAGGTTTAGCTAGCAAAAAAACCAGGTTGAATCCACCATTTTCTATATAAGAAAATGTCTGTACCAAGTCAGGAATATGACAGTTGTTATCCATTCGTTTGATGTGTTTGAGCTTTTGATTTTGCCATTTGATTAGGAATTTTCAGTTTTGAATTTTCCATTTCGGTATTGTTTTTATTATTTTACACATAAGAGAGGTTATATCAAGAATAAATACACCTTAACTTTAACAATACAGAAGAACATACATCAATGAACATATCAAGCACGGGGATACTTTCTACGGCATCAACACAGCACGAGAAACAAACTCCTTTGATATAATACAGTATGTTTCTATGTATAATGGCGTTTGCTTTTGTTGTAGTTCAGTGTTTCTGTTGGTTACTCTGTTTTATTCTTATACTTGATGTGGTTCCCTCGGTTTTAGTTCATTACCCGGATTAGTTGTTGCTTAATCGAATTATGACTTTTGACCTGTTTAATTTTTTTACCCAGAATCGAATATAATTAAAATATTCTGATTTCAGGGCTGAAATAAACATGACATTGCGTATACATAGTGACCTTCTAAAATGTGAGATTATTCAAAGAAAATTTAAACTATACTAAAATAGAACATTCTACAAAAATGAAATTGTATCTAAGGTTATATCGCAGTGTGGTCCGTATAATGTTAATATCATAGTTTCCAGTGTACTCCAGGTCGTGTGAGACCTCTTGGTATATATTTTTTCAAACTTCGTTGGTGAAATTTAGTCTCCTGGACATTTATCCCATATCTCTTCTTTTTGTCCCGTCAGTATCCCGTTGTTGCCGGGGATAAATAAATACTGTTCGTCCTTATGTCTGTCCGAACATATGACCAGTTTGAAAACGCTCTATCGTATTTAATCGTTTTCGAATTTGAATAAAATTTATGCTTGAGCTTTCAACATACAAGGTTGGAAATGAGCCCTGTTAACACATTTATGGGGAAATTAAAAATCTGTTGGTTATTCATATTGCAACACTTTTTGTCTTGCCTGTGACGAAAGACGCAAAATGAAAGACAGTAATGAAAATACGACGACGGCGGCGTACACTTTTTGTATAAAGCGTTATATATTTTAGAAGGAAGAAGACCTGCACGCTTCATACCTTGTATACAATTACCTTATTGTACGAAGTTTCCTTCTGTCATATGTCCGTTGTCTTTGACCTAATTTGCATGGTTCAGTGATTGATTAATGAGAAATAAGATAAAACAATATTTGGTTTACCGGTTACTTGCACCGTCTACATGTCCGTCAGGTAGGGTTCACCTGACCTCGAACTCAATTCAGTAATTAAAATTGAAGCTACGTGGTCCGTATCCATTGTATGGTGAAAATGTCCGCCTGGTAGGTTTCACCTGTCTTGACCTCTTTTTCATGGTTCATTTGCCAATGTTCAGTTTGTGATTTAGTTAAGTTGTTTTTTTTTTTTTTTTTTTTTTTTTTTATTATTTTTATGATGTAAGCAACTATATTTAGTGTATGGATTACAAAGTGTATTCTTTTTGTCAGGGTTTGTAAGACCTTATCGTCAATTGCATGTTGTTTTAGTCAATGTTTAGATTTTGTGTACATGTAAACCAGCTTGTTAGCTTTCCTAAATAATGAAATAAAATCGTGAAGATTCAATAAATGAAGGCTGGTTTTGAAAAGGCCAAAAAAAGTTCTGAAAGTTTTCCAAAAATTGTAAGAATATTTGCATGCTTAATTTTAGCAAGAAGACAAAAAAAAAAAAAACTCGTTATAAGGCATTTGTATCCCGAAGAAAGAAACTGTCCCTGATATCTGTCTTCGTAACTTCACTTTTACAAATCACTACTTCTCTGAAACAATTGAACCAAATTGACCTCGTTTTACAATCAACATGGCCGAAACGGCAACGAATAAAACAAAGGAGGTAAAATGCAAGTTTTGTCTTTAATCTTGAAAACTGCGTTAATAATTACATATAAAAAACGTCTGACAGGGGCAGAACTTTCAAATCATTGAGATCGCCCTACGGTCTATTAATTTTAAAACTGTCAAACGACGATGGCCTTTTTTTACCATATTTTCTTTAATTATTGCCAATTATTTTGAAAATTGCAAAATAATGATAGACACTTCGTAAGCAAACATGATCAACAAATTGGTCAAAATAGAGGATATCGATATCGTTATTTGTTTCATATGGGTCTCAATTCTGTAAAAATAGACAATGCAATTTCCAACTAGAAATCCCTTTGCGGCTAAAACTGTGCCACTTTTTCTATGAAGTTTCGAAGAAAATTATATCATATAACGGAAATGCACATCTATTTTATTCAAATTATAGGGCTGTGCGGCATATGTTCAACAATTTAACATGTTAAAAGCCCTGAACTTCTACGAGTTTAAACTAAAATAATTTACTACCTCTACCTTTCCTTTGATTTTTCCTCAAAATTAAATGTTCGCCTCTACCATGTGTTTCAATACTAGTATCATGCCCAAGTTATGTCTCTATGAGATGAAACACAGAGATAATATCTGGGAACCAGTACGTAGACAAACAAAATATCTATGAATATTATAAATTTCCCCAAAAGAGGCGTGGCTTGTGAAACAGCTGTATTTACATAGTGCAACCTATATGAATATATGAATTATTGCCCCTATTTGATGTTTTTTATCTCTTTTTATGTTTTTTTTTTTGTGGGGGGGGGGGGGGGGGGGGGGTTGGGGTTGGGGGGCGGCAAAAACTATAAAAGATAGAGAAATTACCGGCAATACAAGTTCATCAAAATAGAGATTTAAACCATTAATTTAAATTTGATTTTATTCTACCATATACAAAAGTGTTTACTGTTGAGGATACACATAGACGCAGAGGAGCTATGCGGACTCTTTATAGCCTGTAGTTGTATAAAGGCGGAATATTGAAAAATATTACTGTTAGTTTGGTACCATTTGGTCAAAATAAGCACTCACACATTTCAAATGTTTTATTGGCTTGCCCGTCAATAATTTCACTCATTTGAATCCATATTCATGCAACCTTCAATTCGACACCTTGTTATAAGGAAGAAAAGCATGTCTACACTGAATAGTAAAACGAGCTCGGTAGCCACTAGGAATATAGTATTTCGTTCTACAAACAAAAAATCATTCATAAAAAGGTAAAGAGATTTATTTACTCTTTAACCAGAAATCAAAAAATAAGTGAAAAATCTTTATGACATAATTGCACATGCACATCTATCTGTTTATATTTATGTTTATATCAAGTGATAATATGTGCGTATTGTTATGCGTTTACTTTTCTACATTGGCTAGAGGTATAGGGGGAGGGTTGAGATCTCATAAACATGTTTAACCCCGCCGCATTTTTGCGCCTGTCCCAAGTCAGGAGCCTCTAGCCTTTGTTAGTCTTGTATTATTTTTAATTTTAGTTTCTTGTGTACAATTTGGAGTTTAGTATGGCGTTCATTATCACTGAACTAGTATATATATTTGTTTAGGGTCCAGCTGAAGGACGCCTCCGGGTGCGGGAATTTCTCGCTGCATTGAAGACCTGTTGGTGACCTTCTGCTGTTGTCTGTTCTATGGTCGGGTTGTTGTCTCTTTGACACATTCCCCATTTCCATTCTCAATTTTATAAGACTGTCGTCAGTCTTTGGAGGTCGTATCTCTGGTTAAATAGAATTGCCTGTCCAAATTGTGTGTAAAAGGTCTAAAAATAAAGATATATAATTATTTAAAGGAAACAAACATATGAAAAGAATTAAGATTTGTTAAAATTTGACGAGTTTACTTTAATGTAAATGTGACAGCACTAACAATTTGTATAATTGGATTTCTTTGGATAATCAATCTGGTTCAAATTAAAATCAATATTTCTGGTGACTGTAATTTATTTAATATCTTCACCTGTTGATGCTCTTAAAACAAACAACACTTGTAAACTACTCAGGCTACATGTTTATACAGAGTGGTATATTGAATTTCTTTATCTGTTGTCAAAATAGCAAGTTTTTGCATTTTTCAAAAGACAACTCGTGTTGTCAAACAATTCTTTTATTACTCAAGGGTGTCCTTTGATTATATTTACTGTATGCAAAGAAAGAAAATATCGAAACACTTATCATGTAACAAGAGCATTATGCCTAATTGATTTGAACTGTATTATGTCCCTCTGTACCATAGAAAATCTCAGATATTGAACGTGTATTATTTCTGGTGTTAATTTCTAAGTATGCTAATGCTTTCATAAAAGTAAGACTTACATTTACAAAAATATCAGATTGAGATTGAAATTCATTGATTCATTGACAGAAATTGTAAACTTAAATATTTTTAAGGAACGTTCTAGAAAGTATTAAAACACATTTTATACGCTACAATGTATTATTTAATCTTTCATTTAAAAAAAACAATAAAGATCTGTTTACATTTTTGATGGACAAAGAGCTAGTTAGTTTCAAAATTTTGCAATTTTAAGATTTTTGAAAATACTTTTTCACTTGATTATCTCCCTTTGTTCTGATCACACATCGTTGTCAATATAATGGAATTTTATGCAACTGTCATACAAGTGAGAGGTTTAGCTAGCTATAAAACCATAATTAATCCACCATTTTCTACATAAGAAAATGCCTGTACCAAGTCAGGAATATGACTGTTGTTGTCCATTAGTTTGATGTGTTTGAGCTTTTGATTTTGCCATTTGATAAGGGACTTTCCGTATTGCATTATCCTTGGAGTTCAGTATTTTTGTGATTTTACTTCTTGTACCAACGAAAATCAATAATAATGACATTATAGATTAAAATTGTTCTACTTTCTAGCTATTTTGATTAATTTGTTAAATTTTATACTGCTTTTGAAAATGAAACACTTACAGTACGAAAATGATGTACAAATTGCTATTTTAAAATCATTGATGCATTATGATAAAATGTAAATTAAGACAAGTTTCAAGTAGAATGCTTGAATGTAGTAAGATGAGACCCCACTAAGGGTATAAGCCAACTTTTCCAAATAAAAAATAAAAGAAGTTATCTTTATATGTCTCTAATGATCCAAACGCAGGATAGTTTTAAATATATGTACTTTTATGACTTTCTGGAGCACAAACTATGACTGGATTATCTCCCTTGCAATAATCCTAAAACTATATCTTGTAAAATTAACACCAAATACTGTTTCAATATATTCTTTCAAGTTAAAGAATGGTTTGTTATTTAAAATATCTAATCAAAATTTGTATAAAAAAGGACCTATTTGAATCTGATTGATTATATGATCAGTGATTGCTTATGACAATCTGAGTCTTCAAAGTTGACACTATTGTTTCAGTAAACCTATCACATATGCCGCCACTGCTGTCAGAACATCCAGCAAATGATGACTCAGGAAGATTTTTACCGAACGGAGGAAAATCGATGTCTATGCAATATCAAAAAGGAAATGTTGATACGAATGATCCTTTGCCTGATAGCACGGTTGTTGAAGAAAGTGAGGATTTCCTGTCAGATAAAAATGATCCAAACAGATTACTATAAGTTTTGTCTTAGAAAGAAGGGTAAGACGAAAGGACAAACAGATGTTGAATGTGCAAATAATGGAAATATGAATTTAACAAAGAACTCTTAAATTATATTTTAATTGGCGCTTCATATATTTTATGTTTTAGGTGGTGATTTAAGAATTTGTTTATTTTAAAATGACATTTTAGTCAAAGAGGGTGATTGTTTTTATTACATTTTTTTTTCATTTGTCTTTTTTCTGTTTTTGTTTTTTGAGTTAATTTATTTATCTAATCTGTATAAATCGATAGCTTGCATTTGTGTTGTTCATTCCATGATGTTCAAATTTAAAAAAACGAGTTTTACTCTTAGGATTTGCAGGTTCATTACTTGAATAATATAATGTCTAATCAGGATTATATAATTTTTATCAATGACAGTCAAATCAATTTGTTTTTATGTTTATATACTTTAGACATTTGGAATATAAGATTTTATCAACTTTTTTTTACTCTTGATACTTTATGTTTTAAGATATATGTTAACTTATTAAACATGTTAAACGTCTCAGAAGCTTTTTGTTACTTGTACGTAAAACTATACCTAGCCATGTTAAAATGCATTCTGCCTTTCAAAATCGGTTGGCATGACATCGTTTTTTCTTGATTACTTTTTACAATTTCTTCTCATGAGTTTACGGTTTGATAGCAAAACAACCAATATAGGTCAAAATAGTATATGCTCACTCTGCCTAAGAAGTAACAACCTTGAATTTGGTATAATTACTTTCTATATTTAATGAAAATATATTAATCCAATCATGCCAGTACCGTAGCAATGTCTTCTTTGGATATTTGATTAATAGTTCAAACTAAAATCAACTGTTATAATCTGATACAAATTGGGTACTAAATGATATAGTCAACCATACAATTTTATTTCGAATATGCCTTAACTTGGTCGAAAACACTACAACTGGTCTCTTTATATATATTAAGGCAGTCTGTGTGTTTGTCTATTCAATATAATGTTTATCCACCTTTTAAGTGTTTGACTGTTATGATCTCTGTTATTTTCCTTTTATAACGTTATTATAACCTTTTTCAAGTGTTGAAATCTCTTACTGTATAAACAATAGATATATAAAATTCAAACAATGTACATCAATGTGCTGTAATTTGAAAACATCAACAATCGTTAAGTCTAAAAGGACATGTTCTCACCTATCGTGGTTTGTTAAACTAGTGGGAAATGCATATCATATATTTTAGGAATGTTTTCAATACAGAATCCTAGATTTTGGTTACTGTTTGAGGTAAATCATTTTGTCATCGCCAGAGGTATTCTTTGATTCATATTCAATTTGACTATTATTTAAAACACTTCTCTGAAAAATACAAAGGTAAGCAGGCTATATGATAAGACAATTCACTAGAATTATGATTGTTTTCATATAGGTAGCAAAAATATCAGCAGTATTTGTTGAGATTACGAGTTCATCATCTAATAATATCTTTGGTCATTCTGCTTCAAACATAATTATGGAAATACAATGAATTAACATTTTATACCGACGTTCATGACGAAGGTAAATCAAGAAATGCACTTTCAATACATGAAATTTAAAAATTGTTTTTTTTCAGATAGAGGGACACTGAAGAAAACTCTTTCTTCGAACCGGTCAAAAGGCAAAAAGTGGTTATTTGTCAAATACAAGAATATAATGTGTTAAACAATTAGTCGTTGATAAAGACATTTACAAGTTCTGCTTCATTCTTTCTGTAATAAATACGTATGGTACATAGGTCAAAGCTACGCTTTAGCACATATATGTCTCTCATAGGTTATATTTAGGTAAAATAACTGGACGTTTAGTAAGATTTGGAATTGGAAATCAAGATCTACACATGAAACATGGTATCTGTTGAAAAGAAGATGTAATGTTATAACTGTCATCAACTTGACACGTGGTGATCATCAAAGTTACCAATCTAATAATCTTAGTAAACAAGACGAGATCAGTGGTGCTAGAAACAAAACATACGGAAAGACAAATCCCCACCTTAAAACCCTTACTGTTGTGCCAAATTTGGATAAGCCCATATGTACCTGGAAACATACTAAACTACATAGAAAGTAAAAAAAATGTCAATTGGACTTGCTCGACCATCACGTAATTATTTTGTGGAAATAACAAAGGTTAAATTGTTTCCATGAACCCGATTTGTTATGAGGTATTTTGTTGCTCAAACATAAGTTTCCTGTTTCGTTATTTTCTTTTCTCCTTGGTATCTTTTTCTTTTTCAGAAATTATATAACATATTTAACTATATTAAGATCAGGAGATGTGTTATGATTACCAATAAGACAACTTTGCCCCAAATTTCAAATAAAGGGATGCGATCTATCATTGGCAACCGTACGGTCTTCAACAATGAGAAAACCCGATACCGGATAGTCGGCTATGAAAGGCCTCGACATGCAAAATGTGAAACAATTCGATTGAGGAAACAAATGGCCTAATTTATAACAAAATAATTTACGAAAAACAAATATGTCGGACATTAATCAACGACAACCACTGAACTACAAGCTACTGACTTTGGACAGACGCATAAAGCATGTAGCGGGGTTAGACATGTTTGTAAAGGTTCAATTCTCTCCCTTACCTGGGACAATGGTGTTACAGCACAACTTAAGAACAAACTGATTATAATTGGCTTACCTCAAAAGACTGTTAAGAGGAACGAAAACAACTAACATAAAAACAATAGACACAAAGCACCGAAATACTAGTACTATATATATATATATAGCTAGCAGTTACTTAAAGTTAGTTCAAATCCAATGACATTAAATTATCTTCTCCAAAACTAAGGTTTCAGTCATAACACATCTAACGGATTTGTTATAAGACCTCATGAAAAATAATGGATGCTCAGTGTGAATTTACATTGTTTGCAAGCAAAAGCAATGTGAACGGCAAACTAATGCTATATTAACCGACATGTGTTGAATGTTTGTTCTAAAACAATAAAAAATGAAATGTTTTGATTTCTACAAATAAAAACAGGTTGTAAACAGTTAATCCGAACTTTTCTGATTGGGTTCCATTAATATATCCCCCAGAACTAGAAATTAAAGAAACAAAAGACACGGCTTCCTCCGCCTCATTTTTAGACTTATATCTCGAATTTGACATACACAGTCATCTCAGTACCAGAATCTATGACAAACGAGACGATTTTAATTTTAAAATTATAAATTTCCCCCACCTTAGTAGCAATATACCAACTTCACCTGCATATGGGATAAACATTTCCCAACTTATTCGATATTCAAGAGCTTGCAGCTCCTACTCAGACTTTGTAAAACGTCACCAGTGTCTGAGCAGAAAGTTGATGAGCCAGGGGTATGTCAAAGAACGCCTCGTCCTTTTTCTAAAAAAGTTCATCGGAAGGTACCAAGACCTTGTTGATAAATATTCCGTATCAACTTCACAAATAATACATGATGGTCTTGAAATATAGATTCTGCATTCTGACGTTGTTTATCATCTTAATAATGTGTAATATTGTTCTTTCATTTGTCTTTGTTCTATTATTAATATTACTTTTACTGTTTGGTTTGTTTTCTGTGATATCCATTTGTCGTGGCTAGGTACTTATACATCCCGTCAATGTGTTTGTATTATCTTTCATTTTTGCTGGTGTGTTTTGTATATGCGACATTTTGTGTTTCTGTGGTTCTTATAACGTGACTCTGTACTTTAAAAGATCCCGGCATTATGTTATTGTTCTATTATATGTCATTATGTTATTGTTCTATTATAAATTTGAAAATACTTTGAACGACAAACGACAAATTTATTTTACTCGCGTAGTGGTATTAACCATATGTGGATTCTTAAAAATTCTAAAAAACTTCTGGACAATTTTAAATCTCGGTCTATTTCTGAAATTAATTCTAACATAACTTTTGATTTTTTAACCCTGTATACCAACATTCCCCATGTGAAATTATAAAATTGTTTTGAATAAACATTGAATGACAAACTTTTTTCTAATGTGACGTTTACATTTTCTGACGTCAGACACGCGAAACAATGAATGTGGTTTTTAATTTGTTAGATCTTTTGTGCTTTTTTGTAAATAATTGTTTGTTTTGATATTGTAGCACAGTGATGACTGCTGTACCCATATTTTGACTATTTTATTTATAATGTCTGTTTTGTTCACGCATCGTTGTAAATATAACGGAATTCGATAAGACTGTCGTACAAGTGAGAGGTTTAGCGCTATAAAACCAGGTTCAATCCACCATTTTCTACATTTGAAAATGCCTGTACCAAGTCAGGAATATGACAGTTGTTGTCCATTCGTTTGATTTCTTTTGTCATTTGATTTTGCCATGTGATTAGGGACTTTCCGATTGAATTTTCCTCGGAGTTCAGTATTTTTGTGATTTTACCTTTTTTATATTGACTGTTATTGTTGCTATTTATCTATTGCAATTCATTAAAAATTCTGACCCAATTGCAATTTGTTTAAATCAAACCAAAATGTTCAGCTGGTCTGAAATTGTAACCAACTGCTGTAGAAAACCAGTCAAGTCATCATAATGAAAGGTCATTTGTATAGCAATTCAAAAATTACTACACTTTACTCTTTACAATAACAACATGTATAGACATTTGTAGCAACGTTTTCATAATAGCAATGAAGTGGAATTACAGTCTTATATTGCGTTTTGGTGACATGACTGTGGTTTTCTACAGAAGTTGGTTAAAATTGAATTGTTTGGTATGATAAAAGAAATTGCAATTTGGTAAGAATTTTGAATAAACTGCAATAGGTGGAGAGCAACATTTACACATGTTACAGTCAGGTCACAGTAAAATAGAGCGGAAGTAATGTTGATAATCTATAAATAGAAAGAATATTTCTCAATGATAATATTTCCCAATGATTATTTATAGCTAAATGATGTATTTTCAAATGTTAGATATGTTAGTAGTTATGTTTGTAACCATTTTTGTAGTTTACTGTCATATATTTGAAAACAAAAAGATTTCATAGCATGTCACTTGTTGGATTTCCACATATACATGCAGGTTTATTAACATTCATTTCATATGATGAAAAAAAAAATATAAATAGACTGAAAAGCTGGAAAACCTGAAAATATTAATATCTAATATCATGTTTTATCAGTCAGCGGTTAAATATAGATCTATGAAATAAAACATGGAGACAGAAGACTTGGAAAAGACCAAAAAGACAAATAAAATATATTAAATTATGCTTGGAAAGGGTAAGTTTGATTAAATATTTTACATATCTTAGATGGTTAATTATTCAATATTATAAACTAACTAGTATATTCAATAGTTTAGGTAAATACTAGGTCTGTTTTCACACATGTTGGTTTTCTTAACAAATATTGTAAATATGATATAATAAAATAAGTAATGGTCACAAGTCGTGTTTACAATTTATGAGCACGAAGAATAAATATTTTGAATGGTTTCTGTCGGGTGATAATTCATTACTATTATTAACTCTAAAGGGTTGCGTCGGTATTGACTGTATTCGTGGATGAAGTTCCGCCTACTAATTTGCATTACGGTGTATTTATAATAAGGATACGAATTCCAATATTTTGTTCCAATTAAAAGGTCATATCAAGAGCGATTATATTTACAATGTTTGCAGAACTATATAACTATTAAAATACCAATTTGATAATCAGAGAGAGATAGAGGTCATAGAAACGTTATTAATATTCATAAAATGATGTGAATTGCTTAGTTAATATATGTAGATATATGTATACATTATAGATTAATATGTTAAAACATATTAACAAAAACAGGTTATGTATTCATCAAGCAAACATTGTTATTGTGCGATATGGGTCATTTTAAAAAAATGTCGAATGTTGAAATAGCAAAATCGATTTAAAGATATTAATTCAAACAACCCTCGTCATAAGCAAATCAAAACAAACAGTACTTATATATATAAAAAGATGCAATCTTGATAATGTCATACAAGAATATATTGAAACATTTTTAAATAGGTAATGCAATATTTTGTCTCTCCTGTTATCATGTTCAAAAGAAATTTCGGGTTATTTCAAAGAGGCTTCGATATAATTGTAAGCTTGTTTTTCGTAGCCAATAAGATGGTTTCAAGAGTAAAATTTTCTATCTATTTTCATTCTGTAAAATGATAGATTATTTGTCAATTTTCCATGCTGCACTGAAAAATGCCTCTACAAATTGGTTTTCAAAGATTATAAAAATTACCATCAGTAATGCAAGTCTAAGATAGCAATTAATAATGTTCAGCATGTTTTCTCTCTTTCTAATAAACCAATCATCAAGTAATTCCCTCGCATGTTGGATTACTTTTGTCTTTATATTATTGGTAACAGGAACGTACTTTAATGATATATCACCATATTAAGTTCTGTCCTGTTTCCCTTTTTGTCTATCCTGTAACCGATAGCAGTATTGCATCTGCAAATGCTAAATTGCGAAGATTAAGACGTTATGACCTTTAGATGAGTTCAAAGAACGAAACATTTAATTATGTGTAAAACGATATGTAATTAACAAATTTTTAAAGACGTTATTGTCTATCCTGTTACTATAACCATAGCAACCATAGTAACATAATAGACATAACAGGATAGACAAACTTCTTCATTTTTTTGAATGCTGTTGTGAAATAACTACTCCCCTTGATGAAGTGATAATGTTTTTCTGTTGTGATTTTGGTTTCCAACATGTTATGGCACTTTTTACAAGTATAATATTGGTGTAATTAATAAATATGTTGGTAACAGCATAGAAATGACAAAAAGGTACCCACTATTTTTTTCACTAAATGTCTTGAATTTTTTTTTCTCTACACTGTTATACAAGAAACGTGCTGTGTTAAAAGTTAAGGTTACTTTGCGATTTTGAAATCAACACTGACAAGTTCAATATTCATCGGGAGAATAATTAAACCGTTGATTTAAGTAGTTGTAACAGGATAGACATGAACTTCATGAACGCTGATTAAATTTCATTTGTAGAAAAAAATGCTTCATATAATAATAAAGAAGCTGCGATTTTTCATAAGAGTTATTATTAACATTCTAAAACTAAGTCCCTTTTGTAGATATCAAGGCAATCAGAAAATATGAAAAAAAATCATTTGAAATGTGTTACCCTGACACTGTACGCATATAAATTACGAAAAAATCGGACTTAAATATATTATAATTCTTATCAAAATCGATCTAAATCGTGTTTATTATTAATGTTCCGACTCATAAATTCTACAAACTTTCATTTAAACACTTACAACTGCATTTTCCTTTAGAAATAAAATTTTAGCATAGGTGTACGGAATATTCAACATTTGTTTGAAAATGACCCATATAATGCATACTTCTATACAATATTGATGTTTTATCCGAGCTCGAAGCATTTATTCATATCAGTTTCATCAATTTTAAGTATAGGGAACATTCTACATGCTCGTCTACATGTTCTGATGTAACATGTTCTTTATTTTCAACTTTATCCAATGTGCATGTGTGATCTATTTATATATGATTTGCTTATATTTCTGTTTTATCTTTAAGGACTGAGAACGAATTATAATCTCATACAATGCTTGGTTATAATTTATGTGAATTATTTTAGTTGCAAGCATTTTATTTACTAGAAAAGTTTTAATTGAAAAATAGTTGAGAAATGTACCCTTATCTGATGTAAATGTATTTTCCTTAAAATCTTTCCAATAGTAAGAAAAGGTTTACATATGTACACTTAATTACATACCATACCACCGTTTATAGTTAGGTTTGACAAATCTGGTTCTTTCTATTAATGTATATACAGGACAATCGTGATAAAGTATGATCCAAAAGAAAAGTTTGATGAAAAAATGCATTGTATAATAAACCATCTTTTTGTATTTTCTAGCCTATCAGAAAAAAACCAATACATATGATACATGTAATATTGAAAAAGAAGCATCCCTACTTCAAATATAACAGTAACGTTAATTGAATTTTTTAGTTTACCCCTATGATATGTGTCATAAATAGTGTGTGAGTTTTACCATGTAGATATTATTCTGGTTTTTTTTAATTGCAACTGACATAGTAGAAATAATTTACCAAAATTTACCACCATGACAACTGTATATTAGAATTTTATCATCATTTTGAAAATACAAGTGTAACCTATCCATTATCCTTTGACAAAGTTTTCACTGTTGTTGATGAAAAGAATAATGTAGTCTCTTTGGACGTCAGGGGAAGTTAATTACATCATATCAATTTATTATCGATATTATCTTATGCATTTAACTTATACAGTTGCAAAACTAGTTGCACTAAAGTTTAAAAAAATGCTAAAACAGAAGACGTTTTATACAAATTGAATTGGTTAGAATACATTAAAAATTTAAATTTATGTATAAATCTGACCACAGGGCTCAAAGGCAGGCATATAAATCATAACAAAACAGATATACAATATAACAACTTTCGTTCGTCCTTTCATATAACTATGTTGCTGATTGGAAACGCTTGATCAGAACACAAACATTAACATTATTAAATGGACAGAAGAGTCAGGTCACCTGTCCTAAATAAAGAGGGATAACACTAATATTTCTTTATCTTTAATTATGTCATATAATTAATAATAAAATGTATTCAAATCTTATTTTGAGTCAATGAATAAAATAGGTAAATCAGTAATATAGGCCAACGAGAAAGCGATCACACCAAACAAAAGAATAAAACAAAGGGCGTCGAAATGTTAACCTCTTCACAAGGTTGTCGCACCATTAAGGATTTAGATCTTTGCAATATTCTTTTGAATTTATTCATATTTGATAAACTTTGGATGATATAGAGCTTGATACAATGTATAGACATTTGTCTTTTCCTAAGGACATTATGTTGCCTCATTGATATCATTTGGTTATGTTTGTCGTTACACATGTCGGAAGCTATATCATTGTCGTTACGAATGTAGGTAGCTATCGCATTGTCGTATACACATATTGCCTTTTGACCGGATTTTCGAAGGAAAAATTGGTTTTTGATTTGGGGATGTACGGCGGGCGGGCGGCCAGGCTTTCGGCTGCCAAACAGTGTCCGTTTACCGTCAAATTAAGATATGTTGTTTCCTGTGACCTAATGAAGGTCAAGTTAAATTTTCACGATTTTAGCTTTTCTCGTTGTTGAGTTATAGCCCTTTCCAAGAATTAATTTTTTGATGAAATACTAATGATTACTCCATTTCTGTTTAAAGGGAAATAACTCATTTTTTAAAAGATTTTTAAAAGACATTGTTTTAATGATAAATGACATTTTGGATTTTTTTTCTTTTCTTTTGGTAAATTGTTTGAAGAATTTTGTGGTAGGTATCTTTGTTTTTCTGTATAAACTAATTTTCTGAATGCTATATATAATTTTTTTTTTTGATGAAGTGAACTCCTTTAATTAGATAATAATTTATTTTTATTACAGGATATGTCATTACGTTACATTGTGTAGATAAAGTTGTTGACATTGATGGATAAGTTGCAGATCTATATTAATTTGTGACAAATAAAAGAAAAAATATTTGGAACTATTAATTATATTTGATTATACTTTGAAAATAGATATACGTTGTGTAACATCATATCTAATTTTAGAGAACTATTTTTAGTGGTTAAATCATATTTTTGATTATAATTTGAAAATAAATATATATAACATCATATCTAATTTTAGAGAACTATTTTCTAGTGATTAAATAATATATAATTTTAGAGAACTATGTGTTTAACATTTATTTAGCTTGAGTATTTTCCTTTGAACAGAAAATTATATGGATAAAATTAAACTTTCATTTCCACATAAATTAAATATATATATGGTTCTTTCAAATGCGGAATCTAAACCTTGTTTCTAACTATTAGATTTTTGGGCCCAGTTTTCAAGTTGGTCCAAATCAGGGTCCAAAATTAAACTTTGTTTGATTCAACAAAAATTATACTTATGGAGTTCTTTGAAATGCTGAATCTAACCATGTATTTAGAGATTTTGGATTGTGGGCTTCTTCACCAAATTGGTCCACATTGAGGTCCAAAGGGTCCTAAATTAAACTTTTGTTTGATTTCATCAAAAATTAAATTCTTAGGGTACCTTGATATGCTGATTCTAACAATATACTTAGATTTTCGAAATTGGACCATAATAGGGAAATGTCCAATTTCAAATTATTCAGTTCTTTGACCACATTCATTTTGTGTTACAAACCTATGCTGTGTCAAATATGAAATTACAATTCGAATTCAGAGCTGTTTTAAGCTAATGTAGTGTCCATACTTGCTCAACTGTTCAGGGTTCGACCTTTGCAGGAAATCCGGTTTGCTGTCACTCTGACAGCCTCTTGTATTGATATCCTTTCCTATGCGGTTCTAATTTTTTTTCTTTATCGTCACCTAATTTACTTTCGGATAACCTCTATACGTAGTGTGTAATACTGTTATTTGATGGATTTCGCTTCCTTCTTCTAATAAGAGCGTTTTTAAGAACTATGAAAATAAGTAGATATGGTATGCTAACCAATGAGATAACTATTCAACAAAGTCCAGGTAAAGCGGATTTAAGCAATTATTGGCCACCTACCCTAACCTACATAAAGGCTGTGAACTAGCCACCATTGTCACTGCAAAGAACATAATTAACTGACCTTCAGAAAACAATTTGGCAAATCAAAATTGGTTCCGGTATGTTGTCACCAATAGTGACTTTGTTTTAAAATGTTAAGGAAATTAATTGCCATAATTGAGCATCAATATACTTATTTTGTATGAATCTTCATTAAAATCATGGTAAAATAAGCACTTTTCTTTCCGAAAGACAAATCGTATTCTAACTTGAAAGGCAAGACCGAACTGCACAAAAGGGAACTACAAAAATTAACGTTTGTTAACATGTGAGATAGCGTTTTAGAATTAAAATGTATTGATTAATACAGCTATTTCCTGGGCCTTTGCTTCATCGTTTTAACAGATTTGTATCACGGCTTTACAATGTGTTAACTCAATTTTTACGTTTTGATCATTTTTCATAGGAGGCAATTCTTTTTATTGCAGACATTTGTCAATTGTTTTTTGCGGTAACATCTTTATTTACTCAGCTAGTGTCACCTTGTTTAACAGGTCAAAAACTACGAAAAGGATTATGTTGCTGGACGACACTGTGTGAAGGTAATCCTTCTTAGTTGCAACACTCTATTTACATTAGCTAATACTTTTATGCGTGTGTACTTTACTTAACATTGCCATAATACATATGTATCTGTGTATAGTTTACATATATGTGTCACCCTTTATTGTAGAAATGCGATGGTATTATTATTTTAATAACATTGATGTTCGTGTCATCTTCTTCTTCTTTTTCTTCTTCTTCTTTGTCTTCTTCACTCAGAGTTCAATGAAAAAAATATACCGTTTGCCATAAGATGAAAACTTTTAACGTGTTGTATATTATAATCATAATTTTAATCACTATTTTGATAATATATTAAAAGGATAAAAGGAATTCCATAAAAATTGGACGTAACATCAGATCATACAACCAACAACTGACTCTGCATTGAGCATTAACATGATCATTTACACGAAGACTTATTTTATATTTGTAGGATAATTCCCACCTGCAATATTGTATTATTCGGTTTTAATATAAGAGGTTAATTGTGTAAGAATGTATTCAAGCTCCTACTGCATCTTCACTGAAATAGTATAAGAAGTATAAGAAATCTACTCCCTTTTTTTATTCATAGAAATAAAGTAACGGAAATGGGTGCCAAATGACAAAGAAAAAAAAATTAAAAGCTCCCCCCCCCCCAAAAAAAAAAAATATTAAAATTATGTAGCGTAAAAAGCATCAAGATTGAAACTAAAGAACAAAAGGAGGAACATTTTTAATTATACAAGGGACGTATTTTAGACGAAGGCTTTTTACCATGCCAAACTCAAAATGGAACTGATGTCTGTGAACAATGCCCGGATGGCGAATATGTGCGTGGGGTATATCCAACTAGTGGATTCAAAAGTTCTCCATGTGTTGAAATTCGGCGTTGTTTGCAAGGTAATTGGAAAAGAAGTTTTAAACAAAGTAAACATGCCACCATTATGACACAAATTGATCCCTCATTTAATTTAACGGTACGTTAATATTTACATGGGCGAGGATATGCAACATTAAGAAAATTATGAATAAGGAGTTTGTTTTAAAAATAAAAATAAAGCAATGTGGGCGAACGTTAACGAGATTGCAACCGTATTGCACAATGAAACAAGAAAAACAAAGGCAACAGTAGTATACCGCTGTTCAATAATCATAATTCGATTAAGCAAAAACAAATCCGGGTGTCAAACTAAAACCGAAGGAAACACATCAACTATAAAAGGAAAACAATGGAACAACAGAAACACTGAACTACAACAAAAGCAAACGCCAACATACATAGAAACGGACTGTAGATAAAAACTGCTATATTTCTGACTTGGTACAGGACATTTTAAGAAAACAATGGTGGACTGTACCTGGTTTTATGGCTAGCCAAACTTCCCGCTTATATAGCAATGCTAAAAATACCGATAAATGACAACACTACGTGACAGGAATACAGTACAAACAAACGGAAGAACACTCAGCACTGAGAAATACATACATAGATAATAGTATATTACAACATGTAAACCGCAGATTAACAACGGACACCTCCCATGAATTTACGACAGCACACCAGGACACCACAAACAAAATATAAACTGCGCATCACATGAATGGATCAACGTTATAAAAAGTGACGTATTTTTTGTGACGTTTATAATATCATAGGAAAATTTCTAAAAATAAAATAGATTTGTTTTATTTAAAGACATGTACATGAATATTAGATTAGGAGTGAGTTTGTAATGGTGTTATTTTAAGTAATTTCTAACCATGACAAGAGTATCAAAATGAAATTGTGTTTGTAATGGTGTTATCATTTGTATTTTCTAACCGTGTCGGTTTTTCTTCTAAATCAAAACTGTGTATTAACAAAAAATCCTGTGCATATAATTGCTTTAAACTTAAAACCATATAAATGAAGTAGTTGATTTTTCATCTTAACTTTTACATACATATAGAAAATAAAAATAAAATTATTGTAATATAAGGCAAGATCATATAAGACCAAACAGTTAACACATATGAAAACAAACAACATAAAACAAAAACCCTGTAGACGAACCACGAGTCCATTTCATTTTCAGTACATTAATATACGGTCTTCAACAATAGACCATTGTCTGTTCCTGATGGCAAGCATGATTCCTACGAAAGTGTGAATACATTTGGAAGAGACAACTATTTTCTACAAAAAAATTAATGCAAACAAAATCTATAATATTTGGTCAATGGACCAATCAGATTTAAAAGAACGGACATGGTTTTTTGACAGTAACATCATTTTGCATCAAGCTATGTTTGGTATAATTCAATGTGAATTTGGTTTCTGTTTATGCATAAAAGGTTCAGAGAAGATTAATATTGTTTCTTATATATTCAAATGATTTCCACCATAATGAGAAATCTACAGACGCCATGTTTTCTTTCAACCAGAAGGATATACAAACATTATAAAATATCTATGCATTATTTCTATCAAGTTTAGTACGTCTACAATTGATAATTATGTTCATGGATGAGGGTGAAAACAGTATACTTTAGCTTTCAAACATTTGAATGAGTATTCATAGGAAAAATGACTGAGAAAGCTCTTCGTCCACGGCAAGTGGGACTTTGAAATATTTTCAATATTTGATTATTTATAGAAGAAATACGGGACGATTCTGGTAAATGTGTTTGTAACCGAGCTGAAGGATACATAAGAAGATTAGATAACTGTGAACCAACTGATATAAAGTTTGATAAACCCGGAATCGAACTCAGCGAGCAAGGTAACTGATCATGACATTTATAAAGTTTTGTTTTCAGTTTTTAACACTAGCGAGGTCAATGAAGGTGGCACAGTAGTATTTACATTCCGGAATTTAGGTTGCTCTTTTGTGTACCCTACTTAAGTCGATGTATCTGAACAGTGTGATTGGACAAAAAATACAGTATCTACTGAAGATACTTTCCCAAACTGAAGGATGAATCAGGTGTAGAAAAATAATAAATAATTTTACATACAGGTGAAAATGAATTTTTGAGATTTTTTTCAGATTTTAAATTCACAAAAGACCTGAAAGCACTAGTGGCCTTAAGTATATAAAGATAGCAAAAAAGCATCATACATATTCAAATTAATTTCTGAATAATATAATAAAATTACATCAGTTGACTGTGTATGTAGAATTTTGGGCAGTGTTAGAAAGTGGTGAAAATTTAAAAAAAAGGCTATCATTATCCCTAAAGGCCAGGAAGTACTACCGTGCCACCTTAACTGGTATATATATAATGTACACTAAATTAATTATGTTATTTGTTTTACCTATTCAATTTGTAAGTTTTTTAATAAAAAGATGATTAAGGACAACTAGAATAAGAAACACTATAATAGTAAAATCAACAAATTGAATGGAAGCAACAGTAGTTTTCCGATGTTAAACGATAGAATAAAAAAAGACAAGCGAAAAGATAGCTCTTATAATGTGCTTTCACAAAAATTATATACAGTATCGAAATTTTGACTATATGAAACGATTATCTGATTTATACTAAATTTTTTTTCATTTGAGTTAACGTTTCCGCAATTTATTTCTGCATAAAATTAGCAAATGTTAGTAAAATGTAGAACAATCATTTGCAGCCATTCTCAATGACATTAAATTTAGACCCCAAATCTACCTTAAGCTCTATATATTCATTCTATTTTGTGTTTTTGATACAGGATTCTGTGAATCTTGCAAAGAAAACTTTTATAAAGATATCAATAGCAACGATCTATGCAAACAAAAAAGAAAAATCATGTGAGTACAGTCCATTTTTAATTTTCCAATGTACATTTAGGTAAAAACAATGAATGTTATAATTTATGGGCGCAAGACACATGTTTTTAAAATAACATGCATTAGGTACATGAGGTACGCGTATGAACAAAAGTTTAAAAAGTTAAATATACAAATAACATGCAAAATGGTCGAAAGACTGAAGGTTAACGACCGTGCGAGACCTTCATGAGTATTCAAGTCTCCATTTTAGACTATGTCTGAATGAGTTCGTACCCTACTTTTAGCACAATAAAAACATATTAAGAACTGAAAATTAAAAATCTATTAATGTTGCCAATATGACATCAATAGTAGTACCCCTGTTCTCTGAAGTCGACTAGCAGTGGTGTATGGTATTCGTGCACAGAACACATGTTCGGGAATAACCTTCAGTAGGTACACGTGTGAAAAAAAGTAAAATCACAAAAACACTGAACTCCGAGGAAAACTCAAAAAGGAAAGTCCCTTATCAAATGTCAAAATCAAAAGCTCAAACACATCAAACGAATGGATAACAACTGTCATATTCCTGACTTGGTACAGGCATTTTCTTATGTAGAAAATGGTGGATTAAACCTGGTTTTAAAGCTAGCTAAACCTCTCACTTGTATGACAGTTGCATCAAATTCCATTATATTGAAAACGATGTGTGAACAAAACAAACAGACACAATAGGTAAAAATGTCACAAATAGGGGTACAACAGCAACACGAACCCCACCAAAAACTGGGGGTGATCTTAGGTGCTCCGGAAGGGTAAGCAGATCCTGCTCCACATGTGGCATCCGTCGTGTTGCTCATGTTATTACAAAGCCGGTAAATAATCTAATTCGGTAGGTCACATTCGTGAAAAGGGAACGGGATTGTAGTTACGACATAAAGAACATATCCGATATCATCTGTGAAACGGATATTCCATAACGGTCAACCAACTCGTGATGGCGTCCGTAAAATTTACGAAGTGATGATTTCAACTGCACCATTTAGAACTCTTGGTTTAAAAATGAAAAGGTCACAATTGGGAAGCTGATGTCATCTCTTTTGTCGTAAAGTTTTGTTTTCAACCGACCCTCATAGTCAATTTCTAGATATTAGTCCTAATCGAATGGCAAAATCATAAGCTCCAACACATCAAACGAATGGATAACAACTGTCATATTCCTGACTTGGTACAGGCATTTTCTTATGTAGAAAATGGTGGATTGAACCTGATTTTATAGCTAGCTAAACTTCAATTCAGTTATCATTAGACAAATTATGCATTATCTGTAACTTAGCCCACTATATTATTGTATACCCCTTCTTTCTATAGTATAGGATATTTTTTGTGACGTACAGGACCATTAAATTCTACTGTATATAATTTAAGAAAAAGCAAACAAAGACTTATACAGATGACATCAATACAATACTCTTGCATAGACTTATCTAGTGTAGATATTAAAGATCTGCAGAAGCTAGCCACCATGGCAAACTGGATGTTTGGGTTTCCGTAAATGTGGTACGCTTTTGCCTGTCGGATTCACTCTATATTGTATTCAAAAACAATTCAAAAAAATATATGTAAACAAAGGTATAGTAAGCAGTGTGACTGACGTTGTTTAATTATTTCTAATAGTTGTCGTTCTGGACAAATTGTCGATAACGGCAACACTATGTCAGATCGGACTTGTATTGAAGTAACAACAGTTATACAGCGGATAACAACCGAGAAATCTTTTACCACAACTTACAATTCTGGTAGTAGCAATGGTGAGATATTTTTTAGACAAAGTATTTGAAGTATCTAATACTGATCTAGCTAGGTCTCTACTTATTATCACGAAACATTTCTATTAAATATTTTTTTAGCTTCTAAGTTTATACCTTGACATGGATATTTATTTTGTTCTTAAACGGCACGGAGCTTTAGTCTACCAACATTGGTTGTTCAATTTAGGTCAAAATGTAATAGCTATTTGGTTAAAAGCAATAATAATTCTACCATTAAATTTCCGCATCAAGTGCAAAACATTTGGATTACATACTTTTCAAGCAGCAAACATCCCATGTTCCCCTACGATTTGTCCTTATGAAAGAAACAACATCTTATATACATGTCTAAACCAGTCCGGTTTAGGGATTTTGTTTCTGCTGAATTATGTCTAAACCCACAAATAGACAAACTATTTGCATTCCAAACAAAATATCTTCGAACTAACTTGATCGAGAATCGGACTAGTACCAAGGCTGTATTGATCTTTCCAGTATACATTCAATGCAATAGTCAGTCTTAACCTCCAACCCTGTTTGAAGCCTTTTATATATGCAAAAATATAAAATTTAAACATCAAGATAGAAAATTCATTTGTTTTTTTTTTTCTTTTTTTAAATTCATGTAATTGGACAATTTGTGTTCAATAAATTTCCAATCTTAGGTCTTGAGAAGACCGATTTTGTCTTCAAATAATTAGTTTAAATGATTTTGGATCTAAAAGAAGCACGCCTTGGTTGTCTCTTAGTAGACAGTTTTGATGTGAAAAGTCACGCCTGCTCGAACTAAGACCGAGTCAAACTAAAGACTTAAAGGGGCATTAGCTGTCAAATTCATGTTCACCGATTTGACTCAAATTATCATATTTGATTTATAACATACTATAACGATATCCAAATTATAAATAAAAAGTCTGAAATAAACAATTTTCGATGCATGCACTCCATAATATGTATCAGCATTTCGTGTGTATTGCAGTCTGGACTCCATCTAAATAATCTTTAGAATTTTCAAAATGGGTGCCAAAACCGTGACAATGGGGGTGGGTGACATCCACTATTGCTTGCAATAGCAATTCTAGTTTTAATTGACTTTTCAATTGTTTGTACAAAGCACGCAAGTGAATAACTCTTGACAAAATTGAACCAAACAGGCTGCTAAAAGCAAATTGATATTTCGCTATTTCACTTTCATTAATGTTTGAACAAAAAAAATTTACATTTTATATTTTTATATCTCGTAGCAAATGATACTTTAAAGGTTGATATTTCTGCTAAGCATCTGTGCAAGGAACATCCAGGAGTAAATAATCTCAAGGTTGGCACAGAGTCAGAATAATGTGTGTTACTATGTGTGTTACTATGTTTACCTGATTTAAGTCGGGATAAGGTGTTCGGTACGCGGGGAATCTGTGCATGCTTTGTTCAAACAATTGTAAAGTCAATTAAAACAAGAATTGCTATTGCCCACCCCCATTGCCATGGTAACGGCGCCCATTTTGAAAATTCCAAAATCAAATGCCAAATATATATATGCCGGTTAACATTCCTGTAAAGTTTCAGTAAGTTTGGGGTATTTGGAAATTTTTCACATTTTTGCAGTTTAAATGGTAACGGTGGCCATTTTGGAAATTCCAAAGTCAAAAGTCTCATCTTTACTTGCCAGTTAACATTTATATTAAGTTTGATCAAGTTTTAAGCATTTTGAAATTTTTGAAATTTTTGATGTAGTTACCATGGCAACAGTGTAGTTCCAAAGATAGTGAAAATCATCCAAACTCTGTATATAGTGGACACCAACATTGTATTAAAATTGAATGATTTTAAATTTAGGCATGCCAAACTAATTTACCAAACTCCAAAATTTTATTGTTTCACATTTTTTCGGTTTCCATGGCAACGGGGCATCATGCACACTCCAAAGTCAGGTGCACAATTTCACATGATGGTCCCATTATAGTAAACATTCATAAAGATTGACCCCCTAAATGCTCCGGACAAAAATCATTGGAAGAATAATAATTATAACAAAAAAACGGAGGAAAAGCAATATGTCACCCGACATTGTCGATTGGGTGACATAATAAATGTCTTTGATTGAAACACTCCAAACCCCATATCGCATTGGTCTGAGTAATAACTTTGTAGGACAGGAAAAAACTGTACAAAGAATAACGCTTTTAACCGATTGTAATCATATCATCTTTATATTCTTTAAAAAGTGAAAGAACCGAAACTGATAGTCATAAAGTATTTTGGACATGACTGGCCGGTCTAAAAACTGTCAGTTGGCCATAAGGTTCGGGTACACAGTTATTGTCCTTTGATTTTCGTTGTCCACGAATATAGTCCCTAGTGTGGAAAGTGTGTTACTTGTCGATTTTTTGTATACCCCTTCCAAATTTATTTCTCCATGTTTTATGACTCAAATAGTAAGTAGGGGGGTGAAATGACACTGTAAAAAAAAATTGGGTCATGAATTTTAAAGTAAAGTAGTGATTTGGTCCAGCTGAAAAATGTTAAATATTAGCACTTCGGAAGCTGTCAAAAGATTTGAAGACCCCCTTAACATGAAATTGTCCATATTTTGAGTTAGAGCCGATGAAGTTTTCTATAATTTTGATATAATTTGTCGCAAAAGTAGTACAACACACTGTAAAAATATTATTGAGAAAGCGCAGGTGGGATTTTTTTAATTTTCATTTATTGTCTAAAAGAAATGCACTACGAAATAACTGTGTACTCGGACCTAAGAAGTGAAATCAGGAAATATAGAATCTGTACTTTGGCAACTTCCCTGAATGATTTGATGGTGTCAATTTATCAAATAGCATAAAACTAAAGGATTTAAACTTTTATTTGATGGAATTTCTGCAAAAATGACCAATTTTGGCATTTTATGGTCAAAATAAGCATTTCATAGCTTTTTCAATTTTGATGCATAAGTGGCATTCTGACTTTCTATCTTACAGGTTTTTATGTGTCAATATTTGTGTTTCTATGCTTCAATCCAGTTGTATTACTCATTTGTGAACTCTGAATCTACAGAAAAGAAGATTATCTCAGACAATATGTGCAAAATGTGTTGTATATATGATCCTCGTCTAACGCCCTGTTTGGATCAAGTTAAATGTGAGGAGCTTGGAACATAAAAGTTGAAGTCCATTATAAAGACCTCACTAAATTTGTATAAAAAGCACTTAACAATGTCTTTTGTACCTGTTTTATGTCACATAATATCTTTCTTTTCTTCTGTAGGATAGCAAGTGGTTCAAATATAAGCCTGTTGAGACTAAAATTGCATGCATGTTTTTCACTAAAAAGTGAAAAATCTTTGTATCAGACCATACTGTCTGCAAAAAAAGTTGAATGCAAGAGTCTTTTTGTGCTCAGATTTATTGTATCATGTCACCTGAGTATAGAAATGATAGAAAGGACACAAAATTTTATTTCCTATAGCTTCAATATGCATTTTTAAATGTAAATATGTGATACGGCCTAAATTGACCCTAAATTATTTTCAGTCTTACTTGGCCTAAGACCCTTTTAAACTAATGTGATATGTTATTTGTAAGTTTTCTTTCCATTTAAAGTACATTAAATACATATGTAAGGATTATTTATAACCAAAAAGCTTTACAAATTTAAAATTGCTAGAAAATATTACATCTTCATGTAAGGCCCCCCTTCATTAGAAAACCTCCGTTTTTAGCCACAGGCTCATATAAATTTGACTTTTCAATAATTATGATAAGTCTGATAAATCAAATGAGTACTCTATTGCTTTTAATACATAATATATTATATGTAAAGGCATTTCAAAAGTATTTTTTTGCAATATTTTAATTTTTTAAGCCCCAAATGTTGATAGTTGAAAATTTTCAATTTTAACGTCTAAATTTAACACGCAAAGTTGAATATAGAATTAGTCATATTGTCTATAACATATATCCTATTGCCATGAAACTTTGTAAGCAGTCTTATAATTTAATAAGCTTTAGTCATACCAAGTTTCATTAAGATTGGTCAACTTTTTCCACCCTATTAGGTCCGGGTACACAGTTATCGTCCTTTGATTTTCGTTGTACACGAATATAGTCCCTAGTGTGGACAGTGTGTTACTTGTCGATTTTTTTTATACCCCTTCCAAATTTATTTCTCCATGTTTTATGACTCAAATAGTGAGTAGGGGGGTGAAATGACACTGTAAAAAAAATTGGGTCATGAATTTTAAAGTAAAGTAGTGATTTGGTCCAGCTGAAAAATGTTAAAAATTAGCACTTCGGAAGCTGTCAAAAGATTTGAAGACCCCCTTAACATGAAATTGTCCATATTTTGAGTTAGAGCCGATGAAGTTTTCTATAATTTTGATATAATTTGTCCCAAAAGTAGTACAACACACTGTAAAAATATTATTGAGAAAGCGCAGGTGGGATTTTTTTAATTTTCATTTATTGTCTAAATGAAATGCACTACGAAATAACTGTGTACTCGGACCATAATTGGCATGACTTATTTTCTTATAGCATACTGAACTTCTAATGTGATAAAACAAACAAGCAAAATTTAAATTTGACCGTTATATACGAAATATATTCTTAGCATTATTAACGTGTGTGCAAATGTATCGGTCAATGTTGTATTAAAACACCATAAAGCGTTATATATTAGAACTGAATTACAAGGAGAATAGAATGATGTATTTTTTAATTTCTTCAAAGGTTTCACGTGAATGATTTTAAGCTATTTGCATAAACAATATTTTATTTCTTTTTCAATGACTTCACACTCCAACATACTCATCGGCTCAAAGTATTGGTCCAATATATGACGATAAATAGGAGCAGTTTATGTAATTGACACTATTATTTAATGATACATATATATTCTTATCTTATTATATTACAGGGCTTGATGTTTTAGTTATCATTGGGTATGTATTTTATTGTACTACGCTATGCATAGATTTGTGCCACTGAACATTAATATTATTAAAAGCCAACCAAAATGTTCTAAAAATTCTACCGCACGATATAACAATATATTCTAAAGACATCTGAGTACTTTTTTTTTATAAAGAAAAGAAGAAACTAATATGTTATGAATTGGTGAGTGGTTGTCTCGTTGGCAAATAAACGGAATAATTGAAGCCTTATTTTAACACTTCTTCATCAGTTGAGACTTTATATAAAAAAAAATGGTTAATCATTGGTAGTTGCAAGAGCATTTTATAGAGGGATTGTATGACTTACTCAAAAAACGAAAACAACATTTTATAAATGTCATGCGTCCGAAGCGCTATTTTAAAGATTACACGTTTAGAAATCAGACGTATAAATTTAAACGTTATTTGGACAAAGTCAAATTGCTATTGGTACATCTGATGATCTGGTATGATCATTATTGGTAATAATGCAAATAGAGACATAGAGGATTGAAAGAAACAATAACAAGACCGATTTAGAAATTAAAGTAATAACACAATCATGAAACTGAAATAAAAATATCATCTCGACAGACAACTATAAAGAAGGCAGAAAATACCAACATGTTTATCGAAGCCCATGAGTCGATGATATACAGCACTACAACAAAATGAAAAAGTACGTGAACGGCAGTTTGCTATACACTTCACAGAAATCTATGATTGAGCAACACGAAACTAACCAAAAACCAGAGTAGACTCATGTGCTCTGGAAGTATTAACGATTTCTGCTCAACTATTTACTAATGGCTAATTTCCATAATTATTACTAGTCGTTTGTTTAATGGCAATAAACCATTGGAATAAAAAATGCAAAAAAGCGATTCACAAAATTTTATGTTTAAATTTGTAATTTCAGTATATCCATTGGTTGTATTCTGTTGATAATTGTCATTGTTGTCATCTACAAGATCTACAAGAAAATACAGGGAAAACAACAAGCAGGTATGGTATCTTGTTACGTTATTTCTTTATCATTGTGATGCATAGTTCATTTAAGGACGTGACAAGGGTTATTTCTACAACTAAGCTTCCCTGTCTGTTAGCTTAATAAAATTATCTTTATGTATTTATTACTTCTATTTTTAACTGGCCATCTAGTTAAAAGCACAAGATCTAACACGAAAATTGAAACACTAATATTATGTTTTTCTATTATATTTGTATTACATTAATCAAACAGTCATACGACTGAAGAATATGTTTATTCTTTTATTTATTTTCGCTTAGAAAATATTTGCATAACGGAAAGAGGAGAATCAACCCCATTGAATAAGAACCATACAAAAGAAGATGAATCGCGTAAGTATGAGGAATGTTTGGTAATTGGATCTGACTGTTATAAACATTAAAATGAATTAGTTAGACTTTTTAAAACTATGAATCACGTCGAGTGAGATCTATTGGGACAGTCATCATGGATTTGCTTCTTGTTTCGTAAGTCGGTTTCATATCTTTTTAAAATTGCTGAGATTACATGATTATTTTCATTATTTACATCAATATGCAATTTTTGAAAACATTTTAAAGTCTTCCTAGATGTATTGGAAAATATGTTGCAATTAACAACTTTCGTATTTTCAAAGTATATATGCTTTTGCTACAAGAAATAAGTTTTGTATAAAAGTTTTCAATACAGGGGCGTTATTTATTTTGAATATTACTGCAAATCAAAATAAATTTTACACAAAAAAACCAGAATATGTAAATCCCTTCAGTTTTTAATTTTTACTTTTTTTTTAATTTCTGAAAGCGACTGATCAGCAGAATTTCCCTACAACTTGGTTTTGTACTCTACAAAAATAAAATGGTTTTGCCTCACATCATCTATACATAACTAGTACAAATTAAATACAATGACCCAGGCTTTGAATAATGATTGTACATACTTTATTTTCAGAACAAAAATATATCAGTATGAATAAACGTATACACTGTCTATCCACCTAAAAATAGCTTCATTCATATAGAATGTTTATTAAGTTTCAGGAACCATCGAAATCGCAACTACTCATTTTTATGGTGGCGATGTTGAACGTGATAAAAAATCTAAAGCTGACCCTGTTGATGATGATGAAACATTTGTTAAGGAACCAGAAGATAGTAATGATGACAATCTCTTGTCAAGAGCTGAAGGTGGGGCACCAGCAACTGAATTCCACATATTGTCTGCACAACAGCCTCAAGGTGAGTCGATTTTTGAAAGTACAACATTTCAATATGTACTGCTGTATTTTGGCATTTCATGTCAATTCACTAGACTACTAATGTATAATGCATCTCCTGTTTTATGCATGAACCATATTTTACTTGATATTTGGCAGTTAAACACAATCAATTTGTTTGAAGCAGGCCAAGTTGTCATATCAGTTTCTAATTTGTAACTTTATTCATTATGAACAATAAAATTGAGAATGGAAATAGGGAATGTGTCAAAAAGACAACAACCCGACCAAAGAGCAGAAAACAGCTGAAGGCAACCAATGGGTCTTCAATACAGCGAGAAAATTCCACAGCCGGAGGCGGGTTTCAGCTGGCCCCTAAACAAAAATGTGTACTAGTTTAATGACAATGGACCTCACACTAAACTCCAAAACATATAAATGAACAAAAATTTAAAAGAAATACAAGACTAACAAAAGCCAAAGGCTCCTGACTTGGGACAGGCGCAAAAATGCGGTGGGGTTAAACATGTTTTGTGAGATCTCAACCCTCCCTCTATACCTCTAGCCAATGTCGAATAAACAAACACACATCAATACGCACAGTAAAACTCAGTTTAAAAGAAGTCAGAGTCCGATGTCAGAAAAGGTAACAAAAGAAACTAAGCAAATGACAATGATACATACATTAACAAAGGACTACTAGCAGTTACGGACATGCAAGGTCAGTTGAACAGAGCGATGTGTATTTCAGGAGTAACATTTTAACGAATTTTATAAAAGTATATGGACAGTAAACTATAAGATAAATAATACACACATAAATAATACATTAAAATATTAGCCTAACAGATTGGATAATACAACATACCATACCAACTATCTTCCAAGAATACAAATGTGAATGACCAAAAAGCACCCAACAGTTAACAATACATGGTCTGACTTGGTACAAACACACAATGTGGTTGAAAAAAATAGTTTTACTTGCGCACAAATCTTCTTCTATGACTTTGTCGATCATTGCCCACAAAACAAAACAAAACCAAAACAGAAAAAACATGCACAGTCTAGCTACCAATAGAATGACCACAAACTTAAACAAGGAAATAACATTCCACCTCAATTAGGAAAGCAAGCTCAAATGTGCTAGCTTCTACAGGAAGTTTGTTAAGGCAACGTCGGCTATTGGAGTAATATTGCCGCTCAGGGAAAAATTACTTACAGGTTTTGAAAGTACTTAAATTAAATTAAAAGTATAGTTCTTTGGATCTAAAATCAAGATAAAATCAAAGACTGTAATAACAACTGTGAGCTATGAAAATTAGAATGTGCATATAGTTCGCACCATGATGTATATATTAGAAAGATGAATATCTCCCACATTGTGCATATTCACAAATAACCTGCAGTCAAATGTAGTAGCAAACATTCGTAATAAAACTATCGGTTACTACATGTTATTTTAATATTTAGGTGAACAAACTGACATGAGACCAATTGTACATAGGCCAACAACAAGGGTAGAAGCTCAGGTTCATGGTAAGTAAAAAAGAGGCAGAGGAAACCAAAGGCCCATATAAATGGGTCCCACTATTGCAACAATAAAGTTTAACTATTCAGGTAACGTCTGAGGTATATAAGTGTATGAACGTTGCAGCATCTGTTTAGATTCTTTCAGTGACTATTTTCTATCCTCTGTTCTGCAAAAATAACTGTTCTTTCAAACCGTCCTATTTGGTCATGTAGACATGTAAGAAAAGGTAAAGAGAGTCATAGATCAAAGGATATGCAACAGTAGTTTATTGATTTCAAAACTGGTACGTCTACAAATCAAGGGAATGCAATTTGGTTCAATGAAAGGATTGGTGTATCCTAAAACCCATGCATCACCCGTCATTCCAATCTTGATTCTAAGAAATGTCCCAATAAAGACAACACTTTATACGTAATTTTACAGATCTGATCCAAGACCTGTAAAACATGTCTCTGGTGTGTTGGGACTAAAATCATTCTATCGTAAACTCGTTCTTGATGGCGAACGTAAAAACGGTGTAGTGTCGATTTCAGTCGTTCTTCTTACTAAATTTGTTGGAGATGTTTTTTCCTTGGTAGCCCAACACAGTTAATGAAGTCCGCATAACTGTAACCTGTACTTGCTTGGCGTTTCAAATCAGATAGATAAACGTCAAAAATAGGACAAAGGGTATGTAACTTCTGAGAAATGGGAAATTATCAGTTTTGCCATAGGTCCTAGTTTGAGGTCAGTCTGTGTCAATTTCATGCAAAATACTTAGATGTGAAGCAGTACTCGAATTGTCGAGTGCTTTCGTCGTCTTTGATAAAGCTTGTGTTGGCATCGGTATTCATTTTTAGTAGACGTATATAAGAAATTCGTTAATACGATTCAAATTATTATACAATTATCACGTTCATATTAGAAAAGCTTGTAGCTCGTACAAAGTAGACCAAGGAATGGTAGCGTAAAGGCTGAAAAAAATAAAGATTTTAATGTTATTGCAAAATTATATTGATTTTTTAAAGAAGCCATTTCAAATAACAGGAACCAACATCTGATTAACACTGATGGCTGAATAAAGTTAAGCAACTTTGTCCAATCCGCTATATGATGATGCCTCATCCATATAATACGTTCAAATTTAAGAATGGTTTTATATTTGAAGATTATATAAAAAAAAAAATTTAAATTAATTTTGTAACAATATCAGAATTTTTTTACAGTTGAACAATTACCTCAACTGCTCACAAAAAATCCAGAAAATGATGACTCAGGAAGATTTTTACTGAACGGAGAAACCTCATTGTCTATGCGGTACCATAATGGAAATGTTAACCATTAAAATCAACCCTATTCCAACTACACCTCCTCATAGCACTCTTGATGTAGAAAGTGGGAGTCTTCCGTCCAATCAATATGATCTAAAAAGATCAATTTCTGAGTTTTGCGTATTTGGAGAGGATGCTTAGAGTGACAGGACAACACGATATTAGATGGACAAATAATAATAAAGACGCAAAAGAAAGCAAATAAGAACAAAACTCTAAACAGAACAAATTGTTAATATGTTACATGGGCGTCGGTATTTTAAGATAGGTCCATTTTAACTGAAATGATAGCATCATTGCAAATCACAACTTTGACATTACATATAAATTGCAAGATTTAAATGTTTTAGACTAAAACACATGCCTTATATAATCAGATACCTTCTGCTTTTCCAAGATCGTATATTTCAGTAGCAAAAGGATTAAACCTACAAAAATCTTTTTAATTAATCTAAGAATTAGGTTAATGATACATATAGAAAATATGATACAAGTCTGCATATAACCATATCAAATCTGAAGCAGAAACGAATACGATGACCTGCAGGAACTATATAGATTTACAAATGCGTGTGCAATTCATTGTTTATCAAATGCTAAAACTGTTAACGAAAAACTACGTAATAGGTAAATCTTACCATTGTTTCAGCAATTTTGCATTTAAAATGGTAGACTTTGGTTGTGGGACATAATTCATTTATCAGTATTGTATTTGAAATGGACATTTTAATGAATGCTTTTGATTCATTTATTTGGCAAAACATCAAGATAACCCGTGTTATTTATGAATTTCCAAGTATATCATGTATATATGCAAAAGCGAATTTCACAAACTTGCAGTTTATTTTAAAGAATAACGTACTTAAACTTAGAATATTGGAACAACTGACGAGAGTTGAAAATGTGTCATTCGTGAGCTATCACGATAAACTGATCGGTTCCTTTGTATAACATTTTGAAACATTCGATAGTATATACACTTCTTAAGGTAAAACTGTGACAAAGTAAATTTATTGGGTTTTTTTTTTAACCACGGATATGACATACCACTGTATGATTGCACTTTAAAATGAATGATATAGTTATCATTGTGTAATAAGGGGTGTACAGAATTTTACACCGGAGTAATAAAATCCGAACACCCCTGGTTGCACCAAGATAACTAATTTATTTCTAACGAAGCGTTCGTTTACTTATCTGTTATACCCCGGAATAAAATTGAATAAAATCTTCTGAAGAAACTTCCACTACACATTTTTAACACTGACGTTGTTGCATATTGTCAAATATTATTTTTTTTTTTAATTTTTGGAAAAATTTGATTCTTTGGGAATTTTGAGGTATTGTTTTTTTGGTCCCCGCCGTATGTATTGGGGCATTAGGTGTAACCCTTGACCGTCCGTCCTTCCGTTTATCCGTCCGTTCTATTGTCGTTTCCGCACTCTAACTTTTTTTTTTAATTTTATGAAACGCATACACAATGCTAGGAAACTAAACACGCAGACATAATTTGAATTTTGGTAGTGAGTTATTTATGGTTCTCGAGTTATTCAATTTTTTTTTTTTGTACTTTTGCATTTAAAAATTATTATCATTATTTTTTTTTATTTGGCATATTTTTTATCCCAGGGTTAATTAAGGTGGGGTGTTATTTACACCCGGGTAATTAACCAATCAAATTGCAAGATTGATGCTTCATAAGAAATAACCAAAGATATCATCTGGTTTTTTAAAGCGTTAAAACGTGCAAATTTGAATGGAAAATTATATCACAAATAATTAATTAAAGAAGTTTATTATTGTTCCAAATATATCTGTTTGTGTCAGTGAGGCATTTGTTTTACGGTTAATAACTACTAGACAATCAACAAATGTTACTGAATAAATGTCTATCGATAAAACATAGAGATGAAAAAAATGTTTGTGTTTGTTTGTTTTTTTTTTTTAAGCTCAATTTAAGATGCTCAAAGTTTAAAACACTAGTTGTAATTTATGGTGTTTGCAGTTCAATTACAGGAATTAAATTATATTTAACCGAAATTATATATTCATTAAATACATAAATTATACATTATGTGAATTGATTCGAGTATTATGGTTTGCAATACAAGATTTTATAGACTATTTTTTATTCTTTTTTAATGTTTCAAAAATGAATTAGCTGATTAAAATTTTCTTATTTAAATATAATGTTTTTGTTGCTTTTTCGTTGAAAAATTCCTTGCCTAGTTAAATGCTTCTTATCAGATAATCTCTCTTGAAAATACTTTTGTTCCTATCTTCATCATTATGCCTCACTATATATTTAGGCATGACACTAAGTTCTTGAATGATTTTCATCGTATCTTCTTTGGACTTAAAAGTATTAATAGCAGATACCTATTCCCAATAATAGTCAAATCAAGACGAAGTTCAAATCTCGTAAATCAATTATGAAGAGTCAAATCAAGGTAACAAAGAAAAACTGAGGCAAACTCTAAAAGCAGAGACCAGGTGCGTCGACAGGGTCTCCTGCTATACATGCATCACAAGCCATGCGGATTCATATTTAGTTTAAATACCGCAATCGGTAAAATTACAGATCAGACGACGGTAATGGTATCTAAAGATTTAAGACCGCGCAAGCACGTGGCTAGTGAGTTGAGACACCGACAATTGGTAATCATGACTGAAAATCTGATGTAGTGTCGATTTTTTTGTCGTTCTTCCGCAACTAGTGTAACGTCTCAATTGAAAAAATTTAAAAGCCATGGGGCAGAGGGACTGTTGCTGATGAAAAATGGCAAGTTGACATTTTGACGTTTGCTACGTGGTAAGGAGTTTGACTCATTGTTGAAGGTAGTACAGTGACACATAGTTGCTTACGTCTACGTGATGTGGTCTCTGGTGGAGAATTGTCTAATTGGCAATCATACCACATCTTCATGATTATTTTTATAAAAAAGCTAGTGCTTCGATGTTTACATGATTTAAATGAAACATTTCTTTGGTGAAATTCCATTCATTAAAGTTTGTAAAATCAGGTTGCAACTCAATAATTGATTGATATATTGGTTTTTAACGCTATTTTAAGCATTATTGTTCTATTTCGTGGCGGTCAGTTTTGATTGATGGGCGAAACCGGATTGCCGGGAGAAAAATACCAACGTTTGGTAGGAAAACTGTCAATCCTAGTCAATTAAGATTGGATTCGAACTCACAACCTCAGTGTTGACAGGCTAGTGATACAGTAGTTTGTCTACTTAGTCTACTCGGCCACCGAGGCCTCTGTAACTCATAAGGATAGAGTCTTTGAGGTGAGAGCATTCAAACCTTAATGTTAAACTTAATTTTATTACACATCTCATAGTTTTGCTTGATGCACTGATCAACAGCAAAAATTCAAAGATTGGAAACCATGCTTTGATGGGAACATGTATTAAATATTTAATTTTCATTTATCCTAGCTTTACTTTCCAATAGTGTTAAAATCAGTGTAGTAGTTTTGATCCAATCAAACATATTCGAGAGATTAAAGTTTATTGAATACAAAAGCATTTGAACACAGTAGTTATAGTAAACACTCTGATTTAAGTGGTTTTCTCTTAATTCTTTAAAAAAAAAAAAGGAAAAGTTAACAAATTTTTATTAAGCATATTAAAAAAAATAACTTTAATTTAAAAATATGTTTGGTGAATCTGGTTTCAGGTTTCAATGAAAGGTATGCTAAAGAACAATATTATGATATTAACAAAGAGTAACTTTTTATTAAACTAATTAAATTATATCAAAAATCATATTTTTCCCTTTCTTGTCTATGAGCATATTGCCAATAACAATAAATATCAAATGAGAAATGTACCTTTTTCGGATACGACAGTCACGTTAAATTCTTTTTTAGTTTACACAAATGATAAATATTATTTCTTAAATTGTGCGTGCGATTTTGAAATTTAATGGTTAGAGTAAACCTTTTCTAAATTGAAATTCTTCCTTTTTTATTGCAATTAACGTAAATGAAATCATTTCCCATGAGGAACATCTGTATTCTAAAAAGGTTTGATTGAATGGTCGCACAGAGGCATTGATGTGCAGACATTACAATTTGACAATGCTAGGCACTGTTTAATTTTAATAAAGCATTTAATGATTTTATTATATAGCTCATCAATACAATGTTGTAAATGGTCCACTAGATACAAATGTTAATCCTAGATACTCATAACATTTTAAACATTCAATTTGTTCTCCTATTCATTTACAATAATACATTTGCTTCTATTTAGTATATATTCAAATGGTATATGTCAACCAATTCGGGTTGGTGACATTAAAACGTAAAAAGTGTCGATTTCAGTCATTCCTGGCTCACGAATCTGTTGGAGCAGTTTTTACTCCAGGAGAACACCCTCGTTTAAAAGTCTGTATAGTGAAACATGCAAGAGTGTTACGCATTAATCGAGATATGTAAACACCAAATGATGACCAACGGGTACGTAACTGCTTAGAAATTGAACGATGACAATTAAAGACGGAGTTGCAATTATCACGTTCGTCATTGATTTAAGTTTGAGCTCGTCCGTCTGTGTCAATATCAAGAAATGGTCAAGATATGAAGCAGACCTTCTAGTTTCGATTGTATCTTTAATCTCAATTTTCTTTGAATCTCCAATGGAAAATCACTCTTAATAATGTTGCGTACCAGGACAACATTACTATATTTGAAAGTGACTAAACTTTGCGACATGCGTTTCCGTTTCTGATGATATCATCTTGGATGTATTTCTTTTTGGAATCAGTGAGGTTCTTCACAGAGTTAAATATTTCATTACTTTAAGCAAGGAATTTATATATAATGTATATAGTTATCTCATTTTGTAGAAAAACAATCACAAAAAAAGTAATCATTTGAAGAATTTATTTGGTATTTTATGGGAGAAAGCAGAAATGACCCAGTTGAATAAGAAGAAAAAAAACTTGTGAGATAAACTATAACATAAGATAAGTTTAGAAACATATCCAGTGTCATTTTGTATTTTTTTTCAGGGTCATCATTCAATTTTTGATCGCGATTGATGGGGTGCATTTTTTTCAATCGTTCGATTTCTGTCAAGTATTTGTGGACCTGTACTTGCCTGTTCGTCGTTGTTGAAGCCATAATGTCTTGGTTTCTTCGACATGATATTTGATCGCTGCTTGTTATCTTCTCATCTACCCCTAGTAAGTAAATTGGCGTATTAACATTCAGTACATGTGTCTACATCTGACATTGTTACTAATGTTTTCAATTTTCCTTGCAATCACAATATATTCAGACGTAATTGTGCAATCAATTGACAGGATATCTAGATTTATTTTAGCTGCTTATCCTTATGTTCATTTGTTTAAACTCAAACTGGACTCTAGCTAACAAAACATGCTTAACACCGCCACAATCTATGTGCTTGTCCCAAGTCAGGAGCATGTAGTTTAGCGGTTGTCATTAATTCATAACTATCATTATTCAGCGGTTGTCATTAGTTCATGACTATCATTATTCAGCGGTTGTCATTAATTCATAATTATCATAATTTGTGTTCGTAAATTGTTTTGTTATAAACTAGGCCGTTAGCTTTTTTCGTTTAAATTTTTTCATATATTTTATGTCGGGGCCTTTTATAGCCTACTATACGATATGGGTTTTCCTTTTTGTTCAGCGCCGTATGGTTGCCTATAATTGCTTACACCCACTTTATATGAAATCTGGTGGGTAGTTGTCTCATTGCGATCATATATTTTTATTATAGCTCTTCATCCTTTTAATAAGCTTTGGATTTTCAAATACTTAGACATCGAGCATCACTGAAGAGACATTTATTGTCGAAATGCGCATATGGTGCACAAAAATTGGTACCGTTAATGTTATCGCATATACATAATATACTCATTTGTAGATCTATGCGATTCCATTTATTTCAAATCTGTGTTTGGACATTTGAGACTAGTACTGAACATCAGCATACTACCTCTATCATCAGTTGTTTAAAATGATTAAGCAATGGACAACCCGTAAAAAGGGGTAAAGGAGTAGTGTAACCCAAAAGCACAAGTTATTTCACGGTCAACAAATAACAACGCGTCTTGTTTATGTCGAGCAAATATCTAGTGATAATTTGCACTTCGTGGTCTATTAATCGAGAAAAATAGTGTAGAAATGTAACACAGTGTCCAAAGAAAATGTTTAATTCCTGTCGAAAAAAAACCAAACCATGCAAACAGTTTTTTTCATCGGAAAAAATTCAAGAAAATGTTGTCCATGTCCTAAAAGCATATATGGAAAACAATGGATATTATCATGTACATTTTAAAGAATTTTGTTTTTACAAAGTACAATTTGTCTGTTCCCGAATAAAATTGTTTCAATGTTTGTATAAAACATTGTTGAAGTAATAAAAAAAATATCTTGAAGTTTAAAATGAGGAATATTTGAGTAAAGTATAGGTAAGTCAAATACTTTTATATTGTTGCACGAGATATGCTCTTATTATTTTATTATACTCTGAAGATATTTGAAAAATTGAAATATCCGCATTTGGTTTCCACCGCCCTTTAAATGGATTTGCACTATATCTGAATCCCGATTTTAGTAGCTGAATTAATATTGGAAGGAAGAATTCAATGCATTAACATAAGCATTAGTTATCTGTTGTTCTCCCAAACACAAGTTTCAAGATCTTGCATGACGGCAAATCTTTTGTCATTATAGTATCCTTTATATTAAGTTCTAAGTGATATATTACATATATTAGATACTAGATCCCATTAAAAAAGGAATACTTAACTAAACATTATCAATCTATCTAGAAGTGAAAATACATGATTTTTCTATGTCTTGTCTATGCGTTTTGTATGGGTTTTGCTTCATATAAAAGTAGAAAACATTGGAATACAAACTGTCTGTAGAAATTTTATTCCGTCAAATTCAACAAAAATGTTTTTGATAAAAAGTCCCGTATTCATCGTAGGACAAGAAACTTGTATATGCGTATAGCAATCTGAATAAAAACCCAATGTAGACGATCTTCCAACGAAGGAGCAAAACAGAGGTGTTTAATCTAAAAAAAAAGTCAAACATATTTATATAAAATGCCTTAGGACATACTGATATCAAAATATGCTTATTAAATTTCAGTAACCATGCAATCAGCACGTTTTCATTTTAATCATTTTTGTTTTTCGTACATTGTTTTGTACATATATCAGGCCGTTTGTTTTTTCGTTTGAATTGTTTTATATTTGTAACTTTCGGACCCTTTTATAGCTGACTATGCGGTATGAGTTTTGCTCATTGTTGACGGCCGTACGGTGACCTAATTTGTTAATTTCTGCATGTCATTTGGTCTCTTGTTGAGATTTGTCTCATTGAAAATCTTACCACATCTTCTTATTTTTATAAAGATGATTTTGAAAATGACGATAAATGGTGTTTAAGGTCTACAGATGGTAGAAAGCTCTCAACGTGTTCAGATACTGCTGGCTACCCGGCTATGGCTTTTCCAATTCCTGTTGATGACGGTGACACGTTTTTAAAGAATATAGATGAAGATAATGATGAAAATCACCTGTCAAGAGCTGAACGTGGTGCACCTGAAATAAGAATCATATTGTCTGCAAAACAACTTCAAGATATAGTACATTTTAAAAAATATACAGCTTTTGTATTATTCAATGTTGTGTTATGTGTAATTTCACGTCTATTCCAAAAACTAGCAATGTATAATGCGTCTCGTGTTTTATACATAAAACACATTTTACTGGACATTAAGCAAATACCACTCGATCAATTAGTTGTTATGTCAGTTAATAATTTGTAAACCTTTTTGACGATTTCTCAAAAGTATGGACAGCAACATGACCAATAAATGATGCATATATCAATAACACACAACATAAATTGCAAACAATATCGGACAGTACAACAGGGATTATCACCTGTTTTAATAGAACACAGATGTAAAACAGTATAGTCTAGCTTCCACGAGGATGACCACTAACTTGAACTAGGGAATAACAGTCTACACCTTATTACATGTTGTAAAGAAAGCTTAGAATAATATGTTGACTCATACAGGGAGTTGTCTAAGACAGTGATATATTTTGTTCGATATTGCCGTTCAGGACAACTTTACTTACGGGTATTATGAGTTCTTTCCTTAAATAAAAACAAAACCAATTACAGTTCATCAGCAATCTAAAATAAAAATAACAAACCAAAACTGTTACAGAACTCGAAGTCTCAAAACGATTTTTATCTAAGAAGAAATAACATGTCTCACTTAAAACAGGACATTTGCAGAAATGCCTGGAAATCCAATACAGTGGCGACATGTCGTTATTAAACTATCGGTTACTACAAGTCATTTTGATTTTAGAGGAAAACACTGGCATCCTATCAACCGAACAAAACCCAACATCATGGATAGATGCTGATGTTCATGGTAAGGTTTGTATTTGCATAATTCTTAATTTTGTGTGATATATATTTTAAAAATACTACCCTTTAATCTTTAAGCAGCTAATTGCTATAAGATATAAGATAATGGTTAAAGGGGATAGATGTTAATACAATTTTGAATAATCTGGAAAAATGCCTTTCATGACAAGGTCAAATGAATGAGTTAATATCAAAGTATTTGACATTGGAAAGGATTTAAATTGAATGATCAAATGTTGGAATTAAAACGATGACGAATAAAAAAAAAAAGAGGCGGAATGTACAAAAGGGACATATACACGGGTTCCACTATTGAAAAATAACTGTTAATCATTCAGAAACAACTAAGTTGTATGATTGGATAAATTTTGCAACGTCTGTGTTGATTCTTTCAATAAGCATTTCATATTCCCTGTTCTGCAAAAAGATAGCTGTTAATTTCAAATCGTCCCATTTGGTCACGCAGACATATAAGAGAAGGTTAAGAGTGTAATAGAGTAAACGAGATGCAACAGTAGTTTACGGATATTCAAATCCACAAACCAAGGATATGAGACCTGGTTGGACGACAAGATTAATCTCTCCTGCTATACACGAATCAACCAATCCATAAGTTCTGTTTCACAAATGAAGACGGATATGTTCCAATTGTCGTAACTGCGATCCCGTCCCCTTTTCCTCGGATGTGACCTATCGAATTAGACTTATCACCGGGTATGGACTTACATGAGCAACACGACGGTTGCAACAAAGTCGTGAAGAATAGGATCTGCTCACCCTTCCGATGCACCTGGAATCGCCCCCGGTTTTTGGTGGTGTTCGTGTTGCCAAGTTTTTAGTTTTCTATGTTTTGTTTTCTGTACTGTTGTTTATTTTTTGGTCTTTTTCTTTTTTTTTGCCATGGCGTTGTCAGTTTATTTTCGACTAATGAGTTTGAATGTCCCTTAGATATCTGTTACCCCTCTCTCTGGTAAAAAACACACAATGTGTTAATTTACCTATTTGATCTGAGGCTACAAAAACATGTGTCTAATGTGTTAGTACTTGGAAAACTGAAACACTTGCTATTGGTCCTAGTTCATCTGTGTCAAAGTCATGCTAAAGATTTAGATGTGAAGCATTCATTCTAGATCCGGTTTCACCTTCAATGTTAAGTTCAATGGGATGTCCGAAATGCCCTTTTTAAAATTTGACTGTTTTAGCTAGAGGACTATCTCAAATTCAATATACATGATATATCTGAAGGTAGATATAACAAACTTGTTATTGTGCTCGTCTGTTAGTTTATTTGTTTTAATTAAGCTTCATATAAACACCAAACAATTCCCGCAAGTAAGTAGTTGAGATCAAGCATTGTTTTTTTATGTGGTCTTCGATAAAGATATCTTTTAAATCAATTTTTTTTCCGTGTACTTAAAACAATAAATTTGCACTGTTTGATAAAATGATTTTGTCAATCATACAATGAAGACCGATAAATTATTGTATATGATTTCGCATGTTTTGAAATTTTGAAATTGTAATATTATTGCTTAACTGTAATGATTTAGAAGATCATTTAAAATAAATGGAATTAACCTCTGAATAACATCGATGGCTGCTTGGGATCAGAGACGTTATCCTATCTGCTATTGGATGATTGCTGGTCCGATGTAATTACTCATCAAGCATTGTCAAGGGATTTAACAGGATACACGCAAAGGAATTTTCTTATTACTGCTTTTACACTATGAGTGACACCAAATGTTGTTTATTATATTCCTTCAAGTGTAAGAATGGTTAATTATTTGAAAATCTTCAAACAAAATTAGTATAAAAATGTCTTATTTGTTAAAATATCCGGATTGATTATACGATCAGTGACTGCTTTGTGACGATTTGAGTCTTTATGCCTGACACTATGTTTTTCATTTAACTATTACCTATGCCTCCACTGCTATCAGAACATCCAGGAAATGATGACTCAGGAAGATTTGTACCAAATGGAGAAATCTCACTGCCTATGCAGTATCATAATGGAAATATTGCCACGAATAATTCTTTGTGGGAATTTCCCGTCAGATCAAAATGAACAAAACAGATTACTATAAGTTTTGACCTAGAAGGAAGGGTAAGACGAATGAACAAAAAGATGTTGAATGTAAAAATCATGCCAATATGTTTCATATCAAAGAACTCTATACATAAATGGGTTATATTTTACTGGACGCTTCGTTTATTATATGTTATCCTTTAATTAGTTACATTTGTTTTTAGTTTGTCTCTTTCTGATGTTTTTTGTTTTTGTTTTTGTTAATTTATTAAATTTTCGTAACAGTGGCGTAACAGTACAACATAAGAGCAAACTATAAAAATCAGTTGATATAGGCGTAACTCATCAGATGAATACAAATAGAAATACATCTAACGGAAACACAGAGTGAACGTGGACGGGTACTTATACATCCCAAAAACAAAAAGATACTAAGTACAGATCTGAGAGTACTCGCAGTTACTGACAGCTAGTTCAAAGCCAATAACAACAAATGAAAAAAATCATGTATCTAAGACTAAAATTACCTGTTAAATTTTTATGTTGGTCAATTGTTTAATTTTTTAAGAAAATAATAATAAAAAAATAAATCCAATATTCGCAAGGTTTTTTTTTTTATTAATGTATGTGCACGAATATATTGCGTTAATGAAACCTCAAGGCTAAGTTTGGTTCTTGAAATTCCGAAACAATGCAAACTTATATGAAATATAATATGAGAAAACACCAAGCATTAAAATCTCCCATAACATAAGTCTCTCTGTTTTACTACGTTAGTCATAAACATGCTTTAAGTCATAAAGAGGTACTTTCTTGAAAATGAAAAAATATTCATATTGACTATTATTAAAATCACTTCTATGAAATATACAAAGGTAAGCAGGCTAAATGATAAGTAAATTCACAAGAATTATGAGTGTATTCATATAGGTTGGAAAAAAGCGCAGGAGTGTTGGTGGAGATTACGAGTTCATCATCTTAGAATATCTTTGGTCACTGTGATTCAAACATAATTTTGATAAAACAATGAACTAACCTTTTATACCAACGTTCCTGACGAAGGTAAATAAGGAAAAGCACTTCGCACTCATACAATTTATACAATTTATACAGTGCTATTTTCTGAAAGGACACTGGAAAACACTTGTTCATCCTGTGAAAAGGAAAAGGGTAGATATTTGTAAAATACCGGAAGAAAATGATTTAAATAATTTGGTTGTTGATAAACGGTAGTATAAGGACATTTTAAAGTTTTGTTTCATTCTTTATGTAATATTTGCGTATAGTATATGAGCCTTAGCCATGTCTTAGCACGTATTTGTTATATTTCGGATAACTTAACTTGACGGTTAGTAAGATATTAAATTGAAATCAAGGTCTACAATTTAAATATAGTATCTGTTAAGTACCATGGTGAAAAGAATATGTAATTTTATAACTGATATCAACCACATTATGAAATGATTAACAAGTCTCAAAATATGACACGTGGTGATTACCAAAGTTACCAGTCTTATAATTTTAGTACACAAGACGCAGTGTCGTCAAAACAAGGTCAGCAGTGCTCGAAACGAACAAAAATAGAAGGCCAAATCAACAACGAAGTTGAAATGCACTCAGATTAACACAACACAAACCATGAAGTTGTGCCACATCTGGATAAAGCCATTATACCTGGAAACATACCAAATTATAGAAAATAATGATAAAAATGCAAAAACTAAATAGGAATTCGACTGTACATCAAAGGAGGTGACTTTAATTTTTCCCTATTGTAGACTTTCTACTTTCATGCGCTTTTTCATCAGCACTTGTATGTTGAGTTTTTATAAAAGTTCAAGTAGACATTTTTCTGTTAGAGGTTTGCTGCCTACATAGAAATTAAAACAAAAATGGTTAATTACTTGGTCCACCATTAAATAATGAATTTGCACAAATGACTAGGGATAAATTGGTGCCATCAGAAGTCCCGATGTTTTATAGAGTTGTTCAAACATGAGTTTTCTGTCTAGATATTTGTATATCCCCTGGTATCCCCTTTCAGAAAATATACAAAAAAAAACTGTTCATGACTTTGTATTAAGCCTTATATTTCAAACTACCTTATACACCTTAATTCCCGGGTCGCATAATATTGAATTCGATATTGGATTAGTAGAAAATTCAACACATTATATAGGATAAGATTTTATCTGTATGCAAAACAGACAATTTTTATTCCACGGTCGCTGTGTGTCTAAATTGGGTTGTGATATGAAACGCGGGTTTCAAATAATTCCTAATTGGATCACATATAAAGGTGGTATGGATACTTCTCGACATGTACTTGACTACCATACTGAGTCGAATGTAAACCAGTTAAGAGAAAAAAGTCGGCAGATACAAAGGAGGGATTCAAAATTTATGATAAGACGAGAAACTGACAACTCTATTTATAAAAAAAAGAAATAACAAAATGACAAGGCTTTTAGCGAAGGTCCACACAACACTGCACAGTAACTAAAGACTGATCAACATGAACCCAGACAAAAACCTTGGTGATCACAGGTGTTCCGGAAGGCTGCTTCAACTTTGACAATCATCATGTTAAAAAGGTGACAATCCGTATGAAGACATGTCACTCATTAATACAAATATATATACAAGTTTCTCATGTATTTATCTATTCCTGTCACACACACACACACACACACACACATATATATCATTGGTCTTAGTAAAAGCAACAACACTGAATGCAATTGAAATTTTAACTTAACATGTAAAGGCTTGAATGTAAAGGATTGAAAAGTAATGGTGCTCAGTGTACGAAATATATGTGAATTTACGTTGTTTGTAATAAAAAGCAATGTAAACGGCATATAAATGTCGTATGGCCCGAAATGTTTTGAATGTTTCGAAAGATGGATCTATTTCAAAATGATAAGTGTGTTCTAAAAAAAAATTAATGAACAAATTTTTATTTTATATTTTTTGGTTCTTAAAATAAAATAGGTAAACATTTTATAAAGGGAAATAGATCTATAAATAGAAATAATATTTCCAAATGATTATTTTGAGCCAAGTGATGTCTGTAAAAATGTAATCTTTGTTAGTTATATTTGTAACTATTTTTATGTCATTTTCATCTCATAGATTTTAGAGTTGAAAGAGTGTCCCTGGTTGGATTTCCAAACTCATTTGAAGACATACATTTTATGAGAAAAATGAACTAAATGAAAATAGACCAAAAAGCTGTAAAAACCTGAAACTATAAATATGTTTTATCAGTCCGCGATTAAAAATAGATCGATGTAATAAAAATGGAGGTAGAGATCACCCAGGAGACAAGCAAAGTTCAGTAAATTATGCTTAGAAAGGGTAAGTTTATTAAATATTTTACAAATCGTAGGCGGTTAATCGTTAAAAAAATAACTAGTATCAATATCATAAATTAATGCACGGTCTGTTGTTTTATTAAATGTGATGGTTTTCTTAACAAATGCTGTAAATATGATATTGAAAACATGCTGTTGTCGTAACACGTGTATAAAAATGATAGTCATTAAGGATAAATAATTTTGAAGGTTTTCTAACTTGAAATCCTATTGGTTCTTCACTATTTTTAGCCGTAAATAATTGCGTAGGAGTGAATTTAGTTCCGCCTACTAATTTGCATTATGTTGTGGTTATAATTAGAATACAAATAAGAATAAATCCTTCCAATTAAAAGGTTCTGTGAGGTGCAACTGAACAATGTTTGAATAACTATATAATATAAAGTACCAATAATTTATATATAATTTTACAAGTTTTGAGAAAGAGAGAGTCGAGTTTTCAATGTTTATATAATGATGTTTAATGCAAGTAGATACATGTATACATTGTATATTTAGATGTTTTAAAAAAAAATATATTAACACATACAGATTATGTATTAATCTAGCAAACATTGTATTTGCGAACTATTATACCTTTTTTTGTACTTAATTGATGTTTTCATCTTTGAGTTCGAAGTATTTATTTATACCAGTTGTAACAATTTAAAGTAAATTTAGGTTTTCTTGTATAACATTGTAAAATAATTGGTATTATCAAGTTCTGTTGAACACTGAAATTTTCAAAAGTTATCAAACTTTTATATCAAACAATATTTTTCTCAAAATATTGTATAGTGAACATTCTAACATACAATGCTATTTATTCTAAACTTTATCCAACATGCATTTGTAATTTATGCATATTTGTTTTGCATTGATGTCTATCTTTATCTTTGAGGATTGAGTACGAATTATAACCTTGCACAATGCTCGGTTAACTGTGAATTTTGTTAGTTGAAAAGAAAGCGTTTTCTTTACCAACACAAATTTTACTTTAGAAATAAGTGAGAAATGTACCCTTATCTGGTGTTAGTGTAATTTTTCTAAAAACTTTCCTATTAATTGTTACAAAAGGTTTACATATGTATCCTTAATTATATTACAAAAACAGCCCACATGTATATTAGGTTTGATGAACATAGTTCTATCAAAAGAGGTATATCCATGAAAATCGTGAAATAAAGCTATCCAAAGGTAACGTTTTATTAAAACAAAGCATTTGTATAATGAACCATATTTTTGTGTTTTCTAGCCCATTAGCATAATGCCAACAAGATGAAAAATACCTATTTCATATATAACAATAACTTTAATTGTCTTTTTAGTTTACTCAGTGAAATGTGACAGTGTCATTAATCATTTTAAATAGTAGTAATTATTCTTTTTTTTAATTTCAACTGACGTAGTTAAAATATGAGGTGTATTTGGCAAACTTTTTCTGAATTTTGAGTCCTAAATGCTCTTCAACTCAGTTTTTTATTTGGCCTTTTTAACATTGTGATTCAATTGTCACTGATGAGTCTTTTGTAGGCATAACGCGCGTCTGGCGTACACAATTTTAATCCTGGTATTTATGATTAGTTTATATCCAATATTTAACAACCATGAGAACTGTTTTTTAAACATTCAAACACCATTCTGAACAATACAAGTGTAACTTTTCTATTACCCTTTGACAATATATTTACTGTATTTGATGAGAAGAACAAACGAGTCTCTTTGGACGTCAGGGGAAGTAATTTTTTGTTGAAATCATGACAACTACAACAGGTCAATACAATGGGTATTGTTTTACATTCAAATTATACAGTTGAAAATTACATTGTTATAACTAATTTTAGAAGAATTTTATTATAAAATCAGGTGTTTGGTATCAATTTAAAATTCAAAAGTTTTATTAACTTTATCACATGGCCCCAAGACAGTCATATAAGTTATAAAAAAACAGATATATGATATCATAACTTTCATTCATCCTTTCATGCAACTCTCTTACTGATTGGAAAAGATTGATCAGAACACTAACATTAACATACAAGTCAGTTTACCTCTCCTATAAAAAGAGAGATAACTTTAACATATCCTATTTTTTTTACAATGAAATAATACTATTACAACAATATATTCAAATCTTACATTTTAAGTCATTGAAACAAAGGGCGTCGGAAGGTTTACCTCTTCACAACATGAAAGCACCATTAACAATGATTAAAGGGGCATTTGCTGTCAAATTCATGTTAACTGATATGACTCAAATTCTCATATTTGATTTATAACATACTAAAACGTATATCTTAATTACAAAAAGACTCAACACGACTTTGAATATTTTAAACAGATACAAAAGCAGATACAAGCGTAACTTGGTTGCTCGTGTATGCTAGTCGCACTACTACATTCCGAACGAAAAATCGAGATATAAAGCGCGAGTTTAAGATTGGCGATTTCTGATAGTTTCTTAACCTCCAACATGACACGTCGTCGTGCATGTGCAGTACTTATTTTCGGTTGTGCATGCATTCAACCCATTTCCTTTTTATCATTATATGGCACCCCGATCTTACTCCCCAATCAAAATAAAGGAAAAAAAACAAAAAAAACCTACTAACGTAAAATAAAAGATTCTACAAAAGTTTAAGACTTTAATTGACACAATTAATCATGCAAATACTAACTGTTTTATGGAGTGTCAATAAAATCGTGGAATTATAAGTCCTTTTCGAAAGACAAATCCTATGAAATCTTGAAACGCAAGAACGAACTACAGAAAAGGGAAATACAAAAGTTAACGTTTACTTTAAAGACATTGTTTCATATAAACATTTGATAATTAATACAAATATTACCTCGGATTTTGTATCTTCGTTTATTTTGTTCGGATTTGAATCATGGCTTAAAAATGTTTTCACTTAAATGATACCTTTTGTTCAGTTTTTCAAAAGAGGCAATCATCCTTTCTTGCAGATATTTGTCTTTTCTTGTTTGGGGTAACATCTTTATTTTCTCCAGTGGTGTTACCTTGTTTAACAGGACAAAGACTACGAAAGAGGTTATGTTGCTGGGCGACACAGTGTGAAGGTAAAATGTCTTAGCTGTATAACTCTAAGTACATAAACCAATACTGTATGTACGTATTCCTTACTTATCATTGACATAACGCAGATTGTATTCATGTCATCTTTTACTTTTAAAATGTGATGGTATTACCATTTTAATCTTCTTCTTCTTCTTATAAAAGGTGATTTCCTTTTAGGTTCCATCAATTAAATCAATATGTATATTATGAAATCATTTGTGAAATTTTTATCTCTATATATAATTAATAACATTATACGTTTCTATTCTATCTGTGAATTATAATTTCTTTTTTTCGTTTGGATGTGTAAGAATAAATGAAGATGTAGGGTATACGTCCTTTAGAATGTATTCCAAAAACACAAACATGTTTCTGACTTAAGATAAGCACATGTGAATGGCACCTTAGATCTTTTAACTACTATATTAATATTACGTTCACAAAAGCCAGATAAGACAAAGCAAGTTCGAATCTTATAAATCCAACAAAAGATATCCATCAAGATAAAAACCAAAAACATAAACCGAGGAAATCGAATGAACAATAAAAAGAATAGGGACCGGATGAGTCGACAGATATAATCAGTTGCATACGTTTTGGTCGAACTATATAGTAAATCAAAGAAATAGATTTTATCTTAAGTACTAACTATGCATTTTGCAAGATTTTTTTCTTGAATTGAAAAAGAGCAGTAGCCTTGCCCAAAAATGATCTCTCTCACTGTGTTAAAATTACTGTTGTTGAGAAATGTGTTCATTATGATTTCTTTTCATGTACATGATGTTTACGCCAAGTTGTTAAGCCTTTGTGTTATTTTACGTATTTAATGCCACTTCAGATCTGTATAACCAATGAACTAGAAATACTTTTAACGATGTAAATGCGTTTTATTGTTGTTCATATCTGACACGTTTCTGCAAACTGAAGAAAAATAGAAAGACTTATTTGGTCCTAATCAGTTGCGTCTTACAAGAGTTTACTCAGTGAAAGAAATATACCATTTGTCATAAGATGATGATTTTTATCTGCCAGTGGTACTAGACTAGTTGTATATTATACTCTTATTTTAATGATCATTCTGATAATACGTTAAAAGGATAACAAAAATAACAAAAAATACGGGACAGTACAATATACCTAACCTACTACCATCAACTGATTCTGCACTGAGAATTAACATGATCATTTAACCGAGATTTATATTATATTTGTACGCAGAATTTACACCTGCAAGATTGTATATTCGGTTTTAATATAAGAGGTTAATTGTGTAAGTGTGTATGTATTCAAGCTCTCACTGCATTTTCACTATAATCTTGTATCGGAAATCTTCTCCTTGTGTTATTCATAGAAATAAATAAACGAAAATGTGAGAAAAGCTACAGAGAAAAAAAATACCGCCCCTCCCCCTCCCCCTCCCCCTCCCCCAATAAAACAAATAACCTAACGTTCACGAAACACAAGCACGTAATAGGGGCATTCTTAATTCTATAAGGAACTTATTTTAGACGAAGGCTTTATACCATGCCAAACGCAAAATGGAACTGATGTTTGTGAACAATGTCCAAAAGGCGAATATGTGCGTGGTTTATATCCATCAAATGGATTTGAAAGTTCTCCATGTGTGGAAATTCCGCGATGTTTGCAAGGTAAGTTGAATTTGAGTTTAAGTTTATGAAACAAATCGATTCCTCGTATACCTTAATGGTGCCCTTATATTTACATTGATGTCGATATGCAACAAAGAGAAACATATGAACAAAGGTCTTGTCTTCAAACAAAAATAGATGTTGGTAAACGTTAATGAGACTGGAACCTTACAACACAATGAAACAAGAAGAGACATTACATCTATCAATAAACGGTCTTCAACAATAGTCTGCTCCTGATGGCAAGCCGATTCTAAATAAGATGTGAATCAATGATAATGTATGTCAATGGACCAAACAGATTTAAAAGAATAGACATGGTTTATTTGACGTTAGCATTGTTTTGCATCTAGCTATGTTGGGTATAATTTAAGGTGAATTATGTTTCATTATATGCATAAAAGGTTCAGAGAAGGTCAAATTATCATTTCTCATCAGTTTCAATAGTCTAAGCCCGCATGTTTTCAAATGATTTCCACCAAATTGACAAATCTACAGACGCCATGTATTCTTCCAACCAGAAGGATGTACAAACATTATAAGCTGTTCATGCATTATTTCTACCAAGTTTATATTTTCATGGAAGAGGATGAAAAAGTATACTTTAGCTTTCCAAACATTTGAATGAGTGTTCATAGAAAAGTTGATAGAGGAATGATCTTCGTCTGCGGCAAATGGGACTTCAAATTATGATGATTATTTGATTCATTGTAGAAGAGGTACGTGATGAGTCTGGTGAATGTGTCTGTAACCGAGCTGAAGGATACCTCAGAAGATTAGATAACTGTGAACCAACTGATATAAAGTGTGATAAACCAGGAATCGAACTCAGCCAGAAAGGTAACTTAGCATGACATTCATAAAGTGCTGTTATCATTTTCTAACACTAGTGAGGACAATGAAACAATTGGGTTTGCAGTTGGAATCTATTTGCAATATTGTATTCATTTTTTTCATCTTCTGAACATCGCTGAAAACATTTATCAGAATTTACTGAGGTGATTACAATAACTTCAGATTATTATTTTTACTGAGGTATAGGCTGAGGTTCATAAAGATTTTTCTAAGGGTTTCAACACTCAAACAGCGGAATGAAAAATATCAATTGTTTTAACATATTACATAGTTGTTGGTTTTGTTTATTGCCTAAACTAAACTTTCACCGCGATGTTTTTGTGGTCATTCTGTGTTCAGGGTGTTTTAACATCATATTCTCCAACCACGTGTTGCCCAGGGGATAGTTATTTACCAATTAATATTACTAAGTACCTCAGTCAGTTCAAAACGTTAGTCTTGTCTAATAAGATCTTAAATTAAATCGTAAAATAAACAAATTGAATGGAGGAAAAAGTAGATAATCGATCGAAGTTAACCGATAGAATAAAAAAACAGTGAGAAGATAGCTCCTATAATGTGCTTTCACAAAATTATATATAGCATCGAAATTTTTACTACATGAAACGATTATCTGATTTTTACTTAAAAAAAGAGATAAAATTATATATATTTTTTTGGTTCAAGTTAAAGTTTCCACAATTAATTTCTGCATAAAAATAACAAAAATTTGGTAAAATGTAGAATCATTTGAAGCAGTTTTCAATAAAAATTTAATTTAGATCCTCTATCTACATTAAGCGTTAAATATTCATTCTTTCAAACATCTATGATAACATGTATGAATTTATTTTGTGTTTATGATACAGGATTCTGTGAACCCTGCAAAGAAAACTTTTATAAAAATGAATATAACAACGATCTATGCAAACGAAAAAGAAATATCACGTGAGTACAGCTTTTAAATTTACCAATGTTTTTAAGTAAAACCAACAAATGATATGATTTATGGGCGCATGACACATCTTTTTGAAATACCCTTCATCAGGTATACAGTCACATGACCAAAAATTTAAAACTCAAATATACAAAACGTATAAATTGCAAAATGAACGAAGGACCGACGTAGGTTTCCGACCGTGCAATACCCTCATGTGTAGTCAATGCTCCCTAAGTAGTAGAATAAGGTAAACTGTCCAAATGAGTGGCATCCTAGTTTTAGCACAATACAAAATATTATGAACTGGACATTAAAAAAATATCTTTATCGTGTGAATGTTGCCAATATGAAAGCATTAAGAGTACCTCTGTTCTCTGATAGTTGACTAGCAGCGGTGAATGATATTCGTGCACAGAACACACTTTTCGGAAATAATCTCCACTAGGTACGCGCGTGACCCACAGTTATGTAATCATTTCACAAAAAGGCATTATCTGTAACTTTGTTTACTCTGTTATTGTATACCAACCCTTCCTATAGTATATGATTTTTTTCAAACGTACAGAACCATTAAATCCTACAGTAAATATCTTACGAAAAAGCAAACAAAGGTTTATACAGAAAAGAAGGCCATCAATACAATACACCTAAAAGAAGTTACATACAGTTTTTATATACAAAATACTATATTTAACATGGACTTATTTAGTGTAGACTTTTACGGTCTGGTGAAACTATCTTCCAATTTCAAACTGGATATTTTTGTTTCTGTAAATGTGGTACATGTTTGCCTGCCAGATTCGTTCTTTATTGCATTTTAAAACTATTTAAAAATATATATTAACAAAGGTATATTAGGTAGTTAACTGACCTTATCTAATTATTTATAATAGTTGTAGTTCTGGACAAATTGTCGATAACGGCAACGCTAAGTCAGATAGGACTTGTATTGTAGTAACAACAGTTATACAGCGGATAACAACTGATAACTCTATTACCACAACTAACAATCCTGGAAGTAGCAATGGTGAGATATTTTTTAGACAAAGTGTTTGGAGTATCTAATACTAATCTGGCTAGGTCTTTACTTATTATCACGAAACATTTCTATTTAATATGTTATTAGCTTCTTAGTTTATACTTTGACTGGGATATTCATTTTGTTCTTAATCGTCACGGAGCTTTAGTCTACCAACAATGTTGGTTCAATTTAGGCCAAAATGTAATAGCTATTTGGTTATAAGCTATAATAATTCTACCATTAAATTTCCAAATCAAGTGCAAAGCCATTGGCTTACATACTTTTCAAGCGGCAAACATCCCATGTTCACCTACGATTTGACCTTATAAAAAAACAACGTCTCATATACATGTCTAAACCATTCCAGTTTGGGGATTTTCAATCTGCTGAAATATGTCTTTACCCACAAATAAACATAATATTTGCATTCCAAACGAAATATAAAAACAAAATGTTGGTGGTAACCTCCAACCCTGTTTGAAGCCTTTATTCAAAAAACTTAAAATCTAAACATCAAGAAAGAAAATTCATTTGCAGTTTTTTTTTTAAACATTCATTAAATTGGACAATCTGTGTTCAATTATATTCCTGAGCAGACCAATTTTTTCTTTAAACATTTAGTTTAAATGCTTTTGGACTCTTACAAATAAATCTTATATAGTTGCCAGCAATGTACGTAAATTGTATATTTAACAAGAAATGCATATGACACTGAGGGCTATATAAAGGTTGACAGACCGATATATATTCTCTAAAAAAAATATATGAACCGAAACTGATAGTCATTCATTGTTTTTGGACATGATTGGCCGGTCCAAACACTGTCCGTTGGCCATAATTGGCATGAATTGTTTTTTATATTATACTGAACTGCTAATGTGATTAAACAAACCATGCAGAGTTTAAATGTGACCATTATATACGAAATATATTTTGAGCATTATTAATGTATGTACAAATGTATCGGTCAGTGTTGTATTGAAAAACCATACAATTTTTAATTTCTTTGTCTTTGACTTTTCAATACAATATACTCATCAGCTCGATGTCTTGGTCTTATATATGATGATAGATAGGTGCACTATATTTAATTGAATATAATATTTAACGATATATATAATCTGGATCTTTTTACATTATAGGGTTTGATATTTCGGGTATTATTAGGTATGTAATTTATAATACTACGGTATGCATACAGTGTTTGCCACTGAACATTAATATTATTAACAGTCAATTAAAATGTGCTAAAATCCAGTCACTGATTTAACACAAATTATCCAGAGGCAAATGAATGCATCTTCTTTATTAGGCATGTGGCTACTCACTCTAGCGACAACATTAACAGTAAACTAAAATTTCTTGAAGGCATGTTTTGTATGGTCTTTATATGCTTATCTTAACACAATTCGACTGCAACATATTACAATATCTTCTCCTAATGATCTACTTTTAGAGTACCATTTATCAGAAAGACAGGAAGAAATTAATATCTTATAAATTGGTGAATATTTGTCTCATTGGCAAATAAACCGGATAATTGAGGCCCTTTTTTAAACCCACTTCTTCATCAGTATATACTATATCAATACCAAAATAATTTACCATTGGTAATTGCACTACAACAAAAAGAAAAAGACATGAACGAAAGTTCACTAAAACTTCACACAAAATATAAGAATGAGCAACACAATACCCACCAAAACCAGAGTGGACTCGGGTGCTCTGGAAGGATTAACAGTTCCTACTCAACTAGTGAAACATATTGCATTTCTACTGTAAATATCTGTTGGTGATTCATTAACGATAAAAAGCCATCTTAACCTACAAATGGCTTATTTCAAAATTTTGTTTCATTGTTTGTTTTATGGCAATAAACCATTGAAAGAGAAAATCAAAACACGATTCATATGATTTTATGTCTAAATATACAATTTCAGTGTTACAATTGGTTGTATTTTGATGGTGATAATTGTCATAGTTAGTATCTACATGATCTGTTTTCACAACAACATAAAGGGAAAAAAACAATCAGGTATGGCATCCCAGACCAACTTAAGCATTTTAAAACACAAGTTTGTCAACAGACTATTGTCTCAAGAATATAATTGTTATCGCTTCTTTTTTGCTTTAAGCTTCTCTGTCTGTTAGATAGATAAAAGGATATTTATGTGTTTGTTACTTCTACTTTTCTGTCACTGACCAACTTATTATTAACATAAGCATTAAAACATGAATATAGAATCACTTATTAGAAATATGAAACTTTAGCAATGCCCAATCATGGAAATATGTAATCCATCTTACTGTTCTATTGATGCGTTTCTTTCTGTTTAAATTCGGATGACATTAATCAAGCATATGAAAGGAATTGGAGGAGTTACATTTTTTATTCGTTTGCATTTAGAAAATATTGATATAATGGAGAGAGGAGAGATGAGCCTATTAAATAAGAACCAACCAAAAGAAGAGGAATCGCGTTAGTATAATGTTTTTTGTGATTGTATCTTGCCTGATGCATTTGTTTGAATTGTTAATCCCAATTTATGGTAATACCTGTCACAAAGCTGTGTTACTTAGAAAAACATAAATCCTTGATGTATCATTCCCGTGTTTTGTGGGATTGCTGTCACTCAATCTTTTTCTGGTTGTGCAGCTGTTGTCTTTGGTTTATTTTCTTTGGCTCTTGAACATTGTCTCTCTTCGACTTATGGTTTTTCATTTCTCAATTGGTAGCTTCATACTTAAGTTTTGATTTTTCAAATTATAATTATTCCCCTTAAAGGAACAATCATTTAACTTTATGGGAAGGGTGATGGTTTTTTTTTTTTTCATTCTGAAATATTTTTTAAGCAAGAATCAAGTCATTTTTAACCGGATTTTCGAAGGAAATATCGGTTATTAAATTGTGGATGTACGGCGGGCGGTCGATCGGGCGGACGGGCGGCTGCCAAACAGTGTCCCTACAATAACATGAAAACGCTTTAACATTTTTTTTCCAATATAAATATGTTGTTTCCTGGGACTTAATGACGGTCTAGTTCAATTTTCAAGATTTTAGTATTTCTCCTTTTTGAGTTATCGTCATTTTTAATATCCAAAATTGGTATTTTTAAATATTTGTTTTCTCTTGTTATTATATTATGACTAAGAATAATGTCTTAACTCACAATAAAAAATGGAGTGATAGATTTATTTGAAAATTTTCTGTTTCCTGATAAGATCTGTAGGACTATATATATAAAGTTTGAAATTTACTATTAGGACTGTATAAATGCAGTTTGAAATTTACTGTTCGTTATAAGACATTTTGTAGATAATTAAGTCTCCCTAAACCATATTTATTCTTTCCCCCACCCCCCTTTAATTTGAGAATATGCTTTTATCTTGTAAACAGGTCAAGATCCTCACCCCTAAACCATATATATTCTTGTGTAGGACAAGAAAACAAATCAAATAAAATATTCAGGGAGTCCAGGGGTTCACCCCCACCCCCCTTCTTTTTGAAAACTTGTAAACGCTCAAGATCCCCACCCTGAAACCATATATATTCTTGTATGGCACAATAAAACAAATCAAATGAAATGATAGGCGAGTCCCCTGGGGTCACCCCACCCCCTCCTGTTTGAGAACTTGTTAACGGTCGAGATCCACACCCCTTAATCGTATATTCTAGTTTGGGACAATAACACAAATCAAATGAAATATAGGGGAAGTCCAGGGGGGCACCCCCATCCCCCTTCTTTTTGAAAACTTGTAAACGGTCAAGATCCCCACCCCCGGAACCATATATATTCTTGTATGGGACAATAAAACAAATCAAATGATGTCAAAGGTGAGTCCCATGGGGTCACCCCTACCCCCTCCTGTTTGCTAACTTGTAAACGGTCGAAATCCCCACCCTTAAACCATATATATTCTTGTATGGGATAATTAAACAAATCAATGAAAATGAGGGGAAGTCCCCTGGTGTAACCCCAACCCCCTTTCTTTTTGAAAACTTGTAAACAGTCAAGATCCCCACCACGAACCCATATATATTCTTGTATGGGACAATCAAACAAATGAAATGAAATATAAGGCGAGTCCCCTAGGGTCATCCCACCCCCTCCTGTTTGAGAACTTGTTAACGGTCGTGATCCCCACCCCTAAACCATATATATTCGTGTATTAAACAATAAAACAAATCAAATGAAATATAGGGGAAGTCTATGGGGGTAACCCCTACCCCCTTCTTTTTGATAACTTGTAAACGGTCGAGATTCCTACCCCTAAACCCTATATATTCTTGAATGGGACAATAAAACAAATCAAATGAAAATGAGGGGAAGACTCCTCGGGTAACCCCCACCCCCTTCTTTTTGAAAAAGTTGTAAACGGTCAAGATACCCACCCCAAACCATATATATTCTTGTATGGGACAATAGAACAAATCAAATGAAATATAAGGCGAGTCCCCTGTGGTCAACCCCACCCCCTCCTGTTAAAGAACTTGAAAACGGTCAAGATCCCCACCCCTAAACCATATATTCTAGCATGAGACAATTTCACAAATCAAATGAAAAATAAGGAAAGTACAGGGGGATCACCCTACTCCCCTTCTTTTTGAAATCTTGTAAACGGTCAAGATCCTCACCCCCGAAACCATATATATTCTTGTATGGGACAATAAAACAAACCAAATGATATAAAAGTCGAGTCCCCTGGGGTCATACCTATTCCCTCCTGTTTGATAACATGTTAACGATCGAGATCCCCACCCTTAAACGATATATATTCTTATATGGGACAATAAAACAAATCAAACGAAAATGAGGGGAAGTCCCCTGAGGTAACCCCTACCCCCTTCTTTTTGAAAACTTGTAAACGGTCAAGATCCCCACCCTCAAACCATATATATTCTTGTATGGGACAATAGAACAAGTCAAATAAAAATATAAGGCGAGTTCCCTGGGGTCATCCCCACCCCCTCCTTTTGAAGAACTTGTAAACGCTCAAGATCCCCACCCCTAAACCATATATATTCTTGTATAGGACAATAGAACAAGTCAAATAAAATATAAGGCGAGTCCCCTGGGGTCATCCCCACCCCTCCTTTTGAAATCTTGTAAACGGTCAAGATCCCCACCCCTAAACCATATATATTCTTGTATGGGACAATAACACAAATCAAATGAAATATAGGGGAAGTACAGGGGGTAACCCCCACCCCTCTTTTTTTTGAAAACTTGTTAACGATCGAGATCCCCACCCTTAAACCATATATATTCTTATATTGGACAATTAAACAAATCAAACTAAAATAAGAGGAAGTCCCCTGAGGTAACCCCAACCCCCTTCTTTTTGAAAACTTGTAAACGGTCAAGATCCCCACCCTTAAACCATATATATTCTTGTATGGGACAAAAGAACAAGTCAACTAAAATATAAGGCGAGTCCACTGGGGTCATCCCCACCCCCTCATTTTAAAGAACTTGTAAACGCTCGAGATCCTCACCTCTAAACCATATATATTCTTGAATGGGACAATAAAACATATCAAATGAAAATGAGGGGAAGTCCACTGGGGTAACCCCCACCCCCTTCTTTTTGAAAACTTGTAAACGGTCAAGATCCCCACTCCAAACCATATATATTCTTGTATGGGACAAAAGAACAAATCAAATGAAATATAAGGCGAGTCCCCTGTGGTCAACCCCATCCCCTCCAGTTAAAGAACTTGAAAACGGTCAAGATCCCCACCCCTAAACCATATATTCTAGCATGAGACAATTTCACAAATCAAATGAAAAATAGGGGAAGTAGAGGGGGGATCACCCTACCCCCTTCTTTTTGAAAACTTGTAAACAGTCAAAATCCCCACCACGAACCCATATATATTCTTGTATGGGACAATCAAACAAATGAATTGAAATATAAGGCGAGTCCTCTGGGGTCACCCCGTCCCCTCCTGTTTGAGAACTTGTTAACGGTCGAGATCCCCACCCTTAAACCATATATATTCTTGTATGGGACAATAAAACAAATCAAATGAAAATGAGGGGAAGTCCCCTGGGGTAACCCAAACCCCCCTGCATTTTGAAAACTTGTAAACAGTCAAGATCCCCACCACGAACCCATATATATTCTTGTATTAGACAATCAAACAAATGAAACGAAATATAAGGCGAGTCCCCTAGGGTCACCCCACCCCCTCCTTTTAAAGAACTTGTAAACGGTTGAGATCCCCACCTCTAAACCATATATATTCTTGAATGGGACAATAAAACATATCAAATGAAAATGAGGGGAAGTCCACTTGGGTAACCCCCACCCCCTTCTTTTTGATAACTTGTTAACGGTCGAGATCCCCACCCCTTAACCATATATATTCTTGTATTAAACAATAAAACAAATCAAATGAAAAATAGGGGAAGTCTATTGGGGTAACCCCTACCCCCCTTCTTTTTGATAACTTGTAAACGGTCGAGATCCCTACCCCTAAACCATATATATTCTTGAATGGGACAATAAAACAAATCAAATGAAAATGAGGTGAAGACCCCTCGGGTAACACCCACCCCCCTTCTTTTTGAAAAAGTTGTAAACGATCAAGATCCCCACCCCAAACCATATATATTCTTGTATGTGACAATAGAACAAATCAAATGAAATATAAGGCGAGTCCCCTGTGGTCAACCTCACCCCCTCCTGTTGAAGAACTTGAAAACGGTCAAGATCCCCACCCCTAAACCAGATATTCTAGCATGAGACAATTTCACAAATCAAATGAAAAATAGGGGAAGTACAGGGGGATCACCCTACTCCTCTTCTTTTTGAAATCTTGTAAACGGTCAAGATCCTCACCCCCGATACCATATATATTCTTGTATGGGACAATAAAACAAACCAAATGATATAAAAGGCGAGTGCCCTGGGGTCATACCTATTCCCTCCTGTTTGAGAACATGTAAACGATCGAGATCCCCACCCTTAAACCATATGTATTCTTATATGGGACAATAAAACAAATCAAACGAAAATGAGGGGAAGTCCCCTGAGGTAACCCCAACCCCCTTCTTTTTGAAAACTTGTAAACGGTCAAGATCCCCACCCTCAAACCATATATATTCTTGTATGGGACAATAGAACAAGTCAAATAAAATATAAGGCGAGTTCCCTGGGGTCATCCCCACCCCCTCCTTTTAAAGAACTTGTAAACGGTCCAGATCCCCACCCCTAAACTATATATATTCTTGTATGGGACAATAGAACAAGTCAAATAAAATATAAGGCGAGTCCCCTGGGGTCATCCCCACCCCTCCTTTTGAAATCTTGTAAACGGTCAAGATCCCCACCCCTAAACCATATATATTCTTGTATGGGACAATAACACAAATCAAAAGAAATATAGGGGAAGTACAGGGGGTAACCCCCACCCCTATTCTTTTTGAAAACTTGTAAACAGTCAAGATCCCCACCATGAACCCATATATATTCTTGTATGGGACAATCAAACAAATGAAATGAAATATAAGGCGAGTCCCCTAGGGTCACCCCGTCCCCTCCTGTTTGAGAACTTGTTAACGGTCGAGATCCCCACCCTTAAACCATATATATTCTTGTATGGGACAATAAAACAAATCAAATGAAAATGAGGGAAAGTCCCCTGGGGTAACCCAAACCCCCTGCATTTTGAAAACTTGTAAACAGTCAAGATCCCCACCACGAACCCATATATATTCTTGTATGGGACAATCAAACAAATAAAATGAAATATAAGGCGAGTCATCCCACCCCCTCCTGTTTGAGAACTTGTTAACGGTCGAGATCCCCACCCTTAAACCATATATATTCTTGTATGGGACAATAAAACAAATCAAATGAAAATGAGGGAAAGTCCCCTGGGGTAACCCCAACCCCCCTGCATTTTGAAAACTTGTAAACAGTCAAGATCCTATACACGAACCCATATATATTCTTGTATGGGACAATCAAACAAATGAAATGAAATATAAGGCGAGTCCCCTAGGGTCACCCAACCCCCTCCTTTTAAAGAACTTGTATACGGTTGAGATCCCCACCTCTAAACCATATATATTCTTGAATGGGACAATAAAACATATCAAATGAAAAATGAGGGGAAGTCCACTTGGGTAACCCCCACCCCCTTCTTTTTGAAAACTTGTAAACAGTCAAGATCCCCACTCCAAACCATATATATTCCTGTATGGGACAATAGAACAAATCAAATGAAATATAAGGCGAGTCCCCTGTGGTCAACCCCTCCCCCTCCTGTTTGAGAACTTGTTAACGGTCGAGATCCCCACCCCTAAACCATATATATTCTTGTATTAAACAATAAAACAAATCAAATGAAATATAGGGGAAGTCTATGGGGGTAACCCCTATCCCCCTTCTTTTTGATAACTTGTAAACTGTCGAGATCCCTACCCCTAAACCATATATATTCTTGAATGGGACAATAAAACAAATCAAATGAAAATGAGGTGAAGACCCCTCGGGTAACACCCACCCCCCTTCTTTTTGAAAAAGTTGTAAACGGTCAAGATCCCCACCCCAAACCATATATATTCTTGTATGTGACAATAGAACAAATCAAATGATATATAAGGCGAGTCCCCTGTGGTCAACCTCACCCCTCCTGTTGAAGAACTTGAAAACGGTCAAGATCCCCACCCCTAAACCATATATTCTAGCTTGAGACAATTTCACAAATAAAATGAAAAATAGGGGAAGTACAGGGGAATCACCCTACTCCCCTTCTTTTGAAACCTTGTAAACGGTCAAGATCCTCACCCCCGAAACCATATATATTCTTGTATGGGACAATAAAACAAACCAAATGATATAAAAGGCGAGTGCCCTGGGGTCATACCTATTCCCTCCTGTTTGAGAACATGTAAACGATCGAGATCCCCACCCTTAAACCATATGTATTCTTATATGGGACAATAAAACAAATCAAACGAAAATGAGGGGAAGTCCCCTGAGGTAACCCCAACCCCCTTCTTTTTGAAAACTTGTAAACGGTCAAGATCCCCACCCTCAAACCATATATATTCTTGTATGGGACAATAGAACAAGTCAAATAAAATATAAGGCGAGTTCCCAGGGGTCATCCCCACCCCCTCCTTTTAAAGAACTTGTAAACGGCCAAGATCTCCACCCCTAAACTATATATATTCTTGTATGGGACAATAGAACAAGTCAAATAAAATATAAGGCGAGTCCCCTGGGGTCATCCCCACCCCTCCTTTTGAAATCTTGTAAACGGTCAAGATCCCCACCACTAAACCATATATATTCTTGTATGGGATAATAACACAAATCAAATGAAATATAAGGGAAGTACAGGGGGTAACCACCACCCCTCTTCTTTTTGAAAACATGTAAACGATCGAAATCCCTACCCTTAAACCATATATATTCTTATATGGGACAATAAAACAAATCAAACTAAAATGAGTGGAAGTCCCCTGAGGTAACCCCAACCCCCTTCTTTTTAAAAACTTTTAATCGGTCAAGATCCCCACCCTTAAACCATATATATTCTTGTATGGGACAAAAAAACAAGTCAAATAAAATATAAGGCGAGTCCCCTGAGGTCATCCCCCCTTCCTTTTAAAGAACTTGCAAACGGTTGAGATCCCCACCTCTAAACCATATATATTCTTGAATGGGACAATAAAACATATCAAATGAAAATGAGGGGAAGTCCACTTGGGTAACCCCCAACCCCCTTCTTTTTGAAAACTTGTAAACAGTCAAGATCCCCACTCCAAACCATATATATTCTTGTATGGGACAATAGAACAAATCAAATGAAAAATAAGGCGAGTCCCCTGTGGTCAACCCCTCCCCCTCCTGTTTGAGAACTTGTTAACGGTCGAGATCCCCACCCCTTAACCATATATATTCTTGTATTAAACAATAAAACAAATCAAATGAAATATAGGGGAAGTCTATGTGGGTAACCCCTACCCCCCTTCTTTTTGATAACTTGTAAACGATCGAGATCCCTACCCCTAAACTATATATATTCTTGAATGGGACAATAAAACAAATCAAATGAAAATGAGGTGAAGACCCCTCGGGTAACACCCACCCCCCTTCTTTTTGAAAAAGTTGTAAACGGTCAAGATCCCCACCCCAAACCATATATATTCTTGTATGTGACAATAGAACAAATCAAATGATATATAAGGCGAGTCCCCTGTGGTCAACCTCACCCCCTCCTGTTGAAGAACTTGAAAACGGTCAAGATCCCCACCCCTAAACCATATATTCTAGCATGAGACAATTTCACAAATCAAATGAAAAATAGGGGAAGTACAGGGAAATCACCCTACTCCCCTTCTTTTGAAATCTTGTAAACGGTCAAGATCCTCACCCCCGAAACCATATATATTCTTGTATGGGACAATGAAACAAACCAAATGCTATAAAAGGCGAGTGCCCTGGGGTCATACCTATTCCCTCCTGTTTGATAACATGTAAACGATCGAGATCCCCACCCTTAAACCATATGTATTCTTATATGGGACAATAAAACATATCAAATGAAAATGAGGGGAAGTCCACTGGGGTAACCCCAACCCCCCTTCTTTTTGATAACTTGTAAACGGTCGAGATCCCCACCCTCAAACCATATATATTCTCGTATGGGACAATAGAACAAATCAGATAAAATATAAGGCGAATCCCCTGTGGTCAACCACACCCCCTCCTGTTAAAGAACTTGAAAACGATCAAGATCCCCACCCCTAAACCATATATTCTAGGATGAGACAATTACAAAAATCAAATGAAAAATAGGGGAAATACAGGGGGATCACCCTACCCCTCTTCTTTTTTAAAATCTTGTAAACGGTCAAGATCCTCACCCCCGAAACCATATATATTCTTGTATGGGACAATAAAACAAACCAAATGATATAAAAGGCGGGTCCCCTGTGGTCATACCTATTCCCTCCTGTTTGAGAACATGTAAACGATCGAGATGCCCATCCTTAAACCATATATATTCTTATATGGGACAATAAAAAAAATCAGATGAAAATGAGGGGAAGTCCGCTGAGGTAACCCCAACCCCATTCTTTTTGAAAACTTGTAAACGGTCAAGATCCTCACCCTCAAACCATATTTATTCTTGTATGGGACAATAAAACAAGTCAAATAAAATATAAGGCAAGTCCCCTGGGGTCATCCCCACCCCCTCTTTTTAAAGAACCTGTAAACGGTCACGATCCCCACCCCTAAACCATATATATTCTTGTATGGGACAATAACACAAATCAAATAAAATATAGGGGAAGTACAGGGGGTAACCCCCACCCCTCTTCCTTTTGAAAACTTGTAAACGATCGAGATCCCCACCCTTAAACCATATATTTTCTTATATGGGACTATAAAACAAATCAAACGAAAATGAGGGGAAGTTCCCTGAGGTAACCCCAACCTCTTTCTTTTTGAAAAAGTTGTAAACGGTCAAGATCCCCACCCCAAACCATATATATTCTTGTATGTGACAATAGAACAAATCAAATGATATATAAGGCGAGTCCCCTGTGGTCAACCTCACCCCCTCCTGTTGAAGAACTTGAAAACGGTCAAGATCCCCACCCCTAAACCATATATTCTAGCATGAGACAATTTCACAAATCAAATGAAAAATAGGGGAAGTACAGGGAAATCACCCTACTCCCCTTCTTTTGAAATCTTGTAAACGGTCAAGATCCTCACCCCCGAAACCATATATATTCTTGTATGGGACAATAAAACAAACCAAATGCTATAAAAGGCGAGTGCCCTGGGGTCATACCTATTCCCTCCTGTTTGAGAACATGTAAACGATCGAGATCCCCACCCTTAAACCATATGTATTCTTATATGGGACAATAAAACATATCAAATGAAAATGAGGGGAAGTCCACTGGGGTAACCCCAACCCCCCTTCTTTTTGATAACTTGTAAACGGTCGAGATCCCCACCCTCAAACCATATATATTCTCGTATGGGACAATAGAACAAATCAGATGAAATATAAGGCGAATCCCCTGTGGTCAACCACACCCCCTCCTGTTAAAGAACTTGAAAACGATCAAGATCCCCACCCCTAAACCATATATTCTAGGATGAGACAATTACAAAAATCAAATGAAAAATAGGGGAAATACAGGGGGATCACCCTACCCCTCTTCTTTTTTAAAATCTTGTAAACGGTCAAGATCCTCACCCCCGAAACCATATATATTCTTGTATGGGACAATAAAACAAACCAAATGATATAAAAGGCGGGTCCCCTGTGGTCATACCTATTCCCTCCTGTTTGAGAACATGTAAACGATCGAGATGCCCATCCTTAAACCATATATATTCTTATATGGGACAATAAAAAAAATCAGATGAAAATGAGGGGAAGTCCGCTGAGGTAACCCCAACCCCATTCTTTTTGAAAACTTGTAAACGGTCAAGATCCTCACCCTCAAACCATATTTATTCTTGTATGGGACAATAAAACAAGTCAAATAAAATATAAGGCAAGTCCCCTGGGGTCATCCCCACCCCCTCTTTTTAAAGAACCTGTAAACGGTCACGATCCCCACCCCTAAACCATATATATTCTTGTATGGGACAATAACACAAATCAAATGAAATATAAGGGAAGTACAGGGGTAATTCCCACCCCTCTTCTTTTTGAAAACTTGTAAACGATCGAGATCCCCACCCTTAAACCATATATATTCTTATATGGGACAATAAAACAAATCAAACTAAAATGAGGGGAAGTCCACTGAGGTAACCCCAACCCCCTTCTTTTTGAAAACTTGTAAACGGTCAAGATCCCCATCCTTAAACCATATATATTCTTGTATGGGACAATAGAACAAATCAAATGAAAAATAAGGCGAGTCCCCTGTGGTCAACCCCTCCCCCTCCTGTTTGAGAACTTGTTAACGGTCGAGATCCCCACCCCTTAACCATATATATTCTTGTATTAAACAATAAAACAAATCAAATGAAATATAGGGGAAGTCTATGTGGGTAACCCCTACCCCCCTTCTTTTTGATAACTTGTAAACGATCGAGATCCCTACCCCTAAACTATATATATTCTTGAATGGGACAATAAAACAAATCAAATGAAAATGAGGTGAAGACCCCTCGGGTAACACCCACCCCCCTTCTTTTTGAAAAAGTTGTAAACGGTCAAGATCCCCACCCCAAACCATATATATTCTTGTATGTGACAATAGAACAAATCAAATGATATATAAGGCGAGTCCCCTGTGGTCAACCTCACCCCCTCCTGTTGAAGAACTTGAAAACGGTCAAGATCCCCACCCCTAAACCATATATTCTAGCATGAGACAATTTCACAAATCAAATGAAAAATAGGGGAAGTACAGGGAAATCACCCTACTCCCCTTCTTTTGAAATCTTGTAAACGGTCAAGATCCTCACCCCCGAAACCATATATATTCTTGTATGGGACAATGAAACAAACCAAATGCTATAAAAGGCGAGTGCCCTGGGGTCATACCTATTCCCTCCTGTTTGATAACATGTAAACGATCGAGATCCCCACCCTTAAACCATATGTATTCTTATATGGGACAATAAAACATATCAAATGAAAATGAGGGGAAGTCCACTGGGGTAACCCCAACCCCCCTTCTTTTTGATAACTTGTAAACGGTCGAGATCCCCACCCTCAAACCATATATATTCTCGTATGGGACAATAGAACAAATCAGATAAAATATAAGGCGAATCCCCTGTGGTCAACCACACCCCCTCCTGTTAAAGAACTTGAAAACGATCAAGATCCCCACCCCTAAACCATATATTCTAGGATGAGACAATTACAAAAATCAAATGAAAAATAGGGGAAATACAGGGGGATCACCCTACCCCTCTTCTTTTTTAAAATCTTGTAAACGGTCAAGATCCTCACCCCCGAAACCATATATATTCTTGTATGGGACAATAAAACAAACCAAATGATATAAAAGGCGGGTCCCCTGTGGTCATACCTATTCCCTCCTGTTTGAGAACATGTAAACGATCGAGATGCCCATCCTTAAACCATATATATTCTTATATGGGACAATAAAAAAAATCAGATGAAAATGAGGGGAAGTCCGCTGAGGTAACCCCAACCCCATTCTTTTTGAAAACTTGTAAACGGTCAAGATCCTCACCCTCAAACCATATTTATTCTTGTATGGGACAATAAAACAAGTCAAATAAAATATAAGGCAAGTCCCCTGGGGTCATCCCCACCCCCTCTTTTTAAAGAACCTGTAAACGGTCACGATCCCCACCCCTAAACCATATATATTCTTGTATGGGACAATAACACAAATCAAATAAAATATAGGGGAAGTACAGGGGGTAACCCCCACCCCTCTTCCTTTTGAAAACTTGTAAACGATCGAGATCCCCACCCTTAAACCATATATTTTCTTATATGGGACTATAAAACAAATCAAACGAAAATGAGGGGAAGTTCCCTGAGGTAACCCCAACCTCTTTCTTTTTGAAAAAGTTGTAAACGGTCAAGATCCCCACCCCAAACCATATATATTCTTGTATGTGACAATAGAACAAATCAAATGATATATAAGGCGAGTCCCCTGTGGTCAACCTCACCCCCTCCTGTTGAAGAACTTGAAAACGGTCAAGATCCCCACCCCTAAACCATATATTCTAGCATGAGACAATTTCACAAATCAAATGAAAAATAGGGGAAGTACAGGGAAATCACCCTACTCCCCTTCTTTTGAAATCTTGTAAACGGTCAAGATCCTCACCCCCGAAACCATATATATTCTTGTATGGGACAATAAAACAAACCAAATGCTATAAAAGGCGAGTGCCCTGGGGTCATACCTATTCCCTCCTGTTTGAGAACATGTAAACGATCGAGATCCCCACCCTTAAACCATATGTATTCTTATATGGGACAATAAAACATATCAAATGAAAATGAGGGGAAGTCCACTGGGGTAACCCCAACCCCCCTTCTTTTTGATAACTTGTAAACGGTCGAGATCCCCACCCTCAAACCATATATATTCTCGTATGGGACAATAGAACAAATCAGATGAAATATAAGGCGAATCCCCTGTGGTCAACCACACCCCCTCCTGTTAAAGAACTTGAAAACGATCAAGATCCCCACCCCTAAACCATATATTCTAGGATGAGACAATTACAAAAATCAAATGAAAAATAGGGGAAATACAGGGGGATCACCCTACCCCTCTTCTTTTTTAAAATCTTGTAAACGGTCAAGATCCTCACCCCCGAAACCATATATATTCTTGTATGGGACAATAAAACAAACCAAATGATATAAAAGGCGGGTCCCCTGTGGTCATACCTATTCCCTCCTGTTTGAGAACATGTAAACGATCGAGATGCCCATCCTTAAACCATATATATTCTTATATGGGACAATAAAAAAAATCAGATGAAAATGAGGGGAAGTCCGCTGAGGTAACCCCAACCCCATTCTTTTTGAAAACTTGTAAACGGTCAAGATCCTCACCCTCAAACCATATTTATTCTTGTATGGGACAATAAAACAAGTCAAATAAAATATAAGGCAAGTCCCCTGGGGTCATCCCCACCCCCTCTTTTTAAAGAACCTGTAAACGGTCACGATCCCCACCCCTAAACCATATATATTCTTGTATGGGACAATAACACAAATCAAATGAAATATAAGGGAAGTACAGGGGTAATTCCCACCCCTCTTCTTTTTGAAAACTTGTAAACGATCGAGATCCCCACCCTTAAACCATATATATTCTTATATGGGACAATAAAACAAATCAAACTAAAATGAGGGGAAGTCCACTGAGGTAACCCCAACCCCCTTCTTTTTGAAAACTTGTAAACGGTCAAGATCCCCATCCTTAAACCATATATATTCTTGTATGGGACAAGAGAACAAGTCAAATAAAATATAAGGCGAGTCCCCTGGGGTCATCCCCACCCCCTTCTTTCAAAGAACTTGTAAACGGTCGAGATCCCCACCCCAAACCATATATATTCTTGTATGGGACAATAGAACAAATCAAATGAAATATAAGGCGAGTCCCCTGTTGTCAACCCCACCCCCTCCTGTTAAAGAACTAGAAAACGGTCAAGATCCCCACCCCTAAACCATATATTCTAGCATGAGACAATTTCACAAATCAAATGAAAAATAGGGGAAGTACAGGGGGATCACCCTACTCCCCTTCTTTTTGATATCTTGAAAACGGTCAAGATCCTCACCCCCGAAACCATATATATTCTTGTATGGGACAATAAAACAAACCAAATGATATAAAAGGCGAGTCCCCATGGGTCATACCTATTCCCTCCTGTTTGAGAACATGTAAACGATCGAGATCCCCACCCTTAAACCATATATATTCTTATATGGGACAATAAAACAAATTAAACGAAAATGAGGGGAAGTCCCCTGAGGTAACCCCAACCCCTTCTTTTAGAAAACTTGTAAACGGTCAAGATCCCCACCTCTAAACCATATATATTCTTGTATGGGACAATAGAACAAGTCAAATAAGATATAAGGCGAGTCCCCTGGGTTCATCCCCACCCCTCCTTTTAAAGAACTTGTAAACGGTCAAGATCCCCACCCCTAAACCATATATATTCTTGTATGGGACAATAACACAAATCAAATGAAATATAAGGGAAGTACAGGGGTAATCCCCACCCCTCTTCTTTTTGAAAACTTGTAAACGATCGAGATCCCCGCCCTTAAACCATATATATTCTTATATGGGACAATAAAACAAATCAAACTAAAATGAGGGGAAGTCCTCTGAGGTAACCCCAACCCCCTTCTTTTTGAAAACTTGTAAACGGTCAAGATCCCCACCCTTAAACCATATATATTCTTGTATGGGACAAGAGAACAAGTCAAATAAAATATAAGGCGAGTCCCCTGGGGTCATCCCCACCCCCTCTTTTTAAACAACTTGTAAACGGTCGAGATCCCCACCTCTAAACCATATATGTTCTTGAATGGGACAATACAACATATCAAATGAAAATGAGGGGAAGTCCACTGGGGTAACCCCCACCCCGTTTTTTTTTGAAAACTTGTAAACGGTCAAGATCCCCACTCCAAACCATATATATTCTTGTATGGGACAATAGAACAAATCAAATGAAATATAAGGCAAGTATCCTGTGGACAACCCCACCCCCTCCTGTTAAAGAACTTGAAAACGGTCAAGATCCCCACCCCTAAACCATATATTCTAGCATGAGACAATTTCACAAATCAAATGAAAAATAGGGGAAGTACAGGGGGATCACCCTACTCCCCTTCTTTTTGTAATCTTGAAAACGGTCAAGATCCTCACCCCCGAAACCATATATATTCTTGTATGGGACAATAAAACAAACCAAATGATATAAAAGGCGAGTCCCCATTGGTCATACCTATTCCCTCCTGTTTGAGAACATGTAAACGATCGAGATCCCCACCCTTAAACCATATATATTCTTATATGGGACAATAAAACAAATTAAACGAAAATGAGGGGAAGTCCCCTGAGGTAACCCCAACCCCTTCTTTTTGAAAACTTGTAAACGGTCAAGATCCCCACCTCTAAACCATATATATTCTTGTATGGGACAATAGAACAAGTCAAATAAGATATAAGGCGAGTCCCCTGGGTTTATCCCCAACCCTCCTTTTAAAGAACTTGTAAACGGTCAAGATCCCCACCCCTAAACCATATATATTCTTGTATGGGACAATAACACAAATCAAATGAAATATAAGGGAAGTACAGGGGTAATCCCCACCCCTCTTCTTTTTGAAAACTTGTAAATGATCGAGATCCCCACCCTTAAACCATATATATTCTTATATGGGACAATAAAACAAATTAAACGAAAATGAGGGGAAGTCCCCTGAGGTAACCCCAACCCCCTTCTTTTTGAAAACTTGTAAACGGTCAAGATCCCCACCCCTAAACCATATATATTCTTGTATGGGACAATAGAACAAGTCAAATAAAATATAAGGCGAATCCCCTGGGTTCATCCCCACCCCTCCTTTTAAAGAACTTGTAAACGGTCAAGATCCCCACCCCTAAACCATATATATTCTTGTATGGGACAATAACACAAATCAAATGAAATATAAGGGAAGTACAGGGGTAATTCCCACCCTTTTCTTTTTGTAAACTTGTAAACGATCGAGATCCCCACCCTTAAACCATATATATTCTTATATGGGACAATAAAACAAATCAAACTAAAATGAGGGGAAGTCCACTGAGGTAACCCCAGCCCCCTTCTTTTTGAAAACTTGTAAACGGTCAAGATCCCCATCCTTAAACCATATATATTCTTGTATGGGACAAGAGAACAAGTCAAATAAAATATAAGGCGAGTCCCCTGGGGTCATCCCCACCCCCTTCTTTTAAAGAACTTGTAAACGGTCGAGATCCCCACCCCAAACCATATATATTCTTGTATGGGACAATAGAACAAATCAAATGAAATATAAGGCGAGTCCCCTGTTGTCAACCCCACCCCCTCCTGTTAAAGAACTAGAAAACGGTCAAGATCCCCACCCCTAAACCATATATTCTAGCATGAGACAATTTCACAAATCAAATGAAAAATAGGGGAAGTACAGGGGGATCACCCTACTCCCCTTCTTTTTGAAATCTTGAAAACGGTCAAGATCCTCACCCCCGAAACCATATATATTCTTGTATGGGACAATAAAACAAACCAAATGATATAAAAGGCGAGTCCCCATGGGTCATACCTATTCCCTCCTGTTTGAGAACATGTAAACGATCGAGATCCCCACCCTTAAACCATATATATTCTTATATGGGACAATAAAACAAATTAAACGAAAATGAGGGGAAGTCCCCTGAGGTAACCCCAACCCCTTCTTTTAGAAAACTTGTAAACGGTCAAGATCCCCACCTCTAAACCATATGTATTCTTGTATGGGACAATAGAACAAGTCAAATAAGATATAAGGCGAGTCCCCTGGGTTCATCCCCACCCCTCCTTTTAAAGAACTTGTAAACGGTCAAGATCCCCACCCCTAAACCATATATATTCTTGTATGGGACAATAACACAAATCAAATGAAATATAAGGGAAGTACAGGGGTAATCCCCACCCCTCTTCTTTTTGAAAACTTGTAAACGATCGAGATCCCCACCCTTAAACCATATATATTCTTATATGGGACAATAAAACAAATTAAACGAAAATGAGGGGAAGTCCCCTGAGGTAACCCCAACCCCCTTCTTTTTGAAAACTTGTAAACGGTCAAGATCCCCACCCTTAAACCATATATATTCTTGTATGGGACAAGAGAACAAGTCAAATAAAATATAAGGCGAGTCTCCTGGGGTCATCCCCACCCCCTCCTTTTAAAGAACTTGTAAACGGTCGAGATCCCCACCTCTAAACCATATATGTTCTTGAATGGGACAATACAACATATCAAATGAAAATGAGGGGAAGTCCACTGGGGTAACCCCCACCCCGTTTTTTTTTGAAAACTTGTAAACGGTCAAGATCCCCACTCCAAACCATATATATTCTTGTATGGGACAATAGAACAAATCAAATGAAATATAAGGCGAGTCCCCTGTGGACAACCCCACCCCCTCCTGTTAAAGAACTTGAAAACGGTCAAGATCCCCACCCCTAAACCATATATTCTAGCATGAGACAATTTCACAAATCAAATGAAAAATAGGGGAAGTACAGGGGGATCACCCTACTCCCCTTCTTTTTGTAATCTTGAAAACGGTCAAGATCCTCACCCCCGAAACCATATATATTCTTGTATGGGACAATAAAACAAACCAAATGATATAAAAGGCGAGTCCCCTGGGGTCATACCTATTCCCTCCTGTTTCAGAACATGTAAACGATCGATATCCCCACCCTTAAACCATATATATTCTTATATGGGACAATAAAACAAATTAAACGAAAATGAGGGGAAGTCCCCTGAGGTAACCCCAAACCCCTTCTTTTTGAAAACTTGTAAACGGTCAAGATCCCCACCTCTAAACCATATATATTCTTGTATGGGACAATAGAACAAGTCAAATAAGATATAAGGCGAGTCCCCTGGGTTCATCCCAACCCCTCCTTTTAAAGAACTACTAAACGGTCAAGATCCCCACCCCTAAACCATATATATTCTTGTATGGGACAATAACACAAATCAAATGAAATATAAGGGAAGTACAGGGGTAATCCCCACCCCTCTTCTTTTTGAAAACTTGTAAACGATCGAGATCCCCACCCTTAAACCATATATATTCTTATAGGGGACAATAAAACAAATCAAACTAAAATGAGGAGAAGTCTCCTGAGGTAACCCCAACCCCCTTCTTTTTGAAAACTTGTAAACGGTCAAGATCCCCACCCTCAAACCATATATATTCTTGTATGGGACAATAAAACAAATCAAACTAAAATGAGGAGAAGTCCCCTGAGGTAACCCCAACCCCCTTCTTTTTGAAAACTTGTAAACGGTCAAGATCCCCACCCTTAAACCATATATATTCTTGTATGGGACGAGAGAACAAGTCAAATAAAATATAAGGCGAGTCCCCTGGGGTCATCCCCATCCCTTCCTTTTAAAGAACTTGTAAACGGTCGAGATCCCCACCTCTAAACCATATATATTCTTGAATGGGACAATACAACATATCAAATGAAAATGAGGGGAAGTCCAATTGGGTAATCCCCACCCCCTTTTTTTTTTAAACTTGTAAACGGTCAAGATCCTCACTCCAAACCATATATATTCTTGTATGGGACAATAGAACAAATCAAATGAAATATAAGGCAAGTCCCCTGTGGACAATCCCACCCCCTCCTGTTAAAGAACTTGAAAACGGTCAAGATCCCCACCCCTTAACCATATATTCTAGCATGAGACAATTTCACAAATCAAATGAAAAATAGGGGAAGTACAGGGGGATCACCCTACCCCCTTTCTTTTTGAAATCTTGTAAACGGTCAAGATTATCACCCCCGAAACCATATATATTCTTGTATGGGACAATAAAACAAACCAAATGATATAAAAGGCGAGTCCCCTAGGGTCATACCTATTCCATCCTGTTTGAGAACATGTAAACGATCGTGATCCCCACCCTTAAACCATATATATTCATATATGGGACAATAGAACAAATCAAACGCAAATGAGGGGAAGTCCCCTGAGGTAACCCCAACTCCCTTCTTTTTCAAAACTTGTAAACGGTCAAGATCCCCACCCTAAAACCATATATATTCTTGTATGGGACAAAAGAACAAGTCAAATAAAATATAAGGCGTGTCCCCTGGGGTCATCCCCACCCCCTCCTTTTAAAGAACTTGTAAACGGTCAAGATCCCCACCCCTAAACCATATATATTCTTGTATGGGACAATATAACAAGTCAAATAAAAAAGAAGGCGAATCCCCTGGGGTCATCCCCACCCCCTCCTTTTAAAGAACTTGTAAACGGTCAAGATCCCACCCCTAAACCATATATATTCTTGTATGGGACTATAACCCAAATCAAATGAAATATAGGGGAAGTACAGCGGATAACACCCACCCCTCTTCTTTTTGAAAACTTGTAAACGATCGAGATCCCCACCCTTAAACCATATATATTCTTATATGGGACAATAAAACAAATCAAACGAAAATGAGGGGAAGTCCCCTGAGGTAACCCCAACCTCCTTCTTTTTGAAAACTTGTAAACGGTCAAGATCCCCACCCTCAAACCATATATATTCTTGTATGGGACAATAAAACATATCAAATGAAAATGAGGGGAAGTCCACTGGGGTAACCCCCACCCCCCTTCTTTTTGAAAACTTGTAAACGGTCAAGATCCCCACCCCAAACCATATATTCTTGTATGGGATAATAGAACAAATCAAATGAAATATAAGGCGAGTCCCCTGTGGTCAACCCTACCCCCTCCTGTTAAAGAACTTGAAAACGGTCAAGATCCCCACCTCTAAACCATATATTCTAGCATGAGACAATTACACAAATCAAATGAAAAATAGGGGAAGTACAGGGGGATCACCCTATCCCCTTCTTTTAAAGAACTTGTAAACGGTCAAGATCCCACCCCTAAACCATATATATTCTTGTATGGGACAATAACACAAATCAAATGAAATATAGAGGAAGTACAGGGGGTAACACCCACCCCTCTTCTTTTTGAAAACTTGTAAACGATCGAGATCCCCACCCTTAAACCATATATATTCTTACATGGGACAATAAAACAAATCAAACGAAAATGAGGGGAAGTCCCCTGAGGTAACCCCAACCCCCTTCTTTTTGAAAACTTGTAAACGGTCAAGATCCCTACCCTCAAACCATATATATTCTTGTATGGGACAAAAGAACAAGTCAAATAAAATATAAGGCGAGTCCCCTGGGGTCATCCCCACCTCCTCCTTTTAAAGAACTTGTAAACGGTCGAGATCCCCACCTCTAAACCATATATATCCTTTGTATGGGACAATTAAACATATCAAATGAAAATGAGGGGAAGTCCACTGGGGTAACCCCCACCCCCCTTCTTTTTGAAAACTTGTAAACGGTCAAGATCCCCACCCCAAACCATATATTCTTGTATGGGACAATAGAACAAATCAAATGAAATATAAGGCGAGTCCCCTGTGGTCAACCCTACCCCCTCCTGTTAAAGAACTTGAAAACGGTCAAGATCCTCACCCCTAAACCATATATTCTAGCATGAGACAATTACACAAATCAAATGAAAAATAGGGGAAGTACAGGGGGATCACCCTACCCCCTTCTTTTTGAAATCTTGTAAATGGTCAAAATCCTCACCCCCAAAACCATATATATTCTTGTATGTGACAATAAAACAAATCAAACGAAAATGAGGGGAAGTCCCTTGAGGTAACCCCAATCCCCTTCTTTTTGAAAACTTGTAAACGGTCAAGATCCCTACCCTCAAACCATATATATTCTTGTATGGGACAATAGAACAAGTCAAATAAAATATAAGGCAAGTCCACTGGGGTCATCCCCATCCCCTCCTTTTAAAGAACTTGTAAACGGTCAAGATCCTCACCCCTAAACCATATATATTCTTGTATGGGACAATAACACAAATCAAATGAAATATAGGGGAAGTACAGGGGGTAACCCCCACCCCTCTTCTTTTTGAAAACTTGTAAACGGGCGAGATCCTCACCCCAAAACCATATATATTCTTGAATGGGACAATAAAACAAATCAAATGAAATTGAGGGGAAGTATCCTGGGGTAACCCCCACCCCCTTCTTTTTGAAAACTTATAAACGGTCAAGATCCCCTCCCCGAAACCATATATATTCTGGTACGGGACAATTAAACAAATCAATGAAATATAAGGCGAGTCCCCTGGGGTCATACCCACCCCCTATCCTGTTTAGGAACTTGTAAACGGTTGAGATCCACACCACTAAACCATATATATTCTTGTATGGGACAAAAAACAAATCATATGAAATAAAGGGCGAGTCCCCTAGGGATCACACACCTCCCCCTTCCCTTTTTGAGAACTTGTAAACGGTCGAGATATCCACCCCTAAACCATATATATTCCTGTTCGTAATTTCAAGAAGATTTGAATGACATACAGTGTCAATCCATAGGCGTCACTTATGCATATCGAAAACCAATTTGTACTGGACTTTGCCTAATGTCAGGCGACCATGAGAATGACAATTATTGGAGCTTTGTTTAGGAGACTTCGTAACAGCATCCTGTTACACTTATTTCATGTTACTGATAAGTTTTAAAGATTTTGAAAAGACATTGTAATTTTCTGAATGCTATATATATATTTTTTTAATGAAGTAAACTCCTTTAAAAACTAAGTTTATATTGTCTGTCAATAAACATCTATTTAGATTTCTGATTTTGGGTTTCGTTTTCAAGTTGGTCTAAATCGGAGTCCAAAATTAAACTGTGTTTGATTTCAACATCAATTGAATATATACAGGATTCTTTGAAATGCTTAATCTAAACCTGTATTTCTTTTCATTATCAATAAGATAATACCACATTGAGGTCCAAAGGGTCCTAACTTAAACTTTTGTTTAATTTCATCAAAAATTGAATTCTTTGGTTCTTTGATATGCAGATTCTAACAATGTTTGAGTGTAAAATCATATTTAATTTTAGAGAACTTAGTCATCACTGGTTGTTGTTATTATATTATTGATTATAATTTGAAAAATTGCATCATATCTAATTATAGAGAACTATTTATCCAGTTTGAGTTATTTCCCTTTGCACAGAAAAAAATATGGATAAAAGTAACCTGTGTTTCATTTCAACATAAATTGAATATATATAGGGTTCTTTCAAATGCTTAATCAAAACCTGTACTTAAATATTAGATTTTTTGGCCCAGTTTTCAAGTTAGTCCAAATCATGTATTGCGAGATTTTGGATTGTGGGCTCCTTTATCAAATTGGTCCACATTGAGGCCCAAAGGGTCCTAAATTAAACTTTTGTCTGATTTCATCAAAAATTGAATTCTTGGGGTTCTTTGATATGCTGATTCTAATATGTACGTAGATTTTGGATATTGGACCATAATAGGTATTTAAATGTCCAATTTCAAATATTTCAGTTCTTTGACCACATTCATTTTGTGTCATAAACCTATGCTGTTTCAAATATTCAATCACAATCCAAATTCAGAGCTGTTTTAAACTTAAATGTAGTGTCCATACTTGCTCAACAAATCCGGTTTGCTGTCACTCTGACAGCCTCTTGTTAAAAACAAAGTTATTTTTTAAAGAATATAATTATAGTACATGTAACATTAAATATATTTGCAAAAACTCTCAATCAGAAAATCATTTTTTTTCTCCTCCCTGATCGGAATATTCTTTTTAGTAAAAAAAAACATAATCCCCTCTCGTTGTCTTGTTCAAAGCAAGAAGAAAGCCATTTGCGGATGTCATAAAAACGGATGCATTAAAATATCAAGGTTATTATGAAAGGAATTTTAGATTGAGGAATATGTATGGAAAGGATAGAGAAGTCAAATGTCTTACACTTTTGTTCAGGAAGGGATTTAAATTATATTTACCCTAACAGATCTTTTGAATATTGTAGACTCCACATCTGATACACACCACAGCTAGAATTGATTTTTATTGTTGTTGGTTGTCTTTTCTTAGCTTTTAAGCATACAGATGTTTTTTGTAAGAATTGATAAACATATTTTGATATTTATTATCGGTACATAAAAATAAATCTCCTGATTTATATCTTTTCTTGTTACTTACAATTCGAAATGTAACCTTTTAATATATACATGAAACATAAGAAAATAAAGGAATTTAGACACTTTAAAACTAAGAATCACATCGAATGAGATCATATTGGGACAGTCGTCATGGATTTATTTCTTGTTTCGTAAGTCGGTTTTGTATGTTTTTAAGGTTGCAGCCATTTCTGCGAATGTTTAATTATTTTCATTATTTTCATTAATATGCACTTGTTAAAAACATTTGATTGTCTTCCTAGATGTATTTAAAAAGACGTGGCAATTAACAACTTTCGTATGTCAAAGAATATGTGCTTTCGATAGATGAAATAAGTTTGTATAAAGGTTTTCAATACAGAGGCGATATTTATTTTGAATATTACTGCAAATCAAATAAATTTTACACAATAAAACCAGAATAAGTAAATCTCTCCAGATTTTTATTTGTATTTTTGAAAGCGACTGATCAAAATAATTTCATCTAATACATGGTTGTGTACGCTACAAAAATGAAATGGTTTCCCCTTACATAATGTATATATAACTAATAAAAATTAAATACTGTGACCAAGACTGAATAATGATTGTAAATTTAATTTAAGAAAATATATATATATATATATTAGTATGAATAAAAGTATACAATGTATATCCACTTAAAAATAGTTTCATTCTTAGAGAATGCCTATTAAGTTTCAGGAACCATTGAAACCGCAACTACTCATTTTTATGGTGGCGATGTTGAACGTGATCAAAAAGCAAAAGCCATCCCTTTTGATGACGATGAAACATTTGTTAAGAAACCAGATAATAGTGATCATGACAGTCTGTTGTCAAGAGCTGAAGGTGGGGCACCTGAAACTGGATCCAACATATTGTCTGCACAACAACCTCAAGGTAGAGTCGATTTTTATACGACCACAAAATTGTTTGCGTTCGTATTATGTTATGGTGTTGTCTGTGTCTGCGGCTGAAGACATTTTGGTTCGCAGACAATAACTTGAGTAAAAGTGTATGGATCTCTAGGAAATTTTAGCACAAGGTTCCATACCACTAAAAGATAGCTGGGTTTGTTTTTAGGGGGTATTGTTTAAGCGGTTTTGTAATTAGGGGCCACAAAAGATTAGTTTTACTGGTTCATAGAAAATAAGTTGGTTCGCAGACATTAAATTTAATATAAGTGTATGGATCTGTATGAAATTTTAGCACAAGGTTCCATACCACAATAGGAAGGTCGGGATTGATTGTCGTAGCTGTTTTGTAAATAGCGGCCAGAAAGGGACCAAAACAATTATTTGTCTGGTTTTTAGACAATAACTTGAGAATAAGTGTATATATCTCTATTAAATTTTAGCGCTAAGTTCCTAACCACAATTGGAAGATTTGGATTAATTTTGGGGGTTATTGTCATTACTGTTTAGGAATTAGGGGCCAAAAAGGCCGCAACAAAAATAAATATTTGTGCGGTTCACAGACAATAACTTGAGTATAAGTGAATGGCTCTCTATTTAGTTTTAGCACAAGGTTTCATATCACAATAAAAAGATTGGGATCTATTTAAGGGGGTTATCGTCATAGATGTTTAGTAATACGGGTTCAAAAACGGGGTAAAAAAAGCATTTTTCATGTTTCAGGACAATAACTTGTGTATAAGTGTTCAGATTTCTATGAATTTTACCACAAGGTTCCATACTTCAAAAGGAATGCTGCGATTGATTTTTTGGAGGGTCACGGCCCAAACTGATTAATAATTAGGGGTCGAAAAGGGGCCAAAACAATTATTTTTCTGGTTTGCAGGCAGTAACTTTAGTACAAATGATGGATCTATATTAAATGTTAGCACAAGGTTCCATACCACAATAAGAAGGTTGGGGTTTATTCTATGGGTTATCATAGTAGCTGTTTAGGAATTAGGGGCAAAAAAGGGGCTAACAAAAACAATTATTTTTCTGGTTCACAGACAATAACTTGAGTATAAGTGTATGGATCTCTATAAAATTTTAGCACAAGGTTTCTTACAACAATAGGAAGGTTGGGATTTATTTTTGGGGTTATTGTCGAAGTTGTTTAGTAATTAGGGGCCAAAAAGGGATCAAAAACAAGCATTTTTCATGTTTTCGGACAACAATTTGTGTATAAGAGTATGGATCTCTATGAAATTTTACCACAAGGTTCCATACTTCAGGAAAAGGAAAGTTGGAGTTGATTTTGAGGATCATGGTCCAAACCATTTGATAATTAGGGGTCGAAAAGGGGCCAAAAACTAGGATTTTCTGGTTTTTGGATAATAACTGGAGTATAAATCTCGTTACTACTATTTAATTGTTCCACAATGTGTTATACCATAAAATAAAGTTTGGAATTGATTTAAGGGGTTATGACCGTAACGTTTTAGTTGACAGGGGCCAAAAATAATTCTTTTGTAATACTTTGTAAAATTTGCTTATTTCTTTAGCAATTTCAATGGTGTTTAATTCAAAGTCCTGAATTCTTGGGGTTCTTTAATATGCTGAATCTAATTTGGTAATTATCATTTGGATTTTTAATCTGTTTTTGAATTGAATCATATTAAGGTTCAAAGGGTCCAAAATTAAACTTTGTTTGATTTCTTCTAAAATTGAATTATTGGGGTTCTTTGATATGCTGAATCTAACCTTGATTTAGATTTTTATTTTGGGACCTGTCTTCAAATTGGTCCACATCAAGGTCCAAAGGGTCCAAAATTAAATTATTGGTGTTCTTTAAATGTGTGCAATCTAACAGTTTTGAAATTTTGGATTTTGGGCCCGTTTTTCAAACTGGTCCACATTAAGGTCCAAAGTATCTAAAATTAAACTTAGTTTGATGTTAACAAAAAGTAATTCTCGGGAATTTGTGATATGCTGAATCTAAGCATATAATTAAATTTTTGATTTTGGGCACAGTTTTCAAGAAAGTTGAAATTGGGGTCCAAAATTAAACTTCGTATGATTTTAACAAAAAGTGATTAAATAGGGTTCTTTGATATGCTGAGTTTTTAGTGTAAATGTAGATTATAGATTTGATGGTATTGTTATCATATTGGTTTACATTGAGGTCCAAAGGGTCCAAAATTAAACTTTGTTGGATTTCTTCAAAAATTGAGTTCTTGAAGTTCTTTGATATGTTGATTCTAACCATGTATTTAGAATTTGGATATTGGACAATAATAGGTAAATGTCCAATTTTAAAATATTTAAGTACTTAAACCACATTCATTCTGTGCAGAAACTATGCTATATTAAATATTTAACAGACTCTAAATGTATAGTTGTATTGCATAACTAAAAGGAATCTTAAGTTGAATCATAGTTTAAAATAGATTTTGCTGATTCAGATATATTAATTTTAGTGATTTTTGTGCATGCATTTGTTCTATAGGGTCAGTTTTACTGGTTCACAGAAAAATAATAAATTGGTTTGCAGACAATACCTCAAGTATAAGTGTATGGATCTGTATGAAATTTTAGCACAAGGTTCCATACCACAAAAGGAGGGTTAAGATTGATTTTCGGGATTAATTTCGTAGCTGTTTTGTAATTAGGGACCAGAAAGGGGCAAACAAAAATTATTTTTCTGGTTTGAGGACAATAATGTGAGTATAAGTGTATATATCTCTATTAAATTTTAGCACAAGGTCCCACACCACAATGGGAAGGTTGGGATTAATTTTGGGTTTAAAGTCATAGATGTTTAGGAATTAGGGGCCAAAAAGGCCCTAACAAAAACACTTATTTGTCTGGTTCACAGACAATGACTTGAGTATAAGTGTGTGGATTTCTATTAAATTTTAGCACAAGGTTTCACACCACCATAGGAAGGTTGGGATTTATTTTGGGGGTTATTGTTGTATCTGTTTAGTAATTATGGGCCAAAAACAAGTATTTGTCATATTTCCGGACAATACTTTGAGTATAAGAATATGGATCTCTATGAATTTTACCACAAGGTTCCATACTTAAAAAGGAACGTTTGGATTGGATTTTGGGGTCATGGCCCAAAACGTTTAATAATTAAAGACCGAAAAGGAGCAAAAACTAGGATTTTCCGGTTTCTGGACAATAACTTGAAATTAAGTCTATGGATTGCTATCTAATTGTGCCACAAGGTGTTATAGCATAAAGTAAAGTTTGGGATTGATTTTAGAGTTTATGACCGTAACGGTTTAGTTAAAAGGGCCAAAAACAATTCTTTTGTAATTCTTTGTATTAATTGCTTATATTTTAACCAACTTCAATGGGGTTTAATCCAAAGTCTTGAATTCTTGGGGTCCTTTAATATGCTGAATCAAATTGGGTATTTAGAATTTGGATTTTGGGCCCTGTTTTTGAATTGATCCATATTAAGGTCCAAAGGGTCCAAAATTAAACTTTGTTTGATTAAAAAAAAAAGGATTTATTGGAGTTCTTTGATATGTTGAATCTAAGCTGTACTTAGATTTTTGATTTGGGGCACAGTCTTCAAATTGGTCTAAATTGGGGTCCAAATTTAAACTTTGTTTGATTTCAGCAAAAATTGAATTACTGGTGTTCTTTGATATGCCGAATCTAATTGTATATTTACATTTTTAATTTTGGGGCCTGTCTTCAAATTGTCCAAAATTACATTTTGTTTGAAGTTGAAAAAAATGAATTGTTGGGGTTATTTGATATGCTGAATCTAAGCGTGTATTTAGATTTTTGATTTTGGGCACAGTATTCAAGTTGGTCCAAATTGGGGTCCAAAATTAATCTTTGTTTGATTTCATCAAAAATTTAATTTATATTGGCGTTCTTCAATATGCCCAATCCGCCTGTGAATATGTATTTGATTTTAGGAAAAAAATGAATTCTTGTGGGTCTTTGATATACTGATTTTTATGTTCTTAGACTTCATTCTTTCTGTGTCAGAAACCTGTGCTATGTCAAATATTTAATCACAATCCAAATCGTCAAATGTTTAATCACAATGCAAATTAAAAGATGTATTGCACAATTATTAGAAATTAAAAGAAGAATCATATTTAAAAATTGATACAAACATCACATTCTAATTTTATAAATTATGTTATAATATAGTTTGAAATTAACTGTTCATTATTAGCATGATTAGATATTTTAAAAAATGAAGGTAAGTATTATAGATTTTTTGAAGACATTGTATTGATGATGAATAATATTTTAGAAATTGTTTTTTTTTTTCATTTTGTATGCCCCCGCCACCGTCGCGAAGGGACATTAAGTTTTACCCTTGTCCGTCTGTACGTCCGTCCTTACGTCCGTACGTCCAAAAATTGGTTTCCGTTCTCTTACTTTAGTTTGACTGAACTAAATGTTATAAATCTTATACACAATGCTTAATACCACAAAACACAGATCAAATTTGAATTTGGGTGGCGTCACTTTTACCTTTCTAGAGTTATGCCCCTTTACAAAAGGATAAAATTGCTGAATTTTTCGTTTCCGTTCTCTAATTTAAGTTTGCCTCAACCAAATGTTATGAATCTTATACACAATGCTTATTACTACAAAACACAGATCAAGTATGAATTTTTGTGGCGTCCCTTATACCGTTCTAAAGTTATGCCCTTTTACAAATGAAAAAAATTATTGAATTTTTCGTTCCCGTTCTCTTACTTAAGTTTGCCTCGACCAAATGTTATGACACTTATACATAATGCTTATTACTACAAAACTCAGATCAAGTACGAATTTGGGTAGCGCCACTTTAACCGTTCTTAAATTATGTACCTTGATCATTTTATATGTAAACGGGGGCATCATCTGTGTCCCATGAACACATTCCATATTTATTTGGTAAATTGTGTTAAGAACTTCGTGGTAGGTTTGTTTGTTTTTCTGTATACATTGATTTGCAGAATGCTATATATAATTTTTTTTATGAAGTGAACCCCTTTAAAAACTTAGCTAATTTTGTCCATCAATAAATAAATTAATGAAAGTCTTGATGTACTTGGATATGCTGAATCTAATTGTGTACTTAGATTTTGGATATTGGACCTTAATAATCAAATTTAAAAAAAATTCAGTTCTTTTACCACATTCATTATGTGTCAGAAACCAATGATGTGTCAAATATTTTATCACAATCCAAATTCAGAGCTGTATCAAGCTTGAATGATTGTCCAAATTTGTCCCAACTGTTCAGGGTTCGACCTCTGCGGTCGTATCAAGCTGCGCCCTAGCGGAGCTTTTTATTGAATTTATATATGCACTGTTTTGTTTTTGCGTTTCATGTCAATTAACTAGACTACCAATGTATAATGAATCTCATGTTTTATGCATGAAACACATTTTACTTGATACTAGGCAAGAACAACAATTTGTTTGTAGTATGCCAAGTTATCTTGTCAGTTTCATATTTACAACTGTGTTCATTATGAACTAATTCAGTTGAACAGAGCGATGTGTATTTCAGGAGTAACATTTTAATGGATTTTATAGAAATTGTATGGACAGCAAACTATAAGATAAGTGATACACACATAAATAATTCATTAACAAAATATCACCCAAATATATATTGGATAATACAATATTCCATACCAACTGTCTTCCAAGAACACAAATGTGCATGTACAAAACACACACAACAGTTAACAATATATGACTTTGTACAAACACACAATGTGGTTGAAACAAATAGTTCTACTTGCGCACAAATCTTCTATGCCTTTGTCGATCATTGCTAACAAAATAAATAAAAAACAAAACAGAAAAAACATGCACAGTCTTAATATCATTAGTATGACAACTTAATTTAAAAAAGAAAGTACATACGACACCTGAGTATTTGTGAAAACAAGCTCAAATGTGCTAGCATCTACAGGAAGTTGGTTAATTCAACCTCGGCTGTTGGTTCAATATTGCCGCTCAGAAACAAAAACATACAGGTTTCAAAAGTTTTTCTCTTTAAGTTAATTGAAATAAAACCAACGTAAAATCAAAGAATGTCACAACATACAAAACTGGAACCGATTAGAAAGCATTTGCACATTACTGGCAAAATAATCATTAAGAAGGATTGACGTTTCCAGTTTAACATTTTGCATATGCACTTAATGGCCTGCAATCAAGTGTAGTAGGGAAATGTCGTAATGAAACTATCGATTAATACAAATCATTTATATTTGTAGACGACCAAACTGATATCAGATCAAACACTAATAGACCAACAGCAAGGGTAGAAGCTCAGGTTCATGGTAAGTTTTTTGTTTGGATTATGCTTACTTTTGTGTGTGTTTTTTTTTTTTTAAATAACCAACAAAAAACCCATGCAGCATAACTAGCGATAGTCATCAGATGATGGCTACAAGGATATACATGTATATTAACACAATGTCGAATAATATTGAAATAGGACTTTCATGACAAGGCCACATATGATACTTAACACAGGGCATTTGATATCTAAAAGGATTTAAATAGAATAACTAATTTGTTGGAATAAAAGCGATGACGATTTCCTGTATTAGCAAAATATATGTTGAACATTCAGGGACAACTAAGGTATATAACGGTATACATTGTGTAACTTCTGTGTTGATTCTTTCGCTTATTCTTTTCTATTCTCTGTTCTGCAAAAATGACAGTTCATTGCAAACCGTCGAATTTGGCAATGCAGACAGAAGATGCCGGTTTAATCTACCAATGCTCAAAACTCCTTGATATAACTTATCAACATATTATATAGGAGTAATACGACAGATGTCGCATGTGGAGCAAGATCTTTTACCCTTCGTGGGCAACTGAGTTTACAAACGGGTTTATTTTGGTGGGGTTCTTTTTGCTCAGTCTTTAGTTTTCTGTTTTGTGTTTTGTATACTGTTGTTTGTCAGGTTCATTTTCGTTTTTTTTTGCCATGGCGTTGTCAGTTTGTTTTCGACTTATGAACTTGATGTCCCTTTGGTAGCTTTTGCTTTCTTTTTGCCAACTGAGAAATGGGAAATTATAACTTGGAAAATTAAAATCCTCAAATTTGCCATAGACACTAGTTTGAATTCGGTCTGTGTCAATTGCAGGTTAGGATTTGAAGCATACATTGCAGTTCCGGTATTACCTTTTATAACAAGTATATTAGAATATATAAATAGGAACTCTTTACATCGGTTTTTTTAGCTACAAGACAATTTCAATATATCTGAAGGTATCTTTTATCTTTTGTCTGTGAGAAGAGTTAGTTTAAATCTTCTTGAATTGAACTAATAAGAAGTATAGGTGCGAAATTGGTAACCATTGAAATGCCGACTAATTGGTAAAAAAAACATTCCATTACATATATGTTGTTTATTGAAATGGTCAGCATTTTTATGATATCGTCTTCCATCAATTTGATTTAAGAATGTGTTTTCTTTTCGGAGACGTAACTTGGAAATTCGTATAAACGAATCAAATTAGTATACAATAGACACGGTTTAACTAGAAAATTTGGTCGATCTAACAATTTATTGAGACTAAGGATTACTTTGTAATGAAAAATTCAGGTATTCATATAATAACAAAATTGTAATTATCTAGGCGATATTTATTATATTAGGAATCCACATCTGTTTGAAATCAATGGTTGCGTGAAATTAGAGGCATTGTCCAATCCACTATTTGTTGATTCCTCGTCAACATTATTGATTCATCAACAAATTTTAATCAGATACACACGAATGTATTTTCCTTTCCTCTGCTTTAACAGTATACATGTATGACATCAAATGTTAATTTAGCATATTCGTTAGAATTTTAGAATAGTCGAGGTTTTTTTTTAAATATTTAAACAAAATAAGTTTGGAAAACAAAACATTCCTGTGTGTAACAATATTCGGTTGGTTATATAATTGGTTACTGCTAAACGAACAATATCTGATTATTAAGGGCTGACACTATTTTTATTTTCAGCTCAACAATCATCTCTACCTCAACTGCTTACAGTACATCCAGTAAACGATGACTCAGGAAGATTTTTATCGAACGGAGAAACCTCACTGCCTATGCAGTATCATAATGGAAATATTGCTACAAATAGTGCCATGCCTACTGCCCGTCCTAATAGCATGATTGTTGTAGAAAGTGGGAATTTCCCGTCAGATCAATATGATCCAAACAGATCACTATGAGTTTTTTCCCAAGAAAGAAAGCTTAGATGAAAAGAAAAGATGTCGTATCTGCTGATCTTTGCAACATACATCTTATTTAAAGGAAACAACGCAAGCACTCTTATCTGCTACTACTTTACATATACATTTCATATAATACATGTTTCAGGTAGTGACTTTAGGACATATCCATCTATACTGATACTTAAGTTAAAGAGTGTATTTCAAATCAAAACTTAGGAAATTCTTACAAATAATTTTAGTGGAAATCTTAATCCCTTCGAGTGTCTTCCACATTCCACAAGGTTGTCAATTTCATTAACACCTGTAAGCACATTTTTATTTATTCAGTGAGCTGATAAAGGTCATGACCCGTAAACTCATCCAATCATCTTCTGAGATCATCGGCAACCACACGTTGAAAAAAATTTCAATGGGTCCGGAAAGGGTTAAATTGAATTAGAACAGAATTAGAGAAATATATATATATATATCTATGATTTTAACATAAATAGAACATAAATGCTAGACCTAACCAGATTCCTCCAATGAATTTAAGGACTAGGTTAAGGATGCATATCGAAAAGATATACAGGTATACAGCTTGTAGATAACTAGATTAAATTAGAAGCAGGAAATCAAGGCCAGGACCAGTAATCTATTTATAAATGCGTGTCCAATTAATTGTTTATCAAATGCTAAAAAAAAGTCCAGGGATTACTACGTTGCATGTAAATTTTTCCATTGTTTCATAACATACTTGCATGGAATTACTATAGAAAAGCAATTAGATAGGCTTTTACTGCTGTTCCAAATGCAACGGTTTGTATTAGTGAGGCATTTTAATTACCCTAAACAACTATTCTTTATGACTGTCAACAATTAATATATTATAGAGATGCAAAATAGACGTGAAAATAAATTTAAAAAAAAAGTAACATTGAGCTGAATAGAGCAAGACAGTCTTTTTATAGTTTGTCTTTTTTCTGGTTTTGATTAGTGTTGATTATTTATTTAACCTTTAAGACTCCATAGTTTGCTTTTGTGTAGTTCAATTCAAGATGCTCAAATTTTAAAATACCACATGTATTTTACGATGTGTTCAGTTCAAGTACTTGAATGATATTACAGTGTACTATTAAATCAGCATTACATAATTTCATCCATGACCGTCAAAATAAATGATTTTTATACGACCACAGGTAGTATTTTGTTATGGTGTTGTCTGCGTCTGAAGACATTTTGGTTCGCAGACAATAACTTGAGTATAAGTTGTATAAGTTCATGGATGTCTATGAAACTTTAGCACAAGCTTCCATACCAGTAAAGGATGGTTGGGATTGTTTTGGGAGGCTATTGTCTGTGCGGTTTTGTAATTAGGGGCCAAAAAGGTCAGTTTTACTGGTTCATGGAAAATAAATTGGTTCTCAGACAATAACTTTAGTGTAAGTGTATGGATGTGTAAGAAATTTTAGTACAAGGTTCCATACCACAATATGAGGGTTGGGATTCATTTTGGGGGTTATTGTTTTAGCTGTTTTGAAATTAGGGGCCAGAAAGGGGCCAAACACAATTATTTGTCTGGTTTTAAGACAATAACTTGAGTATAAGAGATATTTCTTAGGTCAAAATTTTAACACAAGGTACCATTCCACAATCGGAAGGTTGGGATTAATTTTGGGGGTTATTGTCATAGCTGTTTAGGAATAAGGGGCCAAAAAGTCTTACAAAAACAATTTTTTGGCAGGTTCACAGACAATAACTTGAGTATAAGTGTATGGATCTCTATTAAATTTCAGCACAAGGTTCCATACCACAATAGGAAGGTTGGGATTTATTTTTGGATAATTGTCGTATCTGTTTAGGAATTAGGGGGCCAAAAAGGGGCCAAAAAAAAAAGCATTTTTCATGTTTTAGGACAATAATTGGTGTATAAGAGTATAGATTTCTATGAAATTTTACCACAAGCTTTCATACTTCAAATGGAAAGTTGAGAATGATTTTTGGAGGGTCATGGCCAATACCGTTTAATAATTAGGGGTCAAAAGGGGCCGAAAACAACTATTTTTCTGGTTTGCAGGCAATAACTTGAGTATAAGTGTATGTATTTCTATTCAATTTTAGAACAAGGTTCCATACCGCAAAAGGAAGGTTGGGGTTTATTTTGGAGGTTATTAAAGTAGTTGTTAAGGAATTAGGGGCCAAAAAGGGCCTAACAAAAACAATTATTAGTCTGGTTTACAGGTTCCAGGTTGGGATTTATTTTTGGGGTTATTGTTATAACTGTTTAGTAATTAGGACCAAAGAGGGGTCAAAAACAAGCATTTTTCATGTTTCAGGACACTAATTTGTGTATAAGAGTATGGATTTCTATAAAATTTTACTACAAGATTCCATACTACAAAAGAAATGTTGGTATTGATTTTAAGTGTCATGGTCCAAATTGTTTAATAATAAGGGGCTGAAATAGGGCCAAGAAACTAGGATTTTCTGATTTTTGGACAATAACTTGAGCATAAGTCTATTTATTGCTATTTGACTGTGCCACAAGGTGATATACCATAAAATAAAGTTTGGGATTGATTTAAGGGGTTATGGCCCTATTGGTTTAGTTAAAATGAGCCAAAACCAATACTTTGTATAAATTGATTATTTTTTTAGCAAATTCAATGAGGTTTGATTCAAAAGTCTTGAATTCTGGGAAGTCTTTATTATTTGAATTTTTGGGTCTTTTTTTTAAATGATTTATATTAAGGTCCAAAGGGTTCAAAATTAAACTTTGTTTGATTTCTTTAAAAATTAAATTAATGGTGTTCCTTGTTATGCTGAATCTAACAGTGTATTTTAATTTTGAGGCCTGTCTTCAAATTTGTCCACATTAAGGTCCAAAGTGTCCAAAGTACAACTTTTTTTTTATTTAAAAAAAAATATAATTCTTGGGGTTCTTTGATATGCTGAATCTAAGCGTGTTTATAGATTTTTGATTTGGGCATGGTTGGCCTACACTAAGGTCTAAAGAGTCCAAAATTAAACTTTGTTTGCTTTAAAAAAAAAATGGTTGGGGTTCTTTGATATGCCGAATCTAAGTGGTATTTAGATATTTGGTTTTGGGCACAGTATTCAAGATGATCCAAATTGGGGTCCAGAATTGAACATTGTTTGATTTCATCAAAAATTAAATTGTTTGTGTTATTTGATATGGTCAATCCAACAGGGTTTGAGATTTTTTGATTTTGTGCTTGGTTTTTAAAGTTGGTCCAAATTTGTGTCCAAAATTAAACTTTGTTTGATTTCTTCAAGAATTAAATCATTGGAGTTCTTTAATGTGTGCAATCTAACAGTGTTTTAGATTTTAGATTTTGGGCCCGTTTTTCAAACTGGACCCCATAAAGGTCCAAAGTTTCCAAAATAAAACTTAGTTAGATTTTAACAAAAAATCAAACATTGTGGTTTTTTGATATGCTGAATCCAACCATGTATTTAGAATTTGAATATTGGAGCATAATTGGTAAATGTCCAATTTTAAAATTATTTAAGAACTTATACCACACTCATTCTGTGTCAGCAACTATGCTATTATTACATCTTTGCTCAGAATCTAAATTCAGAGATGTTATTGCACAATTAACAGAAATTTTAAGTAGGGTCATAGTTGAAAATAGATATAACATCATATCTGATTTAGAGAACTATTTTTGTGGTTTACATCACTGGTTCATGGAAATAAATTGATTCACAGACAATAATTTTATTATAAGTGTATGGATGTGTAAGAAATTTTAGCACAAAGTTCCATGCCACAATAGGAGGTTTGGGATATTAAATAGTTAATCAAGCTCTACATTTATAGATTTATTATAGAAATTTTAAATTGAGTCATAGTTTAAAATAGATTTGCTGATTCAGATATATATCAATTGTGGTGATTATTGTGTATGCATTGTGTTCTGTTTAAAGATTGTTAACATGTTTGAATACTTTCTTATGGTTGTATATTCCCTTGGAAATTAAAATAAACCTTCGTCTATCTGTTGAAGTGAAAGTGTAAGTAAATGAAGTTTTTAAATACAATTGTGCCATACATTATGTAATGTTACATCTTAATAAAAAAAAATGTTATTTTTAGATAAACTATTTTTATAAAAGGATATATTTCATTACAATACATTGTGTAGATAAAGTTGTTTACACTGATAGAAAAGTTGAAGATATTATTTTGGACAAATGAAAGAAAAAATATTGGAACTATTGATTATATATATAAAGTTTGATTACACTAAGTGTTTTTATATGATCTAAAATTTCTTTGCCTTCTTTAATTTTTGTTGTTGTTTGTTTTCCAGTATCATAATTGTTAAATACCATGCCCAGACTGAAAAGAAAATCTACATTAATGATAAGAAATGATCGTAAAATCAATTACACAATTATAATTGGAGTGACAGATTTATTTGAAAATTTTGTGTTTCTTAGGTGTTGTTGATGATAAGCTCTGTGGGACAAATAGATCTAGTTTGAAATTTACTGTTCATTATTAGACATTTTGAAGATGATTACAGATAAGTTTTATAGATTTTTTAAAGACATTATATTAAAGATAAATGATAACATTATTTTGGAAATTAATTTTTTCTTTTCTTTGGTAAATTGTTTGAATAATTTTGTGGTAGGTTTGTTTGTTATTTTGTATAAACCAATTTTCTGAATGCTATATACATTTCAATGCCCCCACGGTAGCGGAGAGGGCATTAAGTTTTACCCTTGTCCGTCTGCACGTCCGTCCGTACGTCCAAAATTGGTTTTCGTTCTCTAACTTTAGTTTGTCTAAAATACTATGAAACTTTTACACAATGCTGATTATCACAATACACAGATCAAATTTGAATTTGGGTGGCGTCACTTTCACCGTTCTAGATTTATGCCCCTTTACAACTGGAAAAATTGCAGAATTTTTTGTTTCCGATCTCTAACTTTAGTTTGCCTCCACAAAATGTTATGAATCTTATACACAATGCTTTTTACTGCAAAACACAGATCCAGTTTGAATATTGGTGGCGTCACTTTTACCGTTCTAGAGTTATGCCCCTTTACAAATGAAAAAAATCAGCGTTTCCGTTCTCTAACTTTAGTTTGCCTCAACCAAATATTATGAAACTTTTACACAATGCTTATAATACCACAAAACACAGATCAAGTTTGCTGAATTTTTCGTTTCCGTTCTCTAACTTAAGTTTGCCTCAACCAAACGTTATGAAACTTATGCACAATGCTGATTACCACAAAACACAGATCAAGTGAATATTGGTGGCGTCACTTTTACCGTTCTAGAGTTGTGCCCCTTTACAAATGGTAAAATGCTGAATTTTTCGTTTCCGTTCTCTAACGTAAGTTTGCCTCAACACAATGTTATGAAACTTATACACCACAATGCTTATTACTTTAAAACTCTGATAGAGTACAAATTTGGGTAGCGTCACTTTCATTGTTCTTGAGTTATGTCCCTTTATAACGTTATATGCAAGCGGTGGCATCATCTGTGTCCCATGGACACATTCCCCATTTATTTATTTTTTTATTTTGATGAAGCGAACTCTTTTAAAAACTAAGCTTATATAGTCTGTTAATAAACATGTATTTAGATTTTTGATTTTTGGCCCCGTTTTCAAGTTGATCCAAATCTGGGTCCAAAATTAAATTGTGTTTGACTTCAACATACATTGAATATATAAGGGGTTCTTTGAAATGCTGAATCTAAACCTGTATTTAAATTTGGATTTTTGGGGTCAGTTTTCAAGTTGATCCAAATCAGGGTCCAAAATTAAACTTTGTTTAGTTTCAACACAAGTTGGAGATAAAGGGTTCAAACCATGTATTTAGAATTTGGATGTTGGTCTCAGTTATCAAATTGGTCCTCATTGAGGTCCAAAGGGTCTTAACTAAAACTAATGTTGGTTTTTTTTTCATCAAAAATTGAATTCTTGAGGTTCTTTTATATGCTGATTCTAACCATGTACTTAGATTTTTGATATTGGACCATAAAAGGTAAATGTCCAATTTCAAATTTTTCAGTTCTTTGACCATATTCATTTTGTGTCACAAACCTATGCTGTATGAAATATTCAATCACAATCAAAATTAGAGCTGTTTTAACTTAAATGTTGTGTCCATACTTGCCCCAACTGTTCAAGGTTCGACCTCTGCGGTTGTATCAAGCTGCAACCAGTGGAGCATTTGATTTTTTATGTTTATATCCATTTTATGCATACATTATGTGAAATTATTCGAGCATTATAATTTGTGATACAAGATTTTATTGACTTTTGTTTTCTTAATGTCTTAGAATGTGTATTATCATAATATACATATGCTGGGTTTTTTTTGTTGCTTATTCGAAAAATAAATATATTTAGCCTAGTTAAATGCTTTTTATAAGATAGACTTTCCTCAAAGTACATTGAGTCTTAAACTTGTCAATGAGTCTTCCTAAATCAATTTGCATGACACGCGTTTCTTAGTTAATGTTCATCCTTTCTTCTTGGAACGAAAAGGTTTGATAGCAAACAAAAACAACAAAACAATAATAGTGAAATGAAGGCGACAGTATTTTACCGAATTTCAAATCTCGTAAATCGATCAAGAAGAGGGAAATTTAGGTAACAAACACAAAATGAAGGAATCGCATGACATTCAAAAGGAACCAGACTAGGTGCGCCATCTGCCATTCAAATTTAAATTCAAATTCATTCAAAATGTCACAATCAGGAATTGGACACAACTGGTGTCGTATAGTTCAACCAATTCATGATGATGACTCTAAACTTTTGTAGTGTCTATTTAAGTCGTTCCTTGACATAACTCGGTTAAAGCAGTTTGTATACGGCCGGAAATATTTGCGTTTGTATTATGCTATGGCGATGTCTGCGTCGTCGTCCGAATACATTTGTCGTTCATAGACAAAATGGTTCGCAGAAATTTTAGCACAAGGTTCCATACCACAATAAGAAGGTTCGAATTGATTTTGGGGGTTATTGTCGTAGCTGTATAGTAAATAAGGGTAAAATAGGGACCAAAAACAAGCATTTTACTGGTTCGCAGACAATAACTTGAGTATAAGCATATAGGATTGATTTTGGGTTTTATTGTCGTAGCTGTTTAGTTATTAGGGGCCAAAAACAAGCATTTTTTCTTGTTTCAGGACAATAACTTGTGTATAACTGTACGGATCTCTATAAAATTTTACCACAAGGTTCCATATCTCAAAAGGAAGATTGGGATTTATTTTGGAGGTCATGGCCCAAATCGTTTAGGAATGAGGGGTCGAAAAGCGGCCAAAAACTATGATTTTCTGGTTTTAGGACAATGACTAGAGTACAAGGGTATGGATTGCTACTTAATTGTGCCGCAGGGTTTTATACCATAAAAGAAAGGTTGGGATTTATTTTGGGGATTATGACCTTAACGGTATAGGAAAAAAAGGGCCCAAAAACAATACTATCGTAATACTTTGTATAAATTGCTTATTTATTAACCTATTTAAATGGGGTTTAATTCATAGTCTTGAATTCTTGGGGTTCTATAATATGCGGAACCTAACAGGTCCTTAAGAATTTAGATTTATGGCCCTGTTTTTGAATTGGTCCATATTAAGGTCTTAAGGGTCCAAAATTAAGCTTTGTTTGATTTCATCAAAAATTGAATTCTTGGTGTTCTTTGATAAGCTGAATCCAACCGTGTATTTAGATTTATAATTTTGGGGCCTGTCTTCAAATTGGTCCACATTGATGTCCAAGGGGTCCAAAATTACACTTTGTTTGACTTAAAAAAAAGCATTATTGGGGTATTTTAATATCCTGAATCTAATCGTAAATTTAGATTTTTGAATCAGTATTCAAGTTGGTCAAAACTGGACCCCATAAAGGTCCAAAGTTTCCAAAATAAAACTTAGTTTGATTTTAACAAAAAATCAACTATTGTGGTTATTTGATATGCTGAATCCAACCATGTATTAAGAATTTGAATATTGGAGCGTAATTGGTAATTTTAAAAGTATTTTATCACTTAGACCACATTCATTCTGTGTTAGAAACTATGCTATATAAAATATTTAATCAGAGCTGTATTGCACAATCAATAGACATTATAAGTAAAGTCATAGTTAAAAATAGATATAGCATCACATGATTATCTAATTTTAGAGAAGAAATATAGTTTGAAATTTACTGTTCATTATTAGATTATAGAATGGTCAAGTAGAGCTGTAAATCTGTCATCTGATGCTGATAAAGGGACAGATAATATTTCATAACAAACAGATGTTTAAAACAAACAAAAAAACTGAGTCTGTTTATATGTAGAAATGATTATGTCCAGTTTCTGATATTACCACTCCAGGACAGGAACAATGAAGTTAATTGAAGTTTTGTTTATTTTAACATTTTTATAACTTATCATGGAAATTGAATATTCCAATAAATAAAGGAAAGTTTGTGATGTATTAATTCCCTATACATTAGCTTATATGTGTAATTGTTTGTTATATTTCAATGTATTTCATGAGGGCCTCAGGGAATATTAGTTTTACAGCTAACTGTGTAATCCTCTTTAAATAAAGAAATATAATTACATGTATTATTATTATTATTATTATTATTATTATTATTATTATTATTTAAAAAAAAAATGGAAATTTTTATTTTGCTTCCTTTAAAAACTACACACAATTTGTATTACATATTTACGTTTGTAATTAATTCCCATTTATGAATATGGATAAGTGTTATGTATCTACTATTAATTCATTCATGCTGCAATTACCACCTATTTTTAAGAAAAGAAAACATGTGGTATTCATCAACTAGCACACTTATAATTGGTGTTTTTTTAAATGGTGTGGCTGACAAACTGATCCACGATTATGTTGATGCAATTTTTTTGGGGATAACTGTAAGACTGTATTAATGGGGAATGATATTTTGGAAATTGCTGAATCTAACCTTGTACTTAGATTTTGGGTTTTCAGGGCCCTGTTATCAAATTTGTCCACATTGAAGTCCAAAGGGACCAAATTAAACTTTTTTTGATTTCATCAGAAATTAAATTATTGGGGTTCTATGATATGCTGAGTCTAATCGTGTATTCAAATTTTGGATATTGGACCATAAAAGGTAACCGTCTAACTGTAAGTGCATATGTAAACGTCACATCATGAAGGAGCGGGATATAACTAATGAGAAATGGAGAGTTGACCATTGGAAAGTTGAAATCATTACGTTTGTCATAGTTTTAGTTTGAAGTCGTCAATCTCTGTCAATATCGAGGAAAAAATCGAGATATGAAGCAGACTTTTTACTTTTGGCAGTATCCTTAATCGCAAGTTCAATAGGATATATAAGATGTAAGCACTTATTTAAGTGTGGGTTATTGATTGACAGACCATCATCAGTATATCTGAAAGAGAAATTAAAAAACTTTGCAAGATGCTTTTTCTCTCTGTCTTTGAGAATGTTCTGTGTGAATTCAGCTTCATATGAGTACCAAAACAGTCGGCTAGTAGTGTTGCACAATAAGTACCCATTGGAATATCGGCTGTCTGTTGAAATATCAACCATCAAACTAAACAAATATGTTGTTGATAATAAAGGTCCATCATTTTGATGATATAGTCTTCGGTGTATTTGTTTACAAATCAGTATGGTTCTTACCTAAGTTTGAGATTTCATGACCTAATACAAGGAATTTGTATCTATATTTCTCATTTTTGTAGGAAATATTTTACGAGTGGATGTGGTCGATCTTTCAATTGGGCATGGGAAGTAATAGTGTAAAACGAAGAAAAAACAAAGGTTTTGATATTACAACAAAATTATAGATTGTGATTGCAGATTTTGGAGAAGATCTTTATATTTTTTAAGAATCCACATCTGATTGACACCGCTATATATCGTTCTTTATTGGAATTTTTGTGAAATTCAATAATTCAGTATATAAAGATTGGATATTTCTGTGCTCCATTTTATATTAATACCAAAAGAGAGAAGGACGGATTTGTGATTTTTTTTAAATCTCCTCTTTCGTAAATGATGAAAGGTACTTGTTGGATTCCCTGTTTTGCTGTTCATCCTCAAGCTTCTCGAAAGGTTCAGAATTCTGCGAGATAATTGTACATCGTAGAGTTGTAATGCGCTTCTGAATAAAAGACCGAAAAGCTTTGATCCATTCAGATAAAGTTTTTGGTTTTGATTCATCTGGCTCGCACTTTATCCATGTTCTGCCATAGTCTACAACTACATCAGTCCGTAACCTGAAGTTCTTCTTTTAGTTGATGGACTGGGAAATTCGATATGTCGGGCCTTTGACTAACAACTCTCAAAGTTGTGCATTGTTTACGATGCCACCTTTTCAGTTCTAACATGACTGAGGGACTATATTTGAATGGGAACGATACACAAAAGCAATCGGGACGATCGGATTCTAAATTCTTGTGGGTAAATGTCTCTAATACCCTCTTGTGGTTGAAAGTCTTGAAAGCAATATGCTTGGCATAGGTATATAAAATGACAGATGTAGTTTATTTTTGGAGTAGTCATGTATTGTTTTCTGTACAGATTTTTCGTGGAAAATATTGTTAATATTTATACATGTATGTCATTCAAATCCTTATAAGCAAATTCTACATGAACAAAACTACATGTTTCATCATCTTTAGACGTAGTTGTCTCTTGTTTGAATAGCCTGTGGCTAGCAATGTACATGATTATTACAGCCAATCTGTACTTAGCAGAATTTGTATCAATAACGGAAATGTTTTGAAATGGAGAATTGAGCTTTGATGAATTTGTGGAAAACAGTTACGTTCGACAATAGTGAATTCCCAATGTATATATGAATAGAGGATAACAAACCATCTAGAGTCAAGGTGTGAACTGCAGGTGGTGCATACGTTCGATGACCGTGACTCCTATGGCGTAGAAATAATTTTATTTTCCAATATATATATATATATTGTTTTCTGTTTGGTAATAAATCAATAATAAGATCCATTTATTACACCTTGTGATCCGTTTATTTGGCAATCGCCAATGGCAGTCAGCAGGATTTAAGAACATTTTTTGTAAGACCTGTTAGTCAAATGCGTTTTGTTAAAATATACTTTTTCACTGTTTTGGTCTTTTGGAAAATGTTGTTTGTGCTGTATTTAGACCCCTCTAATCAGAAATTTGTTTTAGCATGCACACGTTTAAAAATAGCGGTTTTTATCCAACGCAATCATAGGTTTGAACGTTGTTGCAATTTAGACTTGTTTATATATATATATATATATATATACAAATCTAAATTGAAAACAACGTTCAAACCTATGATTGCGTTGGATAAAAACCGCAATTTTTATACGTGTGCATGCAAAACAAATTTCTTGGTAGAGAGGTCTCAATACAGCACAAACAACATTTTCAAAAGACCGAAAAAGTGAAAAATTATACTTTAACAAAACGCATTTGACTAGCAGGTCGAGCAACTGATGTTCTTAAACCCTGCTGACTGTCACTGGCGATTGCCAAATAAACGGATCACCAGATGTAACAAAATGGATCTTATTATTGATTTATTACCAAACAGAAAACAATAAATTTGCGGAAAAGATGGTATACCGCAAACATGGAGTGCAAAAATTTGTACACCATATCCGGATTTCGACAATTAATGTCTCTTCAGTGATGTTAGGAATCAAAACGGTATTTGGAAGGCCATATAATTTACCTCAATTTAGGATAGACTCTTGAATTTTGAAAGAGCCGAAATAGGATGAACGGATCATATAAATCCAAAGGCAAATATAATACAAGCCCAAACGAAAAAATATAAACAAATCTAAATTGAAAACAACGTTCAAACCTATGATTGCGTTGGATAAAAACCGCAATTTTTATACGTATGCATGCAAAACAAATTTCTTGGTAGAGGGGTCTAAATACAGCACAAACAACATTTTCCAAAAGACCAAAAAAGTGAAAAAGTATACTTTAACAAAACGCATTTGACAAGCAGGTCGAACAACTGATGTTCTTTAACCCTGCTGACTGCCATTGGCGATTGCCAAATAAACGGATCACCAGATGTAACAAAATTTATCTTTTATTGATTTATTACCAAACAGAAAACAATAAATTTGCGGGAAAGATGGTATACCGCAAACATGAGGTGCAAAAATTTGTACACCATATCCGGATTTCGACAATTAATGTATCTTAAGTGATGTTAGGAATCAAAACGGTATTTGGAAGGCCATATGATTTACCTCAATTTAGGATAGACTCTTGAATTTTGAAAGAGTCGAAATAGGATGAACGGATCATATAAACCCGAAGGCAAATATAATACAAGCCCAAACGAAAAAACATAAACAAATCTAAATTGAAAACAACGTTCAAACCTATGATTGCGTTGGATAAAAACCGCAATTTTTATACGTGTGCATGCAAAACAAATTTCTTGGTAGAGGGGTCTAAATACAACACAAACAACATTTTCCAAAAGACCAAAAAAGTAAAAAAGTATACTTTAACAAAACGCATTTGACTAGCAGGTCGAACAACTGATGTTCTTTAACCCTGCTGACTGCCATTGGCGATTGCCAAATAAACGGATCACCAGATGTAACAAAATTGATCTTATTATTGATTTATTACCAAACAGAAAACAATAAATTTGCGGAAAAGATGGTATACCGCAAACATGAGGTGCAAAAATTTGTACACTATATCCGGATTTCGACAATTAATGTCTCTTCAGTGATGTTAGGAATCAAAACGGTATTTGGAAGGCCATATTATTTTCTTCAATTTAGGATAGACTCTTGAATCTAGGATAGCTACTGAACTATTTCACCTGACGAACAGGATGATCCTCTAATTTGTACAGGTCATGCTCTTTCGCGTCAATTTTGTACATACCTCGGGAGTCAGTCACTTAATGGGGGTTGAAGTATTGAGCTACCGAGCGAGTATTGGCCGGTTGGCTGCGCATACTGCCATAAAGGGAAAGAGATTATCGTTCCTTGATATATTATGCATTTCACTTTTCTCAAAGTACGATATTCGTTTGTTACCAGTTACTATTTTGTTACATTTTGTATTTCACCCAGATGATAGACGTAGCATAATTTCACTGCAATTTGAGAAATGTGACGCTAGGATTTCCAAGTGTACACATGACAGTTGACATGATCATTGTGATCTGATCATAGCTTGCTCGGCTAGTATAATTTGTATATTGTTATTGATATCCGGCATTGAACCAAATTCAGGTCCGTTAACTGCAGAGTCAAGGTCTTGTAGTAATAGTAGTTTCAATGACGTTTTTTAAAACATGTAAAATGCAGTTTCATTTATGCATCTTAATATTCAGAGTATTGTTCCGAGGATTGAGTTGATTGCCGCTGAATATTCTTGCCATGAAATACTCTCGTTTACCAAAAGCTGGCTTTCTCCGCAAGTAAGCAATGAAACTATTTTGTTACCGGGTTATAGAACACCAGTCCGAAGAGATCGGGTGGGGAAGGCAAGGGAGGTGTTAATGATAATTTGAATTGTTCTGAAAGGCGAGACTTAGAAGTCTTTGATATTGAATGCATATGCCTCGAAGTTAAATTCAAGATCAAAAATATCTTTACGGGACCTTTTACGTCCCACCTAAGAGTAGTCCACAGGTATGGGACAACATAGAGCAGTCTATCGACCTTGCCCTATCTGTAATTTAGATATCAAAGTTACAGGTGATTTTAACACCAACCAGTCAAGGAATACCACTAATAATAGAATTAGTATGATAAAAGCACAATTCAGTTTACACCAACTTATTTTCGATCCAACGTATATACAGAACACAGTTATTCTTTACTTTACCTTATTTTAGTTAATGACCCCATTTGCTGATGTCGGGCCCCGTTACTGGATCAGATTCGATATTATTTACCTGTTATAGGTATCTTACTCAACCCTGTAAATTACATTAAGTTTTTAAGCGTAAAGTTTACATGTATGATAGAAGTGATTATGACTCATATAGACACCATCTCACACTTGTTGATTGGGATGCTTTATTTATTACAAATGACGTTATTGACAAGGCAAATAGAAACATTTCTAGCCGAATAATTACAGTCAGAAAAGATAAACCACATTATCTCACCGCTAATATCAAAAGGATGATTCGTAAAATAAATCGTGTCCATAAACATGATAAACATGATAAAATAGCCAAAACACAAATTGAGCTCCGGACTGGGCAACATTTCGATTAATTATGAATAAATGTAACAAACTAGTTTTAAACTCGAGGACTGATTATTTCAAAATTGTCATCCAAAATTATATCTGAAACTCATGATGGAAACAATATTGGAGTCTTATTAAATCTTTTATGAACAGTGACTCCAGTATCAGTCGCAATATTCCCCCTTTACAGATATACGATGATCTGATCTGTGAAGATACAAAAAAGGCAAAAATAGTTAATGCTTATTTTTGTAGTCAACCAAATCTTGATGACTCTAACACACAAATGCCAGACATTCCTGACACACGAACAAAGGGACTTGGCTATATGGTAATATCTGAGAACGAGGTAGCAGACATTTTGAAGATTTTGGACGTATCAAAAGCTTCGGGACCAGATTGTATAAGCCCACGACTTCTGAAGGAAGCATCTTGAATTTTGAAATACCCTTTGTGCAGGTTATTTAACCTGTCTGTATCACTCAACAAATTTCCTTCCGACTGGAAATGTGCTAATGTTACCACTGTAATTAAAAAATGACTCTCCAAGTGACTACAGAAACTACAGACCGATCTCATTGATAAGCGTTATTGGCAAAGTCATGGAAAGATGTGTTTTTTTAAGCATATTCATAATTACTTACTTGCTAACCAGATAATTACACATAACCAATCAGGTTTCCCACAAGGGGACTCAGCCATTAAGCAATTGCTCAATATTACAAATGAGTTCGGGAAGGCATTAGATGACGGTAAAAAAATTAGAGTAATTTTTTGCGACATAAGTCCGGCAATTGACAGAGTTTGGCATAAGGAGTTGTTGAGAAAATTAGAAGCTATTGGCATTAAAGGGTCTATTTTGGCATGGGTAAACAATTATCTTTCTGATAGAAAGCAGAGGGTCGTAATTAATAATAATGACGAGTGTGGCAGTATAAAGGCTGGAGTACCCCTGGGGACAATCCTGGGACCTCTGTTATTTTTGATATTTATCAATGATATCATATCTGATATACAGTCCACTATTAATTGTTTGCTGGTGGTACAAGTGTATATTTGATAGTAGATGACCCCCTAGAATCGGCTAACAACTTGAATAGTGATCTAGCAAAAATTCATAGATGGTCTTTAAATTGGCTAGTGACCTTTAAGCCTCAGAAATCCGAGACCATGACTATTTCACGGAAACTTCACAAACCTGATCATTCAAAACATAACATGGAAAACGTAGCTGTAAATAAGATATCCACCCATATACACCTTGAATTACATATTTCAAACACTGGCACATGGCATAAACATATTGATGTAATAACCAAAAGGGCATACATACGATTGAATGCTCTACGAAAATTTAAATTCATCCTTGAGAGACGAACACTCGAGACAATATACCTAACATATATATAAGACCATTATTAGAATATGCTGATTTATCTGGGACAACAACACAAATCTTTTGATTGATAAGATTGAAAAAGTACAAACAGAGGCTACCAGGATCGTAACTGAGGGTACTAGGTTGGTGTTTGGATGAAAAATCATATTACTTCGGAATATTTATCAACCTTAGTTCCAGAATCCCATGCAACCATGCATAATAATAATACGAGAAACTCGTCACTAATCCCCTCTGTTCGAACAAGAACAGTCCTTTATTCGAATAATTATTTACCAACAACGGTACGTTCATGGAATCTTCTCCCCAAGAATGCTAAGAATAGTACTTCAGTGGGGGCTTTCGGGAATTGTGTCAAATATCGGGTGACTAAACCTCCTAAATTTTTATTACATTGGGAAGCGATTATGTCAATTTTATCACTGAAGACTTCAAATGCAATGAAGTTCTTCAAATTAACATCTTTTTTGTTAAAACTATAGTGGCCTGCTAATAAAGTACTTCAGTGGGGGCTTTCAGGAATTGTGTGAAATCTCGGATGACTAAACCTCCAAATTGTTATTACATTGGGAAGCGATTAGGTCAAATTTATCACTCAAGACTTCGAATGCAATGAAGTTCTCCAAATCAACATATTTTTGTTAAAACTATAGTGGCCTCACCATTTTGTTTATGTGGTGCTATAAGAACAAAAGCGCATTACTTGTTGCACTGCCCCGATTTCACTTCATGCGTGAACAGCATTTTTATAACATCAGAATCATACATTTCTTGTCAGAAGACGATTCAACGGAACTCAGCTATGAACAAAAAATTGAAATATTATTGGCAGATCAAACATTCATAATCAGTAGCAAAAGATTTGTCATATGATTTCAAACATCTTGTTCAACAAGTCTACAGTGCATTTTTGTATCTTAAATAATTGTGTCTGTTCAGAAACATGCACTTTATTATTGTATTTCCGATGTATCTAATTTTTTTCTCTATTCTTGAGTTCACAACCTTATTATATGTTTTGTTTGTTTTCCATCTAGTGTAACATTGTTTAATTTTATACATTCTACTGTTTGAGTATTACAATATTAAATGTTCTTATTTGAATTAGGAAACGGATTAATACAAGTTTACAGCTCGTTTCCGGCTCCTATTAATTATTCAATTGTAATTATTTGAAAATGCCAAATTGTGTACATTATTAAACTTGAATTTAATTAATAAAATATGTTTACACTAATGTCAACAGCAGCATGTACGCATTTTGTTTCCCTTGTGTGTTTTTTATTTTCATATTCGAATTGAATACCTAGATCTCTAGGGTCCACGATACCAATAATTTCACCAAGAGGAGCGTTGTGAAGCACATTGTTTGTTACGTTGAAGCATCTAACCGAAATTTAAACTCTTTAAATTTCAATTTCCAGTTTAATGAAAAATACAAGGACATTGATTGTCAATACGACAACTACCCACCATTGATCAAATGCAAGGGATGTGAAGACTCTTTTGAAGGACAAGGAGCGTAGCTCTTTACCACACCGCTTCTGCAAATGATGACATTTTGGGTCTATATAGTATATTCTGTTGCCTAGCAACCAGCATAATGGTGGAAATAGACTCTTAAATATGTTAAATATACAGCTTAGGGATGTTCGCTCCTCTTGTTTTTGTATTTTTGCTATATTCAGTATCCTCTGGTTTTATCAATGTCAAATGAATGTAGTATCATTAAAAAAAATCTCCGCAGATCTCTACTTTTCTTTTCAGAATTTTATTATATATAGTTTAAAAAGCCATATTTGAAAATTCTATAAAAGCCTTGTTATGTTTTCGTAATTTTTGAAAGAAAAAGGGTGCCAATGTTAAATGTATCATGTGTATGAAAAGTCTAGAGGTAATTATTTCCCACCAAATCTTCAAAGGCTTATATCTCCTAGACAACCACACAGACCCTTAATTTGTTTCTACTTTTCTAGTTCCTTTATTTATATACTATCAATTTGTAACGGTCTTTACACAATCTTTTTATTTTGAAACAGCTAACATCCTTAAATCTATCCTTGTACGACTTTGTCCCCAGCAGAGCTATAGAAAAACAGTACATCAGCAGTACAATAACGGGTGTTACACGGACACTTTTAGATGATACACGGACACTTTTTATAGTTGTTACACGGACAGTTTGTATGAATAGAATTACTCGTGCATAATCAGTGAGTTCATTAGCACTTTAGATTTCAATTAGATATGAACTTTTTGTTTCACCGACATATTTCCTGTCTTTTTTATTGAAATATTTACGTTGGCATCAATAACTATATTTTTTTAAAACAATTCCAGTATATTACTATTCATATCAGTACACTAAGGGATTACCCATTTAACTTCAAAAGGGGGGTAATGGTTTTTTCCCAAAAAAATTTCTGATCCCCAATTTTATGAGAAAAAATATATTGTGGTCAAGCAGATGACAAAATAATGTTCTGATTCCTGATTTTCCGAATACCGTATATTATAGTGCTAATTTCGAAAAAATATTTTGGTGATAGCATTGAAATACTAAATAATTTTCTTACTCAGAAAAAAAACATACCCCCCTTTTGAAGCTAAATGGTTGGTACGTAAATGTATTATTTTTTCAATATATGGACATGAATAGTATTCTGGACAATGCTGAAAGTCAAGAAATGCTGGTACCGATAAAAAAGACAGGAAATATATATGTAAAAAAATCAAATCTAATCAAAAGATAAAATACCTATTAACTCATCAATGCACGATCGATTCCATACATAAAAAGTGTCCGTGTAATACATGTTCAAATAGGTAGCAAATCTTGAAGAAAATCATTCAACTTATGTCACCATTTTTGGACGGTAAGCTGCGATTGGATCATATTTCGACACGTGTTTAATCCTGATCAACACTATTAGAGACATATAAAAATCTATAAGCATGATTTTTTTTTTTTCAAATCCAAAATATATGCCTATATATATCTAATAACAAGACAAAATTATATTTTCATGACATTTCATTCACTAATGAAATAGGAAATTCATTCTTTTTAAACATTTAGTTTGATATTGAATTCATGTATATTGAATTCATATATATTGAATTCATATATTTGGGAGCAAATGTAGGATTTTTATTATTTCTTAAGGGGGAATGGGGGAATGGAATGGCACATCCTGCATTTTTTCAACAAAAAAAAGATCAAGACTATTTATTATAAATTTATTTTACCTCCCCCCCCCTTTTTTCCATTTTCCCCCCAAATAAAAATAAAATGTTAGCTTGTTTACCTCTGAAATTGTTTTCATACATTACTTACTTGCGAAGTTGCATTTAAAAAAATCTTAAATGTGTATGACATTCATATTTTACTTGACATGATTCTTTTTATTAAATTATTAGAATCTTGAATTTCTTTAGAAAAAGACTCTCGACTGAAGGTAAATGAAAACAAAAGTTTGTTTAACTGGTATATGGCCATTTAAGTTTCTAATCTGTTGAATTTTGCTACCTCTTCTAAATGCAAAATGTGCTACTTTTTTCTTGAAACGTCGTACAAGTCAGATACAAAACAAAGGTAAAAAAAAAAACCAGGCCGGAAACAAACTGCCTTATAGTTCTTCTGCACTTGTAGTCAGGTCAAGGTCTTCGGCTATCGCCTCGGACCTTCACCTGACTACTCGTGCAGAAAAACTATCCGGCAACGGTTGTTACTTGCCTGTATTTTTGTTACCTTTGTATTGTATCTAATTCATATTTGAAATCCACCATTTTAAACATGCAGTAAATTATACATGACTTTATTGTATACTCTGTTTAAATTCAAGAAAACTGATAATATCAATGAAATGAGATGTGAACAATACGTAAATGAGACAGGAACTAGTCGACACAATTATATGTATAGAAAGAATATATTGGTACCATTATATTGAGCAAAAGCAAATGAGAACTACACAATTGTATCAACTACTCGTTACTAAATATGAATCGCCATTTTAAAAGATATATTAGTTAGTTTTGTCAAAATATAGTCATAATTGGTTCCATTTTTATATAGAAAGTTGTGATGACGAACTATGTCTCGTATATTAACTGCATTAAGGGCGCTACGTACCGTGATGTATAAGGGAAGGAAGGGGTTCATCATCGCTCCTATAGAAATACATCAGTCAAAAATAGCCAAACATTTGTTGATACAGATGGCTTCAAACAATGTCAAAGTTAAAAGAATTTTGCGGCATCAAGAGAGCTTTATACCATGATATATCAGTGAAGGAAGGGGTTCTTCATCGCTCCTTCAGAAATACATCATTCAAAAATAACCAAATATTTGTTGGTATAAATGGCTTCAAACAATGTCGAATTTAAAAGAATTTTGCGGCATCAAGGGAGCTACATACCATGATCTATCAGTGAAGGAAGGGGTTCTTCATCGCTCCTACAGAAATACATCATCCAAAAATAACCAAACATTTGTTGGTACAGATGGCTTTAAAAATGTCGAATTTAAAAGAATTTTGAGTTAAGCTTTTTTAAAGTTAGTAGCTTACTTTACTCCTGTCTGTCTGTCATTACGTTGGCCTTTAAAATGTGTTCATGAGTCAGCGTTGCAACGTTCCTTCAGTCTTATAGATATATTGCAGATTTGATCTCGTCAAAATATGCGTGAACCATTCCCAATCGAACATTTATAAAACAAAAATTAAATAAAAATCGATCCACAAATGTATCATACAGATAACGCATTTCATTGGTTCAAATATGTAATTTCATATTAATTAATATCAGCATAATTTGTTTCTATATAAGCTATAATGTTAAGTTTTTTTATCGATTAAGAATAATTCATAAATTGTGTCAAGAATATAACAGTGTCCTCAATATCATGTTTCCTATTTTCATCATAGATTTATGATAATAATATTAATGTCCTATATATTGCAAACTTGATATAAACGTATAAAAATTGAAAGAAAAATCTGTATACAACGATAAAGATATGAATTAAGATGTTGTCACCTCAGAAATGAAAAAGCAAAATTCCATTTTATTAAAAATCGAACAGGGCTAAATGTTCAACGATTATTATTTTTCTGTTTAGAGTTTAAACTGTGAGAGTTACATCATTTCATTTTTGACCTGCCTAATACTTGAAAAGTAACTGAAATAGATTACGATTTGTTGCAAGTTTTCTCTCCAAGTGTGACACAACAAAGAGTGAAGATGTGATAGACGGATGCCAGCAATCAACATTATAGGGACGATATAAAGATTGTGTTACATGTACAGATATTCTCGAAACTGTAATTAATCAGATTCAGATTAACGCTATGTTTTCTAGATTTACGAGGCGCGAGAAAATAATAGGCACCAATAATGAGTCGTGTTATCACTGTCATGATATATACTGTGTACCGCAAGTGAATATAAAGGTAACAGTAGTAAAATTGTCATAGTTTGTATTGCTATTTTTTATAGTATTATTTTATTTATGGTTCTGTATTCTTGTCAATGTTTTTACTAGTATTATTTCTATGATGTATCTGTTTTGTTGACATTTGCCTTATCATTATTATTGGTATGCTGTATTTGTATTTAGCCATTGTTTCTATTATCAATATTCTTATGAAGTATCTGAGTTGTTGACATTGTTCTGATCATTATTATTTCTAAGTTGTATTTGTATTTTCTCTAATTCTATGGAAATTTATCCCTTTCCAAACACATTGTATAAAAAAATTTAATTAATGTGTGGTTGCCAGTGATCTCAGAAGATGATTGGATGAGTTTAAGGGTCATAACCTTTCTCAGCTCACTGGATGCATCAAAATATGCTAACAGGTTTTAATAAAATTGACAACTTTATGGAAAGTGGAAGGCACTCGAAGGGGATTTTAGTTTAGCAAAAAAGGAAGATTTATTTTTTAATCATTAGAGAAACAGTTTCTTACATAGTTACTCGTGGATTATCGGATTTATCCAATCTCGATAGTTAAATTATAAATTTTAAAGTCCGAGCCGAGGCTCGGACTTTAAAATTGATAATTTAACTATCTATATTGGATAAATCCGATAATCCACTGGTATCAATGTAAGAATCTATATATAGCCACTGTTTCTATTTTATTATTTATATGATGTACCTGTTTGTTGACATTGGTCTAATCATAATTATTTCTATGCTGTATTTTAGCCATTGTTTCTATTATTATTATTCATATGATACACCTGTTTTGTTGACATTGGTCTAATCATAATTATTTCTTTGCTGTATTTTAGCCATTGTTTCTATTATTATTATTCATATGATGTACCTGTTTTGTTGACAATGTTCTAATCATTATTATTTCTATGCTGTATTTGTATTTTAGCCATTGTTTTATTATTAATATTATGCATATGATGTACCTGTGTTGTTCACATTGTTCTAATCATTATTATTGGTATGCTGTATTTGTATATTAGCCATAGTTTCTATTATTATTATTCATATGATGTTTCTGTTGTGACATTGTTGACATTGATTCTGTTATAAATGTCCCTATAATGTATAAACGCAAGTGTATTGTTGACTTTGTATTCTTTTTAATTATTTCTTTGATGTATCTGTAGTGTTCAAATAGTTTCAGTTACATGTTGTATCGGTTTTGTTGAAGTTGTTTCCATTACTTTTATTAATATGACATATATGTATTGTTGATTTTGTTTCTATTAATTTTATCTAAATTATATATATGTATTGTTGACATTGTTGTCATTTGTTTTTTTATTAATATGATGTAGTTGCATTGCTGACATTGCTTTTATAATTTTTATCTATAATATATGATGTATATATAGTGTTGACATTGCTCCTTTTATCATCAATACATCTCTTATATATCTGTAGTGTTGACATTGTTTATGTAAATTTTATTGATATGAGGTATTTATAAACAATTGACGTGTTTGTATTGTAAACATTTTTCGATTATTTTTAATACTATGATTTATCTATCGTTGTCTAAAGTGTTGACATTGAATCTATTATTATTATTCTTATATCAATGATGTATTTGTTGGTATGACATTGTTTCCATGTTTTGTTTTCAATGTTGTGTTTGTATTGTTGACATTGTTTCTATTCGTTTTTATTTCTATTATGTACTTGTATTGTTGACATTGTTACCCTTTTGTTTATTTGAATGATAGATTTGTATTGTTGATATTGTTTTTTTTTTTTTATTTTTAAGCTGTATTTGTATTGTTGTCATTGTTTATATTATTTGTATTTCTATTATGTATGTGTATTGTTGACATTGTAACAATTTTGTTGTCAAATCAAACGATGGATTTGTATTGTTGATATTGCTTTTTTTTAATTACTTATTTTTGTCTATGATGTATTTATATTGTTGACATTGTTACAATTTTTTTTTTCATTCAAACGATGGATTTGTATTGCTGACAGTGTTTCCATTATTATTGTTTCTATGATATATCTGCTTTGTTTTTGTTGTTATTATTTCTATATTATATCTGCATTGTTGATATTGTTTTATTATTATTGTGTCGATGATATGTATCCGTATTGCTGACATTGTTTCCATTTTTTTAAATATTTCTATATTAAAGCTGCATTGTTGACATTGTTTTGATGGTTATTGTGTCTTTGATGTGTTTGTATTGTTACATCGTTTCCATTTCTATGAATTCTTTGATGTATCTACAGTGTTGACATTGGTGATATTTCTTCTATTTCTATGTTGTTTCTTTATTATTGATAGTGTTGATATAGCTTTTATTGCTATGATGTTTCTAAAGTGTGGATATTGTTGATATTGTTTCTATATTGTTGATGTTGATGATATTGTGTCTATATTGTTGATATGATTTCTATATTATTGATATCATTATAATTTCTATGTTGTATCTATATTAATGATATTGTTTGTATTATTACTATAATATGATGTATCTATTTTGTTGATATTGTTCTCATTATTATTATTTTTATGTTTTATCTTTAACGTTGATATTGTTTCTAATTCTATTATTTCTATAATGTATCTATATCGTTGATGTTGTTGAAATTGTTTCTATTACCGTTTCAGTTGAAACTATTAAATTTGTGTGACACCTTTGAATAATGTTGTGATGAATTTTGAACCAAATGCAGTTTAAAAAAAACTCAATGAATGAATTAAGGAAATGTTCTACTGAAAGTTATTGCATACAACAAGGGGAGTGTTGATCACGGAATCAGTTAACAAGAACTAATCAAGACTTTAAATTGTGTGCGCCAGACTTGAATCCGTCTAAGAAAGACTCAACAGTGATGCTAGATTCACAAACGTTAACGGCCAAACAAATGCCAAAGTTGATGACCATTTAGGACCTGAAATTCCAAAGGGTTTGCTTAACACATATAAGGTAATATATTCATGGGGTAAAAAATCACAAGTATTTCGATCAATTAAAAGTTTTGTTAATAGATAATTTAAGAATACAGATGAATGTTATAATATGTTATATTTGCTTTCATCGGCATTGACACAATCACGTTGTATATCTTTTGTGTTTTCGTAATAGCTTAATCCCCAATTTCTCTTTTTTAAGTATTTATTTAATTCTTTTTTATTCCAGCATTTTAACATAACGTTTACAGATTTAAAAGGGAATTACTTTAACCATAGTGTTATTAAATGGGTGCTTTCATACTAATCCTGTACTAGGTTCAAGCACAGTTGCATTTAGTCAAGATGAACTGTTTTGGCGCGAGGCGGATTTTATGACACATTTTTTTTTACAAAAGACTTGAATTAACCAGACAAAGCTGACTTAGGATAAACACGTTGTATGAAGATGCATACGTGATCAGAATGAATGTATGGGGGTAATTATCATTTTAATGCAAGGAACATGAGGAATGTCGAGTAACCCAAAGAAATAATAATGTGCAATGTACATATCTTTTTTTTTAATCTAAAGAATGTATTATGTCTAGTACTAGTATTCTCCCATAGAATGTGTTATTCATATTCTTGTAATTTGATCTCTGATAGATATCTATTTTAATGACAATAATGTCGTATCACTCTGTTTTTTTCATTGACGTTTTAAAACAATAATAAAAAAAGCATTTGAAGATCTATAAATTGTCGTCAAAAATATGAATAATACATATGTATCCCTCCTTGGTACAAGACATTTTAAGAAAAAATGGCATGTTGAACATGGTTTCACGGCTAGCCAAACCTCCCGCGTATATGGAAATGTTAAAAAATATCGCTAAAATGACAACACTACGTGACAGAAATACAGCACAAACACTCATCATAGAGAAACGCACACACAAATAATATAAAAGTCGACACAACATGAAAACCGCAGAACAACAACGAACATCGTCCATCAACAATAGACAAGAACAGGATATCACAAACAGTGACACACTTACGTAACGAATATGCAATCTGGAACTTCATACAATTTACCTTCTCAGTCCAAACAGTTTTCATGACAATGACGGTATTGGAAGGCTAATCTATAATTATTTGGACTACAACCGGTAAGACATAACACATTATACAATTGAAATCATAACAGAAACATCAAAAATAAATAAGGTATCAATTGAGATATGGTAACACCTACGACGGAGCATAGGGTATGTTACTGCTGAGAAATAGAAAATTGATAATTTGGTTGTTGAAATCATCCTGTTTGTCATAAATTTTAGTGTGAAGTCGTCCAATATTGAGGAAAAGATCAAAGTGTGAAGCAGTCCTTCTTGTATCAGTAGTATCCCTAATTTCAAGTTCACTGGGATATATGAAATCCAAGTACTGACTTAAATATGGGTTATTCAGTGATAGAACATCATCAATATATCTGAAAGTAAAATTAAAGAGTTTTGCAAGGTGCTTTTTCTTTTTGTCTTTTAGAAGGTTTTGAATGAATTATGTTTCATATGAGTACAAAAACAAGTCGGCCAGAAGGGGTGCACAATTAGTACCAATTGGAATATCGACTGTCTGTTGAAATATCAATCTTCCAAACTCAACAGATATATTTTCGATTAAAAAGTCCAGCATTTTGATAATATCATCTTCACTGTATTTTCTGATAGAATCAGTATGGTTCTTCACAAAATAAGAATTATTATAAATCAAAGCAAGAAATGTATATCTACAATTCCCATTTTTATAGAAAAGATCGGTTTAATGAGATGGTGAAGTCAATCTTTCAATTGAGCATGAAGAATAGTAGTGTAAAGTGTAGAAAAATCAAAGGCTTTAATGTTGCAGAGATTGTGATCACATATTTAGTAGTAGATCTTTAGAATTTTTGAAAATCCACATCTGATTGACACCACTGGTTGAATATATCTCATCACAATATTTCTGAAAACCATCTTTTAGTGTAGAAAAAATAGTAGTCAACACTTTAGAAAGATGTTTAGTCGAAGGCTTTATCTGCTGGAACAAATAAAAATATTTGTCATGCATAGAGCATGTAGAGGTTAAAGCATCCACAACCTCCGAATTCTTGAAAAGGCTAGAAACCCTTGTGCTCATAGTACATCGTTATTTCTGAATGCGTTTCTGAATGCATGTTCGAATAGCTTTGATCTCTTCAGACAAAGTGTCCAGTTCTGATTTGTCTGGTTCGCGCTTTACCCATTTTCCATCATAGTCCTCAACTGCATTCATCAGTAATCTGGAGTTTTTTTGTTGATGGGCTGGGGAATTCTATAGTTTGGTCCCTTGGCTAACAACTCTCTTAGTTGTTCATTGGCAACGATGCCAAAGTCGCCAGTAATAGCATGACCAGCTTGACTATAATTGTATTTTAACGATGCACATGAACAATCCAGAAGTTGGATTTCACATTTATAAGGTTAAAAGCCTCTAAAACCCTATTTTAAAAAAATATTGCTAAATTAATATTAATAGCATTTAAACCTATGTTGGCGAATTCTACTTTAAAATTAATTTTTTCCTCATCTTTGGAAGTAGACGATACGGGTTTAAATAGTCTATGGTTAGCAATGTTCATGATTATTGCAACTAATCTATAGAACACAGAATAAGAATCAATAACGGAAGTAGTGTGGGCCTCTTGAAAAAGTAAATACAGTTTAAATAATGGAATAGAGTATAGTTTAGTTCTGATATGGTGAATTCATATAGGCTTTGGAAAAGACGATATCAGACTATCAAGTGTCACAGTGTGAACAGTAGGTGGTGTATACTTATTGTGACCATGACTTCTATTTCGTCGAGCAGAAGTATTAACGAATTGTAATTCTACAGTACTACACCTGGGACTAGACAATATACCTTCACCATCAATGTTGTCAGTGCATCCATAGGGAATGGCTGTTCCCAACTCTTTAATCCAAAAGTCTTCTCTTTGTAGACGATATGGTGTGCTCAATATAGGGTCATTTGTTAAATAATATATTTTCTCTATAATCCGGATGAGTCTATTGTAGTCGGGAAACTCGACAAAGACTCAATTTTAGAATGAATGACCATCGGTCTAATGTTAATGATCATAATAACAACAAATTTCTATATACACATTTTAATCAGCCTGACCATTCTATTGTTTCAATGGAATAAACTCATCATAGATACCAGGATTGAAATTATGTGTTTGCGCCAGACGCGCGTTTCGTCTACAAAAGACTCATCAGTGATGCTCGAATAAAAAAAAGTTAAAAACGCCAAATAAAGTACGAAGTTGAAGAGCATTGAGGACCAAAAATTCCTAAAAGTTTTGCCAATTACAGCTATGGTGATCTATTCCTGAGGTAAAAAAGCCTTAGTTTTTCAGAAATTCAAAGTTTTGTATACGGTTAATTTATAATTATGACCATATCAATGATAATTCATGTCAACACTAAAAGTGCTGACAACTAAGACTATGTCGTTTTCTACTCACAAGCCTTTAATTTATGAAATTGACATTATAATTATTATTGAGACAATTATTATTTTTCATCTACGTAACTCGATTTGTGCTTTTTTCGCCACTGTTTTAAAACTTTATTGTATTCATTTAATCAAATTACCTAATTCAATTTGTTTCTTGTCTACAAAAGAAATCCCTTTAAGTTCCATTTTTGCAAACACCTTTGAAAGTAGCATTTGTTGTTTTATGATCTCTCGTGTAAACATCTAAAATGAATCCAGATGTGCATGTACAATTAAAGATTGAATACTATATGAAAAACGTATTTCCCTGGATGGTTGTATATACACTTGTATTTTACCCTAGGGCTGTCTTCGTGTTGTCTTTTGATAATTCACAGTTTGAAAGAGCATATCGTCTTTTGAAAATAGATCAAAGACTTAAATTATTTTTTTTTTGCGATTGCATACATGTGCAAGGACTATTTCGTTTGCAATTATTGCTTGTGGTTTTTAGTACGTATATAGCACTATATTATCAATCCAATATTTTTAAGGATTTGTGATTCGTTAAAACTTGATCATATGTACATTTGTAATGACTCCGTTTGGACAACAATACTGTTGTGTTTAGCTTTTCGTAGGTCAAAATCAGCATAGTGCACAGGGCATACAGCATATTACAGCAGAATCCCCAATTTTACATTGTTCATGCAATAGTTGTTGATTAATAATGTTACAATTCTAGCCTTTGGTTGAGATCAAAACGATTTTAAATCGACCTACAGAAGCATATCGTCCTCAGTCAATATACTTCTCTTAGGTCGATATAACCTCGTATCGACCTCATCGAAAGGCTATAATTGTATAATCAAAAATTGTTCTAGTTTGTTTATATCATTGAATTTGGTGGGTTTGTTCTGCACTAGATAGGTGAACATAAATAAATATTAAATACGCAACAAAATCTCTGTTTCCGTGTTTGATTTGTCAAATTTATGATTCTGACGCCAGTTGATTGGACATCAGTTTAAAACAGGTGTGACTATTTGTAACTTTTTTTCAAATTTGCTATTCTTTTAGACAAACCTGTGTGTAATGATGCTTGAATAATGGCAATGACATTGAAATATTTTTTTTTAAATGTATCTTAATCTTATATAAGATATAAATATGATGATGTTGCAACTGTGGGGTTGTCATAAAAAAGGGGAACTCCGAACATGAAAGAAAAATAAAATCAGGACATATAGTTTAATTGAAATTCAAAATCAATGTTCACTTTTCAAAAGAAAATGTTATTTGTTATCTTTGAATAAAATTGAGAATGGAATTTTGGGAATATGTCAAAGAGTCAACAATCCGACCAAAGAGCACACAACATCCGAAGGCCACCAATGGGTGTTCAACGCAGCGAGAAAATCCCGCACCCAGAGGTGGTCCTCAGTTGGCCCCTACATAAAATTGTGTACTAGTTCAGTAAAAATGGACGTCACCCTAAACTCCAAAACATATAAATGAACTAAAATTTAAAAACATACAAGACTTACAAAGGCCAGACGCTCCTGACTTGGGACTGGCGCAAAAAAAAATTAAAGTTTTGTTGTAAGATTTATAAAGCTATGTGGATTTTTATTGATACGTGCCATACTCCTCGTATAGGCTGAAACTACAATGAGGCATACAGGTTTACATTGTAGTAGTCTCAGGTGTATGTTATTCATGACCAGTGTGTATTGTAAATATCAATGATCACGTTGATAAGAAATGATTAACATGATCAAATAGACAACAATTATAAATATTAAGAAAAAAAAACAGTTTAGAAAAAAGAAATATTACTATGCATTTGATTTCCCCTCTGAATGCACATGAAGTGTCTAGTTTTGGTTCGCTTTGGTCTCATTTTACCCTCAACTACACCCATCAGTTACTTGAAGTTACTGATAATTAAAAATAAGTTAACCTCCTAGTTGTGAACTATATGTATACGGTATTAAAAATATTGTTCATTTGATATGTATATGGCAACACAATGAAAACATGTACTATTAAATTTATACCCGGATTTTATTAAGAAACAAATCACATATATTAATGATTTAAATACAAGTTGATAATACCAATGAATATTCCCACAAAAAATCACCAAAAAAATGTAACATGTAACTAATGTATATCCCACAAAATATCATCAAACGATATGAAAAAAACGTTTATTCTCACTCTTTACAAATTTATTGTCATACATATCACAGATGAAATGCTTTGATAGGTCCAATTAAAAGTCATCTAACCTAATAACTGAATTCAAGATTACATTATACAAGTAAGAATTAGTACGTTCGCACTCGTGAGAAGGTTAACCACACAGATGGTATCTAAGATATCGAAAGTTAGATTTTCAAACGAAAGCAAAGAATGAATTTTCCCACAATGATGATCATAAAATTTAAACCATGTTAAAATTGTCCCTCAGTTTTATATAAGAATGAAATCGATCCACTTTGTTTCCATTTTTTTCAATCAAATTTGTCTCTTTTGTTTGGTTCATAGCTTTCAATTTAGGCTGTTTGATCCTGGAAGACAGAATAAATTATTGTGATTTATAACATTATACTGTATTGTACTCTTATTTTATTTGTGATATTACAGTCACTCGTTGTAAGGCATGATGAACTTCAAAATGCTTTCAGATGTGCCATATAGTACGAATCTAGTGAGTTGTATAATGCAATAAGCTTGTTTGTTTCTTATAAAGCAACTGCACACTGTCTTGCATTTGTGCTATTTCGACTAAGTATGGATTCACATGGTGGGTGATATAACAATTTCGTAATAAATTCTAAATTAAATAATATTAACTGCAAAGGCACAATAATAAACTGTTGACACAGCGATATGTGTATCGCCTGTAGGCATCAACGTCAGAAAAAAGACAATCTGATGGACAGCAACATTGCATATTATTTCAAAGTCACTTGAAAGCTTGTGGACAGGGCCTATAATTGATTGAAACACTGAAATGTACAGACAGTAATGTAACTATATCGACAATATCATTGTATATTGTAAGCAGTTCTTATCAATCTAACTTCAGTAGAAAACTTAACATTGAAAATTGCTAAATAATTCAAAGTCGCTGAATCATGACCTAGAAGCCAGGGCCTCAAAATAGTCGTCTAACTGATATGTACTTATAGTAATGCAACTTTATATTAAATATCATTGATCTATCACAAATAGATTCTTTTAAACAAACCAATTCGAAAAGTTAACATTTACAATGGTTAGTCACTTCAAAGTCGCTGAACCTTGACCTAGGGGGCAGAGCCTCACAATGGTTGTCAAACTGATATATACTGCTAGTAATGCAACTTTGTACTATATATCAATATTCTATCGCAAGTAGTACGTAATAAACTAACTTAGGCAGAAAACTTAACAATTGTTGACACCATCGTTGCAGTCGCCAGAAAAGCAATCTCTATATCTCGCTTTCCTCGACTTTCATCATAGGCGAGACAAGAATTGTAGGCACTATCTTTTGTCGATTAAAAACTCATTAGAGCTTATGTTATGTCTTTGTTTGTATACTATGCCGACTCTAAATAAAACTTATTTATTTTTTTTTTTTTTACGGTCACACGCAAAAAGTAACAAAAACAAAATAATTATTGTTACTTCTGAGACTAATTCCCGAAATGTATTTCTGGAGAGGAATCCAATTGCATACGGAAATTGCAGATAACAATAAATTTTGTTATTGTTATCGGCAGTTATAATTACTGGCAAAATTTTACATTTGCAAGTTATGTCTTTTTAGTGTGTATAATCTGGATATTTGAGCTGTATTCGTGTCATTTCCCGTATTCTTCGGTTTACATATTTGAAACAAAAATTCTATGAATAGACATTATTCAATGAACATAGCAATGATGAATTAAACACTTATAATAAGAAGTATTATAGCTATTTATTTTGGTGGTACTTCTGGCACATCCAGTATATACCTAAGTTGACACTGTGAGGCCAACACATTTTAGGTGGTACCACTTCAGATACCTGTTGCAAACAATATATTCATATATATGGAATTCAATACCACACACTTAGCAGTTCCACTCTGCTGTGTTCTTCTTCTGCGATATCTGTTTGTGTTTGCATTTTCCATGAGTCATTGGAAAAGTATTCTTTGATTCATTGATATTAATGTTCTTGTCGATCAATTCCGTAGGCAATTTCACTAATGAAAGAAATTGTTCCTCTGGGGTTATGATCAGAACGTCTTCTATATTGTTAAACAGAATTTGAATTTTGGATTTGATGAAGTTTATCATTAAAATTTTGAAGAAAAACAAACTTTTCACTGACCACACATTGAACATTTTGCTGATTCGAATCCATTGTCATGAATAGTGAACTTCTTTATACGACCACTCCATGGCAAAAATGAACGTCATATTGGTCAATTTATCTTGAAGTTTAATCATGTTTATATTACATCTTAATTTAATTGTTTAAATTTGTTTCATAGATTGCTTGCAAATCAAACATTTTTTTTAGAACAGTGCCTACCTGAATATATTTATCTATTGACAATAACAAACTATGTTATTGTTACATGCAATTTCCGTATGAAATAGGGTCCCTCTTGGAAATACATCTCGGTAATTAGTCTTGAAAATAACAATTATTATTTCTTATTGTTACGTTTTGCGGGTAACCGTAGCAAGTGCTAAAATTGTATTAATGTCGACCATAACTTATGTTTGTCAAAATGAATGAAACAATTATGGTGGAAATTTACCTGATTTATTGTCCAAATGGTCTACTGATCTTTTCTTTGAACGACGGCATGATGCTGTAAAAAGATATGAACAATTTACAACCCCATTGACTCAAGGTTTTGCTAAACACGGTGAAACTTGTATAGACGCATCTTGACTATCAGTAATTGCTTTATGTCATGTTAAACTTGTTTTCTTATTTAGAAAGTAATGGCATATCCTTGATTTGTTTGATTAAATCTCTAAACAACTTAACCACATTCGGAATGTTGAAACACTGTAGCTTTTTTTTTCTATTTTTGTTTTGAGGTTGCTGAAATCGATTAATTAAATATGTTTCAGAATAACAGTATTAAGGTATTACTTTAGCCAAAATCAGCTTTAGCTTTGAAATAAAGATGTTTACGACTGGGTCGATGACGTCACGCCAGTTATCAACACTTTCATGTTGACATGATATATAAATAATTTGTTCATTTTCTGTCAATTTATGAGTCTATGAAATTACTAAAATAAGTGCTTTTAAATCACTCATTTGAGTAGCAAATTAAGAATTCTGTGATTTTGTATTTTACCAAAATTTTAAACGCACAGGTTTAGATTTTATTAAAGTATAAGTAAAACTGAATAAAATTGACCTTTTGCTTCTTTGAAGTAGCAAGGTTTACGACTTTGATGCAATCATTCATCTGTATATTCTAAATTTGTTGAGAAAAATGCTACAATGAAGGCTTAACAAAATGATCTAGTACTTTCCTAACATATTTTTCCCAGAGGTGGGAGCATTTTTCCTGTAAAATTCAAGGTTTCAGCTTTGAGATTATGTTATTAAATGATACTGTTCGCTATATATAGATCCTACGACTGCATCGAGTGTGATCAGATATTTATCCACTCGAGACAGTTAATTCTTTTTTAATTTACAACGCGAGGCTTGCCGAGCGTTTTAAATATTTACATTTAATAAAATAATACTCAAAATAGATAAACAAGTGATGTTCATGTCATTATCTCAGATTAAAAAAAGGGCCATCACTATACATGAGCAGTCATCATATTAACACAGATGTTGTTTCTGATAACTTAAACATCATAATTAGTCCCAGGATCATTAATATTATATATTTAAAGCTAAAATAAAATAAAATCACTTAGCCTAGTGATTTATTTGTACTTTTTAAATAGGTGATTTTTTAAGAAAGACTACTCTTAATTGCAGCATTTAAGTTGGAGAAAATGTTACTTGAATAAGTGATTTAAGAAATCACTCATTTAAGTAATTGCCCTGACTGTTTATTGTTTTTGAAATATTGAAATATTGAAAACACTAAGGTTTTTTTATTGCATTAACCGTATTTGGTACTAAACTGATTTTATTGTTACGCCCTTTAACATTTATTTGCTCTTGCCTCAAAACTGATTTCATTCAAACGCTACAGACGAGTCTCACTTTGAAGAAACACGCTTATGGCGAAAAAGCCTTACATCTTTGATGATTTTTTTATTCTGATTTCACAGAATACAGTGATAGATTGAACAGGTTTTTTTAATAAGTTCTAAAGAGAAGTGTTCCGCTCCGGTTAACAATTGATTTCTAAGGTAATGTTGATTGTAATCTGATATATCTAAAGAATTTACCTCGACATTTTCTTAAGTTGCAAAGTGATGTTTCAATTTCGGAACCAACACATTTCAGTCCATCGTCAGACGGTGGAGGATTGTCACATGTTCTGGTTTTGATTATGACACCATCTCCACAAGTTGCAGAACATGAGGAGTTGATCCAAGGGCTCCATCCTCCATTCAAAAATGAAAACAAAACGGTATAAATCTTATACTTTTGCAAAAATATTTTGCACTATTAGCAGTCAGTTTAATTCAATTTTCATAAACTGAAACCTCAATCCGACCTCATTTAAATAGTTATGCATGCATCATACTCATAGTTTTACTTTAACTTGTTTATGATTTATTTAGTGGTTGCCGAATTAGTAAATGATATTGGTTTTAAGCTTTCTTACATTGTTTCACCTTTTCTTTTCAAGTAATCACAGCCTGCAGTCACATTACAGAAAGTTTTGTAAGTTGGATATAGATGTTTGCACGGTATAAATCAATTACGACAATTTGAGCCAATTTGGATAACTTGCATTTACAGGAATTGTCCTTTTAATTATGATCAGCAGTAGTTATCCGATTTTCAATTCTCATTAATATATAAAGAAGAAACAAACCATCGTACCAAACATCCAGAAAAGCACTTCAGATGCATGCAATATATAACGCGTCGTTCTCGTTTTTAATTCTATAATGTAAAGGTAAGAATGAACACTGATTTTTTACATCTTCTTTTTTCTTTTTATATTGTAATTGTACTTATTTTCGCGAAATGTGTATTTCAAACACGTTCGCAGATTTTTATTTTCGCGGTTTTTTTCCTAAAAATTAAATTAAAAAATAAAAGTTATAATTATCGTCTCGTGTGTCAATAAGAACTGCATTAAAAGGAAATGCGTAAATAGCCGTCGGGTAAACTGTTAGTAGTAAGATTATCGGTATGACTGAACTAATATGAATTTTAATTCATTCGTTTGTCATTCTTTATTTGAAGATTCAACAGATTTAAGTTTAAAAAAAAAATATAACTATAATGTTTGATTACAGTAAAGCTTTCAAAACTATTGTCATCTACTATACACACATATTTGTAAATTAATCGATAACAAATAAAATAGAAATTTCATATGGTTTAATGTAATCTTGTATCAATATTGTTTCTTTTATCTTTAATTGGGTTCAACTTGGCAACTGCTGATATTAATTTAGTCTGTATGTAACGGACTTGTTTTTTTTTCACGGATTAACAGGATTGAAAACATGTCCTGTCATCGATGTAAGTCCAAGTTCACATGCAGAGATGAACAGTAAGTTTCAAGTTGAAAGGTTAAATTCAAATGTGCGTGTATTTTTTTCCCACGATAATATACCAACCGCAAAATTCGTGAATATAAATACACCGTGGAAACAAGTACAATTACAGTATGTTGATATGAATATGATAAATATAATATAACGAGTAATTTTAACAAAATAATTTTTGCAAACCCAATGAAACTTTACCACAGATTAATCTCCTATTATGCTATTGAGTACATACAATAGCTATTATTCTCTGTGTAATTTATTCACTGGGACCTTTATATTTCTTCTAAGAAAAATCCTTCACTCATTGATTAATTTACCTGAGTAAAAACAATGATTTCTGACAAATTTTTATCATTGCTCCTTTTGAAATTTGCATTTTTTGTTTGTTTAGTTATAGAGTACATTTAAGAATGCTTTGATTTAAACATCGTAATTTTCCAGTTTTGTTATGTCAAACACAAAAAAAAAACCATAATACTTTCATGTAGTGTAAATGAAACCTTATAAGTTTAAAAACTAATCATATCTTTCATATGTATAAAACATATAAGGTATACTATTTAGTAAAACAAACTGTGTATTCAGTTGTTTAAGATTGTGTCTGCTAAATATTGTATGTCAAAAGTTATTTAAGTTAATCAATTACAATTGTCGTTAAAGAGGATGAGGCTCAAGTTAAAACTCCAACTGAGTGTCTTAATGTTTTTCTCATCATTACGAATGTGACTTAATAATATATATATATATATATATATATTCCAAAAAACCAAAAAAAGTGAAAAAGTCTATTTTAGCAAAACGCATTTGACTAGCAGGTCGAACAACTGATGTTCTTAAACCCTGCTTACTGCCATTGGCGATTGCCAAATAAATTGATCACCAGATCTTACAAAATGGATCTTAATATTAATTAAATACCAAACAGAAAACAATAAACTTGTGGAAAAGATGGTATACCACAAACATGAGGTGCAAAAATTTGTACACCATATCCGGATTTCGACAATTATGTCTCTTCAGTGATGTTAGGGATCAAAACGGTATTTGGAAGGCCATATAATTTACCTAAATTTAGGAAAGACTCTTGAGTTTTAAAGAGTCGAAATAGGATGAACGGATCATATAAACCCGAAGGAAAATATAATACAAGCCCAAACGAAAAAATATGCGTTATGCTAAAATAGACTTTTTCACTTTTTGTGGTCTTTTGGAAGTTGTTGTTTGTGCTGTATTTAGACCCCTCTACTACGAAATTTGTTTTGCATGCACACGTATAAAAATTGCGGTTTTTATCCAACACAATCATAGGTTTGAACGTTGTTTTCAATTTAGACTTGTTTATATATATATATATATATATATATATATATGTGTGTGTGTGTGGAATAGAAAATGGACACGATGTATGTATCACGAATGTTAAATGTTCAGGCAATTTCACAACAAATCAGAAAAAAAAAGAAATAGAAGCATGTCTGAGATATTTATTTTTATTCCAGATAGTTGCTACATAGGTCAAATTGGGAATAGATATATTGCATTTAGATAAAACATTAGTAAACTCAATTATTTTTAAGACATATTCTAATCTGCTTACCTGGAATTATGCAGGTTGTCTCGTTAAAATTGTGAATATCTATGGTGGTTTTTGAATCAGTACATGTTCCTTCATAATACAGTGTTTGGTTTGATGCCCATTCTTTAAAATCAATTATGAGGCAGCATATGAATGGGTTTGTGTACATATTCCTTAAATATTAAATTCAATATAAGATTAATTCCTATCTAATGTACATAACCATGTGACGTCTGGTTTTTCACATTACTGCGAAACAATTTAAATTCCTGAGGGGAAAAATATGCAAGATACGGCAACAGCATGGAATTACATGAAACAACGCCAAAGTATCATGCTGTTTCTATAGATATTTGCAACAAGAGGTTAAAATCATCAAATCAACATAGATAGAGCTTTAAGTTAAACATTAAGCAAAGCATTTTATTACGCAAGAGAAACAACTGTCCTACAAAACAATACTTGCAACACAACTTATAATTATATTTATGTTTTCAAGAACAGAACTTCTGGTAAACTTATTAAGCAGTTACCCTGTACAGTGCTATGAGAACATCAATAATTATAAATGCAAATCTGAAATAGGACACTGATGCTTAATATACCATACATTCCAAATGTCGTTCTCCGTGAATTTAAAAGATAAATATATTTTTTTTCAAACTGATATTGCTTTGAACAGTAATATTGAATTATTGAACGACATTAAAATTTAAATAAAGAAGTAGAAATTAATAGTACGTAAACAATAAAAATGATAGTAAACCTGTTGAGGTGTTTGCACACAAGAATATTTTGAAGAACATCAGTTACATATGTGCATGATTAAATATCCAATACGACCTGTCATATGATAAGATAAACATGCTAACGTCTTAAATAAACTTAGGACACTGATACACACATTACCAAAGGTTTAAAAAAAGTAAAACAAAAATACTAAACTACAAGGCAAATCCATTAAGGGAATTCCATGAATACAGACAAAATCAAACGCTATCAATCAATTGAACAAGTGAAAAACAACTGCCATATTCCTGACTTGGAAGAAAATCAATTACTATCATGATTTTGTAAGATTATATTCTATCAAGACAATGGTTCTTGAATTACGCAAGATTTCAAAGACTAGCCTTTCAATATAGAATGAGATTAGGAGTAAAATGAGTATGTATAGATTAATCAATATTCGAGTCAAATGCACCTGTCACATGCGTGGTTTGAAATCACTAGTTCAGTGTTGACAGGCTTGTGATACAGTAAATAAACTACATAAACTACCTGGCCAACAAGTTCCCTTACATGTATAGAAGAACATCAACTATATATGATCGTTATAGGAATATGATGCAATCTATTATAGGATAAAGGCTGAAATAAGAATCAATCACACTTACAAATGTCGAAGCTTTGGGTTCGATGACTACATACCTACTGGTAAACTTACTCCTATGTAAAAAGTAAAATCACAAAAATACTGAACTCCGAGGAAAATTCAAAACGGAATGTCCCTAATCAAATTGCAAAATCAAAAGTTCAAACACATCAAACGAATGGATAAGAACGTGTTAAATCAAGACAATACTATTCAAATAACCAACAGGAATTCTAGGATCAATTTTGAAATATTGAATAATATTAAAAGTTCAATAAACATGTACGACGGAAATGTTCATAGACAATATAATGGTGATACACATGCTAAACTATTGGCACACAAGTATATTAATGAGCAAAGGGTACATATTAAAGAGGTTCAAACATCCTTACAATATTAAATACGGCTAAGACTGATATAAATGATTTTCAATTACACAATAAAATTGAGAATGGAAATGGGAAACACATATTAAAGATTTACACCGTGTTCAAAATGAACAGACCTTCTGGTAAATTTCTCACTTGTTATTTGGTAAATATTTTATATAAAATCAATGATCATGAACATGCTTAATAATGTTGATGTATTTTTTATTGCAAAACTATTAAGTTGTCGGCACTTACGTATATCGAAGAACATCAATTATATATGTACGTGACTATATAAACAAAACAAGTTAATATTGATTAAAGTCTGTGATAAGCATTAATCACAATTGGAATTCTTGTATTTTGGTGTTTGATGATAACAGACTATCTGGTAAACTTTCTTAGTTGTTATTGGCTACAGATTTAATTTGAAATATTGAATAACATCAAAGTTAATTAAGCCTGTGAGATGAAACTGTTCATACACAATAGAATGGTGATAAACCTGCTGGGCTGTTGTTATACAAGTATATCAAAAATACCGGGTACATGTAAACAAGGTTAACAATTCCACACAATATTAAATAAGTTTAAGTCTGTTATAAATATCAATTGCACTTAGAAGTATTGAAGATTTGCGTTCAAAGTTAACAGACCTTCTGGTCATATTTCTTACTTGTTAATCAGTAAATATATATTAGAAAATCAATGATCATGAACAAACTTAATAAACCTACTGATATTTAAATTACAAAACATTGCAAAGGACTATCTTCAGTTATTTAATGGATCAAATATATTTGTCAACCACCTAATACTGTGGATGTAATATTAATTGCTTCAAAATTCAAACTCGGCACATAAGGATATTAAAGGACATCAGATATGTTTGTACATGATTAAATACTAGTATATAATATTTAGTCTAATCTAAAATTATATTAAATAAAGTCTGAGACGAGCATAATTCATACTTACAATGATAACAGATTCGTGTTCGACACAAATAGATCTTTTGGTAAACTTACTAAGTTGTTAGATTCTATATATCTGGAAGAAAATCAAATATCATGATCATATTAGAACATGTGACATTGATACATTGACACTGAACTTACCAAAGATTACCAAGTTCGATCTCCTTTTTTTCAATAGATAACATATATATTTTTTCAAACTGACATTGTTGATGCATTTCGTTAAGCTTTCAACTGCAACTTATAAATATTGAACGACATTTAAAGTAATATTGGTATACAAAAAGAAAGTTTGCAAACAAATTGAAATGATGGTAAGATGTTTATACGCGAGCATATTGAGGAACATCAGTTATATAAGTACGTGATCATATAAACAAAACAATCTTCAATATTTCAATAAAATAAAGTATGTGATAAGCGTTATACATAATCAATATTCTTGCAACATAGTGTCGATTATAAGAGACTATCTGGTAAACTTACTTAGTTGTAATTGGCTACAACTTTGAAATAAAATCAATCATCTTGAATATGTAAAAACATATTTAATCAAGACAATAATACTCAAATTACCAATAGGAATTCTAAGATTATTGTTTTAATATTGAATAACATTAAAAGTTTAATAACCATGTAAGAAAGACGTGTAATAGAAGGGTGATAATTCTTGTAAAGTAGTGTTCGATGATCACAGACTACCTGGCAACCTTACACTATTGGCACAGAAGAATATTAAAGAACATAGGGTACCTATGAACGAGGTTAAACATTCAAAACACTTAAATAAGTTTAAGTCTGGTATCAAAATAAATTACACTTACACAAATTTAAGGTTTATGTTGAATGTAAACAGACCTTTTGGTAAACTGACTAACGTGTTATTCTCTAAATCTCTGAAAGAAAATCAATAATCATGATTACGTTAGAACATGTTACATTAAAACACGACTACTGAACTTACCAAACATTACCAATGTGATCTCCTTGTATTCAATAACATTACACTAGACGATAAACCTGTTGAGCTATTGTCACACACTTATATTAAAACACCTTTTTATATCAGAACCTGATTTCAAATCCAATATGATCGTATAATAAGTTTAAGTCTGACATATCATTTCTCAAGTTGACTTGGAAAGCAGTCAAAAAGTTTGCTCCAAGTTAACTTTTGTACAGGTTAGGACTGCACACATCGGTAGATGTACGTGGTTATATAAACAAAACAATTTTTAATAAAATAAAGTTTGTGTTCAGCATTAATCACAATAATAATTCTTGTAACTTGGTATTTGATGATAACAGACTATCTGGTAAACTTTCTTAGTTTGCTACAATTTTGGATAAAATCAGTCATCTTGATTATGAATATCAAAAACACTGGATACATATGAATAAGGTAGACAATTCCACACAACATTTAATAAGTTATTAGTCTGATATAAATATCAATTGCACTTACAAATATTGAAGATTTGCGTTCAATGTTAACTGACCTTCTGGTAAACTTGTACTGAAGTAAATATCTAATAGAAAATCAATCATCATGAACATATTTATTCAACCTACTTACATTCAAATTACCAAACATTTCAATGGTTGAACTTCAGCTATTCAATGGATCAAATGAAATTGTCATCAACCTGATATTGGTGGTGAAATTTGTATTGCTTTTACATTCAACATTATCTAACAAAATTAAAATATAATGATGACAACACTACTATGTTCTCAGCACACAAGTATATTTAAGAACAGCAGATATGTGGTGTACGTGATTAAATATACAATTTAAATGATATATGTAAGAAAAGGTCTGAGATGAGCATAAATCCTACTTACAATGTTTTAAGTTTTTTGTTGTTAGAAAACATTCCTTCTGGTAAACTTACTAACTTGTTAAATTCTATATATCTAGAAGAAAATCAGTTATCATGATTATGTAAGAACAATTGACATTTAAACACCGATTCTGAACTTACCAAAGATTACCAAATTCGATCTCCGTGTATTCAATAGATAAAATATATTTGTCTTTAAACTGATATTATTGGTGCATTTTTAAAGCTTGCAAACTAAAATAATGCGTGATATTTAATGTAACATTAGTAAACACAAGGAAAGTTTGCCAACACAATTTAATGATGGAATATTCAGAGTTGTCGACACACAAGTATATTGAGGAACATCGATATACAGATTGGAGCAATCCTAACCCGTACAACAAGTTATCTTGCTAACCAGTAATATTGACTGGTCAAAGTTAACCTGTGACAGGATTTAGGACTGCTCTGACCAGTCCTAGTAACACAATCAAGTTAACTTGAAAAGCAGACTTGACTCGGACTTCTCTTAAACTGAGTTTTACTGTGCGTACTGTTGTACGTTTGTTTTTTCTACATTGGCTAGAAGTATAGGGGGAGGGTTGAGATCTCAAAAAAACATGTTTAACCCCGCCGCATTTTTGCGCCTGACCCAAGTCAGGAGCCTCTGGTCTTTATTAGTCTTGTATCACTTTTAATTTTAGTTGCTTGTGTATAATTTGGAGTTTAGTATGGCGTTCATTATCACTGAACTAGTATACATATTTGTTAAGGGGCCAGCTGAATGACGCCTCCGGATGCGGGAGTTTCTCGTTGCATTGAAGACCAATTGGTGGCCTTCGGCTGTTGTCTGTTCTATGGTCGGGCTGTTGTCTCTTTGACACATTCCTCATTTCCATTCTCAATTTTATTGGTCCTAGGACTGGTTTTATGACTGGCGAAAAAGTTAACTTGGACACAGGTCCGCTACTTTTATAAGTTAACTTCGAAACCAGTCCAACCATAAGTTAACTTTGATTTTGAGAACTCAGATCAAACCAGACATGATCTCAAGTTAACTTTTGGCTGGTCTGCTCAGCACTAAATTAACTTGTAACCAGGACCGCTCTAAATCAATTGTTTTTGTAAATATTTTAAAATGTCTTTGTTTTATATAAACAATACTTATTAAGTATATGAATTTTTAAATAACGTACGCATACAACAGTGCGTGTTATACACATTTCTCTTTGTCGTAGCATTAATCTTATACACTTGGTTCTCAAATAAAATCGATAAAAAATAACGAATAGTACTTAGATTGTATACAATAACAATGATAAATGAAAGCAATATTGGTGTACAGTTACTGATATTTATCATGCTGCAATATCGGCTTACTAATATTTCCTTTTCTGCACCAATTAATAGTGCAAGCATGTCCTTATGTTATTCAAATAATTGAATCATCATAAAAATCAGCAGTTTTCACGTCTCAGACTGGCTCAAATATAGCAAAATTATTTGACCGCATCAACAAAAACTGACAATATTTGAACTTAATTATGTAAATCTATATAGCCACATAGTTAATCAGTAACATTTTTACATCAGGCTGGATTGTATAATACAAATGACAGCAATATTGGAACACAATGACTACAAAATTGTGTCTGTATCAATTTAAAGTGCCAGAATGTCTTCTTTTTTATTCAAAATATTGATTCTTAACAAAATGTCAGTAGTTTGATAGCTCAGATTGAATTGTTTAACAAAATTATTTGCCGCATCAACCAAAACTGACCATATTTGCACTTGATTATGTAAATTTATATGGCCGCATAATAAATCAGTAATATTTTTTATGTCAGGATGGATTGTATGATACAAATGACAACAATATTGGAACATAATGATTACAATATTTTGTCCATATCAATTTAGAGAGCCACCATGTCCTCTTTTTATTCAAAATATTGACTTGCAACAAAATTTCAGTAGTTTTGATACCTCAGGCTAACTCGTGTAACAACAATTATTTGACCGCATCAACCAAAACTAACCATATTTGCACTTTATTATTAAAATAATAAATCAGTAATATTTTTATGTCAAGAAGTATTGTATAATACAATAAACTCATCACAGATACCAGGATTAAAATTAAGAATTTGCGCCTCAGGCTGTCTCGTTTTACAAAATTATTTGACCGCATCAACCAACACTGACCATAATAAACATAAGAAAGTGCAAATATGGTCAGTTTTGGTTGATTCATAATAATATTTTGTGATACGAGTCAGTCTGAGCTATCAAAACTACTGAAATTTTGTTGCGAGACAATATTTTGAATAAAAAGACGATATACTGGCAATCTATATTGATGCGGACAACATTTTGTACTCATTGCGTTTCAATATTGCTGTCATTTGTATTATACAATCTATCATGACATAAAAATATCTCTGATTTTTTTATGCGGCTCTATAGATTAACATAATAAAGTTCAAATGTGGTCAGTTTCGGTTGATACGGTCAAATAATGTTGTGATACTAGTCAGCCTAGGGTATCTAGGGTAACTACTGAAATTTTGTTGTGAGACAATATTTTGAATAAAAAAAGGACACGCTGGCAATCTAAACTAATATCGACAACATTTTGTAATCATTGTGTTCCAATATTGCTGTCATTTGTATTATACAATCAATCCTGACATAAAAATATTTCTGATATTTTTGTATGCGGCTTTATAAATAAACATAAGAAAGTGCAAATATGGTCAGTTTTGGTGGATACGGTCAAATAATTTTGTGACAATAGTCAGCCCGAGGTATAAAAACTACTGAAATTTTGTTGTAAGACAATATTTTGAATAAAAAGAAGACATGCTGGCAATCTTAATTAATGCAGACAAAATTTTGTAGTCATTGTGTTCCAATATTGCTGTTATTTGCATTATACAATCTATCCTGACATTAAAATATTTCTTATTTTTAATGCGGCTATATAAATAAACTTAAAAAAGTGCAGATATAGTCAGTTTTGGGCGATGCGGTCGACAAATTTTGTTGTACTAGTAAGCCTGAGGTATCAAAACTACTGAAATTTTGTTGCGAGACAATATTTTTAACAAAAAGAGGACATGCTGGCACTCTAAATTGGTGGGGACAAAATTATGCAGTCTTTGTGTTCCAGTAGTGCTGTCATTTGTATTATACAAGGCGTTGACATAAAAATATAACTGAATTTTTATGCGGCTACATGTTTATAGATAAACATAACAAAGTGCATATATGGTCAGTTTTGGTTGATACGGTCAATTAATTTTGTTATATTTGAGCCAGTCTGAGATGTGAAAAATGCCGATTTTTGGTGTTGATTCAATTATTTTAATAAAAAAAAAGAACATGCTTGCGCTGTTTATTGGTGCAGAAAAAGAAATATTAGAAAGCCGACCATAAACATGATAAATAACAGTAACTGTACAACAATATTGCTTTCAATTATCATTATTTGTTTATGTGATCTTAAGTCCTATTCGTAATAGGGATTGTTTATCGATGTTATCTGATAACCAAGTTTATAAGATTAATGCCACATTTTAAAACCGATTAGAACTTTCAACATTTTATATAAAATAAATGTATATACGACTTTAAAAATTTGATATTTATTAGAATATATATTCAATGCCCGTTAGCATTGTAACCAATGTCGTTTTCAATTGGTAGAAAGGCAGATCATGGATAAATTTTTATTGTACGATTAAAAGTTTTATGCGTATATTTTTTTAAAAACATGTATTTAATCTATATTGTTTATATCATGGAAATATTATATTGACCTTACTTTCTATGTTTATACTAAGAAACAAGTAAATTTAGTGTTGAGTAGACCAGCCAAAAGTTACCTTGAGATCAGGTCTGGTTCGATCTGAGTGGTCAAAATCAAAGTAAACTTATGTTAAGTTATGGCAGTACCGGTTATGAAGTTATCTTATATGAATAGCGGACCTGTTTCCAAGTTAAATTTTTCGGCAGACATAAAACAGTCCTAGGACCAAGTCCGCTTTTATTGTTAACTTAATTGTGGTTATATGACTGGTCAGAGCAGTCCTAAATCCTTTCACAGGCAACTTTGACCAGTCACAATGACTAGTTATCAAGTTACCTTGCTGTACAGGTTAGGACTGCACCCATCTGTAGGTCTAGTTTACCAACGACGAAGTTAAATTGCTTTTCTGCTTAAAATTTCTGAAGTTAACTTGATAAGCAGTCAAAACGTCTACTTCAAGTTAACTTCTGTACAGGTTAGGACTGCACACATCTGTAGATCTACGTGATTACCTAAACAAAACAATCTTTAATAAAACAAAGTTTGTGTTAAGAATTAATCACAATAATATTACAATTCTTGTATCTTGGTGTTTGATGATAACAGACTATCTGGTAAACTAACTTAGTTGGCTACAACTTTGAAATAAAAGCAGTCATCTTGATTATGTATATCAACAACACAGGGTACAAGTGAACAAGGTAGAAAATTCCACAGAGCATTTGATAAGTTTAAGTCTGATATAAATATCTATTGCACTTACAATTCAAGTCAGGAATATGACAGTTGTTATCCCTTCGTTTGATGTGTTTCAGCTTTTGATTTTGCTATTTGATTAGCGACTTTCCATTTTAGATTTTACATGGAGTTCAGTATTTTTGTGATTTCACTTTTTACAAATATTGAAGATTTGTGTTCAATTTTGATATACCTCTTTGACAACTTTCCCACGTGTTAGTCAGTCAATATCTAATAGAAAATCAACGATTATGAATATACTTAATAAACCTACTGATATTCAAATTGCCAAACATTTCAAAGGTCTCTAGTAAATTAATGTAATTTTAATTGCTTCAAAAGTCATAGTTAAATAGTGACATAGTTAAACTTGAATGATATCAAAACTGCTGAGTTCTTGGCACATACGTATATTGAAGATATGTTTGTAAATGATTAAATATATAATATAATCCAAAATAAAATAAAGTCTGAGATGAGCATAATTATTACTTACAATATTTCAAGATTCGTGTTCGAAAACAACAGATCTTTTGGTAAATTTACTAAGTTGTTAGATCCCATATATCTGAAGGAAAATCAATTATCATGATTATATAAGAACATATGGCATACAAAAACCTGATACTGAACTTACCAAAGATTTTCAAATTCCATCTCCTTGTACATGTTATATTTAATCGATCAAATATATTTATCTTTAAAGAGAAAATTCTTGATTTTTTACTTATAATCTTATTATGTTCATAATAACATACAAAACACATACACCAAATTGTATCTATATATAAACAATAATAAAGAAGAATATTGGAAATTATTAATTGCCTTTATTGGAATATACCAGTCTATTATGGTGACGTACTTTTAAACTGGGGCATGCCGGGAATGGAATTGATATCAATTCAAGTCTTGCTCGTTTATCATTTAAAAAATATGTTAAAGCTCATCGATGACTGTTTTGAAAAGCTATTAACCAACTCCTAATCCAAATAATAAAACGAACAGCCGTGCAACATCTCTAAATTCTTATGGTAACGGCAGATATATATTTCATGGATTTCTATTGTGCTTATAGTAATAAAAGTTAATCGTACAATAAAATTATTTTGTTAAAAAGAAAAGTTCTGACGGATATGTTGAATGAACATATATAACTGATAATTTGATGACAATGAATGCATGTTTTCTGACTTTTTAATTCAGTCTAGCAAACATTTCCCCGCTAGTCGTGGTTAAATTCCCAGTAAAAAAAGTTAGCATTCTGTGAATCTATTCTGTTGATCTTCATTCGAGTGTATTTAAGACTCCAGGGTTCACCTGTCCAAGTGTGAATAACATCTCGTAAGGATGATAAGAGAGAATTGCGAGTTTCAAACACAAAAAATAAAGAAGGAATTAAATCATTTGGGGAGGGAGGCGAGATGGTGGCAAAATACCTGGATCACCGTTGTATATTTTTTTGATACTTTGTGTAAGCTCAGTTTTAAATAAATTATGCCAGATGAATATTTTATTGTGATGATAAACTACTGAATTTAATCTTAATTGAATAATTTTATAAACAGAAATGGCCCCCAAAAAAGAGTGTAAACTAAGAAATGTACTAAATGTGCATACAATATTATCAATTGCATTTATATCTGTGTTTATTTTACTTTATTTACGGAAATCTTTTACTCTATCGGAATTCTTTCACTTGTATTAAAATCTGGCGATGTATATTTAAAATGCGACCTGGTGAAAAATATCGAAAACTACCTAAATGGTAAAGTGTTCAATTGAAAAAATAAAACCGTTTGAGAACAATGTGCATGATTATCGGTATTATTTCTGTACGACTGTTCTTTTGATCTTTATCCGAGTATTCACGTATATAAAACAAAAATAATTTAATATTCAGAGGGGAGACAGGGTGGCAAATACATTGATTTCCGTGGAATATTTTTTTTATCTTTTGCGTTTGCTCCATTGCCAATTATGTAATAAATCATGAAATATTAAACATGTATTTTACAGAATAATGATTTGGTAAATTAAAGATGTAAAGAAAAGGACAAAATAGCATTGAAATAATTTGGTACCTCTGAAGCGCTGTTCACTAACCCAATCGGGAACCCTTTTATTAAAGTATTTGAAAATTGCCGTGTAAAATAAAAAAAAAATGTATAATTTTTTTTTCAATATTGGTGTATTAGACCTATAACGTGTCCGACTTTTACGGTGCATTCAAAGTGACTATCGCACCTACAGCGGTTTCACCCGGAGTCTCAGTAAAAAAATCTTGTAAAGATCCAAATAATTACTTTTTAACAGAATGTCGATAACACGGTTATATCAATAATAGAATAAAGTATAAAAACAAGCTTATTAGATAATTAAGGTTTCCGTTATTGCTTATTGTTTAAGAAAACAATTCTTGATCAAAATTTTTTAATATTGATCATATGAATAACTTTTATTCACTTTATTCTATTTATATGAATTGGAGCGTATTTTTTCATAATAAGAAGATTTATATATGGTTGCTAAAATTGTCTGTTGTCTTTGTCGTGGTTAATAGCATGGGTACAAACGTACGACATATATATATATATATAATGTCTAAAAATAGCAACAATCAACATTCAATCTATTTAGGCGTGGATCAGTTTGTGAAAATAAACTGATACAGTTACTGAATAAAAATTATATAAATGTCTAAGAATATAACTTAAACACGCTAATTAATACATAAAAAAGTTCTATTAGATTTTTAAATAGAAATACGCAATATTTCGCTTAACAAATTAGCTTCATCAGGCGTGTGCATCTCTCAAGGTGAAATCGGATGCATGACAAAAAATATTTTTGTAGCTTGAACTACACAAAATTTGAGTAAAAGTTTAACATATTTATTGATGTTCAAAAAATTGTATGAATTTCTATGAATTAATTTGTATGATTCCAAGATTGTTATTTAGATTTGTTTTTAAACCTTTTTTCGTCTCTCTCATTGAGTCCATCAGGTTCAAGAGTTCGTAACTGGTGCATCCAAAATCCCTTTCTCTTTTGTCTTCCTTGCATACCCCAATTTTGGTTTTTTCAATGATTTGAAATGTGACGTTTTCAAAATCATGCTCTGCTCTTAAAAGATGTCTTGTGATTGGGCAGTTTCTTTCTTTTGTATAAAAAGGCCGATGGTTATTTAGTCGGATGTTAAATGATGTTTCTGTTTCACCAACATATTGCAACTTGCAAGTTCCACACGTTAGAACATAAATGCAATTTTGCGTTTTCAATTTGATGTTATAAATATGTTGTATCTTTTCTTTGTGACTGTGCTGACGAATTGGGTTTCGATGTTGGCGACTTTGCAGTACTTACAATTGCCCCTTCCGCATGGTTTATAACCTCCTATTGTCGATATCTCCTGTTTAGATAATTTAGATGTTACTAGATTATCTTTGAGGTTTTTTGGTCTACGGTAAGCCATGACGGGAGGTGATGGAAAAATCTCTTTTAAGGAAGGATCATTTTCAATAAGACGCCAGTGTTTGTGGTCAATAGACGAAAGATTTGTCAGGTCAGGATGAAAGCTGACAACAAATGGAATTTTATTTGTCTGGGCCGTCTTCTCTTTGTATTCAAGCAGGTTTGTTCGGTCTTTTTCTTTTGCTTTACAGAAAGCTTCAGAAATATTATTGTTCTTATAACCTCTTGATTTAAGTTGCTGTCTGAGTTGTCCCAAACGGTGGTTTAATTTGGATTCCAATGAACAAATCCGTTTTAACCTGATGGCTTGGCTGTACGGGATGCTCCGGGAACAGTGTTTTGGGTGACAACTCTCCGGAGAGAGAAATTGGTGTTTATCCGTTTTTTTGGTGTGAAGGTCGGTTGTCATGACTCCGTTTTCTAAAGTTATGGTGGTGTCGAGAAACGCAATTTTCTCATTTGAAACTTCAGATGTGAACTTTATAGATTGATGACAGTTATTACAGAAATCAAGAAATTCTTGCAGACGTTCTGCAGTTTCGTTCCATTTGATGTCGATGTCATCAATATAACGGAGCCAAGACAAGGGTTTGTATGGTACACTCGAAAGGATGCGTTCTTTGAGACTCCCCATGAACATGTTGGCAAAAGAAGGTGCCATTTTGGTTCCCATACTGGTACCGTCAATCTGCAAGTAGTGCTGGTCGTTGAATACAAAATTGTTGTTTTCGAGCACTAGTTTCAGCAACTGAACCAGACAGTCTGTTGGGGGATGTTTATCCTTACGATTGTTCCATACTTGTTCACAAGCGGCTACTCCTTCATTTTTCGGAATATTGGTGTATAAAGAAGACACATCCATCGATACCAAAATTGTGTTGTTTGGTAAGGGATTTAATGAATCCACTTTCTTCAAATAATCTGTTGTATCTTGAATGTAGGATGGCATTGTTCTAACATGTGATCTAAGATGGTGATCCACGAATTCAGATATTTTTTCGGTTGGATGGCCATTGCCAGATACTATCGGTCTTCCAGGAATCCCTTCTTTATGAAGTTTTGGAAGCAAGTAAAATCGACCGGCTGTGCAGATGTCATCAGGCCGTAGATAGTCGTACGTGTCGTCATCTATGCGTTGTTTGCTGTTCATATCTGAAAGGACCTCATTAATTTGTTTGCTTATTTCTTTTGTAGGATCACATTCTAATTGTTTGTAAAATTTGATGTTTGAAAGCGTGAAAACGTCATATTTCAAATCATTGAGAAAACCCAAAATTGGGATACACAAGGAAGGCAAAAGAGAAAGGGATTTTGGGTGCACCAGTTACGAATTCTTGAACCTGATGGGCTCAATGAGAGAGACGAAAAAAGATTTAAAAACAAATCTAAATAACAATCTTGAAATCATACAAATTAATTTATAGAAATTCATACAATTTATTGAACATCAAGAAATATGTTAAACTTTTACTCCAACTTTATGTAGTTGTAGCCACAAACATATATATTTTTTATAGAACATCAATAAATATGTTAAACTTTTACTCAAATTTTGTGTAGTTCAAGCTACAAAAATATATTTTGTCATGCATCCGATTTCACCTTGAGAGAAGCACACGCCTGATGAAGCTAATTTGTTTAGCGAAATATTGCGTATTTCTATTTAAAATCTAATAGAACTTTTTTATGTATTAATTAGCGTGTTTAAGTTATATTCTTAGACATTTATATATATATATATATATATATATATAAACAGAAAAGTGGGTCGATGCTTTCAGCATACGAGCTACATGTAGTAAATACTATTCACCGTTTTCTGGTTGACATGCAATTTACTCAAAAGTGAAGCGCTAAAAAGTGCTATAGGAAAGGAAGACGCTCACTTATTTAACAATAAATAAACAGAAAATGTTCCATTGTCTGTTGACCTGCAGAACACAGAATGATGGACCATTTAAAGTATACACAGAAGAGTAAATAGTTAAAATAAAAAAAAAATACAGTATAAAGAACTGCGCTGCTGTCTTTGTTGTGGCTAGTAGCACATGTACAAAAGTGAGAGGTTTATATACATACGCAGTGATAGTTTTCGAATTCACTTTGACGTGCAATAACTAAAACGTGAAGCGATAAATAAATGACTAAGAAAAGTACGACGCTCTCTCGATAACATGAAATAAACAGAAAATGGGGCCATTGTTTGTTGACCTGCATAACACAGAAAGATGGACCGTTAAATGCACAGATAAATAGATAGCTGAAGAAAAATAAACAGGACAAACGTAGCTAAATAAAAAGCCACACTTGACATTTGGGAATATTTTATCTGAGGGACAAATTCAAGTTTTACAAAATATCTCACATTAAAAATAAAAAGACAAATTTGTTAAAAAGACAAATTTACTTAAATTATTGCTAACAAATCAAATTGGCTTCATGGTGCCCACAACTATATGCCTTGTACGATTTAAATTTGTAAAGTCTTCATTTAACAATGGTAATGGACAATTTTCAAAAGTTTAAAATGAATAGTTCTATAGTAAAAAGTAAGAAGTTAAAGACGTTTCTCTTATACATGTATTTTCAAACAATTGTAATGTTAATTGCGACGTATTGCACACGCTCAATTTGATATTTGCATGATTTCATTTTTCATATCTTGTATATTACTATCAGCGTCGAAAAGGTGTACATAGGATACACATTACATCTGGCAGCATTAGGAATGGCATGTTTCATAAATTTTACCTGTGCACACCTGGTTTACTAAGCAGGAAAGCGATCACGCATGGATAACCGCATTGTGTAATGGTATGCCCGCCAGAAACTCGCTAGAATACCCGAATGTATAACTTTGACATGAGCTCTGGCATTAATTAATTATATTATGCCGATTATCAAATAAGGAAATAATCCGAATAAATATATTACATAGAAAGTTGGGTAAACAGAAACACATCAACGACATATTGACACGGAATGATACTCCGGTACGCCATGTTTGTTGTTGGACTTTGTGGTATTTAGATATCATGTGATCATTTGTATCGAGATGTCATCAAGGTGGCGGCATGTCGAAAATCGATAGTCGGATTTTCAAATCCAATTTGATCACATATTTAGGAGAATAAAATATTAGTATGAATGCAAATGTGCATATTTTGTATCGAAAAAACATCAAATTTTAATTGTGTGCGAAATTTCCTTTTTAATTGACATTGTTGGTGCATTTTTGTAAGATTTTAACTGCAACCTATAAATATTGAGCGACATTTAAAGACAGATTGGTATGTAAAAAGGTAGTTTGCGAACAAATTGAAATGACGGTACACCTTCTGAGATGTTGACACACAAGCATATTGAGGAACATCAGTTATATATGTACGTGATTATATAAACAAAACAATCTTTAATAAAAGTAAGTATGTGATAAGCATTAATCACAATTACAATTCTTGCAACGTAGTGTTCGATGATCACAGACTATCTGGCAAACTTACGGTATTGGCACAGAAGTATACAAAAAAACACATGGTACATATGAGCGAGGTTAAAAATTCCAAACACAATTCAAATCAGATATAAATATTAATTCTACTTACAATTCCACAAGATTCGTATTCGACAAAAACAGATCTTTTGGTAAACTTACTAACATGTTATTCTCTAAATTTCTGGAAGAAAATCAAGTATCATGATTACGTAAGAACATGTTACATTAAAGCACTAATACTGAACTTACTAAAGATTACCAATTTGATATCCTCGTATTTAATAATTTGATAATGGTGATAAACCTGCTGAGCTTTTGGCATACAAGTATATTAAAACCCCTTTATATAGGAACATGATGAACACTGATCTAATATAATCTTTTAGTAAGTTCAAGTCTGACATATTGAAGATTTGTGTTAAACATGTTCAATGTTAATTGACCTTCTGGTAAATTTCTAACTTGTTATTCAGTAAATATCTAATAGAACATTAATGATCAAGAACATACTTAGTTAACCTACTTATTTTCAAATTACCAAACATTTCAAAGGTTGAACTTCAGTTATTCAATAGATAAAATATATTATTTCTTTAAACTGACATTGTTGATGCATTTATTTAAGCTTTCAACTGCAACCTATACATATTGAGCGACATTTAAAGTAAGATTAGTATGCAAAAAGGTAGTTTGCGAACAAATTGAAATGATGGCAAACCTTCTGATTTATTGATATACAACATATTGAGGAACATCAGTTATATATGTACGTGTTCATATAAACAAAACAATCTTTAATAAAATAAAGTCTGTCATCAGCATTCATCATAATTACAATTCTTGTAACTTAGTAGTCGATGATAACAGACGATCTGGTACACTTACTTAGTTGTTATTGGCTACAATTTTGGATTACAATCAATCATCTTGATTATGTAAGAACATATCTAATCAAGACAATAATCATCAAAGTATCAAAAGGTATTTTAATAATATTGTTTTAATATTAAATAACATTAAAAGTTAAATAAGCATGTAAGAAGGAAGTGTTCGTAGACAATAGAATGGTAATAAAACCTTCTGGGCTATTGGCACAGAAGTATATTAAAGAACATAGGGTACTTATGAACGAGGTTAAAAATTCCTCACACTCTTCAATAAGTTTAAGTCTGATATAAATATCAATTCTACTTACAATTTTATAAGATTCGTGTTCGACAAAAACAGATCTTTTGATAAACTTTCGAACTTGTTATTTTGTAACTCTCTGGAAGAAAACCAAGTATCATGATTATGTACGAACATGTTACAATAAAGCACTATTACTGAACTTATCAAAGATTACCAATTTGTTATTCTTGTATTCAATAAGTGAATAAAGGTGATAAACCTGCTGAGCTATTGACACACAAGAACATTAAAACCCCTTTATATAGGAACATGATTAAAGATAATCCAATATAATCTTTTAATATGTTTATGTCTGACATATTGAAGATTTGTGTTCAACATGTAAATGTCAACTGACCTTCTGGGAAACTTTCTAACTTTTTATTCAGTAAATACCTAATAGACAATCAATGATCATGAAAATACTTAATTTACCTACTTATATTCAAAATACCAAATATCTCAAAGGTTGAACTTCAGTTATTTAATGGACCAACCTGATATTGTTGATGTAATTTTTATTGCTTCAAAATACAACATTAAATAATGAACAAAATTAAAATAGAATGATGACAAAACTGCTGAGTTTACAGGAAACAAGTATATTGAAGAACATCAGACATGTGTGTACGTGATTAAATATACAATATAATCTATACTAAGATAATCGCTAAGTTGTAAATAAATCATACTTACAATATTTGTAGTTTTATATTATTCGAAAAGAGGCTGTCTGGTAAACTTACTAACTTGTTATTCGTTAAATCTCTGGAAGAAAATCAAGTATCATGATTATGTAAGAACATGTTACATTAAAGCACTAATACTGAACTTATCAAAGATTACCAATTAAATATCCTTGTATTCAATAATTTTATAATAGTGATCAACCTGCTGAGCTATTAGCACAGAAGTATATTAAAACCCCTTTAATAGGAACATGATAAAAAATCCAATATAATCTTTTAATAAGTTTAAGTCTGACATCTTGAAGATTGGTGTTCAACATGTTCAATGTTAACTGACATTCTGGGAAACTTTCTAACTTGTTATTCAGTAAATACTTATAGAAAATCAATGATCATGAGCATACTTAATTTACCTACTTATATTCAAATACCAAATATCTCAAAAGTTGAACTTCAGTTATTCAATAGATCAAATGTATTTGTCATGAACCTGATATTGTTGATGTAATTTTTATTGCTCTGAAATACAACATTAAATATTGAACAAAATTAAAATAAAATGATGACAAAAATTCTGATTTTACAGGAAACAAGTATATTGAAGAACATCAGACATGTGTGTACGTGATTAAATATACAATATAATCTATACTAAGATAAAGTCTAAGTTGAAAATAAATCATACTTACAATGTTTGTAGATTTATATTATTCGAAAAGAGGCTGTCTGGTAAACTTACTAACTTGTTATTCTTTAAATCTCTGGAAGAAAATCAATTGTCATGGTTATGTAAGAGCATGTAACATTAAAGCACTACTACTGAACTTACTAAAGATTACCAATTTGATATCCTAGTATTCAATAAGTTTATATATAATATTGATATAGGAACATGATTAGATTAGTTTAAATCTGACATATTGAAGATTTGTGTTCAACATGTTCAAGGTTAACTGACCTTCTGGTAAACTTTCTAAATTGTTATTCAGTAAATATCTAAAAGAAAATCAATGATCATGAACATACTTAATAAACCTTCTTATATTTAAATTACCAAACATTTCAAAGGTTGATTTTCAGTTATTCAATGGAGTACATATATTTGTCGTCAACCTGATATGATGGATGTAATTTTTATTGCTTTAAAATTCAACATAGGATATTGAACTACATGAAAATAGAAAAATTGCAAAACTGTTAAGTTTCTCGGCAAACAATTATTTGAAGAACATCAGATATGTGTACGTGATTAAATATATATAATATAATCTATAATACAATAATATCTAAGATAAACATAAATCATACTTACAATGTTTCAAGTTTCAAGTTGTTAGAAAACAGACTTCCTGGTAAAGTTACTAACTTGTTACCCATTAAATTTCTGGAAGAAAATAAAATATTTGATTTTGTAAGAACATATTAAATAAAAAAACTGATACTGAACTTACCAAAGATTACCTATTTCGATCTCCATGTATTCAATAGATACAATATATTTTTCTTTTAACTAATATTGTGAACATTTTTCTATACTTCAGCCGCAACCTTTAAATTTGAACGATATTTAAAGTAAGATTAGTATGCCCAAAGAAAGTTCATGAACAAAATAAAATGATGGTAAACCTTCTGACTTGTTGATACACACGTATATTGAGTATATATTAAAAGTCTAAGAGGAGCATATATTGTAATAACATTTTTTTAAAGATTTTAGTTCGACAAAAGCAGATCTTTTGGTAAACTAATTGAATTGGTTTCTTCTAAATCTCTGGAAGAAAATCAATCATCTTGAGTATGTAAGAACAAGTTTAATTGAAACACTGATACTGAGATTACACAAGGTTTCCAATTTCATTTTCTGTGTATTCAATAGATACAATTAATTTTTCATTAAAATGACAATTATTATAATGATTCAATTTTCAAAGCTTTCAATCACAAAAATCAACACTACATAAGTTTTACGGTCACCATCACAAATTGGGTGCCTGACTAATACGATGTTTCTATGAGTTTACTTGTTTTCGTAGTTAAATAGCTTTGGATACCAGAAGACGTCTTATATACTTAATTAACCTACTTATATTCCAATTCCCTAAGATGTCAAAGATCTGTTTTCAGTTATTCAAAGGATCAAATATATTTGTCATCTATATTCATAATTTATTAGACATTACAATCATTTAATTACATACCATACTAAGATTGATCGACATATTAATGAACTGGACTACATGTCAACTGTAATACAAAACGAAAACCCGTCCAACATTTGAAAAGAAAAATGTTTAGAATATGCCTCAACAAAACTACCATACTCCAATGTAAATATAAAAAAAAATCGTAAGTGGTTCCTCGGAACCGTGTGTCTCACTTGCGATTGCTGTTCTCAGTGTAAAAGTGTAATGTTAACACAAAAAATGTTAGCCTAGTCAATTTAGCTCTAAAATCACTCAACCTGCAACTGATTGCAACACAAGGTTTGCTTTAGTGCAAATAACAATATAAACCTGAATTAACAACATATTAAAAGTCAACGTTAATCATGTTAATATAATCTTAGAAAAAGGTTACTAATAAAGTACATATATTGGGGTGAAATCTGTGGTTTTTAGAGAAAAAATACTGAAAACTGGAAATGATGAAAATCTCAATTGTTAATGGTTAAAATGTTTGAAATGTGATCTTTAAAGAAAATATATAGAAAATACTATTCTATGCTTATTATGTAAAGTCCTAAAGTTATTTATATTAATATTTGTGTAATTTTGGTTGAAATATATGTTTTAGAGAGAAAAACCCAGAAAACTGAAAACGCTCGGTTGTTATAGTTAAAACTTTTCAAGTGGGATCTTTATAGAGAAATACAACATACTATATTCTGTTTATATTATGAAGAACTATAGTTACTGTAGTATTTAAAAATGGTTATTCTTGGGTAAAATGTGGTACTTAGAGAAACATTGTGAAAAATGGAAATAAAAAAAAAATTCATTGTTAAAACTTTTTAAATATGATCTTTATTGAAGATAGACCATATAATCTTATGTTTATACATATAACGTCACGGTACTCAAATTGTAGCGAGTACCCACATTGCACCGAGTACACAAGTTGCACCTAATTAGAGACTAAACAATTTGTATGTTTATGTTTTGACATTATGCACATCTTTCAGCATAGCTAAATATGCTTTTAATATACAATACGTTCACAGTATATATCAACAGATGAAGCATCCTCTGGAAAAAGTAAAATCAACGGAATAATTGATTGCAATATCCATAAAAAGTCAACTTTTAAAAATGAGTCATTAAATTCTGTTACAGGCATCCACTTCTTAAAAAAATGAATAGTAAGCATGGACTATTGTCAAATTGTTCTAAATATTGGAGAAATAAAACAAAACACCAGTTATTTGATTTTTACAGATGTGAATTTAAGCATGGATGCAATTTGAGTACTCATCTCATCATAACTCAATCATGGATCGTTTGGAGGTTGGCACACACCGATTTTTATGATTGAATATGAATTCAAAATTTAATTGGTGGAACTATATAGTAAATAAGAATACATCTACTAAATAAACACATAATGGAAACTTTTGTCTGGATCATATATAAACGTAGGTTACAACACTATCAAAATAGGTGCAATTTGGGTACCCTCGCGTTATATGTATTCCTGTATTTACCAATAATAATAGTAATCTCATTTTTGTGTGAAATATTTAGTTTTAGGAACAAATTACAAAAATAACGGCAACAGTAGAATACTGCTGTTCAATAGTCATAATTCGATTAAGCAAAAAACAAATCCGGGTAACAAACTAATACCGAGGGAAACACATCAACTATGAGAGGAAAACAACGGAACAACAGAAAAACTTAACTACAACAAAAGCAGACGTCAACATACATAGAAACGTACTGTAGATAAAAAAAAAATGAAAATTCCAAATATTGGTTACTTCTAGTTTGAATAGAATAACAAAGAGAATGGATTGCGGGAATGTGTCAAAGAGAATACAACCCGACCTAAGGCAGAAAAAAGCCCAAGGCCACCAATGGGTTTTCAACGCAGTGATAAAATCTGGCACCTGGAGGCGAGCTTTAGCTGGCACCTACATAGTAATGTATACTAGTACCAGTTAAGCGAAATGAACGCCACACTAAACTCCAAAACATACAAATGAACCAAAATTATAAAGAAAACACACAACACTAACAATTGGCTAGAGTTTCCTGATTTGGGACAGACGCAAAAATGCGGCGGGGTTAAACGTGTATTGTTAGATCTCAACTCTTCCCCTATACCTCTAGACAATGTGGAATAAACACATCAGTACGCAGAGTAGAACTAAGTTTAAAAGAAGTAAGTTTTGTTGACGTTTGGACCTTTTATGTAATGTTTCTGTGATCAATTTATAGCAATTGTGTTACAAGGCATAATAAACAAAAATGTTGAATTATGGTTCAAAAATAACTTTACATCAGTTAGGTTAATGACTTTGATCATGTTATTTGCGGAAAAAGTTATTTTCTAGTGTCCTTGCTTCATCATTGACTCTTGTCCTATTTTTTTGTTGGTATTTTTTCATTAGCTACTTTTACGACATTTGAATTTAAAAAAGTAATTGTACCAAAGACCAATTGTGGATGTTGAATTTGAGATACACAGGGGAAATATTATCTTACGAAATTCGAGACAAAAATATGCATTCGGTGGTCAGTTGATTAAATACATTCACGCCATTTTGACTCTGGTTGGTACATGTAGCTGCCCCTATGGACAGCATACCACACCTTTTCATTTCTAAAGTGTGTTGTTTTCCTGACAAGAAAACAATAGGCAGTTCTGACAGTTTCCTTAGGGAAAAAAATGTCAAAGAGTGGTACAAGGAATTTTCTAGAGATTTAATGTTGGAGTATTCATACAATCAGTATAGTCTCAGTCTGAATATATCACTGTTAAATGAGTCGATGGAATTACTTCGTAGAAGAGGTGCTAATAGCAATCGCGCTTTATGTATGTACCCTGTAAACCTGTATGTGGTGGTCTGTTTAATCAACCAAATGAGAATGATAAAAATTAACATAAGTTGTCTGTTCAATTAAAATAGCATGGCCAAAGATATATATAAAGTATTACAAAGTTCATGTCTTAGATATCTCGTTGACTTGATTTAATAAATGGTAATCAGCTTAAGTAAGTCTATCCAAGAAATATAGAAAAAAACATGCATCATGCAACATCTGAAAATGAACTAAAATTTGAAGTTTCTGTGGGTGATTTCCCGCCTTAAATATCACTTAGATAGTCATGTCTTAAGTACAATTATGTCTTTTTGTTTACTTTAGTCAATTTGCATTTACCAGGAATACCTCACATCTCCCTTTATTCGTAAATAAACTATATCATAGAAAAAGTACTTGAACATTGAATGTTAAAGACGCCGTTTCCTGCTTCCTGAATGCTAACCTGTATTCAACTCATTTGAACGAAGCTCAAAACATATTTCAATAAAAATACACCTCATGCCATACTGATATAAATGTTTAGCTTTTAAGGTCCACTTAACTCTATCAGCAACGTCATAGTAGTGTGCTTGTTTCAATTGTGGGAAGTCATGTGTTTGATCTTTTGGCAGTCAAACCATGATGTATTGTAAAATCTCCCCACTTTAGAAAAAAATATAAGAAATGTCTTATGATTGCCAATGAGAAAACTTTCCACAAGAGATAACAATGATGCGGATGTAAACAACTATATTTCATTGTACGGCCTTCAACGATTAGCAACATTATTTACATATATCAAGCTGTAAAAGGTCAAGACATTTCAAAATAAAAAAAAAAAAAAAAAACTCAAGTCAGAAACCCTATGGCCTTATTTATGTTAAAACAATAAACGAAAAAACGAATATGATAGACAGCAAACAATAACCACCAAGTAATTACAGACGACTGACATGTGATAGACATATTCATAGTGCGACAGGGTTAAACATGTTTGTGAGTACTCAACCCTACCATAATCAGGGACAGTGTTGAAATAGCACAATATAACAAATTGTAAAATTCAGTTCGAATAGGCATGACTCAAAAGATCGGCACAGAGCATGAACACAACTTACAAAAAGACACTAAGTATTCATAGCTAGTTCAAAGCTAATTACAGCTAATGAATCAATCATGTTCACCCCAACTAAAATATAAATCATTACACACCAAATTAGACCCCAAAGTGAAAAGTGAGATTCAGTGTTACATTCAAAAAAGCTTCCAAAGCTAAAGGTTTATTTGGATGGTCAGTCAGTACTGAGACTGTTGATAATAATGTGAGAAAATATTGGCTTCAAGAAGCCTGAAAATTTTACCTTTGAAAAATATTCAACATCAAAATCATTTAACACTCACCATTAATCTTATTTTATGAAATAAATCGTTGGATTATAAATCATTTTAAGAATGTTTGTTTTAGAAGGGAAATGAAAAAAATGCTTCTTTTATTTATAAGGTTGGGAAAAAAATAAATACATTAAAGACTTTGAATTTAAAAAAAATAAGAACTGCAAAACAAAAAAAGTTTACAACAAAAGACAATACATGTTGTTCGAGAAAAAACAAAATTCTCCCACCCAATACAAAATTGAACTGTCGATGCCTTGAACACAGCGACAGAATTTCTTTTTCAAATAACAAGTAAGATTGTGACAAAGATGGTTAAATTAATTAGGTACTGTATATCAATTGTAGGTTACATACTAACACTTTTAATTGAGATTTAGAATATTGGGTTGTAAAATAGCAGAACAATCGGTCTATATCTTTTTTAAAATATACAAATTATGAGAGAGGAATGTGATTCACAAATTGTGTGTTATATTTTATTTTTATGAATGTATTTAAATAATACAGAATTTTTTTTTTTGATTCAATTTTTTCAACCTTGCGAAATAAGATAACAACTCAGATAACCTTACTTTTACTACCAAAACGTTTGATTAATCACACCACTTTCCGCAAAATATATTTTTGTAGATTTTTGGAATGTTGTTCATAGATAGTAACAGACAACATATCTTGTTTTTTTTAGAGAAAAACTTTGTGTTGCATTTAGTTGCACCATATTGACCAGACTATGGAGTCCATTTATCAGTAGAATACAGAATTAAAAAAAATCAAACTTTTTCTTTACATGTTTAGATGGTATTTCATGGTCTTGAAGATTAGCTTCTGTCCAAATTTCATAAAAATCTATGAAGGTTTTCAAATTTATTATGTCCAAAACGATTAATTCCAGACTATCTGTAAATGTTAACTGTAAAAACTAAGTCTATCAGAAAACAATACTGAAAAAAAAATATAATTTAAAAAGTTTGCTTTAGACATTATCATTAAACATTTTCTGCCAAAATTTCATAAAATTATATGAAAATTTGATAAAAGTAATTGATGTGTAACAAACTTAAAGAGAACTAGAGCCTGTGTCGTTCACCTTGGTCTATGTGCATATTCAACAAAGAACACTCTCCAACATAGTAGACGAGAATAGAATTCATAAAAAAAATCTTTGTTTTGTTGATCTTGTATTGCTGATCATTTAGTCTCTTAAGTTTCTCTCTATCTTCTTCAGTTTTTGCTCAAAACACAAAAGAGGATAAAAATAAATGAGGAATATGTCCATGGCACACAGAAGTTGCCCCAAATTGAACTGAGTTTTGTGTATAAGTTTCATAACATTTGGTTGAGGCAAACTTCAGTTAGAGAACGGAAACTAAAAATTCAGCATTTTTTCCATTTGTAAAGGGGCATAACTCTAAAACGGTAAAAATGACGTCTCCAATATTCAAACTTGATCTGTGTTTTATGGTAATATACATTGTGTATAAGATTCATAACATTCGGTTGAGGCAAACTTAAGTTATAGAATGGAAATGAAAAATTCAGCATTTTTTCATTTGTAAAGGAACATAACTCTAGAAAGGTACAAGTGACACCACCCAAATTCAAACTTGATCTGTGAGTTGTGGTAATACCCATTGTTTATAAGTTTCATAATATATGGTTGAGGCAAACTAAAGTTAGAGAACGGAAACCAATTTCTGGCCGTACGGATGTACGGATGTAGACGGACGTACCGACGGACAAGGGTGAACATCAATGCCCCCTCAGCTACGGCAGGAAAATAAAAATCCTCATTTAAGGGCAATCACTCATATAAAGAGTGACAGTCTATTAACTATATCGGTAACCTTTGACTTGTTAGTAGATCTTGAATTGCTAATAATTTTTGTGATTTAGAGTGTCTATTTATCAATTATATTTTTTATTATAAACTTTAAGGCAAAATGCCAAGAAATGGTTAAAATCGTCATTAAAGGGCAGTAACTCCAATAAGGAGTCGTCGGAAGATGCCATAATTGTAGATCTTGTCTTGTTCATCATTTTTTCTTATTTAAGTTTCTATCTATCTATTATAATCTTTAAATATATAATGTAAAAATGCCAAAAAATGGTAAGAATCGTCATCAAAAGGCAATAACTCTAAAGAGGAAGGAACTGCCTATTTTGACCATCAAACGTATTTGTAGAACTATCTTGCTGATCATTTTTGCCTTTTGGAAAGGCGAAAATGAAAACAAAATTTACATTTGTCATTTTAGGCATACTTCCTAAAAGAAGTCGTCTGAAAGTTTTGACGTATATAGACAATTGGTGGAGCTGAATATTTTTTGCGACTGTCAGAATTTCTCTATTTATAACTATAACGGTTATCAAAATAAAAGACAAAACTTGCATTTTACTCCTCTGTTGCATTTTTAGCCATGTTCGCCATCTTGTTTGGTTATTGGGGTCATCGCAAACATTTTAAAACAAGATAACCTAATTAAGATTGTGGTTAAAATTTGCCCAGTAGTTTCAGAGAAGATGATTTTTGTAAAAGTTAACAGACGATGACGGACGCTGGACGCCAAATGATGAGAAAAGTTCACTTGTTCCTTTGTGCCAGATGAGCTTACAACTCTAATAAGGGGTCATCAGAAGATTGATTTAAACATGTTGACTCATTTGTAGATCTTGTCTTGCTGAAATTGTTTGCTTATTTAAGTTTCTATCTATTTATTACAGTTTTTCAGATATAAGGCAAAAATGCAAAAAATCAGTTAGAACCTCCATGAATTGACAAATACTCTAATAGGGGTCGTTAAACGATACAAACTATTCAATTGATTTGTATATCTTGTCTTGCTGATCATTTTTGTCTATTTAAGTTTTTGTCTATCTATTATACTTTCTCAGATATCAGACAAAAACCCAAAAAATAAGTAAAAATCGTCATTAAAGTCCAATATCTCTAAAAATGTGTCATCAAACTTTAAAAAGTTATCTGACAGTTTGGAAGTAAATGGACAATAGGCAGATCTCACCATTCCAAATGTTTCTGCACTTGTCATATTTTCTCTTTTTATAGTGGTTTTAAAGTTAAGAGTCAAAACTTGCATTTTACGCCTCTGTTCTATTTTTAGCCATGTCGGCCATCTTGGTTGACAGTCAGCGTCATAGGCAACATTTGATTGATTGTGGCCAAATGTGGTTAAGTTTGGATCAGTAGTTTCAGAGAAGAAGAATTTTGTAAAAGTTAACGACGGACGACGGACAAAATTGATGAGAAAACAAGGCAAAATTACACCAAAAAAAAGTAAGACCATTTATCAGATAAATACGGAAGAAAACAATTTTTTTTCAAAAGTTTGCTGTGAGTACTGTGTCATAACTGAGCTTCTGTTTGAATTTCCTGAAATTCCATGAAGTTCCAACAAAGCTATTGATGACTGAAAAGCTTTAACCTCAGACGGTATCTACTTGTTAACTGTAAAAACTAGCTCACCTGCATCTTCAATAATAGACACTTGTTTAGTAAAAATCGTCATAAAAGGAGAATAACTCTATAAAAAGATAACTGAAAAAGTTTCTATTTATCTATTATAGTTTTCAAGATAATCATGATAATAGGCAAAAAATGCAAAAAAGAATGTTAAAAACTATTATCAAAGGGCAATAACTCCAATCACGAGTCGACTGCAGATTTCTGCCATTTTTGGCTTATTTGTGGATCTTGACTTGCTGGTCATTTGTGCTATTTAAAGTTTCTATATATTACGGTTTTCAAGATAATAGGCAAAAACGTAAAAAAATATCATTAAAAGGCAATAACTCAAATAATGAGTCGACTTTAGATTTCCGCTATTAGGCTTGTTTGTAGATCTTGTCTTGTTGATCATTTTTGCTATTTAAAGTTTCTGTCTAGCTATCATAATTATCGAGATAATAGGCAAAACATTTTAAAAAAGGTAAAATTCATCCTTTAAAGGGCAATAACTCCTATAAGAAATCTTTTGACAGTTTTGACATGAATGAACAGTAGGTAGAGCTCAACATTTTGAAAATCTTTGCTTCTGTCAGATTTTTTTTATTTATAGCGGTTTTCGAAATATTAGGCAAAACTTGCATTTTACCCCTATGTTGTTTCTTTTAGCCATGTCAACCATCTTGGATGGCTGGCGGGGTCATCGGACAATTCATTTAAATTAGATAGCCCAATAATGATTGCGGCTAAGTTTGGTTAAATTTGGTCCAGTAATTTCGGTGGAGAAGATTTTTGTAAAAGTTCACGACGATTGACGACGGACGACGGACCCCAAGTGATGAGTAAAACTCACTTGGCCTTTCGGCCAGGTGAGCTAAAAACTAAGTCGATTTATCCGCAAAATACGGAAAACCGAAAATAAATACTTTCAATATTTTGCCCTGGATACTGTCCTTTGGTCATATACAAGCTTCTGTTCAAATTTCCTAAATTTTCATGAAGGTTTGACAAAGTTATTGATGACTGAAAAACTTTAACCTCAGTCTTAATCTGTATGTAAACTAAAAAAACTAAAGACAACGAACAAACAAACAAACAAACAAGTTCACAAAACACTACAAACAAAACTAAAGACCGAACAACACAAACCAACCAAACAAAATGGGGGTGATCCCAGGTGCACCGAATTGGTCAGCAGATCCTATTAGTAAGGATTTACACATGGCATAGGATAGACAGAAAAGCTCCCAGTCTCGATCCTTCTCATCTGTTTGCATGTGCCTTTGGTATATTTCGCCTAGTCTTCGTCAACACAAATACAACTCATACACTTGTAGTTAAATGTCAACATTAATCGATACAATTAGTAAGATTTTGGAGCAATGTTAAGTGAATATATAACGTCAGGACCAACAAACTGGAGACGATAGACAAAGAAAATATGATAACTACTTACATACATGTTTAATTATTTAATATCCGTCTATTTTATCTTGTTAAAGTAATTTCTTACAGCATTATCATTACGGTAAAAACCTATTGCCTTGACTGTGTGTCAATACTTACAGTTCTATAAGGGATGTTAAACCAGAAAGCGCATTCAGTCTTATTGTTGTTAAGTTATTGATACCAAGTAATCTGAAAGTATGAAAATTAAATCGTTTATATCCAAAGCTATAGATACCAAGAGAGCAATGATCGTAGGACTTCGTTCATTATAAGTACGATATTTCATATTCTGATGTATATAATCTACATCTCAGTTACTTTCCGCAGGTAAAATAATTAGTTGGCATCTACACGGGAAATTTCGTTAAATTGGAAATTTCAAAATAAATAAAATGTTAATTAAAAACAATTGAAGCTTGAGTGAAAATTATTCATAATTTAATGAATATTAAAATCATTTGGCTTGGAGCGGTAAAAGGATAGACCAACGATTGCATGAACTACATTTGAATGTATGAAATGAAAATACGAAGTCTATAGAATAGACACTATTATGATAGACTTTCATTTACTTGCTAAGTCAAGACAGATTGCTGATGTCTAACACAATTACGACCATTTTGAAAAAGTGAAAGACAAAACCTGACCAGTTAACAACAATTAGTATTTAGAGTCAAAGTATTGGCAGTTCGGTAAATGGTGGGTCGTGAATGAGGTATATAAAAAGCTTACAGGTATAGATAGAAATAATCATCATTGATGAAGATCATAAATACAATAGTAGCATAATTATAGTAATAAGTGCCCGTTGAATATTGGCAGGTCGATAACTTAACGCGTTTGGTATATCATAAATAATATCCTTTAACACTTCCATTTCATAATAGTTTGACTAACACAAAAACAAACGCACGCTCCATACGTATTTCAACGTTTAGTGTTCTGTCATATGACTGTCATATGTTTGTACCCAGTAACTAAACTTAAACCTCGCCCGGTCGCCCAAGGCGACCATATTTTCGGCTATGTGAATATGTTTTATCATCCTGATCGCCCAGCTGGCGACTGTAACATATTTTGCTGTGAATCTCATTTCTACCCTTTCCCCGCGATATAAACACAAGAGTGCACACGCTGAAATGTCTCGCCTGCTATACTTATCATTGATTTAATGTTGATAGTGCTAAATATAAAGTTTTACTACAAGTATCACATTTACATTTATGAGGATTTATTCAAGAAAATGACACATTCAGATAAACCAAGGCGGAAAAAAATGTACACTTTTAATATAATCATTCCATACACTGAATAGAGATAACCTATTGCTTAGAGTATAAAAGAAACAGACCAAACCATGGAAATTTTATATTGACCAATGAACCATGAAAATGAGGTCAAGGTCAGATAACACCTGCCAGTTGGACATGTACACCTTACAATCATTACATACACCAAATATAGTAGACCAATTGGTTATAGTATCTCAGATATGGACTTAACCACAAAAACGTATCCTTGTTCACTGATCCATTAAATGTGGTCGAGGTCAAGTGAAAACTGTCTGAAATATTAAGGTTTTAAGAAGTTAGTTAACGCCGCCGCCGGATCACTATCCATATGTCGAGCTTTCTGTGTCAGAAGTCTTAGGTTGGAGGAAAAACTGTTCCCAAACGAAAACCTGACTGTCTAATTAAAGCAGGAAAATTAAATCGAGAATTTCCGAAAACAGTATATTCATTCTAACACCCAAACCCGGTCGGCTAACTATGTTTTCCATGCAAAGTCACGATTTGACATATAACATGTACATGTGTTCTTATCATTCTTGTAAAGCTTCTACAATTATTTCATTATTGTTTGGTGTTTTCGTCTAAACTATCGAATCTGCATTGCTTAAGAGATGCATTCCAGTTGTTCATAGAGTCATTACAAGCCTGTATTAGACGATAACTTGTCCATGCATCGCTATTTACAAAATCTTCAATGAAAAAAATAAAACGGAAATTCTCGTGATTACAAATCGAAATGTCTAGTTTGCTTTTTAATCTTCAATAACAATTACTTGAATAATATTTTTGTTCAATAGTATCAAAGGATGTCTTGAATTTGAAATAGCAAAATAACGATTCATAGAAACAGCCATATTGTCAAAATGTCAACAGGAATTTCAAATAGAAAGAAGACAATTTTGATTGGAAATGTTCTAAAATCAGTATTGTCAAATCTTAGTATAAATGTCTGGTGGCAATAATTCAAATATTATAAAGTTATCACTCTTTACCAGACTCAAAAGCTTCATATACATGTAGGATTACTTAAAGACGTTTTATTAGTGTATGAAAAGTGCATTTCAGTTTTATTCTATTACTACACAAAATTTATAAAAATTGGTTGGACCCCTAAAATTTAAACTAGGCCCCTGTAAAAAAAAATGGAGGTTCCCCGCTGGCCCCTGGAGAAAAACAGTTAAGTTTAGTCTCTGCGTACGGCGATGAATTAAGAATGTGATAGAAACATTTGTTATAACATGTCAACTCACAAGCCCTCGATCTCTTTCTATGTCATATGATCCCCTCATATTTTAAAAAAAAACTTTATTTGCATCTTTTAAATTGATTGATGAGATGTGAGCAGCCATTAATGGAAATAATTGGTTATGAATACAGCGATGTTCAAGAGTCACCTTCAGCACAAATGCACAAAAACCTGGGATTATAACATATGAAATGTATAGTACTTACAAAGTTGTTGTATTTGAAGAAATATTTGTGTGCGGTATTTCATCTAAACTCTGTTGAAAACAATTAACTGTTGTACCAGTACATGAACAAGGTGAAACACATCCATTGACTAAATCCCCTTTTAACAAGCTTATAAATAATGTAACTGTAACTGACACCAACATTTTATTAGATGTTTTTGTTTTCCTCGTTTACCTTGATAAAATTATCTGTAATATACAAAACATAATGTCGTATAATATATTCTATTGCTAGTCAGTCATTTATATTTTGATAAACAATCATGAATTTTCAAGATAAGACAAAATGTTAGAAGCCAGAAATAGAGAGAAATTACCATTTCGAAGGTTTTCCTTTTTCTAAATTACACTCTATCAGATATATTTCTCTTTTTTATGGTATCAAAAGAGCGAAGAAGGACATCGAAGGAACATTCAAACTCATAAGAAAAAAAATCAACTGACAACGCCATGGCTAAAAATGAAAAAGAGAAAAAGAAAAACAACAGTACACATAACACAACTTAGAATAACAAAGACGGGGCAACACAAATCCCACCAAAACTGGGGGTGATCGCAGGTGATCTAAAAGGGTAAGCAGATCCTGCTCCACATATGACACCTTTCGTAATGATCATGTTAGTACACACCTGGTAATAAGTCTAATTCGGTAGGTTACATCCGAGGAAAAGGTGAGAGGATTGTAGTTACAACAATTGGAACATATCCGTTGTCATCTGTGAAATGGATATTCCATATAACGGTCAACAAACTCGTGATGGCGTCTGTAAATTTAGGAGAGGACGATATCAACTAATTGCTTCTTTGTGAGCAGCAACCTTCTATCAAGGAAATTATGATAGGAAATACAAGCCCTGGTAATCGTATCAACTGGCAGATATATACATGTTCTCCTACAAGGAATGATTGTAACAGGATGCTGTTACGAAGTGTCTCAAACAAATCCTAATAAGTATAAACCCCTAAGAACTCTCCCTATTGAATAAATTACAAAACAAGTTCTAGGTCAAATAATTACTTTGCCTGTTTTACATTTCAGTTGGCTATATGTTCCCATGGTCATTACTGAAGGCTCTATGTGTCTATCACTAACTGTTCTCAAGTTATAATCATTTGAAAATTAAAAAAAAAATAATACTATAATGAAAATTGTTCACATCAGTAAAAAACATATACACGTAATTAACATGTAAATTACATACAATTGAATTAAAAATATTTCTATTAACTTTTGTATCATCTAGGCGTAGACCAATTCATATTTTTTTAATTTTAATTTAAATTTTTCTTTGGGGGAGGGGGTGGGGGTGGGTTGGAGATAAATTGTTTGAATTCAATTTTTTTTAAAGAAAAATAATATTTTGTTTCTGCAGGTAAGTGAGAAAAAATATTTGATTTCTTGAAAATGAATGATGGCAAGGGGATTTAATATGGAGTTTGAAAATGTTCCTGTATGTTATTGAAATCAAAATATTTGTTTTTTAATAAAGATATATAAAAAAAAAATGGTCTGGCCCATGAAGATAAATGGTCGAAACCTTAATAAAATTGTTCTATTGATTTGGAGAATTTTGAGAGTTCTAAAGATATCACGGTTACGTTTGTTAAAAAAGCGTAACAATAGGCAAAAAAAGATTTTGAAAATGATTGATTAGTTGATAAAAGTGTCGTGACAAATATTTCCTGCTTGTTCAGGACGAGAACAAACTCACAATAGATACAATAGGTAGGTCCTGTAATAGAGACCGTCCGAGACCTTAAAATATAACTGATTTACTATGCAGCTACATAGATTTGCTTGATATAGTGCAAAAATGGTCAGTTTTGGTTGTTGCGGACAAATAACTTTGTTATACGAGTCAGTTTGAGGTATGAAAACTACTGATATTTGTTTACGATTCAAAATTTTCAATAAAAAAAGAGGACATGTTGGCACTCTCAATTGATGCGAACAACATTGTGTAGTCATTGTGGTCCAATATTGCTATCATTTGTTTCATACAATCCATCCTTACATTAAAATATAACTGATTTACTATGCGACTATAAGATTTACATAAAAAAGAGCAAATTAGGTCAGTTTTGGTTGATGCGGAAAAATAATTTTGTGATACGAGTCAGTCTGAGGTATGAAGTATGAAAACTGCTGATATTTGTTTACGATTCAATATTTTGAATAAAAAGAGGACATGATGGCACTATAAATTAATGCGATCCAAATTTTTTAGTCATTGTTTTCCAATATTGCTGTCATTTGTAATATACAATCCATCCTGATATAAAAATATAACTGATTTACTATGCAGCTATTATGATTTACATAATAAGGTGCAAATATGGTCAGTTTTGGATGATGCGGACAAATAATTTTGTTATACGAGTCAGTCTGAGGTAAAAAAACTACTGATATTTGTTTACAATTCAATATTTTGAATAAAAATAGGACATGCTGGCACTATAAATTGATGCGAACAAAATGTTGTAGTCATTGTTTTTCTAATATAACTGTCATTTGTATCATACAGTCCCTCCTGACCTAAAAATATAACTGATTTACTATGCAACTACATGGATTTGCATGATATAATGCAAATATGGTCAGTTTGGTTGTTGCGGACAAATAATTGTGTTATATGAGTCAGTCTGAGGTATGAAAACTACTGATATTTGTTAAATATTCAATATTTTGAATAAAAACGAGAAATGCTGGCACTATAAATTGATGTGAACCGAATATTTTAGTTATTGTTTTCCAATATTGCTGTCATTTGTATTATACAATCCATCCTGATAAAAAAATATTACTGATTTACTATGCGACTATAAGATTTACATAAAAAAGAGCAAATATGGTCAGTTTTGGTTGATGCGGACAAATAATTTTGTTATACGAGTCAATCTTTGGTATGAAAATTTCTGATATTTGTTTACAATTCAATATTTATAATAAAAAGAGGACATGCTGGCACTATAAATTGATGCGATCAAAATTTTGTAGCTATTGTTTTCTAATATAACTGTCATTTGTATTATACACCCCCTCCTGACCTTAAAATATAACTGATTTACTATGCAGCTACATAGATTTGCTTGATATAGTGCAAAAATAGTCAGTTTTGGTTGTTGCGGACAAATAATTTTGTTATACGAGTCAGTTTGAGGTATGGAAACTACTGATAGTTGTTTACAATTCAATATTTTCAATAAAAAAGAGGACATGTTGGCACTTTCAATTGATGCGAACAACATTTTGTAGTCATTGTGGTCCAATATTGCTATCATTTGTTTCATACAATCCATCCTTACATTAAAATATAACTGATTTACTATGCGACTATAAGATTTACATAAAAAAGAGCAAATTAGGTCAGTTTTGGTTGATGCGGAAAAATAATTTTGTTATACGAGTCAGTCTGAGGTATGAAGTATGAAAACTGCTGATATTTGTTTACGATTCAATATTTTGAATAAAAAGGGGACATGCTTGCACTATAAATTGATGCGAACAAAATTTTGTAGTCATTGTTCTTATATTGCTGTAATTAGTATAATACAGTCCCTCCTGACCTAAAAATATAACATAATTACTTGGCAGCTATATATATTTACTTGATAAAGTGCAAATATGGTCAGTTTTGGTTGATGCGAACAAATAATTGTGTTATACCAGTCAATCTGAGGTACGAAAACTACTGATATGCGTTTACGATTCAATATTTTGAATAAAAAGAGGACATGCTGGCACTCGCAATTGATGCGAACAAAATTTTGTAGTCATTGTGGTCCAATATTGTTGTTATTTGTATCATACAGTCCCTCTTGACCTGAAAATATAACTGAATTACTGTGCAGCTATATAGATTGATTTGATAAAGTGCAAATATGGTCAGTTTTGGTTGTTTCGGACAAATAATTTTGTTATACGAGTCAGTCTGAGGTATGAAAACTACAGATATTTGTTTACGATTAGATATTTTGAATAAAAAGAGGACATGCTGACACTTTAAATTGATGCAAAGAACATTTTGTAGTAATTGTTTTCCAATTTTGCTGTCATTTGTATTATACAGTCCCTCCTGACCTAAAAATATGACTGAATTACTCTGCGGCTATGTATATTTACTTGATGAAGTGCAAATATGATCAGTTTTGGTTCTTGAGGTCAAATAATTTTTTTAAACGAGTCCATCCTGAATCGAACAGTCTAGGATGTGAAAACTGCTGGAATTTGGTGATGATTTAATTATTTGAATACAAGAAGGACATGCTTTAACTCTTTGTTTGTGCAGAAAAAGAAATTTACTATGATCAATTTTCAATTAAATAAAAGAGGTGTTATAACATTATGTATTAACTGTTAATGTCAATCGAAAATGAACAGTTGGTCATTTAATTTTGATGTATTTTATCATTTGATATTTAAGGTCAGTGTATCCAGGATACGATGACAATTTGCTTTAACGCGCGTTTACTACAAACAGTAAACGTGCGTTTACTTTTGACGAAATTAGAAGACGCGCCTTTTTCACGTTAACGCGGAAGTAAACGCGAAAGTAAACGCCCGTTTACTCTTTACAAAATTAGAAGATGCGCCGATTTTGCGTTAACGCGGAGGTAAACGCGAAAGTAAACGCCCGTTTACTTTTTATGTCTACTGAAATTTCGGAGTTAACGCACAGTTAACGCGGCGTTTACTTGAAGTGCACGCGAGTAAACGCCGCGTTAACTTTTTCCGCCCGTCTACATGTAATGCTTGGTCTGCACCCAACTGTACTTTGTAAAAAAAACTGATAATAATCCGCCAAAAGATGAAAATTTAATATTTTCTTCTTTATGAAAAAAAAATTAAATATTCATCAATATTTAAGTTTTATTCTTCTTGCAAAGAGATCAAAATCGATGTTTAAAAAATTAACTATCAGTTCTCGACATGTCACGATCTTGACAGCATCCCCGATGTTAAAAGTCACGTGATATCTATAAACCACAAAGTACTAAAACAATCAGGGATTACCGTTGTCGTCATTCAGTGTTACAATTTCGTGTCAAGCGTACAGTTGTTCTGTCCGACAAAGGTGTGACAAAAGTCTACATAGTGTTCCAAGATCACACAAAAAAGACAGAATTGTATCAGACATGTTTGTTCAACCTTAAGCTAACAGCAAACAGTTTCGTCTATAGCAAGCACGAGTTGGTGTGTAAAGACACTTTTCAGAAATCTTGTTTCGAAGGAAGTTTGATGGTATTGTACTATTTAATAGCAGAAGAACCTAGCAGTTCTGCTAACTATTGTTTTGAAATCCTTATCAGATAAAACCTTGTCGATTACAAGAATTATACATTTTATGGGGAAGTAAAATGTCAAGTGGACATCCTGGTATCATGAACAGTGGGTTCTGCAACCCCTATGATACAGACCCATACCCATGATAAATATAAGGTTTCCACCCTCTACTGCTTCCAAGAAAATGCCACATCTATACATGCTAGTCAACATTTGTGTAAAGTTTCATCAAGTTTGAAGCATTTTGAAATTTTTCACATTTTTGCAATTTCCATGGTAACAGCGGCCATTTTAAAAATTCCAAGGTCAAACTGCTGCTTCATATGGTGCTACCCATAATAATATACCATCATAAAACATTTCATGTCTCTAGAATCAATTCAACACTGATGTTCTAGAATGTTCCATGAAAATTGACCCCCCTCAAATTATGCCAAGGAGTGCCCTAGCTGAAAAAAAAAAAAAAGTTCCATGTTGAAGTAGACATGTCTCTCTAAATATTCCTAGAAATAACCATGATTCTATCTCCTCTACATACAGCAGCAATTTAAGAAATGTATTTGTTTTTTACCCCCACCCATCTTTGAGCCCCCTAATTATGCCAAGTAAACCTTGGTATCATGAACATTGGGTTATGCAACCCCTATGTTACAGACTCATACCCAGAATAAATATAACGTTTCCATCCTCTACTGCTTCCAAGAAAATGGTAGGACAGTTTAAGGGGTCAAAACAGAAGAATAAGAATAATAATAATTACTAGATTTGTAATTGCGAGCAATAACGGATGGCACCCTCTTATCCCCATTGCTAGGGTAACGGCAGCCATTTTGAAAATTCCAAAGTCAAACAGCGCATCTTTACATAGATATAAGAAGATGTGGTATGAGTGCCAATGAGACAACTCTCCATCCAAGTCAAAATTTATAAAAGTAAACCATTATAGGTCACAATACGGTCTTCAACACGGAGCCTTGGCTCACACCGAACAGTAAGCTATGCCAATTAACATTTTTGTAAAGTTTCATGAAGTTTGGAGCATTTTGATTTTTTAGACATTTTTGCTGTTTCCATGGTAACGGCGACCATTTTGAAAATTCCAAAGTCGAGTATCAACTCTTGACACTCCAGTTAATATTTCTGTTAATTTTCATTAAGTTTGGAGCATTTTGAAATCTTCGTCAGGACGGACAATACAAAAAACACCTACTACACCAACATAAGAATAAAGATTTGTTTCTTTTTCTTTTTGGAAATGAAAACAAAATGAAAATAAACTTTTTTTAAAACTTAGGCGTTGGAACTTTTAGGAATTTTTTGGTTTTGAAGATCTTTAATTTCGTGTTTTTTTCATTTCTGCTCTTCGATCCACTTTATTTCGAGGTACTGGTGATTCTGTGGTAGACGCGTTTCATCTACATAAGAATAGTTAGGTGCACTCGAATCAAACAGTTGACCAACACGTTTTGTAAATCTCCTGTTTATAAAATGTAATAGTATTCTAAAGAGAGTTCATCATGAAAGTATATTTGCGTAGTTTTATACTGCAACTAGTTGTGTTTATTTCTTTAATATAGTAACACAGCTTTATTTTGTGCTATGTTAATTTCATCATGGATCACTTTTTCCACAATCAGGTGTTTATGAAGGGATGAAATGAGTTTGAAATTTGCTCTACAATTTAAATAGCTATCAATGTATGAATTTAAGTTGCAGTATAAAAATAATATAAGGTCAATGTCACAAAAATATAAACCTTTTTTGTATTTGACAAAAACTGGGGAGGGGATCGTTAAAACCTCGCCCTTCCCCAGTTTCTCAGCCTCATACATAAAGGTTTATATTTTTCCGACATTGACCTAATATTATTTTTATACTGCAACTTAAATTCATACATTGACATTGACCTAATATTGTTTAGTTACGTAATTATAGTCTTCATAGCTGTTAATGTGCTGCACATACAACTAAACATGTGCATGTAGCTGAAAGCAGACGAAAGTTACATAACACTTTGGAATTATCATTCAAACGTTTATACCTGTCATTTATCTTTTATCTTTCCCTTATCAACACAATCATGCAACTGATTTCCCAGGGATTCGGAACTAATTTGGCTGATTCATTACGTTTGCTAAATGTGTTGCTTACAAGGCATTAACGGTACAGAAATAAAACATCAAATTTACATTAACAATCATCCTGGGTACCGTTTAACAATACCTTCGTAAGTCTACGTGTCGTAAATAAATCGTAGGTTTTACAGCCGTTTCACAAAACCGTCGTAAGTTAAGATGAGCGTAAATAGTACGTACATCCTGGCGTAACTTACTCATGTGTTACTACAGCTATACTCAGTCGTATCTCGATCGTAGTAAAATATGAATTAAACCATATCTAAGATGGCTTTATTCTCGATCAAGATGCCGCAAATGTTAGAAGACGAAGAAGAATCATCAATATTAGAACCACACTTTCTTCGTTTGATCATTTTGAAAATGAAATGGATATTATATCCAGATACAGACTGGATAGACACAGTATCAATGAAATAACATTGGCAATAGAACCAGATATAAAACATGATACAAATAGGTCCCATGTACTTACTCCTGAAACGCAGGTTTGTTAGCTTTGCGCTACTCACTGGTTCTCCGGTAAAGCGCCCATTTTATGACGCTGATTTTTCCCACCGTAACAAAGCAAAACTAACGACTTCGAGTTATATACCCGTAGCTTGTTATACTTATATCTGAGATTTTTATATTTCTTTATTATCTATATTTTTAATTTTATAAAGTTTAGTCCAACGATAGTGATCGTACCGGCCGTCATAATGTTTTCTTCGTAAACCTGTAGTTCACGTTAACGGATAGAAAACCAAGAAAGACTAAATATTTAGCACAACATAGAGTGTGATATGAGTTAAATTTGATTATAAGGTTACCATAAATTATTTTGTTTATAAGGTTACCATACATAATTTTGTTAAATCGTCATTTATTCCAAATCATATCAGTCTTGAAAACTAAACAAAGTTGAAAACTGCAGAGATCTGTTAAGCATGTAATCTCCGTGGAATGGTATATCATAAACAAACACCTATTTTGAAAATACATTCTACATCCAACAGATCGATATCGGTGTCAACATTCAATTTTAATACAACTTCTATCTTCAGATTCACGTATTATGTTTTATAAATGACGAAATCATCGAAATGCAATCTCCGTGGAATGTAATCTCCGTTCAAGTTGTTGTGAAGAGTGCTTTCTTTCACGTCCGCACTGCACGAGGATAAAAGCTTATGTGAACGGTTACTGCCAGTCACCACTTATACAAAAGCAGTGCTGCATATACCTACGCGTATTATCATATACAATATTATAGGTGCCTGCAGGTCACACCATAATTTATCTGTACCAAATGTGCCTGCAGGTCACACAGTCTGACCAAAATATATCTGTACCATAGGTGCCTGCAGATCACATCACTTAAGATCTGTAACAAAGCCTATCATTTGAGTTTGCAGGTCACACTGCTAATAATCTGTAACATAGCCTATAATATGTGCCTGCAGGTCAAATCTCCATAGATCTGCACCAAATGCTATTAAAGGTGCCTGCAGGTCATACGTTCATTTATATATCTGTATGGTAGGTGCCTGTAGGGCACATCACTATAGATTTGCACCATACATATAAAAGGAAGATGTGGTATGATTGCCAATGAGACAACTCTCCACAATAGACCCAAATGACACAGAAATTAACAACTATAGGTCCCCTTACGGTGTTTAACAATGAGCAAAGCCCATACCACATAGTCAGCTATATTAACGGCCTAATTTAAGTACAAAATAATAAACGAAAAACAAATATGTAACACAGCAACAAATAACAACCACTGAATTACCGGTTCCTGACTTGGGACAGGCACATACAGAATGTGGCGGGGTTAAACTAGTTTGAAGGCGCCAACCCTCCCTTAACATGGGACCGTGGTGTAACAGTAGAACATAAGAACAAAATATAAAAATCAGTTGAAAAAGGCTTAACTCATCAAATGGATACAAATAGAAATACAGACTAACAAAACACAAGTGGACGTGGATGGGTACTTGTACATGCGAATAACAAAATAAAACACTAAGTACAGATCTGAGAGTACTCGCAGTTAGCATAGGTGTCTTTAGGTTATTTCACTTATGATCTACACCAAAGCCTATCATAAGAGCCTGCAGGTCACACTGCTATTTATCAGTACCATAGCCTATCATGAATGCACGCAGGTCACATCACCATAGACCAAATGAATGCAGGTCATACAACGTTTTATGTGTACCGTAGACTATCATAGATGCCTGCAGTTCACACTTATATCTATCTGTTCGATAGTTTTTCTTAAGTGCCTGCAGGTTACATTACCATAGATCTGTACCATAGTCTATCATAGGTGCCTGCAGGCCATACAACATTTTATATGTACTATAGCCTAGCATATGTGCCTTCATGTCACATCACCACAGATCTGTACCATAGTCTATCATGGGTCAATCATATGTGCTTGTAGGTCATTCACTATATATCTGCACCATAGTCTATCAAAGGTGCCTACAGGTCACATCGCTATATGTCTATACTTAAGCCTTTCATAGGAGCCTGCAGGTCACACTGCTATGTATCTGTACCACAGCCTATTGAAGGTGCCTGTAGGTCACACAGCTTTATTTATTGTACCAAATCCTATCATAGGTGCCTGTACCATAGTCTATAGGTGCCTGCAGGTCTTATAACTTTTTATCTGAGTCATAGCCTATCATAGGTGCCTGCAGGTGTAATACCACCATTGATTTTCCCCTATTAGTCTTTGTTAAATTTGCACTTTTCAAAAAATTGTGCAGAATTTATCTTTGTTTCAAATAAAGAAATACTTGGCATGAGTAAAGTTTTATCCTGTCCAGTACTATAAAAAAAATTTCACAAAACATTTCATTGCATATAAGAAAATAACCATCACTGGAAGTTAACCAATCAAATTTTCCCCCTTTTTTAACCTGTGTACAAGCTTTAGTAACCATGTAACCTCAAGTTTCCAAAATATTCAATAGAAACCCCGAATAAAAAAATAATGGTGCTTTGAAATACCCAAGATATATGTTTATGACCCAGAAATGTTTTACTGCAATGAAATGTAGGATCAATTACCTACAACTGTCAAAATCAAGGGAATATTTTTTTTCGACCTATTTTCGTATGCAACCGGATGTGACGTACTATGATTTGGTGGTATTACACCTAAAGAAGACTTTTTTGTTAAATAAACTGAATGTGACTTTTTTCCTTTGTAATACTGGTTATTTCAAGCATTCCTGTCAAGTTTTGTCATAATCAGTTCAATAGTTTGAGAAAAATCTAGTATAATGTAAGATGACATCTACAGCGATTCGAGCAAAATTTCTTCGAAAAATCCAAACCAAGCCGCATCATGATAGAATATAGTGTGGACCAATAAATGATCAAATATTTATCTCATCTGCCTACAAACAGATGAATATGATACAAAAGATGACTTTAGGATGATAAATACTACTAATGGACCTCTTTGTCTTCCTTATAAGGTCTCTTTTGGTCCATTTATACCTCTCATTTCCTCAAAATTTCTACTTTTTAGGCCAATAAATAAAAATTTTAGGGTAACATTCACTCATTTATGATAGAAATGTTATAATAAATGATAAATTGAAGTATTCAAGCTGAATGAACTATCCGTATAAAAGTTTACTGTCTCCAAGGAGGTTTCGATAAGTCCTTACGTAAAACTTAAATTTACGCCGCGTTCCAGAGAGGGACATAAAAAGCTTCTCTTTTGGTGAATAATTTGTTGTTACTGCTTTAAAAATAATTTCATTTACTTAAAACTATATATTTATTAAAGTATTTCTTAGGAAAAATTTTCTAGTATAGCAGAATATAAGAAATAAGGAGAAAAAGCTCCCTAAAGCTCTAAGTATGGCTTGTTCTGTCAACTAATATTCATGGTAAAGTCCTATTTCAAGGAAATTTTCTCATAAAATGTGTTTTGGAGACTCAATCCACTCAGAATATTTCATTATTTGTAATATTTCACTTAAATAGCAAGAAATTTTAACACATGAGAGTACTCACAAGGTCAAAGGTGCATGTACAGCTTCCCATATTAGGTGTAATACCACCATTGATTTTCCCCTATTAGTCTTTGTTAAATTTGCACTTTTCAAAAAATTGTGCAGAATTTATCTTTGTTTCAAATAAAGAAATACTTGGCATGAGTAAAGTTTTATCCTGTCCAGTACTATAAAAAAAATTTCACAAAACATTTCATTGCATATAAGAAAATAACCATCACTGGAAGTTAACCAATCAAATTTTCCCCCTTTTTTAACCTGTGTACAAGCTTTAGTAACCATGTAACCTCAAGTTTCCAAAATATTCAATAGAAACCCCGAATAAAAAAATAATGGTGCTTTGAAATACCCAAGATATATGTTTATGACCCAGAAATGTTTTACTGCAATGAAATGTAGGATCAATTACCTACAACTGTCAAAATCAAGGGAATATTTTTTTTCGACCTATTTTCGTATGCAACCGGATGTGACGTACTATGATTTGGTGGTATTACACCTGCAGGTCACACTGATATTTATCTGTTTTATAGTCTATCTTAGGTGCCTGCAGTTCACCCTACCATAGATCTGTACCATAGTCAATCATGGGTGCCTACAGGTCGCATCACCATAGATCTGTACAATAGCCTATCATGGGTCTATCATAGGTGCTTGTAGGTCACTTCACTATAGATCTGCACCATAGTCTATCATAGGTGCCTACAGGTCACATTGCCACATGTCTGTATCTAGGCCTTTCATAGGAGCCTGCAGGTCATACTGCTTTTTATTTATACCACAGCCTATCATAGGTGCCCGTAGGTCACACAGCTTTTTTTTTATTTACAATATTCCATCATAGGTGACTGCAGGTTTATCATAAGTGCCTCTAGGTCACACAGCTTTTTGTATGTACCATATCAAATCATAGGTGCCTGAAGGTCACACCGCTTTTTTATGTACCGTATCCTATCATAGTGCCTGCAGGTTTATTATAGGTGCATGTAGGTCACACCACTTTTTTATGTTCCATATCCTATCATAGGAACCTGCAGGTCACACCAAAATGTATCTGTACCATCATTGCCTTCAGGTCACACTTTTGTTTATATGTAACATTAGCCTATTGTAACTACCTGCAGGTCACACTGATATGTATCTGTACCATAGCCCATTGTATGAGCCTGCAGGTCACGTCACCATTGATCTGATCAGACGCGCGTTTCGTCTACAAAAGACTTATCAGTGACGTTCGGATCAAAAAAGTTAAAAAGGCCAAATAAAGTAAGAAGTTGAAGAGCGTTGAGGACCAAAAATACCTAAAGGTTTAGCCAAATACAGCTAAGGTAATCTATTCCTGAGGTAAAAAAGCCTAAGTATTTCAAAACTGTAAAGTTTTGCAAACAGTTAATTTATAATTATGACCATATCAATGATAATTCATGTCAACACAAAAGTGCTGACTACTGGGCTAGTGATAACCTCGGGGAATAAAAACCACCAGCAGTGGCATCGACCCAGTGGTTGTAAATAAACCTATCTATGTAACATAGCCTATCATATGTGCCTGTAGGTCATACTGATATTTATCTATTTTTTGCGGATTATAACAGCCTGCAGATATAATCGCCATATAGATCTGTATCATAGGTGCATCAAGGTTGAATCCTATAATACTGTATGGATAAATAGCATTGTGACTTACAGGCACCTATGATAGGAAAAAGAAACAGAGTGACCTACAGACACCTATAATATGATAGGAAAAAAACATGGTGACCTACAGGCACCTAAGAAAGGATATGTAAAATAACAGGGTGACTTGCAAGCCCCTATAATATGATATGGATAAATACAATGGTGACCTACAGGCACATATGATAGGATATGTAAAATAGAAGGGTGACCTACAGGCACCTATTATAGGGTATGTACAGGCAACTCAGATAATTATGGTACAGAGCAATAGCAGGGTGACCTACAAGCACCTCGGATAATTATGGTACAGATCAATAGCATGGTGACCTACAGGCACCTGAGATAATTATGGTACAGATCAAAAACAGGATGACCTACAGGCACCTGAGATAATTATGGTACAGATCAACAACAGGGTGAACTACAGGCACCTCAGGTAACTATGGTACAGATCAATAGCAGGGTGACCTACAGGCAACTCAGATAATTATGGTACAGATCAATAGCAGGGTGACCAACCTGCAACTCAGATGATTATGGTACAGGTCAACAACAGGGTGAAATACAGGCAACTCAGATAACTATAGTACAGATCTATAACAGGGTGACCTACATGCACCTCAGAGAATTATGGTACAGGACGATAACCAGTAAACTGTCATTTGACGAGAAGAAAGACATCTGCATTTTTAGTGCGTTTTATGCAACGAATAAAGTAATTTTAGTATTTAGTGTCAACTGCATTATGCCTGGGCTGATGTTACAAAATTTAACATGTTCCACATTTATGAAGATGCAGGTACTGTGCTGCTGTTATCTGGTTGCTTCATCAATGTGCCTGGAAGTAACACTGGTGGTACATGTTAACCCGACATATTTATCAGTATAAAGCACAGAACAGAAAAGTTGTTTGGATCGGGCTATACAAGAGCCTTGATATAATGTAATTGTACACATGCAAATGTAGTTCAAAACATATAGATGTAAAATTACAGAAAATAAGATTGGCAGAAAACCAAAATCTAGTTATAACTATTAATTGAAAAAATAAAAGATCTGACACCCCACCGTACTAGTCATGCCCCGAACATTTCGATCAAAACCTTGGTGGACCTCCTAAGACACCCATTAGTAATTAAATATTCAACAAATTAGTTTATGACTTTTATGTACGTGTCGCTTAGACCCCTGCCATGTACCAAAAAATAAAATAGCAAAAATACGGAACTCCGAGGAAAATTCTAAACGGAAGGCCCTAAGGAAATGGCAAAATCAAAAGCTCAAACACATCAAACGATCGAATAACAACTATCATATTCCTCACTCAATACAGACATTTCTTATGTAGAAAACCTTGGATTACACCTGGTTCTATTGCTAGCTAAACCTCTCACTTGTATGACAGTCGCATAAAATTCCTTTATAAATTGACAACGATGTGTGAACAAAACAAACAGACATAATAGGTAAAAATGTGTTATAATCTTAATTACTATAAAAACAAAGAAATATGTCAACAAAGAAAAACAAAGAAAAACAAAAAGGCATATTGACAAAGCACATTAACAAAAACGATAGACAAGAATACACAAATTTACCATAGCACCATAACACATTGACGGGATGTATTAACCGAGTCACGTCAAATAGATATTACCAAAAATTGACTAAAAAGTAAAAGTACTAATTTACAAAGACAAATACAAGAATACTATAACACGTTATTATTGATAAGATGATAAACAACGTCAGTGCCTAGAATCTTTATAAACATCGTATTATTTGTGAAGTTGATACTATTCATATATGTTTATCAACAAGGTTTTGGTATCTTCCGATGAACTTTTTTTTTTAAAAAGGACAAGATCTGTGTAATTTGCTCCAAGCGATGTTTTTAAAATTGCAACGAAAGAAATTTCTTGACATGACTAATTATCTACCTGAAAGAATATTAATGCCACCAATGAATTCCACACGTGGACACATACAAGTCCTCCTTTTAAATGAAACTACTGCAGGTTATAAAAAGATCTTCTATGTGGAATAAAACGGTAAGAAATAATATTTAATTAAATTTAAAGTCCTTTAACACGAAACCACTCTTTGATATCGTGAATTACCATTCTTATCTTATACGAATATTTCATATATTTTCAGTATAATGAACACGATGAACATGAAATTATATATGAAGAGGGGTTAAAATCTGAGTTGACAATTTGTTTAAATTTGGTTAGAACTTCGCGTTCATGTTTTATTATAATGAAGTGTTATATTATTAGGAATACTTTTAAGATTTGGTACATAGAGTACCCGCTAAAAGAAATGCCCGTGCAAATACGTTAATAAACTACTATATAAAGAAAGAAATATTATAAATATTTTATTAAAATTAAACATTACAACGAAAAGGATTCCACATTGTACGTCGCAAGAGATTCGGATTTTAAATGACGAAGTGGAGAAGAAAAAATCTTTACTATTTAGCAGATTAAACGACAGAACAAACAGTGCCAAAAAGAGAGTAAGAAAGGCTGCATGCTGCATGCAGAGACGGATTTTGCCGGAGAGGGCAGGGCCTCGCCCCCTATGGAGCTACATATATATATATATATATATATATATATATATATACAAGTCTAAATTGAAAACAACGTTCAAACCTATGATTGCGTTGGATAAAAACCGCAATTTTTATACGTGTGCATGCAAAAACAAATTTCTTGTTAGAGGGGCCTAAATACAGCACAAACAACATTTTCCAAAAGACCAAAAAAGTGAAAAAGTATATTTTAACAAAACGCATTTGACTAACAGGTCGAACAACAAATGTTCTTTAACCCTGTTGACTGCCATTGGCGATTGCCAAATAAACGGATCACAAGGTGTAATAAATGGATCTTAATTAAAAATTTAATACCAAACAGAAAACAATAAACTTGCGGCAAAGATGGTATACCGCAAACAAAGGTGCAAAGATTTTTGTACACCATATCCGGATTTCGACAATTAATGTCTCTTCAGTGATGTTAGGAATCGAAACAGTTTTTGGAAGGCCATGTAATTTACCTCAATTTAGGATAGACTCTCGAATTTTGAGGAGTCAAATTAGGATGAACGGATCATATAAACCCGAAGGCAAATACAATACAAGCCCAAACGAACAAATATAAACAAGTCTAAATTGAAAACAACGTTCAAACCTATGATTGCGTTGGATAAAAACCGCAATTTTTATACGTGTGCATGCAAAAACAAATTTCTTGTTAGAGGGGTCTAAATACAGCACAAACAACATTTTCCAAAAGACCAAAAAAGTGAAAAAGTATATTTTAACAAAACGCATTTGACTAACAGGTCGAACAACAAATGTTCTTTAACCCTGCTGACTGCCATTGGCGATTGCCAAATAAACGGATCACAAGGTGTAATAAATGGATCTTAATTAAAAATGTAATACCAAACAGAAAACAATAAACTTGCGGCAAAGATGGTATACCGCAAACAAAGGTGCAAAGATTTTTGTACACCATATCCGGATTTCGACAATTAATGTCTCTTCAGTGATGTTAGGAATCGAAACAGTATTTGGAAGGCCATGTAATTTACCTCAATTTAGGATAGACTCTCGAATTTTGAGGAGTCAAATTAGGATGAACGGATCATATAAACCCGAAGGCAAATATAATACAAGCCCAAACGAAAAAATATAAACAAGTCTAAATTGAAAACAACGTTCAAACCTATGATTGCGTTGGATAAAAAGCGCAATTTTTATACGTGTGCATGCAAAAACAAATTTCTTGTTAGAGGGGTCTAAATACAGCACAAACAACATTTTCCAAAAGACCAAAAAAGTGAAAAAGTATATTTTAACAAAACGCATTTGACTAACAGGTCGAACAACAAATGTTCTTTAACCCTGCTGACTGCCATTGGCGATTGCCAAATAAACGGATCACAAGGTGTAATAAATGGATCTTAATTAAAAATTTAATACCAAACAGAAAACAATAAACTTGCGGCAAAGATGGTATACCGCAAACAAAGGTGCAAAGATTTTTGTACACCATATCCGGATTTCGACAATTAAAGTCTCTTCAGTGATGTTAGGAATCGAAACAGTATTTGGAAGGCCATGTAATTTACCTCAATTTAGGATAGACTCTCGAATTTTGAGGAGTCAAATTAGGATGAACGGATCATATAAACCCGAAGGCAAATATAATACAAGCCCAAACGAAAAAATATAAACAAGTCTAAATTGAAACCAACGTTCAAACCTATGATTGCGTTGGATAAAAACCGCAATTTTTATACGTGTGCATGCAAAAACAAATTTCTTGTTAGAGGGGTCTAAATACAGCACAAACAACATTTTCCAAAAGACCAAAAAAGTGAAAAAGTATATTTTAACAAAACGCATTTGACTAACAGGTCGAACAACAAATGTTCTTTAACCCTGCTGACTGCCATTGGCGATTGCCAAATAAACGGATCACAAGGTGTAATAAATGGATCTTAATTAAAAATTTAATACCAAACAGAAAACAATAAACTTGCGGCAAAGATGGTATACCGCAAACAAAGGTGCAAAGATTTTTGTACACCATATCCGGATTTCGACAATTAATGTCTCTTCAGTGATGCTAGGAATCGAAACAGTATTTGGAAGGCCATGTAATTTACCTCAATTTAGGATAGACTCTCGAATTTTGAGGAGTCAAATGAGGATGAACGGATCATATAAACCCGAAGGCAAATATAATACAAGCCCAAACGAAAAAATATAAACAAGTCTACATTGAAAACAACGTTCAAACCTATGATTGCGTTGGATAAAAACCGCAATTTTTATACGTGTGCATGCAAAAACAAATTTCTTGTTAGAGGGGTCTAAATACAGCACAAACAACATTTTCCAAAAGACCAAAAAAGTGAATATATATATACATTATGTATAGACTTTTAGCATATACCACACCAGACGATGCCTAGTTTGGGCCCCCCTTTTTTTCGAAATCCTGGATCTGCATGTTGCAAGAGCAAATAAAAAAAATGTGTGATGTCGTAACATTTATGACAATCATAAGACCATCATAAGTCATGTCACGAGGTGTCTCAAGTGCATGATAAAAGTTATGAATATCATGACTTGAGACCCTTTCGAATACATATATTATTATGACATGTCCTTTAACCATCGTAAAACAAGTCTTATTCATAAGATACTTTCAAAAACAATGCTTCATGTTTTGCCTTTCAATTTCCTCCTTGTCCCTCATATAAATAATTGCAAATCCATGACACTCTACATGAACAAACCTACATTTTAAAAGTTGGTGCTATGTAAATGTGATCTGCAGTCACCTATCATTTTGCCTGCTAAAACTTTAAGTAGTATTATAAATATTTTCAATGAACAGTAATTTTCAAAGTAATACAAAGGGAAAATCAAAAGATAAAAACGAAATATCTGAAACCTTAAGTTAAAATAGAAGGACAAAAATGCATATTATAGAGACTTTATGATGTTAAGCACCAACTAAGTCACTTGGCATATAATAACATCGCCGATTTTAATCTCAATTTTTGGCCGGAATTAATTTAATCACAGGCTATTCTATTGATAATCTAGAAACCTTGCACTTCAATGCAATGAATTTATTGCAAATTATATTACCGCACATACATGCTCAATTATGTTTCCTTTTAGATATTTAGATCTATCTTTTTGGTTGGGACTACATTAACTTGCGTATACACTTTTCGTAGTGCAACGGTTTTGACGCTGGGTGATTGGCAGTAACCCTTCACATAAGCTTTTATCCTCGTGCGTCCGCACTTCTATCGAGTATGGCATGCCAAATAAACATTTTAGATAATAATTACGGATGGCGAATATATAAATTACAGATCAATATCTTACATTGTAATTCAGACGACATAAGAAGACACTATGTGACAATTTTAATTAGTCAATTGTTTTAGTGTAACAGAGTTGCTTTTTTTCTTAGATCTACAAAAAAACGCAAAAAAACGAACTGGATGTTTTTATATCAATATTAATGCAAGTAAATAATTTTAACCCGTTTTCATTATTAAAAATCTAAAACTTGATACAGAATTTGATACGATTAAACAATTATGCAAGTAGTCATAAACATTGCTCTGCCTAATGAGTTTAATAAATCATATTGCACAGGGAGAGAAGCTTTTAAATACTTTCTTTCATTAAAAATGAAATTACGACGTCGGCTGAGATGGCATAGTATATATTGTCCGTTACATTTATTAACAACACCTTGTACAAATATTCTTTTCGAAAATAAAAACAGTTAAAAAGAACAAACAAAACTATTCGTCACAATGATACACGAGGATCTTGATTATGGGGGAAAAAGGGGGTGGGTGGGTTTTACATTTCTGCATTCTGTAATTCTTTTGGTCATTTTTCTCTATTCAGTAAGAAATATGCTTATTCTGTTAATTCTTGTGTTCAGACCGTGCATATGAAAATTTCCTGATGCATGATTTCTAAAAGCTTTCTTTGACAAATTTTATACTAATTTCATTTTAACAAGTTTAAATCAATTTTCTAAAGTAGAGCTAAACTATTTGTAATGTTGTAAATTTAATTCATTTGAAATTTGTATTCAAATACGCTGTTGAAGATTACTAAGCGCCAATAGAATACAATAGTTTTGTATTTTATAAATTAGTGTCTTCGATAATGAAAAATTCGTCATCGAACAGTCTCATTATCATGTCGGTATTCGAAATGACTCGTTTCATAGTTATTACAAAAAAATAGGTCATAATAACATGACAGAGTTTTTTTGTTTTTTTTGCTTCAGAATGTTCTAGATAAATATACAAAAAATAAAGTTTAGACAATGTACCCTCATAAGCCTGGAAGTGACTAGTCACATATAGTTAACGGCGTTTTTCTCACAATGATGTTCTACCTCCATAAGCCTGGAAATATCGTGGCGGGTCACATATAATCAATCCTTCTGACTTCATAAATTTTGTTAGAGAGTCGGCTGAATAAAGACGTTATATGATGAAAATTAATTAATTTCCTTCCGTGAAAATGCATCGCATGTACAAAAGAAATGAATCGCCTCTACAGTGAAAATGAAAGTCTAGTATCATCATTCGACAGTAAACATGAATCGCATAACGAAAACATCATAGTGGAATTTAATTCAATATCAACAAGCTGAATAACAAAACCTGTTTTAAGTTATACAACATTAATAATTATGTTAAAAGGTACATTTTTCTGCAAATGAAACTTAACTGCTGCTTTTAAATCTCTTGCCGAAAATCCTACAATAAAGCATATCGGAAAGAAACTACCGATCCATCAGGGGAACAACAGCTAAAACCCTCAGACATCAAATAGATTGGTCTGATAGTTTCCCACATGGAAACTACTAATGGATTCCATCTGACCACATGTATCAAACAAACCTGAAAATATCTGCAGAAACTTTCCTCAACAAAAAAATATAATTCAAAACATAAAATATAAGATGTAAAAATAACAATATTTATCCATAAAACCAATTTGGCAAAATAATTTCAATGATGTTGAAGGATTCTCTCTGCAAACATTTTCACATCCGCTCTCAACGGCATACTCGACTCGTCGATCTGTGAAAGAAGAGTGTGTCATATTCCGATGTAAATAAACTACGATTCACACCTCCTGTTTACAGCTAGAGTTCCGTTTTACGATACACATACGATGATACACAGTGCGTAACTTGCGATCAACTTAGTAGTCCTTTACGATGACTTTGTGAAACACACGTAACGGGAACGTAGAACCACACGTGAACGGATCGTAAAATGATACAGTAATCGTAAGTTAAGAAGGCTTTGTGAAACGGTGGCCTGGACTTTATGGCCTAGGAATGACACATTATGGACCCGGGTTTTAATTGTTTAATGTTTTAGTCAATCTTCTTACTATTATCAAGATCTTCAGAAAGACAAAAAATCCACTTATTTTCAGATTTATTCAAGAAGAAATCAAAATAAAACAAAGCTACATAACATGAAAAACACTACTTAAGAAGAGTTTCAAAGAATAAACTTATTTTCAACATCTCAAGAAAACATAATGTTTCCTGTGGGGCTTAATGTTACCACCCCTTCCTCTCCAAAACAAACACAACAACAACAAAAATACAAACAAAACAAAAACAAATACAAAATCAAGGCATTTTATACACAAAGCAAACAAAACAAGGCAAACAGAAAAGATTGTGAAATACTCGTACAGCAATAGCTACTGTTTAATGTGAATGTATGTGAATAGGCTTGTAGAATGTGAAATACTCGTACTGCAATAGCTACTGTTAAATGTGAATGTATGTGAATAGGCTTATAGAATGTGAAATACTCGTACTGCAATAGCTACTGTTACATGTGAATGTATGTGAATAGGCTTATAGAATGTGAAATACTCTTACTTCTATAGTCAATGTTAAATGCATATATGTAACTGCACGTATGTGGGCTTATTTTGTCACAGACTACAAAAAACAGGAACTTAAACGCAATATTTATGTGTTTGTTGTGCTCAGCAAAGCAAGTCCATATCTATTTTGTAATGCTTATATATCGTTTATACATCTTGTTTATTTAATTTTTTTAACTATACAATTCGAGTTTTTAATTGATTGAATGATTGTTGACTTGTAATGCCACGTTCAGCACTCTTGGCTATATCCTGGCCGCCAGATTGTGTTGGTGGAGGAAGCCGGATTGCCCGGAGAGAGCACATATTTTTTGCTAGAAAACTGACAATCTTTTTTCGAACTCACAATCTCAGTGATACAGTATAGGAACTACTTACATCAATTGGCTATCAAGGTCTTTAGATGTGTGAGAACTACTGAATCGATAGCACGGAAAATATGAACAACAGACTGAAATTTTGACCAATTAAATATTTCAGGTCTTTTTTAGAAGAAAAAAATAATAACGGTACAATCTTAAATTCATTTGATTATCAGTATAATTACAATTAGGCTGAAGTTATATAAAATTTTGGAATGAAAATAATTAAATAATAGAAACATTATAAAAAAAATATACTATCGTTTATACAAATAATTTGTCATCACAAAGTATAAAGAATAAAGAAGTTTTAGGTAAAATCACGTGATATGAAAAACAGTCTAATCTTATTACTAGACAACACCATTTGAAGAAATGAAGTCCTTACATATTTAAAGGATGTTTGCTACTCTGTTTCAAAATAGCAAGCTTTTTAAAAGACTGTTATCAATTGATAGTATATAAATAAAGGAAATAAAAAAGCAGAAAAAAATAAAGAGTCCGTTTGCTTTTTTTCGAGATATAAGCCATTGAAAATTTGGCGGGAAATAATTCTCTTTAGACTTTTCATACATTTAACATTGGCTCTTGTTTTCTTTTAAAAGCTATGAAAAAATAACAAGGTTTTTATAAGATTTTCAAATATGACTTTTAAAACTATATGTAATAAAATTATAAAAAGAAAAGTAGGACTTAATGGGCAAAATTTTTAATGGGTACTAGATGGATAAAACCAGAGGATTCCGAATATCTGACAAAAATTCAAAAACAAGAGGAGCGAACATCCTTAAATGTAGACCTAAGGAAAACATACACATTTACTTGTTGATTTGCTACTACTTGTAATATAGTGAACATAAGGCAATACGTGTAAACTATGTAAAGTGAATCCAATCAGTTAATAAGCCAAAATTTGAACATGATGAAGTAAAGGAATGCTGAAGCTGTATAAAAGATATACAGAAAAGAAATTACGGTGAGAAAAGAAAGCAAGTCTACACTATTAATACAAATAAATGTGATAACATTGAAACCGTTATTATCTTTTATTAATTTTCATATAGGGAAAATACTGCAGTATGCATTAAAATATCAAGCAAAAAAGACTGCATAAAAGTCATGAAAACAGACATAAGTAAGGGATGGTATATGATTTTGACAAATTAAAAGATATGACAATTGCAAACCAACAACATTTTGGGAAAAGTCGAAATTAATAGTAGAATCTAAAAACAAAATACTTAGACGGCACAAGGCTAGTAAGATGCACGTAGCACTACGTTGTTCTAATGTTATGTTTAATTATTTGATATGCAAATATGATTTCAGGACGGGAAAAAATGCCAGAATGTGTAAAGATAGCAAACAGTTCAACGCATTGTCGTCTGTACAAGTTAGAAGGCAATGATGATAGGTTCTATAAAAGTTAGTAACTTAGAACAATATAATATGTAAAAGTATAACTGTACTTACATTGTAAAAACGACCACAACTGAAGAAATCTGATCACACAACCGAACACTCGAAGGAAGATTTCGTAAATAACACGTTGGTAAAGATGGAATGTTCAGCATAAACGCATGAATGGTGCAGTTATGTAACACATGTTTACTGATGATTCAGTGATTTAAGATGAACAATATTTTTATCATTTTTGTTTTATTGCGAAATGTCGTTTATTACATATATAAAGATACGTATGAATAACGATATGAAAATAGAATATTTCTATGTAACATCTTGCAAATATTTGTTAAAGAAAGCACGTTTTGACTTAAACGTTTATAATTAAGAATTTATAATTCAATTTAATAAATCGTCAATTCATCAAATAAGACAAATTGTTTCAATCGTTATTGTTCACGGTTTCTCAAGTGAAAGGATATGTCCAAAATGTTTATACTATTTAGAATTAAAACAACAAATTCAAACCCAACGATAAACATACAGAAAAGGGGGATGGTAGGTCGGTCATCCATCCCGAAAACTAGAGGGTAGTAGGTTGGTCATCTATTCCGAAATCAAGGAGGATGGTAGGTCGGTCACCCATCCCGAAATCAAGGGGCTGGTAGATTGGTCATCTATCCTGAAATCAAGGGGGTGGTAGGTCGGTCATCTATTCCGAAATCAAGGAGGATGGTAGGTCGGTCACCCATCCCGAAATCAAGGGGTAGTAGGTTGGTCATATATCCCGAAATCAAGGGGGATAGTAGGTTGGTCATCTATCCCAAAATTAAGGGGGATGGTAGGTCGGTCATCTATCCCGAAATCAATTCAATAAGTTATTCTTAAGAATAAGTGTTCCTGCTTTTATAGGACATCAAATATATTTTGCATAGAGTTAGTACCAAATCATTTTAGATTATAGACTTATGACAACTTTGTCAAATCAGCACGTTTTACGAAAGTTCACATCTATAATTTTCCTATATTGATTTACAAGCACATGGTGGGTGGTGCATACATAACAGGAGACGCTTATCCTTCTGATGCACCAGGTTTTGCTCCTGTTGGACATATTTATAAACAAAGAGATGAATAATGTGTTTAATTCTTTTTATTCTCAACCCCAACATTTGCCATTTTTAATTAACATTTTTTCTAGCGGTTATTTAAGAAATAATCATCATGCAAGGTATAGATTTATTGGAAATATTTAGCTTATATACCACAGGTTGTAAAATAGAACAGCCATACACACGGCATACCAACCCTATCTTCAGTTTTTTAAATGACCGTATTTGTCCTATACGAATCGAAATAATTCATAAAAGCCATAGATTTGTTGTAAATTTACACATGACCTTGTCAGTGAAATTCGTCAAATTAAATCTGAAATCTTTATGCCGATGAGTCAACTGCGAAAGCAATTTCCTTTGTTCATCTCTTTGTTTACATGTCCAACAGGAGCAAAAATAAATGTGTTTTTTTTTTAAGTTTTACAAGTCTCAGTGAAAACACTTTCACAGAATACAGTTTCTCCTTTTTCTCCTTATTCCACTTTTAGAAATGAAGGACATCAAATTAAGAGTTTTTTATTACTAAAATTCTTATTTGAGAATCGTTTTGTAGTATATGTATTCCGTTAAGAAAAATCTATGATTGCATATACTAAGTATCTTTGATATACACACAGACATTTTATAATATGTTTTTCTCTGCAAAAACTGTTTTTTACTTTTTAAAGGACATACATGTACAACCGAATTAGCGACATGGAAATTTTGTTTTGTTTTAGTTCAACGGTTTCGTGTAATAATTATTTATTTGAAAACTCATCAGAAAATTCATAAGGAGCAAGGCTGGAATTCAACCTTAATTGACTAGGATTGTCAGTTTTCCTACCGAAGGTCGGTGGTTCCCTCCGGGCTTTTCGACTTCTTCTGCCAATAAAAACTGACCTCAACGCAATAACACAATAGTGCTGAAAGTGGCGTTAAACACAAATCAATCAATCAAACAATCATAAGAGCAAGACAACAGATACTGCTAAAAAATAATGGATCATACAAAATGATCATAATTACATTAAACTCTTGCATGCATATCCGGATTTCGACAATCAATGTCTCTTCGGTGATGTTAGGAATCAAAACGGTATTTGGAAGGCCATATAATTTACCTCAATTTAGGATAGACTCTTGAATTTTGAAAGAGTCGAAATAGGATGAACGGATCATATAAACCCGAAGGCAAATATAATACAAGCCCAAACGAAAAAATATAAACAAATCTAAATTGAAAACAACGTTCAAACCTATGATTGCGTTGGATAAAAACCGCAATTTTTATACGTGTGCATGCAAAACAAATTTCTTGGTAGAGGGGTCTAAATACAGCACAAACAACATTTTCCAAAAGACCAAAAAAGTGAAAAAGTATACTTTAACAAAACGCATTTGACTAGCAGGTCGAACAACTGATGTTCTTAAACCCTGCTGACTGCCATTGGCGATTGCCAAATAAACGGATCACCAGATGTAACAAAATGGATCTTATTATTGATTTATTACCAAACAGAAAACAATAAATTTGCGGAAAAGATGGTATACCGCAAACATGAGGTGCAAAAATTTGTACACCATATCCGGATTTCGACAATTAATGTCTCTTCAGTGATGTTAGGAATCAAAACGGTATTTGGAAGGCCATATAATTTACCTCAATTAACGATAGACTCTTGAATTTTGAAAGAGTCGAAATAGGATGAACGGATCATATAAACCCGAAGGCAAATATAATACAAGCCCAAACGAAAAAATATAAACAAATCTAAATTGAAAACAACGTTCAAACCTATGATTGCGTTGGAAAAAAACCGCAATTTTTATACGTGTGCATGCAAAACAAATTTCTTGGTAGAGGGGTCTAAATACAGCACAAACAACATTTTCCAAAAGACCAAAAAAGTGAAAAAGTATACTTTAACAAAACGCATTTGACTAGCAGGTCGAACAACTGATGTTCTTAAACCCTGCTGACTGTCATTGGCGATTGCCGAATAAACGGATCACCAGATGTAACAAAATGGATCTTATTATTGATTTATTACCAAACAGAAAACAATAAACTTGTGGAAAAGATGGTATACCGCAAACATGAGGTTCAAAAATATATATATATTGATTTCAAAAATAGGTAATTTCACTATTTTAATATGCTTTTTTTTTTAAAGTTAATGATAAGTTATTTGATAGTATATAAAAGCATTAAAAACTAACTGTTGAACACTTACTAGAAACACAGATAAAGCCATATTTATGAAGTTTAGGTACCCAATACATAGTAGGGACCTTCAAATCTTCATAGAAGGCCTTAGGCTGAGATATGGAAATAATATGACTGTTTACTATTTGACTCTATGAGAAGCCCATGCAAATGAACTTAGAATTATAATTTCATTCTTTAGAACTTCAACGTTGTATTTAAGTCATACCACCACAACATTGTTAGTTGCTTTATTATCAGGTTGGTTAACCGTTGTGCAATATCTGTGTCACAGATGACTACGGATATGCTATAATTGTTGTAATTACAATTACATATTCTTTCATTGATTGTGATTCACATTACGGAATTAGATTTATCATTGGCTTTGTACTGAGATTTAATGATAGATATAACTTAGGTGTTGGTGACGCAGTGATGAGACGACGAAAATTAAAAATTGTATGATTTTCATTTTTTTACGAGCTACAAATAATTTAATATCTGAGCAACTTTCACATGCCGGTTTTATAATACAATGCCATAATTTTATAAGTTTGAAGAACATTTAGTTTAAAATTCGGCACACATGAGGTTCTGGTGTTCCAGGTGACAGAAAGAACACTTGGATCGATAACCCAGATTTTGCAGTACGGTTTTGTAAATGGCTGGGTATATTAATGCCCTTGCAAAAAAACTAGAGGCTCTCAAGAGTCTGTGTCGCTCACCTGATTCTACTTTGGTTTTGGAAATAATGAAAAAATAGAATAAAATCATAACAGATATCCTAATAATGTTTGAGGCCAAATTTGATTTAATATTGGCCCCATAATTTAATAAAAAATCAGGGTGGCCATCTTAAACAGTAAATCCGCAACAAAGTAGCAACATTTCGGTTTCATTCCATTCAGTGCACCTCTAGAAGAAGCATTTGAATGTATTTCCCACATGATCTTATATTAAACTAAGTCCCCTGCTGGCGGCCATCTTGGATAATGGTTCGGCTACAAAGTAACAACACTTGGTCAGCACCTCGTTAGGAACATTCATGCCATGTTTGGTTTCATTCTATTCAGTGGTTCTCTAGAAGAAAATATCTGTATGTATTTCCCATAGGGTCCTATCTTAAACTAACTCCCCCTGCTGGCAACCATCTTGGATGACAAAATCAGCTACAAAGTAACAACACTTGGTCAGCACCTCGAAAGAAACATTCATACCATGTTTGGTTTCAATCCATTAAGAGGTTTTCTAGAAGAAGACATTTGTTTATATTTCCCGTAGGATCCTTTGTAAAACTAAGTCCCCCGTTGGCAGCCATCTTGGTTGATAGATTTGCTACAACGAAACAACACTTGTTAGCATCTCATAAAGAACATTCATGCCATGTTTGGTTTCATTCCATTCAGTAGTTCTCTAAAAGAAAACATTTGTATGTATTTCCAATAGGATCCTATGTTAAATTAAGTCCCTCGCTGGCGGCCATCTTGGATGATGGATCGGCTTCAAAGTAACAACACTTATTCAGCACCTCATAAGGAATATGCATGCCATATTTGGTTTCATTCCATTTATTGGTTCTCTAGAAGAAGTTCAAAATGTAAAAAGTTTACGATGACGACAAACGGCGACGGACGCCAAGTGATGAGAAAAGCTCACCTGGCCCTTTGAGCCAGGAGAACTAAAAACACGTATCTTTGGCATTCTCCAACACCTTAGAGAGACTTGTAGGCCCCAATCAGCAATATCGTCCAAGTTGTAGAAAAAACAAAATACAATGTTCGTGCCCTCAACACATATTCATACAATAACCTTTATCAGGAACTCATGTGTTAATAAGTGTGCGATAATTTGCTCTCTATTGAATGATTATTACCCAAGCTGTACTTTGCAAAACTTTTAGGAATTTTTGGTCGTCAATGCTTTTCAACTTCATACTTATTTTGGCCTTTTTAAGCTTTTTGATTCGAGCATCACTGATGAGTCTTTTGTAGACGAAAGGCACGTCTGGTGTACAAAATTACAATCCTGGTATCTCTGATGAGTTTATTTACAGCTATCAAAAATAATTTTGACACTCTTTTGAGTGAAAGATAATAATCTTTTTAATTGTACCCAAGAAAGATTGGAGCCGGTCAAGCTTGACATGCAAATTAATATCCTAATTTATAACATTCTGTTAGAGAGATACAAATCCATGAACTATTTTCAACCATTCATTTTTGTGTCACTTAAAATCCATGTGCTCTACAACCTGAAAACTTGCACATAATGTAAACAACAGTTAGTTCTTTTTTCTCTTTATCTTCCTCCTATGTATAGGGGCACATTAGCTAGAGCTTATTTCCTATTTAGTTGCGGTTTATAATACTCATTATTAAAAAAAGTGTGAATAAAACTAGAGGCTCTCAAGAGCCTGTGTCGCTCACCTGATTCTACTTTGGTTTTGGAAATCATGTAAAAATAGATTAAAATCATAACAGATACCCTAATAATGAGTGAGGCCAAATTTGGTTTAATATTGGTCCTGTAATTTAATAAAAAATCCTGGTGGCCATCTTGAACAGTAAATCGGCAACAAAGTAGCAACACTTAATCAGCACCTCATAAGAAACATTTATGCCATGTTTTGGTTTCATTCCATTCAGTGCACCTCTAGAAGAAGCATTTGTATGTATTTCCCATAGGGTCTTATGTTAAAGGAAGTCCCCCCCATTGGCGGCCATCATGGATGAAGTATCAGCTTCAAAGTAACAAAACTTAGTCAGCACCTCATAAGGAACATTCATGCCATGTTTGGTTTCAATCCATTCAGTATGTGGTTCTCTAAAAGAAGACATTTGTATGTATTGTCCATAGGGTACTTTGTTAAACATTGTCCCCATCTGGCAGCCATCATGGATGAAGGATCAGCTTCAAAGTAACAACACTTGGTCAGCTACTCAAAAGGAACATGCATGCCATGTTTGGTTTCATTCCATTCAATGGTTCTCTAAAAGAAAACATTTGTACGTATTTCTCATAGGGTCCTATGTTAAACCAAGTCCTCCGCTGGCGGCCATCTTAGATTATGGATCGGTTTCATAGTAACAACACTTGGTCAGCACCTCATAAGGAACATTCATGCCATGTTTGGTTTCATTGCATTCAGTGGTTCTCTAAAAGAAGACATTTGTATGTATTTCCCATAGGGTCCCATGTTAAACTAAGTCCCCTGTAGGCGGCCATCTTGGATTATGGATCGGCTTCAAAGTAACAACACTCGGTCAGCACCTCATAAGAAACATTCATGCCATGTTTGGTTTCATTCCATTCAGCGGTTCTCTAAAAGAAGACATTTGTATGTATTTCCCATAGGTTCCAATGTTAAACTAAGTCCCCCGCTGGCGGCCATCTTGGATTATGGATCAGCTTCATAGTAACAACACTCGGTCAGCACCTCATAAGGAACATTGATGCCATGTTTGGTTTCATTCCATTCAGTGGTTCTCTAAAAGAAGACATTTGTATGTATTTCCCATAGGGTCCCATGTTAAACTACGTCCCCCGCTGGCGGCCATCTTGGATTATGGATCGGCTTCAAAGTAACAACACTCAGTCAGCACCTCATAAGGAACATTCATGCCATGTTTGGTTTCATTCCATTCAGTGGTTCTCTAAAAGAAGACATTTGTATGTATTTCCCATAGGGTCCAATGTTAAACTAAGTCCCCCGCTGGCGGCCATCTTGGATTATGGATCGGCTTCAAAGTAACAACATTCGGTCAGCACCTCATAAGGAACATTCATGCCATGTTTGGTTTCATTCCATTCAGTGGTTCTCTAAAAGAAGACATTTGTATGTATTTCCCATAGGGTCCCATGTTAAACTAAGTCCCATGCAGGCGGCCATCTTGGATTATGGATCGGCTTCAAAGTAACAACACTCGGTCAGCACCTCATAAGAAACATTCATGCCATGTTTGGTTTCATTCCATTTAGTGGTTCTCTAAAAGAAGACATTTGTATGTATTTCCCATAGGGTCCTATGTTAAACTAAGTCCCCCGCTGGCGGCCATCTTGGATGATGGATCCGCTACAAAGTAACAACACTTGGTCAGCACCTCATAAGGAACATTCATGCCATGTTTGGTTTCATTCCATTCAGTGGTTCTCTAGAAGAAGTTCAAAATGTAAAAAGTTAACGCCGACGACGGACGACGGACTCCAAGTGATGAGAAAAGCTCACTTGGCCCTTTGGGCCAGGTGAGCTAAAAATTAGAGGGCATGACTTTATATCGATATTTGATGAAAATAAATATTCAAAAAAAACCATGAAGTTTAAATGAAAACATAAATTGAAATTCTAAATACTTTTCAGCAAAACTGAGTTTACCTATTTGTACATCTTACAAGGTTTCATGAAACATATTTCTGCTCAAACCTGTGCTAGGAGCAGTCTAAAACTTGCAGTGAGATGCAAGTTTTGTTTTGTCCGTATGGAAGGCCTCACTGTGACTTTCAGATGAAGAACCCCAATAAAATTGATGTTCCTTTGCTTTTTGTGTGTTTTTTGCTGTGCATGATTTTTTGTCATAGATGGAAACCCCATATCTTTTGTTTTTCTCTTATATGATGAGACAAGTAGATGGAGCTGCGTCCACGAAGTGCAGGAGCATATTTTCTTTACTCAATGGACAAAAAACTCTCTCTTGCTACATTTTTTTTCTGTAACAGCATTTCTTTTTAAACTCAAGAAAATACTTAACTGTTGATTTGGACAGCCAGGCTGATAACGATATATTCCAATTTTGTTAATCTATCATTATTTAACAATTGTTTACCAAAAACCAAAACTAAAACAAGGCACACATACAACATTCTATACTAGACCGGTTCATTTGTTTTATTAGAAATAGTATAATTCATTGTTGATGGCAACAGTTACTAACACATTGTGCATTTAACAAAGTTGAATAAAACTAGTATGGTTGGAATCACACTGATATGCAGATAAATAACAAAAAACAACAAATCAAAGCAAAACAAATTAACAGTGTGAATTTTTTTTCAATTCAATCTTAAAATCAATAGGTCATATCCTAATTTTCCAATTCACAGATGTTCTGAGTATATTTTTATGAAGAATAATGTATGTATTAATAAATATGAAATAGAACATATCTTTAATTACAATTCAGAGTTTATATAATTCTGATTTTCCCCAGGGTCATAGTACCAATGTGAGTACTTTTACTCTCTTGGAGTTTCATTTATTGACCTGTTTTTTTTCTTTTATATATATATAAAGAATAATCATGCAACGTTTCATCACTGCATGAACTCCTTTTTTTTCAGTTGGACAACAGATTTTGTAACAGGTGAACAAGCTGATAACTGTAATTCTCTTCTTAATTAGAAGGCCCTTATTAAAAAAACGAACTGAAAATTTTCCAAAATCTATTGTAAAATTTTAGTGAAGTAATAAAAGAAAATTTCATGATCCATTTTTAGGTTACAATCCACCATTAAATATTATGGGCGCAGCCATTTTATGAAGATAACATGGTATTCAGAATTTAGAGTATGGCTAATGCTGATTGGTCGATATGTGCACTCGTTATTTTTTATTATTAGAGACTTCGTGCACTCTTCATTATGCCAAAGGCAAAATAATATATTTTCCTTAGCCTTAACAGAACTTTTCAAGGTATAAAACCACTAATTCATAGCCCCATTGCTTTCTATGTTAAATTCTGCAATTTCAAGCATTAATGGCTACTTTATCTTAAGTTCAAATAAAGTGGCAGTTATTTCATGTCAAACCTGTACCTTATCCTGACTTGTGCTGAAAAAATCAACATACCTTTAATTGCATATTAGAGCGTTCTGGTTACCGGAAGTTTGATAGTACAAAAACAGGAACTTCTGATCTGAACAACAGGCCAAATGAGCCCTCCTATTAAAATTTCTTATACTTCTTTATTATTCAAATAAAACTTTCAACAAGGGTTCTACAGTGATCCCAAGTTCCCAAGCTTTCATTTGATACTAAAACAACCCAAATATTCCAACTATTGACAAAGATACAGCTATGCGTAGGAACTATTTTGTTTAAAATATGTACTACTTTCTTGTATGTTCTTTCCGACCGGGCCTGAATTAGTGGTTCTATACCTATAACAGCACCAAACTTGTTATATTGACTTCTGCTTGACTTAATTTCCTTCTATGATCTGTTTCTAGCATAGAAAAACACATAAAGCTTTTGTCAAAACACTATATCACTGAATTCAATCTCAAATTGAACTGGTAGTAACATATGCGTTAAACAAAGAAAACTACATGTGGATACTTATAGTGACAGATATGACACCTTTTCAATTTTTACCAGTTCTGATTTGTTAATATCTCCTCAAATAACAATGTTCTTACCTATATGTCTTATTTTTATCAGAGATTCTTCCTTGAATATAAATACAGTGGTCCAAACATAAAATATAATTGAGAATTTTGTCCCCCCTTTTTTCTACATGTTGGAAAAGGCGAGCTATTTGGTAAAAAACCATACTTTTATGTATAAACATGGATCAACAAGAGCAATTTATGTATATCCAAGCTAGACAACTTGCTAAAATGGTTATAAAATGCATTTCAAGTGAGATTTTGGAATTCCTATATAAGTATACACCAGTTTTCCTTGAAATAAATAATTCACTAAGAAACGCAATAAAACATGAACACTCGCTAGATAATTTGACCAAAAACAATATTTATACTATAAACTAGTCTTAATATACAAGTTTTATTGGTTTCAGTGTTAAATAATCCAAAATTAAAATTTCAGGCAAAATCTTAACTGTGTGCATGCTAAATGACCAAAAAAGGCTAAAAAACCTTATTGTAGCAATTTGAGGGCTGTAATTTGACACTAACATAATTGTTACATAAACAAATTAATGTAACATGATTTCTGACAACAAATGTGACCAATTTTCACTGTAAAGGGTATGATTTCTAAAAATAGAATTTCACATGCCTGTCAGTAATAGGTATAAAACCACTAATTCATAGCCCCATTGCTTTCTATGTTAAATTCTGCAATTTCAAGCATTAATGGCTACTTTATCTTAAGTTCAAATAAAGTGGCAGTTATTTCATGTCAAACCTGTACCTTATCCTGACTTGTGCTGAAAAAATCAACATACCTTTAATTGCATATTAGAGCGTTCTGGTTACCGGAAGTTTGATAGTACAAAAACAGGAACTTCTGATCTGAACAACAGGCCAAATGAGCCCTCCTATTAAAATTTCTTATACTTCTTTATTATTCAAATAAAACTTTCAACAAGGGTTCTACAGTGATCCCAAGTTCCCAAGCTTTCATTTGATACTAAAACAACCCAAATATTCCAACTATTGACAAAGATACAGCTATGCGTAGGAACTATTTTGTTTAAAATATGTACTACTTTCTTGTATGTTCTTTCCGACCGGGCCTGAATTAGTGGTTCTATACCTTCAATGCTAGGATGAGACACATGTTTTAAGTGCAAAGGGAGATAAGTACAAATTACTTTAAAGAAAAACAACAAGAACCTATAATTTTTGGACCAAAAAATACTGTCCAAATATTTTTTCTATAATTCTAGCAAGGTTTAGTTAAAAAATCAACATTTTAAAGCCTGTATCTCGAAAAAGGCTATCATTGTCGCCTATGAGGAAATTAATTGTTTACTGCAATCTTTATAAACAATCTCCATATGATAAAAGGGACAATTCAAATTATTTTGAAAATCAAATAAACCATAAATTAATCTAAAAGAAACAGAAGTCTTTAAAAAATTACTTGTATAAGGCAACTAAAAAAGAGCCATATTACAAACATGTCTCAGATAATCGAAGTGAACATTTAGTGTAGTCTTTGGCGATTTGATTGAACTTTTTTCTTCTTTATTTTTTAAATGTAAAAAAAAGATATCAAATTTACTTGTTGATCATTGTAATTTTTGATATTGTGTTAATGCTTTATTCCCTAGGTTCCTCAAAAGACTAACTGTTTAAATGACTATTTACTATATAATATGAAAATTTCATAATTAGTCATTCATATGTATATATTGTTTAATATTTTCAAGGAAAACATAAAAGACTATAAATATTCAATACTGATGATAGATAATAAAAACGACTTATTATTTTGTATAGAATACAGTTCTTGTTTATATAATAAAAACCATAGCATTATACGAAACAAATAATTTTTGCGGTCGTATAAAAATGACAACAAAATTATTTATTATTAACAGTTTTCATTGATCAGTCTTAACATATATATTAAAATCACTTCACACAAATACATGCTAAAATACATATGTACAAGACATTTGTTCAAACATACAAAATCAATACATAACAATTATGTACACATACTTCTGAAAGCCATCTGGTAGAAGGTTTTAATAAAATAATTCTTATGAAAGAATTATTTTTTAATCACTAATATTCAAAAAACATTCTTTCACATTTTTTTATAATGTCACTGATGACTTCCATGTTTTACAAGCATAAATCACTATGACGCAGCCAAGATTTTTTTGGATTAGACAAACCTACATGTAATGTATATGGAATAGGTCATTTCAATGTGAAAAAAAATACCATCAACTGAAATGGTCACTATCTCAACACCTTTCTTAGTCCAAACAATTGACTAGCTTCACATCCTAAACAAAATTAGAATCCACATTTACATGAAGGTATGTCCCAACAGAAAAGAACTAATGACAACGATGCCAGAATCTCAATGCGGTTGCAATTTATACATTAAACATTTAATTTGAATACAATCAATTTTTAATCTAGTTTATAGTCACGACATGTTTGCTATTATTGTTAATTTTTTCTAGTTCAAAATATTACATGATATATTCTCTAATAATGCTATTTTTTCAAAGCACCATTTTCTTTTTTTTTAACTCTTCTAGTAAATTTGATGATTATTTAGTACCTTGAAAATCGAAAAAAAAGAAATACACACAGCAATATATACAAGTTTTAAAATGGCTCTTTTTTTTACACCTAGTAAATATTTTGTAGTAAATTAAGTGGACCTGAGATGAGAGGTAATGAGGTGATAGTTTTACATGTAATATGTACAAACAAAATGTGAAATTACTTGAGATTCTTCAATTCTGTACTGAGGTTGACAGGAAATTAAGAATGTATCAGTAAAATAAAATGCTTCGCTGGGGCGCAGCTTGATACGACCGCAGAGGTCGAACCCTGAACAGTTGGGGCAAGTATGGACACAACATTCAAGCTTGATACAGCACTGAATTTGGATTGTAATTAAATATTTGACACAGCATAGGTTTCTGACACAGAATGAATGTGGTCTAAGAACTTAAATTTTTTTAATTTATCTATTCAAACCATATCATTATTATTTGCTTTTATATATAAATCAGAAATAACCAATTTAAAATGGAAAATTTCAAAGAAAAAAAAGGAAAAAAAAATCCCCCTCCCCCCAAAATTTTTTGAACCCCCTTATGATTCATCACCCTCAAACACAATCCCAGCCTTCCCTTTGTGGTATGGTACCTTGCAGTACATATGATGGACTGTGAAACTAAGATCAGGAGTTTGGGAAATTTTGGTCAGGAGATTAGGACTCAGATCAGGAGGTTTTTAATCGACATAAATTTTGTCGTAAATGTAACCGTGTGCTGTAGAAATTGTCTGTTAAAGTGTGCTTTCTTCAACTTTCCATCCGAATGTATTATGTTTATAGTACCCTTGTACTTATAAATTTTCTCTATCTTTTTAAACTTTCAACTTGTTCAATCTAACATTCTTCTTTTTAAGTATGTTCTTTAAATTTTTTAGGTCATATCTTTTTTTCCATTATTCATTGCAATCAGAATATTTGCTTATCTATCTGCAAGTAGATCTTATATTTTAATCTTTATGCAAGTAGATTTTTAATGCATGATAAGTAACACATTCAAACTGGATTCATGGGTCATAGTTAATATATAAATTTCAATTTAAGCCTTGAAAGGAAGTATAGAACCCTCAAATAATTTTCAAATTATTATTTTTTTATTTGTCCTAAGACATTTAAAATCATTTAATTACCATCCTTTTATGATTATTTGTTCAATTTATATTTTATTTATATTCTTTTAAAAATTTACATTATTTAAAGGAAAGTAACTTAAAACAGGATAAATCAAGGGAAGTAACCCAACATTCATTTATAAATATACAAAGTTTTATTACACAACGGCAGTTAGCCTGATGTAAAAATCGTTGATTACCAGTATGTTTGACACCCAAGGTGACAAGTGAAGCCATATAATTATCATGTTAATTGATTTACAGGTAAAATATAACTTCAGGTAATGTCAGTTACACCAGATATGTTGGGCTGAAATTTTTCATTCATGAAATATTTCATACACAGGATTTTTTTGTCTTCAACGGGAGGTCGGGAGGAGACCCCTGAAAACAGGATTATTGTATTCCCTTCGGGAGGTTCACATGTATGATTACTGTACAATTTCAGGGAGATCAATACACTTGAACAAAAGTTATTGTCTGGAAACTAGAAAAATGCTTATTTTTTGGCCCCTTTTTGGCCCAAAATTCCTAAACATTTACAGCAATTACCCCCAAACTCAAACCCAGCTTCCCCTTTGTGATATGGAACCTTGCAGTACAATTTCATAAAGATCCATACACTTGCACACAAGTTATTGTCCTGAAACTAGAAAAATGCTTGTTTTTTGCCCCTTTATGGCCCCTAATTCCTCAAATTTCTAGGGATTTAACCCCAAAATCAATCCCAGCCTTTCCTTTGTGGTATGGTACCTTGCAGTACAATTTCAGAGAGATCCATACACTTGAACAAGTTATTGTCTGGAAACTAGAAAAATGCTTATTGTTGGCCCCTTTTTGGCCCCTTATTCCTGAACGTTGTGGGAAATTACCCCCAAAATCAATTCCAGCTTTCCCTTTGTGATATGGAACCTTGTAGTACAATTTCATAAAGATCCATACACTTACACACAAGTTATTGTCATGAAACTAGAAAAATGCTTGTTTTTTGCCCCTTTTTGGCCCCTAATTCCTAAAATTTGGAGGCAATTACCCCCAAAATCAATTCCAGCATTCCCTTTGAGATATGGAACCTTGTGGAACAATGTCAGAGAGATACATACACTTGAACACAAGTTATTGTCATGAAACTAGAAAAATGCTTGTTTTTTGCCCCTTTTTGGCCCCTAATTCCTAAAATTTGGAGGCAATTACCCCCAAAATCTATCCCAGCATTCCCTTTGTGATATGGAACCTTGTGGTACAATGTCAGAGAGATCCATACACTAACACACAAGTTATGTCTGGAAGTTACAAAAATGCTTATTTTTGGCCCCTTTTTGGCCCCTAATTCCTTAACTGTTGGTACCATAACCCCCAAAATCAATCCCCACCTTCCTTTTGAGGTATTGAACCTTATGGTAAAATTTCATAGAGATCCATTCACTTAAACTAAAGTTAGAGTGCGAAAACCAATGTGTATTCGGACGACGACGACGGACGACGACGACGACGACGACGACGCCAACGTCATACCAATATACGACCACAAAATTTTTTTGCGGTCGTATAAATTATCATTTTCATTAGAAATGAAGTATGTATGATAAGAGACATTATTTGGACCCAGAAATTACAAAAGGCAGTAAAAATCTTCAATCATTTCCAAGTTTTGTTATTCTAATTATAAATGAAAAGGATAAATCAGACTTTGTTGAAATGTACATGAACAAAGACCTTAATCAAAATAATATCTTAATTACATCAACATCTTTTAATACAAAAGACATTTAGTAGCAAATTTGTTTAAGGGTAAGGTAGTTGATTATATATGTAGGACTCTAAAGTGCGATGGAGACGCTAAAGTACGATGGTGACGCTAAAGTGCGACTGTCTGAGTTCAAGTGCGATGCCTCCATATGCTAAAGTCTGATGGTCGGTGAAAGTACAGACGTAAGAAACGTAGTTGGATTATGACGTTAACAGTCGTTTATACAAACCAAAAATGAACATGCCAGAAGATAAATTAAGAATACTTGATTAACAACTTTTAAACCAAATGTCCATGACTTAATTTATTTAAAAGTAACTGTGCTTTGTCGGCTGAAGCAAATGTTGTTTTTTTTTTGGGTGCTGGAAGAAGGACTTGTATCCTCCAGTCGACCATTTTACTATATAGATACAAAATAATATACGCATAACAAAATAGTATACGCATAAGCATCCTGTATCCTGCTTCTATTGGAAGCGAACGGATACATTTAAATCATTGTTCATGTAACTTGCAGTTTATTTTGTTGTCCCCGTTAAAATATTATCGATTTTATTGAAATGTAACGTTGGTAAAATAAAGGTACATGTTTTCATGCGTAAATTATAAGTTGTCCGCTAAAACATTAGTTTGTACTTTGTAGGAAGACTATTTCTTAACATCCATGTACTTTAATGTTTTAAGTCCTCTAACCTTACCCTTTTGGTCCATCGCACTTTAGCGTGATATACCATGGTACTTTAGCAAACAAACAACAATCACACTTTAGCTTGAGACACCATCGTACTTTAGCGTAGACCATTGCACTTTAGCGTGACCATCGCACTTTAAAGTACCATCGCACTTTGGTGTCCTACATATATAATATAGATGACATGATAAAAAAATTAGACTGTTTCTGATGCAAAAAATTTTAAGACTTAAAGCAAATAACAATAGACGAATTTATTATGATAAGACAAAATTTAAAAACTCTGCAAACCTGGACTGAAAACCAGATCATTTTTTTAACTTGTGAAAACTAATTTTAAGTAAAATTTCCACTATCAAGAATTAGTACTTTACGACTGGGGGTGAAATTTGCAGACTGCTTTTCGTATAAAAGGTGGTCAACACATTCTCAAAAGAAAACTACAACTACTGGTTAATAAAACAAATCAAAATGATTTGATATATATGAATTTGATATATATTTAAAGCAGTTTTCTCTGTATATAGTATTAGAAGTGATGTTCTTTTAAAAAATGATTCTAACAAAGGATTTAGTATTATATACAGTTTATGAATTTCATATTTTTGCATATGAAACCTGTTATGATAGTTTCCAAGTATGATATACTGAATATTATGCTAAATTCAAATCAAAGCAGTTTTAATATTTACACTTGAATTATTGCATTTTAAGTTACAATTGCAGCCAATTAACTGGCTTATTAATTTATTTCATAAAAACTAAACTATGAAAAAACAATTCAAACCTACAAACCCTCAACACATATAGTTTTGGGGGTCCCTTATGAAAAATAAATAAGGTTGACTTCTGTACTGATTAAGTAATCATGATTACTAACAAATTATATTTTATTGATCAATAATAAATGTTAGTAAGATATATCTACTATTTTTTTGCATTTTTTTTCTATTCTAATGATATTTTTTTTAGACTCTACAGTGATTTTCAGTGTAGAAATATAACATGAAATTAATCTGGAAAAGAATATTTATCCATTTCATTTTATATTTTGTTTTGTTTTGTTTTTTTCTTTTTTAAATAGGGTTTTAAGTTTTTTTTTTTTTTTTTTTTTTTTTTACCTTTTTCTTTTATTTTTATGTTTTTTTCTTATTTCACTTTTTTTCTTTAAATGAAAAATATTTTTTTCATATTTTTTGTCTGTGATTGCCTTCTAAAGCAATTATAAAAATAAATTTCCTCTGTAATGAAAGCTTAAAAGTTAACGTTTTATGAAATATTAGTTGAAATTGTAATTGTGAAAATGAAAAATGAATTCAGTGATTTATTAATAAATCTGAAAATTTTAAAATAATGTGATGCAATATAATATAAAACTAGCTCAACACTCAATTTGCATCTATCCTGTCTATAGGATTATATTGGTTACTTATCAAAATAACAGTCTAAATAATGAACAACAGATACCGTCAACAAATAAAATGCTGTAAAAGAGCATTTTAAAAACAACTACCCGAAAAACAAAGCTTTAAATACAAAAATATTTTTATTAAATTAAGAACAAGCACTCATTCCTTGACATATTATAAATTAACACTACTATCACACTAGTACTAAAACTGTTGCAAATGAGTTACACCAAAATCTTTTCCAACTACTAGTCCGAGGACCCGAGGACCAATATTCAGACATTTTTCTTATGTGTCTAAGCAAAGTTTTGCAAATACTAACTTGTACCAAAAAAGTTTTACTAGTCTGGGGCATCAGACTAGTGGCTAATGATGCAGACTGGGCCAAATTGGTTCTCATTTGGGTGAATTTAACATTCAGTGTATTAAACTTTGAAAAAAATATCGTAGGACCGTAAAAAATATTTTTTTATGACCAGAATCACACATCTTTACTCAAACGGGAGAATATTTCCTTTTCACACATATATATTAGAACCTCTACCATCCTTTCAACAGTTTGTACAGCAAAACTGCTTTACCTTCTTGCTACTAAGGATTATTCCGGGAAGAAATGTAGGGTGTTGGACAACACTTTTATTTATAACCCACCACCCAAATTTTTCTATTTTCATTTGTTGCAGAACTATACTTGCTTCCAGGCTTATTACCCACAGAATAAAGTATGATGTGATGTCCAACTCTCCAATACATTAAATTTAGGATTGTCCTAAGGGAAGTAAAGTCTGCAGTGCTGACCAAGATAAAATAAATTGGATTTTCATAGAGATCACAGATCAAAATTACAGATCAATAAGTTACATGGTTAATACAAAATATAACTTTATGTATACAAGAATTGTTAATAAATGATATATTAATACATACAAAAATAAAATATACATTAAACTTAATTTAAAAGTATATGTTATTTGGGATCTTCACAGAGAATATGAGCCCATATCTCCTGTGAAGCCAGAATAGCTATTCTATTATCCTGGAGTGTCCTGATTTCAACATTAATCAGTTAATTACCTTTCAGATTTTTTAATTTTTTTTCAAAGGAGATATCGGATCATATCCCTTGTCAAGTGACTAAATGTCAAATTGCATGATTAGCCAAGTGCTATTCAAAATTAAATGTAAGAGGTTAGGGGTTGGAAGGCATTTCTCCCCCCCCCCCTATTATTCATTATTAGGTGAAAACTTCTAACAAACCTCCAACCCCCCTTCACCCAAATTAATTCTGGAATATCCCTTACTGATTCCTACTATTTTTAAACTAATTATGTTCTATTCAGGAAGACCAGGATATAAATAAACAAAATTAAATTTTCTCAAACACAAAAGAAATGAAAATGTCACTATCACCATTATTGCAAGGCCATTGCATAAGGCCAAAAGAAATATGTGTGTATTCAACTTGATACATAATTTGGTTCTTAATCTGAAATTATTGCAAGAAATTTATAGAATAGCAATTGCATATGCATTCTCATTCATAAAACTTTACAAAGTTAAATTTTATAGCACTATTGAAACTAGAATGCACTGAAAATTTCGTCCCTCAAAATAAGGTTGGTAGCACTATTTAAATTGCATGCACTGAAATGTTCATTCCTCAAAGTAAAGTTAGCAACTATTCTTCACAACACACTGCAATTTTACATTTACTCCTAGCACTCCCAGCAAATATTATGCTTACAGAATTTATGATGAAAGACTTCACCAAAACATTCCTTCATCTTTGATGGAAAATTAGTAAAAATGTAAAATCAAGTTTTCTATCAATGATATATAAAGAAATGTGGTTTTTGATGCACACTTTATCAACAGTTTTCCTCTCCATCTTTCAGTCATTACAGATCTTATATGACTAACGTGAAAATAAACATTGTCAATGCACTTATACCGCCAGAAACAGGAACAGTCACAATCCATGCCAAGGCTATATTTCGGAATAATTTCCAGTCCACATTTTCTCTGGACCGAACCCTGCCTACAGCTACAACCGATCCTACTTTACAATGAGTTGAACTGATAGGAATGCCAATGTTTGAAGCTATAAGTACTGTTAGGGCTGAACCAATCTCAATACAGAATCCACTGAAATTGAACAAATGAATATATAAAATACATGACATACAAACTTCATTAGTTTTGTCAATAAATTACCTCCCTTGTGCACAAGTGCCAAGGACCTGAACTCATAAAATGTGTCAAATTTTATTTATCATTCAAATGTGCTCATCTTAATATGTATAATAAAGGAAAATGATCACTGTCACACAGGAGGCTGATTCTCATGATAAACAAGATATTCTTTGTTACATGTTCTGTTTATCGTGAAGATCTGACAATAAAATCTTTAACAATGTATACATAATTGTCACTTTTTATCAAATACATTTTATTATCATATCATTAATACAGAATACAGAATATTAGGTCATCAATGTGCTTCAACTTTATTTTTCCCTTTTTCCCTTTTTGATTCCAGTGTCACTGATGAGCCTTGTAGACAAAATGCTAGTCTGGCATACAAAATTATAAGCCTGGTAGCCTTGATGAGTTATTATTGGTCAACGCCTCACGGGTACAAATAAGGTTATACCCTGTATCGAACACAAGACTTTTGTCATAACAATCAAGAATGCACATGTTGTTCTACTGCTAAACTTCTGACTAAATGTAAAGTTGTTCTGTTATATAGTACTTGAAGAAAGTGTAAGTATATATTTCAAATTCATTCAACATATTGATGATGATTAATGACTGCTCAACGTCCAGCGGCAAATTAATATGCATATTCAGGTTGAGAACATGTTAATGTAATATGAATATTAATCCATTCAACATACTGAAAATTAATTGTATCGACAAACAGTAAATAGGTGTCTGACAGATCAGAAGTACTCACACATTACAACTCATCACTGTCAAGCTACTGGTCAAATATGAAATAATTCTGTTCAGTAGATGAAGTGGTGGAGGAGAAAGTAGTTGAATGAATGGACAGATGAACAGACAGACAACGTGAATGCAATATTGCCCCCTTCTTATTAAGAGTGTGGGGGAATAGTAATCAGTTAACTTCATTTTATCCAACTTACCAGTAAGCCAGGTAAATTTGTTAATACTAATCATTCTAATGCACACAATTAGACCAGTATAAAGTTCACTAACAGCTTTTTAAAGAAGCACCAATAGACAGTAGCTATAGGCCCTGTTCCCCTCTAAATAGCCCAGTGCCTTAACATAAATTTAACAGACTATCAAATTTCTATCATTAACACCAAAACAGCATTAATAGAAAGATATAACTACTTAGATCACCTCCCCCCCCCCCCCCCCCCCCTACCAAGACCCTAGTTTTGAAACTAGACTTATTATTAGTACATGTAGTAGGAAGAAACTTACGATGAAGGTGTAATTTTGGCAAGATCTGTTCCCATTGTCTTGATAACTCTTCTGCCGTATATCCACAATCCAATGGCAATACCAAATCCTCCATAAAATAGGATCCAGATTGGAGTTTGGGCCTTCTGTAATGCACTTCCTTCAGTTCCAATCAGCCAGACGGCAACCAAAGGACCAATGGAGTTACTGTAAAAGGTATACAAGGTCAATGAGATGGACAATTTTAGTTTAATATGCAACACTGAAATCCAGACATTTTTGGTTTAAGCACTGTTTAAGTCGAGAACATTTCACTATTAAGTCTATGTAAAATATTCCAAAAAATTAAATCGTTTTACCTACCTAACTTCCCTATTTATCTGCCAGGAGGCAGGAACAAGTACATTTTTTATCTTGACCTAACAATATATACAACTCTCTCATGATAAGATGTAAGTTTGCTTTAGGTTCTATCAAGTGCATGTACGTATATGGCTTTGGAGTAATAAATTAATATACGGTGTTTCTTCTTGTCCATGCAATGTTGGGGACGTTTTATATCTTGACTCATCTTGTTTCATGCAATCTTTCAAGTATAATCTATTCTTTAATCAAATCAATTCAACTTAAATCTTTATTGTCGTTACACTTCATTTCATAGCATGTGACACAACATAACAAAATGTTTTAAGTACACGTTTTCTAAAGGCTTGTAATGCAGACTTTGTTAAATCCACGAAACCAGATATCAATGAAAATTTAAGTTTTCCTCAATCCACGATAATATATAAGTTATCCTCAATTCATAAACATTGGTAGCCACTAAAATAAATTAATCCACAGTAGTTATGATTAAGAAGTGCCTTCATGTCCCATGTATGCTTTTATGGAACAGCCCTATGGAAATCATGAAGACTTACCTAACATCATTACCACCGTGAGCAAATGATCCAAACACAGCGGTGAGAATCTGTAGAAAACTGAACAAGGCGACACTTTCTGGCTTATCTTTTAGATTTTCTCTTGCAATCATACGCTTCGTCTGTAAATTATAACAATTGTGTATACTATCAATACTAAACATTTATCTTGGGTGGCAAAGATGAGTATGTCGCTGAATTTCATTCAAGTACAGAAGTAAGTTTGACATTTCATTACAGAAAAATTAAATTTATGTGACATTATAAAATAAAATATATTATGAAAACACTTGGATAATACTTCTGTGTACTTTTAAATACTGAGTTTCAGGTTAATTAATGATATTGTGTTCAGATATCAAAAGCAAGTACAAAAAAAAATTAAAGTCTAAGAGCAATATTCCATAAATTTGAATTTAGGAAGGGAAGTTTCATCATTGCACATTGCTTGTTGGTCATTTATAGTTTTTGGTCCATATGATGTATGAAAATCAAAAATATATATGCATTAAAAAAAATTGAAAGACGAAGTAGGTGTCTGAAAGATACTAAAAGCACACATGTTACAACTCATCACCGTCAATCTGCTGACCAAGTATGACATCATTCTGTTTAGTAGTTTTGGAGAAAGGAGGGACAAAAACAATATTAGTTGGACAAATGTTTAGAGGAACTGATGTATAAGGTGAATGCAATACAGCCCCCCTCCTAGAGTAGGGGCCGGGTATAATTACAGAGAAAAAAAAAGAATGGCTGAGATGCATTAATGATATAGACTTACCTCTTCATCTTCTGTTGATGAGGATGCTGACGAGGATGATGAACTGTTCTTACTGTCATCATTATTTTTGGTAAAAACTGTGAAAAAAAGTTTACAGTTAAATCCAATATCAAAATTATTAGATATATTATATGTACATGTTTTACTGATAAATATTAATAGATTTGGGGAATACATCAATTAGACAGAAACACATCAACACAAAACAACCAAAATCAATCCAGGTTTTGGCTTGCTAAGCATATCCAAGTTCATGATTAATAGTACAAAAACAAATGTACTGCGCATTCATTATTATTTGTGTGATACCAATTTTTTAACCAATATGGGAGGGTATTCATTAACCATACAATTTAAAGTTTCAATAAAGTGTTAAGTTTCTATAGGCTTTAATGCAGACTTTGACAAAACACAGTCTGCCAAAAACTTTTTCATCTACTTGCCCAAAACTGCATTTAAGGAAAATAATTCCATTTGTCCAACAATTTTTTTGAAAATTTCCACTAGCCCAAACACATTTTAACTAGTCAGGGGCTTCTGGATATATAGTGGCTAAAGGCACAGACTGAAAGCGCCTACATCAGAAATTGTTTTGATCCCTCCAACAACGAAACTTAGTACCCATACAAATAAATAAGTCCACATTAAAAAGGGTGTAGATGTTTGACATATCCGGAAAGCGTTAACGTGTAACAAGCAATTATTGTCAAGTAGCAGACCAGGTTTAAAGTCATTCTGTTCTGTAGTACTGGAGAAACGTGTGATGAAAATATTAAAATATAAATTAAGAAAAATTGAAGTATCAGCAAGCAAGAAGAAGGTATCCGACAGATCCAAAATGTCCTCACAAATTACAACTCATTACTGTCAGGCTGTTGACCAATGTAGTTATTCTGTTCTGTAGTACTCAAGGAAAGTTTGACGAAAATATTTGTTGGAAAACATACTGACAGAGAGCAAGCTAAAGGCGCAAGCATAATAGCCTCACTCCTAACAGTGGGGTACAACAAGACATCTATCAAAAATCAAAAATAATAAAACATATTTTCTGGTCATCCACTTACTTTAGGGTCTGAATGGAGTTTTTTTTTTAGAAAAGAGAATATTGGTCGAAAAAAATAAAGAATAGATAAAAATAGGCAAACAAAACAAAGAATAGAGAATTTGTAATGAGGTTTATAATATAAAGGATAGAGAAAAATGGCCTAAAAGTTAAATAAAACCGAAATAATACCTCTCCAACCCCTCATCCAGACCCTCTTATCCACAGGTAAGCATTATTTGACACCTACCTTTGCTATCATCATATTTTTCCAGTAGAGGTAAATCTGAATTATCATTGGCTGTTGGAGTTGAAACTGAAACCAAAAAACAAATAATCAGTAATGAAATAGGGAAGTTTTGGCAGCACCCTGTGTCTCGCCTGCTAATCCTACTGTCAGTACAAAGTGTAATGTTGAATGCAAAAAAAAAAACAAAGTCAATTTATCACAGTCAAGGATTTAACTCTATAGGGTTATTAGAGAAAAATAACATACATTTGATTTGATTTTTGATTTTTGGTGTTTTAACGCCACTTTTATGCACCGCTTTTGGGCTATTTCGAGTCAGCCATTTTTTAATGGTGGAGGAAGCTGGAGTGCCCGGAGAAAACCACCCACCTTCGATAGGAAAACATACATTTGTTATTGTGGACTAAAAAATCAAAGAACTTTGATAACATATGTATGTTACATGTTTCAAAGGGACAATATACATCATTAGTTTTGTTAAAATGTATACAAGTTCTATTGATATTACTATTGTCTTTATGTATACTTAACTATAGAAAGATATAACAGTTCATAGTTTCCCTATCATGCATAGTGCACCTATGTTATTACAGAAAAAATATACTAAAGGGTGTTATTACAGCTTCTCTACATCACTCCAAAGCATTTGCTCAGACATACATCATGCTTAATTACAATGTATTTTAATTTATTGTAAGAAATAATGATCAGAGCATGTAATGAGGTTCTGCGCAAGCTTCCCAGTAATTCCAAGTGTCTCATTTAATAAGTTACATGCCTTAAATAACTAAGCCTTGCTATTACAGCTATGTTTATCTCTTAAAAGCCTGGTCTCATTGATTTACCATGGTTAATGAAAAATGTATTAATATAATTCAAAAATTAGTTATCAAGGCTAATCATTTAGTTTCTGCGCAAAGTTTCAAGAGTTCCGTAGAACCCACAAAAAATTTAAATATTTATGATTTATTTTACAAATAAAAAACACATATGTTATTACAGATTTAGAAAATTTAAGGATTAAAGAGTAGACAACTCATGAAAGTATCTGTAATAACACATGCAAGATATTTTCTGTAATAACCCTATAGAGTTATATCCCTGACTGTATCAGTAAAATGCAAATTTTAAAATAAATCAAATCCAACTTTATTTTGTCAGATGCTATTTCTTGATCATGAAGAAGCTTGTGTCCAAGTTTCGTAACATACAAACATGAGAGATTAATCTATTGCTATTTCAGAAAAATCTGCATACATTTATATGTATCAGATATCAGAATGCATGTTCTTATTATTGCTATTCTCACCCAGTCGCATAATTTGCATTAATTAAAACCTTGCAATAATTTCTGAATTTAGAGTATATGAATTTACAGTATATGAACCAGTAAAATACAGAAATTTTCTTTCAGGCTAAATCTCTTATTCATAAAAAAGCTTCTGTCAAAGTTATTGATGTCTAAAAAAACTTGAAACACAGACTTTATGCTATTAACTGCAGAAAAAAAGATTATCTATCAGTAAAATTCAGATATATTAAACAGATAAAGGAGAGCAGATGCAGTTTTATTTGTTGTACTTACATGAGGTAGTTATTTCTTTTTCTGGTGTTTTGTCTTCAATACCATCTGTACAACCCTGTAATATACACTACATGAGAAATGACTAAAACAGGAGGCCTACTAGACCAAAAACATTTAAACAAAAATGAATTTGTAGCGATTTTGATGATCCAAATAAAAATATGGAAATCATTCACGCAGTAATGACCAATATTCAAAAATCTTCAAAAAAAAATGTTATAGCTCACAAACCATACCCCAGCTTAAGTATTCAATTAACAGAAAGTTGAGCAATGGACATAAAAATGCATCACACAGTATAGCGGTCATACATGAAGGCCAATTAAAAATTTCAGAAAGCCTTGATTTGTAGTTCCTGACAAAAATGCGAAGAAATTGTATACATGGCCTTTTATATGTGTAAGAAACTTTAAGTATTCAGTTAACAGGAAGTGGAAGAGCAATTAATCTGAAAATGCATCACACAGTGGAGTATACCACATTTCAGTAAACTCTGATGAGTATTTTCTGAGAAAAGGCAACCAAAATTATATATTATGTGTAAAAATATATCAAAGTATTCGGTTAACAGGAAGTGGATGTGGTGATGGATCTGAAAATGCATCAAACAGTTATAAAGCCTGCTTACGTGAATCTTGATACCAAATTTCGGGAAGCTCTGATTTGTAATTCCTGATAAAAATGTGACTAAAATGTTTTGTAACAGATGCACGAAACAAAACATATGTAAACCAGTATACCCCCACTCCCTTTTTTTGGAGCAGGGGTATATATATAATAACAATAAAGATACATTTTTTTTTTCAAATACCTTCAATGGAGTGCTTGCTATTGGAGTTCCTGTCTCCTCTACTTCAGTATATAAAACTGAAAAAAAAAACAAGCTTAACGTCAAAATTTTTGTCTAAGCAGATCACTAACAATAAACAAGTATATTATTATGCATTTTTAACAATCTAAACAATAAAACAGTGAAAAAATATGATATCAACTTATGTAATATATCAAATTGCACTCTTTACATAAGGCAAACATTTTTTGGGATGAAAATTGTCTACGAAAAAAAATTGTTCTCTGTAAAATTATTTTTTGTGCCATATACATGTAATATAAGAAAGTTTTAAAGTAAGCCAAATTATCTCATTGAAATAGAAAGTGAAAATGACAAATTTAATAACTGGAATTACATGTATACAAATATGAGTTGGGGTATGTGAACGTGAGGTTTAACTAGCTGTGAATGGTTTTTGGTTTGTGATATTGTGCAGTTTGAAATAGCAATTGTTTGCAATGGGAACTGAAAGAAAAGCGGTTTGAATAATTTTAATTTGCATAGCTGCAGAAAATATATGCAAGTCCTCACAAGTATTGTAGCCCTTTTTACTTGTAATACATATATCTGAAATTAATCATTTAGGTAATATCAAATAATAATTTGAACTCTGAATTTTTACAATTTAAGAAAGTTATTTCATGTCCATTATTATTATTAATAATTCCTTTCAGTGTATGTTTGGTACAGAAAAAAGTGCCTTTTAACATTCTTTTCTGGGTCAGCTCTTATTACATTAAAACATATTACTTTTTTAACATTAAATCTTTACTGATGTGCCCTACAAAATGTACAAATATCTTATTCTTTCTATTTCTACCTACCATCAGTTTCTTTATCTTCTTTCAGTGGATATTTGGTTCCACTTTGATCAACATCATATTCTTTAACACTGTTATGTGCCATATGAGCTGAAGAAAAAAAGTTATTTTTGTAAAATTCGTAATCAGATATGACAACTGAAATAAATGTCTTTCGTTTTGCCATCTTTTATGGAAGTGTATGTGATTGATTGATTTATTGATTGTTGGTGTTTAACTGCACTTTTAAGGAAACAAAATGATGTAGATGCACCAAGTTGTTGTCTGTCTTGGATGTTTACAAGAGTAGCTGGATGTCAGTGGTTGATGTGACCTGTTGTGCTTTCCAGTATTTTTATTATTTCCTGTTATCCTTTAAATGAATTATACAACATAAAATGACAATGTTAATTATGCATACTGTAATATTTTAATGTTTTGTAAATATTGACCTCTGGTTAAATTGGCTTTATAACTGTTTATTTGTGTACAGAGAAAATTAATGACGCAAGGCTAATTTGACAAATGGCTAGTTTTATTATCTGCAGTTAAAGTTGAACTGTCAGATGTAATTAAGACAAGTAGCAATGTCTTGGGGTGTAGGGTAATAAAATTAGTTATGCCTATTTGTTTGTCTAGAGATGCAGTAATTAAACTCTATGATAAAGGTCAGTTGGTCAGAGACTGGCAGATTGGGTATCAGCTGTGATACTGAAAGGATGTGTATTCCTTAAGTCTTGAATCAGTAAAGATTCTGGAGGACTTGTTTTTAAAGTTTATATGTTTAAACTTTGTAGCTAACTTTGTCAATAAGTCGGAAGTAATGTACATTTGTTAATAAACTTATATATATATATACCGTATTATTTAGTTACTGGGAATTTACCACAGGATATATTGTCGTGCCATAGATGGCTATATCCGTCTGTCTGTGTCAGTGTTGACATCCCCTCGGTCACGTTACAATTTTTGGTGGCAGCGGTGTGGATATTATTAACATGGATTAGTTTATTTCTATTTTAAGAATTGATGTGCTATTTGGAATTTAACAATGTATTTTCGCAAATTATATTCTGTGGATTTATAGTAATATTCAGATAATTTTGTGTGAGAGGATTATTGCAAATGGAATAAAATATTTCATGTGCGTAAATAAAGCAACTGTAATTAAATTGTTATAAAAATGGATAAACGTGATTCTTCTGATAGAGAAATTTATTTTGGAGGTGCAAGACCTAAAGTATCAATGGATACGGGGATAGGATTAAGTTCAACTGTGTTATCAGCTTCAACGCCTAGAATGATTGAAACCCAAAGAGAAATACAGCGTTTAACTAAAGAGTATGAAACTCTTCAGGATGAAATTTCAAGTGCTCCGACCCCGAAAAGATCATCAATTCCATCTGTGTTCCAACCTTCTCGTTATCAAGGATCGAATTCACATAAGCATATGGGATCTGAAAAGCCAGTTGTCCGACCCTCTAAATATGATGGTTCTGTTTCTTGGGAAGATTATAAAATTCAGTTTGAAATGATATCCGAATTAAATTGTTGGGCGGATAATCAGAAAGCAATGTTTCTTGCGACAAGTCTAAGCGGGAATGCACAAAGTGTTTTAGCCGATATTGATCCGATTAAGAGTAAAGATTATAAATCGATATGTGCAGCATTAACTAGTAGATTTGGAACCGATACAGAACAGAGCTTTTCCGTGTGCAACTTAAGAATATCCGTAAAAGAAAAGATCAAGATTTGCCTGAATTGGCGCAACATATCAAGAGACTAAGCCGTGAAGCATATCCCAAAGCTCAACTGGAACTACAAGAAATGTTGAGCCAAGATCATTTCGTTGATGCATTAGATGACACGGATACACATTTGCGTATACATCAAGCTCACCCAAAGACACTAGATGATGCAGTTAAGTTAGCTGCTGAGCTCGAGGCATTTTACATTGCGGATAAACAGAGGGACAAACCATCAAGTGTTCGAAATTTGGCTATTTCGGAAAGTTCAGAAGTATCTGGTCAAATTAAAACCTTATCTGATGTGGAAGAGGAACTTCGACGTGAGCTTCAGTTTCTTAAGCGTGATATGAGTCAACAGAGACGCGGATTTAATAACAACAACAAGCCGGGGAAAAGGGGATGTTGGACTTGTGGCGATACAAGGCATATCAGAAGAAATTGTCCGAATGATGACAAAGGTAACAGAAATTATCAACAAAAAGACCGAGTTAGAACGGTCGTGTAGCGAGTGGCGATGGAGGAATGTATATTTCTGGTAAATTTCAAGGTAAAAACATCCAATGATTAGTAGATACAGGTGCAAATGTGACAATTTTGAACAGTAAGGTATACGATTCTCTGTCCGATGGAAACAAAGTGGTGTTGCGTCCAACACACACAAACATGAAACTTGCCGACGGTAAACCAGTTAAAGTAAGAGGAATAGGTAAAATGAACGTTGAAATTGGAAGGACACTTCTCACACACGATGTGTGGGTAGCTGATAAAGATGAAGATATAGACTGTATTATCGGTTTTGACTTCATGAAACAAAATATGTGTTGCATTGATGTGGCTAACAATACAATGACTGTTAACAAAGAACAGAAATCTTGTGCAGTAGTAAATTCACAAGGTGTGCGATGTTGTCGGGTTGCTGTGTCAGAGACAACAGTTATTCCGCCGGGTGTCGAGCAGATTATTCCAGGGAAAGTTATTGATATTAGTTATGCTCAAGAATGTAGCATGTTAGTAGCTTCAAATAAATTTGTGGAGAAACATCAGCTTCTGTTGGCTAAAACAGTAGTTAATTCATCATCAAATGTCGTTCCGATTCAAGTTTTGAACGCAACAGATAAGTCTGTTAAAGTGTATGAAAAAACTATTGAAACGCCATGTGAAGCAGTAACAGTACTTAACGAGTCAGCTTGTTCTCTAGATTTGTCAAAAGAAGATATTCCAGAACACTTATCTAGTTTATCATGTTTATATACAAACAGTTTTAGTGACTTGGTTTACCGTATTCAAAATTCAGAACTTGCAAAATCAAGAGTTGTTCATTACAACAGACTGAAACCGTATTATGGAGATTTTAACAATTGGCTAATTAAAACTGTAATTCAAAAAGACACGGAGTCTAACGCTATCGCAATCGAAGAAAATAACACTGAGTCTAACATTGAATTAAGTGAAAATGAACAGTGCGATTTGTCTAATTTTCCAACTGAAAATGTTGAATACAGTCGCGTACAACGTGTTGTAAAACGTCCACCCAACAGATTCGTTCCTGATTAGAACTTTTATGGAACTTTATAAACTATGAACATTTAAAATGAACATTGCATGTTTTCATGATTATTATTGAATTATTTTTCAAATGTTGAAAATTGTACCAAAGAGTGTAAATTGTTTTTGATACATTTTGATTTTTCTATGTATATTTTATTGCGTATTTCTGTTTTATTTTTGAAAGTGGTCTTCCATACTGTAATAAGTTAAAGTTGTTTTTTGTTTACATGTGAGACACATGTTTTTCAAAGAGGGAGGCAATGTAATATTTTAATGTTTTGTAAATATTGACCTCTGGTTAAATTGGCTTTATAACTGTTTATTTGTGTACAGAGAAAATTAATGACGCAAGGCTAATTTGACAAATGGCTAGTTTTATTATCTGCAGTTAAAGTTGAACTGTCAGATGTAATTAAGACAAGTAGCAATGTCTTGGGGTGTAGGGTAATAAAATTAGTTATGCCTATTTGTTTGTCTAGAGATGCAGTAATTAAACTCTATGATAAAGGTCAGTTGGTCAGAGACTGGCAGATTGGGTATCAGCTGTGATACTGAAAGGATGTGTATTCCTTAAGTCTTGAATCAGTAAAGATTCTGGAGGACTTGTTTTTAAAGTTTATATGTTTAAACTTTGTAGCTAACTTTGTCAATAAGTCGGAAGTAATGTACATTTGTTAATAAACTTATATATATATATACCGTATTATTTAGTTACTGGGAATTTACCACAGGATATATTGTCGTGCCATAGATGGCTATATCCGTCCGTCTGTGTCAGTGTTGACATCCCCTCGGTCACGTTACAATACAATTTAGGTTTGATTTATCAATATGAAATATCTAAAAATTTACCAGAGCTTAGTACAAGAGCATCACGACTCTTCCCAAATTCATTTTCGACAGAAATAGAACTTAATGATTCTTTGTCTTTAGCTTTTGCTACTTCAGCTGAAAGGCAAAATGATTTATTTATATATATGAATAATATTAGAGTGTCAAGAGTAAATACATATGGGTCCAAAAGGAAAAATATTGTTTGGTGGTCAACAGAACAGTAAGAAAATTTTGTGATATAAATTTGTTGAAGTCATGCGAGAAGAATAAATTTTACAAGATTGAGTTGCTTTTTCAAGCTTAAACGTCAATATTATTATATACATTTGTTTTAATTGAGCGAAAATGAAAAAATACAGAAACAATCAAGGGCTAAAGAATGAAACAACAATTAAGGGAAAAAGTCAAATTTCAATATAAACTTTGTTTTTCAGAGTTTGTCAAAGGCAAACTTAGTAATAATAATGCTGATGTCTTTCAGAGGTAAAATAAGAATGAATATTTTTCTTATAAACTTACCTATAATTCTTTTTCTGTACCAAGGCGTTACAACAAATTTAACTAGCAGAGCTACTAATAATGCTGATCCAAATGTTAAAATGATCACTCCATATAAAGGAATCTTGTCAAAATGCAACACTGTAATAAAATAATCACGGTAATTACATGCAATTCTTTACTTTAAATGGCAACAACAGAATCACAGGAAAAAAGTAGACTTTTGCTTCATATCATTAGTTCTTTATCTAAATTTGCCAAATTGCTATTGGCCTAAATGTTGCTGTTACATTTTCTGGTTCTGGAAGCAGATAAAGAAGGAACCAGTCAATTGTTGTCTTTCATGTTGCACTTGCATAGTTATGTTTGTAACCCTAGTTTGACCCTCTCTTTACAAGGTTAGATCTGGAGGGACCAGATTAGGAGCAGGAGAAAGGAGATGACAAGTTACATAAGTCTATAAGCCACTATACCTTTGCAAGAAAGGATAATGCAAAAGTCATTAAATACCTTTTTCCTTGGTTGTTTTTGCCTTTGGGTTACTGCCTCTCTGACATATCTGACACCAACAATGTATATATCTGTATGTTTTTTTTGATATTTGGTTTTTTAACGTCACTTTTAAGCACCGCTTTTGGGCTATTTCGTGGCGGCCAGTTTTTATTGATGGAGGAAGCCAGAGTGCCCGGAGAAAACCACTGACCTTCGATAGGAAAACTGACAATCCTAGTCAATTAAGATTGGAGTCGAGTGCACCCGGACGAGCGGGGTTCGAACACACAACCTCAGTGTTGACTGGCTAGTGATTACAGTAGTAACTACTTAAACCACTCGGCCACCGAGGCCCCTGTATATATCTGTCGGCCATGAGTCAGTTGTATTGTGCCTAATTAGGGATGAGTTATGTTTATATGGAATTGCCTTTCTGCTTTTTTCTGTGTTTTAAGAAATGATTACAATAACATATCATCTGTAAGCAAAATAAAAAGAACTTACAATGAGAACCTTTATAGAACACAGAAAATAAATTGATGGCAGCTGTAAAGGCATAGAATATCGGCAGTAATTTTAGGCCTGGTTCTAATGGCTTGGGCTGAAATATATAAACAAAACATCAATGAATACAGCAGCTGTAAAACACTAATAATCTACAGTAATTTTGAGTGTGATATATTGAACCATATGGAAAATTAGAATATTTGCTATTTATCACACTAATTGTTAAACAATTATTTGTTGGTGCTCGATTCTTAGGACATGGTTTTTTTTTTTTTTTTTTTTTTTTTTATTTGTTCAATCGATTGACATGTCCTGTTCAATGCTACTGATTTGAACGTCATTTCTTTTTTTTGTTACTTTTGTGTCTTATTTTGTACCTGTATATTTTTGTTTTATTTCAATGAAAAATATGCTGACCCTTGTGATCTTACTTGTGACACAATCAAATCATTCAGCATATTCAAGTTGTTAGTTTAACAAAATATCACCTTACTACTATTTTTGTTTTCATTCTATAAGTTTTCCACAAGTCTGAGAAAGACTTATAGCTTGCTGTTCGGTGTGAGCCAAGGCTCCGTGTTGAAGGCCGTACTTTGACCTATAATGGATTACTTTTACAAATTGTGACTTGGATGGAGAGTTGTCTCATTGGCATTCATACCACATCTTCTTATATCTATTAAAATTGTTTTTTGGTCCCAATTATTACCCTCTGTTGTACCATGTGTCTTTCAACAAATTCACCTGTGCAACATATTTGGTTCGAGATCATGAAATATATCTAATGATTAAATCTTAACCAGACTTAATTGTGCCAAAATTGTATAGTTTGCATCCTACATTTGGTTATAACTTATTTTATATAATAATATTTTGTGTATGTTGCTTACCTTTTTCAAGACCAAGTGATGAACTAAAAGAAATGTTAGCACTGACACAATTCCAGATAATAAAGGGGAGATAAACCATGATCCAACTGAAACAAATCAAAATTTATACTCATATATTACCATACATTTACAGACATGACAGATGCACATTTATGACAGAAAAAAATTGAATCAGACAAAAAAAGCATAATTAAAAAAGGAATCTAATGTCAACAGTACTGAACTTAAATTGTTTTTTTTTAGTCGAATTTGCCAAAGCCATTAAACATTGCTAATATTTTCCCTATTGAAAAATATACAGAGCTCTTTCAACAACAAATTTTACGACAATAATTGATAGTAAGTTATAATGAAATGTTCATATCCAGTCTGTGTTTTTGTAAGATGTTTTTCTGCTTTGTATTGATCTAATGAGTTAAGCCATTTTTATAGTTTGTACTAATGTTGTGCTGTAACAACACTGTCCCAGGTTAGGGGAGGGTTGAGAACTCATAAACATGTTTAACCCCGCCACATTCTTTATGTGCCTGTCCCAAGTCAGGAGCCTGTAGGCCAGTGGTTGTTGTTGGTTCATGTCTGTCATATTTGTTTTTTTCGTAAATTGTTTTGTTACACATTAGGCCATTAGTTTTCTCAATTGAATTGTTTCATATTTTTCATGTCGGGGCCTTTAATAGCAGACTATACGGTATGGGTTTTTCTTATTGTTAAAGGTCGTACGGTTCCCTATTATTGCTTACAACCACTTCATTTGAACTTGGGTAGATAGTTGTCTCATTGGCAATCATACCACATGTCCTTATTTTTATATGACTTAAAGAGTACTTTTTGTAGTATTTCTTTTGTAAAATGAGTCAAAAGCAGTTTCAAAAAGGGAGATAGATCTCTAAATGACATTCATTTCTATGGTTTAAACTTGATACATACATATAGATGCCATCTTTATCCAATTGACTCCTTTGGTGCCATGTACAACTAGAGAAAATCCAACTGTAGCTCCCACAATACTGTGTGTTGTAGAGACAGGAAGTGACAGGACTGTTGCAACAACAAGCCAAACACAGGAGCCTGTCAGTGCAGCCACATTCCCAGCCATAAGAACATCTTCACTTCCATTTTTGTACAAAGAAACATCTATAATGCCCTTTCTTATTGTATCAGACACCCGATAACCTGTAAATTTATAAGATAAATCTATCACATTATGTCAAGCTTCAGCCTTTTATAGCTGACTATACAATATTGGTTTTGCTCATTGTTGAAGTTGTTGAAGGCTGTTCTTTGGTCTCTGGTGAATATATATGTGTCATTGGCAATCATACCACATCTACTTATTTTTCACATTGTAATAGCTGTTGTTAATTAAAAAATATATACATGTATATACTTCATGTACTCGTCTCTTGTCACCAGGCAGAAGAAAATCGTAAAGTAATTCTATTTTTTTTTAATATTTTACAGACTTCACTATATATCTCAATTTATCTATAGCCATATAGGCAGATGTTTTACACTTTAACCAGGGCTCACACTACTTCAAAATCATAGGAAGAAGTGACTTCTCTTTTTGAAACTGGTTGGGAGAAGTGGTGAGATTTGAAAGAGAAGTACTTGTTTGCTCGCGGCGCTTCAATGAATTGTTTTTTACTATAATATAAAGGGCCATTTGATACATATTTCTTTTTTTTTATAGGTGTTCAATTCATACCTCAGTTAATTAAAGTAACAGTTGTTTCAGTTTATGTCTTAAATAGTCATTTATAGTTGCACAATTATATACATGATATCAGTCCTCTTGTCAGAATCTACGAACTAAATATCTAGCACTAAAAAGATCTTTTTTTATATCAAAAAGGAAAAGAAAGTATCATATATCAATAAAAAATACAATTAAAAAACTATTCTGTTTATCATGTTAATAAATTCATTGTTTCTCATTAAAAAGATATATAAATTAAACAAAGTTAAGCAACTTTAATCAATAAATTGAAACAATGTATTAACATGAAAATATATACATTTAGCAAGGATATCTAATCAAAAGTCTGTTAATGCATGTGGAATGTGTAATTTTCACTTTTGGGAGCATTATTCTTTTGTCAGCTGTTCAATTCAGGCGTCAGTAGTTATTATCGTAAGAATTCGGATTTGGGTCATAGCAGGTCCGCTACTGAAGAATCCCACCTTCGATCCATGGTTTGTACAAATATTTCAATGGCGGACGAAGAAAATTTACGAAAAAATAAACAATGTTTGACAAGCGATTTGGAAAGGAATATGACCCTTTTAATGCAATAAATGGACCAAACATTAACTAAAGGCAATTTTGATCACTTTCTAAAGAAGTAACAAACTTATGTTGCCGAAAATCAGAATGTTTTGATATATGATCTCGAGTAACAAGTACAGGAAATGAAAGAAAATACTTCATAAAAGTTGTTCCTTTAAAATAACATACGACCAATCTGTAAAGTCAATTTCACATCATTTCTAAAGAAATAAATCGTTTATGTCTTTGAATTTCTTCACTTTTAAATGAAAAGTATGCTGTTTCATTGACTTGGTAAAAATGGGAAATCGTCGATGACGAAAGCGACTGCAAGCGATTATTGTGAACACCATGACGACTAGATATTGCTTTTTACGGTCGGGCAAAGCGAAGTGACGGACGTGAAAGCGACTTTGACGCCCCAGTCGCCTGCTAGTGTGAGCCCTGCTTTAACATTTCTTAACCACAAATGTCAATAACATGAGATAAGGTAGGCATGAAAATCTAGGGTAAGCGAGGAGACGAGAAACATCATCATATTATATTTTGGCCTTATAAACATACACCATTATCAGCTACATACAAGCTTACAGGAAGTAACATTTATAGAACATTTATTGTTTTAAATAACTATTAATTATATATGATTGTAACTGTACACAAGTGATCTCACAATTATGTAATCTATATATAGCCAAAATGCTACATAACCTTTACATGCTTTATAATTTCAGTTTTGTATGATTAAAATACAACTTTGTTAAACATAAATAGCATGTCAATATGCCTTCTATAAACTACTCAGTAAAATTATACGTTAAATGTCAAGTTCAAAACCAGAACTCAGTCAATTAAATAAAGCTCTAACTTTTATGTATCGTCAGTATAGAATATTAGTAGAAAAATATGCTGTTTATAAATGATATGATGGTGTGCTGTCCAATTGAAATTCTCAAAATTAGAGCATTTAGTATAAATAAACTAGTCTCCACAATACTGAAACTTATTTTAGCTGCTGACATGGTTTAAAAAACAAATTCCTCGAACCAAATTGTGCATCCCCAGCATAATATATATCTTCCGATTGCCAAAAGTTGTAAAGTTACCTCAAAACACAATAAGGGTTATGCTTCCCGACCCCCATAAACATTTTCTTTTTAAATACTCCAAACGCTATTTCATTTTCGGAAAAGCCCTAAAAACATGAAGAACATTTCTACAAAAAATAAATAATTATTTTACAAAAACAGTCACTACAATAAATTCTAATTTTCATAAAGCCAGGGATTGTTATAAGCTAGCAGTATTAATACAAACCTATTAAAACAGCACCCAATATCTCAAATATTGTACCTAGAATACAGGCTTGTCGTAAGGTAAGAACTTTGGATCCTACAGAAGTACCAAATGAGTTTGCTACATCATTAGCACCGATAGCAAAACTAAGGATAAAGGCTATAATAAAGCCGACAATGACCATCCATAATACATCTTCAGGAATACTGACCATCTTTTCCTGTCAAAAGATTACAAATATATACACATTCATAAGACCTCTTCTACGATACTAACCATCATGACCAGTCTAAACACAAACACATATGTATAGCCCTCCCATATTCTTTATCTGAGTGTCTTAAGTAATACTTGTTTTTCCATTGCTTTGTCATTAATCAGGCTATTGGTTTTCTCTTTGAATTGTTTCACATTTAGTCATGTCAGGGCCTTTAAAAGATGACAATAAGGTATGGGTTTTGCTCATTGTTGAAAGAGGACATTGACCTATAGTTGCTTACATCTATATCATTTGGCCATACAAATAGTTGTCTTGAGGACTCTGGTGGAATTTTTTAGTCATTTGCAATGAAGCCAAATCTCCCTATTTTTATTTACACACATACAATCAATTTATAAGAAATATGAGCTTCATATTCATAAGATTCGTTTCAAGGAAGTGCCAATGGAGAGTCAAGGATAAAAAAGGTTCCTCAGTACAGAATCTGTAGATTAAATAATCTGTTTTCAATATGCATTAATATCAAAGGTAATTGTTTTATTAGTGTTTCAGAAACAAAGCTGTATGTATATTAGCAAAATATCTTTACCATTGATAAACTTTTTACCTGAACAGTCAATAAATATTTAATCAATATTTGATATATTTTACATCTGTTCTCATTAAATACTTTAATTAAATCAATAAATTGATATGTTTACCTTTATACCATGTGCAATCAATAAAAAAACAAATTCAAAGTTACTCAATACTTTTTGTAACCTGCTTTTGCAGTTCTAAATTATCATAAATCTCACAAAACTTCAATTCTTGTTAGATATATTTCTTCTTAGCTGTAGAAAAGTGTAGTGTTTTGTGCCAACTGGAATTTAATTGTAAATTACTGAAACATGAAAAGATTAACTTAGATTGAACATGTATGAAATGGAGATTAAAATCCAAGACATCTTACACCATGAACACTGGTTTCGAAACTTTTGCTTTACACATTTACTAACATTTTTCCATTCAAATGTTTGAAAGTATCTGTCTTTTGAACAGCAGTTTCCCATTTATGATTTAGTGTGTGTTGTGTCTGAACTTTATCACAAACTATTTTTTGTAAATTCTTTAAATTGACAATCTATCAAACATCGAACCTGACAAGTGACATTAAAATATCTTCCCTAACAGCACATTAAATCGTATTTTAAAGACATTTTTCCTTTCAAAATTTTATATTGTATGTAAAAGATGTTATAACAAAAATAGAAAACTCCAACCTAAATTCAAAAAGGGGAAGTCCATATAAACTGACAAACCAAACTCTCGCCTATATCAACCAAGTGGAACACAACTGTCGTAATACATGTATTTATGTGTAATTAATAACATCTTGACTAATTAATGTGAAAATTACAGTCAATAATAAAACTGATTTCAAACTGAATTTCACAAAGTGTGAGTATTTCAGTTTTGTTAAATGATAATTGTTAATTCATTTGAATTTGCATTTATTGAAATGAAGCGGTTGTCAATTTATAGACTTCAGGCTTCATGAAAAGTGCAAGACTTGGAAGAGTCCCACAATTATGGTGTGGGGTAGAAAAATCATGATCCCATGTTTTAATGCTAAAATCATTTAGATCTTGTTTTTCTTGAAACTTCATATTGATTTCACATACATAAATCCTTTTCCTGCTATTTTAATTTTTTAATTGCATAATCATGATAAAACCCCTAAATTCTATGAAAACATTACAATTTTCTGTTTATTTCTACCATGTATGCACTAAATACCAGATAAAGACAATAAATCAGAACTGAATTAAGTGAAAAATGGATACTTTCTCTCGATTTTAAGGTATAGATACCATAACAATATTTAAGAGGAATAATTAAAATAATTAAGGACAGAAGTTCTGAATATACAGTTGATCACTACAGCAGGTTTAACAGGTATTTATATGTACCTTCCTATGTTTTCAATCTATCCAGGTGTTGTTCCTTCTTCTTTGATTCACAATATCAGGTGTTTCTGGGAAAATTCCTGTAAAAGATATTCACCATGTTCATTATGCATGACCAACTTTGCGAGACCCTTCTGCAGGGTCTTAAACTAAACTTTTTGGTCATAGTAGCCTTCTGGATACCATAGACATTATATGTAAGGGACCAAAAAAAAACTGTTTGCCCAGAAATGGACTTGTTCACGGTACCTGAAGCTCTAGTGTAAAGGATGAAATACAATGTATCCTGCATTCTGGCTATTTCCTGACACTTTCATTGAATTGCAGAAGACACAGTTTGCCAAGACTTCCTATTGAACTCACCCATCCCCCAACATGTACATGTTTGTCTATAATTATACCCTCTACAAGAGGGGTTAAAAAGGAAGTCTTTCCCACAGCACAGGGGCATAACTCAAAAACAGTGAAAGTGACACCACCTTAATTCGAACTTGATCTGTATAAATTTTGGTGGTAGTAAGTACTGGGTATAAGTTTCATAACATTTGGTCGAGGCAAACTAAAGTAAGAGTGAAGACATGGCAAATTTAGTAATTTTTCCATCTATAAAGTGACATAAGCTCGAGATGGTGAAAGTGAAGCCACCTAAATTCGACCTTGATCTGTGTTTGGCGATAATATATCAATAACTAAGCATTGTGTATTAGTTTCATAGCATTTGGCTGGGGTAAACTAAAGTTAGAAAATGAATACTAAATTTGAGAACAGACGTACGGACAGAGGTGCAGTCCGAAAAGGGTAAAACTTATTGCCCCTCAGCCATATGTTAACTGGTTATTTTGGACCAGGTTAATGTTATTTAAAGGTGATTAAACACCCCTATAATTAATTAATTATACCTATCAGGATTTATCAACTTTCCTATACATATCTTAATTAAAAAAAGTCTAGCTGCTGAATAAGAATGTGCGACTAGTGAAAAATTACCTTTTTCCAAGTAATTTAATAAGAGTTTCAATTTTCAAATCAGAATATCCAATTGTCTTAGCTGATAATAATTTGTTGTGGAATATAATTTCTTTTTATATTTAGTTCAGATCTTGATTGCTTCTGTCAAGAACACAGTTAAATGATTAGTGATCATTCGCCAATATCTCCCATAAGCATTACTATGATTATTGGGAGGCCCTCAGGATTATCATACTATACCATGATACTCCAGTGGCAGTTATTACAGGAAAAGCATTTCAAAACAAAAATTAGTGCAAATGGCGATTAAATAAGAAAGGATGTCAGGATGTCAGGATTCTGCAATTATTTTTGAGTGAATTCAGAATTGGTACTTCATTTTCACGAGAATTCAGAGTTTATGCTTATAGGGACTCAGGAATTAATATTGATTTTTTGGTGTCCGCGAAAGAATGTTTTATTTTTTGTTATTCGAGATGACACACCTATTGCCCCTTTTTTTTATGATTCAATTAAACATTTTTCCATTTAAAACTTAAAAAATATCTATCATTTGAATGGCAGTTTCCCTTTTAAGATTCGATATGAGTTGTGTCTGATATGTATCTTATCCCAGAAAATCATAACCTTTCCACAGATCTGGTTTTTTTTTTTTTCTTTTTTTTTTCTTTAATTTTCCAACGGCAACGGATTTTCTTTCAAATTCACCTAAAATTGTGGAATGTTGATTTTTTTGCAAAACCCAGTAGTATGACAGCATTTTGAAATCAGGCTTTCAATGTTTTCATTTACGTACATACGTATTTCTGCGACCTTTGTCCCTTTCCTGGTCAGTTGAAAGTACCGCTATTTTTTAGCGGGGAAGTTTGTGTAGTGTTTATATCACTGGTACCGAACATATTTGCATTATTTAGGGAAGAACCAGCAAGTTCAGGATTTCCATTAAAAAAACTCGATAAGTCCCGAGAAGCCCGAATAATCAACAAAATCTTCACTTGTGATCCACACGTGTGTTATATTTACGAGATGTTTACATGTTTGACCTTGTAAACTATCCCTCAATTCTGTCAATCATCCACTTCGCGATAATAAATACAAACAAACAATGATTCAATATCTGGTTAATATTAATCGGCTTCGCTTGAAAACAAGCAATTACACAGAATATAACATTAAAATTTACTGAAAAAAAATCGATGAGATGACAAATAATAATAGCATCGCTAGTATTCGATTGACAATAAGTTATAACGTTCAAATTTCTTGAAGACATTAAAAATCTTTGAAAAATGGGATTCAATTTATTTATTTGTTATCAACATAAATCTTGTAATCTATTTGACTGCTACTGTTATATAATAAATATTTGATTCCACGTGTATTTTAGCTTCGTCCCTTGTTAAAAAGTTATCGGGGGTGATGAGAATACCGGGTTGACGGAACGAAGGGGAAAACTTTATACAATTTGCTGTAATACAAAATGTTCATGTCATGCATTTAATATCGAACAAAAACAAAACATGCTTACCAGAACTAATTAGTTGTCATCTAGCCATGTTTTTAATTTCCCGACTAAGCGCATGCGTTTAGCTGAATAACTTTCGACGCGCATAATATAAGAAGCTAAATATTTTTTTTTAACCAACACGAGTTTTGCACGGCATATATGCATGCACGGCGAGCCTTATAACGAGCATAAGCCTAAGGATAAGGATAAGATAAGATAAGTTAAGATAAGATATTTTATTTTTGTTTAAAATCCAAAATTGCAGGATTGTTACCAAAGACAATAAATATTGGCTACATAAACGAGGGTCGTAATGGGGGTATACCTTCATAACGACTAACGGTAAAAAATCTTGCCAAATGACGTGAACGGTAATTTTTGGTGCATGATGATAAAATGTACATTTTCTTTATGAAGATACAAAAAATCGACTGATTTTGACGAATCACGTTATTTTTTTTCTCTCCAAAAATAACGGTAACAGATAATTATTTGAGACCTCTGACGAATCACCATGATCACGAAAGGGATATATTGGCGAATCACGATAAAATTTAAACCAATTTGACGCTAACGGGGGCCGAAAATGACCGCTTGACGCCTAGCTGACGATAAATGGCATTCCCAGTGGCGGATCCAGGCGGGGTGGGGTGGGGGGAAGTCCGGTGGTTGTAACCCCCCTCTTTTTTGACGATCAATGCATTTGAATGGGGACATATAATTGGAACACCTTCCCCCTTTATCCTGGGTTAGGACCCCCCCCCCCCCCCTTTATAAATGGCTTGATCCGCCCCTGATTCCTCCCCTCATAAACATACAAACACTATATATCAAGGGGGGTCCAGAAGGAATAGCTCACACTGCCTACCAAGCATCATAGAACTTATGCATCAGACAAACCTTCTTTATAACATCTACATGGATATCAACGTCTCAACTTTTTGTTACAATATATGCAGTATGAAGACCTATTTTAACATAAAAATAGTTCCTGCAAACTTGCTACTTTTTTTATCTTGCAAGCTACAAACATGTCTATACGTGTACACTATATTAATCCTTGGTGAACATCTTTATTGCAAGTTTTATTTTGAACCAAATAAGGAATGATTTAATATAAACATATATATGATCAAAGTTCATTGAAATAGTGTTAAACTTTGTGGGTTTTTTTGTGTTTTTTTTTAATTTATTTTTGCTATCACAGGCCGTTAATCAAAATCCCCAAAGAAAGTGGACGCCAATAAAAGCGACGACAAATACAAACGTTTTGTCAGTATAATATATATATATATATATATGATAACGATTTATGCTCCCGGAAAAGTCAATGTTTTAAGTATATTACGGTATGGTCTTAAGTGCATTTAATACCATAAATATAGATTTATATCGTCTTGAAGTTCTTTATTTATTTTTTTCCTTCAATAATTATAACGGGATTTATATGTTATACGTAGAGCTCTATTTACAGTTTATATAGTAATAAACAAAACGTGTACTCAAAGTACTTGTGTTTTCCTGCATCCTTCCAAATATTTATCGCAGAATATTGCACTAGATGGTTTTTTTTTTTTTTTATCTCATGCGTAATAAAAATATACAAGTTTCATAAAACTAGTTATCTCAAGGGCAAACAAACACTGAGTTAATATATATACTATATATAAAACCTACAGACAAATAAGTGAATAAAACACACAGAAGCTGATAAATGACAATATTATTAATCGAATATCTTTAAGGATTTGTGATTCGCTAAAAATTGATCACATGTACATTTGTATTTACTCAGTTTGCATGTCAATACTGTTGTGTTTAGCTTTTCGTAGGATAAAAAGCGCATACAGCATGTTACTAAAAATACATTCTAGAAATCCCCAATTTTACATTGTTCTTTCAGTAGTTGTTGATTAATAATATAGGACAACAATTGTAGCCGTTGGTTAATGTCAATGATATATTATATCGATCTCCTACAAAGGCTATAATTGTAAAACATCAACTCTTCTGAATTATTTTCTGGTTAAAGGATCATTCAAAATGTTGAGTTAAAAAGTATTATATCGATGCGTTCCAGTTCGCATAAAAGACTATGTAAAAAAACTCAGTAAAAGCTGTGATGTCCATGCATTTCCAAAGGCAAAGATTGACTAAAAGTTATGTTGTTCTTTGTTTTCCATCCTGTTTTGGGTAGGTTTTGATGCCTGAGGTTAAAAACAAACACATACAGTATTTCTGAACATGTTTTAAAAGTGAAGAAATTAGAATTTTTATCATATTTAAGGGAACATTTGAACTTTAATCATATCAAATTGTGGTTCAAATAATACTTAAACATCTATAATATACCCTTTTCACTCTGGAATCCGTACGTTAAAAAGTTCGAATATTGTTTTTAAAAATAGACCAAGACACGCGTTTTTGCACAACAGTATAGGTAGTGCATGCGTGTCTCACTCTGGTTTATTATCTGACGAAGGAAATGGCATAGCATAAGCATCAACATAGATTGCTGAACAATATGTATAATGTATAAAAATTAAAAAAACATCTCTAATTTATAAAAAATATTTTTAAACGGCAATGATAACGATTATCTAAATATCATCTGAAATATCTAAACAAAAACGTTAAGTATAAAGTTCAGGTTTATAATTAAAGAGTTTATACTATATTTTTCAGATGATACTCTTACGGCAAATACAGTAATGTGTATTATATTTGTTGGCTTGCTGTCAATCCGATACTTATCTACTACACCATTTACAGGTTGCATGTTACATTGTTCAAAGGCCGTGACTATATTTAGGGTTTACCTCTATACCATTTAAAGCAAAAAACAACAGATTAGAAAAAAGAAAAAAAAAAAGATATAAAATAGAATATTTCGTTCCATTGTCACTGTCCGGGAAGGGGGCGTAAATGGCCATCTTAACATAAAATATTCATTCCAGTTCGTCAAAATTCTAGATTTTCCCTTATCTGATTACTTCGTGCATGGTTGTTTTATCTATTTTTACTGCATATCCCCAATTCGATATAACTCGAATGATTCAGCGCCCTCTATCGGTCAGTGTCCTCTCGTTAATGTAGCGATCGATAGTGAGTCGGAATATAACGACTGGATTAGTCCGGTTAAATTCGATAAGGCAATATTCTAAATTCATCATACTATTGGATAGATCCATTATTTTAAGTCAATATTACATGATATCACTATCAGTATAATTATTTTTTTTAGATAACGTTTTTTTTTTTATTTTAAATACGCTCATTATAGATACCAGGCTTAACCATTTCTACGTTAGACGCGAGTTTCGTCTACAAAAGACCGTCACCAATGACGCTCGAATCAGAAAAAAAGGCGAAATAGATTACGAAATTGACAAGAATTTAGGACCCAAAATTTCGATAGGTTCAATTAAACACTACTATTAATTTTCTAATCCGTTTTAATTGTAGTTTATTCTATTGGTGACAGAAGAGCATTTATTTACATCCGATCTATTTGACCTTGTATTGAGGGCATACATTTTCATTTGTTCAGTGAACTATGATATTTTCATTAGCTATTGTAAGCATTGAAACAAGTTAGTCAAATTTTTTTTTCAGTGTTCCTTTTGTTAACTGTTTCATGATTTGTCGGCTAATGATAACAATTGTTTCTCTGCCAATAGGCAGTAAGCAAACCTTAAAACAATATGGTGTTTTAAACACTCTCAAATAGATGTGTTGTAAAACTACAACTGGAATACAAATGATACATAGCTATTTTATATCTCACTCTCATTTAACATATTTAACTTGATTTTTGTAATTCAAATTGTTCCACGAAGACGATAAATTTGCCGCTGTGTAAAGAGCAGAAATATTTTTTTCATTCATCCTGTCATTCAACTTTTACGTACATTTTTCACAAAACTCGGCGGGGCCCGCATTTCCCCTTTACTTAAAACAATTTATTGAATGTGCCTCCATTAAACTTTTGATTTATCATAATCAATAATCATTTTTAAATTTTTTTTTCAGATCAAAATTAAAAAAAGTTGTAATAAAAAGTGAATGTTTTTTTCCTTCCTTCGGTCTACGTTGCTTCATCTTAAAACCTTTGCCAATGATGATATAATGTTAATATCTTACCTGTGGGTTTGATATACCTTTGAAGCTCAATACATTAAACCAGATTATGAATGACATTTGTTTATGTAACATCTGTATGTACTGTTGATCATGAGTGTAGAAATATAACGTACCAATGAAAGCAAAATGCATGCATGTGGTGGCCACCTTCTTAATTTGATTAAACAAACTCTGGTTCGTCTATTGACGAAAAGAACTTAAATCTGTTTGCTCTTAAAAAGTTCAATGAATTAATTTAAACGATTTGATCTTTTATAGAATATGAAAGTATGAAAAATTTGATATCCTATTTTATTTAGTTTTTTAATTTTATAAGATATGGTCACATATACATCTTTTGACATACATCATATTTCAGTTACGAGCAGCGAACATAAATACTACAAATTGTATTCTCACCTTATTACCGACTATTGATTTGTAAGCTGTACACGAAGGCAAACTCTATTGTTTTGAAATTGCAATGGGAAACGCAGACACAAATCTATTGTACACGATGGTCAACACAATTGTCTTTAATATAATAACAACCGGGAACACGTATACTATTGTATCTGATGTACCATTCTCCTGTGATAAGGTGTGGTATTACTCGTTTGAAATATTATAGAAAATCTTAAATCGTGTGAACACTTGTAAGAACATGTATACATCCAAACGATAAGGGTAAAAGGTCCACAATGCCGTGAGGTACTGAAAACTGAATAAAAACGTAGGAACCAAGTCAAAACTCATCAAAGATACCAGACTGATAATTGTGTACCCCAGGCTAGTTTTTCGTCTAGAAAAGACCCATCAGTGACGCTCGAATAACAAAGCTTAAAGGCGAAGTAAGACCGATTTGATGAGAACGTCTTTGAAATCGAACTAACGGTTTTGAAATATTTGTGGACACAAGATGCCTATCTTTTTTTTTTGATATAACAAGGCCCATCTCCGACTATGGACCACTCCGGAAATATTTTGGATCACACATACAAACCCACAACGACATCAGAAGCTGAGATGCTAAGGAGACATTTCGGAAACAAAGTGAAAAAGGTCAAACAGATACTACAATCAATATTTCCCAGGCTTTAACTAAGAGATGGAGTATGAACAGTTTTGGTAAATAAACGAGAACATGATTGATTAACAAATCCGAAGGCGATAAATATCCCCAAATGCTCCAAAATTTTGCAAAATGCATCTCTTCCTGGAAAGAAAAGTTCTAATTGGAAAATGGACGAAAAAATCGTCTAAATCACAAACCAAGAAAACGGAAAACTGTTTAATTCCTTTATGAAAAATTGATTGTGTTATTAACTCTAGAAATTTATTCTATTAGTTAGAAAAAATAATCTTCATCAAAAGCCAGGAAAGTCAATGTCAGAACTGGTTACATTACAGTAGTTATACTGATCAAAGGAAAGATGGAATAGTATTTCTCATTTCAATGAACTAAAATCTAAATTCAAAAGACCATGGTATTAAATGACAGTTAGCGTTTTCTTCAATAAGATGGAATCTTAAATGTGTTTAACCGGTATGTATAGATGATAGAAGAACAGTAAGTTAATCTTGGAGTTGCTTTTCTTTGTGCAAATATCTCTATCATGCTTCGGCAATATAACTAGCCATAACTGATATGATTATTGTTAAACACGTACAACGACAATTTGCCTTTAAAGTGTGACTTAGGGAAATACCACAACATTTGTACATACAATGTATGTTAAGATAAAAGGTTACCATGAAGGATCATCTTTTATACTTACCAAATTTACCTTAATGACAAAGCTTAAAAGAAGCATGAAAAAGAATGTAAAGCCCCAAAAAAACATCCAAAAACTATTAGTATACAAGGTCACATATGCCCGAAAAGGTTGCAGACTAATTTTATTTGTGAAATATACAAAATCTTTAGCTAAAAATATTTCAGGATTGACTGCCGACATCGAAAATATCTTTATCTAATTTATCAGATCTATTCTGAAATCAGTTCAAGTTAAGAGGTATTGATAATTGCACTAAAAAGGCTTGAATTTAATACATTTAGTAGCAAGGCACAACGATGCTTGCGACGTATTATGCTAATTATAGTTTCAATGATATTATTCCTTCCCAGGTAAGTGAAGATAAGTGACGACATTCTGGTTTTGAACACATAATGACATTATGGAGCAGGAACTGCATTCCTTTCCGGATTACACAAGGTTTTGTTGTTGCTTAATGTTTATTTATATTATAGTGTTTCATGAACGATTGCTTGTCTTTTTGTCCTTGCTGTCTGGTGTTCTCTGTACTTTTTCTGCATTATTTATTTATCATGATACAGTATTTTAACAGCGCATTATATAATATGAAAATTACCTTAAGCGTCTTACAACAAACTACTATTATCAATTCACATATACAAGTATTTAAATAAAATATGAAAGCCCATGATAAAAATTAGCATATGAGAAACTATCACTAATAACTTTTAAAAAGATGAAAAAAGAGATTAAAATTTATAAAAAAATCTGATTACGTTGATTTCTGCCTTAGTTTTTTTCGATTCTTAACAGTTTTAACAATTAACCTTTAAACTCGTGTTCAAATGGACAATACTATACAGCACTAATGGATGGGACAAGCGTTCATACAAATAGTTTGGACAGAAAATGGTACACTTGTTATATATTTATAATAACATTGATAAGAAGTCGGTCACCTATATTATCGTGGCAATGAACTTGTAAAAGAAAATGCTTTTCCTGCTAGACACACGAGGAATTATTCTATTTATGGTTTTTGTGGGAAATTGAAATTAAAAAAAAGCACAGAAATCCTTTAATGTATTGTTAAATATTCGAGAATTATGATAAAGGAATCTTTAATTGCTGATAGGAAAACAGAAGAAATAAACATAAACCATCATAACACTGTTTACAAACACAACACACCTAATTCTGACGACCTTGTGAAATCATGACTTGTATGAATTGAAAATGTTGTAAATATATTTCCATGTTTATATCTTGACCCAGTGTCTCAACATGGTCAAGGTTCACGGAGAATATCATGAATCGTGACATAAAGGTTTTGCGGAAATATATTTCCCTTGTAAATGTACTTCCATCGTGTTTTCATTGGAAAAAAGAACTATGGACTACATGCAGCTGGTTGTGCTAGATATGAATTATTTGTACGTCGGTTAATAGTTGATCAATGTAGAGAACACTAAGCTAGCAACATGAATGCAGGAATGCGGTTAAATGTTCTTTTCGAAATCCCGATTCAAATAGAAATGAAAGGATGTTGAAGAATCAACACATCATTATAGTTAAATGATCAATCACAGTCAGGAAAAAAGTCTGAAATTACTGAAACTTTGCTGAAGATTGGTCACTTCGTATGAAATTTGATACACATGGGTGATAATGCAAATTCATTCCAAATACGGGTGTTTTAATTTTCGTTATATCTAAATATCTCCTTTATTTCTCCTTAACCGTTTGTTTTTTTATTGTCTGTGTTGTTTCAAGTGTTTTCAAAGGGTACTACTATATTCGGTCCTACTAAAAAGCGCCCGGAAGCGCCCGGGAGCGCCCGGGAAAAGAAAAAGCGCCCGGGAAAAAAAAAGCGCCCGAGGAAGAAAAAAAAAAGCGCCCGGGAGAATAAAATAATAATATTTTATAACAATAAATGTTTTCCTGAATAAAAAAAAAAAAAATTATTGCTTGTTATGTCCTTCGTGGAAGGGTTTCAACATGCCTAGCTGCCACTAACAAAAGAAAAGTTAAACCCACTGCTAAAGCAAATATGATATTTTGGCCTTGTGGAATATGCCGTAAAAATTGTAAAATTGCAAGCATCTGCTGCGAGAATGGTGAGAGATTCTTGGTCCTATAAAGAAAATACCGGAAATCTATATTTATAATAACATTTTAGCTTTAAAATATATAATATAAGAAAAAGCGATATCTGGTTCATATGAAGCATTTGAATTCACTGTCTCGTTTGTCATATAATAAAAGACAGCAAAATAACTGGACAATAGTGAAGTCACATGCTTTCTAAACTTTTATCTATTGTCTATTATCTGAATTTGCAAAATACTTGTCTAAAATGAAAAAAAAATCAATGTGCATAACTTATTTCATCGACACAAAGTTGTCTCATGCCAATACAATATCTATATATTTCCCCCGGGCGCCTTTTCTTTTCCTCGGGCGCTTTTTTTTTCTTCCCCGGGCGCTTTTTCTTTTCCCCGGGCGCTTTTTCTTCACCCTTTTTAGTAGGACCCACTATATTCGACGCATTTGATGGAACATGAACTATGAACTTTTAGAATATCTCTTTATAGAATATACCCGATTAGGCAATGATATATAATAACTGAAGAGTATTTGACGTCGACACGTTTAAAAACGTCCTATTTTGGCGAAATAATACGAAGCATCGGCTGTTCTCAGGTTGAGTGATAAGTGGGAATACAATGCTGGTGATAGTGAGTCGTAGTTTCATTGCAACCACACTGGAAGTAACGTCATAAAGTCCGGAAGTTTTTACCTGGATACAAGTATTGTGTACGCGGATATCGGTATAATTTGTGTTCTATGGTTACCAGGTATTCGATAAAAGGAGAAGACATTTTGTATTCTGAACAACATGAACAAAGACAATTTCTGTTACTTTAAATAAATAAAAAAAATAGATATATAAGTAGACAAATGAACGAACAAATGAACGAATAAATAAATTAATCAATCAATCAATAAAATACATAAATGAATAAGTTATTAGCCAGTTAGGGAATGAATAAAATTTGAAAATGCAAGTACTTATGGTAAAGTCTCATCATAACTGCATAAATATATCAGGATGTTTCACGACAGAAGAAGACGCAGACTGATGTGGGAGTGTATTGAAAATAAAAGAAGTTATCGTACCTTCTGAGTTGATCACCGGTCAGTATACGTTTAAGATGAAAAGATGTGCTTCTCAGTTGTTTATCGTTGAGCATACGATTTCAGTTTGTGTTTCTATCTGCAATTTTATATAAAAAACATGGTTCTAAACAAATATATCAAACGATGGATTTATAGCTTATTGAAAAATAGATGCATAAAGCAGTATTTCAGCCATAAATAACCATACACTCAACCGTGTTTAATTCGAAAGTGTAAGTCGTATCACGGTGTACATATACCTAGAACTGTTCAAATTTATTTTTCATCATTTTATATTTAGCTTATTTATGATACCCTTGACTTGATGTATTGTTCCAGGACTACTTGTAATCTATGACAGTTGAACTACCACTTTGATATATCTTTTACTGGGTTTGGCGTCTATCTTAAATCATTAGATATAGTGGTAAATATTATATGATAGGAGTCTATTGTTCACGTGTAATGCAAATAAAAAACAGAAATAAATATATGTAAAATAAATAGCTATTGACATTAAGATTATTGGCTCAATCTATGCAGCAATGGACTTTAAACCCTGTTCCTATAATAACAATGTTTTTCTGCAAATATTTGCTTCAGCATACTGTAAACCAACGCGCACTTAACTTGTACTGAATGTGCTAGATATGTACTTTTTAAACCTGTAGATGTTTATTAAATCGATGTTAGTATGACATGAAAATATGGACACATTTTGAAAAATTCAAAAAATGAATAAAAGATGGGAGCAATTTGGTAATTCAATTACAAACTTAACATACATTGATATATTTGATATATAGTACATGTATTTCAACGAGGTTTGACGTTTTTACGGATGTCATTGACTCAACAAATATAGTTATCTAACAACAGACGAAACATTTGTCCATCCTAATATACTTTCTAACATTCTTCTGGTTTTCATGTATAAAAAGGGAGGTACCAAGGGGGGTGATTAGAAGATAATAAGTTGACAGACAATACAATGGCCAAAAAAAAAAGACGAATAGCCACACAACAGTTCACAAAACACTCCACAGACAACTGAAAAATGAACGACACAAACCCATGTAAGATAAGAATGGGAATGATCGCGGGAACTCAGAAAGGGCTATAATTTTGTCGGTCTCTCTTTGACTTATGAGTCCCTCTTTATAAAACGGACGTCTCCTCAGCATTGTTGTTTTTATTAATATTGGGTGGAAGAATTATATGAGTGACCGCAATATCAATTTTATACTACTGACATCTTTCATGTAACTTCTGTTAAAATCCATCAAAAAGTCACATACGTTGATAAGGCACCATATATTAACGGATTTGTAGATATCTCTTGTTTAACCATTGGAAGTTATCAAATTTATAATCAATCACTCAAACTCTAATTATAATTATATATGTCCGAATAAGCAAGTTTTAAAATAGAAATACATTTTTGTACAGAGGATAGATAAAACGCATCGAAGCTTAAATCAATTTCATACATTTTTTAACTTGATATGGTACAGAAATTACGTACATTATAATATAGAAAAAATACAACACAAATAGCTAAAGCAAAAATAATGCTAACCCTTTCAAAAAATATAGAACTTAGGTGCTCATTGTGAACAGTAGTTCGTGCGTCACTAATGGATTTGGTTGTGCTGCTGATAATCAGTATCTGTTTAATAATAACAACAAAGAAAAGATGGAAGTTTAAGGGTTTTTTTTATCACACAAAAATACAGACGAATACTTGAAATGGACATGGTTTTTGTAATATCTCAAGTATATTGTATACACCTCAAGTGTATCAATTTAAGGGATTTATGATATTTAAGGTGGTACCCAACACCTTGACTAAAATTAATTTGGCTCGTTTAATTTTCATAAAATTTTGACATAATGTTTACTTTGACCCTTTGACAAAAATATAAAAATTTCAAAGAATTTGAACCAACCACTTTATCAGAAAAATTTCGTTGGTTATATAGCAGTTTGACAAACACTAATTTTGATCATTGAGAAGCGTAATATTTCCTTAACAAAACAACGTGATTAAAACGTTTAGCTGATTTTTACAGAGTTATCTCCCTGTAGTGTTAGGTACCACCTTAAACTTTGGTAAACTACAATTTATTTCCTGATGGTCCCACTTAGTTCTTAATCGAAACAGATTTACAATTATACACTAAGCAGAAAGGTGGGCGGGGTTAGAAATAGTGCACATGTTTGTACGACGGTAAAACACTCGTGTAAATGTAATCGTATATCTGCAACTTTTTAAATGCAGGATAATCTATTTTGAAATCTATTATTGGCAGGATTAAAATCAAAGACAAAAGAGAAAAAGGTGACAACGAACATATTACAAAATGCTTACACTGTTTAGTTACGACTGCCCATTGAAACGTTTTATAGTTTGGGATAAGTATTGTATTTATATCATTTGGAATGCATGAAATCTATTGAGCAAATACTTAACTTATCTAAAATTGTATATGGCTTTGTCAATAAATCTAAGAGTTTTTGCTTCCCGAATTTGAAGTAAAAACTGCAAAGATTGGTGATTAATAATTTTTTTCACTTGATACATGTACATTTAAGAACATTTCTCCTATGAGACGAGTACTGTTATATGCTATAACTTAAAAAAAACATTTTTTTTAATAACAAAAATGTAAAATTGTTGAACTCTAAGGGTATCCCCCAGAAAATCTTCTACTGTTTTAGTTGACAAAAAGTAAACTTTGTTTAATTCTAAGACGACTACCCACTTGCACTTTATGGTGTTATGTTGGTTGTGCTGTTCTTCAACCCCTATTACATGTAGTTGTAGGATTTCCAATAATTGACTTTACGAGCACCACTGAGAGGAAACACATTATTTGAATGAGCCATTGCGTTTTTAAAAATTAGCAAATGAAATGCAGTATTATATAATATGAAATATTAAACCATATACAGTAACTAAATAACACAGGAAAACCAAAAAGAACATTTGAATATCAATGTACGGTGTTCGACAATAGAAAAGTGTTTTTATTTTTTAACTGTTCATTGACCCGGTCGACTCATGACAAGTTGTAAATTTAAGGAGTTTACTAAAGATATGCCCTGAAAACTAAGTTCTTAATGTTATAAACTCTGCTATAACTAAAACAACAATTGACGAAGATCCTGATTTGTAAAGGCAGATTAGAATATAAAGAAATAGTTTTCTTGAGTCTTTAATAGAGAATTCGCGCCAATTTCCACCCAATTATATAAAGAATTTGATATTTCTTGAAGCGCTGTTCCTATCCTCAGAAATATTAAAGGAAGAACGTTTGCTCGATCCTCAGAAATATTAAAGTAAGGACGTTGAGGAAGACACAATGTGCAAAAACTTTGAAAATATAATCTGACTCGCAAACCAATAAATGACTCAAATTGCATCGGGAGAGACACTTGCCAAATCGGTCTTGAATGATTGTTAGCAGAATGAATGTCAAATAATACGAAGATAGCAATGTATGTTCTAAGTGCATAATAAAACGTACGTACAACCGTGGATGAAATCGTACCTTACACTGCGAGTGTCATTAAACTTTCAGATTAGACGTATAAATTAAGATATTATAGTCCAAGAATGAAACGTATTGGATGCATATTTCAAACAATTAAAATATAGTGTTTTTTTTTTCAATTAAACTTGGGTTTGAGCCCACGTTCAGCACATGTTTGCCTCCGTATAACGTCTGCTATAAAAGAATGTAAAATATAAGTATTTTTAAATGCGTTGTACTTAACGTTGCCTATTTTACGGATGTTTGGTACGAACACCCATTAAATGTGCGTTACTTTTTTCCCTCTGAAATAGTACTTTGATTATTTTAGATAGTTATGCTCAAAATAAACTTTTTTTTCCTTTTCCTCATGTAAATATTTAATATTCTTATCGATTAGGTCAAATGTTTGACGTTCTAAAATTTCCGTATTCGTATCCAGAAGATGAAACAAAATTGTATCTAAACAACAATTCGTTGAATAATCCGAATCGTTAACACGACGAATAAGTTAAATCTCCTAAAATCTTAAATACGGAATCCTTTAATTATAAGATTATGCAAACATGCAATTATTGAGAAGGGCGAGAGTTTCCAAGAGTAGCCATAGAGATGAAGATAGGCATTGAAAAACAGCAGTATATATTGACATCAATACACAGAACTACCAATTTGACATTAATCCCTTATTATTATATATCTGGCCACTTTCGATCACACTTTTAAATAATGAAACACCCTGGAATATTTTAGGGTATGAGTTTTCCATATGAATGTAAATCAAGAAAAGCGTTTCAAAATTAAAGCAACAAATTTTTAACGTGTTTCATTTTCATTCACCGATTTAAAGTGTTTAAACCCTCAATCCTTAAAAAGCAAAATATAAAATTTCTTCAATAATATGTTTTTTTATAATAAAATGTTTGTTCAAAGGCTGTGTATAGCTGTGCAAAAAAAAAAGGCTATCATCAATTTAATTGATACATTTTCTCCTGTCTTAATTAGTTGTAACTTGCTTGTTTGCTTATATAATAGAAATAAAATAAAAAAAATAGAACCTAGCAAATTCTTTAATTTAAATTATGAAAATATCTTCTTTATTCTTTACAAGATAAATTAAAAATACCAGGTTATATTGCAGGAGTAGAAAAACACCTTACCGTGCTCAAGTACCGAAATAATATGAACAAGAAAAGGCAACTGAATCTTTAAAAGAATGAATAATTATTTGCTACGTCACGAACATCAGGTCACAATATGATGTTGCTTTTTGCAAAGATCAAATTGCATCAATGCTGATCACGTGACAATTGCAAGGACGGTATGCATTAAACCTATGTTAAATAACTATCGAAATTATACATGTATGACTATGATCATGCATAAGCTGAAAACAATATACCATTTAGTTAAAAAACTTCTTTAAAGATATATATACCAATGCAGAATACACCTTATGGCTATGTATCTGCCTATGGTGGATGTTCCCATAAAAAAATGACATTACAAGAAGAAATGTCCGACGCCACAGTTTGAAATTGATTGCTATTTGTCGTTAACAGTTGAAATATGAGACAAAAACGGGCCCAGTTTCAGATAATTCCGAATATCGATAAGGTATATTGTATAGTTTTGTTACATAACACAAAACTTGATAAATTTACACCATATCGAACAGATCATCACATACTTTAGCCATCTTTCTTCTGTTGGTCATCTTCGTCCTGAATATGCATGAAATATTTGCCACTGGACGTTAAGCAACCAACAATCAATCAATCAATCTGTTGGTCATCGTGCCGTGGTTTCTTTCTTTGTAACATTGTTTTTCAATGCTCCTTGGCATTTTTCTTTTCGCCTTCTAAACATTTGGACATGGAAATACCAGATGAAGGATATTTTCAAAACACGTGTTGCCTGATCTAAAACCAGTATTACACGTTTTTTTCTGACTCCAGTATTATGTGTGACAATTCGATAAGATTATTTTATTTAAGTACATTCGAAATAAACTGACCATTTGTCAAAGCTGCCTCCGAAAACTATCTATGAATAAAAATATTCTAGTACAGTTTCTTAAGATTATATCCAAAAAGGACCGATAAAAGGTAGACTTAGTTTCTCCATTGCCAATGTTTTTGTCATCCTATGAACTTTGCCTATTTTCATAAAAGTCACACTTACATTGAAAACGGCGTTCTAATATATATGAAGAAAGGCATCTAACTAAAAGGCTTTTAACGAAAAAAATTGAACTATTCATTATTTATACTAAAAAAATTAACAAAAATAATCCAAGGTATGTACAAAAAGGGGAAGTCCATAAAAATTGACAAAATCAAACGTTTTCATCCAACGGAAGGGGTGGAAAACAACTGTCATATTCCTGACTTGGTATACGCATTTCCCGAATAGACCTAGTTTTTAAAGCTAGCTAAACCTCCCACATTTATGACAAAAACAAAAAGTTTTCGAATCAACTATTTTATGTTCATATTTCTATCTGTTTTGTATGTGTAACACCATTAAAAATTGTGTTTTGACTTTAAAAAGATGGAAGAGATACCTAAGAGTGCAATTCAAAACCATAAGTCGACGAAAAAAAATCAACACCATGGCTAAAACACTACAAAGAAAAGCAGAGATTGAGCAACACTAACCACATCAAAATCTGGGTTGAACTTAAGTTTTCTGGAAGCCTCAGCAGTTCTGCTTCAAATGTAAAACCGGATTTGCTACTCTTATTATCATGCGTTGATGTGTCATATTCGGTGATACAAAAGATACTTAAAGGGAAAATAAAAATTCATCAGTCGAAGAGAAACCGACAAAACCATGACGAAAACCGAAGAAAAAACAAGCAACAAACAACAGTCTACAAAAACGCTACAGTGCATGAACACTAAAAGCAACACGAACATAAGTTCCACCAGCAAGTACCACACATAATTATGCTTGGGTAAATGTTTCTAGTCTTATATCCTTCAAGGGTGACTGGGGAATAGAAATATGGCCACTATTGGTCTTTTTCCGACAGGCAATAATACCCTTGTAAAAGTGGGGCGTCAGTTTGGCTGTGCAATGCAGTACAAGTAATCAGTCACGTCTGATCAGAATGGGGACGTTAAATCGGATGCCTCGTGTATGAGAGAGTAAAACGCTCTCCACACGTTAAGAACCTTTGCAAAAACTATTCGAGTGGTCCGTAGGTGTATGCCCCTATTTATTATACCTATATCTTAATTTTCCTGTGGCAGTCTAAATTTCCCCGACCTTCGACCTCTATTACATGACTTACCTTTTATATTTATTGTTAATTTGTTCTCGTCTTGAACATACATGAAATATTTGCCACTAGACGTTAAGTAACCAACAATCAATCTCGTCTTATAGCCATTCCTTTTTTTGTTACTTACAAGGAAAACTTGAGTGTATCAACCACAGCGTTTTGCTGACTTGCATGTGTTAGTCTCCAAGGATATCATCATCTTAGTAGCCAGTAATATAGCATTGGCATAAACATCCGCATATTACATTAGTTAATTGAAATTTGTTGTTATAAAAGTTTGGAAATCATTTTTAAATTAATGAATAAATCTCCCTCATGCATAGCTCTGGTTCCGTGTCTGAATTTAGTTTTACCTTTCGAGACCTTTTAATTTGATCAACAATTCAAAGTTTGAACCCCAATGGTTGACTGAGGAATAGAATTATGGTCACTACAGGTCTTTTTCCGACCGGCAGTAAAACTATTGCAGAAGTGGGGCGTCCTTTTGGCTGGGGGATGTACAAATACGCAGCCACGTCCGGTAGGAGGACGTCAATATCGATGACTCGTGTAGAGAGAGATCGCCGCGCTCTCTGCACGTAAATAACCCTTGTAACAACTCTTTGATGGTCTGTAAGTAGCCTGTTGCAAGGAAAATTATCAGTCCGAATTTAATGTAACCTCATTTTCCAGTGCATGACAGTCCAAATATCCCGACCTTAATGCCGGACAGCCTCTATTAAAGGACCTATTTATTGTGAATTTGTTCACGTCCTGAACATGTATGAAATATTTGCCACTGGACGTTCCAACAATCAATTAATCAATTGAAGTTTGAATAAAGATTAAGAGTTTCAAATATGTTGGCTTCGAGCATTTCTGAAGAGACATTCCTTGTACTTGTGCGCATCTGCTGCAGTAAAAAATGAAAATGCACATTCCGATAATTTTTCCGTGTACACGACACGTGCTTCAGGAAAACATCATCGCAAAAGGTTTGATGTAAAACGTTTTCATAATACTTTTAAAATGTAGTTCCATACTAGCACAGTTGATTAATAATATTTGAAATAATTTATAGCACATGCATTTTATAGCACAAGAGTGATAATATAAAGTACGCACAACAAAATTTTATACTTGAAGCAGGATATATAATCACATCAAAAATGAAAATAAAAACCACACAAGCATACAAGCAAACAAACAATTTTGTCAAATAAAACAGCTAATGACATAAGTTGAACCTCGTGATTCGATGCCCGAATCATGTACGGACGATACCCGAACGATGCACGTACGCATCCCGAACGGTGTACGAACGCAAACGAAACGACAACCGAAGGTTGTACGGACGCTGAACGAATGATGTACGAACGAAACCATATGTACCATAAACCATACCATAAACGAGATCATAAGCGCTCTTTCAGCGTACATTGTATGGTTTTGCGTACATCGTTTCGTTTAGCGTATATCGTATCGTTAAGCGTACATCGTTTTCTTGGCGTACATAATTTCGTCTAGCGTATATGGTTTTTATATATAAAATATGAATTGTGTTCTGTTAGAATTTGCAACAATACCTTTTTTTATATAGGTAAACATAGGCGTCACATTTAGATTGGATGCATATTTCATCATTTTATTAATCATTCAATAAATTATAATTTATCTGACTCTTGATCCAAAATTATTTACATAAAAAAGTTTTGAAAAAAATAAACACTGAAATAAATGTAAACAAAAGATATATTGGTTTTGTTAGCCGTGGAAATACGTACTTTGTGAATGTGCGGGTAAAGTGCAGACTACAGGGTATTCAGTCAACATTTTCTGAAAATAGCCTAAGGTATAAAATTTCTTTTGACCTAAATCAACAATTCATTTTAAATGGAATTCGGAATTAATCTAATTTTATAACAAGAGTATATTCGGGGTCTTAAGCTTTGCCTTTTGTTGAAAAGGTTTGTTAATTATTGTTCGTGTATTCTCTTTTATCGCATGTATATTAACATCCACTGAATAACAGTTTTATCTTTATTAGAAATTGTGTTACTTTTTGATTTTTTTATGAATACACGATACATGCCCATGCTTAGCCACATTTGTATTACTACATCTCAGTAATATAATATTTTTAAAAGATTGACGGTCAGCATTACCGAATTATTTCATACGAATTGAAGATGAAGAAATGTGAATTATATTTTTGATAACGAGGACTTCAAAGAGAGCACCCTTACTTTTTAAAAGTTGGTAGCCCGAGCAGTTGAATAAGCTAAATTTTTATTAGCTCACCTGGCCTAAAAGGCCAAGAGAGCGTTTCTCATCACTTGGCGTCCGTCGTCCGTCGTCGTCGTCGTTACCTTTTACAAAAATCTTCTCCTCTAAAACTACTGGACCAAATTTAACCAAACTTGGCAACAATCATCATTAGGATATCTAGTTAAAAACATGAGTCCGATGATCCGGCACACCAACCAAGATGGCCGCCATGGCTAAAAATAGAACATAGGGGTAAAAATGTCGATTTTGGCTTATATCTCTGAAACCAAAGCATTTAGAGCAAATCTGACGGAGGTAAAAATGTTCATCAGGTTAAGATCTATCAGCCCTGCAATTTTCAGACAAATCAGACAACCGTAGTTGGGTTGCTACCCCTGAATTGGTAATTTTAAGGAAATTTTGCAGTTTTTGGTTATTATCTTGAATATTATTATAGATAGAGATAAACTATAAACAGCAATAATGTTCAGCAAGGTAAGATCTACAAATGAGTTAAATGATCAAAATGGTCAAATGACCCCTTAAGGAGTTATTGCCCTTTATAGTCAATTTTTAACAATTTTTTGTAAATTTTTGTAATCTTTTACAAAAATCTTCTCCTCTAAAACTACTGAGACAAACTTAGCCACAATCATCATTAGGGTATCTAGTTTAAAAAATATGTCCGATTAACCAGCCTACCAACCAACATAGCCGACATGGCTAAAAATAGAACATAGGGGTAAAATGCAAGTTTTGTCTATTATTTTTTGTACCGTTATAAATAGAGAAAATTTGAAAGGAGCACAAATGTTCAGAATAATGAGCTCTACGAATTGTCCATATTACCTCAAAACTGTTAGACAAAGTCTTGTAGGAGTTGTTGCCCATAAATGACAAATTTTACCGGGATTTTTTTCATTTTTGCCTATAAGAATGAAAACTATGATATTTAGAGAGAAACTTTGTTTTCCGTTATGCCTTATATGATTTAAATTATAATAGATAAAGAAACACTTAAAATCACAAAAATGATCAGCAAGGTCAAATTTTGACGATATAGTTAGTAGACTGTCACTCTTCATAGGAGTGATTGCCCTTAAATGAGGATTTTGTTTACCCTCTTTTGTGTTTTGAGAAAAAACTAAAGAAGATAGAGAGAAACTAAACAGACTAAAAGATCAGTAATACAAGATAAAAAAATAGAGATTTTTGTCATAAAGTCTATTCTCGTCTACAATGTTGGAGAGTGTCATTTGTTTGATATGCACATAGACCAAGGTGAGCGACACAGGCTCTTTAGAGCCTCTAGTTGGTTTAAACATTTATAAAAAAAAAAACACGAACCTCAAATACTAAGAAAAAATTCAATTTGGCTGATCTAGACAAAATGTTTCAATCCAGGTGTCTCGTTGATGTCCGCGTTACATCTTCCAATAAATTTCATTAGTCGGATTATTTGTTAAACTTTCAATCCAGGTGCTCTCAATGAAGTTCGCGTTAGTAAGTAAAATCATCTTTTTAAAATCGGAATAACAATTAAAGTTTTTAAATCCGAGTTTCTAGATACGATTTCCGCAATAATGAAATAGTATTTAGTCCAACATTATTAAAATTATGATTCTTTCAACACAACAAAACTTTCTTCTTCTCAAAATATGATTACATTCTAGCAGTATATGTCTCTAGTATTAATGAGTATATCTTATTAAATAAACATATTCGTAATTAAACCATTTTTTTTTTAGATTATAGATATATTTTTTATTCGTCTATCAATGCTTTTTCAGTCGATAAAATTCAAATATTCGAGAAATTTCAAATAAAAACAATTACCCGTTATGTGCCTCATCAACACAAAATAGAAACCCTTACCGATTTACATATGATAGTGTATTATTTTTTACTACAAATGCACTTGATTATAAACAATCATCAGAAAAGAGCGTGTTCGGCAAATAAAATATATTTCGAATTCTGAAGTGAAATGATAATTGAGCGTCTTCATTTCTGTATCCTCTAAAACAAATTTAGACCATTTCCCTCTATTCTTTAATTTTCTAAGACCATTTTCCTCTATTCTTTATTTTGCCCGTTATACACTCTATTCTTATTTTATTTTGTTTTGCTTATTTTCCTGTATCTGTACCCCCCTTTTTTTAATTTGCAACCCCCACCCCAAAACACAAATGCTACACAGGGTCTATATGTCATCGCTTGTGCCGTGATACACATGTTTGCATAACAAAGGATTCCTTGTTCTTATCTATAACATATTAGATGTTCTTCTCCTAATAATGCATCTAATAGTTGCCACTGGACGTTAAACAACCAACTATAAATTCATCCGTCTCATCCTAAATTTGTTATAATATGTAAATTTATACAGTAGTACAGAGGCCGAAATAATAGGAAATAATTGTACACGAAACCACTCAATCACATTCCTACGTCACGAATACCTAGCTTTTTTACATGTCAATAAATTATTTTCATTAATCTATTTCAAATTTATTTTAAATAATTTTAAATCAAACGGTCATTTTATAAATAAAATGCATACAATTTATGAATTAAATGCATACTGTCATTAATTCAAACATATTCTTTTTAGGAGTTATATTTTCCGTTTCAATTCGTTCTTTTCTTCAGTTATGAAGATTTGTTTACCCTTAAAAAATCATATTTTGCTGGGGCTATACTCTCGTGACATATAGTTATAACTATAGCACCATTATCCGAAATATTGTATAAATAAGTGTTCGAATCAATTAAACACAAGTATACATATAGGTTTTACGTAAGAACTCGGAAAGTTCATACAGGGGCGGATAAGACTGATACCTCTTTAATTTTAAATGTCCGATAACTTTTGTTTGTGTTGGGTTGCTATCTTGCTAACTTATTCGACTAAAAGCCTTAATTATCATGTCTTATTGACTGTAATGACAATTGATTTTTGCTGACGAATGTTAGATATTGATCCCTATATTCTCTATTTTTAGTTGTTGGGTAACTGTCTGATTGACGCAAACCTACCATTTTATGGTTATTATTATTTTTTTCAGGGGTGCATCCAGTTGCATCATTTTATTAAAAAATGATATTAACGCGACATAACCTTAAGAGAGTCGTTAATTTAAATAAACTACTAGTATTTTTTATTACGAAATACGAAACCTCTTCTCGCAATTCGCCTTGAAGTAATTATGCTTCTCTTTGGCAAAATATGGCCTTGACTCAATTGTATAATAAAAATGAAAAAAAGCCAAAATTTGGTTATAAAATGCTTATTTTTCAAAAACCTAAATGCGAGGTAAATCCAATCTCCTGATATAGGCTCATAGTCAACAAATTTTAAAGATTTTGTGAAAATACGATGGTTTTGTGCATTGCTTGGGCATAAAAACACAAATAAATCTACACACATGCATTTTTGTTGTCAGAACAAAATATCTTTAACACCCCAGTGACCCCAGTAAAGAGATACCGTGTATATTCTATTGAACGCGGGAACCACATTAATAGATGATCACAGTTTTTCGGGGATGATGATAGTTTATCGGACGATCATTATAGATAGTCGGCGTAAGGAATACTTTACGGTCGACCATCATAGATGATCTAATTAATGTGACTCGCGCGCAAATAATGATATTTACTTTTTTGATAATGCATTAACGGTCGATAATGTGAATTGTTTCGATAATGATAGAAACCTCGACCAAGTGAATTAAAACACGAGTCGTAAATTCGATAACTTAAATTAAAACCTGAAATGCTTGCCGATTGTAAAATCGATTTTCATTGGCGGTCAACTTTTTTCTACTTTCGCTTTTGCGAATTTATGTAAGCAGCATGGATACAACAATCTATATGTTTTTGGATGTGAGTGACAGCTGTAAATAATAATCTTATGTTATTTTAAGAACATAGTTACTGTAATTTGTAATGCTTATTCTCATTACTCCTTAATATATAGACCTGAATCAAGCGGTATTCCTCAAATTCCTTGACAGATCAACTTCAAAAGACAAATTAAGGTAGCCTGTTGTCACCTGGCATTTAGCTTTTGACCCCATGTGCTTATAAATTGCGTTTGTGTTATGGGGAAAGGGGGTTTTGAAATTGAATTATCGGTGCTGGCAATTACCGAAAATAAGAATCCTAGCACAGTAACAAGCCCCTGTGACAGGATGAAACAGTTTTAAAAAAATCTACAGGACAACAAAGGCAGTCTGACTAGACCCAGTCCCTACTAACGACAGTGGATAGAAGGGGCTGGGTCTAGTCACGCAATATGGTTTTCAATTTTTAGTTCAAGTGCTTTAATCTTGCTTGTCTAAACAATTATGACATCTTGTGAGGCTAGTTGTATGCTCCAATAGAAGGGGTATTATATTTTTTGGTAAATGTATCTGTCCGTCTTCCTGTCTGTTTTTTAATCCATTCCTAATAAGGTTATAGTTTTCAAAGTAGTTTAGGGTGAAGTTGTAGTCACTTCAACTTGCAAGTAATTAAAAACTGTTTCTTATGATGTGTTCTTTCTAATTTGCAATTGAAATTAGGGCTTTGACTCCTTTTTCATGCTTCTTGTATCCGTTAACGATTGAATAATAAGGAACAAGAAGTCACACCGGGACCAAAAAACAAAACAGTTCAAGGATACAAAAGGGCCATCTACACAGCAAGAAATCCAGCAGCCAGAGGCTGGCTTGAGTAGGAACCAACACACTAATGTATACTAGTTCAGGAAAATGGACGCCACTCTACACTCCGAAACATAGATATGAATCAAAATGAAAACAAAATACCAGACTAACAATGGCAAGAGGTTCTGACTTAGGACTGGTGCAATAAGCTGCCGGCTTAAACATGTCTACTTTTGTGAGATCTCAACCTTCCCCCTATAAGTACATTTTAATAAACTTTTAAAAAAAAATTAACCTTTAAATATCCCTTATGAATTAAAAAAAACCCCTATACTTATAAAACAACAGGCTCTCAAGAGCCTGAATCGCTCACCTGTAATTTTTTGCTCAAATCTTTCATCAATGATTATTTTTGCTTTTCAATATATATTAATGAGTGGCCTAAAAATACCATTTAAATATTCTTTGTATCTGTCATATTTTCTTCAAAAGCAAAAAAAAAAAATTTTACCCCTATGTTCCATTTTAGCCTTAGTGGCTATGTTTCTTGACGTACAAGGAAATAAAATACAAAATTTATACTAGATACTCTGAAACTCATTCAGCCTAAGTTTGGCTGAAATTGATTCAGCAGTTTCAAAGGAGAAGATTTTTTAAAGTAAGCAAACTAGATGAACAAATTGTGAAAAAAAATGTCTTTAAAGGGCAATAACTCCTTAATGGGTCAATTGACAATTTTGGTCATAAAATTATTTGTAGATCTTACTTTGCTGAACATTTTTGCTGTTTACAGTTTATCTTTATCTATAATAGTATTCAAGATAATAACCGAAAACTGCAAAATTTCCTTAAAATCATCAATTCAGGGGCAATAACCTAAAAATCAGATACCCGATTTTGACTGATAATTTATATATTTATTTATAGCAGTTCATAAACAGGGTCCAGAGAGGGGTGGCAGGAATGAAACCCATTAAAACTGAGAGAAAATAAAAACGAAAAAAGTACATATAACATCTCAGAAAACTTCACTCAATATACTATAAAACAAATATTTTAAAGATGATTGGTAAGTTATCCTAAAATTTACCCAAACTATGTTTTAATAAAAGAAACCTGTTTCTCGGACATTGTACCTTAGGCATGTTAAAGAGCGGGTATTGGAAAGTTAAAACTGCGAGATTTAACACACTTGGGTAGTTGTCTCATCGGCAATCGTACCGCATCTCTTTGTAATGCATATTGGAATAATGAAGTTTTAAGACTTTTTTTTTTTTATTTTTTTTTTTTTTTATTTTTGTTGTTGTTTTTTTTTGGGGGGGGGGGGGAAGGGGGGGGGTATAATGCATATACAGAGCATGAATTGCAAATAAGAGTGATTTTGTTATACCCCCCAGTATTCTGAATCTGTGAAGGTTATATTTGCTAACTATTTCATTTAACAAAGATGCAACTCAATAGAACACGGGATTTCCATTTTAAATTGAATGTGAAAATATGTCAGCTGTGCTAAGGTTCTAAATTTTGATCGAAACACTTATCAAGTATGTCATTATACAAAAAATCTGCAATGTACATTTACCAAGGACGAGTATATGATACTGATGGCGTGATTATATACGAAAATATAATAGCACTTTACAGCATTAACAATACAATATATTTATAGTTCTCTTTAAATGGACAAAAAAACATAAATCGGCATAAAACTTTAAAATGTCAAATCATTCACTTTCATAAGTTTAACAAAGTACAATACTGAGAATCGTCTTAATGTTGTATTTTCACTGATTCCAAGTATTTATAGAGACATTCTGTTCTTATTATGTCATTGTAAGTGCATTGATAGGTTAGTTGAAATTATTATCCATTGTGAAAGGAGAGGAAGACATAAATCGATTAAGCGAAAACAAATCCGGGTTACAAACTTAAACCGAGGGAAACACATCAACTATAAGAGGAAAGCAACGGAACTATATGGGATAAAATCTTGCTGGCTAATTGCTTAACTCGCAAACAAGTTATTTGAAATAAGAAAAATAAACCCGAGGCAGAAGATACGTCGTGAAGATAACTAGTTATTAAAACACTTAACATCTCATACAGCGATTAAGAAGACACAACAGCAGGGAACAAGCAAAGACTGATAGAATCGCACGAATTCCGAAAAGAACGAGGTCAGATGCGTCAACTCGGTCAGCGTCTCCTGCTATGTAAGTATCATCGGCCATGCAAATCAATACTTGCTCAAAAAATGTCACAATCGGCATTGGGCACCATCGGTAAAATTACAGATCGCACGACATTTATGGTACCAGATGAATCTGAAGATATGAGACCGCAAAAACATGTCGCTAGTGAATTGAGACACAGTACCATGTATCGGTCGATCAATTGATGATGGTGACACGGTGAAATTTATGTAGTGTGTCAATTGTAATCAATGTTCCTCACAACTCTGTTCGCGCAGTTTTTATGAAAGAAGTACAACCCCTTTAATGAGGTAAAGTGTTAAAATGGACGATACTAACATATTAACTGATATGTGCAAACGCCAAACGATGAAGCAGAGGGTATGTTAGTGCTTAGAAATTGGAACGTTTATCATGAAGTTGAAAGTTTGGTTTGCAATTGTCTTCAACTTCGTTAATGACTTGGTTGTAACGTCGTTTTAGACAATATACGTATAGTGTCTTGAAATATGAAATTTATTTGTATGAGGCTAAGAAACGGGGGAAATGCGAGGTTTACCGAGCATTTTCCCCTGTTTCGTGCCGAATACAAATCAATTTCATATTTCAAGACACTATACGTATATTGTCTTTATACTGAAATCGATAAAAAACATAAAAAATAAAAATAAAATACGTAACAAATTTATTGTTAAAAAAAAAGTGTTTGGAATTTCCCTCTTGGGGTATCATTGTTGGGTATTTCCCTATAAGCGTAGTAACTCATAAAGTCCAGGCAATAAGACATTGACATTTTTAGGAATTAGAAAGAGGAAATAAACTAATTTAATAATATTTAATAAACATGGTATGTAAATTACGAATTTCAAGACATAACAAGTTTAAATTAACAAAAGTTTGACAATTGTTACTACATGTTGTCATGGTTGTGACGTGACATTGTTGATGAAATACAGTAGTTCCGGTAAGTAGGCGTGGCTAATAGGTTAGTTGAGGTCATTGACGTATAAAGCTAACGTTTATACGTATAGCTTTATCTGTATAGTAAAATAGCTGATTGCAGTATAAAATGATTTTGTCTTCCAACTGATTTGATTTGAGCGCTACTTAGGCGATAATAATAAGTAATCTATCGTCGTTAATGATTAGGTATTTTCTTCGGTCACCTGCTATGGAAATCAAAATATCTTTTTTTTGACAAATAACACCCTATTGTTATTCCCTATCATCATTAGAGTTGGTTTTATAGTATTTATTGAATGACAATGAACAATTCTTTTCTAAATTGTAAAATGACATCCAAGATCAGCAAGAATGATGGTCTTACTTATTGATTCCATATACCCAGTTGATAAATAAATTAAATGTATGTGTGCTCAAATACTTCATACTCATTGGGCATTTCCGGTTTTAATTCAAGTTATCGAATTTACGACTCGTGTTTTAATTCACTTGGTCGAGGTTACTATCATTATCGAATCAATTCACATTATCGACCGTTAATGCATTATCAAAAAAGTAACTATCATTATCTGCGCGCGAGTCACATTAATTAGATCATCTATGATAGTTGACCGTAAAGTATACTTTCCGCAGACTATCTGCAATGATCGACCGATAAACTGTAAACTGTGATTATCTTTTAATGTGGTCCTTGCGTTCAATAATATTCTACTGAATTCACCGTATTGATAATTTTACATTCTTTCTTATTACGTTATAAGATCTGTGTCCAGATAAAAAGAAACAGCAGGTGGTATATATTCTAAAATTTTTATCGCCTTCCATTTTACATTTGGCGATGCAATTTAGGTTTAAGGAAATTTAGTGTTCACAGAGAATGAAAATAATGGCATATATACTTTTAATGCTAAAAGTTTTATAAATAAGTTTAATGTTTGACAATTTAAACAGCTTTAGGCAAAATATAAGTACTAGTAATTGGTCAGTATTTCAATTTTTGATGAGAGAGAGAGACAGCCCAAGGCCACCGATGGGTCTTCAACACAAGCATTTATTCTTCAAGAGTTACAATCAATTTTATAATGTGATGTTTGTTGATTGCAGGCACTTTTACACTATACACGAATGGTTGCTAAGGACAATTGTGATAACATTCACCCGGACCTTTAAGGTAGGATCTATGTAATAATCAATACAGTCCCGAATCAAAACATATATGGTTACTAGGTTCTTTTGTATCAAGTAAGGGTGGTTTCTAAGCTCTTTTGACAAAACCCTGCATGACTTTTAACTGTTGACCTGTAAACAAAACAGTGGTTTTAATCATCCTGTATAATTTATTTTTATATGGTTTGCTAATTTCTTCGTGTTCTATGATCTTTTCTACAAAACTTCAATCAATATACGAAAAGTCAAAGGTCAAGGCCATATATGACCTTGACGTTGAAGGTCATTTAATGCTCAATAGTTTTCACAGCATAGTCATTCAAAAATAATTGCTGTTTCGGGTAATCTTAATAATATGGTCAAATTTCTGATCACGTGACAATTGCAAGGACCGTTTTCTTTAAGTAATTATACATGTATGACTATGACCATGAATAAGCTGAAAACAACAGAACATTTCGTTTAAAATGTCTTTATAATTCGATGGTAGGTTTGATGGTCATTTTGTAAATAAAAATTATGTACACAATGTGTACCACAGCAAAATACACCTTTTAGCTATCTGTCTGACTATGCCGGATATTATTAGCGTTTTCTTAAAAAATAATGTTACAAGAAGAAATGTCCGACGTAACAGTTCAAAACTGATGCCGATTTGTCGTTAATCGGTGAAATGCAAAAGAAAACTTGTCCAGTGTCAGGAATCCGAATACCGATAAGGTACATAATATATTTGTGTTACATAACACAACATTAGATAAATTTACCCTATATCGAACTTATATCTTCACACAATAGAGATACTTATTTAAATGTTGTAAAAAAAAATGAAACTAGAAAGCACCTAACACAGATAAGAATTAGTTCTCATAAATTAGCAATTGAGCAGGGTCGCTATAAAAAGATTGACAAAGATAGCAGAATCTGTAAATTTTTTTCTTTAAATTCAATTGAAGATGAAGTTTGTTTTCTAATTGAATGTTCAGCATTCGAACAGCAACGACAAGTAATGTTGAATTCTGCTTTACAGATATGTAAAAATTTCAAAAATCTAAATACAGAAAACTTCTTTCTTGCGAAAATGTACAAATATGCAACACTGTGGCATTAATTTGTTGTAAATGTTTAACAATAAGAAAACAACTGTTTTGCTTCAATCCATATAATAGTTTACTCATAAGTTTTATCATTATCGGTTTTAAATTTTTTACTCATGTCTATTTGTAATCATTATATGTAACATGCCCTTTATGGGCCGATAATTGGGTTAATGAAGTATTCGTATTTATATTGGTATTTGTATTTGTACTTGTATTTGTATTAATATTCGTATTTGTATTTGTATTAATATTCGTATTCGTATTTATACTTTAGCAATTTTTCATTTTTATTCTTGTGATAATTGTGTGTTTTTCTTTCTATTCTTTCTTTGAATTAAGGTTTTTATATGGTCCTTGGTAATTGTTTTTATTTTCGCCTCCTGAATATTTGGACTTGGACATACCATATAAATTATTTTCAAAACACGTGCTGCGTGCACTACAATCAGTATAATACCTTCTTTTTGCATCAAGTATTATGTGTGATAATTCGATAAAATTATTTGATTGAATGTTTAATTCCGTACATTCGGGTGATTTTTTGATTGGTTGGCTTTAAGTGCCATTTTTAGCGCTATTGGCTATTTCGAGTACCTAGCTCCAAGGTAAATTAGAAAAAGGGGAAGCTCATAAAAACTGACAAAACCAAACGTTATCAACAAACGGAAGTGTTGGAAAACAACTCTCATATACCTGACTTTGTTCAGGCATTTTCCGAAGAAAATGATAATGTTAAACCTAGTTGTAAACCTCCCACTTGTACGACAAAACACGAACAGTTTTCGGATCAACTATTCTATGCTCTTATTTCTATCTAGTTTGTATGCGAAACACAAACATATTCTTATTTAATTTTAAAAAGATGGAGAAGGTACTTAAAATAAAATCCAAAATCATAAGTCGAAGAAAAAAGATTCAACACTATGGCTAAAAAAAACTAAAAAGAAACCCAAAGATTGAGCAACACAAACTACATCGAAATTTGGGGTGAACTAGAGTGCTCTGGAAGCGTCAGCAGTTCCTGTTCCAAAAGTTACACCGTCTGTGTTACTCCTGTAAACATACAATACTGCGTCATATTCAGTGATACAAAATCTACTAAAGAGGGAAATCAAAATTCATAAGTCGAAAAGAAACCGACAAAACTAGGAAAAAACGACAGACAACAGTGTACAAAAACGCTTCGGGAGAACACTAAAAGCTTCACAACAGAGACAAATTAAAGTGAATCATCCCCAGAGTTTACTGACTTGCACGTGTTAATCTCAAGGATATCATCATCGTAGTAGCCAATACTTTGGTTTGGGCAGATAAAAAGGTAATGGCATAAGTTGCACCTCGTGTTTAACATTACATGGTATGGAAGGAATATAAAAATGTAGGATAAACAGATTATCGCCTGTAAATTGTTTCGCAAGTAACAAATGTTCAATTCAATATGTTGGTCTTTTCCTTCAATAGGAGTTAAATACTTCTTAAATCTGGGCTCCATGTTGTTTTATTAATCCTTCCGTTGAACTTTTTTCACTTCATTGTTTTTAATTAGATTTAGATTTTATTCATCGTGTCAGTTACGTTAGAGAACGTAGGATAATAATTTTGCTGAATAAGAGAAATTATAATCAGATTACCTTTTTCTGTAAATTTGAGATTAACTTTTACCCTAAACTCAAGGTCGAGTTGTTTGTTGAAATACCATAAACGTATGATTATAACAAACAAACAAATAGTCCATTTAAGATATTCATGCATGTGCTTTTGAATATTTTGTCATTCATATCTCATCTATTCAAACTGCAGATTTAAAAAAAATTAACTGGATATTTTAAAGTTCGCAAAGGTCATTTAAAGAAACGTGGTTACGCTACTACAGGGTCACAAAAGATGAAAACATTAAAAATTCTTATCTAACCTTGATTTTGGATAAACTAATCATTTGATTGCAATGTTGCTTTGTGAAGTTTATTTGGAATATGAGCTTTGTTTATTGCACATGTAGTAATAAGAACTGTTAGCTTTTATAGTAAAATACCATGTTTTTCTCTGACTGTTAATGACGTCTTTACCATCATGGGATGTTGTGTACTGATTGATATTTTAGTCTTAGGTACATCGTTTGTTTATTAGTTGTTATTTGCTTTGAACTAGCAGTCAGTAACTGTCAGTAACTGCGAGTACTCTTGCCATGAAATAAAAGTTTCTTCATAACAGAAGATCCTAATGGACGAAATATTATGCAATATTATTCCGTCTGGAACAAATATTACATCTTAACGGATTAAAGGGTATAGAATATTTGTTCCAACAGGAACAGATATTATGGCCTTGTTTATAACAAATTTTCCAGGGGAACTTCTGTTAGGCGGAACAAATATACGTTTACACTCTCAGATCTGTACTTTGTGTCTGTATAGTGTGTATGCACATGCGTATTGTAAAAATTGAGATATGCATACTGTATAAACCACTCTGATTAAAACCAAAAGTTCTCTGAAATTGTTTTCATCAAATTTGTAACGTTTGGAACACGTTTTTACCAACACACATTCGCCATAACAATGGAAACCTATTGTGCGTATGTTTTAAGAAACTTGATTCTTTATACGTATGTGGCAGACCTATTTCAGGGGCTATTATACAATAATGAAAAAAATAGCTAGTTATATCGTTAGGATGCCGTAAAAAGAGTCCCTTCCTTAAAAAATCCAAATTTGGTAACTATCTTGTCATATCTATTCAATTGAGTTTAATATAATACATACAACAGATACAGTTAAATTTGGCGTGCATCTATTGATTACCAATGAGGGTCGGTTGACAAGAAAACTTTACGACAAAATAAAAGATTGCAATTGTCCCATCATGACATTTCCTCTTCTATATAGCACTATTTCAGAAGGACCTGCATTTGGAGTATATACATATCCCGCATGAAACAATAATCTAAGGCGTTCGTTTCCGTGGAAGAAGGTTACAAATTATATTAAATTATAATCCTGGTACCTTTCATAACTATTACAGCTTAAAGTGACGCTATCGAACAAAAGGTTCTTTATTGTAAAGTTGAAACCATATCTTCAACAGTTTAATGGACACCTTGATCATGATTGGGTTGACCGTTTTGGAATATCTATTCAAATGACCACGGATATTTTCCAGTTGTCTTTGCTACATTTTTCATAATTTCAGCAACTGTGACGTCATCAAATGCGACTTCTTACATTCGTTTTTCCATGATGGAACACGAAAGGTTTTCCATATGGAAGAGAAACTGCTAACTGTTCTTTATCACCCGAGTTCATTTCCGGTTTTTGATAGGCTTGTGTTGCGCATTCCTTTAGATTTTTGTGTATTTGTAGACTTTTGTTTGTGATTTTATGTCGTATATGCGTAGATAAAGTCGAGCGTCACGTTTGATTTTGTTTGTTTTTATGGACTTTTCTCTTTCTGAATTCACCTTGGAGTTTTTTATTTTTGTTATACTATTTTACTACCATAATGATTTTAAATTTTCAAAAATCTAACTTATTTGAATTAGAGCCGGTCGAAACAACGGTTGAAAAATATATCGTTTTTTTTTTTTACGTTGTTGCAAGATTGCTTTACTTTTTGAAGTCATTATTGTGCATTTAGTAAAAACTCATATAAAAAATACCAGGCTTATATATATATAAATGTTTTCTTCAAGAAATTAAATGTATGTAGTTTTTATACCGTAAACATCGCGTCTTTCAGCGTTTTCAACTTCTGGATATAACCAAATAAACCGATTATTTGCTTACATTGCATTTTCTCGAACATTTTAAGATCATTCCAAACAGGCCATTTCCGGGAGAAATATTTCAAAATCTTATCTACTATACACAAAATGAAACGTTTCTCCTCATCAGAGATTTTGCGTTTGATTTATTGTCAATATATTATCCATACGATGCACTCAATGCAGTATATTTATTAGTATTTAAAGTTTGCAAATTTTCCGTAACATTTTCTGTAAATAAACTCATCATAGATACCAGGATTCAAATTTTGTACGCCAGACGCGCGTTTCGTCTACAATAGACTCACAAGTGACGCTCCAATCAAAAAAACTTTAAAATGCCAAGTAAAATACGAAGTTGAAGCCCAAAAAAAAATTCATATCATTGACATAATACAGACCAACATGCATGCTAATAAAAAATATCAATATCAAGTATATATATCACGGACCATTTCATGAAATGTATATGTATACTACTAAAATAACGAGGTCCAATTTGTTAGTCGGCATGACGTGAAGACAATGACTCATAGAATTCGACTTTATATATAACTAATATAGGACAATGGTACGTGTTGATTAAATATTACACCATTCCAGGCCTTTTGTTTTCCACATGGCTGATATTACCAATGATTAACAAGTTCCAGGTCGAATCCGATACCGATATAAATAGTATAATTATGTCACATGTAGATTTGATTGTAGTAAGAAACCCATGACGGGTTCAAACAGAAAGATTTTGAAAGCAGAAAAACTGTGCACATTATAATCTGCGTGACTTTATCAGATGACAATACGAATACTAAAAATCCAAGCTAAAATAAGGCGTAAATACATTAATTCAGTCACGGACCCGCATGTCGCGGGTGTGTTCTAATTTTACTGAATAGAGCAAACAGATTTACGAAGGTCATGTATAGTTAAACGTTATGAATGACATTGTTGAAGCCAAATTACATCCTTAAAAACGTCAATGACGATATGTTTCGTCGATGTCGTTTAAGGATGTATTCTACTGAGGTTTCAGTCTCGTTGAAATCTCGTTTGGAAATTCTTTCTAAAACATGTGATACAAGTGGAAAATATCAAGGAATATGAAAAATATTATAATCAAACTGAACTCTGTGAAAAAATTGTGTAATTACAATAAGTAGTATTTGAGTAATAAAATTTTCAAATTTTATAACCAATCTGGTGAGTGTCATCAGCCAAAATGTTGAGAAAATAGGTGATGGTACAAAGAAATGATTTCACCAAAGATAGGTAAATCCCATATCAGTATTTTCTTTTTTCAAAATTCTTAGATATGTATTTTTTTCAATCATTCATAACAAAGAAGTTGAAATAACATGCTTTTTTTTTAAATGAGAAAAATCCCAAATTTACAAAATTGACAGCATGGTCAATTTGACACGAAAAAGCAACAAAATCTAATAAAACTTTCTAATATTAACACCAACCTATAGTTTTTTTTTAGTTAAATTTATTCAGTTTGGTCCACTTCATCTTTAATGAAAGTATGATCATAAAAATGAGTACTTTCAAATGGCTGTAGCAAAAAAAAAAAAGTGCACCACCATATAATTTTTTCTTCATCAGTTACTAACTTACGGTCATATAAACCCAAAAATCAGGTTAAGAAAAAAAAGTTTAATTCTAGAAATGTTTGGCTCCTCAGAGGTGTACATCCTTGATAGTCTTGCAAAATTTTACTTTCTTTGGCATACCAAATTGTTCCGAACTGTGATTTGAAAGCCTTCACAAAATTGGCCCTTTTGGAAACCCTTATTCAAAATGACGTTTATATTTCTTTAACAAGAAATACGAAGCACTAAATCATCCATTTAATTCATTTCTTTGGTTTATATACATTCGAATGGTATGGATATTTCTTGTGTAAAATATTGAACAAACCGTATTTCGTCAACAGACGTATATACCATGTGCAGCAACATTGTTATTTTACAGTATCATAAGAACCATTGGTTTCCGTGGCTGATCATATACACTCTATTTGTCATACCCATTACTTGTAATATATTGAAAACGAGGCTTTAAAAAAAATCCAAAAATGCACATATTTTCAGATATATGAGTTAGGTTATCAAGATAAAAATGTCACAAATTCTTAAATAATAGGTAGATGATAAGCACTTATTTCTTAAAGGGTATCAGAAAACTAAAATCCATAAGGTAAACCACGAACAATAAAAATTAAATGTAACGAAACAAAGAAAAAATGAATTAAATGTATGATTTTGTGCTTTGTATATCTTTTTATAAACTTATTAAGATATATAAACGTTATTTTGAATATGGTTGTCCCACAGTGTCACTATTGTGTGTACGCTTTGAAATCATAGTTCGGATCAATTAAAGGAAAAATTTGCAAGACTATTAAACCATTTGGAATGATGGGTCCTCAATACTCATCAACTTCGTGTTTTGTTTGGCCTTTTATGCTTTTTTTAATTAGAACGCCACTGATGAGTCTTTTGTAGACGAAACGCGCGTCCGGCGTGCAGAATTTTGGTCCTGGTACATTGTATCTATGACGAGTTTATGGACCAGCAAAAGCAGTGTAGCGAAAAACTAAACATATATGTAAGCAATTCAAATTCTTGTCCATACTGTGATTGATAAAAGTTGCTCCTAAAGGGTATGCATACTGTCATAACTTATTATTATGTTGCCGGAGAGCGAAGATGAAGCGGCTAAAATGGATCACTTCTGTAGTGGTCCGTGTCACACTTTGGCTTTTTGGAACTCATCAAAATTTGCCTCACAGAATTATATCAATCTTGAACAGATTCTTCAGGTAATTTTGAAATGTGCATCTGCTATTGTATTCTTTATCCGAGTAATTTTTGGGGTTTCCTATACAGTAACAAGAAATTCGACAATTCTGCTTATACTATTTTGTGACGAATCTTCTTCAACTGGAAGACCAACAAATTTTATTTTAAACTTTGTCAGTTGAAAAAGAATATTTCAAAACTTCCAGTTTACAACATTTATCTATAAAAATATTGCAAAATAAATTATCATAATCGCTATAGGTATCATCTAAAAAAAAACTGTTTAGGATAAAGTTTCAAATAATCTTTTTCATTTTTTGTGTGTTTACAATATGGCATGCTCTTAAACTGTTTTGTGTATACAAATTGTGAATAAACTAAACAAAACAACCAAATATCTGCCTTCAACACTCATTTTGTTATCAAAGAGAATGTAAAACCTTAAGATAAAGAAAACCACTGACGAGGTTCCTGACTTGGGACAGGCATATGTCCAAATAACAAAACAAAAACAAACACTTAAATATGAAATAAGAAAACTACTGACCTGGGGCAGGCTCATGATTCTATGACGGGGATTAATTAGTCAATAAACAACGTTAGATTTTTGTGATACCAAAGTTTTAAAATCCAAATGCATAAAACGTTTGGGAGAATAAACATCATCGTCGTAGGGACGTATCAGAACAGTATCACGTGGTCTTTTTCTGAGAACGTTGTAACTAGATTTTTAATAAAAGTGACCATCGTCGCAGAAGACATAATTACATAATAGCCTCTGCCCTACGGCACCATATACGCGTATTTAATATTGGTGTAAAAAGAAGAAAACCATTTGTTACAACATTACTGTCACTTGAAATTCAGATTAGTTTTAATGATTTGTTTCACTGAAAAAAAATAAATAAAAACAACTCTTTATTAATTGCATGCGTCCGAAGCGCTTTTCTGGATTTACCTTCATCAGGAACGCCCAAAGCCGAATATTTGAAAGCCAAGGATGTATAAGATCCGAAACAGTTGAAAAGCTTTATGACCAAACAGTACCTAAAATAATAGCCAAATCAATTTGCATATTATAAATTTGGTGTCTTGTTTAATTTCTATTTTTTTCCATTAACTCAAGGATGTATGATGAGTATGATTTTCTGAATCGAGAAGAGGATAGTTATCCTACTGCAATACTACTGCTGATTTTACGTAATTTGAGACGTTATCGTATTGACAATCTAATACACAGAAATTAATCTTTACACAGTCGACCGACTACAAAATGTGAAATTAACCCTTTTTATTTACCATCACGGTAATGTAAAACAAAACGCAGTCAGAATTTTGTATCGACATTATACTGGTTAACTTTATCAAAAACACCTTAAAGAATATGTGCACTAAAATTACGCAGGTGTATAGCCACACTTATGAACTCAATTTTGACTTGGGACAGGCATATGTCCAAATAACAAAAAAAACCACTTAAATATGAAATAAGAAAACTACTGACCTGGGGCAGGCTCATGATTCTATGACGGGGATTAATTAGTCAATAAACAACGTTAGATTTTTGTGATACCAAAGTTTTAAAATCCAAATGCATAAAACGTTTGGGAGAATAAACATCATCGTCGTAGGGACGTATCAGAACAGTATCACGTGGTCTTTTTCTGAGAACGTTGTAACTAGATTTTTAATAAAAGTGACCATCGTCGCAGAAGACATAATTACATAATAGCCTCTGCCCTACGGCACCATATACGCGTATTTAATATTGGTGTAAAAAGAAGAAAACCATTTGTTACAACATTACTGTCACTTGAAATTCTGATTAGTTTTAATGATTTGTTTCACTGAAAAAAAAAAAATAAAAACAACTCTTTATTAATTGCATGCGTCCGAAGCGCTTTTCTGGATTTACCTTCATCAGGAACGCCCAAAGCCGAATATTTGAAAGCCAAGGATGTATAAGATCCGAAACAGTTGAAAAGCTTTATGACCAAACAGTACCTAAAATAATAGCCAAATCAATTTGCATATTATAAATTTGGTATCTTGTTTAATTTCTATTTTTTTCCATTAACTCAAGGATGTATGATGAGTATGATTTTCTGAATCGAGAAGAGGATAGTTATCCTACTGCAATAATACTGCTGATTTTACGTAATTTGAGACGTTATCGTATTGACAATCTAATACACAGAAATTAATCTTTACACAGTCGACCGACTGACATTATACTGGTTTACTTTATCAAAAACACCTTAAAGAATATGTGCACTAAAATTACGCAGGTGTATAGCCACACTTATGAACTCAATTTTGACCACCAGATAACCTTTGTACTTGAAATTAAAAAAAATCAGGGAAGTAATACTTGTATCACATACAGTGACTACCAATTAAACCACTTCCCTCCCAAGAATAAGGTAAAACATGAAGAAAAACATGTTTTAGTAAAACATTCAAAAATGAAATTGATCTCAAACTAAATTTTGAAAAGCGCAAAATTTATAAAATCTTTGATTTGACTGCATGAAAAGTGTTTAATACACGCTTAACACACAACAGTGACATTCAAGATAATCTAGAGATTTAACCTAACATACCTAATCGGCCTTAGAGGGTAAGAATTTATATTCTGAAAAAATTCCGGAACCATCAGAAGATCCTGATCCATATGTAAAACCCGTCATGAAAGGAACAATCCGGTATCTAGTCATTTTCGTAATGTCACAATCGAGAAGACGAGGACGGGATTGTGGTTACAAGCAGAAAATTTTCATGTCATTTGTGACACAAATATTCCATAACGGTCAACCAAATCATAATACCCGTAAAACTTTCAAAGGGATTACTTCAACTTGATTTGTGTTTTATACGCCCTTGATTGGAACAATAATATGAATTGTATCTCCTCAAAAGTGCAAGTTTCACTACACATAGTACCAAGTAAAGTACACATTTACGGCTATAGAATGCGTTATGTTTATGGACTGTATATGAAGATTCAAAACAGACTAAATCACAAGCCACAAAAGATATCCTCCTATCGACCTTATACAAAGGCTTTAATTGTATTATGCATATAGTCGATTAAAGCATTTAGTCGATATCAATTTTCATAGACCGGTATTATAACAATTGCATACAACATAAGCATAGAAGCAATTGGAAACAAAACATTATTGAGCTTATGACAATCTAGAGCTTTACATGGTATATAGACAATTGCAAAATGCAATTGATAAAAGCTTCATTTTGACATCGTCATTACTGGTGGCTGCCTGTTGTATTTATACACATATTCTACCAGATCTAATTTATACGTAAATAAAACCTTTTCAAATAATGTTGTCAGTTACTGAACGTACGTTCAAAATACTTCTTTTGCTGGTATCACAACCATGCTTTGTAACTAATGTATGTGGAAAACAACTTGTCAAATGTTAAAACAATGTTTAAACGGATGCGAAGGCAATACAAGTTGTTCTTGTTATTTGAAAGAAAAAAGGGAGTCATTGATCAGGAAAAGTAATCTTATAAAAAATTGTTAACATATGGACACATTATTTCCTTTTATTTCAAAATTTAAAAAGCTATTATATATAATTGCCCTTGTCACACAAGAGGTTTGCTGAATTTAAAGAGCATTAGGTCAACTTAGATATGTTTATCAATATATATGGATCAGTATACATATACAAGCCTAAAAATCAAGAGGAATGATAATCCTTGTCCATTTACACATACTACCTTGTGGGAAATTAAGAAAAATAATTTGTTTGACTATAGTTCATTGAATTTCAATTGATTTGAAATTTATAATAAATTTAAATGGTATAGTATTATTAAGATAAAAAATAAACCTGTAAAACACTTGTTGTTGGTTCATGTTGAATCACTGGATTCTAGAATAAGACTTTACTTTGCTTGCTTCTAGTGATTTACCAATATACTGTGTTCTTCTTGTGGAACGTTATTTATGTGCTTACCCTCTCGGAGCACCTGGGATCATTACTGGTTTTGTTGGGGTTCGTGTTGCTCAGTCTTTAGTTTTCTTTGTTGTTGTTTTTGTACTGTTGTTTGTCTTTTATTCGCTTTTTTATTTGATTTTTGTATGCATGGCATTGTCAGTTTGTTTTCGACTTATGAGTTTGAATATAACTATGGCATCTTTCACCTCTTGTTTATTAATTGTCATGTCGTGTAATAGCAAAACCAACGAACGTCAAAGCGAATGTGTCAAAATTGAATTTTACGCATTGCACAATTGAGGTTATTTTCTCCTTCGTCTTGTTAATGAAACTATACAGTTGAAAAAGGTTAAAAAATGCAAATAATTAGAAGAAAACAATATAATGATTATCTAACTGACAGGATGAGTTAATAAATGCATCGTCACTAAAAACTAGTTTTTATTAACAAGACATGTGTGTCTGAATGATATATAGAAGATATATGAACCTTTATTATTCAAATTACATATAAGTCGTGTTTTGCTAACATTTGGATGTACTTTCACTAAATAATTTAGAATTTGGACTTTGAAATAACAGATACTAGTATAGATGGGTTTTTTGTTCGCTTTATATCTTGACTTACATTTTGGCTATTCTTTCTGTGTTAATTTAGACATAAAGCTCATAACTTTACTACGTATTTATACATCCATGGCTTTCAAAATAATAGGGTTGAGCGCTCCTTGTGAAGGTATACCCAGAAAAGCGCTTTGGACGCACGCAATGTATAAAGTGTTACTTTTATTTACAAGTAGAAAACGCCAATGAGCGTCGTTTGAGAACGTTACCACAAAACAATCGATTTTGACATATACTATAAACTTTCCGTTTTTATGTGACAACATCCAAGCTGCACCTGCAAATGATATCTATTCTAAATGCTAGGTAAAACAAATTTCTTCATAATTGAACATCAAGGCCGTACTTTGACCTATAATGGTTTACTTTTAATTGTGACTTTGATAGAGAGTTGTCTCATTGGCACTCATACCTATGGTGGCCGGATGCGGCCATTTTGCCTTTTCGCGTTTTCGCGTTTTCTCCTTTCACTTTGCAAACGCGAAATCGAGAAATCGAGAAATCAAGAAATCGGGAAATCGGGAAATCGAGAAAGCGAGAAAGCGAGAAAGCGAAATCCAGAAATCGGGAAATCCAGAATTCGGGAAATCGAGAAATCGAGAAATCAAGAAAGCGAAATCCAGAAATCGGGAAATCGAGAAATCGGAAAATCGGGAAATCGAAAAATCGAGAAATCGAAAACGCGAAATCGAGAAATCTATTTCCCGTTTTCGTGTTCTCGCCTTCGCGTCTATCGTTTTCGCTTTCTTGTTTTTTCGAATACTCGATTTCTCGATTTCCCGATTTCTCGATTTTTCTATTTCCCGATTTCCCGATTTCTCTATTTCTCGATTTCTCGATTTCCCGATTTCTCGATTTCTCGATTTCTCGATTTCCCGATTTCTCGATTTCGCGTGAAAGTGAAAGGAGAAAACGCGAAAACGCGAAATGGCCGTATCGGGGCCACTATACATATCCGTTTAACATTCTGTATATGTTCCAAGTTAGGAGCCTGTTATTCAGTTGGTTCATGTCTGTCATATTTGGTTTTCGTAAATTGTATTGTATTGTTATAAATTAGGCCGTTAGTTTTTTCTTGTGGATAGTTTTACAATATTCGTGTCGGGGCCTTTTAAAACTAAACGGTATAGGTTTTTCTATTATCTTGGCTTGCTTTCTTTTTTCGAAAACAGAACAAAACTATGGTATAATTTTCAGTTAATGAGATTGATACCTTGGTTGCTAGCCCACAGGCTCCAATGTATATCTAAAGATTAAAAGGCATTTACTCCTCACATATCATTAATACTTTATTCATAATCATGACTAGGTATCGATTTTTATCCCAAGTAGCACTCAAAGACCAGGAACTAAAAATACCTGACTTTATTTCGTTTCTTTGTGGAGTTTTTGTTACACATTTTTTTCTTCAAATGTCCGTTTGGCTGTGCGGAGTGTATGAATCTGCAGCAGCCAGATCTGTTCGGAATTTGGACTTTAAATCCGATGCCTCGTGTAAAGGAAGTGCTACACTCTCTGCAAGCATTACAACAACACTCTGAAAGGCCCGGAGGTGGCCTTTTGTAAGGTCAAATGTCTGCCCTATACAACATTAACTTATTTCCAAGGCAGTAATCAATATGCGTCCTTTATCCGGGTCTGCCTTCCTTGCAGAACCTTTGTATTAATTGTTAATTTGTTGTCGTCCTGAATGTGCATGAAATAATTGCCACTGTACGTTAATCAACTAGAAATCGATTAATCAATGATATTGGGCTGAAATTGGTATCAAATATCTTTCGATTTAGTCATAATTTTGTCAAAAGATTCGCATCTTAGATAATATCGGTTATAATTATTTATAATACTCTTTGATTGGTTGTTTAATTATTGTTTGTTAAACATGCAGTGGTAATTATTTCATGACACACTTCTAGATGACTTCGCTAAACGTAATGTCACCTTGATATCATTGACATATATAAATGAAATAAAAGGAAAGGTAGGGTAGGGTATACGTCAATCATGCGGCATCACATGGGCCAACAGCACTTTACAATATATAAGTTTGTAAGAGAATGATTTAATACAGTTCAAAACAATAAATTCTAAATTTTAGTTACAATTAAAGTTTATTCAAAAGCTAATATTTGATTCAAACTTTTTACTTCAAAAACGATTTCATTAAGTACGGTAATAAACTATTGATTGATTGGTTTGTGTTAAGCGCCACTTTCAACACTATTGTGCTATTTCGTGGCGGCCAGTTTTTATTGGTGGAGGAAGCCGGAGTGCCCGGAGCAGGGGCGGGTTCAGGTGAGGGCGTAATGAGCGTACGCCCCCCTTTCAAAAAAAAAAAAAAAAAAAAAAAAACTTCCGTTATTTCTGCTAGCATTGTATTGAATATGGCAATTTAGTGCATTTCACAATTATTTTATGTTTTTTTAGCAAAGAAAAGGTCAAAAAAAATAGGAAAACTGACAATCCTAGTCAATTAAGATTAGAGTCGAGTGCACCTTCCCCGTGCGGGATTCGAACTGACAACCTCAGTGTTGACTGGTACAGTAGTTGGACTACTTCTTTTAGTACTTGAAGGAAATAATTTAAATGTCGACTTAACCCCTATATGTAAATACTATTCTTACCAACCGCGGATCCAGTGATCCGAAATTTTGCAAGTGCATTAGCTTTAAGATTTGAGTTATATTTAGCTTACAGGGTTTTTGTTTTACTTTCCCGTTGGGTGGTTGCTTTGATTATGTTTATTCTTTAGGGAGCTACCATTTGATTTGTATGGGGGGGCTAGGATGAAAAATTTTGTCCTGCATTTTGTTTTAGTTGTAATCTCTGTCCTGCCTTTTTATTTTTCACTCTATTCGGTCCTGCCTTTTTTTTTTAGTTTATCCTGACTTCTTTTTACATAAATTGTCATCCTTTTTTTTGCAAAGTGTCTCATCCTGCCTTTTTTTTTTTTACTCAAAACTCCTGTCCTGCCTATTTTTTTCAAATTTCATCCTAGCCCCCCCCCCCCCCCCCCCCCCCCCGAAAATCAAATGGTAGCTCCCTTATAGTCATTTTGAAGTTATCATGGTTATTTGTATTTAAATTATAATTTTAACGGTACCAATGTGTACTGAACCAGTAACCTTCAACTTTTTATTTTATTTTTTGCTTGTTTAACTATTTAATTTTTAATTAATTCCAATAATAAAATGTCATCCTTTCAAGCTCATAAATAGCTTCGGGCAGTTGGATCTCATTTATAGAAATTCTTTGTTTTGAATTCTTAGTAGGCCAGAACAATAGGATAATCCCTTACCAAGAACACGATTTTCATTCATTTATCACAATTAATACCGGTACTCCTCAAATCCTAAAATTTCATTGGTCCAGAGCCCCTTGCTATATTCTATTTTTTAAAAAGATTCAGTTGGTCGTAAAATGGTTGTACAAGTCTAACATGTTTAACGTAATCGATATATTTCTGTTTAATGCGATCGTCGTACTTAAAAATTTAAATCCAAAAGAATAATAACTGAATAGTTTACTTAAATCTACTTTGATTCAAACATTCGATTATACATTAGGCCAAAAAAAAATATACTTGTGTTTCCTGCCTTCCTACCTACTCATAACTATCATGTCTTCCCTAAAACATTTTATGGACATTTTTGGTTAAAAACCTTTAAAATCTGGACATTTTGTGGTGATGCACCATTAGAGTCTAGTAAATTTCCCTATTTAGTGTATGTAAACTATTTTAAAGAATAAAATAATTTTACCTGCATTCCTTCCCGATATTTGTTTTTGCCAGAAGGCAAGAAACAGGTATATTCATGTTTGTGGCCTAAGTTGAAATATTGAAGTGTGGTTCCTAGGTTGATCAGCCCTAGCTCTTAATAATAAACACATTAAAATAAATAAAACGATTACTTTTAGTTAATCTTTTAATGCAACCGAGAAAAACATCAAGTTATCTTGTAATATTTACTTTCAATATAGTTTTAATTCTGAAGGTCATATGAGTTTTTGGTGATTATAATGTTTACGAAATTACTGAATCAATTCATGGTTATACACTTAACTAAGTCATCTGTGCACATTTTTTACACAAATAACGAACGCGTAACGTAATTCGACACAACTGATTCATTCGGTGGTTGTTGATTAAAAAAAAAGGCTGATAATTTACCCTCGGATTTTGGTGCCGAAGTTTACCATAAATTATTGTGACCTTGATAAACAATCAACGCAGAATCATGGATGTTGAAACGAGCACGTGTATAATAAGTGAGATGATAGAGAGATGTTTAGATTGTTTTTAATATTTGCCATGAGTTCCTATTTATTTTTAGTATTAAACTTTGTCATAGCAGTTGTTCAAGGAATAAATGTACTATTTTTTTCTTTCGGAATCGGTTAATACTATCTTTCTCCCACTCTGTTTACCTCTTCTTCCATCAGATGTTTAGGTTCCTGCATACGGATAAGCTGTCGGCGAATTAGAGTACGACAAATCAGTACTTGAATAGCAACGTCTTTCTTGAAGGTTTGGTTAAAAGAAAGGATATCCTTTAAAAAAGTCTATGTACACGTGTTTAATAATACAATTTAACCATTCAGTTATACATAATATATTAAGCTTTTATTTTTAATTTGAAGGATCAAATGTTTGCGAAAGTTTGGAATGCAATCAATACTCTATGTAAAATTTTTAAGGTCAGCAATATGTAGTATACACTGTGTCCTAAAAATGTGTTGATATGTAAAACTGGTTCCAAGCAGACAAAATCAAAACAAGTTTACAAAAAGGATAATGCAATATGCTTTCACTTATCATCAATGCAACATCAGCATTTAAACTTCAATATCAAAAAGTCTACGTACACGTGTTTAAAAATACAATTTAGCCATTCAGTTATACATAATATATTAAGTTTTATTTTTAATTTGAAGGATCAAATGTTTGCGAACGTTTGGAATGCAATCAATACTCTATGTAAAAGTTTAAAGGTCAGCAATATGTAGTATACACTGTGTCCTAAAATGTTTTGATATGTAAAACTGGTTCCAAGCAGACAAAATCAAAACAAGTTTACAAGAAGGATAATGCAATATGCTTTCACTTATCATTGATGCAACATCCGCATTTAAACTCCAATATTAAAGAGAGATAACAAAATTGAGAAGGAAAACGGGGAATGTATCAAAGAGACAACAACCCGACCAAAGAGCAGAAAACAGCCCAAGGTCACCAATGGGTCTATAAGCTACTAGTAATATGTAGTTATCCTGTACTGATTGTCATTTCACGATTTTTGTTTACCTAATTTTGTATCGATTAATATCAAAGAGGGTGAATTGAAATATAGGAATCCCCCCCCCCCCCTTTTCCCCCCTTGCCATATGTTCATGTGTCTGTCCCCATAGCCAGGCACCTCATCAGTATCTGTGTTCTGTTATGTCGTAAATTGCAGAATGACAGCAGATATTTGTTACTAGTAGATTAACAACTTCAAATGCCTCAGAGCTTGACATATAAAATAGACCCCTGTGTATTGCTGAAGAGAGTATTATGACCTTAAGAAGTCTTTGTATGTTTAGTGTAGAGTGATTGTTGCCTCTTTGACTTGTACTTACGTCTCGTTTTGTTCATTAATATAGTAGTCACACTGTCAAAATCAAAACTTACTGAACCGAAGAGAGACCAGTTGTGATGAAGGTTAACTATGTCTTGCATTTCATACATCAAAAGAAGGATCGTATTAAAGTTATAAAGTATAGGCGACAGTAGTTAAAAGACGTCCAAATCTCAGAAATCGAGACAGAAGACAAATCAAGGTAACAAAGACAAATTGAGGAATTCGCATGAACTCCAACAGGAGCAAGACCGGTTGCGTCGACATGGTTAGCGTCTCCTGGTGTATATGCATCAACATACCATGGGAATCCGCACTCAATCAAAATGTCAAATTCGGGAATAGGACACAATCCGTAAAATTACAAATTAGAAGACTAGTCTATCATCTAATTATTTAAGACTGCGAAAACATTAAGTAGCAATTGCCATGACTTGGAAAATTTCAAAACCATAGCAATATAATTTTGTTAAATTCGAACACAAATATCTATTTGTTTGTATGAAGCTTATTATCTGAGGAAGGACGAGTTTTACAGGACCCTTGAGCAGTTTTTTTGCTAAATATAACAGTTGTTCGTGGAATGCTTTTGAGATTTGGGATATAGGGGTAAAAAAGTGGGAATGTGGGATATAGGAGAGGCAATGGGATTCGGGGGAAAAAAGGAAAAAAGTGGGAAATGGAAAAAACAATGCCAAAAAAACCCCGGCATTTGGGAAAAATGGGAAATTAGCACTACCATGTCACCACTGTTTTTATACTGCAGCTGAAAATGACTATAATTATAGTTATCAAAAATTAAACTCAAACAAGAAAACTTATCTTCTTTACTTAAACGAGTCAAATATTGTGTAGAAAAAGTGATGTGTTATGAAATTAACATGGCACAAAAATAAGGACAATATGAAGTGTGCTAACTGCATGCAATATAAATGCATTTAAATGTGATTGGTTTTTTTTTCTGCAGAGTTCAAATTCGTGAGATCTTTGACCAAATCCATTCACAGATTTGTTTTTCGCATTTTTCTTTGCTAATTCTAATATTCCTTTACGAACAGATTTGTGCAAAATGATATTTATGCGTTTTAATCTTGATCAAGGATTATAAGAGAAACTAAAGACCTAGAGAATGTTCTTCCATTTTGAGTAGACTAAAGTCTACGCATGCGTTGACAGATCAGACATATAAATGACTAATATCATGAGGCTAAATTGACAGATTTTGTTACATTTGAGCTCTTCTCTTTAATCAGAATTGGAATGAAAGCTCAAAAAAGTAAAAATAGCGGTATAAGATAAGAAAATGTGATATAAGTGACAATAAGACAACTATCAAACGGAAACCAATGAACGAGGAGGTAAACATATAAAGGCCAACGTACGGCCTTTAACAATGAGCAAAAATCATATCATACCCAAGCGTAGACAAGGCACGACGTTACAAAATGTGGAACAATTCAAAAGAGGGAACCAAGGGCATGATTCATACTACTAACAATAACCGAAATACATACGCTGCAGACAGCAACCAACGACAACCATTGAATTGCAGACTTATGACATGTTACAGGTGCACAGCGAATGTTTATACGTCTTGTAAGTTCACTGACACGAAATTAAAAGGAGGAGCGTGATCGGGATATATGAAAAAAAACTAGTTTGACGGGACAGAATGATATGCATGTCCCACGTCAGGAAACGTGTCACTTGTCGTGTTATGAGGGTCTGGATGGGGGTCCTTCATGTCTGGATTCTTTCATTTTTTAGGTCAAATTTCTTTATTCTTTATAAGTTTTGTCTATTATTCTGTTTTCTTTATAAATTTATGTTTTGTCCATTATTCTGTATTCTTTATATGTTTTGTCCATTATTCTCTATTCTGTATCTTTTTGCCTGACTTTTCTCTTTTCTTTATTTTCATTTTTTTTTGTCAATTTTTGTGTTGATTTAACCCACTTCTATTCTGTTATCTATTCTAAAAACCCCATCCACACCCTATGCTATGTCATTTCTGAATGGTTTTTATTATTTGAGCAATTTGTTGTTGATATTAGATCTTTGTTTCTTTCTTTTTGATTGATTCACAACATTCACAGACTCTGGGCGATTAAAATATTTCATATATCATACCTGTCTCTCGACCTGTCTACTGTTGAATCCTGTATTTCGCCCTCTAGATATCTTCTGGTTATATAATTGTTGGGTTGTTGTCTCACTGACCTATACCCAACATCACCTTTATTCAATATACTCAATTATAATTAATGTAATTGGATCAATAATACTGTAAATCCAGATGTTTGCGTGCATTTATTATTGCGATTCTTGAACAATGAACGAACATTATTAGTCACATGGTTCGCAACTGACCTCCTACGGATCCAGAGGGTTAGTAAAATCCATAGGGGATGAGGCCGAAGGCTGAATCTCCTATGGATTTTACTTACCCTCTATGGTCTGTAGGGGGTCAGTAGTGAACCGTATAACGAATTTATCGCACGCGGAACTTTTCTGCTGCGTTTTGTAGAAAAATACACAATGAAACACAACAATATTAACAAATGACGCCACCATTAACAGTAGACGTGACGTCATGAACCCCATATGAAATTTATTAACCCCTACGAATCCATTAGGGGTCACCACGTGACGGCGTTAAACCAATCACAACGTCATAATTTACCATCGGTGCGATAAAAGAGATTAATTATTGCAATGTCAGTTCAAGGTTGCATTCAAATAATGCAGGCAAAATTAAAATGCAAAACCTACCTCGTCGCAGTAATCGGAAACAAATATAAATTAAGGATGTATTCTTCTGACGTTTCAGTCTCGTTGAAATTTCGTTCTGGAATTATTTCCAAAACATGTGATACAAGTGGAAAATATCAATGAATATAGAAAATATTATAATCATACTTAACTCTGTGAAAAAATTGTGTGTATTTACAATAAGTAGTTTTTGAGTAATAAAATTTTCAAATTTTATAACCAATCAAGTCAGTCTCATTTGCCAAAATGTTGAGAAAATGGATGAGGGATACAAGAAATGATTTTACCAGAAACATGTACATCCCATATCAATTTTTTCTTTTCAAATGTCTTAGATATGTATTTTTTCAATCATTTATAACAAAGAAGTTGAAATGATATGCTTTTTGTTCTAAAAAAAGAGAGAAAAATCCCAAAGGAGTAGGTCCAGTAAGACCCCTTTTTGGCCCCAAAATATAGCAGTTTTACAAAATTGTTAAAATGTAAACTTTTAGTTATTCATTGAAAAGTAGAATGCTTCTGCTGCATAAATATGGGCTGTTTTTGACAAAACAAAGCACATATATCGGGTATTAGCAACATTAAGTCATGCTAAATTACTGAAATCTTCACAATTTTAGCATTTAATTTAAATTATAGACGGTTTCCGTCTTAAATGAAAATGGCCGCATTTGTGTTCATTCTTAATATTGAAATGTAAGTTGTATTTGATGATAATACATAACATATATAAAGGTTGAGGATGAACACGGATGCGGCCACTTTCATTTTTGACAAAAACCATCTAAAAAGTGGCATTTTTTGGCATATTTGATAGATTTTTCATATTTAAGCTTGAATCGGCGTGTGTTTAATGACTAAATCAGTTAAAATATTTCACATAAACTAATTGAATCAACTGAAATAGACACTTAAGTGCTTAAAAAGTGTCCAAAATCTTTTGTCAGATGAACCTGAAATTTGAGGCCAAAATCGGCCCTTACCGGACCTACTCCTTTACAAAAACAGCATGGTAATTTGACACGAAAAAGCAACAAAAATTTATAAAACTTTCTTATATCAACACCTACCTATAGTTTTTTTTTAAGTTAAATTTATTCAGATTGGTCCACTTCATCTTTAGTGAAAGTATGAAAAAAGTTTTAATTGTGAAACTGATTTTTTTCATGATAATAATAATATTGATTATAGTAATTGACATTGTCCTTTCTAGTTATTATTTGAATTATCTAACATTTCTGCCAACAAATTTGGAAGAATGTCTGCGAAATAATACAGTACTAAAATGTCATTAATAAAAATTCTGCGAACTCGTCAGTAGGGGTATGATTTTAAGAAATTGGGATATAACGTTGACTTTATATTGATATTTATCCCACAATTGTAAGTAATGTACATACACGTACAGCATAAAAATCTAATGTAAAGACACAAGATTGAATCCATTGCGTCATTTTGCTTGGAATGTATTGATTGTATATTCCTACTTTCTTTGGAGCCCTATCATGAGTTATGGTGTCTCGTTCTCTTAACTAATGTTACTTTTTTCAATTTTCATTATTTCTGATATTCGACGTTCTCCAAAACAGGTTTACATGTATCAAGTTTACCTTTCCTATACACATTCTTATTAAAAACAGTTATCAGGTGTTCATATTTGAGGGTCTAGGTTTGGCGGAGGGGGGTCCATCATTTCTTTTTTCTTTATCTATTTTGCCCATCATTCTCTCTTCTTTATATTTTAACACCCCATTATTCTCCTATTCTTTTTTTTTTGTCTACTTTCTGTATTCTTTAGTATTTAGCTCTTTTATTCTGCACTTTGTACTCAATATTCTCTATGTTGTAACCCAATCCAGACCCTTATATTTATTTATTCTCTGTAATATTATCATTATGCAATATGTCAGGACGGTATAACATAAGCAAACGAATACATGATGAAATTGTTTAGGTTAGTGGATAATTAGTTTAATATAATGTATACAAGGGGAGATAAGACAAGTAATATAATAATATAAGATTGTATATAACTTTAAAGTTTACCTTGTGTGCGAGTATAGTATACATTATTTAAAATTGCCTATGTTGCTGCCCGCAAAAAGAAGCAGTCTCCACGTTAAATGTGGTATCGTGTTCTATAATAAGAGTATTATAGTTTTGTTAGCATACACTGAGGTGGGTGGAGGCGACGAATATTTTAAGTTTGTATGCATTTCAATTTTTGATCAGTTTCAAGTGTTAATATTAAATTTTGTTGGACAAGCTGTATATTTTTGCTTCTATAGTCGCTGCGCTTTTTGTTACAGGTAACCAATATAAAGGGGGGGGGGGGGGGGGATTTGATTTTATAAAATCTCGGTTACGTAAAAGAATAAAACACATGCATCTATATGAATAAAAATTGTCATTTTTTTATATTTTTGGTGCAGATAGCTATTCATTAATACCATCTTGCTGTTCATTTGTATCTTTTTTTATTTTTATGAAATTTACTAGGAGTCTGAGATAAATGGATAACTGATGAGTACCTGAGTAGATAGTAAATGAAAATGAGTTCTTCAAGTTATTCAGTTGACAGAACCCACAATTATAAGAGTTTTTTTTTAAATCATCTGTTGAAATATGATATTTGAAATATGCATGTCACAAAAAATTGTTATTACAGTGCGTGAATTAATATCAATTGTATTTTTTAATGAATACCGGTAGATGTTTCCAAAACTAAAAACCAAGAATAACAAAACAATCAAACAAAAAAAAAAAAACAATCATGTGTTTGTTTGTGTTTGAAATGCCACTTTAGTTTAATGAAAACGATAACAAAATGTCACAAAAAATGAAAATAAAAGAAATCTTATTATACAGTAATCAAAGCAAATAATATCAGATTATTACATGGCATTTTTCATATCGCATGTATTATCAGCCCTAGGTTCAATATCAGCCTAAGAGCCGCATGGCTCGAGGGCTGATATTGACCGAGGGCTGATAATACATGGGATATGAAAAATGACATGCTATGATCTTTTTATCATATGCTTCAACAATGGAGAAAAATAACAGATTAATATATTGATCCTTTTACGTGGTTCTCAAATAGAAGTTCAAAGAGTGAAAAGTTCACGGACATCAGACCCCAAATGTAGTACATTCAATATCAAATCTTTCTATCATATGCCTCAACACAGAAGAAAAACAGCAATATGAAATATTTTAATATGGACGATAAAACAAATAATTCAACAATATACATAATGAACACTGTTTGGAAAAGTCAACATTTTTAAAGTAACTTTCTTCATTATGTTTGAAACTTTTAAAAATGCATTTATTTTATCATTTGTTTGTTGTTGTTTTTTTGTTGTTTTTTTTTCATTTTACGCAATATACTTTCCAGTAATCAAATAATTGTTCTGTACCCTACATTGTAATGTTTTTCACTGAAAACGTACCGCACGAGGATAAAAGCTTATGTGAACGGTTACTGCCAATCACCACTTATAAAAAAAGTAGTGCTGCATATATCTACGCGTATGATCATATACAATTTTATAGGTGCCTGCAGGTCACACCATATTTTATCTGTATCAAATGTGCCTGCAGGTCTCACCAAAAATGTATCTGGACAATAGGTGCCTGCAGATCACATCACTTAAGATTTGTAACATAGCTTATCATTTGAGTCTGCAGGTCAGACTGCTTATTATCTGTACCATAGCCTATTATATATGCCTGCATGTCACACTTTGATTTATATATCTGTATGGTAGGTGCCTGCAGGGCACATCACTTTAGATTTGCACCATATATATAAAAGGAAGATGTAGTATGATTGCCAATGAGACAACTTTCCACAATAGACGGCCTAATTTAAGCACAAAATAATAAACGAAAAACAAATATGAAACACAGCAACAAAAAGTAAAATCACAAAAATACTGAACTCCGAGGAAAATTCCAAAAACGGAAAGTCCCTAATCAAATTGCAAAATCAAATGCTCAAACATATCAAACGAATGGATAACAACTGTCATATTCCTGACTTGGTACAGACATTTTCTTACGTAGAAAATGGTGGAATGAACCTGGTTTTATAGCTAGCTAAACCTCTCACTTGTATGACAGTCGCATATAATTCCATTATGTTGCCAACGATGCGTAAACAAAACAAACAGACATAATAGGTAAAAATGTCAAAAATACAGCAGTCAACATTGTGTTTAAATCTTAATCACTAAAAAAAACAAACAAATATGTAACAAAGAAACACAAAATGGCATATAGACCGATCACATTAGCATAAATTAAAGACAAGAATACACAAATTTACCATAGTACAATAACACGATGACGGGATGTATAAGTACAGAGCTACGTCATATATGTAACAAAGAAACATAAAAAGGCATATATAGACAAAGCACATTAGCAAAAATGAAAGACAATAATACGAGAATAATTGTATCATAAACAATAATGACAGAATGTACAAGTACCACAAGTATCTTAATCACAATAAAAACAAACAAACATTTAACAATGAAGCACAAAAAGGCACACATCAAATTTAACAACCTCATTCATTGCTCCCTTATATTTGAATTTTATTTAAGTATGTCAAATCCACCAATTAACGATTGAAAGATCTTAAGTACTAGGAGCGAATGGCCAGATTAACACTGACTCTAACGTAGAATCGCGCGTTTGACGTCAGAATGTAAACGTCACACAGGTAGAGATATAAAATAATATTGTCGTTCAAAGTATGAAAATAATATAGTCTATACTTCTTTAGGCCTATCCTCTGCAGAATGTAAATTAGAAGTTACCTTTCCTTCTTGCAACTGACAAATGACAACCACGGAATTACCGGTTCCTGAATTTGGACAGGCACTTACAGAATGTGGCGGGGTTAAACTACTTGAAGGCGCCAACCCTCTCATAACATGGTATCGTGGTGTAACAGTAGAACATAATAACAAACTATAAAAACAGTTGAAAAAGGCAGGTCACATCAAATAAATAGAAATAGAAAAACATCTTACAAAACACAAAGTGGACGTTGATGGTTACTTGTTCATGCGAATAACAAAAATACACTAAGTACAGATCTGAGAGTACTCGCCTATTACAGGAGCCTGAGGGTCAAACTGCTATGCATTACTACCATAAATGCATGCAGGTCACATAACAATAGATCAAAGCCTATAATGGGTGTCTGCAGGTTTTACAGCTTTTTAACTGTACCTTAGCCCATCAGAGGTGCCTGAAGGTCACATCACCATAAATCTTCACTATAGTCTAGCATGGGTGACTGCATGTCACATTGCTTATTTATCTGTACCAAAAACTATAATAGGTACATGCAGGTCACATCACCATAGATCTGCACCATAGTCTTTAATAGGTGTCTGTCGGTCTCTTCACTACAGATCTGCACTATAGCCTATCATAGGTTCCTGTAGGTCAAACGACTGTTCATCTGCACTATAGCCTATCATAGGTTCCTGTAGGTCATACGACTTTTTATTTGCACTAAAGCCTATCATAGGTTCCTGTATGTCACACGACTTTTTATTTGCACTATTGCCTATCATAGGTTCCTATAGGTCACACGACTTTTTATCTGCACTATAGGCTATCATAGGTTCCTGTAGGTCACACGACTTTTTATCTGCACTATAGCCTATCATAGGTTCCTGTAGGTCACACGACTTTTTATCTGCACTATAGCCTATCATAGGTTCCTGTAGGTCATACAGCTTTTTTTTTATCATATTCCATCATAGATGACTGCCAGTTATCATAAGTGCCTGTAGGTCACACAGTCTTTTGTATGTACTATATCCAGTCATGGGTGCATGTACGTCACACCACTGATTTGTGTACTGTATCCTTTTATAGTGCTTGCAGGTTTATTATAGGTGCATGTAGGTTTCACCGCTTTTTTATGTTCCATATTCTAGCATAGGTGCCTGCAGGTTAAACCAAAAATTATCTGTACCATCATTGCCTTCAGGTCATACTTTTATTCCTATGTAACATTAGCCTTTTGTAACTACCTGCAGGTCACACTGATATGTATCTGTACCAGAGCACATCATATGAGACTGCAGGTCACGTCACATAGATCTGTATCACAGGTGCATGCAGGTCTTATTCTCATAGATCCTTACCAGAGCCCATCATAGGAGCCTGCAGGTCACATGATTGCTATGTAAATGTTACATAGCCTATACTCGGTGTCTGCAGGTCACACAACTTTTATCTCTAACATAGCCTATCATATGTGACTGCAGGTTACACTGATATTTATCTACACTTTTGCATATTACAGGAGCCTTCAGATCCAATCCCAATATAGATCTGTATCATAGGTGCATGAAGGTTGAATCCTATAATACAATATGGATAAATACCATGGTGTCTTACATGCACCTATGATAGGAAAAAGAAAATAACAGAACTATACTATGATATTGAAATGACATGGTGACCTATAGGCACATATGAAAGAATATGTAAAATAACAGAGTGATTTACAGCCCCCTATATTATGATATTATGGATAAATACCATGGTGATCTACAGGCACCTATGATAGGATATGTAAAATAACAGGGTGACCTACAGACACATGTGATAAGATAATATAAATAACAGCGTGACCTACAGGCACCTGTGATGAGATTTTGTAAATAACATGGTGACCTACAGGCACCTGTGATAAGATTTTGTAATTAACAGGGTGACCTACAGGCACATATAATGTGATATGGAAAATAACGAGGGGACATACATGCATTTATAATATGACATGGTAAACAACAGGGTTAGGTACAAGTACCGTTAAAATTATTGGCAAAGATCAAAAGCAGTGTGATATACAGGCACCTAGGATATAATATGGTACAGATCAATAACAGGGTGACCTACAGGCAATTTTGATAATTAAGTAGGATATGGTAAAAATGAACAGACATATAATCTTCAGCAACTTTGATAGGATATGAGAGAGACTAAAATAAGATTATCTACAAGCACTTTTCATTGGAAATGGTACAGATCAAAAACAAGGTGACCTACATGCGCTTTTGAAAGGGTATGATACAGACCAATAGCAATGTGACCTCTTGCACCTTTGATATGATATGGTACAGATCAATAGCAAGCTGACCAATAGGCACATTTGAAATAATATGGTACAGATCAATATCAGGGTGACCTACAGGCACCGCAGATGATTATGGTACAGATCAATAGCAGGGTGACCTACAGGCACCTAAGATAACTATGGTACAGATCAATAGCAGCGTGCCCTATAGCTACACGCACCTCGAATAATTATGGTACATATCAATTACAGGGTGACCTACATGCAATTTTGATAATTAAATAGGATATGGTAAAAATGAACAGACATATAATCTTCAGTAACTTTGATATGATATGGGAGAGACTAAAATAAGATTACATACAAGCACTTTTCTTTGGGAATGGTACAGATCAAAAACAAGGTGACCTACATGCGCTTTTGAAAGGGTATGATACAGATCAATAGCAATGTGACCTCTTGCACTTTTCATATGATATAGTACAGATCAATACAAGGGCCACCTATGGGCACATTTGAAATAATATGGTACATATCAATATCAGGGTGACCTACAGGCACCGCAGATGATTTTGGTACAGATCAACAACAGGGTGAACTACATGCACCTCATATAATTATAGTACAGATCAATAGCAGGATGAACTACAGGCACCGCAGATGATTATGGTACATATCAATAGCAGGGTGACCTACAGGCACTGCAGATTATAATGGTACAGATCAATAGCAGGGCGACCTACAGGCACCTCAGATAATTATGGGACAGATCAATAGCAGGGTGACTCACCGGCACCGCAGATGATTATAGTTCATATCAATAACAGGGAAACCTACAGGTACTGCAGATAATAATGGCACAGATCAATAGCAGGGTGTCCTACAGGCACCTCAGATAACTATGGTACAGATCAATAGCTGTAAGCAGCGTGCCCTAAACGCACCTCGAATAATTATGGTACATATCAATTACAGGGTGACCTACATGCACTTCAGAAAATTATGGTACTCAGATCAATAGCAAGGTGACCTACAGGCCCTTCAGAAAATTATGGTACATAACGATAATCAGTAAACTGTCATTTGACGAGCTGAAAGACATCTGCATTTTGATGTATTTTATGCAATGAACAAAGGAAGCTATTAAAGGAAGCTATTAAACCAAGAGTTCCAAATGGTGAAGTTGAAGTCATCCCTTCGTAAATTTTACGGACGCCATTACGAGTTGGTTGACATTTATGGAATATCCGTTTCACAGATGATATCGGATATGTTCCTTATGTCGTAAATACAATCCCGTTCCCTTATCACGATTGTGACCTACCGAATAAGACTATAAACCGAGTTTGTTATAAAATGAGCAACACGAGGGGTGCCACATGTGGAGCAGGATCTGCTTACCCTTCCGAAGCACATGAGATCATCTTCAGTTTTTGGTTGGGTTCGTGTTGCTTAGTCTTCAGTTTTCTATGTTGTGTTTTCTGTACTATTATTTGTCTGTTTGTCTTTTTATTTTTTAGCCATGGCGTTGTCAGTTTATTTTCGATTTATGAGTTTGACTGTCCCTCTGGTATCTTTCGCTCCTCTTTTATATAGTATTTAGTACCAACTGCATTATACCTAGACCGATGTTACAAAAGACAACACTTTTGATAGGAAATGGTATCGATCAAAAATAAGGAAACCTATATGCACTTTTGAAAGGGTATGATACAGATCAATATCAATGTGACCTCTTGCACTTTTCATATGATACAGTACAGATCAATACAAGGGCCACCTATGGGCACATTTGAAATGATATGGTACAGATCAATATTAGGATGGCATACAGGCACCGCAGATGATTATGGTACAGATCAACAACAGGGTGAACTACATGCACCTCATATAATTATAGTACAAATCAATAGTAGGGTGACCTACAGAAAACTCAGATAATTATAATACTGATCAATAGCAGGGTGACCTACAGGCACCGCAGATTATTATGATACATATCGATAGCAGAGTGTCCTACAGGCATCGCAGATGATTATGGGACAGATCAATAGCAGGGTGACCTACAGGCACCGCAGATTATAATGGTACATATCAATAGCAGGGTGATCTACAGGCACCGCAGATTATAATGGTACAGATCAATAGCAGGGTGACCTACAGGCACCGCAGATTATAATGGTACAGATCAATAGCAGGGTGACCTACAGGCACCGCAGATTATAATGGTACAGATCAATAGCAGGGTGACCTACAGTCACCGCAGATAATTATGTTACAGATCAATAACAGGGTGACCTACAGGCACCGCAGATAATCATGGTACAGATCTATAACAGGGCTACCTACATGCACCTCAGAATTATGGTACATATCAATAGCAAGGTGACCTACAGGCCCTTCAGAAATGGTACAGAACGATAATCAGTAAACTGTCATTTGACGAGCAGAAAGACATCTGCATTTTATGCAATGAAGAAAGTTTTATAGTATTTAGTGTCAACTGCATTATACCTGGACCGATGTTACAAAAGTAAACATGTTCCACATTTATGAAGATGTTGGTACTGTGATGCTGTTATCTGGTTGCTTCATCAATGTGCCTGGAAGTAACTCCGGTGGTACATGTTAACCCGACATGTTTACCATTATACAGCTCAGAACAGAACAGATGTTTGAATCGGGCTATACAAGAGCCTTGATATAATGTAATTATACAAATGCAAATGTAGTTAAAAACATATTGATGTAAAATTATAGAAAATTAGATTGGCAGAAAAACAAAACCTAATTATAATTATTAATTAAATATATAAAGTATCTGACACCTAACCATACTAGTCTTGACACGAACAGTTCAATCTTCCGACCGTGGGAGAGCTGTATAGCCAGTCAAGGTCGTTTAAAACTTCCATCATCATCATCATCATCATCATCATCATCATCATCAGTTCAATCAAAACCTTCGTGGACCTCCTATGACACCCATTAGTAGTTAGATATTCAACAAATTAATGTATGACTTGCATGTGCGTGTCGCCGCTAAGACCCCTGCCATGTACGAAAAAGTAAAATAGCAAAAGTCCGGGGAAAATCCTAAACGGAAGGCCCTCAGCAGATGTCAAAATCAAAAGTTCGAACACATCAAACGAACAAAAAACAACTATCATATTCCTGTCAGACTTGATACAGACATTTCTTATATAGAAAACGGTGGATTAAACCTGGTTCTATAGCTAGCTAAACCTCTCACGTGTATGACAGTCGCATAAAATTGTATTATATTGAAAACGATGTATGAACAAAACAAACAGACAAAATAGTTACAAATGTCACAAATAGGAGTACAGCGGTCAACATTGTGTTATAACCTTAATCAAATTTCAAACATAATTTATATGTCAACAAAGAAAAACAAAAAGGCATATTGACAAAGCACATAAGCAAAAACGGAAGACAAGAATACAAAAAGTTACCATAGCACAATAACACAATGACGGGATGTATAAGTACCGAGTCACGTCAAATGGATATTACCAAAAATAGATTAAAATGTAAAAGTACTAATTTACAAAGACAAATAAAAGAATACTATTACACGTTATTATTAATAAGATGATAAACAACGCCAGTACCTAGAATCTATATTTCAAAACCATCGTGTATTATTTGTGAAGTTGATACGGAATATTTATTAACAATGTCTTGGTATCTTCCGATGAACATTTTTAGGAAAAGGACGAGACGTTCTTTGACATACCCCCAGTGCGTTCATCAACTTTCTGCTCACACACTGGTGACTTTTAACAAAGTCTGGGTAGCATCTGTGTAATTTGCTCCATGGGATGTTTTCAAAATTGCAACGAAAGAAACTTCTTGTCATGAATAATTATCTACCTGAAACATGTGAAAGAATAATGACGCCACCAATGACTTTCACACCTGAAAACATACGTGTCCCCCTTTTCAATGAAACTACTACGGGTTAGAAAAAGATCTGTAATGTGGAGTAAAACGGTCAGAAGTTACATCGAATTCAATTTAAAAGTCCTTTTACACGACGCCACTCTTTGACATCATGGATTACCCTAAAAAAAGGGGAAAAACACTGCAACTTTCAAGGAAGGAAAAGGAAACTAAAAAAAACCTTTGAACTCAGTTCACCTGTTGATTAAGTTAACTTAAAAAATATGCCCCTGTAGATTTTTTCTGGATTCCAAATTCGGTTGCTGTACAGTAAACAAATACCTATTTTCCCGAAATAAATAAGTACACACATTTGATTTTGTTGATTTTTTTTTAACAGTCCACGAGCTTGATTTCGATTTGTCCTGACGTAAATTTTATGACCATCTTATGACTATCATATGATATGTCATAGAATGTAAATCATAGCTGTCAAAAGATAGTCATACCTATGATGCTTTAATGATAGTCAAAAGTGAACATATGTTACTATGAAAATTATAACTAATACTATTCTTATCTTATACGAATATTTCATATTTTTTCCAGTATAATGAACGCGATGAACATAAAAATTATATATGAATAGGAGTTAAAATCTGAGTTGATAATTTGTTTAAATTTAATGGTTAGAACTTCGTGTTCATGTATTATTATAATGAAGTGTTATCTAATTAGGAATGCTTTTAATATTTGGTATACATAGAATGCCTGTGCAAATACGTCAATGAACTACTATACAAAGAAAAAATATCATAAATATTTATTAAAAATAATCATTACAAAGAAAAGGATTCCAAATTGTACGTCGCAGGACATTCAAATTTTAAATGACGAAGTGAAGAAGAAATAAATTTTTACTATTTAGTAGATTAAGCGACAGAATAAACAGTGCCAAAAAGAGAGCAAGAGAGGCTGCATGCAGAAACGGATGTTAAAAGAGAGGTCAGGGCCTCGCCCCCTATGAAGCTACACATATAGTTTATGTATAGACTTTTAGCATATATCACTCCAAACGATGCCTAGTTTGGGCCCCTTTTTTTCACAATCCTAGATCTCATTCTGCATGTTGCATGAGCAAATAAGAAAATGTGTGATGTCGTAACATTTATGACAATCATAAGACCATCATAAGTAATGTCCCGAGGTGTCTTAAGTGTACGATCAAAGTTATGAATATCATGACTTGAGACGCCTTCAAATACATATCTTATGACATGTCCTTAAACCATTGTAAGACATGTCTTAATCATAAGATACTTTTGAAAACCATGCTTCATGGCTTGTTTTTCAATTTCCTCCGTGTCCCTCATATAGATAATTGCAAATTCATGATACCCTACGTGAACAGATCTACAACGGTCCAACGATTTACAGAAAAGAGCGACGATTTACAGAAAAGAACAGAAAAGGACCGAAAAGGACCAAAAAGAACAGAAAAGAACCGAAAAGGAACCAAAAAGAGCATACATATATTTATTTCATATTTATATACACACGAAATTTTGATATTGTTAATAATTCCTCGTAATAAATGAACGCATAACTGTAACTTAGATTGTACATTTTATAGGGATAAATGGAAAAAAAAAAAAAAAAGACAGTATTATAACTTGGTTTTCAGTAAAAAAAAATTTTATATATGTACAAGTAATCATTTGCACACTGTACAATATAAATCACTCCTGTTATACACCATAAAACAAAATGTGCCTTTTGATGAACACATCAAAGACTTTTGTTCGCATAGTATCGAAATACAATAAGCATTTTAATAAAATAATGGTGTTGTTTTTAAATAAAACTAGCAATTAGTCTTTGAATTTAAAAACAAAATGAAGGAATTAACAACCTGTGACCAAGAGACTGTATTATTCATGTAAGTCCCAGATGCGACTAATTGTCATTAAATAAATAAACTGTAAACTTGATTTTTGACTATTAAATAAACTGTAAACTTGATTTTTGACTATTGAAAAGTATTATAGATTTGAAGAAAATGTTTGCGGAAATAGATCAGCCATATACGACCAACAAATATGTTAAGATAACTTAATTGGAAATCAACTCCTTAATATTAATTGTCCTTAAATATTGATTTTTCTCCCTTTCTGCGTTTTTCGTTTTATTTTAAAACTATAAAAGTGTGGACACAGATCAGTGTGGATAGTATATTTGGATGTTTGACAGTGTTTTCTGACAAAAATAGTTCTCTGTTTTTCCCATAGGGTTCTATGTTAAACCATGGAAGTATAATATTGACATATAATACTTCTATGGTTAAACTGTGTTGTACAGTGATAGCCAACCTGTACCAAACACTAAAAATCAGCAGTGTCGTTTATTTAATATTTAGTTTTAATGTTCAAGACTCTCATGGAGGAGACACTAATTGCATGGATTACCAACGATTCTAATAAAATGTGTTCCACAACTTTGATTCTGGATATTGCAGCAAAACTCATAATTAGGAGAGGAACACATTAGGTCATTTCTGCATGATGTGATTTTAATATACGAGATGGTATCTGACAACCTGCATGCATGTACTATGTGTATGGTTCTATTTATGTTCCTTTGTGGTGGTCATTTCTTACTTGGGTTTGACCACAAAAACTGTAAATTAGTTATGGATCTTCCCAGTATCATTAGTAAAAGATTTCGTTTAAATGTCGAAATTGTTTCTTAGAAGACTTCTAATGGTTTTTTGATATCCAATGGTTTTAAGTAATGACAATACTTGGCATGACGCTTAAAGCTAGATGAGCTAGAAAGTACACTTCTGTGTTATTTTAGTTCTTTCTTCGAAAATGTCTTCTCCAAGGCATGGTCGAAGTTAAAAGATTAAAATTGGACCAGTATGATAAATTATCACTTATATTTTTTATCAAGGATTTTAATGTTATTATTAAAATATTTGTTCATATGCATATTATATTTTTTAAATAGCAATAACTTGTGCATGAAGATTATTAACAAATAAAAAATCCTGTGCGCAATTTAATGTAATTATATGTATATATATGTAAATAGTTCGTCTATATATTTATAAGTTAAATGAGAAAGGGTGCCAGAGAGATAGTAAGACGCATGAAGTAAAAAGAGAAATTAAACAAGAGATCTAAGGAGAATGAAAAAAGTGAGGAAATGCACATGGAGATAGAAAATTGATTAAGTCTATACAGATTGGAGAGGCAAAAAATCTACCAGATTGGGAAAGGGAAGAGAAAGCGGATGAAAGATGCAGTCGATATTGTTAAATACTGAAATAGACATAACATATAAATTAATGTATGAGATTTTTCAAAACTCATTTGAATAGCCCCTATATGTAATTTGTAGTATATAAGATAGACATCCGACCCTACCTTTAATAATAAGAGGGTAATTTTTCAATTGTAAGTTAGTCCTGTCGCAATATAAGGTTTCAAAACCTAATAAGAAAGTTTTTTTGGAAACTATCTTTTCATTTATAGACTTTAATGATTTTGCAATTTGCTAGTCTCCTTCGATTGCAAAAAAAAAAATAGATTTCCTTTTCGATTCTTTTCTATTCTTTTTGGTCCTTTTCGGTCCTTTTCTGTTCTTTTCTGTAAATCGTCGCTCTCATCTGTAAGTCGTCGGACCCGATCTACAACATTTTAAAAGTTGCAATTGGTGCTATGTAAATGTGACCTACAGTCACCTATCATTTTGTCTGCTACGACTGTAAATGGTATTTAGATATTTCCAATAAACAGTAATTTTCAACGTATTACAAAGAGGATAATAAAAAAAACATAGCACTTTTTTTATTTTACCGCACATATATGCTCAAATAGTTTTCCTTTTAGATATTTAGATCTATCATTTTTGTTGGGACTACATTAACTTGCGTATACACTTTTCGTAGTGCAACGGTTTTGACGTTGGGTGACTGGCAGTAACCCTTCACATAAGCTTTTATCCTCGTGCAAACGTACCATTGAGGTGTATTTTCCGGAATTTGCCGAGTATCACCGGAATGCCATGTGATACCGTTACGGAAAGGCATGTGATAAAAGTCGAAGCATGTGATAAACTTTTAATATCAGCCCGCTAAGCACCAATTCGAAAAATATGGAATTCACGTAAAATGCTATTATCATACGGTAAAAATCGTATGTTATTTAGTCTAAGTATATGATAAAATACTGACTACACAGAATGTGATTTTTGTTTGCTGTCTAAAAATCATACTGTATACAGTAATATTCAATGTTATTGTATATCCTGCATTTATCATACTTTTTCTTAAATATAGTATGAGGTCAAATGATCATACTTCTAAGTTATTGAAAGCTATCATTTTGGATTACACATGATATCATTGTTTAAAGTCGATATACCTGATAGGTTTAACGCCATGAAGGGTATATTCAATTCATTCACCCTCGTCCCTTGTTTGTCTCATTGGCAATCATACCACATCTCTTCATACATACATACAGACAGACAGACAGACAGACAGACAGACAGACATGAACAAAGAACTAATTTCAAACAAATGCTACATTCATTATAGGAGCTCCTTTATTTTTGACGCTATGCGTGTGGCTTTGTTAAGTCTATGCCATTACGGTCATCACATTGTAATACACGCGTCGTGTATTTGTTTTGGTTCTTGTCAAATGCTTGTAGATAATTTGCATCATGAATAAATACACAATGTTCATCTTTTCCATTCCGTTGTTCTCTGTTTTGATTGCAAACTTCAAAATGATATTGGCATTGTTGTCAATTGCTGTCGTAATTAAAAAGCAAAAATGTGTATTTTTTTAAAACTATATATGTTTTTCCAGGAACACGTGATAATGATTAGATGAATTCCTGGGCTGATATGCATAAAACTACATAAGTTAAGATTTGTTCCGAACGGACGGATTTTTCTACATGTCCTACGATAAATTAGTACGATTTGATATCTTAAGTGATTTTATGCATATCAGTCCTGGTTTATTTTTATCATGGGTATCAAAGTCGCAACGATAACAATGTATAGAACCAATGGACGACAGCAGAAGATAGCTTTAAAGGCGATGGGTTGTTGGCAAGAAATTGAATTTGAATGCAATGCGAATATTTAGAACAGTGATAAGAATAAAAGCAGATGCTGGATTTACATCAAAGAGACCAAATTCCAAAGACATTTAAGAGTCAACCAATTTTCAAAAAAAACCAAGTGTGTTAATTTCTAAGTCTGGAAGTTTGAGACTGAGTTATTTTGTTTCGATATAAAGTGAAATAAAAATAGAGCTTATGCAATTTGAAAAAAAAGTTTAAATCATTATTTTTCAATCTGCAAATTTGACTTTTACAATCACTGAAACTCTGTTTAACTTACTTTCTCTTTAGAAATATTTATGCAGCAAGTAGATTTAATAATTGATTTTCATTTTGTTTATATAAGAAAAATCTCAGAATGTTTTTTGTTTATTGATTTATACCTTATTATCTTATAAAGCATGGAGATTGATAGTTAACCACCCCTTTGATAAATAATATAACTAACCAAGGACATCTATTAGAAGTCAACGAACTTCTACCAAAAGCAAGCAGTAGGCTGCAGAAGACAATTACAATAAAATAACCGACAAGGGATAACAGACAATTCATTAATTATCCTCGACAACAAAACTTAAAATTACAACATATTCATACGTTACCGTCATCGATTTTCCCCGACTTGTTCAAATCTTTGCACTTGAAGTGTCATAGGGATTTCGTTCAACTCATGTTCTTTTTTAAGAATTGATTTTTAATCAATCAAGTAGGCGGACAACTTATATTGATGTTTAAATTTGCTCTGACATTTTTCTTTTAATGACAAATGTTGTTAATGTTACTTCCGTGTTTTTATTGACTAAATGATACATTTTTGAAGACTACAACATACCAATATTGCTTCTCAGTTCGAAAGCACTTTGTTTGTGAACATTATTACAAGCTTTGTTAATCTGATTATTCATAATGATCTTATATGAATTTATAAAATATGGAGATGAGAGTTAAAGCTACTCCCAAGAAAGATATTACAACCAAGGACGACCTAGTCCTATAACATATATTATAGGACAAAGAACGACCAACCCCACTAAATTATTTTCAAAAGCTAGATAATATTGTTTACTTTTTATCGAACCGTTGCAATTAGATATTTGGTTATAATTCTCATATGTAGGAAGAAAATGTTGTTAAATGATTGTGTTGTTGTATTTATGCGACTTCTACTTTAAATAAAGAGAAATAAATAAAGAAAATTAAGGAAAGCATATTCTGTAACGTTGATATAACTTATCAAAAGACGGGTGTAACATGTGGAGCAGGATCTGCTTACCCTTCGAGAGGACCTGGTTGATTTTGGTTGGGTTCGTGTTGCTTGAAGTCTTTAGTCTTCTATGTTGTGTTTTTCTATTCGTTTTGTTTTTTGGTAGATTCGTTTTTTGGCATGGCGTTGTGAGGTTTTCATCGACTTATGAATATCCTTTGGTATCACTTTCCACTTTTCTTCTGGATCAGTTTTGAGTAATCTATGATATTGAAAAAAGGCAGCTATAAATGAAAAAGGCTTGTATATAAATTACCGATCTGATTAACAACTTTACCGCTCAATGACCTGATCATTTGCAGAGAAAACGACAAACAATGCTTCATTTGAATTACACAATATTTTCGTGCTATTTAATTGACTACACTTGTTATTTGGATAATAAAACTCTGCAAATAATCAAATATCTTCCACAATATGCGAAGTGTTTCGTAATTACGGCAATCTCATACGAAGTGTAAGAGGAAACTATACGGCGTTGAGAATTTCGAAAATGATTGCACAAAGTTCACCTATGGAAAAAGGAAAAAAAGCGATCGGTCGCTTTTTGTTCAGGAAAATCTGTTCTGCAAAATCTGTAACAAATAAGTACACAACATGGATAATACTTAACTAGGACTAGTGTTATGAGCTGGTTTTTACACTCATATATTTACACATCACAGTCCATGATAGTTCTCCAAAGAAGGCTTGCGAATGGATGGGCAGTTTTAGGGCTCACGATACAGTTTTGATCCCACAGTGATACTTTTATCTAATTAAGAAAAATAATTCATCTGTAATTTGATCATAAAAATTGGTACAAATAATTTCCATACATAATCAAATGTCAAAAAAGGGGTCCATGTACTCATTTTCGAGCTTATGATAAAAATTAGTTTAAAAATGCATTTTTTTTGAGATATGTCTCAGTTTGACGTCGCGAAAAATAACAAATGCAGTGTGCTGTTGATAGGTTAATTGCAAAATAAATATTTTACTGATTTGATTGGTCTTTTTAATCGATTCATGATATTTGAACATCATTTAACTGTAGTTTTAATAAATCTCCCAAATGTTAGCTATAAAAGTTTTACAAATAACATTCACAAATACTATAGCCATTGTCAATAAGTTTAATGCAGAAAAAAACCGACTCTTAATCTTATTTGCATTGTTAAATGTAACTATTTTTCATCGTTTTATTACATTGATTAATAAAAGGTTGTATAACCTTCCATACTTGAAGTGAACTCAATTAAAATCTAATGATATCGAAATCTGATTATGGAACAATTTTAGTTTTCACAATACTTAACGAATTTATTTGCGTCCGACACGCTTTTCTAGATTTAGCTTCATCAGGATTGTTAAGAGACACAAGCTTGAATGTGAGGGATGTATAACACGTATAAGCTCATATATACAATTTAGACTTGTTTATATTTTTTCGTTTGGGCTTGTATTATATTTTCCTTCGGGTTTATATGATCCGTTCATCCTATTTCGACTCTTCAAAATTCCATAGTCTATCCTAAATTGAGGTAAATTATATGGCCTTCCAAATACCGTTTCGATTCCTTTTCATCACTGAAGAGACATTAATTGTGGAAATCCGAATATGGTGTACAAATTTTTGCACCTCATGTTTGCGGTATACCATCTTTTCCGCAAGTTTATTGTTTTCTGTTTGGTATTAAATTAATGATTACGATCCATTTGTTACATCTTGTGATCCGTTTATCTGGCAATCGCCAATGACAGTCAGCAGGGTTTAAGAACATCAGTTGTTCGACCTGTTAGTCAAATGCGTTTTGCTAAAATATACTTTTTCACTTTTTTGATCTTTTGGAAAATGTTGTTTGTACTGTATTTAGACCCCTCTACCAAGAAATTTGATTTACATGCACACGTATAAAAATTGCGGTTTTATCCAACGCAATCATAGGTTTGAACGTTGTTTTCAATTTAGACTTGTATATATTATATCATATTGTGTAAAAAATAGAGCCATGCGTTTTTTCATGGGTGTAGGAAAATACACACCTAATATGTCTTTGTATGGTGACATGTGCTGGATGCCATGCAAAATCAAACAGTGGACTAGTAATTTTAGAAATTGGACAAGATTAAATAAAATGAATGATGTTAGAGTAAATAAAAAAGTGTATATATGGGGTAACACATGTAAAAGAGTAAAAAATTGGCATTTAATTTTTTAGAGTAAAAAATAAGTTTAAAGAACTTGATATGGAATATTTGTGTAATGGTGCTATTTTAAACAAGGATTTAATTTAGAATATAGAAAATGTATCTTTTGAAAAATTTAAGGAAGAATAGTATGACAAAATTATGGCAAATGATAAAAATAAATTACGTACATATAAAATGTTCAAAAATGTATATGGTGTAGAAAATTATTTGATTTTTAATATACCTGGTAGATACAGGAGTGCTTTAGCAAAATTTAGATGTGGTGTAGCACCCATCAAAATTGAAACTGGTCGTTACGAAAATATTGATATTGAAAATAGAGTATATTTTAACTGTACTGATGACGTTGAAGATGAAAAACATGTTTTGTTAAACTGTCCTGTATATTCAGATATTCGTGATGTTATTTTTAATCATGCTAGTATTGTTGATGAGAATTTTTTACATATGTCTGATAATGAAAAATTGATATTTCTTTTTACAAATGAGAATATGGTATTTTATGCTGCCAAAATCTGCAATGAAATTTTATAAAAGCGAAAATGTATTTTATACTCATGATAGTTGACTTGTATTTGTATTATAATTTAAGAAAAAATGTTTTATAGACTCTCATAACTCTTTATAGCGTGGCTCTTGTTGTTAACTTGTGTTTTACTATGCTGTATATTTTGTATGTAACAAGTGGTGAGAGAGACTTTGATAAAGTATGTGTCTTGTCTTGTTTTGTCTATGTAAACAGGTCAGCTCCCAAAGTGAAATATAACGTTTTGGATATGTCAGTGACAATTATCGACCGATACTTTCGTTGAGGCATTTGTTGTATTCAAATTTCTATCATTAAAGCAGCAAGTTCCTCAGTGGAGAAACTGTTTTAAAAAAGGACACTCCCTGCACGTGTTTCCAAATTAAACCTTTGTGGGTTTTCTGCGCTAACAAACATATGCCGTATGAAAAGCTAATTTTTTAGAAGACTGCTGCCTACCTTCAATAAAATGTTCTTACCTACTTACTGACGGACTCAAATTAAACAGTTATTTGGTAAATTGACTAAAAAGAGACTTGCTAAATTCATTCACAAGTATTTAGCAAAGAACAGCTCTTCAGGCGTCCTGAATACCTCAATGTGTATTAAGCTATTCCCTTAATAAAAGAAAAAAAAACCCGGATATACTTGTAACTAATCTACAGCGATTTTATACTTCAATGTTACCGTGAAAAATTGACAAGTAAGGATGTACTTAGGTCAGGTTTAGGAATTATTTTTTTTTTTGTAATTTATTTTTTTTTTTTTTTTTTAAAACACCAAGCATTGTGATACATAGATACATAATTAATTTATAATACATATGTTAATATTAAATTTTTCAATAACAGTCTAGAGTTAGGTATGCTAATTTTATATACATATATATATGATAATTATCTACTAGATCATACTCATCATTTATCACTCTGGAATAGACTACATGAATATGTTGATAAAGTTAATGATGTCATCAGCCTTCTCCTCTTGCCACATGCATCACTGTCAATACTATGATGTCGAACATGAGAGGTACCAGGAGAGGCCACCAGAGATCATTAACAGATAAGGGTCAGACATGACATGTTGGACAGAATCACAAAGTAAATAACCACAGTAAATAACAACCAAAGTCAAAGGGAGACATTTTAAATACAATCAAACAAATACAAGTATATCAATATATATATAACAATATCAATAAACATCATAGCGGAGACATATAATACAATATTATTATATGTCTCTGATCATAGATAGCAATTTATGATGCACACAAATCACTGTCCAGTTGTGATGTGCATCAACATATTTTTAATTCTTCATAAATTATTATAGAACCTTACGTGAGTACAAAAAAGATAGATCTCCCCTCACATATAAACTAAGTTTTTAATCAATTCCCATTTACTATCAAATTTCTGTCTTGCTTTAAGTGGTCTGTAAAAGGAGGTAGGTATATTTTCTATTTGGTAGGATTTTTTAATCATAGCTATCGCACCTGTAAGAGTCGGTAATGAAGTGTTAAAGCGACATGTAAAAATGTAATACTTAATCAGAAACATCCCAAGACTCTGACCCAAGAACAATATTTTTCGCATTAAATATTAGAGTTAAATTATATCTAAGTTGAAAAAGTGCTGAAATTTCCAACCATAAATTTCTAACTAAAATACATTGCCAGAAAAGGTGACTTATAGTTTCTTTAGTTTCATTACAGAAACTACATAAGTTAGTTTCTTTTAACCCATATTTCTGCAATAATGCATTTGTAGCGAGAGTTCTATGCAAAATCTTAAACTGGAACATACTAAATTTGTTGTTTTTTGTGCAACAAAAGGGTAAACTATAAATGAAATCCCAATTTTCTATATGAGTGCTTAGTAATATAAAAGAACTTAATAATTTTGGGAAGTATTTATGTATTGCCGAAAAAATTCGTAATCGTTGAATGTGTATATCATACTTTAATTAAGATTGTTAAATTGTGCTAATTAATGTCATGCTCCTACATTTGTTTTTAATTGTATGAATTGTATATTAATGAATTACCTTATTGTAATATTTGTTGCTTACTATAGTTAATGTAATATTTATTGCACTTGATACCTATAAGCTGTATTGCTTTTGGAATAAAGAATATATATATAGTTCTTTACACATTTTGTCTTCTTGTTTTGTAGGACGTTCTGCATACATCGACAAGAATTTTTTATGAAAGAATTGACATGATTTTTTATTTTTTTTAATAAATTCAAATTTTTCATTAGATATGTACATTATTTTCTCTGAAGCAGTGATTAGATATTTCCAAGCTTTTGGTATCATATGAAGTATAGAATGGTTTTCCAGGAAATTAATATTAAGATTATATTTTCTGCAGAATTCCTTTAAAGTAAAAAATTCACTGTTCTCATCAAGTAAATCACTTACAAAGAAAACTCCTGATTCAACCCACCTCTGGTAAAAGACAGTTTTATTATTTATTGTCAAACTCTTGTTTAGCCATATGGATTGTTTCATGATCCCTTCAGCAGGGTCATTAGTGACAGTGTTTAGGATATTCCAGTTTAGTAAAATGTCTTTCCAAAAATTTTTAAAATTTGTAGAAATCTTTTGGATACCATCAGGGGTCATCAAACATATTTTGTCTGCTCCAAATCTGTTGTATTGATCTATTAACAGTGTTTTCCATGGGGATATATTCAAGGGGTCTAAAAGTTTATTTATCCATGTCATCTTTAGTGAATAACAAAAAGATTTTATATCTGGCATTTTCAACCCCCTTTTTCATATAAACCTATCATAACTTTTCTTTTAATCTTATCCTGACCACAAGAAACTAAAAAAAAATATTTTGAATTTATTTTATTTTATCAAACGGTGGGTTTGGCAAAACTGTCAATGACTGAATTAGAATAGGTAGAGCTAATGATTTAATAACAGTGATCTTTCCCATATATGTTAAATGTCTATCTACCAAGGAATTAAGTAAGCTCTGTATTTTTAATTTTTTTTCCACAAAATTTACCAGCGTTTTATTTTCACTGATCAGATCAAATTTTATTCTTCAAAGTTTAAATTTTCCTGAATAATTCCAGTTCAAATTTCTTGTAGTTGTTAGTTTATCCATCGAGTGAATCTTTGAACCAATCCATATGGCTTCAGTTTTATCAAAATTAGCCCTTAGTCCAGCACACTCAGATAATTTTTCTCTGTATATAAACATTTTTCTAAAGATTGCTCATTCTCATCAAATAAAAGACATGAGTCATCTGCATACTGGCCTAGTAGATATTCTGAATCATTTATTTTCATACCATTTATCTCCGGGTTATTTTTAAGTGCAGCGCTCATAAGTTCTAAAGATAATATAAAGAGATAAGGAGATAAAGGAGCACCTTGTCTAACACTCCGACCAACATTAAAAATTGAGAGCAGTGTCCATTGTTTATAATACAGCTCTGAGATTCTGAATATAAGGTCTTGACCCATTTAAAAAAAAATAGGACCAAATCCTAAATAATACAGAGCCAAGACTATAAATGGCCATTCAAGAGTATCAAAAGCTTTCTCAAAGTCTACTAAAAGTATAAGACCTGGAAGATTATCATATTCTGCCTTTTCCATAAGGGAGCTACCATTTTATTTTTATTGGGGGGGGGGGGGGGGTATCTAGGATTTTCGTTGTAATCTCGGTCCTGACTTTTTATTTTTCACTTTATTCTGTCCTGCCTTTTTTTTTATTAGTTTATCCTGACTTTTTATACATAATTTGCCAAGTTGCTCATCCTACCTTTTTGTTTTACTCAAAACTTCTGTCCTGCCTTTTTTTCAAATTTCATCCTAGCATCAAAAAATAGATTTGTATGTTCTTGATGAATAGGATTTGTTGGTGAGTACAATTTTTCATAAAATGATTTTTGTTCATCTAAAATTTCACCTTGATTAAGAATTTCCTCTCCATTATCCTTTATTAATTTTAGAATTATTTTCTTATTATAATTTCTTTTTTCTAGATTACTAAAAAAGTTAGTACATTTTTCACCTTCTGCTACCCATCTTGCATTTGCTCTTGCCATTATACCTGTTTTCTCTCTGTGTTGAACAAGTTCATCTTCTAAAATATTAATTTCTGTATTTATTAATTCTGAGGGATCTGTTTCATAATTTTTACGTAATTTAGCTAACTAAAGTTCTAAATCATTTTCGGTTTTTGTGTTTTTCTTTTTTTTATATAACTGGCATATGATATTGTTTTTCCTCTTATCATACATTTTAAGAGTTCCCAAAACATGTGTGGGTTTACTGATAATTCTGTTTCTATATCATTTCCAGGCAGAGAGTATTGATTTATAGTTTCCCTAACGCATTTTTTTAAATTCAATTACATAGACCATATCATGTAGTAAGCTATTATTAAATTTGAGGTAGGGCCAATTTCCCCTGAAATTTTTTCACAGAAGGGCCAATTTCAAAAAGTGCTGGATGAATCAAATTTACGATAAAAACATGAAATAAAAATGTTTTTTGGTCAATATCTCGATTTTTATGTATTATGTTATGTCTGGAAAATAGTTAATTTAACCTCCAAAAAAGGATGAAAGTCAAATATGCGGAATTTACCGTGTTTTTTAGGTTGGAAAAACAGGGAATCCCCCTAGAAGGACACTTCAAACCAAAACAAAGTTATGTTTTTTGTTGTTGTTGTAATTCATACAACTTTTCCCCTCAAAAATGAAATTGGTACAGTGTGTCCTTAAACCTAAAAAACAACTTTTTTTAATAAAAAGTGGAACATCACTAAATTTTACCTATATAGCTGCTTAATATCGACTATGTATCCAAGAGTCGCCGTAGCTCCATCGGTAGCGCTTAAAACTGTAAATAATGGATTGCTTTTTAAGATGGAGTTCAAATCTCACGCTAATTTTTCTCATTTTTTGTTGTTGAAATATTAAAATGTTATGTTTCTATCACATTTTTTCGGATGTTTGTTTAATTCAAAGTGTCACACTGAAGTAGCTGCTTGTACATAATTAATAACACGAGAATTGATTATATAGCAATGAAGCCCAAATGTTGCCCAGTGTGTGTTATACACATAACGAAAAAAGGCCATAGCAGAAAAATTTCAAAACAACAAAAATATTTTTTCTAAATCTTGAACAAGAACGTTTTAGAAAATGGTATGATATGTAACAAATGCAGACAGTAATTTTATCGCCAATCCACCAACTGTGTAGTAAGATACTAGTACTGGCATTGTTACTAGTACATTGTACCACCTCCCTACACCGGAACCTAAGTCATCAGAAAATGAAACAACACCACAGAAAAAATCAATTACACTACCAATCGTGACTGTAGGTAAAACATTAAGAAAGTGTTGAATCTGTATCACAACATAGGGTCGATCCATTTGGTACAATGTCATGCAGAAAAGACCAGATTACATGTGTTTGTTACGCAAGCCATTCTAGTACCAACTGGTGTAAGCTGTTGTCCGGTTCATATAGACGGTAAACCTTAAAAGCTGGAACAGTGTATATATATAGATACATCCAGATTGGGGAAAACAACATCCCAGTTAAATGCGTCCGATATTTTTTGGCTTCTTGGCATTAAAAGAGACCTATCTTCATTCAGATTAGCTGATTTATATCAGATAATTAGATTATTAAATGTTTCTTGTATTTACATTTATCCCCCTTTTTTAGGCGCCACTTAGGGGCATTCAGTTTTTCGGTCTGTGCGTCCGTTCGTTCGTTTGTCCGTCCGTCCGTCTGTCCCTTCGTTCGACGTCCGTCCGTCCCTTCGTTCGTCCGTCTGTTCGCTCGTCCGTCTGTCCCGTTTCAGGTTAAAGTTTTTGGTCAAGGTAGCTTTTGATAAAGTGGAAGTCCAACCAACTTGAAACTTAGTACACATGATCCCGATGATATGATCTTTCTCATTTTAATGCTAAAAAATTGAAAACAACACGTTTAATAATTTCATGCGTCCGAAGCGCTAAATTATAGTTTTTATCCCAATTTCATGGTTCACTGAACATAGAAAAAGATAGTACGAGTGGGGCATCCGTGTACTATGGACACATTCTTGTTAATATTTTGTTAGTTTTAAGTTAAACAAAGCTGTGAAATACATGTACGCTACAAATCACCTACCAACATTAACACGCTAACTGAAGCACCATGTTTTTTATAATACAAAACTAATTTTGAATATCTATTAGTTGATAATTCATATTTAAATGCTCCTCAGGGGCATTTACAAACAAAATCAATATTGGTTTTGATAAACAAAAAATCAATAGTCTTGGCCTTGATTATTGTAGGAATACCTGTTCAAGGTATGAAAATTGATGATGTGACGTGTTTTCATATACTATAATTAGTATCTATCCGGCTATTTAAAAACATGATTTACCTAGCTAATCAAATGAAAAAAACTCACGGGAAAATGGCCCAACCTCTTTCCAGGTGCCTTTACCCTTTAATTTGATTGTAAAACTGTAAGGCCAGGTACACTGGAGAATGATCAGACCTATAACTTATATCCATGTCTACATTTTTAACAAATGGTTCGAGGTCAGAAGAAATCAAAAATTAATCCAAACGGCTTTGCTTAAAGCCAGGTCCACGCCATGCAAATCTTTTAGTATCCGGATTTAAAGCTAGCCATATATCAACAAGGTCCAGGGACTCTATCATATCTAAAATGTTATCATATGCTCTTATATTGTTTTAGCAATATAGTTTGAGGTGTCCTTATCAAAGTCTTGCACCACATTCCAGTCTCCAGCCATAATTATGGAGCTATGTTTTATACCAAATACTAGACATTTTTTTATTTTCAAAAAAAGTTGGAGAGTCCCCATTTGGACCATATAATGCCACAAGAGACAGTCGATAATCTTGAATTGTCATATCTAGAATGATAAAATTGCCTTCCTGGTCCTTTTTTTTCTAGATGAATAATAAATGTAAAACCATTTTTTATTAAGATTGCTATCCCTCTTGAACGGCTGGAGCCAGGGCTAAAGAATGCCTTATACCCCACTCATGTACCCACTGTTTTTCTTTTTCTTTAGTACAATGTGTATCTGTTAATATAATTATATCATATGTTTTCCTATATCTTGAAACAAATCTGTTCTTTTCACCGCCTCTGACAGACCCCTACAGTTAAGAGCACCTATTTTCAAACTAGTCATTTATCAAAAATGTTCAATAGATGTATTATGTAATTCTATCCAACAGTCAAATGTTTTCAGTATACTATGATGGTATGTCATTCCTGATTTTTTAAAACATTATTATTATTATTTATTTATTATTTATTATTACATAGCTTTTATAGAGCGCCTATCTAATAAACATAATACTCTAAGCGCTTAACATATAAAATTGAAGGAAAATATATATCACAATGCATACAATAATAGCAAATATATATATATATATATATATATATATATATATATATATATATATATATATGAACATAAGAATGAAACAGAAATTAAATAGAATAATGATGTAAATTAAAAGCATTGAAAGGGGAAATATATATCACAATGAATACCATAAAAACATATTAGAATATAACAGTCAACCAAAATTAAATAAAATAATGATGAAAATTATAAGTATTTACATTCCCTGCGGTATATACACAAGTAAAACCTATAAAAAATTGCATTAAAGGATTTATTCAATTAGCTAAGAGAAAATATAAGGTAGAAATTTAACCAGTAAAACACAGAGAAAAAATAAATACAACTGTCTCTTAAATAAAAACTTTAAAACTAAAAATTTAAAATTTAAAATAAAATAAAAATAAAAAGGCCCTATCAATTAAACTGTTAGAACAATAAATAAATATCACAGGTCTTGCACATCACAGTACGCCAGTCTAAAAAAATGTGTCTTTAGATCTTTTTTAAAACGAGGAAGCGGTTGTTCTTTCCGTAAATGAATTGGTAGGTCATTCCAGAATGTAGCTCCAGCTCGGCCGAATCGCCTTTCACCGTATGTTTTAGTGCGGACATCTCTTGGTTTCGTTATGAGTCCTTCATTTTCTGACCTAAGTATTCTAATAGGAGCGTATGGTACAATCAGTTCTTCCAAATATTTAGGTGCTTTATCGTGTAATGCCTTAAAAAAGTACAGTAAAAGTTTAAATGTGATTGGTATTGCACGGGGAGCCAATGCAGCTGCATCAGAACAGGTGTTATGGAGTCAAACTTCCCTTTTCTTGTGATAAGTCTAGCTGCTATGTTTTGAACGCGTTGCAGTCTTGCTATAGTAGAAGAGTTTACATTATATAACAAAGCGTTCCCATAGTCTAATCTGGAGGTGACAAGAGAGCAGACTAGTGTCTTACACGCATTTTCAGTGATATATGATCTAATGTTTCCGATGGTTCGAATCTGGTGGTAACATGATTTTGAGACGGCTGTTACCTGCTGTTCCATACTCAAGGTCTTATCAAAGAACACTCCCAGATTCCTAACACAGTTCGCATTACTTAAAATAGTGTCATCGAAGGGTAACTCATACTTTGATAACTGTTTAACTCGATGTTTCGGAGCAAAGACGATGAGCTCTGTTTTTTCCTGATTCAGTTTCAGCATATTTGAAGTCATCCAGTCGCTTATCTGTGACAAACACGCTTTCAAACGGTCGAATAAATCGTCCCAATCACCTTCCGGTTTAATCACTTGATATGCCTGTGTGTCGTCGGCATACGAGTGGTATAGCATTTTATGTCGCCTGCATATTTCACCAACAGGTTTCGACAAATACTGACAAATGAATAATATCATAGCTTTAGACATCTGTAAAAAATATATAAAGTATTTAAGATCACACTGGGCTTGGTAGCAATTCAGGATTTTTAAATGAATATCTCCCCACCCTCTTGAATTCCCTCCCCTTTTAATCCCCCTTTTTCGGGTCATTCTATGTAGTAACCAAATTTGCAAGACCACGAATAAATTGTTTAAATTTGTTGAGTTGTTTCGTCCTGGTATGATAAGAATTTTGAAAACTGATCTGCTAATACATCATTTTCTCCTCGTAAACTGTAGAAAACTTTAACAAAAAATAATTTATACAATTCCCCTGAATCTCAAATACTGCGGGTACAACATAGTACAAAATTCTCTTTATAGTGAATGTGCAAAGTATACAAGCCACTAAACTCTGAGGGGCATGATTTAATAACTTATAACTATACAGTGAATTTTAGACAAAACAATACATGTAAAACATGGACAATACACACATGTATACAAACCTTTACTACTACACATGCATGAGTGACAAAAAAAAAATACAAAAAAAAATAAAATAAAAATAAATAAATAAATCCTAAGCATAATATGCAGCAAGCAAATAAACATATCAAGCAACATGCTATCACAAAACTAAAGCTTAAAATAAAGCAGCAAAAATATAATGCAGTTAAAAAGATCAGCATTTCAGTCAACATGATGACACAAGATAAATAATGCAATTAAGCACCAAAGCTCTCAGCATGCGCAACTTTGGTCTAAGCTGCCATTCAATGTAGGAATTAATTTTGAGAAAGTTCTAAATGTTTCTAGTTACTTAACTATAATGGTTTGGCAGCTCACTCCAAAATTGGAGGCATAAATAAATGAAGACCATACCTTGTAATTTATCCACATTCTGATTGTATCTAAAACAATAGGAATTTTTGTCAGATGTTCGGACTCCTTGTTTTTTTTCCTACGATACAGGGTAAAATATTTTGCCCCATAACACCCCTTTTTCTTTTCATAAAAGACTTCAATAGCTCATAAAATTTTATTTACCAAAATTTAAGCATATTCTAGATTTCTTTTCTTTCGATTTGAGACCCAAATAATATCAATGCAACTATAAGGTAAAAGTCCGAGTCAGCCTTTTCCCGCCATTTAAAAAAATAATAAATATCTCTTAAAGGAGCTCCATAACCTATCTATATATTTTTAGCTTATTTTGTTCCTTAGATAATGCTCTTCTGACTTATAGTATCATTTTAAATTGTAGGTTTTTTTTAATTTCACCTAAATACATCCTTAAACAAAATTGTGTTATCAATCGTAAAATGTTTTAATCACAACAAAATATTTTTTTAAGGATAGAAAATTTGTTTTAAATTTTTTCAACTATTGACCTTGTTCTATCACTTGAAACTTTTAGCAAATCAATTGAATAACTAAACAAGAAGAATGTTAAGCCTCTAGGTCACCTTTTGATCCTCGTAATTAGGAAATTAATTAATTAATTGATTAATTAAAAGTCCATATTTAGACACCTACTGATAAGTAAAAATCCTCTGCCAAGGTAATAAAGATCAAACAGCATGAAAATAAGTAACTATTATCCCTCCACTCAGATTATCAACAACTTGGCCATGCAGAAATACCACCTGGTGTTTATAAATTGATAAACTATTTCAGTTTAAATATTAACATCATTAAAAAGGTATTGTGAATCCCCGGTTTTTAGATTTGGAATTTTTATTACATATTTCAAGTTGTAATGCAACTTCATTTATAAACACAATCAATATTTTTTTCTCGACTATTGAAGAAATATTTTTTAATACCAAATAGCTAGACAATTTACCGCTAGTTATTCTCTTATACGGACAGGATCCATCCCCCTGAAACCTCATTGTTGTATTTCATTTTATTTATTTCAGTGTGCTTATTTTACATTACTACGCTCTTTTATAGGTATGCTAGCATGTGTTATTTGCTTTGCCATGTTTGTGCTCTGCTTAATTTTTATTGTACTTATTTTTTTTAGTTTGCTTGCATGATTGTGTGTTTTTTTTTATGTTGTTGAATATGATGTAAAATGTATGTATTCGGTTAAAATCTCTTTAACATTTTTGTTTTGTAGTTGATATCTATGCCGAATTTAAATAACGTTTTCGTATTTTCGTATTCGTATCTCACCTCACTTCATAATCTCTCGTCCTGAACATGTATGGAATACATTGTATTTACCACTGGACGTTCAGCAACCAACAATCAGTCAATCGTATCCTCCTTTTTTTCAAATGAAACACTCTATTATTCACTTCCATTCTGAAACATTTTTAGCAAGAAATTAAGAATAATACAATTTATCTAAAAAAAAAAACAGTGCTCCCTCCCAATACACATACAAAATGATAAAGGAAGTTTTCAACAACCTTGACACCATATAAGCCTCGCACGGTCGATTGAGTGCCTTTTCATTTCCGTAGCTTATTTTAAAATTTTGTCATATAATTATTTTATCTTGACTTCAGTTTCTTTTTGAGAAATTGTCATAATAAAAGATGAGCTACATGTATGAAGGAATAGCGAAAATCTCTGGCAGTGCTTTTTCATCCGAGATCAGGATATAGTTCGTATTTTTCTTCTTCTCTGTCTTAGCCTCCTGTAAGTATCAGCACCTACATATGTATATACCCTTAGTAATCTAATTTGATAATGTACATCACATACATATAAAATGAAAAAAAAATATTTTGTTTTTGCATGGTATATATACAGGGACTCGTTTTATTCTTTTAAATGATCTCATAAAGAATTTAGCAAAGGATGTTTATATTGAGAAAAGCCTTAGACGTTAACTTACGCAGTGTTCGTCACTTCCGAGTGATTTTTTAACGCACCAAAACTGTGTCCGGATGAAGCGTTGATTGGATTAACAACAGGTAAGAATAGTTTTGAACTTTACACGCAATTATCTCCTCTACTATTAGTGACAAAATTGCATAGTTGTTTTAAATTTAGTAATCAATTATGTCGATGTTTAAGATTCGAATCATTTGTTATGAGCGTTTTAGTACCTCTTTAAGTGGCGTTTGTGATACTTTATTTTGTGATTTGATTTAACTATCTTTTGCAGTTGCGTTTCGATTCATTCCAATTATCCTCGACTGTGAGCGATTGACATATTGCGTGTTTTTATTGTTAAGGCCGTATATTGACCCTCAGGTGCTTTGTTACTTCGTGTTGCTGAAATAACAACTCATTCACCTTCGACCAACTTTTCTTTTATCATACTAATTATTGACTTGACATGCTTGACGTTTGTTTTCTTTTGTTTCATATAACTAAAGCCATTGCATCTATCATTCTTTTGTTTCCCGTTTATTTGTTCGACTTCTCTTGAACTGAATTTTAATGTGCGTATTGTTATGCGTTTACTTTTCTGCATTGGCTAGAGGTATAGGGGGAGGGTTGAGATCTCATAAACATGTTTAACCCCGCCTCATTTTTGCGCCTGTCCCAAGTCAGGAGCCTCTAGCCTTTGTTAGTCTTGTATTATTTTTATTTTAGTTTCTTGTGTACAATTTGGAGTTTAGTATGGCGTTCATTATCACTGAACTAGTATATATATTTGTTTAGGGGCCAGCTGAAGGACGCCTCCGGGTGCGGGAATTTCTCGCTGCATTGAAGACCTGTTGGTGACCTTCTGCTGTTGTCTGTTCTATGGTCGGGTTGTTGTCTCTTTGACACATTCCCCATTTCCATTCTCAATTTGATTATAGGGAAACTGTAGTATTTATTCTTTCATAGGCGACAATACTAACATTTTCTAAATTTACAACTTTTTATAATAAAAACCTGGGCAAAACAGTTATGTGTGATATTAGTACTTTATCATTTTGTTTTAGAAATTGAATTCATCTGGTAGCATGACCATTTTCGAACGGAGCTTGTTTATGGTATCCATGCCCACTGTCATTTGACATCAAATTTTTGAAAATTTGGAAGCCTTTTTGAACAATTCTTTAGAAAATATTTCAATGTGTTTCAAAAATAATATTGTAAATTTACACACTGCATTTATTCATAAATAAATAAAAAAATATATATTATGCCCTCAATTCCAATCACAGCGCTCCAAAGTTGACTTCCTACACCTGCCTTGGGTATACAAAAGGCCAACCTAAAGCCGGGAAAATGGAATACTACTTTTCCCTTAAGCTGTACAATAGACACCCACTAGTAAACAGTAGGAGATTTGTTGAAAACATGTTAGGCCACTTTTTCGTGAATTTTAAACTAAATGACTGGCTTCATAAAGTTCCGAGACAGGTTTTAACTCGACTTAATCATAGACCAACAATTTTTGCTGAACAACATTTTGCGTAATTATGCTAACAGATAAAAACAGAATAATTTAATTTCAATCTGAAAATGGCTGAAATTGCAAATGTTTTTTTTGCGCCATAAATCGGTTAAGAAAAATCAAGGTAATCGACAAAAACTGAGGTAATCCCAAAATTATTTAAACTGCGTGCATCGACAGGGTTAGAATCTCCTGATATGTCCAGTGGTGGAGAATTGGTAGCAAATTAGAATAAATAGATACTCCAGTATTAAATCACAAAATGTACAAAAATGTGGAATATGTGATATAGTCAAAATTGGCCAGATGTTTTTACCAACTCCAGACAAGGAATCAGGGCTATCCATGATATATATACATTCCTTAATTTGGAATGACTACCAAGGATTAAATTTTTGTTTTATTCTATTTTAAGGCTGTACAGTTCTCCTTAGTTGTTTCCCTCCTCTTTATTCAGACTCTGGTGAATTGTTACTTGTACTTGTCTTATTCGCAGTCTTACCATATCTCCTATGTCATGTACTCATTTGCATTGTTAAAGAGGCACTATCTACGAGATATATAAAAAAAATCTAAAATAGGATTTGTTTTGTTCTATCATTAATGAAAGTGAAAAAGTGAAATAATTATTCTCTTTTAGCAGCCAGTATGGTTCAATTTTGTCAAAATAAGCTAAGAAACATTGATGACGAATTATTCACTTGCAAGTGAATAATTCGACCTCATTGAATACATATTCATGTGAATTTCAATTTAACCCCTTAGCTAGAGATGGATAACGCATGAATTGTTCGTGTAAAGTTATTTAAAGGAAAAGAATGTCAACATTGAAAGTGAAACAACAGTAAATCATTTGATTGACTGATTCGATCCACAAAAATAATTGATATACAGGTAAAAACGATGATAAACATATATTTTTAATCTATAATACGAAATTAAAAAAAACATAGAAAAATCCCATTTCACGAGTTCGCTTAATCTATTTATATCTATATTTATGTTTACATCGCCTATATGGTCATCGGACGACTTCGGAGGTCAACTCGATAGTTAATTAGATGGCGTGTAGATTAAAATACACACGAAACGAAGCTACATATTATCGAGCCCATGCCCTGTTAATTGTTTATTTTAGACTTTTAATAGTTTGGATAAATGTTTTACATTGTTATAAATCAAATATGAGAATTTGAGTCAAATCGGTGAACATGAATTTGACAGCTATAGTCCGGCCGATCGGTGAAAAAATTGCTCAAATAATGAGGAAAGCACCAAATTTTGCATGATGGTACATTTTTGTGTACTGAGCAGTATTAGCTATGGACCCACCCTCAAAATTTTATATGGCGGCTTATTTCAAGATGGCCGCCATACATTCTAAAATATTTTCCAGTATTGCTCAAACCACAGCTGATTTGATGCTGGAAGCACAAAATTCAACATATTTGAATGATTTGGTGTACTTAGCAAGATTTTGTTTTGATCTATCTTTGAAATTTAAAATGGCCGCTTTGAAAAATAAGCAAATATTCATTATTGAGAATTGACCTGAATTTAATCATTTTATTAAAGTATAGTGTCATTTAGTCTCTGTTCCAGTTCTGTCCTTTTGATTTTGCCTGGCTTGTCATTTCATATACAAAGTAATAGCTTTCATTAAATACTGCAGTAGTAGCTTTCGTTAAAAGCTGCAATATTTTTTGTCTTGGGTCACACATAAAAGCTGTGATTTGAGATTTATCTGCCGTAAGATATTATTCAGTGTTTATCTTATTTCTTGGGTTGCAATATTTTGCAATTTGAGATATTATACTGTGATTTGAGAACTGTATAAACACATATCAGTGAATGGGCAGGAATTGAGGACAACAAGGACAAGAACATTGAAATGGCAGAAACTGAATCACTTGGGGATATGGAGAAATCCACAACTGAAGGCACTTTAACAGAGGACAAATCAAAAATGACTATTCAACAATTGTACCAAGAATTTTTAGCAGATAGGAAATATAATGCCCAAAGAACAGCTGAATTTTACGGCAATAGAAAACAGAGCGAAACGCGAATTGATAAAATATGTGTTGGTCTCATAACGATGCAAGCTGAACAGAAAGAAAGAGGCAATGAATATAAATAATGAACAGATGGGAGCAATATCTCAGCAACTTCAGCAGTCTGAAGACAGGATAGACCACAAGGCTAGTGGTAAGCGCTTGGCGGAATTGACGGTCAGACCAATGAGAAATTCAATGTTGTAGTGAGACCGATGTACAAGCTGACAACAACTGAGGAAGGAGACACAGTTCAATTTAAAAGTGCATTTGAACAGCAGGGTACTTTCCAACAAATGGCATCTGTTGTAAGTGAATTAGTGGACAAGCGAAATAAAGAAGTTAAAATTCCTGCAATGGGCACATCATCTAAGCCAAAATTTGACCTTAACCAGTACAACGCAAGTACACCAAAAATACATAACAAACTCCCTGCCTTGGGTCTTTCCTCAATTAGTTCGCATGAACCATTAACCGCACCAACTCTGTTGAAGGAAAATTTGGTGACTTCACCTAAAGTCGGAAGTCCTATGTCAGGGCCCGTGGCCCTGCATGAGACAGTTCAAATTATTCAACAACAACCTCCATTTAAGAACATACTAGAAACCTCTAGTACTGATCAAGGATACCAGCAAATGGCTTATATGTCTTCTTACGCACATTTACCACCTACAATGAGTCAATCATATTTGTTTCAGAGCAGCACACCATTACAGAAACAATTGGCTGCAAGTGGATCCTATCAAGTTTCTCCAATGCTGACTGCAGTGCCTACTAACAGTACCATCCCTGTCGAGTCAATGGCAAATTCTTCTCCTCCCACATTTATGACTCCAATTATGACAACCTCGTCAGCTCCTGGAGCTCTAACAGGCTTTCCACAACAGCAAGCTGACTCCACTGACCGATCCGGGAAAGGGCAGAGGAAACCAAAAGAGCATGGCAACAGCTCTTCTTCAGACTCCTCTCTGTAGAGAGAAAATACCCGATGGCAAGAAAATTCTGGTGCAAGGGACCAGAGCCGAAGCCCACAGCTTCCAAAAATGCAAATATTCAATGGAAGAGGATCCATAACTTGGGAGGCGTTCATTTACCAATTTGAACGGACTGCCGGTAGACGACAATGGAAAAGCAGGAAAAAGGTGTGTAGGGTCTTAGATTGCCTGGCCGATGTTGCCTTGGAGTACGCTCGCAAGGTAAACACAGATGATGATTCCAAGGCCTTAAGAAAAGCATTGAAGCAGCGCTTCAGCAAGAAAGACGATCAGACCAGATTGGAACCGAAGCATTCCTCCGAGGATATAAAGACAAAGATTCTGCAAGGCATGTAATAGAGAGGAACCCAGAAACGATCAACAAGGCGTTAAAACAATTGATAAACCTCAATAGCCAACCAGATGGCGATATATGGATAAAAATGTGCCAATTATGCCCATCGGCAAGTCTTCTTTGCTGATGTCGCAGTTTCACCGACCGATAAAGGGAATATGAGCAGTCTTTTGGAAAATGAGGTGCGTAATCTCACTCAAATTGTCACAAAACTAGCTGATGTTATGCTTTCAACTAATCAGCGTAACCGTGGATTGGCCTATCAATATAACCTTGGACCTTCTGATCAATATAATCGTGGAAGATCACCAGATCAATGGAAGATCACCTGATCAATATACACGTGGAAGATCCCCTGAGCAATATAATCGCGGTGGATCTCCAGATAGAAATACATCCAAGTTTAATGCCTATCGACCAACAACACCCCACCAAGCCAGAGATCATATAGTCCCTGAGGACAACGGTCAGCATCTCCACGGACAAACTCCAGAAATCGCGGTTATTTCAGGCAACAGTCACCTTCATCAGGATACAGAGCAAATCAAAGCGCAACCCAAACAACGGAGTCTTTAAACAGCAATGGGTCGCACCAGTAGGCCAACGCTCGACACCCAAGTCTATTGGCCATGAAACATCACCTCATGACAAAACCGAACAGAGGCCCACGTCCTCGTCTGATATTGTCATCAGACGAACCATTGGAAAAAGCCTAGTAGTACGAGGTACTATATATGACCAGAACGTGAGCATGATTGTGGACACTGCTGCAATGATAACATTAGTGAATGAGAAATTAATTCCAGCAAATTATGAAGATTCGGAGACCGGACCGTGACGCTACGTGGTTTGGGTGAACAGCTGGTTACTGGGAAGATTATAAAGAACACCTCTCTCGACATTGATAGAGTAAACATACAATGGGATGTGTGCAAAGCGCCGTTAACAGACGATGCTACTTGGGCTAGATATTTTGGACACACTAGGCGCAGTGATAAATCTGAGTACTCCCACACTTACCATCAACAACAAAGTGATAAATGCGGCATTTGTTAACAGTGGAGGTGAGATTTCAATTAAGCAAGTTTGCAAAAAACGAACCATCACAGTTCCGCCAAACTCTGAAATAACTGTTACCATTAAAACTAATAAAAGTGCTGACCAGGAGTTCATTTTAAAACCATGGCCGCTGACTAGTTGCGTATTGGTTTCGCACGTAGTTGGAAAAGGAAATAGTTGTCCCTTAACCATTTTAAATGATGTCAATCGTCACATCCGCCTGAAGAAAGGTATACATATTGGTTACATAGAATAATTTGACGATATAGTGGGTACGGCAGATAAAAACCCGATAAGTGACGTAAGACGTGGCATTGAAGAGACACGAGACAAGGTGCCCTCGCACTGCCTCAAAGTTCAGATAAGTTACCTAATATGCCACCACATTTAACCGACCTATATCAACGTTCAATCGACTCACTTAAACCTATTTCATTCCAACCATTAAAACTGAAAGCGATTAAAGAACAATTACAATAACATGTTACATATTGATTAACATTTTGATTTTCACTATTTGTTTTTGTATATGCAGCCATATTTGCAAATGTATGCGTTCTAGAAATAACCAAAATATTTTATTTATATTTTAAATTAATTGATAACAAATTCAAGAACATGAAGAACATTTTTTATCCGAAATTATATAGAATACCTTGCGGACAATCTTGATATTTATAACGTTTTTCCGCCATCTTGAAAATGGCAGCCATATTGGATTTTTCTGAGTGGGTCCATAGCTGAAATCAAAGGGTATACATCCAAGAACTACTGTGCAAAGTCTCATGCTCTCCTCATCAAGTGAGCAATTCTGCTCTATATCTGCACCAATCAGCCGGACTATAGTACTGTAATTTTGAAGTACTGAAAAGTACTACTTTATTAATGTCCGATTTCAGAACAAACGTTCAGTACTACAAACCTACACATGCAAAAGTAGCTGTGTAGGTGAATATATGCACAGATAATTGATTATACAATTAGATGAATGTATTACCAGAGAACTAAGACACTTCGGTGAATATACATGTATTACCAGAGAACTAAGACACCTAATTGAATTTATCATCAGATAAATGAGACACTTAGGTAAACATGTCACCAGATAACTAAGACACTTACAGCTTTTTAACTGTATCGATCAAACATCCTTGGCGGCTATGAGCGTCCATGATAAAGGTAAATTTAGAAAGGCGCGGTTTTGTCAATCTTATAAAATACCGGATATTCCGTATATTTATTAACCAAGAACTTTATTTCATATTCCTGGATTGAATACTTATATCAGCTTTCTTTAAATCTGCAGGATGATATTTCATTGATAAATTATCATTGTTTTCGTTCTTCAATTATCAATAATGTTCAAATTTCTTCTACAAGGAACTGATTTTTACAAGTATTGAATAAAATGGCATTAAGTGCTAGAAACCCATCTGTCAGATTAATGGAAGACAATAGATTAAAGTTCATCAGATATTGTACTTAATGCATTTATATTTTTCAGTAATCAATGCTTTATTTACTGATATTACTTTTCAAGGTATTGACAATTGTTTGAAATATTTAATTACAGGTTTCAGACCGATTGAGAATGGATATAGCTGAAAAATAAACCCGACTAGTCAATTTTAATGTAATAATCAACTAACATTTGACGAGTTTCTTGTAACTAATAAAATTACATAACGAGAAGTGATGTCAAGCGATATCCAATTCTCACGAGTTGTTAAAACTCTTATATTGTCTTATGGAAAAATTGTACGAAACATTGTTCTTGTCTTTTATTCCTAAACCGAGTCAGCTTCCGGCGTCAAACATTGATATTACAGGATTTGAAGATTTTTGTACGCTTCAGTATGGAATCAAAATTGAGAAAAAGAATGTTTCCAACTGAAAAATGTTTGTGTTATGTGTATTATTGACTAAATCTCAAATTTTATTGCTAAGGGGAAAAAGTCCTTTGTGATTTTGAAATTCTTCATTAAACTAACGAATAACCAATCGCAATGTCGTAACATATTGCAAGACAGGCAAACCAAAATCAACGCAATTTTCGTATAATTTATGAACCTTTGGTACGGATGTAAGGCTATACATTCAATCTTTCAATTTAGCTTAAATATACTAGTTTATTCGCGATTTCCACAGTTTTATTCTTATAGTTAATGTGACTCCACTGGCAGAGATTTAGTGGTAGGTGTGCACACGCAAAAACATTTAATCCCGCCACATCTTCTATGTGCCTGTTCAAACTCAGGAAGGAGTCTGTTATTCAGAGGTTGTCATTGATTGCAGCTTGAATCGTTGTTATTCGTTTCACGTGATTCGTTTATTGTTTTATTATAAAAAAAACCCCCAAAAACCCAAAAAACAGGCCGTTGGTTATTTCATTTGAACTGTTTTACATTTTGTCATATCAGGTCCGTTTCAAGCTTACTATATGGTATGAGTTTTGCTCATCGAGGAAGGCAGTACGGTAACCTTAAGTTGATCACGTGTATATCTACATCGTTTGTTATTTAGTTTAGTTGTCCCATTTGAAATCATACCACATTTTCTTATTTGTTTATAGTTTTTATTGATTTGATGACCTTACATTCCTTCAATTTTATAAATACTGCATGGCTATGATTGCTTTATTATTTTGACACAACACTTAATAGTAGATTCAGTGAAGTGGTTTATCTACTCATAATTGAAAGTATGAACTTGAAGAATAATTTTCATTTTATATCTTATCCAGTCATGAATTTGACAAGAATAAGGGTGATAATAAAGAACGGGCATAAACAAAAGAAGGAGAAGATACCAAAAGTAGAATTAAACATTACAAGTAGAAGAAACTCTGACAATATGGTGATGGCGAGGGTTGAACTCTCACAGACATTCTTTATGTGCCTGTTCCAAGTCAAGAAACTGTAATACATTGGTTGTCGTTTGTCCATGTCTGACATATTTGCTTTTCATAAATTGTTTTGTTATACATTTGACCGCTAGTTTTCTCGTTCGAATGGTTTCGCATTTACATGTGGGGACTAACTAAACGGTACGGGTTTTCTAATTATTGAAGGCCCTACAATGACCTATAATCGCTAATATCCATGCCATTTAAACTCGGGTGGATATTTGTCCCAATAGCAATTCTACGACATCTACTTTTTTTTATAATACCATTGTTAAAAAAGACAAACAACAGTCCACAAAACACTACATGAAAATAAAAGAAAACTAGCAACACGATACAATAACAAAACACCGGAAGTGACCGGAAGTGCTCCTGAAGGGAAAGCAGATTAAGCTCCATATTTGGCACTCGTCGTTTTGCTTATTGCAAGTACATAGTTTTTTTTCAATCAATGAAAGCTGATGCGTTTGGACACTTAGAAATAAACTCATCATAGATACCAGGATTAAAAAAATTTTATATTTACGCCAGACGCGCGTTTCGTCTACAAAAGACTCATCAGTGAAGCTCGAATAAAAAAATGTTAAAAGGCTAAATAAAAGACGAAATTCAAGAGCATTGAGGACCAAATGTTCCTAAAAGTTTTGCTAATACAGCTAAGGTAATCTATTCCTGAGGTAGAAAAGCCTTAGTATTTCAAAAATTCAAAATTTTGTTAACAGTTAATTTATAATTATGAACATATCAATGATAAAAAGAGACAGTTAGTTTATAATTATGAACATATCAATGATAAAAAGAGACTTTGAACAATACTTTGACATACCCGGAAATTGTAAGTATCTTTTTCATTTACTTATTTCGGATAACCTAAATACAATTTGTTAGCTAAATTCCTGCAGTTTATCATCTTTTGTTGACAAAAACATTCAAATTTATTGACGAAAATCGTAAGCAAATTAATCATATTTCTATTCTAGTCAAATTAAATAAAAAAACATGTCTTTATTTTTCTAGAACAGAATTTAAAATTTTTGGAAAAAAAATCAAAACTATAGAAAAAGAATTAGCCAACAATTATTTCTATTCTGGACTATTCTGAAATATGGCACCGAGTAACTCATCAATGATTTCAGGCTTACAATTTGGTATGCCGGACGCGTGTTTCATACACAAAAGACTCATCAGTGACTCTTAAAATAAAAAAGTTAAAATGTCGAAGCTGAAAACAACGAGGACCTAAAATTCGGAAACTTAATGAAATGAACTTTTATCGGTATACATATTTCAAACACTTCTATCTATTCCAGAAGATTTTATGTTTACTTTGTGATGTGTATTTTGTGTTTTGTTTTCGATGTTTGACGTATTGTATTTTGTAGACTTTTCTTTGTCTTTTTGTAGGTTTGTTTTTGTCATGGCGTTAACATGTTGTCTTTGACATGAGTTTTTTTCATCCTTTTGGTATCATCCGCCTTTTTGGAATTTTTTATTTCAAAGCTCTACAACTTCGTATTTAAGTTGGCCATCCAACTGTATCGCTGATGAGTCTTATAAAGACAAAAGGCTCTACAACTACGTATTTGAGTTGGCCTGATGAGTCTTATGAAAATGACAAGCACGTTCTTGCGTACAAAATTACATCAGTTTGGTATCTTTGGGTGTTTTTGTCTATTCAAATTCACTTTCTAAATACGATTAACCCCATGGAAATTGTAGTTTCTGAAACTGTTGTTTTTATTTTGCTTTCAACTCGTACTACCAGACAAATAGATTAAACACTTTCTAAAAGTTATCATGGTTGATAGGTTATCTTAAACTGAAAATCCGATAACATGAATTTATCAGCCGGAGGGATCATAATATTATTTTTGTTCTTGTTTTTATACGTCGGTATTGAGTATTGTTAAAATTTGCAATCATTGAGGAACAAATGAGAATATAAAATTTCCTGAGTGAAACGGAAATGGAATACAACTTATCAACTTGTATCGATGAGTGTCAGTCTATTATGAAAAATAATGGTTTTTGTTAGTTTTTCTCTCGTACTTCCTTATAAATAGATTTAACACTTACTGAAATGTATTTAGGTGAATAGACTGTCATTGGTAGTATTGTACTGCTTTTAGCTCTTTGGGCGGATTGTTGTCTCTTTGACACAATCCGCGTTTCCATTCTCAATTCTATCTTTATTTGAAAATCTAACTACATGAATAAATCAGCCTTGGGGAGCACATTTCTGGGTTTGTACTTGTTTCTTACGTCGGTATTAACAATTGTTAAAATTTGCAATCATTGAGGAACAAATGAAAATATAAAATTTCCGAGTGAAACGGAAATGGAAAACAACTTATCAACTTCCTTCGATGAGTGTCAGTGTATTGTGATAAAGAATAATTTATGTAAGGTTTTCTCTCGTACTTCCTTATAAATAGATTAATCACTTACAAAAAGGTATTTAGGTGAATAGCCTATCATTGGTGGTCTTGAACTGCTGTTAACTCTTTTGTCGGATTGTTGTCTCCTTGACACAATCCGCGTTTCCATTCTCAATTCTATCTTTATTTGAAAATCTAACTACATGAATAAATCAGCCTTGGGGAGCACATTTCTGGGTTTGTACTTGTTTCTTAAGTCGGTATTAACAATTGTTAAAATTTGCAATCATTGAGGAACAAATGAAAATATAAAATTTCCGAGTTAAATGGAAATGGAAAACAACTTATCAACTTCCTTTAATGATAAACTCATTATAGATACCAGGATTAAATTTTGTAATTAATAAGTGTCAGTGTATTGTGATAAAGAATGCTTTTTGTTAGGTTTTCTCTCGTACTTCCTTATAAATAGATTAATCACTTACAAAAAGGTATTAAGGTGAATATCCTATCATTGGTGGTCTTGGGCTGTTTTCTGCTCTTTGAACAGGTTGTTGTCTCTTTGACACATTCAACGTTTCCGTTCTTAATTATATCTTTAACTGAAAATCCAACTACATGAATTTATCAGCCGTGGGGAGCACATTACTGGTTTTGTACTTGTTTCTTAAGTCAGTATTTTCAACTGTAAAAATTTAAAACATTGATGAAAAAAATAAAAATATAAAATTTCCTTCATGAAAAGTAGTGTCAGAGTTATGAGAAAAAGAATACACATTGAATTAGATGCTTTTTTAAAAAACTTTAAACAAGAGAACAAAACTTATAGTTCTGTCATTGGCCGTTAAGCAACCAAAGTCAATCAATAAAGAGCTGAAGCCGATGTATGAAAATTAGGAGATGAGGTATGATTGCCAATGAGACTATCCCACTATAATTTATTTTTAACTCCATTTAGTTATAGGATTAATCTTTTCACATCTATATATTCCCTTACAAGAATTAGGACAAGGTAGATCTCTGCTTATATCTTGAATCAACAAATACTTTAAGCAAGATAACATTGTTATATTATACAACTGTCAATGTTATTGCTAATATCAAATGCATTCATTGTTATAAAAACAAGAAGCAAAAAATGCATAATGCAACCTATCTAAAACTAGCAAAAAGTAATGTTTGGCTGATAAAAAAATGAAAACAACACGTTAATAATTTCATTCGTCCGCAGCGCTTGTCTGGATTTACCTACATCAGGAATGCTTAAAGCCAAATATTTGAAAGCCAAGAATGTATAAGAACCGACACAGTTGAAGAGCTATATTACCAAAAGGACCTAAAAAATAGCCAAATCATTCTAACTTTGCTTGAGGGAGTTGAAACCTTAGTTTCTTTATAATTTCAAAATTTATAAATGGACAACTTTAGAAAAGGTTGTTATAAATCATGTCAATTCCGAAAAATGGCTAAATGTAAAAAGAAAATCACTGTTATCACAAATGAGTTCAGCAAGTTAACACTAGATACATAATACAATGAAACAAATGTAACAATATGTCAATTTATGAAACCCCGTGAGCATGAACATCAGTTATAGGACGAATTTGATGAAAATGTATGTTTATTTGTGTGGTTTTGCCAAATAGAGGTTTACGGACTAGTGGTATATTGCAATTTCAATAGTTTACTGCTTCAAACGTATACAATGAAAAATAATCCAGAAAGAGTAAATGTAATACATTTGAAAATTAACATATCCACATCCGTATCCCTAGGCCCATGAAATATATTTATCAAATAACAGGGCATGCTTATTCGACAGATAAAAGAAACTGTGTGGCGTGCTTATGTTGATGTAACACTTTGGCGAAAATACAATCAATTGCCCCTCCACAGCAGCATGAACGGAAACTTTCATGTTAGATGTGTACATTTTACTTCTTTATAAAGTAGACTTTATGCAATTCAATATACCAATCGTTCACAGAACTTTTAGCATTCTTATGCATGATCAGTGTTTGAACGTTTGCATGTGAAGTTTTACCTGCTATTAAGGTCACCTCTATCAAGATCTGTTGGTATGCCACCCTTTCCCTTCCCGATGCAGTAATGTATACGCATTTTGAGCCTCAATTCAAGGGTCACCTCTCTCATAAGATAAGTTTTCCCTGGTATCGAGGGTGACATTTAAATGCAGGATTGAATGTATCAATGAAGGTGAATTTTTATTAGCCGGAATTTTGTTTAAGTTTTCTGTTGTAATTATTTATTGGGACAATTGACATCCATCGTCTTTTAGGGACTTTTTTACCTCAACAGGTGCATAACGAACAAATAGCAAAAAATGACATATAACATTTGTGTGTCATAATTCAATTTTTTTTATTATTACAATGAAGAGGCTATTCAATATTTATATTTGATGATAACCTTGACCATCACACATTTAAAATGACGTACATAAAACGCACTGTTCTTAGCTTATCACTCCAAAGAAAAATATTTGCATTAATCACGTGACAGATACATCTATATCTGTATCTGGGATCACATGGGGTTATAATTAGAAATAATTTTGAGCGATTTTTTCCAGTATCAATTAGTCCATGGAATAATTTACTTTGTGTGTCAAATGTGTCTTACCATTATTTATAGTTCTCATGTTGTTTTAATTACTTATTTTTTTATTTGATTTGTTTTCATATAATTGATATACTATTCAAATAAATTGTTCAATTTAGATTTGTGTGTAGTGTTTTGTAGACTGTTGTTTATCCATTCGTCGTTTTTCGTTTGTATGCCATGGTTTTGTCGTTTGTATGCCATGGTTTTGTCGTTTGTATGCCATGTTTTTGTCGTTTGTATGCCATGGTTTTGTCGTTTGTATGCCATGGTTTTGTCGTTTGTATGCCATGTTTTTGTCGTTTGTATGCCATGTTTTTGTCGTTTGTATGCCATGTTTTTGTCGTTTGTATGCCATGGTTTTGTCGTTTGTATGCCATGTTTTTGTCGTTCATTCATAGATTGATAAGTATTGATTGTTCCTTTAGTATGTTTCGTCTCTATGTTTCAGCCGTTTTCTAAAAGAAAAAATCCTCACTGCAATCTAAAAACATAGACCGAGATTTTAAACACACACCTAGATTCTTGGATAATAGTAATAGGACTATTATCATATGATGATTCAAATGAAAACAAATAGAAAAACCTGAAAACAGATATGATAATTCTATACCTTGGCCTAAAATATTACTTGTTTCATTAAGCCAGTGTTGCAACTAAATAGGAAAAGAAAAGAAGAGCTAACAATATCAAAATTCTGGACTTTGTTTTTCATCACACAACATATTTATAGAGTTTTGTTGATTGACATTTTAACAAACACTCGGTATACTAATGTGTACTTACTGTGCACTCTTATTGCCGACGCTTTTTGCACTCATAAAAAGACAAAAGAAATCGCATCTCGCCAAGCTCTTTAATTTCAATCTAATAAATGTTGATGATGTTCTTCCACATTTCACTGAGAGTTAATCATTTATTCTAGTGAACTTGATATTAAGGATACAGACTACTTTGAGAAAGATGTGCTCATGGTACAATGACTGTTCTAACAGAGTTACGAAGACAGTCTTCTTCCTTTTTGAGTTTATGTACTTTTTTTTTTTTTTTTTTTTTTTTTAATTTGATTTGTATTTCGTCAATGGATTTATGTTATTGAACACCAGTACTTTTGCCTTGAATTCAGAAGAACTTTACACCATGTGCAAACAAATAAAATTACACATGGCATAATGATCAATGTTAATATATATAGTTTTTCTTTTATTAGAGTATAATCTTAATAAAAACGTAGTTCATCATAAATAAAGACAATAATTAGATATAAGAAGATGTGGTATGAGTGCCAATGAGACAACTCTCCATCCAAGTCAAAATTTATAAAAGTAAACCATTATAGGTCACAGTACGGTCTTCAAAACATATTCTCATGAGTTTTCCTTCAAATCTTATTTTGTTGTATATCTTGCTATATTCCATGTGGTATGATTAATGAGCATTAAAACTCTGTCCGATATGTTGATTACCAGAAGAAATAAAATATGTGCAAACAGCTAAGGATCATAGCGCATACTTTTTCATTAACGGAGGTCGAAATGTAAACACAATAACTATTTCATGTAGGAAGATTTATGCAATGTTTTGTAATGTTTTTTGGCTCTCGTCGTTTTTTTTTACTTTTGTCATAGTCTATTTTCATCGGAAAAATTATTTGAGATTGCCCGTTATTTCCTCCTTCTATTTATTTCATCTTCATTTTCAACATTTTGTTCATTAAGAGTCTGAATCAAAACGCTGCAAGGAAATACAATAAATTCTATTTTAACTGTTTTATAACCATTATACATATTTTAAGTTATAAGATCTGAAAATATATATCATTGCTATTATTGACATCTTTTTATTGAAAACGTATGTTATGAGGACGTTGGTTTTTTAAGCACCATTCAGCACCTCGTCCGGCATTGTGTAAAATAATTTGAGTATTTACTATGCACAACAAATGCCACTTAAAAATATTTTGCCAGTCCATGAACAATTGACAAAACATGCAATTTAGTACATCTGAACGATATAAATTTATTGATCATATGCACCAAAATGTTACGTTTCACAGGCCGGTGAATTATTGTTGTATAAACACGGTCAGTAAATTATATATCGGATAAGAACATAGCTTGAGTCCTCTTATAAAATTTACTGACCGTGTATATATCATAAACTTATCATAGATACATGTACCAGGACTATAATTGTGTACGCCAGACAAGCGGTTCGTCTACAAAAGACTTATCAGTGACGCTCGAATCAAAAACGTTAAAAAGGCCAAATAAAGTTCGAAGTTGAAGACCATTGAGGATCAAATTTCTGAAAGGTTTTACAGCTTAATAGTGGAGTGACCAAGCCAACGAATTTTAACTTTAATGGACAATCCTACCTACAGACTAAATTATGATTTTTCGTTTAGAGAAATGTTTAAAATTTATTTTTGCCTGATCGTAAAATCGAAAAATGGTGCAAATTAAAAAAAAATTGAGGTCACCATTCGGTCGCTTAACTGTTCTTTAGTATCAGAAATGTTCACAAAACAAGTCAGAAAATAACATCTGAATTGTAAAATAGGCAAGACATTACTCCTTTAACGAAAGAAAAAAAGGAGAGCAGTTCATTTCTGTGCCATTTAAAAAAACATTGTAATCACTAAATGCCCATTTTAGGGAAATTCAGGTGAGCAACAGGAAAAAGCCAAAGGCGAAACAGGAAATGGCATTCAATTGCATTTTACTACATTACATGTACATTTAAAGATATATTTCAGAATTTTACGCAGTTTCTTAAAAAAAAATCGAAGTTATTTTTGTATCTGTGTTACGTATATACCGGTTGCCAGTGGCAAATATTTAACTAGGTAACTGAATAAAATGGTTTAAAGGAGTATTGATAGGTTATTTTTTTTGCTATGCCTATTTAGATTGTATGGTCATTTTGACATCAGCAGCCTACTATGAACCCCTCAGAAAGAATTGCCACCAGAGGACTTTAACATGCAAAATATACAACATTTTCAGAACTCTCATTGTTCATCCGTGGGTTTTAACATTCCACATAGTCAAAGCTGTATCCACTTTCCATGAATTTTACTGTTATATATTTGTACGAAATAACTTTCCCAATAATTCTGACTTTACAGATTTTGAGTTTTCGCATTCACCATCGTCTTCGTCGAAAATTGTTTGAATGAAAAATTTATTCTTACATCCCGCAGACGCTCCATGCGATAGAATACTAGTACAAGCCAAGATTTGTGTGAAGCATACACAACTTTTTTTCTAAGCTATTGGATATTAAAATAAGGTCATCTGATGACATATGTCCCTAAAAAAAAACGTTATGTGTTCTTCATTCTTCAAAACAAATGTGTGTTCTTTAAAACCAGTACAGAAATCTTTAATGCTGTCAGTGCTTTTGGATAAGACAAAATGAAACAGGACACTCACGGGAGGCCTTTCATTGGCGTTTAGTTCAATAGTTTTTATACAGTTTATGACTCTGAAGCAATCGCAAAATGCTTTAAACAAAGGAATAATGAGAGTTTCATATGTGTTAAAAAGATAAAAGCGCTGTATACATGTATACACTTCGGGCAAGCGAGGTGCTTTTCTGAATTAACCTTTCAGGAAATATGAAACTATACAAAAACTCGTCTGTTGAATTTTCATTATAAACAAACCAATCTCATAATAAATTCATACGAAAAGGCGGAAGACACAACAGGGAGAATCGTTTATAATAAGTCAACACGGAGAATTATTAGTCAAAAGAGAGATCGACACAATCATGGCAAAAAACTCAAAAGACAAAAAGTCTCAATAAGAAACCATAAGATAACATAATACTTAGGAAGACGTACCTTACCAAAAAACAAGAGTGATTTCAGGTTGCCTGGAAGGTTAAAATGGTCCTAATTCTCGTGCGGTGTCCGTAGTATTGTTCATGATAATTACAGACTCGTTGGTGATGTCACTACTGAGGAAAACATATTTTATATAACAGCCTTAATAACGTTTGACTTATGGGCTAGATATCTGTGACAAGTTGATTATAGAATGACCTCAATATGGGCAACCGAATGCCGTTTTATAACCACTGCGAAGTGTATCTACGACTTGACATCTATAATATCGCATATTGTTTAATTGCACATTCAGATATATTGAAGCTATCAATCAATAACTTGCATCTCATGTTTATCTTGGTGAACTTGAGATTAATGATACTACCGAAAGTATAAGGTTGGCTTCATATCTGGATCTTTTCCAAAATATAGACACAGATGAACAAAGTATAATCTATGACAAACGAACCAAAAAATTCCAGGATTATAATTTTGTACGCCAGACACGCGTTTCGTCTTAACAAGACTAATCATTGGTGTATACATTAAAACAGTTACAAGGCCAACAGAAAGTCGAAGTTGTAAAACTTCAAAAACCGCAAAATGGGATGATTATCATTTTCGAATTGTCAACTTTCCATTTCGGAGCAGTAACAAACCCACTGTCCCATTGTATGACGTTGACATATCTCAGTTGATACGTTACGCTCGTGCATGTTCACACCACACGGACTTCATTAGCAAGAGTGTTCTCCTTACCCCAAAAAATTGACATATATTGCGGTTACCATCACAAATTGATTTATAGATACGATAAGATATGTCCGCGTCTCAACTCACTAGCGACATGTTTTTTTGCAGTCCTAGATCTTTGTATACTAGGATAGTCGTCTAATCTGTAATTTTACCTGTGTCCTTTCCCCGATTATGACATGTTGACGCTTATCCTGTCGACACACCTGGTTTTGTCTCTTTTTGTGTTTATATGATACCCACAGCTTTGTTAATTACTTTGTTTTGTCTTCTTTATAGTTATAGATGTGTGAGATTTGAACATCGGCAAACTACTCTTATACAATATTATAAACGTAAATTTCTAAAATGCTTACTTAAAGTTAACATCAAGAGGAAATAATGGAATGATTGCAGTGGACAATTTTAATGTCATTATATTGATTTAAACTAAACGTTTCATACAAATGTTGCTTATTGGTATTAGTAGTAATTTCAGACTTGAAACATGGAAGTATCATAAGTTGGAATGTGCTTCGTAACTGTTTAATCAAATATTGTTAATTATCGGATGGTTCCTTTTAACTGATATATTTAAATTTTAAAAAAGTAAATATGTAGCAATTTAAAACCCGACCTGAAAATCGATTCGTTTATAATTTTACGTAAACTATGGTAAAGACTTACAGAAATGGAGTAACTATGTTCTGTGAAAGTCTGTATGTTATCATACTCTTAGGATTCATAGAAAGCTATACTGCAATCAGACAGCTTTCTGGAAGCTATCAAAATTCATTTGATGAAAAATACGAAGATGTAAACGCTGCTAGTATCCACTCTGAGATATCTCTTTTGGAATGTTTTGTACGATGCAGCAATGAACAGAAATGTTTGACAATTTTCTATAATCGGATAACGAAAATATGTATTTTACATTCGGATCCATTTACCTACACTGCAGTGTCAAAGACAGGTGTAGGGTGGAGATCGTATTTGACAAAAGATGGTAAGTTATTGTACATGTTTTTAATTAATTATTCTATATTATAGAAAACAGAGCAAACTTCAGAAAAATATTATTCTCAACTTTCAAGATGTCTTTCTGGAAGGTTTGGATTAGTTAAAATAAGGCGAAAACACAAATCTGTAATAAGTGAGCTTCAAAAACATTACATTGAATAAACGTGTTAAATTAGGACGAAAACAAAGGTACAAAGGTAAAGTTTTGAACTTGAGCGCCCTGTTTTTGAATGTCGTAGAAATAAATTTAACATTGCCGACAATGTACATATATCGTATATATCTCAGGGGGAGAAAGGGGGGTATGATCAACAGCATCACACAAAAAAAACCCCCAAAAAATTGACGGAAAGACAAACAGTCTACAAAACACTATACCAAAAAGTAACGACTGACAACCACAAACTGCGAGTGATATCAGGTGTTCTTAAAAGATATGCATACCGTATTCTAAATGTGAAATTCGTTGTATTGTTAACAAACAAACGGTGTCTGACAAATAAGATATTGAACATCTGTTATAACCTATTCCTGTCAAGCTGCTGACATGATATGACGTCATTCTATTTATTGGTTTCGGAGGAAAGTATGACGATTAACGGCAGGACAATGCGATTACAATAAGGTTCTGATCTAAGGGTTTGTAAAAATAAAAAGTACAAAAGCACTTCGGAAGGTTTAGCAGTTCATGATCTTAAAGTTCAAGTCTTTGTGTTTGAAATTGTTATTTGATTTGACAGAGACAAATATTAAGAGATGATTTATATCCTTTGTTTAACTGCTGTTGTCATTTTATTTCGTAAATTGCGTGACATAATTTTTATTTGATCTTTTTTTTCATTCTAATATGAAAATTTTAAATTGTTATTCTGTAATTTTTGTTTCAGAATATGGTCTGTGCCCAAACAGTTTTTTCTACTACAGACAACTACATATGTGCTATAATTTCAACCCACCGATATCTTCTAGTGTCGCTGAAATTTCTGGAGCGTGCGATAATACTAATCAAGAGCTCCTCAGGATTGATTTTGAAGAAAAACATGACTATGTCAAAATGATGTCAGGTAAAGTAGTCAAAACCCCTGATGTAAGGATGTGCGCTCATCTGTTTAAAAATAACAATCTTTTTTAATGAATGTAACGCTACACGGTGAAAGTACATAAATAACGGAACTACGAAATGAAGAAAGAGATTAAATAAATTGACTGTGTCCTTGTTTTTGAGATATAAGCACTCACAAATTTGGCGGGAAATGTTTTTTTTTTTTCTCAATTTTTCATCATCTAACATTGTCAACTTTTACTTTCAATAACTCTGAAAAAATAACAAAGACTATACAAGATTGTTAAATTTTTTTTAAAACTATATATAATAAGAATAATAAAAACATCAATAGGGGTTAGCCGGCAAATTTAATAATGGCACTACATCGATAAAACCAGAGGTTTCCTAATATCTGACAAAAAGCTAAAATCAAGAGCAGCGAACATCCTTAATATTAGTCTAAAAGTGATTTTTTTAAGGATTTGTGTTGACTTTGGAAAAATTGAGACAAGGGGTATACATCGTTGAGACAGTTACCAAACATCACAAGTGATTAACGAAAGTCAACGACTCAATAAAACGTCTTTATTATAGACTGGGGTCTTGAAATATACCAAGCTGCAAATTACATCAAACCATTACAAGTATGATGAAATTAAAAACAAGACTTTAAATCTGCCCCCAAAAAAAACTCATCAATAAAAAATTAACAAAAAACATGAAAAAGTAAGACAAACAAATAAATCTGTCATGGTACCTGGTCTATAAAATGTGGTGGCATAGTACCAGTTTTTGTTTTAAGCTTCATTTACCCTTTTCTAACCTGGATCAGTGAACTTGCAATATGTGTATAACATTGAACATGTCGTTAATCAGTACAGGAGAAAACGCTATACAAACACTGAATTATTTTGTTCGATTTGGATCATTGCATATTGGATTCCAAGATGTCTTATCTTTTTCGTAATTTTCAAACCCCGCACAAGCAGCATTTATGGCGTTTGAGATTAAAATCTGGAAATTTAAATTTGTAGGTTTCATAACAAGTGAGAAGTAGAAATTGCTTAATATAAACTCTCTAGTTATTTCATCTAAATATATTAATAACAGAAACTTTGCCGAGTATATTATATTGAAGTAAATAACGAGTTGATATGCTTTAGTTTGATATCAACTCGAGTTATTCATTTTCAAGATAATAACAACTGAGACTTGGTGGCGCTTATTTTGTCAAGTATGTATGACTCGCTTTGTGTCGTTGCATAAGTGCACACGACTTCCATTTAGGACAAAGATGTACCGTAAATGAGGATTTTTTTGCTTTTACCATAAACTTAGAGTTTAAAGTAATGGCTTGTTAAATAGTGCACGTTTTTGTTTTCAATATTTGGCAAAAGAATTAACTGTCAAAAATTAGTGTTATAGATGACTAGTTCATATGATATACAATACAAAACGTTTTAGACAAAGACCATCAGTATAACAAGTAGAAGTGAGGCGAAAGATACCAAAGGAACATTCAAACTCATGAGTCGGAAATAAACAAGTATTATTATTTTATTGTTTATAGACGATCTAAGTAATTGCAAGGAATTGAAATAAATGTAGATTAAATAGAGATTAAATTTAGGATTTATAACAGTAATCATTTCCGAAGTGATCTTTGAACAAGGAAATATAAATGAGAATAGAAACGGGGATTGTGTACAATAAATCTTCAAAGCCGCGAAACAATCCCGCACCCGGAGAAGTTCAATAAGATCATGTATCATTTGATCTGCCTACCGACTTATTATATAATTACCGTTATTGCTTTTTTAGATAAGATTATATATGTGTCAAGTTTTCGGCTTAACTGTAATCATAACACATAATGAATATAGTGTTTTACATCAGATTATTGAAAATTTTGATTTATCGTTTTATTATAATCGTTTTATTTCGGTATGTCTATATTGCCAGCGTTTACATTTGACACTTGCATCTTAATTTTCAAATAGAAGCAAAATTTAACTACACCCATTATATCCCAATATACGGTATTGTATAAGATTGTCATACAAAAATATTGTTGTTTCTAGTCTAATGCAAAGTGAATACTATATTTTAGTTATTGTTTTGGTGTAAAACTACCATTACTCCAAATTCCTAGAAGCATTGCGTTAATATTTATATAGTGACAGTTTGATGTCATAAATACGCTTTCGGCATCAAACGTAACATTGCACATTTTAGGGTTTAGTGTGCCCTTCAATATTGACCTACTCAACAGCTATAGCTAACTGGAACGTAACAATCTAGTATCACATTGCAGAATATTGGCAACCAAGTTCACGCTTTGAGCGTTCCTGATGAAGGAAATTACAGAAATGCGCTTCTAAAGCATTGTTTTCAATTTTTACCGCAATCGGTCGATAGCGCTGCTGACAGACTGTCAGTTCCCGAGTGTATCATCAGCTCAGTAGCCAGTACTTCGACATGATTTATATAAACCTTTCTGAAAGGAGTATGGGCTATAATGGCCCACAATGGCCCCAGATTTACAAAATAATAAAATTTCAACCGAGCAGATTTTTCTCCATTAATTATTAGAATATGAGTCAATAATTATAATAACACAGTTTTTATCGAACAAAAAATGTTTAATGACGTCACAATGGAAGGTGTAAATGACGTCATAATCGGGAAAATAAGCAAAAATACAGAAATTGGGATGGTTTTCATACATTTTGAACACTGCACTAATTGGAAATTTTAACATTTGGACAAGTTCATACATAATAAACTTTAGAAAAAAAAAATCTTTTTGGTGCAAGGTTGGTGCGATAGTTTCTTTTATATTTTTTCATAGCCAAGCAGAGCAATAAAACTCTAAAATTTGCCTTAAAATGCTACCTATTCTTCTGACAATGTTTAATCTATACATTCCTATGCCTATATGTATTTTACTTTTTCGCTTATGAATAGTTAACATAAATTTCTATTAATATTGTTGTAGGTATACCTAGCTTAACTTTAAAAAAGAAAGCAAAAGCAATGAACCACATACTATAAGGGAGTCAACGATAGTTTTAAGGAAAACATTTTTTTTTTTGGAAATATAAAGTTTTAGATAGACATATAATATTACAAAATTTGATCATTTCTTATGTTTTTGCTAGTCTCAATTCAAAAATCAGTGTTCGAAATGGAACACTCTTCTCTGGTATTAGGGTTGGATCAAGGATTTATGAAAAAAGAGGAGGCGAAAGAGTATAATTAAAAAAAACCAAAATATACCGAAAAAAAGATTTAAAAGATTTTATGCTTAAATTTACATACTTGGGGAGAAACATGAGACTTATTTTGTTGGATATCAAAACAGAGAGGGGGCATATACCTTAACACTAGTCCCTTTGATTGGACACGTGGTAATCAGAATTTTTGGTTAATAATGTGAGATCTGAATATGTTAAAGTACTTAACGATGAGACTCAAACACAAAACGGGTTTTAAACTAAATGCGTAAAATTCCAATTATACATAATGTATATGTTTAAGGAGACATAGAAATGGTACCGTATTTTTTTTATATGTCAATCTATAGTAGCCAAGTTGCAAGATAGTAGGTCAAACTTAACTTATAATATCACGAATGCTTTCGTCATCCAGAAGTTTAAATTTCTGTTTAATAACAACTTTATGAGCTATAAACAATATATGCATCATCATGTGACACGAATAGTCAACGGATTCGATAGATACAAAATTAGAGAAATACAGTACCCAACACAAATAAAAAGTTAAATCACAAAAATATTGAACTCCGAGGAAAATTCAAAACGGAAAATCCCTAATCAGATGGCAAAATCAAAAGCATAAACACATCAAAGGAATGGACAACAACTGTCATATTCCTGACTTGGTACATGATTTTCTTATGTAGAAAATGGTGGATTGAACCTTCTTTTATAGCGCAAAACCTCTCACTTTTACGACAGTCGCATCAAATTCCATTATATTGACAACGATGCGTGAATAAAACAAACAGACATAATAGGTAAAAAGTCAAAATAGGGGTACAGCAATCAACACCGTGTCACAATCTTAATCACAATAAAAACAAACAAATATCTAACAAAGCACAAAAAAGCATATATCACATTTAACAACCTCGTTAATTGCTTTCTTATTTTTTGTATTTTATTTATGTATGCCAAATCATCCCAAAAAGGATCGAGGGATTTCAAGCACTGGGACCGAATCGTAATTTTAACATTAACTCTGGCGTAGAATCGCGTGTTTGACGTCAGAATGTAAACGTCACATAGGTAGAGATATAAAACAATTTTGTCGTTCAAAGTATGCAAAAATAAACTGTTGACACAAAGATAAGTCTCGTCTTTTTGTAATTTTTAAAGTATAATACAATGGCAATATTTAAACATATAAAATATGCAAAACATTCAAAGTAAATGAACCGTGACTTAAGATGCAGGACCAAATAACCTGTATGGAAATTAGAATGTCAATGCTAACTGCATACTTAATACTATTGACTAATCAACACTAACCTATACACAAACTTTAACTAATAAACAATGTAAAAGTTTGATAGTCAATGATCCATGATAGGGGTGGGGCCAAATAATCTCCATGGAAAAGAAAACTTGCAAATGCTAAAACTATCATTAACTTGACATTAGTTGTTCCTCTTTAACCGATCGAATCACAAGCTTTAACATTTAAACTATGCAAAACATTCAAAGTCAAAAGACCATGACCGAGGGAGTGTGCCAAAATAATCTAAATGGACATGAGATGTGCCCACCAAATATTATTGACCTACCACTAGTGGTTCCCCTTTAACGGACATAATTACAAACTAATACATAGTTGACTCCGTCGATGCCGTCGGAAACAGAATAACTAAGTCTCGCTTTTTGACTCCGTCAAGGCGAGACAAAAAGTGTTTCTCACACAAAAATTTCAATTCAGATTCGGTTAGATAGTGGTTTGCATAAACATGTTGATAAACATATAATTCCAAATTGATCTGTGTTTGGTGGTAATAAATATTGTGTATAAGTTTTATAACATTTGGTTGAGGCAAAGTAAAGTTAGAGTGCGATAATGGCAATTTCGCCATTTTTTTTTCATTTATAAATGGCCAAACCTCTAGAAGGGTGAAAGTGACTTCACCAAAATTTGAATTTGATATGTGTTTGGTGGTAATAAGCATTGAGTACAAGTTTCATAACATTTGATTGTAGCTAAGTAATGTTAGAAAACAGAAACCGCAAATTTGCTGATTTTTCCATTAATTTTATAAAAGGACATTACTCCAGAACAGTGAAATTGATGCCACCTGTTTGATGGTTATAAGAATTGTGTTTAAGTTTCAGAACATTTGGTTGTGGCAAAGTAAAGTTAGACAATCAATTTCGGGACGTACGGATGGACAAGGGTAAACCATAATCCCTCGCCGCCACGGCGTGAGCATTAAAAACTTTAAAGGACTCCACCAAGCACTAGAGACAACATCTGTTAATATCAATAATACCTGGTATAATTATAAGAATATATAAGGTGAACACGTATTAGTTCCTGGAAAAATGTAATAACCAGCAATTTCACATTAAGGGAAATGGTACATTTTTAAAATTTTACTTCACAGAAGGACTCTACAAGTTCATTTCGTTACCACATTCTCTTGAAGAATTACAGTTGTTTGTCTGTAGTTTTGTTTGTTGATATTTCAGCATTGTTTTTTATCCTTGACATTTTCCTTGGAGCTTGTTACTTTTTTCAATGTGGATCTTGAATTATTTTTTGGTTGCAACATATTAAAAGTTGAATCTTGTAAAATAGAAACAAATTACCGTTGCTATGGTTTTGTTGCTAGGGAGAAATTACAATGATTTTGCCAAGAAATGTGCATTCCATTGTGTTATATTTAAACAGTGTATAAATGTATAATTTACTGCATGTTAAACAGGTTGGATTTCAAATAAAAATAGATTTGAGCTGTATATTGAACATTTTCAATGAGTTTATCGCCACCATTATACTGGTTGCTAGGCAACTGCATATACGAGATTGACTCAAAATGCCACCATTTTTTGAAGGTCTGTGGTATAGAGTTACAACATGACAAATTAAATGGAATTTGGGGGTAGGACCAAAAATGGCCCTTATCACCCCTTGTCATTTGCCGTTTATAAATTTATAAATTATTAAGAAACTAATGTTACAACTCCGACAGGCAAATTGACCTTAGATGGACTTGGCTAGATTTTAGTTCCGTTTTGGTCATATAGATTTTTTAAAATGTTCCGGTTCTTACACTTCCTTGGTTTTAAAATATTCGGCTATGAGTGTTCCTGATGAACGTATCTCAAGAAAAGCGCTTCGAACGCATGAAATTGATAAAGTGTTGTTTTCATTCTTTGAAGCGTCACTTATTCATATATGATGACTTCGTTCAGTGTGATAAGAGATGAATCTCTTCATTCTTCATGTGGGCAATGAATCACAGGCCACAATCAAAATAAAAATCTTTTTGGGTGTTGAAATATATAAAAAAAAAAACTAGAAGAACAGTAACATTCACCGCGCTAAGCGTCACGTGATTTTGCATGTACAGTTATGGTTATATGTATGAAGCTCAATTGGTTTTGATTTATACTTATCATGTGATACATTTTTTTTCTCTCGATAATAATATATTTTGTTTCGGTAAATATGTTGTTTAAATGACTTTTGAATATCAGATAATCACGTCGGCCGTTGACCTCATTGTGTTTGTCAGTTGCGTAGATACTTTCTTCTTAACGCATTGAGGGAGTTTACTGTTATTAAAAAAATATAAGCACTTGTGTTTTGTTCTCAATTAAAGAAAAAAAATCAACAAACTACATAAAAGCTGCGAACAAACATAGCAATGAAAATTCAACAATACTTAAAAAAAGTCAAAATCCTATAGAATCATTTAAAGATACTAATTACGATTCGACTGAATATTTCACCTTGTTGAAAGTATTATTTTTGGACGGTTTTGATTTTCAAAAACATGTGCCTCGTCAACAGATAACTATTGTTTGTGTTTAAAGACAAACGTAATTGTGCAATATTTAAAATTATTTAGAATGTGTGTATGGGTTTAGAACTCGTTAAACTAAATCTAAAAATCGAAGTGCCAAATGTAACATTTTTACTTTCGTAGATTCAATAGACCTTATCGCTTTTAGGAATCGGCGGCACTTGAACTATTGACGTCATACAACAATCACCTTTCCTTTGTTGAATCAGACAATTTGTTTGTGACGTCAACATTTTACGGGAACCTCTGTGATGTCCAGTAATGGCGGACAAATGGCGATAAGGTGTATCAATTGAACATGTTGAGGTAGATCATTACAGGAACAAAGCCAGTTAACCATATAAACGACCTTGTAAAGATGTATTTTTCAAACTTGAATTGTTTCAGTAAATCTTCTGTGTATGTTTTACTAAATGTATCATTTTACACAGTACATTAAAAAAAAGGTTACCTGCATCATATACTATACATATATCATTTTGAAGTAGAAATTGATTTCATTTTAGTTCATTTTTCTAGAAATCCGTTATCTCTTTCGACCTTATGATTTCATATGTGGAGCCACCTCTCGCCCATTGAAATTTTGGTTGAATAGTAAAGAATATGGTATATATAGAATATGTCAGCAAACTTGTCGACGAGGAGTGGTGCCACTGTCAATATTTCAGAAAACTGTCATGAATTTTGCCAAATTATGTCCAAAAAAATCAGACATAGACAAATTCACGTATGTTTATGACGTCACTAATATATCGCTAATGAAACATTTTATAAAACAAGTTTGTAGCTGAAACAATTCGGCATTTTAACATATATTTTCATATAATGTTTACAACATCATCGTGATATTATTAAAAAGATAATCACACACCAAACACTTACAAAATTTAGTGGACGGAATTTCGAACAATTGAAATTTAAAATCTTTTTCACAAACTTATGGATATTCAATATAAATCCTTTGTAGTAGGGTAAGAAATGATAATATCTTTTCAACAAACCGGATACCATTCTCCAGTACATTCTGTCAATAAATAAAACAAAAGTTATCTAACGTGAAATTGAAAAAAAAAGTGAATAAAATAGTTTTTAACAACCTTGTATTTCTTTTTAAACATACCTTTATCACACTTACTGTAAAACAGAATATTGTTCGTTGTCACTTAATCAGAGCCGTTCTTCAACACTATCAATTCTTCTGATAAAAAAGCTTGATAACTTTGAGAACTTATATTTATTCTTACTATTTATTTAAGTTATTGATACTTATATATTTCCATTGATGTCGTGAATATAAATCTACCACCAATTAAAGCGTGTATCAAAGTAAAAATATCCTAGGTAGACTTCTGTGTCATTTGGTCTCTAGTGGAGAGTTGTCTCATTGGCAATCATACCACATCGTCTTATTTTCATACTCTTGAATATAAAAGAATTCACAGTTTATGTCACGAATGTAAGATATGGTTTGTCTAATCGTGCAGGATAACGTTTTAACATGTATACAAACTACAGTCAGTAAGTTGTTGAACTCAAATAAGAAATGAATGCTTCTTTTTTAATTTTATTGGGGTGTAAAAGTGTTGACCGACGCACATTCTTTATGAGGCGCTTCATTCTAAAAATATGTGCACGATCAACATTTAAAAACCCTATCAAATTACTAAAAGAAGCATTCATTTCTTGTAATTACATTTTTATGCTTACACCATGAAAAAAAAAGGTTTTATCAAGTTTTTCTTTTATTGACCTGTGCTCTTTTTTTTGTGAAGGCACGTTTCATCATTTAGATATGAGATTAATTTTTGAACGACACGCAATTGTTGTTAGCGAATCCAACTAACGGATTCTCGTGAAACATACATGTAATGTAATTATTCACAAATATTGTTATTACTTATTACTTTTAAAGAATAATAGATAACACCAATCATTTCCATGGATTGCGATGTCCATTTGGTATGAGCAATGAATAAGAAAAAAATTACCTTAACAGAGATTTCTGTTTTACAGCAAATATTGGCAAGTTCTATCCCACTGGTATTTGTATACAAGGAACGAATACAATTGATGTAAACAATAAATGGACATTCTTCGATGGTACACCTATGACCTACTTCAAATGGATCCCAGGTGAACCGAACGGCTCAGGATATATACGTATTGACAGAAGCAAAGGTTTTGGATGGGTAGTACCTCCGATACCAAATTGGTGGACATGTACCTACATGTGTGAAATAAGAATGATTTGAAAATCGTTTAATGTCAATCAACATTTTATGCTTTAGTCAATCGTTTGTACAAAATATTGTTTATTTGACCAATTGGTAAATTTGTTGAACTCTTTTTTATTTCTTTTTTCCTTTCCTCTTTTTTTTTCCTTTCTATTAAAAACATAGAACGCTTCACCAATTTGCGTGTCATCCTTGAGCAGGGGCCATGCGTATCTTTTCTGTATTGTTCTAATTTTAGAATATGTACTGTCTGATGTGACATTTAAACATTTGTCATGTACATCTGAATACATTTTGTTCATTCTAACGTTTCGAGAGCAGACAGTATTAGTTTTATAAATATACTACTCTTCTCGAAATCACCTTACAAGGTCATGTGTCCTGACACACTTTTACCTAACGTAATAAGCTACAGTTGATTAATAATGCAGTATGTATTAGAATAAACAATATGACACATTAATTTCTATATCGTCAAGGCAAACGATAATGCAGACGTATATACTTTTATCAACCTTCCATGTAAAAACGTTTTCATACTTCCACAAATTATGGTAGTCCTCCCATTAATACGAATTAAAACAATGAAGAAGCAACAAGAGCTCCGCAGTTCCTTTGATATGGTGCTCGCGTATTTTGAACCCTTCTACCAGCTTCAAGACCCTATAGCCCGAAAAGAGAACCCCTGAGCAAATTCATTAAAGCCAAGGACCTATAATGTGGAGCCTTGGAGCGAAACAAGAAAAATAGAATATTGTTCGCATCTAATAGCTTTTGCTATCCTCTACAAACATCGAGCACCTCAAGGGGTACCACGTCAACAAAACAGCAACTGAACGAAAAAAAACTTAAGAACAAAATTACATCTGAATATGCATTCGGTGTCAAAAGTGGTTTAGATCTCGAAAATTACACCATATATTTCATACAAAAAACATATTAAAAATATGTCCTTAGTTGTTGCTTGTTTTTCTACCTTTAGCTATCGAAAAATTTGTAGTTTCTTGTAATTTGTAATTGTAAATACTTGTCTAAATTATACTTTTTATGAATTCACTGTTTAAAGGCAAATCTGAAATTCGGCTCACAAAAATATATGAGTTCATAGCATATAAAGGGAACAAAATTTAATATTTGTATTTTAAATGAACATTTGTCAGTTATGATACGTCACATGATAACCATAAAACCTAGACGCATTTACTGAGTTAAACAGTAAACTATTTATTTAAACGTGTAATTAACTTGTATTGTAATTGTATGGTATGCAAAAGTACATGAACCCATTTCTACGTTTAAGAATTACATGCACATGTCAAAACATTATTTTATTCGCATCGAATTTTTATTCACAATATTATAACAGTCTACAACAAATGACCATTCAAAAGTCACCTTCGACTTTTTATGATAGGCAAATGTTCGAGCCTTATGATAAGTTTTTATATTTGTAGATCTTTTGAACCTTTAAAACGATTCTGTAGTTTAAAATGTTTTTTTGTTCAAAATGACAAATGGATCAGACACAAGTTTTACAACTTAGTAACGTCTTCTCCAAGATTCTGTTCAAACAATAAACGAAAAACAAATTTTATGTTCAACAAAGCCCAATTAATGAATCAATTCTCTCCCCTGTATGTTTAAAATAATCTAATACAAATTTTGTCATTGTTGTGGACAAATATCGTTAATATATTATGCGCACTGTACTTGTTTTTGTTTTTATTAGCTTTTAAACTCATATACTAGATACGAATTTTAAAGTATTTTTTTATACAGTAAATTGATCTCATTGTTTATATTCTGTATCCATTATTTTATTCAATTGATGGAGAAAGCCCTATATGATAATTCGCAATCTGATATTTTAGAAACAATGACAAAAGTAATTGGTAGTTGGATCTTAACGTGCCTTTCAACAATTAAGCATATATGTGGCAATCTCTCTTAAATCGCTTACAACTATTCTTAACTCGAAGCGATTTATAAAGGGTCTACTGATGAAGACCTTTCATGTATGTTTAACTCTAGAAGTCTGCTTTGTCTTTGGATAATTGTATCATTGACGTAAACGTTGTGTTCTTGTTGTTCAGTTTCATGATGCGAACCTCAGATAAGTTAACATTAAGTGTTTTATCATTCTAAACAAAACAACCTTCTAAAATAAACTGAAAACACCACTTGGTAAAACAAATAATCACATACATATACTCATGTTATTCTTATGTTGTGCTGTAACACAACTGTCCCAGGTTAGGGACAGGGTTGGGCGCCAGCAAACATGTTTAACCCCGCCTCATTCTGTATGTGCCTGTCTCAAGGCAGAAGCTTGTAATTCAGTTGTTGTCGTTTCTTGCTGTTTATTACATTTGTTTTTCGTTTATTGTTTTGTACAGTGTGTTGTGCTATTGCCATACTGTCCCAGGTTTACGGGGAAGGTTTGGTGCCACTGTCCAAGGTTTACGGGGAAGGTTTGGGGCCACTTACATGTTTAACCCAACCAAATTCTGTTTTTGCTGGTCCAAAGTAAGAAGCTTGTAATTCAGTGGTTGTCATTTGTTGCTGTGTATCATACTTGTTTTTCGTGTTTTGTTTTGTACATATATAAGACCGTTAGTCTTCTCGTTTGAATTTTTTCAATTGCCATTTCGGGGCCTTTTATAGCTTCAATTGCGGTGTGGGATTTGCTTATTGTTGAAGGCCTGTTCGGTGACCAACTTCTACGTTATGTTGTCTCTGCTGGAGAGTTCTCATTTGCAGTCAAACCGCATCTTCTTTTTTTTATACAGTTTACGTTTACTAAAATATAGTACCGTACACCAAACATACCCAGAGACTATCAAGACGACGACAGACCCATATCATGCATTTGTTTTATTGAAGTTAAATAAGCCACGTAGATTTTCTTTTCCTGTTCTAATTACTTCTACTAAGAAATATATTTATTGGAAATTACGACGACAGACACATACGAATTATACCGTTTTCGATATTTCAGAGCTTTACGTTACCATGTGCTAAAGTCCAAACAACACGAATAGACAATGGAGTCATATCAGTATGAAACAAATATGATTATAAAACTATAGACCAGGTTAATAGTCTTTGAAACTATTGACTGGTAAACCATATTTGGAATCAATAGCCGAAATATTTTAATCTTTTTTTAGATAGAAAAAAACATATAGAGGTAATATAAAACATATAGAGGTAATATAATTAGAATTATTTCCAACAAAGAATTTTTCTTTTCTCTTTGGATAAATTACAAAGTTAGTAATGGATATATTTATTACGTTGACGTCTTGTTAGTTATCTATGTTGACGATCATCAACCCTTTTTTGAAGAAACATGTCAATTAAAATCAAACTAAAAAAAACACCACAAAAAAACCCACTGATTTACTTCTATTTTGTCTGTATTGTACCTGTGCTTGTGAATTATTGATATATTTTCGATATGCTGTCAAACAAAAGAGTTTACTGAAGTATATAAACATGGTCATCCTTGGATTTTTCTCGTCCGGCAATAAATCTCTTGTGAAAGCGGATGTCAGTTTGGCTGTGCGGGATGTATAAATGCTCAGTAACGTCCGGTCTGAATGGGAACGTTAGATCCGATACTTGATGTAAGGTGTATGGCTTACTCTTTGAACATTCAAGAACACTTGCAATAACTGAACGAGGTTTCCATATGTGACCTATTGCTTTTTCTTACACTATTCAACTTACTATCATTATCCAGTGGCAGTCAAAACTGTCCCTTCCATCATTCCTTTCGAAGTACCTTGCAGGATTTCTCATTCAAAATATGCACGAAATAAACTTTTTATAGTTTGAAATGCATTTATTTTTACATTTCTCTTGTAATTCTTTAGAGTTCGTTTCATGGCAGTGCATACAAAGAACACATCACTAAACATAGGTAAAAGGAGATAACAGATTCCATCAATTGGAAACACAACTTCAAAATACTGATGGATTCAGTCGAGGATTATGCCAGGAAACGGGTTAAACGCTACAAAGAAGACGTAGATACTCTTTCAAACTAATTAAGACTGTGAGGTCGTTGATACAAATCAGAATTAAAAAACTGTGTGCCCATGTTCCATCAATCTTTAAAGACCCAAATATTGCAAAACACCTGTCCTACCTCAGTGACAAATATGTTGTTGTCCCCGCAGATAAAGCCCCAAACAACATCGTTTCTTGTGTGTAGATCACATTACATAAACTGCTTGATAGATAAATTAGGTATTCACAATTCACTTGGAAACTCAACATATACCCCCACGACACTTACCAAATTAGGAAATCCTGGATACTCATAGGTCTGTTCTATATTCCTTTGGAAATTCAGCAAAAGAGGAAGAACTGGATCTTCCTTCACTGCATGCGATACCTAAACTACATAAGTGTCCTTACAAACAGCGTTATATTGCTGGGTCTTTTAAGTGCTCCACGAAACCTCTGTTTTAATTATCAATATCAATTTTATCAGCAATCAAAGCCGGGATTCAAAGTTAGAAACTACCGATTCTAGAGGTGGCGTGAATCAAATGTGGATACTAAACAATTTCAAAGATTTTTTAGAGTACATACAATTGAAGACTCTCTCATCTTGCAATAGTGTTAAAATATTTGACTTTTCTACACTTTACATAAGTATTCCGCATTCTAAAATAAAAGACAAATTGAAAGAGTTTGTCCTGCTTTGTTTCATAAAAACGAATGACCAATCTTGTCTTGAGGGATAAATCGTACTTTGTAAAAAAATCACTTTGATCCAAACAAAACATTTTCTGAAACTGACATTTTCAAGGAGCTTGATTTCTTGATTGACAACATATTTGTTACGTTTGGAGGATTGTGTTTTTGAATAAACAATCGGCATTCCCATGAAAACCAACTGTGCTCCTCTTCCTGCCGACTTGGTCCTTTATTCATATGAGGCTGACTTCATACAGGAAGAAAGAAAAGAAGTTAGCAGTATCATTTACCTTTACTTTCCACTATATAGATGATGTTCTCTTACTAAATAATTAAAAAAATGGTGACTATGTTGAACGCACCTATCCCATCGAACTTGAGATAAAGGATACAACATATACAGTTAAGTCTGCCTCATATCTTCACTAACATCTAGAAATTGACAATGAGGGTCGGTTGAAATAAAACCTTTTGACAAAAGAGATGATTTTAGCTTCCCAATTGTGAACTTTCCATTTCTATGTAGCAACATTCCAGCCTGCATACTGAGTATATATCTCCAGGTTGATACGATATACCAGGGCTTGTATTTCCTATTATGATTTCCTTGACACAGAGTTGCTGCTCGCAAGGAAGCTATTTAACCAAGAATTCCAAGTGGTAAAGTTGAAATCGTCATTCAGTAAATTTCACGGACGCCATCACGAGTTGATTTTGACCGTTATGGAATATCCGTTTTACAGATGACAACGGATATGTTCCAATTGTCATACCTGCAATCCCGTCCCATTTTCCCCGAATGCAACCTACCGAATTAGACTCATCCTTGGGTTTGTACTAGCATTAGCAACACGGGTGACACATGTGGATCAAGATCTGCTTACCCTCCGGGGAACCTGAGATAACTCCCAGTTGTTGGTGGTGTTCGTGTTGCTCAGTCGTTTGTTTCCTAATTTGTGTTTTGTGTACTGTTGTTTGTCTGTTTGTCTTTTTCATTTTTTAGCCATGGCGTTGTCAGTTTATTTTCGACTTACACATGTATAAGTTTGAATGTCCCTTTGGTATATTTTGCCTCTCTTTTACTTAAATGAGACAACTATCCAACGACAAAAAGACACCTAGAGTGTAACATACGGTCTTCATCAATAGACTCTTATTTATAAAAAAAATGTAACAGAGACAGCCACAGAAACCCCATAACATGAAAATTGTTGTAGGCCGCAACACGACAAGATCCAACTACCAACTACCATTGACGATGTTTCTTAAGTGTCAGATTGCGCATTAACATATGAGGCTTTTAAAAAAATTTTAAAAATCAAATCGCTGTCATTCAATCTAGATCAATTAATTAAAAAAAGGAACACAGAGAACATACAATAAAATAAATAAATATAAAACACTTAACTTTATAATAAAAATAACACTTTAAAAATCCTAATTAAAACACTAGATCTGCTGATAATCCTTCCTGGCATTATCCCTGTTTGTTTCGTGTTGCTCTGTATGTTTTTCGTTTTATTGTACCATAGTGTTGTCTGTTTGTCTTAGACGTATCAGTTTGAATATCCATATGGTATCTTACACCTCTCTTTCAATAGATAACAAAACTACAAGTAAAGTTAATTAATACTCGGTGTTTAATCGATGTAACGTAACACTCAAAGTAAATTTCAATATAGAAAAAAATATAAGAAACATTTCATTCATCGAGTTTAGTTGATTATAACATACGATATATATATATATACGTATAAAGAAAAACATATGCATATAATAAATTGGTACAGCGATATGGATTCCATTTTCATATATAAAGACGAACAGCTCCTACCTAGTCACTCATTCAAACGAATATCTCTTTTCGGCTGTTGCTTCAACAATTTATACAATATCTATATGAAAACTATGTTCTTGCAGAACTGTTCAGACAATACACCTGCAGTCAATTAAGATACGTTCAATATATGTTCAGAATGTTTAGAAGTTGTTATTTACCTGTGTGAAACAACAACATACTGAGCTGTTTGTTAAGGCACTGGAAAGTAATACATTGAACGGAAGCAAAATGTCTGAACATTACTTATTTTTGTTTACAACAAGAAAATATCTTAAAAATAATTTATGCCTCTTAATACCACTTAACGTTTTTAAATCAGATTTTTCAGATTATTTAAAGACCAAAACGACCATTTAAGACTTAAAATCATTTACTGTTGATCTCATAAATAGATTTAGAAAGAATTACAGGACATGTGTTTATATTTTGTGCGAACTTCTGGCCTTTTTGGAGCACCTATATTCACCCAAATGTTTGTGTATGTTCATTTTGCTTCTTCGTGTCCTTTGTTTATTCTTTTGATCTTCTTGTTTTCTGATTTCTCTATTTGTGGTTTTCATTGCCTCATTGTAATTTCGTCTCATTCTTTTATGATAAAAACAAAAACATTAATTCTACAGAAAGTTTAATAAAGATACGATGCGATAGTAAAGCTAGATAATGTCAATCACAACATATACAATATAGATTCGAAACTAAACAGTTGTGAACAAATTGCACAAACTTGAACCCATACTTCCCTATTCACTTTAGTAGACGTATACATACGTTATTTTGAAGCTTAGAACAAACACGTCATGCAAAAAGACTCGGACTTCTTTTAAACTGAGTTTTACTGTGCGTAATGCTGTGTGTTTCTTTTTTTTTATATTGGCTAGAGGTATGGGGGGAGGGGGAAGATCTCACTAAACATGTTTAACCCCGCCGCGTTTTTGCGCCTGTCCCAGGTCAGGAGCCTCTAGCCTTTGTTGGTCTTGTATGGTTTTTAATTTTAGGTTATTTATATATTTTGGAGTCTAGTATGACGTCCATTTTCACTGAACTAGTACACATTTTTGTTTAGGGGCCAGCTGAAGCCCGCAACCGGGTGCGGAATTTTCCCGCTGTGTTGAAGACTCATTGGTGGCCTTCGGCTGCTTTTTGCTTTTGGTCGGGTTGTTGTCTCTTTGACACATTCTCCATTTCCATTCTCAATTTTACATACTTTCGCATAACTATTATCATTGTTTTATCACTTGAGTAATATATGATTTACAACTCAAATATTTACAGTATTTCCTTCATCGGTGTTAAAATAAAGTGTCTGCACGTTGACTTTCCTATTAACATCCCGATACAACCAGTTTGTCTTTTGTAGCCCAGGGTATGAACATAAGCACAAGTCCCTGAATCTCCTTCTTGAAACTCCATTCCATAGATACATAGCTGATTGAACATCTTGATTCCCCGATTGAATATGTGTAGCGGTTCTTACAAGAACATTCTGCGGTTCGGATTTTAAATCACATCTCTGATTTCCGGAAAATCCACAAAATGCTTTAGCATCACGCAATATTACTGGATCGATAGCATTGTGATTCAAATAGGGTGATGATAAACCTGACAACAAAAAAAGAAAAACAAAGGAAAATGTCGTTATTGGTTTTGTTTTCTTGACAATAGATACAGTATATTTTGTTAAGAAACTCTTTTGATGTAATGTTGCATTCCCTGGATTGTATGGACACGCGTGACTTCCGCTAAGGAGTGAAACTACCTTGTCCGTTGGTTAGCGACGATTCCATTTATAATTATATACAATTTAAACTGTTTTCTAAGACCTTTCTGTAACTACCTACAATCCTTCTCCTACATATTTATTTCACACCCAAAGGATTGACTGGGGTACCGACATAAACAAAGTGTTATGTATTTCTCCCCCCTGGCATTAAAAGCCATACTGAAAAGCAGCGTTCGGTTGACTGTTCTGAATGTACAAATACGCAACCACGTCTGGTATCAATGATGATTCAAAAATATATCAGCTACTATTTAGATTTTTTTCTATACGAATCTTTTTGTTTGAAGTATTATTAAAAGCGGAATTTTTTAATAATATTTCGTTATAAGCAGTTAATTTTGCCGAAAGTTGTCAACAAAAGTTCTTAGCTCATTGTTGAAGGCTGTACGATGACCTATAGTTGTTAATTTCTGTGTCATTTGGTCTCTTGTGGAGTGTTGTCTCATTGACAATCATACCACATCTTCTTTTTTATATCAAAAACATCGCTGATGCATGATTGACTTGTAAGTGAATAACTCGATCTCATGTGAATCCGTATTTATGTGAACTTTAATTTAACTCATTAGCTGGAGATGAGTCACACATGTTCGAGGTGTGTTCAGCTATTGAAAGAAAAAAAAGTCAACATTGAAAGTAAAACAAGGGTGAACCATTTCGTTGACTGATTCGATCCACAAAAAATCATTCTCTCACAGGTATAAACAATGATTAACTTATTTGTTTAACCTTTAACCTGAAATCAAATAGACCTTGGAAAATCAAAATGCACGTGGTCGCTATCTATCTATATTTCTATTCATCTTTATGACCGTAGGCAGTCTCAAGAGGCCCTCTCGATGGTTAATTAGATGACATCTAGACTTAAATACACACGAAATGCTGACATATATAATCGACTACATGCATTGTTAATTGTTGGTTTTAGATTTTATTGTAATTTTAATATACGTTTTAGTATGTTATAAATAAAATATGATAATTTGAGTCAAATCGATGAACATGAATGTGACAGCTAATGCCCCTTTAAAAGCCAATAGCTCGTATAGGGAGACCCCAATTGGGTCTTAAAGTTAAATAAACAATTACTTTGTAGAACATACATCTTGTATCAATTGTTGAATTGGTATTCCTGAAGATGTCAATGAACGTAATAAATGATCCAATTAAATATTTCTAGGAATGAGGGAAAAAATACAAAAGATGTGAAAATTGAAAGGGCGTGAAATAAATGATACTGTAAATGTGTTTTTTTGCTGGTTGATTTCGCGATTTCCAAACATTAACATTTTGCGCGGGGGTTAAATTCCCTCATCAACGATAAATTCGCCTTAAACATAAATATTTTTGTTTTCTGTAATTTTTCGCGCGGGGCGTATTTTATGTCATCGTGAAAGAAACTAATTGTTTATGGCAACAATTTACACGTTGACAGAAAATAGATGATGATATGTTGTTCCCGTATCGCTTGATTTCGTATCTTATCATACGTACTGGGTAAATTAAATATTTCAAAATATGTAACAAACTGTTTCTAACTGTGTCGTGAAAAATGGAGTGTTACTTTGGTTGTGAAAATTCAACTCGTCGATATATGGTTGCTCTTCAGTTTTTTAATGCATACATTATAAAGTTTATATATTTTACAAATCCCTCGAGCGTGCCAGTAACTTAAACATTCGTACTTTTAACCGCATCACCAATTCTCGTAGCGCCAAGTAAATGTGTTGCACCCTCTAGCACATCCGTTTGGACACCTTCAATTTCTAAAGGGAAATGAGTCTCTCCTACTGTTATAACTCCTCTTACCTTACACACTAAGTTGATACAGTCAAATTTCTCGATTTTATGGGATCCGGGATTCTTAAATCCTTTCGAACTCATCGACGAAGGATAAATAATGGATAAATTACTGTCTTCTTTAAAAAAAAGTTTTGCTGTCTTTCCTGGTATATTTCCCGCTATTAAATGAGTTTCAGTGGTTTCTATAATTCGGTTTGCAACAATACTTGCTTCTGTATTTTTTATTTCAATGAAATCAATTATCTTTGTTGGAAAACTTGAAAAAAAGTTGATGAATTGCTTAATCTTCAAATTTTGACTGATATTTTTGTATGATTATCTTAGGTTTTGACGAAGAACAAAGACAATCTCCATATCCTTCAACTTTTGTGGTTTCTCAGGCGCATTCGATTCCTATCCAAATACTTGTTTCTTTATCTAACCATTCTTTATACTTTTGGTAAAATTCCTTGATAATTCCGGAAGTCACCTCTTTTATCGTGTCTCTACGTTGCGTGATAATTGTCGTATCTAAAACGTCTCCCAAAAGTGGCTAGATTATTACACTTGTGTTGGATTTCATCACAATATATCGACACAGTTGGAAAATAAATTGAGTCAATAGAGTTGTGCAACTCGCCTTGTACCTTTGAATCACTACTGTGCCTATTTTTATAGAAGACAAAAAGTTTTTCGAATTCTATATTTGATTGAAGATTAAAGACTGTCCAGCATATCTCTGGGTGCGTTTTATCTACAGTGAAAATGACCTTAATGTAAACAATATTCTAAACATGTGTTTTCAGCTTTTAGTGTACAATTGAGAATGGAAACGGGGATTGTGTCAAAGAGAAAACAACCCGACCAAGGAGCAGAAAACAGCCCAAGGCAATCAACGGGTCGTCAACACAGCAAGAAAATCAAGCACCCGGAGGCGGGATTCAGCTGGCCCCTAAACAAAAATGTGTACTAGTTCAGCGAAAATGGACGTTACACTAAACTCCGAAACATAATTGAACCAAAATAAAAAAAAACATACAAGATTAACAAAGGCAAGAGATTCCTGAATTAGGACAGGCACAAAAATGCGGCGAGGTTTAACATGTTTTGTGAGATCTCAACCCTCCCCTATACCTCTAGCCAATGTGGAATAAACAAACACACAGCAATACGTACAGTAAAACTCGGTTTAAAAGAAGTTCGTTCCGATTTTATAATAGGTAAAAGAAGAAACTAAGCAAACTGACAATGATCAACATAAATTAACAAAGGACTACTAGCAGTTACTGACATGCCAGCTCCAGACCTCAATTAAACTGATTGAAAAATTATGTCTTCATCATATGAAAATCAAGCATAATCCCGTTAGGGGTTTAGTATCATACCATCATAAAATATACGAGAAGAACATAACCCGTATCATGCCAAAAACTAGTTTTAGGATAAATGTGTTTATTTCCGATGCAAAGACCCTATGAGTGAATCATTATTAATTCCAAAAAATGGCATCTTTAATGACCTGACAACATTATCGTATCTATATTCCTTCTGAATAAGTCTGTTGCAAGTTTGGTAAGCTTTTGAGGTGAATGACGACATGTTTGTGCTTTGTATAGAATATTACCATACAAGATAGGATGTGAAATACCTGAACGTATAAGATGTCTACACGTTGATTTATATTTACCAATGATGTTCTTGTACCGATGATAAAATTTAGAAATTGTTTTTACAAGTTTGTGATATCGAAAACCCTGGTGTAATATTTTGTCCGTCATACAAAGATTTCTTTCGTTAAAATCAAATACGTTGATCCATACACGAGCGAATCGAACAAGTTGAGATATAGAAACACTATAAGATGGTGACAAGTGTACGTCACCATCTAAAAACGGTTAATTAACAATAGGAAATGAAAAATCATATCTTTTATCGTAAATTTTGGGATTAGGCTTCCCGTTAAAGATATAGATACCAAGATCCAGGAAAGGGCAGTGTTCATTGCCAGTATTAGCATTATTTAAAGTCAGTTCAGCAGGGTAAATCTCTTAAGTGTACATACTGAAGTCGTCATTATTGAGAGCCAATATATCATCCAAATATCATTAAGTGTATTACATTTTTGAATCAGTTATTTTTCGATGGGTTTTTGCTGATTGTAGTTATAAATTGTTATTCGTAAAAATACAGAAACAGGTCCGCAATAAATGGTTTAGATAAGCGATTTTGAAGATTGAGACGTGTTACCTTTTGAACGAGTTTGGTATTTAGTATTTTTTTTTCATTTCTGAGTTTCATTTTGTTATCCATATTTCCAATTGAAAGGATAATTTAGTGTTGATATATATATAACGCTAATTAGTTTATTTATTTAATCCCATAGAAGTTCAAGAAGTTATAGCTATAAATTATAAGTATAACTTCTTGAACCCCTATGGAATTAAACAAAACTAATGACCTTGGGGAAGAAGTAACATTTTTTTTTGTGTTGAACCCTGTTGTGGTCTTTAACAACTGTTCACAACAAGTACCCACATGCTCTAAAATTTTTGATGTGACGCCGAAAAGTAAAAATTAACAATCGATTACGACGTGTTTTGGTGATAAAGTTAATTTATGTTTTCAAAATGTTAAATGGTTCCTATGTTATGTTCACCTGCGACTGCTGATAGCAGTGCGAAAGTGAGATATTAGCTGCTTAAAGTCCATTTATCAGTGAAAAACATAATAATGAATATCAAATTTGTTTGGAAATTTTTATCAAGATTTTTTTTTTTCATTTATATGAAGAAACATTTGTCTCAGTATTTTAAAATTAAATTTTCATTTGGCAAAGTAGTTCTTTTTTTTAAACCTTGAACCACAGACTGAGACTATACTGATGTTGGGGTTATGGTTAGGGATTGAAAATCTTGTATCGATTATAATTGTTGCTGATTAAATTTTCTTTCAATCTATAAAAAATAACGACAGTCTACATTACTCAATAAATAACTTACTACTGAGCCAGACAAACCCCACCAAAAACAAAAGTCATCTCAGGTTCCCTGGAAGGATAAACGATCTCGATTCACATGTGGCACCCGTAGTATTGTTTTAGTTATTATAGACTCGTTGGTAAGTCTCATTCGGCGATGTCACAATTGAGGAAACATATTTAGCGTTATTTCCTGAATAGCGTTTGACTTATTGACTAGATATTTGTGACAAGTTGGTTTTAGGATGACTTCAATATGAGCAACCGAAAGCCGTTTTCTAACCACTGCAAAGTGTGTCTGCGGCTTGACATTTATAATATAGTATAATCCTTAATTGAACATTCCGATATATTGAAGCTACTCTTATCACTCACTAACACACATTTAAAGGAGTACTTGCATCTCATGTATCCCAGTGAACTTGAGACAAAGGATAGTACCGAAACTAGAAAGAATGTGTCATATTTTAATCTCTTCCACGATATTGACACAGATGAACAGACTAGAATCTATAACAAACCAAAAATGAAGAAACTCATAAAAAATACCAGGCTTATGATTTTGTACGCCAGACACGTATTCTTCCAAATAAGACTAACAATTGGTGCACAAATTTAAACAGCTACAAGGCCAAAACAAAGATGAAGATGCAAAGCTTTAAAAACCGAAAAACGTGTTGATTTAAATTTCCAATTGTAAACTTTCCATTTCGCACCAGTAACAAACCGTCTGTCCGATTGTATGACGTTTACATATCTCAATTGATACGTTACGCTCGTTCATGTTCACACTATACGGACTTCATAAACAGGAGTCTGCTCCTTATACTCAAAAGGTTATGAGGAAAAATGACCAAAATCAACAGTACATACATTTACGGTGACCGTCACGAATAGGTTAATCCATACGATGTGTCTACGTCACAACTCAGTAGCGACAGTTTTATGCAGTCCTTTATATTTGGATACCTAGATTGTCGTCTAATCTGTAATTTTACCTGTGTCCTGTTCCGATTGTGACATTTTGACGCTTATTCTTTCAACGAACCTGGTTTCACCTCTTTTGGTGTCTACAGTTTTTGTTGATTACTTTGTTTTGTCTTCTTTATAGATTTGTGAATTTCTAGCATCGGTTAACTACTCTTATATAATATAATAAACGTAAATATCTAAAATGCTTATTAAAAGTGAACAACAACAGTAAATAATGGAATGATTGCAGTGGACAAGTTTAATGTCATTATATTGATACAAGTATTGCTTTTGGTATTAGTAGTAATTTCAGACTGGAAACTTGGAAGTATCATAAGTTGGAATGTGCTTCATAACTGTTTTATCGAATATTGTTAATTATCGGTTGGTTCCTTTTAACTGATATATTTAGATTTAAAAAAATTAAATATGTAGCAATTTAAAACCCGACCTAAAAATCGATGCCTAGATGATTTTATGTAAGCTATGGTAAAGACTTACAGAAGTGGAGTAACTATGTTCCGTGAAAGTCTGTATGTTATCATACTCTTTAGACTCATAGAAAGCTATACTGCAATAAGACAGCTTTCTGGAATCTATCAAAATTCATTTGATGAAAAATACGAAGATGTAAACGCTGTTAGTATCCACTCTGAGATATCTCTTTTGGAATGTTTTGTACGATGCAGCAATGAACAGAAATGTTTGACAATTTTCTATAATCGGATAACGAAAATATGTATTTTACATTCGAATCCATTTACCTACACTGCAATGTCAAAGACAGGTGTAGGGTGGAGATCGTATTTGACAAAAGATGGTAAGTTATTGTACATGTATTTAATTAATTATTCTATATTATAGAAAACGGAGCAAATTTATTATATTTCAGAAAAAAGTTATACTCAACTTTCGAGCATGTCTTTTTGGAAGGTTTATAGTAGTTAAAATAAGACAAAAAAAAAAAAAATCTACAATAAGTGAGCTTCGAAACATTACATTGAACAAACGTGTTATATTAGGACGAAAACAATGAATCAAATACAAACATGATATCAGTACAAAGGTAAAGTTTTGGACTTGAGGGACACTCGTCCTGTTTTTGAAACTCGTAGCAATAAATCTTATATTTTCCGACAATGTACATATATCGTATATATCTCGGGGGAGGGCGGATGAACAACAGCATTACACAAAAAAAAACAAAGAAAAAAGAAAATCGACGGAAAGACAAACAACAGTCTAAAAAACACTATACAAAGAAGTATTGACTGACAACGACAAACTGCGAGTTATACCAGGTGTATTCTAAATGTGAGATTCGTTGTATTGTAAGCAAACAATAGGTGTTCGACAGATCAGATAATTGAACATCTGTTATAATCTATTGCTGTCAAGCTGCTGACATGATATGACGTCAATCTGTTTATTACTTTTGGAGGAAAGTGTGGCGATCAACGGACGGACAATGCGATTACAATAATGTTGCGATCCGAGAGTTTGTAAAATAACAGTACAAAAACACTTTGGAAGGTTTAGCAGTTCGTGATCTTAAAGTCAAGTCTTTGTGTTATAAATTGTTATTTGATTTGACAAAGACAAATATTTAGGGATGATTAATATCCTTTGTTTGACTGCTGTTGTCATTTTATTTCGTAAATTGCATGACATAATTTTTTTTGATTTTTTTTTTTTCATTCTAATATATAAAAATTTTAAATTGTTATTCTGTAATTATTGTTTCAGAACATGGTCTGTGCCCAAACAGTTTTTTCTACTACAGACAACTACATATGTGCTATAATTTCAACACACCGATATCTTTTAGTGTCCCTGCAATGTCTGGAGTGTGCGTTGATACTAATCAAGAGCTCCTCAGAATTGATTTTGAAGAAAAACATAACTATGTCAAAATGGTGTCAGGTAAAGTAGTCAAAACCCCTGATTAAGGATGTTCGCTCATCTGTTTCAAAATAACAACCTTTTTAAATGAATGTAACGCTAAAAATTAGAAGTATATAAATAAAGGAACTAAAAAATGAAGAAATAAAAGGACTGTATCCTTGTTTTTGCGATATAAGCCATCACAAACTTGGCGGGAAATGTTTTTTTCTCAATTTTTCATCATCTAACATTATAACCTTTTACTTTCAAAAACTGTGAAAAAAATAACAACGATTATACAAGATTTTCAAAAAAGTTTTTAAAACTATATATATAATACAAATAATAAAAACAAAAATAGGTGTTGGCAGGCAAATCTTATAATGGAACTACATCGATAAAACCAGAGGACTCCAAATATCTGACAAAAAGTTAAAGTAAAGAGCAGCGAACATCCTTAATATTAGTCTAAAAGTGATTTTTCTTAAGGATTAGTATTGACTTTGGAAAAATTGAGTCGAGGGATATACATCGTTGAGACAGTTACCAAACATCACAAGTGATAAACGAAAGTCAAAGACTCAATAAAACGTCTTCATCAATGGACTGGGGTCTTGAAATATGCCAAGCTGCAAATTACATCAAACCATTTCACGTATAATGAAATTAAAAACGGGACTTTAAATCTGCCACAAAACTAAATTCTCCAAATAAAAAGTAAACCAAAAAGTAAGACAAACAAATAAATCTGTCGTGGTACCTGGTCTATAAAATATGGTGGAATACTACCAGTTTTTGTTTTAAGCTTCATTTAGCCTATCCAATCTGGATAAGTGAACTTGCAATATGTGTATAACATTGTACATGTCGTTACTCAGTACAGGAGAAAATGCTATACAAATATTGAATTATTTGGTTCGATTTGGATCATTGCATATCGGATTCCAAGATGTCTCATCTTTTTCGTAATTTCAAACCTCGCACAAGCAGCTTTCGGATTTCTTATGGCATTTGAGATTAAAATCTGGAAATCTTAATTTGTAGGTTTTATAACAAGTGAGAAATAGGAATTGCCGAGTATATTATAATTATTGAAATAAATAACGAGTTGATAAGCTTTAGTTTGATGTAGACTCGAGTTATTCATTTTCAAGATAAAAACAACTGAGACTTGATGGCGCATATTTAGTCAAATATATATGACTCACTTTGTGTCGTTGCATAAGTGCAAACGACCTCCATTAAGGACAAAGATGTACCGTAAATCAGGATATTTTATGCTTTTACCATAAAATTAGAGGATAAATGTTGGCTTGTAAAATATTGCGCGTTTTAATTTTCAATTTTTTGCCAAAAAAAATAACTGTCAAATTAGTGTTATAGATGAATAGTTTATAAAATATAGAATACAAAACGTTTAAGACAAAGACCATCAGTATAACAAGTAGAAGTGAGGCGAAAGATACCAAAGGAACATTCAAACTCATAAGTCGAAAATAAACAAGTAGAACTGTTGTATTGTTTATAGACGATCTACGTAATTGTCAGTAATTGAAATAAGAAGTTACGGTAGACTAAATAGAGTTTGAATTTAGGATTTATAACAATATTCCTTTCGCAAGTGATCTTTGAACAAGGAAATATAAAAGATATTAGAAACAGTGATTGTGTCAAAGGGACAGCAACCAATAAGCAGAGAACAGCCTAAGGCCACCAATGGTCTACGCAGAGAGACAATCCCTCACCCGGAGAAGTTCAGTGTACTTATTATATAATCTCTGTTATTGCTTTTTAAATAAGGTTATATATGTGTCAAGTTTTCTGCTTTACTGTAATCATAACACATTATGAATGTTATGTTTACATCAGATTATTGAAAATTTGTTTGTAGCATTTTTGATTATCGTTTCATTTCTGTGTGTCTTTACATTTGACACTTGCATCTTCCATGTCTTTATCGCCAAACAAAGGCAAAATTTGAATTCAGCCATAATATCCCAATTTACGGTATTGTATAAGATTGTCTAACAAAAATATTATTATTTCTAGTTTAATGCAAAGTGACTATTATATTTTGGTTATTGTTTTTGGTGTATTACTACCATAACTCCAAGTTCCTTGAAACATGGTGTTAATATTTACACAGTGACAGTTTGATGTTATGAGTATGCTTCCGGCGTCAAACGTATCATTATATATTTTAGGGCTTAGTGTGCGCTTCAATATTTACCTAACCAAACGTTAATTGGAACGTAACAATGTCGTATCACATTGCAGAATATTAAAAACCATATTTACGCTTTGAGCGTTCCTGATGAAGGTAATTCCAGAAATGTGCATACCATTTCTAACGCGATGTTTTCAATTTTTACCGCAATCGGTCGATGGGTACTGCCGGACTGTCAGTCCCCGAGGGTATCATCAGCTCAGTAGTTAGTACTTCGACAGGATTTATAACAAACCTTTCTTAAATTTGCCGTTTATTAATTTATAAATTATTAAGAAACTAATGTTTCAACTTCCACAGGCAAATTGACCTTAGATGTATTTGACCAGATTTAAGTTCCTTTTTGGTCATTTTGATCTTCAAATGTTTCGGTTCTTACACTTGCTTTGCTAAAAAAATACTCGGCTTTGAGCGTTCCTGATGAACGTATATAAAAAAGCCGCGTCGAACGCATGGAATCAATGAAATTTTGTTTCCAGTTTTTGTATTGTCATTTATTCATATGATTTCCTTCAGTGTGATGAGAGATAAAGTTCTTCGTTCTCTATGTGGGCAATATATAACAGACCCCAATCAAAGGTGCATGTTGAATTATGAAAGAACATCGAGAAAATCCAGTTGCAGATTTCTTTTCTGATTTGATTTTCTAAATAACTTTTTAAATGAAAATAAATAGAAATAATGGTTGAGTCCTTGTACTTACGTTTACCTTCAGTGTGTACAGGGTTTTTATTGTGTAAAAATTAAGAGATGGAACACTATATTTCAACAGAATAAGGCCAGTTATCCGATATTGGTATTATTTAGTTAGCTTTTCTATACGAATTGGATTTTAATTACAACCTTTGAATATTAGATATTTTACTCGGCCGTTGACCTCATTGTAGTTGTCATTTGTGTAGATACCTTCTTCTTAACGCATTGAGAGAGTTTACTGTTATTAAATTAATCTAAACAATTGTGTTTTATCTCAATTATAGAAAAAAAAAATCAATAACCTATATAAAGGCTACACAAAAACATAGCAATGGAAATTCAACAATACGTCAAAAAAGTCAAAATCCTAAAGAATCATTTAAAGATACTGCTATTGCTTCGACTGAATAATTATGCAACTCTTTCTTCTTGTTACAAGAATTATTTTGGTGGGTTTTGATTTTCAATAACATGTGCTCGTCAGCAGAAAACTATTGTCTGTTTTTAAAAGCAAAGCATACGTAATTGTGCAATATTTCAGATTATCTAGAATTTGTGTATGGGTTCAGAACTGGTTAAACTAAATCTAAAAATCGAAGCGCCAAATGTAATATTTTTACTTTCGTAGATTCAATTAATTCAACCTTTTGAGGTAGATCATTACATAAATAGAGCCAGTTTCTCATATACACGACCTTGTAAAGATGTATTTTTCAAACTTGAATTGTTTCAGTAAATCTTCTGTGTATGTTTTACTAAATGTATCGTTTGACACTGTACTACAAGAAAAAGTATACCTGTATCATATACTACATATATATCATTTTGAAGTAGAAATAGATTTCATTTTAGTTCATTTTTCTAGAAATCTGTCATCTCTTTCGACCTTATGATTTCATGTGTAGCGCCACCTCTCTATGAATAGTAAAGAATATGGTATATTTAGAATATGTCAGCAAACTTGTCGGCGATGGGTGGCGCCACTGTTAAATTTTCAGAGAATTGACATGCATTTTGCCAAATTATGCAATAAAAAATCAGACGTTGATAAATTCACGTATGTTTATGATTTCACAAATATTACTAATGACGCATTTTATGAAAACATGTGTAGCTGAAACAATTCGGCATTTTAACATATGTTTGCATATAATGTTTACAACATCATCGTGATATCATTAAAACGAGAATTCACACACCAAACACGTATAATGTTTAAACAAAATTAAGTGGACGGAATTTCGAACAATTGAAATTTAAAAGCTTTTTCACAAACTTACGGATATTCAATATTAATCATTTGTAGTAGCGTAAGACATGATAATATCTTTTTAATAAACCGGATACCATTCTTCAGTACATTTTGTCAATAAATAAAGCAAAGTAATCCAACTTGAATTTGAAAAAAAAAAAAAATGGAGAAAATAGTTTTCAACAAATTGTAGTTCTTGTTAAACTTGCTTTTATCGCAAATAAGATAAAACAGAATATTGTTCGTTGTCACTTACTCAGAGACGTTCTTTAACACTATCAAAACTTTTGATATAAAAGCTAGATAACTTGGCGAATGCACATTCATTCTTACTATTGATTTACGGTATTGATACTTATCTATTTCCATTGATGTCGTGAATATGCATCTACCACGAATTGAAGTGTGTATCAAAGTAGAATTATCCTATACGCTTTTCGCAAAAAATGCCAAACTACAAATATGAGTTCCCCGAAATACAACGTTAATTAAATAAGTATAGCTGTTAACGTCTATGTCATTTGGTCTCTGATTGAGAGTTGTCTCATTGGCAAACATACCACATCTTCCTATTTCTATACTGTTGAATATAAATGTCATGAATGTAAGCTATGATTTGTTTTATTGTGCGGGATAACGTTTTAACATCGCTACAAACTACAGTCAGGAAGTAGTTGATCTCAATCACATATATTGTAATTACTTAAAAATGATCGATAACACCAATCATTTCCATGGGTTGCGATGTCCATTTGATAAGATTATAACACAATGTTGACGGTTGTGCCCCTATTTTTGACATTTTTACCTATTTTATGTCTGTTTGTTTGTTGACACATTGTTGTCAATATAATGGAATTTTATGCGACTGTCATACATGTGAGAGGTTAAGCTAGCTATAAAACCAGGTTTATTTCACCATTTCCTGTAAAAGGAAATGCCTGTACCAAGTCAGGAATATGACAGTTGTTTTTTATTCGTTTGATGTCTTTTAGCTTTTAATTTTGCTATTTGATAAGGGACTTTCCGTTTTGAATTTTCTTTGGAGTTCGGTATTTTTGTTATTTTACTTTTTGGTATGAGCAATGAATTAGAACAAATTTACCTTAACAGAAATTCATGTTTTACAGCAAATATTGACAAGATCTATCCTACTGGTATTTGTATACAAGGAACGAATACAATTGATGTAAACAATAAATGGACATTCTTCGATGGTACACCTATGACCTTCTTCAAGTGGCTCCCAGGTGAACCTAACGTCTCAGGACATATACGTATTGATAGAAACAAAGGTTTTGGATGGGAAGTACCTCCGATGCTATCTTGGTGGACATGTACCTACATGTGTGAAATAAGAATGGTTTAATGTCAAGCAACCTTTTATGCTTTAGTGAAACGTTTCTACAAAATACTGTTTATTTGACCAATTTGTAAATTTGTGTAACCCTTTGATTTTGTTATTTCTATCTTTTTTCTTTCTCTTAAAAATATAGAACGCTTCACAAAATGTGCGTGTCATCCTTGCGCAGGGGTTATGCTTATCCTTTTTGTATAGTTCCTATTTAAAAATATCTACTGCTTACTGTGACACTTAAACATTTCTCATGTACATGTGAACTTTTTTTTTCATTCTCAAGTTTCAAGGGCTGACAGTAATAGTTTTAAAAATAGATTACTCAAAATCACCTTACAAGGCCATGTGTGCTGATATACTATTACCTAACGTAATAAGTTACAGTTGATTAATAATACAGTATGTATTAGAATAAACAATATGACACATTTATTTCTATATCGTTAAGGCAAAATGATAATAAAGACGTATATACTTTTATTAACCTACCATGTAAAAACTTTTTCATACTTCCACAAATTCTGATACTAGTAGTCTTTACATCAATACGAATTTAAACAATGAAGTAGTTTCAAGAACTCTACAATTCCTTTGGATACGGTGCTCGTGTATTTTGAACCATTGTACCTACTTCAGGAGCCTATAACCCTATATGAGAAACCCTGAACCCAGTCATTGAAACCAAGGAACCATAATTTGTTTGAGCAAAACAAGAAAATAATAATTTAGATTTTTCTTTTTTCTTACCCTTTAAAAATAGAAATATCTTGATTCTTCTTGTAAATTGTAATTCTAAATTCTTGTCTAAATTATACGTGATTCCAAACCTACGTTAATGCATCATTTGCTCATGTCAAAAAATTATTTCTTCGCCCAAAATTTTTATTCACAGTAACAGTCTACAGCAAATGAGTATTCGAAGGTCACCTCAAACTTTTCGCGATAAACGAGTGTTCGAACCCGATGACAAATTCGGCTCTTTCAAGCTATAACAGGATTATGTACAAAACAATAATGGAAAAACAAATATGACAGACAGCAAGAACATACAGGAACATTTTGAAACTTGAGGTTATACAAACAGCAATTAATGAATCAATTCCCTTTCCTTTCTGTTCAAAATTATCTAATACATTTTTTTCCCTTTATAGTTGACACATATCTTTGATGTATTATATGCTCTGCACTTGTTTTTTTTTTTGCTAGCTATTAAACAGATGGTTTAAATGTGAATTGTTAAGTGTTATTTTCATTATACAGTAAAGTGATTTTATTGTTTATTTTCTGTATCCCATTTTGTTATTAAATTGATGGAGAAAGCCCCATATGTAAATGCGCAATCTGACATTTTAGAAACATCGTCAATGGTAATTGGTGGTTAGATTTTACCGTGTTTAGCCATTCAACAATTAAGCTTATATGTGGCAGTCTCCGTTAAAATTTTCTCAACTCGAAGCGATTTATACCTGATAAGTGTGTGAAACTTTAGATATCGTTGGATAATTGTCTCATTGACGTTACCACATATCTTCTTACATATATATTAAATGTGGTGTTTTTGTTTTGCACTTTCATGATGTGAACTCCACAGAAGTTAATATTAAGTGTTTTATCATACCAAATAAAACAACTTGCTTTGTGAGTATTGCTCATTGTTGTTGGCCGTACAGTGACATACGTCTACGTCATTTGGTCTCTGCTAGTGAATTGTCTCATTAGCAGTTTTACTACATCTTCTTATTTTTATACACAGTTCTATTTGCCCGTGTGGTATTTGTTAATATTCTATTTACTGTAATCACAGACTGTAATCCTTGTGTAAAAATTCGCATTCGTATAATAAACGCTAACTAAGATATAGTACCGTACACAAAACATAATTAGAGATTATAAAGAGGACGACCGAGCCATAGCATTAATTTTTTATGTTGCAGTTTTTTAAATAAGTCAGATAGATTTTCTTTTTCTTTCTTACTGCTCCTGGTAAGTTAGATATTACTTTGTTATTACGACAGAAACATACAGATCATACCGTTTTCGATATTTTTTTAGTTTTACGTTTCCATATGCAAATGTCTAAACAGTTCGAATAGACAACAAAGTCATATAAGTATGACAAAATTCAAGAAAAATTATTATTAACCTATTAACCGGTGGAATAGTATATAATAGTGTTTGAAACTATATAGACTAGCATATAGCAGAAATATTTTATTCTTTTTTTTATATAGAGAAACATTTGATTTGTATTATTTCCATCAAAACAACAAAAAAAGTTTCTTTCTCTGTTATGATATCATAATGGTAATATTTATTAGGTTATTGTTCCTGTTCAGTTGATTTTGTTTTACGACATTGACTGGCTATTTAGCCCTTTTACGGCTGGATCGGTGATCTAAGGCGTTTGGTGAGCTTTGCATATTGTTGTTGTCAAAAAGGTCATCAACAGGAAGGCGGCGATTTTAGTTTTGTGTAACTTGTTTTTGTTTCTTTACTTTTTTGGAGTTTGAAGTACTGCTTTTCACAACGGCCGGGAAGCCCGCTAACCACTTCGATGATTTGTTGGTAGATTTATCATGGACACAAAATATCAAATTGTGCAGAAAGCTTGTTCAAAGTGGTGTGGTTGGTAAACACGATAAAGCTAGACAATTTTATTATATGAGATGACCTCATGTCATCCTACTGCTTATCTGTTAACATTATTATACTGTTTTGTTTCTTAATAAAACTGTTTATAGATTGAATATGCTAATTATTAAGTATTTGGGACAAATAAAAGGCTGATTTAGGGTTTGAAAGGGGTGAGGGGGCATAGAGGGCATACCTTTTTTTTAAATTTTGACCATTGTGGACATTGACAGTTCAATATTTTGAACCCTCTTTTATAAGCCGAAAAATTGTGAACTACTAAGTGACTTTTAGCGCAGGATTGATTCGTTTACCTTTATTTCGATAGTCCATTTTATCGCAAACTTACCTGGTTGAATAATACTCACCATACTTTAACTATGCATTGTAATTTATGCTGACTTAATGTTCAAGTTGTTTGTATTTACACTTTATTCGGCATAGCATTCATAGGATCAAGATGTATCTTATTATTTGGTATACGTGTTCATGTCGGTTGTGCCAGGATATAAGAGATGTGTCGAATTTGCACATTATTTGACCGAATACGGAATATTGTATGTTTCCACCTAAGCATTGGGCAAAAGTTCCATGTTATTCAAAGCTAACAAATAATGGTCCAGAGTCATCCCATGCCCAATATACAAAAGAACTGTGAGCTTTAGCCATCACTTGGCGTACGTCGTCGTCCGTCGTCGTCGTCCGTCTGGTGTAAACTATTTCAAACATCTTCTCCTCTGAAACTACTAAACCAATTCCAACCAAACTTAAGCTGAATGATCCTTAGGGTATCTAGAATATAGTTTGTGTTTTATTTTCTGTTTCGTCAAAAAATATGGCCGCCATGTAAAGTTTTATCACCCCTGAAATTTTCAGATGAATCTAATAACCCATTGTTGGGTTGCTACCACTAAATTGGTAATTTTAAGGAAATTTTGCAGTTTTTGGTTAATATCTTGAATAGTATTAATAATAAAGTTGAACTGTAAACAGCAAATGTGTCCATCAAAGTAAGATCTACAAATAAGTTTATATGACCAAAATTGTTAATTTACCCCTTAAAGAGTTATTGCCCTTTAAGGACAATTTTACACAATTTGTTTATCTTGTTTTCTAACTTTAAAAAATCTTCTCCTCTGAAATCACTGAACCAATTCCAACTAAACTTAAGCTGAATGATCCTTAGGGTATCTAGAATATAGTTTGTGTTTTATTTTCTGTTTCGTCAAAAAACATTGCCACCATGGCTAAAAATAGAACATAGGGGTAAAATGCAGTTTTTGGCTTATATCTAAAATATTAAAGGAGTTAGAACAAATCTGACGGAGTAAAAGTGTTCATTAGGTTAAGTTGTATCAGCCCCTAAATTTTCAGAAGAATCTAATAACCCATTGTTGGGTTACTGCCACTAAATTGGTAATTTTAAGGAAATTTTGCAGTTTTTAGTTATTATTTGAATAGTATTAATGATAAAGATAAATTGTAAACAGCAAATATGTTCAGCAAAGTAAGATCTACAAATAAGTTAATATGACCAAAATTGTCAATTGACCCCTTAAGGACTATTACCCTTTGAGGACAATTTTACACAATTTGTTTATCATGTTTCCCAACTTTAAAAAATCTTCTCCTCTAAAACTACTGAACCAATTCCAACCAAACCATTCCAAAGCTGAATGATCTTTAGGGTATCTAGAATAAAGAATGTGTTTTATTTTCTGTTTCTTCAAAAAAAATTGCCGCCATGGCTAAAATTAGAACATAGGGGTAGAATGCAGTTTTTGGCTAATATATCTCAAACACTTAAGAAATTAGAGCAAATCTGATGAGAGGTTAAAATGTTCATGAGGCCAAGTTCTATTAGCCATGAAATTTTCAGACGAATCTAACAGTCCATTGTTGGGTTGGCTTCAACTTGCTGCCACTAAATTGGTATTTTTAAGGAATTTTGGAGTTTTTGGTCATTATCTTGAATATTATTAATGATAAAGATAAACTGTGAACAGCAAAAATGTTCAGCAAAGTAAGATCTACAAATAAGTTAATATTACCAAAATTGTCAAATGTGTCCTTAAGGAGTTATTGCCCTTTAATGACAATTTTTCACAATTTGTTCATCTAGTTTGTTTACTTCAAAAAATCTTCTCCTTTGAAACTGCTGAATCAATTTCAGCCAAACTTGGGCCAAATGAGTTTCAGAGTATCTGGTATACATTTTGTATTTTATTTTCTTGTACGTCAAGAAACATAGCCACTATGGCTAAAATGGAACATAGGGGAAAAATGTATTTCTTTGCTTTTGAAGAAAATATGACAGATACAAAGAACATCTCAATGGAATTTGTAAGCCACTCATTAATATATATTAAAAAGCAAAAATAATCATTGATGAAAGATTTCAGCAAAAAATTACAGGTGAGCGATTCAGGCTCTTGAGAACCTTTTGTTCTGGATACTATAAACAAATTGCAAACAAAAACATATTTCAAAATAAGAAGTATAGATGAATGTGCACCTTAATCTAGACGAGATAAAGAAAAGGAATAGTTTCTGTTGCAATTTAATGAACAGTATTGTACAGTGGGTATAACAAGAGCCCTTTTTGTACGTTCCGTCTATGATATAAATTCAAGGCTAGATCGGACTTATTAAATTTGAGTTAACCTTTTAGGCTGTTAGCAAAAATGGTTAGTGCTGTATTTTGATGGACATGACATTTTTTATATTGTGCTGTCTTGAATCTATTGTTGTTTTTTTTTAAACTATTACGAATTAATTTATTTCACTAAAATGGGCATCGATAATTACACTATTCGCTAAAATGGGTTAAAAATCTTGCGCTAAAATAGGCATTGATAATTTCGATTTTCTCTAAACCCGGTTAAAATCGTGCGCATAAACGGGTTATACTTAGTCGCTAAAACGTCCGATTTGTTTCGCTAAAATGTCCTCCGCCGCTTTTACTCCACCAACCCTGATTGGTTTATTCACGTTTATCCTACATTTGGTAATTAGACTAAAACAACATTAAGAATTAGGGGGTCCTTTTAAGGACTTGCATCTTGATGTCTACCTGTAATTCACCTGTATCAGTTCTTAAATAAATATTGTAAAGAGGGGTATTATTTAAAGATATATACTAAAACATTAATAAAACATATTTATTTTTTGGTTACCAATGAAAATTAAAACATTTCTCCTTCTACTGTTAAATTGTCATAAAATTTTATCAAGAAATAATCTCAAAATGATTTTTTTTTTTAATTAAATGAATTTTACTTTTAATAACATGAAAATTTGAAATGTTCACTGACTTCACCTCATTTTAGTAATTTATTCTATTACTTGATATGTTTTTGTATTTGTGTTATATAAAGATATCCAAATATAAAACTGTTGTTAGCTACACATATTCTTGGTTTGTCACGTAAGGTTAGGACAATTAATACAAGCTGACTATGAAATTAAAATATACTACAACTTCGATCATAAGCAGCGTTTGTTATTTAATATAAGCTTATTGATTCAAGCTTTAATAAATTCTTAAGCTCTCGGAATATAAAATGTTTATTTTTAATCAAGAACGCAACATTGTTATCAATAATCATGATAATACATCATTATGGACAATAGAGAAAAAGGTATGAAAACAATGTAAAAGTAAAATTTACATCACTATTCCAGAGTATATCGACTTTTAAAATCTTGGGAAACTATTTAGAAAACGAATTAAAAAACCAATTATTGTAAAAAAAAAAATAAAAAAAAAAATATGTTTTGTCAATATTTTACAACAAATCTTAAAAATACCCCTTTTAACAATATTAAAGTTAGTAACTGAAAAAAGTGAATTACAGGTAATATCAAGATGCCAGTCCTTAAAAGGACCCCATAATCCTTAATGTTGTTTAGTCTTCTTATCAAATGTTTGATACACGTGAACACACATCCTGGTATTGCCCCCTGCAAATGTGATATTATAAATTTATTTCCCGTGCCTGAGGGAGATATGAACATTTGTTCACCCAAGAAAATTATTTATATTTCCCGAGGGTGAAGAAATCTTCATATCTCCCTAAGTTTTATTCCACTGCTATATTTTGTTTACTACGAAGCACCTGAAAATAAATATTTATTAACATACATTTTTCTTAACCGCTTGTTTTCATAACTAAACACGACATAATTTAAAACATTTATAAACAGTACCGATCAAAATATAATTATCCATTATCGCATTTTAAAAACGTTCAAAAAGTTACATATAATAACTGCGCGTAACGTCGCATGAGGAAGTCCCGATGTTCAGACGGGAATATGATACTCTGAAGGGAATATGAAGTTTTGAGCAATGTCACGTGGAATAGTTGCAACCAATTCAGTATTGATGAAGCTATCAAATTTATTGTGAAGTCATTCAAGTCAAAACTAATTTACATATGTAGAACATTACAGGAGATGATGCATTATGACCCTGCAATTTCAAGTGACTGATCACATTTTTACAATTTAAAAGACAGACTTTTAGAAAATTCTACTCATTAGTGAAATATAAGTGACACAATTGGCTATCAAAAGGGATGTTTTTGTATGTACTCAGTCTCTTTTGTCCTTTTGTTATTTATGTGTGTTTTTGTTCTTACCAATCTGAGAAGACAGGCTTTTTCAACTGAATTTAACAATGTGTTTATTGTTGTGCATTTACACTATTGTTCAAGTTTGTTGATAGGGATGAGGAATGAAGACATTGAAAACTGACTTTCTTTTTGAATTAATATGTAGGCTACAAATTATACCAAATGAATAGATCCAGATAAAGTTAGAAGACTGATCGTCAAACTCTTCCGATTATTTCTTTATAAAAACAAATTTCTGTACTTAGATACTTAAAATTGATCTCCTTTACTAAGGAATATATGTGTTCTAAAAAATACATTTTATTTCAGATTGTTCGTGTATGACCCCAATGTGCGCTTAGAATCTTAACTTTATAAAACAAGGTTCATATTTGAATAAATTGGCGAATCATATGTTTGTAAAAATATCTGAGAAATTGAACTCAAAAATTAATAACATTTGTGATTGAACATTAGGAAAACAACAATCAATCAATCAATATGCATGCGATATTTGTTTTTTACATGTTGTATCGATATTGTATACATTGTTACGGCCAGAAATGACCTTTAAATGGTAGCCAACAACAAACACAAATCTATAATAAAATTCAACAAGATTTATTATACATAAGTTTACAAGAAGTATTACACAAATTGAAATGTCAACTTTTAAAATGTATGTCCGATCCTTTTGTCTTTTCTTTATCCGGAATTCTTCTTTTCACTGTAGCGGGAATCCAAACAGAATATTATGTCCAATATCTCACAATCTAGTATGATGTAGTTTACGTAAATAAAAGCGTCAATCCAACTAAGAGAACTTCTCAAAATACCATATTATTAATGTCTGATCTGAAAGGTTAACTTTAGTGTTTGTATATATATAGTTGTCACGGAAATCTCTAAAACACTGGAGAAGTGGAACTCACAGAAAACTATAGAACGGAAACTTCTAGAATACAGTAGAAGTTTAAATTACATATCGTAGATTATGATCATTCCAGAATTATTATATTAGTCAAATAGAAAGATCTAATCATTCCATCACTATCTATGAGTGTTCCAGTGATTTCTAAACTGCATGATAATAACATTATTTTGTAAACAACAATAATCCAATTATATAAACATTTTAAGGCCACACACAACAGAATAGGCAAAGATAAATAAATATAATAATTACAATATCATAACACCTCCCCCCTTAGAAAAACGTTTTCATGAACAATATATACAAAAATATATAGTATGTAAACAATGTTTTAAGAAGATCTGGATAAAGCAACTGCTATTACATTTTCTTTACCTTTTGTATGTTTTACAATAACATCAAATTCATGTTACAATTAACTCCACCTAGTCAACCTCTGTTTCTTGTTGCTCGTGTTTTGTATGAAAGTAAGAGGATTATAATCAGTATAAACAAGAATAGGATGCATAGTGGGATTTAAATATACATCAAAATGTCGAAGTGCAGACAAAAGTGCAAAACACTCTGTTTCAATAGTTGAATAATTTTTCTGATGTTTATCCAATTTCTTGGAAAAATACGAAATAGGTTTCTCAACATTATCATCTGTTTCTTGATTCGGATCAAACTCCTACATCACTCGCATCAACTGCAAGTTTGAATTGTTTAGAGTAATCAGAACTGGACTGTTAATTAATAATTAATAGTGCTCCGCTATTTTCAAAAAGCGTTTTGACAATTATCACTCCAGATGAAGGATGGGTCAATAGTTGATCAACAGTAGCAAAATATCAACAGAATTTCCTGTAAAATCCAATCATGCCTAAATATCTAATAAGTTGTTTTTCATTTTTAGGAGGAAGAAATTTGGTAATTGCATCCACTTTAGTCGTAATAGGTTTCACTTGAACATGGCCAACTGTATGCCCTAAATAATCAACAGTGGCCTGACAAAATTCACTTTAACCAAGATTAACAGTGAAATTTAATTGTGACAATCTGTCAAAAGTACCAAGGTAACAACAGTCTAAATCTTTTATAACATTATTGATCATTCTTTGAAATGTAGCTGGAACACTTTTCATACCAAACGGCATGACAGTATACTGAAATAAACCATCTGGTGTGACAAAAGCTGATATTTCACGAGCACTCTGTGTCAAGGGTACCTGCCAGCATCCTTTCTAATAATATCAATGCAACCGTCTATCCTTGGAATCGGATAGGAATCAGATTTTGAAACTGAATTTACTTTTCTGAAATCAGTTACGAAACGAAAGGTTCTAACTGGTTTGGGCACAAGGAGACAAGGATAGCTCCATTCACTGTTACTCGGCTCAACAATATCATTGGCAAGCATATATTTAATTCTATGTCTCATAAAATCAAGTTTAAGTGGATTGATCCGGTAAGGATGTTGCTAAATTAGAGAAACATCACCTACATCGACATCATGACAAACAGCAGTGGTTTTTTTTAGCACATCTGGAAAAAGATTTTTAAAAGAAAATACCAAAGTTTTCAATTTTTCTCTGCGATCAAAAGTCAGATATGCAAATTTGGAGTCTTAATTTGACAAAATTTCTGAATTTTTTAATCTTACTGTTTGTTCCATAGTCTTAGAATCAAAAGGTGATTCAATTATACCTGGTTTGTCATGATCGTTCTTCAATGTAACCGACCTGGTGTTTTCACAATATAATTCAAATCATTAATTTTACTCTCTATGGTATAAGGATCACAATATTTAGCCTGTAAAAGATGTCCAGGGAATGGCAAACATACAAGTACCTTATCACCAGGCTAAAAACTCCCTGGCATCTTTATCATACCATATTTTTATCTTATTCTGAACAGTTTTTAAGTTTTAGTGAACAATTTGACAAGCAGTATACATTTTTCCTTTAAATCTAGATACATAGTCTAGAAGATTCAAGTTAGTGTGTCCAGTAAGCCATTTTTCCTTAACCAATTTCAAAGGTCCGCTTACAGTATGACCAAACACCAACTCAAAGGATTCTTGAACAGCCTCTCGGACCGCAAAAAGTAGAAAGTGAACACCATCATCCCATTCCCTGTCAAATTGAAGACAAAAAGTTCTAATCATGTTCTTCAATGTTAGGTGAAAACGTTTTTTGGGCACCTTAAGATTTTGGATGATAAGCACTTGACCTATACTGAGCGATCCCTAACTGGTAAACGACCTGCTGAAATAAACCTGGCATAAAATTTGAACCCTGGTCGGACTGTATAGACTAAGGAAGTCGTACTAACGTGAACATTTTTATTATAAATGCTTTGACAATAGTTCGTGTTTTGATATTCCTTAATGGAATAGCCTGAGGAAAACGAGTGGATGTACACATGATCGTAAAAAAATAAGCATTTCCAGTCTTGGTCTTTGGTAAAGGTCTAACGCAGTCAATTAGTACTCTGCTGAAAGGTTCTTCAAAGACTGGAATTGGCAAAAGTGGTGCTGATGGTATTTTCTGCTTAGGCTTACCAACAACCTGGCATATATGGCATGATTTGCAATATTTTGTGACATCAATTCTAAGTCTGGGCCAGTAGAAATTTTGCAAGATCTTAATGTAAGTCTTTCTTATACCTAAATATCCGGCCTAGGGAGTGTCATAGGCAAGACCAATAATTTCTTGCCTATAGACTTTAGGCACCACAACTTGGTATACCACTCTCCATTCCTCCTCTGGGATAGCATTCGGTCTCTTTGTCTGCTTCCTCCTGTGGTTGAGCCCTCTTGCGGAGCTGAAGAACCTCATGGTCTTCAGTTTGTTCTTCTACAAATTTGCTTCTGTCTAATAAATGGCTGTTCACGTCTGGGCATGGCATAACTGCATGCTTGTTTGTACTGGGTGGTTTTATTATGGACTTTTCTGAGCTACAGGAACCTTCAATGTCGACAAGGAAAGTGTCAGAAAGGTCCATATACTCATACTGGTCCTCTTGTAAATCCTCATTTTGTTGTTCTCTTGCCATCACCCTAGTAATAACACAAGCTGTATACAGTTCAGCATCATCTTCATGTGATTTAACATCCACCACCGGTTCACTGGTAACATTTGGTTTAACAACCACTTTGTTCCTAGCTAGATCATTTCCTAACAATAATGAAACACCCTCGACAGGGAGATTAGGACGAACACCCACAACAACTGGTTCAATAATTAAATCGGAATTCAAATAAATACTATGGAGGGGAACATCTATACAACCTAACTCCACACAAAACGGAGGCACCCACGGAAGTCTCCTCGGATAAAGGCCACACACCTTCTAATAACAGTCTATGAAGCTCCAGTGGCCAGCAAAATCTTTAAAGGCTGAGGAGTAGAATTATCTACAATAGAAACAAACCGATCAGACATAAAGGGTTTATAATCCTCCATGTAATCACAAAAACTTGACTTACAAGCCTGACTCGCAGGACATTCCAACTTATTGGTAACAAGGGGTGTAGTACAAGCAATGGACTTGGGCTTATGATCTCTTTCATTCTTCTTCTGGAGTCTAAAATAATCAGTCAACAGGTGACCATTTTTCCTACAATAAGCACAAGTCAGTGACTTCTTCTCAAAAGGATAAAATGTTGGACTAGACATATTATTACTGGATTGACTCTTATTCTGTGCAACAGGCTTCCTATCAGTACGCTCAGTACTTTGATTTTTGTAATTTCTGCTGTAAGTAATAAAATGTTTACCTATGAATCTTCTTTTGTGTGAAAGGGTTTAATTATCTTAAATAACAGCTGCATCTTGTAATGTCTCAACAGGTCTGTCGTCTAAAAAAAAAAAAAAAATCACAAAAATACTGAACTCCGAGGAAAATTCAATCGGAAAGTCCCTAATCACATGGCAAAATCAAATGACAAAACACATCAAACGAATGGACACCAACTGTCATATTCCTGACTTGGTACAGGCATTTTCAAATGTAGAAAATGGTGGATTGAACCTGGTTTTATAGCGCTAAACCTCTCACTTGTACGACAGTCTCATTAAATTCCGTGATATATACAACGATGCGTAAACAAAACAGACATAATAAATAAAAAAGTCAAAATATGGGTACAGCAGTCATCACTGTGTTACAATATCAAAACAAACAATATTTACAAAAAAGCGCAAAAGCATCTATCAAATGTGTTTTTAAGTCTAAATGAGCACACTGCTTGAACTCGTCTAAAATCATTAATCGTCTTATTTTACCAAAACTGTTACCTATTTTCTGTAACGTAAGCCATTTATCAAATAGATGTTCTTTTTCCCTAGCAAAATCAAACCTTTTTATAAGACCTAAATTTCTGTCTATATGCTTCTGGAAATAGCTCATAAGCTTTCAAAACTTCCTGTTTTACCGTGCCATAATCAGAACCTTTATCTGAAGAAAGTGCTGAGTAAACTTCAGCGGCCTTGCCCTCAAAAACACTCTGCAGCATTGCAGTCCAATAAGGCTTTGGCCATTTCAAATTTTGAGAAATTCTTTCAAAGTGTGAAAAATATTTATCAACTGTTTTTTTCACAAAATCTGGGAGCAAAACGTATATTTTTTGCTGCATCAAAATAATCTGATTTTGACTCTACATTAGTGTTGCTTTCTTTGTTGACCTGTCAATTCTTATTTTCTCCATCTCTAACCTTTCCCGCATTTCAAGTTCTGTCTGTTTTAATTTAAATTCATCTTCTCTTTCTTTTATCTTCTCCATTTCAAGTTCTGCCTCTCTTTCTTCTTTTTTTAATTTTTTAATTTAACTTCGTTTTCCAATTGTTTTCCAATTGTTTTAATTTAAATCAATCTTCCTTTTCTAATTCAAGTTGTTTTAATTTAAGTTTATGTTCATAATCAAGCTATTTTAATTCAAAAGCATCAACATTTTCGACCTTGAGTTCAAGGGCCTCTTCACCAAAAACTTCTGAGTCAACTAAATTGTCTATTACCAAATTTTTTATAATTTTTTTTCTCATAGATACAGTACAACCTGTGACTTCCTCTTAGTTATGTCCACCCCCTTGTATGGTCACCATCGAATGGTGGCCATTTATTGGGGTATTCAATCTTGAGATGTTGGCCATTTATTGGGGTCATAAAACATAGGTTGATCTTTTATCAAATTATGTTACCTGTTGAAATCAATCAGGGTTGAAGTTTTCAGCTTGTATGTTTCATTAAAATTTACCTGTACAGGTAACTCAGGTTTCTTCTCAAATTGACATTTCACCTTTTCTTGAAAATGTAGAATAGAATGTTGTTTTAGTTTTTGTTAATTCATATCATTTGTTGATTTTTCTGTCTTTAAATTTACATATTTTCCTTTTTTTCTAATGTTTTTATTTTTTTATGTTATTTTTTATATTTTATTTGATTTTTTTGCTTCTTAATCTATAAATTTCTTCATGGAAAGAATCTTGAGTAGAAATGACAAAAATTCAAAGTTAAGTTAGTGACTAGCATATGAAAACAAAACAGAGAATCCTTTAAATAAATATTTTTTCAGTAAAAAAAAGTTATTGTACATGATGTACATGGTATTCAATTGTTCGTTTGCATTATTAAATGAATTATTATTAATTATAACTTATAATTATGCAAATGATATGTTTAAAGGAATCATGAAGCAAGTAATTTAACGAATGTAGGACAGAAAGTCACAGGACAAAAAGTCACAGAACAAAAAGTCACAATTCAGTTTTGAGATTATTTTTCTTTTAACAAGAAAACTTATTTTAAAAATATTTTTTTTGTTTTTTTCTTGAACTATTATATTTGAAGCAACTTTGTAATTAAAATTTATTCAATAAATATCAATAATGATCAAATAATTGTTATGAAAACAAAATGTCAAAGTGGCTTGGTACTTAAATGGCTTCATTGTGCCAAGAAATATATCCTTTGCATGATCAAAATTTAATAAGTTTTCATTTTCAAGGCTTATGAACAATTTCCTAAACTTGAAAATGAATATGTGTAATAAAACGAAAATATTTCAAGATCTTTCTCTTATATATTCAAATAATTGTCAGCAAATTATTTGTGACTTTTTGTCCTGTGACTTTTTGTCCTATCAAGTTTGTGACTTTATGTCCTGTGACTTTTTGTCCTGTGACTTTCTGTCTGTTTACCTAATTTAACAAGCCTGTTTCTTAACAAATGAAAATTATCAATATCATGAATATCAATCCTTTTGACAATAAATTTTGTCAACAAAGTTGTACAATCTATTATCATGATTATTTTTCAGGAAAACTACAAATATCATTATATGGTATAGGAATAAACTATTTTTGTTTTATCTTTTATATTTTACAAATCTCAAAACTGGAGTTGTGCATGAACAATCCCTAAAGAGACTTAAATTTTCCAAATGGCTACCTAGTTATCATCAAATTTTGATAAATGCTAATCATAATGCTAATCATAATGAAAAATGTTCTTATCTCTGAATAAAGTAAATCTTATGAAAAGAAATTATTTAAAGAAAAAATTGTCATGCATTTTGAAACAATTGTAAACTTATCAAATATGTTATCTTCAGTTTGGCTAATTTTGTCAGTTAACAGGCAAAATTTGTCTCCAGAAAAAATGAAGTACACTTCTATATAGATTGTGACATTTTTATGGTCTATTAATTAAATCGCTTTTTGTTCTGTGTATTATATTGTCGAAACTGCAGGACTGGCATATGCATGATACATATTCTTGGTATACATTTGCAAAGAATATTTCACTCAACTCTGGCCTTTTAGATAAAGTTAATAATTGCAGGGACTTGAATGAATTAGATTCTTTAAAGCCCTTGATTTAAAATGAATTTTAAGAACAAAAAATAAGAATATTTTTGAAAATAAAATAAAAACTTTTGATGAAAGAGGTAAACTCAAATGCTTCACTAAGTAAAGAACTAGTGGTCATAATTTAGAAATAGAAAATGGTGGATAAAACTTCCTATAAAGGATAGAATTGTTTGTAATATTAACATAACAACTTAGAGATAATCTATTTGCAAATTGTTTACCTTCTCATAATAATGTCTCTGACCAGTTTATGAATAAAATCTTGAATCTTATGAATAAATTCTTAACCAAGGACAAAAAGTAAAAGAAATAATAAACCTCTCTGACATGGAACATGTAAAAAAAGTCATTAGATCTGAGGGCAGAAACCTAATAATTTTTTTCCATGTGTTTTGATTTCTTGTAGAAATGTTTAATTTTTTGCATTATAATGTTTGTTTTTGGTTGGTTTTTTTTGTCAGAAACTTTATTTAATTGTAATATGTTTATACATGTATGACAATAAAAATATTACTAAATTTTTCTGTAATGATTATTTTGAATATACATGTATTTATTCAATAGCGAAATAATGAATTGCCAAAATTTTATATAGAATAAGTCTTAAAGATAATCTTAAACAATTGTTAAACAATGTTAAATGCAGTAAGTATAAACAATTTTGATTTTAGAAAATTAATTTGAGAAACACCTTTTCAATTGAAAAAGGCAGGGTGAAAGTTTGCATTTTATTAGAAGATGATATTCATTTATTATTCACCTGCCAAAAATACATATAAAAAATAACTTAAACTGACAGAATTATTTAAAAGGTATAACATTAAAACAAACAGTCATGAGAAAATTTTTACAAAAAAAAAGTTAAAAAGCTTTAAATTATGTTCAACTAGTTTTATTATTTCATTTTATTTTAGAATTGTCTTGTCATAATCCCAGTTATTAAATTTGACAAACACATATATTTTACCTGAGGCACTTTACCTGTAAGTTATAAAATTTTAACACTTCAATGCAGTCATGATTTCCCTTTATCATTGACAAGTTTCTGATTAATACCTTGTGTATTAATTAAGCAACAGGAGGTATAATGATGGACATTTAAGGCCATCATGGTGACCATATTTTTATGACCACCATTTATAAGATAATGTCACAGTTAGTACTGTACTCTAAAATCTATTTGTAGATGTTTAGCAAGCAAAGCTAATTCTTCTTTCTTTAGGTTATCAAACCCTTCCAGGTCTGGCGTTTTCAAAAAATTTACAAGCATTAAATGCCATTTTGTAGAATTTTGTTGGCTAAGTCTAATTCTTATTCAATAAAATACCCAAAAAAATCTTATATGAATGTTAACCCGGACGAGCTCCCAATTTTTATTATGGCCAGAAATCACCTTTAAATTGTAGCCAACAAACGACACAAATCAATAATAAAATTTAACAAGATTTATTATACACAAGTTTACAAGAAGTATTACACAAATAGAAATGTCAACTTAGCTTTTAAAATATATTTCAGATCCTTTTGGTTTTTTTTTTCTTTATCCGGAATTCTTCCATTCACTATTGCGGGAATCAAAACAGAGTATTATGTCCAATTAGTCAAAATCTAGTATGATGTAGTAAATAAAAATGTCAATCCAACTCAGAGAACTTCTCAAAATACCATATTATTAGTGTCTGATCTGATAGCCTAACTTTAGTGTCTGTTTACATATAGTTGTCACGGAAATCTCTAGAATACTGTAGAACAGAAACTCCTAGAAAACTCTTGAACGAAAGATTCAAGAATACGGTAGAAGTTTAAATTACACATCGTAGATTATGATAATTCCAGACGTATTATATAAGTCCAATAGAAAGTTCTAATCATTTCATCATTATCTATGATTTTTCCAGTGATTTCTAAACTGCACAATTATAACATAATTGTGTAAACAATTATAACCCAATTATATAAACATTATAAGGCTACACAAAACAGAATAGGCCAATGAGAAAACTATCCAACGACACAAAAATCCGGCTTGATTTTATTATACGGTCTTCATCAATAAACTCTTATTTATCGCTTCGACTTGACCAAATGACACAGAAATTAACATATATAGGTCACCGTACGACCTTCAACAATGAGCAAAGCCCATACCGTATAGTCAGCTATAATAGAGACTGCCACAGATACGCCATTAACACAAACAAATGTTGAAGGACGGAGCACGATCCAACTATCTACTACCATTGAAAGTTTTTTTTTAATATCAATCGAATAACAATGTTCTCACCTACATGTCTTATTCTGATCGGAGATTGTTCATTGAATATACATATATGAGTTGAAACATGAAATATAATTAAGAATTGTGTCCCACCCTTTCTTTCTGTATGTTTGAAGAAGGGTGTTTTTGGTAAAACAAATTTACTTGACTGTATGCAACGTCATAGATCAACAAGAGCAATTTATCTATCTCCTAACTAGATAGTTTGCTACATTGATTCAAATTGCATTTCATGTGATATTTTGGAATCCTTCTATAAAAATATACCAATTTTCTTAGTAATAAAATGATAAAATATAATCTCAAATAAAGCATAAATCATCACAAGATAATTTGACCAAAAGCTATCTTATGACTATCGACCAGTCACAGATTACATGTTTTATTGTTTCCAGTCTAAAAATTTAATGCAGAAATTCAAACTTCAGATTAAGTCTTAACTGTCAGCATTCTAAATGACCGAAAAAGATCGGAAATACCCAATTGTAGCAATTTGAGGGCATTAATTTAACACCTACAAAATTGTTCATAGACTTTCGGGGATGTTCATTTTAGCTGCTTCGTAGTTTTTTGCAATGTTTAGTCTTTTTATCTTCGTGTTGTCTGTATTTTTTCGACTAGTGGTTTTGATTGCCTCTTTGTAATTTTCTCTAACGTTTTGTGTAGAAAACAAAAATTATTATTTCTAAAGTTTAATTTAGCTACAAATTAATATTAAGGATAGATACTGTTAATCAAAATATATACAATATAGCTTCGAAATTAAACAGCTGTGAGCAAATTGCACAAACCTGAACCCATACTTCCCTATTCGCTCCAGTAGAAGTATACGTATGTAATTTTGAAGCTTTAAACAAATGTGTTTGTATAGTTATTATCATTTTTATATCTATCCCTTGACTTATATAAGATTTACAACTCAAATATTTCCTTCATCGGTGTTAAAACAAAGTGTCCGCACGTTGACTTTCCTATTAACATTCCGATACAACCAGTTTGTTTTTTGTAGCCCGGAGTATGAACATAAACACAAGTCCCTGAATCTCCTTCTTGAAACTCCATCCCATAGATACATAGCTGATTGAACATCGTAATTCTCCCGGATTGAATATGTGTAGCGGTCCTAACAAGGACATTCTTCGGTTCGGTTTTTAAATCACATCTCTGATTTCCGGAAAATCCATAAAATGCTTTAGCATCACTCAATGTTACTGGATCGATAGCATTGTGATTCAAATAGGATGATGACAAACCTGACAAAGAAAAAAGAAAAAAAAAACAAAACAAAGGAACATGTCGTTATTGGATTTGTTTTCTTGACAATAGATACAGTATACTTTGTTAAAATAATCTTTTAGTGTAATGTTGCATTCCCTGGGTTGTAAGGACACGCGTGCCGTCCTGTAAGGACACGGGTGCCTTCCTGTAAGGAGTAAAACTACCTGGGCCGTTGGTTAACGACGGTGCCGTTTATAATTATATACAATATAACTGTTTTCTAATAATGTTCTGTAACTACCTACAATCCTTCTCTTACATATTTATTTTACACCCAAAGGGTTGACTTGGGTACCGACATAAACATAGTGTTCTGTATTTCTCCCCTCTGGCATTAAAAGCCATACTGAAGGGCAGCGTTCTGTTGAATGTTCTGAATGTATAAATACGCAACCACGTCTGGTAGCAATGATGATTTACAGGGGCATTAGCTATGATTTAGACACAAATTTAAAATACGAATCTGTTGGTTTCAAGTCATAATAAAATCAGAATTCTTGAATAATATTTCGTTATCAGCAGTTAATTTGGCCGAAATTTGTCAAAATAAGCTCAAAAACATCGCAGATGCATTATTGACTTCTAAGATAATAATTGACCTGATATGAATCCGTATTGATGTGAAGTTCAATTTAACCCCTTAGCTCGAGATGTGTCACGCATGTTAGAGGCGTGTTCAGCTTTAAAAAGAAAAAGAATGTCAACATTGAAAGTGAAACAAGGGTGAACCATTTCGTTTACTCGATCCACAAAAAAATCATTCTTATACAAGTAAAAACGATGATTAACTATTTTTTATCCTTTAACCTGAAATCAAACAGACCTAGAAAAATCCAATTGCAGGTGGTCTCTATCTATCTATATTTCTATTTATGTTTATATCGGATTATATGACCGTCGGCAGTCTTGGGAGGTCATCTCGATGGTTAATTGATGGCGTCTAGACTAAGATACACACAAAATGCTGATATATATAATCGACTCCATGCATTGCTAATTGTTTATCTTAGACTTATTGTAATTTGAATATACGTTTTAGTACGTTATAAATCAAATATGAGAATTTGAGTCAATATTTTTGTTTTCTGTCATATTTCGCGCGGAGCGTATTTTATGTCATCGTGAAAGAAACCAAACATTTACGGCAAAAATTTACACGTTGACAGAAAAAAGATGATTATATATTTCCCGTATCGCTTGATATCATACCTTACCATACGTATTGGGTAAATTAAGTATTTCATATCAAAACATGTAACAGACTAATTCTAACCAGTTTAACTGTGTTGAGAGAAATGTAGTGTTACTTTGGTTGTAAAAATTCAACTCGTCGATATATGGTTGCTTTTCAGTTTTTAAATGCATATATTATAAAGTTGGCACACCTAAATCCGAGCAACATTGCCTTCTCTTGTCGTCTCTTGCAATGTTGAACGTGCTCAGCTCTCCTCTCTTGATTACTGCCAAGGCTACATCGATACCCGTCTCAGATGGATAATGATTATCATGCTTGAATGTATGCCGAATCAATATATACATTCAGTTACATCGCAAATGTTGTTGTCGTCATCATATGGCAGTTTTCAAGGTGCATCTTTTCTTTTGTTATTGAATGCACGTTATCCGTTCCAAAAACAACATGAGCATATGTTAAAAACGTGTCCAATCCATAATATTTTGAAAATTCCCCAAGCGTCCCAGTAACTTGAGCATTCGTACTTTTAACCACGTCACCAATTCACAAAAATCCAAGTAAATGTGTTGCACCCTCTAGCACATCCGTTTGGACACCTTCAATTTCTAAAGGGAAATGAGTCTCTCCTACTGGTATAATTCCTTTAACCTTACACATTAAGTTAATACAGTCAAGTTTCTCGATTTTATGGGATCCGGGTTTCTTAAAACCTTTCGACCTCATCGACGAAAGATAAATAATGGAGAAATTACTGTGTTCTTTTAACAATATTTTTGCTGTAATTCCTGGTATATTTCGCCTTTATTAAATGAGTTTCAGCGGTCTCTAAAATTCGGTTTGCAAGAATACTTGCTTCTGTAAAGTTTGGTTCCATGAAATCAATTATCTTTGTTAGAAAACTAAAAAAAGTTCATCAATGGCTGAATCTGATATTTTTCTATGATTTTCTAAGGTTTGGACGAAGAAAGAACAAAAACAATCTCCATATCCTTCAACATTTGTGGTCTCACAGGCGCATTCGATTCCTATCCAAATACTTGTTCCTTTATCCCACCATTCTTTATGCTTTTTGTAAAATTCCTTAATAATTCGGGAAGTCATCACTTTCATCGTGTCTCTACGTTGTGTTTAATTGTCGTAACTTCTCCCAAAAGTAGCAAAATAAAACTTGTGTTGGATTTTACCAGAATATATCGACACAGCTGGAAACATTTTGAGTCAATAAAGTTGTGCAACTCGCTTTGTACCTTTGAATCACTACTGTGCCCATTTTTATAGAAGACAAAAAGTTTTCGAATTCGATATTTGATTGAAGATTAAAGACTGTTCAACATATCTCTGGTTGCGTTTTATTTACACTGAAAGTGACCTAAATGTAAACAATATTCTAAACATGTGTATTCAGCTTTTAGTGTAAAATTGAGAATGCAAAAGGGGAATGTGTCAAAGAAAAAACAACCCGACCAAAGAGCCGAAAACAGCCCCAGGCAATCAATGGATCTTCAACACAGCAAGAATATTCCGCATCCGGAGGCGGGATTCAGTTGGCCCCTAAACAAAAATGTGTATAGTTCAGCGCAATGGACGTCAAACTAAACTCCGATATGTATAAATGAACCAAAATTAAAAAAAACATACAAGATCAACAAAGACCAGAGGTTCCTGACTTAGGACAGGCGCACAAATGCAGTGGGGTTAAATTTGTTTTGTGAGATCTCAACCCTCGCCCTATACCTCTAGTTAATGTAGGATAAACAAACACACAACAATACGTCCGGCGTACACAATTTCAATTCTGGTATCTATGATGAGTTTATTTACGCACAGTAAAACTCAGTTCAAAAGAAGTCAATTAAAGCAAAAAAAAGTTATATTAGTTATTATATTTTTTGTTTTATGCTAATTGTGTATTCTTAATTTCTTTAATGTTGATTGAAATGGGTAAAATATGTTAATATTTTGAAGCATTGTGTTAAAAACATTTCAAATTCGATATTTTGAAATATTGGGTAACTAACCTAAACAATACTCTTATATCAATGGAACGTACACTATCTAATTTACATAAAAATCATTAAGTCATAAAAAATACTTAATACTGATTGTTAAAGTTTTATCTTGAGAAACGTTTAGCCATACAATAAACTTAAAACACATGTAATATAACTTTAAGTAGATTTTGAACTGTAAACCATTCCTTACCGATAGAACAAAAATCTGTAACTTATATAATTACACTATGAAATACCCTGCTGTATAACAGAGAGAGAGAGAGAGAGAGAGAGAGAGAGAGAGAGAGATTTGAGATACACTTTCTATCTAAATAAAGAAGACCAAAAACCTATGAAGTTTGTTACTCTTACAAAACAAAGATTTAAATGTTATGACTAAAAAAAAAGACATGAAAACATTCCTTGGTATTTGTTCCCTTCAATATCCGAGTCTGATATAAACCAAGGATTGCCATGGGTATATAAAAAATTTGCGAAGGCTTCTATGAAACCAGTGTCTCGCTTGAAATTACTGCTTTCGGTGTTAAAACTATTTTTTTGACAGTAAATATTGCACAAGTCCATATATGATTAAAATTCATGATTAAGAAGTAACTCTTTCTTTTTTTTTTCGTTGATATTACTCGAGCTTGAAGATAAGCTTCTGTCCAAGTTTCATAAATTTCCGAACATAACGCCAATCATTTGGATCGAATAACCTTAAAATAATCAATCAATTGTATTTTAAAGTTGTTGAATTATTTTTGTCATGAATACTTGAAATATTTGTCACTGGACGTTATATTGATATTGTTTTATAGTTTGTCTATTACAAGTTCGTTTTTGTTTTTCTTTATGAATTTTTATCCCCTCTCCAACATCAACTAAATAAACGAATATCATATTTTATTTAATATAATCATACAAAGGCAGACAAATGTTTTTTTTAGTTTGTTTTGCTACGTCTAATATCTTGGCAGAGTATGTGCTTTCCTTGGTTTCTTTCTTTGGTTTGGCTAATGGGCAAGTTTCTGGGGTTTTTTTTATTCAAAATCTGTGCATTAGGACTTAGTCGTTGTAAGAACGGACTGCGTATCATTCATCAGTCTGCGAAATAGTCTTTCTCGCTGTTCTTGAGTCTTGCAAAAACCAACATTGATGTGAAATAACATGTTTCTGTAAGACCAAAAAGTTCATATTTTCCCATGAGCTCGATGTAAAACCAAATCTTACTACTTGAAATTGTTAAAAAAAAATATCCAAATATGATAACAGACGGGAGTTCAATGTACGCTAGCATTAGTTTAGCCCGTTTGTGAAAGGGGGTCTTGATTTGGACAGAAAACTGACAGAAAAACGGAGACGAATTCATTTTTCAGAATGTATTTTCACAATGAAATTCGTTCAGGTTTGGAATACTGGACAAGAAAGGCAACAAATACAAATAAGAACAGGCTTGATACAAAACCAAATATTGCTTTATGAAAATGCTGGTGACAAATTCCTTCTTCAGATTTTATTTCCCTATTCAAACTCGTTGAATTTATTACTGGACAAGAACGAGTGTAAATGGGGAAATACATATTACTCAATAAAGTTTGAAACTATTCACATATTGTACGTTTATTTTTACACATAGGTTATCGCAATAAAGATATAAGCTTAGAAAAAAAATTTCTCACAATTTCACTCATTAAACATGTTAAAGAAATGTATACCGGGACAAGAATGAGTTCAAGTGGCGAAAAATATTTTTTTTAAATAAAATTTGCATACAAAAGCTGTCTATGAATAATATTAAACTAAATGAGGAGTTTTAGATAATATAAGTAAAAAAATGAAAACTCCCAACGACAGTGTCTTGTAAATATGTGGATACACTTTCAATAGTCAAAACGTGTTATTTATTTAAATGAATCTTCTTAACAAAAATTAGAACAAAACACACACATATTTATATAAAACTTACCTAAGTTGCAGTTTGATTTTAATTTGGTAGGGTCCAATCTACCAGAATCACACGAGTGAACAGATGATCACATGATGCAAAATAAAGGCAACAGTAGTATACCGCTGTTCGAAATTCATAAATCGATTGAGAAAAAACAAATCCGGGTTACAAACTAAAACTGAGGGAAACACATCAAATATAAGAGGAAAACAAAGACACAACAGAAACACTAAAATGCAACACACACAGAAACGAACTAAAAGATAACAATAGCCATTTTCCTGACTTGTACAGGACATTTTAAGGAAAAAATTGTGGGTTGAACCTGGTTTTGTGGCTAGCCAACCTCCCGCTTTTATGGCAATGTTAAATATAACATTAAAATGACAACATTACATGCCAGGACTACAATACAAATAAATGGGAGAACATATAGGACAGAGAAACATACGAATAATAGCTAACAAAAGGTACCAGGTTTAAAATTTAATACGCAAGACGCGCGTTTCGTCCACACAAGACTAACCAGTGACGCTCAGATCAAAAAAGTACGAAAGCCAAAACAAGTACAAAGTTGAAGAGCATTGAGGACCGAAAGTTCCAAAAAGTTGTGCCAAATACGGCTAAGGTTATATGTCTGGGATAAGAAAATCCTTAGTATTTAGAATAATTCATACTTTTGCAAACAGTAAATTTATAAAAATGACTATATAATAGATATACATGATAACACCGAAGTGGTGACTAACTACAGAATACAAACGGATACATAAAACAACATAAACCAGCACATAAAAAATCACAGCCGAGTACATTCATCAATACTAGTATCATTAATCATCCATTCCATATCTGAATTTTACGTGTCTGCTTAACGCGTCTGCTTTTATATTTAACTTTCCTGGTATATGAAATACACTAAGCCAAATTTGTCTATGTATACACCACAACCATATCTATATAGCTAAATTATTTAATGACTCTTTTCTTCCTCCCATTTTATTCAAATACTTAATGGCAGTTGTATTATCAAGAAATAATTGCACATGTTCATTACGAGTTCTGACACAAAAGGCTTTAAATGCAAGAAAAGCTGCTTTCAGTTCAAAAAAATATATGTGTTTATTGCGTTCACTTAAACTCCAAACACCTGAAAACTTAAGATTATTTGTTACATCAAGTGCTCCATATCCTAACATACTACTGTCAGATTCAATTTTTCTATCTGGTGCTTTAAAATCAATAGATTATAACTATCATGAATGTTTTCAATCCACAAGTTTATACATTGTTTACTCTCATTTGATAATATAATCCTAGCATCAAAGTTTCCTTTATTCAATTTCAATTCAGCATCCTTTTGTATTTCAAAAGTTTTGTAAAAGACTGGTGCATATAAAACACCATGTTCACTGGCAACCAACTTTCCAATTAACTGTGCAAGTTCACGTATAGTAACAAAACATTTCCTTAACGAAGTTCTGCATAATTCAACAATATTTGCGACTTTCTTGGGTGCTAGTTTCAATATCATGCTCACCGAATCTATACTAAATCCTAAAAATTCAATGTTTTCAGCAGGAATAACAACTGATTTTTCTTTATGTAAATCCAAGACTATCAAACAATTTCATTGTCTCTTGGACATTCTTAAGCATTCTTCATATGTATCCCCTACCAATAATCTGTCATCAATATACGCACAATTAACATATCCTTCTTTCCTTAAAGAAGATAACACAGGTTTTAACAACTTTGTGAAAATACGAGGAGCCGGTGATAAACCATTAGGCATAGCAGTAAATTGATATAATTTTCCTTTCCATGTAAATCTCAAAAATTTTATATCTTCCTTTTTTTATTCCTAAATTGTAATATGCATCTTTAATATCCAACTTTGCAAAGAATTTTTATTTTTGACTAATTCTAATGCTGACTTAAAAGTTTCCATCTTGAAATGTTTATATTCTAAATGCTCATTCAGATTACCTAAATTTAATATTAATCTAACTGAACCATCAGCTTTGGGCTTAATAAAAATACTAGAAAGGACTTCCCCACAATGATGAATTACCGGTTCAATAACCTTTTTGTGTAAATGTTTTGTTAACAAATTGTCAATAACAATTTGTTCACTTTCATTAAAATTAATTTCTTTGCGTGAACATTTACTACATGGTTCACATTCAAATTCCAAGTGATAACCTTGACACAAATATTCAAGAGGTTCTTATCACTTGTCATTGTTTTCCATGTTTCACTATAATGAGCTATTTTTCCAGCCACAAAGTTGTCAGTTGTATTATGAAGACAATTAAGATTTATTAATGTACTTACATTACGATTACTATGTGTATCCCTTTCTAATGGCCCAGATTCCCCTTCCCTTTCTTGTTGAAAGGTTTCTTCTGATCTCGTCGTATCTGGGCTTTTTTGGATAAAAAATTGTTTTTGAATCCACTTTTCACTTTGAAACTTCCATTGTCAGACTTGAAATTATAATGCCGAAAATTAGCATCCTCCTTTGACTTGACAAATCTCTATGCGCATACAACAGCAAATTTAAGGAGTCCAGGGATAGCTCAAATGTTTCTTCAGATTCTTCCGACGAGCTTTTCAAAGACTTTTCCATTAGCTGGACAACAGGTATCATCCCTTTTACTAGATACCCCTGAGTTCTTTGCAGGGATCTGTCAGAATCTTTGAGAGGTTTGGATGTTTCCTTCAAATTACACAACATTTTGTTCACCTTAGGAACCTCTAAAAACTCACAATTCTCCGGTCGTACATATTTGTCAACTAATTCGTGTACCTCTTTGTTTTTATGATCAACGACAGACTCCGCCCCTTGATTTACAATTTTTGCAATCTCACCATGCACCGGCGATCCTAACTTTTGCTTCTTTGACAAAATATTCTCAACTTTTTTCATTTTTTCAATTTTTGACATTTTCGAAGGACTTTCATCCTTTTTTCCGGTGGTTCCTCCGGCATATCCTCCTCATCCTCTTGAGAGGATTCATAATCCCGTTCTGATTCTTCCCCAGAAACACTATCATAAAATGTATTTGGAGATTTGCCCCGTTTATTGTTTGTTGTTATCAACTGCGTCGGCGCAATCGCATCAGCTGTTTTCTGAATAACAGCGTTTTTTACTTCAATGACCGGTTTGGTTAGTGTATTAATAGCTTTGTGTTGTTCCAAGTAAAGATTTCTGGTTATTTATTAATTGCTCATTGTATTTAGCTAGCAAGTCCGGTCGCTGTTGATTAACTTCAACACTTGCAGTAAAAGGTACATTATTAAGCTCCGCCCCCTTTTGTTTTTCTCAACTGTCGCTCGTTTCGGAATAGAATTTAAACGGATGGGCTGTAAAGATGATGGAGCTCCAGTATGAATCAACTGAAGAGAACCATCATCCTTCAACACTATTGCCTGGTCTTTGAAAATATTGCAATTTTCCACCACTGGGTCCACAATAATAAATTCTTCTGCCATTGTTCGGAATTTCCTAAACTCACGTGCCCTCTCTATATAGGCAAACACATTGAAACAAAGCAAAATGATTACAAACGTAATTTAATGTCAAAAGAAGATTATTAATAACATCACTATAGTAAAACTTTCAAACTACGAACAATTCCTGACTATCCAAACACTAACATATATAAAATTTTGAATTTTGTCTCCTGAATAAAAAGTATAACTTTGCATAACAAAGGTTCAACCTCGTTCTGATTTGCATCATGTGATCATCTGTTTACTCATGTGATTCTATAGGTAGATTGGACTTACTAAATGATGCATTATCCGTTTTTGTTTTTTTTTTTTACTTTCAATGCTGAACCACACCTACGAAGTCTTATATTATTGCAAAGCTTACTTTTATGTGTTTATTATCATCACTAGTCACTTCTAAGTATTAAATATCAAAGGACATAATCAATATGATAATTAGTATTCGGTATAATCATCGGTCAAACATGACATATCCAAGGAAAACGGCGCGTGCAGATAAAAACTTCAATTACTTCTTAAATATTGAATTGATTTTATTTAGACAAAAATTATAAGATCAAAAACTAAATTATCTATCGAATGCATATTTATTTTCAGGCTAGACAGCGTGAAAGATAAAAACACACTTTTGTTGTTTTGACACATCGGTAATTTCTTCGCCTGGGGATACGAATTTGACATTTAACTTCCTTCCATAACTTTACGATACCCAGCCGTGACATTTCCGTATATTGTAGATGGAACGTGTGACAAATATACACCAGAAAAAACCTATACAAGTGAATTTTACCTTTTTGAAAGACTCCAAATCGGGTAACATTGAACACAAATTAAAATACAATAAAAAAAATGATAATTAAAAAGATAAAAATAGCTTTATCAAATAATTTCTTTCTTAAATTCACTTACGTACGTATTTGCAAACTGATATAATTTCTTTATTTCATTTATCTTTTTAGTATTCTTTTTTTGGAGAATTTTCCCTTAAAATTTTCTAATTTTTCATTGTCTATTTGACTTCTTCTTAAATCAAAAAACGCACCGACCCAAATATAATCACATGGCATTGAATGATTTATTCAATTCAAAACTAGTTAGACGCCTCTTAAACTTGCGATCAATTTTTATAGTAAGATTTTTTTTTTTGTGAAAAGAGCCCTTAATGACACTTCATGAGGATCTGGATTGGGTTCTCGGAATAGAGAATAATGTGCAGAATAAAGGGCTAACAAATAAAGAATAGAGAAAAATAGGCCAACAAAAATACAGAGAAGAGAATAATGAGGTGCTAAAATGTAAAGAGTAGAGAATGACAGCAAAATGTATAAAGAATAGAGAATAATGGCCTAAAATATAACAAAAATGAAAGACCCCCATCCACATTCACCTTCATGATCATCGTATATGCACAAGGGAAAAAAATTATAACAGTTTCAAGTCATTTGCGTCAGTGAATTTTGAAAATGTGGTTTAAAAAACCGGTAATTTCTGTTGAATACTTTTTGTCCCACTTCTTCGCAATTAGGACACGTGCCACTGATTATGCGAATAATCCGATCAACAAATTTTGATTGGTTTGTCATAATTGCTTATCAATGTCGTATTGTTTTCGGCAGTATTGTAGCAATAAGCCCTTCAGTATTAAAAAAAAATGGTTCAGTCATTTATTTATTTTTTTGTTACATTTGTAAGCATTGTTTATATAATTATCTAGTATTTGTTTAGCAGTGCATTATTGAATTTACCAAAATCATGGTATAGAAAATCGCAAGGTTAATTCCTAGGAAAACACACCTTGTTGGTATTTAATTGTAAGTAAAAATACTGTTCTATATACATATTGTGTAGGCGCCTGTCTATTGTTGAACACTGTATGTTGCCCTCTAGATGTCATAATGGTTTTTTTTTTGTCGTTTGATTGCTGTCTTATTGACGTTAAACCAACATCTCCTACAGTTTAAGTTCCGTTTAATGTACTTTAAATTTGTTTAAGAAAAATCAAAATTGAAAGGGTTATTGAATATAGATTTTCCTCAAGAGTTTGTTCAGAGGGAGGTATTAGAAGAGGTTTGTACCTAAAATTTGAAGTGCAAAGTAAAAAAAAAGCGTTTTATTTTTCCAATTTTTACCCCACACCCTTTTTAACCTGTATTAATTTTGAAGACATGTCGTATCTAACGCAGTCTGATTGATCTCCAACTAATTAGTATTTTCCCGTCGCAGATACCTAAGTATAAACCTCATTACATTTGATCCTGAAAAAGTCACTAAAAAGGAATAAATATTCAATATGTCGTAATAAATTCCATTCCAACGAATGAGATACAATTTCTATTTCATATTTTGAAACGACGAAGTTTGAACAAAAATGTAAATTGCAAGGCGACCGCGCAAGTGGCGGAATTGAATGGGGGTGGGAGTGTGCGCTTTGATTGGAAACTTATATAAGTTAAACGCTTAACCCCAAAATCGTCAAAATTTTTCTTCTAATTAATAGAATTACGCTCCTAGCTGTGACTTTGAAAAGTCCTGGGTCCGCTCCTAAAGATAAGATTACATTTGAATTGTGCAGTATATTTGAGGTAATTCCTGCACAACTAAGCTGTGCATTATCCAGATTATAGCACAGGAGCTACTGCAACAATTAATTCTTTTGTAGGATTTATAGTTTTATATTTAAACCTGTCCAAGGAACGTAATAATGGACAAGAACGAGTTCTGTGTAGAACAAAATCTTACTGCATGAAATAAGTTTAGAGAATAGTACCACATGTGATACAAATATGAGTATTTAACAGACGATAGCTCATTTAAGATGGATTGGTTGACTTTTGTTTGCTTATCGAGCAGTGGCAAATAGCCCAGGCATATTGAGGAAAAAAAACTAAGGTCAATAAAGTTTAATGAAATTAAAAAAAAATATATATACAAACTTTATGTCACAAATAACTTTGAACTTTCAATTTAAAGAAAATGTTGCTGATATTTACCGGAACAAATTTAATTATAGCCAAATTATAAAATAAAGTTTCTTGATATGCCAAATTAACGACGAAAAAGTTTACGGTATTTGTTTCAATTTATCTCGTTAAATACAATTTCACTTCTTATTGTCAAAGATCAAACGATGTAACATTCATTTATTTCTGTCTTTATTAAAAGTGACAAAAACGGGTTAATTGCTTTATTCTTCTTAATTTTATTTCACTAAATATTTTCAAAAACAATAATATTTATGAATCCTATCATTTATGTTCGCTATTATTCAACAATTTTTAAAACTGTAGATACAACAGCTTACATTTAAGTCTTCAGATGATGATGGGGGTTTTTAACGACCTTGCATGACTGGCTATAAAGCCCTCGCACGGTCGGTCCTGGCTTGCGCCTTTTTGGGCATTTAAATAATTTATTTTTACGATAAGATAATTGATATAATTTTGAGTGACAAAGTCTTCAATGTACACATTTTTGTCTTCAATAGTTGTTTATTGAATAATTTTCAATCACCGTTGATATCCTTAAAATAAGTTAAATAACCATTAGTCATGCATAACATATCCATTATAGCAAAAGTATGACACGCGCCGATAAAAACATGCAGCGATAATTTCATATATATTGCATGCATATTCGTCAGACACATGCAAAACGATGGTTTTTCAAATTTGTCAATTAATTTTCCTAATTTTGTATTTGATAATATGTTCTGTAAGCACTAAGTAGTCTTGGACGATGGTAAGACGCTCTTATTATTTAAACTTTTGCTCACATTGCAATATGTTAAAACTTTATTCTCATATTTTGATATATATATCCTGTCAAGACAATATGTTCACATGCACTTAGTGGAATGTTTTATTAATATATATAGTCGTCACTGGTTCAGACGTACTTATAATATAATTATTTTTGTGACTGCATCTTACATTAATTTGTAGGATCCTTTACAATAGATTATTCAGCTGATCTGTAACAATTCCATCTTAATGCCTTATATATCATGTACTGTGATACGACGCTAGATAAAAACTGACGAGGAAAGGTAACACCCGTACACCGAAAGCTTTATTATTATAGAGCCTAGGTGGTCGAGTGGTCTAGTCGGGCATAGTGCAAAGCGATTTGGTGCCACGATATCTCAGAAGCATTAGTTCGAATCCCGGCCAGGGAAGAACAAAAAATTTGCCACCGCAAATTTACATATCTAACATTGTTGGGCTGTTGTTTAGACGAATTATATGTGGAAAAAAAGGTGCACATGGTGCAAATTAACTGAAATACACATGTATGCAAATGTACAATGCGTTTTAATTTGCATGATCGACTTTGATACTGTACGGTTGTCTATAACTGATTAATCCACTTTATTTGACCTTTGGAGGATAGTTGTTTGATTGTCAATCATACCACATCTCCTAATTTTAATATTTTATGCATATTGAAAATATATGTTGCGAGTATTTTGGGCACATAAACGCAGAATTTGAAAATGCTACAGTACTATGTTTATAACGAAGGTATAGACGTTGCGAACGGTATTGGTACCACTGAGCGTTACACGAAGTTCTCAACAAAAAGAGGATTTTGACGTTGTCTCAAAGAACGTTTCAAGCGTACAAGCATTTTACTTATGTGAAAATGTCGCTTTAACTGACTGTAAAACTTACATTCTTGACTTCTAATAAGTATTCATTTTCAGAGATTTTTTAAGTTGCTTCATTAGATATTCCTTTGTTTCAATCCAGGTATGGCATTTATAAACGTAAACATTAATATCTAAATTTCCATAGAAGTTTACAAAAATATTTAAAACACATGCAAATTTGTAATTTTGTGTCAAAATCGCCTCCAACAGCAATTTTTAGCAACGAATAATAATATGATGTCATAAACGTATGTAACATGATTTCAAATCTTTTAAGTATATTATTTAACATCTTTCATTTTCAAAAATTAATCCAAAATGTTTTGAAACTTTAAAATGATTTTGATATTATGAGTGAAACAAATAAAGGAAAAACTGACATTACCTCTTTACTCTACTCCACCCAACTTTTTTATGTAATGTAAACCTTTGCTCTATGTTGGTAAACTTTTTTTTAAATTGAATATTTATATTTAATGTTTCCATTTTCACAATCTTTTTAAGTATGTAAAATTCCAAGGGAAATTTCAAACTGAGTTTGGTAGATTGATGGTATAGCTTGTTTAATGTCTAATGGACTGCGGTTGAAAGCAAAAAGAAGTATTTAAAAGTGTATTTATGATATTTTTTTCACTTATTAATCATATATTGAACTGTTTGACCCATCATACACAGAGAGTATATATATCAATCTCATGGCACATATCTCAAATGCTGTCCGTCACTACATGAACCTCTCTCCAAGAGAAAAAAGTATTTAAATAAACGTTCAAATTGAATCAGAAAAATATTAAAATTTTACTACACGGCGGGTCATTACGGGTACTCCCACTAAGCATCACCCAAAAGGATATCATTTGTCCGTCAATTCATTATTTCTCATCATTAACATGCGATAGAAATATTTGGACGGGACATAAAGCAAACAACATTCAAACAACACTCAATTTCTGTGCACGTCCGTCCGTAAACCATTTGGTTTCCGCCTCACCAATTTCAAAAATACTTTTTATCAAAATGAATGGTCGCCTTATTTCGATGTATTATTACGTATGAAACGAAGATCACAAATGTGTTTATGTCACTTCGTCTAAGGTTAAGGTGGTACCTAACACTACAGGGAGATAACTCTGTAAAAATCAGCTAAACGTTTTAATTACATTGTATTGTTAAGGAAATATTAAGCTTCTCAATGATCAAAATTAGTATTTGTCAAACTCCTATATAACCAATGAAATTTTTCTGAAAAAGTGGTTGGTTCAAATTTTTTGAAATTTTGAAATTTTTGTCAAAGGGTCAAAGTAAACATTTTGTCAAAATTTTATGAAAATTAAACGAGCCAAATTAATATTAGTCAAGGTGTTTGGTACCACCTTAATGCATATAATTACTAAGTATGAACCGAAACTAATGCAGTAAAGGAGTTAACGTATCCAAATTCTAGAAATATTATCTTTTTGTCGTGTATATATACATTGATATACATGTACAACAATTTAAATGATATATCAATTACTGGTTGTTTGTATAACGTCCAGTGGCAAACATTTTATACACGTCAACGGTTAAAAGAAATGTGTAACACGACCATGTGTAGCATGATAAAAAATAGAGGGAAATGGTCTAAAAAATTTTAAACTGAAATACAGAAATGAAGACAGTCAATTATAATTTCACTTCAAAATTCGAAATATGTCATTTGCTAGATACGGTTTTTTTTTACTGCATTTGTAGAAAAAAAATTATACATACTTGATTATCGTATGAAATCGGCATGGCCGAACCTACCGATGAGGCAGACGAGGCAATTGACTCGTCTGATTTTCTGGCAAAAAAAAAAATAAGAAAAAAAAAAAAAAGAAAATGGAGAAAACTAGGCTTGCAGGGGTAGAAAAACATCCTGGCATTTTCATATCAAGAATTAAGTAATGCATACTTCGAATAGTAATTAATGTTGACGTGCAGCTTCTGTACTTTTATTTCAACAACGTTAGGTATTGAACTCTCTGTCTGATTACCATCGCCAGTAAACCAGCATTGTGTTCTGCAATTATTTATTTCCCGCGAAAAAGTCTCTTGAACAGGTTCGACCGTCAAAGGTTTTGGTATCCCAGGAGAAGCTACTATTGACATTGCTGGTTGTGACTATCATGACTATAGGTTCCACTCTTTGGGCTTTATTAAAGTGTAATTAAAATGTGCGGTATTTTTAATGAAGCGTTGACCACAGACACTTGTCCCGTTTTTTCTACTATCAAACATGTATCCTTCTGTGAATGGATATATGTTTAATGGTACAAAATTCTAGGCAAGTATCTGTCAGCCGGCTCTGATAGCCTAATGCAGTTCTTCATACGGTAAATATGAAATAAAAACGGATTTAACAAGTTTTATTTCGGACCCTAATATTACAATTTTCGGCCGGGGGGATTTGCCCCCCCCCCCCCTTAACACCATAATAAACTGGGGGCCGCAGTCGGCGCCCCCAAACCCCTGCCTCGTCTGTTTCCGATGTCTAGTTACGGCCCTGATCGGTAAGAATTTCTATATAGATTTGATGAGGCACGTAACGGGTAATTGTTACTATTTGAAATTTCTCGAATATTTGAATTTTTTAGAGTGAAAAAAGCATTGATAGTGGAATAGAAAAATAATTGGTATAATTTATGATTGTATTTATCTAATAGGAAATGCTTATTTATACTAGAGACATATACTGATAGAGTTTATAATTATATTGTGAGAAAAAGCAAAATTTGTTTGTGTGGAAAAAATTATAATTTTAATAGTATTGGACTAAATTCTATTCCATTAACGCGGACGTCGCAGAAAAACTCGGTTTAAAACTTTTAAATTGTATTTCCAATTCGGAAAGATGAATTTGCCACCTAAGGCGAACTTCATTGAGAGCACCTGCATTGAAAGTTTTACAAATGATCCGACTTATGAAATTCTTTGGAATATTTAAAGCGGTCCTCAACGAGAACACCTAGATTGAAACATTTCGTCTACATTAGCCAATCGAATTTCTCCTTGGTATTTGAGGTTCACGTTTTTATTACAAATATTTAAACCAATACAATTTTAGCTTTATACGAATGCCCGGGCTACTAACTTTTTAAAAACAAGGGTGCTCTCTTCGGAGTCCTCGTTATCAAAAATATTTGAATTCATATTTGTTCATCTTTTAAATTAGTTCGTGTATCAAATTTATCCACTGTTTACTTGGCTGCTGGTGTACCAGGACAACGTTGCTGTCGCTCACTACCGTTTGCTTGGCCTAGCTTTCCTCCTGTTCCTACTTTTGGTGGCTCCATTTAATTAGTTTTTATTTATTTACTTTTTATTTTGGTTTTCTATAAAAAAAATCATTTTTATATTCTTTTATTTTATATTAGTTCTATTTTATTTTCATTATTTATTTTTATTCATCAAATTATTTATTTATCAGTTTATCCTTTAAACTTTTTACTTTTACTTTTTATTCATAATATGTTTTTTTAAATTATTAAATGCCCAAAAAGGCACAAGCCAGGGCCGACCGTGCGAGGGCTGTATAGCCAGTCAAGGTTGTTAAAAACTTCCATCCTCATCATCATTAGTTCGTGTGAAATAATTCGATAATGCTGACTGTCAATCTTTAAAAATTAGTATATAACTGAGTTGTAGCAATACAAATATTGCTAAGCATGGGTATTTTTCATGTATGCATAAGAAATGCAAAAGGTAACACAATGACTATTAAAGGTAAAACTGTTCTTCAGTCGATGTTAATACACATGCGATAAAAGAGAATACATGTACAAACAAACAGTTTTACAAACCTTTTGGACAAAGGCAAACCTTAAGACCCCAAATATATTCTTGTAATGATTAATTTATAATTCAATCTAAAAAAAATTTCATTTAGGTCAAAAGAATTTGTATACCTTAGACTATTTTCAGAAAATGTGACCGACTGCCCTTTAGACTGCACATTACCGGAACAATCACCAAGTACGTATTTCCACGGCTAACAAAAATTCATCAAAATATTATTTATTTACATCAATTTCAGTGTCAATTTTTATATATTTTTTTTCTATTTAAATAAATTTAGATCAAGAGTCAAATAAATTATAATTTTATTGAATGATTAAAAAAAAAATGAAATATCCATCCAATCTAAATGTTAAGCTAGCCTATGATTACCTATGTAAACAAAATATTGTTGCAGATTTTAACAGAACACAATTAATTTTTTTTATATATCAATACCATTTAAGCTAGACGAAACTATGTACGCCAAAGAAAACGATGTACGCTTAACGATACGATATACGCTAACCGAAACGATGTACGCAAAACCATACGATATACACTGAGAGAAACGTTTATGGTAACGTTCATGGTATAGTTTATGGTACATGGTTTCGTTCGTACATCATTCGTTCAGCATTCGTACAACGTTCGGTCAGCGTTTCGTTTGCATTCGTTCACCGTTCGGGAAGCGTACGTACATCGTTCGGGCATCGTCCGTACATGATTCCGGTATCATTCGCATTGTTAACTTTTACGTTACAGGGCCTGTAAATGTGTTTATTTTCGTTGCAAAGTGAATCAATATTAATTCCAAAACAAACCATCTTGACAACATTATCGTACCTATATCCCTCCTGTTTAAGTCTGTTTAAAGGTTTGGTTAGCTTTTGAGGTGAATAACGACAATTTTGTGCTTTGTATAGAATCTTACCATAACAGATTGGATGTGAAATACCTGAACGAATAAGATATCTGCAAGTTGATTTATATTTAAGATTGATGTCCTTGTACTTGTACTGATGATACAATTTAGTTAATGCTTTGACAAGTTTGTAATAATGAAAACCCTGGTGTAATAATTTTTCAGTAATTCAGAGATTTCTTTCTTTAAAATAAGTAAGATGTTAGCTGCCAAGAGTCAATTTATCAGTGAAATACATAATAATAAATATCAAATCTGTTTTGAGATTTTTTATCAAGATGTTTTTTTTTTCTTTTACATGAAGAAATATTTGTCTCAGTATTGTAAAATTAAATTTTCATTTGGCAAAGTGGTTCAATTTTTTAAAACCTTGAACCACAGACTGAGACTATACTGATGTTTGGGTTATGGTTAGGGACTGAAGATACTGTATCGATTAAAACTTTTGCTGATTAAAGTTTCTTTCAATCTATAAAAAAACGAAAAATTAAGAAACTTATCAAAAATACCAGGCTTATAATTTTGTACGCCAGACACGCATTCGTCTAAATTAGACTAACAATTGATGCAAAAATTTAAACAACCACAAGGCCAAAACAACGATGGAGATGCATACCGTTAAAATCCGACAAACGCGATGATGTTAACTTTCCAATTTTCAACTGTCCATGTTCACACGATACGGACTTCATTAAGAGTGTGCTCCTTATCCCAAAAAGGTTATGAGGAAAAGTGACTGAAATCAACACTACAAACTATTACGGTCACCATCACGAATTGGTTAATCGATACGATATGTCTACGTCACAATTCACTTGCGATATGTTTTTTGCAGTCCTAGATATTTATACATCTGAATAGTCGTTTAATCTGTAATTTTACCTGTGTCCTATTCCCGATTGTTACATTTTAACGCTTATTCTGTCAACGCAGCTAGTTTCGCCTCTTTTGGTGTCTACGATTCCCACAGTTTTTGTTGATTACTTTGTTTTGTCTTCTTCATCGATTGTGAGATTTGAACCTCGGTAAACTACTCTTGCGTTAATTTGGTACTCATATACTTTTTTGTCGTACATATAATAAACTTAAATATATAAAATGCTTATTAAAAGTGAACAACAAGAGTAAATAATGGGATGAATGAAGGTGACAATTTCAATATTGATACAAACTAAAAACGTATTATACAAGTGATGCTTATAAGCATGATAAGTGTGTAGTAGTTATTTCAGACTAGAAAAAAGTAAAATCACAAAAATACTGAACTCCGAGGAAAATTCAATCGGAAAGTCCCTAATCACATGGAAAAATCAAATGACAAAACACATCAAACGAATGGACAACAACTGTCATATTTCTGACTTGGTACAGGCATTTTCAAATGTAGAAAATGTTGAAGTATCATAAATTTCAATGTGCTTCGTAACTTATCGGATAGTGTTAATTATCGATGGTCCCATTTACATGATTTAACTGACATGTTTCAACTTTAAACAAAAATAAATATGTAGCAATTTAAAAACCGACCTGAAAATCGATGCATTTATGATTTTATGTAAGCTCTGGTAAAGACTTACTGAAATGGAGTAACTATGATCTGTACGTTATCATACTCTTTGGATTCATTGAAAGCTATACTGCAATCAGACAGCTTTCTGGAATCTATCAAAATTCTTTTGATGACAAATATGAAGATGTAAAGGCTTTTAGTATCGTCTCTGGTATTTCTTTTGAATTGCGTTGCACGATGCAGTAATGAAAAGCAATGTTTGACACTATTCTACAATCGGATAACGCATATATGTATTTTACATTCGGATCGATTTACCTACACTTTGATTTCGAAGACAGGTGTAAGATGGAGATCGTATTTGACAAAAGATGGTAAGCTATTATACGTATTTCCGTTTTCAATTTGTTATGCTATGTTAGAATAAAAGAGCGAACAAAAATATTTTAAAAAGAATTTACACTCAATTAATTCGACTTTCGAGGATGTCTTTCTGGAAGGCTTTTCGTAGTTAAAATCATATGAAGTCATAAATCTATAATACATGAGCTTCCAAAACACAATATTGAATAAATGTGTTAAATTAAGACTAAACAAAATAAAACAAATACAAACATGATGTCAGTACAAAAGTAGAGGCTGGGACTAGAGTGACACTTTTGGCCGGCATAAGCTAGGAATAGAATTTGAAGAAAAAGGAAGATCGAGATCAATATAATTTTGTATATGAAAAAAAAATAAGTATATGTTTGAGGCCAAAAGGAAAATAATGTAGATAAACAGCTAAAGTTTTTGAAAAGCAAGAAGTTTAACATCTTATTGACATCATTCTGAGTTTAATCAAATACAGCATGTACAGTATATGCATCATCATAGCTCATCCACCTGGATACGTTACTGCATTTGCTATTTCATTTAGGAAATTAGTGTAATATTTTTTCTGTCTATGAAGAAATAACACCAACAATGAGGTGCACACTGAATAACCCGCGTAACGTGTTTTTTGATAGTGTGCACCACATTTTTTTTTAGGTTATTTCGAATAGAGTAAGTCATGAAAAAACGTCGATGACGTCACCGTCAAATGACAAAATTATGTCTATGAGCTGATAGACAAAAGACTTTCAACCAATCAGGAGACGTGTTACATCAAACATTAAATTGTTCAGATGTATTTCTATATTAACCTGTAACACATGCAAGCAAGCTTTCCTATGCAATGATTTTTAAAGAAATTATGTCTACAATTGTATGTTTCATTTTACACTACTAGTAGCTAATAGGGTGTTCACCAAACATGATCGTACTTAAGGTGGTCGTGTATGTTACCACAGGCTTTTCACATCTATTATATGTTATTATTTTAAAAAGGGAGAACAAATATCAAAAGGACAATCCAAACTATAAGTCCCGTAAAAACAAACAACACAATTACAGCACTACTGCTCAGCACTGTGAAGATGCTGACAAAGTATGAACTCATTCTGTATAATAGTTACAGGGAAAAGTTTAAATAAAGTATTTGTTTGAATGAACATAATTACTTAGGAATTATTATATGAGACAGTAGACACTAAAAGGACGATCTAAAATCAAATCTCGATAGTTTGTGTAAAACAACAGTAAAAAAAAAAACAGGAATTTTGGTAGGGTAAGCAGTTCCTGATCTAATAGATCAATTCTTTGTGTTACAAATTGTAATTCAATATGACAAAGACAAATATTTAGATATGTTTTATATCCAATATTGACTGATGTAATCATTTATTTCGTAAGTTACGTGACTCAATTGTTATCTGCTCTTTATTTTCATTCTTAAGGTCGCACTTTGTAAAAACAGCTGTTCTATAAACCATGCCGCTTTTGTGGAGATATATAATATTCATAGATATTTTGTTTTGTTTACCTACTGGTTCAAAGATATGATCTCTATGTTTCATCTCGTAGAGACATAACATTGGAATGTTACCAGTATAAATACACATGAATAACGGCGAAATTGTATTCTGAGGAAGACCCAAAGTGACGGGAGGGATAGTACAGAATTTTAGTATAAGTTTAAGCTCTAAGAAGTTCGAGAAATATTAATGTTGAAATATGCCGAACAGCCCTATATTTTCACCTTTGAACAAATTGTAGTGCATATGAACTTTCCGTTCTAGGATATAATTTTTTTTACGAAACTTCATAGTAAAAGTGGGACAGTTTTAGCAGTAAAAGGAGTTCCTATGGGAAATTGCATAGTCCATATTTACAGAAGTGCAACCTTAAATGATAATTTCAAATGTTATTCTGTAATTATTGTTTCAGAATATGGTCTGTGCCCAAATATTTTTTTCTACTACAGACAACTACAGATGTGCTATAATTTCAATCCACCGATACCTTCTAGTGTCGATGATATTTCTGGAGCATGCAATAGTTTTAACCAAGAGCTCCTCAGGATTGATTCTGAAGAAAACAGGACTATGTCAAAATGGTGTCAGATAAAGTAGTCAGCACCTCAGATTTGGGATGTTCGTTACTCTATTTGAAAATAACAATCTTTTCAAATGACTGTCATAACTTGATGTAGATTTTTATCATTTAACATTGCCATCTTTTCTCTCTCCAAAACTGTGAAAAAAACAACGATTTTATAAGATTTTCAAAAATGGCTTCTTAAAACTATATGTAATACGAAAAATAAAAAAGTAGGCGTTTGCAGGCAAATCTTTAATGGAACTACATCGAAAAAACCTGAGGATTCCGAATATCTTACAAAAACCTCAATACAAGAGCAGCGAACATCCTTAATATTAGTCTAAAAGTTTATTTTAAGATAAGTAATGACTAGGAAAAAATGAGACGAGGGATATAATCCGTTGAGACAGTTACCAAACAACACAAATAATTAAAGAAAGTCAAATACTCAATACAGAGTGTTCATTAATAGACTGGGGTCTTGTAATATGCAAAGCTGCAAATTACTTCACGCTTTTTAAAGTATGAGGAAAATATGTCGTTCCCGTACTGGTCAAACCTTACACAAGCAACAATCAAATTTGTTATCATCGTTGCAAGTTTAAATTCAAAGGTTTCATAACAAGTCAGAAGTAGGATTTGCTTGATACAAACTAGAGTTATTTCATCTTAACATATTAATCTACCATTTTTCTACATGAAAAAATGCCTGTACTAAGTCGATTGATGTGTTTGACTTTTTGATTTTGCCTTTTGATAAGGAACTTTCTGATTTGAATTTTCCTTTGAATTCGGTATTTTTGTTATTTTACTTTTTTCATAACCGAGACTTTGCCGAGTTTGTTATTACTATTGAAATAAATAACGAGTTGATACTAAAATAATATCGTTTGATATCAATTCGAGTTATATATACCAACTTAGACTTGGTTACGCTTATCTAGTCAATTATGTTTGACTCGCTTTGTGTCGTTGCGAATGTGAACACGACTTCCATTTAGGACAAAAACGTACCGTAAATCCTGATATTTTGCAGTTTTTTTAACCATGAGATTAGTGGATAAAAGAAACAAGTAGAAACACGTTAATTGATTACAGACGATCTAAGTGATTGCAATAATTTGAAATATAAAGTTTGGATAGATCAAATAGAGTTTGAATTTAGGATTTACAACAATAATCCTTACCTAAGTGATGTTTGAACAAGGAAATAGAAGAGAGAGAATAGAAATTGGGATTGTGTCCAAGGCACAACAACCAATGAGCAGAAAACAGCACAAGGAGTCTTCAACGCAGCGAGACAATCCCGCACCCGGAGAAGTTCAAAAAATCATAAATCATTTGATCTGCCTACCTAATTATAATATAGTCACTGTCATGGCTCTGATAAAATTAGATTTAAGATGTGCCAATTTGTCTGCGTAACTGTAGAACATTATGTTTAATTTCATTATCCATTAATTTCATTCGTTTAGTGTTGGTAAAGTTTTATTTCGGATTGTTTACATTCCATGCATTTAAATTTAAAACTTTCATCATAATCGCCAAACTAAATCAAAACATGACTACAGTCATAATATCACAATGTACGTTGTACGGTATTGTTTTTATTTTTATTTCTAGTTAAATGCAAAGTGAGTTATTATTATGGTGTAACTATACAATTCCCCGAAGCAGAAATCTAATATTTGCTAGTCACCATCAATTGACATAAGTAATGGCTTATTGGAACGTAATAATGTCGTATCACATTACTGAATAGACAATAAAATTCACGCACTTATCGTCAATTAATCATATCACTCTGCGTTCAGTTTGATACAAACAATCTCATCGCATGAGAAATATATTACAAGTCACTACCAAAGTGAAAAAATTCTAGACCTTGAATTTGCAAAACATAAATAGAAAATTTTGTGTTTGATTTCTATTCACATTAATTTTTCGAAATAAATTTTCAAAAAAAAAAAAAAAAAAAAATAAGAAATCTATATGTGTCCCTGTACTTAGGAGATAACCCTATTGTATTTTAAGCTTGGCCTTCGAAAAACGTAGATTTTAATGTGTCGTAAATTACGTGACGCTAAGTAAAAGGATATTTGCGATAGTCATATCAAGTTTTGCGAAGGCCAAGCTTTCAATACAATACAGTTATCTCCATTCAAAAGCCACATATTAAAATAAATTCCATTTGATAAATATTTTGGCTTAAAATGCCATAAATGAAAAAGTCCGCCAAACTTTTGCATCGTCTTTGGTATCTAATCAATGTAACGTCATATGTATACTCCCGATGTCAAACATAAACTAGACGTATTTATACTTTTTGTACGCTTCTGAAAGGTTTCAATACTGACAAAATGAATATTTTATGTGTACAGGATTTTAATTGTTTAAAGACTGTATATACGGAACACTTTATTTGTTCTAAACAAGGCCATTTATTCCATATCGGAATCATTTCGTAGATTTTTTTATACGAATTTCATTTTGAATAAAACAATGTCTTCATTCGAAGAAAAGGTGATACTCACCACACTAAATGTCACGTGCTTTTACGTATATTCTAAAATTGTGAATGGATTGAAAACTCGTTAAACTAAAACTAAAAATCGAAGTGATATAAGAGTTGCAAATAATTCGACATGAAAAAACATATCCCTGTTTACTTGAAATTCTTTAATTCTGTGCACATTAAATATTTTAAGAACTATATGTCATTACTGTTCACATTGTATAAATTATTAAAGTTTAAGTGTATTTGACGAAAATCATGAACAATAACAAATTCGCAGCATGACGTCACCATAACGTAACATTTATGTTGTCGTTTTTTCAATATAAAACCTTTATATAGAGAACAATTGATTTCTCCTCAAATAGAAAAAAAATAACGGTATCCTCTTATATTGTAATAAGATCAAAACGAAAATGGACACTTTTTTTACATACAATAGCCATGTCCCACTGCTTTCCTGTTAGGGCAATTACAATTATATAGAAACCAAAACCGAATAGCCGTCTGTAAAAGGCAAAGACATGACAAAATAATTTAGCCTGCTTGCTATTTTTTCGTAAATTTTTATTATAAGAGAACGGAAATGGATATTTTATCAATCTTAGGACTATATCTCCGATTTATTTAAAATTAATCATTTTAAGAGCGTAAATGATAAATTCAAATAAACATCTTCGTAACAAAAAGGATACAATTCTTCAAAAAATATCATTCTGATTAAATAGAGCAAATTAATCCGACTAGAATTGAATAAAAAGCTTAAGCAAATAGTTTTTAACAATCTTGTACAGTTTGGTAAACTTGCATATATTGCATATAAGGTAAAACCGAATACTGTTCGTTGTCATACACCCAGAGACGTTTTTTTGTGCTATGAATTCTTCGGATAAAACGCTGGGTAACTAGGACATGTTGGAGAAACATATATATTTTTACTATTGATTTGTGTAAAAGATACTTATTTCCAATGATGTCGTGAATATAAACCTAACACGAATGTATGTTTATCAACGTACAAACCTCCTATAAGCTTTTCTCAGAAAGTGCATGTAAAACTACAAATATGGATTCACCAAAATACAATGTTTCCCCTAACGAAACAAATGTAATTGTAAACTTCTATGTCAGTTGGTCTTTGGTGAAGAGTTGTCTCATTAAAAATCATACCACATTTTATTTCTATACTCTTGAATATTAATCTCACGATGTAAGATATGGTTTATTTTATCGTTCAGGATAACGCTTTAACACCTATTCACCTGAGATCACCCCCAGTTTTTGGTGGGGTTCGTGTTGCTTAGTCTTTATTTTTCTATGTTGTGTCTTGGGTACTATTATTTGTCTGTTTGTCTTTTTTTTTTTAGCCATGGCGTTGTCAGTTTATTTTCGATCTATGATTTTGAATGTCGCTCTGGTATCTTTCGCCCCTCTTTAACACCCATACAAACTACAGTCAGTAAGTAGTTAAGTTCGATCACATATATTGTTATTACTTATCACTTAAAATGATAAATTGCATTAAGCATTTCCATTGATGCGCGATGTCCAACTGTTATGAGCAATAAATTAAAACAAATTTACCTTAACAGTGTTTTTTTGTTTTACAGCAAATATTGGCTTTTTCTATCCGACGGGTGTTTGTATACAAAGAAAGAATACAACTGATGTAAGCAATGCATGGACATTCTTTGATGGTACACCCATGACCTACTCTAAAGGGATCCCAGGTGATTCTAGTGGTTCAGGATATATACGTATTGACAGAAGCAAAGATTTTGGATTGGTAGTACCTCCGAGACCAAATTAGTGGACATACACCTACATGTGTGAAATAAGGATTATTTAAAAATCGTCTTATGTCAATCAACATTTTATTCTTTAGTCTATCGTTTGACTTCGTGTGTACAGAGTCTGTTTATTTGACCAATTGTTAAATATGTGTAACTCTTTTTTTCTCTCTCCTTTTTCTTTCTCTTAAGATACAGAACGTTTCACGAATTTGCGTCTCGTCCTATGCTTATCTTTTTTGTATCATTCAAATTTTTGAATACGTACTGCCTGCTGTGACACTTTAACAGTTGTGATGCACATTTGGACACATCTGTTTTGTTTCTATATCTTGAAAATCACACAATATATTTAATACAAATTATAAAAACAAATGTCCTTAATTTGTTTTTCTACCTTTAGAATATCTGTAGTTTCTTGTAATTTGATATTCAAAATACTTTTTTAAGTTATACTTGTAATGAATTCACTGTTATTAGACAATTCTGAAATTCTGTTAAATGCATATATTAGAATCCAACAGTAAAATATTTATTTAAATTGGTAAGTAACTTGCATTGAAATTGAATTTGACGTAAAAGTACATACTTCCAAATCTAAGAACCATGTGCTATTTCTTAGTTTCGAAATTTTGTTTACAGTAACAGTATACAACAAATGGTCATTCGGAAGTTATCTTAGATTTTTCATGATAAATAAAGTGTTCGAACCTAATGACAAGTTCTTACAATTTCTCAACAAGCTATTAAAGTATAATGTACAAAACAGTTTACAAAACACAAATATGATATACAACAAAAACATACAGAAACATTTTGCAACTTGAGGTTAAACAAACAGCAATTACTGAATCAATTTCCTTCCCTTTCTGATAATTTCTTTTTGTTTATTGTGGACAACTTTTCTCAATGCTATATGTGCACTGCACATGTTTTTGTTTGCTTTTAAACCAAATTTAAAGTATGTTTTTAAAGTGTTATTTCTGTTACACAGTAAATTGGTTTTATTGTATATTTTCTGTGAATCATTTGTTATTCAATTGAAATAGGCAGCTCCATATGTTTTTGCTCAATCTGACATTTTAGAAACATTGTCAATGGTAATTGGTAGTTGGATCTTAACGTGTTACGGCATTCAACAATTGTTAAAATTGCTTACAAACTCCTTTTTTTTTTAACTCATAGCGATTTATGCCTGGCATGTATGTGAAACTGTAGATGTTTTATTTTTCGTTTGAAAATTGTCTCATTGAGGTAACCACCTATCTCCTTTCCTATATATTAAATGTTGTGTTCTTGTTATGCATTTTCATGATGCGAACCCCACATAAGTTGATGTCAAGTGTTTTGTCATACAAAAAAAACTTTCTGAATTACAAAAATAGGAAGATATGTAATGATTCTCTACCTGAGAAACCACTTGGCAAAAGAAAAATTATAGAATGATGTGGATATGTACTGTAAATTCAGGAATTAAGGCGTATATTTATTATTGCGAATTTTGGAGAAAATACAAAAATTGGAGATTAGTTATAGCAATTTTAGGAAAATCTGCATACCGATGTATGTATCCTTTTATCAGAACACGAGTTCTTATTATTACGATACTCTCCAAGTCGCGTTAATCTCAATAATAAATATACACCCTAATTTCTGAAATAACAGTACATATCCACATGATGTACTGTTTGTTCTTATGATGTGCTGTTACACAACTTTCCCAGGTATGGGAAGGGTTGAACGCCTGCAAACATGTTTTATCCTGCCTCATTCCAAATGTGCCTGTCTCAAGGCAGGATCTTATAATTCAGCGGTTGTCGTTTAATTGTTGCTATTTTTTTATTGTTTTGTTCAGTTTGTTCTTTTGATTTCCTATTGCCCCAATCCCAGGTTTAAGAGGAAGGTTGGGCGCTGCTAACATGTTTAGATTCACCAAATTCTATATTGGCTGTCTAAAGCTATGAGACTGCAATTCAGTGGTATTCCTTTGTTGCTGTGTATCATATTTGTTTTTGTATATTGTTTTGTATATACATAAGGCTGTTAGTTGTCTCGTTCGAAAGTTCACATTTTCCTTTTCAGGGCATTTTATTGCTTCCTTTGCTATGTGAGTTTTGCTCATTGCTGCAGGCCGTACAGTGACATACTTCTACGTCATTTGGTCTCTGCTGATGAGTTGTCTCATTAGCAGTTTTCCTATATCTTCCTATTTTTGTATACATTTCTTACAGGTGTGGCATTTGTAAATATCTTATTTATTGTAATCAAAACCAGTATTCCTAGTGTAAAATTATCATCCGTATAATAACTGCAAACTAAATTATATTACAGTACAACAGAAATAATGTAAAATTATAAAGAAGATAACCGACCCATACCATTCCCTTTTCTATGTTGCAGCTCTTTTAATCAATCACATTTATTATCTTTTTCTTTACAATTCTCTTTGCAAGTTTAATATAAATTTGTTCTTGCGAAGACAGACACATACACATTATACCGTTTTTAATATTTTAAGTCTTCAAGTTTCCATTTGTAAAGTCTAAACCACACGAATAGAAAATGAAGTCATATAAGTATGAAAAATATCCGAAATCTATTAACCGGTGTAATCGTCTTTGAATTTTTTCAACTGGCAAATAGTCTTTTGAATCAATTACTAGAAGCAAAAATATGTTTTTCTTTTATTTGTTTATATATAGAAGTATTATAATTATTATAATTTCCATCCAACAAAAACAAAATGTTTCTTTCTCTTTTAATAAATTATATCATAAGTAACGGTAATATGAATAAGGTTACAATTGATGTAACAACTGAAGACAACTGAGCTGTTTGTAAAAGAAAAAGATTGAACGCAAGCTAAATGTCTGAACCTTACCGATTTTTGTTTTCAACAAGAAATATCTTAAAAAAATAACTTAACAACACTTTCCGTTTTTTATATTAGATTTTTCAGATAAATAAAAGATAAAAATTACCATTGAAGACAGACTAAAAACAATCACTGTCTGGTGACCTCATTATAGATTTAGAAAGAGTTACAGGACATTTTGTGCGAACTTCTGGCCTTTTTTTGGAGTACCGATATTCGCCCAAATGCGTGTGTAAGTTCATTTTGCTTCTTCGTGTCCAATTTTCAGTCTTTTTGATCTTCTTGTTTTCTTTTTAGTCAACTTGTTGTTTTTATTGCCTTATTGTAATTTTCTCACATTATTTTATTGTAAAAACAAAATCATTAATTCTACAGATAGTTTAATAAAGATACGATGTCATACTACAGTTAGATAATGTCAATCACAATATATACAACATAGCTTTGAGACTAAACAGTTATGAGCAAATTGCACAAACTTGAACCCATACTTCTCTATTCACTTTGAATAAGTAGAAGTATACATACGTTATTTTGAAACTTTGAACAAAAAAAAAGCGTCATGCAAATCCTTTCGAAATATTTTCTTGCCTATACCTATCATTTGAGTAATATATGATTTACAAATCAAATATTTTCAGTATTTCTTTCATCGGTGTTAACACATAGTTTTCGCACGTTGACTTTCCTATTAACATCCCGATACAACCAGTTAGTCTTTTGTAACCCGAAGTATGAACATAAACACAAGTCCCTGAATCTCCTTCATGAAACTCCATTCCATAGATGCATAGCTGATTATACATCTTAATTCCCCTGGATTGAATATGTGTACCGGTTCTTACAAGAATATTCTTTTTTTCGGTTTTTAAATCACACATCTGATTTCCGGAAATTCCACAAAATGCTTTAGCATTTCGCAATGTTACTGGATCGATAGCATTGTTATTCAAATAGGGTGATGACAAACCTGACAAAAAGAAAAGACAAAGGAACAGTTCGTTATTGGTTTTGTTTCTTGGCAATAGATACAATATACTGTGGATTCATTTATTTTCGCGGGTGCCAATTTTCGTGAATTGAGGAAACATAGCGTTTTATGGATATTTGATTTCATGGTTTTGTTAAAGTCTACCTAAATTCCTATAGAAAATTTGTATTCGTTAGACATTGAAATTCGTAGATCCCGGGCATCCACGAAAACCAAAAACAATCGTATTCAACGAATAATAACTACCCACAATCTTTCCCCTACATATTTGATTCACACCCAAACTACAATATAGATAATATTTTAGATACGAATCTTTTTGTTTGAAGTAATGTTAAAAGCGGAATTTTGAAGTAATATTTCGTGATAAGCAGTTAATTTTGCCTAATTTTGTCAAAATAGCTATAAAAAAAATGTTCGAGTCGTGTTCAGCTATTACAACATGTAAAAGAAAAAGAATCAACACTGAAAGCAAAACAAGGGTGAACTATTTCGTTGACTGATCCGATCCTTAAAAAATCTATAACCTACAGGTAAAATCGATAGTTTACTTATTTTTTAGCATTTAACATGAAACTAAACAGACCTAGGAAAATCCAAATGCACGTGGTCACTATCTATCTGTTTTTCTATTCATCTTATCATCTGGTTATATGACAGAAGTTAGACTTTAGAGGTCTTCATGATGGTTAATTAGCTAGATTGCGTCTAGACAAAGATTCAAACGAAATAATGATTTATATATTCGACTCCATGCATCGTTTATTGCTAATTCTAATGCAATTTTATGTAACAATTTTTTTCATTGGCTAAAAGTTACCGTCAAATCCACAGTTGACCAGTCGTAACTAAGGAGGGACCCGCCATTTTGAATTCATGGATCAACAAATGTTCGATTACTACAATATTATCGAAAATAAAACAACACCTACCTCAAAATTGCCGTTTTGATGTGATTTTATCCAAATTTGAATCGTAGAAATAACGAAATAACCTTCAGTTTTTAAGTTTTCATTTGTATAACATCATGTTTAGCCATGACGTCTTTGCGCCAAAATCATTCATGAAGTTTCGCGGAATTTTATTAAATTTCAAATTCATACATTTTTTCAAGCTTTAACGTATTATTTCTTTTTGTAATGCATTAGAATCGGAATAACAGTACTGTAGTTGAAGAGTTGCCACCGTCAATTTTGATTTGACGGTCGCAAATATCCGTTTGACTGTCTCCGCTACGCGTCGCCAGTAAAACTGCATTTGCGACCGTCAAATTGCCAATTGACGGTGGCAACTCCTCAACTACAGTACAGTTATTCCTTAATTTTAGACTTATAGTAATTTGAATAAACGTTTTAGTATATTATAAATCAAACATGAGATTTCTAGTCAAATCGGTGAACATGATTTTGACAACTAATACCCCTTGAAAACCAATGGCTCGTATAGGGAAAGTGCAATAAATTTTCAAGTTAAATAATCAGTTACTTTGTAAAACATAGTAATCTAGTATTAATTGAAGAATTGTTATTCCTGAATATGTCAATGAACGTAATATATGATCCTATAACATATTTTTAGGAATGAGGAAAAAATATAAAAGATGTTAATATTGAAAGGGTGTGAATTAATTGATACTGTTAATGTGTCTTTTTGATGATTGATTTCGCGATTTCGATACATTATTTTTTTGCACGGGTGTTGAATTTTATCAACAACGTCACATGCACCCTGAACATACATATTTTTGTTTTCTGTCATTTTTTCGCGCGGGTTGTATTTTATGTTATTGCGAAAGAAGCATTTTGCAAAAATTTGGTTAGAAAATAGAATGCTAATAGGTTTTTCCCAAATCGCGATTGTCTTAATTCCAAAAAAATCGCAGAACATAAAAGCTTTTTTCAATTTTTCTCGTTATGAGTGTCTTGATCTCAAAATTTATCAAACATATTTGGTAATTTAAATATGTTATCACTTTTTCTAACCAGTATAACTGTGTTGCTAGAAATGTAGTGTTATTTTGTTTTTGAAAATTCAACGTGTAAATATATGGTTGCTTTTCAGTTTTTTAATGCATACACATGAAGTTGGCATACCTAAATCCGTGCAGCATTGCCTTCTCCTATCGTCATTTGCAATGTTGAACATGTTAAGGTCGCCACCATTGATTACTGCCAGGGCTGCATCGATACTCGTTTCAGATGGATTATGATCATCGTGTTTGAATGTATGCCTAATCAATATACATTCTGTTATATCGGAAATGTTTTTGTCCGTCATCATATGACATTTTTCAAGATGTATCTTATTTTTTGTTATTGAATGTACAATATCCGCTCCAAAGACAACATGAGCACATGTTAAAAATGTGTCCAATCCATAATATTTTACAAATCCTCCTAGCGTACCACAAGATTGAGCATTCATCTTTTCAACCACATCACCAATTCTAAAAGAGCCAAGTAAATGTGTTGCTCCTTCTAACACATCCGTTTCAACACCTTCAATTTCTAAAGGAAAATGAGTATCTCCTACAGGTATAACTCCTTTTACAGTACAAACGAGGTTAATACAGTTCAGATTCTCGATTTTATGGGATCCAGTATTCTTAAAACCTTTCGACTTCATTGAAGAAGGATATATAATAGATAAATTACTATGTTTTCCAAATAGATCTTTTGCTACTTTCCCGGATATATTTCCCTCTATCAATTGAGTTCCAGAATTTTGAAAAATCTGATTTGCAACAAATCTTGCTTCTTTAGAGTTTGTTTCTATAATCCTTATCGAGAAACCGTAGAACATCTTGTCTTCGAATGTTTCTTTAAAGTGTGAAGGATATCTTTCAATAATTATTTTGGGCTTTGAAGAGGAATACAGACAATCTTCGTAACTGACAACTTTTGATGTCTCACAAGTGCATTCGATGCCTAACCAAATACTTGTTAGTCTGTCAAACACTTTCTCATGAATTTGAAAAAAGTATTTAATGATTTGGGAAGTCATAGCCTTCATTGTGTTTCTACGTTTAGTCTTAATAGCTTTATCTAAAGCTTCTTGTAATAGTGGACACATGACACTTTTGTTGAAGTTAATGAGTATATGTCGACATAGAACGATCTGATTTGACTCAATTGAGTTGTGTAGTTCACCTTTGATGTTTACTTTACGAGATGTCATAACCTTTTGGAAGATGAATATTTTTTCAAATTCCACATTTGATGGAAGATATAAGACTGTAAAATCCTTCAGCAAGCGAATTCTATCTGAAAGAACAATGCCATTGAAGTATTTTAAAATTTAGTGTGGTTGATATACATTACATGAGAAGCTTGTTTTTGTTTAAATGTTTTTGCAGCTTATCAATGAACAAAAAGTTAGTTCACTGATGTTCAGTAAACGTATCAAAAGTTGTGGGTATAAAAGGTAAACATAATATTAAGATCTTAGTATACTAGCTACCATGTGTGACAGTAAATGCCACAAAGCCAAGAAAATAACATAATCGCTGATAATGAAAGATACGTATTTGTGGACATGTTATATATATATGAATTTGTTCAAATATCAATTATAGTTAGTTGAGGAAATCAAACTTAGATTCAAAAGATACTAACGAAACCATCTCGTTTTTGCTTTTCGAACTAAGTGTCTAAATTGTAATAAAATACCTAGAATACAAATTTGCCAATGATCAGAAAGAAGATCCGAAAGAGAAACAAGACAACGACAGGTCAAATAAAAAAAAATATGAAATGGAATTTATCTACATTACCAAAAACTGGAAGATTAAATTATAAAATAGGATGATAATAGAATTCAGAATAATACAAATGTGAAAAACCAATTTTCTGTTGAACTAAATAATCTACTGTGTCATTGACGTTTGGTCTTAATCCTCCTTTATTCAGAGAATTATCAATGGACGTTTACCTTTATGAGTATTTTGAAAATTTTAAACCTAACAAGATATATTAATTTTGTTACTTTCATCCCGTGGTCAGAATCAAACACAAATTATTTGCCAACCGATTTAATAAAAATGATTTTCACAATCATATCAAAAGACAGCATTCGTGATGTTGGATAAAAGTATTACGATTTGCCGTCATTGAAAAAATATATTATGAAACTGTTGTAGTAACGGCAAATACACAATACATTAAACAGTTATGTGGACAGAAATGAAACATTCAAAAATAAATTTACCGTAAATAGTGACATTTTTTTTACACGTTACAAATTACAGGATTTAAAAAATTGCAAAAGCAAAATTCGAATTAAATGTTCTGCAGGGCGAAGCGTGATAAACCACAGATGTCGGACTCTGAACAGTTGGAACCAGTATGGACACAACATGAAAGCTTGATGAAGCTTTGGGTTCCGATTGTGATTTAATATTTGACACAGAATGAATGTGGTGTAAAAACTTAAATATTTGAAATTGGACCTAATATGGTCCAATATCCAAAATTTAATTACATAGTTAGATTCAGCATATCAAAGAACAAAATCAAGTCAAGAATTGAGTAATTCATGCAATGTATTAGAAAAGTATTGTTGTTGAACCCTTTTTCCGAAACAGGTAAGGCCATTACCCCAAAAAATCAATCCCAACCTTCCATGTTTAAGTTGCATTTCTGTAAATATTGACAATGCAACTTCCCATAGGAACTCCTTTTACGGCTAAAACTGTACCACTTTTACTATGAAGTTTTGAAAGAAATCATATCCAAGAATGGAAAGTTCATATGCACTACTATTTTTTCAAAGATCAAAATATAGGGCTGTCCGGCATATTTTCAACGTTTATATTCCCCGAACTTCTAAGAGTTTAAACTAACACTAAATTTCTTAACTACTCCTACCTTAACTGTAGGATTACCACAGATTTCAATATAAACAATATGCAAAGAATATTTACTGGTAACATTCCCAAGTTATGTCTCTATGAGATGAAACATGGCGATCATAACTGGGAACCAGTATGCAAACAAAATTAATTATCTATGAATATTCTATATCTCCTTAAAAGAGGATTGGTTTGAAAAACAGCTGTATATACAAAGTGCAACCTTTAGTATCGAACATGGTGATACCATTTTAATGGAAATCCATAGACTTATACGCAGGAATTGTCCGGAAACCAGAAAATCCTTTTTTTTTATCCCGTTTTGTTCCCTGATTCCTAAAAGGTTTTGGTCACACCCCCTCCCCTCTCCCCCCCCCCCCCCAAAAAAAAAAAAAGAATCAATCCCAACCTTCCTTTTGAGGTATCGACCGTATGATAGAGATCCGTACACTAATTGACAAGTTATTGCCCTGAACAAGAAAATGCTTTTTTGTCGGTCTCTTTTTGGGCCCTTATTCTGAACAGTTAAAACAATAATCCCCCAAAATCAATACCAACCCCACTTTTGTGATAAAGGACCTTGTGGTACAATCATATAGAGATCCATACACTTGTACACAAGTTATTGTCTGAGAACCGAATGTCTTTGGACGACATCGACGACGACGACTACGACGACAACAACGTCATACAATTCATTTATACGACCGCGGTCATTTTGAGGTATACAGATCTGCGATAGAAAAAGTTCTAGATAATCTATTAGTTTAATCGGCAATTGATTTAATAAACCTTGCACATCTTACAGTAAAAATATGTAAATAAAAGTAAATGAAAATAATCTTTTAGCCTGTAAATAAAGGACATATTTTATTAAATTGTAAATGAACATTCTATTTTCATTATATGAAGAATTTTGTGTTAATGGTAGATTTGAAAATTTCATTCCTGGTATCTATGATGAGTTTATTTGATAGCTTCTATAGAATTATTATTCACAACTTTTAAAACACAGAACGATTTGAATTAATAAATACTTATTAAGAAATCAAGACATTAGTTAAGTGTTTTAATTTGCTGTTAGATGTTTTTTGTTAGATTTTTTGTCGTTGAATTGCTGTCTCGGTAACGTATACTCAATATCTACCTAAACATTCGTCAGTATAACTGTATAGTTATCAGTAATCAAACAATAGTCCTATCTTAACATTTTCCATTGTGTTGGTGCTTATCAAAGGCTATATTTTTTTATTTACCCATACTGTCATAGAGGAATTCACAGGCATGGATGAAATGTTGCATATCAATTTGTTCGGTTTCAAATATTTGGTCGCATACACCTGGTGGTCTCCCTGAAAAACGTTACAATGCAAAGATAAAAATAAATGTATGATACAAATTTTAACGTGCACAACAATAAACCTGTTAACAGTTTAAAAAAAAATATTTTTATTCTATCTAGATCTTTGCGTTACAATATATCTTGTTGTACGGACTCCACTACAATTTGGTTGATCATTGTGGTATATTTGTGTCAATACCATTACCAGATAAATAATCTATACTCTGATTTCTGATGGTTTTATAGACAAACTGAACCCCTGTATCCTTAAACTTGCAAGGTCATTGTATAATCTTGAAATTATCAAGCATCCGTCCGATCCATATGTTAATTATCAAAACCTACTTTATGAAATACATTAATTTTATCATTAACTAAATTTATCTAAATAGCGATATGATCATTATCCCAGTTAAGAGACATGTAAGATATTTATTATTTGCGCAAAGTATTGACGTAAATTATATGCACAACTAACTTATACAACATCGTCTAAAAAGTAAAATACTTTTACAAACATACAGTAGTTGGGACGGACGTAATGTCGTATTTACAATCAAGTTCTCTATCCCTCCATTGATACATCACCTCTCCGAATGCGATGTATATGTATTCTTGCATTGATAAACATTGATGTTTCACTATCGGAGCAGGATCATCTTACCCTTCTACAGCTCCTATGATCACCGCAAGTTTTTGTTAGAGTTCGGTCTTCAGTATTCGGTCTTTAGTTGTTTATTTAGTGTTAACCTCCAGTCGTGTCGTATTTTCTTTTGGCATTGATTAGTATTTCTCTGCATTTTTTTAGTTGCCAAAAGTATGTTTTATTTCACAATACAATTTAACATCGATTACTGTGCGTGCTCTCCGTAACAAAATTAAGAATTTTGTAATTTTTTCAAAATTGTCATTGCATTGTACATGTGTTATTTGGGCATACAGATTTTAAGGTAACACCGAATTTACATTGCAGTTCTATTTATAACAAACAAGGAAACAGAGTTAATGAATTCAAATCTGCAAATAACACTTAAATAAAAATACGTTCGTGTTGCTCAATTTTTAGTTTTCTGTGTTGAATTTTGTGTACTGTTGTTTTTCTTGTCGTCGTATTACATTATTTGCCTTGATTTTGTCAATTTGTTTCAGACTTATGAGTTTGATTATCCAGTTGGTATAATTCGCCCCTCTGTATGTTGCATGATAGTTTTGATTTAAGGATGTTCGCTACTGTGTTTCAAAATAACAAGCTTTTTAAAAGACTGTTATAAGTTGATAGTATATAAATAAAGAAACTAAAAAAGCAGAAAAAAATGAAGGGTCCGTGTATTTGTTTTCGAGATATAAGCCATTGAAAATTTGGCAGGAAATGATTCTCTCTAGATTTTTCATACATTCAACACTGGTACCTTTTTTCACTCAAAAACTATGAAAAAATAACAAGGATTTTATAAGATTTTCAAAACTGACATTTTAAAGTATATGTAATCATATTATGGAGAGAAAAGTAGGGGTTAGTGGGCAAAAATTTTTAATGGCAATACATGGATAAAACTAGAGGATTCCGAAAATCTGGCAGAAATTCAAAAACAAGAGGAGCGAACATCCTTAAAATTAATCCTCAAATTCACATAAAATGATTTGTAGTTCGTATATTTGTTGTTAAATCCATAGCATAGAGATAAAGAATACTAAATCTACATGATTTAGTATTCTTAATCTCTATGCTATGGATTTAAAAACAGAGAAACACAGAATATTATACAACATACACTACAATACACACACAGAGTGTACAAATGAAAAGAACATATATTGTTCTTTAAACTTACATTGTATTGGATTGCATATATAGTGAAAATGTGGAAGTTACATCATTTTGTACAATGTATATTTATCTTACTAAAACATTGTAAAAGTGATTGATATAGGTATAAATGTTTCTTTTATGTATTAATAAATTGTTTGTTTGCCCTCCACGAAGGAATCGTCTTCCATGTTAGGAGGGTTTTTTAGATATTGTATTTTGCTTTAGATCAATCATTATCTTGATAAAAAATGATAACTGACAACTATTTGAAACAATTATGACAAAATATCTTTTTCTTTTTCTTTTTTGTTAAAAAAAAAACACACGTTATGAAATTTATTCGTCGATTTTTAAATTGCTTGTTTCCTCTAAAATGTCTATTAGACTATTTTGAGTAATCTATATTTCTTACATAATCTGTGTAAATCCGAAAATAACTATCAGCATTTTTATGTATGACAAGATGTTTGTTGAAACATTATTACAAACACTTAAATACAAGTATTCCTAAGATAAAGATTCATGTTGAAAATCCTGATGTTTGTAATGATCTTTTGTGTCACAATCAGTTAGGGAAAAGTTAACGAACGTTTTGTACTTTGAATAGGGTCATGTGAGATACATTCGTTGAAATTACATATGTTTCAATATCAAAACGAGTTATTTCCTTTTCTGTCAGTTGTGAACGGACTTTATAATATGAAACGTTAACTGAAAATCAATTTTTACTTGAACATGTTAAAGGGGCATTAGCTGTCAAATTCATGTTCACCGATTTGAATCAAGTTCTAATATTTGATTTACAACTTCCTAAAAATGCATGGACTCAATTATATGTATCCGCGTTTCGTGTCTGTTTAAGTCTAGACGTCATTGTATTAACTATCGAGATGACCTTCGAAGATTACCGACGGTTATATAACCTGATATAAACATACATATGCATATTAGTAAATATCGGGTACGTTCAATTAGATTTTTCTATATTTTTGTTATTTCAGCTACAAATTTAAACACTATGTTTATCATCGTTTTTACCTGTGTATGAATTTTTTTGTGGATCGAATCTGTCAACAAAATGGTTCACACAGGTTTCCCATTCAATATTGATATTATTTCCTTTTAATAGCTTAACACGTCTAGTACATGCATAACCCATCTCCAGCTAAGGGGTTAACGTGACGGTCACATAAATTCAGATTCAAAGAGGCTAAAATATTGTCTTGCAAGTCTATAATGTATCAGCGATTTTTTTGGGACCTTATTTTGGCTGAACTGATTGCTTACAATATAATATTATTCCAAATTCCGCTTTTATTTATACTTAAAACAAAAAGAACCGTTTTAAATGTTTTTGTCCAAATCGTACCTAATGACCTTTTAAAATGGTTGTTCTTTTATAAGACTACGAGTCAGTATTTGGGTTCCTAGGTATACAACTTTCAATAAGTAAAATAAATGAGGACTGTTTCCATGAGACACAGATTATGCTTCTGCTTCAATATAATATCATAATGAGACATAACTCAAGAACGGTAAAACAGTCGAGGCAAATAGGAAATTGCATAATATTATGAAATATCCTAATTTAACACATTATTATGAAACTTCATAATATTAGATAATCGGCTAATTTTGTAACTATATTATGGGATTTCGTAATTCATAAAATTATGGAAATACATAAGATAAGAAAAATTTTATAATTTTAAATATTTTTTTCAGTCGTTTTTTGGGCCCCGTGACTAATGTTGGGAAATTTCTAGAAAAAAAAAGTTATTTTTGAGTGGCGTTTATACCAGGTTATAATGAACAACTGTCAGATTTTCATCGACACGCCTTAAATTCTCCCGACACCACCCTCTTTGTTTGTTGTAAATAATTTAACAAAGGGAGACAACTAGTATCGGTTTAAAATACAACTTGCGGTTATAGTTCTTTGATAAATCGATCTTTTTATTGCTATAATATGCTGTTGTCATATGCATGTTGAAACAATAAAATATCAAAACACCAAATAAAATATTATCTATCAAAGTTTATTTAATGCATAACGATGTATTTGTTAACTAAAATAATGCCAAATAACAAAATTATTTAACAACTAAAATCATATGTCTGATCTTAATTTTGTAAATAGCGATATTTTCTTTACCGCGTGTAGAAACTTTATATTTCTTTTAATTTTAGAATTATTTTTTTAAATATTTTACAGTGTTCTTTTGTTGATTTAGGTACTATTAATTGGATCATGGAAGTATTATATTGTCAATAAACTACTTCCATGATCGGATAATTATGATAAGATTAAATCGTAAGATACGGCATTTAAGTGCATAAAGATGTATCATGGTTTATTTTCATCACTGCTGTAAAGATATGTAGCGTGTACAACATGTAATAACAACTCATATTGGTATGATTCAACCACAAAAGTTACTGTTTACCAAAGAAACGATTGTAAAAAATTTATGTTGTAAAAAGGAGTAGTTGTTTTAATAACACACATTTGTACATATTTTTAACGACACAATTGCTATATTACGCACACGTTTTGATTTAAATGATTCATTAAGTTTTGAATATTTTATAATTAAAAACTTTTCTATTGAATTTAAATTTTATGTTCTTTTATTTAATTTGAAAGTGGTGTTTGTAAATATCTGCATTTGCATGTCCGTCTGCCTTTTTGTGATTTAGTTAAGAAAGAGAGCATAAAAATCAGACAAACTCATTATAATAAATATACATAAAAATAAAGGAATACTTGTATCACAATTATACACAAATTAAGAAATATTTTTGTATCAGAAAATTATATAAATATAACCTGAAAATTGATATGGAATAGAACAATTTTAATTGAAAGACTACTCTTTCGATAATTTTAATTTACAGGGAAGTGGCAAAGTAGGGAAGAGCATCAAAAAAGTTCATACAATTGCGAAACTCTCGAGTCAAGTAGACAAAACGATCTTTCGGCTTCAAAATGATTTACTTTGAAGAAGGAAAAAAAATAGTGCTGTTTTACGAAATCGTTTATCGAATTTCAGTATATGATAAAGTTTCTTTAATTGACAAAAATATGGGGATTTTGAACTTCAATCTAGTAAGGTGATTATTTAAGATGCTTGCGTAGAAAATTATTATATACTACATAATTATGATAATAAGAAATCGTCATATTATACATTTATTTCAAAATGGTAGTTTGTAAAGATCTAACCAATCTTTCACAATGCTCAAACAAGCGCTTTCTTTGGAAGTGTTTTTTTTTCGGCTACATTAACAGGGACCCCAAAGGGTGACTGGGGGATAGAAGTATGGTCACGTAGTCTTCTTTCGACCGGCAGTAAAACGCTTGACAAAGTCCTTTTGGCTCTGCGGGATGTACGTATTTGCAGTCACATCCAGTCAGAATGGGGACGTTAAGTCTGATGCCTCATGTAAAGAGAGTGTAACGCTATCAGTAAGTTAAGAACCCTTAAAACAACTCTTTGAGGGGTCCGTAGGTGGCCTGTTGCAAGGCAAAATGTCTGTCCCTATCCAAAATACTCTCATTTTAAAGTGCCAGTCCAAATTTCCCCGACCTTCATCCTGGATGGCCACTTATACAAGACCTGCCTATTGTATTTATTGTTAACGTGTTCTCTTCCTAAACATGCATTAAATATTTTTCACTGGACGTTAAGCAACGAAAAATCAATCAATCAATAATTACTAGTTTATATATATATAATGTTATGCAATGATATGGACATAACGCTCGGCATTTTACTTTGCAGTAAGTACACAGGGTGGTTAATTTTACTACATGTACCTTTCTTTATTTACAACAGCTTATTCCCTTAAATCTAACATAAGAAATAGAAAGAAAAAATAATGTTTGCGTTATATCGCACAGGTTTGCCTTATTTCGCAAATGTTTGCGTTAGTTCGCAAAGGTTCGCATTATACGCAATTGTTTGTGTTATTTCGCAAAGGTTTGCATTATAACGCAAACATTAGGAGACATATAAGAAAACAAATGTATGGGACTTTTACACTTCCGTAAAATAACGACAAAAACGAAGTTAAATCTTAAATGACATTGCCTGTTTATCTATTTTTATTCATGAGTAGATCAAAACATTTTTTTTAAGACTCATCGTTAAAGGCCATACGGCGACTGTAAGTTCTTATCCTCTACGTATTTTGGTCTATAGTGGACTGTTGTCTCATTGGCAGTCTTACAGCATTTTCGTTTTATAGTTATTATATGAATATCTTTCGACAAGACCGTATTAATATATAATAGATATCTACCCAGTATATAATACTGCTTCCTGTTTGTTTTCATTAGAAATACGAGATTGCAAGTGTCGTCCGTATCATACTTATTTATTATGACATTCTTCTATTGAGTATTTATACCTTGTTATGAATCCAGGAGTTTCGTACATATTGTGCCGAATGTAGGTTTATAATTTATTATAATTACTTACCATACACCACTAGATCGGTATAAACATTGTTTTACCTTTTTAGTTTAATGTTATTTCTATTTCTTTCGAATGTAAAATGGTAGAAAGAAAAACAGTTGATGAAACCCATTTAAATAACGTATACAGGATGTACAATGATATATTAAAATGTCTATAGAAGTTGGATCTTTGAACGTGTAGTTGCATATAAATTGTACACAAAGATACTGTTAAATGAAATTAGATATCCTGCATTTATCATGCTTTTCAATTATATATGGTCGAATCGCAGAAAGATCCCTCCTTTAAAGTATTGACAACTACAAATCTGCATTGACAATAATATATTGGTGTACATTAGATACACCCATTTGGACTAACGCCCTCAAGGTGTATATAAAACAAAAAAGTATAAATTAATGTCTACAGAAATGGAAATAATGCATGTACATGTAACTGTGCGTATTGCTTTTTGTTTCTTTATTCTACATTGGCTAGAGGTATAGGGGAAGGGTTGAGATCACACAAAACATGTTTAACCCGGCCGCATTTTTGCGCCTGTCCCAAGTCAGGAGCCTCTGGACTTTGTTAGTCTAGTATGTTTTTTAATTTTAGTTCACTTATATGTTTTGGAGTTTAGTGTGACGTCCATTTTCACTGAACTAGCACACAATTTTAGTTAGGAGCCAACTGAGGACCACCTCCGGGTGCGGGATTTTATTTTTATATGTAACACATGGTTAGAAGATGTCAGGAATTATGTACAATTGGTTCATAATAGCTTAATATTCGATGAAGTTGAAATTAAAATTGCGAAAAAAAAGACAGATGTCAAATGATAAATTGAACAGTCACAATAGTCAGAAAAATAAAAATATAACTTTGATGAATATAAACAATAATAAAATATTGATACAAACAATATTTTCTCTTAATTCAAAAACGATAAAATCCATATATCATGTGTTTATATTCTACATTATGAGTAAACAGGACATCTGAAAACATACCATATAGCTTTGATTTATCGAAAAATACAAGATTGTGCATTATGTTTTTTAATACAAACTGGGAACCTGTCTACAATCCAAATTATGCAAGAAAAAAGAAGCATAACAAAAAAGCAGCGTATTTGTTAACGAATGATAATCTTCTGAATATACGGCATTCTTCACAATCTATATTATAATCTAATCAGATTTGGGAGACACACTCCTGTAGAAAAACGTTCTGTATGATAAGCTTGCAATTATAGCATAATACTTAGCTACATTATAAGAAACAGATGTTTGCGATGATTATTAAAGGGACATTAGTTACTATTCTTATCGTTATGAAAGTGTTAAAACTTTGCTATTCAAAACTATTTACGTAATTAAAGATTAGAAGGGATATTGAGCAATAATTGGAAAAAAACACAGTATATCATCGATATAAAGTATTTGATATATCATTGTTATAATTTATTAATTGTGTACATGTATCGTTAATGATACAGTGCCCTCGTTAGAAAGGTCGTTGGCAAATATCTAGACGTTTTATACATGTTGTGAAAATTGATCTAGAAAAAAAAAACAAATGTTAAACTCTTTAAATAAATTTATTTTCAACTTGTTATATGACGTAATTGGAATCTTATTTTCACAAAGTCTTTCATTTTTTTACTACTCTGTTTTTCAAGCACACCGGTCTATTCACTTTCGTTTAAACTTTTAATATATTAAAATATTGAAATGTCTAGGTGAATATTATAAATTAACTAAGTGTGATCAGGGGCGTTGTTTATCGAAGCTGTCTTAGGATCTGTCCTAAGATCTATCTTTGAAATAAATTAAGTTTATTTTGAGTACCGACTTACTGTATATCGAAGCTATCTTAGCTAGGATGTGGCCTCACCACTTTTCTAAGTGTTACAGATAAGATAACTGGGACTTAAACAAAATTTGTTTTTAGAATGCATCGAATTTCACCTGTAGTAATACATTCTAAGATTAAGTGTCCGATTCCCCAAAACGTGTCTATTCTCCCCAAACGTGTTCGTAATATTCAATATTGCCCAAACGTGTCCAATAATTGTTATCGCCAAAACGTGTCCACTGTTAAACGCCAGAACGTCTCACGTCTTTTAGCACTAATACATGTATGTCCTTAAATTTTGACTGAAATTGCTTATTGTTCAGTTGCAATTATTTCATGCTCATTTAGAGCGAACATACAAACAGTTCTAGTGTAGTTGAATTAATCGTTTACTATGTAAATTAAGTGTTACTAATAAACTCTGATGATGCCTTTTATATTAATCCCACGGCGGGCCTTCAGCAGACTTTACTACCTGTTATCAACAGTTCTGGTATTTTAAAAACCGTTCAAATCAAAAACTGTTATCAGGTTTTTTAATAAATTTTAGGTTTCGAGCATCACTAACGACACTCAAACAAGAGCCATAACGTCCAGTGCCAAATATTTCATGCATTATTTCAACGACATTATGTTAACAATAAATACTGTAGATAGCGTGATTGGTATGATTGCCAATTAGACAACTCTCTACAACAGACAAATGACACAGAAATTAACTACCATAGATCATTGTACTGCCTTCAACAATGAGCAAAGCCCATATCGCATAGTCAGCTATTAGAGGCCCCGAAATGACAATGTAAAGCAATTCAAACAAGAAAACTAACGGCCTGATTTATGTACAAAAAAAAAAACGAAAAACAAATAAGTAACACATAAACAAACGACAACCACTGAATTACAGGCTCCTGACTTGGGACAGGCACAAACATGCATAATGTGGCGGGGTTAAACATGTTAGCGGGATCCCAACCATCCTCCAAACCTTGAACAGTAGTGTAACAGTACAACATTAAAACAAACTATAAAAATCAGTTGAAAAAATCTTAACTCGTCAGATGGATATACATACAAATACAACTGTACACAGAGTGGACGTGGCAGGGTACTTGTACATCCCAACAACAAAAAGACAATATAAGTACAGATCTGAGAGTACTTGCAGTAACTGACAGCTAGTCCAAAGCCACTAGCAACTAATAAAAAAAATCATGCATCTAAGACTAAATCTATAGGCGGGTTCTTGTCTCTTTGACACATTCCCCATTTCCATGCATAATTTTATACAATACTTTCACGAATGTTTAATACAATTTAGTTCAGACTAAAACAATTTACTCTGTAATAACGCGTTAATTTCACATTATGTAAAAATGAAACTATGTTAAAATATAATGTTATACCTAAAAAAAATTGCAGTTAATGAAAGTATAAGCCTGAAGATTCCATACGTTTCAGCCATTGGCCTTTTTATTGGAATTAAATAACTTACAATCATAACGCTTAGATTCATTACGTATAACTACAACTTTTCCACGCTTTTTCTCTTTTAATTTTTTTTTATCGTTTGTACACATTGTTAAGTCTGTCAGGTCCTCACGTTTTTATTTATTTCATTCGAAGGTCTTTTTAGTTTTTTGATAAATTGCTGTGCCAAATACTCTTTTTTTTTTTTGCAGTGACTTTTAGATTTTTCATTTGTTCTGGAATGATGTAGCAATATTAGTTTGAATCAAATCATGTTTTCATACGAATGTCGGTTATTTCAAAGACTGTCCACTATACATCATTTTTATTTTGAAATATTCTATAAACATGCTTAACTATCAAATCTTCTATTTTTACTTGCAGCTTGACTCTTTCAAATCGCACTTTACTTTCGTAACTTGCAACTCGACTTGACGGAAAGCTTGATACTAAAATATATGATAAAGGAGATGGTTTATCATTTCCTATCGTTAATTGTCCATTTTTGGATGGTGGCGTTCCCTTGTCGCCGTCTTGCGGTGTTTGTGTGTCTCAACTTGTGCGGTTCGCTCGTGTGTGTGACAATGTTTTGGATTTTGGCGAGAGAAATTTGTGTATTACTGAAGGGTTGTTGCACCAGGGTTTTCGGTGTCAAAGGCTGGTCAAAACATTTACTAAATTTTGTCATCGGTATAGGGACATCATTCGTAAATGTGGCTCAACATGCGGACTTCTTGTACGTTCGGGTGTTTCGCATCCAGTTTTTTGTGGAAATATTCTTTGTAGGGCACAGGGATGTCGGTATTCACCTCTGGAGCTAACGGAGCCTTTGGGTAGACTTATTGAGAAGGGATGTGGTTACGATGCTGTTGTCGGGTCGTTGGGGATTGCATGTTTTGGCGTTAGTATTGATTCACTTATAGGGTCTTTGCATCGGCACTAGGCACATTTATTTAAAAACCAGTTGTTGGCATGACACGGGTTATGTTCTTCTCATATATGTTATGATGGTATGATACTCAACCTCTAACGGGAAGGATTGTGCCTGATATTCATATGATGAAGACATAATCTTTCAATCAGTTTAATTGAAGTCTGGAGCTGGCATGTCAGTTAACTGCTAGCAGTCTGTTGTTATTTATGTATTATTGTCATTTTGTTTATTTTCTTTGGTTACATCTTCTGACATCAGACTCGGACTTCTCTTGAACTGAATTTTAATGTGCGTATTGTTATGCGTTTACTTTTTTACATTGGCTAGAGGTATAGGGGGAGGGTTGAGATCTCATAAACATGTTTAACCCCGCCGCATTTTTGCGCCTGTCCCAAGTCAGGAGCCTCTAGCCTTTGTTAGTCTTGTATTATTTTTAATTTTAGTTTCTTGTGTACAATTTGGAGTTTAGTATGGCGTTCATTATCACTGAACTAGTATAAATATTTGTTTAGGGGCCAGCTGAAGGACGCCTCCGGGTGCGGGAATTTCTCGCTGCATTAAAGACCTGTTGGTGGCCTTCTGCTGTTGTCTGTTCTGTGGTCGGGTTGTTGTCTCTTTGACACATTCCCCATTTCCATTCTCAATTTTATTTCTATAAATAAGAAATGTAGAATTTTTTTCAGTTCGATAATGACTTTCTTTAAATTTGTTGCCTAACAATGTAAATTTGTGGTTGTATTTTTTACTTTCAAACTTTACGTCTTTAAGAAATTTAATCAATTTTTAATAAAGTCATCTATATCTGTCATAATTCAATAGAAACCCTTCAAAAGAATACGGGAATTCAAGGCTTTTTACCAGAGATACCGCTATGAATATAGAAAGATGTGAGAACAGAGGGCTATGAAATTAATAAACAATATTTGGTGTGCTAATGATATCGTTAGGTACCAACCTTCATTATTGTTTTACTTGATCTGTACGCAGCAGTAATACTAGGACTGATAGTTGATGGTTTACGTCCAGTGTCAAATATGTCATGCATGTACAGGATGCGATATGTTGATTTTAAAAGAAAACGCTGTTCCGTTTGAAGGTTAGGAATTGGAGACAGCCACTGCTAGGGTATTGATAAGGACAGATATTTATTTAGCAATATTTCACCAGCATGTCAACCCTCAGGAACATATAGACATAAAGCATCCATCCAAGTTCCGATCGAACGTGGCTGCGTATTTATACATCCCGCACAGTTAAACGGACGTCCATCTCAAGCAAAGGTTACGATACCAGAATATAAGACGTTCAGCAGTTTTATTCAGAAAATAGACTAAAGTGTAAACAAAATCGATTGCTATTCAGGAAATATTAATACGAATTGGAAATTTAAGACACTAGGCAATTTCAAACACGGACTTAATTAAGTCCGATTGAAAATTTAAATGCATCTCAAAATGTATATGTACATATACGTGCACACATTGACACATTCTCAATATAAAAACACTATTACCCTTTCATTGAACAATTATGTCCTGCTAGTTAATCAACTCATAAAATCTATTTTCTTATTTTTATAAATGTACATTGTAGCATACTGTTTGAAAGCGGCAAACATACATTTGTATATATTCAATCGTACGGTCTTGAACTATGAGCAATACCAGTAGAGTGTAGTTTACTTTAAAAAGACACTGGTACAACATAATGCGAAATATGCTTTTCAAAAGAGCAAACCAACGATCAAATATATGTTAAAAACTATAAAAAAAAAAGTAATTAACGACCACTGCTAGTTTCGGACAGACATAATAAATATTATAACAGGTTTAATCATATTTTGAACGTTTCATCCTCCCTCATCTAGTGACAGGCGTGTTGTGGCAGTACTCTTGTCATACTTTAAGTTTAAAATAAATCATATTCTATAAACCGCTATACAGTATGGGTTTTCCTCAATGTTAAAGGCCGTGGTGTTTACTATATATATAGAAGTCTATAAAAAGGACCAACCAGCAAATTTACTATGTACCGGATCGTCTAGAATAGACGATACTGTGCAGATAAGGAAAACATTATAATGGTATTATACGAAGATGTTGTTATTAAATCGTGTTGATGACAAATATTTCGGCTTAACAAATATTATATATATATTTTTACAAAACGCATTTGGATAACAGGTCGAACAACAAATGTTCTTAAACCCTGCTGACTGTCATTGGCGATTGCCAAATAAACGGATCACCGATGTAATAAATGGATCTTAATCAAAAATTTAATACTAAACAGAAAACAATAAACTTGCGGAAAAGATAATATACCACAAACAAAAGGTGCAAAGGTTTTTGTACACCATATCCGGATTTCGACAATTAATGTCTCTTCAGTGATGTTAGGAATCGAAACGGTATTTGGAAGGCCATATAATTTACCTCAATTTAGGATAGACTCTTGAATTTTGAAAGAGTCAAAATAGGATGAACGGATCATATAAACCCGAAGGCAAATATAATTCAAGCCCAAACGAAAAAATATAAACAAGTCTTAATTGAAAACAACGTTCAAACCTATGATTGCGTTGGATAAAAACGCAATTGTTATATACGTGTGCATGCAAAACAAATTTCTTGGTAGAAGGGTCTAAATACAGCACAAACAACATTTTCCGAAAGACCAAATGAGTGAAAACGTATATTTTAACAAAACGCATTCGACTAGCAGGTCGAACAACTGATGTTCTTAAACCCTGCTGACTGCCATTGGCGATTGCCAATTAAACGGATCACAAAATGTAACAACATAGATCTTATTATTAATTTATTACCAAACAGAAAACAATAAACTTGCGGAAAAGATGGTATACCGCAAACATGAGGTGCAAAAAATTGTACACCATATCCGGATTTCGACAATTAATGTCTCTTTAGTAAATATATATATACAACTCGTCTAAACATCAGCCCAACAATGTATGTGAAGCCAAGGTGGTCGAGTGGTCTAGCGCGTCGGATACAGTGCAGGCGATTTGGTGTCAATATTTCAGTAGCATGAGTTCGAATCCCGGCGAGGGAAGAACAAAAAAAATTGCGAAAGCAAATTTACAGATCTAACTTAGATGGGCTGATGTTTAGACGAGTTGTATATACAGAATGTACAGTAACACAGCCATGTATCACCATCACTGCTGGTGATCTGATGAATAAATCTGTTGTAGAGTTGTCACTTATTCAGACGTACTTATGTATATATAAATATATAATTGCATGCATGTTCTTTGTTTCAAGCTCGTTAGAAGTTGTCTTGAATACATGTAATGTTTAATAAATGAGGTTAACCAATCAAATCACTCACATTGCATTCCGATGACGTTTTCATTTGGTCAACAGGCTATTAATTGCCAAATCGTCCTACTTTTTTTTTCACTTGCGGACAAAAAAACTGATTTTTTAAGAACATTAATTGACATTTATTTTGCGTCCAACTTATATCTTAAAGAGATGCATAAGCGTTCAATATTTTTAGAAGTCAATTTGCCTGTTTTAGATGACTCCATCTTGCGATAGTTAAAATTGTGTAGCTAGACAAATGTCTGAAATTGTTTACCAACATACCTTAGCAAAATACGTATATCGGTAAAAAAAAATGACTTTAGTTCAATGTAATGTTTTTCCTTTTAAGGTTTCTTGTGTTCATTCAGTCAATTGGAATTTAGAAATATTTGTTCTCCTTTTTGTATAAAAAAATAATGACCTGTTTTGCAGACATAACTGCACCCCCTTCCCCTCCCCCTAAAAAAAAGGAAAGGAGACAACGTACGTCTAGTTCACAAAGAATACACAAATGTATGTTCCTCAATATATGAATGATTGTTGGTTGCACAACGTCCAGTGGCAAATATTGCATGCATATTTAGGACGATTTCTTGTCCTTTTTTTTTACTAAGAACAACAATGATAGTACTTTTGCTTTTATAAGCAAGTAAAAAAGAAAACAAACCATTGTAGTTTCCTACATATACTAACTGTATAATTATTCTGCAATCTGGTTATTTGTCAATTTTTTTGTCATTGAGTTACTGTCTTGTTGATGCATACGACATTTTTCTTTTTATTCATATTTAAAGTCTGTCCTTGATGACACTTTGTTTTCATAATATTTGCTTAATATAAAAGGACGACCATTTGATTTTCTCTGGGGATATAGGAGGATTAAGAAAATGATATCAAATGGTCGTCCCCTCTCTGTAAGTGTCCAAATTAAAAAGTTTGATTTAACAATAAGAGGAAAACACAAGAATAATTTTAAAGATAATATGTTCACAGCAGCTATGATAATAATAAATAACATGAATGAATTTGTACGAAAGCATTACAAATATAATATCTACTTTTCAGACATAATATAAACAAATCATTATATATATATATATATATATATATATATATATATATATATATATATAACGAGATCTACTCTTACATCGTTAGGTTGATTTTCTAGGCACTTTATATATACATATATAATTATATCCCAAATATCTGAAATTTGTTCATGATTTAATAATTATTTTTTTTGTGATGTTGTACCCTTTTAGATTTGTTATATATATATATATATATATATATATATGTATGTTATATAGTTTGTTCTACTGAATAAAAATAAAGATCCCGCCAGAATTTTTAGATCAAGGATAGGCTTGGCATTTGATATCTTTGTGGTTAGAAAACCCCATTCATGCAGTTACAACAGTTTTGACATGATTAATTTGATGTAATCAAGATAAACTGCTGACTTCTATATTCCCAGACTATAAGTTCATGTGTAACAGTTAATCGGTATAGTATTGAAAACACACAAATGATATATTTTGCAGTCGCACTTGATTTATACAACGAATCCTATCTTACAAAAGTCTTGGCTTGATAATTGATGCAAAATAGTTTGAATGATACATCCACTTCGCTTTCTTTCTCTCTTTCTCTCTCTTGAATTTAAAAAAAGATAGATTGCATTTAAAAAGATGAATTTATGGCAGACAAAAGTTTCGAAAAGGATACCTATATAATTAACTTTTTAAATACAATGGTTGAAACTATCGTTTTAAAATTATTCGTTTATTTAATTACTTTTAATATTAATTGGAATTGGGGTTCGCGTGAAGAGGTAATGAGTAGATAGCATTTTTTTTTAGATGAGGGGGGGAGGGGGTGATGAAAATGATATAACGGTTGCCTATAGTTATAATATATACATTTTATTTCAAACATTAAGATTTTAGAATAAATACCGTGTAATTATAAATAGTTTTTACAAAAGACAGATGCAATGCCATTCAGTGATATTACAATTTAATTAGATGATCTATAGGAAGATGAGAATATCGGATGACTTAACTAATGTTTGCATGTTTATATTTACATAACAATATCCGGTCGATCAATAGTTTTTAATCAATTTGCGTTTACTTGGAGATTTGAAGGGGGACTTCAATACTTAATTGATAGAGGTGCCGCGCTGAGGTTCTTTTCATATAATTTATTTTAAAAAATGTTCACCTTTGTCAATAAATGGTAATTTTATGGATAACAAAACAGTCATAACACCAAGAAAGTTACCGTGAGGGCTTTTCATATAATTACAAGTAATGTATCATGTATATTTCTTATAGTTTTCCCCACCTATACTTATATTTTGAAGCCGGAAAATGTATAACCTATTCCAGCGGCACGTCCTATCACCTTGTATGTAGAACGTATCCCCCCTTTTTTTCAAGTCAACCGACTGATTTAATGAGGGGAAGTGAAAATAAATATACTGCTGGCCTGGTAAGAACTGTTGATAAATAATCTGACACAAGGTGGGATTAGAATATTTTGCAACACAAAATGCAGGAAACAATAGTGAACAGAAGGCTAAGCTTTTCTCTGACTGTCAACGCAGTCTTTGTACTAAAACCAAGGTGAATGTGTTCTGATTGATATTTAAGGGCATACAATACAGTTTCGATCCCACAATGAATACATTTTACCAAAATTTGCATACAAGTTATTTTACAATTCAATTATGTAATAAAAAGTATACCTTATTATAGAATTAAATTATACGAAAAGAACCTCATCGGCATCCCCTGTCACTGAATTAAGTATTTTAGTACCCCCCCCCCCCCCCCCCTAAATCTAAATAAGTTACACACAAATTGATTTCATACTATTGACTGTATATTGTTCTGTAAATATAAACATGCAAAAAATAGTTAGGGAACGACAATTTAACTTCAAAAGAGATTTTTGTTTTCTTTAAAAAAACAGTATGAAGCCAAGATTACAAAATTATCTTTTCTACCAATAGGAAAATAATGTAAAAAACAATCTTACTAAGGGCAAAAGAATAGTATGAAATTGGAAATTGTAATAATTAGAAAAATAGTTAATCTAGAGGAAGCGGGATAATAACCTTTACCGTTGGTCACTAAATAAGCATAACTCATAGAAAAGATCTGAAAAAAACCAACATTTTAGTCCACTCAAACATTTTTGTGTGTGTCTTTTAATGCTTTTAGTCTCTATCGCATGTTCAGAAGGATACAGCACAGAACATGCGGTATGTGGTTAAATAAAGATAACAAAAATTGAATCCATTCATCTATATGTTAAAATGTTTTAATTTGTGTGTGTATGTGTCTGGTGGGCTATACATATACTTCTTTATATTTTTGTTGTTTTTTCATATTCTTTCTTCTGAATACAAATATATATAAAAGCACACCAGTATTCTCTTTTCTTTTGACATATTTACCTCTACCCTTTATGTTTTTGCCTTTTATCCACTTTTTGTGCACCCTATACTCTCTATTTCTGCCCATAATTTTGTATTTTGTTAACCCCATGAAGCCTCTTTTCTTTTTTGTCACATACAAATTTATTTCCTACATTTTAGCTTAATTTTAGACTTGAACAAATGTAATGAAGAAAAATGCACTTTTCAATTAGTTTGGTCGTTATTATTATGAAACACCGAAAATAGTACCTCAACTACATTTTATAACGAAACTGGATTTAAAAAAAAAAACAAAATGAATGATATGAAAGATTTTGATGAGCTTCCATGAATATCAAAATTAGAAATATGCTACAATTTAATTACAGTTCCATGTAAACGCCTATTGGCTTGTAGAAATGAATGACTAGTAATAACTATTTCCCAATTGTATAGAGCATGACATATGGTATAGACTATTGTTCAGTGTATGTTCACTGGTGTTAATATGTCCTTTGATTGAGTTAAGCTATTTCAGTTGATATTTTATAGTGTGTCTTTCTATGTTGTGATGTTACACTATTGTTTCAGAAAAAGGGTGAAGGATTAGTACCATTAAAACGTTTAAACCCGCTGCATTTGTTTGTACCTGTCCAAAGTCAGGAATCTGATGTTCAGTAGTTGTCGTTTGTTGATGTGGTTAATAAGTGTTTCTCGTTTCTCGTTTTTTATATAGATTAGACCGTTGGTTTTCCCGTTTGAATGGTTTTACACTAGTAATTTTTGGGGCCCTTTATAGCTTACTTGTTCGGTGTGAGCCAAGGCTCCGTTTTGAAGACCGTACTTTGACCCCAAATGGTTTACTTTTATAAATGTTGACTTGGATGGAGAGTTGTCTCATTGGCACTCATACCACATCTTCTTATATCTATGTATTGAAAACCATTTGCTATAGATGGTTTTTGGCTTGTGAGTTGTTGTATTTTTTGCCTTTTGGGTATTATATTGTTTTCTTATTACATACAATTCATCTTCCTCAAATCTTATTTAAGTCATACTCTGAAATCTACTGATTATAGACACCAAAGAGCACTTTTGCAACTCTATGATTGATTGATAGATTGTTGGTAATTAATGCCACATTCATCACTATTGGCTCTTTATATTGATAAAGGAGCCGGCGTTCCAGGAGAGAACAACCGACCTTCGGCAAGAAAACTGGCATGCAATTATATTCAATTGAGATGAGAGTCAAACGCAAATGTTTCATGGGGGTTTGAACTCACAATCTCAAATTGACAGTACAGCCGAGTCCAACTAAAGATTTGAACATTGCTATTTGATGCGTCTTAATTGAGTACGTGTCCTTTAGGAGTAGGAGCAAACACTAGTCGGATCGGAGTCAGAGTAACGTGTTACACATGTAATGTTTACTGTCTTCCAATCGATTTATTTGTGTCCATATTTTTTTAATGAACTACTCTGTTAAAGCGGGAAAATGTTCTTACAATTGAAGAGTTCCGTTTTAGAGTGTTTACAAATTGTCTCATGATTGGGAAATTTCAACCTTGTCTTAAAAAAATTGCCTCATTTTACGGATTGGATTTACACCTACAAATATAATGCATTAAATAACTTATATAACAATCACTGACTAGAAAGCGACCCTTCATGGAGACGCTTGATCAAGTGTGCGCTTTATTAAATACGACTCTATCCTAAGGCAAATACTCTATTACCTTCACGGAGACGCTTGATCAACTGTGCGCTTTATCAAATACGACTCTATCCTATGGCAAATATTCTATTACCCTTCACGGAGACGCTTGATCAAGTGTGCGCTTTATTAAATACGGATGGTTGTTATGTACAAGACGCCATAGTTTATTACTTTGAATTTGAAATTTAATCGACAGTAATAACAGAACATTCAGTATAATAAATTAAATAACACATATCTGAGAGGGTGATAGAGCAGATTGCTACCCCTCGAAAAGACATTGTCAACCTTGGCTTCGCCTCAGTTGACAATGTTTTCTCGGGGTAACAATCTGCTCTATCACCCTCACAGCTATGTGTTATTTATATAATGTCAAGCGATGCCGACCCATGGGTAATAAAGAACGTAAACACGATATGATTACCTACAAATTCATTAAAAGAAGCACATATATGCTGTTCTTTTTTATGAAACAAAAATAATCTGGCCTATTCAGTTGCTAAAAAATATTATGACTTCATCTACAGCAAGTATGACATGTATGATGTTATTTTTTCTTCGCTCGCTAAAAAGATTATCCACACATTGTCAGATTGTAGTGTACTAGTACCTCACTTTCAAGATCTATGGACAAACCGACATACAGGACAGGACACACTTGTTAAACCTTAACTGAACACTTAAACAAATATTTACATAGAAGACATTTATGATAAAATATCGAAAGGACAAAAAAGAAAAAGAATTTAAAAATCAAATGCTAAGAGTGTGTATGAGTATATATAGGATTGGTTCATTCAAATGTTGAAAAAAAATATTCTTGCTTTGGATAGACTGAAAAAAATATTCTTGCTCGGTTTGCATGATAAAAAAAATCTGGCTTGATATAAGAAAGAAAGTCAAATGGTCCATGTCTAATTGAATGAAAATAATTCTAATGGTTTTTCATGAGTTAGATCATTATACCAAAAACTTCAATCAAAAACTCATTAAAACTATGTATGTAAATAGTAAATAATAAGTCAGTGTTTGAAATATTTGTTAGAAATTTCAAACTTTTTGTTAGTAGGAATGAGCAGCTGAGACGCCAAGTACCCAACCCTTTTCATATATTTTGTTTAAAAAAATATATACCTTATCATACACAATTAACAAAAAAAAAACAGACCTATACAGCTTACTGTTTGGTGTGAGCCAAGGCACCGTGTTAAAGACCGTACGTTGACTAGACTTGCTACATGTCCCTTCCTTATTATTTTTATTTTCAATTTTCTCCTTTAACAATTTTACTACTACAACTAAGAGATTACCATCATACTGACATTTGCAGAGAAAGGTCTGTTTCTAAGGACAATCAGTATACTGACAGTTTTCAGTAAATATATAGATTAGTAAGAAAGAAATAAAAGAAAGGGAATTGTAGCAAGTCTATTTTTTGGCCTATAATGGTTTACTTTTACAAATTGTGACTTAGATGGAGAGTTGTCTCATTGGCACTCATACCACATCTTCTTATATCTATAGATATATTTGGATATATTTCATCTTCTGGTACATAACTATGTAGATTTTTTGGGGTTCCGCTCATCGTCAGGTTCTTGTTTAGAAGCAACGCAGTCGTAATACTAGACGTGTTACGAAAAGGTATATACTCGACGCTGAGGTTGGCAAATAAGACTTAAAATGAGGAGACTGTGTCAAAACATTGATTATCGATTAAAACAGGTAAAATTCAATTTGAGTTATGTTAACCGGGTATCCTACACACAAGTCTTGATTCATTAAAAGTTATACAAATTGAGTATAATCAGTTTCTGATATCATTGCTTTGGATAGATCATAGGATGGGCAAGGTGTGAGTATTTGTGTGTGTGGGGGGGGGGGATTTTTTTACTTTATTCATTACGATATCAATCTGTCACTCCACTACTGTACCTCGTTCCGAAAAGCATGAAATATTTGTAACTGGACCAAAACATCCAAACAACATTCCATATAATATAATAAATTTAGGCAAAACCCGCATAAAGCTCTACAGTCTGATTGAATTGTTTTCGGATGTCTCCATAGGCTTCCACCGATTTTGGAAGTTGAAAAAGCATGAAATATTTGTCACTGGACGAAAAAAACAAACAACTTTCAATCAATCTCTGCAAAACCTGTACAAAATTATACAGTCTAGTTGATTTTTTTGCAGATTTCTTCATAGGCTTCCACTGAATTTTTCAGCGTCTAATAGCGTGTTTCAAGTATACCTTACACCCGAACGATAATTGCAAGTTTATTTTTTACATTATATTTTTTCTGCTCTTGTTCTTCACGTAGCTCTAAGTTGATGGCGCCAATAGAGGATAACGAACGGAGAACGACATGCGGTATTTTCTATTTTACCTAATATGACTAAATTCCAGGGAAATCTTATTTCATACGTGGCAAATAAAAGGCAGTATATTAAACTGTTGAAAATCATCCTGTTGATATAAGAAACTACTCCGTGTGAACATGATATGATTTCTAGTGTCCACAACGGATCGAACCAGTCACATTTTACATGAATATAAGATAAAGGAAATTAATTCCTGTGTAGGTATTAACAGATTAGTATATATAAAATCATTTCCAATGTCCAATAAGGGCTACTGAGGCACTAGAGATTAGGAGTTTATTGCTCAAAACGGGTTCCCTCTTCTCCTGCTCGACTGCATGTCAGCCCGCCCGCCAGCTAAATTCCGTAATATTGTATCAGTCAGTTTTGCATTCAGTACAACCCGTCCAAAAGTTCTGAACACGGGTAAACACACCTTTAATGAAATGTTCGTCACTATTGAGTTCGAAAAAAAAAAGAAATAGCAAGTTGCTTTATTTTTTATGGATTAGCGAGGATTTTTTTTCTCCCATCCATTAATACTCCTTTTTTCTCGAATTTTAAATCCTTTCTGCAATACCCTCTCCTCCTGTCAGTGTCCCAAAATACAAAATAGGAAGAATAATTATGTTGTAGATTATAATTATATTCTTCACGAAATAATTACTATTGAGTATTTATTCCAAATATAACACCTTGCTTTTCAAATAAATTCATCATTTCTTTAACACTTTTCTCTATTACCCCTTTTATATCTTTTATTATGAAGAAATTTTAATTTCAAAAGACAATTAAAGATGTTTGATCAGATAAATGAATTAACAGCCCAGACAGTAGCTAACACTTTCATTGAGTTTAATATTAATGAAAAACGGATAAAAAGTTACTTTGCCGTTCCCTCTTAAAGATTGAAATAAACAATTAATTTCCCCATAGGCGACAATGATAGCCTTTTTCGAGATACAGGCTTTAGAAAGTTGATTTTTTTTAACGAAACCTTGCTAGAATTAAAGAAAAGTTATTAGGACAGTATTTTTTGGTCCAAAAAATATAGGTTCGCGTTGCTTTTCTTAGCGTAATTTGTACATATCTCCCATGTCTATCAATTTTGCACTTAAAAATACGTGTCTCATCCTAGCGTTTAAAAGACATCTCAGTTCCGTTATGGCTAAGGAAAATAATTTATTTGGCCTTTGGTATAATGCAGAATGCACGAAGTCTCTAATAACAAAAAATAACTAGTGTCAAGCTATCCAGCAATTCTCATCCTGCAATTCTCTTTATAAACATCTATCCTGCAATTCGTCATCCTGCAATTGCGTTTGGAAAACTACTTGAGCGACAATTTTATTTTTCTTTAAAACCATAGTTTTTGACTTTTTCGTTCGAAAACAAGATTTATATAGAAAATCAAAGACTTTTATATCCCATTAACAAAATTCTAAATTTAGTTTGCAAATTTCTAACTCATGTTTACGGTTTTGTAATTAGCATTTACAATACTATCATGATGACGATTCAAACAAAGTATTATCCGTTAATAAGTCCAGTATGTGATTCGTATAAACCCATGTTAAACCCAAATTTGCGATTTTCGAAACTCATATTAACGACTAAAAATACAGAATTTTGATGTAAAAAGATTTTTTTCATGGTATACCTACAACACAACTTCTATTTAAAACTGGGTCACCCACTTGTTCAAAACCATTGCCCCGGCAGTTCTGTATGGCTAGGGGTTATAGATTCTGCTCTAATAAATAGCTTTTGGGTAGTACTACAACGAGGGGCCAAAGAATTTCTGGGGTAAGCATTCCTAGAGGACGAAATTGCGTCCGAAACATGGAAATAAAGCCCAATTCGATAAAATACGCATTGGGGGCACCCACTTTCCGACCCATTGTCTCGGTAGTTCTTTATGGCTAGGCATTATAGACGCTGCCCTAAGGAATAGCTATTGGATAGTACTACAACGTGAGGGTAAAGAATTTCGGGGTAAGCATTCTTAAAGGCCGAAAATTTCGTCCGTAACACGGAAAAAAGTCATATTTGATAAAACATGCACTGGGGTCACCCACTTGTTCAAAACCATTGCCCCGGCAGTTCTGTATGGCTAGGGGTTATAGATTCTGCTCTAATAAATAGCTTTTGGGTAGTACTACAACGAGGGGCCAAAGAATTTCTGGGGTAAGCATTCCTAGAGGACAAAAATTGCGTCCGAAACATGGAAATAAAGCCCAATTCGATAAAATACGCATTGGGGCACCCACTTTCCGACCCATTGTCTCGGTAGTTCTTTATGGCTAGGCATTATAGACGCTGCCCTAAGGAATAGCTATTGGATAGTACTACAACGTGAGGGTAAAGAATTTATGGGGTAAGCATTCTTAAAGGCCGAAAATTTCGTCCGTAACACGGAAAAAAGTCATATTTGATAAAATATGCACTGGATTCAACTAGAACGGGATAGTGCGTCATAAGTCAAATTAATTTTTTTTTCTTTGCTTGCCATACATTGATTACAAAAAATAAACCCACCATCGTATTAAATTCAAGCGCAAGCCACTTGCACGAAAAATGTGTAATACACTTTTTCTGCTTTGTTTTACAAGACATTTGCTATAATACAGATACTATCAGTTACTCATTCAACATAGACATATTGTTATTTTTTCGGAACTACTTTAGAGAATGCCGAGAGTATGGAAGGCCATTTCACAGTATGACTGCCAAAATGAATATAGTGAAAAAGTTATTAGATAACACTACATTAAGATATAATCGGATTTTTTGGCGTATACATTCCTTAGATGCGAACATTCGAATCTTTGAAATATTGTTTGTGTTTGATGAAGATCTAGCACATTAAATGACATTAAAGTGGTCTAAGAGATATGGGACGCACGATCGGTCTTATTCGTTTACTGTCAACGAAACAATGAACAGTGCCGAATGTTGGTACTGTATGATGTATGTTCTTCTTTAATAAATAAATCATTTATTTACTGATTCACATATGAAGTTGACACACTATAGTAATGACTACCCAGATAATTCTTTACTCTCCCGTTGTAGTAATATCAAATAGCTATTCATTAGAGCAGAGTCTCTAATCCCTAGCCATAAAGAACTACAGAATTAATGGGTCGGAAAGTGCGTACCCCAATGCGTATTTTATAGAATTTGGCTTTTTTCCATGTTTCGAACGAAATTTTGGGCTTTTAAGAATGCTTACCCCAGAGATTCTCTACTATCCCAATGTAGTACTATAGAATAGCTGTTCATTGAAGCAGAGTTTTTAATCCCTAGCCATAAAGAACTACCCAGACAATTGGTTGGAAAGTGGGTGACCCTAGAGCGTATTTTATCGAATTTTGCTTTATTTCCGTGTTTCGAAAGAAATGTTGGGCCTTTAAGAAAGCGTACCCCATAAATTCTTTACCCTCCCGTTGTAGTACTATCCAATAGCTATTTATCAGAGCAGAGTCTATAATCCCTAGCCATAAAGAACTACCAAATTAATGGGTCGGAAAGTGGGTACCTCAATGCGTATTTCATCGAATTTGGCTTTTTTTCCGTGTTTCGAACGAAATGTTCGGCCTTTAAGAATGATTACCCCAGAAATTCACTACTATCCCAATGTAGTACTTTATAATACCGGTAGCTATTCAGTGAAGCAGATTCTATAATCCCTAGCCATTAAGAACTAGCCAGATGATTGGTTGGAAAGTGTGTGATCCTAGAGCGTATTTTATCGAATTTGGCTTTATTTCCATATTTCGGACGAAATTTTCGGCCTTAAAGAATGCTTACTTAAAAACTTCTTTACCCTCCCGATGTAGTACTATATAATAGCTATTCATCGAAGCAGAGTTTCTAATCCCTAGCCAGTAAGAACTACAGAAACAATGGGCTGGAAAGTGGGTACCCCAATGCGTATTTCATAAAATTTGGCTTTTTTCCGTGTTTGGAACGAAATTTTTGGCCTTTAAAATAGCTTACCCCAAAAATTCTCTACTATACCGATGTAGTACTATATAATAGCTATTCATTGAAGCAGAGTCTCTAATCCCTAGCCATTAAGAACTACCCAGACAATTTGTTGAAAAGTGGGTGACCATTGAGCGTATTTTATCGAATTTGGCTTTATTTCCGTGTTTCGAACGATATTTTGGCCCTTTAATAAAGCTAACCCCAGAAATTCTTTACCTTCCCGTTGTAGTACTACTCAATAGCTATTCGTTGAAGAAGGGTTTATAATCCCTACTCATTAAGAACTACCAAGATAATTGGTTGGAAAGTGGGTGACCCTAGAGCGTATTTTATCGAATTTGGCTTATTTCCATGTTTCGGACGACATTTTCGGCCTTTAAGAATAGTAACGCCAGAAATTCATTACCCTCCCGTTGTAGTAATATTCAATAGCTATTTATTAGAGCTGAGTCTCTAATCCCTAGCCATAAAAACTACCAAAACAATGGGTCGGAAAGTGGGTACCGAAATGCGTATTATATCGTATTTGGCTTTATTTGCATATTTCAGACGAAATTTTCGGCCTTTAAGAAAGCTTACCCCAAAAATTTGTTACCTTCTCGTTGTAGTACTATATAATAGCTGTTCATTGAAGCAGAGTCTTTAATCCCTAGCCATAAGGAACTACCCAGACAATTGGTTGGAAAGTGGGTGACCCTAGAGCGTATTTTATCGAATTTGGCTTTATTTCCGTGTTTCGAACGAAATTTTGGGCCTTTAAGAAAGCTTACCCAAGAAATTCTTAAACATGCATAAAAACGAAACCATATCCGGGACTTCACAGATATATATCTCTTTTTGAATCGTCATGATTTTTCTAATGGTAAATTCTAGTTATAGACCGTAAAGATGAGTTAGAAATTTGTAAACTGAAGCTAGAAATTTGTGAATGGGATATAAAAAACTTTATATTTATCTTTTTTTTCAAACAAAACAAGTCAAAAATCCATGATTTTGAAAAAAATAAAAATGTCACTCAAGTTGTTTTTCGAACGCAATTGCAGGATGACGAATTGCAGGATAGCTTTATCGCAAAAGAATTGCAGGATGAGAATTGCTGGATAGCTTGGCACTAGTCAAAAAATAACGGGCGCACATATCAACCAATCATGATTAGCTATACACTTAATTCTGAATACCAAGTTATGCTCATAAAATGGCTGCGCCCCTAAAATCTAATGGTTTATTGTAACCTATACGGTATTTAATACTTTCTAGAATCATGCAATTCATAGTTCGTTAGATGCACAAATATATATGCCACACAAAAATCATCTTCAAAACGTTCTGGCATTTCTCTCTGAATTTTCACAATTTTTTATCAGAGGTGACCCCAGTCAATAATTTAAAATCTAATGGTTTATTGTAACCTATAGGACGCTAGCTGTCACAAAGGAATTTCTTTAAATAATTGTTATCATATTTCATGTAAACAAACCTTTAATGTGAATTAGGTGCACATATCAAAATGATCGGATTTATTGCATCTATAAATAGCATCAGTGGAAATACCAGATTTCAGTAAATAGAGTTTAATTGGTTTGACAAATAGCTGATGTATTTACGGCAGCCGCATCAAAAATAAATACGGACATATAATTAGTATCAGATACTTATGATATAATCAAGCAAGTGATTATATCAACCTATCGATCGCGATGTATTCAATCTGATTTTCTCACCCTTTTCATGAAATAGTGACCTATTTTAGCTCATCACTACCACTCATTACATAGTAAGTGGCCCCGAGATCTTCAGATCTACCTTTTTAAACGCATTTAAGTAACATATGTATAATTGTGTGTGTTTTATCAATAGCTAATACTGTGGTATTATCTTTGTGGCGTTATCAACCATGTAATTACGCATGCTATTCTATGCATCGGTTTCCAATGTTTGAATGAGTTTACAAAAATTATTACTTGATATTGACCTTCAAGACAAAACCACAACCTTGATAAAGGTAGAATTTTGCGAAAGACTGTAATTATTTGTGGTACCGCTTTTAACAAACAGGATGTTTGATTATGATAAGGAAGAATTGAAGCTGCATTATGTTGTGTCAAAACTTTAAAGAATCCAGAGTGTAACAAAACTCCATTTAACTTAATAGTCATTTCATCATAAAGTTTATAACACAATTCCGTCTGTTGAACACGTACGGTTTCTACATTTTCCAATTTTTTTTACATAAAACTACATATCACACATACAGAGAAAAGTATATTTAATTCTAGGTATCTATTTAAACTTAGGCCTACATATTATTACTTGTTAATATCTCTTACTAATTTTTTTAGTTCGTAATACACTATACAATATAAAAAAGAAGATGTGGTATGATTTCAAAAGAGACAACTCTCCACAAGAGACAAAATAACACAAAACAATAACTGCTAAAGGTGATACCGTACGGCCTTCAACAATGAACCCAAACCTAATAGTTGATAAACTTCACTTTCTTATCTGCTTTGGGACCTTATATCAAATTATCACTAACATTGGTTATAAAGATAATTTGTGTTGTTAGTTGATTTACAAAATTCAACTCCGACATTTGGTTTAAGTCTTAATGTTCTTTATCTTATATTATTGAATATATATATATTGAAGTTTTAAGTTTTGTCCACGCTGTGCATAAAAAAGGGGAAACATTAAGGCTGAAAATGCACCAAGTATTTATATTCAATTCATCCATGAGTATTTGTTAAGCAGTGAAACCAGTAGAATTCTATTGGAACATTTTTCAACAATTTGATGTTTGAATAGACAAAATGTGAATATTCGTATTGAATATGAATATATCGTGCATTTTCACCCTTATTTTTCCTATATTTTTTTTACCTATATATATACTTTGTCTATCCAACGCAATAATAATTTTGAACGTTGTTTTCAATTTAGATTTGTATAGTAGCATGAGTTCGAATCCCGGCGAGGGAAGAACAAAAAATTTGTGAAAGCAAATTTACAGATCTAACATTGTTGGGCTGATGTTTAGACGAGTTATATATATATATATATACTTAAAATTGAATTCTCCGTCCACACTAGTAGAAAAAGAAATAAAATTAAATTTCAAAATGCTCTTAAAGTCCTTTAATCTTCTACATTTTTTCACCAACCGGTTTCACATCTTTGTAATAATCATGGATGATAATGAATATATATATATATATATATATATATAGTGAGGCCAACAATGCTGGATCTGTAAATTTTTGTTCTTCCCTGGTCGGGATTGGACTTCATGCTACTGAGATATCGTGGCACCAAATCTCCTTGCACTATGCAATATTTTCTGAATTACAATCAATTCCAACAAATGTTATTGTACGAGAAAAACACAGACAGAAATTTGTTTATGCATATAATGATAATAATAATAATAAAAACACGAGGGTTTTGCCGTTTTACCACTGATAAGATTTACCGATAGCGTCAAAGAATTATACAACAAAAACATGCAATTGTGAATAAAAATGGAAACATAATATGATTGGAACGCAAGATTAAACATTGTAAACTATAACCTATGCAAAGATTTAAGTTATAAAAATCATGATAATTCGATAAAGTCTTATCAATTCATAAATTGGTACAAAAATAAATCATTGTAAAACAGATATGGAATGGATATATGGATTATCAAACTTGATAAGTATTACAAATTTATGTTGTATCTTAATTATACTTATGATAATATTAAGTTATCTTCCTTACAACTTCCTTTAAGACAAAAGTTGTTATCTCCCATGTCTTAATTGTCAGGGTGAGTCTAAGAAAGATAACTCAAATTTGCCACAAGATGTAAGTAGAATTATGCTTTTTCATAATATTATGGTATTTCCTATTTGCCTCGACTGGTGACGTTACCGAAATTCAGCATTTTTTCCATTTGTAAAGGGGCATAAGTCTGGAACGGTATAAGTGATGTCACCAGAATTCATACTTGATCTGTGTTAAGTGGTAATAGGCATTGTGCATACATTTCATAACATTTGGTTGAGGCAAACTTTATTTAAAGAACATAAACGAAAAAGCAGCAATTTTTCCATTTGTAAAAAGTAAAATCACAATAACACTGAACTCCGAGGAAAATTCAAAACGGAAAGTCCCCAATCAAATGGCAAAATCAAAAGCTCAAACACACCAAACGAATGGACAACATCTGTCATATTCCTGACAGGTACAGGCATTTTCTTATTTAGAAAATGGTGGATTAAACCTGGTTTTATAGCTAGATAAAACTCTCATTTGTATGACAGTCGCATCAAATTCCATTATATTGACAACGATGTGTGAACAAAACAAACAGACATAAAGGGAAAAAATGTCAAAAATAGGGGTACAGATACAAAAGGGGCATAACTCTAGAAAAGTAAAAGGGACACCACCACAATTCAAACATGATCAGTGTTTTATGGTAATAAGCATTGTGTATAAGGTTCATAACATTTGATTGAGTACACAAAAGTAAGAGAACGGAAACCAATATTGGGACCTTCGGACGTACAGACGGACATATAGACGAACATGGGTAAACTTAATGCCCCCTCCAGTACGGCGGGGGCATGAAAAATATGGAAACATCTTTATTTATTTTTCGGAATTATAGCTGGGCAACGTACCTCCTTTTCATAGAAGTCTTCAGATGTCTACAAAATTGGACAAGTTTAAAAAGATAGATATCGGCCTTTTTTAAGACACAAAACTTAGCATTAACCTCCAATTCGTCTTATACATGTATTGCACAATGTAATTAATACAGCGGAATCAATTTGCTGCTCATCTTTATTTATTTGTCATCTTAGTTTTGTGTAAGATAATTTTAATAATTAAATCAAGGCCTGCTAACAATGTTTTGAAATCAGTTACCAGTTATTAAAATCAGACTTGATAAAAAATGTTCAATTATAATAAAACAAATATATTATTACCACACCAAGCATGCATGTACATAAAAATGGGGCCTTATTATCTTTGTTTACTTCTTATATATTTCATAAAACATTATTCATTGAATTATAACATTGATGAAGTTTAAAAGACGTTACAAAGTTTTTAATATACAATTTCTAAAATTTTCAATGAATCTTGTATCACCAGTATTGTAGTATATGTTAATTCTCTGTGTCAAGTCATAATATGAAAACAAATGTATTTTTCTTGGAACTTAATAAAAAGAGTTTACCCTAGCGTAAAACAAATCGACAGGATTTCGCGAGGGCATTAAGACCATTCCTTAGACTGGTGTGGATATAATATGTCAAGTTTCATATTATCCCAAGTGTTTGATCGTCATGAACATATACTGTATTTAACAGCGACCATCGAAAAAATTTTCATCACTACCTAACTTTCAACTCCAAAAACTCTGTAAAATATACCCATATAAGACATTTTGCTTAAAAGTGGTGCGAAAAAGATGAGTACCTCCAAAACAGTGTCTGATATATGGTATATGCTAGGGATTTTTCTAGTGGAACATGGGGTTTTACAAAACTAGCTATTACCTGACATGATGCTCAATTCCCTTTTTTTTATTATTTTCTCTAATGATTTATAGTTGTGCTGAAGTCTTTTATCTATGATACAATCAACCACTAATTCATCACATACAATCGGTAATTTGAAGAACCATTCTGAAAAACCAGAAGTGTATAAATATGACGAAAGTTGTACCACAGATATGATTGGTTAATGTCATTACTTCCTACAAATAATTTCATATTACATTGCATCGTATCTAAGTATAAGTATGTAAATCTTCCTCTATATAAATGATGTCCTCTCAATGGATGATTAAAAGTTACTGACTATGTGGGCCGCATCTATCACATCGAACTTGAAATAAAGGATACAACAGATATAGTTAAATATTCTTCATATCTTACCTTGTATCTTCAAACTGATGATGATTTAGAACAAATAAATGTAACAGTAGTATACCGCTGTTCAATGGTCATAAATCAATTAAGCGAAAACAAATTCGAGTCACAAACCAAAACCGAGGGAAACCCATTATCTATAAGAGGAAAACAACGGAACAGAAATAATGAGCTGCAACAAAAAAGAAACGCCAACATACGTAGAAACGGACTATAATTGTGAACTTTCGACATTCCAGAGCATGCGTTTCCTATTTTTAGCTACCAAACCAAGAGTGGTGACGTGGTAAAGTTGAAAATCATCACTTGGACACTTTTACGGACGTCATCATGACTTGGTTGATCGTTATAGAATATTTGTTTCGGACCACGACGGATATGTTCTCATTGTCGTAACCACAATTACACAAATGTGACCTTCCAAATTAAACTTATTATCGAATTTGTTTTTACATGAGCAACACGACGGTGCCACATGTGGAGAAGTATCTGTTTACCCTTTCGGCGCACATAACATCAACCCCGTTTTTTAGGTAGGGTTCGTGCTGTACAGTCTTTAGTTTTCTATGTTGTGTTTTGTGTTTTGTGTACTGTTAATTGTTTATTTTTCGTTTTAAGTGATTTTACCACAGCATTAATTGTCAGTTTATTTCCAAATTATGAGTTTGAAAATGCCTTTGTTATCTTTAACTTCTCTTTTTCAAATTACGTTTTTCTTTACTCATTAAGGTATGAGTTAATACTGAAGAAATTTTGACATAAAAATGACAAAACCCAACCTTTTCTTTGGTTAGACGATTTTCCCCAGAACTGTGTGCTTTCATCTGTTTGTTCATCTGACCATTTGTCAACTTTGCTCGTATAACGCAATTGTTGGCCACTCGAAATGTCGATAATATCATTAATATCTTTTTCCTTTGCACCTAATCCTAGGAGAGTCTGCTTCAGTGAACGCAATTTCATTTTATATTCTGCTTCGTCCATTTTGCATTCTGGATAAGACACTATTTCATTCCGTATAATTCGAATTCTTTCTATGTTCGCAGACAGACTCCTATCGTCCTCATTCGGAGGATTTCCCCATCCTTGATCGTGAGGTTGAATGTTTGCAGCACATCGGCATAATGAATAAAGCGTAGGAATAGCTAAGTCTCTCAGGTTTCCGGTATACTTTCCTTCTTTTGGATATATGATTTTTCGAGAAGTTTTATCGAGTTTTGGCTTTAGATCAGACTTATAGATTTTAAAAATCTGTCCAAACGATCTGTTCTTTGGAAATCGACTTTCAAATTCTTCGCGAAGAACTCTGGTTCCAATATCCAAAGTAAGCCGTAAAATGAGAAAGTAATTCTTTCTCTTCAGATTTCCTTTTAATATACAAAACAAAGTATAAAAATTATGTAAAAGATTTAATTTAATGTAGATTCACAAAAACAAGTAAAAATTCAATAAGGTTTTAAATAATTATTTCGTTAATAACTCTGCTTCAGTAACATTTGTTATATATAACTCTGCTTCAGCAATACTCTATTTTACAAATTGTTGTTAGAGAATCATAACATTCAACAACTTCATGTATCAGAGAACATATCAAACTTATTGTTTGTATAATTGATACGATATAAACTTTAACTAACAATAACAATTAACCGATACATTTATGATCATATACATTTTCAAACATGACATATCGTGTAACCAACAATTGCAATCAAACTCTATTTTAATAATATCATCCATTGGGTAATTAACAATATTTCAGAAAGAGGATCATACAAAAGTCATGTGAACGATCATAATTCAGACTTATTTAAGTCAGTTTCTGGCTTTTTCTACCACAGTAAAAGCAGTACTTGTGTTAGAGGTGTAATACCACCAAATCATAGTACGTCATATCCGGTTGCATACGAAAAAGGGTCGACAAAAATATTCCCTTGAATTTGACAGATGTAGGAAAATAATTAATTAATCACATGGCCCACTTTTGAATGTAATGCAGATGAAATTCACATATCATGCATTTGTAAACATGAATTTTCAAAGAAGGAGACTTAACGGTTCTCGTTTCACGGCTAACGAAATGTTTAAACATTACTGTATTCTCCACAAAACTACCCATAACTCTTAAGATAACTGAACATAGTAACATATTTTATTTCAGACATAATGAATGTCGTGCAAGACAAATTGATAGTTTTAAACTAAAATCAGTTTAAAAGTGTTTGATTTCAATTGTATTTTTGGAAGGATGGGTCAACATAGTTTTTAATAATTCATAAAAAAGAAATGCAAGGTTATCTCGAATTTCTACTCTATGAAGTGCATCGTTTAATCTATTCGTTTAAATAATGAGTTGTTTATCTATTATATGAAATACATACCCTTTTCATTTCTGGATGATCTGTTTTCTGAAGACAATTTCCCAGTTTGCTTCTGTCCCTTTCTTTGGGGCTCTGTATATGTCTTATTATGTAAAATATAACAAAGCCTCTCTATGCTGGCGCCTAATTCTATTATAGCGTTTATTAGAATTGAACAGATCGTTTTGAATTCCGACTCTTCAATGTTTGTATTTGCACACCTACCTATAGTCTTTGCTCGTATTAACTCAATTCTATCTAAATTAGCAGATGTACTGTGATCATCATCTTCTGGAAGCACACCCCATCCCTTTGAATGTGGTTTAAAGTCGCCTTTCTCTTTTAGAATAATGTATATTGTCTCCATATTCAATTTATTCAGGTCTCCGCTGAATGTTCCCTTTTCAGGGAATAAGATTGATTTTTGATGATTGTTAAGCCAGGGTTCCAGCGAAAGAAGTTCTTTTTCAAAATTTTTGATATTTGGCATTTTTCTTTTCAATACATTCCGATATACAGATGTCCCCACACTTAGGATCATACAAACAATCATGGTGAAGTAATGTGGCGAACCTTGAATTAAGAACAAACATGTTTATAATCCATGAATTGTGTTAATTTGAAATGAACTTAAAATGTATTGTTCATCTTTGTTGTATCTTCTTTTTAATAGTTAATGCTTCCACATTCTACAGATGTTTAATATCGAATTCATCTTACGGTAATATTTTTGTTCATATATTTACATTATGTTGCAAGATAGTAAATAGCATAAATAAACATTTTTGTTATTATTCGATTGATTATATGATCTCAATTTCTTAAATTCTTTCCGGTTTTTGTTTGTCTTTGAAAATAAGTCCGTAAAGGGGTCTGTATAACTTTATTACAAAGTAATTTTTTTGAAACGGCTTATGTTTACCTGATTGATAAGACGCAGTATAAACTGACTGCACTTATAATAACATAATTCAAAACAAATGAAAACTGAAATATATATAAACTATTATTTATACGGTTATTACCTTTAACAACAGAATTATATCGAAATTTAATATCTTGATCAATTTCAGTTGAGTCTTGGCTCCTACCTGAAAAACGTAATGGATATGAACTGGCTGTATGAAATAAAAATTAACACACTTAATTAACATATGCAAATGCAAACACATTTTTACTTGACCCACATAGAAAATCATGACAACATGTTTTTCCCCAAACATTAAGTAAAGGTTATACCAGTATCAGATTATGCTGATGAGTCATTTACCTCGACACAAAATGATAGCTTAACACAGTTGGCGACCTATAAACGGCTATCAACAATAAAGAATTGTCTTTTTGCGTTGACTCCAAATCAATATTCTGCTACGTTTCAATTGCCCAGTCTTTAGTTTTCTATGTTGCTATTTGTATATTGTTCTGTGGTTTGGTTTTTTTTTTTCTAGTTCTTTTGCCATTGTAATGTCAATATATTTTTTTACTTTTGAATATCCCTTTGGAAGCTTTCGACACAATTTTACGTACGAATGTTTTTTTATGAAATATACTAGCATAATATACTTTATTAGAGAACTTAAAAGATTATGTTTCTTGTTATCATACCTTTCTCTCTCAAATTAGCACATTGTGTTCATAAAAATCTTTCGAAATGTATTATCATTTTTTCTATGACGATATTCAATGTTTAACATATATAAAAGGAATTCACAATTCGTATTATAAAAACGATCTGTGTGAGAAGTGAATCCGGGTTAAATCTTATAATGTATAGTTGCTTGAGGACTACTGTATTCATTCTAGCAGTTTCTAGTCAATTCTTCATTCACGGTAAACACAATGATATTGATGGCAATTATGATATTCATGGTGAATTTTGCAGAGAGTTAAAGTAAGAGAAAAGCTGAAGAGACAAATGACATTTCCACAGAAAACTAGATTTGAGGATCACGAACCTCCACATTAAACCTGCAGAAAACGCAGATACTGTGTGAGGGTAAGTAGTTTGTATTCTAGGGAGGCGCGTGTAGAGTTGAAGGAAAAACATACCTAGTTCCGACGTTGAATTCAACCGTCTCACTTTCGTATTGCCAATGGGATCTTCCCATTCAGCAGGTCTTTTGCCTCTTCTATCCATGGATCTATAATCAATTATCAGTTTTAAATGGCCTGATTCATTCAGAAATGAGATATTTTCGCCTACATGATAGTTGTGCTTCACAAATTCACCTATTTCTTTTGATGAAGCCTAGTTTCACCATTGTGATACAAAAGGGTTACTGTATGAGGAGACAATTATGAACAGATGTTTATTCCAGCTAAAGTTGCGAAGCAATATATTTGTAAGAACTTTAATACACCAATGTTACGGTAGATATAGTGTCTGGCTAGGATCGTGGTTTTTCGAGTGATTTAATCAGGGTTTTTCGAGTTTGACCACTTTTTTTTCTCGGGTGAATCTGATAAAAAATGTAAACAAACAGACTTCCTTTCTGACAAGACGTGATATAGAAGCTTGAGTTAAATTTAAAAGGTTTTACAAGGTGTGTTAGTATTTGAGATAAAAAGATATTATCAATCCAACAATTTTTTGTTAAAAAAGTAAAATTTAGCCTTACAGTTCTTTTATTCCAAAAATAGTTTTTAAGAATAATGTTCAATAACTTGTCAATGTCATATCTGAAATTGATGAAAAACTAACTGGAGGTTATCTTAATCTATAAACCAGTCACCAAAGTTTCATGAAAACTGCTCAAAGCGCTTAAAAAAAGTGTCCGAAAACTTGAAAATCACCCCTTTTTGTTTAATTAAATCCGATAACTCGGAAACGTTCAATCTAAATTTATAAAATTCGAAAAGGAGGATATCTCAATAGATATAAACAATTCACCAAAGTTTCATGAAAACTTCTGAAAGCATTTAAGAGTTATTGTCCGAAAACTGGAAAATCCCCGTTTTTTAAGGAATAAAACACCATAACTCGGAAACCTCAAATCAAAAATTTATACAAATTGAAAAGGAGCTCACGTCAATAGATATCAACAATTCACCGAAGTTTCATGCAAATTGGTTAAAGCGTTTTTGAGTTATTGTCCGACATGCTAACGACGAACGAACGAACGGACGGACGGACGGACGGACAACGGTATTCCATATTACGTCCAATAAACGGGCGTATAAAAACTCCGGGTTCATCACAAAAATATTAATAAGGATCCAGTAATTTCAAATTTAATACTGGAAAGTTGTTGTAAAACGTTTTCATTAAATTGAAAAGGTTACTTTTAACCAACGTAGTAATATGTTTATTGGAAATGTATGATATTGTCACTTAATTACAGTTATAAACTAGAAAAAGTCAAGAATAACTTTTTTCTTATTCATATTTTCTTTCAAAAACCTGGACCATTTGTTGAAAACCCCGGACCGTTTCACTTTTGCTCTCGAAAAACCCGGACAATATTTACCATTGTATTTTTTGGTTAAATACATGGGAATTGTCCTTCTTTGTTGCCAAAAACATTATAGTATTCAAAATATGATGGGTTGTCATGTAAACAACTATTATAATTACGAAATAGCAGTTAATAAACCTTATTGCATGTTTTTTCACTCGAAATAAACCCGATCTACACTCGACAAAAGTGGACCGATTTTCTCGAAAAACCACGGACACTATACCTACCGTGAATTTAAACACGCTACTTTATCCTATGCTTTTCCAAAAATATGATGTATACCATTATATAATACAAATGTAAACATAGTTCAGACGATTAAGGTGAGTTTAAACGCCATATTAAAATTAGGATACTTCTTCGGATTGCGGCGTGGAAAAGTATATGCATTGCACATGTTAATATATTCATACATGATAGCATAGATGCATGATTAACGATTTCTCGTATATGTATTTGTTAAAAGGAAAATAATATTATTCATTTTTGAAAAATACGAACCATATAACATTTGTATGTGATTCAGCTGAAATTCTATATATACTTTTCATTGCAATCATATGTTACATTTCAAACCCAAAACATTGGGTCGAATCAATACCATGTACTATTTTAATAAAACAATCATTTACGATATATAAATGCTTCAAATAACACTTCTTTCTTTATGTATGATCGTGCAGTACATTGTGATTTTTTAAGGATTGAAAGAGAAAACTCAATTAAGTAAACAGCATAAATTCATGTGGTTATATTCCGACACAGAAACCTTGTCAGATCTATTACAACGTATCGTTTCATAGGAAACTTAAGACATTTATTTTATGTCAGAGAGGAAATTCAAGGGAACGTCATTTTGACACATGCATTTACTCAATCAATCAGTACATGTCGTTATATGTACCCCCTCGGTTGTCCCATTACATTCGCCCATATTTCGGCGTGACACGTCATGTCATATATTATATGTAACAGTAAGTTTTTATAATCTGGGATTATATAGAATCTTTGTTTTTTTCAGGTTTTTTGCATTATCACTTAAACCAATAGTGATAAATAGATACACTACAAACCAGTAAAAGTCTGAAATCTGTACGTATACTCGACTGTACTGATTTTTACTCGACCAGTCTGAATTGGTCTGAAATTTACACGATAATACTCGACAGTAGTCAACCATACTTAACAGTCTGAACTTTAACTCGACCAGTACTTAACCATTTTATACGCGTCTGAACCATGCTCGACCTAGTCTGAACCATACTCGACCTAGTCTGAACCATACTCGACCTAGTCTGAACCATACTAGACCAAGTCTTAACCAACATAGACCTATTTGTTCTATCTATCTATTGTATTTCATCAATTTAGGAACTGTCTTTAACACAGCTATTTGCCCTGGCTAGAAATTTGAACAACAATTTGAAATTTAAAATGTATTCAATATAGCATTGAAACCAAAATTTCACAATAAACATAATATAACTTCAACACCATATTCATCAACACTTACATATATATATATAATAGAAATAAAGCAATCTGATCAAATAATCTCAAAACTGAATTGTGACTAATGTTAATCAAAATGTTTGAATGTTTCAGATAGATTTTTGGTTACTGGACACATTTCACCATTAACATATATTTATGTTGTCAGTTGAGGTTAGTTAATAATGCAGTGAGTTTTTTTTTATTAAAATATATATAAAATAGTATATAAAGCAACTTACTAGATTTAAAAAATCTCACCTTTGTTTTGTAAAACCAAGAATTTAATATAATCATGATAAAAGAACTTCTATAGCTATTCTTAATAACCTTTTAATAAATGAAATGTGTTCTAAAGTTTAAAAAAATTAAAATCCTATTTTATTTAAACTCGTATATTACTTATCTAGTGAATTAAAAGGGCCTTGTGATTTAAATTTTACAGGATGTTGCAATTTTGAATGAATGTTATTTAGAATTTAATACTCTCTAGCCAGGTGTGACCCTTTTAATCAGTTTGCTCCAAGCATGAGGTATTAATTTATACTTTACCACAAATCAGAAGAACACCTCTATTCATTTCTTTAATTTTTTATCCCTTTTTGATATATATGATATATAATATATCCCAAATTATAATAATAGATATATTTCTAATATAAGGTTAAACAATTTTAGTGATTTTGTTGGCTGTTGTTACCTCATTAAAAAGATAATTATATAACTATTGTAGGTGATATACAACCATTGATTTTCCCCTATTAGTCTTTGTTGAATTTGCACTTTTCAAAAAAGTATGCAGAATTTATAATTATTTCAAATAAAGAAATACTTGGCACGAGTAAAGTATTATCCTGTCCAGTACTATAGAAAAAAATTCACATAATGTTTTATTGCATATAGGGAAAAACCATCACTAGAAGTCAACCAATCAAATTTTCACCTCTTTTATACATGTGTACAAGCTTTAGTAACCATGTAACCTCAAGTTTCCAAAATATTTTATAGAAACACCAAATAAAAAAATTATGGTGCTTTAAAACACTCAAGATATATTTTTATCACCCAGAATTTTTTACTGCATTTAAATGTAGGATTAATAAGATATAAGAAGATATGGTATGAGTGCCAATGAGACAACTCTTCATCCAAGTCAAAATTTATAAAAGTAAACCATTATAGATCAAAGTACGGTCTTCAACACGGAGCCTTGGCTCACACCGAACAGCAATCTATAAAGGGCCCCAAAAATGACTAATGTAAAACCATTCAAACGGGAAAACCAACGGTCTAATCTATATAAAAAACGAGAAACGAGAAACACGTATGAACCACATCAACAAACGACAACTACTGAACATCAGATTCCTGACTTAGGACAGGTGCAATCAATTGCAGCGGGTTTAAACGTTTTAAAGGTACCAAACCTTCACTCTTATCAGAAAACAATAGTGTAACATCACAACATAGAAAGACACACTATAAAATATCAACTGAAATGGCTTTACTCAATCAAAGGACATATTAACACCAGTGAACATACACTGAACAAATACATTTGATCTATGATACAATGTAAATACAAAATAAATAAACTAAGGGAAGATTGCCTACAACTGTCAAATTCAAGGGAATATTGTTCTTCAATCCATTTTCGTATGCAACCGGATGACACGTACTATGATTTGGTGGTATTACACCTGTATGTAACCATGAAACCTATGTAGTTTTTACTTAGGAATTTAGGAAAACTAAGTTAAAAAAGACACAAATGCCAAAGAAGAAGCACCTTAATAAGGTTTTATAACCCTCAGTATAGTTGGGATTTTTAGGTAAAAGTGAATCTTTTTTTAACAAAACTCTAAAACTGTAAAACTTTAAAATCAATATAATTAAATTAATATATAAGATCATTTGATTTAACTATCTCTATTTTATTAAATCTGAGAATCGTGTAAGGATGTAAAATTCTGTTTTATATATATATATAATATCTTCATTTTATTGTGGCTGTTGTCATGTCAGTTAAAACGAGATTTATTTTAACAGTTAGATTTAAATAAAGTAGAGGTTATTTGGTCAAGTATGGTTCAGACTGGTCGAGTATGACTTAAGACTGAAAAAAATAGATCGAGTACAGGTCGCGAATGGGTTAGGAAGACTGTTTCAGACTGGTCAAGTCATACTTCAGACTATTTTTAATGGCAAATATAAGGGTCAAGTACAAATCAGTAAAGTCGAGTATGGTTAAGACTGGGGTCGAGTAATGTCGAGTAAAATTCAGACCAATTCAGACTGGTCGAGTAAAAATCAGTACAGTCGAGTACAAATATATGCTATTTCAGACTTCAACTGGTTTGTAGTGATATAATTTATAATCCCTGAAATTGACATGTGATTTATTATAGTATCGAACATTTGAATAATAGTTATTTTGCAAATTCCCTATAATGATTTAAGGGGTTTAATTGATAATAAAAACAATCGTAGAATCCAATATAGACAATTAATTATGTGTAATTATTATTCGTTGCAAATGTAAATGAACAGTTTACATTCCTGTTCTACTAGGTAAATCTGAATTAAGTGGTTTTTTCCGGTGATATTTTACCTAAATGTTGGACCGCATTAACTTGCAAGCAAATACATATGGCACAGATGTTTCTTGGTATCGAGCAAACGTATGTCTAAAAAAATTATTGCAGATTGCAGAGGGAAAACCATCACTATGACAATTTTTACATTGATGAAAAAGAACCAAGGAAAGAAGACAAAACTCCTACTTATTAGTATCTAGTAAAGTAAAGAGTAAGTAACTAAATTGTTTTAAGGCTCGTATTATCCCTTATTTTGTATACATATTACCATGATTATTGTCTTTACATCATAGTTCAACAACTGGAGCTGGTGAGGATAGATTTAAAATCTAAAAAGTTACTTTGCAAAAGGACCTAAAAATGGTCAAATCAATCTAAGGATGTTATAATAATAGTTTCTTTAAAATGTCAAAATCTATTAACGACAATTTTAAAAAGGTTTGTTATAAATCATGTCAGGACGGAATTATTGATTATTGAGCTTATGATACCGTGGGGACTTATAGTCTACCAATAGAAGTAGCTTTACATGTATTGATTAAGGAAATGAAGACTCCAGACATATAATGGTCATTGTTCACGAATAGACTGAAAAGGGATATCATCTGGCTATATCACATGTAATTTTCCTCGGATCATACACAAAGAATCAATTCGACTAACTAGTACTGTTGAAATAAAAAAATCATTTCTTTTAGACGAGCTAAAATCAACTTCATAATGTTTATGATTAGGTTTTTTACAAAATGTGGATGTTGTGGCAAAACCCGATGTGAAAAAAAATAGATGTGCATGTCGACAAACAGGGTAAATGTGCAATAGTAGATGTCATCTAAATTAAATTTGAAAATATTTGAAAATGTGATTTATTGTGTTTAACAATTTGATATGTTGTGCTTAAACATTTGATATATTAAGCTTTTAATTTTGATATATTGTGCTAAACATTTTAATATGGTTTGCTTGAAATTTCATATATTAAGCCTAACATTTTAAAATTGATGCTTATATAGGGATGTTAAGATATGTTTTTATAGAATAATGTATTTAACTATTAATCGTACTCTTCGTGGCATTTTTTCAACAATAAGCAAAACACATACCGCATAGCAAGTTATCAAATGCCGAGTAAAATGTCCATACATGACAAAGAAATTAAAATAATTGAAATGAAATTATTAAATATAAACAAATGTGATATACGTTTTTTTTTAAATATGCGCTTGTGTCATTGGTTAACATTACAAAGTCGATTGTTAATCGTTGTAGATCAATCGATTATATTTCAGTGTATTTGTATGTATTTATAAATACATATGACAAATAATTCCTGTTCAACAACATCAATAACTGGGTCAATCATTGGTGTCCTTCAAAATCTCACTTATCAGCGTTATGAAGTAAATACTTCAAAATTACACATGTAAAACATATCTATTTAATCTAACTATTGCAGAAAACCATCTCTGTATATATAATACAATTAATGAGTTCGAATAAATAAATAAATAAATAAATAAAATTCTTTATTTAACGAAGGTAGAATAATCCTTGAGAGCTATGTATCATATTTCGTGCCCAAAATTTAAGATTTGATATGTTGTAACATGTTTCACATACACTTCTGCTATCTATGTATACTATATGTAGTTTATATGTTGTATGCCTATAGTTATTATTACTTTGGTATATAAAGATTATTACCATTTGATACCTTTTTATTCATAATCCTTAAAATATCATACGTCATTTTAACTTATCTTTACAATGCGTCCGTATGTGTTTACAAATTGATAGTATTATGATTAAAAGACTGGAATATTCATATGTATTACTTATGTTGATTAATAATATTTAATGTGTTATGTTATTTCATAAGTTTACAAAACAAATACCTTCTTATTCTAGTCCACAAGGGAAGCAGATTATTTTTGCGCATGTCTGAACTTTGATTATTAATTATTATTAATATTAGATTTCCTAAACGCTTGTCGTACACATATATATACTTACTGTGATTAGTGATGCGTTACTATATGGTATTTAAAATCACAACATAGATTTAAAACCTCAGATAACATGGATAATGGTGATTTTTGGTTTATTCAATTTCAATTGTCTTACTTTTTAAACTTTTAGTGTTCGTGTTGTCCCACATCACAAGTAATGCTTGTCCCACATTATTTTATGATGTTGCACGTTCTTAAATAAACAATATAATTGTTGCTTGTTTTGCAATATCAAATGAAAATAGATTAATGCAGGAGCGTATTAGATAGACAATAACTGAATTTTCTTTAAATATCAGCTGTATATGCACGAGGCGAAGAAACAGGTGTAATACGAGCTTCAGCAAGCTATTACTCCTGTTTGGCGTGGAGTACAAATACAGCTGAGATTGAAAGACACTAAACAGTTATTGTCTTTATCCTGCAAAAAATTTTATACATTTTTTTCTCCCAATCGTTGAATTTGTTTTTGCAAGAAATCAACATGACTTACACGTGCACCGCAATGAGGAACCCAAATTGCTTGAGAGCTATGTATCATATTTCGTGCCCAAAATTTAAGATTTGATATGTTGTAACATGTTTCACATACACTTCTGCTATCTATGTATACTATATGTAGTTTATATGTTGTATGCCTATAGTTATTATTACTTTGGTATATAAAGATTATTACCATTTGATACCTTTCTATTCATAATCCTTAAAATATCATACGTCATTTTAACTTATCTTTACAATGCGTCCATATGTGTTTACAAATTGATAGTATTTAACAATAAGATTATGATTAAAAGACTGGAATATTCATATGTATTACTTATGTTGATTAATAATATTTAATGTGTTATGTTATTTCATAAGTTTACAAAACAAATACCTTCTTATTCTAGTCCACAAGGGAAGCAGATTATTTTTGCGCATGTCTGAACTTTGATTATTAATTATTATTAATATTAGATTTCCTAAACGCTTGTCGTACACATATATATACTTACTGTGATTAGTGATGCGTTACTATATGGTATTTAAAATCACAACATAGATTTAAAACCTCAGATAACATGGATAATGGTGATTTTTGGTTTATTCAATTTCAATTGTCTTACTTTTTAAACTTTTAGTGTTCGTGTTGTCCCACATCACAAGTAATGCTTGTCCCACATTATTTTATGATGTTGCACGTTCTTAAATAAACAATATAATTGTTGCTTGTTTTGCAATATCAAATGAAAATAGATTAATGCAGGAGCGTATTAGATAGACAATAACTGAATTTTCTTTAAATATCAGCTGTATATGCACGTGGCGAAGAAACAGATGTAATACGAGCTTCAGCAAGCTATTACTCCTGTTTCGCGTGGAGTACAAATACAGCTGAGATTAAAAGACACTAAACAGTTATTGTCTTTATCCTGCAAAAAATTTTATACATTTTTTTCTCCCAATCGTTGAATTTGTTTTTGCAAGAAATCAACATGACTTACACGTGCACCGCAATGAGGAACCCAAATTGAACTGTGACGTAAACAGTAATTTTACATAATCGTTCACTCGCAAAAGAAACAATTTACTAGGAGACTGTATACGTCTAGTATACGTATACGTATTTTATGTCACAGAGGGAATTCAAGGGGACGTCATTTTGACACATGCATTTACTCAATCAATCAATACATATCGTAATATGTACCCTCGGCTGTCCCATTACATTCGCCCGTATTTCGGCATGACACGTCAGGTCATATATTATATGTAACAGTAAGTTTTAATAATCGGGGATTATATAGAATCTTTGTGTTTTTCAGGTTTTGTGCATTATCACTTAAACCAATAGTGATAAATAGATACACTTCAAACCAGTAAACGTCTGAAATCTGTACTCGGCTGTACTGATTTTTACTCGACCAGTCTGAATTGGTCTGAAATTAACTTGATAATACTCGACTGTAGTCAACCATACTTAACAGTCTGAACTTGAACTCGACCAGTACTTAACCATTTTATACGCGTCTGAACCAAGCTCGACCTAGTCTGAACCATACTCGACCTAGTCTGAACCATACTCGACCTAGTCTGAACCATTCTAGACCAAGTCTTAACCAACATAGACCTAATTTTTCTATCTATCTATTGTATTTCATCAATTTAGGAACTGTTTTTAACAACAGCTATTTGCCCTGGCTAGAAATTTGAGCAACAATTTGAAATTTAAAATTTATTCAATATAGCATTGAAACCAAAATTTCACAATAAACATAATATAACTTCAACACCATATCCATCAACACTTACATATATATATATATATATATACATATATCACCTTTGAAATAAAAATAAAACAATCTGATCAAATAATCTCAAAACTGAATTGTGACTAATGTTATTCAAAATTTTTGAATGTCTCAAATAGATTTTTGGTTACTGGACAATTTTCACCATTAACATAGATTGATGGTGTCAGTTGAGGTTAGTTAATAATGCAGTGACCATTTTTTTTATTAAAATATATATAAAATAGTATATAAAGCAACTGACTAAATTTACAAAATCTCACCTTTGTTTTGTAAAACCAAAAATATAATATAATCATGATAAAAGAACTTCTATAGCAATCCTTAATAACCTTTTAAAAATGAAATGTGTTCTAAAGTTTAAAAAATTAAACTTTAATAACTTTTGTCAATATTAAAGACATGACATACAAGAAGCACTTTAATAAGGTTTAATTACCTCAGTAAAGTATTATCCTGTCCAGTACTATAGAAAAAAATTCACATAATGTTTTATTGCATATAGGAAAAAAACCATCACTAGAAGTCAGCAAATAAAATTTTCACCTCTTTTATACATGTGTACAAGCTTAAGTAACCATGTAACCTCAAGTTTCCAAAATATTCTATAGAAACACCAAATAAAAAAATTATGGTGCTTTAAAACACTCAAGATATATTTTTATCACCCAGCATTTTTTACTGCATTTAAATGTAGGATTAATTAGATATAAGAAGGTGTGGTATGAGTGCCAATGAGACAACTCTCCATCCAAGTCAAAATTTATAAAAGTAAGCCATTATAGATCAAAGTACGGTCTTCAACACGGAGCATTGGCCCACATCGAACAGCAATCTATAAAAGGCCCCAAAAATTACTAATGTAAAACCATTCAAACGGGAAAACCAACGGTCTAATCTAAATAAAAAACGAGAAACGAGAAACACTTATGAACCACATCAACAAACGACAACTACTGAACATCGTATTCCTGACTTAGGACAGGTGCAAACAATTGAAGCGGGTTTAAACTTTTTAATGGTACCAATCCTTCACCCTTATCTAAAACAATAGTGTAACATTACAACATAGAAAGACACACTATAACATATCAACTGAAATGGCTTAACTCAATCAAAGGACATATTAACACCAGTGAACATACACTGAACAAATAAATTTGATCTATGATACAATGTAAATACAAAATAAATAAACTAAGGGAAGATTGCCTACAACTGTCAAATTCAAGGGAATATTGTTCTTCAATCCATTTTCGTATGCAACCGGATGACACGTACTATGATTTGGTGGTATTACACCTGTATGTAACCATGAAACCTATGTAGTTTTTACTTAGGAATTTAGGAAAACTAAGTTAAAAAAGACACAAATGCCAAAGAAGAAGCACCTTAATAAGGTTTTATAACCCTCAGTATAGTTGGGATTTTTAGGTAAAAGTGAATCTTTTTTTAACAAAACTCTAAAACTGTAAAACTTTAAAATCAATATAATTAAATTAATATATAAGATCATTTGATTTAACTATCTCTATTTTATTAAATCTGAGAATCGTGTAAGGATGTAAAATTCTGTTTTATATATATATAATATCTTCATTTTATTGTGGCTGTTGTCATGTCAGTTAAAACGAGATTTATTTTAACAGTTAGATTTAAATAAAGTAGAGGTTATTTGGTCAAGTATGGTTCAGACTGGTCGAGTATGACTTAAGACTGAAAAAAATAGATCGAGTACAGGTCGCGAATGGGTTAGGAAGACTATTTCAGACTGGTCAAGTCATACTTCAGACTATTTTTAATGGCAAATATAAGGGTCAAGTACAAATCAGTAAAGTCGAGTATGGTTAAGACTGGGGTCGAGTAATGTCGAGTAAAATTCAGACCAATTCAGACTGGTCGAGTAAAAATCAGTACAGTCGAGTACAAATATATGCTATTTCAGACTTCAACTGGTTTGTAGTGATATAATATATAATGCCTGAAATTGACATGTGATTTATTATAGTATCGAACATTTAAATAATAGTTATTTTGCAAATTCCCTATAATGATTTAAGGGGTTTAATTGATAATAAAAACAATCGTAGAATCCAATATAGACAATTAATTATGTGTAATTATTATTCGTTGCAAATGTAAGTGAACAGTTTACATTACTGTTCTACTAGGTAAATCTGAATTCAGTGGTTTTTTCCGGTGATAATTTACCTAAATGTTGGACCGCATTAGCTTGCAAGCAAATACATATGGCACAGATGTTGCTTGGTATCGAGCAAACGTATGCCTAAAAGTTATTGCAGATTGCAGAGGGAAAACCATCACTATGACAACTTTTACATTGATGAAAAAGAACCAAGGAAAGAAGACAAAACTCCTACTTATTAGTATCTAGTAAAGTAAAAAGTCAGTAACTAAATTGTTTTAAGGCTCGTATTATCCCTTATTTTGTATACATATAACCATGATTACTGTCTTTACATCATAGTTCAACAACTAGAGCTGGTGAGGATAGATTTAAAATCTAAAAAGTTACTTTGCAAAAGGACCGAAAAATGGTCAAATCAATCTACGGATGCTATAATAATAGTTTCTTTAAAATGTCAAAATCTATTCGACAATTTTAGAAAGGTTTGTTATAAATCATGTCAGGACGGAATTATTGATTATTGAGCTTATGATACCGTGGGGACTTATAGTCTACCAATAGAAGTAGCTTTACATGTATTGATTAAGTAAATGAAGACTCCAGACATATAATGGTCATTGTTCACGAATAGACTGAAAAACGATGTCACCTGGCTATAACACATGTAATTTTCCTTGGATCATACACAAAGAATCAATTTGACTAACTAGTACTGTTGAAATAAAAAAAAATCATTTTTTTTAGACGAGCTAAAATCAGCTTCATAATGTTTATGATTAGGTTTTTTACAAAATGTGGATGTTGTGGCAAAACCCGATGTTATAAAAATAGATGTGCATGTCGAAAAACAGGGTAAATGTGCAGTAGTAGATGTCATCTAAATTATATTTTAAAATATTTGAAAATGTGATTTATTGTGTTTAACAATTTGATATGTTGTGCTTAAAAATTTAATATATTGTGCTTTTAATTTTGATATATTGTGCTAAACATTTTAATATGGTTTGCTTGAAATTTCATATATTAAGCCTAACATTTTAAAATTGATGCTTATATAAGGATGTTAAGATATGTTTTTATAAAATAATGTATTTAACTATTAATCGTATTCTTCGTGGCATTTTTTCAACAATAAGCAAAACACATACCGCATAGCAAGTTATAAAATGCCGAGTAAAATGTCCATACATGACAAAGAAATTAAAATAATTGAAATGAAATTATTAAAAAAAAAACAAATGTGATATACGTTTTTTTTTTAATATGCGCTTGTGTCATTGGTTAACATTACAAAGTCGATTGTTAATCGTTGTAGATCAATCGATTATATTTCAGTGTATTTGTATGTATTTATAAATACATATGACAAATAATTCCTGTTCAACAACATCAATAACTGGGTCAATCATTGGTGTCCTTTAAATACTCACTTATCAGCGTTATGAAGTAAATACCTCAAAATTACACATGTAAAACATACCTATTTAACCTAACTATTGCAGAAAACCATCTTTGTATATATAATACAATTATTGAGTTCGAATAAATAAATAAATAAATAAAATTCTTTATTTAACGAAGGTAGAATAATCCTTGAGAGCTATGTATCATATTTCGTGCCCAATATTTAAGATTTGACATGTTGTAACATGTTTCACATACACTCCTGTTATCTATGTATACTATATGTAGTTTATATGTTGTATGCCTATAGTTATTATTACTTTGGTATATAAAGATTATTACCATTTGATACCTTTTTATTCATAATCCATAAAATATTATACGTCATTTCATCTTATCTTTACAAGACGTCCATATGTGTTTACAAATTGATAGTATTTAACAATAAGATTATGATTAAAAGACTGGAATATTCCATCTGTATTACTTATGTTGATTAATAATATTTAATGTGTTATGTTATTTCATAAGTTTACAAAAAAAAAAATACCTTCTTATTCTAGTCCACAAGGGAAGTAAATTATTTTTGCGCATGTCTGAATTTTGATTAGAAATCATTACAAATATTAGATTTCCAAAAAACTAGTCGGACACATATCTACTTACTGAGGTCAGGGATGTGTTACTAGATTTTGAACCTCAGATAACGTGGGTTTTGGTTTATTCTCGATTGTCCCACTTTTTAAAATTTTAGAGGTCGGATTGTCCCACATTACAAGTTCGGATTGTTCGACATTACAATTCGGATTGTCCAACACTTGTTTTGCAATATCAAATGAAAATAAATTAATATAGGAGCGGATTAATAGTTGATATCAATTCTATACATTAAGATATGAATAGTTTAAAAAGTTATCAGCAAGAAAGGTCTTTTAGTTAAACACATAACATACAAAAGATATTTCATGATAATGTACATGTAAGGGTTATTTGTCAATCAAATATCATTTATTTTTTAATCTAAAAGTTATTTAAATTTAAACATTGTTAAGACAGAAGCACGCATTTTTTTCTTCTTTTTGTTAGTGCAAGCGCTGTTATTTGGTTTGGAGACTGATTAAAAAACATTAACAATCACATTGTTACATAATCATTAGAATTTGCATTACCGATTACAAAATAAACGCAAGGCGTCAACTTACATTCTTCCTTTCGGAGTAGAGGTAAATGTGTCTCAGTAATTTGATGGAAGTTCTCATAATTGTATTCATAACCGCAGACATAAACAGGTGTACAAGAGTACAATATAATTACAAACATAAGATAATACATAGCGAGACAGGACAGACAAAGCACAAATACATAGTATGTTATACAAAACATTTGATATAATTGATCAAAGTATTTCATAATATTCAATACGAACATTAATAATTTCTTTTGCACATTGTACATAACATAGGTTACAGGGGAAATTCAATTGAACGGATTCACAAACCTGATATTGAATGAACTAAATGATAAAATAAGTATTGATGAAGTGCAGCGAGCAGTCCGTAGCTTGAAATTGAACAAAGCAGTCGGTGTGGATGAAATATCAGCTAAACTTTTTAGAAAGATAACGTGTTACCGTTATTGCATAAACTATTCAATAAATGTTTTTTTCCACGGGAATAATTCCAGAGATTTAAGCTAAAGGAATTATACACCCTTTTCCGAAATCGTCTAGCGGAAATTCGCGGGATCCGCTGAATTACGGAGAGATAACGTTGGTTCTAATCCGTATAAACTTCACAAATGATACACGATGGTCTTCAAGTATAGATTCTTGGTACTGACGTTGTTTATCATCTAAATAATGTGTTCTAGTATCCTTTAATTTGCCTTTATGAATAACACTTTTACTGTTTAGTCTATTTTTGGTGATATCCATTTGACGTGACTCTGTACTTATACATCCCGTCATTGTGTTATTGTTCTATAATAAATTCTGTATTCTAGTCTTTCATTTTTGCTAATGTGCTTTGTCTATATGCCTTTTTGTGTTTCCTTGATACATATGACGTGGATCTGTACTTTAACATCCTGTCATTGTGTTATTGTGTTATTGTAAATTTTTGTATTCTTGTCTTTCATTTTTGCTAGTGTGCTTTGTCTATTTGCCTTTTTGTGCTTCTTTGTTACAAATTTGTTTGTGACAGTTGTTATCCATTCGTTTGATGTGTTTGAGCTTTTGATTTTGCCATTTGATTAGGGACTTTCCGTTTTGAATTTTCCTCGGAGTTCAGTATTTTTGTGATTTTACCTTTTCCTTTATGTTATAAACTTTATTGTCATGTGTTTAATAATAGACTGAATGAATGGTAATCCGAGAATAACATTTTATGTGATGTTCAGAACGCTTAAATCAATCATAGAAACCAGAAAATGTAACCGGCTATCAACATTTGTTGAATTTATAGACTTCCGCAAAGCATATGATTGTATTGATCGTACCATTTTATTTCGTAAACTTCAAAGTACTAGTATTGGTATTCAAAGGAATATATATATAACTCTATCATATCCTTGTATAAAAGTGTGTAATTGTGTGTGAGAATAAATGGCTGCAAAACAGACTGGTTTAAACAAGGCTGTTTGTTGTCGCCGTTACTCTTCAATTTCTATATTAATGACCTAGTGACACATTTAACATCTTTAAATTTAGTTAATATTGGCGGAGAAAAAGTTTCGGTGTTATATGCTGACGACCTAGTGTTATTTGCCAACCATGAAAGTGAACTGCAGACGTTATTGGATTCAATGAATATATGGTGCGTCAACAACAAAATGACAGTGAATGGAAACAAGTCAAATGTCGTACATTTTCGTCCAAATTCTTCACCAAGATCTGAATCGAATTTTAAAAATATGGTAATATAACTTTGCAAACAGTCGATAAGAATACCTTTCTTGGACTCGTATTAACGGATCATTTGGAATAACAGATCATGACTAAACATGTTGCAGCTGCCGCAGAGCTTTAGGACTTTTAATTTCGAAACACAAAGCGTTTGGATGTTTTCCGTTTCGCAACTTTCCCAAACTATACGATTCAACAGTTTGGAGAACTATCAGCTATGGAGCTGCAGTATTGGGAGATAAAAACTTTTCTTGTATAAACGCGGATCATAATAAAGCGAGTCGCTTTTTAAAAAAAAAAGAGTACATAATACGCCTATTTCTAGAATAAGAAAAAAATTTCAAGAATTTTCAAAGCGCTTTGTTTTGTACCTGCTGACAAAGAAACCAGCAATGTGGTGATGGTATGCCGTAAATACTACACGGACGTTCTTAAAGGGGCATATGCTGTCATATTCATGTTCACCGATTTGATTTATAACAATGTCAAACATTTATTCAAATTATAAAACGTCTAGAATAAACAATTTACAGGACATGGGCTCGGTAATATGTAGCTTCGTTTCGTGTGTATTTTAGTCTAGACGCCATCTAATTAAATATCAAGTTGACATCCGAAGACATCCAATGGTCATATAAGCGATATATAAACATACATATAGATATAAATAGATAGATAGCGAACTCATGCAATTAGATTTTTCTAGGTCCGTTTAATTTCATATTACAAATTAAAAAATATATGTTAATCATCGTTTTTACCTGTATAAGAATGATTTTTTGTGGATCGAATCAGTCAATCAAATGATTTACCTTTGTTTCACTTTCAATGTTGACATTCTTTTCCTTTAAGTAAATGAACGCGCACAATTCATGCGTTATCCATTTCTAGCTAAGGGGTTAAATTGAAGTTCACATGAATACGGATTCAATGAGGTCGAATTATTCACTTGCAAGTGAATATTTCATCATCAATGTTTCTTAGCTTATTTTGACAAAATTGAACCATACTGACTGTTAAAAGCAAATTAGTTTTTCACTATGATTGAACAAAAAAAATTATATTTTAGATTTTTTATATGTCTCGTAGCTAGTGTCCCTTTCAGAATAAAAGTGTAAAAAATTCTTTGGATGTTTTAGATAAATTACTTGCTTTTGGCATGTTTGGTGGTTCTTTTTATTCTGTGGTCAGTTTTGATTTTTCAACTCTTTACACTAAATTTCCACACTATCTTATCAAACAAAAGTTTTCCTATTTAATTCAATAGTTGTTTAATAAATCTGAATGCAAATATGTGTCATTTTTTAGTAACAACAAACAAAAGAACTATATCAATTGGACCTGCTTTGAAACTATAACTTCCCTTGAATTTTTACTAGATAACATTTTGGTTCGCTATGGAGATTCCGTATATCGTCAGGTTATCGCAATTCCCATGGGAACTTACTGTGCACCACTTATTGCGGACCTGTTTCTGTATTGTTATGAGTTACAATTTATGACTAAAATCAGCAAAGACCCATCGAAACAACATCGGATTCAAAAATTTGATAACACTTTTAGATATTTAGATGATATATTGGCTCTCATTAATGACGACTTCAGAATGTACACTAAAGAGATTTATCCTGCCGAACTGACTTTAAATAAAGCTAATACTAACAATGAACACTACCCTTTCCTAGATCTTGATATCTATATCTTTAATGGGAAGCTCAATACCAAAATTTATGATAAAAGAGATGATTTTTCATTTCCTATTGTTAATTATCATTTTTAGATGGTGACGTTCCCTTGTCACCATCTTATGGTGTTTATATATCTCAACTTGTTCGATTCGCTTGTGTATGTAACAACGTATTTGATTTCAACGAAAGAAATCTCTGTATTACTGAAAAATTATTACACCAGGGTTTTCGATATCACAAACTAGTCAAAACATTTACTAAAATTTATCATCGGTACAAGGACATCATTCGTAAATATAAATCAACATGCAGACATCTTATACGTTCAGGTATTTCACATCCAATATTTTATGGTAATAATCGTTTCAAAACACAAAAATGTCGGCATTCACCTCAAAAGCTAACCAAACCTTTAAACAGACTTATTCGGAAGGGATATAGTTACGATACTGTTGTCAGATCTTTAAGGATTGCATATTTTAGTATTAATATTGATTCGCTCATAGGGTCTTTGCATCGGAAATAAACACATTTATTCTAAAACCAGTTGTTGGCATGATACGGGTTATGTTCTTCTCATATATTTTATGATGGTATGAGTCTAAACCACTAACGGGAGGGATTGTACCTGATTTTCATATGATAAAGACATAATCTTTCAATCAGTTTAATTGAGGTCTGGAGCTGGCATGTCAGTAACTGCTAGTAGTCCTTTGTTAATTAATGTATCATTGTCATTTTGCTTAGTTTCTTTTGTTATCTATTCTGACATCGGACTCGGACTTCTTGCTATGTGTTTCTTTATTCTACATTGGCTAGGGGTATAGGTGAGGGTTGAGATCTCACAAAACATGTTTAACCCCGCCGCATTTTTGTGCCTGTCCCAAGTCAGGATCCTCTGGCCTTTGTTAGTCTTGTATGGTTTTTTTTAATTTTAGTTCCTTTATATGTTTTGGAGTTAAGTGTGACGTCCATTTTCACTGAACCAGTACACAATTTTATTTAGGGGCCAGCTGAGGACCACCTCCGGGTGCGGGATTTTCTCGCTGCGTTGAAGACCCATTGGTGGCCTTCGGTCGGGTTGTTGTCTCTTTGACATATTCCCGACCAATCTCAATTTTATATTTGCTGTAACTCATTTAAAGCCTTCTTCTCTAATGAGAAAGGTAAATATGTTAAATATACTTACTGGAGGTGTGATGGGATGATTGAAGCTGTTAATTTTCTCCTTGATAATATTTATGTACGTATCGGCAACAAAGTTTATCGACAGGTTGAAGGTATTCCTTTGGGCACTTATTGTGCCTCTTTAATAGCAGACTTGTTCTTGTACTGTTATGAATCACAGTTCATGACCAAACTCAGTAAGACATGTCTAAATTGCATTTAATTGATAAATTCAACAACACTTACCGTTAACTTGAAGATATTTTTTCGTTGAATAATCAAGAATCTTCTAATTATACTGCCGAAATTTAAATATATAAAATATAAACGATAATAACTGTCCTTACCTAGATCTAGATATATCAGTTTTACAGGGGAAACTCCACACTAAAATTAACGACAAAAGGGACGATTTTTCGATCCCTATTGAAAATTTTCCTTTTCGGATGGTGATGTTCCAGTGGTACCATCTTACGGTAATTATATATCACAACTTGTTCACATTGTCCGTGTCTGTTTTGACGTTTTTGATTTTAATGAACGTAATCTTTGTATTACTGGTAAATTATTAAGTCAGGCATTTCGTGACCACAAATTATATAAAACCTTTACTAAATTCTTCAATTGATACACTTGTCTTATTCTTGGTCGCCTGCATACCCGAACAGAAACTATTTTGCACAGTGAAAATTAAACAATAAAAAAATTACTCTTTATTATTAAATGAAAAATCGGCATATTCGGATTCTCTGTTTCTGTGGGCTTTAAAAGTTTAATGCAGGCGTATGATTCAAGAATTTTTAGATCTCGACAATGCATCTGCATAAATTCGATCGAAAAACGGTTCAGCGGAACAAAAATAAAGGTTGATCTTTGAAAGGTACATATTTTCATCTCTGTCTCGGCAACACTTTTTCTAGAGGGTTGGAGAAACATGATATATTATATCTAATGCATTTTGATAATCGTATCTTGAAAAGAACTTCTGATACATCAGTAATATTATGCATGCAGAACTTCAATACATGTCAGATTTTTAGAAGCGATTTATAGCTAGCTTACAGTTATCGTGACCTTAGATAACTAGTTGATACTTGTGTCTTTCATGGACTGCTGTCTTGCATACATCTCGTTTATTCACGATTGCTTTATTTTAGGAAGAATAACTGTCTCCTTCACTTATTAAAACAAGATTTAATCGGAAATACATTATGTAGTTCATACGTGTTTCTCGTTTCTCGTTTTTATATAGATTAAACAAACTATTTGGTTGGACATGCACAGAAATAATGCTGAATTACACAATCAAAATTGTCACTTAAAAACAAATGAAATAAATTCACCTAAAGGTGTCAGCCACTACAATTTAGAACAATTCATATTGTTTATGTAAAGTAGCCATTCCCTGGCATAAAATAACGTTTTGATGGCACTGTGTACTTAAACTAACGAACCCATTTGAAGAAATGAAATTTTTGTGAAAGCGAATTTTAATATGTTTAGATCATTTAGGGCCAAACTTTACTTTCCATGAGGTTGCATTAAAAATAAAGGATCAATGCGCTCTATTGTATACATCAGTAAAATTTCCAGAAAACCAGGTGTTATTTATATTAATTTTAGCAGTTGCCTTCATAACATTAGTGCTACACTACAAGATTGTAAACATTGGTTGAAAATTGGCATGTAGAAAGGTGATGCATGTTCAATGTATGATGTAGATATTGGAAGATGTGGTATGAGTGCCAATGAGACAACTCTCCATCCAAGTTACAATTTATAAAAGTAAATCATTATAGGTCAAGGTACGGCCTTCAACACGGAGCATTGGCTCTCACCGAACAGCATGCTATAAAGGGTCCCAAAAAAATTACTAGTGTAAAACCATTCAAACGGAAAAACCAACGGTCTAATCTATATAAAAACGAGAAACGAGAAACACGTATGAACTACATAAACAGACGACAACTACTGTAATCAGATTCTTGACTTAGGACAGATGCAAACATTTGCAGCGGGATTAAACGTTTTGATGGTACCAAACCTTCTCCCTTTTCTGAAACAATAGTATAACATCACAACATAGAAAAACACACTTTAAGATATCAATTGGAAGGCTTAACTCAATCAAAAAACGTAAATTAACACACAATGAACGAATAAATTTGACCTGTGACACCTGAATGCAAATACACAGTTAATAAAAAATTACAAGGGATAAATAATTAAAGTCAAAAGTAAATAAACAGGTTTAAACAAAGTTAAAGTATGATATCACTGTGAAATGTCAAACAATTTTAAGAAAATCATCACTTTTGAAAAAACCTGCGTCATATCATACACAGGTAAATGAAAATAATTTTGTTGTTAAGTATATACTTCTTCTTCTGTGTGTATAAAATCTTCCGTTTAGGAATACCAAGAAATCTCTTTAATATCAATAAAACTAATCTAACACTTGATACATATGGGGTGAATATCAACAATAAAACTATACAATTAGTGCTAGATAAAACTTCCTGTACAGGTCCAAGAATACATGGTTTTATATAAAGTCAAACTTCAGATACAAAAATTTAGACAGCTGTAAAAATTTAATAAATTGGTTGAATATATATATGGATTTTGACTTGTTAGTCTGACACATAAACTCTTCTTACTTCCGTCAGTTATGACACGAAATTCTTTATGTAAAAATGTTATTACAAATGATGCGACTCTCAACAAATATTAGTTTGGAGCTTTCATGGAGTAGATGAAAACTTAACCGCACTTCGGATGCCTCAATTTTTTAAAGTTTCTTTGTCGCTACAGATTCATATCAATTTCATAGTCGCTGTTAATTTCGCAAAAAAAAAAGTTTTCTAGTCTCGGGGCGATTTAGAGACTGGCATATTTTTAGACAGTTACTTGTCTTTGATGAATAATGCATAAAAGGGATAAAGTTTCTTTTTCAAACGTTCAATGTCGCTACAGAATAAAAAATAGACCACGAAATACCACAACAACAGACTCTTATAAAAGAGGGTGTGGTTGGGGGTTTACAGAATAGATAATAGAGTAAATGGACACAAAAATAAAGAATAGAGAATAGTGAGGTGCTAAAATATTAAGAATAGATAATGATGGGCAAAAAGTATAAAGAATAAAGAAAAATGACCTAAAATGACCCATATGAAGGATACCTAATCCAGACCCTCGTAAAACAATAGACAAGCAAACAAAAACAAAGTCCGTATGTTTGTAGATAGCTTCATATGTCTTTTGACTAGGTATAAAAACCAACAACATACTGCACTACCAATCATGAATCCTCTAGGAACATCAGGACTATATAACATCTCTTGAGACGATATATATACTTGAACATACTGATACTATTTGGTTTAATCTTTTTTTTTTAATTAGTATTGCATGTTTATATAGCTTTGGCTAACATTTACAACTCAATTATATGACTTAACTAACTGTAGCTGCAATCATGTACAAACAAAGAACAATTCTGATTTGTTGGTGCCTTGTGTCATATGGTTGCTCTGGGACTATTATCCCAGGGTTGCTGTCTCGTTGAAGTATTATAATACCATAATCTTCAATAAATCAAATCTTTGTCAACAAAACATTTATCAACTTAGAGATATAAACTCTAAAACTATTTTAGACTATAGATACTGAAGCGAAATTAATTTTCGAAATGCGCTTCAGGTGCATTAAAATAGGACTATTTTTTTATTGCACAATCTGGTACAAATTGGTTTTCTCAGTTTTTTAATTGGAATATTTCTTATACATTGAATACAAAGCAAACATTTTCAATGTATTTATCAGTTTATAAGACTAAATTTATTCAGTTACAAGTCTGACCATATAGTCGGATTGTGAAAGTTAACCAACAGAAAGCAACTTCGTGATCATTTATTTCCTTTAGTCTCCTGGATCGTCAAACCTAATTATATGTATCAGCCTTTATCTTTGTTTCTTCATTATTACTGATAGTGGCAATCACAATGCAGCTTTTTATGGTGGCCGGTTAAGGCCATTTCGCGTTTTCGCCCTTCATATTCTATAGGGCGAAAACGCGAAGTCGAAAACGCGAAATCGGAAAGAAAAATATATCGCGTTTTCGTGTTTTCAACTTCGCGATTTCGCGTTATCGCCCTATATAATATGAAGGACGAAAACGCGAAAATGCGAAATGGCCTTAACCGGCTACCATAGCTTTTCGATTTAAGCATTATCCTTGATGTTTAGACAGTTCAGTCTCCTGTAGTATTTTTCTACCTACAAACTAGGTGCATGCTCTTCTCTAGTTTTATAACGTTAACTTATTTAACTTTAATTATTAAGCATTGAACATTATATATGCCTGACTTAGTGCGTTTATGATTGACATGGAATCATATAATGCTACATGGCATATATAACAAAATTTGCCAAAGTTGACGTTTAAAGGAAGATAATCCAAGTTTTTAATAAAATTTCATATTTCAAGACACAACTTTTATGCAATTTTAGATAATTGAAGGTGGCAGATTTGTTTAGTGTTGATAGATCATTAAGAGTCTGTGATTTATGTAAGGAAGAAGATTTGGATGATGAATTTCGTTATATATTTGAATGTACTTTCTTCTTATATGAGAGACAAACGTTTTTACTTGTAGATATACGTAATTAGTTTCTCAGAAAAAAAAAAAGATTCTTACTGGTTTTTATCAAAATTCTGTACGATTGTGATATAAAAATAACAAGATGTCTATATGCAAGTGATTCTTACCTTCCCATGCAATTCAGTACATGCACATATGTATGTCTGTGCGTTATGCTCGTGTATATTGCATGTTAGTGCTAGCTTGACACATTTGAGGCCTTCAGTGAAATAAAGTTTTAAAACATGTCCCTTGTCTATCAAAAAGATTAAGAAACTAACATTTTTTTGGTCTTACAATGTATTTTAACTATCTTAACTATTTAAACATGAGTGCACACGCTGAAATGTCTCGCCTACTTTAATATTCATGATTCATTGTGTGTTGATAGTCCTAAAGAAAAAGTATTAATACAAGTATCACATAAACTTAACATTTCAATCATTGATCAATGATCCATGAAAATGAGGTCAAGGTCTGATAAACTAAGCCTAGTCACACATGTACACCTTACAATTAGTACATATACCAAATATTGTTGACCTATTGCTTATAGTACACAAGAAACAGACCAAACCATGAAAACTTAATATCGACCAACGAACCATGAAAATGATATCAAGGTCAGCTACCAGACAGACATGTACACCTTATAATGATTCCATACATCAAATATAGTTGACCGTATTGCTTATAGTACCCCAGAAATAGACTTAACCAGGAAAACTTTTTATTAACCAATGAACCATGACAATGAGGACAAGGTCGGATGAACCCTGCCAGACAAATATGTTCACCTTGCAATCATTCCATGCACCAAATTAAGTTGACCTACTGCTTACAGTATCTGAAAAACGAACCTAAACATGGAACCCATATACCAAATATAATTACTCATACCACATCTTCTTATATCTATATGATTATCCTATTACTAATAATAAGTGAGAAATTTATATGACAAAAAAAACAAAACTTTGAACCATGAAAATGAGGTCAAGGACAATGGACACATGGCAGACAGAAACTTCGTAATATAAGGCATCTGTATACAAAGCCTCCAGGTCTACTATCCTTAAAAATATAAAGCTTAATACAAATAGTTTATGCCAGTGCCACAGCCATCTTGTAAAGACTATGTCCAGTCAGGGGACTTACTTAAATGAGTGATTTTCTAAATCACTGATTCAAGTAACATTATGTCCATAAAGGTTGGAAGTAAGGGTTGTCTTTCTTTAATAATCACCTATTTAAGTAGTACAAATTAATCACTAGACTAAGTGATTTAATTTTATTGTAGCTTTAAATATAGAATACTAATGATCCAGGGACTAATTATGTTGCTAAAATTATCAGAACCAACATCTGTGTTGATAGGATGACCGGGTCGTGTCAGGTGATGACCTTGTACTAAATCTAGGAAAATGACATAAAAATCACTTGTATAAGTATCATACCTCAATTTCCTTCCAAAAAATCACTTCTTTAAGTATCATTATTTTAATAATCCCCACTAATTTCAACACCCCCGAACAGTGAAATTTTGATCGCGAACAGTAGAATTTTATTACATAATCTATAAGATGAAACCTTGAATTTTACAGGAAAAATACTCCCACTGCTGGGAAAAATCTGTTAAGAAAGTATCAGTTCATTATGTAAAGCCATTTTTGTAGCATTTTTTCAACTAAAATAGAATTTGCAGCTAAATGATTGCATCAAAGGCATAAACCTTGCTGCTTAAAAGAAGCAAAAAGTTCATTTTTTTCAATTTTACTAATGAAAAGATATTTTCTAAACCTATGTGTTTAAAATTTTGGTAAAACTACAAAATCACAATTTGTGACAAAACTTAGAATTTGCTACTTAAATAAGTGATTTAAAAATCACTTATTTCAATAAGTCCCCTGACTGATGTCTCGCATTCTATTACTTTTGTCACAGGCGCGACAAAAATGTAAAGATTTCCTTGTTCTTGAGTCTAGAAATTTAATCTAAAATGTGTATTTTGTGCATGATTTGTGATACTTAATACATTATTGAAGGCCACAAGGTGACCAGTATAGTGGTTAATTTCTATGTCATTTGGTCTCTTGTGAAGAGTTGTCTCATTGGCAATCCTACCAAATTTTTTTTATATTATGTCTGACTTTGGCAAGAAGTTTACAGGCAACATAAATTTCCATGACTAACCAACATGTTTAACCCTGCCACAATTTGTATGTTTCTGTCCCCAAGTCAGGAGACAGTAATTCAGTGGTTTTCATTGGTGGCTGTCTGTCATATTTGTTTTTTAATAATTGTTTTGTCATAAATCAGGTTGATGGTTAACTTATTTGAATTGTTTCACATTTTGTCATGTCAATGCCTTTCATAGCTGACTATACAGTATGGGTTTTGCTCATTGTTTAAAGCTGTTCCCTTAAATCCGTGTCAAATGGATTTCTCATTGATAACTTCTGATTACAATAAAAAAACAACGAGTCAACTTTTTATACTTATTTCTGTATCTTGACTAGTAGGGTTATTGATTTTAAGAGTAATTTATAGTACTATACATGTGGCCATTTTGTCCAAATCATTTATATTTCATTCTTTGAAGACTGTAAACATTCAAAATAGTTCATTAATATAAAATTAAAACAAATTAGAAAGATAATTTTATTCTTTACATCGATTATAAAATGTCCATTTTTGATGACTGATGAATTAAGTATCTCAATTAAAAAAAAACATATTTGCATAATTTATAATACATGTAATCTATCCTCAAAGTAAAACTAACTAATCACCTAGCATAGCAACCATATTAGATCTGGTGGACTCTTATAAGTATCTCTGAAAAGTTATTTATACATGTCTTGAATTTAATGACTTTCTAATTGAAATTTTTTTTCTGATTTAATTTTCCAATAAGAAACTAACTTTTTTTTTTTAAATTGTATGTTGCATATACATTTCATAAAGAAATGGTAAATATTAATTTATCGTACTAAAATGAAAATGAATGATTCTGGTATATACATATGTACAAAACTTGAGTAAAAAAGGTTATAAAAATAATTACAAACGACTTTTCTGTACATATAAGTAATGTACACACAGTCAATTACACATTATATAACAATTGATATGTTCAACTACACAAAAAATGGAATGTATCTTCTACTGTTTTATTGGAAAAATAATTACAGTAGCTAATTTGCCTTCTTTTTACTTTTAGGCCAAATATACACCCTTGATATATAATGACAAAATGCTGTTTCTTATCTGTTAATTCTGTGCATTTTAACTGACTAGTTAAAAGGATTGTTTTATACTGCACTCTTTTGTAAAAAAATTGAATTGGTACTACATGTATCTTCACCAGTTAACTTTTTGATTTGTGAAATTCCCCTTGTCAGCTATTATTTGTATGAAACAATATCAAATAACTTAGATCCAAATATACATAAATCCAAGTTGTAGGCTGTGAAAGCAAAAATAATGCAATTATACAAAATTATCTCCCTTTGATCAAAAATAAATTGTTAAAAGTGTTTTATTCCTGTATCATGTGTATAATTCTTCAAAGAGAAAAATGTCAATGATAAAAACTATTTCTACAAGATGTGCTAAACTTTAACACATTAGAATATCTTTACAAAATGATCAAAGAATTAAAATGGCACTTACTGAAGATATATACAATGTGCAACATATAAAAAGCCTGAACATATATATGACAGCTGATATATTTCATTTCACATGCAATTAATACATGTAACATATTACAACCTATACAAAATATACTAAATAATACCACAATCATTTAAACATTTACATTTTTTCTCTATAAAATTTGATTTTGTTTAAATATTAATGTTAAATAAAAATTGAAATTTATTTAAATTAACAGTTTGCAATATAATGTATGATATTTTAAACATACATGTTCACATTTTCAATGAAGACAAAACCTAGAAACTATAAAGACTTTTACTTTCTGATATTTTTTACTGACTAGCCTATTTAGGGAAGAACATAAAAAAGCCCTTTAAAATAAAAACACCTGAAAAAAGATATGCATAATGTGAATATATCATCTGAAATTTGTCATGTTTTCTTAAGTAAAAAGTAAAAACAATTTGATGCAAAATTTGAAAAAAAAAATAATCCATTTATCCATTTAATCAAATTTCAATGAATTTATACAAAACCCAGTGTCTCGCCTACTTTTGCTGTTAATCGCAGGCTCAACAAAAATGAGATGAGGAAAAAATTTAATAAAAATATTCCTCTTGATACAATTTTTTTATTGTAAGAAGCTTCTGTCCAAGTTTGGTAAAAATCCAGGATAGTTTATGAATCTAATAAATGTTTTAAAAAATTTAACTGCAGACTGTATGTAATGTTAACTGGAAGAAAAACTAAGTCCATTTATAAGTAAAATATGGATAAACAAGTACAAAATTTTAATAAAAATTTCCTTCTAGATACTAGCTTTTGATCATAAACAAACTTCTGTCTATGTTTGGTAGAAATTCAGGATAGTTTGAGAAAGTTATTAAAATTTTAAAAACTTTAACCACAGAGTGAATGTAATGTTTCCTGGCAGAAAAACTAAGTCCATTTATAAGTAAAATATGGAAAAACAGGAATTTTTTTTTTACAAAATTTACTTCTGGATACTATCTTATGATCATAAACAAGCTTCTGTCCAAGTTTGGTAGATATCCAGGATAGTTTAAGAAAGTTATTAAAATTTCAAAAACTTTAACCACAGAGTGAATATTTGTGGACGCCGCCGATGACGACGACGGAATGTAGGATTGCTATGTCTCGCTTTTTCGATAAAAGTGGAAGGCTCGACAAAAATCAAGTTGAAAAATTGGTATGTTAAAATAAGTTTTGTTTTTTATACATTGCTTGAGAAAGTGTCTTTTGAGAGATAAGTATGAATGGTCTATTTGTAATAGTTTTTGTGAGGATAATCCTCCCTTAGTTCATTTTTGATGCTCCTGCCAGCAAGCAAGAGCAATACTGCTGCTATCAGTGTGAAAATGATGGAAATAACAAAAAATCCATATCCCCATGATAAATAGTTCTGGTCTGGTCTCGGCATCCAGCCTCGATCTTCTTTTTTCACTCCAAATAAAACCATTTCTATGAATCCCACCAGCACTGAAAAAAAATTTAAATTATAATAATGTATACTTATATATATATATAATATACATACATGTGTTATCAATATTTTATCTTGGATTAATATATTTTTTAATTCTTCTAGCTTCGGTAAGATCCAGAATTTGACATATTGAACATGTTGTGAAGTCATTCAATTATTGTTAGACTGTGCGACATGTATGATATCATTTGCTTGTTTCTTTTTTTTTTTCTGGGCTGTTGACTCATTGTATATAATTATATACCTTAAATATCATTTACAAGTGAGAGGTTTAGCTAGCTATAAAACCATGTTTAATCCACCACTTTCTACATAAGAAAATGTCTGTACCAAGTCAGGAATATGACAGTTGTTTCCATTCGTTTGATGTGTTTGAGCTTTTGATTTTGCCATTTGATAAGGAACTTTCAGATTTGAATTTTCCCTTGGAGTTCAGTTTTTTGTTAGCTTACTTTTATGCACTTTACACATGCTCCCATTTTTATTTTACCATATGCTTAAATGTTCCCTATGATCTTTTAGCATCATGGTAATGTGATGTTACATGTATCTACGAATGTGTTGCTATCTGAATACTTTTCTTATTGATGCTATAATATTTTCTTTTTAAATGCTGCTATTTTAAAGTTACTTGTTTATCAGGATTTTATATAAAATTGGTTGTGACACCACTGGTATTATCTAAGCTGCGTCAGATAGAAATCGACCTTATGCAAATGAATATCAATACATCTGTTAACCTCTTTCCGTTTGAAAAATCTCTATGAAAAGTCTGTAAATGTGTGAAAATTGAGTTGTTATAAGAACCCTAGCCTACAACACAGGCCTAAGTTCATCTTTTATCTCGTATTTGAATGTTCCAAAATCAATCAAAGTCTTATACATGTATGCATATTTCTATCAGATGCAGCTCATCTGTTGAAAACATTGTAATGTGTGAACTACTGCAGGGGTTTACAAAGACATTGACTACCCATGACAGTGACATGACAGTGAGTCTCTCAGAGTCTGTTAAGGTGGTACCCAACACCTTGACTAATATTAATTTGGCTTGTTTAATTTTCCTAAAATTTTGACAAAAAGTTTACTTTGACCCTTTGACAAAAATATAAAAATTTCGAATAATTTGAACCAACCACTTTATCAGAAAAATTTCACTGGTTATATAGCAGTTTGACAAACACTAATTTTGATCATTGAGAAGCTTAATATTTCCTTAACAATACAACGTGATTAAAACGTTTAGTTGATTTTTACAGAGTTATCTCCCTGTAGTGTTAGGTACCACCTTAAATTTAGATAATTTGTGAAATTGTTTATTTTGATTTCAAGCATCATATATCAGATTATTATCCTTTTTAATACTCACCAACAAAAAAGTAGACAAAACTAATTCCCATGAGGATAACTTCCTTCAGGTAGTACGGCAAACAGTTCAGCACCATAAGAATGAGAACAAATGTGATGATGACATGAAACAGCAGACATACGCTGACCATAACTTGACATACAATAAACCATGCTGAAAATTGATAAATCATACAATAGTTTCCTAACATACACTGACTATAACTTGACAGACAATAAACCATGCTGAAATGATAAATCATACATTAGTCTCCTAACATACACTGACCATAACTTGACACATACAATAAACCATGCTGAAATGTAAATCATACATTAGTCTCCCAACATACACTGACCATAACTTGACATACGATAAACCATGCTGAAATGATAAATCATACATTAGTCTCCTAACATACACTGACCATAACTTGACATACGATAAACCATGCTGAAATGATAAATCATACATAAGTCTCCTAACATACACTGACCATAACTTGACATACGATAAACCATGCTGAAATGATAAATCATACATAAGTCTCCTAACATACACTGACCATAACTTGACATACGATAAACCATGCTAAAATGATAAATCATACATTAGTCTCCTAACATACACTGACCATAACTTGACATACGATAAACCATGCTGAAATGATAAATCATACATAAGTCTCCTAACACACACTGACCATAACTTGACAGACAATAAACCATGCTGAAATGTAAATCATACATTCATTTGACATTAGTCTACTAAAGTCCAAGATTAAATGGGGGAGGGTCAGGATCTTAAATCAAATTTAAAAAAAAAACAAAGTTTTTGACAGAAATGCAACAAACTCAAAAGTTGTCTATTAGAATAAAATGATTGCATTTTCCCATTTCCTCATCTGCTTCTTTTTTTTTTATATAGATCTGTTCTAAACTCAAGGCTTTTAAATATTTTTTTTTTATTTTTTTCAGGAATCTTGTCAGTTGATTTATTTGTCAATAATTTTGTTAATGTTAAACAGATTAACATGTACCTTTAAAATTATTCGGGTGGAGAAACAAAATTGTAGGAAATAAGGTATATATATATTGTGTAAAAATCACTTCCGGTATTTGAAAATGGACAGGTAAACAAATAAACTTTGTGGTATCTGCCATGTGAATTTAAAATATTGGCTCTGTATATTTGTGTTACAATCTGAAACTAAAAATAATTCAGGCTTACGTGGTGATAGCCATTCCCAGATTGGTCTGTATTGGTCAGAAAAGATATACCAACAACCAAGGTATCGTTTTCCATTGTAGTCCTTCCAAAACGTGTAGTCATTGAAACAAAACTCCCATAATCCGCATTTGACAAATCTGTTTTCAGATTTAGAAAAAGATTCTATCCAATACGGGCTGGCGAATGATCCAACCATAAACGCCACAGCCGCTATTGCGAAAATTAAACCAATTACCGATTTCTTTTCGGCCATTTTAGTAGTTTACCTGCTTCGACTGTTATTGAACAGGTGCGAATTACATCTGTAAAGATAACTGTAACGTAACCGGGAACCAGTATACAATGTCATTCTCCAGGAATGTCAACAACCTGGACGAATCCAATACAAACAAAAGGTAAGTTTTTCTTTAAAGATCAGAAAATGTAAAGAAAAAAAAAACACAACAGCAACAGTTGAAAAACTAAAAAGAAAAATTTACAAAAGAATGAAAAAAATCAAAACACAATAAATCAAAATGAAAATGACATCAAATAATTTTATAAAGAAAAAAAAAACACAAAAAAATAAATCAAGAGCAAATTAAAACATTATCGATCAAGTTGTTACGATATCAAATTTAAATTTAAAGTTATTTTGAGTAGCTGCTATATATGTGCTAATCAGAGTGAGTAAAAATAAACTGTTATTGAAACAACTCGAAGGAGATGAAGGCGATGAAGCATGATCATGGTGATGCCAATGAGACAACTTGTTTAACTATCCGCCTGACCAGGGACAGTTTATATACTAACTATAGTTAGTATAGACTGTCCCTGGCCTGACTGAGTGACCATTGGACCGTTGGAAGGTGTAAACAAATTAAGGTCAATACCGTCTTCAACAATGAGCAAAACAAATACCGTTGTGAATGTGTATGCAATTAAAGCCCTGGAATGACAATTCAAAGGAGAAAACGTTTTAAAGAATTCATGTTGCCCTCTATATAAAAATAAGGAGATGTGGTACGATTGCAAATGATACAATCTGTTTTGTTATTGTCAATGTGTTGCTGTCTCTTTGGTGTATGCATACATCGCGTTCCTTCATATAAACCTATCCTTATTGTTTTTCAGCGTAGTTTTTATTCTCTTTACTTCTTGGCAAGAAGGAAAAAGCTAGATATTTTTTCATATTCTTCACTCATACAAATAAAGAAACGAGCTAGCAAGACTTGCTAGCTCGTTTCTTTATTTGTATGAGTGAAACATATGAAAAAAATATCTAGCTTTTCCTTCAACATGTTCAACTTGACTTTCTGTCATGTTAATGGAATAACATTAACATTAACATTATATTAAAACTGTGTTTTATAGTAACTTGGTTTAACTCTATTTACTAGGATAAATGAAATACATGTACGTTGCATATAAGATATATATTATGTTTGCTTCGTTCAATTTAAGCTAGTAGGAACTACAATAATTAAAGAATCGCCGGGGATTTTTGATTTTTTGATTTTTTGGTGTTTTAATGCCACTTTTAAGCACCGCTTTTGGGCTATTTCGTGGCGGCCAGTTTTTATTGGTGGAGGAAGCCGGAACCGCCGGGGATGGTACCGTGGTAGGAAGTTAGTCTCGAGTACATTTAAATGGTAACATGTACTTGCTTTTTCTCCAATATAAGCGCACAATATTAAGGAGAAAGGGAAAAGAATGGTCGGCTCGGAATTAGAATAATGTAACTAATGAATAGCATGTTTACAATCCATCCCAGCGCATCGGTCTAGTAAGAATAATTTGAAGGGTTTCTATTCACATCACATAAACATCAATTTCATTTAGCTCCTCCCCCTCCTCCTCATCATCATCTGGAGAAATTATTCCGATACACTGGCTCCTATTTAACCCACTAAAAAGAAACACGCTGATAAAAAGCATTGTCTATCAAGTTCCTTCAAAAACATCTAATTTTAAAAGGAGACATTTAATAACACAATGTTCGGTGATTTTGATTTTTGATTTTTGGTGTTTTAACGCCACTTTTAAGCACCGCTTTTGGACTATTTCGTGGCGGCCAGTTTTTATTGGTGGAAGAAGCCGGAGCGCCCGGAGAAAACCACCGACCTTCGATAGGAAAACTGACAATCCTAGTCAATTAAGATTGGAGTCGAGTGCACCTGCACGAGCGGGGTTCGAACTCACAACCTCAGTGTTGACTGGCTAGTGATTACAGTAGTAACTACTTAGACCACTCGGCCACCGAGGCCCCCCAATGTTCGGTGAAAGTAATAATCTGTATTATAAATGTACACAAAATACTTCTTCTGACATGTCTCTACAATAGGAAATTTAAAATAGTTTGTGTGAGAGCACAAAACTTCGTTATGTATGTCATAGAGATGCATACTTAAAATACTAAGAGTGTTTGTTAATCGATTAACCGTGAAATTACATTTAACGATCTATTCTGTTGATACATGTAAAACGGTAGATTATTTACCTTGAAATAAGAAGGATATTTTTTGTAAATTATATCAGGACATCTTTAATAAAACAGTGAGTAGAATAAATTTATTACTAAAAATTTCCATTGCATTTTATTTGAAGAAAACATTCAGTTTTAATTTAGTTGTAAAGAATAGAAATCTCTATGAGGTATACTGCAATAGCATTTAACAAAGGATATTATGACTAATCTGCAGTAAGCACCAAGAGTCGATGCTTTAATAAAGGGAAGTCCCTACTATATGTATATACCCATGGAGGTCTCGCACGGTCAGTGGAAATACTAGAAACGACTTTATAAACTGACCTTCGAACAAATGATGATTGTGACAATATTTTCAACAATAAGTAAATATAGAAGACTAACAAGTAACAGACATAAAAAATCCGGTAGAAATCTAATAGACTTGTGGGTTAGGTGAGTTGAAACAGGATAGCTGCCCGGTATTCAATACTGAACTAAAAAGATATCGATATTTAATAGAATTGTGCAGGCATAGTCATGATAGTATTCTTGTGTAAAATGTAATTTGATATAAACATAATGTGTATGAATTATACAGTTCGTACAATGTAGGATGTATTAACGATGTAATTCGATAGAAATATAATTTGAACGTATAATTATAATTCTAAAAAAACGTACTACTTCGTTTCAAGTACATATCAGAACTGAATAATAAAATATCATTACTTATATATATATATACGCTGTAGGATTTTAAAAAATAGTTTGTTTGTTTTGAAATGACCAGTCAAATGATCTACATGTGTATTACTTGCCTTTTTGTTTGTGTGTTTGCTTGCTTGTCTGTCTGTCTGTCGGTCTGTCTGTCTGTTTGTTTGTTTGTTTGTTTGTTTGTGTTTTGTTTGTTTGCAATGTTGATGCTTGTTTTTTTCTAAATCTTTTTTCTGCGTTTGTCTCCTTTCTTTGTTTGTTTGTATTGAGAAAATTTGCCCTTACTTGTAATCCTTGTTTAATATATTGCAGGAAATGGCGGACCAGTTCGAGTGCGAACCTTGCATGAAAAGAAAGAGACAATCAAAAGCAAGCAATTGGTGCTTGCAATGCGAGGAATTTATGTGTGCAGAGTGTACGGCGAGTCATAGAAGCATGAGAAAGCTTCAACATTGTAAGATAATAGAAGCCAAAGATATTCCTCTCGTTACAAACATGAGTTTACAGAGTTGTAACAAACATGGGGGTCTACTACTAAAGTTATTCTGTGTAGACCACGATGTCATGTGCTGCCCGGAATGCGTGAATGAAAATCATAAAGGTGGCTTCTGTAGGAATGTAATGCATATCGACGAGGCATCTACCGGAATAAAAACGTCACATATTTTTGTTGAATCAAATAAACAAATTGATCATATCATTAAATCGCTGAATGGACTTAGAAATGAATTGTCTTCTAATATTGAAAATATTGAACTTAATACAAAGAAAATAAAAGAAGAAATTGCGAATACAAAAGAAGCCTTGATTCGGCATATTGAGTCGCTTGAAAAGGTTATGTTGGAAGAACTTATACAGAAAACGCAAGCATATTTGAAGCAAACAAAACGAAGAATAAAAGAAACAGAAGAAATTCTTCGATTAACAAAAGAACACGCAGACGCATTTGACTTCGTCCAGAAAAACAGGTCTGAAAGGCAAGCGTTTTTATTAATTCACAATTCTAAAGAAAGTTTAACTCGAATAGAAGATAGAGTGGCCAAACTTGATGGTAACTCTCTGCAGTTGCAGATTTCTTTCGTTGGAAGTTCCCTCGAAGATGCTGCTACAGAAATAGGGAAGCTAGATTTGATAGAAACAAAACGGACAAATCCGTTTGCGTCGTCTGTTTTGCGTCATTCACAGTCTTTTGTCGGAAGGAAAAGTTCAGATTTCTCGTTTGTTTTTCTGAAAGAATTGGATCTTAAACTGTTAAGTGCGTCCCCCAATTACACAATTACAGGTATGGCCATATCTGGAGAAAACGAACTCATGTTATGCGACATCAAGAAATCCAGAATAATATTATTTGATACTGCAGATATCTACCGCAGTTATATCAAATTGTCGGACAAACCCTGGGATATAGCCTCGCTTGGACAAAGTAGTGCAGTTGTTTCATCACGTGACGTAGACAGCATACAGTTCATAGACCTAAAAAAAATGTCATTAATCAAGAACGTTAAAGTCAGAGATAGTTCAAAGGGAGCTATTGCTACTACTGACGAAAGCATTTTGGTTGGAGCCGATGGTAAAATACACGTGCTTGATCACGACGGCTCAGGAATGAAAATAATCACTGTTCCAGCTGAAGGCACAGTCAGTTACATTTGCACTCCTTCCGTCAACAGCATTTGTTTTTGTGATGGATCCGACGAAACAAAATGCGTAACATTTGACGGGGATCTAGTTTTTAGCTACCAGTCTCCTGAGCTCGTGAAGACCAAAAATGTTACAGCTGACAATGATGGACACATATACATTGTCGGAGAAGACTCTCACAACATTCATCATCTGTCACGTGACGGGAAGTTCATAGATATTGTCCTCTCAGACGATAATCAGTTATACTACCCAATAGCGATTACCTTCAGCAAAGACTACAGTAAATTTTATGTGGCATGCAAATTTTACGACATACGTGTTTTCAATGTCAAGAAACGTTGACTTATGATTTCCGCGGACAATAGCGCATCACTGGTCCATGCTTGGACATTTTATTAGATTTAGTGCTTTATATGTTTTGGTGATGGTCAAACTGAAAGTTCTATATCTTTGTAATTTACTGGTAAATAAAAGCTTATCAAAGATAACAGGATTATCATTAATTACGCCAGACACACTTATCGTCTACATCACACTTATCAGTGTCACTCGATTCATACAAGTTGCAGAACCAAAATCAGTGGCTTAGAAGGGGGGAAGGGGGGAGGGGGTTCGTAGAGGTCGAAAACAAATAATGAAATCTCACGATTAATGTGATTTTTTTATGATAAAGTCGTCCAAAAAAATGTTCGCATCGCTACGCTCGGCGGTTTATATACAGTTTTATAAAATTACGCCCCCTTTTCGAAAATCTAGTATCCGCCCCTGAAAATCATTACAAAATTCAGCAGCTTTTATAAACGGTGTGGCAAATCTGACTGAATCCCTTTGCACGTTTGGGGGGGATAGTGATGAACCGAATGATTTTAACATTTTTAACAGTCAATTTAATTTCAGAAAAGGGCCACATTGTTAGTTCATGTCATCAGAGTATAGTATAAGGTATTCATCAGATACTTATATTGATGTCGAAAAAAAAAGAAAACGTCACGTTATAAATTCAATTCGTCCGAATCGCTTTTCTGTATTCATCAGGAACGCTCAAAGCCGAATATTTGAAAGCCAAGGCTGTATAAGAACCGAAACCGTTGAAAAGCTATGTGACCAATAAGGACCCCAAAATAATAGCAAAATCCGTCTAAGGACAATTTTGTCTGAATAAGTTTACTGTACAAATTATAAATTCTTGTTCTCATGTTGAAACAAAACATCCACCAATTTGTCCATCCAGCTGTCCATCTGTTTTATGTATTGCATATCACGAATGAACATAGATTTTCGTTATACACATTGTTAAATCTATTGAAAGCAAAGAAGAAAAAGTAACGTTGTGCTTTTATTGATTTCCAAAGAGCGTTTATTCTATTCAGAAAAGTTTACTTTTATGCAAACTGTTGAATAATGACATAGACTGAACCTTTTCCGAATTATTCAGAACATGTCCAAAAATATTAAGTCACTTATGACTCATAATAATTAGAAACCAGTCTTTTCATCTATGCGGTTTTCGATAGTGAGAAAACCTATCTCCTGTTTTATTTTCAGTTTATCTTAATGATATAGAAGATCATTTCGAGAGTCTGAGATAGAATATAATTAACTGGTTTGACATCTAAAAGTTCAAATATGGAAAATGATCTCACAGTTTACTAAAAGATATATGTTTTTGGGTATATGCTGATGACACTTTTCTATTAGCAGAAACAAGCTCTGATTTACAGAATATGTTAAATGCTTTCTCAACATAAATGTATATTGTGAAAATAGAAGCTGATAATTAATTTAAAAAAAAAAAAACATGCTGTAGAATTTCACAAATTTGATTGTTTTAATCAACGCAAGAAGAGATTCTGTTTCATTCAACAAGAACATATGTATACATGTATAAAAAAGGCACGAAAACAATGTACACTTTCTTTATAAAGTGCAGACAAAACCATCTATCTATTGCAGAGGGTCTGGGTGGGGTTTACATGATAGAGAATAATGGGCCAATACTACAGAAAAATGGACCCCAAAAATAAAAAATACAGAAAAATAGGCCTAAAAATAAAGAATAGAGAATAATGGGTGCTAAAATATAAAGAATAGGAAATAATGCATGGGCAAAAATATAAAGAATAGATTAAAGAATACAGAAATATTAAATGACCCCCTATCCAGATCCTGAATGAGGGACAGTTGAATATTTTTATAAAGCAGTATTGCCAACTCTCAATTTGTTTTATGTAGCCCAGAAATATGGGGTTTACAAATTTTGACTGGTTTGGACGTATATATCCGACTCAGATTTCGTAAATTAATTCTACATCTTAAACAAAGTATACCCAAATGTTATTAGTTATGCGAATTTGGTACATATCCGATATCTTTGAAAACAAAAGTATATATGGTAAATGTCTGTGGCAGATTATTTTAAAATGATAAAGAAAGATGAATATCTTGAACTTTTATTCAACAACTTGACTATTTATGGATTTCAAAAACCAGTGGCTTGTCAATGTAAAATATATTCTAAACGGAAGTGGAATGTCAAACATATAGTTATGCAATTTCTGATGAATGGGTATCATAAAGTGTTGAACAAACATTAAAAGATCAATATAAACTGTCGTGATTGTCAGATATATATATAGATGTATGACCAACATAATTTTTTTTTAAAACAGAAATTAAGTTTGAGAAATATTCATGTTTTTGCCAATTAATAATTTGTATAATTTGTGCAAATTTAGATGGGATAGCTACCGATTGCCAGTTGAGACAGGAATATGGTATGGTCCGGCTTTCAAGAGGCAATAGAGTATGTCATATAACCACCATGAGTGTTACAAAATCTTAGTACATACACATTTAATGTTTTATTAAATTCTATAAATACTGTAAAAAAAAATAGAAGCTGTGTAAATTTATCAAAGTCTTTTAGATAAAGGTGAACTTATGTACTCTTAAACTATGCCAAGTCAGGGGACTTGGAGCCTGGTCGTTGGTTCATGTTTGTCTTTCGTAAATTGTTTTGTAACAGTTATTAAATTCTCTCTCTCTCTCTCTCTCTCTCTCTCTCTCTCTCTCTCTCTCTCTCTGCTGATTGTCTGTTAATTTAAATAACAGGTCAACCATAATACAAATCTACACGTGCAATAATATACAATTACAGTCTTTTGATGAGGTAAATATGTGGTTTTATTGACTTTTGAAAAACTGATATTCACTGAGGCCAACAGTTTTTTCAAAAGTCAATTCAGGGGCGTAGCTACCTTCTTAATGAAGTGGAATCACAAACTAAAGGGGCGAGGGGTCTGGGGCCGCCCAAGGGCCCAAGTAGGTCCAGGGCAAAGCACTGGTAGGGGGGCAAGGGGGCGAAGCCCCCGGAAGCTCCGCATATATAGCGTTTCAAAACAATCACAACCGAAATAAAACTTGGACATTTTTGTTGTGGTTTTTTGGTCAACTATTTGTTTAACTTCGAGCCGAATGAAGACTTAACATTGTCGCTTGCGTTTTTTGTACGTGAAAGCTTTTAAAATCACGGAGATTTGTTCCATATGCTAGTATTTGTATTGAGCAAAGTAGTTTTAAAAAAACAAAAAACAATAAACATAAACACAATACTATATGTGGAGTTTCTGTTAGCAAAAACATCATGGATACCAAATACTTGGTGGACACATTCTCATATATTTTGCTGAACATATGTATTTAGATGTTTAAAAATTTTGTGGGTAAACTCTACAAGAGAGAGATGGGAATTTCGAATTTTACGTAGTTAGGAATATTCGAAGTTGAAATTAATGAACTTTTTCAGAGGAAATGGTACTTTGATCACGATCTTTTTCATGATCTGCGTTTTTAATTAGCCAGCTAATTAACAAATGCATATGCATTCGACCAGTTGTATGGCAATATCTAGATGTTAACAGTGAAGGTACGTGTAATAAAAGTTTGGTGTATTTTTCGAACAAGAATCAGCAGTTTAGTGTCCTACTCAGACAGACAGTTCTTTTTTTTAAATTGAATGACCTAATAGTCCAGTAAAAATAAAAACGTAAAACATGTACTGGAAAATGTGTACTTTTTTTTTATAATAACAGCAGTTCCCAACTTCTCATCTACTAGTATACGGAAACTATTGATTGATTGAATGGTTATTAATGTCCGGTAGCAAATATTGCATGCACACAGGAGAGATACGTTGACGTGATGTGAAAATGAACTATTTGTGTTGTCAAGACCTACATACTTAGTCAATATTGAACAAGTTCACAAGGTAACAGTCATTATTCCCGGATCGATACGAGTTGAAGAGTCTTCATTCTAGTAAGATGTGTGCTTTGGGGCGAAGCGGAAAATAATAATTTTCAAGTTTTTTTGTTAACCCTAAAGGGATTACGTTTTTTTTTTTTTTTGCACTCAAAGCGAGTATACGGTATGGTTGTGGTACCAACAACTATGTAGCTGGTATTTTCTAAACAATGCCCGTAATATAAAAAGTTCCTCTAAGTTTACACCTGTTGTATGTATATTTATCGTACACATATCTGATGTTCAGTAGTCGTCGTTTGTTGATGTGGTTCATAAGTGTTTCTCGTTTCTCGTTTTTTATAGCGATTAGACCGTTGGTTTTCCCGTTTGAATGGTTTTACACTAGTAATTTTTGGGGCCCTTTATAGCTTACTGTTCGGTGTGAGCCAAGGCTCCGTGTTAAAGGCCGTACTTTGACCTATAATGGTTTACTTTTTTAAATTTTGACTTGGATGGAGAGTTGTCTCATTGGCACTCATACCACATCTTCTTATATCTACTTACAGGATTAAAAATTCCACTGCATGTGTATTCCTCTTGCTTTTATTCTTTGTGCAGTTTTTAAAATGCATACATAGAAAGACCAATTCCTATATGTTAACTTTGTCCCTCACTCTCTCTCTCTCTGTTTTTTTTTTTTTTTTTTTTTTTTTTGTGAAAACGACGTGGATGCACGTGCTGCCGTGCCTCCGGGTAGCTACGCCCCTGCAATTAAACCACATATTTACCGAAACAAAAGACAGTAAATGTTTTATTCCATATTCCGAGAGAGTACAGATAGAAATGTATGTCATGACAATTATTTACCAAAACTAATTGTACATCAACCGATTTTAACATAATTATACACGTGAAAGCACGCGACGTTTTGCGCGGTGAATATACTTTTTCCGCAGGTGAATATGCTTATTTATTCAAAATCCCATTCATATAGAAAAAAAACCTACTAAAGTTCTATCCTTAATATGGAATAATTATTCCATATTGATAGAACTTTTATATTTTTTTTTTCTATATTATTCCATATTGATAGAACTTTAGTAGTTTTTTCTATATGATTGGGATTTTGAATAAATAAGCATATTCACCTGGGGAAAAAAGTATATTTAACCGCGCAAATTGTCGTGTGCTTTTACGTTATGTTAAAATCGTTTGATGTACAATTGGTTTTGGTAAATAATTGTAATTATATACATTTCTCTTGGTACTCTCTCGGAATATGGAATACAACAATTACTGTCTTTTGTTTCGGTAAATATGTGGTTTTTACGCTGGCCTCAGTGAATATTAGTTTTTCAAAAGTCAATAAAACTACATATTTACCACATCAAAAGACATCAATTGTATAATACATAAAAATTGAAATTCGTGATGTCCCTTTGGTATCTTTCGTCTCTCTTTTACCTGTGATTACACAATTTTACAGCCTCTCTCCGCTTCAACTAGTACCAATATCCGGTTTCGCTTCCATACGATGAATATGAAACCGAAAAAAGAAAACTGAAAGTATTGTCTTTGTGGATACACAAAAACTGAAATCATTGTCTTTGTGAATAACAAAACTGAAACTAGCCATCGCCTTTGTGAATAACAGAACTGAAATTAGGCATCGTCTTTGTGAATAACAAAACTAAAACTAGCCATCGCCTTTGTAAATAACAAAACTGAAATTATATATATTAGTCATCGTCTTTGTAAATAACAGAACTGAAACTAGCCATCGTCTTTGTGAATAACAAAACTTGTGAATTAAAAAAAAACTAAGTAGCAGTTTTTGTTATGGTACAGACGTAATGGTAGTGATTGAAGTGGCAGTGGTAGTTGATGGAAAAGTACGCCACGGTATATTTGTAGCAGAAGCAGCACATCAGCAGCTACATCAGCAGTAGTAGCAGCAGAAACAGCAGATGCAGCAGCAGCAATTGTAGTAGTAATAGAAATGGTAGACTAGCACCACCACAATCAACAAAAACTACAATGTACAACAACAATACCACCATCATTGTCTTAATTGGACAGCGGCCGTGTAACAGCACACCATACAAGAACAAACTATAGTATATGCAGATTGTGTCTGTAAATAAATCAAATATTGAACTTGAACTTGCTCTATATTAAAGAATGGCAATTAACTTATAAATTAGAATATTCTTTTTTTCCAAAACAAAACTGTCCAATCTTGATAGCTCAATATATAAGGGATCTGTCATTTGTACTCTTTTGGAATGAAGTCAATGTCCTTGAATGGGGCGTCGGATAAATGGTGTGGTCCTAGATTCAGAAAGGATGGGTTTAAAAAAATTTGTTAATGTTATTAACGAGAAACATCATGATCGTATTTCTTTTAGATTAGATTGGTACCAAGAATTTGGTGGTTCTACTTATATATAAGAATTGTACATTTCTTCTGAATAAAACCCCTTAAAGCTATAGGCTTTGGTCGACATATCATAAATCGATCTCATAATTCTTGTCACTGTCCTATTTTCTTATTTTTTTGTAAAGGTGATTCGAGTGATTACGTTTAGCAATATTTAGACTTGAATGTGCGATTTCTGCCTGATTATCAACTTTTATAAAAGGGAAGCCGGTACAATTACAATGTAATGTACATGTACCTACAAGATGATTCAGATGCTATTATTCGCTCGCTCAATTTAAAAAAAAAAATCCTTTAAACTGGCTGAGCTATCATATAAAAAGAAGATCTCTTCGAGTTTAGAGACCAAATGACACAGAAATTAAAAACTAGGTCACCGTACCAGAGAAGGATCCAGCCATTTTTAAAAGGGGGTTCCAACCCATGATAAAGGGAGGGGTGGGTTCCAACCATAGCTAGGTCCCCATTCAAAAGCATTGATCGTCAAAAAAAGGGGGGGTTCCAACCCTGGATCCGCCACTGCGTACGGCCTTCAACAAAGCCCATACATGACATTTACATTATTTGTTATATAATTTTCAAATTTCATTGATTTCTCCAAAAACCTGTATTGACGTAATTGACGCAAATGTAAAAAGGGTTTTAAATTTAAGATTGTCTCAGTAAATGTGTCATACCATTATAGATTTAAAGATTTACTGAAAGGCCATCTCATAAAAGAAATTACAAATTTTTTGACGCGAAAAAAATATAGGAAAGGTAATCCAGTCATGATTGCTGTGCGCCCCTATTGACTTTTGAAATAGAATAGCCCTTACCTGTTGCTAAATTTCAAAATGGCGAAATCAAGAGGCGACTGGCTACTCGTAGCAGGGCTAGTTTTTTCGGGATTTGCCCTTCTTTTTCTTGTGATTGGTTTTGCGACACCACATTGGTTGGAACTGGACACTAAGTTTATAACAAACAGTGGGTTTGAAAAGCTTGGATTGTGGGAAGCGTGCTTTAACAACTGGGCATATTACAGAGACTATACAGGCAAAACATACAACGGTTGTTGGTGGATATTCTCCTACGAATATCGTCCAATATGGAGTTATATCAACCCTCGTAAGTTTTCTTTATATTTAGGTAAAACTGTTTTAAAAATAATAGAGAAAATTGTCGTTTTTATGACTGTACCTGAAAATACCTGTGGGAGAATCCATTGTTATTGTTTACTTCCGGTATGTTAAAAATAAAGGAATCATTCTTGTTTGTCATTTTTTCTGTGTTAGTTTGTGTCATGAACGACATTTACACATGGAATAATGCATGAATTAATCTGCTGTCCCTGGCTTTTATATAGGTGGTTTGAAAATTCAAATAATTCGATTTTTAGTGGATGACCATTTGTTTTTAGTATATTTTGTGGGGGGGGGGGGGTAGTCAAGAAATAATTATGCCTCTTGAAAGGCTATTTTAATTTTTTGATATGACGCCTTCTGTAGAGCATTGAAGAATTTAATAGAAAAACAGCCTTTCAAGATGTCATAATTATTTTGAATGCCGTGTGTGTCAGGAGAATTTTTCATATTAATTTCCATCTCACATCAATTAATTACTTAATTTATTTTTGTGGATTGAGGAAAAATTTGTATTTCTGATGTACATGTATGTGATTAGTTGTTTTGCTAGCCCAAATAACAATAATGACGTCTTGAAAGGCTGGTATTTTTATCATCTTCATACAAAATGTGCTTTGCCCAAGGATTTTAAACTCCAGTATAACTACATATAGAAGCAATTCTTAATATTATTAACAAATACAATAATTAGAAAATTGTGATACATGACAAATGTTTTAATGAAACTGTACTGGAATTTTTAGTTTTATTGGATTTACCCGTGGAATCCAATGGGTCACTGGAATCCAGTGGAATTCCAGTGGAATCAACTGATATTCCACTGGAATTCCATTAACATTTTCTATTGGACATGTCTCTTAAAAATCATATTACATCTATAACAGAATAATGTACATGTTTTATATTTATTTCTAGCATGGTTCCTTGGGATCCAAGTAATGATGACTCTGGCTTTACTAGCAGAGATTTCAGTGGTATTACTGGCAACTTTGTTCCTGATAGGATGTTGTCCAGGGAGAAATAGTGTCTGTGGACTGTTTATTCTTGGCGGTATAGGATTATGTTCAGGTACAGTACATATATATCGTATGAACAAAAGAAAAGGTTTGGATACCTCAATGTGACAGCAACCTAACAGCAAGGAGATCCAGAAGTTAACTTTCATGTACATGTTCACATTCATTTTAGAGTGTTTATAACAGGGACGCTTGTTATTTATAGCCATTAATACAATATGTACTGATAGCAGCTATTTTATTCCCTTAATTGTTTGAAGGATTTACTGGTTTCAGTGGTTTGGGAAGAACTGCATTAAAATAATTTTGAATGATGTTAAGAAATTGTATACATTGTTGCATTTAGATATAAATGTATATGCATTTACATATTTTTATGAATTCAAGTGAATTTTATTCTTGGAATAAAAATATCCCTGATATAGAAAATATAAGAGTGAGGTGGATAATATTAAAGGGATATTCAAAGTCGATGACAAACTCACAATGCCATGGCTAAAAATAAACCAAAAATCAAACAACAGTTTACAAAACACAACATAGAAAAATCTTAGTTACTGAACTAAGATGAATTAATAATTGATTATATTTTTTCTTATTTATTTTTTAGGTATTTTGACAGCCATATGTACCGTTATATTTGGAGCCAAGTCGGTTGTGGACAGACAGTGGATAGAGAATCCAGATAAAAACTTCCTGTCCTGGTCATTTGGATGTGTTGTATTTTCTGGTTTCCTGATCTTGTTCGGTGGAATGTGTATCATTGTATCTGCTCTACAGGTGCGATTAGCAAACCAGTACAGTCACAGGTCCAAGCCATACGCAGGATATGAAGCTCGACATGAACCTCCTTATTACTCATAAGAGGTCAAAGGTCAAACTTCAGACTTCAATTTATGTACATCTTTTTTATTTTGAAAAAAAATGTATTTTATGTACAGGTGTCATTCTTGATCTGATTGATCTTCAAAGATTCATTTACATTGGTTGTAGTAGACCCTTTAATGATTTTTATACATATACATTTTGTACATGTACTTAAAAGGTTTTTTAAATGAATTTTAGAGATTTTTTTTAGGCAAATTGACATGAGTTCTTTTGATGTATTTTAAGAAAGATTTGTAGTACAAACAAAGCTTTGAAATATCGAGAATATATAAAGATAAAAAAAAATGCTTGATGCAAAATGCATTAAATAATTGACTGCCTAAAAAAATTGTCCTTTAAACAAGATTCCATCTTCATACATGTATATAAACACTTGCTCTGTATTTGGATAAAATACATAGATGATATACTATTTCTATAGCATCCTAAGTTTTCAAAAAACCTGCAAACAAATTTTATATAAGCATTCTTTTGAAACCTTTCCCACTATTTTTTTAATTTGTATATACATATCAAATGAAAAAAATCAGGAAATATGTGTAAATACATTCCAATTTTTTTTTATATCTAAATTTTTTAATAATTATTTTGTGTAATATATTTGTAAATACATAAGCCTCTCGAGACAGAGTCTCAACTGTCATGACTGTACATATTCATCTTAATAAGCAAGATTATTATATATTTCTAGATTGTGTGATGTATCATAATATCATGTGCCATTGTTCTATCTTTTTACCATGTTGAAATATGTATTTTATTTTAAGGTACTAGTACTAATTTAAATTTGATGAGTTGTGTGAAACATACCATATTTACTTTAAAAAAAATTATGAGTCCCAGCATGTAAAAATGCGAATTTAGAAAACATTAGTGAGTCTCGTACGAAAAGGAAGATTTTTGCTCTCATCAAGATAAAATGCTGCTTAAGAATCCCTATTTTAAAATATATTTGTTTATTTCTCCTGTATATGACTGAATTTTTGATTTTTAAAAATAAAATCTCTTAAAAACTTCAAAATAAAATACTATAAAATATTTCTCAATTAGAGATACCATGTTTCATTGTTTATAGAAACGGTACTGCAATGGAATGTACAAACTCATTTAGCTAATGTTATTACCAGACTTGACTGTATAAAGTAAACAATACTACAAAGAATAATATTACTTCAAATATGTTAAAACTTTGTACTTTGTAGTCAGGGATAGAATTTTGATATATCGGTACTCTGAATATTATACATGTATCTCTCATAGTAAGTGCATCTGTTATGTCAATTTGACAAAGAATTCAAATCACCAGTCATCATTCTATTCTTTTAAAGGGAAGCTACTGTACACAAATTGAGATTCAGACAAAAATCAATCTTTCTGTTATTCAGGGTGGTTGCTGATGATTTTACATTAAATATTAGTTGTAAATTTTGTTATTGATATTTATTGTTGACTTAACTTTTTCACAAGAAGTCATGTGATCATCTAATGCCATATGAAATTTTCAGGTTTACATATTTATAATTAAAAAAGTATCATACTTCAAAAAGGTAAAATACCTTAAATTATCAAATTAATCATACAAATAGTTTTAGCAATACTGGAGTTCTAGGAAAGAGGGGATTGAAAAAATTGTAAAATGTGACATGTTTTCGATATATCTATGTAACCTAAGTTGGCTTTCAAAGGCAGATTAGGCAAATTGAAATTTTTAAACAGATTTCCACTGAAAAAATTTGATCACACTGTTACATTTCGATTCCTTTCCTGCTGAAAACCTATTGTCAGGTGAGGTTATCCACAAAATCATATTTCATGCAGTCAACATGTTGTGGATCTCGAATATGTATAAATTTATGACATAGTCATGTGACTTACTTATACATATCCAAAAAATTACGACAGGATGACAAAGAACACTTCTTGATATTGATCGCAACATTTTTAAAATGTTTTCAAATATTATGCTTTGAGAGTTCATGATGAAGGTTAATCCAGAAAAAGACTTTGAACCCTTGAATTTCAAAACGTGCTGTTTTTCAATTATTTTTTTTTGATATACAAAGGGAGACAACAAGATTAAATTTGATGAAAGAAACATTCATTTGGTAAAGGTATAACTGCTTGGCTTATTTTATATGAATTGCATATTTGTATTCAGATATCTTTTTGAATGATTTTTTTCCCTTATTGTATTAATACTATTTTTGATAGCATTAATTAGATATGGGTTGTTAACAAAAAAAAAACAAAAATAGAAAAAACAAAACTTCTTTTGAAAATAAGAAATTCATTGACACTAATTTGTCATTCTTGGATTCCACTGCTAACCATTGGAAACTGTATTTGCTGATAAATGAATCAAGAAAAAAGTTATATATAGCAGCATTTCAACATTGTTATTTTTTCATCGCTCATAGTAGGAAATTGTAATTGTTTCAGGTTATCTCTTTGAGATTTTATTTATTAATGGAAATACTGAAAAATTTGAAGACAAAATTGAAAAAACTACTGAACTATTCGAAGTACATATGAAACAGCTGTATTTAACATGAATTTACTGTAAATTATTAAAATAATTTTGTGGGAATAATAATAAATAACAGTTTTGTAGTATAACACAAATATTATAACTTGTACACTAGTATTTATATTGTGTGGGTCTTCATTGCTCTTTTCAGATTGAAAATTCCTTTCAATATGTTCAATATAATCCATGCATAATTGAAAATAAAAAAAAAAAACACATTTAAAATTTGTTATTGTTGAGTTATGATTTATTCTGAAAGGAAATTGTAAACCAGACAGAAACATATTGATACAATTAGAACATGACTAGAAATCTGGCCTATACTAGCATGACTTTATACTTGCTAAATCACCAGAGAATAGTATGTAAAATAAAATTGAGAAAAGCTTTAGATACCAATGTTGTAGACATTGATTGGACCCAGTTTTCAATCAAACTCTCAACCTTTAGCATGCAAAAAGATCAGATGCTGTTAATATTCCTGTGTAACCCCAACTTGTAGAGTATTTTGTATATCACAATGACTTTGTTTGTCTATTCGTCTGTTTATAAGCGCATATTTCTCAGCTGTTCTATAAAAGATTGATTTGATATTTGACCTAGAACTTTATAGCATTAAGTTGTACTGTGTCAACTATTTTTATAAGTAGTCTTTTGGTAGTTGACATTACTTTGAAATTTTACTTATGGACCACTGGGCATTGCCTTTTATGCCCTGGTCCCAGCAGATGGGGCAATTAGGTTCGCCATTATTTGTCTGTCCTCTTTACCACCCAAAATTAATTTCTATTCTTTACTTTACCTCAGTCAAATGTAATGAAACTTATGCATAATGCTTATTACAGATATAAGAAGATGTGGTATGAGTGCCAATGAGACAACTCTCCATTCAAGTCACAATTTTTAAAAGTAAACCATTATAGGTCAAAGTACGGCCTTCAACACGGAGCCTTGGCTCACACCAAACAGCAAGCTATAAAGTGCCCCCAAAACTACTAGTGTAAAACCATTCAAACAGGAAAACCAACAGTCTAATCTATATAAAAAATGAGAAACGAGAAACACTTATGAACCACATAAACAAACAACAACCACTGAACATCAGGTTACAGACACAGATCAAGTTATAATTTGAGTGGCCTCACTTTCACCATTCTTGAGTTATGGCCCTTTATAAATGGACAAAATGCTAAATTTTATGTTTCCGCACTCTAACTTTAGTTTGCCTTAACAAATGTTACCTAACTTATATATACAACGCTTATAAAAGCCAAACACAAATAAAATTCGGGTGGCATCACTTTCAGTATTCTCCAGTTGTGTCCTTTAATAGAATAAAAATTGGCACTCTTACTTTACCATGTTTAATACATTGACTCTTGCATATCTACAAGCTGGGGCATCTGTTTATCTTGAACACATTCTTCTTTTATTTGTTAAAGCCTAGTTACCAGTGATGAAATTCTTTGAATAGCATTTCTTGTTAAGATTTCCATTGTAAGTTCGAATATAGTAGGATTCTTTTTTGTCTTGCTTGCCACAAAAGTTTCAGAATAAGATTTATTGATTAATTGTTGTTATTTAATAGAACTTTCAACACTCTTTACAATATGGATCATCATGGCGACCACTTTTAATTTAGGTGTAATACCACCAAATCATAGTAAGTCACATCCGGTTGCATAAGAAAAAGGGTCGAAAACAAATATTCCCTTGAATTTGACAGTTGTAGGAAATTAATCCTATATTTTATTGCAGTAAAAAATTTCTGATTCATAAACATTTATCTTGGGTGTTTCAAAGCACCATTATTTTTATGCCCCCGCTGTAGCGGAGGGGGGATTAAGTTTTACCCTTTTCCGTCTGTCCGTCCGTCCCAAAGTTGGTTTTCGTTCTCTTACTTTAGTTTGCCGCAACCAAATGTTATGAAACTTATACACAATGCTTATTACCACTAAATACAGATCAAGTTTGAATTTTGGTGGCGTCACTTTTACCGTTCTAGAGTTTTGCTCCTTTACAAATGGAAAAATTGCATAAATTTTTCGTTTCCGGTCTCTAACTTAAGTTTGCCTTAACCAAATGTTATGAAACTTATACACAATGCTTATTACCACAATATACAGATCAAGTTTGAATTTTGGTGCCGTCACTTTTACTGTTCTATATAGAGTTATGACCTTTACAAATGGAAAAATGTTAAATATCAAGTCATTTTTATACGCCCGTTTACGGGACGTATTATGGTATACCATTGACCGTCTGTCCGTCTGTCTGTCTGTCCGTTTGTCTGTCTGTCCGTCGTCAACATGTCAGACATTAATTCAAAAACGCTTTAACTAATATGCATGAAACTTTGGTGAATTGTTTATATCTATTGACGTGAGCTCCCTTTCATTTTTTATAAATTTCAGATTTACCATTTCCAAGTTTTGGGGTTTTATTCATTAAAAAAGGGGGGATTTTCCAGTTTTCGGACAATTACTCATAAACAATATCACCAATTTGCATGAAACTTTTGTGAATTGTTCATATCTATTGACATGAGCTCCCTTCCGTTTTTTATAAATTTCGGATTTACCATTTACGAGTTTTGGGGTTTTATTCATTAAAAAAGGGGGGATTTTCCAGATTTCGGACAATAACTCAAAAACAATTTCACCAATTTGCAAGAAACTTTGGTGAATTGTTTATTTCTATCGACATGAGCTCCCTTTTGATTTTAATAAATTTCAGACTATACGTTTCCGATTTATGGGGTTTTATTCATTACGAAAAGGGGGATTTTCCAGTTTTCGGATAATAATTCAAAAATGCTTTCAGCATTTTTTATGAAACTTTGGTAAATTGTTTATATCTATTTTTGTAAGCTCTCTTTTGATTTTTATAAATTTTCGATTTTACATTTCTGAGTTGTAAGATTTTATTTGTTTATAGTCTGACAACAGATTTACTAAGTATTGCGCAACAGCACAGTGTATTGCACAACAGCAAGAAATCTTTCATATAACCAATTTCAAGTTATTTGACTACATTTATTCAGAAACCTATAATATATCAAATATTTAATTACAATCCAAATTCAGACCTGTATCAAGCTTGAATATTGTGTCCATTTTTGCCCCAACTCTTCAGGGTTGGACCTCTGCGGGCGTATCCAGCAACGCTCAGCGAAGCAGTTTATTAAAATTGGAGTAACTGTTATCTTCCTTTGTCCATGATTATAGTTGAATCAACTACAATCAATGCTTTAAACAATGCAATTTTTAATTTTGCCTACCACTGATAAATTAAAGCAATTTTTACCCTTCATTTCTAAAAATATTTTAAAGTCTTCTTTGAAAATTGGAGTTATCTTTCTTTGTGCATAATGGTAGTTGAATCAACTACAACCAATGCTTTATACAATGCAATATTCAATTTTACTTGCTACTGATAAATAAAAGCAATCTTTACCATTCAGTGCTTACAAGCACTTTAATTACCGTTCTAGGGTTATGCCCCTTTACAAATGAAAAAAATTGCTGAATTTTTCGTTTCTGTTCTCTAACTTGAGTTTGTCTTAACTAAATGTAATTTCTAAAAATACCAATGTCATTATTCAAGTAATTTTTAAAATTGGAGCTATCTTCCTTTGTCCATGATTATAGTTGAATCAACTACAATCATTGCTTTATACAATGCAATGTTTAATTTTGCCTTCCACTGATAAAACAGAGATCAAGTTGAATTTAGTTAATGTCACTTTAAACATTATTGAGTTATGCCCCTTTATAAATCGAAGATTGCAAAAATTTTAGTTTCCATTCTGTAACTTAAGTTTGCCCCAACCAAACATTATGAAACCTATACACAATATTCATTACCTCAAAACTAACATAATGTACAATTTTTTTGTTTCCGTTCTCTAACTTTAGTTTGCCTCAACCAAATGTTATGAAACTTATACACAATGCTTATTACTACATAATACAGATTAAGTACGAAATTTGGTGGCGTCACTTTTACTATTCTTGAGTTATGTCCCTTTATAAACATAAAAAATGCTGAATTTTTTGTTTCCGTTCTCTAACTTGAGTTTGTCTCAACCAAATGTTATAAAACTTATACACAACCGTTCTAGAGTTATGCGTGTTTACAAATAGAAAAATTGCTGAATTTTTAGTTTCTGTTCTCTACTTAAGTTAGCCTCAACCAAATGTTATGAGATTTACACACAATGTTTATTACCACAAAACTCAGATCAAGTTCAAATTTGGGTAGCGTCACTTTTACCATTCTTCAGTTATGTCCCTTTATAACTGTATGATATGCAAGCGGGGGCATCATCTGTGTCCACATGTGGACACAATCCACATTTATTTTATTTAAAATAGAATACAGGGGCATAACTGCCGTTAGTCACTTTAACCACGTGCCTACACATAATTTTTTTCACATTTTTTTATTTATTAAAAAAAATAATAAACAATGTTATCTGTAGATGCATGTGAAGTCGTCGAAACTCTTTAATTATCGAATGTCATTTGTACACTAGTCTATCATCCTTAGTGAATCAGTGGAGTATTGGAACTGTATGTCTTTATAGTCCACCTTATATAGAAACTATATTAAACTAGAACTTTGGTTCATATCATTTCACTTCTGTCAACAAATACTTGAATGAACCTCAACTTAGATAAACGATTTTTTTTTATTAGTTGTTGTTGGCCCAAGTTCAATCCGATGCCTAGTGTAGAGACAATGCCACGCTCTCTGCACGTTAAGAAACTTGCAACAACTCTTTGAGGGGTTCGTAGGTGGTCTACTGAAAGGCAAATTTCTGTTCCTATCCAATAAACCCTCATTTTCCAATGCATGGCATTTCCAAATTTCCAGACTTTCATCCTGGACGACCCCTATTTGTTTTAGTCCTGAACATGCATGAACTATTTGCCACTGGACGTTTAGCAATCAATCAATCAATCAACTAGCTGTCAGTCGAGTACTCTCAGATCTACATGTAATGACCATAATTATTCAAATTCCTTAGCAGGTAGGGATTTTACAGTACAGGATATAAAGAAATATGAATTTCTTGAATTTTGTTAGATAGTATGAACAGAACAGAACTTCTGCATGACGTATCGACTGTGTTTGTGTGTGTATGTATTTGTGTGGCCGGGGGAGGATAAAGGTTTAAAAATCAAAAGATGAATAGTCGATGCGTAGTCCAATAGTTAGTATTATTATGTGGTAGTCTCTATGTTTACGTGCCTATTTCTTTAAATGTAGGATCGTCAATGTATTATCAATTGACGTATATATCAATTATACTCAATCAGAAACAGGTTGTGCTGCTTAATAAAGGGCTACTACGCGTAGTACGGGTTTGCGGCCCCCAGACCCCCTGCCGCAATTTGTGCCTACAACTTATTGGATACCTAGCTATGCCCTTGGAATATTTTGGAAACTTGGGGTTACATGGTTACTAAAGCTTGTACACAGGGGAAAAAGGGGTGAAAATTTGATTGGTTAACTTCCAGTGATGGTTATTTTCTTATATGCAGTGAAATGTTATGTGAAATTTTGTCTATAGTACTGGACAGGATTAAACTTTACTCATGCCAAGTATTTCTTTATTTGAAACAAAGATAAATTCTGCACATTTTTTTTAAAAGAGCAAATTTAACAAAGACTAATAGGGGAAATTCAATGGTAGTATTACACCTAATATATTATGGGAAGCTGCACCTTTGACCTTGTGTGTACTCTCATTTGTTAAAATTTCATGCTTTTTAAGTGAGATATTACAAAATTGGAATATTCTGAGTGGATTGAGTCTCAAACATGCCAAGAAATTGCCTCCGTTGAAATTTTGCAAACATCCCATAGAGCAAATTACATGGATGATTAATATTGACCATTTGGTATATGGCCGTGTTCTAAGCGACACATACATGCAGGTCATAAATTAATTTGTTGAATGAAATCAAATCTTTAACAACTAATAGGTGCCGTAGGAGGTCCACCGGAATTTTTAGAGAGGATTTCTTGGCATGTAACAGATAGAAAACTCAGTGTTAGAATTTATAGAACAGACAAGGGGCAGTGGCAAATATTTCATGTATATTATGAACACAGAGAAGATTACCCCGGCACCCTTTGTAAAAAAAAAACCTTCTTTTTCTTCTATGTGCCTTCGGACTTTATGTTTCGAATTGTAGTTTCACTTTCCATATTCGGTATTCATTCTAATGTAAGCTCCACGTGGCAAAAATCACGTGATGCAAGAATGTAGTATCTTGGAGTTAGGCTATTTCTTTCTTTTCGTGCGGGGACTCCAAGCAGACAACATGCATTTATATAACGGCACTGTAGATTTTCTTATTGAATAAAGAAAGTTCCCGGTCCGGTACATGAATAGATTGGTTAGAAAGCAAGGTTTTAATTTTGATTACATTGGAAAGCCTTATTTGAGGGTTGAAATTGGAGAGCACAAAAAAAAAGAAAGGGGGTGGGGTTGTTCCACAGGGAATATTATTATCATATGAACTCAACATTTGAAAGGTTTTTTTTTTATTTAATAAAAAGAGAGAAAAACAAATGTAAGACAAATTGTGAATGGTCTTTCTTACTTTCTCCTATGAGGGAATCTCGCATATATCTGGTTTACCGTCAAACCGAGCACATGTCTTTTGGTTATTTCTGTCACTAGGTGGCTGTCTCATTGACGTTTACCCCATATTTTTTCATTGAATCACAATGCACACGTACATGAGTAGTATGAAAAGGCCGATTCTGCCGCAATCGCATTTTTAAGGGGAAATCTAGCATAGGAACCCCAACCCCAAACATAAAATGCAAACGCAATACGTTTCAATTAGCCTAAGGGTAAAAACAAGAATGTCTTTCAGTTTAGCACAAAACCCAAACACCTTAGAAGGATGTAATCCTAGGGTAAATACAAATATGTCTTTCGTACAAAAGATGGAGGAACTCAGAAGTCCACAAATCGTAGACAACGATTTTATGAACGATAATGTTTTCGAGGAAAAGGCAAAGGATCAGAGCCTGGAAACCCTGAAATGGAAGGAACTCTCAACCGGTGTGATCTATAAAATCCTGGAAGTGGTGGAAGTAGATGGTAAGTTTGGAAAGAGTAAGATCCTCACCTTGAAAAACAGAGAAGGAGAAACGAATAGGGTGTGGGCCTGCAGTGGACTGAACAGAGAGACAGTACCCATGGTAGGAGCCTTCGTGAGAAGTACAGGCTTTAAAGTCAGCAAAAAGACCAAGCAGGAGTACTTCTCTTACGACCTTGTGAGAAATTAAGTCCAAAAAAAAAAAATAATGGGCCGGGTGGGGTACAAAAAATTTTTCCGATCCAACATTTCTGCCGGATTGGAAAAGTTTTTTTTTATGCTTGAAACGGAGCACATCATGAAGTGAAGCGGAATGGAGCACATCGTGAAACGATGTGTGGAGTGAAGTGTAACGGAATGATGTGTGACGTTTTTTTTACGGCGCATGCGCATTTGATACGCACAAGATTTTAGTAATGCCCTTATTGTATAGCCAGTACGTCAATAGTCCTTTTTACGCGGGCTTTAAGACGTTATCGTTTTGCAGTGTTGCTAACTGCCTTTGTGACGTTGTTTTGTTTGGATTATACAGAAATGAACGGAGAAGACTGGAAGGTATTTTGTACAATCATGGATGATTTCAGAAACTACTTATGCAACGCTTATCCTAGCGATCAGGAATTGAACGAGTACTGGACAAAACTCGAGCGCTTTGCTGAGCAATCAGCGAAAATATCGAAATGTGAAAAAGAGAGGAAAAAAATTGCACAGAAACGAACGAAGCAGGAAGAAAGGGAAATGTTCAAACGAAAATTGATGGAAAGTTACCAAGAACAAGAAGATGATGATTTAACAGAATTACCGCCTGATTTGCGAAATGAAAAGGACTGTATCACTAGAATTAAAAATCTACAGAAGAAAATCGATCACACAAGACGAAATGTACTGTTCTATACGTTCGGACAAGGAGAAACTATTTTTGTTTTGAAACAAAAATTGAAGCTACATAAGGATGAGTTGTGTCCCTACTTCGCAAAGCACGAACTTGTGTATTCTGCTAGTTATATTTATAAACTGGTCAAATTTTACCAGATTGCTGATCTACATCAGAAAATATTGAAATGTAACTTACCAGTAAGAGACATTTTCAAACATCTCGACATGTTACATGAAATATGTATTGAACTTGAATGGTGACTTTTGATTAAATCAATACATGAATATCTCGGTCCTTTTAAGGACCACCCACATTATTAAAAAAGAGTCTTAATCTTGTATCACAGGTTTTTTTTTTTTACAGCGTGAAAATAGTATTACGGTGTGAGACTTTTTATGGCGGGAAAGTAGTATTACGGCGTGAGACTTTTACGGCGGGAAAAGAGTATAACGGCGTGAGACTTTTTATGGCGGCAAAAGAGTATTACGGCGTGAGACTTTTTATAGCGGGAAAAGAGTATTACGGCGTGAGACTTTTACGGTGGGAAAAGAGTATAACGGCGTGAGACTTTTACGGCGGGAAAATAGTATTACAGCGTGAGACTTTTTATAGCGGGAAAGTAGTATTACGGCGTGAGACGTTTTATAGCGTGAAAGTAGTATTACGGCGTGAGACTTTTACCCATTGGAAAGCCTTTTTTGGGGATTAGGAAGCACACTTCGAAAGCTCCTCACTGAAACTGGATAGGGGTTGTCGCAGCTGATCTTTCTCATTGTAGTAGTTCTTGAGGCAGGTAACGATCTTCCCAAACTCAGCATTATCGATCTGTTCATCGTCAGCCAAAGAAGTACTAATATATTGTTCAACCAAAAATTTTGTGGACTGTGCCAATTGCAAGGTGTCGCGATGTTTTTTCTTCTTTTTCATGATACGCCTTGAGATTAGTGTGAGTACCATCACGCCAGTGGCACTCAAGCACGCAAGGGATCCTAGGGGAAGGGGGGCTATAATACCTATACCGGTCAAAGCTGAACCCATGGTGCAGCTGGTTAACACCAAACTGCCCACAGAACAAACACCCAGTGCTACAGATACAACTTTGTCCAGACGTTTGTAGATCTTCAAGGTATGTTGATACTTATGTATATCCGCGTTGAGTTGATCTTCCATACATTCGACTCTGGTCTGTCGGTATCCAGAATCTATATCATCCATTTATTTATAGGAGCATACCGAGGAGGGGAATATTTTTGAAGGGGCTGTTAGCACCTAAGATTAGACCAGCTCCGTCGTGGAATTGCTGACCACGCTTCAAGTAGAGTCCATCACCATAGGTGATCCGGGCGTTTGAAGGTTTGAGGTAGAGACCGTTGCCACTAGGTTTCACGGTGCAAACGCATCCACCACGTTTCAGGTACAATCCAGACCCTAAGGCCTTGTTGACGGCTACACCACCAAGACCACTCAAGGCTCCAACACCCAAGGCGGGTAGAATGGTTTTTGCTAACATGGGGAGTGCCCTCATTGCCAGCCCCGCCAACATGGGTAGGAAGCCACCCACCTTCTGCATGTTTTCCTTTAATTGGGTCGCACTCAACTCTAGGACCATACCACCAGTACCCTTTTGTAGGAGCTTGGCGATCTTTTGAACCTGGCGGGTGGTGAGCAACATCTTGTGTTCACCTTGCAGGTTTGCGTGGGACAAACGAATGGAGACCGGACAACCTTTTTTGGCAGCCCGTTGTAGTTTATCAGCTTGACCTTTTGTCAAACTCAAACCATGTTCGTGATAAGTCATTTATTTATACCTCACGAAGATGAAAGCGGATGGTGAGATGTTCACCCCTGAAATCGATGGGCCTACCATCTTGATCGGTGAGATACGTTTGCATGCGATTGATGGTTCGCAAGGTCACCGGCAAGTATACTAGATTCTTTGGGGTTTGAATGATCTTCATACCAGGACCGTCTGCGGGAAAAAAGCTGTAGATGGTAGACTGCTGTGTACCATTTACATAACTTCCATGGATGATATCACTATTCACCAGAATGCTGTTGATGCTGATGATATTTACAATGTGTTCCCCTTCCGTATAGCCGTTTGTGATCATATCGAACGTGTAAATCTGCCGCTCGAATCCCAAGACGGTGTTGATGCTATTGACAACGTTGAAGTCTACTTGATAGTGTCTGGCGAGGGTCAGCGTTGCTCTTAGGGTTGCCCTGTTGGCATCGATGATGATCTTCGTTTTGTGTTTGTTGAGCCGCAGCCGCCGCTGGATCTCATTGTTGATGTCTTCGATGTCATAGGAACCTGTGCTTAGTGCGATGGGAAACCAGTTGGCACCATCGTCGGGGGAGTAGCGGAAGGAATTGTTACCTGTATGAATGTTGGGGATGGAGTTATAGGTTTCCAGGTTTACTAATGCCATTTCGTAGGTCTTAGATTCCTTGAGTTGTAGTGGGGGGTTGAACCGGGTAAGGATTTGGTTATCGTTTCCAGAGACGATGAAGGAAAACCCATGCTTTGGGTCGGTGTTATTAGCAATTTGCTGCAACAATGTGTTATCCATTTATTTATGGTAGACCATTGTCACATATTTTTGCTTCCACTCTTCGATACCGTCATACTGCTCCTTGAGTTGTTTACTAGCCTTCACTACGATCGCATAGACTTCGGCGGGGTGACTGGCAAAGAGGAGTTGTAGGTGAATTTTATCCATTTACTTTTAGTACACAACGTTCATCTTTTGACCATCGGATTCAAACTGTAGGATTCTGTCGGAAATGACAAGTGCAAACGCCTCGGTGTTGGCTGGAACATTACGGGCGAATTCGGCTCTGATCTGAATATCCACCGTGGATTCTTTGAGACGCTCAGACTGATGACTCACATCAATCACAAACAAGGGGTACAAGTCGATGAAATCGGAGGGATTAATCCCACCATTACTGAGGAGACTGTCCATGTTATGGAATTTCTTTCTGAAGTCGGAGGCCTCTTTGAACACTCTGGCGATCCTATTTTCGTTGAAAGCTGCATTATAGTCGACTGCTGGATAACGTTCAGCGTTGAGGGTGACATGGATATTTCGCAATCGACAGTGATCGAACACGGCAGCATTATGGGTTTGGTCACCACTTTTGTCGGTTTGGAAGGCAACAATGATATATCTAGGCTTTTCGCGACCACTCTTGGCAGCTAGGCGCCAGTTAAACTGTGAGGCTTGGGGAACGGCTATGGAATCACACTGTCTCATGCGAAATCCACAGTGGATCTTGGATTTACTTTGGATGGTTTTGTACAGTTGCATCTTATTTTCGTCTGAGGGGGTGATGTGAGGGACGAACCACGATAGTTTACTCAGGACGATCTTTGCCGGATCGTTGACGGCAGCTGCTCTCAAAATGGCATTAGCATTTGAATCGCGAACGAGTGAGAGTTCGTGTCTGAACCCGTACACTATTTTGTTGTAATCATCTGCGAATCCAAAAATATGTTTTAGGGGGATGGCAAACGAAAACGATCCTTTGTTGGTGGGCTTGGTGATAATGTATCCATGGCGGGCTGCAAATCCAGTGTTCTCAGCCTCAGCATCGATGGAAGAATCCTTATACCACAGTTGGTTGAGACCCTGCGATTTGGAGAAGTCGTCGGGGTAGGTTAACATTCCCAGCATAGTGGTGGCAATGCCGGGGTCGTTAATATGTTCGATCTGCTGACCGGAAAGCCTGTAACTGATGCTCTTGAAGAGATACATGATACCATTATGGGTGAGCGACACAAGATCGCCATCGGCATATGCTGTGTCATCATTCTTGAGAAGTCGACCTTCCACCACGAGATAACTTTCGGCGGGGTGTAGGAACAAATCCTGGGTTTCGATGTTGATTCGGATTTCAGCACCGGGATTGTTCAGCTGGGCACCGGCTTGTGGTTCGTATTCTCGAACCTGATATTCCTGGAGACTTTCGTCGAAGGTCAACCCTTCGGTGATTGTAAGAATGTTAGACATAATGTATTTATTTATAGCGTTGGACGAAGTCGTGGATGGTTTTGATACCAGAGCCGGAGATTAGATTGTTTAACCGAACTTGCTCTGGCTTCTTGCGTTGAACACTAGGCTGTTGAGGGGTTTTACTGCGTTTTCTGGGGCGGGTCACTTTATCAACCACATGGTCGACGGCTTTGGAAGCCCCTTTTTCAACACCTTTCAAGGCCGCATTGGTGGCAGCACTCACGGCCTTACTTCCTAGGGTTTGGGCGGCAGAGGAAGTAAACATGCGTGCAGCCAAACTGGCGATTGTGTCAAACAGTCCTTTACCACCGTAGGCGTACTTTCGAGCGTAACCTTTCTTGATTTGCAACATTTATTTATAGGATGCTACGATGCAGTGCCTTATATTCCTCGATGCTGATATGTCTACCCCTTTTCATAGCATCGATAATCGACACAATTTCGTTGCGCACACCATTGTTTCCTGCTCGGTATGCTGCAGCACACAGTTCCAAGCGATCGAGAAGCTGCTTGAAGTTGGAAGGAAGAAACACGGTTTGCAGCCCACTGCCAAACTTATCCTTCTTGTAGATGTGGGATACGATTTCCTTCCACTTGTAACTCTTATTCGCCTTCGGGGTTCTCGAGAGGGTGGAATTGCCTTGATACATGGCACCGGAACTTTTCAGGATCTCTGCATAGTCGTAAAGGTCGTCGGGCTCAAACGATTCTGGTTTCTTTTTCACCATGAGTTCCCAGAGGCCAAGGGTTCCTTTGTACCTCACACCATCTACGAAAATATCATCATCGTCAAAAGTAACTGGTGAGCTTCCGATGAAGATACCATCGTTTTCAGATCGCAATCCAAAGGTGTGGTCGGCGGAAGGAGTCATACTGAGCTGCAAATACTGCTGTGCTCGAGGTCCGAGGACGGTGTCTGTAGGTGGTGCGATGGGTAGTGGGTCGGCAAACTCGGGCGGTGGAGGAGGGAGGGCTGGCACTGCTGGAGGTAAATCTTCGATTGTTTTGGTGATTTTTGAAGCTGCTTCCCGCTGAGCCTCAACCACAGGCTTGAACACCCTGGAAAGGTCTCGGCTGAGTCCAATCTTGTCGAGACGATGCTGCATATTACTGGCTTGAATCTTCCGCTTGGTGTCTTGCAACTCCCTAGCAAGTGCCTCACGCTGCTTAGGGTCGGTAATCTTGATAAAAGTCATTTATTTATAAGATCGAACGCTGTCGAACGCCCCTAAGCGTTGGTCCGAACGCCCCATAGCGTTGGATCGAACGCCCCATAGCGTTGGATCGAACGCCCCTAAGCGTTGGTTCGAACGCCCCGAAGCATTGGTGTGAACGCCCCGAAGCGTTGGTGTGAACGCCCCGAAGCGTTGGTTCGAACGTCCATACGCGATAAATTGCACATGAAGGTATTACACAGCTGATACGGATCCCTTTTCTTCGAAAGATTCAAGTGTCTTAGGCAAAGGTCTTTACGCGATAAATTGCACATGAAGGTATTACACAGCTGATACGGATCCCTTTTCTTCGAAAGATTCAAGTGTCTTAGGCAGAGGTCTTTACGCGGTTGGCATGGGTGTGTGCACTGGTGGCCTCGAATCGTCTTGGCAGGGCATTGGGGTTGTGGGGGACGCTGCACCTTACCATACAGACGGTCAGAGTTCCATGCGTCGAAATTACCTCTACTGCTATCGATCGGGCGGATGATCGTGCGACCGCATTTCCAACACATACTTGTCATATCGACCGAGTCCCACTCGTGCTTGCATTCAGGGGGTGGTCGTGAGGGCTTGGGAGCATTCTCAAACTCCCGATCCAAGTCCCGTTGATTCTCCAGGAAAAATTCCTGCAAGTGATCCATTTTTTTTATTTTATACCTCATAGAACTCTTCTAATTTGCATCGGTATTTCCCTGCTGACTTGGGGCTTGTAAGATCGATGGTTACAAATCCATAGGGTTGGGACCAGCAATGCTTACACAGAGCGTCAAATTGTTCCTTGGTAAGATCGTTGCAGTGATCGCGCCGAATATGGTCGAGATTCTTTGCGTCCTGCTGGAAGAGGCAGAGGAAGTTTGCATTTTCTCGGATCGATTGTCGGGGTAGTTTGAAGTAGTTCTGACACAGGTAGAAACAATCGACGTTGTTGTGGCGACCGCGCACGTAGTAGTCTTCACACGTGTTCTGTTTGCTCAGCATCAAATCGTCGAACACCATGAGGTTCTTGCGACTGGGGTCGAGTTCTCGGGGGTCTGGTACATCACTCCCTTGCTCGAAGAAAACAGTGTCGATACCACTCGGGTGTCGTGGTGATGGTAAGGCGTTGACCACATCGATCAACGAGTAGGGTGACTTACCCCTACACTGTAAGAGGTCTCGGATATCTTCCTTAGGGAAGCCTTTTCCCAGCGCTTGCTGCAACAGCTGGTAGATGGGCTGGTGAAGCGATTTTCCGAAGACGTACAATCGATCGTAGTCGAGCCATCCATCGCGCAGGAGTAGGTTGTTCAACAGCGTTGTCTTACCACAGTCCGACTTCCCAATGATCAACCCTCTGATCGACCGCTGCGGTAGGAGGTAGTGATTGCTCCTCTTGGGGGCGTTGGCACTGTAGGAAATGTCTTCGACGTTCATTTATTTAAATAAAATAACGATGATCTTCTGCGTGAAATGTCGTAGGAAGACGGACACAGTTAACCCTGGTGAAACAATTACCAGCAACGGAAGACGGAGGAAGGTTGGCAACTGCAAGGTGTGCGGTGCCAAGAAGTCTCAGTTTGTTGCTACAACCGGTGCAGGGTTCATGAACAAACTAATCAACCGATTACCCATGGAAATGCATCTCCCCGGACACAACTTCACCGGGCCAGGGACTAAACTTAGCAAGCGACTACTCCCCGATGGCACCCCGAAGGCTTGGTCCAAACCCATTAATCGAGTGGACCAAGCTGCATATCACCACGATCTTTGTTATGCCCAGCATAAGGATACCGCTTCACGCAACTCCATCTGTGACAAAGCTATGCTAGCCTCGCTTAACACCATTCCCAACCCTACCACACGCGAACGCATGGACCGCAGCATCGTCGGACCCATCATCGGTACCAAAGCTCGATTCGGTCTGGGTATTAAAAAAAGTTCGCTGGACCGATGATTTAGCTGAGGAGTTGCACAAACCAGTTCGACGTAAGTTTCAAAAACGCCGTGTGGTAGTGGGTGGTGTGGATGAGACCTGGGCGGCCGACCTTGTTGATATGAGTGCCTTTTCTAGGGACAACAAGGGAAATAAGTTCATCCTGAGCATCATCGATGTCTTCTCCAAATATGGCTGGTTGATACCACTCAAAAACAAGAAGGGGGTGACGGTGCGGGATGCCTTTCAAGCGGTGTTCAAGGAGCGTATGCCCAAGAAGCTTTGGACAGACAAAGGCACTGAGTTTTACAACAAGGATGTAAATCAGCTGCTTCAAAAGCATGATATTGAGCTCTACTCCACCGAAAATGAGGAGAAGTCGAGTGTGGTTGAGCGCTGGAATCGCACCATGAAAGAGAAAATGTTCAAATATTTCTCGGCCAACTCTACACGCACCTACATCAATGTTTTGGATAATCTTGTTCGCCAGTACAATACCACCAAGCACCGATCCATCAAAATGACCCCTGTCGCCGCAAGTCACAAGGAGCATGAAAACAAGGTGTATTGGAACCTTTATGGCAGCATACCTCCCATGAAACCACCACGATTTCGTGCTGGCGACAAAGTCCGAATCACCAAGAAGAAAGGTACATTCGAGAAGGGATACACACCCCGCTGGACCGAGGAAGTATTCACCATTTCCCTAGTGTTGAACACTCAGCCGCCCACCTATCGTCTCAAGGATTTTAGTGGTGAGGAAATTCAGGGATCCTTCTATGAGCCCGAACTTCAAAAAACTGATCAAAACATCTACCGCATAGAGAAGATCCTCCGCAGGCGAACCAAGAACGGGATTAATGAGGTGTTTGTGAAGTGGAAGGGTTATCCTAAGAATTTTAACTCGTGGGTCCCACAATCAGATCTACAATAATCCTCAACAACCTTTCCGGTCTCAACCTTGAGACTGGAAAGATTTGGAAAACTAAGCATGCTTCAATTCGACAAAAACCCTCAATGCATCCAAATCCGACTGTAGACGATCGTAAAGGGCTTTGGTGACGGGTTCATTGTCAGTTTCTGGGAGTGGGAGATTCAGCACGTGAAACTTTTGCATATCCAGCTCAGCATTTATCTTACCCCCGTTAGTTAAGGCACATTTTGACTTATCGACTTTACTATCTTTTAGAGTCATCACTTTTTTTGTGAGTTCTCCGATTGATGAGTCATACTCCTTTTGCATTCGCTTGATGGTCCTCTGCATCTGTTTACACTCAGAATCTAATTTGTCAATATCTTTCATACCATCTTTCAACTCTTGGGTTACCTACCGTTTTGTCACAGCATCCGAGCTGTCCTTGGGATGTCCTAGGCTAGTAATGCGATTGTCGTTCATATCCAAATCCTGCAGCATTCGCCAAAGGGATGCGCGCTTTCTTGCATGAGATCCAAACTTATCCATTTATTTATAGAGTGAGAAGACCGCGTCCTCTAGCGACTTCCCCGCCGACAGCATATTCAACACGTACAGACAAAAGTGACCACACACCACCGAGCCTCGCTGCTGTAATTCATCCGTGCTATATCGAATTTCAGGCTGTAAGTAGTTCACCATCTCGTCAGGCGGTGGCAATCCATAGGAGTCAAAGTAATACTTTACCGGCCCACGTTTATACCAGCAGGTCCAATGCGTTCCAGGACCTTCCCAGCTATCGTGATTCAAGATTCCACATTCGATGCGGCGCGGGCTGGGTGGTAGGGTATCTCGCATGAATACCCCTCTGAAACATGGGATTCCTAGGTCCTTGGTGGCTTTCACAAGGTCTACATTCGAAAGAGGTTTATTGGGAAGGGTTATGTTGTGCACGCGAATGATGCTCATTTATCTAGGTATGGGCCAAGTGCGGGATGGGCATCCGCACCCGTCAGAGTCTGCTAAGTGCCCTCACCCGTGAGTGATTCGATAGTGGCCGTGCGAGAGGGTGCTGATGCCGTCGGGGAGGATGTGACGCTTATCATCTTTGGCGGAAAGAGCGATTTTGTTGATCTCCTGCGCGTAGATCTGATGGAGATGGCTCCGGAGGATATTCATCGGTCGATGGATCTCTTGCTGGGTGTCCAGGCATCGCTTGTAGTCCTCGAAGGCGATGCTGCGCTTGATGACGCTCTTCGTGACTCCCTTCGCCTTCTTGGTGGCCTTACCGTCATCCATCCTGAAGGCGTATAGCTTCGCCCGGAGCCCCACGAAATCGGTCATGGTCTTACCGCCGCACTCGTCCTTGAACATCCCGAGGACCTTCTTATTCTTGCCGGTGGGGATGCCAGAGGGATGCTCAGGAGGATAGTTGGAAGTGTCGAATTTAGCCTCAACGTGCGGGGTGATATCCTGGTAGAAATCGTCGGTCTGGATCTCATAGGCCAAGCTGTCGGTGTCAGTGAAGAGCAGCCGGGCCTTACTGCCGTAGGTCTTCCTCACGAATCCGTAGTGGAAGTCGTACATCAGGAGCTTCGAGATATCTAAGATGCAGGCTCCAAGGTAGATCGGCTTATCAAACTTCAGCTTGGTCTTCTTCATGTGGACGGCTGCTAGATTCTCGGTGAAGACGACACGGCGATCGAAGTTGGGCTTGGCCACGAGCTTCAGGGCCTGCTTCTCGGTGGTGACCAGCCTAACGTCTACCCGCTTTCGGATATTCTCAATGGTCTTGCCAAAGACGGAGTTGACCATCAGCTTGAAGAAGTCTTTTTCGGAGTCGGTCTTGGCCTTGGCGCGAAGAGCAGTATTCAGATCCACGTAGTGCTTGAGCCATGGGGATTGTCTGAATCTGATGATACGACGGCATTTCGTAAGCTTCATCCCCATCTCCAGATACATCTTGAGATTTCTGTAGTGGAGGGTATACTTTTCGCGCTTGCCTAGATGGGGCACAAGCTTACGCACCTTACCGATCTCCACGTTCTCGGGCGCGAGAGGGTAGTCATTGTGGGCGTCGTGAAGATCCTGCGGATATTCGAGATCGCATTCTACCATGGCGCCATATTCGTGGTCGTCGGGATAGCTCAGGATCTCGTCGATCTCCTCCGGCTCCACCCACTCAAAGTCCCCCGTGGGAAGAGGCTGCGCCATCGCCCACCCGTAAAGATTATTGGCATCGAGGTAGGTGAGTAACTTGGTGGGCTGGGAGCGATCGTAGGTCTCCATGTAGGGGTTGTTGGCCTTACCTTGACGATGAGAGATCATGGCCACCCCTCCCCTTGTCCCGCTCTCGAACATCATCAGCATATCTGGATCGGAAAGAAGCTCCAATCTAACCCCGGTGGTTTTTAGCATGGCATCGAAGGATAGCCCGGGGGAGGAGAAGTAGTGGACAGGATCGAGTCCATAGTTGGCCATGCAGATATCCCTAAAATTCTCGAAGATGTCGACTAGCAGTAGCACGTCAGTCTCGAGATAGAGGTCGTGATAATCGCGTAGGGTCTTGCACTCGAAGGTCTCCCAGACTCTCTGAGCGTGTGCGTAATCCTTATCACTGATATGCTCTCCGGAGAGCGTGCTGAAGAAGGCTTCTTTAGGTGGGAGCTGAGTCTCTTCCAGCTTGGCTGGTCCATCCATATAATCGTAGGGAAATACCCCCTTCCGAATCATCAGCTCGTGGCGATCGCTGAATCTCGTCTTCACGGTCGCGAATTGGTCGGGGGTGAGATTCTTAGCTAGGGTATCCAGGCTGTTGAGCATAAACCTACACGAGTCGATGAACCTCATCTCCAGATCACCCACCTGCTTGGAGAAGCTGATGTACTTCTCGTCGGTATTGGGGATGCAGTTGATCTTACCCTCGGTGTGGCCAAGCTCCTTGACAAAGATGTGGGCGTCGTACCCGCTCAAATTATGGAAGAGGATGGGGACGTGCTTCGGAAGCTGGAAATCCAGATTGCACTGGTTGTGTGCTGCGCCGCGATATTTCCCGGTGAGATGGTCGTGGTCCCGGACCTTATCCTCTCCCAATTCGTCTCCGCAAATGTAGCAGTGCGTGCTTTCTGCGAAGCTCACCTTATCGTCGTCAGTCAGCTCCATGGGCTTATTCTCCTTGTATAGCTTGGCGATGGCCTGCACTTCTTCCTCCACGCACTGCACGAATTTCTTTGCCGCATCCTCCCCGCAGTAGACGACCGGATCCTTGTAGTCTCCGTGAGCATATTTCACGTGATAGCAGAAGCCTGAAGGTCGCTGAAGCTGGTAGGCATTCGTGTAGGAGTGGGATGGATCCGGCTGGCAGGTGTCGAGCTTCTCTGTGAAGCACTCGAAATCCGCGTAGATCGCGAAGGGGACTCTCATCATCTTTTTGATACTATGGAAGGCTATGGTGGTCCCCTCTTCCGGCATCTCGATCCTGACTGCATCTTTTTTGCTGCAATATTCCATATGCTCGTCCAAGATATTCTGCCTGGAGAAGTGGGAAAGGCATCTGCGACAGAAGAAAAGCTCATGACCGTGCTCAGAGATTTGAGAGCTCAAGAGTCGTGAGAGGCTCTTGATCCAGCAGTAATGCTGCTTACCTTCGCGAGTCAAGAAGAGGAGATCTACGTGGGTGGGGCCCGTATTCTTAGATATCCTGAGGGGGTAAATCTGAAGATCCTCTTCCTCATCCTCACCCTTCTTTACGCCGTTGAAGCCATAGACGTTGACGTTGATTGTGGGATTCTGCCTCTCAAATTTATCGATCGCCCTGAGCGAGACTGGGAAGTCGATGCCTTCGAATTTTAGCTCTTCTTCCCATTTCTTGTACTGCGATACGCGGTTGGTGGATTTTTGGTCGACTTCCTCATGGTGAAGGGCTGCCAGCACTGCCCACTGGAGGCAGCGATCATCCTCATTTTTCACATTGACGATCGCCTTCTTTTTCACGAGAGCCGATGGGGTTGATATGAAGGAGCCCCCCTTGAGTGGCTTGAATTGGTTGAGGTGGATTTCTAGCTTCTCGACGCTGCTGAAAGTCCACCCGCTCCCTTCCCGCATGTACTTTGCCATATTTTCCTTGACCTTCTCCATCATGAAGGCAATCTCCAATTCGAGGTCGTCAGATTCCGTGATCATTGTCGTGCGTGATCTGAAGGTAGGGGTGATGTAGGTATTTTCTCCGGTCGCAAGGTTGGTCTTCACCAGCTCTGCTAGAAGCACTAAGTGCACCTTCAATCCCTTCTTTTGAACGAGTGCATTCGAGATGGCGCTGGTGATGGTGCTCCGACTTACCTTCAGAAAAGTGGTCATATCGTGCGGCTTCGCGGGTTCGATGACGACCGTGCCAAATACGCCATTCAGAGCTTCCCGCCTATCGATGACCTTGATCTCATCCTCGACTGGAGCGTTTTTGATGTCCTCTTCCACCAGCTGGATCAGATCGTCTCTCTTGAGCTGAGAGTACTTGGTGAGGCCACGATTCTTTGCTAGCGCTTTGAGCTGCTTCTTGCTGAAGACTTCCTGGCGGGCAAATTTATGGGTGGTTTTCTCCTCGATGAGCTTCACCAAGGCCTCCTTGTTCTTCCTACTGACCCCCCTCAGACCCTCATCCTTAGCTATTTGACGGAGGGTCTTCATGGTCTCTTTTACCACCATCTTACCCTCGACTGGGATGGTCTCCTCCTCCTCCTGCTGGCGTGGTTGCTTGCTATGTCTCCAGCAGAGACCATCCTTCCCGGGCTTGCTCTTGCAGAACTGACCCTTCTTCCTCTTGAGCGGAACATTGCAAGTGGTCTTCTGCTCCCCTAGTTGATGATGCTCAAATCGCGACTTGGCGGATTGTGAACCGCATTTTTGACACTGCTCGGTATGCTCATCCATCTGCACTATGTTTGGAGCATTGCAGCACTGCTGCTGCCTTTGGGGGGTTGGGGTGTTATCCTCCAAATCTTCTTCATTCTCCAGAAAGAAATCCATCATATTTCTTTCGGATGTCATATCTTTATTTATTTTAATCTGTGACATCCTTCCCTTTAAGGTATCCTTATCCCCACTATCCTCTGGAACGACTTTTCTACCATCGAATACATATGACATTCTTGTATTTACCCTATGCTCAATAGGGATGCCGTCCGTTTGCATTTGGCCGTCGGGGCTGGGGGTCCTATGCAGGATTTCCCCTTGAAAATGCGATTGCGGCAGAATCGGCCTTTTCATACTACTTACATGTTTTAGAACATGAAGTTAAGGTTTCATGTCATGAATAATAAAGTAAAAAAAAAGCAAAAATGAGACTCAAAGAACAAAATAGAAAAAGACGAAATGATCTGATTTTCAAAAAATGACCTGTTTGGTCGCTCGTAATCGATTGTCTACAAATATAGTTCCTGTCATTTGTAATGAATGTAAACTTTAATATCTGTGGTTTTTTTTCATATCAAATTTTTTGGCTAAAATTATTAGTTATGTTATTTCTTTTATACTGGACTTTAAGATATTTTGTATTATGCTTTAGAACATTAGGGCATTGTGGGACTATGTGTCAAAGGTGTATGAAGAGCAACTCGTTCTATAAAAGCCGTGACTGGTTGCATGTGTCTTGTGACATCATTTCATGTCTAAGCAGTTCCGAATAAGTAAATTCTTGAGTATACGCCAAGACGAGCATCAGATTTTCAACGTTTGTTTCATTTTGTAGACTATGTACCTCAAATATTTTAACTGAAAAAAAAATGTCTTCATTGGGAACTGTCGAGCTGAAACCTACACTCTTTATGTTAGCAGGGACAGTACTCTGTTTTTTAATTTTGTCATTTTTGCGCATGGGATCGTTAAAAACACTGTCAATGGTTCAAAGTATTGCTTGTCAAAGACATGTCTACTAAGTTAGCGAATGCTGCATTCGAATAGGGACTGCTCTATTCATTCTCAGAAATTTTGCAATCTTTTGAAATAGAAATTACCCTTTTCTGTTTAAAATAGATATTCTACATTATAAAGTGTCGACATTAAGTTAGTAATGGAACTTGAATAACTTTGAAAAGTTTAATTTGTTTTAAGCCTTAAACAAAACGTTGCCACATATGTAATATGATGGACACACCAACCTTTAAAGACAGGCCCCTTCAATGTTGCCTTATCCTTGGAAATCTTGAACATCTTCTCATTATCTATTGCTTTCCCCTTAAATAGCTGACAAAAATTTAAATTGTTCTGCTTTAAAACTCATCTATTCTTCTAGTTATTCAAAAATTATTAGAAGTTAAGCTTGTTCATGTCCAGCGGCACATATTACAGTGTTATCCGGGTTCACCATTATACGATGCGGGAAAATTGCTATTGTCAAATTCAATTTCAAATAAATAGATTCGTGTTTAACAAAACTATGATATGTGTGTGAAACGTCTAAGATATACAATGATTGATGTATTCATTGTTGGTCTTTAACGCCACTTTTATCATTATTTGCTATGTCTTGGCGCACAGCTTTTTTGTGTGTAGAAAGCTGGGACGCCCGGAGAGAACCACTGACCTTCGACAAGGAAACTGTCAATCTTAGTCAATTAAGATTGGAGTCGAACCAAGCTACCTACCACGTGTAGAGTTCGAACTCTGAGATAAGCAATGAAGCAGTAATTTTCACCAATGAAAGAAACTTGTTTCTCACTTTATCCAGTTTTCGTTTGGTATATAGTTTTATTTTCTATTATTCAAATTGAAGAAACCAAGACGTTTTAAAAACGAATTGAAGAAAAAAGGTAGCCAAGTGCATAGTTCTTTCAAACATATTATTTTATCGCTGAGATGCTGTCTCGTCATGCCAAGAAATTGCCTCCGTTGAAATTTTGCAAACATCCCATAGAGCAAATTACATGGATGATTAATATTGACCATTTGGTATATGGCCGTGTTCTAAGCGACACATACATGCAGGTCATAAATTAATTTGTTGAATGAAATCAAATCTTTAACAACTAATAGGTGCCGTAGGAGGTCCACCGGAATTTTTAGAGAGGATTTCTTGGCATGTAACAGATAGAAAACTCAGTGTTAGAATTTATAGAACAGACAAGGGGCAGTGGCAAATATTTCATGTATATTATGAACACAGAGAAGATTACCCCGGCACCCTTTGTAAAAAAAAAAACCTTCTTTTTCTTCTATGTGCCTTCGGACTTTATGTTTCGAATTGTAGTTTCACTTTCCATATTCGGTATTCATTCTAATGTAAGCTCCACGTGGCAAAAATCACGTGATGCAAGAATGTAGTATCTTGGAGTTAGGCTATTTCTTTCTTTTCGTGCGGGTACTCCAAGCAGACAACATGCATTTATATAACGGCACTGTAGATTTTCTTATTGAATAAAGAAAGTTCCCGGTCCGGTACATGAATAGATTGGTTAGAAAGCAAGGTTTTAATTTTGATTACATTGGAAAGCCTTATTTGAGGGTTGAAATTGGAGAGCACAAAAAAAAAAAGAAAGGGGGTGGGGTTGTTCCACAGGGAATATTATTATCATATGAACTCAACATTTGAAAGGTTTTTTTTTTATTTAATAAAAAGAGAGAAAAACAAATGTAAGACAAATTGTGAATGGTCTTTCTTACTTTCTCCTATGAGGGAATCTCGCATATATCTGGTTTACCGTCAAACCGAGCACATGTCTTTTGGTTATTTCTGTCACTAGGTGGCTGTCTCATTGACGTTTACCCCATATTTTTTCATTGAATCACAATGCACACGTACATGTTTTAGAACATGAAGTTAAGGTTTCATGTCATAAATAATAAAGTAAAAAAAAAGCAAAAATGAGACTCAAAGAACAAAATAGAAAAAGACGAAATGATCTGATTTTCAAAAAATGACCTGTTTGGTCGCTCGTAATCGATTGTCTACAAATATAGTTCCTGTCATTTGTAATGAATGTAAACTTTAATATCTGTGGTTTTTTTTCATATCAAATTTTTTGGTTAAAATTATTAGTTATGTTATTTCTTTTATACTGGACTTTAAGATATTTTGTATTATGCTTTAGAACATTAGGGCATTGTGGGACTATGTGTCAAAGGTGTATGAAGAGCAACTCGTTCTATAAAAGCCGTGACTGGTTGCATGTGTCTTGTGACATCATTTCATGTCTAAGCAGTTCCGAATAAGTAAATTCTTGAGTATACGCCAAGACGAGCATCAGATTTTCAACGTTTGTTTCATTTTGTAGACTATGTACCTCAAATATTTTAACTGAAAAAAAAATGTCTTCATTGGGAACTGTCGAGCTGAAACCTACACTCTTTAGGTTAGCAGGGACAGTACTCTGTTTTTTAATTTTGTCATTTTTGCGCATGGGATCGTTAAAAACACTGTCAATGGTTCAAAGTATTGCTTGTCAAAGACATGTCTACTAAGTTAGCGAATGCTGCATTCGAATAGGGACTGCTCTATTCATTCTCAGAAATTTTGCAATCTTTTGAAATAGAAATTACCCTTTTCTGTTTAAAATAGATATTCTACATTATAAAGTGTCGACATTAAGTTAGTAATGGAACTTGAATAACTTTGAAAAGTTTAATTTGTTTTAAGCCTTAAACAAAACGTTGCCACATATGTAATATGATGGACACACCAACCTTTAAAGACAGGCCCCTTCAATGTTGCCTTATCCTTGGAAATCTTGAACATCTTCTCATTATCTATTGCTTTCCCCTTAAATAGCTGACAAAAATTTAAATTGTTCTGCTTTAAAACTCATCTATTCTTCTAGTTATTCAAAAATTATTAGAAGTTAAGCTTGTTCATGTCCAGCGGCACATATTACAGTGTTATCCGGGTTCACCATTATACGATGCGGGAAAATTGCTATTGTCAAATTCAATTTCAAATAAATAGATTCGTGTTTAACAAAACTATGATATGTGTGTGAAACGTCTAAGATATACAATGATTGATGTATTCATTGTTGGTCTTTAACGCCACTTTTATCATTATTTGCTATGTCTTGGCGCACAGCTTTTTTGTGTGTAGAAAGCTGGGACGCCCGGAGAGAACCACTGACCTTCGACAAGGAAACTGTCAATCTTAGTCAATTAAGATTGGAGTCGAACCAAGCTACCTACCACGTGTAGAGTTCGAACTCTGAGATAAGCAATGAAGCAGTAATTTTCACCAATGAAAGAAACTTGTTTCTCACTTTATCCAGTTTTCGTTTGGTATATAGTTTTATTTTCTATTATTCAAATTGAAGAAACCAAGACGTTTTAAAAACGAATTGAAGAAAAAAGGTAGCCAAGTGCATAGTTCTTTCAAACATATTATTTTATCGCTGAGATGCTGTCTCGTCATGCCAAGAAATTGCCTCCGTTGAAATTTTGCAAACATCCCATAGAGCAAATTACATGGATGATTAATATTGACCATTTGGTATATGGCCGTGTTCTAAGCGACACATACATGCAGGTCATAAATTAATTTGTTGAATGAAATCAAATCTTTAACAACTAATAGGTGCCGTAGGAGGTCCACCGGAATTTTTAGAGAGGATTTCTTGGCATGTAACAGATAGAAAACTCAGTGTTAGAATTTATAGAACAGACAAGGGGCAGTGGCAAATATTTCATGTATATTATGAACACAGAGAAGATTACCCCGGCACCCTTTGTAAAAAAAAAAACCTTCTTTTTCTTCTATGTGCCTTCGGACTTTATGTTTCGAATTGTAGTTTCACTTTCCATATTCGGTATTCATTCTAATGTAAGCTCCACGTGGCAAAAATCACGTGATGCAAGAATGTAGTATCTTGGAGTTAGGCTATTTCTTTCTTTTCGTGCGGGTACTCCAAGCAGACAACATGCATTTATATAACGGCACTGTAGATTTTCTTATTGAATAAAGAAAGTTCCCGGTCCGGTACATGAATAGATTGGTTAGAAAGCAAGGTTTTAATTTTGATTACATTGGAAAGCCTTATTTGAGGGTTGAAATTGGAGAGCACAAAAAAAAAAGAAAGGGGGTGGGGTTGTTCCACAGGGAATATTATTATCATATGAACTCAACATTTGAAAGGTTTTTTTTTTATTTAATAAAAAGAGAGAAAAACAAATGTAAGACAAATTGTGAATGGTCTTTCTTACTTTCTCCTATGAGGGAATCTCGCATATATCTGGTTTACCGTCAAACCGAGCACATGTCTTTTGGTTATTTCTGTCACTAGGTGGCTGTCTCATTGACGTTTACCCCATATTTTTTCATTGAATCACAATGCACACGTACATGTTTTAGAACATGAAGTTAAGGTTTCATGTCATGAATAATAAAGTAAAAAAAAAAGCAAAAATGAGACTCAAAGAACAAAATAGAAAAAGACGAAATGATCTGATTTTCAAAAAATGACCTGTTTGGTCGCTCGTAATCGATTGTCTACAAATATAGTTCCTGTCATTTGTAATGAATGTAAACTTTAATATCTGTGGTTTTTTTTCATATCAAATTTTTTGGTTAAAATTATTAGTTATGTTATTTCTTTTATACTGGACTTTAAGATATTTTGTATTATGCTTTAGAACATTAGGGCATTGTGGGACTATGTGTCAAAGGTGTATGAAGAGCAACTCGTTCTATAAAAGCCGTGACTGGTTGCATGTGTCTTGTGACATCATTTCATGTCTAAGCAGTTCCGAATAAGTAAATTCTTGAGTATACGCCAAGACGAGCATCAGATTTTCAACGTTTGTTTCATTTTGTAGACTATGTACCTCAAATATTTTAACTGAAAAAAAAATGTCTTCATTGGGAACTGTCGAGCTGAAACCTACACTCTTTAGGTTAGCAGGGACAGTACTCTGTTTTTTAATTTTGTCATTTTTGCGCATGGGATCGTTAAAAACACTGTCAATGGTTCAAAGTATTGCTTGTCAAAGACATGTCTACTAAGTTAGCGAATGCTGCATTCGAATAGGGACTGCTCTATTCATTCTCAGAAATTTTGCAATCTTTTGAAATAGAAATTACCCTTTTCTGTTTAAAATAGATATTCTACATTATAAAGTGTCGACATTAAGTTAGTAATGGAACTTGAATAACTTTGAAAAGTTTAATTTGTTTTAAGCCTTAAACAAAACGTTGCCACATATGTAATATGATGGACACACCAACCTTTAAAGACAGGCCCCTTCAATGTTGCCTTATCCTTGGAAATCTTGAACATCTTCTCATTATCTATTGCTTTCCCCTTAAATAGCTGCCAACAATTTAAATTGTTCTGCTTTAAAACTCATCTATTCTTCTAGTTATTCAAAAATTATTAGAAGTTAAGCTTGTTCATGTCCAGCGGCACATATTACAGTGTTATCCGGGTTCACCATTATACGATGCGGGAAAATTGCTATTGTCAAATTCAATTTCAAATAAATAGATTCGTGTTTAACAAAACTATGATATGTGTGTGAAACGTCTAAGATATACAATGATTGATGTATTCATTGTTGGTCTTTAACGCCACTTTTATCATTATTTGCTATGTCTTGGCGCACAGCTTTTTTGTGTGTAGAAAGCTGGGACGCCCGGAGAGAACCACTGACCTTCGACAAGGAAACTGTCAATCTTAGTCAATTAAGATTGGAGTCGAACCAAGCTACCTACCACGTGTAGAGTTCGAACTCTGAGATAAGCAATGAAGCAGTAATTTTCACCAATGAAAGAAACTTGTTTCTCACTTTATCCAGTTTTCGTTTGGTATATAGTTTTATTTTCTATTATTCAAATTGAAGAAACCAAGACGTTTTAAAAACGAATTGAAGAAAAAAGGTAGCCAAGTGCATAGTTCTTTCAAACATATTATTTTATCGCTGAGATGCTGTCTCGTCATGCCAAGAAATTGCCTCCGTTGAAATTTTGCAAACATCCCATAGAGCAAATTACATGGATGATTAATATTGACCATTTGGTATATGGCCGTGTTCTAAGCGACACATACATGCAGGTCATAAATTAATTTGTTGAATGAAATCAAATCTTTAACAACTAATAGGTGCCGTAGGAGGTCCACCGGAATTTTTAGAGAGGATTTCTTGGCATGTAACAGATAGAAAACTCAGTGTTAGAATTTATAGAACAGACAAGGGGCAGTGGCAAATATTTCATGTATATTATGAACACAGAGAAGATTACCCCGGCACCCTTTGTAAAAAAAAAAACCTTCTTTTTCTTCTATGTGCCTTCGGACTTTATGTTTCGAATTGTAGTTTCACTTTCCATATTCGGTATTCATTCTAATGTAAGCTCCACGTGGCAAAAATCACGTGATGCAAGAATGTAGTATCTTGGAGTTAGGCTATTTCTTTCTTTTCGTGCGGGTACTCCAAGCAGACAACATGCATTTATATAACGGCACTGTAGATTTTCTTATTGAATAAAGAAAGTTCCCGGTCCGGTACATGAATAGATTGGTTAGAAAGCAAGGTTTTAATTTTGATTACATTGGAAAGCCTTATTTGAGGGTTGAAATTGGAGAGCACAAAAAAAAAAGAAAGGGGGTGGGGTTGTTCCACAGGGAATATTATTATCATATGAACTCAACATTTGAAAGGTTTTTTTTTTATTTAATAAAAAGAGAGAAAAACAAATGTAAGACAAATTGTGAATGGTCTTTCTTACTTTCTCCTATGAGGGAATCTCGCATATATCTGGTTTACCGTCAAACCGAGCACATGTCTTTTGGTTATTTCTGTCACTAGGTGGCTGTCTCATTGACGTTTACCCCATATTTTTTCATTGAATCACAATGCACACGTACATGTTTTAGAACATGAAGTTAAGGTTTCATGTCATGAATAATAAAGTAAAAAAAAAGCAAAAATGAGACTCAAAGAACAAAATAGAAAAAGACGAAATGATCTGATTTTCAAAAAATGACCTGTTTGGTCGCTCGTAATCGATTGTCTACAAATATAGTTCCTGTCATTTGTAATGAATGTAAACTTTAATATCTGTGGTTTTTTTTCATATCAAATTTTTTGGTTAAAATTATTAGTTATGTTATTTCTTTTATACTGGACTTTAAGATATTTTGTATTATGCTTTAGAACATTAGGGCATTGTGGGACTATGTGTCAAAGGTGTATGAAGAGCAACTCGTTCTATAAAAGCCGTGACTGGTTGCATGTGTCTTGTGACATCATTTCATGTCTAAGCAGTTCCGAATAAGTAAATTCTTGAGTATACGCCAAGACGAGCATCAGATTTTCAACGTTTGTTTCATTTTGTAGACTATGTACCTCAAATATTTTAACTGAAAAAAAAATGTCTTCATTGGGAACTGTCGAGCTGAAACCTACACTCTTTAGGTTAGCAGGGACAGTACTCTGTTTTTTAATTTTGTCATTTTTGCGCATGGGATCGTTAAAAACACTGTCAATGGTTCAAAGTATTGCTTGTCAAAGACATGTCTACTAAGTTAGCGAATGCTGCATTCGAATAGGGACTGCTCTATTCATTCTCAGAAATTTTGCAATCTTTTGAAATAGAAATTACCCTTTTCTGTTTAAAATAGATATTCTACATTATAAAGTGTCGACATTAAGTTAGTAATGGAACTTGAATAACTTTGAAAAGTTTAATTTGTTTTAAGCCTTAAACAAAACGTTGCCACATATGTAATATGATGGACACACCAACCTTTAAAGACAGGCCCCTTCAATGTTGCCTTATCCTTGGAAATCTTGAACATCTTCTCATTATCTATTGCTTTCCCCTTAAATAGCTGCCAACAATTTAAATTGTTCTGCTTTAAAACTCATCTATTCTTCTAGTTATTCAAAAATTATTAGAAGTTAAGCTTGTTCATGTCCAGCGGCACATATTACAGTGTTATCCGGGTTCACCATTATACGATGCGGGAAAATTGCTATTGTCAAATTCAATTTCAAATAAATAGATTCGTGTTTAACAAAACTATGATATGTGTGTGAAACGTCTAAGATATACAATGATTGATGTATTCATTGTTGGTCTTTAACGCCACTTTTATCATTATTTGCTATGTCTTGGCGCACAGCTTTTTTGTGTGTAGAAAGCTGGGACGCCCGGAGAGAACCACTGACCTTCGACAAGGAAACTGTCAATCTTAGTCAATTAAGATTGGAGTCGAACCAAGCTACCTACCACGTGTAGAGTTCGAACTCTGAGATAAGCAATGAAGCAGTAATTTTCACCAATGAAAGAAACTTGTTTCTCACTTTATCCAGTTTTCGTTTGGTATATAGTTTTATTTTCTATTATTCAAATTGAAGAAACCAAGACGTTTTAAAAACGAATTGAAGAAAAAAGGTAGCCAAGTGCATAGTTCTTTCAAACATATTATTTTATCGCTGAGATGCTGTCTCGTCATGCCAAGAAATTGCCTCCGTTGAAATTTTGCAAACATCCCATAGAGCAAATTACATGGATGATTAATATTGACCATTTGGTATATGGCCGTGTTCTAAGCGACACATACATGCAGGTCATAAATTAATTTGTTGAATGAAATCAAATCTTTAACAACTAATAGGTGCCGTAGGAGGTCCACCGGAATTTTTAGAGAGGATTTCTTGGCATGTAACAGATAGAAAACTCAGTGTTAGAATTTATAGAACAGACAAGGGGCAGTGGCAAATATTTCATGTATATTATGAACACAGAGAAGATTACCCCGGCACCCTTTGTAAAAAAAAAAACCTTCTTTTTCTTCTATGTGCCTTCGGACTTTATGTTTCGAATTGTAGTTTCACTTTCCATATTCGGTATTCATTCTAATGTAAGCTCCACGTGGCAAAAATCACGTGATGCAAGAATGTAGTATCTTGGAGTTAGGCTATTTCTTTCTTTTCGTGCGGGTACTCCAAGCAGACAACATGCATTTATATAACGGCACTGTAGATTTTCTTATTGAATAAAGAAAGTTCCCGGTCCGGTACATGAATAGATTGGTTAGAAAGCAAGGTTTTAATTTTGATTACATTGGAAAGCCTTATTTGAGGGTTGAAATTGGAGAGCACAAAAAAAAAAGAAAGGGGGTGGGGTTGTTCCACATGGAATATTATTATCATATGAACTCAACATTTGAAAGGTTTTTTTTTTTATTTAATAAAAAGAGAGAAAAACAAATGTAAGACAAATTGTGAATGGTCTTTCTTACTTTCTCCTGTGAGGGAATCTCGCATATATCTGGTTTACCGTCAAACCGAGCACATGTCTTTTGGTTATTTCTGTCACTAGGTGGCTGTCTCATTGACGTTTACCCCATATTTTTTCATTGAATCACAATGCACACGTACATGTTTAAGAACATGAAGTTAAGGTTTCATGTCATGAATAATAAAGTAAAAAAAAAGCAAAAATGAGACTCAAAGAACAAAATAGAAAAAGACGAAATGATCTGATTTTCAAAAAATGACCTGTTTGGTCGCTCGTAATCGATTGTCTACAAATATAGTTCCTGTCATTTGTAATGAATGTAAACTTTAATATCTGTGGTTTTTTTTCATATCAAATTTTTTGGTTAAAATTATTAGTTATGTTATTTCTTTTATACTGGACTTCAAGATATTTTGTATTATGCTTTAGAACATTAGGGCATTGTGGGACTATGTGTCAAAGGTGTATGAAGAGCAACTCGTTCTATAAAAGCCGTGACTGGTTGCATGTGTCTTGTGACATCATTTCATGTCTAAGCAGTTCCGAATAAGTAAATTCTTGAGTATACGCCAAGACGAGCATCAGATTTTCAACGTTTGTTTCATTTTGTAGACTATGTACCTCAAATATTTTAACTGAAAAAAAAATGTCTTCATTGGGAACTGTCGAGCTGAAACCTACACTCTTTAGGTTAGCAGGGACAGTACTCTGTTTTTTAATTTTGTCATTTTTGCGCATGGGATCGTTAAAAACACTGTCAATGGTTCAAAGTATTGCTTGTCAAAGACATGTCTACTAAGTTAGCGAATGCTGCATTCGAATAGGGACTGCTCTATTCATTCTCAGAAATTTTGCAATCTTTTGAAATAGAAATTACCCTTTTCTGTTTAAAATAGATATTCTACATTATAAAGTGTCGACATTAAGTTAGTAATGGAACTTGAATAACTTTGAAAAGTTTAATTTGTTTTAAGCCTTAAACAAAACGTTGCCACATATGTAATATGATGGACACACCAACCTTTAAAGACAGGCCCCTTCAATGTTGCCTTATCCTTGGAAATCTTGAACATCTTCTCATTATCTATTGCTTTCCCCTTAAATAGCTGCCAACAATTTAAATTGTTCTGCTTTAAAACTCATCTATTCTTCTAGTTATTCAAAAATTATTAGAAGTTAAGCTTGTTCATGTCCAGCGGCACATATTACAGTGTTATCCGGGTTCACCATTATACGATGCGGGAAAATTGCTATTGTCAAATTCAATTTCAAATAAATAGATTCGTGTTTAACAAAACTATGATATGTGTGTGAAACGTCTAAGATATACAATGATTGATGTATTCATTGTTGGTCTTTAACGCCACTTTTATCATTATTTGCTATGTCTTGGCGCACAGCTTTTTTGTGTGTAGAAAGCTGGGACGCCCGGAGAGAACCACTGACCTTCGACAAGGAAACTGTCAATCTTAGTCAATTAAGATTGGAGTCGAACCAAGCTACCTACCACGTGTAGAGTTCGAACTCTGAGATAAGCAATGAAGCAGTAATTTTCACCAATGAAAGAAACTTGTTTCTCACTTTATCCAGTTTTCGTTTGGTATATAGTTTTATTTTCTATTATTCAAATTGAAGAAACCAAGACGTTTTAAAAACGAATTGAAGAAAAAAGGTAGCCAAGTGCATAGTTCTTTCAAACATATTATTTTATCGCTGAGATGCTGTCTCGTCATGCCAAGAAATTGCCTCCGTTGAAATTTTGCAAACATCCCATAGAGCAAATTACATGGATGATTAATATTGACCATTTGGTATATGGCCGTGTTCTAAGCGACACATACATGCAGGTCATAAATTAATTTGTTGAATGAAATCAAATCTTTAACAACTAATAGGTGCCGTAGGAGGTCCACCGGAATTTTTAGAGAGGATTTCTTGGCATGTAACAGATAGAAAACTCAGTGTTAGAATTTATAGAACAGACAAGGGGCAGTGGCAAATATTTCATGTATATTATGAACACAGAGAAGATTACCCCGGCACCCTTTGTAAAAAAAAAAACCTTCTTTTTCTTCTATGTGCCTTCGGACTTTATGTTTCGAATTGTAGTTTCACTTTCCATATTCGGTATTCATTCTAATGTAAGCTCCACGTGGCAAAAATCACGTGATGCAAGAATGTAGTATCTTGGAGTTAGGCTATTTCTTTCTTTTCGTGCGGGTACTCCAAGCAGACAACATGCATTTATATAACGGCACTGTAGATTTTCTTATTGAATAAAGAAAGTTCCCGGTCCGGTACATGAATAGATTGGTTAGAAAGCAAGGTTTTAATTTTGATTACATTGGAAAGCCTTATTTGAGGGTTGAAATTGGAGAGCACAAAAAAAAAAAGAAAGGGGGTGGGGTTGTTCCACAGGGAATATTATTATCATATGAACTCAACATTTGAAAGGTTTTTTTTTTATTTAATAAAAAGAGAGAAAAACAAATGTAAGACAAATTGTGAATGGTCTTTCTTACTTTCTCCTATGAGGGAATCTCGCATATATCTGGTTTACCGTCAAACCGAGCACATGTCTTTTGGTTATTTCTGTCACTAGGTGGCTGTCTCATTGACGTTTACCCCATATTTTTTCATTGAATCACAATGCACACGTACATGTTTTAGAACATGAAGTTAAGGTTTCATGTCATGAATAATAAAGTAAAAAAAAAGCAAAAATGAGACTCAAAGAACAAAATAGAAAAAGACGAAATGATCTGATTTTCAAAAAATGACCTGTTTGGTCGCTCGTAATCGATTGTCTACAAATATAGTTCCTGTCATTTGTAATGAATGTAAACTTTAATATCTGTGGTTTTTTTTCATATCAAATTTTTTGGTTAAAATTATTAGTTATGTTATTTCTTTTATACTGGACTTCAAGATATTTTGTATTATGCTTTAGAACATTAGGGCATTGTGGGACTATGTGTCAAAGGTGTATGAAGAGCAACTCGTTCTATAAAAGCCGTGACTGGTTGCATGTGTCTTGTGACATCATTTCATGTCTAAGCAGTTCCGAATAAGTAAATTCTTGAGTATACGCCAAGACGAGCATCAGATTTTCAACGTTTGTTTCATTTTGTAGACTATGTACCTCAAATATTTTAACTGAAAAAAAAATGTCTTCATTGGGAACTGTCGAGCTGAAACCTACACTCTTTAGGTTAGCAGGGACAGTACTCTGTTTTTTAATTTTGTCATTTTTGCGCATGGGATCGTTAAAAACACTGTCAATGGTTCAAAGTATTGCTTGTCAAAGACATGTCTACTAAGTTAGCGAATGCTGCATTCGAATAGGGACTGCTCTATTCATTCTCAGAAATTTTGCAATCTTTTGAAATAGAAATTACCCTTTTCTGTTTAAAATAGATATTCTACATTATAAAGTGTCGACATTAAGTTAGTAATGGAACTTGAATAACTTTGAAAAGTTTAATTTGTTTTAAGCCTTAAACAAAACGTTGCCACATATGTAATATGATGGACACACCAACCTTTAAAGACAGGCCCCTTCAATGTTGCCTTATCCTTGGAAATCTTGAACATCTTCTCATTATCTATTGCTTTCCCCTTAAATAGCTGCCAACAATTTAAATTGTTCTGCTTTAAAACTCATCTATTCTTCTAGTTATTCAAAAATTATTAGAAGTTAAGCTTGTTCATGTCCAGCGGCACATATTACAGTGTTATCCGGGTTCACCATTATACGATGCGGGAAAATTGCTATTGTCAAATTCAATTTCAAATAAATAGATTCGTGTTTAACAAAACTATGATATGTGTGTGAAACGTCTAAGATATACAATGATTGATGTATTCATTGTTGGTCTTTAACGCCACTTTTATCATTATTTGCTATGTCTTGGCGCACAGCTTTTTTGTGTGTAGAAAGCTGGGACGCCCGGAGAGAACCACTGACCTTCGACAAGGAAACTGTCAATCTTAGTCAATTAAGATTGGAGTCGAACCAAGCTACCTACCACGTGTAGAGTTCGAACTCTGAGATAAGCAATGAAGCAGTAATTTTCACCAATGAAAGAAACTTGTTTCTCACTTTATCCAGTTTTCGTTTGGTATATAGTTTTATTTTCTATTATTCAAATTGAAGAAACCAAGACGTTTTAAAAACGAATTGAAGAAAAAAGGTAGCCAAGTGCATAGTTCTTTCAAACATATTATTTTATCGCTGAGATGCTGTCTCGTCATGCCAAGAAATTGCCTCCGTTGAAATTTTGCAAACATCCCATAGAGCAAATTACATGGATGATTAATATTGACCATTTGGTATATGGCCGTGTTCTAAGCGACACATACATGCAGGTCATAAATTAATTTGTTGAATGAAATCAAATCTTTAACAACTAATAGGTGCCGTAGGAGGTCCACCGGAATTTTTAGAGAGGATTTCTTGGCATGTAACAGATAGAAAACTCAGTGTTAGAATTTATAGAACAGACAAGGGGCAGTGGCAAATATTTCATGTATATTATGAACACAGAGAAGATTACCCCGGCACCCTTTGTAAAAAAAAAAACCTTCTTTTTCTTCTATGTGCCTTCGGACTTTATGTTTCGAATTGTAGTTTCACTTTCCATATTCGGTATTCATTCTAATGTAAGCTCCACGTGGCAAAAATCACGTGATGCAAGAATGTAGTATCTTGGAGTTAGGCTATTTCTTTCTTTTCGTGCGGGTACTCCAAGCAGACAACATGCATTTATATAACGGCACTGTAGATTTTCTTATTGAATAAAGAAAGTTCCCGGTCCGGTACATGAATAGATTGGTTAGAAAGCAAGGTTTTAATTTTGATTACATTGGAAAGCCTTATTTGAGGGTTGAAATTGGAGAGCACAAAAAAAAAAAGAAAGGGGGTGGGGTTGTTCCACAGGGAATATTATTATCATATGAACTCAACATTTGAAAGGTTTTTTTTTTATTTAATAAAAAGAGAGAAAAACAAATGTAAGACAAATTGTGAATGGTCTTTCTTACTTTCTCCTATGAGGGAATCTCGCATATATCTGGTTTACCGTCAAACCGAGCACATGTCTTTTGGTTATTTCTGTCACTAGGTGGCTGTCTCATTGACGTTTACCCCATATTTTTTCATTGAATCACAATGCACACGTACATGTTTTAGAACATGAAGTTAAGGTTTCATGTCATGAATAATAAAGTAAAAAAAAAGCAAAAATGAGACTCAAAGAACAAAATAGAAAAAGACGAAATGATCTGATTTTCAAAAAATGACCTGTTTGGTCGCTCGTAATCGATTGTCTACAAATATAGTTCCTGTCATTTGTAATGAATGTAAACTTTAATATCTGTGGTTTTTTTTCATATCAAATTTTTTGGTTAAAATTATTAGTTATGTTATTTCTTTTATACTGGACTTTAAGATATTTTGTATTATGCTTTAGAACATTAGGGCATTGTGGGACTATGTGTCAAAGGTGTATGAAGAGCAACTCGTTCTATAAAAGCCGTGACTGGTTGCATGTGTCTTGTGACATCATTTCATGTCTAAGCAGTTCCGAATAAGTAAATTCTTGAGTATACGCCAAGACGAGCATCAGATTTTCAACGTTTGTTTCATTTTGTAGACTATGTACCTCAAATATTTTAACTGAAAAAAAAATGTCTTCATTGGGAACTGTCGAGCTGAAACCTACACTCTTTAGGTTAGCAGGGACAGTACTCTGTTTTTTAATTTTGTCATTTTTGCGCATGGGATCGTTAAAAACACTGTCAATGGTTCAAAGTATTGCTTGTCAAAGACATGTCTACTAAGTTAGCGAATGCTGCATTCGAATAGGGACTGCTCTATTCATTCTCAGAAATTTTGCAATCTTTTGAAATAGAAATTACCCTTTTCTGTTTAAAATAGATATTCTACATTATAAAGTGTCGACATTAAGTTAGTAATGGAACTTGAATAACTTTGAAAAGTTTAATTTGTTTTAAGCCTTAAACAAAACGTTGCCACATATGTAATATGATGGACACACCAACCTTTAAAGACAGGCCCCTTCAATGTTGCCTTATCCTTGGAAATCTTGAACATCTTCTCATTATCTATTGCTTTCCCCTTAAATAGCTGCCAACAATTTAAATTGTTCTGCTTTAAAACTCATCTATTCTTCTAGTTATTCAAAAATTATTAGAAGTTAAGCTTGTTCATGTCCAGCGGCACATATTACAGTGTTATCCGGGTTCACCATTATACGATGCGGGAAAATTGCTATTGTCAAATTCAATTTCAAATAAATAGATTCGTGTTTAACAAAACTATGATATGTGTGTGAAACGTCTAAGATATACAATGATTGATGTATTCATTGTTGGTCTTTAACGCCACTTTTATCATTATTTGCTATGTCTTGGCGCACAGCTTTTTTGTGTGTAGAAAGCTGGGACGCCCGGAGAGAACCACTGACCTTCGACAAGGAAACTGTCAATCTTAGTCAATTAAGATTGGAGTCGAACCAAGCTACCTACCACGTGTAGAGTTCGAACTCTGAGATAAGCAATGAAGCAGTAATTTTCACCAATGAAAGAAACTTGTTTCTCACTTTATCCAGTTTTCGTTTGGTATATAGTTTTATTTTCTATTATTCAAATTGAAGAAACCAAGACGTTTTAAAAACGAATTGAAGAAAAAAGGTAGCCAAGTGCATAGTTCTTTCAAACATATTATTTTATCGCTGAGATGCTGTCTCGTCATGCCAAGAAATTGCCTCCGTTGAAATTTTGCAAACATCCCATAGAGCAAATTACATGGATGATTAATATTGACCATTTGGTATATGGCCGTGTTCTAAGCGACACATACATGCAGGTCATAAATTAATTTGTTGAATGAAATCAAATCTTTAACAACTAATAGGTGCCGTAGGAGGTCCACCGGAATTTTTAGAGAGGATTTCATGGCATGTAACAGATAGAAAACTCAGTGTTAGAATTTATAGAACAGACAAGGGGCAGTGGCAAATATTTCATGTATATTATGAACACAGAGAAGATTACCCCGGCACCCTTTGTAAAAAAAAAAACCTTCTTTTTCTTCTATGTGCCTTCGGACTTTATGTTTCGAATTGTAGTTTCACTTTCCATATTCGGTATTCATTCTAATGTAAGCTCCACGTGGCAAAAATCACGTGATGCAAGAATGTAGTATCTTGGAGTTAGGCTATTTCTTTCTTTTCGTGCGGGTACTCCAAGCAGACAACATGCATTTATATAACGGCACTGTAGATTTTCTTATTGAATAAAGAAAGTTCCCGGTCCGGTACATGAATAGATTGGTTAGAAAGCAAGGTTTTAATTTTGATTACATTGGAAAGCCTTATTTGAGGGTTGAAATTGGAGAGCACAAAAAAAAAAAGAAAGGGGGTGGGGTTGTTCCACATGGAATATTATTATCATATGAACTCAACATTTGAAAGGTTTTTTTTTTTATTTAATAAAAAGAGAGAAAAACAAATGTAAGACAAATTGTGAATGGTCTTTCTTACTTTCTCCTGTGAGGGAATCTCGCATATATCTGGTTTACCGTCAAACCGAGCACATGTCTTTTGGTTATTTCTGTCACTAGGTGGCTGTCTCATTGACGTTTACCCCATATTTTTTCATTGAATCACAATGCACACGTACATGTTTAAGAACATGAAGTTAAGGTTTCATGTCATGAATAATAAAGTAAAAAAAAAGCAAAAATGAGACTCAAAGAACAAAATAGAAAAAGACGAAATGATCTGATTTTCAAAAAATGACCTGTTTGGTCGCTCGTAATCGATTGTCTACAAATATAGTTCCTGTCATTTGTAATGAATGTAAACTTTAATATCTGTGGTTTTTTTTCATATCAAATTTTTTGGTTAAAATTATTAGTTATGTTATTTCTTTTATACTGGACTTCAAGATATTTTGTATTATGCTTTAGAACATTAGGGCATTGTGGGACTATGTGTCAAAGGTGTATGAAGAGCAACTCGTTCTATAAAAGCCGTGACTGGTTGCATGTGTCTTGTGACATCATTTCATGTCTAAGCAGTTCCGAATAAGTAAATTCTTGAGTATACGCCAAGACGAGCATCAGATTTTCAACGTTTGTTTCATTTTGTAGACTATGTACCTCAAATATTTTAACTGAAAAAAAAATGTCTTCATTGGGAACTGTCGAGCTGAAACCTACACTCTTTAGGTTAGCAGGGACAGTACTCTGTTTTTTAATTTTGTCATTTTTGCGCATGGGATCGTTAAAAACACTGTCAATGGTTCAAAGTATTGCTTGTCAAAGACATGTCTACTAAGTTAGCGAATGCTGCATTCGAATAGGGACTGCTCTATTCATTCTCAGAAATTTTGCAATCTTTTGAAATAGAAATTACCCTTTTCTGTTTAAAATAGATATTCTACATTATAAAGTGTCGACATTAAGTTAGTAATGGAACTTGAATAACTTTGAAAAGTTTAATTTGTTTTAAGCCTTAAACAAAACGTTGCCACATATGTAATATGATGGACACACCAACCTTTAAAGACAGGCCCCTTCAATGTTGCCTTATCCTTGGAAATCTTGAACATCTTCTCATTATCTATTGCTTTCCCCTTAAATAGCTGACAAAAATTTAAATTGTTCTGCTTTAAAACTCATCTATTCTTCTAGTTATTCAAAAATTATTAGATGTTAAGCTTGTTCATGTCCAGCGGCACATATTACAGTGTTATCCGGGTTCACCATTATACGATGCGGGAAAATTGCTATTGTCAAATTCAATTTCAAATAAATAGATTCGTGTTTAACAAAACTATGATATGTGTGTGAAACGTCTAAGATATACAATGATTGATGTATTCATTGTTGGTCTTTAACGCCACTTTTATCATTATTTGCTATGTCTTGGCGCACAGCTTTTTTGTGTGTAGAAAGCTGGGACGCCCGGAGAGAACCACTGACCTTCGACAAGGAAACTGTCAATCTTAGTCAATTAAGATTGGAGTCGAACCAAGCTACCTACCACGTGTAGAGTTCGAACTCTGAGATAAGCAATGAAGCAGTAATTTTCACCAATGAAAGAAACTTGTTTCTCACTTTATCCAGTTTTCGTTTGGTATATAGTTTTATTTTCTATTATTCAAATTGAAGAAACCAAGACGTTTTAAAAACGAATTGAAGAAAAAAGGTAGCCAAGTGCATAGTTCTTTCAAACATATTATTTTATCGCTGAGATGCTGTCTCGTCATGCCAAGAAATTGCCTCCGTTGAAATTTTGCAAACATCCCATAGAGCAAATAACATGGATGATTAATATTGACCATTTGGTATATGGCCGTGTTCTAAGCGACACATACATGCAGGTCATAAATTAATTTGTTGAATGAAATCAAATCTTTAACAACTAATAGGTGCCGTAGGAGGTCCACCGGAATTTTTAGAGAGGATTTCATGGCATGTAACAGATAGAAAACTCAGTGTTAGAATTTATAGAACAGACAAGGGGCAGTGGCAAATATTTCATGTATATTATGAACACAGAGAAGATTACCCCGGCACCCTTTGTAAAAAAAAAAACCTTCTTTTTCTTCTATGTGCCTTCGGACTTTATGTTTCGAATTGTAGTTTCACTTTCCATATTCGGTATTCATTCTAATGTAAGCTCCACGTGGCAAAAATCACGTGATGCAAGAATGTAGTATCTTGGAGTTAGGCTATTTCTTTCTTTTCGTGCGGGGACTCCAAGCAGACAACATGCATTTATATAACGGCACTGTAGATTTTCTTATTGAATAAAGAAAGTTCCCGGTCCGGTACATGAATAGATTGGTTAGAAAGCAAGGTTTTAATTTTGATTACATTGGAAAGCCTTATTTGAGGGTTGAAATTGGAGAGCACAAAAAAAAAAAAGAAAGGGGGTGGGGTTGTTCCACAGGGAATATTATTATCATATGAACTCAACATTTGAAAGGTTTTTTTTTTTTATTTAATAAAAAGAGAGAAAAACAAATGTAAGACAAATTGTGAATGGTCTTTCTTACTTTCTCCTGTGAGGGAATCTCGCATATATCTGGTTTACCGTCAAACCGAGCACATGTCTTTTGGTTATTTCTGTCACTAGGTGGCTGTCTCATTGACGTTTACCCCATATTTTTTCATTGAATCACAATGCACACGTACATGTTTTAGAACATGAAGTTAAGGTTTCATGTCATGAATAATAAAGTAAAAAAAAAAAGCAAAAATGAGACTCAAAGAACAAAATAGAAAAAGACGAAATGATCTGATTTTCAAAAAATGACCTGTTTGGTCGCTCGTAATCGATTGTCTACAAATATAGTTCCTGTCATTTGTAATGAATGTAAACTTTAATATCTGTGGTTTTTTTTCATATCAAATTTTTTGGTTAAAATTATTAGTTATGTTATTTCTTTTATACTGGACTTTAAGATATTTTGTATTATGCTTTAGAACATTAGGGCATTGTGGGACTATGTGTCAAAGGTGTATGAAGAGCAACTCGTTCTATAAAAGCCGTGACTGGTTGCATGTGTCTTGTGACATCATTTCATGTCTAAGCAGTTCCGAATAAGTAAATTCTTGAGTATACGCCAAGACGAGCATCAGATTTTCAACGTTTGTTTCATTTTGTAGACTATGTACCTCAAATATTTTAACTGAAAAAAAAATGTCTTCATTGGGAACTGTCGAGCTGAAACCTACACTCTTTAGGTTAGCAGGGACAGTACTCTGTTTTTTAATTTTGTCATTTTTTCGCATGGGATCGTTAAAAACACTGTCAATGGTTCAAAGTATTGCTTGTCAAAGACATGTCTACTAAGTTAGCGAATGCTGCATTCGAATAGGGACTGCTCTATTCATTCTCAGAAATTTTGCAATCTTTTGAAATAGAAATTACCCTTTTCTGTTTAAAATAGATATTCTACATTATAAAGTGTCGACATTAAGTTAGTAATGGAACTTGAATAACTTTGAAAAGTTTAATTTGTTTTAAGCCTTAAACAAAAGGTTGCCACATATGTAATATGATGGACACACCAACCTTTAAAGACAGGCCCCTTCAATGTTGCCTTATCCTTGGAAATCTTGAACATCTTCTCATTATCTATTGCTTTCCCCTTAAATAGCTGACAAAAATTTAAATTGTTCTGCTTTAAAACTCATCTATTCTTCTAGTTATTCAAAAATTATTAGAAGTTAAGCTTGTTCATGTCCAGCGGCACATATTACAGTGTTATCCGGGTTCACCATTATACGATGCGGGAAAATTGCTATTGTCAAATTCAATTTCAAATAAATAGATTCGTGTTTAACAAAACTATGATATGTGTGTGAAACGTCTAAGATATACAATGATTGATGTATTCATTGTTGGTCTTTAACGCCACTTTTATCATTATTTGCTATGTCTTGGCGCACAGCTTTTTTGTGTTTAGAAAGCTGGGACGCCCGGAGAGAACCACTGACCTTCGACAAGGAAACTGTCAATCTTAGTCAATTAAGATTGGAGTCGAACCAAGCTACCTACCACGTGTAGAGTTCGAACTCTGAGATAAGCAATGAAGCAGTAATTTTCACCAATGAAAGAAACTTGTTTCTCACTTTATCCAGTTTTCGTTTGGTATATAGTTTTATTTTCTATTATTCAAATTGAAGAAACCAAGACGTTTTAAAAACGAATTGAAGAAAAAAGGTAGCCAAGTGCATAGTTCTTTCAAACATATTATTTTATCGCTGAGATGCTGTCTCGTCATGCCAAGAAATTGCCTCCGTTGAAATTTTGCAAACATCCCATAGAGCAAATTACATGGATGATTAATATTGACCATTTGGTATATGGCCGTGTTCTAAGCGACACATACATGCAGGTCATAAATTAATTTGTTGAATGAAATCAAATCTTTAACAACTAATAGGTGCCGTAGGAGGTCCACCGGAATTTTTAGAGAGGATTTCTTGGCATGTAACAGATAGAAAACTCAGTGTTAGAATTTATAGAACAGACAAGGGGCAGTGGCAAATATTTCATGTATATTATGAACACAGAGAAGATTACCCCGGCACCCTTTGTAAAAAAAAAAACCTTCTTTTTCTTCTATGTGCCTTCGGACTTTATGTTTCGAATTGTAGTTTCACTTTCCATATTCGGTATTCATTCTAATGTAAGCTCCACGTGGCAAAAATCACGTGATGCAAGAATGTAGTATCTTGGAGTTAGGCTATTTCTTTCTTTTCGTGCGGGGACTCCAAGCAGACAACATGCATTTATATAACGGCACTGTAGATTTTCTTATTGAATAAAGAAAGTTCCCGGTCCGGTACATGAATAGATTGGTTAGAAAGCAAGGTTTTAATTTTGATTACATTGGAAAGCCTTATTTGAGGGTTGAAATTGGAGAGCACAAAAAAAAAAGAAAGGGGGTGGGGTTGTTCCACAGGGAATATTATTATCATATGAACTCAACATTTGAAAGGTTTTTTTTTTATTTAATAAAAAGAGAGAAAAACAAATGTAAGACAAATTGTGAATGGTCTTTCTTACTTTCTCCTGTGAGGGAATCTCGCATATATCTGGTTTACCGTCAAACCGAGCACATGTCTTTTGGTTATTTCTGTCACTAGGTGGCTGTCTCATTGACGTTTACCCCATATTTTTTCATTGAATCACAATGCACACGTACATGTTTTAGAACATGAAGTTAAGGTTTCATGTCATGAATAATAAAGTAAAAAAAAAGCAAAAATGAGACTCAAAGAACAAAATAGAAAAAGACGAAATGATCTGATTTTCAAAAAATGACCTGTTTGGTCGCTCGTAATCGATTGTCTACAAATATAGTTCCTGTCATTTGTAATGAATGTAAACTTTAATATCTGTGGTTTTTTTTCATATCAAATTTTTTGGTTAAAATTATTAGTTATGTTATTTCTTTTATACTGGACTTTAAGATATTTTGTATTATGCTTTAGAACATTAGGGCATTGTGGGACTATGTGTCAAAGGTGTATGAAGAGCAACTCGTTCTATAAAAGCCGTGACTGGTTGCATGTGTCTTGTGACATCATTTCATGTCTAAGCAGTTCCGAATAAGTAAATTCTTGAGTATACGCCAAGACGAGCATCAGATTTTCAACGTTTGTTTCATTTTGTAGACTATGTACCTCAAATATTTTAACTGAAAAAAAAATGTCTTCATTGGGAACTGTCGAGCTGAAACCTACACTCTTTAGGTTAGCAGGGACAGTACTCTGTTTTTTAATTTTGTCATTTTTGCGCATGGGATCGTTAAAAACACTGTCAATGGTTCAAAGTATTGCTTGTCAAAGACATGTCTACTAAGTTAGCGAATGCTGCATTCGAATAGGGACTGCTCTATTCATTCTCAGAAATTTTGCAATCTTTTGAAATAGAAATTACCCTTTTCTGTTTAAAATAGATATTCTACATTATAAAGTGTCGACATTAAGTTAGTAATGGAACTTGAATAACTTTGAAAAGTTTAATTTGTTTTAAGCCTTAAACAAAAGGTTGCCACATATGTAATATGATGGACACACCAACCTTTAAAGACAGGCCCCTTCAATGTTGCCTTATCCTTGGAAATCTTGAACATCTTCTCATTATCTATTGCTTTCCCCTTAAATAGCTGACAAAAATTTAAATTGTTCTGCTTTAAAACTCATCTATTCTTCTAGTTATTCAAAAATTATTAGAAGTTAAGCTTGTTCATGTCCAGCGGCACATATTACAGTGTTATCCGGGTTCACCATTATACGATGCGGGAAAATTGCTATTGTCAAATTCAATTTCAAATAAATAGATTCGTGTTTAACAAAACTATGATATGTGTGTGAAACGTCTAAGATATACAATGATTGATGTATTCATTGTTGGTCTTTAACGCCACTTTTATCATTATTTGCTATGTCTTGGCGCACAGCTTTTTTGTGTTTAGAAAGCTGGGACGCCCGGAGAGAACCACTGACCTTCGACAAGGAAACTGTCAATCTTAGTCAATTAAGATTGGAGTCGAACCAAGCTACCTACCACGTGTAGAGTTCGAACTCTGAGATAAGCAATGAAGCAGTAATTTTCACCAATGAAAGAAACTTGTTTCTCACTTTATCCAGTTTTCGTTTGGTATATAGTTTTATTTTCTATTATTCAAATTGAAGAAACCAAGACGTTTTAAAAACGAATTGAAGAAAAAAGGTAGCCAAGTGCATAGTTCTTTCAAACATATTATTTTATCGCTGAGATGCTGTCTCGTCATGCCAAGAAATTGCCTCCGTTGAAATTTTGCAAACATCCCATAGAGCAAATTACATGGATGATTAATATTGACCATTTGGTATATGGCCGTGTTCTAAGCGACACATACATGCAGGTCATAAATTAATTTGTTGAATGAAATCAAATCTTTAACAACTAATAGGTGCCGTAGGAGGTCCACCGGAATTTTTAGAGAGGATTTCTTGGCATGTAACAGATAGAAAACTCAGTGTTAGAATTTATAGAACAGACAAGGGGCAGTGGCAAATATTTCATGTATATTATGAACACAGAGAAGATTACCCCGGCACCCTTTGTAAAAAAAAAGACCTTCTTTTTCTTCTATGTGCCTTCGGACTTTATGTTTCGAATTGTAGTTTCACTTTCCATATTCGGTATTCATTCTAATGTAAGCTCCACGTGGCAAAAATCACGTGATGCAAGAATGTAGTATCTTGGAGTTAGGCTATTTCTTTCTTTTCGTGCGGGGACTCCAAGCAGACAACATGCATTTATATAACGGCACTGTAGATTTTCTTATTGAATAAAGAAAGTTCCCGGTCCGGTACATGAATAGATTGGTTAGAAAGCAAGGTTTTAATTTTGATTACATTGGAAAGCCTTATTTGAGGGTTGAAATTGGAGAGCACAAAAAAAAAAGAAAGGGGGTGGGGTTGTTCCACAGGGAATATTATTATCATATGAACTCAACATTTGAAAGGTTTTTTTTTTTATTTAATAAAAAGAGAGAAAAACAAATGTAAGACAAATTGTGAATGGTCTTTCTTACTTTCTCCTGTGAGGGAATCTCGCATATATCTGGTTTACCGTCAAACCGAGCACATGTCTTTTGGTTATTTCTGTCACTAGGTGGCTGTCTCATTGACGTTTACCCCATATTTTTTCATTGAATCACAATGCACACGTACATGTTTTAGAACATGAAGTTAAGGTTTCATGTCATGAATAATAAAGTAAAAAAAAAAGCAAAAACGAGACTCAAAGAACAAAATAGAAAAAGACGAAATGATCTGATTTTCAAAAAATGACCTGTTTGGTCGCTCGTAATCGATTGTCTACAAATATAGTTCCTGTCATTTGTAATGAATGTAAACTTTAATATCTGTGGTTTTTTTTCATATCAAATTTTTTGGTTAAAATTATTAGTTATGTTATTTCTTTTATACTGGACTTTAAGATATTTTGTATTATGCTTTAGAACATTAGGGCATTGTGGGACTATGTGTCAAAGGTGTATGAAGAGCAACTCGTTCTATAAAAGCCGTGACTGGTTGCATGTGTCTTGTGACATCATTTCATGTCTAAGCAGTTCCGAATAAGTAAATTCTTGAGTATACGCCAAGACGAGCATCAGATTTTCAACGTTTGTTTCATTTTGTAGACTATGTACCTCAAATATTTTAACTGAAAAAAAAATGTCTTCATTGGGAACTGTCGAGCTGAAACCTACACTCTTTAGGTTAGCAGGGACAGTACTCTGTTTTTTAATTTTGTCATTTTTGCGCATGGGATCGTTAAAAACACTGTCAATGGTTCAAAGTATTGCTTGTCAAAGACATGTCTACTAAGTTAGCGAATGCTGCATTCGAATAGGGACTGCTCTATTCATTCTCAGAAATTTTGCAATCTTTTGAAATAGAAATTACCCTTTTCTGTTTAAAATAGATATTCTACATTATAAAGTGTCGACATTAAGTTAGTAATGGAACTTGAATAACTTTGAAAAGTTTAATTTGTTTTAAGCCTTAAACAAAAGGTTGCCACATATGTAATATGATGGACACACCAACCTTTAAAGACAGGCCCCTTCAATGTTGCCTTATCCTTGGAAATCTTGAACATCTTCTCATTATCTATTGCTTTCCCCTTAAATAGCTGACAAAAATTTAAATTGTTCTGCTTTAAAACTCATCTATTCTTCTAGTTATTCAAAAATTATTAGAAGTTAAGCTTGTTCATGTCCAGCGGCACATATTACAGTGTTATCCGGGTTCACCATTATACGATGCGGGAAAATTGCTATTGTCAAATTCAATTTCAAATAAATAGATTCGTGTTTAACAAAACTATGATATGTGTGTGAAACGTCTAAGATATACAATGATTGATGTATTCATTGTTGGTCTTTAACGCCACTTTTATCATTATTTGCTATGTCTTGGCGCACAGCTTTTTTGTGTTTAGAAAGCTGGGACGCCCGGAGAGAACCACTGACCTTCGACAAGGAAACTGTCAATCTTAGTCAATTAAGATTGGAGTCGAACCAAGCTACCTACCACGTGTAGAGTTCGAACTCTGAGATAAGCAATGAAGCAGTAATTTTCACCAATGAAAGAAACTTGTTTCTCACTTTATCCAGTTTTCGTTTGGTATATAGTTTTATTTTCTATTATTCAAATTGAAGAAACCAAGACGTTTTAAAAACGAATTGAAGAAAAAAGGTAGCCAAGTGCATAGTTCTTTCAAACATATTATTTTATCGCTGAGATGCTGTCTCGTCATGCCAAGAAATTGACTCCGTTGAAATTTTGCAAACATCCCATAGAGCAAATTACATGGATGATTAATATTGACCATTTGGTATATGGCCGTGTTCTAAGCGACACATACATGCAGGTCATAAATTAATTTGTTGAATGAAATCAAATCTTTAACAACTAATAGGTGCCGTAGGAGGTCCACCGGAATTTTTAGAGAGGATTTCTTGGCATGTAACAGATAGAAAACTCAGTGTTAGAATTTATAGAACAGACAAGGGGCAGTGGCAAATATTTCATGTATATTATGAACACAGAGAAGATTACCCCGGCACCCTTTGTAAAAAAAAAAACCTTCTTTTTCTTCTATGTGCCTTCGGACTTTATGTTTCGAATTGTAGTTTCACTTTCCATATTCGGTATTCATTCTAATGTAAGCTCCACGTGGCAAAAATCACGTGATGCAAGAATGTAGTATCTTGGAGTTAGGCTATTTCTTTCTTTTCGTGCGGGGACTCCAAGCAGACAACATGCATTTATATAACGGCACTGTAGATTTTCTTATTGAATAAAGAAAGTTCCCGGTCCGGTACATGAATAGATTGGTTAGAAAGCAAGGTTTTAATTTTGATTACATTGGAAAGCCTTATTTGAGGGTTGAAATTGGAGATCACAAAAAAAAAAAGAAAGGGGGTGGGGTTGTTCCACAGGGAATATTATTATCATATGAACTCAACATTTGAAAGGTTTTTTTTTTTTATTTAATAAAAAGAGAGAAAAACAAATGTAAGACAAATTGTGAATGGTCTTTCTTACTTTCTCCTGTGAGGGAATCTCGCATATATCTGGTTTACCGTCAAACCGAGCACATGTCTTTTGGTTATTTCTGTCACTAGGTGGCTGTCTCATTGACGTTTACCCCATATTTTTTCATTGAATCACAATGCACACGTACATGTTTTAGAACATGAAGTTAAGGTTTCATGTCATGAATAATAAAGTAAAAAAAAAGCAAAAATGAGACTCAAAGAACAAAATAGAAAAAGACGAAATGATCTGATTTTCAAAAAATGACCTGTTTGGTCGCTCGTAATCGATTGTCTACAAATATAGTTCCTGTCATTTGTAATGAATGTAAACTTTAATATCTGTGGTTTTTTTTCATATCAAATTTTTTGGTTAAAATTATTAGTTATGTTATTTCTTTTATACTGGACTTTAAGATATTTTGTATTATGCTTTAGAACATTAGGGCATTGTGGGACTATGTGTCAAAGGTGTATGAAGAGCAACTCGTTCTATAAAAGCCGTGACTGGTTGCATGTGTCTTGTGACATCATTTCATGTCTAAGCAGTTCCGAATAAGTAAATTCTTGAGTATACGCCAAGACGAGCATCAGATTTTCAACGTTTGTTTCATTTTGTAGACTATGTACCTCAAATATTTTAACTGAAAAAAAAATGTCTTCATTGGGAACTGTCGAGCTGAAACCTACACTCTTTAGGTTAGCAGGGACAGTACTCTGTTTTTTAATTTTGTCATTTTTGCGCATGGGATCGTTAAAAACACTGTCAATGGTTCAAAGTATTGCTTGTCAAAGACATGTCTACTAAGTTAGCGAATGCTGCATTCGAATAGGGACTGCTCTATTCATTCTCAGAAATTTTGCAATCTTTTGAAATAGAAATTACCCTTTTCTGTTTAAAATAGATATTCTACATTATAAAGTGTCGACATTAAGTTAGTAAAGGAACTTGAATAACTTTGAAAAGTTTAATTTGTTTTAAGCCTTAAACAAAAGGTTGCCACATATGTAATATGATGAACACACCAACCTTTAAAGACAGGCCCCTGCAATGTTGCCTTATCCTTGGAAATCTTGAACATCTTCTCATTATCTATTGCTTTCCCCTTAAATAGCTGACAAAAATTTAAATTGTTCTGCTTTAAAACTCATCTATTCTTCTAGTTATTCAAAAATTATTAGAAGTTAAGCTTGTTCATGTCCAGCGGCACATATTACAGTGGTATCCGGGTTCACCATTATACGATGCGGGAAAATTGCTATTGTCAAATTCAATTTCAAATAAATAGATTCGTGTTTAACAAAACTATGATATGTGTGTGAAACGTCTAAGATATACAATGATTGATGTATTCATTGTTGGTCTTTAACGCCACTTTTATCATTATTTGCTATGTCTTGGCGCACAGCTTTTTTGTGTGTAGAAAGCTGGGACGCCCGGAGAGAACCACTGACCTTCGACAAGGAAACTGTCAATCTTAGTCAATTAAGATTGGAGTCGAACCAAGCTACCTACCACGTGTAGAGTTCGAACTCTGAGATAAGCAATGAAGCAGTAATTTTCACCAATGAAAGAAACTTGTTTCTCACTTTATCCAGTTTTCGTTTGGTATATAGTTTTATTTTCTATTATTCAAATTGAAGAAACCAAGACGTTTTAAAAACGAATTGAAGAAAAAAGGTAGCCAAGTGCATAGTTCTTTCAAACATATTATTTTATCGCTGAGATGCTGTCTCGTCATGCCAAGAAATTGACTCCGTTGAAATTTTGCAAACATCCCATAGAGCAAATTACATGGATGATTAATATTGACCATTTGGTATATGGCCGTGTTCTAAGCGACACATACATGCAGGTCATAAATTAATTTGTTGAATGAAATCAAATCTTTAACAACTAATAGGTGCCGTAGGAGGTCCACCGGAATTTTTAGAGAGGATTTCTTGGCATGTAACAGATAGAAAACTCAGTGTTAGAATTTATAGAACAGACAAGGGGCAGTGGCAAATATTTCATGTATATTATGAACACAGAGAAGATTACCCCGGCACCCTTTGTAAAAAAAAAACCTTCTTTTTCTTCTATGTGCCTTCGGACTTTATGTTTCGAATTGTAGTTTCACTTTCCATATTCGGTATTCATTCTAATGTAAGCTCCACGTGGCAAAAATCACGTGATGCAAGAATGTAGTATCTTGGAGTTAGGCTATTTCTTTCTTTTCGTGCGGGGACTCCAAGCAGACAACATGCATTTATATAACGGCACTGTAGATTTTCTTATTGAATAAAGAAAGTTCCCGGTCCGGTACATGAATAGATTGGTTAGAAAGCAAGGTTTTAATTTTGATTACATTGGAAAGCCTTATTTGAGGGTTGAAATTGGAGAGCACAAAAAAAAAAGAAAGGGGGTGGGGTTGTTCCACAGGGAATATTATTATCATATGAACTCAACATTTGAAAGGTTTTTTTTTTATTTAATAAAAAGAGAGAAAAACAAATGTAAGACAAATTGTGAATGGTCTTTCTTACTTTCTCCTGTGAGGGAATCTCGCATATATCTGGTTTACCGTCAAACCGAGCACATGTCTTTTGGTTATTTCTGTCATCACTAGGTGGCTGTCTCATTGACGTTTACCCCATATTTTTTCATTGAATCACAATGCACACGTACATGTTTTAGAACATGAAGTTAAGGTTTCATGTCATGAATAATAAAGTAAAAAAAAAGCAAAAATGAGACTCAAAGAACAAAATAGAAAAAGACGAAATGATCTGATTTTCAAAAAATGACCTGTTTGGTCGCTCGTAATCGATTGTCTACAAATATAGTTCCTGTCATTTGTAATGAATGTAAACTTTAATATCTGTGGTTTTTTTTCATATCAAATTTTTTGGTTAAAATTATTAGTTATGTTATTTCTTTTATACTGGACTTTAAGATATTTTGTATTATGCTTTAGAACATTAGGGCATTGTGGGACTATGTGTCAAAGGTGTATGAAGAGCAACTCGTTCTATAAAAGCCGTGACTGGTTGCATGTGTCTTGTGACATCATTTCATGTCTAAGCAGTTCCGAATAAGTAAATTCTTGAGTATACGCCAAGACGAGCATCAGATTTTCAACGTTTGTTTCATTTTGTATACTATGTACCTCAAATATTTTAACTGAAAAAAAAATGTCTTCATTGGGAACTGTCGAGCTGAAACCTACACTCTTTAGGTTAGCAGGGACAGTACTCTGTTTTTTAATTTTGTCATTTTTGCGCATGGGATCGTTAAAAACACTGTCAATGGTTCAAAGTATTGCTTGTCAAAGACATGTCTACTAAGTTAGCGAATGCTGCATTCGAATAGGGACTGCTCTATTCATTCTCAGAAATTTTGCAATCTTTTGAAATAGAAATTACCCTTTTCTGTTTAAAATAGATATTCTACATTATAAAGTGTCGACATTAAGTTAGTAAAGGAACTTGAATAACTTTGAAAAGTTTAATTTGTTTTAAGCCTTAAACAAAAGGTTGCCACATATGTAATATGATGGACACACCAACCTTTAAAGACAGGCCCCTTCAATGTTGCCTTATCCTTGGAAATCTTGAACATCTTCTCATTATCTATTGCTTTCCCCTTAAATAGCTGACAAAAATTTAAATTGTTCTGCTTTAAAACTCATCTATTCTTCTAGTTATTCAAAAATTATTAGAAGTTAAGCTTGTTCATGTCCAGCGGCACATATTACAGTGTTATCCGGATTCACCATTATACGATGCGGGAAAATTGCTATTGTCAAATTCAATTTCAAATAAATAGATTCGTGTTTAACAAAACTATGATATGTGTGTGAAACGTCTAAGATATACAATGATTGATGTATTCATTGTTGGTCTTTAACGCCACTTTTATCATTATTTGCTATGTCTTGGCGCACAGCTTTTTTGTGTTTAGAAAGCTGGGACGCCCGGAGAGAACCACTGACCTTCGACAAGGAAACTGTCAATCTTAGTCAATTAAGATTGGAGTCGAACCAAGCTACCTACCACGTGTAGAGTTCGAACTCTGAGATAAGCAATGAAGCAGTAATTTTCACCAATGAAAGAAACTTGTTTCTCACTTTATCCAGTTTTCGTTTGGTATATAGTTTTATTTTCTATTATTCAAATTGAAGAAACCAAGACGTTTTAAAAACGAATTGAAGAAAAAAGGTAGCCAAGTGCATAGTTCTTTCAAACATATTATTTTATCGCTGAGATGCTGTCTCGTCATGCCAAGAAATTGCCTCCGTTGAAATTTTGCAAACATCCCATAGAGCAAATTACATGGATGATTAATATTGACCATTTGGTATATGGCCGTGTTCTAAGCGACACATACATGCAGGTCATAAATTAATTTGTTGAATGAAATCAAATCTTTAACAACTAATAGGTGCCGTAGGAGGTCCACCGGAATTTTTAGAGAGGATTTCTTGGCATGTAACAGATAGAAAACTCAGTGTTAGAATTTATAGAACAGACAAGGGGCAGTGGCAAATATTTCATGTATATTATGAACACAGAGAAGATTACCCCGGCACCCTTTGTAAAAAAAAAAACCTTCTTTTTCTTCTATGTGCCTTCGGACTTTATGTTTCGAATTGTAGTTTCACTTTCCATATTCGGTATTCATTCTAATGTAAGCTCCACGTGGCAAAAATCACGTGATGCAAGAATGTAGTATCTTGGAGTTAGGCTATTTCTTTCTTTTCGTGCGGGGACTCCAAGCAGACAACATGCATTTATATAACGGCACTGTAGATTTTCTTATTGAATAAAGAAAGTTCCCGGTCCGGTACATGAATAGATTGGTTAGAAAGCAAGGTTTTAATTTTGATTACATTGGAAAGCCTTATTTGAGGGTTGAAATTGGAGAGCACAAAAAAAAAAAGAAAGGGGGTGGGGTTGTTCCACAGGGAATATTATTATCATATGAACTCAACATTTGAAAGGTTTTTTTTTTTTATTTAATAAAAAGAGAGAAAAACAAATGTAAGACAAATTGTGAATGGTCTTTCTTACTTTCTCCTGTGAGGGAATCTCGCATATATCTGGTTTACCGTCAAACCGAGCACATGTCTTTTGGTTATTTCTGTCACTAGGTGGCTGTCTCATTGACGTTTACCCCATATTTTTTCATTGAATCACAATGCACACGTACATGTTTTAGAACATGAAGTTAAGGTTTCATGTCATGAATAATAAAGTAAAAAAAAAGCAAAAATGAGACTCAAAGAACAAAATAGAAAAAGACGAAATGATCTGATTTTCAAAAAATGACCTGTTTGGTCGCTCGTAATCGATTGTCTACAAATATAGTTCCTGTCATTTGTAATGAATGTAAACTTTAATATCTGTGGTTTTTTTTCATATCAAATTTTTTGGTTAAAATTATTAGTTATGTTATTTCTTTTATACTGGACTTTAAGATATTTTGTATTATGCTTTAGAACATTAGGGCATTGTGGGACTATGTGTCAAAGGTGTATGAAGAGCAACTCGTTCTATAAAAGCCGTGACTGGTTGCATGTGTCTTGTGACATCATTTCATGTCTAAGCAGTTCCGAATAAGTAAATTCTTGAGTATACGCCAAGACGAGCATCAGATTTTCAACGTTTGTTTCATTTTGTAGACTATGTACCTCAAATATTTTAACTGAAAAAAAAATGTCTTCATTGGGAACTGTCGAGCTGAAACCTACACTCTTTAGGTTAGCAGGGACAGTACTCTGTTTTTTAATTTTGTCATTTTTGCGCATGGGATCGTTAAAAACACTGTCAATGGTTCAAAGTATTGCTTGTCAAAGACATGTCTACTAAGTTAGCGAATGCTGCATTCGAATAGGGACTGCTCTATTCATTCTCAGAAATTTTGCAATCTTTTGAAATAGAAATTACCCTTTTCTGTTTAAAATAGATATTCTACATTATAAAGTGTCGACATTAAGTTAGTAAAGGAACTTGAATAACTTTGAAAAGTTTAATTTGTTTTAAGCCTTAAACAAAAGGTTGCCACATATGTAATATGATGAACACACCAACCTTTAAAGACAGGCCCCTGCAATGTTGCCTTATCCTTGGAAATCTTGAACATCTTCTCATTATCTATTGCTTTCCCCTTAAATAGCTGACAAAAATTTAAATTGTTCTGCTTTAAAACTCATCTATTCTTCTAGTTATTCAAAAATTATTAGAAGTTAAGCTTGTTCATGTCCAGCGGCACATATTACAGTGGTATCCGGGTTCACCATTATACGATGCGGGAAAATTGCTATTGTCAAATTCAATTTCAAATAAATAGATTCGTGTTTAACAAAACTATGATATGTGTGTGAAACGTCTAAGATATACAATGATTGATGTATTCATTGTTGGTCTTTAACGCCACTTTTATCATTATTTGCTATGTCTTGGCGCACAGCTTTTTTGTGTGTAGAAAGCTGGGACGCCCGGAGAGAACCACTGACCTTCGACAAGGAAACTGTCAATCTTAGTCAATTAAGATTGGAGTCGAACCAAGCTACCTACCACGTGTAGAGTTCGAACTCTGAGATAAGCAATGAAGCAGTAATTTTCACCAATGAAAGAAACTTGTTTCTCACTTTATCCAGTTTTCGTTTGGTATATAGTTTTATTTTCTATTATTCAAATTGAAGAAACCAAGACGTTTTAAAAACGAATTGAAGAAAAAAGGTAGCCAAGTGCATAGTTCTTTCAAACATATTATTTTATCGCTGAGATGCTGTCTCGTCATGCCAAGAAATTGACTCCGTTGAAATTTTGCAAACATCCCATAGAGCAAATTACATGGATGATTAATATTGACCATTTGGTATATGGCCGTGTTCTAAGCGACACATACATGCAGGTCATAAATTAATTTGTTGAATGAAATCAAATCTTTAACAACTAATAGGTGCCGTAGGAGGTCCACCGGAATTTTTAGAGAGGATTTCTTGGCATGTAACAGATAGAAAACTCAGTGTTAGAATTTATAGAACAGACAAGGGGCAGTGGCAAATATTTCATGTATATTATGAACACAGAGAAGATTACCCCGGCACCCTTTGTAAAAAAAAACCTTCTTTTTCTTCTATGTGCCTTCGGACTTTATGTTTCGAATTGTAGTTTCACTTTCCATATTCGGTATTCATTCTAATGTAAGCTCCACGTGGCAAAAATCACGTGATGCAAGAATGTAGTATCTTGGAGTTAGGCTATTTCTTTCTTTTCGTGCGGGGACTCCAAGCAGACAACATGCATTTATATAACGGCACTGTAGATTTTCTTATTGAATAAAGAAAGTTCCCGGTCCGGTACATGAATAGATTGGTTAGAAAGCAAGGTTTTAATTTTGATTACATTGGAAAGCCTTATTTGAGGGTTGAAATTGGAGAGCACAAAAAAAAAAGAAAGGGGGTGGGGTTGTTCCACAGGGAATATTATTATCATATGAACTCAACATTTGAAAGGTTTTTTTTTTATTTAATAAAAAGAGAGAAAAACAAATGTAAGACAAATTGTGAATGGTCTTTCTTACTTTCTCCTGTGAGGGAATCTCGCATATATCTGGTTTACCGTCAAACCGAGCACATGTCTTTTGGTTATTTCTGTCATCACTAGGTGGCTGTCTCATTGACGTTTACCCCATATTTTTTCATTGAATCACAATGCACACGTACATGTTTTAGAACATGAAGTTAAGGTTTCATGTCATGAATAATAAAGTAAAAAAAAAGCAAAAATGAGACTCAAAGAACAAAATAGAAAAAGACGAAATGATCTGATTTTCAAAAAATGACCTGTTTGGTCGCTCGTAATCGATTGTCTACAAATATAGTTCCTGTCATTTGTAATGAATGTAAACTTTAATATCTGTGGTTTTTTTTCATATCAAATTTTTTGGTTAAAATTATTAGTTATGTTATTTCTTTTATACTGGACTTTAAGATATTTTGTATTATGCTTTAGAACATTAGGGCATTGTGGGACTATGTGTCAAAGGTGTATGAAGAGCAACTCGTTCTATAAAAGCCGTGACTGGTTGCATGTGTCTTGTGACATCATTTCATGTCTAAGCAGTTCCGAATAAGTAAATTCTTGAGTATACGCCAAGACGAGCATCAGATTTTCAACGTTTGTTTCATTTTGTATACTATGTACCTCAAATATTTTAACTGAAAAAAAAATGTCTTCATTGGGAACTGTCGAGCTGAAACCTACACTCTTTAGGTTAGCAGGGACAGTACTCTGTTTTTTAATTTTGTCATTTTTGCGCATGGGATCGTTAAAAACACTGTCAATGGTTCAAAGTATTGCTTGTCAAAGACATGTCTACTAAGTTAGCGAATGCTGCATTCGAATAGGGACTGCTCTATTCATTCTCAGAAATTTTGCAATCTTTTGAAATAGAAATTACCCTTTTCTGTTTAAAATAGATATTCTACATTATAAAGTGTCGACATTAAGTTAGTAAAGGAACTTGAATAACTTTGAAAAGTTTAATTTGTTTTAAGCCTTAAACAAAAGGTTGCCACATATGTAATATGATGGACACACCAACCTTTAAAGACAGGCCCCTTCAATGTTGCCTTATCCTTGGAAATCTTGAACATCTTCTCATTATCTATTGCTTTCCCCTTAAATAGCTGACAAAAATTTAAATTGTTCTGCTTTAAAACTCATCTATTCTTCTAGTTATTCAAAAATTATTAGAAGTTAAGCTTGTTCATGTCCAGCGGCACATATTACAGTGTTATCCGGATTCACCATTATACGATGCGGGAAAATTGCTATTGTCAAATTCAATTTCAAATAAATAGATTCGTGTTTAACAAAACTATGATATGTGTGTGAAACGTCTAAGATATACAATGATTGATGTATTCATTGTTGGTCTTTAACGCCACTTTTATCATTATTTGCTATGTCTTGGCGCACAGCTTTTTTGTGTGTAGAAAGCTGGGACGCCCGGAGAGAACCACTGACCTTCGACAAGGAAACTGTCAATCTTAGTCAATTAAGATTGGAGTCGAACCAAGCTACCTACCACGTGTAGAGTTCGAACTCTGAGATAAGCAATGAAGCAGTAATTTTCACCAATGAAAGAAACTTGTTTCTCACTTTATCCAGTTTTCGTTTGGTATATAGTTTTATTTTCTATTATTCAAATTGAAGAAACCAAGACGTTTTAAAAACGAATTGAAGAAAAAAGGTAGCCAAGTGCATAGTTCTTTCAAACATATTATTTTATCGCTGAGATGCTGTCTCGTCATGCCAAGAAATTGCCTCCGTTGAAATTTTGCAAACATCCCATAGAGCAAATTACATGGATGATTAATATTGACCATTTGGTATATGGCCGTGTTCTAAGCGACACATACATGCAGGTCATAAATTAATTTGTTGAATGAAATCAAATCTTTAACAACTAATAGGTGCCGTAGGAGGTCCACCGGAATTTTTAGAGAGGATTTCTTGGCATGTAACAGATAGAAAACTCAGTGTTAGAATTTATAGAACAGACAAGGGGCAGTGGCAAATATTTCATGTATATTATGAACACAGAGAAGATTACCCCGGCACCCTTTGTGAAAAAAAAAACCTTCTTTTTCTTCTATGTGCCTTCGGACTTTATGTTTCGAATTGTAGTTTCACTTTCCATATTCGGTATTCATTCTAATGTAAGCTCCACGTGGCAAAAATCACGTGATGCAAGAATGTAGTATCTTGGAGTTAGGCTATTTCTTTCTTTTCGTGCGGGGACTCCAAGCAGACAACATGCATTTATATAACGGCACTGTAGATTTTCTTATTGAATAAAGAAAGTTCCCGGTCCGGTACATGAATAGATTGGTTAGAAAGCAAGGTTTTAATTTTGATTACATTGGAAAGCCTTATTTGAGGGTTGAAATTGGAGAGCACAAAAAAAAAAAAAGAAAGGGGGTGGGGTTGTTCCACAGGGAATATTATTATCATATGAACTCAACATTTGAAAGGTTTTTTTTTTTATTTAATAAAAAGAGAGAAAAACAAATGTAAGACAAATTGTGAATGGTCTTTCTTACTTTCTCCTGTGAGGGAATCTCGCATATATCTGGTTTACCGTCAAACCGAGCACATGTCTTTTGGTTATTTCTGTCACTAGGTGGCTGTCTCATTGACGTTTACCCCATATTTTTTCATTGAATCACAATGCACACGTACATGTTTTAGAACATGAAGTTAAGGTTTCATGTCATGAATAATAAAGTAAAAAAAAAGCAAAAATGAGACTCAAAGAACAAAATAGAAAAAGACGAAATGATCTGATTTTCAAAAAATGACCTGTTTGGTCGCTCGTAATCGATTGTCTACAAATATAGTTCCTGTCATTTGTAATGAATGTAAACTTTAATATCTGTGGTTTTTTTTCATATCAAATTTTTTGGTTAAAATTATTAGTTATGTTATTTCTTTTATACTGGACTTTAAGATATTTTGTATTATGCTTTAGAACATTAGGGCATTGTGGGACTATGTGTCAAAGGTGTATGAAGAGCAACTCGTTCTATAAAAGCCGTGACTGGTTGCATGTGTCTTGTGACATCATTTCATGTCTAAGCAGTTCCGAATAAGTAAATTCTTGAGTATACGCCAAGACGAGCATCAGATTTTCAACGTTTGTTTCATTTTGTAGACTATGTACCTCAAATATTTTAACTGAAAAAAAAATGTCTTCATTGGGAACTGTCGAGCTGAAACCTACACTCTTTAGGTTAGCAGGGACAGTACTCTGTTTTTTAATTTTGTCATTTTTGCGCATGGGATCGTTAAAAACACTGTCAATGGTTCAAAGTATTGCTTGTCAAAGACATGTCTACTAAGTTAGCGAATGCTGCATTCGAATAGGGACTGCTCTATTCATTCTCAGAAATTTTGCAATCTTTTGAAATAGAAATTACCCTTTTCTGTTTAAAATAGATATTCTACATTATAAAGTGTCGACATTAAGTTAGTAATGGAACTTAAATAACTTTGAAAAGTTTAATTTGTTTTAAGCCTTAAACAAAAGGTTGCCACATATGTAATATGATGGACACACCAACCTTTAAAGACAGGCCCCTTCAATGTTGCCTTATCCTTGGAAATCTTGAACATCTTCTCATTATCTATTGCTTTCCCCTTAAATAGCTGACAAAAATTTAAATTGTTCTGCTTTAAAACTCATCTATTCTTCTAGTTATTCAAACATTATTAGAAGTTAAGCTTGTTCATGTCCAGCGGCACATATTACAGTGTTATCCGGGTTCACCATTATACGATGCGGGAAAATTGCTATTGTCAAATTCAATTTCAAATAAATAGATTCGTGTTTAACAAAACTATGATATGTGTGTGAAACGTCTAAGATATACAATGATTGATGTATTCATTGTTGGTCTTTAACGCCACTTTTATCATTATTTGCTATGTCTTGGCGCACAGCTTTTTTGTGTGTAGAAAGCTGGGACGCCCGGAGAGAACCACTGACCTTCGACAAGGAAACTGTCAATCTTAGTCAATTAAGATTGGAGTCGAACCAAGCTACCTACCACGTGTAGAGTTCGAACTCTGAGATAAGCAATGAAGCAGTAATTTTCACCAATGAAAGAAACTTGTTTCTCACTTTATCCAGTTTTCGTTTGGTATATAGTTTTATTTTCTATTATTCAAATTGAAGAAACCAAGACGTTTTAAAAACGAATTGAAGAAAAAAGGTAGCCAAGTGCATAGTTCTTTCAAACATATTATTTTATCGCTGAGATGCTGTCTCGTCAGTAACAGATAGAAAACTCAGTGTTAGAATTTATAGAACAGACAAGGGGCAGTGGCAAATATTTCATGTATATTATGAACACAGAGAAGATTACCCCGGCACCCTTTGTAAAAAAAAACCTTCTTTTTCTTCTATGTGCCTTCGGACTTTATGTTTCGAATTGTAGTTTCACTTTCCATATTCGGTATTCATTCTAATGTAAGCTCCACGTGGCAAAAATCACGTGATGCAAGAATGTAGTATCTTGGAGTTAGGCTATTTCTTTCTTTTCGTGCGGGGACTCCAAGCAGACAACATGCATTTATATAACGGCACTGTAGATTTTCTTATTGAATAAAGAAAGTTCCCGGTCCGGTACATGAATAGATTGGTTAGAAAGCAAGGTTTTAATTTTGATTACATTGGAAAGCCTTATTTGAGGGTTGAAATTGGAGAGCACAAAAAAAAAAAGAAAGGGGGTGGGGTTGTTCCACATGGAATATTATTATCATATGAACTCAACATTTGAAAGGTTTTTTTTTTTATTTAATAAAAAGAGAGAAAAACAAATGTAAGACAAATTGTGAATGGTCTTTCTTACTTTCTCCTGTGAGGGAATCTCGCATATATCTGGTTTACCGTCAAACCGAGCACATGTCTTTTGGTTATTTCTGTCACTAGGTGGCTGTCTCATTGACGTTTACCCCATATTTTTTCATTGAATCACAATGCACACGTACATGTTTTAGAACATGAAGTTAAGGTTTCATGTCATGAATAATAAAGTAAAAAAAAAGCAAAAATGAGACTCAAAGAACAAAATAGAAAAAGACGAAATGATCTGATTTTCAAAAAATGACCTGTTTGGTCGCTCGTAATCGATTGTCTACAAATATAGTTCCTGTCATTTGTAATGAATGTAAACTTTAATATCTGTGGTTTTTTTTTCATATCAAATTTTTTGGTTAAAATTATTAGTTATGTTATTTCTTTTATACTGGACTTTAAGATATTTTGTATTATGCTTTAGAACATTAGGGCATTGTGGGACTATGTGTCAAAGGTGTATGAAGAGCAACTCGTTCTATAAAAGCCGTGACTGGTTGCATGTGTCTTGTGACATCATTTCATGTCTAAGCAGTTCCGAATAAGTAAATTCTTGAGTATACGCCAAGACGAGCATCAGATTTTCAACGTTTGTTTCATTTTGTAGACTATGTACCTCAAATATTTTAACTGAAAAAAAAAATGTCTTCATTGGGAACTGTCGAGCTGAAACCTACACTCTTTAGGTTAGCAGGGACAGTACTCTGTTTTTTAATTTTGTCATTTTTGCGCATGGGATCGTTAAAAACACTGTCAATGGTTCAAAGTATTGCTTGTCAAAGACATGTCTACTAAGTTAGCGAATGCTGCATTCGAATAGGGACTGCTCTATTCATTCTCAGAAATTTTGCAATCTTTTGAAATAGAAATTACCCTTTTCTGTTTAAAATAGATATTCTACATTATAAAGTGTCGACATTAAGTTAGTAATGGAACTTGAATAACTTTGAAAAGTTTAATTTGTTTTAAGCCTTAAACAAAAGGTTGCCACATATGTAATATGATGGACACACCAACCTTTAAAGACAGGCCCCTTCAATGTTGCCTTATCCTTGGAAATCTTGAACATCTTCTCATTATCTATTGCTTTCCCCTTAAATAGCTGACAAAAATTTAAATTGTTCTGCTTTAAAACTCATCTATTCTTCTAGTTATTCAAAAATTATTAGAAGTTAAGCTTGTTCATGTCCAGCGGCACATATTACAGTGTTATCCGGATTCACCATTATACGATGCGGGAAAATTGCTATTGTCAAATTCAATTTCAAATAAATAGATTCGTGTTTAACAAAACTATGATATGTGTGTGAAACGTCTAAGATATACAATGATTGATGTATTCATTGTTGGTCTTTAACGCCACTTTTATCATTATTTGCTATGTCTTGGCGCACAGCTTTTTTGTGTGTAGAAAGCTGGGACGCCCGGAGAGAACCACTGACCTTCGACAAGGAAACTGTCAATCTTAGTCAATTAAGATTGGAGTCGAACCAAGCTACCTACCACGTGTAGAGTTCGAACTCTGAGATAAGCAATGAAGCAGTAATTTTCACCAATGAAAGAAACTTGTTTCTCACTTTATCCAGTTTTCGTTTGGTATATAGTTTTATTTTCTATTATTCAAATTGAAGAAACCAAGACGTTTTAAAAACGAATTGAAGAAAAAAGGTAGCCAAGTGCATAGTTCTTTCAAACATATTATTTTATCGCTGAGATGCTGTCTCGTCATGCCAAGAAATTGCCTCCGTTGAAATTTTGCAAACATCCCATAGAGCAAATTACATGGATGATTAATATTGACCATTTGGTATATGGCCGTGTTCTAAGCGACACATACATGCAGGTCATAAATTAATTTGTTGAATGAAATCAAATCTTTAACTACTAATAGGTGCCGTAGGAGGTCCACCGGAATTTTTAGAGAGGATTTCTTGGCATGTAACAGATAGAAAACTCAGTGTTAGAATTTATAGAACAGACAAGGGGCAGTGGCAAATATTTCATGTATATTATGAACACAGAGAAGATTACCCCGGCACCCTTTGTAAAAAAAAAAACCTTCTTTTTCTTCTATGTGCCTTCGGACTTTATGTTTCGAATTGTAGTTTCACTTTCCATATTCGGTATTCATTCTAATGTAAGCTCCACGTGGCAAAAATCACGTGATGCAAGAATGTAGTATCTTGGAGTTAGGCTATTTCTTTCTTTTCGTGCGGGGACTCCAAGCAGACAACATGCATTTATATAACGGCACTGTAGATTTTCTTATTAAATAAAGAAAGTTCCCGGTCCGGTACATGAATAGATTGGTTAGAAAGCAAGGTTTTAATTTTGATTACATTGGAAAGCCTTATTTGAGGGTTGAAATTGGAGAGCACAAAAAAAAAAAGAAAGGGGGTGGGGTTGTTCCACATGGAATATTATTATCATATGAACTCAACATTTGAAAGGTTTTTTTTTTTATTTAATAAAAAGAGAGAAAAACAAATGTAAGACAAATTGTGAATGGTCTTTCTTACTTTCTCCTGTGAGGGAATCTCGCATATATCTGGTTTACCGTCAAACCGAGCACATGTCTTTTGGTTATTTCTGTCACTAGGTGGCTGTCTCATTGACGTTTACCCCATATTTTTTCATTGAATCACAATGCACACGTACATGTTTTAGAACATGAAGTTAAGGTTTCATGTCATGAATAATAAAGTAAAAAAAAAAGCAAAAATGAGACTCAAAGAACAAAATAGAAAAAGACGAAATGATCTGATTTTCAAAAAATGACCTGTTTGGTCGCTCGTAATCGATTGTCTACAAATATAGTTCCTGTCATTTGTAATGAATGTAAACTTTAATATCTGTGGTTTTTTTTTCATATCAAATTTTTTGGTTAAAATTATTAGTTATGTTATTTCTTTTATACTGGACTTTAAGATATTTTGTATTATGCTTTAGAACATTAGGGCATTGTGGGACTATGTGTCAAAGGTGTATGAAGAGCAACTCGTTCTATAAAAGCCGTGACTGGTTGCATGTGTCTTGTGACATCATTTCATGTCTAAGCAGTTCCGAATAAGTAAATTCTTGAGTATACGCCAAGACGAGCATCAGATTTTCAACGTTTGTTTCATTTTGTAGACTATGTACCTCAAATATTTTAACTGAAAAAAAAATGTCTTCATTGGGAACTGTCGAGCTGAAACCTACACTCTTTAGGTTAGCAGGGACAGTACTCTGTTTTTTAATTTTGTCATTTTTGCGCATGGGATCGTTAAAAACACTGTCAATGGTTCAAAGTATTGCTTGTCAAAGACATGTCTACTAAGTTAGCGAATGCTGCATTCGAATAGGGACTGCTCTATTCATTCTCAGAAATTTTGCAATCTTTTGAAATAGAAATTACCCTTTTCTGTTTAAAATAGATATTCTACATTATAAAGTGTCGACATTAAGTTAGTAATGGAACTTGAATAACTTTGAAAAGTTTAATTTGTTTTAAGCCTTAAACAAAAGGTTGCCACATATGTAATATGATGGACACACCAACCTTTAAAGACAGGCCCCTTCAATGTTGCCTTATCCTTGGAAATCTTGAACATCTTCTCATTATCTATTGCTTTCCCCTTAAATAGCTGACAAAAATTTAAATTGTTCTGCTTTAAAACTCATCTATTCTTCTAGTTATTCAAAAATTATTAGAAGTTAAGCTTGTTCATGTCCAGCGGCACATATTACAGTGTTATCCGGATTCACCATTATACGATGCGGGAAAATTGCTATTGTCAAATTCAATTTCAAATAAATAGATTCGTGTTTAACAAAACTATGATATGTGTGTGAAACGTCTAAGATATACAATGATTGATGTATTCATTGTTGATCTTTAACGCCACTTTTATCATTATTTGCTATGTCTTGGCGCACAGCTTTTTTGTGTGTAGAAAGCTGGGACGCCCGGAGAGAACCACTGACCTTCGACAAGGAAACTGTCAATCTTAGTCAATTAAGATTGGAGTCGAACCAAGCTACCTACCACGTGTAGAGTTCGAACTCTGAGATAAGCAATGAAGCAGTAATTTTCACCAATGAAAGAAACTTGTTTCTCACTTTATCCAGTTTTCGTTTGGTATATAGTTTTATTTTCTATTATTCAAATTGAAGAAACCAAGACGTTTTAAAAACGAATTGAAGAAAAAAGGTAGCCAAGTGCATAGTTCTTTCAAACATATTATTTTATCGCTGAGATGCTGTCTCGTCATGCCAAGAAATTGCCTCCGTTGAAATTTTGCAAACATCCCATAGAGCAAATTACATGGATGATTAATATTGACCATTTGGTATATGGCCGTGTTCTAAGCGACACATACATGCAGGTCATACATTAATTTGTTGAATGAAATCAAATCTTTAACAACTAATAGGTGCCGTAGGAGGTCCACCGGAATTTTTAGAGAGGATTTCTTGGCATGTAACAGATAGAAAACTCAGTGTTAGAATTTATAGAACAGACAAGGGGCAGTGGCAAATATTTCATGTATATTATGAACACAGAGAAGATTACCCCGGCACCCTTTGTAAAAAAAAAAAACCTTCTTTTTCTTCTATGTGCCTTCGGACTTTATGTTTCGAATTGTAGTTTCACTTTCCATATTCGGTATTCATTCTAATGTAAGCTCCACGTGGCAAAAATCACGTGATGCAAGAATGTAGTATCTTGGAGTTAGGCTATTTCTTTCTTTTCGTGCGGGGACTCCAAGCAGACAACATGCATTTATATAACGGCACTGTAGATTTTCTTATTGAATAAAGAAAGTTCCCGGTCCGGTACATGAATAGATTGGTTAGAAAGCAAGGTTTTAATTTTGATTACATTGGAAAGCCTTATTTGAGGGTTGAAATTGGAGAGCACAAAAAAAAAAGAAAGGGGGTGGGGTTGTTCCACAGGGAATATTATTATCATATGAACTCAACATTTGAAAGGTTTTTTTTTTTATTTAATAAAAAGAGAGAAAAACAAATGTAAGACAAATTGTGAATGGTCTTTCTTACTTTCTCCTGTGAGGGAATTTCGCATATATCTGGTTTACCGTCAAACCGAGCACATGTCTTTTGGTTATTTCTGTCACTAGGTGGCTGTCTCATTGACGTTTACCCCATATTTTTTCATTGAATCACAATGCACACGTACATGTTTAAGAACATGAAGTTAAGGTTTCATGTCATGAATAATAAAGTAAAAAAAAAGCAAAAATGAGACTCAAAGAACAAAATAGAAAAAGACGAAATGATCTGATTTTCAAAAAATGACCTGTTTGGTCGCTCGTAATCGATTGTCTACAAATATAGTTCCTGTCATTTGTAATGAATGTAAACTTTAATATCTGTGGTTTTTTTTCATATCAAATTTTTTGGTTAAAATTATTAGTTATGTTATTTCTTTTATACTGGACTTCAAGATATTTTGTATTATGCTTTAGAACATTAGGGCATTGTGGGACTATGTGTCAAAGGTGTATGAAGAGCAACTCGTTCTATAAAAGCCGTGACTGGTTGCATGTGTCTTGTGACATCATTTCATGTCTAAGCAGTTCCGAATAAGTAAATTCTTGAGTATACGCCAAGACGAGCATCAGATTTTCAACGTTTGTTTCATTTTGTAGACTATGTACCTCAAATATTTTAACTGAAAAAAAAATGTCTTCATTGGGAACTGTCGAGCTGAAACCGACACTCTTTAGGTTAGCAGGGACAGTACTCTGTTTTTTAATTTTGTCATTTTTGCGCATGGGATCGTTAAAAACACTGTCAATGGTTCAAAGTATTGCTTGTCAAAGACATGTCTACTAAGTTAGCGAATGCTGCATTCGAATAGGGACTGCTCTATTCATTCTCAGAAATTTTGCAATCTTTTGAAATAGAAATTACCCTTTTCTGTTAAAATAGATATTCTACATTATAAAGTGTCGACATTAAGTTAGTAATGGAACTTGAATAACTTTGAAAAGTTTAATTTGTTTTAAGCCTTAAACAAAAGGTTGCCACATATGTAATATGATGGACACACCAACCTTTAAAGACAGGCCCCTTCAATGTTGCCTTATCCTTGGAAATCTTGAACATCTTCTCATTATCTATTGCTTTCCCCTTAAATAGCTGACAAAAATTTAAATTGTTCTGCTTTAAAACTCATCTATTCTTCTAGTTATTCAAAAATTATTAGAAGTTAAGCTTGTTCATGTCCAGCGGCACATATTACAGTGTTATCCGGGTTCACCATTATACGATGCGGGAAAATTGCTATTGTCAAATTCAATTTCAAATAAATAGATTCGTGTTTAACAAAACTATGATATGTGTGTGAAACGTCTAAGATATACAATGATTGATGTATTCATTGTTGGTCTTTAACGCCACTTTTATCATTATTTGCTATGTCTTGGCGCACAGCTTTTTTGTGTGTAGAAAGCTGGGACGCCCGGAGAGAACCACTGACCTTCGACAAGGAAACTGTCAATCTTAGTCAATTAAGATTGGAGTCGAACCAAGCTACCTACCACGTGTAGAGTTCGAACTCTGAGATAAGCAATGAAGCAGTAATTTTCACCAATGAAAGAAACTTGTTTCTCACTTTATCCAGTTTTCGTTTGGTATATAGTTTTATTTTCTATTATTCAAATTGAAGAAACCAAGACGTTTTAAAAACGAATTGAAGAAAAAAGGTAGCCAAGTGCATAGTTCTTTCAAACATATTATTTTATCGCTGAGATGCTGTCTCGTCATGCCAAGAAATTGCCTCCGTTGAAATTTTGCAAACATCCCATAGAGCAAATTACATGGATGATTAATATTGACCATTTGGTATATGGCCGTGTTCTAAGCGACACATACATGCAGGTCATAAATTAATTTGTTGAATGAAATCAAATCTTTAACAACTAATAGGTGCCGTAGGAGGTCCACCGGAATTTTTAGAGAGGATTTCTTGGCATGTAACAGATAGAAAACTCAGTGTTAGAATTTATAGAACAGACAAGGGGCAGTGGCAAATATTTCATGTATATTATGAACACAGAGAAGATTACCCCGGCACCCTTTGTAAAAAAAAACCTTCTTTTTCTTCTATGTGCCTTCGGACTTTATGTTTCGAATTGTAGTTTCACTTTCCATATTCGGTATTCATTCTAATGTAAGCTCCACGTGGCAAAAATCACGTGATGCAAGAATGTAGTATCTTGGAGTTAGGCTATTTCTTTCTTTTCGTGCGGGGACTCCAAGCAGACAACATGCATTTATATAACGGCACTGTAGATTTTCTTATTGAATAAAGAAAGTTCCCGGTCCGGTACATGAATAGATTGGTTAGAAAGCAAGGTTTTAATTTTGATTACATTGGAAAGCCTTATTTGAGGGTTGAAATTGGAGAGCACAAAAAAAAAAAGAAAGGGGGTGGGGTTGTTCCACATGGAATATTATTATCATATGAACTCAACATTTGAAAGGTTTTTTTTTTTATTTAATAAAAAGAGAGAAAAACAAATGTAAGACAAATTGTGAATGGTCTTTCTTACTTTCTCCTGTGAGGGAATCTCGCATATATCTGGTTTACCGTCAAACCGAGCACATGTCTTTTGGTTATTTCTGTCACTAGGTGGCTGTCTCATTGACGTTTACCCCATATTTTTTCATTGAATCACAATGCACACGTACATGTTTAAGAACATGAAGTTAAGGTTTCATGTCATGAATAATAAAGTAAAAAAAAAGCAAAAATGAGACTCAAAGAACAAAATAGAAAAAGACGAAATGATCTGATTTTCAAAAAATGACCTGTTTGGTCGCTCGTAATCGATTGTCTACAAATATAGTTCCTGTCATTTGTAATGAATGTAAACTTTAATATCTGTGGTTTTTTTTCATATCAAATTTTTTGGTTAAAATTATTAGTTATGTTATTTCTTTTATACTGGACTTCAAGATATTTTGTATTATGCTTTAGAACATTAGGGCATTGTGGGACTATGTGTCAAAGGTGTATGAAGAGCAACTCGTTCTATAAAAGCCGTGACTGGTTGCATGTGTCTTGTGACATCATTTCATGTCTAAGCAGTTCCGAATAAGTAAATTCTTGAGTATACGCCAAGACGAGCATCAGATTTTCAACGTTTGTTTCATTTTGTAGACTATGTACCTCAAATATTTTAACTGAAAAAAAAATGTCTTCATTGGGAACTGTCGAGCTGAAACCGACACTCTTTAGGTTAGCAGGGACAGTATGTTTTTTAATTTTGTCATTTTTGCGCATGGGATCGTTAAAAACACTGTCAATGGTTCAAAGTATTGCTTGTCAAAGACATGTCTACTAAGTTAGCGAATGCTGCATTCGAATAGGGACTGCTCTATTCATTCTCAGAAATTTTGCAATCTTTTGAAATAGAAATTACCCTTTTCTGTTAAAATAGATATTCTACATTATAAAGTGTCGACATTAAGTTAGTAATGGAACTTGAATAACTTTGAAAAGTTTAATTTGTTTTAAGCCTTAAACAAAAGGTTGCCACATATGTAATATGATGGACACACCAACCTTTAAAGACAGGCCCCTTCAATGTTGCCTTATCCTTGGAAATCTTGAACATCTTCTCATTATCTATTGCTTTCCCCTTAAATAGCTGACAAAAATTTAAATTGTTCTGCTTTAAAACTCATCTATTCTTCTAGTTATTCAAAAATTATTAGAAGTTAAGCTTGTTCATGTCCAGCGGCACATATTACAGTGTTATCCGGGTTCACCATTATACGATGCGGGAAAATTGCTATTGTCAAATTCAATTTCAAATAAATAGATTCGTGTTTAACAAAACTATGATATGTGTGTGAAACGTCTAAGATATACAATGATTGATGTATTCATTGTTGGTCTTTAACGCCACTTTTATCATTATTTGCTATGTCTTGGCGCACAGCTTTTTTGTGTGTAGAAAGCTGGGACGCCCGGAGAGAACCACTGACCTTCGACAAGGAAACTGTCAATCTTAGTCAATTAAGATTGGAGTCGAACCAAGCTACCTACCACGTGTAGAGTTCGAACTCTGAGATAAGCAATGAAGCAGTAATTTTCACCAATGAAAGAAACTTGTTTCTCACTTTATCCAGTTTTCGTTTGGTATATAGTTTTATTTTCTATTATTCAAATTGAAGAAACCAAGACGTTTTAAAAACGAATTGAAGAAAAAAGGTAGCCAAGTGCATAGTTCTTTCAAACATATTATTTTATCGCTGAGATGCTGTCTCGTCATGCCAAGAAATTGCCTCCGTTGAAATTTTGCAAACATCCCATAGAGCAAATTACATGGATGATTAATATTGACCATTTGGTATATGGCCGTGTTCTAAGCGACACATACATGCAGGTCATAAATTAATTTGTTGAATGAAATCAAATCTTTAACAACTAATAGGTGCCGTAGGAGGTCCACCGGAATTTTTAGAGAGGATTTCTTGGCATGTAACAGATAGAAAACTCAGTGTTAGAATTTATAAAACAGACAAGGGGCAGTGGCAAATATTTCATGTATATTATGAACACAGAGAAGATTACCCCGGCACCCTTTGTAAAAAAAAACCTTCTTTTTCTTCTATGTGCCTTCGGACTTTATGTTTCGAATTGTAGTTTCACTTTCCATATTCGGTATTCATTCTAATGTAAGCTCCACGTGGCAAAAATCACGTGATGCAAGAATGTAGTATCTTGGAGTTAGGCTATTTCTTTCTTTTCGTGCGGGGACTCCAAGCAGACAACATGCATTTATATAACGGCACTGTAGATTTTCTTATTGAATAAAGAAAGTTCCCGGTCCGGTACATGAATAGATTGGTTAGAAAGCAAGGTTTTAATTTTGATTACATTGGAAAGCCTTATTTGAGGGTTGAAATTGGAGAGCACAAAAAAAAAAAGAAAGGGGGTGGGGTTGTTCCACATGGAATATTATTATCATATGAACTCAACATTTGAAAGGTTTTTTTTTTTATTTAATAAAAAGAGAGAAAAACAAATGTAAGACAAATTGTGAATGGTCTTTCTTACTTTCTCCTGTGAGGGAATCTCGCATATATCTGGTTTACCGTCAAACCGAGCACATGTCTTTTGGTTATTTCTGTCACTAGGTGGCTGTCTCATTGACGTTTACCCCATATTTTTTCATTGAATCACAATGCACACGTACATGTTTTAGAACATGAAGTTAAGGTTTCATGTCATGAATAATAAAGTAAAAAAAAAGCAAAAATGAGACTCAAAGAACAAAATAGAAAAAGACGAAATGATCTGATTTTCAAAAAATGACCTGTTTGGTCGCTCGTAATCGATTGTCTACAAATATAGTTCCTGTCATTTGTAATGAATGTAAACTTTAATATCTGTGGTTTTTTTTTCATATCAAATTTTTTGGTTAAAATTATTAGTTATGTTATTTCTTTTATACTGGACTTTAAGATATTTTGTATTATGCTTTAGAACATTAGGGCATTGTGGGACTATGTGTCAAAGGTGTATGAAGAGCAACTCGTTCTATAAAAGCCGTGACTGGTTGCATGTGTCTTGTGACATCATTTCATGTCTAAGCAGTTCCGAATAAGTAAATTCTTGAGTATACGCCAAGACGAGCATCAGATTTTCAACGTTTGTTTCATTTTGTAGACTATGTACCTCAAATATTTTAACTGAAAAAAAAATGTCTTCATTGGGAACTGTCGAGCTGAAACCTACACTCTTTAGGTTAGCAGGGACAGTACTCTGTTTTTTAATTTTGTCATTTTTGCGCATGGGATCGTTAAAAACACTGTCAATGGTTCAAAGTATTGCTTGTCAAAGACATGTCTACTAAGTTAGCGAATGCTGCATTCGAATAGGGACTGCTCTATTCATTCTCAGAAATTTTGCAATCTTTTGAAATAGAAATTACCCTTTTCTGTTTAAAATAGATATTCTACATTATAAAGTGTCGACATTAAGTTAGTAATGGAACTTGAATAACTTTGAAAAGTTTAATTTGTTTTAAGCCTTAAACAAAAGGTTGCCACATATGTAATATGATGGACACACCAACCTTTAAAGACAGGCCCCTTCAATGTTGCCTTATCCTTGGAAATCTTGAACATCTTCTCATTATCTATTGCTTTCCCCTTAAATAGCTGACAAAAATTTAAATTGTTCTGCTTTAAAACTCATCTATTCTTCTAGTTATTCAAAAATTATTAGAAGTTAAGCTTGTTCATGTCCAGCGGCACATATTACAGTGTTATCCGGATTCACCATTATACGATGCGGGAAAATTGCTATTGTCAAATTCAATTTCAAATAAATAGATTCGTGTTTAACAAAACTATGATATGTGTGTGAAACGTCTAAGATATACAATGATTGATGTATTCATTGTTGGTCTTTAACGCCACTTTTATCATTATTTGCTATGTCTTGGCGCACAGCTTTTTTGTGTGTAGAAAGCTGGGACGCCCGGAGAGAACCACTGACCTTCGACAAGGAAACTGTCAATCTTAGTCAATTAAGATTGGAGTCGAACCAAGCTACCTACCACGTGTAGAGTTCGAACTCTGAGATAAGCAATGAAGCAGTAATTTTCACCAATGAAAGAAACTTGTTTCTCACTTTATCCAGTTTTCGTTTGGTATATAGTTTTATTTTCTATTATTCAAATTGAAGAAACCAAGACGTTTTAAAAACGAATTGAAGAAAAAAGGTAGCCAAGTGCATAGTTCTTTCAAACATATTATTTTATCGCTGAGATGCTGTCTCGTCATGCCAAGAAATTGCCTCCGTTGAAATTTTGCAAACATCCCATAGAGCAAATTACATGGATGATTAATATTGACCATTTGGTATATGGCCGTGTTCTAAGCGACACATACATGCAGGTCATAAATTAATTTGTTGAATGAAATCAAATCTTTAACAACTAATAGGTGCCGTAGGAGGTCCACCGGAATTTTTAGAGAGGATTTCTTGGCATGTAACAGATAGAAAACTCAGTGTTAGAATTTATAGAACAGACAAGGGGCAGTGGCAAATATTTCATGTATATTATGAACACAGAGAAGATTACCCCGGCACCCTTTGTAAAAAAAAAAACCTTCTTTTTCTTCTATGTGCCTTCGGACTTTATGTTTCGAATTGTAGTTTCACTTTCCATATTCGGTATTCATTCTAATGTAAGCTCCACGTGGCAAAAATCACGTGATGCAAGAATGTAGTATCTTGGAGTTAGGCTATTTCTTTCTTTTCGTGCGGGGACTCCAAGCAGACAACATGCATTTATATAACGGCACTGTAGATTTTCTTATTGAATAAAGAAAGTTCCCGGTCCGGTACATGAATAGATTGGTTAGAAAGCAAGGTTTTAATTTTGATTACATTGGAAAGCCTTATTTGAGGGTTGAAATTGGAGAGCACAAAAAAAAAAAGAAAGGGGGTGGGGTTGTTCCACAGGGAATATTATTATCATATGAACTCAACATTTGAAAGGTTTTTTTTTTTATTTAATAAAAAGAGAGAAAAACAAATGTAAGACAAATTGTGAATGGTCTTTCTTACTTTCTCCTGTGAGGGAATCTCGCATATATCTGGTTTACCGTCAAACCGAGCACATGTCTTTTGGTTATTTCTGTCACTAGGTGGCTGTCTCATTGACGTTTACCCCATATTTTTTCATTGAATCACAATGCACACGTACATGTTTTAGAACATGAAGTTAAGGTTTCATGTCATGAATAATAAAGTAAAAAAAAAGCAAAAATGAGACTCAAAGAACAAAATAGAAAAAGACGAAATGATCTGATTTTCAAAAAATGACCTGTTTGGTCGCTCGTAATCGATTGTCTACAAATATAGTTCCTGTCATTTGTAATGAATGTAAACTTTAATATCTGTGGTTTTTTTTCATATCAAATTTTTTGGTTAAAATTATTAGTTATGTTATTTCTTTTATACTGGACTTTAAGATATTTTGTATTATGCTTTAGAACATTAGGGCATTGTGGGACTATGTGTCAAAGGTGTATGAAGAGCAACTCGTTCTATAAAAGCCGTGACTGGTTGCATGTGTCTTGTGACATCATTTCATGTCTAAGCAGTTCCGAATAAGTAAATTCTTGAGTATACGCCAAGACGAGCATCAGATTTTCAACGTTTGTTTCATTTTGTAGACTATGTACCTCAAATATTTTAACTGAAAAAAAAAATGTCTTCATTGGGAACTGTCGAGCTGAAACCTACACTCTTTAGGTTAGCAGGGACAGTACTCTGTTTTTTAATTTTGTCATTTTTGCGCATGGGATCGTTAAAAACACTGTCAATGGTTCAAAGTATTGCTTGTCAAAGACATGTCTACTAAGTTAGCGAATGCTGCATTCGAATAGGGACTGCTCTATTCATTCTCAGAAATTTTGCAATCTTTTGAAATAGAAATTACCCTTTTCTGTTTAAAATAGATATTCTACATTATAAAGTGTCGACATTAAGTTAGTAATGGAACTTGAATAACTTTGAAAAGTTTAATTTGTTTTAAGCCTTAAACAAAAGGTTGCCACATATGTAATATGATGGACACACCAACCTTTAAAGACAGGCCCCTTCAATGTTGCCTTATCCTTGGAAATCTTGAACATCTTCTCATTATCTATTGCTTTCCCCTTAAATAGCTGACAAAAATTTAAATTGTTCTGCTTTAAAACTCATCTATTCTTCTAGTTATTCAAAAATTATTAGAAGTTAAGCTTGTTCATGTCCAGCGGCACATATTACAGTGTTATCCGGATTCACCATTATACGATGCGGGAAAATTGCTATTGTCAAATTCAATTTCAAATAAATAGATTCGTGTTTAACAAAACTATGATATGTGTGTGAAACGTCTAAGATATACAATGATTGATGTATTCATTGTTGGTCTTTAACGCCACTTTTATCATTATTTGCTATGTCTTGGCGCACAGCTTTTTTGTGTGTAGAAAGCTGGGACGCCCGGAGAGAACCACTGACCTTCGACAAGGAAACTGTCAATCTTAGTCAATTAAGATTGGAGTCGAACCAAGCTACCTACCACGTGTAGAGTTCGAACTCTGAGATAAGCAATGAAGCAGTAATTTTCACCAATGAAAGAAACTTGTTTCTCACTTTATCCAGTTTTCGTTTGGTATATAGTTTTATTTTCTATTATTCAAATTGAAGAAACCAAGACGTTTTAAAAACGAATTGAAGAAAAAAGGTAGCCAAGTGCATAGTTCTTTCAAACATATTATTTTATCGCTGAGATGCTGTCTCGTCATGCCAAGAAATTGCCTCCGTTGAAATTTTGCAAACATCCCATAGAGCAAATTACATGGATGATTAATATTGACCATTTGGTATATGGCCGTGTTCTAAGCGACACATACATGCAGGTCATAAATTAATTTGTTGAATGAAATCAAATCTTTAACAACTAATAGGTGCCGTAGGAGGTCCTCCGGAATTTTTAGAGAGGATTTCTTGGCATGTAACAGATAGAAAACTCAGTGTTAGAATTTATAGAACAGACAAGGGGCAGTGGCAAATATTTCATGTATATTATGAACACAGAGAAGATTATCCCGGCACCCTTTGTAAAAAAAAAACCTTCTTTTTCTTCTATGTGCCTTCGGACTTTATGTTTCGAATTGTAGTTTCACTTTCCATATTCGGTATTCATTCTAATGTAAGCTCCACGTGGCAAAACTCACGTGATGCAAGAATGTAGTATCTTGGAGTTAGGCTATTTCTTTCTTTTCGTGCGGGGACTCCAAGCAGACAACATGCATTTATATAACGGCACTGTAGATTTTCTTATTGAATAAAGAAAGTTCCCGGTCCGGTACATGAATAGATTGGTTAGAAAGCAAGGTTTTAATTTTGATTACATTGGAAAGCCTTATTTGAGGGTTGAAATTGGAGAGCACAAAAAAAAAAAGAAAGGGGGTGGGGTTGTTCCACAGGGAATATTATTATCATATGAACTCAACATTTGAAAGGTTTTTTTTTTATTTAATAAAAAGAGAGAAAAACAAATGTAAGACAAATTGTGAATGGTCTTTCTTACTTTCTCCTGTGAGGGAATCTCGCATATATCTGGTTTACCGTCAAACCGAGCACATGTCTTTTGGTTATTTCTGTCACTAGGTGGCTGTCTCATTGACGTTTACCCCATATTTTTTCATTGAATCACAATGCACACGTACATGTTTTAGAACATGAAGTTAAGGTTTCATGTCATGAATAATAAAGTAAAAAAAAAGCAAAAATGAGACTCAAAGAACAAAATAGAAAAAGACGAAATGATCTGATTTTCAAAAAATGACCTGTTTGGTCGCTCGTAATCGATTGTCTACAAATATAGTTCCTGTCATTTGTAATGAATGTAAACTTTAATATCTGTGGTTTTTTTTCATATCAAATTTTTTGGTTAAAATTATTAGTTATGTTATTTCTTTTATACTGGACTTTAAGATATTTTGTATTATGCTTTAGAACATTAGGGCATTGTGGGACTATGTGTCAAAGGTGTATGAAGAGCAACTCGTTCTATAAAAGCCGTGACTGGTTGCATGTGTCTTGTGACATCATTTCATGTCTAAGCAGTTCCGAATAAGTAAATTCTTGAGTATACGCCAAGACGAGCATCAGATTTTCAACGTTTGTTTCATTTTGTAGACTATGTACCTCAAATATTTTAACTGAAAAAAAAAATGTCTTCATTGGGAACTGTCGAGCTGAAACCTACACTCTTTAGGTTAGCAGGGACAGTACTCTGTTTTTTAATTTTGTCATTTTTGCGCATGGGATCGTTAAAAACACTGTTAATGGTTCAAAGTATTGCTTGTCAAAGACATGTCTACTAAGTTAGCGAATGCTGCATTCGAATAGGGACTGCTCTATTCATTCTCAGAAATTTTGCAATCTTTTGAAATAGAAATTACCCTTTTCTGTTTAAAATAGATATTCTACATTATAAAGTGTCGACATTAAGTTAGTAATGGAACTTGAATAACTTTGCAAAGTTTAATTTGTTTTAAGCCTTAAACAAAAGGTTGCCACATATGTAATATGATGGACACACCAACCTTTAAAGACAGGCCCCTTCAATGTTGCCTTATCCTTGGAAATCTTGAACATCTTCTCATTATCTATTGCTTTCCCCTTAACTAGCTGACAAAAATTTAAATTGTTCTGCTTTAAAACTCATCTATTCTTCTAGTTATTCAAAAATTATTAGAAGTTAAGCTTGTTCATGTCCAGCGGCACATATTACAGTGTTATCCGGATTCACCATTATACGATGCGGGAAAATTGCTATTGTCAAATTCAATTTCAAATAAATAGATTCGTGTTTAACAAAACTATGATATGTGTGTGAAACGTCTAAGATATACAATGATTGATGTATTCATTGTTGGTCTTTAACGCCACTTTTATCATTATTTGCTATGTCTTGGCGCACAGCTTTTTTGTGTGTAGAAAGCTGGGACGCCCGGAGAGAACCACTGACCTTCGACAAGGAAACTGTCAATCTTAGTCAATTAAGATTGGAGTCGAACCAAGCTACCTACCACGTGTAGAGTTCGAACTCTGAGATAAGCAATGAAGCAGTAATTTTCACCAATGAAAGAAACTTGTTTCTCACTTTATCCAGTTTTCGTTTGGTATATAGTTTTATTTTCTATTATTCAAATTGAAGAAACCAAGACGTTTTAAAAACGAATTGAAGAAAAAAGGTAGCCAAGTGCATAGTTCTTTCAAACATATTATTTTATCGCTGAGATGCTGTCTCGTCATGCCAAGAAATTGCCTCCGTTGAAATTTTGCAAACATCCCATAGAGCAAATTACATGGATGATTAATATTGACCATTTGGTATATGGCCGTGTTCTAAGCGACACATACATGCAGGTCATAAATTAATTTGTTGAATGAAATCAAATCTTTAACAACTAATAGGTGCCGTAGGAGGTCCACCGGAATTTTTAGAGAGGATTTCTTGGCATGTAACAGATAGAAAACTCAGTGTTAGAATTTATAGAACAGACAAGGGGCAGTGGCAAATATTTCATGTATATTATGAACACAGAGAAGATTACCCCGGCACCCTTTGTAAAAAAAAAAACCTTCTTTTTCTTCTATGTGCCTTCGGACTTTATGTTTCGAATTGTAGTTTCACTTTCCATATTCGGTATTCATTCTAATGTAAGCTCCACGTGGCAAAAATCACGTGATGCAAGAATGTAGTATCTTGGAGTTAGGCTATTTCTTTCTTTTCGTGCGGGGACTCCAAGCAGACAACATGCATTTATATAACGGCACTGTAGATTTTCTTATTGAATAAAGAAAGTTCCCGGTCCGGTACATGAATAGATTGGTTAGAAAGCAAGGTTTTAATTTTGATTACATTGGAAAGCCTTATTTGAGGGTTGAAATTGGAGAGCACAAAAAAAAAAGAAAGGGGGTGGGGTTGTTCCACAGGGAATATTATTATCATATGAACTCAACATTTGAAAGGTTTTTTTTTTTATTTAATAAAAAGAGAGAAAAACAAATGTAAGACAAATTGTGAATGGTCTTTCTTACTTTCTCCTGTGAGGGAATCTCGCATATATCTGGTTTACCGTCAAACCGAGCACATGTCTTTTGGTTATTTCTGTCACTAGGTGGCTGTCTCATTGACGTTTACCCCATATTTTTTCATTGAATCACAATGCACACGTACATGTTTTAGAACATGAAGTTAAGGTTTCATGTCATGAATAATAAAGTAAAAAAAAAGCAAAAATGAGACTCAAAGAACAAAATAGAAAAAGACGAAATGATCTGATTTTCAAAAAATGACCTGTTTGGTCGCTCGTAATCGATTGTCTACAAATATAGTTCCTGTCATTTGTAATGAATGTAAACTTTAATATCTGTGGTTTTTTTTCATATCAAATTTTTTGGTTAAAATTATTAGTTATGTTATTTCTTTTATACTGGACTTTAAGATATTTTGTATTATGCTTTAGAACATTAGGACATTGTGGGACTATGTGTCAAAGGTGTATGAAGAGCAACTCGTTCTATAAAAGCCGTGACTGGTTGCATGTGTCTTGTGACATCATTTCATGTCTAAGCAGTTCCGAATAAGTAAATTCTTGAGTATACGCCAAGACGAGCATCAGATTTTCAACGTTTGTTTCATTTTGTAGACTATGTACCTCAAATAATTTAACTGAAAAAAAAATGTCTTCATTGGGAACTGTCGAGCTGAAACCTACACTCTTTAGGTTAGCAGGGACAGTACTCTGTTTTTTAATTTTGTCATTTTTGCGCATGGGATCGTTAAAAACACTGTCAATGGTTCAAAGTATTGCTTGTCAAAGACATGTCTACTAAGTTAGCGAATGCTGCATTCGAATAGGGACTGCTCTATTCATTCTCAGAAATTTTGCAATCTTTTGAAATAGAAATTACCCTTTTCTGTTTAAAATAGATATTCTACATTATAAAGTGTCGACATTAAGTTAGTAATGGAACTTGAATAACTTTGAAAAGTTTAATTTGTTTTAAGCCTTAAACAAAAGGTTGCCACATATGTAATATGATGGACACACCAACCTTTAAAGACAGGCCCCTTCAATGTTGCCTTATCCTTGGAAATCTTGAACATCTTCTCATTATCTATTGCTTTCCCCTTAAATAGCTGACAAAAATTTAAATTGTTCTGCTTTAAAACTCATCTATTCTTCTAGTTATTCAAAAATTATTAGAAGTTAAGCTTGTTCATGTCCAGCGGCACATATTACAGTGTTATCCGGATTCACCATTATACGATGCGGGAAAATTGCTATTGTCAAATTCAATTTCAAATAAATAGATTCGTGTTTAACAAAACTATGATATGTGTGTGAAACGTCTAAGATATACAATGATTGATGTATTCATTGTTGGTCTTTAACGCCACTTTTATCATTATTTGCTATGTCTTGGCGCACAGCTTTTTTGTGTGTAGAAAGCTGGGACGCCCGGAGAGAACCACTGACCTTCGACAAGGAAACTGTCAATCTTAGTCAATTAAGATTGGAGTCGAACCAAGCTACCTACCACGTGTAGAGTTCGAACTCTGAGATAAGCAATGAAGCAGTAATTTTCACCAATGAAAGAAACTTGTTTCTCACTTTATCCAGTTTTCGTTTGGTATATAGTTTTATTTTCTATTATTCAAATTGAAGAAACCAAGACGTTTTAAAAACGAATTGAAGAAAAAAGGTAGCCAAGTGCATAGTTCTTTCAAACATATTATTTTATCGCTGAGATGCTGTCTCGTCATGCCAAGAAATTGCCTCCGTTGAAATTTTGCAAACATCCCATAGAGCAAATTACATGGATGATTAATATTGACCATTTGGTATATGGCCGTGTTCTAAGCGACACATACATGCAGGTCATAAATTAATTTGTTGAATGAAATCAAATCTTTAACAACTAATAGGTGCCGTAGGAGGTCCACCGGAATTTTTAGAGAGGATTTCTTGGCATGTAATAGATAGAAAACTCAGTGTTAGAATTTATAGAACAGACAAGGGGCAGTGGCAAATATTTCATGTATATTATGAACACAGAGAAGATTACCCCGGCACCCTTTGTAAAAAAAAAAAACCTTCTTTTTCTTCTATGTGCCTTCGGACTTTATGTTTCGAATTGTAGTTTCACTTTCCATATTCGGTATTCATTCTAATGTAAGCTCCACGTGGCAAAAATCACGTGATGCAAGAATGTAGTATCTTGGAGTTAGGCTATTTCTTTCTTTTCGTGCGGGGACTCCAAGCAGACAACATGCATTTATATAACGGCACTGTAGATTTTCTTATTGAATAAAGAAAGTTCCCGGTCCGGTACATGAATAGATTGGTTAGAAAGCAAGGTTTTAATTTTGATTACATTGGAAAGCCTTATTTGAGGGTTGAAATTGGAGAGCACAAAAAAAAAAGAAAGGGGGTGGGGTTGTTCCACAGGGAATATTATTATCATATGAACTCAACATTTGAAAGGTTTTTTTTTTATTTAATAAAAAGAGAGAAAAACAAATGTAAGACAAATTGTGAATGGTCTTTCTTACTTTCTCCTGTGAGGGAATCTCGCATATATCTGGTTTACCGTCAAACCGAGCACATGTCTTTTGGTTATTTCTGTCACTAGGTGGCTGTCTCATTGACGTTTACCCCATATTTTTTCATTGAATCACAATGCACACGTACATGTTTTAGAACATGAAGTTAAGGTTTCATGTCATGAATAATAAAGTAAAAAAAAAGCAAAAATGAGACTCAAAGAACAAAATAGAAAAAGACGAAATGATCTGATTTTCAAAAAATGACCTGTTTGGTCGCTCGTAATCGATTGTCTACAAATATAGTTCCTGTCATTTGTAATGAATGTAAACTTTAATATCTGTGGTTTTTTTTCATATCAAATTTTTTGGTTAAAATTATTAGTTATGTTATTTCTTTTATACTGGACTTTAAGATATTTTGTATTATGCTTTAGAACATTAGGACATTGTGGGACTATGTGTCAAAGGTGTATGAAGAGCAACTCGTTCTATAAAAGCCGTGACTGGTTGCATGTGTCTTGTGACATCATTTCATGTCTAAGCAGTTCCGAATAAGTAAATTCTTGAGTATACGCCAAGACGAGCATCAGATTTTCAACGTTTGTTTCATTTTGTAGACTATGTACCTCAAATAATTTAACTGAAAAAAAAATGTCTTCATTGGGAACTGTCGAGCTGAAACCTACACTCTTTAGGTTAGCAGGGACAGTACTCTGTTTTTTAATTTTGTCATTTTTGCGCATGGGATCGTTAAAAACACTGTCAATGGTTCAAAGTATTGCTTGTCAAAGACATGTCTACTAAGTTAGCGAATGCTGCATTCGAATAGGGACTGCTCTATTCATTCTCAGAAATTTTGCAATCTTTTGAAATAGAAATTACCCTTTTCTGTTTAAAATAGATATTCTACATTATAAAGTGTCGACATTAAGTTAGTAATGGAACTTGAATAACTTTGAAAAGTTTAATTTGTTTTAAGCCTTAAACAAAAGGTTGCCACATATGTAATATGATGGACACACCAACCTTTAAAGACAGGCCCCTTCAATGTTGCCTTATCCTTGGAAATCTTGAACATCTTCTCATTATCTATTGCTTTCCCCTTAAATAGCTGACAAAAATTTAAATTGTTCTGCTTTAAAACTCATCTATTCTTCTAGTTATTCAAAAATTATTAGAAGTTAAGCTTGTTCATGTCCAGCGGCACATATTACAGTGTTATCCGGATTCACCATTATACGATGCGGGAAAATTGCTATTGTCAAATTCAATTTCAAATAAATAGATTCGTGTTTAACAAAACTATGATATGTGTGTGAAACGTCTAAGATATACAATGATTGATGTATTCATTGTTGGTCTTTAACGCCACTTTTATCATTATTTGCTATGTCTTGGCGCACAGCTTTTTTGTGTGTAGAAAGCTGGGACGCCCGGAGAGAACCACTGACCTTCGACAAGGAAACTGTCAATCTTAGTCAATTAAGATTGGAGTCGAACCAAGCTACCTACCACGTGTAGAGTTCGAACTCTGAGATAAGCAATGAAGCAGTAATTTTCACCAATGAAAGAAACTTGTTTCTCACTTTATCCAGTTTTCGTTTGGTATATAGTTTTATTTTCTATTATTCAAATTGAAGAAACCAAGACGTTTTAAAAACGAATTGAAGAAAAAAGGTAGCCAAGTGCATAGTTCTTTCAAACATATTATTTTATCGCTGAGATGCTGTCTCGTCATGCCAAGAAATTGCCTCCGTTGAAATTTTGCAAACATCCCATAGAGCAAATTACATGGATGATTAATATTGACCATTTGGTATATGGCCGTGTTCTAAGCGACACATACATGCAGGTCATAAATTAATTTGTTGAATGAAATCAAATCTTTAACAACTAATAGGTGCCGTAGGAGGTCCACCGGAATTTTTAGAGAGGATTTCTTGGCATGTAACAGATAGAAAACTCAGTGTTAGAATTTATAGAACAGACATGGGGCAGTGGCAAATATTTCATGTATATTATGAACACAGAGAAGATTACCCCGGCACCCTTTGTAAAAAAAAAACCTTCTTTTTCTTCTATGTGCCTTCGGACTTTATGTTTCGAATTGTAGTTTCACTTTCCATATTCGGTATTCATTCTAATGTAAGCTCCACGTGGCAAAAATCACGTGATGCAAGAATGTAGTATCTTGGAGTTAGGCTATTTCTTTCTTTTCGTGCGGGGACTCCAAGCAGACAACATGCATTTATATAACGGCACTGTAGATTTTCTTATTGAATAAAGAAAGTTCCCGGTCCGGTACATGAATAGATTGGTTAGAAAGCAAGGTTTTAATTTTGATTACATTGGAAAGCCTTATTTGAGGGTTGAAATTGGAGAGCACAAAAAAAAAAAGAAAGGAGGTGGGGTTGTTCCACAGGGAATATTATTATCATATGAACTCAACATTTGAAAGGTTTTTTTTTTTTATTTAATAAAAAGAGAGAAAAACAAATGTAAGACAAATTGTGAATGGTCTTTCTTACTTTCTCCTGTGAGGGAATCTCGCATATATCTGGTTTACCATCAAACCGAGCACATGTCTTTTGGTTATTTCTGTCACTAGGTGGCTGTCTCATTGACGTTTACCCCATATTTTTTCATTGAATCACAATGCACACGTACATGTTTTAGAACATGAAGTTAAGGTTTCATGTCATGAATAATAAAGTAAAAAAAAAGCAAAAATGCGACTCAAAGAACAAAATAGAAAAAGACGAAATGATCTGATTTTCGAAAAATGACCTGTTTGGTCGTTCGTAATCGATTGTCTACAAATATAGTTCCTGTCATTTGTAATGAATGTAAACTTTAATATCTGTGGTTTTTTTTCATATCAAATTTTTTTGTTAAAATTATTAGTTATGTTATTTCTTTTATACTGGACTTTAAGATATTTTGTATTATGCTTTAGAACATTTGGGCATTGTGGGACTATGTGTCAAAGGTGTATGAAGAGCAACTCGTTCTATAAAAGCCGTGACTGGTTGCATGTGTCTTGTGACATCATTTCATGTCTAAGCAGTTCCGAATAAGTAAATTCTTGAGTATACGCCAAGACGAGCATCAGATTTTCAACGTTTGTTTCATTTTGTAGACTATGTACCTCAAATATTTTAACTGAAAAAAAAATGTCTTCATTGGGAACTGTCGAGCTGAAACCTACACTCTTTAGGTTAGCAGGGACAGTACTCTGTTTTTTAATTTTGTCATTTTTGCGCATGGGATCGTTAAAAACACTGTCAATGGTTCAAAGTATTGCTTGTCAAAGACATGTCTACTAAGTTAGCGAATGCTGCATTCGAATAGGGACTGCTCTATTCATTCTCAGAAATTTTGCAATCTTTTGAAATAGAAATTACCCTTTTCTGTTTAAAATAGATATTCTACATTATAAAGTGTCGACATTAAGTTAGTAATGGAACTTGAATAACTTTGAAAAGTTTAATTTGTTTTAAGCCTTAAACAAAAGGTTGCCACATATGTAATATGATGGACACACCAACCTTTAAAGACAGGCCCCTTCAATGTTGCCTTATCCTTGGAAATCTTGAACATCTTCTCATTATCTATTGCTTTCCCCTTAAATAGCTGACAAAAATTTAAATTGTTCTGCTTTAAAACTCATCTATTCTTCTAGTTATTCAAAAATTATTAGAAGTTAAGCTTGTTCATGTCCAGCGGCACATATTACAGTGTTATCCGGATTCACCATTATACGATGCGGGAAAATTGCTATTGTCAAATTCAATTTCAAATAAATAGATTCGTGTTTAACAAAACTATGATATGTGTGTGAAACGTCTAAGATATACAATGATTGATGTATTCATTGTTGGTCTTTAACGCCACTTTTATCATTATTTGCTATGTCTTGGCGCACAGCTTTTTTGTGTGTAGAAAGCTGGGACGCCCGGAGAGAACCACTGACCTTCGACAAGGAAACTGTCAATCTTAGTCAATTAAGATTGGAGTCGAACCAAGCTACCTACCACGTGTAGAGTTCGAACTCTGAGATAAGCAATGAAGCAGTAATTTTCACCAATGAAAGAAACTTGTTTCTCACTTTATCCAGTTTTCGTTTGGTATATAGTTTTATTTTCTATTATTCAAATTGAAGAAACCAAGACGTTTTAAAAACGAATTGAAGAAAAAAGGTAGCCAAGTGCATAGTTCTTTCAAACATATTATTTTATCGCTGAGATGCTGTCTCGTCATGCCAAGAAATTGCCTCCGTTGAAATTTTGCAAACATCCCATAGAGCAAATTACATGGATGATTAATATTGACCATTTGGTATATGGCCGTGTTCTAAGCGACACATACATGCAGGTCATAAATTAATTTGTTGAATGAAATCAAATCTTTAACAACTAATAGGTGCCGTAGGAGGTCCACCGGAATTTTTAGAGAGGATTTCTTGGCATGTAACAGATAGAAAACTCAGTGTTAGAATTTATAGAACAGACAAGGGGCAGTGGCAAATATTTCATGTATATTATGAACACAGAGAAGATTACCCCGGCACCCTTTGTAAAAAAAAAAACCTTCTTTTTCTTCTATGTGCCTTCGGACTTTATGTTTCGAATTGTAGTTTCACTTTCCATATTCGGTATTCATTCTAATGTAAGCTCCACGTGGCAAAAATCACGTGATGCAAGAATGTAGTATCTTGGAGTTAGGCTATTTCTTTCTTTTCGTGCGGGGACTCCAAGCAGACAACATGCATTTATATAACGGCACTGTAGATTTTCTTATTGAATAAAGAAAGTTCCCGGTCCGGTACATGAATAGATTGGTTAGAAAGCAAGGTTTTAATTTTGATTACATTGGAAAGCCTTATTTGAGGGTTGAAATTGGAGAGCACAAAAAAAAAAAGAAAGGGGGTGGGGTTGTTCCACAGGGAATATTATTATCATATGAACTCAACATTTGAAAGGTTTTTTTTTTTATTTAATAAAAAGAGAGAAAAACAAATGTAAGACAAATTGTGAATGGTCTTTCTTACTTTCTCCTGTGAGGGAATCTCGCATATATCTGGTTTACCGTCAAACCGAGCACATGTCTTTTGGTTATTTCTGTCACTAGGTGGCTGTCTCATTGACGTTTACCCCATATTTTTTCATTGAATCACAATGCACACGTACATGTTTTAGAACATGAAGTTAAGGTTTCATGTCATGAATAATAAAGTAAAAAAAAGCAAAAATGAGACTCAAAGAACAAAATAGAAAAAGACGAAATGATCTGATTTTCAAAAAATGACCTGTTTGGTCGCTCGTAATCGATTGTCTACAAATATAGTTCCTGTCATTTGTAATGAATGTAAACTTTAATATCTGTGGTTTTTTTTCATATCAAATTTTTTGGTTAAAATTATTAGTTATGTTATTTCTTTTATACTGGACTTTAAGATATTTTGTATTATGCTTTAGAACATTAGGGCATTGTGGGACTATGTGTCAAAGGTGTATGAAGAGCAACTCGTTCTATAAAAGCCGTGACTGGTTGCATGTGTCTTGTGACATCATTTCATGTCTAAGCAGTTCCGAATAAGTAAATTCTTGAGTATACGCCAAGACGAGCATCAGATTTTCAACGTTTGTTTCATTTTGTAGACTATGTACCTCAAATATTTTAACTGAAAAAAAAATGTCTTCATTGGGAACTGTCGAGCTGAAACCTACACTCTTTAGGTTAGCAGGGACAGTACTCTGTTTTTTAATTTTGTCATTTTTGCGCATGGGATCGTTAAAAACACTGTCAATGGTTCAAAGTATTGCTTGTCAAAGACATGTCTACTAAGTTAGCGAATGCTGCATTCGAATAGGGACTGCTCTATTCATTCTCAGAAATTTTGCAATCTTTTGAAATAGAAATTACCCTTTTCTGTTTAAAATAGATATTCTACATTATAAAGTGTCGACATTAAGTTAGTAATGGAACTTGAATAACTTTGAAAAGTTTAATTTGTTTTAAGCCTTAAACAAAAGGTTGCCACATATGTAATATGATGGACACACCAACCTTTAAAGACAGGCCCCTTCAATGTTGCCTTATCCTTGGAAATCTTGAACATCTTCTCATTATCTATTGCTTTCCCCTTAAATAGCTGACAAAAATTTAAATTGTTCTGCTTTAAAACTCATCTATTCTTCTAGTTATTCAAAAATTATTAGAAGTTAAGCTTGTTCATGTCCAGCGGCACATATTACAGTGTTATCCGGATTCACCATTATACGATGCGGGAAAATTGCTATTGTCAAATTCAATTTCAAATAAATAGATTCGTGTTTAACAAAACTATGATATGTGTGTGAAACGTCTAAGATATACAATGATTGATGTATTCATTGTTGGTCTTTAACGCCACTTTTATCATTATTTGCTATGTCTTGGCGCACAGCTTTTTTGTGTGTAGAAAGCTGGGACGCCCGGAGAGAACCACTGACCTTCGACAAGGAAACTGTCAATCTTAGTCAATTAAGATTGGAGTCGAACCAAGCTACCTACCACGTGTAGAGTTCGAACTCTGAGATAAGCAATGAAGCAGTAATTTTCACCAATGAAAGAAACTTGTTTCTCACTTTATCCAGTTTTCGTTTGGTATATAGTTTTATTTTCTATTATTCAAATTGAAGAAACCAAGACGTTTTAAAAACGAATTGAAGAAAAAAGGTAGCCAAGTGCATAGTTCTTTCAAACATATTATTTTATCGCTGAGATGCTGTCTCGTCATGCCAAGAAATTGCCTCCGTTGAAATTTTGCAAACATCCAATAGAGCAAATTACATGGATGATTAATATTGACCATTTGGTATATGGCCGTGTTCTAAGCGACACATACATGCAGGTCATAAATTAATTTGTTGAATGAAATCAAATCTTTAACAACTAATAGGTGCCGTAGGAGGTCCACCGGAATTTTTAGAGAGGATTTCTTGGCATGTAACAGATAGAAAACTCAGTGTTAGAATTTATAGAACAGACAAGGGGCAGTGGCAAATATTTCATGTATATTATGAACACAGAGAAGATTACCCCGGCACCCTTTGTAAAAAAAAAAAACCTTCTTTTTCTTCTATGTGCCTTAGGACTTTATGTTTCGAATTGTAGTTTCACTTTCCATATTCGGTATTCATTCTAATGTAAGCTCCACGTGGCAAAAATCACGTGATGCAAGAATGTAGTATCTTGGAGTTAGGCTATTTCTTTCTTTTCGTGCGGGGACTCCAAGCAGACAACATGCATTTATATAACGGCACTGTAAATTTTCTTATTGAATAAAGAAAGTTCCCGGTCCGGTACATGAATAGATTGGTTAGAAAGCAAGGTTTTAATTTTGATTACATTGGAAAGCCTTATTTAAGGGTTGAAATTGGAGAGCACAAAAAAAAAGAAAGGGGGTGGGGTTGTTCCACAGGGAATATTATTATCATATGAACTCAACATTTGAAAGGTTTTTTTTTTTATTTAATAAAAAGAGAGAAAAACAAATGTAAGACAAATTGTGAATGGTCTTTCTTACTTTCTCCTGTGAGGGAATCTCGCATATATCTGGTTTACCGTCAAACCGAGCACATGTCTTTTGGTTATTTCTGTCACTAGGTGGCTGTCTCATTGACGTTTACCCCATATTTTTTCATTGAATCACAATGCACACGTACATGTTTTAGAACATGAAGTTAAGGTTTCATGTCATGAATAATAAAGTAAAAAAAAAGCAAAAATGAGACTCAAAGAACAAAATAGAAAAAGACGAAATGATCTGATTTTCAAAAAATGACCTGTTTGGTCGCTCGTAATCGATTGTCTACAAATATAGTTCCTGTCATTTGTAATGAATGTAAACTTTAATATCTGTGGTTTTTTTTCATATCAAATTTTTTGGTTAAAATTATTAGTTATGTTATTTCTTTTATACTGGACTTTAAGATATTTTGTATTATGCTTTAGAACATTAGGGCATTGTGGGACTATGTGTCAAAGGTGTATGAAGAGCAACTCGTTCTATAAAAGCCGTGACTGGTTGCATGTGTCTTGTGACATCATTTCATGTCTAAGCAGTTCCGAATAAGTAAATTCTTGAGTATACGCCAAGACGAGCATCAGATTTTCAACGTTTGTTTCATTTTGTAGACTATGTACCTCAAATATTTTAACTGAAAAAAAAATGTCTTCATTGGGAACTGTCGAGCTGAAACCTACACTCTTTAGGTTAGCAGGGACAGTACTCTGTTTTTTAATTTTGTCATTTTTGCGCATGGGATCGTTAAAAACACTGTCAATGGTTCAAAGTATTGCTTGTCAAAGACATGTCTACTAAGTTAGCGAATGCTGCATTCGAATAGGGACTGCTCTATTCATTCTCAGAAATTTTGCAATCTTTTGAAATAGAAATTACCCTTTTCTGTTTAAAATAGATATTCTACATTATAAAGTGTCGACATTAAGTTAGTAATGGAACTTGAATAACTTTGAAAAGTTTAATTTGTTTTAAGCCTTAAACAAAAGGTTGCCACATATGTAATATGATGGACACACCAACCTTTAAAGACAGGCCCCTTCAATGTTGCCTTATCCTTGGAAATCTTGAACATCTTCTCATTATCTATTGCTTTCCCCTTAAATAGCTGACAAAAATTTAAATTGTTCTGCTTTAAAACTCATCTATTCTTCTAGTTATTCAAAAATTATTAGAAGTTAAGCTTGTTCATGTCCAGCGGCACATATTACAGTGTTATCCGGATTCACCATTATACGATGCGGGAAAATTGCTATTGTCAAATTCAATTTCAAATAAATAGATTCGTGTTTAACAAAACTATGATATGTGTGTGAAACGTCTAAGATATACAATGATTGATGTATTCATTGTTGGTCTTTAACGCCACTTTTATCATTATTTGCTATGTCTTGGCGCACAGCTTTTTTGTGTGTAGAAAGCTGGGACGCCCGGAGAGAACCACTGACCTTCGACAAGGAAACTGTCAATCTTAGTCAATTAAGATTGGAGTCGAACCAAGCTACCTACCACGTGTAGAGTTCGAACTCTGAGATAAGCAATGAAGCAGTAATTTTCACCAATGAAAGAAACTTGTTTCTCACTTTATCCAGTTTTCGTTTGGTATATAGTTTTATTTTCTATTATTCAAATTGAAGAAACCAAGACGTTTTAAAAACGAATTGAAGAAAAAAGGTAGCCAAGTGCATAGTTCTTTCAAACATATTATTTTATCGCTGAGATGCTGTCTCGTCATGCCAAGAAATTGCCTCCGTTGAAATTTTGCAAACATCCCATAGAGCAAATTACATGGATGATTAATATTGACCATTTGGTATATGGCCGTGTTCTAAGCGACACATACATGCAGGTCATAAATGAATTTGTTGAATGAAATCAAATCTTTAACAACTAATAGGTGCCGTAGGAGGTCCACCGGAATTTTTAGAGAGGATTTCTTGGCATGTAACAGATAGAAAACTCAGTGTTAGAATTTATAGAACAGACAAGGGGCAGTGGCAAATATTTCATGTATATTATGAACACAGAGAAGATTACCCCGGCACCCTTTGTAAAAAAAAAACCTTCTTTTTCTTCTATGTGCCTTCGGACTTTATGTTTCGAATTGTAGTTTCACTTTCCATATTCGGTATTCATTCTAATGTAAGCTCCACGTGGCAAAAATCACGTGATGCAAGAATGTAGTATCTTGGAGTTAGGCTATTTCTTTCTTTTCGTGCGGGGACTCCAAGCAGACAACATGCATTTATATAACGGCACTGTAGATTTTCTTATTGAATAAAGAAAGTTCCCGGTCCGGTACATGAATAGATTGGTTAGAAAGCAAGGTTTTAATTTTGATTACATTGGAAAGCCTTATTTGAGGGTTGAAATTGGAGAGCACAAAAAAAAAAAAAAAAGGGGGTGGGGTTGTTCCACAGGGAATATTATTATCATATGAACTCAACATTTGAAAGGTTTTTTTTTTTATTTAATAAAAAGAGAGAAAAACAAATGTAAGACAAATTGTGAATGGTCTTTCTTACTTTCTCCTGTGAGGGAATCTCGCATATATCTGGTTTACCGTCAAACCGAGCACATGTCTTTTGGTTATTTCTGTCACTAGGTGGCTGTCTCATTGACGTTTACCCCATATTTTTTCATTGAATCACAATGCACACGTACATGTTTTAGAACATGAAGTTAAGGTTTCATGTCATGAATAATAAAGTAAAAAAAAAGCAAAAATGAGACTCAAAGAACAAAATAGAAAAAGACGAAATGATCTGATTTTCAAAAAATGACCTGTTTGGTCGCTCGTAATCGATTGTCTACAAATATAGTTCCTGTCATTTGTAATGAATGTAAACTTTAATATCTGTGGTTTTTTTTCATATCAAATTTTTTGGTTAAAATTATTAGTTATGTTATTTCTTTTATACTGGACTTTAAGATATTTTGTATTATGCTTTAGAACATTAGGGCATTGTGGGACTATGTGTCAAAGGTGTATGAAGAGCAACTCGTTCTATAAAAGCCGTGACTGGTTGCATGTGTCTTGTGACATCATTTCATGTCTAAGCAGTTCCGAATAAGTAAATTCTTGAGTATACGCCAAGACGAGCATCAGATTTTCAACGTTTGTTTCATTTTGTAGACTATGTACCTCAAATATTTTAACTGAAAAAAAAATGTCTTCATTGGGAACTGTCGAGCTGAAACCTACACTCTTTAGGTTAGCAGGGACAGTACTCTGTTTTTTAATTTTGTCATTTTTGCGCATGGGATCGTTAAAAACACTGTCAATGGTTCAAAGTATTGCTTGTCAAAGACATGTCTACTAAGTTAGCGAATGCTGCATTCGAATAGGGACTGCTCTATTCATTCTCAGAAATTTTGCAATCTTTTGAAATAGAAATTACCCTTTTCTGTTTAAAATAGATATTCTACATTATAAAGTGTCGACATTAAGTTAGTAATGGAACTTGAATAACTTTGAAAAGTTTAATTTGTTTTAAGCCTTAAACAAAAGGTTGCCACATATGTAATATGATGGACACACCAACCTTTAAAGACAGGCCCCTTCAATGTTGCCTTATCCTTGGAAATCTTGAACATCTTCTCATTATCTATTGCTTTCCCCTTAAATAGCTGACAAAAATTTAAATTGTTCTGCTTTAAAACTCATCTATTCTTCTAGTTATTCAAAAATTATTAGAAGTTAAGCTTGTTCATGTCCAGCGGCACATATTACAGTGTTATCCGGATTCACCATTATACGATGCGGGAAAATTGCTATTGTCAAATTCAATTTCAAATAAATAGATTCGTGTTTAACAAAACTATGATATGTGTGTGAAACGTCTAAGATATACAATGATTGATGTATTCATTGTTGGTCTTTAACGCCACTTTTATCATTATTTGCTATGTCTTGGCGCACAGCTTTTTTGTGTGTAGAAAGCTGGGACGCCCGGAGAGAACCACTGACCTTCGACAAGGAAACTGTCAATCTTAGTCAATTAAGATTGGAGTCGAACCAAGCTACCTACCACGTGTAGAGTTCGAACTCTGAGATAAGCAATGAAGCAGTAATTTTCACCAATGAAAGAAACTTGTTTCTCACTTTATCCAGTTTTCGTTTGGTATATAGTTTTATTTTCTATTATTCAAATTGAAGAAACCAAGACGTTTTAAAAACGAATTGAAGAAAAAAGGTAGCCAAGTGCATAGTTCTTTCAAACATATTATTTTATCGCTGAGATGCTGTCTCGTCATGCCAAGAAATTGCCTCCGTTGAAATTTTGCAAACATCCCATAGAGCAAATTACATGGATGATTAATATTGACCATTTGGTATATGGCCGTGTTCTAAGCGACACATACATGCAGGTCATAAATTAATTTGTTGAATGAAATCAAATCTTTAACAACTAATAGGTGCCGTAGGAGGTCCACCGGAATTTTTAGAGAGGATTTCTTGGCATGTAACAGATAGAAAACTCAGTGTTAGAATTTATAGAACAGACAAGGGGCAGTGGCAAATATTTCATGTATATTATGAACACAGAGAAGATTACCCCGGCACCCTTTGTAAAAAAAAAAACCTTCTTTTTCTTCTATGTGCCTTCGGACTTTATGTTTCGAATTGTAGTTTCACTTTCCATATTCGGTATTCATTCTAATGTAAGCTCCACGTGGCAAAAATCACGTGATGCAAGAATGTAGTATCTTGGAGTTAGGCTATTTCTTTCTTTTCGTGCGGGGACTCCAAGCAGACAACATGCATTTATATAACGGCACTGTAGATTTTCTTATTGAATAAAGAAAGTTCCCGGTCCGGTACATGAATAGATTGGTTAGAAAGCAAGGTTTTAATTTTGATTACATTGGAAAGCCTTATTTGAGGGTTGAAATTGGAGAGCACAAAAAAAAAAAGAAAGGGGGTGGGGTTGTTCCACAGGGAATATTATTATCATATGAACTCAACATTTGAAAGGTTTTTTTTTTATTTAATAAAAAGAGAGAAAAACAAATGTAAGACAAATTGTGAATGGTCTTTCTTACTTTCTCCTGTGAGGGAATCTCGCATATATCTGGTTTACCGTCAAACCGAGCACATGTCTTTTGGTTATTTCTGTCACTAGGTGGCTGTCTCATTGACGTTTACCCCATATTTTTTCATTGAATCACAATGCACACGTACATGTTTTAGAACATGAAGTTAAGGTTTCATGTCATGAATAATAAAGTAAAAAAAAAGCAAAAATGAGACTCAAAGAACAAAATAGAAAAAGACGAAATGATCTGATTTTCAAAAAATGACCTGTTTGGTCGCTCGTAATCGATTGTCTACAAATATAGTTCCTGTCATTTGTAATGAATGTAAACTTTGATATCTGTGGTTTTTTTTCATATCAAATTTTTTGGTTAAAATTATTAGTTATGTTATTTCTTTTATACTGGACTTTAAGATATTTTGTATTATGCTTTAGAACATTAGGGCATTGTGGGACTATGTGTCAAAGGTGTATGAAGAGCAACTCGTTCTATAAAAGCCGTGACTGGTTGCATGTGTCTTGTGACATCATTTCATGTCTAAGCAGTTCCGAATAAGTAAATTCTTGAGTATACGCCAAGACGAGCATCAGATTTTCAACGTTTGTTTCATTTTGTAGACTATGTACCTCAAATATTTTAACTGAAAAAAAATGTCTTCATTGGGAACTGTCGAGCTGAAACCTACACTCTTTAGGTTAGCAGGGACAGTACTCTGTTTTTTAATTTTGTCATTTTTGCGCATGGGATCGTTGAAAACACTGTCAATGGTTCAAAGTATTGCTTGTCAAAGACATGTCTACTAAGTTAGCGAATGCTGCATTCGAATAGGGACTGCTCTATTCATTCTCAGAAATTTTGCAATCTTTTGAAATAGAAATTACCCTTTTCTGTTTAAAATAGATATTCTACATTATAAAGTGTCGACATTAAGTTAATAATGGAACTTGAATAACTTTGAAAAGTTTAATTTGTTTTAAGCCTTAAACAAAAGGTTGCCACATATGTAATATGATGGACACACCAACCTTTAAAGACAGGCCCCTTCAATGTTGCCTTATCCTTGGAAATCTTGAACATCTTCTCATTATCTATTGCTTTCCCCTTAAATAGCTGACAAAAATTTAAATTGTTCTGCTTTAAAACTCATCTATTCTTCTAGTTATTCAAAAATTATTAGAAGTTAAGCTTGTTCATGTCCAGCGGCACATATTACAGTGTTATCCGGATTCACCATTATACGATGCGGGAAAATTGCTATTGTCAAATTCAATTTCAAATAAATAGATTCGTGTTTAACAAAACTATGATATGTGTGTGAAACGTCTAAGATATACAATGATTGATGTATTCATTGTTGGTCTTTAACGCCACTTTTATCATTATTTGCTATGTCTTGGCGCACAGCTTTTTTGTGTGTAGAAAGCTGGGACGCCCGGAGAGAACCACTGACCTTCGACAAGGAAACTGTCAATCTTAGTCAATTAAGATTGGAGTCGAACCAAGCTACCTACCACGTGTAGAGTTCGAACTCTGAGATAAGCAATGAAGCAGTAATTTTCACCAATGAAAGAAACTTGTTTCTCACTTTATCCAGTTTTCGTTTGGTATATAGTTTTATTTTCTATTATTCAAATTGAAGAAACCAAGACGTTTTAAAAACGAATTGAAGAAAAAAGGTAGCCAAGTGCATAGTTCTTTCAAACATATTATTTTATCGCTGAGATGCTGTCTCGTCATGCCAAGAAATTGCCTCCGTTGAAATTTTGCAAACATCCCATAGAGCAAATTACATGGATGATTAATATTGACCATTTGGTATATGGCCGTGTTCTAAGCGACACATACATGCAGGTCATAAATTAATTTGTTGAATGAAATCAAATCTTTAACAACTAATAGGTGCCGTAGGAGGTCCACCGGAATTTTTAGAGAGGATTTCTTGGCATGTAACAGATAGAAAACTCAGTGTTAGAATTTATAGAACAGACAAGGGGCAGTGGCAAATATTTCATGTATATTATGAACACAGAGAAGATTACCCCGGCACCCTTTGTAAAAAAAAAACCTTCTTTTTCTTCTATGTGCCTTCGGACTTTATGTTTCGAATTGTAGTTTCACTTTCCATATTCGGTATTCATTCTAATGTAAGCTCCACGTGGCAAAAATCACGTGATGCAAGAATGTAGTATCTTGGAGTTAGGCTATTTCTTTCTTTTCGTGCGGGGACTCCAAGCAGACAACATGCATTTATATAACGGCACTGTAGATTTTCTTATTGAATAAAGAAAGTTCCCGGTCCGGTACATGAATAGATTGGTTAGAAAACAAGGTTTTAATTTTGATTACATTGGAAAGCCTTATTTGAGGGTTGAAATTGGAGAGCACAAAAAAAAAAAAGAAAGGGGGTGGGGTTGTTCCACAGGGAATATTATTATCATATGAACTCAACATTTGAAAGGTTTTTTTTTTATTTAATAAAAAGAGAGAAAAACAAATGTAAGACAAATTGTGAATGGTCTTTCTTACTTTCTCCTGTGAGGGAATCTCGCATATATCTGGTTTACCGTCAAACCGAGCACATGTCTTTTGGTTATTTCTGTCACTAGGTGGCTGTCTCATTGACGTTTACCCCATATTTTTTCATTGAATCACAATGCACACGTACATGTTTTAGAACATGAAGTTAAGGTTTCATGTCATGAATAATAAAGTAAAAAAAAAGCAAAAATGAGACTCAAAGAACAAAATAGAAAAAGACGAAATGATCTGATTTTCAAAAAATGACCTGTTTGGTCGCTCGTAATCGATTGTCTACAAATATAGTTCCTGTCATTTGTAATGAATGTAAACTTTAATATCTGTGTTTTTTTTTCATCTCAAATTTTTTTGTTAAAATTATTAGTTATGTTATTTCTTTTATACTGGACTTTAAGATATTTTGTATTATGCTTTAGAACATTAGGGCATTGTGGGACTATGTGTCAAAGGTGTATGAAGAGCAACTCGTTCTATAAAAGCCGTGACTGGTTGCATGTGTCTTGTGACATCATTTCATGTCTAAGCAGTTCCGAATAAGTAAATTCTTGAGTATACGCCAAGACGAGCATCAGATTTTCAACGTTTGTTTCATTTTGTAGACTATGTACCTCAAATTTTTTAACTGGAAAAAATGGCTTCATTGGGAACTGTCGAGCTGAAACCTACACTCTTTAGGTTAGCAGGGACAGTACTCTGTTTTTTAATTTTGTCATTTTTGCGCATGGGATCGTTAAAAACACTGTCAATGGTTCAAAGTATTGCTTGTCAAAGACATGTCTACTAAGTTAGCGAATGCTGCATTCGAATAGGGACTGCTCTATTCATTCTCAGAAATTTTGCAATCTTTTGAAATAGAAATTACCCTTTTCTGTTTAAAATAGATATTCTACATTATAAAGTGTCGACATTAAGTTAGTAATGGAACTTGAATAACTTTGAAAAGTTTAATTTGTTATAAGCCTTAAACAAAAGATTGCCACATATGTAATATGATGGACACACCAACCTTTAAAGACAGGCCCCTTCAATGTTGCCTTATCCTTGGAAATCTTGAACATCTTCTCATTATCTATTGCTTTCCCCTTAAATAGCTGACAAAAATTTAAATTGTTCTGCTTTAAAACTCATCTATTCTTCTAGTTATTCAAAAATTATTAGAAGTTAAGCTTGTTCATGTCCAGCGGCACATATTACAGTGTTATCCGGATTCACCATTATACGATGCGGGAAAATTGCTATTGTCAAATTCAATTTCAAATAAATAGATTCGTGTTTAACAAAACTATGATATGTGTGTGAAACGTCTAAGATATACAATGATTGATGTATTCATTGTTGGTCTTTAACGCCACTTTTATCATTATTTGCTATGTCTTGGCGCACAGCTTTTTTGTGTGTAGAAAGCTGGGACGCCCGGAGAGAACCACTGACCTTCGACAAGGAAACTGTCAGTCTTAGTCAATTAAGATTGGAGTCGAACCAAGCTACCTACCACGTGTAGAGTTCGAACTCTGAGATAAGCAATGAAGCAGTAATTTTCACCAATGAAAGAAACTTGTTTCTCACTTTATCCAGTTTTCGTTTGGTATATAGTTTTATTTTCTATTATTCAAATTGAAGAAACCAAGACGTTTTAAAAACGAATTGAAGAAAAAAGGTAGCCAAGTGCATAGTTCTTTCAAACATATTATTTTATCGCTGAGATGCTGTCTCGTCATGCCAAGAAATTGCCTCCGTTGAAATTTTGCAAACATCCCATAGAGCAAATTACATGGATGATTAATATTGACCATTTGGTATATGGCCGTGTTCTAAGCGACACATACATGCAGGTCATAAATGAATTTGTTGAATGAAATCAAATCTTTAACAACTAATAGGTGCCGTAGGAGGTCCACCGGAATTTTTAGAGAGGATTTCTTGGCATGTAACAGATAGAAAACTCAGTGTTAGAATTTATAGAACAGACAAGGGGCAGTGGCAAATATTTCATGTATATTATGAACACAGAGAAGATTACCCCGGCACCCTTTGTAAAAAAAAAACCTTCTTTTTCTTCTATGTGCCTTCGGACTTTATGTTTCGAATTGTAGTTTCACTTTCCATATTCGGTATTCATTCTAATGTAAGCTCCACGTGGCAAAAATCACGTGATGCAAGAATGTAGTATCTTGGAGTTAGGCTATTTCTTTCTTTTCGTGCGGGGACTCCAAGCAGACAACATGCATTTATATAACGGCACTGTAGATTTTCTTATTGAATAAAGAAAGTTCCCAGTCCGGTACATGAATAGATTGGTTAGAAAGCAAGGTTTTAATTTTGATTACATTGGAAAGCCTTATTTGAGGGTTGAAATTGGAGAGCACAAAAAAAAAAAGAAAGGGGGTGGGGTTGTTCCACAGGGAATATTATTATCATATGAACTCAACATTTGAAAGGTTTTTTTTTTTATTTAATAAAAAGAGAGAAAAACAAATGTAAGACAAATTGTGAATGGTCTTTCTTACTTTCTCCTGTGAGGGAATCTCGCATATATCTGGTTTACCGTCAAACCGAGCACATGTCTTTTGGTTATTTCTGTCACTAGTTGGCTGTCTCATTGACGTTTACCCCATATTTTTTCATTGAATCACAATGCACACGTACATGTTTTAGAACATGAAGTTAAGGTTTCATGTCATGAATAATAAAGTAAAAAAAAAGCAAAAATGAGACTCAAAGAAAAAAATAGAAAAAGACGAAATGATCTGATTTTCAAAAAATGACCTGTTTGGTCGCTCGTAATCGATTGTCTACAAATATAGTTCCTGTCATTTGTAATGAATGTAAACTTTAATATCTGTGGTTTTTTTTCATATCAAATTTTTTGGTTAAAATTATTAGTTATGTTATTTCTTTTATACTGGACTTTAAGATATTTTGTATTATGCTTTAGAACATTAGGGCATTGTGGGACTATGTGTCAAAGGTGTATGAAGAGCAACTCGTTCTATAAAAGCCGTGACTGGTTGCATGTGTCTTGTGACATCATTTCATGTCTAAGCAGTTCCGAATAAGTAAATTCTTGAGTATACGCCAAGACGAGCATCAGATTTTCAACGTTTGTTTCATTTTGTAGACTATGTACCTCAAATTTTTTAACTGAAAAAAAAATGTCTTCATTGGGAACTGTCGAGCTGAAACCTACACTCTTTAGGTTAGCAGGGACAGTACTCTGTTTTTTAATTTTGTCATTTTTGCGCATGGGATCGTTAAAAACACTGTCAATGGTTCAAAGTATTGCTTGTCAAAGACATGTCTACTAAGTTAGCGAATGCTGCATTCGAATAGGGACTGCTCTATTCATTCTCAGAAATTTTGCAATCTTTTGAAATAGAAATTACCCTTTTCTGTTTAAAATAGATATTCTACATTATAAAGTGTCGACATTAAGTTAGTAATGGAACTTGAATAACTTTGAAAAGTTTAATTTGTTATAAGCCTTAAACAAAAGATTGCCACATATGTAATATGATGGACACACCAACCTTTAAAGACAGGCCCCTTCAATGTTGCCTTATCCTTGGAAATCTTGAACATCTTCTCATTATCTATTGCTTTCCCCTTAAATAGCTGACAAAAATTTAAATTGTTCTGCTTTAAAACTCATCTATTCTTCTAGTTATTCAAAAATTATTAGAAGTTAAGCTTGTTCATGTCCAGCGGCACATATTACAGTGTTATCCGGATTCACCATTATACGATGCGGGAAAATTGCTATTGTCAAATTCAATTTCAAATAAATAGATTCGTGTTTAACAAAACTATGATATGTGTGTGAAACGTCTAAGATATACAATGATTGATGTATTCATTGTTGGTCTTTAACGCCACTTTTATCATTATTTGCTATGTCTTGGCGCACAGCTTTTTTGTGTGTAGAAAGCTGGGACGCCCGGAGAGAACCACTGACCTTCGACAAGGAAACTGTCAATCTTAGTCAATTAAGATTGGAGTCGAACCAAGCTACCTACCACGTGTAGAGTTCGAACTCTGAGATAAGCAATGAAGCAGTAATTTTCACCAATGAAAGAAACTTGTTTCTCACTTTATCCAGTTTTCGTTTGGTATATAGTTTTATTTTCTATTATTCAAATTGAAGAAACCAAGACGTTTTAAAAACGAATTGAAGAAAAAAGGTAGCCAAGTGCATAGTTCTTTCAAACATATTATTTTATCGCTGAGATGCTGTCTCGTCATGCCAAGAAATTGCCTCCGTTGAAATTTTGCAAACATCCCATAGAGCAAATTACATGGATGATTAATATTGACCATTTGGTATATGGCCGTGTTCTAAGCGACACATACATGCAGGTCATAAATTAATTTGTTGAATGAAATCAAATCTTTAACAACTAATAGGTGCCGTAGGAGGTCCACCGGAATTTTTAGAGAGGATTTCTTGGCATGTAACAGATAGAAAACTCAGTGTTAGAATTTATAGAACAGACAAGGGGCAGTGGCAAATATTTCATGTATATTATGAACACAGAGAAGATTACCCCGGCACCCTTTGTAAAAAAAAAAACCTTCTTTTTCTTCTATGTGCCTTCGGACTTTATGTTTCGAATTGTAGTTTCACTTTCCATATTCGGTATTCATTCTAATGTAAGCTCCACGTGGCAAAAATCACGTGATGCAAGAATGTAGTATCTTGGAGTTAGGCTATTTCTTTCTTTTCGTGCGGGGACTCCAAGCAGACAACATGCATTTATATAACGGCACTGTAGATTTTCTTATTGAATAAAGAAAGTTCCCGGTCCGGTACATGAATAGATTGGTTAGAAAGCAAGGTTTTAATTTTGATTACATTGGAAAGCCTTATTTGAGGGTTGAAATTGGAGAGCACAAAAAAAAAAGAAAGGGGGTGGGGTTGTTCCACAGGGAATATTATTATCATATGAACTCAACATTTGAAAGGTTTTTTTTTTTTATTTAATAAAAAGAGAGAAAAACAAATGTAAGACAAATTGTGAATGGTCTTTCTTACTTTCTCCTGTGAGGGAATCTCGCATATATCTGGTTTACCGTCAAACCGAGCACATGTCTTTTGGTTATTTCTGTCACTAGGTGGCTGTCTCATTGACGTTTACCCCATATTTTTTCATTGAATCACAATGCACACGTACATGTTTTAGAACATGAAGTTAAGGTTTCATGTCATGAATAATAAAGTAAAAAAAAAGCAAAAATGAGACTCAAAGAACAAAATAGAAAAAGACGAAATGATCTGATTTTCAAAAAATGACCTGTTTGGTCGCTCGTAATCGATTGTCTACAAATATAGTTCCTGTCATTTGTAATGAATGTAAACTTTAATATCTGTGGTTTTTTTTCATATCAAATTTTTTGGTTAAAATTATTAGTTATGTTATTTCTTTTATACTGGACTTTAAGATATTTTGTATTATGCTTTAGAACATTAGGGCATTGTGGGACTATGTGTCAAAGGTGTATGAAGAGCAACTCGTTCTATAAAAGCCGTGACTGGTTGCATGTGTCTTGTGACATCATTTCATGTCTAAGCAGTTCCGAATAAGTAAATTCTTGAGTATACGCCAAGACGAGCATCAGATTTTCAACGTTTGTTTCATTTTGTAGACTATGTACCTCAAATTTTTTAACTGAAAAAAAAATGTCTTCATTGGGAACTGTCGAGCTGAAACCTACACTCTTTAGGTCAGCAGGGACAGTACTCTGTTTTTTAATTTTGTCATTTTTGCGCATGGGATCGTTAAAAACACTGTCAATGGTTCAAAGTATTGCTTGTCAAAGACATGTCTACTAAGTTAGCGAATGCTGCATTCGAATAGGGACTGCTCTATTCATTCTCAGAAATTTTGCAATCTTTTGAAATAGAAATTACCCTTTTCTGTTTAAAATAGATATTCTACATTATAAAGTGTCGACATTAAGTTAGTAATGGAACTTGAATAACTTTGAAAAGTTTAATTTGTTTTAAGCCTTAAACAAAAGGTTGCCACATATGTAATATGATGGACACACCAACCTTTAAAGACAGGCCCCTTCAATGTTGCCTTATCCTTGGAAATCTTGAACATCTTCTCATTATCTATTGCTTTCCCCTTAAATAGCTGACAAAAATTTAAATTGTTCTGCTTTAAAACTCATCTATTCTTCTAGTTATTCAAAAATTATTAGAAGTTAAGCTTGTTCATGTCCAGCGGCACATATTACAGTGTTATCCGGATTCACCATTATACGATGCGGGAAAATTGCTATTGTCAAATTCAATTTCAAATAAATAGATTCGTGTTTAACAAAACTATGATATGTGTGTGAAACGTCTAAGATATACAATGATTGATGTATTCATTGTTGGTCTTTAACGCCACTTTTATCATTATTTGCTATGTCTTGGCGCACAGCTTTTTTGTGTGTAGAAAGCTGGGACGCCCGGAGAGAACCACTGACCTTCGACAAGGAAACTGTCAATCTTAGTCAATTAAGATTGGAGTCGAACCAAGCTACCTACCACGTGTAGAGTTCGAACTCTGAGATAAGCAATGAAGCAGTAATTTTCACCAATGAAAGAAACTTGTTTCTCACTTTATCCAGTTTTCGTTTGGTATATAGTTTTATTTTCTATTATTCAAATTGAAGAAACCAAGACGTTTTAAAAACGAATTGAAGAAAAAAGGTAGCCAAGTGCATAGTTCTTTCAAACATATTATTTTATCGCTGAGATGCTGTCTCGTCATGCCAAGAAATTGCCTCCGTTGAAATTTTGCAAACATCCCATAGAGCAAATTACATGGATGATTAATATTGACCATTTGGTATATGGCCGTGTTCTAAGCGACACATACATGCAGGTCATAAATTAATTTGTTGAATGAAATCAAATCTTTAACAACTAATAGGTGCCGTAGGAGGTCCACCGGAATTTTTAGAGAGGATTTCTTGGCATGTAACAGATAGAAAACTCAGTGTTAGAATTTATAGAACAGACAAGGGGCAGTGGCAAATATTTCATGTATATTATGAACACAGAGAAGATTACCCCGGCACCCTTTGTAAAAAAAAAAACCTTCTTTTTCTTCTATGTGCCTTCGGACTTTATGTTTCGAATTGTAGTTTCACTTTCCATATTCGGTATTCATTCTAATGTAAGCTCCACGTGGCAAAAATCACGTGATGCAAGAATGTAGTATCTTGGAGTTAGGCTATTTCTTTCTTTTCGTGCGGGGACTCCAAGCAGACAACATGCATTTATATAACGGCACTGTAGATTTTCTTATTGAATAAAGAAAGTTCCCGGTCCGGTACATGAATAGATTGGTTAGAAAGCAAGGTTTTAATTTTGATTACATTGGAAAGCCTTATTTGAGGGTTGAAATTGGAGAGCACAAAAAAAAAAAGAAAGGGGGTGGGGTTGTTCCACAGGGAATATTATTATCATATGAACTCAACATTTGAAAGGTTTTTTTTTTTATTTAATAAAAAGAGAGAAAAACAAATGTAAGACAAATTGTGAATGGTCTTTCTTACTTTCTCCTGTGAGGGAATCTCGCATATATCTGGTTTACCGTCAAACCGAGCACATGTCTTTTGGTTATTTCTGTCACTAGGTGGCTGTCTCATTGACGTTTACCCCATATTTTTTCATTGAACACAATGCACACGTACATGTTTTAGAACATGAAGTTAAGGTTTCATGTCATGAATAATAAAGTAAAAAAAAAGCAAAAATGAGACTCAAAGAACAAAATAGAAAAAGACGAAATGATCTGATTTTCAAAAAATGACCTGTTTGGTCGCTCGTAATCGATTGTCTACAAATATAGTTCCTGTCATTTGTAATGAATGTAAACTTTAATATCTGTGGTTTTTTTTCATATCAAATTTTTTGGTTAAAATTATTAGTTATGTTATTTCTTTTATACTGGACTTTAAGATATTTTGTATTATGCTTTAGAACATTAGGGCATTGTGGGACTATGTGTCAAAGGTGTATGAAGAGCAACTCGTTCTATAAAAGCCGTGACTGGTTGCATGTGTCTTGTGACATCATTTCATGTCTAAGCAGTTCCGAATAAGTAAATTTTTGAGTATACGCCAAGACGAGCATCAGATTTTCAACGTTTGTTTCATTTTGTAGACTATGTACCTCAAATTTTTTAACTGAAAAAAAAATGTCTTCATTGGGAACTGTCGAGCTGAAACCTACACTCTTTAGGTCAGCAGGGACAGTACTCTGTTTTTTAATTTTGTCATTTTTGCGCATGGGATCGTTAAAAACACTGTCAATGGTTCAAAGTATTGCTTATCAAAGACATGTCTACTAAGTTAGCGAATGCTGCATTCGAATAGGGACTGCTCTATTCATTCTCAGAAATTTTGCAATCTTTTGAAATAGAAATTACCCTTTTCTGTTTAAAATAGATATTCTACATTATAAAGTGTCGACATTAAGTTAGTAATGGAACTTGAATAACTTTGAAAAGTTTAATTTGTTTTAAGCCTTAAACAAAAGGTTGCCACATATGTAATATGATGGACACACCAACCTTTAAAGACAGGCCCCTTCAATGTTGCCTTATCCTTGGAAATCTTGAACATCTTCTCATTATCTATTGCTTTCCCCTTAAATAGCTGACAAAAATTTAAATTGTTCTGCTTTAAAACTCATCTATTCTTCTAGTTATTCAAAAATTATTAGAAGTTAAGCTTGTTCATGTCCAGCGGCACATATTACAGTGTTATCCGGATTCACCATTATACGATGCGGGAAAATTGCTATTGTCAAATTCAATTTCAAATAAATAGATTCGTGTTTAACAAAACTATGATATGTGTGTGAAACGTCTAAGATATACAATGATTGATGTATTCATTGTTGGTCTTTAACGCCACTTTTATCATTATTTGCTATGTCTTGGCGCACAGCTTTTTTGTGTGTAGAAAGCTGGGACGCCCGGAGAGAACCACTGACCTTCGACAAGGAAACTGTCAATCTTAGTCAATTAAGATTGGAGTCGAACCAAGCTACCTACCACGTGTAGAGTTCGAACTCTGAGATAAGCAATGAAGCAGTAATTTTCACCAATGAAAGAAACTTGTTTCTCACTTTATCCAGTTTTCGTTTGGTATATAGTTTTATTTTCTATTATTCAAATTGAAGAAACCAAGACGTTTTAAAAACGAATTGAAGAAAAAAGGTAGCCAAGTGCATAGTTCTTTCAAACATATTATTTTATCGCTGAGATGCTGTCTCGTCATGCCAAGAAATTGCCTCCGTTGAAATTTTGCAAACATCCCATAGAGCAAATTACATGGATGATTGATATTGACCATTTGGTATATGGCCGTGTTCTAAGCGACACATACATGCAGGTCATAAATTAATTTGTTGAATGAAATCAAATCTTTAACAACTAATAGGTGCCGTAGGAGGTCCACCGGAATTTTTAGAGAGGATTTCTTGGCATGTAACAGATAGAAAACTCAGTGTTAGAATTTATAGAACAGACAAGGGGCAGTGGCAAATATTTCATGTATATTATGAACACAGAGAAGATTACCCCGGCACCCTTTGTAAAAAAAAAACCTTCTTTTTCTTCTATGTGCCTTCGGACTTTATGTTTCGAATTGTAGTTTCACTTTCCATATTCGGTATTCATTCTAATGTAAGCTCCACGTGGCAAAAATCACGTGATGCAAGAATGTAGTATCTTGGAGTTAGGCTATTTCTTTCTTTTCGTGCGGGGACTCCAAGCAGACAACATGCATTTATATAACGGCACTGTAGATTTTCTTATTGAATAAAGAAAGTTCCCGGTCCGGTACATGAATAGATTGGTTAGAAAGCAAGGTTTTAATTTTGATTACATTGGAAAGCCTTATTTGAGGGTTGAAATTGGAGAGCACAAAAAAAAAAAGAAAGGGGGTGGGGTTGTTCCACAGGGAATATTATTATCATATGAACTCAACATTTGAAAGGTTTTTTTTTTATTTAATAAAAAGAGAGAAAAACAAATGTAAGACAAATTGTGAATGGTCTTTCTTACTTTCTCCTGTGAGGGAATCTCGCATATATCTGGTTTACCGTCAAACCGAGCACATGTCTTTTGGTTATTTCTGTCACTAGGTGGCTGTCTCATTGACGTTTACCCCATATTTTTTCATTGAATCACAATGCACACGTACATGTTTTAGAACATGAAGTTAAGGTTTCATGTCATGAATAATAAAGTAAAAAAAAAAGCAAAAATGAGACTCAAAGAAAAAAATAGAAAAAGACGAAATGATCTGATTTTCAAAAAATGACCTGTTTGGTCGCTCGTAATCGATTGTCTACAAATATAGTTCCTGTCATTTGTAATGAATGTAAACTTTAATATCTGTGGTTTTTTTTCATATCAAATTTTTTGGTTAAAATTATTAGTTATGTTATTTCTTTTATACTGGACTTTAAGATATTTTGTATTATGCTTTAGAACATTAGGGCATTGTGGGACTATGTGTCAAAGGTGTATGAAGAGCAACTCTTTCTATAAAAGCCGTGACTGGTTGCATGTGTCTTGTGACATCATTTCATGTCTAAGCAGTTCCGAATAAGTAAATTCTTGAGTATACGCCAAGACGAGCATCAGATTTTCAACGTTTGTTTCATTTTGTAGACTATGTACCTCAAATTTTTTAACTGAAAAAAAAATGTCTTCATTGGGAACTGTCGAGCTGAAACCTACACTCTTTAGGTTAGCAGGGACAGTACTCTGTTTTTTAATTTTGTCATTTTTGCGCATGGGATCGTTAAAAACACTGTCAATGGTTCAAAGTATTGCTTGTCAAAGACATGTCTACTAAGTTAGCGAATGCTGCATTCGAATAGGGACTGCTCTATTCATTCTCAGAAATTTTGCAATCTTTTGAAATAGAAATTACCCTTTTCTGTTTAAAATAGATATTCTACATTATAAAGTGTCGACATTAAGTTAGTAATGGAACTTGAATAACTTTGAAAAGTTTAATTTGTTTTAAGCCTTAAACAAAAGGTTGCCACATATGTAATATGATGGACACACCAACCTTTAAAGACAGGCCCCTTCAATGTTGCCTTATCCTTGGAAATCTTGAACATCTTCTCATTATCTATTGCTTTCCCCTTAAATAGCTGACAAAAATTTAAATTGTTCTGCTTTAAAACTCATCTATTCTTCTAGTTATTCAAAAATTATTAGAAGTTAAGCTTGTTCATGTCCAGCGGCACATATTACAGTGTTATCCGGATTCACCATTATACGATGCGGGAAAATTGCTATTGTCAAATTCAATTTCAAATAAATAGATTCGTGTTTAACAAAACTATGATATGTGTGTGAAACGTCTAAGATATACAATGATTGATGTATTCATTGTTGGTCTTTAACGCCACTTTTATCATTATTTGCTATGTCTTGGCGCACAGCTTTTTTGTGTGTAGAAAGCTGGGACGCCCGGAGAGAACCACTGACCTTCGACAAGGAAACTGTCAATCTTAGTCAATTAAGATTGGAGTCGAACCAAGCTACCTACCACGTGTAGTGTTCGAACTCTGAGATAAGCAATGAAGCAGTAATTTTCACCAATGAAAGAAACTTGTTTCTCACTTTATCCAGTTTTCGTTTGGTATATAGTTTTATTTTCTATTATTCAAATTGAAGAAACCAAGACGTTTTAAAAACGATTTGAAGAAAAAAGGTAGCCAAGTGCATAGTTCTTTCAAACATATTATTTTATCGCTGAGATGCTGTCTCGTCATGCCAAGAAATTGCCTCCGTTGAAATTTTGCAAACATCCCATAGAGCAAATTACATGGATGATTAATATTGACCATTTGGTATATGGCCGTGTTCTAAGCGACACATACATGCAGGTCATAAATTAATTTGTTGAATGAAATCAAATCTTTAACAACTAATAGGTGCCGTAGGAGGTCCACCGGAATTTTTAGAGAGGATTTCTTGGCATGTAACAGATAGAAAACTCAGTGTTAGAATTTATAGAACAGACAAGGGGCAGTGGCAAATATTTCATGTATATTATGAACACAGAGAAGATTACCCCGGCACCCTTTGTAAAAAAAAAAAACCTACTTTTTCTTCTATGTGCCTTCGGACTTTATGTTTCGAATTGTAGTTTCACTTTCCATATTCGGTATTCATTCTAATGTAAGCTCCACGTGGCAAAAATCACGTGATGCAAGAATGTAGTATCTTGGAGTTAGGCTATTTCTTTCTTTTCGTGCGGGGACTCCAAGCAGACAACATGCATTTATATAACGGCACTGTAGATTTTCTTATTGAATAAAGAAAGTTCCCGGTCCGGTACATGAATAGATTGGTTAGAAAGCAAGGTTTTAATTTTGATTACATTGGAAAGCCTTATTTGAGGGTTGAAATTGGAGAGCACAAAAAAAAAGAAAGGGGGTGGGGTTGTTCCACAGGGAATATTATTATCATATGAACTCAACATTTGAAAGGTTTTTTTTTTATTTAATAAAAAGAGAGAAAAACAAATGTAAGACAAATTGTGAATGGTCTTTCTTACTTTCTCCTGTGAGGGAATCTCGCATATATCTGGTTTACCGTCAAACCGAGCACATGTCTTTTGGTTATTTCTGTCACTAGGTGGCTGTCTCATTGACGTTTACCCCATATTTTTTCATTGAATCACAATGCACACGTACATGTTTTAGAACATGAAGTTAAGGTTTCATGTCATGAATAATAAAGTAAAAAAAAAGCAAAAATGAGACTCAAAGAACAAAATAGAAAAAGACGAAATGATCTGATTTTCAAAAAATGACCTGTTTGGTCGCTCGTAATCGATTGTCTACAAATATAGTTCCTGTCATTTGTAATGAATGTAAACTTTAATATCTGTGGTTTTTTTTCATATCAAATTTTTTGGTTAAAATTATTAGTTATGTTATTTCTTTTATACTGGACTTTAAGATATTTTGTATTATGCTTTAGAACATTAGGGCATTGTGGGACTATGTGTCAAAGGTGTATGAAGAGCAACTCGTTCTATAAAAGCCGTGACTGGTTGCATGTGTCTTGTGACATCATTTCATGTCTAAGCAGTTCCGAATAAGTAAATTCTTGAGTATACGCCAAGACGAGCATCAGATTTTCAACGTTTGTTTCATTTTGTAGACTATGTACCTCAAATTTTTTACCTGAAAAAAAAATGTCTTCATTGGGAACTGTCGAGCTGAAACCTACACTCTTTAGGTTAGCAGGGACAGTACTCTGTTTTTTAATTTTGTCATTTTTGCGCATGGGATCGTTAAAAACACTGTCAATGGTTCAAAGTATTGCTTGTCAAAGACATGTCTACTAAGTTAGCGAATGCTGCATTCGAATAGGGACTGCTCTATTCATTCTCAGAAATTTTGCAATCTTTTGAAATAGAAATTACCCTTTTCTGTTTAAAATAGATATTCTACATTATAAAGTGTCGACATTAAGTTAGTAATGGAACTTGAATAACTTTGAAAAGTTTAATTTGTTATAAGCCTTAAACAAAAGATTGCCACATATGTAATATGATGGACACACCAACCTTTAAAGACAGGCCCCTTCAATGTTGCCTTATCCTTGGAAATCTTGAACATCTTCTCATTATCTATTGCTTTCCCCTTAAATAGCTGACAAAAATTTAAATTGTTCTGCTTTAAAACTCATCTATTCTTCTAGTTATTCAAAAATTATTAGAAGTTAAGCTTGTTCATGTCCAGCGGCACATATTACAGTGTTATCCGGATTCACCATTATACGATGCGGGAAAATTGCTATTGTCAAATTCAATTTCAAATAAATAGATTCGTGTTTAACAAAACTATGATATGTGTGTGAAACGTCTAAGATATACAATGATTGATGTATTCATTGTTGGTCTTTAACGCCACTTTTATCATTATTTGCTATGTCTTGGCGCACAGCTTTTTTGTGTGTAGAAAGCTGGGACGCCCGGAGAGAACCACTGACCTTCGACAAGGAAACTGTCAATCTTAGTCAATTAAGATTGGAGTCGAACCAAGCTACCTACCACGTGTAGAGTTCGAACTCTGAGATAAGCAATGAAGCAGTAATTTTCACCAATGAAAGAAACTTGTTTCTCACTTTATCCAGTTTTCGTTTGGTATATAGTTTTATTTTCTATTATTCAAATTGAAGAAACCAAGACGTTTTAAAAACGAATTGAAGAAAAAAGGTAGCCAAGTGCATAGTTCTTTCAAACATATTATTTTATCGCTGAGATGCTGTCTCGTCATGCCAAGAAATTGCCTCCGTTGAAATTTTGCAAACATCCCATAGAGCAAATTACATGGATGATTAATATTGACCATTTGGTATATGGCCGTGTTCTAAGCGACACATACATGCAGGTCATAAATTAATTTGTTGAATGAAATCAAATCTTTAACAACTAATAGGTGCCGTAGGAGGTCCACCGGAATTTTTAGAGAGGATTTCTTGGCATGTAACAGATAGAAAACTCAGTGTTAGAATTTATAGAACAGACAAGGGGCAGTGGCAAATATTTCATGTATATTATGAACACAGAGAAGATTACCCCGGCACCCTTTGTAAAAAAAAAAACCTTATTTTTCTTCTATGTGCCTTCGGACTTTATGTTTTGAATTGTAGTTTCACTTTCCATATTCGGTATTCATTCTAATGTAAGCTCCACGTGGCAAAAATCACGTGATGCAAGAATGTAGTATCTTGGAGTTAGGCTATTTCTTTCTTTTCGTGCGGGGACTCCAAGCAGACAACATGCATTTATATAACGGCACTGTAGATTTTCTTATTGAATAAAGAAAGTTCCCGGTCCGGTACATGAATAGATTGGTTAGAAAGCAAGGTTTTAATTTTGATTACATTGGAAAGCCTTATTTGAGGGTTGAAATTGGAGAGCACAAAAAAAAAAAAGAAAGGGGGTGGGGTTGTTCCACAGGGAATATTATTATCATATGAACTCAACATTTGAAAGGTTTTTTTTTTATTTAATAAAAAGAGAGAAAAACAAATGTAAGACAAATTGTGAATGGTCTTTCTTACTTTCTCCTGTGAGGGAATCTCGCATATATCTGGTTTACCGTCAAACCGAGCACATGTCTTTTGGTTATTTCTGTCACTAGGTGGCTGTCTCATTGACGTTTACCCCATATTTTTTCATTGAATCACAATGCACACGTACATGTTTTAGAACATGAAGTTAAGGTTTCATGTCATGAATAATAAAGTAAAAAAAAAGCAAAAATGAGACTCAAAGAACAAAATAGAAAAAGACGAAATGATCTGATTTTCAAAAAATGACCTGTTTGGTCGCTCGTAATCGATTGTCTACAAATATAGTTCCTGTCATTTGTAATGAATGTAAACTTTAATATCTGTGGTTTTTTTTCATATCAAATTTTTTGGTTAAAATTATTAGTTATGTTATTTCTTTTATACTGGACTTTAAGATATTTTGTATTATGCTTTAGAACATTAGGGCATTGTGGGACTATGTGTCAAAGGTGTATGAAGAGCAACTCGTTCTATAAAAGCCGTGACTGGTTGCATGTGTCTTGTGACATCATTTCATGTCTAAGCAGTTCCGAATAAGTAAATTCTTGAGTATACGCCAAGACGAGCATCAGATTTTCAACGTTTGTTTCATTTTGTAGACTATGTACCTCAAATTTTTTAACTGAAAAAAAAATGTCTTCATTGGGAACTGTCGAGCTGAAACCTACACTCTTTAGGTTAGCAGGGACAGTACTCTGTTTTTTAATTTTGTCATTTTTGCGCATGGGATCGTTAAAAACACTGTCAATGGTTCAAAGTATTGCTTGTCAAAGACATGTCTACTAAGTTAGCGAATGCTGCATTCGAATAGGGACTGCTCTATTCATTCTCAGAAATTTTGCAATCTTTTGAAATAGAAATTACCCTTTTCTGTTTAAAATAGATATTCTACATTATAAAGTGTCGACATTAAGTTAGTAATGGAACTTGAATAACTTTGAAAAGTTTAATTTGTTTTAAGCCTTAAACAAAAGGTTGCCACATATGTAATATGATGGACACACCAACCTTTAAAGACAGGCCCCTTCAATGTTGCCTTATCCTTGGAAATCTTGAACATCTTCTCATTATCTATTGCTTTCCCCTTAAATAGCTGACAAAAATTTAAATTGTTCTGCTTTAAAACTCATCTATTCTTCTAGTTATTCAAAAATTATTAGAAGTTAAGCTTGTTCATGTCCAGCGGCACATATTACAGTGTTATCCGGATTCACCATTATACGATGCGGGAAAATTGCTATTGTCAAATTCAATTTCAAATAAATAGATTCGTGTTTAACAAAACTATGATATGTGTGTGAAACGTCTAAGATATACAATGATTGATGTATTCATTGTTGGTCTTTAACGCCACTTTTATCATTATTTGCTATGTCTTGGCGCACAGCTTTTTTGTGTGTAGAAAGCTGGGACGCCCGGAGAGAACCACTGACCTTCGACAAGGAAACTGTCAATCTTAGTCAATTAAGATTGGAGTCGAACCAAGCTACCTACCACGTGTAGAGTTCGAACTCTGAGATAAGCAATGAAGCAGTAATTTTCACCAATGAAAGAAACTTGTTTCTCACTTTATCCAGTTTTCGTTTGGTATATAGTTTTATTTTCTATTATTCAAATTGAAGAAACCAAGACGTTTTAAAAACGAATTGAAGAAAAAAGGTAGCCAAGTGCATAGTTCTTTCAAACATATTATTTTATCGCTGAGATGCTGTCTCGTCATGCCAAGAAATTGCCTCCGTTGAAATTTTGCAAACATCCCATAGAGCAAATTACATGGATGATTAATATTGACCATTTGGTATATGGCCGTGTTCTAAGCGACACATACATGCAGGTCATAAATTAATTTGTTGAATGAAATCAAATCTTTAACAACTAATAGGTGCCGTAGGAGGTCCACCGGAATTTTTAGAGAGGATTTCTTGGCATGTAACAGATAGAAAACTCAGTGTTAGAATTTATAGAACAGACAAGGGGCAGTGGCAAATATTTCATGTATATTATGAACACAGAGAAGATTACCCCGGCACCCTTTGTAAAAAAAAAAACCTACTTTTTCTTCTATGTGCCTTCGGACTTTATGTTTCGAATTGTAGTTTCACTTTCCATATTCGGTATTCATTCTAATGTAAGCTCCACGTGGCAAAAATCACGTGATGCAAGAATGTAGTATCTTGGAGTTAGGCTATTTCTTTCTTTTCGTGCGGGGACTCCAAGCAGACAACATGCATTTATATAACGGCACTGTAGATTTTCTTATTGAATAAAGAAAGTTCCCGGTCCGGTACATGAATAGATTGGTTAGAAAGCAAGGTTTTAATTTTGATTACATTGGAAAGCCTTATTTGAGGGTTGAAATTGGAGAGCACAAAAAAAAAAAAGAAAGGGGGTGGGGTTGTTCCACAGGGAATATTATTATCATATGAACTCAACATTTGAAAGGTTTTTTTTTTTATTTAATAAAAAGAGAGAAAAACAAATGTAAGACAAATTGTGAATGGTCTTTCTTACTTTCTCCTGTGAGGGAATCTCGCATATATCTGGTTTACCGTCAAACCGAGCACATGTCTTTTGGTTATTTCTGTCACTAGGTGGCTGTCTCATTGACGTTTACCCCATATTTTTTCATTGAATCACAATGCACACGTACATGTTTTAGAACATGAAGTTAAGGTTTCATGTCATGAATAATAAAGTAAAAAAAAGCAAAAATGAGACTCAAAGAACAAAATAGAAAAAGACGAAATGATCTGATTTTCAAAAAATGACCTGTTTGGTCGCTCGTAATCGATTGTCTACAAATATAGTTCCTGTCATTTGTAATGAATGTAAACTTTAATATCTGTGGTTTTTTTTCATATCAAATTTTTTGGTTAAAATTATTAGTTATGTTATTTCTTTTATACTGGACTTTAAGATATTTTGTATTATGCTTTAGAACATTAGGGCATTGTGGGACTATGTGTCAAAGGTGTATGAAGAGCAACTCGTTCTATAAAAGCCGTGACTGGTTGCATGTGTCTTGTGACATCATTTCATGTCTAAGCAGTTCCGAATAAGTAAATTCTTGAGTATACGCCAAGACGAGCATCAGATTTTCAACGTTTGTTTCATTTTGTAGACTATGTACCTCAAATTTTTTAACTGAAAAAAAAATGTCTTCATTGGGAACTGTCGAGCTGAAACCTACACTCTTTAGGTTAGCAGGGACAGTACTCTGTTTTTTAATTTTGTCATTTTTGCGCATGGGATCGTTAAAAACACTGTCAATGGTTCAAAGTATTGCTTGTCAAAGACATGTCTACTAAGTTAGCGAATGCTGCATTCGAATAGGGACTGCTCTATTCATTCTCAGAAATTTTGCAATCTTTTGAAATAGAAATTACCCTTTTCTGTTTAAAATAGATATTCTACATTATAAAGTGTCGACATTAAGTTAGTAATGGAACTTGAATAACTTTGAAAAGTTTAATTTGTTTTAAGCCTTAAACAAAAGGTTGCCACATATGTAATATGATGGACACACCAACCTTTAAAGACAGGCCCCTTCAATGTTGCCTTATCCTTGGAAATCTTGAACATCTTCTCATTATCTATTGCTTTCCCCTTAAATAGCTGACAAAAATTTAAATTGTTCTGCTTTAAAACTCATCTATTCTTCTAGTTATTCAAAAATTATTAGAAGTTAAGCTTGTTCATGTCCAGCGGCACATATTACAGTGTTATCCGGATTCACCATTATACGATGCGGGAAAATTGCTATTGTCAAATTCAATTTCAAATAAATAGATTCGTGTTTAACAAAACTATGATATGTGTGTGAAACGTCTAAGATATACAATGATTGATGTATTCATTGTTGGTCTTTAACGCCACTTTTATCATTATTTGCTATGTCTTGGCGCACAGCTTTTTTGTGTGTAGAAAGCTGGGACGCCCGGAGAGAACCACTGACCTTCGACAAGGAAACTGTCAATCTTAGTCAATTAAGATTGGAGTCGAACCAAGCTACCTACCACGTGTAGAGTTCGAACTCTGAGATAAGCAATGAAGCAGTAATTTTCACCAATGAAAGAAACTTGTTTCTCACTTTATCCAGTTTTCGTTTGGTATATAGTTTTATTTTCTATTATTCAAATTGAAGAAACCAAGACGTTTTAAAAACGAATTGAAGAAAAAAGGTAGCCAAGTGCATAGTTCTTTCAAACATATTATTTTATCGCTGAGATGCTGTCTCGTCATGCCAAGAAATTGCCTCCGTTGAAATTTTGCAAACATCCCATAGAGCAAATTACATGGATGATTAATATTGACCATTTGGTATATGGCCGTGTTCTAAGCGACACATACATGCAGGTCATAAATTAATTTGTTGAATGAAATCAAATCTTTAACAACTAATAGGTGCCGTAGGAGGTCCACCGGAATTTTTAGAGAGGATTTCTTGGCATGTAACAGATAGAAAACTCAGTGTTAGAATTTATAGAACAGACAAGGGGCAGTGGCAAATATTTCATGTATATTATGGACACAGAGAAGATTACCCCGGCACCCTTTGTAAAAAAAAAAACCTTCTTTTTCTTCTATGTGCCTTCGGACTTTATGTTTCGAATTGTAGTTTCACTTTCCATATTCGGTATTCATTCTAATGTAAGCACCACGTGGCAAAAATCACGTGATGCAAGAATGTAGTATCTTGGAGTTAGGCTATTTCTTTCTTTTCGTGCGGGGACTCCAAGCAGACAACATGCATTTATATAACGGCACTGTAGATTTTCTTATTGAATAAAGAAAGTTCCCGGTCCGGTACATGAATAGATTGGTTAGAAAGCAAGGTTTTAATTTTGATTACATTGGAAAGCCTTATTTGAGGGTTGAAATTGGAGAGCACAAAAAAAAAAAAGAAAGGGGGTGGGGTTGTTCCACAGGGAATATTATTATCATATGAACTCAACATTTGAAAGGTTTTTTTTTTTATTTAATAAAAAGAGAGAAAAACAAATGTAAGACAAATTGTGAATGGTCTTTCTTACTTTCTCCTGTGAGGGAATCTCGCATATATCTGGTTTACCGTCAAACCGAGCACATGTCTTTTGGTTATTTCTGTCACTAGGTGGCTGTCTCATTGACGTTTACCCCATATTTTTTCATTGAATCACAATGCACACGTACATGTTTTAGAACATGAAGTTAAGGTTTCATGTCATGAATAATAAAGTAAAAAAAAAGCAAAAATGAGACTCAAAGAACAAAATAGAAAAGGACGAAATGATCTGATTTTCAAAAAATGACCTGTTTGGTCGCTCGTAATCGATTGTCTACAAATATAGTTCCTGTCATTTGTAATGAATGTAAACTTTAATATCTGTGGTTTTTTTTCATATCAAATTTTTTGGTTAAAATTATTAGTTATGTTATTTCTTTTATACTGGACTTTAAGATATTTTGTATTATGCTTTAGAACATTAGGGCATTGTGGGACTATGTGTCAAAGGTGTATGAAGAGCAACTCGTTCTATAAAAGCCGTGACTGGTTGCATGTGTCTTGTGACATCATTTCATGTCTAAGCAGTTCCGAATAAGTAAATTCTTGAGTATACGCCAAGACGAGCATCAGATTTTCAACGTTTGTTTCATTTTGTAGACTATGTACCTCAAATTTTTTAACTGAAAAAAAAATGTCTTCATTGGGAACTGTCGAGCTGAAACCTACACTCTTTAGGTTAGCAGGGACAGTACTCTGTTTTTTAATTTTGTCATTTTTGCGCATGGGATCGTTAAAAACACTGTCAATGGTTCAAAATATTGCTTGTCAAAGACATGTCTACTAAGTTAGCGAATGCTGCATTCGAATAGGGACTGCTCTATTCATTCTCAGAAATTTTGCAATCTTTTGAAATAGAAATTACCCTTTTCTGTTTAAAATAGATATTCTACATTATAAAGTGTCGACATTAAGTTAGTAATGGAACTTGAATAACTTTGAAAAGTTTAATTTGTTTTAAGCCTTAAACAAAAGGTTGCCACATATGTAATATGATGGACACACCAACCTTTAAAGACAGGCCCCTTCAATGTTGCCTTATCCTTGGAAATCTTGAACATCTTCTCATTATCTATTGCTTTCCCCTTAAATAGCTGACAAAAATTTAAATTGTTCTGCTTTAAAAATCATCTATTCTTCTAGTTATTCAAAAATTATTAGAAGTTAAGCTTGTTCATGTCCAGCGGCACATATTACAGTGTTATCCGGATTCACCATTATACGATGCGGGAAAATTGCTATTGTCAAATTCAATTTCAAATAAATAGATTCGTGTTTAACAAAACTATGATATGTGTGTGAAACGTCTAAGATATACAATGATTGATGTATTCATTGTTGGTCTTTAACGCCACTTTTATCATTATTTGCTATGTCTTGGCGCACAGCTTTTTTGTGTGTAGAAAGCTGGGACGACCGGCGAGAACCACTGACCTTCGACAAGGAAACTGTCAATCTTAGTCAATTAAGATTGGAGTCGAACCAAGCTACCTACCACGTGTAGAGTTCGAACTCTGAGATAAGCAATGAAGCAGTAATTTTCACCAATGAAAGAAACTTGTTTCTCACTTTATCCAGTTTTCGTTTGGTATATAGTTTTATTTTCTATTATTCAAATTGAAGAAACCAAGACGTTTTAAAAACGAATTGAAGAAAAAAGGTAGCCAAGTGCATAGTTCTTTCAAACATATTATTTTATCGCTGAGATGCTGTCTCGTCATGCCAAGAAATTGCCTCCGTTGAAATTTTGCAAACATCCCATAGAGCAAATTACATGGATGATTAATATTGACCATTTGGTATATGGCCGTGTTCTAAGCGACACATACATGCAGGTCATAAATTAATTTGTTGAATGAAATCAAATCTTTAACAACTAATAGGTGCCGTAGGAGGTCCACCGGAATTTTTAGAGAGGATTTCTTGGCATGTAACAGATAGAAAACTCAGTGTTAGAATTTATAGAACAGACAAGGGGCAGTGGCAAATATTTCATGTATATTATGAACACAGAGAAGATTACCCCGGCACCCTTTGTAAAAAAAAAACCTTCTTTTTCTTCTATGTGCCTTCGGACTTTATGTTTCGAATTGTAGTTTCACTTTCCATATTCGGTATTCATTCTAATGTAAGCTCCACGTGGCAAAAATCACGTGATGCAAGAATGTAGTATCTTGGAGTTAGGCTATTTCTTTCTTTTCGTGCGGGGACTCCAAGCAGACAACATGCATTTATATAACGGCACTGTAGATTTTCTTATTGAATAAAGAAAGTTCCCGGTCCGGTACATGAATAGATTGGTTAGAAAGCAAGGTTTTAATTTTGATTACATTGGAAAGCCTTATTTGAGGGTTGAAATTGGAGAGCACAAAAAAAAAAAAGAAAGGGGGTGGGGTTGTTCCACAGGGAATATTATTATCATATGAACTCAACATTTGAAAGGTTTTTTTTTTATTTAATAAAAAGAGAGAAAAACAAATGTAAGACAAATTGTGAATGGTCTTTCTTACTTTCTCCTGTGAGGGAATCTCGCATATATCTGGTTTACCGTCAAACCGAGCACATGTCTTTTGGTTATTTCTGTCACTAGGTGGCTGTCTCATTGACGTTTACCCCATATTTTTTCATTGAATCACAATGCACACGTACATGTTTTAGAACATGAAGTTAAGGTTTCATGTCATGAATAATAAAGTAAAAAAAAAGCAAAAATGAGACTCAAAGAACAAAATAGAAAAAGACGAAATGATCTGATTTTCAAAAAATGACCTGTTTGGTCGCTCGTAATCGATTGTCTACAAATATAGTTCCTGTCATTTGTAATGAATGTAAACTTTAATATCTGTGGTTTTTTTTCATATCAAATTTTTTGGTTAAAATTATTAGTTATGTTATTTCTTTTATACAGGACTTTAAGATATTTTGTATTATGCTTTAGAACATTAGGGCATTGTGGGACTATGTGTCAAAGGTGTATGAAGAGCAACTCGTTCTATAAAAGCCGTGACTGGTTGCATGTGTCTTGTGACATCATTTCATGTCTAAGCAGTTCCGAATAAGTAAATTCTTGAGTATACGCCAAGACGAGCATCAGATTTTCAACGTTTGTTTCATTTTGTAGACTATGTACCTCAAATTTTTTAACTGAAAAAAAAATGTCTTCATTGGGAACTGTCGAGCTGAAACCTACACTCTTTAGGTTAGCAGGGACAGTACTCTGTTTTTTAATTTTGTCATTTTTGCGCATGGGATCGTTAAAAACACTGTCAATGGTTCAAAGTATTGCTTGTCAAAGACATGTCTACTAAGTTAGCGAATGCTGCATTCGAATAGGGACTGCTCTATTCATTCTCAGAAATTTTGCAATCTTTTGAAATAGAAATTACCCTTTTCTGTTTAAAATAGATATTCTACATTATAAAGTGTCGACATTAAGTTAGTAATGGAACTTGAATAACTTTGAAAAGTTTAATTTGTTTTAAGCCTTAAACAAAAGGTTGCCACATATGTAATATGATGGACACACCAACCTTTAAAGACAGGCCCCTTCAATGTTGCCTTATCCTTGGAAATCTTGAACATCTTCTCATTATCTATTGCTTTCCCCTTAAATAGCTGACAAAAATTTAAATTGTTCTGCTTTAAAAATCATCTATTCTTCTAGTTATTCAAAAATTATTAGAAGTTAAGCTTGTTCATGTCCAGCGGCACATATTACAGTGTTATCCGGATTCACCATTATACGATGCGGGAAAATTGCTATTGTCAAATTCAATTTCAAATAAATAGATTCGTGTTTAACAAAACTATGATATGTGTGTGAAACGTCTAAGATATACAATGATTGATGTATTCATTGTTGGTCTTTAACGCCACTTTTATCATTATTTGCTATGTCTTGGCGCACAGCTTTTTTGTGTGTAGAAAGCTGGGACGACCGGAGAGAACCACTGACTTTCGACAAGGAAACTGTCAATCTTAGTCAATTAAGATTGGAGTCGAACCAAGCTACCTACCACGTGTAGAGTTCGAACTCTGAGATAAGTAATGAAGCAGTAATTTTCACCAATGAAAGAAACTTGTTTCTCACTTTATCCAGTTTTCGTTTGGTATATAGTTTTATTTTCTATTATTCAAATTGAAGAAACCAAGACGTTTTAAAAACGAATTGAAGAAAAAAGGTAGCCAAGTGCATAGTTCTTTCAAACATATTATTTTATCGCTGAGATGCTGTCTCGTCATGCCAAGAAATTGCCTCCGTTGAAATTTTGCAAACATCCCATAGAGCAAATTACATGGATGATTAATATTGACCATTTGGTATATGGCCGTGTTCTAAGCGACACATACATGCAGGTCATAAATTAATTTGTTGAATGAAATCAAATCTTTAACAACTAATAGGTGCCGTAGGCGGTCCACCGGAATTTTTAGAGAGGATTTCTTGGCATGTAACAGATAGAAAACTCAGTGTTAGAATTTATAGAACAGACAAGGGGCAGTGGCAAATATTTCATGTATATTATGAACACAGAGAAGATTACCCCGGCACCCTTTGTAAAAAAAAAACCTTCTTTTTCTTCTATGTGCCTTCGGACTTTATGTTTCGAATTGTAGTTTCACTTTCCATATTCGGTATTCATTCTAATGTAAGCTCCACGTGGCAAAAATCACGTGATGCAAGAATGTAGTATCTTGGAGTTAGGCTATTTCTTTCTTTTCGTGCGGGGACTCCAAGCAGACAACATGCATTTATATAACGGCACTGTAGATTTTCTTATTGAATAAAGAAAGTTCCCGGTCCGGTACATGAATAGATTGGTTAGAAAGCAAGGTTTTAATTTTGATTACATTGGAAAGCCTTATTTGAGGGTTGAAATTGGAGAGCACAAAAAAAAAAAGAAAGGGGGTGGGGTTGTTCCACAGGGAATATTATTATCATATGAACTCAACATTTGAAAGGTTTTTTTTTTTATTTAATAAAAAGAGAGAAAAACAAATGTAAGACAAATTGTGAATGGTCTTTCTTACTTTCTCCTGTGAGGGAATCTCGCATATATCTGGTTTACCGTCAAACCGAGCACATGTCTTTTGGTTATTTCTGTCACTAGGTGGCTGTCTCATTGACGTTTACCCCATATTTTTTCATTGAATCACAATGCACACGTACATGTTTTAGAACATGAAGTTAAGGTTTCATGTCATGAATAATAAAGTAAAAAAAAAGCAAAAATGAGACTCAAAGAACAAAATAGAAAAAGACGAAATGATCTGATTTTCAAAAAATGACCTGTTTGGTCGCTCGTAATCGATTGTCTACAAATATAGTTCCTGTCATTTGTAATGAATGTAAACTTTAATATCTGTGGTTTTTTTTTCATATCAAATTTTTTGGTTAAAATTATTAGTTATGTTATTTCTTTTATACTGGACTTTAAGATATTTTGTATTATGCTTTAGAACATTAGGGCATTGTGGGACTATGTGTCAAAGGTGTATGAAGAGCAACTCGTTCTATAAAAGCCGTGACTGGTTGCATGTGTCTTGTGACATCATTTCATGTCTAAGCAGTTCCGAATAATTAAATTCTTGAGTATACGCCAAGACGAGCATCAGATTTTCAACGTTTGTTTCATTTTGTAGACTATGTACCTCAAATTTTTTAACTGAAAAAAAAAATGTCTTCATTGGGAACTGTCGAGCTGAAACCTACACTCTTTAGGTTAGCAGGGACAGTACTCTGTTTTTTAATTTTGTCATTTTTGCGCATGGGATCGTTAAAAACACTGTCAATGGTTCAAAGTATTGCTTGTCAAAGACATGTCTACTAAGTTAGCGAATGCTGCATTCGAATAGGGACTGCTCTATTCATTCTCAGAAATTTTGCAATCTTTTGAAATAGAAATTACCCTTTTCTGTTTAAAATAGATATTCTACATTATAAAGTGTCGACATTAAGTTAGTAATGGAACTTGAATAACTTTGAAAAGTTTAATTTGTTTTAAGCCTTAAACAAAAGGTTGCCACATATGTAATATGATGGACACACCAACCTTTAAAGACAGGCCCCTTCAATGTTGCCTTATCCTTGGAAATCTTGAACATCTTCTCATTATCTATTGCTTTCCCCTTAAATAGCTGACAAAAATTTAAATTGTTCTGCTTTAAAACTCATCTATTCTTCTAGTTATTCAAAAATTATTAGAAGTTAAGCTTGTTCATGTCCAGCGGCACATATTACAGTGTTATCCGGATTCACCATTATACGATGCGGGAAAATTGCTATTGTCAAATTCAATTTCAAATAAATAGATTCGTGTTTAACAAAACTATGATATGTGTGTGAAACGTCTAAGATATACAATGATTGATGTATTCATTGTTGGTCTTTAACGCCACTTTTATCATTATTTGCTATGTCTTGGCGCACAGCTTTTTTGTGTGTAGAAAGCTGGGACGCCCGGAGAGAACCACTGACCTTCGACAAGGAAACTGTCAATCTTAGTCAATTAAGATTGGAGTCGAACCAAGCTACCTACCACGTGTAGAGTTCGAACTCTGAGATAAGCAATGAAGCAGTAATTTTCACCAATGAAAGAAACTTGTTTCTCACTTTATCCAGTTTTCGTTTGGTATATAGTTTTATTTTCTATTATTCAAATTGAAGAAACCAAGACGTTTTAAAAACGAATTGAAGAAAAAAGGTAGCCAAGTGCATAGTTCTTTCAAACATATTATTTTATCGCTGAGATGCTGTCTCGTCATGCCAAGAAATTGCCTCCGTTGAAATTTTGCAAACATCCCATAGAGCAAATTACATGGATGATTAATATTGACCATTTGGTATATGGCCGTGTTCTAAGCGACACATACATGCAGGTCATAAATTAATTTGTTGAATGAAATCAAATCTTTAACAACTAATAGGTGCCGTAGGAGGTCCACCGGAATTTTTAGAGAGGATTTCTTGGCATGTAACAGATAGAAAAGTCAGTGTTAGAATTTATAGAACAGACAAGGGGCAGTGGCAAATATTTCATGTATATTATGAACACAGAGAAGATTACCCCGGCACCCTTTGTAAAAAAAAAACCTTCTTTTTCTTCTATGTGCCTTCGGACTTTATGTTTCGAATTGTAGTTTCACTTTCCATATTCGGTATTCATTCTAATGTAAGCTCCACGTGGCAAAAATCACGTGATGCAAGAATGTAGTATCTTGGAGTTAGGCTATTTCTTTCTTTTCGTGCGGGGACTCCAAGCAGACAACATGCATTTATATAACGGCACTGTAGATTTTCTTATTGAATAAAGAAAGTTCCCGGTCCGGTACATGAATAGATTGGTTAGAAAGCAAGGTTTTAATTTTGATTACATTGGAAAGCCTTATTTGAGGGTTGAAATTGGAGAGCACAAAAAAAAAAGAAAGGGGGTGGGGTTGTTCCACAGGGAATATTATTATCATATGAACTCAACATTTGAAAGGTTTTTTTTTTTATTTAATAAAAAGAGAGAAAAACAAATGTAAGACAAATTGTGAATGGTCTTTCTTACTTTCTCCTGTGAGGGAATCTCGCATATATCTGGTTTACCGTCAAACCGAGCACATGTCTTTTGGTTATTTCTGTCACTAGGTGGCTGTCTCATTGACGTTTACCCCATATTTTTTCATTGAATCACAATGCACACGTACATGTTTTAGAACATGAAGTTAAGGTTTCATGTCATGAATAATAAAGTAAAAAAAAAGCAAAAATGAGACTCAAAGAACAAAATAGAAAAAGACGAAATGATCTGATTTTCAAAAAATGACCTGTTTGGTCGCTCGTAATCGATTGTCTACAAATATAGTTCCTGTCATTTGTAATGAATGTAAACTTTAATATCTGTGGTTTTTTTTCATATCAAATTTTTTGGTTAAAATTATTAGTTATGTTATTTCTTTTATACTGGACTTTAAGATATTTTGTATTATGCTTTAGAACATTAGGGCATTGTGGGACTATGTGTCAAAGGTGTATGAAGAGCAACTCGTTCTATAAAAGCCGTGACTGGTTGCATGTGTCTTGTGACATCATTTCATGTCTAAGCAGTTCCGAATAAGTAAATTCGTGAGTATACGCCAAGACGAGCATCAGATTTTCAACGTTTGTTTCATTTTGTAGACTATGTACCTCAAATTTTTTAACTGAAAAAAAAATGTCTTCATTGGGAACTGTCGAGCTGAAACCTACACTCTTTAGGTTAGCAGGGACAGTACTCTGTTTTTTAATTTTGTCATTTTTGCGCATGGGATCGTTAAAAACACTGTCAATGGTTCAAAGTATTGCTTGTCAAAGACATGTCTACTAAGTTAGCGAATGCTGCATTCGAATAGGGACTGCTCTATTCATTCTCAGAAATTTTGCAATCTTTTGAAATAGAAATTACCCTTTTCTGTTTAAAATAGATATTCTACATTATAAAGTGTCGACATTAAGTTAGTAATGGAACTTGAATAACTTTGAAAAGTTTAATTTGTTTTAAGCCTTAAACAAAAGGTTGCCACATATGTAATATGATGGACACACCAACCTTTAAAGACAGGCCCCTTCAATGTTGCCTTATCCTTGGAAATCTTGAACATCTTCTCATTATCTATTGCTTTCCCCTTAAATAGCTGACAAAAATTTAAATTGTTCTGCTTTAAAACTCATCTATTCTTCTAGTTATTCAAAAATTATTAGAAGTTAAGCTTGTTCATGTCCAGCGGCACATATTACAGTGTTATCCGGATTCACCATTATACGATGCGGGAAAATTGCTTTTGTCAAATTCAATTTCAAATAAATAGATTCGTGTTTAACAAAACTATGATATGTGTGTGAAACGTCTAAGATATACAATGATTGATGTATTCATTGTTGGTCTTTAACGCCACTTTTATCATTATTTGCTATGTCTTGGCGCACAGCTTTTTTGTGTGTAGAAAGCTGGGACGCCCGGAGAGAACCACTGACCTTCGACAAGGAAACTGTCAATCTTAGTCAATTAAGATTGGAGTCGAACCAAGCTACCTACCACGTGTAGAGTTCGAACTCTGAGATAAGCAATGAAGCAGTAATTTTCACCAATGAAAGAAACTTGTTTCTCACTTTATCCAGTTTTCGTTTGGTATATAGTTTTATTTTCTATTATTCAAATTGAAGAAACCAAGACGTTTTAAAAACGAATTGAAGAAAAAAGGTAGCCAAGTGCATAGTTCTTTCAAACATATTATTTTATCGCTGAGATGCTGTCTCGTCATGCCAAGAAATTGCCTCCGTTGAAATTTTGCAAACATCCCATAGAGCAAATTACATGGATGATTAATATTGACCATTTGGTATATGGCCGTGTTCTAAGCGACACATACATGCAGGTCATAAATTAATTTGTTGAATGAAATCAAATCTTTAACAACTAATAGGTGCCGTAGGAGGTCCACCGGAATTTTTAGAGAGGATTTCTTGGCATGTAACAGATAGAAAACTCAGTGTTAGAATTTATAGAACAGACAAGGGGCAGTGGCAAATATTTCATGTATATTATGAACACAGAGAAGATTACCCCGGCACCCTTTGTAAAAAAAAAAACCTTCTTTTTCTTCTATGTGCCTTCGGACTTTATGTTTCGAATTGTAGTTTCACTTTCCATATTCGGTATTCATTCTAATGTAAGCTCCACGTGGCAAAAATCACGTGATGCAAGAATGTAGTATCTTGGAGTTAGGCTATTTCTTTCTTTTCGTGCGGGGACTCCAAGCAGACAACATGCATTTATATAACGGCACTGTAGATTTTCTTATTGAATAAAGAAAGTTCCCGGTCCGGTACATGAATAGATTGGTTAGAAAGCAAGGTTTTAATTTTGATTACATTGGAAAGCCTTATTTGAGGGTTGAAATTGGAGAGCACAAAAAAAAAAAAAAGAAAGGGGTTGGGGTTGTTCCACAGGGAATATTATTATCATATGAACTCAACATTTGAAAGGTTTTTTTTTTTTTATTTAATAAAAAGAGAGAAAAACAAATGTAAGACAAATTGTGAATGGTCTTTCTTACTTTCTCCTGTGAGGGAATCTCGCATATATCTGGTTTACCGTCAAACCGAGCACATGTCTTTTGGTTATTTCTGTCACTAGGTGGCTGTCTCATTGACGTTTACCCCATATTTTTTCATTGAATCACAATGCACACGTACATGTTTTAGAACATGAAGTTAAGGTTTCATGTCATGAATAATAAAGTAAAAAAAAAGCAAAAATGAGACTCAAAGAACAAAATAGAAAAAGACGAAATGATCTGATTTTCAAAAAATGACCTGTTTGGTCGCTCGTAATCGATTGTCTACAAATATAGTTCCTGTCATTTGAAATGAATGTAAACTTTAATATCTGTGGTTTTTTTTCATATCAAATTTTTTGGTTAAAATTATTAGTTATGTTATTTCTTTTATACTGGACTTTAAGATATTTTGTATTATGCTTTAGAACATTAGGGCATTGTGGGACTATGTGTCAAAGGTGTATGAAGAGCAACTCGTTCTATAAAAGCCGTGACTGGTTGCATGTGTCTTGTGACATCATTTCATGTCTAAGCAGTTCCGAATAAGTAAATTCTTGAGTATACGCCAAGACGAGCATCAGATTTTCAACGTTTGTTTCATTTTGTAGACTATGTACCTCAAATTTTTTAACTGAAAAAAAAATGTCTTCATTGGGAACTGTCGAGCTGAAACCTACACTCTTTAGGTTAGCAGGGACAGTACTCTGTTTTTTAATTTTGTCATTTTTGCGCATGGGATCGTTAAAAACACTGTCAATGGTTCAAAGTATTGCTTGTCAAAGACATGTCTACTAAGTTAGCGAATGCTGCATTCGAATAGGGACTGCTCTATTCATTCTCAGAAATTTTGCAATCTTTTGAAATAGAAATTACCCTTTTCTGTTTAAAATAGATATTCTACATTATAAAGTGTCGACATTAAGTTAGTAATGGAACTTGAATAACTTTGAAAAGTTTAATTTGTTTTAAGCCTTAAACAAAAGGTTGCCACATATGTAATATGATGGACACACCAACCTTTAAAGACAGGCCCCTTCAATGTTGCCTTATCCTTGGAAATCTTGAACATCTTCTCATTATCTATTGCTTTCCCCTTAAATAGCTGACAAAAATTTAAATTGTTCTGCTTTAAAACTCATCTATTCTTCTAGTTATTCAAAAATTATTAGAAGTTAAGCTTGTTCATGTCCAGCGGCACATATTACAGTGTTATCCGGATTCACCATTATACGATGCGGGAAAATTGCTATTGTCAAATTCAATTTCAAATAAATAGATTCGTGTTTAACAAAACTATGATATGTGTGTGAAACGTCTAAGATATACAATGATTGATGTATTCATTGTTGGTCTTTAACGCCACTTTTATCATTATTTGCTATGTCTTGGCGCACAGCTTTTTTGTGTGTAGAAAGCTGGGACGCCCGGAGAGAACCACTGACCTTCGACAAGGAAACTGTCAATCTTAGTCAATTAAGATTGGAGTCGAACCAAGCTACCTACCACGTGTAGAGTTCGAACTCTGAGATAAGCAATGAAGCAGTAATTTTCACCAATGAAAGAAACTTGTTTCTCACTTTATCCAGTTTTCGTTTGGTATATAGTTTTATTTTCTATTATTCAAATTGAAGAAACCAAGACGTTTTAAAAACGAATTGAAGAAAAAAGGTAGCCAAGTGCATAGTTCTTTCAAACATATTATTTTATCGCTGAGATGCTGTCTCGTCATGCCAAGAAATTGCCTCCGTTGAAATTTTGCAAACATCCCATAGAGCAAATTACATGGATGATTAATATTGACCATTTGGTATATGGCCGTGTTCTAAGCGACACATACATGCAGGTCATAAATTAATTTGTTGAATGAAATCAAATCTTTAACAACTAATAGGTGCCGTAGGAGGTCCACCGGAATTTTTAGAGAGGATTTCTTGGCATGTAACAGATAGAAAACTCAGTGTTAGAATTTATAGAACAGACAAGGGGCAGTGGCAAATATTTCATGTATATTATGAACACAGAGAAGATTACCCCGGCACCCTTTGTAAAAAAAAAAACCTTCTTTTTCTTCTATGTGCCTTCGGACTTTATGTTTCGAATTGTAGTTTCACTTTCCATATTCGGTATTCATTCTAATGTAAGCTCCACGTGGCAAAAATCACGTGATGCAAGAATGTAGTATCTTGGAGTTAGGCTATTTCTTTCTTTTCGTGCGGGGACTCCAAGCAGACAACATGCATTTATATAACGGCACTGTAGATTTTCTTATTGAATAAAGAAAGTTCCCGGTCCGGTACATGAATAGATTGGTTAGAAAGCAAGGTTTTAATTTTGATTACATTGGAAAGCCTTATTTGAGGGTTGAAATTGGAGAGCACAAAAAAAAAAAAAAGAAAGGGGGTGGGGTTGTTCCACAGGGAATATTATTATCATATGAACTCAACATTTGAAAGGTTTTTTTTTTTTATTTAATAAAAAGAGAGAAAAACAAATGTAAGACACATTGTGAATGGTCTTTCTTACTTTCTCCTGTGAGGGAATCTCGCATATATCTGGTTTACCGTCAAACCGAGCACATGTCTTTTGGTTATTTCTGTCACTAGGTGGCTGTCTCATTGACGTTTACCCCATATTTTTTCATTGAATCACAATGCACACGTACATGTTTTAGAACATGAAGTTAAGGTTTCATGTCATGAATAATAAAGTAAAAAAAAAGCAAAAATGAGACTCAAAGAACAAAATAGAAAAAGACGAAATGATCTGATTTTCAAAAAATGACCTGTTTGGTCGCTCGTAATCGATTGTCTACAAATATAGTTCCTGTCATTTGTAATGAATGTAAACTTTAATATCTGTGGTTTTTTTTCATATCAAATTTTTTGGTTAAAATTATTAGTTATGTTATTTCTTTTATACTGGACTTTAAGATATTTTGTATTATGCTTTAGAACATTAGGGCATTGTGGGACTATGTGTCAAAGGTGTATGAAGAGCAAATCGTTCTATAAAAGCCGTGACTGGTTGCATGTGTCTTGTGACATCATTTCATGTCTAAGCAGTTCCGAATAAGTAAATTCTTGAGTATACGCCAAGACGAGCATCAGATTTTCAACGTTTGTTTCATTTTGTAGACTATGTACCTCAAATTTTTTAACTGAAAAAAAAATGTCTTCATTGGGAACTGTCGAGCTGAAACCTACACTCTTTAGGTTAGCAGGGACAGTACTCTGTTTTTTAATTTTGTCATTTTTGCGCATGGGATCGTTAAAAACACTGTCAATGGTTCAAAGTATTGCTTGTCAAAGACATGTCTACTAAGTTAGCGAATGCTGCATTCGAATAGGGACTGCTCTATTCATTCTCAGAAATTTTGCAATCTTATGAAATAGAAATTACCCTTTTCTATTTAAAATAAATATTCTACATTATAAATTGTCGACATTAAGTTAGTAATGGAACTTGAATAACTTTGAAAAGTTTAATTTGTTTTAAGCCTTAAACAAAAGGTTGCCACATATGTAATATGATGGACACACCAACCTTTAAAGACAGGCCCCTTCAATGTTGCCTTATCCTTGGAAATCTTGAACATCTTCTCATTATCTATTGCTTTCCCCTTAAATAGCTGACAAAAATTTAAATTGTTCTGCTTTAAAACTCATCTATTCTTCTAGTTATTCAAAAATTATTAGAAGTTAAGCTTGTTCATGTCCAGCGGCACATATTACAGTGTTATCCGGATTCACCATTATACGATGCGGGAAAATTGCTATTGTCAAATTCAATTTCAAATAAATAGATTCGTGTTTAACAAAACTATGATATGTGTGTGAAACGTCTAAGATATACAATGATTGATGTATTCATTGTTGGTCTTTAACGCCACTTTTATCATTATTTGCTATGTCTTGGCGCACAGCTTTTTTGTGTGTAGAAAGCTGGGACGCCCGGAGAGAACCACTGACCTTCGACAAGGAAACTGTCAATCTTAGTCAATTAAGATTGGAGTCGAACCAAGCTACCTACCACGTGTAGAGTTCGAACTCTGAGATAAGCAATGAAGCAGTAATTTTCACCAATGAAAGAAACTTGTTTCTCACTTTATCCAGTTTTCGTTTGGTATATAGTTTTATTTTCTATTATTCAAATTGAAGAAACCAAGACGTTTTAAAAACGAATTGAAGAAAAAAGGTAGCCAAGTGCATAGTTCTTTCAAACATATTATTTTATCGCTGAGATGCTGTCTCGTCATGCCAAGAAATTGCCTCCGTTGAAATTTTGCAAACATCCCATAGAGCAAATTACATGGATGATTAATATTGACCATTTGGTATATGGCCGTGTTCTAAGCGACACATACATGCAGGTCATAAATTAATTTGTTGAATGAAATCAAATCTTTAACAACTAATAGGTGCCGTAGGAGGTCCACCGGAATTTTTAGAGAGGATTTCTTGGCATGTAACAGATAGAAAACTCAGTGTTAGAATTTATAGAACAGACAAGGGGCAGCGGCAAATATTTCATGTATATTATGAACACAGAGAAGATTACCCCGGCACCCTTTGTAAAAAAAAAAACCTTCTTTTGCTTCTATGTGCCTTCGGACTTTATGTTTCGAATTGTAGTTTCACTTTCCATATTCGGTATTCATTCTAATGTAAGCTCCACGTGGCAAAAATCACGTGATGCAAGAATGTAGTATCTTGGAGTTAGGCTATTTCTTTTTTTTCGTGCGGGGACTCCAAGCAGACAACATGCATTTATATAACGGCACTGTAGATTTTCTTATTGAATAAAGAAAGTTCCCGGTCCGGTACATGAATAGATTGGTTAGAAAGCAAGGTTTTAATTTTGATTACATTGGAAAGCCTTATTTGAGGGTTGAAATTGGAGAGCACAAAAAAAAAAGAAAGGGGGTGGGGTTGTTCCACAGGGAATATTATTATCATATGAACTCAACATTTGAAAGGTTTTTTTTTTATTTAATAAAAAGAGAGAAAAACAAATGTAAGACACATTGTGAATGGTCTTTCTTACTTTCTCCTGTGAGGGAATCTCGCATATATCTGGTTTACCGTCAAACCGAGCACATGTCTTTTGGTTATTTCTGTCACTAGGTGGCTGTCTCATTGACGTTTACCCCATATTTTTTCATTGAATCACAATGCACACGTACATGTTTTAGAACATGAAGTTAAGGTTTCATGTCATGAATAATAAAGTAAAAAAAAAGCAAAAATGAGACTCAAAGAACAAAATAGAAAAAGACGAAATGATCTGATTTTCAAAAAATGACCTGTTTGGTCGCTCGTAATCGATTGTCTACAAATATAGTTCCTGTCATTTGTAATGAATGTAAACTTTAATATCTGTGGTTTTTTTTCATATCAAATTTTTTGGTTAAAATTATTAGTTATGTTATTTCTTTTATACTGGACTTTAAGATATTTTGTATTATGCTTTAGAACATTAGGGCATTGTGGGACTATGTGTCAAAGGTGTATGAAGAGCAACTCGTTCTATAAAAGCCGTGACTGGTTGCATGTGTCTTGTGACATCATTTCATGTCTAAGCAGTTCCGAATAAGTAAATTCTTGAGTATACGCCAAGACGAGCATCAGATTTTCAACGTTTGTTTCATTTTGTAGACTATGTACCTCAAATTTTTTAACTGAAAAAAAAATGTCTTCATTGGGAACTGTCGAGCTGAAACCTACACTCTTTAGGTTAGCAGGGACAGTACTCTGTTTTTTAATTTTGTCATTTTTGCGCATGGGATCGTTAAAAACACTGTCAATGGTTCAAAGTATTGCTTGTCAAAGACATGTCTACTAAGTTAGCGAATGCTGCATTCGAATAGGGACTGCTCTATTCATTCTCAGAAATTTTGCAATCTTTTGAAATAGAAATTACCCTTTTCTGTTTAAAATAGATATTCTACATTATAAAGTGTCGACATTAAGTTAGTAATGGAACTTGAATAACTTTGAAAAGTTTAATTTGATATAAGCCTTAAACAAAAGGTTGCCACATATGTAATATGATGGACACACCAACCTTTAAAGACAGGCCCCTTCAATGTTGCCTTATCCTTGGAAATCTTGAACATCTTCTCATTATCTATTGCTTTCCCCTTAAATAGCTGACAAAAATTTAAATTGTTCTGCTTTAAAACTCATCTATTCTTCTAGTTATTCAAAAATTATTAGAAGTTAAGCTTGTTCATGTCCAGCGGCACATATTACAGTGTTATCCGGATTCACCATTATACGATGCGGGAAAATTGCTATTGTCAAATTCAATTTCAAATAAATAGATTCGTGTTTAACAAAACTATGATATGTGTGTGAAACGTCTAAGATATACAATGATTGATGTATTCATTGTTGGTCTTTAACGCCACTTTTATCATTATTTGCTATGTCTTGGCGCACAGCTTTTTTGTGTGTAGAAAGCTGGGACGCCCGGAGAGAACCACTGACCTTCGACAAGGAAACTGTCAATCTTAGTCAATTAAGATTGGAGTCGAACCAAGCTACCTACCACGTGTAGAGTTCGAACTCTGAGATAAGCAATGAAGCAGTAATTTTCACCAATGAAAGAAACTTGTTTCTCACTTTATCCAGTTTTCGTTTGGTATATAGTTTTATTTTCTATTATTCAAATTGAAGAAACCAAGACGTTTTAAAAACGAATTGAAAAAAAAAAGGTAGCCAAGTGCATAGTTCTTTCAAACATATTATTTTATCGCTGAGATGCTGTCTCGTCATGCCAAGAAATTGCCTCCGTTGAAATTTTGCAAACATCCCATAGAGCAAATTACATGGATGATTAATATTGACCATTTGGTATATGGCCGTGTTCTAAGCGACACATACATGCAGGTCATAAATTAATTTGTTGAATGAAATCAAATCTTTAACAACTAATAGGTGCCGTAGGAGGTCCACCGGAATTTTTAGAGAGGATTTCTTGGCATGTAACAGATAGAAAACTCAGTGTTAGAATTTATAGAACAGACAAGGGGCAGTGGCAAATATTTCATGTATATTATGAACACAGAGAAGATTACCTTGACACCCTTTGTAAAAAAAAAAACCTTCTTTTTCTTCTATGTGCCTTCGGACTTTATGTTTCGAATTGTAGTTTCACTTTCCATATTCGGTATTCATTCTAATGTAAGCTCCACGTGGCAAAAATCACGTGATGCAAGAATGTAGTATCTTGGAGTTAGGCTATTTCTTTTTTTTCGTGCGGGGACTCCAAGCAGACAACATGCATTTATATAACGGCACTGTAGATTTTCTTATTGAATAAAGAAAGTTCCCGGTCCGGTACATGAATAGATTGGTTAGAAAGCAAGGTTTTAATTTTGATTACATTGGAAAGCCTTATTTGAGGGTTGAAATTGGAGAGCACAAAAAAAAAAAAAGAAAGGGGGTGGGGTTGTTCCACAGGGAATATTATTATCATATGAACTCAACATTTGAAAGGTTTTTTTTTTATTTAATAAAAAGAGAGAAAAACAAATGTAAGACAAATTGTGAATGGTCTTTCTTACTTTCTCCTGTGAGGGAATCTCGCATATATCTGGTTTACCGTCAAACCGAGCACATGTCTTTTGGTTATTTCTGTCACTAGGTGGCTGTCTCATTGACGTTTACCCCATATTTTTTCATTGAATCACAATGCACACGTACATGTTTTAGAACATGAAGTTAAGGTTTCATGTCATGAATAATAAAGTAAAAAAAAAAGCAAAAATGAGACTCAAAGAACAAAATAGAAAAAGACGAAATGATCTGATTTTCAAAAAATGACCTGTTTGGTCGCTCGTAATCGATTGTCTACAAATATAGTTCCTGTCATTTGTAATGAATGTAAACTTTAATATCTGTGGTTTTTTTTCATATCAAATTTTTTGGTTAAAATTATTAGTTATGTTATTTCTTTTATACTGGACTTTAAGATATTTTGTATTATGCTTTAGAACATTAGGGCATTGTGGGACTATGTGTCAAAGGTGTATGAAGAGCAACTCGTTCTATAAAAGCCGTGACTGGTTGCATGTGTCTTGTGACATCATTTCATGTCTAAGCAGTTCCGAATAAGTAAATTCTTGAGTATACGCCAAGACGAGCATCAGATTTTCAACGTTTGTTTCATTTTGTAGACTATGTACCTCAAATTTTTTAACTGAAAAAAAAATGTCTTCATTGGGAACTGTCGAGCTGAAACCTACACTCTTTAGGTTAGCAGGGACAGTACTCTGTTTTTTAATTTTGTCATTTTTGCGCATGTGATCGTTAAAACACTGTCAATGGTTCAAAGTATTGCTTGTCAAAGACATGTCTACTAAGTTAGCGAATGCTGCATTCGAATAGGGACTGCTCTATTCATTCTCAGAAATTTTGCAATCTTTTGAAATAGAAATTACCCTTTTCTGTTTAAAATAGATATTCTACATTATAAAGTGTCGACATTAAGTTAGTAATGGAACTTGAATAACTTTGAAAAGTTCAATTTGTTTTAAGCCTTAAACAAAAGGTTGCCACATATGTAATATGATGGACACACCAACCTTTAAAGACAGGCCCCTTCAATGTTGCCTTATCCTTGGAAATCTTGAACATCTTCTCATTATCTATTGCTTTCCCCTTAAATAGCTGACAAAAATTTAAATTGTTCTGCTTTAAAACTCATCTATTCTTCTAGTTATTCAAAAATTGTTAGAAGTTAAGCTTGTTCATGTCCAGCGGCACATATTACAGTGTTATCCGGATTCACCATTATACGATGCGGGAAAATTGCTATTGTCAAATTCAATTTCAAATAAATAGATTCGTGTTTAACAAAACTATGATATGTGTGTGAAACGTCTAAGATATACAATGATTGATGTATTCATTGTTGGTCTTTAACGCCACTTTTATCATTATTTGCTATGTCTTGGCGCACAGCTTTTTTGTGTGTAGAAAGCTGGGACGCCCGGAGAGAACCACTGACCTTCGACAAGGAAACTGTCAATCTTAGTCAATTAAGATTGGAGTCGAACCAAGCTACCTACCACGTGTAGAGTTCGAACTCTGAGATAAACAATGAAGCAGTAATTTTCACCAATGAAAGAAACTTGTTTCTCACTTTATCCAGTTTTCGTTTGGTATATAGTTTTATTTTCTATTATTCAAATTGAAGAAACCAAGACGTTTTAAAAACGAATTGAAGAAAAAAGGTAGCCAAGTGCATAGTTCTTTCAAACATATTATTTTATCGCTGAGATGCTGTCTCGTCATGCCAAGAAATTGCCTCCGTTGAAATTTTGCAAACATCCCATAGAGCAAATTACATGGATGATTAATATTGACCATTTGGTATATGGCCGTGTTCTAAGCGACACATACATGCAGGTCATAAATTAATTTGTTGAATGAAATCAAATCTTTAACAACTAATAGGTGCCGTAGGAGGTCCACCGGAATTTTTAGAGAGGATTTATTGGCATGTAACAGATAGAAAACTCAGTGTTAGAATTTATAGAACAGACAAGGGGCAGTGGCAAATATTTCATGTATATTATGAACACAGAGAAGATTACCCCGGCACCCTTTGTAAAAAAAAAAACCTTCTTTTTCTTCTATGTGCCTTCGGACTTTATGTTTCGAATTGTAGTTTCACTTTCCATATTCGGTATTCATTCTAATGTAAGCTCCACGTGGCAAAAATCACGTGATGCAAGAATGTAGTATCTTGGAGTTAGGCTATTTCTTTTTTTTTCGTGCGGGGACTCCAAGCAGACAACATGCATTTATATAACGGCACTGTAGATTTTCTTATTGAATAAAGAAAGTTCCCGGTCCGGTACATGAATAGATTGGTTAGAAAGCAAGGTTTTAATTTTGATTACATTGGAAAGCCTTATTTGAGGGTTGAAATTGGAGAGCACAAAAAAAAAAAGAAAGGGGGTGGGGTTGTTCCACAGGGAATATTATTATCATATGAACTCAACATTTGAAAGGTTTTTTTTTTTTATTTAATAAAAAGAGAGAAAAACAAATGTAAGACAAATTGTGAATGGTCTTTCTTACTTTCTCCTGTGAGGGAATCTCGCATATATCTGGTTTACCGTCAAACCGAGCACATGTCTTTTGGTTATTTCTGTCACTAGGTGGCTGTCTCATTGACGTTTACCCCATATTTTTTCATTGAATCACAATGCACACGTACATGTTTTAGAACATGAAGTTAAGGTTTCATGTCATGAATAATAAAGTAAAAAAAAAAGCAAAAATGAGACTCAAAGAACAAAATAGAAAAAGACGAAATGATCTGATTTTCAAAAAATGACCTGTTTGGTCGCTCGTAATCGATTGTCTACAAATATAGTTCCTGTCATTTGTAATGAATGTAAACTTTAATATCTGTGGTTTTTTTTCATATCAAATTTTTTGGTTAAAATTATTAGTTATGTTATTTCTTTTATACTGGACTTTAAGATATTTTGTATTATGCTTTAGAACATTAGGGCATTGTGGGACTATGTGTCAAAGGTGTATGAAGAGCAACTCGTTCTATAAAAGCCGTGACTGGTTGCATGTGTCTTGTGACATCATTTCATGTCTAAGCAGTTCCGAATAAGTAAATTCTTGAGTATACGCCAAGACGAGCATCAGATTTTCAACGTTTGTTTCATTTTGTAGACTATGTACCTCAAATTTTTTAACTGAAAAAAAAATGTCTTCATTGGGAACTGTCGAGCTGAAACCTACACTCTTTAGGTTAGCAGGGACAGTACTCTGTTTTTTAATTTTGTCATTTTTGCGCATGTGATCGTTAAAACACTGTCAATGGTTCAAAGTATTGCTTGTCAAAGACATGTCTACTAAGTTAGCGAATGCTGCATTCGAATAGGGACTGCTCTATTCATTCTCAGAAATTTTGCAATCTTTTGAAATAGAAATTACCCTTTTCTGTTTAAAATAGATATTCTACATTATAAAGTGTCGACATTAAGTTAGTAATGGAACTTGAATAACTTTGAAAAGTTCAATTTGTTTTAAGCCTTAAACAAAAGGTTGCCACATATGTAATATGATGGACACACCAACCTTTAAAGACAGGCCCCTTCAATGTTGCCTTATCCTTGGAAATCTTGAACATCTTCTCATTATCTATTGCTTTCCCCTTAAATAGCTGACAAAAATTTAAATTGTTCTGCTTTAAAACTCATCTATTCTTCTAGTTATTCAAAAATTGTTAGAAGTTAAGCTTGTTCATGTCCAGCGGCACATATTACAGTGTTATCCGGATTCACCATTATACGATGCGGGAAAATTGCTATTGTCAAATTCAATTTCAAATAAATAGATTCGTGTTTAACAAAACTATGATATGTGTGTGAAACGTCTAAGATATACAATGATTGATGTATTCATTGTTGGTCTTTAACGCCACTTTTATCATTATTTGCTATGTCTTGGCGCACAGCTTTTTTGTGTGTAGAAAGCTGGGACGCCCGGAGAGAACCACTGACCTTCGACAAGGAAACTGTCAATCTTAGTCAATTAAGATTGGAGTCGAACCAAGCTACCTACCACGTGTAGAGTTCGAACTCTGAGATAAACAATGAAGCAGTAATTTTCACCAATGAAAGAAACTTGTTTCTCACTTTATCCAGTTTTCGTTTGGTATATAGTTTTATTTTCTATTATTCAAATTGAAGAAACCAAGACGTTTTAAAAACGAATTGAAGAAAAAAGGTAGCCAAGTGCATAGTTCTTTCAAACATATTATTTTATCGCTGAGATGCTGTCTCGTCATGCCAAGAAATTGCCTCCGTTGAAATTTTGCAAACATCCCATAGAGCAAATTACATGGATGATTAATATTGACCATTTGGTATATGGCCGTGTTCTAAGCGACACATACATGCAGGTCATAAATTAATTTGTTGAATGAAATCAAATCTTTAACAACTAATAGGTGCCGTAGGAGGTCCACCGGAATTTTTAGAGAGGATTTCTTGGCATGTAACAGATAGAAAACTCAGTGTTAGAATTTATAGAACAGACAAGGGGCAGTGGCAAATATTTCATGTATATTATGAACACAGAGAAGATTACCCCGACACCCTTTGTAAAAAAAAAAACCTTCTTTTTCTTCTATGTGCCTTCGGACTTTATGTTTCGAATTGTAGTTTCACTTTCCATATTCGGTATTCATTCTAATGTAAGCTCCACGTGGCAAAAATCACGTGATGCAAGAATGTAGTATCTTGGAGTTAGGCTATTTCTTTTTTTTCGTGCGGGGACTCCAAGCAGACAACATGCATTTATATAACGGCACTGTAGATTTTCTTATTGAATAAAGAAAGTTCCCGGTCCGGTACATGAATAGATTGGTTAGAAAGCAAGGTTTTAATTTTGATTACATAGGAAAGCCTTATTTGAGGGTTGAAATTGGAGAGCACAAAAAAAAAAAAGAAAGGGGGTGTGGTTGTTCCACAGGGAATATTATTATCATATGAACTCAACATTTGAAAGGTTTTTTTTTTTATTTAATAAAAAGAGAGAAAAACAAATGTAAGACAAATTGTGAATGGTCTTTCTTACTTTCTCCTGTGAGGGAATCTCGCATATATCTGGTTTACCGTCAAACAGAGCACATGTCTTTTGGTTATTTCTGTCACTAGGTGGCTGTCTCATTGACGTTTACCCCATATTTTTTCATTGAATCACAATGCACACGTACATGTTTTAGAACATGAAGTTAAGGTTTCATGTCATGAATAATAAAGTAAAAAAAAAGCAAAAATGAGACTCAAAGAACAAAATAGAAAAAGACGAAATGATCTGATTTTCAAAAAATGACCTGTTTGGTCGCTCGTAATCGATTGTCTACAAATATAGTTCCTGTCATTTGTAATGAATGTAAACTTTAATATCTGTGGTTTTTTTTCATATCAAATTTTTTGGTTAAAATTATTAGTTATGTTATTTCTTTTATACTGGACTTTAAGATATTTTGTATTATGCTTTAGAACATTAGGGCATTGTGGGACTATGTGTCAAAGGTGTATGAAGAGCAACTCGTTCTATAAAAGCCGTGACTGGTTGCATGTGTCTTGTGACATCATTTCATGTCTAAGCAGTTCCGAATAAGTAAATTCTTGAGTATACGCCAAGACGAGCATCAGATTTTCAACGTTTGTTTCATCTAGTAGACTATGTACCTCAAATTTTTTAACTGAAAAAAAAATGTCTTCATTGGGAACTGTCGAGCTGAAACCTACACTCTTTAGGTTAGCAGGGACAGTACTCTGTTTTTTAATTTTGTCATTTTTGCGCATGTGATCGTTAAAACACTGTCAATGGTTCAAAGTATTGCTTGTCAAAGACATGTCTACTAAGTTAGCGAATGCTGCATTCGAATAGGGACTGCTCTATTCATTCTCAGAAATTTTGCAATCTTTTGAAATAGAAATTACCCTTTTCTGTTTAAAATAGATATTCTACATTATAAAGTGTCGACATTAAGTTAGTAATGGAACTTGAATAACTTTGAAAAGTTTAATTTGTTTTAAGCCTTAAACAAAAGTTGCCACATATGTAATATGATGGACACACCAACCTTTAAAGACAGGCCCCTTCAATGTTGCCTTATCCTTGGAAATCTTGAACATCTTCTCATTATCTATTGCTTTCCCCTTAAATAGCTGACAAAAATTTAAATTGTTCTGCTTTAAAAGTCATCTATTCTTCTAGTTATTCAAAAATTATTAGAAGTTAAGCTTGTTCATGTCCAGCGGCACATATTACAGTGTTATCCGGATTCACCATTATACGATGCGGGAAAATTGCTATTGTCAAATTCAATTTCAAATAAATAGATTCGTGTTTAACAAAACTATGATATGTGTGTGAAACGTCTAAGATATACAATGATTGATGTATTCATTGTTGGTCTTTAACGCCACTTTTATCATTATTTGCTATGTCTTGGCGCACAGCTTTTTTGTGTGTAGAAAGCTGGGACGCCCGGAGAGAACCACTGACCTTCGACAAGGAAACTGTCAATCTTAGTCAATTAAGATTGGAGTCGAACCAAGCTACCTACCACGTGTAGAGTTCGAACTCTGAGATAAGCAATGAAGCAGTAATTTTCACCAATGAAAGAAACTTGTTTCTCACTTTATCCAGTTTTCGTTTGGTATATAGTTTTATTTTCTATTATTCAAATTGAAGAAACCAAGACGTTTTAAAAACGAATTGAAGAAAAAAGGTAGCCAAGTGCATAGTTCTTTCAAACATATTATTTTATCGCTGAGATGCTGTCTCGTCATGCCAAGAAATTGCCTCCGTTGAAATTTTGCAAACATCCCATAGAGCAAATTACATGGATGATTAATATTGACCATTTGGTATATGGCCGTGTTCTAAGCGACACATACATGCAGGTCATAAATTAATTTGTTGAATGAAATCAAATCTTTAACAACTAATAGGTGCCGTAGGAGGTCCACCGGAATTTTTAGAGAGGATTTCTTGGCATGAACACATTTTATGAAAAAATTGCCTTGAAATTATAAGGACTCTACCAAGAATATTAGTAGACATAGCAAGCCATACTCCTTGTTTTGGGGAGCTTTTCTGACTTTTTTTCCTTATTTCTAATATTTTTCTATAATAGAAAACTTTTTCCTAAGTAATACTTTAATAAATATATAGTTATTAGTAAATGAAATTATTTTTGAAGCAGTAACAACAAATTATTCACTAAAAGGGAAGCTTTTTATGTCCTCTCTGGAACGCGGCATAAAATTTATTGAAACCTCCATGGAGCTTGGATAGTTCATTCAGCTTGAATACTTCAATCACTCAATTATTATCACATTTATTTCATAAATGAGTGAAAGCTACCCCAAAATTTTTATTTATTGGCCTAAAAAGTTTAAATTTTGAAGAAATGAGAGGTTTTAATGGACCAAAAGGGACCTTTTAATAAAGACAAAGAGGTCCATTAGTGGTATTTATCATCCTAGAATCATCTTTTGTATCATATGCAACTGTTTGCATGCAGATGAGATAAATCTCGATCATTTATTGGTCCACACTATATTCTATCATGATGCAGCTTGATTTGGATTTTTGGAAAAAAATTTTGCTCGTATCGCTGTAGATGTCGTCTTAAATTATACTAGATTTTTCTCAAACTATTGAACTGATTATGACAAAACTTGACAGTAGTGCTTGAAATAACCAGTATTACAAAGGAAAAAAATCACATTCAGTTTATTCAATAAAAAAGTCTTCTTTGAGTGGAACAAAGTTGACTATACTTTGAATTGTAAGGGTTATGGACTATTTAGTCGAGGAAAACGCACAATACCTTGCTACTACTAGGGGGTGTTTAACGACCTTGACCACATAATACCTATGAGGTCTCGCACGGTAGGCTCAATACCATTGGAGACAAAAAAAAAAGAATACATAAACACAAAGTCTACAAAACCTTAAACAGAAAACTAAAGGATGAGCAACAGAAACCCTCCAAAAACTGGTTAACATCAGATGCTGCGGTAGGGCTAACAGACCCAACTTATGTGGCACTCTTGGTAGCATTCTTACAAATCCTTTTCATTTGTTTACCAAATAGTTTTTTACACGTATTTCTAAAATGTTTAGGAGTCGTTGCAAGACCTAGGTATGGTGTAATATTTTTTGAGATTTTTTTTATGCTTAACACCCTATTAGAGAAAGTTTAGATTTCATTGCGCTTTACAATTAATGCATCGGGAGGAATATCAATTCAAATATCTACAATTAATCTAAAAAAAGTCTAAAATGTTTCAATTAAATTTTAATTTTTTAACGGACTTCTACCTAAGTAACACTTATTTTTCACTGTGTTGATTGGTTGCTCCTTTTACATGAATTCATTTTTTACCCATACTCTCTAGCTATAAATTTAAATTATATTATAATTACCATTATAACAATGTACCATACTTAGCAATAACACATAAGATATAAGGCTTATAATTTAATTTAATTTATAAACCTCACCAGGTCGTTTTTTTCTCGTTTGCCGATTTTCAAATTTCGTCATTTCAAGGATTTTTATAGCTGACTTCTATTATACGGTATTGGTTTTGCTCATTAATGAAGACTGCAAGGTACCTTATAGTTGCTTACGTCCATATCATGTTGACTTTTGTGGATAATTGTCTCATCGGCATAAGCAAATTCTAAATGGAAAATAGGCAGCTATGAAATAATGTCTCCTTAAAAAAATACTTTTTGCACATCCAAAAGGCCATGCGAGTTATTCATATATTTGGCAATCTTCGTGCATCTACCGTTTACTTTAAAACAATTTTCTCTTTGAAACTACTGGACAACTGGAACAAACGTTTTTCGCATCGACGCTTTGGGTATGTTGTTAAAAAGGATTAATAGAATCTATATACCCCGCATGCCAACCAACAAGGCAGCCAAACTAACAACAGAGTTTAATGTAAGTATTTTCTATCATCGCGAAAACCGTTATATATTTATATAGATAGAGAAAATTTGGCATGGGCAGACATATTCATTATGTCAAAATCCCTACTGTCCGTTTGACAAAAAATGTTCAGACAACTCCTGGAGTTATTGTCCTTTAGTGACAAATTTTATCATATGTTGTGATTTTGGTTATGTCGCAGAATGCGAGACATAGGGAATACAATCCGGCCGCGGCGACGTTAGCTGTTTGTATGAAACTTTATATTTCAGAAGCTAGGAGACGTGGATACTTTATTCTTTATATGCAGATACTTTGACCTCATTTTCGTGGTTCAGTGACCGCTTGAAAACAAATAAAAAGTAAAATACTCTCTTAATATGAGTAATAGGATAACTATTTTTGGTATACGGATTCCTTGCAAGGTCTGCATGTCTGTCAGATAGGTTTCACCCGACTTCGACCTCATTTCAAGGATCAGTCACTGTGTTCAAGGTTAAGGTTACGCGGTCAAGTCCGTATCTCAGATACTTTTAGCAGTATGCCAACTATATTGTTTTATGGAATGATTGTAAGGTGTACATGTCTGTCTGGCAGGTTTCATATGACATTGACATCAATTTCATGGTTCATTGGCGAATATCATTGTCAATCATACCGCATCTTCTTATTTATATATGTCTGTTTGCCAGGTATCATATGACCTTGACCTCATTTTCATTTTCATTGGTCAATGTTAAGATTTTGTGGTCTGATCTGTTTCTCTGGTACTATAAGCGATAGGACCACTATATTTGGTGTATGAAATGATTTCAGGTGTACATGTCTGTCTGGCATGGTTCATCTGACCCTGATAAGTTTATGACTTGTGATACTTGTAGCTATAACATTCATATTACAGACTTTCAACATGATTCAATTATAAGTTAAACAGGCGAGACATTTCAGCATGTGCACTCTTTTTTTCTTGAAAATTATAACATATAGACACTATTGATATAAAAATTATCTGTATGACAGGATCTGCATACTTACATCCCAACTCCTTTGTTCTAACAGAGGTGATCTGAGCCGCATCACCCCTACTAGATCACCCTACTTTGAATTCTTCTGTTCTGTAACATTTTGGCGGGAATGTCGAACACACAATAAAACTTAGAAATATTTCTGCGGAATAAAGACTAACTTTCAAAATTAATATAGAAAAAATCCACTAAATTTCCAGTGACTATGCGGGGAATCGAACTCAAGACCTCTTGAAAGCATATGAAGCCACGATTCATACCCCTACACCAGGAAGACTGGATACACACTCGCAGTAATTTCGCATATTTAGAGTCCTCATAGGATAACTATTACAGATCAATGACCGAATTCGTCAGTCATCTTTTCATAAGAGTTATTGCCCTTGAATGACAAATTGTATCCAAAGTATAGATAAAAACTGTAAATGTAAAAAATGATCAGCAAAAATATATCTACAAATAAATCACACGGCCGAAATCATCATTCAACTCTTACTTTGGCTTAACGACCAAATGAATTGCAAACGCGAACAATTAAGGAATCACAGATATGCAAGAGGGATGTGATATACATAGAATACCTATTCATAATATATCAAGTGTGTTGAAATACAAAGAAGCAAAACGAATTGATAAGGCTAGCTCCAATTTAATATGTTACTGTTTTGTGTGTTTGTTCCGATTCAGAAACCTCGACAGAGGTTGGCTTGAATTGTTTCGGGGCCTTTTATGGCTGAGTATACGGTATGAAATTTGTTCCATGTTGAAAGGCCATAGGATGAGCTATAATTGATCCGTTTTGACCCTTTTCGATAGTTGTCTCCCTTGCCGCTGAATCATACTACACTTCCTTATTGTATATTGTGTCATATCTTAAAGATTACACTTATTTGGAGAATTGTGTGTTCATGGATTTGTTTATATCACAACTTTCCTATACTTGGAACGACTGAGAGCTTGACGTATTGTAAAGGCACGTGTCTATAGATAAAAACTCTATTTTGGTGTCTAGTTGAAGTTGATTGCTAGCATTTTTGTAAATGGGTTGCTGTCTTGTTTGCGTATACCCGAAATATCATAATATTATGTTGATATCTTTCATAGTGTTCTTCATTCGTTGATTTTGTTCTTAAAAATACAAGAGCTCGGATGAAGCATGAGCATTATTACGACAAAGTAAAATTGCAAACAAAAACAATACATGTGTATATCTGTGTCAAATTACTTAAAGGACGTTCAATGCATATTTGCCTCGGATACAAATATGTTGTCTGGCTGTAAATAGTTGTATATGTTTTAAAGTGTCCTATCAGATTACTGAAGGGCATACGATACAGCTACAGTTGGAGGTAATGACGTTGCTAAAGTAACATGTTATTTTTTGCGACGTCAAACGGCGACATATCGGGAAAAGATGCATTTTAAAGTGATTTTAATCATTAGCTTGAAAATGAGTACATGGACCCCTCTTTTTTAAAAGGACATTTGACTTGATACTGTATAAAGATTATTTGTACCAATTTTTATGAAAAGGTCACAGATGATTTTTTAAAAATTAGACAAATATGCAAATTTTGATAAAAATTGAATTATTTTCAAAGAATTGTAACACAAATTAAGTGCATGCTTTTGTAACGCATATATTCCAAATCATTTTACAAAAATCCGCATGTGTTTATCTTTAGAAACAAGAAGGTTAAGTATGCCTGTCTAATTGATCGAAATGTCCAAGAAACCGAAATTGTAAGTAAATCTCTAAAATTTCGACCCCATTTATCTTTAAATTTAGCACATATAGGTATATTTTTTTATTATATATTTGAATTAAGTAATTGAAAAATAGCTTGCAAGCAAATTTTCGTATACTAAACAAATTACCGTGGGATCAAAACTGAATCGTATGCCCTTAAAACAACAGTTACATCAATTTCGCCAGGGTAAACTGCCGGTCTCAAGCCCGGATAAAAGAGGAGGAAAGTCATTTATTTTTTAAATTGACCCAATCGTATACTTTATTTTTGGTGCAAATGTTACTATGAATTTTGAAAACAAATGTAGAATTGGCGTAATCGATTTGTGGCGTAAAATGGCGCAATTGGCGCAAGCGGATTTCTCCCGTTCTTTATTTGTCTTTTTAGCCGGGGTCACACATTCATGATTTTTACTGCCGTCCTTGATAGGACCATTCCCGATTAAAATTTGTCAAAAGTCTGATCAAGATCCGGTGAATCGCGGCTGGAAATTCAAACTTTAATTAAAACTTGTAAAAAAATTGATTTAATGACGACAAAAATCAGGTATTGTTTAGGAAGTGTCCAAATTCAGCCGATTCCAGCCAAATTTGTCCCGATTATCCATTTCTCAATTCGATTCTAATTCGATTTGTATCTTTCGCATGGCAAAATACGACCAAATATGACCCGACAGTGTCCCAATTCTGCCGAATGCGATCCGACAGAGACTAGACAGTGACCAGACAGTAAACCGATGCTGACGGAAGATATCCGTTAGCAAACCGTTTCATGTGATAGTCCCGTCCTATAAAAAAATCGCCATATTAGGGATGATCAGGTACTACCAGAACGCAATCCTATTACAGTCTGCTGTACTGCATTGCAAACGGCTTTGTCTGGACTCCGTCATATCGTGTTCTGTAATTGTCGGGACTCCGACGTGGGTATTATTACCGAATTTCGTATTAATTACGGAACTGTTCCGGAACAAAGACGGTTCGCATTCGGCAAAATCTTGATGCAATCTGGACTCAATCGAAAAAAAAAACAGCAATGACAAATTTCTCCAGATCATGCAGGTTCCACAGGACACCGTCCAGAAAACACAGAACATTGTTACGATTTTGATCCGACACAGCAGAATCTGTCACGACATAGTCACGATTGCAATCCGACTAAACAAAATCGGCTGAGTTTCCCCGAATGTTACGGGACGCACCTAACTGTCGGGGGTGCTTGGCCGACCTCTCCGAACTATTTCCGATCCGTAGGAATCTGTAATGAACGTATACGACTGCGTTCAGACAATGAAAGGACATTCCAGATTATTGAGAATAGGGAGCCATAATCGGCACTGTGTGATTGCCTCATTAAATGCTTTGATTGGAGCGTCACTGATGGTTGTTTTGTAGACGAAACGCGTACAAAATCATAATCCTGGTATCTGTTATTTTACATGTATCAATTGTTCGTGTTGTTTAGTATTTAGTTTTCTCTGTGATGTTTAGTTTTTGTGTTCGTCCTTTCGCCGGTTTTTGTTGCCCCGGTATTGTCTGTTTTTATAGAGTTAATAATTTTTAAATGACCCTTATTATCCTCTCTCTCTCTCTCTCCAACACAAGTCTTTCAGCAATACGCAAACAACTATAATAAATGGTCAGCTCTGAGGTGTCACTGGTAACTGGAGCTGGTATGTCAGTAACTGCTAGTAGTCCTTGGTTAATTTATGTTTTTCATTGAAATTTTGCTTAGTTTCTTCTGTTACATATCCTAACATTAGACTGGGACGTCTTTTAAACTGCGTTTTACTATGTGCTTTGCTTTGATTTCGTTTATTCTACATTGGCTAGAGGTATAAGGGGAGGGTTGATATCTCACGAAACATGTTTAACCCCACCTCATTTTTGCACCTGTCCCTGCCATGTCAGGAACCTCTAGCCTTTGTTAGTCTTGTGTGCTTTATAATGTATGTTTCGGTATTTAGTGTGGCGTTTACTAGTATTTAGGTGACTTAGTATACATTATCTTTAGGGACCAGCTGAACCTGCTTCCTGGTGTGGGATTTGCTGGCTGCCTTAAAGACCCATGGGTGGCCTTGATGTGTTTTTCTGCTCTTTGGACGGATTGTTGTCTCTTTGACACATTTCCTGTTTCCATTCTCTATCATAATAGAGATACTGAGCTATGGCAAGTATGCACCACTTATAGAGACAGATGCAACTATGCTATTTTATTAATGTTCGATTCGGTTATATATTTAGTCAGTGAGGACATGGGGTTAGATAAATATTAGAACTGTGCCGAATTTGTACTGCTATTTCATATCTTTGAATGTCAAACTTATTGAGGAGAATCGTATGAATACTATTATATACCGTGCAATTTTCTAGTGTGATGCTAGGAATATTGTGTATCTTTAATAGCTGTAGTGACATGAAAAGCAGAGCAGCATGGACATGATGAAGTAATATTGTTTTTATTGTATCACAATTTAAAATTTATAATATGAGGAAAACCTTACGCTTTGAACCCAGAATGCGTTATGTTCACTACGAAATAACAAATATTAGTTTTGTAAACTCAAACCGGCAGCATTGATGATCAATAAGCAGTCAATCAATCAATTAAAAAATGACGAAACACAGACAATGAAACAGAGACCAAGGGGAAGTATTTACAAATTGTGGTACCAATTGACATGGTGCTAGTTTACATTTAATTTATGGTTCGAGTTTATAGTGTTTTGTGGACATACTTTTTTTTTTGGCATGGCATTGTCAGTTTATCTCGACTTATGACTTATAAATATCCCCTTTATTTCTGTTGTCTCTAGGATTTTAGGTTAGGGGGTGCACACCTTAAATGAGGCCGAGCGGGGCTCGGCAAAATTTTTTTTTTTAAGTAAAATTATCGAAATATTCTTTATTAAACTGAGGACAACCCATGCTTTGCAAATTTTAGGGGGGGGGGGGGGCGTACGCCCGCCATGCCCCCGCCTGAATCCGTCCCTGGTTTCTTGTAACTTACAGTTTAAATTTCTGTAAAATAATTTCAGTTGTGTCCCTTTTATCACAGTTCAAATCGTGATCTTTGTTATTTTTAACTGATAATTTCAATAAAGGCAATCCAATGCAACGAAGTGACACCCATATCACTAAAATACAAAATTATTGATTTTTTTTCATTGCCAAGACTAAAAAAGTGATAAGGCTCTATACATTCATGTTTTATGTTCCAAAATGATCAGTCTTTTTTGGTAAATAAGGATAATGTACATCAACGTCGCTGCTTGTGATTGAATAATACTACATTTGTACGTACAATTTATTTAAAAGATTATACAAAGCAACTAGCTATAGCACAAACTGTCAAACCACAATAAATTATTTGCAAACAACAATGATTTAATTCCAGATGGTGAACATGTAAAAATGCTGTGCAATGCAATCTTCCTTTCCCTTTTGTATATGTTCCGGGCTCTATTGATGAGACTGATTTCGCAATATCATGTCAATAAATTGTTGTCCATTTGGAAAAAAATCAACTGTTCAGTACATGAATTTTCTTTGCGACATTATAAACACCATACCGTAATCATGCATATTGTATATTGGATATAACTGATATTCAAGCAAATTATAAGGTGCAATTTCAAAATTAATATAAAACAGTTCCACAAACAAATATTATGTAAAGAAACATACAAGGATTTACTAAGATACTAATACACTGATACATTTTGTTTTAAGGGGTTATTGAAATCGGGCTTCAGTTCATGTTGTCCTTTTGAAACACCTTTTAAATCTAGATTAAATTACTAAATTTATTAGACAAGTTAGTTTAGGATGAAATGGACGAAACGTCAGTATGTTAACCTCCCTATGTTTCTTTTAAAAATAACGTCAGTATGTTAACCTCCCTATGTTTCTTTTAAAAATAACGTCAGTATGTTAACCTCCCTATGTTTCTTTTAAAAATAACGTCAGTATGTTAACCTCCCTATGTTTCTTTTAAAAAAAACGTCAGTATGTTAACCTCCCTATGTTTCTTTTAAAAATAACGTCAGTATGTTAACCTCCCTATGTTTCTTTTAAAAAAAACGTCAGTATGTTAACCTCCCTATGTTTCTTTTAAAAAAAACGTCAGTATGTAAACCTCCCTATGTTTCTTTTAAAAATAACGTCAGTATGTTAACCTCCCTATGTTTCTTTTAAAAATAACGTCAGTATGTTAACCTCCCTATGTTTCTTTTAAAAATAACGTCAGTATGTTAACCTCCCTATGTTTCTTTTAAAAATAACGTCAGTATGTTAACCTCCCTATGTTTCTTTTAAAAAAAACGTCAGTATGTTAACCTCCCTATGTTTCTTTTAAAAATAACGTCAGTATGTTAACCTCCCTATGTTTCTTTTAAAAAAAACGTCAGTATGTTAACCTCCCTATGTTTCTTTTAAAAATAACGTCAGTATGTTAACCTCCCTATGTTTCTTTTAAAAAAAACGTCAGTATGTTAACCTCCCTATGTTTCTTTTAAAAAAAACGTCAGTATGTAAACCTCCCTATGTTTCTTTAAAAAAAAACGTCAGTATGTTAACCTCCCTATGTTTCTTTAAAAAAAACGTCAGTATGTTAACCTCCCTATGTTTCTTTTAAAAAAAAGATACAGCTTGGTGAACTTGCATCATTTCAAGCTTTTTGAAAGACTGTCATAAATTGATAGTATATTAATGAAGGAACTAAAAAAGCAGAAAAAAATGAAGGGTCCGTGTGCTTGTTTTCGAGATATAAGCCATTGCAAACTTGGCGGGAAATGATTCTCTCTAGATTTTTCATACATTTAACATTGGCATCCTTTTTCTTTCAAAAACATTGAAAAAATAACAAGGATTTTATAAGATTTTCAAATATGGCTTTTTAAACTATATATAATAAAATTATGAAAAGAAAAGTAGGGGTTAGTGGACAAAATTTCTTAATGGCAGTACATGGATAAAACCAGAGGATTCCGAATATCCGACAAAAAATCAAAAACAAGAGGAGCGAACATCCTTAACAGCATGTACCAATCATTATAGGTTTTTATTAATCAAAAGTCCAAACGAGCCTATGATGCTTCATTTTAAACGTCTTACATATGCATTTCAAACCAAGAAAGATAAAATAAGATATTCTACGTAAACATGCATATTATGATTAAATAAAAAGATAGAGATGATGATACATAATAAAACTAAAATAGGGTTTTTCAATTATAAACATGAAAAGTACAGTGCAAAAGAAGCACACTTAGTCTCAGGCTTTAGGCCACTGAAAGTAACTATATAACTATATAACTATTAACAGTATTTTTGATTTGGAAAATTTTGTTACTAGCTTGGAAGGTTAATGAATATAATTACATTGGTTGCATTGATGTACCGTGATTTCCCGGTGAAATAAAAACCGATTTCAGATCTGAAAAAATCCGGTAATTTCATTCCTCTGACGTCATGCAACAACACGACTATCATTTGGTTTTTCGAGAAAAATGATCGTAAAAGAATACCTAACGGTGGTCAAGCATTGCGATCTGATCTTGGAAGATCTGGTATCGGATCGTGAATGTAATTAATTGTATTTCTACTTCAAAATCTGTGAAAAATCGGCTGTATCTTCAAAACGCGGAACAAATCCGGACAAAAAAATATGTCTGTCAAAATGATTCAACTTTCTCAATAATACTGTGCAATAAGATAAAGAAAATATGCAGTACTTTATGAGACAACACAAAAGGCGCAACACAAGTCTATGGGATTCCTTAAAAAGAAAACACGTTTTTTTTTACCTATAATGGTCACATTCCAATATATAATGATATATTTGAAACTGAATCTTTGGTGTGTCAGATAGTACAGTAGAATAGTTTTTTTTCCTTGAAACCGTTCATTTTGTTTTTGAAAACATTGAATTTGTTGATTTTTCATCATAATTGATTGTGAAAGATCGGACAACGCATTATCTTGATCGTGAAAGACAAGGTGTGACCAGACGGGTGCAAGACATTTGCGCTTTTTTACCTGTAACACTAAAGGACATATGCGCTTCAAACACTATGTAGATTTGCGCTTTAAACTTTGATATACCTGTACAAAATTGACAAGACATTTGCGCTTTTTACCTACATGTATAACAGTTTACCTGTAATCTTTGAAAATTTACCAAAGTCATGGAAAGATGTACATATTTTCGTTAAAAGTTCTTCCGAACAAACGACAATATCAGAAAAAAATATTCGGGTACAAATAGACATATTATAAAAAATGTTGTATACGTTAAAGGGTTTCTGTAGGTAAACGATAGGGACAACGAACCTTTTATGGATGGAACATTTAAATTTTGACCGAATTCAATTAGTTTTTTTTTTTTAATTTAAACTAAATTCCTCTTGTGTCCATTCTGTTGCATGATTAGTCCGAGGAACTGTACCATCATAGTTTACCCAAGTTTGTTTCAATTTGTGAAGGCCGAAATTTTATTTTTAAACCACTCAAATGTCGTAAAGTAAAATTACATATGTATCTATAATGCTTAATGCATCCGCCTTGGAAATATATGCATAAGTACGCATTTTTTGTCTGTGTAAGGGTTGTTACTTTCAGTCATATGGAGAGTCGTTCGTGCGTACAAAGTATGGCAATATTGGCTACTCTATTGTTTATTTCGTGTCTGAGCTGATATACACTGAAAAGGTACTAAGATAACGATACTTTTACTTGATTGTTTGATCAGTCTGTTCACAATAGCTGTACGTCAGTGTACTCAACTTAGTGTGGAAATTACCAAGCAATGTACCTCCATTGTGCATGAGACCCAGCTTAAACTGTAATTTAGCCGATTCAGTTCTATTCTCAATCTTGAATTTGAATACGAAATCAAAACTTATGAAAAACGGACAAATAGAGTGTTATTGCTATAAGGTAGAACCTAGTCGGTGTGGTATTAGGATAATCATATCCAATGGTATTGAACGATCATAGCCCTATTCACCAACAAAAGAGAACCGGAATGAGTCTTGCAAACTCAGTATTTGCTATACCAATTGAAATATAAATTATCTTATAATTAAATAATGATTTGAACGTTTTCGTAACATCAGATCTTTCACGATCCTTTTCACGATCTTCAAAAAGCGGTAGCGGTCTTTCACAATCCGAAAAATATTTTTTTTGTAAATATTTCATTTTTGGCAAAATTTCTGATAATGCTAACACAAATTAACTTTAAGAACGATTTGAATCATTGAAATGGAATGACATTTTACAAAAAAAAGTTATTTAGTCATTCGAATTATGAAAAAAAAACTTGTTTGTTTACATATTTAATGTCATTGAAATGTCGAGGAGCAATCTGCCTTTTGTAGTTTTGTGAAAACGATGTACTTTTAAACCTTGATTTTTCTCAGATATTGATCATAATGTTGAAAATTTCCGTATAATTCATTAAATTGAATAAGTATTTGAGCTTGCAAATGGCTTCTCGATAAGATTTCATTCACGATCCTATACCAGAGCTTTCACGATCCAATCGCAATACTTGACCACCGTTAGGTATTCTTTCACGATCGTTTTTCTCGATATACCGAATGACACCCGTGAACAATGGGTGTTGTCATAACGTTGTCGATGACATTTGCATCAAAACGAATTGAAAACGCGTAGACAAAAGTAATATTCCTATCACTTCTACGTTACTTCATTTAATATAAGCCCATGATAAATATAAGAAAAAGAATAACTAATTCAAGAATTCAAATATCAAAAAAATATTCAACTCTTGACCGAACAATACTAATAATCAACTCATGCGCTATCGATTAGTCAAACATCCGTTACTGATCATTCACCGATCGTTCCCGTCAAACAGTAACGCCTAGTGTTGCAAGTATTGTATACCTGAAGTGTAATGTCATTATATTATCTTTAAAAAATCGTTTCTAGGAAAAACACATAGTCCAAAACAAAATCAATCTATGAGAATTATGTGGTTAAATAATGGCTTCGTGACCCTCTTTTGCAGTATAAAATACAAAATTATGTCATATAATGAATGATTTGTGTATGTTTTTTTCAAACATGCTCAAAATGCATCCAACTTGCAGTCAGCTAGATTTAAACGTATATTACATGTATTATGTTTATATCTTATATTCAAAATCTCTAATCTAACTCATAGTTTACAGGAAAATGAGAAAAAATAAAAAAAAAAAGAAAAACAAGAAGACAAAACAAGAAGAGAAAACCACACTAAGAGACCAAATAAGATTAAAACAAGATGAAATAGGAAAATGATCAAAGTACGTTATACTAGGTCACGTTATAATCTATTGTTTTGACAAATAGACAAAGCAGATCGACGACTGTTATCCTCACTCGTTGAATATTTTTCTATATTTGAAACCTTGGATTAGTTACTAGGATTTTATAAATAATTTTTAGACTGTAGACAGAATGTTTATCTTAGATATTGAACTTTCCGTTAAATCTGGTAAGCCGATGACTTAACATAAAACTTATAATATATAAAGTGAATGTAACACTTTATACACGTTAGAATTTAATGTTTCGAAGCGCTTTTCTTGTTTTATCTTCATCGGGAAGGTTCAAAAGTCAAATACTTGAAAGTTATAGATGTATAAGTACTGAACTGACAATTGATTTCTCATCTAAAACGAAATGTAGCTAAACAAAGGATGTCTCAAATTCTTATGCATTGATGCGAAATAGAACCATCTTCAATATTTGATGCTCCTTTTGGCGTTATTTCTATTATTTTAGAATGAAAAACATATTCAATATATAAAGAAAAAAGAAAATGGCAATGCATATGATTGCTAAACCTGAAATTTCATACAGTTATTTAAATATTAAATGATATTTATTATTACGAACTGATTTGTTCTTGTTACTATTGTCGCAATGATTTTGATAGATATCGTCGGTTTCTAAGACCATTGCGTTTACAAAAACATGCCATGTCTATCCAAAAAGCAATTGCTTAAATTTTTCAAACACACCCCTTTCATCTTTATCTGATGACATACGATCATCTGTAGCAGTAGATGCATCCAAAGTAGCTCGTGTGTCGCGTAATCGATGTTCAAAAATTTGAAAAGTTTTCCCAATTTCAGCTCTCTTTTTACATTGCTCTAAGGTTTCTACTCTCTGATTAAATCCCGATTTTTTTTTCTCGCATTTCGCTTTCAATCATTAGTTCAATATACTGGACAGTACTCAGAGGATCAGGACGAAGCGCTATTTCTTTCAAACTGTTACCGTATTCGGTTATTTCTTCTACCTTCATCTGTATTCCAACCTCTAATACTTTGATTTCTTCGTGCATTTCTTCCAATACGTCTTCTTGTGACAGCTTCTTCTGGTGTGCCTGCTGGTATTTATCCTTCATTTTTGAGTATGTCTTCTTGACTTTTTGTGTATACCATTGAAATACATAAGGGACGTTTGAATGTTGTGACCAATGGCAATTTTCAGGACACTCAGTACAATTGCCATCCGAGCCCATTGCACAGCATTTTGCTTTTTGACTGTCGTAGGCAAAAGCACAACTGATATGGCAAGTAGAATTACAGGTCAAGCAGGTTGTTGTATATATTCCTTTCCCACTTATATCTACTTTTTCCATCTTACTTTCCTCAACCTCGTATTCAAAATTCTCATTGTCCTGAATTTGTCTTTTGTATTTTGTAAAGATATTTACTTCTTGCTCTAACAGGTTGATTTTGGAGAGACCCAAGTCGATTTTCTCTTGCAGATTTAGAACCGTATTTTCGAGTTTCTGCCTTTTTATCAGAACCTCCGAAGTAAGAAGGAGACTTCTTGTTTGTAAACCATCGAGACTTTGAAAGAAATTATCACAACTTTTCATTCCCATTTCCCAGAAAAATGGTGAAAGGAATCCTCGGTTATCTGCTCCGTTGTTTACGAATAAAGCGGAGTTGTTAAATGGAAAATAAATTTTAAAGGGGAGTGGCTTACCGTCCAATGCTTCCAATGCAGACAGAACAGGAGGTCTTTGTCCATCAGCAAATGTAACAAGGGTGCATATATTATTCTTTATGTCATTTCCAAAGAGTGCTAAGATAGATTCAAAGATATATTTCTGAGTGGTTGTCAATCTTGCATCTGGCGCTTTAAGAATGAAACAGACAACATCTAATGTAGCAACACCTCTGGCATCTTTTGCTGTGAACAGGTCTCGAATCTGTGAAACAATCTTGGCATCTTGTTTTAGGCCACGCGTGTCTCCAAATCCTGGTGTATCTATGAAATTGATTGTGTAATTAATTCGGCTAGCCACGTCGCTGCATATAGTATAACATGTTATCCATTCAGTCTGAGATAGTGCCTGGAAAGAAAAAAAAAAGAGAAGTCAATCAACACACATTAAAAGTGCCGGAAACAAAACTGTAATAAAATAGTTAAACGGATCCTGCCTTAGATAACATAAATTACCTCATTACTGACTCGTTCTTTTTCGCAAGTCTCTAAATGTATAAGTGTGAATCTGAAGGGGTCTTCCCAAGTAACACCCATCACATAATTGGCCATGCCGTTAATCAATGTACTCTTTCCCGATCCTGTGGCGCCAACAACCATAACTGTTTTCTCCTTTGTTTTGTGTCCCGGTGTTCCTGCGAAATGATATGTGATACTAGTAGGTGTAATACTACCATTGATTTTCCCCTATTAGTCTTTGTTAAAATTGCACTTTTCAAAAAATTGTGCTGAATTTATCTTTGTTTCAAATAAAGAAATACTTGGCATGAGTAAAGTTTTATCCTGTCGAGTAGTATAGAAAAAAAATTCACATAATGTTTCATTGCATATAAGAAAATAACCATCACTGGAAGTTAACCAATCAAATTTTCACCCTTTTTTCCCTGTGTACAAGCTTTAGTAACCATGTAACATCAAGTTTCCAAAATATTCTATAGAAACACCAAATAAAAAAATAATGGTGCTTTGAAACACCCAAGATATATGTCTAGGACACAGAACTTTTTTTTACTGAAATGAAATATAGGATTAATTTCCTACAACTGTCAAATTCAAGGGAATATTTTTTCCGACCCTTTTTCATATGCAATCGGATGTGACGTACTATGATTTGGTGGTATTACACCTAGTATATAAATAAATATTTATTCGACAGTCTACGTTTGAATCTACATTTTTGAACTAATTATTCGACCTTTATATGTAAACATACGGTATATCATGTATTACTCCATGCTAAATAATACTTAACGATGAATACAGATGAACGATAAAAAACAATAAATCAATGGGTTTAAGCGAAGAAGAGTGGTGAAATACCTAAGATAAACTTTCTTGTTTGAGATCCCTCATTTCTTGCTTGTGGGATTTCTTTAATTGGTAGTCTATATACTGCAGGAATACCATTTTCTATCTTTTCGGACCTCTTCATTATTTTGAATGCTGGTGATTCGCCAGTGACAATGATGTCACTTTCAGGACTGAATGGACCATCTTCCCCCGTTGTGTCATTTGCCTTGCGGACTTTAAATACATAAGATGTTTCTGCTTTGAGACCATCAACGGTTACTAAGCTAGTAATGCATGGCTTTGGTGTTTGGAAAATCTCCCATTTGCCGTCTGGATGTTGCTTCATTAATATCTGATAGGATTCATCTAAACCTAATTCACCGATATGCTCCCATTTCAGAATGATATGATCTGATTTGTTAACTCTTTCTACTACGTACGGTTTATCAGGTTTTTCTGTCTTTATTTTCTGAAAGCAAAAAAAAAAAAAAAAAAAAAAATTGAAAATGAAATAAGAAGAGGTTGAAGAATAACATTAAAGTTCATGACGATATAACCCAGAGAAATCTGAGATTGTTAGCAAGTATGAGTTAGAAGTTGATTAATGCCTGGTTATACAACAGTAGTGTGTATGGTAAAGGAGTAGGTCCGGTAAGGGCCGATTTTGGCCTCAAAATTCAGGTTCATCTGATGAAAGATTTTGGACACTTTTTAAACATTTAAGTGTCTACTTCAGTCGATTCAATTAGTTTATGTGAAAGATTTGAACTGATTTAGTCATTAAAGACGCTCAAATTCAAGCTTAAATATGAAAAATCTATCAAATATGTCATAATTTGTCACTTTTCAGATGGTTTTTGTAAAAAATGAAAGTGGCCGCATCCGTGTTCATTCTCAACCTTTATATATGTTATGTATTATCATAAAATACAACTTACATTTAAATATTAAGAGTAAACACAAATGCGGCCACTTCCATTTCAGACGGAAACCGTCTAAAAATTAACAAAAATGCTAAAATTTCGAAGATTTCAGTAATTTAGCATGACTTAATGATGCTAGTACCCGATACATGCGCATTGTATTGTCAAAAACAACCCATATTTATGTAACAGAAGTATTCTTCTTTCCAATAAATAGATAATAATTTACATTTTAACAATTTTGTAAAACTGCTATATTTTGGGGCCAAAAAGTGGTCTTACTGGACCTACTCCTTTAAAAGTAGTGGACAAAAATCATTTCTTTATCCTTTTCACAAAGAAGACCAAAAAATTATACAAAACTTGCAAGTATTTTCATATTTTCTACCAGTTTAGATTAAAGGGAAAAGGGATACTGTAATTTTAATTCACAGTTTTTTAAGAGATACTGCATATGTTGAAAATGTTGCTGTATGTATTATGGACACTGTCTATGTTCAGACAATAGATGACCCTATGCATGTAAAATCAAAAGAAAAGAAAAAAAAAGACTGCTCTCAAACTTGTACGGAACAAACACAATTTAGATATTATCATAAATACAGCTCTTCTGATTGTCGCGAGTGTGTAGTAAAAGTGATTTTAAAGTGTGAGTTGCTTTATTTCCCGTATGTTCTTGTTTAAATCATATTAATTCAAAAATATCCGCACAAATGGATAGTTTTGTACATATTACTTAACATTTATCTCAAACAATTCATATTCAGGTGGTGATTTTAGGGGTATTGTAAAATCTTGACTCATGCAAATCAAATAAAGATTAAAAACTCAACAAATTGTCTGTGTTAGTTATTTTTAAATTGATCTGAATGTAAAACCCAGAATAAAAAGATAGATTTTTTTCTAAACGTTCGACTGTATATTCATAGAAATCTTTAGTTTTGAAGACCGTCTGATTAAGATTTAAATGCAAAACGCCTGTTGTTCATTGAGTTTAACATGGAGGTTTCCTATTGAAAACCCCGTTGAGAGTGTAATTATATCGTGTGCTGTTTTTTTCTGAATTAGAGGGAATCTGACAAACAAATCAATGTGTTTACCTCAATCAGACATTAATGCAAACTTGTTACGTTTGAATTCAAGACACATCGTTTAAGTATTGAGGATGTAATTTAGGTGTTTATAAAGGTAGTAGTTTAAAAGCTAATAGCAAGCTTGTTTAAAAAGTCACCACACGATGCTGTTTAACATCTCGAAATCTTACTTGCATCATTTTTTGTTCTTTTTGATTACCACTTTTTGAGATATCTGTATTAGGGACATATTGATCTTGTCTGAAAAAGTGTAAACGAAACTATTAGCTCAATAGATTTAAAGATACAAGTGTTAAGCAAGAGGGTATATAAAGTGTTCAAAAAAGGAATCATATTACATTTATATATTATTTATAAAAATGTTCGTTCTAGGTATTTGTTTGATTTAACTTAATAGCATTAACGTACTAGTGTGGAAGCCTTTTTAACGCGAAGTGTGTACTTGTTTAATCTGTGCTGTTGTTTGCAAATCTTTAAAGCTCTCTTTGATTAACTTGTATGATTGAAATTTTGTCTGAAGGACGTTATTCCCACATCTCCTTTCACTTGTAAATAATTGAATTGCATTAAGACTTCAGTTTTTAGTACCAGCATATACAATTATGTATTTCGCATCTGTGAATTGAAACCTTTCTCTCACAGATAAAGGTATCTTGTAAGATATGGAAAGTATTAAAATACATAACAATGTAAAAATTAGAAAATATATTATGCATTCCTAACACGAACCCCACCAAATCTTGGGGGGGGGGGAGGTGTGATCCCATGTGCTCTGGAAGGGTAAACGGACCCGCTAAGTAAAATCCCGGTGATAAGTGTAATTCGGTAGGTCACATAGGGGGGAAAGAAAACGGGATTGACATAAACGTATATATATATGATACAAATATTTAAAGATATATAGAATAACAGTTTTGAATTGATAACTTTTTACAGTAATTTTATTTAAAGGATTGATAAGTCATCTCAGATCTTATCTTATCTTATCGGTAAACGAAATTCTTGACCAAATAATATACCAGTAATACATAGTTTACGTTCATTGAAATCCAAAACGTCATACACGGACGTAACGAATTAGTAGGGATGATAGTATATAAGCACTGTAATTTGTACTCACCTTTTCGTGAAACTAAAGATTTCCTTTGAAAGGTGACGTTTTTTAGTTCGTTTCATCAGAGTATGTTCTTCTGCACATGATGAGCATAACGGTTCTGGGTTTTTACAATCCAAGCAAAAACAAGTGGCTTGTGATTGCTCTCCAAGTTCACAGCAAATGGTGCATGGTACGATTTGCTCTGATATGACTTGGATTTTATGATCTCTGAAAAGCTTTTGTGATTTATGATTTCTCTGGCAATCTCTGCATAATTTTTCTCCGCAGTTTTCACAAAAACAGTAGGCCACTGTTATGCTGTTATCCGATTTGCATGGATCGCAAGTATCAATATTCTCTGCACCTTGTGGTATACTGCTGACTCGATGGTATTTAGTAGTCCTTTTGATCGCGTGCGTCTTCATGCATAATCCGCAATATCGCTCTTCGCAATCGTGACAGAAATGTACAGCTATTGTTTGTTTTCCTCTACATTCACATGGTTCACACTGTGGTTCTACAACTAAGAAACACTTGAACTTACAATGCAGTAGCGTAAGCTCATATGAGGTTTAGTATTGAACTACATGAATGTAATAGTGAAGACTTTGGAAATGACAAACACCTAATTCAATAATTACATGATATATTCTGTAGATGTAATTTGTTTTGTTTTGTAAATATTTCTGGGATTTAAAATGTTTTTCACTCCCATGTTGTTGTTTGTTTTGATTTTTTACCAGGAGTTATAATACACAAACTCAACTTTATATATATATATTACCATGCTACAATTTGTATATTGTATAGAAATTCAATGCAAAGTCGAACTGAGTTGGATCTGGCTTTTTGGTAAGGTACTTATTGGTGCTGTTTTGGTCCGTATACTTTCTTGGCTTTCAAATACAATGTATTCGGCTTTGAACATTCCCGATGAAGGTAAATTCAGAAAATAACGCTTGGAACGCATGCATTTAATAACGTGTAGGTCAAAGATCGTCCCGTCCTTTTTCCTACAAAAAAGTTCACCGGAAGGTACCAAGACCTTGTTGATAAATATTCCGTATCAACTTCTCAAATAATACACGATGGTCTTGAAGTATCGATTCTGGGTACTGACGTTGTTTATCATCTTGATAACGTGTTATAGTATTCTTTTATTTGTCTTTATGGATATTACTTTTACTGTTTAATCTGTTTTTGGTGATATACATTTGACGTGGCTTTGTACTTATACTTATACATCCCGTCATTGTGTTATTGTTCTATGGTAAAAAAAAATATATCCTCGTCTTTCATTTTTGCTAACGTGCTTTGTCTATATGCCTTTTTGTGTTTCTTTGTTACATATGACGTGGCTCTGTACATGTACTTATGCATCCCGTCATTGTGTTGTTGTGCTATGGTAGTTATTTGTATTCTTGACTTTCATGTTTGCTAATATGCTCTGTCTATATGCATTTTGTGCTTCTTTGTAACATATTTGTTTGTTTTTATAGTGATCAAGATTATAACTCAATGTTAACTGCTGTACCCCTTTTTTTGTTGACATTTTTACCTATTATGTCTATATGTTTTGTTCATCCATCGTTGCCAGTATGATGGAATTGTATGCGACTGTCATACAAGTGAGAGGTTTAGTTAGCTATAAAATAAGGTTTAATCCACCATTTTCTACATAAGAAAATGCCTGTACCAAGTCAGTATTTTTATGATTTTACTTTTTGTTTTTATTTTTGACAGCACTGGGTCGATACATTTGCCTGTGGACTAGCAGTTCTGGGGTATCACCAGCTCAATATTTAGCACTTCGTAATTGACATGATTCATACAATTGTCATTTTATATTTACTTTTATTTACCTTTTGCCTGTTCCATCGTCGATATTCTTTTTATATAACTTGTTGTGAGCTATTTATATTTTGAACAATATACCGCAATCTCTTTTATCCTAAACAATGAGAAAAGGATATTTGTTCATAAATAGCATCTCAGTCTGTACATATTGAGGTGTATACTATTTTTTCCTAAGGAGTAGCAGTGATTATCGCGATTTGAATAATATCGTTAACATTCAGTCGAGATTAGATTATATTATTTGCATTGGTTAAAATTGTATAAGAAGCTTGTTTCAAAATGTGTTAAAAAGCATGACGACAGATGCCAAAATGGACACTCAAAACGCTACATAGAACATGTTTACAGAAAAATACGTACCCAAACACTGGGATGATCTTAATTCCCTCAAAAGGGTGAGCAGAATTCGCTCGACGAGTGGTACCTGTGATCTTGCTCATGATAAACACAACGTCCATTTTAGCAAATCTGATTCGTTGATGTCACAATCGATAAAATGAATACAGTATTTTGGTAACGTCATGCAATTTAAACATATCTGTGATCCTTTGATACGATAACAGATCAAGTTTGTCTTGTTTTTTCACTATAGCCGAGTTAGTTTATATTGTCCATTGATAAATTATTGTGTTAGTCCAAATAGTTATGACGTCGTCACAGCATTAATTCAAAATAGCTTTTTAAGAACATCCTGTGCTGACAACAATGGGTAATTTTCGTTGTTATTCTGAGGTTTACATGTTGTAATGTACTATTGAAATATTCATTTATGTATTTCTCTGTGCTGAGTGATTTTGCTTTTGCGTGAATTGTATTCCTGTCATGTAGTATTGTCATTTTAGCGATATATTTTTTAATATTGCCATATAAGCGGGAGGTTTGGCTAGCTTTACAACCAGGTTCAACCGACCATTTTTTCTTAAAGCGTCCTGTACCAAATCCGGAATATGACAGTTGTTTCTATGTATGTTGACGTTTGTTTTGTTGCTGTTCAGTGTTTCAGTTGTTACGTTGTTTCCCCTTTAAAGTTGATGTGTTTCCCTCGGTTTTAGTTTGTAACCTTGATTTGGCTTCTCTTAATCGATTTGTGCTTTTTGAACAGCGGTATACTACTGTTGCCTTTATTCATATCGGACAAACAACTTGGGATGGCGTTCGTAAAACTTTCGAAGAAGAGACTTTAAGAAAATCATGTTAGGTAAAAGCTAATATAACAAAAATACCGAACTTCGATGAAAATATAAAACGGAAAGTCTTTAATCAAAAAGCAAAATCAATAGCTCAAACACATCCAAGTTTCATTGAAAAAAAAGTCGATTAAACAGGTTTTAATAGGTAGCTTAATCTAGGGAACACATGCTCTGGAATATCGTGTCAACTGAGAGGATTATACCTCATATGCGCTGCTGGAAATTCGTAACATAGAAATTAGAAGTTTTCAACTGATAAACTAAATTCATGAATTTTGTCGAATTTTGTCGAAAAGGTTTGTTCTCACCCAACCCTCACTTGTCTATTTCCCGATTTTTAAATCAAGATACGATGAAGACATCACTTCATCTGATCTTTCTTTCATTTCAAATTGTTTTAATATAGACACTAAATTTTGAACCAATTAGTGACATCCTCTTTTTAGCGAAACGCGAATTTTAAGTGTAAAACTAGTTTTAGTTATTTCTTCAGATGAATCTCCAGTATGAAATGTCTGCCTCAATAGGAAAATAAGGATAAAAGAAAAAAAAAAACTAAAATATTTGTCAAATCCGTGAGTAAATATGTTTACCTTATGCAAATGCAACTTTATCAAAAATAGAATGATAATTTCATAATATGACAAACAATGTCAATAAATACCTTATACCAAGCTTACTATTGTGTACATCAAACGCGCGTTGCGTTTGCAAAAGACTTATCAGGGTCGCTCGAATCAATACAGTTAACAAGGTCACATAAAGAACGAATAAGCATTTTATTTTTGCATTGTGCATTATATATGATGTGGACGTCTTGCGTTTGTTTTTGTGTTGTTTCACGTTATTATGTAATTACGTATACATATATAGTGATCAATGACGAAATCGTCAAACATTAAATGTTTTCAAAACATCACAGCTGGAATTTAAACAAATAAAATACATAAAATGCGTATTCAATGATTTTCAATGTCGAATTAGTATGGATAAGCCTGCGATTGTTTAAAGTTCGTGTGTATAAATATATTTTCTGGGAAAAAGATGATTTTCAATCAATTAGGACATAATCTAATATTGTTTATTCAAACACCAGCAAATTTTACCATGATTTTGTTTTACGGATTATAATATTAATATAACAATTCTTGATTTTTTCTTTTAAATTCTTTTATTTTTCTTAACCTTTACTAATACCAGGAAAATATAAGAAATATTGGTTTGAATTTCTTGATTATTTTGTGAGCATTATTAATTTTTTTTAAAAGTGGCTTATAAAGGTAACAGTTTTATACCGCTGTTCAAAAATCATAAATTGATTGAGAGAAAACAAATACGGGTTACAAACTAAAACCGAGTGACTAACAATTTTCTGATCATTGAACCGATATCAGTGGTACTGGTATCTCAGGATGGACCTATTAACAAAAATCTAGCTTGAATCAATTGTCGGGCTGGGGACATGTGTATCGCCTTATTTTAACTCTATATTGAATACTATATATGAATGAATTATTAAACTTAATAACATATAACTTGTAGCTGAATATAAATAGATTCTTCCACTGCATCGAATGTGATTCAAAATTCCTCCACCTGAGACAGTTAAATTTTCAAATTCGAATCGGGAGGCTTACCGAGGTTTTGAATATTTAAAATTCAACTGTCGAAAGTGCAGAAATGTCGTATTGCACGATATTAGGTGTCAGGAAATGCTTTTCTGATAATTTTGATAAAACTTGCAATCACAAAAATTCACCCCAGCAAAAGTAAAAAAAAAAAAAAAAAAAAGATTGAAGCACGAAATTCTAATTAATTTTTTCGTAAATAAAAATGTGTTTTGTTTTTGTGTATGACGATTCTATGCTCTTACCTTTGAACCTTGAGGCGTTTAATGTCTACGGTAAATGATTATTTCAGTATGTGATGTAGTGATAAAGCTAGAGATATTAGTATATTTAATATATACTGGGGCTCCAGTAAGGGAAAACAGATAAAATATATATTTATTTCCAGAAATAGTTAGAAATATTCTTTAATAAAACAGATCTTTTTCGTATTTTGTATATGTTTGCCAATTTACTCTTGATATTGATAGATGCTTCAACAACTTACTATTCCTACTTGTAGCTACACTTTTTGTTTTATTTTGCAAAGGTTCTTAATGACAATGTTATATCTTCAAAAAATTAAAAAAAGTTTTATACGAAACATCTCTGTTTTGAATGTTGCCTCTAATCTGAATGGTGAAACGTTCCTTGCGATGAGTTTCATTTGAAACGTATATTCATTTACAATGAAATATTTGTGCACACTATGACTTGGTGGACAATCTCAACAGACTAGGAGTTTCAGTTTTCCTACCGAATGTAGGTCGTTTACTCCGTGCATTCCGACTTCTCTTCACATAAATACTGCATTGGCTTTCAAATTCATGTTCACCGATTTGACTCAAATTCTCATATCTTATTTATAACGTACTAAAATGTATATCCAAATAACAATAAGTCTGAAATAAACAGTTATCAATGCATGTCATCGATAAAATATACCAGAATTTCGTGTGTATTTTAGTCTAGACGCTATCTAATTAACTATCGAAATGACCTTCATGCAGAGACTGCCGACGGTCACATAACCCGATATTAACAAAAACATAATTAGAAATAGAAAGCGACCTCGGTCTGTTTGATTTCATGTTATAGGTTAACAGATAAGTTAATTTTCTTTTTTACCTATATAAGAATGTTTTTTTTGTGGATCAAATCAGTCAGCGAAATGGTTCACTTTTGTTTCACTTTCAATGTTGACATTCTTTTTTTATTTCAATGGCTGAACATGACTTATGCATGCGCTAACAATCTCTAGCTAATGGGTTGAATTAAAGGTCACATGAATACGGATTCAGTGAGATCGAATTGCAAGTGAATAATTCATGACCAATGTTTCTTTGCTTATTTTGACAAAATTGAACCAAGTTGGCTGCTTAAAACGAATTATTGAAACAAACAAAATCACATTCTTTTTTTTCATATCTCGTAGCTAGTGCCCCTTTAAAACATGCTGCTGTGTACAAAGCCTATTTAAGAAACACCCCTTTTGCGGTTACTTTTCGATTCCAGTCGTATGTATAAATGTATGCTTCATTTAACTATCACTATATAAACTAGAATAATTGATATGTACGTTCCTATATTATTCTTCCCTTAGTTTATTTATTTTGTATTTACATTGTGTTATAGGTCAAATTTATTTGTTCAGTATATGTTCAATGGTGTTAATATGTCCTTTGATTGAGTTAAGCTATTTCAGTTGATATTTTATAGTGTGTTTTTCTATGTTGTGATGTTACACTATTGTTTCAGAAAAAGGGTGAAGGTTTGGTACCATTAAAACGTTTAAACCCGCTGCATTTTTTTGCACCTGTCCTATGTCAGGAATCTGATGTTCAGTAGTTGTCGTTTGTTGATGTGGTTCATAAGTGTTTCTCGTTTCTCGTTTTTTATATATATTAGACCGTTGGTTTTCCCTTTTGAATGGTTTTACACTAGTAATTTTTTGGGGCCCTTTATAGCTTACTGTTCGGTGTGAGCCAAGGCTCCGTGTTGAAGACCGTACTGTGACTTATAATGGTTTACTTTTATAAATTGTGACTTGGATGGAGAGTTGTCTCATTGGCACTCATACCACATCTTCTTATATCTATCTTTATTCGGTTTTTCAGAATCTAAAGGACTACTGATTATTTCATTGTTCGCACTCCAAAATGGAAATAACATCACCTAGTTGAATGTCAATTGTTTTGATTTTTTCTAGGTAATCACAGCGTGTTGGTCTGATTTAAACAGAACTAAAATTTTGTACCCTTTTAAAAACAAATAGTTTATTAGATCCTTAAACATGTTAAACGGTTAATTTTGTCAATCTATAATCATAACATTTCACTCTTTTAAATAATTTTTTTCTAATTATATCTTTAAGTTATATTCATATATAACTCAAATAAACAGTCTTTAATTATTTCCATGACTGATGATAAAAGAGAGGCGAAAAAATAACACAGGTAGCTTCAAAATCATAAACCGAAAATAAACTGACCACACCATGGGAAAAAAAAAGAAAAAAAAGAAAATCACCAAAAAGACAAACATTGACAAACAGCAGTATACAAAACAGAACATTGAAATTTAAAGACTGATCAACACAAACCCCACAAAAACAGGAAGTGATCTCGCATGCCCCGTAAACAGGCCATCCTTTTCACGTGGCACCAGTCGTGTTGCTTGTGTAAGTTCAATCCCGGTGGTAAGTTAATTAAATTGGTCACATTCGGAGAAAAGGAAGACGGGATTGTAGTTGTGACTATTGAAACATATCCGTATTCATCTGTGAAACAAATTTTTCATAACGGTCAATCAATTTGTGATGACAACCGTATTATTAAATTTGTCTAGTGGATTATTAATGAGTTCAAAAAATATTCATTGTTGACCATCACTCACAACTTTGAAACAATTGTGGAAAATGTAGGGAAAAAATAGTAATTAACATTCATTTTGATGCAATAGTTTATAAAGGTTTAAGTTTTGATCCTCGAGTACTCCGGCTTTCTCCACCAATGATAGCAAATACAGCTATGAAACAGTATATAAGCAATGACGCGACGTTAAAAACCAATCAATCTATCAATAATTTTTTTCCTGACTGTTATTAAAGTCCTTTATCTGGATGAATAATACAATTCAATAAGTGCCTTTCACCCGATTAAGACCAGTTTGATACATTTTGACAAACCACACGTTTTGTGTGTTTTTCAACAATATACATAGCAATGGCATTACCCACTTAGTAATCAGAGAAACAGATTCTTACTGGCAACCACGTGTAGTACAATATTAATCCACTGACTCATTCATAATGTTATTAACTGGGTTGTGTGTACTATCTATTTGTATATATGAGTGTGTGTATCTATTCATATTGATATTACTAAGTAAGAGGGTACATTCTCAATAGTTATAAATAGTATGAAATTTGATGACATGTGATTTTACAGATAAGGTTCATTTAAATCTTTATTACACAATGTATATTGATTCGATAATGATTCGCTTATGGATGGAAAAAAAAACAGAACTACTTAACCCTGTTTTGGCAAAATCAAGGTAGTTCATAATTAATAATACATATAAAAAAAAAATCACGATTTCATGATTTCATGTGGAATACATACGCGTGACACTTATCATCGATACAACAGACTACAATACATTTACCTATCTATTTTTTGGCATATTTTGTTCAATCTGTAATTAATTTGATATTCTCAAACTTACAATAAATAAAGGCAACAGTAGAATACCGCTTTTCAAAAGTCATAAATCGATTTAGAGAAAACAAATCCGGGTTTCAAACTTAAACCGTGGGAAATATATCAACTATAGGATGAAAACAAAGGAACAACAGGAACACTATAGGTTGCACTTTGTAAATACAGCTGTTTCTCAAACCACGCCTCTTTTGGGGAGATATATAATATTCATAGATATGTTAATTTGTTAACGTACTGGTTCCCATTTATGATTTCTGTGTTTCATTTCATAGAGACATCACTTGGGAATGTAACCAGTATAGAAAAACATGGTAGCGCCTAAATTTTAATTCTTAGGAGGTCCAAAAATGGAGGTAAGGGTAGTATAGAATTTTAGTATAAGTTTAAACTCTTAGAAGTTCAGGGCATATAAATGTTGAAAATATGCCGCACAGCCCTATATTTTGACCTTTGAATAAAATAGTAGTGCATATAAACTTTCCGTTCTAGGATATTATTTTTCACGAAACTTCATAGTAAAAGTGTCACAGTTTTAGCCGCAAAGGAGTTCCTATGGGAAATTGCATTGTCTATATTTACAGAATTGCAACCTAAAGTGCAACAAAAAACAAACGCCAACATACATAGACACAAACTATTTGATAACAACTGCCGTATTCCTGACTTGGTACAGTATTTTTACAGTATTTTTTCACAATATCCGCCCAAACAATTATCATAACAATGACGGTATTGAAAGGCTATTTTATAATGTTTTGGACAACAAACGATAAGACATAACACATTATTCAACCGAAACAACAACAGAAACATCCAAAATAAATACAATGAATGTACTAATATGTAATGCTAAAATTAAGCTAAACCAAACGTCCACGGAATCCCTCCTCATCGTCCCACACAATTACTGTCATTTTTTTGAAAATACCTTGTTCATGTTCGGAACCAAATTGAACATATCAGTTTAACTAATGTCCTACAATTATTTCATCAAATAATCGATAATTATGTTTATAAAGAGATAGATTCCTTCTGATAATAATTTTTCATGTTTTTATCTATAATATCTGCTACTTATAAATTAATGTCTGAACCAATCCTACATTAATCTAGTGTTGACCATTCTTAATTTTATTTCGTATTTTAATTATTACACGTGTCTAAAACAATCAAAGAAATAATCAAGCATTTCTATAATGTTTCTGTTGTCTTGAAAGACCTTCTATGATTTTTCTGACTACTATCAGTTGTTCCTTTTTCTAATATGATCGTTCCTTCCATCTATCTATCTCTCTATCTATATGTTTAAAGATTTCTCTTGATTCGCAATTTCTTAGCAACAATTTTTAAACTTATTCATATTATGAATATCTAATCAAGAATTAGAAAGTTGGCTTTCGACATTCTCAATCTCATACGCAAGAAAATGAATTCTAAAATCTTGTACCGTTTTGGATCTCACATTTACCCTCAGATTCTATCTTGTTCAGTGTTGATTTGTATAAGCTTGATTCGTACTCAATAAGGTTTTTTTTAATGGTTTGTGACAAAGTTCATGCATTAATTTAGTAAATGGAAAGTTAGTATCCACGGTTACAAATACTTCGTTTCACCCACCCCTTTTTTATTAGAAATCTGTAAAATAAACAAGTGGAATGAGTTAACTTTAAAAGGAACAGTTTCGTATTATAAAACACAAACATTGGCAACTGTACAAAACTTATATAGACAGAGACAAGTATTCTACTATACACTATTGCCATCTCATTTTTGTCGGCAATGCCATTCTATTTACAGTTGGTGAGGACATCTGACAAAAAACATCAGAAAGGTTACGAATCGTTCTTTAATTGTATTTTTTCGCCTGGCAAATTTATTGAGCACAATCATATGAATATTATTCAGTCAATAACCATTTCAAAAGGTATGATTCTAGGCATATTGTATAAATTGAATCGGATAGGACACCTGTTGTCGAGAGGTATGAGAAGCCGTTCAGCAAGGCGTTTTTATGATATCACGATCCGAATTAACTAAATGATATTACGAATTCATTTTGTCAGCAAACGTATAAATGTGACTCTGAAATAAAAACTAAGACTATACAAAAAAAGGAAGACTATACACTGACCTGTTCAGCACGGATGTATACAATGTAACAACCAATCGACAAACAAAAAGGTAACAATGGTCCGAGTACACAGTTATCGTCCTTTGATTTTCGTTGTCCACGAATATAGTCCCTAGTGTGGACATTGTGTTACTTGCCAATTGTTTTTATACCTCTTCCAAATGTATTTCTTCATGTTTTATGCCTCAAATATTACACTGTAAAATAAATTGGGTCATGAATTTTAAAGTAAAGCAGTGATTTAGTCCAGCTGAAAAAGGTTAAAAATTAGCACTTCGGAAGCTGTCAAAAGATTTCAAGACCCCCTTAACATAAAGGTCCATATTTTGAGTTAGAGCCGATGATGTTTTTTTTTTATAATTTTGATATAATTTGTCCCAAAAGTAGTACTACACACTGTAAAAATATTATTGAGAAAGCGCAGGTGGGATTTATTTTATTTTCATTTATTGTCTAAAAGAAAAGCACTACGAAATAACTGTGTACTCGGACCAGACCTCTGAAATTAACTCTAGACGAAAAATGTCGTAAAACTTGAATTAGATTATTCATGTTATTCTTGATCTATTTAACGAGATTTCCCTGTACAATAGTTTTCGAAAGATGTCACATTTCATTACATTATTTCATCTTAATTACATTGTTTTGTGGAATTTTTCTGTCTGTCTGTACAATATTGCATACCTTTGATTTGTTGTTAGGGTCATTGACTATACATCCAGGTTACTGTTTTATAGCCAAATTGATGTTTGTTCCAATGAGATCCGACTTTTAGTAGATTGCCACAAGATAAACAAACGTAGGTCTTCCAAGGAATACAATACATGTCTACTTACATGTTAACATTAAAATGATTAGATTAAGGTAGATAGGGTGTCTTCCTCCATCTTGGATTTTGAAATACCAGAAAACAATCGGTCTAGATCTTTAATAAAAGGTGCAAATTTTGAGAGTAGTAGGTAATTCATGTGTAAGAATTTTCAAATCAATATAATAAATGACATATTTTATCATATTTATAATTGTATTTTACCAAAAAACAGAATACTTTTGTTCGATTCTATTTTTTCCAACTTTGCCGCATAAGGGGAGGCAACTCAAATGTAAGGGCAGATAATTCAGATAAAGTTACTTTTACAATAGAATGTGTTAGGAATTTACCTATTTTATTATGTAGCAAGAAAACGGGTCCCGTGACCCCATTTTTTCTTTTTCTTATCTGAAAGCATACTATTAAAGCTATCTTCTCATATTTTATCTCAAAATTCTATGGTGTAGTTTTCGTTTTATGGCAGAAAATTGGGTTTTCCATGCATAATCCATACAAAATCTGTCAATTTTGCACAACATGTAGCGTGAAAATAAGCCCCGTGACCTATTCTTTTTAATATTTTTTTTTAAAAAGCATGATATAAACTACATTTTGGCAAATTATTAAAAAATTCTATGGATTATAATTTAGACACCCCATCTACCTTAAGCAAATACAAATACATGGAACCCAACATACATAATCAAACAAAATAATTTTTTAACCATAAATCGTCTAATTTTAGTTGATGTCCATGCAATTGTCTAGAAACATTTTTTTTTGTCGCTTTCGTTTCTTGGTCTTTTGATCTGACTGATTCTTAACACCGCGTCAATGAATTATTGTGCAAATAATAAGCTGCATGAACAAACATCGGTACCCAATTATCCTTACATTATTCGTATTCGCCTCAAAAATGTAACATTTACATACTGAAAATGATACAAAAAATGGAGAGACAGACGGACGAACACCCAAGCTTTATGTACTGCTCGCTTTAGAAAGCGATGCTAATTCATTTACTTTGAATATGTCTCCCTATGAAAGTCTGGAAAATAAAAGCCCCACTAAGAATCATTAGAGGTTTTTGTTTAAAAAAATCTTTTTAATAACAAACTCATAAATGGATAACACGTTTACCTACTTTTATTTGATACAGATATCATTTAATGTTGTGAATCAAGTTTTTTTAATAGTAAAACCGTACAATCTATGATGATTCGATGACTCAAAATATAATCCAGATAGAATTAGGCCATTTCAACATTGAGTTAATTTATTTTCATATTTTTGTCTCTAATCTCCTGCATTTTTAGGACGAAGCACTCATTGAAAGGGTATACAAACATTTTAAAAATTAGACCGTCAACTATAACACATGTTTTGGTGCTATTCCGAAACACATCAAAATATATTGAAAACTAGAGGATTGCCCTATTGAAAAAAAAAAACAAAATGTACATACGATTCCCTCAATTTATTTTGATCATAGGCTGAAATACAGCATGATACTAACATGATGAATTTGAAAAAAAAAATATTTCACTGCAAAGTATCAAATATATAAAATTTCAGCGAGAAATTATTGAGAAGTAGATAATTAAGTTGAAGTAATAAAAAGTCTATATTAGATTTTCCTAAAACTTTTTATTATATAAGAAATGACGCACAGCATAGTAAATTACCCAATATCCATATTATAGTTCATTGATTATATATAATTATATATATATATATATATATATATATGTACGTCTGAACCAGTGACAACTCTACAACAGATTTATCCATAGGATCACCAGCAGTGATGGTGATACATGGCTGTGTACATTCTGTATATACAACTCGTCTAAACATCAGCCCAACAATGTTAGATCTGTAAATTTGCTTTCGCAAATTTGTAGTTCTTCCCTCGCTGGGATTCGAACTCATGCTACTGAGTTATCGTGACAACAATTCGCCTACACTGTATCCGACGCGCTAGACCACTCGACCACCTAGGCTTCACAATAATAAAGCTTTCGGTGGCCGGGTGTTACCTTTCCTCGTCAGTTTTAATCTAGCGTCGTAATACAGTACATGATATATAAGGCATTATTATATAAAGTATCCAATCCTGCCTCTGTCTCCAGTTCACATCTAACTGTATGCCTATTTGTCAATGAAAGTTCCCAATTTCTGCCTCAAATGGTCAGTTTAGAAATCTTGTCCCAACAGTATCATGTCGAACTATATTTTTAACATAATTTAGCTACTTTATGAACTAGAAGTGTTTAAACACTATATATTTGCAAAACTTGTATGTATAAAGATACCAGTCTGATGTATGAATTCTCTAAAAGTTTTATAGAAATGACTGCTAGCATCTGATTTTTGCATAACTTCCAAGCACATGTATTGTTTTCTATACAAAAGACCTTTAAAATAATAAAATCATAGCATTTACAAGTTGAATTATCTGTTTTATGACCCAGGTGGTAGGCATTTTTCTGTTATTTTACCCTGGGGCCTCACATTTCCTAAATTATTCTACTGTTTCTAGCAATATGGAATATTTAATACATATGTAAGATTGAAGACACTATTGTAAGTTTTATTGAGGTATTTTTGTATTTCTAGCCAGTATTTTTTTATGTTCCGTCACAAAAAAGCACATTTAGTTGTTACGGCTTATTTTTTGGTTATCGACAGGACAAAACACCCCATAATACTATTCAGGAAGGATCTATGAGTTTCAATAACTGCGAAGAGTATATATTAGCACTTCTAAACAATTTAAAATACACATATGCATATATTATGAATTTATTTTGCATTCAGGGCTTTAAGTAAACTAAGGATACTGTAAACAGTGAATTTATGCTGAGTCATCATTGTTAAGGCCCAGGATTTTCTCAATCGTCATGAAATATTTATAAAACTTCATATTGGAGTTAATTTCCTTAAACTCTCTAAGATAAACAAGATTTGGTGAAATTCTGTTTGTTCTCTTTTTTCACCCAATATAGGTTGCATTTCTGTAAATATAGACAATGCAATTTCCCATAGGAACTCCCTTTGTGGCTAAAACTGTGTCACTTTTACTATAAAGTTTCGAAAAAAAATATATCCTAGAATGGAAAGCTGATATGCACTACTATTTTATTCAAAAGGTCAAAACATAGGGCTGTGCGGCATATTTTCAACATTTATATGCCCTGAACTTGTTAGAGTTTAAACTATACTAAAATTGTGTACGACCCCTACCTCCACTTTTTGCCTACTTCAGAATTCAATTTTCACCGCAACAATATGTTTTTATACTGGTAACAGTCCTAAGTTATGTCTCTATGAGATGAAACATAGAGATCATATCCGGTAACCAGTACGTAAACAAATCAAGTTATATATGAACATTATATATCTCTCCAAAAGAGGCGTGGTTTGAGAAACAGCTGTATTTACAATGTTTAACCTATAAGACACTGACTTAATCATGATATTCATATTGAAATAAACATATCCTACTGCCTGTCGATACTTTTATTTATGGCATTGCACAAGTCATGTCTTCTTTGACTGTCCATGACGTTAAAAGACTAAATCCCTAGGATGTGTTTTAGTTGATATTAGTCTCTGATGCATGATTTTTTATTATTAATTGTGTTTGGCTTTTAACTAGCTTTCAGTAATGTTCAGTGGTTGTCGTTTGTTGATGTGGTTCATAAGTGTTTCTCGTTTCTCGTTTTTTATATAGATTAGACCGTTGGTTTTACCGTTTGATAGTTTTACACTAGTCATTTTTGGGGCCCTTTATAGCTTGCTGTTCAGTGGGAGCCAAGGCTCTGTGTTGAAGACCGTACTGTGACCTATAGTGGTTTACTTTTACAAATTGGGACTTGGATGGAGAGTTGTCTCATTTGCACTCATACCACATCTTCTTATATCTATATAATGTGAGATTTCATCATCTTTTGATTAAGCAGTACGAATTACTGGTATCTATGATGAGTTTATTTACAACCACTGGGTCGATGCCACTGCTGGTGGAGTTTTAATTCCCCGAGGGTATCACCAGCCCAGTAGTCAGCACTTCTGTGTTGACAAGAATTATCATTGATATGGTCATAATTATCAATTAACTGTTTACAAAACTTTGAATTATTGAAATACTAAGGCTTTTCTACCTCAGGAATAGATAACCTAAGATGTATTTGGCAAAACTTTTAGAAATATTTGGTTCTCAATGCTCTTTAGCTTGGAACTTAACTTTATTTGGCCTTTTAACATTTTTTTTATTCGAGCGTCACTGATGAGTCTTTTGTAGCCGAAACGCGCGTCTGGCGCAAATACTAAATTTCAATCCTGGTATTTATGTTGAGTTTATTTATATCTTAAAGGAATTACTCAATACACTATGTCGTTCACCAATGAGTTAAGAAATGCGTGAAATTTTGGCGGAAGATTTTAATTGTGTCATGTGGTCTCTTTTGGAGTTTGAAGGGCAATCATACCACATCTTTCCTGCGATTTCCTCATTTTTCTCATTTTTGTATGGTACCTTAATTTGTCTTTTTCTTATCGATTTACGACATTTCTCTACTGACACAATAATTAATAGTACAGTGAATTCTGAACTAAGTTTATAAAAAAAAATAATATTAAAGGTCATACATGTAATAATGAAAGTAGGACAATCATTAAAAAGAAGCTCAAGTTCAAAATCAATATTTTAGTTAATCCAATATCGTTAATCCGGAACACTACCTTATATCGATATACATAAATTAGCATACTTATGTTCTAGCACATGTAATTGTTTATTGTACGACTTAGTTATTTTTTACCTAGTTTTTTAACCAATCCACTAAATGAGTAACTATTCATGATGGACTATTACCTGACTACGTGTTTACGATCAATTGAAAACACGGGTTATTTGCTAAAATACCACACATTTTGTTCATGCATTGTGGGATTAACAATTTCGCTTATTTTGTCATATTTGGTATCCACTTTTACAGTCCGTGATATAAACTAGTTGTTCCATGCTCAGGTTAACGAATATTTGTTTCCGTGCGAAGAAACGAGTTTTTGAAATACCCGAAATATAGCCATCAAAATGATTGATGACAACACGAAGATTTCAGGTATTCATCCAAAAGCTAATGACAGCAACAAAACAACAGGTAGAACACAATTTCCCTTAAGACAAACTTTCATTCAGATAGTTAAAAAATTAAGGGATCCTTGGATCTTCGGTTCGTAAAAAGGGGAAGACTTAGAGTGTGTCAAATATCTGTTGGGGTCACTAAAATTTCCCAGCTTTTCACACAATTGATTTTATGCTATTGTACCTTCTATTGTGATTAAACAGTCATTTCAATCAAGGAAGGGTATGTATTTATTAGTTTGTCTTTAAGAAATAAACACTTGTAATCATCAATCGGGGCCATTTATAGCCGACTATACGGTGTGGTTTTTTGCATTGTTCAAGGCTTAAAATTGCTTACATTCACTTAATTTGAACTTTGTTGGACAGTTGTCTCATTAGCAATCATACCACATCTCCTTACTTTTATATACAAACACCTTTCAGAAAAATTGGATTTTCATTATCTTGAAAAGAGATATTTACTATTGAATACTGTGTAATATTTTTATTTAAAAAATTTGACCAGAAAGGAACTTGAATAAAACAAATATCATCTATCATATTTCAGAACTGCTCAAGATATTCTTAAATATTGTCCTGCAATGTTATCAATATATATAAGTTTTGATTTTTTTGCATATTTCAGTTTTGGACTTTTATTCTGTTTCAAAATTTTCGCTTTGTTCTTAAGGTAACAAGGCAATTTTTTTCTCAATTATTGCAAGCAACTGTAGTTTCGTTATTGCAAATTGCAAATTTCGTTTTCTTCTTATGTAGATATTGGAATTTTTATATTTCTAAAAGACTCGGATATTTGCCAATCTTATTAAAATTATTTATGATGCTATCCATGTTTAAGTGATCTTATAATCTATCATAATACTCTCATTTGTTAGATACTGTCTCTTTTCTTTTTGAATATAAATTAGGCCATTAGTTTTTCCGTTTGAATTGTTTTACACTAGTCATGTTGGTCCCTATACAGCATACTTTTCAGCGTTGAAGGTCGTCCTGTAACTTGATTGCTTTCCTTACAAGATTGTGTCCTTGATGGAACGATGTCTCATTTAGCACTCGTACCTCATCTTCTTATTTCTATATACAAAGCACGTTTTAGAAAACCTTAATGGCCAACACGGCACCAATTATGATTCGGCGGATTTACAAAATTGACGGTATTGCACATAAGTCAATAGGACAACAGCCGAACGATAAAAATACCTATATATTTTGGGATAAAATTAACAACAGACGGACTTCATCGATTGACGAAAGTATACAAAATATGTGAAGCTATTTACTGTCCGCGTTTTTTAAACAACAATTTTTTGAGAATACTGAATATGATGCATTTACTTTTGGATCAGGTCCTGATAAGTTTACACATCCAGTGCAGATACATTTGCTTCTGTCGTTCCATCCATTTTGCTGGGTAGCTTGAAACGCCGCAACGAGAACATGCTTGAAATTAAAAAGGTTTTCATTGCCGTGTTCTTTGAGTTTTTCGAAGCAGCAATATTTTTGGAATGGCATTATGTACAAGATACGAACAATCCATTAACATATATACATGTATAGTTAGACAAGTAAACCATTCCTTCAAATGGGTTTGAATGGTTAAAAAGAGCTCAAATGATTTTTATACTGGACAGTGGTCAATTGATTGGAAATTTCACTGTTTCACGTGAAATAAATGCAAAAGTATAATGAATACAACCTGTTCAACTACTTTTACATGGCAAAAAAAAAAAAGCAGAAATCGTGTAGCCTGTAAACAATATTCTTTTTAATCTGAGAATGCAAATTGAAGATTATGTTATAAAGTTTACATTAAACGTAATCGCTGAACAAACACATGGTCAGTTTTTTAAGGCCATGTTTACCTTCTATTTGGGAAATTACTATGCAAATATATTCTGACGTCCGAAAATCTAGAGTGTGCGACCGGTTAATATCTGTTTAACAACAAGTTGCACTTGCGCATTCACGCTGTTGGCGGCAGCTGCCATGTTGAAAAAGTTACATGTAAATTGAATTGTACTGTACTTTTTCATACCCCTTCTTAATTAATTTCATTTCGTTATCATGTTTAGGTTTGATGTCTAAGTTTGAAAGAATTGAATTGAAATTATGCTGCAAGACAAGAAACAACTGTTTAATGTTATTTGAAAAGTGCAGGTGTCATGATACACATCACTACATTCATTATAAAAGAAAAAAGAAATTACTCTCATGTTGATTAAATTCTAAATAAATTTATAGCATCTGGTAAAGGAGTAGGTCCGGTAAGGGCCGATTTTGGCCTCAAATTTCAGGTTCATATGACGAAGGATTTTGGACACTTTTTGAACACTTAAGTGTCTATTTCAGGTGATTCTATTAGTTTATGTGAAAGATTTTAACTGATTTAGTCATTAAAAACGCTCCGATCCAAGCTTAAATATGAAAAAAATATCAAGTATGCCAAAAATGTCACTTTTCAGATGGTTTTTGTCAAAAATGAAAGAGGCCGCATCCGTGTTCATCCTCAACCTTTATATATGTGATGTATTATCATCAAATACAACTTACATTACAATATTAAGAATGAACACAAATGCGGCCACTTTCATTTTAGACGGAAACCGTCTAAAATTTAACAAAAATGCTGAAATTGTGAAGATTTCAGTAATTTAGCCTGACTAAAGGATGCTAGTACCCGATATATGTGCATTGTATTGTCAAAAACAGCCCATATTTATGTAGCAGAAGCATTCTTCTTACCAATAAATAACTTAAAGTTTACATTTTAACAATTTTTTAAAACTGCTATATTTTGGGGCCAAAAAGGGGTCTTACTGGACCTACTCCTTTAAGATGTGTTTCAAAATAACTTAAATATTCTATGTCAGCCATAACATTGATCAAACTTTCTCATGTAAACAGATGTCTTGAAAACACTTATCTGCAAACTTTGTAAACAAATTGTTAAAAGAAGTGGTTTGGGGACCAGGTATAAAATAGAGTCTAAGAAGTTATTTTCATACCATTTCCATGATTTCCATAACCAAAAACTAGTTTGGAGGTTTGTTTAAGACGGATATAACTTTACATAAGATAAGGAGATGTTTTTTTTGTAATGTGTTTATTGTAAAAACTACATATGTATTTATCATATTATATGGTATAATTACGATAGTAAGTCCATAGTGCATCAGCAAAAGCAAGACAAATACATTTAGTTGATTTGTTTAATCATTTGACAAACTTATAGATAAATAAAAAAAAACCTAGGCAGCCTGAATTGGGCATATATTTTTATTACTTAAAAATAAACTTGTATAATTATTCTATTCCAGGGGTTCCAGCTGGAGTACGCACTTTGCAATGCTTTATTCAAAAAAAGTATTATTTTACGAATAAATACATTTTCTTTAAGATAATTTTTTAAAACTACAATATTTACTTGTCCACTTTGCATTCTTGTTCTTCATATATAATATTTAGATAATACTATTATGAGAATTCTTATGTAGTTTTTTCTGTTTTTTCTAATATCCCAAATAAAACTATTTCTAAGTTAAGTAGTTCAATTTGGAATTTTTAATACATCCATCTATTAAGTCAATACTTTTGGGTTTGTTCAGAACATGTGTTAATGAGATGTGGTATGATTGCCAACTAGACAACTTTCAGCCAGAATTAGAATGAAGTGGTAGTGAGGAATTATGTTCATTCTAAGATAAGATATGATATAATTTTATGTTATCATCCATTATCTATTTATTAAAAGTAAATAATTTTTGAATCTTATTTTCATCAATATATTACTGTTAGGATAAATACATTACCATCTGATCATGCAATAAAAATAATAGGAAGTAAACTGAATACTTATACACTTGGTGTGATAATGAAATAAGTAATCACATATTGAAAATGATAAAACGCATTTTTGTTATTCCTTTCACATATTCATGAACACAAATATTGATTTTTTGTTTTTTCTCAAGAAGAGACTGATTGATTATGTTGATGCTGTTATGTCTGTTAAATTTGTATATTGAATATCTAACATGTCTTGCTAACGTTACGAAAAGTCATTCTAAAGACGAAACCTTGAAACATCAAAAAATGATACAAAGACGAATGCTGATGTTGTAATGATCAGATCAAAACAGAATGGAAACGGAATGATAAAGAGAAGATAAAAGAAGATAAAATACATCAATATGCTTCCCATTATTTTACCAACCGCTATAGACACACCAGTAATTTGTGTATTTAGTTAAAACATTAGGCGGAGAATCACTGAAAGACTGGAGGAAAACACTACAGATAGCGATTTTTAACCATGTAATTAATTATCTTTTATCTATGCGACCAATATCTGACAGCCATCACAAGATCCTGCGATACCAAGACGTTAAGAACGTACAAAAACAATAAATTTAAGTACAGCTTCTTGCCAAGAACTGTTACAAGATGGTACTCTTTGTCATAGAAAGGCACATGTTCTCTCTTTTTATCCGTTTTAACGCCATCCTTTTCAGTCCCTCCATTTGCCCATTAATTCAAATAATAAACTGATGCTCTACCGGCAGGGATAAGTTACCCGTTACCTTCACTGAAGCTAAAATCATGCAGCCCATATGGATGAAAAGCAAATGGATACCCCCTTTTTGATATTTTCTTCACATTTTTCTTTGTTATTCTTCTACATAATTATCATCACTAAATAATACATTTTTGGGATTATCTTCTAGATTAGTCTCTTTCCTGACCCAACCGAAGGTGCTCAACACTGGTGATTAGCATTGGTCAGTGCTGACAGTTAACAAATGCAAGATTACTTATCATTAAGACGTTAATGTTAACATAATGAATATTAAGTATTTGACCATTGTCTTCTTATATCTATTTGATAAATTAGAAAAAAATGTATACTGGTCAATATAGTATAGAAGAAAGACACTATGGCAAATCTTAAGTGCTTACAAAACTGTTGATTAAACAACAGTAATTCTATAGTTTGAAAACAAATCAACTTCGGAATTGCTATACCTTTCTTCGTAAACAATTATTGTTACATCAACATTCTAACATGATGCACACAGGACCAAAAGGAGAAGCAATGGGAAATGCATCAAATCGAATTCAGTAAGGTGCAATAAAACGACAGGTCTGTGTAAAATCAGTAATGGCTTAAATTTAGTATTGCGAAAATGACGGATTTTTTTTAACTTAGAATATTCATGTTCTTTTAATAACTACCAAATAATAATCTATCAAGCTTTTAACAAGAATAGCAAGTAACCTTTAGGTTGTACATCAGTGAATATAGACAATGTAATTTCCAAAAGGAACTCCTTTACCGGCTAAAAGTGTGCCACATTTAATATGAACTTTCGTAAAAAATTATATCCTAGAATGAAAAGTGTATATGCATTACAATTTTTTTTTCAAAGGTCAAAACATATGTCTGTGCGGCATATTTTAAACATTTAAAAGAGTCTAAACTTACACTTACATTTTGTACCTACCCCTCCCTTCACTTTGGGTCTTCCTCAGAATCCAAATTGGCCGCTATCTATGTGTTTTTGTACTGGCAACGTTCCCAAGTTGTTTCTTTACAAAATAAAGCAAAAAGATCATTTTTGGGAACCAGTTGGTAATCAATACAAAATATATATGAATAATACTTTCTCCCAAAAAGAGGTCGTGGTTTGTAGAACAGCTGTATTTACAAATTTCAAATTATATTTCTGGGTTGGCATATTTTTTTATCTACCATTAGTATATTTAAAGAATAAGAAAGTTTAGATTTCAAAATATTTTTTTCAAATCCCTTTTCAAATCTTAATCTGATTAATTTAATGGTATTATCATAAAGTCTGTGTAGGTGAAATGTGGATTGACAAGCACCAACTTTTCTTACACAATCTTATTACAAACTATATCATAAATTAGTTGTTTAAATTTGTCATTTGCCTTCTTAAACATATTCCTATCATATCTATCATATGACATATCATGATCTGCTGAAGTAGAAGCTTCCTTTGTAGCTCTAGTATTTTGTAGTCGGTGCTCAAAATTTGAAAGGTTTTCCCAATTTCAGCTCTCCTTTTGCATTGCTGTAATGTTTCTACCCTTTGTTTAATCCAGACTTTTTCTCTAGGAACTCGGTCTCAATCATCAATTCGATATACTGGACGGTACTTAGGAGACTAGGTCGAAGAGCTATTTCTTTCAGTCTGTTATCGTATTCTGTTATTTCTTCTAACTTCGATTGAATCCCAAACTCTAATACTTCAATATCTTCGTAAATTTCTTCCAAAACTTCCTCTTGTGACAACATTTTCTGATATCTATATTTCATTTCAAAATATGTCTTCCAAAACTTCCTCTTGTGACAACATCTGCTGATATCTATATTTCATTTCAAAATATGTCTTCTTGACTTTTTGTGTAGCTAATTTAAAAATACAGGGTACTTTTGAATGTTGTTTCCAATGGCAGTTTTTAGGACACTCGGAACAGTAGCCATCTGAACCAATTGCACAGCAATTTTTATACTTGGCTGTCATTGGTACAAGCACAGTTGTTATGGCAGATAAACTTACAGATTAAGCAAGATGTTGTGTATAATCCTTGTTCACTTGTATCTACCGTTTCCATCGTACTTTCTTCAACCTCGAATTCGAAGTTCTTGTTGTCATGTTTTTCGTGTTTGTATTTTGTAAAGATATTAACTTCTTGTTCCAAAAGGTTAATTTTTGAGAGTCCTAAGTCGATTTCCTCTTGTAGATGTAGAATCGTATTTTCCAGTGTCAGCCTTTTAGTCAACACTTCCGATGTAAGAATAAGACTTCTTGTTTGAAAACCATGGAGGCTACGAAAGAAATCAACACAGCTTTTCATTCCCATTTTCCAAAAGAAAGAAGAAAACATTCCTTGATTATCCTCTCTGTTGCTTATGAACAAAGCCGAATTGTTAAATGAAAAGTACTTTTCAAAGGGGAGTGGATTACCGTCCAATTCCTTCAACGCAGCCAATACGGGAGGTTTTGAACCATCTGCAAACGTAACAAGGGTACATATGTTATCCTTTATGTCATTTCCGAAAATTGCTAAAACAGATTCAAAGATATATTTCTGCGTAGTTGTTAATCTGGCATCGGGTGCTTTAAGAATGAAGCAAACAGCATCTAGGGTAGCAATACCCTTTGTATTTTTTGCTGTGAACAAGTCTCGTATTTGTGCAACTATCTTGGCGTCTTGCTGTAGGCCACGAGTGTCTCCAAACCCAGGTGTATCTATAAAATTGATGGTGTAATCAATTCGACTGGCTACATTGCTGCATATAGTATAACATGTTATCCATTCTGTCTGAGAGAGTGCCTGTAAAGAAAACAAGTCTTAAACATTAGTTTATAAGGCACCTATAACTATAATACACCTATACAACACTACAACACATGCATAACTAAAATTATCTCTAATGAAAAAATAAGCCAACCTACCTGAATACCAACTCGTTTTTTATCACAATTCTCTAACTGTATAAGTGTGAATCTAAAGGGATCTTCCCACGTTACACCCATCACATAGTTTGCCATCGCGTCAATCAATGTACTTTTCCCCGATCCTGTGGCACCAACAATCATTATTGTTTTCTCTTTTGTTGTGTTTCCTGGATTTCCTGTAAACATGATAACTTATAAATATAAATATTTATACATAAATTATATATCACCATTGTTCCGGCTTATTATGTGCCTTTAATGTACAATTAAAAAAATCAAAGAGAAAAAGTATAATGCATAACTAATTTGTAGACTAAGGGATATATCATTTATGGAATGAACATGATAAGTGAGTTTGAAAAAACATTTAGAATAAGTACACACCTAAGATAGACCTTATTGTTTCCGATTCTGCATTCTTTGCTTGAGGGATTTCTTGAATTGGTAGTTTATACACTGCAGGAATATCATCACTAAGTTTTGTAGACTTCTTCATTATCCAGGTTGCTGGTGATTCACCTGTAGTAATGATGTCACTTTCAGGACTAAATGAACCATATTCACCCGTTGTTTCGTTCACTACGCGAACTTTAAATACATAAGATGTTTCTGGTTTCAGACCATCAACGGTCAAAAAGGGTTTAATGCATAGATTAAGTGTTTTAGAAATCTTCCATTTTCCGCCCGGATGTTGCTTCATCACTATCTGATAAAGCTCTTCTACTCTCATTTTCCCTTCATACTCCCATTTTAGAATGATATGACTTGATTTGTTTACTACATCTGTAGCATATGGTTTACCAGGTTTTCTTGCCTTATTTACCTGAAATAATAATAAACAAAAACACACACACATTAGTCCTTGATTTGTTCAAGTTATTGTTATAGTTAATCTCAAACCTTAATCATAGCCTCTCTCTCAACGTTTAGTTGATCCTACTGATCATGAAGATATCCGATCACTTTTGTAATGTAAATGAATAATGTTTATCAAAAGCGTTTTCTTTTATATTAAGATCTCGAGTTATAATTTGAAAATAATATGTCTTAAATTGATGTGATTCAGTAAGTCAACCGACAAATAACCCAATTATTTCTACAAGGCGATAAAGTAGACATTTATAAACGTTTAAATTGCTGAAAATCAGGATGTTATAAAAAGTGAAATACCAAATATACTAAAAGAATCCAAGGTAAATAAAGAGTATATAGATTTGCAACCTTAAACTAAATTACAAATATAAACGTTACCATACGATGAGGATTTTCATCTTGAAATCTTTCCTGAACCTTTTTTTTTATCATTTTGGTTATTACTGTTCGAGTAATTCGTATGAATCACATCTTGACATTGGCTGCAAAATATATAGAACTAGTGATTTCACTGTTACCACGGCACGGCTTAAGGTATACATGTAATAAGAGATAATCCATATATATATATATATATATATATAATAGTATGGTAGTCAGCAGGATTTAAGTACATTTGTTGTTCGACCTGCTAGTCAAATGCGTTTTGTTAAAATATACTTTTTCACTTTTTTGGTCTTTTGGAAAATGTTGTTTGTGCTGTATTTAGACCCCTCTAACAAGAAATTTGTTTTGCATACACACGTATAAAAATTGCGGTTTTTATCCAACGATATCATAGGTTTGAACGTTGTTTTCAATTTAGACTTGTTTATATTTTTTCGTTTGGGCTTGTATTATATTTGCCTTCGGGTTTATATGATCCGTTCATCCTATTTTGACTCCTCAAAATTCAAGAGTCTCTCCTAAATTGAGGTAAATTATGTGGCCTTCCAATAACCGTTTCGATTCCTAACATCACTGAAGAGACATTAATTGTCGAAGTCCGGATATGGTGTACAAAAAATCTTTGCACCTTTGTTTGCGATATACCATCTTTACCGCAAGTTTATTGTTTTCTGTTTGGTATTAAATTTATAGTTAAGATTCATTTATTACACCTTGTGATCCGTTTATTTGGCAATCGCCAATGGCAGTCAGCAGGATTTAAGAACATTAGTTGTTCGACCTGTTAGTCAAATGCGTTTTGTTAAAATATACTTTTTCACTTTTTTGGTCTTTTGGAAAGTGTTGTTTGTGCTGTATTTAGACCCCTATAACAAGAAATTTGTTTTGCATGCACACGTATAAAAATTGCGGTTTTTATCCAACACAATCATAGGTTTGAACGTTGTTTTCAATTTAGACTTGTTTATATAATAGTATGTACATATAACACTATCTGTTCTTAACAACACAGAAGTGTGAAACATGAGGAAGGAACCGTGCAATATGCTAATAGCCGTTTGTGTGTAAAAAGGAGTCATTTGCAAACTTTGAAAGAATAAAACATTCATTAACTGTACGACTGTATATACACTTTTCAACAAATGGTGTGTCAAAATAATATACACAGGAGAGACAAATGGCACGTTGTGTTTGGGACATGTACCAAGTTTTCAATAATTCGTAGACGAAAACAAAAAATTGTCACGCTGCATTTTAAATACACGGATTACTATATGAGTGATTGTGAGAAAGATGCTCTTACTTTTGAAATTTGTGATAGCGATGTATACCATGATACAAAGAGACATTCGGACAAAATAACGTTCTCTTTTCGGAATGTCATTGTGAACAATGGCGTCATTCATTACATTATTAAAAGTTGTTACTTTACAAATGATAAAGTTACGATGAAAATAATGCACGCCTGGTCAAGGACATGGATTTGCTGATAAATAGTAAAGTTATGCAAGTGATCTTCGAAACAATACAAAAGTGTTGGTGATTTGTTTGTACTTGTTTTTTTTTAATTATTGTTACGTATGTGCATTTTCTGTACGAATTTTTATTGCATATTGAAATTAAGGCTGAGATCTTGAAACACCGCCTCATTTCTAGGTGCTTGTCCCCAGCACGGAATATCTAAAGATCTTGTCTAATGTCACTTCATTATGTTTGGTATTATTTGTAGAAATTGATGTTTGGTGAAAGATCTTTGTCAGTTTAGTCTAATTTGTGTGCCACTCGGAACTGTTAAGATAGGAACTTATTGTCTAAACACCTGTTTAGTGTTGAAGTTTCATATGATCCTGCAATTGGTTATTTTTATCGTTGGTTTGGTGTCTAACTAAAAGACGAATTTGGAAAATTAAAAAGAAGAGAAGACGAAGAGTACACACCTAGTGTCTGATTCATAGTTTTTGAATTATGGGATTATCCCAAAAATAATTTCCGCGGGAGAGTTCAGTCTTTGATTCGTTCAAATATCTGACTGTGTAGTCACAATCGTTTATAAAAGCATTATCTGTAGCTAGCGAAGGCTCTCGCTCATCTAAACCATGTTTATGTGATGAATTCTTGTCGGTGGTATGTCCATGTTAAATAGTGTTATTTGGTTGCTGTCTCCTGAACGTTTAACATACATTACTAATAATTTCAAATACAAGTATTAACTCATCAAGGATACTGGGCATATAATTTTGTGAGCCAGACGTGCGTCTCATCTACACAATACTTATCAGTGATTTTCAAATCAAAACAGTAAAAAGACCAAATCTATTGCAAAGCTGAAGTACATTACAACTGAAAATTCCAAAAAAATGTGTCAATTAAGCATTTTGTTAAGGCTAAAACAATATAAACTAATATTAAACTGCCACCACTAACATTTTAGCGAATTCAGAGATTTCCATTGAAAGTTGATGATCTTTAGTTCGTTTCATCACTTTATGTTCATCGGCACATGATGAACATAACGGTTCTGGTTGTTCACAATCCAGGCAAGAATAGGCAGCTTGGGATTGTTCTCCAAGTTCACAGCAAATGGCACATGGTACGATTTGCTCTGAAATGACATGGATTGTGTGATCTTTGAAAATGTTTATTGATTTATGAATTATTATGCAATCTCGCATAACTTTTCTTCATAGCTCTCACAAACACGTTTGCCATAGTAATAATGTAATTAAATTTGTATAAATTACAAGTATTAGTATTATGTGCGTCTATTGAAATATTGCCGATGCGGTGGTTTCTATTCTAAATTTCATGTTTTTACAGGGTAGCCCCAGATACTTTTTTGAACTTGGAATTTACATTAAAAATAAAAAAAAAAACATTTCGCTCTTTGTTGGTTGTTAAAATAGTACTTATATTATAGTTTATACATAAATATATCAACGTTTGGATACAACACCTTGTTTATCAAATATTCTGGCTTCGATCATCACTTAAGACATATTTATTGTCGAACACGCAACAGCAAAGTTGCATCTTAATCCTTGAAAAAGTGATGTTAAACAAAAATGTTAACAGAAGCAACTCTTTTATAACTATCATATACAAAATGTGTTTATTTCAATAGAATTGTGTAGTTCTACAGTACGTTTAAAAAAATATCTTATCAGATTTGGAAGGTTGCCGAATTTAGAAGGCATACATTTGGCGGCTTATGAATGCCCATTAACCATTAGCTTATCGTTTCACTATCCAAGGTGATATCCTTTCAATTAATAATTTAGAGTTTGTGAACTACAAAAAAAATAACTATGTTGACTTTGATCTTTCAAGATCTGTGTAGCAATCATCACGTATGTTTGTTTTTATTTGACTCATATCTGTTTATTGTTCCTTTTGTAACTTTGCATGACATCGAAGAACATTAATAGCTAAACATGTCAACAAATCGAACCAAAAACGACTAAGGCAATCTATGACTCGTGGTTTGAATATTTCAATAGTAAACTGAAATACTTACTGTCTCTTTCCCTCTCCATAGCTGAAAAATTTGAAACAAATGTGTTGACATAAAGAACTAAATACGGATATTGATTCATAAAAATAACTATCAAATACCTAATATTATCAATATTCTGTCTTTCACAACATATAACTTAGGCAAACAAAAATCCGTACATACTTCAAATAAACTGAGACTTGATTCGTCAATAAAGATCAATTAAGATTTTAAAAAATGGAAGACATTGTTGTTATGAAATATATTATAATGGATTTTGCACTTATTAATTTGTTACGTGCAAATTGTTCTCGTTGCTGATAGAGCGTATTGAGGCTTGCTACATTGCAATTCATAGCTCATCATACCATTGTAGTGTGACATTAGTTTCATAATGTTATATTGTCTGATGAAATATATCTGGTCCTTAATTTTTTTATATTATTAAATAATCTTACTTTCGATATCCATTTTTGTCATATCAGTTTGAACGAATTTGTTTTCAGATGGAACTCTTGTCTTTGGAACTTCAAAGCTCAATTCAACTAAAAATATCAAATATTTGTGTTTTAGAGTACGTTTACACGGTGTGAGCATTAGTATCGAAAAATAAGAATGAACATTTGATAAATTTCAATGAGATAACTGCCAACATGAACCCTTCGTTTAAAACTTATATTTAAATGAGGCTATGCATAGAAACATTTCTATGGTTGCAACAGTCAAAAATAAATGTTACATACTTACAAAATGTTAAATTCCAATAACAGCTAAGTAATATTAGTTAGAACGATTTTGTAGTAACTTATAACATATTAAAAAACACTGTTATATATCCGGAAAATTGTAAATTTGACTGATGACCAGGTTTGTACTTACATGAAGTAGCAACGAAACAGTAAGGAGTGTGGTTTTACCTTTTTGTCACGGTGGATTTTGGAAATAGGAAAGTTGTTGTGCAATAAATTTTGTTAGACAACTGTGACTAATCAAGCCTTTATATATGGAACATCAGGTATATTCTAACATCTTTTATATGCTATCTTCTGTTTGACAGTCCATATTGTCATGTGTAATGTTGAAAAACCCTTTTTTTCACTCCAACTTATTGACCCAATTTTACGAATGATGATACGAAAGAAAAATTGATTTTATTTTATCTCTTGATAGATACATGTAAATACTTTTAGAAAAGTTATAACTTCAAGTCATCAAATTACTAGTTTTGATAAAATCTTCCTTCCCGTGTTTGCAATATTTTATAGCAAATAAATGCAGATTGATGTAATGTATCCACCAAACAGCAATTAAATCTAAATATTGTAAGTACTAGAAATAAATCCTCTGGAAAGTTCTGATAACATAATTATGCACAGGAACAGTAAACAAGGTAAACTTAGCATTTGAAAGAGAGCAATGAAAAGGAGGTGATCAAATCTATAACTGTATATTGCTACCTGATCATCACGATGGGTGCCAAAAGTGGAGCATGATCTGCTTACCCATCCATGCCCGTGACATCACCCCAGATTTTTCACTTGGCCTGTGCTGCTCTAGTTTTCTATGTTGTGTTTTTGTATTGTTCATTTTTGTATTGTTTTTCATTTTCTGTCATAACATTGTCAGTATGTTTTCGACTTGTTTTTGAATATTCCATCGATATCATTGGCCTCTAGATCTTTTAAAGATATGTTTATCGATGTGTTATCATACGCATATCATTTATACAATTTAAGGGTTCTTGAAAGAAAGCTGTACCCCAAAATACTTGTTCACAGATTTACTGAAATAAAGAAAAATATGATAAAAAAAAAATCTAAAAAAAAAAAACTTCGGGATAATTTTAAATCTCGATCATACCAAAATTCGATTTTCTACCCTATACACCACCATACCACATGTTAAAATGTAAAGTCGTTTTAAAGAAATAATCCAGTACTTCTTTTCTACATGAAAAAGGCACCATACACTACACTTGTACTGTTTTTGTATAACATTCGGTATATTTTGTTACAAAATGAACTCGAAGGTAAAACGCCTAGAGAAACGTATTCAGTTTGTTCCATTTTTTCATTGTCTACATATGTGTTGAATTTAGTGGTAGAAAATTTAAGCAGGTTGTCGGCGTTCTTATGGGAACCAATGTGCGCCTCCCCATGCCGACTTTTTCTTATTTCATATGAGACGGAGTTCCTTCCTTCAGACACTTGTAACAAACAAGAAGACCATTTAATGGTCCATCCTTGTATTTTGATGAAGCTCTTGCCTTTACAATCCAATCTGTTTAAATTGGTCTAATTAATATATCCGCCTGTTTTAAAGAAACCACAGATACTTTTTTTTCTGCATAATTTTAAGACATAAACCTATTGTTTGCCTACAACGTAATCTCAGTACCAGAGTGTATGACAAACGAGTCGATTTCAGTTATAAAATGATTACATTTTCTCAACTTAACATCAATATTGCAAATTAATCCGAGATTTTCAATATATAACTTATGCAATAGCTATCAGCTGATACACATAATTCTAAAAACGCCATCGGCGTTTGATAAAAAAAATTATGGGCAAGAAATTTGTCAAAAATGTTTCGTACTTTTTCACAAAAAGTTCATCAGAAAGCACCAATACCTTATTGATAAATATTCAGTACCTACTTCACAAATAATACATGATGGTTTTGAGTTATATATTATATTTGCTAATTTGACGTAGTGCATCATTGCATTACTTTACAGTTTCCCGTTAGTTGTCTTTGTACTTTTATTTACCTTGTACTTAATTTGACTGTATCAAGGAAGTGTATTTAACATTATGTTTTACTATACTATATGTTCTATCAACTCCAAGCTTCGTTTTTTTGGCGTCAAGTTAGATTTGCTTTTTCTTGTTAGGATTTCTTTTATGTAAGTTGTTCTGTAATGTTGGAATAAAGGTTTGTCTGTTTTTGCTGCTGGAATGCCACGTTAGCCAATTATACGTATGTTTGGATTGCTTACCCAATTATGGTCAATTCAACGGAACTTTAAACAATTGTCTATAATTTGGAGGTATCGCTGACTAAAACACTAGGTTTATCCTACTCTTTTTTTTCTTCAGAAATGCATGTTCCAAGTCAGAAATGTGACAGTTGGTTTTATTTATTCCATTGACTGATACTGTAGAGCGTTTGGTCGTCCGCGTTTATGTATTTGCTTCGGGATCGTTTTTTGTTCATAATACTATTTTTTTTAATTTTCAACAACACGATCTGTATTCCCTTTTTTCTTCCTAAAATACACAACTAACTTACCTTCATTTGGATTCAAAATATGCAACCTTACGTCTACTTGTGCATGCACTTTTGTATTGATATGACAGACTTCTACTATTTTGTTCAGAAAGGATTTAACTGCAGTTTCAAAAGCTTCTACATCATTCAATATGCTAGCTGCAATTGTTGTCATAATGATCAAAGATCCTTTCTTCACATCTTTAATTTTGACATCTCCGTCTTGAACTGTTGAGTCTTTCAACTTTGCAACTACTTCTCCTGAATCCCACCCTGGTGGAGTAGTCAGATGCCACGATACAGGACATTCTTGGGAACCTACGTGTAAATCATTATGTGAATACAACTACAGTAGATACAACGGGGAATTTTAAATACATAATTCAAAGAAAATCTGAAACGCCATGGTGAGTAAAGACGAACATATTTGCAAAACCATAGATAGGAAACTAAAAACTGTGCAGCACGAATAGCACCGAAATCGGATAGTAATTCGGGTGGTTCGGAAGGGTTAGCAGTTTCTGCTTCACATGTGGCAATCTTCATGTTGCTCATGCAGGTACACATCCGATAAAAAGTCTCATTCATTGATGTTGCAATCGAGGCAAATGTGGGTACGGAAATTAACATAAATCTGTCGTCATCTGTGACATCCAATTGTGGTCAACCAACCTATTAAAGGGTCTTTAAAAAATTCGAGGGTAAAACGTCTACTTCACCACTTGGACATCTTATTTCGATAGAATCCTCCTAAACAACATTCCCCCTATCGCGGAAATCATGGCGTGAAACGCAAGCTCTGAAATGTCGTATCAACTGGTGTATACGCTTGTGCCAAAAGCGAAGATAATTTCAAGATGGCTGCCATATACAGTTGTCAAGTATCTGTCACTTTTCAACCGTTGTAATTCATTGTAATTATATGAATAAAATTATCTGAACTCACCTAAAACTTTGTGATGTTTTTTTTTGGCCCTTATCACTTGCCTCAAACGTCCTGGAATCGAATCATAAAGTTTTCTTATGGATTCTAGGGATATATTTGTTCGTATGTTCCGAATAACTGTCTCAATTTGACACTTTGTATTGATGGTATGTGCATGTTTTTACAGTTCAAGTTTAATTTTACGCCACAACTTCTTAATTATGTAAAGGTCCGAGCTTTGTGCTCATACCATGAAGTTGATTTTGTTCCATATATTCTTTCACAACGTTGGCTCTATGAACCGGGCATTGTCATCTTGGTATATGTAATTGTCATTAGGGTAATGACGAGCAATAACAGGCCAAACAAAATTGTAAACAATCTAAATATACTTTAAAGCATTGATACTACCAGTTAAAATAGCAATGGTACCAACACCTTCATAGGTAACGCAGCTTCAAATCATCAAATCAAACGTGACCCATAGCAAGGATTTAAGCACGAAGGTGTCCATTTTTCACCGGACTGTCTCCAGACTAAAACATGATTATCCATTCCAAATTTCACCTTACATTCATCGCTATAGATGACCCTTCTCCAATAATTTGCTACAGTTTTGGGCCTGTTCAATACACCATGCCAGCATTTTTTTGACATTTGCAGCACGAATTCTGATGGATATTTTTACGACACACTTTTTAACCCCTTCTTTATACAATTATCCCTGAACACTACGCTTTGACACCGGTTCTTCCTTAGAGTCATTAAGAGTAATTTCATGCAGTGGACATTTTCTATCTGATTAAACAGTGGTGCAAAGTTTGCGAGTATCCCGGAAATTTGGCCTTCCCATTCTCTCCTTGATTTTTGAACTCACTCGACCTTTAAAACGACGTAAACCCCCAAAAATAGTTGGAAGTGGATGCCCTGTTTGCCTTTCAATATCCGGTCCTTTTATACCAGCTTTATGCAATGCTACAATGGCATTTTTCTCTGACAATGACAATTCTTAACGTGTTGAGGCCATTCTCAAAACTATAAAGCTGTGGTCACACCTTACCGGAAAGCTCGAACGGACGCCGAACGGATGAAAAAAAAGTTTTCCGTTGACAAAATTTTTATCTGTAGGGAGTCCGTTGGTGTGCTGACCAAATAAAATGGACGCGTAACGAATGCCTAACGGACACACACAGGATCTGTAACGTATGAAAAACGGAAACGTACCGAAATGAACGGATGTCGAACGTACATCCAACGGACGAATACTGCATAAAATGGATACCTAACGGTAGCGTAACGGATAAAACGGATAAACAAGATAAGCGGAAATTTAAAGGCGGCAATAATTATACATGTAAATCACATACACGTGACCTTAAAAAAAATAAAAAAATTCCGTGTACATGGTGTAATTGGTTTTAGTTTATTCTTCAAAATGCCGCCAAATGTCAGAGAATAATGACCTGCTCTTACTACAAGATCCATCACGAATAATAAACAATAATAATATTTGACACTCAAGAAATATGACAAACCAATATGACATTTCTGACGCGAATTATTCGTTTTACAATCGGTATGTATCCGTTATCCTTTCGTTCATGTCCGTTTCACATCCGTTCAGCATCCGTTTTATCCGTTATACGTCTGGTAGAAGTCCGTTGATTAATTGATCTACCGGACCTCGAACGGATGTATAACAGACAAGTTGTGGATACAAAACGGAAACGGAACGGACGAGTACCGTAAAAAACGGACGCCTACCGGACGTTCAAAGGACACTTCATTTGTTGGACGACCGGTCAAACTTTTGAACATGCTCAAAATTTGCCACCGGACCGAATGGACATCCACGGATAAAACGGACGCTGAACGGACATAAAACGGATATGAGCGGACGTCTATCGGACATGAACGGATTGAAAAAAGTTATCCGTTCGGCGTCCGTTCGCGCTATCCGGTAATGTGTGGTCGGGGCTTAAGAAATATATACCAAGCAGACGATTTCAAACTTCCGGTGACGTATTAGGTCAATGATCTACCTCATTACGTTCATTTTGTGCAAAAAGAAAGATAACTCTTATTTATTCACAGAGAAAATGTTTTTGCAGTTGTCACTTTCAACCCGCAATTAACATGATATCGTTTAATCATCTTCACTTTTGGCACGGTAGTGTAGGTATGGCATATGATGGATGCTACTACTGCAGCAGGATCTGATAACTCTTCTAGAGTATCTTAGATGGTCCAAAATTTCATGTGAAGTTTATGTTTGTTGCTGATTGTTTGGTTTTTTAAGTAGTGTTTTGTTTAATCTTTTTTTGTCTTCTGTCGGGTTTTGTTTTTTTTTTTAATTTTAGTATACATGTGCTTTTAAATGGTCAATATAAATACAATACGAAATAAATAAATAAAAAAACACTTAAAAGAGGTTTATTTGTTTGAAATAATATATGTGTCATGCGATAAAAAAACACTACAAAATCCTCAAATCATGTCCTTAATGTTTTTCTCACATTCTGAGACCAAACATGAACGAATATCTGGCTGTAAACCACTTATCTTAATTTAAATACACACCATGGATTGTTTACAATAAATCTGTTTGATTCTGCCTAAGCTTTAATGCTATGTCCCGGGTTTATCATCGAATACATCACTTTTAAACAGACGTTGATAAGTTTGCAAACATTTGCAAAGTCATCTTCTGGTTTGCTGATAAGCAAAAACAAACCTATTGCTTCAATCATAAAATGCTAAATTTAGTTCAATCCTTCAATTATAAGCTTCTGGTTTGCTGATAAGCAAAACAAACTTATTGTTTCTATCATAAAATGCTAAATTCAGTTCATTGCTTCAATTATAAGAATGTATCATATTAATAGTATGTATCCAAACATGGTATGCTCGCTAAGGAAACAACAGCGAGATAACATTCTTGAAATATGTATATTTAGCGCAGACTCACAGATGTGTATATTTATGGTTGTTATATGTATCTGACCTCCCACGAAAAATCAATTGTATACACTCTAGAATCAATAATCCAACGCAATGTAAACAACAGGCGATCATCGCTCTTGCAATTCTATGTATATGCACACCTCTGCCCACATGTTATATACCTTTAATTTCAAGGAGATCGTCGATTCATAGACTTCAAATGATCGTTGATGTTTTTCTAAATAAAACTGAATAACCTTAAATGTTTCCTCTGGAACAAGCACATTGACCTGTCTCTCAGATTGAACTGTGAATGATAGATTTTCTATCACATGCTGCAACGTCCGTACATGAAATAGAAAAACTAAATGTAGATTGAGATACACATGCATGTAGCTGATTAGAGAGGATATCATTTCATGCATGCGTTTGTCGTCTGAAATAGTTTCCTTTTTGTATACTTGTATATTTTTTTAAAGAGTAACACTATAAAAAATCAGTATTCAAATTTGACAAAGTAACAAATCTAATTGTCGAAGTATGTAATGTTTTACTACCAACATATCACTACGAACTCGTCTTTAAAATTAAGGCGACAGTACCTAATGGATATTCAAATCTCATAAGCACCTCATTAAGAAGATACAAATAGAGTCAAACAACTGAGGGAATTGAATGAACTACAAAATGATGGATTCCGTATGCGTCGACAAGGTAAATTTCTCCTGCTACACAGGCCAGTCACATCAATTTCACGTTAATTATAATCCATGTGAATTTCATGTGAAATTCACGTTAATTCCACCTCAAACGACCTTATACGTGAAACTCACGTGAAATCAGTTATTTTGAGTTGCACGTGAATCTCATATGAAACTCACATGACATTCACATGAAATTCACGTGAATTTTAAAAATAATTAAAAGTAATTCAAATAACATCTCAATTTTCAAAAAGTATTAAAATCATGAAAATAATAATTTAGTTTTTTATAAAGTTCACATGAAATAGATGTAAAACATTTCAAGTGAGATTCATATGAATCTCTTTTCACGTAAATTCACATGAAATGTTCACGTGAGTTTCATGTATAATCTCGTTTGAGGTGAATCTCACGTGAAGATGTGGATTGTCAATGAGACAACTCTTCACAAGAGACCAAATGATACAAAAATTAACAACTATATGTCTTCGTACGGCCTTCAACAATGAGCAAAACTCATAATGCATAGTAAGCTATAAAAGCCTCTGAAATAACAAATGTAAAACAATCCAAACGAGAAAACTAACGGCCTAAATTATAATCCAGACAAAGAGCAGGATTTGTTTTTACAATTATCTATAATCATGTTATTTATGTGCTATGACTGTCTGAAGATTAGGATATACTATAGATCAAGGGCAATCATTATCTAAAATAGTGGCTTTCGACGTCAAATGTAATGCAGAGTGTAAAATAATTCTGACTACTTTTGTTAAATTTTTAATCCCTGTTCATTTGTTATTCGAAAGAATTTTACATATTGGTAAATTTTAACAGTTCAACTCTTGTCACTTTTTTTTATTCCCGCCACAGTCTTGTCTTTCACGTATAATTTTGGCATGTCTGGCATAGTTCAATGATGAGAAGGTCATTTAAAAATTCAGAAGTTCTCCTGACACACACAATTACACTTTTCTTAATGTTTTGGCCAGCTGAATGCAATATGAACATGTTTTTTTTGTAATTTACTACTGAAATTTGTATTACGACATATAATAGATAAAACGACGATAGATAGGACAGCTGTAGATTTAAAATGCTTACCAAATATTTCATCGGGATTTAATAGAAAAGGTCAATTGAAACAGGTTGTCAATTGTGACGAAGGATTCAGGAACGGATTGGTTGCTAATATAATAATACAGACATACCATTAATCATTTTCAAACAAACTACTGGCAGCAATTAATGTACTTTATTATCCATGATATCATATAATAAGAGCATAATGCATCTTCACAAATGATAACAAAAACGTTTCTAAGGAACTGGAATTTTAGTAATTCGGGTATTGATACACCCCTGGCTCTCAATGGGTTTGAGCATTCCTAATGAAGATTAAATTAGACGAGCACTACGGACGTACAACATTTATAAAGCATTACTTGAGTGTCTTACATATTTATAAAATGTCATATTATTCCATTTTGAAAAGGTGGTTACCCTTAAAATTGGCGTAAAGCACTACAAAGAGTCAACTGCGTTATTTTTGCAAGCGGCCGAAGGAGATTTGATACATGTGCTAATGGTAAACTATATATAAAAAATGAGGTAAGGGTTTTGCTCATAGATGAAGGCCGTACGGAAACCTATAGTTGTTTACTTCTACGTCATTTTGTCGCTGGTGGAGAGTTGCCTCAGTTGCAATCATATCACATATTTTTATTTTGATAAACAATTGTGCAGGAAACCGATATGGCCGTTGGTTTTGTTTTAAGGCTTTGAGAATTTTGTATTTATATAACAATTTTCGTTTTAATGACATTTTTTTTCTCTTTTTTTTTTATCAAATATCAAATATCTTATAATTGATATTATTTCATATTGTTGTTTTTATATTTTGCGTGCATAAGTTTACATTTTAATTCCTTCATTTCCTGTGACAGAGCCTGCTGTGCTTGTTTGATGTCTTCAGAGTTCTGTTGCGAAATCTGTGTCAACCTAACCATCCTAACGTCCATATTTGCACTGGTCGTATTCATGTCGTTGTTGTTGGTTGGTATTCTATGGCCTAATTCCTCTATGCTCTAACAATAAAAAATGATTAAACTAATAAAGAATTCCTTAGCTTCATTGATGTGAAAAAGGCAATAACTGATTATTTAACATAGAAGGTTAAAATGCAGTCTCTTTTGTCGTTCCATCGTTTAATATTCAAACGTGAAAGGTTAATTTCATTGCTGATAAAAGGATATAAAGAGTTTTGAAAAAAAGGTTTCGTGGATTGAGACACATATGTTGTTTCATTATACAGTACATCATGTACAATGAAGGAAGATTAAGTTCTTCTTGTTTGGTTTAAATTCAAAAGGAACATAGAACAGACCTATGATGATGTAGGATTTTCTCTTTGGTAAATGTCGTTTAATTATAGGTTTTGTTTCAATTTAAATGTCGACATAATTTATTTAACCAGCAGTTTATTTAATATGATGAACATTCACAAACAATGTTGTTTGGGACTTTTTCCACGGACACAGCAACATATTTGTTCAAGAGGTCGGTTAACCTTTCAGCAATATTTAGATATTTGAAGACATATGTAGCACGAATGCTCATAAATCCATTGCATTTTTCTCTAATTTATATAAATGGGTTAATAGCCTATACTCATTCGGAAAGTGCATCCAGGTCTTTTTGTTGCTATTAGTTTATTGCCTGGTGTAATCTTTCACTGAATCAATTAATATTGTAAAATTCATAGAAAAAGATATTTTGGTGTTTGGTAAACAGACTTCGGAAAAAGTGGTATTGGCAATGTATAACTTTATCATAAACATTGCATATATTATCTAAAACAGAAACCAATGATTCAGACAGGGACTTGGACAAACAAGACGTATATCATGTAAAAGAAAACTATATTGTTTTAACTGAAAAGATTATTTGAAAAGATGTTTATAAAAACGTGAAGAGTAGACATTAAGTTAGTGGAAAGTTAGACAACAATTATCATATGAAATGTGTTATGTTTATTTATTAACGATCAAACATTTATCTTGACTAAAAATAATCAATCTACATCCACGCAATTTTCAACATACTTTAATATTAAACTTTTTTTTTGGCTCATCAACAGTTATGAGTATTTCTACCTAGAACATGTTCAAAAACACACAATCATGTATAACTAATTGGTTTTGCGATAGGTACTATGGGTTCAAAAAATCTGGTGGTATTCAGTTTACCCTAAACATAAAATGCGATTATACATTTCAACAAAAAAATAATTCGATGAAAATATAAACGAGAGAAACATAGGTGTTACTCATGTCTACGTTTTAATACGAACGAGACAATAGTTATTTGGATTGATAATAAACGAGAGAAACATAGGTGTTACTCAGGTCTACGTCTTAATACGAACGAGACAATAGTTATTTGCATTGATAATAAACGAGAGAAACATAGGTGTTACTCAGGTCTACGTCTTAATACGAACGAAACAATAGTTATTTGGATTGATAATATCATTGGCGGAGAAAAAGTCTACTTACTGCATTTATCTTGTCGAGTTTAGTTGAAAGTGACGCGATTTCTTCTTTATCAAAATCATACTTTCTTGAAGCCTGTATTTGCAATTTAAATATTGGCATCAGGGACGGATGTGTCAAGGCAGAAACTGCTGATTCTATATCTGACCATATATCATTTAATTGTATAATTGAAAAGCAGTGTGTTGACCAAGCATGGCATATGGAATTCCGTTTATTATTTATAGTTTCTACTGCTATCTTTTCTGGTCCATTTAATTTGCCCGAGTTTAGTAAAACGAAACACAGTATAGTTATGTCCAAATTATCTAAACGTATGTTACGTGTTACGTATTTGTGAAGGCATCTTTGTTGTATTGTCCCCCCTTGTTTTAAAATGTGGTTACGATGAACGATACCATTGTCGTTATAAATGCTATTGAAAATCCAATTGTCCATTCTGTTTATTCTACGAATAGGACATCAAGCGGGCGGACAATGGCAACATGCGGTATTTTTCTGTTTCCATTGGTGATAGACAAAATGCTTATTATCCTCAAGATACTTTTGAAAATCTATTGCATATGGTTGTAAAAGTTTGATGTCAGCAAAGGCGCACACTACTCGTGTTGCTAGATCTGTTGAGCATTTGAAAAGTTTCATTGACTCTTTACTCTACTGTCGCAATCATGATTTGATTTAACCTGATGCAAAAATGTTTGTCAAAGATGACCTCATGTGAGCTTTTTTGTCATATACACAATATGTCTTTCTTGTCTGATTGTATATATCAAAATGAGTATTAATTCAGTGTGCTCCATTTGAATTCCGTTTCATTGTTTAACACAAAACCTAACGATATGGTCAGTGAAAACATAATTTATTTCCGACAGAGAACATTGACTTTTGTTTATACATATGTAACTGTCATGCAATTTTTGCACTGTGACACATCTAATAATAAATATCAAATAAATCAAGAAAATGTTACCTAATTTGTCGTATTTCCTCCTTTTACGACCACTAACTGTGATGAAAAGGAGAGGTGTGGCTTAGGTTAGTGATACGATTAGTAACAAGGTTTCTAGCTGTTCCATAAAGTGGCTTCAAATATTTCTTTCGGGTGTCAATCCTCCTTATCACAATCTGGATAAGAGAACGAACACCAAATTAAAAAAAATTGGCATTTAGGAAAAAGCGGACTTGAAAATTCAAAACCCTCGTATAATAGATATCAAGACAAAAGCACAGACACAACTATAAGCAATAAATTATCAATGAATGCTCGTAGCTACTGAAAGCAAATTAACAGTACGTATCCTATTGATAAGATACCATGCAGTCCGACATCTCAATATCAGTGGTTGTAATTCCTATTATATCTAAAACCACAACGTCATATACATGATTAACGGTACATCAGAAACTTGTACACTAACAAGGACAAACTCAATTAGACGTAGCAAAGGAAACATGATTTCATTGTTTTTGTTTTTACGAGAAGGGGACACCTATCAATTCAACATTATAAAAAAATATTCTTCAGGTAGTTTTTAAATATATTGCAAGTATAAAACACGGGTCTAGATATAATGCTATAACAGAAACTCACCATAAAGGCGGTATTCATAAATCTGTATAAAAATTGCTGACATCAGTAGGCGTTAGTTATTTTAAACATTGATGGAAAATGCTGTTAATGTCTTTATTTGCTTTGTGTTATCTCAATATATATGATATGGTTTAATCTCGATAGCCTGAACGCATATTTAAATATAACGGCAGGGTTAATTTATCTGGCTGAAAGAGGTAATAGGGTGTGTATCTAATAGTTAAATATAAAAGACAAATTAACATCCGTTATCTCATGAATAATTAAACAGTAAATACAAAGTCATATATTAACTTGTATTAAATTTAAACAATGGGTCCATATTAAAAAATCTAAAATTTGAATCTCTGATCTCAGTAATTTGGCGATCACAATTATATCGGTAATCTGTTAACCCAATATGTACAAGTAGCGCAGGATATAATTATTCTATTGATCATGTTTGTTTGTTATTGATATGTTGTTGTCATTTTTTAATACTTATTCTTATAGTCTAGTTCCTCTTATCTTCTATTCTTTATGTAGTTCCCTCTCTTTCTCTATTCCATATTTTTTGGCCATTTACTTTTTTTTGGTGAATTCCAGTCTGGACTTCATTCATGATTCCCATTTGACTCAATACGGACCTTTTTAAACATAGTATCAGTTCAGTCCTTAAGTTGCTTCAAATAATTACTGTTATACATTTCATGAAACATGTCTCAAAGTAAATGTGATTGTTTTTGCTATTCATACTTTTTCTCTTTGTAGGCTTATCAGCACTTCAGTTTTTGAATGCGTTTTGGATTTTTTTTAAATATGTTGGCCTCGGCCATTCCTGAAGAGCCATTTATTGTCAAAATGCTCATCTGGTGCAGTAACTTTGGTACAGTTAATGTTATTATTCATTTACTTACGGATGATGAAAGACAAACAGTAAACATTCTGTTTTTCAGAACATTTTCTCTTCGATTTACAAAAGACGTATTGTTAAAAAGCTTTTAATGTATGTTCTAAGTAATCTGAACAATGTGTTGTTTTGTTTATTAACTAGCTAGAAAATCACAAGCAATAATTCAATTGTTTAATCAACATGTGATGAATCTCCTTCAACAATGCTAATGACCAGTTTCCAAAACTGACAATAAATTCGACAGCTGCTGTACTGTTATCCTTTTTCCATATTCCTTTAAAATTCCTAAATCCCTACATTGTGCAGAGACCACGTACCAATTATAAGTGTTTAATAGGGAGTTTTTGTTTTTTGGTTGTTTACTATTGTTCTAATTATTGGTAAGGTGTATCACGTCAACTCACAAATAGTTCATGATATCAGGACACAATCATACGATGAAACAAATTGATACTATTTTGTAAATGAGGGTCTTTAAATGCCGGAATACATTTTAACTCGGACTTTTTTTTTATTGAACTAACAATTGGAAAACTTCACAAATGAGTAGGATGATGAGTAGAGATCGGTATAAATTTTCTTACCATATGATTACCAGAACTTTGTACACCCATTGTCTCAATACTATTTGTTGATTTAAGGTTGATCATCATAAAAAATTTCTTCAGATACATTAAGAATGTTTTTACACTTTAACAAATGTAGATTGTACCAAGCTTTTTAAAAAAATTATAACAAAGTATTGGTCACCGTGCTATTTTTCAAGCAGCAAGTTATTCATGAAAAAACCCAACTTTTTTTGAACAGACAGAAACCTTTCAAATAGAATTTGAAATGAAATATGAAAATAAGAATAAAATATTGTGTCACCGAACTAGATTTTTGCTACAAGTAACCAATGCACATTTCATCAATATTCCTTCATAATTTGTTTATTTTAAGAATTATATCTCCTTATATGGCGAAGTTGAAAAATTTAATCGAACAAAAACGAATATTTGGTATTTGTAAAAACAATCTTTACAGAATGATGATTTTTTTTTCTTTATCTTAATAAACAGTCCTACTAATTAATTGCCATTCTGTTACAACATTTGCAGATTTAAACAAATAACTAGGCCGATTGTGTACAACTAATTTACAATCCAAAATGATGATTTACAGATGATCTACCCTTAATCATCCGTATTATAACATGTTTAATAACTGAAACATAATGCAATGGTTGGAATCTAGTAAAAGAGAGGCGAAGATATCAAAAGAATATTCCTATTCACAAGTCTTAGTCCAAAATATAATGACCAAAATACAAACACCAGTATACAAAACACAACTTAGAAAACTAAAGACTGTGCAAAGTAGAAAACTAAAGACTAAGTGAAAAGGTAACTATATATTAGATAGTGGGATCGATGTTGTAAAAAGATGGACTCATTACCTTTATCAACATATATAAATAGAAGTATGTTAACATTCTATAAGATCTTTTTTTGCTTTAGATATCCTTACATTCACGACTTGTTAGGTTGGTATTTCAAACAAAGAATCATCAAAGTGTCGTCATCTACCTTAATTATATCGTTTGATCATTTATGCTAAACATTTCACTAATTACTTAAAAGGTTTTCGAATTGTTGTTTTTTAAGATCCTTATAACATGCGGTGCACTTGTTCTAAGTCAGGAATCTGATGTTCAGTAGTTGTCATTTGTTGATTTGGTTCATAAGTGTTTTTCGTTTCTCGTTTTTGATATAGATTAGACCGTTGGTTTTCCCGTTTGAATGGTTTTTACTAGTCATTTTTGGGGCCCTTTATAGCATGCTGTTCGGTGTGAGCCAAGGCTCCGTGTTGAAGACTTTGACCTTTAATGGTTTACTTTTACAAATTGTGACTTGGATGGAGAGTTGTCTCATTGGCACTCATACCACATCTTCTTATATCTATGAGTTGGCTTCAGTGGAGTATGACTATGAAGTTGCGCAATCGGAATTGATAAAAAAAATTAAAAAAAAAAACATTGCAGTTATGTGTTAACTGACTAATATAATAAACAATAAGAACGTCATTCGACGTATAGAGAAAACCGATCGTAATAGAAATAATATTCGGTGGTCAACCATTTGGGCTAGATCGTTAAAGTATTAAAAAAATATTCCACTCCAAAATAAGTGAAAATATCCTTTGTATTATCAAAACGCGCAAAATATCATAAAAAAAAATGAAATATGTCAGCCACAATGGTTCAACTTCGTGAATGATACAGGTCACTGAGGTACAATGTAAAGAAAACACGAAGGACTTTGTTAGAAAACACAAATGGCGACATATAACTCTATGCGAATCATCAAAGAAAAACACGTTTTGGATCTATTATGGACACATTCTAATAAATCATAGTATATTTAAAACAAACTATTTTGAGTGTCAGATAGTATACAATTATAGCCTTTGTATGAGGTCGATATAGGGATATATTGACCTGAAAGAAGTATATTGACTGAGGACGAAGTCCGAGGTCGATATACTTCTTTGGGTCGATATATCCTGTATTTACCTCTTCAATAGGCTATAATTGTTATATTATTAATTTCCGACCATATTTTTATCAAAATTTGTATCAAAATTCTGATTTGATTTTTTGATTTTGTTGGAATTTTATAGATATCATAGTGTCTCTCCTAGACAATAACAACATATAAGTTGTTATTTCATTTACTTTTTTTTACATCTTATGTATATGAAGATTTTTTTTTCTTCAAATAATCGATCATAGATATTTTTTTTATAAAACTCTAACAATAACCGTGCAATATGCTTTTTGTTGTGCAATATGCTTTTTGCTATCCGCCGTTTTCTCTCTACCTTCGAAAATATAGTTTAACATGTGACTATCTCTGAACGAATCAAATTAGTTAAAAAATACGAATTAATAATATTACAGTATATTAAAATTGATGTTTTCTCGAAAAGGTTAAGATCATTTTTTTTTTAAGAGAAGGATTTTGTTAATCTTGAATCAAAATTAATTGTGGAATATCAGGCAATGCGATATTTTGAAATCGTGAAATTAATGCGTGACCAGACCAGACCAGACTGTTTGAATACCAAAAAAATTACCTTTAAGTGTTTAAATATACGTTAGTTGGTATGTGCAACATACAACATCTAATTGTCTGGCATTTACAGAGTCAAGAAACGAGACTCAGTCATATTCTATTGACCCTTGAACTTTTGCAAAGTTAACATCTTAATGTTTTTGATTAAGTCAGTTTGAGGGAAACAATGCATCAATGATATTTTGTTTGCAGTTGTATTAGCATGGGCATTCACAATCTGGATAATAATCATTTAAAAGGCGCCTTGTCCGTATCGTTGTGCTGAAATGTTTGTATCCTGTTAATGGGGCATTTCTAATGCTTAATTCCAAGCTGCCTACACTGGTAACACACGAAATGCTACATTGCAGGACGGCTCGTACGCCCGTAACCTGTATGAAAACGCAGTTGAGGTTGAGATTAATATCTGTAAGTCTAAGAATAAGCAGGATTTGGCACTGTTTTAACTGGTTTAGCATGCTGGGAGGCTCTGTTGTTACTGTGGTACAGAGTAGGGCGATATTTGGCCCTCTTTGTAATTGACTTAACTGTACGACTTTCAGCCTTGGTAATCTTCTTTTCATCATTAGAATTATGCAAAGCGTTTTCAAAACGTCAAGTGATGATCTGTAGCATGACAGGATTTAGAGGCTTTTTCTATAGCTTACGATATTGTTTGACTATATTTAAGAAAAAAATGATGTGGATTAAATCTTTAATGATTTTACCATGGGTTGGCCATTTATGCTTAATATTTTACCGGGAGCGATAGCGAGGTTTAAGATATCGGCAAAAAGAGCCAACAATGATTAAATCATTATAGAGATACATGTGTTCATATTTTCTGTTAGCATGTTTTACTGCCGAACGTCGACGGTTCTTCTCGGGACCTCTGGCTTCCTCCACTAGTGCCGCCACGATAGAGCCAATAGTGTTGAAAAATTGTTCTAACAACAACAATCAATCTAAAATCATCAATACACACTTTATAAAAGTTACTTCCCTAGAATTATGAATTAACCCATTTTCTTTGTATTCTTTTTTTTTTGCCACTATCATACAGAAATGCCAAGCGATGATACAGACTCCTTAAGGCTTCTAGTAAGAAATTGTCACAGTTTTTCATTGATATTGTAAAAATGTTTTACCGTTTGTTTTATTATATATATGAGGCATCTTCCAGTAATGCAGGTTATTTTGAATGTTCCTTGGGTATCGAATCGTCTTTCTGTAGTGGTTTGTAAGAGGGGCTCTTCGATGAAATAATTGTTTTATAAATTTCGTGCGTCCAAAGCGCTTTTCTGAATCTATCCTATTAGCAATGATCAAACCTAAACATTCAAAAGCCAGGGTTGCAAAAATAAACTGCAACAATATGAGCTATATGACCAAACAAAACTTTATCAGAATGACAAATTCGTCTAAGGTCAATTTTGCCTGAGGAAATTGGATCCTTAGTTTAAAAAAAGAGCTAAATTCATGAACATGGAAGTTTAGATAAGTATATGTTATAAGTCATGTCAGTACCGATTTTATATAAGACTCTCAAGGACCATAGGCTTTATAAGTCAATCACAAAACAAGAATCCGTAATAAGGCTCTCTGTTAATATTGTTGTGCAAAGTTTTCTATGTATTTAGATACTAGTTCAAAGGATAGCAATTGAAAAAATAACATACACATATCTTCCACCAAGCCGCAATGCTTTCACAGGCTTCATCACTGTACCATAAACGATCATATTTAAATTAAAAAAAAAGTAGCTAGTTTAAAATTCCGTTGCATAATATTTGATCGATGACATATAATTTCACGGTTTTTGCTGGGTTTGTGATGATTATTCTTTAGTTTTCTATGTTGAGTTTTGTATACTGTTTGTCTTTTGATCGCATTTGTGCCACTGTCAGTTCGTTTTTGACTTATTCGTTTGAATATTCCTTTGGCATCTTTCACCTCTCTTTTCCAACATTTAATATGCACCTTCAAAAAAAAGAAACATATCACCATCAGTTAGTTCATTGTTCTATATGGTTTATACCTCAAAGGGTGACTGGGGAATAGAACAAATATTGGCACCACATATCTTCATCCCACCGGCAGTGAACCCCTTGCCAAAGTGGTGCGTACGTTTGGATTGCGGATTGTACAAGTATACAGCCACGTCCGGTCAGAATGGTGACGTTAAATCCGATGCCTCGTGTAAAGAGAGTGCCACCAGTTCTGCACGTCAAGAACCTTTGTAAGAACTCTTTGAGGGGTCCGATTTTTGCAATTTCTGTCCCTATCCAATATTCCCTCATTTTCCAGTGGTAGACTAAATTTCCCAATTGACATTCATCCTGGACAGCCTCTATTACAGGACCTTTTTATTGATTTTGTTCTCGTCCCGAACATGAATGAAATATATGCCACTAGGCGTTAAGCAACCAACAATCAATCAATCGATCAATCTATACGGTTTATCAAAGTTACTTTAAACAGATGTAAAGGCTGTCAAAACAGATAGCATTTGTTTCAAACATTGTGGATCACCATGATGCTTCATTTGTTTTTACATCTTGCAATTAAAGGAATCGCCCGATGTAGACAAAATGCAGCCGGGACGCTACGTGAGATTACATACTTTTTCAATATGTTTAACCGCAGTAACCTGGATTAAGTAGCATCGATTGATTGAAAATTAGGGGGTGATATGATATATACAAATGTATACTATAACGTTACTTTTTACCTCAATTTTTTATAATTTATTATCAGAAATTCAGGTGACAGTAATTATATTCATTGAATTCGAAGCAATATTACCTTACTGTCCATTGCTTTAAAACACAGTGATTTTGATAATCAGTTTAAGTGGCTAAGGGCCAATTTGTATAAAGCAATGTCATCCTTTGTTTTAGAATTATAAGAAAATCCTCAAATGACAATTTTGAATAAAATTCATTATATGATATGTTTCTAGTAGGGATTGAAATCGTTCTTCAGTACGCGTTAGCCGTTTTAAACAATTTGTGTTATCCAAATCAAATTACTATAAATAATGTCAATAGATAATCTAGTTTACAAAATGTACATAAGAAATGTCTGTGTCTCAATATCCTTATTTTATTTGTAGAAACAATTCAGTTTTTCTTTACTTGTTTATTTGCGACATGAAGCATTCAGGTGGTTTTTTTGTAAGCAGAAGCTCAGACGAGACAATCCTGTTTCATTTTACGAAAGTCGTATATGCATTTTCATACTTCAGACAAAAGTAAGATAAAGCAAGATATTTAGGTCAAGATTGTCATATGATTAAATAAAAATTACAAACCATTGTCATTACTGTACATATTAAAACTAACAAGAGTTATACAATTATATACAAGTAAAATGTATATTACAATGCAAAATAGACATTATAGTCTTTAGGAGCCCATTTCAATTGAACGTTAAGCCCACTAACCGTAAATATGTGAATATCGAGAGAGGCCTTTTGATGTAGATAAAAACAAAAAAATGTAACAATGTTATATATCTTAAAAACTTACATGTAAAAATGAAAACATCATTTCATACTTTTTTAGCGTTCGGAACGCTTTTTTTTATTTACCTTCACAATGACAAGGAACGTTCAAATCCAACTATTTGAAAGCCAATGATGTATAAGTAACTTCAATATTCAATATTCAATTTCTTATCGTATAACGAAATAGATCTTAGTAAACGGATTTTTTTAAATTTTTTCGTATTGATGCACAATAGAACTGTCTAAAATATTGCAGAGCTCCCTTTTAATCATTTCTTTTAAATGATCACAAATTACATTAAAAGAAAACATAAATAGGGAAACAATGATATGATAACTAAACTTGAAAGCATAGAACATGTACAATTATACATATCTATATAGATTCTTCAAAACCGATTTATTCTAGAATACAATCATCCCAAGAATTTTGGTAGATATCGTCTGTTTCTAATATCATTCCATTGAATAAAGCCCGTCATGTCCATAACATTTGTTTTAATCTATTTGTTGTATTCTTGACAGATCCCTGTCATCTTTATCTCGCTGTTCATAGATTTTCGCATTTTCAGCTCTTTTTTAACATTTCTCTAAGGCTTCTTCTCTTTGATTAAATACGGATTTTTGTTCTCGCATTTCGCTTTCAATCATCAGTTCAATATACTAAACAGTACTAAGGAAATATGGCAGAAGTGCTTTTTCTTTCAGTTTATTATTATTTTCGGCTACATCTTCTACCTTGACACCAGTGCCAACCTCTAAAACTTCCATTTCTTCATTCATATTCTTCAAATACTTCTTCTGGTGACAGCTTCTTCTTGTGTAATATCTGATATTTATCTTTTATTAAGCTACATTAACGAAATGATATCCTTGCGGTTACATTTGAAGGTATCTTCCTACATATAAAACATTTCGAAGTCTTATTACTGAATGTCAAATGAAATAAACCCTAAACAATCGGCAAAGATCTAAATCAAATAAACATATACTTTTAAAATTTGAATTTTAGTTAGGGAAAAGTTAATCTCACATCCATGAATGCGCCTTAGCTTTATCAAATAAAGTTAGTATAAGGTTCGGCTATTACATTCATTAACCACATGTCATTGGCTTTCCTTAACAATTATGTCCACACTAACGCCCGTATGTCTCCCTCAATATGCATAAAAAGCGATCACACTAGATTTCATTCCATCATTTGATAGTGAATAATTCAATGAAAGGAAAACTAGCTATTGTATACCTGAAGTAGGATTGATTGTTGTTCGTAAATACTGCATGCATGTTCAGGGCGAGAAAAGAGATGGAATAGTCCGTACTATTATCATACTATAACTTATAATGATATTAAATACAGTTCAAATCGATCATACAACATTTAACCGAAACAAATGGTTTTTTGGCTGGTTGTTGAATAATTAGAACACGTGATACATGTGATACATTTATGATGTCGTTTTTAGCTCACCTTTCCACAGGAAATGTGAGCTTTTGTCATCACTTGGCGTCCGTCTTCGTCCGTTGTCGTCGTCGTCGTCGTCCGTCGTCGTCGTCGTCCGTCCGGTGTAAACTATTTCAACATCTTCTTCTCTGATACTACTGAACCAATTCCAACCAATTTTAAGCTGAATGATCCTTAGGATATTTAGAATATAGTTTGTGTTTAATTATCTGTTTCGTCAAAAAAACATGGCCGCCATGGCTAAAAGTAGAAATTAGAGGTAAAATGTAGTTTTTGGCTTATATCACAAAAACTAAAGCATTTAGAGCAAATCTGACATGTTTAAAAAGGTTCATTAGGTCAAGTTCTATCAGCCCTGAAATGTTCAGATGAATCTAACAACCCATTGTTGGGTTGCTGCCACTAAATTGGTAATTTATGGAAATTTGGCATATTTTAGTTATTTTCTTGAATATTATTATAGGTAAAAATAAACTGTAAACAGCAAAAAAGTTCAGCAAAGTAATATCTAGAAATAAGTTTTAAATGACCAAAATTGTCAATTGACCCCTAAAGGAGTCATAGCGGACAATTTTACACAATTTGTTTATCATGTTTTCTAACTTAAAAAAATCTTCTCCTCTAAAACTACTGAACCAAATTATACCAAACTTAAGCTGACTGATTTTTATGTTATCTAGAAAAAAGTTTGTGGTTTTTTATTTGTGTCCTCAGAAAACATGGCCACCATGGCTGAAAATAGAACATAGGGTAAAATGCAGTTTTTGACTTATATCTCAAAACTTAAAGCAATTGAGAGCAAATCAGACAAGAAGTTCAAATAATCATTTGGTCAAGGTCTACCTGCCCTGAATTATCAGCCAAATCGGGTATCTGATTTTTAGGTTATTGCCCCTGAATTGATGATTTTGATGAAATTTTGCAGTTTTCGGTTATCATGGTTATTATCTTGAATATTATTATAGATAAAGACAAACTGTAAACAGCAAAAAATGTTCAGCAAAGTAAGATCTACAAGTCAGTTTTGTATGACAAAAATGGTCAATTGACCCCTTAAGTAGTTATTACCCTTTAAAGAAAATTTTCACAATTGGTTCATCTAGTTTGCTTATTTTTAAAAATCTTCTTCTTTGAAACTGCTGAATCAATTTCAGCCAAACTTGGGCTGAATGAGTTTCAGAGTATCTAGTATAAATTTTGTATTTTATTTCCTTGTACGTCAAGAAACATAGCCACTATGGCTAAAACGGAACATAGGGGATAAAATGCATTTTTTTGCTTTTGAAGAAAATATGACAGATACAAAGAACATTTAAATGGCATTCTGAAGCCACTTATTAATATATATTGAAAAGTAAAAATAATCATTGACGAAAGATTTAAGCAAAACAATACAGGTGAGCGATTCAGGCTCTTGGGAGCCTTTTGTTTCTGTAGCGGTCCCTAAGTTTTGTTGACATGATACCAACTTGGAAAGTTTGAACATGTTTGATTTGCATATAGATACCTAGTTATTAAAAGCAAAACAATCATGAGTAAAATACGAAAAGTTAATGACTTTAAATATTGCACAAAACAATACACTAATCGCTTAAAATGAGTACCAGAAACCCAATCAAATATCTAGTGGATCCATTTAATTTTTATTCAAAATCTTTTTATTTATCATTGTACATAAACAGTTCGAATAAAACAATACAAATTTCAAAATAAAGAATTAGAAGTTGTAACTGAATTTGATTTTCGCTATGCTAAAACTGATAGAAAATAATATAATTCGATACGTCAGACGCATGTTTCGTCTACATCCGACTCAACAGTGGTGCTTGACTTAAAATTATTTAAAACCCGAAAGTTTGTTTATAATAACTTTTTTTCATAATTTATCAATTTCTTCTTGTTTTAAGTTTATGTCAGCTTTAAGTGTGTCATTCACTTCTTGCAAATTTTTCACCTTCTTCTAATTTTCTTAGGATCTATAAAATATAAAACATTAATAAATAATTAAATCAGATGAACAGAGCAAAATAACAAAATGCTATCCACGTTTTTTTGCAAAGTCTATAAACAAAAACCACTACAACAATTTGGATTAAAAAAATGTTGGATCAAGAAACAAGAAAGAAGGTGCACACTGGTTTTGAACGAAAAAAATTCAAGGAAATTGTAATAAAGTTAAGACAAGGTAGGGTATCGGTTAAAATAGTGTATCAGGCCTTAGTTTTCTCCTTTGAATTGTTCTACATTTCATATCGTGACCATTAATAGCTTGCTAAACATATAGGTTTTGAAATTCGTGAGTTGACCTATAGTCGCTAACTTCTATGTCATATGGTTTCTGGTGAAAAATTGCCTCAATGGCAATCCTACCACGTTTTAATATTTTTAGATTGTCGTGATTACCGTGTGCGAATATGAACCAGTCAATGCAAATATAATCAACTTTCTGTTACCGGAAGGAATAGTTTATACTATTATTACACTAGAAATTATCAATAATATGAAGAAAACAAGAGGTACTGCGAGCAAAATTTATATGACATATTAATGCCCTAGTCCCTTAAAAGGTTTATACACATTAGCCCGAAAATAGTTCGGATAATCAACAAAATAGGAACTACACAATGGCAATGTATGGTTGAAATATTTTCGGCGAAAGGTTTTATAAATTCTAAACCAGTTAAGGAGTTGTGCATGGAAAATGGGTAAGCCTATATCAAGAAAGAGCAGGGATTGTTAAACAAAATCCCAAAATCATTTTGGATACATACAAAATAGAAATTTAACAAAATTAAACTAGAGGTAATGCAAAACGTATGATTAATTAAACCACGAGTTGCGGTGAGCAGAAGTAACAAAATTTAATTGGTTTCATTTTTTAAATCATGACCATATTAACCCCTACATTGCTTTCTAGATATGCATAAACAGTGACAGCAATAGATTTGATTCCATCATTTGATAATGAGTATTCTAGTGAAAAGCAAACACAATGAACCTTATGTTGACCGAAAGAATGGTCCATATTATTATTGAATTAAAGCTCCTCAATAATATTAAGGATGTAGTCAGGTGAAATTAAAAAAAATCTGGATTTTAAAATTGATACTATAAATCATAAAAGCTTTGTTAAGGAACAAAATAAGCTAAAAATATTGATAGGTTATGGAACTCCTTTTTGAGACATTTATTTTAAAAAAATGGTGGGAAAAGGCTGACTCGGACGTTTACCTTATATTTAGCATTTGCATTATTTGGGTGTCAAATCGTAAAAAAGAAACCAAGAATCTGCTTAAATGTTGGTAAATGAGCTTGGATAAGCTAACGAAGTCAATATGAAAAGAAAAGTGGGTAATATGGAGCAAAATATTTTACCCTGCATTGTATTAAAAACCCCAAGGAGTCCAAACATCTGACACAAATTACAAAACCTGACATGAGTACATCCTTAAATACAATTCAAATCAAGCATGAAACTGGTAAACAAATAACAGATGGTTTGAGACCAGCTGTTGAGTAATCTAAATAGATGATACAAAGATCATTGCGTGTCGTTTTTCACAGTTTGAAACTTTGTGGGCTTGATACCACATCAGAAAACATGGAACATGTTCCATATTCAAAAGATATGATGTTTTTTAAAACAACAAAATCTTAAATCAAAGACAAGAAGGAAAATACTAGAATCACTTCACAAGAACAATACATTAAACGGTAAAAGACAAGGGACCAGGCACTTAGTGAAATAACATTTTGTGGGTTATTTCTCATTGTTTTTGTATCAATCACTTTTAAAAAGGATATTTGTAGCAAACATGACTAATACTTTACACTCACCTAAACTGCATGTCCATAAACAACACCGTGTACCTTTTGTATTCACAATTGAACGTTATTATAGTAAATAAACAGTTCGAACAAAAATTCAAAATTTAATAATAAAGTTGCTTTACATCAAACAAATAACTCGCAACTATAACTAACTTTGATAATTTTTCTATTTCGTCTTCTTAGATTTTATGTCAGCTTTTAGTTTCTCATTGTCTCCTTGCTGTTCGTTTACTTTCTTCTCTCTTTCTTTAAGTCTACAAGAAAACAAATATTAAAACAAGATGTAATGTTTACAACACATACACATAAGTTCATGTACTCCCGTCCCTTGCGAAGTTCATGTACAGGAACTCCAGAAATATTTCGAATGAAACACTCAATATGAAGTCTAAATATGATTGTTATTCTGACAAAGTTTTTATAAGTTCTAATAACGGGTTCAGGAGTAGCGGATGAAAAAATAGTATACTCATATAAAACAAGAGCATGATATGTTAAGGAAATTTCTTAACTAATTTTGGATGAAAACATAAAAATAGAAAAGACACAATGGCAATATATTGTGAAGATTCTAAAAAAACTAAATTAATTAAATTGTTATAATGAAGGATGGGACCTATGTGGCAGATTTATATACGGAGTTTAACTTCTGTATCACTATCCCGTCAAACTGGTGTTGTCAGTTTTAACCTCATATGCGGCCGGTGCGTACGACTGCAATCCTAATTGACTAAGATTGTCATTTTCCTGTCGAAGGTTGGTAGAGAACACCGGCTTCCACCAGCAATAAAATTTAACCGCCTCGAAAATAGCCAATACTGCAGAAAGTGGGGTTAAACATCAATTCATGAATAAAACAATATTAGGAAGTGAAGCGAATACAAATATGAACTGTCTTGATTTAAGTTTGCGAATGTGAACACTATATGTCATGACAATGTAATTCAAAAAAGCAGTCTGGTGAAAAATGAATTAGGGGATTGCAAAATTGCGAACAAAATGTGAAAGTTTCGCATCATTTTTCAATCTGTTTAAAAGAAGTTACGGATATCATAGAAGTAGAGAAGGAAGGAACGGAAGAACAATCAGACAAACTCTCTCCCAATTACAAGATACCAGCTGCTTCCAAAAGCAAGAGTATGAAACCAACAATAAATAAGCAAAAGTTTTTCATTAGGCATTCAGCAGGTGCTCATATATAAAGATATCTCAATATTCAGTTTGAAGTTTAATATTGATGAAAAATGAAAATAACACTTTATACATTTTATACGTTCGAAGCGCATTTTTTTTTGATAAACCTCACGAATATAAACACTAAATCTCATGCCAAAGTAATTAAAAAACACCTTCAGAAACGGTCAAAGCCAAATTGTTGAAAGCCAAGAATGTAAAAAGAGCTATTTGTCAAAGAAGGAATTGTAATTTATTGCCAAAAATAATCATTGTTTGTCATTTGTCTCATCGGGTTGCAGTTTCATTAATTTTCACCTTTTAATTATACCTTAGCTAGGAAAAATTACAGTTTTACACTAAGTCAAGGATATAAATATCTTGTCCAAGGTACAATCTAATTTTTATTAGTGTTCAGAATAAATAACTAAAATAATGTTTAATAAATCTGCAGAAATGATGTACATATAACTTTAAAAAAAACCACGTCTGCATATAAACGGAATTTAGATTTTAGAAAGATTTCATTAGATCGACCATTTCCCCCATGTTTTGCATTATATGTTTATCTATCAATGTTGCGAAACCGATAGTAACAGTTCCAATTGAAATGAAACTGTGTAATGTACGTAGTTTTTAAATCGTTATCCAGAGCATTTATTACTTTTAGAAATATTTGGCTATAAAAAGGTCCCTTTTGTCTGAAACTTTCTATCTGCAGTGCATATAACCAATGACTTACTGTACCAGCTCTTTCATATCACTTTGTTTTAGTTCAGTTTTTTGTTTTTCATTCTCATCTCGTAGCTGTATTGCTTTTGTTTCATTTCCTTTCAACACATGTACTAATCTAAAAGTATTACGTAAAGATATGTATGTAAAACATATATCAATCAAAATGATGTATAAATACTCTGATTTTTGAGGAAATTCTTTCAAACTCTCTATTTCAATATACGTTATTTTCATTTTCCATTTTCATCCCATATTTGTTTTATTAATGAACCTGTTATTATTGCAACGTTAACCTTATTTCTATTTTTTCCGAACGGTTTACGTCATGTGGAGGATCAAATACAAGATAATATTTTCAACAGTTCTAAAGGTGTTCAACGAATCAGGAGATATTTATGAAATCAGAAATCATTGATACAATAAACCGATCTTGTATATTCTATTTACACATACAAGGAGTAAGGAACATGGATTTTAATATTCTTATAACATTCCAGTAAAATACGAGTATTGACCATAAACTATCACTAGTTACTACTTATTGTTTAATGTAGGAAACATCCACACAAAATGGTTTTGAAGTTTGTTTTAAAACGTTTTACACATATACTATTAATATAATATGAGCTGCGTCGGATAGAAATCGACCTTATGCAAATGAATATCAATACATCTTGTTAACCTATTTCGGGTTGAAAAAATCTCTACGGAAAGTCTGTAACGGTTAGAAAATTGAGTTGTTATAAGAATCCTATAAAACAGACCAAAAATTCATCTTTTGTTTTGTTTTGAATGTTCCAAAATCAATCAAAGTCTTAAACATGTACATGTATACGTGCACTTGCATAAGGTCGATTTCTATCCGACGCAGCTCATATGATACTTTACATTGTTCCGTTTTGTCTATTAGTCTAAACTATAGAAAACTACATAATATGATGCTTTACCTACAATTACTTACTTTGATAGTTTTGCTATTTCCTCTTGTTTTAACCTTATTTCAGCTCTCAGTTTGACTATCTCCTCCTCTTGTTTATTTAATATTTTATCATATTCCTGCAATCTATGAAGGAAGTAAACGATATCAAATATACCATTTAAACATTATATGCGTTTAAATCTAGAAAGTTCAACTTTAATGCTTTTTAAGCATGTTAAAAACAAACACAGAACATCCATTCTCTGACACATATTTTTTATTTTCTTCTGCGGGTCTAAATTAAGGAGGGTCATGCAGCCCTTATTTGACAACACAATTGCCAGAAATATCTTTTGTTCCGATATTAATCAGATAGAAATGTGTTTTCGAAACTACGGTTTGGCTTTCCAAAATCACAATAATTATGACATTATACTACAGGTATAATGATCAAAGTGACTTATCAGAAGTTGTTATCAGTGTAAGGTTTATACTACATAGAAGTCTCATTGGCTTTTTCGGATAAAAGCATTTTCTTTCATTTCATTGGGTAAAAACTTGTTAAACCTTAAACGTGTATTCAATTCCGTTGTTGGAGTTGAGAAATTGATCCTGAAAGGTCATGCGAACATTGAAAGTCAAGTGTTCTATTACTTTGGGTTTGTTTTAAATATCTGCGAGATAAAAAAGAAAATAACAAACAGACACTATTTATTAAGTATACAACCCAAACGTGATTCTGATACCTTAATATACAAACTTGGAGATGATGTATGATATCCAGTGAGACAGCTATCCACCAAAGCTCAAACGAAGTGGATGTAGGCAGTTATAGGCTACCGTACGGCCTTCAACAATGAGAAAAGTCCATACGGTATAACCGGCTATAAAAGGTCCGACATGGAAAACAATTCAATTGAACAATATAACGGCCTAATTTATAACAAAACAAAATAACGAAAAACAAATATGACAGACATGAACCAAGGAAATTAAACCTCTATACTACATAGACAGGCACATATAGAATATGGCGGGGTTAAACTAGTTTGTTTGCACAAAACCCTCCGCCTTACTTGGCACAGTGGTGTAACAATACAACATAAGAACAAACTATCAAAATTAGTTAAAAGGGCTAAGCTCCTCAGATCGATACAAGCAGAAAATACATCTAACAAAAACATAGACCGGACGTGGCATGGTATTTATATATCCCCACAACGAATAAAAAACCCACACTAAGAAAGGACCTGAGAGTACTCGCAGTTATTGACAGTTAGTTCAAAGACAATAACAACTAATATAGAAATCTAAGACTAAAAAATCGATATATTCACATTCAACATTCAATGTATGTTGTGTAAAGTCGGCATTAACAGTCAGAGAAAAATATGACATTGTGCAATGCCAAGATACAGGTTTTTACAGATTGTAGAACCATGAATGTGCATATGTCTGCAACCATTTAATTTAGTTTGGTATTTTAAAATTTACTGATAACAAAATGTATACCAATACAAACAATATTCCAAGATCTATTTACAGTTTTGAGTTAGCTTTTTAGAATAAGTATAGTTAAAGCATCGAGAAGCTAACCAAGACCGTATATAAATTTTCGGGCTTGGTAAACAACATTTCCGTAAAAATAAGGATGTGCTATCCAGTTTGAAATAAGTTAATTTTTGTAATTGTATTTCTATTTGTATCCATCTGATGGTTAAGCCTTTTTCAACTGATTTTTATAGTTTGTTTTTATGTTGTACTGCTACACCACTGTCTCAGGTTAGGGGGGGGGGGGGGGGGGGGGGTAGTACCAACACACTAGTTTTACCCCGCCACATTCTATATGTGCCTGTTCCAAGTATGGAGCCTGTTATTGAGTGGTTGTTGTTTGTTGCCCTAAATTATATTTGTTTATTGTTTTGTATAGTGTGTTCTTGTTTTTTTGCTGTTGCACCACTGTCCCAGGTTAGGAGGTGGGTTTGGCGCCATCTAACAAGATTAACCCAGTCACATTATGTATGTGCATGTCCCAAATAAGGAGCCGATAATTCAGTGGTTGTCGTTTGTTGCTGTGTCACAAAGTTGTTTTTCGTTCATTATTTTGTACGTTAATTATGCCGTTAGTTTTCTCCTTTGAATTGTTTTACATTTGTCAGTTTGGGGCCTTTTATAGCTGACTATGCGGTATGGCCTTTGCTCATTGTTTAAGGCTGTACGGTGATCTATAGTTGTTTTATGGTGTCATTTGGTCTTTTGTTGATAGTTGTCTCATTGGCAATGATACCACATCCTCTTATTTATATAATAGAGTTTCTACTAGTAAAGCCAAAATTTCAAACCAAATATTTGTATCTATCGAGGAATATATTAAAGGTTTTAACTAATTTATTGTAACGAAATCCCGGACTTTATAATTTACCGTTAATACATAGATTACGCTCATTGAAATCCAAAATGTCACTACAGACACGGGCATATCGAACGAGTTGGGATATATAAACACCGTAAGACGGTGCCAGAGGAACATCATCGTCAAAAAAGGGAAAATCAACAATAAGGAAAGAAAAATTGTCCCTTTTATGGTAAAATGTTGTGTAGTATTAAGGTTATTTCAATTGTTCTGATATTATCAATCGGATTTTTCAAGCTAAAACATACACTTAGTTAAGCTTCCATAATTTTATCAGCGTATTCATATATTTATTCAAGCTTCGGTCCTCAGTTTCACGGTATCAATGAAACCGCCTCGGTAGTCTCGTCGTAGCGTGCACGTCTCTAGTTCGGGAGTCGTGGGATCACACCACATCTGGGACAAACAAAAGACTTTAAAATGTGAATTTCCTGTTTCTGCACTAAGCATACAAGGAGGAAAAGCAAAGACATTGTGACTTTTGGTCAGAATAATATATCAGAAGATCAAAAGACATGTATTCTTGTGAATTATTACTCAGTGGAATAGAACGTTAAGAAACCGGCTCTGCTTTTCGGTTTAGTTCAAATCATAGTTAATATTAAGGATGTCAACGAGTATTTGCACGGAAGCACCGAGTATCAAATATCAAAAAGATACTGGACTTATCAGTTTCCTGTTAGGAAATTGTCACCTTCTTTTCATAAAAAATAATTTTGTCGTGAAGGCTCTAAGGAAAATCAAAAAGTAAGCACTGATTAATCATAGTAAATTAACGTTTCGCATATGGGTACAAACTTGTTGTTTACAATACCTCCAAAACCCTGCATTTGAAAATACAGTAATATATATATCCCTTACAGTGTTGGATAACACAAGAAAGCAGTTTTCGTAAGCCGACACATTTGGCTTAACATGTTTTAGTCATTCTCGCCACACATCTGCAGGACTGATTAAAAAGTTTCGAAACAAAGTATTCCCTAAAAAAGTTGACAAGAAAATATTTCTGAACAACAACAAATTGGTCTTTCCCTGTGATACTGTGAACGTTTATTAGCTCCTCATAACAGACGTTCCAATTAAAACTTTGTCATCAACAATGCTACAAAATCTATTCCTATTGGAACAAATATTCTATACTCTCTAATCCGTCTGTAACAAATACTGTTGTATTTAATCCAGTGTATATTATATTGCAGACTATTTCTTCCCTTTGGAATAAATACTATAAAACAACTTCTATTACATGACATGATAACTCTCGGTGAATGGTAAAACGCAGCAGTGATTATCTAATCATAAAGCCTTTGACAAAGTGTTTTCTTTTCAAAATTTTATGGTTGTTTGATTTGGTTTGACTTTGAAATAATTTGTTTTAATTAAGTTTTAATTACATAAGGGACTAAAATTGATTTTTAGAACATGTAATAAATGTGCTATTAATTTAGACATACACTTTCTATGACTATTATTTAGCCGCCTTGGTGGTCTCGTGGTAGTGTGTTCGCCTCGAGTACGGGAGGCGGTAGGTTCGAACCAAGGCTGGGTCAAACCAAAGACTTTGAAATTCGTATTTGCTGCTTCGCCGCCAACTACGCGGCATTAATGAGTAAGAGCAAAGACTGGTCAGCTGCGGACTATTACCTTGTAAGCTAGCACGTTAAATATCCGGCTCAGCGTGTCGATCTAATACAAAGCTTGGTAAATATTCATATTACATATTAGCATGTTCTCGTCCTAAAAATGCATATTAATTTGCCGCTGGACGTAAAGCAAACATCCATCATCTTCTATGACTATTATAAATCTTAAGGGTTTAACGTCCATTTAATAACGAGTAAACATTATATGATACTGTGTTCCCCTTTTGTTGATTTGTTTGCGAGCCGAATAATTGAGTATCGCTCGGTAAAACAACGGATACTCGATTGGTATTTCGTCATCGAGTTGACATCTCTTCATCGTCATTATCATCATCATCGTCGTCGTCGTCGTCATCGTTGACTTCGTCCTCATCATCATCGTTGACTTCGTCCTCATCATCATCATCATCATCATCATCATCATCATCATCATCATCATCATCATCATCATCATCATCATCATCATCATCATCATCATCATCACCATCATCATCATCGTCATCATTGTCATCGTCATCATCATCATCGTCATTATCGTCATCATCATCATCATCGTCATCATCGTCATCATCATCATCGTCATCATCTACATCGTCATCATCGTCATCATCGTCATCATCATCGTCATCGTCATTATCATCATCATCATCATCATCAGCATCATCATCAACATCGTCATCATCATCATCATCATGGCATCAATGAATGTATAATTATCAGTCATGCGTATCGATATAATATTCATATTGACACAAATCTATGTATCGCCAAAACAGAGAATTTGGAATGTCCTGAAAATGTACTCGTGATCATTCAATTAAATTATAGCATATAAAGTCACTCAGAATCATTGTACTGTGACTTACAGGAACATAATAAAAGTATCGATCATGTGTTTTTCAAAAGTTACAAAACAATGTGTGAGCTAGCTAAATAAAATCCAGACGAAATCGACATTAACTCTTTCATTGATTTTTTTTAACACGAAATGCCATTAATTTGCCAACAGATATTGTGGCTTTATTTAACTTCGAATTATCATAGCTATGTTAACATGTATGCATCTTAATGTTCTGACGACACATGTTAAACAGCCGAACTGTTATCGGCGTGATTATGCTACCAAATATCAAGATCTTTAGTTTAAGTAAATATGTGTTGATATATTGAAGTGGATTGTGCCCCTCTTCTTGCCGACTTGTTTCTTTATTATAATGAGGCTGACTTCATACAGGAGCTTCTTAGGAAGAGAGATAAGAAGTTAGCAATATCCTTTAACTCTACGTTCCGCTATATAGATGATGTTCTCTCACTAAATAATACAAAATTTGGTGACTATGTTGAACGAATCTATCCCATCGAACTAGAGATAAAGGATACTACAGATACAGCTAAGTCTGCCTCATATCTTGACTTACATCTAGAAATTGACAATGAGGGTCGGTTGAAAACAAAACTTTACGACAAAAGAGATGATTTCAGCTTCCCAATTGTGAACTTTCCATTTCTATGTAGCAACATTCCAGCAGCGCCTGCATACGGAGTATATATCTCCCAATTGATACGATATTCCCGGGCTTGTGTTTCCTATCATGATTTCCTTGATAGAGGATTGCTGCTCACAAGGAAGCTATTGAACCAAGAGTTCCAAATGGTGAAGTTGAAGTCATCCCTTCGTAAATTTTATGGACGCCATCACGAGTTGGTTGACCGTTATGGAATAACCGTTTCACAGATGATATCGGATATGTTCCTTATGTCGTAACTACAATACCTTTCCCTTTTCACGAATGTGACTTACCGAATTAGACTATTTACCGGATTTGTAATAACATAAGCAACTCGACGGGTGCCACATGTGGAGCAGGATCTGCTTACCCTTCCGGAGCACCTGAGATCACCCCCAGTTTTTGGTGGGGTTCGTGTTGCTTAGTCTTTAGTTTTCTATGTTGTGTCATCTGTACTATTATTTGTCTGTTTGTCTTTTTATTTTTGGCCATGACGTTGTCAGTTTATTTTCGATCTATGAGTTTGACTGTCCCTCTGGTATCTTTCGTCCCTCTTTTTTAATAAGTATTATATTTAGTTTACTTAGTATCAATTATTGCTAATAATAAGATCACATGTCCAAAAAACATTAAATAGTCTGATTTTAAAAGTAACAAATTCAATTCTTCTCTTACACATTTGCTCTAGGACTTTAAATTGATTGCATTACTAGAAAACTCTAAGTACTGCCTACATTAAAAAAACTTTAGATCTCTCGATCATTATTTAAACATGAGCTGCAATATAATCCAAAAAAAAAAACCAGATTTGGTTACATAATGTATTTTAAAATGAAAGAATAGCATGTCCAAGAAATATTTCTCCAATATGGTAAAGCTGATTTTATTTTTTTAGTGAAATCTTTAAATCAACGGAGATGTTGGGTTAATGTCAACTCAACATTTTTACTTTTCAATACTTTGTTCTACACTTCCACACGATATTATCTTACTAAACTAGATTGGTGCTGCTAGAAAAATATTGCAGATTTATTTTTTGCAATTTTCTAAGCCTTATTTTGTAATTAAACAGTAGTTATAATAGATATATTTACTGGAACTGAGATAAAATTACAGCTGTAAATGTTCTCTGGGCAATTTGTGTAAGTTTCGACAATACAGTTTATCGATAGGTTGTTGGTATACTTATTGAAATCAATTGCACCTATCTAAAAGCAGATTTGTTCCTGTGATGTCATGAATCACATGTTATGGCCAAACTAGCCAAAGAGACGTCCAAATTCTATTAAATAGATAAATCTAAAAAAGCTTATCGTTAGTTGAAAATATTTTTGCTCTCAATCCATTGAATGTTCACTAATTTGTACTTTAGTCTAGTAGAACATCGGTTACCTTTTAGTTGTTATTGGCTTTACATTAGCTTTCTATAACTGCGGTTGCTCTTAGATTAGTGCTTTGCGTCTTTTTTTTTATCTAAATATGTTTGTAGTATGTTTGTGCTTTGTGTGTATCTGACAAGTCAATCCATTAACTCGAACCTGTCAAAATTAAAATATAACTATAGAAAACCAGTGACTAGTTTCTTCACCCAAAACAGTTACATTGAGATTATAATGGCGTACTTCAGTTATTTTTGTAATCTCAACCCTCTTCATTTCTTCAGTTGAATTAGGAAATGCACAAAAGACTTTCAATAAAAATCCTGGGCCCATATGCATATATACTATCTTAACTAAAATGTCAATAAGGATTTCCTTTAGTATGTGATTTTTTTTAAATTAAGGTCGCACTTAACTATGGAATCTTAAGTTAATTTAAGTTAATTCTTAAGTATGAATATAATCGAAATCTTTTTCTACCTGCCGTTTGATGTGATAACTTAATATAAACTTTTCACACCAATTGTTATGCTTATTCACATAGATTAAAAAAAGCTTGAAAAAACAGGTTTAACTGCAATATAATGGCGTGTATCTGATTCGATTGCCAAAGTGGAGAACCTGAGAGAAAGATGCTCTGTTTGGGGAGTGTTTTAAGAAAGGGCATATATTAAACGTAGTTTTTCCTTCTGTGTATAACTCAGGGACAAGACAAAAGCATTCGGAAAAATATCAAACACAACAAATACAGACAATTCCTTTATAAGAGATGCTTAGGAGATTTAAAAGAAGCGTATGAACATAATTATTATTAATATTTAATGAATCGCTGTAGAAATAGTAAAAAAGATTAATGTTAAATATCAAAGTTTCATAATTCCAAAAACAAAATTAGATCTTCAACAAAATTATATTGGCCTTTGTTATTGAAAATGCTTTGTTATCCAACTGCATTTGATAGGCATGTAAATTCTCTGAAGGGATAAAACTACAATGCCAAAAACAATTTTCAATAGTATTAAGCTATGCGACAGGAATCTTTTAAAAAAAGCATCAGAGTGGATATTCATTGAATTTTGCAAAACATATGTACTTAAAATTTTATATAACAAATATATCACAGTTGTAGTGGTATTTTCTACGGTAATTTACTAATTCCTCGTACATATGTGTCTTACACCTTAAACTGTTTTAAATGTCAGAAAACATATTACACGCTTTGCTTACGTTGCAACAGTTTAGATGCGAGCCACAGTTTGTTGGTTGATATAGTCTAACATTTGTGTTTGTCAGTTTTTATGGACTTCCCCCCTTTTTGAATTGAGGTCGGTATTTTTTTTAATACTTTCTTATCAACAAGATATTTGTCTCTTAAATTTTTTAATTCTACAAAATTAAAGCTAATATACCGTCAGACTATTGTCATGGGTTTAACTCACACAAAATAAAAAAAAAAAAAAAATAAAACAAAGACAAAGTAACATCATGACATTTTCTATCACGTCTGGTCATGTTATTGATGACTTCATTTCCGTTCGAGTGTTGACTCTTGTGGCGTGATTGATGACGTAATAACTATTTCAGATGTCACCTCTGTGATGTTGTCGCTCTTATGTCACTTACAACTGATTATAAAATCCCAGGAAAACCTACCTTTTGAAATATTAAAAATGGACAAACCCGCAAATATCATCATAGAAACTAATGATAAACCTTGCGCAACAAATATAATAATCAGAGCAGCCTGGAGCAATGCTGAAAAGAATCTAGAGGAGCTATGAACATTTTGAAAAACATATCTGGAGCAAACTGGAGTATCAAAAGAAATGTCGGTAACAGTACGAAGTAAATATTTAAAAACATCGATCCAAATGGAACAACTTGCAAAATATTGGAGCAGCTTGAAACACATTTTGAAACATCTGAATCACTCTGGAGCATCTCCAAAGACATCATGACTAGCCTAGAGCAACAGAAAATATCTGGACCGACTTCGAACAATTTGAAAATATTTTGAGCAGCCGGAAGAAACACGAAAAATATCGGGAACAGCCTTTAGCACATCGAAACCGACATGATCTATAACAAACTGTTCCTAAATGGATAAATTATTAAGAAACTAAGAGTTCAACTCCCTGTATCAAAGTTAACCGTATATGGATTTGGTTATTATTTTTTGGTAATGTCTGGTCATATAGCTGTTCCAGTTCTGATACAACCTTGGCTTTCATATGTTCGGCTTTGATCGTTCATGATATAGGTTAATCCAAACCAGAGGCTCTAAAGAGCCTATGTCGCTTACCTTGGTCTATGTGCATATACATTAAAGGACACTCTCCAACATTGTAGACGAGAATAGAATTCATGACAAAATCTCTGTTTTGTTGATGTTGTATTGCTGATCATTTAGTCTGTTTAGTTTCTATCTTCTTTAGTTTTTGCTCAAAACACAAAAGAGGGTAAAAGAAATCCTCATTTAAGGACAGTCCCTCCTATAAAGAGTAACAGACTACCAACTATATCGGCAAAATTTGACTTGTTAGTAGATCTTGACTTGCAGATAAATTTTGATATTTAAAGTGTCTATTTATCTATTATAATTTTTATCATATAAGGCAAAACACAAAAAATGGTGAAAATCGTCATTAAAGGGCATTAACTCCAATAAGGAGTCGACTGACGATTTCGACCATGCAGACATATTTGTAGAACTTGTCTTGCTGATCATTTTTGCAATTTAAGGTTTCGCTTTATCTGTTATAGTTTTCAAGATAGTAGGCAAAAATGAAAAAAAAATGATAAAATTTGTCATTTAAGGGCAATAACTCCTATAAGAAGTCGTCTGACAGTTTTGTCGTATTTTGACAATTGGTAGAGCTCAACATTTTGAACATTTTTGCTCATGTCAGATTTTCTCTATTTATAACGGTTTTCAAAATAATATACAAAACTTGCATTTTACCCCTATGTTCTATTTTTAGCAATGTAGACCATCTTGGTTGTCAGGCTGATGTCATTGGACACATTTTTAAAACTAAATACCCCAACGATGATTTTGAAGTTTGATTAAATTTGGCCCAGTAGTTTCAGAGGAGAAGATTTTTGTAAAAAATAACAAACGACGACGCCAAGTGATGAGAAAAGCTCATTTTGCCTTTTGTGCCAGGTGAGCCAAAAAGCGCTTCGGACGCATGAATTGCATAAAATGTTTTTTTTTTTTTTTTTGCAAATGAAGATCTTACTTACTTAATCTTGACCACTTGTACTGGAAATGTTTGGAAACTCATAAATGAAATACGAAATAATTGTTAACCATCTTGAAACTAAATTCATCATCCAGTGGTAGATATTAGCAAACAATTTCAAGAGAATTGTGCAAATCACGATACAAGCATGAACATTAGCACGAAGCATCATTATTACAAGAAATCAATAGTTTTCATGTTCAGGGTTTGCGCATGTGCGAAAATGTTACAAAATTCACACAAAAACCTTTAAATTATTAACTATATACTTTTTCTATATGTTTTTGGATTTTAAATGATATTATGATTTGATTTTATAACAATTTTCATGGTTATACTACACATGCGTTTAACAATTTCGCGCATGCGCAAATTATTTTTATTTATAAAGAGCGATTTGTACGCACTACAAGGGCACGCTGGTGGAGATCGCTGTCAATTATAAACACGGCATGGGGTCCATTGTCAGCTTTTATTATAAAGTCTCCCAAACACTTTATGGTTTGCCCCTAAGTTAAAGCCATACAGTCGTACCTGAATCGACAGAATGTGCCAACGCGGGATAGCCGAGCCAAGGATAAATGGGCATCTATCCTCTAGATGGTGTAGAGATCGCACAAGAGTTAAATGGCAATTGATGAACGATCGGATTGGGTGTAGGTACAACATCAACAAACCCGGTCTAATCCCATACAATAAAATGGTAAAAGGATAATCCTTTGACTTGTTAACAATATTTTTCCAAGTATTTCTATAGTGCATTTCAGAAAAGGTTTAATTTTGATTTCTGTTTTGCAATTATTGTTGTTATGGTTAGTTTTTATATACGATTTGTTTTAATTTTTCACAATGGCGAAAAGAATTTGTTTGTCATCAGTCTCACCAGATAGTTTGGAAACTGACTGGTCACAGTGTTGTTTGTGTCAGAAAGGCACAGTTAAAACGTCAAAATCAACTGCTGATAGTTATAAAATGTTGGCTACAAACATGCCCAAGTTTCACGAAATGAAAAGCTTACCTATACTTCTAGACGTTAGAAGGTTGAACAACAATTCCGGAATAAAAATCACTTTAACATTGAATGAGGCTAACATTGGATGAGGCAAAATACCATCCAAGTTGCCGAATTAAATTTAACAACACCAAACAGAAACGTGTTAAACAACGGCACGAGTCAAAGGAATCAACAAAAAGTGAAACTGGTTTTTCACCTAAGTTCTTTCGCCATTCAGTTGATCATTCAGATACAACATTAAAACAAGATATTGTCAAGTGTTTTTTGTCTGACAAAGATGCTCACCTTTCGTCACTCAGGGAAGTAATGACCATGAAGCTAATTGATAGATCGAACAGTTGTGCTGAAACTCTTCAGGACAAACAGGTATTTGCCAAATTAGGTACTGGGGATAGATAAAAAGTATAATAGCGCAAGACTTGAAACACCATCCCGCTTGTCTTGTAGCTCTATATAATAAAGAAAGAGTCGTTAAGAAAAAGACAGAAGAACAGACAGAAATTAATATTGATGCAAAAAATGAAGCAGGAGATGTAACCTAAGCCGAATTAGTCAATTATATATATTTGAGACGCAAAGAAAAAGTGATGGGGCTACTGCGTTTTGACTTGCAGATTTGCAAATATGTATGAAAGAAGAGATCAGCAGTTAAGTGAGTATTCATATCCAATACACAGACACGACTCGTTGAAATGCTACTTTCAAAGATACCAGCATACACTAAAGGTAGAGAGGTGTTGTTGGTTTATGAAAAAATTGTTGGTCCAGCAATAGCATTGGCATGTAAGTACGACGACACCATACATATCTGAAAAAAACGCAGAAATTATTCGGGTACAAATAAAGAAATACAAGACAAAATTTTCTGGATCATTTTCTGCCGAAGAAATCCAATCAAGCGTCCCCCCATCACTGCTTGAGCTAGTGTGTATGATTGATCATGGCCCTGATATTCAATCCCAATTAGAGAACAGTGTATGCAAGTCTGATCTAGCCGATGTTCAGCTCCTAATGTACTGATGTACAACTATCATGCAAAAACACCGAAAATATCATAACAACAGCGACATGCAGTGATCGTGAAACTCCTTTCTCGTGTTTCTGTACCTTTTAATTTTTGCAAGGACCAGAAATCAACCAGTCAATTGATCGATACTTTATTTCAATATGGATTATGTATTTCATGTAAAAGTAGACAGTGTGACTTTCTTAAGCCATGAAAACCAAGCTGCTCCTCCGTCTTGTCTCAGGGTGGCACTTTAAACATTGGTATTAAATCGCAGCTGATAAAAATGTTTATGTTACTCAAGGGGAAAATGTTATTTGCAATTTCAATACGGATACTTGCTGTCCCCTTGTAATCACGAAAAAGGAGATACACGAATGTTTGTCCATGTTAGGCATGCTGCTGTAAATGGCTGTAAAGAAGTAGATTTAAGTAGTACTGACAAGGATGCAGTAGTTTTAGGAATTGCAGCTTTCGAAAGACTAGATTTGGACACATTGTGGATAGGTTTTAGAGGAATAAAGACTTTCGATGGTTTCCTGTGCATGACATATCAAACTCGTTAGGTCCTCGTGTATCTGCTCTTCCTTTCTGCCATGCATTCAGCATTCAGGCTGACATGGGAAGTTTTTCCAGATGTAACGGACGTTTTTACCCGCTTGATTTTGATACCAAACTCGATTGAAAACACAGACATGGACATCATAGAAGCATGTGTTTGCATCATGTATGACACAACGACATCTTAAAAAAATGAAATTTTTGTATGGCCAGTAGCTGTTTTTCTTTAAATTAACATCTACTTATACCAAATCTCATGGTTGTATCACGATTTGCACAATTGTTTGCATAATATCTCCTACTCGTTCTGAAGCAGCAAGCGGAAATACCAAAACAGCAATGAATACTTGTAACCCCCTATTATCCTCGCCCCCCCCCTTTCAACACATCAAAGATTTGATTAATAAATTATTGTTTTAATCTGCTATCAAGTTAACATCTATTTTTGGCATGAAATTGAACACTCTAAACGTAGTTAAAATAAAAAAAAATTATATCATGAATATATTCATTTCATCATGTTCATACACAAATAAGATTTTACGAAAAAAATCGTGAATTTTTTTCTTTTATCATGTTCATCTCCTGACTTATATAAAAAGCTGAAAATAAAGCGTGACTTCAAGTTAGATGTAATTCCAACGAAGATACCGGCCTCTGTGAATACAGCTGTTTCACAAACCATGCCTATTTTGGGGAGATATATAATATTCATAGATATTTTGTTTTGTTTACGTACTGGTTTCCAGATATGATCTATATGTTTCATCTCATAGAGACATAATTTGGGCATGTTACCAGTATAAATACACATAATTATATGGATAGCGGCGAATTTGAATTCTGAGGAAGACCCAAAGTGAAGGGAGGGGTAGTGCAGAATTGTAGTATAAGTTTAAACTCTTAGAAGTTTAGGGCATATAAATGTTGAAAATATGCCGCACAACCCTATATTTTGACCTTTAAAAAAATTGAAGTGCATATGAACTTTCCATTCTAGGATATAATTTTTTACGAAACTTCATATTAAAAGAGGCACAGTTTTAGTTATTAAAGGAGTTCCTATGAGAAATTGCATTGTCTATATTTACAGATGTGTAACCTATGTTGGGTGAAGAAAGAGAACATATAAAATTTCACCAAATGAGGTTTATCATCAGAGATTTTAATGAAATTAACTCAATATAAAGTTGTTTTTTTTTTTTTATAAATATTTGATGAAGATTGAGAAAAAATCCTTGGTCTTAATTATGATGACTCAGGTAAATTCAGAGTTAAAAGTATTGATAGTTTACCTAAAGTCCTGTGTGAAAAGTAAATTCATTATACATGTATATGCATATTAGTAATTTGAATTGTTAAGAAGTGCTTATGTTAGCTCTTCACAGTCATTGAAACGCTTAGATCCTTGATGAATATTTTTGTTAGGGTGTTTTTGTCCTGTCGAAAACCCATAAGTAAGACGTAACACCTGAATGTGCTTTCTTGTGACCGAGGCATAAAACATACAAGCTAGAGATACAAAAATGCTACAATAAAACTAATAAATGTGTGTTCTATCCTAAAATGTACTAAATATTCCATATTCACAGAAACAGCAGAATTATTTAGCAAATTTGAAGCCCAAGTGGCAAAAAACAGAGAAAAATCCCTAACCCTTTAGTCATAAAACAGATAATTTAACCTATAAAGGATATGATTTTATTAATATAAAGGTCTTGTGTATAGAAAACAAGAACTGTGCTTTGAAGTTATACAAAAAACAGATTTTAGCAGTCATTTCTATAAAACCATTAGTGAATTCATATATTAGAATGGTAACTTCATACATACAACTGTTGCAAATATGGCTTTGTTTATACATTTTTAGTTCATATATTAGCCAAACTATGTTAGATATGGTTATCGATGATTTTATTGTGACAAGTTTTCTAAACTGACCATTTGAGGCAGAAATTGTAAACTTCTATAGATAAATAGGCATACAGGAAGATGTGGACTGGACACAGAGGCAGGATTGTATACTTTATATAATCTTGAATTTTGGAATGATTAACTACTAACTTTTACATTAAAAGAATTCTGAAATGATTTCAATTTGTTATCAAAATAGTTTCGTACAGGTTCTAGGCATTTCATGTCAGAAAACATGCACATAGAGTAAGCTGACAAAAATTAAAGTTTTGTTTACTTTAGAAATTGAAACAGAGGTGGGGGTATAAAATGTACAGTAAAAGAAAAGTTACAGTATATACAGTGATTTCTTTTGGGCTATGATTCTGATGATTAAGTATTGTTGTGAGAAAAATTCTGTTTTTCCTTTTAGAATACATGTTAGTATAGGTATTGTAGGTTGCACTTTGTAAATACGGCTTTTTCACAAACCTTGCCTCATTTGGTGAGATATATACTATTCATAGATATATTGTTTTGTTTACGTATTGGTTCCAAGATATGATCTATATGTTTCATCTCATAGAGACATTACTTTGGAATGTTACCAGTATACTTACACATGGATAGCGGCGAACTTGAATTCTGAGGAAGACCCAATCCATATGGTAAAACGAATTTTAACTTAAATTACGTTTACTAGTAATTATAACGGTTTAGTTTAGTCAAAATCTAGCTATAGGTACTTGCTTTGATGGGTCATCTTGTTTTCCTTTCAGTTTGTCATTAAGTACACCTATCTGTTCTTTAAGACTGGAAACTGTCTTTTCCTGCACTTTTAGTCTGTACATAAAAAATATCAATTAACAAATATGTTATACTTGTCGTTATGCTTGTCACAGAAGGTTCATAAAATGTCCATAAAATTTAATATTCTTATCGAGCCCTCAATAAACATTTAAGACGAACAGTGTACCCAAATTCCTTTCGATGTCATTTATATCTATGTATTAACTAACTATATACATTATATTATGAAGATTGAGAGATCAGGAAGATTTAGCCAACGATATGTGCCCTTCTATCTGAATTTTTGACGATTTTCATTTGAAAAGTGACACTTTAAGCCCTCCGAACATATCGAAGATGACATTTTTTCTGGAAAATCCTTTTGACAGCATCTGTATAAGTACGAAATCGACAAGATTTTTTCTTTTAGAATACATGTTAGTATAGGTATTGTAGGTTGCACTTTGTAAATACGGCTTTTTCACAAACCTTGCCTCATTTGGTGAGATATATACTATTCATAGATATTTTGTTTTGTTTACGTATTGGTTCCAAGATATGATCTATATGTTTCATCTCATAGAGACATTACTTTGGAATGTTACCAGTATACTTACACATGGATAGCGGCGATATTGAATTCTGAGGAAGACCCAATCCATATGGTAAAACGAATTTTAACTTAAATTACGATTACTAGTAATTATAACGGTTTAATTTAGTCAAAATCTAGCTATAGGTACTTGCTTTGATGGGTCATCTTGTTTTCCTTTCAGTTTGTCATTAAGTACACCTATCTGTTCTTTAAGACTGGCAACTGTCTTTTCCTGCACTTTTAGTCTGTACATAAAAAATATCAATTAACAAATATGTTATACTTGTCGTTATGCTTGTCACAGAAGGTTCAATAGTCAGAATCGTATCTCCTGTTACTAATCTTTGTCATTTGATGATCATGATGATTCCTTAAATCATAGGATTAGTCTGATGGAGAATCCCTTATGTGATTATTCTTGAAAAGATAGTAAAGTTAAATGTTTATAATGTCAGCGTAAAGTTATAATTTTTAAACGTTTCTGTATGAAATCATAAAACCTTTAATTTTTTCAGACCTTTTTAATTTGCTCTTTTGTAGCGCAGGATCTGCTAACACTTCAAAAGTAACTGAAATTACACCTAGTTTTGTTTAAAAGTGGTTTGAGTTGCTTTTGTTTTTGTTTTCATTGTTGTCGTTTGCCCAATGGCATTTTAAATTGATTGACCAGTATCATTTTTGTCTTGTCTTTCTCCTGAAAACCGTTTTTTGATTTAGAAAATTCACAATTGTTCAAGAAAAGGGTTTGCAATTTGTATTTTTGTCATTTTACTTTTTTCTTATGCCGATTGCTACGATTTAATTCATATGGTTTCAAAGAAAATAGTAAAACCTACAATTTTACAAATATAATTAATATGCCAAAAACTGAATAAATTTTGGAAAATGGTACCCAAACTGACGTTCAACACAAATTATGAAAAATTTATTGGTCATTACTTCTTAATTTATAATATGTATGTGAAGTTAGCGGCCGGGTCGTTATTCGATATTCGATATTCAATATCTAACCGGCTGCTAGCAGTCGGTTCGATATTCAAATTCAGTAGAAAATCATAAAAATTAAATATTCGATAACATTAAAAGCATGATTGTCATAGTTAAGAGGAGTGAAAAGATATGCAGGAAATCGTTTAATGACCCCATTCAAGCTGTCGTAAATTCTTAAATATAAACCCTTATGTAAGTCGCATATTTGTCCTTATGAAATATAGATTTTTATCAATAAAACGACTTCAAAGATGTACTTTTATATATAATATTTCTAAAAACAAAAACAAAAACCGATAACTCTAGAAACTTTTAGAAATATAGACAGAAATATTTATGGAAAGCCCCCCCCCCCCCAAAAGAAATGTATAGTGAAAACCTACCGGAGTCCGCTTAAATGACGGTGAGACCCCCTGGTCCTACAATGTCCATAACATTCGATGATATCTTATAATTTATATATATATAGTATCAAAAGGATTTCCCAGAATAATGTCATCTTCGATATCTACGGAGGCTTAAATTGTCACTTTTCAGCTAAACATTGTCGAAATTCAGGACAAAGGGCACAGGGCGGTGGTGAAACCCCCTTGATCTCTCAATCTTCCCAATAGTATGCAGATAGCTAGTTAATATAAAGACACAAACGTGACTAAAACGAGTTATGTGTCTTCTATGTTTACGGAGGGCTTAAAGTGCCAGTTTGATATTCAAAATATATAGTGAAAACTTACCGGAGACCGCTTAAATGATGGGTAGACCCCCTGGTCTTGCAATGTCCATAAAATTCGACGATATCTTAGACTTTGTATAAATAAAGATGGTATCAAAAGGATTTCCTAGAATAATGTCATCTTTGATATCTACGGAGGACCTAAATTGTCACTTTTCAGCTAAACATTGTCGAAAATTCAGGACAAAGGGCACAGGGCGGTGGTGAGACCCCCCTGATCTCTCAATCTTCCCAATATTATGCAGATAGTTAGTTAATATAAAGATACAAACGTGACTAAAATGAATTTGGGTAAACTTCTCTTCTTTTATGTTTACGGAGGGCTCAAAATGCCAGTTTAATATTCAAAATATATAGTGAAAACCTACCGGAGACCGCTTAATTGACGGTGAGATCCCCCTGGTCTTGTAATGTCCATAAAATTTAATAATCTTATCGAGCCCTCAATAAACATTGAAGACGAAAAGTGTACCCAATTTCCTTTCGATGTCATTTATATCTATGTATTAACTAACTATATGCATTATATTATGAAGATTGAGAGATCAAGAAGATTTAGCCAACGATATGTGCCCTTCTATCTGAATTTTTGACGATTTTCATTTGAAAAGTGACACTTTAAGCCCTCCAAACATATCGAAGATGACATTTTTTCTAGAAAATCCATTTGACAGCATCTGTATAAGTACGAAATCGACAAGATTATCAAAGGTTATATATATTGGAAGACAAGGGGGTCTCACTGTTTTTTCAGCGGTCTCCGGTAGGTTTTCACTATATATTTTGAATATCAAACTGGCACTTTGAGCACTCTATAAATTTAGAAAACGAAAAGTTTGCTTAAATTCCTTTTTATATCATTTATATCTATATATCAACTAACTTTATGTATAATATAAGAGGATTGAGAGATCAGGAAGATCTAGCAAACGCCCTCGGCCCTCTTTCCCGTATAGAGTTTGAATATTTAGTCAATCAAAAATATCTTTATGTTTGGTTTTCCATAGTTTTCTAATTATATTTTCAAATATTACTAGAGTGGCCGTTTGTTTTTGTTGTTTTTTTTTTTTTTGAAATATCGTCTTTTAAATGTACATCTCAGATTATATTTTTTTTTTTGGATAAAAATGTATATTTTATAAGGAGGAATATTCGATTTTCATAAGGGCTTATATTTGAGGACAACGAGAATTTACGATAACTTAACTTTGTCGGCAAAAAGGATTTCCTACATCTCTTAATTTTTACTCCTTTTAACTATTACTATCATGCTTTTAAAGTTGACGAATGTTTAATTTTTTATTATATTCAACTAAGAAAACTTGAAAATCGAACTGACTGCTAGCAGCCGGTTGAATATTGAATATCGAATAACGAATAACGAACAGGCTGCCAACTTCACATATTTATAATGTAATGTGCCCAAAAAGAAATTGTTTTATGTTAAAATTCAATTCATACTTTTGTTATGTGAAATGTGTAATATTTTGGCATGAATAAAAAAAATACATTGAAAGATTAAGGCCAATTGTAACCTTTAATCAGGTTAATGAACCTTCCCCTTTGATATGTGACGGACCGTCGAGAATAGGCGGTACTCTACAGATAAGGAAAATATTACAAAAGTCTGAAGATTTGTGCAACCGTAATGATATACGATAAAAACATGAAAGAAGATGTAATAAAATCGTATTAATATTGACCAAAATTTTGGCGCAATAAATGCTATCCTTATTGTCAATGTTTCTCTCAAATGTGACATTGTTTTATCATGCATATATATATGCGGGAGCGTGTGTGTGCAGGTGTGTGTGTCCTGAACAATATTTCTTACAAAGGCATTAGATCGTTATGTAAAACGATACTGTGCACAATAAATAATTTATATATACGCCTAAATTGTGTTCAGAACAACACCAATATCAAACAAAAAAAATGAAACAGTAAGTACAAATATCAATAAATATTAGGGATAATAAATATCCTTCATCAGTCTGATGTAAAATGAATTATACTTGTCTATTCTGATTTTACTCAAACAATCTTGAACGTATTACTAAATCAAACCGTACTGCGCTTATATGATTCGAAGATTTCAAAGATTACGCAGGTTAATATTGTACAACAGAGCCTGCGTACCTATGCTTAAAAAAATAGCACAGTGCGATTTGAACTTGTATACTTGTTTAATTACAAAGTTGACGAAGATAAAGAAATTACAATAGAGACTGCTGAGATATGCACCCAAAGTGAATATCATTGCGCGATTTGAACCTGTGTAATTCTAAAAGTACAAAGTTGACGGATGTTGAATAATAAAAACAGAGATTACACACATATACATCCGAAATAAACAGCACTGCGCGATTTGAACTACACCTTTTCATGATCTCATGTGGTGCCAACGTTTTTAATCTTCTTATTCAAAACATTTTCAGAGTGATTGTGTCTTCCCTAGATCAAGCATTGTTGTGGTCAATGATGGTGATAGTCAGTCGATTGAGATCTGCTTTAGTGTGGTGAGCGGAGCTCATATGTCGACTTATAGTGAGATATGGCTAACATACATAGTCACTACACGGCCGTTTTTAGGTATGTGAATCGGCTGTTCTGACTCTCCAACATATTGCTTACCACATTGACATTGATATTGTATAAGATGCACTGTAGTTGTAGTCTTGCAAGTAAAATAGCAAACTATGATGCATATCGTACCTGGAGAATGACTGTCAAAAGTCTGGATATTCAGTATCTACTTGCAAGTCAGACATCGTTTGTTCCCACAACCTTTGCAAGAGCCTGCTGAAGAGCTTGGTTAAGAGGATAACTCAGCTCTCACCAGCAAAGATGGGGATATTTTTCTACCGTTTTTAGCTTTTGATTTTTTACTTTTTTTTTTAAATGTAATGACTTATATGCTTGTTATATTCAAGCTATTCTAATTTTGTTGGATAGTGCTGAATCATTCTAATAACCCAATGTTAACAACATATGTATTACATACATGCTGATATTTAGTCATTGTGTCAATAAGTACTAGGTTAAGGATGTTCGCTACTCTCTTTCAAATTAACAAGTCTTTAAAAGACTGTTATAAAATGATAGTATATGTATAAAGAAACTAAAAAAGTAGAAAAAAATGAAGGGTCCGTGTAGTTGTTTTCGAGATATAAGCAATTGAAAAAGTGGCGGGAAATGATTCTCTCTAGATTTTTCATACTTTTAACATTGTCCGCTTTTCTCTTTTAAAAACTAGGAAAAAATAACAAGAATTTTATAAGATTGTCAAATATGGCCTTTTAAAACTATATTAAATAAAATTATGAAAAGAAAAGTAGGGGTTAGTGGACAAAAGTTTTTAATGGCAAAATATGGTTAAATCAGAGGATTCCGAAAATCTGGCAAAAAATCAAAAACAAGAGGAGCGAACATTATTAAGTTATATGTTAACGACTTCCATTACATTTATAAGAGTTATCTCTCATATTCCAGGTCTACCCCTTCAAACAATCAATCAATCAACAATCAACAATCATTCATTATATAATAATTTGGCATAAACAGGTATATTACATGTTCAACACCCATATGGTTTAAACATTATTGATGCTGTATGGTTTGACATGAGACTTTTACCAAGTTTTGGTACCTTTTCACATCATACAACTCGTAAACTCATCAACATACTTTCATCAAGTAAAAAAGGTGGATGATACCAGTAAAGTAGAAAAATTGAAACATCACAATTAAACATTCTATTAATTATATGTAAATGACCTCTTTCAGTCCAAATAATTTTCCTATTAAAACAAAGCAAATACATACGTAGGAATATGTAGGACATGGACACGAATACCTAAACAAAACCCTGAGATCACCTCCTGTTTTTGGCAGGGTTTGTATTGTGCTGTATTTAATAGACTACTGTTTGTATTCCATCGATTATCTTTTTTGTCATGGTGTTTTCTCCTCGACTTCTGATTGTTATAATTGTTCCCTTTGTATCTACCGCCTCTTTTTCACCTGTTTTTGTGAAACTTTTTATGATGGAACCATTCATATAAAGGATATCATTCTCTTCTTGATTAAACAAATTCCATCCGAGTATCGTTATTCACTGTATTATAAAAGAATTGCTGTTGAGAGAAAAAAAAAGGCGGCATTGATTGCTGTAATCTTATGTTACATTTATTCGCTGTCACATTTCTGGTTCGTTCAAAAAGCAAACGAAAAACCTGGTGTATACATAACTATAGCTTACTTTTTTTCTCTCTCTTTTATTTCTATCTTTAAATTCTTGTTTTCGTCTGACAGTTTGTTTTCCCTTTTCTCCTGTTCTTTTAATTGTCCTGAAGACCTAATTGTTAAAATTGAAAATATAAAGTTGAATTGATTTCACGTGAAAGAAATGAACACCATTAAAACAGTAATAAATTCAACATGTTTCTTACAAAATTAATAATTAATCATCATGAATATATGGGAAAGTAATTAAGAAACCAGAGGATGTAATAGAATCATATATTGACTGATTTATGCAAATACACCACGTTTAAACAATACCAAAGACAGCGTGAAATGAATCTATGTTCATGCTTGTTTTCTCACTGACCAATTAATACAGATTTTATAACATGTATACATTGTGAACATATTCAAAATGCTGTATCTATTGCTTTGAATTGTTTTTCACATTTGCGACTGATGATTCTTATCCTGAAATTTGAGTTGTACGCACTTTCCTAGTAGTTAATACCAAATGATAATAAGTTGATAAATTGAATGCTTGTGATTTTCAAATGTCAAGTAGGAGATGATTCATTGTTGAGATATTTTGTAACAAAGTCGTTTCATATTTGAAATGGTTCGATTCCGGTGTAATATAACGTGAAAAAAATTCCTTTTCCCTAGATAGAAAAATACTATAAACTGCATATATAATAGCATCATTGACAGGAAAATATATTACATTTCTTGTTCTATTTCAAAATTTATTAATGTAGAAGTTGATATTTAAAACACTTGTATATTGTATGTCTTTTACATGTGAAAATTATAGGTTTATATATGATATATAAGTATTCACGATATCATAAGCGACCTTCATATTTTCTATGAACAAAAAGGGGGGGGGGGGGGGTGGGATGTATCAGAAAGAGAAACCGAACTATCTCATAATTTCATAGTTTTCCCGATAAAATTAGTTATTTCATTATCGGTTCTTCTTCATATTTTTTTTCTTCTGCAATGGTTGATGTAGAATGAAAAGCTAATTACAATATCGTTGATTTTTTTCTTACGATAACGGACGAAATTTGTTGGAAATCGAAATAAACATTTCTAAATAAGATAACACGTAATCGTTCCTTTTAAACGATTTTATGGTCTAAAATTTAACATTACAAAAAATAGTCTTCATTATGTCGGACGTTCGTGTCATAATAAAAACTAACTACAGATAAACAAATTTCTGCTACGGTTTTTCATCAACTTGTAAAACGAAAAGATCGTAAACGAATATACTAAAAACTAACCACAGATAAAACAATTCTATTACGGATTTTACGTCAACTTGTTAGACGAAAAAATCGTAAACGAAAACTTTCAACAACGAATTAACTGAAAGCAGCTACCGACCCGAACAAGGATTTTTACCAGGTATTTGATTCATTGCTTGAGAAACCATGTGCACATCGTTTATAAATCATAATAATATCAAGTAATTGCTCAAATATAACTAGTCCGCTTTTTCCAACTAGTGCTCTTAAGGCCTTCAAAAACTTTTTTGTAAATCGGGACAAGGCAAACGTCTTCTTCAATTATCTTATCTAATCAAATATGTTTTGTCAATCTCGGTGTTACAATGCATATTATAATTTTGAATTCGGTAATTGATAGTCCAATGGTGCTAAATGAGAGGCATTTGTTGTGTATCAAGGTTTAAATCTCATGAATCCATTAAAATATATAAACAAATGTAAAGCAAATGAGGAAAATGCAATAAATAAATCGGGTTCATTGAGAGTAAATAATCATTTAATCATTGATAGAGAAAAGGTCATATTTGCTTAGTCTACAAGTTCCGACGAATATTCTGGTATCTGAAATCTAAAATCACTAGATTTTTAGACCTAAAATTCTCACTCAACAATCCATGTTTTACCCAAATACACAATATCATTTTTTATGTGATTTCCTTCCTTCTAAATTCGATTTTAAAAAGTGACAATTGTTGTTTGTAGACATTAATATTAAAGTTACTGGTACAATAATCTATCTGTATATAAAAATGTGTGGCAAACAGAAGAAATCGCACTATCATCCAGTAAATATTCCTATCATTGATGTTGATAGTCTTATGGTGTCTCATGTTTGTGTTTACAGTTCTCAAATGATTCAGTATCCACGTTTTGTTGTGAAATCTCATATTTCAATGAATTTAACTCTTTCATTCCTAAAAACCTTTAAACACAAAGATGCAAATATCATTTATCGGTAAAATGCTTAGTCATCCACATAATTCCTGTGTCGGTCTTCGTTTGTTGGTGTTAATGAGGTTGAACGCTTATTGGTATAGCGAGTTGTGCACTATAACAGTCAGGATTCTACTTCGTCAAAGTTATCGCCTCATTACGCCAACTAATTTTTATAATCGTAAAAATGAAAGCCATTGTAGTGATGACGCGCTGTCAATGTAGCTCTCGAAAACCGACCAATTTATCCACATAGCATTACGACGAACCTTATTTGCCAGTTTTATTGTCTGATCAGTTTTCAGAGGGAATTTTTGAAAGTTCATAAATATTTCAAACAAAAAAAAATCGAATTTAATAATTCGTGGAAGGGCAGATTAATCATTTTTCATTCAAATCATTTTTTGAAGTCATGCACTTTTACAATCCACTTGAAAAGTCTGTCGTTAAGTACCTTTAGTAAAAATTTGTAAATCGGACACACCTTTTTTATGACTCATAAGATAGGTATTTCACTTGACCCATACGTCCCTTACTGTTGTTTGTAGGGTTTGTATTGTGCTGTTCTTGATAGACTACTGTTTGTGTTCCATCGATTATCTTTTCGATTATGGTGTTTTCTCTTCGACTTCTGATTGTTATTGTTTCCTTTGTATCTTACGCCTCTTTTTCACCTGTTTTTGTGAAAACCTTTTATGATGGACACATTCTTAGTGAAAATATCATTCCCTTCTTGATAAAACAAATTCCAGCCAAGTATCGTTATTCACTGTACTATAAAAGAATTGGTGTTTAAAGAAAAAAAAGGTGACATTGCTTACTGAAATCTTATGTTATATCTATTCGCTTTTCACATATCTGGTTCGTTTAAAAAGCAAACGAAAGACCTGGTGGATACATAACTATAGCTTACTTTTTTTCTCTCTCTTTTATTTCTGTCTTTAAATTCTTGTTTTTGTCCGACAGTTCGGTTATCTTTTTCTCCTTTTCTTTTAATTGTCCTGATACCCTAATTGTTTAAATTTAAAATATAAAGTTGATTTTATTTCACGTGCAAGAAATGCACATCATACAAACAGTAATCAACTAAACATGTTTATAACAAAATTAATAATAATCATCATAGATATAAGGGAGAGTAATTAAGAAACCAGAAGATGTAATAAAATCATATATTGAATGATTTACTAGCCATATACAACACGTTTAAACAATACCAAAGCCAGCGTGAAATGCACCTACGTCCATGTTTGTTTTCGCACTGACCAATTAATAAGATTTTATATTATGTATATATTGTGAACATATTCAAAATGCTGTATCTATTGTTTGAATTGTGTTATACACTTTCGACGGATGATTCTTATACTGGAACTCGAGTTGTATGCACTTTCCTAGTAGTTAATACCAAATGAATATAAGTTAATTTATTATACCTCAGTATGTTTTATCAATATAAAAAAGAATGAAATATTTGTGCTATTTCATTTCATAGACTATTTGCCAGTCAATAGTTTCAGACTATTACCCCGGTTAATAGTTTAATAAACATATTTCCCGTACTTTTTCATAGTAATTTTTCATTGGACAAAAATGACGTCATTTACTAGTCTGCTTTGATATGTGCGCTTGGCAACGTTTAAGTCTGAAATACCGTAAACGGTATTATCTGTATGTGTCTGTCGTCGTAATTTCAAATTAATATATTACTTACAGAAGCAATTAAACAAGAAAAAGAAAATATATGCGACATATTTCAAGAACTAAAACAAATGTATGGTATGGGTCTGTAAATGATTATAAGTTAATAAATTGAATGCATGTGATTTGCTAATGTTAAGTAGGAGATTATTCATTGTTGAGATATTTTTTTCGGATCTTTTGGAAGAGAGTCGTCTCATATTTGAGATATCTCGAATTCGGTGTAATGTATCGTGAAAACAAATTCCCTTTCACTAGATAGACAAATACTCTAAACTGCATATATGATAGCATCATTTAAAAGGAAAATATATCTTAAATTTTGTATGTTGTAATAATGGACATTATCCACACAAGTAACCTCAAAGTAAAGGATGATATGCCACTCATGATAAAAATATCATTGACAATACTTCCAACAATTCTCTAAGTCTTTCAAATGTCTCAAAAAACAGTTGAAATGCTTTTTAACTAGGTTCCATTCTTAAAAAATATTTTACACCAAATAAGGTTTTTTTCCTGTATTACTAGCTATATATAAAATACTGATCAAAATAACAGGGCAGAGAATTGAGACACTAATTGATTTTAAAGATAACTATGTTCACTGATGAATTGATTTGATGACTTTTAAATAAATACATTTCCTGTTCTATTTCAAAATTTATTGAGTAAACGTAGAAGTTGACATTGAAAACATTTGTATATTGTATGTCTTTTACATGTGAAAATTATAGGTTTATATATGATATATTAGTATTCACGCTTTTATAAGCGACCTTCATATTTTCTATGATCAAAGGGTGGGGATGTATCAGAAAAAGGGACCGGACTATTTCATAATTTCATAATTTTCCTGATAAAATTAGTTATTTCATTATCGGACCTCTTTTCTTTTATTCTACTGCAATGGTTTGATGTAGAAGTAAAAAGCTAATAGAAATATGATTGATTTTTTCTTCCGATAACGGACGAAATTTGTTGAAAATCGAAATAAACATTTCGAAAGTAAGATAACACGTAATCGTTCCTTTTAAACGATGTCATGGTATAAAATTAATTATTAAAAAAAAACTTCAAAATGTTGCACGATCGTGTCATACTAAAATCTAACTACAGATGAACAAGTTCTATTACGGTTTTTACGTCAACTGGAACATTGTTGTAAGACGAAAAGATCGTAAACGAACATGTTTCAACAACAAATGAATTGAAAGTAGCTACCGACCCGAATAAGGCTTTTGCTAGGTTTTTGATTCATTGCTTGGCAAACCTTACACATATCGTTTATAAATTGTAATAATATCAAGTAAGGGCTCAAATATAACTAGTTCGCTTCTTCTTACTTGTGCTTTTAAGGCCTGCAAAAACTCGTTTTTAAAAATTGTGGAAGGCAAAGGTCATCTTCAATTATCTTATCTAATCAAATATATTTTGTCAATCTGGGTTTTACAATACATTTTATAATTTTGAATTAGGTAATTGATAGTCCAATGGTGCTAAATGAGAGGCACTTGTTGTGTATCAAGGTTTAAATCTCATGAATCCATTTAGAATATATAAACAAATGTAAAGCAAATGAGGGAAATTCAATAAAGTAAATTAGTTTCATTGACAGTAAATAATCATATAATCATATACATAGAAAAGGTACAAATTGCTTAGTCTACAAGTTCCGACGAATATTCTGGTATCTTAAATCTAAAATAACTTGATTTTCAAACTATATATTATTATTGAATAATCCATGCTGACCAAAATATGCAATGACATTTTCTATCTGATTTCCTTCCTTATAAATTCGATGTTAAAAGTGATTATGTAGGCCTTGATATTGAAATTAAGAAGTTACGGTTAATCATGGCTTGACCGCAGTCGTCATCAAACCATGGTTTGCTGGTTTCTTTTCGGATTTGCCTTAGTCTTAGAAATTGTTCTGTCAAAGTTAAAATCTGAAATTCGTCAGCTTTTAACAACTTCGATTTTAACTCTGCTTTACAAAATGTCGCAAACAAAGGTCAACTAGCCCTGTTCATTTAGACATTTATGCATTTAGAGAAAAGGTCACAATTGGTAATTATACAAGTTCTTACGGATATTCTGGTATCTTGAATATAAGAACACTACATTTTCAGACTATAATATAAATTCTCATTCAACAATCCATGTTTTACCCAAAAATACAATGACATTTTCTATCTGTTTCCCTTCATTCTGAATTCGATGTTAAAAGTAAGAATTATCGTTTGAAGACAATGATATTAAAGTTACCGGCACAAGTAGTCTATCTGTATACAAAAGTGTGTGACAAACAGAAGAAATCGCACTATCATCATGATCATCAAGTTAATATTCCTATTATTGATGTTGATATTCCTATGGTGTTTACAGTTCTCAAATAATTCAGTATCCACGTGTCTGTTGTGAAATATCATATTTCAATGATTTTAACTCTTTTATTCATAAAAACCTTTAAACACAAAGATGCAAATATCATTTATCGGTAAAATGTTTTGTCATCCACATAATTCCTGTGTCGGGTTTCGTTCGTTGGTGTTAATAATGTTGAACGCTAATTGATATAGCGAGTTGTGCACTTTACCAGTCAGGATTCTACTTAGTCAAAATTATCTCCCCATGACGCCACCTAATGTTTATAATCGTTAAATTGAAAACCATTGTAGTGATGACGCCCTGTCAATGTAGCTCTTGAAAACCGTTTAATTTATCCACATAGCATTACTACGAACCTTATTTCCCAGTTTTATTGAAAAGACAAATGTATCTACCAGCTATTGAGCATCAGTTAATGTACTTTTATACATTTGTTCAACTTAAAACTATTTTCTGATGACTCATTAGAAAGGTGTTTTACTTGACCCATATATCACCTCCTGTTTTGATGGGGTTTGTATTGTGCTATACATGATAGACTACTGTTTGTGTTCCATCGATTTTCTTTTTGGTCATGGTGTTTTCTGCTCGACATTTGATTGTTATTGTTCCATTTGTATCTTCCGCCTCTTTTTCACCTGTTTTTTGTGAAAACTTTTTATGCTGGAAACATTCTTACAAAGGATATCATTACCTTCTTGATAAAATAAATTCCAGCCGGGTACCGTTGTTCACTGTACTATAAAAGAATTGCTGTTGAGAGAAAAAAAAGGTGGCATTGCTTGCTATAATCTTATGTTATATTTATTCGCTTTTCACATTTCTGGTTTGTTCAAAAAGCAAACAAACAACCTTGTGGATACATAACTATAGCTTACTTTTTTTCTCTCTCTTTTATTTCTGTCTTTAAATTCTTGTTTTCGTCTGACAGTTTAGTTACCCTTTTCTCCTGTTCTTTTAATTGTCCTGAAGACCTAATTGTTAAAATTAAAAATATAAAGTTGAATTGATTTCACGTGAAAGAAATGAACACCATTAAAACAGTAATAAATTCAACATGTTTATTACAAAATTAATAATAATCATCATAAATATAGGGGAAAGTAATTAAGAAACCAGAGGATGTAATAGAATCATATATTGACTGATTTACTAGGCAAATACAACACGTTTAAAGAATACCAAAAAACAGCGTAAAATGAACCTATGTTCATGCTTGGTTTCTCACTGACCAATTAATAAAGATTTTATAACATGTATACATTGTGAACATATTCAAAATGCTGTATCTATTTTTATGCCCCACCTAGGAGCATTTTTTGGTCTGTGCGTTTGTTCGTCCGTCTGTCCGTCCGTTCGTCCATCCGTCCGTCTATCCCTATTCAGGTTAAAGTCCAACCAACTTGACATTTAGAACACATGTTCCCTATGATATGATCTTTTTAATTTAAATGTCAAATTAGAGTTTTGTTCCCAATTTCACGGTCCAATGAACATTGCAAATGACAGTTTGAATAGGGCATCCGTGTACTATGGACACATTCTTGTTTTAATTGTGTTTCACATTTCGACTGATGACTCTTATACTGGAATTTGAGTTGTACGCACTTTTCTAGTAGTTAAGTTAATAAATTGAACGCTTGTGATTTTTCAAATGTCAAGAAGGAGATGATTCACTATTGAGAAAATTTGTTCGGATGCTTTGCAAGAGAGTCGTCTCATATTTGAGAAGACTCGAGTCCCGTGTAATATAACGTGAAAACAAATTCCGTCTCCCTATATATAAAAATACTCTTAACGATAGCATCATTTGACAGGAAAATATATCTTAAATTTTGTATGTTGTAATATGGACATTATCCACACAAATAACGGTAAAAGTTGATATATCAATCGTGATAAAAATATTATTGACAACACTTCTAACAATTTTCTAAATCTTTCAAATATCTCAAAAACAGTTGAAAATCCTTTTAAATAGGTTCCATTCTTGAAAAAATATTTTACACCATATTCTATAGCAGATAGAAATAACTTATCCTTCTGTCAATCAAATAGATACATTTACTCTTCTTTTTCAAAATTTATTGATGTAGAAGTTGATATTGAAAACATTTGTATATTGTATGTCTTTTACATGTGAAATTTATAGGTATATTAGTATTCACGATATTATAAGATACCTTCGTATTTTCTATGATCTGCGGGTGGGGATGTATCAGAAAAAAAAGGGACCGAACTATCTCATAAGTTCATAATTTTGCCGATAAAATTTGTTATTTCATTATCGACCTCCATCCTTTTTTCTTACTGCAATGGTTGATGAAGAAGTAAATAGCTAAAAAACAAATCATTGAAATTTTCTTCCGATAACGGACGAAATTTGTGGAAAATCGAAATAAACATTTCCAAAGCAAGATACCACGTAACCGTTCCTTTTAAACGATTTCATGGTCTAAAATGAATATTGAAAAAAAGTCTTCATTATGCTGGACGTTCGTGTCATACTAAAAACTAACTACAGATAAAACAATTCTATTACGGGTTTTACATCAACTTGTAAGACGAAAAGTCGTAAACGAACACTTTCAACAACGAATGAACTGAAAGCAGCTACCGATCCGAACAAGTCTTTTTCCAGGTATTTGATTCATTGCTTTTGAAACCTTATACACATCGTTTATAAATTGTAATACTATCAAGTAACTGCTCAAATATAACTAGTTCGCTTCTTCTAACTAGTGCACTTAAGGCCTTCAAAAACTCTTTTTTTTAAATTGGGGAAGGCAAACGTCATCTTCAATTATCTTATCTTATCAAATGTATATATTTGTCAATCTGGATTTTACAATACATTTTATAATTTTGAATTAGGTAATTGATAGTCAAATGGTGCTAAATGAGAGGCACTTGTAGTGTATCAAGGTTGAAATCTCATGAATCCATTAAGAATATATCAACAAATGTAAAGCAAATGGAGGAAATGCAATAAAGTAAATTAGTTTCATTGACACTAAATAATCATATAACCATATAGAAAAGGTAAAAATTGCTTAAGCTACATGTTCCGACGAATATTCAGGTATCTTAAATCTAAAACCACTTGATTTTCAAACTATATATTATCATTCAATAGTCGATGTTGACCAAAATTTGCAATGACATTTTCTATCTGATTTCCTTCCTTCTAAATTCGATGTTAAAAGTGATTATGTAGGCCTTGATATTGAAATTAGGAAGTTACGGTTAATCATGGCTTCACCACAGTCGTCATCAAACCATGGTTTGTTGGGTTTTTTCTGATTTGCCTTAGTCTTAGGAATTGTTCTGTCAACAATTGACGTTAAAACTGTATTAAAAGTTAAAATCGGAACTTCGTTAGCTTTTAACAACTTTGATTGTAACGCTTCTCTACAAAAAGTCTCAAACAAAGGCCACTTAGCCCTGTTCGTTTAGACATCTAATCATTTAGAGAAAATGTCACATTTGGTAATTCTACAAGTTCCTACGAATATTCTGATATCTTGAATATAAGAACACTTAATTTTCAGACTATAAATTTTCAATAAACAATCCATGTTTTACCCAAATACACAATAACATTATCTATCTGATTTCCTTCCTTTTAAATTCAATGTTAAAAGTGACAGTTGTCGATTGTAGACATTGATATTAAAGTTACTGGTAAAAGTAATCTATCTGTATACAAAAGTGTGTGACGAACAGAAAAAATCGCACTATCATCCAGTTAATATTCCTATCATTGATGTTGAATATTTAAGAAAAAAACTAATAAAATATTTCGTGGAAGGGCAGACTAACAATGCAGAGGTTGAAGACTGATAACCCTAGATACAGTCTATGGAAGAAGCGAATCGATAAAAAACGTTTCTTATATGAAATAGCGATATTGTTTAATATGAAATTGTTAATATGCAGACACTCATTGCGGAAAAGGTTGTTTTCGGCAATGAAAAATATGTTTTGTTGAGAAAATACCAACTTTAAAACATTTTGTTCAAATACAAACAACTATTAAGTCTAAATATATATTCAATAGTTAGTTAAAAGCAAAAGTTTATGTTCGTGTAAAATTTTAAGTGCTGTATTTTTCTTATGTACATAAATAAACAAATGCTATCAATTATAATATGAATGCGATAATTTTAAAATATGATAGCAGTATTTTTTTAATATCACTATAAGTAACATTGTATGTTAATAAGCAAGTTTAAGGTCACTGCTTGACGTCAAAATATTGTGTTTGCATCTTTTCAACAGGAAAAGCTTTGATATTCAATAAGAACTGTTTTTCCCTTTCAACAAGTTTTTCAATGTTAATAATAAATACATCTCCTGTTTGACAATATATCGGCATTCACCTCAAAGGCTAACCAAACCTTTTTTCAGAAGGGATATAGTTACGATAATGTGGTCAGGTCATTAAAGTATGGCATATTTTTTATAAATATTGATTCATTCATAGGGTCTTTGCATCGGAAATCACATTTATTCTAAAAACAAGATACGGGTTGTGTTCTTCACATGTATTTTATGATGGTATAATACTAAACCGCTTACGGGAGGATTGTGCTTTATCTTTATATGATGAAGACATAATATTTAATCAGTTTAGTTGACGTCTGGAGCTGGCATGTCAGTAACTGCTAGTAGTCCTTTGTTAATTAATTTGTGTATCATTGTCAATTTGCTTAGTTTCTTTTGTTACCTATTCTGACATTGGACTCGGATTTCTTTTGAACTGAGTTTAACTGGGCGTATTGCTGTGTGTTTGTTTATTTTACATTGGCTAGTGGTATAGGGGAGGGTTGAGATCTCACTAAACCTGTTTAACCCTGCCGCATTGTTGCGCCTGTCCCAAATCAGAAGCCTCTGGCCTTTGTTAGTCTTTTATGTTTTTTTTAATTTTAGTTTATTTACATGTTTTGCAGTTTAGTGTGACGTCCATTTTCACTTTTTGTTTAGGGGCCAGCTGAATCACGCCCCGACTGCAGGATTTTCTCGCTGTGTTGAAGACCCATTGGTGGCTTTCGGCTATTTTCTGCTCTTTGGTCGGGTTGTTGTCTCTTTGACACATTCCCCATTTCCATTCTCAATTTTTTTCGGCTGTTTTCTGTCATTTTGTCGGGTTGTTGTCTCTTTGACATATTCCCTATTTCAATTCTCAATTCTTTTTTTATTCGTGGTATCTGAAGTTGTTTTATTTATAGTCTGAGTCTGCTCAATTGGATGACAGATGGTATCTTCAAAGTTCGGGACAACAGTAATTGTACATTTTTCTTTGTTTGGAATAATTTTTTTCTATTTGAATATTCATTTTCAGGTGTAATTGGGAACCGTATTGGATTGAATTGTTTGTCTGAATGTTTTTCTTTCTTTTGAGAAATAATATTTATTTGTCTTTGTGGATATTTAAAGCATGACCTATGATAAAATCAAGTAGGTCGGTAGAATATTTACAGAAGCCACATTTGAATTCCGCCATAGCATCATCACTGAGAATAGAATTACTCGGTATAACCATGTGATCGAAATGATGGACTTAGCAGGTTGTTAACACTGTCAACTATCGATAGGGTAAAACAACATTTTTCGACATGATTAGTACATTTAAGCGTTAAGGTACGAAATTTTAGTGATATTTTTCCTATAATATTAAACCTGTCATGAACTATAATTGTGAATCATGTTTCCAGTTTTCTTGACATACATTGTGATTTGTTGTCGTTCTTATTTTATATAGGAAAACTATCGCAGTTATATAAGAAAAATATTGCATCCATAAATTTCTCATATTAAAACACATCGCTGTTATATTAGAAAAATATCGCATTCATATTATAAAATATAGCAGTATCATTGAATTATAGGTGATTTTGGTTTAGAAAAAAATTGAATTCATCGAAATTGCATTCCATTAATTTTGCTACGTGATAATAATTGCATGTGTACATCTACAAAATTTTAATGATAAATCGTGCATTTATTTTTCTTTTATTCAACATATCGATTTTGTCGTATTACTACAACTTATTTGCTATTACATATCACAATTAATGAAAGTTATACAGGCAGACGTTTGTCGTATTAAATGCTAACCTGTTTTAAGAATGATAGTCTTTAATTACCGAGAAATCTTCCTTTTTTCATAGAAATGTAAAACTTCGTCTGAGATTTCCCACACTGTACCTCGTTCATATTAGACAATATCGCTTTTTCATATAAGAAACGTTTTTATCGATTCACTTCTTCCATAGACTGAGATAACACACACACAAAACAATTTTGTTTAAGTTAAGCATTTGCACTTGAAAGATCTGTCGTCAAGTACTTTTAATAAAAATTTGTTAATCGAACACATCTTCTTTGTTGTTATGATTCATTAGAAAGGTATTACACTTGACCCATATATTTAATTTTTTAGTACTGTAAATTTTTAATGTTATTATATCAACCTAAAGCCTAAACATATAAAAATAATAGAATCTGAAGCGAGCTAATGTATCAAAAAATTTTCTTTTATACGTTTTCAAGCAAGACACAATAGTCAACTCAAACACGCCTGAACATAAAAAGGTGTACTCGACTTTCTCTTTTCGATGAAATTATTGTCCATTTTTGGGATTTTTTCCCATAAAGCTGTCGCAGGGGCAAAGATGCAAATTAATGCTTTAAAAAAGATCAATCTATTATCATTCCATAGATGGTTTTGCGGTGGAGTTTATTCTTATGCACAAAAAACAACCACATGTATTTGCAACTACCACAATCGACTGTTTTGTGAACATTTCTCTATTATTTAAAAGTTTACAAATATCCCGAAGCTCCGTACCATAGTTTAAGTAAAACACATATATAAGATGCATAAAATCCTTGGTTCGGAACATGTGATTTAATCGGTATACCTAATTTTTTTATCGAAAACGTATAGATTGCGTTGAAATATAAAAGCTTCATTATGCTCAGCGCAACAATTTATATACACACAAATACATGCACAAATTTGTATAGAGCAAGATTTGTCCGAAACAAAAAAAGTGTCAATCAAGCCTTAACATTGTGATCACTAGTTGTGCTCTCTGTACTACTGTGAACGTTGAGGGGATGAATGCTTATATTGCACTGAGTTTGATAAATGATTTTGTTCCAGAATTCATACAGCCAAAGCAAAAATGTCTAAAAAAAAAAAATTTCAGAAACTATACAAATGCAAGATTCAAATCGCAATCAGCAAGGTTTGAAGGCTGAACTTCAACAACAGAAAACTAGGTAATAATGACGCAATTAATAAGAGGCAGATAACTGATCTTCCAAACTCGTGTGTCCACTCTAGTATATAAAACAATATATATAACATGAGTGCTTCGCATCATCTGTAACTGGAGCAGAAGTTGGAGCGTCGACGGACTAAACGTCTTCTGCTATGCATTCATCTTCCGCAATATAAAATATCTTCTAAAAGTAAAAATATTGAATGTAAAAAAAATGTTCAAAACCTTGTTGTAGGAATGACTTACATGTTGGGCATACCATTGCTAATCAACCCGTAAAATATCCTATGAATTCTACACGTGTATTTACTAAATGTATCAAAGGTAAACAGTTATGAATTATTTAAGCATAATTTGAAATCTTATTTATCGAATGTAGATTTACTGCAGAAATTTATAATGAGACACAATGAATCAGTTTAACACAAAACTTAAAGTTTCGGCATTGTTAACATATAAATATAAACTGAAACAGAAACTTATCTTTACACTAGATATCTGTTCACTTTTAACATTTGTTTAGTATTACTATTAAAAGCGGTGTACGGCATATGCCCATGAAACAATGTCAATCTATGTTCTCCTCTGAAGAAGGTAAATGAAACTCAATTAGCAAATAATCAATGTAATGTTCTTTATCACGATGTTCCAATGCTTGTCAATCATATGTAAATCAAGGTTTCCAAATTTTCTTTTCATATTTTTTTTATCACTTCTTGAATCGTATTCTTCTCTAAAAGTACAAATCCAGATCTTGAAAAGTATTTTTTATCAAGATCTTTTAAAATAACGTATTTCGTGTATTGATGTCAAGTGCACAACTGACGGCAAATTTTTCAGTCATATTTTCATGTTTTTTCTCTGAAAATGCAAATGCTGGTATGACACAAATCTTGTAAGAAGGAGTAGATGGAAAGCCTTATAGAAGAAAATTCAAATTAGTCATTCGACAACACGGTCGCCTAACCTTTAGAGTAATGATAGAAAGGACCCTCTGTAAAAAAGAAAATTCCGGTTCACATATATGATTTTCCTGAATTATGGGGGACAATATAGCATTTACTCAATGCTCTCTAATAACATGAAAACTTGGCGGAAAAAATGTAGGATACCAGGTTGTAGTTATTAAAACTCACTATCCTTTTACATAAGACTGATAAGTTTATGTCGAATGTCAACAATGGGGACACGTTGATATTCAATTTTGTGGGAATCACACTGTTTGGTTTATCTGACAGCAAAGACATACTTAGAATTAGAGTTACTTTAAATAATTACTGTAAATTCAGAAATTATTCCAATGTTTTTATCAATAAAAAAATGCGATAGAATCAGGTTCGCAATTATATAAAGTAGCGTTTATCATGTACATAATCTCAATGATGATTTTTGGTTCTTTCTTAATTGCATTAATTAGATATCGCATTTTGGCAGTGGTAAACAATTCGCAATAACGAGTGAAAGTATTACTTTACAGTAAGTGTGGCATTCCACTAAAGTCTCACTTTTTTGTTTCTATCAAATTTACAAACATCTATTACAGGTTATTATGTTTCTGATTGGTTAATGTTTAAATAATCCCCAAGGAAACTACAGGACCATATCTTATCAAACAGTTTAGGACAGATAATTGGGAACTTCCATTAAGCATTAAGTCACATAATGTTGTCAGCTGATATCATATTCGACAGCTATAATTCCTTATAGGTATCACATGAACACTACAAATAATCACGATTTTCATTTTTATTGATTTATTTGAGCTGCGTCGGATAGGAATCGACATTATACAGGTGTGCGTATACATGTTTAAGCCTTTGATTGATTTTAGAACATTCAAATACGAAATAAAAAATGAAGTTTGGTCTATCTGTAGACTTCCCATAGAGATTTTTCAACCTGAATTATGTATGTTAACATATTTGTATATATTCATTTGCATAAGGTCGATTTCTATCCGACACAGCTCGTTTGTAGTCTGAAACGCATTTATCTGTTATAATTAAAGGTCAGTCTTTTACGCATATATTTCCTTTATTTTCGATTTTGTGTAGTAAACTTGTGAGATAGAAACAATCATTATGTTAATAAGGTCGATTTTTTTTAATTTGAAATAATTTAAATTGATTTAATGTAGTAGAAATCCATACAAGGAGACTCACTTTGATAGGCCATCTATTTGTACTTGTTTTTCTTTCAGTTTGTTTTTAAGTACATCCATCTCATCTGTAAAAATGGGAACTGTCTTTACCTGCTCTTTCAGTCTGTACATAAAGGATATCAATAAACAAACATGTAATATCTGTCGTTATGCTTTTCACAGAATCAAATGAACTCAGATATGCTAGGAAAACTTTTCTATAGCGACGTCTTAATAGGAGGTTCGATAGTCAAAATAATACATGTACCTCATTACAAATTTCTGTCATTAAATACTTTCAGTCATAGGAAAATGCTGATGATAAAACACGTTCTCAAAAAAAAATATTCTGGAAAAAAAGTACATTCAACAACTCTAGATGCCTGAACAACAACAGCATTCATTAATTTATTAACCAAGCTAATATTCATTACGAATGCCTTTAATTTTCGACATATTGCTTTACAACTCTTAATTGTAATGACAAATTTAACGTATGTGTCATATGTATAGCATTCATTTATTTTAAGATGTCACCAAACTGATTTAATTATTATAGCCATTTGAATTGATATGAAACAAAACGCAAACAGAACGCACCTTTAACATTCCCTTTCATAAGCACATGAGTCTGTATCAATTCGATATGTTGATAATGAAGATGCCAAAGGGACTATCAAACACGAGATGATTTTTGGTTTGTAAATTGTCCCTTTTTAGATGATGACGTTCCCTTGGCACCATCCTATGGTGTTTATATATCTCAACTAGTTCGATTCGCTCGTGTATGTTACAACATATTTGATGTTAACGAAAGAAATCTCTGTATTACAGAAACATTATTACACCAGGGTTTTCGATATCACAAACTAATCAAAACATTTACTAAATGTTATCGTCGGTACAAGGACTTCATTCGTAATATAATTCAAGGTGCAGACATCTTTTACGTTCAGGTATTTCACATCCTATCTTTTATGATAATATTCTATACAAAGCACAAAATGTCGTCACTCAAAAGCTAACCAATCCTTATACCAGACTTTTTTGAGAGGGATATAGATGTAGTCACGATACTGTTGTCAGGTCATTAAAGATGGCATTTATTGGAATTAATATTGATTCACTAATAGGGTCTTTGCATCGGAAAAAAACACAGTTATTCTAAAACCAGTTGTTTTCTCGTATATTTTATGATGGTATGATACTAAACTCCTAACGGAATGGATTGTGTTGATTTTGATATGATGAGGACAATCATTTTAACTAAGGTCTTGAGCTGGCATGTCAGTAACTACTAGTAGTCCTTTGTTAATTTATGCTAATTATTGTCATTTTGCTTAGTTTCTTCTATTACCTATTCTAACATCGGACTCGGACTTCTTTTGTCAGGACACTCTAGCATTTGTTAGACTTGTATGGTTTTTAAATTTTTGTTCATTTATATGTTTCAGAGTTTAGTGTGACGTCCGTTAGCTGAACTAGTATACATTATTGTTTAGGGCCAGCTGATGCCCGCCTCGGAGTTCGGGATTTTCTCGCTGTGTTGAAGACCCATTGGTGGCCTTTGGTTGTTTTCTGCTTTTTGGTCTGGTTGTTGTCTCTTTTACGCAGTCCCCGTTTCCATGTACAATTTTATTTTACCATTATAGGACACAAACTGTATTTGCCATGACAAAAATAAAACCAAAAAACGGCAAAACGACAAACAATAGAAAACAAAAAGAAACACATAAAAACAAAGACTGAGCTACATGAACCCCACAAAATACATGGAGTGATCTCAAGTGTTTTGGAACGGTAAGAATATTTTTCTCCACATGGGACACCCGATGTGTTGCTCGTGTAAGTATAAACCAGGTGATAATTCAAATATGGAAGGTCACATTTGAGGAAAAGAGAATGTCAGTGTGGTTACAGTTAGAACTGTTTGTAGGTGAAACAAATATTCCATAACGGTTAACCAACTCTAAAATTGATTGGCAAAAATGTTTCTCTGAATGGATAAAACTACAATGCTAAAACATAATTTTCAATATTATTAAGCTTTGAGACAGGAAGTTTTTGAGAAAAGCAAATGAGTGGAGATACACTTGATTTATGAGGACTGATGTACTTTCACTAGTAGCGAGATTTCAGTCTGAAACGGTCATTTTGGTCAGATTAAGTCTTATTCGACTTAATTTACCGCGAGAGAAAAACGTCAAGACTTTTCCAAACTTTCAGACGCAGTTCCGATCGATACTCCCATCAGCTAATTCAGTCCGTTAAGACATGTCAAGATTAAGAAGATGGAGTGTTCTAGCGAGCGATTAAGATCTGTTATGACGGTTTCAGACGAAATCAGACCATGGATACAAAATTACGTTAAGATGTTGTCAGACGTGTTCAGTCGTGTTCAGTCGTGTTCAGATTTTAATAATTTTGATACAAAACGGGTGAAACTTACCCGGTATGTATCAGGGGTTGCTCCCCTTTAAAAATAAAATCAAAAACAAAAAGATGACGTTCTTTTATCTCTGAGTCATGTTTCTAAAATCTATTTCGTTAAGTATCCTCTTATCCTTAAATCTTTTTCTTTCTACGTAGATCTAATTGTTAAATATTTTTTTTGTAATAAAATAAGTTTACTGGTTCTTGTTCAACGTGATACGGTTTCAAAAGTGAAATGAATATATCTGTATATAAAAGGTCAATATTAAATTGCAGGATAAAAACATTATTCGTACATTGAAGGAAGATATAAAATGTAATATTTATCAATATAAAAGTCGCTACGGAAACGGAGAAAAACCTCGCTTTTCTTAAAGCTCGTCAAATAAATTTTATAGTTACATACACTGTACAAATATTTTATATATGAAATTACATGTTTGAAAAATATCAGTTAAAAATTTATGGAAGGTCTTTTAGAAATATATTTTTTTATATATCCGATTTGACATTGAAACCGGAAAGAAAAAGAAAAAAAAAATCAATATGGTAATACCTTAAGATTAATTAAAACGGTTTAATTTAGTCGAAATCCAGCCATGGGGACTTACTTTGATAGGTTATCTACTTGTTCTTGTTGTTCTTTCAGTTTGTCTTTCAGTGCACTATTCTCGGATGTAAGATTGGTAACTTTTTTTTCCTGCTCTTTCAGTCTGTACATAAAAGATACATGTATCAATAAAGAAGTATGTTATATTTGTCGTTATGCTTGTCATAAAAGGTACTAGTCAGGATTTTATCTCCTGTTAGTAATCTTGGTCATTAGTGGAGTTTTTTGAGATCATAGGACAAGTCTAAAGGAGAATCCCTTCTGTGATTATTTTTGAAAGATTGTAAAGCAAAACGTTCAAAATGCCAACTTCTTTTAACTTTTTTGAGCTTCTGCATAAATTTATAAAATTTTGAGCTCTTTCATATCTTTTTAAATTGCTCTTTCGTGGAGCAGGATCATATTACACTCAAAGAGTATCTGATATTACCTTTAGTTTTGTTTAAAAATTGTTTGAGTTGCTTTTGCGTTTGTTTTCACTGGTGTTCTTTGTCCATTTTTATGTTAAAATGCCAACATTTTTTTGACCGGTATCATGTTTGTCTTTTCTTTCTCATGAAACCTTGTTTAATTTCAAAGTTTCACATTCGGTCAAGAATATGGTTAGACAATTACTTATGTTGATTGGTACGATTCAATTCATAAGGTTTCACAGAAAAGATCAAAACCAACAATGTTACAAATATACAAAAGATCATCTCATGTAAATAACTTTATCACAAAAAAGTAAATCTTGACGGGTTCAAATGCAATTATTACATGCACATTAGAAAGATACAACAGTTGAAAGAAGTTCTAAGGGACTCAAGGTAATTATTATATAATTATAAAGATAGTACTCCAATGTTCGCAGTCACTACGATGGCCGTCCATACGTATGTGAAATGGCTGATCTGAATCTCCAACCTACTGTTTACCACAATCACATTCATATTGTAGAAGATACACAGTATTTGTGGTCTTCCAAGTGTCAATGTAAAATAAGATGAATTTCGTACCAGTTGAATGACTGTTAAAAGTATTCAGTATTCAGTATAACAAGTCAGACATTGTTTGTTCTTTCAACCCTTGCAACAGCCTGCTGACAAAAAGCCTGGTTTAGAGGATAAATTATCTCTCACCAGCAAGTTAGAGAATAATTTTCTATTTTTTTCATTTGTGATTTTGTAAATTATTTGTAAAAGAGTAATGCCTTCTATGCTTGGTATATACAAGCTTGTCAAATTTTGTTGGATGATGCTGAATCATTCTAATAACCAAACGTAAACAACATAGGTGTTACACAAAAGCATATATTTAGTCATTGTTTCAGTAACTACTAGGTTAAAATGCACACATGACTTCCCATACATCTGTGAGAGTTATCTGCAATACCCCAGGTTTACCTATTGAAACAATCAATATACAATAATTGATGATATAGTCATTTGACATAAACAGGTATATAACATGTTTAACAGCCATATGGTTTATGATTTATTGATGTTTTAGGATAAGACTTGAGATATTTACTAATTTGCTAAATTTTGATACATTTTCACCTGACACAACTCTTAAACTCATCAACATATTTCTAACTAAATTAACACGCTGGCTGCTACCAGTAAAGTAAGATATGTTGGTGCACCTATGATCGCCTCCTGTTTTTTAGTAGGGCTCCTATTTTAAAGTACTTGGTCGATTGTTGTTTGTATTCCATCGATTTTCTGTTTGGTCATTGTGTTTATCTTCGACTGGTGATTGTTATTGTTTCCTTTGTTTCCTTCGCCTATTTTTCACCTGTTTTTGTGAAAACTTTTTATGATGGGGACATTCTTGAAACATTGTAAATAGGATACCATTCCTTTCTTAATCAAACATATTTCAGCCAATTACCGTTATTCAATGTACTTTATGCTACGAAAAAGAGTTGGCATTGCTTACTTTAATCTTGTGTTACAATTAATCGCTTTTCATATTTTTAATTCGTTCAAAAAGGAAACGAAAAACCTGGTTCACACATAACTATTACTTACTTTGACAATTCTCTCTGTTTTCCTTCTGTTCTTTCTTTCTTAAAATTCTCGTTTTCTTCAGACAGTTCGTTTACTTTTTTCTCCTTTTCTTCTAATTGTCTAGATAACCTAATCGTATAAATTAAAGATAGAAAGTTGAATTTATTCTACATGAATCCAACAAATAGCAATCAACTCAAAATATTTTTACAAAATGAATAACAATCAGATAGATATAGGGGAAAGTATTATAGAAACTACGAATACACACATGTCCATGCTTGTTTCCTCACTGACCAATTAATAAAGATTTTATATCATGTTTAAACAGTGGACATACTCAGATTGATGTATTTATTGATTAGTATGATCGGTTTGTCGTTGTTTCACTCTTACCGTTCCATAATGATGGGATTGATTATTAGAAAATTGTAATGTTGTGGTGTCCGAATAAGAAATGGAGATATCTTTTTCAACGGGATTGTTTTTCTAATGGAATTCTATAGGACTACAAACAGATTAAGTTCGATTGACGTCGTTTTAATTTTTAGCGTTCTAGAAATATGGTACTTGATTTGAAGAAAAACATTTTTTGTATGTTTCTGTGAAACTATTGGAGAACCCCTGTATAAAATTGTTTTAAATTTCAAGAGAATGTCTGGGACAACTACAGACATTTAAAGTTCGATTTCTGTTGCTTTCATTTATACCGTTACAGAGATTCTGGTACTTAAATGTTGGACAAAAAAGGTTTTCTGCATAATAAATGAATAACCACTTTCCAAATCAATTGACATTTTAATGGAATGTTTTCGACCACTTAACACATATTTATTTTGATTTTCGTCGTTTCCCCTATACCGTTCTAGAGTTATGGTTCTTGATTATTAAAAAAAATACAAAACTTTGTAGTCTCTGGATGATAATTAAAGAACAAAATTGTCTAATTGATTGAAATTTTGATTGCGTGATTTTGACCCCTAAACAGATGCATTTTACCAAAAGTTTTAAAGAGGATTAAACCAGAGTTTTACCCATTAAAATATATCAAAACACTTGTTCAATCATTTTGAACTATGGAAAAATTTTAATAACATCGTATAAGATTTCACAATTTGCTGCTAAAGAAAAAGGGGGGATCTCCTACTTGCTGCGAGCGGGGACATATGTGATCATTAAATCACCTCATTAGTTATTTATGAAATAACATTGCCTTTTTTAACATAAATTTCAGTTTAACATTTATGGTCGTCTTTAAGAAATATGTTCTCTTTACTTCCGATTTGATGTTGAAACCTTGAAAGGCTGAAAAAACGATAATTCTGGTATAACGAATGGTCACTTATTATACGATTAATTAAAATAGTTTCATTTGGTCAAAATCCAGCCATGGTGACGTACTTTGATAGGTCATCTTTTTGTTCTTGTTTTCCTTTTAGTTCTCCTTTAAGTACAGCTACCTCGTCTGTAAGACAGGCAACGGTCTTTTCCTGTTCTTTCAGCCTGTACATAAAAGATATAAAAAAAACGTTATGTTATACTTGTCGTTATGCTTGTCATACAAAGTTCAATAGTCAGGATTGTATCTCCAGTTAATAATAGTAGTCATTGGTGAATTCTTAAGATCATAGGACAAGTCTAATGGAGAATCCCTTCTGTGAGTTTTTTTGAAAAGATCGTAAAGAAAGATGTTCAAAATGCCAGCTTTTGAAAAAAAATTTAAGCTTCTGAATGAAGTTATAAAATGTTGAGCTCTTTCATACTTTTTTAAATTGCTCTTTTGTGGAGCAGGATTAACTCACACTTCCAGAGTATCTGATTGTTTAAACGTTGTTTGAGTTGCTTTTGCTTTTGTTTTCACTGGTGTTTTTTTTTATTATTTTAATGTTAAAATGCCAACATTGTTTTGACTGGTATCATGTTTGTATTTCCTTTCTCATGAAACCTTGTTGAATTTCAAAGTTTCACATTCGGACAAGAATATGATTAGACAATTCCTTATGTCGATTGGTACGATTCAATTCATAAGGTTTCACAGAAAAGAGCGAAACGAACAATTTTACAAATATGCAAGAGATCATCTCATTTATATAACTTTATCGCAAAAAAGTAAATGTTGACGGTAATAAATGCATATATTACATACAAATAAGAAAGATACTGTTGAAAGAAGTTCCAAGCGACTCAAGGTAATTATTATATAAGTATATACATAGTACTGCAATGTTCGTAGTCACTACGATGGCGGTCCATACGTATGTGAAATGGCTGATCTGAATCCCGAACCTACTGTTTACAACAATTACATTTGTATTGTAGAAGATGCACAGTATTTGTGGTCTTCAAAGTGTCAATGTAAAATATGATAAATTTCGTACCAGTTGAATGACTGTTAAAATTAAACAGTATTTGCAGTACAGTAAGTTGAGGTTACAGTTAAAGCATGTGTATTTTCTGATATAATTTTGAAGGGTAAACAGAAATCATACATACAGCCAAAAAAAAGGGGAATAGTTGTTCATTCAGATAGAATATCTGATGTTTACAGGATTGTAATGAAATACTAGCATATAATTACTGTGTAAGAAGTTTTTTCAAAATAAAAATATGAATATTTAAATATAATTTTGTAAAAAAAAAAAAAAAAAAAAATCTTATTCAAGTGTTGAAAAAGGGATGAGGGACTATTAAGGAAACCTAGGCCTCAAAAAGCTGATTGTTTAATATTGACCATACAATCCATTTCTTGAGGTTAATATATGTAACCTAAGTTTGTATCAGAAAGTCGAAACATAATATATTACATGTATTAAGAAAAATATTTTTTTCAAATCAAAAATAGAAAGAGGAGCTGATCACTGTTGTCTTATGGTCCTCAAAAAAATATATCTATATATATATATATATATATATATATATATATTGAGAAATAAGTAGTACACTTGGTAATTAAAAAGAAATAACTTTTAATCTGAAAATAATTTGGTCAAGGTAATTAATACAGTCTATAGTAACCACTCCTATTGAATTAGTTGCTTTTTATGAGCACTGATATTTAACATGTTTAAAGTGCATCTGTTACTGTTCCTATTATTCGGCCACTGACATCGTTAATTAGGGGTCTAAGGCCAAGAACAGTACTCACAAAATATGTTTTACACCCCCTGAACAAGTCTGTTATTGGATTAAAATCGAGTCATTTAATTGCAACCACTGCTCAAGTTACACATTTAAGTAAATACAACTTTTTGAAATTTAAACAAAACTGACAGTTTACTATTTCTGCATTCATAACGTGTACCCTGTATATTCATTTACCTCTGTATTCGAACTTCAGACAGATTTAATAGCATTCCATAGCAGTTATTGGCAGTTTTGAAAACCATATTAGGATGTACAGCTTAGCAGTTTGTATGAATATTCATTATTGACAGCTGTGATTATAGCTGTTCTCATGAATATTCAGAGAAGAAAGTAGTTTTGGGGTATCTCATTTAAGTTGTTTGTTAAAAATAACTGCTAAATAACTATAAGGCTGAGGAAACTGCTTAGAAAATGCTATTGAAATGCCTATATGCAAATTAACCATTGCCTTGAATTTGGCAACTGTGAATGCTAATGAAGTGCAAAAGAACAGCTGTCAAGTAAGAACTGTGAATGATTATAACTGCTCAAGAACTGCTGTCCTCTTTGACTTGGGCAATCATTTTGACATATGGCAAAATTATAATAACATCGTATAAGATTTGACAATTTGCTGCTAAAGAAAAAAAGTGGTGATCTCGCACTTGCTGCGAGCATGGACATATGTGATCATTGTATCACCTCATTAGTTATTTATGAAATAACATTGCCTCTTTAAAACATGAATTTCAGTTTAACATTTATGGTCGTCTTTAAGAAATATGTTCTCTTTACTTCCGATTTGGTGTTGAAACCTTGAAAGCCAGAAAGAAACCAATAATTCTGGTATAACGAATGATCACTTATTTTACGATTAATTAAAACAGTTTCATTTGGTCAAAATCCAGCCATGGAGACGTACTTTGATAGGTCATCTATTTGTTCTTGTTTTCCTTTCAGTTTTCCTTTAAGTAGAGCTATCTCGTCTGTAAGACAGGCAACGGTCTTTTCCTGTTCTTTCAGTCTGTACATAAAAGATATAAAAAAAAAACAAATATGTTATACTTGTCGTTATGCTTGTCATAAAAAGTTCAATAGTCAGGATGTTATCTCCAGTTACTAATATTAGTCATTGTTGAATTCTTAAGATCATAGGACAAGTCTGATAGAGAATTACTTCTGTGACTATTTTTGAAAAGATCGTAAAGGAAGATGTTCAAAATGCCAGCTTTTAAAAAAAATATTGAAGCTTCTGCATGAAATTATAAAATGTTGAGCTCTTTCATACCTTTTTAAATTGCTCTTTCGTAGAGCAGAATCATCTAACACTTCCAGAGTATCTGAAATTACCCTTGGTTTTGTTTAAACGTTGTTTGAGTTGCTTTTGCTTTTGTTTTCAATGGTGTTGTTTGTCCATTTTTATGTTAAAATGCCAACATTGATTTGACCGGTATCATGTTTGTATTTCCTTTCTCATGAAACCTTGTTTAATTTCAAAGTTTCACATTCGGACAAGAATATGATTAGACAATTTCTTATGTCGATTGGTACGATTTAATTCATAAGGTTTCACAGAAAAGAACGAAACCAAGAATTTTACAAATATCCAAGAGATCATCTCATTTATATAACTTTATCGCAAAAAATAAACCTTGACGGATAAACATGCATGTATCACATGCACATAAGAAAGATACAACTGTTGAAAGAAGTTCTACGCCACTCAAGGTAATTATTATATAAGTATATAAATAGTACTGCAATTTTCGTAGTCACTTCGATGGCTACCATACGTATGCGAAATGGCTGATCTGAATCTCCAACCTACTGTTTACAATAATTACATTTGTATTGTAGAAGGTGCACAGTATTGGTGGTCTTCAAAGTGTCAATGTTAAATATAATGAATTCCGTACCAGTTGAATGATTGTTAACAGTTAACAGTATTTGCAGTACAGTAAGTTGAGGTTACAGTTAATGCATGTGTGTTTTCTGACATAATTTTGAAGGGAAAACAGAAATCATACAGACAGCCAAAAGAAGGGGGATAGTTGTTTATTCACATAGAATTTCTGATGTTGACAGTATTTTAATGAAATACTAGCATATAATTACTGTGCAAAAAGTTATTTAAAATAAAAATATGAATATTTGAATATAATGTAGTAAAAAAAAAAAATTTATTCAACTTCCGATTTGGTTTTGAAACCTTGAAAGCCAGGAAAAAAACCCAATATTTCTGGTATTACGGAATGTTCACTTAATTTACGATTAATTAAAATAGTTTCATTTGATCAAAATCCAGCCATGGAGACGTACTTTGATAGGTCATCTATTTGTTCTTGTTTCACTATCAGTTCTCCTTTAAGTACATCTATATCGTCTGTAAGACTGGTAACAGTCTTTTCCTGTTCTTTCAGTCTGTACATAAAAGATATAAAAAAAAAATATGTTATACTTGTGGTTATGCTTTTCATAAAAAGTTCAATAGTCAGGATTTTATCTCCTGTTATTAATCTTGGTCATCGGTGGAGTCTGTAGATCATAGGACAAGTCTAATGGAGAATCCCTTCTGTGATTATTTTTGAAAAGATCGTAAAGTAAAATGTTCAAAAATGCCAGCTTCTTTTCATTTTGTTAAGCTTGTGCATGAAATTATAAAATTTTGAGCTCTTTTATACTTTTTAAAATTTGCTCTTTCGTTGAGCAGGATCATTTAACACTTCCAGATTATCAGATATTACCCTTAGTTTTGTTTAACAGTTGTTTGAGTTGCTTTTGCTTTTGTTTTCACTGGTGTTGTTTTTTCGTTTTTATGTTAAAATGCCAACATTGTTTTGACCGGTATCATGTTTGTCTTTCCTTTCTCATGAAACCTTGTTTAATTTCAAAGTTTCACATTCTGGCAAGAATATGGTTTGACAATTCCTTATGTCGATTGGTACGATTCAATTCATAAGGTTTCACCGAAAAAAAACGAAACCAACAATGTTACAAATATACAAGAGATCATCTCATTTATATAACTTTATCGCAAAAAAGTTAATTTTGACTGGTTGAAATGAAATTATTACATGCATATAAGAACGATAAAACATGTACAACTGTTGAAACTAGTTATAAGCGACTCAAGATACTTATTATGTAAGTATATAGATAGTACTCCAATGTTCGTAGTCACAACGATGGCCGTCAATACGTATATGAAATGCCAGATCTGAATCTCCAACCTGCTGTTTCCCAAAATTACATTTGTATTGTAGAAGAAAATTAGTAGCTGTGGTCTCCCAAGTGTCAATGTAAAATATGATGAATTTCGTACCTGTTGAATGACTGTTAAAAGTATTGAGTATTTGCTAACAAGTCAGACATCGTTTGTTCCTTCAAACCTTGAAACAGCCTGCTGACGACGAGCCTGGCTAAGAGGATAAATCATCTCTCACCAGCAAGGTAGAAAATAATTTTTTACCTTTTTCATCTTGTGATTTTGTAAATTATTTGTAAAAGGGTAATGTCTTCAAAGCTTGTCAATTTTTTTTCGGATGATGCTGAATCATTCTAATAATCAAACGTAAACAAAATAGTTGTAACACAAAAGCATTTATTCAGTCGTTGTTTCAATAACTTCTAGGTTAAAATGCACACATGACTTCCCGTACATTTGTGAGAGTTTACTGCCATACTCCAGGTTTATCCTTTTAAACAAGCAACCAACAATAATTTATGATATTATCATTTGACATAAACAGGTGTATAACATATGGTTTATATTTTAGGATAAGACATGAGATATTACTAAATTAAATTTGGTAAATTTTGATTCATTTCCAGCTGACACAACACGTAAACTCATAAACATATTTCTAACAAAAGTAACAAGACCGCCGATGTGTTGTTGTGCTGTGGTCATTTTTTGTATTCTTTTGTTTCATTTTAGCGTATGTGCTTTGTCTATATGCCATTTTGTTTTATTTTGATGAACTATTTGTTTGTTTTATAGTGATTGAGATTATAATACAATGTTGACAGCTGTACCCCTATTTTTGACATTTTCACCTTTTATGTCTGTTTATTCACACATTGTTGTCAATATGATAGAATTTTATGCGACTGTTATACAAGTGAAAAGTTTGACTAGCTTTAAAACCAGGTTTAACCCACCTTTCTCTACGTAAGAAAATACCTTTACCAAGTCAGGAATATGACAGTTGTCTTTTTTTTTATTCGTTTGGTGTGTTAAAACTTTTGATTTTGCCAATTGTTAAGGGACCTTCCTTTTTTAATTTTCCTTGGAGTTCGGTATTTTTGTTGTTTAACTTGTTACCAGTTAAGTAGGATATGTTGATGCACCTATGGTTGCCTCCTGTTTTTTGGTGGGCTCCTAATTTGCAGTACTTGGTGGATTGTTGTTTGTGTTACATCGATTTTCTGTTTGTTCATTGTGTTTATCTTCGACTGGTGATTGTTATTGTACCCTTTGTATACCGCCCATTTTTCACCTGTTTTTGTGAAAACTTTTTATGATGCAGACATTCTTAAAATGATATCATTCCTTTCTAAATCAAACTTATTTCAGCTAAGTACCGTTATTCAATGTACTTCATGTTGAGAAAAAGAGTTGACATTGCTTACATTAACCTTATGTTACATTTAATCGCTTTTCATATTTTTAGTTCGTTCAAAAAGGAAACGAAAAACCTGGTACATACATAGCTAATACCTACTTTGACAATTCTTCTTGTTTTTCTTCTTGTCTTTCTTTCATCAAATTATCGTTTTGTTCCGACAGTTCGTTTACTTTTTTCTCCTTTTCTTTTAATTGTCCAGATAATCTAATCGTATAAATTAAAGATAGAAAGTTGATTTTTTTTTACGTGAAAGAAATGCAAATCAAACAAATAGCAATCGAAAATATTTTTTACAAAATAAATAACAATCAAAATAGATATGGAGGAAAATATTATTTATCACACATTTTGTACTAATATGTACGTTTTTGCTGGCCAATAATAGCCGTGGGTAAAGGTTGGTTATTTGCCTTCTGGGCCAATATCGATATTAGCCCTCGAAATCCATATCGAGCCCCCAAATTTGACTTCCGGTAACCTGTCAATCAAAATCTATTTGTAAACAAGATGTCACCTGAAGCAGCTAGACGATCAGGAGAGGTTTTTCCCAGTATCAAATGACGATTCAAGTAAATTCATACAAGAAATGAGAAATGAGAACACAATGAAACAAACAATGAAGTCTGTAAAACAATAGAAAGTTATGAATCTGCTGTAGCAGAAAAAAATGTAAAAATCAACAGCGGAAAAAGTTATTTGTCCGCCATTACTTGACATTACAAAAGTTCCGATAAAAGTTTGACGTCATAATAGAAAATATATGGCACCACAATGGAAAAGTGATTGTTGTATGACATCGAAAGTTCAAGCGGAACAGATTCTCGGGTCAAGCGGAACAGATTCTCGGGTCAAGCGGAACAAATTTCATTTATAGCGTTGTAGATATATTGTACTTGATTGTTCGAGAAACATCTGTTTTTTTTTTTTGTTTCTGTAAAATTATTGGAGAACCCCTTGATAAAATTGTTTTAAATTTCAAAAGAATGTTTAGGACAACTAAAGACAGTTAAAGCTCGATTTTTGTTGCTTTTATTTATACCGTTACATAGTTTCTGGTACTTAATTGTTTGACAATAAATGTTTTCTGCATAATAAATGGATCACCATTTTTCAAATTGTTTGAAATTTTAATGGAATATTTCGACCACTTAACACATATTTAGTTTGATTTTCGCCGTTTCCCCTTTACCGTTCCAGAGTTATTGTTCTTGGTTACTGGAAAAATTCAAAATTTAGTAATCTCTGGATGACAAATAAAGAACATCATTTCAGATTTGATTGAAATTTTAATTGAGTGTTTTTGACTCCAAAACAGATACATTTTCCCAATAACTTAAAAGAGGATTAAACCAAAGTTTTAACCCTTAACTATATTTCAAAACACTTGTTTAATCATTTTGAACTATGGTAAAATTATAATAACATCGTATAAGATTTCTCAATATGCTGCTAAGGAAAAAAAATGGTGATCTTGCAGTTGCTGCGGACGGGGGTATATGTGATCATTTACTCACCTCATTATTTATTGATAAAATAACATTGCCGTTTTAGAACACGAATTTCAGTTAAAAATTTATGGTCGTCTTAAAGAAATACGTTTTATTTTTTTATTACCGATTTGGTGTTGATCTTTGATGTTATATTGGCGAGGCAAATATATTCCCTTGATATATATACATAAGATTGGTTATAAGTTTTATTCAAATATAAACTATATACATGTTTACAGTAAAGTGTAAACCACAAAAGTGACGATATCTTGGAAACAGTTCTCATATAAAGATAACCTAGATAGTAACAGTTTAGTATCTGATACTTGATAGTTAACATATGCACTCTAGTGATTTCCCAGACTACAGAGTTACATATAGTTCATTGACTTAATATTACATCTCCCCTTTTCAGCTTATGAGAAAATATAGCAACTAATAAACTTTATCATGAAAGGGACAGCTCATCTGTGTTTACAAATCTAACCTATCTGGAGGTTTTGATATTCTCCGGTACTTGTATGCATACAACTCAGATTTATCAGATTAATCTGTTGTGTTATCTTTCAGTTCATTATTGTGAATTGGTATTTCATCGGGGATTGTTTCAAGTATTTTTAGCAATTTTAGTATCAGGCTTTTCAGGCAAATTGGCAAAGTGTCGCCTCTGTCAGATTCAATTATAAAGAACGCGGTTCAATTGATTCCGCTTTGATTGTTCCCTGTTTCCTTTGATCTGTAACCCAAACGCGATCGCTTGTTTTTACTTTGGAAAATTGTCTCACTCGGTGTCGTCTGTCATAATACTGTTTTTTTGTTTCAATTTATATTCATCTTCCTTTTTCCACAACTCGCGAATGTTTTGCAATTTAGGTGCGATGTTTTTCGGAGTAACTGGGACTAATGTTCTTAGCTTACGCCCCATCAAAAGGTCTGGCCGCCTGTAACCATTTGAAAGCGGTGCTGTAAGAAAGCAAGGAATTATATTCGTCGTACGACTATTTATGCATATTTTTAATAGTTTGAACGCTACGTTCAGCTAGTACGTTTGACTGCGCAAATCTTGGACTACTAATCACGTGTCGAAACCCGTACGACTGGGCGAATTAGTCGAATGTTAATGAATTGTATTGAGGTCCACTGTCCGAGATAAAAGTTTTTGGTATTCCGTGTCTTGCAATGATTGACGACGGACTGATAACTTGTGCTAGACAATTTTGCTATCTCGATGTATCTCGAAAAAATAATCAACAACTAATAAGTACGTCTGCCCATTTAGTTTAAACAATCCAGATGCTAGTTTTTGTCATGATCGTTTAGGAAATTCGACTGCAATAGCGGTTCTGCATGATCATTAGCATTGTCGATACATTTTTGACATCTTTTGGCCATGTTTTCTATTATTGTACTCATACCAAGCCACCACACCGAGAACTTGGCTAGTTCTCGACATATAACAATGCCTTGGTGACCAACATGAAGTCGTTCTAATATTTCATCTTGTAACGACTGTGGGATAACTAACCTATAGGCTTTTAATAACAAATTTCCAACGATAGTGAACTCTCCCAGCAGACTCTAACACGGTTTCGAGCTTTCATTTAAACTAGATTTTTTTGGCCACCCTTCTTTGCAATATAACATAAGAGTCTTGCATATTTCATCTTTTACGCACTCGTCCCTAATGTTTAGAAGTCCCGAATTTATTGGACTGGGATAAGATGTTTGCCGGTGATCTAGATAATGCATCTGCGATATTTAATTCCTTACCTGGTACGTGCTCAATTGTGAAATAGAACCCCAAAAGGCGCATTCGGAACCTTTGTATTCGTGGTGGAAGTTCTGCAATACCTTTACTACTGAGTACCGGTACGAGCGGCTAATGCTCAGTTTCGATATTGAACTTCCTACCTATCAAATAATTACTGAACTTTTCACACGCCCAGGTCAAAGCTATCGATTCTTTTTCTATTTGCGCGTAACGCTGCCCTGTATCTGACATAGAGAGCAAAGCATCCGCAACATGCTTTAATCCAAACGACGCCGCATCAGCTGATACTACAGTGTCGTCCTTATTTGGATCATAATGCCCAAGCGTTCCGGACGAAGCTAGCTCATTCTTTATCTTGGTAAACGCGGTTTCTTGTACTCCTGATATATCAGTTGGCTTTTCCATCTCGGCAATAGGCTTAGCTTTCTCTGAGTCTACCCTACCACCCGAAGCGTCGACGATTTGACCAAGGAATTTTACTGACGGTTTTGAAAATTCACACTTTTCGTTCAGTATGATACCGGCTTTTCCGATCGCTTATGGAACTTTATTTAGGCTCTTGTCGTGCTCCTCCTGTGAGGCACCAAACACAAGAACGTCGTTCATATGGCACAATACGCCTGGATACCCCTCTACTGTCTCGGACATACGTTTTTAAAAGAATTCACTTGCAGAGTTTATTCCGAATGGTAATCGATTGCAACAGTACCTACCGAAAGGTGTAATAAATGTTGTTAGCGGGCGAGACTCTGCTGCTAGGTTAGTTTGCTAAAACAATGAACTTGCATCCAATTTGGTAAACAATCTTGCATTTGCAAGCTTTGCAAGCGACTCTTCTACAGCTGGAAGCGGATAATTTTCACGCTTGACCGATTCGTTCAATTTTGTAAAATCGATACACATGTGCACGTCACCGGTTGGTTAAGACACAACAACCATGCCAGCGCACCACCATGTTCATCGACTTTTGAGATAACTCCTAGCTTTTCCATTCTTGTCAACTCAGCTTTTACCTTATCCATCAAAGGTAACAGTACTCTGCGCGGTGTTGACAAAGCGAACGGTTTCGCATCTGGACCTAGCACAATTGTAGATGTCCATTTCGTTTTCCCTAAACTTTTAAATATCTTAGGGTATTTACCACGATAGTAGTTTTTAGCTTCGGTACTCGCGTTGACAGACGAAACATTTACCTTATCAATAATATCTAAAGCCTGAATAGCTGGTCTACCTAATAATGGCTTGCTTAATCCCTTAACACCTTAATCAAACAAACAAAAAAACAACAACAAAAAACCCGATAGTTCTGGTATTACGAATGATCACTTGAATTATGATCAATTAAAACGGTTTCATTTAGTCAAAATCCAGCCATGGAGACGTACTTTGACAGGTCATCTATTTGTTCTTGTTTTACTATCAGTTCTCCTTTAAGTTCACCTATCTCGTCTGTAAGACTAGCAACGCAGGTAGGTTAATGCAGGATTTGAAGTAATGATAAAACAGTAAATGTCTACTTAATAAGTTTTGTTAAGATGTCTGATGATTCTTCATATATATCTGATCTAAATTATGCCTCATAATTTATTTTGAAATATTAAATCCTGCTACACTATTTTTTTCAATACATCCAAATTACATTCAAATCTTAAAAATGTTTCTGTCATTCATTTCTAGAATCAAATTAGTTGTTTGTTCCTTGTTTGATATCCATTTGTTGCAATACTAAACATTGTTTGACTTCAATGTTCAATGTTTTTCAACTGGTTTACTATCACTTTTTAGCATGCCATACATCAGCTCAATACACTGTTATCTTTAGCTATCAGTCTGTATTGACATCTTAGTAATAATTGTCACACAAATTCATAAACATTTTATTTTTCATAGTTTTTATATCATCACAACAATATGTTTTATCTGACTATTTCCTTTTGTATGTTAATCACTACAAGAAACAAGTATTTTCCTCTGATTCATTATTTTTATTTTCTGTCATCTTTGTTCCAGAATCAATGTATAAATTGTTCAACTTTTTGATATTCATTTGTTGTCATGCTGACAATTCCTGTATTCCTCAGTTTTTATTTTAATTCACATGTGACATATCATGAATCGTCTATTAATCAGTCTGCTAATATATTTCAATAATAATTCTCACATATATTTTTTAACATGTCTTTTCATGCATAGATCCAAAAATCATCTCTGAAGTTTTTATACGATACATAATTTCCTTGTGTTGCATTTTCAAAATAAAGGAAGAGCACAGTCTTTTTTGTTGATTATTTACTTTTAGTTATCTTGTGTGGTATAACACTATTGCTTCCAAGTCATCAAAATACTGAAAATAGAATTGTAAACATTATTATTGGCAATTTATAAATCATTGGGATAATTACTATCTGCATAATATTATGAAGATTGAGAAATCAGGGAGGTCTAGCCAACACCCTGTGCACTTTGACCTGTTTTTTGACGATTTTTAGCCGAAAAGTGACAATTTAAGCCCTCTGTAGGAATCGAAGATGGCATTATTTTGGGGAATACTTTTAATAAGATCTGTATACATACATAATCTAAACGATCATTGCATTTTAAGGACATTAAAAGACCAGGGGGGTCTCACCGTCATTTAAGCGGTCTCCGGTAGGTTATACTATATAATTTGAATATCAAATTGGCACTTTGAGCCCTCCGTTAACATAGAAGACAAGAAGTTTACCAAAATTGATTTTGGTCTCGTTTGTATCTTTATAATAACTTACTATCTGCATAATATTGGGAAGATTGAGAGATCAGGGGGGTCCCACCATCGCCCTGTGGCCTTTGTCCTGAGTTTTCGACAATTTTTAGCTGAAAAGTGACAATGTAAGCCCTCCGTAGATATTGAAGATGGCATTATTCTGGGAAATCCTTTTGATACCATCTTTATATATACATAGACTTAGATATCATCGAATTTTATAGACATTGAAAGACCGGGGCGATCTCATCGTCATTTAAGCGGTCTCCGGTAGGTTTTCATTAGATATTTTTTTTCGGTCTTTCCATAAATATTTCTATTTCTATTTTTAAATGTTTCTAGAGTGATCGTTTTTGTTTTTGTTTTCAGAAATATTATATATAAAAGTACATCATTGATATCGTTAAATGATAAACATTTGTATTTCATAAAGACAAATGTGCAATTCATATAAGGGTTTATATTTGACAATGAGAATTTACGACAGATTGAAGGGGTCAGAAAACGATTTCCCACACATCTTTTCACTCCTCTTAACTATGACAATCATGCTTTTAATGTTATCGAATATTTTAATTTTTATCATTTTCAACTAAATATGAATATCCAACCGACTGCTAGCAGCCGGTTGGATATTGAATATCGAATAACGAATAACGAACCAGCCGCTTACTTCACATACATAAAAGTGAACTCGAATGTAACCTTGTAATTAAAACCGCATTTCCAAATTAAAAAGTTTTTTTTTTAAATTACAATATTTATTACATAGTTTAAACTACATGATCATGATGATACTAAAACTGACACTTTCTTAGATATAATGACTGCTTAACCAATACGCTGTTTATTTATTACTTTATCTGTATTGACTGAATGAAACTGAGTGAAGCATAACATTTAAGTACACCCAATACAATATTATTAGTTACATAGTGTGCTAGTGACCTAATACGGTATGTATGGGGTCAGTAAATTCCATATGGGGTGAGAGCGAAACTCGAATCCCCATATAGAATTTACTGACCCCATATATACCGTATTACGTCACTAGCACACTATGTAACGAATTTATGTTACCGACTATCTTAATTAACGTGTGAAATTTAGACTAGTGACCTATCAAAATGAGAGAGTCTTTAATACTGTTTGAATTAAAAAAACTACTTCCTGAGACTGTCGTACAAAGTGAGAGGTTTAGCGCTATTAAACCAGGTTTAATCCAACATTTTCTACATTTGAAAATGCCTGTACCACGTCAGGAATATGACAGTTCATGTCCATTCGTTTTTGATGTGTTTTGTCATTGATTTTGCCTTGTGATAAAGGACTTTCCAATTTGATTTTCCTCTGAGTTTAGTATTTTTGTGATTTTACTTTTTTCCATTGATCCTACAAAAACAGATGCCAACAATAACAACTTGTTAGGTTTAAATGTGTTTTATTAATTTATTTCAATCTTAATCATCAATTTCTATGTCTATTGAAACCTTTACGATTTTTTTCTCAGTGCCGTTTTGTTTTTATATAGGGACGTAACACCACTACTAACCGTGTATAAAATAAGCCCCGCCTCCCTACTACCTAATATGGAATATAAAGGGAAGTAACTCCACTACTAACCGTGAATGAAATAAGCCCCGCCTCCCTACTAACCTAATATGAAATATACACGGTCTCCACGAGGACACTTTTAACCAATCACATTCCTAGAAATGTATAGGAGGTAAGATAAAATAATATCTATGCTTGCATTATGAAGACCTCTAGTTTGACATTGACTCTCTGGGTATTAGAAATTTCATTATAATGTGTGGTGATAATCTTTCCACAAAAGAAAAAGATTACTATTAAATCATAACTTGAATATTTCAAGCCCAAAGAGTTGATCGAAACAAGATATGCATATACTGATTAAAATTAACCTGGTCAAAAAATTGAAAAGTGTCTGTTGATAAACATAAATTTCATCATAATCTGTACAAGACAATATAGTTACAACTGACAGACCTAATGTCAATTTTGATAGTTAACACTGATGTGTTTATATCACTTATTGAAGTATGTTAAACCAATAAATCAAATTTGTTTTATGTATGAACACACGGTGTGGAGAATTAAAATGTTAATATCAGATTTAAAAACATGAATGAAATCAATATTGTTTTTGAAAAATTGTCACATCATACTGAATAATTATAAAAGTTAGTCATCTCAATGTATAAAATTCCTACGATAAGTTACTTAATTCAGATAAGATATTTTGTATGATTGCACAACCTTTGCCATGATACAGTTAAAATTTTGACAAATGTACATGCATATGTTTTACTCTTTTTTCTCTTTCCTCATTTAATACCCCTTCTTTTTGTTTGTAATATATGTATGGTTATAAAAATCCAATGAAACAGTACCAACAATAAAAATGGAACACATGTGCATGAAGAATAATTTGAAAATTTATGCTCAAAATATACTGAATTATTTTCTCCATAATAATATGACCATGGTATGTCAGTCTGATAGCCCTTTTTCATACACATTCAGGAGACATGATTTTTATCACAAGTAAGTAAACTTTACTTGCCTAAAATTATACATACGATTTTCATTTTCTATAAACACGGACTGTCGGCTTTGCCGTTTTGAAGTAGCCAGAAAAACTTATAACTATATTAAGCCCCCCTTTTAAAAGAGTAGGTACAGTTTTATCTAGATGTCTTATTATTCTCCAATGAAATAAAATATACGGGCTTTGGCAATAAAAGGATATAATAATTTTAAACAAACTTACCTCAAAATAAAAGTAATATCCATCTTTTAAACGTGTGTGTTCTTGATGAGACACTAAAGACAAGGTTTCCGATCAGCAGGTGATCACGAAGTATGACGTGATGTGCAAGCTCAACTTTGACGTTGATAAAAACATATAGCTAATCAGATTCTGTGTAGTTTGGTTGATGACGTCAGATTGAGATTTCGATGCAAACACCGATATTCATTGTCAATTTTTTTTCAAAAGTATATTAACCTACCTGCGAATGGTCTTTCCCTTTTCTTTCCGTCTGTACATGAAAAATAGAAAAACAAAATATGTTATACTTGTCGTTATGCTTGTCATAAAAGTTCAATAGTCAGGATTTTATCTCCTGTTACTAATCTTGGTCATTGGTGGATTCTTTAGATCATAGGATAAGTCTGATGGAGATTCCCTTCTGTGATTATTTTTGAAAAGATCGTAAAGTAAGATGTTAAAAATTCAAGTTTCTTTTCATTTGTTTTAAGCGTCTGCATGACATTATAAAACTTGAGGTCTTTCGTACGTTTTGAAAAAAGAGAGGCAACAGTTAACATAGGGACATTCAACCGCCTAAGTCGATGGCTAAAAAGAAACAAAGACAATCATACATACAACAGTTCACAAAACACAACATAGAAAACTAAAGTCTGAGCAACACGAACCCAACCAAAAACTGGGGGTGCTCTCAGGGGCTCATGCAGGGTAAGCAGATCCTGCTCCAACTGTGGCACCCCTTGTGTTGCTCATTTTAGTACAAATCCGGTAATAAGTCTAATTCGGTAAATCACATTAGGGAAAAAGGGGGTGGGATTGTACTTCCGACATTTGGAACATATCCATTAGCATCTGTGAAACGAATATTCCATAATGGCCAACCAACTCGTGATGGCGTCCGTAAAACTTACGAAGGAATGATTTCAAATCCATCGCTTGGAGCTCTTGGTTTAATAGCTTCCTTGTGAGCAGCAATCCTTTATCAAGGAAATCATGATAGAAAATACAAGCGCTGGAATATCGTATCAACTGGGAGACGTATACTCTGTATGCAGACGCTGCTGAAATGTTTGTTATATAGAAATGGAAAGTTCACAATTGGGAAGCTGAAATCATCTCTTTGTCGTTAAGTTTTGTTTTCAACCGACGCTCATTGTCAATTTATAAATTTAAGTCAAGACATGAGGCAGACTTAACTGTATCTGTGGTATCCTTTATCTCAAGTTCGATGGGATAGATGCGTTCAGCGCAATAATCGAATCGTCTTAAGACTCACGAGATTTGTACAACGGTATTGTTATAAGATGGTAACGTACGAAGAATAAGAAGTAACAAAATCGTATTCATATTGACAAAAGGTTCGGCACAACATAAAATTATCGAAATAAATATTTCGGATAACAAATATCCTTCATCAGTATGATTTAAAATGAATTTTATCATTCTAATCTGATTTTATTTAAACAAATTTGAACATTTTTGAACGTTATGCAAATTTAAAACCAAACCACTATTGTATTATTGGAAAATTTCAAAGACAACACTGGTTGTTTATTTATAACAGATTCTGCATACTTATTCTTATCAAAGGCGGAAGTAGCCAGTAAAGTATGATATGATGGAGTACCTGAGATTACCGCGTTTTGGTGGGGTTAGTATCTTCCAGTATTTGGTCGGCTGTTTTTTGTGTTCCATCGACTTTTTTTTAGTCATTGTGTTTCTTCTCGAATTGTGATTGTTATTGTTCCCTTTGCATCCTCCGCCTATTTTTCACCTGTTCTTATGAAAAAATTTTTTGATCGAGACATTCTTAAAAAGGATACAATTCCCTTCTTAATCAAACAAATTTTAGCCGAGTGTCGATATTCAATATACTCTAAAAGAATTTATGTTAAGAAAAAAAGTTGGCACTGCCTGCTATAATCTTATGTTACATTTAATCGATTTTCACATTTTTGGTTCGTTCAAAAAGAAAAGAAAAAACCTGGTTCACACATAACTATTACTTACCTTGACAATTCTTTTTGTTTTCCTTCTTTTCTTTCTTTCTTAAGATTTTCGTTTTCTTCCGACAGTTCGTTTACTTTTTTCTCCTTTTCATTTAATTGACAAGATAACCTAGTCGTATAAATTAAAGATAGAAAGTTGAATTTATTCTACGTGAAAGAAATGCACACTCAACAAACAGCAGAGAACTCAAAATATTAAAAAAAAAACCAAATTAATAACAATCAACATATATAGATATAGGGAAAAGTATTTCAGAAACTACGAATGAACAAATGTCCATGATTGTTTTCTTACTGACCAATTAATAAAAATTTTATTTAACATGTTTAAATTGTTGACATATTCAGATTGATGTATTCATTGGATTGTGTTTCACATTTTTGTCTGATAATGGAATTCGAGTTGTATGCAGTTTCCTTGTAGTACATACCAAATGATTAAGAATTAAAAGATTGAACGCTTATAGTTTAAAAAGGCAATTTAAGATTTTTCATATTAACAGTACTTGATTGTTTGCAAAATTGAAATTTTGTGGTTTCTGAGTAAGAATGAAGAAATCCTTTTCAAAGTGATTGACTTTTTATTGGAATGTTTTACACTACTACAGACAGGCTTAGTATGACTGACGTCGAGAACCCCTTTATGAAATTGATTGAAATTTTAAAAGAATGTTTTGGACCACTACATACAAATTAAGTTCGATTTTTGTTGCTTTCATTTTTACCGTTCTAGAGTTTCTGGTACTTGATTGTTATGCAATAAAGGTTTCTGCATATTAAATGGATAATCACTTCTCAATTTGATTGACATTTCAATATAATGTTTTCGACCATTCAACACATATTTAGTTTGATTTTCGTTGTTTCCTCATTACCGTTCCAGAGTTATGGTTCTTGATTATTGAAAACATTTCGAATTTTGTAGTCTCTGGATAATAAAATAAAGAACAACAATTTCCAATTGATTAACATTTTGATTGAGAATTTTTGACCCCTTAATAGATGCATTTTCCCCAAAACTTAAAAGAGGATTAAACCAGAGTTTACCCCTTAAATATATCAATACACTTGTTCAAACATTTTGAACTATGACAATAGTATTATAACATCAAATTAGATTCCACAATATGATGCTAAAGAAAAAAAGGGGTCATCTCGCAGTTGCTGCGGGCGAGAATATATGAGATCATTAAATCACCTCATTAGTTATTTATGGATAACATTGCCTTTTTGAAACACAAATACCAGTTAAAAGTTTATGGTCTGTAATTTCGAAATATATTTCTTTTTTCGGAATTTGTGGTGAAACCTTGAAAGCCAAACATAAAACCCTGATAAGTCTGGTCTAACGAATGTTCACTTAATTTACGATTAATTTAAACGATTTTATTTCATCAAAATCCAGGGATTGCGACTTACTTTGATAGGTCGTCTATTTGTTCTTGTTTTCCTTTCAGTTCTCCTTTAAGTACAGCTATCTCGTCTGTGCTAAAAATGTGATCATCACTTGCTTTTAGTTTGTATGTCTCAAACAAAAACACCATTCAATTCTTATATTTAAAGATCTTTGAAGTATATATATTGTCGTTAATTGAAAACCAAAACTGACGTAACAACACAAATAATGCATACTTAATTTACAATTTGATGTCTGAAAAAATGGTTTTAAGTTGATAGTGACATCACACTATTGTTAAGTGAAATTTATGATAGTTTGGCCTGAATAAAAAAAAAAAAAAACATTGAAAGATAAGGGTTAATTTTAGCTCTTCGTGAACCTACTCCATTAATACTTGACGGAACGTCTAATATATGCGCTACTGAATAGATAATAAAACTCTATAACGGTCTTAAAATGTGTGCAATGGTATTGATATAAGATGGTTAAAAACGAAGAAGTATAAATAATAATAAATAATAAAATCGTATTCATATTGACAAAAATTTCGGCACAACAAATGGTCTCGTTCAGTGTCAATGTCTCTATCAATCGTGATATTATTATTATGATAAATATGTGTGTGTGTGTGTGTGTGTGTGTGTTTGTGTGTGTAAGTCTTCAACGATCTTTCTACCGAAGGCGTTAGATTGTTATGGAAAACGATACTGTACACAATAAATGAATTATACCTACGCTCAAAAAGTATACAAACCAACACCAATATTAAACAAGGAAACAGTAAATACTAATATCAAGAAATATTTCGGATATCAAATATCCATCATCAATATGATGTAAAATGTATCATAGCAATTTATTCTGATTATACCTAAACAATCTTGAACCCAACCAAGCTTTAAAATTTCGAAAATGGCAAAATTGAAGAACGTTAAGTAATTATAGCAGAGACTGCGTAGTTATGGATCCAGCACGGACCGAATTGATCAATACTTTTTCATAGATTCATGTGGTACCAATGTTTTTTTTTTTTCTTATCAAAAATAGTACGCAAGTGATTTTCTCCTCCTTAGACCAATCAGTGTTGTGGTCAGTAATTGTAATGGTCAGTCGATTGAGATCTGCCTCAGTGTGGCCAAATGTTCCTAAATGTCGACTAATAGTAATGTCTGGCCTACATTCATAGTCCCTACGAGTGCCGTTCAAACATATGTGAAATGTCTGTTTCGGCTCTCTAACATACTGTTGACCACATTAACATTTATATTGTAGAATATCCACAGTATTTGTAGTCTTGCAAGTAAAATCACAAAATTTTATGTTTTTTGTACCAGTGGAATGTCTGTTAAAAGTCTGGGCATTAAGTATTTGCTTGCAAGTCATACATCGTTTGTTCCCACAACCCTTGCATTAACCTGCTGACGAAGAACCTGGTTTGGAAGCAGATCAGCTCTCATCAGTTTATGATTTTTAATTTTTCATATTAAAGAAATGCTATATATGCTTGGTATATTAAAGCTTGTCGAATTTTGTTGAATGATGCTGAATGATTTTAATAACCAAATGTGAACAACATAGGTGTTACATAAATGCTTATATTAAGTCTTTGCTTCAATAACTACTGGGTTAAAATGCAAATAATGACTTCCAATACAGTTGTAAGAGTTATCTCCAATACTCCAGGTCTACTCTTTTACACAATCAATCAAAAATTATTTACGAAGTAATTATTTGACATAATGAGGTATATAACATGTTGAACACCCATATGGTTAATAAATTATTGATGCTTTTCGGTGAGACATGGGAAATTCACCAATTTGCAAAATTTTGATATATGTTCACCTGATACAACTCGTAAACTCATAAACATACTTTTAACAAGAGCAACACAGTGGATGTTACCAGTAAAGTAGGATATGTTTGAGCGCCTGAGATCACGTCCTGTTTTTGTATTGCAAAGTACTTTATAGGCTATTGTGTTCATTCGATTTTATTTGTCGTCATGGTCTTCGACTGATTGTTTTTGTTCCATTTGTATCTTCCGCCTCTTTTTTCACCTCTTTTTTTTTGAAAACTTTTATAATACATGTAATAATGACATTCGTAAAAAGAAAATCATTCCCTTGTTTATTTAGCATATTTCAGCCGAGTATCTTGTTCTATAAAAGAATTGCTGTTGAGAGAAAAACGTTGGCATTGTTTGCTTTAATCTGATTGTATATTTAATCGCCATTCACATTTTTGGTTCGTCAAAAAATCAAACAAAACTTGATGTATACATAATCATTACTTACGTTGACAATTCATTTTGTTTTCTTTCTTTTATTTCTGTCTTTAAATTCTCATTTTCGCCAGACAGTTCGTTTACTTTTTTCTCTTTTTCTTTTAATTTTTCAAATATCCTAATAGAATATATAAATTTAAGATATAAAGTTGCATTCATTTTCATGAAAGAAATGCACATCCAACAAACAGCTATAAACTCAAAATGTTTATTACACAATTAATGATAATCAATTGATATAGGAGAAAGAATTTAAGAAACCAGAGCATGTTCTAGACACATATATTGACTGATTTACTAGGCAGATCAAACACATTTAACCAATGCCACAGTGAACGTGAAAAGAATGTGCATTATTGTTTCATCACTGACCAAGTAACGTGACCGGTACAGAAATTGCTAACAAAAGCACATAAGTTTCACATGTGAATCACATAAGATGCAAGTAAGAATTGTATGCAAATCAGATTGCTCACATGTGCAGTTTGGTAGTTCATATGTGCCCCAAAAATTCTAACATAATACTCATATGAGCAATTCAAACCTCAAGCGAGCTTTTATTATCTACGTTAGTTTGATGTTAGTTTTGTACTTAGAAAAGTTTGTCCATTCTTCTAACCATTAAACACTAACATAGATCATTGCTCATATGAGTTTTTTCAAACGGACATGCCCAGTCATGTACTTCCTGTAAATTCAAATTTAGAGCATCAATCTGGAGTGAGATGGAGATGAAAAATATTAAGCCATATTTTAGTGCTTTTAAACTATGACATTGTTGGTATCTAATAAAACCAGTGTGGCTGTGGTTAATTATTTGTAAGTTATCATTTCTATTTCATTTTTGTTTCAGATTCTGAAATATATTACAATTTTAAGTCCTTTATGGGAGTATACATGTGCTTCAAATAAGTACTACATGTATATAAATAATTTCTGTTTTCAACTTTCTGAAATATGTACTAAATTTGTAAGTCCATAAACTAGTTTTATAATGTAATGTAATGTTTTCAGTGCTGTCATTATTATTTTATTAACAAAAAGTACAAAATAATATGAAAATCATAACTGACAGTATTAACAAATAACAAGTAACATGATGTGTTCATTTATTTTATTTTCAACTACTCAAGATTTTTATTTGAATTTTAAATTTTATCCTATTTTGAAGCAGCCATTTTGTTTTGATCTTTAGTTACAATTTAATCATCATCATCTCGAGATAATAAGATAACAAAATAAAATGGGTCAACTAATTTTCACATGTGCAAAATGTGAGCAGCTGCTCATATGAACAATCTGATAAAATGCATATGTGAAACGAAAGCTCATATGAGCATTTGCATGTGAGGTTTCGAACATGCAAATTAGCTTATTTTCATACGTGCATTTTTTGCTCACAAAATGCTCACCTAATTTGCATGTTAAAAACCTCATGTTCAATCATGTTAGCTTTTAACGTTACATCTAATGTGAGCATCTTTTGTGCAACTTATTAGCACCGTTTGGTAAGGGGTATACATTCTGAACATATTCAAATTGTTGTATCTATTGTTTGAAGTGAGTTTCCCATTTGCGTCAAATGATTCTAATATTGGGATTCGAGCTGTTTGTAGTTTTCTAGTAGATAATAGCTAATGATTACCATTGAATAAATTGAACGCTTGTTGTTTGAAAATGTCAAGTAGGAGACGATTTACTGTTTGTAATATTTTCTTCTGATGTTTTGCAAGAAAGTCGTCCCATGTGTCAGATGTCTCAAGCCCAGGGTAAGATAAAACGTGAAAACAAATCCGTTTTCCCTCGATAGAAAATACCCAAAACTGTATGTATGATAGCTTCATTTGACTGGAAAATATATCTCAAATTTGGTATGTTATAATTATGGACATTATCCACCATATGAACGGAAATGGACGATATGTCGATGATGATAAAAAGATTAATGACAAAACTTTCACCGATTTTTTTTTATCTTTTAAATATCTCAAAAACAGTTGAAATGCCTTTTTAACTCGGTTCCGCTCATTGAAAATATTTTACACCATATTTTATAGCAGATATAAATAACTTATCTTTCTGTCAATCAATATAAAAGATGGAAGTCACGTTATGGGTTTTTTCCGATATCACTAACTATTTATAAATTATTGATCAAAATAACAGGTCAGAGAGTTGAGACACTATTTTTTTTTTAAAGATAACTGTGTTCACTGATGACTTGATTGTATGAATGTGCCGATGATGTAACACGATTAATGTATACGTTTCCTGTTCTATTTTGAAATTTCTTAGAATTAGAAGTTGATATTGAAATCATTTAGAAAGTAAGATAACAATTATTCGTTTCTTTTAAACGATTTCAAAGTCTAAAATAATTATAGAATATCGTTGATGATCTCAACGAGATTGATTTTCTCGCTTGAGCCGGTACGGTATCAATGAGAAAAGTAATCGAGTTGAGATGACCAATAATAATCTGTTTATCGCTATTTTACCTATGACAACGTTGTCAATTTCATGTCAATTTCATTAGCAACGCCACGTGCACCCTTAGTTTCTAGCTATAATTTTTCATATCACTCGACTCCGCTGAGAAATCAAATTATCAGTCAGCAAGATCTAAGAAAAATTTTGTAAAATAGCGATAAAATTAACTATCAGAAAACGTCTTCATTATGTTGGACGTTTTTGTAATACTTTAAACTAACTACAAAATTCTAATACGGTTATTACTTCAACTTGTAAGTCGAAAAGATCGTAAAAGAACACGTTTAAATAACGAATGAACTGAAAGCAGCTACCAACCCCAACACGGTTTTCACAAGGTATTTGAATCCTTAATTGGGAAACCTTATACAAATCGTTTACATTATGATAATATCAAGTAACTGTTAAAATATAACTAGTTTGCTTCTTCTACTAGAATGTTTCCAACCTTGAAACTAGTTATCCAATATTGAGACTAAGCAGATGTCATTAGCATTTTAATATTAAAGACTCTTTGAACACATACGTATATTCTATCAGTTTCCTACTCTCTATACTACATTATCACACAATCTCATGAAAGGGAAATTATATTATCTAATCAGTTTTTATTCGTTAATCTGGGTGTTACAATATACACAATAATTTTCAGTTGAGTAATTGTTAATATAGTAAGTAGGGCTAAATAATAGGCACTAATAGTTTTTCGGTGTTGAAATCGCACGAATTCCTTTACAATATATAAACAAAGTTAAGGCAAATGAGGGATATAAAAAAAGTAAACCAGGTTCATTGACAGGATATGCGTCTCCTAATATGCATGCTCCACTCTCTAATATAATGAAATAGAGAATATGACATAATTGGTTTATTACTTTAAAGCTGTGATCATTTAAGCATAAAGCTTTTAATTACAGTGGTTTTTTCACAGGTCGATTAGATTTATCAAAGTACACATTAATTATTTATTTTAGCTTAGTTTCACATCCTATTTATCGAATGTGGATTTAATATGGTGTGTTTTACAGAAAGAAAATGTATCAGATTAACAACAAACAAATATTAGTTTGGGCATTGTTAGAATCATAAATATGACATAAAAGACACAAAAAAAAACGGTATCTTAAACAAAATTTGTACATTTTTTGAACATTTTGTATTATTTCTATTTAATGTGGCGTAAAGCAAATGTCCATAAATATAATCTACTATTTTCTATTTTTAAATTACTTAATAAGGTAAACCAAACATAAAAATATAATCTATGTAAAGTTCCTTATCACGATGTCTCATTAGAGGTTTCTCAACATCTTACGAACGGACGAAACTCGACGAACGTATCGTTAGGGAGCTGTAATTTTATGCAGTAAAATTTTCTACCGATATTGCAGCCTGTTTAAAGACAACAGTAAACAATTTAATATTCATTTTGCAACCTTGTAATTTATTGTTGTGGTTAAACATTAGTGTTCCAATTGGTTTTGTGTTGTTGAATGTTGCGTAACCTTACGTTGAGTTTCGTTTATTTACATGTCGAATATACGTTCAATTTATCTCCCTTATTCATTTAAAAAGAACAATGTTTTTGATAGTCGTTGTTAAAAAAAAATCTGCGCATTTGGTTTGCATTTGACTGAATGATTGTTGGATATTTTTTATAAAACGTTCAGTGGCGAGCATTCCATGCATTTCACCACGATATTAACATCTGATAAAGGATTGAAAAGTGGTATTAAATCTCCAACTCTGGACTTAAAGTCATACGAAACCTCAAATTAAAAAAAAAATGATGCATATGTTTTTTATAACTAAATGGATAGTTTTCATTATAAAACTTGTGTACATATACTTTTTTCTGTAGAAATTTTTTAAAATTGTCCACATTTAGAAGAAGTTTACTTTTTTTTAATTGCTTGCTTCCAGGAAGCAATTCGCCGACATATTGTCCATATGCAAGTGACCTTAGCGTGACCCTCCTCGTAAAATTCCGGTGATCGCAATACGCATGGATCTGTCATTAAAATGAACTATTATCTGATTGTACATGGTATACACGTGCTCAATATCCATGCTTCTTTGTTGATTGTTTACTATAAGGTGACAATCGGTAAACAACGGCTTCAAAACACGACAATTAAGTAGCTGCCATATTTTCACATCATAACAGACAGAGAGAAAAAAAAATTGACGATTATACGATATGTTTGCGTAAAAAATGATAAAATCGTGTACAGAAGACTAAGTTTATGATATATACATGCATTGGTTCAAGAACTGAATAAACATTATTTTTCACCAGTCACTCGTTTCATATGACTTTAACATCTCTAGCGCTCGACTTTAGATCTACAGCGCTAGACTTTACACCCCAGCGCGTTGGACTTTAAAAACCACAACTCCAGCAGATCACTGTATTATAGAGAAGTTTTGCGTGGATTTATAGGCCACACAGACTAATATATCAGCAGTGCATATGCTCTTAGCTAGTTCTTATAGTTCAAACAAAGTAGACTAATCTTTTCCTATCCTTAATAATTGTTGACAAATAATAAAGATTGAATTTTGAAAGTCACAGAGAAATGAAATTCGGTCACTTCATAAACAAATCAAAGGTGGCAAGAAAGGTCTACTCGTTAACCATAACCCATTTTTCATATATTCTGATTAATATTAATACATGTATAAGTGTAAAACAACTTCGATAAATATACATACATATTGAATAAAAACGCAAAAAGAGATAAGATGTGGTTTAAAACAGTTTAATTTCTTCATTTATCTCCACATTTATTCGATAGTATTCAATAATAAATATTGGGAACCACTCCTAACAGCAAGAAAAGGCGGTATTTTTTATGTTTCTTTGATATATATGTCGTTAAAACCGCTATTTATTTATATGTATTTTAAAAGTTTTTTGGGGGAGTCAGTTATATTGTAAGTAATATATAATAAGTATAGTTGTGTGTATTCTAATGGAAAGTATGAGTGCTACAGCACCAACAGAACTGATTGTAATATAGATATTAAAATGTACATTGAAACAATTTAAATTATACTAATATACTAATAAGTGTACGATAATAAAAACATAGACAAAAAGGATAAGAAAGGCCTTGAAAATAAAACAAAAATCAACAATACATTACAGAATATCTTTTCAAGTGAACTTTTTTTTCTCAAATATCTATTTCAGTATTTCCCGTTATTCATTTTCTTGCCAATATAGGTAGAAAATAGTTCAATAATAATTATGTAAGGTGAAGAACTGACCATTTGGATTTTATAGCTTTGAGGCAACAAAGTTATCTCGGACCCAAGGATTTTTTTTTTCAAATTAAAAACCGATTTGTTTCTAGAGTCGTTCACTCCTAGATTAAATTTACCTCTTTGTTGCGCAGGACTTTTTACCTTTGATCTGAGCCTAGATAAATTTCAAAAATATTCATTGCCCCTCCAATCTCAACAAAAAAAGGACACTAAGTCACTAAGTACACATCAGAGAGAACTCGCATTCAATATAATAATATGTCCACAACTCAAAATGGTTTAAAAGAACCCTGCATGCATATCTTAATGAAAGGAAGTACACATCCGATAGTCCAAAATCATTCAATAAATGAGTGCTCCCTCTTTTCTCGTTACGGCAAGTTACGTCAAGTTAAGGCGATTTTCGTCCGTGCGTAAGATGTTGAGAAACCTCTATTACGTGTGAATTAAACGTAAACAAGGTTATCAGAGGCTTTTATTTTGTTCTGTTGGTCATATGAAATTAACTTCTTCCCTTAAAATACACAATTAGATCTTTTGAAAAAGAAAGTTTATTTAGTTCTCTAATATTCGCCAGGAAACATGGTTAATAATACTACAATTAAAGTTGCTAGAAATAAGGGTGGCTTTATGATAAAGATCCTTCAAATTTACAAACATCTATGAGAGGTGATCCTTTCTCTGGTTGTTTAATTTTTACATGTCTTCTCTAAAGAAGCTGCACGAACTGTATTATCAAACTTCATAGGCCGGACAACTTTAATGTACTGAATACGTAGAAAAGTTATCGGCAGATTTCAATTCTTATATGTTTCGTCTGAACAATAAAGCACTCACTGACAGGGTTTTCATTGGTATTTATGATTACATAGGTAGTCTGAAACACAAGTATACGTTATTATTTATTCTCGGTCTTTTGGAAATAAATTCATTTATTAATGATTTTGCGTTGAAAACTGGAAAGTTAGACACTATCATAATGTTAATAAGTATGATTCTTTGATTTACAAATAATTAAATCGGTTTAATTTATTCGAAATCCAGCCCTTTGAAATTACTTTGATAGGTAATTTATTTGATTTTTGTTTTCCTTTCAGTTCGTCTTTTAGTACTGCCTCTTTTGTAAGACTGGAAACTGTTTCTTCCTGCTCTTTTAGTCTGTACACACACGATTGCATAAATAAATAAAGTATACATATAGTTATGCTAATCACAGAATCAATTAATTTTCAGATATCCCAGGAAAACAGATATACACATTGTCTTCTCAACAAGTAGTTCGATATTATTGATAATATATCCTATTACAACTCGGTGTCATTGGATTCAATATATCATAGAAAAGGTTTGAAGGAAAACCCCTCACTCAGATTATAACGAAGCAATAGATACCAAAGGGATATTTAAACACATATGTAAAATACAAACTGATCCTTTAAATCAAACTTATTTTAAAAGGTTACCAATTCAACACTGTAATTAGATCTTTTAATATTGTTTTTATTGGTATTACTATTGATTTTGTTTAACTAGATATACGCTCTACAATCTGTCGATACCTTAACTTGACATTGCACAAGGTTATGTTTTTCTCTGACTGTTTATGACGTCTTTATACTAAATCCATTGGATATTGGATGTGTACTGATTGATATTTTAGTCTTAGATGCATGTCTTGTTTTATTAGTTGTTATTGGCTTTGCACTAGCTGTCAGTAACTGCGAGTACTCTCAGATCTTTACTTAGTGTCTTTTTGTTGTCAGGATGTATAAGTACCCGTCCACGTCAACTCTGTGTGTTTGTTAGCTGTATTTCTATTTGTATCCATCTGATGAGTTAAACCTTTTTCAACTGATTTTTGAACGACCGCAAATTTATTTGCGTTCGTATTATGTTATGGTGTTGTTTGCGTCTGCGTCTGAAGACATCTTGGTTCGCAAACAATAACTTGAGTATAAGTGCATGGATCTCTATCAAATTTTAACACAAGGTTCCATACCACTAAAGGATGATTGGGATTGAGGGGCTATTGTCCTAGCGGTTTTTTAATTAGGGACAAAAAAAGGTAATTATTACTAGTTCATAGAAAATAAATTGGTTTGCAATAACTTTAGTATAAGTGTATGTATGTGTAAGAAATTTTAGCACAAGGTTCCATACCACAATAAGAAGGTTTGGATTGATTCTAGGGATAATTGTCGTGGCTGTTTTGTAATTAGGGGTCAGAAAGGGGCCAAAAACAATTATTTGTCTGGTTTTAAGACAATTACTTAAGTATAAGTGTATATATCTCTGTTAAATTTTAGCACAAGGTTCCACAACACAATAGGAAGGTGGGGATAAATGTTGGGGGTTATTGTCATAGCTGTTTAGGAATTAGGGGATCAAAAAGGGCCTAACAAAAACAATCATGTGTCTGGTTCACATACAATAACTTGAGTATAAGTGTATGAATCTCTATCAAATTTTAGCACAAGGTTCCATACCACAATAGGAAGGTTGGGAATTATTTCGGTGGTTATTGTTGTAGCTGTTTAGTAATAAGGGTAAAAAGGGGCCAAAATCAAGCATTGTTCATGTTTAAGGACAATAAGCTGTGTATAATTGTATAGCTTTCTATGACATTTAACCACAAGGTTCAATACTTCAAAAGAAAAGTCAGGATTGATTTATTGGGGTCATGGTCCAAACCGTTTAATAATAAGGGGTCGAAAGGGGGTCAAAAACAACTATGTTTCTGGTTTGCAGGCAATAACTGTGTATGCATCGTCATTACATTTTAGGACAATGTTCCTTACCTCAAAAGCAAAATTCGGGTTTGTTTTTGGGGGTAATTATAGTAGCTGTATAGGAATTAGGGGCCTAATAGGGGCTAACAAAAAAAATAATTTTTCTGGTTCACAGACAATAACTTTAGTAGAAGATTATGGATCTCTTTTAAATTCTAGCACAAGCTTTCACACCAAAATACAAAGGTTTGGATTTATTTTGGGGTAATTGTCGAAGTTCTGTAGTGAAAAGGGGCCAAAAATAAGTGTTTTTCATGTTTTAGGACAATAATTTGTGTGTAAATATGCAATTTTACCACAAGGTTTCATACTTCAAAAGGAAAGTTTGGATTGATTTTGGGGGTCATGGTCCAAACCGTTTAATAATTAGGGGCCGAAAAGGGGCCGAAAAACTAGGATTTTCTGGTTTCTGGACAATAACTTGAGTATAAGTCTATTTATTGGTATTCAATTGTGCCGCAAGGTGTTATATCATACAGTAAAGTTTGGGATTGATTTTAGGGGTTATGACGGTAACAGTTTAAAATAAAGGGGCCAACAATAATTATTTTGTAATACTTTGTTTAAATTGCTTATTTCTGAAGCAATTTTAATGGGGTTTGATTCAAAGTCTTGAATTCTTTGGGTTCTTTAATATGCTGAAACTTATTGGGTATTTATTATCTGGATTTTGGGTCTGTTTTTTTAATTGATCCATATTAAGGTTCAAAGGGTCAAAAATTAAACTTTGTTTGATTTCTTCAAAAATTGAATTATTGGTGTTCTTTGATATGCTGAATTTAGCCATGTTTTTTTTTTAGATTTTTACTTTTGGAGCCTCTTTTCAAATTGGTCCACGTTAAGGTCCAAAGGGTCCAAAGTAAAACTTTGTTTGATTAAAAAAAGAATAGTTGGGGTTCTTTGATATGCTATATCTAAGCGTGTATTCAGATTTTTTATTTTGGGCACAGCTTTCAAGTTGGTCCAAATTGGAGTCCAAAATTGAAGTATGTTTGATTTCATCAAACATTGAATTATTGGTGTTATTTGATATGCCCAATTCAACATGTTATAGATATTTTATTTTGGGCTTAGTTTCTAAAGTTGGTCCAAATTGGAGTCTAAAATTAAACTTTGTTTGATTTATTAAAAAAATTAATTATTGATGTTCTTTAATATGTACAATCTAACAGAGTTTTTTTAATTTTTGATTTTGGGCCCGTTTTATAAACTGGTCTACATTAAGGTCCAAAGTATCCAATATTAACTTAATGTGATTTTAACGGAAAGAATTGTTGGGATTTTGTGATATGCTGAATATAAGCATATAATTAAATTTTTTGCACAGTTTTCAAATTGGATGAAAGTTTGGTCCAAAATTAAACTTTGTTTGATTTCAAATAAATTGAATACTTCGGGTTCTTTGAAATGATGAACCTAACCTTTTATTTAGATTTTTGATTTTGGGCTCCGTTATCAAATGGTCCTCATTTGAGGTCGAAAGGGTCCTTAATTAAACCTTTGTTTGATTTCATCAAAAGTTGAATTATTAGGGATCTTTAAGATGCTGATTCTAGCCATGGAAGTATTAAACATGTATTTAGATTTTTTATATTGGATCATAATAGGTAAATGTCCAAATTGAAATTTTTCAGTTCTTTGACCATATTCATGTTGTGTCACAAACCTACATGCTGTGTCAAATATTCAATCGCAATCCAAATTCAGAGCTGTGTTAAGCTTACATGTTGTGTCCATACTTGCCCTAACAGTTCAGTGTGAGACCTCTGCGGTCGTATCAAGCTGCGCCCAGCGGAGAATTTAATTAAAGTTTGTTTTTATGTTTTACTGTTACACCATTGTCCCAGGTTAGGGGAAGATTGGCGCCTTCAAACGAGTTTAGCCCGCCACATTCTGCATGTGCCTGTCCCAAGTCAGTAGCCTGTAATTCAACAGTACATAAAACACATAACAAAAATCTAGAGACTGAGCAACATGAAACCCACCAAAACACGGGGGTGATCTCAAGTGCCCAAGAAGGGTAAGCAGATTCTGCTCCGCAAGTTACCCCCGTCGTGTGGCTCTTGTAAGTACAAACCAGGTGATAAGTCTGATTTGGCAGGACACATTCGATAAAACGATGACGGGATTGTGGTTAAAACGATTGGAACGTATTCATCATCATCTGTGAAACAGATATAGAAAATAGTATTATATTCCTTCTTTACGTGACATGTTTGGTCAAATACATAATTAAATGTATTACTAACGTGCTAAACATTTATTAATAGATATGTATTCTGCTAATAATCTGACGTATCAGCGTATTTCACTTGGCATGAGTAATTATTGATGAGTGGTGCTGATAGCTGAGCACGAACTTCTCACCTTGCGTGAATACATAAATACCTTACCAAGGTTTCTAATAAGGTTTTATCTCCTTTGTTTTTAGTTTTCTGTGTATTTTGATCTGAATGATGATGTTGCTACATTTGTACATTTCATCCGATTATTCAGAATGATCGAAATTAATTTCTAGATATTTTGATTTCCAAATGTCTATGATTTCTTTCTAGATATTTAGCGAAAGAGAGTCGAGGAATACCAAAGGGACATTCAAACTCAGACTTCGAAAATAAACTGACAACGCAATGGTTAAAAAGGAAAGACAAAAGCACAACAGTGCACAAAACACAACATAGAAAACTAAAGACGGAGCAACACAAACCCCACCATAAATTAGGGGCGATATCAAGTGCTCCGAAAGGGTAAGCAGATCAAACTCCATATGTGGCACCGTCGTGTTGCTCATATCAGTACAAACCCGGTGATAAGTCTAATTCGGTAGGTCACATTCGGGAGAAAGGAGACTGGACTGTAGTTACGACAATTGGAACACGTCCGTTGTCATCTGTGAAAATAATATTGCATAACTGTCAACGAACTCGTGATGGCGTCCGTAAAATTCACGAAGAGTCGATTTTAACATCCCCACTTGGAATTTTGGTTTAATAGCTTCCTTGTGAACAGCAACCCTCTATTAAGAAAATCATGATAGTAAATACAAGCCCGGGAATATCGTATCAACTGGGGAATATATACCCCGTTTGCAGGTGCTGCTGGAATGTTGCTACATAGAAATGAGGAGAAGTTCACGATTGGGAAGCTGAAATCATCTCCTGGTCGTAAAGATTTGTTTTCAACCGACCATCATTGTCAATTTCGACCATCGTTGACAATTTCTTGATGTAAGTCAATATATGAGGCTGACTTAACTGTATCTGTTGTATTCTTTATCTCAAGTTCGATGGGATAGATGCGTTCAACATAGTCACCAAATTTTGAATTATTTAGTGAGAGAACATCACCTAAATAGCGGAAAGTGAGGTTAAAGGATACTACTAAAACGTTCCTGTATGAAAACAGCCTCATTTGAATAAAGGAACAAGTCGGCAAGAAAATGGGCACAGTTGGTTCCAATGGGAATGCCGATTGTTGGTTGGAAAACACGTCCTCCGAACGTGACGAATATGTTGTCAATCAAGAAATCAAGCATCTTGATAATGTCAGTTTCAGAGAATTTTTTGTTTGAATCAGAGTTATTTTTTTATTAATTACGATGTATCCCTTCCTAAGACAAGAAACTAGTATCTACGTAAGCCATTCTTTTTTATGAAACAAAGCAGGACCAAATCGTTCAGTTTGCAATGGGGAATACTTGGAGTGTAAAGTGTAGAAAAGTCAAAATTTAAATACTATTGCAAGATGAGAGAGTCTTATATTGCATTATATGTATTCTACAAGATCGTTGGAATTTCTTAGTATCCATATCTAATTCACGCCACCTCTAGAAAAAGTAGTTTCACAATAACTTTGAAGCCCGGCTTTGATTGCTGATAAAATTGGTGTTAATAATTTAGAAAGAGGTTTCGTGGATCACTTGGAAGACCCAGCAATATAACATTGTTTGTAAGGACACTTATGTGACATGTGTAGTGTAGGTATCCAATACAGTGACGGAAGATCCAGTTCCTCATCTTTCGTTGAAATTGCAAAGGAACAAAGAACAGACGAGTAACGTTTTTTTCTCGCCACCTCTAGAAAAAGTAGTTTCACAATAACTTTGAAGCCCGGCTTTGATTGCTGATAAAATTGGTGTTAATAATTTAGAAAGAGGTTTCGTGGATCACTTGGAAGACCCAGCAATATAACATTGCTTGTAAGGACACTAATGTAGTGTAGGTATCCAATACAGTGACGGAAGATCCAGTTCCTCATCTTTCGTTGAAATTGCAAAGGAACATAGAACAGACGAGTGACGTTTTTTAGCTATATATCACCTTATTGTCGGTCTTTTTTTTTTCGTTTTTCGTTATGTTTTGCCATGGCGTTTTGAGCTGGTTCTCGACTTTTTGAAGGTATTTTTTGGTATCTTTCGGCTCTCTTTTTCACATTAGTTGCATAACCGGTTTTTTACCATCTTTGAGTATTCATTATTTTTTTACATGTTTAACTTGATAATATGACAAGTGTTGTAAGACCTTCACACTTATGCACGGTTAAAAGCCTTCTCGAGCCTGAACCTTTTATGAACTAAAGTAAATAAAAATTACCCTTCTTTATCACTAACCTCATTTGGAATTGTTCATCAATTTCTTCTATGACTGATTTCATAAAAAAATCCTGATTGAAAATTTCAATGCCACTCGGGTCCAAAAGTGGGTCATCAGTTTCTTCGTTTATGATTTGGACATCAGTTTGCAGAGCTTTCCATTCGATAAGGAATGTACTATTGTGCGTTTCTTGCAAAAGATTTTCAAACTTCAATAATCGATCCGCTGTTTCTTTATGACGTCTTTTAAAGAAATCTCTATTTCCTTCTAAAACATGATTTTCATTATCTTTAAAGTCAGAAGCAGTGGTTATTGGTATTAGTTTATGCTGATCAATTATCATATGTAATTCTCCTGTAGTTTTTTCAACACTCTTTACATAAGACTCACAGTCAGATTCTATTTGACGTGAATGTTTTGATTCAATTGTTTCAAGTTTCTGTTTGGCTATTTCAACTTTCGTTTTTAACTGAACTATAATATGGTTAACATTCTCACGACGAGCATCTGCGACATTCTTAATCTTTTCAGTTTTATGCTCATTATGATTACTTGTCATACATTCCGTGCATGTAAGGCAATCACATGTACTACAATAGTAAAAAAATGTTTTGTTGTGAGTGTCACAAACTGGTTGAGGTCTGAAAGCAAGACTCCCTTTGGTTTCAATGTTAACAACTTCATGATCCTTGAATTGTTGAACTTTTTCATGAACGTTTTGTCTACAACTGAGGCACATACTTTGACTACATCCTTTGCAGTAGAACACCGCCACTCCTTTGCAGGAAAAATCACACTTTTGTGCTGCAATTTGAGCCATGTTCACGAAATTAGTAAGCCTCCTTTTACATTTTATTTTTCAGTCACAAGAAAGGTGTATCTTACAGGTAAGAATGACGTCAATGGCTTTTAGATAGTTGACTATGCACAAGATATTATTAGAATAAAAAATTTTCATTTCAAGTTGAAGTATGATGTTTTAAATCGATAATAACTGATTCACTAATTTAAATATTAGATATCATCAAAATGTCATACCTGACAAAATTCCTAAACATTCTAATGAGGTTCTTTATCTTTAAATAAAGACAAGTCCTGTTTATTCAAGTCTTATAAGCTACGTTTTTCAAGGGTTCTGTAATAATTTTGATTTTGATAAGATTTTATGAAGTTATAATTATCATCCATATTAAAATGAGTGTTACGCACCTGCACCTGTTCGTGGCGTTCCTCAAACACAATTAGTCAGATGTAATTAATTATCTAGGAACTCTTCAAATGGATCTTAGAGAAGCTTGGGGTTTATTTTTTATTCCTATGGTGTGATTGTATAGTTTTAATATTTCAATTCTGACTGCAAAATCAATGGGTGAAAACAGTATTTGATTGACCGATAACTGATCAGTGACGGATCGGTGAAGACTTATCGGCTAACTGGTAACTGATTGTTGACTGATTGGTGACGTAAAATGGGACAAAAGATATGACTATTGGATTTGTTAAGTAACGATTACATGAACAACGTTTGCTGATTAATCAGTCAATTTATAATATGCAACAATCTAAACGGTTTTTTACAACACTCAAGAAAGGCAACATATACAAAAGGGACATTCAAATTCATAAGTCGAATAAAACAAACTGACAATGCTATGCCAAAACAAAACAAAAAACGGAACACGACGATAAATCAAACAACAGTACACAAAAAACAAAGCATTCAAAAATGAACCCAAAATACAAATTTATATCTTTACATATTGGGTTATACACTGCTAGAAGATTTTATTGACAACAACCTTTTCGGGGTATAATTGATCCAGGTACGTGTAATCAAATGCACCGATCATTCTTTTATAATTTCACATGACTCATATATCCAGTTCTTCTCCTAGATCGAATTCTTAAAACTAATAAGTACAAATTTGGTATGAAAAAAATAATATAAAAATCTGAAGCGAGATGATATTCTCATTTTTTATTAGTTATAGAGTCAAACCAGGAGTTTCAAAAACACCCGAGTATAAAAGGTGTAAACGGTTTACCTTTTGATCATATTCGTGTAATTAATTTCAAGACATTTTTGTCAGAGGCAAACATTGAAATCAATGATGCATTTATCATTTAGTACTTTGTCATATTTGCGTTTAATTCTATATAATGGAATTGATAAGGATATATCTTCAAGACATAAAACCATTCCACATTACCAAATCAGTTGTTATTCTACTTCTTGTCTTTAATTATGATGATGCATTGGTTCTAGGAAGAGTCTTTATGTGTAAGTTAACGTCATTGCTCACAAATTGTTTTTATGAAATGTTTGATATTTAACTTAAAAACTAAAATTTGCGTTGCGAAACGTCATCGGAAAGCAAAGACTAAAGTGCCGTTTTAACTATTTTGCGCATCAAAATCTTATTATCTCATTTTTTCTATGTTTCCAACTTATAAATTCACTTCATTGATTTATGCAGAATAAACAAATTTGGTGGCTCCCTTTCCTTTGGTCATACAAAATGGATCAAATACTTATTTAATATACTTCAAGGGATATAAAAGATTGTGACTGGGAATATCGTTTGCATTTGGACTCATATAAAAAACATTTCAAACTGTCATTCCCGTTAAAAAAAAACGATAGAATCTAATCCGTAATCCATTTTGTTTCATTATCGTTTCCTTTTTATTGTGAAAATTAGATTTTGTTAATTATTTGGTTTCATTTTTTTTTATATGAAGAGAGGGCTATTTAATTTGACGGAAAGCTTTGGTACTTTGAAATTTGAAAAAGTACAAGTTATGCAAAATACGGGTTTTGTGTAATGGGCCAGCTTAAAAAATTATTTGCTCTATGAGAATCACATACGACATTTCTTTAAATGTAAACATACTTTTATTTGCACGTATTTCACGGGTTTTTTTTTTTTTATCGGGACAAATAATCAAATTAATTTGAAGCGATAGTTAAAACTAGATGTCTTATTCCTTTTTATTTGCAAAAAGAGAGTTTGAAATAATTCTTTTTAAAATGGGATGAAACAAATACACATCACTAGAATGTAGAATACTGGAATATTCATATGCCAAGTAAATACGAAATAAGTGTTCTGATCAAAACCAGGCATGAAAGATAACACAGATTAAAGGCATATAAAGTATTATATGTCTTTGCTAAATCAGACTAGTCGTATGATAAGCATGGGATACGTGTATTCACGTGATCTACTGACAGTGAAAATGTGAAATGTATCACCCAAATGTCATCAAAGGAATCGATGCTATCATAATCAGCAATATTCTTCATGACAAAGAAGTAACATGTAAAAGTTTGCTTTATTTTTAAAATCAGTCCGTTCCTATTGTCTCCTAAATTTACACCAGAACCATTGCACTTAAAATATAAAACTATAAACAAGCATTGCAAGACCTTGATTTATAAGAATATTTGCAAACCCTTTTGAAATGGGACAGTTCCCACCCTCCATATATTTACAACCCTGTGGCCATGTAATTACAGGTGGACTAATTATAATTACACATGCATATCTGCGGAAGGTAATCTCTCATGGTCATAAATATAAAGAGCCATTACACATCGATTGGAACCATAAGTTAAAAATGGTTATGGATTCCATTCAGGATTACGTCAAGCATAGATAAATTGGGAAAATTTTTAACTAAAAACCCTTTCAGAGTTGATACAACACCATAAGTTGAAAACTGTGTAAATGTATGACCTACCTTTGTATTTAGAGACAAAGAATCTGTTAAATATTATATTTGTCCTCTTCCTACCATGAATATGTTGTTGTACCTGTTGAATATGCTCAAAACAATATTGTGTTAGTCTGTTAATCCTATTAGTACGAGCGAGTGTCTTATTAAAAATAAGGAATACATGAATATTCGGTAATACTATATAGAAAACCGTAACTTTTGATAAGAATGAGCTCATGGCAAGCCATAAGTCATTCTATGCAACATTACATAATTCAGTGAGCAACACCTAAGAGGACTTGCCTTGTTTGTATGTTATACCTAAGCTACACAAACAGCCGTACAAACAATGGTACATTGCAGGCTCATCTACATGTTCTACCAAGGAATCCGTTTGATCAACTCAAATTTTGTCCGCAGTGAAACAGGAATAACACAAATACTGTGATACTGTTTTCTCGCATAGAAGCCATAACAATATGTTGGTTCTTAAGAACAGAAAAAAACTTCTGGAACATTTTAAATCTTGGTCATAATATGAAATTAATTCGATCAGATCTTTCGATTCGTTCACCCTTTACACAATCATACCACATGAAAAATTAAGAACCCGTCTCTGAAAAAATCCAAAATGCTTTCCTCCGTAAAAATAATACCATACGCTTCTAATTCATCGTTTTGGGGATATATTTCGGCTTATTACTTTTAAAATGAAGCCGACTATAAAACATGCTACACCGAAGAACAAATGACCGGTACGCTGGAGTTTTGCTTTGACATGATTTCTGTGGATTTTAGAAAATTTTCAGCAGGTTGTCGGCATTCCTATTGGAACCAGCTGTGAACTTTTCCTGGGCGACATTTTCTTATTTTCATATGAGTTGGAGTTCCTTCGAACAGTTTAAAAAACAAGAAGATCAAAGAAGATAGATTTAATTTTACATACAAGTATATTGATGATGTTCTTCTCATTGATAATCCAAACTGTTCCGCTTAGGTCTCATTACTATATCCTAGATTAGACAAGAGACTAACGAAACCACGGATACTGTTTTCTTGTTTCTATTCTTTACATATACCTCGAATTTGACTCAGTTATATATTGAAATAAAATTTTGAAGTTATAAATTTTCCTCACCTTAGCAGCAATATGCTAACGTCTATACGATATTCAAGAGCTAACAACTGCTACTAAGAATTTATAAAACAACATCGGTGTCTGAGCCAGGGTTTTGTCAAAGAACGTTTCTTTTCTCAAAGAGACAAAAACCCGACCAAAGAGCAGAAAATAGCCCAAGGCCACCAATGGGTCTTCAACACAGCGATAAAATAATCTATTTCTTGATTACTGACAGATGAAAGACGCCAAATATGTATAACAAAACATTTCTTGTGCAAAGCATTGAGGTCTGAACAGGGTTTATCTATAAAATAAAAATATTTATTTTGAAAATTTCAATTTCATAATATATAAATTTACTCGTAGTTTTATAAGACAACCCCACGTTGTTTATTTGGAGCTTAACATCTTTTAATAATTAACATTAAATCATGTATATGTTTTTTATATGCTATTAGGTAACTGTTATTGGTATATATCAGTCTGAGTACTGTTTGTCTGTCATTAAAGTTGAATACGAGTTAGATTTGGTAGCAAGTTCCGGAAATGGGTCTCAACTTTATACTCAAATATATCTAGTCTTGTCGTCAATAATGGATTTAGTTCTATTCCATTCAAAATTGAAAGAGGTGTTCGACAAGGGTGTATTTGTCTCCTTTACTATTTATTTTAGCCGTTGAACTGCTGGCAATAAGTATTCGTAAGAACAATTATATATTTGGTATAAAAATTGGGGACACTGAAATAAAAATTCCACAGTTGGCTGATGATACCACTTGTTTTTTGAAAGATTTATTTTCCGCGCAAATTTGTTAGATTCCTTTAACGATTTTGAGAAGTGTTCAGGGTTAAAAGTTAATTATTTTAAAACTGAAGCAACATGGATTGGAAGAAATAAATTTAACAAAGAACGTTCCCTTCCCTTTAAATGGACAGATGGCTTTAAAACCTTAGGTTTAAAATTTAATGCTTTTGAAGAAGTGGTTTGTTCTAATTTAGATACATGCATAGAAAAAATGGAATCAATAATTAAAATGTGGAAGATTAGAAACCATTTTCTTTGATCGGTAAAATTGTAATTTTTAAATCACTTGCAATATCGAAGCTTATTTATGTCATTTCATCTACTCATGTACTAAAATCTTATGTAATTAAAATACAACGTAATATTAATAGTTTTTTTATGGAATGGTAAAACTTTGAAAGTTAAATCGGAAGTTATTCAAAAGTCTCCTAGCGAGGGGGGACTGAAAGCCTCAAATTTTGAATTACAGCTGTTATCCTTTCGTTTTATGTGGGAAAAAAATTCTGTCAGAACATGAATCCAAATGGAAACATGTTTCCAAAGCATTCTTCCCTCTTTTTGATTTAGAGGATTTACTTATGAGCAGATGTGAATTTGAGTTTTTAAATTTAAAAGCATCTCTTTTTTATATAGAAGTGTTATCTGTTTGGAAGGTTTCAAGAGGATTTTCATTCCGTTAGATGCATTTCTTGTGAGAAAAAAATTTATTTGGTTCAAGCCGTTTATCAAAGTTGACAGAACGAGTATTTTTTACAGATCTTGGTACATGAAAGGCAGAAGGTTCATCAATGATATTGTAGATGATAAAGGCGAATTTTTGTCTCATGACGCTTTTAACCAAAAATATAACCTGAATGTTACTTTTGTAGACATCCTGTCTATTAAACTTGCTATACCACGTGACTGGAAAGATTTGTTATTACAACAACACATGTCACCTAGCAGCAATTCATTTGGATTCGTTTTTGAGCATGAGAATAAAAAAATGCCTTTCATAAACATCATTTACTAAAGATATTTATTCATTTTTTATCGATCAGGGAAATGTTTCTCCTATTTCACGACAAAAGTGGGAAGAAAGTTTTAATACAGAAATTAGTGATGAAAAATGGAAAAATATTTATTCACTGGCTTTTAAATGTACTATAGAAATCAAACTACAAGCTTTCCAATATAAAATTTTACACAGAATAGTCTCACATAATTATCTTCTTGAAAAATATAAACTTTCCTTAACTAATGAATGTGCCAGTTGTAAAGAAATAGAAACTATAGAGCATAAATATTTTGAATGTACAGAAATAAAACAATTTTGGAGAGAATTTTCTAATTGGTGGTATTTACTTTTTGGAATAAGAATATTTTTGAATAAAGACAGTGTTATTTTCGGTGTATTGAATTCTGATAACTTAGTTTTAAATTATTGTATTCTGAAGGCAAAGTATTACATTAAATATGTGAAGAACACACAATTAGACAGACTGTTAATATCTGTGCAAGCTTTTCTTACATTTTTCAAAAGACGTCTGGAAATTTTAGAATATTTATATCTTTCGAAAGACAAACACAAGTCATTTGTTGACTGATGGGGGGGGGGGGGGATTTCTGGAAGTTATTTAATTTATTTTGAATATGATTATATATTTAATGAACTCCAAAGTATTCTTAAGATGTATCATATACTGTGTATTCACATCCTAAACTTGTAAATTTTTACTATGTCTTATTTGCATAATAACAATAGTATAACAATGCAATAAATGTAATGTCATTCACTTATGTCTTGTAAAAATGTATGTGTGCACTGTAGTTCGAACACCAAAAAGATCAATAAAAAATAAAAAAAAGTTAATATTGACATTAAAAGACCTCCTCACAAAAAGAGCTGCTAAAGACCCCTCGCACTTCGGGCACGAAGATCTTAACATCCCTTTTTGTTCTGAGGTCTTTTAATGTCAATATTAACTTTTCATTCAACTTATACTATTACTTATTTGCAGTCTGATACTAAAGAAATACCAACTGACGAAATAACTAAAGGGCACAATTCTTGAACAGAAAATGTCAAAACCAACAAAATTGAACTTGACTATTATTTTATTGTCTATTGCAGTGTGTTCACGCTCCAAAAGATTTTGTTCAACGTTATCATTCAGTAACTTGAAAAACTAAATATTTGGGTAACTCTGGGACAAGATTATTGCATGTTAATGTGAAAACCATGAAATCGAGCTTGTCCTGTATTTGTATGTCCATAACATGGTGTTTTTGGTTATGTGGTATTATCATTATTAACCGGAAACGGAAACATATCTAAGTTTTTATAGAACTTTCCTTTATTGTCCAGGTGGTACTTTATTACTCATCCGTACACCAACCTAACGGACGGATGACAGACATTTGCATCTCTATTATATACCATAATGTCGATCCCTTTGGTATTTTTCGCCTTGCTTTCCGATTCAATCGACGGTAACGCTTGCTTTCAGATTTATGTTGACGAAGAAGCAAGAGACACGAAATTGGGACGACGATACTTAAATCGGATGGTAAATGGTGTTCCCTCTTGTATCTCACGGAACACTAGAGATATTTTTCTTGATAAAGATGTAACGCATGTCATAAACGGTCCCACAAATGCAACACTTTAAACGATTGAACACAAGAATGCATTTTTTTCGTATGAAACTGTTTAAAACATTTAAAATTAATTCGGGTTTCAAATCCTCTATTGATTTTCCTTTCATTAATACTCTTCCGTTTCTAGAACTTCATTTAATCTAACAATAAATGCTCTTTGAAAAAAATCACAGAAACGCTGTCTTTCAGATTGGTTACCTTCAATGTCATTATGGGAAACGATTGCTTTCCGATTTTCAGGAAACGACTTCTTTCAGATGGAACGATTCGCTAATCATTGGATCACATGCAGACTATAATTATTTTTTCTTTTTCTTCGAAATTTATTCATTTACACCCTACGACACAGCAGAGTTAACAAGTCAAATTGGCGCCTGGCTTGATCAGCAACGGGATATTTTACTCCAATAAAATATTATAAAGTAAATATCAACATTCGACATATAAAAATATGCAACAGTAAACCAAATCCCGAAAATAACCACAAACAAAAACAAGTTATAAAAATGCGCTCCCGCATGGAGCAGCTAAATACGACCGCAGAGGTCGAACTCGGGCAAGTATGGACACATTATTCAAGCTGGATACAGCTCTGAATTTGGATAGTGATTAAATATTTGACACATTATAGATTTCTGACACAGAATAAATGTGGTCAGATAACTTAAAAATTTGAAATGGGACGTTTAATCTACTTAATGGTCCAATATCCAAAATCTAATTACATGGTTAGATTCAGCATATAAAAAAACATGAATTCAAACAAGTTTAATTTTGGACCCTTTGAACCTTAATACCTTACTATGGACTTATTTGAAAACAGGGCCCAAAATTACAAATCTGAATGCACAGTTAGATTCAGCATATCATAGAACCACAATAATTCAGTGTTTAATGAAAATAAACAAAGTCTTATTTAGGACCCTTTGGACCTCAATGTAGACCTATTTAAAAATGTCAAAATATCCAATATAGTAATACATGGTAAAAACCTCAAATAATTCAAGACTTTAAATTAATCTTCATTGAAATTGGTTAAAAGATTTGTATTTATTTTCAATTGAAGATTTCTTGCTGTTGTGCAATACTTTGCTGATGCGCAATACTTAGTAAATCTGTTTACAAACTAAATATAATACTTTACACACACTGTTTGGTGTGTATCTCCTGCTATAACAGTATTTGATGTTTCTTTATATGTATCAGAAATAATTTATGTTAGAACCAGCTTAGCCAGTATTAGAAAGGTCTTGTTTTTGGCCCCTATTTGGCCTAAAGTTTCTTAACGATTAAAGCCACAACCCACAAAATCGACCCCAACCTCTGTGTGTGGTATGGAATATTGTGGTACAATTTCATAGAGATCACTTGACTAATACTTCAGTATTTGTCCGGAACCAGAAAAACCTTGTTCCTCCCCCCTTTTTGCCCCTTATTCCTGAACGGTTTGAACCATAACCCCAAATTCGAACGGTTTGAACCATAACCCCAAATTGAAACCAAACCTTCCCTTAGTGGTATGGAACCTTGTGGTTTAATTTCATAGAGATCCAAAGACTAATACTTAAGTAATTGTCCATTAACGAGAAAAAACCTTGTCCCCCCTGTTTTGCCCCTAATTCCAGAACGATTTGGGCAATAACCTCCAAAGTCAATCCCAACCTACCTTTTGTGGTATGGAACCTTGTGGTACAAGTTCACAGAGATTCATGCACTTATACACAAGTTATTGTCCGGAAACTAATAAAATGCCTTTTTTTGGCCACATTTGTCCTCTAATTCCTAATAAGTTAGGACCATAACCCCCAAAATCAATGCCAACCTTCCTTTTGTGCTATTGAAACTTGTGATTAAATGTCATAGAGATCCATTTGCTTATACTAAAGTTATTGTCTTCGGTCGACGACGACGACATTATAGCAATATACGAACGCATTTTTTGGCGGTCGTATAAAAGGCAAGTCATGTGTTCCGATAGGGTAAATAATTTCTGCTACTTCCGTGTTCAAATTACATTTTGATAATTACTTTTGAAGGAAAGAAAAAACACCCCACAATAAACGGGAAAAGAAAGATATATGGCTACCATCACAAAAGAATACATAAAAAATATTAAAAATACTGTGACAACATCAACAAAAGATTAATGGATTACTACATCAAATAATAGTGTTACCTAACCAAAGTTCTGAAAAAAATCAATCTGTAATGGTTCAATTACAGTATCACCGCCCATTGTGTGAACTTTCGTATTTTATAAAGAGATTACCTAATTATAAACCACGGGATATAATCCAGAAATGTTGACAGATTTTGGCAAATTTTGGGAATCTAAACACAAAAAAAAACATATAATAAATGTTAACCGCAACCACACTTATGCTAATAGAAAAGCAATGTATTGCCTTTTGGACATATTTTGGTAAGCAGCGTTCTTCGATGCAAAATTTTGCCCTGAACATGCATGAAATATTTGCCACTAGACGTTAAACAACCAACAATCAATCAATTAATCCGTGTAAAATTTGAAAAACAAAATGTAAAGCTTGCAAATTTGTATCAAATGCTTATAACGGCAAAATGTAGCGCTGAATAGCATGTTGATTTTATGGAAGTATGTAAAAATTGTTAAAAAAATATCTAAAATATATCATATTGGCTATATGGATAAAAAGTTCCTTACATCTTGCGGGGAACTTACTAGTATCAAGTGATAGGGATAAGTCGTTCAAATCTGTCACTATTTCAAGCTTCCTGATCTATATGTTAAGGTCGAAAAATCATATGAAAAATATGACACCCCGCCTTAGATAACACGGATATGTCGGTTATCTTGCAATATTGCGTAATAAAAAGATTTTCTACAATGAAATATGTTTTAACATGCATAATTACTATTACCATATTTGACTGAACTTGCAACCTTAAATCTTAAAGTAAGCGTTTCCTGAATCTCAAAGTAAGCGTTACACATCGGTTTTCAGAAAAACGGATAATAAACACAATAATATCATTTGTGATTTTATAGTTTGTATCAAAATGATGTATCAACCCTATTAGATTAAAACTGCGTTCAGAAAGTTAATTAAATATGGATGAGAGTTTTAAAATGTTTGGCTATAAAGTCAATTTTACAAGATAAAGCAGTTCTGTTGTAAACGAAAAATGTAAGAAACAGTAAATCATGAAACTGGATACCTGTATATTTGTTTTGTTCCATCAACTTTAGTTTCATTTAAGAAAATTCATAATTCATTATTTTTTTAATATTGTAGCAACCTACCTTTCTACCCTGTCTGTAATTTTCTTGTAAACAATCGGAAAGTATGCGTTTCCGGAATCGGAAAGCAAGCGTTACTCTCGATTTAATCGGAAAGCAAGCGTTCTGAATATACACCGTGAAAAGGAACTCATGAATTATCTTAGGCTATCCTTAAAGTCTTTGACTTGAATATATAAAGTATATATACAGTGATAGAAAAAAAATAACATTTTAAATAGAATATGTTTAGTAAACTTTATATATAATACACAATGATATAGTTTGTATACTAAATAGCACTACTTTCAATGTGCATATCAATTCAAATGTTTCCTGTTTAGAATCGCGCTACAAAATTATATTCAAATACTCGGATATATTTTTAACCACCTTAATTTACTAGGATTATCAGTATTTCTTCCGAAACAAAGTCGTTGGTTCTCTCCGGAAACCCAGGCTTCCCCAAACTATAAAGTGAAAACCATGATACTACCAAAAGTTCTGATTGTGGCGCTAAAGACCAACAATCAATAAACGAATTCAATGGTTATGCTACATCATTACACACTATTTTAGGCATGGTTGATCTTTAAAATATTCCGTGCAATCCTTCCTTATTTTTTGCCAGTTTAAATCACTTTAACGATATGTTGATTATTAAGAACTCAGAAAAACTTCTGAAACATTTTAAATCTCTGTCATCATATGAAACAAATACGGTCAAAACTTTCTTTTGTTTCACCCTTTACACCATCTTAACGCATGAAAGATTAAGAACCCGTCTCAAAGAAATAATCAATAATACTTCCCCCCTTAAACATTAAACCATACACTACTAATTCATTATTTAGAGATATAGTTCCGCATATTTTCTTAAGTATGAAGCCAACGATAAAACATGCTACACCAAACAAATAAAGATCAGAATGCTTGAGTTTCTTTATAACATTATTTCTGTTGAATTTGGAAATTTTTTCAGCCGTTTGTCGGCATTCCTATGGGAACCAACTGTGTACTTTTCCTGGCCGACGTTTTCTTATTTTCATATGAGTCGGAGTTCCCTAAGACAGTTATAAAAAAGAGAATATCAAAGAAGCCAGATAATTTATTTCACATACCTATATTTTGAGATGTTCTTTTCATTAACAAATCAAACGTGTCTGCTTCACTACAAAAGTCAAAAAGTCTGAAAAGACCAGTTTTTGTCTGAATTTGCATGAATTTTTACTCGACATTCTTAATTTGTCTGAATAATTTTTAAAAATTCTTGACATAGTATGAATTTGTCTAATAAGGTTCTTGATTTTTCTTGACAAGTGTCTTGACAGTATGAACATTGTCTTAAAATTTCTCGACACTTCCTGTATCATCTGATAAGAGTCTGGATTAGTCTCGACCAATTCTTGACTGTCTTTAATTTGTCTCGATCTGTCTTGACATATTCTTGACATTCTTAATAATGTCTGAATATGTCTCGACATATTCTTGACATTCTAAATAATGTCTGAATATGTCTCGACACATTCTTGACAGTCTTAAATATGTCTTGACACTATCTCAACAGTATAAAATTCGCCTGAAATGTGAACAAACTTATTCTGCACTGTTTATGACATTCTATTGCTGTTGTGTACTCCTTTTTATTATGTTTAAACTAAACTTTGAAGAATCAAGGATTAATTTGGTATAGTAAGATACCCTTTTGGTGCAACTAAGTTGGAATACCCTGAATAATCCCCCATGTAGTTTAATTTTGATTTATTTTTATTAAACATTTAAGTAATTGTTTTCACTTGAAATATAAGTCGAAGGTATTGACAAATAGCATTTAGATTTTTGCCGTTCGCAAAACTGCCAGTCAAATTTGCTTTACTAAAATAGGTGTCTTGTATCTCTTTTGGACCCCACAATTCATCTTTTGGGTTTGTGTGGCTAAAAAAAAGAGGGGGGGGGGGGGGCTTTCGTTTAGGTCAAAGAATTTGTTCCCATCTTAATTCAAAAACCTTATTCATTTTTTAGAACAACCCAAAAACATTTTTTATTCAAATTTGAGTGTTGATTTTTATAATTTTTTATCAAAAATAAATATTTGTGATAACTCCTTTCTGAAAAGAAAAAAATGTTTAGATCTATATTATGCATGTCTGTTTGAGAACCATTTCATAAGACCGATGATTTCTATTGAAATCATTGATGGGATCAATTATAAAAACATTTTTTTTTATTATTCCTGGAGTAGATAATAATTTTCTTTTAATCTTTGGGAATTATTCAATTTGTTTTTATGTTAAAATAATTAACTTCATAATTTTGATGAAGAAAATCCATTTCAATTCAATTTTTTTTCATCAAAATGATGATTTTCATTTTCATCTATCAACAAACTTTTTAAATTGTAGTGGCATGGTCGGTCAACTGATAAGTTGTATGGCTGATTACAGTTAAAGCAATTACTTCTATTTGACAGTTGCGTGTACTCTGGGGTGTGGAATACCTTAATTTTATGGGGAACATCCTGTCCATGTGTAATACTTAATATATTCAAACAGATGACATTACACAAATGTTTCTTCTGTTAAATGAATGATTTGTATATCATCATAATTTGCTATTTATATAAAACACATTTTGGTATAATAATTATTTACCATATCAACATTGAATATTATGAATGTAGAATGGAATATGTCTACAGTATGATTGGTTTGAATCATTTAATTTATAAGATTTAGGAATCAAAATTTGTAATTATTTAAAAACCCACATTGAAATTGTTTTATATCAACACACCCACATTTGAATTATTTTATACTTTAGATTTCATAGCCATATTTGCATTTGTAAAAATATTTATATACCCAAATTTTCAATTATTTTACATGCCCAACTTTTATTTTTGTTGTAAAGAAGTGTAACTTGAAACAACAGTATATCATATAAAGAGAAATAAAGATTAAAGTTATATCATGAATATTGGTCATGATTTGTAAAACTCAGAACTGTCGAGTAAATTTAAGACACGATTCAAAATGTTCAGAATATGTCAAGCCATACTGAGAAAAAATAAGAATGTCGAGAATATGTCGAGAAATTTCAAGACAGTATTCAAATGTCAAGAATTTGTCAAGAAATTTTAAGACCATATTCAGAATGTCGAGAATATGTCGAGTAAATTTCATACAAATTTAATATAAATGAGAATTTGTCAAGAAAAATTAAGACACAAGTCATACTTTTGGAGAATGTCGAGTAAAAGTTCGAGCAAATTAAGACAAAAACTGGTCTTTTCAGACTTTTAGACTTTTGTAGTGCTTGGACCTCATTGCTATATCATCCTGAACTAGAGACTAACGAGACCACAGGTACAGCTTCCTCAGCTTTTTTCTAGACATACATTTCTAATTTGACTCAGTAATGAAATCAATAAAAACTATGAAGTTATACATTTTCCTCACCTTAACAGCAATATACCAACGTCCCCCACAAATAGAGTATATAATTCGTAATTCATACGATATTCAAGAGCTTGCAATTGCTACTTAGAATTTGTATAACCACATCGGTATATGAGCCAGAGTTTTGTCAAAGAATGTCTTTTTTCGCTAAAAGTTTATCGGAATGTACCAAGACATATAGGTAAATATTCAGATTGTAATTAAATATAATACAACATGTCTAAGATGGCCTTGGGGTATACATTCTAGGTGCTGAAGTTGTACCTTTTTTAATTTTCTTTACGGGTTTCCCTTTATTCGTCTTTGCGCTATTATGTTCCTTTTGGCTGCAGGACTTTTGATGTGACGTGACCTGGTTTATTTGCATCCAGCAATTGGATTTTTGGCTTTCGGTGTTACTCCTACAGGTAGGTACAGAGGTGCGATTCGAACGAAAGAGGTTTTTGAAGTGTAGTTTTTCATTTTCGTCATCTTTTGTATTATATTTAACTTCGTTCTTTTGATTTTTTTAATCAGTTGTGTTGTATGTCTGTGATGTATGTTTATACAGTTTTGGTTCCTTGATCCCAATTAATAACAAATTAATCAATTATGTTTGTTCGGGTTAATCATCAAATTTTGTAAACATAGCGGAACTCTTAACAGCTGTCATACAAGTTTGATGTTTAGTTAACTATAAAACCAGGTTTGTCCCACAATTTTCTTCGGAAAATACTCCTACATAGTCAGGAATATAACCGTTGTTTTCCATTCGTTCCGTTGTTTGATATACACGTTTGATTTTATTATGTATGATGGACTTCTTCATTTTTGAATTTACGTTGGAGTACGGTATTTTTGTTACTATAACTTTCGTCTGATAAATCCAAGTTGAACCGAATAAATTAAGATGGAATATAATAAGGTTGTCAAATAAAAGCAGATACTCCGGCTTGCAGAAAAAAAAAATATATATATACCATATTGTCGATCCCTTTGGTATCTCATGGAGGCGGCAATATTAAAATATGTGGTCGGAATAGATACTTTGTTAAATAGAAATCTGAGACGGAACATCACAAAATAGGATTCGACGCAAATTAGAAATGTTGCTCCGTCCAATAACATAATTATTTCTCTTTCAATGAATTGGCAGAAATGATCCATTGTGGATTTTGTATATAGATATAAGAAGATGTGGTATGAATGACAATGAGACAACTCTCTACAAGAGACCAAAATGACACAGAAATTAACAACTACAGGTCACCGTACGGCCTTTAACAATGGGCAAAGCCCATACCACATAGTCAGTTAAAAAAGGTCCCAAAACCACAAATGTAAAACAATGCAAACGAAAAACCAACGGCCTGATTTATGTACAAAATAATTAACGCAAAAACAATTATGATATACAGCAACAAACGACAACCACTGAATTACAGGCTCCTGACTTTAGACAGGCACATACAGAATGTGGCGGGGTTAAACTAGTTTGTACTTCGCTGTTACTGAGAGCTAGTTCAAAGCCAATAAAAACTAATAAAAAAAATCATTCATCTCAGACTAAAATATCAATCAGTTCAAATCCAACATACAAAAAAAGTCGATTTATCATAGATTCATAGTAACGGGTCTAGTGATCAACTATTGACATGGATTATACGTTCAGCAAAACTTTCTAACAATAAAATTGAGTTTCAATATTTGTTGTCATTCATATTTTGAACAAATACAAACTATACTTATAGTTTTTAAACGCTTAAAACCCGTACATTCTACTTCATTTATTTTATCTGATCAGAAATATAGATAGACAATAATACAGGGCACTCTTTGAGTATTATATTTGCCTTCGCGTCTATAAGATTGAACATGACGTGATAAAGTGCATTTAATTCTTTTGATTTGGTCTTTGTGATAAAACAAACATATTTTAATTTTGTAGTTACACAAATATCTATTATGTTCTGACAGTTGACACACAAGGAGTATAGTATGATAACGTGACAAATGTACGTGACTGTTGTAAATTTAAGTGGGGTACATTTAAAAAGCTTTCGACACATAAAAAAATGTGTAATATATCTAACGGTTTAAAAATGATCGATATATATATGAAAAATACTTTTTTAAATTAAGTATAAACACACACATGCAAGCAATATTTAAGACAGTATCTAACACATGAGCTTCTTATTCTTGAAATGAGCCATACACCACAATATCATTATTATATATGGGCATTCTTCTAAAGTTATAAAATAAAACTCTACACAGATACTAAGCGTATGGTTATGTACGCCCGACAAGGTTTTCGACCACAAAAGACAGATCAGTGACGCTCGATTCAGAAAAAGTTATAATGTCAAATCAGTTACAGAGTGGGGAAGCATCGAGGACACACACATGATTTTGTAAATTTTCAGAAATTTGCTTGTCACTTTTTCACTCATTCCGAAAAATATATACTTGTGAAACAGTATCTTACTTTGCCCTATTTACCCTTTTTATCAATAGTTACTTCGACTCCTAGAGATTCCAACTTGTAGCTATATATTTTTGTTTTATTTTGCAAAGGTAAAAAACGCGGTTTAGTACATATAGCATGTACAAACAGAAAATGCGGTTAGTGCACAAGAGTCGTTTCACTTCTCAAGTAATGAATTGATAATGTCATTATTTGGATTATTTTCCAGTTATATATATATATATATAATTGACCTCAATTTAGGATAGACTCTTGAGTTTTGAAGAGTCGGAATAGGATGAACGGATCATATAAACGCGAAGGCAAATATAATACAAGCCCAAACGAAAAAGTATAAACAAGTCCAAATTGAAAACAACGTTCAAACCTATGATTGCGTTGGATAAAAACCGTAATTTTATACGTTTGCATGCAAAACAAATTTCTTGGTAGAGGGGTCTAAATACAGCACAAACAACATTTTCCAAAAGACCAAAAAAAGTGAAAAAGTATATTTTAACAAAACGCATCTGACTAGCAGGTCGAACAACGGATGTTTCTAAACCCTGCTGACTGTCATTGGCGATTGCCAAATACACGGATCACCAGATGTAACAAAATGGATCTTAATTATTAATTTAATACCAAACAGAAAACAGTAAACTTGCGGAAAAGATGGTATACAGCAAACAAAAGGTGCAAAAATTAGTACACCATATCCGGATTTCGACAATAGTTCAAAACTTTATACCTCCCTATTTTGATAACACAGAACTACCTATTATTTCGTACACATACAAAACACCCAGCAGAAGTTTAATTTTTAATTATACGTCGGAAAGATCAGACGTCAATGTAGGAAATAATACTCCTTTAACTTGAAACTGTGAATAGTCGAAGTTTTGATATGATCCCTATGGCCATGTTATTACGGGGGACCTATATATCGTCCAAGACAGAGAGGTTAAAAACTTTTTGAAAAAAGGATCAAAATATTGTCTTTCATCTAAAATAGATTGGAAACAGTGTTGTCAGGTCACCAAAGACGCTCTTTCCTCGTTTTGTAAAAATTGGTGTAAACGGGAAAAATCTGATAAAAAAATCTCTTGATTCTTATTTAAATAAATGTATGAATGTTGTGGATAATCGAATATCACATTTTGAAAATAATTCAGAAATAAATAAAAGAGTACAAAACACGCCTATTTCCAGAATAAGAAATAAACTTCAAGAACTTTCAAAGCGGTTTGTGGTTGTACCGGCAGACAAAGCAGCCAACAATATGGTGGTGGTATGCCGTAAATACTACACGGACGTTCTTAAGAATGAATTTTAAGTACATCTACATTCAAGTCCGTGCGCTCCACAGAGAGTCATATAGTAAACAAACATATCATAATCAAATCACAGCTTAAGGCTTCTTCTGAAAATTTGAAGGTCCCTACTGTGTATTGGTTACCTAAACTACACAAAAAATCAGTCTGCCTCTAGTAAGTGTTTTACAACTAATCTTTCAGTGCTTTTAACAAGTTCCTTAACTACTATCAAAGAACTTTTCATAAACTATTGTAATAAAATATATGAAAATAGTAGAATTAACTATTTTTGGAGTGTAAAAAATTCTTTGGATGTTTTAGATAAATTACGTACTTTTGATGGTCCTTATGATACTATTGACAGTTTTGACTTTTCTTCTCTTTACACTACATTTCCACACAATCTAATCAAACAAAAGTTTTCCTATCCAATTGAATGGTCTTTTCGTAAATCTGAATGCAAATATATTTGCTGCAACTCATTTAAAGCCTTCTTCTCTAATGATAAAGGTAAATATGCAAGATATACTTACTGGAGGTGTGATGCGATGATTGAAGCTGTTAATTTTCTCCTTGATAATATTTATGTACGTTTCGGCAACAAAGTTTATCGACAGGTTGTAGGTATTCCAATGGGCACTAATTGCGCCCCTTTAATAGCAGACTTGTTTTTGTAATGTTATGAATCACAGTTTATGACAAAACTCAGTAAAGACCCGTCTAATTTGCATTTAATTGATAAATTCAACGACACTTACCGTTATCTTAACGATATTTTTCGTTAAATAATCAAGAATTTTCTAAATATACTGCCGAAATTTACCCAAAGGAACTTACTTTAAATAAATCAAGTTTAAAATTAATAACTGTCCTTTCCTAGATTTAGATATTTCGGTTTTACACGGGAAACTCCACACTAAAATTTACGACAAATGGGACGATTTTTCGTTCCCTATTGTTAATTTTCCCTTTTTGGATGGTGATGTTCCTTTGGCACCATCTTACGGTGTTTATATTTCACAACTCGTTCGCTATGCCCGTGTCTGTTGTGACGTTTTTTTTATTTTAACGAACGTATTCTATGTATTACTGGTAAATTATTAAGCCAGGGATATCGTTACCACAAATTACTTAAAACCTTTACTAAATTCTTCCATAGATATAAACATTTGGTTTTGAAGTTTGGTTGTACCTGTAAAAAACTTATTTCAAACGGGATAGCACATCCCCATTTTTACGGAGATGTTGTTTTCCATGCCCGGAAATTTAGAAACGATCCTGGTAAACTTATCGATCCTTTAAATAAACTTATTATAAAAGGTTACAAAATCAACACTGTAATTAAATCTTTGAATACTGTTTTTATAGGTATTAATATTGATTTTGTTATCAGTAAGTTAAAAGCAAACTAAATATTATTGTTATATACATATACACATTCATGCATCTACAATCTGTCGATACCTGTATCTAGGCATTGCACAAGGTCATGTTTTTCTCTGACTGTTTGTGACGTCTTTACACTAAATCCATTGGATTTTGGATGTGTACTGATTTATAATTTAGTCTTAGATGCATAATTTTTTTTATTAAACAATACAATCTTCCTCCCCTCTTTCATATATTGCTGGTTTCTTTGATCACATTGATTTACCAACACTGCGTCAATCAATTTATTCTCAAAATACTACGCTGCAGGAAGAAAAATGGTATACATTTTTGTGTACAATAATATTCTTCGAAACAAAAAACATAACTCCATACTGTAAATACATATAAGATATTATATAAACAAATACGAAACTACCATTGCCCACAATTTACAATTTCATCAATTATCAAAATATAAAGACGCTTATATTGAAATTATGTACGCACATATATATTAAGTTTAACAATGTCATGGGAATTTCAACCCTTAACATCGTCAAATACACTGATTTGATTGTAAGGTATCATGAGCAAGTATGATAAGTTAATAAAGTATAACGGTCTTATAATTTTACCAAACAATTGCGTATTATTTCCACCCTCAAAATATTCTGTATACACATATTTGATTTTTATGTCATCACTCGAGAGATAAACTAATAACCATTTTTTTTTGTATTGAAGACCATGCGCCTATCATGTAAAGATAGAGGTGCTTAAAGCGTCTACATAATAGCAAACGAACTTACTTATAATGGAGTTCGATCGTTATGAAAAACAAACGATACTGTGTACACAATGAATAAATAATATAAATACATAAACAGTGTACAATAACATAAACACCAAAAAAGTAAAAAGTAAAAACAAGTAGTAATAAATATATCTGATAACAGATATCTTTCATCGGTATAGTGTAAAATGAATCTATCAGTACAAATAGTGATACAATTAGTCAAATATTTCATATGTTGCATAAAAATAAAATTTTAACTCACTATTCATTATGTAATTATCAATAAAAAAAAATCAGGACATATGGTATGATTGCCACTGAGACAGCTATAAACTGGAGTTTAAATGAAGTGGTAATAGTCAATTAAAGGCCACTGTTCGGCCTATAACAAAATGAAAAATCCATACCGTTTAGTCGGCTATAAAAGGCTCCGATATGAAAAATGAGAAAAAATTCAAAAGAAAAAACTAATGGCCTAATAATAATAATAAAACAATAACGATAAACAACGACATAAACCATCAACAATCGCTTTACTACAAACTCCTGACTTGAGACATGCATATACAGAATGAGGGTGGAGCTAAACATGGTTATGAGCACTCAATCCTCCCCGTAACCCTGAACAGTGGTGTAAAGCAAAACATAAAAACTTACTGTAAAATTAGTTTCAATTGACTTAACCCAAAAAATCTGTACGACACACAAAACTACCATCATATAAATCTAACAAGTAATTACCTCATAACATATTCTATAGATTACACACGGGATTTACTATTGGGGATGTGTGAAATATGAATACGTCAGAAAAAAATCACCGTTTCTACTACTTAAAGAATATGATCATTCAAACACAAAGCTTTGAATAACAGTGGTATGAGTCAATGAAATTTATCAAAGGTATCAGTAGTATATTAGAGAATGATCTTTGTTGGATTTTCGTAAGCGCAAGGATTAATTTAGGATTTTTTATTTTTGAATTTTAAATTTTAAATTTTGAATGATCCTTCTCGGCTTTCGTAGGTACACATTAATGATTTATTTTAGCATAGTTTGACATCCTATTTATGGAATGTGGATTTACTGTGGTATGTTTACAAGAAATAAAATGTGTCAGATTAACACAACATCTTATTGTTCTGGCATTGTTAGAATCATAATAATGACTTAAAAGAGAAACTATATCTTAACCAAAATTTGTACATTTTTTTACATTTTGTATTTAATTTATTACTATTCAATGTGGCGTACGGCATATGTCCATAAAAAGTCACACAACTATTTTCTATTTTTGAATTATTGAATAAGGTAAATCAAAATTCAAAAAATAATCTATGTAAAGTTCCTATCACGATGCATCATTGCGTGTCAATTAAATATAAACCAGGTTACCAGAGGCTTTCGTTTTATTCTGTTGGTCATATAAAATGGAGTTCCTTCCTTAAAGTACACAAAACGATATCTTGAAGAGGAATGTTTATTAAGTTCTTTTAAATCAGACAGTAAATAAATACTAACAATTAAAGTTGGTAGAAATAAGGGTGGATTGGTGAACCCTCACATTTACAACATATATTGGAGAAGATCTTTTTTTTCTGTTTGTTTAATGTTTATATGTCTTCTCTAATGAATATGCACGATCTTTTCTTATCAACCTTCATAGGCCGAACAATTTTGAAATCTAAATTAATTCATATAATACATTAAACAGGTAGAAAAATTATCGGCAGATAGATTTTAATTTTTATATGTTTCGTCTGAACAATAAATCACTCAAGGTTTTCATTCGTATTTATGAGATTACATTGGTAGTATGAAACACAAGTATCTGTTATTATTCATGGTTGGTCTTTTAGAAAAATATTTCTTTTACTTTTGATTTTGCGCTGAGAACTCGAAAATAAGAAACGATCATATTGTAAATAAGTACAATGAAGTATGATTCTTCGATTTACAAATAATTAAAACTGTTAAAAATGGTCGAAATCCAGCTTTCGGGACTTACTTTGATAGTTCATCAATCTGTTCTTGTTTTCCTTTCAGTTCGTCTTTTGGAACTGCAATCTCTTCTGTCAGACTGGACACCTTTTCTTCCTGCTATTGTAATCTGTACACAAACGATAGCAAAAGTTAATATAGTAGTATAGTATATGTGTGGTTATGCTTATCATAGAATCAATTAATATTTAAATATCCCAGGAAAACAGATATACAATGTCGTCTCAACAAGTATATCGATAGTATTGGTAATATATCCTGTTACCAATCGGTGTCATTGGATTCTTGATATCATAGAAAATGTTTGAAGGAAAACCCCTTTCTCATATTAAAATACTTTTTATATAAGAATTGAAAGTATATCTAAACAGGTTCCAGTTGGAAACATACACCATGTACACTGACAATAAATATATTATTTTTTTCCAGTATTTCTTTTCTTGTCATCTATTTCTTCATTTCGTACCGATTTCAAAACAAAAATATAAAGCATCGTTTCATAATATTCAATTGTCAAATCGATATTTGTATAAATATAGAATATAGGAAAAAGATACAACAGGGATATTTACCCAAACAAATTGAAAGCAAACTGACAATGCAATGGAAAATAAACGACAAACGACGAAAAGACAAACAACAGTACATAAACCTCAACATAGAAAACTAAGAAGTGAGCAAAACGAACCTTAACAAAGACCGGGGTGAGCTCAAGTGCCCCAGTATGGTAAGCAAATTTTGTTACACATGTGGAACCCGTCGTGTGGCTCATGTAAGTACAAACGCAGTGATAAGTCTTATTCGGTAGATCAAATTCGAGAATAAGAGGACGGGATTGTGTATGTTGTGGTTACAATAATCTGAACATGTCCGTCATCATATGTGAAACAGATATAGAAAATAGCATTATATTCGTTGTTAACGTTACCTTATTAGTCACATGAATGGTTTATTACTAACGTGTTAGACACTTGTTAATAAATATTTGATCTGCGAAAAATTCAACGTATGAGCGCATTTCACTTGGCATTAGTGTCTATTGATGACTGATAGCCGATAGCTGAGCACGAACTATTTACCTTGCGTGAAAACATGATTTTACCCACGTTTTAAATAAGTTTTGTCTGCTCTGTCTTTAGTTTTCTGAGTAGCATTTTGATTTGTATGATGATGTTGATTCATTTCATCAGAACATTCAGAATGGTAAAGATTAATTTGTAGACATTTCAATTTTCAAATGACTGAAGTTTTTTTCTAAATATATTAAGCGAGTGACGTTTTGCTTGCTATCACATGTATCATGAAACATCACCTCGTTGTTAGTCGTTTGTACGTTTTCCATTGTGTTTTGCCATGGCGTTGTGAATTCGTTTTCGACTTATTTTGAGTTTGAAGGTATGTTTGCAGGAAATATCCCACTTTTTATCTGCAGTTTGAGCCATTTTGGAAGCCCCATTTTACATCTTATTTTTCGGTCTCAACAATGGCGTATCGTACAAGTATGGATAACGTTTATGGATTTTAAATAGTTGACTGTGTACAAGATATCATTGAAATAAGACAATGTTATTTCAACTGGAAGTATGATCTTTTAAATATATAATAACTTATTAACTAATTAAAGTTTTAGATATAATGAAAATGTCATACTTGACAAGGTTCTAAAACATTATAATGAGATTTTTTATATTTAAATATACGCAAATCCTTTATAATTATGTCTTATAAGAGACTTATAATTTTTTTGGGGTTCGGTTATTTTGATTCTTCTGATTATATTTTTTTTTCATTATCATTAATAATATGAGTTTCACACACCTGAACCTGTACGTGGCGTTCCTCATACATAATTAGTCAGATGTTATTAACTATATAGGATCTCTTCAAGGTCGTTTTAGAGAAGCTTGGGTTTATTTTTTATTCCTACGTAGTATTTTTTCAGTATTAATATTCTTATGCTGACTGCAAAATCAATTGATGAATACAGTATTTGATTGTTTGATGCCTGATCAGTGACGGATCGGTGAGGGATTATGGGCTCATTGGTGAATGGTTGTTGACTGCACGATGACGCATAAAGGAGGCATAAATCTGACTATTGAATTCGTCAAGTAACAGTTACCTGGATAACGGTCACTGATCAATCAGTCAATTAATATGCAAGAATCAAAATGGGATTTTACAGCATTTAAACTTCTAATAGAAACAAATTTGACTAGCAACTGTGGAGCATGAATGTGTGTCAAGTTATAAAAATCATTACAGTTAAAATTTAAATATGACTAACTGTATGGGCCTATAAATATTCTAAACAAAAACGCAAATGTTATAACCGGATAGGTAAGAGATATGAACCTAAACATATATCTTCTACGATTGCAACCGAGCTGAAATTTTATTAAGATAATCATGGTTTTGTCGTCGTTTTTGGCATTTATAAGGATCAGTTTAAAGTTCGTCTTTTTCCTATATTCTAGTGTAAACAATTTCGGATCATCCAAATATATACCAAAGAGCGATATATTATTCGGTCAATATAATTACAAACGGTACTGATGTCCTTAAGAACTTCTAAACAACGAATAAACCAAAAACATGTTGTAAATCTACTTACTACGGACTCGTCTTACATTTTGATCAAGCAAGTGTAAAACGAATATAATTACTATTGTTAACTTGATTAATTATTTTTTCATCATGAAAGTATATCTTAGACACAGAGTAGAGATTTTCAATATAATTGTATTACTCGACAGAACCAACCTATCTGAACGTATCACGGCCTTTTGCATCGAAACAAAACAGAGAGGAGCATCCATTGTTAACTTTAGGAATACACATATCTTGTTTGAATATACTGTATTTAAAAATTAACCAAATATACTATTTTGAATTGAACATTTTGTGTTATTAACTCGTAAGATTGTATGACAACAACCGTTTAGATATATAGGGTATAGTTAATCCAGTTATGCGTATGAAATGCACCTATCATTCTATCATAACTTCACGTGACGCATATATCTATTCTTCTCCTAGGGCGAGTTCTTAAAACTAATAAGTAGAAATTAAGTAAGAAACAATTACAATAATGAAATCTGAAGCTAGATGACATTCTTATTTTTGATTTATGATATGTATAAGTTAAAGGGTTAAACCAGGGGTTTCATACAAACCCGTATGTGAAAGGTGTAAACGGCTTTCTTCTTTTTTAGCATATCATGTAACTAATTTCAAGATATTTTTGTCAGAGGCAAACATTGAAATCGGTGATGCATTTATCAGATTGTACATTGTCATCTTTCCGTTGAATTCTATATGATAGAATTTATCAGGTTGCATCTTAAAGACCAAAAATCATTCCACTTTATCATGTTGTTTTCTACTTCTAGCCTTTAATTATAATGGTAAAATTGAGAATGGAAATAGTGAGTATGTGAAAGAGACAACAATCCGACCAAAGAGCAGATAACAGACGAATGCCTCCAATGGGTCTTCAACGCAGCGAGAGAATCTCGCCCCCGTAGGTGGGCTTCAGATGGTCCCTAAATAAAAATCTGTACTAGTTCAGTAAAAATTGACGTCATACTAAACTCCAAAACATATAAATGAACTAAAATTTAAAAACATACAAGACTAACAAAGGCCAGAGTCTCCTGAGTTGGGACAGGCGCTAAAATGCAGCGGGGTTAAACATGTTTTGTGGGATCTCAACCCTCCCCCTATACCTCCAGCCAATGTAGAATATAGAAACAGACAGCAATACCCACAGTAAAACTCAGTTTAAAAGAAGTCCGAGTCCGATGTCAGAATAGGTAACAAAAGAAACTAAGCAAAATGACAATTCAACATACATTAACAAAGCACTACTAGATAAAGGCAACAGTAGTATACCGCTGTTCGAAACTCATAAATCGATAGAGATAAAAACAAATCCGGGTTACAAACTAAAACTGAGGGAAACGCATCAACTATAAGAGGAGAACAACGACACAACAAAAACACCACATTAAAATGTAACACACACAGAAACGAACTATAATATAACAATGGCCATTTTCCTGACTTGGTACAGGACATTTTAAGAACAAAATGGTGGGTTGAACTTGGTTTTGTGGCATGCCAAACCTCCCGCTTTTATGGCAACGTCAAACACAACACCGAAACGACAACATCACATGACAGGACTACAATACAAATAAATGGGAGTACATATAGGACAAAGAAACACACGAATAATAGCTAACAAAAGGTACTAGGCTTACAATTCAATACGCCAGACGTGCGTCTCGTCCACACAAGACAAACCAGTGACGCTCAGATGAAAAAAGGTTTAAAAGCCAAAACAAGTACAAAACTGAAAAGCACCGAGGACCAAAACTTCCAAAAAGTTGCGCCTAACACGCAGTTACTGACATACCAGCTCCAGACCTCAATTAAACTGATTGAAAGATTATGTCTTCATCACATGAAAATCAAGCACAATCCTTCCCGTTAGGGGTTTAGTATCATACTATTATAAAATATATGAGGAGAACATAACTCGTGAATGGGTTCTAGGAGTGGAATATGTGTAAGTAAACGCCAATGGTCACAAATTGTTTTTTATGAAATGTTTGATATTCACCTTAGAAAAATTAGTCTGAAAAGTTGTGTTCTTCTGCACTTCGTTGGCAATCATCATTGAAAGGCAAGAACTACGGTGCCGTTATAACTGAATTGCGCATCAGAATCTTATTATCTGTTTTTTTTTTTGTATGTTTCTTACTTTTGACAAATGCACTTCAATGATTTATGCAGTAAAAACAAATTTGGTGACCCCTATCTATTGGTAATCAATTAAGTGGATAGAGTTTTATACGGTAATATGCTTCAAGGGAAATAAAAGATGTTGACTGGGCAATTCTTTTCTATTTGGACCCATATAGATCTAACATTTAAACTATTGATATCGTTAAACAATACGACAGAATCCAATCTGAATAGATTTTTCATTATCGTTTCCTTTTTATTGTGAAAATTTGATTTTGCTAATCAGTTGGTTTCTTTTCTTTTTTTTTTTTTTTTTGTATGAAGAGCAGTTTATCTAATCTGACGGAAAGCTATAGTACTTTAGAATTTGAAAAAGTACAAAATCTTCATCTTTAAAAAAAATACAGGTTTTGTGTAATGGTTCAAATAAACAAATTCTCTCTTCTATAAGAAGCATATACGACGTTTCTTTAAATGTACACATACTTTTATTCGTAAGTATTTCCATGGAAAATATATTTCATCGGGTAAAATATTGAAAGTAAATGGAAGCGATTTTAAAACTTGATGTTCTAATTCCTTATTAATTGCAGAAGGAGAGTTTGAAACGATAATTTGTTAAATGCGATGCAACATATATGCATGTAGAATCTCGAATACAGGAACAATCATCTGCCAAGTGTATCAAAAATTAGTGTTATGATCAAAACCAGGCATGAAAGTATTACATTTCTCTGCTCAATCTAATTAGTCGTATGATAAGCAAGGGATACGTGTATCTACGTGAATCAATGACAGTGAATATTCGGGCGCAAATATATTACCTACACTGTAACAGTTTTCAAAGAATCATAATCATAATCAGCAACATTCTTCATAACAAAGAAATAACATATAAAATTTCGCTTTATTATCAAAATCGGTATGTTCCTATTGTCTCCTACAGTTACACCAGAACCATTGCACTTGAAATATAAAACTATAAACAAGAATTGCAATGCCTTAATTGATAAGAATATTTGAAAACCCTTCTGAAATGGGACAGTTCCAACCCTCCATATATTTACAACCCCTGTGGCCATGTAATTACTGGTGATCTAATTATAATTTTAACATGTATATCTGCGGAAGGTAATATATCATGGTACTAAATATAGAGAGCCACAACACATCGATTGGAACCATCATTTTAAAATGATTATGGATTCCATTCAGGCTTACGTGAAGCATAGGAAAATTGAAAAAAGGTTGAACTAGAAACTCTGTCAGAATTGGTTAAAGAAATAAGGTATTTGTTACAACAACGAGTCCACAATTTGACAACTGTGTAAATATTTGACCTACGTTCGTATTAAGAGACAAAGAGTCTGTGAATTGGCCTCTTCTCACATTACATATGTTGTTTCTGCGGAATAAGCTCAAAACAATATTGTTTTGTCTGTAAGGTGTAAATATTACTACGAGTGTCTCAAAGAATTAGGATTATATATAGTCCTTCATGACAACATTAAATAATTCAATCAGCAACAACTAAGAGGACTTGCCTTGTGTGTATGTTATACATAAACTACACAAACCGCCGTACATGTAACGGTACATTGCTAGCTCATCTGCATGTTCTACCAATTAATCCGTTTGATCAACCAACATTGTGTCCGCAGTGACACAGGGATTTCAGAAATACTGTGATACTGTTTTCTCGCGCATTAGCCATAACAATACTTTGATTCTTTAGAACTCAAAAGAACTTCTGAAACATTTTAAATCTCGGTCATCATCTGAGATAAATTCGATCAAAACTTTCGATTTGTCCACTCTATAACCATCATACCACATGAAATATTAAGAACCCGTCTCAACGAAATAATCCCCAATACTTTCCATCGCCAAAATTATACCATACGCTACTAAATCATTTTTTTTTTTAGGATATAGTTCGACATATTTTGTTTGAAATGAGCCTGACAAATCAACATACTACACCGAAGAACAAATGATCAGTATACAATGAGTTTCACCTTGACATTCTTTTCTTGAATTTGGAAATCCTTCAGCAGGTTGTCGGCATTCCTTTAAAAACCAACTGTGTACTTTTCCTGGCCGACATTTTCTTATTTTCATATGGATCAGAATTCCTTCAGACAGTTATGAAAACAAGAAGATCAACGAAGCCAGATCATAATTTCGAATACAAGTAAATTGATGGTGTTCTTTCCATAAACAATCTAAACTTTTCTACTTGGGTCCCATTACTATATCCCAGACCAGAGACTAACGAAACCACAGATACAGCTTCCTGTTGTTTTTTATATATGTATATATATATATATATATACCTCGAATTTGACTCAGTTATATATTCTATGATAACTTTGAAGTTATAAACTTTCCTCACCTCAGCAGCAATATACCAGCGTCCATTGCGAATAATGTATAGATTTCGCAACTCATAGGATATTCAAGAGCTTGCAGCTGCTACTTTGAATTTGTAACCCGACATCGGTGTCTGAACCAGGGTTTTGTCAAAGAACGTCTTTTTATCTCAAAAAGTTCATCTGAAAGAAACAAGACCTATAGATAAATATTCAGAGTCTACTTCAAAAATACTACAAGATAGTCTTGAGCTATAGACTTTAGGTGCTGGCGTTTCCCTTACCGGTTTCCTTTTATTCGACATTGCGCAATTATGTTGCTTTTGACCGCATGACACTTGACGTGACGTGACTCAGTATATGTGCATCAAGCTATTGGGTTTGGGGCTTTGTGCGTTACTCGTGGAGGTGGGTACAGAGCTAAGATTCGGACGCAACAGGTTTTTGCATTTGTTTTCATTTTGTTTACCCTTGTATTTATATTTTACTTCTTTTTTTATTTTTTTTAATCAGTTGTGTTGTATGTCTATGATGTATAAGTATACAGTCTTGGTTCCTAGATCCCAAGGAACCTAATTATTTACAAAATAATCAATTATGTCTGTTTGGGTTGATCATCCAATTTTGTTAATATAAAGGAACTATAAACAGCTGTCATACAAGTTGGAGGTTTAGCTAACTATGGAAAATGTTCCTACCAAGTCATATGACAGTTGTTTTCCATTAGTTCCGATATTTAATATAAACGTTTGATTTTTATTATGTATGATGGACTTCCTCTTTTTTTAATTTACCTTTAAGTTAGAGTTTTGTATGTTTGTTACTATAACTTTCGTGTGAACATTCTGTATAAAATATGATGTATAAATACAGTTTGAACAGAATAAATTAAGATTGAATATAATTAGTTTATCAAATAATAACAGATACCCTCGCTTGTAGACAAAAAACAATTTAACAGCAAATTTCAAAACTAAAATTCAAATTAAATATGACATTACAATGTGTTAACATCTAACAAGATTTTGTCAAGCAATACTTTTAGTAAATAAGGAAATAACTCTTAGACGGTAAATGTCAAAACCATCAACATCGAACTTGATATGTTTCTTATGATCAATGACACTGAGTTCAAACTTCCAAAGATGTTGTCAGTGTGTAACTTAGTTTGCACTCTGATACTTAAGAAATACCAATTTGCAAGATAACTAAAGGGCACAATTCTTCATAGGTAAAATAACAAATCCAACAAAATCGGACTTGACACGTATTTTATGGTCTATTGCAGTGTGTTCACGCTCCAAAACATTTTTTTCAACCTTATCATTTAGTAACTTGAAGAAATGAAAAAAACAACAACATTTGGGTAACTCTGGGACATAACTCTTGGAAGGGAATGTGAAAACCATGAGAATCGAGCTTGTCTTGTATGTTATTGTCCATAGCATTGTGTTTTTGGTTTTGTTGTATTATCATAATCGAATTTTGACCATTGAAGAACAAGGGGTCGACTTTCGCATTCTTTAAATAGTATGTCAAGAATATCACGCATACTGCGATATGCATGCATTTGAAATATAAGCTGTAAATGAAAAAATGTTACATTATACAGTTGAAATTGATTTTTAGGAGGATATCATATAAATAATTATTAAACATATTGAAATTCTCTTGTGAATTATACATAATTTCTGTGCAGTTGTATGCACGTAATTAATTTTAGAATCGAAATAAATAATTTAGTGGAGTATGCAGATTATATTTACAGGTTATTTTTTAAATGTGTTATGGGTAACAATGTTGGTATAAGATAATGAGTTAAATATAAATTTTGAAAATTCACAGTATGAACCTTCTGGTTTTTCTAATAAATATGTAAATCATCAAGTCACCAGACTGATAATTTTGTTTCGTCTGCATAGAATTTACCAGTGGCGCATAAATCGAATCAATTGGAAATCCAGATCCAATACAAAATTAAAGACAATCATAAATCCCAAATTCCGAACAGCTTTGCCAAGTACAGCAATCTTTAAGAGAAGGCAATAGTAAGTTACCAATATTTTAATCTCATAAAACGAAGGAGAGAAAAATCAATGTATTAACCCAAAACTAAGGGAATTGTATGAACTAAAAAAAAAAACGAGATCGGATGCATCAACTTGGTAAGCGTCTCATGTCATGCATGAATTATGAATATTCATTATTTCAAATCTAAATATGTATAATTTCAGATTCGACGACACATTTACGCTTGATTATCGTTGCTGCTGTTTGTGGATTTACTTTATCTGTTATCAGCATCCTTGTTATTTCGTACATTTATTTTCACTACAAGAGGAAATGGCTAGATAAGAAATTGTTTATTCAGTTTTATAGTCTATGTACCACTTCGGTGGTCTCGCAGTTTTGTGTTCACCTTGGGAGGATGTGGGTTCGAATCCTGGTCGGGTGACGACGAAGACTTAAAATTAATATTTTCTGTGTATCCACTCAGCATGCGGCATTTGAGTGTACGAGAAAGGACATGTCGACTCGGAGTCCGGATAATTAGGGGTGAAATGTCCTTATGTGGATGGTTACCTTATGAACTAGCACGTTCAAAATCTAGCTCAGCTTGTCGGTCAAGTACAATGCTAGGTAAAAATTGATATTACATTTACATGTTATCGTCCTGAATATGCTCTGAATAGGCTCGAAGATAAAATCCAAGGTATTTCTACTTCTCAGAAATGTAAACTTGCTATGGTAATTATATGCATTTTATAATTCTAAGAAAAGGCGAAAGATACCACAGGTACAATCAAAATTCATCAGTCGAAAGGAAACGACGAAAAGAAAACCAAAAGTTTACGAAACACTACCTAGAATATAAAGACTGAATAACACAAACAGAAGTGTACGAAACACTACCTAAGATATACAAACTGAATAATGCAAACACATCCTAAAACACTAAAACCAAAATATGAATTAATGCTCTGTTTTTTGTTGTTTTTTTTATTTACAGCAAACGTAGCGTCAATAGCGTAAATATGGATTAAAACGAACAACAGGTATTCCACACGATAAAATTTGTGCAGACCAAGAGCTGATAGACGTTTTTGTCTTCGTGTAGTGCTTAGTAAATAAACTTATTATCAATAACCACTATTCTTTTGGAATATTAAAACATCATCAATAGTATCTATCATGTTTTGTCAACCTGTATATCCCCGTGTGAAGATGTTGGTTACCCAGGCTATTAAGTGAACAATTATTAACCGAGAACTGAACATAATCTACAACAATCTCACTTCTCACCAAAACCTTTTAAGGAAATACAAAATACTTTTCGAAATCCAAATGTTCTTATTTCTTGACAAAAAACGTTCGGCTTAGACTTTCAAATATGATTAATATGCTTTATTTTAAACTACCACCCTTTTCCGATAGTCTGCTCGTACATTTCTACATTATATTTAATCTGTACTTAATATTTATATGAATATTTAATATCTTAGTAGTGGTTTGTTTGGAGTTTTTGTACATGTACATTGTAAAGTTTATATCATATATTTGACTTTTCATCCTTTTTCCAAAACTATTCCCCATAGAAGTGTTATAGATTCAGTTCATTTCAATTATTAGATTAAAAGCATACTGCATTCGAAATGTTATAATGTTAACAAGTATTATCCTCGGGTACCAGCTAATACAATTAATGAAATGCAAGATAAGTGTTACCTACACACACTAAGTCAACAGTATCTCATGAATCAGAAACTTGAAGAATAGTATGCTCCTCCTGCATACACCCCGAGAAAGTACATATGATAGTTATATTGACGTCATACATTTACAATTTTTAGTGACATAACTGTGCATCTTTTTTAAACACTGATACGTATAAAGTTTCAGAGGGAAGAAAACTGCACGTTTTCAAAAGTATCTGACAGCATAATTATATTACTTATACGCGTATTATTTTACATTTTGTGTAATTCAATACTTAGCAGCGCACGCTGCTTCTTGAATCGCCTTTGAAAAATATATTTTGTTCGTTCATAGTAGTTTTGACTTTATAAACTTAAAAATTAAGATATTGTCAAAAGTGTGTATGTTTGAAAGAGTCTCTCACGGCCTATAATACAATTTATACTTATGAATATGTATGGGAAATGATTTATTTGATAATGTAGGTACAATACCTTTTTTAAGCTTATATTTTGAAGTTATATTTCAGTGTTGATATAGAAATTGCTCTCTGTATTGATTATTATTAATTTAGTTCCAGCACAACTATTAATGTATCAGCAGAAAACTGTCCAATATACATCATTGTGTACATCAATTTTGAAACCCAACAATTACCATATAAGAACTTACTAGAATAAATTACTTTTGAACCAATACTGAAAAAATAGTTTTGAAAAGGACCAATATACATTTGTCATAATATGTAATAAAAAATCAAAATTGCACAGTGTTTTTGTTTGAGCCACATAGGTCGGTAAATACCAAGAGTGCAAAAAAAAAATATTATTGATATGTAAATGTGAGCGACCGATCGAATTGATCATTAATTATTTACTGCTTATTAAATTCTACATTTCCAAAATTGTTTAATTGTTTGTACAATTTCCAAACAGTGTGAACAGTAGACACAAAAATGTTGAAGTGCTGAAAGGCCTCACATTTCTTATTAGTTACTAAGTAACTTGGATTTTCTAGTTTTGATTAGTTGATTGATTGTTGGTTGTCTAACGTTCAGTGTGTAGTCTTGATTAAAGTATTTAACAATTGTATTACTATATTGTAAACTAAAGGTTCCTCATTCGACATCAACCACATAAATTTTGACTTGTGATCTAAAGTTTTGAAATTACTAATTTAGTAAGACAATATATCAGAAATAAAACTTGACCTTTTTTTCATCTTTAACAATATCATTGTTATATAGTTTACACAATCTCCGATCTGAATGTATACCTGCTTGTCTTCCCTTCTCTGCGTCACGGTAATGGAAACTAATTCAAAATTTTGTCATCTCATATATTGTCCTATAATTTTCTAAAAGTAAATAATTGCCTATATCCTTAATAAAAAGTATGTATTTCCGTGCTCTATATCAGGCTTATCATTGTTTATTTGGTTAAAATAAATTTCATCATATTTATTCCTAGTCTCCTAATGCTAATTGATTTCAAATTAGAACAGTGATTTAGCAAGTATTCGGGGGTTATATCTAAATATTTCAATATTGAATTGAATTCGCCTAAAGCCTTCTTGCTGAAATACCACTGGACGTTAAGCAACCAACAATCAATCAATCTTGCTGAAATAATTATGTTGTTCTTATAATCTGATCTAAAGTTTTATCATGTTTCATCAAGCTCTCTAGGTTACAATACACCATTAGATTTTATGGGCTCAGCCATTTTATGAGCATAACATGGTATTCAGAATTAAGAGTATAGCTAACCCTGATTGGTTGATATGTGCGCCCGTTATTTCGCCTATGGGGAAGTTAATTTTTTATTTCAATCTATACAGCGTCGACATTTCTTTATCATAGTGCTCAAAAAGTGTCAAAAACAGTAATTTTACTTGATATTTGATGTGAAACCGTATTTTTTGGTGACAAATAAATTATTGATTAACTAGTTTTTAAGCTATAGTCTGTTTCATTTTTGTATTGCGTTTTACCTTAGAAACAAGGGTGGGTTCGATTTTTGACTTACTGTGGAGAGAATATGTCATTTTCTGATCTTCTGCTGATTTGTTTGAAAAAAGCACGTACACGTCTAGAGTTTGGATATACAAATCGATTTTTAAACATGACAATCTCGATCCAAGTGCTGTTATCGAAATTACCAAATTCAGTGAAAATGTACAGAAATGATCCCCTTCGAACATTGAAATGTTCACTCGAATGACAGACTATAAAAAAAAGAATAGGCATGACATTTTGTAGTTAACGAATAGTCTTCGATGTTTAAACACAAATATTTACACATTTTTCATATTTTTAAATGCTATAGTCTGTTTCAAAAATGTACTTTTATACGAAAATGGTTTCATTTAAAACTGTTTTGGTATCAATATAACCAGTACTTGATGACATACAAAGAATCATTGGAGAAAGTGGACATTATCTTCAGGCCCTTTTTAGCAGTACCGCATTTACTCAAAAAATCTGAAATTTTTTTTCCCCATTTTTTGACTGGGGTCACCTCTGATAAAAAATTTTGAAAATTCAGAGAGTAATGCCAGAACGTTTTGAAGATGATTTTTGTGTGGCATATATATATATATGTGCATCTAACGAACTATGAATTGCATGATTCTAGAAAGTATTAAATACCGTATATGTTACAATACACCATTAGATTTTATGGGCGCAGCCATTTTATGAGCATAACATGGTATTCTGAATTAAGAGTATAGCTAATCCTGATTGGTTGATATGTGCGCCCGTTATTTTTTGTTATTAGAGACTTCGTGCATTCTGCATTATACCAAAGGCCAAATAAATTATTTTCCTTAGCCCTAACGTAACTGAGATGTCTTTTAAACGCTAGGATGAGGCACGTATGTTTAAGTGCAAAATTGATAGGCATGGGAGATAAGTACAAATTACGCTAAGAAAAGCAACGCGAACCTATATTTTTTGGACCAAAAAATACTGTCCTAATAACTTTTCTTTAATTCTAGCAAGGTTTCGTTAAAAAATCAACTTTCTGAAGTCTGTATCTCGAAAAAGGCTATCATTGTCGCCTATGGGGAAATTAATTGTTTATTTTAAATCTCTAATCACCGTTAGGTTAGTTATTCTTCTTTGTACATGATGATTATATTCCCAAAATTTGACATGTAATTTTTTAATAACTAAATCTTTGAACATTTGGAAAATATAATGATACCCTCGTGAGTGCAACTTATTTGGTGAGAACCGACCACACATTTCTGATTCATCTTAAAATAAAGGCTTAATTGTAAGGTCAAAATGATGCAAAAGAGTTTTAACACTAGGATTAAAATGAGTAAAGAACCTTTTTAATTTGGAAAAGTAAAATACATTTACCGTCTATAAATATGCAAGAGACAGTAAATACCGTACCAAGATTAATATATATTTTTTTTATAAATTGACCATAATGATTGTTTGTAATTTTTTTTTTGAGGGGGGGGGGGATATTCGACCTGCATTATTAGAAATGAGCACTGTGGTGTTTTTTGTATTTTAATTTCTAGTCCAAACTTCTTGCAATAATCCTCTAAGTTGGTCAAACAATGTTGTAAACCAGATGAGTATTGAGAAATCACAATGAGGTCATATGCATACATTAAACAGGTAAGGAGAGTCAAAGATACCTTGTAAATCATTAATAAAAAGTTTAAACCAAGTAGCTAAGGATATCCCTTTGACAGCCACAAATATCTGAGAGAAAATTAGTGCAACATTAACAGTTTTACACAAAAAAAGGTATTTTTTGTATATATCTTAACATCATTATTATATAAATAAATCTAATGCTAACTTCCTTAGCTTGAAAAATACGGCTAGGTTCCAAACCTTGATCAAAGTCTTCATTTAAATAAACAGGATAGGTGTAAAGCTGTTTTTGTCCCTGATTTGTATATTTTCCAATCACCGTTTCAAGCACAAACATATGGTCACTGGTTCGTTTTCCTTTACAAAAATCAGATATACCCAAGACCAACTATTCTTCCTTTGTTGAGAACCTTTTCTAGTCTATGTTTCATGGATTTGTGAAATAGTTTTCTTTTAAACTAGAACATGTAGAAGGATCACTTTTTTTATCACTTGAGTAAACTGGAACAATACGTTCTTGGGTTCATACGTCAGCAAATTGTCCTGTCGCTAATACTTTTATAATCAGCTTCACAAAACATTTTAGTAAATATAGTTGGATAAATTTGGGCATTTCATTTATGTTGGAATCAACGCTTCTAATTTTATTTTTTTTCAATCGCAACATTAATATTTTTTTCTATTATTTCATAATTCAATTCTGTGCACTTTTTATCTTTTTCTATGTTTAATCAGTATGTATATAGGATGATCACGCGTGTTAAAATCCTGGACAAGTCTACCTTTTTATTCATAGCAAATTACTTTTTTGTTTGTGTGTGTAAAAGAGGGGATTCCTTTATTTGATACACTTGATTTTTTATCAACAGGATAAAATGGCCAGAGACATTACACCTGATGCACCGGCGGGGTAAAGCCAGTGCTTGGACACGTACAAACCTTTGCAAGAACACTTTTGAGGGGTCCTAAAATGATATGTTGCAGGGCACGCACTTCCCACATAATACTTTGACGGATGACGGTTAAAATATTTTCTCTTCATCACGGTTGACTTACTTTGCAAACCTCATTTTTATTGTTCTTGTTCTTTATCACTGAAATATTTGTCACTGGATATTAGAAAAAAGATCACAATGATCGAATTCGTTCCAGTCAATTTTAGATATGAATATTGTGGTTGGTTAAAAGTAAATTCTATCGATTGAAGAAAAATAGTAGACAAAAAGGTATATGTTAACAAAGAATACAAAATATATACCATTACAAACCGAACCACAGACTGTGAAAAAAAGTGACGCGTCATAAAATCGACATAACAGGTTATATCTCTTTGATACTATATAAGCTAGATTTAGATTTCTGATTTTTTTTTTCGTACCAAGCTAATTTCAAATGATTTATTTTTTGTCGTGATTTTTTTTTATATAAATTTAAGATTAAAATGAATGGCAATTACTTTCAATCTGACTAGTTCTTTTTCTTTCTCCCGGATCATTTTTTTTTTTCAGAAAAAAAAACATAACCCCCTTTAATTGTCTGTCCCTATGAACAAATTACACGAGGAGCTATATGAGCAAATTGGACCTTTTTCATATTTGAATGATTAAATTTGTTAAAGATATTATAAATACATGTACATGTATATATCTTAAGACTAATAAAGCTGAATAACGACAACTAGCAACCTGAAATAAAAATGTATATTAACCAGTAAAATGCCCAGGACTCTTTATAGTTATCGTATATGCACACAGGACAGATATATATATTGGTTGCACGCTGTTTATTTTAGTAGTAATTTTTGGTAGATTTTGAAAACGAACTTCGAGAGATATTTATTATATTTATAAAATAATGAGGGCACGTGTCACTGATTACACAACTACTCAGCCGTGAATTATCCAATCAACAAAATTGATTGGATTATCCTTATTGTTTATAAATATTATGTTATTAGAACAGTGTTTTGAATAAAATTGAATAATACATGTTATACGATGTTTTTAAGTTGTTTCGGAATTGTTTAATGTTACATGTATTAAATTTACTTTATGCGTAGTGCATTTTTACAATGTAAAAAATAAAACCTCCCTTTCAATGCATTTTAATACAGTTTCTTTGATGATCGTGACCTGTTATATATTTCTTGCATGAAGACATATTTCTCGTATCACACTGCACGGAGTGTGATACAAAAAACTTTAATTTTGATTATTAGAAAAATACCTAAATATGATAAATGACAGAAACTGAGAGGAAAACGGAGATAAATTAATATTTCGGAATTTATTTAAATTCATTCAAGGCTTGTAATACTGGACAAGAACAATTTTAATAAGAAATTAAATCTTACTATATGAGATTTGATCATATGAAAATCGAATTTTGATAAGTACAGCAAGTTCATGAAATGTATTACTGGACAAGAATGAGATTTAATGAGGAAATATTTTTTTAGATAAAATTTGCATATGTAAGCTGTCTATTAATAATGTTCAACACTAACAGGGGTTACAAGAAAGGAGTAGGCCCGGTAAGACCCCATTTTGGCCCCTAAATATAGCATTTTTACAAATTTGTTAAAATTTAAACTTTTAGCTATTTATTGGAAAGCATAATACTTTCGTTACATAAATATTGGTTGTTTTTTACCATACAATGCACATGCATCAGGTACTAGCATCATTAATTCATGCAAAATTATTAAAATTTTCACAATTTTAACATTTGTGCTAATTTTTAGACGGTTTTTGTCTAAATTAAAAGTGGTCGCACTTGTGTTCAGTCTTAATATTTAGATATATGTTGTATTTGATGATATTACATCAGATATATCAAGGTTGAGACTGAACACGAATGCGGCCACTTTCATTTTAGACAAAAAAAAAAATCTGAAAAGTGACGTTTTATGGCATATTTGATAGATTTTCATACTTAAGCTTGAATTTCAGCGTCTATAATGACCAAATCAGTTAAAATATTTTACAAAAAACTAATTGAATCGACTGAAGTAGACACTTAAGTGTTTAAAAAATATAAAAAATCTTTCATCAGATGTAAGTCAAATTTTAGGCCAAAATTAGCCCTTACCGGACCTTCTCCTTTTAGGGGGGGGACGATTAAAGACTATGCAAAAACAGTCTTACTTGCGAAGCCTACTTTGATATTCTATATGACAAAAAATAGTGATTCTTTTTGTAGATTTAAAACTTTGAACACAAAAAATTCTATTGAAATTGGTAGATGGCAAAATAATAAGAGAGAAAACTTTATTTGTACTTTATGTAATTCCGGTGATATTGGCGATGAGTTTCATTATTTTTTAGAATGTTCGGCAATAGACAAAAAGAGACAAACGCTGTTTAAACGGGGGTTTTGACCCCCAAGAACGCCACATTTTGCAATGAATTTTATCGATATTTTTTAACGTTTTCAAATGAAATAAATTGAATGGAAAATTTCCCGGCTTTGTGAAGATTTATCAATTGGCTTCAATATTTACAAACAAAATGAAAAGTTTATTTAACATTTTTGCAAAAACAGTATGTTTATTATTTTTCAAAGGGAAACCTTTTTTGTTTGCCAAGTTTACTTGTATGTGTTTATTACCATCACTAATCACAGTGAAACTCCTAATTATTAAAGATCAAACGACCCAATCAACATGATAATTGGTTATGCATATCCCCAAAAACGGCACGTGTCGATAAAAACTTAAATAAATTTTCATTGAATTGATTTTATGAAAACAAAAATTATAAGATCAAAAATTTAATTTATTTATCTATCGAATGCATACCCTTAACGCACACTAAAACATCTATTACATGTCCTGAGTGCACTTTTTATGTTCTGAGCGGTATTTAGACGTACCGTAATGTTAGTGGCCGAATAAGACTAATTCGATAACCAGGTGTTTAGTGTTCGGTGACCCGTATCGGCGCACACTATACGTCTAGGTTAGTCTATGGAAAGGTATATACTATGAAATTTAGAGCGAGGGGCTTGCCCCTAGCTCTTAATTTCATAGTATATACCTTTTCATAGACTATCCAATTTAGCACATATTTACAACTCGAGTAATCTTTTAATTGGTCTATTGATAGTTTATTTTGGCTGACTATTTGTATCACAGGTGTTTGTAAAACGGAGCTCATTAACGAAGTTTTGTAAATCTACTCACTAGTATCATTGTAAAATATGTGATTTCAAAAGGCCCTTCACTCCAGAATGAAAAGATGGTAGCTGCTGGTGTAAGTATGTATATTGATATAAAGCGGTGTTTTACTATACATGTTCTTCTTATATGGTAAGATGACAAAAAAAATTGACCAAAAGCAGGCAATAATTAAATTGCAGTGGAAGCTTTACATGTTTTGAAAACATTTTTTAATTTCACAGTAAAACTAAAGCTATAATAAATTTGAAACATATAGATAGTTTGTCCCCGTAGATATAGTCTAGCAGATAGGCATTAAAAAGCAACTACCAATAGATCAGAGGTTATAGGTTTTGTGTTTTGTGTTTTTTTTTTTATTATTTCAAAGTAAAAACTAAAAGATTTATCAGAATATGTTTATATATATATATATAGGTGGCACATTATCTTCAGACATAATCACAGTTTTTCAATTCATGACATCGTCCTAAACATGCTTGAAATATTTGCCACTGGACTTGAAGCAACCAATAATCAATAAATAAATCAATTCATGACGAAACAGATCACCTTCCGAAAGAAAGTTGAAAAAAAATATCACCAAGTTGCTTTAATTTTCCTTCACAAGGTTTCATAGTACACACTTTTTTGTATACAAAGTAATTGCATGGATGATACATTATCATACTTTTAAGATATCGTTGTGCTCTAATCAAGGTATAAAGAACCATATGTATTACCCATATGCAAATTTTATCATTTAAATAAAGGGTAATACATATGGTTCTTTATACCTTGATTAGAGCACAACGATATCTTAAAAGTATGATAATGTATCATCCATGCAATTACTTTGTATACAAAAAAGTGTGTACTATGAAACCTTGTGAAGGAAAATTAAAGCAACTTGGTGATATTTTTTTTCAACTTTCTTTCGGAAGGTGATCTGTTTCGTCATGAATTGATTTATTTATTGATTATTGGTTGCTTCAAGTCCAGTGGCAAATATTTCAAGCATGTTTAGGACGATGTCATGAATTGAAAAACTGTGATTATGTCTGAAGATAATGTGCCACCTATATATATATATATAAACATATTCTGATAAATCTTTTAGTTTTTACTTTGAAATAATAAAAAAAAAACACAAAACACAAAACCTATAACCTCTGATCTATTGGTAGTTGCTTTTTAATGCCTATCTGCTAGACTATATCTACGGGGACAAACTATCTATATGTTTCAAATTTATTATAGCTTTAGTTTTACTGTGAAATTAAAAAATGTTTTCAAAACATGTAAAGCTTCCACTGCAATTTAATTATTGCCTGCTTTTGGTCAATTTTTTTTGTCATCTTACCATATAAGAAGAACATGTATAGTAAAACACCGCTTTATATCAATATACATACTTACACCAGCAGCTACCATCTTTTCATTCTGGAGTGAAGGGCCTTTTGAAATCACATATTTTACAATGATACTAGTGAGTAGATTTACAAAACTTCGTTAATGAGCTCCGTTTTACAAACACCTGTGATACAAATAGTCAGCCAAAATAAACTATCAATAGACCAATTAAAAGATTACTCGAGTTGTAAATATGTGCTAAATTGGATAGTCTATGAAAAGGTATATACTATGAAATTAAGAGCTAGGGGCAAGCCCCTCGCTCTAAATTTCATAGTATATACCTTTCCATAGACTAACCTAGACGTATAGTGTGCGCCGATACGGGTCACCGAACACTAAACACCTGGTTATCGAATTAGTCTTATTCGGCCACTAACATTACGGTACGTCTAAATACCGCTCAGAACATAAAAAGTGCACTCAGGACATGTAATAGATGTTTTAGTGTGCGTTAAGGGTATGCATTCGATAGATAAATAAATTAAATTTTTGATCTTATAATTTTTGTTTTCATAAAATCAATTCAATGAAAATTTATTTAAGTTTTTATCGACACGTGCCGTTTTTGGGGATATGCATAACCAATTATCATGTTGATTGGGTCGTTTGATCTTTAATAATTAGGAGTTTCACTGTGATTAGTGATGGTAATAAACACATACAAGTAAACTTGGCAAACAAAAAAGGTTTCCCTTTGAAAAATAATAAACATACTGTTTTTGCAAAAATGTTAAATAAACTTTTCATTTTGTTTGTAAATATTGAAGCCAATTGATAAATCTTCACAAAGCCGGGAAATTTTCCATTCAATTTATTTCATTTGAAAACGTTAAAAAATATCGATAAAATTCATTGCAAAATGTGGCGTTCTTGGGGGTCAAAACCCCCGTTTAAACAGCGTTTGTCTCTTTTTGTCTATTGCCGAACATTCTAAAAAATAATGAAACTCATCGCCAATATCACCGGAATTACATAAAGTACAAATAAAGTTTTCTCTCTTATTATTTTGCCATCTACCAATTTCAATAGAATTTTTTGTGTTCAAAGTTTTAAATCTACAAAAAGAATCACTATTTTTTGTCATATAGAATATCAAAGTAGGCTTCGCAAGTAAGACTGTTTTTGCATAGTCTTTAATCGTCCCCCCCCTAAAAGGAGAAGGTCCGGTAAGGGCTAATTTTGGCCTAAAATTTGACTTACATCTGATGAAAGATTTTTTATATTTTTTAAACACTTAAGTGTCTACTTCAGTCGATTCAATTAGTTTTTTGTAAAATATTTTAACTGATTTGGTCATTATAGACGCTGAAATTCAAGCTTAAGTATGAAAATCTATCAAATATGCCATAAAACGTCACTTTTCAGATTTTTTTTTTGTCTAAAATGAAAGTGGCCGCATTCGTGTTCAGTCTCAACCTTGATATATCTGATGTAATATCATCAAATACAACATATATCTAAATATTAAGACTGAACACAAGTGCGACCACTTTTAATTTAGACAAAAACCGTCTAAAAATTAGCACAAATGTTAACACATACTTACAACTTCTCGTCCAATCAAATTGCTTATATTTGCCTTCTAATTTTCATAGTACATACTTTTCCTGTGTACTAAGTAACTACGCATGAATGACCACAAGGGTAAGATTTCATTGTATCGTAATCAAGATATTTAAAACAAAAATTGCCACTGGCTATTTTGAAATAAAATGCTGTGTTCCAAATTAAATTAAATAGTTTGTAATTAGTTTTCACATTGATTTTAAATATCCTGCTATTAAAATCTTGGATCTAAAAAATGTTTTTGACAATTGCAAATTTTATCATTTAAATAAAGGGTAATACATATGGTTCTTTATACCTTGATTAGAGTACAACGATATCTTAAAATTATGATAATGTATCATCCATGCAATTACTTTGTACACAGAAAAGTGTGTACTATGAAACCTTGTAAAGGAAAATTAAAGCAACTTGGTGATAATTTTTTAAATTTTCTTAAGGAAAGTGATCTATTTCGTCATGAATTGATTGATTTATTGATTATTGGTTGCTTAATGTCCAGTGGCAAATATTTCATGCATGTTCAGGACGATGTCATGAATTGAAAAACTGTGATTATGTCTGAAGATAATGTGCCACCTATATATATATATATAAACATATTCTGATAAATCTTTTAGTTTTTACTTTGAACTAATAAAAAAAAAAAGCACAAAACCTATAATCTCTGATCTATTTGTAGTTGCTTTTTAATGCCTATCTGCTAGACTATATCTTTGGGGACAAACTATCTATATGTTTCAAATTTATTATAGCTTTAGTTTTACTGTGAAATTAAAAAATGTTTTCAAAACATGTAAAGCTTCCACTGCAATTTAATTATTGCCTGTTTTTGGTCAACTTATTATGTAAGAAGAACATGTATAGTAAAACACCTCTTTATATCAGTATACATACTTACACCAGCAGCTACCATCTTTTCATTCTGGAGTGAAGGGCCTTTTGAAATCACATATTTTACAATGATACTAGTGAGTAGATTTACAAAATTCGTTAATGAGCTCCGTTTTACAAACACCTGTGATACAAGTAGTCAGCCAAAATAAACTATCAATAGACCAATTAAAAGATTACTCGAGTTGTAAATATGTGCTAAATTGGATAGTCTATGGAAAGGTATATACTATGAAATTAAGAGCTTGGGGCAAGCCCCTCGCTCTAAATTTCATAGTATATACCTTTCCATAGACTAACCTAGACGTATCAGACAAATTAACAAAAAAGCTAATCGCCAACCCAATCAAGGATGTCCACCTCGGCTTTAAATCACATGTTACAGTCGGTTGAAGGTTACCTGTGTATATTTAGTTCTAACTTTTAATCTAAAAAAAAAAAGAAATGCATGCATATGCACAAGCCTTACATGTTTGCACATTTTATTTCTACAAATTACCAAACTATTTCAACTCTCTTCTCGAATGTACTTTTAAGGATAATGATACAATGTAAAAAAGGGGGTTAAAATAGTCAGTTTTAAAACATGCTATCGTGTTACCATTAAAAAGACAAACTATACAAGAACTGCACATAAGGTTTAGACATAGGCTTTCCATGAAGATTATATAAAATTGGATCATGATAAATTGTATGTATACCTATGGAAGATTTGCATGTACTTTCACGGCAATGGCTGCATGACTGCATTCTCTATAGACGACACGTTGATGATCATATTTTTTTTGGAAAATTGAAATTATCCCACACCAAATTTACTCTTTTTAAACACTTATTTCCTAAATGAATTCATATTATACACAGACCTTGCTGAGTGAACATGTTTAACTTGAGATATTTTTAAAACATCTTCACAAAAAAAAAAGAATCACAGTATCACAGCTTCACGTGTTACGGTCTATATATAAATATATACTTACTTTGAGCTTCAAAACATAATATCATTTATGAAGATGATCGATTGATAATTGCTTAACGTCCAGTGGGAAATATTACATGCATGTTCAGAATTTTTTTATATAAAAATAAAATGGGCGTTGATGGCAGATATTTCATTGTTTCCGTTAAATTAATTCTCAACTGTTATACACTATACGGGTAAACCTGTCTACTGTTATTGACTGTATGTTGGTCTTGTGATGTCTTCTGCATATTGTTTTCGTGGGGTTGCTGTCTTTTCACTTATACCCAATATATTCTTACAAATGTACATTGAATTTCATACTTGTCGGGTTGTTAAAATAATTGAATGTCGTGGTAACGAGCAGTATTTTAGATTTTAAAGTATAATCGTGGAATAAAAACTTTACATACTTGAACATTGCTCATTTTCTTGATCAATATAACTGACAAATAAAACCCTCAAAATTCGATTCATTTTTACTGTTAATTTTCACTGAAAAGAACAATTTAAACACAACACGTGAGAAAATAAACGGAAGCTTCAAACAAAAGTGTTCATCATATAATAATAAAATATTTCAGACTGTCTGGTGGAAGAGTAAATGTTGATATTTGGTTTAACGTAAACAGAAACATTAGTTCATCAATATTAGCATTTATTATACATAACCGCTGGCAGTGACATTTTTTTCAAAATATAAATAAGGAGATGTTGTATGATGCCAATAAGACAAATTTCAATCAGAGTTTCAATGACAAATATATCAGCAATTATATGCCTTCAACCAATACAGACATGTACAGACCGAATAATCTGTCTCTTGTGTGTTTATACTTGTCATTTCATATTTAATTTGTCAACCGACCAGAGGAGGGACGACATTCTGCATACGACACGCATATTGGACTTATATTATCGATCGGTCGCAGTCACCTGGACAATGGAAATTTATTGGATGATATTATACACATAAGCAATAATATACAGTTGTGATGATTATATAATATACATACATGTATACATAATAACTGAATTTGGTATTTGTCATTATTTGCCGGGTATATACGAGTTTATCCCTTTATCAAACTGCTATTTTCCGGGTGCTTTTTTTGTACGGCATGGACATTATAATTGAATACTCGTTTATTAAAGTAATTTTAACAAATTTGGGGTTTTAATTTGGTCAAAATTTTATGTTATACAAGATTATAAATATTAGACTCTTTTTTTCATTTGTCATTAAAAAAAAGAAAAACATCAGAAAACAAGTAAAATACGAAGTCAACCAATATCCAAATTAAACATGTAATTTAAAAAACAAAAAGCTATCTTACATGTTTTGTTTTGTTTGTTTGTTTTTCCGGGGGGGGGGGGGGGGGGGGGGGTGATCATTTTTATTTCAATTATCTTGAATATCTAAAATACACAATACATGGTATTTGTTGCTAAGGTTTACGTATAAATTTACGTATTTACTCACGGATTTGACAACTATTTTTTGACATTTTATTTGAAAATCGTCGTTTTTTAGTGACTCATTATGCAGCAACGAATGGAGACTTAAGGAGCCTTTTATGTTTTATGCTGTATAAACAATATTCTTTAACGGTTATAAATTTCGATTTTTTTTTACTTGCTAATTAACGAAGTATTAATAAAAGCTTGTGTCTAGTATTTTTACAGACCTCGAATAAAAATTCCTGTCATTACGGAACATAATCTTTATAGATACAATTTACCAAAAAGAAGTAAAAAATACATTACAGTTTTTATGTAAAAGTTATTTTTGATCATCAATATTTCTTTCCATTTGAAAACTTGCTATATTTTTATGATTGCAATAGAGTATATTTGATATTAAAACATGAACAAATATACATTGCAAATTGAATGATATTCAATGAATTTTAATCTCATAAAACTACATGTCATAGTTACAGTTAAAATTGATTTTTACAATAACAAAGTCTAATTGTCAAGGGTGTCTTCCTCGAATGCCAACATTTTATATGTTACCTATTCCTTGAACGCCAACAAAAATATTTCAATAGATGTTTATATAATAGCAATAGGTGTTTTTATAAGTATTAAACTGTTAAAAATAATTAGTGAACTTGATTTAAACATTTTATCACTTTTTGATAAGAAAAAATAGTTTATTTTGGGGTTAAAATTATTATGAATTTTAAAGAAATAAAGAAAATTTAAACTTTTTTATTACTTTTTATTAAAAAAAAAGATATTTTGGGAATGACAAATTTTAATAACGTAAGACATATAAGAAATTTTAGTTAAATACAATTATTACAAACTAAAAAATGTGTATGTATGAGCTGATATGAAGCACTTTTTCAAGTTATTACATATATGTATAGTCTTGTTATGTGCTGAGAGTGATTTTATTCAGAAAGACGGACGGACCTATAACCTAGAAAGTTGTACATACATTATGACACACCCTCTAGTGTTGGTTAATATACAAGTATAAACTTTGAAATCATAACCGTTCTCAAGATATAGAGTGGACACGATCTTTACCATAGGACATGGGGTTGTCAACTGAAACCAAAGTTTTTGACCTTGACCTTTAACCTGGGAAGTTGTACATACATTATGACACACCCTCTAGTGTTGGTTAATTTACAAGTATAAACTTTGAAATCATAACCGTTCTCTAGATATAGAGTGGACACGATCTTTACCATAGGACATGGGGTTGTCAACTGAAACCAAAGTTTTTGACCTTGACCTTTGACCTGGGAGTTGTACATACATTATGACGCACCCTCTAGTGTTGGTTGATATACATGTCAAGTATAAACTTTGAAATCATTACGGTTCTCTATATATAGAGCGGATACAATTTGTCGGACGGACGGACAGACTGATTACAATAGGGCGAACCGCCACTAGGCGGGGCCCTTATTACACATAGTAATCTTACACGAGATACAAAGTTTCAAGAAATTCCATCAAGTAATATGGGCGGATATTACAGCACACACAACTATAGAAATATTGAAAAGCAACATCAAAGTTTAAAGAGTCTAATGTGCAAACGGGAATTTCTGAAAATATGCACAAGTTAACTTTGTGATGCAACACTTTTCAAAGTTTCATTTTAAGAGAATCCATATTTGTGCAGTAGCAGCAAAAAATGATTTTTAACAACTTGACAAACATAACTAGATTTAGCTACCTGTAATTTACCTATCTGTTTAATTAGTATGATTGTTTTGCTAAGCATGCACTTTTGTTGTGATAACTACTTACACCTATTCCTTGAACGCCAACATAATTTTACAGGTAAATTGTCGGTAGACCAAAGGATGTTGGCATTCAAGGAATAAACCTTGTCAAGTCCGATTTAATCAATTGAGTATACATTTTTTAAAGGTTAAAGGTTGTAGAATTTTACCGAAAGCCATTAAAGCTAGGTAAATTTGTACGCAATTCCGAAAAAACATATTTCATTTTAGTTGTAATTTATGCTCATTTAACCCTCACATATATTTTATTTTGGACAATTGAACAAAGCAAACAAATTTTCACGGAAGGACATGAATATAATTGAGAAATCAGGGTATTACAAACAAGCTCGAATAAAGGGAGACAAACCTTATTAATCTGCACAAACAATTTTATGTCAAAATTGATATATTTACCTGGTACTGGATGCTACTGAAAATTCCCAATCAACTATTTTATCGATGAACTGACGTGTACTAAAATGTTTCAGTAGTAAAACCCGTTACTAGTGAGTGAATCAATTATTTTTTTTATTTTTTTTTAAGTTGAGGAGCATGAGTTAAGCATTTTTTTAATATAGTTACCATTCCGAGTCTGATGTATTAGAAGTATCTTACTGTGTGGAGAATTTATTGCAAAGAGACTATACAAAGGCTAAATATTGAATATTTTTTTTTCTCTCATATTGTCCAATTGTTCAACATGTTCTTTTCGGCACTCTTTATTTTCCTTTTTCTGTATGTATTATAAAAGCTTAAGAAATTTCCTCTCTCTTTGAGTTAATTGTTGTATTTTCTTAACAATTTTTCTTAATCATCTAATGTTTACCCAGTTTAAGGGAGTACGAAACACCAAAAAGAGTTAACTCTATAAAAAACAGCTTTACGTTTTAGTCCCAAACTATAAGTGATTAGAAATCAAACTTCTCAATAATCAAAATTGGTGTTTTTTTTTTTTTAACTGCTATATATCCAATGTGTGCAGAGCACTCGGCCACCGTAGCCCCCCTCAAGCTTCATGACGTTTGGCAGTTAATTAATGCATTACTGTTGGAATTCATTTGAAAGTTGACCAATATTTGAAGCATAATTAATGTAAGCAAAGACAATGTAAAATAGAATCTAAGAGAAATCTTCCTCAAAACAAATTACCTCAGATTACTTCTAGCTTCTATCCTATTTTGGATTTGAAAAGATTTTGCTGATGAGAAAAACAAATAATCCAACAATAGTATAACAACAGGTCACAACTGTCATGTGCATGCCTGTTTTCTGTAAAGTGCCAAGGATCTGGATTGAAATATGTTGGAGTTTATCGAACGAACCATATTTTCTCTTAACCCCAACATATGGTATCTTAACTAATTTGCTTACCACCCTTTAATATGTGTACTTGTAATTTTCCCAATAATTCAACAATTAAAACATATTAATATGTAAATTACATTTGAAGAGTAATTGGAATTATAAACATAATCATGGAATTAATAACAAAGCAACACGAAGTTGTTTCAAGAAGATTAAACTGCAAGAAATCAATTGTAAAAATACTACAGCATACCACTTTCTATTGAAATAATTTTGTTTACGTCAAAGGCCGAGTTGTGCTTCTTCCATAATGAAGTTAAACTGAAGGTGAGGGTTCCGATATTTCTCAGATTCAGGTAGGCAGTGGTGTTCTCCCGATTGGACTGTGCTTAATCATAGCCCTGACAGAGAAGAACAATACATTGCCTTAGACAGACACTACTGCAGTGGTGTTAGTCCTGTTAGGGTGTAAATTGCCAAGGAGGATGTCCCCGGAAAGGTAATATTGTGTTATGTTAGTGAGTGAGTGGGCGAGAGTGGATGAGAGTATAAATGAGAAAGTGATTTGATGAAAGAATGAGACAGTGGATGGACAAATGAATGAATGAGACAGTGAATGAATGAGATAGTGAATTGATAAATGAGAGACTGCATGGATGAATGAGAGACTGGATGGATAAATGACATACTTGATGGCTGAATGAGAGAGTGAAAGAATATGACAGTGAGTGGATGAACAAACGATTGAGTAAATACTTATTATTTAATCAGCAAACTTGTAATGTATTTCATCTCAATTTCTATATCTAATCATAAACCATGAAGCCTAGAATAGTCACCAACCTATTCCAGTGGCTCATCTGTACTACTCATTACATACTAAGTAGCCCTGCACTTTTATCATAGTTTTGCTATCTCCAAAGTTTTGATTCCATGGGCATTGAATGGCGTAGTTCTGAGTCACATGGAACACAAACATTTACAAGAATCATCTTTCACATATTTTATTTGAGACACATTGAGAACGGTTTCACACTTATACTGGTATTCAATAATATTGTTGGTGTGCTTTTATATAGACATGTACCCTACATCTGTTTATATTATCATTCATATGTACTATTTGAACCTAAATATTATTAAATTTATCAATTGTTATAGCTTGACAATTGCTCACTCATTCAATCACTCTGTTTCATTTATTGATGCATTCTCTCTCTCTCTCTCTCTCTCTCTCTCTCTCTCTCTCTCTCTCTCTCTTTATATATATATATATCTTTCAACCACTCTCTTTCTCATTCACTGTCTCGTTCACTCGTATTCATTCCCTCCCTTTCTCCCATCCACTCTCTCTCTTCCATCTGTTCCCACTCTCTTCCTCATCTACTCTCTTTCTCATCCATTTCCTTTCTCTCTCATCCGTCATTCATTCTAGCTCATTCATTCATCCCCTTATCCACTAACTGTCGCTACTTAATCTCGTTCATCCATTCACTAAATCACGCTCATACATTCTATCAATATTGTTCACTCATTCACTCGCTCCTGCTCATTCACTCACACTCCCTCCCACTCATTCACTAACTGTTGCTGATCCACTCATGCTCGCTCGCTCGCTGATGTACATCACTCAAATATAACCTTTCCGAGGACATCCTCCTTGGCAATTTACAACCCTCACCTTCACTTTTCTTCTACACTTTAAACCCAAATCCTTGAAACTTCAGTTTGAGGTATCCACCACCGTATGTAGTTATTTATAGATTGTTTAACCGTTAGATATTTCCGTATATTTAGATATTCATTATAAACATCTCTTCTTTGTTTAAGAAACATTTTGGGCAAAACGGTCATGTTAGTCTTTGATCCATTGTTTGTAACATTAATTACTAGGACGTAAGACTATTATATTAACAAAAAGTTGGAGAGACACCTCATTCTTGTGTATTTATGTCAGGAGATTTGTCGCAGAGCCTAATGACTTTATCACGGCGAATATCCGGTGAGCCCGAAGGGCGAGCCTGATATTCGCCGTGATAAAGTCAGTATCAAAAACAAAAAGGCCTTTATTTTTTATTCTTGTCGGTAATTTTTCAAACTTGTAAAAAAAAATAAACGAAAACCTGTTTAAATAAGCAAATAACTTCTTGGACTATTTTATGGCGTATTTTATATGTAGTGCGTAATTCATTCATTAGCATATTTAATCATAACTGTGCTGCTACAAGTTCTAGTGTTATAGATTCCATTATAAATCCAATAAGGACATGCTTTTTTTTTTATCAAAACAGAATTATTATATTAAATTCACAAGAATATATTATTTAAAAGATAACAGCCCATACACGATAAGTTAAAGTCAGTGTAAATGTTATAAAAAAAAATACTTATTTTACTTTTAGTTTTGAAATCACTGTTGTTTTTTTTTAAGCAATCATATTTGTAACAGAGATATTGGTCTCTAATCATAATACAATTTTTTTATTCATCATCACTTGCAGATTCAATAACAAATTTTCTCTTGCGTTTAATTAGTTTTGATTAGGAAGAGTCATTTTCCTTGTCAGCTTGTGGGTTATGTCCAAAATACATGTTGAAAGTTCCACCTTGAATAACAGTAACAGCAGGAAAAAGTGGGGTATAGTTCATTTTGGCAAGTATTTTTCATAGTTGAGGTAGTTCGTTGAAAATTATTTGAGCTGTCCAAAGTATCAGCAACATTTTGTCCAGTTCTTTTACCTTTGAGGTAGTTTGATTTTGAATTGGAATTACCACAGCAGTTTCATTTTCATTGGTTTATTACGACTTAAGACTGGTCCAGTTTGTTGTACATTTGGATAAGTTTGATTTTCAATTGGAATTGACACAGCATTATCAGTGGTTGCAGTACATGTTTTATTTCGACTCAATATAGATGACATTTTCCTTTGTGTTTTCAAACTGATCTTTGCATAATTTAATATTTAAACTTTGCACAAACTTATGACCAGTATGTTGTTGTACAGAAGTATTCGGTACATCGTCATCTAAAAGTCTTGTAATTAGAGTTTTCCTGCCAGAGTGATTTCATAGTTTCTTATTTTTTTTTTCCACATTTGATTTTGCAACAGCTTGCTTCATAAGATGTTTTAGGGACTTTTCACCCAAGGGTTGATTCTTGTACCAATGTTTTACATTTTCGGATCCGTTGACTCCTAAATAGAAGGGTGAATCAGTTTGGCAGGTTTCTGCTGGTCTACGATACTGAAAAAGGATTAATATAAAGTGGACATTCATTAATGCATGAACATTTTTAATATTTTTTTTACATTGAGACTATGGAAGCAACATTGTTACTTTAACAGTGCTTGATCTCAACCGGCGCAGATTTCCAAATAGCGATAAGGTGTATAGGCCAAACAAAAAAGTATGTGTGTTTACTGTTACATTCTGAAAAAAATAGGGAAGGTACGTAGTGAATTTTTTTTATTTTTTAAATATTTTTGTACATTGAGACTATGGGAGCAACATTTTTACTTTAACAGTGCTTGGTCAAAAATGGTCAAACAAACTTTAGGGTAGGGGATAAAAATTAGGGTTGGTAGGGGTACAGAAAACACCCATACTTTTTTGTTTGGCCATATCACAGATCTTCCAGTAATGGAAATACAACAATGAATAACAGTGTCAAATTAAATTGTGTTTGTTTTCTAAATATCTTGTGGGTGCATAAATTATTATACATGTAATATTAGTTTTCGTAAGTTTGTGGCGAATTTATACAATTGTTAATTCTTCCTGGTTACAGTTTATGTGCTGAATTTATATTTGATTGTAGTACTTCTCAGTTACTGGATAGATTGCAATTTTTAATCAAAGGAGTTTATGTTGATAATAAATGCCGTTTTTGTATTGTTTTGTTTCAAATAACAGGATGTGGCGACTGGTCTTTTTTCAGGTAATTTGTATTTGATGGTTTGCTGTCTAATGGATATTCGTATTATTTTGTTTCAGTTTACAATATTTATACTTTGATGAGTACATTGTAGTTGTCTCATTTGCAATCACATAACATAAATATCCTTTTTCATATTGATATTTAAGCCTAGATAACATATGAATGTTTTTTGTATAAATACCCTAGCAAATAAAATTTATACTGAAAGATAACGATAATGACCTTAAGATATGTTGTTATATGACATTTTCTCTCATCTTGAGGATTGCTCCATGATTTAGGAGCATGTGCTCTAGTATTTGTCGTGTTTGAACCGTCTCTAGTTTTAGTTAGTCTCTCATTATCTGATGTACACTGAATTTCGTTTCTGTCACTTTCAAGTTTGATGTCTCCCCACTTAAGTTGTCGATGCTCATGCGACCCACGGAGTCCAAAATGAATGGTGTTCATGTACCAAATAGTACTATCGGGATCATCTGTACCAAAACCATCAGAATTGTATAATTCTTCCTCATCATCTGACTCTAATGCTTCTGCAGCATTTGGATGGTTGCCAAGGCCGACTTGTTTTAAATGCTTTATTTTTTGCTGTTAAGTAATCTCGAGATTTTTTAAATTATCATCTTTCATTATGTCAAATGGGTATTCCTTCAGCCTTAAATGTTTATTTATCATAGACTGAAATCCATCAGGATTTCCAGGTTGATGTTCACGGTCTATATCTGGAATATCGTTTTTGTTTTTTACTTTAATTTCTTTCCGTATCCCAACAAAAAGTTCTTGAAGATACTGATCTTACTCGTGTGGTTGCATTGTGTTGATTTCCCTGAACTCTTTTTTAACATTGATTTAAATATTGTTGAAAAGTTTTTATAGCAGAGTTCATTTTCCTTACATTGTTTACATTTTCCCGTTGTTCAATAAAAGTTGTTCTTTCATTTTCATCATTTTTTACAAATCTACTTTATAAATTTTGTTCAGCTAGTTGGTTTAGATTTTCTTCTGATATAGTGCTCAAGCAAATTTCAAAATCACAATTTGGTAAGGTTGAAATTTGGTTGTCAAAGCCATCATCAAGGAAATCAATATCTGGTATTTGTGGTATTTGTTGCGTTTCTAATGTTTGTGGTTGGGTTTCAGTTTTAGCACTATCAACCTCATTTTCTGTATTTTCATTTGTTTTAACTGGTGAGGGGGATTTTACTGGTTTGAAGGTATAGTAATAAATTGATGGTGGTGCATATTGGACACCAAAGTGTGGGATTTCATGGTCATCTTCCAATTATAACGGTTCTAAATACTCATTAAAAACGGCAGAGTAGGGATCCATGTCTATAAAAGCAGACGAATTTTTTGGAACTTGTTATAAAAAACTATTCAGGTTTTTTGTTGATTATCAGGGTTTTTGTGTATAATTTTAAATAAAACATCTTTTTTTCAAGTATGAATCATCTTATTGAAATAATTGGAGTCCTAATTTGAAATAACACGTTGTTACGATTTGTTTACATTAGCTACGAGAACGACAGAACCCTAGACTTTACGTCACAGTGTTTAATGATATGCATGACGTAACGTGTTTTCATTGGTTAACAAACAAATCATATCCTTCCGCAGTACTTTAGCGCATGTCAATTACCAACTGACCCAAAAATTTTCATATCAGGGGCAGTCCATTCATACTGACATTATCAACCAGTACACATCAAAGGAAAAATGCATATATTACAGATAAATGAAAAGAAATAAAGTAAAATGGAAAGAAAAACCAGATATGTATAATATGAGATGTTAATTATTGTGACTTATTGCGGACCTGTGTCTGAACTGTTATGAGTTACAATTTATGACTAAAATCAGCAAAGACCCATCGAAACAACATCTGATACAAACATTTAATAACACTTTTAAATATTTGGATGATATATTGGCTCTCAATAATGACGACTTCAGTATATACACTAAAGAGATTTATCCTGCTGAACTGACTTTAAATAAAACTAATACTAACAAAGAACACTGCCCTTTCCCGGGTCTTGATAACTATATCTTTAACGGGAAGCTTAATACCACAATTTATGATAAAAGAGATGATTTTTCATTTCCTATTGTTAATTATCCATTTTTAGATGGTGACGTTCCCTTATCACCATCTTATGGTGTTTATTTATCTCAACTTGTTCGATTCGCTCGTGTATGTAACAACGTATTTGATTTTAACGAAATAAATTTCTGTATTACTTAAAAATTATTACACTAGGGTTTTCGATATCACAAACTAGTCAAAACATTTACTAAATTCTATCATCGGTACAAGGACATCATTCGTAAATATAAATTGACATGCAGACATCTTATACGTTCAGGTATTTAACATCTAATCTTGTATGGTAATATCCTTTACAACGCACAAAAGTGTCGGCATTCACCTCAAAAGCTAACCAAACCTTTAAACAGACTTATTAAGAAGGGATATAGTTACGATACTGTTGTCAGGTCATTAAAGATGGTATATGTTGGTATTAATATTGATTCACTTATAGGGTCTTTGCATCGGAAATAAACACATTTATTCTAAAACCAGTTGTTGGCATGATACGGATTATATGCTTCTTATATATTTTATGATGGTATGATACTAAAAAACTAACGGGAGGAATTGTGCTTGATTTTTGATATGATGAAGACATAATCTTTCAATAAGTCTATTTGAGATCTGGAGCTGGCATGTCAGTGGCTGCTAGTAGTCTTTTGTTAATTTTTGCTTAGTTCCTTTTGTTACCTATTCTGACATCGGACTTGAACTTCTTTTAAACTGGGTTTTACTGTGCGTATTTCTATGTGTTTGTTTTTTCTACATTGGCTAGAGGTATAGGGGAGGGTTGAGATCTCACAAAACATGTTTAACCCCGCCACATTTGTGCACCCGTCCCAAGTCAGGAGCATCTGGCCTTTGTTATTCTTGTATGTTTTTTTAATTTTAGTTCATGTACATATTTTGGAGTTTAGTGTAACGTCAAATCTCACTGAACTAGTACACATATTTGTTTAGGGGCCAGCTGAAGCCCGCCTCCGGGTGCGGGATTTTCTCGCTTTTTAATTGTGACGTCAATTTTTTTTAAATTGTGATGTCAAAGTTTACGGGAACTAGTGTGATTTAACGTAATGGCGGACAAATTTGCATACAAGTGTAAATACGTCTATCAACATAAACAAACGGACTAAAGATTGAGAAAAAAGTAAGAAAAATAGTAAATTTGGATAAAGGATAAAGAAATTAAGAAACTGGGGTTACAGAAGTAGATATATTCTTATCCTTTTATGTGTTCCTTTGTTTTGGGTATTAAACATTTTTCTGTTGGGATGTTATTCCTCTTTAACTTCATGTTTATATGCTGATGCTGCTTTACAAACAGTACCAATCATTCTCATATTTCCTTACGATTTAAAATAATTAATCTGAATATTACTAAAATATTAGGCATAGTTGACTTACCTGCTGTCATTAAGCATCGATATTTTTTACAAATTCCATTTATACTGATACAAATATGTCACCAGATCCTCCGAAGTTAATATAAATTATGCATTATTTTATTATGGGGCCGGATTGACATGTGGCCGCATCGACGTGGGACGAATCGATTTTGGACCGGATCGGTTTGGGCCCGCAACGACCTGATACCCAAAGTATCCTCCTTTCACAACATGATTCCGCTTGAAATTTTATGGACCCTATATAATCATGTATGATATTAAATAAAATTTAACTGACAAAATAATGCGTTTTTTTTTAACAAAATAGGCCATTCATATTCAATCAACGCAAAACAAAAATTGAAAAATTACAATAAAAAAATACAAATATTTTTTTTTCTTTTTTGACTTTTGAGTACAAGAACGTCAAGAACGACAACAAATTGTATTGTCAATCAAGACGTCCCGAGGAGCAGAACAATCACAGTTTAAATGAAAGTGTACAAACATTTGTGATGATTTTTTTTTTATTGAAAAATTACAATAAAACTAAAACAATATATGTAGGAAAAGGGAGACAACAAGAACACTGAGTATGTAAGCGTGCAATTGAAGATGGCTGTAGGAAAAGTTATGAGTTAATCATATACTTGTACTGATAAGAAAAATTAAAGCCCAAAAAAACAAAATGTTGGTTATCCATATATTTAGAAGTCAGTTAATTAATATACTATGTTCCTCACTGACTTTTAAATGTTTTGAGTGGGTCCTTCTTACAGGCAAAGATCCACTATTTCGGGTCCGTTCGGAACGATTACAAGGGAGAAGTTCATAGAGTAACACAATAGTTTTTTTGCATTACTTTTACTGTGTCAATAAGTCAAATATGTGGGTAATTTTGGTATCAATTGAACATTGTTGAAAGCTCAAATACCTTGACCACTGTAAATTGTTGGACGTTTCTTTTGAACGATAAAAGACTATATGACATTAAATTGATTTGATTTATTCTTGGTATTTAACGTCACTCTCAGCAAGGTTTGCTATATGGTGGCGGCACGTTTGTATTGATGGAGGAAGCCGAAGTACCAGGAGAGAACCACCGACCTTCGGCAGAAAAACTGACAATCCTAGTCATTCAAAATAAGCGAAGAACGCATCTTTTCCGTACGTTATTCAAACTCGCAACCTCAGTTTTGACAGCCTAGTGATACAGTAGATGAACTACTTAGATCACTAGGCCACCAAGATCAATATGAATTAAAAAAGGCCACATTTGCCCTGTTGTTCAGACCCAGTAGTACATGAACCTGTGTGTGTAATACTAGTATCAAAATACGCAACTGAAGGTTTGTCGAATTTTTCAGCACAAGTCATGATACGGTATAGCTTTGATATGCAATGATTGTCAATTCAATTCATCTTAGGACATTATAGCTATGAATGCTTTGAATTGCAGAGTTAATCATAGAAAGCAATGAGGCTATTAAATAGTGATGTTATTCATACAGCAATTCTGCAAATCGTTAATGAACAAAATATAAATAATACGTACTAAGACATCCCATAACCTCATACATGCACCCTTGAAATTTATTTATATTGAGAACATAAATTTCACTTTTGCGTTTAAGATTTCAAGCAATTTTAAACAATGTATTATTATGTTTCCAACTTACACGAGCATATCCTGTTTTAATTCAATGAGATCATATAGAATAAATAAAAAGAAGAGTAGTTCAGAAAAAGATGAAATAGAATAAATAAAATGGTTTAATAGCTGTGAAATAGTGGATATTCCCCTTTAAAAACAAGTTATTGTATCATGGTTTATGGTTTGTAAAATGCTATTTAGAATGTTTCAAACAGTTCTCAAGGATGTTATCTGTCAAACAAACTGTATTTTAGTGATTTCTAAATGGATTTCAAAGATACGTCATTTTCTATCTACCATCTTGCATTTAATTGTATGGAACCGCTTGTTCTAACAGAGTGGACATGTGACTCACCTAAGCGACGCTATCTTTCTTCTATTTCAAATACTTTTAACCACAGTTACATGAATAGGAAACACCTAACTATGTCACAAAAGTACTTGCATGATTCGAAGCGTACATGACCTTTCCCCTTAAATTATCGGCTAGTAAATTCAAAAAATGAAAAAAAAGAAGTTAACTTTCAACTGCCTCAGACAAAGTTAAGCTAAGGGGTATTTTGCTGCATTTTAGTCCCTTTGTGTCATATCACTTTTTATGGACTATAGTATGTATACGTCTAATGATTTCACGTTTAGGGGTTTCAAAGTTCCTGAAGTAGATTAACCCAGATAAACCCTTCAGATCCAAGAAATTTGATCACATTACTTCATATTTCATCGTTATCGTTTTCAATTTGAACCTGCCTATTAACCGAATAATCTATACAAGAATGTGTTGCAAAAGAATTATAAGGAATTAGAGGTGAATTTCCGTAATTATAGTATTTTACCGATATTTAAATTAAACGCCAAACGATCAGACTGACTGTATGTGACAATTGAGAAATGGAAAATTTACGCGTCTATCACAGGTGGTTGAAGTTGTCCGTATGTGTCAATAACGAGGACATGATATGAAGCACACCTATAGATTTTAGTAGAATCACTAAGTACAATTGGATATATGGAATGCACGCTCTAACTGAAATGGGGATTATTGGGAGACAGGTCAGTTTCACCTTATGTGAAAGTTAAATTAAATAACTTTTAAATATTTTATTATTTTTTTTGTTCCGAAGGTTTTGAATAAAATATGTGTCATGTGAGTACAAATACAAGAATTCCAGCAGTTTTGCACAATAAGTACAGACGGGAATACCAAGTGTCTTTTTGAAAAATCAATCTCGATAACCTAACAAATATATTGCTAATCATGTAGTCCAGCTATTTGATGATTTCGTCCTCGATGTCTTTGTTTTTCGAATCAGTGTGGTTTCTCATAAAATCAGAGTTTTCATGACCTAGGACAATAAATGTATACCTTACACGATGCATGCGATCTTTCAGTTGAGCATAGGAATAGTAGTGTAAAACTTACAAACAATTAAAAGTGTTTATATTACTGCTAAAATGTCAAGAATGTGTATTTAAAACAAAAAAAAAATATCCATTAACACGGAAATATTACAAACTGGTAGCCCGTATGAATAGATGCGATATTGTTTAAAATGAACTAGTGTTATCAATAACAATTTCTTTATAAATACGCCATAGTGTGACAAAGTAAATGTTGATGACCGAAAGTGGAAATTTTTGAATGATTCAATGTAAGCGTTCAATATTCATTTCTGTCTAAAGGAATGCACCTTTGGATTGAAATTCCAACGGTAAGTTCTTTTTCACCGAGTGCATTTTTGATATCTCTGATCATCAATAAAACAAGTAATTATTTGGAAATTATTAAGAAACTAAGGTGTAACTGCCTGTAGATTATTTGACCATAGCTAATTTACCATGCATAGCAGGTCCATGTAATTCGTTCATAAATGCATTCATGCACCCTAACTTTCATATATTGAGGTTTGAGCGTTCCTGATATCGATGAAAGTAAATCAAGAAAAGTGCGTCGGATGCACACAATATATAAATTTTAATTTTGCTTTCATTCATATAATATATACTTATTTGTAAATTAATCGGACACATTAAAGATTTTAATCTTATAAAAACAAATGCATGATACACCATTCCGTATCGTTAACTTTTTTGTTTTTGTGAGTTTAAAACTCTTGTAAACTTTAAACTTACACTTTTACTTTCGATATTAGTTATTTAATCAATGGTTCCAAGCGGTCAAGTTGAAGTCAATCTTCTGAATTGTCACGGACGCCACTATGAGTTGTTTGACCGCTACTGAATATCTGTTTCATAGATGATCACGGATTTGCTCAAATTGTTGTAACCTAGTTCTATTTTCCTCGATTGTGACATCACCAAATGAGAATTATCACATAATTTGAAATTACCATGAACAACGCGATGGGTGTCAGATGTAATGCAGGATCTGCTCCTATTTCGGAGCCTGAAATAACCCCAAGATTGTAATGAAGTTCCTGCGGATCAGTTTTTAGTTTTCTATGTATTTTATTTGTACAATGTTGTATACGGTTGATTTTCGTTTAGTCAGTTTCCATCGGTTTTCTTTTTCACTTATGAAGTTTGAAAATCTCATTTTGTATATCTCGCCTATTCCTTAAATACGTAGGTTATAATCGCCATGTGAACTTATGTTTAATGAGTTTTCGTTGAAATCGAAAAATGTTTCCTCTGATGAACGATTAATCGAACCAAAACTTCCCTATTGCCTTACAAATATATCTTATTTATGAATTATTGTTTATTTGTCGCTTTTGTTTAAACAACTCATCAAATATATCACAAAACAAAACAGAAATATGAAACTATGTTCCCATAGCTCCCCACTTATAAACAACTCTACGTGTATCTTTAGTTATCTTTACTTCCTAGTAGATAAAAGTAGCTATAGGTAACATAAAAGTTGACCATGAACTAGACTGAACTGGTAAGGTATGAAACCACTAATTCAGGCCCGATCGGAAAGAACATACAAGAAAGTAGTACGTATTTTAAACAAAATAGTTCCTACGCATAGCTGTATCTTTGTCAGTAGGTGAAATATTTGGATAGTTATGGTATCAAATGAAAGCTTGGGGACTTGGGATCACTGACAAACCCTTGTTGAAAGTTTCTTTTGAATAATAAATAAGTATATAAAATTTTAATAGGAGGACACATTTTCCCTGTTGTTCAGATCAGAAGTGCCTTTTTTGTACTATCAAACTTCCGGAAACCAGTACGCTCTAATATGAATTTAAAGGTATGTTGGACTTTTCAGCACAAGTCAGGATAAGGTATAGTTTTGACATGAAAAATAACTGCCACTTTATTTGAACTTTAGACAAAGTAGCCATTAATGCTTGAAATTGCATAGAAAGTAATGGGGTAATGAATTAGTGGTTGGTTTTATACCAGAAGGGTAAGTGTATAACACCATTCAAATCGAGAGACGTCTCTATATAGACAGTTGATCAGCCGTTACTATGGTTATATCATAGATGATTTGTAATTCCAAACTACATTTTCCAAATTACATGAAAAGCCCTTGTTATTTACTTTTTTTTTTTTAGAGATTAGAAAAGAACCAATACAAGCGCAGGTAAGAGTGATAACTAATATACTAATTCTATGAATGAAATACTACGATATCAAAAGTTGGTAAATGGTTGTTTAAAAAACGTGGACCTCAAGCTTATTATTCTGAATTTTTGTTGACTGAATTTACCAATCATAATTTGAACGATCATTGTTAGTGTTTTTTTTAGAGACATTCGATATGAGATCCCATGAAAATATACCAATTAAAACTGAAAATGGAAATGAGGAATGTGTCAAAGAGACAACAACCCGACCAAAGAGCAGAAAACAGCTCAAGGCCACCAATGAGTCTGCAACACAGCAAAAAAAAAATCCCACACCCAGAGGCGGGCTTCAGCTGGCTCCTAAACAAAAATGTGTACTAGTTCAGTGAGAATTAACGTCACACTAAACTCCAAAACATATACATGATCTAAAATTAAAAAAACATACAAGAATAACAAAGGCCAGATGCTCCTGATTTGGGACAGGCGCAAAAATGCGGAGGGGTTAAACATGTTTTGTGAGATCTCAACCCTCTCCTATACCTCTAGCCAATGTAGAAAGAACAAACAAAAAGCAATACAAACAGTAAAACTCAGTTTAAAAGAAGTCCGAATCCGATGTCAGAAAAGGTAACACACGAAACTAAGCAAAATGACAATGATACATAAATTAACAAAGGACTACTAGCAGTTACTGACATGCCAGCTCCAGATCTCAATTACACTGATTGAAAGATTATGTCTTCATCATATGAAAATCAAGCACAATCCCTCCCGTTAGGGGTTTAGTATCATATCATCATAAAATATATGAGAAGAACATAACCCGTATCATGCCAACAACTGGTTTTGGAATAAATGTGTTTATTTCCGATGCACCCTTTAAGTGAATCAATATTAATACCAAAACATGCCATCTTCAATGACCTGAGTATCGTATCGTAACTATATCTCTTCTGAATATGTCTGTTAAAAGTTTTGGTTAGCTTTTGAGGTGAATGCCGACATTTTTTGTGCCTTGCATAGAATATCACCATAAAAGATTGGACGTGAAATACCTAAACGTATAAGATGTCTGCATGTTAATTTATATTTACGAATGATGTCCTTGTACCGATGATAAAATTTAGTAAATGTTTTTACTAGTTTGTGATATCAAAAACCCTGGTGTAATAATTTTTCAGTAGTACAAAGATTTCTTTCGTTAAAATCAAATACGTTGTTACATACACGAGCGAATCGAACAAGTTGAGATATAAAAATACCAGAAGATGGTGACAAGAGAACGTCACCATCTAAAAATGAATAATTAACAATAGAAAATGAACAATCATCTCTTTTATCATAAATTTTGGTATTAAGCTCCCGTTTAAGATATAGGTATCGAGATCCAGGAAAGGGCAATGTTCATTGTTAGTATTAGCTTTATTTAAAGTCAATTCAGCAGGATAAATCTCTATAATGTACATACTGAAGTCGTCATTATTGAGAGCCAATATATCATCCAAATATCTAAAAGTGTTTTTAATATTCTATGCATGTTAACGAATGTAGAATATACATCAAAGAGACAGAAATCCAACCATAATTGTTTTAGCAGAATTATTTTTCTTAACTTTCGGCAAATAGGATGAGGCTACACGGTGTATGTGAAATTGCTTACTCGCTTCAGCTCCACATTATCAAGCTGCAGACTGCATATTAAACCATCCTCTATAATAGGAGCATTTAAACCGAGTCACTTTACCCACATGCCAGTAACCACAACCGAGCCATCTACCTACACACCAGTAACCAAAACCGAGACATGTACATATTTGCCAGTTTTTAAACCTAAATATCTACCTAAGTAGATATATAAGTTACTTAAAACAAGCCATCTTCCGATAAACTAGTAACTAAAACCAACACCTACCTTAACATAATAAGGCGTAATTTGGAGCAGGAACTGTTTACCCTTCCGGAGCACCCGAGATCATCCCCAGGTTTTGGTGGGGTTCGTGTTGCTCAGTCTTTAGTTTTCTATGTTGTGTTTTGTGTACTATTGTTTGTTTGTTCGTTCTTTTTCACCCATGGCGTTTTCAGTCTATTTTCGACTTCTGAGTTTGAATATCCCTCTTTTATCTTTCGTCTCTCTTTTACAGTATACGGCATATTTAGTTGCCTGTTTCTATAATTGATACAAAGCGTAGATAAATTGTAATGTGTTACTTCTGGAGAACAATGTGTTTAGTAACAACAAAATACAATGTGTTAGTGTTTTGTATGCTCTGCGATTAAAATATGTGATTTAAACAATAAGATATTTACTCTGTTATATATCTTACTTGTCCAATTTGTCATTCCGTCATTTGCAATTTTACCATGTTAGACTAACAAGGGCAATATGAGCGTTGAACTTGTAAAAGACACATAGTTCATTCGATTGCAATTATCAAAAAATTTTATTTTCTGATTTTTACTCAGACAATTACGTCAATATCAGTACATGACTTCACTTTCGACTGTTTCATATATTAATTTTATAATGGTATAAATTTAATAATTTATATTTCTAGAATCACGATGGACAGACACTACAGAAACCAAGACAATGACGACCATCAGATTATGTATGGAATACGGAAAATAACTTATTGGGAAAAATATGGCATTCGCCGTTTTCCTTATCGTGGAAAGCGCCGCTATACACCATTCATTTGCCAATCTTTCGACGGAGGGATAATCATCTCAAATGACGTTTTCGGATTGACAATCAGACAATTTGAAGAAATGTATAAAAATTGTTTAGAACGAAGGAAAAAACAAGAACAGTGGATACTAAACCTTAGATATCCTGACAAATCTTCTAATGAATACCTGGAATACTTGCAGAATTGTACAGGCTACAGTAATGGTAATTACTTTGTCATGTCGGAAGTATAAGAAACTAAGTCAGATATTACTACATCTTCATGTAACAAAATTTAATACGAAAAATTATAATAAAAAAAGTACTTCAATGAATTCAAAACCAAATTTTTGCATACTTCTCATGGCACAAACATGTGATAAAAAGTCGCATTATTTTATCCCAATCGACGACCAGTAGGTGGGACGATCTTACTTGATTATACAAGTAATGTCTGTAAAGTGAAAACTGTTTTTGTTCACGCATCGTTGTCAATATTTGAATTTAATGCGACTGTCATACAAGTGAAGGGTTTAGCTAGCAATAAAACCAGGTTCAATCCACCAAGAAAATGCCTGTACCAAGTCAAGAATATGACAGTTGTTATCCATTCGTTTGATGAGTTTGAACTTTTGATTTTGCCATTTGATTGGGGACTTTCCTTTTTGAATTTTCCTCGGAGTTCAGTATTTTTGTGATTTTACTTTTTACACGTTGAAATATGTTTATAGAAAGAGAAAAATATTAAATTTCAAGTGTAGTACAAACAAGATAAAAATGGACATCAAATCTAAAGCAATAGTATAGTATTCGTTAATAAGACAATACGTAATTTTGACAAAATAATGATACCAATAAAGTTATAAAAATGTATTTGGAAAATGTCATGAATTGCAGAAAATGCAGTGTAATCGAGACCATATTTGTGAGAACAAAAATATTTGAGGGCAATCAATCCAAATAAACATCATAGAGCACACAACAAGTCTCAAAAAATCATGATAATTACAAAGAAAGCATGACGAAGGGCTTGACTATAAAATACTTCTAAGTAGTACTGGAATTATATTATACATGTTGATAGGCCAAACAAATTGGATTGATAGAAAGCATTGGAAACCATTATTTTCATTTTTTTTTTAAATCTGGCTAAGGTAATATTTTCTAAGTAAAAACGACCTTTCAACATGTTCAAATAATCTTAATGTTTTATAGTAGTTAATTTACTGCAAAAAAAACAGAATTTTTTTATTTTTATTTTCATGGTCAAGTTATTGCAATAGTGTTGAATACTTAACCGATAATTCGCCTTTAGACGAAATAAAAAGTATGATTGATATTTTTTTTATTGGTTTTAATATCATTTACGGCGCATGTCTAACAATCCACAAAGCTACATGTGACTAATTATTTGCGCTCTAATTAAATCTATTATTTGTAATAAATCTCGGTAAGATAACTTTCTATTATGAACGTCATTTTAAAGTTTAAGATGATTATTTGTTATAGATCACTTACTGTGGCCTTGCAATGCCTTCAAGGAAAAATACTTATACGAACACCTTGTAAACACAGTTGGTACTGAAATAGATATCCGTACTAGACAACGATTATTCATTGTTACGGATATGATCAACAATGTTGATTTGCCTGATGGAACACGAATTTCAAGTGGAAGTTTAGCAGAAGGGCTAGATTTACCAGGCAGTGACCAAGATGTAATGTTCGTCAAATACAATGTCAGAGTGCTACGCAATATACGGAATATCAAACACCCAATTCGATATACTACACTGGTTATGGAGTCAGATACTGACCATCCTGGATTTACTAAACTCAGATTATTAGCAGAAGATGATGTAGAATCCAGAGGTTTAACATCTAAATGCGTTGAAAGTACTAGAAACGGTGCATATTTATCAGTAAATGGTTTTATTGATGAGGCTAGTAAGGCAATACCGGATACATATTTACACAGCCCGTGTCTGTCAACCGAGGACCAGGCTGTAGATATTGCCATTTGCTTAAAAAGTACATATTTCCTTTATCAAGCCATTCCATGGTCATACCGTCACAGAAACCAATGGCCAACTTATAATGTAATTGATAGGATTTTTAACTACGGATGTTTGTTAGTACCTATTGGACCAAAGAATATTTCAGATAGTCACTTATTATGGAGATTCTCTTTTTCTGTTGCAGAAAAGCAACTTGTTCATTCGTTTAATTTTACTCAACTCCTATGTTACGGTCTTCTGAAATTAATTTTGAAGAGTAGTATAAACACAAACGAGGATGTCAAAGATTTGTTGTGTTCTTACTTTCTTAAAACGGCTGTATTCTGGGTTTCGGAGGAAATGAATATTAACACATTTCAATTACCCAAATTATATTTTTGTCTTTCTCTCTGCCTAAATAAATTAATGTTATGGGTACACAACTGTTACTGTCCGAACTACTTTATACCTGAGCACAACATGTTCCTAGGAAAGATAACCACTGATAATAATGAACTACTATTACAAGTACTGAATAGCATATTACTTGGTAAAATTGATGGATTGATAACAAAAATATTTCCATTTGAAAGTGGGAATTATCATTTATTACGTACAAAGAGTGCAAATTCGTTCAATTTGTTAGATATCCTATATTTCCGGATTTATCAAATAGCGACTGAGACAAACATTTCAGATTGTTACAAAGCACTTACATTAACTGAATCTATAATTAAGTCCGAATCGTCTGCATTTATAATTGATGTTTGTAAATATCATTATGCTAAGATAAGCCAATGCGCAGCACAGCTACTTCCTTCAGCAAACACAACTGGTGTTACTTACAACATGCACAAACGTTACCAAAGACATTTACAAGACGGCTTAAAGACAGATGCCGTGTCGGGTTGGTTGTTATACGCGTCTCTTTATTATGTGATAGGACATTACACGGTAACACTGAGACTAACGGATTATGTTCTATCAAGAAGTACATCAGACATGGTATATATAAGTTGTCCAACCTATGATGAAGAAGACATAAATAATTACAGACAAAATGTTTGTAACTCAGTAACCTTAAATGCCAGGATAAAAAATGCCACGGTAAAATGTGTTACCTACGTGAAAAACTCATCGTTTATACCATTAGAACTACAGTTGGAGGTTGAAAAAGGAGATATAGACATACCTCCTATTTTTATGTCTCACTGTCTTAGATTTTTATGTTATCATCATTTGGGTGATCATTTAAACAAAGAACAGGCACTACGTGATTTAGATTTTACTGTAAAAAAATGCATTTTAATTAAAATGAAAGAATTATCTGATTTATTAACAATACTTGGAGTATGTTATGAGATATCGGATGACAAAGAAACAGCTTATCAATGTTATAATGAAGCGTTAAAATTTGATTATGTATGTCTTTCAGCAGAAACAAGGAAATCAAAACTCTTTGAAGTCTTATATCAGCTTCATCGTTGTAGTGAGAACTTTTTATAGATCCTCGCCATTAAAAGGCTGGAAGCTTCCTAATATACAGAACACTAGACGAGAATTTATGAGACCAATACATTTCTTTCTTTATCTTTCCTGTGTACGATTTTGTCCTACTATAGCTAATCTAACATAAAGCAACATTGCATTTTCAGATTGAAGGCGAATAAATTGCCTGTGTTGTATTAATAATGCTTTTACTTACTGTATAAAAATACCATATGCCAGGATTTATAAAAAAAATAAACAGACTTTTATTTCTAGAATAAGAAATGAACTTCAAGAACTTGCATAGTGGTTTGTGTTTGTATCGGCCGACAAAACAGCCAACAATGTGGTGGTGGTATGCCGTACATACTACACGGACGTTCTTAAGAATGAAATTTTAAATTCATCTACATTCAAGTCCGTGCGCTCCACAGAGAGTCATATAGTTAACAAACATATCATAACCACATCACAGCTTAAGGGCTCTTCTGAACATTTGAAGGTCCCTACTATGTATTGGTTACCTAAACAACACAAAAATCCAGTAAAATATCGTTTCATCTCGGCCGCTAGTAAGTGTTCTACAACTAATCTTTCAGTGCTTTTAACAAGTTCCCTAACTACTATCAAAGAAATTATCATTAACTTTTGTAATACAACATATGAAATTAGTGGCATTCACTATTTTTGGAGTGTGAACAAATTTTTGGATGTTTTAGATAAATTACGTGCTTTTAATGGTCCTTTTGATTCTGTTGACAGTTTTGACTTTTCAACTCTTTACACTACACTTTCACACAATCTTATCAAACAAAATGTTTCCTATTTAATTAAATGGTCGTTTGGTAAATCTGAATGCAAATATATTTGCTGCAACTCATTTAAAGCCTTCTTATCTAACGAGAAAGGTAAATATGATAGATATATTTACAGGAGGTGTGATGAGATGATTGAAGCTGTGAATTTTTTCCTTGATAATATTTATGTACGTTTCGGCAACAAATTTTATCGACAGGTTGTAGGTATTCCTATGGGCACTAATTGCCCCCTTTTAATAGCAGACTTGTTCTTATACTGTTATAAATCACAGTTTATGACCAAACTCCCGTCTAAATTGTATTTAATTGATAAATCCAACAACACTTACCGTTATCTTGGTGATATTTTTTCGTTAAATAATCAAGAATTTCTAAATATACTGCCGAAATTTACCCACAGGAACTTACTTTAAATAAATCAAATGTAAACGGTAATAACTGTCCTTTCCTAGATTTAGATATAACAGTTTTACACGGGAAACTCCACACTAAAATTTACGACAAAAGGGACGATTTTTTGTTCCCTATTGTTAATTTTCCTTTTTTGGATGGTGATGTTCCTTTGCCACCATCTTACGGTGTTTATACATCACAACTCGTTCGCTATGCCCGTGTCTGTTGTGACGTTTTTCATTTTAATGAACGTAATCTATGTATTACTGGTAAATTATTAAGTCAGGGATTTCGTTACCACAAATTACTTTACTAAATTCTTCCAAAAATATAAAGATTTGGTTTTGAAGTTTGGTTGTATCCTCATTTTTACGAAAATGTTGTTTGCAGTGCCCGGAAATTTGGAAACGATCCTGGTAAACTTATCGATCTTTTAAATAAACTTCTTCTAAAAGATTACCAATTCAACACTGTACTTAGATCTTTGAATATTGTTTTTATTGGTATTAATATTGATTTTGTTATCAGTAAATGAAAAGCAAACTAAATATTATTGTTTTATGCATATGCACATTCATGGCTCTACAATCTGTCGATACCTGTATATTGGCATTGCACAAGGTCATGTTTTTCTCTGACTGTTTATGACATCTTCACACTAAATCCATTGGATGTTGGATGTTGATGATTGATAATTTAGTCTTAGATGCATGATTTTTTTTATTAGTTGTTATTGGCTTTGAACTAGCTGTCAGTAACTGTGAGTACTCTCAGATCTGTACTTAGTGTCTTTTTGTTGTTGGGATGTACAAATACCCGGCCACGTTCACTCTGTGTGTTTGTTTGATGTATTTCTATTTGTATCCATCTGATGAGTTAAGCCTTTTCAACTGATTTTTATAGTTTGTTATTATGTTGTACTGAAACACCACTGTCCCAGGTTAGGGGAGGGTTGGGCGCCCGCTGACATGTTTAACCCCGCCACATTCTGTATGTATGTGCCTGTCTCAAGTCAGGAGCCAGTAACTCAGTGGTTGTCGTTTCTTGCTGTGTTAAATATTTGTTTTTCTTTCATTATTTTGTTCATTAATTAGGCCGTTAGTTTTCTCGTTTGAATTGTTTAACATTTGTCATTTTGGGTTTTTTTTTAGCTGAATATGCGGTATGGGCTTTGCTCATTGTTGAAGGCCGTACGATGACCTATAGTTGTTAATTTCTGTGTCATTTGGTCTCTTGTGAAGAGTTGTCTCATTGGCAATCATACCACATCTTCTTTTTTTATATTTATGCTTCTTTGTATTTTTTTAATATTACATCTTTAATGTCTACATGATAGGGCATTATATTTATTTCATAGCTGCATACACTATTACCTTTGAGCAGATTGTGGCGTCCTAGTAAAATATATAATTGAAAACAATGTTTTTAGTTTAAGTGTTAAATAAACACATGCATTTACTACTTCACATTGACATATTGTTGTAATTTTTTTTCAAATCCCTTTTAATTTTTTCATAGTCAGGAACGCTCACAGCAACACGGGAACAAATAAATCGTTACTGAACAACGATTGGTCGTAGTAACCGAATACACTGTCAAATTTTCAATTTTGCTGATACGGAACCATGCTTGCATGTTCTCTAATACTGTCCACTGTAGTTTCGAGAACATTAATCACAGTAACTTTATTCACATTACGGGAGAAAAATGTTGTTTAGAGTTTGAATGTAATTCTAATATGAAAAAGATAACAGACGAGCTTGTTCATTTTTATTTTTACTTATGCGAATCGAAAATAATTCCAGTCCAACAGGCAATAATTTTACATTGATTTTAATAGTTTAAGAAACATTAAGGCAAACATAACTATTTGAGGGAAACCTAATATACTTTCTTTGTTATGAATTACATTCTATAGAAAACTTTAGTGATATATCCTTAAAATACTTAGATGGGTTATAGGACTTCACCAGTGAATTCAAACAATTGATAGTAAATTTAACAAAATCTTTGACCATTATTGAAATCTGTACCATTTTGCCAAAAATGTTTCAGGAGATGAATATTCCATGATAATTGAAATCCGACAGTTTACGGTAATACGTGCATCTCAAAACTGCAACTATCTGAACAGTTAGAATAGAACTTATATTTTCTGGGATGACCCGTGAATGTCTTTTGGTTGCTTGTTTTATTGAGTTGCTGTTTTAAATGTTCACCGACTTCATATTCGATTATTAGCGCGTTTATCGTTTTAATATCTGAATACATATCATGTGCCGACAAATGGATCACACATACAGGAAGAAGAAAAGAGGCACGAGATTACAATGGAACTTTCAATTGGACGAAGATCACAATGAACTATACAAAACAACAAGAAGACAAACAAGTCTTCGAAACACCACACAAAATATAGAGACCAACACCAACCCCACAATACGACGTGGGAAACTCATTCGCCCAAGACAGGTGTGTAGATCCTGTTCCAGTAATGACACCAGTCGTGTTGCTAACGGCAACAACACACCGATTGGTGTATGTTAAGCATTATCTGTTATATCAGTATAACTAATAAAAGTAGCTCACATTGCGACAATTTTGAAATCACCCGTTCGTTTTCAGATCAAATTTTCATCTTTTCCCTTACCCTTCATTAAATAACTACCGACTCGATAAGTTTCCATCTTGAACTAATATTGGCTACATAACCATTCAACTTCAACAATTAAGGTAGTAGTAGAAGAAAAAAAAGTATGTTGATTGCATAATCAATTCAAAGCCGTCTGGAAAAAAAAGGTAAAGACTATAGATTCCTTTAAATTTATATTTTATCTCAAAGCAAATTATACGTTGTCCCTTTAAATAAATTCATCGGAATAGAATTAAAAACAAGCCTATTTACATGCCATCATTCAATAACAACAGATCATATTGATAATTAGTACACTTGGATGCGTTATTCTGATTGGAAGACGCCACACCTGATGTAAAGTTGGTTATATAAAACATGCAGTTTGGCACGTGTCAATAAAGATATTGAAAATAACGATAGAATTGATAACATTTTAAAAAATAGCCACTCTTCATGGTTTGTTAGATACTTTTAATGTGTGTAGGAAGATGATTTTTTGACATACACGTGTTCCAGATTACTATGCACTATTTTAGAGTTATCAGTTTCAACTTATAGATATCACATGTACTTCGTGTTAGAGGCATCAGTAAAAACAACGGTTTTTTCATTTATTCTTAGTTCGAGGTTTCATAGAGAAATACATGCATAGATAAAGATAAAGATATTCCGTCATAATACCTTGATAATTACGTCATTATGACTATGGTGAATAGTGGTTATTGACAATCATACAAAACATTCTTTTTATTATATGTTATGTGAGAGGTCTCAATAATAATCAATGCTGTTTTGTCTAAGAGTTGTCTAGAGAATACACATTCACATACACAAACAGGCAAAAAAAGAAATAAGTGTATTACATAAGTATAGCGGCATAAGTACGTCCGAAGTACTCTGGTTGATACTTTTTTCGTAAGCAACCATAACACATTTTCTAATTTTCATATTGATTGCAGGATTTGTTGATCATGTTGTTTTTATGCAGAAGAACGAGTCCCCATGCCTATATTTTACAGTATATAGAGGTTGTTTTTTCTTTATTTGTGAATAGACGTCCTTCACTTGGTCTCTGTTGGATAATTGTTTAATTTGAAAATCATACAAAATCTGCTTATTTTCACAAAAGGAATAACAGTACATTCGCAACGATACGTAAATTGAGAAGCAGATGCGATAAAGGCAACAGTAGTATACCGTTGTTCACAAGTCATAAATCGATTGAGAGAAAACAAATCCGGGTTACAAACTTAAACCAAGGGAAACACATCAACTATAATTGGAAAACAACGGAACAACAGAAACACTGAAGTGCAACAAAACTAAACGCCAACATACATAGAAACGGACTGTTTGATAAGAACTGCCATATTCCTGACTTGGTACAGGACATTTTAAAAAAAAAAATGGTGGGTTGAACCTTGTTTTATGGCTAGCCAAATCTCCCGCTTATATGGCAATATTAAACAAATATTGCTAAAATGACAACACTACGTGACAAGAATACAGTACAAACAAACGCATGAATCTTCAGCACAAAAAAACGCACAAATAGATAATATAAATGTACATTACAACATGTAGACCGTAGAATAACAACGAACATCTTCCATTAACGACAGCAAAGGACACCACAAACAGTGACGTATTTTTGTGACGTATATGAGTTCATACAATAATATGGAACGAGATCCAAACATTCAGAATTATTTTCACAATTATACTAGTCCAAATAATTATCATGATTATGACGGTATTGGAAGGCTATTTCAAATTAATGCCGTAACGACGTCATAATTATATGGACTACCACAATACTTTATCCATTGAAAATGGGAATTGACTCGACTATACAGACAAATGAGACATATGTGAAATATACCAAAAATACATATTTGAAACCATAAACGACAAGATATAACACAATATCCAACCGAACCCACAAAAGAACATCATAACTAAATACATGAATGTTGGATGTATAAATACCGAGACACGTCGTATAGCAATGCAAATTCACACTCGGCAAACCAGTCATATTCGGGAACAGGTGACGTTCGGTACTTAGCAGACAGACGACATAGATGTTAAACCACAATCTAAGACGTGGTAAAAATGTTGTTAGTTAGATTAGACACAGACAGAGACGCATCGTATAGATCAACCAATTCGTGTTTACGGAGTATCATTTTTAATCTTTCCTCCTCATAAATTCGTTGGAGCAGTTTCTGCGTAAGGAGCACACTCCTGTATATAAAGTCCGTATAGTGTGAACATGCACGAGCATAACGTATCAACGGAACAGAGGGTATGTTACTGCTGAGAAATTGAAAATTGATAATTGGGAAGTTGAAATCATCCCGTTTGTCATAGATTTTAGTGTGAAGTCGTCCATCTGTGTCAATATTGAGGAAAAGATCAAGGTATAAAGCAGTCCTTCTAGTACAAGTAGTATCCTTAATTTCAAGTTCACAAAAATCTTAAAGAAAAGAATAGCAAAAACAAATTGTTAGATATCCCTACGTTTAACGGTTAGTTATTATTTGCTGTTCATGATCGTCGATTTTCAGTATTTAGGATAATCAACTAATAAATGTTCATGTATATATGCATACAATTTCTGTTAGACCTGATTCAAACTACCTGATTGAATTTAAATATCATTCTGTACATTCAAAAAACTGTCTTTCAAAATATGCCTAACCATTTTTATCAGTCGCTTGCTATATATGTAAAATCACAAACACTTTAAACTGTGTCGGCTTATCTTGAATAAATATAACATAAAATACAAAACGGTATATCTTGCATATGACTGAAATGAGAGTTGAAATATAGGAAACATATAGCCAGGATGCAAGCCAAATGGACCAAGTAGGCCAGAATGGAATTTTATTTGTATTTAAATGTGCCGTGAACTGTTCTGAAAGTGACGTCCGTTTGTTATCTCTATATGTAGGCCTGTGGCCAGGTTTTGATTCCTGCTCATTATCTGCTAAGGTCTCAATTGAGATTTATGCCTTTTGCACACTAAGTACTGGTGGCAAAAATCTTTAAGCCTGAATTGGATAAGTGATTTCCATATGGTGAAACAATTTTGTTGATTGGGTTCCCAATAAAAATCTTGATTCTCACAAAGTGTTGCATGATTACAGTTCATAAGTGATATTGTACATTTTGTACAATTACTTTGTCTCTTTGAATATTTCCCTTCAGTGATCTAAGTCTTACAGCTGAGATTTGGAGTGAACTTAACATTTTGTATTTCAATTGATGTCTTTGATTCCTGGTATATATGATAAGTTTCTTTAACATCATTTACTAGATCATTACATAAGTCAAAGAGAGGCGAAAGATACATAAGGGAAATTCGCACTCAAAGTCGAAGATAAACTGACAACGCCATGGCTAAAAAAGACAAAGAGATTAACAACAGACAAACAACAACACACAAAGTACAACATAGAAAAGCAAAGACTGAGTAAAACGAACCCCACCAAAAACCGGAGATGATCTAAGATGCTTCAGAAGGGTAAGCAAATATTTAGGTATGTACAAGTACATAAAAAGTAAAATAACAAAAATAATTAACTCCAAGGGATACTCTAAATGGAAAGTCCTTTATAAACATGATAAAATGACAAAACCAAAAGCTCAGACACATCTTATTCCTGACTTGGTATATAGTTTGGAGGTTACAGCCAATTGAATCTTAAAAGAGTAAATTAAATATTCATACGCTTGATTTGTGTAATGTTAAATACGTGTACAATACACATTCAATCTACCATGATTGTCAATATAATGTTGACATTATTTATCGGTTTATTGATTTAATATCCGATTGATACAAATTTAGCATGCTAACTGTCGTGATAACAGAAGATTCGTTATGTAGTCTGAATTAAAAGAAACATTTTTTATTTACATTTATATGCTCCTTTGGTGGAGCTTTTGTAGGATGTTGTTTTATTGAATGAATGGGATAATTTGGTTAATATTCTCAAATAATCACAAACAGGTTCTAGACGAAATTTTATTTCCCAGAGAACAGTGTAATGAACGTTTATTAATATTTTGATAGCTTTGATCAATTGTCGTTCCCGGCAAATTTGACATTTGTGTTATGACATTTAAACAACTTGTAGCGTATGAGTAACATTTTTTTTCCGCTTGTTTTTTATCTTGCTTGCTAAATCTGTGTGAGGATTAATGAATTAGTGCTTGCATAAAAAGTTGCCATTTCCGTGTATTTGTATCTAGTGATACATGTTATTGACTTCAAATATTAGTGACCATTCATTGTTAGTGTGTGCTGCGTGTGTATAAAAGGGGAATTCCAACCGTAAACAACGTTCTGTGAAATATTAAGTTGATTGCAGTCGAATATGTTTACACACGCACACATGTTACAGAAACCTTTTAACGTATTCATTGTGTCTATTTTCTTAATACATTGCATTTGGCTGGTCATTCAGTCCTTTTTGTGCGACAATACTTTGCATAGGTATTTTGCACAAGGAATATTATGGCTGGAAATCTAATTTCTACTTTAAAAATAAAGATTGAAAGCAATCATTCTACACTTTTTGTTTTAATATTTATATATAAGCAAACAAGCAGTAATCTACAATAGACTGAACATAAATATAAAGCTATCTCGTGGAATGATGTTTTATCATGTCATTTGTGAGCTCTCTTTGAATAACGAGGTTTGTGAAGATTGAAACATTGGATATATACTGTTTTATGTCAATCCATTTTATATTGAAATGATAACTACTATGGAATAAAACGAAGCAAGACAATATGCAAGGAAGTTGAATTGAATGGATTTTTTTTTAAAGTGATTGGCTTAGAGGAATCCCCATACAATTAAAAATAAAATGAGCGTATTTGTTTTGTTTTATTTTAATTTGGGATATAAGCGTATACAATTTTGGGTAGTCAAATTCATTTACTAGTTAACATGGATAAGAAACGGGAAGACAAATCCAACATAATAGAGAAAAATAGACGGAGAGACAATATATTACAAATAAGCACATATCAATGAATAGTACACAATTTAAACTTATTGACTAGCGGTTATTTAAGGTGTTACGGAAGGAATGTATTTCTTCCTTACCAGTGACATATACCAATTGCCAAATGTTGTTTTTCGTATGGCTTATGTTTGGTTCAAGGTAGTCATACATCATTTAATATCAGCCAGTTAAATACTTGCTATCAATTACTGCAAAAATACTTTGACATGGTATTGATTAGTTTATACATATACATATTAAAGAAATAAATGCTTATCCAATACTAGGTTTCAACATAAGTTATTATCGTTTATATTTTGTGATAGTTTTAAAGGCGATAGTATTAAGGAGAAGGAGATAGAATTGAGATCAAAAAGCATTTTTTTTTCCCAACACCTTCTCATATGCCTTATGTTATGTTGCAACGCAGCGATGTTAAGGCGATTTAGATAAGATTTTGTCAGGGGCAGATAACCCCCCGTATGGACCTCATTATGTATTCATATATTCATTAATAGCGGAGGCTGCGTCTATCGATGAAACTGTATAAAATCACATTACATACATGCCTGTTAACTAAAAACGGGTATTCATATGATGTAATTTATTTATCGAAACACGCATATTGTATGTTTGTGCTTTAATTATTATGGCAAACAGTTGCAATAGATGTTTTTCTTGACGAGATTGTCGGCTTGTGGACCCCGCCTTCTTTTGCTGATTAACCAATCAGAAGACGATCGACGTCAAATAGATGTTTGTAGTTTGCAGAATGGAAAGAAACTTGCAGCGAAAATTATTTTCACTTCTACGTGAAAATCTGACCAGAAAAGTAAGTGTGAGCCTCAAAACATGTATTAATTATGAAACATACGTTGCTTGTTTTGTTTTCTCATTCGCTCCAGAGAGCGAAAAACGGTATACTATTATATAAAACCGAGTTAAATGATGGCAAACATGATATACACGTGGTCAAAACAAGACTGCAACAAATATCTGAAATTTAAGTAATTTATCGAGTATCGTCAAGAAATGAACATAATATCGAAAGAAACAAGTTCCCTGCAGTATACCAAGAGGCCATTCTCATCTTTTACCCTTAAATTTGTTTAAAATTTTCGTTTCGCAGGTGTCTTGCCATTCCTGGTTGGGTACATTTGTAGTCCAAATAATTATGACGTCTTGAAAGGCTATTATATTTTTTATTCTTTGACGCCTTACATCGTATTTTTTTTCTTTGACGCCTTACATGATGTAAGGCGTCAAAGAAAAAAAATATAATAGCCTTTCAAGACGCCATAATTATTTGGACTAGGTACATTTGCTCCATCGTTCACTTCTCTCCGGAACCCACGTAGTTCAAATAATTATAACCTTGCCAGACGTCATAATTATTTGGACTATCTAGAACCCACGTTGATGGGGCCATGATCCCTACATTCATAGCATGGTGCTCTTAATTTAGAGCACAGGGCACAGACACTTGCTTATAAAAGGAACCCTGAGGAACCCTGAACACGTAATCTGGAGCTCGCCCATATATGATGTACTCTCGATCCCCCCTCCCTCAAAACGGACCCAGGGTGAACATACCCGATACCCCCCAAAACTCTACTCCCACCATTAAATCAATGTGAAGTCCACATTATATTGTCTTCTGCTTAGTGCTGTTGGTATTGGTATTGGTCAACTTAAAATTTAGGGTTAATTTTGTGCAACGTTTTCCTTTTCTTATTTTACTTAAAATTGAGAATGGGAATGGGAAATGTGTCAAAGAGACAGCAACCCAACCATAGAACAGACAACAGCAGAAGGTCACCAACTTGTTTTCGTGTTTAGACGTTTTATCTCTCTAGGTCTCGTGTTTGGTACGATGTGTGCTTCATGTTTCCCCTTATTTATTTTCCATGTTTCCTGTCGTACTCTTAATTTCTCGTGCTTGTCAAAAAAGTTTTGCCTTTCTATTTAATATTTATTATGGTTCATGTACATGATGTATTGTTATATACATATTTTTGTTATAAATAAGTGTTGCTAGTTCACAGTCTGGTGTCTGTATCATTCTGGAACCGGGAAGGGTTATTCCGTATCCAGCATGATATTAACTCTCTCTCTTTTCTTGTCGATGTGGGTAGCAGTCGTTATTTTATATTGAGAGCAAATTATTAGAACAAAAGCTATATCATTTGTGTTTATTTGTGTCCTTTGAATTTAAAAGTCCCTCAAGGATACAGAAGTATCTTATGTGGTTATAAGGACCTTCAAATTACTACAGTATAAATATCAATTTTTAAAATCAGATGCAATTTAAGGAAGTTTAAAGGTGACAGCAAAGTCTTTATGTCCATTAAAAATGACTGCGTTTTTGCTCTTTTGTTTTCTAGTGTGTCCATGTTTTTAAACACAAAGTCCAAATAATAATATTAATTCTTGAACATTGTTGAAAGGCTTTGTTAATGATTAACTGGGACGCCTTCCTCATGTTCCCATCTATGAGTCATATTACTTACTAGTCTAATGTTATTGCTTCTTTCAATTTTCAGCTGCCATTCCTTTCTAATAATGACATTCATCATGTTCATAGTATGAAATCACAGCAAAAACTACAGTGTAAAAGAAGCAATAATCTGAGGCTAATTAATATGTAGTTTGCTCATCACGACTGCCTACTTTGACATATTATTCTTATATATATAATAATTATCAGTATTAAAATTGAATAGTCACTGCATACACTTTCCTTATAAAAATAGAGTACATGTATGACATCAAATATCTGAACTGTGTCCCTGTTCAGTGTTGGCAGGAATTAAATCCATTACTCAAAGCTATATCCCCAGTATACAGAATGGACCATAATGGCATTTGTAAAATTTTCTTTGTGAGACCATTTGTCCAAGAGGCAGAAAAAAGCCCCACTTGTAATAAAGCTGTTTATTCTGTTACAGCAGACCAGTGTGCGCAAGCATGAAAGTCTGCAAATCATATCATTTTATAAATGGAAAAGGCCACAGCTCTTTAGAAACGGTCAAACCAATAGATGAAAGGGGAGGGGTCTCATATTCTTATTGCTGTGAATGTAAGTCTACCTCAACCTCTACTGCTGATACAAAAAATAACAATACATACAAGTGTTTTTCATGAAACTTAGCTGAAATGTAACGTAAGCTCCCTTATCATGCTTATGATTTTTACTTATTATTTTAGATTAACTTATTCTAGTTATCAGGATTTTATTCATAAAAATTATCAATGAATTGTTCCACTGTGAACATTATTTTCTTTTACCAAAACTTTTAATCTTTAAAAAAGTGGGGGTACAATTGCAAATGTATACTGTTTTACTTCTGTCTATACATGATAACATCTTTAATAAAGTCAGTCTGTCTGTCTGTTCCATGAATATTTTTTGTCGCATCTTTCTCAAGAAAATTACAAGGATTTCTAAAATTTGGTTTCAGGGTTTATATGAGTCAGCAATACCGTGTGATACTTTTTCATATTCATCACTCAACAACTTCCTGTGTACCTTAAAATTCTTAAAGTGTATGGGGGTATCATAAGTGTTTGTTTTAGATTATTTTATTTTTTTGGGGGAGGCGGCTGGCTATTTTGAGCAGTGCTTTCAGCACTGATAGTCAATCATAAAAATTAATTTAAAACATTAAGACGAGCTAAAATAGCAACATGCGTATCATGGGTTCATGGCACAGCTCTTTGATTTGCATATGATGTAGCAAAAGTAATTTCTTTATTTAAAAAATTATATGAATCATTATACACAGGTTTATGCTCCTTATTTTAAAAACAAAAGTATATAATTGTAATTAAATAATTACTTTCTCTTTTTTTTTTTTTAAGCTCACCTGACAATTACAGGTTACAGTATGCCATTCAAGCTTTGATGAAATATAAAGTAATGGTTTGAATTTGGAGAGCTTTATTACATGTACATGTACATGTATTATAGACAGGTAAATTGTTTTATCCTGCAATTATCTAACTATTGTACAATGAGACAACTCTCCTCAAGAGTCCAAGTGACACAGAAATTAAAAACTATAGGTCACCATTATGGCCTTCAACAATGAGAAAAAGACATTCTGCCGCATAGTCCGCTATAAAAGGCCCCAAATCATAAATGTTAAACATTTTAAAGGAGAAAACTAATGGCCTAATTTATGTGAAAAAAAATGAATGAACAATAAAATTGAGAATGGAAATGGGGAATGTGTCAAAGAGACAACAACCCGACCATAGAACAGACAACAGCAGAAGGTCACCAACAGGTCTTCAGTGCAGCGAGAAATTCCCGCACCCGGAGGTCCTTCAGCTGGCCTCTAAACAAATATATATACTAGTTCAGTGATAATGAACGCTATACTAAACTCCAAATTGTACACAAGAAACTAAAATTAAAAATAATACAAGACTAACAAAGGCTAGAGGCTCCTGACTTGGGACAGGCGCAAAAATGCGGTGGGGTTAAACATGTTTACGAGAAACAAATATATGTAACACAGCAACAAACAACAACTGCTTAATTACAGACACATACATACAGAATGTGGCGGGGTTAAAGTTGAATGTTTAACCATTAAATATGTTAGCAAGCTGGCTTTTCTTCCTGTTTTTATAGGCCCGTCTAAGACGGGACGTATTATGGTATACCGTTGTCCGTTTGTCCGTCCGTCCGTCGTCCACACTTCGGACAATTACTGAAAAACGCTTCCACCAACTTTTATGAAACTTTGTTGCATTGTTTATATCTATTGACGTAAGCTCCCTTTCGATTTTTATAAATTTCAGATTTTTCGTAACCATGTTATGAAGTTTTATCCTTAAAAAAGGGGGATTTTCCAGTTTTTGTACAATAACTCAAGACGATTCCATCAACTTTAATGAAACTTTGGTGAATTGTTTATATATATTGACATATGCTCCCTTTCAAGTTTTATAAATTTTAGATTTTACGTTTCCGTGTTATGAATTTTTATGCTTAAAAAAACGGGGATTATCCAGTTTTCGGACATTCACTCATAAACACTTTCACAAAATTTTATGAAACTTTGGTGATTTGTTTATATCTATTGACTTAAGCTACCTTTCAAAAATTAAAAGAACATTAACAACTTTAGGTCACTGTATGGCCTTCAACAATGAGCAAAGCCCATACCACACAGTCAGCTATAAAAGACCCTGAAATTACAAATGTAAAACAATTCAAATGAGAAAACTAACAGCCTAATTAATGTACAAAAAAAAAATCATTTAAAGTAAAAAGACAAGCTAAAAGGGCAACAGGCGTTTCATGCGCTTATAGCGCAGCTCTTTCTTATAATATGTGCAAATAAATATCTGTTTTCTAACATGGTGAGAATATTGTATGATGTAAATTTAGAACTTATGGCAATGTTTTTATAAGGCAACTTTGAATATCTCATTTTTATAAGAACTCACATTCTGAAATCTTTACAAGCATGACACATTAGTAACTGTACAAATATGTAGATTTTTTCTGAAATAGCAATTATTAAACTCACTTTTTTTTTTTCCATTCTTCAAAAATTGCAATATAATAATAAATGTACCGGGTAACCCAATATAAATCATAATAATTTCTTAATTAAAAATGAAGTACATGTATCTGTACCAGCAATAAAATTTATGTACACAGACATGACAGATACATGTATAATAATATACTGGACTTGCTAGCTAAAATTTCTTGTGGATTACTGATATTGATATTGAAGTATTCCTGTCATTGTTTACATTTGAAAAAGGAGATAAAAACAATGTAGTTAAACATAATACATCAATTTAAATTTCTTACATAGCGCGCCTTATTAAAATGTGTGTCGTGTGGAAAATTATTTTTTTGTTCAATTTTTGAATGAAGACATTACTACTGGTATAAAAGGACGGGAATTATTTTGTTAGCATTTTAACAGTAACTTTTTGAAGAAGTATGTTTGCACTAACTTTTGATTACTTTTCGCATGTTGAAAATCATTTGATATATACATGTATTATATTTTGCATTTTCATATTTCAGGGATGATGACCTGCAGTCAGACACAAGTTGAAAGTTACTTATAACTCATCATGGACATTATGGAAGATCTGATTAAAATTTGTTTAGAAAGCTACGAAATATGTCCATGAAAAATAGAAAAAAGACAGCAATTCTACATAATGTACCGTACTAAGCAGAAGCATTGACTGTTTCAAGACCAAATGAAGTGGAATTTAGTGTTTTGATGCTGAAAGACAGAGGAATATTAATTGGTCAATATAACTTCTTTTTCATCATTATTGAAGTTGGTGTATACCATCTTAAAGAGTTTTTACCTCAGTTAAAATGAATTCCAAATATACATGATATAGGCAGTTTGGAGATTTGTGAATATTCTTAAAAAGGAGTTTCAAAAAAGGATTTCATTTAAAAAATTGTATTTCACGGATGTAATTTGTCGTCTCTTTCATGAAATATTTTTAAAAAAATGCAATATCTGACCAAGACGAGTGAGAGATCTACAGATAGACATATGATATTCAGTTGAACTGTAAACACGGTAAAGAGGAATTTTGAAATATTCATTTATAAGACTTATATGAGTGTTTTGTTATTTTTATGGCAATTACAGGAAACAGATATTAAAAAGTAATTCAATATAAATATTGTAAATATTAATCCTACCAGTAAACCTACAGATATACATGAGATATACATTAACATGTAGGCATGCAATTTACTGATGCACCACTAATGGAGTTACATGTACATGTAATTATAAAAGTAAGAATATGACATATGATTGCCAATGAAACAACTCTCCATCAGAAAACAAATAGTCATATATTGGCCACCAGAGAACAACAAAATCATAATTTGTCATGATTTATATTTCAATTTCATTTCATAACACAGACTACAGGTTTACAAAAAGTTCAAAAGCATAGTAAAGTGTTTTAATTGCAGTTGTTGGTCATATTGATGTTGGCCATCAATACTGAGCAAGACCTCTGTACACATGTAACAGCCACAGAATGTTTGAACCAAAAAATTATGGGTATTTTTCTTTGCTTGCATTTATATCATGTAGCTGCTATTTTGTACATATGTACATTTACATACATGTTCACGAATCACGTGTATCTAGTTTGTCTACCGGTATACTTGGAAATCCAGAAATTTTGCATGTTTTCATTTCTAGTCAAGTTAAAATTGGTTAAACCATTGTATTATTTTTGGTTAAAAAATATAAATTGATTTAAATGAGACTGCAATAGTTAATCTCGCCTTTTTTTGTCCTTTGTTCAATAATTATAATAATGTAGGGAATAAATTTTACTAAAAAATTTCTTTGTATTGTTAAAAGATATATAAACTTGGAAACTTGTGATGGAATATTTCCACAGTATAAGAGATTCTTATATCTAGCAGGTTTAGCAAAAGATGTTGGGTATACCATGTATACATGTATGGCAATGAGACAGCATTCCCAACACAGACAGAAATTACTTTCTTCTTATTTTAAATTTAAAATTGAGAATGGAACAGCAGAAGGTCACCAATAGGTCTTCAATGCAGCCAGAAATTCTCGCAACCGGAGGCGTCCTTCAGCTGGCCCCTAAACAAATATATATACTAGTTCAGTGATAATGAACTCCATATTAAACTCCAAATTATACACAAGAAATAAAAATTAAAAATGATACAAGACTAACAGAGGCCAGAGGCTCCTGGCTTGGGAAAGGCGCAAAAATGCGGCGGGGTTAAACATGTTTATGAGATATCATATTTATGTAGTACAGCTAGAATTTGATATAAAAATAAGATGATGTGGTATAATTGTCAATGAAGTTTTGATTAACAATTAAGTTTTGTTACTTTTTGTGATTGGGTCAGGTAAAGATTAACCCATGATATTTGGTAGGCAGCAGTTTTATAAGCATTTACATGTACATATCATTTTTACTTTCCATGCTGACTATTTTGTCTTGTCCCCTATATCATGATTCATTCATCTGAAACTTTTGGATTGTGTTTACATGTATGTAAAAATTGTTAGTTAGTTATTTCTGTATTTTTATACATACTGGTACATAGAATTTCTTTTATTCGGACAGAAAAGAAATACCATTTCAGTTGGCTCCAATCTCAGAAGTTGATAGGAAATAAGTTTTCTGATTTTAACATCTTTAAGATGAACCTTAATTAAAATATTATGGCACTTCATAATGAAAACACAATTGATTGATCGTGCTGAATGTCACGTAAGCACTTACGGCTTTTTCTTTGTTGTCCATTTGTATTGGTGGACACTTTGTACAGTAGGCAGGAATTTAATGTGAAATAAGCAGCAGAAAAAAATAGGTCACTTAGTATTTCCAACTTCATGATAAAATTGTATGCTTTTAAGGTTGAGAAATTAAGATGATATATATGCCAAGGCTGCAGATTGAATAATTTGTACATGTACCTAAATCTGAAACAAATCACAGATGAAATTAAAATTAGTCATACATATATATGCATCTGATATAATTTTTCAAACTGGTTATCGCTTTATGATATATATACATGTAGCATGATGTAGTGTAAGCATAAATTATAGAGCACAAAGTGTTTTAAGTTTGGGTTACTCAATGCCACATCTTCTAATCCTTATTCCAAAAAGGTAGTTTGTGCAAATATTAAAACTTACTCGTTCTATGAAAACAGAAATATATCCCCCATGTTAATGCTGGTGTATGCCTTTGAATCCCAAACAAAATAAAATAGTAAAAGGAGGGCAGAATGATTTTACCAAATAACTGTAAGGATGTTAGAATAAGTAAAATATTGCTCCAGATGAGTTGAAAAGGAATATTCTGTGCAATAACATGCAGGAAATAACTATGGACATAATAAAAAAAAGCAAGCCATACAAAAAAACTGGCATGGCAGCTGGTGAAAATTCATAATCAGTTAGATGCAAAACAATCACCCTGCCCCCACCAGAATGAATTCAAAAAGATCTCCCAATCATGATTTACAAATTGATACCAGTCACACTTGATAAGCAGGAGATATTCAACAAATAAAATCTGGATATATTTATGCAGGTAGGAGTTTATATTTATAATTTAAACATTACCAATGACACGCCCAACAAACAAAAAATCATGAATTTTGGTATAAAATTCTTTGTGAAAATGCAACTTTTTTCATTAAAATTTTAATGGTTCACAATACACAAACACTAGAAGAGACCTAGTAGGTTAATCTATTAATTTATATAATGAACTTGCACTTGGAAAATGAGAACTATACAAGCACACCAGATGCGGATTCCGGATTTGAACAAAAAAAGGGGGAAGGCTGCATGCCCCAAGACTGTGTATAATAATGACCTGAATAATTCTGATTTTTTTCCTTCATTAAATTAAGCAAGCAATAAGATCATATTTGTTTATTCGCTCAATCATATCATTATTACATGAAACGCCGGTGAAAACAAAATATACACTTAGTTTTTCCGTCAGCCGATCCGACTACTACAGGGTCTTTCAAACGCTTTTTTCTTGCATTTCAGGGCGATTATGCTACTACATGTTAAATTAATTGAAAAGTGCAGGTACAAGAGCTATACCCAACCCACTCTATTCTGGTATTGGTAGAAAGGCCACATTTTAATTTTTTCAAAAAGTTATGCTACTAGTTATATAACGTTCGTGTAAAAGAAATTTCACAACCCGAAGTGCCAAAAAGTCAATAAATCGATAGAATTCTCCATGTTTTATTGTTTTTTGTTTACAAAACCTCTAATAAAAAACTAGTGGCAGCACTTTTCCAGTAAAATAAGTTATCCTGATTACAGGGACACCAAAATCAGGGCGATCCGATTTTATCTTGCACCTGCACTTTTGACTTTTTTGGAAACTGTCTTTACTTTCAGTTTGAAGTCACGTGACACTAGTGTATTTATATATTTCTATAAATGAAAGTTTGGAATGTAAATCAGAATAGACCCTTTTCCCTCCGTTTACTCCTATGACGTGTATTTTGGCTTTTAGACAGAGAAAACTAACTCTGAGTTCAATATGATTTTTCTTGTGTATAAAAATGGGAAATTTCTTGAAACGACCTTAACATCCCTGCGAATCTCACTGACATAAAAACACATCATACTTTGTCACCTGTACTTGTAATGACACAAAATAAATGAATCAAATTTACTTTTCTTTGATTATTTACAGAAATTTTTAACCAATTCATAATATGAAAGGAGAAGACTTTTTACCTTACAATCAAAAGAGTAACTTATTTCAGAACCCTCCGAAATCAAATTAAAATTTGCAGTATTTCAATTATCTAAAAAATAGATAAATAACAATAACTGCAAATAATCCAAAGTCAACTACTGCAGTTTTCGTATCATCATAACTGATCCTTTAGTTTCATGGGTGCTGGAAGACCTCCATTTCAGGTTGTTGCTAAATTGTTGATTTAGACCACTATCACCACATGAACTATGCCACCATGGCCCATAGAATGTTGTACAGCTTCCAGTCGTATAGAACTTCGATCCATTTTGATCGTCCATTGCATCACCTGTATCAATAATAAATATGTCAGTTATTTGACGTTTAGATAAAGCGAAAATCTAAGTTCTTGTAATAGTTTTAGTCATCCGAATAGACAGAACATCAATAAAGTATATGATTACGATATTCTAAGATCTGCAAATCATAGCAAAAAATGTCTGCTCTGAAAAGTCATTTGTTTTCTGAACCCTATTGTGACATTTTGAATGGAGTCAAAATTCATCTTCCCTATTTATGACCACATAACTCGTTCGCTATCTGATTGACTTTTAAACATTTCAATAGGTCTTATCCTCTTGGTAGGTTTATTCCAAATGGTATTTTGACTTTTAAACATCTGCCAACAACCGCCACCTCATATTTAGATCTGTTATTGCGTTGATATCATAGCCAAATGCCCTCCAAGTTACATTAAGAACTGTTGCACGCAAAGTCACGTTAAATTTCAAAATACTACATGATAGCGTGTATTGTTATTAGTTTAAACATAGAGTTGTTATTATTACCTGCATTTCCACTATATCCCCCAACAGTGAGTTTGTACTTGGACTCTGCATCGCCGACTACAAATGTGTTATACACAGCATACTTCTTCGTATTGGATAGGTTCGCCAGATCTATTCTCAGTTCATATCATATCTACCACTAGATGTCAGGCTGTGAATATGTTTGTTTCCTTTAATGTATATAATACAGTTGCATAAAAACAGAACAATAATTCCAAATTTAAATTTGGAGAAATGTGACTTAAACATAGTTTTAAAGAATACAGGTAATTGTATTTCAACTATTACACATGTTAAAGCAAATGATCGAACATCCTTTATGACAATAATTAAAGAAATATTACGTATCCATGTTTAGAATGCTTTTTTATACTTTATCTCTTCATTGATACTTCATTTAACTTCAATATTGAAATAATAGTACAAAACATAATGTACAGAAATTCAAAGGTATTTCAGAATAGCTCCTCTTTGACAACAGTTGTTTTCAGGAAGCAAATTGAATAACTCGATTAAATTCTTGCACAATTAAAACATTTGTTTGTATGCTTCCTGTTATCAATGTATCTGTTATTTTGTGCTTCCCGTCCGAATGTATCAGTAGCGTTTTAGACAATTAAATAAAAATACGATACTTTTTGTTTCAAGTATTAATAAAAGCGGAATTTAGAAATAATATTTTGTTACAATCAGCCAGTTTTGTCAAAATCTGCTAAAATAAGCTCACAAACATCGTTAATGTATAATTGACCTATAAGTCAAAAATGTAACCTCATTGAATCCACATTCATGGGACATTCAATGTAAACACTTATCTGAAGATGGTTACGTATGTACGAAGCGTGTTCATCTATTAAAATGAAAAGAATGTCTACATTTAAAATGAAACAAAGGGTGAACTATTTGTTTGACTGATTCGGTCCAGAAACACAGCATTCTTATACAGGTAAAAACGATGATTGACATATTTCTTTTACCTATCATATGAAATCAAGCACACATAGAAAGATACAATTGCACGTGATTGCTATTTATTATTATCTATATCTATGTTAATATTGGCATTCGGCAGTCTTCAGAGGTTATCTCGATGGTTACTACTAATTAGATTTCGACTAAACTAAGATACACACGGAATGCTTATACATATCATCGAGAATATACATTGCTACTTGTTTATTTTATACTTTTGGAATTTTGGATATACGTTTTAGTATGTTATAAATAAAATATGAGAACTTGAGTAAATCGGTGACATGAATTTGACTCATGATGCCCATTTAATATTCAGAGCAAAAAGTAAGGGAACCAATGTGTCCTGTTAACGTTAGAAGTATCTACTCCTCTATTGGATTACTGTTTTTCTAACATGACCCTATAAGAGTTCTAGAAAATATTATGATTTGGTCCTAAATTAAAACCTATGTGATTTTTATTTCCTTTCAATGTACGTACCTAGCCGTATTCTCCATCAACATTTCCAAATCCATTTTCGTAATATGTCCATCGTCTCTCAAAATTTACAGATCCATCCAGTCTTCTCTGGATAATCTGAAATAAAGAGCATCAACACATTTCTAGTAGCTTATTGAAAAGAAATCTCACATTGTTACAAAATTATGATATCGATGTACTATCGTATCACATATGTTTTTTTAAGTAAAACTTACGAAGGAAGCTTCACACAAAAAATAAGATACAAAAAAAACAATTGCGACAGTTACAAATAAAGTTTTGAATCAAATGTGTATGTTTAGCCTTTACGTGTATAACAATTTCCAAAAGTGTTTGTTTCTGCTTAAAAATAGTACTTAAACTAAATAAAAAAGAAAGGAACAAAAAGTAAAATCACAAAAAATACTGAACTCCGACGAAAATTCAAAACGGAAAGTCCCTAAACAAATGGCAAAAAAAAAAACTCAAACACATCAAACGAATGGACAACAACTGTCATATTCCTGACTTGGTACGTACATTTTCTTATGTAGAAAATGGTGGATTAAACCCATTTTATAGCTAGCTAAACCTCTCACTTGTATGACAGTCGCATAAAATTCTTTTTATATTGACAACGATGGGTGAACAAAACAAACAGACATAATAGGTATAAATGTCAAAAAATAGGGGTACAGCAGTCAACATTGAGTTATTATCTTAATCACTATAAAAACAAACAAATATGTAAACAAACATTTACCGTGGCACAATAACACAATGACGGGATGTATAAGTACAGAGCTACGTCACAAAGAAACACAAAAAGGCATATAGACAAATCATATTAACAAAAATGAAAGACAAGAAAACAAAAAATATCATAGAACAATAACACAATGACGGGATGTATAATGTATAAAATAGGGGTACAGCAGTCAACATTGAGTTATTATCTTAATCACTATAAAAACAAACAAATATGTAAACAAACATTTACCGTGGCACAATAACACAATGACGGGATGTATAAGTACAGAGCCACGTCACAAAGAAACACAAAAAGGCATATAGACAAATCATATTAGCAAAAATGAAAGACAAGAAAACAAAACTTATCATAGAACAATAACACAATGACGGGATGTATAAGTACAGAGCCACGTCATATGTAAAAAAGAAACACAAAAAGGCATATAGACAAATCATATTAGCAAAAATGAAAGACAAGAAAACAAAAATTATCATAGAACAATAACACAATGACGGGATGTATAAGTACAGAGCCACGTCAAATGGATACCACCCTATATATATAAGTAGTAAATCGATGTTAATTAATTATATATGGTTGCAATGACAAAATGACAGAATTAGAATATTTACCGGATTTGTAATAGCATAAGCAACACAACGGGTGCCACATGTGGAGCAGGATCTGCTTACCTTTCAGGAGCACCTGAGATCACCCCCAGTTTTTGGTGGGGTTCGTGTTTCTTAGTCTTTAGTTTTCTATGTTGTGTCATCTGTACTATTATTTGTCTGTTTGTCTTTTTATTTTTGGCCATGGCGTTGTCAGTTTGTTTTCGATCTATGAGTTTGACTGTCCCTCTGGTATCTTTCGTCCCTCTTTTTTGATGTTATTGGTATCATGTCTAGTCTTTACTGTAACGCGGATGTCTCGTATGCCATTTATACAAAAAAAAGTTTGGTATTCATCACCTTTGCACGAAGCTTTATTCACCATATCATTCAAGTCTGTGTTTTCTGTACAAATTTTGGTGTCACTGAAATCACTGTAACATACCCCATTCAAACTAATATGATTTAACAAATATCAACTCGGATATTGCAAGTCACAGATGTATCAAACGAGTCCGCATTCTATATGTCCTAACACGTCCTTTGCCAAAAAAGGTCTCGATGCCTTCAAAATAACATTATCCTTCATCATAAATCAGTTCACTCGAAAATACCTCACTACTTTAATGATCAGTATGTACCTATCAATTCAACGAAAATTGTTTTTAGCTAATGAAAATGTCCTTTAAAATAACAAACAATAATGCAACTTGAAAGGCTACAACTCATATAAAGCCTTTATATATGATTAAAAGATAAAAAAAATCTGATATATAGTTACTATGCCACCTATAATTAAAAGATTACAACTGTTAGATTTATCATTGTCATCTTCTATACGTTTCGGCATCAATGATTATCACTAAATTGTAAGTATTCGAATGGGAACTAATTAAGCCCATTAATAGCAAACTTGTTTCTGTATTGTTATAAATCACAGTGTTTAGCTCAACTCAGTAAAAATCTGTCTAAATTTCATTCAACAGACAAATTTAACAACTCTGACAGTTACATGGAAGATATTCAAGCCTCAAACAACCAATAATTATGTTATAATAATGTGACATTAAACAAAAGGAACTTACTTCTGAAATGTCTTCCATTAAAAGCAGTGATTGTCTTTTTCACATATAATAAGTAATTTTTCGATTCAAATTAAAAAATATATATATTGTTGTGTACTTTACATGTACATCCTTTACTTCATATAATAACCAATGGAGAATGAGCTTCATAGTTAATAAGTAGCTTCCAGTCGTTAGCGTTTCTTGTTTCTTTGTGTGTTCCTTATTTCTTTCTGACAGTTTAATTTTTAAATATTTCACATGACGGAAAAAAACGAATTTGTTCTAGTTGGTATTTCAAAAAAATTAAATTCTTAAAGTTTATGTATTTTTTTAATTATGTTTTGGACAATGTTGTTCTTTGAAAGTGTTTTTGTTTTCTTTCTTTTGTATCGATCAGAATAAATATCTATCAAAATATTTATTTATACAGACTCTTTCTTTTTTTTTATTATCATTAGTTTAAAAACTCACAGTCCAACCTCCACCATCTGTAGTCATATCACAATAAACTTTGACCTCAGATTTGTCGGGATGTATCGTGTATACACCAGATAAAGTATCAGATATTAATTTTTGCATCTCAGTACAATCCTTTACGGTCTTTGCACATACTCCTGAAGCTATGATATCAATACAATGTTATTATAATTATACATGTGAAATGAATAAACTTTTAATTTTTCAAAATACTAAGAATTTTTTATTCCAGGAATACATTAATAGCTGTATTTGGCAAAACCTTGTGCCCTGAATGCTTTTCAACGTCGTAGTTTATTTTGCCTTTCTAATATTTTTGACTAAAGCGTCACTCATGATTGTTTTGTAATATCTACGATCAGTTTGTTGGTTACACTATACACTACTTATAATACATAAGAGTTCAACAAAAGGTCGCATTCACTTTTTCATGTTTATGTTATAAACGCCTCGTTCCCTATGTGTTCCTTATGTATATGCTTTATCAATGAACACCTTTGAAAACATCTTTTGAAATTTTGAAATTTCTTCAAAGTAAATATCATATTTGAACATTTTACTAGTTTCTTAAGTTTTTTGCATGTTATTTTTTTTCCGGCATGAAGAGAAATTTCTCGTTTAGTAATTGATGATATAAATAAGGGATGCGAAATCTGCGTTTTTTTGCTTTTCTAATCCTTCAATCAATCCGAAACATAATTGTATTGTGTTTCATGATTGGCATAATAAGGAGAAACCGTATCTTTCAAATAAGCATTGAATACTTCTGAAACTTACATTTTACGTCCTTTGTCAACATTTTCAGTAGTCTGGTAACTAGCTGTTCTCCAACAGTTTCTGAATAATATAAATATTCTACATTTGTCTGAATTCATTCATGACTGTAACGCGAACTTACCACTTCATGTATTTATTTGAAACATGAATTATCATGTCTTCTTCTTCGTAAACATGGAAACGCGTAAGAAAAAAAAACTATATTAACTTGTCTAATCAACAAGTTTTGGGAATTGAAGAACTCACCTTTCTATTAATTTCAGATCGATTTAAAACACCACTATTCAAAGCTATGATTCACAGTGCACACAAAAGAGACGCGTGCCTCATATGGGGAAGAATCTGCTTGCCCTTGCGGAGCACGTGAGATCACCCTGCGTTTCGTTGGGTTCGCGTTGCTCAGTCTTTGAATTTCTATGTTGCATTTTGTTGGGTTTTTTTTCGTTTTTATTGCCATGGCATTGTCAATGTTATTTCAACATGAGTTTGAATATCCCTTTCATATTTTTTTATGTGTTTCTTTTGCACAAACAACTTTCTAAACTAAAGATCGTTGATATCCTATTACTTGACCTCCTGCAAATCAAATCAAGATCATGAATTTCGCCAGGTTTATTATATTCCTCTGTGTTTTCCCTCGCAGTAGATGACGACTCTACTAAGCTATATGAAATTAAGCATCATTTAGGTTTTGCTACCTCCCTTGTATAACGTACTGAAAACTAATCTATAATCAATAGTTTTGATATTATATTGAAATTACAACATTTGTACAATGAAACAGTAACATTACATACTGTTTTTCTTATACAATAAGGGTTTCTCACCTGGATATTATTCGGGATCTTTGATAATTCACTTATACAATATTGGTTTTGTTTTTTTGATTGAAAAAGTCTGTCAGGTGACCTGTATTTGTTAACATCTTTATACGTTGGTCTGTTTTAGTATAATTAGTAATCATAATACATCATCTTGATATCCGTTTTATATTATAACGAAATAAGATTACCTTTTAATTTAAGAATCCCTTTGATTTCATCAATCACCTTTTCGTTCAATTCGACAATTTCCTTGTACAGCATCATATCTGGAAAAAAAGAAGGATTTGACCGTAAAACATAACGTCTGCCAACAATATATAGTGTAACAGTATTATTCTGTTAAATATTCTTATTCTCCAAACGTGTATAAATACTTTTAGTTTCAATGAAAATATTTTATTCTTCTCTGATACATTAAAGGAGGATGTGTTTTGATTGTCAATGAGACAACTCTCCACAAGAGACTAAATGGAACTATTCTTTTAAAAAGCATAAAAAGAGGTAATTATTCTACTTACTGTTGAGAATATTCTGTGTGTCCTTTTTAAGTTCTTTTGCACTAATATCATGATTTTCAGGTAAACATTTTCCTACAGTTACAAAATGTTCACATATAACATTTTAAAGATAGAACTGATGATTTTAAAGATTATTTAACCTAGTCTTTAAGTAAAGACACATGAAAACAGAACAATAACAATGATGCATTTTCTCACGATTTGGTTGACCGCTATGGAATATCTGTTTCAGAGATGACGATGGTAATGTTCCAATAGTCGTAATTATAATCCCGTTCTCTTTTTCTCTCATCGGACATCACCAATCCATACTTATCATGGAGTTTTGTACACCATAACGCTTGTTACATATGAATCAAGATCTATTTAACCTTCGAAGCATCTGCTTATGACATCACCCGCGGATGTTAATGGGGTCGACATGGTCAGTCTTAAGTTTTCGATGTTGTGGTTTGTATACTGTTGGTTGACTTTTGGTCGGTTATCGTTTTTTTTTTTGGCATGGCATTGCCAGTTTGTCATAGACTTATGAGTTTAAATATTTCTGTGGTGTCATCCACCTTTCTCTTTCGTTTCAATGTCTACATTCATGTATATCATTTCCAAGACTGTTTAATATAGTCTTTACACAACTTATCATGAAAAAATAGGAATATCAATAGTGCATGTTCATCTCGAGTTGTGAAATATCTGTTTCAAAGTTGACAACAGATATATGTTCCAATATTTATATTGTTTAACCAATGTAGAATATGAATTTTATAAATGAATCTTTCTTTTAACATATATACTTACTTATGCAAAAGAAAACTATAGTACAATAATAATCTCTCGCTATAATAGTTGGAAATTGGTCATTATCAGAAAGAGTCAATTATTTACGAAACGAAAAAATGTTAAGTACTCATTGGGTTAATATTCGATTCATCTTTCTTATTTTGCACTAATATGTGACCGACATAGAATGTTGGTTTATGGGAATAATTTTGTTGAGAAAAGGTATAATAGTATATTGTGTAATATAAAGGTGCCATGTCATTTTTTCAATTATGTTTTTTAGGGGTAGTCAAGTTTTGCTAATGACGTGATATCTGTGTTATGCAAACCAGCTAAATTCAATTTTATGAATTACTAATACAGATATAACATTTCATTAAAACGCTAGCTTTTACATGTTTAAGTCTCAGAATATGTGTTATTATCCATTGATAGCTCGATTTATTTTGAATAAGAAAGATAATAATTAACTTATCATAGATACGAGGATTTAATGCTGTTCGGTGTGAGCCAAGGCTCAGTGTTAAAGGCCGTATTTTGACCAACAATGGGTAACTTTTACATATTGTGACTTGGATGGAGAGTTGTCTCATTGGCACTCATACCACATCTTATATCTATTGATTAATTTCATGGACACTTATACATGCATGATGTGTGCATGCTAATATTCGTACATGTTATGTTTACACTCTGATGGAAACCCTGCAACTCAGATTAACTCAATTAAACTAATAAGGTTATAAAGTGAAAACGCTGACAAATCTTAATCACCAAATCAGACAGACATTGCGCCATGATATGATTACACATAATCATCTCTCTATGTAAATGCATTTGTATGTTTATAAGGGGTCATCATATAAATATTGGCAATCTTCGGAGGTGCAATCGATGATAAAAGAGATGATGTCTTGCCTAAAATGTGCACGAAATATGGATACATATATTGTTAACTGATTTGTTCGGACTTTTTGAAATTTGGATATGCGTTTAATTGTGTAATTTATCAAATTCACGAATTGAGTCAAGTCGTTTACACATGCAGCGTAGAAATAAAAACGGAGAGAAGCAAAGAATAAGTAGATGAATACTACATGTAAGAATTAAAACAAACTGTCCTTGTAATTCGTACATTATATCAACAACTGTAGAATCCTCATCAGATGATTTTTTAGCAGAACTTCCTTCTACAAAAGAAAACGACAAGTTCCAATGTGTTTATTGGTGGGTTTTTTTAGTGAAATTGTTATTTCTTATATCTTGTTTATGCAACTATATGAATTTTAATACATGGAAATGTGCTTTGGTAAATGTCTTGCTAATACATTGTTTTTACATTAAGAAAGGAGAAATCATACAAAACTTGAGCAAGAAACCACTTGTATTTTTTTTTTAAATTTTACGTTCAGATATAGTGATGAAGTCCTATCACCTAATAACCCGCGTCTCATCTCATATATCCCAGTGAACAAAAGGTTAAGAAGACTTACAAAACTAGAAGATTTGCTTCATATCTTAATACTTTTTCCATACAGATGACTTTAAAATAGAATCTGTGAAACACATGTTAATTTTCCATGTTTTCAAAACCTCCAATTTCTCAATAGTAACATAAACTATGATCCATTGACTTCATATTGCAATTGATACGTTACGTTACTGCATGCTTATAATATACAATTAAAATATGCATGGATATGCCTCTTCCACCACAACTGCACCAACAGAGTTATTAGGAAAAACGCATGAAATCGGCAATACATACGTTTTTCGGTCACCATAATAATTGGTTGACCGAGCGATATATCTTTTCTCAACTCACAAGCGACATATGTTCGCAGTCTCCGATTTTTAGATACCACGAAAATTGTCTAATCTCAAAGTTTGCCTTTTCCCCGATTCTGAAATTTTGAATGAGTGTTGATTCGCATGGTTGGTGACCAATTCATAGCACCAGACGTTTCCTTATCGACATGCAGTCTCGATCCTTTTGGAGTTCATGCGATCTGGAGTTTTTGTTTATCAATTTATCTTCTTCATCAATTTATGTTTTGTGAGATTTGATCATTGGAAAACTACTGTTGCCTATGTATAAAGGCTACTTGGATATGATTTTAAGATATAAAAAGATATTTCTTTAGTTATCTGGAAAGACTTTTTTGAAATATATTAGTGCTATTTTGTTTCATTTGGCCGTATGACTTTTGATATTACTCTGTATTTATGCATTCCACCATCGGGTTTTTGACTTTTTAACATGGGCATTTCTTGGACAGGTAGGTCGTAGGATGTATGTTTGACCCAAAGGTTTTTACAGTGTTGTTCCTATTTAGTTAACCCTAATCTTTTATTTATATTTACTTAATTTTTACTTTATCGAGAAAGTGTATACTGACATATGGTATGTACTTTCAATGACAAAGACTTTTGTTGTTGACGTCATTGTCAAATTTACAAATTTACTATCAACTACACCAATTCTGTTGGGTATCTGTTAGATTAATTTGTAGCTGGTAGTCTACATGTACTTTAATTGATATTTCATGCGTATCAATCATCTAGGTCACTTCTTTGAAAAAACAGCGTTGGTAGGATACTAGTTTGGCAATTCAATTTGTAAAGAGAAGGGTATATATGCTTATTATGAAATAACTTTTACAAATCTTTCAATAATTACAGATTTATGTAGATTTCTTTTCACATATACCTTATAGGTCGACTATCAACAAAGGTATGTTAGAAGGTATTCATATAAATCGGCAACTTTTACATTTTCAATTTGATCTTACTGCCTTATATTTTTTAAAATTATGGTCAAGACTTTATGCTCGAAAATATAAGGTAATGCCGACACGTATCAGTGCAGCAACGTCACATGTTCCGATCCATACGCGTCAATATGATCACAGAAATGCATGCGATTTCATTATTTTGATTGGATAACAACAATCGCAAAAAACTTTAATATCATATTGTATTTCCGACGAAAATATTTACATTTTGTTCATTTCATGTTTTCAAATTTGGACGGATAGCGATGGCGTTTGTGCAACTTGTGCCCTCCGTAATAACTTTCATCAATCGTGGGAAGTGAAAGACTACGCAATAAATACAGATGCTACCACTGCATCAAGTGTGATACGATATTTCTCCAGTCGAGATAGTGTACTCTTCAAATTTAAAATGCCGAGCGTTTTAAATATATGAAAGTTAACTGTCGAGAGTTGGAGGTAGAATCTTTTTAATAAAAAAATAAATTTTAGAAAATATGCAGACAAACTTAATTCTTCTTTTCGACTGATCTTCAAAAAAGATGTGTTCTTTCTTTGTATCGTGCTCAGGTATGGTTGGCTTTTCGTGACGTCTCAATAAGAAATTCAGGGGAAAGTAAGAAAAATTGACGTCATTATTGAATTTTTATCAATGAAGTACTGCGATCAAACGAACCACGCATTGATTAGATAAAAATAATCTTCAGGTCAGGAAAGAGGATAATTTGGCGAAGAATTATAGAAAGCGTGATATCAACGATTTACAGCTAATATTAGTGGTGCGTCGCAGTTCTTATAATAGAAATGTACAATATTAATAGAATGTTGTTCTAGTCTAGCTGATTTGTGCATAATTAAAAAGAACTGTTGGTTTGATAATAAAAGCATGAAACTTTGGACAAGAGTAGATATATAGTTTGTAGTCAATTTAAGCTATGGACCCATTCTGGATCCAATATAGCTGCCATTTCGAAGGTGTCTGCCATCAGTCCATAATCCACAACCATGTATAATTTAAAGCAAATAATATTCCAACTAAATAATTTAAAAACATATAAAATGTAATCCAACGTTTTTAGTAAGTCATGACGTGATATTTGACTTTTCTTTTTTTTTCAAAATGGCGGAAAATTTCAAAATGACCGCCAAAAAGTGAAAAATTAATCAAACTAAGACAAGGCTTTGAAGGCTTTACTTCTATCGAATTGTATTTTGCAGTCATACAATAGTCTAAGGATTACTTACAAGACAATTGAATCAAGGATCCCGTAAATGGAAACATTCGAACGTTTTCAGGACGCAATCAGGATTTGTTTGACCGTTTAGTACCAACTTAGACACAAATTTTAATGATTATCTTCCAAGTTGACTATATACATTGGTAACATCAAGATGATAAACGAATTTCTTCTTGCAAATTGAGAAAGATTAGAAGAGCTAACAGTTGACCAGAAACTACACATCCATCCGAAACACCTGCAATGTCTGTGTTGTCAACTTTATTTCACTTCAAACGTTCACATTCAGTCAAGGTTTAGATAATTTACATGTATCAATGGTTTTTAAATGTTTAAAATTTTGTGATTATAAGGATTATAAAAAAGGCATTTATCAGGCCTCTGGTATATGATTTATGCCTAACTACTGGATATGACTCGTCAATATATTTAAACAAGAGCACCAAGGACAAACATGAAGGAATGAAATGCTAACCCTTCTTGTGCAACCTCAATCTGCTGTTAGTCTTATCATGCGTTTTTTATTTATTTTCTTATCTATTTTGTGTTATTTATGATTGTTTAGTACCTTAGTATCTTTTCCATCTATTTTTATCTATTTCATCATTTAAACATCAACATATTTCTAATGTAGTTTTCAAAATGTTTCTTATTCATACTAAGTAGCAAAAGATTTTTCATATGATTTCAAACATCTTGTTCAACAAGTAATACTTATATCTTAAATAATTGTGTCCGTTCAGAAATATACACTTTATTATTGTATTTCTGTTGTAAAATATTTTTTTTATTCTTTTGTGTTCACAACCTTATTACATGTATATGTTTTGTTTGTTTTCCTTCTAGTGTAAAATTGTTATTTTTCTTTTACATTCTACTCCTTGAGTATTACAATATGAAATGTTCTTATTTGAATTAGGAAACGGATTAATATAAGCTAACAGCTTGTTTTTGGATCCTATTAATTATTCACTTGTATTAATATGTAAATGCCAATTTGTGTACATTACTTAACCTGAATTTAATTAATTAAATATGTTTACACTAAAATGTTTCTTAATGACAGACTATTTAGTCTTTGCCCCACTCTCCACCACATTTTAAACAACACCGTACATAGCATCATTGTCCTCGCTTATTTTCATTTATCGTCACATTTAATTTATATCTGTCAACTACATTTTATTAGCTCATTACAAAATGCTGATAACTGTGATAAGTTTTAAAAAGAGTATATGTCATACACATTTACTTGTAGTAGTACTCTGGGTAAAATGCCGAAACATTACCCTGCCTAAAGCTTTCACATGCTTTTAAAATGTTGTGTGTTTGCTTTTCAACCGCTCCTGATGTAGTACATCATGTGGTTTACCTGATCACGGTATATTTATTCAAAGGAGGATTGCACTTGTTAATAACTATCGTGACAAATTCTAGACAAAACAAGTGTACAGTTCTATTAATGGGTTTGATATACATTTAACATTTTCAAGTTACGTTTGCAAGACTTAAACTGTATAGTTAAATGGCATATTATCGCTTACGTGTACTTGAAGCTATAATTTGGAGGGAAAAATTCAAAGAACCAATGAATAAATTATACAATGAATCTGTATACATCCAGAGTGAACATTCTTTTAATGATCTCATGTCAACATGATAAGTTACATCTTTAATGTAACAGACCAGTTGTTAAGTGGATTCTCAATTTCCCTCATTATTTCATTCTTTAAATGTTAAAAATTTCTCACCCGGGTCTCGTTTCTCTGTAAAAATTATGTGAGGATCTTTACATAAGAAAGAGAAGTTCATCTACAATAGTCTCATGGAAATGTCTTGTTCATGATGCATGGGAGCCTCTAAAAAGGAATCTGCTTTTCATGAAGTACTATGTTTCCTTGATTGAACACTTGTTCAACCAGCGTTTTCGTATCAATCACATAAGGTTTTCAACGATTTCATTTCCATATCATGTATATGAAGACCTAAAACAAAACCTTTTTTTGTTCTGCTAGAAATATGTATGGCCAGTTCCACTGTTTCGATTTTGCAAAACGATGATAATTGATATATGTCTCAGTAACATTGGTTTAATATGGACTGATATATAAAGGCGGATGACCATTTGTCTTGGCTCTACATGCATGGAATGCTGTCCAGACATATTTAATGTTTTCGTTAACTAATTAAGTAATGGAGGTCATCTTGGAAAAAAACCGCCACATTGAAATTTGAATTTGAGTCCATAGCTGATTATGTCCGAAGCACCCAGCACTACTAACATGACACATTTGAACTAATATAAGAGATATGTGCTGGTTTTAAAATGTGTGGCGGTCATCTAGGAAAAAGCCGCCATATTGAAATTTTAAGGTGTGTGCATAGCTAATATTTTGAAACACCCAGCACTACTATCATACCAAATTTGACCTTATCTAAGTAATATATGATGTTTTTGATTTTTTAATGGCAGCCATCTTGCATATAGCCGCCATTTTGAAGTTGCAAGGTGGGTCTATAGCTAATATTGTCTGAAACACCCAGAACTAATACCATGCCAAATTTGGTGCTTTCATCATCAAACCCACAATTTTGTCATCGATCTTAAGAACTATTAATCTGATGTTTAAGAAATAAGCTTTTATTGTAGTAGTATTGATTTGTACATTTTTCTTTATTTCTCTTATTTTGTTATTGTGATGTCATGGAAAAGGTCGATCATGTCTGAAAATGTCACATTTTAAAAACATGACAACATTTTTTGAAACACGATTGTATATATACCAATAACCCAACATTGAATAGAGATCACACAAACAATACTCTGTATATCTTGTATTGGGGACTATTTGAGATTTTTTAATCAATGGAAACAACCGTGAACATGGTGAAGTAAACAAACCTTCATTAGTTTTCCGAACTGAATAAAAACGAAATAACCAATAATACAAATGGTGTAAAGATTAAATAAAACACGATTAATAGAAGGTATAGATTATATAAATCGTGAAATATTAGTTAGATGATACATGTCATAAAAAATGTTTTATACCAAATTGGATATTAATTTGTATGTTTTTTAAACTTTGTTTTACCAAAATTTCTTCTATTAATAAGCATACATTAGTGTGTTAGCTACAAATTTAGATATGTAATTTTGAATTTTTCATAACGATGCTATTTTGACAAACCAATGTTTTTTGACATGGCGAAAGGCCATCATCAATCAATCAGGAATGTGTTATCAACTATATCTCTTGAGGAACGATACTTTTCCAGACAGTTAATTGTAAAGCATCGACGTTTAAAGGTTGAAAATTAAGCAGACTAAAGTTGAAAAATATGAAGCAGTGTTTAGATATATATTACAGCCATTAAAATACTTATTGTTAAATGGTCAACACATATTGAGGGCGACGTAACAATATGAGAACGCGATTTTTTGCTGCCTGAATTTTTGCATAGATAATAAAATGAATAAAACGTACATGTATAATCGCTACTTTACGTATTTATTGATCTTTTTTGTAAAAATTTTTCATATCACGCTACTCTCTCAGATGGAAAATTATCGTCCGAAACTAATGGCGCACGTGCCGTTGTCAATGTGAACATCAAAGACGTCATGGTCACAATAGCTATACATAGATTATCGATGGTCTTTCAAACTCGAGGTTGTTTCTTGACCACATCTCTTGTAGCTGAAAAGCATACTCTCGTTTGAAATATCATCGATAATCATTAATTATTGTCAATGATGATTGTGGTTGCCTAATGCAAACAGTTTCCATTTTTTTTTCATTCGTCATACGATGTAGTATGTGATGATACATCACCATTACTTGTACTCTGAAAAAATTACAATTCAAGCAGAACTTATTCTAAATCAACAAATGAAAAACAAATGTTTATAAATCATAATAAATGAAGCAGTGTTTCACTGGACCAAGGTTGAAATTACCTTCAAAGTTTAGTTTAGTTTATTATTTGGGAATTGATGCGATGTTAGCTATGTATAAAAACAAGGACATATTACGGTCACAGCGTTAGTTTCCAATGTTTCTTGATTATTTTTTTCTTTTGCCAATAAAACTAATCATACGAATATTATAGTTACCTTCATTCCTTAAAGGATTAACCAGTTTGTCTTGGTTTTGCTCTTTCAAAACGTCAGTAAACTCTTGCAGGGTAATATTTCTGAAACAGTCTGTGGTAGAATTTTCCTATATTGATATCTTCAAAATACCTTGTATTAGTTCTTGCACATAATTTTGAAACATGTCCCTCATAAGCGTTTGCAGGTAAATTCTAATTTCCCTGTTTATGGTTTTCGTATCAAGCATTGCAACCAGTGGTGCACCTTTGTCAGTTATCAAAGGTAAAGACAATGTGTGTTCATCCAATTTATATTTCGTGCCTGAACCTTAAATAAATAACTCAATACTAGGACAAACAGAAAGCAACTACTATAGGTTGCACTTTGTAAATATAGCTGATTGACAAACCACACCTCTTTAATAGAGATACTTAATATTAATAGATATTTTGTTCTGTTTACCTACTGGTTTCCAGATATGATCTCCATGATTTATTTACATATACATAACTTGTGAATTTTACCAGTATAAATACAGTTGGATAGCGGTCAAAATGAAGTCTCAGGAAGACTCAAAGTAAAAGGAAGAGTACTTCATAATTATCGCTATTTTACGAATTTTTCCTTTGATCTTGCTGACTGATAATTTCCGTTCTCAGCGTTGTCGAGCGATATATGAAAACGGAGTCGAGTGATATGAAAATTATCGCTAGAAACTAAGGGAACACGTGCCGTTGTCAAGGAAATTAACAACATCTTCATAGGTTAAATAGCGATAAACAGATTATCATTGGTCATCTAAACTCGATTGCTTTTCTCGCTTTCGCCGTACCGGCTCAAGCGAGAAAATCAATCTCGTTGAGATAACCAACGATGATATATAATTATAGTATAAGCTTGAACACTTAGAAGTTTGAGGCAAATAAATGTTGAAAAAACGCAGCACAACCCTATGTTTTGATCTTTAAAAAAACAGAAGTGCATATGAACTTTCAATGCTATCATTAAATTTTTTACGAAATTTCAAAGTAAAAGTTGCACGGTTTGAGGAGTAAATGGAGTTTTTATGGGAATTTGCATTGTCCACTTTTACAGAAGTGGAACCTACAACGATTGAATTCAATGTCTAATAGCACTTCATTATTACATGAGTGTTTCGAAATATCGCTTCTACTTTAATACCAAAATATAAAATTGACAAACAAACTATGCAGAAACACGATGTTTCTTCTTTTTTTTTTATTTGAAATAATAGGAGACGTGTAGATACATATGCTCAAAGGATTAAACCAATATTTTATCAATTGTCTAATTAGTTTTAAAGTCATTATTATACTGTTGTTTTAAAGGAGATATGATTGATTGATTGTTGTTGGCTGAACATCCATTGGCAAATACTTCATGCATATCTATGACGGAGAATAAACTGGGGATAAAAAAGACTGAGAAAAAACCCATACTATTACCAAAAAGGATGACATAAAGACATATGGCAGTAACAAAATATTAAAAAGGTAACTACAGATTGAGCACAAATCCATAAAAATACAAAATCAAATCAGAAATATAAACATATTCCATAGCTATTTAGATATGTATTCATAGTAAGCTGCCATCTTTGTTGGCCGTTTGTAGCATAATCACACCAAATTATATAAAAGACCACAAAAAAGGACCAAATAAACAAGTGCTCCTTTTCACGGGATTGGGAAGGGGTCCTCAACCTAAACATTTGGGTACACGTCCCAGTTATCATGACATCGTATCCCCGGATGTTCATTTTCTCGTTTGAATTATTCAACTTTTGTCATTTCAGGACCTTTTTAGCTAAATATGCTGTTTAGGTTTTGTTCATTGCTGAATGCCGTTAGGTGACCTATGCTTATTAACTTATAGTCATTTGGTCCCTGGTATACAAATAGAGAGTTGTCTCGTTGGCAATCATATCACATTTGCTTATTTTTATATGTACTATTATGAATTCCCGCGTTAATATCGGATACCGAAGATATATCATAGTGTCGGATAGTTTTACTTCATCTTTATTATTATTTTCAACTGCGAAAAAAATACTTTTTCAGGATTTTTTTTCATTAAACGTAACGGACAAGTCGTAATTCATTTTATTAATAAAAAGATGTATACCATCTCTTACTTAAACCACTGTGCAATATGGCATCCAAATTACAAAATTGAAGAATTAAAATTGTCACATGGTGTCTTCTTATGAAGTATGAATCACAATGTATGTTATTATTCAGTTCTGAAATTATTTTCACTATCCATAATGATTTTCTAAAATGTTAACTTGGCGTGCCATACTTGATAGAAATGCGGACTTGAAAGAAAGCACTCTTCACCAAAGCGTCAACATTTCACGGGTGTTACATTACGCCGGTTTTGTCATTTATCAAATTAAAAACGTGGAATCTGTATCGAGTTGTACTTAAGTAACAACAGAAGTTACAGGTTTTTGAAGGATTCATTATCACGTTGGTATATAAATTGAACAAAGACTTCAATTTATCTGCTATCAACAATAAAATTCCGTGAAAGAAAAACTGTATGCAACCAACAACATAAAGAGAATGATGACCGAAGCCAAACACTGATAATGTTTCTGGGTTTTAACAGTCGCATATGTTGCAGGGTAAAACTAGTCTGAACAATGATTAAAACTTTATCTAGAAACAAAACTTTACTCATAGAATTTTTTTTTTCTTCGACCATCTGAGCCTATCATTTCAGATAACAACTTCTGTGAACAACCAAATGAAAAACTTGGCCCTTGGGCCCTAAACATGACATCGTATCCCAGGGCGTTTATTTTTATCAATATGATCAGTCATGGGTGAATGGGTATGTTAATGATTGCAAAATGTACCCGAAAGCGTATTCTGTTAAAAAGTATGCATCAATGTCTGCATTTCTGAAATTATTTTTCCCTTTCAGCTCATTTCGTTTTGAACTAAAACAGACAATTATGATTTATGTTAAATATGAATATGTTACCACACAAAATATAAACATTTTACAAGATATTTATGTAGCCATATTTGGCATCCAAAACAGGATAAAAAGTAAAAGATTATAATCTAAAGCAGAAAAGGAAGTAATAGGCCCTGAATTACAATGCATTGTGGGAAACACTTGCTAATTACCCAAATTATTCATATCATTAAAAATTAATACAGTGATTAACTAATACAATGATTAAAATGAGATGAACAACAATATGTAATCATTGTATTTACTAATCAGGCGATTAACTTTTAGCGGCTCGTTAAAAATAATCATAGGATTAGTTTAACGACAAGTTGAACAACAGAACCCTTGCAATCAATTAGTTCTATAAAACTAAATTCTCTTCACAGTATGAATCGGTAGAAAATCAGAAACAGTTGCTGTATTAGTAATGGATATATCTATACATAAACAAGAATAATAGTTGCTATATCTGCATAATTCATTATCCACGTATGTACATATTACACTAGGACAGCACATTTTATCGCTTCGGCCAAAGTTTGTTAATATATATCGTCATCTTTCTGTTTATAGTACCTTTTCAGTAAACTAAACATATTTCGCGGAAATCATTGATAAAAAAGAGCTATTCACATGACCAAGCTTGTTAGAGCTTATACATTTGTAGCATGTTATAAGTTATACAACTGTTTGGCCATTAACTATCATATTGTAAGAATCATTATTTTGGTTAAATAAATATATAACCATCACTCGTTTTCTTAAAGTAAAAGTTGTTTGTCGAATTGGATGAACAGCCCTGTATGACACCGGGATAGAAATTGTGTTATTCAGCTTGTACTAAGAGATATAGAAATTTTATAATATTTATATATAGATTACAGTTGATATTGTTTATGCTTAGACGTAACGGTTAAAATGAAGACATTGTTCGCATAGGCGACAATAGTAGCCTTTTTGGGTTCTACGTTTTCACTATAAAAGATCTGTTGATAACACTATCAAACTCTATATTTTTTTTAAATATAGTTTCAATTGAAAATAACTAAACATTAAAAATGCATTGTTATTATTAATATTAACACAATTACCTGATGCCGAAAACAATGTGCAGAATCCATATACAAATATTAACAGCAGATGGTAATTCATTTTTTCCTGTTTAAGTACAAAGTAAACTAATGAAACACTGTCAACGGTACGATACTATAGGAAAAATAAAGTGTGATCAGTTGATTGGAGAAAAATAAAATGTAAAGAAATTTTAAAGGTTTTAGTCGCTTGTAGTGTACTGTATACAACTGTTCATAGAAGAATGCTATGATTTTATATTCATTAATTTGAACCTTAGATTATAAGTTATCACGAGTAACACCTTTTCAATACCCTTTCCATGAAAGTATTATGGACTGGCTGTAATATAGAACAATGTCGAGAGAAAAAACAAACGTTCTAATCTTATTAGCGATAAAAGTCGAAAATACTCAAAAAAAAAATAAAGAAAATCGTGAAAGATTTTATCTTTTTTATTGTACTAATGTCCTCATTTTTCCCCCGATTGGGAAATGTTCACTGGTGTGAATTCACATGGCGGGTGATACATACATAGAGCAAGCCGTTTAACTTGTAGACGCACCCTGCCATTTCTTTTGTATAAGCTTCTCTGTACTCGGAGTACTAATATTTTGCTCGAAATACCAAATCCATATCTTGAATGGTTGTTTTGTCTCTTCCAAGTCGATTGCGAGTTGTTAACATCGGAAACATACTGTGTCGCCTTAATTTATGTAGATTTCTATAGAAATGAGGTCCTTATCCTCTGTTACTGATACATTCAATTAGGAATATTCTATTCTACCAACCTTTATCAATACCTCATACCATTACTATTTTGAGGAAGAGGGATTGTCACACAAAATTATGATTTTTGGAATTATTTTCTTTTAGAAGAAGGGTTGATTTATTATACTCAATTAAATTAAAATGGCATGATTGCATCTTATCATTGTACGACACATTTAACAAATACATAGCAAATTATGATGTTTCAAAAATTGCTACAAGTAATTATCCCTCATTATTGGTTCTATTCGATGATTTGAAGTTATTTTCCTTCTGAAGAACCGGTATTGAATCACCTTTTTTATAAGATCTATCGGTCGATACATATGCTGGTGGACTATAAATCCGCGATGGTATCATCAGCTCAGTAGTTAGCACTTCGGTACTGACATTATTTATAACAAATATTTCTAAAAGTGTCCGTTTCATCTTCGTATTCCGGTCCTTTTAAAAGAAATTTTGAAATCATAAAGAAACTGGGGTATTAACTCCCTCAGGCAAAGTTGACTTTAGATGGATTCGGCTACTTTTTAGGTACTTTTGGTAATTTAGTTTTTCGACAGTTTCGGTTCTTATACATCCTTGGCTTTCACATATTCGGCTTTCAACGTTGCCGATGAAGGTTAAACCAGAAAAAAGCTATTTTTTCTATTCAGATGAAAAACATTCTTTCAGAGGAAATTCTCCTTTTCAGATTAAAGCAAACTCTTCTCAGCTATTCAAATTATGGTATCAATTCGTTTGGTTCATACGGGAATGTTCTAAAATAACAAAAATCCTATAGATCTTGCATGGAGCTTTCATGACATGTCCATGGTGTCGGAAGTATTTGTTGGGTTTAGAACTTACTTTGTTTTAAAAATATTTAAAAAAGGATAATTGATTTGAAAAACAAAACGAGACACATTTTACGCCACATAATGCATTCATATTCAATTGTTTTTTGAAATAATCTATTCAAATGAAATTTCTTTTTCTGCATTGTTTCGGATCTTTTTTACGTTTTGGTTCAAACTCGTTAATTCATATACATGATATATACCCGTTAAAATATAAGGAATATTTTACCGAATGTCCCGCTTTTAAAATTTTGTTAATTGCTTCATATCAGATAAAATCTTAGAAGTTATATTGGACCGTTATAGATCGTTTAGGGATAATATGATAATTTTCTTGTACCAAGTCAGGAATATGACAGTTGTTGTCCATTCGTTTGATGTGTTTTATCATTTGATTTGCCATTTGATTAGGGACTTTCTTTTTGAATTTTCCTCGGAGTTCAGTATTTTTGTGATTTTACTTTTTTTTTAGGTATAATATGAAAACAATGCTTACCCAAGAAGAGTGTTTTCATATAACATGTATAATGAAGATCAGAGGTTAGAATCTCACTGTACCCTCTCGGTTCATATGATTGTAGAGTCGTTACCATTTAGTAGAAAAATAAAAAAGGCAAATTATAACAAATTACAAGGAATTATCACATATTTGATAGAATTTGAGTTTTATTAGTCTTTGAAAGGGCATCTATAATTTCCAAATTTATTGATAATTGCAAAGGTCAACCTATTTTACTAGCCTAATTTCAAACATTTTATCAAATTAATATACAGTCATGTCTACAATTTTCAAAACAATTACACACGTACCTAATCAAAAATTAGCCTTGAATTTATTCGTCCTTTACGGCACATTGGAGATTATGAACTGTTTAAAATCCCTGAAAAAATTGTCTCTTGCAGCATAATATTTATCTACTTGATTGACGAATGGTTTCTATGTTGTGTTTTGTAAACTGTTGTTGCATGTGTAGTATTTCATATTTTGCCTTTTGTGTTGTTTGTTTTTCTTCAACTTATGAGTTTGGATATCCCTTTGATATATTCCAAATCTACTTTATAAAAGTCTTTTAAATACGAAAATCTCTTTTTTGAAAATTATTTGCATAATCCTGATCCCACCACGGATACTATGATAACATAAATGACTGCCCAAGAGAAGAGTGTTCATATTATGACCATTAAAAACAAGAATATCAAGGATTTATCAGATTGTAAATGCACATATGATTATTAGTTTAAATGTTACTTCGAAATTCGGCTAAATAAAACAGGGCAATTTAAAAAATAGTGGATAACTTATGGTACTTTTTTATTGACTGGCCCCCAAGGGACAAATCAAATAGAATATTTCATAATCATTTATTATACCAGGGTTTTTGAAGTTCAAGTGGTTTGATAATTAACTTAATTTAATAAACTTTCTTTCGTTTTAGGTAATTGCACAATCGTGAGTAGTCTTTGAAAAAAAATATTACCAAATTGAAAGAAATTTTTTTTAAATGATCTATACCGTTTAACTTTTTGACTTTTTAATAGCTGTATACTACTGTTGCGTTTATTTAGCGTTTAACTTCACGATCAATTTAACTGCAAATCATTTGATTGACCGTTGTAATTTTTAAAAAATGGAAACATATGATGTCATTTGAACTTGCATTCATGATTATGCTATCCATAAACATAATCACATTTCATGAAACAATTCTTAATGTTTTGAAGTTATATTTGGATAAGAACTGATTCTTTTAACCCTGTATATATAAAAAGAGGATGTAAAACTGAGTTAACGTTGTAACTCTTACATGTCTTACAAAGACGTTTGTTTTTTAAACATGTTTAAAGAATTTCTTGACATCGAACTATACTCGTAATGCATATTGTTGGACGTAAATATAAATAGAAACTTACATCGATTGCAATACAGCAATAATTGACGGTATAGTACAAAGCATGGTTCGTGTTCATTTAAAATTAACCAGTCTTTTCCTGATATGGCCAAACTATAATTTAAGAGTACGAAATATTCAAGAAGCAAAGCCTCGTCGTCTGTCTGATTACTTCTGTGTTTAAATGGTTATAAATATATTATACAAATGAAGCAATTGTATGAGGTCGATCCAAGGATATATCGACCTGAAAGAAATATATCGACTGAAGACGAAGTCCGAAGTCTATATACTTCTTTCGGTCGATATATCTTTGCGTCGACCCCAAAGAAAGGCTACAAGTGTAATATTATTAATTTACAAATATTGTCAGTGCATAAGATTCTGTATTTTTGATGATTTTATCTTGAGGGTAGCATATCAGTTGTCTCTATGACTTGTACACCAAATCTGTTTTTTCTAGATAAATCATTTCATTTATTTGGTACACAATAAGATTATTTTAATGTTCATTTGAGATTCTTATAAGATGTAATAAATGATTTGGCTATGTTGAAGGAAAATATGATGATTGTTCACTTTATTTATTCCAACATTAACAACATCATGAAATATAATAGGTGCATGTATATCATAAATAGTATTGTATTGCCAACAACAATTCAAAAACAAATGAAACATTAACTAATGTGCAAGGTAGACTAAACAAGTTAACATTGAATAAATTTCTGAACCACATTGTTTTCCATTTAATTCTTTTGAGAAAGTTGTAATTAATATTAATTTTTGAACAGCTATTGAATACTGGAACTGACATGTCTTTCTTGTTAATACTAGCAGCAGCAATTTATTTTGACTGGTTTGGTATTCGTATTTGAATCTCAAGGAATTTCAATATATCATCAATATCGTCAGCATGATCATCATCTGCCAATTCAGGAATGATATCGTTTATTAGGCTTTGAGTTTGGGAGTCTGACAACGGCTGTAAATTAAAGGAGCCAAATGAAGCAGTTGATATTTCGACAATCACACTTGTTTGTAAAAGACACAAATGGTCAATATTTGACGGCAAAGTGGTTGGTTTTGTAACTTCAAATGTTTTGCATAGTATTTTGTTTTTGTTTTTGGCTATTTAATATACAGTTTGTTCATAATGTTTATAATTATGATAGAAATGTTGATTTGTGCTACAGCACTTACAAGATTTTTTTATTCAATCGGAAGTACAAAAATGTAGAAACAAAGCTTCCAGTCTTGCGCTAAGACACGAATGTGGATCCATTCGCCCAAAGATATGTTGTTTCGCCTCTGGATCCGTTCACAGCTTTTGTTTTGAATAATATTGTTGAATAATTTCCTGATATACTCTTCATACAAAACTTCGGGAGCTCATCAGTTAACGCCTACCTTGTATTAATTTTGACATTAAAATTCAATTACCTTTGATTTCATGCATCCTACTATCAGAAGACTTTTCACTATCCATCTTGGTCTGGCTGGAATGCAAAGTCCTTTCTTGTCAAGTTTGGCAGGTTATTCCTGCCTCTACGTTCATAATGTATCATTATGTCCACAAAAACCTGAAATTAAAGGAAAGTGTATGTATATGCTTATTGGTTAAAATACACGCAGTGATATAATGAAATTGTAATTCTCATATCTTTATAGAAAACATGTTGCAAAACAATAACCCTTAACTTGTCAATTAGATCATACGTTTAATAGTTTGAATAAAATCACCTCTTTATACTTTTTTGGCACATATTTTACAAATTTTAGATGAAAATGTAAGATAGATCTCTCTTTTATTGTTTGTTATATATACCTTGTACTGGAGCATTTTTGGACTTTCCAAACCTCTACAGAAAAAACATACATTTTTTTGCATCAACATTAGCAATGAATGGATAGCGCTCAACAGTAGCAAGACCAAGTTTTTTCAGTTCCTTTGTTTTACATTGAAATGCTTTTTTTTGGACTTCTTGTAATTATCCCTTTTGAGTATGTCAATGGTCCTTGTTTTGGACAAGTGACGTTGTAAACCTGGACGATACGATTGGATGGTTGATTTTTTATACACACATTTCTCCATTTTTGTTTATAATTATATCATTATAAAATTTGCACAACTCGTCATCAAATTGTTCATCTTCATGAGATTCAAATTCGAATGGTAGGTTCTTCTCCGTCAAATTTCACGAAAACCATTATTATTACACTTTCTAATAGATTTTCTCCCTCTTCGTCCTAAAGGGATGCAAATCTTCTTTTTGTAGCCATTGAGCTAACGTCTGCTTGTTGAGAATTTACCGAAAGTAATACAGAAAATCATGTGTTTGGCTGTTAAGATTGTGTCATTAAGAATTTTTGTTTTTAGATTTCTATTTTTAGATTTTCTGAAATTACCGCGCAATATCACTTTTGCTATCCGTTGTTCTCTAGTTACCTTCGAAAGTATAGTTTAGCATGCCACTATATCTGAACGAATTAAATTAGTTAAAATATACGAATTAATATTATTAGTAAATATAATGCCAACTAGTGATATAATTGGTGTACATCATGAAAAAAAAGACTAATGGATATAAGAAGATGTGGTATGAGTGCAAATGAGACAACTCTCCATCCAAGTCACAATTTGTAAAAGTAAACAATTATAGGTCAAAGTACGGTCTTCAACACGGAGCCTTGGCTCACACCGAACAGCAAGGGCCCCCAAAAATGATAAGTGTAAAACCATTCAAACATGAAAACCAACGGTCTAATATAAATATAAAAAACGAGAAACACTTATGAACCACATCAACAAACGACAACCACTGCACATCAGTATCCTGACAGGTGCAAACAAATGTAGCGAGTTTAAACGTGTTCAAGAGTACCAACCTTCACCTTTACCTGAACGTCTTGATTAAAAAAAGAAGTCTTTTTTTCACTGTGACCTTTAAGTATCTGTTATGTACTGATAATATCTATCATTGATAAAATCATGATTTGGAAATTTGCTGTGTATTACATTTTTGCATCTGTACGATTGTCCTACCCTTGTAAAATAAGACCTGATATAGATTTGGCCAAACGTTTTTGTAAGTTCTGTTTTCCATTACCTGGAAATCTAATTAGATTTGACCGTCATTCACTGATGAATATTTTGTAGACGTAGCCATGGTAACATTTGTCTGGTATACTGATATCTTTGGGAGTCAGTACTGAAGTAATTCAGCGATATTTTCACTTACATCTTATCTGGAAATTTATGAAAACAATTAAATCGCTAGTAACTATGGTAAATTGTAACTGCTATATATTGAATAGATATTTCATGTTATAGAGGGGTATTTCCGAAAAATACCAGTCAAGGGACTGTTTAAAATTTGGTCCCAAGACTGGTATTTTTCGCAAATTCCCCTCCATAACATGATATATCTGTTTTAATTACACCTTATGTAAGAATCCTGGGTTTTGATTGGTTGATAGCCAGTGTATTTTTCACCAATTTACTGTTATCAAATGAATATCGTTCATTTTTTAACGCCGCCGGGGTATATGCAAAAAGGATATGCCTTTTTTACCCTCTCTGCCGTGGTATTTGCCAAAAAATACTCTATCCGACTGGACGCTTGTAACGTCACGATCATCAATGCGTTTTTGAACGTTAACATTCGGTGTAATTAAACAGATATAGCATGTTCTTGAGGGGTATTTGCGAAAAATACCAGTCTTGAGAATGAATTTCCCTCGCCTTACGGCTCGCGAAATTTAACATTCTCTCGACTCGTATTTTTTTCAAATACCCCTCCTTAACATGATTTATCTGTTCAAACTACACCGTATAGATTTTGATTGAAACATTCTGTACATGTGAAAGGAAACATGTTTTTTACTAGTAAGCTATAATCCATAAACATGTTTATGCATACTTTTGAGGACAATTAGAGACTATCAAATTACTGCGGGAATTATACATGTACTTATACGAGTTAGCGCTGTCTTTCTGTAACGTCATATCCGAATAATTTTGGCGGGAAGAAGCTCGCGAGGGTAAAAAAGGAATATCCAAAATGGCAAATACCACGGCATAGAGAAGGGTTTGAGGCACATACGCCGGAAGTTATTAAAAACATGCAAATTCGTTGGAAATGAGGAAAAGAAGTTAGAATATGCGAAACATACACTGGCTACCAACCAATCAAAATCCGGCATTCTTATATAAGGTGTAATTATGTCTTCAATTCAGAATACTGTAACATGAACGGAAACATCCCCTTTTCATCTTTTGTAGGTCAGTAAACCAACAATGCTCTTATTGTAGTTTTAATTTGTAGTTTGGTATTAATTATGAAATAACAAATAGTGTTATGAAGGTGGTGTATTTGTATTGATTGTTGTGCAACCTTCCACAAATTATTTTATAAAAAAATGTTCATTTGATGAATAATCAAAATGTACTAAACAAAGTATGTAATTGCATTATGCAACTTGCCCTAAGCCTGGCAAACTGTATTAGGTCTTACTCCTGCTTTTTCTAATCTTTCAATTTTTCTATGAGCCTAACGTATTTTGTAGTGTCCCTACTAAAGTGATCAATGCAAAATTAAGAATATATCATAAAAAATATATACATTTATACCATACGTGAAACGATCATCTTGAGAATATATAATCAGAAATCATTTTGACTGCAGCGAACCACTTTAGCAAGTCGAATAAATAATCCTCTAGACTGCTATTTAAGAAAGGGGACAAAAAACTGCATTTTTTATTTAAATTTGATTTCTTAGCGTCCAGTAGCGAATATTTTATGCATTTTCATAACGTGAAAATTAAGACAAATTGAAGTATATTTTCATTTTAAGATAAGACGACGCTGTGTAGTTATTTTTGTTTTTAATCAATTCTAAAATATCAATGACTTATTCGTAAATGATTATTATTAAAAATAACGTATATAAGTTATATATCATATAACCCCAATTTTTAATCATTAAATGCTACATAAATCAGGCTACTGCAGTTAAACATGTTGAAAAAGGATGCTAGCTCAAGTAGCGTAACTGAGTCCAAATTGATCTTTGTCTACATCTGATTATTCTATTCCATTAAAAGCAAGATTTGTAAAAAATGAAGTATTGTAGTGATCCACTGTTTTCTGTTTTGACAGCCGATACAGCTGTTCAACAAAACTTTGATTAACCATACAGATTGATTGATTTATTGTTGGTTGCTTGTCGTCCAGTGGCAAATATTTCATGAATGTTTAGGACGAGAACAAAATTACAATAAATACAAAAGGTAGGTCCAGTAATAGAGGCCGTGAAGGATGAAGGTCCCGCAGACATTTAAACTGCCACTGAAAAAAGAAGGTATATTGGACAGAGGCAGACATTTTGCCTTGCAACAAGCCAAGTACTAACCCCTAAAAGAGTTTTTACAAGGATCCTTAAAGTGAAAAAGAGTTGAACTCTCTCTTTACGAGGCTTTGGATTTAACGTCCCCATTCGGACCGGACATGGCTGTATATTTGTACATCAGAGAGACCCAAACGCACATCCCACTTTGGCAAGGATTTTACTGGTGATAAAGGAAGACCTGTAATGACAATATATAAATTCCCATTAAATTATAAACCATATAGATTCACCACCTTACTGTATCTTTTTTAAAGGTGCATATAAGATATATATTGTCTATGAAACGAATTGATCTATTTTTTTTCATATTTATCTAAAATACCATTCTTTTGATTTTTTCTATATATTTTTAAAGATTAAAGGAATATATATGAGAAAATGTGGTCGGAAAACTTATATGTAATAATGCTTCATTGGTTGATTACTTTCTCAGTAATGCAAATTTTCTAAAACTGATAAAAAAAACTCTAATGTACTCGATTTAGCTGCTTATACTCCGACATCCATTGTCCTATAGAAGTTACATTAGCATTAGATCATGAGAAACATATTACAAGTATTTACAAAAATAACATTGAAAATAAAGATACACAAGAAATAAAAATAAAGAAATTGGATAAAGATAGAAAAGCTGACTGATAACATTGACATCAAAATATTGTCTGAAATAGAGGAAAATCTTCGAAATGTGGATATAAATGAAATAGAATCAAATTTTGTAGATTCTACTGTCCTTGCTATAGGTGAATTGTTTACTCAAGCTGCAAAGCATGCGCAAACATTTGGAACCGTCCCTGAATTCCCAAAAGTAAACATAAACCTGACAATCCGTTTAACAAAGAATGGTACCATGCCGAATGTAAAAATAGCAAAACGTAAACTGAGTAAATGTGCCTTCATTGACTTTGATAAGGCCTTTGATACTGTCTGGAGATGCGGTCTATGGCAAAAATTAGCTATGAACAATATAAATGGTAAAATGCTACAGATAATTATGAACATGTATAATGACATTAAATCCAGAGTAATACATAACGGACAGGTATCAGATTATTTTCCATGTACAACAGGAGTGCGACAAGGAGAAAATCTATCGCCTCTTTTATTTTGAATATATATTAACGACGTAGTGGATTTCATATCAAGACAGGAAATAAATGGTCTGAAAAGTATCTCAGATGATCTTGAAAACTGTCTGTCTATATATCACAAGAGACCAAATGACACAGAAATTAACAACAATAGGTCAACAATGAGCAAAGCCCATACCGCATAGTCAGCTATAAAAGGCCCCGAAATGTAAAACAATTCAAACGAAAAAAATAACGGCCTAATTTATGTACAAAATAATGAACGAAAAAACAAATATACGTAACATAGCAACAAACGACAACCACTGAATTACAGGTTCCTGACTTGGGACAGGCACATGCAGAATGTGGCGGGATTAAACTAGTTTGAAGGCGTCATCCCTCCCCTAACCTGGGACAGTGGTGTAACAGTACAACATAAGAACAAACTATAAAAATCAAAAGCTTAACTCCTCAGATGGATACAAATCGAAATACATCTAAAAAAAAACACAGAGTAGACGTGGCCGGGTACTTGCACATCCCAACAACAAAAAGACACTAAGTACAGATCTAAGAGTACTCGCAGTTATTGACAGCTAGTTCAAAGCCAAAAACAACTAATAAAAAATCATGCATCTAAGATTACATTATCAATCAGTACACATCCAACATCCAATGGATTTAGTATAAAGACGTCATAAACAGTCGGAGAAAAACAAGAACTTATGCAATGCCAAGATTCAGGTATCGACAGATTGTAGAGACATGAATGTGCATAGGTTACCGTATATAGCAATGAGAATGTCATTTTCAGAGAGTTAGCTTCAGTATTTTTAAATCAAGATGCAACTTCGATGAGATAAGACAATCAGGACAGGCAGCTCTTGTTATGTTATACGGAGGTGAGACCGGAGAAAGCTTAGACCACTTACGATACAGAAAATTTAATTATAAAGTTCTTACCAATTCTTTGTCTTGCATACATGTCCAGTCCTTGCCACCTACTTCAGAAGTAGCGTCTCAACACTGTAAGCGTACATACTATCAGATTCAAGAATGGACAAATGAATCTGTCTATATGTTCAGTCCATCAGACTGGGGATGGGTTCTTCAAGGTACATCACTTTGTCCAATCAGAACGATTTTGCCTCCTGCTCCAGAGAAGTTATTGCATGTGATAAGGTGTAAATGTAAATCCGGTTGCGATACACGCAGATGTACTTGTAGAAAAAACGGCCTTGAATGCAGCTCAGCATGTAGCGAATGTAAGGGATTGAACTGTTCAAACTGTAAAATACTTGAGATTGATGAGGATGAGTACGATAGTGACATTTAGTTCTTACATTTACATGTTTGGTTGATGATGTGTCTCTAATATAGCATTTAAGCAAGAACTTTGAAACAACAGTTTTTATTATAAGATTTACTTTTATGACAATGTGAATTTAGAAATATTGTTTTGGTCTCCCTCTTCTATGACTGTGTTTTTGATTTAAACTACATTGATATGTCAAAATAATGAGTACTATTTTTTTGTTGAAGCGTGCTGATTCTTTGAGGGATTAAAATTGTTTATGTAAATATAATACGAGAATGAAATTTAAAAATTTAAAAGATTTGTTAGATTTATAAATTTTCCTAGTTTTCAGCGATTTTCTATTCAAAATCAGCGTTTTTCCCCCAAAAAACTTATGGTTGTGCATTTTTAATATTTCAACACGATGATACATACGATTCAAACTTTCTTGAAAAAAGCAAGGACTTTGAGTAAAAATCTTTTAAAAAAATCAATTTTTCCAGTTTTTAGCGATTTTTAAATAAAAATCCCCATTTTACCCCAAAAACACAAATTTCCCGTGGTCTATGAAACACCGATTTTTAATATGTCACAACCAGGTATCCAATGAAGTGAAATTGATACAAAATGTATGGTGTACCATTTGGTTCAAAAGGTATTTTTATCGGTTAACCGCTATTTATATACCGGTTAACCGCTATTTTTATCGGTTAACCGCTATTTAATGTCGGTTAATCGCTATTTTTATCGATTAACCGCTATATATTTGTCGGTTAACCGCTAATATTATCGGTTAACCGCCTTTTTTATCGGTTAACCGCTATTTTTATCAGTTAATCGCTATTAATTTATCGGTTAACCGCTATTTTTATCGGTTAACCGCTATTTTTTATTGTTAGTCACTTCTAATTTATCGTCTATGAACAAAACAACGAATTATTAGAAATAAGTAAGCTTTTTAGTGATTGATGGAGGAAGTTTATCGCTTAACCTGTTTCAACAGTAATTTGAATTGCTGACACCTCCCATGTTGGTCAATTATTCCCACCCATCTTAAAGAATTGTTTGACGAACGCCCACTTGTTTCGAGCGTTGAGCACGTGGCAATATCATAGCACATAGCACTATATTGCACGTCAGCAATCTTTATTTTATTTATGACAAAACGTATTGCTTTGCGTGAATTAATCACCAAAGAATGGATTAATTTGCCTCTCAGATTCCCATCTTCTCCCGCCCTCACCTCCTTTTTTATATTTACGCCGACAAAACAACGCGGTAGACGCTTTTCTGGTGATGGAATTTACCATTTCTACCTCTTTATTCCTAAATATCATAATTTCTAGATCGATTCGTGATTTATTGTTTTTTTTTTTGTTCATTCTCTTTATAAAACATTGAAAAAAACATTATGCACTGGTTGTTTTTGGCTTATTAAGCATCTTTAACGCTTCCACAAGATACCAAATGACACAGAAATTAACAACTATTATAATAGGTCACCGTAAGGCCTTCAACAATGAGAAAAGCCCATACCGCATAGTCAGCTATAAAAGGCCTCGAAATGACAAATGTAAAAAAGTTCAAACGAGAAAACTGACGACCTAATTTATGTACAAAATAATGAACGAAAAACAAATATGTAACAGCAACAAAAGACAACCACTGAATTACAAGCTCCTGACTTGGGAGAGGCAGATACAGAATGTGGTTGGGTTAAACTAGAATATATTTTTCAGAAAATTTATGAACACCGGTAGCTTTTTTCTTGAAAATGTATCACTTGATTTTTTATGAAGCTATTTTTTGTTTAGGTAAAACACATTTTACTATCACATGAACCCAGAATCCTTCATGTGATGATATAAAACTAAAACCATATACTGTGACCTATAAGAGTCTAGTAGTTATTCGTGTCGTTGGATTGCTGTTTAAATGACATATACTATTGTTTCTAATGATACATGCAGAAAAGTCTTAAAAGAATGCTCACAGAATTATGAGAATAAAATGTTTCTTTGGAAATGATTAAGATATATTATAAACCAAAAAACATTGGATGGCAATAAAAAAGATGCATGGAATGTGCCACGGGAGTTTACAATACATTTTATGGCACAAGTAACACGATACCGAATGGCATATCTCTCTATTTCTAAAATATTTTGCACACTTTGAATTTGATCCGAGTTATTTTGGAATATGAAATACAAAATGGGGGTCACCATTTTTGTTTTCTTGTAATTTTCATAGGAAAACTTCAATTTTGGTGGCATAGAACAATGATCACTTTAGGCCAAATATATAGCCCTGAATTTCAGCTTTATCGTAAAATTTCAAAATCTTAAATGGATCTGTTTTTAAAAAGATTTACTTTCTTGGTAAAAGAAATCTCTTCATAATTAGAGTGCATTCTTTGCTTCAAAATCAGCACATTTTTTATATTTTGTCAAAATAGGATGATTTTGTGAATCTCGGAAAATTCTGGATCTATAAGCTTGAGAAAACCCTTGGCTGCAACCTAGGATTCAAAATGTTCTGTAACCAATTGTTGCCAATGATGATATTGAATCCCTAGACACAAAACTTTCTGAATGTGTATGGTGGCCAAAGTAAATTATGCAAAAACATGTTAAGAATTATTGACCAAATCAAATAAAGAATACTTAAAGAGTCAATACTTCGTCATATGTAATTATGATGTGCCAAATTGAAGTTATTTTGTAATAAAAGTAATATCATGACTATTTCTATGTGATCTGTGTAGTATTATGGCCTGATTAAAAAAAAACCATCAAAATCTCACGGCCAATGTTAAACCTTCGTGAACTTACATGGATATAATAAGGAAAAAGCCTTTTTCGACTTACAGTGGAGATCACTTCTAACCTCTCATTAGAACTGTCAGAATGATCTGTTATAGAACTGTTCTAAACTGTCCTAGAACAGTTCTACCTAGAAAAGTTCTACCCTAGAACAGTTCTAAGTAGAACTGTCAGAATCAGTTCTAGGTAGAACTGACCAAATCAGTTCTAGGTAGAACTGTCAGGATCAGTTCTAGGGTAGAACTGTCTAAAACTGTTCTAGGTAGAACTGTCCAAATCAGTTCTAGTCGTAGAACTGTCAGCAGAACTGAACAAATCAGTTCTAACCATAGAATTGTCCGGAGCTTTACTTTTGCGCCAATTGGCATTTCATTTGCTCTAAAATAATCTTTCATTTGCCCCACAAACCATATTTCATTTGCGCCAATGATACAGGTTAATACTGGTAATTAGTAAAACAAATAGTTATATTTAAAGGAGACTTTTCATAATAACCTCAAAACACAATTTTTGATTGCATCATAAAATATATTTCTCCGAAATCAGTCATCGTAACCATAATGAAAGCAATATACACGGATACGTTCTTGATAACAGATATTTCATAATACAATTCTGTTATAAATTAACGAGATCATCAAACCCAAAAGGAAGCACTATACACTGGAGTAAGACCAAAAGTTCGTTCTGACACAAGACTTGTAAGCAACGGCCCGGATGTACTCATGTACACTGGATAAACTCAAAATAAAAAAATTACAGACTTATTTTATATTTATAGTTTTATATCTAAGTGACTCTCAGTTTCATGTATAAGAAATGAGCATGAACTTACTTAGATATCAAGGGGGAATACCCTAAAAAAAATCTTATTCACGATAAAACGATTTATATTTTTAACTTTTCCGTTAAAAGTTACCTGTAAAATGGCGCAAAAGTAGTTTTTATTTTTTGGCGCAAATGAAATATAACCTTGTGGCGCAAATGAAAGATTGGATTTTGTAAAAAAAAAAAAATTGGCGCAAATGCAATGCGCCCGAACTGTCAGCAGACCTGAACAAATCAGTTCTAGCCGTAGAAATGACCAAACCTGTCATGATTGTAGAACAGTTCTAAATGACGTCACTGCACTTAGGTCATCTCACTGGTCACCATTCAGTGTTATTATTATCGTTAATAAAGACACACGCAAAATGAGAAATTTTTAATATATATTATATTCTTTTGACTTATTTATATTTAAGACAGAGAGTTCTTAAAACTGTTCTATGGATAGAACTGACTAAATCAATTCTAGCCGTAGAACTGACCAAATCAGTTCTAATCGTAGAACTATTCTAGTCGTAGAACTGTTCTAGCCGTAGAACTGTTCTAGTCGTAGAACTGACCAAAGATTTGGTCAGTTCTAGGTAGAACTGTCTAAAACTGTTCTAGGGTAGAACTGTCAGGATCAGTTCTAGGTAGAACTGTCTAAATCAGTTCTAGGTAGAACTGACCAAATCAGTTCTAGATCAGAACTGTTCTAGCTAGAACTGTCTAAAAGGTGTCAGGGTGACAGTTCTACATACTGTCCTAGAACAGTTCTCCTGACAGATTTGATAAGAGGTTAGAAGTGATCTCCACTGTATCTGTTTAGATTTTTCAATGTATGGCTATTTTCTTATATATGGAGAAATAAGACTGACATAATATCCTGGATTGTATACTACATGTAATTGCATGCATGTATAAAAATACTAATGTCACCATCCTTTGTTTTTTTAGATAAATTGCTTCAAAGTTGATCAATCAATACGTTTAGAATTTGACCGAAAACGTGTATCAGTGACGTTATTGAATATAGAAAAAAATTAAACGTTATTCTTTACTCAGCCGCTGAGGTTTTGAAAAAAAAATATGTGTCGGGATCTGACAGGTGTTTATTTTAGTTTTATTTCGCCTGTTATTTTTCGTAAATTTTAAAGTTATTAAATATAAATTTCTACTGATTTAATTTATTTCGTCCTACACAGGTATATTTCACTATCGTGTGAAATCCACACAAATTTCACCTCAAACGAGCTTAAACGTGAACCTCACGTGAACTGATTTCCACGTGAATTTTATGATAATTTCATGTATAAATCACAAGAACTTTGTACACGTGAAATTCACGTGAATTCAAATTACAGTTATTCATATAATATCTAAATTTTCATATCTACTTAAAATTATAAAAATTTCATATTTATTTTACCATACTTGTCGATGATGATGCCACCGCTGCATCCATGCATGAATAAAGTGCTCCAAAAATTTGTTTCAGTAAACAGAGATGTTGAAGTACAATTTAAACTGATTGATTGATTGTTGCTTAACGTTCATTGGCAAATATTTCATTCATGCCCAGAACGATACAATAAAATTTGAAACAGTTTCGTCTTTAGGACACATTGTATGCACCGGTCAAAAATATTAAACATTCTGGTGTGAAAATTATTCAGAAAACAAATATCCTGATCAAATACACATTCGAAAATGTAAAATAACAAATCCAAGGAAAATTCAAAACGAAAAGCCCATTTCATGCTTATCGACTGGCAGGATAAAAAGCCCAAACACAACAATGAATGGAAAACAACTGTCATATTCCTGAATTGATACAGGCATTAATATAATATATTCTGTGTGCGTAGTTAGTCAGACAAACCTTCCAAACTGTATGCAAAATTTCTCTTAAAAAAAGTTCAACATTCTGCATGTCATTCGTGGAAAATTAGACCAAAAATAAACCTGAGATTATCTATATATGCACCCTCTTTATAAGTAAAACACTCTGCGCAACATTAAAGTTCCAGCTTGAATTATACATTCGGGAGGCGTAAACCGGAGTCTGTACTCTGCGTGCCTTTATTTATTATCAAAATGCCATATTCAACAACCTGTCATTTAGAAAAATAATCCTGACGAAATGCACACCTTAAGTATATGCAGTAACATTAAGAAACTAATTTAAAAAATAAAGCTATTAAAAACTGTAGTCCTAAGAAATTAGTCGTCATGATAAACCTTATACCAAGTAATGGATGGACGGTCGAAAAACTGTCATTTTTTTGTGGGAACAAAATGTATATTAGCGTATATATGATGATGTTCTATTTTATAAAGCATTTGGTGACAAAATAATTTTTTGAATATATGCAGTAGTTCATAGTTGAAAGGTAATGTGTAGCAATGTAAGCAAGCTAACATCTACATCATTTGGTCTTTGGTGGAACTTGTCTTATTGGCAATCATACCACAACTCCTGATTTCACAATGGTTTCAGTTTTCTCCCGAAATTCAAGAATTTTAGACTTTAACAAATGTGTACTAAATATGCTACTATGATAATTAAAATCTGGCTATTCTTGTGAACATGTGCTGTTATAATTTGAAAGATCTAATACTTGCTATACTAAATATACCTATTAGCCTTCTATTTCAAGGAACCAACGAATGTTAACTAAAACTACAAATTTGCATTAAAAAAATATACCCGCCAATCTTGCATTATATATCTCACATATCCAAAATTACCAACACTTTGAACACCTTTTTCACATACATACTTGTATACTTGTTATAAAAACTCCTTATAAGACTGCGAATACCCTTGGTCTTTTCCTTACGCCTATGTGAACAATATGCCTCTCCCAAAAAAGGCAACTTTGATAATCGTCTTTCAGTCGTTGTGTCCACCCCCCCCCCCCCCCCCCCCCCCCCACTTTGTGAAATGGTGCGTTAACAATTTTCATAATCTATACTTCTACATTATGTCCAACTCAAAACACCAAAAACACACCCATCCCCTAATATCCAAGCGAATGAATATAAGATCTAAATGATTTTAAGATATCGCTGGTTTTTTTTCAGTTTGTTTCTTTCGTTTGAATAATATAGGTTAATGAAAATATCTCTTAATAATTAATTTTGTTTTGCGTTCGAAGCGCTTTTCTGGATTTACTTTCATCAGAACGCAGATCATCTCTTATTGCGGAGCCACGCATTTATTTTGATGATTTATTTGTTTGTAAATTTCAAGAAAATAATTTGAAAAAACTAGATCTGAATTATTTAATTTCATTTCGTCCTAACCAAGTGCACATGTATTTCAAGCCTTTGTTAACTTTCTCCTCATTCCGATGTTGCTGTCCTGTTTAGACTGCGCATATACGAATCCAAAGCTAGCAAAATAGTTTCATAGCTATATAGAATTTCTTCTGTACAGTCCAATACATTTCAGAGACTGTTTACACTTGGAACACAGGGAAAGTTTTTCGGTCAAATAACCAAATTAAACTTTCTTTTCTTCATTCCATGCCGAACAACTATTTTCTATCCGAGTTTGAATGTCTGCTCGTACGGGGCTTTTATGCCTGAGTTTTTTCGTAATCTGTTCCAGTTACATTAATTTTCCTTTTTCGATTTTGCTAGCGGTGTTTTTTGGCGACCATTAAAAAACGAATGAGTTTCTCAGCGAATTTGTATTAATATAGTGGTACAATTCCTCGTATTTTCACACATCATCCTTTTTATAATTTAGATTTCTACTTTCAAAACAAAATTTCATTGGGAAACAGTGTGCATCATAAATAAGAATGTATTGCAAACAAATAACCAAAAAATAAAAAAAATCTCTGTTATGCATAAGGATATATATAGATAAATCGTACAAAATTAATGCTTACTAATTAATAGAGACAGCTACGTTTGAAAAGTTTATTTTCAAATGTAAAGAATGAGCAGAAGAACTGTCGTAAGACGACGAAACAATCAATGTCAACTAATTATGTATTGCATTAAATCTCCGATCGGCACTATGCATTTAGGCAAAGTTAAGTCAAAATTAGCTTCACCAATATTAGACTTCTTTGTTGCTTAAATATTAAATTTTCATCTAGAAAATGTTTAGCTGTCATATATCACCATTTCAAAACCAAATTCAACTTAATTGGCCAAGTTGAATTAAACAGCTTTACATAAAGTTTGAATTATAGAAACCATATATATCCCGAATTTTTCGTGTATAATTGTGTATGCCAATTCATAACTAATATTTAAATCTTTAAGAGACAGATGCCGAATCACTAACGACTGAAAAAAAACCTCTGACAGTGTGAAAACCTTTACGAATATACTTCATAGCACATTTACCCTAAAATCTTAATGCAAATTAATGGACAAAATATTTGGGGCTAAAATTATATCATCCCACAATTGTTTTGCATCAAGTTTTAATTCCTCATTCACTCGAGAAGAGATCGGGAATTCGTCGAGTAGCGGTCAAATTGATCTGGAAATGGTTGTGTAAAGATCGAGTTTGGAATACAAATATTTTACCGATCAGTACTCGATCAACTCGACCTTTGCTCGACTAATATCCTATCATTTCCCGATCAACGCCAACCTGTTTGATATTTGGTATAGATTTACTCGACCAATGCCTTCCAGATCACTGCGACTTCTATTATTTCTTTTTTTTTATCCCAGACCAACTCGACAAATACCCGATCCCTACGTGACCACATTCGACCACTCTTCGATCTCTACTCGGCCATACACGAATTCACATGTATGTTACATGATTCTCTAAAAGAGTGCACATCTGAATAACTCTCATAACTTCCGCAAAAATATATTGTCACTGTTTATTTTCAATTGTACAAAAGATTAACTCCGCAAAAATTCTTCCATGTACAACTTGTGTGTACTTTTGAAAGGAGGGTTACAATTTTAAAAGATAGGCGAAAGATACCAAAGGAACAATCAAACTCAAAGGTCGAAAACAAACCGACACAGACATGGCGAACAAAGGAAAACCGACGAGGAGACAAGAAGCAGTCTACATAACACAACATAGAAAACTTAGCAACACGAAACCCAACAAAAAACTGGGATGATGTCAGGTGCTCTGGAACGGAAGTAGATCTTTCATTTTGGCCTGAAATGTTTGTAGTATAAAAATAAGAAGATGTGGTATAATTGCCAACTCTCCACAAAACACCAAATGACACAGAAATTAACAACTATAAGTCACCGTACGGCCAATTGTTTACAAACACTTTTTGACTCAATTTTACAAATGATTTTTATTTGATCTCTTGATAGATATATGTATACAGTTTCAGACAAGGTACAAAATGTATCACTTCAAGGCATTGAAATTTTACTTTTGACCAAATTTTTGGGAAATATATTATACGTGACATCTTTCCCCACTTTTTGCAATATGCTTTATCAAATATATGCACGGTGTTTTCGCCGTGTAAGCTTCTACCTCACCTAGATTTCTCGGCACCGATTGCTGTCTATGCCTTCTTGTTCGTCTTCTACGATCTCTTCAAGCTCCGTAACAGCTATTAACCTGTCTCTCTTGAGCTCTTACTACCTTGCCCACAAACCCAACTGCTTTATTTCCATGTAGATATTTTAATTGTGTTACTTTACATTCTGTGAACTACTGAATCTAACCAACTAAATGGAGAATGTGTTCGTGGGACATATATAATGCCCCGGCTTGCATATAACGTTATAAAAGGTCATTACTCCAGAACGGTAAAAGTGACGCCACCCAAATTCGCACTTGATCTGTTTTGTTTATGGTAATAAGCATATTGTATATACAATTCAGTTAGAGAACGGAAACTATTTGTTGGGACGTACGTATGTACGGACAGACAAGGGTAACACTCAGGTCTATCTGGTCTGATCGAGATCGGGCTGAGATCGAGTATAATTGATTTGGTCTAGCTATTCGAGTAAAGATCGTGTATAGCGATCGTGGACTGGTCGGAATAATCGAATATGTATACAATTAATAATCGGGTTGGAGTCGTGATGGAGTCATTTAAAAGGAGTTGTGAATTGTCGAGTTAAAGTCGTGTACAGTCGGATAGCGGTCAGGTAGAAGTCGTAAACAGGCCCGATCGAGAATTTGGTTACGCTTGGTCTTGCAAATTTGGACAATCGGGATCATCGAGTTGATCTGATCGGCAGTGTGAACCTAGCGTAAGCAACAACATCAAAATAACTGTATATGTTCGTGAGAGTCAGGCTCGATGATTTAACTGGCTATTCTAGTATTTCCACCGATTGTAAAATGAAAAGATTTTTGTGTACATTTTTTATAATCATAAAACGATGCAACCATGCATCCAATGTCGTCTGATAGGACCCAACACTGTTTTATTATTTCGGCAGTTATAAAGCTTGGGTTGGTCCTCTTAGACTTGAATACGATCAAATATAAAAATTATTCATATACTAGTACATGTTAAATTATAAATATTTAAATGATTCATCAATACATATCATGACAGATCTGCCATCATCAGGGGTCCAACTGTCAATTGTTTGTTTTTAAGTCTTGATCTAGTAAGCATGTCCCCTAGACTTTTGAGATTGCTCTACATAACTGTTGGTTCAACATTAAACACTTGCCCACATTCTTCGTCAGACTGCAATAAATTCTAATATTTTATGATACTTTTTTACGAATACATGGGTTATATTTTGTTATTAAAAATAATGAATATATTCTTTTTTATCTAAGTTTTTGTGCTGCAATATTTCAGTAGAATCAATAAATAGAGCATATGTTATTATACTAGTTTCGTCGTTTTTGACGTTATCATAACCCATATGATAACCTCTCTCTAAAATTTGTTAGATTTGTATTAATTTGTTGTGGTCACTTATTGTTTTTGTAACGGCCGCTTCATCTTTAATACATCATTGGAATACATGCTGTGATAGACAGCTATTTCGATTCAGATTGATAACATGTGTTTCTATTAAATGTATTTCAAGGTCAATAATGCCATATGTTGAAAATCTTTGACTGAGTAGTTTGAGATTTCATGGTTAGACTTTATTTAGTAAAGGATTGTCCAGACGAAAAAAATCTTTAACTTCATCTGATGCTCCATTACAAGTATATATTATAAATCCATCACCCTATATTTTCCATGTTTTTTTTATGTCGAAATGTAGAAACTATCTTATTCATTATTTCAAACATAAGTATGCCACAGATTTCCGGTTAAAAAACTGCCGCCAATTATCACTAGTGTCAAGCTATCCAGCAATTCTCATCCTGCAATTCTCTTTATAAAAAGCTATCCTGCAATTCGTCATCCTGCAATTGCGTTTGGAAAACTACTTGAGCGACAATTTTTCTTTAAAATCATAGTTTTTGACTTTTTTGTTCGAAAACAAGATTAATATAGAAAACAAAAGATTTGTATATCCGATTAACAAAATTTTAACTTTAGTTTGCAGATTTCTAACTCATATTTACGGTTTTGTCAAAAGCATTTTCAATAAAAAAATCATTATGACGATTCAAATAAAGTATTATCTGTTAAGTCCAGGATGTGATTCGTATTTACGCATGTTAAATCAACATTTGCAATTTTTTTCAAAACTCATATTAACGACTAAAAATAAAGAATTTTGAAGTAAAATAAATTTTGTCATGGCATACCGACTTATATTCTATTTGAAACTGGGCCACCCACCTTCCAACCTATCGCCTCGGCAATAAATAGCTATTGGATAGTACTACAGCGGGAGGGTAAAGAATTTCTGGGGTAAGCATTCTTAAAGGCCGAAAATTTCGCTCGAAACATAGAAATAAAGCCAAATTCGATAAAATACGCGTTGGGGACACCCACTTTCCGACCCATTGTCTCGGTTGTTCTTTATAGCTAGGGATTATAGACGCTGCCCTAATGAATAGCTATTGGATAGTACTACAACGTGAGAATAAAGAATTTCTGGGGTAAGCATTCTTAAAGGCCGAAAATTTCGCTCGAAACATAGAAATAAAGCCAAATTCGATAAAATACGCGTTGGGGACACCCACTTTCCGACCCATTGTCTCGGTTGTTCTTTATGGCTAGGGATTATAGACGCTGCCCTAATGAATAGCTATTGGATAGTACTACAACGTGAGGATAAAGAATTTCTGGGGTAAGCATTCTGAAAGGCCGAAAACTTCGTCCGTAACACGGAAAAAAGTCAAATTTGATAAAATACGCATCGGGCACTTTCCAACCTATTGCCTCGGCAGTTCTGTATGGCTAGGGATTATAAACTCTGCTCTAATAAATAGCTATTGGATAGTACTACAGCGGGAGGGTAAAGAATTTCTGGGGTAAGCATTCTTAAAGGCCGCAAATTTCGCTCGAAACATAGAAATAAAGCCAAATTCGATAAAATACGCGTTGGGGACACCCACTTTCCGACCCATTGTCTCGGTTGTTCTTTATGGCTAGGGATTATAGACGCTGCCCTAATGAATAGCTATTGGATAGTACTACAACGTGAGGATAAAGAATTTCAGGGGTAAGCATTCTGAAAGGCCGAAAACTTCGTCCGTAACACGGAAAAAAGTCAAATTTGATAAAATACGCATCGGGCACTTTCCAACCTATTGCCTCGGCAGTTCTGTATGGCTAGGGATTATAAACTCTGCTCTAATAAATAGCTATTGGATAGTACTACAGCGGGAGGGTAAAGAATTTTTGGGGTAAGCATTCTTAAAGGCCGCAAATTTCGCTCGAAACATAGAAATACAGCCAAATTCGATAAAATACGCGTTGGGGACACCCACTTTCCGACCCATTGTCTCGGTTGTTCTTTATGGCTAGGCATTATAGACGCTGCCCTAATGAATAGCTATTGGATAGTACTACAACGTGAGGATAAAGAATTTCTGGGGTAAGCATTCTGAAAGGCCGAAAATTTCGTCCGTAACACGGAAAAAAGTCAAATTTGATAAAATACGCATTGGGCACTTTCCAACCTATTGCCTCGGCAGTTCTGTATGGCTAGGGATTATAGACTCTGCTCTAATAAATAGCTATTGGATAGTACTACAGCGGGAGGGTAAAGAATTTCTGGGGTAAGCATTCTTAAAGGCCGAAAATTTCGCACGAAACATAGAAATAAAGCCAAATTCGATAAAATACGCGTTGGGGACACCCACTTTCCGACCCATTGTCTCGGTTGTTTTTTATGGCTAGGGATTATAGACGCTACCCTAATGAATAGCTATTGGATAGTACTACAACGTGAGGATAAAGAATTTCTGGGATAAGCATTCTGAAAGGCAGAAAATTTCGTCCGTAACACGGAAAAAAGTCAAATTTGATAAAATACGCATTGGGCACTTTCCAACCTATTGCCTCGGCAGTTCTGTATGGCTAGGGATTATAGACTCTGCTCTAATAAATAGCTATTGGATAGTACTACAGCGGGAGGGTAAAGAATTTGTGGGGTAAGCATTCTTAAAGGCCGCAAATTTCGCTCGAAACATAGAAATAAAGCCAAATTCGATAAAATACGCGTTGGGGACACCCACTTTCCGACCCATTGTCTCGGTTGTTCTTTATGGCTAGGGATTATAGACGCTGCCCTAATGAATAGCTATTGGATAGTACTACAACGTGAGGATAAAGAATTTCTGGGGTAAGCATTCTGAAAGGCCGAAAATTTCGTCCGTAACACGGAAAAAAGTCAAATTTGATAAAATACGCATTGGGCACTTTCCAACCTATTGCCTCGGCAGTTTTATATGGCTAGGGATTATAGACTCTGCTATAATAAATAGCTATTGGATAGTACTACAGCGGGAGGGTAAGCATTCTTAAAGGCCGAAAATTTCGCTCGAAACATAGAAATAAAGCCAAATTCGATAAAATACGCGTTAGGGTCAACTGCAACGGAAGTAAAATTAATTTTTGATTTCTTTGTTTGCCATACATTGATTACAAAAAATAAACCTTCCATCTTATTTATATCAAGCGCTAGCCACTTACACAAAACATGCGTAATACACTCTTTCAGTTTTGTTTTACAAGATATTTGCTATAATACAGATTATATCAGTTGCTCATTTAATTTAGACATATTGCTATTTTTTAGGAACTATTTTACAGGATGCCGAGAGTATGGAAGGCCATTTCACAGTATGACTGCCAAAAAATTGATCATTAAAAAGTTATTAGATAATACTACATTCAGATATTATAGATTTTTTGGCGTAAACATTCCTAACATTCGAATCTTTGAAATATAGTATGTGCTTGATGAAGATGTACCACACAAAAGACATTAAAGTACAGATATGGGATGCACGATCGGTCTTGTAAAGTAGTTCCTAGAAATATGTCTAAGTTAAATGAGCAACTGATATTATCTGTATTATAGCAAATGTCTCGTAAAAAAAATCTGAACGAGTGTATTACGCATATTTTGTGTAAGTGGCTTGCGCTTGAATTTAATAAGATAGTGGGTTTATTTTTTTGTAATCAATATATGGCAAGCAAAGAAATCATAGATTAATCTTATTTCCGTTGCAATTGACAATGGTTGACCCTTATGTTTATTTTATCGAATTTGGCTTTATTTCTATGTTTCGGACGAAATTTTTGGCCTTTAAGAAGCTATAATCCCTAGCCATAAAGAACTATCGAGACAATGGGTCGGAAAGTAGGTGTCCCAAATGCGTCTTTTTCGAATTTGGCCTTATTTCAATGTTTCGGACGAAATTTTTGACCTTTCAGGATGCTTACCCCAGAAATTCTTTACCCCCACTCTGTAATACTATCCAATAGCTATTTATTAGAGCAGATATTATAATCCCTAGCCATACAGAACTGTAGAGGAAATGGGTTGGAAGGTGGTTGACCCCAATGCATATTTTATCAAATTTTACTTTTTTTCCCCGTGTTACGAACGACGTTTTCGGCCTTTTAAAATGCTTACCCCAGAAATTCTTTACCCTCAGGGTGTAGTACTATACAAAAGCTATTTATTAGAGCAGATTCTATAATCCCTGGCCATACAGAACTGTCAAGGCAATGGGTTGGAAGGTGGGTGACCCAATTGCATATTTTATCAAATTTGACTTTTTTCCCCCGTGTTACGGACGAGGTTTTCGGCCTTTTAAAATGCTTTCCCCAGATATTCTTTACCCTCACGCTGTAGTACCATCTAATAGCTATTCCTTAGGGCAGCGTCTATAATCCCTAGCCATACAGAACTCCTAAGACAATGGGTTGGGAAGTGGGTGTCCCAAGTGCGTATTTTGTCGAATTTGGCCTTATTTCCAAGTTTCGGACGAAATTTTCGACCTTTCAGGAGTATCCAATAGCTATTTATTAGAGGAGAGTCTATAATCCCTAGCCATACAGAACTGCCGAGGCAATGGGTTGGAAGGTGGGTGACCCCACTGCGTATTTTATCAAATTTGACTTTTTTTCCCGTGTTTCGGACGAAATTGTCGACCTTTCAGAATGCTTACCCCAAAAATTCTTTACCCTCACACTGTAGAACTATCCAATAGCTATTTATTAGAGCATGGTCTATAATCCCTAGCCATACAAAACTCCCAAGGCAATGAGTTGGAAGGTGGTTGACCCCACTGCATATTTTATCAAATTTTACTTTTTTCCCCGTGTTACGAACGACGTTTTCGGCCTTTTAAAATGCTTACCCCAGAAATTCTTTACCCTCAGGGTGTAGTAATATACAATAGCTATTTATTAGAGCAGATATTATAATCCTTAGCCATACAGAACTGTAGAGGAAATGGGTTGGAAGGTGGTTGACCCCACTGCATATTTTATCAAATTTTACTTTTTTTCCTCGTGTTACGAACGACGTTTTCGGCCTTTTAAAATGCTTACCCCAGATATTCTTTACCCTCAGGGTGTAGTACTATCCAATAGCTATTTATTAGAGCATAGTCTATAATCCCTAGCCATACAGAACTCCCAGGGCAATGAGTTCGAAGGTGGGTGACCCCACTGCATATTTTATCAAATATGACTATTTTTCCGTGTTACGGACGAAATTTTCGGCCTTTAAGAATGCTTACCCCAGAAATTCTTTACCTTCACGTTGTAGTACCATCTAATAGCTATTCCTTAGGTTAGCGTCTATAATGCCTAGCCATAAAGAACTACCGAGACAATGGGTCGGAAAGTGGGTGCCCCCAATGCGTATTTTATCGAATTTGGCTTTATTTCCATGTTTCGGACGCAATTTTCGTCCTCTAGAAATGCTTACCTCAGAAATTCGTTGGCCCTTCGATGTAGTGCTACCCAAAAGCTATTTATTAGAACAGAATCTATAATCCCTAGCCATACAGAACTGCCGGGGCAATGGTTTTGAACAAGTGGGTGACCCCAGTGCATATTTTATCAAATATGACTTTTTTCCGTGTTACGGACGAAATTTTCGGCCTTTAAGAATGCTTACCCCAGAAATTCTTTACCCTCACATTGTAGAAATATCCAATAGCTAATCCATAGGGCAGCGTCTATTATGCCTAGCCATAAAGAACTACCGAGACAATGGGTCGGAAAGTGAGTGCCCCAAATGCGTATTTTATCGAATTTGGCTTTATTTCCATGTTTCGGACGCAATTTTCGTCCTTTAGGAATGCTTACCCCAGAAATTCTTTGGCCCTTCGTTCTAGTACTACCCAAAAGCTATTTATTAGAGCAGAATCTATAATCCCTAGCCATACAGAACTGCCGGGGCAATGGTTTTGAACAAGTGGGTGACCCCAGTGCATATTTTATCAAATATGACTTTTTTTCCGTGTTACGGACGCAATTTTTGGCCTCTAGCAATGCTCACCTCAAAAATTCTTTGGCCCCTCGTTGTAGTACTACCCAAAAGCTATTTATTAGAGCAGAATCTATAACCCCTTGTCATACAGAACTGCCGGGGCAATGGTTTTGAACGTGGGTGACCCCAGTGCATATATTATCAAATATGACTTTTTTCCGTGTTACGGACGAAACTTTCGTCCTCTAGGAATGCTTACCCCAGAAATTCTTTGGCCCCTCGTTGTAGTACTACCCAAAAGCTATTTGTTAGAGCAGAATCTATAATCCCTAGTCATACAGAACTGCCGGGGCAATGGTTTTGAACAAGTGGGTGACCCCAGTGCATATTTTATCAAATATGACTTTTTTTCCATGTTACGAACGAAATTTTCGGCCTTTAAGAATGCTTACCCCAGAAATTCTGTATCCTCATGTTGTAGTACTATCCAATAGCTATTCCTTAGGTCAGCGTCTATAATGCCTAGCCATAAAGAACTACCGAGACAATGGGTCAGAAAGTGGGTGCCCCAAATGCGTATTTTATTGAATTTGGCTTTATTTCCATGTTTTGGACGCAATTTTAGTCCTCTAGGAATGCTAACCCCAGAAATTCTTTGGCCCCTTGTTGTAGTTCTCCCCTAAAGCTATTTATTAGAGCAGAATCTATAATCCCTAGCTATACAGAACTGCCGGGGCAATGGTTTTGAAAAGTGGGTGACCCCAGTGCATATTTTATCAAATATGACTTTTTTTCCATGTTACGAACGAAATTTTCGGCCTTTAAGAATGCTTACCCCAGAAATTCTGTATCCTCACGTTGTAGTACTATCCAATAGCTATTCCTTAGGTTAACGTCTATAATGCCTAGCCATAAAGAACTACCGAGACAATGGGTCGGAAAGTGGGTGCCCCAAATGCGTATTTTATTGAATTTGGCTTTATTTCCATGTTTCGGACGCAATTTTCGTCCTCTAGGATTGCTTACCCCAAAAATTCTTTAGCCCCTCGTTGTAGTTCTACCCAAAAGCCATTTATTAGAGCAGAATCTATAATCCCTAGTCATACAGAACTGCCGGGGCAATGGTTTTGAACAAGTGGGTGACCCCAGTGCATATATTATCAAATATGACTTTTTTCCGTGTTACGGACGAAAATTTCGTCCTCTAGGAATGCTTACCCCAGAAATTCTTTGGCCCCTCGTTGTAGTACTACCCTAAAACTATTTATTAGAGCAGAATCTATAATCCCTAGCCATACAGAACTGCCAGGGCAATGGTTTTGAACAAGTGGGTGACCCCAGTCCATATTTTATCAAATATGACTTTTTTTCCGTGTTACGAACGAAATTTTCGGCCTTTAAGAAAGCTTACCCCAGAAATTCTGTATCCTCACGTTGTAGTACTATCTAATAGCTATTCCTTAGGTCAGCGTCTATAATGCCTAGCCATAAAGAACTACCGAGACAATGGGTCATAAAGTGGGTGCCCCAAATGCGTATTTTATTAAATTTGGCTTTATTTCTATGTTTCGGACGCAATTTTCGTCCTCTAGGAATGCTTTCCCCAAAAATTCTTTAGCCCCTCGTTGTAGTACTACCCAAAAGCCATTTATTAGAGCAGAATCTATAATCCCTAGCCATACAGAACTGCCGGGGCAATGGTTTTCAACAAGTGGGTGACCCCAGTGCATATTTTATCAAATATGAATTGTTTTCCGTGTTACGGACGAAATTTTCGTCCCCTAGGAATGCTGACCTCAGAAATTCTTTGGCCCCTCGTTGTAGTACTGCACAAAAGCTATTTATTGGAGCAGAATCTATAAGCCCTAGCCATACAGAACTCCCAAGGCAATGGTTTGGAAGGTGGGTGACCCCACTGCATATTTTATCAAATATGACTTTTTTTCCGTGTTACGGACGAAATGTTCGGCCTTTAAGAATGCTTACCCCAGAAATTCTTTATCCTCACGTTGTAGTACTATCCAATCGCTATTCCTTAGGGCAGCGTCTATAATGCCTAGCTATAAAAAACTACCGAGGCAATGGGTCGGAAAGTGGGTGCCCCCAATGCGTATTTTATCGAATTTGGCTTTATTTCCATGTTTAGGAATGCTTACCCCAGAAATTCTTTGGCCCCTCGTTGTAGTACTACCCAAAAACTATTTATTTGAGCAGAATCTATAATCCCTAGCCATACAGAACTGCCGGGGCAATGGTTTTGAACAAGTGGGTGACCCCAGTGCATATTTTATCAAATATGACCTTCTTTCCGTGTTACGGACGAAATTTTCGGCCTTTAAGAATGCTTACCCCAGAAATTCTTTACCCTCACGTTGTAGTACTATCCAATAGCTTTTCCTTAGGGCAGCGTTTATAATGCCTAGCCATAAAGAACTATCGAGACAATGTGTCGGAAAGTGGGTACCCCCAATGCGTATTTTATCGAATTTGGCTTTATTTCCATGTTTCGGACGCAATTTTCGTCCTCTAGGATTGCTTACCCCAAAAATTCTTTAGCCCCTCGTTGTAGTACTACCCAAAAGCTATTTATGAGAGCAGAATCTATAATCCCTAGCCATACAGAACTGCCGGGGCAATGGTTTTGCACAAGTGGGTGACCCCAGTGCATATTTTATCAAATATGACTTTTTTTCCGTATTACGGACGAAATTTTCGGCCTTTAAGAATGCTTACACCAGAAATTCTTCGGCCCCTCGTTGTAGTACTACCCAACAGCTATTTAGAGCAGAATCTATAATCCCTAGCCATACAGAACTACCAGGGCAATGGGTTTGAACAAGTGGGTGACCCAGTTTCAAATAGAAGTTGTGTTGTAGGTATACCATGAAAAAATTTATTTTACATCAAAATTCTATGTTTTTAGTCGTTAATATTAGTTTCGAAAATCGCAAATGTGGGTTAAACATGGGTTTATACGAACCAGATCCTGGATTTATTAACAGATAATACTTTGTTTGAATCGTCATCATGATATTATTGTAAATGCTAATTACAAAACCGTAAATATGAGTTAGAAATTTGCAAACTAAATTTAGAATTTTGTTAATGGGATATAAAAATCTTTGATTTTCTATATAAATCTTGTTTTCGAACAAAAAAGTCAAAAACTATGATTTTAAAGAAAAATAAAATTGTCGCTCAAGTAGTTTTCCAAACGCAATTGCAGGATGACGAATTGCAGGATAGATTTTTATAAAGAGAATTGCAGGATGAGAATTGCTGGATAGCTTGACACTAGTTTTTTTTTATATTTTCCAATCAAATTAAAATAAAAAGTAATCTATAATGAGTATCAGTCAACAGAAGTATTGACAGTTGGGACATCGACTTTGAATATGTCAGTTTGGATTGCTCTATAAACAACTGTCATACAAGTTTGAGGTTTAGCTAGCTATAAAATCAGGTTTACCTCACTATTTTCCTCCGAAAATGCTTTTACCAAAATAGAGATATGACGGTTGTTTTTCACTCGTTCCGTTTATTGATAATGTTTGATTTTGTAATTTTATATGGACCCCACCCCAATCCCTTCCCCAACCCCATGCCCCTCCTTTTTGAAAAAACCTTGGAGTCCTTTTTGTTATACTTTTCAGTGGCATAGGCTCCTTTAACTGCAACTAATAGAACAATTTTAGGAAGATTTGTAAATATTTGTGTTGTATCAAACGAAACCGACAGGCTATTTGCTGTAGGTTTTAATTTCTCATTGATATTAATGAAAGTTGAAAGTACAGATCTGTTATACAGGTAGACTGATTTTTACGAAGCTCGGTAGGGATCTATGCAGACACAATATATAAATCGTTCGACAATACACAATATTTTGTGCGCTCATTATATATTTTGTGCGTTTAATATAAATTTATAGTGCGCACAAATAAATATTTTGATTGCTCGATATAAAATATTGTGGCATCAATTAATATTTTGTGCGCTAAATATGAATATATTTTACGCACAAATTCATATTTAGTTTCCATGTGGTAGTGCTGTCTCATGTCTACAGTTCAGAGAGATTCATCAGTCATAATTATAGAAGATTTTTAAGGTTTTATTTTGACAAAAGGTTAGAATGCAGCAAAATTATCACACTTCTCGCAAAGTATTAAGTTTGCAGCCACGTCCGGTCAGAATGGGAACATTAAATCCGATGCCTCGTGTAAAGAGATTGCCGCAACTCTTTTATGAGTCCGCAGGTGACCTGTTGCAAGACTAAATTTCTATTCCTATCCAATATACCCTCATTTCCCGTGGTTGTCTAAATTTCTCTGACCTAAATCCCGGACGCCTCAATTACAGAACCTACCTATTTTTTTTTTAGTTCTCGTCCTGAATATGCATGAAATATTTGCTACTGGACGCTAAGCAACCAACTATCAATCAATCAATATCTCATAAAAGGTCATTAACCAAAGTCAAGCCGATTCTATACGATTTGAGAGCCAAAATATTGCCTATGCTAAATAAGATAAAAGTCCAAGCCAGCCTATTCCCGCTTTAAAAAAATTGTCGCGAAAGGAGATCCATTACCTATCAATTTTTTACCTGATTTGTCCTTAAACTAATACTCTTCGGATTTATAGTACTAGTATCAATTTTAAGGATGTACTTAGGTGAGATTTTGGAATTTGTGTCAGATGTTCGGACTCCTTGTTTTTTTTTCCATACGATACAAGGTAAAATACACCCATCTATCTTTTCATACAAGACTTAATAGCTTATAAAAGGTCATTTGCAAAAATTTAAGCAGATTCTTAATTTCTTTTCTTTTGATTTGAGACCCAAATAATACCAATACAAATATAAGGTAAAAGTCCGATTCAGACTTTTCCCGTCATATTTTAAAAATCAAATATCTTGAAAAGGAGCTCCATGATCTATCAATATTTTTAGCTTATTTTGTTCCTTAACTAATACTTTTTCGACAGTATCAATTTTAAATTCTTGATTTTTTTAATTTCACCTAAGTACATCCTTAAATTCCAGATATTTGTTTAATTTCACCTAACTCCAGTATTCAAGATAAAAGATTTCAAAGCATAAGGTATTGATATAATTGGCATGAGATGATGAGACTATGTTTTTAAAATATTAATTGCACGTAATTTGATGGCGTAAACCGCTTGCAATTGCTCCAGTGGTTCGTTTATTTTGAATTCTACTTGTGACCATGGACGTACGTCGTAAAGGAGCGATCATGCTATTAACTAAATTTTGTTTGACTTTTCTTAAGAAGTAAATAATAAAGATATTGGATAAACGTCAATAACACAGTAACCCAACAACACTAAAAAGATCTACATACGGCCTAAAAATATGGATATTCGCCTCGGTTCTAGATAGGTTGTGAAGTAATACATTTTGGGGGGAAACGCTTATCATCATTTTTCTTTCAAATTGTGCATTAATTGTAGTGATAAAAACTGGCGCAAAGTCAGTACATGGATTTACGATTTGCACAGTGTCTTTCGCAAGTTCTAAAAATCAAATTGTTCACAGTGCTTTGAATGTCATGCCGCTTAATTCTTTGTCCGAAATTTCAATCCCATTCATGTAGCCATGAATTTTATTTTACAATAGTACAATTGAAAATATTGTCACTCATTCAGTTTGCTGTTTTAAGCATTACTATGATCGAAAACATTAGCATAGACATGCATGTATATTCATTCACCCAAAAGGAATGTTGAAATTTGAAAGTTACTCCTATATGATATGTATATATATATATATATATATATATATATATATATGTAGATTGTACAGATTGTAGTGCTATAAAAAGATAACTGAAAAATCATTATTCTCTACGTGTTCTTTTTTATGACGAAAAAATACCCTTTAAGTTACACTACGCATCTGATCGTTTATTCTGGCAAACACCTGATCATTTGTACATCCCGCACAGCCAAACGGACGATCTACTTTGACGAGGGTTTTACTACCGGTGGAAGGAAGACCAATGATGACCATACTTCTATTCCCCAGTCACCCTTTGGGTATGCTATATTGAAGTCTAATATGCAATGAAAAGGGTGATACATGTATGGGGAAAATATTTTACCCTTTATCGTTAAAAAAAAACAAGGAGTCCGAACAGTTGACACAAATTCCTAAACAGTAGATGACTACATTCTTACATGTATTTCTCTGTTTTTAGTTTCCGTTTCCTTTCCATATTCCTTTTCCACTTTTTAGAAACTCTCATTTTCAGAGGGTCATCAAGTTGGTTACTTATTCCTTATTCGTTTCTTATTCCTTATTCGTTACCTTACGCGCGGGTTATTTCACCTCTAAGAACCCATAGCTAACACCAGAGACATGAACAAATTTTAAAAGGTGCAACGTATTACACACGCATTACAAGCGAATAAGGAAAGAAAAGGTAACAGCGTATTAGTCGAGAGGTGAAACTGGTACATACACTCTAATAGGGTTATTTTACTTCTACGTGTAAGTACCCATAACTTAAACTAAAGACAAGAAAAAATTTACAACCATTTTTTAAAAGGTGCAAAGTATAACACACGTATTACAATCGAATAAGGGACTAATAACTAACAGGGTATCAGTCGAGCGCTGAAACGAGTACATACGCTCCAATAGGGTTATTTCACCTCTAAGAACTCATAGCTAACAGCAGAGACATGATAAAAATCGAAAAGAATTTATTTAAGAGGTGCAACGTATAACACACGCATTACACATGTTACAAGCGAATAAGGAACGAATAAGTAACAGGGTACCAGTCGAGCGCTAAAACGGTTACATATGCGCTAATTGGGTTATTTCACCTACAAGAACCCATTGCTAACACAAGAGACAAGAAAAAAAATTAAAATTGTTTTTAAAAGGTGCAACGTATACCACATGTATTACAAGCGAATAAGGAACGATTAAGTAATAGAGTATCAGTCAAGCGCTGATACGGGTACATTCGTGCTAAAAGTGTAATTCACCTCTACACACAAAGAACTATCACCAGAGATAAGAAAGTAAAGCACGAAAAGAGAACTCATACTAAAATCGATTAAGTAATAAATAAGGAATAAGGAATAAGTAACGAATATTTAACGAATAAGAAATAAGTAACGAATAGGTAACGAATAAGGAATAAGTAACGAATAGGTAACGAATAAGGAATAAGTAACGAATAGGTAACGAATAAGGAATAAGTAACGAATAAGGAATAAGTAACGAATAGGTAACGAATAAGGAATAAGTAACGAATAGGTAACGAATAAGGAATAAGTAACGAATAGGTAACGAATAAGGAATAAGTAACGAATAGGAAACGAATAAGGAATAAGTAACGAATAAGGAATAAGTAACGAATAGGTAACGAATAAGGAATAAGTAACGAATAGGTAACGAATAAGGAATAAGTAACGAATAGCTAATGAATAGGGAAAAAGTAACGAATAAGTAACGAATAAGGAATAAGTAACGAATAGGTAACCAATAAGGAATAAGTAACGAATAGGTATCGAATATGGAAAAAGAATAATTAACGACTAAGGAATGAGAAATTAATAACCAACTAGACGACCCTCATTTAGAGCACTGTTTTACTTCAAATTCAGCATTTAACATTGTACGTGTTTTTTCGAGAGCAAAAATATCATCAAGATAACGGTAAATGTTTTTAAATTTATCAATTAAATTTACTTCAGACGGATCTTTTCTGAGATTGGCAATTAATGCTCTTATTACAGTTGCAGAAAAAGGCTTTATATGAGTTACAGAAAATAAATCTGCAATCGTGATTCTAACCCAACATCAAAATAAAACCTTGTAAATGACCGATCAATTACTGAACCACACTGTGATATGATTCGCCTACCAGGTGAAATTACATTCAAGTTCATTTAATCCAGCCTGTTTTATTTGTTTTAACTTCTCCGTTTCAAGACGGTGATTTTTTTTGGAGGAATATAAACTCTGACTACCTTAGTTTATTTAAGTAGATGGAAATGATCAATTTGATAAAGATAAGTGATTGTGTATTTAGTAAGTAATATCCCGAGGAAGGATTGCCTTGAAGTTACATCATGACCTTCCCTTTTCTTTATTTTGATTCTAATGCAAATGATTTGAGTCCAAAGTTTTCAGTTTTCAGTTTCAATAAGAAAACCCTCAGTATATTAGATATTGTTTTCATTTCTTGATTTTTTTCAAATATAAAAATTGACAAATTCATGTAGAAATATGCACAAAATAAGATTATAAATGATGAAAATATCTTGTAATTTAACTTGAACCTTTGTGCACAAATGGTTCAGACCAACCTATTCCCAGTACTGATTTCCCCCGTTACTTGTACTGATGCTCCCAATATTTGATGCAGTATATCCTTAAAAAATAAAGATTAAACCAGGAATATTTGCCAAATGTGTTAAAATATATACATGAGCATGTTCTATTAAAAATGAATGGTCAAAACTAAAGGAAAAATAGTCTTTCATTTTTTACTTAAATTCATAGTATCGCAAATGTTTTTACTTTACATGTTTGGCTTATCAAGTCATCAAATTATAAACGTCAGAATTATGACAAGAACTACATGTACAATTCAGAGTTGGAGAGGAGGGGAAGATCGAGGGATAAGCTGGTGGGTCAATTAATAATTCAATATATATATGAGTGTTCCAATTCAGGGTCAAATGTTAAAACCGAATGTTTATATGACTTAGCAAACGAATGTCCTGGCTATATGAAATAAAGTTTAGATCTGGAAAGTAAAATTAGTAACTACTATGTTCTCAGTCTTATCTAAATAGTAAAAAAAAATTGCCATTTCCTTAACTATTCGTCCAGCTTATTCAAGTCATGGTCAACAACTGGTTTGATTGGCAGTGTATTAAGACCGATATGCTCGTCCAAACATCATCAGCAAAATGTCTACTAAGAAAACGAGTTAATCAAATATGTCACTAGTTTATATATATATGAAATATTTTAGTCTAAGGTTCTTACTGATTCTTGAAGGACTTCAGCGGGAATGGGACCAAATACAGATGTTTTTTTTTTATTTTCGCTCTTTTTGTCTCCTTTGTAGGTCACTCATAAACTATTTAACAAGTCACATCAAACTGCATATTCTTTCATTTCTTTTTTATAGAAGAATCTTTATCCAACGTTATCAAATAACTAAGAAAAGTCACACAAAAAACACAAAAAAATCGAAGTAGCTAAATTTTAATTAAACTGCTGAGAGCCTGTGTCGCTCATCTGACTCAACTTGGGTTTTTGAAATCATAAAAAAAAGATAAAAATCATAACAGATACTTAAATAATGTTTGAGGCCAAATTTGGTTGATATTGGCCCTGTAATTTTATAATTAATCCCGGTGGCCATCCTCAACTGTAAATCAGCAACAAAGAAGCAACACTTCATCAGCACCTCACAAGGAACATTTATGACATGTTTGGTTTCATTCTATTGAGTGGTTCTCTAAAAGAAGACATTTGTATGTATTTCCCATAGGGTCCTATGTTAAACTAAGTCCCCTCTAGCGGCCATCTTGGATAAAGGATCAGCTACAAAGTAACAACACTTGGTCAGCACCTTGTAAGGAACATTCATGCTATGTTTGGTTTTATTCCATTCAGTGGTTATCTAAAAGAAGACATTTGTATGTATTTCCCATAGGGTCCTATGTTAAACTAAGTCCCTCGATGGCGGCCATCTTGGATGATGGATCGGCTACAAAGTAACAACACTTGGTCAGCACCTCACAAGGAACATTCATGCTATGTTTGGTTTCATTCCATTCAGTGGTTCTTTAAAAGAAGACATTTGTATGTATTTCCCATAGGGTCCTTTGTTAAACTAAGCTCCCCGCTGGCGGCCATCTTGGATGATGGATCGGATACAAAGTAACAACACTTGGTCAACACCTCATAAGGAACAGTCATACCATATTTGGTTCCATTCCATTCAGTGGTTCTCTAGAAGAAGTTCAAAATGTAAAAAGTTAACGACGACGACGACGACGAACGACGGACGACGGACGCCAAGTGATGAGAATAGCTCACCTGGCCCTTCGGGCCAGGTGAGCTAAAAAAGCAGTTACAAAAATGTATAAAACTAGAGGCTCTAAAGAGCCTGTGTCGCTCACCTTGGTCTATGTGCATATTAAACAAAGGACACAGATGGATTCATGACAAAATTGTGTTTTGGTGATGGTGATGTGTTTGTAGATCTTACTTTACTGAAACATTCTTGCTGCTTACAATTATCTCCATCTATAATGAACTTGGCCCAGTAGTTACAGTGGAAAATATTTTGTAAAAATTTACAAAAATTTACAAAATTTATGAAAATTGTTAAAAATTGACTATAAAGGGCAATAACTCCTTAAGGGGTCAACTGACCATTTTGGTCATGTTGACTTATTTGTAGGTCTTACTTTGCTGTACATTATTGCTGTTTACAGTTTATCTCTATCTATAATAATATTCAAGATGACCAAAAGCTGCAAAGTTTTCTTAAAATTACCAATTCAGGGGCAGCAACCCAACAACGGGTTGCCTGATTGGTCTGAAAGTTTCAGGGCGGATAGATTTTGACCTAATGAACAATTTTATCCGGTCAGATTTGCTTTAAATGCTTTGGTTTTAGAGATATGAGCCAAAAACTGCATTTTACCCTATGTACTATTTTTAGCCATGTCGGCCATCTTGGTTCGCGAGCGGGGTCATCAGACACATTTTTTAAACTAGATACCCAAATGATGATTGTAGACAAGTTTGGTTAAATTTGTCTTAGTAATTTCAGAGGAGAAGATTTTTGTAAACGATTACAAAAATTTACGAAAAATTGTTAAAAATTGATTATAAAGGGCAATAACTCTTTAAAGGGTCAACTGACCATTTTGGTCATGATGACTTATTTGTAGATCTTACTTTGCTGAACATTATTGCTGTTTACAGTTTATCTCTATCTATTATAATATTCAAGATAATAAACAAAAACGGCAAAATTTCCTTAAAATTACTTGTTCAGGGGCAGCAACCCAACAATGGGTTGCCCAATTCATCTGAAAATTTCAGGGCAGATAGATCTTGACCTGATAAACAATTTTACCCCCATGTCAGATTTGCTCTAAATGCTTTGGTTTCAGCGATATAAGCCAACATCTACATTTTACCCCTATGTTCTATTTTTAGCCATGGCGGCCATCTTGGTTGGTTGGCCGGGTCAACGGACCCATTTTTTTAAATTAGATACCCCAATGATGATATAGGCCAAGTTTGGTTAAATTTGGCCCAATAGTTTCAGAGGAGAAGATTTTTGTAAAAGTTAACGACGACGGACGACGACGACGACGGACGACGACGACGACGGACGACGGACGCCAAGTGATGAGAAAATCTCACTTGGCCCTTTAGCCAGATGAGCTAAAAAAGCAGTTATGTACATTTCTATTAGTTGATGCACAGTTTTCCATTTTAGGCGGAATTTTGACGAATTTTCATAAAACGTTTGTTTCTCGTTATTAAATAAAGTTATACTTTCTTATTAAATAACTCTCTCCATTACTTTATACCACCCAGCTTGTAACATATATCGGACATAAATCGGAAAGTAGATGCTGAATCCACCTTTTTTTTCTAATAACATTTGCAATAATACAATTATAACAAAAAATACATTCTTCAAGTGATTTATTAAAAAAATATTGAATTAAAGCATTGATAGAGTTTTTGAATAGCATTAACAATTTAATTCAATAATATAGAAAACGTATCATAGATATCGTTTCATGTCTGTGGGAGAAATATGGAAGAGAACAGTTTTTCATTTCTAATTTGGAAATAACACAAAATATATGTGCATGTTAGAAGATAACATTTCTCGTCTTCATTACACACGGTATCATCAATCGAATTATCATTTATACAGATTTGTAGTAGTGGAATATATACAAGTACCTCTATTTGATAAATGAGCATTTTCATGTTTTTTTCACTAAGTTTTTGTAATTTAAAACATCGTCATATAATTATTTTATATTCAGATCCATGAAATCCAATACATTTTGTTATATTAAAAGTGTAAAATTAAATAAAACAAAAATTGTTGACGTACAATAAAGTGCTATATAGAATTGCCACGTGTTCAACACTAAAATCTTGTTTGCGTATGTCAATCAACAATTCTATAACTTGGGTGGGAGTGATTGACCAAAAATAGATATATGGGAGGTGTAAGCAATCCATATTACGTTTTAACAGGCTAAGCGATAAACTTTGTCCATCAATCACTTACTCATTTAAGATAATAATTTATTTGTGCATAGACGATAAATTAGAATTGATGAAGCAATAAAAATAGCGGTTAACCGATAAAAATAGCGATTAACCGATAAAATTAGCGGTTAACCGGTAAAACTAGCGGTTAACCGGCATATTTATAGCGGTTAACCGACATAAAAGTAGCGGTTAACCGATCAAAATAGCGGTTAACCGATAAAAGTAGCGGTTAATCGATAAAAATACCTTTTGAACCGAATGGTACACCATAAAAATGTTTCTGTTGCAATTAGTTTGAGGTTGAGCCGCTTTTTACCTCAGATTCCCTGGACTAAAAATAAGTCATTTGAATAAACCTGTTTTCAAATTTTTTTGAGGTTTTTGATTTGTATCAGTTAATATGTACTTATCTCTGGGAACAGTATATCTATGTTTATGTTTATCTTTAATTTGTGTGTACTACAGACAGAAGCATACTTCACATCTTTACATGTTTTTATGAACGTGACATTTCAACGGGAAATGGCTCTGCACAATCACGACAGCGACGGACTGTGTGGTATACTTGATATAGCGTTAATTAGTTAAATCACGACGTGTGCATTGTATACACCTTAAACAAAATAGCTGTTTCGGCTATTTAAACATATACTAAAAGTATAGTAATGAACATTTGCCAGCACTATTCACATACATCAATCAAAGTTAAACTATATACCATTTGTTGTCAGAACATTATAATACAAACATATGCATATACACGAAACTGTAATTATTGTTTTCTCCGATGTTAGCAAACGGGGTTACTTCCTGTTCATTGCCGTAAGGTCTGCTAAATGTGTGAAGTAAATTTAGCGGTTTAAGGGATTTTGTGTTGATTACATATTTTGAAAGTGTTTGTAAAATTATTCACAATTATTTTTTTTTATCTTGTACTTGAAATATTGTAAAGACATGTATCCCTTGAAGAAACCCGTGTTAACCTTATTTAGATTTGTTGTTATTTTGGTTGCTGACTTATGTATGATACCCTACATCTCTAATTTACATAAATGTATTTGGCAACGCTTAAGATATTTTTACATACATGTATACTTGCTTTTAAAACGGACCTTTACCGACGCTTATGTGTATAAAAAAAACCCTCCTCGAAAAAATTTACCGGTATCAAACGTATGCAGTCTTATTATTTTCCCCTTAGGAAGTTGACCTTAGAAGTAGACCATTTGTCATCAGAACTTCACTGTACCTAGTACGTATTTAAACGTCTTAAAAGGCTATTTTATTTTTTTGCTTTCCCGTGCAAAAAAAAAACGTCTTAATTATTCGGATTGCACTGTACCGTGATGGACGTTGGCGTGATAAGAAATTCGAGTTATGTTTACATCAACCCACCTCTCCGCAAGACCCGATGTAAATGAACATTAAAATCAATCGAAACTTGATAAGACATTTGAATTATATCAGTTGATAGATACTCATCTTTATTTTTTGTTAACTACAGACAGAAGCATACACAATCCTTCCTATATATGTTTGTTTTTATGAACATTTGTACATGGCTATGCAGAATCACGACAGTGTGTTTCTTTATATAGCGTGACTTAGTTAATTCACCACATGTGCATTTTATACATAACACACTAGATAATGCTTCGGCTATTTATAGATAAGCGTGTAAAATTATTATCCTGTATATATCTAGTCTCACTATTCTTAATATATATCACCTTTGATAAGTGTTTAGTATGACGATAAATTTTCACTTTTGTTCTCGTACTAGGAACAACAAAATTATTTATTTTACAAAAATTATTTCCGTACTCCATGCATACCTTACAACAAAAATATTTTTATTAACCTGTGTACGTTATTTTATTTAGCGGCGTTTTGTCCAAGGTTATGGTTGTCTTTCTGATATTGTTTTAAATCTAACCCCCTTGTTTTATTAATTTTGTATTTACATTGTGTCATAGATCAAATTTATTCGTTCAGTGTATGTTCACTTGTTTTTGTTAATATGTCTTTTGATTGAGTTAAACCATTCCAATTGATATTTTATAGTGTGTCTTTTTATGTTGTGATGTAACACTATTGTTTCAGGTAGGGTTAAGGTTGGCGCCTATTAAAACGGTTAAACCCGCTGCATTTGTTTGCACTTTTCCTAAGTCAGGAACCTGATGTTCAGTGGTTGTCGTTTGTTGATGTGGTTCATAAGAGTTTCTCGTTTCTCCTTTTTTTATATAGATTAGACCGTTTGTTTTCATGTTTGAATGGTTTACACTAGTAACTTTTGGGGCCCTTTACAGCTTGCTGTTCGGTGTGAGCTGTGTTGAAGGCCGTACTTTGACCTATAATGGTTTACTTTTACAAATTATGACTTGGATGGAAAGTTGTCTCATTGGCACTCATACCACATCTTCTTATATCTATATAAGGTAAGCATGAGTGATAACTAATACACAAAACGAATTATGTATACGAAAGTTAAAATACTATTTATATATGCAAACACAACTGAATAATAAAGACAGAACAAAACTCAATTAATTTGAATCAATTTTGTGTTTGACAGTGTGGCATTAAAATATTGAATCAATATGATTGAACACTTCGCTGTAATTTTCATAACCTACTATCATGATTTTTTTCCGATTTCACTTACGGATACGCTCGCATATAATAGATGTACCTCGATATTACCCAATCAGACGACAAGAAAGCCTTTACTTCCTACAGGACAAGCTATATATTTTTTTTTAATATTTACCAATGAGAATCCATTAACATATTTGTCCCATCGTGACGTGAAGCGTATGACTAATTATACCAGGTCTCAAGTGACCCGGTAATTAATTAAGTGGTAAACAAAAGGGCCTGAAATGGTGTAATTTTTAATCATTACCATTGTCCCATAGTAGTTGTTTATAAAGTTGAATTCTTAAACTCGTCATTTTTACGTCATGCCGGATAACAAATTGGATCTCGTTATTTCAGTAGTATAAATAGGTGTAGTGCAGTGGGAAAGTTGTAAGTAAGGCCACACATTTTATTCATTAGCATAGATATCCCTTATATTATGCAAGGCATTTGTTTTTTTATACCATCGCATTGTTCAATAAAACACGTTTTTATCCAATTTCTTAATGAACATTTGTTCTGAATAGTATGTATATCAGTAAGTAAGTAGTGATTTTATTTTAAATGGTTAACGTAAAAACGATACTCCCTGAGACCCTCTAACAAATTATAATTATGTGATACATTTATTTAGAAATACACATGCACATATAAATTACCATTATACTCGAGATTCAGTTTAAAGTTTAGAAATTAACATGATTAAAACCAAAGCGTTTAAACCCTAAACATTCTCTCTTAAACAATGTTAAAAACAACCTGGCTTTTACATAAGAAACGTTCCGTTGAAAACTAGACTACGAGCATTGCCGAAATAAATATACAAAATTTCCATAAAAGCGATAAATGTTAAAATTACACTAGATTAGTTCTCAAAATATTACGAGGAATATACCATTAACATAGAATCGGCTTCTAGTCATAAATAATGATTAGGAGTTTTAAATGGGCGTATCCAACCAGGATTTGTAAGCTGCATTTTGATTAGTTAAACATGTCACCTGGTTGTGAATATAAACATAACATGGGATGTATGTATAATTCATTAGGCGATCCTTGTATCCGCAAAATGAAAAGTGCTCGAAATTATAAAACCATGTCTGACACTAAAACGTAAGTTAGTTATACCATTTGTTTTGCTAATAAAACTTTTCAATAATATTTTTACATTTAAATGTTCCATATTCAAAGGTATTTATATATATTGTTACATCTGGTGATCCGTTTATTTGGCAATCGCCATGGTAGTCAGCAGTGTTTAGGAACATCTATTTTTTTCTACCTGCTAGACAAATGCATTTTGTTAAAACATACTTTTTAGCTCACCTGGCCCGAAGGGCCAAGTGAGCTTTTCTCATCACTTGGCGTCCGTCGTCCGTCGTCCTTCGTCGTCCGTCGTCGTCCGTCGTCGGCGTTAACTTTTTACATTTTGAACTTCTTTTAGAGAACCACTAAATGGAATGAAACCAAACATGGCATGAATGTTTCTAATGAGGTGCTGACCGAGTGTTGTTACTTTGAAGCCGATCCATAATCCAAGATGGCCGCCTGCAGGGGACTTAGTTTAACATAGGACCCTATAGGAAATACATACAAATGTCTTCTTTTAGATAACCACTGAATGCAATGAAACCAAACATGGCATGAATGTTCCTTATGAGGTGCTGACCAAGTGTTGTTACTTTGAAGCTGATCCATAATCCAAGACGGCCGCCAGCAGGGGACTAAGTTTAACATTGGACCCTATGGACAATACATACAAATGTCTTCTCTTAGAGAACCACATACTGAATGGATTGAAACCAAACATGGCATGAATGTTCCTTATGAGGTGCTGACTAAGTTTTGTTACTTTGAAGCTGATCTTTCATCCATGATGGCCGCCAATGGGGGGACTTCCTTTAACATTAGACCCTATGGGATACATACAAATGCTTCTTCTAGAGGTGCACTGAATGGAATGAAACCAAAACATGGCATAAATGTTTCTTATGAGGTGCTGATTAAGTGTTGCTACTTTGTTGCCGATTTACTGTTCAAGATGGCCACCAGGATTTTTTATTAAATTACAGGACCAATATTAAACCAAATTTGGCCTCACTCATTATTAGGGTATCTGTTATGATTGTAATATATTTTTACATGATTTCCAAAACCAAAGTAGAATCAGGTGAGCGACACAGGCTCTTGAGAGCCTCTAGTTCACTTTTTTGGTCTTTTTGAAAATGTTGTTTGTGCTGTATTTAGACCCCTCTACAAAGAAATTTGTTTTGCATGTACACGTATAAAAATTGCAGTTTTTATCCAACGCAATCATAGGTTTGAACGTTGTTTTCAATTTAGACTTGTATATATATATATATATCCTAAATTGAGGTAAATTGTATGGCTTTCCAAATACCGTTTCGATTCCTAACATCACTGAAGAGACAATAATTGTCGAAATCCGGATATGGTGTACGAAAACCTTTGCACCTTTTGTTTGCGGTATACCATCTTTTCCGGAAGTTTATTGTTTTATGTTTAGTATTAAATTTATAATTAAGATCTATTTATTAAATCGGTGATCCGTTTATTTGGCAATCGCCAATGGCAGTCAGCAGGGTTTAAGAACATTTGTTGTTCGACCTGTTAGTCAAATGCGCTTTGTTAAAATATACTTCTTCACTTTTTTGGTCTTTTGGAAAATGTTGTTTGTGCTGTATTTAGACCCCACTAACAAGAAATTTGTTTTGCATGCACACGTATAAAAATTGTGGTTTTTATCCAACGCAATCATAGGTTTGAAGGTTGTTTTCAATTTAGACTTGTATATATATATATACCATCCAAAATTTGACAACTTATCTCACCTAATCAGCGAAAATTGGAAAGAAATCGAAAAACATCCTTAAATATCCAAGATCTTTCCCGAGCCACCTGTACTGGCTTTCCGTAGGCCCAAAAGCCTTAAAGACTTGCTGGTGAGAGCTGATTTATCCTCTCAAGCAGGCTCTTCGTCTGTGGGCTCTTGCAAAGGTTGCGGAAACAAACGATGTCTGACTTGCAAACAAATACTGGTTATCCAGACTTTTAACAGTCACTTCACTGGTACAGAATACACCATATTTTGCAATGTTAATTGCAAGACTACAAATGTTGTGTATCTCCTACAGTGTAAATGTGGTAAACAGTATGTTGGCGAGTCAGAACAGCCGTTTCACAAACGAATGAACGGTCATCGTAGCGACTACCAATGCAAGCCAGACCTCCTTCTCAGTCGACATTTGAGATCCCCTGGCCACATTAAGGCAGATCTCAATCGACTGACCATTACAATCATTGACCACAACTCTGCTTGGTCTAGGGAGGATAGACTCACTCGGGAACGATTTTGGATAAGAAAATTAACAACTTTGGCACCAAATGGGATAAATGAAAAGATGTAGTTCGACTCCATGCAGTGCTTCACATTTGGGTTATATTACTTATAATTACAGTCTCTGTTTCTATTTCTTTACCTTACTCATCTCTAAAATAAATCTGTTGAATATACCAATTTAAATTGCTTAATTTTTGAGGGATGTAAAAGTACCAAGCCACGTTCAACTAGTTAACCTTAGTCAAAATTTATTATTATATTTTAACGACCGTTTGTTTGCGATGTTTAAATACACAGACTCTGTTGTAACTACTCTATCGTTGTCAAATTTGAAATATTTACAAATTTAGATCTTCAGTGCTGTTTATTTGGAATTCTTATTGACGCAATCGTTCTTGTAACATCATAACTGTCGTCACCGTTAAAGCTTTAGAATTGTGCTAGTTCATATCGCACATTATTATTTTTATTTAAAGCATATATTTAAACTCTTTGTTGTAATTAGTCATTTAACCTATGTCGTGTTTAACACATATTTAGAATTGTGCAAGCGTCTTACCTGATTTTTGGTTTGACTTTTTTATTGTATAAATTTCAAGATTGTTATAGTTTAATCTAAGTAGACTGATATATGATTCATTCAGCATCACAATCATATTTACTGATGAAGGATATCTGTTATCCGAAATATTTATAAATAATTACATTTATAGTTCCTTTTATGTTATTGGTGTTGTTGTGTACACTTTTTAGGCGTTTATATTTATATATATTTATATATATATATATAATTCATCTAAATAAATAACAGCCCAACAATGTTAGATCTGTAAATTTGCGAAAGCAAATTTTATGTTCTTCCGCAAATTTACAGATCTAACATTGTTGGGCTGTTATTTAGACGAATTATTATACAGAATGTGTATTCAGCATTGTATCACCATCACTGGTGATCCGATGGATAAAATCTGTCGTAGAGTTGTCACTGATTCAGACGTACTAATATATATATAGACTTGCTTATTATATATTATATTTTTTAGTGTATTGTATCATGTTGAGCAAGCGGTTATGTGGTTATTTCTTTTTGCATAACAGTTCATTTTGGGGTCCCCTTTGCGGTCAGCGTTTAAACTATGTCGATTTCTTGAAAAAAAAATAGAGACAATGATTTAAATTTAACAACTTAAGTTTCAAGTGTTAGGTGTCAGGATAAAAACAATATATATATGTACATTGTCGGAAAATATCAAATGTATTTGTACTCGCTACGAAACAGGAAAAAAGCTCGGAGAGCCTTGCTTTTCGTTCTGTTTCTAAAGCTCATACAAATAAATTTTATATTTTCCGACAGTGTACCTTTATTGAATATTTATATATATAAAAAGTAAAATATCGAAAATACTAAACTCCAAGGAAAATACTAAAAGGCAAAATCAAAAACTCAAACACATCAAGCACATTATATATATATATAATACAAACCATAATACAAGTTTCCATACGTTTCTGCCTTCTTCATTGGAATTAAATTACAACATTTAAAAAAGAATTACATCGCTTGAATATATTACTTTACAATAACTTCTATAACGATTATTTGCCGATTTTTTTTTTCCTTTTTCAAAATGTTTTATTTATATTAATAAATGTTAAATTGAGTCGTGTACATATTCGTATATTCATAAAATCACAAAAATCAGGTTTGTAACAAATAAAATATTAGCATCATTGTTCTAACGTTTTCATTCTCCACGGGTTCTTCGTGATATACGGAAGCCGATAAGGGTCATTCTAAAAAATGATTTATGTTGTAATTACGACATCGATATGTCGTAATTATGACGAACTTATGTCGTAATTATGACGAACTTATGTCGTTATAACGACATCGTTATGTCGTAATAACTACATATTATGTCGTAAATGTTATGTCGTAATTACGAGATAGTTTTTTCGTTATCGCGTGCGAGTTACGACGTTGGCACGTGTATATTGACTTCCAGAAATGCCAACCAGTACAAGTTGTTGCAATGAATAATTATTGGCACACCTCCATTTAATAATAATAATAATATATAAAGGCAGCAATAGTATACTGCTGTTCAATAGTAGTAATACTAATAATAATAATTATTAATATTATTTTTTTAAATCTTTTTTTAGCTTGTGCATCACATTCTGTGTACTGTCTGCCATTTCCGGAAGTCAATATGCACGTGACAACGTCATATCGTACGCGGTTACGATAAAACTATCTCGTAATTACGACATAGCGATGTCGTTAATACGACATAGCGATGCCGTTAATACGACATAGCGATGTCGTAATAACGACATAAGGTTGTTGTAATTACGACATAACGATGTCGTTATTTCAACATTAAGATGTCGTATTTACGACATAGCTATGTCGTTATTACGAAATAGCGATGTCGTAAATGTCGTAATAACGATAGAATTTTTTTTCTCGAATGACCCTTATCGGCTTCCGTAGTGATATGTGTAACTAGGTAACATTACCACGGGGTTAGTGTGACGTTGTGTTATTGTGCATAAATTGATATACGTCCTTTACGCGTTTAGCTTTGCTTTGAATGTATTAATTAAGCGCTTCTCCAGTACTTTTCTGTATTTATTATCAGCGCGACGAAATATATATATTGCTCACGTGTTTTAGTTTAATTTGTTTTGTTTCAATGCTGAGAAAATTATATCCGTTTGGAATCTTGTTGACTTATTATTTTTTGTTTATCATAAACATCCACTAGATTTATAGATATAAATTAATTTACCAGTATACCCGAAACAACCAATTGTTGAAATTGACTGTTGGCCAATCTATTAACAGAACATAACCTTGGTTAGACTCACTTTCAAAGTCGTTGTAAAGATTATATGATATAAATTGGAAATGTCATACAATCAGTTTTCTATAAATATTATATAAATAACACATAGCTGAGAGGATGATAGAGCAGATTGTTACCCCGAGAAAACATTGTCAACTGAGGCAAAGCCAAGGTTGACAATGTCTTTTCGAGGGGTAACAATCTGCTCTATCACCCTCTCAGATGTGTGTTATTTAATTTATTATACTGGATGTTCTGTTATTACTGTCTTTTGAGTTTCAAATTAAAAGAAATACATTATGACGTCTTGTACATAACAACCATCCGTCTTCAATAAAGCGCACGTTTGATCAAGCGTCTCCGTATAGGGTAATAGAGTACATTGTCTCCCTCGTATCAAACCAATCAAAATCTGGCATTTTTACATGAATTATAATAAAAAGCATTTGTATACTTTAATAAATTGTTCGGTCAATGTTTCATTGTTCACACAATTTGCCCATATTTATAAATATAACGTCTTCATTAGCCCAATAATTTAACAACTGTTGTTTTGCCATTGCAAAATAATATAATTCCATAGATTATAATAAAATTGAGAATGGAAATGGGGAATGTGTCAAAGAGACAACAACCCGACCAAAGAGCAGAAAAAAACACATGGCCACCAATGTATGGACAATTTATTCAAGCGTCGGCTTTAACTTGGGATGTTACAGTATATCATACACCTTACACTTTTTTTAAACATTCTTTAGTTGTAAAAACTCAAGGAAAGCTACTATTTAAATCATGTATATTTGTTTACGTGTTTAGATTAATGTGAAAAGATCAATTTAAATAGTAATACTCTATTTGATTAAGTTCATCTTATTACAGAAACACAGATTTGACCTTGGTATTAATTGGTTTTCAAGGAAGTGGAAAAAGTGCGACCGGTAATACCATTTTGAAGAGTAAGAGCTTCCGATCTGGCATGGGCACAGTTGGTACAACAAATCAGGTTAAAATTGAAGAATGTGAACGTAATTCTCATAGTGAAAATGTAGCAGTAGTAGTCGTTGATACACCACCTCTGTCGTCAACTGGAACACTTACTGCTATCAAAAACGAGTTGTCGCAGCAACAACTAGCTACAGCAGTGTATGCAATTGTAATTGCAGTTGGCCGATTTACTCAGGCGGAAAAAAACGTCGTTGGTGAAATACTTTCTAGTTGTCATAGTTTTATGAAAGATAGAACGCTATTGATATTTACTCGAAAGAATGATCTTGACGGATTCGAATGTGCTGGAAACAAACTTACAAAATGGTTGGAGACCACGCCAACAATTCGGAAATGGATACAAACATACAAACTCCCCTACTTTGCAATAGAGAACTCATCCAGCGAATATGAAAACACAGATGACATATTGAATACTGCACTTCGCTTGAATCATCACGAAAAAAAACCAAATGTAAGTGCGCTCAAACCTCCACAACTTAACGATAATGAAAACCAATTTGACTGGTTTTTCTTTATATTTTTGGGGGGAATGATAACGCAATTATATCGTAACGTTTTCGGCTAAAAACGAACCTAACAATTAATATTTGTATCTGACATATGAGTTGATTCATTCAAATACTACACGTACTTGATTTATTTTTGCAAAACACTGAACAAAGAAGATTGATTGTTTATGTATGTGAGTAGTTAACATTAAATCATGATTCCCGCATAGCAACAACAATAACTTTCAACAGTATTGTGAATGAATTTATCGCATAATAATGACCCTGTTACATGTGTTTTAAATGTGTATATAGTATTTACCAAAGCATTTATACCAGTGTTTTTTCTTCTTCCAGTGTTTAAAGCAATGTCTTTATATTTGTTGCTGTGGATGTTTGTGAACATTATTGGAACAGCGGTGCCGTTCCTGTATTTATGCCTTAATGGGTACTGCTTAAAGCAGAATATCAGAAGGAAAGGCGTCGATTTTCTTAAATCTTATTGTGTGACATAACATTTAATAAAATACTGATTTCATTTTGTTCTCTAAATAAAATTATATTTAGTTTTGATTCATGTTACAAACTGTACCAATTCAATTCCAAAAATATACTACAATGATGTAGAACAAACTAGAATCAATGAAAACACTCCTTTAAATGTGAATTATTTTTGAAATATTTTGGTCACAACAAGCGCTTCAAAATGTCAAGAGTATTGAACTATTTTTTGGTCATAGGCAATCGTCATGTATTTTTCTTAATATGCAAGAATCATATAACAATGATAAGGTGTTCGACAATCCATCACTTGAGCATGCTTAGTTTCCTATTGTATTAGTCCTATGATAAATCTACTAATGTTGTTTTTTATCAAGCATTATTTAAAGTTGCATTAGCTGTCAAATTCATGTTCGATGATTTGACTCAAATTCTCATATTTGATATATGACATACTTCAACGTATATCTAAATAACATAAGTCTAAAATAAACAATTAACAATGTATGGACTCGAAAAAAATTAATCGGTATGTATTGTAGTCTAGACGCCATCTTCTTTATAATGGAGATGACCTCCAAAGACTGCCGACGGTTTTATAACCCGATCTAAACATAAATATAAATATAGATAGATAGCGAGCACTTGCGATTTTATTTTTCTAGATCTGTTTGATTTCATGTGGAATGTTAAAAAAAATATGTCAATGGTCGTTTTTACCTGTATAAGAATGATTTTTTTTTGTGGATCGAATCAGTCATCAAAATGGTTCACCCTTGTTTCAAATTCAATGTTGACATTCTTTTCCTTTTAATAGCTGAGCTCGCCTAGTACGTGCGTAATCCATTTCCGGCTAAGGGGTTTGATTGAAGGTCAATAATTGACTTGCAAGTCAATAAAACATCAATGATGTTTCAGATCTGATTTTGACAAATTGGGCCAATCTGACTGCTTATAACGAAATATTAATCCAAAATGTCGCTTGTATTAATACTAGAAAACAAAATTTAATCATTGCTAATATCCTTAATTTCAAACTTCATATACCCAAGCTATTTCGACATAAATCATTTGTAATAAAAATCTTGACGTTCCCTTAAATCTGTCAAATTGTACAGAAAGTCTCCACATAGGATTTTTCATTACAACTTTGCAGAGATTATTTATGACGATTATATTTGCTTCCTGTTGGTTTTGCACAACAAGATTAAACTCTTCCTGACCAACCTAAACTTAAAACCCTTTGCTTTCTTCCCGTAAATTCTCCAAGCACATAGTTATCAACTTACTTTTTTAAGGTGGTCTGGAATCAGACCCAATTGTATGAAGGAGCGATATGGATTCTTTAAAATGGAAACAAAGGAGCTGGCAAATGAAACACGCCTTTATTTTCCACTTTGGTGTTACTTATGTTCATTTCTGTTGCTGTTGCATCAATACTATAATCTGTGAAGTTATTTACGTTGACTGGTTTTATAAAACTTTTTTCTTGAGAAATGTTCGTAATTTGTAATTGTATGAAATCTTTAAATTACATATAATTAAAATTCAGGGACACAAATTTTGATATTAACAGGTATTGTTTAATATAAACTGGTTAGAACACATCTATTTCACATTAAACTTTACATGCTTTAAAAGGACAGCAACCAAGGTTGTCCGGTTTAGAACCAATAATGTTAAAGACATCATGAGAAACGAAAATTCTACACAAGAAAAACAAGTGGCGTGAGAAGAACAAAACCAAAGAGTAGGTCTGGTGTTAAAAGACCTTTACAAAAATACAATGTTTATGGAACTTTTTCATAACACAAGGGAGATAAATACCCACTTCCGGTGAACTATAAATCTCTGATGTCAAATAATACCTTATTCTTAGCTGATTCTAAAAGTAATTGGTATGTATATATTTTAGCTTGAGTTAAGGGAGACAGATTGATATTTCCTTTTTACAAAACTTCACTTTTTGTTTTATATGATAGGTTACTTCACATTGTTTCAAAATTTATAGTTCTAGGTACTCATACATGAAATAAGTGCAAACTATGGTTATGCCCGGTTAAACTTTTTAAATGTTATTTTCTGCAACCTAATGCAAAAAAAGCCTATGACTTTACCATGTACAATAAGAAATATAGCAATGGTTAAAATCTAGTAAGTCGAATTAGTGTTTGACCTTGACCTTAATTTCAAGGTCTTCAAGCAAGAATTCAAATAAAAAAAACTTCGTCTCTACCATATATGGTTAAGGAGTTATATCACCATACAGCTAATTTAAGACGGGAGAATAATGAACAAATACCTGTTTATACATTTCGTGCTTCTGAAGTGCTTTTCTGGATTTACCTTCATTAGGAACTCTCAAAGCCGAATGTTTGAAAGCCAAGAATACACAAAAACCGAAACAGTTGAAGAGCTTTATGAAAGAAAATTAACTAACAAAAGCCAAATCAATCTAAGGTCAATTTTGTTCGAGACAATTCAATTAAATGTCAAAATACCTTTTCAAACAAAAATATACACTACGACTTGTCACAACTAACAATTTAGAAAAAACTTATTTATCTTTATCTTATACGGTTCTGATGAGTGGTAATAATAAGCAAAAGTCAACGTTTAAATCATGATCATGACCTTTGAGCTTGACCTTATTTTCTTTTTGGTTGGCCAAGAACATAAAATCAAAATATCCTAGGTATCTATTACGGTTTACAAGTAACACTTACACTTCACTTATGTCTAATATATAAAGGAAAATTACTTTCATTTTGAGTCATCGAGCATTATTTGCATCATTCTGTGGATGAGACAAGCAATTTGGAAAACAAATTTAAACGGTTTCTTAAAATGCTGCGAACTAGTATAGTGATAGCAAGAAAGAAAGGTGTTTGGAGAGTTAACACAAAGAAAAATGTTCGGTTAAACGGTTACAGTTTCAAAAGCGAAGAAGCTGTTCGATATCATAATACAGCAAATTCTAAACGACATCTTTCGAAACCAATACCCGAAAGAAATGAATGTGACGGGGAAAAACATTAAATTTTGTTCAGAAACATTAATGGGTTTCCATACAAATCAAATAAAAAAAAACAAGAAAAAAAAACAAAAATTGACGAAAAGTAATAGCTCTTATGGTTATCTACACTGATTCCAAAAAAATAATACTTTATGCAGGTTTTATCATAAAATAAGAGTGATAATAAGTAGCTTCTGGTTTAATCAGAGTCATTTCAGTAGTCCAATAATAGCGAACACAACAGTAAATTCAAAAATATTTGGTCTGGATGTACTTTTCATAAAAAGGGAAATAAGTTGTTACTTTGGTCTTTGGTTAAAATGACACTTCGGTTTCATATGATATGTTACCTTAAACTGGTTTAAAAACAGATAGTTTTAGGTACTTTAGATGAGATTTGTGCTACAAATTGCTACTTCCAGTTTACACAAGATGTCTTCCGGCAGACATTTTCAATTTCATATGTCTTCCAAGATAATGCTAAATATCACATGGCTTCATCATGTATACATATAAAATGAAACCAAAGGTCAAAATCTAGAACTTCAAATTAAAGTTTGACTTGAACCTCAATTTCAAGGTCATAAAGGAAGTACCTCAAATCAAAATACCCCACTGTATCTTGTAAATGAATTATATCACAATACATCTTATTATTGAATTTCAATGGGAGAAAACTCCTACTAAATGGCATAAGCAAGAAAATGAAGTAATGAAAGAGGAAACATAATGATCGAAACAAAATCAAAAATTCTTTCCACAAAAAGGCAAAACTACCTTATTGACTGTTTGATTGGTGTTTTTACGCCTTTTTCTGCATTGTAGGCGTTCAATTTTTTATTGATGGAATAAGACGAAATGCCCGGAGATAACAACAGACCTTCGACAGAAAAACTTGCAATCCTAGCCAAATCAGTTTGATTCTACCCCAACCTATATAGACTAAATACAATTGTGACTGTTTTGAGCAGCCATTTTTGGTTTCTATTCTCTCAAAAGTTTTACCCTCTTCATTTAAGCCTCGAGCATAGTAATACCTGAATACAGTAATTCCAGAAATATTTTTTGTTCGCCTGCAAATATTATATAAATTAAGATTTCAACACCAACAAATTCTTTCATAAAGATGGAAACATTAAGGTTAAGTAAAGTCATATTAAAAATCAAAAATAATAAGTCGACTTCGTTAATCTTGTTGATGTATGAATTATATTTCTGATTTATACCATGTTTCCTGAATCTTCTTGGTTGAGCTTAAAAACACTCGGAACGCATTAAATTTGGTTCTTTAAAGTTGGATTCGCTTACAAGAAAGGTGGAGCATACTCAGTGATATTTATCTTGGCAATAAACCAATATATAATCACGAGTCTATCGATATTTGTACTTTGTACCTTATATTTATTGGCTCCGTTGCATTATATATATATATATATATATATATATATATATGTAATTTACCCCCTATTCCGTTTAAATCTGTGTGATCTATAGAGGATTTATCTTATATACTATAACTTTAATATTTGGTTGAATACATTTATTAATAGATTTATGAGATAATATAATTTGTACCATGGCTTACTGATTTATATCTCTTTGAATAGATGTTGAAAGAATTTTCAGCAGGAATAAATCTCATAAATCACATTGTGCATGTCTAAGTTATGAGATAAAGATTAATGCAGTAATTTAAATGAGAAGCACTCTTTTAATCTTGATTACGGGGTAATTGCTTCGATCTTAATTTGTTTAATTTTAAGATATGTTAGTGTCAAACTTAACAATAACCACGAAGGTGACCAATTAACCATATTTGTTATTATTGTCGTCAGTGGTGCTAACAATAATTGTATTATAAATAAATTTAATCGTAACCAGATATGATTGCTATCAAGGTATTTACACTTATGGCCCTATATATTATCCATATTATGTTTTGGAAACCCACATAAGGTTATTTCTTTTAAGGTGTACAGATTGAAATTTCAGTCTGAAAAACCACGTTTTTTCATCTGTTGAAATTGGTGTTTGATGTATCTTTCTGTGACATAGAACTCCTGGATAGGTATTTTGTGACTACTGTAATATGTTAGTTGTTTAATTTAATAGTACGTCATGTCTTTTCAACTAATTTTACAGTCGGTTCTAAGTTTGTGTTGTTAAACAATTGTCCCAGGTTGGAAAGGTTGAAAACACACAAGCATTTTTACTGCACTACTATATCATGTGTGCTATGGTTGTATACCGGTAGTCTGTGATCCACTGATTGTCTTTGATGGTTGTGTGTGGAAAATATTGTAATTAGTTTTACGAATTGTTTGACAGATACATTGTACGATCTGTTAGTGTATACACTCACAAGAAACGTGTTTTATGTCTAAGTTCTACCGATTGTGTAAATATAGCTGTTCAGCTGTTATGTGGTGTTCATGCAACATTAAGTAAACTTCATTGTTTGTATCATGGCGACCAGTTTGTTCTTGTTGATGAAGTCGAAGTACCCGGAGAGAAACTTCGACCTTCGGTAGGAAAACTAGCAAACGTTGTCAATTAAGATTGGAGTCGAACACATCTCGAACGGGCTTTGAATTCTATATGATATATATTTCAGTAGACACTCATCCTGTTAATTAACCCTGTATCACTCTAGTATCACTCCAATCTAAGGTCAAGGGGTGATGCATTCAAGTGAATGTATGTTTACCTTAATCTGTAGATTGTTAGTTATTTAAAGATATTTGAACATCGGTTATCTATGTTGACTCTGATATAATCAAACTCTGGTTTCTTTTTTTTTGTTGATTTTTTTACATTTTGTTTTATTTCGCAGCCTTTAACAGCAATATAATGTGAAGATAATGAAAACAAACATAGCGACCTTTGAGAAAACTGACGTCACTCCAAGCTTCAGATCCTAAAACAGACTCATCCCCGAGTCAACGGACATAGAGTTCTAAATGTCCACGGGAGAGAGGGTCAAAATGAAATTTCCAAATGTCAAAATACAACATGTATAAATAGATTTAAGCTGTATATTTACAATACAGCTGGGTGCAGACCAAGCATAACATAAAGTAAACGCACGTTAACGCCGCGTACGCATATTTCATTTGTTAACTCCCATTTTCGCGTTTACCAGTAAACGCGCATTTACTACAATTGCGTTAACGCGGTCAAAATGGAAATGCCTAACGTCTACTTGAGTAAACGCGCATTCACTCTGTGTCCGTTTAGTCAGTAGTAAATAGGCGTTTACTACAGATTTTAAATCTTTACTTGTTCGTGCACTTGAAAACCACGCGTTTACTATTCCCGTTAACTATTTATGGAAATCAAAAATTTACATTTTTTTCTGGCTTATTCAGATAATGCAAATGATAAATAAATAAAGTATCGTTAAAAAAATATTTTCAGAAATCTTTGGATAAGGAAATACTGCAAATCTTCCAAAAAAAAAAGAAAGTTTTATATGTTATCAACTATATTCATTTCGGTAGATTTAACTAGGAAAAGTTTCAAGTATTGAAATAAAACTGACGACATAAAATGTTTGTAGACAATACACTATTTTCAAAATGTTTGTCGTAGTTCATAGTTTACTGAATTTAAAAATGATTTAATTGATCGACATGTATATATACGATGTATAATCAATTTTATTAAACCTGTTCATCCCTGCAGACATAAGGAATTGTTTTTTAATAAAACAAAAAGTCGTCGAAATAATCCCTTCCCTTTTATGTCAAACAATCTATCCTAAAGTATAAAAAGAGAATTCATCCCGCCAGTCAATGGTACAAGCTTTAACTATATAAAAGGAATATTGGCAATTTTTATTTTTACATGTATCGTTATATATATAATTAACCGTAGACTTAAAACGCTCTCAATTTGTATAAAAATGTCCCTCATTATGTACCAAAAGAACAGAATTTTAATGCCGTAACATAATAATTTTACAAAACTTAAAATACTGACATCTTATATTGATGCGACAACTTGTTTTTAAATTTAAAATTATAATTTCTTTACCTTAATGTCTAACAATCCACTCTGAGGAAGAACAAGTACTCAAATATCAGGCCAGTACAAGAATATAAATTAAAAAAAAGAACTATTGTCACTTTTTATTGTAATCGACATAGATATTAGTAACCGTAGACTTATAGAGCTCTCAATTTGTGTAAACCTATTCAGCCTTAGCGACCAAAAGAACAGAAATATAATGCTGTGGTATAATATTCTAACAAAATGGAAAATATTGGCACATTTTTTATGCGACAACAAATTTTGTAATTTTAAACTTAAATTTCCTCACTTTCATGACTAACAATCCATCCTGAGGTATAACAAGTATTCAATTATCAGGCCAGTACAAGATAATGAAAAAAAAGAAATATTGTCAATTTTTATTGTTATCGAAATAGATATTAGTAATCGTAGACTTATAGAGCTATCAATATGTGTAAAACTATTCATCCTTAGGGACCAAAAGAAAATGTTTTTAATGTTATTGCATAACAAAATAGAAAATATTGGCACTTTTTTCTAAACGACAACAAATTTTGCAATTTTATACTTAATTTTTTCTGTTTTATGTCTAACAATCCATCCTGAGGTATAAAAAGTACTCATTTATAATAGCAATACAAGATAATAAATGAAAAAAAGTATTGTCAATTTTTATTGTTATTGACATAGCTATTAGTAACCTTAGATTTATAGAACTCTCGATTTTTGTAAAACTGTTCATCCTTATACCCCCATCACACTAGGACCACGATCCAACTACGACCTCAGAAATTAATAAAAATTTTGGAAGTCGTAGTAAGGTCGTAGTAAGGACAAGCCAAGTCTTCATGATCATGGAGGTCCACGACCAACTTTGAACATGCTCAAAACTTTTGTAATGCAGTCGTGGCCAAAACTAGTCGCAGTAGAAGCGTAGAAAGTTCGTTGTAAGGACTTAGTAAGATCGGGATAGGCGTAGAATAATCGTATTGGAAACGTGGTGCAATCTGGGAAGCCAATGGAAAATATATCGCTACGACCTTACTACGATTTCACTGAGATTATCCCGATTTCACTACGTCTTTAGTACGCTTCTACTACGATATTAATACGATTATACTACGATTAGGAAGACAATAATACGCTGATACTACGCGCTTGTCTTCAATACGACCTCACTACGATTCTACTACGTCCTATCCACGACAATTAAACCACCTCATTCTGTTGATACCTCTACTTTTAGCACCATGACCTTTAAGTGTTTTGATACATAAGGTGGCATGTTTTCTCAAGGAAACTGGTGCGTACAATGGGAATGTCAAGATATTTATAGTTACGAAGAGCGTAGTGACAACGTAGTGGAATCGTAGTTCGATCGCAGTAGACTCGTATTGAGATCGTAATGCGATCAGGAAGGTCTTGGTAGAAGCTCACAGAGACAGTGTAAGTCGTGGTAAGGGCTTATTAGAGATTTACAATAAGTGTCTGACTCCGACCAGAGTTCGACTACGAGTCATAGTAAGTCAGTTTTAATGACGGGGGCGATCGCAAACAATAAAAATATTGTAAACATTGTGTTTTAATCATTATAATACTAATTGTAATGTTGTTTTCGGCGATTTACAAAACTCCCACAATCTTCAATAATGCTTTAAGTATGTGACGAGGATGCCCCCAAAGAGTTCCCATGACTTTATAGCATTTCAACTCGCCAATAACATGTTCAACGGAAACTCGGTATAAGTCTGTTTAACTTTCTACACTATCTCTTAAAATGGTCCGGATATCTGGTTATCTGCAGTCCATTGTAAGGTGTCACAACAGGATAGCGGTTTAGATATATTTTGTAACCAAGTATATATACTTATTCAATGGGAAAAGAAGATTTTCGTCTGTCCCGATTTGACGCATTAGTCTAAACTGTTGGGCATCGTTCTGATATCCCAATAAAACTATGTTACATTGATTGTTGATAACAACCTGTGTGTGAATAAAGTGAAATTGTATGTGGCCAGAAAAATCGTGTTTTTGTGGATCTGACTGAGAACGAGATATTTCTGTTGATTTTCTAGTGCGTATGGTAATTTATGCCAGGCACCCTCCCGACTTCCCCACTCTTCTAATGTTGGCCAGTGAAATAAGGGGTTGTACTTTGCTTTAAAAATTGCCAGAGAAACCGTTGTTTCGTTCATCACCGTTGATACGCTGACCTCAAATAACATAGAGAGAAAATGGTCCTGTAAATACACAAAATACATAAATATATGAATATGCATATCAATGTATCTCCACCACCCTTTCTTCCGTACTTGAATATAAAATAGCCCTACTGTGTATAGTTGTATGCGGGTAGCTGTCATTCTTCCAAAAAAATAAAGATTTAATAAAACACCACCACATCTTTGTGTCACTTTTTTTAGGGGGAAAATCCTTACTCTTAGTTGAAAATAGTTTCTGAAATACTTAGATTCATTTTGAAATTACGGCCTATGCAATAGCTCCAAAACTGGGGATTGACGTCGTTTTCAAAAATAATTTTCTTACTCCGAAATAGAATCCTCGTTTATCTCTCTCTCTCTCTCTCTCTCTCTCTCTCTTCATCTCTCTCTCTCTCTCCCGTTCAAAAAACGATGGGTGTGTATGATATATTAATTACGGAAAATAAGGAATGTATATGTTGATTGAATCATTTAACTTGAAAATGTTTTTTTATTTTTCTCAATAGTATATAGAACATACACCGATATAAGTGATCAGATAGAGCTCTCAATTTTTGTAAGACTATTCATTCTTAGGGACCAAAAGAACAAAATTTTAATGTTATTGTATAATATTCTAACAAAATGAAAAATATTGGCACTTTTTTTTTCAATTTCAAACTTAAATTTCTTCACTTTCATGACTAACAATCCATCCTGAGGTATAACAAGTATTCAAATATCAGGCCAGTACAAGATAATTAATAAAAAAAAAGAAATATTTTCAATTTTTATTGTTATCGTAATAGATAGTAGTAACCGTAGACTAATACAGCTCTCAATTTGTGTAAAACTATTCACCATTAGGGACCAAAAGAACAAAATTTTAATGTTATTGCATAATATTCTAAAAAAATGGAAAACATTTTAACAATTACTCAATTATCAGGCCTAAACAAGATAATTAATAAAAAAAAAGAAATATTGTCATTTTTTATTGTTATTGAAATAGATATTAGTAACCTTAGACTTATAGAGCTCTCAATTTGTGTAAAACTGTTCATCCTAAGTAACAAAAAGAACAGAATTTTAATGCTGTGGTATAATATTCTAACAAAATGGAAAATATTGGCACCTTTTAGATGCGACAAGTTTTTCAATTTTAAACTTCAATTTCTTCTCTGTTATGACTAACAATCCATCCTGAGGTATGACAAGTACTCAATTATTAGGCCAGTTCAAGAATATTGATCAAAAAATAAAATAATGTCACTTTTTATTTTTCATTTTTTATGTTTATTATACTGTAGACTTATAGAGCTTTCAATTCGTGTAAAACTATTTATCATAAGGGAAAACAGAACAGAATTTTAATGCCATTGTATGATATTTAAACAAACTTGAAAATATTGGCACCTTTTTTTATGCGACAACAAGTTTTGCAATTTTTAAACTTAAATTTCTTCACTTTTATGACTAACAGTCATCCTGAAGTATCAAAAGTACTCAATTATCAGTCTTATTATATTTCAAATTTGAGATGAATCCTTTGAGATATAACAGTTATTAGTATTTAAGTTTGGTCCTGTTATTGTCGATGTTGGTCCGGTCATTGTCAATGTTGCTCAGGTCACGTTTTTGCAAGCTTTGGAAATATTTTTTTTTCTTATATCTAATTATTAATGAAGAAATTATATTATATTTCAAATTTGAGATAAATCCAATTATGAATAAAAAAAGTTATGAGCATTTTCATTTTGGTCCTGTCATTGTCCTGTCATTGGTTCAGTCATTAGATTAACCCATCATGCAGTAGTAAACGTGCGTTTATATTGTACAAAGAATAGAAGACGCGCCTTTTTCACGTTAACAAGGAAGTAAACACGGAAGTAAACGCCCGTGTACTATGTACAAAATTAGAAGACGCATCTTTTTCGCGTTAACGCGGAGGTAAACGTGAAAGTAAACGCCCGTTTACTTTTATATCTACTAAACTTTTGGAGTTAACGTAGAGTTAACGCGGCGTTTACATGAAGTGCACGAGAGTAAACGCAGCGTTAACTTTTTCCAAGCATCTACAATGCTTGGTCTGCACCCATCTGTATTTAATGTAATAATCTCCACCATTATACTGGTTGCTAGGCAACAGAATATACGGGTTGGATCCAAAATGCCACCATTGTCAGAAGGTCTGTGGTATAGAGTTATAACATGACAAATTAAATGAAATTTGGGGGCGGGGCCAAAAATGGCCCTTTTTTCCCCTTGTCCATAATCCACAATAAACTTGATGTTAACACTTATCGATAACTTATCCAAACATATCCTTTATTTTATATTTAATTATCTCCCCTTTATTGTAGGATTGCAAAACATTTGTTTAGTCAGTATAGCAATTGTAAAAATACTTAGTGTGACCTTTTAGTTAGTATTGATTGAAACTTATGAAATGTGTGAGTTTGTTTTGTTCATTATTTTGCAGTTCAATATGTCATACTGAGGTTCTTTCGGTGTTTTTTTCTTATCATTGTTCTTATTTTTTTTTTTTTTTTGTACAATAAATAGGGCAAATATAACTTTACCTTATATTTTCTCATTTCCTCTATGATTTACTATATAGATACTGCATATTATATAAATATCTATATATATAAATTGTCTAACAATGTAATTCTAACACACTATCTAGTATGTAAATATTAAAATGTTTAAAATATTTACAATGCAATAAAGAATAAACGCAATATTTCGCTAGACAAACTAGCTTCACGGAGCGTGCATCTATCCAGGTGAAATCAGATGTAGATAAGAAATTTTTGCAGCTCATTGTACATGAATTTGGCTGCCTTGTAAATAATTAAAAGTGTGGATGAAGTTCAAGATTATTTCTATAATTACAAAATAGGTGATTGACGTTTGCAACGTCCTTTGGCCAATATTACAGGATAAAAAGGACAATGATGTATAACAAATTATTCTTTATCTTTCATGTATCTTTTCTCGTCTTTTTCATTAAGCCCATCAGGTTCTAAAGTATGGAGCTGGTGGATCCAAAAGTTTTCTCTTCTCCTTCTTGCCGTGGTGGCCCACTCTGTTTTCACTTCTATGATTTGGAAAGTAACATTATCAAAAGGATGTTTCTTTGTGTGAAGATGTCTTTTTTTTTTTTTAGGCTGTCCATTTTCTTTAAATAATCAGTCATATGCTGAATGTAAAGGAGAGAGTTCTTTAACATGAGGACTTAAGTGATGGTCTACAAATTCGGATATCTTTTCAGTTGGGTGACTATTCGCGAAGATAGTCAAAGGTGTCATTATCGATATGCTTTTGGTCGTACAACTCTTGATGGGTGGTGTTGATCTTTCAAATGGTAATTTGTGTTGGATCTGTGGTTAATTGCTTGTAAAAAATTGGAGTTTGACAGTTGACGATTCCCCTCATCTATGTAATAGAATTACATAGATTACCTAAACAACGTCATTACCCATAATCTATACTTCAAGCGTGTATTATTTGTGGAGTTGATACGGAATATTTATCAGCAAGGTCTTGGTATCTTCCAATGAACTTTTTTTTTTAAAAAGTCATAGCCCTGTTTCTTCAACTTTCTGCTCAGACACTGGTGACATTTTACAAAGTCTGAGTAGCAGCTGCTAGCTCTTTAATACCGAATGAGTTGGGAAATGTATATTCAATATGCAGGTGAGGTTGGTGTATTGCTACTAAGGTGGGGGAAATTGATAATTTCAAAATCAAAATCGTCTGGTTTGTCATAGATTCTGGTACTGAGATGACCGATTATGTCAAATTTGAGGTATAAGTCTAAAAATGAGGCAGAGGAAGCCGTGTCTGTTGTTTCTTTATTTCTAGTTCTGGAGGATATATAAATGGAACCCAATCAGAAAAATTAGGAGTGTTAATGGAAAGAACATCATCAATATATCTGAATGTGAAATTAAATAATCTGGCTTCTTTGATCTTCTTGTGTTTGACAGGTGTCTGAAAGAACTCCGACTCATATAAAAATAAGAAGAGGTCGACAAGGAGAGGTGCACAGTTCGTTCCCATAGGAATGCCGACAATTTGTTGAAAAAGTCTACCTCCAAATTGAACAAATATATTGTCAATAAGAAACTCCAGCATACAAATCAGTTGTACCTCTGCGTATCATGTTTTACCTTTTTGTTCACTATTAACAAAATATGCCGTATGTTATCCCAATGTGATAAATTTATAGCGTATGCTACTATTTATGTTGAAAAGTATTGTGAATTATTTCTTTCAGAAGAGTTTTCAATTTTTTACATGGGGAATGGTGGTATACAGGGTTGAAAAATTAAAAGTTTTAATAGAACTAATTTCAGAGAAGATCGAGATTTAAAATTATCCAGATGTTCTTTAGAGTTTTTTTAGAATCCCCATATGGTTAATACCACTACGCAGATGAGCTGACAATGTTCCGTTGTTTGTACAGAATTGTGTGTAGCTGATGTATCCAATAGAAACAAGGTAAGGCGTCCGATTTGATGTTCAATATAATGTTCATTGAAGCCACGAAGGACATGATTTGCCAAAATCTCATCCTTGTTAAATGATTGTTTTTGTTTGTGGGATTACATGTAGGTTTACATAGGGAAAACAAACTAAATGTACTACAATATCAAAACAAAAAGTACACCAAATAGATAAGGCAACAAGAAAATCAATCAAGTAACTAAAGAAGCATGCATTTTCATATATATGAATATCTATATATAAGCAATGCAATTATGTCTCAACAGTAAAGCATTGTAAGTAAAGCAAATAAAATAACCATAAGGAATGGATACATCTCTTTAGTTATTTATCAATTAAATAGTAACGTTTAGGCGTGTGAGAATATTACACAATGTGAAAACAAAATGTATATATCTATATTTATATACGGTATGTTGACGACAAATATGGAACAAATCTAATGATTTATCTCTGAAATAATTTTTCATTGATTCATTTAAATAGCTACTTCAGAAGTTACATAACAGAGATTTTCCATATATAAAAAAGAAGATGTGATATGATTGCCAATGAGACAACTCTTCACAAGAGACCAAAATGACACAGAAAATAACAACTATAGGTCAACGTACGGCCTTCAACAATGAGCAAAGCCCTTATCGCAAAGTCAGCTATAAAAGGCCCCGAAATGTAAATGTAAATAAATTCAAAAAAAAAATTCAAAATATGTTTGATTGTTAGAAGTAAGAGGCAAGCAGATATTTTGAGGCTTGTATCCATCAATCATTTACAGTACTGTAATATTAACAAAAGCTAGCACACAATAGCATGTAAAAGCTCATGTAAGAACATACACATTTTTAATTAAATGGTCGTTTGGTAAATCTGATTGCGAATATATTTGCTGCAACTCATATCAAGCCTTTTTCTCTAATGAGAAAGGTATATGTGCTAGATGTTCATACTGGAGGTGAGATGATTTCATCCGTTTATTTTGTCCTTGATAATATTGATATATCTTTCGGCAATAAAGTTTATCGACAGGTTGTAGGTATTCCTACTGGCACCAATTTCAAACTTAAACAGCAGACTTGATTATTTACTGTTATGAATCACAGTTGATGACCAAACTCAGTAAAGACCCGTCTTAATTGCATTTAATTGGTAAATTAAACAATACTTACCATGATCTTGATAATATTTTTCGTTGAATTTGAAAAAGATTTCGAAATATTCTGCCGAAATTTACCAAAAGGAACTTGTTTAAAATAAATAAAATATAACTGGTAATAGCTGTCCTTTCCTTGATTTAGATATTTGAGTTTTAAACAGGAAAACTGTACACAAAAATTTACGAAGAATTGTGCTCATTATTAATTTTCCTTTTTTTTGGCGGTGATGTTCCTTTGGAACAATCTTACAGTGTTTATATATCACAACTCGTTCGCTATGCCCGCGTTTGTTGCAACGTTTTGGATGTTAATGAACGTAATCTATGTATTACTGGCAAGTCAGAGATTTCGTTACCACAAATTACTTTAAACATTTACTAAATTCTTCCACAGATACCAATATTTGGTTTGTAAGTTTGGCTATACCTAACCTAGGTAAAAATTAGTCTTAGAACAGAGATCTGTTTAGTTGGCGCTATACGCTTCTTTGCTATCACTAATTTTGATCGGTTCGAGTTTTGTCATTAACACTTTTTCTATGCAAAGTTTTTGCATTAGAATCTTACTGCTAAAGTATTTAGAGTAGCAAGTCCCAACGGATCGTACACACCAGCCACTTTGCTGAGTACCATACTAGGAGTTAATGATGTAAGTATGCTGCTTTCAATCTGTGATTTTCTACTTCCGAACCTTTTTGTACTTTCTTTTTGAGAAAAAAAAATCTTCACTTTGAAATCAAACAAGTCTTGATTTTGATCCCATTTAATTCTTAGAATTCATCATGTGCAAATTCTCCTAAATCAACCTCCTAGGGTTCAACACTATCTTGGGATTGTATTGCACTCTGCATTTTTCATTTCATAATATAATCCAATATTAAACGAGAAAACCTCCACATACCAGCATTTTCTAGGTCTGCAGGACTATCGACCGTGCTGTAAAATATTATCTACATTACTGTTTCAGACCACTATTTTGGATGCATCTGTGTTGATACATTTTTGCTGTTTGGTGTAATGCAAACGTCGAAATTGCTCCACTTGGTCTGTGGTCAAAAGTAACTGTAACAATACATAATAATCTGGTTCATTGTGTGTTTCTAAATTTATCCATACAAATAGGTGAAAGTGCTGATCTAACGGCGAAAGTCTTATCGCATTGTACATTTTGAAATGTCACAGACCTGAAAGGGTTTGATAAACTAAAAAAAGAAGAATTAGTGTTGCTTGCTAAACATCTGCAAATAGATTTTAGAGCATCTATGAGAAAACAAATTATAGAAAATTTGGTAATAGACAATTTAGTTGACTCAGGATTTTTTGGTGAAGAGGCTCTTGAACTCAAGGTCGAAAATGTTGATGCTTTAAAATTAAAACAGCTTGAATTAGAACATGAACTTGAATAAAAACAATTGGAAAAAAAAGAGAAGATGAATTTAAATTAAAACAGGCAGAACTTGAAATGAAGGAAAGGTTAAAGATGGAGAAGATAAAAGAAAGAGAAGATGAATTTAAATTAAAACAGGCAGAACTTAGAATGAGGGAAAGGTTAGAGATGGAGAAAATAAAAATTGAAATGGTCAAAGAAGAAAGCAACACTAAAGTAGTGTCAAAGTCCGAATAATTTGATGTAGCAAGAAAATATACGTCTGGTTCCCAGTTTTTGTGAAAAAAACCAGTTGATAAATTTTTTCCACAGTTTGAGAAAATTGCTCAAAATCTAAAATGGCCATAGCCTTTTTGGACTACAAAGCTGCAAGTGTTTTTGAGGGCAAGACCGCTGAAATTTACTCAGTACTTTCTCTAGAAAAAAGTTTTGATTATGACAAGGTAAAATAGGAAGTTTTGAAAGCTTATGAATTAGTGCCCGAAGCTTATAGACAGAAATTTAGGTCTGATAAAAAGTTTCATTAACAAACCTATGTTGAATTTGCTAGGGAAAAGGAAGATCTATTTGTGAAATGGCTAACGTCAAAGAAAATAGATAACAAAGTTGATAAAACAAGACAATTGATGTTATTAGAAGAGTTCAAGCAGTGTGTTCATTAAGAATTAAAAACACATTTAGATAACAAAACTGTTGAAACACTGCAAGATGCAGCTGTTGTTTCCGATAATTATACCCTTTCACATAAAAGAAGTTTCAAAGGTCAAAATTTTAATACTTCGAGCAGAAATTACCTAAATCAAAGTACTGAGCGTACTGATAGTAAGCCTGATGCACAGAATAAGAGTCAGTCTAATTATAATATGTATAGTCCAGAATTTTATACTTTTGAGAAGAAGTCACTGACTTGTACTTATTGTAAGAAAAATGGTCACCTAATGGCTGATTTTTTTTGACTCAAGAAGAAGAATGAAAGAGATAATAAGCCTAACTCCAGTGCTTGTACGACACCCTTTGTTACCAATTAGTTGGAATGTCCTGCGAGTCAGGCTTGCAAGTCGGGTTTTTGTGATAACATGGAGGATTATAAACCCTTTATGTCTGTTGGGTTTGTTTCTATTGTTTGTTAATACTAATCCTTAGCCTATTAAGATTTTGCGGGACACTGGAGCTTCTCAGATTTTATTGTTAGAAGGTGTGTTGCCTTTGTCCGAGGAGACTTCTGTTGGTGCCTCCGTTTTGTTACAAGTTGTGGAGTTAGGTTGTATAGATGTTCCCCTCCATCGTATTTATCTGAAATCAGATTTGATTACTGGACCAGTTGCTGTGTGTGTCCTAATCTAGCTAGGAAGAAAGTGGTTGCTGAAACAATGGTTACAAGTGAACCTGTTGTGGATGGTAAATCACCGGACGTTGATGCTGAACTGTATCCATCTCGTGTTGTTACTAGGGCGATGGTAATAAAACAACAAAATGAGGATTTGCAGGAAGACCAGTTTGATTACATGGACCTTTCTGACACTTTCCTTGCTGACATTGAAATTCCCAATAGGCCAGAGAAGGCCATAGTCAGACCACCTAGTATTAACAAGAATGTAATTATCCCATGGCCAGATGTGAACAGCCATTCAGGAGGAAGCAGACAAAATGGCCGAATGTTACTATCATCAAGACGGCATTTTAATGAGGAAGTGGATGCCCCCTGATGCTACACCAGAGGAGGAATGGAGAGTGGTATACCAAGTGGTGGTGCCTAAAGTCTATAGGCAAGAAATTATTGGTCTTGCCCATGACACCCCCTTGGCTTGACATTTAGGTATAAGAAAGACTTGCCTTAAGATCTCGCAGCATTTCTACTGGCCCAGACTTAGAAATGATATCACAGAATACTGCAAATCATGCCATATATGCTATGTTGTTGGTAAGCCTAACCAGAAAATACCACCAGCACCACTTTTGCCAATTCCAGCCTTTGAAGAACCTTTCAGCCGAGTACTCATTGATTGCGTTGGACCATTACCAAAGACCAAGACTGGAAATGCGTATTTATTGACGATCATAAATATATCCATTTGCTTTGCTGAGGCTATTCCGTTAAGGAATATCAAGACACCAACTATTGTCAAAGCTCTTATCAAATTTAGTAGGACCTCCTAAGTCTATACAGTCCGACTAGGTTTCGAATTTCATGTCAGGTTTATTTCAGCAGGTCGATTACCTGTTAGAGATTGTTCAGTACAGGTCAAGTGCTTATCATCCAGAATCTCAAGGTGCCTTAAAACGTTTTAATCAAACATTGAAGAACATGATTAGAACTTTTTGTTTTCAATTTGACAGAGACTGGAATTATAGTGTTCACTTTCTACTTTTGGCGGTCCGAGAGGCTGTTCAAGAATCCCATGGTTTTACTCCCTTTGATTTGGTATTTGATCATACTGTTAGGGGACCTTTGAAATTGGTTAAGGAAAAATGACTTACTGAACACACTAAATTGAATCTTCTAGACTATGTATCTAGATTTAAAGAAATATTGTATACTGCTCGTCTAATTGCTCAGAAAAATTCAAAAACTATTCAAAATAAGATGAAAATATGTTATAATAAAGATTCCATGAACAGAGTTTTTGAGTCTGGTGATACATTACTTGTATATTTGCCAGTCCCTGGACATCCTTTACAGGCTAAATACTGTGGTCCTCATATAAAAGAGAGTAAAATCAATGATTTGAATTATATTGTAAAAACTCCAGGTCGGCGCAAACTAAATAGAGTGTGTCATATTAATATGTTAAACCCATATTTTGATCGTACTAATGAAAGTGAGAGTAAACTAGTTGCCACTTAAGCCATGATTAAATTGGAGAAAGATCATGACAAACCAGATATAATTGAACCACCTTTTTGATTCCAAGACTACGGAAGAGACAGTTTGATTGAAAAATCAGAAATTTTGTCAAATTTGGATTCAAAACTTGCACATCTGACTTTTGATCGCAAAGTCTTTTTCCAGATGTGCCAAACAAAACCACTGTTGTTTGTCATGATGTTGATGTAGGCGATGCTTCTCCAATTAATCAACATCCTTACCGGCTCAATCCACTTAAACTTGATTTTTTGAGACACGAAATTAAATATATGCTTGACAATGATATTATTGAGCCGAGTAACAGTGAATGGCGCTCTCCTTGTCTCCCTGTCCTAAAACCAGATAAAACTTTTCCTTTTAACTGATTTCAGAAAAGTAAATTTAGTTTCAAAATCTGATTCCTATCCGATTCCAAGGATAGACGACTGCATTGATAACATTGGTCAAGCAAAATTTGTTATCAAATTTGATTTATTGAAAGATTACTGGCAGGTACCCTTTACACAGAGAGCTCGTGAAATACCATCTTTTGTCACACCATATGGCTTACTTCAATATACTGTTATGCCGTTTGGTATAAAAAGTGCTCAAGCTACATTTCAAAGAATGATCAATAATGTTATAAAAGATTTGTTAAGATTGTTGTTATGCTTATATTGATGATCTTATTGCATGAAGTGATAGCTGGGAAAAGCATTTAACACATTTATATGATACTTTTCATAGATTGTCACAATCAAATTTGACTGTTAATCTTGGTAAAAGTGAATTTTGTCAGGCCACCGTTGATCATTTAGGGCATACAGTTGGCCAAGGTCAAGTGAAACCTGTTATGGCTAAAGTGGATGCAATTACCAAATTTCCTCCTCCTACAAATAAAAACAACTTATGAGATTTTTAGGCATGATTGGATTTTACAGGAAATTCTGTTCAAATTTTGCTACTGTTGATCAACCATTGACTCATCTTCTACGGACAGATTCTTAATTTATTTGGAGTGATAATTGTCAAAACGCTTTTGAAAATGGCCAATCACTTTTAAGTAACAGTCCTCTTCTGATCAATCTTATCATTGAAAAACAATTCAAACTTGCTGTTGACGCAAGCGATGTAGAAGTTGGAGCTGTTTTATATCAAGAGACAGATAATAATGTTGAGAAGCCTATTTCATATTTTTCTAAGAAATTAGATAAAATTCAGAAAAATTATTCAACTATTGAAAAAGAGTGTTTTGCACAATTGACTGCACTTAAACATTTTGATGTATATTTAAATCCGACTATGCATCCTATTCTTGTTTATACTGATCATAATCTTCTCACCTTCATACATAAAAATAGAAACAAGAACCAGAGGTTGACTAGGTGGAGTACACTGTACACTGTATACATACTATGTATTTTTGTATATATTGTTAATGATAAGTTCTTGTTACACTCAAACTTTTTTTAAGTGGGGTAGGTGTTATGCTATCGTAATTATTATATTTATTTATCTTGGCCTAATTTGTTTTGTGTTGCCTTATAGTCGTTTACAAAATAATCTTATAACTGTGCAGTTTAGAAATTACTGGAACACTCCTAGATACTGATGGAATGATTAGAACTTTCTATTGGACTTACATAATGATTCCAGAATGATCATAATCTACAATGTGTAATTTTCACTTCTAACATATTCTAGAAGTTTCCGTTCTGAAGTTTTCTAGAAGTTACCGTTCTAAAGTTTTCTAGGAGTTTCCCTTTTACAGTATTCTAGAGGTTTCCGTGACAGCTTTATATACCGAAACCGAAATTGGACATATATGCATTGACATTAATATCCTCAGAAGTTCGGTCTGTTGGATTGGCAATTAAATTTACGAACAACATCATACTAGATTGTGACTTATTGGACGTAATTTTCTGTTTGGATTTCGCAACAGTGAATAGAAGAATTCCGGATAAAGAAAAGACAAAAGATCGGACATTTTTTTTTGACAGTCAAGTTGACATTTCTATTTGTGTAATACCTCTTGTAAACTTGTGTATAATACACCTTGTTAAATTTTATCATTGATTTGTGTCTTTTGTTAGCTACAATTCAAAGGGGATTTCTGGCCGTAGCAATAACTGTTATACGGTTTTTTATATATGAAAACATTTTATATTTTATATTTCATAACTAGTTACTAAATTTTCTAGTCTTATTAGTAAGTGTCTTTCTACTTGAAGATAAAGTAGTAGTTTGTATATTTCTTGCCAGTATTTAGTTTTATGAGTACATGTTTTGAAAAAATGTTTATAATTTTCATTTTCTTTGCAGAAACTACATGGACTGTTTTCTAATACTTTCCACTGAACTTATAATTTATTACCATGATTACATGGAAAGATGAAATGGAGTAATTTCCATTTGAACATTCTAAATTTGTTGTTATCTACATGTAGGTATTTAAACTTAAAACTAAATGTAATTTTAAATTTGATGATTACATTTTCTTTAAAAATTCTTTCTCACTTAAGAAAACCTACTTGTTTTTCTTGTTTATGAATGTCAAATAGTATTGGATATATTTCTTTATTACTAATTTCTAGACAAATATTATTATTAAGTAACTTTTGTAGATTTTTGGTATTCTTTATATGTAATTGTGTTTTAAATGAGCTTTCTTGTTTTAAAATATTCTGTCAGTGTTTTGTAAATAGCTTTCTTTATTAAGGATAATTCTCTACTCCAAACTCGTTTATCTTTTAGTGTAAGTAATATCATATTTTTCTGATATATAACCTCTTTCATCAAGTATGTTATTTACATACATAATATTATGTTTAAGCCACTTTGTAAACAATAGCTATTTTCATTTTGTTTGCATGTTATGATTGCCCCTTTAAATTTGCTTTCTTATATCTTGAAAACTTGTTTGTCCACCCTTTACATTAATCCAATTTTTGATCAGTTGCTGATACAAAGAGATTTAAATATTTTTTTGTCTAACATATTTACATTTTAAATGTTCATTTTGAATATCAAAAGGCTCTTACCAAAAGGAGTAGGGGCTATAATGGCCTAAAATAGCCCCTGATTTACAAAATAATAAAAATGTAAACCAAGCAGATTTTTCTCAATATATTATTAGAATATGATTAAATGATTTAAAAAAAATACATTTTTATCTAACAAATAATCGGAAAATAAGCAAAAGTACAGAAATTGGGATTGTTTTCCTACATTTTGACCATCGCACCATGCTTAAAACAGTTTTAAATGTTAACATTTTGATAAGTTCATACATATAAAACATGTAAAACTTCAGATGAAAAATCTTTTTGGTGCAAGGTTGTTGCGATCGTTTATTTTATTTTTTCTAAACCAAACAGAGCAATAAAAAGGTAAAATTTGCCTGTAAAATGAGACCTATTCTTCTAACAAAGTTTAATTTATATTCTTATGCCTAAATGAATTTTACTTTTCCGCTTATGAAGCAGTAACATGTATTTCTATTATTATTTACGTAAGTATACCTAGTTAAACATTTGGAAAGACAGAAAAGCAATGAACCATATTGTAACGGAGGCAAGGATAACTTTGGGGAAAATTACGTTTTTTAAATATGAAATTTTAGGTACACATACTATATAACAAAATCCGATCATTTCTTATGTTTCTGCTTATCTCAATTCAAAAGTTGGTGTTCGAAATGGGACAATGGGTCGGATCCATGATTTATGAAAATGGGGGAGGAGGGTATTTTCAGAAAACAAAATATACCGTTAAAGATTTACAAGATTTGATGCTTAAATTTACATAATTGCTGACCAAAATGATGCCTTTTGTATCTTTCGCCTCTCTTTTCCAGTGACAACCGGTATGAAGATATCATATTTTTTTTCGTTTAATGTTTTGTTAATAAACCAGGCCGTAGCTTTCTCCTTTGAATGCCATTTCGTTTTCTATCATAGCGTGCTATGCGGTATGGGTTTTGCTCATTGGTAAGGGCCGTACGGTGACCTATAGTTGCTAATGTTCTCTGTCATATGGTCTCTATTTGAGAGTTGTTTCATTGACATTTCTTCAACATGTTCTTATTATTATGTCGTACAGAAAGGATTTAATAATCAGACTGATTAAAATGTTGATTAAAAAAATAACATTTGCATTATCGTTGATGTCTGATTCATGGTTGCACATACGCTTATACAGCCTTCCGTTAGCGTCGCCGACATACATGTATACCAATCCACAAATTCAACATTAAACGAGATTTGGGATTTACAATTCAGATCGATTGTGGTATATTAAGATTTTTTTCATAAACATAACAAAATAGGAACAAATTTTAAAGAGGCAAACTTTATTCTCAAAGGAATACCGAACATCTTACGATAAAATTCATTGCCGAAACGTACATATCTGTTGCCACGATAAAAGACACATCACAGGTCCAGTAAGTATATCTAGCATTATATATGTTTTTCATTATGAAATAATTTTTCGATGATCTTATCTGTTGCCAAGATAAAAGAGGGACGAAAGATACCAGAGGGACAGTCAAACTCATAGATCGAAAACAAACTGACAACGCAATGGCCAAAAATAAAAGACAAACAGACAAATAATAGTACAGATGACACAACATAGAAAACTAAAGACTAAGCAACAAGAACCACACCAAAAACTGTGGGTGATCTCAGGTGCTCCGGGAAGAGTAAGCAGATCCTGCTCCACATGTGGCACCCGTCGTGTTGCTTATGTTATTACAAATCCGGTAAATAGTCTAATACGGTAAGTCACATTCGTGAAAAGGGAAGGGTATTGTAGTTACGACATAAGGAGCATATCCGATATCATCTGTGAAACGGTTGTTCCATAACGGTCAACCAACTCGTGATGGCGTCCATAAAATTTACGAAGGGATGATTTCAACTTCACCATTTGGAACTCTTGGTTTAATAGCTTCCTTGTGAGCAGCAATCCTCTATCAGGGAAATCATGATAGGAAACACAAGCCCAGGAATATAGTATCAATTGGTGGATATATACTCCGTATGCAGACGCTGCTGGAATGTTGCTACATAGAAAGGAAAGTTCACAATTGGGAAGCTGAAATCATCTGGGAAGCTGAAACACATCACAGGTCCAGTAAGTATATCTAGCATTATACATCTTTTTCATTATGAAATAATTTTTCGATGATCTTTGTTTTTCATCTACTACCTAGCTTTTTTTCATCTATTGGACAAATGCGTACTATAGTTATGAAGGTAATACGTTTTGAATGAAGTATGCCGTTGAAAGGTCTTTTCGAATAAAGGGCACAATTTGGTAATGTTCGCTTAATTACTACGGGTTTCTTCTACATGATGATAGGGCTTTACAACTTTAGATGAAGGATTATCGTTACAGCTTGTTAGTTTCAAAACTTATTGTACGTCAAATAGGGTGCCAAGGGAAGGGACCATTTGCTTTTATTGTCAATAATGGTGTATTTTAGGATGTATGTGTCCGACTATCCATGTGTTGCATTATATTGAATAGTGGATTTATCATATAGGAGTCTTTGCGGATTTTCTGTATGCACGTTAAATTCACAGAGGTCGACTTAGAATCAGCTTCACCTCTCCGTGTTTTACTTTTCAGAGCAACCAAGTCTGAAAATCAAACATATTACATTTGAGATGTGTTTTCAATTGATGTGTTGTTTGCTCTTGCGTTCAATGCAGCTAATGAACTCCTTGCAATCCCGACTTATGTATGTGGTGTATTGACTTTTCATTTTATTTTTGTCAAAACAGGATTGTGTTTCCACATTGATTCAGCTTTGAGTGCACATCTATAGAAGAGGTTCTCTCGAAATAATTCAAAGTTTGGTGACTTAAAGTGAGATAAACGCAACTTGAAATAAAGGAAACCAGAGAAACAGTTAAGTGTGCCTTATTTTTTTACATACATCCAGATAGTGACAATGAGGTTCAGTTGAGAATAAAATTGTAAGACAAAAAGGATGATTTCAGCATTCTAATTGTGAAATTTCCATATTCCATAGCTTTCGTTTACTATCATGACTTCCTTGATAGAGGGTTGCTGCTTTTAATGAAGCGCTTGAACCAACGATCCCAAGTATCAAAGTTGAAGACTTCCCTTCAAAAGTGTTACGGATGGAATCACAAATTGGTTTGCCTTTATAGAATATCTTTGTCACGGATGTCCAGATATATATTTCAATTGTCGTATTCCCAATCCCGTCCAATTTTCCCCAATTGTGACATCACCGAATGAGACTTATTACCGGAATTGTACTTGCGTGAACCACACGATTGGTGTCACAAGATTAGCAGGAACTTCCCACCCTTTTGCGCCTGAGTTCACAATCTTTTTGGCGGGTTGCGTGTTGCTCAGTAATTAATTGTCGTGTTTCGGTTTCAACTGTTGCCACTTTTAAAGCTGATGCTGGATTTAACATCAATATTTGATTCTTTCTAGAATATAAAATTATGTTTAAAAGCAATCTGTATGGACGTTAATTGAAGGATGGGGTTCCATGGGATTTAAGGTGCAGCACTGGTTGAAGCTGGTGAACCATTCAACTCAAAACTGAACCAATAGTAAACTTTATTTGATTAATGGAGAGAGCTCCATGAAAGGCAAACAAGCATTGTCGTTTTTAAATTTGAATCGATAATAATCTAGATGCTCTTATTATACGCTATTGGAATAATTTGGCGACAATATGTTGAAAAACCATATATTGCTAACAAACATCTCAATTTGAGACTTTCCTTTCGATATTCTTTCCCTGACATTATAGTGGACAGATCGACAAATCAGTTTTAGTAAGCCTAGGAACAAAATTTAACCAAAAGACGAAAAACACCTTATAGTACCGATCTAATAGAACCGGCAGTTACTGAAAGATAGTTTATACGTCTTTTAAAACTTATCAATAAAGTTTTCCCAGACTGAAATATCAATCAGTACACAACCACAATGAATAAAATGGTAAGACACAAAAACAACTAAACACAGTTATGAATGCTCGTACAAACTGTATTATTTACATATGAAAGGTTTTAGGTTTATTCATGAGAGATGCAGCCAACATTTTTTGGTTATCGTAACGTTTGTCAAGTTTCTGTCATCATCTTTGACAGGATTTTATCAATACATTTCAAAGTGATTTAAATTTTTTTTTTCTTTTTGTCTTGAAAGGTAACGTTATACATGATGCTTCGTGTTAGTAAAAAAACAAGTCGGGAAGTAAAGCTGCACAATAGATACCCATATGAATAAAAACTGTTTCGTGAAATACCAATCATTGCGACTCGACAAATTTGATTTGTATTTTTGTGAAGAAAGCATGGTTAAATTAGAAGATATAGTCTATCTTTAAATTGAGCACGGGGAATAGTAATATAGAGCGAGTAAAATAGAAAACATGATATTTCGACAAAATATTAATGATTGTGATTAAACACTTTGAAGTACATCTTTCGAATTTTTAGGAATCTATACATGTTGTTGGACACTGAATGTTGAATAAACTTCATCTCAATATTTTGAATGGTATCTTTAACTGTAGAGAGAATATCAGCAACGACTTTAAAAAATGTTAGTTTAGCAAGAGATTTGTGATTTTCTAAAATCTTCTCATTCGTGAGAGATGTAGAGGTACATGTCGAACACAAGATTTGTGGGGTCTGTAAAAGTTTTGTCGGCAGACAATTCTGAGAATGATATTTTATACATTAAAAAATTAGTTAAGGCTTTTTATGGTGGAGAAAATAACATTAATGTTTTCTAGAAAGGATGGTTACTTTAGGAAAAACAAAGGGATAATTCCATGCACTTAAATGGCTTCCATGCTTGTTTTTCTACGAACCCTGAATATTTGATAATATTGTAATATGCTCCCAAAACACCAATATTCTCCTCAACCTACAAACTGCTCTTGAGTTTAACTTTATATATTTAATGAAATAAAAATTTCGATAAATTAATGAAAATTGTACAATATCATGAACTAGATGCTTAAATAAGCATGCATTGTGTACCTTTCATTTTTGCCAAAAAGAACAATACAATAAAATATTACTATAGTTTTGGACAGAAACGCAAAAATAGATATAAATAAGTTATCAACAGTAAAAAGTCTTATTATGAGGTCAATGAAGATTTTGGTCATGTTCACTTATCTGTAAATCTTGTCCAGAGATAAAGGATACTACAGATACAGTTAAGTCTGCCTCATATCTTGATTTACATCTAGAAATTGACAATGAGGGTCGGTTGAAAACAAAACTTTACGACAAAAGAGATGATTTCAGCTTCCCAATTGTGAACTTCCCATTTCTATGTAGCAACATTCCAGCAGCGCCTGCATACGGAGTATATATCTCCCAATTTGTACGATATTCCCGGGCTTGTGTTTCCTATCATGATTTCCTTGATAGAGGATTGCTGCTCACAAGGAAGCTATTAAACCAAGAGTTCCAAATGGTGAAGTTGAAATCATCCCTTCGTACATTTTACGGACGCCATCACGAGTTGGTTGACCGTTATTGAACAACCGTTTCACAGATGATATCGTATATGTTCCTTATGTCGTTACTACAATACCCTTCCCTTTTCACGAATATGACTTATCGAATTAGACTATTTACCGGATTTGTAATAACATGAGCAACACGACGGGTGCCACATGTGGAGCAGGATCTGCTTACCCTTCCGGAGCACCTGAGATCACCCCCAGTTTTTGGTGGGGTTCGTGTTTCTTAGTCTTTAGTTTTCTATGTTGTGTCATCTGTACTATTATTTGTCTGTTTGTCTTTTTATTTTTGGCCATTGCGTTGTCAGTTTGTTTTCGATCTATGAGTTTGGCTGTCCTTCTGGTATCTTTCGTCCCTCTTTTTTGTCCAGATGATCATTTTTGCTTGCTACATTTTTTCTCTATCGACTCTAGTTTTCAGCAAAATCACTAAAATAGGTCAAAATCGTTTTCAAAGGTAATAAATTATAACAAAAGGTCAATTCAAACAAGGGAATATAGAAATAAGGAAATGAGGTATGACTGCCAAGGAGACAACTATCCACCAAAGTTAAATAGGTGGATGTAAGCAATTACAGGCAACCGTACGGCCTTCAACAATAAGAAAAACTCCTATCGTATAGTCGGCTATAAAAGGCCCGCCATACAAAATATGAAACAATTCAAATGAGAGAAATAACAGCCTAATTTATAACAAAAAAATTAACGACAAACAAATATGACAGACATGAACAAACGACTATACAAACTGACAAAATAAAACACTATCAATCAACAGAACGAGCAGAAAACTTCGTATTCCCCACTTGGTACAGGAATTTTTCGAAGAACATGGTAGATTTAACCTGGTTTTATTACTAGATAAACCTCCCACTTGTGTATAGATCAATTTTATTCAAAAACTTAGTGAGCAACTCTAACAGAAATGATAGGTAAATGTGACAGTAAACGGGATCCAGCAGCCAAAATTGTGTAAACATATATCACAACTGACTTTAAAATTCAATAAATATACAATCAATTTAGAAAAGACGCAAACAAACTAAAAACGTAAAAACGTTTATAAGAAGATAGATTTTGTCATTTACAGTTTTACTCTATCAACTATAGGATCTGCCAAAAAGCACATACAATCTGGTCCTGCTAATTATTTGTGTATAACAGTTTCCCAAAAAAAACTTTAAAATATTGGAAACATGTGTTTTCATAGCAATAACCCCTTTAACATGTTTAATATAGACAATTTCAGCTATCTACACGTATTATTAGATATTTGTAGATATTGTCCTGCTGATTCTTCTTTTTGTAATGATCCTTTCTGTTTAAAATGGAGAACACAAAATGTGTAAACATTGCTTTATGGTGTAATAGTTTAGATAGGTAGTCCACTGGCGATTTCCGCCATGATGCCGAAGTCATTATGGTCGCTTTCCTAATTTACAGATTCTCAGCAAAACACATACAAAAATTGGTAATCGTTCTCCTCGTTTTATGTCTTATCGTTTATGGTTTTCATTCTATTTTTATTTTCTATAGGTATGTAAAAGTAAAGATATTAATCACCTAGTTCGTTTATATGATTTTTAGTTTAAAGCAACTATATGCACAGGATTTATTTGTTTTTACACAGTTTGATTTAGAAGAAAAACCGACATGGTTATACGATACAAATAATTACACCATTACTAACACAATTCTGTATTAGTATTCTTGTAATGGTTGGAAAATACATCAAATAACACCATTTCAAACTTATTCCCAATTTCATGTTCTATTGTTAGAAATTTTCCTGTGACGTCACTTTTTGTGGCGTTGATACATTCGTGTGACGCACACATCAATATTCTATTGTGCTGTATTTGTGTTTTATCGTAAATTAATTTTAGTTGTACGTTGTTATTTTGTGGTTTAAATGTTGAAATGTACTATTATACTATTTTTTATGTATTTCTCTGTCCTGAATGTTCTTGCATTTATTTGTACTGTATACCTGTCATGTAATGTTGTCATTTTAGCAGTATTTTAACATTGCCATATAAGCGGGGAGTTTGGCTAGCCATAAAACCAGATTCAACCCACCATTGTTTCTTAGAATGTCCTGTACCAAGTCAGCAATAAGGCAGTTGTTATCACATAGTCTATTTCAATGTAGGTTGGTGTTTGTTTTTGTAGCAGTTCAGTGTTTTTGTTGTTACGTTTTGTTTCCTCTTATACATATTATAGTTGATGTGTTTCCGTCAGTTTTAGTTTGTGACCCGGAATTGTTTCAGTTAAATCGATGTATGACTATTTAACAGAGGTATACTACTATTGCCTTTATTTTTCCTCCAAATGCAATAGCACCTATACATAATCGATAGAAGATTTTGACTTTTAAACTTCTAAGTAGAAGTTGTCCTGCTGATTATTTTTGCTATTTACAGTTTCTTTTTTCCTCTTGTTCTTTTCATAGTAAAAGACAAAAGGGCAATTAATTGACAGGACTCATCATTTAAAAACAATAACTGATTAACGGAGTTGTCAGAAAGTTTTGATCAAAACGGATTCTATGTAGATTTTGACATACTTAGCATTTCTGCCCCTATCAGATTTTCTTTATCTGTCAAGGTTTACAGTATAATAAGCACTTCTTTCATTCTAAACCATTGTGCTATTGTAACCATTGTTGGCAGGATATTTGACACATTTTTACCCAAACTAGATACCCTAAAGATGATTGTGGAAAAGTTTGATTCCAATTGGATCAGTCCTGTCAGTGAAGATGATTTTTGTAAAGGTAAATGGACGACGACAGACGACGGAGGCCAAGTGATGGCATTAACCCACACGAACCCTTTGGTACGAGTTATTTCATAAAAAGGAAATGTTCGGTTTAAGTCAATGAAGAAACGACGAAAAAAGACGAAGGACACAACACTGTCATTGGCTATCTAAAAGTAAAATTCAAAACACTTCTTTTTGTATTTATTACGGATTATGAGGATTTGAAAAAATTAAAATGTAATATAACAAAAATACCAAACTCCAAGGAAAAACGGAAAGTCCTTTATCAAATGGCAAAGTCAAAAGCTTAAATACTTCAAACAAATGGAAAACAACTGTAATATTCCTGACTTGGTACAGACATTTCCTTTTCGAGAAAAAGGTGGATTAAACCTGGTTTTATAGCTAGCTTAACCCCTCATTTGTATGACAGTTTCACAGAATCAGGAATATGACAGTTGTCAAATAGTCCGTTTCTATGTATGTAGGCGTTTGTTTTTGTAGCAGTTCAGTGTTTCTGTTGTTCCGTTGTTTTCCTCTTATAGTGTTTCCCTCGGTTTTGGTTTGTGACCCGGATTTGTTTCAGTAAAATCGATGTATGACTATTGTACAGCGATAGACTACTATTGCCTTTATTTAGGTGTTAAAAGGAAGCTAATATTTAATGATCTGAATTTCAAGGTAGATAATAATCCATATCTGGTTTAACCAAACAACTTCCGGTGTAAACTGATAGTTTACTTTAAAATGATATCAAAAATGCATAATTTCTAACACATTTTATGAAAATAAGGGAGATAGCTTTCTGCAGTGTCATTTTAAGAAGAGTATAAATTAGTAGATATCATATATCAAATATCCGAGCCACATCATACCAGGGTGTCCACTTGGCATAATTAGGGGTGCTCAAAGATGAGTGGAGTCAAAAATATTTTCTATTTCTTAAATTGGTGCTTTATGTAGAAGAGATAGAATCATGATAATTTTTATGAATATTTAGAGACACATGTCCACTTCAACATAGAACATTTTTTATTTCAGCTCGGAGTCTCCTTGGACTAATTTGAGGGGGATCAATTTTCATGGAACATTCTAGAACATCAGTGTTGAATTAATTGTAGAGACAAAAAATGTTATATGATGGTATGTTATTATGGGTAGCACCATATGTAGCAACAGTTTGACTTTGGAATTTTAAAATGGCCGCCGTTACCAAGGAAATTGCAAAAATCTGAAAAATGTCAAGATGCTTTAAACCTCATGAAACTTTACACAAATGTTGATTGGCATATAGTGATGTGGCATTTGACTTTAGATATTAAAAATTGGCAACCGTTATCATGGAAACTGCAAAAATGTGAAACATTTTCAAAATTTCAAAACGCTTTCAACTTCATGAAACTTCACACTATTGTTTATTAGCATATATAGATGCGGCATTTGACTTTAGATATTCCAAAATGGCCGCCGTTACCATAGAAACTGCAAAAATGAAAAAAAATTCAAAATGCTTCAAACTTAATTAAACTTTATACAAATGTTTACTAGCATATGTAGTAGTGGTACTTGACTTTGGAATTTTCAAAATGGCCGCCGTACAATGGTTGGGGTCCGTTTCGGCGACTTTTGTGTTAGCATCCTAACACAGGATAACTAGTTTTTCCTTGATTCTATATTTACATAGTTTAAGATACTTTCTTGCTTGTATGAAATAAGGAATAACTTGCTTTATCATGTTTAGCTAAAAATCGCTTCCGATGATAAAAACGCTTACTGACCAGTGCTTCAAACAATGTATAGCTTGAATGAAATTTCGATTGAAGAAAAGGAGATTATTTGCTACTTCCGTTTACCAAAAGGTCTCTCCCGATTTCACGATTTAAAATGTCGGGTTACTTCAAACAAGTTTAAAAAATATTTGTTTTAGGTATTAAAACATGAAATTAGTACTGAAAGGACTATTTCAGGTTAACACAAGGTCATTTCGGTTGAGTTTTCAAGGGTATATGTTCTCTAACCTTATGAGAAAGACCTCAGATTTTATCGTGTCCCAGTATGAATTTGTATCAAATCTCAAGAACGATATATTCACATTTGCCCTTGAAATCAATTTTAAGATCATAGGTCATGATTCTAAACTCAATTTATACTTTAGGTCTCTACTTTTTGCTTTTTATGAATCACAATTTATACCACCATACTGCTTGTTTTTAACATTTCTAGGATGAATGAATAAAGGCAATAGTAGTATATCGCTGTTCAAAAGTCATACATGTTTAGGAGAAAACAAATCCGGGTCTCAAACCAAAACCGAGAGAAAAAACATCAACTATAAGAGGACAAAAACGGAACAACAGAAACAGAAACATCTTGTAAATCGTCACCGAAATATTTAGACCCGAATGTATTGCAGTTGGAACATATCGCAACTAATAATTTGGGGGAAAACTGTCATCAATATCAGGTAAACTTTCTTATAAGAAGCAATAACAAACAAGGGTCAAATTTTAGAACATGACCTTGGCCGCATTTCCATTTAGGTGAACATGGGACGTCAAATCAAAAGACCCTAGGTTTCTTAAAATAAAAGTTTACGAGTAACAAATATTTTTCATGTAAGTCAAATACAATGATGAAAATAACTCTCATCCGCAGTTCCTGGGTCGCTTTGTTAAAATTATTCTGAATATAGCGATCTTTTTGGGCGAAATACATTGTCGGTTTCTTTCATGGTTGCAAAGGAGCAGCAATAACAAAGAAAACAGTGTTTGGGGTAATAACTCTTACCAAATTAAGCTAATTTGTTTTAATAGGAGGAGTTTTAATACGCTTTAACTGTACAATATCAAATGCCAAATATAAATTCAAGATCTTGAGTATCCACAATTTTACGATACAGGGCAAGTATCTTGAGTAAAACAATTGGCGGAAAAGGATAAAAAAAAGTAGAACAAAACCAACGGTCTTTCAGCGGAAAAGTTGAAAGGCTTAATATTGATTACAAAATAGAAAGGTCTTTACACAAAAAAGTGTTTGACCTGATAATGATTATCAAAACGAATTCTACAGATCTTTCCCCAAAAAGCTGGGAAAACTTAACCATTAAGAACAAATCATGTAGATCGTTTCACGGAAAGTAGAAAGACTTCATAAAAATAATAATCATCAAAACAATCATTATATTTTTGTAACTCTGTTTAAAATCTACCAATGTCATTGAAATATAATTCAAAAGGACCTACAAAACGTTAAATAGTAACCAATTCAAGAAGTTAATGAAACGTATCATTTGCACAACTTACTATTTAAAGCTCTTTCGTTTTGTAAACGATATAGGATATATAAACGAACCTATTCATTGTTTTAAATATAGACACTGCTAGAGGAATTGAAGTATATTTGAATTGTTGTGTTTGATACGTTTGACATCAAAATTGAAGATATTGATAGTGTCTTGTCTTTCTATAACATTGATGCAATGAATACCAGAGTAATCATTCCAACATAAATAGAAAAACAAGATTTAATTAGGCTTATTATTGTGTGTGTGCTATTTGTTTTCGTTCTTTCCATTTGCTAATAGGTTGTAAAGCGATATTTCAAATTAAAATTTTTTTCCTAAGTATTGTTGTACAGTTTCGTATCATTTTATTCTTCTTTTAATCATATTTTGCTTTTTCATCAAAAAATTCAGCTCCTTTTTCGCCAAAGACTTGTTTCAGTTCGTCATAATCAACAGTTATTTTCCTTTTATTTGTTTCTCTTGCGTCGCATGCAGTAGCCTGATCTATTTCCTTGCAAATTGCAATGACTTCTTTCCCCTGTGCTGCTTTTAATGTTAAATCCATTTCCCCATTTTCAATAACGAAAATTCGAATTTGATGACGACCAATGAAGTCATTTAACGTGTCAACTGTTTTCAGCCAGTAATGTATTGTTCTATCGTCTGTTTTTTCAAACGTGTCGAGCTCATTTTTTCTAGTGAAAATAATAAAAGACTTTTTCAAAATATGTTTGTAATTCTTTTCTAAATCGAGGAGTAGACTTTTGTCTACTGAAGTATATCTACCAATGGCAATAACAATTGCAAACACTGCGTTTTCTATGAACCGCATTTTTTCCATATGTTTGTTGAACACGCCAATATCATACACACCAGGCGTGTCTACGATAAATATATCTGTATCTTTTCTCTCTTTTTGAATTCGATCCGTGCCTGATTTTGTACCAAGGAAAACCTTAAATTTGTTCTCTCCAAGAATGCAATTTCCAGTCGAGCTTTTTCCACTTCCTTTTGTTCCAATTAAAACTAAGCTGATTTCATTATGTCTGTCAAAGAAACAAAATTACTTTATAACTAAAGATACGATTAATAATATATATAGAGTACCAATGCGTACAATGAAGTCGAATGAGGATTTGTGAAATCAATATAACCTGAATAAATCTACTATTACGTTTCATACAATCGATTCAAACCTATACAATTCATCAGTTGAAATATTTTTGTTTCAATTTTGATAAAAGATGCTTACTATCTAAACAAACAAAGCTCCGGAAAATACCCAAAAATGAAAGAAATATCTAATTTGTACGAAAGACTGGTATGAACATTTTGTTTTTTTAATTTCTCGTTTCAGTTTTTACCTTTTTAGTTCCAATTGACATTTCTCAGTTCAAAAGTGATGTGTTTCTGTTCCCAGTTGATATGTCTTAGTTTCAAATTGAAATTTTATATTTTTTAGTTCATATCTCACAGTTACACGTTGATGTTAATCAGTTCCAATATATCATCATAAATACCAGGATTCAATTTGTATACGCGTTTCGATTACAAAAGACTCATCAGTGACGCTTGAAGAGTATTGAGGACCAACATGATAAAGGAATCGTAATTTACTCTTATCTTCACTAAGACATCAACAAATCCATTAACTATCAGTCATGTAAATCTTTAAATCCTGAAATTTAGCCAAATGTTAAATTTTGAAATTGCACTAACTTTTTCATGACAAAGGATAGACAAAACTGGTACAAGTACTAGCATTCTTCGGTTGCAAGATGATATCTCTCACTTCTAACTTACAATTTCTCACTACCAAGTTCACATTTCTGTAAACTAAATGTGAGAAATTTCTATATGGAAGTGAGAAATTTCAACTTGAAAAGGAGAAATTTTTATTTAAAAGTGAGAAATGGCAACTTGGAACTGATTAATGTCAACTTGCAAAACGATAAATGTCAATGTCGAAATGCGCTATTTCAACAACAGAATGTCCTTGTCAGTCTCTTGTAAATTTGCTACCGAGTTAAACCATTATAGGCAGTAAACTCTGTGTCAATTCGCTATACAATGTTAATATTTGGAATATAATATTACGTAAGTTAATTTTTGTTGTTTTTTATGCCAAATACTGGAGAACATACACATATAATTTAGAAATAACAACCATGAAAAAAAATCATGGGTACTCTAATGTCAATGTACATGTAAAAGGAGACAAAACGAGACTTTGGGAATCTTTAAACTTCATGAAAGCATTTCTAATGAACATAGATCTACATCTAGAAAAGCATCACAGAGGTACTAGAACATTAAAGTGTTGTTTTCATTATTTAAATCCCTGACAGTACATATACAAATTTAGAACACACAAACAACAAACGTTTACACTGACAATATAACTGAAAATACGACAGGTATTTTGATTCTCTTATTCCATCGATCAACATATTTGAAACATACTAAAGTAAATATACAATCTATGTACATTGTCGGAAAATATCAAATTTGTTTGTATGAGCTTTAGAAACAGGACGAAAAAGCGAGGCTCGGCGAGCTTTTCTCCTGTTTTGTAGCGAGTATTCTGTTTTTATCCTAAAACTTACACCCGACACTTAAAACTTTAGTTGTTAAAATCTAATTCATTGTCTCTAATTTTCCAATGAAATCGATATAGTTTAAACGCGGACCGCGAAGAAGACCTCAGAATGAACTGTTACGCAAATTGAAATATCCACATTACCGCTTGCTCATCATTGAAGTCAGATAACAGGAGACTTTATTTGTACAAGTACAAATAAAGCAAAAATTTATTTTATGTACCTGTTATTTGAACAATAGTTGGCTGATTGCAGGATGAAGAGAAGACATTACCTGAAGATCTGTGAAGGCAGTGAAAGTGCTAGTAAAAGTGACATGAGTGATGAAATGAAACCATTATTATCTTTTATATATATATATATATGGCAATCAGCAGGGTTTAAGAACATTTGTTGTTCGACCTGTTAGTCAAATGCGTTTTGTTAAAATATACTTTTTCACTTTTTTGGTCTTTTGGAAAATGTTGTTTGTGCTGTATTTAGACCCCTCTAACAAGAAATTTGTTGTGCATGCACACGTATAAAATTGCGGTTTTTTTTCAACGTAATCATAGGTTTGAACGTTGTTTTCAATTTAGACTTATATATATATATATTTGCGGTATACCATCTTTGACGCAAGTTTATACTTTTCTGTTTGGTATTAAATTTATAATTAAGATCCATTTATTACACCTTGTGATCCGTTTTTTTTGGCAATCGCCAATGGCAGTCAGCAGGGTTTAAGAACATTTGTTGCTCGACTTATTAGTCAAATGAGTTTTGTTAAAATATACTTTTTCACTTCTTTGTTCTTTTGGAAAATGTTGTTTGTGCTGTATTTAGACCCCTGTAACAAGAAATTTGTTTTGCATGCACACGTATAAAAATTGCGGTTTTTATCCAACGCAATCATAGGTTTGAACGTTGTTTTCAATTTAAACTTGTTTATATTTTTTCGTTTGGGCTTGTATTATATTTGCCTTCGGGTTTATATGAGCCGTTCATCCTATTTTGACTCCTCAAAATTCAAGAGGCTATCCTAAATTGAGATAAATTATATGGCCTTCCAAATACCGTTTCGATTCCTAACATAACTGAAGAGACATTAATTGTCGAAATCCGGATATGGTGTACAAAAATCTTTGCACCTTTTGTTTGCGGTATACTATCTTTTCCGCAAGTTTATTGTTTTCTGTTTGGTTTTAAATTTTTAATTAAGATCCATTTATTACACCTTGTGATCCGTTTATTTGGCAATCGCCAAAGGCAGTCAGCAGGGTTTAAGAACATTTGTTGTTCGACCTGTTAGTCAAATACGTTTTGTTAAAATATACTTTTTCACTTTTTTGGTTTTTTGGAAAATGTTGTTTGTGCTGTATTTAGACCCCTCTAACAAGAAATTTGTTTTGCATGCACACGTATAAAAATTGCGGTTTTTATCCAACGCAATCATAGGTTTGAACGTTGTTTTCAAATTAGACTTGTTTATATATATATATATATATATATATACATAATTACTATAAATATCAGCACAACAATGTTCAATCTGCAAATTTGCGATATAGATATATATATATATATATATATCTTCTCATATTAGGTATGTATAAACAACGTAGTTTATCCTGCAATGAGCCAACTATTGTACAAATAACAGGTACACAAATAAATTATATATAGATATATATATAAAAAGAATCTTGACATTCTTTAGAAAGTGGGCTATAATACAATTATTCAGTTTAAATTTGGTTAATATAATAGCATAATGCTTTGCGAAAGATATTTTCTAAAGTGTTTAACCAGAGTAGAATCAAAATAAAAGTCAAATAATCTATTAATTTGAGATGCAAAAGTTTATTTTATAAAAATCAATATTGTAAAGCATATTAGTTCTTTACCTTGATTTAGCTGCCATTATCCTTGTTGTTCGTTTCTATATCTTGCTCAGTGGAACTTAACAACGTTGTTTTTCATTGATGGCTTGTCCGACCCTGTTGTTGGGCACACCTTAAAAGAAATATTTGTTTTGTGTAACAAGGTTTTTCATTCGTTCGACTATTTCCCCAACTTGAATTATGCTGCCAGTCACTATCCACGTGGCCTTATATAAAGACGAATCAAATATATAAGACGCTAATTACATGCACAAAGAATGTGTGTTTCTTAAACATGGCCACGCAAGGAAATGAAGTATCGTAAGTTTAAATATGCCTTTAATCCTTTTGTCATTTATATTGAAGTTAAAGGACAGCTCTTATTAAAGTCTGATCTCAGGTAAATTCTTACTAATCTGAACCAATATATATATATATTTAAAGTGCAATACGAAAATCACCAACACAATTTGTTTTGCAACACTATTGTTATTTTTATTGTAATATATGAAGCTATTTTCCGAATGCGGTTTATCGATTGAGAAGTGCAATACAATTCTTATATTTTCTATAAAATTTGTATTGCAGAATTATATTTTGATTTGTTACATTTGTTAGAAGTTCATATATTAAGCTGTAATCTTTAAATAATGACCATTCAATACAATATGAAAGCAGAAATCGTTGTTGAAATTATGATAGCTTTTATTTCGTGGACATCATCAAACGATATTTTGACCAAAACAGCTTTGGATAAACTTTTTAAAATTTAAATTTAAAATATGAAAATCTTGTTATTAAACGGGTTTGCTTTTAAGGAATAATGACACTTACCCTTCAGGATTTTTTGGCAGATTGAAAATTATTCTTTTGTTCTGTTACTTTAACAGCTGGCTTTTTTTCAAATATTTTTTTTTGTAGAAATTCCGCAGCTGTTTACATTATATTTTCTACGCTGAATTTGAAAAATTGTCTGAACTTTACAAATGAAAGTAATGTAGCAATCAAATTTAAAAATAACTCTGCTCTTACATTAACTGGATACAATAGAAACTGATACGTGTTGAAATATTCCAATTTGTCATATACAATGATATAAGCTGAATACTACCAGCATATATTATTGTTCAAAACCATTTGGAGCAAATGACCTAAATGCAAGTAAGGTCATGCGTGTACATTTGCACATTAGCAAAGACATAGTAACTCCAACATATTTCTATTTATCATAATCATAAGGATATCTTTAAACTAATTTTTTATTAACAAAGATAGAAGTAAATTCACATACTATAAACCACGAAAATTAATCCCCATCAAACCAAATTAAATGACAAAACCACGAAATTTAAAAACCCAAGAAATTAATGTTTATACCTCAATTTATGTTTTACCAAAATAATGTGACATGAATTGACATACCACAGCTGAGAATACTTTGATATCTAATAGTTATTATTATAAGAAGTCAAACGTTTAAATAAATTTTACAGTGTTCTTTAAGGTTGTATTGAAGACTAGTGCAAAAACAAAATTCAAATCACCTAAAAATATCTCTCAGTTTGTTTATTTTCAAGTCCCAGAGAAGAAAACAAGAAAACATTATAGAATCTGTTTTGTTTCAGGTTAAGAGTTGCTCTCATTGGAAAAACAGGATGCGGGAAAAGCGCATTAGGCAACACACTTTTGGGTTCTAAAAAATTTAAGTCAATTCCAGCAGGGGAATCAGTGACAACTACATGTGAGGAAGGTGAAGGCAAACTTTCCTCGGGACAAACGATAAGGGTTGTTGATACACCCGGTTTATTAGACACTAAGAAACTAGATGTCGCGACTGAAGTTACTAAAAGTATTGGATATTTATCGCCGGGGCCTCATGCGTTTATAATTGTTCTTCAGCCAAACAGAGCAACAGAAGAAGAAAAACGAGTTATTACTGATCTCACGAATTTATTTGGGAACGATCTTTTTCTTGATCATACTCTCATTGTAATGGTTAGAAGAAATGAGATCAGAGATGAAGATGGAGATGAAATTGATATTCACGAATTCATTGAAAAAATGGCGGCGGACGATGTAAAACAATTATACATAAAATGTGGTAAACGTATTGTTGCAGTAGAAAACTTATCATCGAATCATGATAAAGAAAGATATGCACAAGAAGTCGCTAACGAAATATTAACGATGGATGGTTTTTATTCTCATGCCTACTTCCTATTACTGCAAGACAAAAAGCTTCGGGAGGACGAAATAGATAAGTTAAAGAAAGCGTTGATCGAATCGGCAAAACAAAACAAAACTTCATTCTGCTCAATTTTGTAATATAAAATATCAAACGATGAAGTGCAAATAATTTCAAATAATCATATTTGCATCAGATGTATAGTTACTAAGTTGATTTGAACAGTAAAGACATATTAAAGTTATTTGCTAAACCTGTTTATTTAATACTTTTTATCATGAAATAAGATTGAATCTCTTATCATCATTTTTAATATCCCTAAACCATATAGAGCTTAATTGATTCGGCAATTAATAATGCCAGCTGTAATAAATTAATATTTTAATCAAATTTGTGTTGCTTTTATTTTCAATCGTACCGGGAATTTACGATACATAGTTCATCTCTTAGTCTAACCCAAGAGACAGACGTGAACTGAATGTTAAACTCTTGATGATGATGAAGTGGTTCTTTGGCAAACATTACATGCTTATCAGGACGAGGACATATTATGGTATGAATACTTCTTTGTAAAGGACTGAAACGTTGATCCGGATAATTAACAGGCTAATTAATAAGGCAACAGACTTCAGGATGACATGTCACCCTACCCAGATACACTATTCATGGTCCAAGCCACCTTATCTTTGCTCTTACTGATATTTCTATGTATATAGAGCAGACACAGCAAAAGGGTCAAATCTTTTGATTGACCTGGGCGTCGACCAAAATTCACGACCTTTCTCCCTCGAGTAGAGCACACTACCTTGAGACTATCAATTCGATTAATTGTTAAAAGTAGCAGAGAATAGTCGTTTTCAAATATCGTTATCTACAGGTTTTTAACAGGAATATTTTATAGCATTGACCAAAATGGAAGTAACTATTGAATAAATATCATTCGCTAAATTACTGTTTTCTACTATGGTTATTGTCATTGGGATGAAAGATCCCCAAGATTACATAATTTAAATTGAAAGTAACATTTTCTACATTTCTAGTTTTCTATATGTCTGGCCCTAAATATTTTTGATGATGTTGAATCCATATGTCAGAGTATCACCCATTAAAATGAAGTAAGATATGTTTCTTAAACAATTGAGTCGACGATACAAAAATAGGGAGATGTGGTATTATTGTCAATGATACAACCATCCACAAGATATCACAGACGTAGATTTTATCAAACATAGGTCATCGTATGTCATCCGCCGTGACCTAAACCCATGTCTTATACTTAGTTAGGAAACCCTATCATGACAAAATGTTAAACAATTTCTACGTCATTTGGTCTCTTGTGGAGAGTTGTTTCATTGACAATCATAGCACATCTTGTTATTTTCATGTAGATAATCTAACGGCTCGATGTATGCTTAAACAATAAAGAAATAAAAACGTAACAGAAAGCAACCAACGCCGACCACTGCATAAGAGGCCCCTGACTTGCGACAGGCACTATACGAAAGTGGCGGGGCTAAACATGCTTGTGAACAATCAATCCTCTCATAACAAGGACAGTTGTGTATCATCACAAATTTGGAACAAACTGTAAAAACAGTTGGTAAGGGTTCGACTCTTCAGGTCGACAAAAAGCATACAATACAACAAACCAACGAAACGAAAGTCACAAAGTACCGATCTTAGAAAACCAGCAGTTACTACTAAGGTATAAATCATTGTTCCCATATTTACATATACATACGTACACGTTTGACAGATTTAGTATGAAGAAAAGTCATTAACAGTATACAAAAAGCATGATCTTGTGCTATATTTAAGTATCGATAGGATAAGGCACAATATTTGGTTCTGTGCTTAAAATAAAATTAGTTCCCTGCTAACCCCAAAACAACATATATGCTATATATATTTATAAATCCTTTCAGAAGTAATAATTAATAATACTGAATTCATGCTTATTTCTCTCAATTTTAAAGATTGAATATTAAAATATATTGTAATAAACAAAAGGAACAATAAATAGAATATATCAGCCTGAGAACAATATATAATATCTATTTTCATCCTTTCTCGAGAGCAAAAATATTTTTTGTCTTTATGGTTATATGTTTTAAATTAATAGATTATATAGAACTTTCCGCCATATATTTTATTAGAATTAAAATACCAACGACAATCAATTCTACAAGAGGAACTTTAAAAGTATTGAATCAATAATAATAACTACTTGTTCGAAATATTTTCTGTTAGAAGGTGCATCGTTTTTTGTTGTTTTTTTTTTTTGACAACACACATCTATTTAATGATAAATAATAAAGATGAGATGAATGCTTCATGCAATTTTATCAAACAGTTTTTGATAAACCTTTGAAAAAATAATAGGATGCACATTAAGTAAACAAATTCATGACAACAAAATTATAATTTGTCATATACAATGAAATAAGCTGCATTCTTAAAGCAGATATCATTATTCAAAACCATTCGGAGCAAATGAATTAAATGCAAATAAGGTCATGCATGTACATTTACACATTAGCTCCAAAATCTGTTTTATCAATCATAAGTACGAGAGTGCAGACTTGTTACCTTATGAAAGCTGGTAATTACATCATGTACATATTCTCCTGTAATTGAAAAAAAAATGTTTGAACAAAACTGTAAATTCTCACAAAATACGTATTTCTTTTACAAGGAAACAGCACACTTCAATCATAAATGTGACAGTCGCTCCTTATGATTTTCAAACTTCATAGAACGTATGATTCATGTTTGTTTTATTCTGTCTATCCAGGTAGAATTATTCTGAAACTTCAAAAGTTTGTACATTTTTGTAGTTTTTAGTATATCAGGTTTTTTTTTTATAAAAATGCTAATCAAAATGATATTAAATTTGAAACGCATACAATCCGGTGGAAAAAAATATATAACACTCCCAGCGAGTGCAAGTTGTAATATAAAAACAACATAACATTCATCGATAGGTATGAAACAATTTTTGATCTTTTTTTTTTTAAAAAGGCCAACGAAACTAAGATATTGCCATATGTCGAAAAAAAGGCAACAGTAGTATACCGCTTTAAAACAAGCTTTAAAGTTGTATACCTATTTATTTTATGTTTGTTGACTTTACCAAACAGAGCTCGGTGATTTTCTTTTCGAAAAATGCCCATTTAATGATTACGTGTTTTTACATGTATTGAAAACGAGAGGACCAAAAAGTTGAATCAGTATAGTCAGAAATTACAGTTCGATTATAACATAGAAATCTTTTGATGGGTAATCATGATAACAGTTTTGTTTTTTGTTTTTTTGTTTTTTTTTTTTTTTCTCTTCTAAGAATTTTATTTTATTCTAATAAAGAAGAAACCACAATATATAAGATACACGATATTTTCTTAAGCCAGTTATTTAATTTTCAAAAGAAAACTGCATAAATATTTTTCTTAATTGTTTGATTCTAGATTTCTTGACACAAAAAAAAAGGTTTGTTGCTAAATAAAATTAGGGAAAAAATAAAATTCTTTGAGTTTCAAAACAAAATTATATTCGTGTATGTTATTGAAAAAAATGCTTTGCTTTTCATTGTGTTTAATATGTATTCATTTTGTTATGAAAGCATACTTGTTGCTTAGTTTATAGCCACGTCTCACACTCTACGCTGAATAATTGCTGCTAGATTTTAGTGATTGAGGAAATAGGAGTACCCACAGAGAATCACAGACCTTCAGGAGGAAAACTGGCATTTATAATCAAATACGATTGGAGTCTAACGCACATTGCTACGATCACCACCTCAGTTAATATACAAACTGTTCTTCATAAATGAAATATACTCTAACTCTTTTCGGAGTTAAAACAAATTATCTACCTGTATAATGTACCCTTTGGTTGTTTCATTGCTAAACATATGGAAATATTATAGAACATGAACATCCTTTCCTCGTGAACTCTTGTACTTGATACTTCTGTACTTAACGTATACTAGGCGATAAAATGTACTACATGTACTGCTAGCAATGATTTCCCTAAAACAAACTTTTAAATAAATATTAAAAACCAATTGTTCAAAGAACAATTGAAGGTCTTTCCACATCAATTTTCTAAATAATTGATAGAAAGCTTCTTCTGGTTTACTCAAAATTATTAATAGCGTCAAAGTATAAATTTCTTCATACTGATTCAATAAATAAATGTTTTCTATATACTTTTGCCTGAAATAAGGGAGATAATTGCAATCTTCCGGTTTAGAAAATGTCACTTCCGGTCTCATATGATAGCTTTATTCACACTGATTCCAAAAATATATAGCTTGTATATACTTATGCCTGTAATAAGGAAGATAATATGCTACTTCCGGTTTATAAAATGTCACTTCCGGTCTCAAAAGATAGATTTACCTATGACCATTCAAAAAATATATGGTTTCTAGGTACTTTTCCATGAATTAATTGCAAAAAATACTACTTTCGGTTCACTCAAGGTCACTTCCGGTTGACATTTTTCAAGGTCATATGTCAACCAACAGTTTGCAAAAGACCCTATGGCTTTATCATGTACCAAGTTGGAGTAATAATCAACTAACCTTAAATTTAATCATTTCAGGGACAATAACTCCTATAAGATGTCATTGGATTGTTTCAGACCAAATGTTTCATATCTTAATCACAATTAGGCAAACATTTTGCACTTGTTCTTTAATTTGTATCTTTAAAAGTGACAGAGGAGATCAAATAACCAGGAAAAGTCAAAATTTAGAATATGACCTTGACCTTTGACCTTGGCCTCAATTTCATTTAAATGAACCAAGGAACTCAAATCAATATACCTTAGGTCTCTATCACTTACCATTCATGCTATACATTTATATATCCCTTATGTCAAATACAGAAGGGGAAATAACTCTCATATGGAGTTTACGTATCGCTTTGGTCAAAATTGGACAAAACATCCTAAGAATATAACGAGCAATTTTTTTAAATAAATTTGTCGCTTTCTTTTACAGTTACGGAGGAGATGAAGTCACAAGGAAAACAGTGTTCAGGGAGATTACTCCTACAAAGAAAATTGTTCGGCTTAGAATGGGTGAAAATAAAAAGCGCATAAACTGTATGATACTATATAAGAAATATCTAAGCGACATCTTGCGAAACAACAATTTTACGCGAGAACAAAATTAGGCGGAAGAAAAAAATAATAATAATAATTAAAACCCAATTGTTCAGAGAACAATTGAAGGTCTTTCCACATCAATGTTCTAAATTATTGATGAGAAGCTACATCCAGTTTACTCAAAATTACTATTGGCGTCCAAGTTATGGTTTCTTTATACTGATTCAATTAATATATGGTTTCTATATACTTTCGCCTGAAATAAGGGAGATAATTGCCAACTTCCGGTTTAGAAAATGTCACTTCCGGTCTCATATGATAGCTTTATTCACACTGATTCCAAAAATATATAGTTTGTATATACTTATGCCTGTAATAAGGAAGATAATATGCTACTTCCGGTTTATAAAATATTACTTCCGGTCTCAAAAGATAGGTTAACCTATGGTCATTCAAAAAATATATGGTTTCTAGGTACTTTTCCATGAAATAAGTGCAAAAAATACTATTTCCGGTTCACTCAAGGTCACTTCCGGTTGACATTTTTCAAGGTCAATGGTCAACCAACAGTTTCCAAAGACTCTATGGCTTTATCATGTTACAAGTTGGAGAAATAATCAATTTACCTTAAATTGAATCATTTCAGGGACAAAAACTCCTATAAGATGTCATTGGATTGTTTCAGACCAAACGTATCATATCTTAATCACAATTAGGCAAACATTTTGCACTTGTTTTTTATTTTGTATGTTTAAAAGTGACAGAGGAGATCAAATAACAAGGAAAAGTCAAAATTTAGAATATGACCTTGACCTTTGATCTTGGCCTCAATTTCATTTAAATGAACCAAGGAACTCAAATCAATATACCTTAGGTCTCTATCACTTACCATTCATGCTATACATTTATATATCCCTTATGTCAAATACAGAAGGGGAAATAACTCTCATATGGAGTTTACGTACCGCCTCGGTCAAAATTGGACGAAACATCCTGAGGATATAACGAGCAATTTGGTAAAATAAATTTGTCGCTTTCTTTTACGGTTACGGAGGAGATGCAGTAACTAGGAAAACAGTGTTCGGGGAGATAACTCATACAAAGAAAATTGTTCGGCTTAGAATGGGTGAAAATAAAAAGCGCATAAACTGTATGATATTATATAAGAAATATCTAAGCGACATCTTGCGAAACAAAAATTTACATGAGAACAAAATTAGGCGGAAGAAAAAAAAAATAATAATAATAATAATAATAATAATAATAATAATCAGAACAAATACAATAGGTCTTTCCACAGAAAAGTGGAAAGACCTAATAATAATCAGAACAAATACAATAGGTCTTTCCACAGAAAAGTGGAAAGACCTAATAATCAGAACAAATACAATAGGTCTTTCCACAGAAAACTAGAAAGACCTAATAAAAGATATTAGTTCAAAAGGAGAACAATTACTTAACTGACTCAGCTCGAGTTTTTTTTTTATCTGTCATTGTTGTTTAGGACTTTAGTGAACAATGAACACCAGCACAACATCGAGAAACAACTGAGTTATTTATGTTTCAAATATTATAACGAAAATCTTTATAAAAAAGTCTGTGGATTTTCTGTAAAATCTTAGCTGGGGTTGCCATAAAATCCACTTGTTCTGTTAAATGAAATGAAACAATACTTATAATTGCTGCGAACTACATGTCCCTGTGGTACAAAATGGATGGAACGTCTCTTTTATTTAGTATTTGCTGTGTTGATTATATTGCATTTCGAAAATTTCATAATACACAGAGATACAGAAGGGGTCATTAACCTAAAGCAAAGACGCTATACTTTTTTTAATGAAAAAAATCTGATATGAATATGAATATGTTTATTTTCATTCATATTATGATGGCGTTGTTAAATTTGCTTTTAAACAAGACGGATATTTGGGGTTAGGGAAATACGCAAGTGTACAATTACTTCTAGTGGATCTTAGTGGCAAATTAACCCAACCTTTCGTTGTTATTCTGGCATTGACAAAGAAAAAAATAAGACATTGCATTTCTTCTTTAGATACACATAATTATAAGCAAATTGGTCTTGAATAAAGTTTAATAAACATTAACATCATGGTAAGGAGGTATCAGGACTAAAGCAGAAACAACTGTATTTAAGTAAATGTACAAATGATCAAGCGTTTCCTTGGAATGAAAGGTGTTATGTGTTGTCAAATACAGAGAGCGCATATCATTGTGCATATTCATATTCATATACTCCGGATTGGTTCTTTGAATTTTTTTTCAATTGGTTTACACTTTGATAGATCATGTTGCCGAAACTACTTTCGTAACCTTCTCTGTGTTCAATTAATGCGCAATACACATACATGGGATTTCGGGGTTCCAAGCAAATTGGGGAATAGAAAACCAAATACATAACTGTTATTTCTATTCTAATACATACCAAAAAAATTATGTACTTGCATTAAAGTTTGGAAAATGTATAAAATTAAAATTAAATGAAATTCTGCAACATTTCATGAATGATCTAACGCATTAACGTCATGGCAAAACATGGCGTCATATGCATACGAACTCTAGATCTCAGGCTGAAGGTTATTCCGTTCCTTGAACGTTTCAAATTTCATAGTATCTTATCAAAATATTTTTTGAGGTAGGTATTATATCATTTTAGATTCTATTGCATTTATTGAACATTTATGGATTTCAGAAAGTCAATATGGCGATTAACGCCTTAATTACGACAAATCAATGGCATAAACAATGTATGAAAGGTTCTTTATATAATATTTTCTAATGTTTGTCATCTACTGAACAACATTGCTGCATTGTACATGCATACATTTTTTATACTGGTTTTCTTCTACTTCTGTAACTAGCAGACCTAAAATTTTAAGAAAAAAGCTTCTGTAGCAAAAAGATAGTAGGCATTTTGATTTCACATTGTAGCATGTAGTAATCACTGTGACTTGATTGAAGTCGAACTGGCTGTCAGATTTAATTCTAAATTATACTTGTGAGTTTATAAGGTTGATACAATTTAGAAACTGTAAAATATCATCACAGACTATTTTACAGAACTTTTGGTTATACAATTTGAAACATAGGTTACTCAATTGTTTATCCATAATGTACTGCGTTTATTGTTTTTTTACAAAATGTCATAAACAAACTACAATCAGAAAACCTCGTGCTGAGTCACAAAAGTCAATCGCACCCTAAAAGTTGTACTTGAATTGGTCCAGATTAGGTCTTATTTTAACTAACATCTTTATGTAAAAACTTATTTGAGAGTACTGCACATAGTAATCCTCTATATATTAAGCACATAATTGTTAAATATAAGAATACACGGGGATTTTCCTTTGTTGAGCATTGAAACAACAAAAATAAGATGTTAACAACAAAAGGGTACATAATACTTACATGTTGTACTGTTAGACCACTGTCCCAGGTGAGGGCGAGGGTTGGCGCCTTCAAACCTGTTTAACGCCGCCACACTTTATATGTGTCTGTTACTAGTCAGGAGCATGCGTTTCAGTGGTTGTCGTTGGTTCTTGTCTGTCATATTTGTTTTTCGTAAATTAATGTACATTAGGCAATTAGTTTTCTTATTTTAACTTTGGTTTAGTTTAAACATATTTTATTTACTCAAAGTAAAATAGATTGGACACAAGTAAACCATGCTTATGAAGTCCGCTCTAAAATACAAAATAAAGCAATACAATAGTAATAAGAGCATGCAATATTTCAAAATATACAATGCTTTACGAGCCTAGCGATTGAAAAAAAGTTGAAACAATGATAACGGAAGATTTGGTAATGATGACGATCATGTGAATGTGCCGTAAATACCCTACACATTATCATATGACAATAAATCTCTCAGGCCTCTTAATAAATTCGAATACATGTTTAAATCTCTGGAAGATTTGTGCATACGAGAGATTTGTATTACCAGGTGTAAGTAACATATAATTCAATAAAAGATCATCAGGGAGCCACCTTAGATTGTTCATCAGAATTTCTCTCTGGTCTGTATAAAAAGAGCAGTCGAAAGGAAATGATGTACAGTCTCAATGTTGCACCCACAAAGATATGATGGATCAGCAACTATATTGACTCTGAACAAGTCATAATTCGAGAAAGACGAGAAGCATCTCAATTAAGTTATTATTAGAGATAGTTTCCTCGGTCAATATATATGGGTAAATCTTTATTTATGGAAATAAGCCTTTTTAATTGGATTTTACATTTTGAAATAGAACTAAGCATTTCAAACGACAAATCAGTATGATTCCATTGTCTTATAGTTGATGTTATAAAAGATTCTTTAGTTAGGGATACTCTGCAAAAAGGAACAATAATATCATCACCATTTTGCAGGGGATATACAGTTGTGCTTTGTACACAGAGTAGAACAAGATGGCATAGATAATCCGGAGCTTGTTTATATTGAATTTTATAAAACATTTGTAGCTTTTGACTTCTCCTCCTGTCAGCTAAAGTTTCCCAACCAACTTCTTAAAACAGACACTTTCAGTTTTTGTAAATATAGGCAAACCAGTAAGTATTCTGACAGCTTCTAGCTGCAAACTTTTACGTTTATCAGCAATTCCAAACCGCAGTTGCATACTAAAAAATTGGTCTTATGAATACTTGATAGAGTTTTCTAAAATATTCCTACAAAGGTTGTACTTGCGTTTTCTCAGTATATTTAAATGTTTTGTTACACTGGTACTTAAATTTTTCTATATGACATCCCCGCCGAGGATCAGAGCAAAAAGTTACCCCAGGTGTTTATGGCATTTTGTAAAAGGGATTTCTTTATCATTTAGGCCGAATTTAATATCTGGAGCGTTATTAATTGAAATTTATTTCTGTTTTGTCTGGATTTAAAAAACATAAGCCACTTTCTTGACCATTCATTCAAATCCATCAGGTCACAATCAGTTTTTATATATCTTTCGTCGTGCTTTGGGTAATTAAACAAAGAAGTATCATTCGCACATTTTCACTGAACTAGTACACATTTTTGTTGAGGGGCCACATGAAGCTGGCCTCCGGGTGCGGGATTTTCTCGCTGTGTTGAAGATCCATTAGTGGTCTTGGGCTGTGTTATGCTCGTTGGTCGGGATGTTGTCTCTTTGACACATTCCTCATTTCAATTCTCAATTTCATTTTATATTATAAATAAAAGGACACCAAGTACTAAACCTTGATGTACTCCCGCTGAAAGACTGCAATATGAGGATGATGATTTATTAATCACATGTTTTGGGTTTTCTATCACAAAGATAAGATAAGTTAACTTCCATGTATTCCGTACGTTTTCATTTTGTGTAAGAGCTCTCTATGCCAAACCTTGTCAAAAATCGCAAAAAACGAAACAATTTATTTCCTTCTTTTCAAGTGAATTGAAAATACAATTATACATTTCAAGTAGCTGATGTATTGTTGAATATTTTTTGGAAAAATTGTTGAATATTTTTTGGAAAAAATAAACCGATATTCATAAATTACCTTCTTCATATGTAAATGATTATATAAATGTTTAAAAACAATTCGTTCCATAATTTTACCTACACAGCTTATTAAAGAGATTGGCCTTTAATTAGAAGGTTTTTTTTAAAAAATAGCAATGACATTTGCAATCTTCTAGCTAAAAGGATACTTGCATTGTTGTAGAGATTTATTCAATATGATTTGTCAAGGACCCACCACCTTCTTAGGGCAGACTTTCAGCTTTCTGTGACTAATCAAAGCTGGTACCAATTTGTTTCTTTTTGGAAACTAAAATGTTAGCTTTTGGTCTGAAAAGGATCAAACTAAAATGATAACTCTCCTTAAAGCTACTAATTGATTCAACTAAACATTTATCTTATGATTCCTTTTATTAGTTCAGGATTGATGAAGACTGTACAGCGGAATAAAAATGATTGCGCATTTGGTATTATCCCTTGTCATTGATATATTAAAACAAGTGCAGAGATATTTTTTGCCTGAGCAATTGTTCTTTTGCATCAATGTTAAAAAAAAGAATAAAGAAAAAACTTGGTAAGCTTTTGAATATTGATAAAACATTTTGGGCTAAATATTTTGGTTTTTTTTTCTAGTTCTCTAAAAGAGTACCATTGAAAAAAGTATACAGTCACAAAAAATTAAATCAACCCTTTAAATTATTGTAACAAAACTGAATATCTATTTTGCCAACTCACGCGTTGGTTAAGATACAACTTATAACATTGAAAGAGTAGTTAATCATTAATTGGTATCGTCAAGATTGTTTACAGTTTAAATGCAATACAATAGCTTTGTCAACTCAGGGTTATTTGATGTTCCCATGCAATACACAATGCATCAAGACAAATACTACATCAATTGTACACAATTTGTCTACGTCACCTAAACAATGATAAAAGGTGACTTTATATCAAAAGAAACAGGTGTGTAAATGCAGATCATAATAATCAATACAAATGATCGGTTATATAAAACGACCATGACAATTTAGACTCAAGTGATCATTGTACTCTATGTATTATAACCAGAACAAAGGTATGAAAAAACTGGCCGGTAACAACCGTTGCCGTACAGTAGTCAGGTCAAGTCCGAGGCGATAGCCGAGGACCTACTATTCTGTTTCTTTTGTTACCTTTGTTTTGTATCTGACTTGTACGACGTTTCTAATTAGAAAGTAATACTTTTTGCATCAAAGACGATTGCATGAATAAAAAGATTGAACACAAAAACAATTAAGGGATTTTGCATTAATACTAGCGCTTCTCAATTCTATCAGCTGTGTGCGAGTAAAATTATTGCTTATTCCTCTTATACATATCAATGAAGTAGGAGAAGTTTGAAAAGTTGAGATGGTGGCGGGGGGAAAGGGGGGAGGGGCTTCTTAAAGTCACAAGAAAAAGACCTTTAATCTTTATTTTCTATCATAATAGTATAAAAGTCTAGAAATAAGTTACTGTCATCTTTCGTAGCCACTTTATATTTTAATAACAAAATAAATTGTCAAAACTGGAAAAAGGTGGTTATAGTTTTGCCCCTCACCTTTGTGTGTAATGCGTGTATGGTCCCCTTTCCCTGCTCCTGCCCCTGAAATTATATACCACTCCACACCAAGAAAAAAGAATAAATACGTACAAACAAACAAAGATATTTGTTTTGCCTCCTCCTTCCCCCATTTTGAAAGTGGGGGAATTTCCCCCTTCCCCGGATGAAAAAATAACAGAAACAAAACAAAAACAAAAACAAAGTGAACAACAAAAATACAAATAACAGATTGAAGACATTTGAAAATTCAACGACGTATGCAAATGAAATAAGAAAGAGTAATCAGACAAACGTAAATACACCATGTATAAAAATTGTAAAAATCAATAAAATAAAGAACAAAATATATAAATAAAAAAAAGCCGTTTCTCTTTTTTTATGGGGAAAAACATGTACTGAAAATACAGTAATGTGATATTCCAGTAGACCCAAGTATTGATCACGAAACACAATATTTTTTTTCATTTTCCATCCCTATATTCAAAATTGGTGGTAGTTTTTTTGACGTCGAGACTGATTTTGTGCCATCATAATTCGACTAAAGCAAATTCCTTAAACATGAAGAGAAAAGGGGAAAACCTCCGTACAGTTCGATTTAGACGATTTAAAAGATTTCAACTTAACTGCTAAGCAAACCCACGAGAGGTTTGTACATGGAAATATTTTATGGTTGCAGTTACTCTTGCAGTCAATAACTTCGCAGACACTTTATTTAATTTCAGTAATTAGGGACATAGTTACCTTTTATAAATATAATTTTTATGAACACTTTTCATTTAAATTCTAATTATAAATTATAAATCGAGGTAATTAGGTCACAAGGTGTACGATAAAATGCCTATGAACTGAATGCAAAATTGACTCTATTCATAAAAAGTGTCCGTGTAACACCCGTTATTGTACTGTTTTTTTTTATAGATATGTTGGGGGCAAAGTCGTACAAATAATATTACACTGTCGTTCATTAACACAGCGCATTTGTTTTATTTACAAGGTATTTAAGACAAGAAAACGTATGATAATTACTTTACAATGATATATGTCACGCAGAAAATGTGATAGATGTGACAATTTTTAATGTGTTTATAAAATACAGTACAATTAAGTCATATTCGACTAAATTGATGTTTTGTTCTACTGCCAACCATGGTTTAATATATTTTTCTCAAAAGTGGATAATCATTCGTTTTGTATGCCCGAATATCAATAGATTTCCTTTTTGGAAAAATATTATGTTCGTTTGTAAATTTTAAAAGTGCTTTTAGGAATTTTTGGTCCTCAATGCTCTTCAACTTCATACTCTATTTGTCCTTTTTAACTTTTTTTGATTCGAGCGTCACTGATGAGTCTTTTGTAGACGAAACGCGCGTCTAGCGCAAATACAAAATTTCATGCCTGGTATCTATGATGAGTTTATTTACAACCACTGGGTCGATGCCACTGCTGGTGGAGTTTTTATTCTCCGAGGGTATAACCGGCCCAGTAGTCAGCACTTCTGTGTTGACATAAACTATCATTGATATGGTCATAATTATAAATTAACTGTTTACAAAACTTGACATTTTTGAAACACTAAGGCTTTTCTACCTCAGGAATAGATTACCTTAGCTGTATTTGGCAAAACTTTTAGGAATTTTTTGGTCCTCAATGCTCTTCAACTTCGTACTTTATTTGGCCTTTTTAACTTTTTTTTATTTGAGTGTCACTGATGAGTCTTTTGTAGACGAAACGTGCGTCTGGTGCAAATACAAAATTTTAATCCTGGTATCTATGATGAGTTTATTTGACATATAAATTTTATGTTTATATAAACAAAATTAGAATTGTATTATTCAGCAAATTATAAACCAAATATTGTACTGTGAATTCATGTTCGAAATGTTATTGTTCAAGTTTCATGTTCATATCTTGGTATTATGTTCAATAAAAGTTGTAAGTTTGTACTTCAAAAAGAAACTATTTGATCTGACAAATACAATTTTGTATGCATTTTTAATAATAAATGCCAATTCCTAAGGATCTATAACTGAAATTGTTTGATTTACTTATTTCTCATACTTTTGTCTGCTAAAGCGAGGTAAGATGATTCTTCGAAAATAAACATCATATATCAAAAATTAACTTGCAGGTTAGTAAACAAATTGTCATTTTACTAAACAATATGATATAAGGTGAACTTCAACGCTTTAAGAAATGAAAATAAATTGAGAATGCCTTTATCTTTTTCTTTAATTTTGATAAAACTAGACTCTATAAATCCATCAAATGATCATACGCATATGATTAAATTCGTTTACAAATCTATTGTAAAACAGAGTTTGACAGATTAATGTATACCACTAAAGAAGCAAGATTTTCAAACTCCTACAAACATCAGAGATCACATTCTGTTATTGGTGGAATTTGTTTCATAAGTCTTATGTGCAGTGTTTTGTAGACTTTTGTTTTTCTTTTGTTTTTCTTTTTTTTTTTCTATTTGTCCATTGTAGTGTCTGTTTTGGGGATTTGAACATGGGTAAATTACTGTAGCCTATATATCTACGAATTTTCTAATAACTTTAACCACTGTTTGTTTACAGAATGTTTTAACAAACAAATAATTCATATGGAATTTTCAAAGAAGAATTTAAACGAGTACCGTACTTATTAAGAACCATTTTCATCTGATAAAATTTATATCTATAAATTTAGACGTTCGCATGAATATACAATTGCAAACAAAACAGAAAGGGGAAAGATTCCTATACAAAACAGAAATTGTCATTTATTTAAAGATACTATTTCCAATAAGTACCACTATTTGTTTACTTGAAACTTGCTGTTACAAAATTTTTAATTCAGGAAATTATCTCCTTACTGCAAATCTCTGATTTCTTACCTGGATTTGGCTATTGTTTTTGACGATTTAGTTTTTACGCTCTTCCTTTTTTATTAGTTTGTGATTTTCAAATATTTTGGCCCCGAGCATCACCTTAAAGACATTTTTAATGCGCATATAGTGCAGAAAATGTTTTACTGTTAATGATATTGTACATATTCAGATAGTTTAATTAACTCCAAATTTATTTTCAAATTATTCAATTTTATATATTAACTCAAATCAATCAGAGCCCAAGATGATTTGAATGTTCTCTAACCATTTACATTTAAAAGATGATCATTATGTATACTATTAATATTTTAATAATTAATACAAAAATCTTTTTCATTCATCTGAACGAAAAAAAGAAGTGAGTCTTTTACTATATTTATGAACAGAATATGAACAATTTTCGTTCGATCTCGATTAGTTTCTAAAAATTTAAACTAGTAATTTCAAATCGTGATATCAGATTAATAAATACATAATATTTTTTGTAAATATGGATTTAGCAAAACACAAAATTAAAAAAAACATTGTCAGCAAGGGGCAAAAATTACTATTTCACATTCATATGAATATTGCAATTAAAGGGGAATAACAAAGAATTTAAACTGAATGTTTATTGCAATTTTTAAAATCAATCAGATTTATTTTTCAAGCAAATACCAAGTTTCAAAAATGAGTTCAATAAGATTCAGCATTTTTCTCAACGTATGCACCAATATACAACATAAAATGTTATGCATTGATGATTTCTCAGTGTATGAATCCTAATCTGATAATGTTAACTAAGTTACTCAAATAACACATTAACAAAAATACTAAGACTAAGACGTCACAACAGACTCTGGTATATCAAATGAACTTGGAAATACAAACATCACAAGGAGAATATTGTGAAATTCCATTGTCTAAAACAATGAAAACAATGGGGAACAAGAAATCGTTTACACTATCATAACCTCAAGTATAGAGCCCCCAGCTTGAGGCAAAACTATCAGAAATAAAAAAGTACAACCAATGCAGTCAATACCAGATTTAATCAAAGTTAGATACCAGGGGAAAGCGTTCACCGTACAATAAAAAATTTAGTTCTGAAAGTTTTGACTGATTAATGTCTTTACCAATAATCTGTTAATCATTAAAAAAAATATCATTCACAAGCTTATCCTCCCTGTTATAAAAATGTTTTATCCTCAGTGGCATTATAAAATTGTTGTCCAAATAAACTCGAGAAATAAAGTTTGTAGTTAAATTCTTAAAATAGTTTTCATTAACAATGAACTACATGAGTATGACATTATTTTATATCAGAATCCCATCTCGAGAAGTCAATAAATGATGACCAAATAAAATTAATTTTGTTTTATACACCTGTTTCATGTGTTAGATAATATAGAAATAGACATTGTGGAGGCCATTTTAATGCAAATTAGTTTGCATTTCTTTATACAGAAGGACCTACTCGTTAACAATCTTGAATTACTTTGGGTTCAACTGAGGAATTGTAGTAATGAAAAAAAAGTTAATTGGTGTATTATACCGACCTCAAATTATCATACATGGGACGTATTTAGTGAGTCTGTAAACAAAGCACTTCAATGTAATTTGCTTTTTTTCAATTGTGGTGATTTTAATTGCAATTGTTGCTGTCAAACACAAGTAACACTTTCAAAAAGTTACAAAACTCTTTAAATTTAGAAAATTGTATGGGTATCTACAAACTTTACAATACTAACTGGAACTTGTATGGATTTATGAGTAACAAATCGCAAAAATTTGATTAAATCAGTTACTGTTCTTACTCACAAATGCAGTTCTCATTCTGATGTTTCATTTGAAATTTCGTATAAATAAAGGCAACAGTAGTATACCGCTGTCATAAAACGTTTAAACAACACTCGTTTTAAAAGCAAATTCGAGATTTCAAACGTGCAGATTTTGAAGGTCATAAAAACCAGTTGAATGAAACTGACTGGTTGGTGTAGTTTTTAATTCAAATAATATAAATGATGTTAATTACAACGTAGTCAAAACATTTGATAATTCTATTGATAAATATATACCTACTAAAACTACTACAGTAAGATCAAAGGATAAACAATAAGCCACTTAATTAGAAGCAGGACAAGATATCATAAAAGAATTCACCATAAAGCAAAAACTTCTAACAAACCAGATTACTTTTAATTTTTTTTTAAAGAAATTCTAAATAAGATATTAATTCAGTTAGAGAGGCAAAGGATATCTATTTATAAGTGCAAAAGACATCACAAGTTATTGATAAAAAATATCTCTCCTCGTAAATGGTTGCGCATTGCCAAGTCAGTGACAAATTTTGATAAAAACAGAGATTTACCTCCATTTTAGAACATGGCTATTTTTTATTCATTCATTGGTTGATTTGATTTTTGGTGTTTTAACGCCATTTTTAAGCACCTCTTTTGGGCTATTTCGTCGCGGCCAGTTTTTATTGGTGGAGGAAGCCGGGGTGCCTGGAGAAAACCACCGACCTGTGATAGGAAAATTCATTCATTAGACAAATCAGATAATAAATATATAGCTAATAGTGATATAGAACCAGACATCACTGATAATAAAGAACCTCCTCCATGTCATTTAAACTGTGTCATAACGGAGAAAGAAGTTGTAGACCAGTTACACATTTTGAAAATAAATAAACCAGCTGGTCTTAACGGTATCAGCCAATGAATTTTAAAAGAGAATACTAGGTCTGTTCCTAAACCATTATCTGAACTATTATCAATATGTCTCTTTCCGTAAAAAATGTTCCTTTGTTATGGCAAATTGAACATGTTAATTATATTTTCAAAGGAAAAGGTACTATGGATTCATTTTTATTCGTTTGGTATCAATATTCGTAGCCATCGTGGGTACAGGTGAACATGAAATTAAAAGTTCAACGAATTACACTTTTTGTAAAACCAGGTTCAACCCACCATTTTTTTTTAAATGTCCTGTACCAAGTCAGGAAAATGGCCATTGTTATATTATAGTTCGTCTCTGTGAGTGTTACATTTTAATGTTGTGTTTCTGTTGTATCGTAGTTCTCCTCTTATATTTGATGTGTTTCCCTCAGTTTTAGTTTGTAACCCTGATTTGTTTTTTTCTCAATCGATTGATGAATTTCGAACAGCGGTATACTACTGTTGTCTTTATTTGTTATAGCCTTATATGCAGATTCTGTCAAAACTACGAAAAAAAATGTCCACGAAATGCAACTTTTTTCTTGTTCCACGAAAATTATTACCACAAAATGAATGAATCCATAGTAGTCCATATTCAGCATTTAACTTCGTCCTATTTATGTTATAAGATAGAATAAAAGAATCCCCATGTATGCATATTTAAAAGTAGACTGAACAAATCTTATAGGAATGATGAAATATGTTAACCTTTCATTTATGGAATAAGGAAAGAAAATATCAGTCGTTGTCAACTTAGAATTTATAAAGTGTCTATCAATTACTTTAGAATGTTTAGCACATAGAACACTTAATGACACTACATGAAAGTCAAACACAACTGTTAGATATTCTTTGTAAACGTACTCAAGATGTATGCATTAACATACAAGACTCTGCATTTGATATTTTTTGCTGGAATTATATACACTACCGGGAAAATACATAGCGTTTACATTTACTTTTAATGCCACTGCATATACAGTACTGTTGAAAACTATCAACAATCAATACATTGCTTACCCATATCTTTGAAGTATGCATGTTTTCAGTATGTTGAGAACAAATGATTTTCCGTACTTGAAATTTTAGTCATTGTTCAGTACTGAAAGTTCAGTCATTTTCAGAACTGAAAATTTTAGTCTTTTTTCAGAATAGAAAATTTTAATCATTTTACTGTACTGAAAATTTTAGTCATTTTGAGTACTGTAAATTTTAGTCAGTTTTAAGGATTGTAAGTTTAAGTCATTTCTAAGTACTGTAAATAAACTCATCATAGATACAAGGATTAAAATTTTGTTTTTGCGCCAGACGCGCGTTTCGTCTACAAAAGACTCATCAGTGACGCTCGAATCTAAAAAAGTTAAAAAGGCAAAATAAAGTATGAAGTTGAAGATCATTGTGAATTTCCGTTTTTTTTTTAGTACTGAAAGTTTAAGTCATATTTAAGACCAAATTGCATAGTTCTCTGTTATGCTATAACATATATTAAAGATAAGTCTTGTGTGGACGAAACGCGCGTCTTGCGTATTAAATTTTAAACCTGGTACCTTTTGTAAGCTTTTATTCGTATGTTTCTCTGTCCTTTATGTTCTCCAATTTATTTATATTGTAGTCCTGTCATGTAATGTTGTCATTGTAATGTTATATTCAACATTGCCATAAAAGCGGGAGGTTTGGCTAGCCACAAAAAAAGGTTCAACCCATCATTTTTTTCTTAAAATGTCCTCTACCAAGTCAGGAAAAAGGCCATTGTTATATTATAGTTCGTTTCTGTGTGTGTTACGTTTTAATGTTGTGTTTCTGTTGTGTCGTAGTTCTCCTCTTATATTTGATGTGTTTCCCTCAGTTTTAGTTTGTAACCCGGATTTGTTTTTTTCTCAATCGATTTATGAATTTCGAACAGCGGTATACTACTGTTGCTTTTATTTACATTTTCTTGGTTTGATTTTGGGATTATTTTTTAATTTTTTAATACATATTTTGCTCCAGGAATATTTCCATAAATTAATAACTTATTTTCTTGTTGTTGATCAAATGCTAGTATATGATAATATTCTGCATTCTCAAAGCCGATCAAAATCATCTCATTTTAAGAGAAATTGTGATTTACAACTTGCGTGGATAATAATGAGATGCTAAACATAGAATCCCAATCCTAAATTTAGACTGTTTTTTGCAACATCAGAAAACGCTTTGGTCGTAGAAAAAATCAGGACTTTTTGTTTATTGGTACGTTAACAGAATTCTGAAATGTATACCCCAACCACAATTTGTGTTTTGTGTTTTGTTAAAACAATTAATAGCTGTATAATACGTTTCTATTTATTTTCGAGTTCACTAAGACAGATCAGTACAGAAGAAGAAGATTACGATCACTTCTTTAGAACATTTTTGGAACAAAAAAATTGAAGTTTTAAAGGGGAGTAAAATAACTTTTAAGATAAAATTAAAACATTTAGTATTTGAATATAAAATTTCGGACGAAGAACATTTTGGCTTTAACAACTTTTCAACAACTGTTAGTTTTTCAATTTACAAAGCGTATTACATATCTGATCAAAAGACAAAAAATGTCAATGTTATCTCAACTTTCATTAATGAATTCAATAGAAGAGTAAGTGTGACAATTCAAAATAATATTTTAGTAACCATAAGAAAACATTTGAACAATCATTATGAGTGATATTATTAAATATATATTTGATGTAAATATATATTTGATGTAATATGAATTTTATAACTAATTACTGCCCTGAGTAATCAGTGGAATGTAACAGGGAACATCAGGAGGAGCTTGGCCTTCCATGGGATATTGTAGCAAGCCAGTAATTGAAATAAATGTTTGATTATGTTAAAAAAAAGAGACAGATTAGTTGGGTTTAGACATTTCAAAAACAAAATTATTTCTATATTACATTTGATATTATTTGTATGTTTTTATTGCATTATTTTACTTTGATTTTCTTCTAATAGATATAAATAAACTTAAACATTTTGTTTAACAACGATGTTGGCTACGTAATTTGTCTTTTGGATGTTTTTTAATAAGGCTAATTAATTTATTTTGTTAGTCAGTCAATGTGTTTTTACGAGTCGATAGACCGTTATCAATCAATCAGAAATTATCATCCACTGTACGCCGTGAGGTACGATCATTTTCAATCTTGACATGTAATTGTTAAAGAGGGGCGAACGATACCAAAGGGACGTTCAAACTCAATAATTATTAACTGTTTAAATATCGATATTTAACAGTTGAAAATTAATAGCCTAAAGTTGAGAAATGTCTCATGTCATATGATGGTTCATTTTGATATGTATATATCTCACCACTGTTAAGTTACTCACTGTGTAATGGTTAGTCAATATTTGGAATAAAAAAAAAAGTAAACAAAAAATTGATTACGATTTTATGCTGCAAGAATATTAATATAAAGAACCAAAAGAAGCTAAACTTATTATTTTCAATGCAGATTTCCTTTGTCTGCTTTAAAACATTTTCAACTGAATCTGTTTAAGGTAGATACTGTAGAAATTCCATCCTTTAACCTTATATAATAGTACACTTAAGTTCCTGCAACTCAAAGAAAATAGGAATATTCAGGTCGAATTTTTTTTCAATCATCACAAGGATAAATTGTTTATATGGAATTTTATGCGACTGTCATACAAGTGAGAGGTTTAGCTAGCTATAAACCAGGTTTAATCCACCATTTTCAACATGAGGAAATTCCCTGTACTCAGTCAGGAATATGACAGTTGTTTTCCATTCGTTTGATGTTAATGAGCTTTTGATTTTGCCATTTGATAAGGAACTTTTCCTTGGGTTTTTTTTATATTTTACTTTTTATAAATCAAATTCAATGAAGCAGTCTTTCACTAGAACAAAGTTGTACATAACTGTAATGTAAAACGTTAAAGAGATTGAATGCTTGTCAGTTTATTTTCGAGTTATGAGTTGTCCCTCTGGTATCCTTCGCTCCTCTTTTCTTAAGGAGCAATGTAGGCTCCCTTTGACCTTTAACTCTGAGACACAGCTTTAGTGTAAGATGTTCCTGATTAGTGTTCCCGATAGAACCAAATGTATTTATATCATATTTACCTTCATTCTCGACAGGATGAAACAGTTTATTCTGTCCTTGTGCCTTCAAAACCTCATTTATTTCCTTCATGGTTATGTTTCTAATCAGGTCTATTGTTGTGTTCCCTTCCAATAATGTCCTAAAAACACCTCGTATTTGTTCTTGCACAGAATTTTGAATCATATTTCTCATAAGCGTTTTGATGTAAACTTTTATTTTCTTGTTGATGGTATTGGTATCTAGCATTGCAACCAGTGGTGCTCCTTTGTCGCTTTTCAAAGGTAAAGACAATGGATCTTCATTCCCTATATCTCTGGTGTCCGATGATAATGCTGTTACGTATATATCCATGTACCAGGACAAACAGAAAGCAAATACTATAATCATTGAATCCAATTTCAAATATCCCTGCATTATTCCGAATGAGTTTCGAAATATATTTCTCTTTTTATGTGTTGCTCTTAAAGTTTTATGAAATAATTAACGACTGCTCTTCCTCCACTTGATATATTCTATGCTTTAAAAATAAGAAACAGTTGCACAATCTGCACTGGAAAAAATCTTTTCATTGTAAACAAATAAGAAACATGTCTCTTCTCAGTTTATGTCGTTACATAAGGATAAACAAATAATGGCGGTTTATCTTATAAAAAAAGAAAGTTAATTGGATACTTTTAATCTTGTAGCATTTTTGTTTTTGATAAATGAATCATTACGAAAGAAGGGAGTTATTTCTACGAACATAACATGCAAAAGCAAATTTAAATGGTATAAATAAATTAATGATGTATTGCCAATGTGCCATTTCCTTTTGCGTCCAAGGTGAAATATTCATTGCATAATAAGGAACAGATTAGATTAAAAAGTAAATGATTTTTTTTGTTTGTAATGTTGGTCGACTAGTATGAAAGGTAGATAATTTTGTAGTGTTGCACAACAAGCATTTGATATGTTGTCTTTACTACCACATACGGTTTGTCATTAGTATCCAAGACTAGTATCTGCCCAGTAGACAGTACTTCGATATTACATGATGTTAATGATACATTTTTTCTATTTTATTTCTGGATCCTTAATGTATTAAAACGAAGTTTATAGCTCCAAGAGTATGATGGATTTAGATGATTATGTTCTGCCTTTTTAAGTTATGCTCTGAAATATGTATTTATAAATATACCATTTTCATACTACCGACTTTTGACTCCGGATTATATAATTTTTCGACAGGTTACCTACTCGAAGGTAGGACATCCTCGTACTCAGTCAAGGAAGAGCAACTAAAAAAAGTAAAATCAAATATATAATCGGTGCAATTTGGTGGGCAAATTAACTGTTTTCCGATGATTTTGTCGTGTATAGAAAACACAAAACAATTAAGTTTCCCCCCGAAATAGACCGATTGTTAGATTATTTTTACTTCTTTAAGTTTCTCTTACATGACTGCGTCACAGGATGTCCTACTACAGAAAAGGTAACCTGTCGAAAAAATACATCTTCGGTATCTGCCTAATTATGCAGCCTTTTTTTTATGAAAGCGAGATATATTACATTTGTATTAGGCATGATAGGATTTATTTTCACTTATTAATGTCATTACTTATATAAATGAAAGTGAAAACTAACAACTTGTATCGCGAAATTGTAAAGTAACGGATATATGGCGTATACATGTACGTCATAGAGGCAACACGCAACGAATGAAAAAAGCAACATACATATAGTGAATATGTATGTTACAGAAAATAAGTGTAATCACGGATTTCAAGCAATTCCTAATTATAAATCATATGAAATCCCTAGAAATTGATAGGAATTTCATGTGAACAGTAGAACTTCAATTTACTGAAGACTTGCACATTTAGAATGGTCCAAAGAAAGAATTTAAAGCTTGATAACACACTCAATAAGCCAAGCGATCTTATCATGAAGAGGTAAATGTCTAATCGTATAAAGTATTCAATTATTTTCATAAGAAAATGTATAGGTATGAACATGTAAACATCTAAATGGTCATTGATACTCGCATATTTTACGGGCTTGATTATAGCAGTAACATCTTTCTGGCTTCATATTTCTTAAACTGTCGTTCATAGAAATATCGAAAGCATCTCTAGTGGTATGGTATGTCAGCATGCAAGCAAACATTGGTTAATGTTACTAACATTGTACATATTCATGAAACTGTTCACCTGAATCACTTTTTGGTGGTTTATTTTATCAAGAGGGTCTTAGAACCATAGGCCTAAATCTAAAGATAGAAAAAACACATTTTAAAACCCTAATCGATTCAGTCTTGAATTATACAATCAGATAAATATGAATAATCTTTCCGACATTGTTAAGAGTGTGAGGTTGTTGTTACAAATACAGAATAAAAAAAACTGTTTACGGCTACGAAGATTCATGATTTATTTATGTTCAAATTCAAGATCTATGATTAATAATCCATGATCTCGATGTCCAATCTATGATCTCGGATACCCAATCCGTGATCTCGGATTCCCTATCTGTGATCTCGGTTTTCCAATCCGTGATCTCGGAATAATAATCCGCGATCATGTGTCATGTTCCCATGTCACGTGTCCTATTTGTTGATAATTGAAAACTGATTATGTAACAAAAAACAACTTAACTTAAGGTATTAAAGATGTTTGCTGATATTGTTTTTAACTTTTTATCAGATATTCTGAATTTACTGGTTTTATACATGTAGTGCCAATGAATAATTTGTCCACTAACACCTACTTTTCTTATCATAATTTTTAAGAAAAATTTTCATATCTCATAATATCCTTGTCATTTTTCCTACCTTAAGAACAAAGGTGTCAATGTTAAAAATGATAATTGAATGAAAAATCAATAGAGAATCAATAGATCACTTTGGAAATAATGAACTTTGATCAAACTTGGTATGCTGATGCATCATAGGAAAGAATGTGTCAAATATCAAAGACAGAGAACTCTGATTTTGTCTTTGACCTTTGACCACTGTGATAGTAAAACATAGTCTGATTTGTGTACAGTGCATTACTTTTGTATCGTTACACTTAGATTGAAAAAACTGTAATACACACTGGTGCATAAATAAAAAACCTTAAAGGTATTTCATTAATATCATCTTGATGAATATTTATTTCCTATTCTAAGGCTTGTAAATGTTTCCTTCAGTTAACAATTGACTGTATGTATTATTGGGTTATAAAAAAACGATCAAACCCATTAAGTCCAAAAAGAACTGACAATGACAAAACAAAACAAATAGGCAAAAAGACTAAAAGAAAACCTTGAAAACTAAAGATTGAGAAACACGAACCCCAACAACCACCGGGGGTGACATCTGTTGCTCCGGAAGGATAGGCAGATTCTGCTCCACATGTGGCACCGCCATGTTGCTCCGATGAGTAACAAACCGGTGATAAGTTTAATTTGGTAGGTTATATTCGAAGAAATGAGGACGTCATTGTAGTCACGACAATTGGAAAATATCCGTCGTCATCGGTGAAACAGATATTCCATAACGGTCAATCAACTCGTAATGGCGTTTGTAAAATTGTAGAAGAAATGATTTCAATTTCACCACATGGAACTCTTGGATTAAAAGTTTCATTGTAATCAAAAACCTTCTATCAAAAAAATCATGATAGCAAATGCAAGCTCTGGAATATCGTATCAACTGAGAGATATATACTCCATATGCAAGCGCTGCTGGAATGTAGCTATATATAAATTGAAAAGATACAATTGGGAGGTTGAAATCATCTCTTGTGTCGTAAATGTTCGTTCTCAACCGATCCTCATAGTCAATATCTGGATGTTAGTCAAGATATGATGCGGAATATCTGTTGTATGCTTTATTTCAAGTTCGATAGGATAGATACGTTCAGCATAGTCACCATACTTTGAATTATCTAATGAGAGGACATCAACCTTATAGTGGAACTTTAAATCAAAAGATCATGCTAGCTTCTATTCATTTTTTCGAAGAAGCTCCTGTAGGAAGTCATCTTCATATTATTAAAGAAACAAGTCGGTAAGAAGGGGATTAAAGTTGGTCCCCATTGGAATGCCGATCGTTTGTTGAAAACACGTCCTCCAAAAGTAACAAACATGTTTTCGATCAAGAAATAAAAGCGTTTTGATTATGTCAGATTCAAATGATGTTTGTTACAGTCCGAGTGTTTTTATACAAATTACAATGTATTCCTCCCTAAGACAAAATACTTGTATACGTTGGCTATTCTACTTTTATGAAACAAGGCAGGACCAATTATTTCAATTTGTCTTAGTTTGGAAAGGGAAATACTTGTGTAATGGATAGAAAATTTGAATGTTTTAATATTATTGTAAGACGAATACGACTAGTGTCCAAATATGATTCACATCGCCCTTATAGAAGGTAGTTTCACAACTACAATGAAGCCCGGCTTTAATTGCTGATACAATGGATTTTTATAATTTAGAAAGAGGTTTCGCTGTACACTTTGACGACCAAGCAACATACTTGTGTTTGTTAAAGCACTTATGGAATTAAGGTATCCAATACAGTAAAGAAAGATCTTATTCTTTATCTTTGTTTGAATTTCCAAAGGAACATATAACATACCTATGATTTTTCAGAATTTCCTGCAAAGTAAGTGTCTTAGGGTTAAATGTCATGTTTCCATGTGAACTGTCAATAACTAATTCCTTTATCAAGCAGTTTATACCATGTGATTTACACACAAACCAGATGTTGTTTGGGGATTTATCTGCGGGAATAACAACACATTTATCATTGAGGAAGGACAGGTGCATAGCAACATTTGAGTTTTTAAGGAGTGATATAAAATGTGTATTCATGTACCCCTTCAGTTTTTCAATTCTAATTTGTATCTGACGACCTTACAGCCTTGACCCATTCGAAAAGAGTGTCTATGTCGTGTTTTTTACGTTTAGCACATTGCCTGTTAATAATCTCGACTGAATACATCCGTATTTTAAAATTGTGTTTCCAACTGCTGGATTAAGACGCACGATATTATAGGCCTTAAGATAACACATGTCACAGAAAAAGTTATCAACAATGTTCAGCTCACCAGTAATGATGTGACCAGCTGGTTATGTTTCAGGTTTAACAAACTTCATGACCGATGAATTTTGGTTATGTCTAAATTTTTTATAAGAGTGTTTTAAACCGTAATCTCAAACGTTTTCTTTTTCTACAAGTTATCTACAAACCGTTGTCATTACTTATTTTGTTATACGTTGTTCGTGTGAATCAAGATAAAACATCAGAAAATAATAGTTTGCCCAAATTGCACTTGTTGTTGTTGTGAATAAAAGCATGATTAATTTAGTAGTCCATGAATTTATAGTGTAACATTGAGAATGGAAACGGAACGGAGAATGTGTCAAAGAGACAACAACCCGACCACAGAGCAGAAAACAACCTTTTCTTCAACTTTTGAGGCATTCTTAGACCGTAGTTGATAAAGGACATCATTTATTTTGCATTTTGCTCGTTGTGAAAATAATACATTATTACGAAATTAAGGTTTTTGGTCTATCATGCGAATTGGACCGGATAGATTTTGCTATTTTTCAAGGTTCATGTTGGTACTTTTTTTTGTAAAACATGAATAACTCCATACTAAATTAATAAAGTTTTGTTTTCATATAGCTGCTGTGTCTTTTTATCTGGATAATCCAAATTATAAAGTTGGGTTTTTTTTTATTCAAAAGCAAGGTATCAATGAGTCCAGACCAGAATACATTGATGTATTCCTCATCTTTTGAGACATAATCAGACCAAGTTTGAAAATGATATTAATTAGTGCTATGTTGATGTTTTGCCAATATCCAGTGTATTTTTAACGAGAACATATGAATAAAAAATCTAGAGGAGGGGTTTTACAAAACAGATTAAGCGAGAAAGTTTAGACTAGAATTTGAAAGAGGTTGCCATGCCATTTTGCCGTGCACTTGTTGGAACAGGACGTTACGGATACATATAGGAGTTGTGCTTGTATTATTCAGTGTGCGGAGAATGTGACCTTCTCCCTACACAAGGCATCAGATATATTCCAACCAGACGTTACGGCGGCTTCATGCATTTCACTTAACCAAGTGGACACACACTATTGGAAGAAAAATCTTTAATTCCAATGTTAGATAATGTATAATATCTAATTGTTTTATTGACATACAATAATTGACAATTGATTTTGTGGCGTTGCTGGTCAAATACGATAAAAGACGATAAGCATAAGAAGGGTGCTTTTTTATAGTCCTTACAAGAACTGAGAGCACTATTTGATACGATCCCTGAATGAGTACACAATTTTAGTTTATAGGCCAACTGCTGCCAGCCTCAGGGTGCGGAATTTTCTCGCTGTGTTGAAGACCAATTGGTGGCCTAAAGCTGTTTTCTGCTCTTTGGTCGGGTTGTTGTCTCTTTGACACGTTCCCCGTTTCCATTCTCGATTTTATTATATTGTTTATTACCGTTTAAGATTTTACTTGTGTTTTTTAATTACATCTTTCACGTAATAATACAGTGAAGTGTTGTTTTTTTTCAGCACTATTTTTGAACATGTTTTTTTCAATATAGAATTCGTAAGTCCATGTATCGTAATTTTAGAGCAGTTGGTTGTATCAACAAAAACAAGGTCAATCCCACCAATGTTACTGATCACATCAAATATTCCGTATCAACTTCACAAATAATACACGATGATCTTGAAGTATAGATTCTAGGTACTGACGTTGTTTAGCATCTTTAATTACGTGTTATAGTATTCTTTTATTTGTCTTTGTAAACTATTACTTTTACTGTTTAGTCTATTAGTAATATCCATTTGACGTGGCTCGGTACTTATTCATCCCGTCATTGTGTTATTGTGCTATGGTAAATTTTTGTATTCTGTGTGCTTTATTTATATCCTTTTTTTTAGTTTTTCTTTGTTGACATAGGTTTGGTTTTTATAGTGATTAATTTTAAAACACAATGTTGACTGATGTACCCATATTTTTGACATTTTTACCTATAATGTCTGTTTCTTTTGTTCACACATTGTTGTCAATATAATGGAACTGTATGCGACTGTCATACAAGTGAGAGGTTAAGCTAGCTATAAAACCAGGTTATCCACCAATTTCTACATAAGAAAATGCCTGTACCAAGTCAGGAATATGACAGTTGTTATCCATTCGTTTGATGTGTTGAAATTTTAATTAGGGACTTTCCGTTTTGAAATTTCCTCTGAGTTCGGTATTTTTGTTATTCGATTGTTTTTTGTCAGTTGGTGTTATATGTCACGTCTGAATATTTTATCATCTTATTGTTGCTGTTTGTTGTAGTTTTTTTAACATAAAGAGAATTTGTTTTTTTAGCTGTTTTCTTTAATCAATTCAATCTCATTTAAAGACTCAAGGCGATTTTGAGCATACCAAAGGGCATTGATACCGTCCTTTTGTTTTACCTCGTATGTTGTTTGGTTCATTTTGTCGTGAGATTGCTGTCTCATTTACGTTCACCTATCTTATTTTATTGCTCTGGAGTTATAATTTATTCCATACATGTTGTATCTCGAATTAAGTGTTCTTTAACGAAATAAATATTACTTTGCATTAATCTTCATTTAGCAAATAAATTCTAAACTCTACATAATGAAATTTTGATTAAGCTTTGAATTCAGCTTGTTAATGTTTTATATGTAATTCCATTACTTCAATTTTCGTAACATCATTACTGACGTTTTGGCTGAGTTTCTGCTGAAAGAACGCCAACACAAGTTGCTGATGAATCTCCTGTTAAGACAACTAGCGCCGCAATGGTTGTGCCACCATGCCCCATAAGTTTTCGCACAATCAGCTCCACTATCTAAATCATTATCCTGGTCTATCGTAGAAAACTTCATTCCATTCTGGATAGTCATGCTATCACCTATATCAAGGATAAACATATTATGAATAACTAATCAGTTCTGATATAAAGTTAATTGCTTCTGGTGAAGCGATACTAAAAAGAATTATCATCGTTTTGTAGTATAATTCCCCCTATCTGTACACATTGTCTATTTTTCACTCCCCTTTAATCAAATTGAGTACTATTGTTTTTCGAATTATCCTGTTTGAGAGACGTATTTGATTTGGAACAAATTGAAAAAAGTTATTCACCTCGAGCATATAAAATATTTTGTTATCTGGCAAAACAACTATACGGATAAATGGATATCGTTACTTTACGGTCATCAGTTGCAGAATTTTAAAATTTACGCTAAAATTGCGTGTCTGTCATTTGCACTCAAATTATTCTATATGTGTCAAATTTTAATTATTTCAGGAATTGGAACATTGTCGAAACAGATGATTCTTGAAAAACGCAAAATAACAAAAAAACTCCAAAGGAAATTCAAGTCCTTCATAAAATGGCAAAATCAAAATCTCAAACACATCTATCGAATAGAATACAACTGTAATATTTCTGACTTGGTACAGGCACTTCCTTGTGTAGGGAATGGTGGATTAAACCTAGTTTTACAGCTAGCTTAACCTCTCACTTGTATGAAAGTTGCATTGAAATCCATTATATTGACAACAATGTGAGAGTAAAAACAAACAGACATAATAGGTAAAAACGTTAAAATGTAGGATACAGCAGTCAACATTTTATTATTATCTTAATCACTTACAAATAACTGTTTCAACAAAGAAACATAAAATAGCTAAAAATTGGGATAAAGCATTCAACGTTGTAATATTATCTTAATCACTATAAAAACAAATAACAGTTTCAACAAAGAAACACAAAATGGCAATTGAAATAACTTGTATATTTTTTCTAATCAAGGGTGTAATTTTCCTTTGCATGCAATTTCAAACTTAGTTTGTAGATGATAGATTGAATTTGTTTTACCCTCATTTGGAAATGGCTGTTGTAATAAGGTGTGGAGGGTGATTTTCGATTTTAATATACTAACATCATCGTAAAACAGATATTGAAATTTCCCTCTTTCCTGTACCGGATCTGAAATAGTGTTTTTGTCACAACACCTTATGCCTTATACATGTAGCTCTTTGTTTAAAAGTTTTGACGATTACAAAGTCTGGTGTTTTATAGGTTTATTCAAAAATTCTATAATACGTTTTACTGCGTAAGTAGTCATTGAGAGCATTTTATTACCTGCAGTTCCAATATAATCCCCAACAGTAAGTTTGTACCTAGACGCTGCATCTCCAACAACAAACGTTTTATACACAGCATACTTCTTTCTATTGGACAGGTCCGTCAGATCTATTCTCAGTTCATATTTACCACTGGATGTCAGGCTATGAATGTGTTTGTTTCCTTTTAATATATATGGTACAGAAGCGTTACAACAAAACATAAAAGGAAGGTAAAGAAAAGAAGGTCTCAAGTGGTTACTTTTATGTCAAAATGCAGGTAAATGTATTCGAATTAACATGATAGGAAACTATGGAATATTATCTAATAGTATAAGCAACGCAGCATATAAATCAATATTTACAATGCTAGTACTTTTCTTTATTTTTACTATATTTCTTTATTTCTATTTGTTTTGTCTGTTTTTGAACTTTACTGTGCAAAATTATTGCAGTACATTTCATTTTAGTTTTCTTCTTATTACAATTGTTACTAAAAATATTGCAACAATTGTATCGAGGAATTTAAATTTAATTATTCAATACTATCAATTAACGGAAAAAAACTTCATTAGTTCTGTCCCGTCAAATGTTTACTGTCATACATTTTAACCGAATAGATTCAATGACATCATTTTACTTTTTCGATAATTTCGTGAGGACTTGTAGATATGCTTAGGCCTGAAGGATGTACTCAGGTCAGGTTTAGGAATTTTTGTCAGAATGTTCGGACTCCTTGGTTTTTTTTCCTTACGATATATTGTGAAATATTTTGCCTCATATCACTCACTTTTCTTTTCATACAAGACTTCAATAACTCATAAAAGGGTCATTACTAATATTTAAGCAGATTCTAGATCCTTTTCTTACGATTTGTTACCTAAATAATGCAAATGCTTAATATAAGGTAGAAGTCCGAGCCAGCCTAATACTAAACTAATACTATTTTGGTTTATAGTATCAGTTTTAAACTCTAGAATTTTTTAATATCACCTTCCTACATCCTTAATTAAGAAAGCATGTCAGGTTGACATCTTGTATTTACCAAACCAGTATTCCTCATCAACAATTCCAAATCCATTTTCATAATCTATCCATGGTCTCTGGAATTGAAACCATCCATCTATTCTTCTCTGGATAATCTAGAATTTGTTTTATCAAAATCAGTAACCAATTTAAAAAAATAAATCTTATATTGTTACTTAAGTATCATTTTAATTTATTAATTTTGTGAGATGTTTCTCTTTAGAGGGATATACATTCCATTGACAATCAAGAGCAAGCAGAGAGTGTACATTTATTTGTGCGTAATGTGAGTAATCTTAAAGTGTTTTTATTATCGATTACTTACATTTAATATTTTATATGCTAACCACTTTTGATATCAAAATAACTTTTTTTTTCATTTTTTTTTAAATTTAAAGGTTAAGGCATTTATATAAAGCAAATTTACAGATCTAACATTGTTGGGCTGATGTTTAGACGAGTTGTATATACAGAATGTACACAGCCATGTATCACCATCACTGCTGGTGACGATGGATAAATCTGTTGTAGAGTTGTCACTGGTTTAGACGTGACTGTATCTTGCATTAATTTGTAGGAACCTTTTTGATAGATATTTCAGCTGATCTGTAACAATTCCATCTTCATGCCTTATATATCATGTACTGTATTACGACGCTATATTAAAACTGACGAGGAAAGGTAACACTCGGCCACCGAAAGCTTTATATTTGTGAAGCCTAGGTGGTCGAGGGGATGCGCGTCGGATACAGTGCAAGCGATTTGGTGTCACGATATCTCAGTAGCATGAGTTCGAATCCCGGCGAGGGAAGAACATTGTTAGGATCCTTTACAATAGATAATTCAGCTGATCTGTAACAATTCCATCTTAATGCCATATATATCATGTACCGTGTTACGACGCTAGATAAAAACTGACGAGGAAAGGTAATACCCGGCCACCGAAAGCTTTATTATATAGAGCCTAAGTGTTCGAATGGTCTAGCGCGTCGGACATAGTGCAAGGCGATTTGGTGCCACGATATCTCAGTAGCATGAGTTCGAATCCCGGCCAGGGAAGAAAAAAAATGTGTTTCCGCAAATTTACAGATCCAACATTGTTGGGCTGTTGTTTAGACGAATTATATATACAGAATGTATTTTCAGCCTTGTATCACCATCACTGCTGGTGATCCGATGGATAAAATCTGTTGTAGAGTCGTAACTTCTTCAGACATACTTATATATATAAGTATATAAAAAGCAGTTAAACAAAACATGTCTTGTAAAAGTTCAAACGTCATTTATTCTCTCATATGTTCAAATTGTGAGGAATTCTATATTGGAGAGACAAAAAAATAAGAGTACTAGAATAACTGTTAATATGCAGCAAACCAACCATGAAGATTTAACAGTCATCCGGTCTAACGACCATTTTCATCGTTGTTCTAATGGACGATTTAAGATATTTCCATTGTTTGTGGTGAATCGTCAAAATGATTTTTCTCCGGAAGAAGAAAGAAGAGTTATTCATAAACATTCTCAACCCGGGATTAAATGATAAATTATATTTTATTTTTTACTTAAATAACATTTAAAGACTTTACTCAATTTTTTAAATGACATTAGTAGTCTCCCTTGTATTTGTAAACTTCATACTATTGTTAACGTCAATCAATTGTTTTGTATAACACTTATGTATACAAGTCACATTATCTGAAGACCTGAAAGCAGTGAAAGCCCTAGTAAAAGTGATGAATTGAAACCGTAATTATCTTTTATTAATTTTCTTATATATATATATATATATATATATACAAGTCTAAATTGAAAACAACGTTCAAACCTATGATTGCGTTGGATAAAAACCGCAATTTTTATACGTGTGCATGCAAAACAAATTTCTTGGTAAGGGGGTCTAAATACAGCACAGACAGCATTTTCCAAAAGACCAAATGAGTGAAAAAGTATATTTTAACAAAACGCATTTGACTAGCAGGTCAAACAACTGATGTTCTTAATCCCTGCTGACTGCCATAGGCGATTGCCAAATAAACGGATCACAAGATGTAACAAAATAGATCTTGTTATTAATTTATCAGCAAACAGAAAACAATAAACTTGCGGAAAAGATGGTATACCGCAAACATGAGGTGCAAATTTGTACACCATATCCGGATTTCGACAATTAATGTCTCTTCAGTGATGTAAGGAATCGAAAACAGTATATATATATATATATATATATATATATATATATACAACTCGTCTAAACATCAGCCCAACAATGTTAGATCTGTAAATTTGCTTTCGCAAATTTTTTGTTCTTCCCTCGCCGGGATTTGAACTCATGCTACTGAGAAATCGTGACACCGAAACGCCTGCACTGTATCCGACGCGCTAGACCACACGACCACCTAGGCTTCACATTAGCTTTATTAATGCGTTATGAAATGCGTTTTGTTAAAATATACTTTTTCACTTTTTTTGGTTTTGGAAAATGTTGTTTGTGCTGTATTTAGACCCCACTAACAAGAAATTTGTTTTGCATGCACACGTATAAAAATTGCGGTTTTTATCCAACGCAATCATAAGTTTGAATGCTGTTTTAAATTTAGACTTGTTTATATTTTTTCATTTAAACTTGTATTACATTTTCTTTCGGGTTTATATGATCCGTTCATCCTATTTTGACTCCTCAAAATTTAAGAGTCTATCCTAAATTGAGGTAAATTGTATGGCTTTCCAAGTACCGTTTCGATTCCTAACATCACTGAAGAGACATTAATTGTCGAAATCCGGATATGGTGTACAAAAACCTTTGCACCTTTTGTTTGCGGTATATCATTTTTTCCGCAAGGTTATTGTTTTCTGTTTAGTATTAAATTTATAATTAAGATCAATTTATTACATCGGTGATCCGTTTATTTGGCAATCGCCAATGGCAGTCAGCAGGGTTTAAAAACTTTTGTTGTTCGACCTGTTAGTCAAATGCGTTTTGTTAAATTATACTTTTTCACTTTTTTGGTCTTTTGGAAAATGTTGTTTGTGCTGTATTTAGACCCCTCTAACGTTGTTTTCAATTTAGACTTGTATAAAAGTCTAAATTGAAAACAACGTTCAAACCTATGATTGCGTTGGATAAAAACCGCAATTTTATACGTGTGCATGCAAAACAAATTTCTTGGTAGAGGGGTCTAAATACAGCACAAACAACATTTTCCAAAAGACCAAATGAGTGAAAAAGTATATCGTCCTGAATACGCATGAATTATTAATTACTGAAGTGAATCGTATAATAGTTAATATACTCATCATTCAAAATAGAGGGACACGCTTGCGTTTTGTCTTTTAAACGAATTGATGAGATTTGAACATTGGACAACTAACGCTTGTTGCTTTAAGTTACCTTATAAACGTAACTGGTCTCGCTTTTTTGGAATTCAAGCAAATCCTATTTGTTTGTTTGTTATCTTAATCTTCAAGCGATTGTCGAAGTATGAACATCAATACACGCATGGTGCCAATATTTGATTTTTTTTGTCAAACCAACTAGAAATGAACAAAAATCACAGTTAAACTCGTCTTCTCAAATGATAAAGTTACTGCTCAAAAGTGTCACTGGTTCTGTGGGAATAGTGATGAAAAAAATCAACTCATTTACAATACCAGGATTATTATTAGGTAAGCATGACGCGTGTCGTGTCTGCATTTGATTCATCAGTGGCACATAGTCACTGATAAATCAGTCTATATACTAGGGAAATGTGATTTTTTTAAATGATAATGGTGGAATGTTTTGTTGTTGTTTTTTTTTTTTTTTTTGCTTCCCACAAGTAGTTCTTCCATTTGTTAAATCTTTTAATTATTCCATTGAATTTTTTAATCTCTTTCGTAAGCTAACGTAACACTAGAGAAGAATCAAAACAACAATTTGGTGGGATGATTATTATGTACGAATGTCCAGTGGAATATATTTCATGAATTTTCAGGACCAGTACCTCATTTATCTATCAAATCATCAAATACGTAGTGGGTCTACCAAGATAGAGGCCAGGAAGTCTGGACTGAAAAAAAAAAACGAATGGATAGAGGAAAATATTTGGATTTGCAGCTGTTTATTGCCCGATTTGTCAAAGAGTGTTTGCAATGGTTCCTTGACATGCAAGGATATTTCCGCAGCTTGGAGGTTTCCTGTAACTAGATATGACAGCGTATTAATACAAAACGGTTAGCAAATTTAAACAACCATTACATAAAACGTTTAACTGATGATTTGAAAAAGACAATGTTTCATTACTTCCATTACTCAGTAATTTAGGGTTTAAAAACTATCGGCGATCTAAACACAAAATTCTGAATAAGACGAACAACAACCATTGACGAGATTGCTTACTTGAAACATGCGAATGACCCTGTTGCGAAGGTTAAATTATAATATATATTTCTAATGATTTTTATTACAGCTATACTCAACTTACTGTCCATCCACCTCCATCTGTATTCATATCACAATACACTCTCTCTGCCTTTTTGTCTTCAGGATATATTGTGTGCACACCAGAGGTCGCTTCCGGGTTCTGATTTTTTATCGAAGTGCAGTCATTAGAAAATTGCAGTTTGCCTTTTTCTAAAAAAAAAAGTTTATAATACAAGAACTTAACATGTTTAATTGATATATTTAGCAGGTTGTACCAAGTTGCAAACAATAAATATTTACAGAGATGTCCAAGTTGTTGCTAGTTGTTAGTTGGGGCAATGTCAATAAGGATTTGATAAAAGTAAGCATTTCATATGCCAATGTATATTCCTATGTGGAATTATTTTCTCTCAGAACGATAGGTCTTTCTTTTGAAAAATCAACTCGAACGATACAAAGTTTCAATGAGATTTGCTTCAGGGCATAAAATAATTACCTGTGTTAGGTCATTACTTTTTCCTGATTAAAATGCAAATAGTAATTTACTTTAACATATAATTCGTTTGATAGTTATCGTGTGTTGTTGCCAAATTAGGTTTTATTTTTTAATTTTCTAACTTAGATAGGTTTATGACAGAAAAAATCTTTAAAGTTACCTTGTTTATTAGACTGAAAGAACAAAAATCGTCGTTGAGGCACATTTAAACTTTCGAAATAAATGGTGTGAAGTTTTGTTAATTTATTGCCACAATAAAGGGACATTATTGAAGATGAATTTAATAATGCGAAACTTTCATAACGCTTTTAAAACAAGTAAGATTTAACACATTCGTGTGAAGGATTTTGAAATTCCTGTTGATTCGCGCTGTAGTGGAAATCATACTTTGACCCATGGATATTCTTTTTTTCGTGTTATATGTACATTTATCTCAATTTCGTGCTCTCTTCGAGTCGCAGTTTTCAACTTTTTACATCTATCTTTAATACCTTTTACTCCATCAAATGATCAAATGATCAAATATTCCTTATTTCCTATAGAAATACAACCACGTACTTTATAATAGGGTTAGTAGGAGCATAAGATAAAATCATGATTCTCAGTTTAAACGAATGTATTGCAAACGAAAGAGGGAAAACAAATATTCGCAATAGTTCGATTGAAAATTGTTGAAAAAATAATCTCTTTCCGCGATGAAAAGTCAAGAAATTCAAACAAAAAAAAATACCATCCGCTTTCATAAACTTAGTTGATACAATAAATTACTTACAAAGTCACTTGTATTTTTTTATACATCGTAACAATGTATATGTGTCCAGCTTCATGCAGTTACAGTAATATTTTTTAATGTAACTGGATAATTTTCCAAAGTTTATATCTAGAATATAATAATCGAGTTGTATTTCACATTACAAATGAGCCGTAGGGCGTATTAAAACCTGAAATCATCGAAATAAATATCCTACTTTAGTGTGGTTGGTAAAATAAGATGCAAATCCTGAAAATCTTTGCAGAAAATAATGTTTTTTGGCGATATATATAAGTCAGATAATGCATATTTTAAGGTTTTTCCTGTCGTATAACACATCTCGGGGTTTCGGGATCGCCCACAAAAAGACCTCCCTACGGTCGGTCTTTTATTTGATCAATCCTGACACCCCATGGTGTGTTATACGACAAGAAAAACCTTAAACTATGCATTTTCTATAACATAAAAAGTACCACAATACTAAGATGGCATTCAGAATTATACTTAATAAGAAAATGCAACACACTGGTAAAAAGCAAACAGAAAAAAAACGCAATGGCAACAGCAGACAACAAAACATTACACAGAATATTAAAGATGAACAATGAAAAAAACATCTTTGCTCCGGTGGTAGAGAAATGCGAGCAGTTTTGTATCTTTACATCTTCTAGTGACACCTGTCAAAATAGAATCTCTAGTTTTTATTTCGTGCTATTACCTATTGTGTCTGTTTGTTTAGTTCACACACCGTTGTCAATCAATGGAATTTTATGCGACTGTCATACAAGTGAGAGGTTTAGCTAGCTATAAAACCAGGTTTAACCCACCATTTTTTACATAAGAAAATGCCTGTTCCAAGTCAGGAATATGACAGTTGTTATCCATTCGTTTGATGTGTTTGAACTTTTGATTTTGCCATTTGAATACGGACTTTCCGGTTTGAATTTTCCTCGGAGTTCGATATTTTTGTTATTTTACTTTTTACATCTCTTCTTATCAGCAACAGAGAATGACATATGCTAATTTAAGCATACTCATTCTTTCTTGACTAATCTGGATACTTTGCCAAGAATATTAATTTATTCTTTTTTTTCATTAATGTGATAATCCAAATAGGAAAAAAAAACAATAACAGCGGGTTTTTTTTTTCCTCAATAGAAAGTTTCTTGACTAATAATGTTTCAAAAGTCTAGGCGTTTGTGTTGCGTATAAAATACTCAGGTGGTCAATTAGTTTTGCCAAGACCAAGTTCAACTAGGAATAGTTTTTGCTCATTGCTGAAGGCCATTCGGTGACCTACAGTTACGGCATTTTGGGCTCTGTTTTGAAGATGGTTATCTCAAAGGAAATAAGACCACATTTTCATATCTTATATAAAGAGTTATCTGTGCAACTTTTAAATCATATTCTTTTCAATTTTCACCGAGTAAATAGATATATTCTAGAGCCAGACATAAGTTCACTAAAATGAAGGCAAGAGGAAAAACCTTTTCTTGAACTGTACCTACTGATAGTTATCAAAGGTACCAGGATTATAATTTAATACGCCAGACGCGCGCTTCGTCTACATAAGACTCATCAGTGACGCTCAGATCAAAATAGTTATAAAGCCAAACAAGTAAAAGTCGAAGAGCATTGAGGCCCAAAATTCCAAAACGTTTCTACTAAGAAAGTTATAAATTAAACGTATGCTCGTATTTTTAATCTGATTGATTTTCTTTAATGCTACCTTAGCGCCAATGGTTTTGTTGGAGCGAAAGCTTAATGACTAGTTTTACAACAATGTGTTGTCTTTATTCATCAACAATCTCCATACTTAAACAATTGTTTAACAAATATTGCCGGAAAATAAGTCTATACTGAGACTACAAGATATAAATGTTGATGTGATGATATCAAATTCGCCAATTTCGGAAAACATTTCCTTAAAAAATAACACAGTTTGATCGCCTTAAGTTTGATCAAATGTATCAAAAGATGTCAGTAATGTTTTGAAATTACTTCTCTTGAATTGACTCATTAAAAAGATTACTTTTATTGAAAATTGCTTGCGCATTGAGTACTTTCCTGGACTTATATTCATCTTGAACGCTCAAATATATACACTTTGAAAGTGAGGAATCGAATATGTAAAAACGTAAAAACCTTTTCTTGAACTGTATTTACTGATAGTTATCAAAGCTACCAGGATTATTATTTAATACGCCAGGCGCGCGTTTCGTCTACATAAGACTCATCAGTGACGTTCAGATCAAAATAGTTATAAAGCCAAACAAGTACAAAGTTGAAGAGCATTGAGGACCCAAAATTCCAAAACGTTTCTACTAAGAAAGTTATAATTTAAACGTATGCTCGTATTTTTAATCTGATTGATTTTCTCTAATGCTACCTTAGCGCCAATGGTTTTGTTGGAGCGAAAGCTAGATGACTAGTTTAACAACAATGTGTTGTCTTTATTTATCAACAATCTCCATACTTAAACAATTGTTTAACAAATATTGCCGGAAAATAAATCTATACTGAGACTACAAGATATAAATGTTGATGTGATGATATTAAATATGCCAATTTCGGCTTTATTTATCAACAATCTCCATACTTAAACAATTGTTTAACAAATATTGCCGGAAAATAAGTCTATACTGAGACTACAAGATATAAATGTTGATGTGATTATATTAAATTCGCCAATTTCGGAAAACATTTCCTTCAAACATAACACAGTTTGATCGCCTTAAATTTGATCAAATGTATCAAAACATGTCAGTAATGTTTTGAAATTACTTCTCTTGAATTGACTCATTAACAAAATTACTTTTATTGAAAATTGCTTGCGCATTGAGTACTTTCCTGGACTAACATTTATCTTGCACGCTCAAATCTAAACACTTTGAAAGTGAGGAATCGGATATGTAAAAACGTAAAAACCTTTTCTTGAACTGTATTTACCGATAGTTATCAAAGGTACCAGGATCAAAATTTAATACGCCAGACGCGCGTTTCGTCTACATAAGACTCATCAGTGACGCTAAGATCAAAATATTTATAAAGCCAGACAAGTACAAAGTTGAAGAGCATTGAGGACCCAAAATTCCAAAACGTTTCTACTAAGAAAGTTATAATTTAAACGTATGCTCGTATTTTTAATCTAATTGATTTTCTCTAATGCTACCTTAGCGCCAATGGTTTTGTTGGAGCGAAAGCTGAATGACTAGTTTTACAACAATGTGTTGTCTTTATTTATCAACAATCTCCATACTTAAACAATTGTTTCAAATATTGCCGGAAAATAAGTGTATAATGAGACTACAAGATATAAATGTTGATGTGATTATATTAAATTCGCCAATTTCGGAAAACATTTCCTTAAAAAATAACACAGTTTGATCGCCTTAAGTTTGATCAAATGTATCAAAAGATGTCAGTAATGTTTTGAAATTACTTCTATTGAATTGACTCTTTAAAAAATTTACTTTTATTGAAAATTGCTTGCGCATTGAATACTTTCCTGGACTTACATTCATCTTGAACGCTCAAATCTAAACACTTTGAAAGTGAGGAATCGGATATGTAAAAACGTAAAAAACTTTTCTTGGACTGTATATACTGATAGTTATCAAAGGTACCAGGATTATAATTAAATACGCCAGGCGCGCGTTTCGTCTACATAAGACTCATCAGTGACGTTCAGATCAAAATAGTTATAAAGCCAAACAAGTACAAAGTTGAAGAGCATTGAGGACCCAAAATTCCAAAACGTTTCTACTAAAAAAGTTATAATTTAAACGTATGCTCGTATTTTTAATCTGATTGATTTTCTCTAATGCTACCTTAGCGCCAATGGTTTGGTTGGAGCGAAAGCTGAATGACTAGTTTTACAACAATGTGTTGTCTTTATTTATCAACATCTCCATACTTAAACAATTGTTTTACAAATATTGCCGGAAAATAAGTCTATAATGAGACTACAAGATATAAATGTTGATGTGATGATATTAAATTTGCCAATTTCGGCTTTATTTATCAACAATCTCCATACTTAAATAATTTTTAACAAATATTGCCGGAAAATAAGTCTATAATGAGACTACAAGATATAAATGTTGATGTGATTATATTAAATTCGCCAATTTCGGAAAACATTTCTTTCAAAAATAACACAGTTTGATCGCCTTAAGTTTGATCAAATGTATCAAAAGATGTCAGTAATGTTTTGAAATTACTTTTCTTGAATTGACTCATTAAAAAAATTACTTTTATTGAAAATTGCTTGCGCATTGAGTACTTTCCTGGACTTACATTCATCTTGAACGCTCAAATCTAAACACTTTGAAAGTGAGGAATCGGATATGTAAAAACGTAAAAACGTAACTGATGTTAATCTAAGGCCAGCTTTGCCTCAGGAAATTCGGACCTCAGTTTCTTTATAATTTCTTATTCCGTTGTGGTTCTATTTTCATTCGTCAAATCGTATTCGTGTGGTATTGTAGTATGACAAATTTGGTATGTAGAACATACATGTACAGAAATAACATACGGATACTGTATATACATTTAAGTATCCAAATTTTTACATTTTCTTAGTTTTATTTGGTGTTATTTGTTATCTCATTGACTTATTTACAGTTTGTAGTAGGATATTTCTGGTTGAACTTATTGAAATCATCATAAGGCGAAATTGTTTTATAAATCTTATTTCTAATTTCTAATTTCAATTCAACAAAGTTACTGTAACGTTAAACAGATTGAATCTAAAGTAAGCTTTGCCGGCTCCATGGGGCCTTTAACGTTGTCACAGCTTTGAAATTAAATTCCCTGGTTTCTGTTCTCGATAGATCTAAATATAATAAAATCGTATTTACCTTCATTTCTGACAGGATGGAACAGTTTCTCCTGTCCTTGTTCCTTCAAAATGTCATTTATTTCCTGCATTGTAATATTTCTGATTAAGTCTATTGTCGAGTCCTCTTTCAACGATGTCTTAAAAACACCTTGCATTTCTTCCTGCACAGAATTTCGAATCATATTCTTCATAAGCGTTTTGATGTAAACTTTTAATTTCCTGTTAATGGTATTGGTATCTAGCATGGCAACCAGTGGTGCTCCTTTGTCGCTTATCAACGGTATAGATAATGGATCTTCACTACCTATATCGTTGGTGTCTGGTGGTAATGCTGTTACATATATATCTCCATACCAGAACAAACACAAAGCAACTACTATAATAATTGAATTCAATTTCAAATAACACTGCATTATGCAAAGTGAGTTTTAAAATATATTTCTCTCTATGTATTAATGTTAACGTTTAATGGAATATATGACGACTGAACTCCCTCCACTTGATATATTTTATTTTTTGACAGAAAACAAGAAACTGTTGAAGTATCTGCATAAAATAATATCTTTACATTATAAACAAAAGGGAAACATTTCTCTTCAGTTTATTTCGTTACATTAGGATAAACAACTCACGGCGGTTTGTTTTCTAAATATAAACAGTTGATTGAATGTTTTCAATCTTGTAGTATTTTTGTTTTGATAAATTAATCTATATGAAAGAAGTGAATCTATTCCACAGATCTTTGCTGGCAAAAGCAAGTTAAATTATGAAAATATCTTAATGATTTATTTTGAATGTGTCAGCTGCTAATGCGTCCAAGGTCATGTATATTCCACGTTAATTCAGATAACATTAAATATAAATTTTCAATTTGATTTTTTAGGTATGTGGGTCAACCAGTATAAAAGGTCGGTAATTGCATTAAAAAAATATTTGATTTTCAATGATATACTTTAACAGTATTCCAATGTTATTTAAAGTCATTGCAAAATACTTTCTTATTGCATGATAAAACGTGTTTCAATACTTTCATTTGCATGAAATTAAAAGTGCACATTATTTTACATAATTTTCTTATTTTTGAAGAATTACAGGTTATTATAGTAAAATGTTTACATAAGACAGGTCTGATTGAGTTAAAGATACATTCGTCTTCTCAATTTTAGTTCGTTAATCATTGTTTTGCAATTTAACTCAGTCCATGAGACACATATGATGGTCTTCAAAAGACATATAGAGCATATAAATATAATATCATGCTCTAAATTGAATCTACCTTAAAGCTTTCAAAAATGAGTTAGCTTATTTTGCATTTTATTGAATATTTAGTACGAAAAAGTTTAACATTGAAGCATTTTATGAAAAAAAAATTATTAAGGACTTTTATTGTCTTTGTACATATCATGCAATCGACCTTTATCATTGAAATGACATCTTTCATTGACGGTCAGATTCCAATTATAATATTGTCTGTGATTGTATAATAACAACTATTTCTCATCTCTGATTTTGGGTGAAACAAACCTAGATATGTGTAAGCATTAAAAGATAGGCTGATAATTTACAATCGGAACGTAAACACATTCAGTGCATAATTTGAAATATTAGCATACACTTTGAATTCACGTGTAACATTGCAATAAATAATGCAATCTACAAATCATGCAAAATGACCTTGCTTACGTCATTTGAACTAAAAAATACCTTTTTCTAAAATATAAAAAGTCACAAAATTGAATTCAGCTTATGTGTCCATACCTTGATCTGCTTAACCTTCCGGAGCACCTGATATCATCCCCAGTTTTTGGTGGCGGTCGTGTTGCTCAGTCTTTAGTTTTCTATGTTGTAGTTTGTGTACTGTTGATTGTCTGTTGGTCTTTTTCCTTTTTTAGCCATGGCGTTTTGAGTTTATTTTCGACTTTTGAGCTTGAAAGTTCTTTTGGTATCTTTCGCCTCTCTTTTGAAGTAACTAAACTTATCTTTCGTAAATTGGGTTTGTTTACGCAAAGCAAATTTATAGTTTGGAAAGCTTTGTCGTGTAACAATGACTTCTAAGTTATTGACCTATGAAAATTACTTAGTGTTAGGTTTGTATGTGCAGCTGATACACACAAGTCCTAAAAGGACTGCCATTAAAAAATATCACCATCTTAAGTCGGAAGATCGAGTTTAGCGAGCTTATCGTACTCGCTAGCAAATGAAGAATTTGAGAGTAAATCTGAACGGGGATATGTGTTCTGCTGAATATCTGTGTTTGAAAGATTACTAAGATCTGACGGCGGGACATCGCTTCTAGGGTTTGTAAATCTGTGGCATTTTTGTTTAACCTTGATGTTTTTACTGTATAAAATGTGTCGTACCTTAATATTGAAATTAAATGAATACTCATCTAAGTCCACGATTTCTGTCACAATGCCCTCTTGGTCCATATATATAGCATAGGTACTTACACAGGGAAATTTCACTTACATCAATTTAATGTGAATGTAAATTCTTTTGAATTTCGCCTCAAACGAGCTTATACGTGAGACTCACGTAAAATCAGTTCATGTGAGTTTCACGTGAATCTCATGTGAAAATCACATGAATTTTTTTCACGTGAATTTTCAAAATTTTAAAATAAAGTAATTCAAATAACATGTTAAATTTCAAATTTAATGAAAATCATGAAAGATCCCTTTTTTTTGTAAAGTTCATGTGAGATTCATGTGAAATTTACGTGAGCAAATTTTGCCTGTGTACATATTGACACCTATGGAACATATTGTAACCTAAGCAGGCAATTGTCATCAGATCCGTTTAAACGATTCTTCAGCAAGCCAAGAAAATTGCTTTTGTTGTGATTCGTTTTATTTTGAAAAGTTATTATTTGGTAGTTTTGGTGACATATTATATTTGAATTGAAGACACTTGTTAACCGTTTTTTTTTTTTTTTTTTTTTTTTTTTTTTTTTTTTTTTTTTTTTTTTCGTTTATAATTTTAATTTAAAATTAAAAAGAATTAAAACAAATACTATTTCGAGGAAGAACTAAAAAGATCACTTACATTTAACGACCATGCAGTGTACCAAGTCAGGAATATGACAGTTGTTTCCATTCGTTTGGTGTATTTCAGCTTTCGATTTTGCCATTTGATAAAGGACTTTCCGTTTTGACTTTTCCTTGGAGTTCTGTATATTTGCTTTTTTACAATATGCACTCACATGCAAAATTATCAGTATGTTTGACGTCATTGATTGGTCAATCTAATAAGTACCGTTACACCTGTCGAAAGTCAAAACTGGAACTGTATTGTAATATTAGCTTTAGAAAAATTCAGCACCTAGTCGCATTATGCAACTCATGACTTGTTTGTGTGTTTTTGATAAATTATAGGAATTCCTATAGTAAGACATGAACTGTTCATATAATCATTAAAGGAAACTAAGATACCTTTGATAAGGACATTTTATGTTGTTATTGTAACAAAAATATTGATTGAAGATTTTACTTATTTTCAAGGAGTATCAAATGAAACAAAACAAATAAGAAAGCATCAGGGATATGTCAAAGAGCGTATCGTCCTTTTTCAAAAAATAAAATTCAGCGGAAGATACCAAGTCCTTGTTGATGAATATTCCGTATCAACTTCACAAAAAATGCATGATGGTTTTGAAGTATAGATTCTAAATACTGACTTGTTTATTATCTTAACTACGTAGTATAGTGTTCATTTTATTTGTCTTTGTATATTTTCAACTATTACTGTTTAGTCCATCCCACCATTGTGTTATTGTGCTATGGTCGTGTTTTTCTCTGTTGACATAGTTGTTTGTTCATGTTTTACTCTGAATATTGGTGAATGTGAATGATTTACTAATAATACTAGTGACTGAACTATACAATATCAATAACAAATTCTTTCAGCGTATTTTAATCCTAAAATCGTCTCTGTCTTTGTTAAGACCGTGAATCACACTAACCCGATCTGTTTGATACGTAAAATGAAATTAGTACATTTCAAAATGGTCTGATTTTAAGTTCCGGCGAGTAAAAATAGTTCAAAAACCGTGAAAATATAAAGGTGAAACAGTCCAAATTTCAATAGAAATTAACGTGATTCGAATAAACACGTATGAAAAATAATAATTCATGACTGACAATAAGCATTTTGATCGTGAACCTTTTCAGATTGGGTTTAAACAGACCAAAAGCTAATCAAAATATCATGACAGTAAGCTCTCTTATATTATCACGAAAAAAAAACCAGTAAAAAAGGAATACTTTTTGATACTGTTACTGTACCATAAATTAAGGCTGTATTATGTCAACCCATATTATTTGACCGATTACAGTAGTGACAGCTTTTTAACAGAAACATCATTTCGTTTCCCAATCTGAAGAGTTGACTTTGGTTGTTTATGTAATGGTACAAAATTTTTAACTGTTTTTATAAAACGTCTTTTTAGAGAACATGGCCAACAATCTAACAACACATCCATTGCATAACTTTATTGTAGAACACACGTCTATCCAAAAAACGTGAATGTGGTTAAATCTTTCATTCCTAAGAACTAGTCGGCTTGATGATGCTTTATACGTTGATGCCGCGCCATTGTCGATAACACCAATTGCAATATAGGGCGAGCAATGATCTTTTGCTACGGTAGGGAATGTTTCATAGGCTGAATGAGAATCTACTCTAGTGTAAATCGTTCCGCAGTGTGGTCGGCAATGGCCTTTGTGTGAGGTGTGATCATGAACCGCCTTAACAAAAGCTTTAGCTTTAGTCATGTCTAAATGACGTGTTCTCTTATCAACGCTCGCTACTGCGATGTTCCGGTCATGGTTCCTAAATTTAAGATATCCGCCACATGCTCTATTCCAATGTTTGTCACCTCCAGTAACGTCTTTGTACGAGATGACCATCCAGTCCCTCCAATAGTATTTTTGGGTAAGGAAGTTATACATGTCATTAGCCCAGTCATGATTATTCATTTTATCCCCTGGATGATCTAGTGCATATCTCTCAATATCAATGGTTGACTGGTCGTGATATTTTGCAGCTATTGTAAAATCAGCATTATACATTTCATGTCGAACATGATCAAAACGATATTTCTATTGTTTTGTGTGATAGTCTACGTTTGCACTTAGACCTTTTAGTTGCAAATATGCAAGTTCAAGTTCGGCTGCCCTCAGTAACAATTTAAGTATCCCTGAACTGAATGTTCCACATCTTCTCCGATCATACTGGGTATATTTCATACAGAGAATTACAAGCCTTCACCGAAGACATTTCCTGCGTTCATAACTCCGTCATAAAGTTTAATGCCACTATTCCGAAAATCACTTTCATAGTTGCTGATGAATAATTGTTTCTCTCCGTTTAGAGCATAACTTTGTGCTTGATTCATTTCTTTATATTTGCGATAACCGTCTTTATTTTTTGTGCTAAATATCGGAAAACTGGACCTTTACGGTACTCCAATTTATCACCCTTTTCACATCAGCAAATTTGACGTCTACTTGATCGAACCGAGTATTTATATCTCTATCGAGTTTTCGAATAGCAAGTAATTCTGGTGACGGTCCTGTGTGAATAAATCTAAAAATAAATGATAAAAACGGAGTAATTACTCCCAGAAAAGGTACAACACTTGCTGCAACTGCTGTTTAAGCAGTTGGAAGTGCAGTAGACACTGCAATGGCTTCAGCGATGCCCTTGCCAGCATTAAGACTGCTAGTGATATGATCGGTGGTTGTCGATTTTTTTTGTTTTGCATCTTCAGCATGTAAAAATGTTACAAATAACACGAGAACCAACAGCAGCTTCATCTTCGCACTACAAAAGATAAAACAAATGCTCAGTTTTATAACATGATTTTTTTTTTAGATAGTTAAGAAAAAAAATCATTAGTGTTATTGATTACAACACGGGTTTGGCCCTTTTATGCTAAATATTTTACCACAAGCAATACACAAGAAGCATGGATATTATATAACTATAAAGTCTAGCTTATATGAATCAATATGCATGCCAGTTGAAGGAGAAGTACTGTTGATCCCAGAGGAATACCAAGTGTCTGCTCAAAACCACTTTAAACCAACGTCACATATTTGTTGTCAATGAAAAACTAAGCAACATGATAGTTACACAGTTCTGACCTCTTGCTTAGGTCGTTTTTTTTACAAATGTAATTTTTCCATTCATTATACAAGATAGTTGTTTCTCTAATTTTTGTAGTATTTTCACATTTCTTGATCGGTGTGAGAAAAATATTTCTCCTCACTAGTGCAATATCTGTTCTCGGCAAATGATTAGTCGAAATTTAATTATGTCGTTAAATTTTCTTGGTTTCTTCTGAATTTCCTTTTGTGACGTCATGAAAAATTGCGACCATGCCTGATGACGTCACATATAAAGAACACAACTTTCTGAAAATCTTTGAAAAGGGAATGAAAAAAATCATCAGAGAAACAGATTCCACCACTATAACTCGTGTATTACGATATTTCTCCACTCTCAACAGTTAAATTTTAATTATTTAAAAAGCTCGGTAAGCCTCGCGCTTCAAATATTAAATTTTAACTGTCTCGAGTGGAGAAATATCGTAACACATTTGTTGCAGTGGTGAAATCTATATATCTACCTTGTTTATTTTTATAAAACAAAGTTTTTAATTTTATAATGAGGAGTAACTGTGTGAAGAGTAGAGAAGTCAAAAGTTTTGGACCATCTTAACTCTCTACTATGATGAATGCCCATCAACATCTAGAAAAGTTTATACGTTTTTTGAAAATTGAGCAAATTATGCTCCACATATGACACCTGGGGTCTCGGTCATAAACCTTAACTCAGTGCTCGGAGTACAACATTTGTGCTCGAAACATCAAATCAATTATTTTGATTGGTTGATTTCTGAGTGTGAGTTTTAAAAATGTACTCAAAAGTTTTATGATCGCAAGTCCAGTCGTGTTACACCTATACAACATGTTGACGAGTTACTTAGTATATCAAGTGATTAGGCATCTCGCAATATCGTATTGGTAATTGACTCTATTCTAACCTTAAGATATCGCCACATTCATAAAACATCACAATTATGAAATAGAGTCAAATTGAATAGGTTGTTGCACGAACACTTTGGTATTACGTTGGAATGAGGCCTTGAAAGTAGTTGACCTACATTGGGTTCTTATCTACCGAAAAATAATAAAAATTTGTATCTGACACTTTGTTTTATTTATGCTAATGGCAACCATGTGTGCTTTGTTGTTGCATTATCAGATGCATTTTTAACGATGACATCAAAAAGATTGTCTGATTGGACTGTAAAATGATCAGAGGATATTATCTGAACGAAAAAGGTATATATTGACTACGGCAATTACAATATTTCTTGGACATAGGGAGAGTACTTCTGGAATATCTTCTGGATCCGATCATATATAGATTGTCTTTGGTTGAATGAACATGTCTGAAGTTTAATTCACTCAAAAGAACGTTTTAAAAGAAACGTAGACATTCGCCTTCACAAAACAGCAAACACGGGAACATGTGTAACGTTATATAAGCAGAGTAAACATTCGCTTTCAAACACAAACTTTTCTTAAGGTAGCAGTACACAATTAGGAGTGTGGTTTCGCATTTTGGCCCCGTTGGATTTTACAAATATATAAGTTCTTATGCAATTAAATTCATTTTTAGACAGCTGATAACTAATAAAGTGGGTTTATATGAACAACTTGATTGTTTTTACATGTTTTTTGGGCTATTTTCTGTTTTACAGTTCAATATTTTAACATTCTGTCTGCCCAGAGGTCCAGAAATTATTATAATGTTTACAAAAACTTTTTTCAAACGAACTTTTGGACGTAATTTTTTTTTTAAATGAGAGGAAAGACATACGATTTTTAAAACAGTTTCAGAAAAAGTATCACTCTCGGAGAAAGAAATTTTACTGTCAATGTTTTTTAGGAAATACGTTGCATCTTCACACCCTTTCTGCAATATGATATAGCAAATAAATGCAGAGTGTTGCCATGGACGAACCAACAAGAAAATATATTCAACAATTATAACAACTAGAAATCAAATATATGGAAGATACTTATTACATACATATGCCCTTATACGACACAAACCAAACTGTATGCTTAATTTGTAAAAAAAAGCATGGACAACGGGATTGTAAAATTAATGATGATAAATTTTAATTTGGTTTTTCCTAACAGTATATTGCTACCTAATGTTCGAGCATTGAAAGAGGATTACAACAACTTACCTTCCACTTATTGAGTGGTAATATAAATGAAGGTATAGAATATAGGCCATGGTCATTCATGATAAAATTGAGTGTGATTTACATATATGAAGATAAGGAGATGTAGTATGACTGCCAATGAAACAAGTACCCACCAGAGTTTTCATCATCATCATCATCATCATCATCATCATCATCATCATCATCATCATCATCATCATCATCATCATCATCATCATCATCATCATCATCATCATCATCATCATCATCATCATCATCATCATCATCATCATCATCATCATCATCATCATCATCATCATCATCATCAGCAGCAGTAGCAGCAGCAGCAGCAGCAGCAGCAACAGCAGTAGCATCAGCAGCATCATCATCACTATCATCATCATCAGCAGCAGCATCATCATCGTGTGTTTTCATGCTTCCGAGAGCTTTGAACTCCTGATTGAAACTAATTCGACGAGATATCTCATGAACCCTAGCTGTTTCATGATATGTTCAAAACGTCAATAGGCGATCTTATATCGTTTATCATTCATATTTCATACAAGGACTACTTTTAAATTAAGATTGATAAAAATAAATAGAATAAACATTTTAGTATACATGTATTTATTCTTTGCTTTTTTAAACTTTGACAGACATAATTTTAACGGTATATTCACAGTAATTTATATTTAAAGTTTTCTTAATAATGGCGTGCTCGGACAAAATCCATAAATTTGGAAAATTGTATAATGTTAAGGACAAGCAGCTGCAAGCTCTTGAATACCAAATGAGTTGGGAAATGTATATCCCATATGCAGGTGAAGTTAATATTTTGCTACTAAAGTGGGTGAAATTGTTAATTTCAAAATTAAAATTGTCTCGTTTGTCATAGATTCTGGTACTGTGGTGACCGCTTATGTCAAATTCGAGGTATAAGTCTAAAAATGAGGCAGAGTAATTTACACTGAATGCTTGTGGATGTAAGTGACTTACTCTGAATATTGGTGAAAAATAGTGATTCACTCTAAATACTGAATGCTGGTGAACTTGAACTATGTACTTCTGATACTGGTGGCTGTGAATTATAGAATATCAATAACAAACACTTCCAATGTACTGTATTTTAAACCAAAAATCATCTCTGACTATATTAAGACCGTACATCACATTTACAGATGATATCGGATATGTTCCTTATGTCGTAACTACATTACCCTTCCCTTTTCACGAATGTGATTTACCGAATAAGACTATTTACCGGATTTGTAATAACATAAGCAACACGACAGGTGCCACATGTGGAGCAGGATCTGCTTACCCTTCCGGAGCACCTGAGATCACCCCCAGTTTTTGGTGGGGTTCGTGTTGCTTAGTCTTTAGTTTTCTATGTTGTGTCATCTGTACTATTATTTGTCTGTTTGTCTTTTTATTTTTGGCCATGGCGTTGTCAGTTTGTTTTCGATCTATGAGTTTGACTGTCCCTCTGGTATCTTTCGTCCCTCTTTTACATATCTTGATCTGTTTGATACATAAGATGAACATTTCAAAATGGTCTGATTTCAATATATTTTTTTTCAGCAGGACAAAAAATGTTCAAAAATCGTAAAAAATATAAAAAATTAACAGCCCATGTTTAAAATGAAATTAACGTGATTTTAATAAACAAACTACACGTATGAAATATAAGATTAATAATTCATGGTTGACAATAAGCGTGTGGATCAGACTAAAAGCCAATAAAAATCTTACGACAGCCAGCTCTCTTGTATTATCACGTAAACACAGTACTATGAGGGAATACTTTTGATATTTGAGCAACCCGACGGGTGTTACATGTGGAGCAGGATCTGCCTACCCTTCCTGAGCACCTAAGATCAACCCAAGTTTTTGGTGGGGTTCTTGTTGCTTAGTCTTTAGTTATTTGTGTTGAGTTTTATGTACTATTGTTTGTCTGTAGGTCTTTTTCTTTTTCAGCCATGGCGTTGTCATTTTATTGACTGTCCCACTGGTACCTTCGCTTCTCTTTTACTGTACTATAAATAAGCGCTGTAGCATGTCAACGCATATTATTATAAAGAAACATATTGCATTTCTGTCATCATTTTTTCTCCAACTCCAATCCGAAGAGTTGACTTTGCTTGTTTATGTACTGGTGTAAAACTTTTTACTTTTTCAATAAAATTTTGAGATCTCGTTTTCTTTTTGGAAGAAAATAGCCAACAATCTAACAATATATCAATTTCATATATAACTTTATTGTTGAACACATGCCTATCCAAAAACGTGGATGTGGTTATATTTTTCATTCCTCAGAACTAGTCGGCTTGGTGATGCCTTATACGTTGGTGCCGCGCCATTGTCGATTACACCAATTGCAACATAGGGCGAGCAATGATCTTTCGCCTCGGCAGGGAATGTTTCATAGGCTGAATGAGAATCTACTCTGGTGTAAATCGTTCCGCAGTGTGGTCGGCAGTGGCCTTTGTGTGAGGTGTGATCATGGACCGCATTAACAACAGCTTTAGCTTTAGTCATGTCTAAATGACGTGTCCTCTTATCAACGCTCGCTACTGCGATGTTTCGGCCACGGTTCCTAAATTTAAGATAACCGCCACATGCTTTGTTCCAATGGACATCACCTCCAGTAACGTCTTTGTAGGAGATGACCATCCAGTCCCTCCAATAATATTTTTGGGTAAGGATGTTATACATGTTATTAGCCCAGTCATGATTGTTCATCTTATCCCCTGGATGATCTAGTGCATATCTGTCAATATCAATGGTTGACTGGTCGTGATATTTTGCAGCTATTGTAAAATCAGCATGACTCATTGCAGATCGAACATGGTCAAAACGAGATTTCCATTGTTTTGTGTGATAGTCTACGTTTGCACTTAGACCTTTTAGTTGCAAATATGCAATTTCAAGTTCGGCTGCCCTCAGTAACAATTTAAGTATCCCTGAACTGAATGTTCCACATCTTCTCCGATCATACTGGGTATATTTCATACAGGGAATTAACAACCCTTCACCGAAGACATTTCCTGCGTTCATAACTCCGTCATAAAGTTTAATGCCACTATTCTGAAAATCACTTTCATAGTTGCTGATGAATAATTGTTTCTCTCCGTTTAGAGCATTACTTGGTGCTTGGTACATTTCTTTATATATGCGATAAACGGCGTTAATTTTTTGCTCAATATCGGAAAACTGGACCTTTACGGTATTCCAATTTATCAGTCTTTTCACATCAGCAAATTTGGCGTCTACTTGATCGAAACGAGTATCAATATCTTTATGAAGTTTTCGAATAGCAAGTAATTCTGGTGACGGTCCTTTGTGAATAAATCCAAAAATAAATGATAAAAACGGAGCAATTACTCCTAGAAAGGGTACAACACTTGCTGCAACTGTTGTTAGCGCAGCGGGAAGTGCAGTAGAAAGTGCAACGGCTTCAGCAATGCCCTTGCCAGCATTAAGACCACTGGTAATATGGTCGGTAGTTGTTGATTTTTTTTGTTTTGCATCTTCAGCGTGTAAACATGTTAAACATAACAAGAGAACCAACAGCAGCTTCATCTTCGGACTATAAAAGAGAGAACAAATGCTCAGTTTTATAACATGATTGTTTTTTTTAAGAAATAACTCATTGGGGTTATTGATTTTAACACGGGTTTGGTCCTTTCATGCTAGATGTTTTACCACAAGCAATAAACAAGATGCATGGATGTTCTATAACTATAAACTCTAGCTTATATGAATCAATATGCATGCTATTTGACAGAGAAATACTGTTGATCCCAGAGGAATGCCACGTGTCTGTTCAAAACTACGTTCAACTAAACGTAACATATTTGTTGTCCATAATATTTGTTGTCCATAAATAAAAACAAGGAACATGTCAGATACACTGTTCTGACATCTCGTTTAGTTCAGTTTTTTTCACAAAGTATGATTTGTTCGCTCATAATACAAGATATTTGTATCAACCTTGTTCATTTTTATAAAACAAAATTATTAATTCTATAATGAGGAGTAAGTGTGTGGAGGGTAGAAAAGTCAAAAGTGCTGGATCATCTTAACTCTCTACTATGAAATACACGTCATATATATTTTTTTCTATTTAGCTTTTCTATATGATGAATGCCGATCAAAACCTGGAAATGTCTATAACTTTTTGAAACAAAAAAATGCATTTAGATATTTCCAGCTACACCGATTTGTCTGTATGGAATATAAAAATAGTGAAAAGAGTTATTTCCTTAAAAGATTATAAACCTTAACCATTGCTGGACATGAACCAATGTTTTTTTGTATTTTTGACCTCTCAGTGCTAGTAGCCTGTAGACTCGAGGTATTGTCATGTCTCAGTGACTGAAAACAAAATGTTGGGTTTGTTTTGTGAGGAAGTAATTCGTATACCAACTTTTCAAATCAATTTTACACAAACTCCTACAACATGATGATTTCGTTTTTTGTTTAGGTACCATTTGATTTTTATGGGGGGGGGGGGGGGTGATGGGCTTGGATGAAATTTGAAAGAAAAGGCAGGACAGGAGTTTTGAGTAAAAACAAAAAAAAAGGCAGGATGACAATTTATGTAAAAAAAGTCAGGATAAACTAATAAAAAAAAAGGCAGGACCGAATAGAATGGAAAAAAATAGGCAGGAGAGAGATTACAACTAAAAAAAATTCAGGACACCTAGCCACATTTGCATGATTCACGAGGCCTTTATTAATTTTGAAAAGCAGTGACAAGAAAAATCATGTACTGAAGCTTACTATATATCTTTGCAATATAAAAGAGAGGCAGAAGATACCAAAGGAATATTCAAACTTATAAGTCGAAAAAGAGTTTACTATGTCATGGCAAAAAAACAAAGAACGACCGAAAGACAATTAACAAAACACAACATAGAAAACTAAGGACTGAGCAACACAAACCACATGAAAAACCGGGGGAGATCTCAGGTACTCCGGAAAGGTAGCGCACATTATGCTCCACATATGTCGTGTTACACCTATAAAATATGTTGACAAGTTAATTCCTTTATATATCAAGTGATTAGGCATCATACAATATCGTGCAGGTAATTGACTCTATTCTAACCTTAAGAAATCACCACATTCATAATACATCACAAATATAAAATAGAGTCGAATCTGCCAATTGAATAGGTTGTTTCATCAAACACTCCGTTGGCCTTGAAAGTAGTTGACCTACATTAGTTGACCTACATTAGTTGACCCTACATTAGTTGACCTACATTAGGTTCGTATCTACCGGAAAATAATCAAAATTTGTATCTGCCACTATGTTTAATTTATGTTAATGGCAGCCATGTGTGTTTAGGCGTTGCATAATCAGATGCAGCTTTAAAGATGACATCAAAAAGATTATCTGATTGTGTTTTAAAATTATCAGAGGATTTTATCAGACCGACGAAGGTAAATATTGACTACGGCAATTGCAATATTTCTCGGACATAGGGAGAATACTTTTGGAATATCTTCTGGATCCGATCATAAATAGATTGTCTTTGGTTGAATGAACATGCCTGAAATTTAAATCATGCACTCAAAACAATGTTTTAAAAGAAAAGTAAACATTCGACTTCACACAACAGCTAAACACGGGAACATTTGTAACAACTTTATATCAGCAGAGTAAACATTCGCTTTCAAAAACATATTTTGCTTAAAGTAGCAATACACAGTTAGGATTGTGGTTTCGATTATTGGCCCCGGTAATTTATTTAAAATTATGTAAGTTATTGTGCAATCAAATTCATTTGTTAGACAGCTGATGACAAATTAAGCCTTCAAAGTGGGTTTATATGAACATCTGGATATTTTTTTACATGCGTTATGGGCTATTTTCTGTTTGACAGTTTATATTTTCATATTCAGACCGCCCATAGGTCCAGAAATTATTGTAATGTTGTATCAAACAAACGTTTGGACGTAATTTTATTTTTTTTTAAATGAGACGAAAAACGTATGATTTTTAATTGATAGCTACATGTAAACAGTTTCAGAAAAGGTATCACTCCAAGGGAATGAAATTTTACTTTTGGTCATTTTTTTTGGGAAATACGTTACATGTTCACCGGCACCCTTTTTTGCAATATTAAATAGCAAATAAATGCAAAGTGTTGCCATAGATACACCAACAAGGAATAATATTTAACTATTATAACGACTAGAAATCAAACATATGGGAGATACTGATTACATACATATAGATATAAGAAGATGTGGTATGAGTGCCAATGAGACAACTCTCCATTCAAGTCACAATTTATTAAAGTAAACCATTATAAATCAAAGTACGGTCTTCAACACGGAGCCTTGGCTCACACCGAACAGTAAGCTATAAAGGGTCCCAAAAATGACTAGTGTAAAACCATTCAAACGGGGAAACCAACGGTCTAATCTATATAAAAAACGAGAAACGAGAAACACTTATGAACCACATCAACAAACGACAACTACTGAACATCAGATTCCTGACTTAGGACAGGTGCAAACAATTGCAGCGGGTTTTAAAGTTTTAATGGTACTAAACCTTCACCTTTATCTGAAACAATAGTGTAACATCACAACATAGAAAGACACACTATAAAATATCAATTGAAATGGCTTAACTCAATCAAAAGACATATTAACACAAGTGAACATACAATGAACGAATAAATTTGATCTATGATAAAATGTAAATACAAAATCAATAAAATAAGGGATGAATAATTAAAGTAACAGTATTATACCGCTGTGAAATGTTTGAGAGTACTTGCAGTTAATGACAGTTAGTTAAAAGCCAAAAACAATTAATAATAAAAAAAAAATCATGCATCAGAGACTAAAATCAACTAAAACACATCCCAGGGATTTAGTATTTTAACGCCATGGACAGTCAAAGAAGACATGACTTGTGCAATGCCAAAACAAAGTGTATCGACAGGCAGTAGGACAGTAAGGAGTTAACCTCTTAATAGATAAAAACGAACGTGGGTGTGTCTTTATACATCCCGTTTGAAAAGAATACAAATTTACAGTTTTAATTTGCTGATGACAAAATCTATATTAGTGCCAATGTAAACTATATTGAAGGATCTAATTACAACATTAGTAAGATAACCTTTACTAATAAGTTTGTTTTAAGGTTCGATGAGTTTACACGGATCACATAGTGATTTCCGCGCTTTTAGTACAATATTACCGTAAAATTTAGGATGTGAAATACCGTTTTTAATAAGCTTTTTTACAGGTACAGCCAAATTTACCAATCAAATTTTTGTATCTATGAAAGAATTTAGTCAAAGTTTTAAGTAATTTATGGTAACGAAATCCCTGACTTAATAATTTACCAGTGATGCATTGATTACGTTCGTTAAAATCTATGACATCACTACACACACGGGCATAACGAACGAGTTGGGATATATAAACACCGTATGATGGAGCCAAAGGAACGTCGCCGTCTAAAAAGGGAAAATTAACAATAGGGAATGAAAAATCGTCTCTTTTGTCATAATTTTAATATGGAGTTTCCCTTTAGAAATTGAAATGTCTAAATCTAGAAAAGGACAAATACTGCTGTTTATGTTAGATTTAGTTAAAATAAGTTCTTTTGGATAAATTTCGGTAGTATATTTAGAGAACTCTGGATTATTTAACGAAAAAATATCATCCAGATAACGGTAGGTATTGTTGAATGTATCTACCAAATGTAACAATGACGTGTCTTTACTGAGTTTGGTCATAAACTGAGATTCATAGCAATACAGGAACAAATCTGCTATTAAAGGGGCGCAGTTAGTGTGCATAGGTAAACCTATTTCTTATCGATACACTTTATCGCCGAAACGTACATTGTCCAGGAGAAGTGCACTAATATGACACAAACAGTAAGCTTAATTTGCAAGAAAGCAAGGACAAGGGGATGGTAAAATTAATAAGGGCAAGTTTTAATTTGTTTTTCCTAACTGTATATTGCTACCTAATGTTCGAGCATTGAATGAAGATTACAACAACTTACCTTCCACTTATTGGACGTACAACAATATAACTGCTATTTTTCAGATAGATGTAGAGATATAATGTATAGAATATAGGTCATTGCCATTCATGATAAAATTGAGTGGGATTTACATATATGAGAATAAGGAGATGTAGTATGATTGCCAATGAAACAAATACCCACTAGAGTTCAAATGACAGAGATAAAAGCAAGTATAGGTCAACGTACGGTCTGAAATAATGAGAAAAAAACATATCGTCCAGTCGATATAAAACATGTGAAAGGCCCGACGTGTGCATTATTATTAACTTTATGTAAGCCCAAGTACAAAGATTGAAACGTTTGGATAAACCTATGACTATTTAAGAAGCAATTGACAGTGTGTGAATGCAAATCAGAACAATTACTGAAAAATCAGGCTGCTTAAGTTTATCAAAGATCCCGACATCTAATTTGGTACTCCTGGTGTGCGCTGTAAGACAAGACTACTTTCACATTATTACTTTCTCTATTTCTGTATTATTTTTCATTAAGAAAAGCGTACATGTTATGTTTCTAAAATCATCATCATCATCATCATCATCATCATCATCATCATCATCATCATCATCATCATCATCATCATCATCATCATCATCATCATCATCATCATCATCATCATCATCATCATCATCATCATCATCATCATCATCATCATCATCATCATCATCATCATCATCATCATCATCATCATCATCATCATCATCATCATCATCATCATCATCATCATCATCATCATCATCATCATCATCATCATCATCATCATCATCATCATCATCATCATCATCGTCATCGTCATCATCATCGTCATCATCATCATCGTCGTCGTCGTCGTCGTCGTCATCGTTATCATCATCATCGTCGTCGTCGTCATCGTCATCATCAACATCATCATCGTCATTGTCATCATTATCATCATCGTCATTGTTATCATTATCGTCATCATCATCCTCGTCATTATCATTATCATCGTCTTCGTTATCGTCGTCATCATCGTCATCATGGTCATCATCATCATCATCATCATCATCATCATCATCATCATCATCATCATCATCATCGATGGCGTCATCGTCGTCATCATTGTCGTCTCGTCATCATCATCATCATCATCATCATCGTCATCGTCATCGTCATCGTCATCATCGTCATCATTGTCATCATCGTCATCATCATCATCGTCATCATCGTTATCATCGTCATCATCATCATCATTGTCATCATCCTCATCATCATCTAACGGTACATTTACAATAATTTATATTCAAAGTTCTCGTGACAATGGCGTGCTCGGAATATATTCCATAAATTTGGAGAATTATATAATGTTTGAACACTTTGCATATAAGTGTATTGAAGATCCTTCAGTTTTTATATATATATATATACATCTACATCCTTGATTTTTTTTTCAAATTCTTATCAACATGCAGCAAAGATGAACATTTTCTATAAAATATCAGTATAACAAGCTTTTAATGATTTTTTTTTTCTCGATTTGACCAAAAAAGAAAAAAAAAACATGATTAATTTCAATGTATTTAACAAATAACATAGTAACTTATGTATTTTTTCCTGTACGATCATCGTGGTTTTGAAATTTCTTTACATCAGTAAGGTTACCGACGTGATTAAAGTATTCATATTTTACTATTATCATTAAAAAACGACTCCTGTGAAGACAGCATATTCATCTGCCGAGTTTTTTTCCTAATATCAAAGCTCCTTTTATCCTTCACTTATAAATTCATCCGGGCGCATGGTTTCTTTTCAACGAATTAACGTTGCTCCATTGTATCTCAAACACTTAGTATTCTATTGTTCTCTCTTCGCCAGTTCATATGCACTGCACGGAAAAGATTTATAACCCAACAGCTTGGTAAATGTATTCTAAAATGTCGGTCATGACTGAGATAAACGGTAAAAGCTAGATAATGGACTTAATTTCATGTTTATTTCACTTTCAGACTAATAAATTACTTTGCTAAACTTTTTCTTTACTTCCAATGTCAAATGGATAATGCACATTTAGGGATAGACGAAATCAATAATATATAAAGCTAATTGGAAAGTTCGGCAAGTGAGTTGACCAGTTTAATTAAGGGCAGGAAAATTAGAATCTTACAGCAAAAAACAAACTATATATAAAAAAGAAGATGTGGTATGATTGCCAATGAGACAACTCTCCACAAGAGACCAAATGTCATAGAAATTAACTACTATAGGTCACCGTACGGCCTTCAACAAAGCCCATACCGCATAGTCAGCTATAAAAGTGCCCGAATAGACAAATGTAAAACAATTCAAACGAGAAAACTAACGGCCTTATTTATGCACAAAATAATGAACAAAAAAAAAATATTAACACAGCAACAAACGACAAACGATATTTGTTACCCATAATGTGAAGTTTGATTCAAAGTTTTAAGAAGCTTGTCAAATTCGTTAATTCTAGACTTATACTTATCTGGTATTTTATAAAGTGATCTAAAATAAGTAAGCCTTACATTTGTGCCTACTGTTTTACTGGACCGTCATTAAAATCATTTATAATGACTGACTTGATTAGTATTCTTTTGGATTATCTTCCCCTTATAATTTTTTTGTGTTTAAATTGTTTTTCATTGTATTAACGCATGTTATTGTATTCTATGTAGCAATTAAAGTATGACCCCTTTCAATTGAATCAAATGGGAGAGTTAGATAGAAGTTTTCCTTTAACAACTTTACATTGTAACTGCATCACTTGTTTTACCAGCCTTCAAGTTGGTTAACCAAAGGTATTCGGGGAATGTTAAAGAATAGAAAAAACAAAGGATATGGGGTATCCATCCATGACACAAATTCAGTACATGCACAGCAAAAAAAAATGCTCAAAAAAGCAAAGGAACAGCACTTTTATTGCTGTTCTTCATCTCAAAGTGACACTGAGGCCTTCCACAAGGAGATGTTGTTTTATTTAGATTTGGTCTCTCCAGTGTATACAAAGTGCGAATAGTTCATGTTCACTGTAATAAAGGATGATGGGGGGTGGGGGGAATGCGTTTGTTTATGTTTTGAAAATACAAAAGAAATGATTTGAGTTAATGTTTTGATACAATTTCATTAAAATATAACTTTTCAATTGTAAAATAATAGGTTTAGTTTCAAATTATGTGTTAAAGTTTCTGTATACTGTTGTTAGTCGTTTGGTCATTCTTTTGTATTTGCTTTTTAATCTTTAAAGACATTGTCACCTCTTTTTTTACTTAATATGAGAATGATTATTCCTTTGGTATCTTTCGTCTCTCTTTTTGAATATTAACTAAATTGTTATGACCAAGAGATATGTGTCCAGTTAAGAAATAACTTCATATTTTACTATTCATGAATTCCTTTATCAGGGTCTCAAATATTATCAATTTATTTTTATATGAACCCACTTCATTCCAAACACAGAACAATAGATGTGTTTTTTTTTTAGATTTTGTGACTGTTTGCTTGCTCATGATCTATGTATTAATTTAAACATGTTACAATACTGATCTATACTTATAGCTTACCTTTCCTGGAATTCCTTGATTGATTGATTAATTGATTGGCGTTTAACGCCACTTTCAGCATTATAGTGATATTTTGAGGCGGTGTGGTTTTATTGGTGGATGAAGCCATAGTGCCCGTATAATGCAAATAAGTGTGAATATAGCATGTATAGGTGTGAGGAAATTTTTAATGCATTTTTCTCACATATAAAAAGAAAGATATGTGATATGATTGCCATTTAGACAACTCTCCACAAGAGATCATATGACACAGAAATTTACACTTATTGGTCACCGTACGGCCTTCAACAATGAGCAAAGCCCATACCGCATAGTCAGCTATAAAAGGACCCGAAATGACAAATGTAAAACAATTCAAACGAGAAAACTAACGGCCTAATTTACGTACAAAATAATGAACGAAAGACAAATATGTAATACAGCAACAAACGACAACCACTGAATTACAGGTTCCTGACTTGGGATAGGTACATACAGAAAGTGGCGGGGTTAAATTAACATGTCTGAGTTTGCTTATCTTAGAAAAACTAAAATTACTGAGACACAAAAAAAGCTACTCTGTTATAAACTTATACTGAAGTACTTATTGAGTTGAAGCCATTTAATAATATTTAACCAAAATGTCAACGAATTATTCAACAGTATTGCTCTTCTCTTCTACCACTTCTTTCTTAATAAAACGAATTTTAAAATCTCTTCTTCACTTTTTTACCGGCAAAACTCATCTAGCGAAGATAGCTTATACTGAGAGTTTATAGTTTTACAAACACATCTTTAATCATCACCATGGACATTGTCGTCACCATATTCCAAGAAACCGACCCAATGATTTCTGACTGTAATCTGTATTTGATGAAGTAGTACGATTTTATTATTTCAACTGGAGAAACCTCTTGAAAAACTACAAAATTATTCGTTTATGTCCTCAGAGTTAGATTAATGTGCTCTAAATCTATAATTGATTAGTTACTAGAAGAACTTAAAATTTATTCTCTGATGTGGTATGATTGCAAATGAGACAACTATCCACCAAAGTTCTAATGGAGTGGATTTAAGCAATTATAGGCAATTGTAAGCTCATTTTTCTTTTTTTTTTTTAGCTTACATATATATATCATAGACCAAATTTATTCGTTCAGTGTATGTTCACTTGTGTTAATATGTCTTTTGATTGAGTTAAAGCCATTTCAATTGATATTTTATGTTGTGATGTTACACTATTGTTTCTGATAAGGGTGAAGGTTTGGTACCATTAAAACGTTTAAACCCGCTGCAATTGTTTGCACCTGTCCTAAGTCAGGAATCTGATGTTCAGTAGTTGTCGTTTGTTGATGTGGTTCATAAGTGTTTCTCGTTTCTCGTTTTTTATATAGATTAGACCGTTGGTTTTCCCGTTTGAATGGTTTTGCACTAGTAATGTTTGGGGTCCTTTATAGCTTGCTGTGCGGTGTGAGCCAAAGGCTCCGTGTTGAAGACCGTACTTTGACCTATAATGGTTTACTTTTATAAATTGTGACTTGGATGGAGACGGTTGTCTCATTGGCACTCATACCACATCTTCTTATATCTATATATATTTGTTGCCAAATATTCTCATTTGTGTCCTGCGTTTTAATGCGAACTTTCAATTCAACAACAATTTAAGGTTATATTAAAATTCGCATTAAAACGCCGGATTCAAATGAGTTGAATTATTGACTAGCATGAATAATTATGTACATCATCCATGTTTTAATGCTCATTTTGACAAAATTGAACCAAAACCGCTAATCATGCTAATAGAGAAGTATTATTTCACAATTCCGCTTTAATAAATGTTTAAAACCAAAAACAAAATATCATATTTTGATATCCCCCGATCATTTCTTTATTATTTCTTTTTTTTTTTACCCTTTTTCTCTGATTCTCATTATTTATTTTGGCCCAAGTTATTCTCTATATTTTTATATTTTAGCACCCCATTATTCTCTATACTTTAATTTTTTGGCCTATGTTTCCAAGTCATATTTTTCCCTTTCATGATTCTGCACTTTTTGTCCCGTTTTATTTTCGTCTGTACCAGGACCATATATATTGACTAGATATACTGTTCCTAGTCTCACTATCACACACAGAAACGACCGATCAGACGGATAAGAAATTAAAATCATGCGCGATAACTCGTACTGGCTTACACTGAGGAAAATAGTTGGCCATGGTACATAAACCAAATCCAGACCCTCATATATCATATATAGGGGGTTTAGATTGGTGGTGTAGATTAGTTAGATATTTAGACTGGTTCTTGTCTCTGAAAGACATACCTATATTCCTAAACCTTGATGTAAGTGTGATAATAGGGGAAATTTTTTCAGATACAAGTGCCTGTAATTGGAAAGCCGGAATTAATTTACCTGAAACGACTTTAGGTTTAGAAATATAACGTCACAAACGATAGATGGCGGGAACAATGGATAGTGGGCCAACATGAAATTGAAGGCATCTCTAGGTGTGCATTTTGAGTATATTACCGGCATCATCATTTAATGGAACTCATGAGGTATCCGGTCCGTTCGTCGTTTGCCCACTGATTATTTTCGCCCATAGTTGTAATATCTTCGATTATTCCGGGAACGTTAACTTAATTATCAAGTCTTGTTCCGTTTTTTTTTTCAGTAGTCGGTAAAATTAATTTTTTTTTATATACTTTGAATTCAGGCAGCATAGGTAGTAAAACAAACAATAATTTGATGACAAAATATACAGACATTTTTATTATGATATTATTACTGATTAGCTATATAGCCAGTATTGGTCCAAGGCTAGTCCAAATAATTAAGATTTAAGTACATGTGAGGCGTCAAAGCCAAAAAAAAAACCTTTCAAGACATCATAATTATTTGGACTAGTCCTAGGCTTGCTGTATAATACTTCTGGCCACAGACCAATAACAAGGCCAATACAGAAATAATCACGTAATGTACAAATGTACTATAATGATATCTATTAGTATTAATCAACTACAGTGTTTGCCATTGATTTTGTTTTATTTCTCTTCACAATATTTAAACATGTTTTGCATTGAAATGGAACTATCTTAGATATAAGTGTCCCTTTATAAGCTCCAATGTCAAATGATCTGGTACTGTTTCAAGATGTCTTCTACATTAAAGATTAACATGATTAATTTTCTGATGATTTGCTCACCCTTTTCAGACACTATAAAGTGTTACAATTCATATTTAGGTAATTGGAAATGAACTGCCATTGTGTGAGAGATGCAGAATCAAAAGGATTAAATAAAATTATATAGAGGATGATTTATTTACACACCATAATTTACATAAACATGTCGAAACATTTAGTGTGGCAAATATTTCAGGCTGAAGACAGGCATTTTCATATTAAAAAAATCTTCTGTAAGCAGACAATTTAACCATTTCAGGTTTGAGCAATGAGTCTGTAGATTATCACAAAGCTCATTTTTGTGGCCCTCTTAACTATTTAAAACTTTTTATCAGTTTTATGGGTGCAAATTGATTTACTTTTACTTCTCATGTTTTTGTAAGGTGTCATTTGTGTCTCAACCCGAACAAGGCATATGCATTGTTGAAGGTGGACCTGTCATTGGGACAGGCACATAAAGAATGTGGCAATGTGTCTGTTTTAGAAAAGGGTTTGATTCAAATTTTAAATAGTCAGACAAGAATCCGAATTTGGGGTTTACCTGTACGAAAAAATCCAGGCGTATTTTACATGGATTCCAGACGGAAATTTTAGAAGGAATCTGTTTAAAGTCCCCCTTTACACGATGAATCTTTCTTACATGGATTCCAGGCGGGTTCAGGGCGGAATAGGGCCGAAATATGCAAATTTATCCGCCTGTCTTAGGGGGGAAAAATTCCGTCTGATTAAAAGGAAAAATGTTTTTCTCAAAAAATATCCGCCTAAAGAGACGGAAAATATATCCGCCTAAAGAGACGGAAAATATATCCGCTTTTAGAAGTGAGAAAAAAATCCGCCTTAAAAATTGGAAAAAAATTCCGCCTTAGAATATGAAAAAAATTCCGCCTTAAGAATATGAAAAAAATTCTGCCTTCAATGAAGGAAATTTTTCATTCCACAGATCCAGGTTTTTACCATTTCTATGCATTCTTGCAAAGAAAAACTAGGCCTTCATACAAATAAAATAGTAAAATTGTTATCAAACTTGATCGACTGTATTTAAGCAACTACAATTTACTACATGTATAATATTGACATTTTTAGTTCTTCCCAATTTCTTCATTTTCAGTTATTAGTCATATTTTAATGTCTTTTCAGTGTTCTTCGAATAAAAAGTATTATCACAATTTCCTTAATTTCTTTCGTGCATAACTGATTTGCTCTGTAACAGCATCATTAATCTGACCATCTTGTATGCATTTGTTGTGTTTTGTGCACCAAGCAGTTACATAAACTGAAAAAAAAAATGAGGACATAAATTAAAATTACCATGCATTATTGGTTAAATTAAAATGAATTTACCAAATTTGTCTATGTTAAATAGGTAAATTGTGAGCTGTATAAGTAGGTCGGGTGTCTTTTTCTGAGCATCCCTTCATTGGTTTATTTGGTCATGTGTATTCCAATATATATTTTGTATTTTTTTTTCACTATTTTGACATATTGACTTGAATTTACTATTTTTACCATATATTATTCAATACACAACAGAAACATTTAAAACTTGATATTATAAGATTAAACTATAAAAAAATAAGAGTTGTTAGGCAATTGTTTTAAAATGTAATTAAATTTTTAGAAAAAAAACCTTGTAAAATCAAGGGCAGATAATTATAATGAATTTAATTTACTCAGGACCTGTTTTGGGGATTTTCTGAAGAAAATAAGACCTGTGGGCTGTGACCCCCTATTTCAATTTGCTAATTTGGATTTTATGTGCATTTTAAGCATCATAGATTATTTCAAATTGTTGTGTTTAAATAAAAGATTATATATCATGTTTATATCTAAAAAAATTACAGATGGTTTTACAACTTTTTTCAAAATGTTTTGAAAGTCCAACATGTGCAAATTCTACTTTAAAAGCATTTTAAAATAAGGATTTCTTTCGTATAAAACTACTTACTCAAAGTCTGATTGTGTTTCCATTCTTCAGTCCTATCAGAAAACATTTTGAAAAGATTATATTAAAACTAATAGTCTGCGCATACATCATTCTTTAAATTTTCTTTTCACCAGTTCTGAAATATAAAAAATTGTCTGATACTAAATATTACCATATATTCAGTGCATGAAGTGTATAGGTTGATATTCTTTACTTTGATTAATATTTGTTTTTCATTTTACTTAAACATCATACAGTTGTAGGCCTATATTTACATGTAAGTCTTGCCCATTTTTAAAATTTTAAATTTGATCCATAATTGAGTACTTAAGTTAAAGATAATACTTTTTGCCTTTTGTGGATAGATGTCTATATATTTAATTATTGCAGTCATATCACAGATCTCCAATTTTGCCAAAACTACTATAAAGAAATATTTTATAAAAGAGATTGTCTTAAAAATATAAGTCTTGTGTCGTACACTGAATACCATAATAATTATTTATATGCAAAAAATGCATGGTCTTATAGTTATTTTCTTAATCCTACATGGTTAAGAAGATACTTTATATATGTCACATTTTATTTGAAGGAAATAGCAGTTTCATAATATTCAAAATGGTGGAAATACTTATTCATAATTTGTACTTACCAAAAGATTTAATCCAAAATATATGAAAACATCAATCTTCCTAAATCCAATAGTCATGTCATCAGAAGAATACATCTGCACTTTTTAATGTTAATAGAATACTTTGGAACTTTTTAGTCTAAACTCTACATCCATTGTAAAATTCATATTTTGTTCATGATAAATTAGACATCTTTGCTTGTTGTCTGCAAGTTCAAATTTTGAATCTGTTGGGGTTGTTTAGGGAGTTGTTTGAACTGTTTCCCTAATCATACTATTTAAATTACCTAAATCTTAAATATTTGATATATATAATAATAAATAAAAAATATTCACATGATTTTATCTATTTTCCTTATATTTTAAGTTGTAGAAATTTCAGAGAAATGTACAAAACAATGTGGTCTCCTTCACTGGGCCCCAACTCTTTTGTACATCATTTCCTGTCAATATCACAGAGATAAATAGAAACCAGATGGCACATATCATTTCTATCACTAATTGATAAGAAAGAGACTGCATGGAAATAATTTTTGTGTATACTAATTAATTAAATAGAGATACTTGAAAATAAATTAATTGTAACCTGCAATTCATTTAATGGAAAATTCAAAAATAAATTATTGTCTGAAATTCTGTAAGTGAAATAATTAAAGTATATATATATATATATATATCTTGTCACTTTATATAATGTTTAAGTGCATTATAGATAGCAACACATAACATGTAAATCTATTTTAAAGTGAGTAATCATTTCAGTAATCAAGATTAATTAAATTACACAATTAAAATTATAAATTACCTAACAATGCTATAAATTTATAGACACTATTTAGTATGTAAATATTAAAAAGTAACCAATGCAGGGATTATAATTGGCTATAATTTTTTTTTCAAATTCATAATTGAATAATGCAATCACTTTACATTAAATGTTAGATTTTAGGGTGGTACAAACACTGGATTTACTGCCCAAATAATCAGCACTCTCTCATTACTATAGAATTTAAAAAAAAAATTCAGTAATGATATATTTTTCATTTGAAAACATAAACAGAAAGAAAATTTCTGCCTGATAAATTTGACAAAATTTTCTAAGTACAATTCCCGCCTGATAAATTTGAACAAAATTTTCTAAGTCCAATTTCCTCCTAAGAAACTTGAACAAATCTACTAAGTCCAGCATTCCGTCTATGATATTTCTTTTACTACAGAAATCCTGTTAACTCAACAGGAAAGTAGTAAACATTTCGCCTAAGGTCTATGATACTTAAGACGGGTTTTTTTCTATATTCCATGTCCGCCTTAATTCCGTCTATAAGTCATAATTTTTAGGTGGATTCCGCCTGGGTTCCTGCTATTTTTAAGCGGAATCCACCTAATATTCTCATACGGGTATCCAAATATCTGAGACAGAAATACTTTCAGGAAAACAATCACTTGTATATATTTTTAACACTACATCGTCCTTTAAAAATAAGAAGATGTGCATGAGTCTTCACGATAGACTTTTGAATCTATAGGCCCAAAGCTCAATTTTACCAAAATTTTGAGTTGGATTCTGTTGGCCTGGAGAGAAGATTTTTACAGGCCCGAAACCAATTTTACATGCCTGGGCTTGTGGGCCTGTAGTTAAATGTGAAGACTGGATGTGGTATGATTGCTATTGAGACAACTCTCCACAAGAAACAAAATTAAGTAGAAGTTAGCAACTATATACATGATATAGCGTAGGTCACTGTAAGCAGCGTACAGCCATCAATGATGATCAAAACCCATACCGCATAACAAGAACTATTAAAGACCCATATATATGAAGATTAATGTGAAACAAGTTAAAGGCCTGATTCATGTATAAAGCAATACAAATAAGAATTTATACAATACAGGGGTTTAAATTAGTGTTTGTCCAAGGTTTTGAACCTGTCTTTTTTTGGAGGGGGCCTTTTGATTTTTGAATTACAAAAGTCAAGGACCTCCATTCTTTACACTGATGCTTTATAAATACTGAACTTGATTTTTAAGGAGGACCTTTTTATTTGAAAATTCAATTAGTCCTGGATCTTTTATTATGTAACATATGTGTAAAGCAAATTTGAACCCTTGCAATATATACAGCACCAAACGACACACACATGCCTTTTGAACACTTAATTGTTATTTGTCACAAACAATAATTGTAAACACCTAATTACTGTTCAAACAATCAAGTATCAGAGAATATGTGATAACCACTCCAAGGATTGATCTAGAGTGATTTATGATTGATCTAGGTAAAAACTTTTATTTTAATGCTTCCAGGTGAAGAAAAAAAATAAGAATGACGACGTCTCCAAGACACATGCACCTAGCAAATGCTAGAATGGCCAATAATACTAGTACGACTGCAGCAGCAGAAGTAACCAAACTGGTCAGACAGCACTTTGATCCTCCACCAGGTTAGTGATCAGTGTTATTCCATGAAAATGGATGTGGAAGGTACTGGTAGGAAGGGACTACCAAAGACCCCCACATCAAAACCAACATACAGTTAACTCTCCTTGTCTCAAAACTCAGTTGGCTCGAAATTTCCGATGCATCAAAATTTTCTGTGGTCCCGAATTTTGTTCCATAAAAAAATATGTATTTCAACTCCTGATGAGTTGAAATTTCAATTGTGTCCAACCAAAGTTACAGTCCCAAGGTTAACAAAAGCATATAAATTGCATTCATTGTGTCGAAGTAATACACATATGTCAGAACATGACCTCAGGGATTTAAATGGATTGACCAGTTTATCTGACAACACACCTGTAATCAATTAATGGTAATTATACATTAATGAGTTCTATGCCTTGAAATTGTCTTTATATGTATATCCATATTGTAGAAAAGGGGGGAGCAGGGCTTAGGAATTCCCTTTTTCCGGGGAAAGTGAAAAAATCGCCCGGTAAACGAAAACACAGGTACCAGTTGCCCATCCGGTAAGTAAATCGTCTTTATGTGATACTTTCCGGAGCATCTTATTCTTGTTTGACAAAGTCGGTTATTGGACAAAATCTAGTTTAGAAACTGGTTCCCTGAACTAATCACTTGTTTCCTTGCATTTACAGCAGTAGATAGTTATTATCAGTAAACAGTAATGGAGGTCATGAAACCATGAGTTGGCATAAATATTTTATCTCCGCCAATTCATCAAAGAAACGGAAATTATTAGACTTAAACAGTAATGTAATCAAACCAGATGAAATTGATAAAATAAATACTGGAAAGTGAAATCCCATGGATAAGTGTATTTTCCAAAAAAATTCTGAAGCCCTGTTGGGGGGGGGGGGGGGGGGGGGGGGGGAATACCAAGAGGGCAATCCAAACCGTTAGTCAAAGAAAGACAAAGTCATTTTTGTCGAGCCTGCAACTTTTGTCGCAGAAAGTGATAGGGATAGTGGTACGGCGGCGATAACTAACTTCTTAAAACTTTATATTTTAGAAGGTGGAAGACCTGGATGCTTCATACTTTGTATATAGATGCCTTATGTTACGAAGTTTCCGTCTGTCACATGTCCATTGTCCTTGACCTCATTTTCATGGTTCAGTGACTACTTGGAAAAAAAGTTAAGATTTTTTGTAATGTTAATTTCTCTTTTATTATGAGTAATAGGATAACTATATTTGGTATGTGCGTACCTTGCAAGGTCCTCATGCCCGTCAGATAGTTTTCACTTGACCTCGACCTCATTTCATGGATCAGTGAACAAGCTGAGGACCACCTCCAGGTACGGGATTTTCTCGCTGCTTTGAAGACCCATTGGTGGCCTTCGGCTGTTGTAGACCTGCTCTTTGGTCGGGTTGTTGTCTCTTTGACAAATTCCCCATTTCCATTCTCAATTTTAAGGTTAAGTTTTTGTGGTCAAGTCCATATCTCAGATACTATAAGCAATAGGTCTAGTATATTTGGTGTATGGAAGGATTGTAAGGTGTACATGTCCAACTGGCAGGTATCATTCGACCTTGACCTCATTTTCACGGTTCATTACTCAGTGTTAAGTTTTTGTGTTTTGGTCTGTTTTTCTTTAACTATAAGCAGTAGGTCAACTATATTTTTCGTATAGATGGATTGTAAGCTGTATATGTCTGTCTGGCAGGTATCATCTGACTTTGACCTCATTTTGTTGGTCCATTGGTCAATGTTAAGTTTTCATGGTTAAGTTTGTTTCTTAGATACTATAAGCAAGAGGTCAACTATATTTAATGCATAGATTGATTGTAAGGTGTACATGTCTGCCTGGAATGGTTCATCTGACCTTGACCTCATTTTCATGGTTCATTGGTCAATGTTTAGTTTTCTTGGTTAAGTCTGTTTCTTAGAAACTATAAGCAACAGGTCAACTATATTTAGTGTATTGATTGATTGTAAGGTTGATAGTTGTAGTAAAGCTTTATATTTAGGACTATCAACATGATATCTATGGTAAATAAAGAAGGCGAGACATTTCAGCGTGTGCACTCTTGTTAATTAGATGTGCCAAAAAGAAGTTATTTTGTATTAATAGTAATATCACAACTATTTCTATGTAAAACTTGTAGTGGTTTACATTGGTTTAATCTGAATACAAAAGACATCAAACTTGTAGGGCCAAATTTAATTAGCCCTTCTTGAACTTACTCTTTTGATTGAAAGCTATACTGACACTACTGAAATGTTCATGACTTACGAGTACCGGTATTTTTATTCGTATTAAGGATTTTTTGTGAAATAAGTAGCAGTCTACAAAACACTACAGAGACAGATGACTAGAACCTATATAAACCTCTAACAAAAAGGTGGACTCGGGTGATATAGAATAGATTGTTATTTTTGCTCTACAATTAGTCACTGCATCTATATTTTTGTTCATTTTAAGAAAAAAAAGTAAGCCCCAAAGACAAATCCTCTCTTTTATAAATATATAGATGTAACCAGCATGAAGTGCAACATGTATAGAGTAGATTCTTGTGTGAACTATAGATATAGTACTTATGTTTGATGTAGTTAAAGGTGAAACTCTACATGTATGTTAGTATTACATGTATTATGCACTTATTCTAAACATGCTAAAAGGTTATCATTTTAACACTGAAATAAAAAAAAATTGTGTTCCAGCTACTGGTCTATCGCATAGATGAGATATAAACTATAGATTAATTACAGCACTAAAAATATGGTTCAAGTGAAAAACTGATAAGACATACATGTACCTGGTACTAATATATGAACCTATTGGTCCCAGGTCCAGCATTGCTAATGAACTAAATGAATCTCTCAAATTCATCTCATCACCAGTGTTGTCCATAATTTTATTACAGCCGTATCTTTCATACAGAATTTCAGGAGGGTCTGGATGGAGTTTACAGAATGGAGAATAAAGGGTAAAAAGTGCAGAATAAAGAGCTAAAAAAGTAAAAAACTGAGATAAATACTTTAGGCAAAAAAAAAAATAAAGAATAGAAAATAATTGGATGCTTAAATATCAAGAATAGAGAATAATGGGCAAAATATAAAAAAAGAAATTAAGAATAGAGAAAAATTATCAAAAAAATAAAAGAATGAAGAAATGAGGGACCCCCATCCATACCCTCTTTCATGATAAGTATATTTTCTGACATTACTGGAATTGAAAATTGAAAGAATTAAGCATGGTTAACTTTCAAATATATATGTACATAATTACTCCAAATATCAGCACAACAATGTTAAATCTGCAAATTTGCGGAAGCAATATATATACTTGAGTTCATAAAATTATCTGATATTTTGTGCATTCTGTAAAATGTCCCGTAAAGATCTTAAACAGGGTTCCCCAAAAGTGTTATACCACCAAAATTTTGCAAAGGACCAACACAATTTTGGTACAATCATGACAATGTATTTTACAATAGAAATGATAGTGAGGACCAGCAAAATTTCTTTTCAACGACCGCCAGGGGGAAAATGATTTCAAGAACTATGCTTTAACAAATCTACAGCTATCGTGGCTTATATATATAGATTAGGCCAAAAAAAAAAAATATGGGTGCTTATCTAGAGTTTCATTCCAAAAAAACATAGGGTCGGTTAGTCTGTAATTTTTTTTTTAATTTTTTGGTTGAAATCCAGAAAATCAATGTCCAGTTTTGGTAATAACATACACAAACTGGTAATTGTGTCATTTGTAGTTTGTCAATGAACAGACTTGTAGTTTTAACATGTTTGCTTTCTGTCTAGTATTTTGATGAAATAAGCAACCACTATCTTAATAAAACGTAATTAAAGAAATCATCATACAAACGTTTTGGTCGGCATCCAAAATAAGGGTCGGTCTGGAAACCCTAATCACACATTTTTTTTTTTGGTGTGGGGGGGGGGGGGGTCTTAATTGGAGGAAGGAAAAACATGTTATTTTGAAAAATTAAAAAAGAAATTCGGTTTTAAAATGAAAAATTCCCTTTGTTATATATGAACACTACAAAAAAAAATTGAAGATGAATTTTTCATATAGCCTAAATTTTTGAGTCTTTAACCAATTACTACCAATTAAGGGTATAATGTTTTTGGTCTGTCTGTCAGTCCTATTCATGTTATCGAAAGTTGTGTAGGGTATACAGTTTTTGGCCTATCTGTCAGTCCATACGTCCGTCATTGCAACTCCTCCGAAACCGCATAACAGAATTTAATAAAACTTTGTAGATAATATTGGGTTATAATGTTTTTAGTCTGTCTGTCAGTCCTGTTCTTGTCATTGAAATTTGTGTAGGGTATAATGTTTTTGACCTGTCAGTCAGTCTGTCAGTTCTGTTCTTGTCATTGAAATTTGTGTAGGGTATAATGTTTTTGACCTGTCAGTCAGTCTGTCAGTTCTGTTCTTGTCATTGCAACTTCGCCAAAACCACACAACAGAATTTCATGAAACTTTGTAGATAATAAGAACATACTATGCAGATGTACATATCAACAGGAAATTATGATTTTATTTTTTATGCCCCACCTTCGATAGTAGAATGGCATTATGTTTTTCGGTTTGTGCGTCTGTTCGTCGGTCTGTCCCGCTTCAGCTTAAAGTTTTTGAATGGTAGTTTTTGATGAAGTTGAAGTCCAATCAACTTGAAACTTAGTACACATGTTCCCTATGATATGATCTTTCTTATTTTAATACCAAATTAGAGTTTTGACCCCAATTTCACGGTCCACTGAACATAGAAAATGATAGTGCATGTGGGGCATCCATGTACTATGGACACATTCTTGTTTTCTATGAGTTATGCCCCTTTGAACTTAGAATTTTGGACCAAATATACAACTGCAACAGTTATGAGAACGCAGGTTATTATTTTTGTATGCCTTATCAAACAAGACACAACAGAGAAAATTGTTTTTCAGCAGAAAATTGCCTGTAGTCATAAAAGATAGTTTCGTAGGTATCCCATTCAAGTAACACGTTGTTGGGTTGCTGCCCCTGAATTGGTAATTTTAAGGAAATTTTGCAGCTTTTGGTTATTATCTTGAATATGATTATAGATAGAGATAAACTGTAAACAGCAATAATGTACAGCAAAGTAAGATCTACAAATAAGTCAAATGACCAAAATTGTCAATTGACCCCTCAAGGAGTTATTGCCCTTTATAGTCAATTTTTTACAATTTTCATAAATTTTGTAAATTTTTGTAAATTTTTACAAAATATTTTCCACTGTAACTAGTGGGCCAAGTTCATTATAGATAGAGATAATTTTAAGCAGCAAGATATTCAGTAAAGTAAGATCTACAAACACATCACCATCACCAAAACACAATTTTGTCATGAATCCATCTGTGTCCTTTGTTTAATATGCACATAGACCAAGGTGAGCGACACAGGCTCTTTAGAGCCTCTAGTTTTAATATTGGTGTTGTTTTGTACACTTTCTAGCATATATATATATACTTGAGTTCATAAAATTATCTGATAAGTGCATTCTGTGAAATGTCCAGTAAAGATCTTAAACAGGGTTCCCCAAAAGTGTTCGACCACCAAAAGTTTGCAAAGGACCAACACAATTTTGGTACAATAAAATTGAGAATGGAAATGGGGAATGTGTCAAAGAGACAACAACCCGACCATAGAACAGACAACAGCAGAAGGTCACCAACAGGTCTTCAATGCAGCGAGAAATTCCCGCACCCGGAGGCGTCCTTCAGCTGGCCCCTAAACAAATATATATACTAGTTCAGTGATAATGAACGCCATACTAAACTCCAAATTGTACACAAGAAACTAAAATTAAAAATAATACAAGACTAACAAAGGCTAGAGGCTCCTGACTTGGGACAGGCGCAAAAATGCGGCGGGGTTAAACATGTTTATGAGATCTCAACCCTCCCCCTATACCTCTAGCCAATGTAGAAAAGTAAACGCATAACAATACGCACATTAAAATTCAGTTCAAGAGAAGTCCGAGTCTGATGTCAGAAGATGTAACCAAAGAAAATAAACAAAATGACAATAATACATAAATAACAACAGACTACTAGCAGTTAACTGACATGCCAGCTCCAGACTTCAATTAAACTGATTGAAAGATTATGTCTTCATCATAATGTATTTTACAATAGAAATAATAGCATGAATAGTGAGGACCAGCAAAATTTCTTTTCAAGGACAGCCAGGGGGAAAATGATTTCGAGAACTATGCTTTAACAAATCTACAGCTATTCATGGCTAATATAGATTAGGCCAAAAAAAAAATATGGTTGCTTATCTAGAGTTTCATTCCAAAAAAACATAGGGTTGGTTAGTCTGTAATAATTTTTTTTAATTTTTTGGTTGCATGAAATCCAGAAAATCACAGTCCAGTTTTGGTAATAACATACGCAAACTGGTAATTGTGCCATTTGTAGTTTGTCAATGAACAGACTTGTAGTTTTAACATGTTTGCTTTCTGACTAGTATTTTGATGAAATAAGCCAGCGGTTGCAGCAACTACTATCTTAATAAAACGTAATTAAAGAAATCATCATAAAAACGTTTTGGTTGGCATCCAAAATAAGGGTCGGTCTGGAAACCCTAATCACGCATATTTTTTGGGGGGTCTTAATTGGAGGAAGGAAAAACATGTTAATTTGAAAAATTAAAAAGAAATACGGTTTAAAAATGAAAAATTCCCTTGGTTATATATGAACACTAGTACAAAAAAAAAATTAAAGATGAATTTTTCATATAGCCTAAATTTTTGAGTTTATAACCAATTACTACCAATTAAGGGTATAATGTTTTTGGTCTGTCTGTCAGTCCTATTCATGTTATCGAAAGTTGTGTAGGGTATACAGTTTTTGGCCTATCTGTCAGTCCATACGTCCGTCATTGCAACTCCTCCGAAACCGCATAACAGAATTCAATAAAACTTTGTAGATAATATTGGGTTATAATGTTTTTAGTCTGTCTGTCAGTCCTGTTCTTGTCATTGAAATTTGTGTAGGGTATAATGTTTTTGACCTGTCAGTCAGTCTGTCAGTTCTGTTCTTGTCATTGCAACTTCGCCAAAACCACACAACAGAATTTCATGAAACTTTGTAGATAATAAGAACATACTATGCAGATGTACATATCAACAGGAAATTATGATTTTATTTTTATGCCCCACCTTCGATAGTAGAATGGCATTATGTTTTTCGGTTTGTGCGTCTGTTCATCCGTCTGTCCCGCTTCTGGTTAAAGTTTTTGAATGGTAGTTTTTGATTGAAGTCCAATCAACGTGAAACTTAGTACACATGTTCCCTATGATATGATCTTTCTTATTTTAATACCAAATTAAGAGTTTTGACCCCAATTTCACGGTCCACTGAACATAGAAAAAGAAAATGATAGTGCAAGTGGGGCATCCGTGTACTATGGACACATTCTTGTTTTCTATGAGTTATGCCCCTTTGAACTTAGAATTTTGGACTAAATATACAACTGCAACAGTTATGAGAATGCAGGTTATTATTTTTGTATGCCTTATCAAACAAGACACAACAGAGAAAATTGTTTTTCAGCAGCAAATAGCCTGTAGTCATAAAAGATAGTTTTGTAGGTATGCCATTCAAGGTACCCATGGTAACTGGCACATTTTCATCTATCCATTCCTATGGTTTTGAATTCATTTCAAATTACTTACTTAATTATGTAATGGGTGAGTTAACCATGATAATTTTTTATTTAAGCACCACCATACAGATATCAGAAGGTGTGTCAGAAGACCAGTCAAACTTTGTTACACGAGAGACCAGAAAGTACTTGGCAGGAAAATTATGATCGAAGAGACCATCACATGAAGTGTGGCTACTATAGTCTTCCAAATGAACCCTACAGAAATATTGGTGGTCAGTTTGACCTTGATCCCTTTGACCTTGTGTTGAAGACAATTTCAAAAAATTTAGATGTGAAGGTAATATAATTGATGTGTTCAGGAGATCAAGTGTAAGGCTATGCAATAAAAATTGTTGGTTTCCTCTAACCCTTGAAGGTCTGTTTTTATTCTCTGGGTCAATTGGCTGTTTCAGAATCTAAAGGATTGTGGGTAATTTCATTGTTCATACCCCAAAGTGAAAATAACATCACATCATTGGTTAAATTTCCATTGTTTAGAAAGTTTTTGACACAATGTTTTGGTGTACACTTTTGAAAATATTACCCAGAATGCATTAGATTCTGAAATGCAAATTCTTTTTTGAACAAATGATAGAACAACAGCAAGACTCTTTTTTCAGGCAATTATCAATGAAACTTTAATGGTCTGATAATTCGGGGGGATTCAAAAATTTCATGTCAGTTGTTTAAGAATTCCTTGTGGCTGTAGAGTGAAACTGCATGTGCCTTGTTTGATAAAATAAAATAAAAAGTTTTTCCTGCCTACCAACCCTTTAGAATTTTCTTGTGTTTGGGGAAACCAACATTTTCTTTCTGGAGGCTTCAAAATAGTAAATTATAATTTTAGGAATAGTAAAGACAACTATATATATATAAATGTATATATAAACTCTATAAGAGAAATGTAGTCAAAAGAAATCTAAGAAAAGACGACTTTATTAATTATATATATAAGTATAAAACAAAATCTGAAAGGAACAAGAGAGATAACTCTACCTCCAAAATAATGATATGGCCACCAAAAATCAGGCAAGTGTCCAACACTTAGCATCTAAGCATGTATTACTGTTTTACAGGTTTGGGAAGCTAGATCAAGACAAGGAACCGCTACTAAATCAAGACGAACACCTCAAAGGAAAAGAAGACAAAGTTTACTTCCCCCAATATCCAATGAAAAGGTAAACAATATGACCATTCAAAAGGAGAATGTCCCCAAATATAAAATCTTATTTCAAAATGAAAAGTGTTTCATTTTAATGCTTGAACATGTGAGTGAGTGAAGATTTTTGTAAAGCATTTTTTATAAAGTATTTAAATTAACATTCAGAATCCATTTACGTCTTTTGAAACACAAGAGTGCAGGGTTTAAAGTTGTAACTATTCAAGTTCAAAATTTCTTTGTTATACAAGGTCTTGTTGCTCACACATGTAATAAGTTTTCAATGAAAAAAAATTTAACGTTTGCCTATTTTCCTTTATTAATTTGGTAGAAAATTGAAATTGCATTTTATTTTTATTTCATAAAAAGAACTTGAAGGAACTGTACCAATTTTAACCAAAGCAGCTGAGTGTTCTAAATCATCCTTCCAATTTATACTTTTAAAATTAAATATAACAACTCCACTGATAATTGATTTGCCTTCCATGCAAGAAGATAAAGAAGAGCACTGGATGGCAGTGGTTTCCAAGGCTTTGAGAAATCAATTGGACATTTGGTCCAGTTATCTATTCTTCTTAACTGGACCAGATTCTTTATTACAGGACATTTACACATATGATTTGGACAAAATTAAAAATTTTACTGGTCATTTGGTCCAGTAACGCATATCACTTAACTGGACCAAACCAATTTTTACTGGTCTTTGCCAAATGTCCAGCGACCTTGGGAATGACTGGGATGGAATAAGATTTAGAATCCAATTTCGAGAAATGATACATTTATGATGCCTTTTTGTAATTTGCCAAGCCCACATCTACCATGGCTGCCATCATTTCTGAAGAAAAAAAAATGGATAATTTAAAATTAAACAAATTTTAAAAATTCCTTTAAAATGTCATTTCTAATGCAATTATTTTGTATCAATGGTTCTGATTGGATGACAGTAAGCGTGAAATTCTCTATCTCCTTGTCTGTAACTAATTAATAAGGAAGCCGACATTTTGAATTGCGGAATGTATTGACATGTAATTTCTACAATAATAAGCAAAAAACTCACATGCTACACCTAGAAATCTTCTTTTTATCAAATTTTATTACATTCTGAAGCGGTCAAGAAGCCAGAAAACGCCTGGTGTTTACGTTTGACGCCAGAAGCATACCTATGACGTCACCTAGTTAAGGGGCCAAAGAAGATAACATCTTTTCACGGAATTTTCTTTAATGAAAATTTTACACTGAAATAATGATTGAAATTGAATTATGTACTTGTTTTGCATTAGAATAGAGATAACTGTATTGTATTTGAAGTTTTACGGACGTCCATCAGTAGTTTTACTGTCGCAAATACCCGTTTACCTGTCTCCGCTACGCGTCCCCAGGTAAACTAAACTTGCGACAGTAAAACTACCGATGGACTTCCGCAAAGCTTTAAATACAATACAGTTATATCTTAATTATTATTTAACTTTATAGAAATAAATGTTTTCTTTCCAAAGGTGGCTGGGTCTGTCTCAACCAATATTTTTAAAAACTGACCACCATGCTATAGCCAAGTATGTTCAAAGTTTACACACCGTCATTCAATCAACAATACTCCCCGCGATATAGCCTTTTTGTGCTGAGATGGCTTAAAGCAAACACCAATCAATCAACAATCTTATCTGCGGAAACTTCTTCATTTGAGAGAGACATATTTGTTATAGACATTGCCGTCTAAATTACAAAATCTATTGAACTACATACAGAATTTACTCTTTAACTTCACATACTTGAGCATCTAGATTATCTCAAATGCTATAAGCAGTTTTCTTTCAAACATGTATTTTTAATTAATAAGAAAAAAAAGTGTTTTTGGTTATTTTCACAGAGAGCTAAATCTCCGACAAAGTCAGAATGTCAGTTACTTGAAAATAAACAATCAGATGGTGGAATCAGTACCATAAAGGATCAGCTGTATGACCTTCAAAAAGCCAAGAAATATGTACTAGCAGGACAGTCATTCGAAAACTTCATTAAACATCTACAGGTATGTGTGTAGGCAAGAAATATGTACTAGCAGGACAGTCATTCGAAAACTTCATTAGACGTCTACAGGTATGTGTGTAGGCAAGAAATATGTACTAGCAGGACAGCCATTCGAAAACTTCATTAAACATCTACAGGTATGTGTGTAGGCAAGAAATATGTACTAGCAGGACAGTCATTCGAAAACTTCATTAAACATCTACAGGTATGTGTGTAGGCAAGAAATATGTACTAGCAGGACAGTCATTTGAAAACTTCATTAGACATCTACAGGTATGTTTATACACCTTATTGCTATGTAGTCCAATTCAGATAAAACAGTCACTGAGACAACTTCCTTTGTTTGAAGTGTTTACTATGGTTTAAACATGTCTATTTAAAAAGTTTTATGCACAATACATTTATTAAACAGGGCCCCAGATAGCTTAAACTGGACTGTGACGTATAATTTCAGAACTTATCAGGCTTTAAAGACATAGCAGTAAGGTGTATTGGCTAGAAGGGCAGTCTTTTGAAGTTTTTACTGTGTCACTTACAAAATTGGTTCATTTTCCAATATGGCATACAATACCATGAATACAGAGGTGTAGTTTGTTAAAAAAAAAAAAAACAACACAATCTATACTTAATAGATATAAAACATTTTATTAAATTTGTTGATATTGAATTTTCATTTTGGAACAACTAATTCTTGTTGAAAAAATCGGCATACTTTCCAAAATATCAGAAATAATTGGAAATCTTGATTGTTAATCTGATTTTCATGGCCTCTGTTAACTGCATAAGTGAAAATTGAGGCTCATTGTTCATTTGGTCTACAGTAACTTATACATGTCAGCATCAACCTCCAGAGGGTAAAGAAATAAAATGAGACGTCAAAAGTGATTTTATTTATAGAATGGATGATCTTAAGGTCAATTATTGAGAGATATTTTGAAATGAGACTATAATTCTTACAGACTTACAGGAATAACTTTGCCTATTGTAAGCATATTCCCTGACATTTAGCAAAGTTAAAATGTGCCCAGGTAGAGTGAAATATTCCAGTACACTCTTACCTTGTGAACAAGCATGTTTGAAATCAGGCTTTGTGTCAGTTCCCAACCTACCTTGAAAACTTGAAAAAGTCTGAAATTTTATTTCGATTGTTCTGACCCTGGGTCCACAAATATTCACTCTGGTTAAAGTTTTTTAAATTTTAAACTATCCTGGATTTCTACCAAACTTGGACAAAAGCTAGTTTATGATCATAAGATAGTATCCAGAATTAATTTTTGTTAAAAAAAAAATTATTTTTATCCGTATTTTACTTATAAATGGACTTAGTTTTTCTGCCAGTTAACATTACATTCACTCTGTGGTTAATGTTTTAAAAATTTTAATAACTTTCTTAAACTATCCTGGATGTTTACCAAATTTGGACAGAAGCTTGTTTATGATCAAAAGCTAGTATCTAGAAGGAAATTTATTTTCTGTTTTTCCGTATATTACTTATAAATGGACTTAGTTTTTCTTCCAGTTAACATTACATACAGTCTGCAGTTAAAGTTTTTAAAACATTTATTAGATTCATAAACCATCCTGGATTTTTACCAAACTTGGACAGAAGCTACTTACAATCAAAAGATTGAGGAAAATTTTTTCCCCATTTTTGTTGAGGTTGCGACTAACAGCAAAAGTAGGCGAGACACTGGGTTCCGCGGAACCCTTACAATTTTTTTTTAAACATTTGTAAGAGGAAGATTTTGGCCACATGATTATAAAACCGAATTCTGATAAATTTAAGCATTATTTTTCTTTAAAGGACATTAAAGCCAATAAGGTTAAGTCAACTAAAAAGAATGAAATGGTCCTTCCTGTTCTACCGTTGTCAGATCCCTTAATGGAACTTCCAGTAGAAATTTCAGACACAGAACTGCAGTCTTTGCTGACGCCAGTGTTTGGTAAAAGTTCTATGATAAGTTTTGTTACCAACAAGAAAAACCTTGAGGTAAAAACTAACACACCAACCAGTATGGAAAAAAACAGGAAGGATGGTACTAACATTATTCAACTTCAGTCTCCACAAATTAATCCATCAATTATTCAAGATGTTCCTTCAGTGCAAAAAACAGGATCTGCCAATCCTGGGAGTTCAAAAATGACTATGATAGAAAATCGTAAAATGTCTGTTTATCTACGATCAACAACTTCAGTAATGGCTGTAATGGACCAACAAGCTGCTGCGAAGTAAGTTTCGTCTGTAAATTATTATTAGTTTTTATCCTTCTGAGTTTTTTGGGTAATTACAGGTCAACTTTGACCAAGTGACAATGTTTCATGCCAAAGCAGTGGTGAATACTATTTAGTAAAATACTAAAGAGAAATGGGAGATCATGCTGTTCCCTAAAAAAAGTTTTGTCTCTTTTAATGAAAAATACAACTCTATTTGGAATCATTTGAATTATAATTTTCTAGTTCCTGCAGTATTTTTTGGCAGACACAGTCACGGTTTACCTGTAATTACCCCAAAAACATCTCAGAACTCAAGGATAAAAACTTAGAGCACTTTGTATTATGAATATTTTCAGAGTATAGTAAACAGACACATCCAAAGATCTAACTTTGTAGAATTGAGAAGGGAAATGGGGAATGTATCAAAGAGACAACAACCCGATCAAAGAGCAAAAAGAGGCCCAAGGCCTCTAGTGAGTCTTCAATGCAGCAGGAAAATCTTACACCTGGAGGCGGGCTTCAGCTGGCCCCTAAACAATAATGTCTGCTTTCAATATATTGACATATTATTGAAACTAAAGAGTAATTTATGCTCCCAAATTCTATGTACAGTCTAACCTGTACTATGAAGGTCACGTCTATTATAAAGCAAAAACTTTCAGGTCAGCCTCTTCTTGTCTCACTAAATTTAAAGGTCACATCTCTTATAAGGTCAGTTTTCTCTGGTCCTGAAGTTGACTTTTGTTTTATTTAGGGAACGTAAAGAGAGAATGAAGAGAATACACATGGAATACATTGAGGCAGTGAATATTGTTATTAATAGTCTATGTAATATGAAAACAAAGGATTTAAAGTCAAAGGTCAGTAGTGTAATCATGTTCAAAATGAGCTACATCTGGCATTCATAAATAAAACTCAAAAGGATAAACAAAAATCCAAGTGTGAATGTTAAAAGTGGCTATTTACACTTCCTTAGTTATGTCATTTTGTAGAAATTTGGCTAATATTTGTGGTACGATTAGTAGTTAAAAGTATAATTCATATGTATTGTTCCCATTGACTTAATTTTGACATTATTACAGCCACCGATTGGTCTTGGAAAATTTCATACATAACAGGCAACCTTCTCAACCATCAGCATTCTTCAGAGGTGGATTTAAGGGGTCCCTTAAGGAGCTACATATATACGTTTTAATGTATAGACATATGTTACCATGTTTACAAGTCCCACTCCTAATGTTTCCTTTGTGGGTCCCCCTTTTTTCAAATTCTAGATCCACATCTGTTTTTGAACTGAATAATATTTATCTTTCTATATAAGATTAGTTCTTGTTGACATTGTTGTAGACCTAATTGTTGTCATTGAAAGGAGAAGGTCTGGTAAGGGCTTATTTTGGCCTAAAATTTGAAGTACATCTGATGAAAGATTTTTGACATTTTTTTTAATGCTTAAGTGTCTTCTTCAGTCGATTCAATTAGTTTTTGTAAAAGATTTGAACTGATTTAGTCATTAAAGACGCCTAAATTCAAGCTTAAATCTGAAAAATCTATCAAATGTGCCACAAAACGTCACTTTTCAAATGGTTTTTGTCAAAAATGGAAGTGGCTGCATTCGTGTTCAGTCTCAACCTTTATATATGTTATGCATCATCATCAAATACAACACATATTTAAATATGAAGACTGAACACAAGTGCGGCCACTTCCACTTTAAACAAAAACTGTCTTAAAAATAAGCACAAATGCTAAAAATGTGAAGATTTCAGTAATTTTGCATGAATTAATGATGCTAGTACCTGATGCATGTCCATTGTATTGTCAAAATAACCCATATTTATGTAACAAAAGTATTTAAATTTCCAATATATAGCTTAAAGTTTACATTTTTAACAGTTTTTTTAAATGCAATATTTTGGGTCCAAAAAGGGGTCTTACCGGGCCTACTCCTTTGCTTCATTTTCACATGATTATATAGCTTGCATTTTGGGGTTCCCGTCAAGAGGTTGTAAATGATTTATATAAAATAAGGAGATGTGATATGATTGTCAATGAGACAACTATCCAGCATTATCCAAATGATGTGGATTTAAGGCATTATGATGATTATAGGCCAGGACATGACAAAATGTGAAATAATTCAATCAAAAAACAAACACAACAAGACAGCAACCAAGGTCAACCACTGATTTCCATGGATTTTTTTCTTAATTAAATTTTTTAAGCACCTTTATCACTTTGTAATCTAAATTGTCCTTTTCAATTTTAACATGACTTATTTTTTATTGATATTGTATCTTTTTTCAGACCCCTTTATCATTTGATCATCTGAAGCAGTTGAGAAAGGATACAGTCTTTATACCACAAACACCAGCTGATGGAAATATGTAAGAAATTAAAGGATTATTTCTGTGTAACAAAAATGTAGGATGGAAGAAACAGTAATATGTTTGTCTATATAAGTATTACTTATGTGCAAATCTTTAAAAAATATACTTGAGTTAAAATTATTGTTAAAAGACCTTCTACAGGAATGTTTTATTTCAAACTTAGCAGATAGCAGACCTGTGGTGCCATTTATGTCTTCATTGAACATAAAACAAATGATGATTTGTATTTGTGCCACGATATCACTAACAGAAATTCTAATTTCTTGCTATGAAAATAAGTTTATTTTAATTCACGGTTTACCAGTGAAGTCATTTCTTCTGCCAAAAAATACTGCAGAAACTAGAAAATTATACTTCAAATGATTCCAAATTCAGTTGTATTTTTTATCAAAAGGGACAAAACTCCATCTAGGGATTTTTTTCTTTTAATATTCCATTACTGTAAATTCTGAAATTATTGTGAGGTTTTCATTAATGCAAATAATGCGACTGGGTAAGTATTGCAATATTAAGAACTCGCATTCTGATATCTGATATATACATTTGTATGTTGATTTTCCTGAAATTGCAATAGTTAATCATGTATTTAAGTCCATTATTAAATAAAATAATAAATGCACACAATAATTTCTGAATTAAGAGTAATTAGTTGTTATTTTGCAGATGTGAGTTGACTGTCCAGGCCAATTAAGAATGCTTCAATTAACAATTAATTGTTACTTTGCAGATGTGAGTTGACTGTCCAGGTCAATTAAGAATGCTTCAATTAACAATTAATTGTTACTTTGCAGATGTGAGTTGACTGTCCAGCCAATTAAGAATGCTTCAGTTAACAATTAATTGTTACTTTGCAGGCTGAGTCGACTGTCAAGGCCAATTAAGAATGCTTCAATTAACAATTAATTGTTACTTTGCAGATATGAGTTGACTGTCCAGCAAATTAAGAATGCTTCAATTAACAATTAATTGTTACTTTGCAAGCTGAGTAAAATGTCCAGGCCAATTAAGAATGCTTCAATTAACAATTAATTGTTACTTTGCAGGCTGAGTCGACTGTCCAGGCCAACTAAGAATGCTTCAATTATCACAGTGCCATCAGAGAGTAAAGTTGGTGGTTTTTCAGGACTGTTCGCCAAAAAAAAACAATCAAATCTGTTTGAACATGTTGCTATGCTTCCATCAAAACTTACATCGAACAAATTTAGGTAAGCCTAAAAAAAATATGTCAGGTAGGTAGATAAATTGATTTTATTTGTTTGATATTTTACAATGTTTATAGAGGGAAATGTTCTAGCCTTTAAGAGTACTTAACTAAACACGTCCATCATAGAATCATAAAAACAATTTGATAGGACGATGATGGTGATGCAGGGCTGTTTGACGTCCAGTTGATAATTAAATTCATATTTAGTACAAGAACATGTTTAAGCAATATGAACATGAACCCTGCTTTGTACTTGACCCAGCGCTGCGAGTGGAGAAGCAGTTAGTACCAATTTTAATGTTTGGTTTGACCCAGTCAGGGAGCAAACCCATAACCTCTCACACTTAAGGCAAGGCGGTTGAATTTATAGGACCATGAGGAAATAATAATTTCTTTCTAATAAAAAAAAATTGTCTTGGTATAAATTCTTTCGCAGTTGTATACCTTGCAATTTCAAGTATACAGTCTTACATGTTTGAAAAGAATGTGTATATTGTGTAGATAAGCAAAAAAAATATTTCAATAGTAATAATTAGATTTCAAATATTTTTTACAAAACTCCCAATTGATCCTTTGGTTCTTTTTTCTACTAAATTGCTATTTGATACATGTGCATGCTGGCTCCTTTGCCTATTTTTGATTATGTTTTTGACAATAATTGTTCTAGCTGTGACAATGACCATGTGTGTTGATATGACATTAAACTGTCATTAATCAATCAATCAATTATCTTTATGCTAAATGTCATGGAACAACATTTAAATCTTTTTTTTTTTTCAGTCAACTGTTGAAGCCAAAGCAAAAGGAATATGAGTTAAAATTGGAATCATGGGAAGACTTTCTGGCAGTTGATCCACACACTCCTATGCCAGAGAGAAAAAAGAAGAGGTCATTTGCCACCGGAGTTATGAGCCTTGTCAAGGCAGTTCAGTGGCACAAGTAAGGATATATGGATTAGTTTTTTTATGATTTACCTAATGAAAAAACATTTTGCTGCTTCTTATACTTGTTCCCAAGATAGCTGTTTATATGTCATTGACAAATACCAGTAAATGGTAAAATAACAAAAATACCTAAATCCAAGGAAAATTCAAATCGGAAAGTCCCTTATAAATTGGCAAAATCAAAAGCTCAAACACATCAAACGAATGGAAAACAACTGTCATATTCCTGACTTGGTACAGGCATTTCCTTATGTAGAAAATGGCGGATTAAACCTGGTTTTATAGCTAGCAAAACCTCTCACTTGTACGACAGTCGCATAAAATTCCATTGTATTGACAACAATGTGAGCAATTGATGATTGCCACTGAGACAACTATCAACTGATCAACCAGAGTTAAAATGAAGTGGATGTAAGCAAATAAAGGCAACCGTACAGCCTTCAACAATGAGAAAAACCCATAGCATATAGTCAGTTATAAAAGGCTACGTACGTACTACATGAAAAGTATGAAACAATTCAAATGAGAAAACTAATGGCCTAATTTATTACAATTTAATTTACTAAGAACAAATATGACACAAGAACCAGACATCCACTTAACTACAGGCCCCTGACTCAGGACAGGCACATAAAGAATGTGGCGTTGATAAACATAGTTTTTGAGTGATCAACCCTCCCTAACCTGGGACAGTGATGTAACAGCACAACAAAAGAACAAACTTAAATTCAATTTCAATTGGCTTAACAATTCAAAAGATTGGTACGAGGCACAAAAAGCAACTATAAACATGAAAACAATAGACACAAACCACCGAAATAAGAGTACTTGCAGTTACTGAAAGCTAGTTCAAAGCCAATGACAACTAATGAATAAATCATGTTCTCCCATACTAAAGTACCAATCAGTACACATCCAATGGATTTTGTTGGCAAAAGACTTTTTAAGCTTGTCTTTATTTTTTATGTGAATACGTTTAATTTCATGGATAACAATTTTCATTCATTGAGTTATAAGTTAATTTTTAAGTGGAAATTGGATTTTGTGTTTTGCCAAAGTCTGCATACAAGCCTATAAAAAAAGTTTGTACTTTGCTGAATATTAAAATTTATGATTTATATTCTATACCCCTAAAGTCTACAAAGATTGGTATCCAAGGCCACCCTTATGAAATTCTTTGTTTGATGTTGCCTACCCATGCCTTCTAGGGTTGGGTAGGTAGGTAGGGTTTGTTTTTTTTTTTTTTAGCCTACAGCAAAAGTTACATGTTTTAGACAAGAAAACTACGTTAGAGCGGGAAAAAATCATTAAAACAAATTACAGACAATTTGTGTCATTAAATTTTTTCGAGTAGGATGTTTTTTACTAATTTTAGTACTAGTGGGTAGGTAGGCAACATCAAACAATCTAGATTTTGTTTTTGACCTAATGATTAATGATGAATCCACAGTAGTTTGATAAGCTTTCAGTAAATCTATTACCAAGTTAAAACGCTATGTAGTTTTTCTCTCACCATGCTATAATCTCAATTAGACAGGCTTTTCTTTCCATTGCTTAATAAATTTTGGCAACTGATAGCATTATCGTGTTGCCTGACAGCAAATATGTAGGGATTACTTAAGCTGCCTTGCTAAAGTGCCTTTTGAATTGTCTTATTATGTAAATCTGCACAGCCTTGAAAATGACTCAATAGAATTTCAACCAACTTGCTGATTCATTTCCAGGAGGGCTGTAACAAAATTAATTAGGTGAGGGGTATGGGAGGCACTCATATTTATTCAATATGAGTAGTTGCATTTACCTTCAATTTCTAAGAATTATAAGTCAAATGAAAATTTTTCTTTCATGTTAGGTCAGGGCCTTAAAGAAGTGCCTCTCATGCCCCCATGCTTTTAATTCTGGAACAGCCCAGGCATGAAATTGTGTAACTAATATTTTAAATTTTGTGTTTCCCATACCAAAACATTGACATTGCCATTTCTGCCTATATAATTTAGAGATGACAACTGACACTCTTGGAAGACCCTTATATTTTTTAATTTTTAGGAAAATAAGTGAATCAACCAATGTTGGCAGTCCATCTTTAACAAAAACCGGTACTGAGAGCAAATCACCAGAGGTACAAAATAGTACAGCAAAAATAGAAAGTATCGCTAGATTATTACACAATGATCCTAGCAAAAAACTACCTGCTATTCGGAAAACTCCAGTCTGGCAAAGAATAGCTGCAGAAAAAGTGGATCTGTATGAAGAAATTAAAAGGTATGAAATTATGCAAATTCAGAAATTAATGCATGCATTTAATAATTGCAAATCCTTTTCAACTGGCAAAAATGTGAAATCTAGTTAATGCGATTACCCAAATTTAATGAAGGAAAATCATTGCTGAAATCAAGAATGCAAGTTTTTATAATTGGGAACATGATACTGTCGCATTATTTGCATGAAGAAAAACATCACTAATTTTTGAATTTACAATAACAAATCAATTGGACAAATACACTGAGTAAAAAAAGTTTAGCAACATGTATTTTAATAAACTTTTGTCAAGTATAATTGTTTCTTATGGTTTCTATTCCAAGACAAAGCCTAAGGTTAAGTAATGTTTATTTCTTTATAACAATAATTCATTTTTATAACTTGAAGTTAATCTTTTTTTTGAAATATGAAATTAAAAAGATTTGTTGCTTATTTTATTTTTGAAATATGAAATTAAAAAGATTTGATGCTAAACTTATTTTACTCAGTGTAGATGATAATGCATTCACACACTGTAAATACTTGTGCATAATAATACATTAAAATGATATTAAGAAACACAAAAAAATATTGCAACAGAACTAGACCACCAACCATGAACAAGAGACTCCTCTGTGTAAATATCTGTACAACCAACACCAATCATGAACAAGAGACTCATCCGTGTAAATATCTGTACAGCCAACACCAACCATGAACAAGAGATTCCTCCTTGTTAATATCTGTACATCAAACACCAACCATGAACAAGAGATTCCTCCTTGTTAATATCTGTACAACAAACACCAACTATGAACAAGAGACTCCTCTGTGTAAATATCTGTGCAACCAACACCAACCATGAACAAGGTACTCCTCCATGTAAATATCTGTATAACCAACACCAACCATGAACAAGAGACCCCTCCGTGTAAATATCTGAACAAAAAACACCAACCATGAACAAGAGACTCCTCCGTAAACATATCTACAACCAACACCAACCATGAACAAGGGACTCCTCCATGTAAATATCTGTACAACCAACATCAACCATGAACAAGAGACTCCTCCTTTTAAATATATGTGTACAACCAACACCCATCCATGAAAAAGAGACTCCTCCATGTAAATATCTGTACAACCAACAGCAACCATGAACAAGAGACTCCTCCATTTTAATATATATGTACAACCAACACCAACCATGAACAAGAGACTCCTCCGTGTAATTATCTGTACAACCAACACTAACCATGAACAAGAGTCTCCTCCATGTAAATATCTGTACAACCAACACCAACCATGAACAAAAGACTCCGCTGTGAAAATATCTACACAACCAAACAGACAACAACTTAAAATTATGATCCAGCTAACTTGATTTTCTTTTGTTCTAGTGATAAAAAAGAAAAGGTTGAGCCAGAAGATATCGTCTCCAATATGAGGACCAAGTTTATTCATTTGAAACATAAACATAAACAAGAAACAGATGCAGAAGTTCAGAAACTGGAAAGGTAAGAGGTCAACAGGTGAATACTTTTGGCTTTTATGAATTAGCAAACTGAGAACTTTTAAAAATTTAGTGAATAGATTGATAAATGATGGTAATTATACCCATGGAACAAAGTTCAGTAGAATATAATGTTTTTGACCTATCTGTCCGTTAGTCCTGTTCTTTGCTACGCACCTCCTGAAAAACCACACAACAGAATTTCATGCAACTATGTGAATAATAAAGATGTACTATGTGAATGTGCATATCGACAGGGAATTATGATTCAATTTTTTATGCCCCCTCCGTAGGCGACGGGGGCATTAAGTGTTACCTTTGACTTTCCGACAAGAAATTATGATTCAATTTTTTTTCTAGGAGTTATGCCTTTTTGAACTTAGAATTTTGGCCTAAATAAAATACTTCAACAGTTTGTCATGTCAACTCCTCTAGAACTGAAATCCCACCACAGAATTTCATGAAACTTTATTGATAACAAGGACTTAATTCGACAAGAAATTTTTATCAATTGACTTTTGTAGGAGTTGTGAGTCTTTGAACTTCGAATCTGTTGAGATTTTCTTTGCCCAGTGACAATATGAGGCCATGGTGTATGTGAGCGTGCTCACAAAGGCTCTTTATTTGGTCCTGGCTTTGTACTAATGAAATATAAAGTCAAAATAGGCACACAACAATAATTTGTTCAAGACTATGGTGGTCATTGTCTTGAAACATAGACTGCCCAAGGGACATAAGTATTGACAGAAACATCCTGTACCAAACTGCATGTAATAGAATTACCTATGTTGAAGTCAATACTACTATCCAAAGACAAAGCCTAACTGTTGTGTTTTTTTCTCCTTGAAGAAATCCAATAATCTTAGAAAAAATGCATGTGATGAAAACTTTATCAGTATCAACACTATAAAAATTGGGGTAGGCTCTCTGCATCTACAACAAAACATAATCAAGTCTAACACAGTTTTAGTGTTAACAAATATAAATGCTGAATCATCAAAGTTTTTATACAAATAGACAATTAAAGAAAAATCCAAAATCATAAGCTAACATTAACATTATAATTATGAGTATGTATTTTAGATTTTTTTTCTGCAGAATGCAACTGCAACCTTCGCACCAATAAAAAAGTCTTATTTAGATTGAATATGAAATAATACTATTTATTATATCTTTTCTAAGACAACATTTTTGGAGTCATTAACCATTAAAATAATTGAAGCCTTTAAAATTTTAACTGGTTGAATCTTTACCTTTCCACTATGTCTATTGCAGGGAACGACTGTTAATATTTAAGTATAAGTATGGACTGTTTAGTGACATGAGTTCAGTGTTTGATGAACACTGCCTGGAGCTTGCTCATGCAAGAAATAAAATAAATGATAGTGTAGATATAGGAGAACTTATCAAGCCATCTTTATGGTGAGTATAAATTGAGATTCATATTAGTAAATCTTAGAATATAATATCTCAAGATCTTTTTTAATGCAGTAAAAAGAAAAAAACTCATTTTTGTCTGGCCTGTGAAACATAGGTATTACTATCCAGCAGCAGCGTAAACTATTTGTATAAAGCTTTATATTTCAGAAGATAGAGGACCTGCATGCTTCATACCTTGTATTTATGTTACAAAGTTTCCGTCTGTCATATGCGCATTGTCCTTGAGCTCATTTTCATGGTAAAGCGACTGCTTGAAAAAAAATTACAGTTTTTTTGTTGTGTGAATTTCTCGCTTATTATTAGTAATAGGATAACTATATTTGATATATGGGTTCCTTGCATCATCTACATATCCGTCAGACAGGGTTAACCTGACCTACACCTCAATTCATGGATCAGTGATCAAGGTTAAAGTTACACGATTAGGCCCCTTTATCAGATACTACAAGCAGCAGGTCAACTATACTGTGGTGTATGGAATGATTGTAAGGGGTACATGTCAGACTAACGGTTTTATCTGACCTTTTCATGGTTCATTGGTCTGTTAATTTTTTGTGTTTTGATTTGTTATTCAATTACTGTAAGCAATAGGTCAACTATATTTGGTGTATGGAATGATTGTTAGGTGTACAGGGGTGTCTAGCTGGTGTCATCTGACCTTGTCATTATTTCCATGGTTCATTGGTCAGTGTTAAGTTATTGTGTTTTGGTCTGTTTTTCGTGTACATTAGGCAATAGGTCAACTATATTTGGTTTATGGAATGATTGTAAGGTGTACATGTCTGTCTAGTCGGTCTCATCTGACCTTGACCTCATTTTCATGGTTCATTAGTCAATGTTAATTTTTGTGTTTTGGTTTGGTTTTCAAATACTTATAGCAATAGGTCAACCATAATTGGTGTATGGAATGATGGTAAGGTGTACATGTCTGTCTAGTCAGTATCATCTGACCTTGACCTCATTTTCTTGGTTCATTGGTTAATGTTAAGTTTTTGTGTTTTTGTCTGTTTTTTAATTACCATAAGCAATGGGTCAACTATATTTGGTGTTTGGAATAACTGTAAGGTGTACATGTCTGTCTGACAGTTTTTATCGGACCTTGACCTCATTGTCATGGATCTTTAAAAATGTTAAGTGATACTTGTAGTAAAACCTTTATCTTTAAGACTTTCAACATAAAATCAATGGTCAGTAAAACAGGCAAGACATTTCAGCGTGTGCACTCTTGTGTTTGTTTGAAAATCTTGCAACTGAAGGAAAAAACTTAAGATTGTGGTATTAACATTAACCAGCCTTTTTCATCTCCTCCCAGTTAATATAAAATAAGGAGATGTGGTATGATTGCCAATCAGACAGCTATCCAACAAAGTACAAATCACTCAATTAAAGCAACTCTATTAAACCTTTTTTTTTGCTACTGATGCAAAGGTGAAGATTCTTTTTCAGATATTCCAAAACCAGATTCATTTTAAAAGATATTTGGGGTATACATCAATGAGACAGCAACATGACAACAAAAATAAATCAACATTACTTTCCGATAAAGTCTGTACATTGAAAAAACTTTAATGACAAATCACATGCTTTATTTCCTTATTCCAGAGATGATTCTGTTCTGCTATAAATGATTTCAGTCATGGTTAATCAAGATTTGTCCATAACAACTTCTTTATATGCCCCCACCCCCCATATATTTTACAAAAACTGTATAGGGCAAATGTTCTGGACTTTAAAGGTGCTGAACCATAAATGGCTGGACTTAAAACAGTGTTAAATCAAACATATACATGAAATGTTAAGTGACCCAAGATAACACAAATATGTTTCCTCAGTTGAAAAAAGTGCATTGAGCTTTAATACAAATTTTCAGGTTTGAATATGAAATGCAATATGTTTTTTTAGCTCACCTGGCCCAAAGGGCCAAGTGAGCTTTTCTCATCACTTGGCGTCCGTCGTCGTTAACTTTTACAAAAATCTTCTCCTCTGAAACTACTTGGCCAAATTAAACCAAACTTGGCCACAATCATCATTGGGGTATCTAGTTTAAAAAATGTGTCCCGTGACCCGGCCAACTAACCAAGATGGCCACCATGGCTAAAAATAGAACATAAGGGTAAAATGTAGATTTTGGCTTATATCTCTGAAACCAAAGCATTTAGAGCAAATCTGACATAGGGTAAAATTGTTTATCAGGTCAAGATCTATCTGTCCTGAAATTTTCAGATGAATCTGACAAGTCGTTGTTGGGTTGCTGCCTCTGAATTGGTAATTTTAAGGAAATTTTGCCATTTTTGGTTATTATCTTGAATATTATTATAGATAGGGATAAACTGTAAACAGCAATAATGTTCAACAAAGTAAGATCTACACAGAAGTCAACTTGACCAAAATGGTCAGTTGACCCCTTGAAGGAGTTATTGTCCTAAGTTATAGTCAATTTTTAACCATTTTTCGTAAATTTTTGTAATCTTTTACAAAAATCTTCTCCTCTGAAACTACTAAGACAAATTTAACCAAACTTGTCCACAATCATCATTAGGGTATCTAGTTTAAAAAATGTGTCCGATGACCCCGCCCGTGAATCAAGATGGCCGACATGGCTAAAAAATAGTACATAGGGTAAAATGCAGTTTTTGGCTCATATCTCTGAAACCAAAGCATTTAGAGCAAATCTGACATGGGGTAAAATTGTTCATAAGGTCAAGATCTATCTGCCCTGAAATTTTCAGACCAATCAGGCAACACGCTGCCCCTGAATTGGTAATTTTAAGAAAATTTTGCAGCTTTTGGTTATTATCTTGAATATTATTATAGATAGAGATAAACTGTAAACAGCAATAATGTACAGCAAAGTAAGGTCTACAAATAAGTCAACATGACCAAAATTGTCATTTGACCCCTTAAGGAGTTATTGTCCTTTATAGTAAATTTTTACAAAATATTTTCCACTGTAACTACTGTGCCAAGTTCATTATAGATAGAGATAATTGTAAGCAGCAAGAATTTTCAGTAAAGTAAGATCTACAAACACATCACCGTCACCAAAGCACAATTTTGTTATGAATCCATCTGTGTCCTTTGTTTAATATGCACATAGACCAAGGTGAGCGACACAGGCTCTTTAGAGCCTCTAGTTTAGGTGGCCTAAAAATACATAAAAGAAAAATATTATTTATAGCTAGGGAGTAAATTGCCTAAGCATCAGAAGATGTTAAATGAACACTTCTGTGGTAAAATTTCGCTTTTCCTGGAATATGTGCATGTTTTAAAAATTGTTTAAATTAAGATTTTATTTGTACTTCATTTGTGATTGTTTGAACTTGATATGTCATATTTGAATATTCGGTATGGCAGTTCCTGACAAGTATACTCTTAATTACACAGGGATGAACATAAGAAGGTTTCTAAGTAGCTGATTGACCCTTTTAATTTTGCTAGTGCTACTAAAGATATGTGCATCTTTAATATGGGTAACCAATGATATGGACTGGACAACTGCATAAAAATTCTTTATTTTCATCCCATTTACATCCACTAGATTTGAGAATTTTATGTACCATGTTAGCCAAACTTATCAAAAGTAGGGAATATTGCACAATTTGCTATCCAATCAAATCAAATGGCAGAAAACAAATTTATTTGGAATATTTCTTGTTTATTTACTAAGGTATTCAGAGTTAAAAGAGAAAGCCATTAAGGTGTGTGGTTCAGGAAATGACGTAGAAGAAATATTCCAAAAAATGGGACGTCATTCTATGATGGATGGAAAATCTGTTCACTTAGGAAAGGTAAATAAATGATTTAAAAAAAAAAGGGGGGGGGGGGCAATTTATATTGAATTATAACTATAGATACATAATGATTCCAAGTGGTGAAATAGATTGATTCCTAAATGTCCAGTGGCCAATATTTCATATATGTTCAAGACAAGAGCAAATTATCAACAAAGTAGGTATGTTCTGCTGAGTTACCGACCTTGTGAGGGCTGTATAGCCAGTCAAGGTCGTTAAAATCTTCTATCATCTGCTGAGTTGGTTAACCGTGATGAAAGGCAAGAATTGCGACTTCCACAAGAAAATGAGAATAACTGTGGGATAGTGGCAAAACTTTTGCCTTGCAACTGCAACAAGCCCCGTACAGACTCCTCAGAGAGTTGTTAGAAGGATTCTTTATGCGATAAGAGAGTGGCACTCGCCCTGCACAAAGCTTCTGATTATTTAATGGATGAACTAATGTTTAGCACAGACCATAAGTCATATTACATAGATGTTGATAAATTGTAATGTTTTGAAGTAAAATAAAGATTATAAAGAGTGGCAAAGCTAAAATGGCCAAAAAAAAACAACATTGAAGGTCAATTTTGACTGAGGAAGTTAAACCTTAGTTATAAAACATTGCTTAATTTTGTAATCTTACAATTTATCAACATCTGTGTAATATGACATATTGTAGGTGCAAAAAAATAAATTAGAGAACAGTTTCCAAGACGGTGTAAGATTATGAATGACATTTGATGGACAGAATTCTCGATGAAGGCAGCCTGAAATAGACAAATTAGTGTAAGAATTATTTTTTGGACAAAATTGTAATCCATTTTCTTTTATAATACAAATCAAGTGTATACTAGATATTATTTTGTTATACTAATTTCAGGCAAAACTTTGTTTGATTGTAATGTCACTGCCTGCCCACGAGATTTGTACAGTAGCTTTTCAAACAGCCATTAAAGTATGTATAAAATACAGAAAAATATTTTAACCTATAAAACTTTACATATTTGAAGGTGTTTAACAATTAAGTGCCAATCTGCATAAAAATCAGACAGTGGTGAAAACATAAAAAAAAACCTTAAGTTTACATTGATTTAAGTTCAGAATGTATAATGATGCATGAATATAACATTCTTTTCCTTTTCCTGTTCTGGTATTTCAAGATATACTTTGGTTAAAATGCATGAGAAATTAACAATTAAGGGAGCTAACTTCATAATTTGCTATCATTCTTACCAAAAGTTAGCATTCTCAATCTTAGGATTTCTAGAATAACCATGCACCTAGAAACATAAGGCCTACCATTTCTAACTGGGTTTGAGGAACTTCAAAATAGGATTGTTAGATTGCTGTTTTTTTTCTATTATGTTTGAAATGTTTATAAATTGTCTGATAAAACAAAGACTGGCACTGACTAGTTCTTGGTACTAAGGGTCAGATGACAGTTTATGGTTCCTCAGAGATTCAGGTATTTGTACTTCATTGGCTTTCATATCTTGGGGTGTGAGTGTTCCTGATGAAGGTAAGTCAAAAAGAGCACTTTAAACACACTAAATTTGTAAAATGTTATTTTGAGAAAGATATCCTTGTCTGTCAAGCTCTCTAATTTAACCCAATAATAGTTGTAAAGAATTAAAGCAAGATCTCAAAGATCTGATATCAATATCTAACTTATAAGAAATTAAGGACCAAGATGCTCATTCTATCATGAGGTTCCATAAACTTGTTACAGGCTTATCACAATCTCACAAGGTAACAACAGTTTTGTAAGTACTCAATGTTTTTTTTTATGGATATACAGTTCATTGTTGTAATAAAAGGTTCAGAGAAACACATGAGTCTGTTTAGAATATTAGTTTTATGTCTAAAATTAGAATATCTTATTCTTAAGTGTATTCAGCTTATTGATTTATTCACTGTTTGTAGTTTGTCCTGGAAAGAATAATGCTCCATGACCTGAGAAACTTTATAGAATGGTTACAACTAAGGAAGGTCCCTTACAATGTGTATGACAGCAAAGATACCAGGAGAGACACTCTTAAAATTTAGTGGATGTATAACTTAATTTAATTATCAAAACAGAATATCAGCTTTTATCTTGAAAGTAATGAGCCAAACTTTTGAAAAACTTTCTCTTGAACTTGTATAAGATTTTTTTTTATTGGAAAACAACTTAGTTCTTTTAGATTAAAAAAAAATCTGCATGAATTCTTTATGTTTCACTTAACTTTAAGTTGTGACAGTCAATTTAAAGATTTCAGCAGTTTTAACTGCTTGGCTTTTTTTTTTGAGAAGTCCATTTACTCTTAATTTTCAAAAAAATTAAAGATATTTGCTCCTATCAACATTATTAAATCTTGAAAGAAAGTACTCCAGTACAGTTCATTGTATTATGTGTCATAAGAAAAGGGTGCTTATTAAATATATTATGGTGCTAAATTTGTAAAAACCTTTTTTTTTTATCATTTAAGACAATGAAGTGCAATATTTATCTTGTTATATATTGATGGTTTATAAGTGATTTTATATCAATACTTTACATTTGTTATTCAAATTTATGAGATATTATATAAAAGTTTTTATATTTCCTTTATGATGTGTATAAAATGTAATTTATATTAATAGTTAATGAAGTATCAATTTTACATATTTTTATAGCATGCACATGTTCATTTTTATCTTTACTAAAATCATTGAATGGAAAGAACTAACAGAAAAATGGTTCATTGTTTATGTAAACCAATATGGCCGACTGGCTTGTCAGTGTATGTTGCAAATATATTAAATTGTTGATTAAATATGGTTCCATGAAGGAAAATAATAGATCAACTAGATTGAAATATGATTCTTTAAGCATTATTCGTGGAATATGTTACTTTTCATCATTTAGATACTAATGTTCAAAATGTGATATTTATTTTTCATTGAATTTTGCTTTATCCATGTACACCTGATGCATTTTTGTTAATTTTTACAATACTTTTGATTATTTGTTAAGTTTTTGCATTGTTTTTTGACTGTCAAGTCCTACATTCAGTATTATTATTTTTTATTATAAACATGATAAAATAAAAGAGAAATTTAATCTTTTGTTTTTTGTATTACTTCATCCTCCCTATAATTATAGATATAATCTTCCTTTTAAACACCTTTCTCTGATAATTCATTCTTATTAATATATTCATTATTTGACATGTAATATATTTTACACAAATGTGCCAAGATGAAGAATTTTAATAAAACCATTGGTTTTATATGCCCCGCCACTAGGCAAAGGGGGCATTAAGCGTTACCCTTCACCATCCATCCCATTTTTGTTTCCACACTCTAACTTGTGTTTTCCTCATGCAAATTTTATGAAACTCATACTTACAAAATGTAATGCTTGGCTGCAAATTTTTTTTCGTTTCCCCACCCTTAAGTTTGCCACAAGCAAATTTTATAAAACTCATACACAATGCTAAGAACCAAAACTCGCTGAAAGAGATCTTCACTTATCTACTATTGAGGTCATAAATGCTTAGTCTACTAAATGAAAAAGTAAAGCTAACAAAGAGATTAGGTGCAAAAGAACCAAAGCATTATTCAAGAACTGTAAAATTCACTAGACACAACAGAAATTATCAGAAAACTTATTACATAAAAAATCAAAACAAAACAGTGAAAATATGAAAATAAAACACAGCACTAACATACCTAAGACCAAAACAATAGATCTCTTTTAAAACTAGCAGTGACATCAAATGCTCTCAAAAAGTATTTTCACGTAGTATGAGCAAGCTTGAGCAGGGACATTCTCGTTCTCAGACACACTCTTCTTTTATTATATATTGGATTTTCTTGAAACTTTTACTTTGACTGATTAATTGGCATTTTCCTTTCTAAGGCGATCTGATTATTATATTTTTTGCAACACTGTCTTGAGGGTCTCTTGGTTAAGTGTTCTTGACTCAATGTTAATTACACAAATCAATCAATCTACTATAGGATTCAATTGGTGTTCTTGAAAGTCTGGAGTTTCATGGCCTCAATCCCTAGCTGTGTCAAACTAAAGAATAATTAAAAAAACAATTGTAACCGTATGTATGTATTCTTGCCTTCTGGTATTTAACACATGGTTATTCATTCTTTTCTCTAATTGTAAGCAGGAAATACTGGGCAATATTGGTATCAGTCTGATGTATATATATATATCATTTAATCTTATCTATTTCTTCCATCTTATTTGATGTAGGTTAACATTCCTTAATGACAGGTACACATTTCATGGCTTCCATCACATGCTGTTTACTTTCACCTGCCAATTTTGTATCAATCATCTTTAAGGCAGCTTTTTCAACTAAATAATTTATAGCGTATGTAACCTGCTGGTCCCTTGACTAACATTATTTCTAAGAGTAAAACATGATATCCACTTCGAAGCACAGGACAAAAGTTTCTGAAATAACCTTCATCAGCAATGGTTGACCAAAAGTTTGGACAACAAACAAAAATTCCAAAAAATGGCCAAATAAGAATTTCAAAGAATATGTTGATTGGAATTGCAACCTTAATTTTGCATTGACTACCCAAGATTTGACCCAAAGACAATTGCCTGCCAGGTAACATGCTACTTACAGATACACTACATCTGAATACTGAAAACAAGTTTGTTTTTCAAACTCAACATTTCTCACAACAATTGAAATACACTAGTGCAAAAGAACTAGCATCTGAGAAGATAATACCCTCAGGGACTTCCATTCCAACACAACAACACCAATCAAGGGTAGTAAAAACATGTTAAAAAGAGGAGAAATCCTTTGTAAGAAACTGAAGAATCTGTTCTTACCATTGCATTGTTTAGATTTAGATACATCCTGAGGTTTAAGTATTTTAGACATCCATAACTTTCATTGTCAAAACTTCTATGAAATGTCATCAAGTTTCTAAAAAAGAAATGAAAATAAAATGCTTAACCATTTATTATTTTGAAAATTTTTATGCCCCACCTACGATAGTAGAGGGGCATTATGTTTTTCGATCTGTGCGTCCGTTCGTTCGTCCGTCCGTCTGTCCTGCTTCAGGTAAAAGTTTTTGGTCAAGGAAGTTTTTGATGAAGTTGAAGTCCAATCAACTTAAAACTTAGTACACATGTTTCCTGTGATATGACCTTTCTAATTTTTATGCCAAATTAGAGTTTTGACCCCAATTTCACGGTCCACTGAACATAGAAAATGATAGTGCGAGTGGGGCATCCGTGTACTATGGATACATTCTTGTTTATTCATAGTTTTCTTAAGAATTTGGTTTAACTTTTTTATTGCTCAGTTAGTACAAGGATTTTAAGTATTTTAATTATTAAAATCCATGGTTTATAAGCTTAAAAACTGCCTTCAACAGTTTAAAATAGACAATTTCGCATACAAGTACTTTTCCAGTTCGGTAAAAAGTTTAAATAACCTGTTACGCTGAGGCTGAAAACAGATCACCCATGGATTGTCGAAAATAACCTTGTCAATATCCGTTTAAGGTATTACTCTAACCAGATCTCTATTGGGTGCAAGTTGATGAAGATTTTTCGCTTTCATTTTCCCCAAGTCGATCTGGCCATAAATAGTTATAAGGAATAACAATAAATTTATATATATTCAAGAGTCTATCCTAAATTGAGGTAAATTGTATGGCTTTCCAAATACCGTTTCGATTCCTAACATCACTGAAGAGACATTAATTGTCGAAATCCGGATATGGTGTACAAAAACCTTTGCACCTTTTGTTTGCGGTATACCATCTTTTCCGCAAGTTTATTGTTTTCTGTTTAGTATTAAATTTATAATTAAGATCCATTTATTACATCAGTGATCCGTTTATTTGGCAATCGCCAATGGCAGTCAGCAGGGTTTAGAACGTTTGTTGTTCGACCTGTTAGTCAAATGCGTTTTGTTAAAATATACTTTTTCACTTTTTTGGTCTTTTGGAAAATGTTGTTTGTGCTGTATATATAATTATGTATATGAATTGAAATACATAAATGTTAATTAATTTTGTAATAGTATAAAAGGTGGACTGAAAGAAAGTGTGTCCTTGACGAATATTTAAATATTTATATGTATGCATAATTATAATAAAAAAAGATTTATAACAGAATTTAGTACCATCAACATTATTCATGTTGATCAGTAGTAATTAGCATTTTTTTCAATTGACTGTGATCTAATCAATTCTTTCAACCTGTGTAATAACAAATAGTTACATACACAGCTGTATAAGCCAATCCCCAAATAGATGCATACAAACTTTCAAATTATTTTTGTTCAAAATAATAAAAACTTCTCAAATTGAGAAATGTTTGATTTGCCAAATCCTTTCTACAAAAGAGGAGACAGAATGTTTTTCTTTTAATATCATAATGTCTTTTCCTTGACTGTGTGGTATGTAACCAACATGTTCGACCTCGGCAGCATGTACGTGTGAGTTAAGTAAAAACAATTTTTTCCCGTGATATTCCAAGTTTTTATAGAAAATTTACATGCTGATGATGCTTTAAAAACAGTACCAATCATACTCCTTTTCCTATCGATTTAAAATAAATCATCTGATTGTTCCTCCAATATTAGGCATACTTCACTTACCTGCTGTCAGTAAACATCGATATTTTGTGCACATTCCATTTCCCCCTTGTTAAAATATGTCGCCAAATCCTCCGATATTAATATAAATTATTCATTATTTTATTATGGGGCCGGATCGACTTTTGGCGGGAACAGCCTATACCGATTTTTTCGACTCGAAACCTGTTCAATAAACATCAGCTGGCATGTTTGTCATAGTTATTGAATATTACACATCCGAGAAGTCATTATTGTCTTCATTGTGTTAAGTTATGAAATAAGTATAGGTTTTCATATTCCCTTTATATTCTTTGGTCTTTACTTCCATATCTGAACACCACCAACAAATAGGTTCTCCTAGGTAGACGGTTATGAATTCTTTGTTGGCAAAACATATGCCATATGCAGGGACATTCAACGTTATGTTTTTGATTGCTGTTAGAGGCTCAGTATTAATAAGATGAATTGTATATGAGTTTGAAGTGACTCGACCTGATTTTCGTTCACTTTAGTAATGTCCGTTGGTCCACCATAGCTTCTTTCTGCTTCCAGTTTTCATCATGCTTGATTATCCTTTTCGCCACATATTATCTGTAAGAGTAATGTCATTACGATAGAATATTCCACTTATTGCGCGGAATCCTCCAGAATTTATATTAACCTCCATTTTGAATACCGTTTAAATTTTTCCAGAATAAAAATTGAATTTTCGCATTTTTTTTCAATTATAACCCAATTAATCGACTTTGTAACTTTAAACACCTACCAAAATTTTACTTTATGTATACTGTTTCTTGGTTCAAAGGAAACCGATGTATTTCGTGTCTCATGGAACACTTTAGGAATTCTGTCCTCTACTTCTGATAATTTTCTGGTAATCTCTTCCATAGTCATGTGGTATTGTATTGCAGACCCATGGGAATTACAAGTCTCAAAAACAGCATTCCAGTTTTCAATGGTACTCTTTAATACAAGATAGTTAAGCGACTTCTTAGTTCAACTTTGCCTAAATATTGTGTTTGGTTTTGGTGACTTCATTCTTCTGCTTTTGTTCAATTTTATCCAAGTGTTCATTTATTTTTTTTCTAAGGTTACTAATCACTGAGAAAATGACTTCGATTTCTCCTTCAAAATTGTAATATTTTCTCTGTGTTAAAGGAGAGCTTCAATTCTAATATTTTTCTTTTAAGATTCTTCGCTCTGGTAGAGCACATCTTAAATACCATTCGAGACATTGTTAATGATGATCTTTTTACATGGTTCGTGTTCTGTAGAACAAACGTTGCAGCAAGATTTGTTATGCATGTTATGGTCTTTACAAATTATTCTTCTTGTTTTATCTTGATGTTAAATGCAACTGACTTGCTCTTCCGAAAGACATTTATTTTTGCTATGGTTCCTGACAGAAACAATGTCATGATTTGCTGTTGCTTTGAAAGATTCATGTGCTCTTGAGCACATTTGACAGTATGTCCCTTCACATAAGGTGCACCAAAATATTGACTCCTTGTTATCATTGTTCAATTAACATGGATCACATAGTTTTTTCTCTGTGGTAGCAATTTTGTTTTTTATCAATGAACTATAGGAATTGGTTCACAGGTAACTGTGATGCCCATGTTTGTGGTTTGCCATTGCTTTCTCCACAGGGAACATTATTTCGACACAATGAACATTTAAATTCAATGGTGTTATCCTTATTCACCATGTTCACTATATATGAACACGGCAAACATATTGGTTCTTGAAAAAATTCTCCACGAATAGAACAAGTTGATAAATCATTAAGATTTTCTTCGTCAGCGAATGAAATTGTCGCCATTTTGATTCCTTAATAATCAATACATATATGCAATTAATACCTTTCGATTATTCAACGTTTATGATCTCCGGTTAATGTAAACACATCGTAAGACCTTTAAACGTGGTCATATATAAAACATAAGATGTGGTATGATTGCCAATGCGACAACTCTCCACAAGAGACCAAATGAAACAGAAATTAACAACTATACGTCACCGTACGGCCTTCAACAATGAGCAAAGCCCATACCGCATAGTCAGCTATAAAAGGCCCCGAAATGACAAATGTAAAAACAATTCAAACGAGAAACCCCTGCCCAACCCTCCCCTAACCTGGGATAGTGGTATAATAGTACAACATAAGAACAAACTGTAAAAATCAGTTGAAAAAGGCTTAACTCATTAGATGGATACAAAAAAAATACATCTAACAAAAACAGAGTGGACGGGTACTTATACATCCCAACAACAAAAAGACACTAATTACAGATCTGAGAGTACTCGCAGTTACTGACAGCTAGTTCAAAGCCAATAAAAACTAATTAAAAAAAAACACAATGCATCTAAGACTTAAATATCAATCAATACACACCCAACATCCAATGGATTTAGTGTAAAGATGTCATGAACAGTCAGAGAAAAATATGACCTTATGCAATGCCAATATACAGGTATCGACAGATTGTAGAACCATGAATGTGCATATTTATATAAAAATAATATTTAGTTTGATTTTAATTTACAAAATAAATACTGATAACAATAAAAACAACATTTAAAGATCTAATTACAGTGTTGAATTCGTAACCTTTTAGAATAAGTTTACCCAGATCGTTTCTAAATTTCCGGGCTAAGTAAACAACTCCGTAAAAATGGAATGAGCTATCTCGTTTGAAATAAGTTTTCTACAGGTACAACCAAACCTCAAAACCAAATCAATATATCTATGGAAGAATTTAGTAAAGGTTTTAAGTAATTTGTGGTAACGAAATCCCTGACTTAATAATTTACCAGTTATGCATAATAAAGTAGATAACGTTCATTGAAATCTAAAACGTCACAACAGACACGGGCATAGCGAACGAGTTGTGATGTATAGACACCGTAAGATGGTGCCAAAGGAACATCACCGTCCAAAAAAGGACAATTAACAATAGAGAACGAAAAAATCATCCCTTTTGTCGTAAACTTTAGTGTAGAGTTTCCCGTGTAAAACTGAAATTTCTAAATCTAGGAAAGGACATTTATTTCCGTTTATATTTGATTTATTTAAAGAAAGTTCCCTTGGGTAAATTTTTGCAGTATATTTAGAACATTCTTGATTATTAAACGAAAAAATATCATCAAGATAACGGCAAGTGTTGTTGAATTTATTAATTAAATGCAATTTAGACGGGTCTTTACTGAGTTTGGTCATACACTGTGATTTATAACAGTACAAGAACAAGTCTGCCATTAAAGGGTCGCAATTGGTGCCCATAGGAATATAAACTTTATTGCCGAAACGTACATAAATGTTATCAAGGAGAAAATAAACAGTTTCAGTCATCTCATCACACCTCCAGTAAGTATATCTAGCATATTTACCTTTCTCATTAGAGAAGAAGGCTTTAAATGAGTTGCAACAAATATATTTGCTTTCAGATTTACCAAACGACCATTTCATTTAATAGGAAAACATTTGTTTGATAAGATTGTGTGGAAGTATAGTATAAAGAGTTGAAAAGTCAAAACTGTCAACAGAATCAAAAGCACGTAATTATCTAAAACATTTTTTAAATTCCAAAAATAGTTAATTCCACGTTGTTCATATATTCTATTACAAAAGTTAATGATAAGTTCTTTGATTGTAGTTAAGGAAATAGTTAAAAGCATTGAAAGATAAGTTGTAGAACACTTACTAGAGGCCGAGATGAAACGATATTTTACTTTTTTTTGTGTGTAGTTTAGGTAACCTATACATAGTAGGGACCTTGAAAAGTTCAGAAGAGGCCTTAAGCTGTGATGTGGTTATGATATGTTTGTTCACTATACGACTCTATGTTCATATGAAATATTCAAGAAACCATACACATAAATCCTTTTAAACAATCTGTCGTGACACATGTGGCAATCACTACTTATTTTTCTTTTCCTTATTTTTTTGTGGTCACGCACGTCTTCAAAAGTCGTTTTTTCATAAAGTTTACTTTTACATATTCATTGCGTATACACGTATATTTACAAAATCAAAACCTTTATTGACATATTTGATTTTAATAAAATGTTTTTATGATCTTCAGGGCGATCAATTTTGGGAAACAGTTTAGAATAACAATATGCAATTATTATTTGGACGATTTCATACTTAGGACTGCAATATGAAATTGTGTTGCAATGCCCTAAAATTTGATGTAATTTATTAACAGGTAAAGAGCAGAGCTTGGTTAACAGATAATGTCTGCCGTTGTTTTTTGAAAAAGAAATTAGATCCAAAATATTCGTATTGTTGGTACGAAATTTTCTTTGATTGCGATTCATTCTACGCCCATGAGAACGGTTTTAACGAACAGTTTTAGAAACTATATCCAAAATGTTAACAGAAACGGTTAATTTCGGTTTGAATAAGCCATGTCGACGCATTTGGCGTATTCTGTTCTAGGCTGTTGATATTTGTTCTTCTTGAAATTTCATGTCCTATCTCCGTACATAAACGATTATTTTTTTCCGTGACCTATACAGCCAGTACGCTGTTCTTCTGGATAGACAATATAATTTCCCATAGGAACTCCTATTATGACTAAAACTATGCCACTTTTACGATGAAGTTTCGTAAACATGGTAAATGGTTTAAACTTAAACTAAAGTTCTATACTGTGGATTCAATATTATTAGTTGGATACCAATTTTCGTGGAATTCGTTGGTACAGGTGAACCACGAAACTAAATGTTCAACGAATGACAAATTTTCTATAGGCTTGTATGCAGACTTTGGCAACCGAATACCACGAAATTAAGTATCCACGAAATTCAATACGAGTCTTCCTGACAATTGAAAATATTAGGCATTTTTATCATTTTTTATAAATAATGAAAAGTTTAGGGACATATTAAAATGAAATTAATTTTCTCATGTTAATCACACTAAATTACATGACGTTGTAATGTTTGTTATGCATCAATACTGATTTTCAGATTAAACACCATAACTGACTGGTATAGTTATACATGTTGAACTTTGAACAAGGAAGTTTAAAGACAACACAAGCAAATGGCGTCCTTACAAGACGCACGGGGAGCCACTGTACAAAAAGAATTTAATGATTTATTGACTTGTTCAATATGCCTAGAGACTTTCCGAAATCCAAAGTATCTTCCATGTCTACATACATTTTGTGAGTTGTGTGTTAATACTTATATTATTTCAACTGTTAAAGAAGACAAACCTGATGGATTCAAATGTCCACTTTGTCGAAACCTAGTGCCGTTCGATAACAGTCAAGCTAAACCAGAAACATGGGCTGCAAAATTACCAGGGAATTATTTTATAGTTTCAATGATTGATAGAAAAGCAATACAGCAATCGGAAAAGCTTTGCGATACATGTGAACAGAAAAACGTTTCACAGAAGGCAATCTCCTTCTGCACTGTATGCGAAGAAACATATTGCGAACCGTGCGAAACTAATCATAAGTTGTATAAAATATCCAGAAATCACAAAACAATACCACTTCAAAATATAGAAGAATATACAACCTCATCGAAGAATTTCGGATTCGTCAATTGTGAAGAACATCCGGATAAGAACATCGAAATATTTTGCAATGATCATTCAAAATCATGTTGTACTGTTTGTGCCACTGTTCATCATAGGAAATGTGAACAGGTTGTTACCGTAGACAAGGTAACTTCTGGTATAAAACAATCAACGAAAGCACGGGAACTCATGGTGAAATTGAAAGAAACTAGTGCCGAATTAGGAAATGTTATTCTCAACCATAAAGACAACATGACAACTTTTGAGCAAGATGCTGAAGTTGTTTTGACTGATATTAAGTCCCAAAAGGAAAATATTATTAAACGTCTAAATGAGCTTGAACTACAGTTGCAGAACGAAACACATGCTACAAAGAAAAAAGTAACTTTGAAAATGAGCGATGAAGCTATTGTGATGTCAAGCCTGAAAAGTACTGTTGATAACTGGAAAACTATATTTGAAGTATGCACTCATCAGAGTTCTGATCTTCAAGTTCTAGTTAAAATGGAAGAAATTTCGAGTAGAATTCCTCAGATGGAGAAAGAGATAGCAAATGTTGTTTATGGAGTAAAAGACGCGTCGATTTCATTCGAACCAGAAGATATAAACCTTAACTGTCTCGGCAGTTTAACGGCTACGGAAAGATCGGTACACACAGCACTTGGTTTGAAGAAGGTAAATTTCCATTCAGGTCGTGTCAATGTTCTGGTAACCATCGATGTTGATGTTAAGAATGTCGGTGAAAGATTTTTAAGCGGAGTTTTTATCGATGATTTTATTATTCTGACAGACAGGGTGAATTACAGAATACTGCACAGCGACCAAAATGGCTCCAGGAAAGAGGAATTGAAGCTTGCAAGCAAACCAACCGACGTTGTAAGAATGAGCGATAAGAAAATAGCCGTCGCTTCGGATTCACGCCAAATTCATATACTGAACATAAATCCATTTATTTTTATCCGTACACTACGTGTCAAGGCTCCTGTTTGGGGATTATGTTATTTAGAGGGTGAATTTATAACCGCAAATTCCAACACTATAACGTGGTTGAATTCTGAAACTGGTGTACAAATAGAAACTTATAAAACAAATATAGACACAAGATTTGTTACTAGTTATGAAAAAGACGAATACATATATATGAATGGCAGCAATTCTGTTTGCTTTAAATCGTCTAAAGGCAGAGGATTTGAATACAGTAATAACAAATTAAGTTATGCTTACAGCCAGGACATTGACTATGACGGGAACATTTACACTACTGGTTATCTTACTAAAAATATCCATCAGCTGACATCCACCGGACAACTTATAAGAATCATTCCTACATCTCAAATAGACCCGACAATAACGGATTATCCCTGGGTACTTCGATTTCAACCAAACAGTAATAAATTTTTATTGACATTTCATTATACTGGAAAAGTTTTCATTTGTGAAATTGTTTAGAATAACTATACTACTGAACATAGTCGGGAGTAAGATAATGGGCTGTAGACCAATGTATATTAGTTGCATTATTATCATAATCATATACATTAAACAAACTGTTACTTACAAACAAACGTTCTTTTCACATCATGCTGATGTATTCATTTGTAAAACGGATCGGTAACTTATTAAGATTCCGTTCGTTTGCAGGCCGACTCAGAAACTAATTTTTAAATGTTTTTGAAGACAGTAATGTCCACTATTTTTTTTTCACTTACCGACCTTGTTTTAAAGAACAGACCGAATTTAAAAGGGACTATGAAAAATAAGAAGTCGTAACAACACGACAATAGCACAACCAAAAAGAAAAACGACAAGGAGGCAAATAACAGTCTATAAAGCACTGCTAAGAAGAATAAGGACTGTGAAACACGAACCCTACCAAAACCGTTGGTGATCTTAGGTGCACTGGCAAAGTAAGCAGATCCTGTTACCTTAGTTTCCTGTTGCTCATGAAAAAGACGAAATTTGGTGATATCCCAATCGGTGATGTCACGATCGAGGAAAAAAGGACTGCGGCTCTGATAGCGATATTGCTTTTTGCTTTTGTGTTTTTTTATCTTCACTTGTACGTTTGTTAACTCGATGTACTGCAACTTGGCGACAGTGATATACAATTGACCTTAAAATTAAGATGTTTAAATATTTTTTAGGTAGTAAAATCTTTTTAAATAAGTGAAACAGATCAACAACCTATCTTTTTCTAGCGCTTCATAAAATTAAAAAAATTATCAAGTGCTGGAAAATCAGGGTCTGTTGAACTGTTCAATATAGTATTGTCGATTCCCGTTATTTCAATTCTTTTTGTTTTGTTTTTTTTTTTTCATTTCTAAAAGTAAAAAAATAATCATTGGAATATAATTTATGCACACTAATCTGAATACAAATTTAAAACAAGTTTTCATTTTATTTTCCTCAAAAACAATACCAATGTCTTATTTCATTGTAAAATATCATCAAATTCAAATTGTGGGACGGATATTCATATATAGGAATATGCAGTAGGTGTTGTTATCCAAATCATTATATAAAGGAATGTGTTTCAGTAATATCATGAATTATTGTCTAGATGTCTCTCAGGAAAGAGGACATCAACTCGGCAGAAAACAATAGGATTGATATTCTGTATTCTGAATTTTAAATTCCAATAGTAGTATCTGTAGTATGAACAAAGAAGAGCAGTTTAATACTATTTATTTGGCATGGTTTAACAATTATTTCATGTTACCCAATAACCCACGTTTCAGCGATAATTTTCAACATGTTTCAAATATTAATTTAAAATAACATTAAGGATACTACCGAACTCAGAATGTCTGCTACCTATCTTAATCGGTATATTGGAATTGATATCGATAGACGACTTCAAACTACGATCCACGAACAACTTATCTACTTAGTATTTCAGTATTCCAATTGACAACTTAAAGTTTCAATTTCTTTCCAATTTTAAAACAAAACATATCTGCATCTAAAACAATGTATGTATAATTTCTTTACCATTTCTTTGGTATTGATACAAACAAATCTATTATGTCACGATATAACCGACATTTCAGCGATTGTCCTCATCTCAAATATCATTTAAATTTAACATTAGTGATATTACTGAAACTAAGATGTCTGCTTTCCTTAGAATTGACGTCGATAGACGACATATTGTAGTCAATGAAAAACTATCGAATTAAGTTTTCCCTTTGACAACTTGAACTTTTAATTTCTCATTAATTACATATATATATATCCGTTACCCATTGTATGGCGTTTAAATGTCTCCATAAATACATTTTGGTTAATTCAACTCCCTCGTTCTTGTTGTTCTATTTAGAAACGTTTTTTTATGTTTTAATACGCTGTATATATTTGTCCTTTTCCCGATTGAGATTGACATTTTAACTGAGTGTTGATTCGTATGGCGGGTGCATACATGATTCATGTATTGCAGAAAGCGATTACTCTGTCGACTCATCCGGTTTCGCTCCTTCTGGAGTATTCTCATTTGTTATTTGGTAACTTGATGTGTATCTTCTTATTGAGGATTGATCATTGGGTAAATTATTGTCGCGCAAATTTTGCTATCCAAACCTTTGGTTTACGTCAGTACCACGGCTGCATTTTGCATTTATATATTTTACAGTTCATCATAGTAAACCATGTTTTTAATGCATGAATGTGGTTTAGAAATAACCATTAAATATCATGGTCACCAACACAAAAAAAATCCTATTAATTGTGTCATATACCTTGCTTAAAGGTGTTCTCAATTCAACAGTTTTCTTTCATATTTATAGGATCAAGATAATAATACATGATAGCCTTGTTCTCGTTGTATATTTTTCAATCATCATAACTATTTACCGGATACATTCTTAAGAACTTTAGATAGCGACCTTACGGAGACAGCACAAACATTAAAGTCTTTAATTGGAATTTTTCGAGATACCAACAATTTTCTACAACAGTAATACATTACTTTTAGCTGTCGGAATTGGATCCTCAATATTCTTCAACTTTGTACTTTATTTTGCCTCTTTAGCTTTTGTTTATTCGAGCATCACTGGTGAGACTTTTGTAGATGAAACGCGCGTCTGGCGTACACATTTTTAAGGCTGGTATCTATGATGAGTTTATTGGAAAGGAGAAAATTTGAATACAGGTTTTCTGACTTACTAAAATAAAACATCCATCAATGGCATTGTGCAAATAATACATCTTTGAACATCAACTAAATCAGACTGGAATATGTACAGAACAACTTATGCACCAATAAAATCAATCTTGATCGCAGACAAGTACCGATTAGAGTATTTAATGGATTTAATATATAATATATACCCATGAGGAATTTATATTTTTTTTACCCCAAAAAAAACTTGTTATTAAGCTGTCTCGCCGTTTTAGTTCTTGACAGGTATATGACGTTTAAATGTATACATTTTAATTGGAAGGGTTAGACGAACAATATCTCGATTGAGCTCTAAAAACCAATACTGTCAGATATTTGTATAAGAGTAATGGCCCTTGGAAATATAAATCATATATGTCAAACAGCTTTCAGTTGTAACTGTTTTCGCTCTGGCAATCTTTTACGCGCTATGGCTTTAATCAACACCATCCACTTCGAAGTAAATGACGTCGAAGCACACTGTGATTAAAATATTTTTTATACCATTGCTTGCACGGGTCACTTTCTCCAGAATACAAGATATCTACTCCAGGTCAAAAACCATTAATCATTTTGAATATGCTCAAAAATTTACCTGTTTAAGCAAACAACATTCAATCAATCAACGCAAAAGATACTATTTTTGTATATATACTTTTTTAGTTTTTTTTATAATCATTATAATTTTTTATGAGTATTGAAAATTGAAAGAACGAGACAAATTAAAATAAAATGATTTTTTTCACATCAAAATCACTTAAAATTGCATTATATTGTAATGCATGCAAGGCATGAAATGTAAATATTGAGTATCAGATTAAAAACTTAGAAATATTAATACACCTATGCAAAAAAACTTTATACAAAGACGTTTACAGATAACCCAGCAAAATGAAAAAAAAGATATAATTCAGAGACAAATTACAAATTCTAAAGTGAAATTTTATTTTTTTTCATATGAATTACCCGAAAATATTACGACGTGTTTTTACGTTAAATAAGTATCATTAACCTAAGTCCTTTGAATGTAAATTCAGATTTTCACATTAAAAACAGAGATTTACTGATTAATAATACATGCATGTATATTGAACTTCAAACGAGGGTGTTTAAAGATAACACAGCAAAATGGCGTCCTCCAAAGATCCACAGATATATGATGTGCATAACGATTTTTAACAATTATTGACTTGCTCAATATGCCTAGAGACTTTCAGTAATCCTAATTATCTACCATGCCTCTAGCCTTTGTTAGTCTTGTATGATTTTTAATTTTAATTCATTTATATGTTTTGGAGTTTAGTATAACGTCCATTTTCACTGAACTAGTACAGCAACACATTTCTGTTTAGGGGCCAGCTGCAGCCCGCCTCCGGGTGCGGGATTTTGTCGCTGTTGAAGACCCATTGGAGGCCTTCGGCTGTTTTTTGCTCTCTGGTCGGGTTGTTGTCTCTTTAACACATTCCCCATTTTATTACATACCTTTTGTGAGTTAAATTGTGTGTTAATACTTACATTCTTTCAACTGTTAAAGAAGAAACCCTTATAGATTTCAAATGTCCAGTTTGTCCCAATGTAGTGCCGTTAGGAAAGGTTATTCTTTACAATAAAGACAGCATGACAACTTTTGAGCAAGATATTGAAGTGTTTTTGACTGATCTTAAGTCCCAAAAGGATAACATCATTAAACGTTTAAATGAATTTGAACTTAAATTGCAGAACGAAACACATGATACGAAGAAAAGGTTAATTTTAAAACTGAGCGATAATGCTACTGCAATAGATAGCCTGAAAAGTACTATTGATAACTGGGAAAATATATTTGAATCATGTTCTCTTCATAGTGCCGATCTTCAAGTTCTGGTAAAAATGGAAGAAATTTTAAGTGGAATTCCTTTTATCAAAAATGAGATATCAAACGTAGTGTGTGAAGTAAATGATGCGTCTGTGTCATTCAAACCAGAAAAAAGTAACCTTAACTGTCTCGGTAGTTTAAATGTTGAGGTAAAATCAGCATACATGGCAAAAGGTCTGAAGAAAGTAAATTTCCATTCAGGTTGTATCAATGTTTTGTTTACTATTGATTTTTATGCTAGCAACGGACTTTTAAGCGGGGTTTTCGTCGATGAGAATATCATTCTGACAGACAGATCGAACTACAGAATACTATTTGCGACCATAATGGGTTAAAGAAAGAGGAATTAAAGATTGCGTCATCACCAACCGATGTTACAATAATTAGCGATAGGAAAATAGCGGTTTCTTCGGATTCACGCCAAATTGATATACTGAATATATATCCATTTGCATTAATCCGACGCTCCTGTTTGGGGATTATATTATCTAAAAGGTGAGTTCCTAACTGGATATAACAACAATATAACGTGGTAGAATTCTGAAACTGGTGTAAAAATAAAAGATTATAAAACAGGTCAAGACTCTAGATTTGTGACTTGTTGCGAGAAAGACGAATACATTTATATGAATGGCACAAATTCTGTGCTTGAAATCGTCAAGAGACAAAGGATTGGAATACATTAACAGCCAATTAAGTTATGCTTACTGCCAGGACATGGACTTTGACGGGAACATTTACGCATATGTGTTTTATTCTAAAGACATCCATCAGGTAACTTCAGCTGGACAGCTAGTTAGAATAATTCCTATTTCGGATATAGACCCGACAATTACGGATTATCCCTGGGTAATTCGATTTCAACAAAACAGTAATAAATTTTTATTGACATTTTTTTCTATTGGAAAAGTCCTCATTTGTGAAATTGATTAAAATAACTATAGAACTGAACAAAGTCGACTTCGTATATTAGTACGCATTTCTATCATAATTATATACTAATCAAATAAACAATACTTTACAAACAATTTTTTTTCTCATCACTCCAATGTATTCGTTTGTATTTTGTTTGTTTGTAAAATAGATCGACAACTTACTTTCGTAAGTAAATAGATCTGCTCAGAAACTAAATTGCTTTTGCAGACTGGCTAAAATAAAATGCTCCGCTGGGCGCAGCTTGATACGACCGCAGAGGTCGAACCCTGAACAGTTGGGGCAAGTATGGACACAACATTCAAGCTTGATACAGCTCTGAATTTGGATTGTGATTAAATATTTGACACAGCATAGGTTTCTGACACAGAATGAATGTGGTCTAAGAACTTAATTTTTTTTAATTTACATATTATGGTCCAATATCCAAAATCTAAATACATGGTTAGATTCAGCATATCAAAGAATCCAAAGAATTCAATTTTTGATGAAATCAAACAAAGTTTAATTTTGGACCCTTTTGACCTCAATGTGGACCAATTTGATAACGGGGCCCAAAAATCAAAATACATGTTTAGATTCAGCATATCAAAGAACCCCATATATTCAATTTTTGTTGAAATCAAACAAAGTTTAATTTTGGACCCCAACTTGGACCAACTTGAAAACTGGGCCCATAATCAAAAATCTAAACACATGTTTAGATTCAGCATATCAAAGAACTCCAAGAATTCATTTTTTGTTAAAATCAAACAAAGTTTAATTTTGAACCCTTTGGACCTTAATGTAGACCAATTTAAAAAAACAGGACCCAAAATTAAAAATCTAAATACACGGTTAGATTTGGCATATCAAAGAACCCCAATAATTCAATTTTTGATGAAATAAAACAAAGATTAATTTTGGACCCTTTTGACCTCAATATGAACCAATTTGATGGCGGAGCCCACAAATAAAAAATCTAAATACATGGTTAGATTCAGGTTATCAAAGAACCCCATATATTCAATTTTTGTTGAAATCAAACAAAGTTTAATTTTGGACCCCAACTTGGACCAACTTGAAAACTGGGCCCATAATCAAAAATCTAAACACATGTTTAGATTCAGCATATCAAAGAACTCTAAGAATTCAATTTTTGTTAAAATCAAACTAAGTTTAATTTTGGACCCTTTTGACCTCAATATGAACCAATTTGATAGCGGGGCCCACAAATAAAAAATCTAAATACATGGTTAGATTCAGCATATCAAAGAACCCCATATGTTCATTTTTTGTTGAAATCAAACAAAGTTTAACTTTGGACCCTTTGGACCTTAATGTAGACCAATTTGAAAACTGGACCCAAAATAAAAAATCTAAATACACGGTCAGATTCGGCATAACAAATAAATAAATGTGGTCAAAGATTTTACAAATCTAATGCGCCATACTGTGCAATTAAGGATTACTTCTTGAAATTTTTCAATATTTGAAATTTGAAAAAAAAAATAATATTTGAAGAATAATTCTTTTTAATTTCTGAAATCTGAAATGAGAAAAAATTGACCCCCCACAAATTCTTTTTACCCCCCCCCCCCCCTTTCCCCAAAAAAATTATTTCCCTCAAGATATGGTCATAATCTCAATTCAAATTTCCAGTGGAATTTGCAACCATAATTACCCATTTAAATTTACCATAGTGCTAACTTAATATATTTTATAATAGAATTTAAAATATGGTGTCAAATCTTTCATATGGACTTTTTTCTAAAAAAAAAAGAAGCAACATTTGCAGATATTTTACTGGTCTTCCTTTATAAATATGCATTTCTTTAAACACAATTTAAAAGCACTGTAAGGGAAGTAATCTGAACATTGTATTTGGATTACCTCCCTTACACTGTTTTAAATTGTCTTAATTGTTCATTAACCATTACTTTATACATAATTTAAAAGCAGTGTAAGGGAGATAATTTCAATGATGTATTTGATTTATCTCCCTTACACTGCTTTAAATTATGTTTTGTACTTAAGTATTTGTCCATTAACCAGGACAACCTTGTTTTCCCCCCTTTTTTGCCCATAATTCATAAACGGTTTGAGCCATAACCCCCAAAGCAAATCCTAACCATCCCTTTGTGGTATGGAAACTTGTGGTATAATTTCAGAGAGATCCATACACCGTTCCACAAGTTATATCTGGAAACTAGAAAATGCTTATTTTTGGCCCCTTTTTGGCCCCTGATTTCTTAACTGTTGGTACCATAACCCCCCAAAATCAATCCCCACCTTCCTTTTGTGGTATTGAACCTTATGGTAAAATTTCATAGAGATCCATTTACTTAAACTAAAGTTAGAGTGCGAAAACCAATGTGTATTCGGACGACGACGACGACGACGCCAACGTCATACCAATATACGACCGCAGAATTTTTTTGCGGTCGTATAAAAATGAAAACAACACGTTATAAATATCATGTATCCGAAGCACTTTTCTAGTTTTACCTTCATTAGGAAAAACACACAGCCAGGGATGTATAAGAACCGAAATAATCCTGATGCACGACATATCAGAACGGGAACAAATGAAGGATATAATTTTAATTGGAGTCATTTTTTTTTAATGAAAATATAAATTATACCAAATTTCGTTTAAGTGTTTCAATGGCGCTACCGTATACCTCTTCTTATATTTTTATTTTCAGTGTATTCTAAAGAAAAAACCATTAACCAATGATTAAAAAAACACAAAAATGTCAGGTAAAAAGATTGATTGGCGTCTAGACCGAGTTGCAAATATCATTTTCGTATTCCCTAAATATAAGCCTTTTAAACTAGTAAAAACAAACATTAAATGACCAATACATAGAACAAAAACAATGAATTGATAATAAACTGACATAATCACAAACTAATACATTGCTGCCACTGGAAACAAGCATGGCTTAAGTCTCGCTTTTTCTACTTGTTTGAAGCGAAATAAACTAGAAATATCCCTTGAAGATCATTGAAACCATTATTCTGCTAACCTTGTATCTGCTAGCTAACCTTGTAGAATAACACCTCATGGTGACAATTAACATGACTAAATTTCAATTAGGAATAAATACAAATACATTTTTCTCATTTTGTTTTGTAATTCAGTAATACTTGTAGTCTAAAAGAGGGACGAAAGATACCAGAGGGACAGTCAAACTCAAAGATTGAAAACAAACTGACAACGCCATGGCCAAATATAAAAAGACAAACAGACAAATAATAGTACAGATGACACAACATAGAAAACTAAAGACTAAGCAACACGAACCCCACCAAAAACTGGGGGTGATCTCAGGTGCTCCGGAAGAGTAAGCAGATCCTGCTCCACATGTGGCACCCGTCGTGTTGCTTATGTTATTACAAATCCGGTAAATAGTCTCATTCGGTAGGTCACATTCGTGAAAAGGATAGGGTATTGTAGTTACGACATAAGGAACATATCCGATATCATCTGTGAAACGGTTATTCCATAACGGTCAACCAACTCGTGATGGCGTCCGTAAAAATTTTCGAAGGAATGATTTCAACTTCACCATTTGGAACTCTTGGTTTAATAGCTTCCTTGTGAGCAGCAATCCTCTATCAAGGAAATCATGATATGAAATACAAGCCCGGGAATATCGTATCAATTGGGAGATATATATTCCGAATGTTGCTACATAGAAATTGAAAGTTCACAATTGGGAAGCTGAAATCATCTCTTTTGTTGTAAAGATTTGTTTTTAAACCGACCCTCATTGTCAATTTCTAGATGTAAGTCAAGATATGAGGCAGACTTAACTGTATCTGTAGTATCCTTTATCTCTTGTTCGATGGGATAGATTCGTTCAACATAGTCACCAAATTTCGTATTATTTAGCGAGAGAACATCATCTATATAGCGGAACGTAAAGTTTAAGGATATTGCTAACTTCTTATCTTTCTTCCTAAGAAGTTCCTGTATGAAGTCAGCCTCATAATAATAAAGAAACAAGTCGGCAAGAAGAGGGGCACAATTGGTTCCCATTGGAATTCCGACAGTCTGTTGAAAAACACGTCCTCCAAACGTAACAAATATGTTGTCAATCAAGAAATCAAGCATCTTGATAATGTCAGTTTCAGAGAATTTTTTGTTTGAATCAGAGTGATTCTTTACAAAGTAGGATTTATCCCTCCCCAAGACAAGATACTTGTATCTACGTTCGCCATTCTTTTTAATGAAACAAAATAATACCAACTCTTTCAATTTGTCTTTTAGTTTGGAATGGGGAATACTTCTGTAAAGTGTAGAAAAGTCATATGTTTTAATACTATTGCAAGATGAGAGAGTCTTAGATTGTATGTACTCTAAAAGATCTTTGGAATTTTTTAGTATCCACATCTGATTCACGCCACCTCTAGAATAGGCAGTTTCACAATAACTTTGGAGCCCGGCCTCGATTGCTGATAAAATAGATGTTAATAATTTAGAAAGAGGTTTCGTGGAGCACTTGGAAGACCCAGCAATATACCATTGTTTGTAAGGACACCTATACAGTTTAGGTATCCAATACAGTGATGGAAGATCCAGTTCTTCATCTTTGGTTGAAATTCCAAAGGAACATTGAACAGACCTATGATTATCCAGGATTTCCACTTTGGTAAGTGTCGTGAGGGTATATGTTGAGTTTCCAAATGAATTGTCAATACCTAATTCGTTTATCAAGCAGTTTATGTAATGATATTTACACACAAAAACGATGTTGTTTGTGGCTTTATCTGCAGGGACAACAACATGTTTGTCATGGAGGTAGGACAAGTGTTTTGCAACATTTGGGTCTTTTTTTAAAAATTGACGTAGCGTGGGTATTGATAGACCCATTTAGTTTCTTAATTCGGATTTGTATCAACGACCTCACAGCCTTAATCCATTCGGAAAGAGTATCTACGTCTTCTTTCTCGTGTTAAGCCCATTGCCTGGCATAATCCTCGACTGAATCCATCAGTATTTTGAAGTTGTATTTCCAATTGATGGATTTAGGCTCATGATATTTCGGACCTTTGGATAATAAATTTCGCAGGGAAGTGTTATTGACAATGTTGGGGTCTCCGGTAATAACGTGGCCAGCCGTATTATATGTGAATTGGGAACTAGCACAGGTGCAATCAGGAGGTTTAGACTTGAAGTCGTCAATGTTGAGATCTTGCAAAACGTGTTTGTAATTGAAAATTTTAGTTGCAATTGGTATTGTACTAAAGTATTGTTAAGTAGTAGCAAATTTATATTTAAAACCCCTCTATGATCAAGATGAACATCACAAAGAGTGTGCTTTACTGCCATTGAGAAATAACATCAAGAGAATATCATGCTTTATGACAATGTGTGGTCAACATACTGACTTGATGATATGTAATTTCTAATTTCTATACCTATGGTTTTGTCTTCAAAGTTTAAATTTAATATCTTTTTGTTTGAAATAGTAAAATAAACTGTTAACACAGAGATATGTCTCGCCTTTTTTTGTAGTTTTGATACTGCAAATGTTGAAATTAGAATAGCAATACTTTAGCATGTAAGTTATGCAAATATTCAAAGTCATTGAACCATGACTGAAGGTACATGGCTAAACAATCTCCATGGAAATGAGATGTGCCAATGCTAATACAACTGCATACCAAATACCATTGACTTATCATAAGTCGTTCCCTTTAAACAAACCTAAACACAAACATTAACAATAACTTGTAAACTATGTCAAAGTTTCAAAGTCAATGAACCATGATGAGGGGGTGCGGCTATATAATCTCCATGGAAACAATATTTGCAAATTCCAATATATTTGCATACCAAATATCATTGACTTAGCATAAGCGGTTCATCTTAAACTGATCTAATCAAAACTAATACATGTCAATCAAGCAAATGTTTCAAAGTCAATAGACCATGACTGAGGGGGCAGGGCCAAATAATCTCCATGGAAATGAAATGTGCCAATGCTTATACAACTGAATACCAAATATCATTCACCTACCACTAGTGGTTCACCATAAACTAGACCTAATCACAAACTAAAGCCGTCGGTGCCGGAAACAGTATAGCTATGTCTCGCTTTTTGACTCCATCAAGGCGAGACAAAAAAACTGTCATATGAAACAAACCAAATATCCACAAAGATCTAAATATATAACCTAAGATTTACCAATAAGTCCAAATCTAAAAGCATTTGTTTGAAATAGGCAACAAGAGTGCACACAATAAAATGTCTCACCTGCATTACTGATCATGATTGAATTTATGTTGAAAGTCTTAAGAGAAAAATGTTATACAACAAGTATTACATAACTTACCATAATCAATGCAATGATCCATGTTAATGCGGTTAAGTTTAGAAGAACCCTGTCAGACAAACATGTATGCCTTTCAATCATTCTATTTGCCAAATATTGTTGACTTATTGCTTCTTGTATCTGATAAACAGACCTTACCAAGAAAAATGAACTTTGACAAATGAACCTTGAAAATAAGATCAAGGTCAGACAAACTCTGCCAGAAAGACATGTACACCATACAATCATTTTATACACCAGATACAATTGACCATATGCGTATAGTACCGGAGAAACAGACCGTACCATGAAAACTAAACATTGATGATGATGATGAATGGCTGCTTAACGTCCAGCAGCATACTAAACATTGACCAATGAAGGTAAAGGTCAGATGAACTCTACCAGACAGACATGTACACCTTGCAATAATTCCATACACCACATATACTTAACCTTCTGTCTATAATATCTGAGACATGGTTAAACCATAAAAAACATCTTTTTCCAAACATTTTTCAAAAAATGTTAAACCATCAGTTTAATTTCTTTATATCTCTGATTTCTATATTTTCATATCAACTGAAGTGCTAATGTGGCTAAATCCTAACACTTACACAGAAATCTATTGTTTCAATAATATGCTAGACTATTAACTAAAAATAAAAGTTTTTTCATAATTTTTATTGTCCCATTTGCAGTAGCAAACAAAACAGATCAGTATTTATCAATTTCAACATACAATTTTAACGCATAAAATAAATCTCAATAGTTTAAAAAATGTAAACAAGAACATCCATCACTTGCAATTACACAAAAACTCACTTTACAATATCAACTTACACAGACATAAATTATTTCTCAATTCACATATTCCCCTCTCTCAATAAAAGATGATACCCCTCCTTATAAGGCCATTTTGTATCACATGCCGTCTTTCAATGTCAGAGAATTGGCCTTATAAGAAGGGGAATACAGCTCACACACTGGAATATGTATTGACAAAAATAAATGCAAGCATAAATGCTTATGAAATTATCAAAAAAACGATGACTGTCACATTAAAAAATTCTTTAAAACTAAATATTTGGGAATTTACACTTGAATGGATAATGTTTAATATCTTCAATGTTAAAGTATTGATCAACTTTCATCGATTTCTACATCGGGTTCTGTCCTGGATTCTTTTTCCTTTCTTCTTTTAGAATACGTAATTATATTTTCGTATACCACAAAGGTTATGCAGCATGCTGGTGTCACACGTAATAAATTTGGTTTCAATCCTTTATAAAATCCTGTCCAGCCTTCATACCTGCAAAAACCAAAATGTTTCTTCACTGCAATGAAATAATTTACCCTTTACAGATCTTATTTACAAACATCAAATCATAAACTTTATGTCACAAAATATTGTTGTCCCAGAAAATGCTCTTTGTGAGGTCTTTAACAACATTTCTATTTAAATCCCTCTCATGTTTGGGCAATTCAGAAAATTTTCAATGGAACAATCTAAATATAAAAATGTGTTGCTGGGAGACATTGGGAAAAAGAGACCAAAAACATTTCCATAGAATTATATCTGGAAAAACATTAAGTAATTTTAAAGTAATAGCTATTTCAAGACTAGACAATATAGGAACATATTTTCACAATAAACATTCCTGGTTCACCTACCCCCAAAATCCACTAAAATTAGTATCCCCAGAAAAATAATAAATCCCCAGTACTGTAAATTCAGAAATTATTGCGTGCATTTATTATTGCGATTTTTGTGGAAAGGACAAAAATGCGAGATTAATTATTGTGATTGCAGGAAAATCTTCACACAGTTATTTATATCAGATATCATAATGCGAGTTTTTATTTTTGCGATACTCACTCAATGGCATTATTCGCATTAATAAAAAAACCTCGCAATAATTTCTGAATTTACAGTATTCTATATAACCTTGCACACCACTCTTTCATCATTTACACCATTTTGCTCCTGCATTTCAGATCTAAAAACACATTCACTCTAACTTACAGACAACACTACAATGAGCTTTAACCTGTGATCAAAATTACATAATTAAGCTGCTTTATGTCTCACAACCTACACCATTCAGATTCTGTCCTCAATATTTCAGTATTTCACACAAAAATAACATGATTAATTATAATATTTACATAAAAATCACCTCACATTTCCGATAAAAAAAGTATTTACAATTATCAACCACTGTTTCATCAAATATATACATAATATCATTCTGCCTTGAAAACATGGAATGTTCAACATTACTTAAATTCTGAAATCTGATTGTCCTTATAAATAACAGATTTCTGCCTGGTAATAAAGGGCTGGATGGAGATGGATATAGAATAAAGAATACTGGGCCAAAAAAATTAAGAATCGAGAAAAATGGGCCAAATATTAAAGAATAGAGAATAAGGGGTGCTAAAATATAAAGAATAGAGAATAAGGGGTGCTAAAATATAAAGAATAGAGAATAAGGGGTGCTAAAATATAAAGAATAGAGAATAAGGGGTAAAAAATATAAATAATAGAGAATAACAGCTTTAAAAATTAAAGAATAGAGAAATGAAGACCTAACATCAGACCTATGGTAATGGTATATATAAGAAAAGTTGGTTTTGTCCTGAAAAGTTTCCCCAAGACTGCCAGATCTAAATATTTTATATTCACTACAGGCAGCTTATGTAAGTTGTCTCATAAAAATGGCTTTTATAGAAAAATTTTAGAAAATACAAGAAAAATGGAGGTTACTATTCTTGCTTTTTTCTACCTGAAAAAAATTCATAAATATACAATGTTATCTATTATTTAAAATCACAAAATAATCTCAGTTACCTCCCTTGTTACTTATATTCATTTTTTTACTTCAAGCTTTTAAAATATAATACTACCACACAATAAATAAATATGGACGTCTTCATTTAAAGTTAACTAGAGGAAGATAAACTTTCATACAAAATTTAAATCATGGTATCTATGATGACTTTACAATTAAAAGCTTGATCATTTCAGGTGAAATTCATAATCAACAGAGATCTAAATGTATCAACCTTGACCTTGTTGTATAGTGTGAGCTTCTTAGTTCATAGTTTAAGACCTTTAAGCAACTCTGAGCTTAAGGACAGCAATAAAAGTGTTGTTCCTGAGATTATCAGTAATTCATATTATTTCATGAGAGTTTTTATTTCAAGGGAACCAGCCTATATCTTCTGTTTTCCTGAACAGTTCATATCAGAGAAGGCCGGACAATTTCTACCTTTAATAAGGTGGTGAATAACTCAGAAGCATGGCAGTTTCAATAATTGCACAAAACACTTAATATCAGACTTTTCTGAGCAACTAATGAGAACACTGATATTATCTGGTTAAATGCAATAACTAAATAGTTTATCTACCCAGCGATAAATATAACTTGCGAGGCTTGTTACACCGTAAACCTATAAAAATCCTGACAATTAAAAGTACAGACAGGAATTTTATCAATAAAATACACATTTATTTAGGGCTGTTCCATAAAAACATACATGGGACCCAGAAAACACACAGTCACACTTTGAAATCAAATCTGTTGGTGGGTGTCAAGTACAGTGAAATCCTGAGAGAAATTCTAAAATTGCCTCTATAAATGGTTATCTCATTTTCAAAGTGCCTTCCTAGGCCTAGGGTACCATGCATGTTTTAATGGAACAGCCTTTACACTTGTAAAAGAAGGACTTAAATGTAAAAATGAACGGTTATTAGTAGACAAAGAGATCTATCTAGTTATTTTCAAAACAGAAACTTTAGAACAATTCCATTTTAATTAATTTAAAAGGTTGAAAGGCATTTTTGTATACTCTGTGATGCTTGCATTATATATATTCTGGTTTCAACATTCTTTCTTGAAAATTCTCACCCGTTCTTGATTTTTTGTATGGAAAACAGCCTTTGAACCTTGACCCTTACTAAGATAGTATTGTATAGTACAACAATATATCACTGTATAGTACAACAAGATATCACTGTATAGTACAACAAGATATCACTGTATAGTACAACAAGATATCATTGTACAGTACAACAAGATATCACTGTATAGTACAATAAGATATCATTGAATAGTACAACAAGATATCACTGTATAGTACAACAAGATATCATTGTACAGTACAACAAGATATCACTGTATAGTACAATAAGATATCACTGTATAGTACAACAAGATATCACTGTATAGTACAACAAGATATCACTGTATAGTACAACAAGATATCACTGTATAGTACAATAAGATATCATTGTATAGTACAACAAGATATCACTGTATAGTACAACAAGATATCACTGTATAGTACAACAAGATATCATTGTACAGTACAACAAGATATCACTGTATAGTACAATAAGATATCACTGTATAGTACAACAAGATATCACTGTATAGTACAATAAGATATCATTGTATAGTACAACAAGATATCACTGTATAGTACAACAATATATCACTGTATAGTACAACAAGATATCATTGTACAGTACAACAAGATATCACTGTATAGTACAATAAGATATCACTGTATAGTACAACAAGATATCACTGTATAGTACAACAAGATATCACTGTATAGTACAATAAGATATCATTGTATAGTACAACAAGATATCACTGTATAGTACAACAAGATATCATTGTACAGTACAACAAGATATCATTGTACAGTACAACAAGATATCACTGTATAGTACAACAAGATATCACTGTATAGTACAACAAGATATCACTGTATAGTACAATAAGATATCATTGTATAGTACAACAAGATATCACTGTATAGTACAACAAGATATCACTGTATAGTACAACAAGATATCATTGTACAGTACAACAAGATATCACTGTATAGTACAACAAGATATCACTGTATAGTACAAAAATATATCATTGCATAGTAGAACAAGATATCATTGTATAGTACAACAAGATATCATTGTATAGTACAACAAGATATAATTGTATAGCACAACAAGATATCATTGTATAGAACAACAAAAAAACAGACACAATTAAAGGTTGTTTTTTTTCCAAGTGATTATTTTTTTTTAAAGAAATACTGACCATGAAACAAAATTTCAATGTAACAGTCAAAATGACAGATATCATATTGAATTTAGAAAAAATTACTGAGTTTCAAAGAATTATGAAACCTTGATACAATTAACTACTGAAAGTGCTTATATTTTCTTTGTGTTCAAAGAGAGTAAAATGTAGTTACAGAATGTACATTGTATGTATTCTTGGCAAAAACACATAAAAAATATTTTCATAAGTACTATTTCTACCACTAAATTTAAGGGAAAAGTCTTAATCTTTGGAAATGCTATAAATGAAAGACTTCGTCATATTCTTGTCCAGTTGACATTTTTAACAGGCTTGAAACCAGATCTTTCTCTTCAAGAGCGCAAAACACATATTCGTTTTGTTAAAAATAAGTATCTGCTTAAAGTAAAGTGAGTGGTCCCATTTTTCACAGTGTTCTCTTTCAGATACAACATCTGAGGTACAATTATCACAGTGAACAGGTAGAATAACGATCATCCTACCAAAAGACTACAATTTCAATCGTCCGAACTCCAATTTTCCAGGCTCTCCTCTTTTTTCTTCAGATTGGTGACTTTTTCCATGATTAGAAAGACAATCATTACATTTGGAGTAACGTGCCACATGTACACACCACAACCTTTATAAAATCCTGCCAATCCTTCATACCTGTGTTAAATAAGATGGCATGATGCCAGGCACACAACAAATACATAATATATACAATTTACCCAAAAGAATTCAATATAAATAAGTTGTGGTAGGATTGTCAATGAGACAATTATCCAACAGAGACCAGATAATGTAGATGTTAGCAACATAATTAATTCGTTAAATTATTGGCATAAAAATAACACTAGTAAAACAAGAACTGTATATTATATTTGATAAGATAGGTGTAATGGTGTATTTCCAAGGATGTCAATATGTCAATTCTAGCATGAAACATGTTTTTTGGTGTTGATTTTAATAGTAATTGTAATATAATTTCAAAATTTTTATTGTCTGTGTTCATCATCTGATTGCATACATTTTATATAATACACTGTGGAATTTCAATTTTTTTGTCTATCTTTTTGAAAACTTATCATTTTTACAAAAAAATTGCTAGAGGAATGCAAATAATTTTGGTTTCCCTAAAACTAATATTTTTGTAGATTCTCATTTCATACCTAAGTTTCTTTTGATAACCAGTTTTTATGTCTGGTAATCTTGTCATCTCTTACTATAATACATCACAAGCCTTATCAAATCATGGAGTAGCCTACCATCAACAGTTATGAAGCTAAATACACCTTATTGCTATTTGTCCGCCATTACTGGCCATCACACAGGTTCCCGTAAAATTTTGACGTCACAATACAAAATATCTGACGCCACAATGGAAAAGTGATTGTTGTATGACGTCAAAAGTTCAAGCGGGACAGATTCTCGGTCAGCCGGGAATAGCGATAAGGTGTATACTGTGGATTCATTATAATTTGTGGGATACAAATTTTCATGGATTAAGTGGATAAAGGTGAACTACAAAGTTGACGTTAAAAGAGGTCTTAATTTTGAATAGGCTTTTAAAATTTTCTGCAGACTTTGGCAAAACCATGACATCAAACATCCACAATCTACGAAAATTGTTACCCACGAAAATAAATGAATCCACGGTAGTATGTTAAAGAAAGAAGTACTACTATGCAACACTTTTCAAACAAATTAACTTATTTTTCGTGTGAGCAAACACCTTGCCATGTTCTGAACTTAAATTTTTGCTTGATGTTACACAACTCTTTAAATGAAAAATATTTCAGAATATTTTATGTCTTTGAATATAGAATATATAAATGACAGCAGATAATTTGATAGTCATACTTTTCATTTTTTTTAAAAAGAGCCTAAAAATGCTTGTTATGACATATGAGAAAATATTTAGTTCACTTGCATCGTCTTCAATATCTTTTTTAAAAATAAATTATCTACAAACTTCATGTTCAATCCTTTGTTAAATGTTAGCATTCATTAAAAACCTTTATTCACTAAAAACATGACATTTATTTATAAACAATAGCTGATGAACCATTTTATAAATTAGAATGCAAGACCAATTCTGTAAAAGTGTTGCAAAGTATGGGTACCAAATTGACCTTTGACATAATACGCACCTCCATACTTGTTTAAGAACATCTACCACACCATTATAGCTACGATGCTGGTCCTGTAGTCGTGATCTGACTACTTGATACGGATATGTTAGTGTTGCAGCAAATATTTTGGATAATGCTGCAAATGTAAGATATTCTGAAGTGCCCTGAGAAAAAAAAGCATAAGTGTAAGAAGGTATGATTTCGTCATCAACTGATTAGGGCTATATGTACATGTTATTCAGGAAGTATCTTGGAAATCAATAGCATTGTTTTTCTTCGATTTTCTTCGAAGCAGATAGCCGGCTAAAAAAAGCCTTCTTCTTCAAGATTTTAGTCATCTTCTTTTCTGTCAATTATAAAATATTAAAAAATAAATTTCAGGTCCAAAATTTTCCATTAAACTTACTAATCTATAATCTATTGGTCTATTGAGGTATTGGTTAAATAAAGTCTTCATTTCTTCATAGGCCATGAACTGCAAAGCACCATGGGAGATTCCAAATATACCTGGTACAAATCCCTGTAAAATGTAGTAGTAGATTGCATATTAACAAAAATTTTAAAAGATCATAAATTGAAGACCAGTCACCAGACATTATTTTGTACAACTACTTTGAAAGCAGAAAAATATCACAAATAATGTAAAGTAGCACAAAAATATCAGTAAATTAAAATCAATATAATTGTGATTTTGGTATTACAGAGATAGCAGGTACAATGTTATAATATGGTGCTGTATTCAACCGAAGGCTTGCTATTTACACATGTCACCTTCAGTATGTGGATATCACAGATATTTTGAAGGTGTGAAATATGAATATGAGAAATGGGAATATGCTGCAAATTCATTTGATTCATAAGTTATCTTGCAGGAAATATGTTTTAGAAAATGAAATTATATACCAAGTTATAATTGCCAGTAAAATAATGATTTTTTTTCTTCTTTGCCATTTTTAATAATTTGGAGAGAAAATGAATTATCTCCCTTTGAAATGGTTTTATATAACTGCCAGTTTAGCCTTAGAACCTAGCTTTCTGCTTGACAGTAAAGCCATAATAATAAGATCATCTGTTTAGTTTCATTCGATTTATTTGCTTAGCTACAAAACTCTTTTAAAAATTCATGCAATAAAATAAAGATCCTAGAGGCTGTTATTGCCAGTAAAATATGAATTATCTCCCCTATCCCATGGTTTTATCATATATCAGAGTAGGAAAGATATTTTTTATATAACTGATAAGAAAACTGTAATATTTGTCAAAGGCCCATGATTTTGAAATAAGTGTGAACTTTTCAAAACTGAACAGTTTTGTAGGATGGTAAAAGAAAAATTTATGAAAGAGCTGAAACTTTTAAATACAAGCTTGCTTAAAACATGGTTTTAGAATAACCACAATTCTATGGAAGGGTAGCTAAACATTACATATACATACCCGATATAATCCCCGAATTCCTTCATATTTATAGATTTTCAGTAAACCATCTAACATTCCTTTGTAGTAAGTGCTGCCGTTGGTCTTTGGGGAATTCCCCTCATACTGTAAACACATACGTGTTTTGGTCACCCATATAGGATTTGTTAGAAATAATGTCAAAAGTCCTGAAACATAACAACAGCAATGCATTAATGGACATGTTATATATTAGATTATCTAAAACAGTTTTAAAGAATGAATAGTTTCAACTCTATCTGTAAATAGAAATTTTGGAACAAGAAATTCATTTTTATCAGTCAAAAATCAATTACATTTTCCAAATGATTTGATAAATTTTCAGAAAGGAACAGCTAGATATCAAATAAAAGAAGAATGTGTCCATGGGACACAGATGCACCCACTTGTAAACATGCAAGGGTAAATGTACCAACTCAAACCTAATGATGTTTTCTTTTCTTAATGACATGTATTTCTGTATGCTGTTATGTGAGAGTACTCGAGTGTTTGAGTGCTCTCGTTGCTCAATAACAAAAATCAATGGGGTTACTCAAGAACGGTGAAAATGACCTCACCCTAATTCAAACTTGAACTGTGTTTGGTGATAATAAGCATTGTGTACAAGTTTTATCACATTTGGTTGAGGCAAAGTAAAGTTAAGATTGAGGTGAAAGTGACGGTGAGGGCATAAATAAGAATCTTTAATATACTCTTCCATTATATGAAGCAAAATTTTTTTTTCTTTCATAGTTTCTGAGCTACTATTTTTTTTTGTGCACTTACATTGTATGCAAGAATCAACTTGTAATGCTGGAAACAAAATAGCTGTCACCAGAGATGTGCACTTGTGTTTTATCTATTAACAAAATCATGTACATTGTACACGTACATTGAAGACCTCCAGTGGCTTCCATAATAAATATTACAAATTATAGCTATGCATTGCTTCAGTTAAGCAGCCCACAATTATAATGGATTTGATCCCAGATGACCTTGTACTTGCATTTCTGATTCAATTCTATAAGTAAGTTCTATTTTTATAGATCTTAAAAATAATCATATTAAAATGTTCATGTCCGTCATATCCTACATCAGAAGCCCCTGCCCCCTGGCATTATTTTAGTATATTCCCACTTACCTGCTTCTGAAGCTGCAAGCATGTTTTTAAGAGGTCCCAAAGACTTTTGAGTATTACCATCCTGCATCCATGTTTTTACACCATTATAACTGAAATATAAAAAAAAAACCTACATGTATTCTATGTTTCCTCCTTCCTCCAACACACCTAATTATTCTTAAACAGATTTTGTGTGAGTAAAGTGGCCAATTTTCATTGCAATAAAGATTAATGCTTAGATATGGGCGACATATGTTTTCTGACATTTTCCTTTTATTTACAATTTTTCCAGACTCAGTGATTGTTTAAACCATATCTTGACTTCCAGATTTTTTCCTTAATGTGAGTCATTGGGTTGCCATCTTACTGACAATTATCCCACATCTTCTTTTAATTTTGCAGAGGTATCAAAAATAAGGTAGCAGATAATTGTGCCACTTCAATAAACACATGATCAATCTTGCTGTTACAAATTTCTAACCCTGTGTTTATGTTTGTCTTTTCTCTGCCCAAAAATATATATGACTGTAGCCTTCAGCCATTAAAAAAGGGGGGTTGGTACATGTAGGTCAGATTTTTTTTGTATTCATTTAAATTTTCTTATCAAAACATCTGTAGAAATCAACTCAGGTCCAGATTTCCACTTCATATCCAGTAATTTATTGATGCAATTTACAATTTCCTATGTTCCAAAAATGTTCTTTTTCAGGTGATTTTGGTTAATTTAATTGCCAATTTTATCAAATAAGTCAGCGGAAAGAGGTACATAAGTATAATGTTATTCTACACAAAAAGCAATTTCTTTAATATTTTTTTTTAATTAAATAAAATGCTTCAGGGTTGGCCTGGATGCAGGAAACCCAACACATATAATTTGTGTTGCCTTATTATATAAGTTTACTAGCTGTAATTCAGTGGTTGTCGTTTGTTACTGTGTAACATACTTGTTTTTCGTTCATTATTTTGTACATAAATTAGGCCGTTAGTTTTCTCATTTGAATTGTTTTACATTTGTCATTTCAGGGCCTTTCATAGCTGAGCTCATTGTTGAAGGCCGTACGGTGACCTATAGTTGTTAATTTCTGTGTCATTTGGTCTCTTGTGGAGAGTTGTCTCATTGGCAACCATACCACAGCTTCTTATTTTTATATCAAATATTGATAGGACAGATAAATCTTATGTTCAGATGATTCTCTTTTAAATTGAATGAAATATAGCCCTCACCAGTAAGGGTATAGTATTTCTTTTAGACCTTCTTTAAGAGCTTACAATATAACAACAAAAGCTGTTAGAAATCAAATCCATATAAATATCTTAATCAATAATATACTTAAATACAAAAATGTACAAATATTATACTCAAGTTTAACATAAATTTACTTGGCATGCTTAAATAAAATAAAGAAATAAGAAGTAGGGGTACAAAATTATTAGGGTCATAACATTTCATTTTGTTTCCTAACTACATGTACAATGTCAATGTACTGATATAATTTGATTATCATGATCATATATCACCACCTAAATATTTCTGCAGGTAGCAGCACAAAATCAAATACATATCTTACAAGAAAAAGTAGAGACCCCATGAGAGTCCAGCTCCCCATACATTTGGTGTCACACCCTGGTACAATCCCAGCATTCCCTGACTCTGTTTGATGGATCTAAATGCATCGACAATGCCTTTATATTCTGGTCGAGCAGCTCCCACGACATTACCACCAGCTGATCCTTCACTGACTGAAAATACAATATAAAATTAAATAAAAAAAGCATTTAACAATATTCCATCAGATAATGGACCACCACATCTTATTGAAGAATGTGGGTCCAGTCATCAAGTGATGGTGAATTTAACACTACTCAGGAATTTCTTTCTCCACCATATATATCTTTATTACCATGTTGACTTAAAAAAAAACCTGCTGAAAGAACATTATTGGATTTATCTAACTGCAGTCAAGTCAATTTGTACCTTGATCAGTGGAGTTCATGTTGCTCAGTCTATACATGTAGTTTTTACGATAGTGTTTTTTAAACTGTTGATCATCTTTTTGTCGTTTCTTGTTTTTTGCCATATTTTTGTTGATCTCACTTTCATGACTTTACTTTAAATTACAACTATATGAGTATAGATTCTCCCTTTGGTACAATGTATCTTCAACCTTCTTTTGTTACCATGATAATGGATTTCATTGAAAATTCAATTTGTAATTGGCTGTTAATGCATTTAAGAATTCTGTGTTCGGAGCGATTTTCAGTTTTGCATCCCTCAGAATCCCTAATCAAGCCCTATTTACCTCTATTCAGGAAAATTTTTACTACCTCTGATGCCTTTTACGTCTACAGCAGGTAAGAATTAAAAAAAAGACATGTTTGTCATTCAGAATCTGTCTAAATTTTGAAAATGGTGCTGCAGGCAGTAAATGCACCGGTTGGAGGTAAGGTAAAAAAAATTCCCAAATAGAGTAAAATATATGTAATAGGGCTTGATTAGAGATTATGATGGCGGCAAACCAGAAAATTGCTCCAAACACAAAATCCCCCAAGAGATTTAAAATTGGTCAGAACAGTGTAACAAACTGATAAAATACAATTCTTAGGAAATTTAACAGTCAAGGGTCTAACTTAAACAAGTTACATGTATTACAGAAAATAGCAGGCAGACTGTTGTTGTGGGAATTCTGACAGAGTTATCTCCTCCTGTCATGAATTGTTGTTGAAATAACATACATGTCCGTTATTGTACAAAGAAACAATGTCTGTAATAACGCTTTTCAATTTTACCGCTGTTTCAGTGTTTGTTTTGTTGTTACTTTAAGATCTCTTATGATTTCAACATGTATACATTATTATTTGCGTCATTTTCAGTGAAACAACGTGGGCACAGTGATTACCAGTTTGTTGTATTTTTTTATTGTAATTGATTATTATTTCATTAATTATTCCTAATTGTTATTTCATTAATTACTGGTATTAATTGTTATTTATCTGATTGCGTCTTATTATAATTTAATTAATAAAAGAACAGAGTTCCAATGTCCCCCACGTAGCACATATTTTATCTAACCAAGGTACAAGGGCAATAACTAAATAAAACACTTTTTTTTGTATCGCTAACAAGGCCATTTTCCATAAATTTAATATTTCTAAGGGCATAACTCTTTTTAAAAAAGTGACTTAGTCGATCGGCAACCATTATAGAACTTGTCCGAGATATTGCTGATATTAACCTATAGTCAATGTATAGTATAAGTTTTATAAAAATCTGGCAAGAATTGTACCTGCGAGAGCGCTAATGAGGCAATTTTCCATAAATTTAATATTTCCAAGAGGCATAACTCTTCTAAAAAAAGTTGATCGTCCACCTTTATAAAACTTGTCCAAGATATTGCTGATATTAACCTATAGTATAAGTTTTATAAAAAATCTGGCAAGAATTGTACCCATGAGAGCACTAACGAGGCCATTTTCCATAAATTTAATATTTCCAAGGGCATAACTCTTTTAAAAAAGTCGATCGACCACCATTATAAAACTTGTCCGAGATATTGCTGATAATAATCTATAGTATAAGTTTTATAAAAATCTGGCAAGAATTGTACACGTGAGAGCGCTAACAAGGCCATTTTCCATATATTTAATATTTGAAAGGGCATAACTCTTTTCAAACAAGAATGTGTCCATAGTACACGGATGCCCCACTCGCACCATCATTTTCTATGTTCAGTGACCATGAAATTGGGGTCAAAACTCTAATTTGGCATTAAAATTAGAAAGATCATATCAAAGGGAACATGTGTACTAAGTTTTAAGTTGATTGGACTTCAACTTCATCAAAAACTACCTTGACCAAAAACTTTAACCTGAACCAGGACAGACGGACTGATGAATGAACAGACGGATGCACGCACAGACAGAAAAACATAATGCCCCTAGATGGGGCATAAAAAGTCGATCAAAAACCATTATAGAACTTGTCCGAGATATTGCTGATATTAACCTATAGTATACATGGTATAAGTTTTATAAAAATCTGGCAAGAATTGTACCTATGAGAGCGCTAACAAGACTGGACGGATGGATGGACGCCTGGTATTTTGATGTCTCCCGCAACGCGTTACAAGGGTGACAATAACTAACAATATAGTTTGTCCTTAGTCCAAATACATGTCATTATGAGGTCTTGAAACTGAAAGGCTATTTAAATTTTTTGCTGTCAGCCTTCCGGTCATGAAAGGCTCTTTTAATTTTTTGCTGTGGCGTCTTCCTACCTACAATGGTAGGCAGGGTCACAGCAAAAAATTAAAATAGCCTTTTAAGAAGTTATAATTATTTGGACTAGATTGTCCCGATGCCTAGGAATTCAAACACTGTGTCATCAGCCAGTTAAAGCATGATCATGGCTTTGAGAGATGCTTTGTAAAATTTACCTGACATAAGTAGATCAACGTTACAACAAATTGCATAACTCGATATTCACGTACAGGTTCTCGAAACAGATTCATAAGATATACACAACAGGTAGCATAACACTAACAGTAACAGCATAACACTAACAGTAACAGCATAACAAACAGTACATAATACCTGGGAACAGTATATCTAATAATACGTACCTTGAAATCTAATTTTTACTAAATCCAAAGGATGTAAAACGAGTGTAGCCACAACACCCCCAGAAACACCGGCAACCATATGACTGAGATGACCGTCCCATCGCGGAAGCCTAAGGATTTTCCTAGCGTTATCGTCCATTTTCCTTAAGCTTTCCCTCGTTTAAAAATAAAAATAAGAATGTTTGTAAATTAAACAACACACTTGTCTTTCTGTGCATTGTTTTTCGCCAATGCTGTTTACGTGACCATTTTCTAGGTAAAGGTTAAATTTCGGTCGGAGTACAACGGAAAACAGAAGGAGTGCTTCTAGGGTGAAATGAAATGCTGCCACGAGTTGCAAAATAAAAATCGGCGTGGATACGATGTCGTTCCGAATAGATAAAAAAAATCTTGACTGGACTGGACTGGACTGGACTGGACTGGACTGGACTGGACTGGACTAAACTAAACTGGAAACATTAGATAGTTCATTGTTGTTAAGCCATTGTCTTCTCTTGTATCATTAGAATGACTCAGTTTCAGAGGTTTTCCTTGATTTCCTGTATCATGTTTCATGAAGCTATTGGGCTTTTTTTAATGTTGAATGCAACAGGCTGATCTCTAGCTACTGTTTTCCTAATCATAACATTTTCTTTCAGTTGTGTTTGCATACATTACAATCAAGACAATTGAAATGTTCAAAATGGGGGTTTATAAAATTCAAAATGAATATGTGTCATGGTGTGTACTTTGACTTGTTATTTTGTATCATATTGTGCTTTTATTTTAGAGAGAAAATTTAATTGTTCAATCAGTGCATTTTGTAAAATTTGATTTTTTTTTATGAATTTTTGCCTATGTTGTAGCATGTACTTGATATATCACAGTTTGATGAAAGTAATTGATTCTGAAATATTATTTATTATTACATGGTATTGCGCTAGGATATTTTAACAGTTATTTTTCAAAACATTGAAGGATTGAGCTTTGTTTTATCAGTTTTTTTATATTGCTAATGAGAGTATTGGGACAAGGGACAGGCTAGACTTGATATTCTGATAAGCATTGCTAAAATGCTATGAAGGACTTATCAAAAGGACGGTATAAATATATTTAAAAACAGGGTCAGGTCCCATGATATGTGAAATAAAGTTCACAATTATAAATTCCGGAAATGCAATATAACAAAGAGATAAATGTATTACACATATAATACACAATACAGTATAATATATCTGTCATTGTGACTATCTCATATAATACAATGGATGCTGACATTCTAATCTGTAACTTAATAGATAAAAAACATCTGTTTGGGATTCGAATGTCAATTCAAATCATATTATTGAATTAAACAGCATCAAGTACAGTCGTAAATAAACAAAAAGATAACAAAAAAAAAGTAAAAAATAAGTGCATGCTATAAAAAATAACATGTGAGAGTCCAGCCCAGTCCAGTCCAGTCCAAGAATTAAGTCCAGTCCTATCAAGATTTTACACTTTGCCGCTCAAAAATTAATACGAATATAAGATAAGATAATATGATTTAATATGATCTTTGTATTGGTATCTAATCCAATATTACAGGATTATTACCAAAATTTGACAATAAAATTTCGATAAAAATAAATTCATCAGCAGTGAACTTCTCGGATTTCAATGACGTAACATTTTCTTGCTGAATACCTTTTCATGACAACAGTAATATATACCCAACAACACAAATAACTTAACACTTCTTCCAATATATATAGTAGTTTCATAATTTCTTGTTTTGCCTGATAACACATAACACTCTCAGTTTTTTGCTTAATATTATAAAAAAAACTCTAGTTTATTTAAAACCTTGAAATTAATCCAGGAGTTTAAAGAAAAATTTATATGGTAGTGGCGACAATGGGAATTTCATTGAAAAAAGAGTTAAAAATCAAAATCAGAGATTCGTCAATTTCAAATTGGTCATCTGTTGAAAAAAAAATCATCGATTAAGACATTGAACTCAAATGTATTTTCATATCTTGTTTTTAAGTGAAAAGATACACTATACTGACTTAAGGTATATTTCGGCAACCCTTTTCTTTATAGGATTGAAAATGTGGTTTTTGAGAGTTGAACTAAATTTTTTTTTTAAATCTTCCTTTTCACAGAATTGGATGTTTTTGACCTCAGGAATATAGTGTCAAAATTTTTGCTCATTTCAATCATTTTTTTTTAAATTATATGGAATTAAAAGACAGTCGATGCAAAGAAATTAAATATAATTCTTAATTGTCATATAAGTAAACAAGATACTTGTGACAAATACAAAAAATAACAACAACAAGAATGTTTTGTCGTTGTTATTTTTTGTATTTGTAACAATTATCTTGTTTACTTACATAACAATAAAGAATTTTAAGTATAAAAAAAAATGGAATATAGGATTATCTATTGCGATGTCATTACAAAGTTTTATACGTAATATTTCATTATTTTCAATTTGACAGTAAACGTGGATGAATGGAGATGTTGCGTTTATGTTTTGGTTAATATAGATACCATATATTAGTAAAAATCACAAATATAGAGACTCCGATGATTATGGTAGAACGATTCCACGTGCATGAATCTAATTTAAAGTTGTATTTCGCAACCTGCTATCTGTGGTAATATTCAAAGCTTATAGATATAACAAGGTATAGTAGGAATAGTCCTTTAAATCTGTCTCCTTGGCTAGTTCATGATTGAAGTATTGTCTCGATATTATTTCCATGGCTATATAGTAGACTTATTGATAAATAGACTAACATATTATATGGCTTTCTCAATACAACACCCGTACCTTCCCGAGAAACAAATATAATCATAAAAGCTCTTCTCGAAGAATTATATTGGTTGAATGATAAAGCCTGGGTGATAAAGTCGCTGTGCAACCGTGGTTGAACCATTGCCAATTGTTGTATAAAATTGAGAATGGAAATGGGGAATGTGTCAAAGAGACAATAACCCGACCGAAGAGCAGAAAACAGCCGTAGTCCACCAATGGGTCTTCAACACAGCGAGAAATTCCGCACCCGGAGGCGGGCTTCAGCTGGCACACACAATTTACTAATTATATCACAAATGTTATAATTCTATTGACCGTTGTTGTTAAATCACTGCGTCTAGTATTTTTGTCTCGCCTGCGACGACATAGGGATTACAATCCGGCGGCGGTGGCGGAGTAAATTATTTGTATTGAAAAGCTTTATATTTCAGAGGCCAGTAGACCTGGAGTCTTCTTACCTTGCCTCCAGATGCCTTATGTTACGAAGTTTCCGTCTGTCAGTTATCTGTTGTCCTTGACCTCATTTTCATGGTTCAGTGACCATGGTGACTGCTTGAAAAAATTTAGTTTTTTATATGTGAATTTCTCACTTATCATGAGTAATAGGATATCTATATTTTGTATATTGGTTCCTTGCAAGGTCTTCATGGTCGCCATGCAGACGGGGTTCACCTGACCATTGACCATTTATGGATCATTGATAATGTTAAGTTTCTATGATACTTGTAGTAAAACTAAAACTAAAGAACTTTCAACGTAACATAAATTATGAATATTAAAGCAGAAGCGAAATTTTTGCGTGTGCACTGTTGTTGGAGAAAAAATCATATTAATTCGCTAATGCATAATTTGAGGTCATATAACCCCGTAAATTTGTGGGTTACATTAAAGGGACATTAGTTACGAATTTGAAAAAAAAAAAAACAACAAAAAAAAAAACGAGTTTTTGTTTTGCAAACATTTATAAAAGCGGAATAATGAAATAATATTTTAATTTTACCTTTGGTTTAGATGTTGCATATGTGTTCATTTAGTGGTTTATTCATTAAACAGAGAACAATGCCAACATTGAAGTGTGAAACAAGGGAGCCACCAGGAATAACAACTTCGTGGACTGCTCCGACCCCCACAAATCATTCTTGTACATTTATTTCTAACCTATAAGAAACAGACCTAGAAAAATCCGATTGAACAGCTTTTTTATTGTATGTTCTTATATGTTTGTTTTGTTATTGTACTGATAGGATTAAAAAGGGGGACGTTTGAAATCTAATCTCCTGTCATGGTTTTGTTTTTTCTTTATCGACTGTGGTTTCATTGGCGCAAGCTAGCCGGCTCATTTGTATAATACGGTGACACAAGTAGCAGACACCGAGATAATCCTAGTCGAAAGGGGTGTCCAGGATCGAGACTAAATATAAGTTGCATTAATTTTGCCAACGTGTGTGATGTCCAAGCTACCTGTATTTTATATGTACACAGCCTTATTTGGGAATGCAACCTGTATGGTCCAAATTGTAAAGACAATCTGGACCATATATGCATATTGGTCTGACCACTCGGGTCTTGGACGTCCCGGCAGACTCATTATAATATGTACAACGAAATATACTTATATCGTGCGCGTTAAATTGAACAGATTACTGGACAATTTTGACAATATTCGCATATTGGTCTGACCACTCGCGCCTTGGACGTCTGTATAATATGTGAAATATACTTATATCGTGCACGTCAATCTGACCGGACTATATAAGTATATATGGCTAGGTATGAGAAGATAGTAGGAGTATTTTGCTGGGTAAAGCAAAGGAAAGATGTTTGATTAAAATAAGATCAAAGGACCAGGAAACAATGTAGATTAAAGAAAACAATTATAATGAAATTTAATCATAATTTGATGCACACGCTTATTATTTCCACATTATACTTGAATTTGTCTACCGTATCTACGATGTACGTACTTTGATATACAAATATAAAGATCACACAGACTATTATCTCTATGATACGGTATCCAAATCCTATCCAAACCTCGCTCCGCTCACAAGTTAAATACAATGTACACGAAAGTTTACAAAAAAATACTAAGCAAACTGGTCACTGGTATATGTATTCCTATCTACTCGGAGAGGTGTCTAAACCCCGGCAAATGTAACATATTTTTTCTACCAATGAGGCGTTTATGGCCGAGTGTTCTAATTAAGTAGTTCATCTACGGTGAAAGTTATAACTTTTCAACATTGAGATTATGAGTTCGAACCATGCTTTTGTGAGGTGTATTGGACTCCGATCTTCGTTTTCCAGGTACTGCGGCTTCCCCGCCAATAAAAGCTGGCCGCAATGTTTAAGCAAAAGGTAGAGCTGAAAGTTGCGCCAGCACACACTCAAACTTCTGTCAATAAAAATGGCCGCATTGAGATAGATTGGCTAATTGATTGTTGTTTACTTATCGTACAGTAGCAAATATTTCATAGAATTCATTATGACTATGGTATTGATCGAGATTGTTCCTAAAGAAAGTATATCAAAATTGCAAGAAAACACCGAGAAGACGTTGCAATAATTGGACGAATGTTTAAACAATCAAGCTTATGTAGCATAAACCGATTTAGACAAACTGGGTATTTGAAAACCTGCAAAGTTAGTATTTTTTAACGGAATCCGTCGAAATTGTATGTCATATGAAAGAACTTTTTTTTTCTTTCAAATAAATATTTCATTGGATGTAGGAACACAACTTTCCTAGCGTCTATAGTACCATGTATGGAACTTCAGTCTCGTTATAGTATCTTACGGAAGTAAGAATGCGTAACAGTACAGTGTATATATAATCTTTTCCGGCAGTGTATTTCACCCTGTTTAAGTGCGTTTACTACATATAACGGTTCTGACGTGCGTGCCGGCCCCCTGCTATCAAGGTTAGATTGCGATATTTATGTAATTGTAATAAACTTTTTATCAAAACAGGTCGATAGTTTATCTTCTTTCTTTATAATTCAGTCATAATTTATTTTCCTTTTATAAATAATCACATCCGGATGTGTATCGTTACATACATGTATATATGATTTCCTGGGAACTTTATTACAAACATGCCTGGTAAAAAGCATGACAAGGGATTACACAAGGAGTTACACCATTTCCCTGAGTTCACAGACAACGATCAGGTTTGAAGTGAATTATTTAAGTTCATTGAAAATAGTTAAATTCCTTTTAAAGTGCACTGCGCAGTTTCTTTTTCGTCTTCTGATTTTATGTTCTTTGGTATTTTGTTAACATTCAAATTTTTTACGCGAATTATATATGAAATATAAAATAAGTTTAATTGCTGGGCAACTGAGGTGCTGGTAAAAAAGTATGTACATGTCAGAGATCAATAAAAAAAGGGGGAGACAGATAATACCGTAAACTTAATGTGCTAGAAGGTATAGGATTTCATTCAAATAAGGGTCATTTCTATGAAAAGATGAAAGAATGGTGGACACATATGTCATGATAGTGGAAGCCATGAGAAATAAGAAAACTTGCAGCTTCAGAATCTAATTCACGCTGAACAATATTTTCAAAAGTGTACACCAAAACGTTATGATTATGGATACTCTACCAATCATAGTATTTAAATAATTTTGGTGTTCTAAAAATGAAATTAACCATAATTCTTGAGATTCTGAAACGATGAATTGTATACGTTTTCCACTAATTATCTGATATTGTGATTTCTTGACTGAATATCATATTATTTTGTGACATACACAAAACTGTCCAGTATACGTCTGCTGCAAAGGAGGTTGGATTGTGTCAGATTACTTTAACATGTGTTATAATAATCTCAGATTGTGTATACTGGTTTTCTTCTGTTCGTACGTGTATCCGTCCGTCTGTCCGTCCGTCCGTAACAAATGTCTGTAGTACTTTATTTTGTATCAGCAACTCAGATTACAGCTTCTTGATACTTGGTACCAAGGTTCGTGTTGCTAAAAATCCAGATTTATTCTGTATGTTTATTACTGTATCATATTTGTTTATCGTTTGCTGTATTGTACATACAGGCCGATGGTTTTCTCGTTTGAATTGTTATGTTGGAGCCTTTCATACCTTCTATTCATCATGTGCTACGCGCATTGCTGAAAGCCGTATTGCGACCTATATATAGTTGCTAACATCTACGTCATTTTGGTATCTGGTGGATAGTTGTCTCATTGGCAATCATACCACAACTCCTGATTTCAGATTATAATTTAAAAACTCGATCCAAGCGCGCATTTCGTTTACACGGAACTTGCCAGTGCCGCTGAAATCAAAACATTTTGAAGGTCAAATCAAATACGAAGTTGACTGAGAGCTTTGAAAACCAAAAATTCCCCTAAGTTGTGTCTGGGATAGAAAAACATTAGTGTTCCGAATGATTTGAACATTTCATGAACAGTTAATTTACATTAAAGACCGCTTCAATGATATTTGACTACTCGGTTGGTGATAACCTGGTGTACGAAACGTTCACCAGCAGTGGTATTGTCCCATGTGTCTACTTCCATATGAATTTCGTTTCATTCAAAAACAAGAATGGGCCTATAAATTAGTGAACATTCCATCCGTTTTCATTGCTGATCGTGAAAAAGTTTAAAGAATCACAAAAAAAAAATATTGGAGCTATTGCCCTTGGAAAAATCGGAGGTGGACATTAGAATGCTGTTCTTTTATTAATATTAGATAAGCGAGCCGATTGTCGATATTGACAATAAAACGCTTTTCGTAAAATCCCGAATTTCATAGCTCGACTTTTCCCCTTGACGTGAATTTCCCTTTCTCATGTTTGTTCTTAATTAAGAGTTCTACTCTCCTTGCACGACAAAGACCCTGCCTCCATAAGTTGACGGCTAGTCCTATTTCATGGTTGCGGATGCTGAAGTTATATGTTCCTACTCTATTCAACTCCCTATAAATGTCCATGGGGGATTCAAACTATGTTGCCCTTTTGTGTCCAATCCTACTCCCCTTTTTCATTGCTTATTCAGTTCATCGTCTCGGTGTAGACTTTTATTCTGCTTTGGCGTAAAATTCTAACGATAAATCAATCAATTTCTCTGAAGATCAGTAGCATGTCCAAGTGTTGTTGGGGAAAAGAAGAAACAATAAAGTATCTGATCTTTTGATAAACTAACTATTTCTTATTTGTGTAGTTTTTGTCACATGCATATTTACCCTTGACAATCTGAGTAAAACTAATGATCTTTTTCCATCGTTTTCTGACTTTAAAATAATACACGAAGCTATATATATTATGGTAATGATTTTGATGGAATAAGGAAAAATTGGTGAATGTCGACAATGCAGGCTACAGTATTCTTTTGAAGTTAATTGTGTAATTGGGTTACTGTGATCATTGACGTCCTTATACATGGACTTACGTTGGCAAATTTGATTTCTAATCCATTGAAGACCCCCAACCCCCTCAGTAAAGCTATTAAGGTACTGAGTTTGGTGGAATAAGGAAAAAGGTGGAGAACAATGACAAAGCAGGCTATAACATGAACAGTAACAATTCACTGCAGCAGATTCGCATTTAATCGAACATAAATGTCTCCGGCTTCAGTGATGCACCGGCGAGGCCAATAGTTGTCTTTTGATTAATCGTGTGGTTGGGTTGCTGTCTCACTGACTTACAGTATGCATTTCCTATAATTCTTGCTTACGAATTGACAACAATTTTGTTTTTACAGAATAATACCAAGGAGACATTAAATAATGACAAACAGGAGTACTCTACAGTTACTACAGAACACATACACGAAGGTAAATGACACATCTAACCCTGTTTTTTTTAAGTGAAAAAGCAGCATTGCTATACATTATCTTTTTTTAATTCTATTTCATATTTGTATAAAAACAAATTCGTGTATTTTTAGTTTATATTCTTGTTGTTATTTTTCAATTACATATAATTTATTTTTATAATTGGTGTGCATGCAATGCTTTTTGATAGTTATAGTACTATAAATCCTTGTTGGTAAGCTATGAAAGTTAAAATTTACTTTTCAAATTTAGCATTTGAAGCCAGGATACGTATGAGCGGAATTCTCACAAATGTTCAATAATGCACTAAAGTGCTTTTTCAATCCGTGTTGTGCTATATGGTGAAACTATGATTATATACTTAGTTTGGTATGTCTCTTCTTACTTGTTTAACATGTTTAAACATATTTATATTTTACTCGGATAAGGATAATCAGAGACTACTATATATAACGTCTCAGGGATAATCAATACGAGAAGAATACTGAATATTTTAATGTTCAAGTTAATAAAAAGTCAAAGTTTGGCACCAAAATTTCACAATAGACATTATATAAAATACCACACAAATACATTCTAGTAGATATATTAACTCTATATATTTATATATATCCCTTCCAAGATTAAACTGATAACTTGAAAACGGAAAATGTTGTAAGGATATGTTTACAAACAAAAGTTTTAACGCGTGTTCGACATGCGAGCCAAAAAATAAGATTTCCAGTATAGATATAAACGTTGCATTTCGTGCAAAATTTCTTTGTCGTATACATTAATCCGATCACCATTGTCTCCAACAATATCCCACAAACAGTACAGAGTGAAAACAAAATATCCGCATTTTTTGGTTTATCCGTATGTTTTTATTCAATGGAAGCTAGACTTGATGCGTTCCGCTTTTTATATACACCAAATTGAAAAGCTGTAGATTCACATCAAAAATGCGTTTTGATAAACATTAACTTTATGCTAGACGGAAACAGTTTATCGACAATGACTATCACATGATAATTTTTCTACAAAAATATACCAAGCAGACAACTTGGTGAAAATGGCTAATTTAGGGACTATTGGAAGCGTAATTGGCAATATTGATGATTTAGAGAAAGGTTATTTGAGTTCTTGTTTGTCAATTTATTTAAAAAAGCAAAAGTCATCACTTGACTTAAGGTTCATGTGGACCCTTTGGCTAAAATGGCTGCATTTTCACCTCAAAATTTACTCTGAGTACAGACAAACCTGCGCATCTGGAAAAGTTTTAAGGCATAGCATGCCCTAGATAAATAAACTTCTAATGCATGGTATGTTTTAGAAAATTAAAAACTTAACTGGATTTAGCAGTGCACTTTTTTTCGTCCCTGCAGAAGATGATAAAATTAACAAACAGTTGAGTTTCACTTGATATGGTCCACTCAGATACACAGTTTAAATCACCAATTATTGTCAGGTATCTATTGTCCATCTATTGTCCATGTCAATCAAAACAGTTCACTTCAATTATTACCTGTGGGGAAGTTCTCAAACCTCTTTCCCAACTTAGTTTATTTTGGCACCTTCTGGAGGAATGAAAAAAAGTGCACTGCAAAATCCGGTTAAGTTTTTAATTTTCTAAAACATAAAATATATTTGAATTTTATTTATCTAGGGCATGCTATGCCTTAAAACTTTTCCAGATGCACAGGTTTGTCTGTACTCAGAGTAAATTTTGAGGTGAAAATGCAGCCATTTTAGACGAAGGGTCCACATGAACCTTAAACCCTTAGACCCTATAGGCCATATTTTGGATATGCAAATTATAACATTTATAATGGTAATGCTGCACACTTTCATTTGTTAGAATAAAGCAAGTGCTACCTGATGAGCTTCCAAAAGATATTGGTTTAAAAGTAGATTGTTGCCTGTTAGTAACTTTTCAAACTCAATCGCATGTGACTCGTCCAGTGTATGTGGGGCAAAGTCAAAATAAATGGTTCCCTGCATATAAAGCAATATTTATCAATCATACTGATAATTTGATTGAATAAAGTAATTTCAAATGATGTGGCTTGATGTGTAGAATATTCCTGCAAAATATCTTTGGAAAATCTCAAGTATTAAAAAAATGACGTTAAAAAAAGATGCCAAAATTGTCAGGAGTGCAACACTTTTTTGTGACATTTTGAGAAAATACTTTTTTTTAAAGACACAGCAAATTGTTGTATGGAGGTATGTGCCTTAAATTCTAATTTGTTTTACAACAATTATGTCTTAGTGATGATTTTAGCTTAGAATGAAGCTTCTCCATTAAACCATTTTGATACAGATGTGTTTTGAAAAAAAGTAGTGCCCTGTCAGGAGTGCAACACATAAATTAGTACTACTGAGGAATAGAATGATTTTTTAATAAATGAATCACACCTAAACATAAACAAAAGTCAATCCTGTAAAACAAATTTGTCCTTTCCAGAATGAATACTTCATTTACCTGATTATTGATATAAATAATGTGTGAGAGTCAAGTAAATAAGGCCTCCCTATGAGTGTCAGGAGTGCAACTTTGAAGTTTAAAGACTCGCACCTAATAAAAACAAAAGCCAACATATTGTTCTGTTTTATTTTTCAAAAGATACTATACTAGATACAAGATTGCACCCAAAGAGTAGCCTGATAAACAAGGAATTTATCTTTTTGAGCCAATTCTTTAATGTCAGGAGTGCAACAGTTTTAAAATGTTATTTTTTTGGACTTATATTTTAAGATAATGTCAGCTCCTTATGACTTATTTGCATCTAAACATGTTTTCTAACTATTACGGCTACATGTATGAGTTAAAATAAATTCTTAAGGTGAATTTCAAAGCAGGACTTTGATCCAAGAATTAAGTTTTGTCACAAGCAAAAATATCTGAATGATGAATTTTCATATTATTTTCAAATTATGGAAGCTTATTGTCTTAAACTTTGTCCTTTGATTAGGAAATAACCATATTTCAATTTAAAAGTTTTATAATGGTTTCATGTAATACTAATTAAATTATTATAATTGTTATAACAAACAATTAATTTTGTTGCACTCCTGACATGAATTTACCATAACAAGCAGTTTTGCACATTTTGAGTTCAATTTTTATGATCCAACCTTTGAAAGAATGAAAGATGGGAAAGGTGGTTGTGAAACTGAACTTTAGAAGAAAATCAGACAGGCTAAGTGCATACAAACACACCATCAAAGTCAACAACAACTTCAACTTTGAGGAGTAGAAAATTGAGAAAAACACTGAAAGAAGATCGAAATCTGAAGGACAAACTAGACAAATATAAACAAAGAAAGTACAAGAAAACAAAACAATGTAAAACTAAATTCAAAAGACATAGACCAGAATTAAAAACACATATGAGAAAATGAAAACAAAACAGAGAAAGTGGCAACAGAAGAGAAGAAGAAAATTGACACAAGCTAAAAAAAGTTGCAAACCAGCAGAAAATTGTCCAGTCAAGTAGCAGAAGTACAGATGCAGTTACAATACATAGGAAAATCAGAAAGAGAAGTCAAAGAATAAGACATTATCTTCCTGACCATCCCAAACCTTGGGCTAAAATAATTGAGCAGATCATATCCATGCACAGCTACACCAAGGTGGTTGTCAGAATTAATGAGAACTGATGGCAGCTGTGTGCAAGAAATTGATGAGTATTGAACATGTTGAAGTATAAACAAAGTTGAGGAACCCCTCAAAAATCTGAAAACTGTTCAAAAGAAAATGGCATTTTCAAAGAGTCCCTTAGTTCTAAACTTTTCAGGTAGCATTCTTTTCTTTTTGAAAATGCCAGTTTCTTTTCAACAGTTTCCAGATCTATAAGGGGTCTCTCAACTTTGTTTTCACTTCGGCACCCATCAATTTCTTGCACACTTCCATCAGTACTGATTAGTTCTTACAACTGCCTTGGTGTAGCTGTGGATACAATGTATTCAATTGTTTTAGGCCAAGGTTTGGGTTGAAGAAGGAAGAATTTTCCTTATACTTTGACTTTTCTTTCTGATTTTTCTAGAAAGTGTATCTGCACCAGTACTTTTGCTTCTTGACTGGACATTTTTCTGTTGGTTTGCAACTTTTTTGGCTTGTGTCAATTGTCTTCTTCTCTTCTGTTGCCAATCTCTGTTTTGTTTTTTTCATTTTCTCCATCTGTGTTTTTGTCTTCAGGTCTAAGTCTTTGTAATTTAATTTTACATTGTTTTGTTTTCTTTGCTTATATTTGTCTAATGTGTCCTTTAGGTGGATCTTCTTTCAGAGTTTTTCTCAATTTTCTGCTCATCAAAGTTGAAGTTGTTGTTGACTTTGATGGTGTGTTTGTATGCACTTAGCCTGTCTGGTTTTCTTCTAAATAAAATTGAGAATGGAAATGGGGAATGTGTCAAAGAGACAACAACCCGACCACAGAACAGACAACAGCAGGTCTTCAATGCAGCGAGAAATTCCCGCACCCGGAGGCGTCCTTCAGCTGGCCCCTAAACAAATATATATACTAGTTCAGTGATAATAAAGTTCAGTTTCACAACCATCTTTCACATCTTTCATTCATTCAAAGGTTGGATCATAAAAATTAACCTCAAAATGTGCAAAACTGCTTGTTGTGGAAAATTCATGTCAGGAGTTCAGCACAATTAATTGTTTGTAATAACAGTTATAATAATTTGATTAGTATAACATGCATGACATGAAACCATTATAAAACTTTTAAATTGAAATATGGTTATTTTCTTATAAAAAGACACAGTTTATGACAATTAGTTTCCTAAATTCAAAAATTATATAAAAATTCATCATTCAGATATAATTGCTTGTGACAAACAATAATTTTTGGATGAAGGTCCTGCTTTGAAATTCACCTTTAGGAATTTATTATAACTCATACATGTAGCCTAAATAGTAAGAAAACATATTTGAAGGCAAATAAGTCATAAGGAGCTGATATTATCTTAAAAAATAAGTCCAAGAAAATAACATTTTAAAACTGTTGCACTCCTGACATCAAAGAAATGGCGCAAAAAGATAAATTCCTTGTCTATCAGGCTACTCATTGGGTGCAATCTTGTATCTAGTATAGTATCTTTTGAAAAATAAAACAGAACAATATGTTGGCTTTTGTATTTATTAAGTATGAGTCTTTAAACTTCAAAGTTGCACTCCTGACATTTATAGGGAAGCCTTTTTTACTTGACTATCACACATTATTTATATCAATAATCAGGTTAATAAAGTATTTATTCTGGAAAGGACATATCTTTTTTACAGGATTGACTTTTGTTTATGTTTAAGTGTGATTCATATATTCAAAATTCATTCTATTCCTCAGTTGTACTAATTTTTGTGTTGCACTCCTGACAGGGCACTACTTTTTTTTTAAACACATCTGTATCAAAATGGTTTAATGGAAAAACTTCATTCTGAGCTTAAATCATCACTAAGACATAATAGTTGTAAAACAAATAAGAATTTAAGGCACATATCTTCAGACAACAATTTGCTGTGTCTTTAAAAAAATGTATTTTTTTCAAAATGTCACAAAAAAGTGTTGCACTCCTGACAATTTTGGCATCTTTTTTTAACGTCATTTTTTTAATACTTGAGATTTTCCAAAGATATTTTTCAGTTATATTCTATACATCAAGCCACAAAATTCAGCCCATTCTAAAACAGCAAAGACTGCCATTTTAAAAAAAAATATCAGCGTAATGTGATGAGACTTGAACTTCTGTATACAATAAGTAATAGATATGAAAAAGTTCAAAAATATTGTTTAAATGAAATCAAAACGTTAAATCTGAAAGGTATATACACTTCATCTAGAAATCATGGGCTATTTTGATGATGTATAACTGTTTTGATATAATATATATTGAGTGTCAGGAGTGCAACAGAATAGGAGAAAAAAAGTACCTTATATAGGTAATAATTTAAAAAAAAATTATAGTTCAGAAAAACTTTAAAGATTGCAGATCTCTTTATAAGTTGTCAAACAACAATTCTGCTGAATATTTAATAGAATTTAGTTAATAGTTTGGTAACTTAACCTGATTTTAATAATAATGTGTCAGAGAAATCAATTTAAATATGATCTGAAGTGCATAAGATGCATAAGTTAAAATAGAAATAACATTCAAATGACAGATTTAGGTCTTTATAAATCAGCAATGATTACAATTTTTTTAAAATCATGAGTATTTTTTTCTAGTTTCTGTATTTTTTGTTTGGTGTATAATATGTCAGGAGTGCAACAAAAACAGGGGAAATTGGATGTATTTTCTTTTTGATATATCTTCTTTATTAAAAGATTTATCTATCAGTTTTTTTTCCTCAGTGAATTTGAAAAAGGGTTCATTTTAATATGGAGAAGTTTTTTTATCAACTAATTGATGATTTATGTTTTAATCAATACTTTTTCAATCAATTTTAAATGAATTGATAAAAAAAAGCCAAAAACATAAAAAAAAATGATAATCAAAGAGGAGATTATTAATCATTGCATCAAAAGTAATGTTTGGATCTCTGCAATCAATTGGGGTGAAAAAAATATAAATATTTGATATTGTTTGTCTGAAATAATATTCCAAAAATGTATACTTGATTTAAATTTTGTTTATTGGTTTATGTCAATAAAGTTTCAGAACTTTTTTATTTCTTTATACTTTTTTATATCCTTATGGATTTATTAACTTAAATGTATATGTATCAAGATACAACAAAAGAAAATGCACTGAAACAATGTTGAAATTTGGTCAAAAATTTAAAATTTGGACCATTTATTTTGACTTTGCCCTGTGGTTAAACTCTGTCTGTTAGTGTCATGTTACTCGTCGGGTTCTCACCTCCTGCTTCAATCCCAATCCTTACAGTCCTAATAATTATTTCAATATAGCTATGTGTGATTTATTAGAATAGAATGTTCACAAAAAACAGATTGATATGATACCTGTGAAAGAGGACTTAGTCTGTATAAGTACAATGTAGCTACATGTATTTAAAATATGTATATATATACTTATGTTTAAAAAGGTATTTATACCTGAAATGGTATGGTGTCTTGTTAATCTGTGTTTACAAAAATCTGCATTATCTAATATCTATCATGAGATTTTTTGTTCCTACATGTATCTTAGAATTGTATGTAGAATAAACATTAAAATTCATAACCAGGTAACTATGTAAATAACACGAAAAATCACTTCCCTTCTAAATTATGTTTCTTCAAGTGATTTAGAAGAATCAGACAATTTATTAAAAAAAAAACAACTAGCAGACCCCCCACCCCCTTCAAAAAAAAAATTGTCAAATAGTCTCTGTTTAATTTTGGAAGATGCCATTTGAAATTCAGTTCTTGAAATAAGTTCACATCATGACATCTATCCAACATTACTTTGACCGACTGAGAAAAAAAATTGAAACTTTCCTTATTTAACAGCACAAAAATTATTAATCCTGTTTAACTTTAATATTTTATATAATTTTGAATTTCAAAGTATATATCATAGCAGATTTTATACGATACACTCTTGATAAGACAGAAATTCATGATAGTGAAATTCCAGTTATCTCCCCTTGTTCAGCTGTATCATTATTATCCAAACTAAACATATTGATAAGATGTATGTTTTTATAGTGTTACCATTTAATGTAAGATACTGATTTCATTGCACACAATATTTCTGTTTAATGATGTTCTAATTACCAATTATAATTGAAAATTAATTGATTAATGGTTAATGATATTATCTGTATCAGTTGCTTTCATGGCTGTTCTTCTGTTTAGTGTACATTAGATGAACCTATTAAATAGAAACAATGCTATTATTAATAATATGTTTTTAATTACTTATCAATTATTTCCCTTGCAAATATATGGTCCTAAAACATCAAAAAAGGAAAAAGAAAGAACAAAGCCTTGAGGCGTACAAAAACCTGGAAAAAGAACTAAATAATAATCAGGTCAATCTTGAACATGTTTGACTCTTGACTGAAAATCAGAAAAACAGTCAGTTATGTGGGTATTTTTCTTCATTCAAAATGACTGAATGTAAATTGTTGAACTACGTGTAGGTGCATATAAAATCATATAAAAAAGCTGTAAAAATCTTTCTTTTTTTTTTTTTTTTTAACCAGACCATAAAATTTTTTTGAAATGAATATGTTTTTGTCAAATAGGTATATATCTGTGTAAGGGAGCTACCATTTGATTTTTAGGGGGGGGGCTAGGATGAAATTTGTAAAAAAAGGCAGGACAGGAGTTTTGAGTAAAAAAAAAGGCAGGATGACAATTTATGTAAAAAAAGTCAGGATAAACTAATAAAAAACTGTCACCGGGGGTAGAGATGCAAATTAGTGCTTTAAAAAGATCAATCTATTATCTTTCTGTGGAATTTTTTTCGGTTGAATTTATGCTTATGCACTAAAAAGATCCATTTGTATTTAACCTACCACAATCGACTGTTTTATGAAAATTTGTCTATAATTTAAAAGTTTACAAATATTTCGAAGCTCCATACTATAATTTAAGTAAAAAAACGTTTATAAGATGCATAAAATCCTAAATTATGCACCTTTATTAAAGTTTTAAAGCCCATAGAAACAGATGTAAATAATTCAAATATACCAATTTGACTTTTTTACCTTCTCTAACAAAGAGTTCCATTTCTTTTGTTTAATTTCAACTGGGTATCTGCATGTGTCTTGATAGGGATCTTTTATAGCTTAATTTTCTGTATTGTGTTTCGCTCATTGAAGAAAGTTGTATAGTGACCTTAGTGGACTTGTATTTGCTAACACCCACATCATTTCATTATATGGTCTCTGGTGAACAGTTGTCTCTTGAGGCCGAAAAAAAAAAATCTGTGTTTCCGTTAACCCGACCGACCCTGTTTTTTTAGCCCCGACCCTAATTTTTTTATTGGATCTTAAAAAAAAAAAAAAAAAAAATTGGTATCAACCGACCCTGTTTTTGACACAGGCTTCTGTTAATCGACATAATTATTTATCTAACTGCACAGAAAGCCAGTAAAACTTTATGTCAAAAGGTATTCCAAATAGGTTAAAATCCAAGAAATTTGCACAGCAGGTGCTTCAAAACATTGCAAATGGCCGCAAAAAAAAAAAAAAAAAAAAAAAATCCGACCTACCGACCCTATTTAACAAAATGATGTTACCGGAAACACAGATTTTTTTTTTTTAGGCCTCATTGCTCATTGGCAATCATACCACACCTCCTTATTTTCATATTGTGAATGGGAAATTTATTCAAATAATTGAATTATGCAAATTTTGACATGGCCTAATCCCTTTGTTATACATTGTACATGTATTTCCTGTGTGTATGAATGAATGGAGATTTTGTTTGTTTCACATTTTAAACATCACCTGTGATATATCTGATTTTCATACAATTTTCAAAATGTGCAAGTACAGAAAAATGTAACATGTAATTTCCAAAATAAGATTTAGTTTTAAACTTTGTTTCTGAGTTCTGAATTGATCTTCATGTTTGTATAATTAAAGTATTTAATCTTAATTACAATATACAATGTATATATATTTAACATTTTTATACGACCGCAAAAATTAAAAATTTTTTGGTCGTATATTGGTATGACGTTGGCGTCGTAGTCGTCGTCGTCCGGCGTCGTCCGAAGACACATTGGTTTTCGCACTCTAACTTTAGTTTAAGTGAATGGATCTCCATGAAATTTTACCATAAGGTTCAATACCACGAAAGGAAGGTTGGGATTGATTTTGGGGGTTATGGTACCAACAGTTAAAGAATTAGGGGCCAAAAAGGGGCCAAAAATAAGCATTTTTGTAACTTCCAGACAATAACTTGTGTGTAAGTGTATTGATCTCTCTGACATTGTACCACAAGGTTCCATATCACAAAGGGAAGGCTGTAATTGATTTTGGGGGTAATTGCCTCAAAATTTTAGGAATTAGGGGCCAAAAAAGGGGCAAAAAACAAGCATTTTTCTAGTTTCATGACAATAACTTGTGTGTAAGTGTTTGGATATTTCTGAAATTGTACTACAAGGTTCCATATCACAAAGGGAAAGCTGGAATTGAGTTTGGGGGTAATTGCCTGAAACGTTTAGGAATTGGGGGCCAAAAAGGGGCCAAAAATAAGCATTTTTCTAGTTTCCAGACAATAACTTGTGTTCAAGTGTATGGATCTCTCTGAAATTGTACTGCAAGGTACCATACCACAAAGGGAAGGCTGGGATTGAGTTTGGGGGTGATGAATAATAAGGGGGTTCAAAAAATTTGGGGGGGGATTTTTTTTTTTTTTCTTTTTTTTCTTTTTTTCCTTTTTTTTTTTCTTTTAAAATTTTCCATTTTAAGTTGGTTATTTCTGATTTATATTTAAAAGCAAATACTAATGATATGGCAGGAGATACACACCAAACAGGATGTGTAAATTATTATATAATAAGTATTGTGCAATAGCAAGAAATTTTCAATTCCACAGTATTGCACAATAGCAAGAAATCTTCAATTGCACAGTATTGCGCAATAGCAAGAAATCTTCAATTGCACAGTATTGCGCAATAGCAAGAAATATCCAATAGCACAATATTGCGCAATAGCAAGAAATTGTCAATTGTACAGTATTGCGCAATAGCAAGAAATATTCAATTGCACAGTATTGTGCAAAAGAAGATACTTCGTATAAATTGCTTATTTCTTGATCAATTTCAATGGGGTTTTATTCTTGAATTCTTGGGGTTCTTTAATATGCTGAATCTAACCGTGTATTAAGTTTTTGGATTTTGGGCCCCGTTTTTAAATTGGTCCACATTGAGGTCCAAAGGGTCCAAAATTTAACTTTGTTTGATTTCATCAAAAATTGAATTATTGGGGTTCTTTGATATGCCGAATCTAACCGTGTATTTAGATTCTTAATTTTTGGTTCCGTTTTCAAATTGGTCTACATTAAGGTCCAAAGGGTCCAAAATTAAACTTAGTTTGATTTTAACAAAAATTTTAATTTTAGGGTTCTTTGATATGCTGAATCTAAACATGTATTTAGATTTTTGATTATGGGCCCAGTTCAAGTTGGTCCTAATCGGGGTCCAAAATTAAACTTTGTTTGATTTCAACAAAAATTGAATATATGGGGTTCTTTGATATGCTGAATCTAACCATGTACTTAGATTTTTGATTTTTGGGCCCCGTTATCAACTTTGTCCACATTGAGGTCAAAAGGGTCCAAAATTAAACTTTGTTTGATTTCATCAAAAATTGAATTCTTGGGGTTCTTTGATATGCTGAATCTAACCATGTATTTAGATTTTGGATATTGGACCATAAAAGGTGAATGTCCAATTTAAAATTTTGAAGTTCTTAGACCACATTCATTCTGTGTCAGAAACCTATGCTGTGTCAAATATTTAATCACAATCCAAATTCAGAACTGTATCAAGCTTGAATGTTGTGTCCATACTTGCCCCAACTGTTCAGGGTTCGACCTCTGCGGTCGTATCAAGCTGCGCCCTGCGGAGCATTTTATTAAGACTGGTTTAAGTAATTTTACAATATCTGATTTTCATAAAAATTTCAACATGTTCAAATAGTTTATTATATACTTATATGATTAGTAGTAAATACATGTAAATTGTATGTTTAATACGACCAATGTGGTTTCCAACTTTGCTTTTGATTCTTACCTGGTACAGAAATAGTTCTTCATGTCTGTAAAACAATAACATTTATAGGATTTGATAAGACTGGTTAAGGAAGGTTTTATGTAAAACTCACAATTTTGTCAACAAAAGAAGCAATATTAAATCTATCTATTTAACCTTATTTTGTAATAGTTTGATGTTGTTTAAGGGAAACACAATATATAAGGCTAATTCAAAATAAATACCTTTATTGTGTAAATAAACCGATTTTGTGATAATAAATTTTCGCAGGGAATGATTTCAGTTTTCTGTTGATGTTCCACCCATTAAAACTCTATCAGTATTATTTCACGTGTTTGAATTATTCTGTGATTATGTGAAATAGAAATTAATATTTTCAAAATTTTATCTACTGTGGATTCATTATTTTTCGTTGGATACCAATGTTCGTGGGTACAGTTGAACCACGAAATTAAATGTTCAACGAATGACAAATTTTCTAGTGGCTTGCATGCAGATTTCGGCAAAACAACGAAATCAAATATCCATGAACATGCAAATTTTCCTTGATCCACGAAAATTGGTACCCACGAAAATAAATGAATCCACAGTATATTAAATTTATTCTAAATCTGAATTTTATGTGACCCAATATTGCAGATTATTAAGTGAAGTTATGGTTTTATTTTGGAATTTTTAAGAAGTTGTGATTACATATACATGATATATACATTATACATGTTATACATTTATGCATTTCAAAATGGAAAAGGTGAGTTCAGATGTTTATATAAGAGATAAATGAATTCATAAATATTAGTTTGATACTATTTTTATTTTTATATTTTATGGGTCGTAGGTCAGGGAGAAACAATGAATTAATTTATGCATGAAATACAACTTTTTACCTCCTTTGATAAGAGCAAATGATGAAACAAGAAAAATGCAAATTTTTTTTCTTCATGCAATTATCATTTATGTTTTTGAGTTAATTATGATTATAAGATTATTTTTAGGAATTGAATTAGAATTTTTAAGAACAACAAAATATTTTCTGATGTAATGTTAAAACTGTTTGCATTAAATTTGAAAGATTTCAATTTTCATTTGTAAAAATAAATATTGCATGTTTGTCTGAACTGATATTGGGATTAATGTAACTTACCTTAAACCACATGTTAAACCACATGTTACCCTTTGAAGGCTGAAACGATCTTATTAATATAAAACCCAATCATCACTTCCTGTTATGCCATAGGAATATTTGTTTATGGGTTGCAACTCTGATTTTTAGTCAAATAAATTAAAGACCTAGCTGATTTGACATCAAAGATAGCTTACATTAGGTTATTGATTTTCAGATGACATTGATTTTATTTCCAACAAGGATCACTGTACACAGGATATTGCCGGTTGTGTACTGTAAATTGAAACTGGTGTACCAGTTATTAGGGTAGCTGAAGCAAGTGGCAAAGAGTTGCACTAGATATCTGTTTTTTATATGTAAATGTAGTTAAATTTTACAAACTATATCTACAATTATATCCCATACGTGCAAGTTTCTTGTTACACTTGTGTAACCATATATATGCATTGAAAATCGTCTCTTGTGGATAGTGGTCTCATTGGCAATCATACCACAACTCCTTATTTTATACAGACGTGTTTTTTTCCCCCCCTCCACTATTCCAATTCTGGGTACACTGGTTTCAATTTACAGTACAGTACTGGTGTATTATTGGTGTACTGGATTTCACCGTGAGGAAGAAATTTGAATTTTGATTAAAATGTGATTGGACTAAATCTGACTTTTCTTATATAATTGTTATGTTTTATTTCCAAAATTTAGCTGTCAGCACAAACAAATATAAACGTAATGTTGGTAAGACACTCTGGTATCACCACAGGGTATTTTAGGGTAGCGCTTCTACACCGTTGAACTAAGGTACCACCCTTGGATTTTGAGATTAAATGAAATTTTTTTTATATGTTATGCAAATTGGTCTTACATCGAAATAAATTTTTGAACAGTTGAAAGACTTTGTTATAAGCACCAACTTTAAAATTGTATCTGTGGTGATCTCTGATGCAGTTCTTGTTTTAAAATTGAGAAAAAAAAGGATGGAAATAAATTTAACTGGTTTTGAGGAAGTTCAATGATTAGGCTAAACAATAACTGTGTTTGTCTCTCCCTGAATTTAGTCACAAAATGGAATAGATTTAAATAGGGTTGAGAGAATGTGGATTATAAAATGAACCAAAATTTCCTTCCTTTTAATGGTTATATGTTACTTTCGTTTTCAGTTAGGCCTTTACTTAAAAATTGTATGTTTCCCTAAGCCCAACCTGGAAAAATAGCTGTTCTTTTGAAAAATGATTGAGTACTTTAATGAGTGTTTGCTGAGCAATCACAGCCTTGTTAATATCATGCTTATAAGGTGTATATTGACTAATTTATATTTGAATGAAAGATTTTAATTTACTCAGATCGGTTTTGGAGAAACAAACAATAAGTTGAATTTGGCCATTTAAAGAACTTTATTTGTGTTGTTTATTGAAAATCAGAGAGAAAAGAAGTTAATCTCTATTCAAGTTTTCATATTATTTATTAGAATTGCATGCCTTAGAAGTTATTTCTATCTAAACAATTATCTATTTATATAAAATTAAGTACTAGTAGCGAACATCCTTGGAAGCATTTCTTTCTTTAATTATAATTTACTTCGCTGTGGTAGCAAAATTTTTGTCTTGCCCTCATTTTCAATTATTGAACATCGTTTTAAGAATATGTAATATGTTTAAAAATTGGGTGAAGTGAAGTAGATTTGTAAGATTTTATTTGCTTTTTGTTGACAGATGCATTATGGGAGTTTATTGTCTGTCCATCTTTCAGTGAATGTCTTGCAATAACATAAAAATGCTGACACAAAATCTCATCGGGGCCTCGGTGGCCGAGTGGTCTAAGTAATCGAACAGATTTGAATAACATTTTATCAAGAGAAAAGTAGTCGAACTACTGTATCACTAGCCTGTCAACACTGAGGTTGTGAGTTCAAATTTGTCACATTGCAGGTGCGTTAAACTCCAATTTTAATTGATTAGGATTGTCAGTTTTCATACCGAAGGTTTATGGTTATCTCCAGGCACTCCGGCTTCCTCCACCAATAAAAACTGACCGCCACAAACTTGCACAAACATGCTGAAAGTAGCGTTTAAACACCAATCAATAAAAACAAAATTTGATCAAATTTTGACACAATGTAAGCATGGTAAGGTTGAATGAAGACTAATTATATTTGATTGTGATACTTTTCAGCATAGTTGAATGTAATCAGTTACAGGATATTTATTGACAGAAACAAAGGTAGACAATTTATCTTGTTTATCACCATGACTTGAGTATGCTTCAATAAATCTGTATGAAAAAGGTTTTATAAAGGCAGGCCAACTTTCTAACTTGTTGATTTTAAGATAAGTTTAATTTGTCCTGAGTTATTTAACTTAAATCATCAAAAACTATGTGTAATTTTTCATATGTCTGGTGATTCCACTGAATCATGTTAAATATTTTGACTATATCACAAATAATTATAGAGGGAAAGTCGATTTCAGTTTTTAAATTTTTCAAAAACTTGACCCCCCTTACCAACTTTGGGTTTTAGTTGCCCTGATGTGCTTTCTCCTCCCTATTTTTTCAGTTCAGTATTTTGTGAAAATCATTTGAAATATTTCATCAGAAAAAAATTAAGAATATGAAATTATTTTTATTTTTTACTTTTATTGCCTTCCACTCAATTGCATAAGTCCTGAGAATAGAATAGCATTGAAGAGAAAGTTATGTTTTATGTCAACATAATTAGTCCATTGTAAAAATTTGTATTGATTGCATACAAAGTAAACAGTTATCTGAACTCTTATGCAAATGAAAGTCTGTGTTTGATAATTCAAAAGTCAATAGTCAATTACCATGTCATTTTTGTCATGCTATGATACTATTATAAACTTGTTGAGGGAATTACAATGTAGGTAATAATTAGCTTCATCCTTTTGTGGATTGTCTCAGAACACAACATGCAATAATAGACTTAAAAGTATTACATAAGGCTTCTGGATATTATTGAAATATGTTTGTTTTTTTTTCTATGACCCCAAAGTTTTTGTGGCAGTATAAAGAATGGTATTGATGTTGTCCTTGTCGTCATCCAACAACATTTGGTTTCTAGACAATAACTTGAGTACAAGGGTATGGATCTCTATGAAATCGAACCACAAGGTTCCATATCACAAAAGGAAGGTTGGGATTGATTTTGGGGGTCATTGTTCTAACTGTTGAGGAATAAGGGGCCAGAATCATTTTTCTTGTTTCAGGACAATAACTTGTGTTTAAGTGAATGGATCTCTATGAAATTGTACCACAAGGTTCAATACCAAATAAGGAACATTGTGATTGATTTAGGGGGTTATGGCCCTAACAGTTTAGGAAAAAGGGGCCAAAAACAATACTTTTCTAATACTTTGTATAAAGTGCTTATTTCTTGACCAATTTCATTGTGGTTTAGTTCAAAGTGAATGTGTTTTTAGATTTTGGGCCCAGTTTTTAAATTGTCCACATTGATGTCCAAAGGGTCCAAAATCAAACTTTGTTTGATTTCATCAAAAATTGAATAATTGGGGTTCTTTGATATGCCAAATCTAACTGTGTATTTAAATTTTTAATTTTTAGGCCCTGTTTTCAAATTGGTTCATATTAAGGTCCAAAGGATCCAAAATTAAACTTTGTTTGATGTTGAAAAAAATAAAAATTGAATTCATGGGGTTTTTTGATATGCTGAATCTAACTGTGTATTTAGATTTTTGATTTTGGGCCTGGTTTTCAAATTGGACCACATTATGTCCCATGCTGTGTCAAATATTTATCATACTCCAATTTCAGAGCTGTATCAAGCTTGAATGTTGTGTCCATACTTGCCCCAACTGTTCAGGGTTCAGCCTCCGCTGTTGTATCAAGCTGCGCCATTTGGAGCATTTTATTTTAAATGTACTACAGGGTTGTTTTACGACCTTAACTACCCATGAGGTTCTCGCCCAGTCAGCTTATACATCTCAATTTGCATTACTTGAATATCCTAAGGTTTAGATATGCAAAAGGGGGAAGGGTTGTTGCCATGTAAAACTGGTTAACCCCGCCACGTGTTGTGCCTATATCAAATTAGGCTTTCTGGACCATATGTTGATGGTTGTCTATTTTTTAGAGGAGTCAAGGGTTGGCAGTTGGTGTAGTCAAATAGTTTTGTTAAAGTTCCTTTTTACCTTGTTATAAAAACATACAGTAATTTCAAATTTTTTAAGAGAATATGAAATTTTATGCTTCCTTCCAAAGATTTGAGTTTTTATTATCAAACTATCTCATGTACAATGTATCTTTTTTGTACAACTGATAGCACAGATGTTGAAAAAATTGTTTTCAGCACAATTTTTAATTACACCAATATTTTATTTATCAATTAATTAATATAACTAAATTTTGAATTACAAAATAAACTTACTTTATTTAAGTTGAATATTTTCACAAACTTTTGACAGTGTTGCAGAATTATCAATTTTGTCTGAGCAGGAAGTCTGCTTAGTTTGAAAACTTCATAGGTGAGAACTTTGAGAAAACCCGCTGTAAAATTAAGATAACCATAACAACGCATAGATTAGAAAAAAATGTTTTCTAAACTAGTTTAAATTAGTAGTACCTTCTTCAGTCTTCAAAACATTGGTTCCACATTAAATAATATCCATGTTTAAAGTTATTCCCTGAAGGGCTAGCCATCCATCAAATTTGCATGAGTGACACATGTTCCGAAAACCAGGAAAATAGCGAAGTACATGATTGTATTGATTTTACTTTTAACACAACAATTTAGAAAGTTTCTTTTCTCATACATCTGTGCAATTGCTATGTTATACAGTGTTTAATACAAAAAGAGAATTAAAACGTTTTTATAAATCCTTGTGTTGTTACGAAATTTACAACTGCAACATGTGGGCTGTTCAATTGAAGCATGTACTGAAAATTGAATAGGTTGAATAACTGTTTAAAAGTTATACAATTTCTGAAGATTTCGTCATGATTTACAGTTTAATGGATCTAACTAATGGATGTATTAATTAGTATCAAATTTAGAGATTGGAGTGACAGAAAAATAGAGTTTATGGATGTTTTGGATATTTTTAGCTTCACGTTATTGTGCCTTTAACAATAAGATACAGCTAAATGAGCATATCTGTATTAAAAATTTAATAGACAACTGACATTTATTTTTTAAGTACTGTGACAAAAGTAATTTTCAAAGAAAATTGAATTTGGAACTGATCTGATTAAAACTTTGTGAAATCCACGATAAAATCTATCCTATGTTTAATGATATTTCTGGTTACTCCTGCTGATCATATACAGTTTCAGTAAGAGACGGGTTTACTAGTGTTCTTAATAGGCTAATCCATTAAGACAACAGGAAGAAAAAGGATTGGAACCATTTTATGTTTAGAAGTAAAACAATATTCTTCATCTGTTCTGGTATCAGGACCTAATTGCTGATAATTTTGAAAAGATTGGATATAAAGACATTGATTTTCATCACAATTTTTCGCTAATTTTGTTACGGGATATTTAGCTTGAATATTTCCGACTATTTGGTGAAGCTGTATTTCCTGTGTATAGCTGTAATGATGTCTTAAGTTTAGAAATAGTATTGACCATTTAAATTGATGTATGACCTTTGTTCAAAGGAAGGAAAACTTGAAATTTTCTAAACATCTCACTGTCAGAGAGTTTATTTGATTTAGTTATAACAATTTTTGGAATATATAAATAGATATTATAATAAAACGTTTTTTAATTGTGTGACTCCTCGCTTGTTTCAAGAGATTTTTGTTAAAAAATTTAACAACATATTAGATGAACTTTTGATAAAATTCTACCAAGTTTTTGCTGATGGATTTAAAAGATGTGAAATATTTTTAAGAGAAAACAGTCATCTGGTACAAACCATACTTTGAGCAATTTAAATTGAACGCTATCTTGAATTTAATTTTAAAAAATCTCATTATGAAATCAATGAGGAGACAATCGTCCTACGTTGTGACAGGGACAAAGTCAGCGGATGTGGATAAGGAACAGGATGTATCCACTACAATGCAGCAGGGAAAGTTCCGAAAGTTAGTTCTTCCCCGTCGATTTTCTACCCCAGTATTTGGGTTTAGGGAAGAGGAAGAATCTATGGAATCTCGTCACCTAATTGAAGCTGACCAGTTTGTCACTAAACAGTATTTAGAAAAGAAAGGGAAAGGTAGACTTGAAACAATATACATTTTCTTTGCACATGTTGCATGCATAAATATTATTTGGTAAATTAAGTTGGAATAGCATTCAAAATTTATGAACAAATGTACTGATTTTATTTCAGAGTCACATTGTTATCCAGGTAACTATAAGTATATATAATAATATATCTTTCCAGTTTGCATTTTGGCCGATTTTTACTTGATTTTAAAGACTGTATGCACTTTTTAGCATTTACAGGGGACCAGAAATTACCAGTTTTGAGACAGGGAAAGGAAGTGGAATGCAAGCTTAAGTCTGTACTGTAAATTAAGAAATTATTGCATGCATTTATTATTGCGATTATTGAAGAATTGACAAAAATGCTAAATTAGTTTTTAATGATTTCAGAAAAAATTGGCAAACAGATATATGTATCGAATTCAGAATGTGAGTTCTTATTATTCCAGTCCCATTATTGGCATTTAGAAAATTATCGCAATAATTTCAGAATTTACCGTATATGCTTGATAGTCATGATAGGTCTACCTGTATCATATCTTAAGTTTTGTATTTGAACCATGCAATAGGTAAACATATCTATCTGTTATATTGTACATTTTCAGGAGCACAAGTGGCCACCAGTTTATTACAACAGAGAGCCAATGATGTCAGAAGTAACCGAGTCAACTGGCAGTCTTATCTACAGTAAGTCCTTAGAACATTATTGACTATAGCATTGTTGTACCCCCACAGCTGTACAATTGGGGCTGTATTGTAATTCACTTGTCCAGCCATTTGTCCCTCACTTCGTTGTCCATTAATATTATCGTCACACTTTTGTCAGAAATTATTAAACAGAATGACTTCATATTTGGTCAGCAACTTGACTGTAACGGCCTGACCATTTAGTATAACCGACGATTGAGTTCAAGCAAGAAAGACTATCAGGTGCTGATACTTTATTCCTAAACCAATCTAACAAATGGTAAAAAGCTGAAAATACAAAATGAAATACAATTGCAATTATAAGGTGAAATTTCCAGTATATCACGGATAAAGAGTTCAAATATGTGATGAATGGATTGAAAGCATCAAATACAATGTTATAAATGTAAGTCACTCTGTGGTTAGCCACAAATTGTGTCCAAGATGATGTTTGTCCTTAAATGTTCTCCAGTTCTGTGATGACCTTGCAGTTCAGTTCGAGATATGTGTAAGAAAGGGAACAGATAACGATGATAACGATATTTTTAAGTTCTTATACGGTTTAAAGATGAATAATCCTTCTAGGTCAGGAACACATAAACAGATTAAGAATATAATCCAACGAACTATATGAATTGAGAAACGAGGTAACAGAATATTGACAGTGATGAGTTGTAATATTTGTGCACTTTTTGGATCTCTTCAGATACCTTCTTCTTTCTGATACTTTGAATTTTTCGATATGTTGAAAGAACCTAAAATTGTTCATCCACTTTTGGACCATTGAACTTTTTTGGTGGATAGTTGTCGCATTGCCAATTATGCCACATTTACTTATTTTTATAAATAACGAGATATAAATAATTTTTTAACATTTGATTGATCTATATAAAGATAATGTTATTTTGATTTACAGAGGACAGATGATATCACATGAAGATTTCCAGTTTATATCAAAGTTTGACAACGCTAATTCAGAAGTCAAGAATGCCATCCTTATGGATAATCCACAACAGGTATATAAATGTTGGTTTTTCTTTCAAGACTTGTAGTTAACTTTCAATCACCAGCCATGACACTTATTAGTGTACATATGTTATATACATTTGCTGTGGCATGGGTGGCCAAGTCGTTTAAGCAGTTCAACTTCTGTATCACTATGAAAATAGAAGATGTGGTATGATTGCCTCACTTGAGACCAAATGACATAGAAGTTAACAAATAAAGGTCACCGTATAGCCTTCAACAATGAGCAAAACCCATACCTCATAGTAAGCTATAACAGGCCCCCAAATTACAAATGTAAAACAATTCAAACGAGAAATGTATCACTAGCCTGTCAACACTGAGGTTGTGAGTTTGAACCCTGGACATGACATGTGTTGACTCCAATCTTGATTGACTAGGATTGTCCATTTTCCTACCGAGGTCAGTGGTTCTCTCTGGGCACTCTGGCTTCCTCCACCCATAAGAACTGACTGCCTTGAAATAGTCAATAGTGCTGAAAGTGGAGTTAAACACCAGATCCTGAAAAAATGTTAAAATCAGTAATTATATATATATTGTCCAACTGTGAAATGAAAAAAATGTTTACTGTTGTAAGTTGGACATATTACAAATTTTAAGAAACAGAATGATAATTTTTTTTACCAATAAACTAATTATCTAAAGGTCCTATATTTTTACGTTTTTATTTGTTTTTGTTTAATAACTTGTTCCTAGCATCATTTAATAGGAATTATTACAACTGTAGATCATTATTTGTTTGACTTAAGGGACGTTGACTCCTGAAAATACATCTGTTATTGTATTCATAAAAAAAGATTGGATTACCTTTCTAATAAATGTATATAAGCAGTTACAATGATTAATTTGTTGTCAATACTTAGTTCAATGTACATGTATTGTTTGTGCAAAAAGACCTGAAATTTTGAAATATTGCAAATAATTGTCAAGATTAGGTGTTGTAAAGAATATTGATAATAAAATACATGCATGAGTTTCTATTTTAAAAAGAAATGATTCAAAGAAGACAACTTCATTTATAGTTAACCTTGTTTGGAAATGCCAAAATTGCCTATAACTGAGGATCGGTAAGGGAAATGGTGTTTCTTTGGTCCTGTATTCTTCAGTTTTTATTCCATTTTTCTCTATTCTTATTTTTTTTACCCGATATTACAAATCTCTGGTCTTTATTTTGTTTGTCTTTTTTCTCTATTCTTTATTGTTTGCCCTTTATTCTCGATTTTGTTAACCCCATCCAGACTGTCAATTTGCTTCAGTGGCATTAGTTAAAAAAGTGAAAATGAAAAATTCTTACTTAATGCGTCATTTGTGGATAAATGAAGAAGTAGGATATACATCATTGAGAATGTAGCCCAACAACAAATAAAACTTTATATAAGTTTTGATAAAATAAACTCATCATAGATACCAGGCTTTAAATTTTGTACACCCTACATAGTTTTGTCAACAAACGACTTATCAGTAACGCTCAAATACAAAAAAATAAAAAAAGACCAAATAAAGTACAAAGTTGAAGAGCATTGAGGACCCAAACTGGTAAAAAACAATATTTCCATAGAGATGGTGGGAAGTTATCTCATGAACATAAACTTAAAAACTGACAAATTTTTTTTGCATTGTGATACATTCTACTCTGTGTGAAGTAGGAAGGGGTAACTGTTCAAGTCCATCTTATGTCATTTGGGATACATTCTACTCTGTGTGAAGTAGGAAGGGGGGTAACTGTTCAAGTCCACCTTATGTCATTTCATTGTTCTTAATTTCTGTTGTGGTTCTCCATTTCTGTGTTTAATGTTTAATTTAGAGATTATTTGTTATTTTATCTTTTTTTTTCAATATCAATACATTTTACCTATTGTTTGTTTCAGTTTGCCAAGACAATGTTTAGTCTAATGAACAGAATAGCTAAAGACCAAACTTTACAGTATATATTGACCATGTTAGATGATGTTCTTCAGGTAAGGTTAACAGAATAGCCAAAGACCTGACTTTACAGTATATATTGACCTTGTTAGCTGATGTTCTTCAGGTAAGGTTAACAGAATAGCTAAAGACCAAACTTTACAGTATATATTGACCATGTTAGATGATGTTCTTCAGGTAAGGTTAACAGAATAGCCAAAGACCAAACTTTACAGTATATATTGACCATGTTAGATGATGTTCTTCAGGTAAGGTTAACAGAATAGCCAAAGACCTGACATTACAGTATATATTGACCATGTTAGATGATGTTCTTCAGTTAAGGTTAGCAGAATAGCCAAAGACCAAACTTTACAGTATATATTGACCATGTTAGATGATGTTCTTCAGGTAAGGTTAACAGAATAGCCAAAGACCAAACTTTACAGTATATATTGACCATGTTAGATGATGTTCTTCAGGTAAGGTAAACAGAATAGTCAAAGACCTGACATTACAGTATATATTGACCATGTTAGATGATGTTCTGCAGGTAAGGTTAACAGAATAGCTAAAGACCAAACTTTACAGTATATATTGACCATGTTAGATGATTTTCTTCAGGTAAGGTTAACAGACTAGCCAAAGACCAAACTTTACAGTATATATTGACCATGTTAGGTGATGTTCTTCAGGTAATGTTAACAGAATAGCCAAAGACCTGACATTACAGTATATATTGACTATGTTAGATGATGTTCTTCAGGTACAACTTTTTATAGGACTGAAAATATATATGCTTAACTAACAAGAAGATTGTTTATGACAAAAGGGCCATTGTTAGGTGTTATCGTTCAAATATTTCTTAACTTCTTAACCCAAATATGTGCATTGTCATCTTGAATATCCAAAGAACACATATGGTGCTGAGTGTTTAAAGCGACAACCCACATAAAAGGAGACAGCATTTATAAATCGGACTAGAAAACGTTTTGTTATAGACAAAGATTAACAAAGTAGCCACATTTTGTAAAACTGATGACATGTCGATATATTCAAAACACAATAGTCAATTAGTGGTCAAATTTTTATACCAACCAAATTTGGAGTGAAAATGACATTTAAAAAAAATGGTTGTAAACACAGAAAATCAAAATTAGAGAAAATATGGTGATGCATGAAAACTGCTGTTAATTGTTTCGCCCTGAGTCAAAGGTTGTCACAAAAAATCTGCAAATTTCACCAGACTTATTTCAAATCTAATCATGGATTGAGATAAGAATCTATGAACTATCATTTGTTATGTTGTCAATGGAGAATGTATTTTGAGTTGTTGTTATGTGTAAAGGAGAGTTTAATGCATGTCAGTTGTTATGTGTAAATGAGAGTTTAATGCATGTCAGTTGTTCTGTGTAAAGGAGAGTTTAATGCATGTCAGTTGTTATGTGTAAAGGAGAGTTTAATGCATGTCAGTTGTTCTGTGTAAAGGAGAGTTTAATGCATGTCAGTTGTTATGTGTAAAGCATGTCAGTTGTTATGTGTAAAGGAGAGTTTAATACATGTCAGTTGTTCTGTGTAAAGGAGAGTTTAATGCATGTCAGTTGTTCTGTGTAAAGGAGAGTTTAATGCATGTCAGTTGTTCTGTGTAAAGGAGAGTTTAATGCATGTCAGTTGTTCTGTGTAAAGGAGAGCTTAATGCATGTCAGTTGTTCTGTGTAAAGGAGAGTTTAATGCATGTCAGTTGTTATGTGTAAAGCATGTCAGTTGTTATGTGTAAAGGAGAGTTTAATGCATGTCAGTTGTTCTGTGTAAAGGAGAATTTAATGCATGTCAGTTTTTATGTGTAAAGGAGAGTTTAATGCATGTCAGTTGTTATGTGTAAAGGAGAATTTAATGCATGTCAGTTGTTATGTGTAAAGGAGAGTTTAATGCGTGTCAGTTGTTATGTGTAAAGGAGAGTTTAATGCATGTCAGTTGTTATGTGTAAAGGAGAGTTTAATGCATGTCAGTTGTTATGTGTAAAGGAGAATTTAATGCATGTCAGTTGTTCTGTGTAAAGGAGAATTTGATGCATGTCAGTTGTTCTGTGTAAAGGAGAATTTAATGCATGTCAGTTGTTCTGTGTAAAGGAGAGTTTAATGCATGTCAGTTATGTGTAAAGGAGAGTTTAATGCATGTCAGTTGTTCTGTGTAAAGGAGAATTTAATGCATGTCAGTTGTTCTGTGTAAAGGAGAGTTTAATGCATGTCAGTTATGTGTAAAGGAGAGTTTAATGCATGTCAGTTGTTATGTGTAAAGGAGAGTTTAATGCATGTCAGTTGTTCTATGTAAAGGAGAGTTTAATGCATGTCAGTTGTTCTGTGTAAAGGAGAGTTTAATGCATGTCAGTTGTTCTGTGTAAAGGAGAGTTTAATGCATGTCAGTTGTTATGTGTAAAGCATGTCAGTTGTTATGTGTAAAGGAGAGTTTAATGCATGTCAGTTGTTCTGTGTAAAGGAGAATTTAATGCATGTCAGTTGTTATGTGTAAAGGAGAGTTTAATGCATGTCAGTTGTTATGTGTAAAGGAGAATTTAATGCATGTCAGTTGTTATGTGTAAATGAGAGTTTAATGCGTGTCAGTTGTTATGTGTAAAGGAGAGTTTAATGCATGTCAGTTGTTATGTGTAAAGGAGAGTTTAATGCATGTCAGTTGTTATGTGTAAAGGAGAATTTAATGCATGTCAGTTGTTCTGTGTAAAGGAGAGTTTGATGCATGTCAGTTGTTCTGTGTAAAGGAGAATTGAATGCATGTCAGTTGTTCTGTGTAAAGGAGAGTTTAATGCATGTCAGTTATGTGTAAAGGAGAGTTTAATGCATGTCAGTTGTTCTGTGTAAAGGAGAATTTAATGCATGTCAGTTGTTCTGTGTAAAGGAGAATTTAATGCATGTCAATTGTTCTGTGTAAAGGAGAGCATAATGCATGTCAGTTGTTATGTGTAAAGGAGATTTTAATGCATGTCAGTTGTTCAGTTTAAAGGGGAGTTTAATGCATGTAAGTTGATTTGCATGTGTTGAAGGAGATTAAATGGGCAAATCATTTAAATGATGAGTAACTAATTTTAGTTTTAATTTAAAAAATAAATTGCACAATTTCTGGTAGAATACAGTATTTCAAATATGTATATTTTCAGGATGATAAAAGCAGGGTAGAAATATTTAAGGAATATTCCAGGAAGAACAAAGAGTCTGTATGGGTTCCATTTCTACACCTTCTTAATAGGGATGACAGATTTATAGTAAATCAGGTAGGAACTATCAAATCGTTGAATCAATGTAGTTTTGTTTAAAAAATACTGACCTAAACACTTTTTCACTAGCTATGGGTTTTAGGACCACTGTAGAAAGTTGAAAACTGGTTGTCTGTTTTAAATTTTACTATAAGAAATTATAGGGTATACGGTTTTGTCAACAAATCAGCTGGAAAAAACTCAGTTAAAGTAAAATAAATAAAAAAACTAAACTCCAAGGAAAATTCAAAAGGGAAAGTCCCTTAACAAATGGCAAAATCAAAAGCTCAAACACATCAAACAAATATAAAACAACTGTCATATTGCTGGTTTCGTACAGGCATTTACTTATGTAGAAAATGGTGGATTAAACCTGGTTTTATAGCTAGATAAACCTCTCAATTGTATGATGTAAATGATTATTTGTTCATAAATTGAATTTTTCCCTGTTTAAAAAAATTTAGAAACAAGAAATTCTTTAAAAAATAATTTCACAAATTGTACATAATATTGACCATCATTGGGAGCAACTCAAGCTACTACATGAATAGATAAAAATTAAATGTTCATTCACCAATGTACTCATAAATTTAGAGAATAAGCAAGCTTATTGAAAATAAGGATTAGTCTCATGCCAGTTGGCATTTTATTAACTAGACATGCTTATTTGCCATATTTCATTGTGTGTTGCAAATTTTTCATGCTATACATACTGTGGATTCATTTATTTTCGTGGGTATCAATTTTCGTGGATTGAGGAACACTTGCAATTTCTTGGATATTTGATTTCGTGGTTTTGCCAATCTCTGCATACAAAGCCAAATTAACAATTGTAATTCGTTGAACATTTGAATTCGTGGTTCACCTGTACCCACGAAACCCACGAAAATTGGTATCCAACGAATATTAATGAATCCACAGTATTCCATAACACAGGTAATCCTTTCTTTCAAAACATATTGATCTCACAAAACATGTTTAACCCGCCGCATTTTTGCGCCTGTCCCAAGTCAGGAGCCTCTGTTAGTCTTGTATGTTTTTTAATTTTAGTTCATTTATATGTTTTGGAGTTTAGTGTGATGTCCATTTTCATTGAACTATTACACATTTTTGTTTAGGGGCCAGCTGAAGCCCGCCTCCAGGTGGGGGATTTTCTCGCTGTGTTGAAGACCCATTGGTGGCCTTTGGCTGTTTTCTGCTCTTTGGTCGGGTGGCTGTCTCTTTGACACATTCCCCATTTCCATTCTCAATTTTATATTTATTATTTTCATCATTTCAAAAGTTGTCTCCCATGTCTGGGATTTTCATGAATTGACTTGAAAGGTATTCTGTGTTTATGTGTTCTGTACCACTCATATATATATATATATATATATATATATATATACAAGTCTAAATTGAAAACAACGTTCTATCCTATGATTGCGTTGGATAAAAACCGCAATTTTTATACGTGTGCATGCAAAACAAATTTCTTGGTAGAGGGGTCTAAATACAGCACAAACAACATTTTCCAAAAGACCAAATGAGTGAAAAAGTATATTTTAACAAAACGCATTTGACTAACAGGTCGAACATCAAATGTTCTTAAATCCTGCTGACTGCCATTGGCGATTACCAAATAAAAGGATCACAAGGTGTAATAAATGGATCTTAACTATAAATTTAATACCAAAAAGAAAACAATAAACTTGCGGCGAAGATGGTATACCGCAAACAAAGGTGCAAAGATTTTTTGTACACCATATCCGGATTTCGACAATTAATGTCTCTTCAGTGATGTTAGGAATCGAAAACGGTTATTGGAAGGCCACATAATTTACCTCAATTTAGGATAGACTCTTGAATTTTGAGGAGTCAAAATAGGATGAACAGATCATATATACCTGAAGGCAAATATAATACAAGCCCAAACGAAAAAATATAAACAAGTCAAAATTGAAAACAAAGTATATATATGTACATGTGCATTTTTATTTAATTTAATTCAATTTTTTTTTGGGGGGGGGGGGGGGGGGAGATGTAAGCAAAAGTGGAAAATTTTATATTAGGACATAAAATGAAATAATAATAAAGTTCAGGGAAGAGAAAAAATAGAATTAATGATTTGAAAAGACTTTGGTAAAATAGAAATAAATCTTACTAACTTGAAATATGAAAAGAGGGAAAAGATATACACTACAACATCTTTTCCTTACAGCAGAATAACCAGATTTGGCTGAATTAAGTTGTCTTAAAAATTATCTGACTTCTTTATCATGCTATTTTATCTTTTACAGACAAGCAGAATAATAGCCAAAATAGCATGTTGGGGAAAAGAGCTGATGGGATTAGAAGATCTCAAATTCTATTTGAACTGGCTTAAAGATCAACTCAGACTTCCAGTAAGTAGTAGTGGTAGAAGAGTAGAGTAAATCATAATTATAAAACATGGTTGTCGAGCCTGTGACTTTTATCGCAAAAGCGAGACATAGCAATCCTACATTCTGTCGGCGGCGTCCACAAATTTCCACTCTGTGGTTATAGTTTTTGAAATTTTAATAACTTTCTTAAACTATCCTGGATTTCTACCAAACTTGGACAGAAGCTTGTTTATGATCATAAGATAGTATCCAGAAGTAAATTTTGTAAAAAAAAAAATCCTGTTTTTCCGTATTTTACTTATAAATGGACTTAGTTTTTCTGCCAGTCAACATTACATTCACTCTGTGATTAAAGTTTTTCAAATTTTAATTACTTTCTTAAACTATCCTGGATTTGTACCAAACTTGAACAGAAGCTTGTTTACGATCAAAAGCTAATATCTAGAAGGAAATTTTGTAAAAATTTATTTCCTGTTTTTTCGTATATAACTTATAAATGGACTTAGTTTTTCTTCAGGTTAACATTACATACAGTCTGTAATTAAAGTTTTTAAAACATTTATTAGATTCATAAACCATTCTAGATTTTTACCAAACTTGGACAGAAGCTTCTTTCAATCAAAAGATAGTATATATAGGAAAATTTATAATAATTTTTTCCTTATTTTTGTTGAGCCTGTGACTAGCAGCAAAAGTAGGCGAGACACTTGGTTCCCCGGTACCCTTACAATTTTTTTTTATATCAGTCCCTTTTCTCTCTTGTCTTGTGTTATTGCTTGACATAATTCAAGGAAATTTGTCTATTATTAAAGCCTATGATGATTTCTTTTTTCCTTGGTTATATTGTGGAGATGCTGTCTAGTTGGCATTTGTCCCACTTTTAACTTACTTTTACACTAACATGGTATCAGATTTTAACAATATAATAAGATCATACTTCTCATTTACCTAAAATTATAATGAATCCATTGAGTTAATGAGTCTGTCACAGGCAATAGCACCTCTCAATAATTTTGTTACATGTAGTGAGAAGATCATTTTTCATCCAAAGATATCATTGTGCCATTTGACATTAAACCCTGGATTTCTTATAAAGTAAGCCACATCTCTAACATTTGGTTTGATTTTGTTCTAAAATTGACTCTAAAGACTGTTTATTGCTCCTTTTTGTGACATAAGGCATAGTACACCACTGCCCCATAAGCTAATTAAGATCTGATTTGGTTTACAAGTTTTCTAAAACACATATATATCTATAGAAGGGAGTAGGAGGAGGTGTCATCCTGAATTCCCAGAAAAATAAATCATTATTTCCTGGATCCTGAAATATTAAGTCCCGATAACTGTAAATCCTGAATTCCAGTAAAAATAAAGGCCCAATCCCGACATCTCGTCTTTCTGCCCCTCTTTATACATCCTTTTCTATAAAATTTGTGTGCTTGTGGTAACCTAATGAAGGTAAATCCAGAAAAATGCTTCAGACACCAAATTTATAAGGTGTTATTTTTATTATTTTAAAGGATTACATTGTTTTAGTATGCTTAATGCAGGACCTCTACAAATCTACTACTGTGGATTCATTAATTTTCGTGGGTATCAATTTTCATGGATTGCTGAAAACTTGCATATTCGTGGATATTTGATTTCGTGGTTTAGCAAATCTCTGTATACAAAGCCTATTAAAAATATGTTATTCGTTGAACATTTGAATTCGTGGTTGACCTGTTCCCACGAAACCCACAAAAATTGGAATCCAATGAATAATAATGAATCCACAGAAAGTGAAGGGATGCATAACTGTATATGATTAAAGTGTTGGGTTATTATACTTTGTAGGGAAATGAATACATGCAGACAGCAGCAAGATGTTTACAGATGATGTTACGTATAGATAAATATAGACAGGTCTTTGTTGACGTGGACGGCATATCAACGTAAGTTTTCATGATGTTATGTATAGATAAATACAGACAGGTCTTTTTTGACGTGGACGGCATATCAACGTAAGTTTTCATGATGTTACGTATAGATAAATATAGACAGGTCTTTGTTGACATGGACGGCATATCAACGTAAGTTTTCATGATGTTACGTATAAATAAACACAGACAGGTCTTTGTTGACGTGGACAGTATCAACGTAAGTTTTCATGATGTTACGTATAGATAAATACAGACAGGTCTTTGTTGATGTGGACGGCATATCAACGTAAGTTTTCATGATGTTACGTATAGATAAATACAGACAGGTCTTTGTTGATGTGGACGGCATATCAACATAAGTTTTCATGATGTTACGTATAGATAAAAACAGACAGGTCTTTGTTGATGTGGACGGCATATCAACGTAAGTTTTCATGATGCTACGTATAGATAAATACAGACAGGTCTTTGTTGATGTGGACTGCATATCAACGTAAGTTTTCATGATATTACGTATAGATAAATATAGACAGGTCTTTGTTGACGTGGACGGCATATCAATGTAAGTTTTCATGATGTTACGTATAGATAAATACAGACAGGTCTTTGTTGACGTGGAGGGCATATCAACGTAAGTATTCATAATATTCAAACATACATAAAGACATGAATATGTTTTTACAGATACTTCAAAAGGGGATGGAAAGTTCCCTTTTTGAGGTCTTAAATAATTGCTTACAAGTAGATGCTTATCATGCTTATGAAATAGCCCCAGAAGGACAAGGTATGATATGTTAATAAAGAAATAGTATAATTTTTCAACCCTGTTTTACCTGGCGACTATGATTTACTCAACAAATAAAATTGAATAATATTGAATTTTATGAAACATAAAAAGTAGGTTTAACCACCTTCCCCTCTAACAAGCAATCAACATGAAAGATTTGTTTTTGGGGAAACATTTTATTAATATCTTTTATTAAGCCAGAATAATATTCTAGTATATTGTCAGTGCAATAATATGTCCAGTATTAACCAGAAATTATCAACTATAAACCAATTTATTTTTGTGGATACTTATTTCAGTGTTCAGCCCTTGTTAGTTGATTTACTAGCAATTTTCAAACAATGTTGTTTGACATATTATGACTATTTATTTTAATGTTGATTTTTTAACTTTGATCAAAGTTTGACATGTTTACAACTATTTATCTTTGTGTTAATTTTCTACCCGCGAAAGTCACGAAAATTAATTACTCACAAAAGAAATCACCCGTGAGTATAAGTTTGTTTTATGTTTGTTTAACTTATATTTTCAGAATTGTGATGGTTTTGGTTGGATCTAAAGCAGGATTTCAAATACAATACCAGCTTATATTTTGTTTATGGTGTCTGACCTTCAACCCTTTCTTGGCAGAGAAAATGAATAAGTAAGTATATCCTACGGTAAATATATGATTTATGGTTAGCAAGTTTCACTTAAAAATCTTTGTCATAAATTGTTGGTTGTACAACAGCTGTTTTAAGCTGCTGTTGATGATACACATGTATCAAAAGGGGCACAGCAATACTGTTAATTGTCCACAATGTGCCATCAAGTAACATCAGCGACAATTCTTGTATTATGAAAGCTGAAATATTTGCTTCTGGATCACCTCTATACTCCAGAATTTCAAGTGAAAGTGCTTATTTTAGAGTTAACTGTAAAAAAAAAAAATGAAGAAGTGTTTCCCAAATGGTTGCCTCATATTTTGCAGGGAACTTTTACCCCCTGACATTCAGAAAAGGTAATGCATTGCAAAATAAGCTAACATTTCTAATGAAATAACAAATATTGCCTTCTGCTTCATTAAAAAAAAATATATATATCTTTTGTCACTCGCTGGATGGTTAATTTTGCTGTATGAATTTTTTCATTGGATTCTTTAATCTTATTCAATTTTTACAATGCCGTCACAAACAAAACTAAGTAAAAATTGGACATTGAATGTTTATTATTGTGTGCACAATTATCTCCCCTGAAGGTGTGGTATCCCCTGAAATAAAATAGAAGTTTTTCATGTTGTGCAATTATTAATCTTTTAAATTATAGTTCTGTGTTTTTACAGATTTCAAGTAATTCCAACATTAGCAGACATATTAAGTGAAACAGTGAAAGAGAAAGTTTCCAGGATTATTCTGGCTACTTACAGAGTAAGTCTTTAGAATTATTCTAAGACATGGAGATTAAGGTTATCATAGTATTGATTTGTACAGTAACAAAAACTAATGTTGTCAGACTATTTAATGCTCCAGACTTTGACTGTGTGTTTCTGTTGATCCTACAATAGGTCAATTTATTATACTAATAATAGTGTAAGACATAGCATTCCTACGTTTTGTTAACTAAGGCGGAATCAATATTTAGGTCAAAGTTTTTTTAGATGTCAACAACTTACTCAGTTATCTCCCTTGGATGGTATATTCTAGATAAAATGTGGGATATATATTTTTCATTGGCAAATATTTGGTACTAATTACCTCCCTTTATAAATTTTTTGTCTTTATGTTTGCAAAGGAGAAAGTGTGTTTAGGAAACCTTTTTTGCTGCTTGTGTTCCAAAATCAATGCATATTATATTTTTCACATATAACTTCCTTTACATTAATCTGTCATATATCTTTCAAATCTGAGATGGCAGCATCATAAATGCTTATTAGTCCCCTACCGACGAAGTCGAAGGGGACTTTAGGTTTGAACTCCGTCAGTCTGTCCATCCGTCAGTTTTCCACACTTTTTTCTTCATGCTTGAAGATATTGATTTGATAATTGGTATATAGTTTTATCATGTCAAGTTACTGACCAAGTTCAAATTTTGTTCCGGTCTGATGATTTCGTGCAGAATTATGGTCCTTGGAATGAAAAAATTCACTCAAATAATCAGTTTTCCACACTCTTTTTTCGTCATGCTTGAAGATATTGATTTGATAATTGGTATATAGTTTTATCATGACAAGTTACAGACCAAGTTAGAATTTTGTTTTGGTCTGATGATTTTGTGCAGAGTTATGTCCTTGGACTTAGAAAGTTATAGATCAAGTCAGCATTTTGTTCCAGTACAATTCATTTTTAGGCAGTTAAGCTGCCTTATGCTACCACCCTAGATTTGTGTTCTTCCCACTAAATGGTGTAAAAAGTGTTTTTTTTTTTTCATACTTTCAATTCTGGAATACAAAAAATATGACCAGAAAAACCTTAAATGATCGTCGAACTACCCAAAACTTTTGAAGTTGCACATAGGAAGTAGTGCTCAATAGAAATCTGTACGTAGTTTATCATCCCATGTGCTTTTGGCTAAGATGTCTAAGTCCACTCTGACCGTCTTAGAAGACAACTCGGACCGCTTGTCAGATTTACTTAGGGTTTCATAAAATGTTAGACTAACATGTCTAGCGGAGTTATCAATCTTTCATTTGTGCATTGGGGTCTATTTAGGGGTATTTTGAGGGGCCTAAATTAGGGAGTGGTTTACTATAGAATCCTATGGGATTTTATTTTTTTCAATTTTCAAATAACTATTACTTGAAAACAGTAAGTGATAGACACATATGATCTTCAGTAATGATAACAGGACAATAGAACAAATCAAATAAAATATAGGGTGAGTCCCTGGGGGTCATCCCACCCCCTTCAATTTGAAAATGTGTTTTTATCTTGTAAATGGTCGCGATCCCCACCCCTACACCATATATATACTTGTATGGGACAATAAAACAAATCAAATGAAAATAATATGGGGGAGTCCCAGGTATCACCCCCACCCCTTCTGTTTGAGAACTTGTAAATGGTCGAAATCCCCACCCCTAAACCATAAATATAACCTGATAACAAATCAAATGAAATATAGGGGGAGTCCCTGGAGGTCAACCCCATCCCCTTCTGTTAAGAACTTGTTAACAGTTGAGATCCCCACCCCTAAACCATAAATAGTCTTGTATGGTACAATAAAACAAATAAAATTAAATATAGGAGGAGTCCACAGGGGGTCAACCCCGCCCCCTCCTGTTTGAGAACTTGTTAATGGTTGAGATCCCCACCCCTAAACCATACATATTCTTGTATGGAACAATAAAACAAATCAAATTAAATGTAGGGGAGCCCCTGGGGGGTCACCCACCCCTCTTCTTTTTGAAAATTTGCAAACGGTGGAGATCCCCACCCCGAAACCATATATATTCTTGTATTGGACATTAAAACAAATCAAATGAAATAAAGGGAGAGTCCCCAGGGGATCAACCCCCACCTTTTGAGAACTTGAAAACGGTTGAGATCCCCACCCCTAAACCATATATATTCCTGTTTGTCAACTCAAGAATGTTTGAATGACATACAGGGTCAATCTCCTAGGCATCACATATGCATATCACTTTACTTGACCAAACCAATTTGCACTGGACTCAGCCAAATGTCAGGCAACCATGGGAATGACGAATTATAGGAGCTTTGTTTGGGAGACTTCATACAGTATCCTGTTACAATTATTTCTTATTTATTATAGATGCAAGAAATAAGTCTAGGTTGAATTTACTTTTATTATTTTTTTAGTTATTTCTGGGCCTATAAAAATTTTCATTTAAGGTTCATTTTAAAGGAAACATATTTAAAATAGATTAGAAATAAATTTTGAAAATGGTAGGATTGGATAGCGGAAACATCAAGGTACAAACATTTTTTTAACTTGAAATAGCTGAGATAAATAATTAAACCAATTCTTCCACAATATTCATCTTAGCTTAAGCTTCTGCCACGTTTGCCTTGGGTTTTTTTAATTAACTGCCTATATTTGATTTATCTGGTAGGGGACTATGTATTGCCATGCAATACTCTCAGAATGCTTGTTTAAGTGAATAGTGTCTATGAATTTCTAATTACTGATGGCAAAATATAGACTTTGCATTGCTTAATATGGGAATTTTTCAATTTAAAATCCTTGTCTTTTTGCTTTGTGTTAATTGAAATGAAGTGAAACTTGACAGAATTAATCTGTTTTGTGCAGATGGGATTTTTGTAATGTAAATGGAAATGGAAAGAAATCTGGGAAATATATATTTTGGTGTCAAAAAATAACTTTAACATTATCAGGCTGTTTACATTTGTCATTTCCGGCCCTTTAATAGCTTCCTACCAACCTATACTTGTTAACTTCTATGTCATTTGGTCTCAGGTGGAGAGTTGTCTCATTGGCAATCATACCACATCTTCTTATTTTAATATTGAATTTGATTTTAGAATTTACTAGAGAAGCCAGAAGAAAAAGAGGTTGTGACAGACCATGCCCTATCCATGGTCCAATGTAAAGTTATAAAACAATTAGAATTACTGGATTCAAGAAAGTTTGATGATCAAGACATTGTGGATGATATAGAATTCCTCTCAGAAAAACTACAGTCATCTATTCAGGATCTGAGGTAAGGGACACAACTCCTGGGAAAACAGGATTTAGCCTGGCATCCCGGCCCGATCTAGCTGCGCGTCGCAAGGGCCAGGTGGGGAACAAATACTACGTGATCGATTCAGTGCCAGTTGACTCTGAATCTAAAGTGAGGCTGAATAATTATTTGCATAAATTTTTATGTTTGATGTAAACCAGCGATTTCAAACCAATGATTAAGAAACATTGCTTCTGATTCAATAAATTTTGCTCTCAGATTGACGAGTCCCCATTGTCAGTAATATAATAAAATAAATATATATTAAACAGTATAAATAAAAACTAGTATGTGTAATCAAAAGAAACTTTGAAAAATGTTGTACATTTAATATATATTTTATCAGGAAGGATTATATGGGGTAAGAGTCAACGAAACAACTCTTTATAATAAAAAAAATCGAACTTAATAAATATTGTAATTGTCTAATGTAATTATAATTTAAAATATATACGATGGTGTATCTTCGCACATGTACACATCATTTGATATGTAAACTCCCCCCCCCCCCCCCCCCCCCCCAAAAAAAATAACTGCAATTTTTGTTGGCCTTTACTTTTTATGGTTTTTTCCATATATATTTTGCCCTTTGAGATACATGTGTACATGTAAATTAGGTCGTAAAAGTGAAATCCAATTCACACCTTGGTCATGTGAAATCTTAAACTTTTAACTTTCTCACCAGTTGATTGCTGATAAGAATTAACCCTTTTCTGCTTACTAATTATCACCATACTAATAATTAGATATGCGAACACTGTACATCAATTCATAAAGAAAAATAAATACAGTCTAACTTTTACTAATTGATGTTAAACAAAAATTGATTGGATACAGATGTAAAACAAACATTGCGGGACAAAATTAGTATTAACCAATCATTGACAGGCAGGACATTGATACACGCCTGGCTATACTGACAAGATTAGCCAGGACCCCAGGCTAAACAGGATTCTCTCAGAAAAGCTAGTCATCTATTGACAATCTGAGGTAAGGGAAATAACTCCTGCTAAAACAGTATTTGTCAATGTGTTTCTCTTAGAAATACAACATTCATCTATTTAAGATCTTACGTAAAGGGAACAGCTCCGGTGCAAACTAGATTTGTCACTGTATTTATCAAATACAGTAAATTCAGAAATTAATGCATGCACTTATTGTGAATCCTAAACCTCTGGCAACAATACTTAATATAATTAATGCAATTTTAAAATTTTTTAAAAAATTTATGAAGGAAAATTGTTACTTTAAATATGAATGAAAGTTTTTATTATTGTGAACAAGATACTGTCGCATTTTTGCGCATTTAAAAAAAAAAAAAACATTGCAATAATTTCTGAACTTACAGTAATGTAAACCAACTTGTTTCTCTAATACTTTTCGCTGGTTTAGCCCTTTCAAATTGACTACAAAGCAGGTTATTTTCCTGGCATACCTTTTATGAGGGAAGATGTAAGTTTGCAATATTCATGATATATTTCCACTTGCTTAAGCTGGTAAAACTAATTCTCTTACGAAAAGTAGTTGGCTTTTCATTAAAATCTATAGTTGGGCCAGAATAAACTTTATCAAAATGATAAATTGAATATAGTTGCAGTAATTATTCACCTTGAAACTCTTGTAAAAGCTAGTCATGATGTTATTTATTTATACAACGTGCAGCAGTATGGTAATTTGCTTATGCTTTTCAAAGTAGGACATTAAATAAACAGTAGAATAATGTTGTGAAGTGTAAAAACATTTCAAACAGAACAGAAAATGAATAATTATTAAGATAAGAATATGATTAATGATTGTCAATGAGGTAACTATCCGTCAGAGACCAAATGCTGTGCACGTAAGCTACTATAAGTCACTGTACAATGGTTAACAATAAGTCCAACCCATACCGTATAGTCAGCGATCCACATCCTTTCCTTCTAAAAAAAGAGAAGTCAGGTAAATTATTGGTTATAAATTCATATAACAAATTTGTTCTATTAGACAATCTAATAAACTATTTACCTTCCTAATATTCCAGTTCCTTTGATGAATACACAACTGAGGTGAAGTCTGGTAGATTAGAATGGAGCCCTGTACATAAATCTGATAGATTCTGGAGAGAAAACTGTATCAGACTGAACGAGAAAAATTATGAATTATTAAAGTGAGTATTAATTGTACACTTTTTGATGGGAATAAATAGGAGATGAGGGGGTAACATCAATGAACAGCACCCCAACAACACAAATAATCAACACTTCTTGACGCTGTTCCATTAATCAGTCTTTTCTGGGTTTTTTTTTTCATTGTAATAAAACTGTAACTTTCTGACTTCATTTTGCATGATATATTATTCTGGTATTTCTTTCATAACCATGTGACCATAAATTTTTCGAGGCAAAACACATAAAATGTTTGTGATAATATATAAATAACACATAGCAGAGAGGGTGATAGAGCAGATTGTTGCCCTGAGAAAACATTGTCAACTGATGTGAAGCCAAGGTTGACAATGTCTTTTCGAGGGGTAACAATCTGCTCTATCACCCTCTCAGATATGTTGTTATTTAATTTATTATACTGAATGTTCTGTTATTACTGTCTATTAAATTTCAAATTCAAAGTAATAAACTATGTCGTCTTGTACATAACAATCATCCATATTTATTAAAGTGCACACTTGTGCAAGCGTCTCCGTGAAGGGTAATAGAGTATTTGCCATGGGATAGAGTAAATTGTCTCCCTCGTATTAACCAATCAAAATCTGGCATTTTGACATGAGGTATAATAATCACATTTGATTACTGTGTAGAGTTTAAATTTTAAGATTTTTATTGCCAAACCAAACCTGTTGGCAAGGTTTTATCTAAGTGTTTTTATACGACCGCAAAAAAATTTTGTGGTCGTATATTGGTATGACGTTGGCGTCGTCGTCGTCGTCGTCCGGCGTCGTCGTCCGAATACACATTGGTTTTCGCACTCTAACTTTAGTTTAAGTGAATGGATCTTTTTGAAATTTGACCATAAGGTTAAATACCACAAAAGCAAGGTTGGGATTGATTTTGGGGGTTATGGTACCAACAGTTAAGGAATTAGGGGCCAAAAATAAGCATTTTCTTGTTTCCAGACAATAACTGTGGAACGGTGTATGGATCTCTCTGAAATTATACTACAAGTTTCCATACCACAAAGGGATGGTTAGGATTTGCTTTGGGGGGTTATGGCTCAAACCGTTTAGGAATTAGGGGCAAAAAAGGGGGAAAAACAAGGTTGTCCTGGTTAATGGACAAATACTTTAGTACAAAACATAATTTAAAGCAGTGTAAGGGAGATAAATCAAATACATCATTGAAATTATCTCCCTTACACTGCTTTTAAATTATGTATAAAGTAATGGTTAATGAACAATAAAGATAATTTAAAACAGTGTAAGGGAGGTAATCCAAATACAACGTTTTGGTTACTTCCCTTACACTGCTTTTAAATTATGTTTAAAGAAATGCATATTTATAAAGGAAGACCAGTAAAAATATCTGCAAATGTTGCATCTTTTTTTTTACAAAAAAATCCATATGAAAGATTTGACACTATATTTTTAATTCTATTATAAAATAGATTAAGTTAGCACTATGGTAAATTCAAATGGGTAATTATGGTTGCCAACTCCATTGGAAATTTGAATTGAGATTTTGACCATATCTTGAGGGAAAGAATTTTTTTGGGGAAAAAAGGGGGGGGGGGATAAAAAGAAATTGTGGGGGTCAATTTTTTCTCATTTCAGATTTCAGAAATTAAAAAGAATTATTCTTCAAATATTATTTTTTTTTCAAATTTCAAATATTGAAAAATTTCAAGAAGTAATCTTTAATTGCACAGTATGGCGCATTAGATTTGTAAAATCTTTGATCACATTTATTTATTTGTTATGCCGAATCTAACAGTGTATTTAGATTTTTAATTTTGGGTCCAGTTTTCAAATTGGTCTACATTAAGGTCCAAAGGGTCCAAAATTAAACTTTGTTTGATTTTAGCAAAAATTGAATATATGAGGTTCTTTGATATGCTGAATCTAAACATGTATTTAGATTTTTGATTTTTGGCCCAGTTTTCAAGTTGGTCCAAATTGGGGTCCAAAATTAAACTTTGTTTGATTTCAACAAAAATTGAATATATGGGGTTCTTTGATATGCTGAATCTAACCATGTATTTAGATTTTTTATTTGTGGACCCCGTTATCAAATTGGTTCATATTGAGGTCAAAAGGGTCCAAAATTAAACTTTGTTTGATTTCATCTAAAATTGAATTATTAGGGTTCTTTGATATTCCAAATCTAACCATGTATTTAGATTTTTAATTTTGGGTCCTGTTTTTTAAATTGGTCTACATTGAGGTCCAAAGGGTCCAAAATTAAACTTAGTTTGATTTTAACAAAAATTGAATTCTTGGGGTTCTTTGATATGCTGAATCTAAACATGTATTTAGATTTTTGATTATGGGCCCAGTTTTCAAGTTGGTCTAAATTGGGGTCCAAAATTAAACTTTGTTTGATTTCATCAAAAATTGAATTATTGGGGTTCTTTGATATGCCAAATCTAACCGTGTTTTTAGATTTTTAATTATGGGCCCAGTTTTCAAGTTGGTCCAAGTTGGGGTCCAAAATTAAACATTTTTTGATTTCAACAAAAATTGAATATATGGGGTTCTTTGATATGCTGAATCTAACCATGAATTTAGATTTTTTATTTGTGGGCCCCGCTATCAAATTGGTTCATATTGAGGTCAAAAGGGTCCAAAATTAAACTTTGTTTGATTTCATCAAAAATTGAATTATTGGGGTTCTTTGATATTCCAAATCTAACCGTGTATTTAGATTTTTAATTTTAAGTCCCGTTTTTTAAATTGGTCTACATTAAGGTCCAAAGGGTCCAAAATTAAACATAGTTTGATTTTAGCAAAAATTGAATTCTTGGGGTTCTTTGATATGCTGAATCTAAACATGTGTTTAGATTTTTGACTATGGGCCAAGTTTTCAAGTTTGTCCAAGTTGGGGTCCAAAATTAAACTTTGTTTGATTTTAACAAAAATTGAATATATGGGGTTCTTTGATATGCTGAATCTAACCATGTATTTTGATTTTGGACATTGGACCATAATAGGTAAATTAAAAAAAATCAAGTTCTTAGACCACATTCTTTCTGTGTCAGAAACCTATGCTGTGTCAAATATTTAATAACAATCCAAATTCAGAGCTGTATCAAGCTTGAATGTTGTGTCCATACTTGCCCCAACTGTTCAGGGTTCGACCTCTGCGGTCGTATCAAGCTGCGCCCCAGCGAAGCATTTTATTTTCTGTTGATTTATTTGTTTCCTAATGATCAAATTTATGGGAGGGGTGACATTGTACTTATTTGATTTATTTGTTTCCTAATGATCAAATTTATGGGAGGGGGTGACATTGTACTTATTTGATTTATACTTGGATGGATGGTGATTTATACTTGGATGGATGGTCAATGACTGAACATATATATGAAAATTTATCAAATTAAAAGCAAATGTTTTGTGAATGTTTAGTTTAGTTATTTCTTATGAAAAAATAACCTTATTTGGTTTTCTTAAGTTTTGCAGATTTAAAATGCTTTAATTCTTCATTTTCAGAATTTTAGTGAAGTTATTAGAAACAAGTAAAGATCCCCTGATTTTGTCAGTTGCAGCACATGATCTAGGGGAGTATGTACGACATTATCCCAGAGGGAAAAAGTAAGTTTTTTGGAATAACAGTAGGTACAGCAAATACATTTTTATAGGGCCGCAAAAAAATTTTGCGGTCGTATATTGGTATGACGTTAGCGTCATCGTTGTCGTCCGAAGACACATTGGTTTTCGCACTCTAACTTTATTTTAAGTGAATGAATCTCTATGAAATTTTACCATAAGGTTCAGTACCCCAAAAGGAAGGTTGGGATTGATTTTTGGGGTTATGGTACCAACAGTTAAGGAATTAGGGGCCAAAAAGGGGTCATAAATAAGCATTTTTTTAACTTCCAGACATAACTTGTGTGTTAGTGTATGGATCTCTCTGACATTGTACGACAAGGTTCAATATCACAAAGGGAATGCTGGGATTGATTTTGGGGGTAATTGCCTCAAAATTTTAGGAATTAGGGGCAAAAAAAGAGGCAAAAAACAAGCATTTTTCTAGTTTCATGACAATAACTTGTGTGTAAGTGTATGGATCTTTCTGAAATTGTACTACAAGGTTCCATATCACAAAGGGAAAGCTGGAATTGAGTTTGGGGGTAATTGCTCAAAACGTTTAGGAATAAGGGGCCAAAAAGGGGCCAAAATTAAGATTTTTTTTAGTTTCCAGACAATAACTTTTGTTCAAGTGTATGGATCTCTCTAAAATTGTACTGCAAGTTACCATATCACACAGGGAAGGCTGGGATTGATTTTGGGGGTAAATGCCTCAAACTTTTTGGAATTAGGGGCAAAAAAGGGGCAAAAAACAAGCATTTTTCTAGTTTCAGGACAATTACTTATGTGTAAGTGTATGGATCTTTATGAAATTGTACTACAAGGTTCCATATCACAAAGGGAAAGCTGGGTATGAGTTTGGGGGTAATTGCCAAACTAAATATTTAGGAATTTGGGGCCAAAAAACAAGCATTTTTATAGTTTCCAGACAATAACTTGTGTTCAAGTGTATGGATCTCTCTGAAATTGTACTGCAAGGTACCATAACACAAAGGGAAGGCTGGGATTGAGTTTGGGGGTGATGAATCATAAGGGGGTTCAAAAAATTTGGGGGGGGGATTATTTTTCCTTTTTTTTTCTTTAAAATTTTCCATTTTAAGGTAGATAGGGTGTCTTCCTCCATCTTGGATTTTGAAATACCAGAAAACAATAGGTCTAGATCTTAAATAAAAGGTGCAAATTTTGAGAGTAGTAGGTAATTCATGTGTAAGAATTTTCATTTCAATATAGAAAACAACATATTTTATCATATTTATGGTTGTATTTTACAAAAAAACAGAATACTTTTGTTTGATTCTATTTTTTCCAACTTTGCCACATAAGGGGAGGCAACTCAAATGTAAGGGCAGATAATTCAGATAAAGGTACTTTTACAATAGAATGTGTTAGGAATTTACCTATTTTATCATGTAGCAAGAAAATGGGTCCCGTGACCCTATTTTTTCTTTTTCTTATCTGAAAGCATACTTTTAGAGCTATCTTCTCATATTTTATCTCAAAATTCTATGGTGTAGTTTTCGTTTTATGGCAGAAAATTGGGTTTTCCATGCATAATCTATACAAAATCTGTCAATTTTGCACAACCTGTAGCGTGAAAATAAGCCCCGTGACCCATTCTTTTTATTATTTTTTTTTAAAAAGCATGATATAAACTACATTTTGGCAAGTTATTAAAAAATTCTATGGATTATAATTTAGACAACCCATCTACCTTAAATTGGTTATTTCTGATTTATATATAAAAGCAAATAATAATGATATGGTTTGAATAGGTAAATTAAATTTTTTTAAGTTCTTAGACCACATTCATTCTGTGTCAGAAACCTATGCTGTGTCAAATATTTAATCACAATCCAAATTCAGTGCTGTATCAAGCTTGAATGTTTTGTCCATACTTGCCCCAACTGTTCAGGGTTCGACCTCTGTGGTCGTATCAAGCTGCGCCCAGCAGAGCATTTTATTATAATTATTATTAGATTGTAAGTAAATATGTTTCATGCAAGCACTTATCTATAAAATAATATTGTATAGTTTCTTTGTTAAGCATTTTTATATTCACTGAACACAGAAAAGGAGGAGGTATTAATTGGCCACTGAAATTTTAAAAGTTGTAAAATTCTTCAATGCTTTCAATTTAACACACATTTGTATGTCTCGTATCTAAATGGTTAAAACAGGATCTCAAAATTAGGCTATTTGAAAGTGTTTTTTTTCCAGTTTTTAATTTAGAGCAAAAGATTAAAAGCCATAACTTTTTTTTTATATGCAAGGCAAAATTGAAAGAAATAAATACTGACATCTTCCATTTCAAATTTTAATTTTTTTTCTCTGTTTACTTTCATATGATCACAAATATCCAATATAATTATGAGTGGCTGTCCTGTTCCATATGTATAATATATGGACCAGCTAATGTTCAATAGATGAATAGGACCAATACAAGTACTAAGTTATATAAGGTACCTGGGCTCTCTGTTATAAAACTTAAAAACAAAATTTGTGATGGAAACAGCAAATCCTATTTTTTGATTGATTGATTTCTGAGTCAGAGTACGATAATTGGGCTTGAAAATTTTATGATTGCAAGACCTGATATCCTATGACATGTATTGATATTGAAACAATATATATGATTTTACAGTGTAATAGAGCAGCTAGGAGGTAAACAGTTAGTGATGCAGTACCTTTCACATGAAGATCCTAATGTTAGATTTGAGGCTTTGATAGCTGTACAGAAACTGATGGTACACAACTGGTAAGTATAATCATATACCCTTACTTACAGAGTGGATGGTATTTTGACATCACCTTGTCCGTCTGTTCTGTCCTCTGTAACTTTTGTTATATATTACATAGCTTCTGTATTAAGGAATAATTTGAGATTAGGTCTAAAACTTTAGTTGTACCATGTATGCAGTGATTTGTAGATCTGCATGGCAGTCACTTTCTGTTTGACAACACTTTGAATTTTATTTTACCCACTGTGTGTGTTATTAAATTGTCAGGTTCTAAAAAATGAGTGGGGTACTTTGCCATGTTTGCAGAATGGCATAAAAGACATAACAAAATACTGTCATCTCAAAGGTAAAAGGGGAAAGTATAAATACAGATAAAACTTAACATTCAACTATATCAATCATCAGAACAACTGGAAAACTACTGTCAAATTTCTTACTTGATACAAGGGGAGACAAGTGTGTAATTTCTTGTTTTTCCTTGTTTTTGATGTATTGTAGTATCCATCAGATTCCAATCCTTAGAAGCAGTTTTAGAACCTATGGCAAGCAACTTGTTATTCGTTTTATTTATTCTGTCCCATATTCATTTTATTCTTTCTGTCCCATATTCATTTTATTCTTTCTGTCCCATATTCATTTTATTCTTTCTGTCCCATATTCATATATTTATTCTGTCCCATATTCATTTTATTCATTCTGTCCCATATTCATTTTATTCATTCTGTCCCATATTCATTTTATTCATTCTGTCCCATATTCATATATTCATTCTGTCCCATATTCATTTTATTCTTTCTGTCCCATATTAATTTTATTCATTCTGTCCCATATTCATTTTATTCATTCTGTCCCATATTCATATATTCATTCTGTCCCATATTCATTTTATTCTTTCTGTCCCATATTCATTTTATTCATTCTGTCCCATATTCATATATTCATTCTGTCCCATATTCATTTTATTCATTCTGTCCCATATTCATTATAGAATAACTAATCGAAGAATTCAAATAGAGAAAAATATTCAACAAGTGACCGAACAACACATAAATTCATGATTGAGCGTAGCGCATGAGTTAATTATCAGTGTTGTTCGGTCACGAGTTGAATATTTTTCGATATTTAAATTCTTTGATTAGTTATTCTTTTTATTACATTGGAAAATGGCTTTTTTGTGAAATTAAAGTAGAAAATGTAAGGAACTATATCGTTTTCTACACATTCACAATTTGTTTTGATCCGACGTTATCGACGTCTTGACAACGCCTATTGTTGTATGACGTCAGAGGAGTGAAATAACCATGTTTATTTCACATATGAAATTATCGGTTTTTATTTCACTGGGAAATCAATGTAATTCATTGCAACCAATGTAATAATTTTATTTATTCTGTCCCATATTCATTTTAGTCATTTTGTCCCATATTCATTTTATTCTTTCTGTCCCATATTCATTTTATTCTTTCTGTCCCATATTCATTTTATTCTTTCTGTCCCATACACCCTTAAGCTGGATTGAAAGCTTTAATAGCATACAACTTGTATAATGATTGATGTGATGTTTCACACTTTTTTTTTAAATAGAAATAAATTTGCCGGTGCCCAATATTGAAACTTACATCAGGAAAAGGATACTGTACATACATTCTGGAAATATAAAAAGTCTCCATTCATAAGTGCCAAATAAGTTGCTGAAAAATTAACAATAATCAAATCCCATTTTCGAAAAACAATGTAAAAGAAGCTTTCTTTATTTTTGAATGTTGCATGTCTTGTGTTTTGACAATTTTGTCCTCCATAAATTAAAATCAATAGACAAATATTCAATGACCAACTATAACTATGCGGATTAACAATACACAGATATATCAGTAGATTTACTTGAATCATCAGTATCAACATATCAAAATGATTGTTTTCAATATTTTTTCAGGGAATATCTCGGCAGACAGTTAGAAGCTAGTGATAAACCTAAAGACTCCACACAGCTTGTGTCAGCAAAAGCCTAGTTAATACATTCCATTATAGATTGTAAAACAATTCAACAGATCTTAATGTGACGTTAATGTCAGAGAATATATGACATATATATAGAGGATTATTGTGATATTATGAAAAATATGTTGACAAACTACATTCCTCTCACAGCAAAATGTGAGGAGTCTTTTTATTCAAACTTATATGTGTTTTTGTTTATAGTTATTACAAATTTGCGAAGAGTTCAAAAGTTCACGCATCCTGTATGACTGAAGAAAACTAGGATGTTTAATACTGTAAATTCAGAAATTTTGTTTGTATTTATAATTGCTATTATTTAACATTGGACACAAATGCAAGATTGATTATTGCCATTTCAGGAAATGCTGCTTACAAATAATGCTATCGAAATTTAAAATGCCAGTTTTTATTCAATATAAATTTTTGCTATAATTTCAAAATTTACAGCTTTTTTTACTGTTGGGAACACTTCCTTAAGAGCTTTACTCTTAATATGACCAGCTTTCATCCTAATTTTTGGATAAATCCTAATCCTAGCTTTACCCCCAAGTCAAACTTAATTCTAGGAAGCCTCATTATTAGCCCTCAAGTGAATTTTCCCCTAAAGTAAAACATTTTATAATTCATGAATGTTGAAAAATTGTTCATAATCAGTATTTGTTAGATATAATATATTGTTTTGTAAATGTAATTATAAAATTGCTGTTTGACCTTTCAATCCAAAACATTAGTAAGTTATATCTTCCAGTGGTGGATACAGGAGGGTTAGGGGTGATGATGGTCCTTTGATCGCCCCAAAAAAATCCAATGTTTCTCATGGTTTATAAGATTTTTGAGCATAAAATCATCAAAAAAAATTCCCCTTAGTTTGCTCTGTGATATATATTGCGTTTTCTGGAATTAAACTGCCTCTTTCAATAATCACAGACCCACCTCGGTCTTCAAATTGAAAAATGTAGATTGAAATTGCTATATTTGAACTAGAGAATTGAAAAGAGAGAATGTAAATATGTCAATTATCTCCCTTAGTTAATTTTGTAAAAGGAATTTTATTGACTAAATTCCCATGACATGGCTGGAATTCCATATGTAATTGTAAATGTTGTATTCAAGAGAGATGATAGTGATTGTATGTATGCAATAGTAAAGAGTCTAGTCAAATTGTGTTACTTGTTTTTATATCCTTCACATTAAGCACCATCAAACAGATTTTTCTTTCTTTGTGAAAAATAATGTTTCCATGTATAGTGACAAAATGACTTAAGTCTACTTCATATTTTTAAGAAATAACAGCATATTTGTGCTTTCGAATACAAATATACAATTTTTACCATGTTCATGCCCCTCGTAACTAGTAGTATGAATAAATGATAAGTTAAACCTGTCAGTCAATCTATCCCTTCTCTGTCCCTCCACATTTATGATATATGGTTTGCCTGTTGAACTTCCATTAATATTTTAAGATGCAGTTGTGCATATACTAACGATGTATATGTATATGTAGATAAGATTTTGATTTTCTTCAATTTTTCACAAAATTACCAGATGCTTAGTCAATTTTTTAGAAATTTCTCTATTAGGCAACTTGGTTTATCTGTTAAACTCCTGCTTAAGTTTACAAGGATACCAAAGAATTGCAATAATGCATCTATATTTAGTTGTGCTATATCAAGTTTTTTCCATTCAATATAACATTATGGATAGCTAAAATAGTCTAAATAATGATTGAAATAATGCACACAATTCTTTAATCTTTCCACCAGTGATTTCGGTCTCTCTAAGGTAAAAAAAAAACCTAACAGAATTAAGTAACTTTTGAACCTGATTTCTTCATATGAAAGAAACAAATACATGACAATGATGTTCCATAGATCCTACCTACCATATTTTGTATCAACTGGTACACAAATTTTCAAGAAATATTTGTAGAAACATTTCTTACAGACACAAATGCAAAACTCAGTTCACAATTACCATATTGGTTGACTGAATACAAAGCATAGGGTTAAATATAAACATGATAAAGCTAAATATCTACATATTTGGTCGACTTGATTTTAGTTGAATGCTGCTCTTGTGCACTGTAAATTGAAGGTTCCTGTCATAAACGTTAGATTCACAGGTAGTCTTGGTTAGCAAAGGCTGTATTAGGTCTCCCAACGTTCCAATGTTCTGTTCCAATACAGTCTAGTCTTTTAAAAATAGAACTGCAAGATTTGTAATATAGTTCCTCCAATATGTGTTTACAGCCGGAGACATTTTTTTCTTCCAAGAATTTTTTGTTGGTGGATTGTTGAAGATCTCGTGACCAGATGGTATTTCCTATATTGTTAGTATTTTATTTTATTTTTAGAAAACCAGCTGCTATCATTATTATTTTTTTAAGCATAATTAGGGCCCTGCCGAATGGCGGACGCCCTATAGTGATCAGTCTGTCCGTCCGTCCACGATCCATCTGTCCGTAACAAATCGTGTCCGCTCTATATCTAGAGAACCGTTATGATTTCAAAAGTTTATACTTCACATGTATATTAACCAACACCAGAGGGTGTGTCATAATGTATGTACAACTTCCTAGGTCAAGGTCAAAAACTTTGGTTTTAGTTGACAACCCCATGTCCTATGGTAAAGATCGTGTCCGCTCTATATCTTCAGAACCGTTATGATTTCAAAGTTTATACTTGATATGTATATAAACCAACACCAGAGGGTGTGTCATAAATTATGTACAACTTCCTAGATCAAAGGTCAAGGTCAAAAACTTTGGTTTCATTTGACAACCCCATGTCAAATGATAAAGATACAAATTTTTTACCACACATTATTCACAGTGGGGCCCACAGAGATGGCTCCCATCTCAATGATATCTAGTTTCTTCTATACTATGTCTATTATTATTGAACCTTCAGTTCAATAGACGTTAGCATACATCTCTAGTGCTCTCTTAAGTGTCTGACTTAGATACTAGAAAAGTTGTCTGTAGTCTTACTGATTGTGACATTTTGACTAAGTGTGAACTCACATGGCAGGTGAAGCATGTGTAACAAAAGACGCTAACCATGTCAACGCACCCAGTCTCACTCCTTTTAGAGTTCATGTGATTCCCTCAGTTTTTGTTACCTTTACCTTAGCAACAAAAACATTGTGGAAAATTTTAAACAAAAAAGTCAACAAATCATAGATTAAAGTTAAATTGAAGCAGTGCAAAATGCTTCGGCCTCAAGGACCCTTCGGCCATGGGTCCTACTAAAAAGCGCCCGGGAGCGCCCGGGGAAAAGAAAAAGCCCCCGGGGAAGAAAAAAAAGCGCCCAGGGAAAAGAAAAGGCGCCCGGGGAAAATATATAGATATTGTATTGGCATGAGACAACTTTGTGTAGATAAGTTATGCACATTGATTTTTTTTAAATTTTAGACAAGTATTTTGCAAATTCAGATAATAGACATTTGTAATAAAGCACAAAAATAAGTATGAATGTTTCAATTTTAACAATAATATATGAATACTATTTCGAAAGACAGATAATCATGAATCACAGTTTATGCTGAAGATTTATAAAATGTTAGACATCAAAAGACATGTTTTTCAAAAACGATATCAAAATGAAAAATGCAAAAACAACTTAAATTTCACAGATAAATATTCATTTTATAAAATTAAAAATGTTACACATTATTTAAGAACGATAAAAGTGACACGCACATGTATATCAGCATCAGCAAATAAAACAATTATACTATGCATGTTAAAAGTGTTTGGTATAAAACAAATAACATTGAATCACGGATAAACATTACAAATCGCATGCCGCGATTTAAACAGTTTTGGTTTTATAAAAAAAATTATAATAAATCAGCAAATAAAGCAGTACTAGTACTATACATGTACCGTAGTTAAAACAAGGGGGCAAAAAGCAGGAGTTTTGGTTTAAATTTAAAACTAAGCATTAAAACACTGATAAGCATAGCCATTAAAACAGTTTTAGTTTTATAAAAAGATATAATAAATCTATATCAGCATCTGCATATAAAACATTTACTATTGTTAAAAAAGCATTAAAAGTGAAGCACTATGCATCTTACCACCTATTCACACAAACTGTCAAATACATTACTGTTCATAACAAATATAATACAATGTACATTAAAAGTTATGTTGAAAATTTCAAGGTAGTGGTCTTGTTGCTACGAATACGCTTCTTTTAGTTTGGCTTCCTTGCGGTGGTTGGAGTTTTAGGAATCTTTAATTTTCCGTCAGATGATTCCACAAAATTGTCTCTCGGTTTGCTTAGATTCATAAACTTTCTGAAAATGGCGTCCTTTTCTTTTGCACATTTCGGCGACCATACCACTTCTGTTACTTGAAGTTTTTTAGCCCGAGGAGCCAACGCATAGTTCCCCTGGTCATGTAATGCTCGGCGTATATCTCGATATTGTAATTGAACAATTTTGTGTAGTTTGTCTATAAGGTCCGGGAGCTTAACGGCTTTCCAATTTGTCGATAGTTTTAAAATATTATTCATGGATTTGCATGAATTGTTCTTCCAGTTAATTGGGGCAATGTCTTTTTGTGTCGGTTCCCAGACATAGCTCTTCAGAGATGATGTATTACTGCTAAAATAACGTTGAAACGCGGGAACACTGTGCTCATACTTCGCTTCCAATTCCATTACCTTTAGGTTTATATTTACTTACTTACCTATATACAATTTTGAAATCTAAAATGTAAAAGTGCAACAACACTATCTACACACTTTAGATGTAGCATCGTACATATCCCCCTTTATATAAAGGACAAAACAAGCAATGATCATTTTTTTTTTATTCAGGAAAACATTTATTGTTATAAAATATTATTATTTTATTCACCCGGGCGCTTTTTTTTTCTTCCCGGGCGCTTTTTTCTTTTCTCCGGGCGCTTTTTCTTTTCCCCGGGCGCTTTTTCTTTTCCCGGGCGCTCCCGGGCGCTTTTTAGTAGGACCGTCGGCCATAGCCGTTTTGTCCATTATCGTTTCGGACATATAATCGGTCCTTACTTTGTGACATCGTTTTTTTTAGGTTATGAATATTATAATTGAGGGAGGGGATAAAGGGATACTCGCAAAAACGGGATACAAATTTATAACTGGAGGATTGGTTGCTATAACAATACAAGCTGTTTAAGTAGTCCTTGGAAGTACAAAACATATCATTAGGGAAAATCGACCTTCAGTAAAGTTATAAGATATTGGTAAGCTGCCTTCCAAAATTACTTACAAAAATAACATAGCATGTTTCCAATTATTCTGCTCAAACGTAGACCACACAAAGTACCTAAACTGTGTCTCTTTCATCGTCGGTTCCTCCGTTTTTTTTGTCGACAGGCTATACATGTATGTTTCTTTCACAGTCAATTCCTTTGAAGGGTATCGGGTCCGTTCGCACACGTTCGCTCCCTATTTTTATTCAAATACAGATTCAATTATTAGATGTATCAATCAAAATATTTATAATTTCATTAATAAAATTCGGGGATTTTATGAAGACTGTATGGACCATCAGACAAACCAGTTGACGATTTTCCGCCACAGTAGACTTTGAACTTTGATTATAATTGTGACTGTTATTTTATTTAATACATTAATTTTTAAATAAACTATTTATATTAGTGCATATTAGAAAGTATTCTGTGTTGTGTGAATGGTGTACAATGTGATGTGATGTTTAAATTTTATAAAGTAGTTACTCTAAACAGTTAAGTGTTGTTTTTTAAATGAAATATTTCATGATTTGAATGATTGTGTACGGTTACAGTGCATGAAGTAGGGAATCTGTTTATGTTTTTAGAATGTCACTTTATTTTTGAAACGATAAAAAAACCTTATTTATTGCAATACACTAACCAAAACATGATTAAACAATTATTCAACACAAAACCAGTAAAAAGGGTGCGAACGTGATTTTGGGCGAATGGACCCTCTAAAGAGTACTTGTAGAGAGGTTATACCATGGACAATCTTTTCTCCGTCGGTTCACCCGAAGAGTTTTTGTAGACAGATTATAAATGAATGATCCTTTCACCGTCGGTTCTTCTGAAGACCATTTGTTGACAAGATATACCGAAGAGTAAATCAAAATTCTATTAAGAGCTGTCAGAGACAGTACAATTGTATTATGTTTCTCTGGAGCTGCATGTTCCTGTTGCAGATATACTTGTATATTTTTGGGTAACTTTTTTCGTCGAAGGACATCTTTAACCAACATTATTTTTAATTGTCTGAAAGACACTATATACAATTACTTCTAATACAACTTTAGATTTTATCTTATAAATCATTTGAATAAATACTCAATCATTACAAAACTATGTGAAAATTGCAGTTTTGAGCCATCTTTAGGCATTTATGATTTGGTTAAATGTTCGCAAATACGCCAACTGATGTTAAAGCCTCAGATATGATATTGAATTAGTTCACGAGGTAGCATCAGCTTAGTAGTCAATGATTCGGTACTGATATGATTTATAACAAACTTTTCGTAATTCTCCGTTGATAAATTAAGAAAACATTAAGAAACGAAGATTCCTACTACCCCAGGCAAAGTTGAAATTTGATAAATTTGGCTATTTTTAGTTCTATTTTGGTCATAAAGGTCTTCATGTTTTTAAGTTTCTTACATCCTTGGCCTTCAATTGTTTGAGATTGAGCGTTCCTGATTAAAGTAGATTCAGAATAGCATTTCGAACACACGAAATTGATCAAGTGTTGTTTCTTTTTATTTATGGAACATGACCTTGATGTGAAATAAATTCAGCGGAATTTAACTCTATAAAATATTTTATCAAAATCGTCTTCACCAGCCCAGTAGTCAGCACTTCTGTGTTGACATGAATGATCATTGATATGGTCATAATTATAAATTAACTGTTAACAAAACTTTACATTTTTGAAATACTAAGGCTTTTCTACCTCGGGAATAGATTACCTTAGCTGTATTTGGCAAAACTTTCAGGAATTTTTGGTCCTCAATGCTCTTCAACTTCGTACTTCATTTGGCCTTTTTAACTTTTTTTTTTTGAGCGTCACTGATGAGTCTTTTGTAGACGAAACGTGCGTCTGGAGCAAATACAAAATTTCGATTCGGTATCTATGATGAGTTTATTTACTTCAATAGCATTATGGCACTGGAAGAAATTTCGATTTCATCGAAACATGGAAATTTGGTACAAAATCCACTACGTATATTATTCATAGTCTTTTATATTTTCAAACTCTCTCGAATTCTGTGCCCCGTCGGTGAAACAAAGTTTATCGAAATTTCCACTACCTCTTTCTTTTGTTAATTAATTAAATCTACACATTTCGGTACTATCGTGATTAATAACAAACCTTTCTATATTTGCCAGTTTGAAAATTTTGAAATTATAAAGAAACTAACATTTCAACCCCATCGGGCAAAGTTGGCCTTAGAAGGATTTGCCTTTTATTTTAGTTAATTTCTTATTATATAGCTCTTCAACTGTTTCGGTTTTATACAGCCTTGGCTTTCAAGTATTCGGCTTTGACCGTTCCTGATGAAGGTAAATCCAGAAAAGCACTTCGGACGCTTAAATTTATAACGTGTTGTTTTCATTTTTTACAGAGATTGAACCATTAGGTTATTTTACACCGTGTAAGTGTCTAGAAGGAGCATTTAATTTTAACATTTTGTTTTTCATATGTAATAATGAATACTAGAGTCATCCCGGTACAAATTTGCACGATCAGATCGTTGAAGGTTTCCCGACGAGTTATCCACTTCATTATTCTTAGAAAAAAACCGGTAATATTTTAAAAATCTTCAAGGTATAAAAACAATTATAATCGGACAAAAGGACGTACAATATCTACAACAGAATGGAAAAACAACATTACAGATAACCATATTCTTTCATCGATAGGGTCAAGTCTATTTCCGATCATTTTAAAAAGAAGTTCGCTCAGTCCACACGTACCTGTCTAAATCCAAAATCTGTCTTATCTGACTCTTCTATCAGGACTATGAGAAGAATCTTTATTTAACATAGGTAAATCTTCTTCCTTCCTTCAAAATCATCGGGATACAATAGTTCAGACAGGTCTAATATAATGAAAAGGAGAATTTAAAATACTAGTAACCCAAAAAAAGGAAATAATCTTACTCTATGTAACGTGTAGTTGAACTGTTAAATATACTTTGCAGTAACGTACGTGTCGAGAGAGAACGTCATTTTTAATTCTTGATAAACTTCCAGTTACAAGTTAAATTCATATTCGGGACGAGAACATGGTATCTGATCTAAATATAAACCCTTCTTTTTTCTTGACCTACATGCTGAGCAGGATTTCATCGTGCTAGTTCACAGAAAAACGGTTATTTTGTTTCGTAATGCACTTGCGTTTTAAACATATCATTGCGATTATCTTGATAAGTTATTACAATATTTATGATTTGACCGAAAGACATATTTTGAGTTTATATCTTTACGAGCTAATAACAAATCTACGAAAATTTTCCGTCATTTGTATCTGTTTGGTAAGATATACAAACATCCCCAACAAATAAGACATATCACAATATTTCCAGGTTATGTCTGTAGTATAACCATAAAATTCAATCTTCTTCCTTCCTACTCCTGTGCCAAATGACAGGGAAATAAAAATAAACAGGGAAAGATATAATTTTTTGCAGAGAAATTATTAATGTATGAAGTGAGATAGCATTTATATATGCTACTGAATACACAATATTTGAGTTTACTGTATTTTGAATAGAGGTTTTGAATCTAGTCCATCTGTTGGTTCACTAAACTACATTTACCAATGATATGTCATTTAGAACAAACCTTTCATTATTATTCCTTATTCATATATGTGTATCAATTCAGCAAAATAAAGTTTGGAAATAACAATTTGAAGGGATTGGTCCATTCATTATTTAACATTTAAGATTATAAAACACAGTCATCTTGTTATAGGCAAACGTGTGTCTAATCCAGTCATTTTTTATATATCATCAATGAAACTTATAGAAGGTTTTTTTTTCTTCAATTTAATACATATATACTTTTTTCACTATCGTTTTCTTTTCGATAACAAACTACATGTATAATTTTACATTTACAGTTTTCGGGAGCTTTCAAGTGAATTAGAGGCCAATGTTTTTATTTTGTCAGTGCCAGGATGTTTAATGATCATCTGATTACAAAACATCGCTTAAGACGCGTATGTTTACTAAAAATAAAATTTTACAACTACTACTGTGGTCTGGGAGAACATGTAATTGGCGTATTCAGTAATTGCGAGTACACTTAGTAAAAAAACAAAGGATATGGGGTATCCATCCATGACACAAAATCAGTACATGTACAGCAAAAAACAAACAAAAATTAAAGAACAGCGCTTTTATTGCTGTTCTTCATCTCAAAGTTACAGTGAGGCCTTCAACACGGAACAAAAAAAGTCTCACCTAATATTTTTATTTTGCATGTATACCATTTTAATGTTAGTTTTTGTTTGTTTGTTTGTTTGTTTGTTTGTTTGTTTGTTTGTTTGTTTGTTTGTTTGTTTGTTTGTTTGTTTTGTCTATTCATTTATTGGGGGAGGGATGGATCGTTCAAATTTATTGATTTTATACCATTTCCAACTGATTTATACATTATTGTTTTCTGATATTGTACTGTTACACTACTGTATCTAGTTAGAAATAGAGTTTAGAGCTTACAAACATGTTTAACCATCCAACATTCTGTATATGTCCAAAATCATGAACTTGTAATTCAGTGGTTGCCGTCTGTCATATTTCTTTTTCTTTAATTGTGTTGTCATAGAACAGGTTGCATTTTATGTGGGTCTAGATAGGGGTTCATAATTTCTGTATTCTTAAAAAATATTTTTGGCATTTTCCTTTATCTTTAAAAATAATTATTCTGCAAAATTCTCATGAAAACGTTTCACTACTAGTATCATTTTTTTAATTAAATGATTTCTCAGGTCATCTTTTATAGCTGACTATGTAGACCAGTTTTAATCATTGTTGAAGGCTGTACGGTTTTAATTGCTTACAACCATATCATTTGAAGTCTGGTGGATATTTTTTTTTTTAATAAATGAATTCATTTGCAAAAAAAATACACATGTTATAACAAAGATGATACAATGTTGATTAACGATATGACATTGAGTTTTGTAAATGCTGCATTCGGATAGTTATATAGTTTTGTAGTCAGGGTTTTATTGGATTTTTTTACAATTTATCCCGTGAACAGACATTTGTTCAAGGTAAGTGGTATTTTATTAACAATGTGTGACCTAACCGGAGGACAAACTAAATCATTCAACAACGTTGCCAGTTGTGTCATTGGCAGTCATACCACATCTTCTTATATTTATACAGACTATGAAATATTATTATAATATTTTGATTACATGATTACCAAGACCAACTGTTTGTGACCATATAATTATAAGACTACCTCTATCACGGAAGGGAAGGATGAGGGGTAAGCGGCAATAGTTTTTCGAGGTTGAGGTCCATTAAAAGTGATTTAATCAAAGTCAAATTTAAAACAATTCGTTATAGGCTGTATTAGTTGGTTAGGAATGAACTTACTTAGAAATACAAAATGTAAAAAAAATATACTTCATTGTCAATAATTTCACAGATTTATTGTAAACTATGTATATCTATCAAATTCGTATTAATTTTAAAGAATGAGCTGGTAGATTGTAGTGTGGGTTAGATCATTGTTCCAAACAAATTGTGATGTGTGCTCTTAAAAGAATCAAATTTCCACTGTAAAAATGTTTCTCATATTAACCAGGAAATCATATCTTAACTATATTAACAGCATTAACCGAATATATATGATATACGGCATAAAAGGATTTAGTATCAAGACTATTTTCACTTTACCCGTTTCCGAGAATGTTAAGTTGCAAAATACTACGTAAAAAGGATAATAGATGGAAGTTTACAGAATAGAGAATAATGAGCCAATAATTTATAAATAAGACAAATGCCCCTAGTAAATGAAGAATTGAGAAAAATAGGTTAGATAAAAATAAGATAGAGAATAATGGGGTGCATAAATACCAAACTCTGTCAAACTTGCAGCTTTTTACCATCTATAAGGCATTACAATTTGGTTCAATGTTACAAAATACGCATACTAAGTTGCTTACTCTCTGAGGCAAAGTTGACCTGAGATGGATTTGGTTATTATTTTTGTGTTCATTTTTTTGTCGTATTAATCGTCACATATTTCATTACTTATACATCCTTGGCCTTCAAATGTTTGGCTTTCAGCGTTCCTGATGAAAGTAAACCCAGATAAGCGCATCGGACGCATATATTTATAAAGTGTTCTTTTCATTTTTGTTAAAACTTTGAGACCACACACTCATACTATGATACTGTGAATTGTAGTAAAAATTGAGAGATATTTAAAATTTGTCTAGTGTGAAATTACTTCCGGGGAAACAGGCCTTACCTGTTTGAATTTTTTTCTATCAAAATGTCTTCAAAGGCAATGTATAGCATACATAACATTCCGCCTTTATTGACTTATGGAAACTTGTTGCAAAATCCTTAACGTATATCATTAGATTATATCAATATTCAATGCCATTGCGTTCCAACCACTTCCAAATTTTGAACCCGTCGTTGAACAAAAAATCAGTAGAATTGACCACAATTCTTTCTCAGCTAATTAGTTGAATCTAAACATATAAAAAGAACGATAATTAAGTTCTCTTGCATCGAAATTTATCGTGTGCATTTAATTATAACTTTTTCAGTAGGAAGCTCCCAATGTGCACGGTGAGATTGTTTGGGATTTCCCGCTGATTCATTCTTTTCCTTGTTCTTAGAATATATCTTATTATTCATACTTCGAAATTCGTATGTAAATTTGGATACAAAATATGTATGGTATAAAAACAATGATTATCAGATATTTGATCAAAAGAAAAAGCCTAACACCATCGACTACAGAACAAAAAGTTTCATACAAATTGTGATGTGTGCTCTTAAAAGAATCAAATTTTCACTGTATAAATGTTTCTCATATTAACCAGGAAATGATATCTTAACTATATTAACAGCATTAACCGAATATATATGATATACGGCATAAAAGGATTTAGTATCAAGACTATTTTCACTTTACCCGTTTCCGAGAATGTTAAGTTGCAAAATACTACGTAAAAAGGATAATAGATGGAAGTTTACAGAATAGAGAATAATGAGCCAATAATTTATAAATAAGACAAATGCCCCTAGTAAATGAAGAATTGAGAAAAATAGGTTAGACAAAAATAAGATAGAGAATAATGGGGTGCATAAATACCAAAATCTGTCAAACTTGCAGCTTTTAACCATCTATAAGGCATTACAATTTGGTTCAATGTTACAAAATACGCATACTAAGTTGCTTACTCTCTGAGGCAAAGTTGACCTGATATGGATTTGGTTATTATTTTTGTGTTCATTTTTTTGTCGTATTAATCGTCACATATTTCATTACTTATACATCCTTGGCCTTCAAATGTTTGGCTTTCAGCGTTCCTGATGAAAGTAAACCCAGATAAGCGCATCGGACGCATATGTTTATAAAGTGTTCTTTTATTTTTTGTTAAAACTTTGAGACCACACACTCATACTATGATACTGTGAATTGTAGTAAAAATTGAGAGATATTTAAAATTTGTCTAGTGTGAAATTACTTCCGGGGAAACAGGCCTTACCTGTTTGATTTTTTTTTATCAAAATGTCTTCAAAGGCAATGTATATCATACATAACATTCCGCCTTTATTGACTTATGGAAACTTGTTGCAAAATCCTTAACGTATATCATTAGATTATATCAATATTCAATGCCATTGCGTTCCAACCACTTCCAAATTTTGAACCCGTCGTTGAACAAAAAATCAGTAGAATTGACCACAATTCTTTCTCAGCTAATTAGTTGAATCTAAACATATAAAAAGAACGATAATTAAGTTCTCTTGCATCGAAAGTTTTCGTGTGCATTTAATTATAACTTTTTCAGTAGGAAGCTCCCACTGTGCACGGTGAGATTGTTTGGGATTTCCCGCTGATTCATTCTTTTCCTTGTTCTTAGAATATATCTTATCATTCATACATCGAAATTTGTATGTAAATTTGGATACAAAATCTGTATGGTATAAAAACAATGATTTTCAGATATTTGATCAAAAGAAAAAGCCTAACACCATCGACTACAGAACGAAAAGTCTAACAGAGAACTTGATAAAAATAGGAAATTCATATTTCAACAGATATTGAAAATATATTCACAATCGGAATATTTGTTGGTTAATTAGCATTAGGGGAAGAGTTCTATTAAATTGAACGAAAACTACATAATATTTAACCTCAACCCATCATCGACAGGGGCTCAATTCTCATTCAGGTCATATAAAAAGTATTCTCGTCCCACACGTATAGGTGAGTGATCAGAGTGTATTGATATAAAAGGGAGAGATCTAACCAAGATTGCGCACCTGATACGTTTTTCTGTTAGTTTTAAAAATTCTAAATTATTATACTAACTGGCATATCTTGTTACATATTGTTTTAATTATATTATAAAATAATAAATAAATAGAAAGGTCATTTATGATAGCATAGATGTATAAATCGATAGATGAAGCTCAACACTGACTTCAAAGGTTCTTTGTGCATTTTAATGGCTTTCACACTTTTTTGATAATGACATGAACCAGTTGGTCATTCAGATGTAGCATGACAACCCGACAATAGAAAACAGACATTTAAAAGCTACTTAGCAATTAAACATGTTAAAAATCAGAATGAAACAAAATTAAAATATGTATTTTAGAATGACAATGTATATTTCCCTTGTACAATTAAAAATATGAGATAATACGCTTAAGAGATCAATGGATACAACGAAAGTTCAAAGATGCTATTCAGATTTTTATACTGGTACATGTACAAATTAATGTCACGACAGAGAGATGACTCGTTACAATTTTACGAATACTTGTGTCAGAAAATTGGTTCTGAAGAGGATGTTAAAGCTAGAAGAATTACTTCTATTGTTTGTGATATTGGGAATGGACGATCAAAACAAATCAGGAGTGGAAGTAACGGCGAAGGACTGAATTTAAAAGGTAGCGAAGTTGATTTAATGATGATATATTCCAAATGTACAGTGTATGAATATTATAGCGATATTCCTGTTCAAAATAAGACAATTCCTTAAGTTATGGACCCAGAAGATACACAACCTTGCTTTACAAAACTAAGAATTGTACGTGGCCGCTCTTCGTCATACCTTGGTGAAGTAGTACCGTATAGCGGGTTATTTTCGCGGGGTGTAAATTTTCGCTTATTTTCGCGGATAGAAGAAAATCGCCAAAATAAATTCCGCCAATTTAAAAGTGCACATGCAATGGTATTGATAAAAGTTTTGATTCCGCCAAAATAATAACCGCCAAAATAATGTGTATACCTTATTCAATTAAAATCGCGAAATTTTACACCCGCGAAAATAACCCTCTGTACGGTATTACACGCTGATCTCAAAGGGGTTGTCCTTTCCAGCAAAATGTTTAAACAGATTAAACTTGACTTCTATTCTAAAATAATACCAAACATTACTAAAATACATGGTCCATGTTTGGCAGATACATTAGACCTATTTGATATAGCGTTATGCCTCAAATGTGACAAATGGATATCCCAGTCAGAGTCATGGATAAAAAGATCTCGTGAAAAGTGGCCTTCTTCTGATCTTATTTCCAAACCATTTCTTGTGGTGTTTTGTTTGTACCAATAGGCGACAAAGGGTCAATTAATGAACACATTGAATGGAGAATATCATATTCTGTAGCGGAAAAATTTCTAATATTTTCTTTCAATCATTCACAATTACTTTGTTATGTGCTGTTAAAAATTTTCCTGAAAGAAATAATCGACAATGAAAAATGTCTGAAAGGTTTGCTTTGTTCTTATTTTATAAAGACTCTCATGTTTTGGATTTTAGAAGAGTCCGATCCGTCGACCTGGAGACCAGATAATATCATTCTGTGTTTTCGAGCATGTTTACAAAGACTCTTGTATTGTGTAGACTACAACATATTGTTACATTATTTCATTCCAGAAAACAATTTGTTCTATTTACGGTTCAATTCAATTAACAGTAACAAGTTGTGTAATCTCCTTAAAATGTCGTATCAACAAGGAATACGGTGTTTATTCGCTACAGAAACACTTATGGATTATCCAAAGTATTCTGGGGAAATCAACCAACCATTTTGTCGTAATGCCAGACTAGTCAATGAAATCAACCAACCATTATGTCGTAATGCAAGACTAGTCAATGAAATCAAACAAACCATTTCTTGTGGCATTTATGCAGTTGAAGAAAATAGTTATATGCTCTTAAGCATGTTACTTAATTATTCTAGAAGTGGGATGTCTCGAGATATTTTTACATTCTTTCTGTCACGTGCACATCAGATTGCACCACAAATTTCTCAAGTTCATCAGGGGTCAAACAAACAAAAATACCTCAAATTGAAAAATATAATCAGTCATCTACTTATAGGTGTACATACAGATGCAGTAAGTGGGTGGATGATGCTGTTCTCTTTCTTTTATGAAACAAAAAATTACTTTGCGTCATTATCTATTTTGGATCATGGTTTATTGAAGTGTACAGACGAAAAAGTTCAACTTGAGCCAAGTATGTTTCAGGGTAGTCTTAAATTGAACCAGATATATGCACTGAATATGATTGCAAACGAAAAGCTTATGACGTCCTTGAAAACAAATACAATGAATATTCTTTTTTTTGCTGCCAGATCTTTAGTAATACCAACAGAGCTACAACTGGATGTGCAAAAAGAAGGTTATTGTACTCATCTTAAACCATTTGCGCATTTCCTCGGTTTTCTATGCTGCTACCATTTGAAAGACTCTGCATCATGCAATCATTTTATACGTCGGTTATTACAAGACCCTTTGAATATTATTGATTCTAAGCAGAAAACAGATTGTGTAGTTATATGCCATTTTCTGATATGTATTGGGATAGCTATGCAGATGATTGGTGAAACAAACAGAGCAAGATGGTGGTTACATCAAGCATATGTGCTCGATGAATACAACATAACAAGTGCAAATATAAGGCTGTATAAAATTAATTTACATGATTGAGACCACCTTGACCACGATTAAATATTTTGTATTGGTTGGTGTTTTTTTTTTGTGTTTCCTCAGATAAACATGAATAATTTCATTTAGAATTCAATTTGACGGAAGAACAATAAAACTTTATTAAAAACATTGTCTTCACCCAAAATCCGTCTAATCTGACTCTTCTATCAGGGAGATATCAGAAGAATCTTTATGTATCTTTAAAATGTGTAAAATGAACATTTTTCTAATTCAAACTAAATCTGTGAGATTTAAAGGGGTTCATTTCAGTCTAGTCTTTTGTATTGAAATAGAGAACTTAAAATATCCCCAAACCCCATAAATTATATAGATACCCCTACTCAATGTATCGTGTCGTTGAACTGTTAGATAGACTTTGAAGTAATGTTTTTATTTGACAACCTGCAAATAGTTATTAGATTTCGAAAGAAGTCATGTAACAGTTGATTTCACTCAAAAAATAGTTTCCTCTTTGTCTTGTTTAAAGAGAAAACATCCATTTCATCTCTTCATAAACCAATGTGTCGAGAGTGAACGTCCATTTCATCTCTTTATTAACCGACGTTTCGAGGGTAAACGTCTATTTCATCTCTTCATAAACCTACGTGTCGAGAGTGAACATCCTAATTCTTCTCTTAATAACCAACGTGTCGAGAATGAACGTCTATTTCATCTCTTCATAAAGCTGACGTGTCGAGTGAACGTCCCTATTTATCTCTTGATAAACCGACGCGCTCCTTTGTTTGATATGTAAAACTAACACTTTTAATGAAAATGATGTGCATGATTTTGTGCAAGAATTAAACTAAGCGCATGGATGTCATCAAACCTGTTTTTAATGACAATGATTGTCATATTGATGAGTTAGTTTATGTATTGTCAATGTCTAAGTTGCGGGTTTGCTAAGAGGTTTTATTCCTCGAGTATCACTGAAGAGACACATTAATTGTCGAAATGCGCACCTGGTGTATTATAATTGGTACCGTTTATGTTATTTATGCCCCAGTCACAATAGACCACGATCGCACCACTCTCGCCGCGATCTAAAATAAACTCAGATCGTGGTGTGGTCGCTGTATGAGTGGCATGAAAATGTAACTTTTTGTTGTTTTCACGATGCTACTACGTCCACATTACGCTTCTACAACGATCCCGCTACGATTATACCACGTTCTCACCACGCTTATTCTGCGACCTCACTACGATTATCACTATCTTACTACGCTCATCACGTTCTCACTACGACCATACCACGATTTATTCGATTGCAACACGATCTTACCACGCTTCCACTGCGATTATAGCACGCTCTTACCACGTTCATACCGCGATCTTACTACGCGCTCATGAATAACGTCAGCTACGTGTTCCATATAAATGCTGTTCCATTCCTTCTATTTCTCATTAATACGTAGATTTCTCGGAAACAACACAGTCATGCCACCAAAATCTACCAGAACTCGTGGGCGTGGTGGTAGGGGTAGAGGTAGAGGCAGAGGGGCCTCTGATACGAATCCTGATCCAGAAGAGATGTCGGACCGACCAATCAAACCTGAATCACAACCTATTGCTGGTCCATCAAGATCAAATGACGATGTTTTAGTGAACGATAGTAGGGATTACTAATCAGAAGTTTCCATTTGGTTCATAAACAAGGACGAACCCAACAGGACCTACGCCGTCTAAAATTTCTTCTTATTCTTCCTCCTTGCTCTCCCAATAACAATATCATGACCTGGTCGTCAAGATTTTGTATCTGCGTCAAGGATTGTAGAAGCATTTATACGTGTACATGATCTTGTGTTTCCATGGTTCAATTGAAATTGATGTTTCAAACAAAACCTGGAGATTCTATATATTTCATGTGACAATGACAATGGGCATGACTTGAACTCGAAATGGTCGTAATTTAAGCGTAGTCAAGTCGTAAGAAGAGCGTGGTGAGGACGGCATGAACGTGCTAGAATCGTGCTATGGTCTTGAACAGCGTGGTATAAACATGGTATAGTCGTAGTAGAAGCGTGGTTGGGTCGCGGTCAGAACGTGATGGTCGTAGTGAGGTCGTAGTAACGTCGCTGTGAAATCGCAGCGCAGTCTCTCCGACTAGAATCGCGCTTTCGCTACACTCTCGCTACGATGGTACAGCGACCTTTGCGATCTTACAACGACCGTACTGCGCTCTCACTACGCTTCTACTATGACCTGATTTCGCAACGACCGTACCATGATTGTTTTGAACATGTTTAAAGTTAGTCACGCTCATCACGATCATGAAGACCTCACCACGACCGTACCATGACCTTACTTCGATCTATACGATTGCACTTTGATCGTCAAAATTTGCATTTTTTTCAGAGATCGTAGTGCGATCGTGGCCTAGTGTGACTGGGGTATAATAAAATTGTTGTACATTTATTTAGACAATATGCTATAGATAATGCATATTTTTAGGGTTTTCTTGTCGAATAACACATCCAGGTGGGTCACGATTAATCAAATGAATTATATACCGTCAAAAAATATTGTTTTCTGAAAAGATTTACAGGATTTTCATCCCATTTTACCGATCGCACTTTTTTTTTTTAAACATTTTACCGCGGAAATGCAGATTGTTTTTTTTTCAACAATTTTTAACGAACTATTCAAAATAATTGTTTGGCAATACAATTTTTTCGTAAAAAATTGAGCATATCAGAACCTCACCCCTTTTTTTTATAAAGTACGTGGCTGTCATTCTATAGAAAATTAGAATACGTGGTCATTTGGTCATTTGATAGAGTCAAAGGTATATATAAATGTTAAAATTTCGGAACTGGCACTAAGTGAGCCCGAAATCGGGATGTATATGTTAAACGAAAAACGAACATCCATATTAGGTCAAAGTATGATTTGAAAAACGGTGTGAATCAGTAAAAATCCTACACACGAATGTGATAAAATTGGCATGTTTTTAAAGTGTCATGAAAAGTTTTGCATGATCAAATTCCTCCCACATAATGTCCCTTTACTGTAGCGATAAATTAATCAAACTTAACATTGAAAATTTGTTTCGAAAGTTAAAATGTGCGGGGTTTTTTTGTTGGTATTTTAGCCTACGAAACGGTGGAAAGGGTTGTTATTGCTTTAGACCTATCAAATATGGAAAATTGAAAATGTAACCCCAACTGAACACACGATAACTATCAACATGATCAAATAAGTGTGTATTTTTTAGCTCACCTGGCCCAAAGGGCCAAGTGAGCTTTTCTCATCACTTGGTGTCTGTCGTCCGTCGTCCGTCGTCCGTCGTCGTCCGTCGTCGGCGTTAACTTTTACAAAAATCTTCTCCTCTGAAACTACTAAGCCAAATTTAACCAAACTTGGCCACAATCATCATTAGGGTATCTAGTTTAAAAAATGTGTCCGATGACTCCGCTTGCCAACCAACATGGCCGACATGGCTGAAAATAGAACATAGGGGTAAAATGCAGTTTTTGGCTTATATCTCTGAAACCAAAGCATTTAGAGCAAATGAGATAAAACTGTTCATCAGGTTAAGATCTATCTGCCCTGAAATTTTCAGATGAATCAGACAACCCGTTGTTGGGTTGCTGCCCCTGAACTGGTAATTTTAAGGAAATTTTGCCGTTTTTGGTTATTATCTTGAATATTATTATAGATAGAGATAAACTGTAAACAGCAATAATGTTCAGCAAAGTAAGATCTACAAATAAGTTAACTTGACCAAAATGGTCAGTTGACCCCTAAAGGAGTTATTGCCCTTTATAGTCAATTTTTAACCATTTTTCGTAATTTTTCGTAATCTTTTACAAAAATCTTCTCCTCTGAAACTACTGAGACAAATTTAACCAAACTTGTCCACAATCATCATTAGGGTATCTAGTTTATAAAATGTGTCCGATGACCCTGCCCGCGAACCAAGATGGCCGACATGGCTAAAAAATAGTACATAGGGTTGATGTAGTATTTGGATCATATCTCTGAAACTAAAATTTTTAGAGAAAATCTGACAAGATAAAATTGTTCATTAGGTCAAGATCTATTTGCCCTGAAATTTTCAGACCAATCAGGCAACACGTTGTTGGGTTGCTGCCCTTGAATTGGTAATTTTAAGAAAATTTTGCAGCTTTTCGTTATTATCTTGAATATTATTATAGATAGAGATAAACTGTAAACAGCAATAATGTACAGCAAAGTAAGATCTACAAATAAGTCAACATGACCAAAATTGTCAATTGACCCCTTAAAGGGTAATTGCCCTTTATAGTCAATTTTTTACAATTTTCATAAATTTTGTAAATTTTTGTAAATTTTTACAAAATATTTTCCACTGTAACTACTGGGCCAAGTTCATTATAGATAGAGATAATAGTAAGGAGCAAGAATGTTCAGTAAAGTAAGATCTACAAACACATCACCATCACCAAAACACAATTTTGTCATGAATCCATCTGTGTCCTTTGTTTTATATGCACAGACCAGGGTGAGCGACACAGGCTCTTTAGAGCCTCTAGTTATACTATTCAGGGAAAATAATGACCTTACACATGTCATTATTTTTTGCCTTGAAGCAATTTTAATTAAAACTTGGTATTGTCCGGGTTGATTCTTCAAATGAAAGACCTATCATTCTGAAAGAGGTCAAAATCAGACGAACCCCGTACAACCATTCTTTATACATTTATGTACTAAATATAGTTGAATTATTTTGCTATGATAAATGATTTTTTTTAATTATTTGATAAAAAACTGATTCATAATATTTCTCCCTTACAAAAACTACAGTACAGACTATCATACGATTTGTTTATCTATTGTAGTAATTCCAAGCTATTTCATCATTATCATTTACAAAAATTGAATAAAACATACAATTATTTAATCATTAACTTCTGAGAAGTATAACATAAACATATGTATTTCATATTTTTTTCGTTTATTGTTTTGTACATTTAATAGGTTGTTAGTTTTTCTCGTTTTAAATGTTTTACATTTGTCATGTCGGGACCTTTTATAGCTTGATATACGGTATGTGTTTTGCTTATTGTTGATAGCCGAATGATAATCTGTAGTTGCTAACATCTACGTCATTTGGTATCGGATGGAAAGTTGTCACATTAGCAGTCATACCGCATCTTTTTTTCTATATGATACTAGTACTCATTTTGGTTTGAACGACACGTGTTTCTTAAGGATGTAGTCATTTCAGGTTTTTGAATTTTTGTCAGATGTTCGGACTCCTTGGGTTTTTTCCTATGATACAGGGTAAAATATTGTGCCCCATATAACCCTTTTGTCTTTTCAATAGCTCCTAAATGGTAATTACCAACATTTACGTAGATTCTAGATTTTTTTTCTTACGATTTGAGACCCAAAAATGCCAATGCTAAATATAAGGTTAAAGTCCGAGTCAACCTTTTCCCGCCATTTTTTTTAGTAATGTAGTATCAATTTTGAATTCTAGATTTTTTTAACTTTACCTGTCTACATCCTTAAATAACTAGCACAAGATACAAAAGTTCAGGATGTCAAAAAACATTTAAAGCACACGAAACCAAAATGAATGTAAACTGAATAGACAAAATATAAATTGCATTGTAATTTCTTATGTTCATTGTGTACGGTTACATGTCTTTCTGTTTACTAGCATGTTAAAATCTGGTGCAGCGAGTCTTGAACCCAGCTGGGTTTATATTCATATTATTGAATATCATCTCTTCCTGAAAATGCATGTAATTTGCCACTGGACGTTAGGCAACTATTATATCACATTCATAGCCTTTTTAATATTTAATTTCTCACTGTCGGGCATACGCATTTATTGATTGATTGATTTATGTTTAACGTCACTTTCAACACTATTGTGCTATTTCGTTGCGGTCATTTTTTTTTTGGTGGATGAAGCCGGAGTGCCGGTAGAGAACCACCGACCTTCGGTAGGAAAACTGACAATCCTAGTCAATTAAGATTGGAATCGAGCGGTGCTTCCATGTAAGGCATTCGAACTCACAATCTCAGTGTTGACACGCTTGTGGTACAGTAGTTCGACTACGTAGAACACTAGGCCACTCACTGGTGAGCATACGCATTTCTTGAAAGACTTTTCATCTTATTAAAAAAAGTAGAAATGTGAGCTAATGTTCACTACTGATGCTCCGCCTTCAGTATTAGTTTAAGAGGAAGTGGAAGAGAAATTATTCTGCAAAACCATTAAAAGGTAAAGCATGTTCACATGAAGCCTGATAACAAATTTCAGGAAGGTCTTATTTGTAGTTCTCTAGAAAAATGTGTCGAAAAATTTCATTAATGACTTAGGCTCTTGAATGTTATTTTTACAAGAATCGCAATGTATCGAGGCAGTGATTTAGTACATAAATGTATAAAGAATGGTTGTACGGGGTTCATGTCTGTCTAAAACGGTTTGTCTGAATTTGACCTCATTTTCATGGTTCATTAATAAATATTCATGATGATGTAATTTTCTAAGTTAATGTAAGCAATACGTAAGCTATGTATTGTTTATTGAACAATTACAAGGAATAAGATGTCTGTCCGACAATAATCATTTGATCTAAACCTCATTTTCATTGCACAATGATTAACGTTAAGTGTACGTCAATAATATTTGTGTTATTTCCATCCGTCTATGTTCGTCTCAACTTTGACCTCAAGTCCAGGATAATTTTTCAATGTACAGTTTCTCAGTTGCCTTTAGTAAAACCTTGATCTCGGGGACTTAAAACAACCAGCTATTATCAATGAATCATATTGGAAATTTTAGATTGTCTTCACTTGTTAAATATCTTATATTTAGAACTATCTTTTTACACGTACGCTTACATGGGGATCTTATTTCGTAATTTTCTTGTGTTTTAAACATGCCATTGAGAACATCTGGCTCAAGATAATTTATTTCAACATTTATAATTAGGATATATTTAGGTTTATATCTTTACGAGAATACAATAAATCACGAAAATCTTCCGTAATTTGTTTCTGAATTGTAAAAAAAGTAAATGTCCCAAACAAATAAAATATATAAAATATTTCCTGGTTATGTAGGAAGTTTTACTACTGCATTCAATATTCTCCCTTTTTCCTTATATGTTAAATTTCTATTAAATAAATAGGGAAAGCTATAATTTATTGATTTGCGGTTTCTGTAGAGTAATTAATCATGGCTGAGACATCCTAGACAAAGTGATGTATTCATTTTTCCATAAATTTGATGCTTATAGACGGTTGAATTCTTCTCTATTTCTTTATTTGAAATACTAAGATTTTTGTTACTAGCTTGTTAACTGAAAAATCAACGGTTAATCGCAATTCATCTCCGTCAGTTACTTTCTGGTTGAGTTTTAAAGTCCTTCATTTTGGTCCGATAAAAAGATAAATTTATCAATGAAATATCATAAAGAACAAAACGTTTTTATTTGTCCTTATTCATAGGTGTTTTTCAATTCGGCAAAATAACACAAAGATCTTTACCAAGTCAATGTATAGAAATTTTAGCTTATAAACTCAGTCCTAAAATTTATACACGTTTTCTTTTTACATTTGATATATAATGAAAGGAAATTAAAAGAAATGTTTAAATACAAAATGGATAACGAAGAGAGATGATCCAAATTTAGGCGAGACAATAATTAACACCTTTATTACAAGACTATTCTGGTCCATTCTAACACAAAGATGAGGAAAATGTTCTGTCTGTTTTTGAGTTAATGACACCAAAACATAACCATTAGTTAAACAAACTAATGACTAGTTAAATACGCTGCTTACCAGTAATATTTGTTACGTACTTCTCGCTAAAGTACTTATATCTCTTGGACACTTCTTTTGTTCCAAGGCTTTGACTAATTCCTTTTATTATGGATTCAACGAATCCAAATGATATTGATGGAACGTCTTGTTTATCGGCCATGTTGCTAGGAATACGACCTTAACACCGTTCTAATAATTATATGCTTATGCATGAAATCTCATTAAGAATGGCGTATTTAGTGATGTTGACTTATATTGATGTTGATACAAAAAGAAATGATAAAAAATCTGAGCTGTCGTTTATCCAGTCATTCTGGCTTGTTATTGGTAAAAGATATTGTAATTATCATGAACCAGTGAAAGGATAAGGTCAAATTAATATAGTAAGAGCTATATAATACAGTTTCCTATCTGATGACCACTTACCTCAGCCACTTACTTGAACACTGGAATCCTTCCTACTTTTATAAACCACATGTGATAATGATTTTTAGTCTCATCTTAACACAGTGTTATTTTACAGTGTAAGGTATTATTTTTGGGACAAATTATATCAAAATTATACAAAAGATTACAAGATCAAACTCAAGCTATTTTATGTTTAATTGTATGTTTAGAGGCCCTTTGGTACAGTTTGACGGTTTCAGACATACTCCCTTTTACAAATGGACCAAATCACTTCTTTTCCATAATATGTATGACTTTTTTTCTATTTTATGAATAAAAATAAATAAATTTGAAAGATGTATGAAAAACATTGCAAGAAATATACTATCCACACTACTGACTGACTATATTTAGTAGACAACGAAAATCAAAAGATTATAACTGTACTTTTTTTTAAATATAAAAAAAAATCGCCTGTTTCATTGATTATTTATGGTTGAAAGTTATTGAGATCAAGATTTTATTACGTGTATCTCAGAAACTCAAAAAATTGTCCATTGATCCATGAAATTTAGTTAAAGGTCAGATAAGAACTCGCAGATGGACACGTACACATTACAGTCATTCTTTACATACAAATTAGAGTACCCGAATGTGCTGTAACCACAAAATTCTAACGTTGGTCAATGTACAATCAACATAAAGTTAAGATGAAATGAATCGTATTAGACAGACCATTAATCCGAGATCATGGATTACAACACCGAGATCACGGATTGGGAATCTGATATCACGGATTAGAAACCGAGATCACGGATAGGGTAATCTGAGATCACGGATAAGTAATCTGATATCACGGTTTGGGAAAACATGATCACGGATATCACGCATTATTTATCCGATATCACAGATTAGTTATCCGATATCACGGATTGGGAATTCGAGATCACGGGATTGGAAACCGAGAAATCGGATTAGTAATCAGAGATCACGGATTACTTTTATTTTTCATGTGCCCCTTTATGGCTTCTGCAAAATCTGGAGTAATGCTATGTGTTTACATGTATCCTTTAAAAAGCTTGTTATCTTGAAACAAAGGAACGAAAATCCTTTAACACACTTGGCTTTCAATTGTTTGACTTCGAGCGTTCCCGAGGAGAGAAAATCGAGACAAACGCCACGGACTAATACATTTAAAAAGTGTTATTTTCAATTTTGTTAAAACTTTTTAAGAACACTTATTCATCGTTGGTACTGTGAATTGCTGTAGAAATAGAAGTCTTAGAAAATGATTCTGGTAGAATAAGTAAGGGGAAATAACTTTTTGAAATACTTTATCAAATCGCTTCAAAAGCACTGTATAGCACTGACTTACAAGTTTAGCATTTATAGACTTATTTTAAATTGTTGCAAAATTTTCAAAGTATATCATTCAGACTATTACAATATTCAAATTCCATTGCGTATCATCCACTTCCGGATTTTTGACCTCATCGGTGACACAAATTCAGTAGAATTGCTCACACCTCTTTTCCCAGTTAGACTGATAACTGAATAAAAACAATTTAAAAATCTGACCGCCACGAAATAGCACAATGGTGCTGAAAGTGGCGTCAAACAACAATCAATCAATCTAAAAAAGCATTGAAGGAGTGTTACTAGTTATCGTGAACATTCTTTTTTTTTCAAGTAGTAGGCTCCCACTGTGCAACGGTGAGATCTTTTGAGGTTTTTCCGACGATTTTTCCTCTTCCCTTATTTTTTAGGAAAAACCAGTAATATTTTCATACTAAAAAAAATTGTAAGTAAATTTGGAACAAAATATTCAATGATATAAAAACAATTATAACTGGACATATGACTTAATAAATGCCTGATACTTTTTACGACAGAACGGAACAGATAACTTAAAAAATAAAGAAATTCTTATTTAACGTAACCTGTATTGAATATATACGCTCACTTTTGCATATTAATTGTTAATTATGGACCTCTGTGGAGTAGTGTTCTTTTTAATTAGTTTAATTAGTAATAGTACGGAAGCACATGTATTTGTTTTGGTAAAACACGTGTGTTTGTTTACATCAACACGTGTTTTAGTTTTAGAATACCTGTAATGTTTACCTTGGTTTTCCATTGGATGAAATAATCAAATTTAAAAGTAAATTTGGATTTTATGAGATAAATCCTTACCATCATAAATTCTGAGTTGACCCCAACTGCGTCATTATGTCAGATGGAATATCCCCGACTAAAAATAAACGTAATATCACTGGTCCGGACATATACCCCTGTGTACCCATATTCTCCCATTCAATTTCCTCAAGACAGAAACGTAAGGACAGGGGATAAAGGGGAGGCGGCTGGGACCTATAATTTATGATGGTAAGTATTTATCTAATAAAATCCAAATTTTCCATAAAATTTGATCATTTTATAGCTATAAATACGTTACCATCATAAATACTGAGTAACATAATCTAACGTAAAGCTTAATCCCCTGTAACAGAAGAAACAGGAGGAAAGTTCAATCTTTGTGTTTAAACTATAGGTCCAAGAGAGTATAAACTCTCGGCAAAAGTAGCCATAGATTGGAGGAAATGAAAGATAAAAGAGTTCTCATTTCTCCATAAACCTGCAGACAGTACCTCTTCCAAAGATGCACAGTTAAACAGAGCCCAGGATGTAGAGAAACCCCTAACATCATGAGCGTTAACATTAAAACTATCCAAAAGTTCTGCCTTAGAAGAACCATAAGCTAAAGATATGCATTTGCATATCCAAGTAGAAATAGTTTTATCAGAAAGATCTGAGATTCCTTTTTAAATAGGAATAAAGAGTCTTGAGTTAGAAACAGAACGTAAACTCTTCGTTCTATCCAGATAAATAGAAAGGATTCTCACTAGACATAAAAGTACAGAAATAGAATTGCTAGGGAGTGCAGGAATCACGACTGGTACTGCACCCTTATCTGGAATCTGATTCTTTGCCAAAAAAGCAGGATCAGTTAAAAGAGTTACAGAAGATTTATTCCTGTTAAATCGAAGGAAAGCTTCAGAAATAGAGAAGGCATGGATTTCACTCCTTCTCTGTCCAGAAACCAAAGCTAAAAGAAAACAGTATTTGTAGGAAAGAAACCTTAAATCTATTTTTTCTGCTGGTTCAAAAGGAGAAAGTTTTAAAAAAGATAAAACTAGTCCAAGGTCCAACTTAGGAACTAAAGTTTTTTGTCTTGGTCTTTCAAGACTAAAACTACGAACCAAAAGAGAAATATGCTCATTGTTTCCAAAATCTGGACCACCAGAAATATGAATAGTTCTTGAAATAGCTGATATATATCCCTTAATAGTAGAGGGACATAATCCTTTGGATTCAAAAAGAAAAACTAGAAAGTCTGCTAATTGTTGTACAGTGACTTGGAAAGGATCGATTTCCCGCTCACTACAACAATCTGATAAGATTGACCATTTTGCATCATAGACAAGGCTAGTGGAGTCTCTGACAGACTTTGTGAGATGCTTGGTTGCTCCTTCAGTAAAACCTCTCTTTCTGAGGCTAACCCTGAGAGAAGTCAGGCGTGTAGATCAAGTTACTCTGGATTTTGATAAAGAACCTTGCCCTTGATTTGAGACAGAAGGTCTGGTCTCAGAGGAAGAACTAAAGGACAAGCACATGATAGGCGCAGAAGGTCTGGAAACCAAGACTGTTTGTGCCATGCTGGAGCAATAACTATGATCTTGCAATTCTCCCCTGCTATTTTCTGAAGTACTGGGGAGAGAAACCTGAAAGGAGGGAAGGCGTACTCGAACATTCCTTTCCAAGATAGGCTCATTGCGTCTACCGCAAAATATTTCAGATCTGGAACCGGAGACACAAATGTGGGAAATTTGTGATTGAGACTGGTCGCAAACAGTTCTATCTGAGGTAACCTCCAATGAAGAGTCACAGCTTTGAAAACTACTTGAATTAGTTCCCACTCCGTGTTTACTGGAGCAAGGGATTTGGATAGAGCGTCGACTAGAATATTGAGGTGCCCCGCAATATGTCTCACCACTAGATGAACCTGGAGTTGAAAACACAGTAGGAGAATGTCTCTGGCTATCTGATAAAGAGAAGTCGAGTGAGTTCCTCCCTGATTCTTGAGATAAGCTACAACTGTTGTGTCTGTCCGTGGCCAGAATGACAGACTGATTCTTTAGAGACAGTTGGAAATGATTCAGTGCAAACAGAACTGCTTTCATTTCCAATACATTGATATGCTCTTCCAAAAGATCTTAATTCCAGACTCCCGAGATTGTAAGCCCCTCCAGATATGCTCCCCAACCGAGGGTGGAGACATCTGTGAATAATGTTAGACTGGGAACTTGAGGGGACAGAGATAGGCCCCTCATTACATTTTCCCGTACTAACCACCATTGAAGATGTGAAAATAGAGGCTGAGTGATTGGAATCAATGCTTCCAATTCTTGTGAAGCTGGAATCCAAAACTTGTGCAGATTAAACTGAAGCGGACGAATGTGAAGGCGACCCAATGGAATTAAATCTGCCAGGAATAAATGTATTTTCTGACATAGTTTTGTAAATTTTTCCTCTGGGGGGAGAACTAGGCCTAGATTGGTTAGGAAATGTTCTCCCAGGAAAAGAAAGTCTTGAGAAAGAACTATCTCTGACTTTTTCCAGGAAATTAGGAAGCCTAGGGACAGAAAGCAATTGATGACCAAATCTGTCTGAACCCTCAATTTGATTGGGCAAAATTCCTTAAGAAGGGAATCGTCCAAGTAGGAATGAATCTGAATAGACAGGGAATGTATGTGAGCTATAGCTGCCTGCATGATTTTGTTAAAAGCCAAAGGGGCTGTAGATAGACCAAAAGGGAGAGCCTTGAACTGGAAATCTTTGTTGTTCCAAACGAAGCGAAGGTATTTCCTGTAAGTATGGGTAATGGGAATGTGGAAGTAAGCATCTAAAAAATCCAGAGAGGTAGTCCACATTCCTGGAAGGATTGAAGCCCTGCTTGATCTGTTGGTTTCTATTTTGAAATGGGGAAAAATAAGAAAATTGTTCAGAATAGATAGGTCTATGACCGGCCTCATCCCTCCAGTCTTCTTTGGAACCAGAAAAATACGGGAATAAAATCTCGCAGACAGAGTTAAGAGCGACACCTCCTCTATTGCAGATGTCTGTAACATAGTTTCTACTTCTACTGATAGAAGTTGATACGTGACTGAGTCTTGAGTATTAGACAAACTTATCGGAACTGCAGACAGAGGAGGTGGGTTCTTAAACTGAAGTGTTAATCGCCCTCGAATTATTGACAGCACATAACAGTCTGAGGTAATTTTCTTCCACTGATTTAGGAAAAAACGTAACCTCCCCCCTACTGGTATTGATTTTTGAGAAACTTGTTGTAAATTTTCCCCTGGGGAAGCTGTCAATAACGTACGAGGGGGCAAGAACCTAGGTACTAGACCCAGATTTCTTGGGGCCCTTAAAACCACCAGAAGGCTTACCTGAGCTTTTACCGGAGTTATGGGATTTGTTCTGAGGTTTTCCGTAGTTATTCTTCCTTTTCTTAGCAGAAGAAGGAGGACCACCAGAAGCAGAAGTACTAGTAGAACTAGATGTAGCATTAACCGACCTCTTGCAATTGTTAACTTGTACATTAACTTTGACGGGAGGAGGGTTTTTGCTGAGTTCCTCTTGAACCCGCTGTTAGGGTAAACCAAACATCTTGACAGAAAGTAGAGATTTCAGTAAAGAATCTTTCAGACTCAGTAACAGAAGTTTTTTCAAGAAACTCTGCTCTTTTAGATAGGGTGCAATTAGCAATAGAACCCATTAAAAGCAACTGAGATGAACCTAGAGCTTTATCCAGTTGAAGTAAGAAAGATCGAACTCCTGCTGGAACAACTGAATCTTCGCTGTTAAGCAAATGTCCGGTTGCAGCTAGAAAATGTTCGGCTGTGCCAAGAGCTTGAGAAGCACTACGAAGGAGATTCCCAGTCTTTGCCCAAACAGTTTGAGTGAGACGAAGACCATCTACTGGCTTTGTTCCTAATAAAGATGAAAAAGATTTGTCACAAATGGGAACAAGTCTACCAAGCGAAGAATCAAAGATATCAAAATCTTTGTACTTGAAGTGATCAGAAAAGGAAGACATACCGAAACCAGAGATATTGTTATTAGCAACCTTTTCACTAGCCGAATTAGCAATACCTTCATTGATAATTTGTTAAGCAAATGCTATATGGCCAGATTCCGGAAAAGAATTGTGAGAAGTCACAGTATCCTGAGAAATACCACAGGAAAATTCAAAAGTTGAATAAGGTCTCTTCGGCTTGGAAGGAGAGGCAAAAGGGATATGTGCTTCATCCCTCATCAGATTATACACCTTATCCCTACGATCCCTCAAGGATGAAGTCGGATCCTCAGTCTCTTTGGTGGAAGGTTGGTGAGCTGACTTAGAAGTAGGCTCAGGGGCCGTCTTCGATACCTTGGGAGAAGAACTATCAACATCATCATCAGAAAGCCCTTTCTTGACTCCCAGGCTCGTCAACCTCCCTCTCATCATATTCTACAGGCTTAGCTGGAGAAGGTTGATGAGAAGAAACTTTATTCTCCAGTAGAGACATACGACTGGATAGAGTACTAAACTCAGCCTTGAAAGACTCACCAAAGTCCAAAAGTAACTTCAGAAAACCATCTAAGGATGGTGCAGACTCAGAACCCTGATTACCATGAGAAGAGCTAGAAGACTGAGCTCGAGAGTCTGATACAGGGCTAGAAGAAGCTACTGCAGGAGTCAAAGATACTAATACTGGTGAAGCGGTAGCTACCCCAGAAGGGGGACCATAGATATTATCCCTATAAGGCCAAAAACCAGGTTTGTTTGGCATAGATCCACCATAAGGGTAAAACTGTGGCCAAGGTGGATGAGACCATGAGGGTAAAGGTTGGGTGTCCGAGTTGGGAAGCATATACCCACAATAGGATACTGGGGGTCTAGAACCTGGCAAGTTCAAGCCCATAGCTGTACCTGGGACAAAACGAATAGTACCCAATGAATTAACAGGCCTAGATAAGGTATGAGTCACCGAAGTTGACGTAGGGACCCCCCCCTCCCCAATGCATGGCCGAACCTTGTGAAAGGGTCAGATAGGTAGCATTACCAGACACCGTTGTCGAAACTCCGGTTAATGTACTGGTAGTTAGGGGGGACTTAAAGGTAGTGACCCATCCAGGAGATAGTCCGAACCAGGAATAGTGACGAAAGGACTATTCAAATTATAGTCCATAATTAAATTTAGTCAAAAAAGTTTGTCTAGAAATTAATTCTAAACAAGGGAATAATTCTCCAATAATACACAATATAAATTTGAAAAGCAATTAAGCAATTAAAAAAAAAACTTTACAACAACAAAAAGCTTCTCTGTTAAATCTGTAAATACACGTGTGACCAATGTCGCAGATGGAAATTGAATGGGAGAATATGGGTACACAGGGGTATATGTCCGGACCAGTGATAGTACGTTTATTTTTAGTCGGGGATATTCCATCTGACCTAATGACGCAGTTGAGGTCAACTCAGAATTTATGATGCAACGTATTTATAGCTATAAAATTTGTCACATTGCAGGTATAATTCTCCGAATTAAACATGCATTCTATGTAACGTCTGATTTTAGCTCGTGTTTCTCGTGCTTGCTGTTTCATATAAATTAAATGTAATTTATAATGTCATTATTCGAAGTTCTGCCTTACGCTGAGTAGCATACTCCTTAATACTGCATTGCCTGTGTTAACCTCCAACCAACCATCACCTAGACAGTCTATTGTTCTTATGTGGAAAGTAATGGTTATTTATAATGCTTTATAATGCTTTATATTAACTTGTATTTCTTGTTTTGTAGATTGATGTATATTTGTATGTTTTAACTGGATGGCTGTGATTGAGCCTTATCTGTATGACTGTTTTTGAAACCCGAGTAACGACTGAGAATGAGCCGTAGTGTGCTTGAAAAGAAAAACAAACTGTTTTTGAGTTATGTTATACATTGGATATAAATAAAAGTATGCTACTCGCACAAGGAGAGCTCATTTTCGAAAGTATGTTACTCTCACAAGGAGCGCTCATTGCTGATACATGTGTTGAGTTGTATTGTATAAATAATTTGTTCGTTTAAGTCTGGCGAACTAGAACATAAAATAAATTACCTTATCCTGCCAGGTCTCTTTCTGGTCATTCAAAAAAGTGGCAAGTGCACTTGACCAACACGTACAGGCGAGAGTTCAGAATTTGGTGATGTAAAAGGGGGAAATTTAGCCTAAGCCTGCGTATACGATACATTTAGTCAGAGAATATTAAAAAGAATTGAGTGTGTAGAATGTTGCTTTAAACTACATCAATTAGTTTGAATTTTATTGCTGTTTGCTTTAAACAGTTGTCAGTGAGCTGTGTCGCCGAGATAATCGGATGTTTTAACTATAATTTATACGCTTGTGATTCTAACTATGGATTGTAATTTAAATATTAATTTCTATTTTTTGTAAATGTTTACTCGCATACCTTGAAATGTTAGATTTGTGAACCTTTTGATAAATAAGTTTCACTTTCGAAAATCGTTTAACTGTTGAATAATCACTGTAATGGATTGAAATTATAGTCTTGATTCACCTTAAAGCTTCGGTTTCATCCACCTGTTATAGATCTATGACATGTATATAAGTCAACACGGAAGCAGGAACGGATTGTTTGGTGTATTTTCACATTTAAAATCAAAAGTTTGCAGGTTACAGCGTTCGCATTACTAAAAGTCCACTTGTGAATGTTTATTTCATATTTAGGAAGGAGTTTGAATCGTAAGCTTTAAGGTAATGTTTTTTTTTATATTTTGAGGAGTTGTTCTTCACGTTATGACATCATAATGTTGTGCTTTGTATATGTGTTAGTAAAATACATCATATCATTCAATTCTTTACGTAAATTGGAAAATAGCGCACCCGTCGCAGAACAAAAAACAAAGGTTATCGTGATAGATTAATTGATTGTTGTTTGCTAACCATCCAATGACAAATTTTCAGGCATATTAAGGACAAGAAAAAATTTGAAAAGGAGGGAAATTTTTTTTTGTTAGACGAGTTTAAGGATGTTCCTACTCTATTTCAAAATAACAAGCTTTTAAAAAGACTGTTAAAAATTGATAGTATATGAATAAAGAAACTAAAAAAAAAAACAGAAAAAATGAAGGGCCCGTGTGCTTGTTTTCGAGATATAAGCCATTGAAAATTTGGCGGAAAATAATTATCTCTAGATTTTTCATACATTTAATATTGGCACCTTTTTTTCTTAAAAAACGATGAAAAAAATAACAAGGATTTTATAAGAATATCAAAGATGCCATTTAAACTATATGTAATCAAATTATGGAAAGAAAAGTAAGGGTTAGTGGGCAACATTTTTAATGGCAATACATGGATAAAAACAGAGGATTCCGAATAACTGGCAAAAAATCAAAAAACAAGTCGAGCGAACATCCTTAAGAGTAAGGTTAAACCAATGATTTATATAATAAAATTAGAGAGGAAATTCATTTTAATATTCAAATTGCAAACATTATATGGAAATAATATCAAAACACGCTGTATTTTTTTGGAGTGGAGGGGAGGGTGGCAGGCGGCACGGCAATTTTGTTGTTTTTTGCTAATCTTAACCTGTCACAGCTTTAATGCACGTGCTAGAAATTAAAGTTCGATTTAAAAAAAAATAAATAGAAGGAATATTCATTGTACCATTCAAATTGCAAGCTTGAAAAGGTTTGAAAATAGTGTAAAAATAGAGGGATCAGAAAGACCCCGATATCAACATCTTTTCTTTTTACTATCAAACCATGAGATATTAGTAATAAGCTTAAGAGAACAGTCGAAGATGGATAGACAACAAAAAATTGAAAACAACACGTTTGATAATTTCATGCGTCCGAAGCGCTTTTCTGGATTTACCTTCATCAGGAACGCTCAAAGCTAAACATTTGAAATCCGAGGGATGTATAAGTACCGAAACAGTTGAAGAGCTATATGACAAAAATACCTAAAACAAATAGCCAAATTCATCTAAGGTCAACTTTGCCTGAGGGAGTTGAAACCTTAGTTTCTTTATAATTTCAAAATTTATAAACAGACAATTTTAGAAAGGTTTGTTTTAAATCATGTCAGTATCGAAGTACTGACTACTGAGCTGATGATACCCTCGGGGACTGATAGTCCACCAGCAGAGGTATCGACCCAGTGATGTAAAAAATTGAAAACAACACGTTTAACATTGTAATGATGCAATTTTTATTTATATTATAGATTTTATACTGACACAAACAAATGTCACGACAGAGAGATGACTCGTTTCATTTTTACGAATACTTGTGTCAGAAAATTGGTTCTGAAGAGGATGTTAAAGCTAGAAGAATTACTTCTATTGTTTGTGATATTGGAAGTGGACGTTTCAGACCAATCAGGAGTGGGAGTAACGGCGAAGGACTAAATTTAAAAGGTAGCGACGTTGATTTGATGATGATAAGTTCCGAATTTGCAGTGTATGAATATTTTAGCGATATGCCTGCTCAAAATCAGAAGATTCCTTTAGTAATGGACACAGACGACACCCAACCGTGTTTTACTAAACTAAAAATCTTATGTGATGGTACCCCTTTATGCATTCCTGATATACTATCACACGCTGATCATACAGGGATAGTGCTTTCCAGCAAAATGTTTAAAGAGATTCAACTTGATCGCTTATCTACCAAATTCAAATACTTTGATACAATACATGGACCATGTGTGGCCGACAACGACGACCAACTTGATCTAGCGATATGCCTCAAATGTGAAAAATGGATATCCCACTCAGAACCATGGATAAAAAGATCTCGCGCAAAATGGCCCTCGGCTGATGTTATTTTTAAAATCATTTCTTGTGGCGTTTTGTTTGTACCAATCGGCGGCAAAGAGTCAATTAATGAACACATTGAATGGAGAATGTCATATTCTGTATCGGAAAAATTTCTTATATTTTCTTTCAATCATACACAATTACTGTTTTATGCGTTGTTAAAGATTTTCCTGAAAGAAGTAGTTGACAAAGAAATTTGTCTGAAAGGTTTGCTTTGTTCGTATTTTATTAAGACTCTCTTGTTTTGGATCTTAGAAGAGTCAGACCCGTCGATCTGGAGACCGGATAATATAATTCCGTGTTTTCAAGCATGTCTACACAGACTATTGTACTGTGTAGACTATAACATATTGTTACATTATTTTGTTCCAGAAAATAATTTGTTTTATTTACGGTTCAATGCAATTAACAGGAACAAATTGTGCAATCTCCTTAAAATGTCGTATCAACAAGGAATACAATATTTATTCGCTACAGAAACACTTATGGATTATCCAAAGTATTCTGGGGAAATCAACCAACCATTATGTCGTAATGCCAGACTAGTCAATGAAATCAAACAAACCATTTCTTGTGGCATTTATGCAGTTGAAGAAAAAATATATATGCTCTTAAGCACATTACTTCATTATTCTAGAAGTGGGATGTCTGCAGATATTTTTACATTCTTTCTGTTACGTGCACATCAGATTGTACCACAACGTTTACAAATTCCACAGGGGTCAAACAAACTAAAATATATCAAGTATCAAAATATTATCAGTCATCTACTTATAGGTGTACATACAGATACAGTAACTGGGTGGATAATGTTGGCTTGTTTTTTTTATGAAAGAAAACAATACATAAAAACAGTATCTATAATAAATTACGTTGTATTGCAGTTTACAGACGAGAAAATTCCAATTGACAAGAGTAGTCTCAACAGGAAACAGATATGTGCATTGAATATGATTGCAAACGAAAAGTTGATGACGTCCTTGCAAACATTGACAACACATACTCTAGTTTTTGTTCAAAGATCCTTGATCATACCAACAGAACTACAACTGGACGTGCAAAAACACAACTTCTTGATTCATCCTAAACTATTTGCACTTTTTCTTGGATTTCTATGCTGCTACCATTTGAAAGACTCTGCATCATGCAATTATTTCATACGCCAGTTATTACAAGTCCTCAAGAACATCATTAATGGTAAGAGGGGAATAGATGCTGCAGATGTGCGCCATATTTTCATATGTATTGGGATAGCTATGCAAATGATCGGCGAAACAAACAGTGCACGATATTGTTTGCAAAGAGCATCTGCAATCGATGTATACAACCTTACAAGTGCAAATAAACTACTGGCTGAACTTAATTTTAATGATTGAGTTCAAGATCAAATCATTTGTATTGTTTGTTTTATGTTTTTTTCAGCGATATAATAATTTTAAACACCAGTTTTTGTTAGAATCAGGCCATTGAGAAGAATTTCAAAAATTGGCAAAAAAAACCCCAAAAAAACCCGACGACCTAACCATCCTTTTTTTAAGTTCCCCTACTTCTGAATTAGAAATGGTAGGTCTTTCGTTTCTGTGTGTCTGGTAATTCGGCAAATCTGAAAATAATTTGGTTAGAATAATAGCAAATTATGGAGTTAGCTTCCCTTAATTGGTCATTCTTACGGCGTTTCAACCAAATTATGTCTTGGAAGTACCAGTACAGGAAATGGAAACGAATGTTATATTCGTGCACAATTATACATTTTGAATTTGAATTAATGTAAATTTGAGCGGGTTTTTGTTTGTCATGTTTTTCACCACTACCTGATTCTTAGGCAGATTAATGGAACTTAAAACTTGAACATTTTGTCGATGCAAGTAGACGCATTCAAAATACATCAACATATATCTGTTGTATTTAGCATTTCTGTTGGAAATGGAACTTCTTTTAAAACATGTTGAAACAATCTGGCTCTTATAGTAGGACGATATCAAATTATTCTTTATTTAGTAAAAATGTGTAAATTTTAAAACATTTTAAATTCAAACGAAATGTTAAGGGCTTTGCTGAAGGTTCTGTCTTTTATATTGGTCCTTACATATTGTCATTCAATAACAAAATTAGTCTATGCTATCAAAAAATTGTTTGATTGTGTATTTGAATTTGTTATAACGTTCCTTATCATTGTAAATGTGGATATTTTATCTTATTCGTTTCTATGAAACGAAAATAGATATTGTCTACTTCCACCTAATTGTCAACTTTATAAATCTGATATTTTCTTATTGTGACCATCCACCCTTCTCATTCTGATACAAAAGCATGGTATAGATTTCAGTACACAATACAATTGTTCCATGATGTTCTCATCTTTTATTCTAATGCAATATGATTTGTTAAGTCGGTTTTGAGTTAATAATTTTGTCGTGAATCCTCGATTGACGGTCTGATTCATTGGCAACGAAGTTGCACAATCGCAGTCGACGTTTCCGTTATATTTCAAATGATTGATTTTTAATGTTTCACAAGTGCTAATATTAAATTAATATTGGATTAGAATGAGAATAACAGTAAACTGTATTTGTAGAGTTGTAAACGTTAAGTGGGATTTGACGGTTTAAACTCCTCATAAAGAAACTGTTATTCCTATTCCGAAGGTTTCGGAAGCCAAGCACAGTAAACCTCTATGAACCAACAAACCAAAGGGACATAAACTTAAGAATAACATAGTCTACAGGCTCCTGGCTCCTGGCTCCATCCTCATTTTATCGTTGAACTCAAGGCTTAATATTAATATGGTATCCAAGTACAAGGATTGGGGCTCCTCTGATATTGCTTATAGTAACAGTTATCTTCTTTGATTCTCATATCTATAAATGATACATCAACTATATATTAATGATCTTTTTTGACTCTCATATCTATAAATAATAGATCAACTATATATTAAGGCAGCTGTAGTTTACTGATGTTGAATTCTCATAAATTGATTAAGAAGATTCAAATCAAGGTAACAAACACAAACTTGGGGAATCGCGTGACCTCTAAAAGGAACAAGACCGGGTACGTTGCCAGGGTAACCATTCCTGCTATGCACGCATCACACACTCAGTTGAAATGTCACAGTTGGGAATAGGATAGACTTGCTACATGTCCCTTCCTAATTTTCTTTTTTTTCCTTCAATTTTACTCCATTTACAATTTTACTGCTATAACTAAGAGATTCCCATTAGATTGACATTTGCAGAGGAACCTTTCTCCAAGGGCAATCAGTATACTTGCAGTTTTCAGTAAAATATTAATTAATAAGAAATAAATAAATAAAGGGAATTGTAGCAAGTCTAGGAATAGAACACAATTGGTAAATATCAATACAGACGACTTTTCTGGTATTTAGAATCTAAGATTGCGATTTATTGTCTCCAGTGAATTGTGACACAGACACATGTGTATGTCAACCAATTCGTGATGGTGGACTGAAAAACTTCTGAAATGTTGATTTCAGTCGTGCATGTATCTCCACATAACTCTGTTGGGACATTTATTGTGTAAAGAGTATATCCCTGTTAACAAAATCCGTATGGACGAGCGTAACGTATTAATTTAGACATGTAAACTTCATATGATGGGACAATGAAAAAGTGGGTAGGTTACAGTTGGAAAGTTGAAATCATCACGTTTGCTATAGAATCTTGTTTGAAGTCATCAATCTGTGTCATTGTCGAGGAGATGACCAAGATATAAATCAGACCTTCTGATTTCGTGAGTATTCTTAATCTTAAATATAATGGAATATATGAGATCAATCACTTTCTGAATTGAGTGTAATTAAGTGATATCTGAAAGTGATATTAAAGATGCTTTTTCTTCTATATGTGTATGTCCGTCTATCAGGATGTATTTGCTGTGTACCTTAATTCCATGGTTGATTGATCAGAATTAAGTTTTCAAGATTAAGTTAGTTTCTCAGTTATTGTGACAAGAGGTAAATTATATTAGGTGTAAAGAAACATTGATTGGTTTGGATGTCTGTTTGATATAATTTATTTGACCCTTGATCCCATTTTCATGGTTAGCTGACAACTTTTCATTCTGAGGTCAGTTTCTAAGTTATTGCAAGTAATACGTCAGCTATATTTAGTATATTTGGTGATTTTAAGGTATCGCTTGTCTGTCTAATACGATTCATTTCATCTTAACCTTATGTTGATTGTACATTGACCAACGTTAGAATTTTGTGGTTACAGCAGATTCAGGTACTCTAATTTGTATGTAAAGAATGATTTAAATATATGTTCGTGTCCATCCACGAGTGCTTATCTGACCTTTAACTCAATTTCATGGATCAATTGTCATTTTTTTGAGTTTCTGAGATACATGTAATAAAATCTTGATCTCAATGACTTTCAACCAAAAATAATCAATGAAATAGGCGAAAATTGTTACCTTGTCCACTCTTGGTAACTATTTTATATTTAAAAAAAGTACAGTTATACTCTTTTGATTTTCGTTGTCTACTAAATATAGTCAGTAACTAGTGTGGACATTGTATTACGTGCAATTTTTTTCATACACCTTTCAAATTTATTTATTTTTATTCATAAAATAGAAAAAAAAATCATACATTTTATGGAAAAGTAGTGATTTGGTCCAGTTGTAAAAGGGAGTATGTCTGAAGCCGTCAAACTGTACCAAAGGGCTTCTAAACATACAATTAAACATAAAATAGCGTGAGTTTTATCTTGTAATCTTTTGTATAATTTAATTTTCATATAATTTGTCCCAAAAATAGTACATTACACTGTAAAATAACACTGTGTTAAGATGAGACTAAAATCATTATCAAATGTGGTTTATAAAAGTAGGAAGGATTTCAGTGTTCAAGTAAGTGGCTGAGGTAAGTGGTCATCAGATAGGAAACTGTATTATATAGCTCTTACTATATTAATTTGACCTTATCCTTTCACTGATTCATGATAATTACAATATCTTTTACCAATAACAAGCCAGAATGACTGATAAACAACAGCTCAGATATTTTATCATTTCTTTTTGTATAAACATCAATATAAGTCAACATCTCTAAATACTCCATTCTTAATGAGATCTCATGCATATGCATATAATTATCAGAACGAGATTAAGGTCGTATTCATAGCAACATGGCCGATAAACAAGACAGCAGTGGAACACAGGACTTAACGATCGTTCCATCAATATCATTTAGATTCGTTGAATCCATAATAAAAGGAATTAGTCAGAGACTTGGAACAAAAGAAGTGTCCAAGGGTTATCAGTACTTTAGCGAGAAGTACGTAACAAATATTACTGGTAAGCAGAGTATTTAACTAGTCATTAGTTTGTTTAACTAATGGTTATGTTTTGGTGTCATTAACTCAAAAACAGACAGAACATTTTCCTCATCTTTGTGTTAGAATGGACCAGAATAGTCTTGTAATAAATGTGTTAATTATTGTCTCGCCTAAATTTGGATCATCCAGCTCTCTTCGTTATCCATTTTGCATTTAAACATTTCTTATAATTTCCTTTCATTATATATCAAATGTAAAAAGAAAACGTGTATAAATTTTAGGACTGAGTTTATAAGCTAAAATTTCTAAACATTGACTTGGTAAAGATCTTTGTGTTATTTTGCCGAATTGAAAAACACCTATGAATAAGGACAAATAAAAACGTTTTGTTCTTTATGATATTTCATTGATAAATTTATCTTTTTATCGGACCAAATGAAGGACTTTTAAACACCATACAGAAAGTAACTGACGGACACGAGTTGCGATTAACCGTTGATATTTTGTGAGTCGATTTTTCAGTTAACAAGCTAGTAACAAAAATCTTAGTATTTCAAATAAAGAAATAGAGAAGAATTCAAACGTCTAAAAGCATCAAATTTATGGAAAAATGAATACATCACTTTGTCTAGGATGTCTAAGCCATTATTAATTACTCTACAGAAACCTCAAATCAATAAATTATAGCTTTCCCTATTTATTTAATAGAAATTTAACATAGAAGGAAAAAGGGAGAATATTGAATGCAGTAGTAAAACTTCCTACATAACCAGGAAATATTTTATATATTTTATTTGTTTGGGACATTTACTTTTTTTACAATTCAGAAACAAATTACGGAAGATTTTCGTGATTTATTCGTATTCTCGTAAAGATATAAACCTAAATATATTCTAATTAAAAATGTTGAAATAAATTCTCTTGAGCCAGATGTTCTCAATGACATGTTTAAAACACAAGAAAATTATGAAATAAGATAAACTTGTAAGCGTACGTGTAAAAAGATAGTACTAAACATAAGGTATTTAACAAGTGAAGACAATCTAAAATTTCCCGCATGATTCACTGGTAATAGCTGATTGTTTTAAGTCCCCGAGATCAAGGTTTTTCCAAAGGCAACTGAGAAACTGTACATTGAAAAATTTTCCTGGACTTGAGGTCAAAGTTGACACGAACCTAGACGGATGGAAATAACACAAATATTATTGACGTACACTTAACGTTAATCAATGTGCAATGAAAATGAGGTTTAGATCAAATGATTATTGTCGGACAGACATCTTATTCCTTGTTATTATTCAATAAACAATACAGAGCTTACGTATTACTTACATTAACTTAGAAAATTACATCATCATGAATATTTATTAATGAACCATGAAAATGAGGTCAAATTCAGACAAACCGTTTTAGACAGACATGAACCCCGTACAACCATTCTTTATATATTTATGTACTAAATCACTGCCTCGATACATTGCGATTCTTGTTAAAATAACATTCAAGAGCCTAAGTCATTAATGAAATTGTTCGACACATTTTTCTAGAAAACTACAAATAAGACCTTCCTGAAATTTGGTATCAGGCTTCATGTGAACATGCTTTACCTTTTAATGGGTTTGCAGAATAATTTCTCTTCCACTTCCTCTTAAACTAATACTGAAGGCGGAGCATCATTAGTGAACATAAGCTCACATAAAATGCGTATGCCCACCAGTGAGTGGCCCAGTGTTCTAAGTAGTCGAACTACTGTACCACAAGCGTGTCAACACTGAGATTGTGAGTTCGAATGCCTTACATGGAAGGAGCGCTCGACTCCAATCTTAATTGACTAGGATTGTCAGTTTTCCTACCGAAGGTCAGTGGTTCTCTACAGGCACTCCGGCTTCATCCACCAAAAAAAAATAGTGTTGAAAGTGACGTTAAACATCAATCAATCAATCAATCAATCAATAAATGCGTATGCCCGACAGTGAGAAATTTAATATTAAAAAGGCTATGAATGTGATATAATAGTTGCCTAACTCCAGTGGCAAATTAAATGCATTTCCAGGACGAGATAATATTCAATAATATGAATATAAACCCAGTTGTGTACTAGACTGACTCGCTGCGCCAGATTTTGATATGCTAGTAAACAAAAAGACATGTAACCCACCAGAACACACGATGAACGTACGAAATTACAATGCAATTTATATTTTGTCTATTCAGTTTACATTCATTTTGGTTTGGTGTGCTTTAAATGCTCTTTGACATCTTTGTATCTTGTGCCAGTTATTTGAGGATGTAGTCAGGTAAAATTAAAAAAATCTAGAATTTAAAATTGATGCTACATTACTAAAAAAATGGCGGGAAAAGGTTAACTCGGACTTTTACCTTATATTTAACATTGGTATTACTGGGTCTCAAATCGTAAGAAAAGAAATCTAGAATCTACGTAAATTTTGGTAATGACCTTTTAGGAGCTATTGAAGTCTTCTATGAAAAGACAAGAGGGTTATACATTGTTATATGGGGGCAAAATATTTTACCCTGTATCATAGGAAAAACCCAAGGAGTCCGAACATCTGACAAAAATTCATAAACCTGAAATGACTACATCCTTAAGAAACACGTGTCGTTCAAACCAAAATGAGTACTAGTATCATATAGAAAAAAAGATTCGGTATGACTGCTAATGCTAATGAGACAACAACTCTCCACCCGATACCAAATGACGTAGATGTTAGCAACTACAGATCACCATTCAGCTATCAACAATCAGCAAAACCCATATCGTATATCAAGCTATAAAAGATCCCGACATGACAAATGTAAAACATTTAAAACGAGAAAACCTAACAACCTATTGAATGTACAAAACAATAAACGAAAAAAATATGAAATACTTATGTTTATGTTATACTTTTCAGAAGTTAATGCTTAAATTATTGTATGTTTTATTATGTTTTATTCAAGAACATCATTAATGCTAAGAGGGGAATAGATGCTGCAGATGTGCGCCATATTTTCATATGTATTGGGATAGCTATGCAAATGATCGGCGAAACAAACAGTGCACGATATTGTTTGCAAAGAGCATCTACAATCGATGTATACAACCTTACAAGTGCAAATAAACTACTGGCTGAACTTAATTTTAATGATTGAGTTCAAGATCAAATCATTTGTATTGTTTGTTTTATGTTTTTTTCAGCGATATAATAATTTTAAACACCAGTTTTTGTTAGAATCAGGCCATTGAGAAGAATTTCAAAAATTGGCAAAAAAAAACCCAAAAAAAACCCGACGACCTAACCATCCTTTTTTCAAGTTCCCCTACTTCTGAATTAGAAATGGTAGGTCTTTCGTTTCTGTGTGTCTGGTAATTCGGCAAATCTGAAAATAATTTGGTTAGAATAATAGCAAATTATGGAGTTAGCTCCCCTTAATTGGTCATTCTTACGGCGTTTCAACCAAATTATGTCTTGGAAGTACCAGTACAGGAAATGGAAACGAATGTTATATTCGTGCACAATTATACATTTTGAATTTGAATTAATGTAAATTTGAGCGGGTTTTTGTTTGTCATGTTTTTCACCACTACCTGATTCTTAGGCAGATTAATGGAACTTAAAACTTGAACATTTTGTCGATGCAAGTAGACGCATTCAAAATACATCAACATATATCTGTTTTATTTAGCATTTCTTTTGGAAATGGAACTTCTTTTAAAACATGTTGAAACAATCTGGCTCTTATAGTAGGACGATATCAAATTATTCTTTATTTAGTAAAAATGTGTAAATTTTAAAACATTTTAAATTCAAACGAAATGTTAAGGGCTTTGCTGAAGGTTCTGTCTTTTATATTGGTCCTTACATATTGTCATTCAATAACAAAATTAGTCTATGCTATCAAAAAATTGTTTGATTGTGTATTTGAATTTGTTATAACGTTCCTTATCATTGTAAATATGGATATTTTATCTTATTCGTTTCTATGAAACGAAAATAGATATTGTCTACTTCCACCTAATTGTCAACTTTATAAATCTGATATTTTCTTATTGTGACCTTCCACCCTTCTCATTCTGATACAAAAGCATGGTATAGATTTCAGTACACAATACAATTGTTCCATGATGTTCTCATCTTTTATTCTAATGCAATATGATTTGTTAAGTCGGTTTTGAGTTAATAATTTTGTCGTGAATCCTCGATTGACGGTCTGATTCATTGGCAACGAAGTTGCACAATCGCAGTCGACGTTTCCGTTATATTTCAAATGATTGATTTTTAATGTTTCACAAGTGCTAATATTAAATTAATATTGGATTAGAATGAGAATAACAGTAAACTGTATTTGTAGAGTTGTAAACGTTAAGTGGGATTTGACGGTTTAAACTCCTCATAAAGAAACTGTTATTCCTATTCCGAAGGTTTCGGAAGCCAAGCACAGTAAACCTCTATGAACCAACAAACCAAAGGGACATAAACTTAAGAATAACATAGTCTACAGGCTCCTGGCTCCTGGCTCCATCCTCATTTTATCGTTGAACTCAAGGCTTAATATTAATATGGTATCCAAGTACAAGGATTGGGGCTCCTCTGATATTGCTTATAGTAACAGTTATCTTCTTTGATTCTCATATCTATAAATGATAGATCAACTATATATTAATGATCTAGTTTGATTCTCATATCTATAAATGATAGATCAACTATATATTAATGATCTTTTTTTACTCTCATATCTATAAATAATAGATCAACTATATATTAAGGCAGCTGTAGTTTACTGATGTTGAATTCTCATAAATTGATTAGGAAGATTCAATTCAAGGTAACAAACACAAACTTGGGGAATCGCGTGACCTCTAAAAGGAACAAGACCGGGTACGTTGCCAGGGTAACCATTCCTGCTATGCACGCATCACACACTCAGTTAAAATGTCACAGTTGGGAATAGGATAGACTTGCTACATGTCCCTTCCTAATTTTCTTTTTTCCCTTCAGTTTCACTCCATTTACAATTTTACTGCTATAACTAAGAGATTCCCATTAGATTGACACCTGCAGAGGAACCTTTCTCCAAGGGCAATCAGTATACTTGCAGTTTTCAGTAAAATATTAATTAATAAGAAATAAATAAATAAAGGGAATTGTAGCAAGTCTAGGAATAGAACACAATTGGTAAATATCAATACAGACGACTTTTCTGGTATTTAGAATCTAAGATTGCGATTTATTGTCGCCAGTGAATTGTGACACAGACACATGTGTATGTCAACCAATTCGTGGTGGTGGACTGAAAAACTTATGAAGTGTTGATTTCAGTCGTGCATGTATCTCCACATAACTCTGTTGGGACATTTATTGTGTAAAGAGTATATCCCTGTTAACAAAATCCGTATGGACGAGCGTAACGTATTAATTTAGACATGTACACTTCATATGATGGGACAATGAAAAAGTGGGTAGGTTACAGTTGGAAAGTTGAAATCATCACGTTTGCTATAGAATCTTGTTTGAAGTCATCAATCTGTGTCATTGTCGAGGAGATGACCAAGATATAAATCAGACCTTCTGATTTCGTGAGTATTCTTAATCTTAAATATAATGGAATATATGAGATCAATCACTTTCTGAATTGAGTGTAATTAAGTGATATCTGAAAGTGATATTAAAGATGCTTTTTCTTCTATATGTGTATGTCCGTCTATCAGGATGTATTTGCTGTGTACCTTAATTCCATGGTTGATTGATCAGAATTAAGTTTTCAAGATTAAGTTAGTTTCTCAGTTATTGTGACAAGAGGTAAATTATATTAGGTGTAAAGAAACATTGATTGGTTTGGATGTCTGTTTGATATAATTTATTTGACCCTTGATCCCATTTTCATGGTTAGCTGACAAGTTTTCATTCTAAGGTCAGTTTCTAAGTTATTGCAAGTAATACGTCAGCTATATTTAGTATATTTGGTGATTTTAAGGTATCGCTTGTCTGTCTAATACGATTCATTTCATCTTAACCTTATGTTGATTGTACATTGACCAACTTTAGAATTTTGTGGTTACAGCAGATTCAGGTACTCTAATTTGTATGTAAAGAATGATTTTAATATATGTTCGTGTCCATCCACGAGTGCTTATCTGACCTTTAACTCAATTTCATGGATCAATTGTCATTTTTTTGAGTTTCTGAGATACATGTAATAAAATCTTGATCTCAATGACTTTCAACCAAAAATAATCAATGAAATAGGCGAAAAATGTTACCTTGTCCACTCTTGGTAAGTATTTTATATTTAAAAAAGTACAGTTATACTCTTTTGATTTTCGTTGTCTACTAAATATAGTCAGTAACTAGTGTGGACATTGTATTACGTGCAATGTTTTTCATACACCTTTCAAATTTATTTATTTTTATTCATAAAATAGAAAAAAAAATCATACATTTTATGGAAAAGTAGTGATTTGGTCCAGTTGTAAAAGGGAGTATGTCTGAAGCCGTCAAACTGTACCAAAGGGCTTCTAAACATACAATTAAACATAAAATAGCGTGAGTTTTATCTTGTAATCTTTTGTATAATTTTAATTTTGATATAATTTGTCCCAAAAATAGTACCTTACACTGTAAAATAACACTGTGTTAAGATGAGACTAAAATCATTATCAAATGTGGTTTATAAAAGTAGGAAGGATTTCAGTGTTCAAGTAAGTGGCTGAGGTAAGTGGTCATCAGATAGGAAACTGTATTATATAGCTCTTACTATATTAATTTGACCTTATCCTTTCACTGATTCATGATAATTACAATATCTTTTACCAATAACAAGCCAGAATGACTGATAAACAACAGCTCAGATACTTTATCATTTCTTTTTGTATCAACATCAATATAAGTCAACATCTCTAAATACTCCATTCTTAATGAGATCTCATGCATATGCATATAATTATCAGAACGAGATTAAGGTCGTATTCATAGCAACATGGCCGATAAACAAGACAGCAGTGGAACACAGGACTTAACGATCGTTCCATCAATATCATTTAGATTCGTTGAATCCATAATAAAAGGAATTAGTCAGAGACTTGGAACAAAAGAAGTGTCCAAGGGTTATCAGTACTTTAGCGAGAAGTACGTAACAAATAGACTGGTAAGCAGAGTATTTAACTAGTCATTAGTTTGTTTAACTAATGGTTATGTTTTGGTGTCATTAACTCAAAAACAGACAGAACATTTTCCTCATCTTTGTGTTAGAATGGACCAGAATAGTCTTGTAATAAATGTGTTAATTATTGTCTCGCCTAAATTTGGATCATCCAGCTCTCTTCGTTATCCATTTTGCATTTAAACATTTCTTATAATTTCTTTTCATTATATATCAAATGTAAAAAGAAAACGTGTATAAATTTTAGGACTGAGTTTATAAGCTAAAATTTCTAAACATTGACTTGGTAAAGATCTTTGTGTTATTTTGCCGAATTGAAAAACACCTATGAATAAGGACAAATAAAAACGTTTTGTTCTTTATGATATTTCATTGATAAATTTATCTTTTTATCGGACCAAATGAAGGACTTTTAAACACCAAACAGAAAGTAACTGACGGACACGAGTTGCGATTAACCGTTGATTTTTTTATCGAGTCGATTTTTCAGTAAACAAGCTAGTAACAAAAATCTTAGTATTTCAAATAAAGAAATAGAGAAGAATTCAACCGTCTATAAGCATCAAATTTATGGAAAAATGAATACATCACTTTTTCTAGGATGTCTCAGCCATTATTAATTACTCTACAGAAACCGCAAATCAATAAATTATAGCTTTCCCTATTTATTTAATAAAAATTTAGCATAGAAGGAAAAAGGGAGAATATTGAATGCAGTAGTAAAACTTCCTACATAACCAGGAAATATTTCATATATTTTATTTGTTTGGGACATTTACTTTTTTTACAATTCAGAAACAAATTACGGAAGATTTTTGTGATTTATTGTATTCTCGTAAAGATGTAAACCTAAATATATTCTAATTAAAAATGTTGAAATAAATTCTCTTGAGCCAGATGTTCTCAATGACATGTTTAAAACACAAGAAAATTATGAAATAAGATAAACTTGTAAGCGTACGTGTAAAAAGATAGTACTAAACATAAGGTATTTAACAAGTGAAGACAATCTAAAATTTCCCGCATGATTCACTGGTAATAGCTGATTGTTTTAAGTCCCCGAGATCAAGGTTTTTCCAAAGGCAACTGAGAAACTGTACATTGAAAAATTATCCTGGACTTGAGGTCAAAGTTGAGACGAACCTAGACGAATGGAAATAACACAAATATTATTGACGTACACTAAACGTTAATCAATGTGCAATGAAAATGAGGTTTAGATCAAATGATTATTGTCGGAGAGACATCTTATTGCATGTTATTATTCAATAAACAATACATAGCTTACGTATTACTTACATTAACTTAGAAAATTACATCATCATGAATATTTATTAATGAACCATGAAAATGAGGTCAAATTCAGACAAACCGTTTTAGACAGACATGAACCCCGTACAACCATTCTTTATATATTGATGTACTAAATCACTGCCTCGATACATTGCGATTCTTGTAAAAATAACATTCAAGAGCCTAAGTCATTAATGAAATTGTTCGACACATTTTTCTAGAAAACTACAAATAAGACCTTCCTGAAATTTGTTATCAGGCTTCATGTGAACATGCTTTACCTTTTAATGGGTTTGCAGAATAATTTCTCTTCCACTTCCTCTTAAACTAATACTGAAGGCGGAGCATCATTAGTGAACATTAGCTCACATTTCTACTTTTTTTAATAAGATGAAGTCTTTCAATAAATGCGTATGCCCACCAGTGAGTGGCCCAGTGTTCTAAGTAGTCGAACTACTGTACCACAAGCGTGTCAACACTGAGATTGTAAGTTCGAATGCCTTACATGGAAGGTGCGCCCGACTCCAATCTTAATTGACTAGGATTGTCAGTTTTCCTACCGAAGGTCAGTGGTTCTCTACGGGCACTCCGGCTTCATCCACAAAAAAAATAGTGTTGAAAGTGACGTTAAACATCAATCAATCAATCAATCAATCAATCAATAAATGCGTATGCCCGACAGTGAGAAATTTAATATTAAAAAGGCTATGAATGTGATATAATAGTTGTCTAACTCCAGTGGCAAATTAAATGCATTTCCAGAACGAGATGATATTCAATAATATGAATATAAACCCAGTTGTGTACTAGACTGACTCGCTGCGCCAGATTATAACATGCTAGTAAACAAAAAGACATGTAACCCACCAGAACACACAATGAACGTACGAAATTACAATGCATTTTATATTTTGTCTATTCAGTTTACATTCATTTTGGTTTGGTGTGCTTTAAATGCTCTTTGACATCTTTGTATCTTGTGCCAGTTATTTGAGGATGTAGTCAGGTAAAATTAAAAAAATCTAGAATTTAAAATTGATACTACATTACTAAAAAAATGGCGGGAAAAGGTTAACTCGGACTTTTACCTTATATTTGACATTGGTATTACTGGGTCTCAAATCGTAAGAAAAGAAATCTAGAATCTACGTAAATTTTGGTAATGACCTTTTAGGAGCTTTTGAAGTCTTCTATGAAAAGACAAGAGGGTTATACATGTTATATGGGGCAAAATATTTTACCCTGTATCATAGGAAAAACCCAAGGAGTCCGAACATCTGACAAAAATTCATTAACCTGAAATGACTACATCCTTAAGAAACACGTGTCGTTCAAACCAAAATGAGTACTAGTATCATATAGAAAAAAAGATTCGGTATGACTGCTAATGCTAATGAGACAACTCTCCACCCGATACCAAATGACGTAGATGTTAGGAACTACAGATTATCATTCAGCTATCAACAATAAGCAAAACCCATACCGTATATCAAGCTATAAAAGGTCCCGACATGACAAATGTAAAACATTTAAAACGAGAAAAACTAACAATCTATTGAATGTACAAAACAATAAACGAAAAAAATATGAAATACTTATGTTTATGTTATACTTTTCAGAAGTTAATGCTTAAATAATTGTATGTTTTATTCAATTTTTTTAAATGATAATGATGAAATAGCTTGGAATTACTACAATAGACAGAAAATCGTATGATAGTCTGTACTGTAGATTTTGAAAGGGATAAATATTATGATTCAGTTTTTATCAAATAATAAAAAAAAAATCATATATCATAGCAAAATAATTCAACTATATTTAGTACATAAATGTATAAAGAATGGTTGTACGGGGTTCGTGTCTGTTTAAAAAGGTTCGTCTGATTTTGACCACATTCAGAATGATAGGTCTTTCATTTGAAGAATCAACCCGTACGATACCAAGTTTCAATTAAAATTGCTTCAAGGCAAAAAATAATGAAATGTGTAATAAAATACAAAATACACACTCATTTGATCATGTTGATAGTTATCGTGTGTTCAATTGGGGTTACATTTTCAATTTTCCATCTTTGATAGGTCTTAAGCAATAACAATCCTTTCCACCGTTTCGTAGGCTGAAATACCCCCTCCCCCCAAAAAAAAACCACACATTTTAACTTTCGAAACAAATTTTTAATGTTAAGTTTGGTTAATGTATCGCTACAGTAAAGGGACATTATGTGGGAGGAATTTGATCATGCAAAACTTTTCATGATACCTTTAAAACATGCCAATTTTATTGCATTCGTGTGTAGGATTTTTATTGATTCACACCGTATTTGAAATCATACTTTGACCTAATATGGATGTTCGTTTTTCGTTTAACATGTACATTCCGATTTCGGGCTCTCTTAGTGCCAGTTCCGAAATTTTTACATTTATATATACCTTTGACTCTATAAAATGACCAAATGACCAAGTATTCTAATTTTCTATAGAATAACAGCCACGTACTTTATAAAAAAAAAGGTGAGGTTCTGATATTTAATTCTGATTCTCAATTTTTCACGAAAAAATTGTATTGCCAAATAATTATTCTGAATAGTTCGTTAAAAATTGCTGAAAAAAAAAATCTGCATTTCCGCGGTAAAATGTTAAAAAAAGATGAAAAAAAAACATAGCATACTCCTTTCATAAACTAAGCTGATATAATAAATTACTTACAAAGTGACTTGTATTTTTCATACACCGTAACAATTCATTTGTGTCTTGCTTCATGCAGTTACGATAACATTTTTATTGTAACTGGATGATAATTTTTTAAGTGTATTAAGAGACTAATAATGGAGTTTTTTTTATGATCATAAATGAGCCGTACGATGTACTTTAACCTGAACCCATAAGAAAAGATTATTCCACTCTAGTGCGATCGGTAAAATGGGATGAAAATCCTGTAAATCTTTTTAGAAAACAATATTTTTGACGGTATATAATTCATTTGATTAATCATGACCAACCTGGATGTGTTATACGACAAGAAAACCCTTAAAATATACATTATCTATATCTATAAATGTACAACAATTTTATTTTACCCCAATCACACTAGGCTACGATCGCACTACGATCTCTGAAAAAAATGCAAATGTAGATCGCAGTAAGGTCGTGGTACAGTCGTGGTGAGGTCTTCATGATCGCAATGAGCGTGACTAACTTTGAACATGTTCAAAACAATCGTGGTGCGGTCGTGGAGAAATCAGGTCGTAGTAGAAGCGTAGTGAGAGCGCATTACTGTCGTTGTAAGATCGAAAAGGTCGCTGTACCATCGTAGCGAGAGCGTAGCGAGAGCGTAGCGAAAGCGCGATTCTAGTCGGAGAGACTGCGCTGCGATCTCACAGCGACGTTTCTACGACCTCACTACGACCATCATGTTCTGACCGCGACCCAATCACGCTTCTACTACGACTATACCACGTTTATACCACGCTGTTCAAGGCCATAGTACGATTCTAGCACATTCATGCCGTCCTCATCACGTTCTTCTTACGACTTGACTACGTTTAAATTACGACCATTTCGAGTTCAAGTCATGTCCATTGTCATTATCACATAAAATATATAGAATCTCCAGGTTTTGTTTGAAACATCAATTTCAATTGAACCATGGAAACACAAGATCATGTACATGTATAAATGCTTCTACAATCATTGACACGGATACAAAATCTTAACGACCAGGTCATGATATTGTTATTGAGAGAGCAAGGAGGAAGAATAAGAAGAAATTTTAAACGGCGTAGGTCCTGTTGGGTTCGTCCTTGGTTATGAACCAAATGGAAACTCCTGATTAGTAATCCCTACTATCGTTCACTAAAACATCGTCATTTGATCTTGATGGAACAGCAATAGGTTGTGATTCAGGTTTGATTGGTCGGTCCGACATCTCTTCTGGATCAGGATTCGTATCAGAGGCCCCTCTGCCTCTACCTCTACCCCTACCACTACGCCCACGAGTTCTGGTAGATTTTGGTGGCATGACTGTGTTGTTTCCGAGAAATCTACGTATTAATGAGAAATAGAAGGAATGGAACAGTATTAATGAGAAATAGAAGGAATGGAACAGTATTAATATGGAACACGTAGCTGACGTTATTCATGAGAGCGTAGTAAGATCGCGACCTATGAACGTGGTATGATCGTGGTAAGAGCGTGCTATAATCGCAGTAGAAGAGTGGTAAGATTGTGTTGCAATCGGATAAATCGTGGTATGGTCGTAGTGGGAACGTGATGAGCGTAGTAAAAACATGATAATCGTAGTGAGGTCGCAGAATAAGCGTGGTTAGAACGTAGTATAATCGTAGCGGGATCGTTGTAGAAGCGTAATGAGGAAGTAGTAGCATCGTGAAAACAACGAAAATTTACATTTCCGTGTCGCTAATACAGCGACCTCACCACGATCTGAATTTATTTTAGGTCGCGGTAAGCGTGATGCGATCGTGGTCTATTGTGACTGGGGCATAAACGGTACCAATTATAATACACTTTAACACACAGATTTAGTTTGAATTAGAAAGATGTTCATTTTACACATTTTAAAGATACATAAAGATTCTTCTGATATCTCCCTGACAGAAGAGTCAGATTAGACGGATTTTGGGTGAAGACAATGTTTTTAATTAAGTTTTATTGTTCTTCCGTCAAATTGAATTCTAAATGAGATTATTCATGTTTATGTATTTAGTGTGCATCTGAGGAAACACAAAAAAAAAAAAAAAACACCAACCAATACAAAATATTTAATCGTGGTCAAGGTGGTCTCAATCATGTAAATTTATTTCAGACAGCCTTATATTTGCACTTGTTATGTTGTATTCATCAAGCACATATGCTTGATGTAACCACCATCTTGCTCTGTGTGTTTCACCAAGCATCTGCATAGCTATCCCAATACATATCAGAATATGGCATATAACTACAGAATCTGTTTCCTGCTTAGAATCAATAATATTCAAAGGGTCTTGTAATAACCGACGTATAAAATGATTGCATGATGCAGAGTCTTTCAAATGGTAGCAGTATAGAAAACCGAGGAAATGCGCAAATGGTTTAGGATGAGTAGAATAACCTTCTTTTTGCACATCCAGTTGTAGCTCTGTTGGTATTACTAAAGATCTGCCAGCAAAAAAAAGAATATTCATTGTATTTGTTTTCAAGGACGTCATAAGCTTTTCGTTTGCAATCATATTCAGTGCATATATCTGATTCAATTTAAGACTACCCTGAAACATACTTGGCTCAAGTTGAACTTTTTCGTCTGTACACTTCAATAAACCATGATCCAAAATAGATAATGACGCAAAGTAATTTTTTGTTTCATAAAAGAAAGAGGACAGCATCATCCACCCAGTTACTGCATCTGTATGTACACCTATAAGTAGATGACTGATTATATTTTTCAATTTGAGGTATTTTTGTTTGTTTGACCCCTGATGAATTTGAGAAATTTGTGGTGCAATCTGATGTGCACGTGACAGAAAGAATGTAAAAATATCTCGAGACATCCCACTTCTAGAATAATTAAGTAACGTGCTTAAGAGCATATACGTATTTTCTTCCACTGCATAAATGCCACAAGAAAAGGCATGATTGATTTCATTGACTAGTCTTGCATTACGACATAGTTGTTGGTTGATTTCCCCAGAATACTTTGGATAATCCATAAGTGTTTCTGTAGCAGAAAAACACCGTATTCCTTGATGATACGAAATTTTAAGGAGATTGCACATTTTGTTCCTGTTAATTGAATTGAACCGTAAATAGAACAAATTGTTTTCTGGGATGAAATAATGTAACAATATGTTATAGTCTACACAATACAAGAGTCTTTGTAAACATGCTCGAAAACACAGAATGATATTATCTGGTCTCCAGGTCGAAGGATCGGACTCTTCTAAAATCCAAAACATGAGAGTCTTTATAAAATAAGAACAAAGCAAACCTTTCAGACATATTTCATTGTCGATTATTTCTTTCAGGAAAATTTTTAATAGCGCATAACAAAGTAATTGTGAATGATTGAAAGAAAATATTAGAAATTTTTCCGCTACAGAATATGATATTATCCATTCAATGTGTTCATTAATTGACCCTTTGTCGCCTATTGGTACAAACAAAACACCACAAGAAATGATTTTGGAAATAAGATCAGAAGAAGGCCACTTTTCACGAGATCTTTTTATCCATGACTCTGACTGGGATATCCATTTGTCACATTTGAGGCATTACGCTATATCAAATAGGTCCAATGTATCTGCCAAACATGGGCCATGTATTTTAGTAATGTTTGGTATTATTTTAGAATAGAAGTCAAGTTTAATCTGTTTAAACATTTTGCTGGAAAGGACAACCCCTTTGTGATCAGCGTGTAATACTACTTCACCAAGGTATGACGAAGAGCGACCACGTAAAATTCTTAGTTTTGTAAAGCAATGTTGTGTGTCTTCTGGGTCCATAACTAAAGGAATTGTCTTATTTTGAACAGGAATATCGCTATAATATTCATACACTGTACATTTGGAATATATCATCATTAAATCAACGTCGCTACCTTTTAAATTCAGTCCTTCGCCGTTACTTCCACTCCTGATTTGTTTTGATCGTCCATTCCCAATATCACAAACAATAGAAGTAATTCTTCTAGCTTTAACATCCTCTTCAGAACCAATTTTCTGACACAAGTATTCGTAAAGTTGTAACGAGTCATCTCTCTGTCGTGACATTAATTTGTACATGTACCAGTATAAAAATCTGTAAAAGTTAAGAATAGCATCTTTGAACTTTCGTTGTATCCTTTGATCTCTTAAGCGTATTATCTCATATTTTTAATTGTACAAGGGAAATATACATTGTCATTCTAAAATACATATTTTAATTTTGTTTCATTCTGATTTTTAACATGTTTAATTGCTAAGTAGCTTTTAAATGTCTGTTTTCTATTGTCTGGGTTGTCATGCTACATCTGAATGACCAACTGGTTCATGTCATTATCCCTAATCATGAATGACCTTTCTATTTATTTATTATTTTATAATATAATTAAAACAATATGTAACAAGATATGCCAGTTAGTATAATAATTTAGAGTTTTTAAAACTAACAGAAAAACGTATCAGGTGCGCAATCTTGGTTAGATCTCTCCCTTTTATATCAATACACTCTGATCACTCACCTATACGTGTGGGACGAGAGTACTTTTTATATGACCTGAATGAGAATTGAGCCCCTGTCGATGATGGGGTGAGGTTAAATATTATGTAGTTTTCGTTCAATTTAATAGAACTCTTCCCCTTAATTAACCAACCAATATTCCGATTTTGAATATATTTTCAATATCTGTTGAAATATGAATTTCCTATTTTTATCAAGTTCTCTGTTAGACTTTTTGTTCTGTAGTCGATGGTGTTATGCTTTTTCTTTTGATCAAATATCTGATAATAATTGTTTTTATACAATACAGATTTTGTATCCAAATTTACATACAAATTTCGAAGTATGAATGATAAGATATATTCTAAGAACAAGGAAAAGAATGAATCAGCGGGAAATCCCAAACAATCTCACCGTGCACAGTGGGAGCTTCCTACTGAAAAAGTTATAATTAAATGCACACGAAAACTTTCGATGCAAGAGAACTTAATTATCGTCCTTTTCATATGTTAAGATTCAACTAATTAGCTGAGAAAGAATTGTGGTCTATTCTACTGATTTTTTGTTCAACGACGGGTTCAAAATATGGAAGTGGTTGGAACTCAATGGCATTGAATATTGATATAGTCTAATGATATACTTTATGGATTTTGCAACAAATTTCCATAAGTCAATAAAGGCGGAATGTTATGTATGCAATACATTGCCTTTGAAGACATTTTGATAAAAAAAATTCAAACAGGTAAGGCCTGTTTCCCCGGAAGTAATTTCACACTAGACAAATTTTAAATATCTCTCAATTTTTACTACAATTCACAGTATCACAGTATGAGTATGTGGTCTCAAAGTTTTAACAAAAATGAAAAGAACACTTTATCAATATATGCGTCCGATGCGCTTTTCTGGTTTTACTTTCATCAGGAACGCTGAAAGCCAAACATTTGAAGGCCAAGGATGTATAAGTAATGAAATATGTGACGATCAATACGACAAGAAAAAGGAACACAAAAATAATAGCCAAATCCGTCTCAGGTCAACTTTGCCTCAGAGAGTAAGCAACTTAGTATGCGTATTTTGTAACATTGAACCAAATTGTAATGCCTTATAGATGGTTAAAAGCTGCAAGTTTGACAGAGTTTGGTATTTATGCACCCCATTATTCTCTATTTTATTTTTATCTAACCTATTTTTCTCAATTCTTCATTTACTAGGGCATTTGTCTTATTTATAAATTATTGGCCCATTATTCTCTATTCTGTAAACTTCCATCTATTATCCTTTTTACGTAGTATTTTGCAACTTAACATTCTCGGAAACGGGTAAAGTGAAAATAGTCTTGATACTAAATCCTTTTATGCCGTATATCATATATATTCGGTTAATGCTGTTAATATAGTTAAGATATCATTTCCTGGTTAATATGAGAAACATTTTTACAGTTGAAATTTGATTCTTTTAAGATCACACATCACAATTTGTTTGGAACAATGATCTAACCCACATTACAATCTACCAGCTCATTCTTTAAAATTAATACGAATTTGATAGATATACATAGTTTACAATAAATCTGTGAAATTATTGACAATGAAGTATTATATTTTTTTTACATTTTGTATTTCTAAGGAAGTTCATTCCTAACCAACTCATACAGCCTATAAAATATTGTTTTAAATTTGACTTTGGATAAACCACTTTTAATGGACCTTAACCTCGAAAAACTATTGCCGCTTACCCCTCATCCTTCCCTTCCGTGATAGAGGTAGTCTTATAATTATATGGTCACAAACAGTTGGTCTTGGTAATCATGTAATCAAAATATTATAATAATATTTCATAGTCTGTATAAATATAAGAAGATGTGGCATGACTGCCGATGACACAACTGGCAACGTTGTTGAATGATTTAGTTTGTCCTGCGGTTAGGTCACACATTGTTCATAAAATACCACTTACCTTGAACAAATGTCTGTTCACGGGATAAATTGTAAAAAATTCCAATAAAACCCTGACTACAAAACTATATAACTATCCGAATGCAGCATTTACAAAACTCAATGTCATATCGTTAATCAACATTGTATCATCTTTGTTATAACATGTGTATTTTTTTTGCAAATGAATTCATGTATTAAAAAAAAAATATCCACCAGACTTCAAATGATATGGTTGTAAGCAATTAAAGGTCACCGTACAGCCTTCAACAATGATTAAAACTGGTCTACATAATCAGCTATAAAAGAGGATCTGAGAAATCATTTATTTAAACAAATGATACTAGTAGTGAAACGTTTTCATGAGAATTTTGCAGAATAATTATTTTCAAAGATAAAGGAAAATGCCAAAAATATTTTTTAAGAATACAGAAATTATGAACCCCTATCTAGACCCACATAAAATGCAACCTGTTCTATGACAACACAATTACAGAAAAAGAAGTATGACAGACGGCAACCACTGAATTACAAGTTCATGATTTTGGACATATACAGAATGTTGGGTGGTTAAACATATTTGTAAGCTCTAAACTCTATATCTAACTAGATACAGTAGTGTAACAGTACAATATCAGAAAACAATTATGTATAAATCAGTTGGAAATGGTATAAAATCAACAAATTTGAACGATCCATCCCTCCCCCCAATAAATAAATAGACAAAACAAACAAACAAACAAACAAACAAACAAACAAAAACTAACATTAAAAAAGTATACATGCAAAATAAAAATATTAGGTGAGACTTTTTTTGTTCCGTATTGAAGGCCTCACTGTAACGTTGAGATGAAAAACAGCAATAAAAGCGCTGTTCTTTAATTTTGTTTGTTTTTGGCTGTGTATGTACTAATTTTGTGTTATGGGTGGATACCCCACATCCTTCGTTTTTTACTAAGTGTACTCGCAATTACTGAAAACGCCAATTACATGTTCTCCTAGACCAAAGTAGTAGTTGTAAAATTTTATTTTTAGTAAACAAACGCGTCTTAAGCGATGTTTCTTAATCAGATGATCATTAAACATCCTGGCACTGACAAAATAAAAACATTGGCCTCTATTTCACTTGAAAGCTCCCGACTGAAAACTGTAAATGTAAAATTATACATGTAGTTTGTTATCGAAAAGAAAACAATAGTGAAAAAAGTATATATGTATTAAATTGAAGAAAAAAAACCGTCTATAAGTTTCATTGATGATATATCAAAAATGACTGGATTAGACACACATTTGCCTATAACAAGGTGACTGTGTTTTATAATCTTAAATGTTAAATAATGAATGGACCAATCCCTTCAAATTGTTATTTCCAAACTTTATTTTGCTGAATTGATACACATAAATGAATAAGGAATAATAATAAAAGGTTTGTTCTAAATGACATATCATTGGTAAATGTAGTTTAGTGAACCAACGGATGGACTAGATTCAAAACCTCTATTCAAAATACAGTAAACTCAAATATTGTGTATTCAGTAGCATATATAAATGCTATCTCACTTCATACATTAATAATTTCTCTGCAAAAAAATATATATTTCCCTGTTTATTTTTATTTCCCTGTCATTTGGCACAGGAGTAGGAAGGAAGAAGATTGAATTTTATGGTTATACTACAGACATAACCTGGAAATATTGTGATATGTTTTATTTGTTGGGGATGTTTGTTTATCTTACCAAACAGATACAAATGACGGAAAATTTTCGTAGATTTGTTATTTTCTCGTAAAGATATAAACTCAAAATATGTCTTTCGGTCAAATCATAAATATTGTAATAACTTATCAAGATAATCGCAATGATATGTTTAAAACGCAAGTGCATTACGAAACAAAAATAACCGTTTTTCTGTGAACTAGCACGATGAAATCCTGCTCAGCATGTAGGTCAAGTACAAAGCAGGGTTTATATTTAGATCATATACCATGTTCTCGTCCCGAATATGAATTTAACTTGTAACTGGAAGTTTATCAAGAATTAAAAATGACGTTCTCTCTCGACACGTACGTTACTGCAAAGTATATTTAACAGTTCAACTACACGTTACATAGAGTAAGATTATTTCCTTTTTTTGGGTTACTAGTATTTTAAATTCTCCTTTTCATTATATTAGATTTTGGATTTAGACAGGTACGTGTGGACTGAGCGAACTTCTTTTTAAAATGATCGGAAATAGACTTGACCCTATCGATGAAAGAATATGGTTATCTGTAATGTTGTTTTTCCATTCTGTTGTAGATTTTGTACGTCCTTTTGTCCGATTATAATTGTTTTTATACCTTGACGATTTTTAAAATATTACCGTTTTTTTCTAAGAATAATGAAGTGAATAACTCGTCGGGAAACCTTCAACGGTCTGATCGTGCAAATTTGTACCGGGATGATAAAACAAAATGCTAAAATTAAATGCTCCTTCTAGAGACACTTACACGGTGTAAAATAACCTAATTGTTCAATCTCTGTAAAAAAAGAAAGCAACACGTTATAAATTTATGCGTCCGGAGTGCTTTTCTGGATTTACCTTCATCAGGAACGGTCAAAGCCGAATACTTGAAAGCCAAGGCTGTATGAAACCGAAACAGTTGAAGAGCTATATAATCAAAAATAACCTAAAATTATAGCCAAACTAGTCCTTCTATGGCCAACTTTGCTTGAGGGGGATTGAAACATTAGTTTCTTTATAATTTCAAATTTTTTAAACAGGCAAATTTAGAAAGGTTTGTTATGAATCACGTCAGTACCGAAATGTGTAGATTTAATTAACAAAAGAAAGAGGTATTGGAAATTTCGATAAACTTTGTTTCACCGACGGGGCACAGAATTCGAGAGAGTTTGAAAATATAAAAGACTATGAATAATATAGGTAGTTGATTTTGTACCAAATTTCCTTGTTTCGATGAAATCGAAATGTCATCCAGTGCCATAATGTTGTTAAGTACAAACATTGCACTGACAATGAAACTAATTCTTAAATACAACCAATCAAGACATCATTTACGCCTTGAGCACTTTACAATATTCTAAGTTTGTAAGAGAATGTTACACCCCAGTTCTATTGTTATACTTCATATTTTCTATTTCTGAAACAAGTGTAAATTGAATAGATCTATTGTTACGATAAACAATGGATTTTGACCACAGGGTGTGACGAGCGGGGTTTCTGGTAACCCCTGCTTCTACATCCAGCAAACAAAGTCCATTGTTATTCGTAACAATAGAAATTGATTATTTTTTAAATGGCATGAACATAAGAAATTACTAATAGTGTTCACTACAAATTGTTTCATGATATTAAAAAAACACATTTTAGGAAATTCCAATAAGCATCTATATGGAATACAAAAATAATCCTTTAAATACTCTTTTGCTTGAAGGTATTTTTCCCAGTCATATGTCTCTATTCTAAAGCATTGATCTTTAAAAAAAATGGGGATTCTAACTCCCGGACCCCCCCCCCGGGTTTCCCAGTGGCCGATCCGGGGTTGGGGGTTCCGCGGGTTGGACCCGACTTTTATTTAAAAGATCAATGCATTTGAATGGTTGGACCCCCCCCCCCCTTTTCCCCCCTTTTTCTCTTGAGTTGGGAACCCCCGGCTGGATCAGCCCCTGATTGCCCCCCAAAAAAGGGAGTTCCTCTATATTAAATATTGTATGTTGAGCGTGTCTGGTAGTCGGTTTTTAATGCACAGACACACCTTATACAAATTATACATCTGAAGAAGCTTTTAATGAGATAGAACTTGAACTTCAGAGATTTTCTGAAAAATCTGATTATATTATTTTGGTTGGAGACTTTTACAGTCGAACAGCAAATTTGTCCGATTTTTATGATGAAGATGATATAGATGATTTTGTTATTGACAACCTTACTGATCAATCTGATTATACTGATGTATATATGTTAGACGATTTAAATATATCAAGAACAAGAAATAATCCAGACAAAGTTGTAAATTGTTATGGGAGAAAGTTTCTTGAATTTTGTAAAAATAACAAAGTATTTATTTTAAACGGTAGAGTTGGTCAAGATGTTATTGGTCGACCTACCAGTAGAAATAATAGTGTTATAGATTATATTGTTTGTACTTCACACTTTTTAAGATGCGTATCGAATTTTGAAGTTCTCGAATTTTCTAAACTTTTTTCTGATGTTCACTCACCTATGAAACTATCTATTAATATGGTGAACCCTTCATTTGAACTACACACTACAGAGTTATCCTACCAAGAAGAAAATAAAATTGGAAAATGGAAATTTGAGCAAGTGAATGATTTCAAGAATAACATAGATGGTGACAAAATAAGAAATGTTATTGATGAATTATCTGTTTATAGTAATCAAGAAAATGTAACAAAATATGAAATAAATACTGTAGTTACAAATATTACTGATATTTTAATTGATTCTGCAAAAGCAACATTTGGTACACATAATTTTAATAGAAATATGCTGAATTGTAATAGAAAGCATAATAAACAATGGTATAATTTTGATTGTAAAAAGGCAAAGAAAGAACTGAGAAAGGCACAAAGAATGTATAAACATTATGGGTCAAATTTATTTAAAGAACGATTACGACACTGTGAATATTACTATAAAAGTGTAATGGATGAAAACATTAAGAAGTATAATAAAGAAATAACTGATAATATGAAAAAATTAAAATCCAAAAATCCCAAAGAATTTTGGAAACTTTTTAACAGAGGTAGACAACGAGAAAAAAGCAATATATCTATTGAAACTTTATTTGATTTTTTTAAAGAATTAAATGAAAACAAGTTTGAAGACGAGTTTGTCATCGATAATGATTTGAACTCTGATCATGTAAATGAGACACTGAATGGTGTAATTACACATGACGAAATTATTAAAGCTATTAAAAAGGCGAAAAACAACAAATCGCCAGGTGAAGATAAAATAATCAATGAATATGTTGCAAATTCTCTTGACAGTATGATTGATGTATATTCTAAATTGTTTAATCTTATTTTTGATACGGGTATTCTGCCGGAGGCCTGGCTTATTGGAAACATAATACCAGTGTTCAAGAACAAAGGATGTCAATTAGAAGCAAAAAATTATAGGCCTATTACTTTATTGTCATGCCTCGGTAAGATTTTTACATCTATTCTTAATGATAGATTGGGGGAATTTGTTGGTGAACTAAATATCTTGAACGAAAACCAAGCAGGCTTCCGACAGGGCTACTCTACCAACGATCATATTTTTTCATTATATGCACTCTTCGAGTTGCTATGTGTCAAACGAAAAAAATTACATTGTGTATTCGTTGACTTTGAAAAAGCCTTCGACTTTGTTCAAAGAAACTCACTTCTGTATAAGCTTGTTTTAAATAAGATAACTGGTAAATTTCTTAGAATTGTAGAAAATTTGTATAAAGATGTTAAATCAAGAGTTGTACATAATAATGAAGCATCTGACATGTTTGTAAGTGATATTGGAGTCCGCCAAGGAGAAAGATTTTCTCCTTTATTATTTTCTTTATATTTAAATGATCTTCATGGATTTTTAGAAAATAGCGATTTGAAAGGTATACATTCAATTACTTCTGATATAGAAGATGAACTGGATATTTATTTTAAGATATTTGTCTTATTGTATGCTGACGATTCGATTTTACTCGCTGAGACAAGCACAGATCTGCAATTACTTTTAAATAGTTTTTCTCAATATTGTGAAAAGTGGAAACTTAAAATTAATGTTAACAAGACAAAGGTAATGATATTTTCAAAAGGTAGACCACAGAATAATTTGAAGTTTTATATTAATAACGAAGAGATAGAAATTGTTAAGAAGTATAAATACCTTGGTGTTATATTCTCTAGAAATGCTTCTTTTTTTGCAACTAGAAAATATCTTAAAGATCAAGCTACTAGAGCTATGTATTGTGTTATTAAGAAGTGTAGATCTAACCATCTATCTATAGAATGCCAGCTCGATACGTTTGATAAAGCTGTTTTACCTATACTTTTATATGGGGCCGAAATCTGGGGATACGAAAATCTTGACATTTTGGAAAGGGTACATTTGAGTTTTTGTAAACATGTTTTACGGTTAAAAAGATCGACTCCAAATTTTATGGTTTACGGGGAATTGGGAAGATATCCTATTTCTTTATACGTTAAATTACGGATGATAAAATTTTGGTGTAACCTTCTTGATAACACACTTGATAACAAGATTTCGTCAATGTTATATAAGTTGATATATATTAATTTTAATAAGTATGGAATTGAAAACAAATGGTTGTTATGTATCAAAAGTATTTTTGATAATTGTGGAATGTCAAACATATGGCAAAATCAAGATTGTATCTCAAAAAAATGGATTGTATTAAGCGTTGAACAAAAGTTAAAAGATCAGTTTAGACAAGAATGGCTAGCAAATGTAAATCAATCATCAAAAGGTCTATGTTATAAATTATTCAAAACAGAACTTAAATTTGAAAATTATATTTCAATTTTATCGTTAAATAATGCACTGAAACTATGTAAATTTAGATGTGGCAATCACCGTTTGCCAGTGGAGACAGGGAGGTGGCAAAATGTTCAAAGACCCGAGAGACTATGCCACCTTTGTGAATCTACTGACATCGGCGATGAATTCCATTATGTAATGTCTTGTCCTTTTTTCAAAAAAGAACGATATAAATATTTACCACACTATTGTTGTACAAATGTTAATATTCTTAAATTTAAAAATGTATTCACTACAGTCAATATTGTCTTACTAGAAAAATTGTGTAGATTTATAAACTATATATCAGTGAAAGTCTGTCCTCCTGGTTAAATTACATTTATTTATGTATATTTCACACATGCAAAATATGTTGTATTTTGTTTATATTTTCATCTCTGTAACTATGTCATTTAGTTAATGAGAATAAAGATCTATCTATCTATCCTATTCCCTAGTATGTTCGAATTGGAATGTTTGTTTATTCTCGCTAAAGCTCGTACTTAATCATGAAGAAAGGGATTATCATTCTCTTACATATACTTACACAGGTAAATTAGGACCTTATGGATGTAATTTTTAATCACCTAGTTAATTGCGATGAGAACATGTTGTGAAAGCAAACATATTCTATATAGTATAAATGTAATTTCATGGTAAGTATATTTAACCCTATAAATTCATATAAAATCTCTTCTTGTGGTTTCAAAAATAAACGTTTGCATACAAAACTGAGATTTTGTCACAAAAATCAATTTTGTGTTTATTTTCGTGTAGATAAAATTGAGTTATGCTAAATTTTCACTTCTGTTTAACAAAACTCAGTTTTGTCTACACAAAAATAAACACAAAATTGAGTTTTGTCTCACAACAAAATTGAATTTTGTCTCACAAAATTGAGTTTTGTCTCACAGAATTGAATTTTGTGTTTTCATTTCCATATCAGTTAACAAAAGTCAATTTTGTATGCAAATAAGTTTATATTTGCATACCTATTTGACAAAATTGAATTTTGTCATGACAAAAATGAATTTTATTTACAAAAATGAATTTTGTCTACAAAAATGAATTTTGTCTACAAAACTGAATTTTGCAATTACAAAATTGAAGTTCTCATAAAACAAGTCTGTATCACATAGTTTTGTAGGACAAAAATGATTTTGTTATGACAGAATTGAATTTTGTGTACACAAAATTGATTTTGATTACAAAAAGTTCAAGTCCCATTCGCCGCCCCGTACTGACTAGTCTAAAAGAGAGCATTTCTCCACGTTTCTGGTATTAAATGAAAATAGTATTCTAAAGCGGTAATTACATGTAGAACAGTGGTTGCCAATCAGAAATATTTATTCAAGAATTTATAATTTTTGTAGAATTCCTTATATATACATGATATAAGCTTATTATTACCCTTGCATATGAAAAATAAAAAAATAAAATCCTCCCACCCGCTTCATTTTTTTCTAAAATCTGGATGAAAATCTACAAATCTCAGGGTTAGCCTCAGAAAGAGAGGTTTTTTCTGAAGAAGCAACCAAGCATCTCACAAAGTCTGTCAGAGACTCCACTAGCCTTGTCTATATGATGCAAAATGGTCAGTCTTCTCAGATTGGTGTAGTGAGCGGGAAATTGATCCTTTCCAAGTCACTGTACAACAATTAGCAGACTTTCTAGTTTTTCTTTTTGAATCCAAAGGATTATGTCCCTCTACTATTAAGGGATATATATCAGCTATTTCAAGAACTATTCATATTTCTGGTGCATGGTCCAGATTTTGGAAACAATGAGCATATTTCTCTTTTGGTTCGTAGTTTTAGTCTCGAAAGACCAAGACAAAAAACTTTAGTTCCTAAGTTGGACCTTGGACTAGTTTTATCTTTTTTAAAACTTTCTCCTTTTGAACCAGCAGAAAAATAGATTTAAGGTTTCTTTCCATAAATACTGTTTTCTTTTAGCTTTGGCTTCTGGACGGAGAAGTAGTGAAATCCATGCCTTCTCTATTTCTGAAGCTTGCCTTCGATTTAACAGGAATAAATCTTCTGTTACTCTTTTAACTGATCCTGCTTTTTTGGCAAAGAATCAGATTCCAGATAAGGGTGCAGTACCAGTCGTGATTCCTGCACTCCCTAGCGATTCTATTTCTGTACTTTTATGTCCAATGAGAATCCTTTCTATTTATCTGGATAGAACGAAGAGTTTACGTTCTGTTTCTAACTCAAGACTCTTTATTCCTATTTAAAAAGGAATCTCAGATCTTTCTGTTAAAACTATTTCTACTTGGATATGCAAATGCATATCTTTAGCTTATGGTTCTTCTAAGGCAGTACTTTTGGATAGTTTTAATATTAACGCCCATGATGTTAGGGGTTTCTCTACATCCTGGGCTCTGTTTTACTGTGCATCTTTGGAAGAGGTACTGTCTGCAGGTTTCTGGAGAAATGAGAACTCTTTTATCTCTCATTACCTCCAATCTATGGCTACTTTTGCCGAGAGTTTATACTCTCTTGGACCTATAGTTTAAGCACAACGATTGAACTTTCCTCCTGTTTCTTCTGTTACAGGGGATTAAGCTTTACGTTAGATTCTGTTACTCAGTATGTATATGATGGTAACGTATTTATAGCTATAAAATAATCAAATTCTAAAGAAAATTTGGATTTTATTAGATAAATACTTACCATCATAAATTATAGGTCCCACCCGCCTCCCCTTCATCCCCTTTCCTTACGTTTCTGTCTTGAGGAAATTGAATGGGAGAATATGGGAACACAGGGGTATATGTCCGGACCAGTGATAGTACGTTTATTTTTAGTCGGGGATATTCCATTTGACATAATGACGCAGTTGGGGTCAACTCAAAATTTATGATGGTAAGTATTTATCTAATAAAATCCAAATTTACTTTCAATTTGATTATTTCATCCAATGGAAAACCAAGGTAAACATTACAGGTATCCTAAAACTAAAACACGTGTTGATGTAAACAAACACACGTGTTTTACCAAAACAATACATGTGCTTCCGAACTATTACTAATTAAACTAATTAAATAGAACACTACTCCACAGAGGTCCCTAATTAACAATTAATTTGCAAAAGTGTGCGTATCTATTCAATACATGTTACGATAAAATAAGAATTTCTTTATTTTTTAAGTGATCTGTTCCGTTCTGTCGTAAAACGTATCAGGCATTTATTAAGTCATATGTCCAGTTATAATTGTTTTTATATCATTGAATATTTTGTTCCAAATTTACTTACAATTTTTTTAGTATGAAAATATTACTGGTTTTTCCTAAAAAATAAGGGAAGAGGGAAAATCGTCGGAAAAACCTCAAAAGATCTCACCGTTGCACAGTGGGAGCCTACTACTTGAAAAAAAATTAAAAAAAGAAAGAATGTTCACGATATTAACTAGTAACACTCCTTCAATGCTTTTTAGATTGATTGATTGTTGTTTGACGCCACTTTCAGCACCATTGTGCTATTTCGTGGCGGTCAGATTTTTAAATTGTTTTTATTCAGTTATTCTACTGAATTTGTGTCACCGACGAGGTCAAAAATCCGGAAGTGGATGATACGCAATGGAATTTGAATATTGTAATAGTCTGAATGATATACTTAAAAAATTTTGCAACAATTTAACATAAGTCTATAAATGCTAAACTTGTAAGTCAGTGCTATACAGTGCTTTTGAAGCGATTTGATAAAGTATTTCAAAAAGGTATGTCCCCTTACTTATTCTACCAGGATCATTTTCTAAATCTTCTATTTCTATAACAATTCACAGTATCAACGATGAATAAGTGTTCTTAAAACTTTTAACAAAATTGAAAATAACACTTTTTAAATGTATTAGTCCGTGGCGTTTGTCTGCATTTTCTATCCTCGGGAACGCTCGAAGTTAAACAATTGAAAGCCAAGTGTGTTAAAGGATTTTCGTTCCTTTGTTTCAAGATAACAAGCTTTTTAAAGGATACATGTATAACACATAGCATTACTCCAGATTTTGCAGAAGCCATAAAGGGGCACATAAAAAATAAAATTAATCCGTGATCTCGGATTACTAATCCGATTTCTCGGTTTCCAATCCCGTGATCTCGGATTCCCAATCCGTGATATCTGATAACTAATCTGTGATATCGGATAAATAATGCGTGATATCCGTGATCATGTTTTCCCAACCCGTGATATCAGATTACTTATCCGTGATCTCGGATTACCAATCCGTGATCTCGGTTTCTAATCCGTGATATCAGATTCCCAATCCGTGATCTCGGTGTTCTAATCCATGATCTCGGATTAATGATCCGAGATCTCGTTTTCCAGTACGTATGGTAACAAAAAATCAATTTACCCACTAATGAGTGTTTCTGTCAGATATTCGGAATCTTCTGGTTTTATCCATGTAGTGCCTATAAATAATTTGTCCACTAACCCCCACTTTTCTTTTCATAATTATACCCTCGCTGTAGGCAACGGGGGCATTAAGTGTAACCCTTGACCGTCCGTCTTACCGTCCGTCCTTCCGTCCATGCGTACGTCCGTCCTTCCTTTCGTCTTTTCGCACTCTAACTTAAGTTTACCACATGCAAATTTTATGAAACTCATACACAATACTGAGACCCAAACCTCGCAGACCGAGTTCTATTTGGGCAGTGAGTCTCTTACCGTTCTAGAGTTATGCCCCTTTATAACTTGACAAAATGCATTTTTTTTTCGTTTCCGCGCTCTTACTTAATTTTTCCTCCACCAAATTTTATGAAACTTATACACAAATATAAGAAGCAAAAGTTGCAGACAGAGTTCGATTTTGGGCAGAGAGTCACTTTCTTTTCTAGAGTTATGCTTCTTTATAACTTGGGAAATTGCAGTTGTTTTCGATTCCGAACTCTAACTTAAGTTTGCCTCAATTTTATGAAACTCATACATAATGCTAAAAACAACAACACGCAGACAGAGTTCGAATTTGGGAAGAGAATAATTAACCGTTCTAGAGTTATACCCCTTTATACCTTGGAAAATTGCAAAGCTCGAGCGGGGGCATTCGTATCCTGAGACACAATCTTCTTTTATTTGATAATATATAGTTAAAAAAGACATTTTTTTAAATATTTTAAATATTATAAATCCTTTTCATATTTTCATACTTTTTCTAGGACAAAAGGTGCCAATGTTAAATGTACGAAAAATCAATAGAGAAGCATTTCCCGCGAAATTTGATATGGCTGATATCTCAAAAACAAGGACACGTACCTTTCTTTTTCTTTTTTTTTTCTTCCTTTTTAGTTCCGTTATTTATATACTATCAATTTATTACAGTCATTTAAAAGCTTGTTATTTTGGAAACATTTCAGTTTTAGTTTTAGTTACTGCTGTAACATTCAGTTAGTTGCTGCTGTAAAATTCAGTATTGGCCAATGATATTTCGATATTTTTGTCTCTCAGCCATATCATTGTTAAAGGTCAAATAACTATTTTAGCGTCAAAGATCAAAGCCACAACATTTTTGACGTAATCTTACTAACAAATCACCTTCCTATAATGTTTCTGCAAACTTAATTTGACATTGTTTGGTCAACCTTATTTCTCCAGTGAACAGTTATTCCCGAACGCAAATAACTTTCATAGGGGTCAAGCGTCAATGTCAAGGTCAGAGTGATCTGCTTTTGGTATTTGACGCATCCCGACCCCATGATTCTTCTACATACAGTTTTGTCAATCTACGTGTCACGGTACAATAGTCATGCCCCGTACACAAATCAGACAATGCTTTACTATCACAGATTTAAAGGTCAAAGTCAAAATGTGACCTGGCCTTAATAGTTGACACATGATGCATCGGCATACCAAGTATGCTCAATCTAAATTCTACGGTACCAAAGTTATGCGCAGGACAGAAATCAGACGAGATTTTAATATCATAGGGGTCAAAGTCATGGTCACAGTGACATGATTGGGAAACCAAGATAATGGATTATTAATCCAAGATCACGGATTGGAAACCGACATCACGGATTAGTAATATGAAATCACAGATTGGAAGCCGAGATATCTCTGATTAGTAATACAAGGTCACGGATTAGCAATCCGAGATGACGGATTAGTTTTATTTTTACATTTACCTTTATGGTTTCCGTAAAGTTGATGTTTGTTGAAAACTACCCCTGAATTTCACAGTGAATTTCGCTGTCTTATTTCGTATGGGGATCGACAGAGTTTCAATTGTATCGTTATCTTTATGATAAATATACTAGCCACAAAAAGAAACGATACCCAGATTTTTTTATTTTTCAACACTGTTATTTTAGTTTTGTATTTTATAGAACAATAACATAAACACATACAAACTTAACGAAGATAACAGATCACAATTAATTTTCCTTATTGCACGGACTGTTTGAAGATGACTATGTCGAAACCAAAAGTTGAAGAGTTATTATCGCATATGACAACCTCTTGTGTTGGTAACAGCAGTCAATCTGCGACGCATTGATCCAATTAAACGTTGAATAAATGCTTGTGGAATATTATTCCACTCTTCCAGCAAGGCGGCTCGTAGCTGGTTGACTGACTCTGGTGGTTGATGACGTCTGCGTACACGTTTGTCAAGTTCTTCCCATAAATGTTCACTGGGTGATAGATCTGGCGATAAAGCTGGCCATGGAAGAATGTCAATGTTATTCTGCCCAAGATATTGTGTGCATACACGTACCACGTGGCACCTAGCATTGTCCTGTTGGAAAGTATGCCGATTTCCGTGCCTTGCAATGAATGGTTGGACAATTGGAGAGAGAATTTCGTCAAGATAACGAACTCCAGTTAGACTTCCGTTTATAAACTTCAAATCAGTGCGCCCACAATGCGTGATTCCTGCCCAAACCATCACACCACCACCACCAAAGCGATCACATTCATGCACACATGCGTCTGCATAACGTTCATCTTGGCGTCTGTAAACTCTCATTATGCCATCACTTCTACGTAACCAAAATCTTGACTCATCACTAAAGATGACGTTTTGCCACCTAACTCGGTTCCAACGTAGGCGTGCAGTCCGATGGAGTTGTTTTAGAATGGCTCCTACTACCGGACGTCGTGAACGTAAACAAGCCTGTCTTAGCCTATTACGGACAGTTTGGGCGGATATTCTTAGATTATGCCTCCCAGGTGTTTGTCCTGCAGTAATTGTAGCTGGCAAAAAAACCGATCCCTGAGATGCGTGAATCTTATTCGACGGTCTTGACGTAACGTCGTTTCTCTTGGACGTCCACTACGTGGTCTGTCATTAGAGGACCCAGTCTGTCTTAAACGACTCATTATTCGTGTTATTGTCAATTTGGAAACACCAAAGTTGTTTGCGACGTCAATATGGCGCATACCTGCTTGTACCATTCCCACTGCTCTATCACTGACGCTAATTTTGGCGTAGACGAGGCATATGAAACCGGATTTTTTGGATGTCACCTTCAATCACCTTTTACTTACCTGTGTTGAACGGATTTTATAAACCTCATTAAATTTAAAACTCGTGTTCGGACGACATAAATGTGGTTCCGCTCAAAATTAAAAAATGTGCAAAAATTACGTTATTTTCCGGGAAAACAAAAACTTGACAAAAGTGCAGTAACATGCAGCGATGCGGCTCTCCGAAGCAGGGGCAAAACTTTTTGTCCGCCTTCTACCTTGCTAAGAAAATTTTATAGGCCGATGCGGCTCTCCGAAGCAGGGGCAACACTTTTTGTCCGCCTTCTACCTCGCTAAGAAAATTTTATAGGCCGATGCGGCTCTCCGAAGCAGGGGCAAAACTTTGTGTCCGCCTTCTACCTCGTTCAGAAAATTTTATAGGCCGATGCGGCTCTCCGAAGCAGGGGCAAAACTTTTTGTCAGACTTATAACTTTTTTTCGAACATACAGCTAGTGGCAATACATAATGTTTTGGTAATAAAAAATATTATGTAAAAAGATTGGGTATCGTTTCTTTTTTTAGCACGACGGGTGCCACATGTGGAGCAGGATCTGCTTACCCTTCCGGAGCACCTGATACCACCCCCAGTTTTTGGTGGGGTTCGTGTTGCTTAGTCTTTAGTTTTCTATGTTGTATCATCTGTACTATTATTTGTCTGTTTGTCTTTTTATTTTTGGCCATGGCGTTGTCAGTTTATTTTTGATCTATGAGTTTGACTGTCCCTCTGGTATCTTTCGTCCCTCTTTTATAGATACCAATATGTTTTCAACCGTGGCCAGGTCTTTAACAAATCATGAAATATCGTAAGGAGTTTTTTTAATTTCGTTAAAGTTTACTGAAAACAAAAAATAAAACTGGCATATTTGGTTTCTGAAGTTTTTATTTTTAATTTCTTTTATTTTTTTCTGTCTGCTTTCATTATTCATTTTAAAATAAATAAATACAAAGTTTGTGCTACTGTGCTTATTTATAGAAAAATCTTTACATAGCCGTAGAGCATGATTCATATTTCAAAATCACTTTGTTTCCTCCGTAATTAGAACCCGGGACCCCTGTGTTACAAGGCTGCGCTCTAACCGACTGAGCGAAAGAAGTACTTCACTAGCTCAACCGCTTCAAGTACGGTTGGCTAAGTATCTACTTCATATACTAAGGGAAGCAATCTCGTCACATATTGTTCTTGACAAGGTGTTTTCTAAATTGTCTCTTGATATGATGCGGGACAATGACTTTCCTAAATGTTAAACGACGTATTCTACAAAATTCAAAATAGAGTGAAAAAACCGCATTATTTTGTCTTCTGCTACATTGAAATCGAACAAAATATTTCGTTTGTAAATCGTTCGATCGGAAACTTCGCCCTTCCAAAAATCATTTCAGATATTTGTCATATTGTTGTTATCTCTGCGATTATCTTCTTAACACTAAGACATAAAACTTTCATCATCGGTTATCTCTCTTGAAACTCTATCCACTCCACTGAAGACACCAAAGTATTCATCTGATTTGTAATTTTAACGATTGTGTCCTTCTCGCTATTATACCATTTTGACTGAGTCTATATTCGCATGGTTGGTGATGTCGACGCACAAGGTCTCGCTTCGATCGTAACCTGGCATCCTGATCCAATGTAATACTTCGTCGAGCAGTTGGCCAGGATCCCAGGCTAGCTTCGATCGGAGTTTTTACTCGTGGTTTGTATATATGTAAATGGAATTTATAGTTTTCAACATCAGTTAATTAATGTTGCGTCCTATCATATAGATTTGCTGCTTTCTTTTTTGGTGGTTGATAAGTTTGTATTTTCTGCTTTATTGATGTCTGGTGCTTACTCTGGAAGCGGCATGTTGAGGTTTGACCTCCCTGATATTTGTTCTCTATGTGTATTATTTAGGATCACACAGGAGTTAAATGAGGTAGGCAATGCACCAGGAAGGACAGAATGTAGAATTCCAGAAAATATTGAGAAACAAACAAACATCAGAAGCTGATGAAGTTGTTAGTATGAGATACATTAAAGTTTTCTACGACACAATAAAAAAAACCCAAAACAACGTAGGAAAATTTTAACAAACCAGCTAACAAATTAAAGATAAAAATGAAACTTCTAGTAATGCTGTCATGTATGTATTGCATATCTTTCCTTGCATTTCAGAATTTCTGGTGTAATCTAGCTCTTTCTGAGTGTGTAATGTTCGGTCTTTGCCGGTTTTGATGCTGGCCTCACAATCTACCAGCTCATTACTTGCAGTAATACATGCCATTACAATAGATCTACCTACGGTCGTACGGTCAACTGTAGTTGTTTATGGTGGTCTCATTAACAACCATACCACTTCTTTATTATAGTGTTGCTTATTTTACCTGGTGAGCGATTCGGCATTCTAGAAGCCTCTATAGTTATGATGTAAAGCGTGAATATATTTTTATACATAAGTAAAACTGAAAGGACTTGTGAGGTTTACATCAATTAAAATTAATTGATATATTTACATCCCCGCCCGCCCGCCCCACTCAAATCGTCCCGCCCCGATTTTTTTTAATTTTAAAGTTTACGATTTTAGGATTCTGCTCAATTCCGTTACCAGTAACTGCCGCTAATTTCGTTTCATTCAAAACTACCTATTTCAAAATTCGCCGGATGATTTTCGTATTTCTTCCAGTAATATAAATTCAATTCAACCAAGGAATGGAATAGTAAGTCTTACTATATAAATCCTTGATTTAACCAAAATAATTCAGTCGACATATTCTGCTACTCTATGATTCAAATACTATCTTCCGAAAATAATGATTTGATTACAGGAAGGGCATGGAAAATTCGGGTTACGAGTAATTTGCGGTGTCCAAGAACGCAAATCCCGGCATGTCACAAATTTCAGTGATTAGAACACTGTAGATTTCTCTATTTATACAATGACTTTGTGTCAGGAATTTTGGACTGTGAATGATATGCAAAGCGCAAGAATCGTGGAACACATTGGTACATAAACATGACTGGAATAAAGAAATTGACACAAGCACAAACTTGTGCGATCTATGACCGAATTAGTACAAAAAGTCGAAAACGTATACAATGTATTATAGCAAGCCCTTAGATTTACCCCCAAGGCTGTCGTTTTTTGTTGACATACAGCAAACACCTACTGTCCCCAGCCCCTCAATAGAATCATTAAACAACTTCTTCTTTTTGGTTAAGTTCATGGTTTACATTGTAATTATATTTGCACCTTGAGGAAGAATCTGTAAAGCATCACACTTAGTATTTTCAACACAGTTTGAGTTTTCATTTTATTATGTAATCATAATACTTGTGTTGCATACAAATGCACTGCAATGCATAGCTTAAAAAGCAAAATAAATGTGATGTACTGACTACGGGGCGCCGAACGGGACTCTCGTGGTTTTGTACTCGAAATTCAATTTTGTACGGACAAAAAGTGAGTTTTGTTCAACAAAAATTAGTTCAGTTTAACAAAATTTGTAGCATACTACAAATTTCAATTTTGTCATACAAAATTAACTTTCAGTGGACAAAAGTTACTTTGGATGACAAAATTCATTTTTGTATCACAGACTTTACTTTTGTTACCTAATTTGAAAATTGGGCGACAAAAGTCAATTTTGTATGCAAATTAGTTAAGTTTGGATTCTGTGAACTAATTTGCATACAAAACTGAGATTTTGTCTGAATTTTGTGTTTATTTTCGTGTAGACAAAATCAGTGAATTATGTTGAATATTCACTTCTGTTTAACAAAACTCAGTTTTGTCTACACAAAAATAAACACAAAATTGAATTTTGTCTCACAACAAAATTGAATATTGTCTCACGGAATTGAATTTTGTGTTTTAATATCCATATCAGGTAACAAAAGTCAATTTTGTATGAAATAAGTTTATATTTGCATACCTATTTGACAAAATTGAATTTTGTCTACAAAAATGAATTTTGCAATTACAAAATTGAAGTTCTCATAAAAAAAGTCTGTATCACATAGTTTTGTAAGACAAAAATGATTTTGTTATGACAGAATTGAATTTTGTGTACACGTTCAAGTCCCATTCGGCGCCCCGTACTGACTAGTCTAAAAGAGAGCATTTCTCCACGTTTCTGGTATTAAATGAAAATAGTATTCTAAAGTGGTAATTACATGTAGAACAGTGGTTGCCAATCAGAAATATTTATTTAAGAATTTATAATTTTTGTAGAATTCCTTATATATACATGATATAAGCTTATTATTACCCTTGCATATGAAAAATTAAAAAATAAAATCCTCCCACCCGCTCAAATTTTTTCTAAAATCTGGATGAAAATCTACTAATTAATCTTAGTTGGCCTTAACCCCTCGACATAATATGTAATTACAGAGAACATTTTTTTTAAATTTTAATGTCTATTTTTTATTTTAGAGTTATCGCACTTAGAATACGACTTATAGAAATGTGCCAATTATTTTTTACGTCCTGAACATTGTTTAAAAGGGGGGGGGGGGGGGGGGGGGGGGGGGGGGGGGTAGTACAACCATTTTTATCAGAAAGTTAACGTTATACAGGTTCAACCTTTCAAATTTTCAATAGTGGGGGATTTCTCTCCATGGAAAATTTTCTACGATCCAAAAAATTAAAAGATACTAATATTCAAGTAGGGTCTGCAAAGTTATTCGACCGGGAAGAAGACATTGCGATTTGGAATGTCACTGGAATATGAGAAGGGTAGAAATTTTGCACTGCAAATGTATCCTTCATGGGGTAATTGCAAGGGTTTTTTTGTCTGGTGCGTGTGGCTCTCCTTACACTCTCCGTCAGATTAAATGCTCACATCCAGATTGGACGTTGCTGCGTATTTATATAATCTGCTAAGACAAACAAATCGGCATGAGTGTTACTGCCGAATAGAAGTTTAGATGATCATATAATATCAATACTCCATAGACTGTTTTTTTTTGTTTTTTACATTCATTTAATTGTCTTTTTTGTGTGTGTGTCGTTGGATTGCTGTCATTGACGTCTACCTCAAATCTTCTTTTATTCATCTTCTAAAGCCTTTTAAATTATGGAATCTGGCGAAATCATGTCGTATTGTCCCGTAGTTTTGGTTATTCCTTATATCCTTTTATGATTTACCTATGTTAATGTAGGACTGGCGTGCTTTTATAAATATAAACAGGTTGAGCTTTGATCTTGCTTTCAGCAACTTCGAGCATTCTTTGATTCTGACTTGTCTATAATTGGTTTGCAATTGATTGTATCTGTATTTTCGTTATCTATTATACCGGCACTGCATAGTTCAGTGCTTTTCCTGTACTGTTTTCATTGGTCTTTTTTTTTATCGTGCAAACTTAGTGATTTCACTGATCGAGACTGAAAGGAGATTGCATCCATGTAAATATAGTCTAAATTAGAACGGTGAACGTTGTATAAAACGGCAGATATCTTACAATATCTTTAATTTAATTAGCCGTAAAAACCAATCTATTGATTTTGCCGGCATACATTAAAATGGGCTCACTCATGGGAGATTATTTTTTTTGTTTAATTTACGGATAGCCACTTCTTTTTAGTAATCATACTTAAAAATGTTTTGAATTTATAGGACAATTTTTTTTTAATCATAAATAACAGAATAAGATGAGCGTCAACATATATAAATGATTTAGAACGGGAAAACAAGTAAATTTAAACTCCATTTCTTTCGTTTGTGATGTCAGGTTGCTGTCTACTTTCCCATATTTTTTCCCTTTTTAACAGGTTTCTTGAGGAAAGCAGTGATGGCACTTGGACTGATTTGCCAATTTGATATACGGCATATGCAGATATAAAAAAGTTGCACCTTTCATTCTATTGTAATACTGTAGATATAGATATCAAAATCGGTCATTAAACTCGTGGCGACCTACATTGTATAAAAATAAACTGTGGGCCACATGCTTTTATCTGAGGCCTATTTTTTGCTATCATATTATAACCTTCCGCTCGACCTTTGATTAAATATAGAGATCATTCAGTAAAATTCGCCTTGGACTCACGACTTTGAACGGCGGAGATGTACAACAAACCTAGACCTGTTCTTTTTCACAAGATAGTACTGAGTACTGTTATATCAATAACTCACAGTACTAAAACACGGATAAACAATAATTATAAAAACATGATTTTGCGGATTTAGATCCGGAAATATTGACCTCAAAGTTGAAAAAACGCTGGCTTGTTATGTGCGAGTACTCCTTTTTTTACAGTCGATACATCTGTACATTGTATTGTAGTGTGTATAATTTTGAGATATATGTAGGGCAAGTTAGTTTGATAGTTTTGTTTAAGCTTGTCGGACTACTTTTAATAAAATACTAGTATTCAAAAACTGGTATTTTTGGAAGTAAAATATCCGGCCAAATTGGTCCATGTATAATGCTCAGAAATGGGCATTAGGGAATATAAATTATATGTCAACGACTTTGTTTGATTAGAAAAACGATGAATTATAGTGAAGAAAGAACTCAGTGTCTAACCTTCATGAGCACGCAAGAGGGGATGACACGATTTTGGAACGTGGGATCTAGGGGTAAAACAAAGTCATGAAAGTGGGGTGTGAGATATAAGGGGTAGGAAGTGGGTAAATGGGATATAGTGGATAAAAACGTGGGGATGTGGGATAAAGGAAGTAAAAAAACATAGGATATGGGATATAAAAAAAGTAGGATCTCGGAAAAAGGAAGAAAAAAGAGGAAAGTGGGAAAAATTACAAAAACGGCGGAATTTTGTCAAGCGAACGTTTGGTTTGGAGTGATATTTGACCAAAGTATATGCATTTATCAAACTAGTATAAGTAGCTCTATAAGTTAACGGGGGAGGGGGGGCCCTTCTGCCATAATATTACTCCAACCGTCATGTTATATACTATAATGGTCCCTTATCTTCCCCCTTTTGTCCCTTCTGGTCTTTGCTTTTATGGCAGGGTTCACCAAAGAAATAAAATCTAGGGTGGAGAAGAGATTTCAAGAAATCATGGATTAAAATCGGTTCGATATTGGAAAAAATGGAAAGGTCACCAATCTTACATTTGCAATTAAAAATGCGAACAACTAATAAGTGCTAGTATTTAATTTCACACTTTGGTTAAGATTAGACTGAGAAGGCGAATATTATTATATCTGATATTATTTACATGAAATTCTAAATATCTTACTAAGGTTACAGAACTGAACATGCAAATAACACATTATAGTTTAAATAATTGGTGCACTTGAACCGCTTCTCTGAATTAACCTTCATCAGGACGCTCAAAACCAAAATCCAAACAAAAAAAAAAGCTAAAATAAGGAGAAAGCCAGAGATCTTTAAATAGTTCCCTGGCAATATGACTAAAAGGGACATAACAAAAATATCCAAAAGCAACTTACAAGGTTCACTTTGACAGAGGGAGTTGGAACCTTAGTTTTCAATAATTTCTTATTTTATTAACGGAAAACAATAGACATATTTAAAAATAAGGAGATGTTGTATGGTTTCTAAAGAGACAATTATCCACCAAAGTTCAAACAAAGCGGATGTAGGCAAGTATGGGTCACCGTACAGCATTCAACAAAGAGCAAAGGCATAACGTATAGTCGGCTATAAAAGGCTCCGACATGAAAAATGTAAAACAATTCAAACGAGAAAACTAACAGCCTAATTTATAACAAAACAGTTTACGAAAAACAAATATGACAGACATGAACCAACGACAACCACTGAACTATAGGCTCCTGACTTGGGACATGTACATATATATGTTTGTGAGCGCTCATTCCTCTCCATAACCTGGGATAGTGGTGTAACAGCACAACATAAGAAAACACTGTAAAAATAAGCTGCAATTGGCTTTACTCAAAAGGTCGGTACGAGGCACAAAAACAAGTAACCTAAACAATAGACACAAAACAAACACAGAAATAAGAGTAATTACGACCATTAAATAAATGTATGTTATAAATCATGTCAGTGGCTAAGAACTGACTATTGGGCTGGTGATACCACCCCCCGGGGACCAACAATCCAAAATCTACACTGCCTATGTTTGTAATGTTCATGTAAACCCGATTTAAAATAAAATTTTACAGCGCACCTTTAATGAGCTGAAGGGTTTTGTTTTTAGATAATATTTTTCTGTTGGCTTATAAACGTTCTCTCTTTTCACGTGAACAGAGCCGATGATATTTAAAAACTGCGTAAACGGGTCTACTATTTACATCTTTCATTTAGCGCAAAACAACTATTCCTGTCGTGAAAGTGACAAACGTTTAACCTTTCTACAAAAGTATGGAGTCAGCTTTACGTCAGTTTTTTTGCCTGGTGGTGTTTTTGTAGGCGGGAAACGATTGGGAACAGACGTCCGGCTGAATAATAAACAAAAAAAAAAACAATCCCTAATTGATATATTGAGTTCTTTGAAAACCACTACCCATACATATATTTCTTAGTAAAATGTGACCTACCGAATTAGACTTATCACCGGGTTTGTACTTACATGAGCAACACGACGGGTGCAACATGTGGAGCTGGATCTGCTTACCCTTCCAGAGCACCTGAGATCACCCCCGGTTTTTGGTGGGGTTCGTGTTGCTCAGTCTTTATTTTATTTTAGTTTTCTAAGTTTGTTTGTATACTGGTGTTTGTCTATTTTTCTTTTATTCTTTTTTTTTGTTGCCCCAATCGTCCCCCTTTGTCCTTTCTGTTCTCTGCTAATATGACAGGGTTCACAATTGAAATGAAAATCAAGGGTGGAGTAGAGATTTCAAGACATCATGGATTAAATTTGATCAGATATTGGAAAAAATGGAAAGGTCACCAATCTTATATTTACAACTAAAACTGCGAACAACTAATGAATGCGAGTATTAAATTCACACTTTGGTTAAGATTAGACTAAGAAGGCGGATATTATCAAGGCGGACAACACCCTGTCTAAAAGGGGGGAAAGCCCTTAAGACAAAAGACCATATAACGATATACAGAAATCGGAAGTTTTAGCAACACAAACCCTAGTAAACACCATGCATGGATGAACAAAGGTGCTCCTTCAGAGTTATCATTTTTCCGTTAGTTACACACGTCGCGTTATGCGAATTAAAATCTGATAAGTAATAGTAATTGTTATCCCGAGAAAACATTGTCAACTGAGACGAAAATTGAAGAGGTCACAAGTAGTATCTGCTCCATTTTTGTCGCAACCGTGTGGTGACAAACCCAACCAAGACGGGATTTTGGCCACGATAAATGGCACACAAATGTCGTCATCTGTGACACAGAATATTCCATAACGGTCACAAAATCATAATGGTGTCAGTAAAACTTTCGACTGGCTGTCTTATAATTATGAGCAGCAACACTCTATCCATGAAATCATAATAGGAAACGCAAGCCATGAAATATCGTATCAACAAGATATTCATACTGCATATACAGGTGATTCAGGAATGTTTCTATAATAAAACAGAAAGTTCAGAATTGGAAACTTGAAGTCTTTTTTGTCGCACAGTTTATTTCTAAGCTAACCCTCAAAGTAACTTTCGACATGTTATAAAATTAAGAATGGACACGGGGAATGTTAACATTAATTACTGTACTTGTTCGCTAAACTATCTTAATTGATAATGAATGCTAGTTTTCCTGCTGAATATCATGGTTCTCTCTGGTATGGTCCACTTAAAAAGTTAAAACTGACCGCCACAATAGAGCCAATAGTGCTGAAAGTGGTGTTAAATACCAACAATAAATCAAACAATTAATCAATTGTTGTAGGTTTCTGTGTGTTTGCATATGCTGGACACACCAGTAATCAAAGAATAATCTCATATACTAAAGTTATTTGGAAACTAAGCACCCTAAGGATAATTGTAGCAGAATCTGGATCAAATTGGTAATATGGTTTAAGACGATGGAGGCCACGTGATTGCAATGGCTCACACTGACTCTTTGATTTTTTTTAAGTGATACTATGACATGCCTTGTTCTTGGTTTCTAATGCTCCTTTCCTCTTCTCTCTGCATGCATTTCTTGTGTTTTGAAAAATATTAGGGAACCAGGAAGTCTGAGTATCAGTTCATATTCCAATAATTCAGGCTATAAATACTGAAGAAAAAGGGGGAGGGTTAAGTACTCACAAAACTGTTTAACAAGGAGAAATTTTGGAATAGCTGTCTAACCAAGATAACAAATCTTACCATTGTTTCATTGTTTTGTTTTTTTTTATTAAGATTTAAGTTTTGTAGTCAACATTTGGATAAATCATTTTCAACTTTCAAGAAGTGTTTGCCAGACTCCACATGATGTATATCTCATCATTCAGCACAGAAATGTGTCCGTATACGAAACAAAATGGTGACTACGCGCTGAAATGTTTATTATAGTTAATTCTTATTGTTGGATTTCTGTCTTCTAGACATTTACTCCAAAGACCTACATTCCATTTGTTCTCATCTTGAACATGCATGCAATATTTGCCACTGGACATAAAGCAAACATCAATCAATCAATTGTTTGATACAAGATGTTTGTTCTTATTGTTGATAAACTGTGTTTCACTACATGTTAACATTAATTACTGTACTTGTTCGCTTAGTGTAAGCATTAATTACTGTACTTGTCCTCATCTTGAACATGCATGAAATATTTGCCACTGAACATTAAGCAAACAACAATCAATCAATCCTTTGATTGATACAAGATGATCGTACTTATTGTTGATACACTGAGTTTTGCTACAGCTAAACATCAATTACTGTACTTGTTCTTGTCTTGAACATGCATGAAATAATTGCCAATTGACATTTCTCCTTGGCAATATTTTATACGTTTCGGCAATAAAGTTTATCGACAGATTGTAGGTATTCCTATGGGCACCAATTGTGCCCCTTTTATAGCAGACATGTTCCTGTACTGTTATGAATCACAGTTTATGGCCAAACACAGTAAAGAACCGTCTTAATTCCATTTTATTGATAAATTCAACAACACTGACAATTACCTTGATGATATTTTTTCGCTAAATAATCAAGAATTCTCTAAATATACTGCCGAAATTTACCCATAGCAACTAACTTTAAATAAATCAAATATTAACTGCAATAAGTGTCCTTTCCTGGATTTAGATATTTCAGTTTTACACCAGAAACTACACAAAAGGGATGATTTTTCTTTCCCTATTGTTAATTTTCCTTTTTTGGACGGTGATGTTCCTCTGGCACCATCTTACGGTGTTTATATATCCCAACTCGTTCTTTATGCCCGTGTCAGGGATTTCGTTACCACAAATTACTTAAACCCTTTACTAAATTCTTCCATAGATACAAAGATTTGGCTGTACCTGTAAAAAACGTATTTCAGACGGAATAGCACATCCTAAATTTTACGGTGATGTTGTTAACCGAGCCCGGAAATCTATATACGATCCGGGTAAACTTATCAATCCTTTAAATAAACTTATTCTAAAAGGTTACCAATTCAACACCGTAATTAGATCTTTGAATATTGCTTTTATTGGTATAAATATTGATTTTGTTATCAGTAAATTAAAATCATACTAAATAGTTTTGTTATACACATATGCACTTTACCAGTACTACAGTCTGTCGATACCTTTTATTTTGGCATTGTACAAGGTCATGTTTTTCTCTGACTGTTAATGACGTCTTTACACTAGATCCAGATTCTGCTACAATTATCCTTGGATGTTGGATGTGTACTAACTGAAATTTTAGTCTTAGATACATGATTTTTGTTATTAGTTGTTATTGGCTTTGAACTAGCTGTCAGTAACTGTGAGTACTCTCAGATCTGTAATTAGTGTCCTTTTTGTTGTTAGGGATGAGGGATGGATAAATACACTGCCATGGTTATTCTTCTTTGTATTGATCTGATGAGTTAAGCCCTTTAAACTGATTTTTATAGTTTGATCTTATGTTGTGCTGTTACACCACTGTTCCAGGTTAGGGAAGGGTTGAGAGCACACAAACTTGTTTAACCCCACCTCATTCTTTATGTACCTGTCCAAAGTCAGGAGCCTGTAGTTCATTGGTTGTCATTGGTTCATGTCTGTCATATTTGATTTTCATTAATTGTTTAGCTATAAATTAGGCCGTTAGTTTTCTCAATTGAATTGTTTCATATTTTTCATGTCTGGGCCTTTTATAGCCAACGATAAGGTATGGGTTTTTCTCATTGTTGAAGGCCGTACGGTTGCCTATAATTGCTTACATCCAATTCATCTGAACTTTGGTGGATAGTATTATTGGCAAACATACCACATCTCCTTATGTTTATATAAGACAAACAACAATCAATCCAGATGTTTGTTCTTATTGTTGATAAACAGAGTTTCATCACATGAAAACATTAATTACTGTATTTTTTCTCGGCTTGAACATGCATGAAATATTTGCCACTGGACATAAAGCAAACAACATCAATCAATCAACCAATCCATTAATACTTTCATTGATACAAGATTGTTGTCTTACTGTTTTCACTACATGTATCTGTGAATTACAGTACTGTTCTTGTGATAAAGAGATGAACAATCTGATTCATATCCAGTAAAAATTGAATGAACATAGTCAGGAGCCTGTAACTTTGTTGTTGTATATCATATTTTGCCTATCCGAAGTCAGGAGACTGTAACTTTGTTGTTTTAGATCATATTTTGCCTGTCCCAAGTCAGGAGACTGTAACTTTGTTGTTGTATATCATATGTTGCCTGTCCCAAGTCAGGAGCCTGTAACTTTGTTGTTGTATATCATATTTTACCTGTCCCAAGTCAGGAGCCTGTAACTTTGTTGTTGTATATCATATTTTGCCTGTCCCAAGTCAGGAGCCTGTAATTTTGTTGTTGTATATCATATTGTGCCTGTCCCAAGTCAGGAGACTGTAACTTTGTTGTTGTATATCATATTTTGCCTGTCCCATGTCAGGAGACTGTAACTTTGTTGTTGTATATCATATTTTGCCTGTCCCATGTCAGGAGACTGTAACTTTGTTGTTGTATATCATATTTTGCCTGTCCCATGTCAGGAGACTGTAACTTTGTTGTTGTATATCATATTTTGCCTGTCCCAAGTCAGGAGCCTGTAACTTTGTTGTTCAGGAGCCTGTAACTTTGTTGTTGTATATCATATTTTGCCTGTCCCAAGTCAGGAGCCTGTAACTTTGTTGTTGTATATCATATTTTGCCTGTCCTATGTCAGGAGACTGTAACTTTGTTGTTGTATATAATATTTTGCCTGTCCCAAGTCAGGAGCCTGTAACTTTGTTGTTGTATATCATATTTTGCCTGTCCCAAGTCAGTAGCCTGTAACTTTGTTGTTGTATATCAAATTTTACCTGTCCCAAGTCAGGAGCCTGTAACTTTGTTGTTGTATATCATATTTTGCCTGTCCCATGTCAGGAGACTGTAACTTTGTTGTTGTATATCATATTTTGCCTGTCCCAAGTCAGGAGACTGTAACTTTGTTGTTGTATATCATATTTTGCCTGTCCTATGTCAGGAGCCTATAACTTTGTTGTTGTATATCATATTTTGCCTGTCCCATGTCAGGAGACTGTAACTTTGTTGTTGTATATAATATTTTGCCTGTCCCAAGTCAGGAGCCTGTAACTTTGTTGTTGTATATCATATTTTGCCTGTCCCAAGTCAGGAGCCTGTAACTTTGTTGTTGTATATCATATTTTGCCTGTCACAAGTCAGGAGCCTGTAACTTTGTTGTTGTATATCATATTTTGCCTGTCCCAAGTCATGAGACTGCAATTCAGTGGTTGTTATTTTTTGCTGTTTATCATATTTTGTTTGTATATTGTTTTGTACATAAATCAGGCCATTAGTTTTTCTCGTATTAATTGTTTTACATTTTTCATTGATGAACCTTTAGTAGCATGCTATGCTGTATGGGTTTTGCTCATTGTTGAAGGCCCTTAAGTGACCTGTAATTTCAACATTCTACATTATTTGTTCTCTGGTTTCATTGGAAGTCATCCCAGATCTTCTTATTTTTATATTGTGTTATTATCATTATTGTTTGTTTGTTTTTTATTTATCCTTTGTTTATATATTCTATGCTAGGGTATTTTATGTTGCACACAGGGAAGCTGTTGTGAAGATGTACCCTTCCTATTTATAGTTTTTCATATCAAAAAATGATTTAATATATATTTTTAGATGTTGTGTGAGGATGCCATGATACACCACTTGGATTTGTTGACATTATGAACAGAAAAGTGTGAGGAAGCAGAGATGACCTAAGAGTTGTTGATATTATGAATAAAAAAGTGAAAGGATACAAAGACGACCTAAGAGCTGTTGACATTATGAATAAAAAAGTGTGATGATGCAGAGATGACCTAAGAGTTGTTGATATTATGAATAAAAAAGTGAAAGGATACAAAAACGACCTAAGAGCTGTTGACATTATGAATAAAAAAGTGTGATGATGCAGAAACGACCTAAGAGCTGTTGATGTTATCAATAAAAAAGTGTGAGGATTCAATGACAACCTAAGAGCTGTTGTCATTATGAATAAAGAACGTGTGACTATGCAAAGACAATCTAAGAGTTTAAAAAAGTGTGATGATGCAGAGATGACTTAAGGGATGTTGACATTGTGAACAAAAAAGTTTGTCAGATGATGCAGTGGCATTATCAATAAAAAAAAAAAAATAAAGGTATAAGTTGATTGACTCTTTTATTTTTATAGGATGTAACTTAAACATCAAGTCAGCAATTACACTAACAATAATCAACACATAAACAATTAACAATGGAATCATTGCTTAAACACAGTAATCATGATTAACTAAACTGATTAATGATTAAAACTAATTAAAATGTGTAATACTAATCTATAATGAAAAAGCTTGATTAATGAAATTATAAATAAAATATGGCAAATATATAAAAATAAACAAGACAATGTGATTTTTTGAAAGTGGAAAATGAATAAGTTCAAGATTTTAGTTCAATATGAATAAAAGGATAATAAAAGAAGGATGACTAACATTTTGGTTATTAATGTTTTTTCTCTCAACTTATTTGTAGATCTGATCACAACAAAATAATTTTGTAACAATAGGCACAGTATATAAGAGGATTAATTGCTATTATCTGAACTTTCCTTATTTTTCCCTGTTCAAATTACAAATATACTTCATTTTACAACAAAAGAAATTAAAATCATGATTCAAATCTCATTTTATGCTAAAAGAAGAAGAACATTCTTTATAATCTTATGTTAAGAAATTACTTTCAAATGGTAGATGATGTTATATTGATCAGAAAATAAACAATAATGCCCATTTAAAAGAGGTACTATGTACATATAATGTAGTTAACAAATATATTTATACATGAAGTTCAATTTCACCATGCAATATCTTGACTGCTCCATTGTTGATACCTGCCCTTGCGGTCATAAAAGTTTCGAGCACAATTATCGTACTCAGACTCAGAAATCAACCAATCAAAATACTGGATTTGGTGTTTCGAGCACAAATTTTGTACTCTTGAGTACAGTTTTATGACCGAGGACTCTGATGTACTTAAGATTGAAAAAAAAGACAATTAAAATTGGTTTCATATAACAAATTTCCTATAGAAGAATAAAAAGTAAAAAAATAAAAAGCGTTATAACTATTTTGGTGGTGATGATGTTTAAAGGATACCAGAACATAGCAGGACGCCAAATTTTCCTATTAAAAATGATTATCTCTGAACTCCCTCTCCCCCTCTGAACCTTAATTTGAAAATGAAGATAAAACAGTACATCTGCATGTAAAATGTGACCTATAGTTCAGTGTCACCTGACAGATGTGCCAACAGGGAAGTCAAGATTTTACACAGGTAAATTGAACGAGAGTAGAATTTCTTCAATGCATACAAATGATGGTTGAAATTCTCCTATTTTACAGACTATTATGAAGATGATTATATATTACATGTATCTTGAATCTTTTTCTGTGTTTAAGATGCTGTTGTACTTGTACAAATCTGAGGTAGTCTGACTGAGGTATATATAACATACTGTCCTCTATTATATTTCTGAATTAGATCAATGAGGGCAGTGCGATCAAGAGTAAAACTGACAAGGCCAAATATATCGGTAAAGTTTTTAGGTTTTTCCTCACTGGAATTCTGTCCTTATAATGTGTATATATCTAATTAATCAGGGGGTCATCTCAAGGATTCAAATTGTGCTGCATCATATCAGGTTAAAGTTTCCATAAAAAAAATAAAAAATTTTAACAAACACTCCTGTGGTTTGCAGGAGTGAAAAAAATCTTCCTGTCTGTAGGCGGCTACAGTAGCTTTAAGATGACCCAATTAAATATCTAATCTACTTTCGCTAAATATATTATACTAAACTAATTAATTGCACATTAAAAACATGTAGAAGTCATTGAGCATCATATTATTAAGGATTTCATTTTTTTAAGCAAACTTGGAATATTTTCAGTTATAGCTCAGTGCAGGAACAAACAAATACTTCCTAAGATCTATTTTTAAACTTTGGTATTTAACATTTCAATTCTATGCCCCAATCAAATCATTTGTTGTATCTGTTTCATTCTTTAACATGTATATTTCTAGTATAAGTTGTAGTAAACATAGGTTGCAATAAAATTTTATGTAGCAATGAACAGTAAAAAATGCGTATTATTAAATTTGTTTAATCTGCGTAGTCATATTTTTCTGTATAAATTTTTTTTACATTAAAAGGGTATTTGTAAAAATTAATCCCCCCGTTTTTTTTAGAACAATGCTTTTTTCACTTCCCCAGCGCCCCATTCATCCATTTTTATAGAGAAAACACTGGTAATAATCAGATTGGGAAGTGTTCTATGTTAAAGTCACTCTAAAAATGAAAATGTATAGCACTACTAGTGCAAAGCACCCAACTGTTAAAATGCATTAAGTAAAAATTGTTATAAAAAGTGCTCAACTACTAGTGGTGAAATAAAATATCAAAAAGAAAAGAAAAAAAAAGTTTTTCCCGTAAAATATCTGTTATATTTACATTTTATTTATGCAAATAACACAATGAACATGAAACTTAATCTGAGGTAACTAAGGGAATATTGATTTAATGATGGAATTTCTTTGCACATTCTGTGTACCAGAAATTTATTACAGCTTTCCCAGAAGCACCTCAAACAAATTCTGGCAAATAATGGCATTAAAATTCTTTAATAATAATGTTCCCTGAGATTTAAAACAATAATATTACTTACAACAAGCATATACAATACAACAAATTATATATATTTTCTGGCTTATTTTACAAAAATAATCTTAAAGTTTTCAAGAGTTATCACCCCCTGAATGATCTACATAAAGTTACCTCCCCTTTCCAATTTTCTACTTCAATTGCCTTAAAGTCCAAATTAAAACTTTATAAGGGCTCTTTGTAAGAAAAAATATTGAAGGTAAATATCATTTCTTTTCAATAATTTAAACTGCTTTGTTATATTTATCTCAATAGTATCCTTTTTACAATCTTTTTTTGTAGATGTTTTACATTTGGATTTCCATAAATACTTTTTTTCAAAAAAAACACTTAAATTCATTAACTTAACATATATCATAACTCATTACTATTTGAAGATGTAGACACATTGTATACAACAACAAAAAATAATATAACACTAACAATGTCTGCTTGGAGAGCACTAATTGTGTACTATTTACAAAGTTTCTACAGGAAAATGAAAAATAACCTTATATTTCATAAATTTCTTCCAAATAAAAAAAAAAAAAAAAAAAAAAAAAAAAAAAACAAAAAAAAAAAAAAAACAAACATACCATTTGTATGAACTTTACCCCAAATAATATTCTTTAACAGTATTTTTTGTAGATTTTGAATGATTGGATAATTTAACAAATCTATTTTCAAATATTAGTCTTTTTATAAAAAAAATAAGCAAAAAGAAATATCAACCTTGCACAGTACATTACCGGTAATCTAACGACATAATGTACTCTTACAGAAACCCACCCACCCACTAAAACAAACAATAGTATAAATACAGTACAAGTTATCTCCCTTAGAAATTCTACAATCTATATGACTAGTATTAACAACTTGGATGTAATGCTGCCAAAACAATATCTGGGAATGCAAATGTCAATAACAAGGTCAAATCTTTGACCTTAGACAACATTTAAATATCCATTTTTTGTCTATTATATCACTAATATTTATGAAGTCTGCAAAAATGTTCAAAAAATGTCATCATGCAAAAAAACACTGCTTACAAAATGCTTTTTCACAAACAGTCATTTTGTCTTTAGTTGTGAGCAGCACGAGCTATATGAAGGAAGAATTCAACTTTGTCCTTGCTGCAATGTCCACACATATTACATTTAAATGGATCTTTGTAACCATGGTAACCCATGTGCATTGTGTACATGACACAGTCTTTAAATGCAATTTCACAATAGGCACATTCATACTTCCCATTAGGTCCACTCTTACGATTGTTCATTGCTATCATCTGCTGTGCTGCAGTGGTTAACTTTGCCAAATCCTGATTATGGCCGTTCTGCTCCAGTGACATGTAAGGAAAATGGCCACCACTGCCACCATTTTGTAACATCTTCCAGGCAAGTTCAGTTTGATGTCTCAAGGCTTGTGAAGTCTGCATTGATAGCTCTGTCTGCTCCCTTCTTGCAGACAAAATAACATCTTGGCTACTAGTTATAGCTTGACTTGAAGCAACCTCATCACCACTTTGATTTCTGGTAGAATCGGGTGACTTTCTCTCTGGTGCTTTTTCTGATTGGGACTTAGCCATTCCTTCATTAAGGTACTGAAGGCTATTTTTAATTTCCTCAATATCATCATCTTTCTTGCCATCTTCATCAGCTTCATTTACATCTCTACTTTCATCTTTATTTCTCAACTCTTCATCCATGTTGCTGGATTCATCAATCTGAAGTTCTCCCACGGTATCATTCTCTAAAAACTCAGATTCTTCATTTTCACTCCCATTTTCAGCATCATCATGTTTATCATGCAATTTTAGACAGAGTCTATCTAATTTGAAAGCTTTTCCTTTTCTGGACCTTTTTCTTGGGCTCTGGCCATTGTTATCGTTAGCAGACGTACTCTCTCCACTTGAATGAGCATCACCTTCATGATTGATTTCTCTGTTGTACATTTCTTCCTGAGATAACGGACTAGATGAAAATGGATATTTACGCTTTGTAAGGTCAAGAGGACTTTCACGCTGATGAGGCAGTTTAGGTCTAGCAGCATTCATAGGTGACCCAGTTCCGAATTTATTCATCATCTGTTTAATGATATCTTCTCCTTCGGCCCGACCTAAATCTTTGGGACTAGCATTTCCATTTCTGTAATAATTCACAGGCAACTCTGGCATACTGTATCGACCATTATTTCGATTAATCTTGGCTGGTTCAACTGGTGATGAATGTGACCAGGAATGCGGACTATATTTTTGATCCTCATCTTCACCATCTGTGTGTATATGAAGCTCATCGTTCAAGCTATCATCCAAATTTCTCTCCTCCATCTTGTGCTTCATCATGCTGAGTCTGCGGTTCTGTTCCTCAAGTAAAGCTTCGGAGGACAAGCCAAACATTGAAAATAAATCCTGGTTTTCAGTTGCGTGAACTTTCATTAAATGTTTATACAGTTCCTGTTTACTGCCGGTTCCATAGCAACAGAAATTGCACTTGAATGGATAATTGCTTGAATTGTCTCCATCAGGAGTCTTTGGTGCTCCCATCTTGGATAAGTGTTGAGGTAGCTGAGGGGAATGGATTGATGAATTCATTGACATTGGTGAAGAGGTTGGAATTAGAGGTGGTGGGCGGTGGAATCCATTAGGAAGCTGACTGAGTAATGGCCAATATGGCGACATCATTGCTCCACCCATTCCTGGTGGGAGTCCATGAATGGGTGACTGAGGTAGATTGAACATGCTGTTCATATATGGATCAAATTTATCCTTTCTAGGACCTCTTGGTCCCCTTGGTGGACCCCTCTTTTGCAGTAATGATAGTCCAGATGCATCAGCATCAATTCCTTGAGGTAGACTTCCGTCAGAGTTCAAAACAGTGGCAGGTTTATGCTGATATTTACGGAGATGAAGTTTGAGGCTGTGGCAGTATTTTGTAGCATACGTACAATCGGCACATCTGTACTGATAAACATTGGTGTGTGACTTCATGTGGCTGTTGAGCATTGACTTGTTTACGCATGAGTAGTTACATTTGTTACACTTGAATGGCTTCGAGCCAAAATGGTTGCGAAGATGATACTCCAAATGATGTTTATACTCGGTAACAAACGGACATCGTGGACACTGTAATACTTTGTCATCTTTAATATGAGCTCTAGCATGTGCCCAGAATTCAGTCTGAAAAATAAAAATTTAAGCATATAAATATGTATTCATGTACTGATTATATGTATAAAGTGTATGATTTACTAAGCTGCAGGGTAATGCCTACACTTCCTGAGAACCTGACATTTACATTTATTTTTTTATCTTTCATACGTGTCTGTCTTTATGTATAATATAGAATATGGTGTCTTAGATTACCGGTAAGTCATGACTTTTATAATTACATTAATAGTATATATAACCAACTATACGGTATTGTTTTTTTCTCATTGTTGAAGGTAGTTGCATATAATTGCTTACATCCACTTTATTTGAACTTTGGTGGACAGTTGTCTTATTGGCAATCATACCACATCTCCTTATTTTTATATGGTATAAAATTATTGTTATTCAACTATATGTATGTTACACTATCCCCTCCCAAATTAGAACAGTTTGTAATTCAAATTTTAATATTTTTTTTCATGCATATAGTACTTTTGCTACATTCAAAGAATGCAATTTTTATTGTTGGAAATGAATTTCAAATTAATTTCCTATTCAATCAAGCCCATATTTGCCCAGTACAACTCTTATTTATTGTCCATGCTTACTTTTTCGGTGGCAACAAATTCACATTGTTTGCATCTGAAGACTTTAGGTCTGCCCATGTTCCTTTTGGAACCGAATCCGTCTGGTGGGTCGTCTGTGTGAAAATCTTTAATATGTCTCTTAAGTCGGCCTTCTGTTCTAGACTTGTAATCACAGTGGGGACATATATGTTCAAAATGGCAAGTCATATGATTCTCGAAATCAGCTTGGGTTCTTCCTATAAAAAATGAAAGTCAACCATTAAAATTGGTATAGGAAAGCATATGTACAATATAAGTATTCAATAAAATAATTAAATGTGATATCAGCAAAAAGCTGCATACAAATATGAATTGAAAATTTTTAATTTCAAGTCATTCAATAAACTGGTGGTTTAATTTCAAGGATTTTCTCCCTTCTGATGTAGTGTAACTTGCAAACTATTATATATATATTTAAAAGTCGAGTGCACTTTTTGCACATAGTATGAGGCAAAATAAAAAATTCTAACATAGTGGTGATATATTGAATATCTGTACAGTCTGATGTCAACCTTTACTAAGCTACTATATGACATCATAACTTGTATATATTATTCCCTTTTCCTTATTTGGATCAATCAGATTCTTTTATAAAAAAAGTTTCAGACAAACTTTAAACCCATATTATACTACTCATGATTCAATATACAACTGTATTTGTGACGAAATCAGTACAAATAAAGTGTTTTAAGTACGTCAGAGCTAGAAGACTAAAGTTCATTCGTACTATGAAATAATCAATTCAGGGAACAAAATATTTACATTCGTAAAACCAATTAAGGCATGCTTTTAGTATGTACATAATCAACACAAAGCCGTTTAGTTTTTATCTTATGTTAAACCGAAATGACCATTATGGAAAAATACGGAAACAAACAGTATTAATTCCTATTAAATATTGTTTAATAGAAAGTCTTTTTCACCCATAAAATTAGATAGAAATTGATGAAAAAATATTTCCATTAACATGACAATATAGTTTTTTGTATAAGTTTGACCAGAATTTTTTACTTTAATAAAAAATTAAACACATCTGGAAACTGATTTTATGTAAAACATAATAGAACAGCAAGATGACAGCCAAGAGTATAACTTGTGTTGAAAACTTGTAGGAACCAGAGGCTAACTTTAATCTACTGTTTAAAATCATATGGATAGTCTCCCTTTAATCAAATAACTGAACATATATCAAAATAATAAATATTTGTTTGGATTTTTCATTACTTTCAACAAACAAGTATAATTCCCCAAAATTCTTATTTTAGTGGATGATGTCGGGAAACTGGACAATGCCTTCAGTAAACAGTTAACATTATTCCAATTGCTGATTTTGAAATGACAGAATAAAAATTTCGAGATCACATGCCTTATCCATTTTTTGTGGGTATTATATATAGTATTTTACTAATCACTAGGTATTTGTAGTAAATCGGTCATTTAAACAGATAGCCAGCGAGTCGCACCTTTCCACGGCGATCAAAAATTCAATGATAAGTGTTATCTAGAGTCAACATAGGTAAAGTTTTATACTTAAAGTTTTTAAGGGCAAATACAAATAAAGTTTTCCATCTATAAATTATTGTAATTTATAACTGCTTAATTTATTTTTCATGCGAATGGACAGAAAGTTATACAAGTTTATAATAACTTGAAAATCTGGGGTCTATTATTGTAAATTTTATTGAAGTGTTTGTGTCAAAAGTAACCATGACCAAAATTCTTATCAGCTTTTAAATTATACTTTTGTTGATGAAAACTTTTTTGTTGATTTCATATGTACATGGTTTGGTGTTTTCTCATTTCTTAAGCCTCCTGTGACAGAAATCAAAGAAAGTTTATCGTAAAATTATTTCAGATTATTGAATAAAAAGGTTTTCTGATGATGTTTTTAATGGATTTTATCCTAAACAACAAAAGAATGTATCTATTAAAACACTAATGGTCAAGCTTTAGGAATTTTAGGTGGGTACTTGAAAATTTCCGGACATGTAGTTTTAAATAACTTAACATTAAACAGAACAAGTTATAAATGGATAATTGAAAAATACAAAAAAAAATACAAAAAAAAATGTTCATAAAACAACACATTGTATCATATATCATACAAATAATGTAAAAAAAAGATTTTTTTTTACCTTCAATGTATAAGATGTGTTTTTCCCCATGTTAAAAAACGGAATGGTCACTCCCGATAGATTAAATGATAAAGAAAAAAAGACTTAAACAAACAATTAAAAACCTTCAATGTGAATGAATTGACATTTTATTTATTTTACAAAACTAATATTTAGACACATTTTTTGGTCCCTTGACCAACCAATTATGATGGACAAACGAACCAAAAAGTAGTTACGCATTCAGACGTTAAAGTACAATTGATCCCACTATATTCTTGGTTTATAAACCTTGAGAAAAAATGTGTATTTAAGTTTTTTCTTATGTAATTTTTTAAAGTGGACTTTTAAATCAATTTAGAGTCCAAATAAAATAAAAGTTTCCATTCAATAAGTTTTCAATGAAAATCAAAACAGTTAAAAACATACAAGTATAAGAGTTAACAAACAAGACAGTTTACACTTTTTTTCATTCATACAAAGCAATATTAAGGATGACCTTTTTCTTCAACATGACAGGTGATATTTTTGAAAAGATATAAAATGCTTATTATGAAAAAAACAATAACAAAATTTAACTTATCATGCTTATATTCATATAAAAGATACCAGATGAGATAAAATTGTAAATTTGAGTTTGACACTGTTCAATTTTCTTAATACATGTGTATTAGTACACTCCTTTACAAAATTACCCAACCAGAATTATTAGGTCACAGCAATCTAGTTTTGGTTTTGATATATATTGATAGTGAGAGTGATCAATTGTTGAAAAAGCTTGTAAAAGAGAGCTTAAACTACAATAGACCATTTTCATACTACCAACTTTTGACTCCTGATTTTATAATTTTTGGACAGGTTACTTACACTGTGGTTGGACATTCTGCTACTCTGTCAAGTAAAAGCAACTAAAAGAAGTAAAATCAAGCTTTCAATCGGTACAATTTGGGGAAAAAATAAACTGTTTTATATTTTCTGTACACTACAAAATCCTCAGAAACAGTTTTAAATATTTCCTCCCAAATTGCACCCTTTGTTAGCTTGATTTTACTTTTTTTAGTTGCTCTTACTCGACAGAGTACCAGAATGTCTTACCACAGAGTAGGTAACATGATAAAAAATTATATAATTCAGAGTCAAAAGTTGGTAATATGAAAATTGTCTATTGGTTATAAATAAGGATCAATATATGATTGTGTAGGCTAGCTTATAGTAATATTTTGTTTGATTGGATAGAAAATCAATTTCCAAGTTTTTTCTTGTTTATTTATAGAAAAGGAAAACTACAAAATATCCCAGCATGTTTCATTCACACCAGTTTTTACATAAGATATTCTACTGTTGAAAAACATTTTTTCGGCATGTTGTGTTTCAAAATTTGATATTTTCATGCAAAAAATCATGACTATTGAATTCATTCAGGATAACTAATGTCGAGACCAGATTTAATGCTTGACATATGGCATAGTCCCTGCTCTATTGCTGGAGACCAGGCCTTGCGGTCATAAACATTTCGAGCACAATTATCGTACTCGGACTAAAAAATCAACCAATGAAAATGCTGGATTTGGTGTTTAAAGCACAAATTTTATACTGCGAGTACTGAGTAAAGTTTTATGACCAAGGACCCAGATATTGACCTCTAGATGTCTAGTTTCTTTGCTGTGTTGTTAGGCTGCTGTCTTATTCTCCTTATCTCCTTTTTATCATCTAATAAAATCTCATTTATTAATTAATTTCATTTAGGGTACTGTCCAAATTTTTTTTCAAAAACAAAGATTCAAAAATAAAACAACAGATTGAAATATCAAATGGAATTTGTAAAATCGATAGCTCAAAAATTCACTCCATTATCTTATGAAAATGTACAAGATTGAAAATGATCAAGGAAAAAATATCAAGTCTGCAAAAAAAAAAAAATCTTACACATTATATAACCATTTTTTTTCAATTGAACTTTTACCTTCTTGTTTTTAATTTTGAATGTTTATATCTTTTAAAGTGTACATTCCACTTACCAAAAGTTCATAGAGCTTTACGTATATTTACATTCCAAAAACTATTTAATGTATCTAGCTAACGATATAAAAAAATATAAGAAAAAACCAACACAACTGTGACATCTAAATATCCACCCTTGACACTTAGATGACCCATGGCCAAAAACAAGTTTTATATGAAATTTTTTATTGATTTAAAACCATTTTTTGTATAATGTTAGCATCCATGTGCTAAATTGCTTAAAAACATTATTTAAATACTTAAAATATACTTGTACCGCTGTGAGCTTGACACGGTCCCCACATTATATATATCGGTAACAAAATGTTACATCAACTATTTGACCCTTTGGTACTTTTTATTTTTTAATAACACAATTTTTCCAACGGGCTGTTAGTTTAACAGGTAAAAAAGAAACAAAATGGACATTCACTGACCAAATATGCTCCCAGGGAGAAAAATCAACCATGCAGAAAAAATACTACTCAAAATTGTTGTTGAGGAAAGATTGTTATCGTTAATTTTGCTTTCACTAAAAAGCCTAGGTATATTTTTAATATATTGTTACGGCATGATAAATGACCAGTGGTTAGGTTGACCTCGGTCAGAATGTGAAATGAATAATTTGAAAATTCCTGCAGCTAAAAATGCCATTTGGAAACATATATATCAACCGGTCAATATGAAATAATTATCTATTATCTATCTGATTATTAAAGCTGTTTCAAATTCTAAAGGACAAAATCATGTACTCATTTAAAAAAAATATTATCAACATTTTGGAGGTGTGATTACTAATTCAATGATTAATCATTTGAAATTTGAAACTTGAAAAAATGTAAATGTATTTTTTCCTTGTTTTTGTTTCTTTACGAATTGAATCAATGATGATTAATTGGGCGTGATTGTTAGATATATGTTGGTTTGATAAGTTATTCACATGTAACAATTATATTTTGGAAGGATGGACATTCTCCACTTTGGTCACCAATGAACTTGTGTTGAATCAGAAAGCCACCAAAGTTATAAGAATTGCAACTCATTTCACAATAAATAATACAAGAAAAATAATTTGATGATGAACATTTCAGTATATTACTTTCGATAAATTTTGTTGTAATTATTTTTGTGAAAATAGCTAAAGATCTTTGTGACAAATTAGCTCATTATTCAAAGGAATGACCTATCAATAATTTTTTATTGAAGAAAAACAAAACTTGAAAATTTTTAAATAAATATGCTTTCAAATGAATCATATCCATAGATATGTGTGTTTCAGGAGGAAAAAAGGGGGGAGGGGCGGGAAGAAAACCAATTAGAACTATTAAAGTTTAAATTGTGTTTGAAAACAGACCCTTAAATTGCTGCCTAACCCCTAGCTGTAATCTAGACAACCAATGTTTAGAGGTTCCTGGCTTTGGTCCTGCAGCTCGCTTCACAAAAAATTCTTACGATACAGTAATAATGAAATGGCTCATGACCATGACTTACAAGTATTTTTCCTCATTAGACGTTTTGTGAAAAGGAAAAGAGTTGCTGCTTATAAATTGAATAATACTACGATTATAGCAGTGAAACAAAAAAGAATATGCCCTTAAAAATAAAGTGTTGATCTATCGTATGACCTTGTCATAATATACAGTTCAACTGCACTTGGCTAAACAAGTAGAAATATACAATTGAGATACAAGAATAAACTATTCATAATTTCTCAAATGTGTGAAAGAGGCTAAAAAGCTATGAACTTTGATCGTAAAGAAATTGCCTAATTCTTACACACACTTTACTTTAGTTTAAAAACAACATTAATACGAACACTTGACATTTGTATAAAACAATATTCATAAATGAGCTCTTATCTACGTTAGGTTTTTCGTTTTAATTTATCTGTTTACAAGGAAAAGTTAAAATTTCAAAGTATCTTAATAAATTACCTTATAGTTTTTTCTATCATCCCAGTTTAAGACGTGGATCGACAACATGTTTACATACGACTAGGTTTTTTTTACCTCTTTTTTTTATACAATTCTTTTAGTTATTTGTGTGCATCTCTATTCAAAAATGCAATAAGGTTTAAAAAAATGTTTTTATTAAACGGTACTGAACCATTCAAAAAATGATCAAAATATTTTATTCTATTGAATTTCCGATGATTAAATCCAAACTTTTTCAATTAAGATCATGTACGTTTATATTATACATATCACGTTTAAATGTCCGATCTCTTAAAAGGTCTGCTCTTTTTTAATTAAGTTTGGACATGCATGCAGTAAGCTTTATGCTATAAAAACCAAATCTACCTTGAAAAATGTTGTATAAATTAATAAATACGAAATGACCTGTCCTTGTCAGAGGTGTTTTTATTGACTTTTTGTTTCAAGTTATCAGTGAGGTCCCAAAGTGGTATAATTTTACAAAATTGTACGTGGGCTAGACTCCATCAAGAGTTCATTGAGATGTCAAAAGCATTTATACGCATATTTTTGTTTTTGAATTAATTTCTACCCATATTAGTCAGTATGATGGCATATGATATTGTTCCTGAGAGAGGACATTTTTAATGTGTAGTTCATGATTTATGAATGGTTTCTTTCTTATGAACTATAGGTAAAATTTTCCTACTGAAATAAATTATAATATGTGATGCTGAAAATAAATTTAAACTTGAAGCTTAAATATTTTTTAACATTTTAAATTCACATATTTAGGAACTTAATTGTTAAGTCTGGATGCGGACCTGAAGTTAAAGATTTTTAAGAGGTACATTTGGGTTATTTCAGGACCAATTATTTCTATATTTTCATTCCTTTTATCAAATCTTTTACCACTGTAAAAATTGAGGAAGATTAAAAGATTTCCTACGAAAAATTGACCACCTAAACCCTGCCTCTGCCCCATTCCTTTTCTCTACTTTTCTTATTCATTTGTGTGCCCTTCTTCCCCGAAATCACAAGATCAACAATTTTCTATCCAAGTGACTTTTGTACTTTCGTGATCTACAAATTTATATCGTGTTTTTCAACATATGGTTTATTCACAGAGTTTTATCAAGCAAACGTTATACAACAATATCTATTTGTGACCTAATTTTTAACCTTTCCACATGGCCATCCTGATGTTTTTATGGATAATTTCGAATCATTAGAACTCTTGTTAGTGAATTAACAGGATAAAATCAACATTTTATCTGCTATATATTTTTCCCTTTGGTAAAATACTGTCATTTATTAGAAGAAAAATTAACATGATTTTGGAATATAAGTACACCACAGGGAGCTGAAACCCGTTTTATGCTGAAATTAAACCTGGTTTGTTGTGTTATGCAACAACATGTGTTTAATAAGACGAAAATTAGTCAGGAATTATGGTATACAGAGCAACTCTTCATCAGGCTTGAAGATAGCATTGAAAACATGTAATTCATTTTTGTCCCTGTTTTCTAAACAAATGATTTTTTTCTGTTAACTGTAAAAATTTCCATGGATCTTTATACATCAGAATTTGTGTGGTCATCCGAAGACATTTTCGGTACAAAAAGACTTTTCCAATACCTATGTGTTTGAGAGGAAGACTTTACCTTCTCTTTTTTGTTTGTTTTTGTGGATACCAATTTTATTGGATTGAGAAAAAAAAATTCTAGGGTATTTGATTTCATGGTTTTGCCAAAATCTGCATGCAAGACAATAGAAAATGTGAACTTTGACCTATAATGACTTTGACCTAAAATGGTTTACTTTTACAAATTGTGACTTGTATGGAGAGTTGTCTCATTGGCACTCATACCACATCTTCTTATATCTATTTGCTATACATTTAAGTTCCTGGTTCACATATACCATCAAAATTGACAAAAATTGGTAGCGCATGACTAAAAATGAATCCACAATAGGGAAAAAAGACAAAAATAATGAAAATTTACCTGAAAAGCTACAAAGGTGGCAGAAATATAGTCCTTCTTTGTCTGGCTTGATAGTGGTGACATGTCCTGTGTTTGGATCTCTGACATAAGTAGCTGTGGAATCGGATGTAACATTGTTGGTCAGGTATTCAGATTGATCGTCCGATGAGTTAGAATTGGTATCGTGGAAGCTGGCGTTTGAGAGATTATAACCTTCGTGATTTTCTATCAGCGAGTTATCTTCAGACATTACCTTCTCAACAACATCTGCAACTTGTGGTGACACTGTGTCGGCCCTGAAAAAATAAACATAACCAAATTTTAATCAATAAACTCTAATGGACTATGTTTAAAATTAATTCCATGAAAAAATCACCTTCCATTTCGTCCTTTACAGAATATTAAACCACATGCTTAACTCTCATTAAATGAATTCAAGCAAGGGAAATAATCCTTGCAAGGTCCTTGCTTATTTTAACTTAATTTTGTTCCAAATTTTAAAAATAAATTGAACCAACCAAAACATCATTAAATAATTTTAAGCAAGGGAAATAACCCTTGGAAGTTCCTAACACATTTAAAAAAATAAAAATTTCTGATGTTAAAAATAAAAGGAACCAATAAAAACATTATTTTCTCTACCTTCTTAAAACTATCATTGTATTGCAATGTAAAAGGGGGCCCAATTCAGTCTTAAATTGTTAAGGTGCAAAACAATTATAGTCGGCCTCATGGAGAATGAACAAGAAGTGGTAAAAGAAAGTTATCAAAAATATTTCAGATCCTGATTACCATGACATATCCTGTTTTAAGTTCTTTTAGGTAAGTGGTTGTTGACTTTGACGTAAAAGTATAAAACAGGTGTTCAGATGAACCTTCAGTCTTGAAAAAAAAAACTGGTAACCAAACAAAGTACATATCAATCATAAAAAAATAGTTCAAAATTACTGTTAGAAATAGCGATAATATATTAACAGGTGTAAAATATATGAGAATGCAATAAACAATTTTAAAAAAAGAAGATAAAAAATTGAAGAAAAATGTGTTTGAAACATTATCTTTTACATACCCGCCATTTGAAGTTTTCACTAGTTCTCCAAGACTTCACAAGATCAAATTTTATACCAAGTGATCACAAAGCTTATAAAACACAGAGCTGATACGATTAAACAACCTTTTTTGTCATCCAACGTACTTGAGTTTTAACCCATAAAAAATTTAAGATCTAAACACTTAAAAAGAAACAATTGCTCTTCAAGTACTTAAATCCACACTGAAGATAAAGTCAGTTTCGGAAATAAACTTTCTGTCAACAAGTTATCGCTGTTTTCTTCTGTATCCTTATAAAAACAAGTTTTTATATATATATACGATACATTGGCATTTATTGCGTTGGCGAGAGTCTCTTGCTGTGAAGTTAAATTTGTCCAGAGGTGTGAATATAAACAACAGTAAAGTGAAACTTATTAAAAAGAAAAAAAATTATGTTAGAGTGGGTGGCGCATATTCGCCGTGGACACATTTTCGCCGTTTTTCAATTTTTTCTGTAAATTTCGTGTGCCTTTAAACAATACTTGCCTAAATAGATGCTAAACGCTGTTTGTAATGTTCGAACTGTTGATATTCCTCTTTACCCCATTTCCAATGTTATTGGCACATATAAAGAAATATGCAGGTGTTTTTGAACGATTTTGGCAATTCTGTAAGATTTATATGTCGATTGAAGTCAGATGTATATATTTACACCTTGTGACAAATATAACTTCTCAGTAAGGGACTCTATATGCAATAAATGCCAATGTATCGTCTATAAAAAAACTTGTTTTTATAAATAAATATTTCACCTGCCTTTTACCATCTCATTCCTCTACTTTTACGTTCAGTTTCATGACCCAATAACCTACCAGACCCAAGACATTATGTTACTTGAACACAAGTAGGCCTCTAAATTCAGTTTGCAAACAGGAATAGAATGGAAAATAATTGAAAATATAGATTACTTTAACAATAGTCTTGATTTGCTCCGTGTTGAAGGCCTAACTGTGACTTTGAGATGAAGAACGGCAATCAAAGTACTGTTCCTTTGCTTTAAATTTTGCCGAGCATCCCTTCTTTCCTATTTTAAAGCACCAAAACTATATCCCTAATGCAAGACCGAGGGTACTTTCATCTTTAAGGACCAGGTATATTCAAATGAAGGTACTTTCATCTTTAAGGACCAGGTATATTCAAATTAAAGTTTTAAATAACCCAGTTAAAGAAGATAAAAGACTATTGAAAATCAGATTATTTCATACCAAACTAAAAATTAACCCTCATTCAAAAAATATCACTACAAAAAAAAACACCAACATAATAATCTCCCTTTCAACTTTGACATCTAATATGATGGAAAGTCACTTTTTCTTTGATTTACAAACACTTACATAAATTATTCAATGACTTATACATTGTCTTTACAGGGACACAACTCTACTTCAAAATCAATTCTGATATTCTTACTGAACACTGAAATGTGTCTAAATACAGAATCAGTCACTGAATCAGTAACATCAACATGATTAATTGTAAAATTTTGTTTTTTTCAACTTCCAAGATTTGTTCACGTGATCCACTTTGATGTCATCATTCTATTACTAAATGACAAATATGATTTAAAAATATTAGTAAATACAATTGAATATTTAATTAAAAAACATACCTCAATTAAAAAATTAGAATAAATGATCAAATTGATTGATCTGTTTTCTTACCTGATCTATAAAATCCAAACTTTGACCTACGTACAAACTACTAAATGTATTTAAACAAAGGTAACAAGTTTTTATCGTTATCTAGTTTTTTCGACATTTAAACTAGGCCTATCCTTGACAAATTTGTTTCTTTTTCTGTGTCCTAACATCGTTATCAGTAAACGTTTTTGTGACTTGGCCACAAACTTGTATGATGACCAGCATTAAACAGGCTCCGACGTGAATTCAATTTTATATCAGCCTTTTTACGTTCTTATTGGTAAAGATATAAAAATCAGCCTTTTATCCTCCGCAATTGTATTATAAAAAACCAATAGCTAATGCTCATTTAATCTTACACTCAAAAGACCTCGGAAAAAAGAAAAACAACATATTGCTTCGATGAAAATCTAATGTCTGTTTTCCTATATATTCAAAGTAAAAAATATTATTGTACAGGATTTAATATAAATACTCCGATAACTGTTTATTTATTACCTTTGTCGATGGGTCATACAATTGAAATAATAAGATGAAAAAAAAAAATCCCGCATAAAAAACTTTCCTGCATAGATTGTTATTGACGATACCTATAAAGGAATGCAATAATTTTCATTTCAACTAAATTAAAGATGTTTTTAATACTTTTTTGACACTCCCTACGGTTGGTCACACCAGTATACAATTGTAATTGTTTGAGAATGAGAAAAGCGAGAAAAAAGAAATGAAAATATATTTTACATATTAACACCTGGTTTGGTTACATTTTATTGTTATACCGTTAACAAAAAATATCAAAAATAAAACGCAAAGTGAATTTTTTCAAAAGAGCAAGGTTAAAATGAAAATATTTGTATTTAATCAAAAGTAAAATGAATAACATGTGTTTTAATATCATAGAAAAGGAAATTAATTCTCATTCTAAGTAATATAAAAGTAGGCGAAATATAATGAATTTTTCAAGAGAATAATTTTAATTCTCAAAGGAAATTTTTTAAATCGTGAGAAAATATTTGCCAAAGAAAACTGGCTTAGAGTTTGTCATGTTATAAAGGCAGAAATATACAGGGGTATTAACTAGATTAAAGAAATTATAATGTATTACTATATATTTAAATTCATTGATCAAAAACAGATCTTCTTCAAAGAAAAGATAACTCTGCAAATCATCTTTTTACAAATAAATCTTGTATCCAATGGTAAACCTTTAGCAATGTTATTCCTACTGGAACCTGCATAGGTCTAAATTATGACACTAGGGTCCATGGGGTAAAGGTACATTTCACAAATAGAATTGATTAATGTTTTTGGAAATCTCTAGAAGCTAGCCTAATTAAAATTTTTATCAAAATATGTCTAGCAAGTTTTCACATAGTTTGAAGTGCTCATATTTCAGATTGTAATCATACATGTGTGACAGACGGACAGACAAAAAACACCTTTTCATCATGGAAAAAATATTGATAGATATAAAAAACCTAATTAACTTACTTCAAAAATTCAAGCAATTCTCTGCGAATCTCTGAGAGCAATTTTGCCGAATTCATTCTTTGTTTTCGTAAAATGGATAATGAAAAATAAAAATGAATCCATGGCACTTATTTCAATAAATATCTTATCTTCTTTCGACAAAACTAGTCCGTCTTGAACTTGACACGTTGTATTTTCCAGTTTGTTCCCATAAAAATACTTAAAAGATTGTGAAAGGTTGGGAACTTAACACTTTACACCCAACGTTTCATGTAGAAAGGTCTTAAACTTTTGCCACTTATATATGATAGATAATATTGTAAATTTTGAAATTATTGTGTGCATAGATGAAACTGATAAGTTTACTAAAATGTATAATTCTATTGATGCAGCTGGCATCTGTACCTTAGTTGAATAATGCAACGCTAAAATACATATGTGAGTTTAAAATAATGTGGTCAATGTACAGTCACATTTTTGCCTTTAAAAAAGAAAATGCACTAATTTTTGAATAATCAAGAAGGAGGGTAGATTTTTTTTAAATTAGACTTTGAGATTCCACTGACATAAAACTGCAGAATCATAATATTTTTACTAAAAACTATCCTTATAAAGTAAATATGAAGTATCCAAAGAAAGACAACTCTTATTTATGAACAAAACAAGGGAAATAACTTAATAAAAACATTATTACAAGTTGCTTTGCAATCTAATAATGCTTGCAAGAAATAAGAAAAAATAAATGTTTAACCATCACAAAATATGGTTTAGGATACTAATTTTTACTGAAAACTATGATTGTGAAATTAAATGAGAATTTTGTGCAAATCATTCAGAGAACTGTGATAAACTCTTTGACCTCAAATTTATTCGTAAATTGTTACACCTCAATTTGATCAAGGCAAATTATTTTAAAGCAAATATAAGATTGCAACCACACTGATGTCACGACTTTTAAGTGACCATATGTTTAGTTTTTAACTTCTTTCCCATAAAAGTACTTTAAAGATTAAAATACTGTACTCGACCCTCATAAAAATAAGATAAATTTGTTTATCATGTGACCCCCCTATCTGCTTTATCTAAAAAAAGTTATAAAACTCAAGACTTAGTGTACATTAACTTTTGAAGATTGTACTGTGACTTTTGAAAACAAAAATATTTTATTTCATCAGAACCCCTCCCCTCTGTCCATGCCCATGGAGTAAAATAAAACATTTCTTAATTCCAATAGCTTATGAAGAAATATCCATGTATTTTCCCTTTTGATAAAAAAATACCTCTAAACTCCATTTTCTGTTAGTTTTGTGTTTTTATCTTTTATATAAAACAAATTCTAAAATACCTCACATGTTTTCCTTTAGCAAAAAAAAAAATACACTTTTTATATACAAGGAAGATTTTGACTACAAACACTTTTTAATGAAATTCATATAAAAATATTTTTAACACTTTTCAAATTATCAATTTTTAAGATCAGCAACTTTAGATAAAATATTCATTAACAAAAAAACTAAAATCACTTAAATAACTGACCAAATTCTTCCCTGTATATAAAACTATAAATAGCAGCCCTTAAATCCTACTTTATATCTAATTCACAAAGAATATTATCCCTATCACTGATATCAGCTTTGTTCTATTTCTGCAGGTTTCCCTTTCTTTCCCCATTTCTTTTCCATCAATCAATTTGCAACCCCTTCACTGAACCCCACTAATGACACAACTTATTTACTTAGAAATCTATGTATTTATGAGAGTTTTGTTGATAATACAGCTGCCCTTACATTTTTGCTCTTGACCAGTTATGTAATAATATTTGGGTCAAAAGGCAAACCATAGATAAGAGTTGGTCATTAAGTTTTATTATTAACATACAAAAAGGCTTGAGTGCATTAAGTGGTTAGAAAAATCTCTCTCTGGGGAATTAAACAGGAAATTCTTAAAAACAAAGAAAACAATTAATTAGAACAGATTATTTTCTTTGTTTTAAATAGTAATCTTCAAGTAGATTTGATATATCATTTAATGGGATAAATGAAAGCTAAAAAATTTCCCATCTTCAGCCTCTATTTTATATTCTTTTTTTCATTTTTTGTACCTGTTATTGAATATCTAAGTTTAAATTGTCAAATTCCTTTCTCATTAAATTACAGCAATTTATTCACCATCCCTCAGACCTCACACACTTCACTTAAATAAATATGTATGTTTTCATATTCAAACCAAACATATGCTTATATAATGAATTAATTTGCTTTCACTGTTCAAAAATATTTTTTACTATTTAATTTATAAAATCAAAATTTATAGAAGGATGCCTTTTATCTTTTTATATTGGGAAAAATTGAACCAGTGAAACTTGAACCGTTTCAACCTACAAATACATATCTTTGAGGTACATGTATATATTTTTTTGTTTTTTGGGTTGCTGCTTCATTGCAGTACAGCAACATAATTTGTAAGAGGGAGTTACATAGTTCAATGCTTTATTACCTTCATGTTGAAGACTTACTTTTATATAGCAGACTCTTTTCAATGTTCTTCTTTTAATGATGAGATGGAATTTGTTTTTGTTTTTGTTTTTTTGTGTATGTGCACTTTAAAATGAGGGTAGGAACAGCCATTATCCACAAGGGTCAATTTTACACCCGCCCTCTTTGTGCATCATATCAATTTCCTACAAATACTAAACCCCCCAAAAAAGTTCTCTAATGCAAAAATGGTACTTAATTCAAATTATTACATTAAAGAAATAAAATTATTATAGTTTTTAAATTTGGTGTAATTGTTTTACTCTTTAAGTATTAATTAGTTTGTACTTAACTTTTAAAATGTTTAAGTGCACATTTGAAATGCTTTAAATTTATGTATCTTCAATTTCACCATATATATATAAAAATATAAGAAAAATTCATGAAAGATGGAAAGTAGGACAACGTAATGTTTTGTTTATCAAATAAGTACATACATACTTAGTAGCAACAGATTTTTTATTATTTATTCAATAAGTCCAAAACATACTATGTATACATAATATTTTTTTGTTGTTGACATATTTACATTAATCATTACAAAAAAATAAAGCTGCAATGAAATAATTGTTTTTGAGTCATCTTTCATGGCTTATAATGACTATTTTATAACCACAACCAGAGTTTTAAAACTTCAATCTAAAATCCCAAATAGGCATAGTACAAACATCAAGATTTTTAAAAGACGAAATAAACCCAACATGTTCTAGATGTTAAGCAATAAAACAGCCCTCATAAAAACTAAGCAAACAAATGGCCATAATTTTTAAAACCTAGAGGTCAAGCTGACCACTATAAAATCAATAATCCTTTTAACAGGCATTCCTAACAGGTAAAAATCTCTCTACTATCTCTGTTAATTACAAATTATGACATAATTAATAAACTGTCTTACCCAAATGTATTTTCTTCTTGTAGAGTGATCATTTCAACATTCATTTCTCACAATTTAAAAAACCTCAGCTTCTTTTTTCCCTTAAAACTGTCCTGGCCAGCCCATAAGTAAATATTAACTAACTAAAACAGTTACGACCTTTCATTATTATCTTATCAACACACTGACCAATGGTCAATCTCTATATATATTTGTGAAAAAAGACTCATGTTCAGTTAGTGGTCTCTTATCAGTAAAACTTCACTTAGAATTGCATTTAGAATTTAATGATTATTAGGGGATATTAAGGGGGAAGGGGGCTCCATAAAACACATTATTATGGGGATATTAAAGGGGGTAATGAAATTCACTGTTATTGATACAGTATTTCTATTTTTTTTTAAATGTGACTGAGCTATATAACTTTCTCCCAAGTCACAGAAAAGAAGTTTTTTGTTGCTTTTTGTTGCCAATTACACAAAAATTTGAAGGACAAACTCTTTGAAATATCTTTTTGTTTGTATTTTCAGAATGAAATAGTTCTTAATATTTCCTATATAGAGCCCCCCCTCCCCCCCCCCCCCCCCCCCCCCCCCCCCCCCCCCCCCCCCCACACACCCTTCCTTATATAAGTATTGGTCAAGAAAAACAGAACACCTTGACCAGAGGTTTTTCCTTTGAGGAAGAAAACATTATTAAACATATGGTCAATGTTTACTCATACATAAAGATCAATCTGCCTTTCCCAGGTTCAAAAAGATGTTTATCATTGTGGATGCTGTGGCTGAGAGTTGCACAATCTTCTCTGATCAATAAAAAATTTTATGTTGAGAGGGGTGTGTCATAAAAATTTATGTATAATTTTTTTTTTTTTAAGTAATAATTACATGATGTTTTAATTTTTAAATTTAACACAGATTCCTCCTTTTATATCACTCAAAATCCACCTCAACCTTTTGTAATTTGTAAAATATAATTTGCTTCTTTTTGACTTTTTCCTGCTTAACATTATGTTTAAAGCCCATTTTTCTACTAGAAATTCATAAAGTTTTTGTTTATATCTAAAATTTAAAAATTATTGTTTTTTTTATATTAGCTCATAACTTATTACATTTCTTCCATTTTTCAAATTTACAATAGTTTGCACTTTATTTTTTCTACAGAAGTCCATTTGGAAATGTTATTCAACTATATCATGTTAAAAACTCAGGTATTTTTCTCACTTAATTCATTATCTGTTCATATGTAATTTTACCTTTAAATATAGCCCACCTTTTGACATTTTTTCTCATTATCATTAAACTTTTGACCCTTTTTATTTTATCACACAAAATATTGCATAATTCAAAATCACAAATGCAAACATTGACATGAAAAACATATTTAAATAAGTAAATATGCCATCAGATTTTTTGTATTACTTCTATTCAATGCCGCTAATTAAAAGGGTCCCAAACAACATTTTTCTTAGCAACTATTTTATTTAATCAATGGTGAGCAAACAAAAGTTGAATAATATGTAAAACTGTAACCATGATTAAAGGCCAGATCAATAGAACCTGGTTTGCTGTGACCATCCCATTGGCCGGGTGTCTTCGTTTATGATAAAAACATTTATGATAAAAACACTGCTAAAAGGTTTAAAAGAGTCGACATCAATATTTTTTTATTTGATGTGGTTTAAATGTCCAGTAAAATGTCTTTTGGAAAATTTCATTAATGAAGAAATAAGAACACATTTATTACAGCCATTGACATTGGTGATTTTCAAAAAAAGAAAATTCACAAGGTCAATTTGAAATCTATTTAATAATGCTTTTTTTCTTAAATGTTATTTAAACAAATTCCATTTTTCAAAGTATAAAAACAATTAAAATAAAGTTGATAAAAAAGAAATTAAAAAAAAATGGCCAAAAAATATACAGTGTATACTCCCACTTGACAGCAACCCATTGATACAAAAACACAAAATATTTCAGTCATTATTTTAATTGCCATATCATGATTCTCATTGGCTGAAAAAAATCAATCACAATTAAGTTTTCATTTAACAAATTCATTAAAAAGTTTGTTTTAAATTCATTTACCATTTTCATAAAAAATCCATTCACAAGTTTTCATTAAAAAATGCATTCACATATTTCATTAACAACTCCAATCACAAGTTTTCATTAAAAAATTTATTCACACATTTTCATTAAAAATTTCATTCACATTAGTTTCATTTTGCAGGATAATATCACATAAAAGGTGTGAAAAAGGTAAATTAAACAAAAAACATGTTAAGGAAAATATGACTGGTTATGACACCTCAAAAGGATGTCCCTTATAACTACAACTCTTATAGAAAAATATGACTAAAAAGATACAGTGTATATATACTCCCATAAAAAACCAAAAGATATATAAATGTTTATGTTTCAGTCATTATTTTAATTGCCATAGCAGTGCAACTTACTAAACCTTTTTTTTTCCATTGAAAGAATTGAGGAACATTTATCAATTACTTCCCTTTAAAACATGAAATAAAGGGGAGATAATGACCAATGCAGACAAGAATAAACACACAAACATAACAAAGCAGTAAAAGCAATGGATATACAAAGAAAACTTAAACTGGAGACAATAGTAACACCCTTGAAACAATGAGTGACATCAGGTCATCTGGAAGGGTAAACATATTCTGCTCCATTAAATATATAACTCAACGTAAGGCTACAGTTAAAAGATAATAAATTGCTTTGCCGAGCGCAGCTGGATACGACCGCAGAGGTCCAACCCTGAACAGTTGGGTCAAAAATGGACACAATATTCGCGCTTGATACAGGTCTGAATTTGGATTGTAATTCAATATTTGACACATAATAGGTTTCTGACACAGAATAACTGTAGTCAAAGAACTTAGAATTGGTTATATGATTGAATTTATATTCAATTTTTTGCTTTTGTGCAATACACTATGCTGTTGCGAATTGACCTCCCCCCCTTTTTTTCAAAAAAAATAAATTTGAAGGATTTTCTATTTGATTTCTGAAATCTTGAGAAAAAATTTGTTGCTGCAATGCAATTGAGCGCTGAACAAATTTAAGATAACAAAATACAACTTACATTTTGATGAACTTCTTATAGATGAAATACGATGGCATCAGAATTTTTAAGCAATGTATAAATTGATCACACCTTGCTGTTTGTTTGTCTCTAAACGGCCTTGCACCTTGATACTATACCGTACTACAGACTTTATTTTTACTACACTTCCATTCATATAAGTTCAGATCCATTCTGATTGGATAATGAGATTCTTTATCACACATTGATTGGCTAGATAAATTTCATTCATAAAAGTTACAAAAAATTGCTGACAGCAAAGGTGCTAATTTTTTCAGAAGGTTGGTTTTACTATGCGTCTTATAGTAGGGAAAAAGAACAAACATGTTTATGACAAAAGTGTGAACGGAAACGGTTCTCACTCCTACGGCTTTAATAAATCAAATGTCAAAGTATGTCATATGACAGTCAGCAAGATTCTCATTGGCTTAAAAATTTCATTCGGGATTTTTCAATAACAAATAAAAAAATTCATTCACAAGTTTCATTAACATGATTACTTACCAATGATTTATTCACATTCAAAGTGCGAAATTGTCTGATTCATTAACCGAAATATCCCTCAAACATGACTAGGTCCAAAAGTATTCACAAGAAGAAAATGAAATTTGCACTTTTGGACGATTTGTGATTTTTAAGGACAAGTTTGAGGGATGCAGGACACTTTTGAGAGTGTTGCAAATTTACCTACGGACTTTCCCCTTTTTTTCTTATTCTAAAACATAGACTTTCCCTTTTTTTTAGTTATTCTTAAAAGAAACAACAGCTCTTAAATTTTCAGACCAAATAAGCCATTAGGGAACATTACCCTTTTTTAATATGGAAGGCTGCTTATTATTCTATTCCTAAATATTTCAAGCTTCAAACTTAATTTGTTAGATTTCAAATTTAATTGGTGCATTAAAACCACCATGTACTATGAATTCATTCACTTTGGTGGGTATACCAATTGTTTGTGGATTGAAGAAAAATTGTATTTTCAGGGATATTTGATTTCGTGGTTTTGCAAAAGTTTGCATACAAGCCTATAAACCAGCTGCAATTGTTTGTACCTGTCCTAAGTCAGGAATCTGATGTTCTGTCGTTTGTTGACGTGGTTCATACGTGTTTCTTATTTTCTTGTTTTTTATATAGATAAGACTGTTGGTTTTCCCGTTTGAATGGTTTTACACTAGTAATTTTTGGGGCCCTTTTTAGCTTGCTGTGCGGTGTGAGCAGAGGCTCTGTGTTGAAGACCATACTTTGACCTAGCTATAATGGTTTACTTTTATGAATTGTGACTTGGATGGAGAGTTGTCTCATTGGCACTCATACCATATCTTCTTATATCTATCTATAGTAAATTTATACTTTGTTGAACATTTAAATTCATGGTTTCCATTTCTACGAAATTAACGAAAATTGGTGTTCAATGAATTATAATGAATCGACAGTAAATGGTATAATCATCAATAACACAAGGAATGATTCAACCAAACGTTCCAAAACAGTCTGACAAGTCATGACCGACTATATAAAGGCCATTACCAAAATATATTTTGGAATTTGGGTCAGGGAATAATTTTTTTTTATCAAGATCAAACTAAATTTAATTTTCACTGCCTAATTTTTTTCCGAAAATTGTACCGTACAAATGTTTTCATAAAGCTTTAAATTAAAAATTTTTCTTGGAAAAAAATTCTTTAAAATTTCAATTTTTGTTTTTGTAAAATTACCATGGATTATAAAGACATTTGTAAGCTTAAATAGAGACATGACTCGTATGTCTATGACACAACAATCCAACAATAAATACAAAGCAAATAAAAACATCAACACCGTGAGGTTTCATTGGTTACTTTCTTTTACATTGAAATATTTTATCATCCATTTGAAAAAAAAAATCAAAAAAATCATAGAAAACTGACATAAGCACAGCCAAATTGTATTTTGTTAAAAAATTTTAAAATCTTATTTTTTGTATGGGGTACTCATTTTCATGGATTTGTGGTTCCATCCATCACTTTATAAGAATTCATACACAACCTCTGCAAAATGTCAAAAATCGTAAACATCTGCAAATATATAGCATATATGACATTTATACTTTGAAGTAAACAGATTAACAAAAAAATCTGGAGGATGGGATGTGTAAATGAAGAAGAAAAATAACCATCTTTTTAACTTTCTTGACGTCTTTTTAATGCTTTGAATTAACAAGATTTTTCTGAATGAGACTGAAAAATTACCACCACTATAACCTCCTCGAAGTCTTTTTTGTTTTGAATTTACATGATCTTTTAAAATAAAAAACCAATTGTTCCGGGAAAATATTAAAATTTGGTTTAAAATGTCATTTCCAGTGTCAAATGATAGTTCATTGTTTGCTGATTCCAAAAATATAAGGTTTCTATACAATTTTGTTTGAAATAAGGGAGGTAATTTCTTACTTCCGGTCTGAAAAAAAGTCACTTCCAGTATTATAAAATAGTTTATTTTTTTTAGCTTTCAAAAACATATTGTTCTATATACTTTTACATAACACAAGTACAAAAAAAAAGCTACTTCCGGTTTACACAAGGCCACTTCCAGTTTGCTTTTTCAAAGTCATATGGCTTGTAACCTAATGCACAAAGTCCTATGGCTTGTAACCTAATGCACAAAGTCCTATGGCTTTATAATGTATAAATATGAATTTAAAGCAAAGGTCAAAATCTAGAACGTCAAATTTACCTATGATCGTGACCTCAATTTCAAGGTCATAAACCAAGGACCTCAAATCAAAAGACCCTAGGTCTTTATAATATATGGTTAATGAATTATATCATCATACGCGTAATATTAAATATAAGAGGGGAGAAAACTCGCATTAAATGTCAGCATACCCTTTTAACCAAAATGTATGTGTAACGACAAGTCTCAACTAACAATTTAGTAAAAATCCACAGTAGTTGCTATCTTCTGTGCCATTACTGGTCTATGGGGGAGAGTTGTCTTGTAGGCAATCAATTTATCACCTTTTTAATTTTATATCAAAGAAGTTCCAAACTCCAGATGCCTCATAATGTTTTTGTAGTTGGATTGCTGTCTCATTGACATATACCCCACAACATAGTTTATTGCCATAGAAGAAATCAGCCCCCTCCCTTTCCCCCACCTCACAAAAAAAGAAAAAAAGAAAAAGAAGAGAATAAAAAAACACACATACATTTACCTGATGAAATACATTCCACTTAATGGACAGCCAGATATAAATTTTGATTAACTTCATCAAGAGAGAAAAAAAACAATATTTTAGTACATGATGACCACAGCTTGACCACTTAAGCCAATCAATATATTGTGTAAAAAAACATCGCAAATAGCTTGAGTTCAGTCTTTTGTTTGTAACAAGATTGGTATTGTAAAAAACATTGATTTCAACCTCTTGGGAAAAACAATGTTTATATCGCTGATTTTTTAACATTACAATACATACAATGTGTATATTAAGGTAATTACTTTGAAAAATCGTTCCAAACCCTGGTTGATTAATCCATCGGAGATACCTCTAACTGAATTTTCAAGTTAAGGATTAATAAATTTTTTATACAAATACATAAGCATTAAATATAGACAATTATATTTTTCATTTTGTATATGAATGTGAATGATAATTTTGATACGGAATTTTTTTATAATTTCCCTCAACCCCCATCCTCTGTCTTTTGAAATAAATATCAATTTCTCTTTAGAAAGGACAAAGTTAATCGATAGATGCACTGGTCATCTTGTCTCTAAAAATACAAATTATGATGCAGCACTGGTCAATTTTGACTGACCACTGTCCTTGCAATTGCAACGATTGAATGGACATAAAAAAGCTGTCAGAAATTTGACGGTATGGTTTCCCTGCGGATGCAGAAATGCATTACTCTAATGACCAACTAGATTGAAAAATGTAATTAAAAATACAAGATATGACATAGCAATGGTCATTTATTGACCACTGGCCTTGCTATAACCCCAAAAGGTCAGCAAAAATTATGATTAACTATTTTCTAGAAGACAGATAATCAATCAGGGATCCAGACTTTAAAGTAGATCTCGGAAAAATATGGAATATCATTTTACTTCCAACAAATAACAGTCCTTAGTGTCTCTGTCATTTATTGAAGAAGGGAGGGAGGGATGTTTTTGGAATATATATCATTTTTTTATTCCTATGTATAAGTCCGTTTGGTGGTTCTATAATTTCATGTAACAAAACCTATCTTGGAAAATAATGACTTATGACCAATAATCATTTCTCAATGTTTTCTGACAAATCAAGGGCGACAATCATTTAATTAACTCCATTATGCCAATATAATTTTTCTTCTTTGCCTAACGTCACCTTTTAAAACCTTTTTCTGAATGTCAGATCCTAATTTGGTGGCTGACAAGATCTGACAGTATAAAATACAGCGAATCACAAAACTCACGGGAAATCAAGCAGAAATACCAATGGAAGACAATATTAGATTAATTCTTAGATTTTTACCAAATCTGACGGAAAGTTTAGCCCTGTCTAAAAAAGACGGCAAGAGGTCACTTTGCTAGTTATGATTTTTGTCAGTAACATAAGACTCAGGCCAGTATATCTAGTATCACTCTGGCCACATATGAACTTTAGAATTATTTTAGAAAATAAATTTTTTAAACAAAAGTCATATGAAAAAAACTTTCCATATTAACTAATTTCGAATTTTTTTTTATTTCAAAATTATTTCAAAACTTATTTCTTGAATTTCAAAAATATTTAAAAATATATTTTTTTTCCTAATCAGCTAAGTTCCTTGCCACCAGTGAGTCACTGTTTTCATTTGAATATCTTTTTTAAAATTCTATATGGATAATAGAGTGAGGAGTACCAGTATTTGTCAATAACACAGCTACCCAAAAACACGGTTATATCAAGAAAAGACGTCATTTAAGTGAAAACTATCATTACAAATGTTGCCATTACATTTCATTTTTTCATTCAAAAACAAATTAACATAATTCAACTTGATATTTTCCTTAAATGGCATTGATGAGGTTTCAATTAACCAACAAATTGGCAGAGCACATGTTTTAGGAAATTATCGGCCACAAAACATCTGTGATGAATTGTGTTACAAACTGACGCACAATAGAAAACATGTTTAATTAAAGGTTTTAAAACAGGCGACATGGGTCTAAATGTCTTTTCGAGTATGTTTTTGACAAGCTTATAAATTTCCATTGAAAGAAGTTGTTAAAAAACATGTGATTATTTTATGACCCTTACAAGTGAATCAATAAAAGGTCATGTATAATTTTAATATTTGATGACTCGCTTTAAAGAGAACATGAAATTTGAAGAAGACCACTTAACATGTCAGCATATTTATGCATTCGTTATTTTTTGAATCTGTTAGATTTTTTGATGTAGCCTTTAATAGCAACTTTTATTTATTCAGTATTATTGTTGTTCTTGCTTTTTAAATTTTTTTCAATTAAAGTTTTATTAATTTATTTTCTTTAAAAATTAATTAAGATATTTAAAATTATCAAATAATTAATTAAGATATTTAAAATTATCAAATATTCAATTAAGATATTTAAAATTATCAAATAATTAATTAAGATATTTAAAATTATCAAATAATTAATTAAGATATTTAAAATTATCAAATAATTAATTAAGATCAAAATGATTTCAAAGTCATATTTTATATATACTTTTAACAAAGATACCTTTTAAAGCAAAGAGTAATTTACACCAAGGATTTATATAGTATCTTTCTATGTAAATCCTTGTTTATACTGGAAGAGGGGCAGGAACATGTTGGCTCATTTATCAATTACCTCATTAGGTGGATGAGGCACTTTTTCACTTTTTTTCATTTTCTTCAGACCTTCCTGTGTTTGTGACCTATAATTGCATATATCCATGTCATTTGAACTCTGGTGGATTAAGATGTCTCGTTGGCAATAGTACCACATCTCCTTATTTTTATATTGAACCTTTTCCGCCTTAAATAGTTCCCCTCCCCTCCACTATTTTTTTAATTTCCTTTATATGATAAATCAATTTCACCGTTCCCACAATCCTTTAGTCTGAAAAGACAAAAACTCTCTAATTCATAGGTAACAGAAAATTCTACTGCAAAAAATATTTTTTTTCGTGCTATAAAAGAGTAGAACTAATTCCCAATAATCGAACAGAAGTAATTAACTTTCACAGATAAAAGGATTAAGTTTGAAAGTAAAGGACTCCATTGTCATGGTAACATGTTAATAATATAAAGATGACCATTGTCCATCTGCAGCCAAAATTAAGATCATTAACTGATTTTTTGTGAATCAATATGACAAATATTATTCTAGTTATTAAGAACTGAGCATTTTATGCAACATAATTTCCAAATTGATATACTAGTAATTTGTATTTTTTATAAAAAAAAAAAACAAACAAAAAAACAAAGGTTTAAACTTCTTCATGCAATAATGTTGAACTGACAGGTCTTTCATATAATGAAATATTTGCCACTGGATGTTTAAGCTTACAACAATCAATCAACCTCTCTTTTTAAAAGCCCTTCTGATAATGGTGCTTATAGATATTTAAATAACTTTGTGTTCTGACTGTGCGAGACCCTCATGAGTAGGTATTCAAGGTCGTTAAAACTCCCCCTAGTAGTAAATAACTTTAACCTTCCAAACTTTTGTCTCAAAGTGTTCCTGTGAAAAAGTAAGAAGGCCTCTTTGTGCCTACGGTTATTTTTTTTTTCAATGGTTTGCTGTTTCATTGACTTATTCCCCACATTTCCATTTTATTTATCTGGAAAGGTAGGGATTTTACTATATTGCCTTTCATTCATGTATAATCAATTCAAGTACTGTTTAAAAGATTCATATCAGTAAATGTTACGATACTGTTGATTCATATCTTTTCATTAGTATAAATTTTCATTGTTGAGAATTTTGTTCTTTTGCAAGAGAATACTGCATCAGGTTTCAACATTTCTTCCTATAAAAAAAGCTAAAAATTGTATTTCGTACAGTATTTGAATTTATGGTTTCTCCCTTCACATGGAATCAATGAAAAGTAGTATCAAAAGAATATTAATGAACCCACATTATTAAATAATTTTTTTAGACATTTTTGTTAACTAAAAAAATTGATACATTAAAAAAGAAAGCGACAGTCTAGAAAAACTTTAAGAGCCAAACAACTTAAGGCTCTTGCCATTTTTGAATACATGTGATAGACTGTGAAACTGAGATCAGGAAATTGGCAAATTTTGGTCCAGAGTTTAATCCTCAAATCAGGAGGTTTTTTATTGACATTTGTTGTAAACGCAACAATCTGATGTAAACATTTTCGTTTTCCTGTGCTTTTTCTTCAGTCTTCCAATAAATGTAACAATTAAAGCCATGTTTTATTATTTTGAAAATTTCCAGTCGGTTTCTACTTTTTGTGATTTTTTTCCAATTTCAGAGTGAAAATATCCTTCTTAATCTATTGAAAATCGGTAAAATAATTACTTACATTTGAAATTTCATATACAGGTTTTTAAAAGTATTAAGAAAATTACCTAATAATAATTAAAGTTTAGTATCACCTTTAGATGATTATCATTTAGTATTGAAAAAAATACAGTGACACAATTATTAAGAAACTAAATTGTGGATTCACTTATTCTTGTAGGTAAATATTTTTTGTGGAATGAGAGAAAATTGAAACATTCTTGAATATTGTAAATCTCAGACATTTTTGTAATGCTTTCATTATTGCAAAATTGCAAAAGGATTTAAGTTTCGCAAAAATAAAATTCAGGTTTTATTTTTTATAGCAGTATTTGTATGCTGCGTTTCCTCAAAAGCTATCTTGCATTTTTTGTCTAAAGTTCAACATATCCAACAATTGCAATAATAAATGCACACGAAAATTTCTGAATTTGTGGTTTTGACAAATTTTTTACAATGCTAATAGTTCTTTTTACTTTTTTGAAAACTTCATTTTTTGCTCACCTCTCTTTCATAGAAATCTATGAAAATTAGCAATTACAACGAATAAATTTGCCAAATCCACTGTATGAATTATACCATGATAAGTATCATTTGGTCTCTGATGGATAGTTGTCTCATTGGCAATCATACCAAATTTTATATTCATACATTTTACAATGCCACCTATAATTTCTCTAAATAAGGCTAAATTAACAGCTTACAATAACACTCATATAGTTTAAAATTGAGAATGGAAATAGGGAATGTGTCAAAGAGACAACAACCTGACCATAGAGCAGACAACAGCCGAAGGCCACCAATGGGTCTTCAATGCAGCGAGAGAAACTCACGCACCCGGAGGCATCCTTCAGCTGGCCCCTAAACAAATATGTATACTAGTTCAGTGATAATGGACGTCATACTAAACTCCAAATTATACACAAGAAACTAAAATTAAAAATGATACAAGACTAACAAAGGCCAGAGGCTCCTGACTTGGGACAGGCGCAAAAATGCGATGGGGTTAAACATGTTTTTGAGATCTCAACCTTTTATAAGAAATGTAAGGTACCACACAACGATATGTATCACATCATTTTTATACCACACCATGAACATTGCTGGAGGCAGGTTTTTCAACCATTCTCAGAATGTTAACAAAAAGAAAAAGTTCAACCTTATCTTGAACATTGCTGGAGGGAGGTTTTCAACCATTTTCAGAATGTCAATACAAAAGAAAAGGTTAACCCTTATCATGAACATTACTGGAGGCAGGTTTTTCAACCATTTTCAGAATGTCATCTACAAACTAGAGGCTCTAAAGAGCCTGTGTCGCTCACCTTGGTCTATGTGCATATTAAACAAAGGACACAGATGGATTCATGACAAAATTGTGTTTTGGTGATGGTGATGTGTTTTGGTGATGTGTTTGTAGATCTTACTTTACTGAACATTCTTGCTCCTTACTATTATCTCTATCTATAATGAACTTGGCCCGGTAGATACAGTGGAAAATACTTTGTAAAAATTTACAAAAATTGACAAAATTTATGAAAATTGTAAAAAATTGACTATAAAGGGCAATAACTCCTTAAGGGGTCAATTGACAATTTTGGTCATGTTGCCTTATTTGTAGATCTAACTTTGCTGTACATTATTGCTGTGTACAGTTTATCTCTATCTATAATAATATTCAAGATAATAACCAAAAGCTGCAAAATTTTCTTAAAATTACCAATTCAGGGGCAGCAACCCAACAATGTGTTGCCTGATTGGTCTGAAAATTTCAGGGCAGATAGATCTTGACCTAATGAACAATTTTACCCCCCATGTCAGATTTGCTCTAAATGCTTTGGTTTCAGAGATATGAGCCAAAAACTGCATTTTACCCTATGTACTATTTTTTAGCCATGTCGGTCATCTTGGTTCGCGGGCGGGGTCATCGGACACATTTTTTACACTAGATACCCTAATGATGATTGTGGACAAGTTTGGTTAAATTTGTCTTAGTAGTTTCAGAGGAGAAGATTTTTGTAAAAAATTACAAAAATTTACGAAAAATGGTTAAAAATTGACTATAAAGGGCAATAACTCCTTAAGGGGTCAACTGACAATTTTGGTCAAGTTGACTTATTTGTAGATCTTACTTTGCTGAACATTATTGCAGTTTACAGTTTATCTCTATCTATAATAATATTCAAGATAATAACCAAAAATGGCAAAATTTCCTTAAAATTACCAATTCAGGGGCAGCAACCCAACAACGGGTTGCCTGATTGGTAAGAAAATTTCAGGGCAGATAGATCTTGACCTAATGAACAATATTATACTCATCAGATTTGCTCTAAATGCTTTGGTTTCAGAGATATGAGCCAAAAAATGCATTTTACCCTATGTACTATTTTTTAGCCATGTCGGCCATCTTGGTTCACGGGCGGGTCATCGGACACATTTTTTAAACAAGATACCCTAATGATGATTGTGGACAAGTTTGGTTAAATTTGTCTTAGTAGTTTCAGAGGAGAAGATTTTTGTAAAAGATTACAAAAATTTACGAAAAATGGTTAAAAATTGACTATAAAGGGCAATAACTCTTTAAGGGGTCAACTGACCATTTTGGTCAAGTTGACTTATTTGTAGATCTTATTTTGCTGAACATAATTGCTGCTTACAGTTTATCTCTATCTATAATAATATTCAAGATGATAACCAAAAACGGCAAAATTTCCTTAAAATTACCAATTCAGGGGCAGCAACCCAACAACAGGTTGTCCGATTCATCTGAAAATTTCAGGGCAGATAGATCTTGACCTAATAAACAATTTTACCCCATGTCAGATTTGCTCTAAATGCTTTGGTTTCAGAGATATAAGCCAAAATCTACATTTTACCCCTATGTTCTATTTTTAGCCATGGCGGCCATCTTGGTTGGTTGGCCGGGTCACCGGACACATTTTTTAAACTAGATACCCCAATGATGATTGTGGCCAAGTTTGGTCAAATTTGGCCCAGTAGTTTCAGAGGAGAAGATTTTTGTAAAAGTTTACGGACGACGGACGACGGACGCAAAGTGATGAGAAAAGCTCACTTGACCTTTCAGGTCAGGTGAGGTAAAAATGATTCAACCTGAAACAGTAGGAGATTTCTCTCTTTGGATTTTTTTTTCAAATGTGAGATAAACACCAATGAAACAGTAACTCTCTAACACAAATACCCCAAACACAACATACAGGCCTTAACAAAACAGGTGTCTTTTTGAAATAAAATTGTTTCCAATGTTCTCTGTTACTTTTTAAAGTAAAATTATGTTTAAAATCCTTGAAATAAATAATCATTAATTAATGTTATACATTTGGCAAATTCAAAACCAAAAATAAGTACACACTCTGAAATTTCCATTTTTTTGCCATCTAGTGAAAAATACAAAAACCACTTAAGTTGGAAATGTTTGGCAATTGTAATCAAATTCAAACTCTTCTTCAATGACAAATTAAATTTTTTATCTCTTAAAAAATATCAATTTTTCCATTATTTCAGTGTATGAAAATTTTTAAATTAATTTTTTTTTGTAATTTTAAATACATGTTCTTTAGCTTATGAATAATTCTATAAAATTAATTTTTGAAGTCTCATTTTACCATTAAATACATCTTTTTTTTCTCGACGTTGAAAATATTTTCATTTTCTGCAATTGTTCAAATATTTTGAAACTTTACACTTCTTTAATAGTGCATTTGTACAGACCAATCAAATACATTGCTACTATTAAATACCAAATCATTATCCAAAAGTTACCACTTGAAAATTTCTAATTCATCTTTCAACTTTTCAAAAAACCAGTGCATAATTAAAACATTTAAATTCCTTGCACTTTAGAAAATGGAAATTTGAGCCAGATTGGAACAAAGCGTCCATTTTCATGATGCGACAGTCCCAACACATTGATGTGTTAAACTATCATTTTTACCATTGTCCATCGGGTCATGCGGTCATTTTTTACTGTCATGCTTTATCTTGTCCGAGGTCAAAGGGCCACTGGACACTGGTCAAGCCGCTGACCACTGGACAAAGAAATATAATCATCTAAAATAAGATGTTCCATTGATTAGTAAAAAGCTCTTCTTTAAGATGTGCATTCATTAAGGACCATTTATGGGGGAAATTGCAGCAATCTTGAAGGCACATATGGGGATTTATTTCATCGTATTGGAGAATTTTTTTATGTTTTAATACCAATTCAATTTTGAAATTCACTGTAATGAATTAAATTTGAATTAATGAATGCTGAATCTTTTAATTAATGATACATGAAGCTAGTTTAAAACTTTTAAAATTCATCATTTTGTACAGGGTACAGATTCAAGTAGGGTTTAAGGCAGGTTTTTTTTGGATTAAATCTATGTGTTTCAAAGGTGTTTCCACTCAAGTACTGTTTTCCTGGAAGTAGTCAAGGGTAGGACAAAACATTGTGAATCATCATATTTCCTGTGAGTGGCTAAGGGTAGGCCAGGAAGTTCTAATCTTCTTACTTTAGTACTTTGTAATTTGTTTTTGCCTTTATAACTATTATATCAAAGTCAACAATCTAGGGAAATAAACCCTAAAATTTCATAAGACATAAATATTAAAAAGATAAAAGATAAAAAGAGCAGAAACTCCACATCTCTTTTTTCAAATCTAAAAAGGTTGACTTTACATTACTACTCTGATTTATATCAAAAAACACATTTTTCCACATTTTTTCTCTCACTTTTTGGGATATTACTGAAAGAGAGCAAATTAGTATGCCACAAAAAATTTGAACTAATCTTGAACATGACAAATCAGACAATAAAACACCAGCAACACATAGTCAGACAATAAAACACTAGCAACACATAATCAGACAATAAAACACCAGCAACACATAGTCAGAGAATAAAACACCAGCAACACATGATCAGAGAATAAAACACCAGCAACACTTAGTCACACAATAAAACACCAGCAACACATAATCAGACAATAAAACACCAGCAACACATGATCAGACAATAAAACACCAGCAACACATGATCAGACAATAAAACACCAGCAACACATAGTCAGACAATAAAACACCGGCAACACATGATCAGACAATAAAAAACCAGCAACACATAATCAGACAATAAAACACCAGCAACACATAGTCAGACAATAAAACACCAGCAACACATGATCAGAAAATAAAACACCAGCGACACATAGTCACACAATAAAACACCAGCAACACATGATCAGACAATAAAACACCAGCAACACATGATCAGACAATAAAACACCAGCAACACATGATCAGACAATAAAACACCAGCAACACATAGTCAGACAATAAAACACCAGCAACACATGATCAGACAATAAAAAACCAGCAACACATAATCAGACAATAAAACACCAGCAACACATAGTCAGACAATAAAACACCAGCAACACATGATCAGACAATAAAACACCAGCAACACATAGTCAGACAATAAAAAACCAGCAACACATGATCAGACAATAAAACACCAGCAACACATAGTCAGACAATAAAACACCAGCAATACATGATCAGACAATAAAAAACCAGCAACACATAATCAGACAATAAAACACCAGCAACACATAAGTCAGACAATAAAACACCAGCAACACATGATCAGACAATAAAACACCAGCAACACATAGTCAGACAATAAAACACCAGCAACACATGATCAGACAATAAAACACCAGCAACACATAGTCAGACAATAAAACACCAGCAACACATAGTCAGACAATAAAACACCAGCAACACATAATCACAGATACCATACTTCACTAGTACTCAGAGTCACAAAAAATCCTACTCCTCAAACACTCAGTCATAGATACAACAAACCATCTATATTCAGTCACAGATACCATAATACAGAAATAGTTAGCCAAGGATACCACACCATAGCAATACTCAGTCCCAATACACTCCAGATATACTTAATCACAGATACCTTACATCAGCAATACTCAACCACAGGTAACACAACTCCAGTCACACTCAGTCAAAGATACAGTACTTAAGAAATACTCAGCCAGATACCAAACTGTAGTAATAGTCAGTCACATATATGAAACTCCAGAAATACTCAGCCACATATACCATACTCCAGCAATACTAATTCAAAGATACCACACTAGCAGTAATCAGCCAAGTTTACCAAATTTATTCAATACTCAGTCACAGACATCACACTCAGCATTTTAAAAATTACTTCAGCCTATCACTTTTATATATAAGAGCTGATGGCTTGCCCTTGGAATATCCTAAACTGACAAAGTGATGTGGGCTATGTTTCAATAAGCACTCACTCACAAATAAAAATAATAATAATGATATTATATGGAACATCTAATTAACTGTGATCAAGTTATTTTCCTTGAATGTTTTAGAATCAATCATACTTTTTTATTCCAGATTGTTTTGAGAAAACCAATCAAACATATATTGTAATACAATGATTTATGTATTCCTTCTCTCTATATTGGGTCCAAGGTCCATTTCTTAAATCATTTATTTGGTAAATTAGGCTTTGCATAGATAATTGTTTCAACATATACTTTAGTTCCAAGTCTAAAAAAACTCTGTCAGAGAAAGCAGCTGTGTTTGAAAAACATTCAAATACTAACTGAAAATTTGAAACTTTGAACATTTCTCTTTACTAAAACTTGACTCAATTATAATCAAATGGGAAAATTGAGCTCAACTGAGAAATTTTGCTTCTTTCTCAATGACTATAAAATACATGTACACCATACCTTAGAGGAACTGTATAAATCATTATATCTACTGTCTGTTCCAGCTAACTCAAAAAAGGGATTTTTGATGAAGTATATATTACTCAAAAAGAAACAATAAAATTTTGAGGAAAGTGGGTTGAATTTGTGGGATAAGAAGTCATCTGTTTCTGCTGATGTCATTTGTTTTTAACAAAAACACCAAATGTCTAAGTGGTCAAAAGTGTTTTTCCATGAAATTCAAACTTAAAATTTGCAGCTACATGCACTTCAGTATAAAAATTGATTACATATAACTATATGAGTCCTTTAAATTTTCTAAGCAAGTGCTGGAGAGGAAGTTACAAGAAGGTGTGTCGCCCACAAGGAAGAAATCAAACATTGAATGCATGATCTTACACTTTGTTCAATTCTCGCCCAACCCTGTCTATATGAAGGAAAATCTGTTCCACTCTCTAACATTAAAACCTCTTGGAGTTTCGTGATGAAACTTTACATTTATATATTGTCACTATGTTTTCTGCTTAAATCATGTGTGTCCACAAAAACAACAAAATAAGTAAGCTCAAAAGTAAAAAGAATTGCTTTAGAAAATTGTTTGAAGCAGTTTTATGCTGTAAAAATGGCGAAATATTTTCAATCTGAGAAATTTTTAAGATACAATATCATTTTAACATTGATCAAAAACATATTTTCATAGACATTGGGACACAGTAATTGAAAAGTCATATGTAATGTCTACTTAGTAGCCACATCAAGGTATTACTATTTACATCAAACTGACAAGTCACTTTTTTACTTCACAAATGTTACACAAATTTAATGTGTTTTAGAAAAGTACAATAACACATAAAACCCTATTAAATAATCATTGCTTTTTCTTCAGTAATTTTTATCAAAAAAAGATTGTTTTATATTTTTTTTTATAAAAACCCATCAAATCAATTATTAATATACAACCAATCAGATTTAGATTTAATGCTTACTGCTGTTACATATATTTTTAAGCATCAGCTATAAAGTGGTTTATTTTTCACAGAGTTTAAATGTTCATGTTTTTCTCATGAATTATTTGGAATTTGCTTTTAAAAATCAAATTTACGAGAGAGTATATTGTATAAGAGATGGAGACAACCTACATTTTGTTGTTAATTTGTTAGTTTGATATGTTTTAAATTACCAGACAGTTATTCAATTTTCAGAATTTTGTCCAGTATCACACTTTAAGGAGAACAAACTAATTAATTATTATTCATGTATATAGTATATGCTATTGGCTAATGCAAAATTCAAACATACCCAAACAAAAAGAAAAAAATCATAAAAAAAAAAATCTTAACAAATTGAAGCATTTTTTAAAATATAGTTTTGTTAAAATCTAACGTAAACCGAACCCTTTCATGATTACAATTATTGATAATTACTGATTTCATAATTATAATATAAATCTATAGATTAATTATCCCTACCTGTCAATCAGGTTCTGCTCAATATCTGGGTAAATATCTGGCATATTCTTATCTTTACTGGTCAGTTGAAAACATGTAATGACCATTAACACTGACCAGTGGTGTTGATTAAAAACTTCAAATGACCATTAGCTATACTTGTGACAAAAAACACACTAGTGATCACACAGCATCCTTTTTATGTCCACTTAGTTATCAGATATTTTTCATAATGTAAAAATATCACTGGTCACTTGTCCGTAGCCACATGATACAGAGGTTAAAGGTCATTATAAGCGTGGCAAAATCAACATATACATTACATGCCTACTTAGTTTAAGTGGGCTGTCCTAAACCACTAGCCATGACTGACATGCGTCTAAAATATTTAAAGCAATTTTTTCAGCAAAGATGACCATTGCACTGGTCATCTGCTTGAAAAATGAAATTTTAATAAATCGGTTTTAATGAATACAGTGGTCAAACATAAAAACTGACCATTGGGTCTGATGGTCATCATCAACAACAAAAGGGATAATTAAAGCTGACCCTTTGGCCATTGTCCACCTTTATTTTTAAAAACTGACCATTGAAAAACACCTGCCTGTATGACATGGTAATGTAAGAAGGATAAAAGACTGGTCTGACCTGGATGACATTTGGTCACCTTTTACACAACATATGTCCCAAAAAATCCTATTATCTGCTGTCTTTTCATCATTTTAATTTTTATTGCTTCACTGACCCCTGTAAATTTTATGGCTGGTCTTTTTCACAGTAAAATGATATTTGATTACAATGTTTTAGTTTAAAGGGAATAAAAAAGATGAGTTTGGGGATGGGGTGTAATTTAAAAAGGATTTAAACTATGTTTTATGTAATCTTTTTTCAATTATATAATATTGTCTGAATTTTTTTTTCTCAAAAGAATAATGAAAGTTACTTATGAGAAACTGATGAGAGCATTTAAAATAGTTTTATAAATACATACATACACATAAGTATTAAAATAGTACATTTTGTTTGCACTATTTCAACTTTTTATATTTGAATTTTATATTCTTTTTCTTTGTCCCATAATGAACTGCTTGTTACTGCTAGCATAGGGAATTAAAGGAATTGAATTTTTCATTTTTGCCCCCAACTTTAAATGAATCTTTCAGGTCCCACAAAACCAAATTGAACTATCAGCTTGATTTTTTTTAAAGAGTAGGAAATGTCATCTCAAACAATAAGTTTGTTAGACAGACATAGTGGTCTGATCTCAAGCAAAGGGACAGACACATAAGGGTCCATTCTCCCTCACAGTCTATAAAGCAAGCATTTAGTTTAAAGTAAATACTTTCAGCCATTTCATATATCAGGGTTCTCACTTATACAAATCCATCAGTCCTGGATTCATGAAATCTGTCTGGATTCATCATTTTCTGAACAGTGAGCTGAGCCCCGTCTTTTTTTTTTATAGCAAAAGTTCTAAAATGAGTCTAATTTGATGTACTTTCCTTGCTCTTTCTTGTCCATGAGACTTAAATAATAAAATCAGGCAATGACATTGTTTTTCTTTTCACTGTTGGACTCGACATGACCAACATGGATAATTTCTGGACAGAAATCCTTATTGAAAAGCCTGAGCTATTCAGCAATGATGATAGTCATCTTCGCTAGCCAAGGGTTAGGGGACCAAATCGTTACCCTTGGCTAGTGAATATGGCTGATAGTTAAAAGTCAATCTGTTCAGCCTTTACAATTCTGTTAAGCTTCTCTCGGCATAGTAATTAATATTTTTTGACAACTTTTAAAACATTGTCTTTTGAGCACCAGTTAAATAAGATAATTTTCTTACTTATTCAGCAAGACAAAAATAAATCAACATCAAAAATTGCCAAATTTGGTTGAAGAGAAAAAGTTTTTAACAAGACATATTGCGGAAATATTCACACTTTAAATAGATTATAATAACATATCTTATTATTTCAATTTCCATGAAACAAAAAAATCCTCACAAATACTTATTGGAAGTATTATTTTCAAATCCTGTTAATTCAATTGAAAACACTTAAAACCTTTAAAAACAAGCAGATTAAAGTTGAACAAAAACACTTGATAAACATGCCCGACAGTTGACACCTCATCGGAAAAAGATGTGCTTCAAACAAGACATCAGTTTTTTAAACCACTTAAAATCTGACCTAAATTTAATAAGATATAATTTATTGTAAATACGACAAATATTTTCAGAGATTTTATAATGCTTAGAAAGGAAAATTGATGTAATTTCAGAAAGTCAGTTCATGAATGTGTTTAGCTATTAGTTAAACCTATTTATTAGTTTGCAAAACAGGTGTTCAAGTCAGGTTTTATTCAAATTCATACTTTTTACGATTAAAAAAAAGGGGGGGGGGGAGGATTATGGACAGCTTGAAACTGTCTAACATTTGTACTCAGAAACTCACTCACTACTTTTTATATGTAGGAAAAAGATGATTCGTTTATTTTTTTAGGTACAAATTTCCATGCATTGAGGAAAAATCGGGTTTTTAGAGAATACCCTACTTGATTTCAATGTATAGTCAGTTCTGCAAACAGTTCTTAATTCTTGGTAAACCTAACTGTACCAGCAAAAATATCTATACCACATAAGTACATAATATACAATATTATGGAAGTTATATAATACACGTTTATACAATTAAGTATGACAGATTATGATGATGATGTGAGATAAACAAACTTTTAACACTATTACACAACTTCAACAAACTTCTAGCATCCTTATCAAACTTAAGAAAAAAAAAAAAAAACAATGAGTGGAAGGAACTGACCATAACACGTCAATGAGATAGCAACCAAAACAAAAGAAATGTACATTTCGCCAAAGAATTATGACCTCGTGTCAGTATCACTTAATTTTGGTCCAGGTCATAATTGTTACTTATAAATAAGGTGTAATACCACCAAATCATAGTATGTCACATTTGGTTGCATACGAAAAAGATTCATTCGAAAAAAAATACACCCTTGAATATGACAGTTGTAGGAAATAAGTCCTATATTTCATTGCAGTAAAAAAAAACATAAAGTCATAAACATATATCTTGGGTGTTTCAAAGCACTATTCTTTTTTTATTTGGTGTTTCTATAGAATATTTGGAAACTTCAGGTTATATGGTTACTTAAGCTTGTACACTGGCAAAAAAGGGGTGAAAATTTGATTGGTTAACTTCCAGTGATGGTTATTATCTTATATGCAATGAAATGTTATGTGAAATTTTGTCTGTAGTACTGGACAGGATAAAACTTTACTCATGCCAAGTATTTCTTTATTTGAAACAAAGATAAATTCTGCAAAATTTTTTGAAAAGTGCAAATTTAACAAAGACTAATATGGGGAAAACAATGGTGGTATTACACCTATAAAGAAAAGAAGGACAGATGAATCTTTTTCAGTAACAATTGTTATGTCATACAGGTGAAAGATCACAGAATAATCTATTTTTAGCAACACTGGTACAAGTTTTTCAAACCAGGTGAAACATACATTCAAATTTCTATCAAGTTGTTTTTAACAACTTACATTTTAGTTATCAATAAAAAGATAAAAGGTCCACTTATTTTAGACAAAAAGGTAAATTGTAATCTATTGCACCTGAGAGTAAAAATAGTCTTCACTGATAAACAGGTTTACATCATTCTAAGGCCCTTAAATCACTAGTGACAAACTATATTTATATATATATGTATATAGTGACAAACTATATATATATACTTTTTGTCCTTTGTGGTTTATAAGATCTTTATTTTTTGAATAAGTTTTGGATTTTTAATCATTTATTGTCGAAATGCACATCTGGTGTATTTAAACTGGTACTGTTAATGTTATTATATATATACCCTAATTAGGATCACAACAACATAAATAAAAGAACATCTAACAATAAGAAGATGTGGTATGATTGTCCAAATATCCACGAGAGTCAAGATGATGTGGATGTTAACAACTATAGGTCACTGTACAGCCTTCAACAATGAGCTAAACCCATAATGTAAAAGAAGCTATAAATGGCCACGACATAGTAAAATGTGAAACGATTCAAAGAGAAAACCAGCGGCCTTATTTATGCCAAAACAATAAACGAAATACAAATATGACAGACAGCAACCATCAACAACTGAATTACAATCAGGTCTGTAACAATGTGACAGCAACCCAATGACAAGACAAAACCAGCCTTGGGATACAAGTTCACTTCTACTCCATTTGGGAAGAAACTTACCTTTTAATGGCTGCTTGAAAATCTTCCATGTTCTCGTGACATTTCTTTAAATTATCATTTAACTGGTTGTTCTCCTCATTCTTGTCCATCCTTTCTTCATTGCCTTTATCTTGATTGTCTGACATTTGGGATTTATCTCCCTTGATGTCATCTATCTGTCCTAATTCTCTTGATTCTTGTCTTATGTAGGCATCACTCTTCTGTGACTTTTGTGAATTGTCTTCTTCCAACTGTCCAAATTCTCTTGATTCTTGTCTGTAGGCCTCAATCATCTGTCTCTCTCTCATGTTTTCTGGTCTTTCAAACATCTGAGGATATAGTTGCTTTTCTTGGTTTTGTTTCTCGACAAGTTGCCTTGGTGATATAGCTTCATTAGCTTTATCATGGTTGTCTGACTTTTGTGAATAATCTCCCATGCTTTCTTCTTCAATTTTTCCAAATTCTCTTGATTCTCGTCTATAGACCTCAATCATTTGTCTTTGTAGGATTTTTTCTTGTTCTTGTCTGTCAAATACCTGAGGAAATAGGTTCTTTTCTTGGTTTTGATTTTCACCATGTTGCCGTGGTGATATCACTTGCTGATTGTAAATTTCTGGGTATGGCAGTCTTGGTGTTGTTTTCTCTTGACCATGAATGTCCAGAAATGGTCTGTGGGCAAACTGGTGACCATCTTTGATATACCCAACATCTTCTGGAACTGAAAAAGAAAAGTATCTGGTAATTAAACACATTGTATATCATCATGACTTAAATTTTCATAACTACTGCAACCATATTTTTATAAGTTTTGTGATCACTTTCATTTAACCCATATTAAAGAAATTTAGGATGCATTAAAATCTATGACGAGATATTCAAACTTTTGCAGAAGTCCAAAAAACATCAAAATTCAAAGATTTCATGAATACGTCTGATGAGTAAACATATTTTATCAGGCTATTACACCACTTCCCCAGGTTGATTGGCCTGTTTCAAACCAAGGTTGTTGTCCATTGGTTGCCTTGGTTGTTGTCAGCCACAATTGTTTTTGTTTATTGTTTCAATTTTAATCTAGCTTTTGGTTTTCTTTTACAATTTGCCATCCAGGGACCATTTATAGCTTACTTTATGGTACTAGTTTCCCTCATATACGGAGGCAATACGGTGGGTGACCTGTAGTTGCTCACTTTATGATATTAGTTTTGCTCAGTTACGGAGGCAATACGGTGGGTGACCTGTAGTTGCTCACTTTGTGATATTAGTTTTGCTCATTCACAGAGGCAATATGGTGGGTGACCTGTAGTTGCTCACTTTCTTCTTTTCTATTTTGTTTTTGCTTTAGAATGGGTGGTGGATTAAGTGTTGATTAAAAGACTGAACATCACTAGTGTTGTTTGAGCATATAACACTTCAAACTAAAAATAAGTAATTTCCAAGTAAGCGTTAATGAATCACTAGTATTTATATATTTCAAATCTTGCATTGCAATAACAAAGTATAAAGCAAATATTATTGCAAAACCAAATATGTTTATGGTTGATATTGTCATGGAATACTCAATAGAAGTTACTTTTTAATATAAATTCCAAATGGAAAAAACATTCTGGAAAACTATTTCCACTGGAAGAAATATTATAGTCTTTGTTCCTGAATGAATAAAGGTTATAAACTTTTTGTTCCAACAGGAACAGAATTGATTGTAGCAAGGTTTCCAGAGAATCCTCTGTGAGGCGAACAAATGTAAGTTGACAATGTTAATGATTGCTCAACAGTTAAGAATATAATTCTATTTCTTGTGGCAATATTAGTCCTAATATCAAAACTGTACATACCTGCCAACTTTTCAAAATCTCCATGGGGGATATAAGCATAAGAACCTATACATGACGTTAGTGTACTTAATTAAAACGTCGATGGTTTTGAATGAGTAAACATGTGTTTAAATGTACTTTTTACTCCTCAATGCTAGTTTAAAGAATTGAGGTTTATAAGGGTCAGGTCAACACCTTAAATGGGGGATATCCACCACAAAGTGGGAAGGTTGGCAGGTCTGACTGTACTAGATACTATATAAGTATTTCTTATACAAGATCGAAGGGAGATAACTCAAATTTTACTGAATTATATATCTGTCTATTATTCGATTTTTCAATAATCCAATTTTTATGTGCAACACATGGTCAAATTGCTTTAGGATGATCAAAGCAATAAAAAACATCTAAAAAATTGAAATATCCCTCAGGTCAATATAATTACAAGTTTTGTATCAGCTTAAGTGAAATACACTACAATATGAATTGGATACAGATTAATATGAATGTTATAAAAGCAAATAACTTAAATCTGTAATTACTTTGAGTCAATAAATATTACAAATTATCAAATATGTTATTTCCAAGGTATTTCTGCATGAAACACATTAAATTATTAAAATAAGGAGATGGGTTACGATTGCCAATGAGACAACTATAAACCAAAGTTCAAATCAAGTGGGTTTATAGTGACTTTATACATCTATGATGTAAGCAATTATAATAGGCAACCATACGGTAAATCCTTTTCTTTTTTTATTATGTTATTTAAGGTGGTACCAAATACCTTGAAAAATAAATTTGGCTTGTTTAATTTTCATAAAATTTTGACAAATAATTAACTTTTACCCTTTAACAAAAATAAAAAAAATTAAAAAAACTTGAACAACGCATTTTACCAGAAAAATTCATTGGATATATAGCAGTTTGACAAACACTAATTTTGATCATTGAGAAGCTTAATATTTCCTTAACAATAGAACCTGATTAAAACGTTCAGCTGATTTTTACAGAGTTATCTCCCTTTAGTGTAATGTACCACCTTAAGCTAGTTTACAAATTAATTGTGGCCTTAGAAGTTCATCTCAGTGATCCCTAGCCTAAGTCAACATTCAGGTTGATAGTTCAAACCTTGCTTTTTAAAAAATGCATTTGACTCCAATCTTGACTCGGATTGCCAATTTACTTTCCAAGGGTTTTTTATTCTTGTTGCTCATATATTTTATTAACAGATTTTCATAAAATTCAGTTTGAAACTCATGTCATGCAGAAATGAGATACCACAATTTCACATTGTCACATCCAAATTCTTAGTGAAATGAACCATGTTTCCAAATTGAGTGATTAAGCAACAATGAAAGAAATAGACAGATCGGGAAAAAGCTTTATCCTTCCATTTGTTAACAGAAATCAGAAGAGGAAAATACAGGGAGTATGTCTTCTGCATTACAAGCATCAAATTTATATAATTTTCAACTGACCATTCAAATAGTCCCTACTCGTCTAAGACGCTGCATTACATAACTGATTTACAAGGGTGGAAGTTGCTTTTTTAAAGTGTAATAAACTGTTAATTAACACCAACAAACCTGTAAATCACAAACATTTTTTACCCACACCTAAGTCTTTCATCACAGGCAAGACAATCCTTTTTTTTTTATTTCTAAATTTACTAAAAAATAAGATTTTGATCAGAGTTTAATGTCCCTTCCAAGAAAGAAGTAATGGTTCCCAGCAATGCTGGACTTAAGCAAGGATATCATCTGACTAGAGCTAGACTTTTCATAGAGCTAATAGGATCATTAATGGCCGTTTGTTTTTCATAGTTACTGAGGATTCATTTATTTTCATGAGTTGAGAAAAAATTGCATTTTCAAGGATATTAGATTTCATGGTTTTGTCTACATTCACATATAAGCCTATAGAAAATTTGCACTTTGTTGAACAGTTAATTTTTCATTTAACATTTTCGACTTATGACTTTGAATGTCCCTTTTATCCTTCACCTCTATTTCAAATTTCTGGTTCACCTAAGCCCACTAAATCCAGGAAAATTGGTATCCCATGAATAAAAACTAATTCACATTATATATTTCAAACTTTTAAAAGAATATCAAATCATTGGCTATGTTCAACTTTCCTATGTTTAAGTTCTATACATTTTAGTTAAAATGTTGGCAATGAGCTCAAATTTTTAACATAACCAATTTTTTCTTTTTCTTTGAATGTTTCATAATAAAATGTTGGTTATTTTTTTAGTAACAAAACTGTTTGTCACATCTGATCAAACTTTGACCTTTCACAAATCAGTAATTGACGAAGTTTGATCAAAATCCATTTCAAAGTTTATAATCAAAAACGATTTCTTAAGACTCAAAAATCGTTATTTTCTTATAGCCTTGTAAATTAATTCAATTAAAAAAATCGTTTTGGGCTGTAATGTTTAAATATGAACATTTTCCCAATAAGTAAATGTACACTTACAAACGAAATGACAAAATTTGCAATTTCATTCAAAAACAATTTCTTAAGACTCAAAACAGTTATTTTCTTACTGATTAACATCAATTCAATTGTCTAGTTTAAATGTATTAATATAAACATTTTCTGTGATAAGTAATTGTACTTTGCACAAATGACGAAATCTAAAATAAAGACGTATCATTTTGTCAATATTTACGTGAAAAATGTACATTGCACAAATGACAAAAATCATCATTTTGTCAATATTTACATGGAAAAATGTACTTGGCGAACTTTTCTTTGTCTAAACAAATAAACATGTTAATATATTCACTATACAAAGATTGGATGGATTTTTAATAAATGCTATCTTATTCTATCAGTACAAAGTACTGGTCATTTGTACTGCGGTTATCTAATTAATTTTTGTGAGAAAGTTGTAGTGCACTTAGTATGCTTAATGGAAAAACAATAAATGACCCAGTGAAAAAGAATGTTGGAAGGGTCAAGCTGACCATCACATATTGATAAAGCTATTGATTTTTGTACAACTCATTTCATTATCCAAGCAAAGATTACATGCACTGAGGCTTCCCAAGGGAAGATAACACATTATTACCAATAATTACTAGGATCAAATTTCTTCTATTTATCATTTTTAATTATTTTAATGATATTTTGATATATCTGATGACTAAAATGACAAACAAATACATATTTTACTAAAACATAACAAAAAAAACATCTTTATCCCGAATGTACCCCTTCTTGGCAGCACAAAAAAGTGATGATTTACATGGTTAGGTTGACCAGCTGTGAGAATCTTCTTTAAGTAATTTTTATGAGATATTTATCTTCTCTGCCTGGTGTTTTCCATCATATGATAACATAATCACTTTCTCAAGGTTACAATACAACTGGTCAGTTTCTGGTGTAAAATTTTTATTGGTCAGTTCTACTTTTGTGTACTTTAAGTCATCTGGTGTAACAATTTTTCCTATCATCAATTTGATACACCTCTTCAAATATTAATGAATATTTATTCACTCTGTTCCCATTTGAAATTTATTCAAAATTGAATTTTATCCTAATCAATCTTCATTTTAAATCATGGTTTTTTTTCAATAAAAAATCATTTAAAAATGTGATACTAATTACCTTAAATTAAAAGGGAATTCTATTAAATTATATATTGAAAGATAGGGGCATAATGTTTTAAGATTATATATATCCTGGGTAAAAGGAGCAAAAACAGACAAAAAACTGCTTAGGTCTTATAAAAATGGAGACTGCATGCTTTCATTTTATAGTCCCATTACCAACTTTTCCTTTGCATTTATAAACTACTTATTTCTAGAGTTTTTTAAAAACTCTTTAATTTTGATAATTTGCTGTTTTAATAAACCTATATCAAGCAATTTAGACTTTTACCTTAATGGTAATGTTATTTAAACAAATTTATTATTTTAATGTATCTTTTAACTTATTCATTTTCAAGAAAAAATACAAAGTGCTTCGATTCCCTATTTACAAAAGAATTTTCCTTTTTTTAACTGAAGTATAAGCATATATCTAACACAAATATAATGTTTTTAATCACTAACTAATTACATGTCATTTCTTTCCTGATCTGTAATTGATATCACCTCTATACATAAAAAGCTCCCATAATCTTTTTTTCTCAGCTTTTTTATTATCCTAATTTGTACTAATAAACATTTAATTTTCTTCTTTTCATGGTTGAGTAGACACATGAAAACCTAAACCTGTGACAAAATTATGTAACTGTAGACCCATTAGCCAGGTGGTGTCCATCTAAATCATACCCTTGGGTGAAAAAAAATTTGTACTGGTCATTTTTTTCTTGGACTGGACACTTGTGACAGTGTACATTCATTTTAACAATTAGACGTGTGGACAAAAACATAAATTTACCAATAAAGTTGTCGGAATGATGAGAGACTTGTGTGGTTTTTATCTATTAACTGTTTTGAGTTATGGCCCCTGATGATAGTGGGTCTTTTATAGATTTTTCAGTTATGCACATTAATTATTTTACATGACAAATGCCATAAACAATAATTCAACAGAATAGCAGTATTTTTGATGGACCAAGAAAATAAATAAGGACTGACCTAAAACTGGACATGTTTTGAATAATTCATTATAAATAATTGAATAAGATTTAAATAATGAAAAAAAGACATTTTCAATTTTCAATTCAAATATTCAAATATATGTCACATTTGTAAAACTATGAAAGCCTTTAAAAGTCAATTGGTAATCTATCATACTTATTTATATCTTTATTTGTATTTTCAATTTTACCATAAAAGTCATTACTTGATTTTGATTGTCTTAAATGTTGTTTTTTATCATGAAAAATGAAAATTAAATAGACATTATCATCAGTTCTTTATACTTCAATCCTCTGTTTTGTCAAATAAAAAAAATATAGGTGTTAATTCATTTACTTTCCCCAGGGTACCAGTTTTCATGGATTGTGAAAAAATTGTATTTTCGTAAATATTTGATTTCATAGTTATGCAAAAGTCTGCATACTAGCCTATAGAGTATTTGTTCTTCATCAAACATTGAAATTTGTGGTTTACTTTTGCCCACAGAATCCACGAAAATTTGTATCCCACGAATAATAATGAATCCACAGTATGCAAATTTATTAAGTTTTAAATCATTTTTTAATAAAGTGACCCCAGCCAATTACAAAATAAGACAGACAGTCAAATGCCAGATCTGTTCACCATGTCCAGCTGAAGGGTCTGACATTTTCTATAAAAAGAAATACTCAATATGCTCATTTCCCCCATTGTGAAAACTTTTAATTAAATTTTTGATGGACAATATTGCATCACAGCTGACCTCTCAACACCACTGGTCAGTGTAAATGACAGCCATTGTCCACTTTAGCTGACCATCAATGTTTTATTATAACTCATTAAAATAGCCCTTCATTTTCCAGTAAGTTTTGACAATAAAAATCTCTATTATTGATTTAATTAATGCTGATGGCAACTGGACAATGATGTTGACCAGTCACATGTAAAAAGGGTGGTCATTTATTATTAATATTTTGTATTTTAATGGACAATTAAGTCAACTTCAACTGACAACTGTCATGAAATTGATTTTTGTAACTTTTCAATTAGAGATTCAATTATCAGCATGCAATGTTACAAAAGAGTTAGATGTGTTTCATCAAAGAATTATTTTATCAAGGAAAAATTTATCTTCAAGGCTTTTAACATCCAATTTGCAAAATATAATAAAGCTTTCCGAGGGTACAAGTTATGGTGATAATTATGAACCTATCAAGGAGGTCCAGGGAAAAGATCACAAATATATTAAAAAAATAAAATTACAAAAACAAAAACTCGTCCACAATGAATGCATAAAATAGGAAATAAAATGACAATATATGGTGCAGTAGGTGGGTGCACAGTTACTGCTCCACTAGCAGTACTCATCCTAATTAATTAATTTTCTACAAAAAAAAAACACAATTTAACACTAAGTTAAATTCTTCTTTGTAATAAAACAATAAGACAGTTCACCCATGCTTTTTATTCCATGGTTTGTGGAAAATGAAAATCATCAGTGCAGGGTTTTTGTGAGTTTTTTTTTTAGATTTTGATTAAAATAGAAATCATGAGAAAGTATATTTTGTTATACATTGGTATTGATTGACTAGTGAATTAAAAAAAAATATTTCCATGAGTCCAAAGTCTAATTTATAGTATACTTATTTTTGAAAATTCACTTTTTTTATTGAAATCTTGCTTTTTTCCATTTTCTTTTTTCCTGAAATCTTGGCTATATTAGCAATAAACTTTTTTTTTTTGAAAAATAATTTAACCACAATGTCAATGGGTTAATTATCCCTTTGAAGTCAGATTTTAAATAAAATCAATTAATTTCTCATTACCTCTATATGCCTATTTTCCAATACCCAAATGAGCAATTTCAAATTTTGAAAATCATCCCTTTGGAATAAGATAAAATTGATTACAAAAATAGGAAAGGCCAGTTTCTGACACATTAATATTTTATAGTGGTCAAAATAATGACCACTGACTAAACATTAGTGTTAATTGGTGTTCCAGTGTGAAAGATATGATATGTAAATTGCCCTTGGTAAATATGTCACCAAAATCGGTGTCAGTTCACAATTACCTTTTTCAATTTGACACATCATAAAATACTCTAACTTGTCAGATTTCATGATATATTTAAAAAAAGATTATTACAAGTGTTTTTTAACAAATACACAAAGGAAACTGTTGTTCTTATAGAGGGCTCATTTTTCTGTTTCAGCTAAATAAATCAGAAATCAGACAGTATAAAATATCTAACTTGAATTGGCCTAATCAGTGAATTTCTTGTTGCTCAATTAAATTTTTTCGGTGTAGTATTTTTTAGCCTATTCTTTGTCTACCGGTATACATCTTTTTGGGGGGTACCATGCAGTGGGTTTTCAGTCTGTTTTAAGTTTTAGTTTTTAATTGCTACCTTAGGTTCTCCCGCTCATTGTGATAAATAATGAAACCCCCCCCTCCCCTTTTGTCATTTACTTAACTTTCTGATTCTTTCTCAGAAGGGTTACATTGTTTACCCTAATCATAACCAAAAGTTATAAAAAATAGTTCAAAATAGGAAGTCAACAAGTAAAGTACAAAAGCTTACAAATCGTCAACACAAAGTTCCTTTTCCTTTTGTACTTTTTATGACTAATAATTACTAAATCACATTAAATTTAAAATAAGATCTACACTCATCTTTTCAACTATTATAATAGGATTTTTTGGGATTAATATTTTCCATAAATTATCGCCTTCTTAAAATAAAATTTAAAATGTCTAATTGACTGAAAATTTTAATGAGATCTTGAAGGGAATTAAGACGAATGGATCTTATCACAAATTTATCTATTTACAATTATCTGTTTCCTTCTTAAAACATTTTATATTCAAAAGTTTAATTTAAAATTCCTCTCGTGTCTTGAAACCATCCACAAAACATTAATCCACATTAAAGTATGGGTTCCTCCAAATACCAAAATGACTTCATGTAGTTGAGAAAAAGGAAAAGTTACATAATATTTCTGATTGACCACTTTTATTATCAATTTCTGGTGGTCTCCTTAAAGCTGTTTGTGTTTACTAGGAACACTAACCAAGTTTATCATTTAAATGTCAGTCTGCTCCTTAATAAAAAAAACAAAAGACCACCTGTCATCAAGTTAACATTTCTAAGACAACAGGATTGAAAATATAAAAAAAAACATAAAAAAATATATTCTTGTTCTAAGGTGTTAAAATTTCATTCATAAAAAAAAAAAAAAAAAAAAAATTACAAAAAATAATTATTAAATAAAAACAAGATTTTCAATTTGATTGGCCAGGTGTATTGTACATGTATGTATTACTTTCAGGTAACATCAGCAACAATTAAAATTCTAAAATACATCAGTACACTTAGAATGAAATGTGACCATGGCTATTGAACTTGACTACCAATGAGGGTCTCTTTCAGTCTGGTTACCTGAGCGCTGCAACTATCAAAATTCTAAAAAAAACTTCAGTATACTTTGGTTGAATTGTGACCATTGCTACTAAAAGTGCCAAATTTTGACCTACTAATTCATTAGAGATGCTTAATGACCTTGACTATCAATGAAGGTCATGCAAAGTCCTGTAACCTCAGCAACTATCAAAATTCTAAAAAATAATTCAGAATACTTAGGCTGTAATGTTGCCATTGCTAATCAACTTGCCAAATGTTTCCTGTCTTATCCAGTTAACGACTTACCTCTAAGAAAAGACAAACCAACCAACATCTCCTTGTAAAATGTAGATGCCAAACTCAGTCTTAACAAGGAATTAGTTTTTCTTCCCTAAAAATGTTTCTCGATTTACCAATACATCACAAAAACTGTCCAAATTATTTTTGCCTTCAGCCCTGGTCAAGACTTCCTAGTGTTTTGGACAATTTTTTATGATGGACAGTTTTGGTAATTTACAAAGGTGAAATGTTGGTCAACTTGTATCTTACTATTAGAATTTTTATTCAGGCAATATACCTGTTGGTCAATACTGGAAAATTTTGTGATACAGAATAGTTCCTTTTTATGTACTTTTGTTCCAATATGACCTTTCAAAAAACTTTGAAACTTTATTTGAAATCTCACTCGAGTCAGTAAAATTAAGCAACCAACTGATCAGTACATCTAATGATGACTTTTCAGTAGAGAACCAAGAGGGATATTAAAATGTCCTAAACTTTGATGCAAGAACATGTCATGTTACTATGTTGCTGTTTTTTCAAGTTGACTTTTACCACATCTTATCATTGTATGCAGAACAGTCTTCAGAAAGAACTTTAGAAGACCAGCATTGTGAAGAGGTATACATACCTAACTGTCTATGTAAGGTACAGTTAATATTTCATTAAAGTAAGCATATTTTCAGTATTTTATTGAAAAATCCTATGGGAATCAAGTATGTAAAAAAAAAAATCCATGGAGGAAAGGATTAAATGCACAAGTGTAAAACAGTACTGTACATGTATATAGATGTTTGAGCTTCCAAAGGTCATTTAATTTTTTCTAATTTCAGTCTGCGTTTTTTATTACAGTATAAATTAAGTCATCTCTACTTGAAGCATATTACGTAATTATCTGATCCAAGTACTTGTTACTGTACCAACAATGACATGATAATCTTATTACATCTTCATTCAAATTCTCAACTTTCTTATCAACAAAAATCTGGTAAAGAAGATTTTATCAACATACATGTATTGCCTAACAATAAAAACATAACTGTGAAAAACAGATAGTGATCATATACTAATATACCTGTCAAAATAGTTCATGTAGATATGAATAGATTGCTTTCTTTAGATGTTATATAACTGTGTTGTAATGTTCTTTTTTTAAAAGAGGTAAAAATGAATAGAAGTCTACTTAAAGAGAGAGAGGATGTATCCCTGATGAACATAAGGGAAGTAGAGAAATGTGTCTACAGAGACTGCAACCTTTCAACACAATTTAGAAAGGCATATTGAGTTCAACATTGATTTTCAGAGATATATATATATATATGCTTTCACTCATCCAGAGGCTGGATTCTATTGTGATTGATTGTTTGTTGCTTAATGTCCAGTGACCAATATTTCATGCATGTTCAGGATGAGATTCTATTGTGAATAAATTTATCAGAAACTATTAAAGTTCTACATCATGTACCATCCAAGTCGACCCTTATTTTTTTCTTTTTTTTAATGACATTTTTTTGGGGATTATCAGGTTTTGTATATAAAAACACTTTCATTTGTTTTAATTAATGATAATTTGAACAGAAAAAAAACCACAGGATTGTAAGACCTTTTTAAGCAGTCTGGAAACTTTAGACCAGTCTGGAAACTATAAATCAGTCTTTCACACCAATTGACAGGAGTGACAATATCAAACTTACTTTTCACAGGAATAAATATACGCAAGGAACTTCATCACACACCATGTGTAATTAAGTTTGAATTAACTTTTAAATTTGAAGAACATGAATTCTGATTAATAAAAAGCCACACAGTTTTCATGAGCTCAGAGAAAATTGGAAAAAAATGTCAAAGCACTGAAAAGCTGGGAATGCAAAATTATAAGATATATGTGTGAGACCGAACAGAGGACTGCACTCTTCACATGATCCACACCTTCATTGAATTTTTAATATATAAATGTCAAAGAAAAATAAATAAATGAGGAATGTGTCCATGGGAAACAGATGATGCCCCCACTTGCATATCATATAAAGTTATAAAGGGACATAACTGACGAAGGGTAAAAGTGACACTACCCAAATTTGTACTTGATCTGAGTTTTGAGGCAATAAGCATTGTGTATAAGTTACATAACATTTGGTTGAGGCAAACTTAAGTTAGAGAACGGAAACAAAAAATTCAGGATTTTTCCATTTGTAAAGGGGCATAACTCTAGAACGGTTAAAGTGACTCCACCAAAATTCAAACTTGATTTGTATTTTGTGGTAATAAGCATTGTGTATAAGTTTCATAACATTTGGTTGAGGCAAACTAAAGTTAGAGAACGGAAACCAACTTTGGGACATATGTACTTACAGACGGACGGCGGGGGCATTAAAACAACTGTAAATGTAGCTGGCTGGAAAATGCACTCATCCCTCCAATCAAAGCAATTTTCAGATGTCCCAATAATGAATGACCTTTAGTCCAGAAAATTTAAGTACAGAATCTTTAAGCAGTTGATTAAAAAAAAAAATGGTACAGTTTGCTCAAATACAGTCTTAAAAAAAGAAAGAGATCTGATCACCATATCTCATAAGATAAGAAAATTCTCTCCTGACAACAGTAAAATTAAAATATCTCAAATGCTCGGTAAGCCTCGCTTTTTAACTTCTAAAAATTAAAGAAGAAATAAATTGTATCAAATTGGATGAAGTGGTAGAATCTTCATATCAAAATAAACTTTTCTTCCTGTGGTCATCATTCTGAAAGGGATGAATTTTATCAGGGAAAATATCTTCGTTTAGTTATTTGCTAAAATTTTTAAGTATGGACAACATTTCCTGTATAAAATAGTACAAAGTAACCCCTGGATATTGTTAAATTGTGGGTGTTTTAAGAGGTTTCAACGACATTCAAGTGGCTTCCTTCAATCCTTGAAAATTTTACTTAATTAAAAGTTTTAGTGGCTCCTATATATATATATATATAAGAATTTAGTTCATCCCTGCCACATGTTTTAATTTAAGTTTCAGTCCAAAATCATATAACTTGGTCATTGGTTATCTTTTGTCAAACCTCAATTTATATATCGTATAGACACTATTCTTTTTTTCAAGCATTTTGTTTTTATTGTGTAGTTCCTGTCCCAATAAATACCACTCTTTTAGCAATATAAAAATGCCAGGGTTTTGGCCATTATTAAGGGTATTTCCAGGCCTGGAAAGATTGAATTATCATTCAAGCCTTCTTCAGTTTTCAAGGCAGGTTAGACACTGTTTGTTCAAAGCAAAGCAAACTACATGTATTTATAACCATTTGAGACCCTCATGAGAAATCAAAGTTTTTTACCCCTCCCCTTAATGTTGTTACTCTATGATCCATCAGTGATGGACTTATCTTTACTAATTAATAAATGGATGAACATAATCTGTCTTTTGACTTTTTGACATGGAAATTGATTTTGTCAGCAGTCTCTGTTTTCAGAAAAATAGAAAATTTTGAAATTCTGGTTGGTCTTCAACTTATTAAAAATCATATTTAAAAATATATTTTTAACAAATTATTTTTTGGAGGATAGTTATACTTTCATGACTTTAAAGTGAAATAACATATTGATTTTCAATTTCTAAGCTATCCTGCCACAAAATCATTTAACAAACTTATGTGTAAATTGACACTTTAAAAACTGTGATGTAAAATCAAACAGACAAACTTTAAACAATACTTTTACCAAAGGATCAAGATTTTTAAAAAACTATTACATATTACAACCAACAAAAAAATCTTTTTTTTTCCCTTGTGTCAATAAAATCTTTTCAATTTTCTTAGAGGTCTACCATATAACAAAAAATGTTCAAACACAAATTTAACAGTGTCAACATTGAGGAACTGAAGTGTCAAAATTATCCTGATACAATCAAAACAAGCCATTTGATCCAGTTAAGTCTAACAATACAAGCATTGACTGATTCAAACAAATTTTATAAAGAGGTGGTCAACACAGGGTGTAGTATTTAGTCTGGACAATGGGTGGACAATGGTCAGTTATAGATATCCACTGAGCAGTATAACTGTTAATGTGTTGCTCGTTTTTAATGCCAATTGGCCTGGGTGTGTTTTTCCTTCAATCATATAAATATGTTTACATTCATGACTTTTTTAAAATTAAAAAATATGTTTTAGATGAATTATTTTTGTTACAGAAATATAAAAATTGACATGTATGACAACTAATTGAGAATTTTTAATAAAATGTATCTATAGCTGAAATCAACACCATTTTTTCATTAAAATATAATGTAATTTTTGTATTTAATTAAAAAAAAAATAATAGCAACACATGTTTTTGGTTCTTTTACACATGTAAATTAAAATTCTTTTTATTTATTATTAACAAGGATTTGTACTATACAAATCCTTGTTATTAATTAACAGTTTCACTCTGTCCCTTGGTATTGTCAAGGATTTTTATACTCATGAAAACCATGCTTTTTCACAATTACATCATACATATATATAATATGCTGTTGCTAAAAGTAAAAAGAATACTAAGTAAAGCGAGAAGAACCATTTATAAATTAAATATAAAAAAAAATAAAAATAAAAAATAAAGTACTTTTGTCTTAATTACTAAATTAAAAAAAAAACACCAATTAATTAAAGAGAGAAAACTATTTCAAATTTATGAGAAACAGAAAAACAAGATATTATAATTTTTTTATTTACATTTAATTGAAATAAAAAAGACTTGGTTTTCAGTTGAAAATAGCAAAAGAAAGTAAACAAAAAATAAAACAACTAAATTACATAATTTCAAAGGTAAAATGATAAATTTAAAAAAAGTTTTTAAGAACCAAACATTTTCTCAACCTCTGATGAAACAAATTATCACCACAAAAGGTTTCATTCATGTAAAAATCAACATGCAAACAAAAAGCTATAGGATTGACTATTAATTAAAGAGACAACAAACTTCTAAAAAACTAAATGCGTACCATTGGTTTGTAGGTTAAAAACTTGACCAGTAGATTCAACCTCCATCATTGCAAAATACTTTTCATCCACACAAATTGTCCTAATTGCTTCTTTCCTATACTGTCATAAAAACAAATTGTTTTTCAACTGACCACTGGTCAAACTACAATGTCACAACAAACTGACCAGGCATTCCCATTTTTTACACATGTAATAAAACTGAAGTGGAATCCTAAGCCAATGTTTATTTTCAGGTCCTAAATAAAGATATGTAAACAACATCAATGGACAAAAGCTTTTCTACCCTGGAATGAAAAATTAACTGACCATACACTATTACATAATACTATGGACAGGTCCATTTAACCAATAGCCAGAGGGGGTGGAGGAGGTAAAACTTTTCTAATTAATGAATCAATGATTGTGAAATTTACATGGGAAATGTATTGTCAAATCATACTGCAGCCAATGCTTGATTGACACAAGATGTGGATGCTGATGCTGGAGATTATTGAAATTGATTTTTTATAGTAAAAGTTATAATAAAATTGATTGTTATTCAATAATCTTCTTTTCTTTTTTATCAATTTTTGCTTTTAAAACATTTTGCTATAATCATAAATAATTTATATTTTTACTATAGATTTAGGAAATAGCCATTGATCAATTCTAGAATTAGAAGTCCAGATGAATAGCATAGCTTAAATAGGAAAACACTAATGTAAAGTGACAGAACAACTGAAAAATTTATACTAGACCCATCACATCTTTATTATATATTGAAAAAAGTGTTGACGGTAAAAAAAATAAAATCATTCAGAGCTATCTCTCTCAAAAATTTCAAAGTTGTTGCCAAGGAAAACAGAATTCTAAGATATACAAATCCTTACTGTTGAAAAAAACGAATTTTTGTAACCTATATTTGATTTTAGACTTTTACAAACAACAGTTTTAATCTGTAGTTATTTTTCTTCTTAAAAATTTACTTTTTTAATTTCTTCATTAATTAACTAAAACTCTGTAATCAAAAAATATATTTCAATTTTTTAATAACATTTTATCAATGTTTCCTTCAAATAACATTATATGCAACAAAACTGACTACGTTCTTCGCCATTTCTTAATTTCAATGGAGATTTTGTAATAGAGTATAATAGATTAATCTAATTCATAATTTGGACCAAAAAAAAAGACTACCGATCAGCACTTTCTCAATTATTACAAAAGTAATTGATTCTGATATAACTTATATAATTATATCTAAGGTTGGAGCGAAACTGTTTAGGTGAAAATACAAAGTTACGAATGATGACTTTTAGTTATTTGTGTCATTGGGTTGATGTCTCAATTATATTTTACCTTAAATCTCATTTTATTCATAAAGAATTAATGTTAAAATGCTTTTTAATTAAAGTAGACTTGCATTTAAAGTAAACTAGTCTGAGCAACAAGTAAAGTTATCTCCCTTGATGAATTAAACTATACTGTTAAATTCAGAAACAATTTTACAATTTCAACGGTTAACTGATGTGACATTTGTTAGTTCAGATAAATATACTTCTTAGTAAGAGAATTATATGGGTGTTATAATATTGCTCCTAAATTTGTATTTATGATCAAATTAAAACATTTTTTTTAAATTGTAGCATCCAGAGCTTACATTTGACTTTTTCTTTACTGTTCTCATGCAAGTTTAAATAACAAACTTCCATTTAAATAACAAACTTCCAAGACCTGTCAAAATATGACTGACAACTAATAAAATATACAAAACATCAAGGCAACATAAATGAATTAAAATTGGGACAAAATGCAACCAAATGATTTCTAACAAAGGTTTCATGTAACATCAAAAAAAATGTTTGAATTTGCTTAACTAATCAGGGCAAGTTGAATGGACCCAAAAGTTATAGATCCACACAAAAAGGTTCTAGTGAAACCAGTTCTCTTGTATACTAGTCATCTTAAATTTAAGATTGGGATCACAGTTATAAGATATACTAGGACCATCATTTAATTATCCCTGCAATTTATTTTTATTCAACATGCCTGAGGCCAAAAACAAAATTTAGAATGTTTTATGTTGCCTACCTCCCTACCTAAAAAGCAGGCTACCCAAAAAATTTTATGACACAAATCGGTACAATCTTTTTTTAAAAGATTTTTTCCTGCTTTTACATCATTTTCTTGTCTAAAACAAGGAACTTGTGTTGTTGGCCAAAAAAAAAAGAAAAAAGAAAAATCTCTACCTACATACCAAACCCTAAAAGGCATGGGTAGGCAACATCATACAAAGAAATTAAGGATGGCCTGAAGGAATCAGCTTGCATGAATCTTTTATAGGTTCCATGTAAAACTGTTCGCCAGTTACATCTCTGCATAATGTAACCAACTTATTTTTCGTGGATACTTTTGTTCCCATATAGCCCTTTCTAGCTGACTTTGAGACGATTTCTTTAAGTGATTTTCTAACTTTGTTATTTACTTATATAAGAGAGAATCCTAGTTTGACATATTTGTGACAATTTATATTTGCATTATTCCCCTATGTGCATAAGTCATAAAAAGAAATCGTTCACAAAAATTAGTTGGTTAACAGTATTTCAACTCAACATTTGGAATGTTATATCATTTATCAGTGGTTGCCATTTTAAATCTGAATCTGATTATTTAAGTTCAACCATCCTTCAGTCGAAAAATAATTTGGCATTCATGTAACTAGGGCTGCATTATTTCATCAGTCAGGAAAGACACGAAAAATAAATCCCTTGAAAAACTCTAGATTGTTGACAGTAGTTAAAGGTACTTCCAATAGAATTTCGGTAAATAATATTTGTTAGGGCAAAAAAAAAGATAATAGTAAGATTAAAAAGTGCAAAGTACAGTTTTTATCGCTTTTTTACAAATTTTTCCTTTGATCTTGCTGACTGATAATTTCCGTTCTCAGCGGAGTCGAGTGATATGAAAACGGAGTCGAGTGATATGAAAATTATCGCTAGAAACTAAGGGAACACATGCCGTTGTCAAGGAAATTAACAATGTCTTCATAGGTAAAATAGCAATAAACAGATTATCATTGGTCATCTCAACTCGATTGCTTTTCTCACTTTTGCCGTACCGGCTCAAGCGGGAAAATCAATCTCGTTGAGATAACCAACAATAATCTATAAATACGGACACTACAAAAGTTGGTTGACCATTATCGAATGCTCAGTCTTTAGATATCAATGTTGTGTTTTGTGTACTGTTGTTTGTCTTTTCATTATTTTTCATTCTTTTCTGCCATGGGATTGTCAGTTTGTTTTCGACTTATGAGTTAAATATACCTTTCATACTTTTTTGTTTATGAAACATCAGCTTTTTCTATTCCATATAACAAATAAACAATATCTATTTTTGAGGAAACTAAAATTATTGTAATTAGCATCTTTGCATCTTTTTTAAAAGACTTTTCAAAAACATTTTCATTAACAATAATTTAATGTCAAGGAATTATAAGAAAATAAGAAAAACAAAATGCCTAACCTTCTTTTCAAAAATACCATCAAAACCATTTTAATGTGAAAAAAATTAAAGATCATAGCCTGTACCTATATCCCTCAAGGTACTATAATGGACAGGTCCAAAAATGACTAATAATTGTAAATTCACTTTAAAGTTATAAAAGGGGTTATTTAGATAAAAAGTTTAATCAAAGATTGCATAATCCCTAACATACAAACACATAATAACATGTCTCAAATACCTAGGACAACACTTTTATTACAAAGACAAAATGGTCTTTTATAGGTTAATATTATGGAGAGTACACAAACAGGAAATGTTTATTTTTCCATTTTGGTTTTCATGGATTTGTACACTTTTATGTCAGTAAACAACTGTTAATTTATTTATAACATTGTAAAATGATTCAATAACTTGCAAGAAATTTGTTGATTTTCCCCAAAGAAATTCTAAATTTTGATGATAGGTATAGTTTCCATATTTTGAAGAAACATGAAGAAAATAATAAAACTAAGGCCATTTACTCTTTTAATTCTTTGTTTTTTAAGTGGAAGACAAAAAATATATGCAGATTACAGATTTCTTTATATTCATTGTTTTTTCTGAACACTAATATAAAAACCAGCCGCACCTGTCAAAAAAAGAATGAGGAATAATTTTAAAGGTGTAAATTATATGAACTCAGTGCACATCAATTTCTTTTAACACCTTAGAACTGTGAATTGATTTTTTTCCACGGATTGAGGAAAACTTGTAATTTGTGGATGTTTTGATTTCGTGCACACCAATTTTTTAAAACATTTTCTGTCAACTGCTATTTGTAGAATAGTGACGGAGAAATATTCAGAGAGACAAACAGACTGATTTTCTGTAAACTATGGCCTACTATTGCTAGCAAAGGGAACAAATAAACAGACTGACTTCTGTAAACTATGTCTTATTGCTGCTAGCAAAGGGAACAAATAAACAGACTGACTTCTGTAAACTATGGCCTACTATGGCTAGCAAAGGGAACAAATAAACAGACTGACTCCTGTAAACTATGGCCTACTATGGTTAGCAAAGGGAACAAATAAACAGACTGACTTCTGTAAACTATGGCCTACTATGGTTAGCAAAGGGAACAAATAAACAGACTGACTCCTGTAAACTATGGCCTACTATGGTTAGCAAAGGGAACAAATAAACAGACTGACTTCAAAAAACTATGGCCTACTATGGCTAGCAAAGGGAACAAATAAACAGATTGACTTCTGTAAACTATGGCCTACTATGGTTAGCAAAGGGAAAAAAAAACCAGACTGACTTTCTGTAAACTATGGCCTACTATGGCTAGCAAAAGGAACAAACAAACAGACTGGTTTTCTGTAAACCATGGCCTACTATGGCTAGCAAAGGGAATAAACAAACAGACTGACTTTCTGTAAACTATGGCCTACTACGGTTAGCAAAGGGAACAAACAAACAGACTGACTTCTGTAAACTATGGCCTACTATGGCTAGCAAAAGGAACAAACAAACAGACTGGTTTTCTGTAAACCATGGCCTACTATGGCTAGCAAAGGGAATAAACAAACAGACTGACTTTCTGTAAACTATGGCCTACTATGGTTAGCAAAGGGAACAAACTAACAGACTGACTTTCTGTAAACTATGGCCTACTATGGCTAGCAAAGGGAACAGACAAACAGACTGACTTCTGTACACTATGGCCTACTATGGCTAGCAAAGGGAAGAAACAAACAGACTGACTTCTGTAAACTATGGCCTACTATGGCTAGCAAAGGGAACAAACAAACAGACTGACTTCTGTAAATTATTGTTTACCATTGCTAGCAAAGGATATACAAAAAAAGTCATAATGGGTTCTGTAGATTCCATGCCTTCAGTGTAAAAGTGTAATGGTGACTTAAAAAGTGAAGTTTATTTATCAGTAAAATACAGAATAAAAAAACAAATCAAACTTTTTCTTTAAATGCTATTTCTTGGTCTTCAAGATTAGCTTCTGTCCAAGTTTCATAACAATCCATGAAGGTTTACAAATTTATCATGTCAAAAAATTAAATCCCAGACTGTCTGTAAATGTAAATTGTAAAACACTAAGTCCATCTACCAGAAAGGTACTGAAGGTTGCACTTTGTAAATGCAGCTCTTTCTCAAACCACGCCTCTTTTGGGGAGATATATAATATTCATAGATATGTTACTTTGTTAACGTACTAATTCCCATTTATGATCTCTGTGTATCATTTCATAGAGACATCACTTGGGAATGTAACCAGTATAGAAAAACATGGTAGCGCCTAAATTCTAATTCTTTGGAGGTCCAAAAAGGGAGGTAAGGGTAGTATAGAATTTTAGTATAAGTTTAAACTCTTAGAAGTTCAGGGCATATAAATGTTAAAAATATGCTGCACAGCCCTATATTTTGACCTTTGAATAAAATAGTAGTGCATATAAACTCTCCGTTCTAGGATATTATTTTTCACGAAACTTCATAGTTAAAGTGTCACAGTTTTATCCGCAAAGGAAGTTCCTATGGGAAATTGCATTGTCTATATTTACAGAATTGCAACCTGAAAATGAAAATAATATATTATCAAAAGTTCGCGTCACATATTATCTCTTAATCATTAAAAAGCTTCTACCAAAGTTTCATAAAATTCTATGAAGCTTTGGCAAAGTAATTAGCGATGAGTAACAAACTTTAATCCCAGACTGTATCTACTTGTTAACTGTAAGAAAACTAAGTCCATTTATCAGTAAAAAACGGAATATGAAAAAAAAAAAAATTTCAAAATTTTGCTCTTTAAACTGTATTTTGGTCATAAACAAGCTTCTGTCCAAATTCCATGAAGGTTTGACAAAGCAGTTGATGACTGAAAAACTTTAATCTCAGACTAAATTTGAATGTTATTCGTAAAAAAACAAAGTCCATTTATTAGTAAAATACAAAAAAATGAAAATAAATATTTTCAAAATTTTGCTCTGGATACTGTATTTTAGTTCATATACAAGCTTCTGTCCAAATTTCATAAAATTCCATGTAGGTTTGACAAAGTTATTAATGTCTCAAAAACTTTAACCACAGAAAGAACCTAAATGTTGCCACCACCGCCACTGATGACGGAATCTAGGATCGCTATGTCTGCTTTCGTGAAATAAATTTCGCAGGCTCAACAAAAATGTTTCCCTGAACTCTTTATTTTGCCTGCAAATTCTGCTGTCAATATAAAAGTATAATGTTGACTGCAAAAAAACAAAGTCCATGCATTTATCAGTAAATGCAGAAAAAAGAAAGAAACAAGAGGCTCTCAAGAGCCTGAATCGCTCACCTGTATTTCAGAGGAGAAGATTTTTAAATGTCAGCAAACTTGATGAACAAATTGTGTAAAATTGTCTTTAAAGGGCAATAACTCCTTAAGGGGTCAATTGACAATTATGGTCATATTAACTTTTTTGTAGATCTTACTTTGCTGAACATTATTGCTGCTTACAGTTTATATATATCTATAATAATATTCAAAATAATAACAAAAAACTGCAAAATTTTGTTAAAAATATTTCAGATTTGCTCTAAAAGATTTAGTTTTTGAGATATAAGCCAAATACTGCATTTGACCCCTATGTTCTATTTTTAGCCATGGCGGCCATGTTTGTCGATGGATCAAAACTTCGGATATAATTTATAATAAGATACCCTAAGGAACATTTAGTTAAAGTTTGAAGGTATTTGGCCCAGTAGTTTCAGAGGAGAAGATTTTTGAAATAGTTTACGACGACAGACGACGACGACAGACGAACGCCAAGTGATGGCATAAGCTCACATGGGGCCCTTCAGGCCCTGGTGACCTAAAAAAATCAAAATTTTGCTTTAGGAGTTATTTCTTGGTCTTGTTAATTTTAAGCCCTCAGGTTGTCAGCGGGGAAAGGTAGGCCGCAGTTGACTTCCCAAGGCCTGAGTGTCTAAAAAAACTTGCACAAAAGACTTAATTACCTAAATGTTGGTGATGCTAACTACAACAGAGTCTTTGATTGCTATGTCTTTCCTTCACAACTTTTTTTCACAGGTTTGGTCAAGTCAAATATCTGTAAAAAAAAAATCTAAATCATTTTCATTTATTGAAATTATTCAGAAAATCAGATTTAAATTCACCAATGTTAAAAAGAATAGCAGAAATGTCCACAAGCGTCAAAAATATATTATTATTCCACAGAAAAAAAGTCTCTGAAGATTCATATTAACAGGTTGGAAAAATAACTACATTTGTGTATTGATAAAATATAAGATCAAAGAAAAATAGTTGTATCCTAAAAGACAATATTTGAAACAGCCAAAAGGCAGAGCAATTATATTTTTTGTTATCAATTTATAAATCACACAAAAATTCAATAAATTTGATTGCATATTATATGGTTAAATCAATAAAGATAGTAAACAAGTGAGATTGCACTTTCATAAATAAATGAAGCAAAGAAAATGTTTTTTTATGAATCAAGTTGCAAAACTACTGACTATTCTTTTTATTTAATATTTGTAAAAAAGGAACTTTAACTGAAAAAAAGTCATAAAAATAACCAGGGCCTACTAAGGGCCATCATTGATTTTATTGGTATGAAACATAAATTAAGTGTTCATAAAATACAGAAATTTTGAATGCTTGTATGCAGAATGTTATAAGAACCAGATGAAGTATCCAGAAACAGTTTTTACTCAGTCAGTAGAAAAAAAATGCTGTAATGCGCAAAAAATAAATCAATTCACAGTATAAAACTTCACAGCTTATACAGTTAGCTGTGGGAATACATTGTTCCTGAATGTAGGACAGAAAGTCACAGACGAAGAGTCACAGAATAAAAGTCACAATGTAGTGCTGGACAGGATAAAACTTTTTATTATTTTACACGCTATACAATTTCTAAGACAAAATCTAACCTTATATATACTGTGGATTAATTCTTTTTTGCTGATACCAATTTTTGTGGATTGAGAAGCTTTTAGTTTTCATGGATATTTGATTTTATATATTTGCCAAAGTCTGTATACAAGCCTTCAGAAAATGTTATCTTCTCTGAACATTGAAATGTGTGGTTCTTCTTTAACCACGAAAAATAATGAATCCCTGCACAGTATATCTTTCTTTAGTTATAGATAACTGGAAGGGCACTTAATATATTGAGTATGAGCCCTGATCAGTGCAACAACCTGGGACTATTATACTAATAACTAGTATAATACTCCCAGCAACAACACACTTAAAATTTTATAAGATGTTATAGTAAATAAAAAAAATATCTCCCCCTTTCTTACTGTTCAATGTGCCAAGGACAGCAAATTTTGGGAAGGGGCAGACATTTTGTCTTGCAATGGGCTATTTATACACAGTACAAAATTAAACGAAGTACTTTGAGCATAGCACCTCAAACCCCTATACCCACTTGACACCACTAAAAATGTTGAGAACATTAAAAAGTAAAAAAGATGCACAATGGGAATTTGCAATGAAGAATCAGTGAAAGTTTGATTGAAATACATTTACTGGTTTAGCATAGGAGGATTTGCTGATGAGGGATGTTCACTCCCTATAATATGAAATTAAAGAGTCAATGTTTTGGTATGAGAAACTCCAAAAATCATTCTGATCAATATGTAAGACATGAGATGCACAAGTACATTATGTTATAAAGATTATGAAATTCTTTCTTTGGTTTAGAAGAAATTGGTCTACAATGACACCCGATCACTATATGCCCCACATCATAAAAGATAGAGTCCATGTTTTGTTATAAGGAAATCCCAAATTTTTTTGGGATAAACAACACAACAGGACTGGAATTGCATGCTGTGAGTATCAAGATTCTTCCTAAATTGATTGATTGATTATTGGTTGCTTAATGTCTAGTGGCAAATATTTCAGACATACTCAGGACAAGACCAAACTAAAAATTACAACAAAAGGTATGTTCTACAAGGAATTTGACAGGAATGAAAGGTTGGGAATTTGGATGCCACTGGAAAATGAGGGTATGTAGAATATGAGCAACAATTTTACCATGCAATAGACCACCTAAAGACCACTTCAGAGAGTTGTTGCGAGCGTTCTTGAACAATCCCATTCCAACCAGACATGACTGAGCATGCATAAATCCAACACAGACGAATGACCACCTCTCTTTAGCAATTGTTTAACTGTCAGATTGGAGAAATCTAGAGATGACCAGATTTCTATACCACAGTCAACCCTTAAGGTGTATTCCACTGAAATGTGTAATAAAGTGTATAGATATAAGATGTGGTATGAGTTCCAATAAGACAACTCTCCATCCAAGTCACAATTTGTAAAAGTAAACCATTATAGGTCAAAGTATGGCCTTCAACACCGAGCCTTGGCTCACACCGAACAGCAAGCTATAAAGGGCCCCAAAAATGACTAGTGTAAAACCATTCAAACGGGAAAACCAATGGTCTAATCTATATAAAAAACGAGAAACAAGAAACACTTATGAACCACATCAACAAACGACAACCACTGAACATCAGGTTCCTGACTTAGGACAGGTGCAAACAAATGCAGTTGGTTTAAACGTTTTAATAGGCGCCAACCTTCACCCTACCTGAAACAATAGTGTAACATCACAACATAGAAAGATGTATGCTGACTAAAAATAACTTCCAAATATAAAAAAATGAAAATCAAATCTGATCAGAAAGAGGTTAAAAAAATAACCCACTGTAACATCAACTCGTTTCATTCAATTCAGATGTATACTGTAGGATGATTTACAAATTTCATTTCTAAGCCTTATATAGCTTGCTATTTTGTATGGGATATACTCATTGTTGAAGGTCATACGGTGACTTATAGTTGCTAACCTTCAATGTCATTTGGTCTCTGGTGGAGAGATAGCTGTCTCATCGGCAATCATACCTCATCGTCTTATTTTCATATTTTATGACAAACAAATCCCCTCCTCACATTAGAATTATGAGTTCATACCTTATAAGAGAGTATAGTACTTCTTAGTGCAATTCACATTTGACAATAAATAATTTTAAAAATTTGCAGCTTTACAACATTACTCATTTCCAGTGAGAGACGATAAACCGTGCACATGTACTTACTGTTCACACATTTTTTTTTTATTTGATTGTTTGATAATTTTAATTTTTTTATTTTTCACAACTTTTATTTTTGTTCTCAAGATATTTCAAAAGATTTATCAACACCCACTGATATCATTATTGTAATGTCATCTATAACTTGAGCTGTGTCAGATAATAATAGACCTTATGCAAGTGCACGTGTACCTGTACATGTATAAGACTTTGATTGATTTTGGAATATTCAAATACGAAATAAAAGATGAATTTTGGTCTGTTTTGTAGGGTTCCTATAACAACTCAATTTTCAAACAGAAACAGACTGTAGATATTTTTTCAACCCGAAATATGTTAACAGACAGGGTACTCCTGACCGTGACCTCTTTTCATGGATCAGTGATCATGATTACGCTTTCATGGTCAATTCAACACCAGCAACCAATCAATTAGATACTATAAACCACAGGTCAATTTAATTTGGTATTGGAATTTTACACCATCTTAGGACCTTATACTTATTTTTCAATTTCCAACTTTTATTTCTTTTCCATTTTTTTGGGACTAATTTCTAAAGAATCTGGTGACCCAACATAAACTATATTGCATTAAAAAGAAAATGCTCATATAATTTTTATAAAAAAATCTGGATAAGTTTTTTTTTCTAGTAATGAAAAAAATTGTCTTTCATTCCCAAAACATTAGTGTCAAAAAATTGAATAAGGCCTGAACTAGATGCTTTTTAATCAACTGGTTTATTTTGCTACAGTTTTACATGCTGAAGAATGAATTATACAGACTAAATAAACAAAATATTTATTTTCATCATATGTAAGGTATCTGAAACAAAGACTTTTGTTTTTTTTAGCCTTTTTTCTCCTTTTCCCTGGGACAACTTCATTTATTTGTTAGTCCATGTTTTTATCTACTACATTTTTATCCATCTACCTACATAATGTATTCATGCCATAAAGTAAATTTTCTGACACTTATTTAATATCAATTCTTTATCTATACCAAGATATGTATTAAAATCCAGAGAACAGATATTAAAGCCAACTGCCAATCAAATGAATTATTCTACAATGATGTAATTTACGACAGTACACACACTTCACGTGTCAATTTCATGCAAATGACATTCAACACATGTTTAGCAATAAACAAGTATCTCCAAAATAAACCTGTCAGGGACTTGTTTATAAAGCAATTCTGAAAGAATTTTTAATTAGGCATCTAATTAGTAGAAAATTTGATTCTTTAATGAACTGTCACACATAATCTATGTCTTGTTAAACTATCTCATGTCTGATAAAATTTATGTGACTTCGATACATTTTGTTAAAAATATTCAATTTATCTGTTGCCTGTTTTGTTCTTTCTATTCTTTTATAAAAAAAAATTGTTTTGTTTGTTGGTCTTTGGTTATATTTTCAATAACATATGTCCAACAGCCCATTTTATTCATATTTTTTATAGCAAAAAACATTTCTGATTGAAACATGTAATATTTTTCTTTACAGCGAAACAATTTCATGATAGTACCATTAGGTCAAAAATATGAATAAAGTAAAAATTATTGGTTAGCTTTAGCATATTTAAAAAAAATGGTTTGCTTTAAAAAATCAAAAATTATTCTTTTGTTGATAATTGCTGGGACTATTATACTAAAAATTGCACTAAAATTACAGATAAAGATATGAATTTGAAAAAAAATAATCCCCCCTTTTTTAAAGCTTTAGCTTACTTCTAAAAATAAATGTGCACCTATAGATGTAATTAGTAAAATGATACAAATCAATGAATGTCAAACTCAAATGAAATGGTCTGTCTCTAATTTGTCTTCACTATGATAATAAATAATTTCAGCAATAAATGTTCTGATAAATTTTGATATAAGATACTTGGATTATGTAATTTTAAATTTACCAGAGACAAAGAGTCTTGGGAATGAACTCTTTATTGGGCAACAATAAAATAGTGAATTATCTTATAAGTTTGAAACGAAAATGTTGAATTGCTAAATTTTCCCGCATAAAAAAATGAAATGAATAATGTTGCATTGCTAAATTTTACCGCATAAAAAAAATGAAATGAATAATGTTGAATTGCATCATATTCCCATAACATTAAAATTTTTAAAATAAACAAAATTTGAAATGTGTAATATTTCCATGTATAAAAAATAAAAATGTTGAATCGCATAATTACCACCGTGCAGGTGTGTTTAAACAGTCAACACTCAATTTAGAGGATTGAGAAATCAGACTCTAGGTCAATCATCAAAACGTAAGAAATCACTCTACTATACAAAACCAGATCAATCAATTCACCTTATTCATATATTTGTTCCTAATGTCAACATGTATGTTTTCATAATTTCATAAATAAATTTCCTGAAAAACAGTAATTACTGTAACAAAAGTCCATTAGCAGAGTTCTTGATTAAGTTATAATAAACAAAAGAGACAATTTGCTATCTCCTGATGAAAATCAATTGGACTTTTCTCAAAGGATGATTTTTCTCTTCAAAATAAATGACATGTGGTCAAGATGTCCAGTGCTAAGGATTGACCACTAGGAAAGAACATCTTCCTGGGTCAACCCATTCACTCTTATGCAACTTTCAAGAAACTCATCATTTCTTCTTATCTCTCAAGGAGAGGCTCTGTTGGGAGAACAAGTTAATGACTTAAAATTTGATTGCCTTTTTTCCTATATAATTTTTTAAAATAATTAAAAGTTTTACAAACACAATAAAAATCTTATTTATATGAAATAAACTTGTTATTTAAAAAAAATAATTGTGAAATTTACTATTTCTAATCTGTATCTCATTTGCATCCTTATCAGAGCCCTAAGATTGTGATGATTTTTGATACTAGAAATATCAGTGATATGTCACAGAAAAATGATTAAGTCAGGATAATATCCATCATCAGTTACATCTGGTCATACAATGGTCAAATAGAGGCCCACAGAGGTAAAACATGCAGCAAAAAAAAATTGGAAAAAAAAGGAAAAAAAAAAAAAGAAATATTTTAATTTTCCACAGAAATAATTCTCTTATACTTAAAGCCATTACATCAAAAGTAATTGCTTTTGATGTTTGATCCAAAAATTGTCAAATATAAGCCCCTTCTGACAAATAGATATATGCTTAAAAACTTCAGTTTTTTAAACTAAGAAATTTTCATGACTAATCATTAAAAAATATTTTCAAACACGAATTATTGTTTGTAATTTGCTCAACAGAAACACTTTGACCAAAAATAAATAATGAACTGCTGAAGCAACACAAGAGCAGAATTGATTGCATGCTTAACATCCAGTGGCAAATATTTCATGAATGTTCAGGACAATCTGAGAGCATGATACACCCATCTTGTGCACAATGAAATTGTTGCGAGAATAAAATTGAATATTGTGGAATGTATTAAATTTAGTCAGTAAAATGACACTGCAGAAGTTTGCCAATAGGCATGTTGAATATTGTAGCATGTATTAAATTTAGTCAGTAAAATGACACTGCAGAAGTTTGCCAATAGGCATGTTGAATATTGTAGAATGTATTTAATTTTGTCAGTAAAATGACACTGCAGAAGTTTGCCAATAGGCATGTTGAATATTGTGGAATGCATTTAATTTTGTCAGTAAAATGACACTGCAGAAGTTTGCCATTAGGCAAGTTGAATATTGTGGAATGCATTTAATTTTGTCAGTAAAATGACACTGCAGAAATTTGCCAATAGGAATGTGACCCTGGTATAAATATAGATAGATATATGTGAGCATGTGAGATAGTATAATGTCCATTTCTTGTTTGATTTCATATCATAGATAAAAAAAGAATCATGTGTATCATTGTTTCACCTGTAACTTGCACAAGAATAATTCTTTTTTGGGTGAGCCAAATCAAACAATGAAATAGGTCTGCTTGATTAAGTTTTCAGCTGACATTCTGGTCAACAACTGAACATGCTAATCACATGCACAATCATCTCCAACTGAGGTCACACCAAAGGTGTCATACATATATGGATCAAAATGAGGCAATGAGGAATTTTGGGTCCTCATAATATTGCCTTGCAAGACAATAATGTATTAAAAAAATTTATGGGCTTATCTTGACAACATTGAATCAAACTGACACCTAATAACAAAATTCTTATTCAATATTCTGTTTTTTAAATGTTTGACACAAAAATGAAATAAAGGCTTTCTCTTGATTTAAAAACAAAATTGGTTTGTTTTCTCAAGAGTTTCAGACTTGAATTGTCAGATTAAGGTGGTACCCAACACCTTGACTAATATTAATTTGGCTCGTTTAATTTTCATAAAATTTTGACAAAATGTTTACTTTGACCCTTTGACAAAAATATAAAAATTTCAAAAAATTTGAACCAACCACTTTATCAGAAAAATTTCGTTGGTTATATAGCAGTTTGACAAACACTAATTTTGATCATTGAGAAGCTTAATATTTCCTTAACAATACAACGTAATTAAAACGTTTAGCTGATTTTTACAGAGTTATCTCCCTGTAGTGTTAGGTACCACCTTAAGACAATTTTTCTTATATCACAATATAACTTGAGTATGCTTGGATTAATTTATTTAAAACTTTGATAAGTAAGCTCCCTTTCAATGTTGAAAATTTTCTTGTTTTTTCGTTTGATGGAAGAGGAATGTTGATTTACAGAAGAACATAGGAAAATGTTCAGGATTTAATACAATGTAAGCCAGCCCTATAAAACATTAGCTAAAGAAGTTACCATTACTTTTACCAGTTCTTCAATCTTGGTCAAAACAGCATCTTTATGATTTCAGATATTCATTATCCAATTCTGAAATAAAAAAACAATTATAATATTATTGTCTTGGTTTTTATTGAAAAAAAAACCCAACAAAATAACATAAAATTATTAACTATATATATAAATTTTTATTTTTTGTTTTCTATAAATGTTAAAACAAAAGAGGACAGATAATAATGTCCTATTTTTGAAGGGAATAAAATCTTTCAGATCAACAACTCTTTTTATACAGTATAATTTGAATGTTGTGTTTGTACCAAAGACATTTTTTTTGGACATATACTATTTTAACTTTGACTTGAATCAATTTTTTGGTTATTTTCTAAAGTGCCTTTAGTAACCTTTATTCACCACTCCTCAATATTTTTCTCATTTTTATTTTCTCTTTACCATTTTTTTTATTGCTTGAAATAAATAACTTGAAGCGACAGTAATGAAAACCAACTTGACACTTTTTAATCTCATTGTCTGGAGAGCTGAATCAAGTTAGCTAACTCTCCGAGGAACAGTTGTTCATTTTGCAATGCTAACTAATAAGCAAAAGTCAAAATAACAGGTTGCAAAACTATATTAGATATGTGTTTGGAGGAAATGATTAGATTAGGATACAGCAGGGTCATATTTTTGTGAAAAAGTAATTCCCGATCGAGACAGATATTTCCCCATCATTCAAAACAATAGTATGATAATGAAATAAAGTGGACAATAATTAAAGCAATGAAGCACTTTGTGCAATATAACACAATATGATCGAAAAAGAGAGGCGGAAGATATCAAAATTGATATTCGAACTCATAAGTTAATGACATACTGACAACTCCATGGCAACAAACCAAAAAACAGCAACAAAAAGACAAACATCAGTATACAATACACAACATTGAAAAGGAAAGCGGGAGGAACAGAAATCATATCAAATACCAGGGGTGATCTTAGGTGCTCCAAAAGGGCAAGCAGATCCTGCACCACACGTGACACCTGTCTATTGCTATAGAAGTGGATAAGTTATGACACATTTGTTTGAAAAATTCTGCATGGATTTTAATTATTAATAAAATTTTCCTTAAAACAACATGACTCTCAGCTTATTGCTTTGTGGGCAATAAATTTGAATACTTGAAAAAATTGAATTGCCTGCTTAGATTTTGAGAAAATCTCCCAAAAACTATAAATGTACATATATCTTGTATATATTTTTTTTTATTTGAAATCTCATATATATATAGTCAGGAATCTGATTTTCAGTAGTTGTCGTTTGTTGATGTGGTTCATAAGTGTTTCTTGTTTCTTGTTTTTTATATAGATTAGACCGTTGGTTTTCCCGTTTGAATGGTTTTACACTAGTAACTTTTTGGGCCCTTTATAGCTTGCTGTTTGGTGTGTGCCAAGGCTCCGTGTTGAAGACCGTACTTTGACCTATAATGGTTTACTTTTATAAATTTTGACTTGGATGGAGAGTTGTCTCATTGGCACTCATACCACATCTTCTTATATATATATATCTTAATTTACAACATGCTATTATACATGGTTAACATGTACCGCTATAAGACCTTCAAGTCCTTTGAAATAATTGTTACTTAACAATTTTCCAAGGCTACTTTGACTAAAAATAGCTGATGACCAGTGTCCAGTTTTGAGTGGACAACACCAATAATGAAATTTAATGTGTTATCTACATCTGCCAATACACCTTTTATAAACTATATCATAATTGTCTTTTTCATAATCATTCCCAAATGCGTATATATCATCACCATATTTTTCTCCCATGTGTCTACACAAACGGTCAATTAAAACTTGATATGCTGAATGTCGTAATGAGGCAAAAATAGGTTATTTCTTTCTGTTTAATAAAACTATGATTTTGTCATTCAAATCTAGGTTATTTCTTTCCCTTTGATAAAACTACGAAATTTGTAAATCAAATATAGGTTATTTCTTTTCGTTTGATAAAACTATGATTTTTGAATTTCAAATATAGATTATTTTTTTTTCCTTTTGATAAAACTACGATTTTTGTTATTCAGATATAGGTCATTTCTTTCTGTTTCCATAAAACTATGATTTTAGTAATTCAAATATAGGTTATTTCTTTCTGCTTGATAAATCTACAACTTTTGTATTTCAAATCTAGGGTATTTTTTTCCGTTTGATAAAACTAAGATTTTTGTAATTTTTCTTCCATTTATAGAGATAAGTAGAAAATTTCACTACCTAATTAGATTAACTACATTTGATTATGATCTCTCTGTTCTATTGTTTTATAGACAACTTGACAGTCTAAATTTTAATTGCAATAAACACAAACATTGAAATCAGTAGCTAAATTTATTCTTACTTTATTGGTTAATTTGAAGAAAATGAATGGTTTCATTTATAATTTGTACAATAGCCATAAGATTCTTTAAACTACAGATTAATACCAAAGTTTAAAAAACCGTGTGATTTTAAAAAGCAATATTTGAAACTTTTTTCATCAAACAATGTTGAAATAGCCAATAGGTATTAACTACATGTATGATAAAATTAATAATGAAATTTTCCTGTGATTTTATTCCTACATACAAAAAATTGAACATTATTTCCAACGTAATTTGTTACTTTTTTCCCTACATAAACCAAATGTGGGACTTTAAAAATATTTTTTTATAAACATTTTTTTGATTTTAAAATAATATAAAATTAACCTGTACCCATGCATAGGAAAATAAGATGAAATCTCATGAACCACATAAATCAATAAATAAATTGAAATTAATTCTGCAAAAGATTTATTATATACTTTGTTTACCTTTTTATATTTTTTAAAGACAAAGCCTCTACCAGTATTTTCCTCTTTTGAACCCCTTTTCCCACATCATAATTATAACAAACTATTGGAAGAAAACTTTACATATAATACCATTAATATAAATTTTTTATCAAACGAATTATCTATACTTGGGAATAAAGGACAATTACGATTATTAAAATGTATAATCAACTATATATCTAGTGGTCATCTCATTCCCACTGGACGCTGGTCAGTGGAAAAACAACCAGAGGTAATGTCCACTTTCAAAAGCAATCATAATTTATTTATTTCTATAATGAGAATAACCAAAAGGAGAAAGAATGGATTTTTAATAATCTGCCATCATTGAAATGTGCTTTTCAATTTCAAAGCAAAAATATGCCTTGAAGCGTGGTCAGAAACTTACTGTCAACAAGTTCAATCTTTTATTGGATAATACATTTGTAATTATTATGCAAACTTCAAATTCCTTTTTTATATATTATTTATGACTTTTTTCAAAATATAATTTAAATACCAGGTGTGTTGCCTCCCACATCTTAATGGGGTGGAAGGAACTACAAATATAGTTAAATACACCTAGTGAACAATGCAACCAATAGCATTACTTTGTAAAAAAAAAAAAAAAAAAATCTCGATCTAGGCCAGGTTTGTGCTGAATGATGTATAAAAATGTCAGTGCATACAACAAGAGAAAATAAATCAATTAATCTTAAAATGTTATTTTTAATGTAAGAGAAGTCTAACAAATAAAGAGAAAGACAGGTAATCATTATTTGCTTTCTCTTAAAAAATTCTAGGTTTTTCACCTGGCTGTGTGTAATTATATGCCACTTTTGAATTTAGGTTTAACTTTTCTGTAAGCTCAAGGAGATTTAGAGTTACTTATATGGTTTAGAAATTTTCCTATTTTTGAAGGTGAATAAGATGACCTCTGGTCTTTAAGGTTTTGTGTCTTGTTTGGTTGCTGTCTCATTGCCGTATGCACATGTCTTGTAACATGGTACTGTTAAATCAGAAATTTTTGCTTGCTTTTCTTATTGCTTTTTTTTTTGAAAAATGGACAAAATGTGAGATTTAAACTATGCAAACAAATAACCAAAACTTAAAATGGAAATTTATATTTTTGAGAAAACTATCCATCACAATTTTTGCAATATTCAAGATAATACAAAAATTTCTGAATTTAGAGTTTTCACATTAAAATCTTCAAATATCAGTGTACTTTTTAGGTAGTGTTTACCTTTTAAAATATAAAATTTGTATTCATCCGGAAATACATGTTGATAAAAGGTCTTGTTAGACACGACATCTATTTTGTCTTTGGAGTGTCGTCCATTCCAATGAAACAAACATCAGACTATTTGTTCACTAATTAGTCTTTTATACCAAATAATGAAATTGAACTGATGACAATACTTTATTTTTGATTAAAACAAATGAATACTAAATACGGTATACAAGCGTGGTAGGAATTCCGGATGATCTTAATTATGTTTGCAAAATATTGATACCATCAATCATTATTTGAAAGGTTGTCTTATGATGTTTCCGGTTAAACTCTTTTCATTACGAAATGATGCAGTTTCAAGACAAACTCTTTTGATAACTTATAACTTGTAACTTAAAGACATTTTCTGATGAAGTAAAAATGTCGGTTGCAGATGTTTCCCGAGTAACAAATATAGCTGACCGCTGTCCAAAACAGACTATCAGTTAATTTGATATTTCATCAAGTCGAAAAACAAACGAACTTATGCAAAATGTTTTTGTCAACAGGTATTTTCCATGCTAAAAATGTTCAGACAGAATTTTTTAATGTTGTACAAATATTCCAGGCATAAAAGTTATATTTAAAAGAATCTAAGTTGGTGATAATTGTTTTAATAATGTCAATTTATTTAGACTATTTTTGTCTTGATCAATTAATTATTGTTATTCAAAGCTATTTATTTTTAAACAAGAATATCATTTCTAAAACTATGACTAAATATAAAACAAATCTATTTAGCACAACTGTAGTCCACACAAGAAGGAAAAAAAAGAAAAATACTAATGGAAAAGGAACTTCTGACCTTTCAACTGCACCCGAGTTCTCTGCCCTTTGTCATAAAACTTTACTCAGATGATGATGATGATGGATGGCTACTTTATGTCCAGCGGCAAATTAATATGCATATTCAGGAGAAACTCTACTCAGTATTGGGAAAACAAAATTTGTGCTCAAACACACAATCCTGTATTTTGATTGATTGATTTCGGAGTCTGATTGCAATAATAATGCTCGAAATTTTTATGACATGTTTTGTCGATTGTCGTTTGTTTACTCACCTTTTTTCTTTTGGTTGTATCATCGTCTGTGTTTCATCGAATAAGTGTTTGATACCAACTCCTCCTTACAATACATTCTCCTTTTCTGATACATCTATCAACTGATGAAACAATACACAAATTAGTATCATATAATACCAACTAGGAACAACACTTTCCATGGAAAAGGATTGGTTTACAGCACCAAACTAGCCACTTGTTTTACAGACTTTTCAAAAAAAAAACTGAAGTTTGTAGATTGCAATTTTTTAAGCTGCAAACCAAATATTATACAAGAATGTGTCCATAGTACACGGATGCCCCACTCCCACTATCATTTTCTATGTTCAATGGACCATGAAATTGGGGTCAAAACTCTTAATTTGGCATTAAAATTAGAAAGATCATATTATAGGAAACATGTGTACTAAGTTTCAAGTTGATTGGACTTCAAATTCATCAAAAACTACCTTGACCAAAAACTTTAACCTGAAGTGGGACCAATGGACTGACAAACGGACTGACGAATGAACGGACGCACAGACTGAAAAATATAATGCTCCTAGGTGGGGCATAAAAATCATTCCCTTGCATAGAAGCCAAGAGAACTTTTATGAAAATTTTCCTTGTACAATTTATATTATTCCACTGTTTAAACATATTGATAGTTTAATCAATATTTGATTGGTTGAGACTATCCCACGTGTCATTGAACAAATCTTCATATTCCATTCTGAGGATCATATTCCCCTCTGAAATGTTCGGATTACTTCGTGCGACATTACGCGCGGTTAATGTACATAACGTTTTGAACTTCTTATTCTTCTTAAAATAGTGATAGCAAAAATTATTATCATGTTCAAATTTATTTCAGACGATAAAACAAAAAGACTAATAATTAATATTGATCCTTACTGTTTATCAATAGGTATGTCGTGTTCAATTTGACTTACAAAAACAAGCGGATAAGAAAAAAAATGTATGCAAAATAATATTTAATGTATTGATAGTAAACAAAGCATAGGCAGTGGAATAAAACATTCATTTCCCTTTGCCTCGGGAGATATGAAGATTTGCGCACCCTCGAAAAATCATATTTTCCACGGGCAGAGCCCTCGTGAAATATGAATATTCTTGGGTGAACAAATCTACATATCTCCCTCTGGCACGGGAAATAAATGTATAGTGTTTTAAAATTTTATACTATCAGCAAACAAGAAGTGGCTGCACAGTAGATGTAAAAAATTGCTAACACCCTACAACTTAACATTATCAAGCTGCAGACCAAATATAAACTCCTTCCTCCCCTTGCACATAAGCCAATAAATTTTGACGAAAAATTGTATTGTAAAAGTATTGTAAAATTTCAAACTATCAGCACACAGGAAGTGGCTGCATGGTAGATGTAAAAATTGCTTACACTATACAGCTCAACATTATCAAGCTGCAGACCATATTTAATATCATTACCTTGCACTGAAGCCAAGAAAACTTGAAGAAAGTTTTCAACTCAAGGTCTTTCAAGGAAATAAGTATTTAGTGAGGAGTGTTTTGAGTACTGAATTTCAGACAAGTGTCAAAAGTCCAAATCTAATTTAATGAAACAGGTGTCTAAATATTTTATATAATAGGTTTAAAAAAAACATAAGGGTTACGCAGAACACAGTGTCTCGCCTACTTTCACTGTTGTCTATGTTTTCCATATTATTGTAAAGTGGAATATACATAATTATTTGGGGGAATATGTTTAGGGTTATAATTGTGGAAGTTTCCTGAAATATAATTATAATTGATAAAATTATTCAAGTTTTACTAAGTCTATTTATAGACTGTACCTGAATGCTGACTGGAAGAAGTGAAATTCGTGAAGGTTTGACAAAGTTATTGAGGTATAAAAAACTTGAATCCTGGACTGTATTCTAATTTTAATGGGATAAAGACAAAGTCCATTTATCAGGAAAATACAGAAAAATGAAAAAAAAAAAATTGATAATTTTGCTCTGGATACTATCTTTTGGTCCTAAAAAAGCCTCTATCCAAATTTCATAATATCCCATACAGGTTTAACAAATTTATTCATGTTTAAATAAACTTTAACTACAGCCTGAACCTAAATGTTGATGCTGCCAACAGAATCTAGGATAGCTATGTCTAGCTTTAGCGACATAAATGTTGCAGACTCGAAAAAAATGACAATAACTGCATTTCACAACTTATTTCTTGCTAAATGTCATTGATATTAAGGTAAAAATATTCAGCTGCTTCAACACTTTTTGACATTCTAATGCAATTTTTATATAACAATTTTTTCATTGGCTAACATTACGGTCAAATCCATAATTGACATGTCATAAATAAGGAGTGAGCAGCTATATTGAATTGCTTAGAACAACAAATGTTCTAATACTACAATATTATTAAAAATAAAACATAACCTACCTCAAAAACGCTGTTTAGATGTGATTTAATACAAATTTTAATCGTAGAAGTAACATATTAACCTTCTTTTTTGTAGATTTCATTTGTTTGACATCACATTAAGCCATGACTTTTATGCGCCAAAACCTTTCATGGACTTTCGCAGAATTTTATTTTATTTCAAATCTATGATGTTTTTCAAGCTCTTATGTAATTTATCTTTTTGTAATACATAAGAATCAGAATGACAATACTGTAGTTAAAGAACTGCAGCTGTCAATATTGATTTGATGGTCGCAAATATCCATTTTACTGTCTCTGCTACGTGTCCCAAGTAAAACTGCATTTGCGATCATCAATTCGCTAGTTGAAGGCAGCAACTCTTCGAATACAGTACTGTCATTCCTTACATTAAACATTAATAAAGCTCAGGAAAACACACATATGTATAATCTTGATATCTCTTCGCCTTTAGACAATCCTTTTTTTTAAGTTGTATTTAAACATCATAAACTGTTTTTGTTCCTGGGGTTAAAAAAAAATGAAATTCGTTCTGCAGGTGATATTCATATTTTCTACCTTTAGATAAAAACTTCTGATAAGCCAAAAATTATTTCTTTTCTAGACATGATTTTTGAAAAATTTTGAAGCTAATTCATATCTATATACAATCCTTTTATCAAAATATTCCCATGAAGTCCTAAGACTGAAATGTTGTTCGACTAAATCATATTTAGACATAGTTTTCTTTAATTCTTAGCCGATTCATTGTTTCCCTTAATAATTGAATACTTTTTTTAGAATCAACATTGGCTTGATAATAAACTCATCATAGAAACAAGGATAAAACATTTGTACACCAGACACGTGTTTCGTCTACATAAGACTCATCAGTGATGCTCAAATAAAAAAAAGTTAAAAAGGCCGAATAAAGTACGCAGATGAAGAGCACTGAAGGCCCAAAATTCCTAAAGGTTTTACCAAATACAGCTACGTTAATCTATTCCTGGGGTAGAAAATTCTCAGTATTTCGAAAAATTTAGATCTTTGGGTTCTTTATCGGTGAAAGTTTAATTATGATGTGTATAACATATCTGATCATGTTTGCTGTTTACACTTTCTACCTATTTAGTATAGTTTTTCGAAGTCAGCAAAAATTACTCAAAAATATTCATTTAAGGAACAACTTCCATGAGTCACCTGATAATTCTATAGGAATGAGAAGTAGGTACCAGTATATCTTGAAAATCTGAAGATTTGTGCTGATTTTTGATTTTCTCCATCTTATATGGTTTTTGTCGAGCCTTCGACTTTAGTCGAAAAAGCGAGACATAGCGATCCTACATTCCGTCGGCGTCGGCGTCGTCGTCGTCGTCGGCGGCGTCCACAAATATTCACTCTGTGGTTAAAGTTTTTGAAATTTTAATAACTTTCATAAACTATCCTGGATTTCTACCAAACTTGGACAGAAGCTTGTTTATGATCATAAGATAGTATCCAGAAGTAAATTTTGTAAAAATAAAATTCCATTTTTTCCGTATTTTACTTATAAATGGACTTAGTTTTTCTGCCGGGAAATATTACATTCACTCTGTGGTTAAAGTTTTTGAAATTTTAATAACTTTCTTAAACTATCCTGGGTTTCTACCAAACTTGGACAGAAGCTTGTTTATGATCATAACATAGTATCCAGAAGTAAATTTTGTAAAAAAAAAAAAACATTTTTTCCTTATTTTACTTTTAAATGGACTTAGATTTTCTGCCAGGAAACAACACATTCACTCTGTGGTTAAAGTTTTTAAAATTTTAATAACTTTCTTATACTATTTTGGATTTGTACCAAACTTGGACAGAAGCTTGTTTATGATCAAAAGCTAGTATCTAGAAGGAAATTTGGTAAAAAAATAAATCCATTTTTTCCGTATTTTACTTTTAAATGGACTTAGATTTTCTGCCAGGAAACAACACATTCACTCTGCGGTTAAAGTTTTTAAAATTTTAATAACTTTCTTATACTATTTTTGATTTGTACCAAACTTGGACAGAAGCTTGTTTATGATCAAATGCTAGTATCTAGAAGGAAATTTTTGTTTTCTTCCAGTTAACATTACATTCAGTCTGCAGTTAAAGTTTTTAAACATTTATTAGATTCATAAACTATCCTGGATTTTTACCAAACTTGGACAGAAGCTTCTTACAATCAAAAGATAGTATCAAGAGGAATATTTTTATTGATTTACTTCCTCATTTTTGTTGAGCCTGTGATTAACAGAAAAAGTAGGCGAGACACTGGGTTCCGCGGAACCCTTACAAATTTTTAAGATATTGGGCAGTTAATGTATTTTAAACTAGTATTCTATTTTAAGCTCTGGCAGTCATGTTATTTGATTGGCAGGAACAATAAACACCAAGTTTATACTAGATATCCAAAGGTTCATTCAATTTAAGTTTGGTTGAGATTGTATTAAACTAAAAGTGGTTATCGAGAAGTTTTTTGAAAAATGTACAAAGACGGTAGATGACAGAATCCATTGATGGCAATAGCTCATATGGCCGATAGGTCAATGTTAATTATATCAAATAAGTAAATGGTGGAAGGCTTGGCAAAAATAAAATCATTTACTTTGTTAGGATTTTAAGATACGAAAACATATCTGCTTATATAAGAAATCTGTTTTATCCTGATGTCCTGTAAAGGTCATCCAAAGGACATTGGTTTGTGCTAAATCATTAAAATTTCTACCATCCTACACAAAAATCTTAAAATGACAAAATTTAATGAAAAAAATGACATACTTAGATACTATTTAACAGTACCAGTACATGTAGTAGTATTATTTCACAATAAGTTGTTATTTGTTTGTCAGCATGTGAAATAGAAAATGTCAATGGTCAAACAAAATGCAAGAAGTTTAAAGAACTGAACGAGTGATTTTGTTTTCCATTTGTGATTTCCACAGTTTTTGTTTATGTCTGTTAGCAATCTCAGTGTAATGGGCTCATTGTTTGGGATGATTTGATCAGTTCTCCTCAAGACAACAGTTTAGGAAGTCAATTATCATACAAGTGTGCACACACTGAAATGTCTTGCCTGCTTTATAGATAATGATTGAATTTGTGTTGAAAGTCTTTAATAGAGGTTAAACACATGTATTACATAAAATAAACATTATCAATGATCAATGTACATGAGCAAAAAGGACAGATGAACATGGTGAACAAACATACACACCATACAATCATTTCATTTATAGAACTTATAGTATCTGAGAAAATACCATGAAAATATAGCATAGTTAAAATATTGCTTATAGTATCTGAGAATAGACCATGAAAATATAGCATAGTTAAAATATTGCTTATAGTACCTGAGAATAGACCATGAAAACATAGCAGAGTTAAAATACTGCTAATAGTACCCAAGAATAGACCATGAAAACATAGCATAGTTAAAATATTGCTTATAGTATCTGAGAATAGACCATGAAAGCATAGCAGAGTTAAAATTCTGCTTATAGTACCTGGGAATAGACCATGAAAACATAGCATAGTTAAAATACTGCTTATAGTATCTGAGAATAGACCATGAAAACATAGCATAGTTAAAATATTGCTTATAGTATCTGAGAATAGACCATGAAAACATAGCATAGTTAAAATATTGCTAATAGTATCTGAGAATAGACCATGAAAACATAGCATAGTTAAAATATTGCTAATAGTATCTGAGAATAGACCATGAAAACATAGCATAGTTAAAATATTGCTTATATAGTATCTGAGAATAGACCATGAAAACGTAGCATAGTTAAAATATTGCTAATAGTATCTGAGAATAGACCATGAAAACATAGCATAGTTAAAATATTGCTAATAGTATCTGAGAATAGACCATGAAAACATAGCATAGTTTAAATATTGCTTATAGTATCTGAGAATAGACCATGAAAACATAGCATAGTTAAAATATTGCTTATAGTACCTGAGAATAGACCATGAAAGCATAGCAGAGTTAAAATTCTGCTTATAGTACCTGGGAATAGACCATGAAAACATAGCATAGTTAAAATACTGCTAATAGTATCTGAGAATAGACCATGAAAATGTAGCATAGTTTAAATATTGCTAATAGTATCTGAGAATAGACCATGAAAACGTAGCATAGTTTAAATATTGCTTATAGTATCTGAGAATAGACCATGAAAACGTAGCATAGTTAAAATATTGCTTATAGTATCTGAGAATAGACCATGAAAACATAGCATAGTTTAAATATTGCTTATAGTATCTGAGAATAGACCATGAAAACATAGCATAGTTAAAATATTGCTTATAGTATCTGAGAATAGACCATGAAAGCATAGCAGAGTTAAAATTCTGCTTATAGTACCTGGGAATAGACCATGAAAACATAGCAGAGTTAAAATACTGCTTATAGTATCTGAGAATAGACCATGAAAACGTAGCATAGTTAAAATATTGCTTATAGTATCTGAGAATAGACCATGAAAACATAGCATAGTTAAAATATTGCTTATAGTATCTGAGAATAGACCATGAAAACATAGCATAGTTAAAATACTGCTTATAGTATCTGAGAATAGACCATGAAAACATAGCATAGTTAAAATATTGCTTATAGTATCTGAGAATAGACCATGAAAACGTAGCATAGTTAAAATATTGCTTATAGTATCTGAGAATAGACCATGAAAACATAGCATAGTTAAAATATTGCTTATAGTATCTGAGAATAGACCATGAAAACATAGCATAGTTAAAATATTGCTTATAGTATCTGAGAATAGACCATGAAAACATAGCATAGTTAAAATATTGCTTATAGTATCTGAGAATAGACCATGAAAACGTAGCATAGTTAAAATACTGCTAATAGTATCTGAGAATAGACCATGAAAATGTAGCATAGTTTAAATATTGCTAATAGTATCTGAGAATAGACCATGAAAACGTAGCATAGTTTAAATATTGCTTATAGTATCTGAGAATAGACCATGAAAACGTAGCATAGTTGAAATATTGCTTATAGTATCTGAGAATAGACCATGAAAACATAGCATAGTTAAAATATTGCTTATAGTATCTGAGAATAGACCATGAAAACATAGCATAGTTAAAATATTGCTTATAGTATCTGAGAATAGACCATGAAAACATAGCATAGTTAAAATATTGCTTATAGTATCTGATAATAGACCATGAAAACATAGCATAGTTTAAATATTGCTAATAGTATCTGAGAAACAAGAATTAACGGTTAACCATGAAGTCATATCATTGACCAATGAACCATGAAAACGAGGCCAAGGTCAGATGACACTGCCAGTTGCTCTTGTACACCTTACAATCATTTATATATATAGTTCACCTAGTGCTTATAGTATGTTAGAAATAACCTAAAACGCAAAAACTAAACATGACCAATGAAGCACGAAAATGAGGTCATCATGAAATAAACCTGACTGACAGATATGTTCATCTTAATAATTCCATACACCAAATATAGATGACCTACTATACTTATAGTATCTGAGATATGGACTGGCTTTACTCTCCTCTTTTTAGTTTTACCTCTGTAAAGGATGTACTTAGGTCAGGTTTAGGAATTTTTGTCAGAATAATACTACGTTTGGACTCCTTGGTTTTTTTCCTACCATACAGGGTAAAATATTTTGCCCCATAACACCCATTTTTCTTTTCATATAAGACTTCAATAGCTCATAAAAGGTCATTTACCAAAATTTAAGCAGATTCTAGATTTCTTTTCTTTCAATTTGAGACCCAAATAATACCAATGCAAATATAAGGTAAAAGTCTGAATCAGCATTTTCCCTCCATTTTAAAAAAATTAAATATCTTGAAAAGGAGCTCCATAACCTATCAATATTTTTAGCTTATTTTGTTCCTTAACTAATTAATGCTTTTCTGACTTATAGTTTCAATTTTAAATTCTAGATTTTTTTAATTTCACCTAAGTACATCCTTAAATTAATTAATTCTTACTGGTTTTATCCAAAATGTCACTAGATATCTATTAGATTAAAAAGTATCTTAGGAATTTATAACTAGAGGCTCACCTTGGTCTATGTGCATATTCAACAAAGGACACTCTCCGACATTGTAGACAAGAATAGAATTAATGAAAAAATCTCTGTTTTGTTTATCTTATATTGCTGATCATATAATCTGATTAGTTTCTCACTATCTTCTTTAGTTTTTGCTCAAAACACAAAAGATGGTAAAAAAATAATCCTCATTTAAGGGCAATCCCTCCTATAAAGAGTGACAGTCTACTTACTATATCGGCAAAATTTGAATTGTTAGTAAATCTTGCCTTGCTGATCATTTTTGTGATTAATAAGGCAAATGCTAAAAAAAAAGGGTAAAAATCACTATTAAAGGGCAATACCTCCAATAAGAAGTGGTCAGACAATTTCCTCCACAATTGTCTTTATTGTAGATCTTGTCTTGCTGATCATTTTTGCTTAATAAAGTTTCTATCTGTCTATTATAATTTTTAAGATATAAGGCAAAAATGCAAAAAAATTGGTAAAAATCATCATCAAAGGGTTATAACTCTTATAAGGAGTCGACTGACAATTTCGACCATGCAGAGTCATTTGTAGAACTTGTCTTGCTGATAATTTTTGCAAGTTAAAGTTTCTCTCTATCTATTATAGTTTTCAAGATAATAGGCGCAAATGAAAAAAAATGGTAAAATTTGTCATTTAACGGCAATAACTACTATAAGAAGTCATTTGACAGTTTTGACATATATAGACAATTGGTATAACTCAACATTCTGAAGATTTCTGCCCTGTCAAATTTTCTCTTTTTATAACGGTTTTCAAAATAATAAACAAAACTTGTATTTTACACCTATGGTCTATAAATAGCCATGTCGGCCATCTTGGTTGGCAGGCAAGGCCATCGGAAACAATTTTTAAACTAAATATCCCAATGATGATTGTGGCCAAGTTTGGTTATATTTGGCCCAGTAGTTTCAGAGTAGAAGATTTTCGTAAAAGTTAACGACGACAACAACAACGGAGACAGACGACTGACGCCAAGTGATAACAAAAGGTGAGCTAAAAATAAAAGAAGATACCATGGGGAGGGGGAATAAAACATATTCTATTTACAAATGCAGTTCATGTTTTTTATTCCCAATTCAATTTTTGTTTTTATTCTTCTTATTTTTTGCTTTGTTGGTCTTAAAAGATACACACCTAAAATACATAAAAAAGATACACACCTAAAATACATAAAAAAGATACACTGTCACGGAATACAAGTTCCTTCATAATATAAGTTCCAAATGGAAATAGTATTCTGGAATATTATTTCCACTGGAATAAATATTACAGTAAATGTTCCTAACGGAATAAATGGTATAGAATATTTGTTCCAACAGGAACAGATATTATGACATTGTTTATAACAAAGTTTCCAGTGGAACTTCTGTTAGGCGGAACAAATATACGTTGACAACACACCTAAAATACATAAAAAAATAGAATTTAAAAAAAAAAAAAAATTTTAGTCTCAAAAACTTATATAATAGTTCATCAATTCTGATGCAACTCAACCTTTTTCTGATTTAATCAACAAATCCTTCCAATCCTGATTCAAAGTGATAAAAATCTACCCAATTACCGCAAAGAACACTATAAAACCCCAATTACGTTATCGTCCAATGTCAAAAGTTCTCCAGGACATCGTTTTTGAAAAACAATCTCCAACCTTCCAAGTTCATTTATTCCCATTACAACGGAACAATAAAACGATGATTATTTTCATTAATGACTAACAGATAAGCCAAGGACGGGACAAAAAAATTACATAACCCCCGTACTAAATTGGGATTTATATGTATTAATATTGATTAGCAATTCCTTGTCATTTTTCGTTTAGCTTTTGATTCAATAACAGATAGTCTTCTGCTAATATCGAAAATACTCCATTAAAAACTCCTCATTAATTATTGATGTTGAAAGCTCGGTACTACTTTTGGACAAGCAAAGTGATTATAATATATATTAATTTTAATTAGAGAAAGATTTGTAAATTACATCCATTTATCTTCTATAGAAAGATATAACAAAGGTTAACAAAGGTTAACTGGTGTATTGTCTATAATAAAATAACTATTGTTACCTTTTCTCTCTAGGACGGGTCTTTTGTACAGATACATGTTTCTCTCATACCTGAAATTAAAAGACGAAATTTGAGAAAATTTAAAATGAACATTGCTTAGAAAATTTAAGTTGGAATTATTTTTACAATATTTACTACAGTTTATAATTTTACTGTGGTTTCATTACTTTTTGTGAGAAACCAGTTTCTGTTGATTTTGAACTGGTAAAGGTAAACCATAAAGGAGAAGGTCCGGTAAGGATTTATATTTTGGCCTAAAATTTGAAGTTCATCTGATGAAATTTTTTTTGACATTTTTTAAACACTTTAAAAGTGTCTTCTTCAGTCGATTAATTAGTTCATGTAATAGATTTGAACTGATTTGGTCTTTAAAGACGCCTAAATTCAAGTTTGAATATGAAATTCTATCAAATATGCCACAAAACGTCACTTTTCAGATGTTTTTTGTTTAAAATGGAAGTGGCTGCATTTGTGTTCAGTCTCAACCTTTATATAATATGTTATGTATCATCATCAAACACAACATATATTTAAATATCAAGACTAAACACAAGTGCGACCACTTCCATTTTAGACAAAAAACGTCTAAAATTAGCACAAATGTTAAGATAGTGAAGATTTCAGTAATTTTGAATGAATTAATGATGCTAGCACCTGATGAATGTGCAGTGTAATGTCAAAAACAGCCCATATTTATGTAACAAAAGTATTCTTTCCAATATATAGCTAAAAGTTTACATTTTCAACAAAATATTTGAAATGCTATATTTTGGGGCCAAAAAGATGTCTTACTGGGCCTACTCCTTTAAATTTTCAACAAAGTATAAATTTTCTACAAGCTTGTATGCAGAAAATGGCTCTGCTGTGTATTGTTTAAAAAAGCTTTTTAAGGAAACTTTAAAATATAATTACAAAGTCCAATTTATACTTTTGTAATTAAAACATTTGATTGGAACAAGGAAATTATACATGCACCATGCAAATTTATTATAATTTTCTACAAAAAATTGGTTAATTCATCAACATGACCAACACTTTTACAACAATATAATCTATCAAGTTTTATCATTTTACCAAAAGGTCTTTGTTTGGTCAAGTTTTATAATTGATAAAAACAGATTAAAAATTCACAATTTCTGATAACCTGCAACTACATGTTATATCTTGTTTATCTATATGAAACAGATTTATGATTATAATTTATTTACAAATCAAATCCACATGCCTTTTAATAAAACATGTTCCATGTGAAACAAAACATGTCACCTACAAAATAGCTTTGGGACTCGGCAACATTGTTATCATTTTCCATATCTACTGGAACGGCCCTGTATCTTATTCCATTTTTGTTTCTTTTTTTTACCTTTAATTCTTATGTTTACCTTTTTATTTTGTTTTATATTTTGGCCATTTTCTTTGATATGTTTTTCTTCAGTCTCAGCATTAATTTTGTGACAGTATTTTCCCCAGAAAGAAGGAGTACAATTTTCTGATTATTGACTGCCAGGACCCTGCCCCCTCCCCCTTAAAAAAAAACCCTTTCTAAGATATCATACTTTTTTTAATGGCCTTTGAAAAAGATAAATCGTACAAATTTCATCTAATTGAACAAATATATATTAACTGATATGGTTTTCATTTTTCACTTGGTATATAAAAATTAAAAAAAAATCTTAAGGATGTATTCTTCTGATGTTTCAGTCTCGATGAAATCTTGTTACGGAATTATTTCCAAAACATGTGATACAAGTGGAAAATTTCAATGATTTAAAAAAAAGTTATAATCAAACTAAATTCTGCGAAAAAATTGTGTACGTACAATAAGTAATTTTTGAGTAATAAAATTTTATAATTTTATAACCAATCCAGTCAGTCTCACATCAGCCAAAATGTTGAGAAAATGGGTGAGGGGTACAAAGATTTTACCAAAAAAAATGTACATCCCATATCAAATTTTTCTTTTCAAAATTCTTAGATATGTATTTTTTCAATCATTTATAATATTTTGAAATAATTTGCTTTTTGTTCTAAAAAAAGAGAAAAATCCCTAATTTACAAAATTGACAGCATGGTCAATTTAACACAAAAAAGCAACAAAATTTTATAAAACTTTCTTATACTAACACCAACCCATAGTTTTTTTAAGTTAAATTTATTCAGATTGGTCCACTTCATCCTTAGTGAAAGTATGAAAAAAGTTTGTGAAACTGTGATTTTTTTCATGATAACAGCCCAAAAAAATAGGTAAAAATTGATGAAAAATGGGAAAATCATTAAAATTGGGTACTTTTGAATGGCCATAGCAAAAAAAAGTGCACCACCATATGATTTTTTCTTCATCAATTACTTTCTGAGGCTGAAGGTTGAGATCTCACAAAACATGTTTAACCCCACCGCATTTATGGGCCTGTCCCAAGTCAGGAGCCTCTAGCCTTTGTTAGTCTTGTATGTTTTTTAATTTTAGTTCATTTATATGTTTTTGAGTTTAGTGTGACCTCCATTTTCATTGAACTAGTAAACATTTTTGTTTAGGGGCCAGCTGAAGCCCGCCTCCAGGAGCAGGATTTTCTCGCTGTGTTGAAGATCCATTGGTAGCCTTCGGCTGTTTTCTGCTCTTTGGTTGGGTTGTTGTCTCTTTGACACATACCCCATTTCCATTCTCAATTTTATATAAACCCAATAATCAGGTAAAGAAAAAATTTTAATTCTAGAAATTTTTTGGCTCCTCAAAGGTGTACATCCTTAAATAAGTAACATCGAATTTTCAAATCCATAAAATTGTTAATCTATCTGTCCTTAATTATCGTGTTTTTATAATTTACTATAAAAACACGGTCAATTTGTTGGTAATTTGACCTTGTCACAAATTAACCCTTAAATTCCAATTTCATTTCATTTAATGTCATAAAAACATGCCTTAAATAGCAGAAAATATCATTTTGACCTGTAGGCCATTAAAAAGCGACCTTTTAACAATAGCCTTGCTGGACATGCACATGTTGGTTTGACATGCGTTTTGATCGTAGGTGAGCAATTCAATACCTTTGGGTCAAAGGTGAAAAATCAATACATGACTTTACATCTCAGGTGAAAAATAGCAGTGGGAGTTAAAAAGTGAGATGACAAAAACATGTTTAAAATACACTATAATTACTCAAATTATACGGAGGGACTCTTTTTCATGGCTCATTAACTTTCCTATAGGTGTCAATCTGTCTTTTTTATGACAGTTAAATGGTGTTGGGTCTTTATTGGATTAAAAAACTAATGAATAGATCAAAGTGACCATTTCCTGTATTTGATTATGGGTTTCAATTTTCTAATGATGATCTACTGACCAGTTACATAATGTTCAGTACTGTGGTCATAGAGAATTTAGATAGAACAAAAACTGATATGAACTCTGGTGGATAGTTGTCTCATTGGCAATCATACCACATCTCCTTATTTTTAAATTACCTTTGATATTCTAATTATTTCATGTGAATTTTGTCTCTTGTTCAACCAATATCTATAAAATTTCTGCTCAAACTAATATATAACCACGACTTTGCCTTTCACACTAGGAGCACATGGTTCTCTTCCAACAATATAGTTTCTTGGTTTTTTTCTTTGAGTGTCTGTTAAAACATTTAAATTCCTTCATTTTAAATTAACAGTGCACTATGTTTGACATTTCTCATCCTGAACCTGACTGGTTTGAGGTGCTGGACTTTTGAGAAGTATTCAACTTTTCTATAAGTGACCTTAGACTATTTTGAAGTATTGGACTTTTCTATTGTTGAAATGAAGACTTTTATGAAGTATTGGACTATTTTATTAGAGAATTCAAATTATTTTACAGCAAAGGACTTTTCAATCACAGATGTCAGACTTTTCTATCAGTAAATTTAGACTATAGTAAAGTATTAGACTTTTATACAACTGAAATAAGACTATCTCTAGCATTTAAAGTTTCCTATCACTGCAATGCACAATTATAAGGTGTTTGAATTTTCAATCATTAAACTAAATTGACTATTGTGGGGGATGTTGGATTTTTTCTGTTTCCGAATATAGATTGTCAAGAGGTGTTGGACTATTATCACTTAACTTTATTAAGAATTGTTAGGTCTTGGATTTTTATTGAATAACAACTCCATTTTTAAATCTTAAAATTTGTGTGGGTTAGTGATGACATTCCAGGAATAAAACATCAAAAGTTCAGTGAAATAATAAAAACAAAAGAAATGTCAAAATATTCAATTTATATACCTGCAGTATTGTGACAGCGCTTGATATTCATGCTTAGAAAGTCAATCAAAAAGGGCATCAAGTGTTTTTACATTTGCTGTTATTGAAGTTTTATACTTACATTAAGGGGGAACTCTATACTTTTATATAAGCTAACAAGCGTGCACACACTTAAATGTCACCTGGTTTTTACTGATCATGATTGAATTTATGTTGTTCACATAGTCTTAACATTATCAATAATCCATGTAAAATAGGTCAAGGTCAGATGAAAACCTGCCAAATGGACTACACCATCTTATCATTCCATACACCAAATATAATTAATCTATTGCTTATTGTAATTGAATAACAGCCAGAACCATGGACACTCAAAGATCAATCAACAATGAAAACAAGGTCAAGGTCAAATGAACCATGCCAGACAGACAAGAACACCTTACAATCATTCCATATCCCAAATATAGTTTACCTATTGCTAATAATATCTGAGAAACAGACTTAATTATGAAAACTTAACATTGACCAATGAACCATGAAATGAGTTGAAGGTCAGATGAAGTTGACCCTACACACATGGAAGACCTTGCAAGTGTCCCATATACCAAATATGGTTATCTATTACTCATAAAAACTATACATATTTTTTAAACAGTCTCTGAACCATGTAAATGAGGTCAAGGAAAGTGAACATATGACAAAAAAATTTGTAACATAAGGCATACAAGATTTGAAGTTCCCCAGTCTACTGCCTTCTGAAATATAAAACTTCACACAAATAGTAAATAGTTTACCTATGCTGCCATTGCCTGATAAGCATCCCTATGTCTAACATCCAGCAACTTCTGTGACTTTTGTTGCAGGTGATACACAAACTGATCATTTACTTCATAGATAAGATATTTTTTGGCACTGCAGTTCAAAAGGTAGAGCAAATAATTTTAAATGAAATTTCCTATTTTAGGTATAAGACAATGGATAAGGGGTGGATGTTCACAAGGCAACAACAATAAAGTTATCTGGCAAATAGATATTTTAACAGTGCTTCTATCAGTTATGATTCTTAATTTTAGGTGACTGAAGGTCTTCCTTGATTAAGTGGAGAACTAAAAGGAAGATTAATGACAACTTACGGAAATGAAGGAACATAACTCTTATAATTACTGGTTAGGGAAATAACTCTCAAACTCACTGGTAAGGGACATAAGTCTTTTAAAATCACTGGTAAGGGACGTAACTTTTATAATCACTGGTAAGGGAAATAACTCTCAAACTCACTGGTAAGGGACATAAGTCTTTAAAATCACTGGTAAGGAACACAACTCATATAATCACTGGTAAGGGACACAACTCATATAATCACAGTGAAGGGACATAACTCATATAATCAGTGGTAAGGGACACAACTCATATAATCACAGTGAAGGGACATAACTCATATAATCAGTGGTAAGGGACATAACTCATATAATCACTGGTAAGGGACACAACTCATAAAATCACTGGTAAGGGACATAACGCTTTAAAATCACTAGTAAAGGTTATCACTCAAAATCACTAATAAAGGTTATCACTCTTAAAAATGACTGGTAAGAGAAATAACTCTTTAAAATCACGGGTAAGGGAAATAACTCTTAAAACCACTGGCAAGGGAATTAATTCTTAAAATCACTGGTACGAACAGAACTCATATAAACTGTTGACACAGAGATATGTCTTGCGTTTTGTTATTTTGATAGAATGCAAATGATGAAATCATAATGGCAATATTCAAACATATTATCTATGCAAATCATTCAAAGTCCATGAACCATGACTGAAGGTGCAGGGCCAAATAACCTCCTTGGAAATGAGAAATGCCAATGCTTATCAAACTGCATACCAAATACCATTGACTTACCATAAATGGTTCCCTTTAAACTAAATCAAACACAAACTTAACTTGTCAACTACAAAAAAAGTTTTAAAGTCAATAGACATGACTGAGGTGGGCAGGCCAAATGATTTCCATAAAATGAGATGTGCCAATGCTAATACAACTGCGTACAAAATATCATTGACCTATCACAAGTGGTTCTCCATAAACTGACCTTATCACAAACCATAGGCGGATCCAGGGGGGCCCTGAGGGTCCCCCCCCCCATTTCATGGGAAAAATTTGGTTCATTATACAGGGAATCACTGAAGCGTGACTGTAGCCCCCCCCCCCCTTATGAAAAGTTCTGGATCCGCCACTGCAAACTAATACATTGTTGACTTTTTCGTAACAATTCCCTAGCATGTTTATGTCATCCATTTTCATTAGAACATTCTTTAAGCTTCTTAGTAACATATAGGTTATTTTCATTCTGTTTCACATGAACGTTAAAAGGCATTGATGAAACTGAACATTTAATATATTACTCTTTTAAGAGTTAATTTTCTTAATACAGGTCAACCTACCTAAGGGACCTGCCTCAATGTTCTGTTGCTCTCTACATGCATTTGAGAAGACCTAGATTTGATCCCCTCGGAAGTCATACCCAGGACATTACTTTTACACTTGCTGCATATCATAAAACCATGCTGCATTTAGGGGTTAATCTCAAGAAAAGTCTTTGCTGGCTAATAATTAGAATAATGGGTCCAGTAATGAGTCCAGTAGGGTGACATAAGTACCTGAAGACAGCTAGCTAGCATATTAAAATTCAGTTTTTTTTGTTTCCCCATTTTTTTCTCAGTGTACTCAATATTTGACATGTTTGTATGTTTAATTCATGTTTGAATTAAAATCAGTTTGTTTTTGTTCTTTTCATTTGATAAATTTATGTTTCAGTTTATTTTTGTTTTCACACGTTTTTGTTTTTTCAGATTGTACCCCAATATTTGACATGTTTGTTTGTTAAATTCATGTTTGTTTGTTAAATTCATGTTTGTTTGTTAAATTCATGTTTGTTTATGACAGTTACATATATCAGACACAACTTCCTTGAATCAGATATTTTTTCAGCAAACAAAAAAGAGTTTCATCGAATCTATATCTTCTTCAACCTTGAATCACATTAGAAAATATTCGAATATTATCATACTTGTGGATTCATTGATTTTCGTGGGTACCTGAATTTTCTTGATTTGACGAAAAGTTGTATTTTTTTTTTTGTACACTGGAATTCATGGTTATGACAAATTTGCAAAACAGCCTATAGAAAATTTATACTTTTTTGAACATTTAAAATAGCAGTGTACCTGTACCCACAAATTCAAGAAAAATAGGTACTGCACGAATAGCAATAAATCAACAGTATGTACTATTGTTCAGATAATAAATATTTTCCACAAATCAGGACAATGGTAAAATGTCTAATTTCTAATGTCCGAGTACAGCAGAAAATGGACATCAATAAATTTGGACATCCATAAATTTAAATCATTGTAAATAAATTAAAGAATAACAGTACATCTGACAGATCTAAATGTTTTAATTGAAATATGTATCCTGTTTTCATGATGTCATGCAGAAAAAAAATAATGATCTTTTATTCGATGTGTCAATCACAGTTAGCTTGTAAGTTTTTAATACATTAATTGATAATTGTCGGAACATATATATTTGTACAACAACCTTTGTCCATTGTAATTAAACAATATCTTTTTAATATATTTTTTTCCCAAAATATATTACTAGCAAATAGAGGCTGAAATACTCAAGACTGAAGAGGCTTTCGACTAAAATTTTCTAGCAATATTTTTGGAAAAAATACATTGAAAATATATGTCAGCTTACTATATAATATGCGAAAACAGTTATTCTTCTTATTTTTCCCTATCTTTTTCATTTCTAAATAAAAACCAAATTAAACATGCATCACCTAATAACTTAATATTTAAGGACTTTAAGGTCAGGAATCAGGACTAATAATAAAATCTCATTACCAAAAATATAATTCTGTCTCTTTCTCTGATCCTGGCGCTGTATGTTATCTTTTGAAATAAGCTTGCAGGAAAAAGCTTACGGCTAAATAGAAACAACAAATTCAAAATTAAAAACGCTTTAATGCATCTTCTGGGATTTAATTCCATTTATCATCATTTTTATAATGCATATGCCTAATTAATAATATTAAAACGATTCTTTGAGATCAGATGTATTAACCCTTAAACAATACGATTAAAACATAAACAGTACGGATGAATCTCTATGGATCCCAATCACACTGCCAGGTAGGAAAAACGTTATCATTTATAGGGAAGATTAATCTCATTTATTTCATTTCTTCCAATGTTTAATTGTGATCATTTCATTTATACTGCACTATCAGATAATAAAGTTTCACAGTGCATGCTTTGTCTTTGTTTTTGTTATTTTTTCAAGGTCAAATAAATCTGAACGCTACACGGCCAAAGCATGTCAACATGGGACAGTTGAAAAAAATAAACAGTTTATGAAAGTGACTTTGTCTAAATCAGTTTTAAAATATATAAAATATACGGAGGATTTTTTTAGATAGAAAGATAGAAACCTTTTGAAACATGAGTTAGATAAAAAAAAAACTATTTGCTAGAGTTGTTTCCCTTAGGACAAACATAAGTTTCCATTGCCAAAAAAGAAAGCAGAAAGAGTAAATCTATCTATGTGAAATGTGTGTATTTCAAATCTTTAATTGCAATTAATCTTTTGTTGGGCTGAAAACTTTTGATATCAATAGTTATTTTTCAATGAAAAATTAATTAAAGCAACTATATATCATGGACTTACCTTTTTGTCCGGTTAAGAACCTTACAGTCTATAAATGGCAAAGGGAAACAACTTGTGTAAAGAAAGTGTTATAACCAAATGAAATAGTTAGTTGACAAATAGATCAGAGTTCCCAAAAAGTCGTGGTCCGAAAGTTTTGACCACCAAAATTTAGCATAGAACTGACACAATTTTGGTATTTTGCACTAGAAATAATAGCGAAGAACAGCAGATTTTCGTCACAGACCACCAGGGAAAAAAAGATTTTGAGAACTCTGATAGATTATTGGTAGCAACACCCCCCTCCCACTGTAATCTCCTATAATTTTTTTTTAAAGGAAACTGTGATAGATATGTCATATAATACAACAAAATGTATGTAGGTTACTACATCGGTAACCTAAATAGAACTCATCAAAGTAGGACTAAATAAGCAGATTTGTCAAAATCACGTTTCAAGTCAGCAGACGTACTCCCAAAGATATTGTGGGGTTGTAAATTTCACATCAGATTGGATATCAATGGGAACTTTAATATAATATCCTTTGAAATTAATGAAATAGAACAATAAGAAAAGAAGAAAACTGAAATTATTGGACTATCAGATGGTTTGGTAATAATAGTTTTAATATCTTTAGTTCCATAGTTAAGACATTACCAGTCTTACTTAATTGGCAACCATGGAATCTTATTTTTTTTTTTTTAAGAAATGTGACTAAATGTTTTATTTAATAAATCATGTGACTTAACATGAAATACACTTACAATTGTTGCATCCTTCTTTTAATAAATCTTTATTTCTTTTACCAATATTGGAGGATGATCTATAAATATAGCAGACCTGGAAAAAAAAACCTAAATATAATTTTATTTAATTCATATATACATACCATGGGAGATAACCTTAAACTTTTTGAGATGAAGCGAATAAACTTTTACACTAATATTCAAATCCTGTTCATGCTTTTTTTCTTCTTTGTGCATGTTTAAATAAGTAGTACTAAAGTTCCATAAACAAAATGGGTCATCCATAATTGTCCACCATTATCTCAAGCGTGTAAAACACACAATTTGTCCAGCACATAAAACTCAAGCTCCCACAAAAGTGTGCATCGACCATGCTCAATAGAACAAAACAAATACTGAACGTAAACAAAAGTGTTAACAAAATGTTGATTATTTCACCCCTACCCTATATCATGCACTTTTTAGCTAGCTATAAAACCATTTAATCCACCATTTTCTACATAAGTAAATGCCTGTACCAAGCCAGGAATATGATATTTTCCATTCGTTTGATGTGTATAAGCTTTTGAATTTGCCATTTTATAAAGGACTTTCCATTTTGAATTTCCCTTTGAGTTCGATATTTTTGTTATTTTCCTTTTTGCAGGCTTTGGAAAATGTGTTTGGCTAATATGGATTTTCCCTTAAATATAGCTTTTTAATTGTCTCATAAACGAGGACAAATATTTTGGCAGTCTCTTTTAAAATCTATTGACAACTTTCCAGAAATAGGGCAATTTAGACACATTGCAATTTGTGACTCTTGTTGAAGACAGTATTTAAACGCCTACAATAAGTTTGGTTTTTGTGAGGTTGCTGACATTTAATCAACATTTCACTTTATTTATATTTAATGTAATAGAAGACACTTGTGAATTTACTGGCACTGGGATTGTATTATCAAAAGTTCACATTGTAAACTGATAAAGTGAATGTAGGAATTACATTTTCTTACTTATATTTAAATTTAAGAAGTGAGTAAATTTTTTTCAAGTTCAATTGCTTTATTCTGTTGGTTAAAGACTCACTTTTGTTAATATTAGATCAATTCTATTTTTAGTTGAGAACATTGCAGTATGCTGTTGTTTGAAAGTGTTAACTGACTTTTGGACCAATCTTGTTTCATTTAGGTGCATTGCAGGAAGTTGTTGTTTGGGTGCAATGTTGGTTTTTATTCATACCTTTATTTACCTGTGCTTACATAAGATGTAGGAAGGAAAGACATTTAGGAATTTTCTTTTCCAAATTTTTCACCAGAAAATAAAGACTAAATAATATAAAATGATGTTCACTATGTACCCTGTACATGATAACTTCAGGCCTCATTCATAGTCATACTGGTTAATTCAATCTGGTAGTTATAAACACTACTGGTCGCCTTATTGTAACGCTGAATAGAACAAGAGTGCACACGCTGAAATGTCTCAACTGCTTTACTACCATTGATTTTATGTTGATAGTCCCAAATTTAAAGTTTTACTACAAGTATCACATTAACTTATCATGATCCAAGAAAATGAGGTCGAGGTCAAGGTCAGATAAACCAAGACAGAAATACATGTACACCTTACAATCATTCCATACATTGAATATAGTTGACCTAAAAAAAAATGTATGGACCGATTGGTTATAGTATACAAGAAACAGACCAAACCATGAAAACTTTATATTGACCAATGAACCATGAATATGAGGTCAAGGTCAGATGAACCCTACCAGACAGACATGTTCACTTTACAATCATTCCATGAATCAAATATAGTTGACATATCAAATAAAGTATCTACGAAACAAACTTAACCTTGAAAACTTATCATTGACCAATGAACCATGAAAATGAGGTCAAGGTCAGATGATACCTGCCAGACAGACATATAAACATTACAATCATTCTATACACCAAACATAGTTGACCTATTGCTTATAGTTTAAGAAAAACAGACCAAAACACAAAAACTTAACATTGAGCAATGAACCCTGAAAATGATGTCAAGGTAAAATAAAACCTGCCAGACTGACATGTACAACATAAAATATTTCCATACACCAAATATAGCTGACCTTTTGCATACAGTATTAAGACCAAAACACAAAAATATAACTTTAACCACCGAACCATGAAAATGAGGTCAAGGTGAGATGACACCTGCCAGCTGGACATGTACATTATAGTATCTGCGATATGGACTTGACCATGAAAACTTAACCTTGTTCACTGATCTGTGAAATGAGGTCGAGGTCAAGTGAAAACTGTCTGACAGGCATGAGGACTGTGTAAGGTATGCACATATCAAATATAGTTATCCTATTACTCATACCGTATAGCGGGTTATTTTCGCGGGATGTTTATTTTCGCTTAATTTGGCGGATGAAAGAAAATCACGAAAATAAATTCCGCGAAAATTAATGCATACTTTTGTTATTCCTAATAGCTAAAGCGTCGGTCGGTAGGTCAATAACGGTATAGGTTATTTTTAACAACATAAACAAAAAGGGCATTGAACATACATGTATTTTATAAAATGACTGTCACGTGTATATATCCTTATCAATTAGTGTCAAATAGATTATGAGTAGGGTACTCTATCAGGTAATTACCCTTATTATTTAGTGTCAAATTGCATAAGAGTTGTAAATCAGTCTTGATAATTTTATAACCTAATAAGTGAGTACATCAAAGTTCCGGTCAAGATCAATGAATAAGACGTCATTTAGGTAAAGAAATCAATTAACTTGCTTCTCAATTTTTCAATATTTTATATGCTACAATTTCAGTATCCGCCAAATTATTTAATTGGGATTTAAGAATCCACCAAAATCAAAACCGCCAAAAATTTTTGTATACTTTGTTGCCCCTAAATCGCGAAATTTTACACCCGCGAAAATAACCCGCTATACGGTAATAAGAGAGAAATTAACATTACAAAAAATCTTTACTTTTTTTTTCACTGAACCATAAAAATGAGGTCAAGGACAAAGGACAAATAACAGACGGAAACTTCATAACATAAGGCATCTATATACAAAGTATGAAGCTTCCAAGTCTTTTACCTTCTGAAATATTAGCTTTTAAGTAGTTAGTTAACACTGCTGGATCACTATCCCTATGTCAAGCTTTGTGCGACAAAAGTCACAGGCTCGACAAAAATGAAACAAACTGTTACTGCAAAAATCATTTACAAAAAATATATTTGGCAAAACATCAATGTCAATTGCTTGATTTCATTTATAACCAGTACATATATAAAAAAAAAAAAACTTGAGGCTCCAAGGAGCCTGAGTCGCTCACCTGATATTTTTATTTACAATTGATGCATGAAATAATGCAACCGTTATACATTTGTTTTAGTTTCAGAGATATAAGTCAAAAACTGCATTATCCCCTTAGGTTCTATTTTTAGCCATGTCTGACATGTTGGTTGGCAAGCAGGGTCATCGGACACATTTTTTAAACTAGATACCCTAGTGATGATTGTGGCCAAGTTTGGTTAAATTTGGCCGAGTAGTTTCAGAAGAGAAGATTTTTGTAAAAGATTACAAAAATTTATGAAAAATGGTTAAAAATTGACTATAAAGGGCAATAACTCCTTAAGGGGTCAATTGACCATTTTGGTCATGTTGACTTATTTGTAGATCTTACTTTGCTGAACATTATTGCTGTGTACAGTTTATCTCTATCTATAATAATAATATTCAAGATAATAACCAAAAACTGCAAAATTTCCTTAAAATAACTAATTCAGGGGCAGCAACCCAACAACGGGTTGTCTGATTCGTCTGATTATTTCAGGGCAGATAGATCTTAACCTGATGAACATACTCTATGTCAGATTTGCTCTAAATGCTTGGTCTCTGTCTACATACTGTCCTTGGTCTCTGTCTACATACTTGGTCTCAGTCTACATACTTGTCCTTGGTCTCTGTCTACATACTGTCCTTGGTCTCTGTCTACATACTGTCCTTGGTCTCTGTCTACATACTTGTCCTTGGTCTCTGTCTACATACTTGCCCTTGGTCTCTGTCTACATACTTGTCCTTGGTCTCTGTCTACATACTTGTCCTTGGTCTCTGTCTACATACTTGGTCTTTGTCTACATACTTGTCCTTGGTCTCTGTCTACATACTTGTCCTTGGTCTCTGTCTACATACTGTCCTTGGTCTCTGTCTACATACTTGTCCTTGGTCTCTGTCTACATACTTGTCCTTGGTCTCTGTCTACATACTTGGTCTCTGTCTACATACTTGTCCTTGGTCTCTGTCTACATACTTGTCCTTGGTCTCTCTCTACATACTAGTCCTTGGTCTCTCTCTACATACTTGTCCTTGGTCTCTGTCTACATACTTGTCCTTGGTCTCGGTCTACATACTTGCCCTTGGTCTCTGTCTACATACTTGCCCTTGGTCTCTGTCTACATACTGTCCTTGGTCTCTGTCTACATACTTGTCCTTGATCTCTGTCTACATACTTGTCCTTGGTCTCTGTTTACATACTTGTCCTTGGTCTCTGTCTACATACTTGTCCTTGGTCTCTGTCTACATACTTGTCCTTGGTCTCTGTCTACATACTTGTCCTTGGTCTCTGTCTACAGACTTGTCCTTGGTCTCTGTCTACATACTTGTCCTTGGTCTCTGTCTACATACTAGTCCTTGGTCTCTCTCTACAGACTTGTCCTTGGTCTCTGTCTACATACTTGTCCTTGGTCTCTGTCTACATACTTGTCCTTGGTCTCTGTCTAAATACTAGTCCTTGGTCTCTGTCTACATACTAGTCCTTGGTCTCTGGTAGATAGTTACGTGAATATTTCATTGGCAATCACAGGAAAAAAGTTTTTTCTAAAGTCTAGCGGACAGTATAACAAGTCGAATTTAGTTGGTTTGTAAAGAAAATTTTGCACCTTACTCTCCCAAATGGAGGCAATAGAGATATATTAATATCTAGTCAGAAACAAATATCAAATCTAGAGGTGACAATTTATGAGTCTCTTCTGATGATTATGTTGAAATTTCTAACATTATTATATTATATATATCTGCTGGTTTATTTTGGTTTTAGATTTTGTTCGAATTTTGCAACTGTTAAAGAAGGAGTAGTTAATCTTTACAACCTTGTGCAAAGTGTTTAAATGGACAGTGAAAGGCTTTTTTGCATTGGGTAACCATTAAGTTTCCCTAGCTAAAATTGTTGATACTGTACACGTACACCAAATTACTTTTTATGACTTTTGCAAACAGAAAAACAATCCTCGTGAATATGTCAACTAGAATCTGTCTCTTATAAAAATACATAAACAGAGTTATGAAAGCAAATCTTTGGAGCTAGAATGGGCTTACCCAGAAATAAAATCTATCTGTGATGGTAAGTTGGATTACGGTATATAGTTTTCTCTACTGTGGATTCATTAGTTTTCCTGGATACCAATTTTCGTGGGTTGATTTCTAAAGCTGTTTGAGTGAATTCACAGCAGGAGGGCATCCAACAACTGTTATGATGAAGATCAACAATGGCAGCACTGATTTTGGGATATATATATAGTTGTTCCTCTATAATATATTCTTTAATTAAGTTACACAATTGTTGGTTACAAAAGCTCAAAGAGCTTATGTTTATTTGTTATGTGACATGCCGACTATAAACAAAGCTTTGAATTGAATTGAATCTTCTTTTTCTCAAAAGCATTTCATTGTCCAAACCCTGAAATTTAAAAATTATTTTTAATTTTCTAAAATTAAATTTGTATATAAATGTAATGTGCAACATAGAATCTTTATACTCTGAAATAAAAATAATATTTCCTATGACAGGAAACTAAAACCCTTAAATGATGTAATACCTTTAATCCAAATGTCTTTCATAACTTTACTTCCAAATTCTGAAGCAACTTTACTGAAAAAAATTCTAACACAACTTTCCACCAAAATTCTGTAATAACTTTACCCAAAAATTCTGAATATCTTTACTCCCAAATTCTGTAATAATTTTTGTCCAAAATTCTGTAATAGCTTTACCCAAAAATTATAACTTATCACCAAAATTCTGTAATAACTTCACCGCAAAATTATGACTTAACACTAAAATTCTGTAATAAATTAACCCTTAAAATCTTTAAATCTACCATTAAAATTCCGCAGCAACTTTTTCTATTCAAAATAAAGTATCAATAAATTGCTTTACTGAGAGCAGCTGGATACGACCGCAGAGGTCCAGCCCTGAACAGTTGGGACAAAAATGGACACAATATTCACACTTGATACAGGTCTGAATTTGGATTGTAATTCAATATTTGACACATAATAGGTTTCTGACACAGAAAACTGTAGTCAAAGAACTTAGAATTGGTTATATGATTTGAATTTATATTTAATTTTTTGCTTTTGTGCAATACACTATGCTGTTGCGAATTGATCTCCCCCCTTTTTTTTCAAAAAAAAAAATTGAAGGATTTTCTTTTTGATTTCTGAAATCTTGAGGAGAAAAAATTGTCACCCCCCACCCCCAACACCAATTTAAATTTTTTTTTTACCCCCCCCCCCCCCCCCCCCCCCCCATTTTTTTTTAAACTCCCCCCCCACTTTTTCCCAAAAAAAATTCTTTCCCTCAGTCATGGTCATAATTTCAATTAAAATTTCCAATGGAGTTTGCAACCATAATAACCCATTTAAATACATCATAAAAGTCTTAAAATCGAATCAAAGCGTGAAAGCGCTGTAAAGGCAGTTAATTACAGGTTGTGTGTATTTTTAGTCCAGTTATATCATTATCTTGCATAGTAGTGTACTTATCAGAGGTGGCTTTCAGTTTTTAAGATTTAGAGTTCTCTAATGATATTGAACAAGTTTTATGAATGTCATATTCTGAGCATTATATGAAGGCGATTGTTCTCACTTGTTTATGAACTAGTGCATGTCCAGTTTGTACCTTTTTTATCAATGTTTATAGTCAAATACTGTTTAAAATAGTTAGGCATTTTCTTTTTAGTAATAAGTAAATGTTATCAACTGTATTTTATTCAACTTTGCAAATGTGGTTTGTTACTGGTAAGTATGGATGATAGTTGTTTCATTGGCAATCATAACACATCTCCTTATTTATATAATGATCTATATTCAACGACCTCAGGTACCAAAAAAATGTATGTAACTAAACTATGATGGGAAACCTTTGACTTCTTTCTTTTATATAAACTTTTGATTTGGTATCATAGTACTATGTAGAATAAATGTACATTGCAACATGTCAACTCTTTCAATGACAATACTTTTTTTAGAAACTATAACTCCAAGCAAAATTATATTTCCAAGTATAAAGTAATTTATGAATGAAACAAGAGGCTCTTAAGAGCCTGAATCGCTCACCTGTATTTTAGAGGAGAACATTTTTAAATGTTAGCAAACTTTATGAACAAATTCTATAAAATTGTCTTAAAAGGGCAAAAACTCCTTAAGGGGTCAATTGACAATTATGGTCTTATTAACTTTTTTGTAGATCTTACTTTGCTGAACATTATTGCTGTTTACAGTTTATATCAATCTATAATAATATTCAAGATAACAAAAAACTGCAAAATTTCCTTAAAACTACCAATTTAGTTTAGTGGCAGCAACCCATCAGTGGGTTGTTCGATTCATCTGAAAATTTCAGGGCTGATAGATCTTGACCAATTGAACAATTTTACCCTGTGTCAGATTTGCTCTAAAAGCTTTAGTTTTTAAGATATAAGCCAAAAACTGCATTTGACCCCTATGTTCTATTTTTAGCCATGGTGGCCATGTTTGTCAATGGATCAAAACTTCGGATACAATTTATAAACAAGATACCCTAAGGAACATTTAGTTAAAGTTTGAAGGTATTTGGCCCAGTAGTTTCAGAGGAGAAGATTTTTGAAATAGTTTACGACGACAGACGACGACGGACGCCAAGTGATGGCATAAGCTCACATGGGGCCTGAACATGGGGCCAAAAAGGGCCCCGGTGAGCTAAAAAGGAGTTCTTAATTAAGAAATAAACTGATTCACTGAGCGCAGCTGGATACACCCGCAGAGGTCCAACCCTGAACATTTGGGGCAAAAATGGACACAATATTCAAGCTTGATACAGGTCTGAATTTGGATTGTAATTAAATATTTGACATATTATAGTTTCTGAATAAATGTAGACAAAGAACTTGAAATCGGTTATATGAATTGAATATATATTCAATTAAAGATTTCTTGCTTTGTGCAATACACTGTGCTGTTGCGCAATACTTAATAAATCTGTTGCCAGACTATAAACAAATAAAGTTCAATTTCTTCTCAATGTCATATTTGAAATTTATAAAATCAATAGGGAGATTACATCAATAGCTATAAATAATTCACCAAAGTTTCATGCGAACTGCTTAAAGCATTTATGAGTTGTTGTCCAAAAACTGGAAAATCCCCCCTTTTTTAATGAATAAAACCCCATAACTCAGAAATGTAAAATCTAAAATTTATAAAATTCAAAAGGGAGCTTACATATGGATAATTTAGTCTTAGATGCAAGATTTTTTTATCAGTTGTTAGTGGCTTTGAACTAGCTGTCAGTAACTGCGAGTACTCTCATATCTGTACTTAGTGTCTTTTTGTTGTTTGGATGTACAACTACCCGGCCACGTCCACTTGTATTTGTATTTATCCATCTGATGAGTTAAGCCTCTTTCAACTGATTTTTATAGTTCGTTCTTATATTGTACTGTTACACCACTGTCCCAGGTTAGGGGGAGGGTTGGGATCCCGCTAACATGTTTAACCCCGCCACATTCTGTATGTACATGTATGTGCCTGTCCCAAGTCAGGAGCCTGTAATTCAGTGGTTGTCGTTTGTTTATGTGTTGCATATTTGTTATTCGTTCATTTTTTGTACATAAATTAGGCCGTTAGTTTTCATGTTTGAATTGTTTTACATTGTCATTTCGGGGCCTTTTATAGCTGAAAGTGCTTTATGGGCTTTGCTCATTATTGAAGGCCGTACTGTGACCTATATTAATTTCTGTGTCATTTGGTCTCTTGTGGAGAGTTGTTTCATCGGCAATCATACCACATCTTCTTTTTTATATTTACATCAACAGATATAAACAATTCACCAAAGTCAAGGTGAGACAACAAAACTTAGTTGTAAGATCTCTGAAATTTTTTACACGGTACGAGTTTTTCTCATTGTTGGAGATTGTACGGTGACAGTAACACCTGTAACTGCTTAAACCCATTTCTTATGCACTTTGGTTCGATAAACTCACTGAATATCATACCACATCTCCTTATTTTTATATGCATTACAATTTACATGTGCATGTGCATGTAAATATATATATATCAGAACAAAATTCATTGCGTCACTTATATTTATGCATCCTTTGGCATAATACAAGTTCTAAAATTACACAACATAATACAACTAAATGTTATTTCAGATGAAAGTTTTGTTTCAGTTCCATTCATAGGATTTATTAGAATTTTGTATGTTTTGCCAAGTCCAATAATTTGCTCTATGTGCAAGTGTTAATTGGAGACTTTTCAATCCCGTATAAGACTGACACCCTATCAATTTGAAAATATATGTATCTCAAACAATGTGTGCTGGACCAAGTGTGGTCAAAACAAATAAAAATTTAGTATACAACTCTAAACCCGTATAAAAATGAATGGCTGTGTCACATGTCATCATTTCAAAATTCTCTGCTGAAAACATAGGCATTGATGGTGTTTGCGTAATTCCATCTGTGAAGCTCAACATTAGCTCGACAGTTGGTGGTGGACAGTCATAAATCCTTTCTGCAGTATGAATGACTTCTTCAGGAAAACCAACTTTACAATCAAAACTTTCCTCTAGATTTCTACTACAATATTCATCAAGTTTAGTTCTTTTGTTTTCACAGGTAACTGCCCTGATTTTTCTTTTTGGGGACGGTTCAGTCTCTTGCTTGGTCCAGGAAAATAGGCTGGGAATGGCAGTAGACTTAAGTCTCTGTATGGAGGGTTTGCGCCCTGAAAAAGGTTATAAAACATTAGTTTTTTATTAATTAAATGAACTTCCATTAGCAATGTATACTTTGTACTAACTGGCAAAATATTAACTAGATTTATTCATTACAATCTGGATAAAACTATGTTTGCCTGATTCAATGTATGTTATGTAAATCCAAAGGACAAACAATGAGAGACTTATGCAACAAACGTACATTGTTTGTACCTAAATAACTATAATATAGATGAGAGCATGTCATTGTTTTGGGTACAAGTCAAATCGGCACCTGGTCAAATCGGCATCTAGTCAAATCGGCACCTATTTAAAGTCAATTCGGCATCCAATAATATTTGATATAATATATATATATAAATAATTCTAAAAATGTATAAATGATCTTTCTATTTATGATTATTTTTGGGGTTGGATTTTATCATTCATTGCATCTTTAAAAATAAATTTAAAAATTTATTGTTTAAAGTTTTCTCAACATTCTATGACTGATGTTTTGATTAGTTTTCTTTTCAATTAATTAATTAATAACTTTTATCAATTACATAATTAACATGTTTGTTGTTTTAACTCTATACAGGTAGTTATTGCTGTTTTTTCTTCAAAAACTTAATAATAAACAATGAAGCCATTACCCAAGCTGTTGTTTAATTATGAGAAAATTAGATGCAATAAAAGGGAAAACTATGAGTTCCTTTCATTACTATCACTAATCAAACTTGCATGCAAAATAATTAGCAATTATGGTGGTTTTTCAGGAAACTTTAAACAGCATTAAACCAACAACCATGACTTCATCGGGTGCCGATTTAACCAGGTGCCAAATTGACTAGGTGCCGATTTGACTATACCGGGTACCGATTTGACCAGGTGCCGATTTAACCAGGTGCCGATTTGACTAGAATTCATTGTTTTGTTCCTGTTAACATTGTCATTGATATTTTTCAAGAAAGTCTATGAGGCATAGCTTCTGCATTCCTGTCATTACTACATTAGCATAATTACTGCTAAAATAATTCCCAGTATGATATACCTCCTGTAAGAAATCATTATAATTGTAGCATCACCAAAAAATCTCAAACAGATCACATTGAATCGTAATCCGAAAAATTATGACGTCTTGAATTAACCACCCCCTTTTATTCTAAAACGATAATTGCGGTTGTAAACAGACATTGATTTATTCGCATGGTGATTACATATATAACTATATATTTCAAAAAGAAAATAGAGTTTTACCATGAATAGTTTCCTGCACGTAGTCTTTTTCAGTAAAATGTACCTTGGAAACAACAGCTGAGTGAGATGGACTCCACGATTTCAACGTGTTCTCGTCCAATCTGCATATGGGCCATGGCGTTGATCCAACTTTTCCTTCTTTTTAAGTCATTTGGAAATGCATGTCCTTCTCTTAATGACATCCAGGTACACAACAACAAGTACTTGGCATCGTTTATTGAAAATGTCACTGTAATAGTTGCACAGTGCAGAAACCGGAAGTTGAGGAACAGGATCGGCTACCACGGCGCCACCTATTCAGGAACGATAATTTGCTACTTTATGTAACTACGAAATAACAATAACGTTAGACGGGTTCATGTGCATAAACAGAAATGCGCTTTAAATTGTATAATATAATTCATGTTCAGTCGACCTTTAATTATTATATTAACGACTGAAATGATTTATAAACATCTAGATTGCAGATAACACTCGAAATTAACTCGACCTCTTTCCACACGGAATTCAAATAATTCTAGTTTGTCAATCGGTTGACTGCTTATAATGCAAAATACAAATATATCAAAAGTTTTTAAAACTAACAAAACACAACGATTGTTTCTCTATTTCCCAATGTAAATGAAATGAAACAAAAAACATTTTATATCACAATAAGAAGAGGAGAGAATTCAACATTTCCGGATCTACTTGGAGCCTAATGACCCCCCACGTAGATAAGTTGGATATCAGCGGAAGGAAAGATTAACCCGGCAACCAGAAAGGCATTAAAGCACTGCCTTTAAAAATGACATACATAATCATAGCTTAAATTAATTTACCTTAATCAGCATTTTTAAAATTATTAAAATAGTAACTTCTAAAAATGAATTGACAGCTAATCACCTCAAGAAAATACAAAAATTCTTTATACATAATTTAAAAGCAGTGTAAGGTAGGTAATTCAAAGTTGTGTTTGAATTACCTCCCTTACACTGTAATTTGTACTTAAGTAATTGTCCATTAACCAGGCCACCCTTGTTTTTTCTCACTTTTTTGCCCCTAATTCCTAAACGGTTTGAGCCATAACCCCCCCAAAGCCAATCCTAACCATCCCTTTGTGGTATGGAAACTTGTGGTATAATTTCAGAGAGATCCATTATACACTGTTCCACAAGTTATTTTTGGCCCCTAATTCCTAAACTGTTGGGACCATAACCCCCAAAATCAATCCCAACCTTCCTTTTTTGGTTATAAACCTTATGCTTAAATTTCACATATTTCTATTTTCTTAAACTAAAGTTATTGTCTGGAAACTAAATGTCTTCGGACAACGACGACGTGATACCAATATAGGACCACAAATTTTTTTGTAGTTTCATAAAAATTATTCAAGCTGTTTCCATTATCATGCTTTACAGAGTTGGTGGGTAGGAAAAAGTTAACCCCCCCCCCCCCCCCCCCATTCCCAAATAGTAAAAAAAATATTATTCAGCAGGCACATTCTGAATCTTACTCCTCATTTAGTATTGAACTCTGAATTAAAAAATAAAAACAAAATGTTTCTTTCAAAAACAAAAATTCACAAACATTATATATATTGAATTTGAAAACCTAAGTGTAAATTGTTTAATTTTATTGATAACCAGTACATATGTACTCCTTTGTTAAATACAAATAAACAGAATGTCAGTTTATTCACCGAGTTTTCTAAAACATTTGACAAGTGCAAAAATTCTGAAAAACAAACAGCAAGTTTAAAAACAAAATGATTATTTCTCATTTAACACTTCTTTTAAACACCTGCAAAATATATATATGAAAAGAACTGGTTGAACATTGAACTTTGTACTGAAAATAGGACAAATCTATTATTAATACATACTAACTTTACCAAGTCCAAATGATCATGAAGTCCTGAAAGGCTATTTTTTATTTTTATTGTGACAAAAGTGTCTCAGTTAAAAAATTAAAATAGCCTTTCTCAGCCGTTGAAAAGTTGAAATGAGTGAAGACGTCATAATTATTTGGAATAAACTCTACCATGAATCAATAATTTTTCAATGGCAAAATTTGAGTTGATTTCTTACCATTTACTGCTAAGATGGAGAGCAAACTGGTTGATTTTCGTAACTCTGACCTTGTTTTTTTGTTAGAATACATTGAAATTAACGAAATCACAGTTATTTTATATGGGTTATATATAGGGGAAACTTAATTTTTCCTTATTGAGGAAACATTAGATGATAGAATTGGTTAAAATTCACTGAGAGAATTGCTTTTTATCCATACTTCTGAAATATAAGATAAAGATATGGGGTCACAAGCCTTACTTTCTAGAAAAGTTCAAAAAACACAAATTGTCCTATCAAATTAAAAATAATTATCTGCCCTTGATTTTAAAATGACGTTTTTCTGAAAATTTTAGATACTCTTAATTTATTGATATTCAATTTCAAGTTTTAGATGTTTCTGTTGTATATTGAATGATACTTAGAAAAATATAATTAAACTAGAAAAGTACTATTTGAAAAATCCCCAAAAGGGTTGCTCACAAAAAAACACCCTATCTACCGCATCTACACTGTAGTTACATCCTTATCCTTGGTCTCTGGTGGATAGTTGTCTCATTGGCAATCATAAGAACATTTTTATTTATAAAGTCTAGCCGACAGTATAGCAATTTGAATTTAGTTGATTTATGAAGGAAAATTTTGCACTTTGCTCTCCAAAATGATGCCAAAAGTGAATAAAAATATTTATTTTATAAAAACAATTAAAGAAATTTTGTGAGCATGCTCACATACACTACACCCCCACATTGTCACAGGGCAAACAAAATCTCTCTAGATTCCTAAGTCAAAAGACTCAAAATTCCTACTAAAGTCAAATGATAAAAATTTCTTGTGGATATGCACATCTACATATTATGTCCCCATCATCTACAAAGTTTCATAAAATTCTGTTATTTAGTTTCAGAGGCGTTGCCATGACAAACTGTTGCAGTAGAATATCTAGGCCAAATTCCTAAGTTCAAAGTGGCTCAACTCCTATACATAGGATTTACATATTTACATAGTATGTCCTTATTATCTACAAAGTTTCATAAAATGCTTTTGTGTGGTTTCAGAGGAATTGAGATGCAGTAGAATATTTAGGAAAAAAAATTCTAAGTTCAAAGTGGTGAAAACTCCTAGAAAAAAAATGAATCATAATTTCCTGACCATATGCACATCTACATAGTATGTCCTTATTATCTACAAAGTTTCATGAAATTCTGTTGCATGTATTCAGAGGAGTTGCGATGACAAACTGTTGCAGTAGTATATTTATGCTAAAATTCTAAGTTCAAAGGGGTATAACTCCTAGAAAAAAAAGTTGAATCCTATTTTCCTGTCGATATGCACATCTACATAGTATGTCCTTATTATCTACAAAGTTTCATAAAATAATGTTGTGTGGTTTCAGAGGAGTTGAGATGACAAGAACAGGACTGATGGACAGACAGTCTGACGGACAGGTCAAAAACATTATACCCTACGGAACAAAGTTCCGTGGGATATAAATATCATATCTTGTCTACACTGATGATCATGTTGCAGTTCATATAAACATGATTATATTATATATCTGTAGATTATTTTGGGTGCTGCTTTTGTTGGAATTTAGTCCATATTAATGACGCAGTTAAATCTTTACCACCTTGTGTTTTTAAATAGGCAGTGATATATTTGCCAGGGTAAATATGCTTACCTTAAATATAGCAAAAATTGTCTTATACAAAATTTACTATACTCCAGATTTTTTTTCGCAACTTTTGCAAGCAGATCTTACTTTGCTGAACATTATTGCTATTTACAGTTTATTTCTATCCATAATAATATTTAAGATAATAACCAAAAACTGCAAAATTTCCTTAAAGTTACCAATTCAGGGGCAGCAACCCAACAACGGGTTGTCTGATTCGTCTGAAAATTTCAGGGCAGATAGATCTCAACCTGATAAACATTTAACCCCATGTCAGATTTGCTCTAAATGCTTTAGTTTCAGCGATATAAGCCAAAAACTGCATTTTACCCCTATATTCTATTTTTAGCCATGTCGGCCATGTTGGTTGGCAGGCGGGGTCATTGGAAACATATTTTAAACAAGATACCCTAATGATGATTGTGGCCAATTTTGGTTAAATTTGGCCCAGTAGTTTCAGAGGAGAAGATTTTTGTAAAAGTTAACGGACGAAGATGGACGACAAGGACGATGGGACGCCAAGTGATGAGAAAAGCTCACTTGGCCCATTGGGCCAGGTGAGCTAAAAATAATTTGAATTTTAGATCGTCGTCAATATTTCAAACTAGAATCTTTTCTTATAATGACATCAACAAAGTTGGAAACTTAGGAAAATGTATCTTTTAACAGCAGTCTTCTCGAAAGGGTTTAATCTGAACAAAATATATCCATGAAACTAAGATCGATTGATTGATGGTGTTTAACATAACTTCCAATACTGTTGGCTATTTTGTGGCGGTCAGTTTTTATTGGTGGAGGTTTCTTGAGTAGCGGGAGAGAACCAACAAACTTTGGTAGGAAATCTGGCAAGCCAAGTCAATTAAGATTCAGGAGTCGAACACACCTGCACATGCAGGGTTTGAACTCATAACCTCAGTGTTGACAGGGCTAGTAGTAGAGTAGATGAACTACTTAGACCACCCGGCCACTGAGGCCTCCAATAAAAGTATGATTGTTTACAGTATATGGTTTTAACTACTGTGGATTCATTTATTTTCTAGACCAATTTTCGTGGATTGCAGAAAACTTGCCTTTTCGTGGATATGTGATTTCATGGTTTTGCTGAAGTCTGCATACAACCTGATAGAAAATTTGTAATTCGTTGAACATTTAAATTCGTGGTTCACCTGTACCCACGAAAACCACGAAAATTGGTATCCAACAAAAAATAATGAATCCACAGTATATAAGATTTTGAATCATTATTTCTTATGGGGTTTTCTTCTTGTTTTCAGGTATTGTTGAATGTAGTTTAGGTAAAATACCCTGGCCATGATATTCGCTGTTTGTTCTAAATTCAATGCAGAAGGCCATTCAACAACTGTTATGATGAAGAGCAACAATAATGGATGTATACAGTTGTTCCTCTGTAATTAATTCTATGATTAACTTACACTATATATCTTCCTTTTCTCAAAAGCCTTTTAATATAGATTAATGAATACATTCAAATTTTACCATCCAAAACCTGAAATTAAAATAAAAATAAGATATACTTTTTTTTAAATCAAATTTGCATACAAATGTAATGTGCAACATAGAATCTTAATACTCTAATAAAATTTCATATGACAAGGAACTAAAACCCCAAAATAATTTTATAACTTTACTCCAAATAAATTTCAAAACTTTACTCTTAAATTCTGTCACAACTTTACACAAAAATTTTTGTAATAACTTTACCCAAAATTTCTGTAATAACTTTACTCTCAAACTCTGTAACAACTTTACCCAAAAATTCCTTAAAAACTTTACCCAAAAATATTGTAATAACTTTACCCAAAAATTCTGTAATATTACTTTACCCAAAAATTCTGTAATAACTTTACCCAAAAATTCTGTAATAACTTAACCAAAAAATTTTGTAATAACTTTACCCAAAAATTCTGTAATAACTTTACCCAAAATTCTGTGACAACTTTACCCCAAAATACCATAATAACTTTACTCTAAAATTCTGAATATATTTACTCCCAAATTTTGTTATACCGGTAACTTTAATCCAAAGTTCCGAAATACTGTAAATTCAGAAATTATTGCGAGGTTTTTATTAATGCAAATAATGCGACTGGGTGAGTATTGCAATAATAAGAACTCGCATTTTGATATCTGAAACATATATCTTTATGCAGATTTTCCTGAAATCGCAATAATTAAACTCGCATTTGTGTCCATTTTTTAACAATCGCAATAATAAATGCACGCAATAATTTCTGAATTTATAGTACTTACTCCAATAATTTACTAATAACTTTACCCCTTTAACCCAAAATTATGCCTCAACAGCAAAATTCTGAAATAATTTAACCCCTAACATCTATAAATATACCCCAAAATTCGGTCATAATCTAACCCCTAACATCTATAAATCTACCCCAAAATTCTGTCGAACTTTTTTCTAATTGTAATAAAGTATCAAAATCAATCTGTTTCCTAGTTAAACTACAGTGAGGTCAATTATAATATGTCTATGTTTCTGCTAACATACTTTGCAAAATTAAGTGTTTGAAGGGTAGAAAAAAATGACCCCCTTCCACAATAACATACAAAAATCTTGAATCTAAGAATGCATATATTTAAAAAAAAATGTTAAAAAAAATATAAGGAGTACAAAAAAATGGTCCACCAAATAAGTGAATGAATACATCTTCTTAAGCTCGAATAAAGTCTTTAAAAATACTATATCAATTCATATTTCTGATTATTACATTTTGGCAGATGTGATTTTTATCTCACAGATGCAGAAAAGAGATTAAAGCTAACATCCAATTGTTTAAATAGGTCAAACAATAATCAGCATTTTAACCTTAAAATGCAATTCTCTCCCGTCACCAAACAGGGCTCAGAAATCAAACATACAATTAAAAAGACGAGATTCACACTAAAAAGATGTAAGGTGAAAAGTCAAGAAGACTTGTGGGCAATTGGATTAAAATGTCTCATCCTTTTTAAAAGGAACAAAAGCCATGAATTAAAAAATTTCAATGATTTGTAAATTAGCATTTAATTTTTATCAAGTCTGACTTTATTTCACCTTCCATGGCTATTCAATTCTACAATGTTTTGTACTGATACCTAAAACAGCTGCTTCAATTAAAGGTGTTTTGTATAAAGAAGACACTGAAAGTCTTTTTCTGAAAAATCGTCTTATTCATTTAACTGTCAAAGTATGATTTGCACTTCCAACACCAAAAAGCATCCATGATAATAAATTTGGCTATTGAACACAGATTTTTAACCCCTGCAGGCGTGATGTTATTGATATTTCTGACCTGTCCACGAGGATGACCAATGGAGCAGGTCATCCTCTTGTTGGAGTAGTCATTATACAAACAGATGGCTGAAGATGGACAATGGTCAACACTGACCAGTGGTCATCATCAGAGAAGAGATAAAAACCATTGTTTTCTAAAGTGTAACCGTGTTATTTACAGAGCAAAATTAGAATTTTTGAACTGCTATCATAAGGGCTCTTGTCTGGCCATAAATAATGAAAACCTATTAAATATTTCATATTTTTGACAAAGGAAGAACTAACCATTATGAAGATTACATTTTAAACAAAGACTTTTAGAATGCTATCCTTTGATTTCCAACATACTAATTCAATACAAAAAAAAAAACATTTTTTAAGTGTGGGTTTTCCCATTTTTTCTTTTCATAAAATTCCAAAATCAAACCATGGTACATTTATGATTTTCATAATCTAATGTTATCATTTTTAATTCAAAATGTTATTCTACTCAAAGTGAAATAGGCCCATTACTTTTCCATGTACATCTTTTTAAATACAGTTTGTAATGTGTGTCACAAGGTTATATATTTTAATTGCTCCAAAAGATTAATAATATTTTACGACATTAATCAGGTAACAGAAAAAGACAACAAACGTTTCACTGCAAGCTTTTGTCCCAAATATGAAAGTTTGTAGAGTACCCCCTTTGTATCTAATGAGTTCATACTGGTACGCATTTCTCATGCAAAACTGAAAGGGTTAAAAAAAAAAGGTAAAATGTTCACATGTTTGAGGTGATAAGATGGACATAATTCAATCTAAGACAGACAAAATAAGCAATTTTTATAACCACAAATACAATATATTGCTAATGACAGCAGTGCTAATTATCAATTCTAAGAATTTAATTTGCTGAATAATTCGTGCAATATAGCATAATTAATTCATATTTTTTTAATCGCTAGCTCAACCTCAGGAGGGAGTGACAATGCCCCTACAAGCACAAATGATATTCACTTAAACCAAAGTTTTTGACGGAAATGCAAGATTTCGAAAGTGGTATAATGGGTCAAATGCAAAGGACAACCTTGGTGAAATATTGTATAGAAAATGAAAGGATATGGAGTAAATGTACATGGGACAAAATATAAATAGAATTACTGTCATGTGAAGAAATCTGGTATCTTTTTTCAGAATATATTAATTTTATATGTTTATAATTTTTATAAATTTTTATCATATACATGTACCTTGAACAGTTTTATCTTTATGACACATTGAACTATATGAACATAAACTGAATATGCTAAATAAGTGCAAATATTTGTTTTGATTTGTATTGTATAATTCATTTATAAAATTCTCCCTAGTTTTATTTTTTCACCCCTTTTTACCATATTTTAGTTTGTTAATTGATATGATTATTTTGTGTGGTTTAAAACACTAACAGTAATTTTTCATTAGATAATGGGCTTTTTAAATATTGTATAATAATAATAAAATATTGTATATATATCAGTTTCTTAAAGAAGATTGATTTGTGTGTTACTTGTTCACAAAGTTAAGTTGTTTACCATCTTAAGGTGCTACATAACACAACAGGGGGATAACTCTGTAAAAATCAGCTGAACGTTTTAATCACGTTCTATTGTTAAGGAAATATTAAGCTTCTCAATTATCAAAAGTAGTGTTTTTCAAACTGCTATATATCCAATGAAATTTTTCCGATAAAGTGTGTGGTTCAAGTTTTTTTGAAATTTTTATATTTTTGTCAAAGGGCCAAAGTAAATATTTTGTCAAAAATTTATGAAAATTAAACGAGCCAAATTAATTCTAGTCAAGGTGTTTTGTACCACATTAAAATAAAGAATTTATTTTTATTCTTATATTTCAATGAGACATCAACCAAACAACACAAATAACTAAAAGACATCTAGAGGTCTTCAACTATAGACAGGTGTCAGCTTTCTTATAAGGCCAAAAAAAATATAGATCTGTTTACAGCATCCATACCTAATTAAACCAATACATTATGATATATATATCTTAGAAGGATTTATTAAAACAAAATCAACAAGTGAATGTGTGGACGGACGGACGGATGGAAGGATGGATGGACGGACGGACAGACAGGTAAAACAGTATACCCCACTTTTTTAAAGCGGGGGTATAAAAAGGAGACTGCAGAAACAATTCTAAAATTATGTTTTTAAAGTGTAGAGGTTTAAAATTAGAAGTTTAAAGTGTAGAGGTTTAAAGTGTAGAGGTTTAAATTTAGAGGTTTAATTGATTGTTGGTGTGTAACTCCACTTTCAGTGCTACTATTGGTTATATTGTGGCAGTCAGTTTATATTAGTGTAGGATGCCAGAGTGCCCAGAGAGAACCACCAACCTTCTGCAGGAAATGCATAGGTAGTTTATATCCTGATTTGATAATTGGCTTTTCATGCACAAAACAAAATAAATTATGTGAATATACATAAACAATCAATTATCAAAAGGAAATAAATTCATATTTTTGGCTAATGCCAGGCAAAATGAATGAAAATATGAATGAGTGTGTGGGGATGGGGTAAGCATTCATAGTTTTAACATTTTCATTTTTAGTACCCAAGACATCCTCTTGTTTGACAAAAAATGAAGTTAATCAAATTTAATATATATATATATTTCTTCAAACTTTTAATTTTAAAGATGCCCGTGGCCTTGAGAATAACAAAATTGGCTTATTCTATTTACTTTTTGAGCCATAAATAATATTACATCTTAAAATATTTTGGTTTGTGAGAAAAAATATTTACAGCCAAAGGGAGATAATTAAAAAAAATCAAGAATGACTTTACGTTTTGGTAAATTGAAAATTACAGTAAATCATAGGCATCAAATTTTCATTTCGCACCTTATAAATTGTCAGCAATTTTTTGAATATTTTTTTTATAAGACTACACTTTCATATCAATTTTATCATTTTTTGTTATCATTAAAAACTGAAAAAGTTCATTGTAATGGATAAACAGGAGATAATAAAAAATAAATACTTAAGAGGATCATAGAAATTGATCCTTAGATTAATAAACCTTTTTATTACTTTGATGAAAATTGTATGTCCAAAGTAACCTTGCCATTAGTTTCTTTATTACTTTATTTGAAATGGTTAGTTTTCTAAAACTGAGGGCGCCATAAGGTGATGACGTCATGTACCCGCATGCATATCTTCCCATCATGGAAAAAGAGAGACTTGAAAGGATCAAACAAAACCAAGTTTTTGAAAATTGAAATAAAGAGTGTTTCTATGAAGATAATAGCAGTATGCAGTATCAACACAACACATCTTTTATTGTATAAAATGGAAGGGAAAGTAACTGGTAACTGATGGTCCCCAACCAGTAGAGATTATATTGTAATGTTATGTTTTTTTTCTTCTTAAATATACTAATTGTTTTACAATCTAAACTTTAGGTTTAAAAATAGAAATCAAAATTACAAATTGCACATAATGTGGCGTTCGTCTCATGGCAAACCATTGTCCCCTGAAAGGCCCTGACCTGGACTAACGTGTGTGTGGGTGTAAGGTTCTATATACTATTATGATACCTCTATATTATGGCGTATTAACTGTCTTTTCATATATATTCTATCTCAGTTTGATCACTATTTGCAAGAGGGTGCTGCAGGCATGCACAGACTCCGTTCTCAGCTTCAGCTATCAAGAGGACCACTGGTGTTGGTTATGTGCTCATGACTGGGAGAACCTCCTGACTAGAGATACAACACCTATTACTTCTACCACTATGCAGCCACCATCAATTAACTGATTATCATAATAAAAAAAAAATTCATTTGTGAGTTTACCATAGAAAACAAGAAAGGTTTTAACTTCCAAGCTGATACTCAAATGTTACTTAAAATCATGGTAAAATAATACATAATTACATGCCAAAAAGGCAATGCAATTCATTACTATCAATTATATGTAAATGAAAATATGCTCAATCACAAATTACTTTAAATTACTTCCAACTTTGTAATTGATAACAAGATTATATAGGAAATCACTGAAGCATGACTGGAGCGGCCCCCCCCCCCCCCCCCCCCCCCCCCCCCCCCCCCCCCCTTATGAAAAGTTCTGGATCTGCCACTGGAACCTAAGGATGAATTATCTTCTGCAGGGACGAAAAATAGTGCACTACAAAATCCAGTTAAGTTTTTTCTCTTTAAAACATAAAATGCATATATATGAATTTTATTTATCTATACTGCATGACATGGCTTAATTTTTTCCCAGATAAACAGGTTTGTCTGCAAAGTAAATTCTGAGTTGAAAATGCAGTCCTTTTATCCACTAGTCAAAGTAATTATGATGTCTTGATTATTTGGAATAAGGGTCCACATAAACCTTTAGTGGCTTTACAAGCATTTATCAAAGAATGTCAGGGTTCTTTTTTCTGATGATGATATACTTGGATTTCGTCAATAAGTTTTATATGTTCAAATATTTCAAAGAAACAGCTCATTATTCATTTATGGATGTGATAATTACAGCTTACTGGAGAGGTTGGGACTTATTCATTATGTAGGTCACGATAATCCACCTTTCGCGGGGTAAGGACGACAACTCAATTTGGCTAAATCAACTCATAGTCTTTGAAACGTTTTATGATGAGGAAACGTTTAATATATTTCTGAGCTTCCGTTTCAACCTGTTTGTTTACAAGTTTCCAAGCTGTTTATTAATTAACATTCTTAACTAACAAGATAAAATCTGCATAGTAAAGGACATGTATTTTGCATGTAATGTAAATGTAAGCTTTGATAAATCAGTATAATTAAGAAAAAGAAAACATCAGAAAGGTAGCACACAATATAATTGGACCGGTCAACATAGATAAGATAAGATATTTTATTTCCAATTATGGGCCCCAAAGGGCAAAAACATTACAACATTAATAATTTTTCATAATACAATACAAACAATGAGATAAAAAAAAAAGTTTAACGAGAACTATTTAAGTTCTTAAAGAATACGTAGATAAAGAATCTATAGTATGTTTTTTTTTAATACTAATGCATTTTAATTTTTATTGCAAGTGTGGTTGATATAGATAACAAACAAGCAGCCCAAAAAGAAAAATAGATATCCATATATGTATAGTACCCAAAAAGTTGGATCAATTAAACATATAATAATTAGCCAAAAAGAAAGTAGAAATAAAGCATGTCCATGACTCATCCTGTGTCAGCAGCAAATAGGAAAGTATTATGGTTTCCTAAAGGCAGCTGACACCAGGGGGTGATACCTTATAGGCCATAGGCATGTAAAATGTGTGTAAATGTCTCTTTCCTACCTGTATCAAAAGCAAACAAGGAAGCATCATAGGTAACTTGAATGCAGTTGATACCAGGGGACGATGCCTCAAGGATATAAGAGAACATTTGAATAAAAAATATATATTCTAACAATTAATTTTTTTTTTTTAATCAGCTAGTATGTTTGTGATATTCAGATGAATATAATTTTCTATGTCCAATCAAATGTATATACACACATAGATTTCCTTTAACTAATCTTCACTAAGGAAGATGTTTGTATATAAAATTACATATTATTTTAAGTAACTCAACATTTTCTACACTAAATAACCAGATAAATTTGCTTTGACTCCTCATATGATTAAAATAAGAATTATATTTTGCAATACTAGCTAACATACAATTTCTATCATCCTCCAATTTTGTTACATTCAAATAGAAAATGAGCCTCATCTTCGACAGTATTGGAAGAACATTTATTACATATTCTGTTAATTCGGGGAATACCCTGATATTACATAGAGAAAGTGAATGAGCCACAGGCACTTGTTTCTATCCATGGGAAGTCGACTATCCATATATAATAGATATTGTCTTGACCTTAGAATAACGAAAATAATGTTTGATATATTTAAAAGATGTTTTGTTCCTTTCAGCAAATACAACAATAATAATAATAATAATAACAATTCTTTATATAAAGAGGGTTACACAGTAAGCTACAAAACTAATCTTTCCTGAGGCCCTCATGAAATACATTGAAATATAACTAAGAAAGAATTACAAAATAATAAAACAAACACTCACATAAGAAAAAATGAGAAATTGTTATGAACTATACAATTTTAAAAAGGCAGTGACTATTAAGCCGGCCCCGGCAAAATCGCCTCTTAGGTGCTACTTTACTGCCTCCGGCAAAATAGCCTCCTTGGTGCTATTTTGCTGACTCCAGCAAACTGGTGATATATATATAATGTTTTGCATTTTTGCTGGTCTTATTTTAGATTTTTTTTCAGACTATATCTGTATTGTATCTGTATTGGTACATGTAGAATCCTGTTGACATGGTTAAGGCTTTTATACACAGTATGAAATCATTTTTTTATTTAAATCATAGACGTTCGAAAATGGAAGACTACACTTCATACATGTAAAAAAACTTGCAAAATTGTCCGCCATTCAACATCTTGGCTAAAATGAATGTGTTTCCACCTTAAAATGTACTCTGAGTTCAGAAAAACCTGTGTATTTGGAAAAGTTTTAAGGCATAGCAACATTAAAAACTTAACTGGATGTTGCAGTGCACTTTTTTTTCACTCCTACTCCTGCAGGAACAAAAAAAATGTGCACTACAAAATCCAATTAAGTTTTTAATTTTATTTATCAAGGGCATGCTGTGTCATAAAACTTTTAAAGATGCACAGGTTTGTCTGTACTCAGAGTAAATCTTGAGGTGAAAACAGTTATTTTAGCCAAAGGGTCTGCATCAACCTTAAACTTATCAATTTAAACCCAACTTGGTATACACTTTGCACAAACAAGTGCATCCTTATGTAGTGCATAATATTACAAACTACAAGCCTAAAATAACGTTTAACACATAATTGTGTTATTCTCGCTTACATCAAAACATAAACAAACAATTCTAAAAACCTTATCCAACAAGTGTTATGTGTAGTTCATGCACAGTTGCAGCATCTTTCTTAAAAATGCACCAGAAGCACGGCACTGGTTTCGTATTACTTGTAAAGCATTTTGAAGTTGTTTAATTTTACTTTTAGTTTCAAAAGTTATGGGATATTTTTATCATAATTTTAATTAGAATATCAATTATAATATGAATGCATTTTTGCAAAGTGTATTTTCTGAGGCTACATCTCTTTCTATTCGTAATTGATTTACTGAGAAATCTGAATTAAGACCGGCAAAATAGCAAAACTCTATATAAATCGCTATTTTGCAAGCTTTATGTTCTTTTATGAAGACTGTTAACAAAGTCTCCGTAACGATTTACCTCACAGTTACATGGGGTAAATCATGCTAGGAATGATGTTGGGCACTTGATACATATATTGGCAAGATTTTCAACTTGCCAATATTAAGTATATAATATGTATGTGTCAAGATATATACAATTAAATTCTGCAATTACATTGACAAGTTTGGGACCAATTATTTAACTCCAGCTGAAAAGGAACTAAACAAAGGAGGAGGTAGAATAAGAGCCATTATTAAGGTGGTACCAAACACCTTGACTAAAATTAATTTGGCTCGTTTAATTTTCATAAAATTTTGACTAAATAATTACTTTGACCCTTTGAAAAAAATATAAAAATTCAAAAAACCACACACTTTATCAGAAAAATTTCATTGGATATATAGCAGTTTGACAAACACTAATTTTGATCATTGAGAAGCTTAATATTTCCTTAACAATAGAACGTGATCAAAACATTCAGCTAATTTTTACAGAGTTATCTCCCTGTAGTGTTACATACCACCTTAATACTGTTAATTCAGAAATTATTGCATGGTTTTTATTAATGTGAATAATGCGACTGGGTGAGTATCGCAATAATAAGAACTCTCATTTTGATAACTGAAACACAGACTTTATGCAGATTTTTTTGTAATCGTAATAATTAAACTCGCAATTTTGTCCATTCGTGAAAAATCACAATAATAAATGCATGCAATAATTTCTGAATTTTCAGTAATAGGCCCCTGAAATTGCAAGAATAGTAAATGTAATGCAAGCAATTTAAAATTATGTAAATTTTATTGATAAAAAAAGGAAAACAATAAAAAAAATATTGATAAATTAACAGGTTGATATAATCTGCACACTTTAATCCAGCACTTGTGCTGTCACTATAAGAATGTTATAAACTTTTCGAAATTTACATACTGTATATGACCTTAAATGACAATTTTATACATATTTTTTGGTCAAATACAATTTTATGAGCTTAACCCGAAAAGATATTTTACAATCATTAACTTGAAGTAACGATTTGGTAGCAAAATTATTTTGGGGGGTAATACTAACTAGTTTTAAAGCTGTTGCTCATATCTAAATATAAGTCGGATGATCACTAAATGTCAGAAGTTTAAAGCCCTTATGCCATGTATGCCAATCTGTAAGACAAAAATTTAAAAATATAGATACTGATGTCAAATAGACTGATGTCTGTTGAACCATTTGAAGGATGTTATTTGGCAAATTTATAATACTTTTTTTGATTTTTGAATTCAAGAAGCCAAAAGAGTGGCCCTATCATAACTTCTGCTTTCTGGAATCACACCATACTGTGTTTTGGTTAATTTTCTAAGCACTGCATCACAACCATAAACTAACCAATGAGACAACTCAATTGATGTTTACCCTGTGTGAAACAATGGCAGATTCATACATTTTTTTGCCAAAGGGATGTTTTGAACTTTTTTAGGCATAATTAATTGACAAAAATTCTATTTATTTAATATAAGAATAAGGAGATGTGGTAGTTTGGTCTATGTCTGTGAAGTATGTTTTATAAAACAATAGTCTTTTAGGGTCATGACATATATGTTAAATAAAGGATTTATCAAATTTACAAAAGACACCTAAATACAAACAACTTTAAAAACCAACAATTTTCAATCAAATTTAGGCTGAGTAACCATAGTTTGTGTCTTTGAGAATAAAAACGGGGAAACATGAATGAAAGTTACAAGATAAGGAAAAGTTGAGCTGCTGCCCAAATGTGAAAGGCTTCCAATATCTGTCAATGCTGTTGAAATTACTTTTAGAAAAGAAACTATATTTGTCATATTGTCTTTTATGAGTGGCCTTTTTATAATTTTCTAAGCAATGAATTCTAATCAATAAAGTTGAGAATGGAAACTTGGAATGTGTCAAAGAGACAACAACCCGACCAAGGAGCATATAACAGCCCAAGGCCACCATTAAGTCTTCAACATAGTGAGAAAATCCTGCTCCTGGAGGCAGGCTTCAAATTATAAAATTTATTTCAAAATCTATAAACATTAGAAATATCAGTTTAGAAACTATCTTAATCTTGATAATGACAAGTGAAGATTAAGATCTAATTAATTTATATTGTTTAGTCTGTATATTTACCAGGTGAAAAAGGAAAAAAGAGATGCAGATTAAATTTATCAAATAGAGTTATCCTACTTTTTTTTTGTTCTCTCCTCCTCCTCCTCTTATATGTTCAATCAGTTTGAATGTTTGCATTGCTTGTGATGAATGTTTGCAAAGGAGTGAGGTCAAGTAGGTTTAGATTTGGAATGACCTCTCAAATATGCAAATCTTGTGTTGAAATGTCAGTTTTAGTCAAATTTTCAATAGTTCTTAACAGTTTTAACAAAATTTACTTTGGCATCCACCCCTGATTCAGAACGTTTTATGTGTTTAGGGATTCAATATCATTATTGGCAACTTTTGTCTACAGAACAATTTGGATCCTAGGTTGCAGCCAGGGGTTTCCTCAAAATTTTAGGTCCAACAAATGCAAGAAATAATTGTTTTTTTCACAATATATCAAAAATTTGCTGACTTTGAAGTCTAGAATGTGCTCTAGTTAAGAGATTTGACTTACCCAGTAGTAAAGCTTTTAAGAACCAAATTATGGCAATTTTGAAATTTTATGATAAAGTTGAAATTCAAGGCCATATTTGGCCTAAAGTGAAACTTGTCCTTTGCCAAATATTTCTCAGTAAGCAAGTAAAGATCAACTGCCGAAAATGTATAAAATTAATTGTTTTCTTCTACTGAGATTTTCTTGTCTGTTTCCTTGTAATGTCAATACAATTTTGTCAATGACATAGCTAGACATGAAGAAAAACTATGGATGTATAGAATTCAATTTTTAGTACATTGTGAATTAAAATTTGTATGTGACATCTGGCTGTGAGAGTTGCATAGGGGTTTTCAACATGGGAAAAAAAAGATACCAATGGGAAAATCAAATCTCATTAGTCAAAGATAGGCTGAGAAAATCATGACAACAATTGAAAAACAATGGTCTACAAAGCAATACAGAAAAAAAAACTAAACAACATGAACCCATAAAAAACCCAAAGTTGGAAACAGGTGCTCTGGAAGGGTAAGCATATCCTCTACATCAGGCATCAGTTCTGTTGCACATTGTAACCTCAAGTACAAAGTCAGAGCTTAGTCCGTGAAATATAAGTGTGATGTTATTGAGAACTCAAAATAATTTTCAGGCTTAACTATTTGCATTAAACAGCAAATATTTGAAATTTTTTGGAAAAAAATAAGTGGAATAAAAATTGGCAAACAAGCAAGGACATAATACTAGACATTGCATTAAAATTATAATATGATTTGATTTTTTCAGGAAATGATTGAATGGGTTCCCAACCATCTAGTTTGCCATCAAACAGGCATCTCAAAGGATTTGTTGTAACGAAACAACTCAGCGCTCGTCGTAAAATAAATTCCTCCACTCTTTCAAAAAAATTTTCCTATTCAGAAATTTTAACTCTTGTTGAATACGATGCTCATGATTTCTTTGATAAAAGTGCTTATGTCAAAGACAAACTTATTAAAAGACCTCATTCAGAGAAAATTATAAGTTTAAGTGAAATCACCGATTTGACTGAATCTGAAGCCAGCCATCCAAAAAAATTGAACTCATTTCCAACAGTAGTTTCAAAACCAAACAATACTAAGAAAGCAAGTATCTTAAAAGAAAATGGTTCAAGTCAAATCTATCCACTTCCAAAAATAGTTACTGTCAATGAAAAAGATAAACATATTAAAGATGCTACAAATAAGTCAACTTGTATAAGTAGGAACCACGGAAAAGATATGGAAGAAACTACAGATTTTGACCATTTGAATCATGGGGTCCATAAAAATGACCCTTACGTACAGAAGTCAGATATACATCCTCAAACAACATCAAATGAACATAAATCTGCTACAAAAAGTGGAGAAAACAAAATGGATGCCAAACAGGAAGTAAAAGAAGATAATGAAAATATCAATGAGGAAATCGTTGTTATTGATAGTGTACCAGAAGACGTTTTTGAACAGCAAAAAAGAGAAAAAAGGGAAAAAATTATAAAAGCTATAAAAGATATTTCAAAATGTCAAAATGAAAGAACTACAGAGGGACATTATACAGATACTCTAAGGGCAGACATTTTGGAGATGTACCAATTTTATTTTTCATTCAAAAATTATTCTTTTGAAAGACGTGTCCGATTCCGTCATGAAGTTTTAGAAGACATCCTGAAGGCAGAGGACAATATTATCATTACATTTTGTAGATTAAGTCAGGAAATAATGAAAAATGGTTACCGAAACTCAGAAGGAAAATCAGTCGTAGGATTATTCAAACCATTAAGGAATATGTTAGGATTTTTAATGAATTTTTCTGACTTAATGAACCCTATAGTCTGCAAGACAATTCTGGATCAGACTGAGTTTATGAATACATTGATACAAAAACTGAATGAGCTGGCAACACCCCATTTGAATAAAGATTTGAAGGTAATTAATGTTACTAACTATTATGTTATTATACCATGGATGTGGTAAAATGGTTATCTGTTATAATATTCGGTTGTAATTGATTACAATGTTCCAAGTAATCAACAGTATTCTGTAATCATCCATATTTTTTATTACATGTAATCATAGTTTATTCTTTTACAGCCAAAATTACCATGTAATCATTGATTACTTTTTGATCACATTTCCATTACTTCAGTAATAGAGTTGGAATAGGACCTAGTTTCAATGAACATATCCTTCAGTTTATGGTTCAGATAAAATAGAATGTATAAATATGACTTGCAAGTATTTCAAATGTCTAACTAGTTTTTGTCTCAAAGCTGCATTATGTTCAACCAGATTTTCTGACAAATTTTACTGTATTCCAGCTTCTTGAAAAAATGACTTACAATGCTTGAAAATAGTCTAAGACCTAAAGAACTTCAGACCTTTTATATGAAAAATGATTATACTTTCTGTCTAGGAGTAGGAGTGAGGTCAAATATTACAATCACCATGACAGTCTTCTTCCGTTCATCCAGTAACATTTCTTTATTTAAGATATGAATTCAGATTTACTTCATTATGAGTACATGTAATAGGGTGGAACCTTAACTCTTATGAAAGGGTAACAGACGCAGATCTACATTATTTTATCTACCCTATTCTTACATGTATGTTTTATATACCATTGAGCAATCTTTGTAAGGGGAGATAACGTATGCACACATTTACACTATTTCAAACAAAATATTGCCTGTCATATGTTCAGGAAGCCACCAACCTCTGTAATTTGTTTGTTTAAATTTGATGTTTTTATTTTTTTGTTGGTTAATGACTTTTATGGACAAGGAACAAGTAAATGATTTGAATATCCAGGTATGAAAATCTGGATTTTAAAACCTATTACCTCTTCAGGCATTTTTTTTTTTGCAAGTTGCACTATGCATTTCAGTTTTAATGCACTATGTTGTGTCAGTTTGCTTTACAGCTATATTGTTCTATGATTTTCAGGAAAATGATACCATTTTACTTGGTCTTTATATGGGAATTTCTCATAATATTGCACAAAAGGAGGAACTAACTGGAGGATTTAGAGAAGTTGGTATTGTAGAAGCAGTCAAACCCTATTTGAACTCATACCAAGAAAGAAAACAACTGACAAGCTTGGCAATTTTAGCAAATGTTATTAATGAAGAAGAGAGTGAAATTTTAAAAAGCAATGAAGGTTTGATAACATTTACCATCAAGAGCCTTAAAAGAGGAATGAATGACAAAATGCGGAGAAATGGAATTGGTTGGTCAGTTCGAGAAACTGTTAGGAGTAAGTAGTAAAAAAGATGATGCCATGTTACTTTGTACAAAGAAAATAAAAAAAAGAGTTTTAGAAAAATCATAAAATTTATGAAAATAATTTATTATTTCAAAATTGCAGATATATGTATACCAACTAAAATGGCCTTTTAGAGGAATTAAAATTTGTGCTGCATAATGTTATAATATGAAAATTTATTCTTATCTCCACAGAATGAGTATTGAATATAAATTGAAGTTTGATTTTATAGCAATCAGAATGGTGGCGAAGAATGACAATAACAAAACAACAGTGTATACATGTGGAGCAGTTCCACTATTAGTTGAGCTAGCTAATCAACCCGGAGATGCAGACGAACAGAGAGGTAGGTTGTCTTATACTGTGGATTCATTTATTTTCATGGATACCAATTTTGGTGGATTGAGCAAAAATTGTATTTTCGTGGATATTTGATTTCGTTGTTTTGACATCATTTTAATTGGTGGATTACCTAAACCGACAAAATCCATGAAAGTTGGTATACGAATAATAATGAATCAACAGTATGTTACAGGGATAGATAGTTTGACTTTGTACTTCGGTTAGTTTTTAAAAACATGGTCCCCTACATATAAAACATTGCAATATAATCAAGCTGATGATATAGTCGATTAAAATTATTCCAAATGGTGTGTGTTTATAAAGTTAATAATGCTACCAAATATCTTGGAAATATATTTATTTTCTAGTATTAACAAAATTATGACAAAAAAAAGAGGTGAAAATTTTCGGAATGCAGCACATATTTGTGATGTTAAAAAAAAGCCTTTTAAAAAAGACAGCAAAATGTTATATGGAGGTATGTACTCACAGTAACTGAAAATTCTTTATTATTCTAGAGTTACCAATTTTCGTGGATTTCGTGGTAAAGGTGAACCACAAATTTTTTTTTTTTTAAATTCAAATACAATTTATTTCCAATATCCTGTTACAATTACCTTAGTTAAACCCAGGAGAGCATACTTAGGGTCTCTGTATTACATTCTCACTTCTGTCCAGAGAAAACAGGCGAAATAAATGTCCACTTTACTTATAAAATTACATATTGCAGTTTTCTTGTATCAAATTAACACAAAGTCAAACACACCCAACATAATACATTAAATCGATCACACTAGATCTGTAAACAGTGATACCTGTCTACAACATGTAAGTTTTTAATCATTTTATATACATTGCTCTATTTTTTTATATATAAACCATGTAAATGTAGTAAGAAGGTAGACATAATCACCTTTTTTTTATCAATTGAATGTATCGATATGTTAACTTCAAAAGTAAAAGTACATACATGAACCACAAATTTAATTGTTTAACCAAGTTCAAGTTTTCTGCACTAGGCTTATTGGGTATGAAGACTTTGGCAACAGCATGAAATTAAATATCCACAAAAATACAATTTTTCTTCAATCCATGAAAATTGGTATACACAGAAATAAATGAATCTACTGTACCTTACATTTTTATCTATGTTAAAACATTGATGTCTTGTTCTTATTTTATTATATATTATTATTAAAGGTTATTTTAGGAGCTGGTTTTTCAAAATATTGTTATTTAAGTATAATTTTTTTATATAATATACATGTATATCCGAATCATATGTTAAAATCATAAAATAGATGATAACAATACTGTACAGTTAAGCTATGAATACATTGATTATAGACTTTAGCAAAGAATAAAAAGATTATGCATGATAAGAAAACCAGGGTCAACGCTTGCTGAGGTACCAACATCTCAACCCTCACTTAAAGAATGATTATTAGCACTTACATAAATAAAAAACAACACAATACAAATGATCAAATCTTGTGAATTGATGAAGAAGAGACACATAAAGGTAACAAACAAAAAATGAGTGAATTGCATGAACTTCAAAAGGAGCATAAGCATCTCGTGCTGCACATGCATCACCCGCCATGAGAATCCACACTCAGTCAAAATGTCACAATCAGGAATAGGACACAAGGTCCGAGTACACAGTTATTTCGTAGTGCATTTCTTTTAGACAATAAATGGAAATTAAAAAAATCCCACCTGCGCTTTCTCAATAATATTTTTACAGTGTGTTGTACTACTTTTGGGACAAATTATATCAGAATTATAGAAAACTTCATCGGCTCTAACTCAAAATATGGACAATTTCATGCTAAGGGGGTCTTCAAATCTTTTGACAGCTTCCGATGTGCTAATTTTTAACATTTTTCAGCTGGACCAAATCACTACTTTACTTTAAAATTCATGACCCAAATTTTTTTACAGTGTCATTTCACCCCCCTACTTACTATTTGAGTCATAAAACATGGAGAAATAAATTCGGAAGGGGTATAAAAAAAATCGACAAGTAACACACTGTCCACACTAGGGACTATATTCGTGGACAACGAAAATCAAAGGACGATAACTGTGTACCCGGACCTAATAGGGTAGAAAAAGTTGACCAATCTTAATGAAACTTGGTATGACTAAAGCTTATTAAATTATAAGACTGCTTACAAAGTTTCATGGCAATAGGATATATATTATAGACAATATGACTAATTCTATATTGAACTTTGAGTGTTAAATTTAGACGTTAAAATTGAAAATTTTCAACTATCAACAATTGAGGCTTAAAAAATTAAAATATTGCAAAAAAATACTTTTGAAATGCCTTAATATATAATATATTATGTATTAAAAGCAATAGAGTACTCATTTGATTCATCAGACTTATCATAATTATTAAAAAGTCAAATTTATATGAGCCTGTGGCTAAAAATGGAGGTTTCCCAATGAAGGGGGGCCTTACATGAAGATGTAATATTTTCCAGCAATTTTAAATTTGTAAAGCTTTTTGGTTATAAATAATCCTTACATATGTATTTAATGTACTTTAAATGGAAAGAAAACTTACAAATAACATATCACATTAGCTTAAAAGGGTCTTAGGCCAAGTAAGACTGAAAATAATTTAGGGTCAATTTAGGCCGTATCACATATTTACATTTAAAAATGCATATTGAAGCTATATGAAATAAAATTTTGTGTCTTTTCTATCATTTCTATACTCAGGTGACATGATACAATAAATCTGAGCACAAAAAGACTCTTGCATTCAACTTTTTTTGCAGACAGTATGGTCTGATACAAAGATTTTTCACTTTTTAGTGAAAAACATGCATGCAATTTTAGTCTCAACAGGCTTATATTTGAACCACTTGCTATCCGACAGAAGAAAAGAAAGGTATTATGTGACATAAAACAGGTACAAAAGACATTGTTAAGTGCTTTTTATACAAATTTAGTGAGGTCTTTATAATGGACTTCAACTTTTATGTTCCAAGCTCCTCACATTTAACTTGATCCAAACAGGGCGTTAGACGAGGATCATATATACAACACATTTTGCGCATATTGTCTGAGATAATCTTCTTTTCTGTAGATTCAGAGTTCACAAATGAGTAATACAACTGGATTGAAACATAGAAACACAAATATTGACACATAAAAACCTGTCAGATAGAAAGTCAGAATGCCACTTATGCATCAAAATTGAAAAAGCTATGAAATGCTTATTTTGACCATAAAATGCCAAAATTGGTCATTTTTGCAGAAATTCTATCAAATAAAAGTTTAAATCCTTTAGTTTTATGCTATTTGATAAATTGACACCATCAAATCATTCAGGGAAGTTGCCAAAGTACAGATTCTATATTTCCTGATTTCACCTCTTAGGTCCGAGTACACAGTTATTTCGTAGTGCATTTCTTTTAGACAATAAATGGAAATTAAAAAAATCCCACCTGCGCTTTCTCAATAATATTTTTACAGTGTGTTGTACTACTTTTGGGACAAATTATATCAGAATTATAGAAAACTTCATCGGCTCTAACTCAAAATATGGACAATTTCATGCTAAGGGGGTCTTCAAATCTTTTGACAGCTTCCGATGTGCTAATTTTTAACATTTTTCAGCTGGACCAAATCACTACTTTACTTTAAAATTCATGACCCAAATTTTTTTACAGTGTCATTTCACCCCCCTACTTACTATTTGAGTCATAAAACATGGAGAAATAAATTCGGAAGGGGTATAAAAAAAATCGACAAGTAACACACTGTCCACACTAGGGACTATATTCGTGGACAACGAAAATCAAAGGACGATAACTGTGTACCCGGACCACAATTGGTAAAATTACTGACGAAACGACTGTATTTATGTCAAATAATAAAGTATGATGTCTGTTAGAAACGACTGTATTTATGTCAAATAATAAAGTATGATGTCTGTTAGAAATGACTGTATTTATGTCAAATAATAAAGAATGATGTCTGTTATTTTTTTCATTTTTCAGAGGCTGTTGAAGCCTTGTGGAGTTTATCTTTTGACCAGCAGATTCAGGCTGAGATTATAAATGATCCAGAGTGTGGAGTCATAGATACATTTGTCAAACTTTACAAATCTGCAGAGGATAAGGGGGTTAGGAGAATCTGTGGTAAAGCTCTCTGGACAATGAAAAATAGCTTGAAAAATTCTCAACATTACAAGAAAGTTGGTAAGTCTAGGTTAGGAGAAATTGTGAATGAGAAGATAGGAAAATTAATGCTTTGTGAATGAGAAGAAATGAGAATTAACTCATTGTGAATGAGAAGATATGAGAATTTACTCTTTGTGAATGAAAAGATAGGTGAATTTACTCTTTGTGAATGAAAAGATAGGATAATTTACTCTATGTAAATGAAAAGATATGAGAATTTACTCTTTGTGAATGAAAAGATATGAGAATTTACTCTTTGTGAATGAAAAGATAGGTGAATTACTCTTTGTGGATGAAAAGATAGGTGAATTACTCTTTGTGAATGAAAAGATATGAGAATTTACTCTTTGTGAATGAAAAGATAAGTGAATTTATATTTTGTGAATGAAAAGATAGGAGAATTTACTCTATGTAAATGAAAAAATATGAGAATTTACTCTTTGTGAATGAAAAGATATGAGAATTTACTCTTTGTGAATGAAAAGATAGGTGAATTAACTCTTTGTGGATGAAAAGATAGGTGAATTTACTCTTTGTGAATGAAAAGATATGAGAATTTATTCTTTGTGAATGAAAAGATAGGTGAATTTACTCTTTGTATATGAAAAGATAGGAGAATTTACTCTATGTTAATGAAAAGATAGGAGAATTTACTCTTTGTGAATGAAAAGATAGGTGAATTTACTCTTTGTGAATGAAAAGATAGGAGAATTTACTCTATGTTAATGAAAAGATATGAGAATTTACTCTTTGTTAATGAAAAGATAGGTGAATTTACTCTTTGTGAATGAAAAAATAGGAGAATTTACTCTATGTTAATGAAAAGATATGAGAATTTACTCTTTGTGAATGAAAAGATATGAGAATTTACTCTTTGTGAATGAAAAGGTAGGTGAATTTACTCTTTGTGAATGAAAAGATATGAGAATTTACTCTTTGTGAATGAAAAGATAGGTGAATTTACTCTTTGTGAATGAAAAGATATGAGAATTTACTCTATGTTAATGAAAAGATAGGAGAATTTACTCTTTGTGAATGAAAAGATATGATAATTTACTCTTTGTGAATGAAAAGATAGGAGAATTTACTCTTTGTGAATGAAGAGATAGGAGAATTTACTCTATGTTAATGAAAAGATAGAATTTACTCTTTGTGAATGAAAAGATAGGAGAATTTACTCTTTGTGAATGAAAAGATAGGACAGTAGATTGTAATTTTATTCTAAAATAAGGAATTTAATTTGCCTGCAAGTAAATAATCACATAATACACCAGCTGTGATAATATCTGATTTGTTGAGGGTTTTTATATTCTTTGTGTATTATTTTTAAGCATGTTATAATAAAAAAAGCCAATATTTTGTATCCTATTGTGATACTGAAGGTACAAATCTTTTAAACATTTTTTTTTTGTAAATCAGGAGAAGAATTCAGCTTTTTACCAGTAACACCAAGGGAATCAGAACAACGTGACACTCACGTCATGATCAGTTATAACTGGGGACATCAGAGTATAGTGAAGGAGATCTGTGGTCAGTTACGTAACAATGGAATCAAGGTCTGGATGGATATTGATGATATGCATGGATCTACACTCCAGGCCATGGCTAATGCCGTAGAGAATGCTGACATTGTTTTAGTATGCTATTCACAGAATTATAAAAACAGTGATAACTGTAGAGCAGGTTAGATCAGCATACCCTATTACTGGAAATTAATACTGCAACATGATCTGTGTTAACTAGCAATTCAAAACAATTGATTTTGCAATAGTGTACAGCAGATTTTGATCTGTGTAACCTGTTGCATCAGCCATACTGATAGCCTGTAATTATAAGCATCTTAATCAAGAATTATCCTAAGTCAAATATGCTTCAAAGCAGTTTTACAAAAAATTGCACATATTTATTTAATTTTTATACTCTTTGGTTTAAACTATTATTTTCAAATAAATTATCACATGTTCTGGTATACATCAGTCTTGTATCTTCTTCGTAAATTCCTCAGCATCCGAGCACCTGTGTTACACGGTAGTAAAAAAATAAAAACCTTATCTTTAAAATAAATATTATAAAAGAAAAGGTGGTAAGGGATATATTTAAAGCAGGCCATTATTTATCTTTTTATTATATGTTGAACAGACATTAGCTATGGTAAGATACTTTAAAATAATGCTAAAATCAGGTTTATACATGATACATATGATAGTGTCTTCAACCTGTGGTCCTAATCTTAACTTAGATTCTCAACCCTTATCTGATATGTAATTTCAATATTAGGTTTAGTATTCTAATTTTTGAAAATAAAATGTAAAATATACAGCCATAAGAATTTGTGCCCATTGGGTTAACATCACCTCATACAGTCTTAATCTTCTTTTGCATCAATATTCTCTGAGTATGTAGTCTATAGCACAGATCTCTACTGAGGTTTTTGATTTGAATTTTTGTCTCAGGACTATAGTTCATTTCTTGCAGTCTATAATTATTTGGATAATTAATGTCTGGTTCACTTTGAATATTTCTTTCCATTTGTTGTATCCTACAGGGTGTATGATGAGTTTTTTCAGCTCTGGGATAATTTTTTGCTGTTTTTCATTTAAAGCTGGGCACCTGAGTAAGAAGTGTTCTAGAGTTACTATTTCCAGATGACACAGAGTACAATTTGTTCATTCTTGTTCCCTTTTGAATTTCTGTTTGTCACATTCTAAAAGGTATGTACCTGTGAGTAATCTGGCTTTGATTTGTGCCTTTTTTACCTTGTATGTAACTGATGATTTCCATACTGGGTGAGTCTGATGTATTTTGAGCTTTGTTTTATTGCAGAATTTAAGAGTGTTTTTTCTTTCATTTTGGCTTGTAGCTTACATGTCCCTTAACGGCTGTGGCTGAGATGACAATCAGCTGTCTTTCCATTAAAGTTCTTATTTTAGTGTTTTCACTTACTAGGATGGAATATAGCAAGCTAAGTTGTCTCTTATGAAGTTCTGCTTCAATTGGTATGGTGCCAATAAGCATATATACAGCTGTTGAAGTTCTTATTGGAAGGGATTGGAAGCATCTAATAGTTTTGATGTGGAATTGTCTTAATTCTCCTATTTGCGTTTAATTCAGAGGTAGTATTTCCAGGCCATATCACATTTCACTTGTATATTCAAAACATAGAGGGAATATTCATAAGTAATTTAACCTGCATTAACCAAACACCTGTCTAATACAAACCAAAAGGAGATAGACATATACAGGTTCACTGTATTTTATTTCTATTTTCAGAGGCAGAGTATGCATTCCAACTGAAAAAGAAGGTTATACCATTAAAGATGGAGAAAGCATACAAAGCCGATGGATGGCTTGGGTTTATTATTGGTGCCAAATTATTTTATGACTTCAGTGGAAAATATCCATTTGAAAAGAAAGTGACAGAACTGATAAATGAAGTTCAGAGTTCATTACAAAATATGAAGGGTGTCACAATCCAAGTGCCAAATGCAGAGGTCCAAGTTCAAGTTATAGTAAGTCTGTTTTCTTTTAGGAGAGTCTGTATAAAGGGTTCTTCAATTCTTTTTTCCTTATTTTTTTGTACCATTTTTCTCTATTCTTTTTTATTGTTTTCTCCACTATTCACCATTCTTTATGTTTTAGCACTCCTTTATTCTTTGTCTCTATTTTTTTTTTGCACATTTTTCTCCATTTTTAATTTTTTGTTTGCCCTTTATTCTGCATGTTTTGCCCATTATTACATGTATTCTATTCTGTAAACCCCTTCCGGACCCTCTTTTAGAGCTTACTGGATATGTTAGATTACTGAAATCTATCTCAATTTTAATATTTTTTGGGGAATAAAACTCTTGTAACTTAATGATGTTTCATAGAAAATAGTTTTTGGGTAAAGATTGCATGAAATTCTAGCAAAACCCTATGGTACTGACTTGATATCTAAATCTTCCAAGGTTTATCACTACTTTTGAGATACACAAAATATAGTGCATTGATCATAACATTCTATACATCCTATCCATGGACATTTCCAGAAATTTATCAATGAAATAAATGCTCAGATATTCAAGTTACAAAATGATGCTATACTTGTTAAGAAAATTACATAACTTTTGCAAGATGCAGGAATCTAAAATCTGTTCTAAAAATATCAATGATGTCATTGTTAAAGTAATCTATAAAAATTGGAGTTATCTTCCTTTGTCCAGATTAGTAGTTAAATCAACAACAACCAATGCTAAATATACAATGCAATATATAATTTACTTCTCACTGATAAATTAAAGCAATCTTTACCCTTCAGTGCTTACAAGCACTTTGATTGATTTTTCCTTGTGGTCAAGGTTTTTCATGATGCCAAGGTTTGGTTTAATAGTAATGTTTAGTGTTGGAATTCTGGTAATATTTTTGTGCAAAAAGACCTATATAGTTGCTGAAGTCCTTCGACTCTGGTGGATGGTTCTATCATTGGCAATCGTACCACATCTACTCATTTTTATCAGACTTTATATACTGTAGAGGAAGTGATTTTTGTCCAAAAATTTCCTTGTGGACCACACGGCTGAGCAGCTCTTAGTTTCATTCAGTTTTATTTAATTCAGAATCTGTCTCAGTTGTATCTACTTGTTGTAAATATTCCTATTAATTGTTTTAGCCCCAACAATCAGCATCAACAACATCAGCGGCAGCCTCAGTACCTGTTTCTAGAACAAAATCATCAGATGTTGAGAAAGTGAAGAAATGGTCACCTCAGCATGTTGGAAAATGGCTGGATAAAAATCAGTTACCAAGGTATTTAAGTATATATCAGCTTTTCAGGATGAATAAAGTTAATAAAATTATTTAATTAAATATAAAGAAAATATTTTTTTGGACATTTTCCATTTCAGACAAGAATGCATGTGTTGTTGTGCTAAGCTTACACCTTTTTGTAATTGAAATTATCCAGAAACAGAAAGTAGGTGACTGACAGATCTGAAAAGCACACACAGGAGCCTCCTCATGGGTTTTTTGATTATTTTTAAATACTATACCCCCACTATAGGAATAAGGGCATAATAGCATTCATCTTGTCCATTTGTCTGTTCGTCCTACAAATATTTCCATCATACTTTTCTCAAAAACTACTTACAGTAACAGAACAACTTCATATTTGGTAAGCAGCAATGATGAGTTGTAACTTGTGAGCAGTAACAGAATAACTTCATATTTGGTAAGCAGCAATGATGAGTTGTAACTTGTTAGCTTTTTTTTAGGATCTGTCAGATACCAAGTACCTGTTTTCCTATACATTGAATTTTTTAATATGGTGAATAAATATAAATTTTACTACAATACACAATGACGTCATATTAGGTCAGCAGCTCAACAGTGATGAGTTGTATTACCTGAGTGAGGCCCCTCATGGGGGTGTCCAAGTTATCACATAATCACAAATTTTTATCCAATATAATCACATAATCATTAATTATTTTTTTAAACAAGATAATCAAATAATCAAAAATACAGTCCTAGATTATCAAATATTCAAATAATCATGAAATATTTGGTCTGGTAATCAAATAATCACTATAAAAATGGCCAAGTATTCAAATAATAAAAAAACCCATGAGGAGGCTCCTGTGTGTGCTTTTCAGATCTGTCAGTCACCTACTTTCTGTTTCTGGATAATTTCAATTACAAAAAGGTGTAAGCTTAGCACAACAACACATGCATTCTTGTCTGAAATGGAAAATGTCCAAAAAAATATTTTCTTTATATTTAATTAAATAATTTTAAGAAGTTTCCTTTCGAGTTAGATGCTTCAAAATCGGAAAATGGTAGAGCAGGTGAGCTATTGATAAATTGTGCAAACAGTTGATTTCAATGTAAAGAAAAAGATTTTGAAATAGGTACAGTGTTCTCCCCAGGTATTTCATATAGCATCCTGGTAAACAGAGAAATTTGAAATATACCATTAATAGCATCACATCCATAACACAATCTACTGTGGATTCATAATTATTCGTTGGATACCAATTTTCGTGGGTTTCGTGGGTACAGTTTAACAACGAATTCAAATGTTCAACGAATTACAAATTTTCTAAAGGCGTGGTATGCAGAGATCGGCAAAATCACGAAATCAGATATCCACGAAAATGCAAGTTTTTCTCAATCCACGAAAATTGATACCCACGAAAATAAATGAATCCACAGTATAAGAAAGTCATTTCAAATAGCATCACATTCAAGAAATATAGCATCACATTACCATGATGATAAAAAGCCCTGGGGAGAACACTGAGGTATTGACGTTTAAGGATGTTCGCTACTCTGTTTCAAAATAACAAGATTTCTAAAGGACTGTTATAAATTGATAGTATATTAACAAAGGAACTAAAAAAGCAGAAAAAAATGAAGGGTCTGTGTGCTTGTTTTTGAGATATAAGCCATTGAAAATTTGGCAGGAAATGATTCTCTCTAGATTTTTCATACTTTTAACATTGTCCGCTTTTCTCTTTTAAAAGCTATGAAAAAATAACAAGGATTTTATAAGATTTTCAAATATGGCTTTTAAAACTATATGAAATAAAATAATGAAAAGAAAAGTAGGGGTCAGTGGACAAAATTATTTAATGGCAAAACATGGATAAAACCAGAGGATTCCGAAAATCTGGCAAAAATTCAAAAACAAGAGGAGCGAACATCCTTAATTCTAACTTTAAATCTATGAAATATGAAAATTGAGGATATGTAGTCAATACTAGGTCAAAGGGGAGGTAACTCTAATTCCATATCTATTCTTTTCCTATTAGACAAGATAAATCTGCAAAGGTTTACATATGAAAACCCAACTAAGGAGCCCACATAGAATATTTACAAATTTGAAAATAAGACTTTACTTTGATAAAAGAAATGAAAATATATGTCCATAGGTTCTACAGAATTATTTATTTTACACTTCTATTTTAGGGCATTTAAGCAATTAAACACATGCAATATATCTCTGTTCTAATTAATGATTTTATATACCATGGTATATTATGAGACATTTTAAGTCTTAGACATCTGTAACCACAAATCTAAATTTATTAATATTAAAAGGAGGTTACATGTAAAGGTGGTACTATAATTGTTATGAAATATTTGTGGTAAGTAATTAAAAAAAAAGAAATTTGCTATAATGGTATATAGAATGTACACAATATTTTAATATGTTTTGCCAGGAATTTACTTGGAAGCTTGAGTGGACTAGAAATATCCTTCTTACATGTATTATTTCAGGTCTTATCATGGTATATAGCAGGCACATAATATTTCATTTTATCTTTACAGGAACTTAATGGGAAGATTGAGTGGACTAGAAATAGCCTTCTTACATGTTCTAGTTCAGGAAGTAAGTAATAATACCATCTATAGCTAGTTAAGATTGAGGAATCTCAAAATCAAATACATGTTCTCTCTTATTCTTATCACATACATGTGGGTTTCTTCTGCAAAGTATTAGTATTGTAACTGATTGATGCTGTTGTGTTTGGTCAGTGTTATGCCCCTTGAAGTAAATGCATTTATATATATAACTATTTAAATTGTAAACCTACCCCTACATATTTCAATAGACCAGTTTTTGGTACTACTGTAAATTCAGAAATTATTGCGAGGTTTTTATTATTGAGAATAATTCTATTGGGTGATAATCGCAATAATGAGAACTCGCATTCTGATATCTGATACAATAAGTGTATGCAGATTTTCCTGAAATCGCAATAATAAATCTCACATTTTTGTCCTTTCTTCAAAAATTGCAATAATAAATGCACGTAATAATTTCTGAATTTACAGTTATTAACATTTTGACTTTGCATTTATTAAGCTGCATTGGAGTGGTGTTTGGAAAGAGATTTAAGGAGTGTAATGTTGCTCAACACTAAAAACTGAGCTGAATTGTATTTTTTTTATTCTTTTATGTTTTTAATATTTTTTTTCCTATTAGAATATAGAGAAATGATCTTTTTCTAATTTTAGGGGCCAAACATACAGAATATGATACTTATAAATTTTGCGTTTTTTTTTTCTTTTTCAAGCTGCATTTGATTTATTTTATTAAAAAAAATCGTAAGATTGATAAGTGCTTTTCGTTAATCTGTCATCAAATTTTCATCAGGTTTTTAGTTTCTAAGCTATCAGGAGCTAGTTTTTGAATTTCCATCAAATAATGAAGTTTTATCTCAAAAGATTTTGTGTGTTTAGCTCACCTGGCCAAAAACCCAAGTGAGCTTTTCTCATCACTTGGCTTCTTTGTCCGTCATTTGTTCACTTTTACAAAAATTTTCTACTCTGAAACTGCTGGGCAAGATTTAACCAAACTTCACCACCGTCATTTTTGGGGTATCTAGTTTAAAAAGTGTGTCTAATGTCAACCAAGATTAATGACATGGCTAAAAATATAACATAGGGGTAAAATGCAGGTTTGGTCTATTATCTTGAAAACCACTTTAAAAAGAGAAAATCTGACAGTGGCAGAAATGTTGAGTTTTACCTGCTGTCCATTTACGCAAAAACTGTCAGACGACTTCTTATAGGAGTTAAAGTTTTAAATGTCAAATTTTATCTATTTTTTCAATTTTGTTTTTTTTTTATGAAAACTATAATAGATACAGAGAAATTTTTATTTGGAAAAATGATCGGCAATGACAAGATTTTCAAATAAGTCAACATGGCTGGAATCATTAGATAACTCCTTATTGCAGTTATTGATCTTTAATGATGATTTTTTACCAATTTTTGGCTTTTTTGCCCATTAACTTTAAAACTATAGATATAAAGAAACTTCAAAAAGCCATAATGATCAACATGTCAAGATCTACAAATAAATCAACATAACCCAAATCATCAGTTGACTCCTTATTGAAGTTATTGCCCTTTAAGGATGTTCGCTACTCTGTTTCGAAATAACAAGCTTTTTAAAAGACTGTTATAAATTGGTAGTATATAAATAAAGGAACTACAAAAGCAGAAAAAAATGAAGGGTCCGTGTGCTTGTTTTCGAGATATAAGCCATTGAAAATTTGGCGGGAAATGATTCTCTCTAGATTTTTCATACATTTAACACTGGCACCTTTTTTCTTTCAAAAACTATGAAAAAATTACAAGGATTTTATAAGATTTTCAAAGGTGGCATTTTAAACTATATGTAATCAAATTATGAAAAGAAAAGTAGGCGTTAGTGGGCCAATTTTTTTAATGGCACTACATGGATAAAACCAGAGGATTCCAAATATCTGATAAAAAGTCAAAAACCAGAGTAGCGATCATCCTTAATGACGATTTTTCCCAATTTTTAGCATTTTTGCCTTTTAATTTGAAAACTATAATAGATAAATAGAAACTTTATATAGCAAAAATGATCAGCAAGACAAGATCTACAAATATGTCAACATGACTGAAATTGCCCTTTCATGATGATATTTATCAAAATTTGGCTCTTGTTGAAGATGCCGGTGAGCGACACAGGCTCTTTAGAGCCTCTAATTTTCGGTTATTAAACTGCAATTGAAGGGGTGTTTATAAAGAAAACATTTATGAAAATCATGCCTTTTCCAAGCATTTCAAAACAAAGATATTTCCTAAACTCATGTTATTCATTACAAACATATTTTTAATATCTGTAATCATCTAGTTAACACCCACTACATACTTTATATCTATTTCAGTCACCTGATGTGTTTTACAAGACCATTGCAGATCAATTGAGTGTAAAAGACATTTTAACAATGGCCAAGCTCAGATTTGCATTGGAGGCACTGGATGTTGATATATAGAATAAAACACATAAATGACTTGGAATACTGATAAAAGTCTAAGCCATTTCAAAGTTTGATGTAGACGTGAGATAGATAAAACAAATCTGGAGTACGGTAGCTGACTGTGAAAAAATTACTGTGGATTTATTTAATTTCCTGGGTACCAATTTTCATGGATTAAGGAAATATTGTATTTTCGTCAATATTTGATTTTTGTCTCGCCTTGACAGAGTCAAAAAGCGAGACATGGGTATGCTGTTTCCGGCGTTGGCGGCAGCGTCAACAATGTATTAGTTTGTGATTAGGTCTAATTTAAGGTGAACCACTAGTGGTTGGTCAATGATACTTGGTACACAGTTGTATTAGCACTGGCACATCTCATTTCCCGAAAGATTATTTGGCCTTGCCCCTCAGTCATGGTCTATTGACTTTGAAACTTTTGCTTAGTTTATATGTATTAGTTTGTGATTATGTCAGTTTATGGGGAACCACTAGTGGTAAGTCAATGATATTTGGTATGCAGTTGTATAAGCATTGGCATATCTCATTTCATCCGTCCCCCTCAGTCATGGTCTATTGACTTTAAAACTTTTGCTTAGTTTACATGTATTAGTTTGTGATTAGGTCAGTTGAAGGGGAACCACTAGTGGTAGGTCAATGATATTTGGTATGCAGTTGTATAAGCATTGGCATATCTCATTTCCATGGGGTATATTTGGTCCCGTGTCCGCAGTCATGGTTTATTGACTTTGAAACTTTTGCTTTGTTTACATGTATTAGTTTGTGATTAGGTCAGTTCAAGGGGAACCATTAGTGGTATGCAATTGTATAAGCATTAGCACATCTCATTTCCATGGAGAATATTTGGTCCTGCCACCTCAGTCATTGTCTATTTACTGAAACTTTTGCTTAGTTTACATGTATTAGTTTGTGATTAGATCAGTTTAAGATGAACCGCTAATGTTAAGTCAATGATATTTGGTATGCAAATTTATTGGCATTTGCAAGTCTCGTTTCCATGGAGATCATAAAGCCCCACCCCCTCATCATGTTTCATTGACTTTGAAACTTTTACATAGTTTACAAGTTAATGTTTGTGTTTAGGTTTGTTGAAAGGGAACGACTTATGATAAGCCTATGGTATTTAGTATGCAGTTGTATTAGCATTGGCACATCTCATTTCCATGGAGATTGTTTTGCCATGTACCTTCAGTCATGGTTCATTGACTTTGAATATTTGCATAACTTACATGTTAAAGTATTGCTATTTTAATTTCAACAATTGCATTATCAAAAGTACAAAAAGGCGAGACATATCTCTGTGTTAACAGTTTATGTGGTTTTACCAAAGTCTGTATAAAAGCCTTTAGAAAATATGTACTTCTTTGAACATTTAAATTTGTGGTTCACCTGTACCAACGAAATCAACAAAAAAGGGTATACCGTGAATAATAATAAATCCACAGTACATGAGAATATTGTGTAATGGTGAAGGTTCATATCTGTTGTTAGTGTCTGTATCAATTCTCATCCATGTCATTTATTTTTATTAGGACTTTTTTGGTTTGTCTATAGTCTTAATTCTTGCAAAGAGGGGATTATGATAATTAAATAGACTATCCTGTTGTATGTTGGTACAGAGACATGTGATACGTCAAGACAGACAATTGTTTTTGTAGGAAATGTTTAAGACTTTAATGTAGTAGTTTTATATCTATTTAATATTAATGTACCGGTAGGAATTTCATATCTTGAATTTTTAGAGAGACTACTTTTTAACCAATTTCATTCTTAAATGTCTTCAGATCACAATTATTTAAAACTTTTTTTGTTTCTTTCCTGCTTATGTTTACCTACATATACACCAAAATTAAAGAGCTAACTTTAAAACATGTGATGATCAAATTAATAAAAGGTTTTTTGGCTTTTGACTTTTGTAATTGATTTTTTTCTATGAATTGTCTCCCTTATCTAACATGTAAAAATATCAATATCTATAAATCTTTTTTACTTTAATATGAATATTTGCTCCTGGATATGAAATAAACAACAATCAATCAATGTATAAATTTTAACATGGGAGATAATAGTGATTTATATGTTTATTCCTGCATCTCGAAAGTCGAAATCAGGTCTACTAATGACTTGACTCCGTCCAATCTTCCGTCTCCATCCATCTAAAAGACTTTGTGAAGAAAACTTTCGTCAAAGTTTTCTTGACTTCTATGAAAGAGAATGATTAAATATTTTGTCTGCCACTTGATACTGATGAGTTGAGGCGAGTAAGTAATTTTTACATCTGTCATGCAGCCACTGCCTGTTTGGCATAGTTGGAAATTTTACAACACTCATTGTACAAGGAAAAGATTTGTCAAACTTTTGTTGGCTTGTTTTTGAAAGAATTTTTTATTATTTCTGCACCTTTATAATGTTGAGTTGAAACAAGAAAGCAATTTTTACATCTACTGTGCAGCCACTTCCTGTTTGCCAATAGTTTGAAATTGGACAAGCAAAAGTTTCGTCAAAGTTCCTTGGCTTCAATGAAAGGGAATGATCAGTTAAGCTTCAGTATACATGTTACTTCAATCAATTACATATAGAAATAAACGCAGATCCAGTTCCTGTACTGGTCTTGTTTTCTTTGTTTCAAATTTCCACTTCAATAATTTTGTGGTAGGGGTGGGTAGCTGAGACATTCAATACCCCAACCTTTTCATATACTTTTCATATATTTTAGATATTTAAAAAAAAGATGCACCCTGTGAGTACTAAATTATACGATGTGTTTTTCTAGGTTATACTATTGCCAATTGAGTTTACCTAGCAATGACTAGTGGAGCTAGGTAGAGAGATATTGACCAAGTTTTATGTAAGTCAGCTGAAAATATAATGCTGTTAATTCCATTCAATCAAAACATTCCAATTTGGTCATTATTTAGCTTTAAATTCTCGTAAATAGAAGGTTCTTTGGCATGTTAACAATGTGACATTATAGGTACGCTTCCACTATCTAAAATAAACAACAGATATTTTGAAACGTTACTTATGCATCAGAATGAAATAAATTTTCACAAAAATAAGATTTTCAGGTGAAAAATTTAATTATTCTGTTTATTATTTTATAAAATCAAAAAGCAAAAAAAAAAATTTTAGTGTTCAAAATTAAGGCTTTTCTAAGTTGGAGACATTGGTAAATTCGGATTGTACCCCCTCAGAATGTCATCATCCAATAAAAATTGTCCAAACAAACAAATTGCATAAGAATGAAAGATTTCTTCTCTTATTGATATAGACCTCTACATAAATGTATTTTATGTCTAGATAACAAATTTGGAAAATGTAATGTTTACATGTCCATAGATACAAAAAAATAATCATGTCGTTTTTTCATGACCTAATTAAGATTTACATCTAGCTGATCTACAGTTGCATCATGTGTAAAGATATATCCATATTTGTATATTGGTCTTGTGATTTTTATTTATGCCTATCATGTAATGTCTTTATTTATATTTTATTGACAATAAATTATTAGATATCAAATATATGAAAATGTTTTTATTTATAACCTTAATTTTAAACAACGTTATACAATTTATATACTCAAAAAAGTGTTTTATTTTTTATTAATAAAACTTATATTTTTATTGTTTGTATTTTATTTATCTTCCTTGAATGAAGTTTACTTCACATAATATAAAAATAAGAAGATGTGGTATGATTGTCAATGAGACAACACTCTAGCAGACACCAAATAACATAAAAGTTAACAACAATAGGCATAAGCATTCATATTTTATGTTACTGGAGAGAAAGGACAAAGATAAGGGTTATCAGAAATAAAATATCGTGCTTATTGCAGTCAAACAGTACACATTTTCAATAAACCAGGAATTGAATTATAGTCCAAATAATATCACATATTGTAGCCTTAAAAAATATTTAATATCTTTTGTGGGAAAATGATACAAAATTTCCTTAATGATAAAAACATTTTATCAAAATTTCTGAACAATACATTAATTAGTAATGAAAGTGTAGGACATATAGCCATTAATTTACTTATAATCAAAGGAACTATTCCGGGCAGAATTAGTTTCATATCATTGAACAAATATATTATTTTGGGAAGATGATCCTTTATGCATATTTATTAACAACTGAACAACTTGAAAAAAGTTCAGATAAGTATTCAGGTGCAAGATTATTCATACACTTATATACCATCACCGTCATAGAATATTTGATTCTATTATAAATGGTAAGCCATGCTAACTGTTTAAACATAACTGATGAAGCATTCAAAATGATCATTACCTTTTGAAATCTTCCTGATAAATAAGATTTCAACCAATCAATAACATGATTAGCATGATACCAGAGGGACATTCAAACTCATAAGTCGAAAATAAACTTGACAACGCCATGGCTTAAAAAAGAAAAAGACAAACAGACAAACAATAATACAGCACAACATAGAAAACTAAAGACTAAGCAACACGAACCCCACCAAAAACGGGGGGTGATCTCAGGTGCTCCGGAAAGGTAAGCAGATCCTGCTTCCTATGTGGCACCGTCGTGTTGCTCATGTTTGTAGAAACCCGGTAATACGTCTAATTCGGTAGGTCACATTCGGGAAAGGGGGCGGGATTTTGGTTACGACATTAGGAAAAAATCCGCTGTTATCTGTGAAACTGATCTTCCCTAAAGGTCAACCAACTCGTGATGGCGTCCGTAAAACTTACGAAGGGATGATTTCAACTTCACCACTAGGAACTCTTGGTTTAATAGCTTCCTTGTGTGCAGTAACTCTCTATCAAGGAAATCATGAAAGGAAATAAAAGCCCTGGAATATTGTACCAACTGGGAGATATGAACTCCGTATGCAGAAGCATGACCTCATTTTCATGGTTCATTGATCAATATTGATTTTTTGTGTTTATGTAATTTTCAAATACTATCAGCAGTAGGTCAGCTAAATGTGGCGAATAGAATGATTGTTAAAGGTACATGTCAGTCTCGTAGGTTTCATCTGACCTTGACCTTATTTTCATGGGTCATTGGTCAGTGTTAAGTTTTTTGTGTTTTGGTCTGATTTTTTAAGTATCATAAGCAATAGGTCAACTATATTTGGTGTATGTTATAATTGTAAGGTGAACATGTCTGTCTGGCAGGTATAATCTATGCTTGACCTAATTTTCATGGTCCATTAATCAATGTTGAGTGTTTGTGTTTTTGTCTGTTTTTCGATTACCATAAGCAATAGGTCAACTATATTTGGTGTATGTAAAAATTGTAAGGTGAACATGTCTGTCTGACAGGACTTATCTGATCTTTACCTCATTGTCATTGATCTTTAAAAATGTTAATTTTATGTGATTTTTGTATTGAAACCTTTTTCAATCATAAGTGCTGGCTACTGGGCTAGTGCTAGCGAAACCTCCATCAGCAGTGTCATAAACCCATTGGTTGTAGAAATAAAACTTATCTAAGATACCACATAAACCCATTGGTTGTAAAAATAAAACTCATCTAAGATACCACATAAACCCAATGGTTGTAAAAATAAAACTCATCTTAGAAATCACATAAACCCAATGGTTGTAAAAATAAAACTCATCTAAGAAACCACATCAATGGTTGTAAAAAACAATCAGGGTAATATGGGAGTCTTTTCTCATCTTGTTCTGCAAATGAATGCAATTGATTTGTGCCGATTTTTACTGAAATGCAATTCGAATACGAAACTTTTCATCTAAAATTAACATGATTTTATCTTAAGCTGTAAATTTCTTTTACAAAAATAGAGAAAACTTTAGATGATCCATTTCTACTTGTTTTATAACTTATATATTTAGTTTCATTACAAATTATTTACAATAATTTTATCTTTTATTTTAGTCAGCAGGAACGCAAGTTGATTTAATTCTCTTTCATTTCCTGATAGCATTTTTGTAAGAGCTATCTGCTCATATTGTACTTGAACAATCTAACATTAAGTTCACTTTTTAGGTCTTTTGTGGACGAAACGTGCGCCTGGCTTACAACATTATAGGCCTTGTACCTTTAATGAGTTTGTTTTTTTAACCAATCGCATAAATACATCTAAAACCTTACATGTTAATATTATGATCAAAAAGTCTACAACTATGTTTTTTTTTATATTTGAATTATTATGTTTGATAGAGTAGAATAGCAAAACAAAGGATATGGGGTATGATATTAATCTATGACGCAAACTTAGTACATGCACAGCATAAAACACACAAAAAGCAAAGGAACCGCGCTTTTTTAGCAGTTCTTCATCTCTAAGTCACAGTGAGACCTTCAACACAGAGCAAAAATCCTCTCACCTTACTGCAAGTTTAATACGGTCCCTATCACCGGCTTGGGCGGAATTCTTTGCAAAAAAATAATTTCGATAGACTTTGAATGGAAAGAAAAGATAAAAATAATAATCTATTTTGAAAAGAATCCATACTAATATATAAGAAATAACACTGTTAGATATTCATAAAAATTTTCATCGTGATATACCCTTTTGCGTTGATGCTGCTTAAGGCATATACTTACCAGCTAACAATAAACAGATAGGTTACACGGATTCCTATATTTCATCTCACCAATTTGTCGTAAAACTCAAAGGCAAAAACTAGATATTATGGTTATTTGAGTTGTATCATATTTTGATAAAATAATCACTTATTTGTATTTAATGCTACAAAAATAATGCTATTTACGTCAAGATCAGATATTTAGAGAATGCATGTATTTTTGACACGTTCACAGATGCAAAAAAAGTTATTTCATGTTTGCAGGTCATTAAATTACTTGACACTTATTTTACCATTTGGCCTTTAGTTGACAGTTACGTCATTAACAAAAATATTTGATTTAAATGTATATCTATACCAATCATATGATACCTTTATCAACAATTTTTATCAAAAGTTTGATATCAAATACGTAATAATCTTTTTATATATAACCTTCATTATAAACAATGTTATACGATTTTTATACTATACCGCCATTGTTTTTTTCTCCCATTAGTCTTTGTTAAATTGGCATTGTTAAAAAAAAATGTGCAAAATTTATGTTTGTTTCAAATAAATAAATACTTGGCACGAGTAAAGTTTGATCCTGTCCAGTACTACAGTGAAAATTTCACATAACATTTCATTGCATGTAAGTTAAGAACCATAACTGAGTGAAGTAAACCAATCAAATTTTCTCGCCTTTGTTTCCTTTTTACAAACCTCAGTAACCATGTCACCTCAAGTTTCCACAATATGTAATAGAAACACAAAATAAAAAAGAATTGTGCTTTGAAACACCCAAGATGTATGTTGATGACGCAGAAATTTTTTTCTACAATGAAATGCAGGGTTAACTTTCTATATCTGTCAAATTCAAGGATATACTTTTTTCGACCCTTTTTCGTATGATACCTGATGTGACGTACTATGATTTGGTGGTATTACGCCTTAATAATTTGAAATTTATATTTATACACTTTTTCCCAGTTATTAATAAAAAAAAAAAAAAAAACTTTTTAATTATTAGAATTGAAATAAATTTATTGCAGTCAAACAACCTAAATATTAATCATTCTACTAGTTTATATATACCGTGGTATATTTCAAATAACAGTTAATGTAACAATACCCAAATTGCACCGAGTACCCAATCTCCACCTATTTTACATAAAAAGCGATGGGTATCTTATAGGAATTTTTAAGAGACTAAACAATTCGTAGTTTTATCATTTAAATATGAAGAAATAAAACAAAATATCAGTTATTCGATTTTAAAAATATGTATTTAAGCGTGGGTACAATTTAAATACTCCTCATCGCAGAATTTTTGATCGTTTGGAGGTCAGTTCTAACCCATTTTTCTGTGATTCAGTATGGATTCAAAAATAAATATGCAAAACTATAAATTGAGTAAGGGTGCATCTACAAAATGAATACAAATGGAAATTTTTGAATTTTTCTCAAATAAATGAAAGTGAAAAAAACTGTCAAAATAGGTGCGATTTGGGTACCCTCAAGTTACTGCTATTATTTTTTTATTATCATTTGAAAATGTTACGAAATATTACAATAAAACGTAGGATGCATATTTTCCGGGTATATAGGTATGTTTCGGTATCGCCATGCATCTTTTTTCCAGCTTCATACTTCTTTGTACCTAAGAGAATATCAATAATACTTGGTTTTATTTTAGGCTATCCGAAGAAGATACAATGTTTATCAAGTTGTAATGTCTGTCTGAAAAATTAAATATTACTAACTTTTTAATATCCCTTATGCCTTACTTAAAAGAATACATAGTGGTGTACTGCTCATTTCTTATGCAAAGCTGAAATGAGTTAAGATGTCTTCTACCATGATGTGCCTCTGGTAAGGTTTGGAAGAAGGTTTGTTTGGTCAAGATTCATTTATTGATCCCCTGTACAAATATACGAAATAAAATTCGTGTATGGATGATAAATTTTGAGTGCATTGGAGAACTTGCATAATTTTAAACCCTATTAGAGTTATTGGTCCACACTCATGGTTAGTCGCATGTAAAATACGAATTTTAAGTTGTGAGGTCAAGATCAAAACAATTTAAATTTACATACTCTTTGTATTCCTAAGTAGTTTGTTCTTCCCTCGCCCGGATTCGAACTAATGCTATATTGGGATATCGAAACAACACCACCTGCACTGTGTTCAGCGCTCTAGACCACTCGGCCACCTAGACTGAACAAAAAAAAATTCACTTTCGGTGGCCTAGTGTTACCTTTCCTCGTCAGTAGAATCTAGAGTTGTAACACAGTACATGATATATTAGGCATGAAGATGGAGTTGATTGCAGGTTAGCTAAATATCTATCGTAAATGATCGTAAGATACAGTCATAGAAATAATTATTTTGATAAGTACGTCTAAACAAGTTACAACTCTACGACAGATCCATACCTTGGATCACCAGTGAAGGGGATACATGGTTGAAAACACATATTATATTCATAATTACTCTAAATATCAGCACAACAATGTTAAATCTGCAAATCTATATGGCCTCATATATGGTTGATATAAAAATTGTAAAGGCCTAATTTCACTGATGTCACTGATGGGTCTTTTGTAGACGAAACGCGCGTCTGGCGTACAAAACCTTAATTCTGGTATCTATGATAGGTTTATTTCCAGACAGTTAAAATAAACAATTATATATGTCAGCACATCATGCTGTTAAAGCGAGAATGAATGTGTTGCGAATGGTTAATAGTAGCTATTAGCTATTCAAGTATGGTTTATGTATATTCTTGTTTAATCGGTTTGTTGGTTGGTTCTATAGTTTCCAAAATTACAATCATTTGATTTCCCAACACTTGTTTTTAGAATTCTTGATTACGTTTATCTTCAATATAGAAAAGAAATCGTAAGGAAATAATTTAGACCAAACTTTTGTTTGTTAAAAAATCTTATATCCAAATCAACTTTTCATATATTTCTTATCTGAAACTACTAGATATAACGGAAGAAAGATTTGTTCCATTACGAGAAACAATTTACTCTTTCTCTCCATTTTTGATACAGCTTTAGTGTCATGATTTTTTTTATCCCAATATATCTGTTGTTTCTTTTAATTTCTGGCTCATACATCAATTTTAATGTGTGAAAAGTTTCAGTCTATTTCATCGAATTATAAATATGCAGTGGACAATTTATTTACGTAAGCAAAAAAACGTTATCAATATATCATTGTTATATAAGGCATATATCAGTCATTCTTCAAATATTGTATCCTAAGCTAGCGGGCTTGTTTTCATTTACACAGACAAGGTATGAGTTGTAGAATCGCGAGAATTGTATTTTAAAAAACTCATTTATTTTTTTTTTATGTTTTGTTTGAAGTATTTTAGATCGATGTATCATTATTTGGTTGACATTTTATCACAGTTACTTTAATCTGAGACTACTGAAACAATCTCAATTTCAGGTATCTGTAAAATAATATTTTTTTTTATCTTATATTATTTGTCTCAGGAAGGATGATTATTCTAATGTTTTTTATGAAAACCATTCGTCATAATCCATGAATCCTAGCGCAGCGATTTTGTATCTGTTTTTACTCTTTTATGATATCATTTCTCAAAATAATTTTTGAGGAAAATGAAAATAAACGTTGCCCATGTAGGAACGGACTAATATAATCCATTTGTAGATTGAATTCTTGCTACCTGACTTTAAACAATACTTATATATACCCTTAGAGGGTATGAATGTGGGGGTCTTCATTTCTGTTAAGATACATAAGGACCTTTCCCTTTATTCTTTATTTTGTTTGCCCATTATTATCTATTGTTTATTATGTATTATGTTTGTTCATTTTTCTCTATTCTTTATTTTATTGTACATTATTTCTATTCTGTAAACCCAATTCAGACCCTTATATAGTATAGGAGATAAAATCAATAAAAGTTCAAGAAGAAATTCTGCAAATGAATTATTTGATATCAAACTGGAAAAGGATTTTTTCCATTGATCCAGGACTGCAAGTTCCAATCAAAACATTGCCGCCACCGTTTCTAAAATTAAAATACTTATGGGATAAACTTATACTAACTATCAAAAATCTCATCAAAGATATCAGGCTTATAATTTTGTACGACAGATTTGTTTTGTCTTCATCCGATTCATCAGTTGTAATGCAAAGTTTGTAGGATTATTCAAAACCCTCAATAAAAACGTCTATAATCACGTGAAACACACTAAACTGCCTGTTGTCATTAATCCACTCTCGAATGATGGCAATAAACCAAAATGGGATTTATGATAGATATCTTTCTGCAGAGGAAAATGAGAAAATGTCTTTGAAAAAAAGTAAATGACGTACTTTTCTTGATACAATGTACCCAAATGCGTTTTACAAACCCAGTGTAAACAAACAGTGCTTTTAATACTTTTTAATTTTTCAAAATGATAATAAGGCTTAAGCACAGATTAAAAGTTCATTACAAGACGAACCCGAGCACTGGGTTGAGAAAATGTTTGTAAGTGGAAATAACATTTCATAAATTGCGTGCGCCCGAATTGTTTTCTGGATATATAGACATTTTTCGTTCATTGTAGGAAAATATAAAATTCGTTTGTATGAGCTTTAGAAACAGAGCGAATACAAATACATTTGATATTTTCCTACTATGTACGAATATTGTTTTTATCCTACAATTGAATATTTACTCTTAAAGGTATATTTTTTTTTACTTCCAAACTGTTGAATTTGTTTTTCTCCTGTTCCGTAGCACGTACAAATACAATTTATATTTTCCTACTTTGTACGAATATTGTTTTTATGTTGCAATTGAATATTTACGCTTAAAGGTATATGTTTTTTACTTCCCAACCGTTGAATTTGTTTTTAACGAAATCAACATGATTCAAACGTAGACTGTAATGAGGACCCGAAATTGATTAGTGGCGAACAATTATTTGAATATAACCGGTCGCTAACAACAGAAGCGGAATACCAAGTGAAGTGTAGTGACTTTGTGTTATCTGTCAATCTTTATTTGTAAAATTTAAGAGATGGATTGTCGGATAAATCTTCATCAGGAACGATCGAACTTAAATATTTTGAAATCAGGGTTGTAGAAACTAGTAAATGTCGAGACATTTGTGAAATGAATAACACAGATATTAAGTTATATCAACACATAAAAAGACTATAATGAGCTGCGAATTCGTGGAATAACAAACGATACATATAATACTAACTAAAAGTCTCAGTATGAAAGAAGACAAAACCACATGTACGAGTAAAATAATACGAAAAACAGTATACACGAATATTAAACGGTTACTTTTATTTTCCCAAAGTACTAAATCTGAAAATATAGCATAATCTTCTTATTCTTTGTATTATCGAACGCTTTAACACCGTATAGATATACAGCAATTTCGTAAAATGTTCGGGAATACTACTCTACGATAATTAAGTCTTTAAAGACACTTGCATATTTTCACTTAGTTTGTGTTCTTGATTAATTTCACATTTAATCATAATGTGTAAGCATTCTTTTTTAGAATTGTTGGTTAGATAAACTAGTATGTTGTTATTTTAATTTATCATTAAATTGACACGACTAAGTTTTTATATTATCAAACGTTTAATCAGTTTAACATGGTATTTGACCTTGTTTTCGTTTTCACATTGTTTTGATATTACATTATAGGATTTAGTCTTTGACTAGTATTGAGCACCGTATTGTAACATGTTGATGCGAAAGTATTCATTTTATCGTCCCTGCCGTCTTGTTTAAGATATTGTTTCACATACATTGATACCACATCCAAAAAATTTTATTCAAGGTGTTATGCGTAATGGCAACTTTTGGATACCGCATAACATTTTGTGTATATTATGTGTTTATATAAACAATATTTTATGAGACCAATCAACCAACATGGCCTACATGCATTAAAAAAGAACATAGGGGTTATATGCAAGTTTTATCTATTATCTTGAAAACCGCTGAAGATAGAAAAAATCTACTATCTATTTACATCAAAACTTTCAGACGACTTTTTATAGGAGCTATTGCCCTTAAATGACAAATTTTACCTACCTTTTTTCATTGTTGCCTATTACCTTGAAAACTGTAATAGACATAACTTAAAAGAAATAATCGGCAAGACAAGATCTACAAAAAATCTACATAGCAAAAATCGGAAGTCTACTCCTTCTTGGAGTTTTTCCCCTTTAATGACGATGTTTGTATTCATTTTGTTAATTCTAACACAAGACCAGTGATTTCTCTATTATTTCCGCTTCATCAGTTCACATACTTTAGATTTAAAGCTTTACGTATTGCATATACACCTATCTATTGTTGAAGACTGTTTGTTGTCACATTGACATTCAAGTGTAGAATCCATATTTTCTTTTATTCATTTTTGAAAAAAAACACAGACATGACTTTAATTTCTCCCTTTCCATTAGATGGATAAAAATAATATTGGGTCATGTCTAAAAAATACTCTATGGTAACAATAAAAAAATGGAAATAAAAGTTAGAATTTAACTAAAATAATTTTAGGTTGTTAATTGAGGTGAAAAAAAATTCATGATGGCCCTAGACGTAGTATATTTTTGTTATATGAAAATCGTTTTGTTTGCCAACAAAAAAATAAAATAAAAAAAATAATTAGATAAACGAATTTTAACAGTTTCATTTTATATCCTTGGCTTTCAGTTTTCTGGTTTGAGAGAATCTGATCAACGTAATATATGAAATGCTATTCTATTTCATAGCACTGGTTTTATACGCTGCTGGTATACTGCTATTCTCCGAGAGTATAGGCTCAGTAGTCGGTAAAGACATGATGTTTAACATAGCTTTCTTATATTTTTTTTAATTACAGATAAAGAAACAAATTACAAATAAACTAATGTTGCAATTCCCTTAGGCAAATATTACCTTAGATGTATGTATTTGACTATTCATTTTACGTCTCTTTTTGTTATATAGGTGTTAAGAATAAATATATATTTCCTAGGATTTTTTGTCTTTAGTTTTGAGCCTTCCTGATGAAGTTAAATGAAAAAGAAAAATGCATAAATAAAGACAACAGTAGTATACCGCTGTTCCAAAGTCATAAATCGATTGAGAGAAAATAAATCCGGGTTACAAACTAAAACCGAGGGAAACACATCAACTGTAAGAGGAAAACAAAGGAACAACAGAAACACTGAAGTGCAACAAAAACAAACGCCAACATACATAGAAACGAACTATTTCGGATAAGAGGGATAATATCATAAACATTATTTTCATATTCATTATCATATTTTTTTAATAAGTTAATCTAAAAACAGATAAGTCAAAATCGCGAAGAAAAATTTCGAATTGGAAGTTGAAGAACCCTGAAAACCAATAGCAAATAATTCAATGTGACAACGTATATGTCAAGATGCGCTTATCATTTCAGGTAGACGAAAATGGTAGCCTTTTTCTGTCATTTTTTGGGCCATATCGGAAGTTAGAATATGTGATATGGCTCGTTGCGAAGTGGGACATTTTCACACATGTGGCTAAATTTTTGGGGTAAGAAGTGAAATGAAATATTTCACAAAATGAAAAACCCCGAAAGGCCCTATGTGATGCCGCTTCAGCAAGTAAACAGTCCTGATATTCACGCAGTTAAATTCGCCGGAAATTCAGTTATTCACAAACATTTAATAACTCCAAAGTTTTTACGTCTTTATTGTAGTCTTCTGCACGTCAAAAAACAATGAAAAAGCACAAATGGTTAAGCTCAATCAATTACAAAAAATAGAATCATGTCCAATATCATTGCATACAGGATTTTCATTTCTATTCATAGTTGAGTTGAGTTGACCCATATAATGCAGAAAAGTAATTCCCATATGGCATTTTGAAATGCAATGTTTTTATACAAATGGTTACATTGCACATAATTATGTTAATGGAAAAAAAAAACAAAAATAACAAAAAAAACAACAACAAAAAAAACAAACCTGCAGCACCTTTTCATACAATAAAACTTAACAACTTATTTTCCATTTCAGATTCTCAAAGATTGAAAGAAGTTTTCGTAATCGTAATCTAAAAACATTAAGCAGTCATTTGTCTGAAATAGCGTTAATAATAACATGATTCAAGATAATAGTTGATAACAACATAATACGGTATATAGAAGGCTTACTTAAATGCACGTACTAATAAACGAGAAACTAGACTTACTTAAATGGGAGATTATAAATCTGTTCTAGTGAAGAACAAAACAACAATCTATCAAGTGGAATTATTTGTCTATTCAAAATATGACCCAATATGTTGGTTGTCTTCTTTATCTAAAACTTTGTCACCAGGAGAATTCCACTTGTATCGATCTGAAACTGGATTCAAATTTGAGATAAAAAAAAGTACTATACCGAGAAAAGAAAACTGGTATGTGTTAGGAAATGGGTAAAGGACACTCACATTACCATACATGATGACGAAAATGTAACAGAAAGTGATTTAGATGACCATGTATTGGAAAAGTCAATCTAAATTAGGAGGATCAACTTTAAAAAAGAAGCATCACTTAAAGAGGGAAAGAATCTTTAAAAGATTCTTAAGCTTAACTTTAACGAAATTCGACAATTAGACAAAAAAGAACAAGATGAGAAAATAAAAAAGGCTTTCCAAAGGGAAATCAGACGTTGGCATTCTGACATCGCAGGTGAACTTGGGGATAATGAAATATGATATCCTGAGAGATCGCGCTAAAAGAGCTTCTTATAACAACAATGCTGATCACAGCAAAGGATGGCTTTCAATTGATAGGTGGCGGTCAATTTTCTGGCCGGAATGTGACACACTAGTACAAAAACATAATTACAGAAAGCGATTGCTCATGATGGCAATGTCACTTGGTATAGGTGGATTGCTGCTATCTACATCTGGGATTGGATTACCCGCTTTAGCGGCTTTAAGTAGGACTATTGGCGCAGGTTGTTTAGGAGGGGGCGTTCAAATTTTTTTAAGAACTACAAGTGTAAAGAGCATCGAACAAGGATGTGACGCTAAGGACTATCTTAAAACCTTTGCTTTTGGATTTGCTGCTGGAGTAGTAACAGGAGGATCTGCTGTCGGAATAACTGTGGGTATATCTAGTATAGTTAGCACTGCTTCGGAAGCTGCCATTACACCATTAATACAGTATGCGGGCATTACTTGTTCAAATGCCGTAGCAAGTGCTGCAGTTGCTGTTGCTGGTGACGCCGAAAAGAAATTTGTTGATAATGCTGACATAACATTGAAGCAGGTTATTTGCCATGCAGGAATAGGGGCGGTTACTGGCAGTGTTACAGGTGCAGCTTTTTCAGCAATTTCTAGTTTCTTCCCTGTTATAAGACCTAGTAGTGGAGAAAGATTAATTCCACAAGTTAAAAATGCAACCGTTTTGACGGGAGAAAATGTTATCAAGAAGACGACTGGTAGAATTTCTACGGCTTCACTTTCATCAGTAGCAAATTTCGTTGAGGAAAGATTGGATGATGAGCAGGAAAATCGTCCAATAGGTAATCATCTGAAGGAGGCTGGTAAAAGGTTAATATCAAACGTCATCTTAGATACAGCTACAACTGCATGTACTGTCATTACGGAAGCTTCTATCCATAATCTAAAGAAAAACGGGGATACTACCGACGCATATAATTTATCTGAAAGCCAGAACAAAAAATTCAGACCTGGTGTTGACCAGCATAGCCACAAGTCACACAATGAGAGCGGCAGGGAAACTTATGTAAATATTCAAGAACCAAAAGGTGCAATTATTGATGAAGATAATTCATCTAAAAGCCAGAAGAAAAAAGACAGATCAGGGGTAGACCGAAAGACCCACAAATCATATTTTCAGGCGACTAAATGTAATCTAAAATTCGGAATTGGATGTAACCCAAACCCGCTAACAAAAGTCAAAGAAAATATCATTGTTAGCCATTATGTGACAGACCTTGAAGATTACGGAATAACTTGTTCTCGATTCAGATATATTGCCGACGGGTCCTGGATATCACAAATGATCGTCGAATTTAAATTCAACGGAATTTCACAGATAAAAACTGTTAAAGAAAGTGGGTCCGGTATGGAACTACCAATTGATGCAGAAGATGTCAAAGTACATTTAAAGGTGTTGCGATTTTTGCTTACGTGGTGTGACGTGAAAAAGTGGGATCGATTGAAAAAAGTATGGTATGGAGAACCGCATATATTTACATATAAAAGTCCTCCAGAACAAAGAACATTTACTCTTAGTGGGCCACTCTATTTTGAGGGTGTCATAAATGTTACAAACGAAAATCATGACGAAGTTTTTGACATATGATTTTCTTGACACGTTGACAATAGTTATATAATCAAAAATAGTAGCAATAAAATTGAGAATGGAAATGGGGAATGTGTCGTATTTAAAAGATATTACTAATTGCAAATGTGTGTCTTTTACTTAATGGAATATTTAAGGTATTTTATGTAACTTTCTTATTTTAGTATTTAAATACGTAAAAAATAAGATTTTTTGCGACTGTTCTGGCAATATATATGTATGAACGGACACCAGTACCACGATGAAATGTTTATGTGTTCTATGGAAATATGTATAACTGTTTGCAATATAATCGAAGTGCTAGCGCAAGCTCATGTTAAAGAACGATCAATTATGTCCCCCAAATCGCATGTCTTAAATTATTAGCCTGGTATCTTTCATGAGATTTAACAACTTAAATTGTAATTAAAATCCCTCGGTACGTTTTTCTTCTTCTATTTCATTTGTAGGGGCTGGCGGGAACTGTGAAGTTTTTGTTTAAATAAAATTTGATCAAAAATCTTATATGCACCCAGGTCCATAAATTTCACGAAATAGGAACTCTTGACATTACAACCTTTCATATTAAACGAAAACACAATATTTCCCTTTGTTGATATAAGTATAGTTAGATGTTCAATACTACCGTCGTCCTTATTTACCCATAATCAATAGAATAAAATGTTCTCAAAAGATTAATACGTCTATTTCGTTTGATTTAAGACTTTAAACGACAGAGCATACATACATTTTCAATATCGGTCCTTAAATCTGTCTGGAAAACTGTTTCTGAAAAAAATAATATTGTTTTGGTTTGCAAGATTTCAACTCGTCATTAAATAAAGATGAACTTCGATATTTGCAATGAAGCAAGAGTTACACGCAAACAAATATTGCATGCTGTGAAATGCAGAAATAAAACAGTTTGCAGGTGGTACCTTTACCATTTTTTTCGACTACCAGAGAATTATTTATACAACTCATTCGAACCTCCTCAATTGAATCTTACTACAGCCGAATATCGTTGTGTCAAATTCTTGGATAAGTCGAGTTATTTTGTTTACCAAGTTGAATTCCTGTTTGTTCAATGCAAAGCTAACTCTGGTGAGTATAACTCAGTTTATTTAAAATCTCGTTTGATTCGAAATCTCGGTTAAGTTGAGAGTGTATTTCGAAGCTCAATCGAAGACAAATGCACATTGATTAACCCTGGCCTTGCGGTCATAAATATTTCGAGCATGATTTTTGTACTCAGACTCGGAAATCAACCAATCAAAATCCTGTATTTGGTGTTTCGAGCAAAATTTTGTACTCCGAGTACCGAGTAAAGTTTTATGACAGAGAGCTCTGGTGTGTCGAAGTTCAGAGTACAAGAAAATTCGGAAGGAAGATAAAGCATTAATTTTCTTTTAATTTATAAATACTGAAATCAGTGATTGAAATCGTTTGTTTTTATTGTGTACATAAATACAACTCCTAAAATAGTTCTTTGAAAATAAGATTGTTTGTATCACTATCAGATGACTTACCGAATTAGACTATTTACCGGATTTGTAATAACATAAGCAACACGACGGGTGCCACATGTGGAGCAGGATCTGCTTACCCTTCTGGAGCACCTGAGATCACCCCCAGATTTTGGTGGGGTTCGTGTTGCTTAGTATTTGGTTTTCTATGTTGTGTCATCTGTACTATTATTTGTCTGTTTGTCTTTTTATTTTTGGCCATGGCGTTGTCAGTTTGTTTTCGATCTATGAGTTTGACTGTCCCTCTGGTATCTTTCGTCCCTCTTTTCAATTGTAGAGCTTATTGTTGTCGACACCTATAATGAAAGAGTTAATAGGCCAAAGCCGAAAAAATCTATTAAATATGTAAAGTAATTAAATTCATAAGTAAAATGATAAGAACTACATACATTGTCGATGCAGATTTGAATATGAATAACGTCTTCATTTGTAACATATCAGGTTGACAATATAAGCTACAAGCTCTCGACCTCGGATGAGTGGAATAGCTTTGTCGGATCACTTCGACTACGACTTAGTGTACATGCAAATTATTTCATAATAGCAATCTCGTAATTATTGTCCTAAGACATATACAATTTGTGTGAGTGTTGTTTTGTACTGTAGTGCAGGCTTAAATCGTTAATTATTTTCCCTCATTGGCTGTTCGGAAAGCATCTTTTCCGTCAATGTGCAGTTCGGAAAGCATCTTTTCCGTCAGTGTGCTGTTCGGAAAGCATCTTTTCCTTTATTTTCGTATTGGAATCAACAACGTTTTGACTTCCTGTCATAGCACTATAACTTTTGTATGTGAAAAGAGTGTTTTGAATATTATTTCACTGTCAATAATTTGCAATGGGTTGTCAGTTTATTTTCGACTTATGAGTTTGAATTTCCCTTTGGTATCTTTCGCCTCTCGTTTACGTCTTATACTGCTTTTACACAATTTGAAAGTTTACTTGATGGAAACCAGATTCTAATAAAATAGACTGGCGAATGTTTTTTCTTTATTTCTTTATTTATATATACAATATTTCTATAACTCAGGCAGGTGATTCACATTTTTATGGAGTGAATTATTGCCAAATCCTATTGCTCCGAGAAGTACTAGTCCGTTAATTTGGACATATCGCAGATATAGTGAGAATCCCAAGCATTTGTGCATGTCATATTGTTTGTTCCACTTTATAGATCGGGTGCTTCTGAGGCACTTTTTATTGGTTTTACCTTCATTATAATACTTAAAAACAAACAAACTGAAAGCCACGCATGTACAAATACTTGGATACCTGGATACTTGAGTTAATTCGACTTAAAAAAAATATCAACAAAACATACCTAATTCAAATTTGCACGAGGGAGTTGAAACCTTAGTTCCGAATAATTTCTAAATATATGAACAGATAATTCAATACTGGTATGTTATAAATCATTACCGGAGCACTGATTACTGAGCTAATGATACCCTCGGGAAAGAAAAGAGCATAACATCAACATCGGTATCAGCACAGTGTTAGAAAAAAATAATAATTGTCGTTTTGTGTTGATGAGATGTTGGTAAATTGATGTATTCCCATATCTCCTGTTTTCATATAGAATGCATAAGTCAATAATTTCAAAAGTCCACAATAAAAGACATTAATTCATCTTAAGTTGTACATCCAGTCCAAAGCTTTGTCGCGACATGACAACAATGACATTCTATAACACCATTCATTAACAGGGTGTTATGTTTTACCATGAATAGGAAAAGGTCATATTGTCTCGTATCATTGCACTATGAAGCATGTTTTCAATTATTTGATAAATGTTTGACATTTTCAATTGATTAACAGCCATGATTGATTTACTAATCTGTCAAAGAGCAGCCATCAACAACACAAATCCTGAAATTACAAAACACCATGCATGACGTTATGACAAAGGAAAACTGTAGCGGAGATAATAAAGCTTTCCCTATTTAATATCGATCGGAAATATAACAAAAGTACAAAAAAAACCTCATCATAGATATCAGTGTACACTTGTGTTCCCCAGACGAGCGTTTCATCTACAAAAGACTCACCATTTATCAGTTAACAACCATCGCTTCATCCTAAACACAATTTAAATCCTTTTTTCTTTTTAAGAGTACTGTCCTGGTTGTTTTTGTACAGTTTCCAGAGGATAAGGTATTTACTTCGGGGTCAATATTGGTTCAAAATAAATTCTTCATTTTCATAAAACTCATACAAAAGATAATAATACAATTATTTAGTTATCTTGTTTTCTAGTTAAACATAGTTTAATAAAAATAAATATACCAAATACAATTGCATTTAGTTTGTGCGTTTTTACGATACAGAATGGTGCACAACAAGAATGACAAATACTCCAAGAAATGCCGCATGTATATATTTCACATGTTTAATCTGCCTGTTCTACTAAACGTTAAGTGTTTCTAATGTCTCGGTTTTTTATATAGATTATACCGTTTTTTCCTGTTTGAATTGATTTTACACTAGTCATTTTTGGGCCCTTAATAGCTTGCTGTTCGGTGTGAGCTAAGGCCCCGTGTTGAAAGCCGTACTTTGACCTATTACTGTTTACTGTTCACACATTGTGACTTGGATGGAGAGTTGTCTCATTGGCACTCATACCACATCTTTTTATTTCTATTTACTGCAATTACGCAAATGTGGGCAAAGTTGAAAATTCGAAGGTCTTTTCATACAAACACGAGCTTACCTTCTGCTGGTTAATCAGAAATTAATGCGTGCGTTTTCAGCATATGTCACATGCTTACTCTTTAAGTGCAGCTGAAAGTAAACACGCTTTGATTTTTTGTGTAAACAATATTTGTCAATAAGACATTCTAAAGTTAAAATAAATTGATATTAGCAAAGGTTTTCCTTTAATTAGAACTATACACGGTTCCAAAGAGTATGCCACATCCGCCTTTACACAGTATTGATCTTATCTTTCCATGGTCATTAAAAAGCAGACCACATCATTCTTTTTTTATTAGATTACAAAAAATCATTATGCAAATAACTTGTTTTAAGAAATAAAAAATCATTTATAAACGTGTACATGACTAAACCTGATATAAATAGTACTATATCGTTTTCCCGAAGGTATTACTAAAAAAATTAGGGGAACATTGCAAAATGATTTGGAGAAAATAATTTAGTTATTTGCTTACATATACACCTGTGTATATTTTATTTGTTATAAGCTGTCTCTTTTTATTTGTTTCTGTTCTGTGTTTACTGCATTACAATTACTGCATTGATTTTTTACTTGTAACAGTAACTTTGGAACTAAAAACGTTCAAGTCATTGTAGCTATTGACCGTTTTAAGTAATATTTGTTTTCCAGTAAGAGTTGTAATACGTCCGCCCTAATTTTTATGTAAGTGTTTTCTTTTTCAAATAGGATACTAGAACATGTGATCAGAACAATGATATTCATCGGGATTACTACAACTTCCCTTTGATCTGAACTGTTTAAAATTGTCATTTATGTTGGACTGTTCGAGTGCGAGAGTTCGTGGATTCTAACACTGATAGGGACAAACCATAGATTAGGAAAAGAAAATGTTTGTATTTACTGCTTTTCCGGTAAGCATGATATATATAATTAAGCCTTTTAAATTTCTTGATTCGAGCGTCACTTATGAATCGTTTGTAGACAAAAATGAGTGTCTGGTGTGCATAATCATAAGCCTAGTATCTCTGAATCAGATGAGGTTGTAGTGACCAGATAACAAATGAGCATACTTTAATCACTGTTTGTTCAAATACTTTATGAAAAATTATTAAAAGGAAACGACATTTATGCAGTACAAGTCTATGCGAAACATAACATGGGGTTCTTGACCTTCTTTATTTGTTATAATGTTAAGATATAGGAAAATGTTGTTGATGTTTACATCACGTTTGATTTGCTGAGAGAAAATAAATTATGAACAGGATATACATTTGCATATAAAAGAAAACAGATGTATATAAAGGAAAACACTGGAATACTATTGTAATACAAAATGATGAAGATGGACTGGCATTTTGTTAGGTAAGAAAACATAATTTCATAAAAGAGGGGCGAAAGATAATAGAGGGACAGTCAACCTCATAGATCGAAAATAAAATGTAACTTTAAATCAAAGTACTATTACACGATTGCAGTTCGATATGATTGAAAAAAAATGATCTGATTTCATCAGCAGTTTAAAATTCTGTTGATTAGTTAAGGTAGATAGGGTGTCTTCCTCCATCTTGGATTTTGAAATACCATAAAACAATCAGTCTAGATCTTTAAGAAAATGTGCAAATTTTTAGAGTAGAAGGTAATTCATGTGTAAGAATTTTCATTTCAATATAGAAAATGACATGTTTTGTCATATTTATGGTTGTATTTTACAAAAAACAGAATACGTTTGTTTGATTCAATTTTTTCCAACTTTGCCACATAAGGGGAGGCAACTCAAATGTAAGGGTAGATAATTCAGATAAAGTTATTTTTACAATAGAATGTGTTAGGAATTTACCGATTTTATTATGTAACAAGAAAACGGGTCCGGTGACCCCATTTTTTCTTTTTCTTATCAGAAAGCATAACATTTGAGCTATATATATATATCTTCTCATATTTTATCTCAAAATTCTATGGTGTAGTTTTCGTTTTATGGCAGAAAATTGGGTTTTCCATGCATAATCTATACAAAATCTGTCAATTTTGCACAACTTATAGCGTGAAAATATGCCCCGTGACCCATTCTTTTTATTATTTTTTTTAAAAAAACCATGATATAAACTACATTTTGGCAAATTATTAAACAATTCTATGGATTGTAATTTAGACACCCCATCTACCTTAATCCCAAAACAAACATTTAAATTCTCGATATTTTGGTTAAATTTCCATACACTGGATAATCTTTTTTTGTTAGTTAAGTTGAGCTTAGGTTTATTTTTTTGGGTTCTTAACATCTTACTGCTATTAAAAGAAACGTGTTAGTTTGTCGTCTCTCTGGACTTTCCTTTTTTATTTAGCTATGTATTTTTTGTTGATAGAAATCATATATTTATTACAGATTAAGCGCGGTGATACTTATCGTCATATCATGTTTTCGACCAATAACAGCATCGGAGAGCAAGCGTTGTTTCCAGAATAATGCAGGATTGTCTAGTGGCTGCAGTATCCCGTTGTTTAAAAAGTTTCCGTACAAAAAAAAATTCACACCATCCTGTCAGCGGCATGATATTTGCTACAACTGTGTAAGTACAATGCAAAAAAAAAAGTGGTATGATTGCCAATGAGACAACTTTCCACAAGAGGAAACCAATTTACCTTGATGTAAAATACTGAAAAAAAATCTCGTTAACCAAGACATATATCATGAATCATCGCGATCATACGATAAATGTTCCATTTTGATTTCGAATACCCATCATTTATGCCAAAAGTTTTGGAAAATAAGTATACAAAATATATATGACATTCAAAAGGCAAACTGTTGAAATGAAAAAGCAGATCCAAAACAACTTTTCCGCATTAGTGGACAAACTCGAACATCTTTATTCAATGCTGTTTTTCTGTTTTTGGATAAAATTTAATGATTTCCGATATTTTTTCAAATTAAAATATTTCTGCTCTTTGGTTTTTACATATTTTTGTCAGAAGGTTTTTTTTTTGGCTTTTGAACCTTGCCCTTTGACTTGATTTGTTCTAAAGAATTATTGTTTTTTTCTGAAAGTTACATAATTTGAATTTGTCATTCAGAAATATTATGACAAACTGGACACACGGAATTATTTCTTGAGTGAAACAATTCATTGGATGTTGTATATAAATAATATGCATTTAAACGGCTCTTTAAAAGATATATTTTTACAATCTCTTGTGCTGCAAATGATATTACCACTTTATAAATTTCGTGCTTCCGATGAGCTTTCCTGGAACACTCAAACTTAAATTCTTGAAAGACAGGGATTCGTAAATACGCTCAAAACTTAGGAGCTATATTATCGAAAAGGACAAAATTCATCTTGGAGTTTATTTACCGGAAATACTTTTTGTTGTAATAGTGAAAAAATTAAAGAAGAAAATTAAATACAATTTTCAATTAATGTGAAAATTCAACATGAGTGAAAGCAAGTTTTACTATCATATTCAATATAGTTAAAAATGAATGACGAGGAAGAGTTTAGATCATTTTATATTATGTCAGTAAATTTTAGTTTAGTAATGTGCGTTGATGTTTCTTTGATTCCTTACCTAAAATGTACATGTTTGTTACTTTGTTTAAATGTTATTGACTTTAACAACATGAACCAAAGAAATTATTTATAGCAAATAATATACAAATTGATTTTGTTGTATTTTTTTAATTGTTTATTGTTATAGTCAAATATTGCCTCATGATGGGGCAATACTTCGCAATAATAACATTGATAAGTTCTACTGCATCAAAAGCACAATTGGACAGTTCATGTCTTTATGGAGATGCAGGTAAATTCTATTCTATTATAGGCTATTCTATTCTATTCTCGATTCTTATTTTGTAAACGTTCTATCCAATTCCATTCCATTCCGTTCCATTCCATTCCAGTCCATTCCATTCTATTTGTATTGTATTGTATTGTATTGTATTGTATTGTATTGTATTGTATTGTATTGTATTGTATTGTATTGTATTGTATTGTATTGTATTGTATTGTATTGTATTGTATTGTATTCTGTTCTGTTCCATTCCATTCCATTCCATTCCATTCCATTCTATTTCATTCTATTTATTCCATTCCATTCCATTCATTCCATTCCATTCATTCCATTCCATTCCATTCCATTCCATTCCATTTCTTTCCATTCCATTTCTTTCCATTCCATTCCAATTCATTCCATTCCATTCCATTCCATTCCATTCCATTCCATTCCATTCCACTCCATTCCATTCCATTCCATTCCATTCCATTCCAATTCATTCCATTCCATTCCATTCCATTCCATTCCATTCCATTCCATTCCATTTCATTCCATTCCATTCCATTCCATTCCATTCCATTCCATTCCATTCCATTCCATTTCATTCCATTGCATTCCATTCTGTTTTATTTTATTTTATTTTATTTTATTCTATTCTATTCTATTCTATTCTATTCTATTCTATTCTATTCTATTCTTCTATTCTCTTCTTGTTCTGTTCTGTTCTATTCTATTCTTGTTCCATTCCCTTCAATTCAATTCGTTCTCTTCCTTTTTTATATCGTGTCATTCCATTCCGTTCCGTTCCGTTCCATTCCATTCCATTTCATTCCATTCCATTCCATTCTATTCTATTCTATTCTATTCTATTCTATTCTATTCTATTCTATTCTATTATTCTATTCTATTCTATTCTATTCTATTCTTCTATTCTCTTCTTGTTCTGTTCTATTCTCTTTTTATTCCATTTAATTCCTTTCTGAAAAATAAATTGAATTAGAATCAGACACATAAAGTAACATAATAAATTTTAAGTTGAAAAAGCAATAATTGCAAAAATTTTAGAATCAAACTAAAGCTTAAAAATCACAGCTATGAAAAGGGACAGATAATCATTATTTTGTCCAGCACTGCGAAAAAAGGGTTGATTATGTTCATATATTTGACAACAGTAAAGTCCTAAGATAATGAGTCTGTGAAAGTTTGTATTTTTTTAAATGAACAATTCACGAACAGAGGTCTCTAACCTGTCGAAATAAATAACATTATCTCATGCAATTTGGTAATATATATACCTTCAATGTCGCCTATTGTTTGGAAATCTGACAGTTTAAACTTGTAAAAGCTCTAAATAATAATAAGATTAAAAGGTAAAGACTAACTCAACTTTGGAATTGTTATACACGAGGGCGATGACACACTAACACTATCAATTGAAATAATTCCAGTTCAAAAAAATCACGGAGTATACATATCTATTTTCAGGCTGCAAAATTCATCAAAAGCAGAAAATACTGTGACAGTCTTTTCTTAAATGATATGAAGAAAGTGTGTAATAGAATGAAATTTCTCAAAAAAATTGCCTGCAAGGGATTTGCACGTATATACCACAGTGCTGTTCGTGTCGGAGGTAAAAAGTTCTTTAGGAAGACAGCAAAGTCTCAATGCAGCCAAAACTGGGTGCTTAGTTGTTTTCCATGATATAAACGACAGTCAGCATATTATAATTGTCATTACCTGAATACATTATAACAAACATGCAGTTTGTTAGTTTAATTTGCAATAAAATCTACAAAACTACTTTACTGATTTTACAGGTCGAAACCAGTTAACCATAAAACTGTATATCTTCCAAAAATATTTACAATTGAATATATTTTTTATGTTTCAGTCAATCTTAAATTTTTATCATAAAAAAGTAAGCATGAAAAATATTATTGTGATCTATCAATGTTACTTTTCAAAAGACCCGGGAATGTGACTTTCGTCAATTTAATCATTTCATAACAAATGTTATCATTAGTTTCCATCAGGGAAGAAAGAAACATTTACAGTCTTATTGTTATGTCCAAAGGAGATAATTTATTTCTAGACTGTTCTTATCTATTCCTGGTACTACTACCTTTAAACACTATAGATTATTTGTATATATGATGCTTACCTTAAACCTCAAAACTACATGATAAAAAGACAACAGTAGTTTACCACTGTTCAATAGTCATAAATCGATTAAACGAAAACAAATCTAGGTTACAAACTAAAATGGAGGGAAACACATCAACTATAAGAGGAAAACAACGGAACAACAGAAACACTGAACTACAACAAAAACAAACGCTAACATAAATTAGAACGGACTACTGCCATATTCCTGACTTCGTACACGACATTTTAAGAAAAAATGATGGGTTTTACCTTGTTTTATAGCTAACTAAACCATCCGCTTAAATGACAATGTTGAAAATACCGCTAAAATGACAACATTACGTGTCAGGAATACAGTATAAATAAACGCAAGTACACTTACTAAGGACATAAATACATTAATAAATCATATGATAGTACATTACAGCATTACAGAAAAACAACGGACATGAATTTACTTGATAGAAGACCAATACACCACAAACGAAGTACAGTGTATAAAATCTTAAACGCAATAAGTATGAAAGAAACAAGAAACGGGGATTCTTTGAAACACACATCTTAACAGCTGTTGACGACAATCGATACACACGATGTTTCACTTATTAGAAAGGCGAAAGAAACCAAATGGTCATTTAAACTCATAAGTCGATAACAAACTGACATTTCCATGGCAAAAAACGAAAAGCAACGATAGTTTAGTTTAGTGATAACATGATGAAAAAATACCATGCATAGTATTAGCCTTTTGTTTTATCATCCCCTGTTAATCTAGTTAAGGACATCCTTTTAGACATTTTCAATAAAAATGTCTACTAAACGCACTCAGGTATAAAGTCAAAGGTCAAAACAAGTAATGATCATATACTTCATATAGTTCATTTTCGACTTGTGAGTTTGAATGTCCCTTTGGTATTCTTCGCCTCTCTTCTATTAATCTCCTTTTGGCAGGTGAAACAGTCGTTCATAGAAAAACACGTACAGTTAAATATATATAATGATATAAATGTTGTAAAAACGGATTCGAATGTAAATCGATCATGCTCTATACAATAGTTTAATTTATTTGGTTTATGTAATTCGATAAGCAATGATCAATTAATACCTGAAATAACCTTTATATTAGAGAAAACGTTTTTTGTATAGTAGGACACATTAGAATTCAAATAATCAGATGTTTATTTATATAATTTGGCCCATTCCATTACACTTATTTAATGCAACTTACCATCATTGTAGCGTATATTCACTTTTTATCAGTTTATCTCATTAACTAAATTGTGATAAAAAAGTTTGTTTCATTGTTGAAATCGACCGAATATGACACAATATTAAGTTTATATCGACTTCCTCTATTTACAATGACGGTCGACCTGAAACAATTATTGCTTTTTCAACGACAATAAATACTTCGGGAATCAAATCAAACGAATATTTTTCATGAAATATAAGTTTTAGAACAAACAAAAAACAGAATTCTGAGGGAAAAATGAAGGCAACAGTAGTATACCGCTGTTCGAAAGTTATAAATCGATTGAGAGAAAACAAATCCGCTTTACAAACTAAAACCGAGGGAAACTCAACTATAAGAGGAAAACAACGAAACAACAGAAACACTGAAGTGAACAAAAAACAAACGACAATGCAACACACTTAGAAACGAACTATAAGATAACTACTTCCATTTTCCTGACTTGGTACAGGACATTAAAAAAAAAAATGGTGGGTTGACCCTGGTTTTATGGCTAGTTAAACTTTGCGCTTTTATGACAATGTTGAATATACCACTAAAATATCAACATTACATGACAGGAATACAGTACAAATAAATGCAAGAACATTCAGGACAGAGAAATACACATATAAACAATACAATAGTACATTTCGATATGCTAACCACAGAATAAAAACAAACACGTAAATCAACATAGGACAGCACACAAAAACAGCAAAACAGAATCTGGAAAAGTTTGACATCAAAGTTGTAGTGTAGACTACCTATATGAGCGGGATAATGACAATTGACATCTTCTGTGTGATTATTTTACACTTCGAGGAAAACCAATCAGTTTGTTTACTTAATCAGTTATCTTATATATTGATTTAAACGGAAGACATTTGATGAAAAGAGATGATTCCAGCTTCCTAATTGTGACCTTTTCATTTTTAAACCAAGAGTTTAAAATGGTGAAGTTAAAATCATCACTTCATGAATTTTACGAACGCCATCACGAGTTGGTTGACCGTTATGGAATATCCGTTATACAGATGATATCGGATATATATGTTCCTTATGTCGTAACTACAATCCCGTTCCCTTTTCACGAATGTGACTTACCAAATTAGACTATTTACCGGCTTTTTAATAACATGAGCAACACGACGGATGCCACATGTGGAGCAGGATCTGCTTACCATTCCGGAGCACATGAAATCATCCCAAGTTTTTGGTGGGGTTCGTGTTGTTGTTGTACCCCTATTTGTGACATTTTGTTCACACATCGTTGTCAATATAATGAAATTTGATGCAACTGTCGTACAAGGGAGAGGTTTAGCGCTGTAAAACCAGGTTCAATCTACCATTTTCTACATACGAAAATGCCTATACCAAGTCAGGAATATGACAGTTGTTGCCCATTCATTTGATGTGTTTGTGCTTTTGATTTTGCCATTTGATTAGGGAGTTTCCGTTTTGGATTTTCCTCGTAGTTCAGTATTTTTGTGATTTTTTTTTATACCAGGTTTAAAGATTGGAAAACCTAACATTGAACGTTTAAGATCGATTACAAAAGTCTTCGTCATGGATCCATCTTTAACAAAGGTCAAAAGGATAGTGATCCACTGTTTGCATAAATATAGATGGTTAAATAAATAATTGATTGGTTGAGACAATTTTACATGACATTGAAAACAAAACCATAATTAGTCCTTCCGCACATCATATTCCAATCTCACATCTTGTCTAACTTACGTGACATAACGCGGTTTGTGTAGCGTTGAAACGATTTTTAAACAACAAAGTCATGTCAATATCTTGTTTCAGCTTATTTTAGGTGTATAATTGAAAGAGAAAAAAAACATGTCCTGTTATAAATAATTAATGATAGATTAAATATGTTTTCCGCTTAATTATAAAATTTAGGAGACCAGATATATTGGTTGTACCTTAATATCCCATGTTTGAAAGTATAAGAAATCAGTGAAATAAGATATTCTCTCCTTTATTTAAGGGCGATATGTAGAATTGTTCACCCTATAAATGTCACATTTTCCTCGAGAAATTACTTCGGAAATATTAGTTTTTCTAGATGAACAAATCTGCATAGCTTTTTCAGTCAATGAAAATAAATAAGTAAAGTCCTCAAAAATTCCGAAATGATAATTTGGTACGCCAGATGCTCGTTTCGTTCGCATCAGACCCATAAGTGACGTTCTATCAAATAGTTGATAAGCCAAATCAAATTGAATTTAAAGGACATTAAAAACCAAACATTCGGTACAGTACATTGTTCTTTTTAAATACTACCAAAAATACGACTAAAGATTTATTTTCATCTATACTAATTATAAATAAGAAGATGTGGTATGAGAGCCAATGAGACAACCTTCCATCCAAGTCACAATGTATAAAAAAGTTAACAATTATAAGTCAAAGTACGGCCTTTAACATGGAGCCTTGGCTCACACCAAACAGCAAGCTTTAAAGGGCCCCAAAATGACTAATGTAATTAAAACCTTGAAACTCTTGTAAATTCAGTATTTTGTTTGCAAACAAATAATAATAACGCAAAATAAATTTGCTGACCTGAAAAACAAATCTGCAGTCCCAAAAATACATGACATGGAAATAGAATTCGGTCAAACACAATTTTTCTATTAATATATTTTGAAATAAACACAATCGTTAATCATCTTAAATAATCATATTTTACAAAAATAACATTTATTATTATTTCGACAAATGCAATAACGGAATTCAACAAGATTATATACATCTACATGAGGGTCAAGACGAGAGTCTCACGTTAATAATTATTTTCTAGTTATATTGTTGTATTTATTATGTTAAGAAAATTATTCTTAAATGTCGTTGGACTGTGTTATTCGTCAACTATTAAAATTGATATTGTTATTCTCCATTTATGTCATTTTAGCTAATGCCAGAATTCTCGCTAAATTAAACGCAATCAAAACATTTTCATGATTTTTCACAATAAGTACATTGGCAGTATTTTCAATGAGAGGGAACAAGACATTAAATAGATGAAAATGGGTGCAATTGAATATTAACGAAAGATGGGTAGAACTCTTATATTTTTTTTTAATCTTGTTTGGACGTTTTTTAGTTCATATAACGACAATTTGATTCATTCTTATGCAATTATTATCTAAGGACAAATAAGTTGAGCAGTTCTTTGATTGTTTTACCTGTTTTCACTTAAGTTTAAGAATCAACTGTTATTTCAGTAAATTAGCACAATTCCTGTATCGCAATTTCGATCGTTGATTTTGATTGGATAATCCTTTTATTTCTCGATTCATGGTTTAAAATTGTGCACGCAAGCGCAGTCTTATGTAAATTCACTGGGATGACATAATTGTAGTTTGACATGTCCTGTCATCAATTTATTATATGATGGTCCCAAATACACGTTTATTCGGTCAGGAACTGTATGTACTTGGTAGCTGGGAAATCACAATTTTGCTACATTGAGACGATTATAACGCTAATTGATGATTGCAGATCTATAAATGCAATACAACTATTTTCTTATATGTTTACCAATATACTGGAGTTTGAGTTCACCGAGAACGAATTCACCACTCCTATCTATATTTTGTCCTCTAGAAACATGTATTTTTGTTTGTTACTGTCTCATAAATGTTTACCCAAAATGTCCTTTTATTCATACACATACAAAACCAATTGATAGTTTGAATAGAAAAATGCTATATTTTTTAAATCAGAGACTATGTTATTTAAATAACATTCTAAAAAAGGTGCTAAAACTATTGTTTCAAAAACTGCTTTCATTTCCACATTATCTTAAACGCTCTACTTGCCACCGACGGTTGTCTTCAAATAAGAAACTATAACAAACGTGATTATTTCATAACCCATATCGTCAACTTACATTTCCCAGCATAAACATACCGTCTTCTCCATCGTATGGCGTTTTCATTTCTCAATTAATACGTTACGCTTTCCAACTTTTAGGGTACAAATTCGTCAAGAGCGGGAAAAGCTGTCACATCTTTTCTACAAAGTTTTGAGGTAACGAAAGAAGTAAAAGTACTACATTTATTTTTAATGCATTTTACAGACCGAAGAACTTCTGATTATGAATCATAGGATGTATAAAGACATAGCAATAATAGCATTAAAGACACGAAATTGAATCAATATAAATTAAATTTATTTATTGAAATGATAGGTATTGAATTTATCTCTCTCAATTTGTTTTGATTATTACAAGCGACATATTAAACCTGCTGTATAACATATTTTGTTCTGTTCATAAGCGATACGCAATTAGTACATGTAGTATAAGCATTAAAGGTTGAAAATTTAACCAATCATAAAACCAGTTGTTTCGGACATGTTGTTTCGTTGTTTAACAAATCTTATACAGATTACAAATAGATAAAAAAAAAACCACCACACCCTACTCTAATATTATTCGTTTTTTTCAGATATTTTTTTATACGTCGTCATGGCTTTGAAGAATCGTATTATTTTATTCGATTAAACAAATTTTTAATATCTCAATTTGCGCTAAGTGACAGTTGTGTATATGATATATCATTTACAATAAAGAACTAATATGTACAAATTAATTTTCTATCTGTTTGTCTTGACTAAAGGGGAACATACTGTTTCATTTTCAAGTAAACTATATCTCCCTGATTTTGAATTATTCACTGTTAGAATATTTTTAAGATGTTTATTTGTTGAGTACTATGACAAAACACTACTCCCACTTGCTTACTTTTTTGTCAATATGTATGTACTTCGTAGATGGAAAGTCAGTACATGTTCTAATCGGCATCTGAAATAAAATTACATGTATGTTTTTTAATCGAATATAAACTGACATCTGAATTTTTCTACAGAAAAGTAAACATGAACTCATTAGCTCTGTGTGTGTTGATTAAGATTGTAATTACTTCTTCTGTATAATTGAAATTATATACCATCATTGGTTTTTAGTGCTTTTAGAACATCAGTTTTGGGTGTTTTTCATGAATTATGATGAAAATAAGAGAACAGATTTTGAAATTGTGTTTGCATTGTTAAATATGGCCATCTATTTTATTATAAAAAAAGATATTGCACTTTTTTTTCCAACCAGTCATTTCAAATGACTCTGAATAAGGCTTTATTATTTAATGAAATGTGAATAATATAAGGATACAGATGATTAAACTTTTGTTTTTTTCCTTCTTTTGAATTTCCCATGACCATGTTCATTTATTGACAACAAATATTTCTATTATTTTTGCGATGAGAATACATTTGTATTGAAGTTCCAAAGTCTCATTTCAAGCAGCGTAAGAAGCATTAATATTTCAGCTGCAAAATATATTAATTTTCCTTTTATCTTTGTGTTATTACAAAATTATAGATTGGTTTATATAAAAAAAAAAAATGACTATTTTCTAAAGGTAACGGGAATAATATACTCATTATATTATTATGTTTGGACTACTGTACCTTTGTAAAGAATACTCTCTAATAAGTGCTCGAAATACTACATGTAGTAGGAAATGTTATTCGAGAAAGAATAAACAAATACGAAATAGCAATTTTAGAAGAAAAAAACAACTTTTATTTCTACCACCCCCTCAAAAAACTTATATTCAGGAGAATGGTATTAAGGCCAAAGAGTTACTGTTAAGTAAAGGTAAATTTAGCAAGTTTGGTTCTGTTATAGGTAACGAACCATTTATTGGTGCCCGGTCAAAAAGAACGTACCAGAAAATAGTGCCAATTTTAGACTCTTTCCTACACAAAGTTGTAAGATTAAAATTTGTAGAATAATTTGTTAATTTTAATATCAATAAATACATCATTAATACCAGGCTTATCCTTTTCTACGCCAGACAAACAAATGTAAGCTGTCAGACTTGTATTTATTGGAGAAACATTCTTAACTGATTAGTTTTAGTAAAAGAAAAAATCCGTAGGGAGCGAGACCTGGTGTATCGACTAGGCAAGCGCTGTCTGTTATGTATGAAACACCAGCTAGAAAACGGCGCTATTTATTAAAAGTATGTCTTTATTAAAAGTTCAAAGTTCTTACAATCATAGCCACTTATTATATATTGAGTTTGATAAGTGACTATTAATCTCTGTTCTAAAAGTTTTTCATATTTCCATGCATATTATTATAATGAAGACAGAATATACAAAATGCTGACATCTTGTCAAATTACTATTTGTCCGTCCTGGACCTTTCATCGTGATTTGATGGAAATTGCACCGTACGAATATTTGACGACCGGGCAAAAAGGTAGTACAGATAATATGCTATCGAATGGTATAGGATTTAGCCGTTTGTTAGGTGGGTGCATTGAAAATGAAATTTTATGGTCAATGTCACTCGTCTAGTAGTTCTCATTGTTGTTAAAGGTAAATAATGGAAGATTGTAAGAACTTTGAGTTAGCTTCACTTCAATTTATAAAAGTATTTTTAATATCAACTAGAAACATAGGAAGAATAAATCTAAAGTACTTTTTCGTTATGCAGTGTTTTATTGTGTAATACAACACTACTCCCACCTGACGGCAGATGTTCTGTATATTTTAATTGTTTTTCGCTAGAAGTATAAATACACTTCCTTAATCGAAAGTTGATGAAAATACAATTGTACGGAAAAAAAAATAATTAAAAAGCTGATTATAATCATTTTGATTCAATAAGATGTAAAACATGAACATCTTGTTGCACTTTTTATATATAACTAAGGACTGTTGTTCCTTTGTGATTTATATGTTTTGTTTAAACAATTTTAACGGGGGAAGTTGGGTTCCTTTGATTTCATACAAAACAATTTAAGATAATATTTATGTACATTAAATGTATTAAAAAATGGATGCAATAGGCTATTATATATAGTGTTTATCGACCTCGTCTATCTTGAATATATAGAGTCGAGTAAAATAGAAAAAAAACATAATATACAAAATGTCATAATTGTATTAAAATCTAGTAACAAAGTCGAGAAGTCTTTCTTAGACAGTTCTTTGCAAATGAGACAATGGACACAACAACTTTTGTCTTATTTAAAAGATGTAAAAAGGACGACAACTCATTATTATTGTTAGTCAAAATTCTAAATAGAAATTGTTATAAGAAGTTTAATGATCCATCTCTCATTTTCCAATTTTATTTATGTTTTGTTCATTTAAAGTGATGTATTGATTTTTTTTGGACAACTTTGATTTTGACATCTTCTGATGATATTTGCATATCTTTACACTGTCGTTCTGACATATACAGATTAAAAAGAACATATATATCTTTATTTTTATATTCATAGAAATGTTTCAAAGCCAGTATTCATACCTTATAAATATCATGTTCCCGTTTAGTTTATAGTTAGGCTTCAAAAAGATCCGCATCCTGAGTACCTGCCCCTGAACATATAATATAAAATAATAACATGAAAAATAATCAATCACTGAAAAAAAGTCATTACACATTTTATTGACTTTATGAAGAAAACATAGAAGCCGAATGCCTGAATTGAACTTTAAAATTGAGAATAAAAACAAAAACAGAAAACCGGTATATCAAAAATAGTGTTTTATGCTTAGTAAAGATTTAATCCAAAAAATATATTATATAAATGCAACACAATTTAACAGTCTTTAATAGTTCTTTTTTATGGGAAGGGAGTCCGAACCCCTTGACTACGGATACACACATACACAAGGAATATATAAACCAACTTAAGTAAAGATGACGTCATGTCAGGTTATTTATCTTTATTACACATTCAAAGGGATAAAAATAGATATAAGAAGATATGGTATAAGTGCCAATGAGACAACTCTCCATCCAAGATACAATTTGTAAAATGAACCTTTATAGGTCAAAGTACGGCCTTCAACATGGAGCCTTAGCTTACACCGAACAGCAAGCTATAAAGGACCCCAAAAATTACTAGTGTAAAACCATTCAAATAGGAAAAACAACGGTCTAATCTTTACAAAAAACGAGAAATGAGAAACACTTATGAACCACATCAACAAACGACAACCACTGAACATCAGGTTCCTGACTTAAGACAGGTGCAAACAAATGCAGCGAGTTTAAACGTTTTAATAGGCACCAACCTTCACCCTAACCTGAAACAATAGTGTAACATCACAACAAAACCACACTTTGAAATATCAATTGAAAAGGCTTAACTCAATCAAAAGACATATTAACAAAAACAAGTGAACATACACTGAACGAATACATTTAATCTACGAAACAATGTTAATACAAAAATATGCCTCACAAGAAAGAATAAATTATATATTTGTTTATCCGTGTAAAACATATCCAAGTAATACATATGTTGATGAATTACGGATTTATGTACAGTTTACATATTCTGTTAACAAGTTATTGACGGCAAAATTATACGAAATTCCAGAAAAAATATTTCTACAAGACATTGTGAAATCTGTATGTAAATCTATATTGCGATAGGGTTAAGATCAACGTTCTCTTTACAATCATATGAACATCCATGGAACAATACAGTCTGAACATTTTATACCATTTATAAGGATCTCATATTACAACACAGACAATCTGCACAGCTTGAAAACTGTTCCTTGCATCATTGTAAACGACTGTACCACAGACATTGACTAACTGTATAGAAGATCTACATGCCCAGTCAACATGGCATAATGTTTACCTGCGGCAATCTTAAATAATGCTATCGGTCAATTTTTTCAACTGTTTTGATTGATCTATCGATCTTCTGAGTTGAGATTTTCAAATAATTTACTACAAATATAAAATATTAAAAGATCATAAAACCAAAATAAAAATTTTACTACACATATATTTGACCACACAGTGAAATCAATTCTAACTTATGAAAGTGAGATTTGGGGCGCTTTAAATTAAAAAAAGTTAACTGACAAAGGGTATTGTTATTTTGTTAATTATGCACAGAATTGAAAACTGAATCAGTTCATTCCAAAATCTGTAAATATTCACTGGGAGTAGGAAAAAGAAGCACAAATATTGCAGTGATAAATCAGCCAGGGAGATTAACATTATTAATGAAAGTTATAGTTAATTTATTTTCATACTGATCACGTTGAACCAATACAGAGGACAAAGTATTGTCTGAAGCCCTCCCTGTACATGCTGTATTCAAATCATTATCGAACCATAGTAAGAAAAGTTGGTATAATTCTATGAATTCATAAGCTAAATATTCAGACATAGATTTATCACACATTTTTGAAATGAAATCCAATTTGATATTTTTAAAAATTTTGAACAGATTATAATTAAAGTATAATCAGTTGTGGTATTCAATTTTAAACGAAGACAGAAACAAAATATGTCATTTGAAAATAAAGACTTTTTAAGAGAAATATAAGGTTTGAAACCTATCTTTCTATAGGTAATAGGAATCAGAGAATTTAGATGACAAAATTCGGAATAAGTAGCTATAATCTTGAAATAGAGAGGAGTAGATACAGAGAACTATAGATATTATTTGTAATCTTTGTAAAAAAAAAGTGGAAGACGAATTACACTTTCTTCTAAAATTTTCATCTTTGGAAAGTGAGAGAGTTTCCATTATTTTTGGTATTGCTAAAAGTAACAAACAAATTTTACGATTAAGTTCTCATCACAATTTATTTGGCTTATGTCCAATGAAGATAGTAACATATTTAATCAAGTGTGTAATATGATTAATAATTTGAATATTGTTAGAAAACACATATTAGAATCTTCGGAAATTTATTAATTTTACTGGTTAGAAGACACATTTTTCTTGTATGAATATATATGTGCATAATTAAGCTATTTACAATAACTGTGGTTGTTAATAGGTACTTCTAACCGCATCAGGAAAAACAGATATTTTTTAATCCAGTTTTCTATATTTTTAGGATCACTGTATTTGTCAAGGTGAAAACATTTGATATTTATATAATTAAACATTATTGTGTCATTTTCCTTTTCTTTTCATTTTATTCATAAATTTAATTGTAATCACATCATTGTTATCATTTGTACCTAATTTAACTGGATTATTATGCCTGTAATGGCCGTCTTTAATTGACAATAAAATATTTGAACTTGAACTTGAACTATATACAAAAATCATCAATTAAATTTCATGAACACATTTTTTTAAGAACATTTATTTGTAATATCAACATGTTTTGTCGAAAGAATAATAAATCAGTAAAAAAATAATTAATATCTGGGTAAGCGGGGATTTAATGACTTAATGACGTATGTATACCAGGCAAAGGTTAAAGTAAGGATTGGTGACTTAGATAACCCTCAAAACAGTCAAAAACTGATGCTTAATTCCCGAGAACAGTATTTAATGTGGTATTTCCAAGTCACTTCTGATAACAAAAATATTATTGCGATGCATGTTTACGACTATTTTCGGGTTATCTCGGTACTTAACTAGTTATGTTACATCTTCGATACCTCAGATGTCACTTCTCAGGGGCTTGTAGAAGTTATATTACTGGTTATGGTTAACATGAGATTAATATTTGAAATTGAATGCCTTTATTCTGTACAAATGTTCTTATTGAATAATTGTTTCAAATGTATTTTTCGGTGTTCCTCTGTGCTTATAAACTTATATGTTTTTATTTGTTAATCTAGTTTACAAGAGTAATATTATATCGCGACTAGTTTTACTATTGTAAATACTTATAGTATTCATTTATTTTCAAATAACACCAGAGAGACAATCTCATGATTGTACATTATTAGTGTCTATTTATTAGCGTATGATATACACAACACACTGAGTTCAATATACTACTTGCTAATTATATCATTTCATAGAAAAAAGTTTGACAAATATAAATAAAAAAATGTGACCCGTAAATTAATCGGAGCACCTGTTATTGAATGTCCAATTATTTCATGCGGTAAAATAAAATTTCATTTTTCATGACTTGAGGAAATTTGAATTTTATTTTGTTTATAAAGAAAACAAATAGATTTACGTAAAATTAATAAATCTAGGTTAAAATCCCGTTTACAATCGCGTTCTTAATTCACACAATTTATCTTTTAGATTTCATTGCGTAAATATCTTTCTCCTGAATCATTAATGTGTTTTCGATTATACAAAATGGTTTAAATTATATCACCATTGCGAGATATTATTCAGAAAAATAAAGTACCGAAAAATTGTAACTTTCCCGAATCAGATTGCAGCACATCAAAGTCTTTAGGAGTAAATCGCATTGTTTCACATTGTAAGGGGAAATATGAACATATGTATGGACATATGCAGCTGTTACATGTAAATCAAATAAGATATACCTTGTCCATTATGACCCCAATAGTGTCTCATCCCATGTGTGTTCCTAGTTTTTTTTTTTATCTATGACTGTCTAAGAACTACATAAACAAGATGTTTGTGTGTTGAAAGTTTTCTTACATCTCTTTCACCTGCATGCCGTAAGAGTATTGATCATGCTGTTTGAATTTTCATCTCACTCTGCATAAATAGATCTTTGATTTAATCACTTTATCAGGATACATGAGTACAATGTATTCACAATAAGATAATAGATGAACATTAGAAAGCATATCAAACAATACACAGCTCCCTGATGGTTTATTATATATCCTGGTGATAAAGTTTTTAGCATTGATGTAGTTTTCATTACGAAAGAAAGAAAAACGTTTCAGTCATTATTATTTTTATTGCAGATTCCGTTACATTGTTGCTATGGTAACCGAATCGTAATCCTTTGGTTATTTAATTATTAAATAATTAGCTACAATTACATTTTGATTAATTAAAAAAGACTTGAACCCCTTCCAAAAAAAACAAAAACAAATATGACATACCAACTATTTTAGATGAACATTCATCATGTACACATGCAAAATTGAAAATATGAAATTTTTTAATAAAATCGAAACTAACAAAAATTAACATTATTCTGTTAGTTTGAAGAATTTAGCAAAATAACTTGTCTGGGTGTTTTCAATCTATATATACTTCATAAAAATGCAAAAAAAAATTTTCCAAGCTGGTACCTCCATAAGCCTGAAAATCTCATGGCTGGTCACAATGATTTCAAGTAATTGCTTAGAACAGATAATTAAAGTACTGTCCATTTCCTTAATTGGGTTATGTCAGATCCTTGTTAAGATTAATTCAATATTTTGTTTCACTAAATATACACATCACCTGTGATGGTTTCATGATACCAATTCATTTTACCACTAAGGCGTAATTTTACGCCAAAAATTGTCAACATTATGTTATAGCATCATGCATGGAAAATTTAGTAAAGACCTAAGGAAAGATGTTTGGGGGAGAAAAATTTCCCCTGTATACATGATTGTTAATTTTTGCAAAAAAATTATTTCGACCCTGGTACCTCCATAAGCCTGAAAATCTCATGGCTGGTCACAAATGATTTCAAGTAATTGCTTAGAACAGAGAAATAAAGTACTGTCCATTTCCTTAATTGGGTTATGTCAGATCCTTGTTAAGATTAATTCAATATTTTGTTTCACTAAATATACATGTTACCTGTGATGGTTTCAGGATACCAATTCATTGTATCATTAAGGCGTAATTTTACGCCAAAAATTGTCAACATTATGTTATAGCATCATGCATGGAAAATTTAGTTAAGACTTAAGGTAAAATGTTTGGGGAAGACAAATTTTCCCTGTATACATGATTGTTAATTTTTCACTCACAGAGTCAAAATCTGAAAGTTGACAATTCCTACTGGAATTTGAATATTGACGAGACTATATGATTAACATATAATTTTTCCGACAATTTTCTATATGTGTTAAGAAATTTAAATTGGAATTCGGCGCTAAATGTTGCTATGTTGAAGTCATTTCGATACAAATGATTGTTTCAAATGCTGTTGTAAATGCTATAAAGGACGTCCCCAATCAAAATGAAATAATAAGTAGAAAACAATTTACAACTTTAGTTCCAAAAAAGTGCTAGTGTTGGTGTTGAATTTCTTTCTTATACGTTTTTGAATAAATATTTATGATTTTCCAAGTTCTGTCAAATTTGCGGTTTTGCGATATCTTCAGGCATTAGGAACTTGTTGAACTGTCCAGAATTGGCCAAAATATCGTAAGATTCACAAAAAGCACACATGTAGCTGTTGAATTGTTTTATCACTTACATAATATCTTATCTTTCGAAATGGCCCTCTTGTGAAATCAATTCAGGGGATATTTGCACCATCTGTTAAATATTAAATCAAATTCTTTAATATAAACTTGCAAATATATACAAACGCACCCACTCAAGCAAGAGACACCCCGTCTTAAAAAAAAAGAGAGGTGTCTATGCTATATATGCCAAGATCTAAATCGAGTATTGAAATGTAGAGTTCTCAATGAACGGTTAAGATTTTAGAATATAGATATAGCGGAGCGCATGAGATCACCCCAAGTTTGTTCTTCGTCTTAAGTTTGTTTATGCAGTGTTTTATGAACTTAATTTCTTTTCTGCGTCTTTTGTTTTTTTTTTGCCATGGCGTTGTCATTTTCCCTTGTCTAATGATTTTTTTAATGTCCCAATGATATCTTCTGTCTTTTTTATACTCATTTATTCATTTTAAACTTAATTATTCAAAATAAACACAAAACGACGGCGCAGTTCAGTGGATATTAATGACTTAGTTACATTAAAAACAATTTGTAAATTAATAAAAAAAAAATGAAAGGCATATACACATGTATACATTTTCGTGCAGTCAAATGATTGTGAACACTTTCAATGGCGTAGGATTAGACTGAACAGTGTTTTTATCTATCGATCTAAAGGAAAGGGGGGGGGGGGGGTTAAAAAAAGTAAAGACACTTATGGCCAGTGAGAGCTTTTTCTCTCACTTGGTGTCCGTCGTCTATCGTTGCTTGTTATCGTACGTTCATTGTTGACAAACATTATCTCTACTAAATCTAGTGGGCCAAATGTAACCAAATATTGGGGTATCTAGTTAAAAAATGTGTCCGATGACCCCGCCTGCCAACTCCTTTGTTCTACTTTTAGTCATGTCGGCAATGATGGACGACATGGCTAAAAGTAGAACAAAGGGGTAAAATGCAAGTTTTGTCTATTTCATTGAAAACCACTATAGAGAGAGAAGATCTAGGAGTTGCAAAATCATTCACAATGATGAGATGTTCCTTCTGTCTATGAGTATCAAAACTGTCAGATGACTTTTTGTAGGAGTTATTGTCCTTAGATTATGAATTTTACCATTATGTTTTCATTTTTGCCTATTTAAAAAAAAAGGATGAATAAGCATAAACCATATGTAGCAAATGTTATCAGAAAGACAAGATCTACAAATAAATCAACCAATTTTAAAATGAATTTGTCAGTTGTCTTCTTATAGAAGTTTTTGTCATTAAATGACGATTTTTTTTGTGTTTTGGCAAAATCTATAGAAGATAGAGTGAAACTGTAAACAGAAAAAAATATCAGCAATGCAGGTTCGACTGAAAGAGATTTCTGTCATAAATTATGTTTTAGTCTAAAATGTAGGAAAGTGTCCATTGATGACAATGTACATAGACTTAGGTGTGTGCGACACAAGCTCTTAAGAGCCTCTAGTTTAACATTTTTATCGTATATAAAAATCATCTACAATCGTGCCTGTATTATATATTAAGGACCCCCTTTTTCTGAGTTATATTGAAAAAAGTACCAAAAATATATGTTTTTGATAGCTTTAAACATTTTTTTTCTAGATATTTTTTATATAGTTGTAGGGTCAATAACTTTCCAATGAGGAAGTACTAGTACATGTATACTTTTAATTTTAAACAATTAAAATATACAGAACAACAGCTGTCAGACTATTATTTTAATCAATTTTTAAGGGAATACATGCAAATGTACTTTTTATTTAATCTTTTAATTATTCTAGAAAAATATTTTAAAACACCTTCATAAATTGTAGTAAAGCACAATACATCTTTATTTACCTTTATGAAAAACACTTAAAGGTTGCACTTCCGTAAATATAGACAATGCAATTTCCCATAGGAACTCCCTTTATGGCTAAAACTGTTCCACGTTTACTATGAATTTTCGTAAAAAATCATATCCTAGAATGGAAAGTTGATATTCACTTCTATTCTATTCAAAGGTCAAAACATAGGGCTGTGCGGCAAATTTTCAACATTTATATGTCCCTAACTTCTAAGAGTATAAACTTATACTACAATTCTGCACTACCCCTCCCTTCACTTTGGGTCTTCCTCAGAATTCAATTTCACCATGTACATTTATACTGGTAACATTCCTAAGTTATGTCTCTATGAGATGAAACATATAGATCATATCTGGGAACCAGTAGGTACATAAAACAAAATATCTATGAATATTATATATCTCCCCAAAAGAGGCGTGGTTTGTGAAACAGCTGCATTTACAAAGTGCAACCTAGAGCGAATGATGAAAACATTAGACACAGAGCATGCTTTAAAACAATAGTTGAAAAATCTACGGTCAACTTTTCTAAGGGGTTTTCGACCTTATTCTTGGGGTAAAAAGTTCAGATTGACATTATCATAATGAAGAATATCGATTTATTGACTACTGAGTGAGATATACATAACGTGACCAGTAGTACTAACGATCCCTGGGAAATAAAAAAGAGAAAGGAGAGGAAATTGTAAAAGTGATTATTTATTATCCCATTTAAATTAATCTGTCTTACGTGTAATATTTATGTTCTTCTAGTCATAGAATAAGTGTAAAATTATTATTTTCCCTGATTAAAATGGAAACTACAGTTAACTAAAACATGTAATAATTTGATAGTACTCACGTTTTGTTGCCTATTGGGTTTTTTCTGTTTCAATCTTCTATCAAATGACCAAATATTATAATTTGCTATAGGGGAAAAGCCACGTACTTTATACATGTTATAATGGGTATAGGTTATTAAATTTTATCCTGATTTTCAATTTTTGAAGAAAAAAATCATATTTTCAGACAAAAGAGACAAAAAAGTACAGTATTCTGAAAGAGAGGCGAAAGATAACAAAGGGACATCCAAACTCATTAGTCGAAAATAAACTGAAAACGCTATGGATAAAAAAGAAAAAGACCAACAGACAAACAACATTACACAAAACACTACATAGAAAACTAAATACTGAGGAACACGAATCCCACCAAAAACTTGGGGGGATCTCAGGTGCTCCGGAAGGGTAAGCAGATCATGCTCTACATGTGGCACCCGTCGTGTTGCTCATGTTAATACAAACCCGGTAATAAGTCTAACTCGGTAGATGATATTCGGGGAAAAGGGAACTGGATTGTAATTACGACAATTGAAACATATTCACTATCATCTTTAAAACCGATGTTCCATAACGGTCAACTAACTTGTGATGGCGTCCATAAAAATTACGAAGGAATGATTTCAACTACACCACTTAGAACTCTTGGTTTAATTGCTTTCTTGTGAGCAGCCACCATCTTTCAAGGATTTCATGAGACGAAAAACAAGCCCTGGAATATCGTATCAACTGGGAGATATATACTTCATATGCAGGTGCTGCTGGAATGTTGCTACATAGATATGGAAAGTTCACAATTTGAAAGCTGAAATCATCCCTTTGTCGTAAAGTTTTGTTTTCAACCGACCCTCATTGTCCATTTCTAGATGCAAGTCAAGATATGAGGTAGACTAAACTGTATATGTTTTATCCTTTATCTCAAATTCGATGGGATAGATGCGTTCAACATAGTCACCAAATTTTGAATTATTTAGTGAGAGAACATCATCTATATAGCGGAAAGTTAAGTTAAAGGATACATCCATATTCTTTTCTTTCTTGCTAAGAAGTTCCTGTGTGAAGTCAGCCTCATAAACGAACAAATGGGCAAAAAAGGGGCAAAGTTGATTCCCATGGGTATGCCAATTGTTTGTTAAAAAGCACGTCCCCCAAATGCAACAAATATGTTGTCAGTCAATAGTTGAATAAATCATCTGCGTTTCTGCGGTCAAAATGGCAAAAAAAACCATATTATTCCCATTTATATAGTGAATATAATGAATAACTTCAGTTATATTTTTATTGTAACTGAACGGTGATTTCTAAGGTCTATGTATATATGAATTAGTGAGTTTTCTTTCACCTAAATAAGCCGTATGGCAAACGAATCGAATATCCCACTTAAATATCGATCCAATAGGATAAAAATCTTGCACAATTTGATTTTTTGACGGTATATAAGTCAGTTAATGCATAATGTCTTGTCATATAACACACCTTAGAGTGTCAGGATTACCAAAAGAAAAACCGACTCGATCTGTTATACAACAAGAAAAATCTTAAAATATGCATTTTCGATAATGTAACTAAAGAAATGATTTATTGTTTCGAATCACTCATTAAATATATTTTTAATTACTTTCATCACTTCATGGTTTAAATGAAGATCGTTTTGCAATAGCCTTTAGATTTTGTTGTTTTCTATTTTTCAAATGAACCCTGTATTTTCTTATTTCAAATTTGCATTAGATTTGTACAATCAGTGAAAGTCGTATGCTACTTCAAATTAAAATAAATGTTCAAACTGTTTTATAGACTTGAATGGCTAAGTTTTACTATATGACACATGTACACAGACTTCTTTGAAAGGAAATCCTTTATGTTATCCATATTTCAAGACATGTATGACTATTGTAATATTGTATTCTCGTACATCTTTTCCGTATGCGTTGAACTTATCATGACACCATTCGTTAGATATTTCGACAATTTGAAATGATTGCAATAATTTTGTTTCTAACAGAATAAAGGCTATGGAATATGTTTTCAAACAAGAAAAGATATTTTATGAAAATGTTCACGGGTAAAACATAACCTCGAAGAATTTCTGTTAGGAGGAACACATTTTTGTTGAAACCGCTACTCTATCCAAATTTGAACTTTTGGAGTTGGTGGCCAATTTTACCTGCTATACTTAATATCTAAATAACAAGATAACGCAATTTTTCATAATTTATAATTTATTGTTATAACATGATGACTTTAAAATCAAGGGAAAAAACTGGACACCCAGCTTTGGTTGCATTCGGACTTTGGGGTCCTCTTGAAGAATAGTGAACCTGCAGCACGAACAGCTTTATAATATACACGACGTGCGAAGTATCTGCATCCTATTCTCTTCCAAAATGACATAATATTACAAACTATCAGCATGTCTCGCAAGAAAAGATTGTCACAGTAAAATCTGTTTTTACTGAATTTTGTAGCCTGAAAATAGATATAAAATATAAAACATCTGTGACTCCCGTTTTATACAGCCTGTCGCCTTCTCACTTAAATATCCCAGAACCTTGTGTCATGAATCTCATGTACTTGTTTGGATTCGATGACAGGTCAAAAAGTAAATGTCAATGACTTCATATATTTTTTCTCCATTAAACATCAGTACATAATGTGTTAGCTTGCACATTGCTTATCTTGTGACTGAAGAAATGAAAAGAAAAATATATATTAGTTTGATCAGAAACGCTCAGAACAAAACTTTTAAAAGCCAAGGTCAAATGTGACTAAGGGGGTTTAAACCTTTGTTCTATTTTATTTTTTTTTGTAAATCTATTAAATTATTCAAAAATTGTGACTGACATTATCGTTGTTACAGTGGATGTACTATGTTCGGCTCAGGTTCTCGGAGAATCTAATTCTCTTCCCTGAATAATTCGCATTTCAGGCTTTGTTACATTGTGAGCAACTATATGACATCATTTGAATTAGAAATAACAACCACATTCATTTAACATTTATTCAAAAGTCAAAAGAATTGGAAACAAATCTAAATAAAGGTTTATGTTTTTTTTTTATTTTCATACATTATAAATTGTATTGCCAAAGCTACTTGTTTTGAGTGTTAAGAAGACCATTGAAAATTCACGTGTCATGTACACTGACATTGGAATCATACATATTTAGTATAATAGAGATAAACTAAAATTTAGAAGTATTAAATATATTTTGTCCATATTTTGTTTGTACTTAAACAACCGTAACAAATATCATGACGCTGGCATGGTGGCGTGAATGATCTTTTGTAAGGAAAATTTTTAAATACAGGGATACTACAGCCACCGGATAACCCTGCATTCGTCTGGAAACAACGATAGCTTTCTGCTGTAAGCGTTAAATGTAGACATGCTATGATGACGAGTATAACAGCACATACTCTGTAATATAGAGATGACGTCAATTAGTTTTGGCGAAAAAGTAGAGAAAATGTTTGTTGTGATAAAAATATGTGAAATAAAAAACGCTATCTGTAATCAACCGCATTTTTCTAGAAACCTATTTCAGTAGCATCTATATTGTCAACGCTATCCAGACTTTTCATTTCTGTCATGATTTCTTGTTTAAGGGTTCCTGTTCACAAAGGATCCTATTTATAAAGTTAAAGTTACACCTTCGAAAGTTTAACAGAAACCGCTTAAACTACGTACTTTATCAAATGTTAATTTATTCCCAAATGAGCAAGAAAACACATTTCCTTGCCATGTATTTCATTTATCATCGATGTGTACAAAATCAGTACTGTGCTTAGTATTTGTTCTACTACAGATAACGTACCCTTTGTACAATACAATATATATTCATCACGCACATCGCTTTTATTGAATATGGACTTGCCACATGGCACAAAGTAAAATAAAACCAAAACAAATGAAATTACAAAAAAATAAAAGTTGGTTCATGTCTGTCATATTTGTTTTTTCGCAAATTGTTTTGTTATGAATAAGCCCGTTAGTTTTCTCAATTGAATTATTTCACGTTTTTGATGTCGGGGGATTTTATAGCATACTATGTGGTATGGGTTTTTTTCATTGTTGAAGGCCGTCCGGTAGCCTTTGATTGATTTCACCCACTTCGTTTGAACTTTGGTGGATAGATATTTCATTGGCAATCATTTCACATCAACTCACATCTTACTTTTATAAAACAAACATTACTTATTTTTTAAAATATTATCCAAAATGTCAATGATTCAAATGTTTCTTAACATAACTGTATAAGTTTAAAAGTCTTAATCCATTTAATCAAATTCTGTTGAAGTTTAGTTCAAAATAAAATTCATTTTCAATCAGTACATTTAAATGATAACAAATTTAGTAATTTTTAGTTTTCGTACCTATTAGCGTAGTCCATCTTGAATGTTTTATTATTCCCCGGATGTGATTCCCTTTTTATACAGCTTTTTTCAATTTCAATTTGATATTCCAGATGTTACTTCCAGAAACCTTTGGCTAACATTGCGTCATGTATTACATATACTTGTCTGGCATCGAAGACATGTAAAAAAGTAAATATCATATTTTTTTCCCATCAAATATCAGTACAAAATGTATGAGCTTGCAAATCGATTATATTGTGACTGACGAAATGAAAATAAAAATACATTAGTTTGATCAGAAACGTTCAAAACAAAACTTTTAAAAGCTAATGTCAACAAATTATTTTAAAAGTAAGTGAATATTTTAACCAAAAAAACTCTTATTTTAAGTTTAGCCAAATAGCTTGCGTGCGTTCAGCATAAACTATTGTATTTCTGTAATATTTATATATATTCTGTTACGCCTTTCCTCAATTTATATAGTTCGTTTGATTATATTCTTAATCTGTTTATGTGTTCCAGTTTAGGAGGATTATTCATCTTTAACCTTATAAGAACTTTAAACATCGTATCATCGTTACCTTTCCCTTTCTTACACGTATCTCGAACTGAATATTGCAAGGTCATTCCAGAACTGAAGAAGTACAAACGTCATCTAGGACACAATTCGTGGCTAACCACAGAGTGAGTTACATTTATAACTTTGTATTTGATGCCTTCAAATCGTTCTTCACATAATTGAACTCTTTATCCGTGACATACTGGAAACTTCACCTTTAATAACTGCAGCCTTATTTCGCGTTCTATGGACCTTGCTATTGTCTACACTTGACATTCATACATTATAACATTAATTGAACACATTGTAAAATTGTATTTTATTTTGTATTTTCAGCTTTTTACCATTTGTTAGATTGGTTTGGGAATAAATTGTCAGCACCTGATAGTCTTATTGCTTGAGCCCAATCGTCGGTTAAACTTAATGGTCAGGCCATTACAGTAAAAAGTCTACAACTTGCCTGTTGTGTCTCACAGATAACGGCACTCCACGTCAGTTCTACAGCTACAACCTGCCTGTTGAGCCCTGCAAGAACGCGTCATCCTTTGACGTACAGTAAATTGACGACAACCTGTCTTTACACATCCAGACAAGGAACGACTACGTAGCAACATAAATAGTAAATATCTTTACAATGACAGAGGACTACATAATGTGTGTGTACTAGGCAGCAACCCAACAACGTTGAGTCACCATGGATCCCAGTCACGTGGAACAGCAAGAAGAGCTTCAGCCCCAAGAGGGAGATGTCCCTGAACTATTGGAAAATCCGTCTAATACAACACATTCAGATGAAAATCCCGAGACTAGGCGAGTACGTGACCTCACGGAAAAAGGAAAAGGAGCTTTCACAGAAAAACGTGACAAGTTCTGTCAGGAACAAGAGGCTCTCTGGACAGACATTGAATCCCAGTTATTGGAAGTCACCACGCCTCCTAACGAGCTCCAGCAACTCCTAACAGCCCAGGACAAACTTGTTAAAGCCTGTAATAATTATCGTAGGCTCACAGATGAAATCCTGGACTGTCTGAAAAGGACCAGAACATCGGATAGTCAAAAAGAAATAGAAGCATGTAATCTCTCATTGGATTTTCGTCTGTCCAAAGTGGAACTAGTTATGGAAAAACTACACGAGCATCGCCTCGCCCTAACAAAGGCCAAATCCACTAAAACAAAAACCTCAAAGGGTAAGAAAACCTCACACAGTGGTAGCTCTAACGTGTCTGACATGTCAAACCTAGCACGGTGGAAGCGTGCCAAAGCAGAGGCTGCCAAGTCTAAAATAGCCTATGTCGAACAACATGCCCTGATCCTTCAACAGGAGGCAATGTTAGAGGAACAAGCTCTGTTCGGACAAGCTGAAATGGAACAGGAAGCCACACGTAAAAAGGCTGAAATGGAACAGGAAGCCACACGTAAAAAGGCGGAAATGGAGCAAGAAGTCGCTCAGCGTAAAGTTCAACTAGAACAGGAGGCCGCACAGAGAAAAGTGCAACTAGAACAAGAGGCCATACGCAGGAAGGCTCAAATGCAACAAGAGGCCGCACGAGTAAACCCGGAAAAAGCCGAGCTGAAGGCCAAATGTAACCTTCTCGAAGCACAAAGAGAAGCTGCAGCCGCAGAAGCCGAGGCTCGTATTCTGGAATACGATGATAGCCAAACGTTTAGCGATCTACCTGACGAGACAGAAGACCTGCTCCAACGGGTGCAAGACTTCGTAAACAAACATCCTGTACCAACTGTCGTACAGGAAGTGACAGACCCTCTAAAGAAAAAACAAACTCCTGTTAAGCTTAGTCATAAACTAATAACTGGCATAGGAAAACAGGGCGTTTCAGAAGATATTGCTGTTGCATACTAAAAACAAGTTGTTATAGAAGAGATCCCTGTTTCACAACATAAGCAAGGCGTTATAGAAGAGATCCCTGTTTCACACCAAAAACAAGGCGTTATAGAAAAGACCCCTGCTGCACACCTGCAACAAATCAACCCTACATCGGAGATAACTAGATTTCTCCTACGTAAGAACCTGCTATTCTCTCGATTAACAAGCTTCAACGACCGGGCAGAATCTTTCCATACTTGGAAAGCTAGCTTTAAGAACGTCATTGACGAATTACAAGTTTTTGACTCAGAACAGATTGATCTACTGATCAAATGGCTCGGTCCAGTATCTGCTAGACATGCCATTAGCATACGAGCATCTAATGCCAACAACCCAACAAGAGGCCTGCAGAGGTTATGGCAGAGACTGGATGAGCGATATGGTGCTCCAGAAATGTTGGAGGCCTCTATCACAAGTAAACTTGTCAACTTTCCTACCTTGACGAACAAAGACAGCGCACTTCTTTATGACTTGTCTGATATTCTATCAGAAATAGAATATCACAAGGAAAATCCCAAGCTGGGATGTTTGCTAGCTTATTTCGACTCTTCATCCGGGATAAATCTAATCGTAGAAAAACTGCAATACGGACTCCAAGAAAAGTGGATAACAAGGGCTTAAAGATATAAGTCTAAACACGAAGTTGCCTTTCCGCCTTCCACAGAATTCTCTGCCTTCATCAGGGAAATTAGCAAAATAAAGAACGATCCTGGCTTCATCTTCGGGTCAAAAGTCACACCAAATACAAAGGTGCTGCACCAAAGTTCACACCTCAGACCTACTCTAAAGTCAACGTCCATAAGACGGATGTTGAACAGCAAACTGGAGACAGCAGTCAACAACAAGATCTGTGTATCCTACACAAGACAAAGCATCCCTTGAATGAACGCCGAGCGTTCCGAGTCAAATCAATCGAGGAACGCAAAGAACTGTTAAGACAGAACAATGTGTGCTACAAGTGAGTCAACCACACACAGAAGTCGGGACTGCAACGGAAGTATCAGTTGTAATGAGTGTGGAAGTCAACGACATACCAGCGCACCTCACATCATTAGACCACAGCAACCTGCAAGTTCTCATTCTAGCTCTTCCAGACAAGCCTACGGCAGGGAGCCAACACAAGCCTACGGCGGGGAGCCAACAGAATCGGCTGAAATCAAGTTAACCTCTGTGAGTTCAACATGCACAGAGATCCACAAAGATCCTAAGAGAGTGAAATCTTGTGCCAAGATATTACCTGTGGATGTGTACCACAAGGACAGGACAGACAAAATTATCCGGATGTACGCCATCATTGACGACCAAAGCAACTGGTCTCTTGCCTCGCCTGAAATCTTCAGTCTATTCAACGTTCGGGAAAAACCTGAAAACTACTCTCTAACAACATGCTCTGGCAGAGTAGCTACTTCCGGGAAAAGAGGAAGAGATTTCATCATCAAATCTGTACATAGTGACGTACAATTTGATCTGCCTACATCAATTGAATGTAATAATATTCCCAATAATCGAGGCGAAATTCCTACTCCTGAAGTCGCAATGCATCACCCTCATCTAAAAGAAGTCAGAGGAAGCATTCCACCAATAGAGGAACATTGTCAAATTCTACTCTTAATTGGAAGAGACCTTATAGAGGCCCACCACGTCCTTGAACAACGCCTAGGACCATCCAGATCTCCATTTGCCCAAAAGTTGACACTTGGTTGGGTCATTATTGGCAATACATACATTGACAAGCAAACTGTTACGCTTGAAGTCAACACAAAGATAACTAACGTTTCTATCCCGAAACCAGAACATCGTCTTGCCTCAAGACCGGAAATAGCCTTCAAGGATAAGAATCCAATCGTTGGTCAAGATAACGACCAAAACTTAAGTTCGAATGTCAAGGTTGCAAAAATGCATTCCATACAATTCCTTGAGTGTACTGGATCGAGTGCCAAATCTGGCAAACTCACGAATTTCTCTAAAGGAACAGCACTCGTGTCACTAAAAGCGAAATCTGTGACTTTTATAGAAAATTCTATGAATAAAGAAAATTTCATCCTGAAATCAGCAAGACCTGAAGTTCATGGAGAGGAAATCAGTCGCATTCACAAACCTATTCCGAAAGAAGGACCGATTGCCAATCTCAATCAACTTTTACTCCGAGTAGGAAGCAGTATCGTCAAGTCTGACTTGAATATTAGTGAAAAGGGACCGGTGGTCTTATCTGGACATCATCACAAAGTAACACCTTTTGTTGGACATTACAACGACAAAATCAAACATCGAGGACGCCACTTTACAGATAGAGCGACTAGATCCGCAGGATGGAACGTTAAGACGAGACGATTAATTTCGTCTGAGACTCACAAAGATGTGACATTTCGCCAAATCGGACGAGGACCAAGTACTAACTCTCGTCATACTTACCGGAGGATATCGCCGTCTTACAACGTTGGAGAAAACAGTTCCTATTATCGATACAGCAGTAATGGAACATTCTACAGAACACATCAATCTCATCCGAGACATCCTTCTTCTAAAGGACACGAAATTGTGCCAAACCCAGTTTCACTTGGAATGAATTTATTCAGGAAACGTTATAGTGAAAAGTCGTAAGTTGAGACCTGATATTTCTCACACGACCAATAGTGGACATATCACCTGTTCATGTTCAATTAATGTTGGGATTTATTTATTTATCTTATATTCATATACGATTAATTTATGGAATAGTGATATCAGATAGACATCAGATGGGGAGTATTCTGTTACGCCTTTCCTCAATTTATATAGTTCGTTTGATTATATTCTTAATCTGTTTCATGTGTTCCAGTTTAGGAGGTTTATTCATCTTTAACCTTATAAGAGCTTGTAAGAACTAAAATTGTATTTTATTTTGTATTTTCGGCTTTTTACCATTTGTTAGATTGGTTTGGGAATAAATTGTCAGCACCTGATAGTCTTATTGCTTGAGCCCAGTCGTCGGTTAAACTTAATGGTTAGGCCATTACATTATAACTGATAAAAGTTCCATATGTTCGTATGGTTTAATCCACCATGTTCTACATAAGGAAATGCCTGTACCAAGTTGTGTGACAGTTGTTTTCCATTCGGTTGATGTGTTTAAGCTTTAGATTTTGCCAATTTTTAAGGGACCTTCCGTTTTGAATTTTCCTTGGAGTTTGGTATTTTTGTTGATTTACTTTTTACTACAACCAAGTCGATGTCAAGAGAGTTCTGTAAAATGATTTATTCAGATCTATTGTCTCAAACTGCATAATGTTCAACCAGATATCCTAACAAATTTTATTGTATTTCAAACTTTCAAAGTCTGTAAATACTTTAATAGCTTTTATATGAAAATAGGAAGATAGATTAAAATTATAAGATGGTCTTATGTTCTGTACTACATTAAAGTCAAAAGCTGATTTGTATTAAAATTCCTATATATATATATAAAAGGATAATTTTCAATAAGAGTTAGAGTTTTAGCTTAGAATAGATGAACGTTTGATTCATCATAATGTTATGATATTAAGATTAAGTAAGGATACAATATCCTATTGACAATGAACCAATGCAATGAAATTATTGTTCAGTAATAGATTCATGTAGACCATTTTGACATCACAAATATAATTTGTTTATAATTTGGAATAGAGAATAAAGAATCGTAAATTGCCTTCTTGTCTTTACTAATCAGATGATCAAAGACTTCTAATCAATTAGATGCAGACTTTGTTTTGACTTCAATTACATGTATGTCTAACTAAGTGTGAGATTAACATATTATATTGCCCTAGGTTATTAATTCTCCATTGACAGTGTTGTCACCTGTAATTAGGAAGATTATCCAAACAAAAGGATAAATTCATGCATGTAATTATAAATTTGAAATTTTCACCTTTAAAATTAGCTGAATGAATCAAGATTTAAAGAAGTGATTGGTGCAATGGTCCATGTTATTGCAAGAACTTTATCAACACTAACTCATGTTGAAAACCAAAATTTTAAACATTTTTCTAAATTTCGGATCCTCTGTAAGCTTCCATTTAGAAAACAACTGTCTACATAACATTTAAAAACTATGCTTTAAATGATGTTTTGGTAAAGTTATAAATATTCTATATAAATATGTTGAGCAACATAATTCTGTTTAACTTTCTTTATAATTTCTTTTATAATTTTGTAGCATGTAATTGACAGTAATCGAAAAGTAATGTAATTACTTTAAGTTTGATAAAGTAATCGATTGTAATCGATTACATACACAAATCAGAGTAATCGATTTCTAATCGATTATTAATCGATTGCACAAAAAAATCTTCATGCAATCGATTATTAATCGATTACATTTATCAGTAATCATGCCAATCCACATTGCGAACAAACGACACTGGGAAAACTCATGTAAAATTTTAAAGTTTTTTACTATGAAAGTACACAAAACATACAATTTGATAACGCTGATTATTTTATGCGTTTCTTGAGGCTGAACGTAAATACAAGTTTATTTTTATACGATACTTATTCCGTCGCAAGTATTGCAATAATTAGAAAACAAATGTATCTGAATTTCCAGTATCCCTTTGGCCCAAATATCATCTTTATGATTCCAACTTTATGATGGGCTGGAAGTAATGTAAGATATGTCTTTTTCAAATATTGTAATTTCTCGTATATTAATTCTTAGTCAAATGCAAAATTTCACCATAAGTTGTCAAGCATTTATATAAGAGTGTTTTTTTTTTAAATAAAAGTATAGTAGTCCAAACATAATAGAATATTGAAAACTTTGTACTGTTTCGGTAAGTTGGGAAAGGGCTATTTATAATATTACACATCCTGTAAAACTCACATGAATAAAAGGGCAACTTTTATATTTTCAGCTACAATTCTTCCTAAACTTGTTGAAATGAGATTTTAGAATTCCGATACAAGTATATTCTCATTGAGAAAAAAAAAAATATTGGTCGTCAATAAATGAACATCGTAAATTCTCATTCTCGGTAAAAACATGAGTTCCACGTCATCTATTCCACGCATTTAAGTTGAGTTCATCGTTATTTTTCTGTAGAGAAATTCAGACGTAATTCCACATTCGATTATAAAAAAAAAACCCAGATGCCATTTCGAACATATACATGTACTTTTTTTAAAGTCAATTACCTTCCATCTATGAAGTAAATACATATTGATACAAAATGAAAGTAAGTACCAGTACTGTTCTATTATAGTACTCAAAGCAAACTAAATTTTAGACTATAAGTTTAAAGGTGGATTCTGACATTGCTACCCAGGAACAGCATTGAAAGTTCTACTAAAGAGCAGATTTATACAGTTCTGCCATAAACAGAGTATTGCAGTTTTAACTTAGATTAGACAGTTTTGCTCTGGGATAAGAAAACAGATTCTGACAATTCTTCAATAGAACTAGGTTGGACTTTACAAAACAGTTTTTGAAAGTTCTTTCCGAAATTCGCAAATATAGCAACGAACGTAACATTCGAAAAATATTGATGATCATTGCAAAAACAAAAATGAATGCATGTTATTGCTATTTAGACATAAAACACAAAGTATTCTTCGACCAATTCATACAACTATAGCTGGTGTTTGTTTCTAGTCAGCAAATCAGAACTTATTTCTTAGAAGCAGATGCACATTAAAAGTAACTTATTATCTGTTTAGAAGGTATAGTCGTTTTTCCAGGTTCTTAAACTCAGCAATATTCGGTAAACCTAGGACCTATCAGACGTATTACTAAGGATGATGTTAATGAATTGTTTTCTTGCAACAAAGATCATCGTTATTTTGGGGGAAATAAAAATACACACTCTTAACGGATTATCACGTGCAGTACAAAGAATATTAAAATTGTTCACCCGGCTAACCAACTTGATCGATGCATTTTGAAACTACCGACCGACACAAACAATTTTTCCATAACAGCAATCGATTATGACGAAACAAAACATTATTGAAAACGCCTTTGTCGTCCTTGGGTTAGCAAGGCCCTTCAAACTTTTCAGTCCCACCCGATGTTACATTATTGTTGTTGTTAGTATAGCATGTATAGGATATTTAACGAATTTGTGTTGACTAAAATTAAACTAAATTTGGATTTAATAACTAAAATGAATTATTTTTAGAAGTTTTGTGCAAATCACCATCAATGCAGATTCGGAGGAAAAAAAGAAGCACCATTGCTTTCACATTTATTTATTTATCAACATATGACGTAGAATATCCGTATAAAGAATCTCATACGCATTTTTCTTGTTCAAATGAATTAGTTGCGGACTTCCTGAGAAGGAATAAATTCAATTACTTCTTATTCAAATCAGCTTATTTCATCATAAAATGATATGTATACTGCATAATACAAATTTCAATGAAAATGATTTTAATTTTGTATATACTTTTAAATCTGTTAACTCTCTTTTAATACTAAACTGGCTCTTTTTAACATCTTTGAAAAAATAAAAATTCGGATATTGTGTTATTAAAATTTGGTGTACAAAATTTTGAAATTATAAGGAATAAAAGAATATATCTTCCTCATGCAAAGCTCCGATTCCTTGCGTGGCTTTGGCTATACTTTATATACTTTTTTGTTTATAAGCTCTTCATCATTTTAATAAGTTTTCGATTTTCAAATATTTTGGCCTCGAACATCACTTAAGAGAATTTCAATGTCGAAATGCAGATCTGGTGCAGACAAATTTGTACCGTTAATGTTATTTTAAACCTTATAAGTCAAATCACCAATTCAGACGTATACATTACAATAACAAATTTATAAATCATTTTTTATCTTTCAAAATCACAAAATCACAATAATTATGTTTTACCTTAAATTTGTACCATTTACATGTTGGTACCGAACTGCATATTTGGTTTTAATATACATGTACAAAGTTGTTCATTAAAGGTATAAAGTGCTATATTTTTGATTGAGTTACACTACTTACTTGGCTAAAAACAAGTCGTCAAATATTTGAGGATGTTATTCCCTTTCACAAGTAAAGTAGAGATTTATGCTACATATTAGTAATGCATGCATAAATCATGATAACACAGTTGACCTTTAAATATAATAAGATCAATAAAACAGGAAGTTGAAAATAATTGCCTCTGTATAATCGACTTGTTAATTTTACTTAATTTGTAAATATAACATACCGTACCGGTTTGTAAATCTTAAAATTGTTTTGATCATCAAAATAATTAAATTATATATATGTAAGAATGGGTGATAAAGAAGATCCTAACTAATATTTAGAATACCCAGTATTGTAAAAGCGAAAATACATTGATAGTTGAATTCATTAATGTGTTTCAATTTGATTATTTAAAATTTTCACCAATTTTAAATGTTATAGTAAAGATGAAATTCTATTTAGAAAGATATTGAAAATACTAAAGTGTAATAACAGCTGTCTTTATCGTGTTTCTATAGTTACTCTCTCACAGAATGATTCCCCATCTCATTTAATTCATATCGATTTGTGATATAATAATCTATTTTTGACAAAAATAAATAAAAATAAATGAAGAATTTTTGTGCATGAGAAAAATATTAGTTTATAAACATTTGTAAAATCAGATATAATTCAACAAATGATAAGATTTGTTTTTAATCTAGGGAACCTTATTAGTTTATTTTGGTTATACATACACATCGTCAAATAGAATAGATGGAGAATGGAAACGATGAAGTTGTCAAAAGACCAGACAACATCTCGAGGCCATTAATACGTCACCAACGCAGCGAAAAAATCCCCCACACGGTGTTGGGCTTCAGCTGGTCCCTAAACAATAATGTATGTAACTGCTTATAAAAATACAATTAATTATGATAATTTTCAAAGTTATGGAATAGGTGCTTTAAACAGTGATAATTGATTGTGACACCGGTTAAGAATTCTATCGAATTTACTTGTAGATTTCTATCTTCAAGTCAAATGCTAATATTGTATTGCATTTAATATCAAATCTTTCTATTTTATTAGTCCTATACTATGAACACAAAATTCGTATTTAAGGAAAATGTGTACTTTGGTGGAAAATTTTGTGCTTAGAACTAATGGAATTGCTATTCTTTTAATTAGAATAGAGAACGGAAACAGGGAAAATGTAAAAGAGAAAACAACCCAGCCAAAGAGCAGAAAATATCCCAAAGGCACCAATGGGTCTTCAATGCAACGAGAAAATCCCGCACCCGGAAGTGGTCCTCAACTGGCCCCTAAACAACAAATAAAAATGAATACTAGTTCAGCGAAATTAAACCATTGTCGTGACGTCAGCCTATTCATTTACCGTGGATTCTTTTTCTAGAATCAACGCTTTCTAAATTTCGGTAACATACTTATCATATATAATTATGAATAAGTTCGAATATGTCTTATTTGGTAAATTACGGATAATAATCAGATGCCTGATAATTTAAAGACAGACGTGATATGTTATATGTGTATTTCTCTAACCAATTAATTGTGAACTTCGATTTATTAATGCATCGCTGAACATGATATCATGGTTATTTAAACTCACTTACAATACCTTCTAATTAAGAAAAGGCTTTAATTTTAAAAAAGACATCAACACAATAGTTTAAGTTAGAGATAAAATGGATAAGCGTTGATTCATAAAAAACAAACTATTCGCCCTCTGGGCACATTGTTTCTTTTTCAAGAATCAACGCTTATTCATTGTATCAATAATACTGAACTCCACACCAAATTTCGAAACAAACAAATGAACCAAAATTTAAAAAAAAATAAAACAACACACAATACTAACAACGGCTAGATGTTCCTAACTTGAGACAGGCGCAAAAATGCGGCTTGGTTGAACAAATTAATTTTTTGACATACATGTAGCACTGTTAAACATTTGTATTAATATCTTCATATAAGAATGAAAAATAACATGGTTGCAATTATTTAGAATTTCAATGCACAATATCTATAAGTGGAAGAGTTAATACTTTTTATATGCATAAGCTACATATTAATCAATTTAAATCAACGTTGCATTTTTTATAACTGAATAAAAGAATAGAGCAAAGGGGAAATGGTGATTTGTTACTAATAAATAAACCGGTAGAGAATGATTAATAACTGCTCGAAAATAGTTCAGACTTTTGGGTAAGTAGGTTCATAGTATAAGTCGATTGCAGGACGAGAATAGTTTAAAAATTATTGAAACCTGGTCTAGTACTACAAAGTATAAAGTATTAAGTACAGTCAAATTGTATGGCCGAGTACAAGACAGTGCAGTAAATTATAGTTACATGTCAAATAATTTCAAGTAAATGTAGGACTTTTTCATACTTGTCCAGTTAGTATAAGAAAGTCGAGTAAACTTACTACATAAGAAAATGCCTGTACCAAGTCAGGAATATGACAGTTGTTATCCATTCGTTTGAAGTGTTTGAACTTTTGATTTTGCCATTTGATTGGGGACTTTCCTTTTTGAATTTTCCTCGGAGTTCAGTATTTTTGTGATTTTACTTTTTATTGGCCTTTTCCTACTTTAGAATCTTTGTGATATGAATTATTTTCTGTTGCCACTTTAGGGGACAACCATTTTATTCTGAAGGGGACTATCAAGATTTAAGGGGCAAAATATTTGTTCCAAAGACCAGGGGTAGGACATGTACTTTTTCGGTAGAATACACCTACAACTTCAAGCAAATGAGCAGGGAAGATGAAATCTACAAATTTAATTCTATTGAAATACAGCATAATGTTTAACCCCTGTTATTGTTGTATATCTTTGTAATTTTGGCGGGTGAAGCTCGCCAAAAATGTTTTTAAAACTTGTAATCATGTAGGATATGGAATGTTTTGTATTACTAACTGAATCATATTAGTAGTGGCCAGAAAATGTATTTTCAAAAATCGGCCAGCTGCCCTCGGAACCAAATGGTAGTCGCCTTAACTACAAGCTGCTTGTGTATGACATGAGGGTTATTTTCTAGCTTGGAGTTCATTTTTGTTGGTAGTCTGTTTTTTTCTGTCAGGATTGTCTGTCAATCGCCATTTGTTTTGGTTATTTGTGTCGTTTGCCTGCTGTATCAACACTTAAAAACTTCTTATCTCCGTTTGTTCACACTTGGCATTATGTAATTGTTCTAAACCTTTTGTTACAAGCCCCTCAAGGAACGTTGGCATTACACAGGTTTGGATGTTCCATTTGAGCCTTTTTAAAACATTTTATAGATATTTTGAGTTCCCAACTATTGGTCTCAAGCGTATGTCGTCAAGGTTATTACGGAAATACATGCGTTAATCATAGCATACATGTATGTTATTGATTGACCGCGAAAATGACGTATTATCAGTTTTTAGACGCGGGATTTATTGTTTCAGAAAAAAGAACCATAAAGACACATCAAGAATGTATTTGATATTAAATGACGTTGTGTAAACTGTTAATAATAATGGTTTTTTGATTTAACATGTTAAGGAAAGTCAATAAAATGTCAAGGCGATAACTGGTTGATATAAGTTCACTTGTCCGTTATTGTATTTATTATACTCTTCAAGAAATGAATTATATTAGTCAAATGAAATATAAAAAACAGCATAATAGTTTACCACGAAAAACAATTGTGGACTATTTTTGCACAAGGCAACAGTCCATAGACAGACGTTACCCTTAACTGGAAAGAAATTATTTTACTGAATAATACCCAGGGTTCAGTAAATCTTCAGCAGGATCTGCATTCCCGTCCTGTGCAACTTAGATCACCACAGGTTTTTTGTTTGAGGGGGGTGGGGTGGGGGTGGGGTGGGGGGGGGGGGGGGGGTCGGAGGTGGAGGGGGGGGGGTGGCTTAGTCTTTAGGTTTCTATGTTGTGTGGTTTGTATACGGTTGTTTGTATTGTGGTTCTTTTCTATTTTTTTAACCATGGGGTTTTCAATTATTTTTAACTTATGAATTCGAATGCCCCATTGTATATATCGACCCTCTTTAACAATTACTATTGTTGATCGCCATTTTAACAGTTAAATTATTTGTTGCAAAAAATATGATCAAAAACGTACCAACAGATTTTAAGATATAAACTTTTCATATCAATACTTATATGTAAAAATACTCTTTTTTTTCCTTTGGGTCCAAAGTTAAAAAAAGTAGTTGGGGTGTAGAAAACACTTTGAATATGAACGTTTCTTTAATTATGTTAAACATATGAATAAATGTTTGAACATTTCAGAAATATAACTCAAGAATTTTTGTTTTTGTTAAATGAAGTGTTGTTCAAAAATAATGTTATACATTAACAGTTGTCTGTTCAGCAAATTTGTTTTCATGTATTTGACATGTGACAAGCAAGCAGTGTCGCCATGCAAATTCAGTTTTTATATGTCCGAAATGGATTTCGTGATTTGAAGCGGATGAGTCCAATTAGTTGTTCGACTTAGACTATTTAGGATATTTGTTTGTTTTTAATTGGTAAATCTGAACTTATTAAATTCTTTTATCTTCATTCATGGCTCATTTAAGGTAGCACTACAGTCTAATTTTTAGTGATTATTTTTTATCGCATTATTTTAAAATATTGATCCATCTGAACATTTTGTAAAAATCATAAAGTCATTGTGATGTCACAAAGGGAGTAAATTAATAATTATATTATGTAAATAAAAGCACATGGCAAATACTTTATATATAGAGCATATGGCAGGAGCTAAGGATTCAATTATCTGTTGATACCAACTGACAAGTTGTTAATCTCTGACCATGTGAAAACTAATGTTGTCATATCTTATTATGTTGCAAGCAAACTTAATTTACATAATAGAGGAGATAAACAAAAAGATTGAATAGAAAAAAATGTAGAGGGAATAAAATCTAAAGTGAAGACATATATATATAGATAGATTTAAATGTGTAAAAGTAGCTTAAACTAAATTTTGAAAGCCTCTGACAAATATTCTAACTAAGGAAATAGAACTTGTATCTGAATCTGACACCTGCAACAATCCTTATTCTAGACAAATCAACTGGATAAAAGTTTTTTTAAACTTGTACTTTGTGAAGTATCAGTTCTATTTTGTAGAGGACAGTAGGTAGTATCAAAATATTTTTTATTGCATAGTTTAAAGTTTCTAGTTAATTTCACAGTACTATGTATTTCTTTTAAAATATGAATAATAGTTATTATTTCATAATTTATAATGAGAATTATGTTAAATAATGATTATATATGCAACTGATCACTATCATAATTCTCTTATCTTATACAGTCTGGACAGGGGAGTAGCTTTGACCATATGTAATTACTACATTAGAGATGTTGGTCAAATCTGTGACGTCAAACTCCCGCCATATGCTAAATTGGTGTTGTTGAGGGATAGACATTGCACAAACAATGCACAATTTACAGTCTAAGTGTATAAAAGACACACACTGTGAGGTTCTAATGATAAAATAATGGTGTCAGAACACACCAGTTGGTGTTCCCAGAGGAATGTTTATATGTATGTTGCATTTAAAGGGGTTAAATGTGGGAAATTCAGTTTTTAGGTGATTTTTCAAAACAATTTTTCATGGGAGTTGTGATCAGATAGTCAAAATAGAATCTTTATGGGTGCCTCCTTTGGTTTGGCCTTGATATATGTGATTAAAGGAAGTATTTTCTTCAAAACCGTGTCCCAGTTTATGGATAATGTGTTGCTGAAAGAATTTATAGGTCTCCAAAGATGAAACGTGAAATGTGGTTTAGCACCCAGCAGTTAAATCAATATATCTTCTAATTGGAAGCATATATAAAAAAATCTAAGACACGGTTTTGTAGCTTGTGCATGGTCACACAAAGGGGCGAAAACATTTTTTTATTATCATTTTAAATGAATGTGCTATTTTTATCCAAGTCGGGAAAGCACTTTTTGGGCAGTTAATGAGTTATATTATTAATTGATCATACCAAAACACAAAATTATCCTTAGATAAAGAAATAATAGTATTTCAGCTTTAAAATGAGTTAAAGATTATAAAAATCCGTTGAGTGGTTTAGGAGAAATTAATCTTTAAAGACTCTTTGTTGGTGTCAGAAAAAGTTTGACTTTAGTGCTACATTAAATGACAAATATAGTGCTTTGAAAATATGCAATGTACAGAGAACTTAAAGTTAATTTTTTTAATAGTTTAACTGGAGAAGATGGTAGAAAATGTTTATTACTTACAAAAATCATAGTTTAATAGCAATAACCCCTGAAGGACGCATCAACATTATGCGGTCAATCCGGTAGATTTGTAGATCTTCTAAAAGTAATCTGTTTTGAATTTCACAGTTTCAACCTTCCTCAGGTGTCACATGTGGAGCAGGATACGCTTACCTGTACTGAGCACCTGAGATCACCTAAGTTGTGTGTTGCTCAGTCTTTAGTTTCTATGTTGTGTTATGTGTACTGTTGTTGGTCTATTGGTATTTTTCTTTTTTAGCCAAGGAGTTGTTACTTTATTTCAACTTATGAGTTTGAATATCCCTTTGGAATCTTTTGGCCTCTCCTTCCTGATATAGTTTTTGAAATGATTGACAAACACATTAAAATTTATAAACTGTATTCATGACAGTTAGAATTATTATTTTAGTTTTGAACGAACAACATATATTGATAACTTTTTCCAATATAAATAGAAGGATTGTATAATAGATTCACAACGACTATCCTTTACCAGGACAATATAATCTGAAATATGATACTTAGTTTTGCTGTACCATGACGATCAATGTCACGTCATCTATTTATGTTTTCATATCACTTCTAAATAATACAAAGTTAAAAAAAAATGTGGTATTGAATAAATCGCTTCTATATTTAGTCACGTGGATGCCAGACATTTGCGTTTTTTTCTATTTTTCTTTTTGAAACACGAAAGGACATTTGCGCTCAAAATGCTATGGACATTCGCGCTTTTTACATTGAAGGGTTTACCTTTAATCTTAATGAGTTGTAATCATTTCGAAAGTTAAATTCAACTTTTATTTATATATTGTAAAAAAAAAAGAAAGAAACAAAAAGCAAACAAAAATCTTAGATTTGTCGTTTGTAAGTTCACTTTAACCCATGGAATAGAATAGAATATTTTTTATAATATCAGTTCAAAACAGAAAATATATTCCGGAACAGTATTGTCACTGGAAGAAGTAATACAGTAGCTTTTCATGACAGAATAAGGTGTATATAATATTTGTTCCAACAGCGAAATATATATTATGGCATTGTTTAGTTTCCGGAGAAATTTCTGTTATACATGTATAGAAAATATAGAATAATAGCAAAATATACAGTACAACCTGTGACATTCTCTTAATTATGTCCAACCTCTCTTATGGTCAACATCAAATGGTGACCATTTTTTGGGGTATTCAATCTTGAGATGTTGGCCATTTATTGGGGTCATAAAACATAGGTTGATGTTTTATCTAATTATGTGACCTGTTGAAATCAATCAGGGTTGAAGTTTTCAGCTTGTATGTTTCATTAAAATTTACCTGACGTGTACAGGTAACTCAGGTTTTTTTTAAATTGCCATTTCACCTTTTTTTGAAAATGTAGAATAAAATGATGTTTTAGTCTTTGTTTACTTATATTATTTGTTGATTTTTCTGTCTTTAAGTTTATATATTTTTTTTTTAATGTTTTTTTTTTTTAATTTTTTTAGTTCATATTTGTTATTTGTTTTTATTCATTTTTGTATGTTTTTTTATTTGTTTGTTTTTGTTTGTTTGTTTCTTATTCTTTTAATTTCTTCTTGGTAAGAATCTTGAGTAGAAATGACAAAAAGTCAATGATAAGTTATTGACTAGCATTTGAAAAAACAAAACAGAGAATCCTTTAAATAACTATTTTTGAAGTTAAAAAAAGTTATTGTAAATGATGTACATTGTATTCAATTGTTCGTTTGCATTATTATATGAAATATTATCAATTATAACTTATAATCATGCAAATGATATGTTTATAGGAACCATGAAGCAAGTAATTTAACAAGCCTGTTTCTTAAAAAAATAAAATGATCAATGTCAATCCTTTTACAATAAATTTTGATAACAAAGTTGAACAATCTATTTTTATTCAGAAAAAAATAAATATCATTATATGGTTTAGGAAAAAACTATTTTTGTTTATCTTTATTTTTGTTTTCAAATCTCAAAACAGGAGTTGTGCATGAAGAATCAATGAAGACACTTTAATTTTCCAAATGCCCACCTAGCTATCAACTCATTTTGATAAATGCTCATAAAAAATGCTAATCATAATGAAAAATGTTCTTATCCTGAACAAAGCGAATCTTATGAAAAGAAATTATTTAAAGAAAAAAATTGTCTTGCTAATTGAAACAATTGTAAACTTATAAGATATGTTATCTTCAGTTTGGCTAATTTTCAACCCATGCCTTTTAGATACAGTAAATAATTGCAGGGACTTGAATTAATAAGATTCTCCGAAGCCCTTGAATTTAAAGAAATATATAAGACTATTTTTGAAAATAGAATAAAAACTTATGATAAAAACTGTAAACTCAAATGCTTCACTAAGTAATGAACTAGTAGTTAAAATTTAGAAATAAAAAATAGTGGATAATATAAAATTCATAGAAAGGATAGAATACATAAACTGGGCCACTTGCTGGACGATGAAGAACACTTCCTCCTTGATTGTAAAATTATCAAAACACCTTAGAGTAAATCTATTTGAAAATTGTTTACCTTCTCATAATATCTCTTACCAAAGAACAAAAAGTAAAATAAATGCTAAACCTCTATAACATGAAACATGTTTAAAATATTGGCTCCTTCATAGAATAGTCATTAGAACTGAGGGCAGAAACCTAATAATTTATTTTCCATATGTTTTGATTTCTTATAGAATTGTCATTTTTTTTTATTATAATATGTTTATATGACAATAAACATATTATCGAATTTTGCTGTAATGAATATTTTGAATATATTTATTCAATAGAGAAATAATGAATTGCCTAAATTTTATTTAGAATAAGTCTTAAAGATAATTTTAAATATTTGTTAATGTTGAATGCAGATCAGTCTCTCTAAGTATTAACAAATTTTGATTTTAGAAAATTAATTTGAGAAACACCTTTTCAAAAGAAAAAAGGCAGGCATTGTGAAAGTTTGCATACAATATTAGAAAATGATATTCATTTATTCTTCACTTGCCAAAAAAAGCATATTAAGAATTACTTAAATTGATAGAATTATTTAAAAGGAATAACATTAAAACAAACAGTCATGAGACAATTTTTTCAAAAAAAATATATTATTAAGCTATATTTATATAGTTTAACCACATTGGCAAAAATGAAAGACACGAATAGAATTTTTTTTACATTAGAACAATAACACAATGACGGGATGTACAAATACAGAGCTACGTCATGTAACAAAGAAACACAAAAGGCAAGTCAGGAGCCTCTGACCATTGTTAGTCTTGTATGTTTTTTTAATTTTAGTTCATTTATATGTTTTGGAGTTTAGTATGCCGCCCATTTCCACTGAACTAGTACACATTTTTATTTAAGGGACAGCTTAGGACCACCACAGGTTGCGGGATTTTCTCGCTGCGTTAAAGACCAATTGGTGGCCTTCGGATGTTATCTGATATTTGGTCGGGTTGTTGTCTCTTCGATATTTTCCCCATTTCCATTCTCAATTTTATATAGACAAAGCGCATTAGCAAAAATGAAAGACACGAATACAACAAATTAATCATAGAACAATATCACAATGACGGGATGTATAAGTACAAAGCCACGTCAAATGGATATCACCAACAACAGACTAAACAGTAAAAGTAATATTCATAAAGACAAATAATAGAATACTATTACACGTATAGTCACCATCTAAAAATGGGTAATTAACAATAGGAAATGAAAAATCATCTTTTTTATCATAAATTTTGGTATTAATCTTCCCGTTAAAGATATAGATATCAAGATCCAGGAAAGGGCAGTGTTCATTGTTAGTTTTAGCTTTATTCAAAGTCAGTTCGGCAGGATAAATCTGTAATAAAGTTGGAGCTAGTTCTAGCAAGTGTGGTGGGGGTGTGATGGTTTGGTGAAAAGTATTATTTTCATTCCTCAATATATAAGGGGTTTGTGTGGGAAAATAGGACTGGACTAACTCATTTAAGTATGCAGGTGTAATCCAATATGTTTTTAACAGTATGAGCTTATGCTTATTTCGTCTATTCTCCAGAGTTTCTAATCCTAATTTAATATAAAGTTTATGTCTTGAGGAATTACGCCGTCGTCAAGTTATAATTCTAGCAGCTTCTATTTGAATATTTTCAAGAAGCTCGGACACATGCGGAGAGCAGTTGCCCCAAACATCATCAACATACTCTAATATAGGTCTAATTAAAGCTTAATAGAAACGAATAATTGAATTCCTGTCCAATTGAAATTTAAACGTTTAAACCCGCTTCATTTGTATGCTCCTATCCTAAGTCATGAGCCTGTTGTGTAGTGGTTGTCGTTTGTTGGTGTGGTTCATAAGTATCTATCGTTTCTCTTCCAGTAAATATAATATTTATTGTTTTCCTTGAGTAAAATTGAACAGCCCATGATTAATCCAAGTTCAAAATAACATATAAGTCATCAGTCGAATAAACAGCTGCTACAGCATGATGATCGTCTACTATATCGAATAAAACAAGTCACCTGCAAAATGTCAAATGCCATAAACAATTTCATTCGATTAATATATCATTTATATAAGTGATAAAGGGTTCCAAAACTTATCTAGCGAACACCTACATGTATATTTTTAAGAGTTGTCGACAAGCCTTCTGGAACTACTTTTTTTTGATGATCTAAAATAAAACTTTCTATCCAAGAAAAGAGCTCACCATCTACGCCAGACTGTTATGAATAAAATAAAGTTTAAATAAAAGTCTTGTATGCCAAACTTTGTCAAAAGCTATAGATACATCACAAAGTACAAACCTAACATCCCTCCCACTATCCAAATTACTGATAATTTTATGATATATTTCAATTTACTGATTAATAGTAGAGTCTATTAGCTGGAATCCAGATTTGAACTTAGATAAAAGTTTATAACTCCTCATATAATTATACAAGTGTTTGAATTGGCGTGTTGCATTTGCCCCATTTGCATTTCACTTGCGATGATTTGCGGGCATTTCAAGAGGTCTCATTTTGACAGGCATAAAGAATTTTGACCGGCATAAAAAACGGCCTTGATTTTCCTGATGACATCCATAAAGACATATATGTTAGGGTCGAGCGAAAAGAACTGTCCATTGAACGATTCTGGACGGTTATTCGTCCTATTTTAATTTTCAACGGGAGCAGGTGCCAAGAAATAGGAGCAAATATAGAATCCCCTCTAATGAAAGATTGACAATTTTCAGAATCGGCGCAAATGTCATCAGCCCGTTTAAATAGAAGATGTTCCATAATCTAACAAACAATACTCGAATTAAACAGAAATAGAACGACATTAAGAGCTGAATGTGCAATTCCTTTTCGTTTGAAATAGGATTAACATTAATAATTTTGCAATTTTCAATAACAATGGAACCTTTTTCACTGAAAGAGACATGTTAAATTAATTAGTGAATGGCTTATAAATAAAGCTTACAAGCTCATTTAAAATTCTACGACTGATACCATCAAGTCCAGCTGGTTTATTTTTTTTCAAAGTTTTAAAGTGCTCTTAAAATTTTTTTCTCAGTGATGGCAAATTTTAAATGACATGGAGGCGGCTCGTTATTATCAGGAATGTCTGGTTCCGTGTCAGTTAGCAAAACGATTGTTCATGATTGTCGAATGGATGAATGCAAATTTGGCCATTATGTTCTAAAAATAGTGGGGGATGTGAAATCTCTGGTTTTTTTTAAAATTTGACACAGACTTGGCAATGCGCCAACATTTACCAATGAGGGGAAAGATTTTTATCAATAAGTTGGGATGTCAGTTAGCACTTATAGTCACTTTTACCCTTCTAACTGAACTCATAACTTCAATACGAATTTCTCGTATCTTGATTCTAATTATAGTGTTGCTTTTCCACGTCGCGACGGCGTCACCAATTGTTAAGTTTTCTGCTTAACTACTAGTATCAGTATATATAAGTTTGACTACTATTTTGGGACCCGTCCCCCTAGGACATGCATGGTTCAGTGACTTTGTATTAATTTAAATGTAAGGTTTTCCTGCTAACTAGTAAGTCGGTTTGATAGGAACTACTTGTGATAGTTTAATGATATTTTCTTTAAAGTTGCATTACTATCAGTATATATCAGGTTGACGACTATTTCGATGCTCTGCCAAAGTAGGTCATGGTCCAGTCACTTTCAATTAATTATTAATTTTGAATAATATTATTTTTGCCTAAATTATTTTGATAGAAACTACTTACAATAGAGAACGATATTTTTTTATAAGGTTACATTTCTGTGCACATCTTAGTGTTTCGATCATTTCGTGTGTTTTGGATATTGGAATTTTGAGATATGATAGAAAATAGTACTTTGTATATATGTAATATCGTTAATTCTGTAAATTTTGATAATTAAGGTGTCGAGGTCTAGAGAAGACCAAATATTACATAACGATCAACCTCTGTAAAATTTGCGACGAGATGATTTCTACTTCACTACTTGGACCTTGGTTTAATAATTCCATTGTAAGCATCAACCATATGTCAAACATATGTTCTTTGCTCCCGTCAGAGTACATGCGATCTCTTCGTTTGGTTGTTGTTATAATATTTGCTGTTTGTCCATATTTTGACGTTTACCCCCTGACGTAGCGACGTATTTATACATTCTTTGTTAATATCTTTTGGTTTTAGCGGATCTGACATAGTAAATCCTGCAAAGCGCGTCAGATGCGATGGGTTTTTAGAATAGTATTTCCACTTACGATCACTTGGTTCAGACCACTGATATTAGTCCCAAAGGGTAGAATCTGGTCAGTACTAAGATCCTTTTTAAAATCCCCGTAATAATTTAACATATTATTAAGAGACTTAGTTTCAACTCTCTCAGGCAAAGTTGAACTTATTCGGGCTTCTCTTCTAGATCCACTTTGATCATATATCTCCTAACGATTCTACGTTCATATTTATTCTAAGCTTCCCAATGTTTAGTTTTGACTGACGACTGTTAATCTATAAAAGCGTTTCGGGCCCGCGGGTTTGGTGTAAATGATTGGATATGTTTGCCTATGGTCCAGTTGTTTTGTTTTCTGGCATATAAATGCGAATATAAAAACTACAATGGTTTAAAAAAAGGTTCTATAAAGGTGGTATAGGATAGAGGAGAGGAAGCCTGAACCCTTAACTTCCAATGGAAGGGATGTTGGCACTGTCCATTTATATTGCATTTATTATTTGTATTATATTACAGCTTATCACACCTTAGAGCTGTTACAGGTTTCCTGTACTGTTCTTGGCTTTAAGAGAGTGCCAATCTTTGCGCATATGATCTTACCTCCACATTTCGAGTGAACACCCCTGTGTATTTCTCATTCATTTAAACCAAACGGACGGGCATTTTGCAAGTGTCAAACTTTAGAGCTGTGATGATATGATAATTAAACTACGTTGTCAAACGGAGATACTGAAATAAAGTCTATTTTTATTTCTGACATCATATATCTGCTATTTTATTTACTAAAATGAAACACAAATCTTCTTGTTCAGCGCTTTCTTGTTGAATTATTATCAGCAATTCTTTTCACGAAGAAAAGAATATGAAAACAATTGCGTACAAAGTATCTTAATGGACCGTATAGTTTCATAATTTGCTAGGAAGTTAAACGCTAGGAAAATAATATTACTTTGCCATATCTATCTATGTAACATTTATCTTTTATCTTTTTGAAAATGTTGAATTTCTTATTATATATAAATGTTCGTATATTAAAAGTATACTTTTGCCGATTGAAAGTGTACTTTTGAATATCATTAGAATATTTTTCATAGTATATGTATAATTTTACACATATTTATTTCAATTTCACATATTATAAACATGCCTTTGCATATTTATATCATACGTTTTTTTTGTTTCCTGTGCATAGTTAGAAGCAGAGTTAAGAATATAGAATTGCATTGCAATTTTCTACCTTTTTAATAATGCTATCATTTAAAAGAGGCAATCCAGAACTTTAAATGTAAATAGACATACAAACACTGACCTATAAAACAGCCGTTTGTTGAAATTTATATAGGTTGACTATTTGGAACATTTGAACATTTGACACGAAGGAAAAACCACACGAGTTCGGCAAAACTGATAATAAACTTCCCTATTTAAATATTCTGTTCCGGGTACATTAAACCAAATCACAGGTGAAATGTTAATATATGTTTATATTAAAATCAAATTTTGGTATCTAAGACGTTTAAATAATGTAATTTATCAAACAAATTGATTTTTTGGGTTTGCTGATACAAGTTCGGCATTTGAAAATTTTAGAAAACGTCATCAGAAGTTCGGTTATGTAATCTAAAACACAGTGTAAAGCAAACAAAATAAGCTACAGTCGATCTTATTGGTCTATATAATGTATGCACTGTTAAACACAAGGAAACAAATCGATTCGGTGTTTAAAAAAAAGAAAGTTAAAATAACCGAAATCAATGAAGCTGTTGTTATAAACACCATTTACATGATTAATCACACATAAAGGAATTTCCATTGAGGTTTGCTTGCAAAAAGATGATTTTATTTGAAAAGTATTTAAATATTGGACATTATGAGGTTCTGAAATCAAATTCGGAAAATAAACTCGTTATTGATGGGAAGCAAGGGGTTTAACTGTTATGCTGCTTTGGGGCAATTCAATTCTTTGTTATCTGTTATTCTGACGATATACTTGCTGTTAGCTGTTATTGTCTTAATCCTTGTTAGCTGTTATAGGATTATTATTTTTTTTTTGTTATCTGTTATTGTGTGAATGATAATTTTGCTGTAAACTGTTATTAAAATTGGAATGTTAGCATTTTGACAGCAAATCTTGGTTCTTCGGTAGAAATTGAAGATCATTGAACATCTGGGTCTTACCATTTGTTATATCGTGGTCCCTTATTCCATTAACATATACATATACATTACAGATTATCACATAAAACATATCAAAATTAATCAGGTCCAGGATCATTCCAGTATATTTAATTATAATTCTTTGTAATAAATTCCATTATTTGTATATGCATTTGGGGTTACCTAGAATCCATATGATAATAATTTTTTATTATGGAATACTTTTTTCAGCATTTCTTCTTTGTACTTTTTAGGAAACTCACACCTGCTTGTAATTTAAATAGTGTGTGTATTCTTAGGAAAGGATCACAGAGCTAAGTCTGTGTTCCTTATTATATAAAAGGTGTTTCGGTTAAGGTCGTATGGACCTAGCCCTATCCCCATCAGGTATCCCTGGTCATATGTTTTACTTTTTGTAATATATAGAATTGTTCGAATTTGATTTTTACGTATGGGAATAATGTTCCCTGTAAATCCATACTTAAATATCAAATTTGAACAATTTTATATTACAAAAAGTAAAACATATGGCAAGCTATGCTATTTGGTTCCCAGTCGCTTGTAAAATGGTACATTGTAAGGAAAATTCCAAGTTGCTTAATTGATCGAAACTTGGTGTTTGATCGATTCTTATATATCGGTCTCTGATTAAATGAACTGTTTTAGTATTATGTCCATAGTATTAAAATTAGAGGTTAAACAAAAGTAGTAAGTCTTCGAAACCATTTTGTGCTGAATGATTTTCCGTCTTGTGTACCTTATCAGACACTTTCTATTACTATGAGCCTACCGTTCATAGTAGTAGAGGAATTGATATTCCTCAGAGTAAAGCAGTTGGTTTACTTTAAAAAAGTTACACTGCTGAAATGCAATTCAAAAGTATTTTCTTGAAAAGAAGAGGTATGTTAATCGTACGATATGGAATTCCATTGCTCTTGGGTGATTGAATTGACTGCTGCATTAAATGTTGTATGCATTATATAAATCCTTGACGCAGAAGCATCATTCATCAGGTATACACATTTTTGTTAGCGTTCGTTTTTCGAGCCAAAGATACCAGAATTAGAATAACCAGACGCTCGTTTTGTCTACAAAAGACCCATCAGTGACACTCGAATAAAAAAAGATGAAAAAGCTGAATAAATTACGAAGTTGAAGAACAATATATAGAAATGAATATTATTCTCTTACAAACTTAGAATAGTGTAAAGTGCTCATGGCTCAATATCTCTTGATTGGTTGTATTCAAGAGCTCGATTCAATGTTAGAGCAATGTGTATAACTAATGTATGACTTACTATTTAGGTATAGAACCACTAATTCAGAAGAACATAAAAGAAAGTAGCATATATTTTAAACAAATGTGGTACTATTTCACAATTGTATTTGATGACCTCGCATATCAAACAAGATAACCGCCATATCCAAACATAGTTTAACTTAGGACACTGTAGAAAATCACTTCCAGATGTTTTTGCCTGATACCACTTGGCCAATTTTAACCTTACTTATAGTGTAAAAGATATTTTTTCGGCGTTGGAATACAGGTTAATGATACAGGCACTTAGGAACCTTCTGGTTTGGTATTGTGGCCCCGATCGTTTACAAAAAAAAGCCAAATTGTGTGTTTTCTTGTAAAATGTGCGCATAAAATTGATGTCGCCTGGAAAACGTCCCCATTTCTTGGTCAGGATTACTGTTATATCAATACGTCTTTATAGTATTAATATGTATCATTATGATAAAAGAGGAGCGAAAGATACCAGAGGGACATTCAAACTCACAAATCGAAAATAAACTGACAACACCATGGATAAAAAAGAAAAGACAAACAGACAAACAATAGTACACAAAACACAAAATAGAAAACTAAAGACTAAGCAACACGAACCCATCAAAAACTATGGGTGATCTCAGATGCTACGAAAGGGTAAGCAGATCCTGCTCCACATGTGGCACCCGTCGTGTTGTTCTTGTTAGTACAAACCAGGTAACGAGTCTAATTCGGTAGGTCACATTCGTGAAAAGGGGACGGGTTTGTAGTTATAACATTAGGATCATATCCGCTATTATCTGTGAAACGAAATTCCATAACGGTCAACCAACTCGTGCTGTCCATAAAATTCACGATAGGATGATTTCAACTTCACCATTTGGAACTCTTTGTTTAATAGCTTCTTTCTGAGGAAAGAAAAAAGTAATGTGTCATGACTATTGAACAGCGGTTTACTACTATTGCCTTTCTTATTCAGAATAGCATAGTGAGGTGATAAGATTGTATAAAAAGGTGGCTCTATATTATGTCAAGATGTCTTTGTAGTATACAACTTTATCGTCGCAACATTGTAATACGACGGAATAGTATGAAAAAGTTGCTTAATGTTATATCGAGATGATTGTATAGTATAAAAATCTATCCAAATAAGATAGTAACATGAGAAACTAGTTTAGTGAGGTGACAAATTAATATGAAAAGTTAGCTCCATGTTAAATCAAGATGTCTTCATAATATGAAAGAATATCTTCATCACAAAGTAAATTGACAGAATAATATGAAAAGGTACCTCCATTGTATATCAAAACGTCTTTATAGTATATATATTTACCTTTGCGATATAGCAAATTCACATAGTTGTATAGTTATATGTCGTAATAGTAAAGAAAATTTGCTTCGTGTCAATAATATGATTATCGTTATCATAAAGCAGCTGTGACGTTCCATAGGTATGAAATCAAAGATATAACAATATGTATTCGATGGAATTGATAGCGTCGAATTAGTAATTGATCCAATCAAGGCAAGCTATGTTTTATTTTTTTATCCAACATATCCCAGTGACAATATAAACTTATAGCCCTTCATCTCGGGTCTTTTACTTTGTAGAACTTACTGACCAACGGATTTATTGTTATTGAGATCCCACCCTTGATATTCAGGAAATACTTGCAACTATTTTAGTTAACTATTCGAAACATCTTTCCAGTCAGGTAACCGTATGATGGAAATTTGAAATAAATCATTTTGTGTTGTTATGATGTATGTGTAAATATTATTTCCTCTTTTTAAATGTAACATATTGTGCCTTGTTGTGTGGAGAGGGCTAACATAGGCTTGGCCTGTTGCCCAATTCATTTCAATTCTATACTAAGATAAAGTATTATTTTAATTAGATTAGACTGGACTTATCGAGTTTTGATAGATAAGACATGTATGCCAATTACTATCATCATAGTTTAAGTCGTGATTGATAATTCTGAAGGCTTACATATAGCCATAGACATGATTTTTAAGATTATATTCCTCCTTTTCGTATCTATTTTAAGATTATATTCCTTCTTTTCGTATCCATACATATTCATGATACTATAAAAGTTTCCTTAAAACTTATCATTAAGATAGACATGATTAAGATAGAGAAATATGAATATTGATGATGATGTCTAAAATTCTTATATTCTATACCGAATCAAGGCTAAGAATGTAAAATTTAATCTAACAAAAATACATGTCATGGAATTGGCTGTTCTGGGTTTTATTTATTTCTATTTGTATATACCTTTGTTTTGTTTATATAATTATTATGTCTTTCAACTACTGTGGGAAGACCTTTTGACTTTGTGTTGGTTTTTTTATTTTCTTCCACCATTTTTTATTTTGCGATTTTTGTTCTGTTTCGCAAGATAACGGTTTATTGCATATTCTATCGAACAGTGAATATGCTTTCGCAGCTTATCCTGTGTAACCGAACATTTTTTCTTGTGAAAGTTATCTCCCCGTACACTGTTTTTCTTATTATGTTTACTCCTTTGCAACCGTAAAAAAAACGAACAAATTTATTTCTCCAAATTGCTCGTTGTATCCACATATATATTCTGTTAAATTGTGACCGAAGCGATACAGATTCTCCACATGAGAGTTATTCTCCCTTCTCTATTTTACATAAGTGATATATAAATCTAACTCATGAACTGCATAATTCCTAGGGTATTTTGATTTGATGTCCTTGGTCCACCAAAAGAAATTAGAGGTCAAAGCTTAAGGTCATGGTTATATTTTTAACATTTGATTGTTTTCTCTTATTTTCAGAAACCGTAATAAATTATGGCAAATAATTTAACCACATTGTTTGTTTAAAACTATCGTAACTGAACAATTTTGACCGTAAGGTTACCAATGATGCCTTCGAGTAGGGAGTTTCTCCCCTGGAAAATGAGTTACATGACGAAATAACTCATGAACGATACATAGAAGAGACCTATGATGTATAGATTTGAGATCCTTCCTTTATCGCATTGAAATTGAGGTCAAGTTCAAATGAGAATTTGACGTTCTAGATATTTACCTTTACTATTACATCATACTGGTACTTGATAAAGCAATAGGATTTTTTGCGTGAGGTTAGGAGTCTTATGACTTTGACAAATATTAATCGGAAGTGACCTTCAGAGAACCACAAGAAGCCAATTTTTAACTTATTTCCATGAAAAGTACCTAGAAACCATATATTTTTTGAATTGGCATGCATTATCATTTTAGACCGGAAATGACCTTCTGTTAACTGGAAGTAGCAAATTATATCCCTTATTTTGAACAAAAGAACATACAAACCATTATATTTTTGGAATCAGTGTGAATAAAGCTATCATATGAGACCAGAAGTGACATTTTCAACCAGAAGTAAAAAACTGTATATCTTATTTCAAGCAAAAGTCAATCTTAATGTGTAATTTAAGGCGCTTATGAAAAATTAAAGTAATATGTGTTTATCTTTTTAAGATAAACAAAATAAAAAAATACAGTTTTCTGGGTTAATTTGTTTTTTGTATTGTAAATATTGTTGTATGAAAAACATCCTTTATGACAATCTTGGAGCAATAATCTTCATAAATATGACTTTTAACATATTTTATCGCTTTTACTGATTTTGACTTAACTATTACAGATAGCAAGCAAGCGCTGTTATACTGAAGGGAACAAGTTTTGCAACGTCAATAATATGGAACACCAAGACAATTTTGGTGCGACAAAGCAATAAAAAAAAAATTGACAGCAAAAGTGTTATTTTCAAGATTCTTTTTAATTACACATCAATTGTGCTTGGAATACTGTATGCAGTTAAATTCTAAGCAAACTTTTGTAACAAGTATTTTTTTTTCGGTGCTTATGAAAGTAAAATTCTCCTACAACAGCGTCTAAAATGCTTGTTAAACGACTTTACTAAAAGCCAAGCATGATACTATACTTTCAACGATCGGAAAGTTTTACAGGAAACTTCTCTCAGCAGGAGGGTTAGCATGAAGCTTCTCCATACAAGTAAGAGGTTTAGCCAGCTATAAAACCAGGTTTAATCCTCAGTTTTCTACATCAGACAATGCCTGTACCAAGTCAGGTTTATGACAGTTGTTATCCAACCGTTTGATGTGTTTGAGCTATTTGATTAGGGACTTTCCGGTTTTTGAATTTTTCGCGGAGTTCGGTATTTTGTTACTACCCTTTTGAACATGTTTTGAATGCAACTTCAATTGCGTGTGGAATACAGTATGCATTTAATTCTAAACGAACTCTTGTAACAACTGTTTTTTCAGTGCATGTTGAGGTAAAACTGTTCCAAACGTGTCTATCCATGGCCATATACGATGGAATATATATAGAAAAAAGATAAATAGTAGTAACCTCTTATCTTTAAAGAATACCAACAGATTTAATTCATTTTAATATGTGAGATTATTTAATGAAAAATCTGAAAACAATCTGTTTAAATTTTCCACTTGTCAACTAGTATTTGTTTTGTGTAGCAGAACTTCATTCGAAAACATTGTTATAAATAATGCCATAATGTCTTATCCTGTTGAATTAGAATATGATAAACCCTTTATTCTTCAAAGAATAAATACTGCAAAATTTCTTCTAGTTGAAAAATTATAACAAAACATATTTTCCATTTGGAACTAATGTTATAAGGGATTTGTATTTCATGGGTTAATGTTATATAGCCATTCTACTACGATTTTTGTACGTCGTAAACATGTTCTAAGATGTTCTACACTGAAATTTTCCTTTCCCCTTGCAGATGTTTAAAGAACTGCAATGTGTTTTTAAAATGAGACATTAATGAACCTTTTAGACCAAAAAACAAGTTTTCTACATTACAAATATCCTTAATCGTTGAAGTAGGAAACTTGATTGGACACAACCGCTTTACCTGAAATAAAACTTTCGGACATAAGAATAATTATCGCAGTAAATGAAGAAAAAAAAAAAAACAATAAAAAAACACGAATGTCTGTGTGAAATGTTTACTATAAAGATTCCGAACATATAATGTTGGACATAGACAAATGTAAGAAATGATTTTCTAGTTTTCTTCAAATGTATTTAATCGAAATAACACAATATTAAAAATTGTTATGTTTTTGAAATCGAGCAAAATAATAGTAAAAAACGATGTCAGATATCCAGTACATGTATGCCAGTAACAAGAATGTAGCATCGCGCGGGATTATAGATTGCAAAAGGCCTTGCTAACCCAAGAACGACATAAGCGTTTTGATCAATGTTTATGATGTCGTCATATTCAATTGCTTTCATGGGAAAATCGTATCTGCCTGACGGTAAATTTAAAATACATCGATCAGCTCGTCCGGCCTGGAGGACAATCTGCAAATTAATTGTTCTGCACCTAATGACCCCTGCAGATGGTGTATTCGTATCTTCCACCACATAACGGCCCCCTTCGATGCCCTCAAACAATTCTGTGACATCAGTCTTTGAAATACTTCTGATAGGGCCTAGATTAACAGAACTTTGTTGAACTACAGGGTCTGGAAGAACGACCATATCTTCTAAACAATGCGGATATTGCGTTATGGTTGTGTCATTGTTTGGATAATGAATTACTTTAAATGTGTATTGGGTTTTAAGACTTATATTCTGATTTGATGACCAGCAACAATGACCGGCTATGGTTGTATGAATTGGCCGAAGAATACGTTGTGTACTTACGTCCATCCCTAAATAACAAAATCCATTATTTAGTCTTGTTTTAGCAATGATAATTACATTTTTTTCGAATTTCACGTTCGTTGCTACATTTGGCGCCAGGCGCAAAAATGCGGCGGGGTTAAACATGTTTTTTGAGATCTCAACCCTCCTCCTATACCTCTAGCCAATGTAGAAAAAACAAACGTACAACAGTACGCACAGTAAAACTCAGTTTAAGAGAAGTCCGAGTCCGATGTCAGAATAGGAAACAAAAGAAAATAAACAAAATGACAATAATACATAAATAACAACAGACTACTAGCAGTTACTGACATGCCAGCTCCAGACCTCAATTAAACTGATTGAAAGAGTATGTCTTCATCATATGAATATCAGGCACCATCCCACCTGTTAGGGGTTTAGTATTATACCGTCATAAAATATATGAGAAGAACACAACCCGTGTCATGCCAACAACTGGTTTTAGAATAAATATGTTTAATTCCGATGCAAAGACCCTTTAAGTGAATCAATATTAAAGCCAAAATATGCAATCTATAATGACCTGACAACAGTATCGTAACTATATCCCTTCTAAATAAGTCTGTTTAAAGGTTTTGTTAGCTTTTGAGGTGAATACTGGCATTTTTGTGCTTTGTAAAGTATATTACCATAAAAGATTGGATGTGAAATACCCGAACGTACAAGATGTCTGCATGTTGAGTTATATTTACGAGTGATGTCCTTATACCGATGATAAAATTTAGTAAATGTTTTGACTAGTTTATGATATCGAAAACCCTGGTGTAATAATTTTTCAGTAATATATAAATTTCTCTCGCTAAAACCTAATACGTTGTTACATACACGAGCGAATCGTACAAGTTGAGATATATAAACACCATAAGAAGGTGACAAGGGAACGTCACCATCTAAAAATGGATAATTAAAAATAGGAAATGAAAAATCATCTCTTTTATCATAAATTTTTGTATTGAGCTTCCCGTTAATGATATATATATCAAGATCGAGGAAAGGACAGTGGTCATTGTTAGTATTAGCTTTATTTAAAGTAAGTTCAACAGGATAAATTTCTTTAGTATACATACTGAAGTTGTCATTATTGAGAGCCGATATATCATCCAAATATCTAAAAGTATTGTTAAAATTTTGTATCAGATGTTGTTTCGATGGGTCTTTGCTGATTTTAGTCATAAATTGTAATTCATAACAATACAAAAACAGGTCCGCAATAAGTGGTGCACAGTTAGTCCCCATTGGAATTCCGATAACTTGACGATATACGGAATCTCCAAAGCGAACAAAAATGTTATCAAGTAAAAATTCAAGGGCAGATATAGTATCAAAGCATGTCCAATTGACAGCTCTTTTGTTTGTTGCTACTAAAAAATGACCTAAAAGAGTTTGAACATATGTATTCGCATTCCGACTTTTTAAATGACATATATGTTAAGTATATATCAACAACGTTAACAAAAAAGCAATTCCCAAAGTATGATGGTGCAAGCAGATTTTCTTAAACACTATTGTTCATTAACGGGAAACCTTGAATATTTGGTAAATAAGTACGGGGATGTGAGTTATATAGTAGGATATGATCAAATAAAACGTTCTACAAATACATATATCAAGTTATCTTTAAAAAAAGTGTGAACAAATATACCGAACTCCAAGGAACATTAAAAAAAACCCAGGAAACTACAAATCAAACCGAACTAAAACACACACATTTCATTATTATATTGTCCTTTTGTAAACGATTTTGAAAAAAAAAACAGACCACAAAACAGTGCTGAAAATGATCTTGATAAACTCATATTTTATGTTCATTAAGAATGAATTGTATATTGTCAATGGTTTATCATGTTTATAAAGATATTGCATGGGAATATGTCATTGTATATAATTATGTTTTGTTTAAAGTATCTTAGATTTGTAATTATTGTTTTAGTGAAAACGGTTTCCATTGTACTTTTTTCCCTATAAATATTTTCTAAATTTGCGACTTTTATAATAAAACAAGAACACATCCGACACTTGCTTTTGAATTGACCAATCATTTATTCCAGGTTACAGAAATGAAGAAAAATGCTTAGAACAAAAGCGTATACTAAATACTTTAAAATCAGAAATTATTGCATGCATTTATTATTGCGATTTTTTAAGAATGAACAAAAGTACGAGTTTAATAATTGTGATTTTAGGAAAAACTTCATACATATAAGTGTATCAGATATCAGAATGCGAGTTCTTATTATTACGGTACTCAAAGAATCGCATCATTTGTTTAGATAAAAACTTCGCAAATTTCTGAATTTACAGAAGCCATTCTTAATTTGATGTTTTGGTGTGAATATAACTCATTTAGTTACATTATATTAAGTCAATACTTAAATTTAAGCTGCACATGTATCTTTGTCAAAGTCTCGTTCTAGTGACGAAATATCAGAATCTGTACAGGTGATGAAATATGATAATTTTGTATAAGGTATATTGTCAACATCTGCCTCATGGTAGAACTTTCAGAATTATGCACCTGATTAGAATTGTCCAAAACAAATGTAATGCAGAACAAAACTGTCAAATATGATCTTGGGTAAAAGTGTAGAAATAATTATCGGGTACACTACTAATTGAATTTAAGTCTTCAACGACTTTTTAATCTGCACATGAACAAGTTTAATCTGTTTAAGAATTTTAGAAACCTTTTTGAGCAGTTTTCATAGTTAGATAGAAAGATACTTTATTCCCTATAAACTAAATACAAGTAAACAGAAATATACAATATAAATACGAATACAATAGTTGAGCTGAACAAATGCAGTACGATATTTGTAAAATTATATTAGGACTATGTGAAAATTTAGTTTGTAGAAATAATTTTCGTTCGTTCTTCAATTGTTAACAGCAAAACAAATAATGAAATTCGTCGCCTATATCACAGGAACTACACAACGGACATGTCCGTTTATTGCGGGCAATGTTTTGCCACCTTCTCTTTTCTATAGGCAACGTATGGTTACCTGCTATGAATTTACATAATGTAAACACATTTTTGTGACTTAAATGTTAGTATGTGTTAACAGTAGGCTCTGCAAGCTCTGCAAGGTTGAACGACCAACATTTGCCTGAATATTCGTAAGATCATTATTCATTTAGGCCTATTTGATTAAAAGATATCAAAAACTCAGTTTACAAAACTTAATTTTGAAACAGTTTGGACGTAGGAATTTATTTCCTCAATACTGACAGATCAAAAAACCATTTAGCATTAGTTTTTAATAGTCAAATATTCATAACCTACAAGTAAATTATAAAAAAAATGATGACTTCATTTATTACCATTAACAAGGAAAAATAAAAAGAGAAATATATAAAAAAGAATGTACAAAAGATGAAGAAAAATAAGATAGTTATCGATGAGTTTATTTATTCAATAAAAATTGAATGGATATATAATTTCATGATACCGGCTTTGATTTTGTATGATTAATTACACATCTGGCCAATTTAAATTCTTGTAGGTAAACGTTGTGTTATTCAAGTCATAAGACTTCTTGTTTCAAATGCAGTATTATATAAAAAAAAACATGTAACGTTGGCACGTTGAAAAAAAAATGTGTAGTCATTGTGTTTCTATATTGTCGATTTATGACTTTTGAACAGCGGTATACTACTGTTGCCTTTAGTTGTCCTATAAAAATATGGGGTATGATTGCAAAAAGTAAAATCACAAAAATACTGAACTCCGAGGAAAATTCAAAAAGGAAAGTCCCTAATCAAATGGCAAAATCAAAAGCTCAACACTTCAAACGAATGGATAACAATTGTCATATTCCTGACTTGGTACAGACATTTTCTTATGTAGAAATGTGCAAATGAGACAACTCTCCACAAGAGACCAAATGACACAGACATTTCAAACTATATATGTAACAATGAGCAAAGCCCATAACGCATATTCAGCTATAAAAGGCCCCGAAATGACAAAATTGTAAATATGTATTTTATGCAATCCGTACTGTGTTACTACATTTACTGATTTATGATATCGGCATATACTTGTAATTTTCAATACACATTTTTCTTATCAAATGTTAGCTTTGTTTAAGATTAGTTTATCTTAAATTTAGCAAGTGAGATCAATAAATATGTTTCTCTTTATCATTGGGGAACATAATGACTGTACATTATACAATAACGTGATAGAATGTACACTAAAACAAGCAATACCCAGCTATTGAATTGGTTTATAGGACACATATGTACAAAATATTGACATACGCAAGATTAGAAATATTTGACATGAGACACGGACAGAATTTAAGATAAACTAATCTTAAACAAAGCTAACATTTGTAAGTTGATACGTAAACGAGGTCCCCCAATTGCAAACAAATGAAAGATTGAAGTCATAATTTAAGAATATTAATTTGATAATTTTAAAATTCAAGTTTTGTTTACTTTCAAAAATAACGTTTTGAATTTATCAACCGTCATTTTTTTGTTTTTATTCTTTTGTCTTCATGCGAATTAACATCAGTCGTAAATTCCCATGCCCAAAATTTTGTTATTTTTACTTAACAAGGACAAGGATCACTTAAGCCAGATATGGCCTTGAATTTCAACTTTATCATAAAATATCAAAATGGCTTTTGTTTCTGTAATTTTGTTCTGAAATGGAACTTGAAAAGCCTTACTTCTTTATTCAAAATACATCTTTTCATAAGAGCACATTCTGCCAAAGACAATAGTGAATCCCTATAGACACAAAAACTTCCGGATCATTTGTGGCGGCCAAAGTAAATTATCCTACAAACTGTTAAGAATCATTAAACATTTGACCAAAATTGACGTTACAACACTAAAAATGCAGACTTAAGGAGTCACTACATCGTCATTTTTAATGTGATGTGCCGAAATGAACTTATTTTGTATTATAAGTATGGATAGTAATATCACAACTGTGTCTGTGTGAAATGTGTAGTATTTTGTCCTGATCATCAAATTCATCACAATCATGGGACCAAATATAACCTTTCGCGAACTTACTACTAATGTGTATGCGCAAAAAATAAAAAGAATACTACTGATAATTTGATGATGTGTTCCTAATATTTTTAAAATTTAGTTTCACTTATAAGAATTTATTTTCAAAATATTAAGTTAACGTCCTACTCGGTAATGTGGTTAATTGTTTTGTGTTGAGCAGTATGTTTCTTGCATCTTTTCAAAGTTTTTTGCTTCTTATAATACTTGCATAATTCATTTATGATAATTTTACTCAAGTAGCAAAAAGTGCCTAAGCATAAATCAATAAGGTAGAAAGATATGTAAATGCATTTACATACAAATATATTAATTATTGCCGTGGTGCAATTGTATTAAATCAAATGCAAATATGCATTAGCATTAACAAACCTTATATAAAAACACACACTCAAAGCGCCTTAACTTCATTAAAATAGACACTGTTGTTGGTAAATATGAAAAATTAACTATAGGTTGCACTTTGTAAATACATATGATTCACAAACCCAGCCTCTTTTGAGGAGATATTCATTATTCATAGATATTATATTTTGTTTATCCAATGGATCCAATATGATTATCTCCATATTTAGTCTCATTTTAGGAAAATGCAGTTTGATAAGTTCTAAATTCTAAGGAAGACTCAAAGAAGAAGGTGGAATAGTACAGAGTTTAAGTGTAAGTTTAAACTCTTAGAAACTCGAGGCATATAAATGTTGAAAATACAGATTAGTGCAGTTCTAACCGGTACACAATTTATATGGGAGCACACTTGTTGACCACTATCCAAGTTAACTTAAAAAAGTATTTTTTTTGGCAGAGGAGCAAGTTAACACTAGACATTATACATCATTATACTACTGATTTATGATTTTTTGAAGTACATATATGGTCAGTTTTGCATGATGCGGTCAAATATTTTTGTCTTACAAATCTCCCTGAGATAAACTACTATAAATTTTGTTACGGCTTCAATATTTTGAAAAATGAAAGGAAATGTTGACTCTAAACAAACTGATGCTGACAAAATTTGATACTCATTTTGTTCCAATATTGCTTTCATTTGTATTATATAATCCGTTCGTAGTAACAAATTTACCTCTTTGATTTATACATCCCTGTATTTTCATAATAAAGTACACCTATGGTCAGTTTTGGATGATGCAGTCTATTATTTTTATTATAAAAACCATCCTGTTACATAAAAACTAAAGAATTTTTGTTACAGTTACACGAACAGTTATATTTTAAAATGGATCAGAACTTTGTTCCAAACAAATTAGTATGTTTACTGTATCTATTCAAACTGTATTCTTGATATCAAGTAAAACAAACATTTAAAAATATTTTAAAAATTGATATAAATCGGTCCTGGTCACTAGTTAACTAAATGTTGAGTAGACAATCCAACAGCTAAATTTATAACAGGTCTGGTTCAATCGGAGTTGTCAAGGTCGAAGTAAACTTAGTTCAGGACTAGCTGCAAAGATACCTTAAAAAGCAGACCTGTATAAAGTTGTCCGAAGCAGTCCTAGGACAATTGTTGTTTTAGTTAGGTTAAAAGTATGTCACACAACCCTATGTTTTCACCTTTTCAGAAAAGAAAGTTAAATTGGCGCAAATGTAGCCGTAAAAGTAGTTCCTATGAAAAATTGCATTTTCTATATTAGCAACAGTGCAACCTATTATAATTTTCAAATCATTATAATCTGGCGCAATACCCTCCAATGTAGCCGTCATTTGTCCAAATCAGCTTACCACAACATACATTTATCATATAAATCAAATTATATTCATATTATTGTTCGTCAGGGTAGCAAGTACGCCAATCCCTCAGTAAAATATTGTCTTTTTTTATAATTTTCAATGATCTACCATAAAATTTACAGGGTATGTCGAATACTTGCATGTAATTTCTATGTTTTTGATCTTTAGGCTCTACGAGTACACATATGATCTTAGAAAAGCAGTAAAATGAATAATATTTTAATTATGATCACTAAGTACATGTATAAGCATTATTCCATGAGAAACAAATATCTACTCTCACACACAAAAACATTGAATTAACCAAAAAATACTTTAATTTAGATAATGTTAATACAATCCGATACTTTACCAATACCCATGTTCCATAAAATGTGTTGTGTGAATATGTAGTTGTTTGCAAGTTATGTATACTTCATATTATTATGTTGAATCATATCCTACATTACCTTCCTCTCATAGTTCATATACACATTATATAACATTTGCTTGAATAAATTATACAGTTTCGTCATATGATCATTGTTTTGCCTTTGTTTTTTCTTATTGAAAGAATAAAACAGATATTCGTTATTAACAAGTAATGAATATATATTATTCTAATTGTGTTGTTAAGGAAAAGTTGTATCACACCAACAATGATGTGTCAATCATTGCCGTCATTTGACTTTTGAAATAAACACCGACAGCTTGTCTAAAAGTCAAACTTCCTAACAGAAATTTATAATTTCAATTTAAAAATGCTACGACAATAAGGACATAATAATAAACTATTGTAAAATATATTTTCAAACAACTTATATATAACAATAGGATGGTTCCAACTCTAAGATCGCCATATCCGATGAACAGATGTTATGCGTATCATCAACCCACGTTTACCGTTAATGATTGACTTAATATAAAGATAAATGTGCATAAAATAACACTTTATAAACAATACGTTATCATTATAAATGTTTGGCCCGAAAAACCAACCTCGGAGCTTTACGAGTCGAGGTAGGCAGTAAACTTTAGTAGCTGAACTGTATGAAATTTTCTTTTTCAGCAGTCGTATGACCAAATCCGTTTTTACTTTAAAGAGATAATGGTCTTACGACCGGTGAGCGTAATGCTAAAACTTTGGATATAAACAAAAGACAACTCGTATTAGGATATTTATTATCCCTAATCATTTATCAATTTCACTCTACACCAATTTGACTGCATTTCAATTGATAACACACCTTATGTAAATGTGTGTGACATTTAAAACAATGATGTAATTACAGATACCATCTGATAGAATATAGAAATAGAATTATCAACCATATGTTCAAAAGTATCCAGAGATATATGTAAATGTAATGCATGTGCATATATGATGTCTACGTATATAGAGGACAAATTTAAAGTTACAAATACTTATTTCACTATTTGTAAAGACACCATCAAGTATTGTGCAACAATTTATTCGAAGAAAACATACCACTCTATATCTTTGCCAACAATGTAAATGTCAAATTACATCTATTCTGTTTATAGTTTTACTTCTACGCAAAATCTGTTTTTGTAAAGATTTGATAGAGCAATATTATTAATAATACATACCCTAAACAGAGTTTGAATATAATTCAACAATTTCTTAACGATCGAGAGATGAAGCAAACACAGGGTCCCTATCTCTAGTGTTTTGTACAATGAAGTTATTTAGATACAACATATGTGTAATGTCTTCTACACCACGTGTTGATTGGTTTGAAATGATCAGTAATATAGTTGCACATGTCAAAACATATTTTCGTTGGGGGGAAATTGATTTCAGCAGTACTGATATAGTTATAAGAAGAACAAAGAATCAAGGGTTCATATTTAAAATTACTTCAATTTAAATATAAAACTGGATAACGAAAATGTTGAAATTTGTTTTCAGGCAATGAAATGAAATATATTAAAACAAGAAGATCTTATAACAATTATGGAAACTCGAGGTAGATAACGTCAATATCAAATAAAAGTTATCGTTTGCACACAGAAGTTAGCTAATAAAGCATAACACAATTAATACAACTACAAACAAGGTAATACTTTTATAAAAGAAAGATATTTAATCCATTATGCTACATAGTAATGCATTCACATATACAACACCCGGTACAACATGGGCAACGACCATTTATCTTTTGCGGTCGGTCATTTCACCACCAAAAATACTACGCACTGATGATCACCAAAGAAGACCATAAACTACCACCGAACCAATATTCAAATATTTTGTTTTCAATTTTATGTGCATAAATGGACCAAGTACCAGTTCCTTTACCTTTTCAATTTATGGAAGATTTTTACATTAAGATCAAAGCTCTCAATATACGACAATGTCAAAATGACCATAGTGTCAATATACGGAGCACTTGATATTCATTTTGACTGTTAAATGTGACGTTTTAACAGATCAAGAAAGTGCAGGCAAGTATTCGACACTCCCTGTAGAATTGTTAATCTGTTTCTAATGTACACACCGACATATCATGGTAGATTAAAAAATACAGCATTTGATTGTTATGAGATTGAAATATAGGTGTCGTATGTTCAAAAATTTGACCTCATTTTAATATAAAGTATGATTAATGCAGGATATGAAATTTTGTATTTTTCTAATTAAATCTAAGGTTTGATTTAAGACACGCTAGTCATGAATCCCATCGCAAGTACAAAAACAAAATAGAATATTACATACATTGTCATGCCTTTTACCATGTTTACATAATTGGTTGTCAAAGGTAAAAGTAAGACCAGTATTGTTTAGAGCATTGATGAGAAGGAATCGTTATTATATGAAATTTTTAATGACTGTACCAGCTTTTACTATGGATGGATAAAATCCTTGCAAACAGCTGCATGATGTTGTTTTATAAGTTGTTTATATATTTATAAACATTTTCTTTGGTTAGTTAGACTGCTTAGAAAGCTAAATTTACTAATATCCTTTAAATTTACTGGCGTAAATGACCATGTTATAATTTTCGAAATCAACATTTTTGCCAAAATTACGTTTTGATTCACAGCATTGTCAACAGGAACTAGTTATGTCTTTATGTATGCGAATATAACAGAAACTTGCAAAACATTTCTTTGAAACAAATGCACATTCTATTTACTATATGATTTTTCTTCGAAGTTCATATTGATTTTCAATAACTAATTGTTTGATCACATCACTTTCACGGGAATTACATGTGGCTTTATTAGAATATATCGAAATCTTGCACACATTTTCTTATAAAGGGAAATGAGCCGTCAAATTCATTTTCAACGATTTGACAAAAATTCTCATATTTTATTTATAACATTTTATAAAACGTTCAAAGAGTCCAAAAGGATCAATTAACAATGCATAGGCTATCTATAAAGTATTAACATTTCGTACGTATTTAACATGTTTAAGACTGGACGCCAACTCACTATTCATCGAGATGACTTTAAAAGATAAATAACCTGATATAAACATACATATGAATATAAATACATAGCGAGCTCGTACAATCCGATTTTTCTATGTCTGCTTGGTTTCATTTTATAGAGTAAAAATATGTGTAAATGATGTTTTACTTGTACAAGATTAGTTTTTTTAAGGACCCATACCAGATTATAATTCCTGGTGATTGCCTTACTTCCCTTTTCAATTTTTCTTTTAAATTGATGCACCACATGGTGAACACATGATGCACTCAATCTCCATTATACAAATTAAATGAGTTGGATTATTGACTTGAAAACCAAATAATACATTTTCGACGGTTTTTATCTTACATTGACGAAATTGAACACACCTGCTTAATTCCGCTTTTTTAGTTTGAAACAAAACAAAATATATTTTAATTGCACGTCTAATTCGTAGCAAGTGTCGCTTTAAACAAATGCATATGTTATCAATTATAACATAAGGAGATGTTGTATAATTGCTAAGGAGACAACAATCCACAAAAGTTCAAATGAAGTGGATTTTATCAATTATAGGCAACCGTACGGCCTTCAACAATGAGAAAAATCCTTACCGTATGATGGCTATAAAAATCCCCGTCATGAAAAATACGTATTAATTCAATTAAGAAACTAAAGGCCTAATTTATAACAATCAATTTAAAAAAAAAACCAAATATGACAGACATGAACCAACGACAACCACTGAACTACAGGCTCCTGATCATGACTTGGGACAGATTAATAAAGAATTCGGCGAGGTTACAATTGTCTGTGAGGGCTATCTAACCTGGGACAGAGCTGTAACACTACAACATAAGAACAAATAATAACAATCAGTTACTAAGGCTTAATCCATCATATGGGTCTTAATAGACATACATCTCACACACAAAAAAGACAGAGTAGGCATGGACGGGAACTTATACATCACAAAAACAAAATGACACTTAGTACAGATCTGAGAGGACTCGCAGTTGCTAACAACTAGTTCAAAGCCATTAACAACGAATTACTAATGGATTTAGCGTTAAAACGTCATTAACAGTCTGAGAAAAACCTGTATAGTTTTTCTTCATAATTCGTTTTTATTCACATTCCTGTAAGAGCACTGTGATTAAGTTAGTTTAGTAATTTGTTAAAACCACTTAACCATGATTCTTGATTATAGTCTGCATTTCTTGTCAGATTTTGACAGCATCTTGTAAAACGGACGGTTGTGTGAATCATTATTAACATATATGAATAAACATATAATTAATAGGGTAAACTCAAAGAAAAAATTCACTTAAAAACTAGTTATGCCCTTATATTTATCTCATTTGTAGATTCCTCTGTTGTAAATTCTCAACAACTATAGATGCAGTATGGAATTAACGCAGAAAACTAAGGAGGAAAATTTTGTCGATTATTTTTTTCTTGTATTGTGAAGTATGAATTTGAAATTATTTTTACTGGAGTATCTTGAGGATAAATGTGTATGCCCACACCCCAGGAGAATGACGATCACACTAATATCCCGAAGATGATAAAAAAAAACCCACTTTTTTTAAAAAGCTTGGTTGCAAATCTTTAGTGTATAATTGAGTTCCTTAAAATTAGTATTTGTTTTCTTCCAAGATTTCAAATTTCACATCAAAGCATTTGTTTTCATAAATGTAGTAAATGAAACACACAGTTTTGATCATTATTCCTTAATTATGATTTGTTACGTATATTGTACTATATTAAGTTTTTTCATAACACAAACTACATGTTGTAATTCTATTCTACACAAACTAAGAAATTTGGTTCATGATTTATGGTGTTTATTGTTATATGTATTATCAATCGCAATTACATGTTGTTATTTTACTCTACACAAGACTGGGATTGTGATACCTGGTGTTAACTGTCTAATCTATTTGATACCACAATCTACATGTTTTCATTTCACCCAACACAACAATTAAAGTGCGAATCCTTATGGCAGTTGTTATCAAATAGTTCGTTTCTATGTGTGTTGGCGTTTTTTTCATTGCACTTCGGTTTTCCTGTTGTTTCGTTTGTTTTCCTCTTATAGTTAATGTGTTTCCCTCGGTTTTGGTTTGTACCCCGGATTTGATTTCTCTCAATCTATTTATGACTTTTGAATACCGGTATACCACTGTTGCCTTTATTTATTGCCCTATGTGTTTTTGTTCAACAGCTGCATGTTGTGATTTTATTCAGGCAACACTACGATTGTTATTCCTGGTGTATGATGCCCTAGGTGTTATGGATCACAAGCTTCATTTTTGATATCACTCGTCCCAGGACTTGGATTGTGATTCCTGGTGTATTTTGAAGTATGTATTATAAATCATAATCCTCATGCTGTAATCTATTTTAAACAGCAATTGCATTTTGATAGTTAACATATATTGTCCTATGTATTATAGATCACATTTTAAATGTTGTGAATAAATTCTAGCAAAAAATTGGATTATGATCCATGATATATATTATCCTATACATATATATCACATTGTAATTTAACAGTTGGATTGAGATGCTTTATAGACATATATAAACAAGCAGGTATCATAAAAGAAAGGGAAGTTTTTTTGTTTAATTTGAAGGCGGATTTTAAGGTTATTCAACGCATTGGAAAAATATTTTCTAAATCTCTTTGTTTGCTTTGGATTTACAATTAAATTTTTGAGAGAATGTCCATCCGAACTTTTATAATACCTGTATTTATAACGTGGTGTATAATTCTCCTAAGAACTTTCAGAACTTCGCAAATGTCGGTAGATATACACATTATGTGACCAATTTATGAAATTGTTTGTCCAAATATATTACAAATATGGTAAGTTTTAGATGATGCGATCAAATGTTGTCTGATATGCAAACTTATGATTTTTAGCGAAGGCTCAGTATTTTGAACATAAATGAGAAATGCTAACACTCTAAATTGGTGGGGATAAATTTTGTAACCATATTGCATCCATATTACTGTCATTTGAATAAGAATTCCATCGTCAGCAACACATTTACGGATCCAATTTACACCGCCATATGTTTTTCATTCATATGGTGAGTCTTGAATTGTGCTGTCAAATATTTTTGTCCTACAAACCATCCTGAGATATGAAATCTACTGATTTATAGTGACGGCTAAGCATTTTGAATAACAGGAGGAAATGATAATACTCTAAATTGATGTGGAACTTTGAAGTCATTGTGTACAAATATTGTTGTCATTTATTTTAAACAAATCATTCAAAGCTCTGGTTCTGATTTATGGTACTGCTTATTTTTGTTTCACAATTACATACAAATACCGTAAATTGGGAAATTTTGGCGACGGAATATTTTGGCGTTTTTTTCTCGAAAAGCTTGTGTTTTATTTTGGTGTGTGTAGTTTTTGTGCTTCGTCCCATTGATATTGGAACAACAGTAGTGAGCAAACTCAGTCATATTTGCCTTTATTTATCCGTTTATTGAAAAAATATCATTGAATTTCTCAAACTAGAAACACGACAAAGTTAACTTAATGAAGGAATCGGATACGGATGCAATTGCAAATAATTCCGTATATCGTGGTTTAAAGCTGAAATAAAATATGAAATAAAATCTTAAACATTAAAATAACTTTTTAGATATATTATTTATCTTTTACAAATATCATTTAAAATTTTAATCCTTATGCCTCTGGCAGTACATGTTAATTAATTGATTTGATTTGTTTTGATTTTTGGTGTTTAACGCCACTTTTAAGCACCGCTTTTGGGCTATTTCGTGGCGGCCAGTTTTTATTGGTGGAGGAAGTTGGAGTGCCCGGAGAAAACCACCGACCTTTGATAGGAAAACTGACAATTCTAGTCAATTAAGATTGGAGTCGAGTGCACCCGCACGAGCGGGGTTCGAACTCACAACCTCAGTGTTGACTGGCTAATGATTACAATAGTAACTACTTAGACCACTCGGCCACCGAGGCCCCTTTAATTAATTGAAGGTAAAGGATTACAAGAAGGTTTGATTTTCTATATACCAATAACTGCGTCTAATCAGCAATAACCTGTCATATTTATGACATATGTGAATAAAAATTCATGTTGTGTTTTCTTAACAGTTTAAGAAAATTGACAATTAAGTAAATATTATATAGGGTTGTTGTCAAATTGTTCCAGGTATTTATTTGCAAATTTGGCTATGTATAGAATTGTAGGTAATATACGAAAGATATCATAACATAAAATATTTTCGCCAAACAATTAACATTACGATATTGTCGCGATTTTCGCGTTCTAATTTTTAGTGTTTGCATTATTTTCGTGTGTTTAATTTTGGCACGTTCGTTGGAGGCACATAATAAACCCAAATAAAACTACAACCAAAATAACCTAATTAATGGTACTGTCAGTATGGATTTGAGTTCAGTATTTTGAACAAAAAAAAATGCTTGCACTCTAAACTGATAGTGACAGAATTTTGTCACTTGTATTTTACAAGCATTCTGAGATATGAAAAATACTGATTTTTTAGTGACGGCTGAGTATTTAGGATAAAAAGAAAATGTTGCTTGCACTTTAAATTGAATGCGACAAATGGTTGCTGTCATTGTGTACCCTTATTGCTGTCATATATAGTAAAAAATCGATCCTGAGTAACAAACACACTTGTCTAATTTATTCCGCCATGTGATTTTCATACTAAACTACACATGTGTTCAGTTGTGGACGGATTAAGCGGAAAACAAATCCGGGTTATACTAAAACCCAAGTAAACACATCAACTATAAATGGAAAACAACGGACAAACAGAAACAAAAACAAACGCCAACATACATAGAGATGGACTACTTGATGACAACTGCCATATTCCTGACCTAGTACGGGATATTTTAAACAATAACCGATGTTCAGATATCATCAAACCACGTTCATCACTGATAAATTACTTAAGAACGATTTTTAACCCTTTAACGTTCCTATCGGTAAATTTGACCGAGAAGCCAAATTTTTGGTTAAGTTGTTTGCATAATGTCTTTTATCGTTGACACATTTTTTGACGTACAGATGTGGTTGATGTCTCAAATTATTGTTCGGAATACCAGCAACATGACTTATTGTGCCTGAAACTAGTACCATGCAATGCGTTATGTCAATTCGTTCTGTTTTAACAAGAATATTTGTTGAGAAAACTGTTTTATATTTACTTTTAGATAGATTATTTTCACAGAATATCATAAAACAAATCATTAATTTAAAAAAAAAATATGACTTTTTTAATAACTGTTTATTGTTCTTTTAAAAAAATACCAATAAAACTGTAATAAAAATCAGTACACATATAAAATATCTGATTAATAGAGTATCAACATTAAGACAAACTCAAAACGCACTGAAAATTCGTGTTTTCTTTTGACAGTTTTTATAGCAAAAGAGATGAAAACATTTAAAATGTCCTGAAAATTGTTAGCGGAGTCGGAATAGCAGTAACAAAACTGTGTTTCCTTAATGCTGGATTATGAGGATGTTGGACACCATATCGCTTAAATGAAGAAATAGTTATATATCGATGATAAATACGAACATTTCTGAATTACTTTCTTATATATTTGCTTAAAAATATAGTAATTTGCGAAACCAGCTCACTTATAGAGAAAAGAAGTTGGATTTTGTTCTCCAAAAATGTTTTCTCTTCTTACAGAGAAGTGGACTTAGATACTTAAATTTCATGCCTTTACCTATGCTTTCTATGGCTCAGTGGTAAGATGAACAATCTGACGCCAGAAAGATCGCGTGTTCAAACCTCACTGCCGGGGTTGAAAAAAAAACATAATTTCCTATATTAAATGTAACTTAACTTAACTTTACTTTCAATTTCAATTAACACAACTGAAATGCATGCTAAATTCAAAAAGAAAAAATCAAAATCCCCCCTCCCCCACTTAGTTTTTGTTATATTCTTAGCCTGGGCGCCCAACCATACTAGATTATTATTATATATTCAGTGAATATTCTTTCGTAAAGGACCCATTCTGTTAACAGTTTAAACAAACGCATCTTTTACATACACTTGTGCCATTTATTTTACTTTGACAAAAATTCTTCACAAATTCGTTATCTTTGAATGTTTCGTGCATTGATATTTCGACACGTCTGGCAGGTTTTACATCTTTCTATATAAAGTTTGCATCTAGTACGCTTCCAAAATACATCGTGCATTGGTTTTACACTAAAACTTTGTTCTATTTTGGTCACTTAATGTCTGTACTACCTCTGATCCATTTGAATTGTACATTTTTTTCACATTTTTTCAGCAAGTAACGTGACTTTGTAAGAGATACCACGTGACCAACGAAAGACTTATTTTCTTTAAATTAAATTTTCTGGAAACTTTAATCAATTATCTGTCAGATGAGTCCAAGTTGGCCTTTGTATTAGCTTTTTATTAAGATGTACAATTGATTGAAATTGGACAGCTTTATTCGGGTAGAAAACGTAAAAAATCCCTGAACGTTAAAGGGTTAAGATAAAGATTCATATTTGTTAAATTAAAAAGTGTAAACAACTTTTTATCGGGTCGAAGATAGCAGGACTGGTTTTGAAGTTAACTGTATTAGTAATGAAAACGGTCTACGACCAAGTCCTTTTTTACTTTATAGTAATCTTGGTCCTTTGACCGGTCAAAGCAGTCCTAAAACTTGTCACAGATTAAATTTGCCCAGTAAAATCCTTGTTAATCTATTTAAATTATAATAAGTTTAAAACAATGATTGTTTGGATATAAAACACAAGACAACTCATGCAAGGATATTTATTATCTCTTAATCATTGATTAGTATCACTCTGCACAAATATAACTTTTCAGATGATAAGTAAATCAGGTAAATATGTATGACATATTTAATCAAGGATGTAAATATAGATACATATATGATGTTGCAATATATAAAGGATACCTTTGCAGTTATTTGACACTGTGTGAAAGCAGCACACAAGTATTTATTTGCAATGACTGAATTGAAGATAAATAATACTGTATGTCTTATCCAGCATATAAATGTCAAATCACATCTTTTTTTGTCCATAATTGTTATTTCTATTTTTCTGTTAAGATAGGATGAAGTAATGAATTATACATAATACATACCTGAATTTAGTTTACATATAATCCAACAAATCGTTAATTATAAAGAGATGTAACAAACACGTGCTTCTTGTCTCTATTTTGTGCACTAAAGTTATTTACCAACCCGATACAACAGGTAACATCTGTGTCATTCTTCTACACAACGGGTTGATAGTTGCGCATGTAAAAACCTATTTTCATGGCGGGAAGTTTGATTTCAGCAGTTCTGTTATATTTATAAGAAGATCATGTATCAAGAGTTCATATTTCAAATAACGTCAATTCAAATATAAAAATGGAAAACAATAATGGTGAAAATAGCTTTTAAACAATGAGGCATAATCATAACAAGAAGATCCAGTATCATGGTTATTCGATGTAGATAACGTGTATATCAAATAAAAGTTAGTATTAGCAAACGGAATTAAGCTAATAAAGCATAACACAATTAATACAACTACAATTTATTAAAAAAATAGTAACATAATTTAATTTTGCTACATAATAATGTATTCACATATACAATACACAATAAAACATGGGAAACGACCATTCATCTTTTGTGGTTGGTCTTTTCACCACAAAACAATGCTATGAACTGCTGAACACTAAGAAGACCTTAAACCACCATCCAACCCACCTTAAAATATTTTGTTTTCATTTTTATTTGAATGAATAGACCAAGTAAAAGTGCTTTTTTACTTTTTCAATTTGTAGAAGATTTTTACATTGAGATCACATCTCTTGTGGCTCAAGTACGTGGCTCTGTACTTATGGTATACATCTTTTCACTGTGTTATTTTTCTATGATAATTTTTGTATTCTTATCTTTCGTTTTTGCTTATATGCTTTGTCTATATGCCTTTTTGTGTTTCTTTGTTACCTATGACATGGCTCTGTACTTATACATCCCGTCATTGTGTTATTGTTCCATTGTAAAAGTGTGTTGACATATTTGTTTGTACAGTGATTAAGATACTTAATAACACAGTGTTGACTTCTGTGCCCCTTTTTTGACATTTTTACCTGTTGTGTCTGTTTATTTTGTTCACACATCGTTGTCAATATGATGGAATTTTGTGTGACTGTCATACAAGTGAGAGGTTTAGCTAGCTATGAAACCAGGTTTAATACACCATTTTCTACTTAAGAAAATGCCTGTACCAAGTCAGGAATATGACAGTTGTTTTCATTCGTTTGATGTGTTTGAGCTTTTGATTTTGACATTTGAATAGAGGCTTTCCGTTGTGAAATTTCCTCGGAGTTCAGTAATTTCGTGATTCTACTTTTTTCAGCATACAACAATAACAAAATGATTATTATAAGCAGCACTTGCTATTTATTAATATCTGTTGCTAAATGTCACGTTTTAAGAGATGAAGGAATTGCAGGCAAGTACAAGTCACACCCTGTAAAATTCTTAATATGACAGGGTTTATCTAATGTACATGATGTACACACCAATATATCATGGTAGTTGCAAAAATATAGCATTTGATTGTAAAGAAATGGAAATATGGGTGTTATTCTTTCAAAAATTTGACATAATTGTAGAATAAAGTATGATAACTGCAGGATTTGAAATTTTATATTATGTTGGCAAAATTTAAATAAATTTAAATATAGATATGAATTATACATCATCATACATAAAACTATAAAAGCAGGTTTAATCCACCATTTTCTACATAAGAAAATTCCTGTACCATGTTAGGAATACGATAGTTGTTTTCCATTCGTTTGATGTGTTTGAGCTTTTATTTTCGCAATTTGATAAGGAACTTCCCGATTTGAAATTCTTAGAGTCCGTTATTTTTGTTATCTCACTGTATACAATGTTTGAGTTAAGACATGCTTATCATGAATCACATCACAAGTACTAAAACAAAATGGAATATTTCATACATTTTCAGGCCTTTTACATATTTTGGAGGCAACGTTTCATTTGCTTTCAAAGGGAAAAGTAGGCCTGTACTGATAAAAGCATTGATGATTGTTAATTATTATACCAGCTCAAACAATGGATGGATCAAATCCTTGCAAACAGCTGCATGATGTTGTCGTTGAGATTGTTTGCGATTTTTTTGCAGGGCCAAGATGCAACACATATTTATAAACATTTTCTTTGTTATCAAATAGTTCGTTTCTATGTATGTTAGCGTTTTTTTTCGTTGGACTTCAATGTTCCTGTTGTTCGTTTGTTTTCCTCTTATAGTTGATTTGTTTCCTTGGTTTGAGTTTGTAACGCGGCTTTGTTTTCTCGTAATCGATTTATGACCTTTGAACACCGGTATACTACTGTTGCCTTTATTTATAAATTTTCTACATATTTGCCAAAACTACGTTTTGATTCACAGCATTGTCAACAGGAACTTATTATGTCTTTATGTATGCGAATATAACAGAAACTTGCAAAACATTTTTTTGAAACAATTGCACATTCTATTTACTATATAACTTTCCTTCGAAGTTCATATTAATTTTCCATAACTAATTGTTTGATCACATCAGTTTCACGGGAATTACATGTGGCTTTATTAGAATATATCGAAATTTGGCAAACATTTTCTTTCAAAGGGGAATGAGCTGTCAAATTCATCTTCACCGATTTGACGAAAATTCTCATATTTTATTCATAGCATTTTTTTGTTACATGTATTTCTATTTGTATCCGTCTTATTAGTTAATCCTTTTTCAACTGATTGTAACTGTTTGTCCTTATGTTGTACTGTTACACCATTGTCACTATTTAAGGGAGGGTTGGTGCATTTAAACTAATTTTTCCCAGCCACGTTCACCATTGTGTAATAATCTTAATCACTATGAAAACAAACAAATATGTTAGAAAGAAGCACAAAACGGCATATAGACAAAGTACATAGCAAAAATGAAAGACAAGAATAAAAATAACCATAGCAAAATAACACAATGACTGGATGTATAAGTACAGAGCCACGTCATATGTAACAAAGAAACACAAAAAGGCATATAAACAAAGCATATTAGCAAAAATGAAAGACAAGAATAAAAGTTTACCATAGCACAATAACACAATGACGGGATGTATAGATACAAAGCTACGTCATATGTAATAAAGAAACACAAAATGGCATATAGACAAAGCACATGAGCAAAAATGAAAGACAAAAATACAGAATGTGTTTTACCATAGAACAATAACGCAATGACGGGATTTTCAGTGTTTGTCGCTTGTTGCTGTTTCTCATATTTGATTTTTGTTTCGTTTCTTGTTTTGTATTGTTTGATCTTATGAAGTGCCGTTGTACCAATATATAAGGTTAAGGGGACGGTTGGCGCCAACAAATAGTTTAATCCCGCCACATTCTGTATGTGCTTGTCCCAAGCCAGCAGTCTGCAATTCAGTGTGTGTCGTTTCTTGTTGTGTTTTATATTTGTTAATCGTTCACTATCTTAAACATAAATTAGGCCATTAGTCATCTCGTTTGAATTGATTTGCATTTGTCATTTCTGGACCTTTTATGGATTGAGCTCATTGTTATAGGCCGTACGGTGACCTATGGATGTTAATTTCTATGATATTTGGTCAATTGTGTTGAGTTGTCACATTGGCATTCATACCACATCTTCTTATTTTTATATTGATCATCATCATTTTCCGACGATTTAAAAGGACATTTTGATGTCTTTGGTTGAGGCACATATTCAATGAGAATTTGGACTTGCAATAGAAGACATGTCAGCGTCCCAATACTTCTGACGTAAGTCAATTTTAAGTTACCAAGCAGCATTAAAGGATAACAGACCTTTTCAAGAATAGATATTATTATCAAACGTTATTTTTGCAGTTAGATTTAAACGACCTGATCCGTCTTTTTTTTAAAATGTTATTACGAATAATTATCTCCAGTTCACCTGTAATAAACAGTTAAGAAAATAAATCGCTAAGGTTACCGACTTGTTTAATAATTCTTATTTAAGAGGAGATTGTGGACAGAACAATTGAATGTAGAATTTGTCGGAAGACTTTGCTTTTTATTCAAGACTTTGCTTTGTATTTTTCTTCTTTTTCCTTCCGTTACCATCTGACTCTGAATCAGAACGATCAGAAGTTTTGATTCAATTCACTCTCTTTTCCCATTAGATTTTATGGACGAAGAAGAAGATGAATGATAATCAACATATTTCTCAAGAAGATCTTTTAAAACTTTTTGTGTACTATTTCATTCAAGTGCTCGAATTGTCTACGCTCATTTGATGAGGGGGTCTTTTATGTTTTTATTCGATTAAAATCGACTCTTTATCTTCAGATTTAGATTTTGTAACCGCTTTGCTTTTGCAAAATACCTGTTTTCCTACGTTTCTCTTTTTCTAAATCTTGCGATTTCTTTTTAGTTCTTCCTTCAACGTCTTTTTTTCATATTGTCATCTTTGCGTTTTTAATTTTTTTTCTTTACACTGCATGGAGTTTTTAATATGGGATATTTTAGCTTTCATCTCATCTCTGGATTCAGCCTAAGAGTTAGCAGTGTTTGGGACACATTTTCGGCTTAATATTTTAATTTAATTCAGGGCATCTCGAAGAGGTCTGCCGGCCATTGTCAAACACAAAAACATCTCACTTTAAAATATTCCAGTCTACTTACTCTTAATAAAGAAAACAATAATTCACCTGAAAAATTGAATTAACAAAAAAAAAAAAAAAAAAATGCGGTAAGCGTGAATATCTAATAATCGGCCAAGGGGGAGTAACTAGAACAAAATTGGAAGATTATGTATCGTATGTAATTTCTACTATGCTACAACTTCAAAACCTGAATATGAATTTCCGTGTATACTATTGATCAACACGAATTAAACGGGAATTTAAAGACATGTTGTCTTTTTTTCAATCAGACCAAAACACAACGAAAAAAAAATGATTAAAGACACCTAGATTGCAACACACAGTCTTCCATAATGATCAGTTTATAAACTAAATCAAATATTGAAAATCAAAACGCTTAAATATGAAACACCGTTAAGATGAACATGTCAATACTGACTTCGTACAGGAACATAGATATGCCGCGGAGCAAAACTGTTTTATTTTATGTGAAACTACTCCTTTTTCTAATCACAATAAGTGGACTAACAAGGGAGCGTACAATCAAAATTTGTATTGGAAGCATTGAATAAAAAAAAAAAAAAAAAAAAAAAACGGTTTTAACAAAAACACATAATAAACAACTAGTTATATTTTTCCAGTTATAGAATGCACGTTCAACATACTTAACCACAGTTGATCTTTTAAACTTCAAAATAGAGATGGTGACAATAAATCTTTGTGATCCAATAATGCTACCTAATTATACGAATCTTAAAAAATGTGTGGCCGAAATACCTAGGTTGTCGTGATAATAACAGAAAGAAGAACAAAGCGTTTTGGAATCCTTGTATGAAGAGAAAGCAGGCCACATGCTCTGTATTTTGATAGAAGCGGAAAACCTGGTAGCGTCGATGATGAGGTTCTAAATATGCAATCACTATACTCATGTGTCCTTAAACAAAAGTTTTGTGTTGATTTTTACAATCCTTTGGATTTACTGACATAAAAAGGTGCTACTGAAGGATTAGCAGTTCTCGTTTCAACCAAATGTATGTTAACAGCTGATCAGAATTCAATTATAATCATGATTTATGAAATCTTAAACATTAAAAATATTTGTGCAAAGTTTAAGAACAATTATTTCAGGTCGAATCGATACCGAAATATTTATCAGGTACACATAATTTTTTCATAAAAATAATGTTATATCTAAGTATGTAAATGTCTATTGAAAGGTTATATAAAAACAATACATATGTTTTACATGCGAACAAAACATGATATACTAGTAATCGGTATTGAAATATTTTTGTTTATTTTTGTGCTAAGTACATGTCGGTTGCCGTTGGCTACTGTTTACAATATTTGTTTTTCATACATTGTTGTACTATCAGTTATACTGTCAGTTTTCACTTTTTGATTTGCTCACATTTCGTCATACTCTGGGCTTTCATAGTTTTACTTCACGGTTTTGATTTTAATCAATGTTGAAGTTTGTACGGTGACTTGTATTTGTTCACATTTTTGTCTATAATTAATAGTTGATTATTTTGGCAATCATTCCATATCTTCTTATTCTTATATTGAAATGACATTACGAATAGCGTTGATTTCGAGAATAACAATTTCATCTTTCAACCATAGAAGTATCGGTTTTTTACTTTTATTACTAATAAAACTAAGCTTAAAAAAACATTTAAAAGAGTGATACCAAATTGTCATGCAATCTCATATGTCAAAAATTAACAACGGCATGGCTGAAATGAAAAAGACAAACAGACAAACAGCAGAACACAAAACCTACCATATAAAACTATAGACTGACCATCACAAACACAAACAATGAGGGGGGGGGGGGGGGGGGCAGGTGTACCTGGAGGGTAAGCATATTCTGCTCCACATGTGACACTCGTCAACTTTTATAACAGTTGCACTCATGCCATTTTGCTAGGGTAAAATAAAATATTATATATCCTTATGAACAGGAGACTAATGATACCACCCAAAGAAGAAAGTCTGATTCATGTTTTTATCTCTTCTTCAATATTGACATAGACGAACGACTCCAATTACAAGCGTGATGATTTCAAAAATCAAATCTCAACTTCCCAATTCTCAGAAGTAACATATCCTCTATACCCTCGTGTGTGGGTTTCATATCTCAGTTAATACAATACACTCGTTCATGTTCATAATTTATTGACTTCGTCCAAAGGTTTGTTCTTCTTTTACACAAAAAATAGCTCCAACAGAGTTATGAGAAAGAACGACTGAAATCAAATCTTAACACATTTATCAGTCTTAACCACTATAGGAAACGATCTTAAGATAACATATTAATATCATTTATGATGTACGTTTTGTGAAACAAAACCATATATTTCTCTCCCTTTTGAGTCTGCCTGTTTTGACCAGATTACCTCTTGTTTAAATGCATCTAGGTGAAAACATAACAAATTTTGGCAACTTTTATTGTGCAACACATTGAACTTTTACATTTTAAAAAAGATACAGCCGTATTTAAAATATATAGAATTACACCCTCTCAAACAACTTGTTTTTACTTAAAAAAAAGTTCCATGTTCGCCCAGGGATGTTGGGAAAAAAAAGTAAAATAACAAAAATTCTAAACGGAAATTCCTTAAGCAAATGGCAAAAACAAAAGCTCAAACACATCAAAAGAATGAGAAAAATAATCAACAACAACCACTGAACATACATTTTTTAGACCGCGCAAACCTTCTCTAGCACAGGACAGCATATTATTACACACACTTTAAATAATTTAACATATTTTTTTCTTTTAAGGTTGCTTCATTCCAGAAGAAGGCTTGGCAAGAGTTGGGACAAAGAATTGGCAATCAGTTGTCAAAGAACTAACTAATTAAATAAGAAACATTTTGTTAGATGCTATTTAATGGAAGCGTAGTGAAGAAAGTAGAAAATTTATAACCAAAATAAAAGGACCATACTAAGTATTATTCTCCAGTGCTGTAAATAAATTGATCAAAATATCTTCTTGAGAATTCCATCAGTATATTTACTGATTGCATTTCTAGCAATATATTTGATTATCCTCATAATTTGTATATAATTCTCCTTTTTACATGTATATGGCGATGAGTTGGGACATCATAATAGATGTGAAACAATTATTATGAGACATTTACAGCGTAAAGAATGTGATCGAAAGGTCAGCACTACTAGATGTGCATTTAAATAGTTAAATTTCGATAGTATAACTTTTATGCATTGTAATAGCAATAACATAATACAAAATTTCAACTCGATTCACACAAGCTCATGTGATCGTTCTCTCTTCAAGGTCTTGCTAATTATCTCTAGTATGGTAACCATACTAGATCGTCGTAATTTATATTGTAATAAAAAAGACTACATATAAACGTAATGCATAACAAGTGTTTCAAGAAAGTCTTCAATAAGAACGTACATACAAGAAACTCCAAAAAAAAAAATAACAATATCTCAGCTTCAAATTGGTGTACTTGAGAGATGAAAGAGAACACATCATACTAATCGAAGAAAATCATGAAAATAGAACGATAAAATGTTCCCGAAGTACAATTATACCCTTTTCCGTACTTGACTGAAACGCTGAGTCAGATTTTTCTGTGTGCTGACAAACAGTCGACGAGAAATCATGTCACTCTAGATACACATATAATTGTGACACCAATCCTTTCAGTATTTTCTTCTTCTGTTAACCGTAATCACGGAGGTTACTAATTACGCGGTATTTAGGAGTAAAATCGGCTTGGGGTCAAGCATTAATGTCCGAATAATATGCCCATGAAGGGTACAAGGTTGTATTGTGATCTGCTACATTCTGATCTACACGTTGCTCAGCATATTGGTATACTTCAAAGCAAGTTGTTACACCAGTGTCCCAGGTTTGGGGAGGTTTGGTCGTACGTAAAAATATTTTTGCGCGCCCAGGTCAAGTGTCTGTAATTCAGTGGTTGTCGTTTGTTGCTGTATATCATATTTGTTTGTCGTTTATTGTTTTGTTTATAAATCTGGCCGTTAGTTTTCTCTTCTGAATTGTTTTACATTTGTCATTTCGGGCAGATATAGTTTGCTATGCGGTATGGGTTTTGCTCATTGTTGAAGGTCGTTTGGTGACCTATAGTTGCAAACTTTCTATGTCATTTGGTGTCTAGTGGAGAGTTGTCTTATTAGCAATCATATAACATCTTCTTATTTTTATATTCATATTAATACCACATTTATTTCTTCCTAATATATATGCTTTATTTGCCATTGGACGTCAATAACTATACAATCATCATTATCATACTTCAAACTGCTGCATGATTAATGATAAAATATAAAAAAAAAAAAAAAAATTAGCGTGTGTTAAATGTGATTCACCGCAGTAAAGTCTATCAAACTACCACGACGAAGACCAGTGGTACTGTCAGTCAATGAGTAAAACAGGAGCACGCTGATACGTTAGGAACTGTTTATTCAAACAATTTATTTAGTAATTAAGATAATAAATATAAGTAGGCGACATTCATGCATAAACCATTAATATAAATATAACATGGGGTTCCTAACCTTCCTTAATTATTATAACATTAAAATATAGCAAATTCTTGTTGATGTTTACATCTCGTATGATTCGGTGAGAGAAAACAAAATTATAAACAGGATATACATTAGCATATAAAAGGATGTAGATAATAAAAGACACAGAGATGCTATTGTGATACTTTTGATAAAGATGGACAAGCATTTTGTTAGGTATGAATACGTACCATGATAAAATGTGGTTTTAATTCAATATACCCTAACTTGATTTAATAATAAAAAAATAGTCTGATCTCATTAGCAGTTGAAACTTATGTTATTCAGTAAATTCCAAACTAAATTTTAAGTTTTCGATATTTTTGATAAAATGTGATACCCTGGATAATATGTTTTGTTAGTTTAGTTTATTCTAGTCTTGTTTTGTTGAATTTAAACATCTTATTGCCATAACACGAAACGTGTAATTTTGTCATATCTTTGGACTTTCCTTTTTTATTTAGTTAATATGTTTTTCTTAAGATAAAAGAATCACATATTTATTACAGATTGAGCGCAGTGATACTTAGCATCCTTGCATGTCTTCTACCAATAACAGCCGCAGAGAGCAAGCGTTGTTTCCAGACCAATGCAGGATTATCTAGTGGCTGCAGTATCCCATTATTTAAAAAGTTTCCATACAAAAAGAACTTCACGCCATCCTGTCAACGTCACGATATTTGCTACAACTGTGTAAGTACAAATATACAAATAAAAAGATGTGGAATGATTGCCAATGAGAAAAATCTCCACCATAGACGAAATTGTATTGATACTAAAAAAAATTAAAATAATTACTTCAAACAAAGAAAATGACACGTTTAATTGACATCATAAAATAGATGTTTCTTCCTGATTTCGTGTTGGAAGAATATCCATTCCATTCCATTCCATTCCATTCCATTCCAGTCCATTCCATTCCATTCCATTCGTACTCCCTCGTTTGTTTAAACGTTGCTACAAGCGATTCCTATTTTCCCATGAGTTCAGTTCATACGGACGGATGATTAAATACACAATAAAATGACAGCATAGTCTGAACGTTTGTGTTCAAAACAATGTCTTGTTAAAGTTCTTCGTAATAACTCCGTTTACATATGTAAAAACTATCTAATCGAAAAAATATAAAGAAAATCGTGTATAAATTAATTATCATTGCAATTTAGAAACGTCTTGTCCAAGCGGATATATTACTTTTGGTTCAAAATAGAAATAAATCAAATGAAGGGAAAAAATAACAATCAGATTCAGTCATCTAAAGCAAGCGTTTTAAATCTTAAGTTGAAAAAGCTATTATTGCAAAAATGTTACAACACAAATTAAGCTTCAGAATTACAGCTATGAAAGGGGACAAATATCCTCATTTTATCTATCACTGCAAAAAACATCACAAACATGTTGATTATATTCACATTTGTAACAAAAACAAATCCTACAGAGTCTGCACAATCCTTATTGTGGGGAAGAGCAATTAACGAACAGAGCTCTTGAATCTTTGAAATAAATAGCATCTACTAATTCAATTGTGTATTACTTATGTCGCTCTTTTTTTTAGGAATCTGAAAGTTTGAACAATTAAAAGCTCTAAACTTTGTTTTTAAACAAATACGTAAAGGTAAAGTCTTACTTACCTTTGGAAGTGTTATGCATTAGGGTGATGGCACTTTAACAATATCAATTAAAATTATTTCAAAACAACGAAATATCACGGCGTATACATATAGATTCTTGCATTGATACCAGTAGATTATCGATTTATCCAATCGAGATAGTTAAATTATCAATTGCAAATTCCAAGCCTTGGCTTTAACTATCGAGATTGGATAAATCCGACAATCCGCGAGTAACTATGTAAGAATCTTTTTCTCTAATGATTAAAAAGTAAAGTTTCATTTTTTTTGTTAAACGAAAATCCCCTTCTAGTGCCTGCCATATTCCAGAAAGTTATCAATTTCATTAACACCTGTTTAAGGTAGCACAATACAAAGATTTTTTTTACTTCCAATCTCCAACCTTTAAAATGATGTTACTTTCTTATGACTGCATACAAATTAATAAAAGAGGTATATATAGATAGATAAAAGATTAATCTTTTAAATGAATGCAATATTTTTGTTATGCAATCATTATGTAATCAATTATTATGCAATTAATGGCAAAATCTTGGTTAGTTCACTTGAATGAATTTAGCTCTGACATCTCTATGACTACACAAGAAATTTTAACGTTATCTTAATCAACACAGCAGGAGCTACAAAAGGGTGTCTCAAATTATCGCTATCGTATTCCATTCTCTCATAAATCTGTAATTAGTGTAAACATCCTTACCACATAAAAGTAGAGATTATTTGATTAGGTGTAAAACTTGATCTATACATTCTATCCAACATCTTAGACACCCTTTTGTAGATAATGGCTCTAGGAACAACATATTATAAAATCAACCCTATCGGGGTATCCATGAAGAAGCTAATTTCAATTGAAAGTGGAAATTTCTTGTAAAATTTTGTAGACACAGTTAAAATTATAATTAATTACATAATTGTTGTATAATACTAACATTGCATTAATTTGAAATAGTAATCTGTTAGCTATCCATAAATACCACTTTTATGAATTTTCAAGCATTATAAAGAAAGTTACAGCATTTTAAAACTGGGAAGTTGGAGGTATAAGATCTTTGTATTGTGCTACCTTAAATAAATGTTTTGTACAATGGGTTCGGAAAGGATTAAATTTTTAAAGAATTAAAGAAATATCTATTTTCAGGCTGCAAAATTCTCCAATAGCAGAAAATACTGTGACAGTCTTTTCTTAAATGATATGAAGAAAGTTTGTAATAGGATGAAACTTCTCAAGAAAATTGCTTGCAAAGGATTTGCACGCATATACCACAGTGCTGTTCGTGTCGGAGGAAAAAAGTTCTTTAGGAAGACAGCAAAGTCTCAATGCAGCCAAAACTGGGTGCCTAGGTGTTTTCCATAATATATACGACTGTCAGCATATTATATTTGCCTTTATCTGAATAAATCATAACTAACTGGCAGTTTGTTCATTAAATTTACAATAGTATCTACAAGTTACTTTACTGATTTTACAGGTCGAGACTCGTCAACTTAAAATTGTATATCTGCCAAGATATATTTACAATTAAATATAATTTTTATGTTGAAGTCAATCTTCTTATCATAAAAAAGCCTGCAAAGTTTTATTGTGATCTATCGATTTTACTTTTCAAAAAGACACAGGAATGTGGCTTTCATGAATTTAAAACTTGTCATAACCACTGTTATTATTAATGTTCATCACTTAATATACACATATTCACAATCTTATTATTTGAACCGATGAAGATAATTTATTTCTAGACTATACTTATTTATTCCTGTTACTTTTACCTTTAAAGAATACCGTTTATTTTTTAATATAAAGTTAGAATAAAGGCAATTATTATAACTCAGTTATCATTTTCTATATAAAATAAGTACACAATATTGTGATTATTTTTTCAAATTGCAAGCGTTGAACTATTGGACCTCGATGAAATTATTTGACCGCAAGCGTCATTATATTTTGCGCGATTTTCAATGCAGCTACGGGATTGGAGGATTTTGAAAATACCGTGGGAATAACGACGTGGCTTTTTACCTATTGTATCTAGGGTTGACGTCAGTGCAAGACGTAGCCTTAGCATTTCAGAATATTTATGAAGTAAACGTTATGGTTGGGTTTCTGCTTATATATTACGATAGTTGGTTTATCACCCCCATGTATTGTCTGTTGTCTTTTTCGATATAATAAAACACTTACTGAGTGGATATTTGTGAAATAGTAAGTTAATTGTCCCCTCGGTTACAACCATTGCCCTCGGCTACGCCTCATGACTACAGTTGCACAACGGGGGACAATAAACTTACTATTCCACTCATACCAAGTCAAAAAGTATACACAGTAGTAATCCGATGTTCAATAGTCATAAATAGATTATGCGAGAAAAAAAAATCCGGGCTACAAATTAATACCGCGGGAAACACACCAACAATAACAGGAAACAATTGAACAACAGAAACACTGAACTGCAACAAAAATTTACAACAGTATACATAGAAACGGACTATTTGACAACAACTACCATATTCTGGACTTGGTACATGATATTATAAGGAACAATTGTGAATTGAACCGGGTTGTATGGCTAGCCAATCTTCCCGATTATATGGCAAAGTTAAAAATACCGCTAAAATGACAACATTACGTGACAGGAATACTGAACAAATAAATGCAAGATAACTCAGGACAGAGCAAAACACAAATAAATAATATAATAGCACATTACAACATGTAAACCAAGGAATAACAACGGTCACCTCCCATCAATTTACGACAGTACACCAGTACACCACAAACGAAGTATAAAAGCTTAAACGCAATAAGTATGCAGGAAACAAGATACGGGGGTTCTTTGGAACATGCATCTAAACAGCTGTTGACTACAATTGATACACACGATGTTTCACTTGTTACAATGGCATGAATGGTGAAAAATAAGTTTCATAGCAAAAAAAATCATTCTGAAGGGGAAGATTGATTTCAAAGTTGGAGTGGAAACAACCTATATGAGCGGGATACTGACGAATGTAACTTGGTTTGTTATTTTTCGTATCTTATTTATTTTAGACATCTTCTGTGTCATTATTTTACTGCTCACTAGGAAGCTATCAAACCAAGAGTTTCAAATGATGAAGTTGAAATCATCCCTTTGTAAATTTTACGTACGCTATCAGGACCGTTATGGAATATCCGTTTCACATGTGATAGCAGATATGTTCCTAATATTGTAACTACAATCCCGTCCCCTTTTCACGGATGTGATCTACCGAATAAGACTTATTACCGGTTTGTACTAACATGAGCCACACGACGGTCCTCATGTGGAGCAGCATCTGCTTACCCTTCTGGGGCACCTGAGATCACCCCTAGTTGTTGATGGGGTTCGTGTTGCTTACTCTTTAGTTTGTCTGTTGGTCTTTTTCTTTTTTTGCCATGGCGTTGTCAGTTTATGTACGACTTATGAGTCTCAGGTATCTTGAACCTCTCTTTGACACTTCGAGACAACCAAGCAAATTGTTAATTTTTTAGTTATCTTTTATATCCATTTAAACGAAAGACATTTAATCCCTAACATTGAACGTTAAAGATCGATTACGAAAGTCTTCGTCAAGGATCCTTCTTTATCAAAGTTCAAAATGATAGTATGCAACTGTTTGCGTACATATTAATAGTTAAATAAACATCGGTTGGGTTCAGATGATCTTACGTGGCATTGAAATAAAACATCATATTCCTTCCACACATCATATTCTAATCTAACCTCTTGTCTAACGTACGTGATATTATGCGATTTATCCAGCGTTTAAAAGCTTTTTAAACAGCAAAGTCATTGTCAATATCTTGTTTACGCTTATTTTAGGCGTATAATTGAAAGAAAAAACATGTCCTGTTATAAAAAATTAATGATAGATTAAAACTTTTTTCCACTTAATTATAAAATTTAGAACAAATAAATTGCTTGTACCTTAATCATGTTAATGTCCAACTTTTAAAAGTATAAGAAATAAGTGGAATAAAATATTCTCTTCTTTGTTTTAGGGAGATATGTAGAATCAATGCATAAAAGTTACATTCCCCTCGTGCAATGACCTTGGAAATTTTAGTTTTTTCTTGGTGAATAAATCTGCATAACGTTTTCAGTTAATGGAAATTGAGTCCTCAAAGATTCCGGACTGATAATTTGGTAGGCCAGATGCTGGATTCGTCTTCATAAGACCCATCAGTGACGTTCAATCAAGTAGTTGATAACAATAAAAACCGAACATTGGGAACAGTACATTGTTCTATTCAAATAATTCACAACATATCATTATAGATAGATTTTCAGGTATACTTATATGATTGTTGACCTTCCTTTTTTCATCTACAATAATTACTTTCACACAGAGTAGGGCCTTTGTACTGCATGTAAATTAACGAAAATGGTTGTAGCCGAAATAACTGGAATATACACGAATTTAATATTGCTTATGAACGTTATTGAAAATTTGTTTTTACTTGATTTTGTACAGTTGAACAGTACTTTAATTTAAAAACTCGAACCTGGAGTAAATACTACAACTGAAAAAAAAAAATTCTTTATATTGTGATGTTGAATCTGCTTTCATTTACTTAGTTATTTTAAGTCCTTGTTATTTAACATACGTAACCGTAAATACGCATGCGCAAATTCAGACTGCATGTATAGTGTGCCCCACGTTGGTAAAAACCTTGAAACACTTGTAAAAACGTTTTTATTTTGGCAAAACAAATAAAGATAACGTAGAATAAATTCGCTGACCTGAAAAACTAATCAGTAGTTCACAAAATAGGTGACATGGAAATAAATTTCGGTCAAACACATTTTTTGTAATAATATTTTTGAAATAAACACACTCGTTAATCATCTTAAATAATTACATTTAAAAAAAAACCATTGATTATTATTTCGACAAATGCAATAACGGAATTCAACGACATTATATACATTTATATGAGGGTCGAGAAGAGGGACCCAACGTAATTAATTTTTTTGTAATAATGTTGTATTCGTTATGATTAGGAAAAAGTAAAATAACAAAAATACCGAACCCCGAGGAAAATTCTTAACGGAAAGTCCCTAAGCAAATGGCAATAGGAAATTGTTCTGAACAGTTGTTGGACCTTGTTTTTCGTCCATTTTTAATATTTATGTTGTTATTCTTCATTTATGTCATTTTAGCTACGGCCAGAATTCTCTCGAAATTAAATGCCATCCAAACATTTTTCACAATAGTACATTTACAGTATTTTAATTAGAGAGAACAAGACAATAGGGGCAATTGTGTATCAAAGAAAGATATAATTCTTGTCAAATTTGTTTTTCTTTTTCATGTTTGGAAACTTTTAATACATATAACGACAATTTTAATCCTTTTTATGTAATTTGTATTTTAGGACAACGGCGTTGAGCAGTTCTTTGATTTATTTATAATCAACTGTTTTAAATGCTATACATCAGTGCAATTTATTTATTACAATTTGTATCGTTGATTTTGCTTTGATAATCCTTTTTTCTCTCGATTCATGGCCTTAAGTTGTGCAAGCATGCACAGTCTTATGTAGATGGACTTGGATGACAGAATTGTATTTCAACATTTCCGGTAATTAATTTCTTATAATTATGATTGTAGCGGTAAGGTAATGAATGTACTAAGTAGCCGGAAAATCATAATAGTGCTACATTTGAGACAATTTCATCGCTAATTGATGATTGCAGATCTAAAAAGACAATACTGCTATTATTTATAAAAAAAGAAGATATGGTGTGATTGCCAATGAGACAACTCTCCACAAGAGACCAAATGACACAGAAATTAGCAACTATAGGTCACCGTACGGCCTTCAAAATCCTTTATAAACATACTGGAGTTTGAGTTCACTGAGAACGAATTCATCACTCCTCTCTATATTGTTGTCCTCAAGAAACATGTTTTTTTCTGTTTGCTACCATCTCATGTATGTTTACCCAAAAAGTCATTTTATCTATATAGAAAACCAATTGATGGTTAAAGAAAAGAAAAATGCTATATTTCTGAACAAAGACTATAATGTTTTAATTACACTTTAAAAAAGGTGCTTCAAAACTGTGTTTTCAAAAACTGCTTTCCTTTTCACAGATTCCTAAATGTTCTATTTGGTACTGACGGACGTCTGTCTTGAAATTAGAAACTATGACAAACGTGATTATTTCATATCCAAAATCGTCAACTTACACATGTTACATTTTCCAGCAAACACATACCCTCTTTTCTATGATATAAAATTTTCATTTCCCAGTAAAAACGTTACGTTAAGCTTTCAGACGTCGTACTTTATTTTTCTCTTTAAAACGTTTTTTATTCGAGCGTAACTTTTGACTTTTTTTTCTGGTGTACACAAATGTATTACTAGAATCTAAGATGAGTATATTTATATATTTAGGTTTTCAAATTGTTTGAATTGATCGCCTGGTGTTAGTTGATTCAAAAAGCCTATTCGTGCTTACAAAATATATAAAGTGATATTTTCATTTTGTAGATTCTCCTTATAGATATTTTTTTAACATTTTGAACCATTTTGTTAATAATAATCGATTTTGTGTACGTGGACATAACTGTGCCTGTGAGACAAATTCGGAAAACCAAACAGTTCTGGAACAGATCAGAATTACCTAGTAAGTAGTTATTACAAAATATGTTGCGAATTGCTATTACTAATGTCCTCTAATTGATGCTCATGTTTTGTAAGCTGAAACTACAGCCAACTAAGATAAAAAAGAAAAGAAGGAAAAATAAATCCTTGCTTAGTAGTTTAAGGTTTATACATGAGGGTGATGAATAACTTCGAATCTAGTTTTAGGGTGCAAAATTCACCAACAGCGGGAAAAGCTGGTATATCTTTCCTAAAAAGGTTTTGAAATAACGAAAGAAGTACAAGTACTGCATTTAGACTACTTCGGATTATAAATCAAAGGATATATAGAGACATAGCAATAATATTATTTAAGACAGGACATTGAATCAATATGAAATATATTTATTTACTGAATTGATATGCATTGGAGTTATCTTCCTTTTTACGTTTTGATTGTTACTAGCGACTTATCAAACGTGATGTATAGCATTTTTTGTTTCTGTACATAAGTGATTCACAATTAGTAAGTGCATTAAAAGTTGGATATTTAACCAATCATATATACAGTTTTTTTGGATATATTGTTTAATTGTTCAACAAATCTTATACGGAATACAAGAACAAAACAACTCACCACACCCTACGAAAAAACTAACTGACTGCTCCTGATATTGTTTTAATTACAGATTTTGTATGCGGTCTTAACCAAATCGTCATGGATTTGGCGAATCATATTTTGGTACATTGTGACCAATAAATAATGATGTTGTTATCTAACGATAAAAAACAAGCAATGTGTATGGCAATATTTAATTCAATTTGAATGCTGGAAGCCCCATTGCCACCTCTTCAGTGCTGTACTAAATTAAGGAAAATCATAATTATATTGTTACTGATTAATTTATTCTCACGGACTTTTGAAAATCTGATTATTGTTATGAAATTAAAACCATGACAAATTCGTCAATTCTATAATTTTGTTGTTTTTATTCATGAGACAACTGTAAATTGAATCGAGACAGATACTAATTGTACGTCAGAGGTATTACTTTATTCAGTGTTACAAATTGTTACAATATCTCAATTTTCGTTGATGGTCAGTTTTGTATATTCGATATCATATACCAGAAACTCGTCATAGATACCAGGATTGAAATGTTGTACGATAGACAAGGTTTTGTCTAAAAAGACTCAGCAGTGACGCTCGAATCGATAAAGTTAAAAAGGCCAAGGAAAGTTGAAGAGCATTGAATACCAAAAATTCCTAAAGGTTTTGCCAAATACAGCTAAGGTAAGATATTTCTGAGGTAAAAAAATCATTAATATTTTGAACAATTCAAAGTTTTGTAAACAGTTAATTTATAATTATGACCATATTAATGATAATTCATGCCAACACAGAAGTGCTGACCCAAAAAAGAGAAAAATCCATCAGATGGCATTTATCCAGTGGTTGTTACTTATAAAGAACAATTTGTAAAAATTAATTTTCTATCTGTTTTTTCAGGACTAAAGACTGAATAAAATACTGTTTCCTTTTCAAGTATATTGTATCTCCATGATTTCGAATTATTCATTATAAAAATATATTCTAAAATTCTTGACCATATCATTGATAATTCATGCCAACACAGAAGTGCTGACTACTGGGCTGGTGATACCCTCAGGGAGAAAAAGTCCACAAGATGGCATTGATCCAGTGGTTATAACTAATAAAGAACAATTTGTACAAATTAACTTTCTATCTGTTTTTTCAGGACTAAAGACTGAATTAAATACTGTTTCCTTTTCAATATAAAAAAGAAGATTTGGTATGATTGCAATTGAGACAACTCTCCACAAGATACCAAATGACACCGTCATTAACATCTATAGGTCACCGTACGGCATTCAACAGTGAGCAAAGACCATACCGCATAGTCAGCTATAAAAGGCCCCGAAATCACAAATGTAAAACAATTCAAACGAGAAAACTAACGACCTAATTAATGTACAAAAAAATAAAAAGAAAAACAAATATGTATCACAGCAACAAACGAAACCACTGAATTACAGGCTCCAGACTTGGGACAGGCGCATACATACAGGATGTGGCGGGGTTAAACAATTAAGCGGGATCCCAACCCTCCCCTAACCTTGGACAGTGGTGTATTATAGGATATTATATCTCCCTGATTTTGAACTATTCATTATTAAAATATATTCTAAAATTCTTATATGTTAAGAGTACTTTAACAAAACGATACTCCCACTTGCTTACATTTATTGTCAATATGTAAGTACTTCATAGAGTGAAAGTAATAACATAATAAAAAGTACATGTTCGAATCGGCATCTGCAATAAAAATACATGAATGCTGTTAATCGAATGTAATCCTACGTAGGAAAATATCTACAGAAAAGTAAACATGAACTCAAATGGAAGATGTGGAAATGATGACGTGGAGCTTATGTTGTTCTATGAGGAATAAAGCTGGTGATTTATTTGAGGAACATAACAGACCAGGAATGAAACAAATATTTACCTTAACACTTGATATGTTTCTTTTCTTGATCTCTTTATGATGTTATTTGTTCTTCTTTTGAACTTCCCACGGCCATTTCCATTTATTGACCACACATATTTATATTATTTTTGCAATGAGAATACACTTGTATCGAAATTCCAAAGTCTCATTTCAACCAGTTTAAGAAACATTTCAGCTGCAAAATATATTCATTGCCACTTTTAATTTGTGTTTTTACAGAATGGATTATATCATAAATGCCCCTTTTCAAACGTAATTAACGGAAACACAATTCTCCTTACATTATTATGTTTGGGCTATTGTACTTTTGTAAAGAAGACTCTCTAATAAATGCCCAACAAATAATATTGTAGTAGAAAAATGTATTCGAGAAAGAAAATACCAATAAGAAATAGCAATGTTTGAAAATGTATGTTTCTACCACCTCTATAATTAGCTTATATTCAGGAAAATGGTTTTTAGGCAAAGAGGCAACTGTAAAGTCAGCAACTGTTTTCGATTTTGTTTAGTAATTTGCCGTTTCAGAATCTAATGTATTCTGGGTAATATTTTCAAAAGTGTACACCAAAGCGTCGTGATTGGTTAACAACGTTCTTAACAATTGAAATTCAACCAATGACGTGACGTTATTTTCATTTGGGGGTACGAACAATAAATTTACCCATATTCATTTAGATTCTGAAATGGCCTATTGTGAAACGGAAATGGAATTGGTATCGTCGTAAAGTAAAAGTAATATAGCCAGTTTGATTATGTTATAGGTTTTGAATAACGTATCAGGGCCCGGTGAAAAAGAACGTACCAGAAAATAGTACATATTTAAGACTTGTTCCTTCGCATAGGTGAAAGATCATATAGAATGATTAAGTAATTTTGGTATCAAATTTTAGCTGTAGGACTTAGATTAATTGAATAAACCTTCTTAACTGATTTTTGTTGGTAAACAGAAAGTCCAACAGAAGGTTAGCATTTCCTGCTAGGTATGCATCAGTTGCTGCCGAACAAATCAACACAGAGTCAACATAGCACAATCGGGAGTAGGACACAATCGGTAAAATGTCAGACTATCTGATAACTAAAAACTATAACATTCGTTAATGAAGGGAAACACTGATATATCGTAACAGTCATCCCTTTGTTTAAATTCTAACATGTCGTTAATGAAGGGAAACACTCATATATCCTTACAGTCATCCCTTTGGTTAAATTCTAACATGTCGTTAATGAAGGGAAACACTCATATATACTAACAGTCATCCATTTGTTTAAATTCTAACATGTCGTTAATGAAGGGAAACACTAATATATCGTAACAGTCATCCCTTTGTTTAAATTCTAACATGTCGTTAATGAAGGGACACACTGATATATCGTAACAGTCATCCCTTTGTTTAAATTCTACCATGTCGTTAATGAAGGGAAACACTCATATAACCTTACAGTCATCCCTTTGGTTAAATTCTAACATGTCATTAATGAAGGGAAACACTAATATATCGTAACAGTCATCCCTTTGTTTAAATTCTAACATGTCGTTAATGAAGGGAAACACTAATATATCGTAACAGTCATCCCTTTGTTTAAATTCTAACATGTCGTTAATGAAGGGACACACTGATATATCGTAACAGTCATCCCTTTGTTTAAATTCTACCATGTCGTTAATGAAGGGAAACACTCATATAACCTTACAGTCATCCCTTTGGTTAAATTCTAACATGTCATTAATGAAGGGAAACACTAATATATCGTAACAGTCATCCCTTTGTTTAAATTCTAACATGTCGTTAATGAAGGGAAACACTCATATATACTAACAGTCATCCCTTTCGTTAAATTGACCGTAAAACTTTTAAAATGTCGATTACAGTCGTTCTTCTCTATAGCTCATTCGGAACAGTTTTTGTTTACTGACCTAAGGAAGTCCGTATAGAATGAACATGAAAGTTATATCGATTTTGTTTTAAGCAAAATCCACAATAATGTATTCGTTGACTTGGAATGACTGTCACTTCATTTAACACTAGACAAAAGAGCTATGGCTAAAGGGTTACTGTATATTCAGAAAATGGTTTCAATTCTTTCAGTTATTGCAAAATTGCGATGGAATAGGTATTGTACTTTCAAGTTTTTATACCATTACATGTATGTTACATTTATTGAATTCGCAATACATAAACTTGCATATTTGTTAACATTTTAAAAATTACAAAGAATTAAGAATTTACAGACTAGGATATGTTTTTCTTTGTTAGGTATAGTATTTTTAATAAAGTAATTTTTAATAAAGTAAAGTAAAAGTAAATATAAAATTGAGAATGGAAATGGGGAATGTGTCAAAGAGACAACAACCCGACCATAGAACAGACAACAACAGAAGGTCACCAACAGGTCTTCAATGCAGCGAGAAATTCCCGCACCCGGAGGCGTCCTTCAGCTAGCTAGTTTGGTTCTGTTAAAGGTTACGATCCATTTATTCGTGTCCGGTCAAAAAGAACGTACCAGAAAATAGTACATATTTTGGACTTTTTACAACACTAACATGACTAAGGTGTACGATTAAGATACATAGAATAATTCAGTAATTCAAGACACACTAGTGTATGGAACCGGAATTTTCCAAGGTTTGCCGAATTATTTTGCTTGGTTACTTTGTAACAGGTACATGCAGATTTGAATGCATGTAGATACATGTGATCAGAAAATACATTTAATAAGCGCAACAAGTTACATATCTAAATTAAAATGTGTATGTTTTGTGTACTTTGATAGTATTATACTTTACAAAATTTACCTTGCATTTGTTCACATATGATGCAAATCGTTTTTTTTTTATATCAACCAATAAGATTTCACTTCGTCATTTTACGTTGTTGACTCTTAAAATATCCTAAACATGCTCTACAAATAAATTTACAAAAACGCTTCCAACTTATTGCATTAGAATCGCATTTCTACAATTAATGTCTTTTCAGTGATATTCAATGTCAATATATTTTAAAGTTCAAAACTTATAAAAACGTTGAAGAGCTGAGGAGCAAAAATCATTCAGGAATCAGAGCAATGCATGACAGAGATACATCTTTTAATTGCAAATGATTCGAAATTTTATAATAGCAAATATTAATAGAACAATTTCCGTATTTTCATGCCATTACCGAAACTGTAAATAGCCCGACGTCTTTGGAAAAAACCTTTAAAAAATGTTATCCCCATCTTTACAACAATACTGATGTATTTGTTCCCATTTATTATGATTATTACGCCGTATGTTCAGACTACATTCAATCCGGATTTACGTGTTTTAAGTTCATAACCCCTAGTGTTTAAGATTTGCAAATACCACTCTACCTAAGAAAAGGGGGATGGTATTTAACCTATTGACTTAGAGTTTTAATTATCATCAATATTTTGTTGTTGATGATTGTTATATTTCATCCATTACCATTACCCTGTTTACCATTACTCTGTTGTATATGATATATAGATGTAACATTCTTATTGAATATTTGGATTTGAGATGATCATCTCTCCATCAATGCGTTATTTTGAAATTCGTAAATGATTGTTACGTTGCATAACCAATATTTTATATATGAACCATATTGAAATTTGATCAGCATTAAATATTACACAAATGTATTATTTCTATGTTGAATGCAATCAAGCTTAAAAAATATTTACAACAAGAGTCTAATTGGAGAAGGTAAACATGTGTTTTATTGTGATTTTCTAATAACTATTTGGCTTAAATTGAAAAACCTTTCTTCTTTCTCCTGACTTTTTCTAATTCTTTTCACAATTGAATAAATGTACAGAGTATTTGGTTGTTATTTCTTATTTATATGTTGAATAGCAAGGGTAGCTATCATCAGCTCAGTAGTCAGTACTTCGGTATTGACATGATTTATAACAAACTTTTCTAAAATTGACCGTTTATGAATTTAGACATTACAAAACAGGTTTCAGCTCCCTCATACAAAGTTGACCTTAGAATAATTTGGATATTATTGTATGTCCTTTTTAGTTTTCTACTGTTACGGTTCTTATCTATCCTTGATTTTCAAATAATCGGCTTTGAGTGTTCCCGAGGAAAGTAAATCAAGAAAAAACGTTTCAGACTCACGGAATGATAAAGTGTTGTTTGTATTTCTTTCAACACTTGGTCGATACCGTTACTGGGGATCTATTTTCCGAGGGTATCATTAGCTCAGTATTCAGTACTTCGGTATTGACATGATTTATAACAAACTTTTCTTAAATTGACCGTTAATAACTTTAGAAATTATAGAAAACCAAGGTTTCGACTCCATCAGACAAAGTTGACCTAAGAAGTATACGGCTTTTTTTATTAGTTTTGTTTGGTCATATAGCTCTTCGATTTTTAATCATCCGTGGCTTGAAATATTGGGCTTTGAGCGTTCCTAATGAAGGTAAATTCAGAAAAGCGCTTCGGACGCATGGACTGTATAAAGTGTTGTACCCCCCCCCCCCCCCCCCCCCATTACCTAAGGCGAGCAGACATCCACTAAGACAACGACAATGTCAGTCACAATTTCAATAATTTGATTTCTTCAGTCACAAAATAAACAAATTTGCAAGCTGATGCTTTTTGTACTGTTGTTTGAAAAAAAAATATGAATTCATTGACTTTGTTATACCTGACAAGTACATGTGATACACGAGGCGGGGTTTAGTTAAATAAAACAGGCTGTATAAAGAGTCAAATCCGAAGTCTGTTCAATTTGTCAATATCTAAGATGGGTTTAAAAGTTTTTAGGTAAGAAACATAATATTGAAAAACGTTTGAACAGTAACTGTTATGATGGAATTTAAATCTTATTTTGAAAAAAAATAAATAGAATTTGATTTAATTGGTTTAGAAATTTATTCAGATCAGTTAAAAATAAAACAAGCAATATATTAAGTGAAATTTAGGATAGTATTTCATAAACTTGATATTTTTTGTTTGTTTGATGTGTATATTTTGTCTTGTTTTTTTTTATTTCATTTTACATTCAATGCAATGTGGCAACTCCATGTTTAATAAAAACGTTATATTTGATGACATTATATGGTATTGTTCAAGATTTAGGATAGTATTTCATAAACTAGATGTTGTTTGTTTGTTTGATGTATATATTTTGTCTTGTCTTGTTTTATTTTGTTTTATCTTATTTTTATTTTGTTGTTGTTTTCATTTTACAAGTAATGCCATGTGGCAACTCCATGGTTGATAAAAACGTTATCCTAGATGACATTATGTTGTATTGTTCACGAAGTAAGGCTAGTTCTCTCCCTTTCAACATATGAGTATCTGAGTCCCCTTTGTTGTCAGATCAAAACATTTAAAGGACAGGGAACCAGTCTATACAAGGAGCACGCTCCCTGTTATAGACAATAAAAAAACAGTATTAATCACAGCTCTGGTATTGTACATGTCGATGATAATTGAAATAAAGAGAAAGGAAATTTTAACAAGGGCAATGGTACAGATTGATAAATCCATTGTTGCTTGCTTAATGTGTGGTGGTAATTATGGCTAGCATATTTAAGACAGAACAAATAAACAATTAACACAATACGTAGTTTCTCTAGGACGACAGGGATAAAGGTGGGACATTTTGACTGTCATTTGAAGGTAAGGTATGTAACACATATTTTGTCATGTAAACCCGCAAAACCCTTAAATGAATGCGACAGTAGACGACCGAACTTCAAATCTTTTAAATCGATTAGGAAGAGAAATCTAGGTAACAAAAACAAAAAGTGGGGACGGGTGCATCGACATAGTAAGGGTCTCTTGCTAATATAAATTAGAAGATGTGGTATGAGTGCCAATGAGACGACTCTCTATTCAAGTCACAATGTATAAAAAGTTAACAATTATAGGTCAAAGTACGGCCTTCAATACGGAGCCTTGGCTCACACCGAACAGCAAGCTATAAAGGTTCCAAAAAGACTAGTGTAAAACAATTCAAATAGGAAAACCAACGGTCTAATCTATATAAAAAACGAGAAACGAGAAGCACCTATGAACTACACCTACAAACGACAACCATTGAACAACAGGCTCCTGACTTAGGACAGGTGCATAAAGATGCAGCGAGTTTAACCGTTTTAACAGGCGCCAACCTTCATCCTACAACATAAAAAGACACACTATAAAATATCCATTGAAATTGACTCGCCCTGCAAAAATCAAACTCCGTCAAAATGTTACAATCGGGAATATGACACATTAGGAATAATTACAAATCAGACGACTGTACTGGTATCGGTCAATAAATTCGTAATGGTGACCGCAAAAACTATAGTAGTGTCAATTTCAGTCGTTTTTTCTTATAACTCTGTAGGAGCAGTTTTTGTGTAAAGAGCACAACCCTTAAGAGGGTTCGTGGGAGTCTCCCTTAACACACAGACAGTGAGGCTCTAATTCTTCAAAAGACATCGGATTTAACGTCGGAAGTCCGAACGAACATGACTATGGATTTATATATCACTCCCTACCAAACGGACGATTTTAGCAAGGGTTTACTGCCGGAGCGGGCAAAGTTCAAGTATGACACGTATAAGGTTTAATGTTACTGATCATACCGAGCATTTCTAGTACAACTTTTTTTTCATCATATTTGATTTGTCTTACATAAACTTAAAAAAAAACAGTTTGAGCGATCGCATTTAACAGGATTTTGCATGAACTACTACTTTCAGATGTGTTTTGAAGAAAAATATATCTATATATTAAAAAAAATCATACAGTTGAATTTGTCATTGTCGAAAAGAAGAAACAGAACGACACTGTACAGCAAAGGCAATATAATAAACCGAATAACAAATACTGTAAATTTGGAAATTATTGCGATGTTTTTATTATTGCGAAAAATGCGACAGTGTTGTAATCGTAATAATTTAAACTCGCATTTTGGAATTTTTATATGAATGAAGTGGGATTTTTTTCAATATCGCCAAAAAAAAATCGCATTTTGGTCTAAAATGACAAAATCGCAATAATAAATGCACGCAATAATTTCTGAATTTACAGTAATGTATCATATTATCAGTTATGTAGAAACATAAATAAACTAATACATTTCATCACATCTAAAATCGTTCTGTCGTCGTAACATTGTGACAGATTCGTCATCAATACCCTGTTGAAACTGTGAGAATTTGTTTTTGGTTTGACTGTTTTTGTCTTCTATTTTGTCGATATTTTTTGAAAATCAACATTCAACTTGAGGACAAACTCTATGTTTCTTGTTTTTGTTGTTCAGTCATCTAAACGCAATGACTTCTCAAACATTGAAATATTAAGTTGATTTTACTAATATAATGTTAAGCGGTGGTTTACTGAGCCAGGGACACTGTGTTCGAACTACAGCTGGTACAGGTGTAATAATGGGAGATACGTCTTGCTCTCCGATTACAGAATGATCATTAACATATTATGTGATTTTATTGTATGATCTTTCATCATAGTCTCAATGATCAATATTAACATTAAAATGATGTGTATTAAAAATAAAATACCATTTAAATGTTCCTTGTCGCCCAATTTTCTCTTAAATAACAAATAATGACAAACTATGAAATTGTTACCTTGTTGTGAGAACATACAGTCAAAGTATCGATTTGCGTTTTCTATTGAATTTGGATATTGAAAATTAGTACGAATAGCAGAATGTTAAACATTCCAAATGTTGACATATATTCAGTCTCAACGTTGTGTATCATTCTTTTTAAATATCACGTTTCTTGAAAAAAGGCAGACGATACTAAAGAGAATACCAAAACACACAAGTCGAAAAAAATCCAAGCAAAGAAATGAGAAATGACGAGAAGATTATTTTTCAAAATACTACATGAAATTACTTAAACATAAACCATACGAACCCAAACAAAAACTGGAGGTGATCTCGGGTCCTCCTGAATGGTAGTAATGAGATACTTATCACACATTGCGAGCGTCAAATTGATCGTGAAGGGCAAAACAAATCAAGTATTAAGTTTTATTGGGTGATGTCAAAATCAAAGAAAACGGGACTTCAGAATGGTTACGAGAATTTAAAAATATCAATGGTTATCTGTGACACAGAAATTCCGTGACGGACATCATGATGGCACCTGTTTAACTACCAAAGGGATGACTTTAACTTAATCAAAAGGAGCCTTTTGTTCAATAGCTTCCTTGTATGCAGCCACTATCAATCAAGGACATCATGATAGGAAACGAAAGTTCTAAATAGCGTTGACAATATATACGCTATTTAAATTAATATTAAGTAAAATGTGGTATACTAGTATGACAGATAGTATTTTATCCCACATTCTTATTACTATTACACAAATGTTCTATCTACTTTATTTTTATCTACTTTTTCTCAAAAGCTAAAGGAAGACATATCTATGTTACAGATTATGTGCTGTTATACTGGTCATCATAGCATGTCTGCAGCCAATTATAGCCCATGTGAGCAACCGTTGTTTCCAGAGTAATCGAGGGTTATCCAAAGGCTGTAATCTTTCTATATTACGCAGGTTTCCTTACAACAATGCCTTCACAAAACCATGCAATCGTCATAACATTTGCTACCGTTGTGTAAGTACAAACAGAGCCTGGACGACAAAAATAATAAATCACTTCTAAATTTTGGTTCATCACTATTGTACTATACACGTATGATTTCGATGTCAATACACATGACACATGACTTAGGACTGGTCTTCATCAGGAACACGCAAATCAACTTACTTTTGAAATGCAATTTATAACGCATGTAAATAAAACAAAAACATTAACAGACAACCTGAATGGTCCAAGACCAACTATGCAACATGTAGAAGCCCTAACGTATTCAAGTATACAAGTAATATGCTTTATGGAGGTAACATTCTAATTCACAAAATCAATATTGTTCCGGTGAAAGATGTATTTGTACGTTTTTTTTATTTCTCTAATTATACATAACAATTATTTGTAATTATACACTTTATTTTGCCGTTATTCTAGAACTGTCCAACACCCTTAAAACAAAGGCTTTTTCGAAATAATAAACAACAAAAGGTTCAGATATTTTTTTATATTTCATATCTATTTTCAGGGTTCAAAATTCGGTAAAACTAGATTATACTGTGACCATATTTTCGTACATGGCATGCTGGAAGTATGTAAAAGGATGCCATATCTAAGGATAGCAAGATGCAAATCCTATGCAAGTTGTGTATACTATAAAGCTGTTCGTGTTGGAGGTTTATTCTTCTTTAGAAAGACGCCAAAGTACGAATGCAGTAAACGCTAGGTGCGCAGTTGTTTTGCATGATTTAAACGTCATTATGTTATAACAATAAATTATAAAAAAAATTGAAAAATTTCATCATCTTGTTATTAAAATATTAAGTGTGGTATTGTCGCTGGTAAAATGGACCACCTACTCCAAATTCTCTGACGGGGAAAGATTTGCGGTGTCAGCAAAAATTTGCTCCCACGAACAGAAATTCCACAGAATTTTTTGCATGTATAAACAACACTATCACATTTTTCTTGTTTGAACAAATATTCTATACTTTTCATTCCATTAGAAACAGATACTGTAATATTTCGAAAGGTTTTATAGTGAGGTCACTGTATATGAAAAAGGTGTACTGGAAGACAATAATTCAATAGCCATACAAGTCTGAAGATACGAATAAAATAAGGATTGACTTTGGAAAGAAAGTTTATGTACAGGTGTTTTATGATAAGTATTTAAAACATATTCCACATTGATTTTAAATTTGAAGTATCATATGACTTTAACTGATTGTACAAATCTCATGCATTTAAGAATAAGAAAATAAAAAGTTTATTTAAAGAAATTAAAAACAACAATATATAAACGCTGTTACAAAGCGATCTCCATTTCAACTTTAAAGTGATGAAATAATTTTAAAAAAGATTGAATAAACGATTCGAAAAAATGATAATAATCCCCAAGCATTCAGTTTTAGTTCCATTGCATGAGTCGAACTTATCAATTTTTAAAATTAAATTTTTCCAAAAATATTCTGGATGACCGTTAAACCATTAATTCATAAAAATACCACCAAAGTAGCCGAACAATCTTTTCTCTTTACTGAAAAAGGTTTTAAAATTGAAACAATAATATAAACATTACAAATAAGACAGTTTAGGATCGGATAACAAGTGAATTTTAACTAAGACAAATTCCTCTTCTTACTTTATTAACACGAAATCGATACTGCTACTGGTCACGTTAGGTATAATCACCCAGTAGTCATTAAATCGATATTGACAGTGGTAATCATTTTTTTTTAATAATTTCTATCTAAATTTCATATATTTCACCCCAGATGTAAGGTCGCAAATCCCTCAGACCAAGTTGACCATAGACTTTTGGCTATTGTTTAAAACATGTTTCGCTACTTATGTATTCACCTTTGTTTGATTGATCTCACTGCTCGCTCTTAGAGTTCTTTATGAACGTTAAAAAAAAGGTGTGGACTTTAAACTTAAAATTTTCTTCCCAGGAATAGAATACATTATCTGCATTTGGCAAACTGTAGGAATTTTGGGTCCACAATGCTTTTCAGCTTCAAACTTTCTTCGGCATTTTTAACTTTTATGATTCGAGCGTCTCTGATGAGTCTTTTGTAGACAAAACGTGCGTCTGGCGTATAAAATTTCAATTTTTGAATCTATGATGAGTCTATTATAATATATCCTCCAGAACTAGAATCTTATGAAACTATAGACATGCCTTCCTCCGCCTCATTTTTAAACTTACACCTCGAATTTGACATAAGTGGTCATCTCAGTACTACAATCTATGACAAACGATACGATTTTTATTTTTAAATTATAAATTTTCTCCACCCTAGTAGCAATAGACCAAATTCACCTGCATATGGGATATACATTTCCTAATCCATTCGGTATTCAAGAGCTTGCAGCTGCTACTCAGATTTTATAAATCGTCATCAGTGTCTGATCAGAAAGTTGATGAACCAGGATCATGTCAAAGAACGTCCTTTCCTTTCTCTAAAAAAGTTCAGCGGAAGATACCAATACCTTGTTGAAAAATATTCCGTATCAACTTCACACATAATACATTATGCTTTTGAAGTATAGAATCTAGGTACTGGCGTTCTTTGTCATTTTAATTACCTGTTATAGTGTTCTCTTTATTTATCTTCGTACATTTTGAACCTTTACTGTTTAGTCCATTTTTTGTAATATCCTCTTAGCATGGCTCGGTATTTATACATCCCTCCATTATGTTATTGTGCTATGGTCATTTTTTGTATTCTTGTCTTTCATTTTTGCTTAGTGCTTTGTCTATAGAGTGTCTACATGCCATTTGTTTTCTTTGTTGTGACATAGTTGTTTGTTTTCATAGTGATTAAGATTATAACACAATGTTGAATTTTCCTTGGAGTTTGGTATTTCTGTTATTTTACTTTTTTTGACATTTTTACCTATTATGTCTGATTGTTTTGCTCGCACATTTTTGTCAGTATAATGGAATTTGTATTCGACTGTCATACTAGTGAGAGGTTTAGCTAGCTATAAAATCAGGTTTAATCCATCATTTTTTACATAAGTAAATTTCTGTACCAAATTAAGAATATAACAGTTTTCCGATCGCGATCGTTTGATGTGTTTGAGCTTTTGATTTTGCCATTTGCTAAGGGACTTTCCGTTTTGAATTTTCCTTAGATGTCTGAATATTTGTTATTCTACTTTTTGTAAGAACTTTGATTTAAAGGTTGACTACAATTTATGAAGGTAATTATTAACGTTTTCTGGAAACATAGGAAGATGAAATAAAAAAGTATGCAAAATATGCCAAAATGACATTTAAACTCATAAGTCGAAAATAGTCAATGCTATGGCAAATACGAAAAAAAAAAAACAAAAACAAAAACAACAGTATACGAAACAAAACAGATTATTGAATGTGTCCTATAAACAAATAAAACAATAGTACCAGTTGACAGCTGCTGTTCTATATAAGTTTAAAATTAAAAGAATACATGTTCTTCCTCAATTGAAAGTTGGTTATCTTACAATTATACAAAAATGAATATACGCAACAGAAAGTTTATATGATCATCTATATGTGTTACTATTTCAATGTTACTCAGTCTTTGTTATTCATACTTTTTTTTTGTTTAAACAATTTCAAACGGGTAAAAAGGGGCTCATTTGTACCACCCTATACAGGCACGAGTGTTGATACCATCAATTGTATTATACATATATAACAGTGCTGTAATATCGTTTCTTGTTGGAACACACATTATCTACTCTTTATTTTATGAGAAACAAATGCTGTGAGATTACAAAGGAAATTCTATTAAAATAATTCATAATAACATGCAAAAAAGGAAATATAATTCATTAAGATCAATTACATGCAAATGAAAATATGCTCAATTACAAATTACTTTAAATTACCTTCAACTTTGTAATTAATTACAGGTAATTACATTTGCATTTTTAATTACCCCAGGTCTGGTTGTGACTGTGTACTTTCGCCATATTTTGGTTATATTAAAATTAAGGATCATGTGGACCCTATGGATAAATTATTTTCTGCAGGGACAAAAAATAGTGCACTACAAAATCCAGTTAAATTTTTTATTTTTTTAAAACATAAAATGCATATGAATTTTATTTATCTATATCTAAGGCATACTATGGTTTAAGTTTTTCCCCAGATACACAGGTTTGTCTGAGTAAATTTTGAGGTGTAATTGCATGAACCTTTACAAGCAAATGTGTTCTTTTTTTTCTGTTGATGATATACTTGGATTTTGGTCAATAAATTTTCGATATACAAATATTTCAAAGAAACAGTTCATCATTCATGCGTGGAATGTGATAATTACAGCTTACTTGAGTGGTTGGGACTTATTTATTATGATAGCCATACAACATACAAATATATTCCACATTTCGCTCGGAAAGGACGACAACTCAATTAGGCTTAATCAACTCTTAGTCTTTCAAACCTTTTATAGTGAGGAAATGTTTAATATATTTCTGAGCTTCCGTTGCCACCTGTTTGTTTACAAGTTTCCAAGTTGTTTATTAATTAACATTCTAATCTAACAAGATAAAATCTGCATACAGTAAAGGACATGTATTTTGCCTGTAATGTAAGCAAATATGCTTTTATTTAATCAGTATAATTAAGAAAAAGAAAACATCAGAAAGGGAACACACAAATTATATTATTGAGCCGGTCAACTAGGAGAAAGTGAAAGAGATAACAAAATGTTTTGCCTAAATTAAGAATTTTTTTTATAAAAACTTGTTCTTGCTAATACCTGGGACCTGTTGTTATGTCCCAGATTGTACAGTTTTTTTTGTAGTGAGAAATTCTAATTTATCTTATTTACAATTGAATATGTGTTTTTCTAAATTGAGATTATCATGCAAATATTTTCCGTCTTTGATATCTTATCTTTTTTGTATATTTTGTAATTAAGTTATTGTTGAGTTTAGTTTTATTGCACAATTTACCTAACTTAATCATTTTGTTAAGTGTTGTTCAATGTTAAGAAAAGTCCTGATTAGACATTTTGAAAAGGACAACCACCACAAAAAAGCATAACATAGTTATACTTTATATAGTAATTTGTTATCATACGAACAGGTAATACCCTTATACTCACCCAATCATGGGACCCTTCAATCAACGGATCAATAAATTCTTTGTCATAAATAATAACCTCAGAATAAAGAAAATAATGGTAACTATAAAAGGATTTTTGTTCCTTTCGGCAAATACCATATCATCCTATATAAAGACTCTGAACATAGTCTCCATAATGGTAAACCATACAGTTATATGGGGTCTTAAGTAATCCCTTTAGCGAATCATGTTAGGCACTTGATATTGGCAAGATTTTCAACTTGTCAACCTTAATAGGTATACTATATATGTCTCAATATATGTACAAATAAATTCTGCTATTACAAGGACAAGTGGGGGACCAATCGTTTAATTGTTAAACTGACTGAAAGTTAACAAAGGAGGAGGTATAATAAGAGCCATTATTGGGCCCTTGAAATTTCAAAAATAGTTAAAGTAATTCAACTCTGTATTTATGTATCTCGTCATACTTTGAACGACAAAATTATTTTATGTCTACTTGTGCGAATTTCAAACGCGCGATTTTACGCCAGTACTTAAAACCTTCCATCCTTTATGGATGGATTTTACATAGATATATAAAATCGTATGATATAAGCAAAATGAGGATGTTAAATTTGATGTATGCCTTTTTGTGCTTCTTCGTTACATTTGTTTGTTTTTATAGTGATTAAGATAATAACACAATGTTGACTGCGGTACCCCTATTTTTGACATTTTTACCTATTGTGTCTGTTTGTTTTGTTCACACATCGTTGTCAATATAATGGAATTATATGCGACTGTCATACAAGTGAGAGGTTTAGCTAGCTATAAAATCAGGATCAATCCACCATTTTCTACATAAGAAAATGTCTGTACCAAGTCAGGAATATGACAGTTGTTATCCATTCGTTTGATGTGTTTGAGCTTGTGATTGTGCCATTTGATTATGACTTATATCTAGAAATTGACTATGATGGTCGGTTGAAAACAAAACTTTACGACAAAAGAGATGATTTCAGCTTCCCAATTGTGAATTTTCATTTTTAAACCAAGAGTTCCAAATGGTGAAGTTGAAATCATCACCATTGTAAATTTTACGGACGCCATCTTGAGTTGGTTGACCGTTATGGAATATCCGTTTCACAGATGACATCGGATATGTTCCTTATGTAGTAGCTATAATCCCGTTCCTTTTCACGAATGTGACCTACCGAATTGGACTATTTACCCCTATTTGTGACATTTTTACCTATTGTGTCTGTTTGTTTTGTTCACATATCGTTGTCAATATAATGGAATTATATGCGACTGTCATACTAGTGAGAGGTTTAGCTAGCTTTAAAACCAGATTCAATCCACCATTTTCTACATAAGAAAATGCCTGTACCAAGTCAGGAATATGACAGTTGTTATCCATTCGTTTGATGTGTGTGAACTTTTGATTTTGCCATTTGATAGGGGACATTCCTTTTTGAATTTTCCTCGGAGTTCAGTATTTTTGCGATTTTACTTTTTTCAAGTGTTGTAAAATTATGTAAATTTTATTGATAAATTAACTGGTACAATGCATATATATAATCTTGACACTTTAATCCAGAATGGCCATTTGTGCTAGCACTATAATGTCGTCATAAACATGTCGTAATTTACATATATGACCTAAAATGACAAGTTTTATGCATAGTTTTTTTGTCAAATATATTTATATGAGCAACAACATGACCCCAAAAAATATTTTACAATCATTAACATTAACGAAAATACATAAAATTGGTATGAAATTTTCGTTGGTGGGTAATACTAATTAAACAGACCTGCCAACTTTCCCAATGAGAGAAGTTGACCTAACCCATTTATTATTAGACTAAATACTTTAAAATAGGCATTTAGAATAGTAACAACTACATATAAACACATGCATATTCATTCAAAACCAAAGATGTTCTAATTAAGTACACTAATTAAATGACATTCATAGGTATGAATTAGGTCCTCTTGTGCTTAACCCCCCCCCCCCCCCCCCCCCCCTGGTTTATTTTTAAAAGTTGGCAGGTATGATGAAAGCTGATATTAGTCGGATGATTACTAAATGTAAGAAGTTTAAAACACTGATATATATGCTAATCTGTAAGACGAAATTCAAAAATATAGATACTGATGTCAAACAGACTGATATCTCTTGAACCATCCAAAGGATGTTATTTGGCAGATTTATAATTCTTTTTGATTTAAGAATTCAAGAAGCCAAAAAAGGGGCCTTATCTTTTTTTGTGCTTTCTGGAATCACACCATACTGTATACACCTTATCGCTATGTGTCCGCCATTACTGTACATCACAAAGGTTTCCGTAAAATTTGACGTCATAATAGAAAGTATCTGACGTCACAATGGAAAAGTGATTGTTGTATGACGTCAATAGTTCAAGAGGCACTGATTCTCGAGTCAACCGGCGCAGATTTCCAAATAGCAATAAGGTCTATTACAACCATGAATTGACTAATCAGACAACGAAACTGATGTTTACCCTGTGTGAAACAATGGCAGATCCATACATTTTTTTGGCCATAGGGATAGTATGGTTTGAAGTTTTGATTTTTTTAGTTATAATTAATTGACAAAAATTATATTCATTTTAAAGTTTGGTCCGCGCCTGTGAAGTATGTCCTATAAAACATCAGTCTCTTTAAGTCATGACATATTTATGTTAAATAAAGGATTATTCAAATTTGCAAAAGACACCTATAAAATACAAACAACTTAAAAACCAACAATTTTCAATCTAATTTAGGCTGAGTAACCAATAGTTTTAGTCTTTGAGAATAGAAACTGGGAAACAGAAATGAAAGTTAAAAGATAAGGAATAATTTAGCTGCTGCCCAAATATGAAAGGGCTTTCAATTTCTTTCAACACTGTCAATTTTACTTGTAGAAAAGAAACTATATTTTGTTCTATAGTGCCCTCTTAATAATTTACCAAGCTATGAATTCTTGTAAAATTTATTTCAAAGTTCCTTGCATTAGAAATATCTGTTTAGAAACTATCTTAATCTTGAAAATGACAAATGACGATTAAGATTTTAATTTATATGGTTTAGTCTGTATATTTACTAGGCGAGAAAAGAAAACAGAGATGCAGATTAAATTTATCAAATAGAGTATATCCTCCTTTTGCATGTTCTCTCCTCCTCCTATATACTGTTCAATCAGTTTGAATGTTTTCTTGCTTGTGATGCAAGGGTTGAATTTGACCCTCAGATTTTGATGTTATTTTATTCAAGCTAAAATACTACAAATTTCACATAGAAATAGTTGTTATATGACTATTAGCGATATACTACTGTTGCCTTTATTAATACAAACTAACTTCTTTTTAGCACATCACATTAATATAAATAATGATGAAGAAAAGACCCCTCAAGTATGCAAATGGTGTATTGTAATGTCACTTTTGGTCAAATTTTAAATAATTCTTAACAGTTTTTAACAAAATTTACTTTGACTACCACCCCTGATCCAGAATGTTTTTGTGTCTAGGAATTCATTATCATTAGAGGCAACTTTTGGGTACAAAACATTTTGGATCCTACATGTAAGTATCAACAAAGGATTTCCTCAAGATTTTAGGTTAGAAAAATGCACAAAATCATCGTTTATTAGACAATATATCAAAACTTTGCTGACTCTGAAGCCTACAATGGCTCTAGTTAAGAGATTTGACTAACCCAGTAGTAAAGCTTTTAAGAACCAAATTATGACCATTTCAAAATGTTATGATAAAATTGAAATTCAAGGCCATACTTGGCCTAAAGTGAAACTTGTCCTTTGGCAGATACTTTTCAAAAAGCAAGTAAAGATCAACTGTAGAAAATGTATAAAATTTATTTTTCTTATACTGAGTTTTCCTTTCCTGTTTCCTTAATAAAGTAAATACAATTCTGTCATTAACATAGCTAGACATGCAGAAAAAACTATGGAGGGATAAAATTAAACAATGTGTGTTGCAAAATTTGTAAGTTGGTTGCAGAGGGTTATGCACATGGAAAAAAAAGAGGCGGAAGATACCAAAGGCAGAATCAAATCTCATTAGTCAAAGAGAGACCCACAAAATCATGGCAACAATTGAAAAACTATTGTTTGTGCTGTGTATGTACTGATATTGTTTCATGGATGGATACTCCATATCCTTTGTTTTTCTATTATAATAGGCAAACTTCAGTGTACAAAGCATTACACACTAAAAACTAAAGACAGAACAACACAAACCCATTAAATGAAACAAAGTTTGATATCAGGTGCTCTGAAAAGGTAAGCATATCCTCTAATACATCAGACACCCATTGCAGTGCACATTGTAACCTCAAGTACAAATTCAGAGCTTAATCTGTGAAATAAAAGTGTGATGTTATTTAGAACTTAAAAAATAATTTTTAAAATTGATTATTTGCATTACAACAGCATATATTTGAAATATTTGAAAATAAAAACCAAGTGGAATAAAAATTGGCAAAAACATACAAGGACATTATACTGGACATTGCATTAAAACTATATCAATATGATTTGATTTTTCAGGAAATGATTGAATGGGTTCCCAACTATCTAGTTTGCCATCAGACAGGCATCTCAAAAGATTTGTAGTAACAAAACAACTCAGCGCTCGTCGCAAAATAAATTCCTCAACTCTTTCAAAAAACTTTCATATTCAGAAATTTTAAATCTTGTTGAATACGATGCTCATGATTTCTTAGATAAAAGTGTTTATGCCAAAGACAAACTCAAAAGACCTCATTCAGAGAAAATTATAAGTTTAAGTGAAATCACTGTTTTGACTGAATCTGAAGCCAGCCATCCAAAAATATTAAACTCATTTCCAACAGTAGTTTCAAAACCAAACAATACTAAGAAAGCAAGTATCGTAAAAGGCAATGGTTCAAGTGTCCAATCTATCCACTTCCAAAAACAGTTACTGTCCACGGAAAAGATAAAAATACAATAGGTGCTACAAATAAGTCAACTTATATAAGTAAGAACAACGAAAACGATACGGAACAAACTACAGATTTTGACCATTTGGATCATTGGGTCCATAAAAATGACCCTTACGTAGAGAAATCAGATATTCAGCATCATACCACATCAAATCGACATGAATCTGCTACAAAAAGTGGAGAAAACAAAATGGATGCCAAGCAGGAAGTAAAAGAAGATGATGAAAATATCAATGAGGAAATCGTTGTTATTGATAGTGTACCAGAAGACATTTTTGAACAGCAAAAAAGAGAAAAAAGGGAAAACATTATAAAAGCTATAAAGATATTTCAAAATGTCCACATGAAAGAACAACAGAGGGACATTATACAGATACTCTAAGGGCAGACATTTTGGAGTTATAACAATTTTATTTTTCGTTCAAAAAAACTTTTTTTTGAAAGACGTGTCCGATTCCGTCATGAAGTTTTAGAGGACATCCTGAAGACAAAGGACAATATATTCATTATATTTTGTAGATTAAGTCATTAATATTGAAAAATGGTAACCGAAACTCAGAAGGAAAATCAGTCGCTGTATTATTCAGACCATTAAAGAATATGTTAGGATTTTTAATAAATTTTTCTGACTTAATGAACCCTATAGTCTGTAAGACAATTCTGGATCAGACAAAGTTTATGAATACATTGATACAAAAACTAAATGAGCTGGCAACACCCCATTAGAATAAAGAGTTGAAGGTAATTAATGTTACTATTATGTTATTATACAAGGGAGGGGTTAATGGTTATCTGTTATTATATAAGGTTGTAATTAGTTACAATGTTCAAAGTAATCGACAGTATTCTGTAATCATGCAAACTTTTTATTACACGTAATCGTAGTTTAATCTTTAACAGCCAAGATTACCATGTAATCATTGATTACCTTTTGATAACATTTCGATTACTTCAGTAATAGAGTTGGAATAGAACCTTAAGTTTAAATGCAAACAGACACCTGCACATACCTTTCAGTTAAATGTTTATGGTGCAGATAAAATGGAATGTATAAATATGACTTGCAAGTATTTTCAAATGTCTAGACACCTTGTTTTTGTCTCAAACTGCTTTATATTCAAACAGATTTTGTGACAAATTTAACTGTATTCCAGCTTCTTGAAAAAATGATTTACAATGCTTGAACATAGTATAAGAACTAAAGACCTTCAGACCTTTCATATGAAAAATGATTATACTTTACCCCCCTTTCTGTCTTGGAGTGAGGTCAAATATTTAATACAATCACCAGGAGAGTTTTCTTCCGTTTATCCAGTAACGTTTCTTTTTTTTTTAAATATGAATTCAGATTTACTTCATTATGAGTAATAGGGTGATTAACCTTAACTCTTATGAAAGGGTAACAGACGCAGATCTACATTATTTTATGTACCCTTTTCTTACATGTATGTTTTATATACCATTGGCCAATCTTTGTAAGGGGAGATAACCTATGCACACATTTACACTATTTTAAACACAATATTGCCCGTCAAATATGTTCAGCAAGCAATCTCTGTAATGTGTTTGTTTAAATTTAATGTGTTTATTTTTTTGTTGGTTAATGAATTTTATGGACAAGGAACAAGTCTTTTCAAAAATGATTTGATTATCCAGGTTTGAAAATCTGGATTTTAAACCTTATTACCTCATGTACCTCTTGAGGCATTTTTTGGTTTGCAATTTGCACTATGCATTTCAGTTGTAATGCACTATGTTGTGTCAGTTTTAATACAATTTGCTTTTCAGCTATATTGTTCTATGATTTTCCGGTAAATGATATCATTTTACTTAATTTGTTACATGGGAATTTCTCATAATCTTGCACAAAAGGAGGAATTAACTGTAGAATTAAGAGAAGTTGGTATTGTAGAAGCAGTCAAACCCTATTTGAACTCATAACAAGAAAGAAAACAACTGACAAGCTTGGTAATTCTAGCAAATGTCATTAATGATGAAGAGAGTGAAATTTTAAAAAGCAACGAAGCTTTGATAACATTTACCATCAAGAGCCTTAAACGAGCAATGGATACCAAAATGCGGAGAAATGGAAGTGGTTGGTCAGTCCGGGAAACTGTTAGGAGTAAGTAAATTTAATGTTATTAATTGCACTGAAAATACTGACCTTTTGGTAGGAACACTGACACAACTAGTCAATAAAGATTAGAATATAGCGCACCTGCCACTTGCGAGATTCAAACTCGCAACCTCAGTGATACAGTAGTAGAACTAAATAGACCACTTGGCCACCGAGGCCCCCTAAGTTGTTTTGAAAATCAGCCATTGAAGGATTTCTGAAAAAAAATTTCCCACCATTATAAAAAAAAGATATGTCATAAACTATTTTTATTTCATCACAAAAATATCTTCAATTGCCATCTGGATAGCACCCACTACATACTATATATCTATTTCAGTCACCTGATGTGTTTTACAAGAACATTGCAGAACAATTGAGTGTGAAAGACATTCTAACAATGGCCAATCTCAGATTTGCTTTGGAGTCACTTGATGTCAATATATAGGATAAAACACTAGAAAGACTTGGAATACTGATAAAAGTTTAAGCCACTTGTGAATTTGATGTAGACATGAGACAGATTATAAAAATCTGGAGTAAATGATAGTGAAAATAAATTAAATGAGAATATTTTGTAATGGTGAAGGTTCATATGAGTTGTTAGTAACTGTATCTTTTCCATATAATTTTAGGATTTTAGTGTTAGTTTTTGCCTTATAAGAGAGATTTTCATTATTTATTTTCAATACAAATATAAGGAAAGTTCTTGACAATCATAAGTACTGAATATGAAGACACCTGAAGTATATTTTAGGAATGATTGTAATATTTTTTCTGTCTATGAAGAAATAACCTCAAAAATGTGGTGCACACTGAATAACACGCTAAGCGAGTTATTTAAAAGTGTGCACCACATTTTTGAGGTTTTTTCAAATAGACAGAAAAAATATAACAGTCATTCCTTATAATGTAAATCTAAATTCCTTTTTAAGGAGTAAATCATGAAAAAACATCGATGACATCACGGTCACACAATTATGTGACAAATAAGGGTTTATGAGATTGAAAATGGGTAAAATTCTACTGCCTCTAATTTAACTTGGGTACAAAAAAGGTTTCTTGAAGAACATATACTTAAATAAAGTGTGGGGATAATTTTTCTTGCAGAAAGCCAATTTAACAGAGTTTGGAAGGAAGTTCTGTTGAAAAAAGTTGACCTAAATGAAATGTGAAGGAATCACATTCAAAAGCAAGATTTCTTAAATGAGGTTTAGCAGTAAATGCTGTTAAGGATGTTCGCTACTCTGTTTCAAAATAACAAGCTTGTTAAAAGACTGTTATAATTTGATAGTATATAAATAAAGGAACTAAAAATGCAGAAAAAAATGAAGGGTCCGTGTGCTTATTTTTGAGATATAAGGCATTGCAATTTTGGCGGGAACTGATTCTCTCTAGATTTTTCATAAATAACACCTTTTGTCTTTCAAAAACTATGAAAAAAAAACAAGGATCATATCAGATTTTCAAAAATGGATTTTTAAACAATATGTAATAAAATTATGAAAAGAAAAGTAGGGGTTAGAGGTCAAATTTTTAATTGGCATTACATGGATAAAACTAGAGGATTCTGAATATCTGACAAAAAGGCAAAAACAAGAGTAGCGAACATCCTTAAAGAATGACTTTTTGAATGAAGTTTGGGATGAAGTGCATTTGGAGGAGACCTATTGAAATGGGGTGTAAAGGAAGGTCCAATTGAGGTTACGTGTTTTAATGAGGTTTAAAAGTCGATCCAATGGAAGCCGCTTATTTGTTTGAGTAAGTAGGTGCCATTGAAGTAGACTAATGAATGATGATAAGATCATGATTGAGGAAGCTTATTTGAATATTGTTTGTGGCAAGTCATGGTGCAAGAGGCCAGCTTATTTTAATGAGGTTAAAGACTAAGAACAGTTAAAAGGAGTCTATTTAGATAAGGACGGGGAGTCGAAAGACACATATTTGATTCTGTAATGTCTGTAAGTACCTACAGTTGAACAGAGGAGCAGAAATAAACATACTTTTTATGCAGTATTGAATAACTAATGGAAATATTGTATATTAAATTATGTGTCTATAGAAATACTATATTTTTATGTGAAAACACAGGTGCAGGGTATTCTCAGTATTTTACTGTTTACATATAACCTTAATGTTGATTGGTTTATTTAAACTAACATTGTATAAGAGGTTCATTAGTGTGTTTTCTCTATTGTCCGGAAATCAATTCTTGAATTTCTAGGGGACAGTCTAGCATTCCTTGGGGCGAGAGAAGTTCTTATAAAAGTGATATACATGTCAATTTATATAATTTTTCTTGTCATAAACAGTCTTTATTTTTATATGTTCAAATTATTTTGTCTTAAATATCTGTCTAATTTGCAGTTCAATCTTTTGTATATACATGTTTAAACAGAACAAAATATTATTGAATTGAATATGTGGTGGTTTTAGTAGATGTAAATGATACTACAACAAAATATGACATGAAAAAGTAAATGAATATTACACCAAAGTTTAGCAACAACTGCTACTACATTCATAAACATTCATGCACATTAGTATCTATATTTGTCTAAGAAATTCACATCGCTTAGAATAAAAGCCAGGATGTATTCATTATATTATGCTTATATGAATTGCTACTTTAATGAATTTGTACTAGTTTGTCTGTACATAAATACAAAAAACAAACTTTTCATGTCATGAAAGGTTCTTTATTTATATTTTTTTGCCTTATTTTATATTTGATGAATAAATCTGTTATTGTCTAAATGGTATACTGTATTTAAGAAAAATCAAATCTGTGATAATTGTTGTATGTATAGGTTTCAATATACTCAATGTTATCATATTCAAATATATAGTATTTCTTACAATTAAAATATTAACATTCACTTAATTTTTTTTTCATTTTATTGACCTTTACGATACAATAATATTTGGATTATTTTGTTCTTGATTAAAAGAAGGAATATGTTTTTATTTCAGGTGTCAAAACAGATGATCTTTATTGTCGTAACTACAATCCCTTCTTTTTTTCCTCGTAAGTGAGCCACCTTATTAGTCTTAACACCGGGTTTGTACTTACATGAGCAGCATGAAGGGTGCCACATGTGGAGCAGAATTTTCCTACCCTTCCAGAACATCTGAGATCACCCCCAGTTTTTGGCTGGGTTCTTCTTGCTCATAGTCCAGCGGATCGGTGAAAACATTGTGGGTTGATGATAAAAGCACTAAACTTGGCATGGTAGTAGTTCTTGGTGTTTCAAACAATATTAGCTATAGACCCACAATGAAATTTCAAAATGGCGGCCTTTATTCAAGATGGCCACCAAAAATATCAAAATCGACGTATATCATTTATATCAGGTCAAATCTAAGGTCAAATTTAGGATGGAAGTAGTGCTGGGTGTTTAGAAAAATACTAGCTATAAACCCAGCTTGAAAATTCAATATGGCGGCTTTTTCCAAGATGGCCGCCACATAAAATATCAAAATCAACAAATATCCCTTATTTTAGTTCAAATTTGTCATGTTTGTAGTGCTGGGTGCTTCGAACAATATAAGCTATGGACCCAACTTAAAATTTCGAAATGTCAGCTTTTTCTAAGATGGCCGCCATAAGATATCAAAATCAACAAAATTCACCTATAGCAGGTAACAAAGTGTTTTGTTTTTGACAGTAAATCCTAGTGAGCTATAAAACTAAGTGTATGCCATATGTATTTACTGAAGCCCAACATCAAAAGATTTGTGAGAGAGTAAAGAAAATCTACGATACCATTCATGCAGAACAGTCGACTACAACGAGGGATCACGTATTGACATTGGCGATATTCAAATATTTTAGCTAGACTTAATTAAAATGTACACTTTTCGACTTGAACAGTTTTCTCTGTGACCAACTGGAAGTGGACATATTATAAATAAAAAAATTGCAGTAATCTGAGGCTTGCCATTAACAAGGCAGGTGCTTGCTTTTTTTCTGTTTAGTAGCAATTAAACAAGCAACCGCAACAATCACTTTGTATGACAACGATATTTGATAATCGTTTAGCCAAGTATTCAGATGCAGTCCAGTTATTTCATTGAGGCAAATACGACGCTATCCATTTCAAAGTTACTTCTGTTTTATTTCTCTACTCTTCTTTAACCTTAATTACATTCAGCTGAACTAATACCATCTCATAATGTATATAGGCCTTCTATGGATGCTTGGACCAGGAAATGAGGTACTAAATAACAAAATGTACAGTTTACGTCTGTCGTTTATGAATGAACAAATAGCTATTTATCTACAGTACTAGAAGATTTCATTTATGAAACATTAAACATGGACTATGTGGTTCCTTCCGAGAAACCTGTAGGTTTTACAACAGCAAAATGGCTTGAAGCAGATGATAATGAAAACATTTAATATGTCTGGACAGCATTCAACGCATGTAGAGCCAAGACAAATGGCCATGCGCCTTTATATATCGGTAGGCATTCACCAATGGTTCAGGAAGAGATCAAATCTGTCACAACGATTCGACATTCCATAAATACAATCCAGCAATGTTTATTTTTTCCGAGACATGTATCAATATTCACTAGAGTTCGTTTTTTTCTTTTGCAAAATCGGAACATAGGAACTTGGCAAACATATTTCTAGCAAGCAGAACAAAGAATAGTTTTGTTTTAGGTCTTCACATAGAAATAGCATAGAAGTGACATCGTTGAAAACCTTATGGGATTGGTTAGAAACAGTGGTTGAACAAGTGAATCAAGGAAACATAATACTTAATGAATAGCAGATTATTTTAGAGGCTCTCATGCATAATGAACTAGATATTTCCATGATATTACAGTAGGTGTACTTCTCATTCTTATGCAAAGATCCTGCCATAACTTTTAATGAGAAACAAGACCCTTGTGAGAACTATGTAACATTCAAAGAATGGAGAACTACGAGGGAAATTGACAGTCCACTTAACCACAACTGGTCTGTAACTGATTGAATTAGACATTTTATGGTGAGATCGTTAAGAAAATGTTCTTTCTAGGTATTATACTGCTTATTTATTGGTTCTTTGCATTTTCCCATCCAAATTATGGCTTCCAGTACCCAATGCACAATATAATGCCATTTAACTATACAGTTAAAGTGTTGCAAACTGGTAAATGTAAATCAAGCCCATGAGTAGAAGTACACACTTGTAAAAGGAGATGGTGGGGGCAATCAGATTGACCATCAATATCGCACAACTACATCATTTAGTAGTTATTTGTCTAGAAATGGCCATTGTAATTAACATTTTTCAATCCACCTTGGAAATAATTTAACGTGATCAGGTAATCCACATGATGTTCTACACCAGGAATGGATCAAAAGCAAAAACACAACATTCTCAAAGCAGGTGAAAGCTTTACCCAGAGTGCTTCTTTGAGTGAATGCGGATGGCATATACCTTCTTGGACATTTATCACAAAGGTATCAGCCTTTTGTAATGAGGTAATAAAATGTGGTTGACAGATATAAAATAGATGTCACGATAGATGAAATTGCATGAGGACAATGATGTTATGTACGGTCTTGCTTAAAATGTGGTGGGCAGTGGTACAAACACTAAATGGGATGTCCTTAAGAAACATTTTGAAATCTGTTGTAAAAATTTGTTGCTGTTTACATAATAAAAAAGATGGAAAAGATACTTAGTCAATAAAAAATCATTAGTAAAATAAAACAAAATAAGAAAAAAAAAAACGCAAAAAAATGGACACAAATCGCTACACAAAAATCTAGAAATAGAGCAACACCAACCCTAAATAAAAACCTGGGATCATCTCATGTGCTCGAGAAGGTTCAGCAGCTCCTGTTCAAAAAGTGACACCTACCTAGGTGCTCTTGTTTAAATAGATAGATGAGTCATATCCAGTAATTATGGCATGTATCATATAACTGTGGATTTATGAATATCTCTGTTTCCAACCCTTAGAATTCACAAAATATAAAACACGTAAAAACCATTGGTACATGTTAATAATCTAAAACTTGGCCGAATGTGAACGTTTGCAATGAAATAAGGTGTTCCATGCCTGTACGATGGATGCGTAAGACCTTCAATGGTTGACAACACAGACATTGAAAAATAAAGAGCTAATTACACAACATTGAAATCATAAACAACACGAGTCCCTGTTCATCAAAACGAGGTACATTGTACCAACAAGGTGTTCGGAAGGGTGTTTATTTATTTTGGCCAACTGGTAACAAACGTGATGTTACTCATTGTTATTAGAAATTCGGTGATAAGTCGTATTTATTTTTCATCTTGATGTAATCACAATCGATGAAAAAGAAAGGATTGTGGCAACGAGAAGTGGAACATATTCATTATCGTTTGTGATTCAGATGGTACATAATGGTCAAACACAATCTGATGGCGTCCTGATAATTGTTCGAATCGGTCTATAATGGTTTGCTTTTGTAGATTGTAACTTGGATGGAGAGTTGTCTCATTGGCACTCATACCACATCTTCCTATATCTATTTATGGGTTCTTTGATTAAATTGTCTTTCAACCAGCATCCCTATACCATGGAAACGCAAGCGCTAGAATATTGTATGAACTACAAAGTGTAATTCGATAGAAGAAATAAATATCAGCAAAGCCTTGACTCACTTTTGTTCATTTTTACTTTTTAGCGGCCATTTTGAAAAAAAAAAAAGTCTTATATAACGTCATGATTTACTAAAAACGTTGGATTACATTTTGTATGTTTTCAAAAGATTTTGTTTGACTATTACTTGCTTTAATATATACATGGCTGTAAAATTTATTCTGATTGGCAGACATCTTGAAAATGGCCGCTATATTGGATTTTACAGAGTGGGTCCATAGCTTAAATTGACTACATCATATGAATATATAATTGTGCAAAGTTTCATGCTTTTACCATCAAACCCACCAATTCTTCTAAAAGTATGCACGAATCAGCTGAACTATCAGTAGTTAGTCTTGTTTTGTTTTGTATACCGTTGTTTGTCATTTGGTTGTTTTTCGTTTTTTTCCATAGCTTTGTCAGTTTTACCTCGAGTTATTAGTTTCAATATTTCTATTATATATTTTGCCTCTCTTTTATTGTAGTATAGCAGTTACCAATTACATCCCACCTACATTTAGAAATGGAGGATATCTTGGAAACAACAGGTCCGTTAGAGCAACACATATTTTCGTCACACTTTTCTCATAGACTACTAAACATAACGACTTCATATCTAATCATCAACTTGACAGTGATAAGTTATACCAAGTGTGCACCTTCGGATAAGTCAGATACAAAATTTGTGTTCTTCTGAAACTTTGAATTACGAGTGGTGTGTGGTGTGCAAGGAAGTTTCGAACTCAGTTTCTAACTTAGTAGACATCTTAACATATTTATATCAAAATTTTTCTTAAAGGGGCATCAGCTGTAAAATTTATGTCCACCGATTTGAATCAATTCTAATATTTGATTTATAACATATTAAAACGTATATCCAAATTATAAAAAGTCTAAAATAAACAATTTACAATGCATGGGCTCGATAATATGTATCAACATTTCGTCTATATTTTAGTCTAAAAACCATCTAATTAACCATCGAGGTGACCTACAAAGACTGCCGACGGTAATATAACCCGATATAAACATAAATATAGATATAAATAGATAGCGAAATCGTGCAATTGGATTTTTCTATGTCTGTTTGATTTCATATTATAGGTTAAATATATATGTTAATCATCGTTTTTACCTGTATAAGAATTAGTCAATCAAATGGTTTACCCCTGTTTCATTTTCAATGTTGACATTCTTCTCCTTTTTATAGCTGAACACGTCTAATTCATGCGTAACCCATTTTTAGCTAAGGGTTTAATTAAAGGTCACATGAATACGGATTTAATGAAGTCGAATAAATCATCACCGATGTTGTTTTAGCTTATTTTGACAAAATTGAACCAAACTGTCTTCTTAAAATGACTTATCATTTATCTATTATTTTTTGTATCTCGTAGCTAATACCCCTTTAAATTCTCCAATGATAAATTCAGAAATTATTAAGAAACAAAGGTTCTTACTCCCTCAGGCAAGTTGACCAAGGTGAATTTTGTCTACGTTTAGGTTCCTTTTAATTATATAGCTTTTTATATGTTTTAGTCTTGGCCTTCAGATGTTTGGGTTTGAGCATTCCTGATGAAGTTTAATCCAGAAAATTGCTTTGGACACACAAAATTGATAAAATGTTATTTTTATGAACTTTTCATAAATCTCGCATGTTTAGTACTACTACTCTTTTTATTCTTGCATTTATTTCTGAATTGAATAAAAAAAAAGTGTCTATGTTTTCGACTTGTTATAAATCCCACATAGTTCTATCTGGAGGAAATGGATTTATTTCTGAATTTGACATTCGAATATATGCATGATGGGTACTATACCTACATAACAAAGAAGAAACTAACCTATCGGTTATAAGTTCATGTTGTTCTGACCCTTTATAATCTAACGGTTGTTGGTTTATAATAAAACCATGTCTTGTATTGTCTATCATGATTTTTTTAATTCAGTATTGCTGGGGAACATAATTTTGATCGAATGTCAAATTAAAAAATAATCCATTTCCTCTAGATAGAACCATGTGGGATTTATGACAAGGTTAAAGCTTCAGAGACTTATTTGTGATTGCACCTGTAGACTTCATTAGTGATACAGAAGGGATATTTTGAATGTAAAATCATGTTAGTATTGATTCTTTTCCTTATTTTTTGTATCTTATATGTTTTGATACATCCACTAAATGTAAAAGAAATAAGTCATGCAGCTAGCTATAGCAGGATTCCGGAATTTGAAGTGTTCATCGAAAACAGTTTGTCGAATTTCTGTACAGAAAAAACTTGGCTCAAACAGTTCAGCTATTAAATTCTTCATGTTATTCTAATTAGTACTAAGTCTTGACATTTATAATGAAGATAGATTTGCATGTGGGAAATGCAAGATAAGCAGGAAACAATTTCCCTCCATTCGGAGTTCATGCGATTCTCTCAGGTTTTCTCTCTTGGTCATTATATCCAAATATAACATTTAGGAGAGTGACATTTACAAAAAGACTAATAGTTAAGGAATTTAATGCTTCAACCTAGCACACGACTATATCAAATATGTACTTTTCGTTTTGCCCGGTTGTAAACAAATCATACAGTGCAATTTCTGTTAAATCAAGATGAAAGGTCAAGAATAAACATTCCTGATTTGTTAAAGAATTTGACAAAATGCCATTTTCTGGTTCTTGAATTATAAATATATTTTAAATATCTTATAAACCTTATAGAGCAGAATACAATTATACCAAATCACATACAGATTAAGAGATTCATTCCGCAAAATTTAATGAAAATTGCAAAAAAACTCTACTTAAAAATTGCTCTAAAAGTTAAATATGTCAGAGAATCAATATTCTTATACCCAAAGAGTGTTCGATACATGAGGATATTTTTCTGCAAATTATGCAAAAAAAAAAAAAAAAAAATACCAATAACAAAGCTTCGTATGGTCTAAGAGACAACAGATACCAAAGAGAAAGCCAACCTCATAAGCCAAACAACAAATTGACAATGCCATGGTAAAAAAAAACGAAAAACGGCGATAAGACAAGCAATAGTACACAAAACATAAGATAGAAAACTGAAATCGAGCGTCACCGATGAGTATTTTTTAGACGAAATACGGGTTTGGCATTCAAAGTTTTAAGTCTTTGTTACAACCATAAAAGTGATTCCACTGATGGTGGAGATTTCTTCCTCGAGTGCATTACCAGTTCCAAAACTAAGGATTATCTGTCTTTGGCAAAACCGTTTTGAAATTTTGGCTCAGTGCTGTTCAACTTTGTACTTGATTTGGCATTTGCATCGTTTTTACCAGAGTCACTGAAATGTTTTTTTTAACGAAACGTGCGTCTGGCGTACACAATTATAAGGCTGTTATCTGTGATGAATTTTTTATCGGACAATTTTCCTGCTCAACATCAAATCTTTCTTAAAAAAATTGTTAGTGACCCTGTTGCCTTTGCGACTGTCATAGAAGTGAGAGGTTTAGCTAGCTATAAAACCAGGTTTACTTCACAATTTTCTACACAATAAAATGCCTGTACCAAGTCAGGAATATGACAGTTGTTATCTTTTTGTTTGAAGTGTTTGAGCTTTTGATTTTGCTATTTGGTTAGGGACTTTCTGTTTAGAATTTTGCTCGGAGCTCGGTATTTGTGTTATTTTACTTTTTAAGTAAAAACATGTAAAACCCTTGGTAATAGTTTTTCTCATTATTTTACAACTCTTTGAGTCCAGGGATTACTTTCCGTCTATATTTGTAGAATATCATTAACCTTCTTAACCATGCTAACGGCGATACATGTAGCCCTCTTAAAATTGGCCAGTGCTACGTTCCATAAAACTTTATTCCTTGTTAAGTCTTCACCGTCGACAATTTTTTTCTCGGCGTCTGTCGCCAGAGAAATAGCAGTGGTTCCTGGAGACGCTGACGCTACAGCCAAGTTTATATGTTGGCTTGATGTTATACTAGGTGCTTGTACTGTTGCGATACTTGTAGTTCCTGTCTTTCCAATACACTCGCCTCCTTTTACAACTCCAGCAACAAATCCACGTCCAAAGCTTTTTACATAGTTCTTGAAGTCACAACCTTCTACAATGCTCTCTCGCTTCATAGTTCTTAAAATACTTTGTACGCCTCCTCTAAAACAACCTTCTCCCAAAGTTCCACATACAGCACCAATAGCAGGTGATGCGGCACCAGCAGTGAGTAAATTTAGTAATAATCTACCTATACCTATACCCAATGACATGGCCATCATAGCCAATCTTTTTTTGTACCTGCTTTTTTGTTCTTTAGTTGCACATTCCGTAAAAAACATCGAGCTCCATCTAGCCTTAGAAAACCATCCTTTGCTATAATCAAAACTGTTGTGATAATCAGCTCTCCTTTCAGGATCTCTCAGAATGTCATATGCGACTATCACTTCATGTGCCATTCCTGTATCCCCAAGTTTACATGCGGTGTCGGTGTGCCAACGACGAATTTGTTTATGGAAAGCTTTTTTAATAACCTCATCTTGCTTGCCTTTTTCTAATTTTCTCACATCTTCACAGTTGAGCTCAAGTATTCTATAGAGATCCCTTCCCTTATCAGTTGATGCTTTAATGTTGAGTTTTCGAATACATACTGTGGTTTCAAATTCTGTTAGATCACTCTCTTTTACGTCTTCTTTATTGTAAATAGCAATATACGTGTCTTTGGTCCATTTTCTTACACCAACCACTGTCTTCTGCTTTTTTTCAAAGCTAGTTTTTATCTGAAATTTGAATCCGTCTGCTGACCGATTTAGATGGGATACTCCAGGCGTCAACATTTTTGATGAAGTCCATAACCAACAAACTGGATCATACCTTGAATAAATCAATAATGTCACTCTGCTTTCTGCTGTGTTGTTCATTACAAGAATGCACTTATATTCTGCCATCATAACATAAAGAACCTAATCGGGATTATATTTTCGGAACTAAAATATTAGCTGAAAAGTACTTTTTATATGATCTTATTTACCGTTGTTATCTCTATAACATGAACATATAGTTTTCACTAGTCATTTCACCATGTTCACCATTGTACTGCATTGGGTTTCACGCTAAAGAAGTGTCTTTCTAAATGCGTCGTACACAGTGGAAACATATATAATCGTTTTAACTTGATTATATAGTCATATCATGTCAGGTCAATTTATGATAAGCGCAATTTGAATATGTCGTTACTATAGATGAAAGAAAATGCACTTTAGAGCAACGTATCTTAAATAAACACATCAGATGTGAGGGTGAATATTGATATGTTTTCTTATAAAATCTTTCAGCTGGTTTGATCTTCATGCTGTCTCTGATTAAAATATCGGTATTTTCACATTAAAACAAAAAATATAAATTGATATACAACATTCATTGGTTTAAACGTTTACTTAGCATTATTTACAAAAAACATGTTTAGAGAATTATTGTAGAAGTATGACAATACCTAGAGGAATTATATAAAAAGCGTAGTAAAGTAGTACATAGTATTCATCAAGCTAATAAGTAAATGCATAACCCTTAAAGGTAGATTGACTGTATAATGCCATTTTGGATTGTAAAAAAAACAACACTATGCAATCTTTATTTAGCTATTTGCTTTAACATGCAAATGTTGACCCAGAATGGTAGTCAATGTGTGAGACTGCTTATTTGAATATAGAAAAATGAGTGATTAATTGCAATTATTTAGATTGTTTTGAAAAATATTAAATATCTTTGTGTTTTTTCGAAATAATTTTTCAACAAATATTTTTTTAGGAGCAATAACCCTTATAGTAAAATTTGTATAAAGGAATGTTAAAGACATTTTCGGTTTTTACGTGAGCAAAAAAACCAAGTTCGGTGACTTTACTTTTATCTTTTTATTTTCTTAAATATAGATAAGAAGTTGTGGTATGAGTGGCAATGAGACAACTCTCCATCCAAGTCACAACGATAAACAATAAACAATTACAGGTCAAAGTACGGCTGATTGCAATGTGCCCAATTTATTCATGGAATTGTTGTCCTGCATTTTTACTGGTCATACACAAGTTGCGGAAAGCGAGACATAGGGATTTCTTTTCGGCGACGGCGTCAACAATTATTAAGTTTTCTGCTTAAGTTAGTTTGATAGGAAGAACTTGTGATGCAGTTGCATAGCTATCAGTACATATCGGTTTGATGACTATTTGAAGTCCCTGTCCCCAAGGTTATAAATCCAGTGACTTTCAATCCGTGACTGAATTAAAATACCTACGTCTTATTTAGCTTTGATGTTAGTGTTCGTATTTTCATCCGATAAAGTCATGCTTATTTAAAGGTGAACATTTTTCTCTGCTTTCAAAATCTTTAACCCTAACCCGAAAAAGAATATTTCTGTTTGAACCCATCCTGGTTTTCTCACAACGCATGAATACTTCATGGGACATATACTGGATATTGTGTAGGTCAATGTTTGAATTTAGTAGCGGGAATTACTGCAAAATGACAATGTGATTATGACCCGTGTACATAAACAATGAAATACACCTTTGGTGGTGCGTCTGACAGAGGCGGAACGTACAGATTAGGTAACATGTTACAGTTAACTATTGGTATCGGTATTAGATTCGACCAGAAACTTGTTAATCATTGGTCGAATTAATTATGTGGAAAACAAAAGGGTCTGGTGTAATTTTTAATCAACATCATTGTCCCATAGTAGTTATATTTAAAGTTGAATTCTTTGATTTGTCGTTTTTTCTGTCATGCCGGCTAACAAATTGGACCTCGTTATTTTAGTATTATAGATACAGTTATCGTCTTTATTATATAGTTTTGTTATCACTTTCATTTATTTTTCTGACGTGACTGTATGAAATCTGTTATAGTGCTGGTCTCAACGCCGTTTACTTCAGTTCATATTCATGCCTATGTCATATTGTAAACGGAATGATTTCATTTCATACAGGTAGAGCGTTTTATCCAGCTTGTTGCAACTGAAACCGTTCTTTGATACGGAATTGCTTATCTTATTTTATTATATAATTATTGCACTGTCATATGTTTCCTGTCCTGTATTCTATTTTATATCCACTGATCGAGATAACAATGTTTAATTTGGTTTTAATGATAGATCTTGGATTGTAATTTCAACATTTATTCACAGGTTTTATTACTAAGGACAGTTTATTGCTTTGTATTGTATTGTATTGACAAATCTTGTTGTCGAATACCGTATATTGACAAGTTTTTCTTTGTTTCATAATGGCGCAGTGAGTCGATACTTTTGCTGGTAGAATGTAAGATCCCGATGGACTGACATGATTTTTAACATACAGTAACATTTTTTTTTAAATTCGCCGTTTGATAATTAGAAATCATCAAGCAACAATTAATAATCGAACTGCCTCCAGAAAAGTTTATCTTAACAAAATGATGTAGCCATTTTATTTATGTATCTTTTTGTCATTTAGTTCTATGAGTATTCGTGGTGACAGAAATTCAGAAAAAAGAATTCGTCGGACCAAGCGAATTCATGAAGTTCTATTCAAGCAGCGGCGATGGCGACGACAATGACGGCGTCATCAATTGTTAAATTTTATTATTAAGATAGTTTGAAAGGATATTCTTTTGATATATCAATGATATTTTCTGTCAAGTTTCATGACTAGCAGTACATATCAGTTTGCCGACAATTTGGAAGTCCTACTCCCTGAGTCATGGTATAGTGACTTTGAATAAGTAAGCTATTTTTAATGTTAAGTTTTCGGTTTTATGTAAGTTTGGTAGTAACTACTTGTGATATACCAATGATATTTTCTATAAAGTTGCATTACTATCAGTATAAATAAGTTTAATTATGACGACTATTTCGAGTTCGTATTTAACTGTCCAATGACTTTCAATGTATTACCAATTTGTAATGTTAAGTAATCTGCTGAACTTAGTTTGAAAGGAACTACTTGTGATAGAAAATGATAATTTCTACAAAGTTACTATGAGTACATCTCAGTTTGACGATCATTTTGACGCGCTGCCTTCTATGTCAATGTCCAGCAACTTTGAAATAATTAGCCAGCTTGTTATCCATAATATTGTTTTTTTTTCTGGATTTTCTGCCGACAAGCGAGACATATCTCTTAGTCAACAGTTTATTAACGATAAGTGTACAAAATATAATGTAATATACTTCAACAAGATTCAGGGATGATAGGTTTAAACGTACTTGTCTAGCTATTCCAGTCTCTGTAGTGACATTTTTGTTTATATTGAACGTAATCGATGAATCACTAGTAAATAATTAAATCAGGGATTGTGTTACCAAAAGTAACTAAAAACCTTTCCATAGTTTTTTCAAAGATACAAATAATTGGTTGACTGTACATGTAGAAACCTTGCAAGTGGGATGTCACATCCTAAGTCTACGGTGCTGTTGTTTATAGAACCCATAACAATCCATACAAGCTTGTCGAGCATATAAATACATTTTTGTTAAAAGGTGAATTTAACACTGTCCTAATATATCATGATCCCAACCCCAATTCAAATGATTTTTATATAGTTTGTTCTTATGTTCTGCTGTTCCACGAATGTTCTATGTCAGGCGTCCTTATTATTGTTTAACCCCGACCTTTCTGTATGTGCCAGTCCCAAGTCAGAATCTTGTTTTTCAGTTGCCGTGTCTTTTGTTGCTCTATATCATTTTTGGTTTCGTTGATTATTTTGTTAATAAACAGGCCGTTGGGTTTCTTACTTGAATTGTTCACCTTTTGTCATGTGGGACCTTTAAAAGCTTACTATACGATATGGGTTATAAAAATAAGGAGATGTGGTGTGATTACATATGAGACAACTATACCCCAAAGTTCAAATGTAGTGGATGTAAGCAATGATTGGCAATCGTACGGCCTTCAACAACGAGAAAAACCCATACGGTATGGTCGGCTATAAAAGGCCCCGACATAAAAAATATGAAACAATTCAATTGAGAAAACGAACGGCCTAATTCATAGCAAAACAATTTACGAAAAACAAATATGACCGACAATAACCAGCGATAACCACTGAACTACAGGCTCCCGACTTCCGACAGGTATTAAGAATGTTGCGGGCATGTATGTGAGCGCTCAGGCTTTCGCCTAACCTGAGGCAGTAGTAACCTGAGTGGACGTGGGCGGGTACATATAAATCCCACAACAAAAAGACACTAATTACAGATCTGAGAGTACTCGCAGTTACTGAAAGCTAGTTCAAAGCCATTTACAACTAATAAAAAAAAAAAACATGTATCTAAGACTTAAATATCAATCAAAACACATCCAACATCCAATGGATTTAGTGTAAAACGTCACTAACAGTCAGAGAAAACCATGACCTTGTGCAATGCCAAACTATAGGTATCGACATATTGTAGTACCGTGAAAGTACACATGTGTAATATATAGTATGGTTTTAATTCAATGATAACAAAATCAATATTTATACCAATAAAAACAATATTCAAAGTTACATTATGGTCATCGTTGAAAGCTGTATGGTGATCAATAGTTGCTTACTTCTACGTAATTTGTTCTCTGGTGGAAAATTGTCTCGTTGGCCATTATTCCACATCGTTGATCTTAAGACACCAGATTTGTCTTGTCTGTGAATATATTTTTTCTCTTTAAAGTGAAAACTTAGTATAAAACAGCATTTCTTATCCCACATTTTATTGTAATGACACCAATAGAACTAAACATTGACAATGATATATTGAAATTCGGGAAAGTTATTGCAGCCTGCAAACTGCTAGACCATGTAGCCTTGATATACTAACTCAGCTAGATACCTGTAATTATAGAGATCTCATTTTTACTCTGCTTTCATCAAAATGTATCGACCGTCTTATTTCCTTCTGGAGTTTAGCACCAATTCTGTTGGTAGCTCAATATTGCAGGTTTATTTTATTGTGTAATTTACTTTTACAACATATGTTTAAGATAAAAAAAAAAGGAAAAGGGGGTACACCAAACTTGTTTTACACTCTTCACATTCTGATCAAGAATTGTTTGTTCTGATGTGTAATATATAGTATGGTTTTAATTCAATGATAACAAAATCAATATTATTCCAATAAAAACAATATTCAAAGTTACATTATGGTCATCGTTGAAAGCTGTATTGTGATCAATAGTTGCTTACTTCTACGTAATTTGTTCTCTGGTGGAAAATTGTCTCGTTGGCCATTATTCCACATCTTTGATCTTAAGACAACAGATTTGTCTTGTCTGTGAATATATTTTTTCTCTTTAAAGTGAAAACTTAGTATAAAACAGCATTTCTTATCCCACATTTTATTGTAATGACATCAATAGAACTAAACATAGACAATGATATATTGAAATTCGGGAAAGTTATTGCAGCCTGCAAACTGCTAGACCATGTAGCCTTGATATACTAACTCAGCTAGATACCTGTAATTATAGCGATCTCATTTTTACTCTGCTTTCATCAAAATGTATCGACCGTCTTATTTCCTTCTGGAGTTTAGCACTAATTCTGTTGGTAGCTCAATATTGCAGGTTTATTTTATTGTGTAATTTACTTTTACAACATATGTTCAAGATAAAAAAAAAGGAAAAGGGGGTACACCAAACTTGTTTTACACTCTTCACATTCTGATCAAGAATTGTTTGTTCTGGTATGTTTTTGTATGTAGGTTTATTTTTGGAGGAAGCGGTGATATTTGTAGGCGTCAGTCCCATACTTCGGCGGAGAAAAAGGCAGTGCAAATTAGGAATTAAAAAAAGTTTGAATTCGAATAGCGGGTTAAACTTGCAAAAAAAAAGAGGAACTGAACCAGTCGACATGCTCTTCTTCCTTCATTTTAATTTGATCTGAGTCCATCTGTTTTTTTTTCTTTCTTTTCATTTGTTTATTTAAAATGGATTAAACTTAAGTGTTGCCTCCTATTTAACTCTGACAGATAGTATCGTGTCTACCGCAAATCAGGAACCTTATACGTGGTTGTTTCAGTATATCGCTATGTTATGGGGAAATGCGATAATAATTGCTTTACATCTTTGAAAACTCGAGGTGATATTGTATTACCATATTTTTTTTCTTGAAATTTGTATGTCTCTTTGATACATATCAGTTTTGAAAATTGTAAAATTTGATATATAGAATAATGCACTAATAATGTTCTAAGTTATGCTATTCTTACTAAACAATTAAGGACTTGTAAGAAGAATCTGTATCTATTACAAGCCGTAACAAAAACTAGGCTAAAATAATTTTCTAAGTTTAAACCGAAATTATTCTACAAAGAAGATACACGCCACAGTTTTAAGCAAAAACTATGGTTAAGCCATAGAAAAACAAAAACACATTGAAAATATACAATATACCTCTGAAATTAGAAAAATAATAAAACATGCACTATGAATTACAAAATTCGCTTTGGAATTTTAATCAAACTTAACAATAAACACCAAGAATTATAATAAAACCAGCGGAATAAAAAAAATGTATACGGAGAAAAAGAATTGCACTCTGACATTTGTGCTCATATTTTGTGCTCATTGTGCCATGGCATTGTCAGTTTATTTTCGACTTATGAGTTTGAATGTCCCTCTGGTATCTTTCGCCTCTCTTTTAAGCAATCATATCTCAGAATCAACTTTATCTACAAATGGTGCGTTTAAACTATTCGATACACTAAGGATTTTTTTTATCCCAGGAATAGATTACCATAGCTTTCGGATCTGTGAGTCCTCAATCATTGCTCTTCAACTTCGTACATTAGTTTGCCTTTTTAACAATTTTGATTCGAGGGTCCCTGATGAGTCTTTTGTATGTGAAACTTGCGACTGGCGTACAAAATTATAAGCCTGGTATCTATGATGATATTATTTGGGTATTGAACTGAGGTAAGCGATGCTAACCCACGGAAATCTTAGGCTGCATATTGTAAAAAAATGTGAACAAAATATCTGCCAATAGGCGACCTTTGTACCCAAGCTTTTAGTTACTTGTTACTTATTTTTCGTAGAAAGGCAAAACAACAAAATTATTTAAATTAACAACGCCATGCAAAAAAGAGAAGATAATGAGTTATACATGTTGTATGTACATGATCTGCATTCCGGAGTATATAATGTAATACCTTTAATTTAGAAATACATATTTTGCTGTCCTGAAATTTGTCAGTAAGAAAACCTAATAGCTTTATAAATAAAATTGTCTTATTATCACCTCAAAGCCTTTACTAATTAATTAATTAAGTTAAACTTTACATTTCTTCGGCAAAATGTTGTATTTGTGTGTTTTTGTTTAAAACTTACTCAGAAAATATTGTCCATTCACGTTTGGGTTCTAGTTTCAGACCCGTTTTTGAAAGAACGGCTAATTTTAGTTTTCTGTCGAACATTTGCAAAAGTTGATATGCATGTTTTAAAGTCTAAGAAAATTCTTCTACACAAAGAATCTAAATAGAAGAATGATCTTCTTAGACTTTGAAATGTGCATTTCCACTTTTTGAAATTAAATATTAATCAACCCATTTTTCAAGTGAATGGACGGCTCTTGCTGTGTGATACAAAAAAAACAAACAAAAACAATCACAGTGTTTAGGTATTGTTAAGCTCAAATGATAAATTAGATTACAACTATTTCAGACAAAGCTTACCTTTAACGAGTTTGTCTATTCTGTTAAGTCACTTAAAAAAATATGATGAAATGTTAGTCCCGGCTTAGTATTTTTGTCGGCTTTTGATTGGGATACAGGGTGTGTATCATACGCACCAAATATTTATCAGGAATGTGTTTGAAATTATAAAAGGTATATATGAAAATTAATAGATGTGGTATAATTGCCAATGAGACAACAAGGTGAGACCCGAAAAGACAAATGTTAAACAAATTAAAGAGAAAACTAACATCCTGATTTATGGACAAAACAATGAACGAAAAACAGATATGATAAACAGCAGCAGACGACAACCATTAAATTACAGGCTCTTGATTTGGGACAGGCACATACAGAATGTGGTGAGATTTTACATGTTTGCGTGCGCCCAACCCTCCCCTTACATGTGGCAGTGGCGAACTAGCACACCCTATATTTGTATTTTAAATCATTTGGCCAAAAGGGGACTGTATAAGAAATCTATAAAAGCTTATCATAAATTAAAGAATCATTTGTTAATCCTGACACAAATATAAATATATTTTATGCTATAGAAATGTTGTATTGGTTGTTCAATTCTCTTTCCTCAAAATGTAAAAAAGAAGACGTATCTTAAAAAAAAATCACGTTGGTATCGTGACTTACTTTGAATACATTTTATCCAATTTATCCTTTGTGCGAACACACAAAAAACCCCAACAAACCAACAAATGCATGATGCAGTGTTATAAACATACTGCCTTTGAATGAAGGTCTTAGGTGAGATGAACACACGTCCTGAGGTCTTGGTGTCTTCTGATGAACGTTTTAGGTGATGTTTAGGTATTGTTTGTAATGTTTTAAAGACAAATTTCCCCATAAGTATTTCGCAACAAGGCAATTTTTAAAAATCTTTATCTCAATTCACAGAATTACAGCTCCATGTGTGTACTCGATGCTTTGATAATACTCTGTGGTCTTTTTTTTAAAAACAGTGACGAAATTATACATGCTTGAAGATAGCGCACAACCACAATTGTGACAGATAATGTTAAATGTTTAGTATCTTGTAAAAATCATATAAGAAGGACATTATTAACCAAAAATAATATAGGAAGTAAAGTTTTACATTTTCTTTCAGATACAATTTTATTATTGTTGTTTTTGATGTCTTCTATGTTAAATTGGACAAAACCATGCACTATTTACAATACTGTATCACAATGTCTTCAACTGAAACATGTAGCACTGAGTTACATATTTTGATTTTATGGATTGTTGAAAAGTCTTTTAAACTAAAATATCGACTTCCAGATGGAGAAAATGTGACACTACCTCTTTAGAAATTGTCCTTTCAATCTGTTTCTAAATTGGCATAATATACTTTTTTTGATATATTAGTACTTTGTATGCATAAACATTATACTGTTTTTGTTAAATCAATGCGTCTCTCATTGTTTTTATAAAAAGCGGATATTTTGAATTCATAGTTTGAAGCAATAATTAAATGTTTATTGAAGTTTTCTGTGGTGTTTGTTTTTGAAATTGAACAAGATAATATGTTCCTGTACTTTCAACAACGACACTGGATAAAATATTCTCTGAAGTACAGCAACCGAAAAATAAATTGGACATTTATCAGCAAATTTGACCTGGCTTATATTAACTGCTAGCATTCTTTGATACAATATCATTTGATATTATTTTGTGTTTTCGTTACAATTTATATCGTTATTTCCATAAGGTGGGAATGTAATTCTAATTCTTGAAAATTGTTTTACTGTACTTTATCGTGATAGCAAACGAAAGGCTTGAAATCTAAAACAAAATAATTTAATCTCGCAACATTTTCATTTTCCTGTATTAAGTCAAGAACCTGGTCAGTAGTTGCCGTCTCATTAATGTAGACCTCACATATCCTTTATCTATACTTAAAACATGGCATGTAAAATCCTAGACCGAATCTATCTGTCTTTATATAGCATATATTTTCTGATCTTCATTTGCTTTTGATATCTCCCGCTTTTTTTCTATTTTTTTGCGGTATAGCTATATTTATACAGAATCAATTACATATATAATCATGTCCTTGTGATCAACCGGTATATCGTGAATAACCTTAATGCACAAATGAATGTGACCTGGTTAGAGTGTTTGCAAGTAATTCCCATCTCTCTCTAAACAATATCGATAGAAGCGTACCTACCTACCTAGGATTTTGCATAGTACATGTAGTATTGACAGCTTAGTTACATTGCAGGTAATTAAGTAGACGATGTCAATGTTCTGTAAATAAACAAACTAGGTTAAGGTTGTTTTGTTTAAGATAAGCGTTTTTGATATACACTTATTGATATTTATTCATTATTATTTCAACTTTAAAGAGTTCAGTGAGTATAGACGAATGACAGTGCAGGCATGCATTGATCACTTCAGTAATGTATACCTGTTTTTGTCTCCTTAGTGTTTACCAGTGATATACTGTAACGGTCGATTGTTATCTTAACATTTAAGGATACATACTGTTTCTGGTCATTTATTTTAAAATTTGCACAATTGAAATGTTCTTGTAAAGATCTGCATTCTAAGCAGAAATAAATCGATTAAAATAATATTCATAATGTCATGAATGTTCTTTTTTATTTTTGTTTTTATTCATTTTGAAGTGAAACATGTGTTCTTCATGTTCTAATCACTAGAAAAAAAGTCTATAAACTGTCAATTGGATCTTTACGCCATCTGAAAAGTCTAAACAATAATAAATCAGTCATGTTCAGTCTACTGCGGTTGATTCAGTACTGTTCAGACGATTTTTTTCCATTCAGTACTTTTGAGTAGCTTTTAGACAATTCAACAGGACGTTGGTGTGTGTAGGTAAATAAAAACTACTGAACAGATCTTCCAATTGACAGCAGTCCAACTGTTTGAACAGTACTGAATTTACAGTGCATAAAATTGACTGAAAGACATTAAATGACCTATAATTTTTGTTCAGTCTTTTAAATGCTGTTGAGATCAAAATGACCGTTTGATATCAAAATTCATTTTCTAGTGTTTGTCAAGCCGAAGACTTGTAAATTGGTATTTGCTGCTTCTCCGCTAAGCAGGTAATATTTAGGAGTAAAAGCAAAGACTTGTTGGCCTGAAGTAAAATAAATGTGAACGAGCACGTACAAAGTTCGGTTTAATGTGTCGATCTAGTTTAAAGCAATGTTTTTACTGCTACAACATTAACATGTTCTCGTCCTGAGTATGCATTTAATTTGCATTGGACGTCAAAAAATCATCCATCGTGTTCTTTTAAATGTGTATCCGTTCATCTGTACGTTAATATATCATGCATTCCAATCGTTCAGGGGGAAAATATAAGGGTTTCAAACATGGAATTCTCCAACATAGCAGATCAATGTTTTTTTCATTAACATTAGACTAGCTCTAGAAAAATGGAATGCACATATTATGCTATAGATAATGCATATATTAAGTTTTGTTTATCGTTTAACACACCGCGGGGTGTCGTGATTGTTAAAATGAAAGACCTATCGTAGGGAGGACTTTCTTTTGGCAATCCATAAAACCCAAGTTGTGATATACGACAAGAAAAGGCTTTAAATGTGGATTATCTAACTTTTATACCGCCAAAAAGTATTATTTTCCGCAAAAAAATGCAAAAAAATTGTATCCCATTTTACCTATATATCTTCAAAGTTGGATATTCTTTTCTGATGCGTATAATTACCAGTAAAACGACGACAAACGAATCAATTATAAGTGGAAAATAGCCTCAATCATCTTTATATAAACGTTAGTAATCATTGTCTAGTAGCATATGTGGTTAAACATTGTACTATAATACATGAAGCAAGAAGCAACACAATTGAAACAAAACAATTGTGTTCTTCTATACAAAAAGTCACCAATCCAATAATTTGTTATATTTCATTTTTTTTCCAATAAAATGACCTTTAAAAAAAAAAGAATATCTCAGACTGTATCACATTGTTACCGCGGAAAGGCTAAATATTTTTAAAAAAAATTGAAAAGAAATTTCTCAGCATAATTTTTTTTTCCTTTTTGCCTGACAAGACAGAGAGTCAGAATAAGAGATTTTTCAACTTTATCTCTCATAATGTACCTTCATTGAAGCAATACATTATCAGAAAGCTTTAAAGACGTTTTCTAGTTATGGTATTTCAATTTGATACTTTGAGAAATGGATATTTCTATCAAAACCTTTAAAGAGTATTTATGAAGGGATATTGTACAGGAAACCCCCAATTGGTAAACACACAATATTACAAGCAAATGTATTAAATGTAATTAATAACTGTAGTTTTCATTTAATTCGGAGGGAAATAATAAACTTACATAGATCATTATGCTATGCCTTGAAGCATATTTCATTGAAACTTGGTATTGTTCTGGTTGTTAGTTCAATATAATGACATACTGACTCATTGAACTACGGGCTCCTTGTGATTTGTGTCGAGTTGCGACATTAATGTTGCGGAAGTAAGACACGGCGATCCTATATTACGTCGTCGGTGGTGGCGTCGGCGTTGTTAACATTTAGGGCATTAGTTTTTTCGTGTGAACTGTTTTAAATTTGTCATTACTGGGCCTTTTACAGCTTACTATGCGGTATGGGTTTTGGTCATTGTTGAAGGCCATACGCTGACCTATAGTTATTAAATTCAACGTCATTGTGTACGCGGATGAGAGTTATCTCATTGGCAATCAGACCACATCTTCTTATGTTGTATTAGATTTTATTTGCAGTAAACATTTACGGTTTTGTCATGAAGAATATGTGAAACTTCATGAATTGTTATAAAACTTTGAAAGGAACTTATCTTGAAGGTCAAGAAAGAAAATCTAAAGAAAATGCCTATTATTTTCTTAATTTGTTTGTTAATTGATAAATATTAGTGTTGTCAAATTGAACATTTTTACCTAACCGGTTTCTCGGATAATATTTCGAACTATTAACCGGTTAACCAGTATGGAATTTTATGTTATAAGAAGCTGTACCCTTAGGGTGCCCAGGTTAAAGCAATTTGGTCACTATTGGTCTTCTTACGAAATGCAGCTAACACTTGCGTCCTTTTAGCTGTGTGGGATGTATGGATTTGCAACCACGTCTGGTTAGCATCGGGACGCGAAATCCGATGACTCACGTTAAGAAGTTTCGTGCTCTTCGGAAGTTAATAACCCATACACAGCAACTCTTTAAGGGGTCCGAAGGTGGCCTGTTGCAAGGCCCAAATTCTGTCCCTATCAAATTTACCCTCATTTCCCAGTAGCAATCGAAATGTTCGACCGTCTATCCCGGTCGACCCCTATCATTGCATTAATTTATAATTTGTTTTTATCCTGAACATGCATGAAATATTTCCGCTGGGCGTTACACAAACGACAATCAATCAACTAATCGAATAAATGTCTGCAGTACTTTATCACGATGTATGATTATATAATATAATTTATTAAGTTTTTTTGTCACATTTCTGCATAGTATTGAAACAACCATATACGCTAAGTTTGCATTTCACATTTTTTTCGTTTGAAATATGATCAAGCCTTTGATGTGGATGATTTGCCTTGTATCATTTACGTTTACTCAATATTAAGTTAAACTGAAGAGAACAACTGAATGTTTAAATTTGAACAGCTTACAACTGATCATTGTATATATTTTACACACTTTTACAATTTTCGTTTCCTTAAGAATGTGTCCTAATCTGATACTAGACAAAGTGCCTTCGTGGTAATTAATTTGAGTAAAATTGAAATGTATTCATTAATTTAATCACAAATGTACTGGATAATTGATCTCATAAAGTACTACAATGATCATGAAAAATATAAGTATTCATTTGTTTTTTATCGTTTCAATATACATTTATATAAAAACTATTAAAATTGAAAATGGTCCGATTGACCGGTTGATGATTTTGGTATTCGATATTCGGTCCTTCCGACGGTTAACCGGTAAACAGGTTGTTCGGGGAGTAATCCCCCTCATGTCTGAACTATTGTTATATTTGGTACATTTTTTTTCATATTTGTCTGCCAGTCCCCCATAATGTACGCATGCCCCTCAAACCCTTGTTTCATACAAATAACTATAAAGAGTAACTCGAACTTTAATTTGAACTTATTTTTCCCAAAGGGTCACTTAGTTTTACCTCATTAAGTAATGTGGAAACCAATTCAAAGAAGGACAGGACCACATCAAATACTGAAACGAATATATCGAGTAGTGTAAAATCGTCACATTTTGAAACATCATTATGTTATATTAATTAGATATAAGAAGATGTGGTATGAGTGCCAATGAGACAACTCTACATCCAAGTCACAATTTGTAAAAGTAAACCATTATAGGTCAAAGTACGGTCTTCAACACGGAGCCTTAGCCATATAAATAATTGACCATCACGAAATAACAAAACCGCATCACGATTACAATACGTTTACCCACATACAGATTAAGTAATGTTAAACCACGATGCCTAATGACACAACCACATTGAATAATGTTGAAATCATAATCCTAGTAAGAAATGACAAAACCATATCAAGTAATTACAAAACCATATCATGTCATTACGAAACCATATCATTTAATATAAAAATATTATTAAGTAATGACTATGCCACATTGAGTAATATCAAATCATTACTAAGTAATGTCAAAACCATATTATGTAAAGAAAAAATCTCATCACGTAATAATAATACCACATAACGCAATGTCATAGTACCACATAAGACAACTGCGGAGTTCCATAGATTTGTATATTATTTTTAGGTCCTTTTGGTCATGTAGGTCTTTACTTGTGCCGGTACTTATACATCCTTGTCCTTCAAATACTTGGCTTTGATGCTAACAATTTACAAAGTGTTATTTTTTTTTATAGCACGGGGTCGATACTACTGCTTGTTGACTATCAGTCCCAGAGGGTATCATCAGCTCAGTAATCAGTATTTCGGTCCTGAAATTATTTAAAACAAATATTTCTTAAATTGTTCGTTTATAACTTTTGTAAATGTTAAGAAACTAAGGTTTCAACTTCTTCAAGCAAAATTTAACTCAAATATGTATGAATAACTGTCATATAAGTGGTGGTAAAATTTAGCTAGCTATAAAACTAGGTTTTACCAACTATTTTCTTCGGGAAGAAAATTCCTTTACCAAGTCAGGAATATGGCATTTGTTTTTTACTTGCTCGGTTGATTGATAGGGTTTGATTTGGTCAGTTTGTATGGATTTCCTTTTTTTTAATTGTCCTTGGAATTCGGTATTTTTGTTATACTTTTTGACGCATTCTAGTGTATCGCGTTAGGATGCTCGTTCAGTTCCTTCACAACAAGCACACGTAATTTTGAAATAACGCATAATTGTTTTTATGATTTGAGTATTTTTTGCATTGTTTCAATATTTGTTTTTTTTCCTTCAATTGGAACTGTTTTAAAGTCTAGCTACCACTTGTATATGTTCATTCAAAAAAATAAAATGTATAAAAATAAATATTGTATCCTGTTTCGGACTTGACCAAAATCAAACCAGCCTTTCTCAAACCGTAACGGCCTCTGTGTTCTATTAGCGTGTTCTCTTGAGTGCGATTGTTGATGGTTTCGCACCCCTAAAAGGTCAAACAAAAGACGGGAAAATTGTATTCGTATCTTTTCTGCTAAGCACTAGGCATTAAGGGGTAAGAACAAAAGCTAGCCGGATTAGTGTCAGCATGATGTGTCCAGGTAGGATGGCATCATTAATTACTGCAAACTGTTACTTTGATCAATGTCGTTCTAGTAAAAGCCGAGTTTGTATCCATACCCCCTTAATATGTTCGCGTCCTGATAGATATATTTGTCATATTTGCCATAAGACGTATATAACCAATCCATCATCATAACCATACTCTTAAAGTGTTTTTTTTAAGCGTGAACTTCCGCACGCGAGACGAGCAAACTGCCACGAGGAATACAAATCGTTTTGTCAGTTACAAGAAAGTAACACTAGTTCGAACACTAATCAGGACAAACCCTAGACTTGAAAAAAATGTTTGAATTTACTGCTTTTTCGCTAAACATGATAAATTTGATGTGACCATTTTTAATGTTTTATTCGAGCGTCATTTATAACTAGTTTGTAGACGAAACGGGCGTCTGGCATGCACAACTATAGGCCTAGTATCTCTGATGAGGGTTAAGTAACTAGATAACAAATGAACATGGTGATACTTTTGTCACTATATGTTTCAAACGTTTTAATATGAGTAATTATTTAAAAGACGACATCCATGCATTACCAGTACATGTGATATATAAAATTGGGTTCCTAACCTTCTGTATTATTATAACATTAAAATATAGCAAACTGTTATTGATGTTTACATCTCGTATGATTCGCTGAGAGAAAACAAACTTTAAAAAGGATATACATTAACATATAAAAGAAATAGGATGTATATAAAGGAAGACACTGGAATGCTATAATTGTAATATTTATGAAAAAGATGGACATGCATTTTGTAAGGTAAGAAAACATAACTTGGTAAAATGTGATTTAAAATCACTGTATTTCAATGATTAAAAAAGATATTTTAACATTTGATCTCATTCATTAGCAGTTAAATATTTTGTTGTTCAGTTAATCATATATTTTAATCCCAAACAAAAACTTTTTTCCATATACTGGATAATCTTTTGTTTGTTTGTTTAGTCTAGTTTCGTTTTTTGTTTTATCTCGATTTGTTTTATTTTGTTGGTGTTTTTTTTAACATTTTATAGCTAATACACTAATCGTGTAATTTTATCGTTTACCGGGGCTTTTTTTATTTAACAATCACTTCTTTTTTCTTCAAGTTGATAGAATCATATATTTATTACAGATTAAGCGCAGTGATACTTACCATCTTATCATGTCTTTTACCACTATTAGCCGCAGAGAGCAGGCATTGTTTCCAGACCAATGCAGGATTATCTAGTGGCTGCAGTATCCCTTTATTCAAAAAGTTTACGTACCAAAAAAAACTTCACCCCATTCTGTCAACGTCACGATACTTGCTTCAACTGTGTAAGTACAATTATGAAAATTTCCACCGGAATCCAAATGATCTTGATGTTAACAACTAAAAAAAATCACTTTAACCAAAGGAAATGTAACGTTTCTTTGACATCATAAAATAAAAGTTTCCTCCTGATTTCGTGTTTTGAGAATACCTATTTTCAGGAATGATTAATTCAAATAGTTTTGGAAATGAAATATACAACTCACTTAACAGATTCAAGAGGCGAACTGTTGTGATAATAAAACTGAGTCAGGACAATTTTTATTTTCCGCATTGGTAGATTAATTCGAACATCTTTATTTAATTCTGTGTTTCTGTGGGTAAAGTTTAATGATTTCAAATCTTTTTTCATATTACTAGTAAATATTTCTGGTGTTTGGGTTTTATATATTTATTGCTAATAGGTTTATTGCTTTTTTAATCTTTTTTTACTTTGGCCATGGAATAAATTTTTTGAACGAATAATTATTTTTTTCTTAAAATTACTTAATGAAGACTTTTCAGTAAATGACAATGGTGTAATTCCAAAAACTTCTCGTACAACATCTTTTTGTAATTTTATTAAATTTCGTGCGTCAACATTCATGACAGACAGAAATGGAGTACTAGCTATTGGCTAACAGTCCACTCGCAGAGTAATCAACTCAGTGGTAGTAATAACATAAGCTGTACCAGTTTTTTGCACCAGTTGCGATTGGACAAAAGATTTGAAAATCAAAAACTTTTTAAAAATAATGAAGAGCTTATGAACCAAAACATGCAAAAAGGACAAAAAATATGAAAATGTGAAAAAAATGAATAAGAAAATGAATTCCACGTTTTTTTATTAAATGTGATAACACACCAACGAGCGAAAGCAAATTTTACTATAATGGTCATTTGCGTTCATCTAAATCATTATCTAGGATATATATGTGTATTACTTAGTGTAAATTTTATGAACACGACAAATCATTCCTAATTAATAATATACATTCATGAAGTTTTTCTTTATTATCTTTTTATTTGTCTCATTTATGATATTTTGTACTTGTCTATTAGTTAATTGTTATAATCTTATGTTGCCTTTCCTGGGCCAATATATTTGATATAATAACATAAACGCCATTTACTGCATTAGAAGCGCATTTCGACATTTGATGTATCTTAAGTGATGCTGGTAAATATATTTTATTCTATTCTATTCTATTCTATTCTATTCTATTCTATTCTATTCTATTCTATTCTATTCTATTCTTTTCTATTCTGTTCTATTCTTTTCTATTCTATTCTTTTCTATTCTGTTCTATTCTATTCTGTTTTAAACTCAATCTCTTTTTTAAAGGTTGCTAATAGCGATTCTTATGTTTCGATGAATGCAATGTACATTGTACGGATAATAAGATGCATAATAAACGTACAGCATATATTCTGAACATTCGTGTTAAAAGCAATATATTCGTAATTTCTTAGGTCTACTAAATAACTACAGATACGTATGTAACGACTATCTAATCGAAAATAAACAATGACAATCGTGTATCAATAAATCATCATTGCAATTTAGAGAAATCAGATATATTACTTTTGGATTAGAAATTAAAAGAGTCAAATGAAGGAAAAAAAAAAATAGGAATCAGAATAAAACACCAGAAGCAAGCGTTATAAATCTTAAAATGAAAAAGCTATAATTGCAAAATGTTAAAATTCATAAAGTTTACGAATAACAGCTATGAATGGCATGGGGGCAAATGTCCTCATTTTCTGTAGCACTGCAAACAACATTTTGGTTATATTCATAATTGTAACAACATAAAATCCTAAGGTACTGAGTCTGCGAAACTCGTCTTGCGAGAAAGAACAGTTCACGAACTGAGGCCTCGAATCTGTGGAAATAAGTAACATTAAACGATGCAATTATGTATTACTAGTAGCTCTTCAATATTGCTCTTTGGGAATCTAAAAGTTTAAACATTTTAAAGCTCTAAACTAAAACAAAGACTTAAATGTCTTACTCAACTTTAAAGTCTTATACATTAGGTCAATGACACTCTAACAATATCAATTAAAAATATTCCAGTTCAAACAAATATCACTGCGTATACATTTCTTTTTTCAGGCTGCAAAATTCTCCAAAAGCAGAAAATACTGTGACAGTCTTTTCTTAAATGATATAAAGAAAGTTTGTAATAAAATGAAAATTCTCAAGAGAATTGCCTCCAAGGGATTTGAACGTATTTACCACAGTGCTGTTCGTGTCGGAGGTAAAAAGTTCTTTAGGAAGACAGCAAAGTCTCAATGCAGCCAAAACTGGGTGCCTAGTTGTTTTCCATGATATATACGGCAGTCAGCATATCATATATATCTTTATCTGAATAAATTAAAACAAATTGCATGACTTAGTTCAATTTACAATAAGATCTACACAACTACTCTACTGATTTCACAGGTCGAAACAATTAACATGCAAAAAAAAAACCAACCAATTGAATATTATTTTTATGTTGAAGTCAATCGTTTTATCATAAAAAAGAAAGCAAATTTTATGGTGACCTATATATGTTACTTTTCAAAAGACCAAGGAAGATGATTTTTATGAATTTCAAAATTTCATAACCAACGTTATCATTACATGCATTATTTAAAATCAGGGAAGATCCAAACATTAACAGTCGTATTGCTAGGACCAATAAAGATATTGTATTTCTAGACTATACTTATCTTTTCCTGTTACTACTACCTTTAATCAATATAGATTATTTGTATATATGATGCCTACCTTGCTACTAAAAAAACACGTGAAAAATAAAGTTTAAAAGCTTAAACGGAATAACTATGGGTGAAACAAGAAACGGGGATTCTATGAAACAAACGTTGACAACAATTGATACACACGATGTTTCACTATATTAGAAAGGTGAAAGATACCAAATGGGCACCTAAACTGATAAGTCGATAACAAACTGACAATTCCATGGCAAAAAACGAGAAACGATGATATTTAAGTTTAGTGATAACTGTCTATGAGAAAAAAAAGTACCATGCATAATATTTGCCTTTCGTGTTATCAGCGCCCATTAATCGATTTGAGAACAACGTTTTGGATATTTTACATAAATGTTTTCTAAAAGAATACAGTACAGACAAAATGTAAGGGGTCAAAGCAAGTGATGTTTCTATATGAATAAATTGAAAAAATGTTCATCTGAACGTCTGTTATACTAACTACAATGGCGCCTTTTCGTGTTTTTGTATTTCAAGCATTTATGAATTTTATTCACTTGTATTTGTGAATGTAGTCTGAAGAGAAAAATATTTGACCTCTTTAGATGACTATCTATAAAACTGAGAAATAAAATTAAATATATTCTAGGACTTATTGACAAGGACGGCACATGTCTCTTCAATTTTGTCATCGGATGCCTCCATAAATTACCTATTACATTACATATTTTATTTCATTAATTAAATGTTCAACTAGAATTCTGCTTTTGGCGACAATCCGGTTGACATTTCGGCTAACGGTCGACTTAAAGGTGAGGTAAATGATGTTACCCCTAAAGGTGGCGATTTTGGTAAAATTATTTGCCCAGTAGAATTCAATCTGTTCGGAAATATAGCGGACTATTTCTATTACACATTTGCTGAATCAAGGTAAATGTAAAGTGTTCAGCATCGTTCTGATGACCTCAAACCTACACTTTACGTGGAAAGTATACCCAGCATTGATTTAAAGGACTTGTGTTTGTATGAAATGATAATTTCCGGAATAGCATTATACATATGGTTCGATTTGCAGACGCAATCAAAATAATCATATGACCTAGATCTTTGACATTGAAAACTAATCTAGCCTTATCTGTTATAAATGTGGTTAAGATCGATTGATAAACGTAAGATCCACAGTGTCTGCAAACTTGTTACGAATGGACACACGAACGGTCCTGTCACAATGTCTTCTCCACAACTTTGAAAGAAATAAAAGAGGCATTCCAAAAACAAATGTGTATCCGGATCCTTTAATTTTTTAATTGTATTAACATGTTTGTAACTAGTGTATGTAATTTAACTTGAATTCATTTGATGATAAATGTAAACACTTAAAAATAGATTAATCTCCTTTTGGCAGGCGGAACAGTCTTCCATAATATTCATAATGATATTCATTTTTAAAAATAACCGGATGCGGATGCGAACTAACCATGTTCATTCCAGAAGTTTTTTTTATTGTATGATTTATTGTTTATAGTAAAGCGGACTGAATGCAAATAATGGGATGTTTATTTTTGTATTTTGACCCGCCCATTTCACACTTTTTTAATGCAACTAAAATTATTATCAGCTGATTATGGCGTATGAAAATGTCCATTTTTTATCAGTTTATCACATTAACAAAATTGTGATGATAAAAGTATGTTTATTTGTTGAAATCGACCGAATCTGACACGATATTGAGTTAATATCGACTCCCTCTATTTACAATCACGATCGACCTGAAATAATCTTTAACTTTTCAACAACAATGATTACTTCGGGAATCAAATTGAACATATATTTTTTTCATAAAATACAAGTTTATAACAAAAAATTCATTCTGAAGGAGAAGATTGACTTCAAAGTTGTAGTGTTGACTACCTATATATCAGCGGGATAATGACGAATGCAACCTGGTTTGTTACTTTTGGCATTTTATTTATTTTAGATATCTTTTGTGTCATTATCTTACACTCCGAGGAAATCAAGCAATTTGTTTACATTTTTTAGTTTTCTTTTATATCCATATTAACAAAAGACATTTAATCCGAGGTTTTATGTTAGAGTACATAAACATGCTAAAATTGAACGTTTAAGATCGATTACGAAAGTCTTCTTCAAGGCATCTTATCTAACAAAGTTAAATAGATAGTATTCCAATGTTTGCATAAATATTGATAGCTAAATTAACATTTGATTGGTTGAGACTGTTCCAAGTGACATTGAAACAAAACATCATATTTCCTTCCGAACATCATATTTCAATCTCATATCTTGTCCAACTTACGTGGCATAACGCGGTTTGTTTTGGTTTTAAACGTTTTTTACACAGCAAAGTCATTGTCAATATCTTTTGAGAATAGAAATGGGGAATGTGTCAAAGAGACAACAACCCGACCATAGAGCCATACAACAGCCGAAGGCCACCAATGGGTCTTCAATGCAGCGAGAAACTCCCGCACCTGGAGGCGTCCTTCAGCTGGCCCCTAAACAAATATGTATACTAGTTCAGTGATAATGGATGTCATACTAAACTCCAAATTATACACAAGAAACTAAAATTAAAAATGATACAAGACTAACAAAGGCCAGAGGCTCCTGACTTGGGACAGGCGCAAAAATGCGGCGGGGTGAAACACGTTTTGTGAGATCTCAACCATCCCCCTATACATCTAGTCAATGTAGAAAAAAGAAACACATACCAATACGCACAGTAAAACTCAGTTTAAAAACCTTATTTTAGGCGTGTAATTGAAAGAAATAATTAATGATGAATTAAATATTTTACTGAATATACAATTTATGAAACGAGATAAATCATTTGTACCTTAATATCCCAGTTTTGAGAGTATAAGAAATCAGTGGAATAAGACATTCTCTCCTTTGTTTTAGGGTGATGTATAGAATTGTTCACCCTATTAATGTAACGTTTCCCTCGAGCAATAACTTCGAAAATTAAAGTTTTTTCTAAACGAATTAATCTGCATAGCTTTTTAAGTCATTGGAAATTAATTAGTAAAGTCCTCACAGATTCCGAACTGATAATTTGTTACGCCAGATGCTCGTTTCGTCTTCATAAGACTCATGAGGGACGTTCAATCAAAAAGTTGATAGGCCAAATCAAATTGAAGTTGAAGAACATTAAATACCGAACATTCGGAACAGTACATTGTTCTATTTAAATAATTCACAAAATATGACTATAGATTTATTTTCATCTATTCTTATTATAAATAAGGATGTGTTATGAGTGCCAATGTGACAACTCTCCATCCAAGTCACAATGTATCAAAAGTTAACAATTATATGTCAACGTATAGCCTTCAACACGATCCCTTGGCTAACACCGAACAGCAAGCTATTGAGGGCCCGAAAATGACTAGTTTAAAACAATTCAAACAGGAAAACCAACGGTCTAATCTATATAAAAAACGAGAAACGAGAAACACATATGAACCACACCAATAAACGACAACCACTTAACAGCTAAGGTGATTATTGTTTTGGCATTTTTCATCTAACAGAATGACCCTTAGTCAGATTATGTCCTTTGGACTACATGTAAATTGGCGTGTCGAATATTCCACTTGACATTTGACTTACACGAAGCAATTACTATATTTTCAATTGATGCATAACTTCTTATCAAGAACATGATTGTAGCAGAACTAATTGGTCATGTTAAGAAATGCTAGATGCGCGTTTCGTCTACACAAGACCAACCAGTGACGCTCAATCCAACAGTTGATATTGCAAATCAAATTAAAGTTGAAAAACATTAAAAACAGAACATTCGGAACAATTCGTTATTCTATTTAAGGATGTATTCTTCTGACGTTACAGTCTCGTTGAAATCTCGTTCTGGAATTATTTCCAAAACATGTGATACAAGTGGAAAATATAAATGAATTTAAAAAATGTTATAATCAATCTTAACTCTGTGAAAAAATTGTGTATTTACAATGAGTAGTTTTTGAGTAATCAATTTTTCAAATTTTATTACCAATCAAGTCAGTCTTTTTAGCCAAAATTTTGAGAAAATAGGTGAGGGGTACAAGAAATGATTTTACCAGAAACATGTACATCCCATATGACTTTTTTCTTTTCAAATTTCTTAGCTATGTATTTTTTTAATCATTTATAACAAAGAAGTTGAAATAATATGCATTTTGTTCTTAAAACAGAGAAAAATCACAAATTTACAAAATTGAGAGCATGGCTAATTTGACACAAAAAAGCATCAAAATATGATAAACTTTCTTATATAAACACCTACCTATAGTTTTATTTAAGTTAAATTTATTCAGATTGGTCCACTTCATCTTTATTTAAAGTATGAAAAAAAGTTTAATTGTGGAACTGTGATATTTTTCACGATAATAGCCCAAAAATAGGTAAAAATTGATGAAAAATGGGAAAATCATCAAAATTAGGTTCTTTCAAAGGGCCGTAGCAAAAAAAGAAGTGCACCACCATATGATTTTTTTCTTCACCAATTATTTTTTTACAGTCATATAAACCCAAAAATCAGGTTAAGAAAAAAAGTTTAATTCTAGAAATTTTTGGCTCCTCATATTTGTACATCCTTAAGTACTTACTAAAAAATAACTATAGACAAATATTCAACTATACTTTTATGATTGTTATCCTGGTTTTTCTCATCTAAAATTATGATCCTTACTCAGATTATTTTCTTTGTACTGCATGTAAATTGACGTACTACATGATTGTAGCAGAACTGATTGGTCATATTGAATGTACATGCATATACTATTGCTGATAAATGTGTCAAAGCTATGAAATTTATTGATGATATGCTTCATGTTTTTCTTGAATTTTACAGTTGAACAGTGATATAATTCAAACACATGATCCTGAAGTAACAAAATATTACAACTGAAAAAGATATCTTCTTTATTTCGTGAAGTTAAATCTGCATTCATTTACTTAGTTATTTTCAAGTCGTTTTTATTTACTATACGTAACTGTAAATACGCATGCGCAAATTCAGAGTGCATATATAGTGTGAACCACGTCACTTAAAACCTTGAAACACTTGTAAATACTGTATTTTTTAGGCAAAACAAATAATATTATATATATATATATATAACGTAAAGTAAATTTGCTGACCTGAAAAACAAATCCGCAGTTTCCAAAATAACGGAAATAGAATTCGGTCAAACAATTTTTTTGTATTAATATTTTTGAAATAAACACACTCGTTAATCATCTTAAATAATTATATTTTACCAAAAAAAAAGCACATTTATTATTATTTCAGCAAATGCAATAACAGAATTCCACAATACTATATACATTTATATGAGGGTCTAGACGAGGGCCTTACGTAAATAATTATTTTCTAGTAATATTGTTGTATTTATTTATTATGCTTAGGAAATTATTCTTAAATGTTGTTGGACCTTGTTATTCGTCAATTACTAATATTGATATTGTCATTCTCCATTTATATCCTTTTAGCTATGCCATAATTCTCTCTTAATTAAATGTCATCCAAACATTTTTCACAATAGTACATTTACAGTATTTTCAATGAGAGAGAACAAGACATTAAATAGTTGAAAATAGGTGCAATTGTATATTAAAGAAAGATGAGTATAACTCTTGTAAAAGTTGTTTTCCTTTATCATGTTTTGAAACTTGTTAATTCATATAAATACATTTTGATTCCTTTTTATGTAATTTTATTTGAGTACAACAGAGCTGAGCAGTTCTTTAATCTTTTTACGTGTTTTCACTTTTGTTTAAGAATCAACTGTTAAACTATAAATCACGGCAATTGATGTATCGCAATTTGTATCGCTGATTTTGATAGGATAATTACTTTTTTTCCTCTATTCATGGTCTTAAGTTGTGCACGCAAGCGTAGTCTTATGTAAATGGAATGGGATGACATAATTGTATTTCAACATTTCCGGGCATTCATTTCTTATATGATGGTCGCAAATATACGTTTCTTTGGTTAGGTACTTCATGTACTAGGAAGCCGGAAAATCATAATATTGCTACATTTGAGACGATTTCATAGCAAATTGATGATTGCAGATCTTAAAATACAATACTGCTGTTTTCTTATATGTTTACCAACATAATGAAGTTTGAGTTCACCGAGACCAAGTTCACCACTCCTATCTATATTGTTTTCCTCAAGAAACATGTTTTTTTTTCCGTTTGTTACAGTTTCATATATATATGTTTACCCAAAATGTCCTTTTATTCCAACAAATAGAAAACCAATTGATAGTTAAAGAATAGAAAAATGCTACATTTCTGATCAAAGACTATAATGTTTTAATGACACTTAAACAAGGTGCTTAAAAACTGTGGTTTCAAAAACTGCTTTCCTCTCCACGAAATCCTAAATGTTTTACTTGGCACTGACGGACGTCTTGAAATTAGAAACTATGAAAAACGTGATTATTTCATATCTAAAATCGTCAACTTATATTTCCCAGCATACACATATCCTCTTCTCCATCGTATGAAGTTTTCATTTCTCAGTTAATACGTTAGGCTTTCAAACTTTGTACTTTTTTGGCTTTTTAAAACATTTTTGATTCGAGCGTAGCTGATGATTTTTTTTTTCTGGTGTACACAAATTTGATACTTGAATCTAAGATGAGAATATTTATACATTTAGATTTTCAAATTGTTCGTCCTGGTGTTGGTTGATATAAAACCTATTCGTACTCACAAAATCTATAAAGTGATATTTTCATTTTGTAGTAATGTTTCTCCTTATATAAAAGCCATTTAAATCATTTTGTTAATAATAATCGATCTTGAGTACTTGGATATAACTATGCCTGTAAAACAAATTTGGAAAATCAAACAGTTCTGGAACAGATCAGAGTAAACTAGTAAGTAATTATTACAAAATATGTTGCAAATTGCTATTACTAATGTCCTATCATTGATGCTCATACTTTGTAATATGGGACTACAGCCATCTAAGATAAAAAAGAAGAAAAAATAAATCCTTGCTCAGTAATTCAAGGTTTATGCATGAGTTTGATGAATAACTTCAAATCAAATTTTACGATCCAAAAGTCACCAACAGTGGGAAAAGCTGTGACATCTTTTTTTAAAGGTTTTTTATAGAAATAAAAGAAGCAAAAGTACCGCAATTAGAACTTCTGATTATAAATCAAAGGATATTTAAAGACATAGCAATTATATTATTTAAGACATGAAATTGAATCAATATAAATTATATATATTTTTTGAATTGATATACATTTGAGATATCTCCCTTTTTATGTTTTAACTGTTACTAGCGACATATTAAACGTGCTGTACAGCATTTTTGTTTCTTAACAAAAGCGATAGCGCAATTAGTAAGTACATAAAGTTGGGTATTTAACCAATCATACAAACAGTTGTTTTGGACATGTTGTTTAATTGTTTAACAAATCTTATACGGATTACAAGAGCAAAACAAATCACCCCACCCTACCTAAAAATTATTTGACTGCTCCTGATATTTTTTTTTTAATTACAGATTTTGTATGCGGTCTTTACCAAGTCGTCATGGCTTTGTTAACATATCTCAATTGATACATTATTCTCGTGCTTGTTCACACTATACGGACTTCATATACAGGAGTGTGCTCCTTACACAGAAACTGCTCCAACAAAGTTATGAGGAGAACAGATTAAAAATGACACTCCGTAAATTTTACGGACACCATCACAAATTGGTTAGTCCATACGATGTGTCTAATCTTTTGATTACCGAACGTGACTTATTCCCGATTGTGACTGTTTTGCTGAGTGTGAAACCGCATTGCTATAAGACGTGTCACGGTACCTTTCTATCCCAAATTCATGTATTTATTTTGATGTTATATTTGTTATTCTCGTCGGATTTTGTCAAATGTCTTAACGTCTTTTCTGTTATATTCGTGTGTTATGGTAAAGATAATTAATCACCCCCTTCATTTATTAGATTTTAGTTTGGTTCAACGAAATTTATACGATATATTTGGTTTACAGTTTGATTCAGAAGAAACACCGACATAGCTAGATAATACAATTAGTTATCTAATTACTACCACAATTTGATATTAATAAGTATTGTATTTTCATTGTTATTAATAAATGTAATGTCAGTATTACAAATCTAATCTTGAATCAATCCTAATCCTATCTTATTTTTGGGAATTATTTTTACAAATTCAAATGTGACGTCACTTTGTGTGTTTTTTTAGAATTTCAAATGTGACGTCACTTTGTGCGTTGATGATTTGGCTAACTCGGCTGTGTATTTTTATATGTTGGATTTAGTTGTTTTATGTAATGTATCCGTTTTTATTCTGTAGTTAGTCCCCACTTCGGTTTTATCATGTATATCTATTATATAGTCAATTTATAAAATTTACTGTTTGCAAAATTATGAATTATTCTAAATAATAAGGATGTTCTTGTCCCAGGCAAAAAACCTGAGCGTCACTGGATGGTCTTGTGTGGACGAGACGCACGTCTGGCGTATTGAATTTTAACCTAGTACCTTTTGTTAGCTATTATTCGTGTGTTTCTTTGTCCTATATGTTCTCCCATTTTTTTGTATTGTGGTCCTGTCATGTGATGTTGTCGTTTTGGTGTTGTGTTTGACGTTGCCATTAAAGCGGGAGGTTTGGCATGCCACAAAAGCAGGTTCAACCCACCATTTTTTTCTTAAAATGTCCTGTACCAAGTCAGGAAAATGGCCATTGTTATATTATAGTTCGTTTCTGTGTGTGTTACATTTTAATGTTGTTTTTGTTGTGTCGTTGTTCTCCTCTTACATTTGATGCGTTTCCCTCAGTTTTAGTTTGTAACCCGGATTTGTTTTTATCTATATCGATTTATGAGTTTCGAACAGCGGTATACTACTGTTGCCTTTATTTGTATATTCGATATCATATACAATACACTCGTCATAGATACCAGAATTGAAATTTTGTACGCCAGACACGCATTCCGTCTAAACAGACCCAGCAGTGAAGCTCGAATCAATAAAGTTAAAAAGGCCAAGCAAAATACGAAGTTGAAGAGCATTGAATACCACAAATTCCTAAAAGTTTTGCCAAATACAGCTAAGGTTAGATATTTTTGAGGTAAAAAAAAAATCATAGTATTTCGAAAAATTCAGTTTTGTAAACAGTTAATTTATAAATATGACCATATCAATGTTAATTACACCAACACAGAAGTGTTGACAACTGGGCTGGTGATACCCTCAGACAGAAAAACTCCTCCAGATGGCATTGATCCAGTGGTTGTAACTAATAACGAACTAATTTGTTCAAATTAATTTTCTATCTGTTTTTCAGGACTAAAGACTGAGTAAAATACTGTTTCCTTTTCAAGTATGTTATATCTCCCTGATTTTGAATTATTCATTATTAAAATATATTCTAAATTCTTATATGTTAAGAGTACTTTAACAAAAGAATACTCCCACTTGCTTATATTTTTTGTCAATATGTAAGTATTTCATAGATGGAAAGTCATTAACATTATAAAAGTACATGTTCGAATCAGCATCTGCAATAAAAGTACATGAATGTTGTTAATCGAATGTAATCTTACGTATGAATATATCTACAGAAAAGTAAACATGAACTCAAATGAAAAAAGTTGAAATGATGACGTGGAGCTTATGTTGTTCTACGAGGAATAAAGCAGGTGATTTATTTGATGAACAGGACAGACTAGGAATGAAACAAATAATTACTTTAATACTTGATATGTTTCCTTTCTTGATCTCTTTATGATATAATTTTTACCTTCTTTTGAACTTCCCACGTCCATTTCCATTCATTGACCACAAATATTGATATTATTTTTTGCAATGAGAATACACTTGTATTTGTATCGAAATTCCAAAGTCTCATTTCAACCAGTTTAAAAAACATTTCAGCTGGAAATTGCATTTTTATCTCTGTGTTATTTCCGAATGGATTATATCAGAAATGCCCCTTTTCGAACTTACTTAACGAGAACGAAATTCTCATTATAGTATTATGTTTGGACTACTGCAAAGAATAATCTCTAATAAATGCTCGACAAATAACATGTTGTAGAAAATGTTATTAGAGAAAGAAAGAAAAAATAGTAATAAATAGCAATTTTTGAAAATGTGTGGTTATGTACCACCCCTATTATGAGCTTATATTCAGGAAAATGATATTTAGGCAAAATGGTAACTGTAAATTCAGCAACTGTTTTCGATTTTGTTTAGTTATTGCGAAATGGCAATGGAAAAGGTATGACAAAACTTTGCATTTAAAATTGCATACAGTTGTTTTTATGCAACATTTATTGAATTCGCATTACATATACTTACATATTGTTCTTTTTTTTAAAATTCCAAATATTTAAGAATTTACAGACTAGGATATGTTTTTTTTTGTTTGGTATAGTATTTTTAATGAAGTAAAATAAAAGGAAATATAGCGAGTTTGATTATGTTATAGGTTTCGAATTACTTATCAGTGCCCGTTCAAAAAGAACGTACCAGAAAATAGTACATATTTAAGACTTGTTCCTACGCATAGATGAAAGATTAAAATATATAGAATAATTTAGTAATTTTGGTATCAAATTTCAGCTGTAGGACTAAGATTAATCGAATAAACCTTCTTAACTGATTTTTGTTAGGAAGCAAATAGTCCAACAGTAGTTTAGTGTTTCCTACTAGATATGCATCACTTGCTGCCGAACAAATCAACACAGATTCAACATGGTACAGTCGGGAGTAGGACAAAATCGGTAAAATTTCAGACTATCTGATATCTAACATGTCGTTAATGAAGGGAAACACTGATATATCGTAGCAGTCATTCCTTATGTTAAATTGACCGTAAAACTTTTAAAGTGTCGATTAAAGTCGTTCTTCTCTATAGCTCAATCGGAACAGTTTTTGTTAGGGAGCTAATGAAGTCCAAAAAGAATGATCACGAATAAAGGCAACAGTAGTATACCGCTGTTCAAAAGTCATAAATCGATTGAGAGAAAACAAATCCGGGTTATAAACCAAAACCGAGGGTAACACATCAACTATACATGCTAAATGAGGAAAACAACGGAACAACAGAAACACTGAAGTGCAACAAAACAAACGCCAACATACATATAAATGAACTATTTGATAACAACTTCCATATTCCTGACTTGATACAGGACATTTTAAGAAAAAATGGTGGGCTGAACCTGGTTTTATGGCTAGCCAAACCTCCCGCTTACATGGCAATGTTAAAAATATCGCTAAAATGACAACACTGTGTGACAGGAATACTGCACAAATAAACGCAAGAACACTTAGCGCAGAGAAATGAACAAATAAATAACATAATATTCGTTACAACATGTAAACCGCAGAATAACAACGGACATCTTCCATTAACGACAGCACAGGACAAAACAAACAGTGACGTATTTTTGGGACGAATATATAATTTTGAATTTCATACAATTATTTTCACAATACTAGTCCAAACAATTATCATGATTGTGACGATATTGAAATATTATATATATATATTAAATAAATGCTGTGACGACGTCATAATTATTTGAACTAACACAATACTTTATCCATGGAATATGGAAATTAAATCGACTATACTGACAAATATGACATATGTGAAATGTACCAAAAATACAGAATTCAAACCACAAACGATAAGACATAACACAATATCCAACCGAACCCACAACAGAAACATGAAAGTTATATCCACCATTATGTATTCTTTGACCTAGAATGACTTTATTTTAACACTAGACAAAATAGCTATGACTGCTTGAATTTAAAGATTTTAAGATACATATAGCAAGTGAGCTATGGTAATCAATTAGTCGGTTTTATCGTCGCTTTTGTAAAGAATATTCTCCAATGAATGCTGGACAAATTACATGCAGTAGGAAAGTTATTCAAGAAAAAATAAACAAATTAGGAATTTTTTGAAACAAAAATAAATACTTTTTCTACCATTCCCAAACAGCTTGAATTAAGAAAAAATGTTATTTAGGCTAAAAGGTTACTGTTAATTCAGAAACTGGTTTCGATTCTTTTAGTTATTGCGAAATTGCGATGGAATAGGTATCGTAAAACATTGCACTTTAAATTTTTCATACCATTGCATGCATGTACCATTTTTGAGATCGCAATGCATAAACTTGCCTATTTGTTTTCATTTAAAAAAATTTCCTAGGTCTGCCGAATTATTTTGCTTAGTTACTGTGTATCAGGTATATGCAGATTTGAATGCATGTAGATAAATGTGATTAGAAAATATATTTAAATAGCACAACAACATGAACAACTTACATATCTAAATTATAATGTTTTTGTTTTGTTTACTTTAATAATATAAAACTTTACAAAGTTTACTTTAGTTTTTCTATTTTGCATTTGTTCACATATGGTGTAAATCTATTTTTTTATATCAACCAATAGGATTTCACTTCCTCGTTTTACGTTGTTGACTCTCAAAATATACTAAACACCATCTACAAATAACATTTTTAAAATTACAAAAACGGGACCAAATTAGATTCGCATTTCTACATTTAATGTCTTTTCAGTGATATTCAATTCAAAAATATTACAAAGTTTAAAACCTAATAAAAACATTATAAAGCTAAGGACAAAAAAAAATCAAGAATCAGAGCTATGCATGAGGGAGATACATTTCGTAATTGCAAATGATTTCGAAATTTTATAACAGTAAATATCAATAGAACAATATCCATAGTTTCATGCCAGTACCGAAGCTGTAAATAGTCCGACGTCTTTTGAAAAAACCTTTTAAAAGTTTTTTCCCCATCTTTATAACAATACTGATGTATTTATTCCCATTTATCATGATTATTTCGCCGTATGTTCAGACGACATTCAATCCGAGATCATGTGTTTTTAATTCCCAACTCCAATCGTTTTAGATTTGCAAATACCACTTTGCCTAAGAAAAGAGGGATGCTATTTAACCTATTGGCTGAGAGTTTTAATTATCATCAATATTCTTTGTATATGGTTGTTGTATTGAATCCATTACCAATACCCTGTATATTATAGCTCTGCTGTATGATATATAGCTGTAACTTTTTTATTAAATATTTGGCTTTGAGATGATCACCTCTCCATCCATGCGTTATTTCAAAATTCGTAAATGACTGTTATTTTGCAGAACTAATATTTTATATGAAGGTAAACATATTGAAATTTGATCAATTTTTTCTTGTGCTAAACGCAATCAAACTTAAAAAAATATTTTACTTTTTACAATAAGAGTCTAATTGTGAGATGGTTAACGTGTGTTTTAATTGTGATTTTCTAAAAACTATTTGGCTTAAATTGGAAAACCTTTCTTCTGATTTTTTCCAATTCTTTTGACTATTGAATAAATGTACAGTGAATTTGGTTGTTATTTCTTATTCATATGTTGACCTTAGAATAATTTGGATATTTCTAATGTCCTTTCTGATTTTCTACTGTTACGGTTCTTATCTATACCTGATTTTCAAACAATTGGCTTCGAGTGTTACTGATGAGAGTATCCAGAAAAATGCTTCGAACGCATGAAATGATAAAGTGTTGTTTTTATTTTTTACAACACTTGGTCGATACCGTTGCTGAGGATCTATTTTCCAGCCCAGTAGTCAGTACGTCGGTGCTGACAAGATTTAAAAACAAACATTTCTAAAATTGTCCATTTATAATTTTAGAATTTATAAAAAAACCATGGTGTCAACTCTATCAGACAAAGTTGACCTTAGAAGGTTAGGTTTTTTTTGCTAGGTCATTTTTGGTCATATAGCTTATCTACTATTTCGATTTTTAACCATCCATGGCTTGAAATATTGGGCTTCGAGAATTCCTAATGAAGGTAAATTCAGAAAAACCCTTCGGACGCATGGAATGTATAAAGTGTTGTACCCCCAGTACTTAAGGCGAGCAGACATCAACTAAGACAACGACAATGTCAGACACGAATTTCAATAATTTGATATCTTCAGTCACAAAATAAACAAATTTGAAAGCTGATGCATTTTGTACTCTTGTTTGAAAAAAATAAAAATTTATTGACATTGATTTTATTATACCTGACAAGTACACGTGATACATGAGGCGGGGTTAGCTAAATAAAACAGGCTGTATAAAAAGGGAATCAAATCCGGGGACTGTTCTATCTGTAAATATTAGAAAAGATGGGTTTACAAGTTTTTAGGTAAGAAACATAAAATTAATAATCTTTTGAACAATAACTGTTATGATGGAATTTAAATCTTATTTTGAAAATAAAATAAATAGAATTGATTTAAATGATTTAGAAAATAATTCAGAAAAAAACCCAGCAGTTAAATACATTATTTGATAACGACGATAAGTGAAATTTAGGATAGTATTTCATAAATTAGATATTGTTTTTTTTTTGTTTGATGTTAATATTTTGTCTTGTCTTGTCTTGGCTTGTCTTGTCTTGTTTTATTTTATTTTTTTTCATTTTTTCATTTTACATGGCAACACCATGTTTAATATAAACGTTATACTTGTTGACATCATATGGTATTGTTCAGGATATACATGTATTTCATAAACTAGATATTGTGTGTCTGTTTGGTGTATCTATTGTTTCTTGTCTTGTTTTATTTTGTTTTATTACATTTCTAATTTGTTGTTCTACATGAAATGCCATGTGGCAACTCCATGGTTGATAAAAACGTTTTACTAGATGACATTATTTTGCATTGTTCACGAAGTAAGGCTAGTTCTTTTCCTTCCTACATGCGATTATCTGCGTCCCCTTTGTTGTCAGATCTAAACATTTAAAGGACAGGGAACCAGTCTATACAAGGAGCACGCTCCCTGTAATAGACAATAAAAACAGTATTAATCACTGCTCTGGTATTGTACATGTCGATGATAAATGAAATAAAGAAAAAGGACATATAAAAGAGGGACGAAAGATACCAGAGGGACAGTCAAACTCATAGATCGAAAACAAACTGACAACGCCATGGCCAAAAATAAAAAGACAAACAGACAAATAATAGTACAGATGACAAAACATAGAAAACCAAAGACTAAGCAACACGAACCCCACCAAAAACTGGGGGTGATCTCAGGTGCTCCGGAAGGGTGAGCAGATCCTGCTCCACATGTGGGCAAGGGTACAGATTGACTGTTTTATTGTTGCTTGCCTAATGTATGGTGGCAATTATGACTTACATATTTAAGACAAGAACGAATAAACAATTAATACAATACGTAGTTTCTCTAGGTTGACCGAGATAAAGGGACATTTCGATTGTCATTTGAAGGTAAAGGTACTTGTATATTAGATATGAACACACATTTTGTCATGAAAACCCGCAAAACCCTTAAAATAATGCGACAGAATGACCGATGTTCAAACCTCGTAAATCGAGTAGGAAGAGAAATCTATGTAACAAAATACAAAAAGGGGCCTGGTGCATCGACAGGGTGAGGATCTCCTGCTAATCATGCATCACTCGCCATGCAAAAACCACACTCCGTCAAAATGTTACAATCGAGAATATGACACATAAGGAATAACTACAGATCAGACGACTGTACTGGTATCTGTCAACAAATTTGTAATGGTGACCGTAAAACTAATGTAGTGTCAATTTCAGTCGTGCTTTCTTATAACTCTGTAGGAGCAGTTTTTGTGTAAAGAGCACACCACTTAAGGGGGTTCGTGCGAGTCCTTTTTACTCACAGACAGTGACGCTCTCATTCTTCACAGGACATCAGATTTCACGTCGGAAGTCCGACCGAACATGACTATTGAATTTAATATCACTCCCTACCAACGGACGATTTTAGCAAGGGTTTACTGCCGGAACGGGGAAAGTATGACAAGTCTAAGGTTTAATGATACTGATTGTACCGGGCATTTCGAGTTCAACTTTCTAGTTTGTTTTCATCATATTTGATTTGTCTTAAATAAACTTAAAAACAGTGATCGCATTTAGTAGGTTTTTTTGCATGAACTATTACTTTTAGATGTGTTTTGAAGAAAAATATATGTTTGTATTAAAAAAAATCATACAGTTAAATTGGATGTCGAAAAGCAGCAAAGGCAGTATAATACACCAAATAGCAAATAATGTAACATAATATAGTCATATAGAAACATAAATAAACTAATAAATTTTATCGCAGCTAAAATCGTTCTGTCGTCGTATCATTGTGACAGATTCGTCATCAATACCCTTTGAGAATTTGTTATTGCAGTTGTGGTTGTACTGTTTATGTCTTTTATTTTGTCGATATTGTTTGGAAACCTACATTTAACTTGAGTTAAAACTCTATGTTTCGTGTTTGTTGTTGTTCAGTCATCTAATCGCAATGACTTCTCAAACACTGAAATATTAAGTTATAGAGCAACGGTTTACTGTGCAAGGGACATTGTTATCGAACCATTACCTTAAAATGATGTTAATTAAAAATAGAATACCATCTAAATGTTTCGTGCTGCCAAATTTTCTCTTAAAAAACAAATAAAGACAATTTTTTTGACATATTACGTTTCTTAAAAAAGGCAGAAAATTCCAAAGAGAATATGAAAACACGCAAGCCGAAAAGAAATCATGGCAAAAAAAATGATAAATGACGAAAAAATTATCAATAGTTTTTAAAATACTACATAAAATTTCTTAAAAAAACACCATACGAACCCAAACAAAAAAGGGAGGCGATCGCAGGTCCTCCTGAATGGTAATTAGATACTATAAAACACATGGCGCTCGTCGAATTGCTCGTGCAGGGCAAATACAAATCTAGTATTAACTTTTATTCGGTGATGTCAAAATCAAAGAAAATGGGACTTATGTTGTCATCTGTGACGCTATTGCAATTGATATTAAGTAAAATGTGGTATATCACAGATATTGTTTCTCCCACATTTTTATTACACAAACATTCTATCTACTTAATTTTTATCTACTTTGTCTCAAACGCCAATGGAAAATATATCTATGTTACCGATTATGTGCTGTTATACTTGTCATCGTAGCATGTCTGCCGCCAATTATAGCCCATGTGAGCAACCGCTGTTCCCAGAGTAATCGAGGGTTATCCAATGGCTGTAATCTCTCGCCTGGACGAAAAAAATTAAAATTAACCACTTCTAAACTTTGGTTCATCGCTACTATACTATACACGTATGATTCCGATGTCAATACACATGACACGTGACTTAGAACTGGTCTTCATCAGGAACACGCAAATCAACTAGCTTTTGAAATGCAATTTATCACGCATGTAAATAAAACAAAAACATAAACAGACAACCTGAATGGTCCAAGACCAACTTTGCACGCGGAATTGTCAACATGTAGAAGCCCTAACGTATTCAACTATACAAGTATTATGCTTTATGGAGGTAACATTCTAATTCACAAAATCAATATTGTTCCGGTGAAAGATGTATTTGTACGTTTTTTTTATTTCTCTAATTATACATAACAATTATTTGTAATTATACACTTTATTTTGCCGTTATTCTAGAAAAGACTACTAGAACTGTCCAACGCCCTTAAAAAAAAGGCTTTTTCGATACAATAAACAACAAAAGTTTCAGATATTTTATTATATTTCATATCTATTTTCAGGGTTCAAAATTCGGTAAAAATAGATTATACTGTGACCATATTTTCTTACATGACATGCTGGAAGTATGTAAAAGGATGCCATATCTAAGGATGGCAAGATGCAAATCCTATGCAGGTCGTGTATACTATAAAGCTGTTCGTGCAGGAGGTCTATTCTTCTTTAGAAAGACGCCAAATTACGAATGCAGTAAACGCTAGGTGCGCAGTTGTTTTGCATGATTTAAACGTCATTATGTTATAACAATAAATTATAAAAAAATTGAAAAATTGCATCATCTTGTTATTAAAATATTAAGTGTGGTATTGTCGCTGGTAAAATGGACCACCAACTCCAAATTCTCAGACGGGGAAAGATTTGCGGTGTCAGCAAAAATTTGCTCCCACGAACAGAAATTCCACGGAATTTTTTGCATGTATAAACAACACTATCACATCTTTCTTGTTTGAACAAATATTCTATACTTTTCATTTTGTAAGAAACAGATACTGTAATATTTCGAATTGTCGAATATCTAACAAAAGATTTTATAGTGAGGTCACTGTGTGTGGAAAAGGTGTACTGGAAGACAATAATTCAATAGCCATACAAGTCTGAAGATACGAATAAAAAAAAGGATTGACTTTGGAAAGAAAGTTTATGTACAGGTGTTTTATGATAAAGCGTATAGCCATACAAGTATTTAAAACAAAGTATCATATGACTTTAACTGATTGTACAAATCTCATGCATTTAAGAATAAGAAAATAAAAAGTTTATTTAAAGAAATTAAAAACAGCAATATATAAACGCTGTTATAAAGCGATCTCCATTTCAACTTTAAAGTGATGAAATAATTTTAAAAAAGATTGAATGAACGATTCGAAAAAATGATAATAATCCCCAAGCATTCAGTTTTAGTTCCATTGCATGAGTCGAACTTATCAATTTTTAAAATTAAATTTTTCGAAAAATGTTCTGGATGACCGTTAAACCATTAATTCATAAAAATACCACCAAAGTAGCCGAACAATCTTTTCTCTTTACTGAAAAAGGTTTTAAAATTGAAACAATAATATAAACATTACAAATAAGACAGTTTAGGATCGGATAACAAGTGAATTTTAACTAAGACAAATTCCTCTTCTTACTCTATTAACACGAAATCGATACTGCTACTGGTCACGTTAGGTATAATCACCCAGTAGTCATTAAATCGATATTGACAGTGGTAATCATTTTTTTTTTAATAATTTCTATCTAAATTTCATATATTTCACCCCAGATGTAAGGTCGAAAATCCCTCAGACCAAGTTGACCATAGACTTTTGGCTATTGTTTAAAACATGTTTCGCTACTTATGTATTCACCTTTGTTTGATTGACCTCACTGCTAGCTCTTAGAGTTCTTTATGAAAGTAAAAAAAAAAGGTGTGGACTTTAAACTTAAAATTTTCTTCCCAGGAATAGATTACATTATCTGCATTTGGCAAACTGTAGGAATTTTGGGTCCACAATGCTTTTCAGCTTCAAACTTTCTTCGGCATTTTTAACTTTTATGATTCGAGCGTCTCTGATGAGTCTTTTGTAGACAAAACGTGCGTCTGGCGTATAAAATTTCAATTTTTGTATCTATGATGAGTCTATTATAATATATCCTCCAGAACTAGAAACTTATGAAACTACAAACACGCCTTCCTCCGCATCATTTTTAAACTTACACCTCGAATTTGACATAGGCGGTCATCTCAGTACTACAATCTATGACAAACGATACGTTTTTCATTTTTAAATTATAAATTTTCTCCACCCTAGCAGCAATAGACCAAATTCACCTGCATATGGGATATACATTTCCTAACTCATTCGGTATTCAAGAGCTTGCAGCTGCTACTCAGATTTTATAAATCGTCATCAGTGTCTGATCAGAAAGTTGATAAACCAGGATTATGTCAAAGAACGTCCTTTCCTTTCTCTAAAAATGATCAAATTAAAAGTATACATGTACTTCCTCAATGGAAAGTTGTTTATCTTACAATTATACAAAAATGAATATACGCAACAGAAAGTTTATATGACCATCTATATGTGTTACTATTTCAATGTTATTCATATTTTTTTTTGTTTAAGCAATTTCAAACGGGTAAAAGGGGGCTCATTTGTAACACCCTAAACAGGCACGAGTGTTGATGTCATCAAATGTATTATACATGTATAACATTGCAGTATACTTAACAACAAAATTATTTTCATTTACCTGTGTATAATATGACGCAGGTGAGTGATATCATACTTTAACTTTGTTTAAACCTGTTTATTTACTTTTGACTTTAATTATTTATCCCTTGTAATTTTTTATTAACTGTGTATTTGCATTTAGGTGTCACAGGTCAAATTTATTCGTTCATTGTGTGTTAATTTACGTTTTTTGATTGAGTTAAGCCTTCCAATTGATATATTATAGTATGTTTTTCTATGTTGTGATGTTATACTATTGTTTCAGAAAAGGGAAAAGGTTTGGTACCATTAAAACGTTTAATCCCGCTGCAAATGTTTGCACCTGTCCTAAGTCAGGAATCTGATTACAGTAGTTGTCGTCTGTTTATGTAGATCATAATTACGTGTTTCTCGTTTCTCGTTTTTATATAGATAAGACCGTTGGTTTTTCCGTTTAAATGGTTTTACACTAGTATTTTTTTGGGGCCTTTTATAGCTTGCTGTTCGGTGTGAGCCAATGCTCCGTGTTGAAGGCCGTACCTTGACCTATAATGGTTTACTTTTATAAATTGTAACTTGGATGGAGAGTTGTCTCATACCACATCTTCCTATATTTATGTAATTTTTTTTCTTGTTGGAACACATATTCTCTACTCTTTTTTTTATGAGAAACAAATGCTGTGAGGTTACAAAGGAAATTCTATTAAAATAATTCATAATTACATGCAAAAAAGGAAATGTAATTCATTAAGATCAATGACATGTAAATGAAAATATGCTCAATTACAAATTACTTTAAATTACTTTCAACTTTGTAATTAATTACAGGTAATTACCTTTGCATTTTTAATTACCCCAGGTCTGGTTGTGACTGTGTACTTTCGCCGTATTTTGGTTATATTAACATTAAGGATCATGTGGACCCTATGAATCAATTATCTTCTGCAGGGACAAAAAATAGTGCACTACAAAATCAAGATAAGTTTTTTTATTTTTTTAAAACATAAAATGCATATGAATTTTATTTATCTATATTTTTTCCGAGATACACAGGTTTGTCTGAGTAAATTGTGAGGTGTAAATGCATGAACCTTTACAGGCAAATGTGTTCCTTTTTTCTGTTGATGATATGCTTGGATTTTGGTCAATAAATTTTCGATATACAAATATTTCAAAGAAACAGTTCATCATTCATGCGTGGAATGTGATAATTACAGCTAACTTGAGTGGTTGGGACTTATTCATTATGTCATGTTATGTTGTCATTTTAATGTTATATTTAACATTGCCATAAAAGCGGGAGGTTTGGCTAGCCACAAAACCAGGTTAAACCCACCATTTATTTCTTAAAATGTCCTGTACCAAGTCAGGAAAATGGCCATTGTTATATTATAGTTCGGTTCTGTTTAAGTTACATTTTAATGTTGTGTTTCTGTTGTGTCGTAGTTCTCCTCTTATATTTAATGTGTTTCCCTCAGTTTTAGTTTATAACCCAGATTTGTTTTTTCTCAATCGATTTATGAATTTCGAACAGCGGTTTACTACTGTTGCCTTTATATAGCTATACTACATACAAATATATTCCACGTTTCGCGTGGAAAAGACGACAACTCAATTAGGCTTAATCAACTCTTAGTCTTTTAAACGTTTTATAGTGAGGAAATGTTTAATATATTTCTGAGCTTCCGTTGCCTGCTGTTTGTTTACAAGTTTCAAGTTGTTTATTATTTAACATTCTTAACTAGCAAGATAAAACCTGCATACAGTAAAGGACATGTATTTTCTATGTAGTGTAAGCAAAATATGCTTTTATTTAATCAGTATACTTAAGAAAAAGAAAACATCAGAAAGGGAACACACAAATTATATAACTGAACCGGTCAACTTGGAGAAAGTGAAAGAGCATAAAAAATGTTTTGCCTAAATTAAGAATTTTTATAAAAACTTGTTGCTAATACCTGGGACCTATTGTTAGGTCCCAGATTGTACACTTTTTTGTAGTGCCCTCTTACTAATTTAATACCAAGGTATGAATTCTTGTAAAATTTATTTCAATGTTCCATGCATTAGACGATCAAGATTTTAACCTATATGGTTTAGTCTATCTTTACTAGGTGACAAAGGAAAAAAGAGATGAAAAATTGAATTTATCAAATAGAGTTATCCCCCTTTTGCTTGTTCTTTCCTCCTCCTATATACTGTTCATCAGTATGAATGTTTTCTTGCTTGTGATGCATGTTTGCAAAAGAGTTAATTTACATAGGGTTGAATTTTGCCCAAAGATTTTGATGTTATTTTAATCAGGCCAAAATACTACAAATTTCAAATAGAAATAGTTGTTATATGACTATTAAGCGGTATACTACTGTTGTCTTTATTATTACAAACTAACTTCTTTTCGGCACATCACATTAATAATTATGAAGTAATGACCCTTCAACTATGCAAATTTTGTGTTATAATGTCATATTTGGTCAAATTTTCAATAATTCTTAACAGTTTTTAACAAAATTTTGGTTGCCACCCCTGATCAAGAATGTTTTTGTGTCTAGGGATTCATTTTCATTATTGGCAACTTTTGGGCGCAGATCATTTAGAATCCTAGGTTGCAGCCAGGGTTTTCCTCGAGATTTAAAATTTAGATCCAACAAATGAAGAAATCAGCGTTTTTTGACAATATCTAAAAAAAATTGCTGACTTTGAAACCTAGTATGTGCTCTAGTTAAGAGATGTGACTAACCTAGTAGTAAAACTTTTAAGAACCAAATTATGGCCATTTTGAAATTTTATGATAGAGTTGAAATTCAAGGCCATATTTGGCCTAAAGTGAACCTTGTCCTTTGGTGTATACTTTTAAATAACCAAGTAAAGATCAACTGCAGAAAATGTATAATTTTTTTTTCTTATACTGAGATTTTTATGGCCCCGCAACAAAGTTGTCAGGGCCATATAGTTTTACCCTTGTCCGTCATTCCGTCATTATGTCATTCCGCAACAAACAATTATACACAATTATTTTCTATATGCCTTCAGATATTGGTCTGATTTTTGGTATGTGAGTTAACCATGATGAGTTACAGATCAAGTTCAAGTTTTTTTCTGCTCTGCTAATTTTTGTGGAAATTAAGGGCTATGGACTTTATAAAATTACAGTTATACAGACTTTTTTTTCTATATGCCTTCAGATTTTGTGCTGATTTTTGATATGTGAGTCTACCATGATGAGTAACAGATCAAGTTTAAGTTTCATTCCGCTATGCTGATTTTCATGTTGTTTCAACACATCTTGTTAGATCTGCAGTACATCGACTTCCTGTTTCCTGATAGTTTGAAATTTAACTTCTTATTGATCAAGGACATTTTTCATCAAACTAGTATTGGTCTTGATAGCTGGATACTATCCATGCATGTTTGTGTCCACATGTGTTGTTGAAATTGCAGATTTTTTTAACATTTTTGCAACGGGGCCATTCGTGTCGTTCCGACATATCTAGTCTGCTCTGTTTCCTTAATAATGTCTATACAATTTTGTCAACGACATAGTTAGACATGCAGAAAAACTATGGAAGGATAAAATTAAACAATTTGTGTGTTGTAAAATTTGTAAGTTATCTGGCTGTAAGGGTTGCAGAGGGTAATGCACATGGAAAAAAAAGAGAAAAAGGCGGAAGATACCAAAGGCAGAATCAAATCTCATTAGACAGAGAGACCCACAAAATTGTGGCAAAAATTGAAAATGATTTTTTTTCTGTGCATGTACTGATTTTGTTTCATAGACGGATATACCATATCCTTTGTTTTTCTATTATAATAGCCAAACTACAGTGTACAAAACATTACACAATAAAACTAAAGACAGAACAACAAAAACCCATAAAAACACCAAAAGTTTCATATCAGGTGCTCTGGAAGGGTAAGCATATCCTCTAATACATCAGGGACCCGTTGTTTTGCACATGGTAACCTCAAGAACTAATTCAGAGCTTAGTCTGAAATATAAGTGTGATGTTATTAAGAACTCAAAATAATTTTTAGGTTTAATTATTTGCATTAAGGGGTAATACCACCAATCATAGTACGTCACATCCGGTTGCATACGAAAAAGGGTCGAAAAAAATATTCCCTTGAATTTGACAGTTGTAGGAAATTAATCCTACATTTCATTGCAGTAAAAAATTTCTGAGTCATAAACATATATTTTAGGTGTTTCAAAGCACCATTATTTTTTATTTGGTGTTTCTATAGAATATTTTGGAAACTTGAGGTTACATGGTTACTAAAGCTTGTACACAGGAAAAAAAAAGGGTGAAAATTGGATTGGTTAACTTCCAGTTTTTTAAAAAGTGCAAATTTAACAAAGACTTATAGATGAAAATCAATGGTGTTATTACACCTTAACCACAGCAAATATTTCAAATATTTGAGAAAAAAATAAGTGGTTATAAAAAATTGGTAAAAACATACAAGGACATTATATTGGACATTGCATTAAAACTATATACAATATGATTTGATTTTTTCAGGAAATGATTAAATGGATTCCCAACCATCTAGTTTGTTATCAAACATGCATTTTAAAGGATTTGTAGTAACAAAACAACTCAGCGCTGGTCGTAAAATACATTCCTCAACTCTTTCAAAAAACCTTTCATTTTCAGAAACTTTAACTCTTGTTGAATACGATGCTCATGATTTCTTAGATAAAAGTGTTTATGCCAAAGACAAAATTAAAAAATCTCTTTCAGAGAAATTTATAAGTTTAAGTGAAATCACTGATTTGACCGAATCTGAAGCCAGCCATCCAAAAAAGTTGAATTCATTTCCAACAGTAGTTTCAAAACCAAACAATACTAAGAAAGCAAGTATCTTAAAAGAAAATGGTTTAAGTCAAATCTCTCCACTTCCAAAAATAGTTACTGTCCATGAAAAAGATAAACATACTAAAGATGCTACAAATAAGTCAACTTGTATAAGTAGGAACCACGGAAAAGATATGGAAGAAACTACAGATTTTGACCATTTGGATCATTGGGTCCATACAAATGACCCAAACGTACAAAAGTCAGATATACACCATCATACAACATCAAATCAACATGAATCTGCTACAAAAAGTGGAGAAAACAAAATGGATGCCAAACAGGAAGTAAAAGAAGATGATGAAAATATCAATGAGGAAATTGTTATTATTGATAGTGTACCAGAAGACGTTTTTGAACAGAAAAAAAGAGAAAAAAGGGAAAAATTTATGAAAGCTATAAAAGATATTTCAACATGCCAACATGAAAGAACAACAGAGGGACATTATGCAGATACTCTACAGGCAGACATTTTGGAGATATACAAATCTTATTTTTCGTTCAAAAAGCATTCTTTTGAAAGACGTGTCCGATTCCGTGATGAAGTTTTAGAAAACATCCTGAAGGCAGAGGACAATATAATTATTTTTTGTAGATTAAGTCAGGAAATAATGAAAAATGGTTACCGAAACTCAGAAGGAAAATCAGTCGCAGGATTATTCCAACCATTAAAGAATATGTTACGATTTTAAATGAATTTTTCTGACTTAATGAACCCTATAGTCTGTAAGACAATTCTGGATAAGACAGAGTTTAAAAATTCATTGATACAAAAACTAAATGAGCTGGCAACACCCGATTTGAATAAAGAGTTGAAGGTAATTAATGTTACTATTATGTTATTATACCAGGGAGGGGTTAATGGTAATCTGTTATCATATTCAGTTGTACTTGATTACAATGTTCCAAGTAATCAACAGTATTCTGTAATCATTCAAATTTTTTTATTACAATAATCATAGTTTAATCTTTTACAGCCAAGATTTCCATGTAATCATTGATTACTTTTTGATAACATGTTGAATACTTTAGTAATATTTGAGTTGGAATAGAATCTACTTTAGATACAAAAAAAAACAACTGCACAAATCCTTCAGTTTATAGTGCAGATAAAATAGAATGTATAAAAAAAATCAATATGACTTGCAAGTATTTTCAAATGTCTAACTAGGTTTGCCTTAAAACTGTTTTATGTTCAACCAGATATTCTGACCATTTATCTGTGTATTCAACCTTCTTGAAAATATGATTTACAATGCTTGAAAATAGTTTTCTCGAGAACTTAAGACCTTTTATATGAAAAATGATTATACTTTACCCCACCCTCTGCATATAGTGAGGTCAAATATTACATCAATTCATCCAGTAACATTTCTTTATTAAAGATATAAATTATGATTAACTTCATTATGAGTAAAAGGGTGGAAACTGGATGGGAGGGTAACAGGCACCTATCTACATCATCTTATCTATTGTTTTCATATGTTTCCTATACCACTGATCGATATATTTAAGGAGAGATAAATACAATAATGCACAAATTAAACATAATATTGTCTGTCAATTGGTTCAGTACTTAATTCGAACATCAGCCTTGGTATTTTTTGTTTAATATTATTGCGCTTATTTTTTTTTGTCTTAATAATTAATTTTATGGACATGGAACATACATTGTAAATTTAAAACACAATTTCATTTTCTAGGTACACAATGTTTTAAAATCTAGACTGTAAAACCTATAAACTCTACAGCCATTTTTATTTTGCAAGTTTTAGTGCACTATGGATTTCAGTTTTAGTGCATTATGTTTCTAGTTTTAATGCACTATGTTTTTCAGTTTTATCAGTTATATTGTACTATGCTTTTTTCAGGAAAATGATACCATTTTACTTGGTACTTACATGGGAATTTGTCATAATATTGCACAGAACGAGGAATTAACTGGCGAATTAAGAGGAGTTGGTATTGTAGAAGCAGTCAAACCCTATTTGAACTCATACCAAGAAAGAAAACGAAGAAGAGAGTGAAATTTTAAAAAGCAACGAAGGTTTGATAACATATACCATAAAGAGCCTTAAACGAGCAATGAATAACAAAATGCGGAGAATTGGATTTGGTTGGTCAGTTCGAGAAACTGTAAGGAGTAAGTAAAAGAAAAGTTGATGTCATGTTACTTTGTACACAGAAAATACAAAAAAGATGATTTCATGTTTTACTTTGTACACAGAAAATAAAGAAAGATGATGTCATGTTACTTTGTACACAGATATAAAAAAAAAGATGATGTCATGTGACTTTGTACACAAAAAATTAAGAAAAAAGATGATGTCATGTTCTTCTTCTTCTTTCTTCTTTTAGGTCAACAAGGCTTCAATACTGAAGAATAAATGTTGTTGCGCATGCGTGATTGACAAAAAATTATATAAATTAATAAAAATATTTAATAACAATTTAAGTGTTTGTATATACAGATTGTAATTAAAAATATGCGTTTTATGGACATGTTTTGGTTTGTATTTGTTTATTTGAAGCTAGAGAGAACAGCTGGTGTTAGCTGATCTCTAAAGCTGTCAGCAGTGGTGGTTTCAATAACAGTTTGTGGTAGTAAGTTCCATTGAATAATTGTTCGCGGGAAGTATGACCATTGGTATGTGTCCTTGGGAGTTTGGATGTGTCTGTAGGTCTGAGTATGGTTTTGTCTTATTCTGCTGTCTGTTTGTTCAAGAATATGCGATGGAATGGCTACAAGACAGTGTATTTCTTAATACAATAAAATAAGTCTTGCTTTTAGGCGTCTCTCAGCTAGTGCTGGCCTTTTCAACTGATTTAGCATGTTTGTGACACTGCTCGTGTAATCTTAGTTGTTGTGTACATAACGAGCAGCTCGTCTCTGCACCTTTTCTAAATTTATCTGTTGTTCTTTCATATGGGGGTCCCAGACACTGTGACTTTGTACACATAAAATAAAAAAAGATGATGCCATATGACTTTGTACACAGATAAAAAAAAAGGATGATGTAATGTTACTTTGTACACCGAAAATTAAAAAAAAAAGATGATGCCATGTGACTTTGTAGACAGATATAAAAAAGAAGGATGATGTAATGTTACTTTGTACACAGAAAATATAAAAAAATGATGCCATGTCGCCCATGTGACTATGTACACAGAATATTAACAAAAAGATGATGTAATTTTACTTTACACAGAAAAGAAAAAAAAAAGAGTTTTACAAAAATCTTCTAAATTTATGAAAATTGATTCATCATTTAAAAATTGCACTACTAAAATATAAAAATAAGAAGTGGTATGATTGCCAATGAGACAAAACACCAAACGTGACCAAATGACACAAAAATTAACAACTTTCGGTCACTGTAGCCTTTTCGAGGAATTAAAAGTTTTGCTGCATATAGTTTTGATATAAAAATTTAGTCTTATTTCCACATAATAAGTAAAGAGTATAAATAGAAGATTTAATTTTATAGCAATCATAATGGTGACGAAGAATGACAATAGCAAAAGAACAGTGTTTACATGTGGAGCTGTTCCTTTATTAGTTGAGCAAGCTAACCAACCTGGAGGTGTTGAGGAACAGAGAGGTAGGTTATCTTATAAGGTGGTACATAACACTACAGGGAGATAACTCTGTAAATATCAACTGACATTTTAATCTAATTCTATTGTTAAGGAAATATTAAACTTCTCAATGATCAAAACTAATGTTTGTCAAACTGTTAATATATCCAATGCAATATGTTTTCCATAAATTGTGAGGTTCATTTTTTTTTTTAAATCTTTATAATTTTTTCAAAGGGTCAAAGTAAATATTTTGTCATTATTTTATGAAAATTAAATGAGCCAAATAGATTTTTAGTCAAGATGTTTGGTATTACCTTATAATGGGGATTCATTTATTTCCATGGATATCAATTTTGGTGGATTCAGCCAAAAAAAAAAATAGCATCTTCATTGTTTTGCTTTTGTTGTTTTGCCAAATTCTGAAATCAAGCTATTAGAAAATGTTTTCAGTATTAATTTGAACATTTAAATTCGTGGTTTACCTAAACTGAATAAATCCATGAAAGTTGGTATACAAAGAATAATGAATCAACCGTATCTTATATGGATAGCTAGTTTGACATTGCACTTCAGTTAGTTAAAAAAAAATAGTTCCCTACAATAATATAAATCATTGGTTTATAATCATGCTGATCAGTTGATTAAAATTATTCCAAATGTGTGTTTTTATAAAGTTATTAATCCTACCAATTGGAAATATCTATTAAGCCATGCATGATGGTCTGGATTGGGCGATAATAATTTTTTTGTATTCTTCAATTTTATTTGCCATTGTCCTTTATTCTTTTTTCTTTTCGTTTTTTTTTTTTTTTTTTTGGGGGGGGGGGGGCTATTTTTCTCTATTCTTTATATATTAGCTCCATATTAATCTCTCTCCTTTATTGAGTTGCTATTTTTTGTATTTCTAATTTCTTTTAGCCCTCATAGAGTAGATAAGACATTTGTACATTGTGTTTTTTTTTATCTTTTTTCAGAGGCTGTTGAAGCTTTGTGGATTTTATCTTTTGACCAACAGATTCAGGTTGATATTATAAATGACCCAGAGTATGGAGTCATTGATACGTTTGTCAAACTTTACAAATCTGTAGAGGATAAGGGGGTTAGAAAAATCTGTGGTAAAGCTCTCTGGACAATGAAAAGTAGCTTAAAAAATTCCCAACATTACAACAAATTGATAAGTCTAGGTTAGGAGAATTTAGTCAAGTTTAAGTTAGGAGAATTTACACTTTGTGAATGAAGAGATAGGAGAAAATACTCTTTGTGAATGAAAAGATAGTTGAAATTTACTCTTTGTTAGTGAAAAGATTGGCGAATTTACTATTTGTTAGTGAAAAGATAGGAGAATTTACTCTTTGTGAATAAAAAGATAGGAAAATTAATCTTTGTGAGTGAAAAGATAGGAGAATTAACTCTTTGTTAGTGAAAAGATAGGAGAATGTACTCTTTGTGAGTGAAAAGATAGGAGAATTTACCGTTGTGAGTGAAAAGATAGCAGACTTTACCTTTTGTGAATGAAAAGATAGGAGAATTTACTCTTTGTGAATTAAAAGATAGGAGCATTTACTCTTTGTGAATTAAAAGATAGGAGTATTACTCTTTGTGAGTGAAAAGATACAGTGTAGGAGAATTTACACTTTGTGAGTGAGAATATATATATAGGAGAATTTACTCTTTGTGAACTGAATGATAGAAGAATTTACTCTTTATGAATTAAAAGATAGGAGAATTTACTCTTGTGAATTAAAAGATAGGAGAATTTACTCTTGTGAATTAAAAGATAGGAGCATTTACTCTTTGTGAGCAAGAAGATAGGAGCATTTACTCTTTGTGAGCAAGGAGATAGGAGAATTTACTCTTTGTAAATGAAAAAAATAGGACAGTAGATTGTAATTTTAGTCCAAAATAAGGGATTGAATTTGCTTGCCAGCAGGGGTCACCACACTTCAGAATTATAGGGAGAAGTCACTTCTCCCTGGCAGCCAAACAGGGAAAAGTGAGGACCCAGCAGGGAGATTTCAGGGAGAAGTGATGGCTTAACAGGGAGACTTCAGGGAAAATCGACGGATCACGTTTATACTTTTTAAGAATAAAATTTTCTAAGAATCTATACCTTTTTGTTATTTTTCTAATCATTTTTGTATGACAATTGCTAAGGTAATAAGTCCTTGTCTTACCATGCTTGTGGTCTGGAATACTTTTTTTTATTCACATGTATGTATGCAAATTGTCAAAATATATCATGACAAAAGGACCATAGTTGTTGAGGTAGGTCTGAATGAATTGAAGATTTGACATGGATCAAATCATGTTACATTTCAAAGATTTTTTCAAACAAAAGTATGTTTTGAATTGCCCACAATTCGTCAATTGTGTCAAATAAAATTTAACCAAGTCCAAGAACCTTTTAAAAACAAAAATAATAATATAATCAATTGATGAGACAATTAAAATATCTTAAATATGGTTTCACTGTCTTTCATTGCTAAGATCATAATTCAAAAATACATTTGGTCTTTAAATAATTTTTAATAGGAATTCAGAGAGAAAACTGTTTGTCACGTGTTGAAAACGTAAAGGAAAACTCTGTTAATTTCAAATCGGGTGTGATAGTTTGCGGTATTTTCATGGATAATGCAGTTTCCCAAAATCAATTTGCCTTTAGAAATGTATGTAAATGATTCTAAAACACTTCACAAGTGTTTAAATATGACTAAATCACAAATAGTAACAAAATCACATGTGTCAACCATGATACGTCTGAAAATTTTCGGTCACCAAAATGTAAGTTCTTTTGCATATTATCTTTTGCAATGCAATTAATAATCACATAATACACAAGCTGTTATAATATCTGATTTGGTAATGGTTTTTATATTCTTGGTGTAGTATTTCTAAGCATATTATGATAAAAAAAGCCAATATTTTGTATTCTATTGTGGTACTCAAGAAACAAATCTTTTTAACATTTGTTTTGTAAATCAGGGGGAAAATTCAGCTTTTTACCAGTAAGTCCAAGGGAATCATAACAACGTGACACCCATGTCATGGTCAGTTATAACTGGGGACATCAGAGTATAGTGAAGGAGATCTGTGGTCAGTTACGTAACCATGGAATCAAGGTCTGGATGGATATAGATGTATGCATGGTTCTACACTCCAGGCCACGGCTCATGCGGTAGAGAAGGCTGATATTGTCTTAGTGTGCTACTCACAGAATTATAAAAAAAACAGTGATAACTGCAGGGCAGGTAAGATTAGGCGATTATGATAGAAAATTAACGATATTGGGTATCCATCCATGACACAAAATCAGTATGTGCACAGAAAATAACACTGAAAGCAAAGGAACAGCGCTTTTATTGCTTTTCGTCATCTCAAAGTGCAAATGAGACAACTCTCCATCCAAGTCACAATTTATAAAAGTAAACCATTATAGGTCAAAGTACGGTCTTCAACACTGAGCCTTGGCTCACACCGAACAGCAAGCTATAAAGGGCTTCAAAAAAACTACTAGTGTAAAACCATTCAAACGTGAAAACCAACGGTCTAATCTATATAAAAACCAAGAAACGAGAAACACTTATGAACCACATCAACAAACGACAACTACTGAAAATCAGATTACTGCCATAGGACAGGTGCAAACAATTGCAACATGCATTGTACTCAGAGAAGGCATTTTGAAAATTGGGAACCACTATAAAGGCAATCTGAATTTTATTTTTGGTACGCAGTGATGATTAGTTGTGAGTTTTTTTCCTGACAGACACCAATTACTTGTTTTACTGTACTTTAATTAAATGGATTTTCGAAAGAAAAAATGGTTTTTGATTTGGGGATGTTGTTTTTAATATGTTGAGTAAATTTAAAATTTTCTCCAATGCTACTATACACAATGACTTCATATTATGTAGTAGCTCAACAGTGATGAGTTGTATTACCTGCGTGTGCTTTTCAGACACTTACTTTCTGTTTCTGGATACATTCAATTACAAGTAGGGGTAAACTTAACATAACAACACATGCATTCTTGTATGAAATGGAAAATGCCTTTTTTTATATAATTTAATAATTTAAAGTTGCCTTTTGAGTTAGTTGCTTCACAATTGGAAAAAAGGAAGAACAGGTGCATTATTGATAAATTATGCAAACAGTTGATTTGAATGTAAAGAAAAAAGATATTGAAATAGCTATTGATGTATAATTCTAACTTTAAATCTATGAAATATTAAATTTGAGGATATGTGGTCAATACTTGGTCAAAGGGGAAGTAACTCTAATTCCATATGTATTCTTTTCCTTTTAGATAAGATAAATCTAACTAAGTTTACATATGAAAAGACCCAAGTAATGAGACCTCATGTCTTATTAAAAATTAGGAAAAAGACTTATTTAATGAATGATTTGGAAATATATCTCTATATGTTCTACAGAATCATTTAATTATTTTATACTGGTAATTTTAACATTCAAGCAGCACAACTCAAGCAATATATCTCTTTATCTCTTTATTATTGATTCTATACAGAATGGTTTGGTATGAAACATTTTAAGCCCCAAACATCTATACCCACAAATCTGAAATTATTAATATATTAGAAAGAGGTCACATTTAAAGGTGGTCCAATTGTTATAAAATTTTTGTATATTGAATTTAAATAAAAAATGCATATGGTACATATAGAATTCTCATAATATTTTATTACGTTTTTTTTTAAAAGATACAAAAATTTCCTTTACAAATTGCATAGTTGCACAGGATGTAGACTAAGGATCTCTGTTTACATTTAAACCAACTGCCCAGGAAGCAGGAAGCTAAAAAAGAGTCAATTTTATTATCGGAAAAATAGTTGATAATAATACATATTTTATTTCATCGTATCAGGAATTTACTGGGAAGATTGAGTGGACTAGAAGTAGCATTCTTACATGTTTTAGTTCAAGAAGTAAGTTATATTGCATGTATTGTTACCTATTACAATTTGAAATTTCGAAATCTTATTAAAATACTGTTAACCAACTAATATTTCGCCAGTGATTTAATTTTCTTGACTTTCGCGAGAAGAAAAATAACACGAACATGTGAAACTAGGAATTTTCCTTATTTATCTTCATCAAGCAAATTTAACAATCGTGAAATTAAATCGCCTCAAAATGGATTAGAAGGGGCTAAACGCGAAATAAAGTATCCACAACAATAATTTGGCTCTTCTGTTTTTATCACAATTGTTTTGTCTGCAAAGTATCTGTCAATATTTTTTTTTTAAATTTTCTTTATTTTGATTGCTTAATTTCAAAATTCAGAAATGAGGAGTTCATAAAATATTAAAAATAAAAGAGGCTGATTAGAATTTTTATTTCTCGTTGATACAGCATTTGATTAATTTTATCAAGTTAGTGTTTATAATAGGAGATTTTAGGTCAGAGTGAACAGGAATCGGATTGAGCAACAGGCCATGCAAGTCTATATAAGCCCTACCACTTTTATAAGACTAAAATATATATCTTATATTATTTTTTTTTCATCACAAGATGTATTTTTAATTTCGATTGACATCTTGATAAAAAACACCCACTGCATTCTATTTATCTATTTCAGTCACCTGATGTGTTTTACAAGACCATTGCAGATCAATTGAGTGTAAAAGACATTTAAACAATGGCCAAGCTCAGATTTGCTTTGGAGGCACTAGATGTCAATATATAGAATAAAACACATGAAAGACTTTAAATACTGATAAAAGTTTAAAACACTTTATAATTTGATGTAGACGTGAGACAGATATAAAAATCTGGAGTAGCTGATTATGAAAAAAACACTGTAAATTCGTTTATGTTAGTTGGTACCAATTTTCGTCAATATTTTTATTTCTGGATTTACCATAATCTGTTTAAAATGCAAAAAGAAAATAAGTAATTCCTTGAACATTTAAACTTGTGGTTCTCCACTACCAACGAAATCAACAAAAATTGGTATCCCACGAAAAATAATGAATCCACAGTACGTTACAATATTTTGTAACGGTGAAGGTTGATATGAATTGTTAGTGTCTGTATTAACTCTAATCCATGTGATTTATTTTTATTAGGATTTTTTGGTTTGTCTATTGTCTTAGTTCTTGCCCAAAAAGAGATATTTTTACATTTTATTTTAATTAAAGATAAAAATAAAATTTTTGTCAATCATTAGAACTGAATAAGAAAATGTGAAAACACGTGAAGCCTGTTAATAAATAATATCAGGAAAAAAATTGAAGAACCAAAATATTTTTTAAAAATTATCAATGTAAAAAGATGATTGACTCACCAGTTGTATGGTAGGTAGAAAGACATGTGATACATCACGAAAGACAACTCTTTTTTACTGAGATTTAAGACTGGAATAAAGTTAATTTGTTTTTTATATCTATTGAATATTTTTACAAATTTCATTTTTAAATTTCTTAAGATCAAATTTATTTCAAACAGCTTTATTGTTTCTATTTCCCTATGTATGTGGGACTACATATACATCAAAATTGACACATTTGATGATGGAATTATTATTAAAGACAATAAACCTTTGGGGATTGCGAGGGGGAATTTTTAATCACTTTGTGGTAGCAGTGAGCAACTCAGATATTCATTGCCTTTCATATATTTTGAATATAAAAATCGTTACCTATCATATATTTTAAAACAGATATTAGACCTATAGAGTATATTACACTATATACAACGCAATCATAGGTTTGAACGTTGTTTTTCAATTTAGACTTGTTTATATTTTTTCGTTTGTGCTTGTATTATATTTGCCTTCGGGTTCATATGATCCGTTTATCCTATTTTGACTCCTCAAAATTCAAGAGTCTATCCTAAATTGAGGTAAATTGTATGGCTTTCCAAATACCGTTTCGATTCCTAACATCACTGAAGAGACATTAATTGTCGAAATCCGGATATGGTGTACAAAAACCTTTGTACCTTTTGTTTGCGGTATACCATCTTTTCCGGAAGTTTATTGTTTTCTGTTTAGTATTAAATTTATAATTAAGATCCATTTGTTACATCAGTGATCCGTTTATTTGGCAATCGCCAATGGCAGTCAGCAGGGTTTAAGAACATTTGTTGTTCGACCTGTTAGTCAAATGCGTTTTGTTAAATATACTTTTTCACTTTTTTGGTCTTTTGGAAAATGTTGTTTGTGCTGTATTTAGACCCCTCTAACAAGAAATTTGTTTTGCATGCACACGTATAAAAATTGCGGTTTTTATCCAACGCAATCATAGGTTTGAACGTTGTTTTCAATTTAGACTTGTTTATATTAACAAGTCTAAATTGAAAACAACGTTCAAACCTATGATTATATAAACAAGTCTAAATTGAAAACAACGTTCAACGTTTTTTGATTGCGTTGGATAAAAACCGCAATTTTTATACGTGTGCATGCAAAACAAATTTCTTGTTAGAGGGATCTAAATACAGCACAAACAACATTTTCTAAAAGACCACAAAAGTGAAAATATATATATACCTGTAGCTATTCCATGGAGGGTAAAAATAGATTTGTCAAATATCTGTTGCCTTTATCAATGTGGCCTAAATGGCATCTTTATTCAAATACTTAACATTTAAAATGCTTATGAATAATCATCACCTTATCATATAGCGTTAATCTTGAAATAGTGATCTATTCCAGCCACTCAATACACAAATTGCCCAAAAGCTCAAATCACATACATATATATACATTAGAATATGCATAAAATGTTACAAGGACTTCAATTTTGTTAAAAACCTGGTTGAGTGACTAAACTTGTCTGGCATACTTAATTATAAGTCATATATCTTTGGTGAGGTTATGCTACCTATTGGTGATGTTTCCTACTCTGTTGGTCACGTTTAGTCTCCCTGCGTCTATCACCAGCCCAGAAAGATATATTTTTTATATACTTAAAGTATGTTGTTTTTAGAATGTATACATAACTTTCCTTTAATATATTTACGAAATGTTTGTTGGATTGTATATTAGTATTTTATGACAATTTTAAATATTAACAGAATTGAAATAAAGAAATAAAGATGGTTGGTAACTTTATAGCTAGTGTTTTCATGCATAATTAAACAACAAAGACTAAGTCAATAAAGAAGATTTTAATTCTTAAAATACCACTACCCATGGCCTCATATATATATTATCCATAGGTTGTGAAAATCTTAGTTTTTTTTAATGTTTATACATGAAAAATCTATAATATATGATTTGGAATGGAAATATTTATGTTACAATGTAAGCAAATGGCTCTGAAAAGGAAAATACACCTTTATAAAATTTTGTGTGTCCTTCATTTGTCTTTACACATTTTGTCTTTAGCTTCATCTGGAATGCATAAACCTAAAATTTAAAAGCCATAAATGTATTAAAAGGTATACTTAAGGGGATTGAAATTCTACTTTGATCAAATTTTGGGGGAACATGTGACATTTTCAAGCCCCTTTTTGCAATACTTTATGGCAGATGAATAAGATAATATTTCAATGGTTGTATATGAAAATTCCCTTTTAGAGAAAGAGCAATATGAGAGATTTATGGTCTAGATTACCTAATTTTCTGGAAATATTATATCCTTGGTAGATGTTAATGTTTTCATTATCAGTAAAGTAAGGAAGACATTTTTATTTTATCTTATTAACTAAGATTTCCAAACTTATTTTAAAGATAACTGTATTGTAGTTTAAGGTTGGACTACATAAAGTGTAGATTTTACTGTTCAAATCAAGTTAACTTAGTGATGCATAGCAGAGCTAGAGAAACAATTGTTTTCAACAGTAAAATTAAGTGTTATGCGGGTCAAGTTTTGAATTCAATACAGTTATCTCTATTCAAATGCAAAGTGATAAAATCTTTCTATTGTTGTTATCATTTTTGTGTACAACTTGTAAACAGAAACACTTGTCCTCTTTGGCAGCTTAACATTTGACATCTTAGGTACGCTTCAGACGATAAACATAGATGTGAAGCAATTTTGTGCTTTGTGTACATGTACACTTCAGAATAGAATTAAAGTCAACTAAAAAAGATATTAAGATGAAAGTGTGATGTTTTTTCTTTATTGAAATATTCACATATCAGTAAATTGTTTATTGTTCAAATGACGAATTCTTAGATTGGTAGATTTTCATATTGAACATCTATAGTTTATTGTGTGATATCTTTACTTTATTTATTTCTAATATATGTATAGCAACATTTTTACAATGTCAAAAGTTTTTTTTATACTCGTATGTTTTTCATATCTATTTTTAATGAATAAAATTTTATATTCATAATCCGTTTTGAATTTCCTCATTGTTTCGTATATTTGTTATATAACTTTTTTCTGCTATTCTTTTCCTTTTTCCTCTTGTAATAACTTTTACTTTAAAACCCTTTATATCTGCAAAGAAAGGATGAAAAGAAAGATTACCATTAATGAAAAATTATGCTTATTGCAGTCAAACTTTCATCAACTATGAATCCAAATTCCTGATAATTTGAATATTATCAAATCTTGTAGTCTGAAAATATCTAATATCAAGATAAATACAAGTTGTCTTCAATTATTTGAACTGTTCTTTATTACATTTTTTTCCAAATTTCAATTTTCTCAGTGTAATCTTTCTCACTTCTAACCATTTTCAGAAGATGGCCTACATTACACCATGTTTTATTTATAGTTATGATGCATATAGTAAATACTTTACATCTTTATCTATGCGTCCTGCATTTATAGAACATTATCTATTATTCAATGACCTTATTACTTTTAGCTAGATTACTTATACTGTTCGTTTAATCATTCTTGCATCTAGATATTTTTGGTGGTATTCTTAGTTACTTTTCTTTTACACCCCATTAATTGAGACTCAAAGGGTTAACAGGTATCTGTATTTTCCAAACTCATAAATTCTACATAACTAACAAATGGTATCAATTAATTATAAAGAAGATATATATAATGTATGTATGGTCTGTCTGCAAGGTAGAGATCTCAAAATAAGTTCAATTTCAAATCCATTTTGAAAATTTACAAATTTGTGTCAGCAAGATAAAGGTAATTTTAATACCACCTGTAGGAAAATTCGGATCGTAGAATTTGAATGTTTTGATCCATACGAATGATTTTTAAATTTCTTGGCATTTTTGTCTCGCCTTGACGGCGGCGCCGGCGGCGGCGGCGTCAACAATGTATTAGTTTGTGATTAGGTCTAGTTCATGTTGAACCACTAGTGGTAGGTCAGTGATATTTGGTCTGCAGTTGTATTAGCATTGGCACATCTTATTACCATGGAGATTGTTTGGCCCCGCCTCCTCAGTCAAGGTCTATTGACTTTGAAACTTTGCTTAGTTTACATGTATTAGTTTGTGATTAGGTCAGTTTATGGGGAACCACTAGTGGTAGGTCAATGATATTTAGTATGCAGTTGTGTTAGCATTGGCACATCTCATTACCATGGAGATTATTTGGCCCCGCCCCCTCAGTCAAGGTCTATTGACTTTGAAACTTTTGCTTAGTTTTCATGACTTCGTTTGTGATTAGGTCAGTTTAAGGGGAACTGTTAGTGGTAGGTCAATGATAATTTGTATGCAGTTGTATAAGCATTAGCACATCTCATTTCCATGGAGAGTATTTGGTCCTTACCCCTCAGTCATGGTCCATTGACTTTGAAACTTTTACTTAGTTTTCATGTATTAGTTTGTGATTAGGTCAGTTTAAGATGAACCACTTATGTTAAGTCAATGATAGTCGGTATGCAAATGTATTGGCATTTGCAAGTTTCATTTCCATGGAGATTATATAACCCCACCCCCTAATTATGGTTCATTGACTTTGAAACTTTTAAATAGTTTACAAGTTAAAGTTTGTGTTTAGGTTTGTTTTAAGGGAACGACTTATCAAAAGTCAATGGTATCTGGTTTGCAGTTGTATTAGCATTGGCACATATCATTTGCAAGGAGACTATTAACCCTGTACCTTTAGTCATGGTTCATTACCTTTGAATATTTGCATAACTTACATGTTAAAGTATTGTTATTTTAATTTCAACATTTGCATTATTAAAATAACAAATAGGTGAGATATATCTCTGTGTTAACAGTTTATTGTATCCAACACTTATAAGTTGAAGCAGACAGCGCTATGATTTTTGTCTTTTATGCCACAAAAGCTGCAGTTAGCGAAGCATACGTAGGTATTACAATCAGGAAGCGGTGTCTGCGGCCGTGTAAACTATTTGCTAAAAGTTTTATATCCGAAGTTAGAAGACGTGGATGCCTTATTTTACATCTGTCATATGTCCATTGTTCTTGACCTCATTTTCATGGTTCAGTGATTGCTAAAAAAACTACAGAGTTTTTGTTAAGGGAAATACTCATCATTAGTTATATGATAATTATGTTTTGTATGGGTTCCTTACAGTGTCTACATGTCCGTCAGGTAGGATTCATCCCATCTCGACCTTATTCCATGGATTAGTGAACATTGTTAAAGTAAAGTCCGTCTCTCATAAATTATAAGCAATATGTCAACCATATTCGGTGTATGAAATGATTGTAAGGCTATTATAGTTTGATTATATAGCTCCTTTACTAGTACTGTTTCGGGTCATGTACATCCTTGGCTTTCAAATAATCGGTTTTGAGCATTCCTGATGAAGGTAAATCTAGAAACGCGGTTCTGACGCATGAAATTTCTGACGTGTTGTTTTCCTTTTTTCCAGCACTGGGTAGATACCTCTACTGGTGGACTATCAGTTCCAAAGGGTTTTATCAACTAAGTAGTCAGTATTTCGATACTGACATGATTTATAACAAACTTTTCTAAAATTGTCCGTTTATAAATTTTAAAAATTATGAAGAAACTAAGGTTTCAATTCCGTCACGCAAAGTTGGCCTTAGAAGGATTTAATTATTATTTTAGGTCCTTTTTGATTATATAACTTTTCAACTGTTTCGGTTCTTGTACATCCTTGGCATTTAAATATTCGGCTGTAAGCGTTCCTGATAAAGGTTAACCCAGAAAAGCGCCTCGGATGCATGAAAGTTCTATTGTGTTGTTTTCAATTTCAATTGGAAGGTGTACATATACAAACGAAGATGTGGTATAACATTCAATGAGACAACTCTCCACAATGACACAAAAAAAAAACAGTTATAGGTCATTGTACGGCCTTCAACAATGAGCAAAGTCCATAACGCATAGTCAGCTATAATAGCCCAAAAAATCACAAATGTGAAACAATTTAAACGAGAAAACCAACGGTATAATTAATGTACAAAAAATGAACAAAAAACAAATATGTAACACAGCAACAAACGACAACCACTGAATTACAGGTTCCTGACTTAGGACAGGCACATACATACAGAATATGGCGAGGTTAAACATGTAAGCGGATCCCCACCCTTCCCTAACCTGGGACAGTGGTGTAACAGTACAACATAAGAACGAACTATAAAAATCAGTTGAAAAAGGCTTTACTCATCAGATGGATACAAATAGAAATACGTATAACAAAAACACGTGGACCGGGTACAACAAAAAGACACTAATTACATATTTGATAGTACTGGTAGTTACTGACAGCTAGTTCAAAGCCAATAACAACTGTCCCATTGACAGGTTTCATCAGACCTTGACTTTAATATCATTGTTCATTGGACAAAGTAATTTTTTGTGGTTTCGTTTATTTCCCAGTTCTTATCAGGAATGGTGCCACTATATTTTGGTGTATGTAATGATTTTTCAGAGTTCATATGACTTGACCTCATTTTCATGGTTCATCTGTCAATGATAAATAAAGACAACTGTAGTATACCGGTGTACAAAAGTCATAAATCGATTGAGAGAAAACAAATCCGGGTTACAAATCAAAAACGAGAAAAACACATCAAATGTAAGAGGAAAACAAAGGAACCACAGGAACACCGAAATGTAACAAAAACAAACGCAAATACACATAGAAAGAACTATTTGATAACAGCTGCCATATTCCTCACTTGGTACAGGACATGTTAAGGAAACAATGGTGGGTTGATCCCGTTTTGATAGTTTTTTTGTAATTTTGTTAGTTTATTAGATACTGTAAGCAAGAGGTCAACTATTATTGATGTATTGAATGATTGTAAGGTGTAAAATATCTGTCTGACATGGCTTATCTGACTGTGACCTCACTTTTATTCAAAATAGATAATGTAATTTTTTTTGTGATACTTGTAATAAAACCATCACATTGCATACTTTCAACATGAATTCAATAATAGGTAAATCAGGCGAGACATTTTAACGTGTGCATTCTTGTAAATAATATCTATCATCCAGTAGATACAAATTTGCATAGCTGATATCTCCTATTATGATGTCCTTGGTAGAGGATAGCTGCTTTCAATGAAAATCGTGACAAATAGGATGGCCTGCGAGTGCAATGATAAAAGCAGTTTGTAATTAAACAATATTTTTATCGAATCATATCGACAGTTCTTCAACAATGTTTGTTAGTCCAATATATTTGTTATTTAAACAATCATTGTGTTAAAATATACTGTTGCATTAGATACGTTCATTGTTATAATAACGAGATACAGTTTTTCCATGTTATATTTGAACATCAAAACGTGTCATAGATAAACTAAAACTGATCATATTTATAGTGCCTACACAGAAGTCAGAATAAATGCATTTTATATTTGTCGAGCTTGCGAAATTTTTTTTGTGACAGTGGACATAGTGATTTTAGTTTCCGTTGTCGGCGTCAGCGCCGGCGATGGCGGTGTCAACAGTTAGATTCAGTGTGTGGTTAAATGTTTGTAGACACCAATAACTTTGTCAAACCTTCATAGAAGTTTGACCAAACTACAGTATTAACAGCATAACTTTGAAGATGTTTATTTTCATTATTCCATATTTAACTGATAAATGGAACTTTAAGTTTTTTTTACAGTTATCATTCAGATTCAGTCTGATGTTAAAGTTTTTCTGTCATCAATAAATTTCTCAAATTATAAACCTACATGAAATTTTATCAAATTTGGACAGAAGCTTGATAATGTTCAAAATACAGTATCCATGGCAAAATGTTGAAAAGATTCATTTTGATTTTTCCATATGTTAATGTTAAATCAACTTATTTTATTACATATTCAACAAGTAGCTACAGTTTGGGTTAAAGATTTTTACAGATCAAATACTTTGTCAAACCTTCGTAAAATTGATGAAACTATAGCAGAAGCTTTTATAAGAGATAATTTCTGATGCAAAGTTTGAAAATATATATTCACTTTCAGTAATGTTCTGATAGATGGATTAATTAGTTATTTTCTAGTTGAATTGTTTTTTTACATTTGTCGTTTCGGGGCCTTTTATAGCTGACTATGCAGTATGGGCTTTGTTCATTGTTGAAGACCATACGGTGGCATATAGTTGTAGAGTTTTATGTCATTTGGTCTCTAGTTAAGAGTTTTCTCATTGTCAACCATCCCAAACCCCCTTTTTTATAATTAGTATTTTACAGTTAACATTTACAGACTGTCTGGGATTGCTTTTTTTCGACATGATAAGTTTGAATTATTAGGAAACTAGGACTTAAGCTAATCTCCAAAACCAAGAAATAGCATCAAAAGAATTTTCTGATAAATGGACTCACTGTTTTAGTCAATATTACACTTTTACACTGACAGGAGCAATCGTAGGCGAGACGCAGTGTTCCACGTAACCCCTGACAAATTTATATGATAAGTTGTCGTTTAATTGAGATACAGTACACCCTCTTATGAAGAAAGTACAGCAAACTATAAATGGCAGTGTAAGAGATCTTAAATGTTTATACTCCCTCTAAAAACGTTACCTGTTTGAATTCCCTATTCCTTTTAGATTACGTTAGGTCATTTAACGCCTCACGTTTTTACGTATTTATACATTCCTGGTGTTCAAATGTTTGGTTTTGAAGCTCCTGATTTGAACATTGGTAAATCACAATTGGTTCTTTTCTATCCTGAAATTATTCGAACGTGCAGTACGTACCCAGAACTAACCATGCATCATGCATTTTATGTGAGTTAAGGGGAAAATATTTTGTTGTTAAAAAGATTTGTATTTTGTTGTTGAAAAGATTTATATTTTGTTGTTAAAAAGATTTATATCAATATTTACACAGTCAGCATTTTGTTCCAGTACAATGGATTTTTAACCGGTAGAGGACAATGTATTGCCATGCAATACTCTCAGAATGCTAGTTCATGTATAATATATACTAGGTATTCAATTTTACACAACCCATGGCTTGCGAAAAAATCCCTGTGACCCATACGTTTGATTAAATTTTGAAAAAAAGCATAATAGAAAATACATTTTGGGAAATTAAAAAAATTATTCTAACGATTTTGAAGAGACCCAAATGTGATTTGTCTTGTTCATTGATAAAATGACATAATAAATAGTTTTTTGAAGAAAAAAAACAACGACTTCCTAGGCATATTTTAAACATAGTGAAATAATATTTCATTACAAACAAGTCAAGTATCAGTGTATTTCGTATTATATTTCTCACTCGAAATAATTTTCAGAAGATTACCCACATTTAACAATGTTTAATTCATAGCTATATGGTGTATTTATGACATCTTTATCTAGGCGACCAGAGTTTTGCAAATACAGAACATTATTTATTGTTCAAAAACCTTGTTATTTTAACTAGATTATTGATACTGTATGTTTAATCTTCATTCTATGCTAATAGCCTTTTTACATCATAATGATTGAATTACGTGTCGCCATCCTGCAATGATTTTGTTGCCATCCTTAACAAATATACCATTATTTTTGTGATAACCGACTGCCTCTGCTTATGGACATTCACTTTTGAATTGAAAATTCCCAGTTTTATGGGTTTTTTTTGTATTATAAAACCTTGTAAGATATCGGTTTTTTTATTGTAAGCCTGGTATCTTTCTTTACAAATGCCACTGCTGGTGGATGTTTTCTTCCCGTAGGTTTCGCAAGCCCAGTAGTCAGCACTTCTCTGTGTTAACATAAAATATCAATGATGTGATCAAATATATAAATTTATTGCTTACAGATGTTCAAACTACAAAGAATTTTCTACCCAAGGACTAGATCATTTTAGCTGAATTTGAAAAAAAAGTAACTTTGGGGATTTTAGATCCCCCATGCTCTTCAAGTTCGGTCTTTGTTTTACATTTTAGATGATTTTCTTGATTCAAGTGTCACTTGTGAGCCTATTTTGCATGAAACAAATGTCTGGTGTTGAAAATTATAGACCTGGTATCTTTAATGAGTTTGTTTTTAGAGAAAGAACAACATGAAGAATGATGATCTAATTGACAATCTTGTGTAAAAACATTGGATATTATCCCTGTTATATGTTAAAGTTTTATAAAAGGTAAAATCGTAAGGATATTTCTATTATATTTAAAATTTCCTCACGTATATAGGATATTACTGTAATTTAGTGTAAGCTTGGCCAACGTACATGTAATGTGTATGTTTAACTTGAATGTTGTTTAAGCTTGGTATAACTTTAATGCAGTTAAATCTTGACCTATGTAAAGTGTATGTATAACTGTAATGCAGCTTATGGTTGGCCTACGTTGACCTATAGTTGTTCATTTTTGTGTCATTTGGTCTCTTGTTGAGAGTTGTCTCATTGGTAATCATGTCTAATCTTCTTTTGTTTTATAAGCTTGGCCTACGTAATGTGTATGTTTAACTGGAATGTTGTTTAAGCTTGGTATAAGTTTAGTGCAGTTAAATCTTGACCTATGTAAAGTGTATGTAGAACTGCAATATAGTTTAAACTTGGTCCACGTTAAGTATATGTATAACTGTAATGCAGCTTATGGTTGGCCTACGTTGACCTATAGTTGTTCATTTTTGTGTCATTTGGTCTCTTGTTGAGAGTTGTCTCATTGGTAATCATGTCTAATCTTCTTTTTTATAAGCTTGGTCCACGCGAAGGATATGAAAGCTGTGTTACAAATCAAGTTGAAGTTGTGACACATAGCAAAAGAGAAACAGATATTTTCAATATTAAAATTAAGTGTTACGCAGTTCAAGCTTTAATCTCAATTAAGTTATCTCTAAACCAATGCTCTTCATTGAATATTTGCCACTTGACGTAAGATAATCACCAATCAATCAATCTAATATAATGCCAAATCTTCATATCTTTCTATTTTTGTCATCATTTCTGTGTAACATGTGTAAGATATTATTTATAGAAAACTATCTGAAACACTTATTTGTTTTGACAGTTTTTGGAATTGGAAATTGTATGGTTAAGTTTGTACTGTTTATGGAGTAAGACAATATTTGGTGAAAATAGAGGCATTTTTAATGTTAAAATTGTCCAACTTACAGCAAAAGAGCCCCAATTGAGGCTAAATTAAGATAGAATTAATACTCTCATGTCTAAAGAATTGTTCAATTATTGGAAGTTCATGCAGCAAATACTTCAATAGTGCTTCATTTTTAAGTTTCTATCTTTTATTATACCAAGCATATATAATTTTTCATTTTCTACTGTTTTATAGGACGATTGTAATTGTTGGAAATGAATACTCACAAGGGACACAATTCAGCTTTATTATAGATTAATACAGACAACAAAGGCAACTTTGCAGCTGAGTAAATACCTATCATGTGATATCTTTTTTATATTTTTTTCATAGGGAATGAATGTTTAGCCACATTTATAATAACGTATTTAGTTATTTTTTTATACTGAAATGATTAATATTTCTTTAATATACCCTTTAATTTCATTACTGCTATGTTTTTTTTTTCTTTTTTCATACTGTAATGATCGTCAAAACCTGGAATCGAAATTCTAATTACATTGAAATAGATTAAACATTATCAAATCGAGTAGGTTTGAAACATCTGCTACTTTTATTTCTTTCTGTTATTTGTTTATTTTTTTTAATGGCTCTTTAAATACATGTCTTTATTTTATGTTTCTATAAAAATGTTGCCAAAATTAGTTTTGACATTTATGTTATTTGTGGTGAGGTTGATCAATTGTTATTTAAAGGTTTAACCACAAAAGAGTATAAGAATATTTCCTCAGAAGTAAATAGTAATTAAAAACAAGTAAAATTTTAGTGTACCATGTATGATATCCAGTTCAAGAAGATAACCTACATTAAACAATGTTTATTTATAGTTATGGTGACTGTCGAAAATGTATGACATCTTTATCTATTCGACAACAGTTCTGCATGTATTGAACATTATCTATTCTTCAAGATCCTTGTGATTTTTACTAGAGTACTGATAAAGTACGTTTATCCTATTTGTTAGTTTATAGTCTTTTTGCACCCAATTTATTGAAATTCAAAGGGTTTACATGTACTTGCAATCATCTTTAATGATTTTTTTTTTCATCCTATCATCCTATTTTTTATGAATCGATATGAAGAATTCTTTGAGAACATTAACTTTCGCAGCTTGTGAACGCTTAGTTTCTAAAGGTATCACCAGCCCAGTAGTTACTAGTAGCATGTTTTTGATGATATGGAATTTCATTTATAAGATAAGTGCATATTAATTTCTTTCGAAACACACGGAATTTTATACATAAATGCATACACGAACCTAGTCGTATATGTGGCTCAACCTTTTCGAATTTGTCGTTTTAAATGCTATTCATCCTTGTTTTTGATTTGACCTTCCAAGTATTCTTATTCGTGCGCCACTGTTGATGAAAAAGAAATCTAGCGTACCAATGCATCAAATGTTTGTATTTGATGAGTTTAACAATCACTAGTCGGATGCAACTGGGAGTTGAACTTTCGTCCCTAGTGTACCACCGATCCAGTAGTCAGCACACAGTAGTGGTGACACAAAATATTGTATGTTTTTAAACTATTGCCACCTATTATACTTTTAAGTGCTTTTCTGTACTTATTGTTTTATTTATGTGACGGTTTCTCTTTGATAGATATAAGACATGAACCCAATATGTCAAATAATTTTGGCGTGATTTTCTAAATTGCATAAACATATATGTGATATACGTCTTACAGCAGAATTCATTGAGTGTGTAGGTAAAGGTAATATCTTTGGTTAGCTTGCTTGCTAGCTTAACCATGACGTCATTATTAGGTTATGTAAGCTATCCTCATTTAAGAGTAGACAAGTCCGACAGATAACAAATCTATCTGTCTCTAGGACTAGACTACTCCGAAAGAAGGGTAGTATACCTAACCTAATAATGACTTCTTGGTTCAGCTAACAAGCAAGTTAACCAAAGATTCTACCTTTACCTACACACTCGATGCATTCTGCTGTAATGTATTTAGTGACAATGATATTAGAAAATATTTAAAATAATTTTTGATACTAAAATTGACCAGGCAACACCTCCCAAAACTTTCCTTTGATGATCAAGTATCAGAAAATAATTGTACTTAATATTTTATAATATTTATTGTTTCACCGGTGATATTTGGTAAGAAAATATTCTGTGACTTGCGATAAAGATGAGAACACTGGCACACATTACGAATTGCTTAGTTTGTATAGACAATTACCTTTGCCAGCGCTTTCTGCTTTGATTAATATTGAAGTTGACCGTTCGAACACTTGCTAAAATGAAATTGTTCAAACAAAACAGTGGTTATATAAAAAAGAAGATGTGGTATGATTGCCAATGAAATAACTCTCCACAGGAGACCAAATGACACAGAAATTAACAGCTATATGTCACCGTACGGCCTTCATCAATGAGCAAAGCCCATATCGCATAGTCATCTATAAAAGGTCCCGAAATGACAAATGTAAAACAATTCAAACGCGAAAACTAACGGCTTAATTTATGTACAAAAAATGAACGAAAAACAAATATGTGACACATCAACAAACGACAACCACTGAATTACAGGCTCCTGACTTGGGACAGGCACATACATACAGAATATGGCGAGGTCAAGCATGTAAGCGGAATACCCACCCTTCCCTAACCTGGGACAGTGGTGTAACAGTACAACATAAGAACTAACTATAAAAATCAGTTGAAAAAGGCTTTACTCATCAGATGGATACAAATAGAAATACGTATAACAAAAACACGTAGACCGGGTACAACAAAAAGACACTAATTACATATTTGATAGTACTGGTAGTTACTGACAGCTAGTTCAAAGCCAATAACAACTGTCCCATTGACAGGTTTCATCAGACCTTGACTTTAATTTCATTGTTCATTGGACAAAGTAATTTTTTGTGGTTTCGTCTATTTCCCAGTTCTTATCAGGAATGGTGCCACTATATTTGGTGTATGTAATGATTTTTCAGAGTTCATATGACTTGACCTCATTTTCATGGTTCATCGGTCAACGATAAATAAAGACAAATGTAGTATACCGGTGTTCAAAAGTCATAAATCGATTGAGAGAAAACAAATCCGGGTTACAAATCAAAAAACGAGGAAAACACATCAACTGTAAGAGGAAAACAAAGGAACCACAGGAACATCGAAGTGTAACAAAAACAAACGCCAACACACATAGAAAGAAATATTTGATAACAACTGCCATATTCCTCACTTGGTACAGGACATGTTAAGGAAACAATGGTGGGTTGATCCCGTTTTAATAGTTTTTTTGTAATTTTGTTAGTTTATTAGATACTGTAAGCAAGAGGTCAACTATAATTGATGTATTGAATGATTGTAATGTGTAAAATATCTGTCTGACATGGCTTATCTGACTGTGACCTCATTTTTATTCAAAATAGATAATGTTAATTTTTTTGTGATACTTGTAATAAAACCACCACATTGCATACTTTCAGCATGAATTCAATAATAATTAAAGCAGGCGAGACATTTTAACGTGTGCATTCTTGTAAATAATATGTATCATCCAGTAGATACAAATTTGCATAGCTGGTGGCTCCTATTATGATGTACAAGGTAGAGGATAGCTGCTTTCAAGGAAGTTATTATACCAAGAGTTCCAATTGGTTGAGTTGACGTCACCCCAACGGACGCCATCTCTAGTTGTGTGACCGTATCCGTAATGAAATATTTCATCAGTAATTAAAATATGTGACACAAACTACCTTGGACATGCTCAAATTGTCGTAACCACAATCCAGTTCTACCTCCTTTGATTGTGACATCGAGTTTGACTAGCCAAGGGAAACATGACAGGGTGCCACTAGCTGACTATGTTCGTTTACCATTCTGGAGCTCCATCAGTTTTAAATGGAGTTCGCGTTGCTCAGTTTTTAGTTTTTTTATGCAATGTTTTGTGTACTTGCCTGTCTATTCGTCGTCATTCTTTTTTTGCCAAGTTATTGTCAGTTTCTCTTCAACTTATTAACAGATGGACAAAAGTTCTGTTGCTCAATAACAATGCATTGCAGCTAGACCATATTATTTGGTTTAATTATTATATATAAGTCTGACATATTTCATATAGCGTGTTATTCAGAGGTTGTGTTTTGTTTGTGTGGTTCACACGTGCTTCTCGTTTCTCGTTTTTTATATAGATTAGACCGTTGGTTTTCCTGTTGGAATTGTTTTTCATTAGTCATAATTTTTGGGCTCTTTATAGGTTGTTGTTCGGTGTGAGCCAAGACTCCGCATCGAAGGCCGTACTTAGATCAATTATTGTTCTCTTTTTATACATTGTGATTTGGATGGGGAGTTGTGTCATTGACAAGCGTACCACATCTTCTTATTTATATTAACCCAATTTGCAGGTTAGACCGATCAAGAATTCAAGAGATTTCATATACAAATGGTCAGCAATACATGTACAAAGTATTAAGTATGTGTTATTTTATAACAAGTATATGCAAAAATCAGAAATGTGCCATTTAGTGGTCCGGATATTGTTCCAGGATTTTGTCTACAGCTCAATATAAACTTTAAAATAAGTCAAAAATACTTTATGTATGTATTCATGTCATACAGTTTAGATTGATGATCTCTCATTTATCAACGACCAAATTTTGGCTGAAATTATTTTCAGACAAAAAGCTGTTTCATATTTATCAGGCAAAAAAATAGAAAAAAAAATTAAAAAAGGTGTTTTAATATGAAATCAACAAATAAAGTCATACAAAGACCATACTATGGTTTTGACCTCATTTTCAAATTTTAATGGTATAGATAAGGTGCAAGATCACAATTCAAACGTAGTAAGTAAAAATTTTTTTATCTGAGCGTCACTGATGAGTCTTATGTAAAAGAAACGCGCATCTGGCGTATTAAATTATAAACCTAATACCGTTGATAACTATTTGTTATTTTAACTCATTACAGGAAAACATTTTTATCGGTTATTTTTTGCCATAGCATTGTCATTGTCATTCTCTTTCTAACTTTTTTATTTTTGTTTCCATCCTGACATCATAATTATTCATGTATAGATAAACTTCTATTCCTGTTATTTCTGACTACTGCTGGTTGACGCTAAGTGTCCGAAGGTAGCACCAGCCCAGTATTCAGCACACCTGTATCATCTGTATGGTATAAATATCAATGCCAATGTCGTTTTTGTAAATTCACCGTTAATTGAACATAATTCCTATACGAAATATGTTTGGTGTTCCTTAGTCGAATATGTTGCAATACTTTTTTTTTGTTCAAATGTTCTTAACCTTCGAAGATTTCTCATTAAGGCGTCACTGCCGAGTATTTTGTAGACGAAACGCGCTGTGGCATACACAATTATCAGGCTGGTATTTTTGACTGCAAGCGATTGTTTCGTTCCCAAGGGTATAACCGGCCTATCAGTCTTAACATTCGTGATGGCAAGGTATATCATCGACAAAAGTTGTGTCTAATAGGCCTTTGTACTCCATCATACAGTCTATACCTCGTGTTGGAAAAACCATAGTATTTTGAATGGTTCCACATTTGATAAATAATTAAGCTACAAAAATAACCGTTTAATCATATTCCGTGTCACCATAAACGTGCATTATATTACAATTTTTTGAATGCTTGTGAATATGACGCTTGGTCAGATGTCCCTGTTCCCTTGTGACAGACTCTTGTACAGTAGATAAATTTTATTTGTATATATGTATTAATGAAAATCGATGCAAATAGGATGGCCTGCGAGTGCAATGATAAAAGCAGTTTGTACTTAAACAATATTTTTATCGAATCATGTCGACAGTTCTTCAACAATGTTTGTTAGTCCAATATATTTGTTATTTAGACAATCATTGTGTTAAAATATACTGTTGCATTAGATACGTGCATTACTATACTAACGAGATACAGTTTTTTTCCATGTTATATTTGAACATCAAAACGTGTCATAGATAAACTAAAACTGATCATATTTATAGTGCCTACACAGAAGTCAGAATAAATGCATTTTATATTTGTCGAGCTTGCGAAATTTATTTTGCGATAGTGGACATGGTGATCCTAGTTTCCGTCGTCGGCGTCAGCGCCGGCGATGGCGGTGTCAACAGTTGGATTCAGTGTGTAGTTAAATATTTCAGACACCAATAACTTTGTCAAACCTTCACAGAATTTTGACCAAACTACAGTATTAACAGCATAACTTTGAAGATGTTTATTTTCATTTTTCCATATTTAACTGATAAATGGAACTTTTATTTTTTTTTCAGTTATCATTCAGATTCAGTCTATGTTAAAGTTTTTCTGTCATCAATAAATTTCTCATATTATAAACCTACATGAAATTTTATCAAATTTGGACAGAAGCTTGATAATGTTCAAAATACAGTATCCAGGGCAAAATGTTGAACAGATTCATTTTTATTTTTCCATATGTTAATGTTAAATCAACTTATTTTATTACATATTCAACAAGTAGCTACAGTTTGGGTTAAAGACTTTTACAGATCAAATACTTTGTCAAACCTCGTAAAATTCATGAAACTATAGCAGAAGTTTTCATAAGAGATAATGTCTGATGCAAAGTTTGAAAATATATATTCACTTTCAGTAATGTTCTGTAAGATGGACTAAAAAGCTATTTTCTCATTGAATTGTTTTTTTACATTTGTCATTTCGGGGCCTTTTATAGCTGACTATGCAGTATGGGCTTTGTTCATTGTTGAAGACCATACGGTGACATATAGTTCTTAATTTGTATGTCATTTGGTCTGTAGTTAAGAGTGGTCCCATGTCAACCATCCCACACCTCCGTTTTTATAATTAGTATTTTACAGTTAACATTTACAGACGGTCTGGGATTACATTTTTCTAACATGATAAGTTTGGATTATTAGGAAACTTGGACAGAAGCTAATCTCCAAAACCAAGAAACCAAGAAATAGCATCAAAAGAATTTTTCTGATAAATGGACTCACTTTTTAAGCCAACATTACACTTTTACACTGACAGGAGCAATCGTAGGCGAGACGCAGTGTTCCACGGAACCCCTGACGAATTTATATGATGTATGACAGCAAACTATAAATGGCAGTGTAAGAGATCTTAAATGTTTATACTCCCTCTAAAAACGTTACCTGTTTGAATTCCCTATTCCTTTTAGATTACGTTAGGTCATTTAACGCCTCACGTTTTTACGTATTTATACATTCCTGGTGTTCAAATGTTTGGTTTTGAAGCTCCTGATTTGAACATTGGTAAATTACAATTGGTTCTTTTCTATCCTGAAATAATCCGAACGTGCAGTACGTACCCAGAACTAATCATGTATCATGCCTTTTATGTCAGTTAAGGGGAAAATATTTTGTTGTTGAAAAGATTTATATTTTGTTGTTAAAAAGATTTATATCAATATTTATACAGTCAGCATTTTGTTCCAGAACAATGAATTTTTAACCGGTAGAGGACAATGTATTGCCATGCAATACTCTCAGAATGCTAGTTCATGTATAATATATACTAGGTATTCAATTTTACACAACCCATGGCTTGCGAAAAAATCCCTGTGACCCATACGTTTTATTAAATTTAGAAAAAAAGCATAATATAAACTACATTTTGGGAAATTAAAAAAAATAATCTAACGATTTTAAAGTAGACCCAAATGTGATTTGTCTTGTTCATTGATAAAATGACATAATAAACAGTTTTAGAAGAAAAGAAAAACAACGACTTCCTAGGCATATTTTAAACATAGTGAAATAATATTTCATTACAAACAAGTGAAGTATCAGGTTATTTCGTATTATCTTTCTCACTTGGAATAATTTTCAGAAGATTACCTACATTTTAAAATGTTTAATTCATAGCTATATGGTGTATTTATGACATCTTTATCTAGGCGACCAGAGTTTTGCAAATACAGAACATTATTTATTGTTCAAATACCTTGTTATTGTAACTAGATTATTGATACTGTATTTTTAATCTTCATTCTATGTTGATAGCCTTTTTACACCATAATGATTGAATTTCAAGGGGTTTTCAGGTACGTGTCGCCATCCTGCAATAATTTTGTTGCCATCCTTAACAAATATACCATTATTTTTGTGATAACCGACTGCCTCTGCTTATGGACGTTTCGTGTCAAAAGGTATCCCTAGCTCAGTACGTAGCAAGGACGTCAATGTTGACAAGAAGAATCATTGATAAAATAATGTTCGTACATTCACTTTTGAATTGCAAATTCCCAGTTTTTATGTTTTTTTATTGTATTATAAAACTTTTTAAGATATCGTCTTTTTTTATTGTTATATGTGTAAGTCTGGTATCGTTCTTTACAATTGCCGCTGCTGGTTGATGTTTTCTTCCCGAAGGTTTCGCAAGCCCAGTAGTCAGCACGTCTGTGTTAAAATAAAATATCAATGATATGATCAAATATATAAATTTATTGCTTACAGATGTTCTAACTACAAAGAATTTTCTACCCAAGGACTAGATCATTTTAGCTGAATTTGAAAAAAAGTAACTTTGGGGATTTTAGATCCCCCATGCTCTTCAAGTTCGGTCTTTGTTTTACATTTTAGATGATTTTCTTGATTCAAGTGTCACTTGTGAGCCTATTTTGCATGAAACAAATGTCTGGTGTTCAAAATTATAGACCTGGTATCTTTAATGAGTTTGTTTTTAGAGAAAGAACAACATGAAGAATGATGATCTAATTGACAATCTTGTGTAAAAACATTGGATATTATCCCTGTTATATGTTAAAGTTTTATAAAAGGTAAAATCGTAAGGATATTTCTATTACATCTAAAATTTCCTCACGTATATAGGATATTACTGTAATTTAGTGTAAGCTTGGCCTACGTAATGTGCATGTTTAACTGGAATGTTGTTTAAGCTTTGTATAAGTTTAGTGCAGTTAAATCTTGACCTATGTAAAGTGTATGTAGAACTGCAATATAGTTTAAACTTGGTCCACGTTAAGTATATGTATAACTGTAATGCAGCTTATGGTTGGCCTACGTTGACCTATAGTTGTTCATTTTTGTGTCATTTGGTCTCTTGTTGAGAGTTGTCTCATTGGTAATCATGTCTAATCTTCTTTTGTTTTATGAGCTTGGTCCACGTAAAGGATGTGAGAACTGTGTTACAAATCAAGCTGAAGTTGTGACACATAGCAAAAGAGAAACAGATATTTTCAATATTAAAATCAAGTGATTCGCAGTTCAAGCTTTAATTTCAATGCAGTTATATCTAAACCAATGCTCTTCATTGAATATTTGCCACTTGACGTAAGATAATCACCAATCAATCAAATCAATATAATGCCAAATCATCAAATCTTTCTATTTTTGTCATCATTTCTGTGTAAAATGTGTAAGATATTATTAATAGAAAATTATTTGAAACACTTATTTGTTTTGACAGTTTTTGGAATTGGAAATTGTATGCTTAAGTTTGTACTGTTTATGGAGTAAGACAATATTTGGTCAAAATAGAGGCATTTTTAATGTTAAAATTGTCCAACTTTTAACAATAGAGCCCCAATTGAGGCTAAATTAAGATAGAATTCATACTCTCATGTCTAAAGAATTGTTCAATTATTGGCAGTTCATGCAGCAAATATTTCAATAGTGCTTCATTTTGAAGTTTCTATCTTTTATTATATCAAGCATATATAATTTTTCATTTTCTACTGTTTTATAGGACGATTGTAACTGTGGAAATGAATACTCACAAGGGATATAATTCAGCTTTATTATAGATTAATACAGGCAACAAAGGCAACTTTGCAGCTGAGTAAATACCTATCATGTGATATCTTTTTTATATTTTTTTCATAGGGAATGATTGTTTAGCCACATTTATAATAACGTATTTAGTTATTTTTTTTACACTGAAATGATTAATATTTCTTTAATATAGACTTTAATTTCATTACTGCTATGTTTTTTTTTTCATACTGTAATGATCGTCAAAACCTGGAATCGAAATTCTAATTACATTGAAATAGTTTAAACATTATGAATTTTAGTAGGTTTGAAACATCTGCTACTTTTATTTCTTTCTGTTATTTGTTTATTTTTTTTTAATGACTCTTTAAATACATGTCTTCATTTTATGTTTCTATAAAAATGTTGCCAAAATTAGTTTTGACATTTATGCTATTTGTGGTGAGGTTGGTTAATTGTTATTGAAAGGTTTAACTACAAAAGAGTATAAGAATATTTCTTAAGAAGTTAATAGTAATTACAAACAAGTACAATTTCAGTGTACAATGTATGATATCCAGTTCAAGAAGATAACCTACATTAAACAATGTTTATTTATAGTTATGGTGCCTGTCGGAAATGATTGACATCTTTATCTATTCGACAACAGTTTTGCATGTATTGAACATTATCTATTCTTCAAGATCCTTGTGATTTTTACTAGAGAACTGATAAAGTGCGTTTATCCTATTTGTTAGTTTATGGTCTTTTTGCACCTAATTTATTGAAATAACAAAACTTATTGTTTTACCGGTGATATTTGGTAAGAAATCATTCTGTGACTAGCGATAAAGATGAGAACGCTGGCACACATTGCGAATTGCTCAGTTTGTATAGACAATTACCTTTGCCAGCGCTTTCTGCTTTGATTAATATTGAAGTTGACCGTTCGAACACTTGCTAAAATGAAATTGTTCAAACAAAATAGTGGTTATATAAAAAAGAAGATGTGGTATGATTGCCAATGAAACAATTCCCCACAGGAGACCAAATGACACAGAAATTAACTACTATATGTCACCGTACGGCCTTCAACAATGAGCAAAGCCCATACCGCATAGTCAGCTATAAAAGGCCCCGAAATGACAAATGTAAAACAATTCAAACGAGAAAACTAACGGCTTAATGTATATCCAAAAAATGAACGAAAAACAAATATGTGACAACATCAACAAACGACAACCACTGAATTACAGGCTCCTAACTTGGGGCAGGCACATACATACAGAATGTGGCTGGGTTAAACATGTTAGCGGGATTCATTTTACTGTTAAGAAGAAGAACAATATATAAATTGCCAAATTTAATTTTAGATATTGTACGACAGAAAAACATTTCATTGCAAATGCTCTTTCATGTTTTACATCGAATAGAAATGTTTCTCAGTATCTAATTTTTTCATGAATATTAAGCCATACATTTTTATTAACCCAAGATTTGAAAGAAAAATAAATATGGATATGGACCAGATTACAAAGTTTCTTGACAGATTGTTCAGACTATAGATAGGAATGTTTATCGTAAGCAGTTTTTCTGCAATTGATATCATAAAATTTTAGCCATGAGTCACAATGTGAACTTTTTTTGGCGAGTTAGCACAAGGAACGAGCGGTAGTTATTTACGATGAGTATACGCAGAAACCCCGCAAATCTGTTTATCGCATTATCAATTGGTCTTTTTCTGTACCTTAGACAATGTTAGACATGTTTCTGCTTGACAGAAGTCAGCTTAAAAACGACTGTAACGTCGTTGATGATTTATCTTTAAACAAACCGTCTCGGTTGTTTCCTTGGTAGCGTGTACACTTCGAGGTCATGCAGTCGTAGGTTTGATCACCAGTCGGGTCAAACCGAAGACTTGAAAACTGGAATTTGCTGCCTCTCCGATTAGCACACATTGAGGAGTAAAATCAACGACTGGTCGGCTCAGAGTCAGAATAATGTGTCCGATTTAGGTAACATGTCGATCTGCGGTCTGTTAACTTGTAAACTTGAACGTTAACAATCGGGTTTAGCATGATAAAGCATGGCTAATATTAATGCCAAATTTACATGTTATCGTCCTGAATGTGCATATGTACCTGTCGCTGGACGTTAAGCAGCCATCTATCACCATTATTAACTCAAACGCCTTTTGAGTGCCCGGAGAAAACCACCGACCTTCGATAGGAAAACTGACAATCCAAGTCAATTAAGGTTGAAGTCGAGTGCACCCGCATATGCGGGGTTCGAACTCACAATCTCAGTGTTGACTGGCTTGTGATTACAGTAGTAACTACTTATACCACTCCGCCACCGAGGCCCCTTTAACGCCTTTGGTAAATCTTATGCACGTCTCAAAGCAACTACGAAAGGTGATATAGGCTAATGGAAGGATGATAAATAGCAAGTATGTGGACTAAGTATATCTTATATTACATGTATTTATTAAAATTGTATGGAACAGCATAGCTTTTGAGCGCAATGATGATAGTATATATTAAACATAATGTTCAACTAATAATAGTAAAAATAACAATGACAAACTGAAAAGTTTCAACTTTGTTTGTTAGTACAATATATTTTGTTTTTAGACAACAATTTTGTGAGCAAAATAATTCCATTATTGTTTCTCAATGTTCTATTTGACTTAATTATGTACTATTATGTTTCTTTGGGTCGTATGACTTTTCACATTTTCACATGGCTCGATACATGTGTATCAACAATTTGCTTTTTTTACTTTTGGCGTTCCTGATATGGATAGGTCCAGAGGTTCGATTCGAAGTAGTTATAGTATTATTTTCATTTTGCATATACATGTACTTATGTTTATATTGTACTCAATATGTACTTTTTCTGGAAAATGTGTATATGTCATTATTTTTTATAATTACTATACTGTACTATTAAAAAAAATAACGTTTTGGTCGACGTCTTTGATAGGTTTTACTGTACACTTGTTTGGATGTTTGAATTGGTATTGTTAGTGTTATTGTATTCTATGATGTAAGGTTATACAGGCATACAGAAAAAGACCAATAGATAGTGCGATAAACAGATTCGCGGAGTTTCTGCGTATACATATCGTAACTGTAACGTCGTGTACCCTCTGGTATCTTTCGCCCCTTTTTTACACAATGTTGACTGCTGTTTCCTAATTATTGTTCATGACGATAAACAGTTATGCCTGTCGAGGTTGATAATGCAATTTTGTCACTGACATGGCGGAACTAAAAACAACCGTCATACAAGTGACAGGTTTTGCCAACTATAAAACTAGAGTTTTACCCGTCATATTATTTACACAGGCCTGTACCAAATTAGGACAGTTGTTTTAGTCGTTCCGTTGGTTGATGTTGTCGAGAATTTTGTTTAACACTTTTTAAAAATCATATTGGGTCAATGATAATCTAAAATTGGTCCAATTGATAGTGCCTACACAGGTTAAATACAAGTCGAGAGGTTTAATATTCGTCATATCATTGTTGTGCCTTTTTAAGACAACACCTTTTATCATCTTGGAACCTAAGTAAGTAACTGCTATTTAACAGTCAATTCTTTTCATTTATTAGAGATTTCAATTGTGACTGTTTGTTGGATAAATTATCGGAACAGAAATATTTATATATATTTTTAATTATTCGCGAAATTTGAGTTGATTTTTATTCGACCAAGATTGAAGGAGGACTGTGAAATCTTCATGGAAAAAGTTTTAATATCGTTACTGATACATGGTCATATCATAAAACATAAGCTTGTTTAAGATTTTTTTGTCACATCAGTATGTCATTTATCATATTGTCCAAATTGCGAAAAACATTTATATTTGATACAAACATTAGCATATTGATATTTGTGACAATAATTATGGTCAAATTTTAGAAATAATTTAAGATATTTAAGTTGAGCAAGCAACTTCATCTTAATATCCTCGAGGTCTGTATATGTATCTCTACTGAAAACATATATTTTATGATGGTATGATACTAAACCCCTTACGGGAGGGATAGTGCTTGATATTCACATGATGATGACATAATCTTTCAATCAGTTAAATTGAGGTCTGGAGCTGGCATGTCAGAAACTGCTAGTAGTCCTTTGTTAATTTATGTATCATTGTCATTTGGTCTTTCCACTTTTCCGTGGAAAGACCTATTGGTTTTGTTCTGATTATTAAATTTTTTTTTCTCTTCCGCCTAATTTTTTTCCTTTGCTGTTTTGATGTTTCGCAAGATGTCGCTTAGATATTTGGTATATGATATTGTACAGTTTGTACGCTTTTGAAACTGACACTGCGTAACCGAATACTTTTCCATGTAAGAGTTATCTCCCCAAACACTGTTTTTCTTGGTATTTCTAAAACTTTGCAACCATATAAGAAACCGACAAATTTATTTTTCGAAATTGCTCGTTATATCCTGAGGATGTTTCGTTTAATTTTAACCGAAGCCGTATAGAGATTCCATATGAGAGTTATTTCCCCTTTTGTATTTAATATACGTGAAATTTATTTGTAACTGGAAAACCATAAGTGATAGAGGCCTAGGGTCTTTTGATTTGAGGTCCTTGGTCCAAAAAATGAAAATGAGGTCAAGGTCAAAGGTCAAGGTTATGTTCAAAATTTTGATTCTGGCTTGTTATCACTTATTTTTAGAAATCTTATAAGATATCTACAAAATGTTTTCACTCTATTGTTAGTTGCGACATGTCGTAACACGTTCATTTTAGTTGAAAGGGTACGTAGACGTTTAATTGGAGTTTTCCCCCCTTTTATATCTAATATTAGTCGTATGGTAATATAACTCAATAACAATATATAGTAGAGGATAGAGTCTTTTGATTTGAGACCCTTGTTTGATGACCTTGAAATTGGGGTCAAGGTAAAAGCTTGATTTGACGTTCTAGATTTTGACCCTTGCTTTAACTTTTAATTTATGCATAATAAACCTATGGGACTTTGTGCACTAAGTTGCAAGTCATATGACCTTGAAAAAATCAACTGAAAATGACCTTTTGTAAACCATTATTTGTACTTATTTGTTGTAAAAGTACATATAACCATATATTTTTGGAATCAGTGTCAAGTAAACTATCAAATGAGACCGAAATTGACATTTTTAAAACCGGAAGTAACAACTTATCTCCCTTATTTCAAACAAAAATGTGTAGAAACCATATATTTTTAAATTCAACGTACAAAAGTTATCATTTGGCACTGAAAATAACATTTCTAACCGAGTTTTATTATTTCTAACATCAAAATATATCGTATCGGGTGGAAAGACTTTCAATTGTTCTCTGAACAATTGGTTTTTAATTTTGTTTAGTTTCTTTTGTCACCTATTCTGACATCGGACTCGGACTTCTTTTAAACTTAGATTTACTGTTCCTATTGCCGTGTGTCTGTTTTTTTTACATAAGCTAAATGTATAAGGAGAGGGTTGAGATCTAAAAAAACTATATGTTGGATTAATTATCGGAACAGATTTTTTTTACATTTGCATTGAATATAGATTTGTCTGTTTAGAAATATTCACAGAGTTAGAGTGAAAATTACCAATGGAGATATAATAAAAATTATTAACTTTACAACCTATTCTCGTAATATGACAACTTTCCAACTTCAATCGTAAAACGTCTCGTATGCGAGAAATAGACATTCTGTTTTTTGAGTTTGCTGCGTCAATCCTGTTAAATTTTCTTAATAGGCACTTTAAGGGAATACAATATAGAAGCAATAGAAGATAATACTATCTCAAAATTAAACGCTTTTTTTGCGCAATTTGCATATAATAAACATATAAAATTCGCGGAAGTTTCGTTGACATTATTACGTCAGTTACGTATATTTAAGAAGGAATTCAAAAAAAAATCAAATTGTTTGTTTTAGCACACAACATTCTTTTCTAATTTACAATCCTTATTAGTTCCCAAATTTAAATACTAGTATACGCATAATATTTATAAATTATAAAACGAACATCATCGCTCAACCTTAGCTGGCGGTGTATTATAGTAATGCTGCAATAATTCTTCTTTGGAATTATATCAACCAAGAATAATGGACCAGCATATCATACGCACTGTGCTGCATCTCATATTTGATAGGAACAATATGACATTATTTACCTATCATATCTATTAACCACACTTTTCGCTTTTTTAGATCCTTTATGCTACACGTTTTCAAGGACAAGTTTTGGAATTAAAGTCCAATAAAAGACTGTATTCACGTACATACATACGTTAACAGCTATTTCCTAAAGTTATTAAAAAAAGGAAAAAATAGTCACGACTAGGCTTAGATGGTTATAATGGCAGACTATAAATCTATTCTAGTTAAGAACAATACAACAGACAACGAAGTGACCATATTCATTTATCCAAGGTATGATCCAGTGTGTTGGTTTTCTTCTTCAACGCACATTTTGCCGCCTGGAACATCCCAATTCCATCGCTCTAAACTCGAATTCAAATTTAAGTTAAATGCCAGTAAGAAAACAGTGGTGGATGTTAGGAAATGGACGAAGAACACGTACATTGAGATATATGATAGAGAAGTCGTGAAAGAGAGTGATCTAGGATTCAATGAATTTAAAACGGCAATATGTAGTAGGAAAGTTGACCTCGAGGGTAGGGATCTCTATGCAATTTTAAAACTTGACATGAAAGATGTAAGAAAGCTAGAAAAAGACATGCAAGATGAGGTTATTGAAAACGCATTCGTACGTGAATCCTGTCTCCACAACACCGACATAACAGCGGATACTTGTGCTAAAGAAATGGTACGTGAGGCATATTACATTCTGGGAGATCGTGGAAAGAGAGCTAAATATCACAATAAGATTGATTATAGCAGCGGATGGTTTTCAACATATCGATGGAAATCAGTTTTTTTGACAGAATGTGAAACTATCGAACAAAAAAGTATGTACGAAAGCCGATTGGTCATGGCGGCCGCGTCATTAATAACAGCTGTAGGTGGATTATCCCTAAGTGTGTTTACCGCTGGTGCCGCAACACCTGCTGTAGTTGCTGCTTGTAAAATTATAGGGACGGGTTATTATGCAGCAGGCATTCAAAGTTTTTGCAGACTTGTTAACCAAGAGAGTACTGTCGAAGGAATTAATGACACGAAAATTGGGCTAAGCCATGTACTTGGATTTGCTGGTGGTGTAGTTGCGGGTGGAGCATCAGTCTGTCTATCGGCGGCAATTACTGGAATGGGTACCGTTGCTTTGCAAAAAGCAAGTGTTACATCTAAGCAATTGATAGGCATGGGTGTAGCATCAGGAGCTACAAGAGGGACTACAGCTTCTCTTGCTGCAGACGCCGAGAAAAAACTCCTCGATGGTGAGGACTTAACATGGAAACATGTTTTAGGTCATGCAATAACAGGGGCTGCTACTAGTTCAGTATCTGGTGCCTTAGTTAAAGTGTCTTCAAAGAATATAGAGAGAAGCTTTGTTCCAGGATTTAATAGAAGAGTTGAAACTTAAATGGGAAGACTGCGATTTGCAATGATGTTAATGGTATTTAAAATTTAATAAAATCATTAAATAAGCGGATCTGACCACTTATAAGATGTTGTTTTTGTTCGTTTGTTCGTTTGTGTGTTTTTTTTTTTTTTTTTTATAAACAAGAGTAACTGATTTTGAATAGTGTCTTCCAATCAATGACGAGAAATATGTTGTTACGAGAATATTTAAAATGCAGCTGGTTGTTATTGATATGATGTGACGTAGGAATGCTTGGAGAATCCTAGTCAATTAAGATTAGAGTCGAACGCCCTTGCCATCTGCGGGGATTTAACTCACAACCTCATTGTTGACAGTCTAGAAATACAGTGTTAGTTTAAACAGTATTTATAATTGTACATAGTAAAGTATTACAATATTAGAAGGCATTTAAATATGGCATTCGAAAACAAGTTTGGAAAACTATTTTTTAAATCTGTCTCCCTATTCAGTGACTGCTAGAATAAAGTTAAAATTTTAAGTTTTCTTAACATCTCTTAAATTGTAAATTATAGGACAACTATATTTGGTATGTGCATGCCGTGCAAGGTCCTCGTGTCCGTCAGACAGTTTTCACTTGACTTCGACCTCATTTCATGGATCAGTGAACAAGGTTAAGTTTTGGTGGTCAAGTCCATGTCTCAAATACTATAAGGAATAGGTCTACTATATTTGGTGTTTGGAATGATTGTAAGGTGTACATGTCCAACTGGCATGTTAAATCTGACCTTGACCTCATTTTCATTGTTCAGTGGTTATAATTAAGTTTTTGTGTTTTGGTCTGTTTTTCTAATACTGTATGCAATAGGTCTACTATATTTGTTGTATAAAATTATTGTAAGGTGTACATGTCCAACTGACAGGCGTCATCTGTTCTTGACCTCATTTTTACAGTTCATTGCTAAATGTTTAGTTTTCGTTTTTGGTCTATTTTTCTAATATTATAAGCAATAGGTCAACAGTATTTGGGGTAAGGAATGATTGTAAGGTGTACATTTCTGTCTGGCAAGTATCGTCTGACCATGACCACATTTTCATGGTTCATTGGTCAATCTTAAGTTTTCCTGGTTAAATTTGTTTCTTAGATACTATTTGCAAAATGTCAACTATATTTAAAGCATGTAATGATTGTAAGGTATATAAGTCTGTATAGCAGAGATAATCTGACTTTGACCTCATTTTCATGGTTCATTGATCAAGGTTAAGTTTTCCTGGTTAAGTTTGTTTCTTAGATGTGCAATAGATCAACTCTGTTAAAAGCATATTTGGTGTATGGAATGATTGTAAGGCGTGCATGTATTTCCAGTTTGGTTTATCTGACCTTTGATTTAATTTCTTGGATCATGTTAAGTTTATCTGATAGTAAAGTTTAATGTTTAGCACTATCAACATAATATTAATGGTAAGTAAAGAAGGTGAGACATTTCAGCGTGCTCACTCTCGTGTTTCTGTCTGGCAATTGTCATCTGACCATGACCACATTTTCATGGTTCATTGGTCAATCTTAAGTTTTCCTGGTTAAATTTGTTTCTTAGATTCTATTTGCAAAATGTCAACTATATTTAAAGCATGTAATGATTGTAAGGTATACATGTCTGTATAGCAGAGATTATCTGACTTTGACCTCATTTTCATGGTTCATTGATCAAGGTTAAGTTTTCTTGGTTAAGTTTGTTTCTTAGATGTGCAATGGATCAACTCTGTTAAAAGCATATTTGGTGTATGGAATGATTGTAAGGCGTGCATGTATTTCCAGTTAAGTTCATCTGACCTTTGATTTAATTTCTTGGATCATGTTAAGTTTATCTGATAATAAAGTTTAATATTTAGAACTATCAACATAATATTAATGGTAAGTAAAGAAGGTGAGACATTTCAGCGTGCTCACTCTTGTGTTTTGTAAGAAGAATGAATAAAAGCTGGCATTATTATATAACTTCAAGTTTCACTATAAGGATGATGTCCTGTCGTTAAATATGATTGGTGACTATGTTAAACGCATCAATAGCATCGAACTTTAAAGAGAAAATGCAGCAGAAAAAGACAAGTCCTATTTTTATTTTGACTTACATATAATCATTGACAATCCTGGTCGACTGATAACTAAACTTTACCACAAAAGAGAAAATTTCAGGTTTTCAATTGTGAATTTTCCATTTATATACAGCAACATTTCAGCAGCCTTTGCATATGGAGCAAATAGACCCAGTTGATTCAATATTCCAAAATCGTGCATCTTCAATAATGATTCCTATGATAGGGACTGTTTAATCAGAAAGTTCCAAATTGTACATTGTTGTATAGTTGCATCATTCTGTCTAAAATATTACATGCGCTACACAAGATGGTTTACCGTCACTTTGACCATCTGTTTCTGTGATGACGAATATGTTTCAATTGTCATAATATCACCTAATAAGACTAAGTACCGAATTGGTATTTATTCGAGCAAAACCACTATTTGTTCCCAGACAGATATAACAATGATTTTGCCAAGAAATATGCATTACATTGCGTTACATTTTAACAGTGTATATATATGTAATTCAATGGAAGTAAAACAGGTCTGATTAATAAATAGATTTCAGAATATTTGGCATATTTAAAGACTTTATCTCCACAATTAAACTAGTTGCAAGGCAACTAATTCACTAGATAGGTCCAAAACGCAACCATTTTCAGAAGATCTGTGGAATAGTTACAACATGATAATTTAAATAAAATTTGTGCCTGAGGCCAAAGGTGGACTTTTTCGCTCCCTTTCCTCTGAGAAATGGACTCAACTAAACAATGGGGTGGCGAAATAATTATCATAGGTAAAAGAGAAAGTATGTCATTTCTTACAAGGTATTTTTGCTTTTAAACTTTAAACCTTCGAAATCAAGATCAATCAAAATGCTTAATAGATATATAATATTAATTAATACAGGATGATGACTTCAAAATAACTATCAAAGCGTCTACTATATGTCATTTATCAACTTTGTTCTTATTTTATAAACAAAAGAATAAAAACAATGTTATAATTTTGATAAGAAACAGACACATTCAATAACATACATATTTGGTATTGTCTTTTGTCATGTTTTCTGTGCATGTTGACCTCTTGCTGTGATAAATGTATTATGATGCATAACCAAGTATGTATGTGTTGTGTTATTCAAAATAAAGCATCTGCCTCTTAAAGAATATACAATCATATCATTGAAATAAAACAAATATCCCCAAACCTACTTTTTGCCCTTATTTAATAAGGTCAACGATCACTCAGAAATGCTGACCAAATAATGTTCAAAATAATTTTTTAAATCCTTAACAGCTTCCAAGAAAATGATCGAAAAACATAAGGGAAAATATAAGTGCATACTACTACATCTACCACTGCTATTTTTAATTTTAATGTTATCACTGAAGAAAATGTGGCATAATTTCCAATTAGATAAAATTCCACATGTCCAAATGACGCCATTGTAAGAAATTGTAGTTCACTGACTTCCTTTGCGATAAGTCAGCTTTAAAGGGTGAGGTTGGTAGGATAGATCATCAGTCGGAACAAACCAAAGACTTGAAAATTGGTTTTTGCTGCTTTTCCGGTATTTACGCAGCACATAAGAGAAATCACATATAAATGGTTTCTTTTCAGAGTAAGATTAGTGTGTCCGTTGAATATGATATGTCTTCCTGCAGACTTTTATCTTGTAAGATATTTATGTTCTTCATAGGTTATATCTAGTACAAAGGATGGTTTATTTTTCAAATAAGTTTAACATGTTCTCATCCTGATAATTATAAAAAAAGAAGATGTGGTATGATTGCCAATGAGACAACTCTCCACAATAGACCAAATGACACAGAAATTAACAACTAAAGGTCGCCGCACGGCCTTCAACAATGAGCAAATCCCATACCGCATAGTCAGTTATAAAAGGCCATGAAATGACAAATGTAAAACAATTCAAACGGGAAAACTAACGGCCTAATTCATGTACAAAAAATGAACGAAAAACAAATATGTAACACATCAACAAACGACAACCACTGAATTACAGGCTCCTGACTTGGGACAGGCACATACATACAGAATGTGGCGGGTTTAAACCTGCTTTTTTGCCACTGAAAGCAGACCATGAACCAGCCATCATCATCATACATCAAATTGCTTGAATGAAAAAGAATTTAATATATAATTTATCAAGCTGTGAAGTTGGGACAACTATCACAATAAAGATCAGACTTATTAATAGGCGCAAGGTAACAGATGTGCATGCTGATACTTTTGTAACTATTTGATCAGACAATTAATGAGTTATCATTTAAATAAAGGCACTAGTAGTATATCGCTGTTCAATAGTCACAAATCGATTTAACTGAAACAAATCCGGGACACACATGAACTAAAGGCGGAATAAAAAACACCATAAAAATAACCGAAACAACAAAAAACTGAATGCTACAAAAACAAACGCTAACATACATAGAAACAGACTATGTGATAACAACTGCCATACATTTTTTGCCTATTACATGTATTATGTCTGTTTGTTTTGTTCTTTCATCGTTGTCAATATAATGGAATTTGATGTGACTGTCATACAAGTGAGAGGTTTAGCTAGCTATAAAACCAGGCTCAATCCACCATTTTCTACGTAAGAAAATGCCTGTACCAAATCAGAAATATGACAGTTGTTATCTATTCGTTTGATGTGTTTGAGCTTTTGATTAGGGACTTTCCTTTTTGAATTTTCCTCGGAGTTCAGTATTTTTGTGATTTTACTATTCCTACCTTGGTACAGGACATTTTAGGAAAATGTGGTGTGTTGAACTTTGTTTTATGGCTAGCAAAACCTTCCGCCAAATGACAATGTTAAAAATACCGTTAAAATGACAACATAACGTGACAGGAATACAGTACAAATAAATGCAAGAAAACTTAGGACAGAAAAATACATAAATAAATAATATTTATAATAAATAATAATAAATTTAAAAGAGACGACATCCATGCATGCAAAGTACTTGTGAAACATAATATAATATACCGTAGGGTTCATAACCTACTTTTTTGTTAAAACATTAAAATTGTTGTTGATGTTTACATCTCGTTTGATTCGCAAACATAAAAAAATCATAAACAGGATATACATTAGCATATATAACGATGTAAGTAATAAAAGACACAGACATGCTATTGTGATACTTATGATAAAGATGGACATGCATTTTGTTAGGTAAGAATACGTTCTTTGATAAAATGTGGTTTTAATTCAATTATGCTATAATTTAATTGCTTTTCAATGGTGCAATAAAGAATAAAATAAATTTGATCTGATCTGATCGCATCAGCAGTTGAAACTTATGTTGTCCAATTAATTCCAAACTTACATTTAAGTTTTCGATATTGTTTGTTAAAATGTCATACACTGTTTAATTTTTTTTGTTAGTTAGTTTATTTTGTTCAGTTTTAATATCTTATTACTGTAAAACGAAACGTGTAATTTTGTCGTCTCTTGTGCCTTTCCTATTTAATTGACTTTATATGTATTTGTTTTCTTCAAGTTGATAGAATCATATATTTATTACAGATTAGGCGCAGTGATACTCATCATAATATCATGTCTTCGACCAATAATAACTGCAGAGAGCAAGCGTTGTTTCAAGAGAAATGCAGGATTATCTAGTGGCTGCAGTATCCCATTATTTAAAACGTTTCCGTACAAAAAAAAAACTTCACGCCATCGTGTCAGCGGCATGATATTTGCTACAACTGTGTAAGTATAAATATATAAATATAAGCATGTGAAATGATTGCCAATTTGACAAATCCCCACCATAGACGAAATTGTATTTATGTTGACAACTAAAAAAAATTACTTTGGGCAAAGAAAATGCCACGTTTCATAGCCATCATAAAATAATTGTTTCTTCTTGATTTCGTATCTTAAGAATACCCATTATCAGGAATGTTTAACTCAAATAAAAATTAACTCGAACACCTTTATTCAATGCTGTGTTTCTTTGCGTAAAGTTAATCTTGACTTTTTTCCAATTTAAAAATTTCTGGTGTTCAGGTTTTATATACATTTGCTAAAATAGTTTATTGTTTTTTTAAATCTTTTTTTAATTGGCAAGAATTTGATTTTTGACAAAAAGTATATAATAATGTGTCAAAAGTGAAGAAGAAAATGAATTACACTTTTTAATGTGATCATACACATGTATAGAACTATTTTAAATTGCGTGAATACATTTGAACTATTTTAAATTGCGTGAATACATTTTGTGATGATAATTTGCGTTAAAGTTCATCTAAATCCTTACCTAGGATATATATGTAGATTCTTACATTGGTACCAGTGGATTATCGGATTTATCCAATCGTGATAGTTAACTTATCAATGTTAAAGTCTGAGCCTCGGTAAGGAATTTAAAATTAATAATTTAACTATCGAGATTGAATACATCCGATAATCCACGAGAGCCTATGTAAGAATCTGTTTCTCTAATGAATAAAAAATTGATTTTCATTTTTTGTTAAACGAAAATCCTTTTCGAGTGCCTTCCACATTCCATAAAGTTGTAAATTTCATTAACACCTGTTAGCATATTTTGATTCATCCAGTGAGCTGGTAAAGGTTATGACCATTAAACTCATCCAATCATCGGCTGAGATCACCGACAACCACACGTTGATTAAATGTTTTTATACAATATGTTCGAAAAGGGTTAAATTTTCAAAGAATTAGAGAAATATATATTTTTTTGTATAAATCTTATTGACTTTTGCAAAATGATCCCGACAAACTATTCATAATTAATAATATACATGAATGAAGTTGTTTCTTTGTATTCGATTTTCATTTGTATCATTTATAATATATTAAGCCAACAACTATTTTCATAGCATATTTGATATATGTATGATAGAACTATAGCTAATATGATAAATAACGTTCAAATTGTTTTTGATCTACAGTTTATATTCATAATCATAAGTTGCCTTTTGTGGGCCCATATATCTGCTATAATAATATTTACATCACCAATTTTACTGCATAAGATGCGCATTTTGACATTTTATGTCTCATTAGTGAGATTATTCTATTCTATTCTATTCTATTCTATTCTATTCTATTCTGTTTTATTCTATTCTTTTGTTTAAACGTTGCTATAGAGGTCTAAAATCTGTTGAAATAAATTACATTAACCGATGCAATTTGGTATCAATAATATCTCCTCAATGTCGCCTATTGTTTAGAAATATGAAAGTTGAAACATTTAAGGTGGCTCACCCCAATAAGGACCCCCGGTAGAATATGTTTATTTTCACATATCTTTTAGATTTTTTTATGCTGAATCAAAAAACGCAAAGAAAAAAGGGGGTCACTAGGCTCGTTTTCCCCTCAAATGGAAGCGAATTGAGCGATTTTGACCCTATTCCCAAACGTTTCCACCCTTTCAACAATAACGACTACATCAGATTCAAAGAATTTAAAAATTAGTCAGTATGATTATTATGCGAAAAAACAATTAAATTTGAAATGCAAATATTCCCCTTGGTTGTATTAGACTTAATAATTCTTTTATTTTCAGATTAATGTCTAAATTTTGCATTTTCTAATTTCAGTTTAAGGCTAATAAAATGCTCCGCTGGGTGCAGCTTGTTACGACCGCAAAGGTCGAACCCTGAACAGGTGGGGCAAGTATGGACACAACATTCAAGCTTGTAACAGCACTGAATTTGGATTGTGATTAAATATTTGACACAGCATAGGTTTCTGACACAGAATGAATGTGGTCTAAGAACTTAAAAAATTTTAATTTACCTATTCAAACCATATCATTATTATTTGCTTTTATATATAAATCAGAAATAAGCAATTTAAATGGAAAATTTTAAACAAAAAAAAGGAAAAAAAAGCCCCCCCCCCCCCAAATATTTTGAACCCCCTTATGATTCATCACCCCCAAACTCAATCCCAGCCTTCCCTTTGTGGTATGGTACCTTGCAGTACAATTTCATAGAGATCCATACACTTGAACACAAGTTATTGTCTGGAAACTAGAAAAATGCTTGTTTTTTGGCCCCTTTTTGGCCCATTAATCCATAACATTTATGGCAATTACCCTCAAACTCAATTCCAGCTTTCCCTTTGTGATATGGAACCTTGTAGTACAATATCATAAAGATCCATTCACTTACACACAAGTTATTGTCCATAAACTAGAAAAATGCTTGTTTTTTGCCCCTTTTTTGCCCCTAATTTCTACAATTTTGAGGCAATTATACCCCCAAAATCAATCCCAGCCTTCCCTTTGTGGTATGGTACCTTGCAGTATAATTTCAGAGAGATCCATACACTTGAACACAAATTATTGTTTGGAAACTAGAAAAATGCTTATTTTTGGCCCCTTTTTGGCCCCTTATTCCTAAATGTTTTGGGCAATAACCCCCAAACTCAATTCCAGCTTTTCCTTTGTGATATGGAACCTTGTAGTATAATTTCAGAAAGATCCATAGACTTACACACAAGTTATTGTCACGAAACTAGAAAAATGCATGTTTTTTGCCCCTTTTTTGGCCCCTAATTCCTAAAATTTTGAGGCAATAACCCCCAAAATCAATCCAAACATTCCCTTTGTGATATGGAACCTTGCAGTACAATTTCAGAGAGATTCATACACTTGAACACAAGTTATTGTCTGGAAACTAGAAACATGTTTATTTTTGGCCCCTTTTTGGCCCCTTATTCCTAAATGTTTTGGGCAATAACCCCCAAACTCAATTCTAGCTTTTCATTTGTGATATGGAACCTTGTAGTACAATTTCAGAAAGATCCATACACTTACACACAAGTTATTGTCATGAAACTAGAAAAATGCTTGTTTTTTGCCCTTTTTTTAGCCCCTAATTCCTAAAATTTTGAGGCAATTACCCCCAAAATCAATCCAAGCATTTCCTTTGAAATATGGAACCTTCTGGTACAATGTCAGAGAGATCCATACACTAACACACAAGTTATGTCTGGAAGTTACAAAAATGCTTATTTTTGGCCCCTTTTTGGCCCCTAATTCCTTAACTGTTGGTACCATAACCCCCAAAATAAATCCCAACCTTCCTTTTGTAGTATTGAACATTATGGTAAAATTTCATAGAGATCCATTTACTGAAACTAAAGTTAGAGTGCGAAAACCAATGTGTCTTCGGACGACGACGACGACAACGACGACGACGACGCCAACGTCATACCAATATACGACCACAACATATTTTTGCGGTCGTATAAAAATGTTGGTTAAATCGATTTTTCGTAGAATTTCCCCGGTAGATTTTTTCTAAAAACGGATATGCCAAAACTATGAATTTTTCGAGCATTTTAATTAAAAAAAAATGGGGGTCACCAGGCTTTTAAAACAGTTACGATTTTTTGTGTAACCCCTCTACCCCATGAGGTCTGATTTCAATGCACTCCATTAATTACTTTCTTGTGAATTTTTTATTGATGTCTTTAATAAAATAATGTTTGTAAATATATCAATGGACGATAGCTGAATATAAATGTGATTAACATTTTACTGTTTGTAATAAAGAAGCGAAATTTTCATTATTTTGGTGAAATACGGTAATTTTGTGTGGCGCGAGTTGCCTTCTTCTAATTTGCGCCATAATCGGACAACAGAAATTTCAGGGTCGCCATTGTTGAGCAGCATACTGCACTGATATATACGACCGTGTACATGAATAACAGACATAGTGGCGAATAGACAACAATGAAGGTAGAGTCAAGGGGGGGGGGGGGGGGGTGGTGGTGGGGGGCGGTGGTATCTCAAAATACTCGCTTTTGTAGAAAATCACTGCGGCTGAAACCTTGCATGGGATAAATTTCTGTTCTATATATGTATAATCGTTATGGCTGGTATCTTATTTATGTGATTATTTGACCCTTAACTGGCAAGTTGTGAACACGTATAGCCTGTTTTAAAAAACATTCCGTGTCAAAAAGTCAAAGAGGAGGGGATGGTCATTTTCAGATGTCACCATGAACACGGTGTCGTCTGATAAGGCAGGTGTCCCCTCATCACAAGACATGACAAATATCACAAACATGAATCATTCAGATCATCATACTAGTGACAATAGCAATAGTACACATACACAGCCATGTGCAGTTCTCCTTAAAGACATTTTGGATTTTGATGACTCTGAACAACACTGTCTCATTTCGAAATGTGGAACTAATGGCTGCAAAACTTGTGACATTTAAATAACAGACGCTCAATTTACTAGCAATTTAACTAAAAAGTCTTACTTTATTAGAAGTTACGATGATCTGAATTGTAAATCTATAAATGTCGTCTACGGATTAGAGTGTAACCTTTGTGGATTGGTTTACGTCGGTGAAACGAAAGGAAGGCTAAACAAACGTATGTGCGGCCATAGATCAGATATCAACCTCAATGCAAACGACATTCTGTACCAGCATTTTAATCAGCCTGATCATTCCATCGTTTCTATGACAGGTCGTATAATCGAAAAAATATACCACAAGACTAACAATCCTCAACTTGCAACGCCTCTCCGTAGACAAAAAGAGGACTACTGGATTCGACAATTGGGAACTGCGACTCCATATGGTAGCAATGACAAAATTGATGGTATAGGTATTCTATCTAGTCCTTCCTGTAGCTCGGTGAATGTAATGAATATTTTCAACTCTACTCCTCAACGTAGACGCAGTCATGGTCATCGTCAATATACATCACCTACTTTGCATGATGTTTCTATTAATGACTTGATGCCATTTATACAAAAGCCGTTAGGCATTCATCACATTCGCACGAAACTGTACCCCTTTCAAAACTTCATTCTCTGTTTAATTTATGTTTGGAAACCACTGTTACAAACCCTCATTCAAACCAATACAAACTTACAGCTATTATTTCGGATATTGCAAGTCACAGACTTTTCAAACCAGTTTGCATTGGAAAAGATGAAAAATAGAAAAGATCTTTTCTTAAACTTTCCTTTGCCAACAAAAGGCCTCGATGGCGTCAACTTAGGCAATATCCTTCATCATAAATTAGTTCAGTCGAAAATACCACCTTATTTTAAAGATCAGTCTGTACCAATAATTTCTTATACCTATACCAAACCAATTGCAACTAAAATTTTCAATTACAAACACGTTTTGCAGAATCTCAACATTGACGACTTCAAGTCTGAACCTCCTGATTCACCTGTGCTAGTTCCCAATTCACATATAATCCGGCTGGCCACGTTATTACCGAAGACCTCAACATTGTCAATAACACTTCCCTGCGAAATTTGTTATCCAAAGGTCCGAAATATCGTGTGCCTTAATCCATCAATTGGAAATACAACTGCAAAATACTGATGGATTCAGTCGAGGATTATGCCAGGCAATGGGCTAAACGTGAGAAAGAAGACGTAGAAACTCTTTCCGAATGGATTAAAGCTGTGAGGTCGTTGATACAAATCCGAATTAAGAAACTAAATGGGCATATCAATACCCACGCAACGTCAATTTTAATGACCCAAATGTTGCAAAACACTTGTCCTACCTCCATGACAAATATGTTGTTGTCCCCGCAGATAAAGCTCCAAACAACATCGTTTTTGTGTGTAAATATCATTACATAGACTGCTTGATAAATGAATTAGGTATTGACAATTCACTTGGAAACTCAACATATACCCTCACGACACTTATCAAAGAGGAAATCCTGGATAATCATAGGGCTGTTCTATGTTCCTTTGGAATTTCAACCAAAGATGAAGAACTGGATCTTCCATCACTGTATTGGATACCTAAACTACATAAGTGTCCTTACAAACAACGGTATATTTCTGGGTCTTCCAAGTGCTCCACGAAACCTCTTTCTAAATTATTAACATCTATTTTATCAGCAATCAAAGCCGGGCTCCAAAGTTATTGTTAAACTGCCTATTCTAGAGGTGGCGTGAATCAGATGTGGATACTAAAAAATTCCAAAGAACTTTTGGAGTACATACAATCTAAGACTCTCTCATCTTGCAATAGTATTAAAACATTTGACTTTTCTACACTTTACACAAGTATTCCCCATTCCAAACTAAAAAAACAAATTGAAAGAGTTGGTATTACTTTGTTTCATTAAAAATAATGGCGAACGTAGATACAAGTATCTTGTCTTGGGAGGGATAAATCCTACTTTGTAAAGAATCACTCTGATTCAAACAAAAAAATCTCTGAAACTGACATTATCAAGATGCTTGATTTCTTAATTGACAACATATTTGTTACGTTGGAGGACGTGTTTTTCAACAGACTGTCGGAATTCCAATAGGACCGACTTGTTTCTTTATTATTATGAGGCTGACTTCATACAGGAACTTCTTAGGAAGTAAGATAAGAAGTTAGCAATATCCTTTAACTCTACGTTCCACTATGTAGATGATGTTCTCTCACTAAATAATACAAAATTTGGTGACTATGTTGAACGAATCTATCCCATCGAACTAGAGATAAAGTATACTACAGATACAGTTAAGTCTGCCTCATATCTTGACTTACATCTAGAAATTGACAATGAGGGTCGGTTGAAAACAAAACTTTACGACAAAAGAGATGATTTCAGCTTCCCAATTGTGAACTTTCCATTTCTATGTAGCAACATTCCAGCAGCGCCTGCATACGGAGTATATATCTCCCAATTGATACGATATTCCCGGGCTTGTGTTTTCTATCATGATTTCCTTGATAGAGGATTGCTGCTCACAAGGAAGCTATTAAACCAAGAATTCCAAATGGTGAAGTTGAAGTCATCCCTTCGTAAATTTTACGGACGCCATCACGAGTTGATTGACCGTTATGGAATAACCGTTTCACAGATGATATCGGATATATTCCTTATGTCGTAACTACAATACCCTCCCTTTTCACGAATGTGACTTACCGAAGTATACTATTTACGGGATTTGTATTAACATAAGCAACATGACGGATGCCACATGTGGAGCAGGTCCTGCTTACCCTTCCTGAGCACCTGAGATCACCCCCAGTTTTTGGTGGGGTTCGTGTTGCTTGGTCTTTGGTTTTCTATGGTGTGTCATCTGTACTATTATTTGTCTGTTTGTCTTTTTTTTTTGGCCATGGCGTTGTTAGTTTGTTTTCGATCTATGAGTTTGACTGTTCCTCTGGTATCTTTCGTCCCTCTTTCAGCATCAGCGATGTCCTTTATGCGCTATCGTTAGCGTCAAATGATACTTGATTTTATATCGTCATTCGTAAAATCTAATTTCGTAGCCACGTTAGGGTCAAATAGAGTAAAATATTTATCGTTAACGTCTAATGACTAGTAATGTGGGGTACCACATAACTTCCCTCGGACAGGGGTCCATAATTCCCACTCCCTTACCCTTACTCCCATTTCTCTTCCCCTTTACTCTAAAATTTTCTCCCCTTACTTCTACTTCCATCCCTCTTGCTCCAAGACATAAAAATGGCAAAATATATTTCCAAGATTATTCACCCCTCCCCCCTCCCCTCTTTTCGAATTCTTGTCCTTTCACCCAAAATCATGTTCGCTCCAATTCACGTTCATCCCTTTTACATTCACACCCCACACCTTCGACATTCGCATCCTCAGTCTGTTTGTACCCTTCCTTTAATTCTAAATCAGGCTTTTGTTAGTATAGTTCTATAACATGATAAAATGATAAAATAAAGATATATTAAGTTTATTATTTAAAAAAAAAGTGACTCACACGAGATCAAAGGGTCTTTTCTATAAATAATCTTCATAAGATTTACTTCTATCAAACTAGTTACATGCATTTTCACTTTAGACCAGGCTAACTAACGGACCTGCACATGGTACCCCCTTTTCCTGCTTCCTGATCCCTCATTCTCATGTTCCCTTACCCCTGTCCAACCCCTCAAGGGGTTGAATTGTTTTGTTTGTTTTCTTGACAATATAAATAGCCTAATATGTAAATTATAACCCCTACAGTACGAGGCAATACATTTTATTGATGGATTCGTCTTGATCACAATTTGTTTACAATTACCCCCCCCCCCCCCTCCCCCGCCCCCTTTTCTCTTTGGTATAAAAAATTTCATAACATCAAGTATCAGGTTTAAACATACACGTAGGGCTTATCTTGTTTACCAATTAACACATACATTCGAGTTTAAAAATTCATTATTGTTTTGTGCTTAGTATTTTTAAATACAAAATAGAAATAACTTGTCCCTGGCAGCGAAACAGCATGCCCTGAAAAGTCTGTATTCAACATATATATAAAAACAAAATCACTATTTACACTATTTACACTTGCTGTCCAAAATCGGTTTCCGTTCTCTAACTTCAGTTTGCCTCAACAAAATGTTATGAAACTTATACACAATGCTTATTACCAACAAACACAGATCAAGTTTGAATTTTTTTTGGTGGTGTCACTTTTACTGTTCTTGAGTTATGCCCCTTTACAAATTGAAAAATTGCTGAATTTTTTGTTTCCGTTCTCTAACTTTAGTTTGCCTAATCAAAATGTTATGAAACTTATACACATTACTTATTACACATTACTTATTACAACAAAACTCAGATCAAGCAAAAATTTGGGTAGTGTCACTCTTACCGTTCTTTAGTTATGTTCCTTTATAACTTTATATGCAAACGGGGGCATCATCTGTGTCCCATGGACACATTCCCCATTTATTTAAAATATGAACTACATTATGCTTTTGAATGTCAATCACGGTTGATTTTCCGACAGAATTACTCTTGACATTTAATTTCAGGCTTCAAGTACATTGTACATGTAAGAGGAATGAGTGATTTGTTGTGAAAGATCCTGGAATGTTCAACTTTACTTGGAAACTATTGTCAAAGAACTGACAGAATTTACACGGGAAGCCAGTATCATCTTGTCTTGCAATTGGGAACCATATGTAAAGTGCTGAAACTTAAGAACAACATTAGAAGCCAACGTCAACAATACTTGGAACTACATGTATAATCAAAGTACTGTCAGAATCCATATGAGAGAGCCCAAGATCGTCTACACTTGGTGTCTATATGCAATGTGTTGTCAGAATCCACTTTAGAAGCCAAGATCAACCATAATTTGGAACTATATGCTAAGTGCTGTCAAAATCCATTAAAAAAATTCCGGGACTATGTATTGCCATGCAATACTCACAGAATGCTTCTTTTACATCATTTGGCATTTGTTTTCCATCAATATGCTATTCAGTTTCTATTTAAAAAGTTATATTTTCTGGATAAAAGGAGAAATAAAATACAGTTTTGTTCAATGAGACAGCAAGCAAACAAACCAACAAAAAGAATTATATAGTGTCTGGGAAAATTTGCGTCTCACTAACTGACAACATTTTTACCTACAAATGTACAATGAATTCAGAAATTATTGCGTGCATTTATTATTGCGATTTTTCGCGAATGGACTAAATTGCAAGTTTAATTATTGCGATTACAAAAAAATCTGCATAAAGATCTATAATTCAGTTATCAGAATGCAAGTTCTTATTATTGCGATATTCACCCTGTCGCGTTATTTGCAGTAATAAAAACCTCACAATAATTTCTAAATTTACAGTACCACAATGATCCAGATTAATATTGTTTTGTAAAATTAAATATGCACTCAAATTGATACAAATTGCAACAAAGATCGCAACCTCATTTCATGGATCAGTGATCAAGGTTAAAGTTACCTGATAAGGGTTGTTAATCAGATACTGTTAGCAATATGTCATTTGTCAATGTCATGTTTTTGTGTTTTTGTCTGTTTTTTCTAATACTAAAAGTACATGTAGTAGATAAACTATATGTATGCAATGATTCACAAAAGTAAGGAGTACATGTCTGTCTGGCAGTTGTCATTGACCACATTTGAATGATTCATTGGTCAATGGTAAGTCCTCTTTTAACATGCTACATTGTGTAATCAATAGGTCATTATATTTGGTGTATGGTATGATTATAAGAGAGAAGACGTTATTAAAGTCAAAATATATTTAATTGGCTTCTGTCGGTTACCAACCCATAAGCAAAAGATCTTTTGGCAACGGTAAATTAGATGCAAATAGAATAGATAAATAAAATTCAAAATTCAAATAATAACTAAAATGAAATGAAATTTTGAAATAATGGGGTGCTGAATTGAACCCTGGCAGCAGATGTCCAAAATCAACAGGAGAAACTACGTTTGAGGTGGAAATGAAGATTACATGGATTAATGTTCTAAATTAAATAATTATACAGTGATAAATCAAGTTCATCGGTACTGGTGCAGCCTTTAAAGTCCGCCAACTAAACAAGTTCAAAAACATTCATTTTTTACAGAATGTTTTGGAACTTGTTACTGGCAACCAGTACCATACATTGAGAGCCGATATTACTCTGATTGTAATATTCTGTAATAACAAGAATCTGACTGTAGTAACTACTAGCTAACAATTTCCTGAAGCCAATGACCTACTTTGCCGTTTGATGGACAATAAATGGATGCAAATTGATAATAGTATAACTGGTTAATAAAAAGGTGAGAATTGATAATAGCATAACTGAAGTTGTAACTTGCATAAAATTAGACTTTCAAATAAAATTTCATTTTAGTTTTTATTTGATTATTGGCGAACTAAGATCGTGGCTTCTGTCGGTTACCAACCCATAAACAACGGGTCTTTGGGCAACCGTCAATTAGATGCAATTAAAAAAGATAAATAAAACTCAAAATTCAAATAAAACTAAAAATGAAATGAAATTTTGAAATATTAGGGTGCTGCATTGAACCCTGGCAACAGATGTCCAAAATCAACAGGAGAAACTACGTTTGAGGTGGAAATGAAGATTACATGGATTAATGTTCTAAATTAAATAATTATCCAGTGATAAATCAAGTTCATCGGTACTGGTGCAGCCTATAAAGTCCGCCAACTAAACAAGTTCAAAAACATTCATTTTTTACAGAATGTTTTGGAACTTGTTACTGGCAACCAGTACCATACATTGAGAGTCGATATTACTCTGATTGTAATATTCTGTAATAACAAGAATCTGACTGTAGTAACTACTAGCTAACAGATTCCCGAAGCCAATGACCTACTTCGCCGTTTGATGGACAATAAATGGATGCAAATTGATAATATCATAACTGGTTAATAAACAGGTGAGAATTGATAATAGCATAACTGAAGTTGTAACTTGTACAAAATGAGATAACTTTCAATATCTGACAAACAACATATTCCTTCTCACTGTAGTTTGGTTCAATCACTTATTTGGAATCTTGTTCGTGTATTGCAATCTTGGTAACATTGGAACCAAGCAAATTTTGACTAAGGTAACAAATCTTCGAGAAAATCAATATCTCTTATAAGTTAAGTCCTATCGTATAGAACGCTTTGTCCGATGTCATAACCATTTTAGTGGATTACTTAATTACATTGCGGGGTTCTTTTAGAAATGAGCATACGATTAGTTTATCTGTTTACTTAAAGTACAACATAACACTTTGACCTTGCTAACAAATTGTGATACGAAAATGTATAAGAGAACACATTCATAAGCAACTACAAACTTCCGAGCACGAACGAAGTCATTTTGGTGATTTCAATCAATAATCAGCTCCAGATTGATAATTTACAATATAGAAAAAAAATTAAATTGATAGGATAACAGATGAAGATGTTTGACTTGCCAACTGTTATGTTGGTATTCTGATATATGGTTAATACTTTCTTTATTACCATTGACTGAATTTGACTTTTACCATCAGAAAATATAAAAACTAGAAGGTCTGATATGAATGTCAATGAGGCAACTATTCGCCTAAAACTTAATGGCGTGGGCGTAAACAGCTATAGGCCGCCGCACAGCCTTCAACATTGAACATAGTCCATACAGTATTAAAGCAATAAAAGGCCCCGGCAACAATTCAAACAAGAAAACAAGGCCTTATTTAAGTATAACTCAATTTGAACGTAAAACAAGTCTAAATGACTGCGACAAACAACAAGTTTGTGAGACATAAGGCCTCCCGTAACCGGGGACAGTAGTTAACAACACTACATAAAACAAAGTTGAGATCGTTTTGACTCATCAGATCGACACAAAGCACAATAAACAACTAACAAATAGACTAAAGACACCAAGTACCCACCTAAGAGTACTCGTAGCTACTGAAAGCTAGCTCAAAGCCAATTAAAACTAGTAAATAAATCATGTTGCCCAGACAACAACTTTTTAAACTGAAGTGCAGTTAAGACCCACCAAAATTTGACTCTAAAAAATAGCCGATGGAATATTTGCCGTCTTTAGGGCGCTCGTCAATACGGCATTAAAACTGGTATCGTGTAACATTTTGTTTTGTTTGTTTAATTTTGTTTTTGTTTTGTGTTTTGTTCTTGTTCTTGTTTTATTTCATATCATGCGTATGGCGTTCGACAACAATTATTATCCCAAATCATTTATAACTGCTTACAAAAACAAATATTCTCTAATATACGTATATGTATAACTGTTCACAGTATTTAACCCAATTTCGTGGTTTCTCTTTCAAATAACAAAATCGTACTAACTAGCAGTTTTATAGTCTGAGATATACGCTACTATTAAATCTAAACCACAAAAGCAATAAAATCAATTTATCACCTAACTTATTTGAACTTTTCTTGACCTCTGTAATGATATAAATAAGATTTAAGAAAACGATTAACCCAGACAATTAACTCGCTTAGGTTGTTAACTTATATCAATAATTTTCAAACGATAATTTTATCAAAGATCTACACATTTGGTAATAAAGTTTGTAAACGTAACTTGCAGAATAGTGTATACCATTTCTTCTTTATTCGTTACTCATAATAATCAAAAGATCATTTTTTTTTTTTTTTTTTTTTTTTTTTTTTTTAACAAAACAACTATACTAAAATTCTCTAATATAAATTTAAGGAGATGTGGTTATGATTGCCAGTGAGACAACTATCCACTAAAGATCAAATGAAGTAAATCTAAGCAATTATATTCAACCTTACGACCTTCAACAATGAGAAAAACTCATACCGTATAGTCTGCTATTAGAGGCCCAGACATGAAAAATATAAAACAATTCAATTGAGCAAACTGACGGCCTAATTTATAACCAAACAGTTTACTAAAAACAAATATGACAGACATAAACCAAATATGCCTTTTTCCAAGTATAGTAGTAAAACTATCTTGCCTTGCTGATCAATTTTCTCAAATTTGAGACTAATGGAACCATTGTTCTCTGTAAAACTAATATCATTTGAACATTAAAGTTGATAATGCGCAAGTGGATTGATAGCTACTAGTTCCACTATAAGAAAAATCCAATAATGCTAGTGTAAACAAACCCCGAAAAAACAATAAAAATTCGTTACTTGAACCACAAACAGATGGCAATAATATTTTCAGCTTATGTAAATATTTGATAGTTATAGCAATCTTGAAAATCAACATTGATTATCTTGTCCAGTACATGTAGCATTTTATTTTTCTGGGCACGAATAAAACGTGCGCAAAAAAGCTGTGTGCGTAATGACGGTTTATCCTAGTGCAAGAGCCAGAATTTTTATATAGCTGCGAGATACCCTTTATTTTTTTTATATATATTATATACTTCGCACAAATAGTTAAGAACTAGTTTTTGAAATTAGTGAAATGGTTCTCTCTTTTATAAAGATGACAGATGAAAATAAATCAAATTTAGGTATACTTGTGTGAGAATGATATCATTAGAATAATTGTAAAAAATCCTTCGTGATATGTACACATACTAAAAATGCTTTGAATATAAAATTACTTCCGGGACTATACCTCCTCAGTGCGATTTTAAAATAAATCAATGTTGAAATGTTTCCTGTTTATCTTAATCAGGATGAAATATATAGATAAGAAACCAATAAATAAATCAATCTTATTCTTATTCGTGGTATAGTCTTTGATAGTAAAAGCAATCCGGATCAATATAGTATTCGCCATTTAGAATCGTTTTCCTAATTATGCTAGAAATGATACTACTCAAATCATTGTTAAAGTTAAAAATGTCATGTACTGAATTAGCTACATTAAAATTAAAGAATAAAAGACGTACCTGTTTTATTGATGTATTTAGATAATGCATACTGTCACTTCTCTGACTGACATACATATAGATGGTCCTTCTGATGAATGAAATAATCCTGCTTATGTATTGTTGAATAACAAATTTTCAGTTTCTGTTTCAGATGCGTAACTATTTTGACATTACAGGTGGCTAAAGCAGTTTTCCTTATCCCAATTATAACATCTCTTTCAACGCCTTTTCTTCTCAGGCATCATAAACCTTCCAATAAATATCATTATGAACAAATATCATTAAAAAAAATATATTTTATACTTCACATAAATATTAAAATGTGTGCAATGCAATTTGAATAACCGAAAAACAATCGGTTATAAAGACATTATTACGAAATATGAATGAATATTATTTGAAATAAATATTAATATATATCAGAGACATATTGTATTATATGTCTCAGTATATATGCAACGCAATTTGACTGACCGAAAAACACACGGTTATAAAGACATCACTGTAACTGGCATTTCAAAAATTTTATCAACAAATTTCTTTTAACGGAGGCTCAACTTTGAAATATAATTTACGATTTACTGCTGTCCTAAACACGATAAAGAACAATAAATGGTACCATGATTAATTGCATTTGATGGTGATAATGTCTCACAAGGCATCCCAATTATAAAATATAATAGTTAACATTAATTAATCAATTATCTGTTAAAATAAGAACACAATACTGTGTAAGGCTGGCTTGGATTGGTTTATCTGACCTTGGCCTCATTTGCATGATCATTGACAATATTATTTTTTTCTGATACTTGTAGTAAAACTTTATCTTTTGGAATATCAACATAAAACCAATCATGAATGGGGATTAGTAAAGCACTTCCTATATTCAAGGTGATAGGACGTGCCGCTGGAATAGGTCACCTTTTCAAGCTTGAAAATATGTGAATAGGTCATGAAAACTATCAGAAATATATGATAAGGTCAATAAAGTTTCCATAACTTCTTCGTCCGTCATATTTCTTGGTGTTACCGGAATAAGATCCTACCAATACTTGGAAATGAAGATAATTCAAGTAAAAAAGAGATTTATGACAGTAACAAAATATTATAATACGACAAACGGATAAAACGGTTAAAAGCTCATTAGAGCTTATGTTGACTCTGTTTGTATACTTTGTTGACTCTAAATAAAGCTTATTTATTATTATTTATTTATTATTTATAGCGTGCAGATGAACCCCGATGCCTTTATACTATAGCAAACTATATGGGTTTTACTTGTTTTGAAAGCCGTAAGGTGACATGCAGTTGTTTACATCGCTATCCTTTGTTTACGGTTAAACAATGCGTCTTTGGCAAAATATTTTCATATATATATATATATATATACTAATACATCTAATTGACGTCTTTTGATATATTCAACCAGTATTTAAATGAAAATAGGGTGCGAACGGAGAATGTGTTTTTGGAGCGAACGTACATGTCAATATTTATATTTTCTTTTTTTTAATGTTATGCTTTGATATATCATGTATAATTTTGTCCTTCTATGTGAAAAATGAACTAACCAAGTATAGATTTCTGACCGTACATATTACCTGTTTTGTAGTACGTTTTGCATTATTTGTTGACATTTGGAAAGGGTGCTCTCATACACACCCGCGTTCCAATGTCGTCAAAACTATTTTTGAGAAAACCCCTCAAAGCGACCGTTTCCAAGGCGCTCGTCGTTAGAAACATGCGTTAAAATAAGCGCACTGTTAAAGGGCCGAGCCACCTTAAAAGCTCTAAATTATAACAAGACTAAAAGGTAAAGACTTCCTCAACTTTGGAAGTGTTATACACGAGGGCGATGACACACTAACAATATGAATTAAAATAATTCTAGTTCAAAGAAATATCATAGATTACACATATCTATTTTCAGGCTGTTATATTCTCAGTCTTTTCTTAAATGATATGAAGAAAGTTTGTAATAGGATGAAATTTCTCAAGAAAATTGCCGGCAAAGGATTTGCACGTATATACCACAATGCTGGTCGTGTCGGAGGTTGAAAATTCTTTAGGAAGACAGCAAAGTCTCAATGCAGCCAAAACTGGGTGCCTAGTTGTTTTCCATAATATATACAGCATTCAGCATACTATATTTGTCTTTATCTGAATAATTCAAAATAAAAATGCAGTTTGTTAGTTTAATTTACAATAATATCTGCAAAACTTCTTTACTGATTTTACAGGTCGAAACCAGTTAACCTTAAAACTGTATAGCTACCAAAAATGTTTACACTAGAATATAATTTTAATGTTGAAGTCAATCTTTTTTTCATAAAAAAAAGCATGAAACATATTATGGTGATCTATCTATGATACTTTTCGAAAGACTCAAGAATGTGATTTTCATGAATTTCAAAATTTAATTACCAATGCTACTATTAGTTTCCATCACTAAATATACACACATAAACAGTCTTATTACTTGGACAGATGAAGATAATTATTTCTAGACTGTAAACATAATGCTTACCTTGATAGGCAAAACTATGTGACAATTGAAGTTTAAATAAAGGAAACCGTAGTATAACGCTGTTCAATAGTCATCAATCGATTAACATGATTAAGGGAAAACAAATCCAGGTTACAAACTAAAATCGAGGGAAACACATTAACTACCTGGTAAACTTATCGATCCTTTAAATAAATTTATTCTAAAAGGTTACCAATCAACATTGTAATTAGATCATTAAATATTGTTTTATTAGTACTAATATTGATTTTGTAATCAGTAAATTAAAAGCAAACTAGATATAATTGTTATATACATATACACATTCATAGATCTACAATCTGTCGATACCTGTATCTTGGCATTGCACAAGGTCATGTTTTTCTCTGACTGTTTATGACGTCTTTACACTAAATACATTGGATATTGGATGCGTACGGATTGATAATTTAGTCTTAGATGCATGATTTTTTTTCATTAGTTGTTAGTGGCTTTGAACTAGCTGTCAGTAACTGCGAGTACTCTCAGATCTGTACTTAGTGTCTTTTTGTTGTTTGGATGTACAAGTACCCGGCCACGTCCACTTGTATTTGTAGTATGATGAGTTAAGCCTCTTTCAACTGATTTTTATAGTTCGTTCTTATGTTGTACTGTTACACCACTGTCCCAGGTTAGGGGGAGGGTTGGGATCCCGCTAACATATTTAACCCCGCCACATTCTGTATGTATGTGCCTGTCCCAAGTCCGAAGCCTGTAATTCAGTGGTTGTCGTTTGTTTATGTGTTACATAATTGTTTTTCGTTCATTTTTTGTACATAAATTAGGCCGTTAGTTCCCGTTTGAATTGTTTTATATTGTCATTTCGAGGCCTTTTGTAGCTGACTGTGTGGTATGGGCTTATTGTTGAAGGCCGTACGGTGACCTATAGTTTTTAATTTCTGTGTCATTTGGTCTCTTGTGATGAGTTGTCTCATTGGCAATCATACCACATCTTCTTTTTAATATATATATATAAAAGGAATACAACGGAACAACAGAAACACTGAACTGCAAAAAAACTAATGCCAACATACATAGAAACGGACTATTTGATAACAACTGCCATATTATCGACTTGGTACAGGACATTTCTAGAGAAAAATGGTGGGTTGAACCTGGTTTTATGGCTAGCCAAACCTTCCGCTTATATGTTAATGTTGAGATTCCGCTAAAATGACAACATTACGTTGATAGGAATACAGTACAAATAAACGGAAGAACACTCTGGACAGAGATAAAATAAATAAATAATATATAAGTACATTAAAACATGTAAGCCACAGAATAACAACGGACACTTCCCATGAATTTACGACAGTACACCAGTACACAACCTACGAAAAATAAAAGCTTAAACGCAATATGTTTGCAAGAAACGAGGATTATATGGAACACACATCTAAACAGCTGTTGACGACAATTGATTCACACGATGTTTCACTAATTATATAGGCGAAAGATACCAAAGGTGCATCGATCTAAACTCATAGTTTGATAACAAACTGACAATACCATGGCTACAAACGAAATTGTAGTTTAATGATAACTGTCAATGACGAAAACAATATCATGCATAGTATTTGCCTTTCGTGTTTTCATCACCTATAAATCGATTTAAGGACATCATTTTAGAAATTTTTAATAAAAGTGTCTACACACTCAGGTATAATGTCAAGGGTCGAACAAGTAATGATCATATATGAATTAACTGAAACAATACTTGTCTGGATGTCTGTTATACTAACTACAACGATGATTTTTCTTGTTTTGTTTGTGAAGCAATTATGAATTTTATTTACTTCAGTTTTCAATTTAATCTGAAAAAAATAATATTTTTAGTTCACTTCTTTAGACGAAGAGCAGGGATATGAACAAATGTAATGTAGGGCTTATTAACAAGAGTGGCACATGTCTATACAAATTTAGCATCGGATGCCTCCATATTTTACCCATTGTCAAATACATAACTTCATTACATAAGGAACACCTGCATCCCCAGTTTTTGGTGGGGTTCGTGTTGCTCAGCTTTGAGTTTTTTTTAATATTGTTTGTCTTTTAGTCTTATTCATTTTTACAATAGCGTTGTCAGGTTATTTTCGACTTATGAGTTTGAAAGTCCCTTTGGTACCTGTCGCCTCTATTTAAGATGTTCAACTAGAATTCTGCATTCCGCGACAAAAAGGTTAAAATTTTCGGATAACGGTTGACTTGAGGTGCTGTAAACGGTGTTACTCCACAAGGTGGCGATTTGGATGTATTCTATCTCCCAGGATAATTCAGTCTTTTCGGAACTAAAGCGGACTATTTCTAATAATTTGCTGTATCAATGTAAAATGTTGGGCATCGTTCTGATGATTCCACAACTACATTTTAGGTTGAAAATATATACACAAAAAACCACCTGTGAGTGTAAGGAATGATAATTTCCGGAATTGCATTATACAATTTCTTCGATTTGAAGAATCAATCGAAACTGGCATGCGGCCTCGACCTTTGACATTGAAAATCAGTATAGACCCCTCTGTAACAAATGTGGTTAAGATCAGTTGAAAAACGTAGGCTCTTCCGTGTCCTACAATGAGTTACGGACAGACACAAAAACAGTCCCGTAACATTGTATTCTCTACAACTTTGTGAAGAGGGGATAATTACACAGATAGAATTAAAGCGTTCAAAAAATATTTTTTTCCCGGATACTATTATTTTTTTAATTGTGTGTTAACATGGTTATACTACATTGTGTACTAATATATTATTTATCTTGAATTTAACTAAACTATGTAAAACGCCACAACAACGCATTTAATTTTGCAATGGCGTTGTCAGTTTATTTTCGACTTGTGAGTTTGAATGTTCCTTTGGTATTGTTCGCCTCTCTTCTATTAATCTCCTTTTGGCAGGTAGAACAGTCGACCATAAAACACGAGCGGTTAAATATATAATAATATAAATGTTTTAAAAACGGATTCGGATGTAAACTGATCTGGCTGATTACAATAGTTTTATTTATTAAAAGTTTAAGTAAATCGATAAGCGATGATCCATTAATACCTGAAATAACCTTTATATGAGAGAAAACTTTTTTTGTATAGTAGGACACATTAGAATTCAAATAATCAGATGTTTATTTATATAATTTGGCCCAATCCATTACACTTCTTTAATGCAACTCACCATCATTGTAGCGTATATCCAATTTTTATCAGTTTATCTCATTAACTAAATTGTAAACAAAAACGTTTGTTTCATTGTTGAGATCGACCGAATATGACACAATATTAAGTTTATATCGACTCCCTCTATTTACAATGACGATCGATCTGAAACAATTTGCTAATTTTTCAACAACAATAATTACTTCGGGAATCAAATCAAACAAATATTTTTCATAGAATATAAGTTTTATAACAAAAAATCAATTCTGAAGGAAAATATTGACATCAGAGTTGTAGTGTAGATTACCTATATGAGCGGGATAATGACGATTGACATCTTCTGTGTCATTATTTTACACTTCGAGGAAAACCAATCAGTTTGTTTACTTTTTTAGTTATCTTTAATATTCATTTAAACGAAAGACATTTAATCCCAGGTTTCAAGTTTGAAAAACCTAACATTGAACGTTTCAGATCGATTACGAAAGTCTTCGTCAAGGAACCGTCTCTAACAAATGACAAAGGGATATTGTCCCACTGTTTGCATAAATATTGATGGTTAAATTAATATTTGATTGGTTGAGAGAATTTTACGTGACATTGAAAAAACCATCATATTTCCTTCCGCACATCATATTCAATCTCGCATCTTGTCTAACTTATATGGCATAACGCGGTTTGTTCAGCGTTTTAACGATTTTTAAACAGCAAAGTCATTTTCAATATCTTGTTTAAGCTTATTTTAGGCGTATAATTGAATGAAAAAAATGTCCTGTTATAACTAATTAAATGATAGATTAAATATATTTTTCACTTAATTATAAAATTTAGGAGACGAGATAAATTGTTTGTACCTTAATATCCCATGTTTGAAAGTATAAGAAATCAGTGGAATAAAACATTCTCTCCTTTATTTTAGGGAGATATGTAGATTTGTACACCCTATAAATGTCACATTTTCCTCGAGCAATTACTTCGGAAATATTACTTTTTCTAGGTGAACAAATCTCCATAGCTTTTTAAGTATAGCTCCACCTAAGAATCATGCAGAGGGTGATACAGTGATGGTTGTTAAATTGACTTTTTTGGGCTTCATTTGTTCTATTTTGACAGAAAACTAAAAAAAATAACAGTAAAACATGTGTTGTACATTTGGTTGCTATGGTTACAATGGCACCATAACAGCTCTTTAATTTTAGTCCTAAAACCTCAAAAATTACCGTTTTTCATCACAGATTTTTTTATAACAGCTAATTAATTTCGATAAAACATCTACATATTATCATAGTTTCACATTTGTTCTAAACATTAAAGTTGATAAACAGAAGTTGCAACTATGGCAATTCTTGTTTCCATGGCAACCAATCGTTGCAGTTTTTCATTTTCTTAAAAGGAGTGAAAATAACGTTTTTCAAATTCTATTTTCTTCCATGAACAGAGTCCTATAAATAAACTGTTTGTTAGCATTTGTTCATTGGACCTTTGTCTATACATATTAAAAATAATCATTTGTAGCCTCCTTTAGATTTTTGGGAAAAAAAAAGTTTTTTTTGTTTCACTTTTTTTTTGCTCATATTTTTTTTTCTATTATACCTAAACAGTATAACAAAGTAAAGAAAACAGTTATTTATTTATAATTATCCTCAAATCAAACTACCAGTTTCCATGGAAACAGAACACAACGATTTTGAGAAATACACATTTTTGATAAATGTATGCTTTATAATGATGAAATATTTAATCACGCATTTTATTTCTGTATTTTTTTCCATCAAGTATCATCAAATTATTCAAAATAAAGAAATTAGTTTCAAAAGTAAATTTAGTTGCCATGGAGACAAATGACTAGATAGACAAATTTTTATTTCAAATCACCTAAACAATATTTGTTTAAACTATAATTTTCTGAACATAATCATTGTTAGGAGCATAAATATCAAATATTGACTCTATACTTTTAAATAACCCTTTAAAAATACATGTATTTGTCACCCCTTTTCTGGATGTTAACTCTGACAGGATCAGCTCTATAATAAATATATGAAAGCTTTTTAGATATGTTTATAATGGAGCAATAATACCCTTTAAATTATTGAAAAATGTACTTATTCTTTAAAATTTTAGAGGAATTCCATGTGAACTTTGGAAAAAAGGGAGGGAGTATGAACCCCTTTCAATTTAGAAGTTATTGTGTCCCTTTACAATGATATCATACCATACACACATACAGTTGACCTACTGTTTATAGTATCTGAGAAAAGGACCTAATCACCTAACTTAAACCTTGATCACTGATCCATGAAATGAGGTCAAGGTCATGTAAACCCTCTCTGAAAGACATGTAGGCATTACAAGGAACCCATATATACAACAAGAATGTGTCCAAAGTACACAGATGTCCCACTCACACTACCATTTTCTGTTCTGTTCTGTGGACTGTGAAATTAGAGGTCAAAACTCTAATTTGGCATTACAATTAGAAAGATCATATCATAGGGAAAATGTGTAATAAGTTTCAAGTTGATTGGACTTCAACTTCATCATAAACTACCTTGACTAATAAATTTAACCTGAAGTGGGCAATGGACGAACGAATAGACAGACGAACAAACTAACGCGTACAGACCAAAAAACATAATGCTCTAAGAAGGGCATAAAAAATCTTATTATTTATAATAAGTGAGAAATTCACATGACCAAAAAACTGATTTGTTTTTAAAGTTTTTCAACACTAACCATCTGGTAGATATATATTTTATGGTTTTGCTGAACCATGAAAATGAGGTCAAGGAAAAGGGACACATGACAGAAGGAAACTTCTTAGCATAAGGTATCTGCATACAAGGTGTGAAGCATCCAGGTCTTCTCCCTTCTAAAATATAAAGATTTATACAAATAGTTCACACTGATGCAGTCAGATAGTAATCCCTAAGTCTCGCATAGTGCTCCTTTTTTTTTACAGGCAAGACAAAAACCAGTTAAAAGCATTATTTTCTTTATAATTCTATGAAAATTTTTTTCACAAATAATCAATCAAGTCATTATCTTTGAAGAAGCAGACACACACAAGCCAATTCAGTCCTTTCTAACCAAACCACTTTGATTCCATTTCCTTGAAGGATTATGGCAAAAAATTCATGGTCCAGTCCATAATGATCAAAACTTCTTCAGGCTTTAATTCATCCAAAAGGGTAGTATGTCAACGGTCTTGGTTCAAACATCTTATAACATGCTGCCGCCAAGACTTAATATGTGACTCTGATAGCTTTATGTCTGTTATGTAGCTCATTAATGATTATGTAGTTCTTCTGGAAAATCTGCAAATATTGAAATACAAATGTATTAGTGCCAATTAATGGTACATGTATGATCATGTTTAAAAAAAAATTGTAAGCATGAAAATCATATAAATCAAATGTCATAAAAGATAAAATCAAGTCCAACTGAAGTTACTTCATACAAAGTGTAGTTTTATCTCTACTGCATTTATCATGTTCATGAAAATTGTATTTTCAAGAATTCATTTTGGCCAGACTGCCAACTGATTTTAAAAGATGATTAAGGAATGATCAGATTTTGTTTTCTATCATGGAGAAATAAACTACTCACTGTTATACTTGTAGTACACATTGAGTAACTTGGAACAGTGAGTAGTTTATTTCTTCATGATAGAAAACAAAATCTGATGAAGTGTGTACAACAAAATTCAATTCAAATAAAATCGCCTGTTTAACTCAACAAGCATGTGATGTCAAAAACTCGAAACAACTGTTAAATTTTGTTTTTTAAAATTGAAGTACATATCTTCCTACATTAAATTTTTGTATCAAAATGAATATCGCTCTGGCAGAGGAAATAATTGAAAAGTGAAAGTAGAAAGTTATAAATAGATTTGATAAATATAGAAAAATAAAGAGTAAATTTATTTTTCTATATTATATATCTGATCCAAGTTTTAAAAAAACTGTGGGCTCTTTGAAGTGTTGTTGTCATATGCATTAGTATTTTAAGTTCTGCAATACAATAGTTTGAATGATGACATCCCGTTAGTCCGACAACCATTATTCCGACATCCCATTATTCCGACAGCTCCTTATTCCGACAGCTCATTATTCTGACAATGCATCTGTCATAAGTGCATGGGTAAATTTTCTCCATAAGACCAACTCCGTTCTTGATAATATTTGTAGTTGTCATTTTACATTCCGATTATTCTTCGTGCGGGATATTTGTCTCAGTGCCTTGGAGTTGATATATATGCTTATTGCAACTGCTGAGTCCTTATTCTCGTCCCCCTTTTTTTACAGGTCCGGGTATTTAATTTGTTTTAATTATTTGATTTGTATAAAAAGTATTTGAATCATAAATAAAGCCCCCCCCCCCCCCCCCCCCCAAAAGTGTTTTATTTGAACGCTGTGTACCCGTTGACTAAATACTGTTTCTAAAACAATTTTATTTTCTTGAAATAGTTTTAAAAAAGTTTGCTTCTACTATTTAAAATTTTGTTTTGCTTTGTATTTTCATTGGAAAAAAAAATAGACTCTTGAAAAAAAACTATGCGACACCCCCCCCCCCCCCCCCCCTTCCCCCCTCCCATCAATATATATAGTTTTATGTAGAAATTGTACTGGGATCCGTAGCAAAAATGTTATAATTTTCATGAAAGGCAAGAAAATGTGAGAAACAGGGTGATTTTTGTAGACTCAGCGTATATTCTTTTATTGAAAACACGAAAACGGAGCCACCACAACCACTTAGGTCAGAAAAATCATTGGTCATTATTCTTAACGCTTGGCTGTATGTATCACAATGGGGTTCTTTTTCATTTTTACATACATTTTGGTGAAAAACAATCACAACGAAACAAAATCCAATGGAGGTCAATATATATACGTTGGTTTTAGATTAACTAGTATTAAGTGTCTATTATTTTTTCTTGTGTAATATAAAAATAAGGAGATGCAATATGCTTGCCAATGAGACAACTATCCATCCAAGTCACAATGTGTAAAAAGTAAAACAATTATAGGTCAAAATACGTCCTTCAACACGGAGCCTTGGCTCACACCAAACAGCAAGCTATAAATGGCCCAAAAAAAGACAAGTGTAAAACAATTCAAACAGGAAAACAAACGGTCTAATCTATATAAAAGACGAGAAACACTTATGAACCACACCAACAAATGACAACCACTGAACAACAGGCTTAGGACAGGTGCATAAAAAAAGCAGGTTTAAACGTTTTAACAGGCGCCAAACTTCACCCTAGCCTGAAACAGTGGTATAACATTACAACATAAAAAGACACACATATTTTAGTTTTTTTTTAAAAGTCGTAGGTTGTTTTGAATTAGACGCCCACCTAATCCCTAAGGTGGCGGGTCGGATTTGGTGATATTGGAGCCACACAATATCAGCAAATCATATTCTGACCCCGCCTAATTTGTTGAAAATTGTTTGATCAGAATCTGAATAAATAATTCCCTGTAAAACGTACATTTGTTTTGTAATTTGAATTCTGCATATATATAGTACGTAATTAAAATTCTGTATAGTCTGTATTTGCGTAAGCTAAGAATTTTACATCATAATTCTGTATATACAAGTCTATCCGTACGGTCATAGTTCTGTATATCCGTTTTTTAATTCCGTAAATAATAAACGATTTCTGTATATACGAAAAAGCGCGAAAATACATAATTGAATGATATACATTGTACCTCTATACACAAATTGTAATTATGTATAATTATACATATTATGAATTAAGTAACTATATAAAAAGTATTAGAACTATATATGTAATAACATATACGTTACAGTACAGTACAGACAGACATATTTTTTTTAACCCCGATACCGGGGAATATAATTATTTCTAAGTGACGGACTAATGGGTTGTTGGATTATTGAGCTGTCAGAGCAATGGGTTGTTGGATTATTGGGCTGTCAGATTATTGGGTTGTCGGAGTAATGGGTTTTCGGAACAATGGGCCGTCAGACTAATGGGCTGTCGGAATAATGGCGTGTAACCGTTTGAATTTATTGACAACCCTGCGTACCAAGGTACATTGTAACCATATAATCAGACTCTAATTGAAAGTTACAAGCACATTGATTCACCATATATGATATAGAGTTACAAATGAAATTGGTCAAAGTTTCATATCAATGAATTTGAACTTTTTAAGCCCAGTTGTAATCTAATGTACTTTACATTATGTGTGTATAGAAATCAAAAGTATCAGTGCAGTAAAATAAAGGCATTGAAAAAGTGTACACAATAGAACAAAAGTGGCGCAATCTACTAACATTTCTCTATTTGTTTTGACAAGTAAATTCTCTGATATAAGAATTATGAATATCTTTAAAAAAAATATTTTTCTATTGGTAAATTACCTTGTGTATCACTTTCTCCTTAACTTAAATTTCTGCTCTGGTAACTTTAAATGGCACTGGTAGCAGCTACATTTTAGATACCTTAAAAACAAGTTAATATTCGTAAGATTTTTGAATAAAGCAAAACAAAAAAATGGTATAAATATAGAATAATCTTCATTCATTGTAAGCCTGTAATATCTGACTATGCGGTATGGGCTTTGCTCATTGTTGAAGGCCGTATGTTGACCTAAAGTTGTTAATTTCTGTAACATTTAAATTTGGTCTCTTGTGGATAGTTGTCCCACTTTGCAATCATACCACATCTTCTTTTTTATATTCATACCTTTTCTCAAAAAAATATTTTTGTTTGTATAAGGCTTAATTAGGAATAGGAAGAAAAGTAAAATACAAATGCAATTCCAAGGTTCCTTAAAGTGAGTCTGGCAACAGTAAAGAGTGATATGAAGTCAGTGATGTCCACCATGATATATAACCAAAAAAAAAAAATACAGTAAATACAATGTACATGTATGTATTTCAGTTCCTCACTCATATTAAGAATAATAGTTTCACATAGGCATCATGTAATCATGATAGTGAAGATTTCTGAAGTTTTATGCAATCCAAGGACTGGTCTTTGTACATCTGGAGTTGCATATTGGAGATATATTGCATCCATAAATCCCCAATATTCAAGTAAATGGCAAAAAAAAAAATAACATAAAAGATAACAAGGAAGCACACAATGGTAAATCCATAAAAAGAAGCCTTAAAAGCCTGTAATGCATGTAATTCAGATGTCCTTTGTTCATGTTGTTTCTGTACATGTACTTTGTATATATCATATTTGTTTTTTATTAAAAATTTAAATTGTATATAAAACAGACTGTTAGTTTTCTGTTTGAAATGCTTTACATTTGTCATTTCTGGGATATTTATAGCTTACTATACAATATAAATGGGCTTACTCATTGTTGAAGGCTGTACAGTGTTAATGATAGTAACCTAGTTGTTTACTTCTATGTAACTGTTAGTTGATCTCTAGCATGTCTAGTAAAGCATTTTTCATTGGCAATCATTCCACATCTTCCTATTTTGATATTTCAAATATTTAGGTTTATTTTAGTAATAATAAATAATTTAACTAAACAAGTCAACTGTCATGACTACATGGGTAGCATTCCATTTCAATTGCAACATTATAATTATAATATGTATGGGGACCTGTATATTTTAGTTTTAGGGATGGATGGGTTAGGCTAAATAAAATAATATGTACATGATGTACATGTATGTATGTGTGTTTCCTATTACATGTACCATGATTACATCTTTGAAAAAAATGGGGTAAGTACATGTACATGTAGGTAGGAATTTTCTTATTTTACAATTTTTTTTTATATTGAGTCTATGTGAGAGAAATTCTGACTTGAACAGTGCTTTTTGAAAATTGACCAAAAAAACTTTAAGGTACTGTACCCGTACCGTATATCATGCACATGTATGCGTAAGCTTAAAATTATAGGGTAGGTAAGGAAATAGGAAACACACATATTTTTTTAATTGGCCTTAGGGACAGATCCCGCTGGGCCCAGACCAACATGAAAGCTATTGGTCACATACATGAAACACAGTGAACATTTGAACAAATAATACATGTGAAGATAGAGACCCCCACCCCCCCCCCCCCCCCAAAAAAAAAAAAGAATTAAAATAATAGTCCTATTATTAATGTACTTGTACTTCACATTTAATAATAAAAAAGTAATCATGTTAAACCTACCACTTCCAAATATTTGTATTCCTCCAGGATCCTTTGTCTATTGAAACTTGAAAGGTCTCGAGCTCTGAATGTCTGTCTTTTGCCTTCTGACATGGTCAGGATGTGAACAAGTTTAAGTAACCTTCACCCTGTCGATACTCTAAACCAAGTTTGATACAGAGTGAAGGATAAACTCTGAGTGAAATATTAGTAGCAAAAATCCATTCTCTGTGGGATAACACTTTAAACAGGTCTGCTTTCTTCAGTTGTTCGTTCATGATTGTAGTAATTTGTAGTTGTACGCAGCGATACTTTTACATTCAGAATTTCAGTCCAACAGCTAATTCAAGTGATATTTTACATCTCTGTGTGACACAAACTTAGCTTAATAAGAGTTGTGTCTTTTGAGTAACGTTAGTAAAGACCACAACTAGAATTACTTTGCAGAAAGCTGCATAAACAACATCGTAAATTTGCCTCCACATGTAGTGAAGCAGAACCGGAAGTGATGAATTGTAAAAATTTTTTTGAAGGGTTTTTGAACCGCTGAAGGCCCAAGAAGCTATAGAACAAATGATGCAAAATCATGCCTTCTGGATGTTCCCCAGACCCTTTCTTAAACTGAAAATGCAAGTTCTGTTTTAATAATTTTATGACAATATTTTGGTCTCAAAGCAAAATCACGTTATAGATACAGTGTAAGACTTAAGTTTCTAGGAACAACATCAAAAGACAAATATGCATGATATTAAAAGCAAAAATGTAATTCACATAATTAAGTCTGTGGCTGCTGTGTTTTTTTAAACTCATGATCAAGTTAATAATAAAATTACTAAATTACAAAATGAATGCGACACTAACAGAATACAGAAGGGCAATCAATGAACAAAAGACAAATAAATAAGAAACATTGATCCCGAAAAATCAGGGGCTACGTCTGAGAGAGAACAGAACTTGCTTCTTGCAAGGCACTCACGGTGAACACAATTTGATATGGAGACAAGCGTTTGGTTTTGAAATTTCCTACATGAGGCATTTGTCTCAATGTAGTTACGGCCCTGATTTAATAAAAGTGAGGTAAGTGTTCCTGAGACAATTAACCTCAAGTTAAATGAAACCAATTTTCTGACATTTCAAGTATATTTAAATAATATTTATACTTTTATTATTAAAAGATATGGGAAGTCTTTCCCGATTTTTTTTTTTGGAAAAAAGATGAATTTATGAAGAATCTGGCGCCATCTCATACTTTCGATTAGAACTGCTGAGTTAGTTATTTTCAATACATTGCAAGTCAGGTAATTTATTTTCAAACTACCACAGAACAAACCATTTATTTTTGTGATTATCAAGGCTGAGTTATTTATTTTCAAAATCCTCCTGCCCCCCCCCCCCCCTCCCCCTACCCCTCTCCCAGAATATCAAATGGTCGTCCCCTTAAGAGTTGTTACAATAAATAATCAAAATGGTTAATGTGACATTTGATTAAATTTGTTGTCAACAAATAATTCAACTTTATTAAAGTGATTAAAGTAATTAAATTTCTTAATTTCACGAAAAAATATTGTAAAACAAAAGAGATTTTAACACTTTTTATCGATCAGTTCAATATATTCAAAGCGTATCTTGGATCATATTGATCGTGCGGTAAATTTTTTTTTGCTGAAAACCATTTTTTTAATGTTTATTTTAGATTTTCATTATTGTAATGCATTAGTTTAGTGTCTCAAAGGTCTCCAAATGTAAACATATGCCAAATAACAAAAACGTTATATGATCATTTTTTATCTCATCCAGTCAATCGTCATGTCATTGGTGTAACCCGAATTAAAGAAATAATGTAATTCTGAATTATTAGATTTGCATTTTATAAAGTAATTCTAATGTTCTGTGATATATTTCAGTAGTTTTATTGTAATGTGTGCAGTTCTGTGGTATATTTTGAGTGTTCTGTGATATTCTGTGGTAAAAAGACGCTCCGGAATTGTAAACAATATACAAGATGCACTTGACAAAAATGATTAGTAAAAATTATTAATCTATCCAATCTAACACCATAAACAAATGAATCTTTACTAAATTAATAATTTCTCAAACTGTTAGTTTTTTTTTGAAAAGATGCAGCATACAGTATGAAATTTTTTTTTTTTACTTGTTTTGAAGTTCAACAGGAGTTGTCTTTCTTGGAATAGTAAGAAAAAGCGGTTAATTTAAAATGAAAATAACTTGAGATAGGTGCAAGGCTACAAATAAAAACAATTGATGTTGTTTGGAAGATTCCATATTTTCCGTAATGCTAAATGGTTTACTACAAATAGCCTGTTCTCAGCAGATATATATTATAACATCCATCATATTTCCAATGCTTATATAGTGAGGAAAACATGCCCATCTGAATTTTTACTAGGGTATAAATGACATTAATAGTAGGCATCAACAATTATGGTTGAATATATTTCAATTTTTACTCAAAATGTGTCACATAACCAAATATTAAGCACATTGGTAACATAAGGTAAATCACTTTTTCTTCATATTGCATGATTCTTAGGTGGAGCTATACTTAAGTCAATGGAAATTAATTAGTTAAGTCCTCAAAGATTTCGGACTGATAATTTGGTATGCCAGATGCTCTTTTCGTCTTCATAAGACCCATTAGTGAAGTTCGATCAAAAAGTTGATAAGCCAAATCAAATTAAATTCAAAGAACATTTAAAACCGAACATTCGGAACAGTAAACTGTTCATGAACAATATACTCGACCGTTATGGAAAAGGAACAACCACAAAATCTCAATCCTTATTAAAGGATTCCTTATCTGCTACATCAATCGTGGGAGACGTACTTGCATTGGTAGCATTTAACTAGCACATGTCTTATTCTATGTTTCTTAATATACTTTATTTTTATAAGTATATTTCAGACGACACAAAGGTGAACAACCCTGATGAAATTTCTAAACAATTTTATGGAACCTATCAGTTAATAATTTACATTTTGTTAGGAACTATCATTTGTTTTGTTTTTTTTTGCTTTGCTTCATTCTCCTCTCAACTTTTTTTCTGTTTTTATTTTTATCATTGCTTTTATATATCTTTAAAATTCAAGAGTCTATCCTAAATTGAGGTAAATTATATGGCCTTCCAAATACCGTTTCGATCCCTAACATCACTGAAGAGACATTAATTGTCGAAATCTGGATATGGTGTACAAATTTTTGCACCTCATGTTTGCGGTATAACATCTTCTCCGCAAGTTTATTGTTTTCTGTTTGGTATTAAATTAATAATTAAGATCCATATTACATCTCGTGATCAATTTATTTGGCAATCGTCAATGGCAGTTAGCAGGGTTTAAGAACATCAATTGTTCGACCTGTTAGTCAAATGCGATTGGTTAAAATATACTGTTCACTTTTTTGGTCTTTTGGAAAATGTTGTTTGTGCTGTATTTAGACCCCTCTACCAAGAAATTTGTTTTACATGCACACGTATAAAAATTGCGGTTTTTATCCAACGCAATCATAGGTTTGAACGTTGTTTTCAATTTAGACTTGTGTATATTATATATATATATATGTTAGGCTTTCCAAATACCGTTTCGATTCTTAACATCACTGAAGAGACATTATTTGTCGAAATCCGGATATGGTGTACACAAACCTTTGCACCTTTTGTTTGCGGTATATCATCTTTTCCGCAAGTTTATTGTTTTCTGTTTAGTATTAAATTTAAAATTAAGATCCATTTATTACATGGGTAATCCGTTTATTTGGCAATCGCCAAAGGCAGTTAGCAGGGTTTAAGAACATTTGTTGTTCGACCTGTTAGTCAAATGCGTTTTTTTTAAAATATACTTTTTCACTTTTTTGGTCTTTTGGAAAATGTTGTTTGTGCTGTATTTAGACCCCTCTAACAAGAAATTTTTCTTGCATGCACACGTATAAAAATTGCGGTTTTTATCCATCGCAATCATAGGTTTGAACGTTGTTTTCAGTTCAGACTTGTATATATATATATATATAGAACATCCGTTGTTCGACCTGCTAGTCAAAAGCGTTTTGTTAAAATATACTTTTTCTCTCTTTTTGGTCTTTTGGAAAATGTTGTTTGTGCTGTATTTAGACCACTCTACCAAGAAATTTGTTTTGCATGCACACGTATAAAAATTGCGGTTTTTATCCAACGCAATCATAGGTTTGAACGTTGTTTTCAATTTAGACTTGTTTATATTTTTTCGTTTGGGCTTGTATTATATTTGCCTTCGGGTTTATATGATCCGTTCATCCTATTTTGACTCTTCAAAATTTAAGAGTCAATCCCAAATTGAGGTAAATTATATGGCCTTCCAAATACCGTTTCGATTCCTAACATCACTGAAGAGACATTAATTGTCGAAATCCGGATATGGTGTACAAATTTTTGCACCTCATGTTTGCGGTATACCATCTTTTCCGCAAGTTTATTGTTTTCTGTTTGGTATTTAATTAATAAATTAAGATCCATTTTTACATCTGGTGATCCGTTTTTTTGGCAATCGCCATGGCAGTCAGCAGGGTTTCAGAACATCCGTTGTTCGACCTGCTAGTCAAATGCGTTTTGTTAAAATATACTTTTTCTCTCTTTTTGGTCTTTTGGAAAATGTTGTTTGTGCTGTATTTAGACCACTCTACCAAGAAATTTGTTTTGCATGCACACGTATAAAAATTGCGGTTTTTATCCAACGCAATCATAGGTTTGAACGTTGTTTTCAATTTAGACTTGTTTATATTTTTTCGTTTGGGCTTGTATTATATTTGCCTTCGGGTTTATATGATCCGTTCATCCTATTTTGACTCTTCAAAATTTAAGAGTCAATCCCAAATTGAGGTAAATTATATGGCCTTCCAAATACCGTTTCGATTCCTAACATCACTGAAGAGACATTAATTGTCGAAATCCGGATATGGTGTACAAAGTTTTGCACCTCATGTTTGCGGTATACCATCTTTTCCGCAAGTTTATTGTTTTCTGTTGGTATTTAATTAATAAATTAAGATCCATTTTTACATCTGGTGATCCGTTTTTTTGGCAGTCGCCATGGCAGTCAGCAGGGTTTAAGAACATCCGTTGTTCGACCTGCTAGTCAAATGCGTTTTGTTTAAATATACTTTTTCTCTCTTTTTGGTCTTTTGGAAAATGTTGTTTGTGCTGTATTTAGACCACTCTACCAAGAACTTTGTTTTGCATGCACACGTATAAAAATTGCGGTTTTTATCCAACGCAATCATAGGTTTGAACGTTGTTTTCAATTTAGACTTGTATATATATATATATATATACTTTATTGTAACACAGTCAACCCTGTCCGTCACAGTTTTGTATAATTACTCGCCAAAATGTATCACTAACAATAAATTAGGGAATGAGCGTGTAAACATAATATTTATGTTAAATGAATTTAAGGCGCAATTACTACATAAGTAAGACGCCTCCCCAAACTAATAACAGCAACAACTACATTGTTCTATTTGAATAATTCACAATCTATGACTATAGATAGATATCCAAGTATACTTATCTGATTGTTGTCCTTGCTTTTTTCATCTACAATAATCAGGAGATAACTGTATTGTATTTTAAGCTCCGACGGCATCAATTGGGGATTTGATGGTTGCAAATTAAGTTTACTGGCGACGCGTTTTTAAACGGGTATTTGCGACCATCAAATCCCCAATTGATGCCATCGGAGCTTAAAATACAATATTGTTATCTCCATTCTAATGAAACTGACAGAAAAACAACGTCAAATCATTCATACAAAATCTGTGATACATCGTCTGCGCTTGCGAGTATGTTTTCATATCATCAATTGTGAATTGATGCCATGAAAATTGGTGAAGTTATCCTATCAAAATAAACTTTAAAAACAATGTTGCATTATAATGATTTTTATTCAGATTATGTCCTTTGTACAGCATGTAAATTTACGAACATGATTGTAGCAGAACTTTTTGGTCATCTTGAGTCTACATGAAAGTAATATTGCTGATGAATGTGTTCAAGCTATGAAAGTTATTGATCATATGCTACATGTTTTTTTTAGTTTTACAGTTGTATAGTGCTATACTTTAAATACATGAACCTGAAGTTAATAATACTACAACTGAAAAAAAAAATATTATCTTTATTTCTTGAAGTTGAATCTGCATGCATTAACTCAGTTATATATAAGTCCTTTTCCTTTTTTTATACGTGACTGTAATTACGCATGTAATGTTATTAAAAACCTTGAAACCCTTGTAAATTTGGTATTATTTCGGCAGAAAAAAATTATCAATAACGTAAAAATAAATTTGCCGACCTTAAAAACATATATACAGTTCTAAACATATATGACACGGATATTAAATTCGGTCAAAAACATTTGTTGTATTAATATTTTTGAAATAAACACAATCGTAAATCATCTAAAATTATTATATTTTACTTAAAATAAACATTTATTATTATAATAACAAATGCAAAAACGGAATTCTACAACAACATATACATTTATAAGAGGGTGTAAACGAGAGTTTTACGAACTTAATTCATTTTCTAGTAATATTGTTGTATTTTTTATGTGTAGGAAATTATTATCAAATGTCGTTGGATTTTTTATTCGTCATTCATTAATATCGAAATCGTTATTTTCTATTCATATTAACTTAAGCTAAGAACATAATTCTCTCAGAATTAAATCCAATCAAAACATTTCTCATAACAAGAATATCTCAAATTTACGGTATTTTAATGAGAGATGAAAATAGGTGTAATTGAATATTAACGTAATATGTGTATAACTATTATAAAACTTGCTTTTCTTTATCTTGTTCGGAAAATATTTAGTTGATATCAAGACAACTAGATTTCTCTTCATGTTTTAAAGTCATATGAAACTTCGAATTAAAACAAAAATTGAATATGTTTTTATAGAATGGCTAAGTTTTACTATAAAACAAGTGTACCTGAACTTTATTGCAAAACTTCATAAATGTACTGCTATTGAAATACTGTCTTCCCGTACACTAATTCATTAATAATTTCGCGTATCAAGTTACCTTAAATACCAAACCTCTCCTTAAAACGTCGGTTAGAGCATAGTTTAAGTGCTAGGAGAAAACCATGATGAAAAAATCTAAACACACGTGCACTGGAAGGTAAATAGTTATAAAAATTAAAATAACATAAATACCGAACTCCGAGGAAAATTCAAAACGGAAAGTCCCTAATCAAACGACAAATTCAAAAGCTCAAACAATTAAACGAATGGATAACAACTGTGATATTCCTGACTTGGTACAGGTATTTTCTGATGTAGAAAATGGTGGATTAAACCAGGTTTTATAGCTGATCCTTAAAGAACAAGTTTAAGACAAGCAGTCATTTAACAACTGTTAGGAAATCTTTAATTAACCATTAGGAACGCATGAAAAATACATAACTATAGGCTCTCAAGAGCCTGTGTCGGTCACCTGATTCTACTTTGGTTTTGGAAATCATGTAAGTATAGATTAAAATCATAACAGATACCCTAATAATGATTGAGGCCAAATTTGGTTTAATATTGGCCCCGTAATTTAATCAAAAGCAGAAGACTTTTGTAAAGTTTACAGAAATTACCAATAAATTCATTGAAATTGTAAAAAATGACTTTATAAGGACAATAATTCCAACAAGATGTCAATTGACAATTTTGCTCATGTTGACTTATGTGTAGATCTTCTTTTCTTGATATTTTTGCAGTTTACAGTATATCTCAATCTATAAAGATACATGTATTAATGCTACAACACTGGCGGCCATCTTGGATGATGGTTCGGCTTCAAAGTAACAACACTTGGTTAGTACCTCATAAGGAACATTCATGTCATGTTCGGTTTCATTCCATTCAGTGGTTCCTTAAAAGAATACATTTGTATGTATTGTCCATAGGATCGTTTGTTAAATTAATTTCCTGCTGGCAGCCATCTTGGTTGATTAATTGGCTACGAAGTAACACGTGGCTGCCACATCATTAGGAACATTCATGAAATGTTTGTTTTCATTCCATTCAGTGGTTCTCTAAAAGAAGACATTTGTATGTATTTCACATAGGATCCTTTGTTAAACTAAATCCACCGCTTGCGGCCATCTTGGATGAAAGATCGGCTTCAAAGTAACAACACTTAGTGAGCACCTCATTAGGAACATTCATGCCATGTTTGGTTATAATCCATTCAGTGGTTATCTAAAAGAAGACATTTGTATGTATTGTCCATAGGGTCCAATGTTAAACGAAGTCCCCCGTTGGCGGCAATCTTGGATGATGGATCAGCTACAAAATAATAACACTTGGTCAGCACCTCATAAGAAACATTCATGCCATGTTTAGTTTCATTCCATTCAGTGGTTCAAAATATTAAAAGTTAACGACGACGACGGACGACGACGACGACGACGGACGACGGACGACGGACGCCAAGTGATGAGAAAAGATCACTTGGCCCTTCGGGCCAGGGGAGCTAAAAATGATATAATGGCTGTAATAATGCACCCTAACCCTAAACCCTGCACGATAATTTCGATGACTTTGTAGGCGATCAATCATCCAAGAAAGCCGCTAGCGGGAGACTTCGTTTAACATAGGTCCTATGTTAAGCGAAGTCCCCCGCTGGCGGCTATCTTGATGTTTGATCGACTACAAAGTTACAACACTTGGTCAGCACCTAAAATAAGACATTTGTATGTATTTCCCATAGGGTTCTATGTTAAACTAAGTCCCTTTCTGGCGGCCATCTTAGATGATGGTTCGGCTTCAAAGTAACAACACTTGGTTAGTACCTCATAAGGAACATGCATGCCATGTTTGGTCTCATTCCATTCAGTGGTTCTTCAAAAGAAGACTTTTGTATGTATTCGGGCCAGGTGAGCTAAAAATGATATAATGGCTGTAATAATGCACTTATTAATATTATTGATTGCATTGGTTCAATAATTTCGATGTTAACATTGCAAGAAACTCGTTTCATATGACATTAAGACAATGCTGAGCAGTTCTTTGTTTTTTTCAGGATCCCTTGTGTTTTCACATATGTTTAAGAATCAACTGTTTTAACTCTAAATCAGTACAATTTCTGTGTCGCAATTTGTATCGTTGATTTTGATTGGATAATCCTTAAATACCTCGATTCATGGTCTCAAATTGTGCACGCAAGCGCATTCTCATGTACATGCACTGAGATGACATAATTGTATTTTAACATGGCCGGGCATTAATTTCATACATGATGGTCGCAAATATCCTGTCATTCGGTCAGTTACTGGGTAGCTGGAAAATCATTTTTGCTACATTTGCGACCATTACATCGCCAACCGATGAATTCAAAATCTTAAAATACAATACTGCTATTTTCTTATATGTTTACCAACATACTGGAGTTTGAGTTCACTGAGAACGAATTCATCACTCCTATCTATATTGTTTTCCTCTAGAAACAAGTTTTTTTCTGTTTGTTACCATCTCATATATGTTTACTCAAAATGTCCTTTTATTCATATAGAAAATAAATTGATGGTTAAAGAAAAGAAAAATGCTATATTTCTGAACAAAGACTATAATGTTTAATGACACTTTAAAAAAAGGTGCTTAAAAACTGGTTTCAAAAACCTGTTTCTTTTCCACAGGATCCTAAATGTTCTACTTTGCACTTCAAATTTGTCTTTAAATTAGAAAATATGACAATGTGATTATTTCATATCTAAAATCGTCAACTTACATTTCCCAGAATACACATACCCTCTTCTCCATCATATGAAGTTTTCATTTCTCAGTTATTACGTTACGCTTTCCAACTTCGTACCTTTTTGGGGCTTTTTAAAACGTTTTTGATTCGAGCGTAGCTGATGATTTCTTTTCCTGGTGTATACAAATTAAAGGCCGGAATCTAAGATGAGTAGATTTATACATTTAGGTTTTCAAATTGTTTGGAGTGATCGTCATGATGTTTTTTGATACAAAACCTATTCGTACTCACAAAATATATATAGTGATATTTTCGTTTTGTAGTTTCTCCTTATATATATTTTTTTCAGGAATTTAAACCGTTTTGTTAATAATAATCGATTGTGTGTACTTGGACATAACTGTGCCTGTAAAACAAATTTGCGGAACAGTTCAGAGTTAACTAGTAAGTAGTTATAACAAAATATGTTGCAAATTGCTATTACCAATGTTTTATCATTTATGCTCATATTTTGTAAGCTGGAACTACAGCTAACTAAGATAAAAAAGAGGGAAAAATAAATCCTTGCTCAGCGATTCAAAATTTATGCATGAGGGTTTTAGGGTGCAAAATTCACCAACAGCGGGAAAAGCTGTGACATCTTTTCTAAAAAGGTTTTGAACTAATGGAAAAGCAAAAGGACTGCATTTAGAACTTTGGATTATAAATCAAAGGATATATAAAGACATAGCAATAATATTATGTAAGACATGAAATTGAATCAATATAAATGATATTTATTTATTGAATTGTTATGTATTGGAGTTATCTCCTTTTTATGTTCTGATTGTTACTAGCGACATATCAAACGTGCTGTTTTTTTGTTTCTGTACATAAGCGGTACGCAATTTGTAAGTGCATTAAAAGTTGGGTATTTAACCAATCATACAAACAGTTGTATTGGACATGTTGTTTAATTGTTAAACAAATCTTATACGGATTACAACTCACCACACCCTACCCAAAAATTATTTGACTGCTCCTGATATTTTTTTAATTACAGATTTTGTATGCGGTCTTTACCAAGTCATCATGGCTTTGGCGAATCATATTTTGGTACATTGTGATCAATAAATGATGGTGTTGTTATCCAACGTAAATAAACATTCAATGTGTATTTATCCGATTGGGATGCTGGAAGCCCCTTTACCACGTCTTCATTGATTGTCACACTCTACTAAATCAAGGAAAATCATAATTATATTGTTACTGATTAATTTATTCTTACGGGCTTTTGAAAACCTGATTATTGTTATGAAATTAAAGTCATGACAAATTCTATAATCATGTTGTTTTTATTCATGAGACAAATGTAAATTGATCGAGACAGATACTACTTGTACGCCATAGGTATTACTTTATTCAGTGTTACAAGTTTATGATCAGTTTTGTATATTCGATATCATATACAATTAACTCGTTATAGATACCAGGATTGAAATTTTGTACGCCAGGCACGCGTTTCGTCTCAAAAGACCCAGCAGTGACGCTCGAATCAATAAAGTTAAAAAGGCCAAGCAAAGTACGAAGTTGAAGAGCATTGAACACCAAACTTTTTTTTTTCCAAATAAGGTAAGATATTTTTGAGGTAAAAAAGTCCTTAGTATTTCAAAAAATTCAAAGTGTTGTAAAATGTTAATTTATAATTATGATTTTATCAATGATAATTCATGCCAACACAGAAGTGCTTGCTGACTACTGGGCTGGTGATACCCTCAGGGAGGAAAACTCCACCAGATAGCATTGATCAAGTGGTTGTAACTAATAACGAACTAATTTGTACAATTTAATTTTCAATCTGTTTTTCAGGACTAAAGACTGAGTAAAATACTATTTTCTTTTCAAGTATATTTTATCTCCCTGATTTTGAATAAATAAAATATATTTTAAAATTCTTATATGTTAAGAGTACTTTAACAAAAAAATACTCCCACTTGCTTATATTTTTGGTCAATATGTAAATACTTCATAGATGGAAAGTCATTAACATTAACATTATAAAAGTACATGTTCAAATCGGCATCTGCAATAAAAATGCATGAATGTTATTAATCGAATGTTATCTTACGTATGAATATATCTACAGAAAAGTAAACATAAATTCAAATGGAAGAAGTCGAATAATGACGTGGAGCTTATGTTGTTCTACGAGGAATAAAGCTGATGGTTTATTTGAGGAATAAAATAGAAAAGGAATGAAACATATAATTACTTTAATACTTGATATGTTTCTTTTCTTGATCTCTTTATGATGTTATGTTTTCTTCTCTTGAACCTCCCAAGGCCATTTCCATTTATTGACCACACATATTTATATTATTTTTGCAATGCGAATATCTTGTATTGAAATTCTAAAGTCTCATTTCAACCAGTTTAAGAAACATTTCAGCTGCAAATTATATTCATTGCCTCTTTGAATTTGTCTTATTAAAGAATTGATTATATCACAAATGCGCCTTTTCAAACTAACTTAACGGGAACAAAATTCGCATAATAATTATGTTTGGACTACTGTACTTTTGTAAAGAATACTCTCTAATTAACATTGTAGTAGATAATATTAATCGAGATGTATATACCAATAAGAAATAGCAATTTTCGAAAATTTCTGTTTCTACCACCTCTATAATGAATTTATATTCAGGGAAATGATATTTAGGCAAAACGGTTACTGTAAATTCAGCTACTGTTTTCGATTTTGTTGAGTTATTGCAAAATAACAATGGAGTAGGTATTGCAAAACTTTGTATTTCAAATTGCATGCAGTTGTTTGTATGCAACATTTATTAAAATCGTATTCCATATACTTGCATATTGTTCTTTTTTTAAAAATTGCAAATACTTCAGAATTTACAGACTAGGATATGTTTTTCTTTGTTTGGGATAGTATGTTTGATGAAGTAAAATAAAAGTAAATATAGTAGGTTTGGTTCTGTTATAGGTTTCGAACCGCTTATTAGTTCCCGGTCACAAAGAATGTACCAGAAAATAGTATATGTTCCTACTTGTTCCTGTAAGATTAAATATATAGAATAATTTAGAATTTTTTGTATCAAATTTAAACTGTATGACTTGGATGAATAACTGATTTGTTTAAATAAAGCGAAAATCCAATAGGAATGAGATTGGGCGCGTCGACAAGGTCAGCATTTCCTCCTAGGCATGCATTACTCGCTGCCATGCGAATCCCCACTTAATCAAAATGTCAAAATCGGGAATAGTACAATTGGTAAAATTTCAGACGACTATCTGGTAACTTAAATTTGCACTTTGTAAATACAGCTGTTTCACAAACCACGCCTCTTTTGGGTATAATAATCATAGATATTTTGTTTTGTTTACGTACTGGTTTCCAGACATGATCTCTATGGTTCATCTCATTGAGACATAATTTGGGAATGTTACCAATATAAATAAAACAATTTGAATCTGAGGAAGACCCAAAATGAAGAGAGGGGTACTGTGGATTCATTCATTTTCGTGGGTACCAATTTTCGTGGATTAAGGAAAACTTACATGTTCGTGGATATTTAATTTAGTGGTTTTTGACAATGTCTGCATACAAGCCTATTGTAAATTTGCCATTCGTTGCACTTTTAATTTCGTGGTTAACCTATAACCACGAAATCCACGAAAATTGGTATCCAACGAATAATAATGAATCCACAGTAGTACAGAACTTTAGTAATATTTTATTCTCTTAGAAATTCGGGGCATATAAATGTTGAAAATATGCCGCAAAGCCCTATATTTTGACATTTGAAAAAAATAGTAGTGCATATGAGCTTTCCATTCTAGGTAAAAAAAATTACGAAACATCATAGTAAAAGTGGTACAGTTTTAGATGTAAAAGGAGTTCCTATGGGAAATGGCATTGTCTATATTTACAGAAGTGCAACCTAAAGATCTAAAAATTATATTGAATATTTTTAAAGTTGAGTTTTTATTGTGTCTGTGTAATATAAGCCATATTTTCCATGTGGATACTGTGTTCATATAAGCCTTCACTTTTAAATCCTTTTGGACGTGCTCCTCATTAGCAGGAGGAAAATACAAAAAAAAAAGAAGCCTGCCTGAACATGTGGCTAATGAAACAAAACACAGATATATCGTATCAGTCATCCATTTCATGATGATGACCGTAAAACGTTTAAAGTCTCGATTTCAGTCGTTCTTCCTCATAGTTCAGTCGGAACAGTTTTTGGGTAGGGAGCTAGAGAGGTCCGCATAGAATGAACATGAAAGTAACATTGATTTTGTTTAAGCAAAAGTCACAATAAGCTTTTCGTTGACTTGGAATGACTGTCACTTTATTTTATTCTTAGACAAAAGAGATATGACTGCTTGAATTTGAAAATTTTGAGATACATAGCATGTGGGCCATTGTCATGATTTAGTCGATTTTCTCGTCGCTTTTGTCAAATGTTGACACACTTCCAAACCTATGGTAAGAAACCGAAATCTTCTTAGGTTTGTCGAATTTTTTCCCTTGGTTACTTTGTATCTTGTACATGCAAATTTGAATGCATGTAGAGAAATGTGCGTCGAAAAATACATTTTATAAGCGCAACAATTTACATATTTTAACGCTACTCATTACATCATGTTTAACTGTAACATGTATATGTTTTTTTACTTTCATAGTATAATACTTTATAAAATTTACATTAGTTTTCAAAATTTAGATTTGTTCATATATAGTGTAAATTTATTATTTGTTTTAAATATCAACCAATAAGATTAACTGTACCAACTTATTGCACCAGCTTTGCATTTCTACAATTAATGACTTCTCAGTGATGCTCGAGGCCAAAATATTTTCAAGCCAACAATCTAATACAAACGTTGAACAGCTGAGGACCAAAATTAAATCCAAACTCGGGTATGGAATAAGAGCCATGCCTGAGGGAGAAATTGATTGAAAATGATTTCAAAATTGTATAACAGCGCAAATTTTAATAGAACAATATCCGTATTTTCATGCCAGTACCGAAGCTGTAAATAGCCCGACGTTTAACCTTTTTTAAAATCATTTTTTTCTCCTACTTTACAACAATAATGATATATTTGTTCCCTTTTAGCATGATTATTTCTCCGTATGTTCAGACGACATTTAAGCCGAGGTTAAGTGTTTTAAGTTAGTAACCCAACGCGTTTAAGATTCGTAAATACCACTGTCTAAGAAAAGGGGGATGGTAAATATCGATTTTCTAACATATCCATTCCATAACCTTATTACTCAAATAAAAAACAGTAAAGAAGGTTAAATTTATTTGTCCCTCCGGAATACTTTTAAAAATGACCTCTTAAAAAGTCACTTCTGTCAGATAAATTGAAATGCAGTCACCCATCTGCACTTCAACTAATCGATTTATTGAGTAAGTCCGAATCAAGCATCAGCGCCACTTATAAGAGGTGCTAATGTTAAATATATGAAAAATCTATAGAGAATCATTTCCCGCTATAATTTTCGATGGCTTATATCTCGAAAACAAATACACTGACTTCATTTTTTCTGCATTTTTAGTTCTGTTATTTAAATTCTATCAATTTATAACAGTCTTTTAAAAATCATGTTATTTTGAAACAGCAGCAAGCATCCTTTCATACATTTAATCAGTTTTCTTAACATTTTGTATTTCTTAAGATACATAAAGGTTCTACAACTACACTGAGTTTGATAATACACTTTTCAAAATTTGACAAGAGGCTTGTCGAGTCTAAAAACAAATTCTGTCGAAAGTTATCCCCGCTACATTTTTGCGCCTGTCCCAAGTCAGGAGCCTCTTGCCTTTGTTAGTCTTGTATGTATTCTAATTTTAGTTCATTTATATGTTTTGGAGTTTAGTGTGACGTCCATTTTCATGAAACTAGTACACATTATTGTTAAGGGGCCAGCCTCTCGGTGTGGTATTTTCTCGCTGTGTTGAAGACCCATTTGTGGCCTTCAGCTGTTTTCTGCTCTTTGGTTGCTCCATTCCCATTCTCAATTTTATTCTTCATTTGTTAATTTTCGAACATGTTCCATTTGAAAATTTTACGGACGTCATCACGAGTTGATTGACTGTTATGAAATATCTGTCTATTATTTTGTTATACATGTAACTATTGATGGTTTCAGGAGACCGATTAATTTTACAAGTGAGGCGTAATTTTACGCCAAAAATTGTCAATATTATGTTATATCATTATGCATGGAAACTTTAATTTAGACCTAAGGAAATATGTTTGGGGAAGACAAATTTCCCCTGTATACATGATTGATACTGTTTCACTCACAGAGTCAGTCAGGAAGTTGTCAAATCCTACTGGTATTTACGTATCAAATCGAAAAGAAATAATAAGTAACACACAATTTACAACTTTAGTTGCAAAATAGTTCTAGTTTTAATTATGAATATCTTTTGAATAAATTTCATAATTTTCCAAATTCTGTCAAACTTGCTGTTTTGGGATATCTTTAGACTTAAAGAACTTGATCAACTTTTTAGAATAGGCCAAAGTATTGTAAGTTTAATAAAAAAACACACAGGGAGCTGCGAAGCTGTTACATCACTTAAAGATTGTCATACCTTTTGACAAGGCCCTATTTTGAAATAAATTTAGGGGGTATTGGCACTATCTCTTTGATTTTAAAGTCAAATCTGTCTTAAATATGAATTTTCACATACAAACGGATCCACTCAAGCAATAGACACATGGTCTTCAAAAATAGAGAAGTCTCTATGCTATTTGCCATATCGAGTATTGCAATGTAAAGTTAAGATCTCAATGAACGGTTAAGACTTTAAAGCATAGATATAATAGAGCGCATGTATCGTCCCAAGTTTTTTTGGTTCATGTTAGTCTAAAATTTGATTATGTAGTGTTTTGTGAACTTGATTTCTTTTCTTCTTCTTTTAATTTTTTGCCATGGCATTTTCAGTTTCTCTTCGTCTAATGAGTTTTGAATTTCTCAATGCTATCTTCTGCCTTTTATATACGCATTGATGAATTCAATACTTAATTATTTAAATAGACACCAAAAGACGAAACATGTAAATTGGCTCAGTTCAATGGATAATAATGCCATAGCTAAATTAATAACAATTTGCAAATCAATAAAAACAATAATGAAATGCATATACATTTTTGTTCAGTCAAGTGTTTGTGAACACTTTCAATGGAGTAGAATCAGACTGAAAAGTGTTTTTATCTGTCGATTGAAGCGGTGGGGGAGGGGGTGGCAAAAAATTAAAAGCACTTAGGGCCGATTTGAGCTTTTGCCATCACTTGGCGACTGTAATCTGTCGTTGCCCGTCGTCATACGTTAATTGTTGACAAAAACATCTTTTTAAAATCTATTGGGTTAAATGTAACAAAATTTTGGGGAATCTAGTTTAAAAAATGTGTCAGATGACGCCGCCTGTCAACCTCTATACGTAATCTGTACTTGTAATGTGTGCTTCAAGAATTAAAATAATAACCTGTGTGAAGTCATTATTTTCTCTGACAGTGATTTCTAAGGTCTATATATATATATATGAATTGGTGAGTTTAAATCCATGTTAATAAGCCGTAGGGCGAACGAAAACCTACACGCAAAAGAATAGAAAACCCACTTTAATGTCGGTTTAATAGGATACAAATTCTGCACAATTTGATTTTTTGACGGTATATAAGTTAAATAATTCATATTTTGTTGTCATACTACACACCTGAAGAGTGTCAGGATTGCCCCCCCCCCCCCCCCCCCAAAAAAAAAAAAAAAAAAAAAAAAAACCGACTCGGTCTGTTATACGACAAGAAAAACCTTAGAATATGCATTTTCTATAATGTAACTAAAGATAAATGCTAAGAAATTACTTATTTTTTCAAATCATTCGTCACATTTATTTTTAATTGCTTTCATCACTTCATGGTTTAAACGGAGATCGTTTTGCAACACCACTTTCTAGATTTTGTCGTTTTCTATTTCTTCAAATAGACCATGGACTTTCTTTTTCTTAAATGCATGAGATTTGTAAAATCCGAGAAAGTCATACTCTAATTCAAATTAAAATATATGTTTGACAAATGTTTATATAATTGAATGGCTACAAGTAAGTTTTAGTATATACCACCTGTACATAGACTCGTTTGAGACGAAATCCTTTATTTTATCCATATCTTCAGACATGTACGGCTATTTAAATATTGTCTTCCCGTACATCTTTTCCGTATGCGGTGACCTTATCATGACACCTTTCGAAAATTTGAAATGTTTGCAGTATTTGTTTCTAACGGAATAAAGGCTATAGAATATTTGTTCCAACAAGAAAAGATATTTTATGAACATTTTTACGGGTAAAACATAACCCTGAGGAATTTCTGTTAGGAGGAACACATTTATGTTCAAAACTCTACTCTATCCAAATATGAACTTTTGGAGTTGGTGGCCAATTTTACCTGCGACAATACTATACTTAATATCTAAATAACAAGATAATGCAATTTTTCATAATTTATAATTTATTGTTATAAAATGATGACTTTAAAATCAAGGAACTAGACACCCAGCTTTGGTTGCATTCGGACTTTGGGGTCCTCTTGAAGAATAATGAACCTGCAGTACGAACAGCTCTATAATACACACGACGTGCGAAGTATCTGCATCCTATTCTCTTCCAAAATGACATAATATTACAAACTTTCAGCATGTCTCGTAAGAAAAGATTGTCACAGAAAAATCTGCTTTTACTGAATTTTGTAGCCTGAAAATAGATATAAAATATAAAACATCTGTGGCTCCCTTTTTATACATCCTGTTTCCACCTCAGTTTGATATTCCAGTTGTTACTTCAAGAAACCTTTGGCTAACCTTGTGTCATGTATCACATGTACTGGTCTGTTATCGATGACAGGTTAGAGTAAATTTCAATGACTTCATAATTTTTCATCAAACATCACTGCAAAATGTTTGAGCTTGCAAATTGATTATCTTGTGATTGAAAAAATAAAAATAGAATACATAAGTTAGATCAGAAACGCTCAGAACAAAACTTTTAAAAGCCAAGGTCAAATGTGACTGAGGGCGTTTTAACCTTTGTTTTTTTTAATAATTTTTTTGTAAATCTATCAAATTATTCAAAAATTGTGACTGACATTATCGTTGTTACAGTGGATGTATGTTCGGCTCAGGTTCTCGGAGAACCTATTTCTCTTCCCTATAATTCGCATTTCAGGCTTTGTTACATTGTGAGCAACTATATGACATCATTTAAATTAGAACTAACAACCACATTCATTTAACATCTATTCAAAAGTCAACAGAATTGGTAACAAATCTAAATAAAGGTTTATGTTTGTGTTTATTTTCATACATTATAAATTGTGTTGCCAAATCTACTTGTTTTGAGTGTTTAGAAGACCATTGAAAATTCACGTGTCATGTACACTGACATTGGAATCATACATGTTTAGTATAATAGAGATAAACTAAAATTAAGAAGTATTTAATATATTTTGTTCATGTTTTGTTGGTACTTACACAACCGTAACAAATATCATTACGCTGGCATGGTGGCGTGAATGATCTTTTGTAAGGAAAATTTTAAATACAGGGATACTACAGTCACCGGATAACCCTGCTTTTGTCTGGAAACAACGATAGCTTTCTGCTGTAAGCGTTAAATGTAGACATGCTATGATTACGAGTACAACAGCACATACTCTGTAATTGGCGATAAAGTAAAGAAAATGTTTGCTGTGATAAAAATATGTGAAATAAAAAACGCTATTTGTAATCAACCGCATTTTTTTAGATACCTATTTCAGTAGCATCTATATTGTCAACGCTATCCAGACCTTTCATTTTTGTCATGATTTCTTGTTTGAGGGTTGCTGTTTACAAAGGATCCTATTTATAAAGTAAAAGTTACACCTTCGAAAGTTTAACAGAAACCGCTAAAACAACGTACTTTATCAAATGTTAATTTATTCCCAAAATGAGCGAGAAAACATCAATTTATCAATGTGTACCCTTGTTTACATTTCCTTGCCATGTATTTCATTTATCATCGATGTGTACAAAACCAGCACTGTGTTTAGTATTTTTTCTACTACAGATAGCGTACCCTTTTTGTACAATACAATATATATTCATCACGCATATCGCTTTTATTAAATATGGACTTGCCACATGGCATAAAGTAAAATAAAACCAAAACAAATGAAATTAAAGAAAACTAAAAGTTGGTTCATGTCTGTCATGTTTGTTTTTCGTAAATTGTTTTGTTATGAATAAGGCCGTTAGTTTCCTCAATTAAATTATTTCACGTTTTTCATATCGGGGGATTTTATAGCCGACTATGTGGTATGAGTTTTTCTCATTGTTGAAGGCCGTCCGGTTGCCTTTGATTGATTTCAACCACTTTGTTTGAATTTTGGTGGATAGATATTTCATTGGCAATCATTTCACATCAATTCACATCTTCTTATTTTTATAAAACAAACATTACTTAATTTTGGAAATATTATCCAAAATGTCAATGATTCTAATGTTTCTTAAGTAACTGTATAAGTTTAAAAGTCTTAATCCATTAAATCAAATTCTATTGAAGTTTAATTCAAAATAAAATTTATTTTCAATCATAACATTTTATTGATAACAAATTAATTAATTTTATGTTTTCTTACCTATTAGCGTAGTCCATCTTGAATGTTTTATCATGCCCCGGATGTGACTCCCTTTTAATACAGCTTATTTTCATTTCAATTTGATATTCCAGATGTTACTTCCAGAAACCTTTGGCTAACCTTTCTTCATGTAATACATATACTTGTCTGGTATCGAAGACATGTAAAAAAGTAAATATCATACTTTTTTTCATCAAATATCAGTACAAAATGTATGAGCTTGCAAATCGATTATATTGTGACTGACGAAATGGAAATAAAAATACATTTGTTTGATCAGAAACGTTCAAAACAAAACTTTTTAAAGCCAAGGTCAACAAATTATTAAAAAATTATGACTGACATTATCATTGTTACGTGGATGTATGTTCGGCTTAGGTTCTCAGAGAATCTATTTCTCTTACATTCTTATTCGCATTTCAGGCTTTGTTTCATTGTGAGCAACTATATGATATCATATGAATTAGAACTAACAACCATATGCACTTAACATTAATTTAAAAGTCGAAAGAATTGGAAAAAAATCTAAATATAGATTTTTCAATTTAAGCCAAAGAATGTTTAGTATACACAACCCAACATAGATTTAAGTAAGTGAATATTTTAACCAAAAAACTCTTATTTTAAGTTCAGCCAAATAGCTTGCGTGCGTTCAGCATAAACTATCGTATTTCTGTAATATTTATAACTGATAAAATTTCCATATGTTCGTATGGTTTAATCCACCATTTTCTACATAAGAAAATGCCTGTACCAAGCTTTGTGACAGTTGTATTCCATTCTTTTGATGTGTTTAAGCTTTAGATTTTACCAATTGTTAAGGGACCTTCCGTTTTGAATTTTCCTTGGAGTTGGTATTTTTGTTGATTTACTTTTTACTACAACCAAGTCGATGTCAAGAGAGTTCAGTTAAAAGATTTATGCAGATCTATTGTCTCAAACTGCATAATGTTCAACCAGATACCCCAACAAATTTTATTGTATTTCCAACTTTCAATGTCTGTAAATACTTTAATAGCTTTTATATGAAAATAGGAAGATAGATTAAAATTATAAGATGGTCTTATGTTCTGTACTACATTGAGGTCAAAAACTTTATAAAAATTCCTATATATATAAAAGGATAATTTTCAAAAAGAGTTGGAGTTTTAGCTTAGAATAGATGAACCTTTTCATCATCATAATGCTATGATATTAGATTAAGAAAGGATACAATATCCTATTGACAATGAACCAATGCAATGAAATTATTGTTCAGTAATAGATTCTTGTAGACCATTTTGACACCACAAATATAATTTGTTTATGATTTGGAATAGAAAATAAAGAATCGTAAATTGCCTGCTTGTCTTTACTAATCAGATGATCAAAGACTTCTTATCAACTAGATGCAGACTTTGTTTTGACTTCAGTTACATGTATGTCTAATTAAGTGTGAGATTAACATATTATATTGCCCTAGGTTATTAATTTTCATTGACAGTGTTGACACCTGTAATGAGGAAGATTATCCAAACAAAGGAATAAATTCATGCATGTAATTATAAATTTGAAATTTTCACCTTTAAAATTAGCCGAATTAATTAAGATTTAGAGAAGTGATTGATGCAATGGTCCATGTTATTGCAAGAACTTTATCAACACTCACTCATGTTGAAAACCAAAATTTTGAACATTTTTAAAAATTTCGGATCCTCTGTAAGCTTCCATTTAGAAAACATAACATTTAGATACTATGCTTTAAATGATGTTTTGATAAAGTTCTAAATTCACTATAAATATGTTGAGCAACATAATTGTGCTTAACTTTCTTTACAATTTCTTTTATAATTTTGTAGCATCTAATTGACAGTAATCGAAAAGTAATGTAATTACTTTAAGTTTGATAAAGTAATCGATTGCAATCGATGACATACACAAATCAGAGTAATCGATTACTAATCGATTATTAATCGATTACACAAACATTCTTCGTGCAATCGATTATTAATCGATTACATTTATCAGTAATCATGCCCATCCACATTGTGAACAAATGTACACTGGGAAACTCATGTAAATTGTTTTAGTTTTTTACTATAAAAGTACACAAAACATATACAATTTGATAAAGCTGATTATTTTATGCATTTTTTGAGGCTGAACGTAAATACAAGTTAATTTTTATACGATACTTATTCCGTCGCAAGTATTGCAATAATTAGAAAACAAATGTGTCTGAATTTCCAGTATCCCTTTGGCCCAAATATCATCTTTATGATTCCAACTTTATGATGGGCTGGAAGTAATGTAAGATATGTCTTTTTCAAATATTGTAATTTCTCATTTGTTAATTTTTACTCAAATGCAAAATTTCATCATAAGTTGTCACGCATTTATATAAGAGTGTTTTTTTTTTAAATAAAATTATAGTTGTCCAAACATAATAAAATATTGAAAACTTTGTACTGTTTCTGTAAGTTGGGAAAGGGCTATTTATAATATTACCCGTCCTGTAAAACTCACAAGAATAAAAGGGCAACTTTTATATTTTCAGCTACAATTCTTCCTAAACTTGTTGAAATGAGATTTTAGAATTCCGATACAAGTATTTTCTAATTGAGAAAATAAAAATATTGGTCGTCAATAAATGAACATCGGAAATTCTCATTCTCCGTAAAAACATGAGTTCCACGTCATCTATTCCACGCAATTAGGTTGAGTTCATCGTTATTTTTCTGTAGAGAAATTTAGATGCAAATCCACATTCGATTATAAAAAAACCCAGATGCCATTTCGAACATATACATGTACTTTTTTTAAAAGTCAATTACCTTCCATCTATGAAGTAAATACATATTGATACAAAATGAAAGTAAGTACCAGTACTGTTCTATTATAGTACTCAAAGCAAACTAAATTTAAGACTATAAATTTAAAGGTGGATTCTGAAATTGCTACCCCAGAACAGCATTGAAAGTTCTACTATAGAGCAGATTTAGACAGTTCTGCCATAAACAGAGTATTGCAGTTTTAACTTATATTAGACAGTTTTGCTCTAGAATAAGTAAATACATATTGATACAAAATGAAAGTAAGTACCAGTACTGTTCTATTATAGTACTCAAAGCAAACTAAATTTTAGACTATAAGTTTAAAGGTGGATTCTGACATTGCTACCCCAGAACAGCATTGAAAGTTCTACTATAGAGCAGATTTAGACAGTTCCGCCATAAACAGAGTTTTGCAGTTTTAAGTTATATTAGACAGTTTTGCTCTGGAACAAGTAAAACAGATTCGGACAATTCTTCAATAGAACTAGGTTGGACTTTACAAAACAGTTTTTGAAAGTTCTTTCCGAAATTCGCAAAATGTAGCAACGAACGTAATATTCGAAAAATATTGATGATCATTGCAAAAACAAAAATGAATGCATGTTATTGCTATTTAGACATAAAACACAAAATATTCTTCGACCAATTCATACAACTATAGCTGGTGTTTATTTCTGGTCATCAAATCAGAACTTATTTCTTAGAAGCAGATGCACATTAATAGTAACTCATCATCTGTTTAGAAGGTATGGTCGTTTTTCCTTGAACTCAGCAATTTTCGGTAAACCTAGGACCTATCAGACGTTTTACTAAGGATGATGTTTATGTATTGTTTTCTTGCAACAAAGATCGTCGTTTTTAGGGGGGGGGGGGGGGAATAAAAATACACAATCTTAACGGATTATCACGTGCAGTACAAAGAATATTTAAATTGTTCACCCGGCTAACCAACTTGATCGATGCATTATGAAACTACCAACCGGCACATACAATTTTTCCATAACAGCAATCGATTATGACGAAACAAAACATTATTGAAAACGCCTTTGTCGACCTTGGGTTAGCAAGGCCCTTCCAACGTTTCAGTCTTACCCGATGCTACATTATTGTTGTTGTTAGTATAGCATGTATAGATGAACTGGATATTAAACAAATTTGTGTTGACTAAAATTAAACTAAATTTGGATTTAATAATTAAAATGAATTATTTTTGGAAGTTTTGTGCAAATCACCATCAATGCAGATTCAGAGAAAAAAGGAGCATCATTGCTTTCACATTTATTGATTTATCAACACATGACGTAGAATATCCGTATAAAGAATCTCATACGCATTTTTCTTGTTCAAATGAATTGGTTGCGTATTTCCTGCGAAGGAATAATTTCAATTACTTCCTATTCAAATCAGCTTATTTCATCATAAAATGATATGTTTACTGCATAATACAAATTTCAATGAAATTGATTTTAATTTTGTATATACTTTTAAATCTGGTAACTCTTTTTCTAATACTAAACTGCTTCTTTTTATCATCTTCGAAAAAATAAAAATTCGGATATTGTGTTATTAAAATTTGGCGTACAAAATTTTGAAATTATAAGGAATAAAAGAAAATGTCTTCCTCATGCAAAGCTCCGATTCCTTGCCTAGCTTTGGCTATACTTTTATACTTTTTTGTTTATAAGCTATTCATCTTTTTAATAAGTTTTCGATTTTCAAATATTTTGGCCTCGAACATCGCTAAATATATAATTATGAATAAGTTTGAATATGTTTTATTTGGTAAATTACGGATAATAATCAGATGCCTGATAATTTAAAGACAGGCGTGATATATTATATGTGTATTTCTCTAACCAATTAATTGTGAACTTCGATTTATCAATGCATCGTTGAACATGATATCATGGTTATTTAAACTCACTTACAGTACCTTCTAATTAAGAAAAGGCTTTAACTTTAAAAAGACATCAACACAATAGTTTAAGTTAGAGATAAAATGGATAAGCGTTAATTCATGAAAAACAAACAATTCGCACTCCGGGCTCATGGTTTCTTTTTCAAGAATCAACGCTTATTCATTGTATCAATAATACTGAACTCCACACTAAATTTCGAAACAAACAAATGAACCAAAATAAAAAAAAAATAAAACAACACACAATACTAACAACGACAAGAGGTTCCTAACTTGAGACAGACGCAAAAATGCGGCTTGGTTGAACTTATTTATTTTTTGACATACATGTAGCACTGTTAAACATTTGTTTTAATATCTTCATACAAGAATGAAAAATAACATGATTGTAATTATTTAGAATTTCAATGCATAATATCTATAAGTGGAAGAGTTAATACCTTTTATATGCATAAGCTATATATTAATCCATTTAAATCAACGTAGCATTTTTTATAACTGAATAAAAGAATAGAGCAAAGGGGAAATGGTGTTTTGTTACTAATAAATAAACCGGTAAAGAATTCTTGATAACTGCTCGAAAATAGTTCAGACCTTTGGGTAAGTAGGTTCATAGTATAAGTCAATTGCAGGACGAGAATAGTTTAAGAACTATTGAAACCTGGTCTAGTACTACAAAATATAAAGTATTCAGTACATTCAAATTGTAAGGCCGAGTACAAGACAGTGCAGAAGATTATAGTTAGATGTCAACTAATTTCAAGTAAATGTAGGACTTTTTCATACTTGTCCAGTTAGTATAAGAGAGTCGAGTACACTTCCTGGACTTTTCTTACTTTAAAATCTTTGTGATATGAATTATTTCCCGTTGCCACTTTAGGGGACAATCATTTTATTCTGAAGGGGACTAGCAAGATTTAAGGGGCAAAATATTTGTTCCAAAGACCAGGGGTAGGACATGTACTTTTTCGATAGAATACACATACAACTTCTAGCAAATGAGCAAGGAAGATGAAATCTACAAATTTAATTCTATTGAAATATAACAGCACAATGTTTCACCCCTGTTATTGTTGTATATCTTTAACTGAATCATTTTAGTAGTGGCCAGAAAATGTATTTTCAAAAATCGGCCAGCTGCCCTTGGAACCAAATGGTAGTCGCCTTAACTACAAGCTGCTTGTGTATGACATGAGGGTTTTTTTCAAGCTTGGAGTTTATTTTTGTTGGTAGTCTGTTTTTTCTGTCAGGATTGTCTGTCAATCGCCATTTGTTTTGGTTATTTGTGTCGTTTGCCTGCTGTATCAACACTTAAAAACTTCCTATCTCCGTTTGTTCACACTTGGCATTATGTAATTGTTCTAAACCTTTTGTTTCAAGCCCCTCAAAGAAAGTTGGCATTACACAGGTTTGGCTGTTCTATTTGAGCCTTTTTTAAAAACATTTTATAGATATTTTGAGTTTCCAACTTTTGGGCTCAAGCGTATGTCGTCAAAGTTATTCTAGAAATGCATGCTTTAATAATAGAAAACATGTATGTTAATTGACCTCGAAAATGACGTACTATCAGTTATTAGACGCTAGAATTATTGTTTCAGAAAACAATAACCATAAAGACACATCAAGAATGTATTTGATATTAAATGAAATTGTGTAAACAGTTATTAATAATGGTTTTTTTTAATTTAAGGAAAGTCAATAAAATTTCAAGGCGATAACTCGTTGATATAAATTCACTTGTCCATTATTATAGTTATTATACTCTTTAAGAAATAAAGTATATCAGCCAAATGAAATATAAAAAAATTACAGCATAATAGTTTACTACGAAAAAAAAATAATTGTGGACTGTTTCTGCACAAGGCAACAGTCCATAGAAAGACGTTACCCTTAACTGGAAGGAAATTATTTTACTGAATAATACCCAAGGTTCGGTAAAACTTCAGCAGGATCTGCGTACCCGTCCTGTGCAACTGAGATCACCCCAGGTTGTTTTTGGGAGGAAGGGGTGGCTTAGTCCTTAGGTTTCTATGTTGTGTTTTGTATACGGTTGTTTGTATTTTGGTTCTTTTCTTTTTTTACCATGGGGTTTTCAATTATTTTCAGCTTATGAGTTTGAATGCCCCTTTGTATATATGGCCTTCTTTCAAAGTCACTGTTGTTTATCGCCATTTTGATAACTGAATTTTCTGTTGCAATAGTTCTGATAAAAAACGGACGAACAGATTTTAAGATATAAACTTTCCATATCAATACTATATGTAAAACACACTTTTCAGCTCCTTTGGATCCCTATTTAAAACAACAAACTAGTTGGGGTGTAGAAAACGCTTTGAAAAGGAACGTTTCTTTGATCATGTTAATGGCAAGGATAAATGTTTGAAAATTTCAGAATTATTGCTCAAGAATATTTTATTGTTTTTGTTAAATAATATTTTGTACAAAAATAGTGTTAAACATTTACAGTCGTCTGTTCGTCAATTTATTTCATATATTTGACTTGTGACAAGCAAGCGGTGTCGCCATGCAAATTCAGTATTTATATGTACGAAATGTATTTCGTGATTTTATGTGGATGAGTCCAATCAGGTGTTCGACCTTGACTATTTAGAATATTTTGTTTGTAAATTGGTAAATCAGAACTTTTTTAATTTTTTTTTGCCTAAAGTCTTCATTCATGGCTCATTTAAATGACAAATATAGTGCTTTGAAAATATGCAATGTACAGAGAAGGTAATTTGTTTAATAGTTTAAAAGGCAAATATGTTAGAAAATGTTTGTGACATACAAAAATCATAGTTTAATAGCAATAAATCCAGAATGACGCATCCACATGTTGCGGTCATTCTTGGTATTATATTTCTAGATCTTCTATAAGTAGTCTTTCTTGTATTTCACAGTTTCAATCTTCCTCAAGTGTCACATGTGGAGCAGGATATGCTTAACTGTCCGGAACACCTGAGATCACCCCAGTATCGTGTTGCTCAGTCTTTAGTTTTATTTGTTGTGTTATGTGTACTGTTTGTCTGTTGGTATTTTACTTTTTTTAGCCATTGAGTTGTTACTTTATTTTCAATTTATGAGATTGAATGTCCCTTTGGTATCTTTTGGCTTCTCTTCCTGATATGGTTTTTTAAATAATAGACAAAAACATTAAAGTTTATAAACTTTCTTCATGACAGTAAAAATTATGATCTAATTTTTTTAACGAACAACATATATTGATAACGTTTTCCAATATAAATAGTAGGATTGTATAACAGATTCACAACGACTATTCTTTAACAGGACAATATAATCTGAAATATGATACTTAGCTTTGCTGTTCCACGACAATCAATGTCACGTCATCTATTCATACTGGTATTGTTAAAATTATTGACAATGAAGAAGGCTATTTGTTAAGTCGAAATATTTGTCAACACGATATCATAACAACATCTTCGTATAATACCATCTTATATTAGTATCGTTGTGCAAATCTCTAGACTTATTTATATATCTATATATATATAGATATATATATAAAAAGTCTAAATTGAAAACAACATTCAAACCTATGATTGCGTTGGATAAAAACCGCAATTTTTATACGTGTGCATGCAAAACAAATTTCTTGGTAGAGGGGTCTAAATACAGCACAAACAACATTTTCCAAAAGACCAAAAAAGTGAAAAAGTATATTTTAACAAAACGCATTTGACTAACAGGTCGAACAACTGATGTTCTTAAACCCTGCTGACTGCCATTGGCGATTGCCAAATAAACGGATCACCGATGTAATAAATGGATCTTAATTAAAAATTTAATACTAAACAGAAAACAATAAACTTGCGGAAAAGATGATATACCGCGAACAAAAGGTGCAAAGGTTTTTGTACACCATATCCGGATTTCGACAATTAATGTCTCTTCAGTGATGTTAGGAATCGAAACGGTATTTGGAAAGCCATACAATTTACCTCAATTTAGGATAGACTCTTGAATTTTGAGGAGTCAAAATAGGATGAACGGATCATATAAACCCGAAGGCAAATATAATACAAGCCCAAACGAAAAAATATCAACAAGTCTAAATTGAAAACAACGTTCAAACCTATGATTGCGTTGGATAAAAACCGCAATTTTTATACGTGTGCATGCAAAACAAATTTCTTGTTAGATATATTGGCATATTTGCCATATGACGTACACCACAAATCCATCATCATAATCATACTTTTAGGTGTTAACTTCCGCATACGAGACTTGCAAACTACCACGAGGAGGACCAGTCGTACTGTCAGTCACAAGAGAGTTCGTGAGTTAGAGCCACAGTGTTTCGGGCACTGATCAGGACATACCATAGACTTGGAATTGTTTTTGTATTTACTGCTTTTCCGCTAGGCATGATATATATATTTTTGCCTTTTAAATTTTTTTTATTCGAGCGTCACGTATGAGTCGTTTGTAGACAAAACGCGCGTCTGGAATACAAAATTATAAGCTTAGTATCTCAGTTGAGGTTTTAGTAGCTAGATAACAAATGACCATGATGATTCCTTTGTAACTGTTTGTTCAATTAAAAATTAAAAAGAGACGACATTTATGCATTTAAGTTACATGTCAAACATAACATGGGGTTCCTAACCTTTTTTATTTGTAATAAATTAAAATATAGCAAGCTGTATGACCATGATGATACTTTTGTAACTGTTTGTTCAATTAAAAATTAAAAGGATACGACATTTATGCATTAAAGTTACATGTCAAACATAACATTGGGTTCCTAACCTTTTTTATTTGTAATACATTAAAATATAGCAAGCTGTTGTTGATGTTAACATCTCGTTTGATTCGCTGAGAGAGAAACAATATGAACAGGATATACATTTGCATATAAAAGACATAGGTTGTATATAAAGGAAAAAAGTGGAATGATAAAATAAAAAAGATGGACCTACACTTTCTTAGGTAAGAACACATACCTGGATTAAATGTGATTTTAAATCAATGTTATATAAATTGATTGCATTTCAATATGATTTGAAATAAAATGATTCTCAATTTGATCTGATTTCCCAGAACTTATTTTGTTCAAGTAATCCCAAACTTACATGTAAATCTTCAAAGTTTATGTTTGATTTTCATACACTTGTTAATTTTATGTTTATTTGTAATTGTTTATTTTTATTCTGTTATGTTTTCTTTTTTGTTTTGTTTTGTTTTGTTTTGATTTTACTAATCTTATTGCTCTTACACGAAGGATATTTTTGTGTCGTATATCAAGCAATTTCTTATTCATTTAACAACCCATTTTTTCTCAAAGGTGATACAATTCATATATTTATTACAGATTTAACGCAGTAATACTTATATTCATATCATGTCTTCGACCAATTATAACCGCGGAGAGCAAACGTTGCTTCCTGACCAATCCAGGATTATCCCGTGGCTGTAGTATCCCTTTATTTAAAAAGTTTCCGTACAAAAAACACTTCACACCATCTTGTCAGCGGCATGATATTTGCTACAACTGTGTAAGTACAATAAAAAAGATGTGTTATTATTGATATGAAAAAACTTTCCACAAGAGACAAAAAGACCTTGATGATAACAACTGAAAAAAAAACCTTTTCCAAGGTAGCTGCCACGAATCATCGCCTTCATCATGTTCATACGATAAACGTTCGTTCCTGATTTTGTATATCCATCATCAGGAACGCTCAATGCCAACAGTTTTGGAAATCAAATATACAAAACATTTATGAGATTCATGAGGCAAACAATTGCGTTTAAAAAGCAGACCAAAAACAACCCTTTTACCGCAATGGTGGACAAACTCGAACAATTTTGTATTTCTGTTTGTTTGGTAAAGTTTAATGATCTCCGATCTTTTTTTAAATTGAAATGTTTCCGATCTTCGGTTTTTACATAATTTTTGTTAGTTGGGTTCATTGTTTTTTTTGTTGTGAATTTCGCCATGGTATTGAGTTTTTTTCTAACAAATCACATTTTCTTACTTTAAATAACATGATGCGTACTTTAAGAATGTTATGACAACCTGAACCCACGGGACTATTTCCTGAGTGATGTTTCATATAAATTACATACTTTTAAATCGGTCCTTTAAAAAGCATCTTTTTTTCTATTTTTTTGCGGCAAATCAATTTAAAAATTTCTTGCGTCTGTATCGCTGTTCTGGATTTACCTACATCAATAACACTCAAACTTAAACACTCAAAAGACAGAGATGCGTAAATAATCATGTGCTGTAACAAAAGTAACGGTAGCAATGGTCTGCACAAGATATGTGTTTTGACAATGAATGTCTCTTCAGTGATGCTCGAGGCGAAAATAATATAAAATCTGAAACTTACTACTAAATGAAAAGCTTATGAACCAAAAAAGGACAAACCTTGGCAAGAAATAACAGCTTTGCATAAGGGAGATATATTCATTAATTTGATATAATTTCCAAATTTTGTTAACAGCAAATTTTAATGACACAATATCCGTATTTTCATAAAAGTACAAACGTACTGGCGTCTGGGCTCAATGAGCGAAAGCAAATTTTACTATCATATATCATAAAGTCAACAATTTAAGACAGTGAAATAAAGAAGAAAGAGCATAGGACAAAGATATTTCATATTGTGTGAGTAAATTGTTAATTGAGCATTTGCCTTAAAATTTATCTAAATCCTTACCTAGGATATACATGCTTATTACATTGTTTTAATGTTATTGACTTTTACAACATGTTTTCGACAAATTATTCATAATTAATGATTTACATGCATGAAGTTGTTTTTGATAAGTTGTCTCATTTATGTTATATCAAACAAGTAATTATTTCCCTCAGTATTGATCTTTTGTACTTGTCTAATAGTTTATTGTTATTATCTCATGTGGCCTTTTGTGGGCCCATTCATTTGCAATAATAACATTAACGACACCAATTCTACTGTATAAGTTGCAAATGTCTCTTCAGTGATGCTATAAAATATATTCTATTCTATTCTAGTCTATTCTAGTCTAGTCTAGTCTAGTCTAGTCTAGTCTAGTCTGGTCTGGCTCTGGTCTAGTCTAGTCTAGTCTAGTCTAGTTTAGTTTAGTTTAGTTTAGTTTAGTCTAGTTTGGTCTAGTCTAGTCTAGTCTTGTGAGAATCAGACACCTAAAGTACGCGTTAACATACAATTAATCTAAAGTTAAAAAAAGCTACAACTGCAAAAAATTTGGAATATAACTATAGCTTTCGAATCACAGTTTGAAATGATAGGGAGGTCAAATAATCCACAATTTGTCTAGCATTGCAACCAACAGGTTGATCATATTCATATTTTAACAACAGCAAATTCCTAAGGTGCTGAGCCTATAAAACACTTCTAGTGGGAATCAACAGTTTGGGAGGTCTCGAATCAGTGTAAATAAATGACATTAACCGATGCAATGTGGTATTACTAATGTTTCTTTAATGTCGCTCATTATTTTGGAATCTGAAAGTGTAAATATTTAAAACCTCTAAACCTAAAAACAAAGACTAAAAGGTAAAGTTTTACTTAACTATGGAAATAAACTCATCATATTTATAGATACCTGCCTTAAAAATTTGAACGCGAGACGTACGTTTCGTCTACAAAAGATTCATCAGTGACACTCGAATCAAACATGTTAGAAAAGCCAAAATATAGTACGAAGTTGAAGAGCATTTAGGGCCGAAAAATTCCGAAAGGGTTTTCCAAATACAGCTATTGGAATTAATTCCTGTGAAGAAAATCAGTACTATTTCGAAAAATTCTAAGTTGTGTTAACAGTTAATTTATAATCATGACTAGATGTATGTTAGTTCGTGTGAAAAAGTGCTATGTTAGTGTTATGCATGAGAGTGATGACACACTAACAATATAAATTGAAACAATTCCGATTCAAAGGAATGTTATGGTGTATTCATATCTATTTCCAGGCTGCAAAATTCTCCAAAAGTAGAAAATACTGTGACAGTCTTTTCTTAAGGGATATGAAGAAAGTTTGTAATAGGATGAAATTTCTCAAGAAAATTGCATGCAGAGGATTTGCACGTATATACCACAGTGGTGTTCGTATCGGAGCTAAAAAGTTCTTCAGAAAGACAGCAAAGAGTGGATGCCGCAAAAGCTGGGTACCTAGTTGTTTTCCATAACATATACGGCAGTCAACATATCATACTTATTTTTATCTGAATAAATTATAACAAACTGCATTACTTAATTCAATTTAAAAAAAAAATCTCAAAAAGCTACTTGACTGATTTTGCAGGTCGAAATATGTTAACCTTTAAACTGCACATCTACATAATAAATGTATAAAATAGAAAAAATTTTGATGTATATCAAAGAGAGAAAGCAAAAAATTCTGGTGGGGTATCTATGGTATTTTTCCAAACATTCAGGAATGTGACTTTCGTGAATTTTAAAATTTCATAATCAATGGTATCATTAGTATCCACCAGAGAAGATACAGACATTAACAAATCAGTTTTATTATTGTGACTCACATCAGATGATAATAAAGAATTGCTAAATTGTATTTACATATTCCTATTACTACTACCTTCAAACAATATAAATTATTTGTGAATATAAAATGTACAATGCTTACTTATCTACTAAAGACTACGCGACTAGTAAAGTTTTAAAGCTAAAAAGCATTCAATAAGCAAGAAACAAGAAAAGAAAATACTATGGAACACAAATCCAAACAGCTGTTTACAATTGATACAAACGATGTCTCACTATATCAGTTTAGTGATAACTGTCAATGATAAAAAAAATACCATGCATAATAAATGCTTTTCGTGTTATCAACACCTATAAATCGATTAAAGAATACCCTTTTAGATATTTTCATCACATGTTTAAACGCACTCAGGTAAGATGTAAGGGTTCAAAACAAGTAATAATCATATATCAATTAACTGAAACAATGTTTGTTTGTATGTCTGTTATACTAACCACAACGAGGCCTTTACTTTTTGTTTGTTAAGCATTTGTAAATTTAATTAACCTTATTTTTGGAATTAAGTCCGAAGGAAAGAATATTTGTATTGTTCCTCTTTAGATGAAAAGCTTATACCTCACTTTATTAAGCTGAGATATGAACAAATGTACTCTATGGCATATTGACAAGGGTCGCACATGTCTGTATAATCCTGGCATCGGATGCCTCCATATTTTACCCATTACCTTTAAGATTTAACTTGGCACGACGGGGTTTATATGTAAACCAAGATCTGTTTAACCTTCCTGAGAAACTGAAATCCCTCCAGGTTTCTTAGTGGGGTTCATTTTGCTCAGTTTTTAGTTTGTTATGTTTCCGTTTTGTAATGTTGTTTTTTTTTGTCTTCTTCTCTTTTTTGCCATGGCGTTGTCAGTTTATTTTCTACTTATGAGTTTGAAAGTCCCTTTTGTATCTTTCGCCTCTCTTTTAGATATTCAACTAGAATTCTGAATCCCACGATAAAAGGGTTAAAATTTTCGGATAACAGTCGACTTGAGTTGCTGTAAATGGTGTTACCATAAAAGGTAACGATTTGGGTGTATTGAATCTCCCAGGATAATTCGGAAATATAGCGTACTATTTCTCATAATTTGCTGTATCAATGTAAATTGTTGGGCATCGTTCTAATGACCCCAAACCTACAATTTACGTAATAAATATACACAGCGTTGTATAAAACCACCTGTGAGTGTATGGAATGATAATTTCCGGAATTGCATAATACATATAGTTCGATTTTTAGACGCAATCGAAATAGGCATGTGACCTCGACCTTTGCCATTGAAAATCATTATAGCCTTCTCTATAACAAATGTGGTTAGAATCCGTCGAGAAACGCAAGCTCTACAGTGTCTGCAAATGAGTTACGGACAGACACAAGAACAGTCCAGTTAGAATAAATTCTCCACAACTTTGTTAAGACACATGTAAGAGGAGGCAATTACGCAGAGAGAAATAAAAGATGCATTCCAAAATTAAATGTTTATCCGCATCCTATTAATTCTTGACTTCATTTGTATTAACATGTGCACGCTACATTGTGTATAATATTTATCTTGAATTTAACTAAAGTTTGTAGAACACTACAACAATAAATCTTATTTTGCAATGGCGTTGTCAGTTTATTTTCGATTTATATGTTTGAATGTCCCTTTGGTATTGTTCGCCTCTCTTCTATTAATCTCGTTTTTTGCAGGCGGGACAGTCTCTCATAGAAAACTTTTACATCTTAATAGTAAATTTTGTTAAAACGGATTCGGATGTAAATTGATTATGTTCATTGCAATAGTTTTTTTATTAGAAGGTTCATGGATTTTGATAAGAAATACTTCAAAAATACACGGAATAACCTTAATATGAGAGAAGAATATTTATAATAGGACAAATTCGAATTCGAATAATCAGATGTTAAATTATATAATTTAGCCCGTCCATTTCAAACTTTTTTAATGCAGCTTACTTTCATGGCAATATATAAAAAAGATGCAAATATTCAATTTCTGTCAGTATATCAGGAACTATATTGTTATCATAAAAATATATTTCATTTTTTGAATCGACCGAATATGACATAATATTGAGTTTATCTCGGCTCCCTGTATTTACAATGTCGATCAATCTGAAACAATCATTACATTAACAACAACAAAAGTAATCTTCAACTAATTATTTTTCGGTAATCAAATCAAACATATGTTTTTCATGACAGATAAGTTTCATAATAAACAGATTTATTTTGAAATAGGAGATTGAAATCAAAGTTATAAAAGAGAGGTGAAAGATACACAAGGGACATTCAAACTCAGAAGTTGAAAACAAACTGACAACACCATGAAAACAAACAAAACAACTAAAAGACAAACAATAGTATACAAAACATGTTGTTTGTAATGTTAAATGCCTATGTGGAGTGATAATGATGATGTCGTAGTGATAAAATGCAGAGTCGAGTTAGTTGCAAATGTTGTTGTACTATTGCAATGTGAACTGATGAATCGAAAAAGAACTGTTTAAAACTTAAACATAAAAGTTTCAAGTCATTTCATTATATCGATTATACGTACACAACTCAAATTTGGAAGTGAGAATTTTCTTTGCATTTAACAGACAGGCCAAACGATGAACAAAATGCATGGTGGGAAGTCTACCAAGTTTTCTCGCCACGTAACATATTTCAATACAGTGTATACTAACCGTCCACGAGATTCTAATCCGTTCCTCTATAAAAATACTTAATGATGGCTCTTGCACGCTGTTTTTCGAATGTCCGTATTTTACACTTTGAGGAAACCAATCAGTTTCTTTACTGTTCTAATTATCTTTATGGTCCATTTGATCAGAAGAATTTCCTCCTGGTTTTCATGTTTGGAGTACCAAACTTTGCACGTTTAAGATCAATTACGCCATGCTTAGTTAACCAAGATCAAATAGATATTGATCCACTGCTTGTATAAGTATTTATAGCTAAATGAATGAATGATTGTTCGGTTGAGACTTTTCCATGTGACATTGAAACAAAACATCAAAACCCCTTCCGAACATCATATTGCAATCTGAACATCTTTTCTAACTCACTTGGCATAACGCGAGGTTTTTACAGCGTTTCAACTATTTTTATTACTTGCATTAATTCAAGTGACAAGGCGGAGCTTAATCGGTTTGCTAATCATAGCACAGTCCATTAATAGACAGGTGTTTTTGGATAAATTCATCAACGAATTGTCCAGTTATAGTAATTGACCCGGTTAGAATATGTAAACACTATATGTGTATTACCAAAGTAAATTTGTTTGCACCTGTCTTAAGTCAGGAACCTGTTTCAGTTGTTGTTGTTTGTTGATGTGGATCTGAAGTGTTTATCATTTCTCGTTTTTTATATAGATTAGACCGTTAGTTTTCCTGTTTGCATTGTTTTACACTAGTCATTTTGGGGCCCTTTATAGCTTGCTGTTCGGTGTGAGCTAAGGCTCCGTGTTGAAGGCCGTACTTTGACCTTTAATTGTTTACTTTTTACACATTGTTTCTCAGTGCTTTAAAAAATTTGTTCTTATACTTCAATTTTTATATTTTTTTTGGGGGGGGGGGGGGGGGATGTGTGGGGAGGGGGGCATAATTTGCAAATGATCCTTCAACGTAAATTAATTCCTTTCTTCAACAGCGCAAATACTTTTCTTTAAATATCTTCCATTATGATTTAGCTAAATGTATATTAAATGTAAAGAAAATTATGGTGTATATATTTTATTTATTATACATATACATGTCTTTTATAAATCATGTTTCATAGTCATCTAACAATTGGAATGGTTTGAAAGAGAATAATGCAATAAGCAACATAATAAAACACTTACGCTTTAAAACATATATATTTGTTGATAAATTTTACACTATTTATTTTCCCCGTATCAAACACAGTTCTGTTGCATTGCTGTTTGTAACACGGATTGGGATTAGAAATCAGCATTAATGATTATAACGGGAACCATTCTTATCACACACGTCTTCAAATAGACTGTCCGTATGCGAATTAAAACATGTTCCATCCGATCATTTGAATCAAATCTGATAATAAACTGCAAAATTATTGTCATTATCATGTTTAAGCTTATTTCAGGCGTATAATTGAAAAATGAAAAAACATGTCGTGTTATGGATAATTAATGATAGATGAAATAGTTTTGCCACTTACTTATAAAATGTACGATACGAGAAAAATTGTATGTACCTGAATATCCTATTTTCTGAAAGTATAGGAATTTCAAAAGTAGTTGAATAAAACAATCTCCCTCTTGTTTTAGGGAGTTATGAAGAATTGTTCGCCCTTTAACAGTGACATTTCCCTCTAGCGATGACTTCGGGAAATATGAATTTTCCTAGGTGATGAACAAATCGGCATTGCTCATTAAGTCAATAGAAACTAGTTCGTAAACTCATCAAAGATTCCGAAATATTAATTTAGTACGCCAGACGCGGGTTTCGCCTACATAAAACCCATTATTGAGAATCAAACAAAACAGTAGGAAGGGAAAATCAAATACGGAGTTGAAGAGTACTAAAACCGAAAATTTCGAAAGGTATATAATTCCATTAGAATACTTCCCAAAATATGACTATAAATAGTTCATCTATACTTATATGATTTTGTCATGGTTATTTTAAAATCATGACCGTTACTCAGAGTATGTCCACTGGGCTGCTTGATATATTTTAAAAAAACATGTTAAATATTCTACTTGACATTTGACTTACAGGAATCAATTACCAAATTTTCAATTGATGCATAATTTTAGAACAAAAACATGATTGTAGCAGAAATAACTCGCCATCTTGAATGTACACGAATGCAACATTTATAATATTGTTGATGAACGTGTCCATACATTCCTTGTTTTTTAAATGTGAATAATTCCTATGTTTAAATATAGGAACCTAAATTAAATATAAGCTACAAATGAAAAACGCTAACTTGGAGTTGAATCTGCATAAATTTACTTAGTTATATGTAAATACTTTAAATTTTTTGTACGTAACTGTAAATACGCATGCGCAAATTCAGAGAACATAGTCAGTGTGCATAACATAACTAAAAATCTTAAAACGCTCATAAATCGCTATTTTTTTTGGCAAAAAACAATAATAAATACTTTAAAAAAATTTGCCGACTCGAAAAACAAACCTGAAGTCCGAAAAATACATGCGACGGAAATAGAATTCGGTCAAGCACTTTTGTTGAATTAATATTTTTGAAATATACACAATCTCTAATCATCATAAATGATTATATTTTACAAAACAACATTCATTATTATTTTAACAAATGCAATAACGAAATTCAACAAGAACAAACACATTTATATGAACGTCTAGAATATCATATTTAGGAAATTATTCTCAAATGTCTCTGGACTTTTTTTTTATTCTTCAATTAATAATATTGAGATCTTTATTCACTACTTATAATTTTTAGCTAAGGTCATTGTTTTCCTTAAATTAAATCCCATCTACAATAGGTACATTTACAGTACGACACAAAACATTGAATATTAACGAAATTTTGATATTAAAAGACTTTATTAATTAAATGGCAATTAAAAAAAAACAAAATTGTTTAAAAAACCGTTGTTTCAAAAATTGCTTTCATTTCCAAAGAATCCGAAGTGTTCCACTTGCTACTTATGAACGACTTCAACTAGAATCTATGACAAAAAAGACGATTTCAACTTTTCAATTGTCAAATTCCAATTTCTCAGCAGTAACATACCCTCTGCTCCCTTGTTATGCGTTTACTAGTTTAGTAAGTTACACTCGTGTTTCTTTACACTGTACGGACTTCATTAACAGGTGTTTTCCCCATAAAAAAAACCTGCTCCAACAGACTTTAGTGGAAGAATGTCTGAGGTAGACGCTACATAAGCTTTATATCACCATCCCGAATTGATTGACCGATACGATGTGTCTCAACGCAAGTCTTGTTTTCACAGTCGTAGAACTCGTATAGTCGTCTGATCTATAATTTTTCCGATTGTGATCTTCTTTCCGATTGTGATATTTTGACTGAGTGAATTGGCCGGTTGATATATAAAAAAGAAGATGTGGTATGATTGCCAATGAGACAACTCTCCACAATAGACCAAATGGCACAGAAATTAACAGTTATAGGTCACCGTTGCATGCATTGCAGGCGGCGTTTGCGGTTAATGTAAACATAGCAGGAGGCACCCTGTCGATGCATCCGGTCTCGCTACTTTGGAGTATAGAGGAGTTCCCGAGTGTATGTTCTTTTTACCTTGATTTGTGCTTTCTTAATCGATTTATGAGATTTGAACATCAGAAAACTACTGTCGTCTTAAACCTTCCTTCAAATTACAACAGCTGCAGATTCACGATGCTGCAACTGAGTCCTGGAATCAAAGATGGATGCAGTTTAAAAATATTCTAAAAGTTTAAGAACACAAAAAAATTTGACAAAGCTTGCTACCTCTATGATACCTGTAAAAACTGAGAAAGCAAATTCTATAACTGTAACAATAGTTGCATGTAAAGATAAAATACAGTGTGTTGACATGAATTGTCATTGATATGGTCATAATTATAAATTAACTGTTAACAAAATTTTGAATTTATGAAATACCAAGGCTTTTCTACCTCAGGAATATATTACCGTAGCTGTATTTGGCAAAACGTTTATGAATTTTTGGTTCTATGCTCTTCAACTTCGTACTTTATTTGGCCTTTTTAACCTTTTTTGATTTGAGCGTCACTGATGAGTCTTTTGTGATGAGTCTTTTGTGATACGAATGGTACCACTTATTCAAGGCTTCGTTAAGGATGTTTGCTTCTCTTGTTTTTGACTTTCTGTCAGATATTCGGAAACCTGTAGCTTTATCCATGTAGTGTCATTAAAAGTATTAGCCCGCTAACTCCTACTTTCCTTTTCATGATTTTATAACATATAAATAAAGCCATTTTTGAAAATCTTGTAAATTCTTACTATGTTTTTGTAGTTATTGAAAGAAAAAAAGTGCCAATGTTAAATGTATCAAGATTCTATAGAGAATCATTTCCCGCCAAATTTTCAATTGCTTATATCTGAAAAACAAGGACACGGACCTTTCATCTTATTCTGCTTTTCAAGTTTAGTTATTCATATACCTTCAATTCATACCAGTCTTTTAAAAAAGTTAGTTATTTTGAAACAAAGGGGCGAACACCCTTAAGTAAGTTAAAATGGATCATTCATGAAATGCATTTGCTTCTGTCCCGTTACTAACGTATTACGTAAATCAAAATTTAGTTTGAAAACATATATAAAAATAAAAAGAAAGGCGAAATATACCAAAGGGATAATCAAACTCAAAAGTCGAAAAACGACAAAAAGACAAACATAAGTTTACAAAACACAACATAAAAAACTAAAGACTGGGCAACACGAACCCAACCAAAACTTTTGATATCTCATGTGCTCTGGAAGGGTATGCAGACCCTGCTCCACATGCGGCACCCGTCGCGTATTGCTCATATAAATATAAACCCGGTCGTAAGTCTAATTCGGTATGTCACATTCGATGAAAAGAGGACGGATTGTAGTTACGACTATTGAAACAGTATGCCATAAATTAGAACAGGTCTCTGCCGGGTTGTCTTAGTAGTTTAACTACTTTATCATTATCTTGAAAACACCGAGGTTGTGAGTTCGAATCCCGCACTTGACACAGGCATTCAACTCAAATCTCAATAGACTAGGATAATCATTTTTCTCTACCGAAGGTCGGTGCTTCTCTCCGGGTACTCTGGCTTATTCCACCAACAACAACTGTCCTAAAAAAACCAGTCAATAGTGCTGAAACAACGTTCAATAAATACATCAAATAATCAATCAATATAAATTAAACTCCGTTTTATCAATGTATTATTGTATTGTGTTATACTTTATAAGAGACTAACATTCGTTTCATATAAAGTATTCGATAAGATTTTGTTCGAACGTTCAAGATAACATTAGACGTCTAAAAGTTTTAATCTCCGTACTTCAGAGGTAGGACATATCTTATAATTACGTTGATGAGCTTCATGATAACACTGATACGCCATGTCTTTATCTTCTGATATCTCATAACATATCCCAAGAATTGTTAATGCTTCAGATAAAGAATGTAGAGGAATAAAGTATAATTCTTTTACTGTATAATATAAAGCACGTAATGCCTGTTGTCTGTTGAAAATATCACCAAGCTGATGGTAGCATAGAAATCTAAGGCAGTGAGACAAAACCACAGGCGGTATTATGTGTATGTCTTCCAGCTCCAGCGGTAGTTCTTCTGGAAGTAATGTTGAGTCATGAAAGTATCCAACACGGGCTACAATGGCTATTTTCATCTTGTCGTTCAGTGTCATTGTAGAATGTACATTTCGTCTGTATATATTTATACGTTTTTCACTATAGTTGATATATCCTGCATACAACATATCAGGTGTACATTTTGTTAAAACATAATCCGTAAGTCTAAGTGTTATTTTGTACTGTCCTGTCACATAGTAAAACGACGCGTAAAACAACCAACCCGACACAGCATCTGTCTTGATACCATCTTGTAAATGTTTATTGTAACATTTACGTATCTTATACCTGTTACCTACTGTGTTTGGCGGTGGTAGTAGTTGTGATACACATTGACTGATATTAGCATGATAATATTTACACACATCGATAATAAATGTAGACGATTCGGACTTTATTAAAGATTCAGTAAGTGCAAGTCCTTTATAACAACGTAAAATGTCTGGTGGTAACATTATCGCTCCAGTAATCCTGTAAAATAGAATGTCTAACATATATAACGCGGATTGACTCTTTGTGCTTAAAAGGTGATTTTCGTTGTCAAGCGGAAATAAATTCTTTATCAACCCATCAATTCCTCCAAACTTTATACTCTCAAGTACACGTAGTAGCATCTTATTGTTACTCTGGTTGATCTTTCCCAGGAACATATTGTGTTCAGGTATGAAATAGTTCGGACAGTAGCTAATGTTTACCCACGATATTAATTTATCAAGGCAGAGGGAAAAACAATAACACAATTTATGTAATTGAAATGTGTTAATATCTTCCTCCTCCGAGATCCAGAATAAAGCCGTCTTTAAAAAGTAGGAACACAATAACTCTTTTACATCATTGTTTCTGTTAACGATTCGCTTTAATGCTAATTTGAGTAAACCGTAACATAAGAGTTGAGTAAAATTGAAAGAGTGTACAAGTATTTTTTCTGCAACAGAGAAAGACAATCTCCATAGTAAGTCACTATCTGATACATTCTTTGGTCCTATAGGTACTAACAAACATCCGGAATTTATGATCTTGTCAATTATGAAATTAGGGGGCCATTGCCATCGATGACGGGATGCCCATGGAATTGCGTTGTAATGGAAATATTTACTTCTTAAGCAAAAAGCAATATCTATAGTCTGTCTTTGGTCCGACAGACATGGCCCGTGTGAAAATACCGGCAAATTCGGATAACATTGCTTATAACAATCAAGAAAGCAGTTTACAGATACATACAAGCTTGTTCCAGTACCTCTAAAACAGGCATATGGTATGGATTCCCCATCCTTTTCTGCTACTAATTTGAGTCTAGTAAAGCCAGGATGATCGATATCTCTCTCCATAACCAGTGTAGTACGATGTATTGGGTGTTTGATATTCCTTACCTTTTGTATTACGTCGACGTGATTGATTAAACACATTATATCTATGTCACTTCCTGGTAAATCAAGTCCTTCTGCCAAACTGCCACTTGAAAGTTGTGTTTGACAACATGTACATTCATTGTCGATCATATCTTGTATGATAAATAGTCGTTGTCTATTTCGTATATCTAGTTCAGTACCAACAGTTTGGACTATGCGTTCGTATAAGTATTTCTCCCTCGGATCATTTCCGAGCAAAGGCAAGCGATCTATAAAAAATATATTTAGCAATCATAAAAATGAACAATGACGTTTGAAATAGAAAGTTATATCCCGAGATTTATTCAAAGCTATCATTCTAATTAGAGCGTCAACGTTAAGTGTCATGTAGACGAACTGCAATCTAGCGGCGTATATTTAAATCCAAGCATGACATTTTACAACCAATGGAACAATACTCATCATATTGGTTAATTCGTCTTTGTGTTATCATCGGCTCATACTCAACGTTATTGCTTTATCAAATTAACATACAAAAGTCAATCGACCGGTCATTTACAGTAAATATACCGTCATTCAAATGTTATGTCTTGATATGAAAAAGCTTTGATTCTTTTTTTTTCTGTAAATTTACTATTCATCAATTGTTGAATTATTCTGAACACATCGGGTTTTCTTCCCGTAGGCATATAGAACCTTAGCTGATGTTTTGCTCTGAAATATTGGGTTTAAGCGATTCTGATTCATGTAAATTTTTGGAAAACCGGTTTAAGGACTTTTAAAGGATTGATAAAACAAAATATTTCATGATTTTCTAGTATATAGATTTAAGTGCAACCCTAATTTTAAAGTTATTTTGATTGTAACGTAATTGTAAAAAATCGATGTATACATTTTTGAAACCGTATTATATAATAATATTTTTGTCAAAATTAAGTATTGTTTTATTGACAAGTATGTTAACTTTGCACAGAATGTACGTTAACCTTTAGATTGTGAGTACTGAAATTGACATTTATTATAAAAAAGAAGATGTGGTATGATTGCCAATGAGACAACTCTCCATAAGAGACCAAATGACACAGAAATTAACAACTATAGGTCACCGTACGGCCTTCAACAATAAGCAAAGCCCATTAAGTCTTTTTTCGTTCAAGGAATACATTTCAACGAGTAATACAGATTTTACTTTATAGACATTATTCATATTATCAATTTAGTTCATCCCTTCCACTGGACATCGTTTGGGAATAACCGAATGCTAATGATTACCAATTTGTCTTATCATAAGTAACACGGCCTATAGTAGACCAGGAACTTATACATTCCGGAGCACCTGAGTTTTACCCGATTTTTGGTAGTGATTTTGTTACGCAGTTATGTGAAATTATTCGGTTCGAAGTCTTTTATCATTTTCCTTTTTTGTGTTGTCTGTCTGTCTTTTATTTTTTGTCATGATGTTGTCTGTTTGTCTCTGTGTTTATCTAATGGCTTTCGATTTAAATCTTGATAGCTTTTCTCCTTTTAAGACTGTTATTTTTAATTTGTATGATTTTAAAACCAAATAAACACCTTCATTGTATCAGTTTTAGAAATTGATATTACAGTTATTACCTTTAACACAGTCTGTACAGTTCTCTAAGTATTCCAGATAGTCATTTGAAGATTTGTCAGGATATCGAAGGTTTAGTATCCACTGTTCTTGTGTTTTCCTTCTATCTAAACAAGCTCTATACATGTGTTCAAACTGTCTGATTGTCAGGCCGAAAACATCGTTTGAGATAATCATCCCTCCATCTACAGATTGATAAAGTAATGGTGTATATTTACGCCTTCCACGGTACGGAAAGCGTTTTACACCGTATATATCCCAGTACGTGATTTTTTTTATTTCAATAAAATTTTCATCTTCATAATTGTTTTGGTTTCTGGAATTTCCGTCCATGGTGCCTGTAAGAAAGATATAATTACATACATTCAGTTATGGATTACATTTCTTATACAATAGATTCACAGTTTCATATTACTCATCTCAACTCTGAGGTTGTGTTTTCGAATCCCGCACTTGGCAGGTGCACTCGACTCCAATCTTAATTCACGAGGGTTGTCAGTTTTCCTATCGAAGGTCAATGGTTCTCTCCGGGCACTCCGGTTTCCTCTACCTATAAAAACTGACCGCCACGAAATAGTACAATAGTGTTAAAAGCGGCGTTAAACACCAATCAATCAATCAATGAATCTTATTACTCATTAATATATAAAATTTCATACTGATTATCATCTTAATATATAATCAGCCCAACTATAAAACTCTCGTAACGTAGTTGACAGCATTGTAGCGACCAGTTAGATTTTCGATGTTAAATTTCTAATATATATAGATATATATATGTGTCGCAATTTGAGGTACTATTAACGGACGTTCCCAAGATTTTGTTAGTATTTATATAATTAAGGAAATGTGTCACGATTGCCAATGAGACATCTACCCAACAAAATCCGAATATTTATACTTGGATAAAGCAATTACATGTCATGCATTGTACGGCCTTCAACAACGAACAAAACCCAGAGCGTATAGTCAAGTATAAAGGGATGCAACATAACAGAATGTGAAACGATTTTCATGAAGCAAAAAACAAACAACTAACATTGAAAGAAAGACACAGAGTACTCGTAGTTACTGAAAGCTAGTTCAAACTCAGTAAAAATTAATCAATAAATCATGTTTTCCAGACTAAAGTATCAATCAGTACATATCTATTGGAGTAGGTGTAAAGACGTCATAAGCCGTTTGCGAAAATAATTACATTTGAAGTGCCAAAATATAAGAATATAATATCGACAGGTTGTAGGACCATAACTTTTCAGATAATTTATCTTTAGCTATGTTTTTAGTTATCGAAAACAAAATGTTAGGTCTGATAAAAACCATAATCAAAGATCTTACTACGGTGATAAAATGATAATTATGCAAATAACTTTATTCAAAGGATCAATAAATTTGCATGGGTTGTTTTTCAATGTACGTGCTTTACAAACAAATTTCTACGCAAAAAAGTGTGATATCCCGTCCTTTATAAGATATTTACAGGTACAATTAAACTTCAAAACCAAATCTTTGTATCTGTGAAAGAATTTAAGTAATTATAGTAACAACATAATTTACTCTTTATTTTTTTTTAACCAAAAAATACATCGATAACGTTTAAACAGATTGTTACTGCCATAAAAACAAGGAGTTTTCGATGACTTCTAGGCATATTTGAGAGTTTTTTTTTATACAAATGATAGATATTAAGGTAATTTTCTGTTGATCAAGAAACTGCTCAAAATTACCAACTTAAAGGCTCCTACAAAACAATTACGGATATGAACAGACCACCTTTGTCTTTCTGTCCATCTTTTTTTGTAGTATATTTAATTCCATCAGTCCTATAAAACTGTATGAACAAAAAAATACTCATCAAATAGTTGTTCAAAGGGGTCACGGACCTTTGTTTTCGTTAAAATACATTGAAATAAAAGAAATCTCAATTATTTCATATGGGTTATATAGGGTAAACTTGATTTTTCCTTATTGAGAAAACATTAAACGATATAGGATAAATTTCAATGAAAGAATGGCTTTTCGTAAATACTTCCGAAATATCTAATAAAAGTATAGGGGTTACGAGCCTTATTTTCTTGAAAAAATATAAAAAAAAAAACAATGTTTTTCTATCAAATTCAGTATAATTATCTTTCCTTGATTTTACAACGATTTTTTCTGAAAATTTTAATACACTTAACAACACTTAATTTTTTGGAAGTTTAATCTGTAATTTTCATGTTTTAGCTGTTTCTTTTGATTATTGAATGATTCTTGGTAAAATATTATAAAACCGCAAAAAAGTAATTTTGCAACATGCCAAAAAGAGATGCCCAGAAGAAAAAAAAAGCCAATATAGCTTAACGTATCTAATCTAAGCATCTAAAAGTGTACGTTATGCAACTTTAATAGGAGAAATTCAGTTTGTAAATATAAACCAATTGCTTTAAAAGCAATTGTGAAGGTCTTTCCTCTTCAAAACATAATTAATTGATTGATTGATTGGTTGGCTGACCAGCGGATTAACACATGGGATCGGGTCTCTTAGAACAATCGAAAGAAAAAAAAATGAAATCTTGGACCGCCTATTAAACACATGGCACCGAAACATGCATGATTGATTGCTTAATTGATTGGTTACTTGGTTGGTTGATAGGTTTATTGAGAGCATAGATCTCTTGTTTAAAGACATAGGACCAGGCCACTAGGAACAAGCGAAAACACATTATCCTTCTAAGACCGTATTAGCACAAATGAATGGATCGCATGATATATTCTTGAAATACTCAAAACTGATATTTACTGTAGTCGTTAATGTTTGAGCAACTCAGTTAACATTATCTTTATAAGCTAAAGGTGTATACAGGTATTAATTAAATGTATAGTGCATATATCATATGTAAAGCTCCAATAAGCTTTACATATGATATATGATACACTAAATAATACATAAAACTATAACTGAAATTATTAAATATTGGACTAAACCTCAAACGACACCAAAAAAATACGCCTGGCATTTCTGCAAAATCTGCGAGAAATATATCGAATCTGAAATCTTGGTATGCAAAATTCTGTGCAGCTGCGAATTATAGAATTATAAACATGCCGTAAATTGTTAATGATTGAACGGCCGAAGAAAAGTTGAACTGTAGAACTGTTCCATTTATCGGAAGATGTACGACTTAGGTAGTTTCCTATGACTCAGGTTTGTTAGTTGTCCATACTTTTAACATATAAAACAGGGATTCATCATTGGCAAAAGGGGGTTAATAACTTTCGCATGTTAATATTTGGCTACGGCACGACACAACTTGATATAATCAGTAAGTCAAAACATACAGCATAATATGTGTTAAAACAATAAACGAAAAGCTAATATGACAAACTAGTTTTATTTTGCATGTGCGTATTATAATGAGTGTGGTTATAATTATAAATAGTTGTACAAACAGTATTATTTGTCAAAAAAAAAAAATATACGTCTTTTGTCTAAAAGTATGAACTGGTTTCGTATTTGAAAGATAATACTAGTGTGACAAAATTTCCATGACAATTCTGTTTTAAATGATTAATACGTAAAGATTAAAATTTGGAATCCGTAAAGCAATCAAACTGACACGTGTTTCGTTTTTTGTTTTCTTATTCGTTGAAAATCATTCAAAGCTATATCGCACACCAATGATATAACCAGGAAAACTCATCAAAAATAACAGGTTATTATTTTTTACACCAGACACACTTTTCGTCTACATAATATCCATCAGTGGCGTTTGAATTAAACAGTTGGTAGGCCATCCTTATAGCTTTGACTATCCAAAAAGTTGTGCCAAATATGGCTAAAGCAATCTATACCTTATAGTAGAAACACTTTAGTAAAAGAAGGACACTATCTAAAAGCACGACAAGAAACGGGGCGGGTAATTGTTTTATTTCAAATACATTGAAATACGAATAACAAACTCATACCACGGTGTGTAAGGTTTACACAATCACTTATTTTCGACATATGAGTTTGAATGTCCCCTTGGTATCTTTCGCCTTTCTTTGTTAATGAATACACTTAAAAGTCACATATGCTGAAATTTTAAAACTTGCAATGCCAATTTGCGATTTTTCTTTGTTTTACGGTATATATTTCATTTCCAAAAAAAAAAAAAATCGTATAGTTTTTGTATTATCTTTTTTTGAAGGCCATACGGCGATCTCTAGTTTCTTACTTCTACGTCATATTGGTCTCTGGTAGAGATTTTGGTCATTGGCAATCATACCACATCTCCTTTCTTATTCTAACAAAGTTTTCGTAGACAAACACTTTTTTGTCTATTAGTATCATATGTCGTAGAATTAACAAGGGAAGTACATTAAACTGAGAATCAAAATATATACAATTAACACCATTCCAAAATAAAATATGATTTTGGAGATGCATTAACGTTATATACATCTTAATGGTGACATTTAATTTGTGTCTGAAACATTAAAGCTGACTAAAGTATCCAAATTTTATCATAGTGAAGCCAATACGCATACATCTTGACATTGAACTAATGAAACATTATGTGAAGTTGTATAAAGGTATTTGATAAATGATAACTTTTACTGCAATGACATTAACCTTACCTTTCTTTCAATTTAGATACATTACATTCGTACCCTCTGCTCACTACACCACTTCTATTAATGTAAGCAATAGTTTTATGAAATTGAAAACGAAAGAAGAAAAACTTCCTGCAGTAAAGTTACAATACTTGTCCTGGGGAAATTTTCATTTACTCATAATTTAATAAAGAGATGGAAAGATAATTATCATAAGTGCTTAACACTTGTTTAAATGTATATCAAGGAAATAAAACAAGATAGAATAAAATTTTCATTGAAACTAACTTATAATTTTTTTTATTTCCCATGAACTCGATTGTTACTCGCGGTCATAAAAAAACGTTATTTATTTTTGTTTCTGTATCTGTTTTTGTTTTTTGTCATATTATTCAACACAGATAATAGTTCCGGGTATATAAACACCGAAACCGTTATATTGCATGTATAATTGAAACAAAATCATTGTGTCATAAATAAAATAAGATAATCGAGGGAAAATGTAGATTAGAATAGATTTCGTGCGCCTCAAACTCTTTTCAAAATTTACCATTATCAGCAATGCCCACATTTAAGTTTTTAAAAGGCAAACTTGTATAATACAAAAACATTTCAAAACGCCATATGACCAAAAGGATTGAATACCGTAGCCAAATGCAGCTTAGGTCAAATTTGCAAAAAACCTTAGTTTTTAAAATAATAGCTAAATTATCAACCGTAAACCTAAGAAAGTATGATATGAATATTAGAACATGAAAATCATATTATTTTGATTATTTTTTTATTAGCTTATTGAGTAAATGTATACAGAATCAAACAAGGATTTCAACCATTTACATGATCTATTTGAAAATATTCTTCACAGTCAACAGCTCGTCAATGTCTATAATGTAAAAATCAACTAAACAAGAACATTATTCTCTTTTCCCCGAATGTGACCTACCGAATTAGACTAATCACCGAGTTTGTACTTACATATGCAACACGACGGCTGCCACATGTAGAGCAGGATCTGCTTTCCCTTCCGGATCACCTGAGATCACCGCCAGTTTTTGTGCGGTTCGTGCTGCTCAGTCTTAAGTTTTCTATGTTGTGTTTTGTGTACTGTTGTTTTTCTGTTGGTCTCTTTCGTTTTTGCCATGGCTTTGTCAGTTTGTTTTCGCCTTGTGAGATTAAATTTCCGTTCACATCTTTCGCCTCTCTTTTGTAAACAATGTTTAGAAATATGTTTATCTGAAAACTTTCATTAGATTCTCAAGAGAACAAACATTTCTAAGCATTGAACACAACAGGACACTTTGGAGGTAGGTGCTGGAATATGGGTTAAAGCTGTTACTGCGTGATTAATGAACTGAAAATTAAATAAAGTTCATTTCATTCAAATTATGCAAATACCTATATACTAGCTATAAGGTAGATGCTTTTTTCCTGAGACAGACAGTGCATGGTTCTGCAAAAAACCTCGAGGAAGTGCGCAAAATTTTTTACAACAAAAAATTGCTTAAATACTGTACACCCCCACCATATACCCGTATATGTTGGAAAACAAACAGGTTTCCATGTTCAAATTGAGATCTGAATACCCTTATCAATTCAATAACAGCAAATCTTATAAAATAAGTATTCCCTTTTTAAAAAATTGTCTTTCTTTGAATCTTGGTATAACAATATATAAATTCGTTATGATTTCTTTTGCTGTGCTACAACGGTAAAAATGCAAAGAAATTGGCATGGTTTTATAATAAAGATGGACTTACACATTGTTATGTAAGAACACAGATCTCGATAAAATGTAATATTAAATCTATGTACTTTAGACTGATTGCATTTCAATATGATTAGAACAAATAATCTGTAAATTTGATATGATTTCACCAGCAGTAATAATTCTGTTTGACTGTTAATACCAAACTAACATTTAAATCTTCGATATAGGTGAAATGTTTATACACTTGAAAATGTTTATTTGTTTCTTCTATCTTATTATATTTTGATTTGTTTTGTTTTGCTCTGTTTTATTTATTTTATTAATTAAACATTTTATTGCTATTGCACGATGTGTGTTTTTGTCGTTGATCAGGAAATTTGTTTTTCATTTTAGATTAAGCGCAGTAATACTTATTATCATATCATGTCTTCGACCAATGATAGCCGCAGAGACCAATCCAGGACTATCTAGAGGCTGCAGTATACCATTATTTAAAAAGTTTCCGTACAAAAAAAAAAAAACTTCACACCATCATTTGTTAGAACTGTGTAAGTTCATATAAAATAAAAATAAATAGATGTGGTATGATTGACAATGAGAAAACATTCTAACAGAGATCCTATATCCTTGATGTTAGCAACTGACAAAAATGACTTTAACGAAGGCAAAAGAGGGACGAAAGATACCAGAGGGACAGCCAAACTCATAGATCGAAAACAAACTGACAACGCCATGGCCAAAAATAAAAAGACAAGCAGACAAATAATAGTACAGATGACACAACACAGAAAACTAAAGACTAAACAACCCGAACCCCACCAAAAAACGGGGGTGGGGGGGGGGGGGGGGGGGGGGGTGATCTCAGGTGCTCCGGAAGGGTAGGCAAATGTCACGTTTTAATGCCACCATAAGCTAAACGTTCCGTCCTGGTTTTGTGTTTTAGGAAGACCCATCATAAAGTATGTTCAACTGCAATAGTTTGGGAAATCAAATATACAAACTTCTATATATGAAATTGGCTAACGTGTTTCTGTTGTGATGATCAAGCTGATTCAAAACAACCTTTATTGTCTGCGTCGGTGGAAAAGTTCGAATATCATTATCAAATTCTGTGTTTCAGTTTCTTGTGTAAAGTTTAATGAGCTCCCATTTTTTTTTTAAATTAAAATATTTCTGCTCTTCGCTTCTACATATATTTTGTTAAATGAATTAATTGTTTTTTTCTCCGTTGGCCATAAAGTCGTTTTTTTTTCTAACGAGTTGTTGTTTCTTTCTTTTTAAAAATTGCACAATGTTGACTCTTCAGTAAATGACTTTGATATTAGTCCGAAATATTATGACAAACTTGACCCACAGGATTATTTCTTAAGTGATATTTCATATAAATTATATGCTTGTAAAACGACCCTTTTAAATACATCTTGTTTCTATTTTTGTGCTGCAAATGATATTAACACTTTTATAAATTTCGAGCGTCCGATGCGGTTTTCTGGACTTACCTACATCAATAACACTCAAACCTAAACACTCGAAAGACGGTATACATCATTCAAAGTGGTGTTCTATGTGAAAAAAATACCACAAAACGTCAAAATAATCGTAACGTCACGGCGTTGCAGTCCGTAAAACGTAAATGTTTGACGTATTTTACTACGAACTAGATAACAAATTGATCATTAGAAAAAAAAAAACGAAATCGGTGACCATATGATTATTTTATATCATTGAAACAGAAATTTATGTATCAACAACATATAGTTTTTTTTTAAAGAAAAATCGATGTATTAGATAGTAGAGATTTGATGATTTAAGACAAATTTAAGAAGGTTTTTCGCCAATTTTACGTGCGTTCTATACAAATGTTCACCCATTTTCAAAGAATTCAAGCAGTAAAATTTCAGATGATAAAAGAGATAAATGCATCATTTTTTTTCAATTTTCAGTTTTTGTTCATCGAACCAGAGTTGTATGCAATTTGTTACTAAAATCTATGACATAACCCATTTACTGTTCCTTTACCTTAAATACTTCCTGAAATATGACTATAGATAGATATTCAACTTTACTTATATAATTGTTGTCCTAGCTTTTTTCATCTAAAATTATGACTCTTACTCAGGTTATGTCCTTTGTACTGCATATAAATTGATGCGTTTAATATTTCACTTGGCCTTTCGCCTTACAGGATCAATTATCAGTTTTAACAGTAACACGATTGTAGGAGAAATAATTGGTCATCTTGAGTGTACATGAATGTAATATTGCTGATGAACGTGGCTAAGCTATGAAAGTAATTGATCATATGCTACATGTTTTTCTTGAATTTTGCAGTTTGCTATAATTCAAATACATGAACCTGGAGTAAATAAATACTACAACTAAGAAAAAAGATTTTTTATTATTTCTTGAAGTTGAATCTGCATTCAATGACGTAGTTATGTGTAAGTACTTTTGATATAATATACGTCCTGTAAATACGAGGGCGCAAATTCAGAGTGCAGATAAAGTGTTCGCAACGTTATTAAAAACATTGAAACCCTTGTAAATTCGGTCTTTGTTTGGCGAAACAAATGATAACAAATGTAAAATAAATTTGCCGACCTGAAAAACAAATTTGTAGTTCCCAAAATACATGACAGTGAAATAAAATTCGGTCAAACACACTTGTTGTATTTATGCTTTTTAAATAAACACAATCGTTAATCATCTTAAATAATTATATTTTACAAAAAACATTTATTATCATTCCAACAAATGCAATAACGAAATTGTACAAGAACATTTACATTTATATTAGGGTCTTAATGAGAGTCTTTCGTAATTAATCATTTTCTAGCAATATATTTGTATTTATTATGTTTAGGAAATTATCCCAAATGTCTTTGGACTTTGTTATTTGTCTATTACTAATGTTGATATCGTTATTCTCCATTTACATAATTTTTAGCTAAGGCCAGAATTCTCTCTAAATTAAATGCCATCCAAATATTTTTCATATGTTCAAATATGTACATTTACAGTATTTTCAATGAGAGAGAACAAGGCATTAAATAGATGAAAATAGGTGCAATTTAATATTAACGAAAGATGGATATAACTCTTGTAATTTTTTTTTATCTTGTTTGGAAGATTTTTATTTCATATAACGACAATTTGATTCCTTTTTATGTAATTATTATTTAAGGACAAGGGAGTTAAGCAGTTCTTTGATTTTTTTTACCTGTTTTCACTTAAGTTTAAGAATCAACTGTTATTTCAATAAATCAGCACAATTCCTGTATCACAATTTGGATCGTTGATTTTGATTGGATAATCCTTTTATTTCTCGATTCATGGATTAAAATTTTGCACGCAAGCGCAGTCTTATGTAAATGCACTGGGATGACATAATTGTAGTTTGACATGTCCTGTCATCAATCTATTATATGATGGTCGCAAATACACGTTTATTCGGTCAGGTACTGTATGTACTTGGTAGCTGGAAAATCACAATTTTGCTACATTGAGACGATTACAACGCTAATTGATGATTGCAAATCCATAAATGCAATACTATTATTTTCTTATATGTTTACCAATATATTGGAGTTTGAGTTCACCGAGAATGAATTCACCACTCCTATCTATATTTGGTCTTCTAGAAACATGTATTTTTGTTTGTTACTGTCTCATAAATGTTTACCCAAAATGTCCTTTTATTTATACACATACAAAACCAATTGATAGTTTGAATAGAAAAATACTATATTTTTTTTTATCAGAGAATATGTTATTTAAATAACATTTAAAAAAAAGGTTTTAAAAAAACTATTGTTTCAAAAACTGCTTTCATTTCTACAGTATCCCAAATGCTCTACTAGCCACCGACGGCCGTCTTCAAATTAGAAACTATAAAAAACGTTATTATTTCATATCCCATATGGTCAACTTACATTTTTCAGCATAAACATACCATCTTCTCCGTCGTATGGCGTTTTCATTTCTCAGTTAATACGTTACGCTTTCCAACTTCGTACTTTTTTTGGCCTTTTATAACGTTTATGATTCGAGCGTTACTGATGATTTCTTTTTGTGGAGTACACAAGTTTAATCCTGGAATCTTAGATGAGTATATCTACACATTTAGGTTTTAAAATTGTTTGGATTGATCGTTCTCGTGTTGGTTGATACAGAAAAAAAAACTATTCGTACGCACAAAATCTATAAAGTAGTATTTTCGTTTGGAGTTTCTCCTTATATATATATTTAGCCATTTAAACCATTTTGTTTATAATAATCGATTTTGTGTACTTGGACATAACTGTGCCTTAAAAATTAAAACAGTTCAAGTACAAATCAGAGTTAGTTAGTAAATAGTTATTACAAAATATGTTGCAAATTGCTATTACTAATGTCCTATCATTGATTCTCATATTTCGTAAAGTGGGACTACAGCCAACTTAAATTAAAAAGAAGGAATAAAACAGACTCCTGCTCAGCAATTGAAGGTTTGTGCATGAGGATGAGAAGAAACTCCAAATCAACTTTTAGAGTGCAAATTCTTCAAGAGCAGGAAAAGCTGTGACATCTTTTCTAAACAGTATTGAAGTAACAAAAGAAGCAAAATTACTACATTTATTTTCAATGCATTTTACAAACCGAAGAACTTCGGATTATAAATCATAGGATGTATAAAGACATAGCAATAATAGCATTAAAGATACGAAATTTAATCAATATAAATTAAATTTATTTATTGAAATGATAGGTATAGATTTTATCTCCCTTTATTTGTTTTGATTGTTACAAGCGACATATTAACATGATTAAACCTGCTGTATAACATATTTTATTCTGTACATAAGCGATACGCAATTAGTACATGTAGTAAGAGCATTAAATGTTGAAAATTTAACCAATCATAAAACCAGTTGTTTCAGACATGTTTTTTTCATTATTTAACAAATTTTATACAGATTGCAAATTGAAAAAAACCCACCATACCCTACTGAGATATTTTGCTTCAGATATTTTTTTGTATACGCCGTCATGGCTTTGAAGAATCGTATTATTTTATTTTTTTAAAACAAATTTTTAATATCTCAATTTGCGCTAAGTGACAGTTTTGTATATTCGATATCATTAACAATTAAGGTTTCATTTTCAAGTAAACTATATGTCCCTGATTTTGAATTATTCATTATTAGAATATTTTTTAGATGTTCAATTTTTTGAGTACTATGACAAAACTTTACTCCCAATTGCTTACTTTTTTTGTCAGTATGTATGTACTTCGTAGATGGAAAGTCATTAACATTATAAAAGTACATGTTCTTATCGGCATCTGGAATAAAATTACATGTATGTTTGTAAACTGATATCTGAATTTTCTACAGAAAAGTAAACATGAACTCATTAGCTCTGTTTGTGTTGATTAAGATTGTAATTACTACTTCATTATAATTGAAATCATATACCATCATTGGTTTCTAGTGCTTTTAGAACATCAGTTTTGGAAGTTTTTCATAGAATTATGATGAAAATAAGAGAAAAGATTTTGAAATTGTGCATTGTTAAACATGGCTATCTTTTTTATTATAAAAAAAGATATTGCACTTTTATTTACAATTCAGTCATTATAAATAACTCTGGATAAGGCATTTTTATTTGATAAAATGTAAATAAAATAAGGATACAGATGAATTAACTTTTGTTTTTGTTATATACGAATGCAATTTTTCTTCTGAAAATATCTATAGAAAGGTAAACATCAACTCAAAGGAAAAACTGGAAATGATGACGTGGAACTCGAGAGGTACTTAAATACCTGATATGTTTGTTTTATGCTGTTTTTTCCTTATTTTGAATTTTACATGACCATGTTCATTTATTGACAACAAATATTTCTATTATTTTTGCGATGAGAATACATTTGTATTGAAGTTCCAAAGTCTCATTTCAAGCGGCGTAAGAAGCATTAATATTTCAGCTGCAAAATATATTAATTGCCTTTTTATCTTTGTGTTATTACAAAATTATAGATTGGTTTATATAAAAAAATGACTATTTTCTAAACGTAACGGGAATAAAATACTCATTATATTATAATGTTTGGACTACTGTACCTTTGTAAAGAATACTCTCTAATAAGTGCTCGACAAACTACATGTAGTAGGAAATGCTATTAGAGAAAGAATCAACAAATACGAAGTAGCAATTTTTGAAGAGAAAAACAACTTTTATTTCTACCACCCCCTCAAAAAACTTATATTCAGGAGAATGGTATCTAGGCCAAAGAGTTACTGTTAAGTAAAGGTAAATTTAGCAAGTTTGGTTCTGTTATAGGTAACGAACCATTTATGAGTGCCCGGTCAAAAAGAACGTACCAGAAAATAGTGCTAATTTTAGACTCTTTCCTACACATAGTTGTAAAATTAAAATTTGTAGAATAATTTGGTAATTTTAATATCAATACATCAATACATTCATCATTAATACCAGGCTTATCCTTTTCTACGCCAGACGAACAAATGTAAGCTGTCAGACTTGGATTTATTAGAGAAACTTTCTCAACTGATTAGTTTTAGTAAAAAAAAAACCCTATGGAGCGAGACTTGGTGTATCGACTAGGCAAGCGCTGTCTGTTATGTATGAAACACCAGCTGGAAAACGGCGATATTTATTATAAGTATGTCTTTATTAAAAGTTCAAAGATCTTACTCATGGTCACTTATTATGTGCTGAGTTTGATAAGTGACTATTAATCTCTGTTCTAAAAGTTTTTTATATTTCCATGCATGTTATTATACAGAAGACATAATATACAAAAATGCTGACATCTTGTAAAATTAGAATTTGTCCGTCCTGGACCTTTCATCGTGATTTGACGGAAATTGCACCGTACGAATATTTGACGACCGGGCAAAAAGTTAGTACAGATAATATGCTATCGAATGGTATAGGATTACGCCGTTTGTTAGGTGGGTGCATTGAAAATGAAACTTTATGGTCAATGTCACTCGTCTAGTAGTTCTCATTGTTGTTAAAGGTAAATAATGGAAGATTGTAAGAACTTTGACTTAGAGCTTCACTTTAGTTTATAAAAGTATTTTTAATATCAACTAGAAGCACAGGAAGAATAAATCAAAAGTACTTTTTCGTTATGCAGTGTTTTATTGTGTAATACAACACTACTCCCACCTGACGGCAGATGTTCTGTTTATTTTAATTATTTTTCACTAGAAGTATAAATACACTTCCTCATTCGAAAATTGATGAATATACAATTGTACGGAAAAAAAATATTAAAAAGCTGATTATACTCATCTTGATTCAATAAGATGTAAAAAATGAACATCTTTTTGCACTTTTGATATATAACTAAGGAATGTTGTTCCTTTGTTACTGATACGTTTTGTTTGAACAATTTTAACGGGGAAAGTTGGGTTCCTTTGATTTCATACAAAACAATTTAACATAAAATTTATATATATTAGATGTATTAAAAAATAAATGGAAGCAATAGGCTATTATATATAGTGTGTATCGACCTCGTCTATTTTGAATATATAGAGTCGATTAGAATAGAAAAAGTCATAATTTTATTAAAATCTAGTGACAAAGTCGAGTAGTCTTTCTTAGACAGTTCTTTACAAATGAGACAATGGATACAACATCTTTTGTCTTATTTAAAAGATGTAAAAAGGACGACAACTCATTATTATTGTTTGTCAAAATTCTAAATTGTAATAAGAAGTTTAATGATCCATCTCTCATTTTCCTATTTTTTTTACGTTTCGTTCATTTTAAGTGCAGTATTGATTTTTTTTTGACAACTTTTTACAACTTCCGATGATATTTGCATATCTTTACACCGTCGTTCTGACATATACAGCTTAAAACGAACATATGTATCTTTATTTTTATATTTATAGTAATGTTTTAAAGCCAGTATTCATACCTTATAAATATTATGTTCCCGTTTGATTATACCTAGGCAGATCCGCATCCTGAGAACCTTGCCCCTGAACATATAATATAAAATAATAACATGAAAAATAATCAATCACTGAAAAAAGTCATTAAACATTTTATTGACTTTATGAAGAAAACATAGAAGCCGGATGCCTGAATTGAACTTTAAAATTGAGAATAAAAACAAAAACAGAAAACCGGTATATCAAAAATAGAGTTTAATGCTTAGTAAAGATTTAATCCAACAAATATAATATATAAATGCGACAAAATTTAAAAGTCTTAAATAGTACTTTTTTACGGGAAGGGATGAGTCCGAACCCCTTGACTACTGATACACACATACACAAGGAATATATAAACCAACTTAAGTAAAGATGACGTCATGTCAGGTTACTAATCTTTATTACACATTCAAAGGGATAACAATAGATATAAGAAGATGTGGTATAAGTGCCAATGAGAAAACTCTCCATCCAAGATACAATTTGTAAAAGTAAACCATTTTAGGTCAAAGTACGGACTGCAACATGGAGCCTTGGCTTACACCGAACAGCAAGCTATAAAGGACTCCAAATATTACTAGTGTAAAACCATTCAAACAGGAAAAACAACAGTCTAATCTATATAAAAAACGAGAAACGAGAAACACTTATGAACCACATCAACAAACGACAACCACTGAACATCAGGTTCCTGACTTAAAACAGGTGCAAACAAATGCAATGGGTTTAAACGTTTAAATAGGCGCCAATCTTCACCCTAACCTGAAACAATAGTTTAACATCACAACAAAGAAATACACACTATAAAATATCAATTGAAATGGCTTAACTCAATCAAAAGACATATTAACAAAAACAAGTGAACATACACTGAACAAATACATTTGATCTATGACACAATGTTAATACAAAAGTATACCTCACAAGAAAGAATAAATAATATATTTGTTTATCCGTGTTCAACATATCAAATAATACATATGTTGATCAATTACGGATTTATGTACAGTTTACATATTCTGTAAAAAAAGTTATTGACTGCAAATTATACGAAATTGCAGAAAAAATATTTCTACAAGACATTTTGAAATCTGTATGTAAATATAATTGGCGATAGGGTTAAGATCAACGTTCTCTTTACAATCATATGAACATCCATGGAACAATACAGTCTGAACATTTCTATACCATTTATAAGGATCTCATATTACAACACTGACAATCTGCACAGCTTGAAAACTATTCCTTGCATCGTTGTAAACGACTGTACCACAGACATTGACTAACTGTATAGAAGATCTACATGCCCAGTCAACATGGCATAATTTTTTATCTGCGGTAATCCAAAGTAATGCTATCGGACAATTTTTTCGACTGTCTTGATTGGTCTGTCGATCTTCTGAGTTTTGATTTAAAAAAACGTTACTACATAAATATGTTGACGTTATCGAGTGCAAAATAGCATCTCTTCATATATACATGATCTATATAAAAGAGGACTCACAGCCCTTTTCAAAATTTTAAAAATATTTAAAGATCATAAACCCAAAATTAAAACTTTGCTACATGTATATTTGACCACACAGTGAAACCAATTCTATCTTATGAAAGTGAAATTAAGAGCGCTTTAAAAAATAAAGTTAAATGACAAAGGGTATTGTCATTTTAAAATATTATGCAAAGAATTGAAAACTGAATCAGTTTATCTCAAAATCTGTAAATATTCACTGGGAGTAGGAAAAAGAAGCACAAATATGGCAGTGATAGGTAAACTAGGGAGATTACCATTATGTATTGAAGTTTTATTGAATATTAGTTAATATATTTTCATACTTATCACGTTGAACAAATACAGAGGACACATCATTGTCTGAAGCCCTCTATGTATTCAAATCATTATCGAACCATAGTAAGAAAAGTTGGTATAATTCTAAGAGTTCATTAGCTAAATATTCAGACATAGATTTATCACAAATTTTTTAAATGAAATCCAATTTGTTTTTTTTTTTAATTTTGAACAGATTAAAATTATAGTATAATCAGTTGTGGTATTTACCTTTAAACAATGACAGAAAAAATATGTCATTTGGAAATATAGACTTTTAAAGAGAAATATAAGGTTTGAACCCTGTCTGTCTGTAGGCAATAAGAATAAGAGAATTAAGATGACAAAATTCGGAATAAATAGCCATAATCTTGAAATAGAGAGTGGTAGATACAGAGGACTATAGATATTATTTGTAATCTTTGTAAAAAAAAAGTGGAAGACGAATTACACTTTCTTCTAAAATGTTCATCTTTGAAAAGTAAGAGAGTTTCCTTTATTTCTGATACTGTTCAAAGTAACAAACAAATTTTACAATTTAGTTTATTCATCACAATTTATTTGGCTTATGTCCAATGAAGATAGTAACATATTTAATCAAGTGTGTAATATGATCAATAATTTAAATATGGTTAGAAAACATATATTAGAATCTTAGAAAATTTATTTATTTTACTGGTTAGAAGACACATTTTTCTTGTATGAATATATATATGTGCATAATTCTGCTTTTTACAATAACTGTGGTTGTTAATAGGTACTTCTAACCGCACCAGGAAAAACAGATTTTGTTTTTTAATCCAGTTTTTCTATATTTTTAGGATCACTGTATTTGTCAAGATGAAAACATATGATATTTATATAATTAAACATTATTTTGTCATTTTCTTTTTCTTTTCATTTAACATGTTTAATTCCTAAATTTAATTGTAATCACGCCATTGTTATCATTTGTACCAAATTTAAATTGATTTTTCTTCCTGTAATGGGCGTCTTTATTTGACAATAAAATATTTAAACTTGAACTTGAACTATATACAAATATTATCAATTAAATTTCATGAAAACATTTTTTTAAGAACATTTATTTGTAATATCAACATGTTTTGTCGAAAGAATAATAAATCAGTAAAAAAATTTTTAATATCTGGGTATGCGGGGATTTAATGACTTAATGACGTATGTATACCAGTCAAAGGTTAAAGTTAGGATTGGGTACTTAGATAACCCTCAAAACAGTCAAAAACTGATGCTTAATTCCCGAGAACAGTATCTAATGTGGTATTTCCAAGTCACTTCTGATAACAAAAATATTATTGCGATGCATGTCAATTTTACGACTATTTTCGGGTTATCTAGGTACTTAACTAGTTATGTTATATCTTCGATCCCTCAGATTTCACTTCTCAGGGGCTTGTAGAATTTACATTACTGGTTATGGTTAACATGAGATTAATATTTGAAATTGAATGCCTTTATTCTGTACAAAGGTTCTTATTGAATAATTGTTTCAAATGTATTTTTCGGTGTTCCTCTGTGTTTATAAACTTATATGTTTTTATTTGTTAATCTAGTTTACAAGAGTAATATTATATCACGACTAGTTTTACTATTGTAAGTACTTATAGTATTCATTTATTTTCAAATAACAACAGAGAGACAATCTCATGATTGTACATTATTAGTGTCTATTTATTAGCGTATGATATACACAACACATTGAGTTCAATATACTACTTGCTAATTATATCATTTCATAGAAAAAAGTTTGACAAATATAAATAAAAAATTGTGACCCGTAAATTAATCGGAGCACTTGTTATTGAATGTCCATTTATATCATGCGGTAAAATAAAGTTTCAGTTTTTCATGACTTGAGGAAATTTGAATTTTATTTTGTTTAGAAAGAAAACAAATAGATTTTTTTACGTAAAATTAATAAATCTAGGTTAAAATCCCGTTTAGAATCGCGTTCTTAATTCACACAATTTATCTTTTAGATTTCATTGCCTAAATATCTTTCTCCTGAATCATGAATGTGTTTTCGATTATACAAAATGGTTTAAATTATATCACCATTGCGAGATATTATTCAGAAAAATAAAGTACCGAAAAATTGTAACTTTCCCGAATCAGATTGCAGCACAAACATCAAAGTCTTTAGCAGTAAATTTCATTGTTTCACATTGTAAGGGGAAATATGAACATATGTATGGACATATGCAGCTGTTACATGTAAATCAAATAAGATATACCTGCCTATTATGACCCCAATAGTGTCTCATTCCATGTTTTTTCCTAGTTTTTTTTTATCTATGAATGTCTTAGAACTACATTAACAAGATGTTTGTGTGTTGAAAGTTTTCTGACATCTCTTTCACCTGCATGTCGTAAGAGTATTGATCATGCTGTTTGATTTTTTTATCTTACTCTGCATAAATAGATCTTTGATTTAATCACTTTATCAGGATACATGAGTACAATGTATTCACAATAAGATAATAGATGAACATTAGAAAGCATATCAAACAATACACAGCTCCCTGATGGTTTATTATATATCCTGGTGATAACTTTTTTAGCATTGATGTAGTTTTCATTACGAAAGAAAGAAAAACGTTTCAGTCATTATTATTTTTATTGCAGATTCCGGTACATTGAGGCTATGGTAACCGATTCGTAATCCTTCGGTTATTTAATTATTAAATAATTAGCTACAATTATATTTTGATTAATTAAAAAAGACTTGAACCCCCTTCCGAAAAAACAAAAACAAATATGACATAGCAACTATTTTTATATGAACATACATCATGAACACATGAAAAATTGAAAATATGAAATTTTTTAATAAAATCGAAACTAACAAAAATGACCATTATTCTGTTAGTTTGAAGCATCTAGCAAAATAACTTGTCAGGGTGTTTTCAATCTATATATACTTCATAAAAATGCAAAAAATTTATTTCCAAGCTGGTACCTCCATAAGCCTGAAAATCTCATGGCTGGTCACAAATGATTTCAAGTAATTGCTTAGAACAGAGAAATAAAGTACTGTCCATTTCCTTAATTGGGTTATGTCAGATCCTTGTTAAGATTAATTCAATATTTTGTTTCACTAAATATACACATTACCTGCGATGGTTTCAGGACACCAATTCATTTTACCATTAAGGCGTAATTTTACGCCAAAAATTGTCAACATTATGTTATAGCATCATGCATGGAAAATTTAGTAAAGACCTAAGGAAAGATGTTTGGGGGAGACAAATTTCCCCTGTATACATGATTGTTAATTTTTGCAAAAAATTTATTTCGACCCTGGTACCTCCATAAGCCTGAAAATCTCATGGCTGGTCACAAATGATTCCAAGTAATTGCTTAGAACAGAGAAATAAAGTACTGTCCATTTCCTTAATTGGGTTATGTCAGATCCTTGTTAAGATTTATTCAATATTTTGTTTCACTAAATATACATGTTACCTGTGATGGTTTCAGGATACCAATTCATTGTATCATTAAGGCGTAATTTTACGCCAAAAATTGTCAACATTATGTTATAGCATCATGCATGGAAAATTTAGTTAAGACTTAAGGTAAAATGTTTGGGGAAGACAAATTTTCCCTGTATACATGATTGTCAATTTTTCACTCACAGAGTCAAAATCTGAAAGTTGACAAATCCTACTGGAATTTGAATATTGACGAGACTATATGATTAACATATAATTTTTCCGACAATTTTCTATATGTGTTAAGAAATTTAAAATGGAATTCGGCGCTAAATGTTGCTATGTTGAAGTCATTTCGATACAAATGATTGTTTCAAATGCTGTTGTAAATGCTTTAAAGGACGTCCCCAATCAAAATGAAATAATAAGTAGAAAACAATTTACACCTTTAGTTCCAAAATAGTTCTAGTGTTGGTGTTGAATATCTTTCCTATACGTTTTTGAATAAATATTAATGATTTTCCAAATTCTGTCAAATTTGCTGTTTTGGGATATCTTCAGGCATTAAGAACTTGTTGAACTGTCCAGAATTAGCCAAAATATCGTAAGATTCACAAAAAGCACACATGTAGCTGTTAAATTGTTTTATCACTTACAGATTGTCTTACCTTTCGAAATGGCCCTCTTGTGAAATCAATTCAGGGGATATTTGCACCATCTCTTAAATATTGAATCAAATTCTTTAATATAAACTTGCACATATATACAAACGCACCCACTCAAGCAAGAGACACCCGTTCTTAAAAAAAAGAGAGGTGTCTATGCTATATATGCCAAGATCTAAATTGAGTATTTAAATATAGAGTTCTCAATGAACGGTTAAGATTTTAGAATATAGATATAGCGGAGCGCATGCGATCACCCCAAGTTCGTCCTTCGTCTTAAGTTTGATTATGCAGTGTTTTATGAACTAAATTTCTTTTCTGCGTATTTTGTTTTTTTTTTGCCATGGCGTTGTCAGTTTCCCTTCGTCTAATGATTTTTTAATGTCCCAATGATATCTTCTGTCTTTTTTATACTCATTTATTCATTTTATACTTAATTAATCAAAATAAACACAAAACGACGGCTCAGTTCAGTTGATATTAATGACTTAGTTACATTAAAAACAATTTGTAAATTAATAAAAAAAAAAATGAAAGGCATATACACATGTATACATTTTCGTGCAGTCAGGTGATTGTGAACACTTTCAATGGCGTAGGATTAGACTGAACAGTGTTTTTATCTATCGATCTAAGGGAAAGGGGGGGGGGGGGGGTAAAAAAGTAAAGACACTTATGGCCAGTGAGAGCTTTTGCTCTCACTTGGTGTCCGTCGTCTTTCGTTGCCTGTTATCGTACGTTCATTATCTCTACTAAATCTAGTGGGCCAGATGTAACCAAATGTTGGGGTATCTAGTTAAAAAATGTGTCCGATGACCCCGCCTGCCAACTCCTTTGTTCTACTTTTAGTCATGTCGGCAATGATGGCCGACATGGCTAAAAGTAGAACAAAGGGGCAAAGGGGCAAAATGCAAGTTTTGTCTATTTCATTGAAAACCACTATAGAGAGAGAAGATCTAGGAGTTGCAAAATCATTCACAATGATGAGATGTTCCTTCTGTCTATTAGTATCAAAACTGTCAGATGACTTCTTGTAGGAGTTATTGTCCTTAGATTATGAATTTTACCATTATGTTTTCATTTTTGCCTATTTTAAAAAAAAAAGGATGAATAAGCATAAACCATATGTAGCAAAAGTTATCAGAAAGACAAGATCTACAAATAAATCAACCAATTTAAAATGAATTTGTCAGTTGTCTTCTTATAGAAGTTTTTGTCATTAAATGACGATTTTTTTTGTGTTTTGGCAAAATCTATAGAAGATAGAGTGAAACTGTAAACAGAAAAAAATATCAGCAATGCAGGTTCGACTAAAAGAGATTTCTGTCATAAATTATGTTTTAGTATAAAATGTAGGAAAGTGTCCATTGATGAAAATAGGTGTGTGCGACACAAGCTCTTAAGAGCCTCTAGTTTAATATTTTTATCGTATATAAACATCATCTTCAATAATGTCTGTATTGGATATTAAGGACCCCTTTTTCTGAGTTATATTGAAAAAGTACCAAAAATATATGTTCTTGATAGCTTTAAATATTATTTTCTAGATATTTTTAATATAATTGTAGGGTCAATAACATTCCATTGAGGAAGTACATGTATACTTTTAATTTTTAACAATTAAAATATACAGAACAACAGCTGTCAGACTATTTTTTTAATCAATTCTTAAGGGAATACATGCAAATGTACTTTTTATTTAATCTTTTTATTATTCTAGAAAAATATTTTAAAACACCTTCATAAATTGTAGTAAAGCACAATACATCTTTATTTACCTTTATGAAAAACACTGAAAGGTTGCACTTCCGTAAATATAGACAATGCAATTTCCCATAGGAACTCCCTTTATGGCTAAAACTGTTCCACGTTTACTATGAAGTTTCGTAAAAAATTATATCCTAGAATGGAAAGTTGATATTCACTTCTATTTCATTCAAAGGTCAAAACACAGGGCTGTGCGGCAAATTTTCAACATTTATATGCCCCTAACTTCTAAGAGTATAAACTTATACTACAATTCTGCACTACCCCTCCCTTCACTTTGGGTCTTCCTCAGAATTCAATTTCACCATGTACATTTATACTGGTAACATTCCTAAAAGAGGGACGAAAGATACCAGAGGGACATTCAAACTCATAGATCGAAAACAAACTGACAACGCCATGGCCAAAAATAAAAAGACAAACAGACAAATAATAGTACAGATGACACAACATAGAAAACTAAAGACTAAGCAACACGAACCCCACCAAAAACTGGGGGTGATCTCAGGTGCTCCGGAAGGATAAGCAGATCCTGCTCCACATGTGGCACCCGTCGTGTTGCTTATGATATTACAAATCCGGTAAATCCTAAGTTATGTCTCTATGAGAGGAAACATATAGATCATATCTGGGAACCAGTAGGTACACAAAACAAAATATCTATGAATATTATATATCTCCCCAAAAGAGGCGTGGTTTGTGAAACAGCTGCATTTACAAAGTGCAACCTAGAGCGAATGATGAAAACATTAGACACAAAGCATGCTTTAAAACAATAGTTGAAAAATCTACGGTCAACTTTTCTAAGGGATTTTCGACCTTATTCTTGGGGTAAAACGTATGAAGTTCAGATTGACATTATCATAATGAAGAATATCGATTTATTGACTACTGAGTGAGATATACATAACGTGACCAGTAGTACTAACGATCCCTGGGAAACAAAAAAGAGAAAGGAGAGGAAATTGTAAAAGTGATTATTTATTATCCCATTTAAATTAATCTGTCTTACGTGTAATATTTATGTTCTTCTAGTCATAGAATAAGTGTAAAGTTATTATTTTCCCTGATTAAAATGGAAACTACAGTTAACTAAAACATGTAATAATTTGATAGTACTCACGTTTTGTTGCCTATTGGGTTTTTTCTGTTTCAATCTTCTATCAAATGACCAAATATTATAATTTGCTATAGGGGAATAGCCACGTACTTTATACATGTTATAATGGGTATAGGTTATAATATTTTATCCTGATTTTCAATTTTTGAAGAAAAAAATCATATTTTCAGACAAAAGAGACAAAAAAAACAGTATTCTGAAAGAGAGGCGAAAGATAACAAAGGGACATCCAAACTCATTAGTCGAAAATAAACTGAAAACGCTATGGATAAAAAAAAAAAAGACCAAATAGACAAACAACATTACACAAAACACTATATAGAAAACTAAATACTGAGGAACACGAACCCCAACAAAAACTGGGGGAGATCGCAGGTGCTCCGGAAGGGTAAGCAGATCATGCTCTACATGTGGCACCCGTCGTGTTGCTCATGTTAATACAAACCCGGTAATTAGTCTAACTCGGTAGATGATATTCGGGGAAAAGGGGACTGGATTGTAGTTACGACAATTGAAACATATCCACTATCATCTTTAAAACCGATGTTCCATAACGGTCAACCAACTTGTGATGGCGTCCATAAAATTTACGAAGGGATGATTTCAACTACACCACTTAGAACTCTTGTTTTAATTGCTTTCTTGTGAGCAGCAACCATCTTTCAAGGATTTCATGAGACGAAAAACAAGCCCTGGAATATCGTATCAACTGGGAGATATATACTCCATATGCAGGTGCTGCTGGAATGTTGCTACATAGATATGGAAAGTTCACAATTTGGAAGCTGAAATCATCTCTTTTGTCGTAAAGTTTTGTTTTCAACCGACCCTCATTGTCCATTTCTAGATGTAAGTCAAGATATGAGGTAGACTAAACTGTATATGCTGTATCCTTTATCTCAAATTCGATGGGATAGATGCGTTCAACATAGTCACCAAATTTTGAATTATTTAGTGAGAGAACATCATCTATATAGCGGAAAGTTAAGTTAAAGGATACATCCATATTCTTTTCTTTCTTGCTAAGAAGTTCCTGTGTGAAGTCAGCCTCATAAAGGAACAAATGGGCAAAAAAAGGGCAAAGTTGGTTCCCATGGGTATGCCGATTGTTTGTTGAAAAACACGTCCCCCAAATGCAACAAATATGTTGTCAGTCAATAGTTGAATAAATCATCTGCGTTTCTGCGGTCAAAATGGCAAAAAAAAACCATATTATTCCCTTTTATATAGTGAATATAATGAATAACTTCAGTTATATTTTTATTGTAACTGAACGGTGATTTCTAAGGTCTATGTATATATGAATTAGTGAGTTTTCTTTCAACTAAATAAGCCGTATGGCGTATTAAAACTTAAACGCAAACAAATCGAATATCCCACTTAAATATCGATCCAATAGGATAAAAATCTTGCACAATTTGATTTTTTGACGGTATATAAGTCAGTTAATGCATAATTTCTTGTCATATAACACACCTTAGAGTGTCAGGATTACCAAAAGAAAAACCGACTCGGTCTGTTATACAACAAGAAAAATCTTAAAATATGCATTTTCGATAATGTAACTAAAGAAATGATTTATTGTTTCGAATCACTCATTAAATATATTTTTAATTACTTTCATCACTTCATGGTTTAAATGGAGATCGTTTTGCAATAGCCATTAGATTTTGTTGTTTTCTATTTTTCAAATGAACCCTGTATTTTCTTATTTCAAAATGCATGAGGTTTGTACAATCAGTGAAAGTCGTATGCTACTTAAAATTAAAATAAATGTTGAAACTGTTTTATAGACTTGAATGGCTAAGTTTTACTATATGACACAATCATGTACACAGACTTCTTTGAAAGGAAATCCTTTATGTTATCCATATTTCAAGACATGTATGACTATTGTAATATTGTATTCCCGTACATCTTTTCCGTATGCGTTGACCTTATCATGACACCATTCGCTAGATATTTCGTCAATTTGAAATGATTGCAGTAGTTGTTTCTAACAGAATAAAGGCTATAGAATATGTTTTCCAACAAGAAAAGATATTTTATGAAAATGTTTACAGGTAAAACATAACCCCGAGGAATTTCTGTTAGGAGTAACACATTTTTGTTGAAACTGCTACTCTATCCAAATTTGAATATTTGGAGTTGGTGGCCAATTTTACTTGCGACAATATACTATAATTAATATCTAAATAACAAGATAATGCAAATTTTCATAATTTATAATTTATTGTGATAACATGATGACTTTAAAATCAAGGAAAACAACTGGACACCCAGCTTTGGTTGCATTCGGACTTTGGGGTCCTCTTGAAGAATAGTGAACCTGCAGTACGAACAGCTTTATAATACACACGACGTGCGAAGTATCTGCATCCTATTCTCTTCCAAAATGTCATAATATTACAAACTTTCAGCATGTCTCGTAAGAAAAGTTTGTCACAGTAAAATCTGCTTTTACTGAATTTTGTAGCCTGAAAATAGATATAGAATATATAAAACATCTGTGGCTCCCTTTTTATACAGCCTGTTTCCACGTCAGTTTGATATTCCAGTTGTTACTTCAAGAAACCTTTGGCTAACCTTGTGTCATGTTGCACATGTACTGGTCTGGTATCGATGACAGGTTAAAGAGTAAATTTCAATTACTTCATATTTTTTTTTCATCAAACTGCAAAATGTATGAGCTAGCAAATTGATTATCTTGTGATTGAAGAAATAAAAAAAAAAATGAGTTTGATCAGAAACGTTCAGAACAAAACTTTTAAAAGCCAAGGTCAAATGTGACTGAGGGGGTTTAAACCTTCGTTTTTTTTCAGTTATTTTCTGTATATCTTAAATTATTCAAAAATTGTAACTGACATTATCGTTGTTACAGTGGATGTATGTTCGGCTCAGGTTCTCAGAAAATCTATTTCTTTCCCCTTATAATTCGCATTCAGGCTTTGTTACATTGTGAACAAATATATGATATAATTTGAATTAGAACTAACAACCACATTCATTTAACATTTATTCAAAAGTCAAAAGAATTGGAAACAAATCTAAATAAAGGTTTATGTTTTTGTTTTATTTTCATACATTATAAATTTTATTTCCAAAGCTCCTTGTTGTGAGTGTTCCTATCAAAGACCATTCAAATGTCATATACACTAACATTGGAATCATACATATCTAGTGTAATGGAGATGAACTAAAATTTAGAAGTATTAAATATGTTTTGCCCATGTTTTGCTTGTACTTACACAACCGTAACAAATATCATGACGCTGAACAGGTGGCGTGAATGATCTTTTGTAAGGAAACTTTTTAAATACAGGGATACTACAACCACTGGACAACCCTTTATTCGTCTGGAAACAACGGTAGCTTTCTGCTGTAAGCGTTAATTGTAGACATTCTATGATGACGAGAATAACAGCACATACTCTGTAATATAGATATGTCAATTAGTTTTGGAGATAAAAATAGAGAAAAAATGCTAACTGTAATCAACCTCATTTTTCAAAATATTTATTTCAATAACATCTATATTGACAACGCTATCCAGACCTTTCATTTCTGTCATGAAGTTCTTGTTTGAAGGTTGCTGCTTACAAGGAAGCTTTTGAACCAAAGGCTCCTATTTATAAACTTAAATTTATCCCTTCGAAAGTTTACTAGAAAACACCAAAAATACGTGATATATTAATTGTTAATTTATTTCCTAATGAGCAAGAAACAATCAATCAATCAATCAATCAACCAGTTAATTAATCTATACCCTTGTTTACATTTCATTGCCATATATTTCATTTATCGCCATTATGTACAAAATCAGAGCTGCGATTAATATTGTTTATTTTAATTACAGATAACGTACCCTTTGTACAATACAATATAATTTCATCACGTACATCGGTTTTATTGAACATGGAGTTGCCACATGGAATAGAGTAAAAATAAAACCAAAACAACTTAAGTTCTTAAAAAAAAAGTTGGTTTATGTCTGTCATATTTGTTGTTCGTAAAATATTTTGTTACAAATTAGGCCGTTAGTTTTCGCAATTGAATTGTTTTATATTTTTCATATCAGGTTCTTTCATAGCCAACTATACGGTGTGGGTTTTTGTCATTTTTGAAGGCCGTACGTTTGCTTCTAATTGCTTACATCCACTCCGTTTGAACTTTGGTGAATAGTTATTTCATTGGCAATCATTTAACATCTTCTTACTTTTACAAAACAAACATAACTTACCTAATGAAATATTATCCAAACTGTCAATGTTCAAATGCCTTAATTTTTCTTAACCTAACAGTAGAATGTTAAAAATCTGAATCCATTAAATCAAATTCTATTATAACATTTTATTGATGACAAACTTATTAATTTTATCTTTTTTTCTACATTTGAGCGTGTAAGTCCATATTCAATGTTTTAGAATGCCCTGGCTGTGATTTTCTTTTTATACAGCCGGTTTTCATCCATTTAATATTTCAGATGTTACTTCCAGATACCTTTGGCCAACCTTCCGTCGTGTATCACATGTGCTTGTCTGGTATCGATGACATGTAAAAAAGTAAATGTCAATGACCTCATATTTTTCATCAAACATCAGAGCTTGCAAATTGATTATCTTGTGACTGAACAAATGAAAAAAAAATATTACTTTGATCAGAACCGCTCAATACAAAAATGTTAAAAGCCAAGGTCAAATGTGCCTAAGGTTTCTTTTTATAATTACTATTTCTAAATCTATCGAATTATTCAAAAATTGTGTATATTCGGCATAGGTTCTCGGAGAAACTATTTCTCTTCCTTCTAATTCGCATTTCAGGTTTGTTTACATTGTGAGAAACTATATGATATCATATGAATTAGAGCTACCAACCAAATTCATTCAACCATGATAACAATTATTAAGAAGTAAAAAAGAATCGGAAAAAATCTAAATAAAGATTTTTTCAATCTAAGTCAAAGAATATTTAGTATACACAACCCAAAAGCGATTTACACGAATATTCTAACAATAAAACTCTTATTTTAAGTTCAGTCAAATAGCTTGTGTACGTTTAGTTTATTTGTGTGATATTCATAACTTACAAAATTTCTATGTGTGTACTTACATTTACATGTTTAGTCCTGCCGATTGGTGGAAAAATTGTAGGTTTGATGATAAAAGCACAAAATTTGGCATGGTAGTACGTTTTAATGTTTCAAATAATATTTGCTATGGACCCACCTTGAAATTTTAAAATGGCGGCCTTTTCCAAGATGGCCGCCAACAAATATGAAAATCAACATATATCACTTACACAAGGTTAAATTTATGGTCAGATTGGCATGGCAGAAGTGTTGGTTGTTTAAAAAAAATATAAGCTATGAACCAACCATGAAATTTCAATATGACTGGTTTTTCCAAAATGGCCGCCACAAAATATCGAAATCAACAAATTTCCTTTAAATAAGTTCGAACCCAACTTGAAATTTCAATATGACGGCTTTTTTCAAGATGGCCGCCATGTGACATCAATATCGACAAAGTAAAGCTAAGTGCTCTATGACACTAAGTGTATGCCACATTTATTTACTAAAGCCAAGTATAAAAAGATTTGTCAGGAAACTATAGAGAATCGTTACTACGCTACCATTCTTGCAGAGCAGTAGTCTACAGCAAAAGATCACGTATAGACACTGGCGTTATTCCAATATTTAAGCTAAACTTAACTAGAATGAATACTTTATGAGTCGAACAGTTTTCTCTGTCATCGGCTGGAAGACAACATGATAGTAATGATCTAAATATTGCAGCACTATCATGCTTGCCATGCCATTAACAAGGCAGGTGATTGCATCTTCTGTTTAGTGATTATTTTGGTTTTGCAATTAAACAAGAAACAACAACAAACTGATTGTTTGACAACGATACTTGAAAAGCTGCATATGCAAGTAGTTCAAAAAGACATAATGTAGGCAAAAGTCTTTTCATCCGTCATTTAAAACATTAGTTGATAATCGTTTGACCAAATTTTCGAGTTATTCCAGATTGAACTGAACATTGGACGTGAGATCATTCAGAGAATGTTCCTTCTAGGTGTACCAAGATTCCATTATACTGCTTATTCATTGGTTCTTTGCATTTTTTCATCAAACTTATGGCTTCCAGTACCTCTGCGCAATAGTATGCCATTTAACTATACAGTTTTAAGTGTTGCAAATGTAATTTGTAAATGGTAAATGTAGATCAAGCTCAAGAGAAGAATATATTTATAAAAGGAGAAGGTTGGGCAATCAGATTGACTATCAATATTGCACAACTACAGCATTTAATAGTGTTTTGTCTAGAAATGGACATAGTAATTAACAAGAATAAACCCACCTTTGAAATAATAAATCAGCAATTTGTAATGAAGTAATTAAATGTGGATGACAGATATAAAACAGAGGTCATGGTAAATTTAAATGCCAAGTACAATGATGTTATATACGGTTTTGTTTAAAATGTTGTGGGGAGTAGGGCAAACACTAAAAGGGCTGTCCTTAAGAAGCATTTTAAAAACTGTTGTGAAAATATTGTTGTTTAGATGATAGAAAGATGAAGGAGATACTTAGGCACTCAAAAGTCATTAGTAAACCAAAACCAGATAACAACATAAAAAAAAAAAAACAAAACAAAACGCAAAAAAATGACTTACACAAATCACTACACAATAATCTTAAATTGAGCAACACCAATCCAACTGAAAGCCGGGGATTATCTCAGGTGCCTAAGAAGCTTACGCAGATCCTGTTCAACAAGTGACACCTACCTAGGCGCTCTTGTTTAACTAGATTTAAGAGTCGTATCCAGTAATTAGGCATTTATCATATAATAGTGGATTTATAAATAGCTCTTTTCTAACCCTAAGAATCACAAAATTTAAAACTATACAAAATAGAATATACAATTTAATTTAGCTTACAATTTTATACGTTTGTTAGGGTTGTAATGTGTAGTGCTTAACATTTAAATTGTTGCGCTATGTTATATTCTTTCGACGCAAACTAATCTACATGCCTTCAAATTTGCAAGTACCTGATGCAAAGATACCAAAGCAAATTATGTGACAAACTAAGGAAAATTCCGGTTCCTTACACTTGATTGTGTAATCCGCCAAAGTGTCACATAAGCAAACAGACTAATTCATGATCATGGACTAATAACTATGCATGCTAAAATGTTCAAATTTAAGCTCTTTTGTCTAAAGTTTGAATAAAGGTGACACCGTTCTAAGTCAACAAATATCTTATTGTGGCTTTAGCAGAAAAAAAGTCAATACACTTGTATCTGTTTATTCAATAATGACTTCATTTGCTCCTTACACAAAATGCTCCCACTGAGTTAAACTATTCACTCGTTGTATGGTCACCATCACAAAATTGATGACAGCTATGATATATAATACAGAATAAAATATCCCACTTTCATGTTAGTTAAATAGGATAAAAATCCTGCACAATTTGATTTTGACGGTATATAAGGCAGATAATGCATAATATATAACGGAACTAAAGATGAATGTTGAAGAATGACCTATTTTTTTCGAATCACTCATGTAAAAGAGGGGCGAAAGATACCAAAGGGACATTCAAACTCATAAGTCGAAAATAAACTGACAACGCCATGGCTAAGAAAGAAATCGACCAAACAATAGTACACAAAACACAACATAGAAAACTAAAGACAGAGCAACACGAACCCCTTCAAAATTTAAAACATATAAAAACCATTGGTACGTGTAATTTATCTAAACCTTGATCGAATGTGAACGTTTGAAATAAAGTAAGGTTTTCAATGCCTATACGATGAATAAACAAGACTGACTGGTTGACAACACAGTCATTGAAAAAAAGAGAACACAAGTCCCTTTTCATCAAAACTACGGTTCAACGCAGGTTTAGGAAGGGTGTGTAGTTTCGGGCCAACTGGTAGCACTCGGGGTTTTACTCATTTCAAGTAGAAATTCGGTGAATAGTCGTATTTATTTATCATCTTGATGTTACCACAATCGATGAAAAAGAAAGGATTGTGGCAAGGAGAAGTGGAACGTATCCATTATCATTTGTGACTCGAATGTTTCTATTTATGGGATATTTGATTAAATTGTCTTGCAAGCAGCATCCATGTATCATGAAAACGCAATCTCTAGAATATTGTATGAACTGCAAAGTGCAATTTAATAGAATAAATAAATACTAGCAAACATGAATTAGGCCGTTAGTTTTCTAGTTTGAATTACTAAGTATTTTACATTTGTCATTTCGGGGCCTTTATAGCTTACTATGCGATTTGGGCAATGCTTATGCTAGTCATGATCTACTAGAAACGTTGGATTACATTTTTTTTTTTTAAAAGATTTAGTAGGAATATTATTTGCCCTCATTTATTCATGGTTGTGAAATTTGGACTGATTGGCAGACATCTTGAAAATGGCCACCGTATTGGATTTTTCAGAGTAGGTTCATAGCTTAAATTGATTACCAAATACATTTTTACAATTGTGCAAAATTTCATGCTTTTATCATCAAACCCACAATTCTTCTAAAAATATGCACGAATCAGCTGGACTATAATCTATTATAATTAGTTCTTCAACAATCATTTATTCATTGATATGATCATACTTATACATTTACTGTTTTCAAAACATTGAATTGTTCGAAATACTGAGTATTTTCTACCTTCGACCCCAGAAATAGATTATCATAGATGTATTTGGCAGAACTTTTCAGAGCCTTTTATAGCTAACTATACTGTATTGGATTTACTCATTGTTGAAGGCCGTACGTTGATCTATAATTGCTATAATCCTCGTCATTTGAACTCATGTGAGCGGTTGCTTCCTTGGTAGGCATAGCACATATCCTTATTCTTATAATTGTTCAAGACAACAAGCATACTAAATGTATTCATTAGTCATATTTGAAAAAGTATTAATCAAAATAAAATCTCCTAGTCAACAGGAAAAATATCATCTCCATTTCTTAGGCATTATGGTATTTATGGATCTTAACGGCGTGGGGTTTAGAAATTAAAACACGTATATTGTAATATCGGATTTGATGTCGTCGGAAAATACATAGAAATAATAATGCTAAATAGGAACAAATATATATTTGTGTTGCAAAACATTAAAAAAATGTTGAACAAAGATCAGTAAAGGATAAAATTGAGAATGGAAATGGGAAATGTGTCAAAGAGACAGCAACCCCACCCAAGAGCAGAAACCAGCCCAATGCCACCAATAGGTCTTCAAAATAGCGAGATAATCCCGCACCCGGAGGCGGGCTTCAGCTGGCCACTGAACAACAAGAAAACTATTTAGGGGACGAAAATTTTCATCCAATCACAACCCAAAAAATCAAATGGTCATCTTAAGGGTCTTACATATTTAACGATTTCTTTTACCATATGTCGAGTCGTACAGTAAGAAGCCAACAAGTTAAAACAAGGAAGTGAAATCATATTAGTGGATATTTAACAATGGACATGTGCACACCATATGTGAAAAAATGTAATTTGAGAAAACTCATGTAAATTTTCTAAATGATTGTACTATTTAGGTATACAAATCATATACAATTCAATTTAGCTTACAATTTTATACGTTTGTTAAGGTTGTAATGTGTAGTGCTAAACATTTGAATTGTTGCGCTATGTAATGTTCTTTCGACGCAAACTAATCTACATGCCTTCAAATTTGCAGGTACCTGATGCAAAGATACCAAAGCAAATTATGTGACAAACTAAGGAAAATTCCGGTTCCTTACACTAGATTGTGTAATCCGCCATAGTGTCACACAAACAAAGAGGCAACAGATTAATTCATGATAATGGCCCAATTACTATTTAAGCTCTTTTGTCTAAAGTTTGAATAAAGGTGACACCGTTCTCAGTCAACAAATATCTTATTGTGGCTTTAGCAGAAAAAAGGCAATACACTTGTATCTGTTTATTCAATTAGGACTTCATTTGCTCCTTACACAAAATGCTCCTACTGAGTTATGAGGAAAAACGACTGAAATAAACTCTTCACTCGTTTTATGGTCATCATCACAAAATGGAAGACAGCTATTATATATGATACAGAATAAAATATCCCACTTTCATGTCATTTAAATAGGATACAAATCCTGCACAATTTGATTTTTACGGTATATAAGGCAGATAATGCATAATATATAACGGAACTAAAGATGAATGTTGAAGAGTGACTTATGTTTTTCGAATCACTCATGTAAAAGAGGGGCGAAAGATACCAAAGGGACATTCAAACTCATTAGTCGAAAATAAACTGACAACGCCATGGCTAAGAAAGAAATAGACCAACAGACAAACAATAGTACACAAAACACAACATAGAAAACTAAAGACTGAGCAACACGAACCCCTCCAAAAACTCGGGGTTATCTCAGGTGCTCCGGAAGGATAAGCAGATTTTGCTCCACATGTGGCACCCGTCATGGTGTTGCTCATGTTAGCATAAACTCGGTAATAATTGTATTCGGTAGGTCAAATTGGGACAAAGGGGACGGGATTGTAGTTACGACATAAGGAACATATCCGCTATCATCTGTGAAACGGATATTCCGTAACGGTCAACCAACTCGTGATGGCGTCCGTAACATTTACGAGGGGATGATTTCAACTTCACCACTTGGAACTCATGGTTTAATAGCTTCCTTGTGGGCAGCAACCCTATATCAAGGAAATTATGATAGGAAATACACACTCTGGAGTATCGTATCAACTGGGAGATACATACTCCGTATGCAGGCGCTCCTGGAATAATGCTACATAAAAAGGGAAAATTCACAATTGGGAAGCTAAAATAATCTCTTTTGTCATAAAGTTTTATTTTCAACCGACCCTCATTGTAAATTTCTAGATGTAAGTCAAGATATGAGGCAGACTTAACTGTATCTGTTGTATCCTTTATTTCAAGTTCGATGGGATAGATGCGTTCAACATAGTCACCAAATTTTGAATTATTTAGTGAGAGAACATCATCTATTTAGCGGAAAGTAAAGTTAAAGAATACTGTTAACTTCTTTTTTTTCTTCCTGAGAAGTTCCTGTATGAAGTCAGCCTCATATGAATTAAAGAACAAGTTGGCAAGAAGAGGGGCAAAAGTTTTTCCCATGGGAATGCCGATTATTTGTTGAAAAACACGTCCTCCAAACGTAACAAATATGTTGTCAATCAAGAAATCAAGCATCTTGATAATGTCAGTTTCAGAGAATGTTTTGTTAGAATCAGAGTGATTTTTACAAATGAGAATGTATCCCTCCCTAAGACCAGATACTTGTATCTACTTTGGCTATTTTTTTTTTTTGAAACAAAGCAGGACCAACTCTTTCAATTTGTCTTTTAGTTTGGAATGGGGAATACTTGTGTAAAGTGTAGAAAAGTCAAATATTTTAATACTATTGTAAGATGAAAGAGTCTTAGATTGTATGTACTCTAAAAGATCTTTGGAATTTTTTAGTATCCACATCTGATTCACACCACCTCTAGATCTTGAATAGGTAGTTTCACAATAACTTTGAAGCCCGGATTTGATTGCTGATAAAATTGATGTTGATAATTTAGAAAGAGGTTTCATGGTGCACTTGGAAAATCCAAACAATATACCGTTGTTTGTAAGGACACTTATGTAGTTTAGGTATCCAATACAGTGATGGAAGATCCAGTTCTTCATCTTTGGTTGAAATTCCAAAGGGACATAGAACAGACCTTTGTTTATCCAGTATTTCCTCTTTAGTAAGTGTCGTGGGGTATATGTTGAGTTTCCAAGTGAATTGTCAATAGCTAATTCATTTATCAAGCAGTTTATGTAATGTGATTTACACACAAAAACTATGCTGTTTGGGGCTTTATCTGCGGGGACAACAACATATTTGTCATGGAGGTAAAACAAGTGTTTAGCAACATTTTGGTCTTTAAAGATTGATGTAGCATGGGTATTAATAGACCCATTCAGTTTCTTAACTCTGATTTGTATTAACGACCTCACAGCCTTAATCCATCTGGAAAGAATATCTATGTCTTCTTTCTTGCGTTTAACCTAGTGCCTGGCTTGGTTTGTTTTTGCTTACTTTCATCACTTTAAATGGAGATCATTTTGTAATAGCTTTTGATTTTTTTTGTTTTCTATTTCTTTAAATACAAGTAATCCTGTGTTTTTCTTATTCTTAAATGTATGAGATTTGTAAAATCAATGAAAGTCATATGCTACTGCCATTCAGAATAAATGTTGAACATGTTTTATATAATTGTTTAGCTAAGTTTTACTATAAACTACCTGTACAATAGACTCGTTGAAGGAAATTCGATATTTTATCCATAACTCTAGACACGTACGGCTTTAGAAATATTATCTTGCCGTACATCTTGTTCGTATGCAGTGACTTTCTATGATATGTTTCGTTAGATATTCGACAATTAAAAATGTAAAATTATTTGTTTCTAACGGAATAAAAGGTATATAATATGCGTTCCAACGGATATTATGGCATTATTTATACAGGTAAAATAAAATCCTAAGGAATTTCTGTTGGAAGGAACAAATTTTTGTTGACACCGCTATCCTATCTCAGCTTATGCTTTTGGGGTTAATGGCCCGTTTTACCTGCGACAATACCATACTTAAGTCTAAGATCCATGATTTTTATTAGTTTTTGTTAGTTGTTTTTATGATTTGTATCGATCTGATGAGTTAAGCCCTTTTCAAAAGATTTTTATAATTTGTTCTTATGTTGTCAGGAAAAATGTTTAACCCCGAAATATTGTTTATGTTTCTGTCATTTTTATTTTCGTAAATGTTTTCGTTATGAATTTTTCCGTTAGTTTTCTCTATTGAATTGTTTCAGATATTTTATGTCGGAACCTTTTATGGCCGACTTTACGGTATAAGTTATGCTTATTTTTATAGGCCATAATGTTGCCTATAGTTGCTTCAAGCCACTTCATTGAACTTTGGTGGTGGATGGTTGTCTTATTGACGACCATACCACATCTTCTTATTTTGATATTGATTTATAATTTAATTTTGAATGTAACGCGTCTTCCGATTGGCTTATTATACTATAAGAGGACCCCAAAGTCCGAATGCAACCAAAGCTGGGTGCGCAGTTGTTTAGTTTATAAGCTCATAGACATAATTTTGTCATGTGACCTTGACGTCATCAACGTTTTTTCATGATTTACTCTGGTTTAAAATGGAATTAAGAATTAAATTATAAGAAATGACTGTAATATTTTTTCTGTCTATTCGAAATAACAGAAAAAATGCGGTGCACACTTCAAAATAACCCGCTACGCGGGTTATTCAGTGTGCACCACACTTTTGATGTTATTTCGTCATAGACAGAAAAAAAAACATTAAACTCCTTAAAAAAATAACAAGATCATGCATTTTTCCTTATTTATAATTTATTGTTACTACATGATGACTTATGGAAAACAACTGCGCACCCAGCTTTGGTTGCATTTGGACTTTGGGGTTCTCTTATAGTATAATGAACCTACAGCACGAGCAGCTCTATAATATACACGACGAGCAAAGTATATGCATCCTATTCTCTTAAACAAAGACATCCTTTTACAAACTTTCAGCATGTCTCGTAAAAAAAGATTGTCACAGTAAATTCTCCCAATACCGAATTTTGTAGCCTGAAAATAGAGGCTCTGTTTGTACTTACACAACCGTAACAAATATCATGACGCAGGCATGATGGTGTAAAGGATCTTTTGTAAGGAAACCTTCTAAATAAAGGGATACTACAGCCATTTGATATCCCTCGATTTTCCTGGAAACAACGATAGCTCTCTGCTGATAGTGTTGGCTGTAGACATGATATGGTGGCAAGTATAACAGCACATACCCTGTAATTTAGATATGTCTCCTATTTGATTACATGGAAAAGTGGAGAAAATGTTTGATGTGATAAAAATGTGGGAAATAAAAAAATCTGCATTATACCACATTTTACTACATATTATTTTTCAATAACATCTACATTGTCAACGCTACCTTGCGTTTCCTGTCATGATATACTTGAGCATGTTGAGTGTGGGATGCTGCTTATAAGGTAGCTATTGAAGCAAAGGCTCTTTTTGGTAACATTAAAGTCATCCCATCAAAGTTTAACAGGATCCACTGAAATTACGTATTATATTAGTAAATGTGTTCTCGTCCTATATAAGCAAGCAGTTATCAATTAATTCGAACCACTGTCTATATTTCCTTTCAGTGTATGTCGTCAATCACCGATATGTACTATATCGGCGCTGTGTTTATTATTGTTTTTCTATTACAGGTAACGTACTCTTTGTACAATACAATATAATTTCATAACGTACAACGCTTTTATAAAAGATAGAGGTGCCACATGGCACAGAGTCAACTAAAAGTACAACAAATTATAACTCTAACAAAGAAAATTAAACAAAACAAATAAAAAAAGATACAACAAACAAACAAACATTATGCAATTATGAAATATTATCCACTTTGTCACTATCAAATATTTTTTTAAATTTTAATTGAACTGGATAAATTTGACAGCCTGAATCGATGAAATCAAATTCTATTTATGTTTTATGAAATAAAATATGATTTCATTCATGACAGTAAATTTTTGAAAAAAAAACCATTAATATTATGTTTTCTTACCTTCTAGCTTGTAAGTCCATCTTAAACATTTCATCATGTCCAGGATGTAATTCCCTTTAAAGCCAGTTTCTACCTCAATTGAATAATCCAGGTGTTACTCCAAGAAACATTTAGCTAATTTTGCGTCATGTATCAGATGTACCTGCACACATTAATGACATGTACATTATGTATCAAAGTAAATGTTAATTAATTCATTTTTTTTTTCATTAAACAACAGTACACAAAGTATAAGCTTGCAAATTGATTATCTTGTGACTGAAGAAATTAAATATATAAATATATACATATACTTTTGATCAGAAACGCTCATTACCAAGCATTTGAAGCCAAGGTTAACTGTCCATAAGAGAGCTGTAATCTTTGATTCTTTTCAAATTATTTCTAAATCCATCAAATCATTTTAAAATGTGATTGACATTCTTGTTTAGTCGATGTCTGCTTGATTTGGGTACTCGGAGAATCTATTTTTATTTCCTTCCAAGTATCATTTCAGGCTTCGTTTTATGGTGAGCAATTATGTGTTATCATATGAATTAGAACTAACAACCACATTCACTTAACATTTATTCAATAGTGAAGTAATAGAAAAAAAAATAAAGAAACAAGTTTTCAATTTAAGTCAAATAATTTTAAGCATACACAACAATAAAACTCTGATTTTAAGCTCAGCTTAAGTGCGTGTAACATAAATGATTACATTTGTGTTATACTAACAACTGATAAAATTTCCATATGAGGATTGTGTACTTTCATACATAAATATTAGTTCCTAAACAGTCATATTTTCATTTATATGATCATATTTATTCAAATAATACTTACAAAACTTTGAATTGTTCGAAAAACTAAAGATTTACAACCGTTGACACCAGAAATAACTTAGATATATTTGGCAAAACCTTTCAGAATTTTGGTCCTTAATTCTCTTCAACTACGTACCTGATTTGCACTTTAACGTTGTTGATTAAAGCGTCACTGATAAGTCTTATGTAGACGAAATGTGCGTCTAGCGTACGAAATTTTAAGCCTGGTATCTTTGAAAATTATTTGTACAAATTCTAAATTAATTCATGATCATTTTGAAGCGAAATATCTAACTGGAATATATACATCTATACATCATACACTAGAGCAGATGCAAACTGGTTGTATTTTGTTCATGTCTTCCCTATTGTTTTTTTTATGAATAGTCCGTTAGTTTTCTCGTTTGAATTGTTTCACATTTTTCATACTGGGGCTTTTCATAGTTAACTATACGGTATTGGTTTTTGCTCACTTTTGAAAGCCATATGTTGACCTATACTTGCTATTATCCTCATCGTTTGAACTATGTTGGACAGATATTGGTCTAATTGGCAATCATAACACATCTCCTTAATTTCATAATCATAATAATAGTAATAGTTTCGGAATGAGAGAATTAAAGACATATAAATATTATCTTTAAGTCATATTTGAAAAGGTATTCGTTAAAATAAAACTTCCAGTTAACAGGATAAATACCTCCTCATTTTCTTAGCAAGAATGGTATAATCAAATCTTACACGTGTGGGTTTTAGAACTTAAAACACGTAATCTCGGATTGCATATGGTCTGAACATACGGATAAATGATCATGCTCACTGGGAATAAATATATCATTATTGTTGTTAAAATAGAAACAAATGATTAACAAAGATAAATAGATAAGTCGATTTATTAAGAAGACAACAATTTTAAATTTTAGTGGTTAGTGGATCGGGAGGTTTGTTTGCGGATGGAATATTTATTTTTATCTGTTGCTATGCATCCTTATTGTTTTGCAGCCAAACAAAATATTTTTCACTGTTATACACAATTATATCCTGAATTTTGTGTTGCGGCATATTCATTTTCATTCTATTCCCATCGCGAAAATCAAATGATCGTCCTCTTGCAGATTTAACGATTTCTTTTCCCAGATGTCGTGTCGAACAGTTTTAGAATCAACAAGTTTAAATGAGGAAGTGAAATCATATTTTTTAAATATTAACAATGAAAATATGCACACCAGATGTAAACAAATGTAAATTAGGAAAACTCATTTTAAGTTTCTAAAGTTTTATACTATTAAAGTACACAAAACACATACAATTTGATTTTGCTGATTATTTTATACGTTTTTTGAGGCTTAATGTAATTACAAGTTTTTATTTACACGATCCCTATTCTGTCGCAAATATTTCAATTATTTAAAAAAAAAGATGTTTCTGAATTTACAGTCGCACTTTAGCCCATATACCATTTTTCATGATTCCAAAATTATAATGGGCTGGTAATAATATAAGATTTGCTTTTTTTCAAATATCGTAATTTCTGATTTCTCACTCACATATTTAATGTAATCATAAGTTGTCGAGCATTTATCTGAGAGTGTTCTTTACAAAAGTACAGTAGTCCAAACATAATTGAGTATTAAACATTTTGTACCGTTTCGGAAATTAAAAAATCACACGCATAAAAAGGGCAATTCCTACAGTTTACAGCTATAATGCTTCATAAACTGGTTGAAATGAGACTTCATTCTTCGTAAAAACATGAGTTCCATGTCATCTATTCCACGTCGTTCTGTTAAGTTGATCGTTATTTTTCTGTAGATAAATTCAAACTGAAGACCACATTCGATCTAAAGTAGAAACATGCGTTTTGAACACGTCGAACATGTATATGTACTTTTAAAATTCAATTACCTTTCATCTATGAAGTAAATATTTCATTTCTAAAGTAGAAACATATGTGTTTTGAACACGTCGAACATGTAGATGTACTTTTAAAAGTCAATTACCTTTCATCTATGAAGTAAATATATATTGATACAAAATGTAAGCAAATGACAATATTGTTCTCAAAGCAAACTAAATTTTAGAATATAAGTTAAGAGGTGGATGCTGACATTGCTACGTCAGAACAGCTTTGATAGTGCTATTCTAGAGATTCTGACAGTTTTATGGTTGAGAAATTAGACAGCTTCGCCCTGGTACATGTAGAACAGATTCGAATATTTCTACAACAGAACTAGTTTTGACTGTTAAAACCTATTGGAGACTCTGACAGTTTTATTATAAAACAGGTTTGGTCAGGTCTATCCTAAATAACTTAAAATGTAGCATCGAATGTAAACTTCGATAGAATGATGATCATTGCCAAAACAACAAATGGAGAATGTGTCCATGGGACACAGATGATGCCCCCGCTTGCGTATAACGTAATAAAGGGACATATCTAAAGGACGGTAAAAGTGACACCACCCAAATTAACTTGATCCGAGTGTTGTGGTAATAGACATTGTGTATAAGATTCATAAAATTTGGTCGAGGTAAACTTAGGTTATAGAACGGAAACCAAAAATTCAGTAATTCTCACATTTGTAATGAAGTGTCATAACTCTAGAATGATAAAAGTGACGCCACCCAAATTCAAACGTGATCTGTGTTCTGTGATAACAAGCATTGCGTATAAGAGTTATAGCATTCAGTTGAGGCTGAGAGAACGGAAACCAATTGCAAAGGTACGCACGGACGTACAGATGGACAAAATAACACTTACTGCTCCTTCCGATTCGGCGCAGGCATATAATTGAATGCATGTGTTTTTTTTTTTTTAAGAACGGAATAAGTTAACAACATATTCTTCGACCAATTCATGCAATCATAGCTGGTGCTTGTTCCTTGCCATTAAATCAGAAAGGACAAGGTACAATAAGGGCCATTTTTTGCCCCCTCTTCAAATGAATTGAATTTTACAATTCCAATAGACTAAATATAGAAGCATAAACAAATTTTTTTTTTGTTATTATCATTTTTTTGGTTGCCTAGCAACAGATTTAAAACCTTCTAATTATACGCTATTTAAACCTTATTTATGAAAAAATGTGTCTTTTCTATATGAATCAAAATGTATCATTGTAAAATACATTTATGGAAATCTCAAACAGTAATGTGTCATTTATCTGAATTATTTATACGAGTATTTATCAACATCTTAGCCACCAGAATGACCCTAAGCAACAATACTGTATCCTAAGCAGTCACAGCCTTCGATATCTCTTCAAGCTTTATGTAATCAATAATGTGTTAACCAAAGTTATGTTTCTATTGTTAGGTGATTACATGACAATTGTAAACATCTTACATTTTGAAACTACCTGGCAACCGTACTCATTGCATAGCAACGACCTTTCTATATATAATTTACGTTGATATTGTACTTTTCTGATGGTATTTTGTCATCTACGGTATTGGTCTCTTGTAAATTTATTACTATCCTACTATGGATGGATAAAGATTGGTGTTAACTAAATGGAAACAACTCCCCCCTCCTCTCCCACCCCACCCCACCAAAAAAATAAATAAACTGGTCTAACGAAAAAGTTTTTACCAAAAATCGAAATTATAATGACCTTCAGGACCTCCTCATCATGATATCATAAGTATTATGATAAGCCCTTGTCCCATAGCAGTTACGTTAAAAAACAGAATTCATAACTTTAACTATTGTTTTATTCAATGATCAAACAACAATTATATAAACAATGAAATAACAAGCAGTTTGCATTGACAAATATGATATAAAATTACACAATGTTCTGTAAATGTTCGTGGAACCAATGAAAATCATTCTATGTAAAAAGTTCCACTGCATGAATAAAACTTTACCTTAATTATTTTATAAAGATAAAATTGAGAATTGAAATGGGGAATGTGTCAAAGAGAAAACAACTTGACAAAAGAGTAACAAACAGCCAAACATGTATAGCTTACTAGGATAAGTATATATTACGCAAAAACGGGTAAACGCATCTTAAGATATAGTCTAATATGGACAACAACATGCACGCCATTGGTGAAAATCTGTGAAAAAAATACTGCTAAAAGACAAAACTTAGAGTCTGAATTGAAACTGTAGGATGTCCATATTAAAAGCGAAGGTAATTGATAAACCTATCATAGTGCATAATCATATATCAACCACATAATAGTGACATTCCATATAGTATATATGTACGTAATACCACACAAAATGTGTAATCTCCAAAATGACCAAAGTCTTATTTATTAAAGACACATCACGTTCCAAGGAGATAAAAACTTTAACCAGATCTGCTGACAAGGTGCACCAAACTATTTTTTACTTCAATATAATCGTCGTTCATTATTTAGATTTCTATACTGTTTTAAGTATGTTCAGTAAGAGCAAAATGACTGAAACCTAAGCTATGACTAAAACTCACATGGATCGAACCTCTGCCATGTGACTAAAATGTGTACAAACATATTCTTATTCTTAATTAGTGAGCCAATAATTAATCGTAAAGTATGTACCATCAGCAAGAAAAAAACGTATTTAAGGTAGATGGGGTGTCTAAATTATAATCCATAGAATTTTTTAATAATTTGCCAAAATGTAGTTTATATCATGCTTTTTAAAAAAAAATAATAATAAGAATGGGTCACGGGGCTTATTTTCACGCTACAGGTTGTGCAAAATTGACAGATTTTGTATAGATTATGCATGGAAAACCCAATTTTCTGCCATAAAGCAAAAACTACACCATAGAATTTTGAGATAAAATATAAGAAGATAGCTCTAATATTATGCTTTCAGATAAGAAAAAGAAAAAATGGGGTCACGGGACCCGTTTTCTTGCTACATAATAAAATAGGTAAATTCCTAACACATTCTATTGTAAAAGTAACTTTATCTGAATTATCTGCCCTTACATTTGAGTTGCCTCCCTTTAGGTGGCAAAGTTGGAAAAAATTGAATCAAACAAAAGTATTCTGTTTTTTGTAAAATACAACCATAAATATGATATAACATGTCATTTTCTATATTGAAATAAAAATTCTTACTCATGAATTACCTACTACTCTCAAAATTTGCACATTTTCTTAAAGATCTAGACCGATTGCTTTCTGGTATTTCAAAATCCAAGATGGAGGAAGACACCCTATCTACCTTAACATTAAAAGCTAATAGAATTTCGCAAGACAAGAACAATAATCGTATGCTGAAGTCCGCAAAATAGTTTGTTTAGACCTCAATTAAAAAAACCAACCCCCTTTCAAATAAATTCGCTATATCAATGCATTTGCATCTTAACCTCTGTCAATAAATATAAGTGTAAGAGAGTCACTCCTCAATGAAAACGTCACTATCAGAATCGGAATCTGTTTCAAGTGGCACATCTTTTGCATTCAAAATTGAATCTGCATATTTACACGAGCTTGGTGTCTCTAGTTTCCACCTGCTATAACCGAGGTACCACATTGTAGATGCAATATGCGCACAACAACCGATCATCCGGGCGCCAACTTTACAGGTGCAATACCAGCTGGTGACTTCATCTCCACTAAATTCAATCCATAATCTGTACACTATTGAGGACTAATGTCTGAATGTTAGTTTTACTCGTAATAGATTAGAGCGGTCACGGCAAGTCTGGAACATGTAATTGGCATCAGATAGATGGCTTTCTGTATATCTTGGGGCCTGCTTCAGTTGATATACTCCCATTGTTATATCTCTGATTTGTTGGAAAGTAAGTTTAGAAAATCTTAAATGTTTTCCGTGCCATTTACTTCAGAATAGATAGCCTTTTTGCGAATTAAATTATTGCCCTCGACATACTTCTGCACCTGGTTACCAAACTGTGCTCTATCCAGCATAGCTTGGCCAAGCTCTTCATTGCAAAAGTCATTAATCAGTGGAGCGCGGAAGCAATTAATGAATGCAGAAACAATTCTGACAAAATCTCCAATATAGGGAACAAAGTGGTTCGAAACGACTTTGTCGAGAAAGCGCCACTGTTTAATACGTCCATTTGCGCTTTCAACTATCCACTGAACTTTTGTTATTAGGCGAGAGAATTTGCCTCCTCAGTAGTGTGTTGTTTTTGTCCTTTTCTGATGAAACACGGCATCTAAACTTTTAAGTTCAAACTCTCAAGGAAAGCTTGAGCATCTCTGAAACCTCTGTCGACTACTAATACGTCATCGTCCTTTATCCATTGCTTAATATCTTCTGCATTGGTTTTAGATAAATGCTTGGTAATCGAGGCATTGTTGTTGTGGACATTGGCATAATATGGCCCCAAGACACTCAAAATGTAGCCATCTGATCCAACAATAATCATGAACTTGACTAAAGGTCGGTTTTTGTGCATACTATAGGTTTTCTTCTGAAACTTGTGGTATGAACTTTTCTGTATGTATATATAGGTCCTATCTATGATCAAAACAGCTGTGTCTTCGTTGTTACATGTAAACAATGTTTTTGCAGTTGGAGTTGTATGGCTCCGGGCAAAGACGGAATGGCTCATATGGTTAAATCCTAAAAATGAAGGAACAAAAACATTTGATAAGAGATTCCCGTGCTGAGTATACGGATCGCCGTGTATTATAGGACCTAAGGCTGAAAAGCGTTCCCAAGATTGAGTTTGATAATCCAGTGCGTAGTTTGACCAGGAGAATAGCTAGACATGTTCTTATTGAACGTACTTCAGAGTTTCTCAAGTCTGTAACGTGTGTGGCGACAACGTCAAACTGTTGTTTGGTTAGTCCAGTGAGATTAACAAAATCGTCATCTGACATTGATATCTGAACATCGAAATTAAGTTTTCCGACATCTTTTAACATTGACCTGGTTCTATCTAACAAGTCGTTTATATCCGTGCGGTTGAAGAATGTCGACGGAGAAGTATGCTTTATTGCTTTCAAAGCCTCTTGCTTGAAGTATTTTCCAATAAGGTGATCAGAACAACACATACTGTTCGTGGAAATAAAGATGCCCTTGTCTATAAATGTTTGTGTCTTAGCTTCATTTGAAACAACAATAAGTTTATGCCTATTCGAATTTACTTTCTTACAAACAATACACCTACGGTGCGATTTTGTGGTACAAAATATTGGGAGTTGTATAGTTTTTGGACTAAGAACGCCACCAGAGCTTGGTTGCTTTTTTTCATTGCTTTTAATATTTTCTGCAGCAGTCACATTGTTGACTAATTTTTTCGCCTGAATTTCTCTTTGGAATCGTGTTCTACATTTTAAGCAAAATGTGTCTTGTTCGTACACATGTCTCTTAAAAATGGACTCTTCAAAGTTCCGCAATCCAGAATTAAATATTGCTCGTCGGTTTGTCTCTTTTAAATGTGTTTTCATACATATAATGCAACAGAAAATGCGTGGGGTAGGCATCCTCACAGCATTACCTAAAAATGAAAATGAATGAGAAATTGTTTTAATTGTTCAATAAAAAATCGTTTATTCTTATTGATATATGCTGTATAAGACCAATTTTATAGTGTCTAGTATGCCATACGAGATGCATCTTGATGCAATATATTTTTAAACATGCGGTTTTAGTCTTGGGACATTTGTGATGTTCGAATGGTGGCTCTCATTGACATGAACCCAACATTAAATTTTTCTTATATCATTATTTTTGTTCATCTTTTTAATAGCAGATCACCTTCAATGCCAAGTTATTTCAATCGAGCGGACACTTGCGTTCATTGTATGGTCTTCTGCCGAGAAGACCATTACAACCTGTTTTGTTTAATATACATAAAAATAAAAAGTATTCTTGTATATATTTACTATTCCTTATGTTTCTTCATTATTATCAATATCAATTATGTAACCCCTTATGTATGTACCTAAAATAGATATCGAAATATATTTGTAATATATAATGAGCGGCTGCAAAATTATTTATCTTTATTAAACGGCCTTAAAAGGCTACATTCGCTCATCTTGTAAAATATATATTAAGGAGGCATTGGCTACAGACATGTATTTCACATTCTGAATTATAATACCATTGATAAAAAAAGTGATCCAAGAGTAAAAAAGTCATGCTGCTGATATCGAATTTATACAGAGCCAAAATGAAATATGAGAAAATGTTCATAAATCAAAACTTATTTAGTATTAAGTCTTTAATGATATATAACAAAATAACTATACCATTTTCGAGAACAGGCACAAGAACGTCCATGAATTTCATTATGTGGTGTACATGGTTTACATAATCAGTATGACAATTTTATATCTGTAAAAAAAACAAAGAACTATATATTATATTAAACCTTGCACATCAGGTAGTCCAAGCCTTTTGTGTTACCTTTAATTATGTTATGATACATATTTTTTACCATTTTTACTTTAAAAATCAAGGACCGGAAAATCTTTTTGTACAAACATGTTACTGTTATCTGTTGACACAAGTTAAACCTTAAGAAAATTCGTGTGTGTCTGAAACAACTATATATAAAATCTATATATAGGAACTCCCTTTAATATCATTTCTTCAAATGACTTCTATTCTACTTCTCTTATTGAAAAAATGATTCCAAAGGCAAAAAAAATTGAATGAGGCTCGAACTTTGAATAAAATCATGTGACATCCCAATGAAATGATTAAAACTTTATGTTTAGAAATCACACTAAATTGCTGGCTATGATATCATTAACTCGAACAGTTTTCTGCTTTTCTTTCTCCTTGAAATAAGACGAAATGATACTAGTAAAAAAAAAATGAAATTTTTTTCCCCTGTCTATGGTGAGACTCGAACGATAGATGCCAGGACAAAATGCAAAAGCGTTACCACTGTACTACGTTGTCAACCTATATAGATATATTTACAACGACATACTTATCACTACTGCTTTTTTTTCATTTGTTATTTTTCTCCGCTTATTCTATTTGTAAAAGAAATTATCTGGGAATTATACACTTTTTTACTTGCAACAAACATTTTTTTTTCATGTTAGCTCATTAGAAAATTCTCCGGTTAATAATAAGCAAAACTAGTTGTTTTCGGCGGTAATCTATTTCTCAAAGTCGTCTGCTACCGGACCGATATTTTTGTCCCGAATTTTCACCTATTCTGAGTATTTTTTACTTGAAATGAAAAATTATTTAATTATTCAAACTCTTTGTTGCTTTAATTTATATCGTGACTCAAGCGGAGGGACAAATAAAAATGGCTGTTCATCGTGTTAGTCAAAATGCATACGTTTTCACCATATAGTTGTTGATCCAAATTGATTAAACAAAATCCAGATTGATAAAAAGAAAAAAAAAATACAATTTGAAGAATGATTGCAAAATCTCGAAACTAAAAACCTCACCTTTGGAAATATTCTTGATGTAGTTGATAGTGTCTGGTAATCACAGCCGAATGCGGAGATTTTTAGCCCTTTCTCCGATTCCGACCCGATATTACTATTACGGCGAAGTTGTTTTTTAGGAGAGAGTTTTTTTTCATATTTAAAGGCCTCCGCCAACGTGAGCCAATAGTTTCTTTTCTTTATCAGAAAAATCCTGTTTGAATGCTATCTTTATCATCATTCTTTTTTGTGGCTCACGTTGGCGGAGGCCTTTAAAAACGAAGAATTTCGGTCCAAAAATCAACATTTTGCTATCTTTTGACGTAAAATCAGAGCACTTTAAGCAACCCAAAATCAGGTTTCTGCTTTATCAAAAATTTAAATCCGCATAAGCTACTTAAGAACAGATGTATGCCAATTATTTCCGATAATAATTTCGTTTATTTCATGAATAAAAAACTGACAAAAAAGGGGGCCAAATACGGCCCTTAGTGTACCTTGTCCTTTGGTTCTTACAGCCCTTGGATGGTGTAAACTTCCCAAAAAACGTGTATGGTGTAATAGTGTATGGCATATGGTGCAATGGTAGAAGGTGTATGGTGCTATGGTGTCCGTTATCAAGATGAAGTTTTCAACAATATTGATGTTGTTTAACATTTTATTATTCTATTATTTCTTCTGATGAAAAATGTCAACACTCACAGAAATGAAAAAGAAAAGGTATGTATTAATTATTTGGGGCTATTTTTTAATTGATAAAAAGCTCGTACACACAGTTTTAATCATCAAGGTGCAAGTAATATGCCAAAATATTTTTAACATATAAAATTCATTCATGTCAAAATAATTAAATCCAAATGATAAAGAGATAAACAAGAAACATTTTTTTTAAACTAATACCGCTCCAGCCATAACCCAACGTACCTATTTGATTATATTGACATGTTCTCAAATACCGAAAATACCAAAAATATAGTGTGAGGGTTCAAGAAAAAACTTTAAGGTTTGTCGAGGAAGAAAAATTCGTAAGATATCTTAAGTTTAGATAGGTAATTGTTCTAAATCTCATAACTCATTTAATCTATGATTTTGAACATCAAACTCTTACATTTATATGACAATGGGACGATAACTTTATTTTGCGAGGGTGTAAAAGGGTGAGGATTAAAATTTTTGTAACTTAAAACTTCATTCTTTGTGGAAAAGATAATAGGTGTGCATACTTGTGGAACAAATCTAACACAGGTGATCCTACAATACCTTATACTCAATATTTCAATTTTGCCGGTGATTAAACATTTGTAGTAATTATTCAATCGGAAAGTACAGCATCAAATATTGTACAGCTACACAAACATTATCACAAATCAAATTTAGATATTACTGATCCGACAGATATAAAAAAAATATCATTATTTTTTGTTTTTGTTCTGGGATTTTATAATACTATTCAGAGGGTACACCGTGTATACATATAATACATAAAAAAGAGCGGATCGATTGGTTTTAGGCGTGCTCGTATTTAAATGCAATTCTGGTAAGCTGATACTAGTATATTATTTATTTTTTCCCTTCTCAATAACTCTACAATATGAGTTTACAAATACGACCGATTTTTTTTAATTAAAAAAGTGTTTTCTCCTTGAAATGGATATTTTGATATATAAATGAACCTTCGTATTTTCCTGGAATAAAATTCAAGTAGTTTAATTGATTATCTTATACACTAACAGTGTATACAAAAAATCTTGAAATATACTCTTAAGGTACCACCGCTCTAAGCCCCCTTTGTTTGTTTAAATGTATCGAAATAAGCAGTATATGCAAATGAACCAACCATTACAAAATTAATAAATCTGTCAACATTCAGTCATTACCGTCTCCTCGGACTGCGGCTTTCTTACTACCTGATTGGAAGATATTACTGACGCTGTAATGATTAAAGTTCTTTGATTAGTTGGGACAATTCAAACCTAGTAAATGTCTTTTAATCCCGTAGAGTGTCTGAACTCTTTAGTTTAGTAAATAGATTTGCCTGGTTACCAATCATGCATATCGGTACAGCACAGGTAACACTTATCTTTAGTAGCCGAATCTCCTGACGATTTGTAAACATACACGTGATTATTTCAATGCAGTCGCTCACTGTTACGTACATTTTATACGTGAAAACACAAGAAAACTTTTAGGAAAATGTTCCTTTCTTAGGTTATATTTATTTATTCTCAGTAAGATAATCTAAAGGCAACACAAACATTTTAAAACGGAGATATCAAATAATTTCTTTTCGATTAATATTAATTTACACGAGAATTTTTATCTCATGGGGCGGGGGCGGTGGTACTTCGACCTATCTATGGCAGGGGTGAGCAGCTGAGACATTCAATACCCCACCCATTTTCTATATATATATATATATATATATTGAATGATAAAAAAACATACATGTAGTTACCCTAGCTGTCATTTTTTTTTACAATAAGTATATATACCTGCACATAGCTATCATTGTTACGCTATTTAATGGGGAGATACTAGTAAATAGATTTGACAAATATCTTAAAGATTTACGAAAGTGATTTTAGAGACATATATACACAATCTCTGGTGATTTTAATTGCATCTGTAAAAAAAATATCGACATCTGATTAGTTTCAGATTCAATCATCAACCTTGTCTTATATTTCACCTAAATTTCTCGACGTCATGTAATATCATGAAGCTTCAAATAGTGATCTATCCCAGCGACTCATCCCTTCCACTCATTACATAATAAGTGCCCCCGCACACACCCCAAGATCGTTGGGCTAAGTTGGATGTTGTCTAGATCTACCTAGCTAGCTCTTCCTAGCAAGATAGCAGACGTTGAAGAACAGAAGACTAAAAATATGTCTAAAAGGGAATATAAGAAGAACAAAAAACTACTCTCAGACGATAAAAGCAATTATACATGTATGCTAACATATTTTAAGCAATGTTTAATTTCTATGAATGATTTTTAAGGAGATGTGAAGTATACATAATTAATTTAGACAGCAACCCAATTAAGCAACAAACAAAACGTGACAATTTACTTCTAAAGTTTAATCTACGGTCTTCTTCAACGGACATGTCATTACAACATTTTAAAGTTTTTTATCCTCCTAAGTCTAACTATAATATATAGAATAGTTGTGAATATGTGAGCCAAAATTCCTGTGAAAAAAGTTTCAGTGGAACAAATATCACAGGAAATATATTCTGGGAGAATTTTTTTCACAGATAATTAGGTCTTTCCACCTTTCCGTGGAAAGACCTTTAGATTTTGTTCTGATTATTATTAGGTCTTTCCACTTTTCCGTGGAAAGACCTATTGATTTTGTTCTGATTATTATTTTTTTTCTTCCGCCTAATTTTTGTTCTTGCGAGGTATTGTTGTTTCGCATGATGTTGCTTAGATATTTGGTATATGATATCGAACAGTTTATACGCTTTTGAAACTGACACTGTTGAACCGAAGACTTTACGTTACTTTATGCGCTTTTTATTTTCACCCATTCTAAGCCGAACAATTTTCTTTGTAGGAGTTATCTCCCCGAACACTGTTTTCCTTGTGACTAAATCTCCTCCGTAACCGTAAACGAAAGCGACACATTTATTTTATAAAATTGCTCGTTATATCCTTTGCATGATTTGTCTTATTTTGACCGAAGCGATACGAACACTTCATATGAGAGTTATTTGCCCTTATGCATTTGGTATAAGTGATATGCATTTCTATCTTGTAAACCATAAGTGATAGAGACCTAGGATCTTTTGATTTTAGGTCCTTGGTTCAAAAAATGAGAATTAGGTCAAGGTCAAAGGTCAAGGTCATATTCCAAATTTTGATTATGGCTTATTTTCACTTATTTGCAAAAACCGTATAAGATATCGACAAATTATTTTTACTAACTTTTTAGTTGCGACATGTCGTAACATGTAAATTTTGATTGGAAGGGTACGTTGAACGTAAAAAGGAGTTTTCTCCCCTCTTGTATGTGAAAATACGCGTATGGTGATATAACTCATTAACCAAATATAATTAGGACCTATGGTCTTTTGATTTGAGGTCCTTGGTTTATGACCTTGAAATTAATCTCAAGGTCATAGCTTAATTTGACATTCTAGATTTTGACCTTTGCTTTTACCTCATATGTATACATGATAAAGCCATGAGACTTTTTGCAATAGGTTTCAAACCATTTAACCTTGAAAAATAAACCGGAAGTTACCTTGTTTAAACCGGAAGTAGCTAGTTTTTGTATTTTATTAATATAAAAGTATATAGAACCAGATATTTTTTGATTCAGTGTCAAGTAAATATTCAAATAGTATCGGAAGTAACATTTTTCAAACCGGAAGTAACAAATTATCTCCCTTATTTAAAAAATTATTGTATAGAAACCATATATTTTTGGAATCAGCGTTCAATAAGCTACCATTTGACGATTGTAATGACATTTTAAACCTAATTTTACTACTTTCATATTAAAATACATGGTTTTTGGTGGAAAGACCTTCAATTGTTCTCTGAACAATTGGTTTTTAATTATTATTTTTTTTCTTCCGCCTAGTTTTGTTCTTGCGTAGTATTGTTGTTTCACAAGACGTCGCTAAGATATTAAGTATATGTTATCGAACAGTTTATACGCTTTTAAAACTGACCCTGTTTAACCAAACACCTAACGTTGTAAGAGTTATCTCCCCAAACACTGTTTTCCTTGTGGCCACTACTCCTTCGCATCGTTTTAAATGTTTATCACAGTTGTTAATCATAGTTGTGCATTTGTTTTTTAATCATATCATCTATGTACAATATACATGATATATATGCTGACGTAATTTTAATTTCTAAAAGATTTACCTTATTTTGAATGTTTTCGTGTTGTTTAAAGACTTCAATGTTGAGTATTAAATTTGTCAGGTACAACTATGGAATGTTTTGCTTGATATAAAGTTAATGCATCATGTTAATCTATAACACCCGGAACTTAACATTTAGTCAACAAATTAGTTCCAGAACAAATTTTCCAGTGCTGGAACATATTTCCTTATAATATAAATTCCGGTGGAACACATTTCCTATGAAATAAGTTCCGACGGAATAAATGTCACGCCGGAACAATTTGTTTGTTACAAAAAATAATTCATATATTACTTGAAGCTATGAGCAGGGTCAGGAACAAACTTCTTATGTTTGTTTTGGGGTTTATCGACTATTTATACTAGACATGCTACATGAGAGAAAGAAAATTAAAAGAAAATTATAAATTTAAAAGACAAAAATACTGTTGGCATTTTAAAAGATTATTCTTAATTGTATGTTTTCTACAAGAATTGTAAAACAAGTATAAACATACAGTTTACTTTTATAAATTGTTACTTGGATGGAGAGTTGTCTCATTGGCACTCATACCATATCTTCCTATATCTATATACTATGATCATAAAACAAATAGACATTTATATGTCAACATACGAACGGTCTCCATACAAAAGATTATGTCAATCCAGTATGTCAAGCTTTTAAGTGTAAGTATGATAAGGGCCTTATTCGTCATCCAACATTAAAATGTATAGTAAATAAATATGAAGATAACTACAAGTAAAACAATAACAAATGATACAGTACCAAGCTGTATGCTTAATAAAGTTTTTGGTCAAATTTGTTGATTCTCTTATGTTGATGGCCTCATAGTGAACTAAAAATGGCTTTGCACGACTTATCACCTTCTTTATAACCAACGACGTCCATTATAATTTGAAAAAGAATGGCGGCGAAACTACTATGTTTTGAATTTCAGGCGCTTACAATAGGTCTTATATAACAAATTACCCGTCTCACGACTCTGAGTATTTTTCATCAAAAAATATAATCACGAAGTCCAATAAAACCAAATAATATGAAAAAAGAAACATTTAATTGTAAGGATACTCATTATTCAAATATGGAAAAAGAGGCGTGGGGCATTCCACATTGCAGTCCAACTATAATGAATAGACAAAATTTTCATCGACAACAAAAATAACCATACATATATGTGAAGCTTTACATTTTAAGGATCATTTTTGAAAAGATGTGAGATACCATTGGAAATATATTAATTGTGTTCTTATATGTTTAAATTTTACTACGTTTCACTCTCTACACTTGTCGATGCCTATTATGAACGAAAAACTTTCAGGTGGAAGCGGCCATACTTTTTTAACACAAATAAATGAGCAAACAACCAAAGAAAAAGTCAACGAACAACTCCGATATCTGTTTGAAAAAAAATAATCGACACAAAGACATTACCCCTCCATTTCCAGTGTTAATACTTTCCCCAAAAGAAATTGGTAAATCTAAAAACATGTATAAGCCTTTTATAATTTTTGTAATCCACTACAATTTACATACAATTCTGAACGAATTAAACTACAAAGAGAAAACATTATCCACTTTCATCAGCTATGAGACGGCTAGCTTTTTAGAAAATCTATTACTTGTTACTAATAAGCCTTCAAATAGATATAGTGAATGGAGAGCTCTCCATTTAATTTATCTTTTTGAAGGCTTATTAGTAACAAGTACCTTGTAATCTAGCATCGTGTTTCAAACATTTTAACTTTCTTCAATAGGTTATCATACGATAAAAACTATCATAATATATCCCAAAGTTGTCTGGTTTTAAAAAAGATATTCAATTTTTTCAATTCCTGAAATACAATTGCTATAGGTAATCGTTTTATTGCTGCTCCTTCTGAAATTCAACATTAGCAAAAGCTTCATTCTTTAAATGTTGTATATAGCTTTTTTCAACTGAATCCATGATTATAAAATAGATTTATTTAATGATACAAGTGGGATCTTTTTTTGGTTTGATCATTTTGTATGAAATACATGGGATAAAAGAAGATAGTGATTATAATTCAAATTGGATGACTAATTGATTGTTGTTTGCTTAAATAAAAATAAGAAGATGTGGTATGAATGCCAATGAGACAACGTTCCATCGAAGTCACAATGTGTAAAAAGTAAACAATTATAGGTCAAAGTACGGCCTTCAACACGGTGCATTGGCTAACACCGTAGTCCAATTGCAATTTGTTATGAATATTCAGGAGAGAAACTATAAACAATACAGTAGGCACGTATTGCATGGTATGTCGACTTGAATGAATGGTTTGGAATTTGGACTGCCATAACAAAAATTAAAAAAAAAGAGCATTAATACATATTTTCCCTTCATAACATATTCCGGGATAAGAGTACCGACATATGATAAAAAATTACTGGCTAAATTTTTGAGACTGATATGGAAAACGGTCAAATTAATAAAAAAAAACACTGTTTAGTCGCTATTTCTGTTTACTGTGTATTGCAAACACAGCTTGGGGTAAATGATTATATATTCTGTCTGCTCGAATGTACGTTTAGAACGTACAAATATTCAAAAATGTATGATGTGAGCACTTTGCAAAGAATGTGATTAAAAGAAAAGGGGACACAACTTAGGCATCGCAGCTACTGCAGGTGGAAGAAAAGTCCGCTGATGTAGGCACTGAGGTATCCGGTGCCCTCAGGTATCCGGGGAAATTGGTCATCGATTAATTTGCACGAAAATATAGTTCTCTATTTGGATCAATCTTAATACCAAATTGTAATGTGACTTAATACCAAAGAGCAAAATAGATACAATGCATGGGTATATAATTATGCTATAATTAAATAATCTCTTCATTCTAAATGTAGAACTTCATGGACGTTGTATTGTTTATGTTATGTATTTGTTAAGGTGAACTGAGTTTATTGGAGATGAAGTGGTTGCATTTTGTTGGTTTCTGGGGTGACCTTAGGTAACCCCCGTAATTAAAGAATAGTAAATACTATGCTGTGGTATATAATTATGCTGCAATAAACTATTTTTTTCATTCTGAATGTAGGACTTCATGGACATGATGGACATTGCATAGTTTATGTAATATATTTGTTAAGATAACTTGAGTTAAATGGGTTAGATTTTTTGATTTTTGGGGGTTACCTCAGGTACCCTTGTAATGAAATAATAATAGATACAATGCTAGGGTATATAATTATTCTGTAATACATTATTTTCCTCATTTTGAAATGTAGGACTTCATGGAAGTTATATTGTTGTGTAATGTATTCTTTAAGGTGAACTGAGTTAATTTGTGTAAAATGGGTTTTATTCTATTTTTTTAGGGGGGTGACCTCAGGTACCCCATGTAATGAATGAATAATAGATACTATGCTATGGTATATAATTATGCTGCAATAAACTAATTTCTTCATTCTGAATGTAGGACTTCATGGACATGATGGACATTTCATAGTTTATGTAATATAATTGTTAAGATAACTTGAGTTAAATGGGTTATATTTCTTGATTTTTTAGGGGGTTACCTCAGGTACCCTTGTAATGAAATAATAATAGATACAATGCTAGGGTATATAATTATTCTGTAATAAATTATTTTCCTCATTTTGAAATGTAGGACTTCATGGAAGTTATATTGTTTGTGAAATGTATTTTTTAAGGTGAACTGAGTTAAATTGAGTAAAATGGGTTTTATTCGGCTTTTTTGGGGGGTGACCTCAGGTACCCCATGTAATGAATGAATAATAGATACTAAGCTATGGTATATAATTATGCTGTAATAAACTAATTTCTTCATTTTTAATGCAGGACTTCATGGACGTTGTATTGTTTATGTTATGTACCTGTTAAGGTGAACTGAGTTTATTGGAGATGAAGTGGTTGCATTTTTGTGGGTTTTTGGGGTGACCTCAGGTAACCCCCGTAATTAAAGAATAGTAAATACTATGCTATGGTATATAATTATGCTGCAATAAACTAATTTCTTCATTCTGAATGTAGGACTTCATGGACATGATGGACATCGCATAGTTTATGTCATATATTTGTTACGATAACTTGAGTTAAATTATAATAATTATTGTTTTTTTTTGGGGGGGGGGTGACCTCAGGTACCCCCTGTAATGAAATAATAATAGATACAATGCTAGGGTATATAATTATTCTGTAATAAATTAATTTCTTCATTTTAAAATGTAGGATTCATGGACATTGTATTGTTTGTGTAATGTATTTGTTAAGATAACTTCAATTGGTTATATTCGTTTTTTTAGGGGTGTGACCTCAGGTACCCTCTGTAATAAAAGAAAAATAGATACAATGCTAGGGTATATAATTATGCTGTAATATTTTACAACAGATTACATAAGGGCTTTATTAAACCAGTCTTCCTACACTACAGATTACCTGATTTCACCTTCATTCAACCAGTCTTTATACACTACAGTGTATTCAGGTTTGTTTTATAAAAGTGACCTCAGGTAATCTGTCTATAAAGACTCGTTTAATAAAGATGACCACTGGTAATCTGTGTATGCAGACTGGTTTAATTTAGGGGACCTCAGGTAATATGTGTGTATGAAGAGTGGTTAAAAAAGGTGACCTCAAGTAATGTAGCGTATTGAGATTTGTTTAATAAAGGTGACCTCAGCTAGTCTGTTGTGAATGTAGACTGGTTTAATAAAGGTGACCTTAGGTAATTATCTGTAGTGTTTTGAGATTTGTTTAATAAAGGTGACCTCAGGTAATCTGTCTATAAAGACTGGATAAATAAAGGTGACCTCTGGAAATCTGTGTATGCAGACTGATTTAATAAAGGTGACCTAAGGTAATTTGTTGTGTATGAAGACTCGTTTAATAAAGGTGGCATCAGGTAATCTGTAGTGTTTTGAGATTTGTTTAATAATGGTGTCCTCAGCTAGTCTGTTGTGAATGTACACTGGTTTAATAAAGGTGACCTTAGGTAATCTGTAGTGTATTAAAATTTGTTTAATAAAGATGACCTCAGGTAATCTGTCTATAAAGACTGGATTAATAAAGGTGACCTCAGGTAATCTGTGTATGCAGAATGGTTCAATAGAGGTAACCTCAGGTAATCTGTTGTGTATGACGACTGGTTCAATAAAGGGGACCTCAGTTAATCTGTGTATTAAGATTTGTTTAATAAACGTGACCTCAGGTAATCTGTCTATAAAGACTGGATTAATAAAGGTGGCCTCAGGTAATCTATAGTGTTTTGAGACTTGTTTAATAATGGTGACTTCAGCTTGTCTGCAGTGAATGTAGACTGGTTAAATAAAGCTGACCTTAGGTAATCTGTAGTGTATTGGGATTTGTTTAATAAAGGTGACCTCAGATAATCTGTCTATAAAGACCGGATTAATAAAGGCGACCTCAGGTAATCTGTGTATGCAGACTGGTTTAGTTAAGGTGAACCTAGGTAGTATGTTGTGTATGAAGACTGGTTTAATAAAGGTGACCTCAGGTAATCTGTGTATTAAGATTTGTTTAATAAAGGTGACCTCAGGTAATCTGTCCACAAAGACTGGATTGATAAAGGTGACCTTAGGCCTCAGGGTAATTTGTATATGCAGACTGATTTAATAAAGGTGCCCTCAGGTAATCTGTGTATGCAGACTAGTTGAATAAAGGTGACGTGAGGTAATCTGTATGCAGACTGGTTGAATAAAGGTGACCTCAGGTAAACTGTTGTGTATAAAGATTGGCTTAATAAAGGTGACATCAGGTAATCAGTAGTGTATTGAGATTTGTTTAATAAGGATGACCTTAGGTAATCTATTGTGTATGAATGCTGGTTTAATTAAGGGGACCTCAGGTAATTTGTTATGTATTGAGAGTGATTAAATAAAGGTGACCTTAGGTAATCTGTGTATGCAGACTGGTACAACAAAGGTGACCTCAGGTGATTTGCCGTGTATGAAGACTGGTTTGATGAAGATGAAATCAGGTAATCTGAAGTGTATGAAGACTGGTTTAATAAACCCCTGATGTTATCTGTTGTGAATGAAAACTGGTTAAATGAAGTCCTCAGGTAATCTGTAGTGTATTCAGATTTGTTTGATAAAGGTGACCTCAGGTAAACTGTTGTGTATGAAGATTAGCTTAATAAAGATGACATCAGGTAATCTGTAGTGTATTGAGATTTGTTTAATAAAGGTGACCGCATGTAATCTGAAGTCTATGAAGACTGCTTTAATGAAGGTTACCTCAGGTAATCTGTATATGCAGACTACTTTAATAAAGGTTAGCTCAGGTAATCTGTGTATGCAGACTGCTTAAATAAAGGTTACCCCAGGTTATGTGTTGTGTATGAAAACTGGTTTAATAACGTCCTCGCGCAACTTATGTATGAAGAATGGTTTAATAAGGGTTACCTCAGGTAATCTGTTGTGTATTGAGATTTGTTTGATAAAGGTGACCTCAGATAATCTGTGCATGAAGACTGGTTAAATAAATGTGACAGATTACCTGAAGAATTTATTAAACTAGTTATCATTCACAACAGAATTCATAAGGGCTTTATTAAACCAGTCTTCATACACTTCAGATTACCTGATTTCACATTCATTCAACCATTCATACGCAACAGATTATCTGAGGTCACCTTTGTTCAACCAGTCTGCATACACAGATTACCTGAGGTCACCTTTATTAAAACAGTCTACATTCACAACAGACTAGCTGAGGTCACTTTTATAAAACAAATCTCAATACACTACAAATTACCTGAGGACTTTAATAAACCAATTTTTTTATTCACAACATATTACATAAGGGCTTTATTAAACTAGTCTTCATACACTACAGATTACCTGATTTCACCTATTTATAAAACTCTTCATACACTACAAATTACCTGTGGTCACCTTTATTAAACCACTCTCCATACATTACAGACTACCTTAGGTCACCATTATTAAACAAATCTCAAAACACTACCGATTACCTCAGATCCAAATTATTAAACCAGTCTTCATACACAACAGGTTACCTGAGGTCACCTTTATTAAACCAGTCTGCATACACAGATTACCTGAGGTCACCTTTATTGAACAAGTCTTCATAGACAGATGATTTGAGGTCACCTTTATTAAACCAGTCTACATTCATAACAGACTACAAATGTAGCTGAGGTCACCTTTATTAAACAAATCTCAATACGCTACTTACTACCTGAGGTCACCTTTATTAAACCAGTCTTCATACACAACAGATTACCTGATGTCACCTTTATTAAACCAGTCTGCATACAGAGATTACCTGAGGTCACCTTTATTAAACCACTCTTCATAGACAGATTACCTGAAGTCACCTTAATAAAACAAATCTTAATACACTACAGATTACCTGAGGACTTTATTGAACTAGTTTTCATTCACAACAGATTATATAAGGTCTTTTTGAAACCAGTCTTCATACACTACAGATTACCTGATTTCCCCTTCATTCAACCAGTCTTCATACACTAGAGGTTACCTGAGGCCACCTTCATTAAACCACTCTCCATACACTACAGATTTATTGAGGTCAAATGTATGAAACAAATCTCCATACACTACAGATTACCTGTGGTCACCTTTATTACACCAGTCTTCATACATAGCAGACTACCTGAGGTCACCATTATTAAACAAATCTCAATACACTACAGATTACCTGAGGTCACCTTTATAAACCAGTCTTCAAACACAACAGACTACCTGAGGTCCCCTTGATTAAACCAGTCTTCATACACAACAGTTTACATGAGGTCACCATTATTAAACAAATCTCAAAACACTACCGATTACCTCAGATCACCTTTATGAAACCAGTCTGCATACACAGATTACCTGATGTCACCTTTATTGAACAAGTCTTCACAGACAGATTATCTGAGGTCACCTTTATTAAACCAGTCTACATTCACAACAGACTAGCTGAGGTCACCTTTATTAAACAAATCTCAATACGCTACAGATTACCGGATGTCACCTTTATCAAACCAGTCTTCATACACAATAGATTACCTGAGGTCACCTTTATTAAAAAGTCTGCATACACAGATTACCTGAGGTCACCTTTATAAAACAAATCTCAATACACTAAAGATTACCTGAGGACTTTAATAAACCAATTTTATATTCACAACATATTACATAAGGGCTTTATTAAACCAGTCTGCATACACTACAGGTTACCTGAGGTCACCTTTATTAAACCACTCTCCAAATACTACAGATTACCTGAGGTCACCTTTATTAAAACAGTCTTCATACACACAGATTATTTGAGATCACCTTTATTAAACTACTCTCCATACATTACCGACTACCTGAGGTCACTATTATTAAACAAATATCAAAACAATACCGAGTACCTCAGATCACCTTTATTAAACCAGTCCTCATACACAACAGATTACCTGAGGTCACCTTTGTTAAACCAGTCTGCATACACAGATTACCTGAGGTCGCCTTTATTGAAGAAGTATTCATAGACAGATTATCTGAGGTCACCTTTATTAAACCAGTCTACATTCATAACAGACTAGCTGAGGTCACCTTTATTAAACAAGTCTCAATACGCTACAGATTACCGGATGTCACCTTTATTAAACCAGTCTTTATACACAATAGATTACCTGAGGTCACCTTTATTAAAAAGTCTTCATAGACAGATTACCTGAGGTCACCTTTATAAAACAAATCTCAATACACTACAAATTACCTGAGGACTTTGATAAACAAATTTTATATTCACAACATATTACATAAGGGCTTTATTAAACTAGTCTTCATACACTACAGATTACCTGATTTCACCTTTATTATACCACTCTTCATACACTACAGATTACCTGAGGTCACCTTTATTAAACCAATCTTCATACACTACAGGTTACCTGAGGTCACCTTTATTAAACCAGTCTCCATACACTACAGATTACCTGAGGTCACCTTCATTCAACCAGTCTTCATGCACTACAGGTTACCTGAGGTCACCTTTATTAAACCACTCTCCATACACTACAAATTAACGGAGGTCACCTTTATTAAACCAGTCTTCATACACACAGATTATCTGAGGTCACCTTTATTAAACCACTCTCCATACACTGCAGATTATCTGAGGTCACCTTTATTAAACCAGTCTTCATACACACAGATTATCTGAGGTCACCTTTATCAAACAAATCTCCCTATACAACAGATTACCTGAGGTCACCTTTATTTTTTATATAAATGATAAAGTAAATGACATTGCTAATGATATTAGACTTTTTGCAGATGACACCTCTTTTTTGGTATAGTAGATGATGATCATGCTGTAGCAGCTGCTTTTTTAACTGATGACCTGGATGTTATGTCAAATTGGGCAAAATCATGGGCTGTTCAATCTAACTCAAAGAAAACTAGAAATATTGTATTTACTATAAGGAAAGGGAGCATCCACCTGTATTATTTTGGGGATAAATGGCAAAGAGGTTGAGAAAATAAATATCCAATGTCATCTTGGTATAACATTTCACTCATCAGGTTCATGGAACAGACATATTGATATTATTTATAAAAAAGCATGCTCTCGTCTATCTGTGCTTCGTCAGGAATAGATTACCTTAGCGGCATTTGGCAAAACGTTAATGAATTTTTGTCCTCAATGCTCTTCAACTTCGTACTGTATTTGGCCTATTTAACTTTTTTGGATTCGAGCGTCACTGATGAGTCTTTTGTTGACGAAACGCGCGTCTGGTGTAAATACAAAATTAATCCTGGTATCTATGATGAGTTTATCGTCAAGTTAAACATTTATTAGATAGGAGTTCACTTATAGGTATTTATTATGCTTTTATTAGACCTATATCAGAGTATGGTGATGTTTTTTTGGGCAATTGCTCCCTGCATCATGAGTCTGAGCTTCTTCAAAATATTCAAATAGAAGCTGCTAGAATTATTACAGGATTACGATGTAATTCCTCAAAACAAAAACTTTATATTGAATTAGGTTTAGAAACTCTGGAGAATAGATGTAATAAACATAAGCTTATACTATTCTATAAAATATTAAATGGGATGACACCTGCATACTTATATCAGTTAGTCCAGCCATATCTTCCCAGACAAACCCCTTATTCTTTGAGGAATGAAAAGAACACTTTTCACTCGCCTCTTGCTAGAACTAGCTCTTATTTTAATAGTTTCATTCCTTCCCCTATAAGACTTTGGAAAAGTCTTCCTTTGAGTTTACAAAAATCCCGAAGTTTGGGTATTTTTAGAAGTGGACTGGACAAGTTTTATAGGACTGATGATATATTTAAATCTTTCAACTATCGGATAAGGAAACTTAATATAAGTCATTGTCAATTCAAAAATAGTGCTAGCAACCTAAATCTCATTTGTTTAATCAGTTCTCATCCGAGAATACTTTTTGTACAAACTGTAATCACCCTGTTGAGGATAACCAACATTTCGTATTTATTTGCCCTAAGTAAAATGATGTAAGACAGATCCTACTTGATTCCATTTACTCCATTGCTGATAATGTTGACATAAATATTGAATTATTACTTTTTGGAAACAGATTATTTACATATGATATGAATATTGCTATTTTTAAATCTGTTCAGAAATACATCAGTGACACTCAACGTTTTGTTTGAAATTTACTTAATTTTTGTTTTATTTAGTTTTTCTCTGCTCCATTTCAACATTAATTCATTTATTCCACTAAGCAAGCTTAGTGTCTCTTTCAAGCCATATATATATATATATATATATATATATATATATATATATTTCTAATGACTTATAAAGGATATTTGCATGTTTCAAGGTACTTGAATAATGATGAGTAATTGCCTATATACTTAAATATACTTTACATCTAGTAAGTAACACTGTTAACATATATTTGCTCGTGTGTGCTCATAAGTAGCATGCATGTTCCACTATATTACATTATTTTAAATACAGTTCTTGATAATTGAATTATACCTTGTACATGTAATATGGAGAGAGCTTTTATATGCTGTGCCTGTTGCTCAATCCTTTTCATATCTTAATGAATAAAATATGTTAAATATCAAAGTCACCTTTATTAAACCATTCTTCATACATAAGTTTCGTGAGGACTTTATTAAACCAGTTTCCATACACAACAGATTACCTGAGGTAACCTTTATTAAACCAGTCTTGTGTACTGTCACAGTCTAAATAGAAAGTAGAATAATGTATTTTTAGTTTATTCTATTTTTAGATCACATTATTACTACGCATATGGGGCACTATTTGCAAGATACCTGAGGGCACCGATTACCTGAGGGCCTACATCAGCGGACCTTTCTTCCACCTGCGCAACTACTACCCTGATTTTATGCTATAACAGAAAGAAACGGACATATGGGGTATCTATCAAAGACACAAATCAGCATGTGCACAGACAAAAAAAAAAAGCAAAGGAATAGGATTTTTTTTTCAACATCTCAAAGTCACAGAGCAAAAAAAAAAAAAAAAAAAAAGGAGCATATACATATTTAATCTTTTTACATATTTCCGGGATAAGGGTACCGACATATTAAGTATAATTGTAAGCGAAATTTTTCAGATACATTTCGATAAAGGTACAATCTGAAAAAAAACAACATAAAACATTGTTAATCTTTATTTAGATAAAGGTATACACATCGTCGCATTATATATGACTTGAAAGTGAAATGTTTTGTTTTTTGGAATCATATTGGCCACACGACCTTAAAACGGAAAAGCGTTTAAAATAAAAAAAATGTGAGCAGTTTGCACAGAATATACGAAATAGATATATATGAATACACATATACAAACAGTTGTTGTGACATAAAAAAAATCTTCATATAACTGCTTGTAAAAAAATTTAATTATGATAGCTTACAAAGTTATAGAATATTTTCTTTTAAGAACGATAGTTGATTGTGATACCGATTTAGAATGCTTTCTAGATTTACCTGTATTTTTTTTTACCTTCACGTCATATGCTATTTTATTGAATTTAATTTCAAACAAATTTATTACGCCAGTTCTTTAAACACAAATTCAAATTTAAGGAAAATGTGAAATTCAGTGGCAAATGTTATGCTTATAACTATTGGTACTGCAATTGGTTTTGTATTAGACATTTTATTTTGAGATTTTGTGACTTGGATGGCGAGTTGTCTCATTAGCACTCATACCACATCGTCTTATATCTATGTCTTACGCTTAGATATAATATTTTTTATCAGTTATTATTTGCTTTGAAGTAGCCTTCAGTTACTACGAGTACTCCCAGATCTGCATTTTGTGTCTTTTGTGTTTCTGCTAGTTTTTCTGTGTGTTTTGTATCGTTCTGATGAGTTAAGACCTTTTCAACTGATTTTTATAGTTTGATCTTATGTTGCACTTTTACACCACTGCCCACGATAAGGGGGAGGTTTGGCGCTAGCAAACATATTAATCCCGCCTCATTCTGTATGTGCCTGTCCCAAGTCAGGAACCTGTAATTCAGTGGTTGTCGTTTGTTGCTGTATATCATATTTGTTTTTCATTTATTTTTTTTTTTAACATAAATCAGGCCGTTAGTTTTGTCGTATAAATTGTTTTACATTTGTCATTTTTCATGACCTTTTGTAGCTTAGTATACGGTCTTGGGTTTGCTAATTGTTGAAGACAGTACTGTGACCTATACATTTTGTAGTTTTTAACATTTAAGTCATTTAGTCTCCGGTGGATGGTTGTCTTGTTGGCTATCATACCACATCTTCTCTTTTTTGTATGTGACACTGTTGAACATTTGTATGAATGTATTTATACTAAGATATAAAATTGAGAATGGAAATGGGGAATGTGTCAAAGAGACAACAACCCGACCAAAGAGAAAAAAACAGCCGAAGGCTACCGATGGGTCTTCAACACAGGGAGAAAATCCCGCACCCGGAAGCGGGCTTCAGCTGGCCCCTAAACAAATAATGTGTACTAGTTCAATGCAAATGGACGTCACACTAAACTCCAAAACATATAAATGAACTAAAATTAAAAAAAATATATACAAGACTAACAAAGGCCGGAGGCTCCTGACTTGGGGCAGGCGCAAAAATGCAGCGGCGTTAAACATGTTTTGTTAGATCTCAACCCTCTCCTATATCTCTATCCAATGTAGAATAAACAAACACACATCAATACGCACAGTAAAACTCAGTTTAAAAGAAGTCCGAGTCCGATGATAGTCTTTATACAAGAACAATAAATTAAATGCGTACGATCTATGTGTTACGTTTAATGTATACAGTTGTTAAAACGAACATTTTAAAGTCTGTATCACACGCATGTGATTATTTAAAATCTCTATCACATTCATGTGATTATTTAAAATCTCTATGCACAATATTTTTAAGTGAAAGAGTTCATACTTTTCGTGTTCATCAGCCAGATAATCAGTCTGAATAATTGTTGCATTTTTTTATAATTTGAAATGATGCTTTATTATTATACTATAGAATAGTACATATTACAGATTGATTTAACAGAAAAAAAACCCGGTAGATAATGAAAAATAGCTGGTCGATAGTGATTCAGACCTTTTGTTGAGTATGGTTCCAATATCGAAAAAAAGTTGAGAACTTGTTTAATATAGGTCGATTCAAGACGAGAATTGGAAAATACTTTTTTAACCGGGTCTGGTAATAGTAGAAAATTTTAAGTAATGTTGAATTGCATGGTCGAGTACAAGACAGTCCTGTAGAGTATAGATTTAGTTGTTCAATTAATTCCTTTTTATAAAAAAAAAATATATATATATATTTGGAGTTCCAAGCGTACGTGATAAAGGTATTTTTAGAAACACATGCTATACATGATACGTTATTCATTGACCGCGCAAATGAAAAATTTATCAATCATTATACAACAAAAAGATGGTTTCCGACACAAAATAATAATCATAAAGACACGTTATGAATGTAATTAACATCAAGTTATACTTCGCAAATGTTTTTTTTTAATACGACAATTAGAGACTGTATTCTTGCAACATATAAGGTTTATTGGGCACAACTATTCTATAAGAGCATCTGTTAAACTGTTAGTTAATAAAATATTTTATTTTTCAAAGGTGCAAGAATTACATTTAAAGAACAGAAACACAGATATTCGGAATCAAGAAAAACCTTCTATAAATCTGTAAAACTGTTTAAAATATTACTATAACTTTACTATGTAATTATCAATGTTCGTTATCTTTCCTTGTTAGTAGCCAATCTCTTTATAATGAAGTCATCGTAAAAAAATCAACATCTGAAATATTTTATACATGTAGTAGAAGATTTAATGCACATATTCATGTGTTAATGAAATGTAGCTCAAACAAAAATTGAAATTTTACAATGGGCTAATTTATTAATCTTGTTTGTCATTATATGTAGTTTTTAAACGATCGTAATTAAAAAGTTAATCAGCAAAAATACCGAACTCCAAGGAAATTTAAAACTGAAAGTCCTTTATAAAATGGCAAAATCAAATGCTCAAACACATGAAACAAATGGAAAACAAATGTCCTGGCTTGGTACAGACATTTCTTTATGTAGAAAATGGTGGATTCAACCTGGTTTTAAAGCTAGCTAAACCTCTCACTTGTATGACATTCGCATAGAACTCCATTATATTGACAACAATGTGTGAGCAAAGCAAACAGACATAACAGGTAAAAATGTCAAAAATTCGGGTACAGCAGTCAGCATTATGTTATAATCTTCATCACTTTAAAAACAAACAACTATGTCAAAAAAAAATGGCATATAGACACTTTTTAGACAAAGCACATAAGCAAAAATGACAAATCAAGATTACAAATTAAAATAGGGAGTCACATGAAATCTAGAGGAGCAAGACTGTGTGCGTCGACAGGGTACGCGTCTTCTGCTATGCGTGCATCAGCCGTCATACTTATTCACACTCAATCTAAATACACAATCACTTCCAGGGCCAAACTCGGTTCAAAAACAGATCCGAAAATTATTTCTTTAATATTTCGCTTAGGGTAATGTGTCGCCTTTGAATTTCCTTAATTGTACTGCATTTTTTCTTACCTTAATAAACAGATTTATATAGGAATAAAATGCATTTTGACAGATATATTTCTTTTCTGATTTTTACGTGTCTTGGTTGATTTTGTGTTGCACAGTTTTTCTAAAAGATGTTTTGTTTATTGTTGAGTTTGGTTGTCCATCTGGTATCCTTCGCTTCTCTTCATATATTTGTTTCCTCTTAAATATATTTGAAGACGAACAAATTTAATTGCATTCGCGATCTTATTTCAGATGTTTCATGGTCCAACTGAAACTCACTTGACCACCGCTACTTATTCTTTCACGATCAATTATATCGATAAACCGCTTGACAACCGTGTTTATGAGCAATTCAATTCTACTGCAATAGGCAGTCAATGATGTAACAAATCAAAGAAATAAATAAAGGGTTTGTTCAGTATATTCTGAATCATAATATAAGTGCATGTGATCTTTTATCGTTGCAAATCCTAATACAATCCTGTGTGACTGTCGATGTAAGGGGTAACATTACTATTACTCTAAAATAAACTACGCAGTTGACAGAAAAAATATACAGTACAAAAGGAATATGTGGTATGACTGCAATGAGATGACCCTCGAACAGAGACATTTGACATAGAAGTTAACAACTCTAGTGCACCGTACGGCCTTCAACAATGAGCATACCACATAATCAGGTATCAAAGGCCCGAACTGACAAATGAAAACTATGCAATCGAGAAAACTAACGGCTGGATTTATACACAAAACAATGAACGAAAAACAAATATGATATACTGCAACAAACGACAACCACTGAATTTTAGGCTTCTGACTTTGGACATGCACGCACAGAATGTGGCACGGTTCAACTAGTTTGCTCGCACTACCCCCACCTCCTCCTTATCTTAGACAGTGTTGTAACAGTTCAACAAAACAAGATGAGGTGAAAGCGCTAACAGAAATAGTATTCGATTAACAATGTGATTTTTTGTGTTTTTTATATTCTTAAATTATATTTTCTGTACCAAAGACTTTTTATTTCATCAAAATATATATATATCAAATTTAGTCCAACAATGTTAGGTCTGGAAATTTTGCGTTGCCAAATATTTGTTCATGCCTCAGCTGGAATCGAACGACTGCTTCTGTGACATCTTGTGACCTTCTGTACTGTGTTCAGCGCCCTAGACCACTGGGCCAAATAGGGTATAAAGACCATGCTTTCGTTAATCGAGTAATGTAATGCATTTCATCGTCGGCTCCATCTAGGTTTTATCTCAATGCATAATTTATACCTGGCAGCTCATGTGTTTTTGTCTGTCTTTAAGAAAGATAATTTTCTTTTATCATGCCATCATATCAAATTTTGATTTTAGTATATACGTCTCAAAATGGGAAAAATTTACGACAGACGTTCTCAGTCGGACAACCTGTGGCTATACAGGGCTAACACCTTAATTTGTTTATACTTCGTCTAAAATTTAGCTCAACAATATTAGATCTGCGAATGTTTGTTCTTCTGTCAGAGAGATTTGAACCCGTGCTTCTGTGACATTGTGGTAACACCACCTGAAATATGTCCAGCGCCAAAGACTACTCAACCAACTAGACTAATACAGCTTTTGTTAATCTAGTAATGCCTTTCCTCGTCGGCTTTATCTACATTTGAAAATGCCTGTACCAAGTCAGGAATATGACAGTTGTTGTCCATTCGTTTAATGTGTTTTGTCATTTGATTTTGCCATGTGATTAGGGACTTTCCGATTGAATTTTCCTCGGAGTTCAGTATTTTTTGTGATTTTTCTTTTTACATGATGTATAGTGCAAGTAGATAGTGTACCTTGCAGATCAACTGTATAAAGCTATATTTGTTTAAAGCATAGTTGGTCAATTGGTCTAGGGCGCTGGACACTAAAAACGGGTGATATCAGGTGCTCTGAAATAATAAGAAGAATAAATACCTCCGATCTTGTGTTCAACAAATTGGATTTAAGTAGAAACCCCCTTTCATGAAGTAATTTTCAACCCAAAACTCTTGTTGCGCATTGATCAACCCGCATTTTATATCTGTATGTTTCAATCAATAGTAACGTAAACATGTTTACTAATTGGAACTCGTATTTGTCGCAACACTTAATTAGAAAATTGTTAAATATTAAGAAAAGGTTAAGTTTAGCTCTTCAATACCCATTTATCATACCCATGTCTTACAATCATATTTTAAGTTTAAAATTAACTACTAGTATGCTTTTAGATGTCCGAAAGGTTTAAAAAGTTGTATGATTGCCAATGAGACAGCTATCCACCAAGGTTCGAATGAAGTGGATGAAATCAATTATCGGCAACCATACGGCCTTCAACAATGAGAAAAGCCCATACCGTATAGTCGGCTATAAAATGCCCCGACATGAAAAATATGAATCATTTCAATTGAGAAAACTAACGGCCTTATTTATAACAAAACAATTTACGAAAAAACAAATATAACAGACATGAACCAACGACAACCACTGAACTACAGACTCCTTACTTGGGATAAGCTCATAGAGAATGTGGCGGGGTTAAAAATGTTTGTTGGCGCTCAACCCTCCCCTAACCCTGGACAGTTATGTAATGATCATTTACAAACACATTCTTATTATATTGTAAAAACAGTTCTGGATTATTATTTGACTATGGTTTCATTTGGAAATTTACAGTTATGCATTTGGACAAAATGGTGGCTTTTGGCAAAGTAAGTTAGAAGAAGGTACACACTATCTACATCAATTCAGAACGATTTTCAAAACTGCTAAATTCATAAAATTTGAAATATGACTTTCTCATTATATTCAATACAAATAAGGACATACTCAACATCCTGTTGATCAAATTTCAGTCATAAAATAGATGAGTAGTTTAAAAGTAACTTTGACAAAACCTTAAGGAAAAAGTAACATTTTCAAAACCTTATATCTATTAACAGTGTATATCTATTACTCCCACGTTTCATTGTTAATTGCTCACAATAATGTATATCTAAAAACACAGATCATAAGTACGAGTACTTCAAATTTCGATTAGATACTCAGTAGAACTGATATTGTTGCTACTTGTGTTGTTTCTATGCACACTCTAAATAAATCGTATTTATGATGATTTTATTGATGAACTATTGATCAACAAAAGTAGAGTGCAAAGTCCATGATGTATAGTTCTGGACTTGAACGAAATATAGCAGGCTTACTATCGTTTCACTGACCACAATCTGTATGTTTTAAACTTGTAAGTATATATAAATATGCATGCTTAAGTGTTTTTGCTATGGCATTTCCAGTTTATTTTCGACTTATGAGTTTGAATATTCCTATGGAATCTTTCGCAATTCTTTTGTGGTTGCTGGTGTGGAATTTGTGAAGCTGTTCAATATTTTCGGGCACAATCACAAATTATAAAAAAAGTATAATTATCATTCGATTTAAACAATAACCTGCTATCATAAAAATATATCTATATTTAGATATATGAAATGTTGATCTGAATGGAATGTGGCTTACTTTATTATGCATAACATTGTGATTCTGCTTTAGTTTAACTAATCAATGTTTAATATGATTATTCCAACCTAAACTGATATCTTGCTATCGTATCTATGACATTCGTAAATCTATCCATCTTTCACTAATCCTACTGTTATGCATTTCAAATCTATAAACTCTAATTATAAAATATACAGAAATGCAGTTCCTGTACATTATGTATAATTGTTTTCCCGTTTATTATCAACAAAGACAAAGGACATGTACATATGCCTTGATATGATAAAGATTTGAATTTTTTTTTTACCGATATCTAATACATATTTGGAAGATATATCTCCAATACTAAAACTGAAATGAAAGTTTGATCATTGGAAAATTATAACAAAACTTTATTCAAATACAAAATACTTCAATGCAACTCTGGCTGCGAACTGTACATTTACTCACAAAGACCACTTTTTTATAAATCGGTTTCAAGGGTGTGCATTTGAAGAACCTAAAATACTTATACATTGTGATAAGCGACTCATACATGTCATAAGTAATATCAATATGCAAAATACAAAACCATTCATTTTTACAAAGTTTATATATAGTTAAAAATTATCATTCGGCACGATAATATAGTATAACAGTAAACTATTCATATGTCACATATGGTCAAAGGGAGGATAACTAATTATGATCAGTTCTTACTATTTTTGTTTATAAATCTTCTCAGTAAAAATGGCTTTTGTTTCATTATCACTTGTAGCAAAATATTTATTTCTCCCGAAAAAAACTATTTGAATTCTTATTTGCAGGTAAAATACTATTCTTAACCCCCCCCCCCCCCCCCCCCCCCCCCAAAAAAAAAAACCCCAATGGAAATTGAAAAAGGCATATCTTCACGTGACAGTGACAGGTACAGTAATACTTGGTATACATAGCTAGTTTCTCTGGAAAGGAAAGTGTGACTACCGAGACGGGCTGGAGGTTTAGGAAAGAACATTTAAATTTCAAATGACAGAGTAGAAGAATAAGTTACATCTAAATAAATGATTGGCAAGTATACTAAATTAAATCTTCTACATGTATAATTAAAGTTATTTATCTACGAAAAAGATACACAGGAACTTAAGTTCGTTATTGAAATGCATCATGATGTGGTTATATAATGAAGAAGCGTCCCAGTAGTCTTATTTCTCATCCAATTTTAAAAGCTGCGTCAGTCTTCAAATTGTTTTAAATTATTCTAATAGACCGAATATATAAGAAAAAGAAACATTCAATAATACGCAGAAACAAATTATCTTAGCTTCCAAATGATGTCGCATATAGGATTTTTTTTTTCTATTTGCCGTAAAGATTTCTTTAGTTATGGAGAGGAAAAGAAGTTATTTAAACCGGAATGAATGAGAGAAAAAAAATATGTGTATTCAAGACGAACTCGATTTATATATTGATATGTTGTGTCGAATGAGCATTGCGCTCAAAATCCTATATTGACCGATCTTAATTCATAAATTTATTATAAATTGCACTTTCCATGTTTATTGTTCATTTTACATAAATTGATATATTCACGATATCCCTGTTTTCTACTACTGTTTTATGATAAAAAAGGTAATCCTATGATATAACATGCTTTGCGAGATTATCTACAAATGACTATGTTATCTGAGATAGATACGTAATCGCTTAACGCCAATAGATATGCATGTTTGTGTACGATAACCGTGTTTCTCGAAAAATCTTCATAAAGTACTTCATTGAACAAGCACATTTCATCGTTTATCAGAATTAAATAATTTAGAATTTATTGGTGAAGGACGTGAACTTATAAGTTTTCGATAAACAAAAATTACACGAAAAGTAAGTACTTTTATTCGTGGGGTACCAACTTTCGTTGTTTTCATGGATGGCTTTTACGAATTGTAGTGTCCAACGAAAATGAAATAATAGATTTTTATGGTAGATTGTATTGTCATTATTTGTTTACAAGGAAACTGTCTTAATGTTAATGTTACAGTAATTGCTTGGGCCGGTATTGTATTTGTCTTGAATATGAATAGTTTAGTTGTGTCATACTGTTGAGACAGTTTCACCATTTCTATGTTTTTATAGTTTAAAATGACAAACAGCATTACATTCTATGTAGAAGGTGTTTATCAATTCCTTTCATTACCGAAAAAGGTACGAAGATACAAATTTACAGCTTATTCTATTTCAAAGGTCATTAATTCTCAACTTCCTGGTGAAGTGTTCGAATATATTCATAATATTAATAATAATAATAATAATAATAATAATAATAGTAATAATAGTAATAAAAATAATAATAATAATAATAATAATAATGATAATAATAATAATAATAATAATAATAATGATAATAATAAAAATAATAATAATAATGATAATAATAATAATAATAATAATAATAATAACTTTTGTACACAATGAATGAATTTCCTTGAAACCCAGTCATTCTATAACCGTAGGGTGTAAGTTGACCTAAAGAAATCACATCTGCTGTGAGTAATGCTACATGTAATGTTGTAAATGTATCATTTAATTTGCCCCGCAACTGCCGAATAAGAGTCAGTGACAAAGCAAAGAAAATACCATAAATTAAATTTCTTTCACTGTTGAATCCATTTGGTCAAGTTTAAAACTTACTCAATTTCTAACATAAAATTAAAAGAAAAAAAAAAGGACATGAAGTATTTGGATTTGGTCCAAAGCTTTAAAAATGGTGATAAAGAAAATAAATACCATACAATAAGAGAATTTTTAAGAAAGGTTAAAACATTTATTTATCTTTATACAAACTAGTTTGTAGTGTGAAAGTGAAAGCTTAAAGCTTTTGATTTTTATGATTCATAACGTAATGAACGAAGTATCAATGGATAATAAAATAGTAAATGTCTACTTTTAATGTTTTATAAAGATGTCTGGTGAATCTTCATATATATATCTAATCTAAATAATGCATCACACTTTATTTTGAAAATAATAATTCCTGCTACACTAATTCATTCAATACATCTAATTCACAATCAAATCTTACAAATCTCTCTGTCTTACATGTTCCAGAATCAAATTAGTTGTTGGTTCCTTGTTTGATATCAACTTGTTGTATTACTAATCATTGTTTGACTTCAATGTTTTTCAACTGGTTTATCTTAAATTCATTTTTTAGCATGCCAAAAATCAGCTTAATACACTGCTGATATTTAAAGCTTTCTGTCTGTATTGACATTCTTAGTAATAATTGTCACACATAGTCATATTTAAAACATTTCATTTTTCATAGATTTGAAATCATCATAATAACATGTTTAGTCTGACAATTTCCATTTGTATGTTAATATCTTATAAGAAACAAGTACACAGTATTTTCCTTTGATTGGATAATATATTATTATTTCTTTGTCTTCTAAGTTCCAGAATAAATGTATACATTGTTCAACTTTTTGATATTCACTTGTTGTCATATTAAAAATTGCTTTATTCCTAAATTATTATTTTAATTCACATGTGACATGTCATGAATCATCTAATATTAAGGACAGTAATCAGGTTGCTTTAATATATTTCAATAATAATTCTCACATATATATATATATTTCCAAACATTTCTCATTTCAGGCATAGATCCCAAATCATCTCTGTAGTTTTTATACACAATTCCCTTGTGTTTGATTTTGAAAATAAAGATAGTGCAGTCTTTTTTCTCTGATTTCTTTCTTTCAGTTTTCTTGTGTGGTATAGCACTATTGCGTACAAGTCATCAAACTGCTGTAAATAGAATTGAAAACAATATTATTGGCAATTTTTAAAAAAATTATTGGGATAAGATATATGATCTGATACAAAATAGTAAATTTCACAAAAGAGCATAAAAGTGAACTTAAATGTAACCTTGTAATTAATAATGAATTTCTTAATTAAAACGTTTCTTTAGAATTGTAATATTTATTTTTTAGTTAAACTATATGATACTAAAATGGATACTTTCTGCGATATAATCACTGCTCAACTAATATGCTATTTATTATTATTTTATCTTCACTGACTGGATGAAATTGAATGAAGCATAAAAGTTATGAACACCCAAAACAATATAATAATATCAATGCTTACATTATGTAAACGTCTTGTTTGGCATTGTGGAAATTAAATATGTCTCTGTAGGTATAAAATATTTCATTGTAGTGTGTGGTGATAATCTTTCTATAAAAAAAGATAACTGTACAATCATAACTTGAATATTTTAAGCCCATTACACTTCAAAGAGTTAATAAAAACAAGATATGCCTATATTGTTTAAGATTAAGCTTGTCAATACATTGAAAGTGTCTTTTGATAAACAAAAGTGTCCTCCTAATCTGTACTTGACATCATGTCAATTTTGGTAGTTAATTAATATAACACTAATGTGTTTATATCACTTATTTAAAAAGTACAATAAATCAATAAATCAAAATTGTTCTATGTATGAACACAAAACGTGGTGAATTAAAATGTTAATTTTAAATTTTAAAGCATGAATGAAATTAACACTGTGTTTGAAAAATGGTCACATTATACTGAATAATTATAAAAGTTAATTATTTGAATATACATCAAATTCCTACTTATGATAATCTACTAAATTCAGACAAACTATTAACATGATTGCACACACTGCCATGATACAGTTAAAATTTTCTAAAATGTACATGCATATTTTTTACTCTTTCTTTTTTTCTTTCTTTGCTCCCCTTCTTTGAGAGTGTAATACGTGTATAACTATATAAATCAAATGAAAAAATACTAAAGAAAAAATGGAACAAATGTGCATTAACAGTAACCAGAAGATGTATGCTCAAAATATACTGTGGTGTTTTCCTCCATAATAATATGACCATGTCGTTTCAGTCTAACAGCCCTTTTTCATACATGAGACATTTTTGTTGATACAAGTAAAATAATTTTGACTTGCCTAAAATAATACATACGACTTTCATTTTCTAGAAACACAACCTTTCGTCCTTGCCGTTTGAAGTAGCCAGAAAAAACGTGCACAATTTAGCACCCCCTTTAAAAGATAGGTACAGTTTTATCTAGATGTCTACTCATTCTCCAATGAAAAAAAAAAATGAAATATACGGGTTTTGGTAATATGAATATAATAATTTAATACAAACTTACTTCCAAATGAAAGCAATTTCCATTTTTAGACGTGTGTTTTTTTGATAAGACACCCATGACAATGTGCCCGATTAGCTTTTGATTGCGAAGTATGACGTTATGTGCAAGCTTAACCTTGACGTTGATGAAACGATCTACCAAATCAGATTCCGCTTAGTTTTGTAAATGACGTCAGATTTATATTTCAATGCAAACACCGATATTCATTGCATATTTTTCTAAAGTACATTATTCTACCTGCATGAAAACCTTATTTTGCAATGTCCTACAAATCATTGTAAAACAACATATGATAATTATCAAGAATCTTCGTTTCTGATGGCTTCAAATTCTTCACGAATTTAAGAAACCACGAAAGTTAATACCCACGAAAATTAACACTTTCACAGTACACAAACCGATATCTAACTAATTATCGTGTGAAATTGAGTACACATATTAATTTTTCCCTTAAATTATTTCACATCTGAGAGTCGTTTTCTAAAAGTCCGTCAATTTGTACAAAAAAATCACAGTACCAAATGAGCGTTACTGATGAGTCTTTTGTAGACGAAACGCGCGCCTGGCGTACGTAATTTTGATCCTGGTATCTATGGAGATTTTATGTTCATATGATACATAAAGGTTCATATACATCCCTGGCTTTCAAATATTCCGCTTTCAGCGTTCCTGGTTTAGTGAAAGCCAGAAAAGCACTTCGGACGCATGAAATTTATAACGTTGTTTTTATTTTTTCAGGTTTTAACAACGCTTTGGTTTATTTTCTAATATTAAAGATACTTAAAGGTATGAAAACTTATTTTGTAAGTAATAATTCAAAACATTGATGTTTTGTGAGTATTAATAAAAACATTGATATTTTTGTAAGTAATAATTCAAAACATTGATGTTTTGTAAGTAATAATAAAAACATTGATATTTTTGTAAGTAATAATTAAAAAAATTGATGTTTAAATCAAAAAACTGTTAACCAATAGATATAAGAAGATATGGTTTGAGTGCCAATGAGACAACCTTCCATTCAAGTCACAATTTGTAAAAGTAAACCATTATGGTCAACACGGAGCCTTGGCTCACACCGAACAGCAATTAAGCTATAAAGGGCCCCAAAAATGACTAGTGTAAAAACATTAAAACAGGAAAACCAACAGTCTAAACTTATTATATATGTTGTCTTTCAAATATGAATACTTTCATTAGGTTGATGATGTCTTCTATGCAACATTTGACAACAACGTAAAATGTTCAATATTGTTTTCAATGTAGTCAGGATCTGAGATCATCCCCAGTTTTTTTGTTGGGGTTCGTGTTTCTCAGTCTTTAGTTTTCTATGTTGAGTTGTGTGTACTGTTGCTTGTCTATCGGGATTTTTTTTAGCCATGGCGTTGTCAGTTTTGTTTCCTTTTATGCGTTAGAATATCCCTTTGGTATCTTTCGCCTCTCTTTTTCAAAAAAAGATTTAGTGCTAATTCACATTTTTATTTCAACATATTTAATCTGTAACCTCATTCATCAATATATATAGTTTGCTAGGAATATTCTTATTCTCTCTATGTGTCCCTTACCTAGGAGGATTATTCATCTTTAAACCGCATACGAACTTGAAAATATCAAAGTTACTGTTACCTCTTCACTTTCTCACACGTATCCATTACTGGAAAACTGCAAGGTCATTACTATACCGAGGAACATTTCGGACAGACGTCATCTTGAACGCAGTTTGTGGTTAACCACAGAGTGAGTTATCTTTATAACATTGTATTTGACGCCTTCCAATTGCTCTTCATATATTTGAACCTTTTCACCGGAAATTTAACTGTTCTTGAAAGTATAACATTTTATTGCATTCAACGGACTGTGCTATCACTTATCTTTGACATTTTGTTCGTCATGACATTAATTCGACACATCGTAGATTTGTATTTCATTTTGTATTTTAGATTTTTACCATATGTTAGATTGGTTCTTCATTAAAGTATCAGCACCAGATAGACTTTTCTGCTCGAGCCCAATCGTCGATTATACGTAATGGTCAGGCCATTACAATATTAGTAGATATGGTTATAAGCAGCCATTTGTAAAGAATTTCAAGAAACTTTATGTACTGCACTAGATTTTGTTTTTACTTAAGTATTGATAGTTGCATTTTGTTATCTTTTTTTTTGTGTTCCTACTTATCACGTGCATCAGTAAACGTAGCAAGTAGAAACATAATCTCAGTTCACTTTAGAATCATGACTTTGAGATAAAGAACAGCAATATACCTCGTTGTTACTTCGAAATTAATAACAGCAATTAAAGCGCTGTTCCTTTGCTTTTTTTTTGTTTTTTGTTGTGCATGTATTGAATTTGTGTCATGGATGGATACCCCATATCCTTTGTTTTTCTATTTCTGTAGTTTTAGTAATACTAATGATCCTACTCAAAATGTATTGTAATCCAGAATCCTCCTAGTGCAAATTTAAGTATATCAATTTTGCAAGTAGATATTTGTATTATACTGTTTATAAGAGAGGCGAAAGAAATCAAAGGAATATTTAAATTCATAAGTCGAAAACAAACGGACAACGCCATTGCAAAAAACTGAAAATGACGAAAAGACAACAGTACAAAAAAAAAATCAACACAACATTAAAAAATAAAGACTGAGCAACTAGAACCACATCAGAAACCGGAGTTGATCTTAGATGCTCCGAAGGATAAGCAGATTCAGCTCAATATATAGGAGAACCCTGAATTCTACAGATTCCCAATTCGTACTGTTACATATATGTATTTATATAATTATGTGATTAATTGCTACTAAACTGAGTGGGATAGAGAACTAACGACTGTGCAATCTTGATATTTCTTATCTGTAGTTGATAAAATGTAGTTATGACTGTCCTCGTCGACTTACTCTAGGGTTGTAACACAGTACATGTTGTAGAGTGGTAAGTAGATGGTGTATCTTGCAGATCATCAGTAGCCTAGTTTTTCGAGTGATTGTTTGCGCTGGACACTAAAATCAGTAGTGATATCAAGTGCTCCAGGATGATTAAGAGAATAATTACTTCGAATCTTGTGTTCAACAAATTCCATTTAAGTGGCAACCCTTATTTATGATTTTTTTTCAACCCAAAACGTGTCATTCAAGAAAAAGAAAAAAACCAAAAAAACATCTCGGGTTGCGAAATAATCATCCGGATTTTTATATCTGTATGTTTCAATTAATATAAACGTAAATATATAAACTTCTTGGAACTCGTATTTGTAGCAACACTTAATTGAAAAAAATGTTCAACATTAAGAAAAGATTCAGTTTATGTCATCGATACCAATATATCATTCCCATGTCTTACTTAAATTACAACCATATTGTTTGATTAAAACTAACTACTAGCATTTTTAAGATGTCAGAAAAGGTTTATAATGCAGTAATGATAATTTACCATCATATTCTTATCATATTGTAAAACACAGTTCTGGATTATTAATTGAGTATGACTTTATTTGTTAATTTAATGAACGTACAGTTATGCATTTCGGTAAACATTTGACAAATTAATCTAGATCAGGGTCTATGTCTTTAGTACACACCATCTCAAACAATTCAGAATAATTTCTAAAACTGCTAAATTCATGAAATGTAAAAAATGACTTTCTAGCCTTATATTCAATTCAAATAAGTACAAACTTCATATCCTGTTTATCAGATATCTGATTTAAAGATGGATAAGTAACTAAAAAAACTTGGACAGAATCATAAAAGAAAATTTACATGTTTAGGAAATTTTATTAATGCTCAAAACGAGTACCTAGTTCTAGTATTTATTAACAGTGTTCATCTTTTATTGCCTCGATTCATTGTAAATTTTAATTGCTCACAATAATGTATATATAAAACACAGTTCATAAATGAAAGTACTACAAATGTTGATTGACCACTCAATAGAGCTGATGTTTTTCTACCTGTGTTGTTTTTATACCCACTCTAAATACAGCTTATCTGTGATCATTTTATTTATAAACAATCAACAAAACCAGAGTGCAAAGTCAAAGAGATAAAGATCTGGACTTTAACGAGGTATAACGGGCTCTCTCGTTTTAGCTGACCACAATCTGTATGTTTTTAACTTGTAAGTACATAAACATATTTATGCTTAAGTGTTTTGCTATGGCTTTGTGAGTTTTTTTCGACTTATGAGATTGAATGTCCTTTTGGTATCTTTCGCCTCTATTTTATGATAACTGATGTGGAATATTTGAAGCTGATTAGTATTTTTGGACACATCCTTCGATTTGAGCAATAATCTGAATTCATTTTTTATTTTGATATGTGAAATGTAGATCTTATTGGATTGTGACTTACTTCATTATGAATAGCGTAAAATAATGATTCTACTTTAGTTTACCCAATCAATGGTTTATATGTTTATTCAAACGTTAACGTATATCTTGTTTTTGTATTTATATAACATTTATAAATCTATTCATCTTTCATTAATTCATATTGTTATGCATTTCAAATCTATAACACTTTAATGATAAGATATATAGAGATGCAGTTCATGTACATTATATATAATTGCATTACCCGTATATTATCAACAAAGACAAAGGACATGTACATATACCGTGACATGATTAAGATTTGAATGTTTTTTTTACCGATATCAAATATATATTTGGAAGATCTTTCTTCATTGCCAAAAGTGGTATGAAAGTTTGATCATTTGAAAATTATAACGAAAAAAAATTCTAAATAAAAATGCTTCAATGCAAATGAGGCTGCGAACTGTAAATTGTCTCACAAAAACCACTTTTTTTTAATTCGGTTTCAAAGGAGTGCATTTGAAAAAGAACATTTACTTATAGGCGACCAATAAATAATGTTATATCATTATACAAACTACAACGTTTCCAGCAATGTCATTCGTTCATAGTATGATGTAGAGAATAACCTTATATACAAAACTATGAATTTTTACAAAGTTTATAATAAGTTTAGAATTATCATTCAGCAGGATAACGTTGTCTTACAATCAACTATCAATATTGTCAAATGAAGGATAACGAACTATAATCAAATATATAAAATATACACCGGCTTATTTAGTTTTAACAACTTATGTTTACTAAAAGTTACTTTAATATATGTTCTCAGTGAAAATGGATTTTATTTTCTTTTCACTTGTATGCAAAACATTTACTTCTTCCAAAAAAAAAATGTATTTAAATTCTTATTTACAGGTAAAGAACTATTTTTAACAAAATAACAATGGCAAATGAAGAAGGCAATTGTTTACTTGAAAATTTCAGGTACAGTAATACTTTGTATACATAGCTAGTTTCTCTGGAAAAAAGCGTAACAAACAATGGGCTTGGGGTTCAGGAAAGAATGTTTAAATTACACATGGCAGAGTAGAAGAATATGTCACATCTAAATAAATGATTGGCAAATATACTATAAATCAAAGTTATTTCCTAAATGTATAAATGAAGTTATTCTTCTACAAAAAAGATATAAAAGATCCTAATTTCGTTATTGAAATACACCATCAGGTATCTGCATAATGAAGAAGCGTCCCAGTAGTCTTATTTCTCCTCCAAATTGAAAACTGCGTCAGTCTAATGAAGAAGCGTCCCAGGCTATCGTTTCACAAAAGATCGTTTTCCGTTAATAGATATATATGTTTGTTTCGTATAATATGATAACCGTGTTTCTCGGAAAACTGGCATAAAGTACTTCAGACTTTTGTTGTAATGTTTGTTTATCGAAAACTTATAAGTTTACGTCCTTTACCAATAGATTCTGTACAGAAACTGTATGACTGATAAAGGATAACATCTGTTTGTTCAAAAAAGCGTCCCAGTAGTCTTATTTCTCTTCCAAATTGAAAACTGCGTCAGTCTTCAAATTGTTTTAAATTATTCTAATAGACCGGATGTAAAAGAAAAAGTAACAGTCAATAATATGTAGAAACAAATTCTTTTGGCTTCCAAATAATGTCGCTTATATGACATTTGTTTGTATTTGCCATAATGATTTCTTTAGTTTAGAACTAGTTACGGAGAGAAGAAGTTATTCAAACTGGGATGTATGATAGCGAAAAAATAATAGGTGTATTCTAGACGAACTCGATTTATATATTGATATGTTGTGTCGAATAAACACTACGCTCAAAACCTATATTGACCGATTTTAATTCATAAATTTATTATTACGCAACTCCCATGTTTATTGTTCAATAAACGTGCATTGTTTCATTCACAATATCCCTGTGTCCTATAACTGTTTTATAATAAAATGAAATCTATGATACATTTGCGAGATAAGCTATAAATAACTATGTTACCTGGAATAGATAAGTATGCGTTTTCCGTTAATAGATATATATGTTTGTTTCGTATAATATGATAACCGTGTTTCTCGGAAAACTGGCATAAAGTACTTTATTGAACAAACAGATGTTATGCGTTATCAGTCATACAGTTTCTGTACAGAATCTATTGGTAAAGGACGTAAACTTATAAGTTTTCGATAAACAAACATTACAACAAAAGTCTGAAGTACTTTTTTTCGTTGTGTTCAAATTGTCGTTGTCCAATTCAAAACATAGACAGATCCCTGTATATGTTTGACTACATGATCACAGGTATTTAATCAAAGAATACATGAAATATCTTCAAACTCACAATGAATTATATGTACAACTTATGGCAGGATTTTTTCCATTTAATCTTTTACCGAAACTGTACTACTTTTAATTTTCATCAAAAATTAGTTTTGATCGATAAATTTCAGACTTCCGGTGATTCTACAATTCAAAGTATATTTGTAGCATTATTTATGTAACCGTTTTCTTTAAGTGACATGTTTATGGCTCAATTGACACTTTTGTTGACTGTTAATCTGTTGATCATTTGATCCAAGGTTGATAAGTGTAATTTCTGATTACAAAAGATAGACGAAAGATACCAAGAAGACATTCAAACTCATAAGTCGAAAATAAACTGACAACGCCATGGCAAAAAAAAAATACAAACAGTCAAACAACGGTACATAAAACACAGCATAGAAAACTAAAGACTGAGCAACACGAACTCAACCAAGAGTGCAACAATTAATATGTTTACTTTGCAATTCTTTTCAATCAAGAGCAGCTTTTTTCCCAAAAGCAAATATTTTATTAAAAAATTTGATGAATGTTGTCAGTATTGAAAAATTAACAAGTAAATGAAAATGAACACCTTACTTTGCAATGTCCATAAATCATTATAAAACGACATATGATTATTTTCAAGAACCTTCGTTTCTGATGGCTTCAAATTCTTCACTCGATATTTTTCACAAAACTCATGAAACTAAAATACAACAATTTAAGAAACAACGACCATGTCACTTTTGCTCAATCCACGAAAATTGATACCCACGAAGGATAATATTTTCACAGTACACAAACCGATATCTAACCTTACGTGTAAATTTTGATACTCATATTAATTTTTCCATGAAATTGTTTCACATATCAAAGTCCGTCAATTTGTAGAAAAACTCACAGTACCATGTGAGCGTTACTGATGAGTCTTTTGTAGACGAACAAAATTTGACAACAACGTAAAATGTTCAACGTTGATTTCAATGGGGAGCATGATATGATTTCCCTTCTGGAGAACCTGAGATCGGCCTCAATTTTTGATGGGGTTCGTGTTGCTAAGTCTTTTGTTTTCCATGTTGATTTGTGTGTACTGTTGTTTGTCTGTTAGTCGTATTTGTTTATTAATTATGGCGTTGTTAGTTTATTTTCGACTTATGAGTTTGAATGTCTTCTTGGTATCTTTCGTCTATCTTTTGTAATCAGAAATTACACTTATCAACCTTGGATCAAATGATCAACAGATTAACAGTCAACAAAAGTGCCAATTGAGCCATAAACATGTCACTTAAAGAAAACGGTTACATAAATAATGCTACAAATATACTTTGAATTGTATATCCCTTTGGTATCTTTTGCCACTTTTTTTCAAAGCGAGATTTAGTGCTAATTAACATTTCAATTTTAATAAATTAGTAAATATGGTTATAAACAGCCGTGTGTAAAGAGTTTCAAAAAAAATTATGTATTGCAATAGATTTTGATTCTATTAAAGTTATGATTGTTGCATTTTGTTACCACTTATTTTGTGTTTCTACTTTTAAAGTGCATCAGTAAACATACCAAGCAGAAATATAATCCCATTATAAATCAGAATCATACTTACTTTAGTTTTTAGTAATAATCTGGATCTTACTAAAATCTAGTGTAATCCACAATCCTCGCAGTACAAGTCTTCATATCTAAATGTCTGATAGTAGATCATTTTTAGGTATTATACTGTTTAAAAAAGAGGCGAAAGATATCAAAGGAATATTTAACTTTAAAAGTCGAAAACAAACGGACAGTGCCATGGCAAAAAACGAAAAACGACGAAAAGACAAACAACAGAACAAAAAACACAATATAGAAAACTAAAGACTAAGCAACACGAACCAAACTAAAAACTGCGGGTGATCCGAGTTGCTCCAGGTTGTAAGCAGATCCTGCTCCATGTGCAGAAGGATCCTGAGTTCTACACAATTCCAATTTGTACTGTAACATATGTATATTTATATACGCGATTAATTGCTACGGAATTGAGTGGGATAGAGAACGACTGAGTAGTCTTGATATTTGTTATCTTTAGTTGAACGATTTTAACTTTGGAAAATGGATATTTTTTAAAGTTCTGCAATTATAAATAAGAAGATGTAGTATGAGTGCCAATGAGACGACTATCCATTCAAGTCACAATGTATAAAAAGTTAATACATGTTTGTATTACGTCAGGTTTTGTTTTTGACGTTGTATGTGTTTTTTTTAATAATTCTATTGATTTGCATAGCAAACAAAACGTTCCATGAAATAAACTTTCTTCTTTTTATATGTTTTTAATTCTTTATTCTACAGGAATAGTAATGCTGCTATTGCTACTGCTGCTACTAAATCAAGATGTAAAGACATTCTTTCAGCCGTATTTGTTCTACCGTTTACTGCTGGAATATCAAATGATGGAATGATTTCATCCAATGTTTTTTTGTCAACTTGTTTCGCATTGATTATAACACTACTGTTTCTACCTTCAAGTTCTAATATGTCTGAATATCAAGCAGTTGCTGCAAAATTAATGCTTGCCATATTTTTATTAGTGGGTTTTGTGATCTACATTATTTTACTCCTCGGCAAGTGTGGTTCCAAAATGTTTGAATCTACCAATGAAAAAATCTTTGTAATGATAAAAATTAGGATTGCATTTGTTACACTCTTTTCTATAATCAGTATTTTTGTCTTTGTTTTGAAAATAGTTGTTCATTTAGAATGCAATCAATTTTATCAAGGATACGAAAATGTTTTACATATTGTTGAACATATTTTTATTATGATTTTTAATTTTCTTCAGGTTCTGTTTTTGATTTTTTGCTGTTGCCACAAAGCAAAATCTAGTTGCTATGCTAACTTTGTGGGAAAGGTTTTAATAATGGCTAATGCATCAGTCTATTTATATACTTCATTTCGATTTCCTTACGATCAAAACTTATTACAAAACATAAGTGAAGGCTGCCAAAATACGACATTCACATTTTCCTTGTACATGAAATCAAACGCTTATGTACAACCAGCAATAGTTGCAAATGCTCTTCTCTCAATTATGTTAATTAATCAGATATTTTCCAGATATATTAAGGCAGAAGAACATAATATAACTAATGAATCTAGACCAGGATCAGACTCCTTTAAAAGTATTCTTATGATAATTCTTGGTGTAATCATTTGCTCTCCTTTATTTGCTCTAAGGGTTATGCAACACATTCATCATGATGTAGATATGATTTTAGCAACATTTGATTTAGTAATTAAACTTTTAATGTATGTAGCTCTTTTAAGATCCCTATATCGCGTAAATTTATTAGAACAAAGAAACAAACACCCTGATATTCTCAATATTACTAATTTTTTATTATTCATTAGCAGTTTTGGTTCGTTGTTATACTTTTCCTTACAAGTAATTTCAAGTTTTTCAGTATCATGTATGTTTACGATAAAAAGTTTGACAAATATTGTAGTGACATACGTTCAAACTGTTCTTATCTTTCAAATGAATAACTATGACAAAATAGAATTTACAGGAAATTTGTTTTCCATTTCAAACTTATTTTTGTTTATGGCATTTGTTAATTGTGGACTGTGGGTTTATGACTGCTTCTTTAATACTTTGTTTGCTGAAATTGAGGATTACTCCAGCAAGTTTTATGGGAGTGAAAAATGGCAAATGATTAATCATGTTCTTGATCCTATTGTTATATTTTATAGATTTAATTGCTTTATTTTCTTCCTTGATAATTCTACTTTTTTAACTAGAAACAAAAATGGTGGTTCACCTGGTGAAACGATTTTAGGGTCCATACAGTGCACAGATTTATAAGAAAATGATGGTAAGGACTGACAACTGTAATTTAATACATTTTTATTTATGATTAATTTGAGGCACCAGTAGTTTACCAATGTTAAAATCTCATACTTCCGTTAAGATAAATTAAAGAATCGCATATACTCTAAAAGGAGCAAGACCGGGATGCGTTTGCAGGGAAATCGTCTCTTGATATGCATGCATTACCTACCATGCAAATCCATTTTCAAAGTGTCACAATCGAAAAGGCACAATCGGTAAATTTACAGATCAGACGACTATTATCGTATCTAAAGATCTAAGACCACTAACACATTTTGCTAGCAAGTTGTAACAAAGACACGTCGCATCAATCTACCAATTCTTGTTCGTGACGGAGATATTTATGTAGTGTTGATCTCAGTTATGTATCTTCGTAACACTGTAGGGGCAGTTTTTGTGTAAGGAACTCATGCATAGCTGTTGCATTGGGAATCCTTAATGAGAAGAGTTTATAAATGTTTGTGAGCGCTAGTCCCCTTTTTCTGAGACAATGGTTTAAAAGAACAACATAAGAACAAACTTTTGAAGTCAGTTCAAAAAGGCTTGGCTCTTCACATAGTCACGAACAACAAACAAACAACTGACATGAATACAAAAGACGCAAAAATACAAATATAAGAGTACTTGTAGTTCATGAAAGCTAGTTCAAAGCCAATGAAAAACTCATAAATAGATGATGTTCTCCAAGAATAATGCTGGCAAGAAGCAAGCTCATTTTAGATTATAAAATGTCTGCTGTTGCCGAAACTGATTTTCTTATAATTGAGTCTTTATGTATTTATTGTTTTATAGAAAAAAAATCCAATCTGATTATCCAAATTTACATACCATATGACATTGTTATGTTTAGGGCTGCATTTTGATCTTGTGCTTGTATGTATTTAAAAAAAAATTTGATTTTGCGAAGGTCTTGATGCTACACCTTCTATTATCACAAATTATGAAAAACAAATTTTCTCAAATACACTGCTTTATTTGAAAAGAAAAAAATTGTCCTGTCAGTAATTTTGTTAATTTATGTTTCAAGTTGACATAGTATTTGTTGCCTACTTGAATCGCAAAAAAAACTCTCAAATTGTCCCAAATGTATAGTTTGAAAATATTACTACTATATAGATACCATATATATTGTCAGTCAGTAATAATAGAATGTGTAGTAACGTTAACACGACCTTCGCAAAATCAAAATTTTGTCTGAGATCTATCTTTCTTTGACTTAACAGCATCTCAAGTTAGAGATATTGCTTATTCTCCACTACCAAATTGTCAAATATTTGTTAAATATTTGACTAGTATTACAAATTCATCTATTTTCAAAACATTACTGTAAAAAATACCAGGTTCGCTCAATATCGATTCTCTTTAGCATAAAATTGGTAGAAAAACATCTCCATATGCTAACATTGCATTGTAGAATTCTACCGAAAAAGGACAAATCTTTTAAATTCAAACTTTAAACACAGCGGCATGTAGCGTTAACAACTTCATGTGCAAATTGTGTAAAAAAATCTCCTTTCTTGATTACATAGACTTATGGAATGCATTTGTACACAATGGTCATTCAAATAATGTACGATAGCAACAATGAAACGGGTGTGTATATCAACAAAGATGGTGCACAGTAAATGAGTGACACTCTACTAGACTATATGCATTCATTGAGCGTCGAAGTGTAACAAAGTAACAGGAAGTAAAAACAGCAACAAAAATTGTACCTCAACACCAGGTTCAACAGAAAACAACAATCAAATGTCAAACAAAATAACTGACTAGCTTGATCTATATTTTTATCCCAATAGTTTATTTGAAAAGAAAACTTCGACTGGGAAAATAGGGACTCTCGTTTTTTATCGTATATGTCATGATATGTATTAACGAGAGTGTTTTGATTATGTAGATCTAAACTATAACGTTTTAACTTATTTTGTTGATTAAGTTTTATGTCTATTTGTACAATATCACTAAATGTAAACAAAATGCGAGATAAAACAAAGAGAAAAGCTATTTTTTAATGATGTAAGAAAAGTATATATATTAAGTCTACAAGAGACACATTGTTCAACTGAATATAAACTCATCATGTATACCAGGCTTAACATTTTGTACGCCAGACGCCCGTTTCATCTACAAAAGCTCGAATAAAAAAAGTTCAAAAGGCCAAATAAAGTACGAAGTTGAAGGCAATAAAAAAAAAACATAAATAATATATATGATGACAACTAATAAGAAGGAGCTATAACTACATCAAATATTAAGTAGTATGTACAAGGCGAAACATCAACAGAATATTATTTCAATTTGGAAAAAAGAGGGCTTACTATAAACTATGGACTCGTATTAAAGCCTCAAATGGACAATATTAGGAATATATTGATTATATATTAGGGGAATCGTTTAAAATTCTATAAAACATTATTTATACATCTGAGTGGTGGAACAGAGAGGGAGCAGACAAATTATAACGAGATGTTGAAAATAAATTAAGCCAGAAAGACCGCGAATAATTAGACGGCCATAATTGAGTAAGAAATTGCTAAAGCTGTTAAACAATTAAAGTATGAAACATCACTGAGAGAAAATGGAATTACATCCATTCGAAATTCTACAAAATATTTTGTTTGTTTTATTAGGTTTATATTAGTTTTAAGGGAATTAACGATAACAACTTTCTATCAGAAAATCAGTATAAAGGTATGGTTACACTAATTTATAAGAGCGGGAAATAGATAATGAAAAAAAATTGCGACCTCTGACAATTCTTAAACTTATGCATTACTTAGAAAGATGCTAGCGGAACGATTAATAAAGGTTTACCAAAATTAGTAAACGGTGATCAAAATATATCCGTTAAGGGGAGAAGAATCTTTGATGGGAATAGACTATTACTAGACATTATTGATTATATAGATATCGTGGACGAGGAGAAGCTATCAACTTTTTCGATCAACAAAAAACCTTCAAAAGAAATGACTGCGATTGTGTTGACTCGTATTTGATAAAGTTTAATTATTGGGATATATTTAGAAGCTGGTTAAGATGTTATTCAAAGATGCCAAACATGTATTCCAAAAATTGGTTTTACTTTAAAATCATAACCATTAGCAGATCTTTAAGGGGCAATGATGTCCAATCGCCCCCACGCAATATATATTTTACAGGCCGAACCACTTGTAGCTATTAGAAGCAATCCAAAGATTCAAAGAATAATTTTACCGAGTAGAAATGGATCGGGCTGAATGAAATATGTTTGCTGAGACACCCAAATAGTATAAAAAAGATTGAAGAATCAATTGTCGAAACATTAATGTAACGTACTAGAAAGTTATAAATGTTCCTCGGGAGGGGGGGGGGGGGGGGGGGGGGGCTGGGGCGAGGGGGTTAGGGGGCAACACTATATTTAAATTTAAACAGTACGGTTATACTTTGGAAAGTCGAAAAATAAAAAGCCAAAATTTACTAAAATAAAATAGTAAAAAAAATTCAATTGCAGCCCTCGAGATTTTACATGGGTTTAACGTTGTTATAGACTCAATATGGAAGGGAAAACATAAAATTAAAAGGGTTTTGAGTGGTTTTGAAAACAAAGAGATCTTACGTACACGGGTAAAGTCTTAATTAGAAAATCATTCATCCTATAAATTATATGATATGAAATAGAAATGCTAGAGAAATCCGAAAAATTTATACAAAAAAATTTATAGATAAAAGAAACTGGAAATCGGAATATTGTTAAAATCGTTCATATCACACTACTTTATTCAAATTTTATAACAAAATAATATTAAAATCAAGAACTATTCCCCATCTCAGAACCATTTTTAAAAATCCTTTATTGAAAGAGACAACATTACGCAGCGATTCGGTTCGGAGCCATCATGTGAACTAAAAATGGAATTTACATTTAATTAAAATAAATAATTTGGTTTGATATATAGAAATCTTCCAACATATTGAAAAGCTAATCAATAACAGTGGAACATTCTTCCTAATATCGTATATACTGAAGAAAAGCTAAAAAAAACGTCTAATGTGATTTGTTACTTTTGTGAAAATAGCCAAGAAACACAAGTGCAACTTTTGTCGTATTTTGAACATATAAATGATGTATGGGTAGTTATTTTTGAGAAGATAAATTCATTTTGTGAAAACAATTTTAAGAACATTATACAAAAGTCGGGGGAGTCAATTATTTAAGGTGTTGTAAATAAATCATATGAATTGAATGTAATTGTAAATATATTCTTATTTTTGATGTGGAAAGAAAGGAACATTCTAAAGTAACAAAAGAAAAGCATGACAAAACAAAAGATTGTGAAACTTATTCTTAAGAAATGTACGGAAATATTGCAAATAGAAAATGAACGGCAAGCATACAAAACTATCAGTTTACGAACATAGCTAATTTTCTAAGTTTGAGATAATTGTACTGTTATAATTTTAAGACACCTTCTTTATATCCTTATATACATATGGACTCTATGTATTGTTTCTTATTTACTTTTTAATGACTTTTTTGTTTGGCTTTTAACCCTGATTGCTTGATTAATTAGTTCAAAGCATATTAACTTGATTTGATTTAAGTAATTATACATAATATATACTATTAACAGCACTTACGATGACATATGTCTAAAATGTACTATTGTATCTTGTATCTGTCTAACTTTTGCCAATAAAGGCACACCTCCACTAATTGGGAGTAATAGTATTCCTTCACCAGTAATCAGTTCAATATGTGCATCTAATATTCAACATAAAAACTTTTCTCAAGTCCTCCACCAATAAAAAGTAAAAGTTTATGTACAACACACTGTATCCACTAGATTAATGTCTCTTTAAAGGGATATAATTATTTACACTTAGCTTTAAGCAGGGGTAAAATTTTAAGTGTAGAGAGATAAAAGAAAATAAGACCAAAAGAGTCTTATAAAATTAATAGGTATACTGTAAAATCTAAAAGTATACTAACATAGGATTCTGGGCGATACCAAGATGCGAACATTCTACTTTGCAAGCTTTCTAATAGTTCTAGATTTGGTTTGAATATCTAAAAGCTGATATTTTTTAACATGAAGCTTGTAGCATAAGCATCTACAGAGAGGTTCCAGCAATTGATCAATGTCTGATACAAGATTCTCAGAGTTCCATTGTGAGCAATAATAATATGGGTTGAATAGATTTGTAAGCAGATCAAAGTTAGTATTAAGCTCGTATTTTGCAAAAAGCACACTACACACATCAATAATTTCTCGAGTTAGTGTCATTCGTATATTGTCCAACTCTGTACACACAAGAATAAAATGGCTTAGAGTTTCATCACTTTTTCCGCATAACATGCAGGTCAAATCAGGATAAGTGTTGTTGAATACGGCTCTTTTGGTTTGCAGTATATAGCTTCCAGTTAGGATCTTTAAACGTATTGGGATTCTTGAAATGTCTCGAATATTCGCAGAGCAAGTAGTTGCGGTTGGGTGACATTTTCCTATGCGATACATTCCACCGAGGTATTGTAGAGAGCTGAACATCAAAGTGTCTTGTTGTATTCGTTCGGTCCAGTAGGTGTTGACTTTTTGGTTAATCATGTGTTTCCATTTTATTTTTGTTATAGTTTTGTCAAATAAAGATGTATAAGGGTCTTGAATTCCATATTTAAAGAATATTGTTTTAAGAGCAATAAACCAGCTGTTACTTTTTAATGTTTTTATCCCAAGTTGTCTTTCTGCAATTTTCCATTCAGATGCAGTACAGTCTGCTCTGCAAATACTTCCAAATAAGATTGATGTTTTTTTGTGTATTATTGCTTCTGCCGGGAGTAAGCCAGAAATTATATATATTGCTGGATCTGCTTCGTTTACTGGTAGTGACAGAATTTGTTTGATTATTTTCTTGTATTGCTGTGTTATTAAGTCCAAATTTATGCCATTAGGCAGCAATACTTCCAAACCATAAAACATTACTGGAAAGACAAAAGTTTGTAGAAGGCTAACAGAGGTTATAGGATCCAGTCCATTTTCTCCGTGCAATCCTTGATTCATTAGGCTATACAGTGTTCTCCTGGCTTTTTTAAGGTTCTCTTCGATGGTACTTGCAGTTGTATCTCTACTATCTCTTTGAATTCCAAGATGAGATGTTTTATTTACAACAGGCATTTGTTTATCCCTCATAAACCATTTTTCTTCCTCATATGTTACTTTCTTACTTGTTAGTACTGTTAGTACAACACTTTTCTCTGGTTGTAGTGAGTAACCTTCACGTTGGCTGTAGTCGAAGGCTATGTTGATCAAGATTTGTAGATCAAGAGGGTTGTCTCCTAATAGAGCGATATCGTCTGCACAGGTGGGGGCTCAGCAGCTAATCGGTCCTATTTTCCCGCCAATATTGGACTCATTTAAGTTATCAAAGAGTTGGTTGACGTAGACCTTGTACAAATCGGCACTGAGAGGTCCACCTTGTCTCACACCTTGCTCAATATCAAATGCTCCAGAAATTTGTCCTTTCCATTTTATTTTAGTTGTGGCTTCCTATTATTAAACTATTAAAATTCATCACTAGCAGCAAATTAATATCTATAATCCTGAAGTATAGAATTCTCACTCTGTCTATTCTTGTATATTTTAACATAGTCTATCTCTTTTAATCAATAAAATAAGAAAAACAAATTATCTTTGTTTAAAGTGTTAGACGTGCAAGTGCTAGTAATCCACTGAACAGTGTGGTTCGTATATGTTGATCTGTTGTGATCTACGTTTGAGATTCTAAGCGTAGCATGAAGTATTTCAATTGGATAGTTGATTCTGTATCTATGTCAAATGTGTTTGAAAAAGGTTAAACATTATTTAAACATTTTCTGCAAGTAAAGGGAAGTTAAAGTCATAAATTTGTGATTTTTCAAAATTATCCAAATCAGTTTAAAACAGGCAGTACATTATATGCATTAAAAATGATAATTATAATGTCTATATCTACAATAAACTAATTATCAAACTGAAAATGTAAAAATAATGTAACCAGTGTAAACGTTTTTGTTTCTTTTTTTAAATTGTTAATGAAAGGAATAAGTCATACACGTACAATTTTTAACTATCTTTTATGTTATTTAAATAAAGGTAGATTCATGGTATACCGCCATCTTGGATTGTACAATCTCAGTACAAAATTGGTCTAGTTATTTGCCCAAATCTGCAAATTTGGAGACAGATTTGCAATTTAATGGTTAGATTGTTTATTTATATAACGAAAACTTGGTGATTTATTGTATTATTCAAAATATTTAAACAAATATCAAATTTTGTGTTTTTAGAATCAGTTTTTTTCAAATAAGCCAATTCAGGGGAAATAACTCTTTAGTAAAAAATATATACTGGACTGATAGGGAATTTTTTTATTTTTACTTGTAGCAAGAAAACAAGTTCGGTGACACCATTTTTCCTTTTTATTTTTTTAAAACATATTATAAAACCTATCTTCTTACAATTTATTTCAAAATTCTATATCCTAGAATTTTTTTTATGCACACAAATGTGTTTTTTCATGAACAATCTAACCAAATTTAGGCAATTTTCAACGACTGGTAGCTTGGAAAATAGCACGGTGACCCATACTTTTTTTTATATTTGAAAAAAGCATAGTAAAATCTTCCTTTTGGCAAAGTATAAGAAAATTCTATCTCAAAAAGTATTTACTTATGATCTACCTTAAGTGTCCTTCCAAAACACTAGAATTGCATTGATGTTGTTGTTTGTTTCAATATTCAATGATTAAAGTTTGTCAATGTTATTTTTTAAGATGTTTGATTCTGTGTTTGTAGTAAAGCTTAATGTGCGTTCTGGTGCAGAATTTATGTTTTTATCATCATTTGTATTCAAGACTTACATAATTTAAAACTTTATATATGTTAATTGTTTACCTAAACGGTGGTTGCAGTGTGATGATGGGTCAGAATACTAGGATGTAAGCTTCACCATGTTCACTACTTTGTTGCATTTCACACGCTGCATCTTTTATTTTGGAAAATGGATAGTAGTTGGATGTAATATGTTTACGTTTCTTTCTTGAAAGTTCTTCACTATCTACAATATCCCATACTTTTCAATTTGTGCAATTTCAGATTTGGATCCTGTGGTTATCCAGAACTCTTTATAAAATTCAACAATTGCGGCATCTATTATGTATTATCTTCTAACAGTTGTCCTCTTTCTAGGCTATAATGTTTTGATAGCAAATGATGTTTTGCAATAACTAGTATTTCTTGAGTCTGTACCTAGTATTAATTTCTAAATGTATTTCAGAAAGAAATCGCATATAAGGTGGCCTCAATTTAAGTAAATTTTATTTAAGACATTTGAACTGAAATTCTAAAATAGACCATTTTATTTCGCAGCATGATGTTTAACACTTAAAATTTCTGGCTAATAGATTTTTGCTTCGCATCACGGTGCAAAGGTATTATATTCATACGATATTCCACCATCTTGAATTTGTTACGCAACAAGTATCGGTTCTCATTGGTTGCCTTTGACTTTGGAAAGATTTTATAGCTAGAATGAGAATTAGAATTGGGAACATGTCCCGGACATGAGAAGTTATCAAATACGGAAAAATTATAGCATGGGTATGAAAGATCCAATCCGATATCCGAATAATGAATACTGGTTTTCCTTGCTATATAATTTCGCGTCAATTTCATATTAATATATAAGCACAGGCAGTTAATTGTAATTCATGATAATGTTAAAGTGGTATGGATAAATGAATGCTCAATTTGTATTTACTACGGACAAATTGTCAAGCTTCATTCGATATTTACGCTATCTTGAAACTATTACTTAACAAATATCGGTTCTGATTGGTTGCATCATGATTTGGCTAACGATTATATATTATGAGGGAATATCATATACGGCAGATAAGGAATAAATTACATTATGGTTATTCAAGATCGATCAAAAGTTATTGCTACATGTTGACGTATTTTATGATAGTGCGAAGCAATCCATGCCTTTTTAGAAAGGTTAAACCTTATTACAACTTGTTTTGGTGAGGCTCGTGTTGCTTAATGTTAAGTGGTGAGGCTCGTGTTGCTTTATGTTAAGTGTTTAGCATGATGTTCGTTCTTTCGTCTGTTTCTTTTTTGCAGTTGTCTGTGTTTCAATGTACATGTTATTATATTATTGTCAAGAATTCAAAATATATTCAAAGTACTTATCAGCAGTGATGGAAACTGTTGCTTGTTGAGTTGATTCTTTTATGTTTAAAGAAGGATAACTCTAAAACAACTGCAATCACAAAAGCTAAATATACTTTTTGGGGATGAATATGATTATGCGTTATAAAGAAAAGGTGGTCTGCGTCGGCTTTTTTTTAAGTAACATCTCTGACTTGTTGATTGATTGATTGTTGGTGTTAAACATTCGAGCATCACGAACTGGTTTTAATTGGGATATGAGCATGAAGTAATGCTATGACAGGAACACCCTGTTTACCCGAAATGCTCAGTAAAATTTTATCTAGTTACCGCACAAGGTAACAATCCATAGAAAAACGTTACCCTTAACTGATAGGAAAAATATTTTACTGAATAATGCACTGTGTCTGACAAACCGTCAGAATGACTGATGTTCATTGACATTTTAACAACTGCATTTTTCTGTTGAAAAGTTCTGGTAAAAATGGACCAGCAGATTTTAAAATATAAACTTTTCATATCAATACTTATATGTAAAACCACACTTTCAACTCCTATTGGATACCTATGTAAATAAAAAAAAGTTGGGCTATAGACTACGTTTTTAATATGAACGTCAATTAGTGGCAAGGATGAATGTTTGAGAATTTCAGAATTATTGGTACAGAACACTTTTTTGTTTTTGTTAATCGAGTTTTAAAAAAAGTGTTTAACATTGACGGGTTGTCTGTTCGTCAAAAACTAAAATTTATTTTATGTAATTGACTTGTGACAAGCAAGCGGTGTCGGCATGCACATTCAGTATTTATATGTCCGAAACTTTTCTCGTCAGTTGAAGCGGCTGTGTCAAATCAAATGTTCGACTCTGACTATATTTTTTTTCAAAATTTGTAAATCAGAAATTTTTTATTTCTTTGCCTAAAATCTTCATTTATGGCTCATTTGAAAGACAAATTATAGTGCTTTCAAAATTTTCAATGTACAGAGAGGGGCAGTTTGTTTGGCAGTTTAACAGGAGAGGATGATAGAAAATGTTTTTGACATTCAAAAAACATCATTGATGGCAATATTTCCAAAGGATGCGGTCAATCTGGTATTTTTTGTAGATCTTCTACAGCTGATCTTTCTTGTTTTTTTTTTTATTGTTTCAACCTTCCTAAGATGCTACATGTGGAGCAGGAACTGGTTACCCTTCAGGTGCACATGAGATCACTCACAATGTTTGGTGGGGTTCGTGTTACGCAGTCTTTAGTTTTCTATATTGTGTTTTTGTACTGTTGTTTGTCTGACGGTATCTTTCCTTTTTAGCCATGGCGTTGTCAGTTTATTTACGACTTATGAGTTGGAATGTCCCTTTGGTATCATTCGCCCTTCCTTCCTAATATAGTTTCTGAAATAATAGACTAAAACACTAAACTTTGCCAACTTTCTTCATGATATTTAAAATTATGATATGATGTTTTAACGAACAACAGATATTGATAACGTTTTTCAATATAAATAGTAGGATTGTATAACAGATTCACAACGACTATCCTTTGACAGTACAATATAGTCTGAAAAATTATACTTAGCTTTGCTGTACCACGACGATCAATGTCACGTCTTCTGTTAAGGTTTTCATATCACTTTTAAATAATACAAAGTTAAAAAAATGTAGTATTAAATAATACACATCTATATTCAATCATGTGGATGCAAGACGTTTGTGTTTGTTTCCCCTTCTTTCTGAATCGCGAAAGTATATTTCCGCTCAAAATGCTATGGGCTGTTTACTTTAAAAAGTTTACTTGTTATCTAAATGTGTTGTAATCATTATGCAAATTAAAATCAAATTATATTTATATTGTAAAAATAAAGAAGAAAAAAAAAAAAAAAAAAAATAAAAAACAACCTTAGATTTATCGTATGTAAGTTCACATTAACCCATGGAATAGAATCGAAATTCCTTATAATATTAATTCCAAAAGAATAACAGAAGAAATATGCATGGATAGTATTGTCAGTGGAAGAGTTAATACACAACATATTCCTGATAGAATAAAGGGTATATAATATTGTTCCAACAGATATTATATCATTGTTTATTACAAAGTTCCGGAGAAAGTTCTGCTAGGGGGACCAAAAACACGTTTACAGTAAACATGGATTTCAAAAAATTAAGAAATAATCGATGGCAAAATGTATACGTCACGACGGATGTTTATATCGCTTAGATCAAACCATCAACTGTGAAGACCTTTCGGGTTGATGTATCCATGAAAATTGCAATGAAGGAATTCGATAAAGGTGGAGGAAAGTCATAAAGCATCAAGCCGAGTCATGTTAATGATTTTGCTAAATAGTGACAATATCTTCTGTCAAAGAAATGTCTACAAAGAACTCAGACATTAAAATAAAAGAGCAATATTTTACCAGTGGATAAAAATTAAAAAAAGACAAAATCAAGTGACATTCGATCCGCAAAAATTAAAAGTACAGATCATCAATGTGTATCTCATAAATTAAAAAGCGTGACTGCCGAAAGTAAAAAGCATGGGTATTGGAAATTAAATATTCTAGAAGAAAACGAATATTGTTAAGAAGTAGAAATAATAATTGCAAAATATATTACCATCATGCAAGAAACCACTATGGATATTCATCTTCTGTGAGATGCACTAAAACTTGATATTAAATTATCTTTCAATCATACCAGGTAATGATTATTTGATCACAATAGACTCCAAAATGACTTTTCGAAACGAGTATAGTTTGTATTATGTAGACTGTATTATGAAGGAAAGGCACAGTTCACTTGTGCAATTACGAATGTAGATGATTTGCATATATTTATGTATGTATTGAGCTATGTAACTTACTAACAATATAAAGGTAGTCTTATTTTTAAGACACCCGGTTCCTACAGATATTGATGAATTAGGGTATCTTGTTCGTAAAAGCTGTAACAATAAGGTAATTGTGACAGCTGATGACTAATAAACTAATTATCACTGTTAAAAAAGTGGCGTTTATTTTATTTCTTTAAGAATACATAAGGTGCAAGTTGTAATCAAGTATTGAACGAAAATGAAAGTAATAGAAGATTATCATTATCTGGTCATATATCTTTCTCGGTACTTGCATACTTCTCATAAATGGTTAACCTATATACATTATATATAGACGACTGCAATCAAAAATGTTTACCGAAAGAAAATAATGATGAATGCTGCTTTGCGTTACGGATTTACAGATTGCATTTGTCTTTAATTCAGCAGTTAATTCAGTTGCTCAAAGGCAATGTAAATATAGATTCCACTACTGCAACAAGTGTGTTACGATATTTTTCTCCTCGATACAGTAAAATTTTAATATTTAAAGCGGGAGGCTTGCTGAGCTTTTTAAATAATTAAAATTCAACTGTTGAGAAATATCGTAATACACGAGTTATTGTGGTGGAATCTGTTTCTTTAATATTTTTATCCTCCCTTTTTAAAGATTTGCTGAAAGTTGTGTTCTTTATATGTGACGGCATCAGACATGGTCGCCTTTTTTCATGACTTCACAATAAGAAACCAAGAAAAAATTGATGTCATAATTTAATTTCGACTAATCATTAGCCGAGAACAGATATTTCACTATTGAGGAGAACAATCTTTTCGCCATCGGTTTGGAAATGTGAAAAAAGTGAAAAATTTAGAGAATTCAATATCCATGATATCGTGGGATCAACTGGCCATCGTCCCGGTTCTTTCTTCTTTTCTTGAAAAAAATTTCGAGTGGCATGTGAGCAATATGATCTTGCAACAGTATACCAATTTCTTTCCGTTGAAGAATATGCATTCCTCTTCTCTAAACATATAGTAAATGAAAGTTTTCGATACGATAAAAACGATGGAAAATACACATTTGTTTCGAAGATGGTAGTTAGGTAAATTATTTATTATCAACGCGGTGCTCATTTTTGTGGATAGATGCCTAACAAATCTAAAAAAAAAATATATGCTTTTATAAAAGTTTCCTTACCTAAATCAATTAAGTATCCAAGTATTATTTGTTCTGGATCCAACAACATTTGTACCCCAAAAATATATGACTCCACAGTAAAACAACCCTTTGTTTTTTTATCATGCAACGTATACAATACTTCGAAAATTTAGATAATTTTCAGATATCTATAATTATTACTTTTGTACAACCTCTGATTTTGATAGTATTGACACAACGCTGGAAACAATTGGTTTAATCAGGGACCGATAATACGAATATATAGAACACACAATTTCTATCAATTTAGCTTTTTGTAATTTCCGAATGGAAACCAAAAAGCATCGCCCTAATACTTAAATCTAATTTTGAACACACAAGTTTGGAAAGTCAAATATATAAACGACTTAACAAAGAAAACACAATACAATAAACATCTGTAACTCAACTAGCAAACTATGATTGGAAAACTTTATAACCACCAGATGAAAATAATATTTTGATATTATTTACTTATATACGTCCTTCAATGACTTAAATGGGTTTATGATTCTACAAAAGCTGCTTTCTGGACTATTTACGATTATTTTGAAAACGCAAGACCGAAAACATTAGGATATATGTGTAGATGCAGTTAAAAAAATATTAAAAGATAATATTATCAACAACATGAACAACAATCAAACAAAAAATAAAACAACTGTCCATTTTTGCCATGTAATTATTGTATCTCATAATAAAAACCTATTGTATTTCATAACAACAACCTATTGTATTTCATAACAACAACCTCATTAATATCATTTTAAAATGCTCTTTGTTATAAAAATCGCATCTATTTGTTTCCTAGTGTATAACACTACATACATTATGCGGACCAATCATATTGACTTACCTTATGATGTGTGCTTTAAAAGACACTGCCGAACTTTCGATGACGTTTACAAATGTTCAAATGCCGAACATACCCATCGAAAATCAAATTCGTTAATATATAACTGCAATTTGACGTTTTTGGGGTAATCTGGAAACCCAAGTTTGTTTAAAAGATAAACGAAGATTGACATTCAATCAAGTCAACTGTGTTTCGGTTGAATGTAGCAGGAACTGAATATTTAAATAAGGAAGTCTATAAATTTTATTTTTGCCGAACTCGTGCGTTTCTTTCTTTTTTTCGTGTCTGTTCAACTGTTCTGAATAATTCTCCACAAACCGCTTTTCTATAGGTCGTTTCTTTTTTTTCTATTTGAAGTCCGCTATGGTCTTTTTTTTATAAAAATATCACTGAAAAAAGTATAAAATTGCAATGACATTTGATTTACTAACTCTGCTTCTAGCTTTGCTCAGAAAAAAAACCCACCCAAAAACCTATGATAATGAATAGCTTTTAGTATGCAAATTCAGAATTAGTATGTGCAAAATTATACTTCTGTTTACTATGCCAAAGTATACTCATAATATTCAAAAGTACACTTTTTATCTGCAAAATTATACTTATTATATGAGAAGGTATAAGCAATTCAACATTCCAAAATAAATGTAAATAAACACTGTGACTTTGAGATAAAGATCAGCAATAAAAGCACTGTTCCATTGCTTTATTCTTTTTGCTGTGCATGTATTGATATTGTGTCATAAATGGATGTCCCATATCCTTTCTTATCTGTTACATAGATAAAGAAAAATTGCAAAATAATATTATTTTCCTAACAATTAACCTCCTAAAAATATGAAACTATAAGGTATTGATGGGAAGTTACATGTATTTAAATAGTCCAGATATTGACTTTATTTAGATACTTTATACGCATTTCTGTTGTATTTCAATCTGAATTAAAAGAGTGTCGAATAATGTTTCAGTGATGCAATACTGAAACATCTAATTGAAGAGTTATATTTTTCATTTATGTTACAAAAGGTTTGTTAAAAGATATATGATCATATATAATATCAGAAACAAAAATTATTTCTGTTTGACAATGTAGTTTAATTATCATGTCATCACAATTCGAAAGTTTGACACTTGCAAAATGCCCGTCCTTTTGGTTTAAATTAATGAGTAATACCTAGGGATGTCCGCTCGAAATGTGGACATTGAATCATATGTGCACACTTGAACAGCACATGATACCTGTAACTCTTAAATGTGTATAGAAGAAGGGTTGCGATCTCACAAAACATGTTTAACCACGCCTCATTTTTGCGCCTGTCCCAAGTCAGGAACCTCTATCCTTTGTTAGTTTTGTGTGTCTTTTTAATTATGATTCATTTTATGTTTTGAAGTGAAGTGTGGCTTCAATTTCGCTGAACTTATATACAGTACTGTTTAAGGCAAGTTGACGCCCACATCCGATCCACAAAAAAACTCATTCTTATACAGGTAAAAACGATGATTAACATATTTTTTAACCTATAAGATGAAATCAAACAGACCTAGAAAAATCAAATTGCACGTGTTTTTCTATTTATATCTATATTTATGTTTATATCGGGTTATATTACCGTCGGTAGTCTTCGGAGGTCATCTCGATGGTTAATTATATGTCGTCTAGACTAAAATATACACGAAATGCTGACACATGTTATCGAGTCCATGCTCGTAAATTGGTTATTTTTGACTTTTTATAATTTGGATATACATTTTAGTATGTTATAAATCAAATATGAGAATTTGAGTCAAAACGGTGAGCATGAATTTGACAGCTAATGCGTCTTTAACCGTGTATGTTTGAAATGTCCGATATGAGTAGTTTTATATGATGATTTAATGATGACACCATGCTAATTAATGTTCACTGGCAAATAGCACAAGCATATTCAGAACTGTCACATACTGTTGTCAAATATATGCACTAAGTTACATGTTTCATGTGATAGCTAAAAAGATACTAATTGGCAGGGTAAACATTTCACCAAAACGGATACATTACTCTGATTAAACCTTGTTTCCTAAAAGCAACTTTTAATTGTTAGGTCGGCCGAGATCTATAAGGCATCGTGATTAGCAAATCGTTATTAAACAGCCTATGTTTTGACACCACAGAGTACTAAATCCAATAACTCTGGTGATGAAATATGAATTAAGCCTTATAAACATAGTATACTTTTTAAGAGTTCACAATGAAATGGAGTGGTAAATAACGATGATAACAACACATAAAACTAAAATCAAAGTAAATAAAGCAGACCGAATGAAGTCTAGAACTATAATAGTCATTCTATTTGTTATATCAAAATATAATAAAATAGCAATTACGGTGGATATTATACATATATATTTGTACAACAAGATAAGAATTAAAGGAAAGGAAGTGAAAAGGTTTCCCTTTCCATTCCATTTTGTTGTTGCCAATTATAGTCTCTTCAAGAACGCTATTTTTGAAGGTTCGGTCTTGGCAATTGAATTTCATCTTTGAGTTGGACTTTCTGAACTTCTATAAATTAATTAAATATGTTTGCTTTTTATGAAACTTTCCAAACTGATCATTTTGATTCCACCGGAGCAGTCATCTAGATAACATAATTTTCTGTAGACAAGGCTGACTTTAGAGCACCAAAAAATATCCAAGAAAAGTGAGCTTATTTCTTTTTCACACTCATTAGGTATACCTCTCATCTCAACCTCGTATCCCAAAATAGGTATTAATTTTTTTTTTATAATCAATACTTTTCCTCTGTAAGTTAAAATTCTTGTTTTTTAAACACGAATACAGTTTTTTATCTTGCCAATTATGGAATCCCATATTTTAATGTTTTTAATGTTATAACCATTGCACCCCGAAAGCTTTTATGTTATCCTTGATCCAGGATAATTTTTTGAACCTTGGTCTTTTGCCCTTTAGCCTCCAAATAAACAATCCTTTTGTTTTATCGAAGTTAATTTTGGAACCAGAGGCTAAGTTATTTATATATTTCAAAGACTTTTTCAGCCGATTGTTCGGATATGTTTATAAGTTGCGTATCGTCCGCATACATTGCTAATTTAGTTTCAATTTGGTCGTTTTCCGTTAGTATTTTGATTCCCTGTATTTCTACATTTGCACGAATGGCACATGCCATTGGTTCCGCTTGTATTATGAATGAAAAGAGGACTATAATACATCCTTGTCTTATTGATCTGCTTATTGATTTAGACAGAAATCCATTTGTTTTAGTACAAGTGTTGGCATTTTCAAATACCATTTTTGTCCAGCTACAAAAATTATTACCAAACTTGAAGGCCTCCATAACCTTTATCAGCCATCCCCATTCGACTTTGTCAAAAGCTTTTTGGTGGTCTAGAAGTATAATTAATCCCTCTATATCCTCATTTTCTACATATTCAATAAGTTCCTGTAGAAGTCTATTTTTATCATTTAAATTTCTCCCATTTACAAACCCTTTTTGATCCTTGTGATTAATTTTATTCAACAACGGTTTTCAGACTCTTGGACGCTATGCCAAAATTTTTGATATAATTTTATAATCCGTATTCATCCAGCGTAAAGGCCCCCAGTTTTTTTTATTAATTCTCGTTACCCTCCCTTATGTAGTAAAGTTAACATTCCCTGGTATTGCGATTTACTGCGTTCATTTACGTCAAAACTGCCTTAACTACTTCAGTGAAATCCGTTTTGATAAGGTCCCAGTACATGCCAAGCAGTATATTTGAAAAAATTCAGATATAATCCCATCACTTCTCGGAGACTTACCTTTCTAAAGATATTAACTGTCTTTGTTTATTCATCAACGTCAATTTGTTGTTCTATATCTTGTCTATCATCGTCCGTCAGTTTCCTGTCAATACATCCGATAAGTTTTTCAGCGCTTTTTTCGTCTCAACCTTCAGTGCTAATCAACTCGGTGTAAAATTTAACCTGCTTTGATAGTATTGAATCAATGTAATTTTTATATTTTCCACCCGAGCATTTTATACGATTCCAAAATTTGTTTTTAGATTTCTCATTTTCAAAACTAAAGAAATATTGTTATTTTGAATGAGGGCAATACTTCCATAATGAGTTGATTCTGATCAATATGATAATTAATCTAAAGATGTTAATTCTAACTATTCTTTCTTACTTGTTACAGTTACTCTTTTACTAAAACATTTTTTTAAATAAAACATGACTTTGAATGGCAATATGTGCCGATTGTCAATTGACTTTTTTGTAGATCTTATTTTGTTGAACATTGTTGCTTATTACAATTTACTCTATCTAATATTGCTTTCGATATAAAACACCTAAATCGGAGAAAATTGTCACCGAAGACAATAACACGTTAAAGGAGTAGACAAACTGATTTTGATCATGTTTGTAGATCTTATATAGCTGATTGACTTTGATGTTTAAAGTTTGAATATTCTCTGTGTTTTATAGTTTTTCAACATTTAGTTTTTGCTGATTGTTTAAAAGAGGGACGAAAGATACCAGAGGGACAGTCAAACTCATAGATCGAAAACAAACTGACAACGCCATGGCCAAAAATTAAAAGACAAACAGACAAATAATAGTACAGATGACACAACATTGAAAACTAAAGACTAAGCAACATGAACCCCACCAAAAACTGGGGGTGATCTCAGGTGCTCCAGAAGGGTAAGCAGATCCTGCTCCACATGTGGCACCCGTCGTGTTGCTTATGTTATTACAAATCCGGTAAGTAGTATAATTCGGTAGGTCACATTCGTGAAAAGGGAAGGGTATTGTAGTTACGACATAAGGAACATATCCGATATCATCTGTGAAACGGTTATTCCATAACGGTCAACCAACTCGTGATGGCGTCCGTAAAATTTACGAAGGGATGATTTTAACTTCACCACTTGAAACTCTTGGTTTAATAGCCTCCTTATGAGCAGCAATCCTCTATCAAGGAAATCATGATAGGAAATACAAGCCCTGGAATATCGTATGAATTGGGAGATATAAACTCCGTATGCAGGCGCTGCTGGAATGTTGCTACATAGAAATGGAAAGTTCACAATTGGGAAGCTGAAATCATCTCTTTTGTCGTAAAGTTTTGTTTTCAACCGACCCTCATTGTCAATTTCTAGATGTAAGTCAAGATATGAGGCAGACTTAATTGTATTTGTAGTATCCTTTATCTCAAGTTCGATGGGATAGATTCGTTCAACATAGTCACCAAATTTTGTATTATTTAGTGAGAGAACATCATCTATATAGCGGAACGTAAGGTTTAAGGATATTGTTAACTTCTTATCTTTCTTCCTAAGAAGTTCCTGTATGAAGTCAGCCTCATGATAATAAAGAAACACGTCGGCAAGAAGAGGGGCATAATTTAAGCTGTGCACAGTTTCTCTCTATAGACAATAAGTTTTAGCAAAACACAAAGGACAAAGTCATCATTAGGAAAGGAAGGGGGGGGGGGTGGGGTTAGTAAAGATTCATGCCAGATTTGACTTTCTTGTAGATCTTGTCTGGCTAAGTATTTTTTCTCTCGATTTATTGCAGTTACCTTTAATAAGACTAAAAACGGGAAGCAGTCGTCATTTAAGGGCATAACGCCTATATGGAGTCATTAGACAATTTCAGTAATGTTGATTTCTTAGCCTTGTTGGAAATTTTTGCTATTAAATTTTCTATCTATCTATAAAAGTTTTCAACACAAATAACTTTAATATGCTAAATTACCTTCTATCCGACGCCCCACGGATGTTGTATGATTCACCTGGTATGTTTGCGTAAAATTGATACAATGAAATTATAATAAGATTTCAAGCAAAAACGCAAAATCAACCTTTTTATTCAACAGTTTTCTTTATTCTATATTATAATGTATTTATGTCCCTTCAGATTTTTTTTTATCTATCTATCAGTAGAACTCCATCAATCTATTTGTTTGTCTGCAAGGCCAATTTCCGTCATTCAGAAGTACCTCAGCTACTCCTACTGTCGTTGATTTTACCCCGACTTCCATGCAATCCACAATTTGTCGTTGATATTGCTCCGACTTCCATGTGATCCACCATCCGTCGTTTTGATTACTCCGACCTCTATGTGATCCACCATCCGTCGTTCATATTACTCCTAACTGACCTATCTTACCTACCCTGTTGATACATAGTCCCTGACTAGGTTGCACAGTTATCACCAGCTGGAACAAATCAGTCAAATCTTCCTTTGAAGTTGAAGTAGAACGATTCCCTCTATCGATATTAAGTGTGATCGTCTAGTTTTATCTACATATTACCGTCTGCGTTGTGTCCAATTGTCAAAGCCAATATCCAGTGTTCTTGTCAAATCGTCATTCTTGTGGTTAGTTTACTCAATTGTTACCTCTCATTGTTTGACAAGTTGAGTACTGGATAATGGTTCTTAGTGATTCCTTCTAGTAGTGGTACAGGAGCATTTTTACCATCTCCGGACGTAGTACCATCGCCCTCAATGTAAGTTGACACCACTTTATCGACACCAAGATATCTAGTGACTATTTGAACCTTTCTGTTACTTCCTCGGTTGGCTAAACACCTATTCCTAATCTTTTGACGATATTTACAAAATAAATATAACATAATTCCTACATAAAACTTTTAGTATCTGACATTCCACTTGAAGTGGAAGTTATAGATGACCTTTCGGCCCTCTTTTCACGTTTTTTCTTATCTTTTTCTTTTTTTTTCATTCAGCAATAAATATGACATTCGTCAGAAGATGTATCGCGTTATTGTCTGTAACAATTAATGATACTTATTCCCATGTATTTAAAGTCCTAAATTATTTATTTTACTTAATATTGTAATCCGTGTTGATAAACCTTACCAATGCTTTATTATAAAAACATTTTCATTTAAACCCTAATTGTAGATTTCCTTCTTATATCAATCATGTTTTTTTTTATTTTCACTGTTGATTATAGATGATGTTCAAATATTCTTTTGAACATATTCAAAAATATATAATCCTATATTTCATCTATCGCGAAATACTTAAAAACTTCAATCCCTAAGTGTAAACAAACAATTGTATAAATTTTTATCATTTATGTGCTACTTTCTGAAGATAATTCAGTCATTCTTTTAAAATATTTCAATGAGGGTTGGTTTTTTTACATAGAAAAATTGTTACCATAACAACCGTGTTTAACACTACCCAACAATGTGCACCATTTTCATGGCTTAGCATCACGTATGCTTTATTAGTTATTCGGAAAAAAAGGTCGGGATTCTAGATAACATAGAATGTTTGTTTCTCTTAACAAATATGCTTAAGCACTGCCCAAATGCGTAAATCATATTTAACAATGGCTATTACATCGCAGAAATACCCTTAACTTTATCGCCAAAAGGGTCTGAAATGAAAGTTTCCTAAACAGGCGCTTAACTCGTTTTACATAAAATTCGAATATTCTAGAATTACGGATTGTGTCTTCAGAAAACAACTCAAAATATGAACCAATCGTTGTATTCCAAATCAAGATATAAATATTTTAATTTCATCATTACTCACGCAGTTAAATACTCTGAAAGGAAACCGGCATCTTAAGATGTTAACTTACTGTGAATTTATTCTAAAATATTAATATTCAAGTTTTCTTTTAATAATATTTAAACTGTCTTCTTATAAACAGCATATAACAATATCTCATCATTAAAATCAAAATTTGTTAGCAAGTCTTTTATATTGACTTATACAATCAAATACCTAATAAAGTCCTTCATCCTTATAATGATTATAAAAAAATCAATATCAATAAAAAAAAAACCTTCACCATTGAATTAGAAAAAAAAATGATCTACATTTTCGCTTACAGTATTTTAACAAAACATTTATTCTTATGAGTTCATCCAAGTAAAAATCTTGAGCCTGAAAAATTGCGCTGACATCATGTACACCTATTCCTGATGTTTCTGAACTTGAACCATCAAAGCTTACAACAATCGAATTGATGCCGTTTTCAGATACCTTTTGAATGAGACTTTGAACTTGTGTTGCTTCATTTTGAAAAACTAACAATACATTACATTCTTCTTCAGACATTGCGAGAAAAAACAAAGATAATACAAAATAATCACATACCTTACTGTTTTGGTCACGGCATTCAAAAATAAAGACTGTATAGCGAAACAAGGTAGTTGCAACAACAGTTTATTTAAGCCGGTCTGGTACGATGTGTCCATCACAGCACAAGCATAAGTTTATATACAAATTCAATTGAATATAACAGTTATCAAAATTTCTATTAGTTTAACAATAAAAGTTTTGATTTAACAGATTCACAGATAAATATCTATCAAGCTGACTTTAATTTACATGTTTTGACAAAGCTGGACTATTGATAGTTATAGAACTTGCGTATGTCCAGTTCATTGATAAATTGTTATTATTACATGTCAGCATATGGCCTACATGTATACAATTACTTAATTTTACATGTTATTTCAACACTTAATTAAAACAGCCTTTCTAGATCTATATTTGTATGATTTTCTTGATAGATATTTCTCTGTGTTATTTTATTCAACTTTATTAAGAATATATAAATATATATATGTTCATAACTACTCTAAATATCAGCACAACCATGTTAAATATGCCGGGATTCGAACTCATGCTAATGGGATATCGTGACAATTGCCTGACAATATAGTTTTAACACACCATTTAGAAAGTAAATATTAAAATGTTAAAAATATTTGCAATGCGATATAAAATAAACGCAATATTTCTCTAGACAAATTAGCTTCTTCGAGCTTGCATCTAGGTGAAATCGGATGCAGATAAAAAATACTTTTGCAGCTCTTTGTACATAAATTTTGCTGCCTTATAAACAATTCATAGTTTGGATGAAGTTCAAGATTATTTATTTAATTACGAAATTTCTGTTGAAGTTTGCAACGTCCATTGGCTAATACTACAGAGATATAAAGGAAGGTGCTGTATAGTTAATTATTCTTTATCTTTCCTGTATCTTTTCTCGTCTTTTTCATTAAGCCAGTCAGGTTCTAAAGTATGGAGCTGGTGGATCCAAAAGTTTCCTCTTCTCCTTCTCACCGTGGTGTCCCACTTAGTGTTCACTTTTATAATTTTAAAATACTGTAAATTCAGAAATTATTGCGTGCATTTATTATTGCGATTTTGTCATTTTAGACTAAAATGCGATTTTAATTTTTGCAATATTTAGAAAAATCCTGTGTGATTCATATAAAAAATGTCAAACTGCGAGTTTTAATTATTGCGATGATAACCCTGTCGCATTTTTCGCAATAATAAAAACATCGCAATAATTTCTGAATTTACAGTATTAATTATACAGCATCTTCCTATAAATTGTGGTATATTACAGATAGCGTTGCATTTCAAAACTTTGTTATCACACAAACAGTTTACCTATTTTAATTTATCTACTTTTTCGCCAAAGCAAATGGAAAACCTATCTATATTACAGAGTATGTGCTGTTGTACTTGCCATCTTATCATGTCTACAGCCAATAGTAGCCGACGTGAGCTACCGCTGTCTCCAGACAATGAAAGGTTATCCAGTGGATGTAGTATTCCTTTATTTCAAGCGTTTCCTTACAAAAATGCTTTCACGGCGTAATACTAGCGTTATGATATGTGTTACGTTTGTGTTAGTTCAAACAGCAAGACAACAAATAAAAAATGAAACTTCTAAATTTTGGTTCCATCACTAATTGATGTCAGTGTTAACGACACCAGTCTTTCGGAAAGTCTTCATCAAGAACACGCAATACAACTAGTTTTAGAAATACATTTTATTACGCAAAAACATAGAAAGGACAGCCTTTATCGTCCAAAGCCATCTCAACAGAAGAGTTATAATCAACTATAGAAGAATTTCTTTTTAGGAACTTCATATTTTAACCAACAAAATCGATATTGTTCAGGTGAAAGAGGTATTCGTGCGGTTTTGGTTTAATTATGCTTTACATTTGTTTTTTATAATTTAGCACTATATTTCTGTTAACCTAAAATAAAAAAAAGAACAGGAGTGACCAACACCTCAAAAGACAAAAGACTAGCATACAAAGGCAACAAGCAACGAACAACAAACAACACATTATCCAGATATTGATATATTTTGTATCTTTTTGCAGGCTACAAAATTTGGTAAAAATGGATTATACTGTAACAATCTTTTCTCACTAGACATGCTAAACGTTTGTTATAGGATGTCATTTTGGAAGAAAGTAGGATTTATATACTGTGTACAGATTGTATACCATAATGCTGTTCGCGTTGGAGCTTTAACAAACTTCCAGTGGACTTCAGAGGCCGAATGCAGCCAAAGATGGGTGCCTGGTTGTTTTCCATGACTTTCAAGTCATCTTGTTATAACAATAAATAATACATAATATACTATGAAAAATTGCTTGATCTTGTTATCTAAATATTAAAGTACGGTATTGTCGCAGGTAAACTTGGTCATTTACTCAAAATTCTAAAATTATAATATAGTAGATGTATCAACAAAAAATCTTCCTCCTTTCAGAAGGTCCTCTAATAACTTTGTTACATATATAAACAATGCAATACTATCTTTTCTGATCGGAACAAATATTATATACCCTTTATCCGGTGAAATAAAAAAAATGCAATTATAAAAAAAAGATGTGTTATTTATATTTCACAGTAAAATCTTTAATTACACTAAACAGATTGTACAACTCTCCTGCCTTTAAGATCTAGAAAAAATGGGATATTTAAAGAAATAGATTACAAAATCTAAATGCTATTGCAAAACGATCTCCGTTTGAAGTATGGTAACCTACATAAATAATGGACGAATGATCCGAAAAAAAATAAAACTTTCACTTTTGATCTTTAGTTCCTATGCTTAAGTTGATTTATTTTTTAAAAGTATATATTGCGAAAAATATAAAAAAAACTATACGGAACATATTTTGCTCATTCCTACATGCAGTATTATGATCTGTAGTTGATAACATCGACACCCCATGGTCTTTGGTAGATTATTGTCCAATTGACAATCATACCACATCGTCCTCTTTTATCTTCATTATCTGTTTTTTAATGACCAAAATATAAAACAAGATGCAAAACTATTCATATGCTTTTATCAAATATTGAGAAATGTATATAGTTGACGATCAATGAAAATTGTTATACTGTTAAAAAAAATTGCAGGCTTTTAAATTTGATTTTGAAATTATTCATTGAAATAGAACACTATGACAGCAGAAAACATGCGTTTGTATAACAGTAACAATTCTGTTACTTTACATACTAATTTGAATCCTAATTCAGACAATTTTGGTCCCGAATTGTAAATGGATGTCCTTTGATCATTAGTGGCAATCATACATGTCGCGTATTTATATATTAGTTGTTTGACATGCATTGGCTTGCCATCATTAACGTATGCCTCTCTTCTTTTATTCATATTTTCTCGAGGAAGTTCACCCGAAGAATATCAGATTTAATATGATGGACGATTTCCCGAAAAAAATTTCTTGAAGGAGACTACACATTTGAAAAGTAAAGAACAAAACGCAACAATTAGAACGCAAAATACAGTGTGCAGGTATTTGATTGTTTAATTTCGTACACGAAGTTTGGTATTAAAAACACAAGGTTGATGTGCTCGCATAACTGGTCAAATTATATCACATTTAGTGCCTTAACCAAGGCATGCTATTTAGACCACTTGTTTTTCTTTGATTTTTTTCCCCGTTGTTGATGTTTTGTTTTACACTGTACGGTATTTTGGCGATTCCTATTATTTCATTTTGCATGTTTTGGGTGAATGTAAACATGAGAAATAAAGCAGCTATGTAAAAAAATGCGTACAACCTTTTATCATCTGAAATGTTTTGTCTATTATCAATGTCAAAATAGATTAAAAGAAAACATAGGACAATGCAAACGGGGAAAAAAAATTTGGGTCGACAGAACATGAGAAACTTTTGTGTTTTTTATTCCCTATAACTTAGTTCTCTATCGAAATAAGGAAATGTGATATGAAGGGAACAGTACAACGTGCGTCGACAGATTAGAATCCCATGCATTGATCACCCGTCATGGAACTTCAAACTGAATTACTATGGTAAAATAAGGAACATAGCTTAATCTGTACATTCTGGTCAAACCTTTTTTTCTGGTATATACTATAACATTTCTCAATTATCATATAATTACAATGCACGAAATGCTTATTTTGTGTTAAAATGTGCAGTAAAAGGAAATGAATGTCTTCCAAATAACAATACATCTGCAGTTCAATGCTAAATGTTATAAATGTAAAACAGGAATCGGACAATTTAAAGAATAATAGTGTACGCAGTTATTTATTAGAGATGTTTTGTGACGTTGGTGTGACATTATCACATTACAAATCATGTTTTTGAGTTGTTTGTAGTCTTTAGTGGGATTTGTATCCGAATTGAATGTACCAATGTATTTTAGTTGTTTTAAAGATATATGAGAAACTTTGGTATTTTCCTAGTACCTATTAGCTTATTTTCTTAATAAAAATAAGAAGATGTGGCATGATTCATGTGATTGTCAATGAGACAACTATCCACCAAAGTTATAATGATTGGATGTCAGCAAATTCAGAAGAAGTACCGTATAATTGGCTAACAATTTACGAAAAATTGATAAACATGAACCAACGACAACCACTGAACTACAGGCTTCTGACTTGTGAAAGGCACATAAAGAATGTAGCTGGGTTAAACATGTTTGTGAGAGCTCAACTCTCCCCCTAACCTGGAACAGTTGTGTTACAGCATAACATAAGAACAAACTATAAAAATCAGTCGGAAAGGGCTTAACTCATCAGATCGATACAAAGCAGAAAAAAAATCTAATAAAAACACAGACATGACGTGTCAGTGTATTTATACATCTCTAACAATAAAAAGACACAAAGTACAGATCTGAGAGTACTCACAGTTACTGACACCTAGTTCAAAGCCAATAACAACTAATAAAACAATCATATATCTAAGACTAAAATATCAATCAATACACATCAAACATCCAATGGATTAAGAATAAAGATGTCATTGACATATACATTTAGAAGTTTAAAACCCTAATGCCAATATGTAAAAATATAAATACTGACGTCTGACTGACTAATGTACTATGAATATCTGAAGGATCTTATTTGTAATAATTTTTTATTTAAAAATTTTGCTCTTATCTTTTCAAAATCGAATGCATGTATCATTCAATTCTTCTCACAAAAAGATGGATTTCTTCTGCAAAGTATCAGTTTTGTAATTTCATGATTATGTTATATTTTATCAATTTGAATCCTTTTCAAGTAAATGCATTACTTATAACTTTTCAAATAGTTGACATTCCCTTAAATATATTAATAGACTGGTTATTAGCACTTTTGAAAATAGTCATGCTAACCCCAACTTTGTCTCAAAAAGAGTAAAAGTGACCAGAAACTGTGTTTTATTTATTTGTTATCTGATGTAATTGATTTCACTATTATTTCTATTAAACAAGTCATGCCTGTGGTTGATCAACAAATTGAAATTTCATTTTTGGTTCAAGAGGTCCATTGTTGGTTTTGTTAGTTTGTATCTAGTATGCTTTTCCATATTTCAATTCTTGTTAAAATTTTGCTGGATATTTGCAAAAATGAAAACAACTCTTTATAAATTTCATGCGTCCAAAGTTAAATGAGAAATTAGGACCTCTCGTTTTTTTTTTACCAAAATGACAGAAAATCATTCTACAAATATTGCATCGGATTATTGTTCTCTTTGATATTGCATTTGACATATTTTAAAAATTGAGTTTGTTTTGATAAGAACTATTTCTGTAATCTGTTAGCAGATTTGCAAAGCGTTTTTAGTTTTTTAATTTATAAGGGGCCTAAAAGGCTGATTCTACAATTTCCATCAAATATCTCAACAGATTTTGTGCATTTTGTAATGTCATTAGGGGGTGGGGGTACACACCACTTAAGGGAGTTAAGACTTTAAAAATCCGCTTATCGTTTTAATCGCATACTATTTAGGATAGAGGAACCAAGCTTCTCACTGATAAAATGAGTGTTTGTCAAACTGCTTCATATCCAATGAAATTATTCCTGTAATTGTGTGGTTCACACTTTTTGAAATTTTCAAATTTTGGTCAACAGGTCGAAGTAAATATTTTGTCAAAATTTAATGAAAATAGTTTAAATATATTTATAAACATCCAGACAACACCCGCTACATACTATATATCTAATTCAGTCCCCTGATGTGTTTTTCAAGACCATTGCAGAACAAGTGAGTGTAAAAGACATTCTAACAATGGCCAAGCTCAGATTTTCTTTGGAGGCACTTGATGTCAATATATAGAATAAAACAAAGGAAAGACTTGGAATACTGATACAAGTCTAAGCCACTTCAGAGTTTGGTGTAGATGTGAGACAGATCATAAAAATCAGGAGTAGATGATAGTGAAAAAAATATATGAGAACTTTTTGTTATGACGACGGATCACATGAGTTGTTAGTAGCTGTATCTAATCCATATCATTTTAGGATTTTAGTGTTAATTCTTGCCTTATTAGAGAGATATTCATATTTTATTTTCAATATAAATATAAGTAAAGTCCTTGACAATCATTAATACTGAATATGAAGACACTTTAAGTATATTAATATACAATATCATGAAAAAAGTTGAAGAAACAATCTAATGTAGATTTCATACAAATTATCAATGTAAAATGAAGATAATGATTATCAAATTGACTGCCAAGTTATATGTAAAGTAAATACAAAGACTTGCGAAACATCAACATAGAAAACTCTTTTTTGAATGAGATTTTAGAATTTGATGCAGTATTTTATATCTATTGAATTTTAATAGCAACTACTGTGGATTCAATATTATTTGTTAGATACCATTTTTTTTTGGTTTGGTGGGTACAGGTGAACCACGAATTAAAATGCTCAACAAATTACAATTTCTTTTATAGTCTTTGTGTGCAGAGATTGCCAAAACCATGAAATCAAATATCCTGGAAAAATGCAAATTTTCATCAATCCACAAAAAATTTATATCCACGAAAATAAATGATTTTACAATATCTTTTTACCAATTATAATGTTTATAGTTACAGAAGATCAGAGGTTTTATGTGCCATGAAGCAGCATGAATGATTTAAGTTTCCCATATTAGTATTGAATCATGTTCTGCATTATACATATTTCTAAAAAGTCTTAAGTGTACATTTATACGTTATCATTATTCATTATTTTGAGAAGAACAAATGCTTGATTATCAATTTACAATAAATGAAAAAAAAGTGTCTTTCATCCTTAACTATGGTTTGAAATAATCAATCAGACACAATGTTTAAAGTCTTACAATTTATTGGTACAAGCTCAACTTAAGGTTGAGACAGATGTATATGATGTAGATAAAACAATATGATTGAGAACATTTTTGTTTGACAAGAACTTCTCATTGAACAATAAATACTCAGACTATAAATTATAAACACAAATTATATATATATTTATTTTTCTATCTTTCATATTTTGTGATTAGGTTTAACAGAAATTTTGTAAATATTTGTACCTTTAAATAAAACCTTCGAAGAATTTTTTGTTTGAAAGAAAGACCAATGTTACTTTGCTTTGAATATTGTTTCTTTCCTTTGTGTTTAACGTTTTTTGATTCCAGCCTCACTGATGATTCTTTTGTAGACAAAACACGTGTCTTGAGTACAAACTTTTAAGCTTAGTGTCTATGATGAGTTTACTCACTCAGAAGAAACATAGCCTAATTTTGAAAGAGTTTTAGAATAGGGGTTTGTTTTGGTCAGTCTCTTGTTTTCTACCTTAGTGTTTAAGTCTAGTATGTTTTTAGCCAATCGTGTTGCCAGATTTCCTTTTCTTGTTAGTTGTGAATGTCCCTTGGGATCTTTACCTTTTTTTTTTAGAAATATTTACAGTAAAAAATTGCAGTTTTACGTTTTAGTCATTGAAAATATTTTCTAAATTGTCATTCATTTCTGTCTGAATTAAAGAACTTTTCCATTATAATATTAGAGGTGGGTGGAAAGGGAAGTATTATTGTTGTACGTGGGTCTAGGGTCACTTAGGGTTGTATTTAATGTATGCATACTCATTTGAAGAAAGAAAGTTTCTTGTAGGGAAAGTTTGGAAGTCTCTTCCTACCTTCCCACATCTGTTTTTATTGAATACCCCTTACTTTTTCTTAATAACAAATATATTGTTTTTCAAACTAGAGATTGGTAATTTTATTCAAAAATCATATTTAAATAACATGAAACAATTGGACATCTTCTTTATTTTATTAAAAAATGCTGGCTAAGAAAGAATTTGTCAAACATTTCTGTTATGGAGTTAGTAACGGTAAATTCAGAAATTTTTGTATGCAGTAATTATTGCAATTTTGAAAAAGTGGACAAAACAGCAGGATTCATTTTTGGGATTTCAGGACAATCTGCATACAGGTCTATAAAATTCGGAATGCAAGTTCTGATTAATGCGATACTCGCCTGGATTAATAAAAACCTAATAATTTCGGAATTTACAGTAGTATCAGCCGAAGGAAGCTTTGTTTAATCTGATTTGTGAGCAAGTCTAATTGAAGGACGACTATTTAGATTAACAAAGGAATAAAATCAAGCTGAAGGAAACTTACTTAACCTGGTCTCAATACTTAATGGATACATGTGATTCCTTCAGTTATAATTTCAACATGATTTGTATCTTTGTAATAGGATTATGAGATTGAGCATAGGTAAACTACCATTGCCTCTAATCTAACTTGGGTACAAATAAGTTTTCTTTTGAAGAATACGTACTTAAATAAAGTGTAGGGATAATTTTCCTTGCAGAAAGCCAATTTAACTGAGTTTTGAAGGAAGTTCTGTTGAAACAAATTGACTGAAATGAAATTTGAAAGAATCACATTAAAGCAAGCCTACATGAATGAGGTTTAGCAGGTAATGATGTTAAAGAATGACTTTTTGAATGAAGTTTGAGAGGAAGTGCCTTTGGAAGAGACCTATTTGAATGGGGTGTAATAGAAGGTGCAATTTAGGGAATCCGTTTGAATGAGGTTTAAAAGTAGGTCCAATTCAAGGGGCTTATTCGTTTGAGTAAGTAGGTGCCATTGAAATAGACTATTTGAATGATGATAGGAGCAGGTCCTATGTAAGGAATACTGTTTGAATAAGATATTTGAATAAATCATGATTGTGGAAGTTTATTTAAATGATGTTTGGTGATAAATAAACGCAACTACAGTAGTATACCGCTGTTCAATAGTCGTAATTCGATTAAGCAAAAAAAAAAAAAAAAAAAAAAAATCCGGGTCACAAACTTAAACCGAGGGAAACACATCAACTGTAAGAGGATAACAACAGAACAACAGAAATATTGAACTACAACAAAAGCACACTCCAAAATACATAGACACGGACTTTAGATAACAACTGCCATATTCCTGACTTGGTACAGGACATTTTAAGAAAAAATGGTTGGTTGAACCTGGTGTTATGGCTATCCAATCCTCCCGCTTATATGGCAATATTATAAATACCGCTAAAATGACATCATTACGTGACAGGAATACAGTACAAACAAACGCAAGAACACTCAGCACAGAGAAATACATAAATAAACAATATAATAGTACATTACAACATTTAAACCGCAGAATAATAACGGACACCTCCCATGAATTTACGACAGCACAACAGGAAACCAAAAACGAAATATAAACTGCGCATCACATGAATTGATCAACGTCACAAAAAGTGACGTATTTTTTTGTGAGGTTGATATTTTCACAGGTAAATTGCTAAAAATAAAATAGATTTGTTTTATTTATAGACACGTACAAGAATATCAATTTGTGATTGAGTTTGTAATGGTGTTTATGTATTTTCTAACCAATACAAGAATATTAAAATGGAATTGTGTTGATAATGGTGTTATATTATTTGCATTTTCTAACCTATCGGTTTTTCTTCTAAATCAAAACTGTGTATAAACAAAAAAATCCTGTGCATATAGTCGCTTTAAACTTAAAATCATATAAATGAAGTAGCTGATTTTTTATCTTAACTTTTACATACATACAGAAAATAAAAATAAAATAACTGTTATATAAGGCAATATCATGTAAGACCAAACAGTTAACACACATGAAAACAAAAAACATAAAACAAAAACCCTGTAGACGAACCACGAGTAACTCGACTATACTGACACATAAGACATATATGAGAAATGTACCGAAAATAATAAATTCAAACCACAAACGAAATAAACAGACAACAACTCAGCACAAAATGATCCACCAGACCCACACGTATAAGAAAATAACAACAAAATGCCCGAAAGCGGGTTATATAAATACCGAACCTCGTCGTCGCCAACAGCGAACATAAGACATAACAACATATCAAACAGTACTTACAAAAGAAACATCTTAACAAATACATGAATGTTGGATATATAAATACTAGGGATGTCAACTTTGTGAAGATTTACTTATCGAGTACTCGTTATATTTACCGAGCGATACTCGAGTACTCGCTCGGAAAAACATCTACAAAATGGAAACACAAAATTATACCCATGTTACGTATTGTGGGTCGTTGTCCTATGGACGTTAAACCCTCAACATTGTTATTTATACCTTTTTATACCATAATTAATAGCTCATTTATTACATGTACTAATTATGTAAACTGACAATTATCTAATCAATTAATTAATAAACTTCTATACAAAAATGTTTACTCAAACAACAGTATTTGCGAATCGTAAAAAAACACATTTAATGATCAACAACGGGGTGATGATTAGAACTTACTGATGCCTTTAACCATTCTCTGCGGGTCGACACATGGTGCAACGAATTTGTTCTTATTTAGAAATATTATCTTTTCAACTATTTCTGGGATGAGTCTATTTCTCGACTTTGTTAACTTACGTAAGTAACAGTCCTGCTGATGAAAATATTTGCTCTGACGGTACAGAGGTGATGGAATGACTAAGAGACGATAAGCTAAAAATGTAAGCCTTGGAAAGGTGCTCTTGTTCATAGCCTGCATCTGTTCGAGGGAATTTTAAATGACAATTAAACGCAAACATTCGAAGCGTATTTTAATTTTGCTTAATTTTGATTTATATTTAATTTCCCGGGAGGCGCTCTTAATAAAAATATTTTTTTTTCTTTAAGAAGGCAACAACATTCTAACAGAAACCGATTAGTCGAGTATCATTTTAATATTCGATACTCGGTACTACCAAGCGATACTCGAGTACTCGAGTACTCGAGTACTCGTTGAAATCCATAATAAATACCGAGACACGTCGTTTAGCAATGCAAACTAACACTCGGTAAACAGTCATATTCGGGAAAAGGTCACGTTCGGTACTAAGCAGACCAGACCACGTAGGTGGTAAAACACAATCTAAGACGAGGTAACAATGTCAATAGTAAGTATAGACACAGACACATCGTATATATCAACCAAGTCGTGATGGTGTCAATAAAATGTACGGAGTGTCATTTTTAATCTTTCCTCCTCATAACTCGATCAGTTGGAGGAGTTTCTGCGTAAGGAGCACACTGCTGTATATGAAGTCCGTATAGTGTGAACATGCACGAGCATAAAGTATCAATTGAGATATGTAAACACCATACGACGGGGCAGAGGGTATATGTTTCTGCTAAGAAATTAAAAAAAATGATAATTGGGAAGTTGAAATCATCCTGTTTGTCGTAGATTTAAGTCTGAAGTCGTTCATCTGTGTCAATATTGAGGAAAAGATCAAGGTATGACGTAGTCCTTCTAGTATCAGTAATATCTTTAATTTCAAGTTCATGTGGCAAGAAACCAGCCTATTTGAATAAAGTTAAAGACTAAGAACAGTTGAAAGGAGCCTATTTAAGTAAGACAGGGGAATAAGTTTTGTCGAAATACACATGCTTGTGTAATGTCTGTAAGAACGTTAGGGGCAGGTCATAATAAGTCTTTATTTTGATCTCTTCGCATCGAAAAAACTACTAGTGTAAAACAATTCAAACAGAAAAACCAACTGTCTAATCTATATAAAAAACGAGAAACGAGAAACACTTAAGAACCACAGCAACAAACAACAACCACTGAAAGAGGTTCATGACTAAGGACAGGTGCAAACAAATGCAGCGGGTTTAAAACGTTTTAACAGTCTCCAACCTTCACCCTAACCTGAAATAGTAGTGTAACATTACAACATAGAAAAATACATTATAAAATATCAATTGAAATGGCTTAACTCAATCAAAAAGACATATTAACAAAAACAAGTAAACATACACTGAACTAATAAATTTGATCTATGACACAATGTCAAAAAGACAACTATAACCTTGGACAAAATGGCGTTAAAGGGAAAATTCGCTATTTTTAACTTATAATTTAAATATGTTCATTGTAACGTAATATACATATTATCAAAATGTTATCGCTATATGTGCAGTAATAAAGAAGACAATCAATAATTAATTATTTTTTATTGACTACTTCCTGTAGTACGTGACGTTAACTCCTGGCATTGCATGCCTGGATTTAAAGTACAATCATTTAAAGTCTTGGTCTTTTATCATATTTTAACGTAATCATAAGAGCACCGATGACTAATTTTGATAGCAAATTACCATCCGATAGTAAGAAAATAAAACGAACAGACATGCAACTTTTTACATTCATAAGATAAAATTTTCTATGACATTTGACATGTTGACAGCGCAAAAAGTAAATCTTTTATTTATTTTTTGAATTTTCATTTCCAACGAATATGGTGAAAAAATTAGAGAATATAACTTTAACTGTAAGGACAATAAGTCACGGTACGTTTTGACCCTTAGTCCAAGCAAACATTTCTACGCTAAGACATTGTTTTAATACAATGTGTATTATTCCCTTGCAATACCCGTGGAAGGCTTGATATAAAATCAAGGTAATTTTCAGATCGGTATTTATCCGTGTCTCCAGGGCATACCGTGCCAGGTGTGAATGTCATTTCGAATGGATTATAAGACAGAAGGTCGAGATTAATATTCAAAGTTAAAATACATGTTAAAGGTGGTTGCAAGTACTAATAGGTCGCCGTGGAATATTAGATTATATTTAGGGTTATGCCCGTTGTTAGCCAAGTCATGATATATACATGTAGGATGAATAAATCCGATTTTGTAAAAATGATAAATAGTGTTCAAATTAAATCTAAAGGAGAAATTATTAAAATAAAAATGATTTTTTCTATTTGATCAGTTCAAAAACGAAGAAATAATCTTGGGAAAACTTATTATCAAGTGTTTATAATAAGAGTATATCGTTTGACTGATCAAAACGAAAAAAAAACCCCAACATTTTATAAAATTGGTGTATCTAAAGAGCGTTTGATTTACCTTATACGGTTAAAAAATGTACGGAAACACTCTAATCTAAATATTTGAAATCGTGGTATGTGTTTCCTGGTCAAAAGGTTATTAAGCAATATCGGAAACCATCGAAAGTCAACTTTGCCTTTGTAGAATGGAACCAAAAAAATATACATAGTTCGCAATGGAAAATTTTTAATACTTTTGCTTCAATGTAAATTTTCACATATATAAAACATTTATTTAAAAACATGTATAGAACCTTGTTCACACGGTGAAAAAAAACCGAAATCACCCAAAATCATTTAACATCGAAATTAACGGGAGCTCATTTGCTGCAACGTGGCTATCTGTCCGTTCTTCGGGCTACTTCAGCTAACGATGGTCCTTTTTTTTTATCCAATAGAACAAACTGTTTTTGATTTCAGAAATCTTTTATGATTCAAAACTGTTAGATATTCATTGTTTAAGAAAAAACCACTGGAACTGTATTACAATCAACTTCAAAATGAGGGGTTTACTTTGGTTATAAAAACAGAAGTTTTCATTATTCGAAAGGGTTATATTTTTTTTATATTTATTCAATTCCAAGTCTCGAATATAAATAGGAAATAAAACTGTAAAGATGGGTGTAATTATAAATGTTTTAAGTTCGGCTGAAACGAGTTAATCATATATTATTCAGTGCAAGAAAACGTTTGTGATTTGTATTTAAGACAGACTGGAGGAATCTGATTTTTTTGTGCTTTATATCTTGCACCTTTGCAAGACTTGTCATTCATAGGACACATTATTCCCACTCTAAACAGACATGAATACTCCTTAATAGCGGACAGGCAGTAGTATTTTAAAATTTCTGTGATTTAATACTAAGTTAAAAAATAACACGGAAATTAATTTGATACTCAATACACGGGTGTCATTCGCTTTATCGAGAAAAAAGATCGTGAAAGAATACCTTTCGGTGGTCAAGTATTGGATCGTGAAAGCTCTGGTATAAGATTGTGAATTCAATCTTATCGAAAAGACATATGCAAGGTCAATTACTAATCTAATATTATGAATTATACAGACAAATTTACCAAAAAATAAAACTGTCTGTCAAAATTGTTCAACATAATGATCAGTATCTGAGAAAATCAAGGTTTAAAGGAAACTGTTCTTACAAAACTACAAAAGGCAGATTGCTCCTCGACATTTCAATGACATTAAATATGTAAACAAATAAGATTTTTTTCATAATTCGAATGACTAAACAACTTTTCTTTAAAAAATGTCATTCCATTTTAATGATTCACATGGTTCTTACAGTTATTTTGTGTTAGCATAATCATAAATTTTGCAAAAAATTAAAATTTAACAAACAATTGTTTTTTTGGATCGTGCAAGATCGTGTATCGCTTTTTGAAGATCGTGAAAAGGATCGTAAAAGGTCTGATGCTACGAAAACATACAACTCATTATTTAATTGTATGGTTCATTTATATTTTTAATTGGTATAGCAAATATTGGATTTGCATGACTCATTCCGGTTCTCTTTTGTTGGGGAATAGGGCTATAATCGTCATCGGATCTGATTATCTTATAATACCAAACTGACAAGGTGCCTTATAGCAATATCAGTCCTATTTTCTGTCCTTCATAAGTTTTGATTTCTTATACAAAATTAAGATTGAGAATAGACCTAATCAGCTAAATTACAGTTCAAGCTTGGCATCGTGCACAATAGATCGCGAGGTATGTTGATTGGTAATTTCCCCTACTAAGTTGGTATAATGACGTATAGCTATTGTGAACAGACCGATCAAACAATCGAGTATAAATAACGTTATCTTGGTAGCTTTTTTAGTTTATGTCAGCGCAGCCACGAAATAAACAATGAATTAGCCAATATTGTCATACGATGTACGCATGAACGATACTCCTTATAATCCCTTACACAAAAAAACCCCGTACACATGCATATATTCCCAGGGCGGATGCATTAAGCATTACAGATATATATACATTTTTACTTTTAAAAAAATGTACACTCCTGAAGGTCCCTTTATCTTGGAGATCTACTTATCTAGACACACTTTTATTTATTTTAATATCTTTGAAGGAAAAGTGAAAACAATGAAAGCATCAATGTCCATTCTTATTAAAATAATTACACGGTTTAACTAGTCGCGGGTATACCAATTGGTAAAAAGAAATATTGTTTTCTGATTATTAAGTCTGGTCCGGCGGGGGACGTTTGCGCTTTTTGACAGGACATTTGCACTTTTTAAATGGACATTTGCAATTAAATGTTTAGGACATTTGCATTTTAAAAAAAGGACATTTGCGCTTTTTCAATAGGACATTTGCGCTTTCTCAACATAACATAAACAATCATTTAATATAAAAAAAAAAACACAAAGCATTCATACATTTATATACAGCTAAAAGCATCAATCTTTTCCCATCATGCTTGTGTCAGATGAAAACGACAACACTCCAAGGCAGTTGATGTGAGTAAATTTCTTATAACAACCATGACTCTTTCTAAAATTCAAAGGTACTGCAGGTGGTTTAAAAATAAAAATGCGGTCTTCACAAATTGAAACAATCTTAGATAAAATATGATGGTACAGTTCCTAGGACTATCCATGCAACAGAATAACCACAAGAGGAATTTAGTTTCCAATTTCAATCCACCAATAAGGAAGCTAATTGAAGAATTTCGGTCACAATTTAATTGTTCCATCCATAAAAGCTTCGTTTTCTCTATCGTTTACCGAGAAACCGGTGCATGACACTTGCGTGAATATGTGAACATCTTTCCATGACTTTGGTTCATTTTCTAAAGATTACAAGTATACAACTATTATAGGTAGAAAGCGCAAATGTCTTATCAATTTTGTTCAGATGTATCAAAGTTAAAAGCGCAAATGTCCTTTGCTGTTACAGGTAATAAAAGCATAAACGTCCTGCGTCTGTCTGGTCACGCATTGTTTTTCACGATCGAGATAATTCATTGCCCGATCTTTCACAATCATATTTTATTTTCAGACCGAATGAGAATATAATTATTTTCAAGGAAACAAATTGAGTATCAAATTAATTTCGGTTTTTTTTTTACCTGGTATTAAATCACAGAAATTTTTAAATACTACTGCATGTCCGCTATTTAGGAGAATTCTTGTCTGTTTAGAGTGTGAATAATGTGTCCTTCTGAAGAATATGAAGTCTTGCAAAGGTACAAGATATAAAGCACAAAAAAATCCGATGCCTTCAGTCCGTCTTAAATACAAATCACAAACGTTTTCTTGCACAGAATAATATATGATTAACACTTTTCAGCCGAACTTAAAACATTTATAATTACACCCACCTTTACAGTTTTATTTCCTATATATATTCGAGACTTAGAATTGAATAAACATAAAAAATATAACCCTTTCGAATCATGAAAACTTCCGTTTTTATTACCAAAGTAAACTCCTCATTTTGAAGTTGATTGTAATACAGTTACAGTGGTTTTATTTTCTAAAACAATGAATATCTAGCAGTTTTGAATCATAAAAGATTTCTGAAATGAAATTCAGTTTGTTCTATTGGATAAAAAAAGGAAGATTGTTAGCTGGAGTAGCCTGGAGAACGGACAGATACAGCCACGTTCTACCAAAAGAGCTCCCATTAATTATCTAAAACTTACTTCGGTGTTAAATGATTTTGTGTGATTTCGTTTTTTTTTCACCGTGTGAACGAGGTTTTATACATGTTTATTTATGAATGTTTTATATATGTGAATATTTACATTGAAGCAAAAGCATTAGAATTGTCCATGGCTAACTATTGGCGCCTATTAAAACGTTTAAACCCGCTGCATTTGTTTGCACCTGTACTTAGTCAGGAATCTGATGTTCAGTTGTTGTCGTTTGTAGATGTGGTTCATAAGTGTTTCTCGTTTTTTATATATATTAGACCGTTGGTTTTCCTGTTTGAATGGTTTTACACAAGTCATTTTTGGGGCCCTTTATAGCTTGTTGTTCGGTGTGAGCCAAGGCTTCGTGTTGAAGGCCGTACTTTGACCTATAATGGTTTACTTACAAATTGTGACTTGGATTGAGAGTTGTCTCATTGGCACTCATACCACATCTTCTTATATCTATGTATTTGTTTGGTTCCATTCTACATAGGCAAAGTTGACTTTAGATGGTTTCCAATATTGATTAAACACCTTTTCCACAGGACACAAGTAACACATACCAAGATTTCAGATATTTAGATTAGAATGTTTCCGTACATTTTTTAACCGTATAATGTAAATCAAACGAGCTTTTGATACACCAATTTTATTTAAAAAAAAATTTGTTTCGTTTTATCAGTCAAATGATATACTCTTATTATAACTTTTAATTATTACATGTAGTTCCCCCCAAGCTTATTTCTTCGTTTTTAAACTGATCAAATAAAAAAATGATTTTCATTTTAATAACTTATCCTTTAGATTATTTAATTTGAACATTATTTTTATAACATCGGATTTAATCATCCTACATGTATATGAAATACATCTTCAATATCATGATTTGGCTAACAACGGACCTAACCATAAATATAATTTAATATTCCACGGCGATCTATTTGTATTTGCCGCCACCTTTAATATGTATTTTAACTGTGTGTTTTAAACTCGACATTCTGTCTTATAATCCATTCGAAATGATATTCACAGCTGGCACGGTGTGCCCTCGAGACTCGGCTAAATACCGATCTGCAAATTACCTTGATTTTATATCAAGCCTCTCACGGGTATTGCCAGGGAATAATACACATTGTATTAACATAGTCCTAGCGTAGAAATGTTTGCTTGAACTAAGAGTCAAAACGTACCGTGACTTATTATCCATGTTGTCCTTACAGTAAAAGTTATATTCTCTAATTTTTTTCACCATATTCGTTGGAAAAGAAAATTTAAAAAATAAATAAATAAAAGATTTACTTTTTGCGCTATCAACATGTCAATAATCAATTTATAAACGGTAAACATAGATAATTTTATCTCATTAAGGTAAAAAGTTACATGTCTATCGGATGGTAATTAGCTATCAAAATTAGTCATCGGAGCGCTTAGTATTACGTTAAAATATGATTAAAGACCAAGACTTGAAATGATTGTACTTTAAATCCCGGCATGCAATACCAGGAGTTGACGTCACGTACTACAGGAAGTAGTCAATAAAAAATTTATTAATTATTGATTTTCTTCTTTATTACTGCACATACAGCGATAAAACTTTATGAATATACATTTTATGTTATAATGAACATATTTAAACTATAAGTAAAAAATATCGAATTTTCCCTTTAACGAGTAAAAGATCTTAATAGGTTTATCATGAAACCATTTATTGATATAAAAAGTGTCCAAGTGAAATGTTTTCATGTAAATACCTCCAACTGATTTTTTTAACTCGTTGATTGATGTATTGCGATGATAGTTTTATTACAAATTATGAATAAGAGGAGATGTGGGGTACAATGCATAAAATAACCAAAAGACGTCTAGAGGGAAACACGCATATGTCTGTTCAATTCATGTATATGTCATCCTGAATATGCATAAACTATTTGGCACTGGACGCTAAACAACCAACAATCAATGGATCTATAATATAATACAATCATAATGCAGTGTACGTCTATAGCAATTACATTATTCAACGACTTAAATATACATGTACATAAACAGAAGATCGATATTGTTGTGATTAAAGCACGTCCGTTATCTATAATTAGTGTTATGGCTGCTGCACCACAAGATTGATTAATGGCAGCGCACATGATAATTAGGTCAGATCTTGAAAAATGTGTCTAGTTAATTATGACTTTACACTTTGAGAGAATCCATAAAAGTAATTGGTCTAAAGTAATTGCCCTATATATTTACTTGTTTCATAAACTTAGTAAAAAATAATTTTAAGAGATATTTTTTACAAAATAAATAGATGTGTTGTTCATAGTACGAGAACAGCAGTGAAAATTTATCGTCATACTAAATACTTATCAAAGGTGGTACATTTTAAAAACAGTGAGACGAGATTTTGTCATATTTGCAGTTAATTTTTTTTTATATTTATGTTTAAACAGAATAAAATGTTATTAAATTTAGCAACAACTGCTACTACATTCATAAAAATTTATACACATTAGATTGAATAAATCTATATTTGTCTAAGAAAATTCACATCGCTTAGAATAAACGTCTAGGTGTATTCATTATATTATGCTTATATGAATTGCTAATTTGATAAATTTGTATGTCCATTGCAGTAGTTTTTTCCATAAATAAATTTATATCTTTTTTGCCTTATTTTATTTTTAATGTGTTAAGAAAATAAATCTGTTATTGTCTCAATGTTATATTTTAGTAAAATCGAATCTGTGATAATTGTTTTATGTATATGTTTTGATATACTCAATGTCATAATATCTGTATATTCAAATATATATTATTTTTTCAATTAAAATATTAACATTCAGTTAATTTTTTTCATTTTATTGAACTTTACGATACATTAATATTTAGATTATTTTGTTCTTGATATAAAGAAGGAATATGTTTTTTTGTTTTTTTTCAGGTGTCACAACATGATCTTTATTGTCGTAACTACAATCCCTTCCTCTTTTCCTCGTACGTAAACCACCCCCAATTAGTCTTCAATATGTGGGACAAAGGGGACGAGAATATTACAGAAGAAATCGAGATCACCTTTACCGCTTTCGAAGACCTAACAAATTCAAAAGTTTGATATACCAGCATTTAGATAAGCATAATCATAATCTAAAATTTATAAAATTCCAAACACTTGAAACCGTTCAGAAACAACCAGGACAATCACCCAAGCAATTTAAAAAAATCCCTTGAAGTTCGCGAACTATTTTGAATAAAAGGCTTCAAACAGCTTATCCTCTAGGTCTCAATGACATAATATTCGGACAGGGGAACATATCTAAAACTTCTATCGATGTCATTAATATTATCGATAAACGGTTAAAAAATAATGGTAGACATCAAATATTATACAAACTGGGTCATATACCAATAAGTAAATTATATGCTATTTTTCAGGAGTGTGATAAAATTTCATTTTTTAGCCCGTTGTATGAATACACCCGTATTATTACAGACTTTTGTCATCACAGGCTGTTTCCTAGTATCGATAAACCTGAAAATCATAAACGGCATTTTCTTAAATTAAAATATATAAATAGAGGTATTGATTTTATTAACTTATCTAGTATATTCAATGACTCTACCATCCATATTCAATACCTCCATATTTTGATAATACAGAACCACCTATTATTTCGTAAACAAGCATATCACTGCCACTACCCAGCTTAAAGCCTCTTTCGAACATTTGAAAGTCCCGACTATGTACTGGTTACCTAAATTACACAAACAACCATTTAAATTCCGTTTCATCTACGCATCCAGTTAGTGTTCTACTACTAATCTATCAGTGCTTTTAACTACCTCCCTTACTACTATCAAAGAACTTGTTATTAACTTTTGTAATAAAGCTTATGGAAATAATGGTATTAATTATTTTTGGATTGTTAAAAATTCATTAGAAGTTTCAGATAAATACGTGCTTTTGATTGTCCTTTTAGTTCTGTTGACAGTTATGATTTTTCTACTCTCTACACTAAACTTCCACACAATCTTATCTCAAAAAAGTTTTCATATCTAATTAGTTAATTTTTTGAAAAATCTCATTGCTAATTTATTTGCTGTAACTCGTTTAATGCCTTTTTCTGTAACGAAAAAGTAAAGTATGCTAGATACACTTACTGGAAATATGAAGATATGATTGAAGCTTTAAATTTTCTCCAGGAAAAAATATATGTACGTTTCGGCGACAAAATGTATCGACAGATAGTAGGTATTCCTATGGGCAATAATTGCTCCCCTTTAATAGCTGATTTATTCCTGTATTGCTATGAATCTCAGTTTATGAACAAACTCAGTAGAGACACGTCATTGTTACATTTGGTTGATACATTCAATAATAATTACCGTTAACTTGATGATATTTTTTCGTTATATAATAGTTCTCTAAATATACTACCGAAATTTACCCAAAGGAACTTACTTTAAATAAATCTTACATAAACAGCAGTAGTTGTCCTTTTCTAGATTTAGACATTAAAAATTTTAAAAGGAAACTCCATACTAAAATTTACGACAAAAGAGACTAATGTATGCCTTGTTTGCCATGGCGTTGTCAATTTTAATATAAAAAAATCGACTTGTGCACATCATTTTTGAGTATCCCATTGGTGTCTCCAGCCTCTATTTTTAAAAGAAAGACCCCACCCACGGACTACACCATCAAAATAAGAATATAAAATATGATTTGTCATTTTCATCAATCAACGAAGGATCATGGCTTTGCTTATGACCGACACTAGGCTTCTATATATGTTATGATTTTAGTATCCCATCGGTGTCTCCAGCCTTTTTTTTTTTTAAAGAAAGACCCCACCCACGGACTACACCATCAAAATAAGAATATAAAATATGACTTGTCATTTTCATCAATCAACGAAGGATCATGGCTTTGCTTATGACCGACACTAGGCTTCTATATATGTTATGATCTATATAAATGGTTGAAAAAAGTATTGTTCCGACTTCTCGTGTATCCCACAACCCTTGTTAAGTAGATTTTGCATACTAGTATTCACAAAGTTCAGAGGCTTAAAAGTTATAAAAGTTTGAACATTGTATTTAATATTGTACTGTTATGGTTAAAGTCCCTGGATAACCTTAGTTTGCGTTCATATAAGAAAAAAAAAACCAGTGTCTTTACTGTCACCAGCCGACCATTTTTGGTCGTAAGCATTGCTTTATATACGTGTATAGACGATTTTTTGATAACATTTTTTACAGTTAATTCTTAATGATTTCAATGGGACGAAATTGTAATATAGATTACTAATGTTTCCTACATTAACATATAGTCTTGGATTGGGTTAAAACATTGTCGTGGAGAAAAACACACGTATTTTCTTAAATGCATGCACTTATGTTTATGACCTATTTATAGATAATATAATTGCATTGCATATATATCCGTACTAAGTAAGTCAGTGTCCGTTTTCGTATGTCATGTGTCAATGTTTTTTCGTTTTTTTTTATATTTAGCGGTCATGATAGTTGTTTTATGGCAGGTCATTGATTCGTTCTTGTTAACTTCTTTTGAAACCTTAATCGACCTGGGGCTATTTAGAGCCTGGCATATTGTGCGGTATAGACTATTGTTGAAGACTGTATGTTGCCCTCTAGATGTCTTTTGATTATTTCTGTCGTTGGGTTGCTGTCTCAATGACGTACCAACCATCTTTTATTCACAACTCAAAAAACACGAACAACTATATCATGCTTGTGAAATGCAGACTTTGCTGAATGTTGCTCGGATCAAGGAGGTCATATTACCTCCTTGCTCGGATAGACAGAATGCTTTATTGGATAAGCTATAGAACTATAAATAAACTTTATTAACCATACCTTAATCAAAGATTCAAATTATGAAAGATAAAAAACCGACCTACAAATATTACAAACGAAATGTTAATGAATATTAAACAAACGCACATATGATATATGCAAAACAAATCACCATCATTCCTCGAAAAAAAAAGGTATAAAAGTTATAAAAAAAATAACATTACAATTTGAAATAAAAGACTCGCTGTAAATTGTTAAAGCAAGTTAACGATTCAAAACTGAAATAAAATTTAGAAAGAAAACGAGGAATGTGTCAAAGAGACAACAACTTTTTATTCTACGTCCCAGAACGGTTTTAACGAACAGTTTTAGAAACTATATTCAAAATGTAAATAGAAATCGGTTCTTAATATATCACCAATTTCCATGATATTATCAGCAAATTTGTGTTGTATGTTTATTACATGGATTTAATATAAGAGACAAAAAGTACAAGGTGTTAATTGCCAGACCTCGCTATTAAACCACGCACGCTGGGATCGATTGATAACAGTTGATACTCGAGTTATCAGTCCTTGGAACAAATTTATTGACAAGATTGGATTATCTCCCTTAAACCGGACTAGTTCTTGGCAATGGAAATCACTATGTGATCCGTGTAAACTCATCGAACATTTAAACAAACTTATCAGTAAAGGTTATCTTACCAATGTTGTAATTAGATCTTTGAATATTATAGTTTACATTGGCACACATATCGATTTTGTCCACGTTCATTTTCTATATAGAGATTACTTTTTCTATATATTACATTATACATATATATTAACAGGTTAACTCCTAACTATCCTACTGCCTGTCGATACTTTTATTTTGACATTGCACAAGTCATGTCTTCTTTGACTGTCCATGACGTTAGAACTTTAAATCCCTGGGATGTGTTTTAGTTGATTTTAGTCTCTGATTCATGATTTTTTATTATTAATTGTTTTTGGCTTTTAAACAGCTTTCAGTAGCTGCGAGTACTCTCACATCGTACTTTCGTGTTAATTTGACCTGTTGATACAATTTGTAATGTATTTTTGTTATTTAATGTTTACTTATTCAGTGTTATATCTAGTCTCACTATTTTTAATATATACCACCTTTGATAAGTGTTTAACATGACGATACATTTATACTTTTGTTCTCATACTAGGAACAACAAAATTATTTATTTTGTAAAAATTAATTTCCATACTCCATGTATACCTTTCAACAAAATTATTTTTATTTACCTGTGTACGTTATTTTATATGGCGGAATTTGTCCAAGTTTATGGTTGTCTTTCTTATATTGTTTTTCATCTAACCCCCTTGTTTTATTAATTTTGTATTTACATTGTGTCATAGATCAAATTTATTCGTTCGGTGTATGTTTACTTGTTTTTGTTAATATGTTTTTTGATTGAGTTAAGCCATTTCAATTGATATTTTATAGTGGGTCTTTCTATGTTGTGATGATACACTATCGTTTCAGGTAGGGTGAAGGTTGGCGCCTGTTAAAACGTTTTTAAAAACCCGCTGCATTTGTTTGCACCTGTCCTAAGTCAGGCAACTGATGTTCAGTGGTTGTCGTTTGTTGATGTGGTTCATATGTGTTTCTCGTTTATCGTTTTTTATATAGATTAGAACGGCTGGTTTTCCTGTTTGAATGGTTTAACACTAGTCATTTCTGGGGCCCTTTATAGCTTGATGTTCGTTGTGAGCCAAGGCTCCGTGTTGAAGGCCGTACTTTGACCTATAATGGTTTACTTTTACAAATTGTGACTTGGATGGAGAGCTGTCTCATTGGCACTCATACCACGTCTTCTTATATCTATTAACACCGGGTTTGTATTAACATGATCAGCATGACGGGTGCCACATGTGCAGCAGAATTTGCTTACCCTTCCAGAACACCTGAGATCACCCCCAGTTTTGGTGGGGTTCTTCTTGCTCAGTCTCTGGTTTTGTTTTGTTTTGTATACTGTTGTTTGTCTTTTGGTCGTTTTCCGTATTTTTGCCATAGCTTTGTCAGTTTTATTTCGAGTTATTAGTTTGAATGTTTCCTTGATATCTTTTGCCTCATCAGCTTGACTAAGATTAGTTATAACATGTGTGCACCTTCGGATAAGTCAGAAACACACTTTTTTTCATATGAAACTTTGAATTACGAGTGGTGTGTGATGTGCAAGGAAATTTCGAACTCAGTTTCTAACTTAGTAGACATCTGAAAATGATTTATATCAAACTTTTCCTAAATTCTCCAATGATAAATTTAGAAATTATTAAGAAACAAAGGTTCTTACTCCCTCAGGCAAGTTGACTTAGGTGAATTCTTGCTTCTGTTAGGTTTCTTTTAATCATACAGCTTTTCACATGTTTTGGTCTTGGCCTTCAGATGTTTGGGTTTGAGCATTCCTGATGAAGTTTAATCCAGAAAAATGCTTTGGACACACAAAATTGATAAAATGTTATTTTCATTCACTTTTCATAAATCTCACATGTTTAGTACTAATACTGTTTTTATTCTGGCATGTATTTCTGAATTTGAATAAAAAAGTGTCTATGTTTTCAACTTGTCATAAATCCCACATGGTTCAATCATGAGGAAATGGATTTTTTTCTAAATTTGACATTCGCTCAAATGATTGGTACTTCCTGCATAACAATAGAGAAACTAACCTATCGGTTATGAGTTCATGTTGTTTTGACCCTTTCTAATCTAACGGTTGAGTGTTTATAATAGAGCTTTCTTACAAAATGACGAAAGTTACGTACGCTTGACGATTCATACGTAAGACTCGATTTTGGGATCCTTTATTTTGACATATTTATGTAATTTTAATCGAAGTGTCATGAAATTTCGATGGCGTTTCACCTTAATGTTTGCATATTAAGGACCATTTCACTGCATGTAGCGACACGTGTTAAACTTGATTTTTCGTGAGATATAGCAATTTCGGGACGTACGAAAGGTAAAAATATAATACCACCAGGGGGAGGGAGATAACTCTAAACAAATTTTAATATAGGGTCGTGAGAATTAAAAAACAACTTCTCAAAATAAAAAATTGTGCTCAATCCTCCCCCTCCTTAAAAAAATTTACAACTTTGCATTATTTATCCTAAGAAAATACCAAGGCAAAAAAATTGGCTCCCCCCCTCACACAAAAAAATTTGCGACCCCAAAAATAATAAAATGAAAAAAAATGACCTCCAAAACATATTATGCCGGGGCTCGTGTAATAACTTGCAGTGATTCCCTTCCTCTCCCTAGTTAATATCCATTGTTGCCTTGTGATGTGTCCATAAACCCGAGTTAGGCTCACCTATAGAACCGTTCTTTCAGCGTATAAATGCGTTTTCGTCCTGAACATTCATGGAATATTTGCCACTGCACGAATAATCATCAATCTTCCAAGCATGTTTACTGTTTAATCGTCATTATTAAATCCAAAATATATACAGTGCAAGATTGTAGATTTATTTTCTTCTTGATATTCATTTATGTGTTAAAATGTGTATGTAAATGATCAAAACAATCTCTATAATTAGTTGATCTATAATTAGAGCTCAGGGGCTGATTTAGGAGTGAGGCGCACCCGAGTGCATCTGTTCAGCAGACACATTCCTAGCCTCCTATACTAGATCGTCGCCTTAGTCTATTACATACAACTAAGACAGAGCCAGAGATGGTTTAATTTTCCAAAACACCGTCTTTTCTTCGAGTGTAACTTGTTTTTCTACTTTTTTTCAATTAATGCTTGTATCAAAATTTATTTGCATTGATGTTGATGATCATCTATTTGTTGGTTTACTGTTGTCTCGTTTACATTTATCCGATATCTAACTACTAGTTGTTAAATCAAAGCTGTTTGTGAGGATGTGTGTGTGTGTGTTAACTGTCCCCCTCCCCATGGAATTGACATTAGATTTCACATGTTCGCTCGTGTTTACATCTTTTTTAAATGCTAAATGCACGATTGATTGGTCTACAAATATTTAGTTGAATAAAACAAATTAACGACGTGTTAAAGAATGATCGCAAATCAGTTGCGTATCAAGCATTAACTGAAGATATTACTAGTTGAAAAACAGACCATGAAAATCATCTGTGCAATACTAGGCAACGACCATTATCTTTCAAAAGAAAGGGGGGGGGGTATCCTATTTGTTCCGTTTCAATTTGTTTCACACTACTTTTTTCACATTTAACCTTAACATTAATAGAAAAAACTTCATCGCAAAATCTTTTTTTTCCCAGATTATTTCACATTACTTTTTCAAAATATTGCAGCATCCTTGTCTTGCAAATCTCGATGATCAACGTTGACAATTTGATGATAGCATACTCATTAAAAATAAAAATAATTGTGAATCTTGTCTTTAAATTTAGAGTATCATACTCAATAATTTCATTGAAATGTTAATGGTGAAACGCATGCTTAAACAATTCCCGCGCAAATGTATGTAATCGTGGTTAACATAAATAACGTATCGGTATTTTGTTTATCTTCAGATATTAAAAGCGTGTTTTATTTGCGAAATGCATACATTTTTAAAGATACGTTTGATTCAGAAAAGAATGTTGTTTTACCGGATAAAATAAAGACTCAAAGTCTTATCGTGGAAATGTAATACATGCTCCCTTAACGTTTGTTCTTACCTTTCGTCAATATGTAAGAAAGCTGTAATAAAACCTTGTCTTGTATTGTCCTTCAAACGTATCATGATTTCTTTAATTCAGTATTGCTGGTGAACATATGATCAAATGTCATATTCATAAATAATCCATCTCCTTCTGATAAAACCATGTTGGATTTATGAAAATTTGAAAACTTCAAGAATGTTCGCTTTTTTTGTTTTTGAATTTTTGCCAGATATTGGGAATCCTCTTATTTTATCCATGTAGTGCCATTAAAAAATTGCCCGCTAACCCCTACTTTTCTTTCCATAATTTGATTACATATAGTTGTAAATGCCATTTTTGAAAATCTTATAAAATCCTTGTTATTTTTTCATAGTTTTTTTTCTGCTTTTTTATTTTTTTTATTTATATACTATCAATTTAGAACAGTCTTTTAAAAAGCTTGTTATTTTGAATCAGAGTAGCAAACATCTTAAACACTGATGGCACCTATAGACTTGAGTAGTGATACTGAAGGGACATCATGAAGGTAAAAGCTTGTCAGCATTGATTCTTTTCCTTACTTTTTTATATATGTTTTATATACATTCGGTAAATGTAAAACAAATAAGTCACCTAGCTATAGCAGGACTGCCGAATTTGAAGTGTGCATCGAAAACGGTATGTCGAATATCAGTATAGAAACATTTTCCATAAGAAAGGTTCGTATGTTCTAAAATAGAGGCGAAAGATACCAAACGGGCAGCCAACCTCATAAGTAAAAAAACAAACTTACAATGCCATGGCAACAAACGTAAAACGGCGATAGACAAACAACAGTACACAAACATAACATAGAAAACTAAAGTCAGAGCAACACGAAACCCACTGAAACCAGGGGGTAATCTCAGTTTCTTCTAAGTGTTTTTGGGTAATATTTTCAAAATTGTATCAAATTTGACGATAGACAAAGGACTACACTCTTGCGAAAGGTTTCAGTGTCATTCCAGTTGGTGATCTGATAACAGAATGATCCTTTACTTCCTAAATTCCGATTGAAGATGTTTAGATTCAGTTCGTTTTAAAATATGAATTCACAGATAACAATTCTGATGCAGTTTTACAATGAAATGGATGCTGTGTTGATTTGAAGAAATTGTGATAGAAGAACAACAAATTTAAATATACATAAATGAATACGTAATTAAAGATATCGAAAAACTACACGAGTCATTTTTTTTATTGTGATCTGTTATATTACAATGAGTTATTGTTTAACATTTAATCAAATTGTGTATTTTCTAACTTTCTGTAGTTTAAGTCCATCTTTATAAAGAGACTATGACACATGTAAAATACAATTATTTCTATTATACTTTCGAAATTAAGGCCATTCGAAAATTGTGGCAACGATGTTCTACAACTTCGTACTTGATTTGACCTTTTAACTTTTTGAATTCGAGCGTCCCTGATGAGTCTTTTTTTTTGACGAAACGCGGGTTTATCGTAACAAAACTTCTTTTTGAAATTTTGGCCCAATTCTCTTCAACGTCGTACTTGATTTGGCCTTTGAATCATTTTTTTCGAGCGTCACTGATGATGTTTTTTTTAACGAAACGCGCGTCTGGCGTACACAATTATAAGCCTGGTATCAATGATGAGTTTTTTACTGGACGATTTTTCTGCTCGTCGTCATCTTTCTTAAAAAAAAATGGTAGTGACCCTGTTTCTTTTTAAGAAACACCCTTGGCAAAAGTTTTTCTCATGATTTTACAGTCCAGAGACCAATTTTTCGTCTATATTTGTAGACGTAACTTCTGCTGAAATGCAAGGAAGGGTACCAGAAACTGCCTGAACGCCGACACTTGCAGCGCTTCTAAAAACGCCCCGTGCTACATGGAATAAAACCTGTTTCCTTGTTACGTCTTCACCATCGACGAATTTTTTCTCGGCGTCTGTAGCAAGAGAATTTGCAGTGGCTACACTAGACGCTGACGCTACAGCCATGCCTATTTGCTGCTGACATGTCATACTAGCTGCTTGCACTGCTGCACTACCCGTAGTTCCTTTCTCTAAAATACAAGCGCCTCCTTTTACCGCTCCAGCAACAAATCCAAGAGCAAAGCTTTTTACATAGTTGTTGAAGTCACATCCTTGTTCAATGCTCTCTCTCTTCATAGCTCTAAAAATACTTTTTACGCCTCCTCCAATACAACCTTCTCCCAAAGTTCCATATACAGCCATAACAGCAGGAGGTGCGGTGCCAGCAGTGAGGACAGTTAGTAATGATCCACCTATACATACACCCAATGACATGGCCATCATGGCCAATCTTTTTTTGTACCTGCATTTTTGTTCTTTAGTTGCACATTCCGTAAAAAAAATCGAGCTCCATCTAGCCTTAGAAAGCCATCCTTTGCTATAATCAATACTATTGTGATAAACAGCTCTCCTTTCAGGATCTTTTAGAATGTCATATGCGACTATCACTTCGTGTGCCATTCCTGTATCACCAAGTTCACCCGCGGTGTCGGTGTGCCAACGACGAATTTGTTTATGGAAAGCTTTTTTAATAGCCTCATCTTGCTTGCCTTTTTCTAATTTTCTCACATCTTCAAAGTTAAGCTCAAGTATTCTATAGAGATCCCTACTCTTATCAGTTGATACTTCAACGTTGTGTTTTCGAATACATATTGTTGTTTCAAATTCATGGTCTGTTAGATCACTCTCTTTTACGTCTTCTCTATTGTAAATAACGATATATGTGTCTTTGGTCCATTTCCTAACACCAACCACTGTCTTCTGATTTTTTTCAAAACTAGTTTTTATCTGAAATTTGAATCCGTTTGCAGAGCGATGTAGATGGGATCCCCCAGGCGTCAACATTTTTGATGAAGTCGATAACCAACAAACTGGATCATACCTTGAATAAATAAATAAGGTCACTCGGCTTTCTGCTGTGTTGTTCTTTACTAGAATGGACTTATATTCTGACATCATAACAGATAAAACCTAATCGAGATTATATTTTCGGTACTTAAATATTAGTTGAAAAGTAGTTGTTATTTGATCGTATTTACCGTTGTTATAATATGAACGTATACAGAGTTTTCATTAGTCAGTTCACCATTGTACTTTTTTGGGTTTCACGCTAAAGAAGTGTCCCTCTGAACGTGTGGTATAATGAAACTGAAAAAAAAAAATGAAATCGTTTTAATTGATTTGATAGGTATATCATGTCAGGTTAATTTTATGATAAGCGTAATCTGAATATGTGGTTACTATATATGATACTCAAGTGCAACGTATCTTAAATAAACATCTGATAGCACATCAGATGTGATGGGGAATATTGATATGTATTTTTATAAAAACTTTCAGCTGGTTTGATCCTCATGTTGTCTCTGATTTAGATATCTGTATTTTCACATTATAACAAAAATATAAAGCGATATACAACATTAATTGTTTTAAACGTTTACTAAGCATTGTTTACAAATATAGAGAATTATTGTAGAAGTATGACTACACCTAGAGGAATTATATAAAAAGTGTAGTAAAGTATACATAGTATTTTTCAAGTTTTCAAAGTGAATGCATAGCCCTTTAGTAGATTGACTGTATAAAGCCATCTTGGATTGTAAAAAAGCAGTACGCAATCGGTTAGGTCCTTTGATTAAACCTGGAAATGTTGACACAGATTGGTAATTAATGTATAAGACTGTTTATTTGAATATAGAAAAACAAGTGATTTATTGCAATTATTTAGACTGTTTTAACAAATACTATATATTTGTGGTTTTTCGAATCAATTTTTCAACTTAGCTATTTAAGGGGTAATAACCCATATAGTAAAATTTGTATAAAGGAATGTAAAATTTAAGACATTTTTGGCTTTTACTTGTAGCAAGAAAACAAGTTCGGTGACACACATTTGTCTTTTTAATTCCTTAAAGCATATTATAAAACCTGTCTTCTTATATTTTATTTCACAAATTCTATCTCATAGACTTCTTTTTATTCACAAAAAAGTGAATAATCTATGCAAATTTGAGCAATTTTGCACGACGTATTTTAAAATAGTACGGTGACCCTTACTTGTTATTTTATTTAAAAAAAAAAAGCATGGTAAAAAATCTACATTTGGGCAAAGTATTAGAACATTCTATCTGAGGGAATCTATACCGATGATCCACCTTAAATCTTTCATTTTGGTCTTAAAGACATATTATTCTACGGTTTATGTAAGCTTTCATCATTTGCCTATTATTAATGATCATTTTCAACAATCACTGTCATCACTACGTATACGTCTTTACGTCGTTTGTTGTTTTGGGAGAAACCTGAAATCACAAATTGAAGCAAAATTAAAATGTCCCAATTTATTCAATGAAATGTTGTGCTGTATTTTCTGGTCATACACAAGATCAAGCGCCCTTTAACTGTGACCATTCTTTTTATGATTGTTTGTACTTTTTGTTTTTGTTGTGATAAATAATCATTAATTATATGCAGTTATCGTCTTTTTCATAGAGTTTTATTATCCCTTTCGTTTCTTTTCTGACGTGATTGTATGAAATATGTTATAGTGCTAGTCTCAACGCCGTTTACTGCAGTTCATATTCATACCTATGTCCTATTGTAAACGGAATGATTTCATTTTAAACAGGTTGAGTGTTTTAGCCAGCTTTATCAACTTAAACCGTTCTTTGATACTTATTTGATTATCTTGTTTTTTATATACCTATTGCTCCGTCATTTGTTTTCCTGTCCTGAATTCTATTTATATAGATTTAGTTAGTCCACTGATCAGATAATAAGGTTTAATTTGGTTTTAATGATAGATCTTTGATTGTAATTTCATAGTTTTATTATTGGGGGAGATTTATTGCCTGACGCATTGTACTGATAAATATTGATTGACGAATATCGTATATGGACATTTATTTCTTTGTTTCATAATGGTGCACTGAGATGATAACTTTGCCAGTTGAATGTAAGTCCCCGATGTACTGACATGATTTATAATATAGCTTTTTTTCAAATTCGCCGATTACTTATAAAAAATTATTAAGCAACAACTAAGATTTAAACTTCCTCGGGAAAAGTTTATCTTAAAAGGATTTAGCTGTTCTTTTTGTGTACCTTCTTGTCATATAGCTCTTTACGTGGTCAGGTTATTAACATCTTTGGTTTTATTTTTCATGTTTGAGTATTCCTTGCGACAGAAATCTAGAAATCGTCGGACCAAGTGAATTCATCAAGTGTTATCAACATTTAGTCGTCTCATTAACGATCATCACACATATGACCTGGTATTTGTTTAAAACGTTGATAGTTTTATTGAATAAACACAACAGTGACCAAAATACCTTTGAGATTTGTGAACCTGTTGAAAACGATCAGGAGGTTACATTTCTTTGTTGTGATGTATAAAAATCTTGAACAAACTTGCTTTATCACCCGACGTTTGAAAAATTGTTTTTTTTACGATTTTATCCTATCAATCTGAAAACACTTATCTGAAAATTCTTTAATATCTTAAAATAATGTTGGAAAACAGACTTTAATCATTTGGAGGGATACGAAAAATGACTCCTTTTTTGCCTCGCCTGCGACGAAAGTTGCGGAAGGCGAGATAAATGTATTGCTTGTCCGGCGGCGACGGCAGCGACGATGAGGATCACGGCGTCAACAATTGTTAAATTTTCTGCCTTAGTTAGTTTGAAAGGAATTAATTGTGATAAAGCAATGATATTTTCTATAAAGCTGCATAACTATCAGTTCATATCAGTTTGACGACTATTTCTAAGTCCTGCCCTTAGGTCATAGTCTAGAGACTTTGAATACATGAACAATTTTCAATGTTAAGTTTTCTGCTGAACTTAATTTGAAAGGAATTACTTGTGATATACCAATGATATTTTCTTAAAGTTGCATTACTATCAGTATATTTCAGTTGGACGAGCTGCCCTCTATATCATGGTCCAGCAACTTTGAATTAATTAGCGATATTGCTTTTTTCTGAATTATCTGCCAACAAGCAAGACATATCTCTGTGTCAATAGCTTATTGACGATTAGAGTAAAAAAAAATAATGATTTAAATGCATCAAGACTCGGTGATGGTAAGTTTAAGCGAAATCACGTAGGTTCAGTATTTACAACAGAGACTGCATAGACGTTTTATATATATATATCTATCTAATTGTTTAAATATACTTTTTCACTTTTTGGGTCTTTTGGAAAATGTTATTTGTGCTGTATTTAGACCCCTTTACCAAGAAATTTGTTTTGCATGCACACGTATAAAAATTGCGGTTTTTATCCAACGCAATCATAGGTTTGAACGTCGTTTTCAATTTGGACTTATAAATATATCTAATATATATACATATCAAAATATTAAATGAGGGTCGGTTTAAAACAAAACTTTACGACAAAAGAGATGATTTCAGCTTCCCAATTGTGAACTTTCCATTTCTATGTAGCAACATTCCAGCAGCGCCTGCATACGGAGTTAATATCTCCCAATTGATACGATATTCCTGGGCTTGTATTTCCTATCATGATTTCCTTGATAGAGGATTGCTGCTCACAGGGAAGCTCTTAAACCAAGAGTTCCAAATGGTGAAGTTGAAATCATCCCTTCGTAAATTTACGGACGCTATCACGAGTTGGTTGACCGTTATGGAATTACCGTTTCACAGATGATATCGGCTATGTTCCTTATGTCGTAACTACACTACCCTTTTCACGAATGTGACCTACCGAATTAGAATATTTACCGGATTTGTAATACCATAAGCAACACGACGGGTGCCACATGTGGAGCAGGATCTGCTTAACCTTCCGGAGCACCTAAGATCACCCCCAGTTTTTGGTGGGGTTCGTGTTGCTTAGTCTTTAGTTTTCTATGTTGTGTCATCTGTACTAATATTTGTCTGTTTGTCTTTTTATTTTTGGCCATGGCGTTGTCAGTTTGTTTTTGATCTATGAGTTACACTGTCCCTCTGGTATCTTTCGTTCCTCTTTTGTTATATATAAATTATAAGTTTTCATGTTGCTGTCATGAAATTTATGCAACTGCTTTTTTAACAGTAAATGAAAGCTTAGTTTGGAGATATCTCTTACAATTGTAAAAAGATTAGATAATGGAACATTTGTAGCATTATTGCAATCAATTATTAGTATATTCAACATTAAAATTGCTGAACCATACTACTGTGGATTCATTTTTATTCGTGGTATACCAATTTTCGTGGGTTTTGTGGGTCACAGCGAACCACGTATTTAAAAATTCAACGAAGAATAATCCCGAGAATGTGTATGGAGTCGGATGTTTATTTCGGGTTATGTTATGCAGTTCTAGTATAGTGTTGACTATCGATAAACATTGTAACATAAAACGTGTTTTTATTAAAAGAAGATACAAGTATTTTGATTAAATCAATAATAAATATATCGAATATCAGTGATAATTTACTTTTTAAAATTGAATAAAACTGTTCATGGAAAATAACTGCATGTTGTTAATTACCGTGTCATAGTGTGGTTTACTGGTGATTAAAAATCAATAGGATTAAGTACGTGGATATTGCCCGTAGGTAACATTGTTTATGACAGGAACATTTATTTTCACACCTTTTACATATATGACTGTTTATTATGTATATGTAAGAGAATGATAATCCCTTTCTTCATGAATAAGTACGAGCGTTAGCGAGTACTTATCATGAAGTAAGGGATTATCATTCTCTTACAAACTTAGAATATTGTAAAGTGCTCAAGGCTCAAATGATCTATTCAAGAATTAGTTTCATTGTCAGTGCAATGTTTATAATTGATGCATGACTTCCTTTTCGGCATGTCATTTATTGATTAGTTTTAGTGATGTGAGGACTTTCTTATCATATGGGAAATTTTTTTTTTTTTTAAATGCATTATAGATATTAGGTGACACAACAGTAGAAAGAAAAGGTAGGAATTGTATGTTTCCTGATTGTGAGTATGAATGTAAATCATGTAATATTTTAGTGAGGAATTATCCTTTTTTTTATTTACAGTTTAAATCAATTAATACATTTGAGTTACAACTAAATTTTATTTCACAGCCAATAATTTGGTCCGGCTTTTTACATCAAATACTGTTTCATTATGTCAGGGAAAAGTTCAAAAATAAAGTTTTTTATATGTTCAAAATTAAATTCCTGTTTTTTTTTATCGGAATACATGTATTGGAAATAACTATTCTCCCCAACCGCTGATCAAGTAATCAAAGTTTTGGAAAGCTAAAGATTTAGGTTATTTTTTATCTGAAAGATTTTTATCTTTTTTTTTTTTTTGCTTTGGTATTGTTTAATTTTATAGTAATTTGAAATTATTAATATTTTCATAATAACATTCACGGTACCAATTTCACTGCACCAGTAAACTTCAAATTATTTTGAGATTTTTGTTTGTTTCACAACTCAACTTTTAGTCAGTTTCAATCACTGTGTGATAAATCCTTTCAATCTGATAAATGTGCTTCGGGGCAGTTGTAACTCATTTATAGAAACTCTTTGTTTTGAACTGTAAATAGACCCAAATAATAGGATAATCCCTTAATAAGAACATGATTTACATTCATTCTTCACAATTAAGAGGCATCCAATCCTACAATTTCATAGGTCGAGAGTACTTTGCTATATTCTAAATCGTGATTAGGGAAATGAGCTTTCAATCATAGAGTTTTGAATGCCTTATAAAATTCCGACAAGAATTTATAAATTGTAAAACAAACAAGTAATTAGTTGTCTCTGTCCATTAGCGTAATAGAATTTTTCAATGAACACTTTAACCTAGAATGACCAAGCGAGGATTTTGACAATTCAAAACTTTTTCAATGAATTCCTTCTTTTTTGTTTGTTTTATTATTGATCAAACCAAAGAGGTTATATGATCTGTTATATTAAAAAGAAATCCACGAATTACGTATCTGAATTTTTTTTTTCTTTTTGTAATCAGCGATCAACGAATTTACGTATACCACGAAACGTCTTTTTTTCTCTATCCACGCAAATTGATACACACGAAAATAAATGAATCCACAGTATGATGTTTTATTCGGCCGATGTTGTGTTTTATATTATTTATATGCCTTTTTCAAATAAATAGGAAATCTATCAAGGACATATTACACTACAGCATTTGTTGATTGTTTATTCTTTTGTGTTCACACAAAGGATAAATTTGAAAATATTTATGTGAGGTTTGTCACGATGCCAACCGGATTATATTTGTTTTCAAATACATCTTATTACCATATCATAAAAAAGATTTATATTAGAGTCAAGATTAAGTGATAACAAATGTTTTTGATAAGCTTTTATTGATTTCTTTAATAGTTCACTTTAAACAGGAAGAATCAAAATATAAACCAAGATACCTATAGATCATAGTACGGCATTCAACACGGAGCCTTGGCTCACACCGAAACGTATGCTATAAAGGGCCCCAAAATGAATAGTGTAAAACAATTCAAACAGGAAAACCATCAGTTTATATAATGAAGAAGATGTAGTATGAGTGCCAATGAGACAATTATCCATCCAAGTCAATATGTGTAAAAAGTAAATAGTTATAGGTCAAAGTACGGCCTTCAACACGGAGCCTTGGCTCACACTGAAAAGCAAGCTACAATTATGAAAGGCCCAAAAATGACTAGTGTAAAACAAATCAAACAGGAAAACCAACGGTCTAATCTATTTAAAAAACGAAAAACAAGAAACACTTATGAACCACACCAACTAACGACAACCACTGAACAACAGGCTACTGACTTAGGACACGTGAATGAAAATGCAAGAGGTTTAAACGTTTTAACAGGCGCCAACCTTCACCCTCACATGAAACAGTAGTGTAACATTACGACATAAAAAACACTATAAAATATCAATTGAAATGGCTTAACTCGATGAAAAAGACATTTAAACAAAAACAATCAAACATACGCTGAACCAATAAGTTTGATCTATGACACAATATAAATACAGTATTAATGAAAAAAAGATGTAGGAACAGCGTAAAAAGACAACTCTAACCTGGGACAAAATGGCGTTTAATAAATCAACGTACAACAAGTGTCTGAATAACTTTCCAACTGGTTTAAGAGGAATTATCAAATTTATTTTTAGATTTAACGGAATACTCTTTTAAAGTATTGTCTTTGTTAACAACATTGTTTTGATTTCTTCCTTTTACTCTCTAGAACCAGACAAACCTCTTAGTCCGAGTCTAACTAATTAAAGTATTATACTGATTTCTTTGCGCACGACACAAATATGTTTCTTCCATTACCGTAAACAAGTAAACTCGAACGAAAATGTTTTGAAAAACAATAAATAAAGGCAACAGTAGTATACCGCTGTTCAAAAGTCATCAATCGATTAAGAGAAAACAAATCCGGGTTTCAAACTTAAACTGAGGGAAACACATCAACTATAAGAGGAAAACAACGGAACAACAGAAACACTGAACTGCAACAAAAAACATAGCCAACATACATAGAAACGAACTATTTGATAACAACTGCCATATTCCTGTCTTGGTACAGGACATTCTAAGAAAAATGGTGGGTTGAACCTGGTTTTATGGCTAGCCAAACCTCCCGCTTATATGGCAATATTAGAAAATATCACTAAAATGGCAACACTACGTGACAGGAATAAAGTACAAACAAACGCAAGAACACTTAGCACAGAGAAATGCATAAATAAATAATACAATAGTACATTACAACATGTAAAGCGCAGAATAACAACGAACATCTCCCATTAACGACAGCACAGGACAGCACAAACTGCGCGTCACATGGATGGATCAACGCCACAAAAAGTGACGTATTTGTGTGACGTATGTATAATCTTGAAATTCATACAACTACATATAATAAAACATGAATGATAATATTATCCTAACTTTTGAAGGACTTAAACAGAATAGATAATTTTGTTAAGGGTAAACTTTAAATGAACTACTTCCAATCTAACATATCTACTGTATCATTTGAGCCTGACATAAGATAAAAACTGTGATCAAATCGTGTTTAGATCACACAACAAGAGTGTACGATTTGCATAAAATTGAAATATGGGGTTGATTAAGTATGCAACATTTATAAAGGGGGAAGATTTCAATTTCAAAAAAGCGGGTTAGCGTGTTTTAAAATCTAAGAAAATCCGTCTTCTATTAAGATTCTTAATCAGAGGCAAACACTGCAGCATTTGTTGAATGCTTTTTGTATTTTGTTGTTTTGGTTTTTTCATCATAAAGGATAATTTATGTATGTGAATTTAGCGGCCGGTTCGTTATTCGTTATTCGATATTCAATACCCATCCAGCTGCTAGCAGTTGGTTTGATGTTCAAATTTTTATAGTTGTAAATAATAAAAATATTGATGTTGGATCACATTAAAAGCATGATAGCCTTATTTAAAAGAAGTCAAAAAGAGATGTAGGAAACAGTTTTGTGACCCCTTCAAGTAATCGTTTATTTTCGTTGTCTTAAATATAAATCCGTACGTAAATCGCATATAATTCTTTATGATATATAGATTTTTATCAATATAATGCTACCAAAGATGTTCCTCTAAAATATGATGTTTTAAGAAAAGAAAGCAACCAGACACTCTAGTAACATAAAAAAAAACAACTGTGGAAACCCGAAAAAAGATATTTTAAATTGCCTTAATATTCAAGATATATTTAGGTAAGAAGGTACAGGGCGTTGGCCTGACCTTCCTGGTCTCCCAATCTTCGTAATAATATGCATATAGTTAGTTAGAATATAGATACAAATGACTTCAAGAAAAAATTTGGGAAACTTGTTGTCTGTTATGCTAACGGAGGGCTCAAAATGCTAGTTTGATATACAAAATATATAGTAAAAGACTACCGGCGACTGCTTAGCTTAAATGACAGTGAGACTTCTCTGTCTTTCAATGTCCATAACATTAAATAATCTGTTAGGCTATGTATATATAAAGATCCTATCAAAGGGATTTCTCAGAAAAGTGTTATCTTCGATATGTACATATGGCTTGAAGTGCCACTTTTCTATTAAAAAGCGTCGAAAATTCAAATAAAAGGGCCCATGGCGTTGTCCTGACCTTCCTGATCTCTCAATCATCATTATACTATGCACATACCAAGTAAACATATAGATACAAATGCCACCAAGAGGAATTCTGGGACACCTTTTTGCAAAATGTCATATGAAGTTTTTCACAAGGCCAATCTGATTATATATTTGTTAAGGATACATCCTCTGTCCAAAATTTTGAGGAAAGAGAATTGAACAAACCCATTATATGGAACGCCACAGCTGTCTTATGTGATACTCTGATATTACGTTATGTGGTTGTATCATTATTTGATGATATTTTGTCTTTACATACTTTGGTTTTGACATTTCTTTATGATGTTTTGATATATACTTAATATGGTATAGTCATTACTTAATGATATTTCGATATTACATGATATGGATTCGTATTTACTTGATATGGTTTTGTCATTACTTAATATGATTTCAACATTATTTAATGTGGTTGCGTCATTAAGCGATGTGGTTTTAACATTACATGATGCGTATGTGGGTTAACGTAATGTAGTTGCTTCATCACATGCTGTGATTTTGTTATTTCGTAATGATGATTTTGCAATTCTTTATATGGCTTTAACATCACATAATGATGTTTTAAATTTGACGATTTTACACTACACGATGAGTAAATTCGTTCCAGTATTTGATGTGGTTCTGTTAATCTTTAATGTGGTTATCACATAACTTGATGAGGTTGAACCACGTGACTATTTGGGAAAAATTAGTTCTATTTTTAAACTGATTTCCATGTCGTTTGTTTAATGTGCCTCGGATGATTGTAGCTTTCCATCGAGTTAAGTTCAAAACAAAGTTCGAGTTACTGATCAGAGTTATTAGATACGAAGAAGGAACGCGGGGTATGGGTACTTGTGGGGGACCAGCAGACAAAAGTAAGAACAAATTACTAAAAATAACAATATTTCGGATATGTACAAAACGGTTAGCGAAAAACAAATTTAATGTACAACAACAAACGACAACCACTGAATTACAGGGTCCCAAATTGGGACTATTAGTAAAAATGAGATTTAAAAAAAAAATTTGCCTCAGTCGACATTATCTCTCAATCATAAATAAAAGCTTCTGCCAAAGTTTATTAAAAGGTTTGACAAAGAAACTGATGTTTAACAAACTTTAACCACGGATTGTATCTAATTGTTGACGAAAAAAAGTCCTTTTATCTGTTTAATATGGAATTATAAAAATACATATTAAAAACAATTGTACTAGTTACTGTCTTATGCTTATAAAACTGCTTCTGTCCAAATTTCATAAAATTCCGTAAAGATATGACAAACTTATTGATGTCTAAAAAAAACTTTAACCAAAGACTGAACCTAAATCGAACCAAGGGACAAAGCCCCAATTCTTTAAAATAAGAATTCTTCGATATTTTTTAATGTGTATGATCATTTGAACAAATTCGAATATCAATCTTTTATTTTGATAAATTGCGTACTCTGATATACCTCGCACTATCTTGCAGATGCAACTATTTGGAGTATCTGTTTCACAAATGACGACGAATATGTTACAATTGTCTAGACTGGTTGCTCACAAACATGTTTACCTCGCCACATTATTTATGTTCCTTTCCCAAGTCAGGAACATGTAGTTCAGTTGTTATCATTAGTTTATGTCGGTCATATTTATTTGTAAATTGTTTAGTATTAATTATAATTAGGCTTTATTTGTTTCACATTTGTGCGTCAGGGTTTATAGCCGATTATACGGTATGTTGAAGGCCGTACGGTTGCCTATAGTTGCTGACATTTATTTCGTTTGAACTCTGGTGGATAGCTGTCTCATTGGTAATAATACCACATCTCCTAATTTTCATTTGTATTTTAATGTTGAGTTTGTATACGGAAACATTTTGTTTATCTTTTTGGTCGTTTTTATGTTTTGCCATGGCATCGTCAGTTCGTTAACGACTAATGAGTTTGAATATCACTATGGTATCTTTCACCTCTCTTTTGTAACACTGGAACAAATTCATCATAACTAGTTGTATGCAAATATTTCTTCTAACTCGAACTTTAGTTCTAATTATGTCTTGATTTCTAACTCGAACTCGAAGAATAACTCGAAATTTCACTCAAACAATAGCCCGAACTTTGAATTGAACTTAATTCGACGGATAGCTACACTCTTCCGAGGCACATAAAACAAACGACATGAAAATCGGTATAAATATGTGAAAGTTAGAACTTTTATATCTAAATGGTCACGTGTTTCTACCTCATCAAGTAATGAGATAACCACACCAAAGAATGACAGAACCATACAAATACTTGAACGAACACATCATGCAGTGTACAATCATCAAATTTTGAAACATCATTATGTGAGGTTAAAGCCATATACAGAATTGCAAAATCGTCATTACAAAATAACAAAACCACACCATGTAATGAAACAACTACATTACGTTAACCCATATTCACATCAAGTAATGTCAAAACCACATTACCTAATGAAACAATTACATTGAATAATGTTGAAATCATTTTAAGAAATGACGAAAACATATTAAGTAATGACAAAACTATATCAAGTCAATACGAAACCATATCATGTCATATAGAAATATCATTAAGTAGTAGTATACCATATTGAGTAATATGAAAACATCATAAAGTAAATGTTATGACAAAATATTATCAAGTAATAATAGAACCACATAACGTTATATCAGAGTACCACATAAGACAGATGTGGCGTTCCATACCTATACCTTATTACCATATCATAAAATAGATTTATATTTGTGTCAGGATTTAGTGATAACAAATGTTTCCTCAATTTATGATACACTTTTATTGATTTTTTAAAAAGTTCACTTTGAACAGGAAGATTCCAAATACAAATCAAGATATTTTTTTTATATTTTGAAAAACATTCCTGATGATTAATAAGTTTGCATGATAATAAACATTACCAACATTTAAATTTTATACGTCATTGAGATTTCATTGAGTTCAAAACAAGAATTAGATTTTGGTAAACCAACATTCAATTCATCTGCCATTCATCACCGCCTTTCAACTTTAAATTACCACATCTCTCACAGCCATGGATGTCAAATATTTGGTAGATAAAGACATGTAGTTTATATCAAAAAGTTAAATCACAAAAATACTGAACTCCGAGGAAAATTCAAAACGGAAAGTCCCTAATCAAATTTCAATTTATTTTACAGATAGTGACATGTAGTATATATCTATTTATTTTACAGATAGTGTCTGAAATAACTTTCCAACTGGTTTTAGAGGAATTATCAAATTCCTTTTGAGATTTAACGGAATATTCACTTAAAGTATTGTCTTTGTTAACCAAAAAAATAATATTCCAATACAACCATAGAGCGTAGAGAATCAATCAAATTATCAATCCGAGTCTCACACTTAAAGTATTATACGGATTTCTTTGCGCTTGGAATCGGACAAATTTTTAGTCAGAGCTTACTCTGAAAGAATGATATTGAAATTGAGAATAGAGACGAGGAATGTGTCAAAGAGACAACAACCCGACCAAAGAACAATAAAACAGCCCAAGGTCACCAATGGGTCTTCAACACAGCGAGAAAATCCCACACCCGTAGCCGGGCTTCAGCTTGCCCCTAGATAAAAATGTGTACTATTTCAGCAAAGTAGACGTCACACTAAACTCCGAAACATATGATTGAATCAAAATTAAAAGAAAATATACAAGACTAACAAAGGCCAGAGGCTCCTGACTTGGGACAGGCGCATAAATGCGGCGGGCTTAGACATATTTTGTGAGATCCCAACAGTCCTCCTATACTTCTAATCAATGTAGAATAAAAAAAAAACATTGATTGTTTTTGCGCTTGACAGTAGGCTGTTTTGTTTGGCACTACCTTCAGCAAGTACACTCCTTTGCAAATTTTACATTCCAGTCAACATGATTGACAATTTTGTTAAGAAGAACTTCCGCAAGAAACGAAAAGTAAAGAACAAATTACAATGCTGTCACCCAAGGGTCGTCATAATATCAAGTGAAAATTCCTCAAAAAATGTAAATCTGAACGTGATAGATACGTTCTAAAACAAGCATCAAAGTTAGTGAATTGAATTCAGGCTATTTGATATTTTCTTACATTGTTTTTTCAAGCAAACGGAGGTTATCATCTTGATTATCCTTCATTTATGCAATCTTCAAACCTCATTTAATTAATTTCTTCTTCATTGCAGCTCACTATTGTTGTCAAAACCCATGTCACTCAGAGCCTATCCTCAACTTCGTATTTTATTTGACCTTCTTACTATTTTTATTCAAGCATCACTTATGAATTTTATATATGGACGAAACGCTCGTCTGGCGAACCAAACTATAAGAAAAATAAAAAAGTCCGTTTCGACAAATGATTGGAGAGGAGGTTGTCCTTAAATTTAAACTGTACATGGGTGTGAAAAATTGTCGATTCTGATTATTTTTACTTTTGCACCTTTAGAGCATGACATTTATTTCGTTCAGCCCAAACATGGATTGTAAAGTTTATTCTTTACTATGCGTTGGAGGAGAAAGGCTTTGGGCAGAATGGGCAATACTGCAACTGAGGTTGTAAAAGGAGAACACGGCTTGAGAGAAAAAAATGTCAAACTGTTAGGTATTAGTTGGATGAAGGATCGTATATTGTGACAGCAAACAGAGACCTTTGTATATATATAAGTTATATTGGAATAATAAGGTTTAAAATGTCATTTTGTGTAAGTAAATTTTCAAACCACAAATGTTATCCATCTTGCGCAATCCTCGCTCAAAGTAGAATCATAGAAATAATGATTGTTTATTCCGATATATATATATCGCTGTTTTCAGGTGAGAACTTGTATCAACTGTAATTATGCCAGCTACTTGTATATTATTTTGTTTCCTGAACTATGTCCCACCGTTTTACCACATTATCTTTTCTCAATATGAAAATAAGAAATGATATGATTGACAATAAGACAACTATCCACTATAACCAAATGACGTGGGTATAAGCAACTATAGATCATCTTCAACAATAAGCTTGATTAATCCGCATAGTAAGCTTAAGGAGTTCCCGTCATAAGAAAATGTAAAACATTTCAAACGAGAAAAATCATGACATGATTCCGATAAAACAACAATAGGAAATCAAGTATGACAAAGGGCAACAAATTTTAGTTTATCATAAAATGCTGAGGAGGACATTACTTTTATTCAACGGCGGTTCAGTACATTTTAATACACGAATCTCTATAAAAACCCGATTGATTTGATAAATGTGATGATGATTGATTGCTTATGGACAAAAAGCTAAATCGAGGCGTGTGTTGGTACAAAAGATCACCTATAATAAATTTAATTTTTCACAATTGTTTTCCTAAGGTATTTTGGGGTGAGCATGGTTAACCTCAGTTCCATACACAAACGCAACCTCATTTGCTAATACGATATGTGCGCGTAAAATATGAGCACAAGTATCAGTGTGTAATCTTTTTTCTTAGTGTTATTTTTTCTAATTTTGCTTGTGTTGTTATAATTCTCAATTTGTAAACTGTCTTTGTATAAGCGCGATTAATACATCTCATGTAGGCATAACGAGTGTCTGCGTGGCGTTTTAAATTATAAATTTGAATAGTTATTAATAATTTTATAGAATATGACAAAATTGGTAAATACATGTATACAGATTGGAGTGCAAAAAAAGGATAACAGAAATAAACAAAAGTATTGGACTAAAGCCTACAAATATCACCAAAACCAGCCTCATCCGGTTTGAAAGAAACATACAAACAAAGATATACAAAAACGAACTATACATGGTCAAAATTTGACGGGTGAAAAACCAGTTTTCTCTCCCCTTTGTTCCCTTTTTGTTTATCTAGAATATATGTTGTAAAAGAAAACTACACAATAAATAACCTGCAGTATTGAGCTATCGAGGAATTTATAGATGACCGGTACCTAATAAGAAAACAGAGTAAAAATTATATCGCGTTTACATGTAGCTAGCAAAGGTAGTGAGAGCTGTAAGTTTAAGACTGCCACTCCAGAATTATTTTTAAAAGAAACCGAAACATTTCTCCAAACATATTTTTACGAAGTTTCATAACAAAATTTAATTGTAATTAGCATTATTTGTGAGGCGTAAGTAAGATTTTAAAATCGTCACACTATTCGAAGAACGCCTAACCAATTGAACTGAAATATTAGTAGTTAGTATATCAAAGATAAAGGCTCTAGCAGTTCGCAAGCTGTAAACATTTCCTGAATTTCAATATAACATTGTCAATGTTTAGTTCTATTGATGCCATTACAATAAAATGTTGGATAAGAAACACTGTTTTATATGAACTTTTTACCAGCAAAATTGTATTCACAGATAAGACTATTCAGGTGTCTTAAGATCAAGGATGTGGCATAATTGCCAATAAGACATTTTTACATCAGAGAGCAAATTATGTAGATGTTAGAAATTATTGATCACCATACGGGCTTCAACGAAGACCATAACCCATATCGTATTGCAAGAGATAAAAGGCCTAGACATGACAAATGGTTAACAATTCAAATTAGAAAAGAACGGCCTGTCTATGTGCAAAACAATACACGAAAACAAAAATGGTATACAGCAACAAAAGACCACCACTGAATAACATGATTCTGACTTGGGACAGGCACATGCATAATGGGCGGGGTTAAACATTATTACGGGCGCCTGACATGGAACAGTGGTGTAACAGCACAACATAAGATATGATGTTTCAATTCGTTCCAGTATTTGATGTGGTTTTGTTAATCTTAAATGTGGATATCACATAACTTTATGAGGTTAAACCACGTGACCATTTGGGAAAAAATAGTTCTATTTTCAGACCGATTTCAATGTCGTTTGTTTAATGTGCCTCGGATGAGTGTAGCTTTCCATCGAGTTAAGTCCAAAATAAAGTTCGAGTTACTGTTCAGAATTATTAGATACGAAGAAAGAACGCGGGGTATGGGTACTTGTGGGAGACCAGCAGACAAAAGTGAGAAAAAATACTAAAAATAACAATATTTAGGACATGTACAAAACAGTAAATTTTACCTCAGTCGACATTATCCCTCTATCATAAATAAAAGCATCTGCCAAAGTTTATTAAAAAGTTTGACAAAAAAATTGATGTGTAACAAACTTAAACCACGGATTGTATCTAATTGTTGACGAAAAAATGTCTTTTTATCTGTTTAATATGGAAAAATAAAAATACATATTAAAAAAATCATACTAGTTACTGTCTTATGCTTATAAAAATGCTTCTGTCCAAATTTCATAAATTCCCGTAAAGATATGACAAACTTATTGATTTAAAAAAAAAACTTTAACTACAGACTGAACCTAAATCGAACTAAGGGACAAAGCCTCAATCCTTTAAAATACGAATTCTTCGATACATTTTTAATGTGTATGATCATTTGTACAAATACGAATATCAATCTTTTATTTTGATAAATTGCGTACTCTGATATACCTCGCACTATCTTGAAGATGAAACTATTTGGAATATCTGTTTCACAGATGACGACGAATATGTTACAATTGTCTAGACTGGTTGCTCACAAACATGTTTACCTCGCCACATTATTTATGTTCCTTTCCGAAGTCAGGAACATGTAGTTCAGTTGTTATCATTAGTTTATGTTGGTCATATTTATTCCTAAATTGTTTTGTAATTATTATAACTAGGCTTAATTTGTTTCACATTTGTGCGTCAGGGTTTATAGCCGACCATACGGTATCGTTGCCGATAGTTGCTGACTTTCACTTCGTTTGAACTCTGGTGGATAGCTGTCTCATTGGTAATCATACCACATCTCCTAATTTTCATTTGTATTGTAATGTTGAGTTTTGTATACGGAAACGTTTTGTTTATCTTTTTGGTCGTTTTTATGTTTTGCCATGGCATCGTCAGTTCGTTTACGACTTATGAGTTTGAATTTCACTTTGGTATGTTTTACCTCTCTTTTGTAACACTGGAATAAATTTATCTTAAGTATTTGTATGCACATGTTTTTTTTAATCGAAATTTAGTTCTAATTATGTCTTGATTTCTAACTCGAACTCGAAGAATAACTCGAAATGTCACTCGAAAAATAGCCCGAACTTTGAATTGAACTCTAATTCGACGGATAACTACACTCTTCCGAGGAACATAAAACAAACGACATGAAAATCGGTTTAAATGTGTTAAAGGTAGAACTTTTTTATCCAAATGGTCACGTGTTTCTACCTCATCAAGTAATGTGATAACCACATCAAAGAATGACAGAACCACATCAAATACTTGAACGAACACATCATGCAGTGTACAATCATCAAATGTTGAAACATCATTATGTGAGGTTAAAGCCATATACAGAATTGCAAAATCGTCATTACAAAATAACAAAACCACACCATGTAATGAAACAACTACATTACGTTAACCCATATTCACATCAAGTAATATTAAAACCACATTACCTAATGAAACAATTACATTGAATAATGTTGAAATCATTTTAAGAAATGACGAAAACATATTAAGTAATGACAAAACTATATCAAGTCAATACGAAACCATATCATGTCATATAGAAATATCATTAAGTAGATATATACCATATTGAGTAATATCAAAACATCATAAAGTAATGTCAAACCATATTATATTATGACAAAATATTATCAAGTAATAATAGAACCACATAACGTAATATCAGAGTACCACATAAGACAGATGTGGCGTTCCATACCTATACCTTACTACCATATCATAAAAAAGATTTATATTTGTGTCAGGATTTAGTGATAACAAATGTTTCCTCAATTTATGATACACTTTTATTGATTTTTTAAAAAGTTCACTTTGAACAGGAAGATTCCAAATACAAATCAAGATTATTTTTTATATTTTGAAACACATTCCTGATGATTAATAAGTTTGCATGATAATAAACATTACCAACATTTAAATTTTATACGTCATTGAGATTTCATTGAGTTCAAAACAAGAATTTGATTTTGGTAAACCAACTTTCAATTTATTTGCCATTCATCACCGCCTTTCAACTTTAAATTACCACATCTCTCACAGCCATGGATGTCAAATATTTGGTCGATAAAGACATGTAGTTCATATCAAAAAGTTAAATCACAAAAATACTGAACTCCGAGGAAAATTCAACATAAAAACACATACGCAAATGAACATTGTTTGCTGAGTAAGCTTTCAACAAATAGGCATGCTTATAACATTTTGTTGGACAAATGTAAGCTTAATACTTTATTTAGAAATTATCAATGGATTATATGACAATTTCACTAATTCATAAAGCTATTTTTTTTCTTGCAAACTGATGACAACAAAAAAACAGATTTTTTAATGAAAAGTATTATATTTGACATTCAGGAATACAGATTGAAAATCAAGTACTCACAAAATGTATCGCAAAGGAATAATCAAAATAAATGTTTAAAAGACCGCCTATAGCCTGATGTTTTTATCGTTTGATATATCAGGGGTTCGGGATAACATTACATGATAACAATGTTTTGATTTTAGTTTAATATCATTTTTAATTGAAAACCATAACGCTTTGCTTAAGCAGTAGAGTATTTCAATTTAAGCATACATGCATAATCAGTTTTAAATGTTTTTTGTAATGTCATTATACAATGTGAAAAAAAAAATAAAGGTCTTGATAATAAGTTAAAAAATCATGAATTTATTAATTTGATTTTGATAAAGAAAGGAACATTTTCTAGTGATTGCTATGGCGAAAATATTTGTGTTCTTAGATTTCCTTCGGGCCTAATAAAGATTTGCTATCAATTTAGAAATAATTGACAGCAATTTGATACTCCAAAGTTTTTGTTATAGATATAGGAAGATGTGGTATGAGTGCCAATGAGACAACTCTCCATTCAAGTTACAATTTATAAAATTAAACCATTATAGGTCAAGGTACGGCCTTCAACACGGAGCATTGGCTCACACCGAACAGCAAGCTATAAAGGGCCCCAAAAAATTACTAGTGTAAAACCATTCAAACGGAAAAACCAACGGTCTAATCTATATAAAAACGAGAAACGAGAAACACGTTTGAACTACATAAACAGACGACAACTACTGTAATCAGATTTTTATGAATATCTCTAGTGTATGAATATTTCTTAAATTGTAAAGCCAGGTCAACATCACATAAACAGGCCATTTTGCATTTGTGCCAATCAGCATTTCAATTGATCAAATAAACATCCTTCATTTGCGCCAATGTACCGGTAAATGCATGCAAAATATTAGATTTACATAATTTATTGACACAAACACACATTAACCGAAAACAGAAGGGTACGGTTGCTATTGCTAGAATAGCATACACAAAGCTTTAGATAGATTGATTGGGATTAGGATTTTATTTTTTTCCAAACACAATAAAAAGAATGCCACCTGCTATTCTCTTTGCAAATGTTACATTCCTGTCAATATCATTGACAATTTTGTTAAGAAGAACTTCCGCAAGAAACGAAAAGTAAAAAACATATTACAATGCTGTCACCCAAGGGTCGTCATAATATCAAGTGAAAATTCCTCAAAAAATGTAAATCTGAACGTGGTAGATACGTTCTAAAACAAGCGAGAAAGTTAGGGAATTGGATTCAGGCTATTTGATATTTTCTGACATTGTTTTTTCAAGCAAACGGAGGTAATCATCTTGATTATCCTTCATTTATGCAATCTTCAAACCTCATTTAATTAATTTCTTCTTCATTGCAGCTCACTTTTGTTGTCAAAACCCATGTCACTCAGAGTCTATCCTCAACTTCGTATTTTATTTGACCTTCTAACTGTTTTTATTCAAGCATCACTTATGAATTTTATATATGGACAAAACGCTCATCTGGCGTACCAAACTATCAGAAAAATAAAAAAAAGATGTAATATGATTACCTACGAGACAAATCTCCACCAGAGACCAAATGACGTAAAAGGTTAGCAACTATAGCTCAGCAGACGGACTTCGACAATGAGAAAAACCCGTACTCATATAAGCCTAGATCTTTGATGAGTTTTTACAACCAGTGGTACGACGGCGTTTTTCTTCCCGGAAGGTATCACGATCCCAGTAGTCAGCACTTTCGTGTAGACATGAAATATCATGTTCATTTTTCTCTTAAATTACTGTCAATAATTGTTTGGGTTATTTGAAACACTTTTGGTTTCTCTCTCTCTCTCTCTCTCTCTCTCTCTCTCTCTCAACCGTATTTGGAACAACTTTTTTGTAATGTTTGGTTGTATGAACTTCAACTTCATTTTTAATTAACAGAAATGTTTTGATTTGAGTGCCACTATTGAGTCTAATGGAGACGAAACGAGTGGTTAGTATGCCAAATTATATGCATAGTAGTTTTGATGAGCCTTTTTCTTCAATATATTTACAAATTTATAGAGCATTTGGTGTTAATATTAACAATGAACATTTTGGTTAAACAAAAGAACTATCATTTCTAGAAGTTTCACGGCTAAGCGTCTTGGTTTTTTTTTATAGATTGACTCTTTATTTTATTAAAGGTGTTAACAAATCCTTAAAAGATGCATATGACAGGCTGTCTTCGTTTTACACATTTTTCAAAAATAATTCACGCTAAGATTTATGAAAATTCACAATTAATTTAAAACACACTGAGCGATACAAATTACACATTGAGAATTTAGAAAAGCAATTGATATTGAAAAAGTTAACAAATTCACAATAAGAATTAGAATTACACAATGAGGAATAAGAATTACAGATTGAGAATTAAAAATGAAAACACACACTAACAATTAAAACTGAAACACTAAGACTTGTGCATACGTTTTACACGCACACATGGCATTCATATACATAGATGCGAGTGGACAAATGTACCTTAGAGTACTTTTCGTAAGAAATTATAGAGGATAAATCTGACCACAAGTGACCTTATCTATAAGAGTTCACACATACTTCTAATCAATTAACTGTTCATTGTTATTAAATTATACCCACACATACTAGTAATTAATTAATCAGTTTTTAAAGATCATACGAGTGTTGGAATGCACTGGTTAGTTAATAACGTTGAATAAAGCTATTTTGCTTTAGTATTTACAATGAACTAACAATCTTGTTATGAAACAGATTAATCAATGTGCACCATTTTTTTACCGAATGAAACTTTAGTATATTATTTGCGAAGTCCGTTTCGACATGTGATTGGAGAGGAGGCTGTCCTTAAATTTCAACTGCAAATGTCAGTGAAAAATTGTCGGTTCTGATTATTTTTACTTTTGCACCTTTAGAGCATGACATTATTCCGTTCAGCCCATACATGGATTATAAAGTTTATTATTTACTATGCGTTGGAGGAGAAATGCTTTGGGCAGAATGGGTATTACTGCAACTGAGGTTGTAAAAGGAGAACACGGCTTGAGAGAAAAAAAATATCAAACTGTTAGGTATCAGTTGGATGAAGGATCGTATATTGTGACAGCAAACAGAGACCTTTGTATATATTGGAATAATAAGGTTTAAAATGTCATTTTGTGTAAGTAAATTTTCAAACCACAAATGTTATCCATCTTGCGCAATCCTCGCTCAAAGTAGAATCACAGAAATAATAATTGTTTATTCCGATATATATATCGCTGTTTTCAGGTGAGAACTTGTATCAACTGTAACTATGTCAGCTACTTGTATATTATCTTGTTTCCTGAACTATATCCCACCGTTTTACCACATTATCTGTTCTCAATATGAAAATAAGAAATGATATGATTGACAATAAGACAACAATCCACCATAACGAAATGACGTGGGTATAAGCAACTATAGGTCATCTTCAACAATAAGCTAAATTAATCCGCATAGTAAGCTTTAGGAGTTCCCGTCATAAGAAAATGTAAAACATTTCAAACGAGAAAAATCATGACATGATTCCGATAAAACAACAATAGGAAATTAAGTATGACAAAGGGCAAAAAGATTTAGTTTATCATAAAATGCTTAAGGGGACATTACTTTTATTCAAAAGCTGTTCAGTACATTTTATTACACGAATCTCTTAAAAAAAAACCGATTGATTTGATAAATGTGATTATTATTGATTGCTTATGGACAAAAAGCTAACTGCTAACTCGAAGCGTGTGTTGGTACAAAAGATCACCTATAATACACAATTGTAATAGTTGTCCTAAGGTATTTTGGGGAAAGCATGGTTAACCTCAGTTCCATACACAAACGCAACCTCCATTATAAGATATGTGCGTGTAAAACATGAGCACAAGTATCAGTGTGTAATCTTTTTTCTTAGTGTTATTTTTTAAAAATTTTGCTTGAGTTGTTATAATTCTCAAGTTGTGAACTGTCTTTGTATAAGCGCGATTAATAAATCTCATGTAGGCATAACGAGTGTCTGCGTGGCGTTTTAAATTATAAATTTGAATAGTTATTAATAATTTTATAGAATATAACAAAATTGGTAAATACATGTATACAGATTGGAATGCATAAAAAGGATAACAGAAATAAACAAAAGTATTGGACTAAAGCCTACAAATATCACCAAAACCAGCCTCATCCGGTTTGAAATAGACATATTCTTGTGTACAATTTGGAGTTTAGTATGGCGTTCATTATCACTGAACTAATATATATATTTGTTTAGGGGCCAGCTGAAGGACGCCTCCGGGTGCGGGAATTTCTCGCTGCATTAAAGACCTGTTGGTGACCTTCTGCTGTTGTCTGTTCTATGGTCGGCTTGTTGTCTCTTTGACTCATTCCCCATTTCCATTCTCAATTTTATACAAAGATATACAACAACGAACTATACATGGTCTAAATTTGACGGGTGAAAAACCAGTTTTGTCTCCCCTTTGTTCCCTTTTTGTTTATCTAGAATATATGTTGTAAATGAAAACTACACAATAAATAACCTGCAATATTGAGCTATCAAGGAATTAATAGACGACCGGTACTTAATATGAAAACAATAGTAAAAATTATATCGCGTTTACATGTAACTAGCAAAGGTAGTGAGAGCTGTAAGTTTAAGACTGCCGCTCCAGAATTATTTTTAAAAAGAAACCGAGACATTACTCCAAACATATTTTTACGAAGTTTCATAACAAAATTTAATTGTAATTAGCATTATTTGTGAGGCGTAAGTAAGATTTTAAAATCGTCACACTATTCGAAGAACGCCTAACCAATTGAACTGAAATATTAGTAGTTAGTATATCAAAGATAAAGACTCTAGCAGTTCGCAAGCTGTAAAAATTTCCTGAATTTCAATATAACATTGTCATGTTTAGTTCTATTGATGCCATTACAATACAATGTTGGATAAGAAACACTGTTTTATATGATTTTTTTTATCAGCAAAATTGTATTCATAGATAAGACTATTCAGGTGTCTAAAGATCAAGGATGTGGCATAATTGCCAATAAGACAACTTTACATCAGAGAGCAAATTATGTAGATGTTAGAAATTAGTGATCAACATACGGGCTTCAACGAAGACCATAACCCATATCGTATTGCAAGAGATAAAAGGCCTAGACATGACAAATGGTTAACAATTCAAATAAGAAAAGAACGGCCTGTTTATGTGCAAAACAATGCACGAAAACAAAAATGATACAGCAACAAAAGACCATCACTGAATAACATGATTCTGACTTGGGACAGGCACATGCATAATGGGCGGGGTTAAACATTATTTCGGGCGCCTGACATGGAACAGTGGTGTAACAGCACAACATAAGAACAAAATATATAAAAATCAGTTAAATTGGGATTGGGATCTTGAGATCTTATGACAAATGCTCGACAAGGACCCATTTCCCATGTTATAACAGGAGATCTTAACATCGTTCAAGACCGAGAGTTAAAATCATTCCTCAGTAAAGGACCTAAATATCGTCCCCCGTCAATTATTAATTGGAATGAGTGTCGTAATATCATCCACGACTCACTCCATACTTACTGTTTGAAATGGATAAAACGGGAAAAAGCTGACAAAAAATCTTTGGACTCTTTTTTTAAATCAGTAATGAACATAGTTGATATACGTATTCAACATTTTAAAGAACATTTTACTCTTAACAATAACCACAATAAACCTATTTCTCGTATCAAACATAAACTAAAAGAACTAGCCAAGGAATTTGTTTTTGTCCCGGCCGATAAAGCTGCTAATAATATCATTATTGTTTGACGTAAATTTTACATTGAGGTTCTGAAAAAAGAAATCACCAATTCACCAACATTCCAACTGACTCCATTTTCAGAAAACGACATCTGTAACAAACATAAACTTTTAGCTACCGCTTTACAAGCAGAACCAAATACAATGAAAGTCCCAACTATGTATTGGCTTCCGAAGCTACACAAAACACCTTACAAATATAGATTCATTTCGTCTTCAAGCCATTGTTCCACTACTAAATTGTCTATTCTTCTTACCAGTACACTTGGTACAATCAAAAACCTGATAATAAATTGTTCAAATAAGGCCTTCGAAAATAGTGGAATTAATTACTTTTGGAGTGTCAAGAACTCGTTGGAAGTACTTGATAAATTGCATGCATATATTGGTGATTTTGAATCTGTTCAAAGTTTTGATTTTTCTACCCTATATACCACATTGCCTCACATTCTCATTAAGAAAAAATTCACACACCTAATTAAATGGGCATTTAAAAAGTCAGAATGTGAATATATATGTTCAAACTCTTTTAGGTCATTTTTTAGTAGCAATAAACAAAAAAACTATGTCAATTGGACATGCTTTGATACTATATATGCCCTTGAATTTTTACTAGATAACATTTTTGTTCGCTTTGGAGATTCCGTATATCGTCAGGTTATCGGAATTCCAATGGGGACTAACTGTGCACCACTTATTGCGGACCTTTTTTTGTATTGCTATGAGTTACAATTTATGACAAAAATCAGTAAAGACCCATCGAAACAACATCTGATACACAAATTTAATAATACTTTTAGATATTTGGATGATATTTTGGCTCTCAATAATGACGACTTCAGTATGTATACTAAAGAAATTTATCCTGTTGAACTTACTTTAAATAAAGCTAATACTAACAATGACCACTGCCCTTTCCTCGATCTTGATATCTATATCATTAACGGAAAGCTTAATACTAAAATATATGATAAAAGAGATGATTTTTCATTTCCTATCGTTAATTATCCATTTTTAGATGGTGACGTTCCCTTGTCACCATCTTACGGTGTTTATATATCTCAACTTGTACGATTCGCTCGTGTATGTAACAATGTTTTAGATTTTAACGAGAGAAATGTATGTATTACTGAAAAATTATTACACCAGGGTTTTCGATATCACAAACTAGTCAAAACATTTACTAAATTTTATCATCGGTATAAGGACATCATTCGTAAATATAGCTCAACATGCAGACTTCTTATACGTTCAGGTATTTCACATCCAATTTTTTATGGAAATATTCTTTATAAAGCACAAAAATGTCAGTATTCACCTCTGAAACTAACAAAACCTTTAAATAGACTTATTAAGAAGGGATATAGTTACGATACTGTTGTCAGGTCATTAAAGATTGCATATTTTGGCGTTGATATTGATTCACTTATAGGGTCTTTGCATCTGCACTAAACACATTTATTTAAAAACCAGTTGTTGGCATGACACGGGTTATGTTCTTCACATATATGTTATGATGGTATGATACTAAACCCCTAACGGGAAGGATTGTGCCTGATATTCATATGATGAAGACATAATCTTTCAATCAGTTTAATTGAAGTCTGGAGCTGGCATGTCAGTTAACTGCTAGTAGTCTGTTGTTATTTATGTATTATTGTCATTTTGTTTATTTTCTTTGGTTACATCTTCTGACATCAGACTCGGACTTCTCTTGAACTGAATTTTAATGTGCGTATTGTTATGCGTTTACTTTTCTACATTGGCTAGAGGTATAGGGGGAGGGTTGAGATCTCATAAACATGTTTAACCCCGCCGCATTTTTGCGCCTGTCCCAGGTCAGGAGCCTCTAGCCTTTGTTAGTCTTGTATTATTTTTAATTTTAGTTTCTTGTGTACAATTTGGAGTTTAGTATGGCGTTCATTATCACTGAACTAGTATATATATTTGTTTAGGGGCCAGCTGAAGGACGCCTCCGGGTGCGGGAATTTCTCGCTGCATTGAAGACCTGTTGGTGGCCTTCTGCTGTTGTCTGTTCTGTGGTCGGGTTGTTGTCTCTTTGACACATTCCCCATTTCCATTCTCAATTTTATGGATAGTATCTACGTTTATGGTCTCTATAAACAGCAGCACCGTAGGATTAGGATGTGATATCCCATTTGCAAGAAGTTTTCTAGGTACAGTCAAACTTCCAAAACAATTATTTGTATCTTTGAAAGAATTAAGTAAAGGTTTTAAGTAACTTGTGGTAACAAAATCACTGATTTGATTATTTACCAGATTACATAGATTACGTTCAAAGAAATATAAAATGTCACTACAGAGACGGGAATAGCTAACAATGTTGGGTATGTAAACACAGACTTGTTTTGAAACTTTTGAATTTAAAAGCGTTTTTCGGTTTTTAGTTGTATAAATGTATAGATTATGTTAGTTAAATCAAAATAGATTGATATGATTCATTTTAAATCATCATAATCATCCTGATGAAGAATATCTGTTATCCGAAATATTTATAGTTACTTACATTTATTGTTTGCTTTTTTAGTATTGGTGTTGTTTTGTACACTTTTTCAGTCGTATATTTTATGTATATTTATAAATTGCCTAACAATGTAATTTTAACACAGCATAATGATGTATATTTTAAAATGTTAAAAATATTTACAATGCGATAAAAAAAAAAGCAATATTTCGTTAGACAAACTAGCTTCCTCATCGGGCGTGCATATATCCAGGTGAAATCGGATGCAGACAAGAAACTTTTGCAGATCATTGTTCATTAAATGTTGTTGCTTAATAAATAACTTGGATGAAGTTCAAGATTATTTTTCTAATTCATGAAATCTGTTGTTGAAGTTAAGTTAGTTTTTTTACGTCCATTTGCCAATCTAAACATGTGACAACTTTATGTGTACACCATCTACTTGCCACTATACAACATGTACTGTGTTACAGCCCTATATAAAGCCGACGAGGAAAGGTATTACATTGACCACCGAAAGCTATATTTTTATGTAGCCTAGGTATTGGAGTGGTCTTGGGCGTTGGACACGGTGCAGGCGGTGTTGCCACCATGTCACATAAGGAAGGGTTCGAATCCCGCTGAGGAAATTACAAAAATTTGAAGATCTAACATTGTTAGGCTAAATTTGAGACAAGTTATGTATATATTATGGTGTTAGCCTTGTATAACCACTTGTTATCCGATGGAGTAAGTCTGTCATAAAGTTGTCATATGTTTAGACGTATATATATATATATATATATCAATCATAGGTTTGAACGTTGTTTTCAATTTAGACTTGTATATATATATATATATACATATAAAGAAAAGTTAAGTTTATATATATATAAGTTATTGCTGTATATGCCTATTGATTATAGTACTTACAAATAAGCAATGGCATAGATATGAACGGGTATATACTGTTTTTTTTTTGTAATAGTGCATAAGTTCTTATAACGTTAAATCATCTTCCCCTGTTGTCAACGATATTAAAGTTACCTACACTGTTGTCATTTATCATTTCATACTTTGGTAGGAAAGATATTTTTACACATTTAACACGCCAGTCAGCTCTTAAGGTATCACTCCCTGGTGTTAACTGCATTTAAGATACATACTGCTGTCGTTTTATTTTTTATAATTTTTTTGTCAATTATAATTACCGAAACTAATGTATTCCACATTACATTGCATGCGCTAAGATATTATGAGCTATTAATAAATCTACTATAAAACTAGAAGAGTGTCGTTTGACTTGTGTTTTATTTTTTGAATCTTGAATTATTTATGTTATTGTCATGTCAAATGTTTTTTTTCCGTTTGGAGCACTAAATTCATAGTGACTGATGTACGTGTTTTTGTCTTATATTAGTATTTCAAACAGAAAAATCCTTCAAAATGTATAATAGACGGACTTTTCATTTCTTAGTGTTAATTTTTCCCTACCTTAAATGTGATTCTCCGTCTGCCGTTATGGTTTGCAATGGTTAAAAATTGATACGATATTTCCCTGAAGTATTTCACAACTGGGCAATTTAAAAAAAAATCTTTACTTAAATTCACAGTATGACAGCTCAATGTGCGTAATCTGAGGTTTTATAATATTCTGGTCTATTTTTAAATAGTGACGAAATTATAAATGCTTGAGATAGATAAAAACCACAATTTCGACAGATTATGTCAAATGTTTAGTATCTATTAAAAATTATGTAAGAAGGACATTATTAACCAAAACCAAATTACTGTAGGAGTAAAACTAAACATTTTCTTTTAGATGCAATTTCATTATTGTGGTTATTGACATCATTCTATGCTAAATTGGTCAAAACCATGCACAATTTGCAATCTTGTATCACAACGTCTTCAATTGAAACATGAAGCACTGAATTCGGTACATATTTTGATTTTATGGAAACATATTAAATTGTTGAAAAGTCTTTTAAAATCTTTAATATCAAATTCAAGAAGGATTTGACAAATATTAGATTATGACCTTATGAGTGAAACAAATACAGGAAATTTGACACTACCTCTTTAGAAATTGTCCTTTTAAACTGGTTCTCAATTGGTTTAAACTACTTTTTTGGTAAAATGATACTTTGTTAAATCACTGCGTCTCGTATTATTTCAAATAATAGCGGATATTTTTATTTCGCTAGTTCATAGTTTGAAGCAATACTTGAATATTTTTTTTTTAGTTTTTCTGTTGCATTTGTTTTGGAAATTGACCAAGATCATGTGTTCCTGTACTATGTATGACGTTATTGAATAAAATATTCTCCGAAGTACAGCAACCGAAAATAAATGGGACATGACATCTTATCAGCAAATTTGACAAGGCTAACATCAACTGCTAGCATTCTTTGATACGGTGACATTTGTTATTATTCTATATTTTCATTACATTTAATTTTTTTTTAGTTAGACGGTCGAATGTTGTTTTCAGATTTTTTATTACTTCTCTTAGATTTAATCACAAATTTGATAAACTGGGAACGATTTAGAGCCTGACATACTGTATAAACAAACACCTGTCTACTGTTGAAGACTTATATTGTCATCTAGATGTATTTTTGGTAAAATGTTTTTTCATTGGATTGCCGTCTTATTAATATATACCCCACATATCCTTTATCTATACTTAGAACATGACCTGTAAAATCCTAAACCGAACTTTTCTGCCTCTAAATAGCATATGTTTCCTGATCGTCATTTGCTTTTTATTTCTTATGCATTTTTCTAATTTTTTTTTTTTGCGGTATAGATATATACTTATATCGCAACAACAAACTGAATAGAAAAAGAATGTAAAAAAAAAAAACAAAAGTCAGGACACATCTGCAATATAGCGACAGTAAAATTTGGTTAAGTCAAATACATATACAATTATTTCCTTGCGATCAACCAGTGTATCGTGAATAACCTACATGCACAAATCAATGTGATGTGGTTAAAGTGTTTGCGAGTAATTCCCCATCTCTCTCTAAAAATATCGATAGTAGCGTACCTACCTACCTAAGATTTTACACAGTTACTGAAGCTTAGTTACATTGCAGGTAAGTAGATAATGTTCTGTAAATAAACAAATTAGGTTAAGGTTGTTTTGTTTAAGATAAGCGTTTTTGATATGCACTTCACCATATTTGTTTTTCGTTAATTATTTTGTATATAAATTAGGCCGTAAGTTTTCTCGTTTGAATTGTTTTACATTTGTCATTTCGGGGCCTTTTATTGATGACTATGCGGTATGAGTTTTGCTCATTGTTGAAGGCCGTACGATGACCAATAGTTGTTAATTTCTGTGTCATCTGGCCTCTTGTGGCAATCATATCACATCTTTTTATTTTTGTACTTATTGATTTTCCGAAAAAAATATTTATAAAACGTTATTTCATCTATAAAGAGTTCAGTGAGTATAGATGTACAACAGTACAGGCATGCATTGATCACTTAAACCCATTAGTACTGTATACCTGTGTGGAATAGACATGTCATTGAGATTTATAATTGCTACAAACAGAAAATGTCTTAAGTTTAGATGTTTGAGAAAAAAAATCAAATGAGGAATAAAGGTTATTAATATCTTTTTGGTCTCCTCGGTGCTAAAATAACCAGTGATATACTGTAACAGTCGATTGTTGTTTTGACATTTGAGGATACATACTGTTTTCGGTCATATATTTTGAAATGAGCACAATTAAAATGTTGTTAAAAAGATATACGTTCCAAGCAGAAAAAATTGCGTAAAAAAAAAATATTTATAATGTTCACCATTTTTTTGTTTTTATTCATTTGGAAGTGCAACATGTGTTCCTTTATGTTTTATTCACTAGACAAAGAATTTTAGTTTTTAAACTGTCAATTTGATCTTAACGCCATCTGAAAATACTTAACAATAATAAGTCAGTTATGTTCAGTCTACTGCGCTTAATTCAGTACTGTTCAGACAATTTGCTTGCAGTTAATTCAGTACTATTCAGTAGCTTTATAGACAATTCAACATGACGATAGTGTGTACAGGTGAATAACAACTACTGAACGGATCTTCAAATTGACTGCAGTCGAACTGTCTGAACAGTATTGAATTTAACACAGTGCATAAGTCTGAAAATTGACTGAAAGACATTAAATGACTTAATGATTTGTTGTTCAGTCTTTTAAGATCTGTTGAGATCAAAATAACCATTTCATATCAAAATTGGTTTTGTAGTGTTTGTCAAGCCGGAGACTTGTAGATTGGTAATTGGTAATTGCTGCTTCTCTGCTAAATTTAGGAGTAAGGTTGGATTGGAGTCAGAATAATGCGTCCGCGTAGGGCGGACTATTAATTTGTGAACAAGCAAGTAAAAAAATTCGAAGTTTTTAGTTTGAAGCAATGTTCTTATTACCTTATCATGTTCTTGTACTGAATATGCATTTAATTTGCCCTTGATGTTAAACAGCCATCCATCCATCTATCCATCATCCATCATATTTGTTTTTTAAATGTGTATCCTGTTATGATATTGTAACTATCATGTTTATTTAGTTGGCCTTATTTGTTTTTTGTGGCCTTATAGTTGTTGACAAAATAAAATTGTAACTGTGCAGTTTAGAAATCATTGGAACAATCATAGAGACTGATGGAATGATAGGAACTTTCTTTATGTTCTATTTGACTTACATAACGATTCCAGAATGATCATAGTAAAATATGCGTAATTTAAACTTCTTATATTGTTCTAGAAGTTTCCGTTCTACAGTTTTCTAGGAGTTTCCTTTCTACAGTGTCTAGAAGTTTCCGTGACAACTATATATATAGATACTGAAATTACAGATAATACATTAATATTCTCAGAAGTTCACTGGGGTTATTTTACATTGACATTTTTATTCACATTAACTACATCATAATAGATTGGGACCTATTGGACGTAATATTCTGTTTAGATTCCTGCGAAGAATTCCGGATAAAGAAAAGACAAAAGATCGAACATATATTTTGACAGTTAAGTTGACTTTTTCTATTTGTGTAATACTTCTTGTAAACTTGTGTATAATAAAAATCTTGTTAAATTTTATTATTGATTTGTGTCTTTTGTTAGCTACAATTCAAAGGTGATATCTGGCCGTAACAATCCGTTCATCTGTACGTTAATAAGGTAAGTCATGCCTTCCAACCTTTTAGAGGAAAATCTAAGGATTTAAAATATGGAATCCTCAAACATAATAGATCAATGCTTTTTTTTAATTAACATTAGACTAGCTCTTGAAAACAGGAATGCACATATTGTTATAGATAATGCGTATATTAAGTTTTGTTTGTCGTATAACACACCGAAGGGTGTCGTAATTGTTAAAATTAAAGACCGACCGTAGGAAATCCTAACAATCCAAGTTGTGTTATAGACAAGAACAAACCTTGAAATGTGCAATATCTGACTTATAAACAGTAAAAAAATATTATTTTTGCGCAAAGATTTGTAGAAAATTGTATCCCATTTTACCTATAACCTCAAAGTAGGATATTCTTTTCTGATGCATATAGGTATAACGACAACCAACGGCTCAAATAGAAGGCGAAATAAAACTCGATAATCTAAATATAAACGTTAGTAATCACTGTCCAGGTAGTTAAACATTTTACTGTAATACATGAAGCAAGAAACAACACAGTTGAAACAAAACAATTGTGTTGTTATATAAGAAATACAAGTCATAAATAATTTATTACATGACTTTATAAAAAAATCTCAGATTGTATCACATTGTTACCGCGAACAAGCTAAATATATATTTTTTTTAATTCAAAAGAAACTTTTCAGAAGAACTGTTTTCTCATTTTTGTCTGGCAAGAGATTTTTTCTTTAAAAAATGAGAATCAGAATAGGAGATTTTTCAACTTTATCTCTCATAATGTACCTTTATTGAAGCGGTTTTGTCCGGGTTGTTTGTTCAAAGGATTGACCTATTGATTCATTGAATTACGGGGTCCTTACTTGAGACAGGAACACAAAGAATGTGGCGGGGTTAACTTTGTGAGCGCTCAACTTTTTCCTAACCTGGGACAGTGGTGTAATAGCTCAATATAAGAATAAAATGTAAACATCAGTTGCAATTGGCTTAATTCAAAAGAGCGGTACGACTGGCAATACAAATCACCTCAAAAACCGCGGTAGATCTCGGGTGCTCCGAAACGGTACGCAGATCCTGCTCCACGTGTTGGACCGGTCGCGTTGTTCATGCATGTACACACGGGATTGTGGTTATGATAATTTGAACAAATATGTCGTCGTCGAACAAATACTCCAAATAGTTCGGTTTTTTCAAGATAGTGCGAGGTGTATCAGAGAACGCAGTTGATCAAAATAAAAGATTGATATTCGTATATGTTTAAATGATCCACGCAAAAAAAAAAAAAAAAAATCGGAAAATTCTGATTTTATAGAATTGATGCTTTTTCGCCTTGTCCGATCCTTCCGTTTCACTCTAACTCTAGTGTGAGGTGATAAAACGTGTCTCATTTGTTGACAATAAAGTACAAGTCATGTGATTTGTGTCGAGTTTCGACATCATTATCGCGAGAGTAAGATACAGCGATCCTATATTTCGTCGTCGGTAGTGGCATCGGCGTTGTCAACATTTAGGCCGTTAGTTGTCTGGTTTTAAATTTGTCATTTCGGGGCATTTTATAACTTACTATGCGGTATGTATTTTGGTCATTGTTAAAGGCCATACAATGACCTATAGTTGTAAACTTCTACGTCATTTGGTATGTGGAGGAGAGTTGTCTCGTTGGCAATCATACCACATCTTCTTATTTTTATATAAGATTTGTTTGCAGTAAACATTTACCGAATTGATTGTTTCGAACGAATAATTGGTTATTTAGTAACTGGTTTGAAAGTTTATGTTCAAATAAAATGTACCCTAAGGGTGACTTGTAAAGACATATGCTCACTATTGGTCTTCTTACGATCTGCAGTAAACACTTGGAAAAGTGGTGAGTCCGTTTGGCTGTGAGGGATGTTTGAATTCGCAGCCACGTCAGGTCAGCATGGGGACACTAAATCCGATGACTCGTGTTAAAAAAGTGACGCGCTCTTTTGAAGTTATTAACCCTTACAGCAACTCTTTGAGCGGAACGTAGGTGGCCTGTTGCTAGGCTTAAATTTTGTTCCTATCAAATTACCCTCATTTGCCAGTAGCAATCCAAATTTTTGACCGTCAAGGTCATCTCCTACCATTGAATTAATCGTAAATTTATTTTTATCCTCAACATGCATGCAATATTTCCACTGGACGTTACGCAAACGACAATCAATAAACCAATAAAAGAAATGTCTGCAGTACTTTATCAAGGTGTATGATTATAGATTCTATAATATGATGAATTAAAAAAGAGGGACGAAAGATACCTGAGGGACAGTCAAACTCATAGATCGAAATCAAACTGACAACGCCATGGCCAAAAATAAAAAGACAAACAGACAAATAATAGTACAGATGACACAACATAGAAAACTAAAGACTAAGCAACACGAACCCCATCAAAAACTGTGGGTGATATCAGGTGCTCCGGAAGGTTAAGCAGATCCTGCTCCACATGTGGCACCCGTCGTGTTGCTTATGTTATTACAAATCCGGTAAATAGTCTAATTCGGTAAGTCACATTCGTGAAAAGGGAAGGGTATTGTAGTTACGACATAAGGAACATATCCGATATCATCTGTGAAACGGTTATGCCATAACGGTCCACCAACTCGTGATGGCGTCCGTAAAATTTACGAAGGGATGATTTCAACTTCATTATTTGGAACTCTTGGCTTAATAGCTTCCTTGTGAGCAGCGATCCTCTATCAAGGAAATCATGATAGGAAACACAAGCCCGGGAATATCGTATCAATTGGGAGATATATACTCCGTATGCAGGCGCTGATGGAATGTTGCTACATAGAAATGGAAAGTTCACAATTGGGAAGCTAAAATCATCTCTTTTGTCGTAAAGTTTTGTTTTCAACGGACCCTCATTGTCAATTTCTAGATGTAAGTCAAGATATGAGGCAGACTTAACTGTATCTGTAGTATCCTTTATCTCTAGTTCGATGGGATAGATTCGTTCAACATAGTCACCAAATTTTGTATTATTTAGTGAGAGAACATCATCTATATAGCGGAACGTAGAGTTAAAGGATATTGCTAACTTCTTATCTTTCTTCCTACGAAGTTCCTGTATGAAGTCAGCCTCATAATAATAAAGAAAGAAGTCGGCAAGAAGAGGGGTACAATTGGTTCCCATTGGAATTCCGACAGTCTGTTGAAAAACACGTCCTCCAAACGTAACAAATATGTTGTCAATCAAGAAATCAAGCATTTTAATAATGTCAGTTTCAGATAATTTTTTGTTTGAATCAGAGTGATTCTTTATAAAGTAGGATTTATCCCTCCCCAAGACAAGATACTTGTATCTACGTTCGCCATTATTTTTAATGAAACAAAGTAATACCAACTCTTTCAATTTGTCTCTTAGTTTGGAATGGGGAATACTTGTGTAAAGTGTAGAAAAGTTTATCGTCACACGTCTGTATAGTACTAAAAGACCTGTATACACTAAGATTGCATTTTCACTTTTTTTGAAATAGCATTTCGTTTGAAATATGATCAAGCCTTGGATGTAGATGATTTGTCTTTTAACATTTACGTTAACTCATTATTAAGTTAAAATGAAATAAACAACTGAGTCTTAAAATTTTATCAGCTTACAACAGTTCATTGTATATTTTGTTACACATCTTTACAATTTTGTTTCCTTAAGAGTGTGTTCCAATCTGATACTCGACAAAGTGTCTTCGAGCTAATTAATGCCCCTCAGTCCCTTTTTCACATCAAATAACTCTGAACAGTAACTCGAACTTTAATTTGATCTTTAATTCTATGGATAGCGACACTCATCGGAGGCACATTAAACAAACGACATGGAAATCGGTTAAAATTAGAACTATTTTTTCCCAAATGGTCACGTAGTTTTACCTCATCAGGTAATGTGATAACCACATCAAAGAAGAACAGAAGCACATTAAATACTGAATCGAACATATCATGTAGTGTAAAATCGTCAAAATTGAAACATCATTATGTTTTGTTAAAGCCATATAATGAATTGACAAATCAGCATTACGAAATAACAAAATCAAGTAATGTCAAAACCACGTTGCCTAATGACATATTCACATTAAATAATGTTGAAATCCTATCAAAACCATATCAAATCATTACTTAACCATATCATTTAATATCAAAATATCATTAACATGATTAAGTAAGGACTATACCATATTGAGTAATGTCAAAACATCATTCAGTAATATCAAACCATCACTAAGTAATGTCAAAACCATATTATGTAAATACAAAGTCTCATCAAGTAATAATAAAACCACATTACGTAATGTCATGGTACCACATGAGACAGCTGCGGCGTTCCATAGACTTAAATATGTTTTGTAGGTCCTTTTTGGTCATGTAGGTCTTCACTTGTTTCAGTACTGATACATCCGTGGCCTTCAAATACTTGGCTTTGAAGGTTCCTGATGAAGGTTAATCCATTAGAGCGCTTCGGATGGAAACAATTTACAAAGTGTTATTTTCATTTCTAATAGCACTGGGTCGATACTACTGCTTGTTGACTATTAGTCCCGAGGTTATCATCAGCTCAGTTATCAGCACTTAGTTACTGAAATGATTTATAACAAATATTTCTTAAATTGTTTGTTTATAAATGTAGAAAATATTAAAAAACTAAGGTTTCAACTTCTTAAGGCAAAATTGAACTATAAATAACTGTCATACAAGTGGAGGGAGAGGTTTAGCTAGCTATAAAACAGGCTTAACCCACTGTTCTCTTTAGAAAAATGCCTTTACCAAGTCAAGAGTATGGCAATTGTTTTTCACTTGTTCTGTTGATTGATAGCGTTTGATGTCGTCAGTTTTTATGGACTTCCCCGTTTTTGAATTTACCTCGGAGTTCGATATTCTTAGTAATAGTCGCATTAATAAGAAACCTGACAAAGTAGAAAAACGCACTATGGTCAACTTAATTGAAAGGACCATCCGGAGGACATTTACGTAAACAAACGCAACCTTTTTCTTTCATGTATGACGAGGAGTTTGAAGATACTTATCGAAGGGAAACAATTGTTACGAGACACGAACAAGTATTTGTATATACCTCTTAAACTAACAATATCATGGCATCTCCAAGTCGTTAGTAACAGACAAATGTACTAACTTTATAACGTAGAGAAAAATAGTTATGCTGTCTTTGTCATTAGCTGTCTTCGGGTGTTCCTGTCTTGTATTTTCCTCTATTATTATTCAACTTGTAACACAGTTACTTCGGTACTTGTTCTAAAGTTTTCTTAGTCTCTATGACAATTGGTTGATTCAAAGATCGTTGATTTACCAGTTAAACTTGCTGTTTGTCCATTTACAACTTTTGTATTAACTCTTCTTTTTTTCAAACATATCACTGTAGCATAAATTGTACATGTTGTTTTGATACTTATAACTACATTCTTTGGGAATCATGATTAAAATAATGAAATGTATTGCAACAAAGTCTTCTTGATCTTAACTGGTTGAAATTGTCATTTGCATTTGACTGGTTCCCTATCTTGCATACACGATGGAATCGCGTTAAGATGTGCATTCATTTCCTTCACAAAAAGCACACGTATTTTCGCAAAAACTCACGATTTCTTTTATGATTTGAGTATTTTTCATTGCTTCAATTTTTGTTTTTACCTTTAATTGGAACTATCTTAAAGCCTAGCTAGTAATTGTACATGCACATTCAGAACAATAAAATGTAAGGAAAAACTATCATATCCTGTTTCGGACTTGACCGGAATCCAACCAGCCTTTCTCAAAACCATAAAGGCCTCTGTGTTCTCGTATTAGCGTGTTCGTCTCGGGTGCGATAGATGATGGTTTCACGCCCTGTAGAGTGCAACCAAAGACTGGAAAATTGGTATTCACAGCACTTCTGCTAGGCACGAGGCATAAAGGGGTAGGAACAAAAGCTGGTCGGCTTGGAGTCAGCATAATGTGTCCAGGCAGGATAGCATCATGCATTACTGCAAACAGTTACTTTGCTCAATGTCGGTCTAGTACAAAGCCAGGTTCGTATTCATACCACCTCAACTTGTTCTCGTCCTTAAATATATATTAGACGAGTTGTATATATATATAGATTCTACCACTGCATCGAGTGTGATACGATATTTATCCACTCGAGACAGTTAAATTTTCAAATTTAAAACGCGAGGCTCGCCGAGCGTTTCAAATATTTAAAACATTACTGTTGAGAGTGGATAAATATCGTATTACACGAGATTTGGTGGTGGAATCTGTTTCTCTAATGATTTTCAAACAATATGCAGGCAAACTTATTCTGTCTTTTCGAATGATCTGTAAAAAAATGTGTTCTTTCTATGTGACGTCATCAGGCATGGTCGCCTTTTTCATGCCGTCACAATAGGAAATTAAGAGGAAAGCAAGTAAATTCGACGTCAAAATCGGATTTTAACCAATGAATAACTGAGATCAAACGAACCACACGTTGATTAAATTTTTTTTATACAATGGGTGCAGAAATAGAAAAATTGACGAAGAATTAGAGAAAAATATATATACAACTCGTCTAAACAACAGCCCAACAATGTTAGATCTGTAAATTCGCTTTCGCAAATTTTTTGTTCTTCCTTCGCCGTGATTCGAACTCATGCTACTGAGATATCGTGACACCAAATCGCCTGCACTGTATCCGACTTGCTAGACCACACGACCACCTAGGCTTCACAATAATAAAGCTTTTGGTGGCCGGGTGTTACCATTCCTCGTCAGTTTTAATCTAGCGTCGTAATACAGTACATGAAATATAAGGCATGAAGGTGAAATTGTTACAGATCAGCTAAAATATCTATTGTAAAGGATCCTACAAAATAATGCAAGATACAGTCACAGAAATAATTAAATTTATAAGTACGTCTGAACCAGTTACAACTCTACGACAGATTTCTCCATCGGATCACCAGCAGTGATAGTGATACATGGCTGTGTACATTCCGTATATACAACTCGTCTAAACAACAGCCCAACAATGTTAGATCTGTAAATTTGCTTTTGCAAATTTTTTGTTCTTTCCTCGCCGGGATTCGAACTCATGCTACTGAGATATCGTGACACTAAATCGCCTGCACTGTATCCGACGCGCTAGACCACACGACCACTTACGCTTTACAATAATAAAGCTTTCGGTGGCCGGGTGTTACCATTCCTCATCAGTTTTAATCTAGAGTCGTTATACAGTACATGATATACATGATATATAAGACATGAAGGTGGAATTGTTACAGATCAGCTAAAATATCTATTTTAAAGGATCCTACAGAAATAATTAAATTTATCAGTACGTCTGAACCAGTGACAACTCTACAACAGATTTCTCCATCGGATCACCAGCAGTGATGGTGATACATGGCTGTGTACATTCTGTATATACAACTCGTATATAATTATTTCTGTGACTGTATCTTGTATTAATTTGTAGGATCCTTTACAATAGATATTTCAACGGATCTGTTACAATTCCACCTTTATTCCTCATATATCATGTACTATATCTTGTACGCTAGATTAAAACTGACGAGGAAAGGTAACACACGGCCACCGAAAGCTTTATTATTGTGAAGCCTAGGTGGTCGTGTGGTCTAGCGCGTCGGATACAGTGCAGGCGATTTGGTGTCACGATATCTCAGTAGCAGGAGTTCGAAAGCAAATTTACAGATCTAACATTGTTGGGCTGTTGTTTAGACGATTTGTATATACGGAATGTACACAGCCATGTATCACCATCACTGCTGGTGATCCGATGGAGAAATCTGCTGAAGAGTTGTCACAGGTTCAGACGTACGTATAAATTTAATTATTTCTGTGACTGTATCTTTCATTATCTATCTAGAAAAAGGTTGTATATAAAGGAAAACAGTGGAACGATGAAATAATAAAGACGGACTTACACTTTGTTAGGTAAGAACACATACCTTGATTAAATGTGATTTTAAATCAATGTTATATAAAATAAAACAAAAACTTTGAAGATTTACATTTAAGTTTTGGATTACTTGAACAAAATAGGTTTTGGTGAAATCAGATCAAATTGAGAATGATTGAGAAAGCAAATTTTACTATCATATATCATAAAGTCATCAATTTAAGACAGTGAAATGAAGAAGAAAGAGTATAGGACAAAGATTTTTTATATTGTGTGAGTAAATTGTTAATTGATCATTTGCCTTAAAATTTATCTAAATCCTTACCTAGGATATACATGCTTATTACATTGTTGTAATGTTATTGACTTTTACAACATGTTTTCGACAAATTATTCATTATTAATGATTTACATGCATGAAGTTGTTTTTGATAATTTGTCCCATTTATGTTATATCAAACAAGTAATTATTTCCCTCAGTATTGATCTTTTGTACTTGTCTAATAGTGTAATGTTATTATCTCATGTGGCCTTTTGTGGGCCCATTCATTTGCAATAATAACATTAACGACACCAATGTTACTGTATAAATTGCAAATGTCTCTTCAGTGATGCTATCAAATATATTCTATTCTATTCTAGTCTAGTCAAGTCTAGTCTAGTCTGGTCTGGGTCTGGTGTAGTCTAGTCTAGTCTAGTCTAGTCTAGTCTACTCTAGTCTAGTCTACTTTAGTTTAGTTTAGACTAGTCTGGTCGAGTCAAGTCTAGTCTAGTCAGAATCAGACACCTAAAGCACGCGTTATCATACAATGAATCTAAAGTTAAAAAAAGCTACAACTGCAAAAATTTTAGAATCAAACTTTAGCTTTCGAATCACAGTTTGAAATGGGGATAGAGGTCAAATAATCCACATTTTGTCTAGCATTGCAACCAATAGGTTGATCATATTCATATTTTGACAACAGCAAAGTCCTAAGGTGCTGAGCCTATAAAACACTTCTTGTGGGAATCAACAGTTTGGGAGGTCTCGAATCTGTGTAAATAAATGACATTAACCGATGCAATGTGGTATTACTAATGTTTCTTTAATGTCGCTCATTGTTGGGGAATCTGAAAGTGTAAATATTTAAAAGCTCTAAACCTAAAAACAAAGACTAAAAGGTAAATTTTTACTTAACTATGGAAATAAACTCATCATATTTATAGATACCTGCATTAAAAATTTGTACGCAAGACGCACGTTTCGTCTACAAAAGATTCATTAGTGACGCTCGAATCAAACATGTTAGAAAAGCCAAATATAGTACGAAGTTGGAGAGCATTTAGGGCCGAAAAATTCCGAAAGGGTTTTCCAAATACAGCTAATGGAATTAATTCCTGTGTAGAAAATCAGTACTATTTCGAAAATTCTAAGTTGTGTTAACAGTTAGTTTGTAATCATGACTAGATGTATGTTAATTCGTGTCAAAAAGTGCTATTTTAGTGTTATGCATGAGAGTGATGACACACTAACAATATAAATTGAAACAATTCCGATTCAAATGAATGTAATGGTGTGTTAATATCTATTTCCAGGCTGCAAAATTCTCCAAAAGTAGAAAATACTGTGACAGTCTTTTCTTAAGGGATATGAAGAAAGTTTGTAATAGGATGAAATTTCTCAAGAAAATTGCATGCAGAGGATTTGCACGTATATACCACAGTGCTGTTCGTATCGGAGCTAAAAAGTTCTTTAGGAAGACAGCAAAGAGTGGATGCCGCAAAAGCTGGGTACCTAGTTGTTTTCCATAACATATACGGCAGTCAACATATCATACTTATTTTTATCTGAATAAATTATAACAAACTGCATTACTTAATTAAATTTAAAAAAAAATCTAAAAAAGCTTCTTCACTAATTTTGCAGGTCGAAATATGTAAACCTTTAAAATGCAAACCTACAAAATAAATGTATAAAATTGAATATAATTTTGATGTATATCAATTTTTTTATCATCAAAGAGAGTAAGCAAAAAAAAAAAAATTATGGTGGGATATCTGTGGTATTTTTCCAAATCATAATCAATGGGATCATTAGTATCCACCAGAGAAGATACAGACATTAACAAATCAGTTTTATTATTGTGACTCACATCAGATGATAATAATGAACTGCTAAACTGTATTTACATATTCCTACTACTACTACCTTCAAACAATATAAATTATTTGTGAATAATTTAATTTTGGATGTAACGCGTCTGCTGATTGGCTGACGTTGTTTTGTTTATCAGCTCATAGACATAATTTAGTCATGTGACCGTGACGTCATCAACGTTTTTTCATTGTTTACTCCGGTTTAAAATGGAATTTAGAATTAAATTATAAGAAATAACTGTAATATTTTATCTGTCTATTCGAAATAACATAAAAAATGTGATGCACACTTTCAAATAAACCCGCTACGCGGGTTATTCAGTGTGCATCACATTTTTGATGTTATTTCTTCATAGACAGAAAAAATATGACAGTTATTCCTTAAATATAAAATGTACAATACTTACTTATCTACTAAAGACTACGCGACAAGTAAAGTCTTAAAGCTAAAAAGCATTCAATAAGCAAGAAACAAGAAAAGAAAATACTATGGAACACAAATCCAAACAGCTGTTTACGACAATTGATACAAACGATGTCTCACTATATCAGTTTAGTGATAACTGTCTATGATAAAAAAAATACCATGCATAATAAATGCTTTTCGTGTTATCAACACCTATAAATCGATTAAAGAATACCCTTTTAGATATTTTCATCACATGTTTAAACGCACTCAGGTAAGATGTAAGGGTTCAAAACAAGTAATAATCATATATCAATTAACTGAAACAATGTTTGTCTGTATGTCTGTTATACTAACCACAACGAGGCCTTTACTTTTTGTTTGTTAAGCATTTGTGAATTTAATTAACCTTATTTTTGGAATTAAGTCCGAAGGAAAGAATATTTTTATTGTTCTTCTTTAGATAAAAAGCTTATACCTCACTTTGTTAAGCTGAGATATGAACAAATGTACTCTATGGCCTATTGACAAGGGTCGCACATGTCTGTACAATCCTGGCATCGGATGTCTCCATATTTTACTCATTACCTTTAAGATTTTACTTGGCACGACGGGGGTCATATGTAAACCAGGATCTGTTTAACCTTCCTGAGAAACTGAAATCCCTCCAGGTTTCTTAGTGGGGTTCATGTTGCTCAGTTTTTAGTTTGTTATGTTTCCGTTTTGTAATGTTGTTTTTTTTTGTCTTCTCTTTTTTGCCATGGCGTTGTCAGTTTATTTTCGACATATGAGTTTGAAAGTCCCTTTTGTATCTTTCGCCTCTCTTTTAGATATTCAACTAGAATTCTGGATCCCACGATAAAAGGGTTAAAATTTTCGGATAACAGTCGACTTGAGTTGCTGTAAATGGTGTTACCATAAAATGTAACGATTTGGGTGTATTGAATCTCCCAGGATAATTCGGAAATATAGCGTACTATTTCTCATAATTTGCTGTATCAATGTTAATTGTTGGGCATCGTTCTAATGACCCCAAACCTACAATTTACGTAATAAATATTCACAGCGTTGTATAAAACCACCTGGGAGTGTACGAAATGATAATTTCCGGAATTGCATAATACATATAGTTCGATTTTCAGACGCAATCGAAATAGGCATGTGACCTCGACCTTTGCCATTGAAAATCATTATAGCCTTCTCTATAACAAATGTGGTTAGAATCCGTTGAGAAACGCAAGCTCTACAGTGTCCGCAAATGAGTTACGGACAGACACAAGAACAGTCCAGTTAGAATAAATTCTCCACAACTTTGTTAAGACACATGTAAGAGGAGGCAATTACGCAGAGAGAAATAAAAGCTGCATTCCAAAATTAAATGTTTATCCGCATCCTATTAATTCTTGACTTCATTTGTATTAACATGTACACGCTACAGTGTGTATAATATTTATCTTGAATTTAACTAAAGTTTGTAAAACACTACAACAATAAATCTTATTTTGCAATGGCGTTGTCAGTTTATTTTCGATTTATATGTTTGAATGTCCCTTTGGTATTGTTCGCCTCTCTTCTATTAATCTCGTTTTTTGCAGGCGGAACAGTCTCAAGAAAACTTGTACATCTTAATAGTAAATTTTGTTAAAACGGATTCGGATGTAAATTGATTATGTTCATTGCAATAGTTTTTTTATTAGAAGGTTCATGCATTTTGATAAGAAATACTTCAAAAATACACGGAATAACCTTAATATGAGAGAAGAATATTTATAATAGGACAAATTCGAATTCGAATAATCAGATGTTAAATTATATAATTTAGCCCGTCCATTTCAAACTTTTTTAATGCAGCTTACTTTCATGGCAATATATAAAAAAGATGCAAATATTCAATTTCTGTCAGTATATCAGGAACTATATTGTTATCATAAAAATATATTTCATTTTTTGAATCGACCGAATATGACATAATATTGAGTTTATCTCGGCTCCCTGTATTTACAATGTCGATCAATCTGAAACAATCATTACATTAACAACAACAAAAGTAATCTTCAACTAATTATTTTTCGGTAATCAAATCAAACATATGTTTTTCATGACAGATAAGTTTCATAATAAACAGATTTATTTTGAAATAGGAGATTGAAATCAAAGTTATAAAAGAGAGGTGAAAGATACACAAGGGACATTCAAACTCAGAAGTTGAAAACAAACTGACAACACCATGAAAACAAACAAAACAACTAAAAGACAAACAATAGTATACAAAACATGTTGTTTGTAATGTTAAATGCCTATGTGGAGTGATAATGATGATGTCGTAGTGATAAAATGCAGAGTCAAGTTAGTTGCAAATGTTGTTGTACTATTGCAATGTGAACTGATGAATCGAAAAAGAACTGTTTAAAACTTAAACATAAAAGTTTCAAGTCATTTCATTATATCGATTATACGTACACAACTCAAATTTGGAAGTGAGTATTTTCTTTGCATTTAACAGACAGGCCAAACGATGAACAAAATGCATGGTGGGAAGTCTACCAAGTTTTCATAGCACAGTCCATTAATAGACAGGTGTTTTTGGATAAATTCATCAACGAATTGTCCAGTTATAGTAATTGACCCGGTTAGAATATGTAAACACTATATGTGTATTACCAAAGTAAATTTGTTTGCACCTGTCTTAAGTCAGGAACCTGTTTCAGTTGTTGTTGTTTGTTGATGTGGATCTGAAGTGTTTATCATTTCTCGTTTTTTATATAGATTAGACCGTTAGTTTTCCTGTTTGCATTGTTTTACACTAGTCATTTTGGGGCCCTTTATAGCTTGCTGTTCGGTGTGAGCTAAGGCTCCGTGTTGAAGGCCGTACTTTGACCTTTAATTGTTTACTTTTTACACATTGTTTCTCAGTGCTTTAAAAAATTTGTTCTTATACTTCAATTTTTATATTTTGGGGTGGGGGGGGGGGGGGGGTGGGGGGGGGTAGGGAGGGGGGCATAATTTGCAAATGATCCTTCAACGTAAATTAATTCCTTTCTTCAACAGCGCAAATACTTTTCTTTAAATATCTTCCATTATGATTTAGCTAAATGTATATTAAATGTAAAGAAAATTATGGTGTATATATTTTATTTATTATACATATACATGTCTTTTATAAATCATGTTTCATAGTCATCTAACAATTGGAATGGTTTGAAAGAGAATAATGCAATAAGCAACATAATAAAACACTTACGCTTTACCACATATATATTTGTTGATAAATTTTACACTATTTATTTTCCCCGTATCAAACACAGTTCTGTTGCATTGCTGTTTGTAACACGGATTGGGATTAGAAATCAGCATTAATGATTATAACGGGAACCATTCTTATCACACACGTCTTCAAATAGACTGTCCGTATGCGAATTAAAACATGTTCCATCCGATCATTTGAATCAAATCTGATAATAAACTGCAAAATTATTGTCATTATCATGTTTAAGCTTATTTCAGGCGTATAATTGAAAAATAAAAAAACATGTCGTGTTATGGATAATTAATTAATGATAGATGAAATAGTTTTGCCACTTACTTATAAAATGTACGATACGAGAAAAATTGTATGTACCTGAATATCCTATTTTCTGGAAGTATAGGAATTTCAAAATTAGTTGAATAAAACAATCTCCCTCTTGTTTTAGGGAGTTATGAAGAATTGTTCGCCCTTTAACAGTGACATTTCCCTCTAGCGATGACTTCGGGAAATATGAATTTTCCTAGGTGAACAAATCGGCATTGCTCATTAAGTCAATAGAAACTAGTTCGTAAACTCATCAAAGATTCCGAAATATTAATTTAGTACGCCAGACGCGGGTTTCGCCTACATAAAACCCATTATTGAGAATCAAACAAAACAGTAGGAAGGGAAAATCAAATACGGAGTTGAAGAGTACTAAAACCGAAAATTTCGAAAGGTATATAATTCCATTAGAATACTTCCCAAAATATGACTATAAATAGTTCATCTATACTTATATGATTTTGTCATGGTTATTTTAAAATCATGACCGTTACTCAGAGTATGTCCACTGGGCTGCTTGATATATTTTAAAAAACATGTTAAATATTCTACTTGACATTTGACTTACAGGAATCAATTACCAAATTTTCAATTGATGCATAATTTTAGAACAAAAACATGATTGCAGCAGAAATAACTCGCCATCTTGAATGTACACGAATGCAACATTTATAATATTGTTGATGAACGTGTCCATACATTCCTTGTTTTTTAAATGTGAATAATTCCTATGTTTAAATATAGGAACCTAAATTAAATATAAGCTACAAATGAAAAACGCTAACTTGAAGTTGAATTTGCATAAATTTACTTAGTTATATGTAAATACTTTTAATTTTTTGTACGTAACTGTAAATACGCATGCGCAAATTCAAAGAACATAGTCATTGTGCATAACATAACTAAAAATCTTAAAACGCTCCTAAATCGCTATTTTTTTTGGCAAAAAACAATAATAAATACTTTAAAAAAATTTGCCGACTCGAAAAACAAACCTGAAGTCCGAAAAATACATGCGACGGAAATAGAATTCGGTCAAGCACTTTTGTTGAATTAATATTTTTGAAATATACACAATCTCTAATCATCATAAATGATTATATTTTACAAAAAAACATTCATTATTATTTTAACAAATGCAATAACGAAATTCAACAAGAACAAGCACATTTATATGAACGTCTAGAATATCATATTTAGGAAATTATTCTCAAAAGTCTCTGGACTTTTTTTTTATTCTTCAATTAATAATATTGAGATCTTTATTCACTACTTATAATTTTTAGCTAAGGTCATTGTTTTCCTTAAATTAAATCCCATCTACAATAGGTACATTTACAGTACGACACAAAACATTGAATATTAACGAAATTTTGATATTAAAAGACTTTATTAATTAAATGGCAATTAAAAAAAACAAAATTGTTTAAAAAACCGTTGTTTCAAAAATTGCTTTCATTTCCAAAGAATCCGAAGTGTTCCACTTGCTACTTATGAACGACTTCAACTAGAATCTATGACAAAAAAGACGATTTCAACTTTTCAATTGTCAAATTCCAATTCTCAGCAGTAACATACCCTCTGCTCCCTTGTTATGCGTTTACTAGTTTAGTAAGTTACACTCGTGTTTCTTTACACTGTACGGACTCCCCATAAAAAAAACCTGCTCCAACAGACTTTAGTGGAAGAATGTCTGAGGTAGACGCTACATAAGCTTTATGTCACCATCCCGAATTGATTGACCGATACGATGTGTCTCAACGCAAGTCTTGTTTTCACAGTCGTAGAACTCGTATAGTCGTCTGATCTATAATTTTTCTGATTGTGACCTTCTTTCCGATTGTGATATTTTGACTGAGTGAATTGGCCGGTTGATATAAAAAAAAAGAAGATGTGGTATGATTGCCAATGAGACAACTCTCCACAACAGACCAAATGACACAGAAATTAACAGTTATAGGTCACCGTTGCATGCATTGCAGGTGGCGTTTGCGGTTAATGTAAACATAGCAGGAGGCACCCTGTCGATGCATCCGGTCTCGCTACTTTGGAGTATAGAGGAGTTCCCGAGTGTATGTTCTTTTTACCTTGATTTGTGCTTTCTTAATCGATTTATGAGATTTGAACATCAGAAAACTACTGTCGTCTTAAACCTTCCTTCAAATTACAACAGCTGCAGATTCACGATGCTGCAACTGAGTCCTGGAATCAAAGATGGATGCAGTTTAAAAATATTCTAAAAGTTTAAGAACAAAAAAAAATTTGACAAAGCTTGCTACCTCTATGATACCTGTAAAACCTGAGAAAGCAAATTCTATAACTGTAACAATAGTTGCATGTAAAGATAAAATACAGTGTGTTGACATGAATTGTCATTGATATGGTCATAATTATAAATTAACTGTTAACAAAATTTTGAATTTATGAAATACCAAGGCTTTTCTACCTCAGGAATATATTACCTTAGCTGTATTTGGCAAAACGTTTATAAATTTTTGGTTCTATGCTCTTCAACTTCGTACTTTATTTGGCCTTTTTAACCTTTTTTGATTTGAGCGTCACTGATGAGTCTTTTGTGATGAGTCTTTTGTGATACGAATGGTACCACTTATTCAAGGCTTCGTTAAGGATGTTTTCTTCTCTTGTTTTTGACTTTCTGTCAGATATTCGGAAACCTGTAGCTTTATCCATGTAGTGCCATTAAAAGTATTAGCCCGCTAACTCCTACTTTCCTTTTCATGATTTTATAACATATAAATAAAGCCATTTTTGAAAATCTTGTAAATTCTTACTATGTTTTTGTAGTTATTGAAAGAAAAAAAGTGCCAATGTTAAATGTATCAAGATTCTATAGAGAATCATTTCCCGCCAAATTTTCAATTGCTTATATCTAAAAAACAAGGACACGGACCTTTCATCTTATTCTGCTTTTTAAGTTTAGTTATTCATATACCTTCAATTCATACCAGTCTTTTAAAAAAGTTTGTTATTTTGAAACAAAGGGGCGAACATCCTTAAGTAAGTTAAAATGGATCATTCATGAAATGCATTTGCTTCTGTCCCGTTACTAACGTATTGCGTAAATTAAAATTTAGTTTGAAAACATATATAAAAATAAAAAGAAAGGCGAAATATACCAAAGGGATAATCAAACTCAAAAGTCGAAAAACGACAAAAAGACAAACATAAGTTTACAAAACACAACATAAAAAACTAAAGACTGGGCATCACGAACCCAACCAAAACTTTTGATATCTCATGTGCTCTGGAAGGGTATGCAGACCCTGCTCCACATGCGGCACCCGTCGCGTATTGCTCATATAAATATAAACCCGGTCGTAAGTCTAATTCGGTATGTCACATTCGATGAAAAGAGGACGGATTGTAGTTACGACTATTGAAACAGTATGCCATAAATTAGAACAGGTCTCTGCCGGGTTGTCTTAGTAGTCTAACTACTTTATCATTATCTTGAAAACACCGAGGTTGTGAGTTCGAATCCCGCACTTGACACAGGCATTCAACTCCAATCTCAATAGACTAGGATAATCATTTTTCTCTACCGAAGGTCGGTGCTTCTCTCCGGGTACTCTGGCTTATTCCACCAACAACAACTGTCCTAAAAAAACCAGTCAATAGTGCTGAAACAACGTTCAATAAATACATCAAATAATCAATCAATATAAATTAAACTCCGTTTTATCAATGTATTATTGTATTGTGTTATACTTTATAAGAAACTAACATTCGTTTCATATAAAGTATTCGATAAGATTGTGTTCGAACGTTCAACATTGTTCAAGATAACATTAGACGTCTAAAAGTTTTAATCTCCGTACTTCAGAGGTAGGACATATCTTATAATTACGTTGATGAGCTTCATGATAACACTGATACGCCATGTCTTTATCTTCTGATATCTCATAACATATCCCAAGAATTGTTAATGCTTCAGATAAAGAATGTAGAGGAATAAAGTATAATTCTTTTACTGTATAATATAAAGCACGTAATGCCTGTTGTCTGTTGAAAATATCACCAAGCTGATGGTAGCATAGAAATCTAAGGCAGTGAGACAAAACCACAGGCGGTATTATGTGTATGTCTTCCAGCTCCAGCGGTAGTTCTTCTGGAAGTAATGTTGAGTCATGAAAGTATCCAACACTGGCTACAATGGCTATTTTCATCTTGTCGTTCAGTGTCATTGTAGAATGTACATTTCGTCTGTATATATTTATACGTTTTTCACGATAGTTGATAAATCCTGCATACAACATATCAGGTGTACATTTTGTTAAAACATAATCCGTAAGTCTAAGTGTTATTTTGTACTGTCCTGTCACATAGTAAAACGACGCGTAAAACAACCAACCCGACACAGCATCTGTCTTGATACCATCTTGTAAATGTTTATTGTAACATTTACGTATCTTATACCTGTTACCTATTGTGTTTGGCGGTGGTAGTAGTTGTGATACACATTGACTGATATTAGCATGATAATTTTTACACACATCGATAATAAATGTAGACGATTCGGACTTTATTAAAGATTCAGTAAGTGCAAGTCCTTTATAACAACGTAAAATGTCTGGTGGTAACATTATCGCTCCAGTAATCCTGTAAAATAGAATGTCTAACATATATAACGCGGATTGACTCTTTGTGCTTAAACGGTGATTTTCGTTGTCAAGCGGAAATAAATTCTTTATCAACCCATCAATTCCTCCAAACTTTATACTCTCAAGTACACGTAGTAGCATCTTATTGTTACTCTGGTTGATCTTTCCCAGGAACATATTGTGTTCAGGTATGAAATAGTTCGGACAGTAGCTAATGTTTACCCACGATATTAATTTATCAAGGCAGAGGGAAAAACAATAACACAATTTATGTAATTGAAATGTGTTAATATCTTCCTCCTCCGAGATCCAGAATAAAGCCGTCTTTAAAAAGTAGGAACACAATAACTCTTTTACATCATTGTTTCTGTTAACGATTCGCTTTAATGCTAATTTGAGTAAACCGTAACATAAGAGTTGAGTAAAATTGAACGAGTGTACAAGTATTTTTTCTGCAACAGAGAAAGACAATCTCCATAGTAAGTCACTATCTGATACATTCTTTGGTCCTATAGGTACTAACAAACATCCGGAATTTATGATCTTGTCAATTATGAAATTAGGGGGCCATTGCCATCGATGACGGGATGCCCATGGAATTGCGTTGTAAGGGAAATATTTACTTCTTAAGCAAAAAGCAATATCTATATTCTGTCTTTGGTCCGACAGACATGGCCCGTGTGAAAATACCGGCACATTCGGATAACATTGCTTATAACAATCAAGAAAGCAGTTTACAGATACATACAAGCTTGTTCCAGTACCTCTAAAACAGGCATATGGTATGGATTCCCCATCCTTTTCTGCTACTAATTTGAGTCTAGTAAAGCCAGGATGATCGATATCTCTCTCCATAACCAGTGTAGTACGATGTATTGGGTGTTTGATATTCCTTACCTTTTGTATTACGTCGACGTGATTGATTAAGCACATTATATCTATGTCACTTCCTGGTAAATCAAGTCCTTCTGCCAAACTGCCACTTGAAAGTTGTGTTTGACAACATGTACATTCATTGTCGATCATATCTTGTATGATAAATAGTCGTTGTCTATTTCGTATATCTAGTTCAGTACCAACAGTTTGGACTATGTGTTCGTATAAGTATTTCTCCATCGGATCATTTCCGAGCCAAGGCAAGCGATCTATAAAAAATATATTTAGCAATCATAAAAATGAACAATGACGTTTGAAATAGAAAGTTATATCCCGAGATTTATTCAAAGCTATCATTCTAATTAGAGCGTCAACGTTAAGTGTCATGTAGACGAACTGCAATCTAGCGGCGTATATTTAAATCCAAGCATGACATTTTACAACCAATGGAACAATACTCATCATATTGGTTAATTCGTCTTTGTGTTATCATCGGCTCATACTCAACGTTATTGCTTTATCAAATTAACATACAAAAGTCAATCGACCGGTCATTTACAGTAAATATACCGTCATTCAAATGTTATGTCTTGATATGAAAAAGCTTTGATTCTTTTTTTTTCTGTAAATTTACTATTCATAAATTGTTGAATTATTCTGAACACATCGGGTTTTCTTCCCGTAGGCATATAGAACCTTAGCTGATGTTTTGCTCTGAAATATTGGGTTTAAGCGATTCTGATTCATGAAAATTTTTGGAAAACCGGTTTAAGGACTTTTAAAGGATTGATAAAACAAAATATTTCATGATTTTCTAGTATATAGATTTAAGTGCAACCCTAATTTTAAAGTTATTTTGATTGTAACGTAATTGTAACAAATCGATGTATACATTTTTGAAACCGTATTATATAATAATATTTTTGTCAAAATTAAGTATTGTTTTATTGACAAGTATGTTAACTTTGCACAGAATGTACGTTAACCTTTAGATTGTGAGTACTGAAATTGACATTTATTATAAAAAAGAAGATGTGGTATGATTGCCAATGAGACAACTCTCCATAAGAGACCAAATGACACAGAAATTAACAACTATAGGTCACCGTACGGCCTTCAACAATAAGCAAAGCCCATTAAGTCTTTTTCTTTCAAGGAATACATTTCAACGAGTAATACAGATTTTATTTTATAGACATTATTCATATTATCAATTTAGTTCATCCCTTCCACTGGACATCGTTTGGGAATAACCGAATGCTACTGATTACCAATTTGTCTTATCATAAGTAACACGGCCTATAGTAGACCAGGAACTTATACATTCCGGAGCACCTGAGTTTTACCCGATTTTTGGTAGTGATTTTGTTACGCAGTTATGTGAAATTATTCGGTTCGAAGTGTTTTATCATTTTCCTTTTTTGTGTTGTCTGTCTGTCTTTTATTTTTTGTCATGATGTTGTCTGTTTGTCTCTGTGTTTATCTAATGGCTTTCGATTTAAATCTTGATAGCTTTTCTCCTTTTAAGACTGTTATTTTTAATTTGTATGATTTTAAAACCAAATAAACACCTTCATTGTATCAGTTTTAGAAATTGATATTACAGTTATTACCTTTAACACAGTCTGTACAGTTCTCTAAGTATTCCAGATAGTCATTTGAAGATTTGTCAGGATATCGAAGGTTTAGTATCCACTGTTCTTGTGTTTTCCTTCTATCTAAACAAGCTCTATACATGTGTTCAAACTGTCTGATTGTCAGGCCGAAAACATCGTTTGAGATAATCATCCCTCCATCTACAGATTGATAAAGTAATGGTGTATATTTACGCCTTCCACGGTACGGAAAGCGTTTTACACCGTATATATCCCAGTACGTGATTTTTTTTATTTCAATAAAATTTTCATCTTCATAATTGTTTTGGTTTCTGGAATTTCCGTCCATGGTGCCTGTAAGAAAGATATAATTACATACATTCAGTTATGGATTACATTTCTTATACAATAGATTCACAGTTTCATATTACTCATCTCAACTCTGAGGTTGTGTATTCGAATCCCGCACTTGACAGGTGCACTCGACTCCAATCTTAATTCACGAGGGTTGTCAGTTTTCCTATCGAAGGTCAGTGGTTCTCTCCGGTCACTCCGGTTTCCTCTACCTATAAAAACTGACCGCCAAGAAATAGCACAATAGTGTTAAAAGCGGCGTTAAACACCAACCAATCAATCAATGAATCTTTTTACTCATTAATATATAAAATTTCATACCGATTATCATCTTAATATATAATCAGCCCAACTATAAAACTCTCGTAACGTAGTTGACAGCATTGTAGCGACCAGTTAGATTTTCGATGTTAAATTTCTAATATATATAGATATATATGTGTCGCAATTTGAGGTACTATTAACGGACGTACCCAAGATTTTGTTAGTATTTATATAATTAAGGAAATGTGTCACGATTGCCAATGAGACATCTACCCAACAAAATCCGAATATTTATAATTGGATAAAGCAATTACATGTCATGCATTGTACGGCCTTCAACAACGAACAAAACCCAGAGCGTATAGTAAAGTATAAAGGGATGCAACATAACAGAATGTGAAACGATTTTCATGAAGCAAAAAACAAACAACTAACATTGAAAGAAAGACACAGAGTACTCGTAGTTACTGAAAGCTAGTTCAAACTCAGTAAAAATTAATCAATAAATCATGTTTTCCAGACTAAAGTATCAATCAGTACATATCTATTGGATTAGGTGTAAAGACGTCATAAGCCGTTTGCGAAAATAATTACATTTGAAGTGCCAAAATATAAGAATATAATATCGACAGGTTGTAGGACCATAACTTTTCATATAATTTATCTTTAGCTATGTTTTTAGTTATCGAAAACAAAATGTTAGGTCTGATAAAAACCATAATCAAAGATCTTACTACGGTGATAAAATGATAATTATGCAAATAACTTTATTCAAAGGATCAATAAATTTGCATGGGTTGTTTTTCAATGTACGTGCTTTACAAACAAATTTCTACGCAAAAAAGTGTGATATCCCGTCCTTTATAAGATATTTACAGGTACAATTAAACTTCAAAACCAAATCTTTGTATCTGTGAAAGAATTTAAGTAATTATAGTAACAACATAATTTACTCTTTATATTTTTTAACCAAAAATACATCGATAACGTTTAAACAGATTGTTACTGCCATAAAAACAAGGAGTGCTCGATGACTTCTAGTCATATTTGAGAGTTTTTTTTTATACAAATGATAGATATTAAGGTAATTTTCTGTTGATCAAGAAACTGCTCAAAATTACCAACTTAAAGGCTCCTACAAAAAAATTACGGATATGAACAGACCACCTTTGTCTTTCTGTCCATCTTTTTTTGTAGTATATTTAATTCCATCAGTCCTATAAAACTGTATAAACAAAAAAATACTCATCAATGACGCTTGAATCAAAACATTTTGAAGGCCAAATCAAATACGATGTTGAAGACCTACAAAAACCGAAAATTCCAAATAGTTGTTCCAAATAAAGCTACGGTAATCTAAACAAGGGGGTAGTAAAACAATCAAGGTCCGAAAATATGCAAATATATGAAATTTGTGTTTTTTGCCGTGCATGTACTGATTTTTTGCCATGGATGGATACCCCGTATCCTTCCTTTTCCATTAAATCAGGGTATTTGGTATGATTGTCAATGTGGCAAATACCCACAGAAAAAAGTAAAACAATTTGAACAGTTATAGATTACCGTACGACTTTCAAAAATGAGCAAAAACCCATACCTTTAAATGCTAAAGAAAGCTATAATGGGCACTAATATGACATACTGTGTAACAGTTAAAAAGTTATAACAAAATATCAGACTCTAATGTAAATTCAAAAAAGGGAAGTCCACAAAAACTGACAAAATCAAACGTCATCAACCAACGGAACGAGTGGAAACAACCTCATATTCCTGACTTGGTTCAAGAGATTAAACCAATGACGGTAATTATACTTCAACAATGAAAAAAAAATGATGTAGGTTAAGCTTCCCCTTTTAGGCATGCATCACCCACCATTCAAATCCATACTCAATCAAAGGTAAACAATCGTGAATAGGACACAGATGGTAAATTTACAGATCTGATGCTAATTCGTGTATCTAAATATATAAAGTCATGAAAACATGTCGCTAGTGAGTTGAATTAGAAACACATCGTAACGAAATATTACTCTGATCGTCAATTTCAATAATATCTCACATAAATTCAAAAAGGGAGAAACATTTGTCACATTTCAATCTAAACCTAATGTTTACTGTAAGTTAGGAAGCCATTTGTTTCAATATGTTTTACAGTAAATTTCAAAAATAACTGAATCTGTTTAACTGTTTAGTTGTTAATGGATAATGCGTTTATCACGATATAAAAATTGACTTTCAACACTTCGTTATTATCTAAATGTGAAAATACGACTTTAAGCTAAAAAGGTGACACCCCCCCCCCCCCCCCCCCAACTCAAATTTTAGTTCTTATATTTTCAATGTACGTATTGTAGGGATCAACTGGAATGAGAAACTGTAACAATGCTTCTGATACAAGGAATATAAAGTGCTTCTTCTGAGAATTTATCGTTATGTTGGTATTTAAACAAAACTACCGAAAGTTACTGATCATAAGTGTTTACAAATCTATAAATGTATTTACAAGGAAATCAAAACAAAACTTTACTAATGTTAATTCGAAATCTAACACTATTTGTGTTTTTCATACATACATTTCCTGGTGGTCATAAGTGTAAACTTGTCAAATGCAATTATGCTAACTTAATCGACGTCATTTGGACTCTGTTGTTAAGCTGTCTCATAGGCAGTCATACCAAATCTCCTCATTTAATATATGTACCTTAAATGTTATCTGCACATAGAAGATTTTATGTCATAAATGTTTTTTTTTAATAATGGAAGTAAATATAGAACCAAAGTACAAACATATTATAACTAGATGCGGTATGGTTACCAATAGGGAAACTATACATAAACCAATTTACAAAGATTGGAACACCCGTACGGTTTCAACCATGACCAGAACACATACCGTACAAAAAGCTTCTGAAGCTCCAGAATGACAAACGTGATAAAGTTAATAATAAAATGGAAACAAACAACAATTATGACACACAGCAACAAGTGACAACAACAAAACAACAGCTTCTTTTTTTTTTGAGAGGCACACCAAGAATGCAGAGGTGGTATACACATACATCATTAACTTAAAAAACAATTTTGTACAAACATCTATGTTTGATTTGTCGTGTTTTCTAGTTAATAAAGGTAGCTATTGTGTCTTAATGTTTGACGATAGTTTTTTTTAAACTTCTGTAAAAGACGTATAAGTGTATGTACTTTAAAATTTCAATATTGAAACTAGGGGTCACGGACTTTGTTTTCGTTAAAATACATTGAAATAAAAGAAATCTCAATTATTTCATATGGGTTATATAGGGTAAACTTGATTTTTCCTTATTGAGAAAACATTAAACGATATAGGATAAAATTCAATGAAAGAATGGCTTTTCGTAAATACTTCCGAAATATCTAATAAAAGAATAGGGGTTACGAGCCTTATTTTCTTGAAAAAATATTAAAAAAAAACAATGTTTTTCTATCAAATTCAATATAATTATCTTTCCTTGATTTTACATCGATTTTTTCTGAAAACTTTAATACACTTAACAACACTTAATTTTTTGGAAGTTTAATCTGTAATTTTCATGTTTTAGCTGTTTCTTTTGATTATTGAATGATTCTTGGTAAAATATTATAAAACCGCAAAAAAGTAATTTTGCAACATGCCAAAAAGAGATGCCCAGAAGAAAAAAAAATCCAATATAGCTTAACGTATCTAATCTAAGCATCTAAAAGTGTACCTTATGCAACTTTAATAGGAGAAATTCAGTTTGTAAATATAAACCAATTGCTTTAAAAGCAATTGTGAAGGTCTTTCCTCTTCAAAACATAATTAATTGATTGATTGATTGGTTGGTTGACCGATTGATTAACACATGGGATCGGGTCTCTTAGAACAAGCGAAAGATAAAAAAAAATGAAATCTTGGACCGCCTATTAAACACATGGCACCGAAACATGCATGATTGATTCCTAATTGATTGGTTACTTGGTTGGTTGATAGGTTTATTGAGAGCCTAGATCTCTTGTTTAAAGACATAGGACCAGGCCGCCAGGAACAAGCGAAAACACATTATCCTTCTAAGACCGTATTAGCACAAATGAATGGATCGCATGATATATTCTTGAAATACTCAAAACTGATATTTACTGTAGTCGTTAATGTTTGAGCAACTCAGTTAACATTAACTTTATAAGCTAAAGGTGTATACAGGTATTAATTAAATGTATAGTGCATATATCATATGTAAAGCTCCAATAAGCTTTACATATGATATATGATACACTTAATAGTACATAAAACTATAACTGAAATTATTAAATATTGGACTAAACCTCAAACGACACCAAAAAAATACACCCGGCATTTCTGCAAAATCTGCGAGAAATATATCGAATCGGAAATCTTGGTATGCAAAATTCTGTGCAGCTGCGAATTATAGAATTATAAACATACCGTAAATTGTTAATGATTGAACGGCCGAAGAAAAGTTGAACTGTAGAACTGTTCCATTTATCGGAAGATGTACGGCTTAGGTAGTTTCCTATGACTCAGGTTTGTTAGTTGTCCATACTTTTAACATATAAAACAGGGATTCATCATCGGCAAAAGGGGGTTAATAACTTTGGCATGTTAATATTTGGCTACGGCACGACACAACTTGTTATAATCAGTAAGTCAAAACATACGGCATAATATGTGTTAAAACAATAAACGAAAAGCTAATATGACAGACTAGTTTTATTTTGCATGTGCGTATTATAATGAGTGTGGTTATAATTATAAATAGTTGTACAAACAGTATTATTTGTCAAAAAAAAAATATACGTCTTTTGTCTAAAAGTATGAACTGGTTTCGTATTTGAAAGATAATACTAGTGTGACAAAATTTCCATGACAACTCTGTTTTAAATGATTAATACGTAAAGATTAAAATTTGGAATCCGTAAAGCAATCAAACTGACACGTGTTTCGTTTTTTGTTTTCTTATTCGTTGAAAATCATTCAAAGCTATATCGCACACCAATGATATAACCAGGAAAACTCATCAAAAATAACAGGTTATTATTTTTTACACCAGACACACGTTTCGTCTACATAATATCCATCAGTGGCGTTTGAATAAAACAGTTGGTAGGCCATCCTTATCGCTTTGACTATCCAAAAAGTTGTGCCAAATATGGCTAAAGCAATCTATACCTTATAGTAGAAACACTTTAGTAAAAGAAGGACAATATCTAAAAGCACGACAAGAAACGGGGCGGGTAATTGTTTTATTTCAAATACATTGAAATACGAATAACAAACTCATACCACGGTGTGTAAGGTTTACACAATCACTTATTTTCGACATATGAGTTTGAATGTCCCCTTGGTATCTTTCGCCTTTCTTTGTTAATGAATACACGTAAAAGTCACATATGCTGAAATTTTAAAACTTACAATGCCAATTTGCGATTTTTCTTTGTTTTACGGTATATATTTCATTTCCAAAAAAAAAAAAATCGTATAGTTTTTGTATTATCTTTTTTTGAAGGCCATACGGCGATCTCTAGTTTCTTACTTCTACGTCATATTGGTCTCTGGTAGAGATTTTGGTCATTGGCAATCATACCACATCTCCTTTCTTATTCTAACAAAGTTTTCGTAGACAAACACTTTTTTGTCTATTAGTATCATATGTCGTAGAATTAACAAGGGAAGTACATTAAACTGAGAATCAAAATATATACAATTAACACCATTCCAAAATAAAATATGATTTTGGAGGTGCATTAACGTTATATACATCTTAATGGTGACATTTAATTTGTGTTTGAAACGTTAAAGCTGACTAAAGTATCCAAATTTTATTATAGTGAAGCCAATACGCATACATCTTGACATTGAACTAATGAAACATTATGTGAAGTTGTATAAAGGTATTTGATAAATGATAACTTTTACTGCAATGACATTAACCTTACCTTTCTTTCAATTTAGATACATTACATTCGTAACCTCTGCTCACTACACCTCTTCTATTAATGTAAGCAATAGTTTTATGAAATTGAAAACGAAAGAAGAAAAACTTCCTGCAGTAAAGTTACAATACTTGTCCTGGAGAAATTTTCATTTACTCATAATTTAATAAAGAGATGGAAAGATAATTATCATAAGTGCTTAACACTTGTTTAAATGTATATCAAGGAAATAAAACAAGATAGAATAAAATTTTCATTGAAACTAACTTATACTTTTTTTTATTTCCCATGAACTCGATTGTTACTCGCGGTCATAAAAAAACGTTATTTATTTTTGTTTCTGTATCTGTTTTTGTTTTTTGTCATATTATTCAACACAGATAATAGTTCCGGGTATATAAACACCGAAACCGTTATATTGCATGTATAATTGAAACAAAATCATTGTGTCATAAATAAAATAAGATAATCGAGGGAAAATGTAGATTAGAATAGATTTCGTGCGCCTCAAACTCTTTTCAAAATTTACCATTATCAGCAACGCCCACATTTAAGTTTTTAAAATGCAAACTTGTATAATACAAAAACATTACAAAACGCCATATGACCAAAAGGATTGAATACCGTAGCCAAATGCAGCTTAGGTCAAATTTGCAAAAAACCTTAGTTTTTAAAATAATAGCTAAATTATCAACCGTAAACCTAAGAAAGTATGATATGAATATTAGAACATGAAAATCATATTATTTTGATTATTTTTTTACTAACTTATTGAGTAAATGTATACAGAATCAAACAAGGATTTCAACCATTTACATGATCTATTTGAAAATATTTAGTCACAGTCAACAGCTCACTATTTCGTCAATGTCTATAATGTAAAAATCAACTAAACAAGAACATTATTCTCTTTTCCCCGAATGTGACCTACCGAATTAGACTTATCACCGAGTTTGTACTTACATATGCAACACGACGGCTGCCACATGCAGAGCAGGATCTGCTTTCCCTTCCGGATCACCTGAGATCACCGCCAGATTTTGTGCGGTTCGTGCTGCTCAGTCTTAAGTTTTCTATGTTGTGTTTTGTGTACTGTTGTTTTTCTGTTGGTCTCTTTCGTTTTTGCCATGGCTTTGTCAGTTTGTTTTCGCCTTGTGAGATTAAATTTCCGTTCACATCTTTCGCCTCTCTTTTGTAAACAATGTTTAGAAATATGTATATCTGAAAACTTTCATTAGATTCACAAGAGAACAAACATTTCTAAGCATTGAACACAACAGGACACTTTGGAGGTAGGTGCTGGAATATGGGTTAAAGCTGTTATTGCGTGATTAATGAACTGAAAATTAAATAAAGTTCATTTCATTCAAATTATGCAAATACCTATATACTAGCTATAAGGTAGATGCTTTTTTCCTGAGACAGACAGTGCATGGTTCTGCAAAAAACCTCGAGGAAGTGCGCAAAATTTTTTACAACAAAAATTGCTTAAATACTGTACACCCCCACCATATACCCGTATATGTTGGAAAACAAACAGGTTTCCATGTGCAAATTGAGATCTGAATACCCTTATCAATTCAGTAACAGCAAATCTTATAAAATAAGTATTCCCTTTTTAAAAAATTGTCTTTCTTTGAATCTTGGTATAACACTATATAAATTCGTTATGATTTCTTTTGCTGTGCTACAACGGTAAAAATGCAAAGAAATTGGCATGGTTTAATAATAAAGATGGACTTACACATTGTTATGCAAGAACACAGATCTCGATAAAATGTAATATTAAATCTATGTACTTTAGACTGATTGCATTTCAATATGATTCGAACAAATAATCTGTAAATTTGATATGATTTCACCAGCAGTAATAATTCTGTTAGACTGTTAATACCAAACTAACATTTAAATCTTCGATATAGGTGAAATGTTTATACACTTGAAAATGTTTATTTGTTTCTTCTATCTTATTATATTTTGATTTGTTTTGTTTTTCTCTGTTTTATTTATTTTATTAATTAAACATTTCATTGCTATTGCACGATGTGTGTTTTTGTCGTTGATCAGGAAATTTGTTTTTCATTTTAGATTAAGCGCAGTAATACTTATTATCATATCATGTCTTCGACCAATGATAGCCGCAGAGACCAATCCAGGATTATCTAGAGGCTGCAGTATACCATTATTTAAAAAGTTTCCGTACAAAAAAAAAAAAAATTCACACCATCATTTGTTAGAACTGTGTAAGTTCATATAAAATAAAAATAAATAGATGTGGTATGATTGACAATGAGAAAACATTCTAACAGAGATCATATATCCTTGATGTTAGCAACTGACAAAAATGACTTTAACGAAGGCAAAAGAGGGACGAAAGATACCAGAGGGACAGCCAAACTCATAGATCGAAAACAAACTGACAACGCCATGGCCAAAAATAAAAAGACAAGCAGACAAATAATAGTACAGATGACACAACACAGAAAACTAAAGACTAAGCAACCCGAACCCCACCAAAAAACGGGGGGGGGGGGGGGGGGGGGGGGTGATCTCAGGTGCTCCGGAAGGGTAGGCAAATGTCACGTTTTAATGCCACCATAAGCTAAACGTTCCGTCCTAGTTTTGTGTTTTAGGAAGACCCATCATAAAGTATGTTCAACATGTTCAACTGCAATAGTTTGGGAAATCAAATATACAAACTTCTATATATGAAATTGGCTAACGTGTTTCTGTTGTGATGATCAAGCTGATTCAAAACAACCTTTATTGTCTGCGTCGGTGGAAAAGTTCGAATATCATTATCAAATTCTGTGTTTCAGTTTCTTGTGTAAAGTTTAATGAGCTCCCATTTTTTTTTTAAATTAAAATATTTCTGCTCTTCGCTTCTACATATATTTTGTTAAATGAATTAATTGTTTTTTTCTCCGTTGGCCATAGAGTCGTTTTTTTTTCTAACGAGTTGTTGTTTCTTTCTTTTTAAAAATTGCACAATGTTGACTTTTCAGTAAATGACTTTGATATTATTCCGAAATATTATGACAAACTTGACCCACAGGATTATTTCTTAAGTGATATTTCATATAAATTATATGCTTGTAAAACGACCCTTTCAAATACATCTTGTTTCTATTTTTGTGCTGCAAATGATATTAACACTTTTATAAATTTCGAGCGTCCGATGCGGTTTTCTGGACTTACCTACACCAATAACACTCAAACCTAAACACTCGAAATACGGTTTACATCATTCAAAGTGGTGTTCTATGTAAAAAAAATACCACAAAACGTCGAAATAATCGTAACGTCACGGCGTTGCAGTCCGTAAAACGTAAATGTTTGACGTTTTTTACTACGAACTAGATAACAAATTGATCATTAGAAAAAAAAAAAAAAAACGAAATCGGTGACCATATGATTATTTTATATCATTGAAACAGAAATTTATGTATCAACAACATATAGTTTTTTTTAAGAAAAATCGATGTATTAGATAGTAGAGATTTGATGATTGAAGACAAATTTAAGAAGGTTTTTCGCCAATTTTACGTGCGTTCTATACAAATGTTCACCCATTTTCAAAGAATTCAAGCAGTAAAATTTCAGATGATAAAAGAGATAAATACATCATTTTTTTTCAGTTGTAGTTCATCAAACCAGAGTTGTATGCAATTTGTTACTAAAATCTATGACATAACCCATTTACTGTTCCTTTACCTTAAATACTTCCTGAAATATGACTATAGATAGATATTCAACTTTACTTATATAATTGTTGTCCTAGCTTTTTTCATCTTAAATTATGACTCTTACTTAGGTTATGTCCTTTGTACTGCATATAAATTGATGCGTTTAATATTTCACTTGGCCTTTCGCCTAAAGGATCAATTATCTTTTTGTCAATTGATGTTTTAACAGTAACATGATTGTAGGAGAAATAATTGGTCATCTTGAGTGTACATGAATGTAATATTGCTGATGAACGTAGCTAAGCTATGAAAGTAATTGATCATATGCTACATGTTTTTCTTGAATTTTGCAGTTTGCTATAATTCAAATACATGAACCTGGAGTAAATAAATACTACAACTAAGAAAAAAGATTTTTTTTTATTTCTTGAAGTTGAATCTGCATACAATGACGTAGTTATGTGTAAGTACTTTTAATATAATATACGTCCTGTAAATACGAGGGCGCAAATTCAGAGTGCAGATAAAGTGTTCGCAACGTTATTAAAAACATTGAAACCCTTGTAAATTCGGTCTTTGTTTGGCGAAACAAATGATAATAACGTAAAATAAATTTGCCGACCTGAAAAACAAATTTGTAGTTCCCAAAATACATGACAGTGAAATAAAATTCGGTCAAACACACTTGTTGTATTTATGCTTTTTAAATAAACACAATCGTTAATCATCTTAGATAATTATATTTTACAAAAAACATTTATTATCATTCCAACAAATGCAATAACGAAATTGTACAAGAACATTTACATTTATATTAGGGTCTTAATGAGAGTCTTTCGTAATTAATTATTTTCTAGCAATATATTTGTATTTATTATGTTTAGGAAATTATCCCAAATGTCTTTGGACTTTGTTATTTGTCTATTACTAATGTTGATATCGTTATTCTCCATTTACATAATTTTTAGCTAAGGCCAGAATTCTCTCTAAATTAAATGCCATCCAAATATTTTTCATATGTTCAAATATGTACATTTACAGTATTTTCAATGAGAGAGAACAAGGCATTAAATAGATGAAAATAGGTGCAATTTAATATTAACGAAAGATGGATATAACTCTTGTAATTTTTTTTATCTTGTTTGGAAGATTTTTAATTCATTTAACGACAATTTGATTCCTTTTTATGTAATAATTATTAAGGGAGTTAAGCAGTTCTTTGATTTTTTTTACCTGTTTTCACTTAAATTTAAGAATCAACTGTTATTTCAATAAATCAGCACAATTCCTGTATCACAATTTGGATCGTTGAATTTGATTGGATAATCATTTTATTTCTCGATTCATGGTTTAAAATTGTGCACGCAAGAGCAATCTGATGTAAATGCACTTGGATGACATAATTGTAGTTTGACATGTCCTGTCATTAATTTCTTATATGATGGTCGTAAATACACGTTTATTCGGTTAGGTACTATATGTACTTGGTAGCTGGAAAATCACAATTTTGCTACATTGAGACGATTACAACGCCAATTGATGATTGCAGATCCCTAAATGCAATACTATTTTTTTCTTATATGTTTACCAATATATTGGAGTTTGAGTTCACAGAGAATGAATTCACCACTCCTATCTATATTTTGTTTTCTAGCAACATGTATGTTTGTTTGTTACTGTCTCATAAATGTTTACCCAAAATGTCCTTTTATTCATACACATACAAAACCAATTGATAGTTAAAATAGAAAATGCTATATTTCTTTATCAGAGACTATCTTATATAAATAAAATAAAAAAAAGGTGCTTAAAAACTATTGTTTCAAAAATGCTTTCATTTATACATTATCCCAAATGCTCTACTAACCACCGACGGCCGTCTTCAAATTAGAAACTATAATAAACGTGCTACTTTCATATTCCATATCGTCAACTTACATTTCAGAGGATAAACTTTTCTATCTTATGGCGTTTTCATTTCTCAGTTAATACGTTACGCTTCCCAACTTCATGCTTTTATTGGCCTTTTGAAACGTTTCTAATTCGAGCGTTATAACATAATTTTTTCTGTACATTAGCGATAATCAATTAGTAGTAAGAACATTAAAGGTTGATAATTTAACTCATCATATATCCAAGTGTTTCGGACATGTTGTTTCATTGTTTAACAAATCTTATACAGATTGCAAATAGAAAAAAAAACCAACCACACCCTTCACAAATATTATTCGTTTGCTTCAGATATTTTTTTATACGTCGTCATGGCTTTGAAGAATGTTAATCGATTAAACAAATTTTTTATATCTCAATTTGCGCTAAGTGACATTTTTGTATATTCGTTATCATTTACAATAAAGAACAATATGTACATATTAATTTTCTATCTGTTTGTCCTGACCATGTTGACTATAGGGGAAAATACTGTTTCATTTCAAGTAAACTATATCTCCCTGATTTTGAATTATTCATTATTAGAAAATTTAAAAATGTTGATATTTTTTAATATCATAACAAAACACTACTCCCACTTGCTTACTTTTTTTGTCAATATGTATGTACTTCGTAGATGGAAAGTCATTAACATTATAAAAGTACATGTTCTTATCAGCATCTGGTATAAAATTACATGTATGTTTGTTAATCGAATGTAAACTGACATCTGAATTTTCTACAGAGAAGTAAATATGAACTCATTAGCTCTGTTTGTGTTAATAAGATTGTAATTACTTCTTCATTATAATTGAAATCATATACCATCATTGGGTTTTAGTGCTTTTAGAACAGCAGTTTTTCATAGAATTATGATGAACATAAGAGAAAAGATTTTGAAATTGTGTTTGCATTGTTAAACATGGCCATCTATTTTATTTTTAAAAAAGATAATGCACTTTTATTTCCAATAAGTCATGATAAATGACTCTGGATAAGGCATTTTTATTTCATATAATGTGAATTATGTAAGGATACAGATGATTAAACTTTTGTTTTTATTATATACGAATGCAATAATTCTTCTGAAGATATCTACAGAAAAGTAAACATCAACTCAAATAAAAAACTGGAAATGATGTCGTGGAACTCACGAGGTTCTACGAAGTATAAAAGTTTCTGATCTATTTGAGGAAGAAAACATTTCAGAAATGAAACAAATAATTACTGAAATACTTGATATGTTTGTTTTCTTGTTCTTTTTATGCTGTTTTTTTCCTTCTTTTGAATTTTACATGACCATGTTCATTTATTGACAACAAATATTTCTATTATTTTTGCGATGAGAATATTTTTGTATTCAAGTTCCAAGTCTCATTTCAAGCAGCGTAAGAAGAAATAATATTTCAGCTGCAAAATATATTAACTGCCTTTTTATCTTTGTGTTATTACAAAATTAAAGATTTATATAAAAAAATTACCAAGTCAGGAATATGACAGTTGTTGTCCATTCGTTTGATGTTATTGTGCTTTTGATTTTGCCATTTGATAAGGGACTTTCCGTTTTGGATTTTCTTCGGAGTTCAGTATTTTTGTGATTTAACTTTTTAATGACGTATGTATACCATTCAAAGGTTAAAGTAAGGGTTTGGTACTTTGATAACCCTCAAAACAGTCGAAGTCAATAAATGATGTTTAATTCCCGAGAACAGTATTTACTGTGTTCTTTCCAAGACACTACTAATAAGAAAAGAAACTATTGTTGCGATGCATATTTACGACTATTTTCGGGTTATCTCGGTACTTAACTAGTTATGTTACATCTTCGATACCTCAGATGTCACTTCTCAGGGGCTTGTAGAATTTATATTACTGGTTATGGTTAACATGAGATTAATATTTGAAATTGAATGCCTTTATTCTGTACAAAGGTTCTTATTGAATAATTGTTTCAAATGTAATTTTCTGTGTTTGTCTGTGTTTATAAACTTATATGTTTTTTTTTAATCCAGTTTACAAGAGTAATATTATATCACGACTAGATGATGATGGGAGTTTTTAACGACCTTGACTGGCTATAAAGCCCTCGCACGGTCGGATCACGACTAGTTTTACTTTTGTCAGTACTTATAATATTTATTTATTTTTAAATCACACCATAGAGACAATATATACTCTCATCTCATGATTGTACATCATTAGTGTCTATTTATTAGCGTACGATATACACAACACACCGAGTTCAATATACTACTTGCTAATTTTATAACTTCATAGAAAAAGTTTGACAACACTGAATAAAAATCTGTGACCCACCATGACATTTCAAGTCTTATGGCGATAAATGTCATAATGAGAAAACATCGATGTAAAATCACGTAACGTAATCGGAGCACCTGTTATTGAATGTCCAATTATATCATGCGGTAAAATAAAGGTTCATCTTTTCATGACTTGAGGACATTTAAATTTTATTTTGTTTATATACAAAACAAGTACATTTTTTTACGTAAAATTAATAATCTAGGTTAAAATCCCGTTTAGAATTGCGTTCTTAATTCACACAATTTATCTTTTAGATTTCATTTCGTAAATATCTCTCTCCTGAGTCATTATTATATTTTCGATTATACAAAATTGTTTAAATTATATCACCATTGCGAGATATTATTCAGAAAAATAAAGAACCGAACAATTATAACTTTCCGAAATCAGATTGCAGCCTGAACACCAAAGTGTTTTGGAGTAAATCTCGTTGTTTCACGTTGTAAGTCAAATATGAAGATATGTATGGACATACACAGCTGTTACATGTAAATCAAGCATGATATGCCAGCCCATTAGGACCTCAATAAAGTCTCATCCCATGTTTTTTCCTAGCTTTTTTTTTATATTTGACTGTCTTAGAACTACACATACAAGATGTATGTGTTGTTGAAAGTTTTCTTTCATCTCTTTCACCTGCATGCCGTAAGATTATTGATGCTGTTTGATTTTTTCATCTTAATCTGCATTACAAGATTTTTGATTTAATCACTTTATCAGGATACATGAACCCAATGTATTCACAATAAGATAATAGATGAACATTAGAAAGCAAATCAAACAATACACAGCTCCTTGATGGTTTATTATATATCTTGGTATTCACTTTCTTAAAATTGATGTAGTTTTCTTTACAAAAGAAAAAAAAACGTTTCAGTCATTATTATTTTTATTGCAGATTCCGGTACATTGTTGCTATGGTAACCGAATCTAAATCCTTTGGCTATTTAATCATTAAAGCTACAATTCCATTTTGATTAATTAAAAAAGACTTGAACCCCCTTCCATAATAATTTATGACATAGCAACTAAATTAGATGAACATACATCATGTACATATGAAAAATTGAATATATGAAAATTTTCAATAAAATCGAAACTAACAAAAATGACCATTATTCTGTTATTTATTTTGAAGAATCTAGCAAAATAACTTGTCAGGATGTTTTGAATCTATAAATACTTCATAAAAATGCAAAAAATTTATTTCCGCCCTTGTACCTCCATAAGCCTGAAAATCTCATGGCTGGTCACAAATGATTTCAAGTAATTGCTCAGAACAGAAAAATAAAGTACTGTCTATTTCCTGAATTGGGTTATGTCAGATCCTTGTTAAGATTAATTCAATATTTTGTATCACTAAATATACATGTTACCTGTGATGGTTTCAGGATATCAATTCATTTTACCATTGAGGCGTAATTTTACGCCAAAATTGTCAACATTATGTTTTAGCATCATGCATGGAAAATTAAGTTAAGGCCTAAGGAAAGATGTTTGGGGGAGACAAATTTCCCCTGTATACATGATTGTTAATTTTTCACTCACAGAGTCAAAATCTGAAAGTTGACAAGTCCTACTGGATTTTTTAATATCGACGAGACTATATGATTATCATATAATTTTTCCTTAAATTTTCTATATGTGTTAAGAAATTTAAAATGGAATTCGGCGCTTAATGTTGCTTTGTTGAAGTCATTTCGATACAAATGATTGTTTCAAATGCTGTTGTAAATGCATTAAAGGACGTACCCAATCAAAATGAAATAATAAGTAGAAAACAATTTACAACTTTAGTTCCAAAATAGTTCTAGTGTGGGGTTGAATATCTTTCTTATACGTTTTTGAATAAATATTCATGATTTTCCAAATTCTGTCAAATTTGCGGTTTTGGGATATCTGCAGGCATTAAGAACTTGTTCAACTGGTCAGAATTAGACAAAATATCGTAAGATTCACAAAAAGCACACATGTAGCTGCTAAATTATTTGATCACTTACAAATTGTCTTATCTTTCGAAATGACCCTCTCGTGAAATAAATTTGGGGGATATTTGCACTATCTCTTTAATTTTAAATCAAATAAATCTTTAATATAAACATGCACATATATACAAACGCACCCACTCAAGCAATATACACCCGGTCTTCATAAAAAGAGAGGTGTCTATGCTATATATGCCAAGTTTGAAATCGAGTATCGAAATGTAGAGTTCTCAATAAACAGGTAAGATTTTAAAGCATAGATAATGCGGAACGCATGAGATCACCCCAAGTTCACCCTTCGTCTTAAGTTTGATTATGCAGTGTTTTATGCATTTGATTTCTTTTCTGCGTCTTTTGTTTTTTTTTTGCCATGGCGTTGTCAGTTTCCCTTCGTCTAATGATTTTTTAATGTCCCAATGATATCTTCTGTCTCTTTTTATACTCATTTATGCATTTTATACTTAATTAATCAAAATAAACACAAAAAGACTGCCCAGTTCAGTGGATATTAATTTCTGTCATGATTTTCTTGTTTGAACGTTGCTGCTTACAAGGAAGCTTTTGAACCAAAGGCTCCTATTTATAAAGTTAAAGTTATCCCTTCGAAAGTTAACTAGAAAACACTAAAAATACGTGTTATATTAATTGTTAATTTATTCCCTAATTAGCAAGAAACAATCAATCAATCAATCAGTTAATTACTCTATACCCTTGTTTACATTTCCTTTCCATATATTTCATTTATCACCATTATGTACAAATCAGAGCTGCGTTTAATATTGTTTTCTTAATTACAGATAACGTACCCTTTGTACAATACAATATAAGTTCATCACGTACATCGCTTTTATTAAACATGGAGTTGCCTCATGGAATAGAGTAAAATCAAAACAACTTAAGTTCTTAAAAAAAAGTTGGTTCATGTCTGTCATTTTTGTTTTTCGTAAAATATTTTGTTACAAATTAGGCCGTTAGTTTCTCAATTGAATTGTTTTATATTTTTCATATCAGGGTGTTTCATAGCCAACTATACGGTGTGGTTTTTTGTCATTTTTGAAGGCCGTACGGTTTCTTCTAATAGCTTACATCTACTTTGTTTGAACTTTGGTGAATAGTTATTTCATTGGCAATCATTTAATTTCTTCTTACTTGTACAAAACAAACATAACTTACCTAATGAAATATTATCCAAACTGTGAATGATTCAAATGCCTTAATTTTTCTTAACCTAACTGTAGAAGTTTAAAAGTCTGAATCCATTAATTCAAATTCTATTATAACATTTTATTGATGACAAACTTATTATTTTTATCTTTTTTCTACCTTTTAGCGTGTAAGTCCATTTTCAATGTTTTAGAATGCTCCGGCTGTGATTTCCTTTTTATACAGCTTGTTTCCGTCCATTTAATATTCCAGATGTTACTTCCAGAAACCTTTGGCTAACCTTGCGTCGTGTATCACATGTAAGCTTATTTCTGCCTTTTCCAAGATGGCCGCCATTAAATATGAAAATCAACATATATCACTTACCGAGGGTTAAATTTAGGGTCAAAATGGCATGGCAGAAGTGTTGGTTGTTTTAAAAAGATATAAATTATGAACCCACCATGAAATTTCAATATGACTTTTTTTACATACAAAAAAACGCAAAAAAATGTCTAACACAAATCACTACACAAAAATCTAAAAATTGAGCAACTCTAACACAACTGAAAGCCGGGGATAATCTCAGGTGCTTAAGAAGGGTACGCAGTTCCTGTTCAACAAGTGACACCTACCTATTCGCTCTTTTTTAACTAGATTTAAGAGTCGTATCCAGTAATTAGGCATTTATCATATAATGGTGGATTTATAAATAGCTCTTTTCTAACCCTAAGAATCACAAAATTTAAAACATGTAAAAACCATTGGTACGTGAAAATTATATAAACCTTGATCAAATGTTAACGTTTGAAATGAAGTAAGGTTTTCAATGCCTATACGATGAATAAACAAGACTTTGACTGGTTGACAACATAGACATTGAAATAAAAAGAAAACACAAGTCCCTTTTCATCAAAACTAGGGTTCAACGCAGGTTTAGGAAGGGTGGGAAGTTTCAGGCCAACTGGAACCATCGGGTGTTACTGATGTCAAGTAGAAATTCGGTGGTTCGTCGTATTTTGTTATCATTTTGATGTTACCACAATCGAGGAAAAAAATGATTGTGGCAAAGAGAAGTGGAACGTATCCTTTATCATTTGTGAGGCCGTACGGTTTCTTCTAATAGCTTACATCTACTTTGTTTGAACTTTGGTGAATAGTTATTTCATTGGCAATCATTTAATTTCTTCTTACTTGTACAAAACAAACATAACTTACCTAATGAAATATTATCCAAACTGTGAATGATTCAAATGCCTTAATTTTTCTTAACCTAACTGTAGAAGTTTAAAAGTCTGAATCCATTAATTCAAATTCTATTATAACATTTTATTGATGACAAACTTATTATTTTTATCTTTTTTCTACCTTTTAGCGTGTAAGTCCATTTTCAATGTTTTAGAATGCTCCGGCTGTGATTTCCTTTTTATACAGCTTGTTTCCGTCCATTTAATATTCCAGATGTTACTTCCAGAAACCTTTGGCTAACCTTGCGTCGTGTATCACATGTAAGCTTATTTCTGCCTTTTCCAAGATGGCCGCCATTAAATATGAAAATCAACATATATCACTTACCGAGGGTTAAATTTAGGGTCAAAATGGCATGGCAGAAGTGTTGGTTGTTTTAAAAAGATATAAATTATGAACCCACCATGAAATTTCAATATGACTTTTTTTTCCAAAATGGCCGCCACAAAATATCGAAATCAACAAATATCCTTTAAATTTGTTCAAATTTGTCATCTTAGTAGTGCTGGGTACTTATAGCAATATAAGCTATGAATCCAACTTGAAATGTCAATATGACGGCTTTTTTCAAGATGGCCGCCATGTGATATCAATATCGACAAAGTTCCCTTATAGAAGGTTACAATGGGTTTTGTTTACACTTAAGTTTAGTAAAGCTAAGGGCTCTATGACACTAAGTGTATGTTACATTTATTTACTAAAGCCAAGTATAGAATGATTTGTCAGGAAAGTATAGAGAATCGTTACTACGCTACCATTCTTGCAGAGCAGTAGTCTACAGCAAAAGATCACGTATAGATAATGGCGTTATTCCAATATTTAAGCTAGACTTAATTAGAATGAATACTTTTCGAGTCGAACAGTTTTCTCTGTAATCGACTGGAAGACGACATGATAGTAATGATCTAAATATTGCAGCACTATCATGCTTGCCATGCCATTAACAAGGCAGGTGATTGCAATCTTCTGTTTAGTGATTATTTTGGTTTTGCAATTAAACAAGAAACAGCATCAATCTGATTGTATGACAACGAAACTTGAAAAGCTGCATATGCAAGTAGTTTAAAAAGATATAATGTAGGCAAACGTCTTTTCAGCCGTCATTTAAAACATTAGTTGATAATCGTTTGACCACATTTTCGAGTTATTCCATGAGGAAATATTAAAGATTAAACTCAACATTTTGCTGTGAGCTCATTAAGAGAATGTTCCTTCTAGGTGTACAAAGATTCCATTGTACTGCTTTTTTATTGGTTCTTTGCATTTTGCCATCAAACTTATGGCTTCGAGTACCTCTGCGCAATAGTATGCCATTTAACTATACGGTTTTCAGTGTTGCAAATGTAATGTGAAAATGGTGAATGTAGATCAAGCTCAAGAGAAGAATTACACACTTGTAAAATGAGAAGGTGGGACAATCAGATTGACTATCAATATTGCACAACTACAGAATTTAATAGTGTTTTGTCTAGAAATGGACATAGTAATTAACAAGAATAAACCCACCTTTGAAATAATAAATCAGCATTTTGTAATGAGGTTATTAAATGTGGATGACAGATATAAAACAGAGGTCAAAGTAAATTAAATTTCCTAGGACAATGATGTAATATACGGTCTTGTTTTAAATGTTGTTGAGAGTAGGGCAAACACTAAAAGGGCTGTCTTTAAGAAACATTTTAAAACTGTTGTGAAAATACATTGTTGTTTAGATGATAAAAAGATGGAGGAGATAGTCATTAGTAAACCAAAACCAGATAACAACATAAAAAAAAAACGCAAAAAAATGTCTAACACAAATCACTACACAAAAATCTAAAAATTGAGCAACTCTAACACAACTGAAAGCCGGGGATAATCTCAGGTGCTTAAGAAGGGTACGCAGTTCCTGTTCAACAAGTGACACCTACCTATTCGCTCTTTTTTAACTAGATTTAAGAGTCGTATCCAGTAATTAGGCATTTATCATATAATGGTGGATTTATAAATAGCTCTTTTCTAACCCTAAGAATCACAAAATTTAAAACATGTAAAAACCATTGGTACGTGAAAATTATATAAACCTTGATCAAATGTTAACGTTTGAAATGAAGTAAGGTTTTCAATGCCTATACGATGAATAAACAAGACTTTGACTGGTTGACAACATAGACATTGAAATAAAAAGAAAACACAAGTCCCTTTTCATCAAAACTAGGGTTCAACGCAGGTTTAGGAAGGGTGGGAAGTTTCAGGCCAACTGGAACCATCGGGTGTTACTGATGTCAAGTAGAAATTCGGTGGTTCGTCGTATTTTGTTATCATTTTGATGTTACCACAATCGAGGAAAAAAATGATTGTGGCAAAGAGAAGTGGAACGTATCCTTTATCATTTGTGACTCGAATGTTTCTATTTATGGAATATTTGATTAAATTGTGGTGAAAAACAATAACTGTTTTTCAATAACTGCTGGATCTGTACAAACAAACTTACCGCTGGATCCAATACACCTTATCGCTATTTGTCCGCCGTTAGTGGACATAAGAAAAATTCCCGTAAAATTTTGACGTCAAAATAAATAATATCTGACGCCACAATGGAATATTAAACAGACGATACCGGACATACCGGAAGTAACTAGCACTGTTATGGGTTTTTGCACGAGAAGCCCCTGATATGGGTTAACAGCCCGGGTGGGAAATTATGGCTTGTGTACTTCTGTTCATTACAGATATGCAAAAGCTATCATATTAATGCTAAGTATATGATAAATATAGTTATTGACTAATTTGTCTGTATTATACCTCCAATCTAGGAATGGGTGCAACCACATTGTTTGTCCGTCCGTCTGGTGGTCCACCAAATATTTTGTTTCTTATCTGAGAAACTACCTAACAGAAAGACTTCATATTTGGTCAGCAGCATAACAGCAATGTGAACACTTTTCTGGTCTGTCAGATACATAATTCCTGTGTGCCGATACATTGATTTTTGTTCTCTAAATATGTATACAGGGGATATTCTTAGCACATCAACGGATGCGTTTTTTATTTGATCTATAATACGGGGCTTATAATTGTGTCTTTTTAACTGACAGTTCTTCTTAATACACATATATATTCCACTGGGTTAAATTCTTAAAATTCCCTTAAACTTTTTGATGTGCCTTTTTCAAAGTCAGGAACAGTATGAGGCGTTATCTTTATTTATCATGTTATTTTGTCATTTTGATGATAGTCTCCGTACATTTCTCAATACGGTTTAGAGTTTGCCAAATGGTGTATATATTATATATTGATCACGACAGTACGTTGGTATCTAAATTACTTATTGTGTTTTTGTGTAGTTGAGTGTCTGTCACATCGAAACACATACAAAATCATGAATGTTGATATGATTTTTTCTCATTTCAAGTTAATACTGTTGACTTCATTATTAATGAATAAACATATCAATTCTCGTGATATGGCCGGAGTTTCTTAGCAGGTACTTTTTTCAAATTCGCGCAACCAGATTTATGACGTCAGTGGATTTTCCGCAAATGTGACTACATCTAAAGCGACGTCGCGAAATGTTATCGATCTTATTAGAAACATTGCGAAATTACAACGTTCTGATAAACAACGTCGCGAAAACAACACGAAAAGTTTTGAAAACGTTGTTATCTGCCCCTGTTACTATACCGTATGCCCTTAAATGTCAAAATCTGAAACATTTGTAGAAATCTTTTTTTAACAGATACATATTTGTATGAATTAAACCGTAAATGAAATATGGTCAATTTTAAGGAATTATCTAATATCAATAAGCATATGAAATTTTTTGACAAAATGTATGCAAAAAGTGATTTTTATATAAATGTTAATAAATTTTTTCGGCAAATTGCAAGGCTATTTGTTGATAAGCACAATGCAGATAAAGCTAAACCTCAGGACATTCAGATTTGACATTCAAAATAATTTTGAATATATCACAGGCATATTCAAATTTCAAGAAAGGAAATTATCTACATATCTCCTCATCACATTTGTAAGATAAACAATTTTTAACTAACATGTGAACAAGTTCAGAAGACTGACCTGTAAAACAAAATCTGATTTTCGCATGTCCACTAAATCATTTTCCAGTTGAAAATATGCTGCTTATAGACTTTTGTAATGCTCAAATAGTATCTTCTCTTTACCAATATTGTTACTTGAATCATGTCGGATTCGCCACAATAGGTAAAGCCCAAGATATTTCGTAATCAATTTGTAAGTAATGTGAAGCTCTAATGATACATTTGATTGCAACTAATTTAGTAAATTTTACCTGAAATGAATTCTCCTATCTGTTTATACTCTTCAAAAGTTGGATAATATTATCAACCATGTTATATAGTTTTTCAAAGGTGAAAAAATTAAAATTTGAAAGGCGGTGATGAATGGCAAATAAACTAAAAGTTGGTTCAGATAATAAACTAAATAAGTTAAGAGGTGTTATAATTCTATTTTATTTAATAGCTCATTTTGAAAAATATCCTTAATGGTCATCATTCACTCAAATTCACTCTGATCATGTCAATAACATTATACAGCTCATTCAAAGAAAAATAATAAAGACGTCTATAAAAAGGGCCAGCAATCAAATTGTAAATGTACATGATCGCCTAAAATAGTCGATACTGCGCAGATAAAAAACACACTATGAAAGTACAAAGATTGGCATAACGGAACTTATATAAGATGGTAATATACAAAGATGATGTCATAAAATTCGTGTTTAAAAAAAAGCCTGCGTCAAAGTCAATAATTTTTATAATACCAATTGTTTGTGTTAAAAATATAGAATTAATCACAAATATTAAAACTCATCAAATAAAACAAAATTCAATATTCTATTAACCTGCCTGCATATATATACATTCAAAATTTTTAAAGTGCAATAATAAGTATAAAAACATGTAGACGATTCACACTTTAAAACAGCTAGTACTTCTTATTGATGCCGTTTGGATGAAGTACATTTAGTTCCTTTATTTCTAAAGCTCTCGGAAACCTGTCGCTGTGTATTACCCCAGTGAATGTTCTGTTCAGTCACTAGGACTTTCATGCGGTTAAAAGTCATCAAGTTTGTGACCCGACCGTCTGAAATGCAAACTGACTGGGAGGAGTGGTTTCATAGATATTTCATTTGAATGGTCATTAAGGCATTTGTGAAATAGGCTGCTTTGTCTTACCATTATATCAAAGGCCTCAAACCGACCATTCTAAAACAGCATTCAATGACATACCTTTGCAAGTCATATTGCGAAATATACAAAAGTCATTTTCGGTTTTTATATCTTATATTAGGATTTCAAACAGTAACATCCTTCAAAATTTATGAAATACTGGACGACTTTTTATTTCTTAATGTAAATTTTTCCTAACCTTAAAGGTAAATCTCCGTATTACGGTCTGTTCAGCAAAATGTATGCCGTAAAAGGTGGGGATTATTTCGGTTTCCGGTTAAAAATGGATTCAGAAGTGCGGCAGGAAAGTACCCCCCCCCCCCGTCTTTTAACGTGGGGGGGGGGGGGGGGGTTACTCCCTTGACGCTCTAGGTATTAAGTGAAAACTTAACTTTGTCAATGGAAATGTTTGGACTACTGTACTTTTGTAAAGAATACTCTAATAAATGCTCGACAAATGACATTATAGTAGAAAATGTTATTAAATACAAAGAAAATACCAATAAGAAATGGCAATTTTTTAAAATGTATGTTTTTTCCTTTATAATGAGCTTATATTTAGAAAAATGGTAATTAGGCAAAATGGTTAGTGTAAATTCAGCAACTGTTTTCGATTTTGTTTAGTAATTGCAAGATTGCGATGTAATAGGTATTGCAAAACTTTGTATTTTGCATATAGTTGTTTGTATGCATTATTAATTGAAATTGATTCGCATTACATATACTTGCATGTCTGTTCATTAAACAAACATATAAATATTTCAAAATTTACAGACTATGATATGCTTTTCTCTGTTTGGTATAGTATTGTTAAAGATGTAAAGTAAAAGTAAATATAGCAAGTTTAATTATATTATATGTTTCAAATTACTTCAGTGCCCGGTCTAAAAGAACGTAACATTAATTGAAATCGCAATACATAAACTTGCCTACTTGTTTTCATTTTAGAAAATTACAAAAAAATCTGAATTTACAGACTAAAGATATGTTTTTCTTTGTTTGATATAGTCATGATAGTATTTTAATGAAGTAAAGGTATAAGACAATAATTCATGGCCGAATTGCTTTCCATGTTAAAGTCTACAATTTCAAACATTAATGGCCATGGCTTCTTTGTCTTAAGTTGAAATAAAGAGACAGCCATTCCATGTCAAAACATTACCTTATTCTGACTTGTGCTGAAAAATCGAACAAACCTTTAATCTCATATGGGAGCGTACTGGTTCCCTGCAGTTTGATAGTACAAAACAGGTACTTCTGATCTGAACTACAGGGCACATGAGCCCTCCTTTTATAATTTTATATACTTATTTATCATTCAAAAGAAACTTTCAACAATGGTTCCCCTGTGATCCAAAAGCTTTCACTTGATACCAAAACCATCCAAATATTTCACCTTATGACAAAGATACAGCTATGCATGACACGGGTTATGGTCTTCTCATATATTTTATGATCGTATAATACTAAACCCCTAACAGGAGGGATTGTGCCTGATATTCATATGGTGAAGACATAATCTTATATCAGTTTAATTGAGGTCTGGAGCTGGCATGTCAGTAACTGCTAGTAGTCTGTTGTTATTTATGTTTTATTGTCATTTTGTTTATTTCTTTTGTTTCCTATTCTGACATCGGACTCGGACTTCTCTTGAACTGAGTTTTACTGTGCGTACTGTTGTGCGTTTGTTTTTTCTACATTGGCTAGAGGTATAGGGGGAGGGTTGAGATCTCAAAAACATGTTTAATCCCGCCGCATTTTTGCGCCTGTCCCAAGTCAGGAGCCTCTGGCCTTTGTTTGTATTGTATCGTTTTTAATTTTAGTTTGTTGTGTATAATTTGGAATTTATTATGACGTCCATTATCACTGAACTAATATACATATTTGTTTAGGGGCCAGCTGAAGGACGCCTCAGAGTGCGGGAGTTTCTCGCTGCATTGAAGACCCATTAGTAGCCTTTGGCTCTTGTCTGCTCTATGGTCGGGTTGTTATCTCTTTGACACATTCCCCATTTCCATTCTCAATTTTATAGGAACTATTTTGTTTAAAATATGTACTACTTTCTTGTATGTTCCTTTTAACCGGTCCAGAATTAGTGGTTCTTTACTTATAACAGCACCTAACTTGTTATTTTGACTTCTACTTTACTTAATTTCATTCTACATTATTCTATGATCTATTTCTACCATAGAAAAACAAATAAAGCTTTTGGCAAAACACTATATCCATGAATTCAAGCTTAAATTGGACTGGTAGTTACATATGCGTTAAACAGAGAAAAATCCATGTGGACACTAATATTGACAGATATGAGACTTTTTTCAATTTTTACCCGTTCTTTTTTGTTAATATCTACCCAAATAACAATTTTCTTACCTATTTGCCTTATCTTTATCAGAAGTTGTTACTTGAATATAAATATAGAGGTCCAAACATTAAATGTAATTGATAATTTTGTCCCCCCCTTTTTTCATTTTCCATAAAGGAGAGTGATTTGGTAAAAACCATATTGTTATTGAAAAACATGGATCTACAAGAACAAGTTATGTATCACCCAGCTAGGCAACTTACTAAACTGGTTATAAATTGCATAAATATGTACTACTTTCTCGTATGTTCTTTCCAACCGTGCCCGAATTAGAGCTTTTATACCTAGAGTAAAAGAAAACATAAGTAATCCGGTTTTCTTATAGATTAATAACCAATTATTAGTGCCCGGTCAAAAAGAACTTACCAGGAAATAGTACATATTTTAAACATGTTTCAACATATAGGTGTAAGATTAATATATATAGAATAATTCAGTTATTCAAGGCAAACTTTGACATAAAACACAAATCTAGTGTAGTGAACCAGATTTTTCTTTGATTTGCCGAATTATTTTGCTTGGTTACTGTGTATCAGGTACATGCAGATTTGAATGCATGTAGATAAATGTGATTACAAATACAAATGATTTCGAAATTGTCAGTAAATATCTATAGAACAATATCAATAGTTTCATGCTAATACCGAAGCTGTACATAGGTCGACGCCCTTTGAAAACGTCTATTTTAAATTTCTCCCCTTCTTTACATCAATAATGATGAATTTGTTCCCACTAAACATGATTATTTCTCCGTATGTTCAGACTACATTCACGTGTTTTAAGAACCTAACCCCAAGCGTTTAAGATTTTCCAAAGAAAAAGGGGATGGGTTTTAGTTTTAATTATCATCAATATTTTTTGTTAATGATTATTGTATTGAATCCATTACCATTACCCTGGTTATCATAAATATGTTGTATGATATATATAGAGATGACTTTCTTATTGAATATTTTGCTTTGAAATAATCATCTCTCCATCCATGCGTTATTTTGAAATTAAAGGACTGTTATTTTTCAGATATAATATTTTTTTATGAAAGTATACATATTGAAATATGATCAGCATTAAATGATACATTTTTTTTGGTACTGAACGCAATTAAACTTAAATTGTTTTCACAATAATAGTCTAATTGTGAGAAAGTTAACGTGTGTTTTTATTGTTTATAAACACTTTTTGGCTTATATTGAAAAACGTTTACCTTCTTCTGATTTTTTCCAATTCTTTTGACTTTTGAATAAATGTACACTGAATTTGGTTGTTTTTTCTTATTCATATGTTAAATACCAAGGATATCATCAGCTCAGTAGTCACTACTTCTGTATTGACATGATTTATAACAAACTTTTCTACAATTGTCCGTTTATAAATTTAGACATTATAAAACAGGTTTAAATTCTCTAATACCAAGTTAACCTTAACAAATTTGATATTTTTTTATGTCCATTTTGGTCTTCTACTGTTACGGTTCTTTTCTATATTTGATTTTTCAAAGAATTGGCTTTGAGTTATACTGATGAAAATAAATCCAGAAAAATGCTTCGGAAGCAAACAATGATAAAATTTGTATTTTATTTTAACAGCACTTAGTCGATACAGTAGCTTGGGATATATTTTTGTCGGTGCTGACAAGATTTTAACAAACATTTCTACAATTGACCGTTAATAAATTTAGAAATAATAAAAAAACCAAGGTTTCAACTCCATCAGTAAACGTTGACCGTAGAAATTTGGGCGTTTTTGTTAGGTCCTTTTTGTTTATATAGCTTTTCTACTGTTTCAATTTTTAATCATCTATGGATTGACATATTAGAATTCGAGTGTTCCAAATGAAGATAAATTCAGAGAATGCCTTCAGACGCATGGACTGTATAAAGCGTTGTACCTCAAGTACTTAAGGCGTACAGACATCCACTAAGACAACAACAACGTCACACACGAATTTCAATTTGAGAGCACAACCCTTGAGAGGGTTCGTGCGAGTCTACTTTGAAGCACAGTGATGCTCTCATTCTTCACAGGACATCGGATTTAACGTCGGAAGTCCTACCGAACATGACTTTTGAATTTAATATAACTGCCTTCTAAACGTACGATTTAGAAAGGGTTTACTGCCGGAACGGTAAAAGTTCAAGTATAATAAGTATAAAGATTAATGATACTGATTATACCGAGCATTTCAAGTTCAACATTCTAGTTTATTTCAACATATTTGATTTGTCTTAAAAACCAGGTTGAGCAATCGCATTTGATAGGATGTTGCATGAAGTATTACTTTCAGATGTTTTTTTAAAGAAAAATATATGTATATCTTAAAACAAATTATACAGTTGAATGTGTTGTCGTCAAAAAGCAGAAACAGAACGACAGTGTACAGTAAAGGTAATATAATAAACCGAATAACAAATAATTGATTATATTATCAGTCATATGTTTTTAAAATTTAGTTGCAGAGGGATTGTCGTCAAGACCAGACCTGTGTATAAAGATTGTGTAGCAACATATATAAACTTATAATTTTTATCGCATCTAAAATCGTTCTGTTGTCGTATCATTGTGACAGATTCGTCATCAATACCCTGTTGAAACTGTGTGAATTTGTTATTGCAGTTTTAGTTAGACTGTTTATGTCTATTATTTTGTCGATATTGTTTGAAAATCTACAATTAAGCTGAGTTCAAACTATATGTTTCTTGTGTGTTGTTGTTTAGTTATCTAATCGCAATAACTTCTCAAACCTTGAAATATTAAGTTATAGAGCGGTGGTTTACTGTACCAAGGACCCTGTTATCGTACCACAACTGGTAAAGGTGTAATGATTGGAGATACGTCATGCTCTCCGATTACCGAATCATCATTTACATATCATGTGATTTTATTGTATAATCTTTTACCATAGTCTCAATGATCAATTTTTAACATTTAAATGTTGTGCATTACAAAATTAAATACCATGTAAATGTTCCTTGTCGCCACATTTTCTCTTAAATAACAAATAATGACATTTTTATTTTACATATTACATTTCTTAAAAAAGGCAGAAAACACACAAGCCGATAAGAAATCATTGCAACAAAATGAGAAACGAGGAAAAAATTATCAATAGTTTTCAAAATACTACAGACACTTGGTCTTACAAATAAACCATACGAACCCAAACAAAAACTAGAGGCGATCTTGGGTCCCCCTGAATAGTTATTAGATAATGTATCACACATTGCGACCGTCGATTTACTAGTGCAGGGCAAATACAAATCTATTTTAACTTTTATTCGGTGATGTCAAAATCAGATAAAACGGGACTTAAGAATGACTTTGATAATTGAAAATTATTAGTGGTCATCTGTGACACAGAAATCCCGTGACGAACATCATGATTGTATATAAATATAGAAAGATGTGGAATGAATGCCAATGAGATAACTCTCAATGCAAGTTACAATTTATAAAAGTAAACCATTATAGGTCAAGGTACGACCTTCAACACGGAGCCTTGGCTCACACCGAGCAGTAAGCTATAAAGGGCTCCAAAAATTACTAGTCTAAAACCATTCAAACGGGAAAACCAACGGTCTAATCTATATAAAAACGAGCAACGAGAAACACTTATGAACCACATAAACAGACGACAACCACTGAACATGAGATTCCTGACTTAGGACAGATGCAAACAATTGCAGCGGGATTATACGTTTTAATAGTACCAAACCTTCTCCCTTTTCTGAAACAGATGTATATCATCACAACATAGAAAAACATACTATAAAATATCAATTGGAAGTCTAAACTCAGTCAAAAAACGTAGTAACACAAATTAACACACAATGAACGAATACATTTGATCTTTGATACAATGAAAATACATAGTAATCTTTTATGGTAATATTCTTTACAAAGCACAAAAATGTCAGTATTCACCTCAAAAGCTAACAAAACCGTTAAACAGACTTATTAAGAAGGGATATAGTTACGATACTGTTGTCAGGTCATTAAAGATTACATATTTTGGCTTTAATATTGATTCACTTATAGGGTCTTTGCATCGGAATTAAACATATTTATTCTAAAACCAGTTGTTGGCATGACACGGGTTATGTTCTTCTCATATATTTTATGATGGTATAATACTAAACCCCTTACAGGAGGGATTGTGCCTGATATTCATATGATGAAGACATAATCTTTTAATCAGTTTAATTGAGGTCTGGAGCTGGCATGTCAGTAACTGCTAGTAGTCTGTTGTTATTTATGTATTATTGTCATTTTGTTTTTTTTCTTTTGTTTCCTATTATGACTGGTTTATTGTTACTGTACTATACACGTATGATGCCGTTGTCAATACACATGACACGTGACTAAGGAATGGTCTTCACCAGGAACACGCAAATCATCTTGCTTTTGAAATGCAATTTATAACGCTAGTAAATAAAACATAAACATAAACAGACAACCTGAATGGTCCAAGACCAACTATGCACGCGGAATTCTCAACACGTAGAAGCCCTGATGTATTCAACTATAGAAGTATTATGCTTTATGGAGGTAACAGTCTAATTAACAAAATCGATATTTTTTCCGGTGAAAGATATATTCGTACGATTTTTGTTTCCTTTTTAATTAAACATAACATTTATTTTGCCGTTATTATGAAAAAGAAAACACGGACTGTCCAACGCCCTAAAACAAAGCCTTTTTTGTTTTAAAAACAAACAACAAATGGTCCAGATACTTTTTATACTTCATATCTATTTTCAGGGTTCAAAATTCAGTAAAACCAGATTATACTGTGACCATATTTTCTTACATGGCATGCTGGAAGTATGTAAAAGGATGCCATATCTAAGGATAGCAAGATGCAAATCCTATGCAAGTCGTGTGTACTATAAAGCTGTTCGTGTTGAAGGTTTATTCTTCCTTAGAAAGACACCAAAGTAAGAATGCAGCCAACGCTGGGTGCGCAGTTGTTTTGCATGATTTAAAAGTCGTCAGGTTATAACAATTAATTAAATAAAAAATAAAAAAAAAATAGCATCATCTTATTATTAAAATATTAAGTATGGTATTGTCGCTGGTAAAAGTGGCCACACACTCCAAATTAGCAAACGGGGAAAGATTTGCGGTGTCAGCAAAAATTGTTTCCTACCAACTAAAATTTCACAGGATATTTTGCATGTATAAACAATGCTATTACATCTTTCTTGTTTGAACAAACATTCTATGATTTTCATTCCGTAAGAATCACATATTGTTACTTTTTGAATTGTCGAATATCTAACGATATGGTGAAGTAACTGTAAACGGAAAAAGTGTACTGGAAGACTATAATTCAATAGCCATACAAGTGTGTGAAGATACGAATAAAACAAAGGATTGACTTTGAAAAGAAAGTGTATGTACATGTGTTTTGGTAACACTTATAGCCATACAAGTATTTGAAACATATTTCACATTGATTTTAATTTCAAGTATCATATGACTTCAACTGATTGTAAAAATCTCATGCATTTGAGATTAAGGAAATACAAAGATTATCTAAAGAAATTAAAAACAGCAATATCTAAAAGCTGTTACAAAGCAATCTCTATTTCAGGATATTCGCTACTCTGTTTCAAAATAACAAGCTTTTTAAAAAAAGACTGTTATGAATTGACAGTTTATAAATAAAGAAACAGAAAAAAGCAGAACAAATGAAGAGTCAATGTGCTTATTTTCCATGTTTTCGAGGTCTAAGCCATTGAAAATTTTGTAGAAAACAATTCTATAGACTTTTTATTATTTTTCATTGGCACCCTTTTTCTTTCAAAAGTTATGAAAAAATACAAGGATTTTACAGGATTTTTAAATACGGCTTTTTAAAGTCTATGTAAAAAAATTATGAAAAGACAAGTTGAGGTTAGCAGGGAATTTTTTTTAATCGCATTACATGGATAAAACTAGAGGATTCAAAATATCTGGCAAAATTCAAAAGCAAGAGGAGCGAAGATCCTAAAACTTTGAAGTTATGAAAGAAATTTCAAAAAAGGTTAAATGAATGATTCGAAAAAATTATAATAATTCCTGAACATTCATTTTTAGTTCAAAAATCATAAGTCAAACTTATGCATTTTCAAAAAAAAAAAATCTTCAAATTCTAGGTAGGCCGTTAAACTATTAGTTCATATGAACAACACTTAGTTAGCCGAACAATCTGTTTTCTTAGCTCAAACAAAGGTTTTATTATGAAAACAATAACATAAACATTACAAGTAAGACAGTTTAGGATCGGATAACAAGTGAATGTTCAACACGAAATAGATACTGCTACTGGTCACGTTATGTATTAATCAGTCAGTAGACAATGAATCGATATCAACTGTGGTATTTTTTAATAATCAGGTGTTTGCACTTTTCTGTGAAAAGATCTATTGTATTTGTTCTGATTATTAGGGCTTTCCACTTTTCTGTGCAAAGACCTATTGAATTTATCTGGTTGTTATGTGGTCTATCCACTTCTCTTTGGAATGACATATCGTATTTGTTCTGATTATTATTATTACTATTTTGTTTTTCGTCTTCCCTTATTGCGCTTTGAAAACTCATCTTGTTTAGCCAAAGACTTTTTTATTGTGAGAATTATCTTCCAAAACACTGTTTTTCTTCTGAGTGTATCTCCTCCGTAAACAAAAAAGATAACGACAAAATTCTTTTCATATTTTTGGCTGATTTGGATCGAAACGATTTGATGAAATCTTAAAGATGTTATTTTCCTTTACCAAATAAATTTGTCGTTATGATTTTGTAACTCATAAACTGTAGGCCGTATGAACCTTGAATTTTTCTTTATTTGAGGTCCTTGGATGCTAACTTAGAAAATGAGCCCAAGGTCAAAGGTCAAGGTCAATTTCTCAAATTTCACTTTTGCTTGTTTTTGCATTTTCTCTGCCACTTTTAAAGTAATATACTGTGAAAGTACTTTTATTCGTGGGTTACCAATTTTCGTGGTTTTATTGGATGGCTCTATCCACGAATTTAAGTGTTAAACAAAATATAAAAACTGTTGTCGAAATCAGGTCATGGAAAAATCCCGATTACCGTAGGTTTGACTACATCGAATATCAACAAACGCACTATGAACAGAAGATGCAACTTCGGACAGGATTATGTCAATTAAATCTTAAAAAAAACCTAAACTTTTAACCATTAAGTTCTCACGAAAAATTAGTTTTGATCGATAAAAGTCAAACATCCGGTGATGATATGCGATGCTGAAATGTTCATTTTATATCCTCATAATTCTCAAACGAAAACAAATAATTTCATTAAGGGCTTGCTATTCTTTATTTCAGAAAAATTGATTCTACAATTCAAAGTACATTTGTAGCTTTTTTCATGTAACCACTTTCTTTAAGTTTTATGTTTATGGCCCAATCAACACCTTTGGTGACCGTTCATCTGTTGATCAAACAATTTAGACGGAATCATCACTTCTGATTACACGTGTGAAACAATTAAAATGTTTACTTTGAAATTTCCTTCAATCGACAGCATTTTTCTAGATAGATGAATCAACTTATACCAGAAAGCAATTATCTCATTAAGAGTTTGATGAATGTTGTCAGTAATAAAATATGAACAAGTAGGTGAAAACGAACACCTTATTTTGCAATGTCCCATTATAAAACAACAAATGATTATTTTCACGGGTTTTATTTTTAGTTTCTTCACCCATGTTTTTTTTCTTTAAAAAAACTAAAATCCAAGAATTTAAGAAACCACAAACATGCAACTTTTGCTCAAACCACAAAAATTGATACCCACGAATAAAAGTACTTTCACAGTATGAGAGAACTTAGTCTAGTTCAAAATGTTTGCTTCATAGCGATGAAGATATGATATATTCGTTCTGAAACAATCCAATGGCATTTTATAAAATAAATAAATTAATAAACAAGTAAATAAATAAATAATATTTATTTCAAGAGGATTTCTTGGTAGAGGGGTCTCATTACAGCACAAACTAGCAGGTCGAACAACTGATGTTCTTAAACCCTGCTGGCTGCCATTAGGGATTGCCAAATAAACGGATCACCAGATGTAACAAAATGAATCTTATAATAATTTATTACCAAACAGAAAACAATAAACTTGCGGAAAAGATGGTATACCGCAAACATGAGGTGCAACAATGTGTACACCATATCCGGATTTCGACAATTAATGTCTCTTCAGTGATGTTAGGAATCGAAACGGTATTTGGAAGGCAAAATAATTTACCTCAATTTAGGATAGACTCTTGAATTTTGAAAGAGTCGAAATAGGATGAACGGATCATATAAACCCGAAGGCAAATATAATATAAGCCCAAACGAAAAAATATAAACAAGTCTAAATTGAAAACAAAATGAATCTTATAATAGTTTATTACCAAACAGAAAACAATAAACTAGCGGGAAAGATGGTATACCGCAAACACGAGGTGCACAAATTTGTACACCATATCCGGATTTCGAACAGCATTTTCAAAAAGACCAAAACAAGTTAAAAAGTATATTTTAACAAAACGCATTTGACTAGCAGGTCGAACAACTATACACAATAAACAATTGTATATTGATATCAATGAAAAAGCACATTAATTTGCACAATTTATAAAAAAAATGTAACATTTTGTTTTAAAAGATACAATTGTATAACTCATGATTATTTCTTGTTGTAAACTGTTCCATATTTAAGAACCAGAATATGTAAATTTTTTCTTTTACTTTTGGCTTCGGAAGATTTAATAGTTTTTCATCAGTTGAACGTAAATTATAATTTTGATTATGAGTAAAACGAAAGTTTTCTTGTAAATAGTTAGCAACCATATCCTTTAATGATTTTAATACAAGTATTGCCTTTTGATATTGATTTTTGTCCACATTTAACCAGTTTAAACTATTAATTAATAAACTGGAGGATGTCATTATGTCAGCTTCGACTATAAACATAGCAGATTTCTATTATAGCTAATAGTTACAAAACATTTCACAACTTAGATTATCAATCACTATTTATTTGACTCATGTCCAATGAGGAAAGTAACATACTAATCAAGTGTATAATATAATTAATAATTTAAATATTGTTAGAAATTTTAGAAACGTAGTTAATTTTACAAGTTAGAAAACACATTTTTCTTGTATATATATATATATGTATATATATATATATATATATATATATATATATACAATTCGTCTAAACATCAGGCCAACAATGTTAGATCTGTAAATTTGCTTTCGCACATTTTTTGTTCTTCCCTCGCCGGGATTCGAACTCATGCTTCCGAGATATCGTGACACCAAATCGCCTGCACTGTATCCGACGCGCTAGACCACACGACCACCTAGGCTTCACAATAATAAAGCTTTCGGTGGCCGGGTGTAACCTTTAATCGTCAGTTTTAATCTAGCGTCGTAATACAGTACATGATATATAAGGCATGAAGATGGAATTGTTACAGATCAGCTGAAATATCTATTGTAAAGGATCCTACAAATTAATGCAAGATACAGTCACAGAAATAATTATAGTTATAAGTACGTCTGAACCAGTGATAACTCTACAACAGATCTGTTATAGAGTTGTCACTGGTTCAGACTTACTTATATGTATATATATATATATATACATATAAAACGTCTGAATAATAGTCAACGATTTTTCCCAGGAGGGCGCTGGATCGTTACGAGTAACGATACATGTACACAATAAATAAATTATATAAACGCCTAAAAAGTGTACACAACAACACCAATAACATAAAAAGGAACTATAAATGTAATTATTTATAAATATTTCGGATAACAGATATCCTTCATCAGTAAATATGATTGTGATGTTGAATGAATCATATATACATATATGCATATTTAGCTTTTTACAATTGTGTTTTTTGTCATATGCCGCTGACAGCACCAGTGAAAGTTGCTCCAGTTTTCTTTATTTTTAGATTACTGTATTAGTCAAGGTGAAAACATAATCATGCTATTCATATAAATAAACATTACTGTGTCATTTTCTTTTTCTTTAGATTGAATTCATAAATGTAATTGTATTCAAATCATTGTTATCATTTGTACAACATATAACTTGATTATTCTGTCGTAATGGACGTCTTTTATTGACAATACAATATTTGAACTTGAACTTTCTCCGGCTTTTGTTTTTGTCATGGCTTTGTCAGTTTCCCTTCGTCTAATGAGTTTTGAATGTCCGAATGATTTATTCTGCCGCTTTTTATACTCATTGATGAGTTTTTCCTAAACTTAATAGATAAACATATGCCATATGTTGCAAAAATGATCAGCAAGACAAGATCTACAAAAAGATTAGCTTACTTGTAGATGCAAGTTGTCTTCTTCCAGCAGTCGTTGCACTAAGATGACTATATTTTTTTTTCGAGTTTGGGCAAAATTTCTTAAGTGAGACTGTAAACAGAAAAAATCAACAATACAGGTTCGACAAAAAAGAGACTTTTGTCATGAATATTATTCTAGTCTAAAATGTCGAAATTATCCAGTGATGAAATTGAGAATTGAAATGGGGAATATGTCAAAGAGACAACAACCCGACCAAAGAGCAGACAACAGCCAAAGGCCACCAATGGGTATTCAATGCAGCGAAAAAATTACGCACCCAGAGGTGGTCATCAGCTTGCCCCTAAATAAAATTGTGTGCTAGTTCAGAGAAACTAGACATTACACTAAACTCCAAAACATATAAATGAACTAAAATTAAAAAACATACAAGACTAACAAAAGCCAGAGGCTCCTGACTTGGGACAGGCGCAAAAATGCGGCGGGGTTAAACATGTTATGTGAGGTCTCAACCCTCCCCTTATACCTCTAGTCAATGTAGAAAAAGACACACATAGCAATACGCACAGTGAAACTCAGTTTAAAAGAATTATGAGTCCGATGTCAGGATAGGTAACAAAAGCAAAATGACAATGATACATAAATTAACAAAGGACTACTAGCAGTTACTGACATGCCAGCTCCAAACCTCAATTAAACTGATTGAAAGATTAGGTCTTCATCATATGAAAATTAAGTACAATCCCTCCCGTTAGGGTTTTAGTATCATACCATCATAAAATATATGAGAAGAACATAACTTGTGTCATGCCAACAACTGGTTTTAAAATAAATGTGTTTATTTCCGATGCAAAGACCCTATGAGTGAATCAATATTAATACCAAAATATGCAATCCTTAATGACTTGACAACAGTATCATAACTATATCCTTTCCGAATAAGTCTGTTTAAAGGCTTGGTTAGCTTTTGAAGTGAATGCCGACATTTTTATGCTTTGTAAAAAATATTACCATAAAATATTGGATGTGACATACCTGAACGTATAAGATGTCTGCATGTTGATTTATATTTACGAATGATCGTCCTTGTACCGATAATAAAATTTAGTAAATGTTTTGACTAGTTTATGATATCGAAAACCCTGGTGTAATAATTTTTCAGTAATTCAGAGATTTCTTGAAATCAAATACGTTGTTACATACACGAGCGAATCGAACAAGTTGAGATATATATGAACACCATAAGATGGCGACAAGAAGCGTCACCATCTAAAAATGGATAATTAACAACAGGAAATGAAAAATCATCTCTTTTATCATAACATTTGGTATTAAGTTTCCCGTTAAAGATAAAGATATCAAGATCCAGGAAAGGGCAGTGTTCATTGTTAGTACTAGCTTTATTTAAAGTCAGTTTGGCAGGATAAATCTCTTTAGTGTACATACTGAAGTCGTCATTATTGAGAGCCAATATATCATCTAAATATCTAAAAATGTTATTAAATTTTTGAATCAGATGTTGTTTGCATATATACCTAGGTGACCGACACATACCTTTAGATCATCAAGTTTGATATGTTTCTCGTAATTAATGATGGTCTACAATTGTGCCTGTATAGGATACAAATGTCCGCCCTAGTTTCCATCGTTTGAAATTGTTTAATAAAAAAAATATATCAATAACAAAGAAACTACATACGAAATGTACAACATATAGATGTTCATGATAACTCTCTGTTGAGTGAGTACATTTAGCATAATAAATGTCCTTTTCATATATTTGTTGGGTATATTTGTAGATCAACAACTTTTCATTGAGGAAGTACATGTATACTTTTAATTTTAAACAATTATGACATACAGAACAGCAGATGTCATACTACTATTGTTTTAATTATTTCTGAATAGAACACATGCAAATGTACTTTTGCTTAAAACTTCTTATAATTATAGAGATATTTAAAGAAAACCTTAATAAATGGTGGTGACGCACTAAATCAAAGTTAATACAACCCATACCTCTCATTTAACTTCATCAAGAACACTCAGAGAGAATGGTAAATATATTAGACGCAGAGCATGCTTTAAAACAACATATGCAGTTTTCAGGATTTTTAGCCTTATTCTTTAGATAAAACGTATGAAATTCAGATTTAAATAATGAAAATGAACATGATAACCACTGCCAATATCGAATAATTTATTTTTGGCGAGTAATACCTGACTTGACCAGTAGTACGCACTACATGTACCAATCCCTTGGTAATAAAGAGGAGAAAGGAGAGGAAATTATAAAAGTGCAAATTCACTGGTTGTCCGATTCAAATTATACTGTCTCACGTGTAATGTTTATGTGCTTCAAGTCATAAAATAATTACCTGCGTAAGGTTTTTCTCCCTGATTAAAACGCAAACTACAGCTTAGTAAAGCATTTGATTAATTTAATAGTAATAGCCCTTTTTGCAAATAGGGGTTTTTTTTTGCAATTTTCCATCAAATTATTAAATATTATAATTTGCTACAGGGGCACAACCACGTACTTTATAATGGTAGTGGTTAAAATATTTTATCCTTAATTTTTGAAGAAAAAAATGTATTTCAAGACATGAGAGAAAAACAATTATTCTGAATAGCTGAATGAATAATCTGATATTTCGCGGTAAAAAAAGCAAAACACATTGTACTCCCTTTTTATATAGTGAAAATAGTAAATAACTTGAAAACATGTAAAAAGTTACTTCAATTTATCATTACTTTAATGTTGGTTAAATAGAAGAAAATAACCCTGCATAATTTGATTTTTTGACGGTATAGAAGACAGCTAATAAAATTGAGAATGGAAATGGGGAATGTGTCAAACAGACAACAACCCGACCAAAGAGCAGAAAACAGCCGAAGGCCACCAATGGGTCTTCAACACAGATAGAACATCTCGCACTCGGAGGCGTGCTTCAGTTGGCCCATAAACGAAAATGTGTACTAGTTCTGTAATAATGCACGTCATACCAAACTCCAAACATATACATGCAAATGAACTAAAATTAAAAATCAGGTTCAATACAAATATTAATGAACTTGCATGAACAATACTATGTGTTGTGCCATTTTTACCGCGGAATATCAGATTATTTATTCAACTATTCAGAATAATGCATATGTTAAGTTTTTCTTGTCATATAACACACCATAGAGTGTCAGGATTACCGAAAGAAAAACCGACGCGGTGTATTATACGACCAGAAAAACCTTACAATATGCATTACATATAACGGACATAAAGATTAATGTTAAGGAATTACCAATTTGTTCGAATCATTCATCTAATTGTTTTGAATTACTTTCATCACTTCATGGTTTAAATGCAATCACATTTAGATTTTGTTGTTTTTGTTAGATCAAATTATTTCTGTATTTTCTTAAACTTAAATTCACGAGGTTGTTCACACAGTTAAAGTCATATGCTACTTCAAATTAAAATAAATGTTGAACATGTGTTATAAATATAAGAAGATGTGGTATGAGTGCCAATGAGACAATTCTCCATCCATCCAAGTCACAGTTTGTAAAAGTAAACCACTGTAGGTCAAAAATGGCCTTCAACACGGAGCCTTGGCTCACACCGAACAGCAAGCTATAAAGGGCCCTCAAAATGACTAATGTAAAACCATTCAAACAGGAACCCAAACTGTAACCAATTAACAGTAAACGTTACTCATTTACAAAAACGAATAAAGAACACTATAACACGTAACTAAGATGATAAACAACGTCTGTACATAGAATCTACACATCAAGAACATAATGTATTATTAGTGAAGTTGATACGGAATATTTATCAACCAGGTCTTTGTTTTTTTTCAATAAGCTTTTTTAGAAAAAGGAAGAGACGTTCTTTGACATATGCTCTGTATACTTGTACCTGGTTTTATTCAACTTTCTGCTCAACAAGTTATGTTAAGATGAACACATTTTTACTCTATCTAAGTTTGAATTTTTGGAGTTAGTGTCCAATTCTACCTATACTTCTTAATAACAAGATACTGCAATTGTTCATGATTTATAATTTATTGTTATGACATGATGACCTTAATTCATGGAAAACAACTGCGCACCCAGCGTCGATTGCATTCAGACTTTGGGGTCCTCCTGAAGAATAGTAAACCTGCAGTAAAAACAGCTTTATAGTACACACGACGTGCAAAATATTTGCATGCTATTCTCTTGAGTAATGACATCCTGCTACAAACTTTCAGCATGTCTCGTAAGAAAAGATTGTCACAGTAAAATCTGCTTTTACCGAATTTTCGAGCCTGCAAATAGATATAAGATATACATATAACACATCTGGACCATTTCATGTTTGTGATTCCTAAAATGTCTTTGTTTGTTCACCCATTATCAAGTCTGGCGTTAAACCCTGTTTCTTCTTAAGGATAACAAAAATATAGTGTTTTATTATACAAATGTTATATAAATACGTTATGTAAAATAACGCAAAAAATACACCGATCATCGGAACAGTATAGAATTGTTGTATAGTAAAATGTGACCTCTTTTATAGTTGATAAGAGTTCTTCAGTGAAAGGCTTGTTTTTTTTTTTTGTCAGTTTATGTTTTTGTACTTTTTCATGCATTTTAAATTGTATTTTCAAAGCTAGTTGTCTTGTATGTTCCTGATGACGACTATTCTGAAGACATGTGTAATATACACTGACATCGGAACCATACGTGTAAAGTACGATAGTGCTGAACCAAAATTTAGAAATTATTAAATATATGTTTTCGAGGCTACGTTATACTTACACATCTGTAACAAATATCGTGACGCTGGCATGGTGGCGTGAAAGATCTTTTGTAAGGAAACCTTTTAAATAAAGGGATACTACAGCCATTTGATAGCCCTCTATTTGCCCGGAAACAACGGTAGTTCTCTGCTGTTAGTATTGGCTGCAGACATGCTATTGTGACAAGTATAACAGCACATAATCTGTAAGATTGATATGTCTTCCATTAGTTTTGGAGCAAAGTTTCGAAAAAGTTTATTTTGATTAACCACTACAACTACGTCTTATATTAATTGTTTATTTATTCCCTAATGAGCAAGAATCAATCAATCAATCAACTAACAAATATATGCCATTGTTTACATTTCTATGCCATGTATTTCATTTAGCATCGATATGTACAAAATCAGGGCTGTGTTTTATCTTGTTGTGAAACTACAATTAACGTACTGTTTGAACAATACAATATAATTTCATCACGTTCATCGCCTTTGTTAAACATGGAGTTGGCACATGGCATAGATTCAAATAAAACAACAACAAATTCAAACTATTATAAAACAAATAAAACAAAACAAAATACTTACACAAAACATACAGACAAACCTGATTTAATCTATGAAATATTATCCAAAATGTCACTTTTGAATTAACCGACATGTACTAAGTTTTAACAGTCTGAATCGATTAAACAAAATTCTATACATATCTTATTAAAAATAAAATACAATTTCAATCATGACAGTTTATGGTTGAAAAGTTTATTATTATGTTATGTTTTCATACCTACTAGCGTTTAAGTCCATCTTCAATATGTTATCATGGTCCGGAAGTGATTTCATTTTTATACAGCATCTTTCTCCCTCAATTTAATATTCCAGATGTTACTTCCAGATACTTTTGGCAAACCTTGCATCATCTATCAAATGTACTTATCAGGTGTCAATAACATGTAACAATGTATATGTCAATCAATTCATTTTTTTTCTATCAAATAACAGTACAAAATGTATGAGCTTGTAAATTGATTATATTGTATATAAAATACATATTGAAATATCAAAGTTTTGCTCCCTAACTTCTCATTAAAAATTAAAATCCCTCGTGTCTTATAAAGCGATATTTAGGACTTCTGTATAAGTTGTTATAATTGACTGTTTAATGGGCAAGACTCATGATTAGAATAGTTTGATGCCGTCAAAAACTCTCTTAACACTAAATCAAATATGTGCTGTGATTTTTTATGTTTATGGTGACCAACAACATAATCACAGGCAAACGTTTGGGTTTTCACACATATTTATCATTTTCCCTGGAATTTTTGGAAAACGGTGCTATTTATTAAAAGTTTGTCATTATAATTATATATGACGTTTGATAAGTGATTGTTAATATCTGTTCTAAAAGTTTTTCACATTTACTCGCATAATCTTATTGTACAAAAGAGGGAAGAAAGATACCAGAGGGACAGTCAAACTCATAGATCGAAAACAAACTGACAACGTCATGGCCAAAAATGAAAAGACAAACAGACAAATAATAGTACAGATGACACAACATAGAAAACAAAAGACAGAATATACAACAATGCTAACTTCTTATAAAATTAGAATTGATTCGAACTTGCCCTTGCATCGTGATTTGATGGTAATTGCACCGTCCTAATATTTGACGACCGGGCAATGACATGAAAAAGGTAGTACCACTTAATATCATATTGAATGGTATAGCGTTTAGCCGTATGTTAGGTGTGTGCATTAAAACTGAAATTTTATGATCAATGTCAGTTGTCTAGTAATTCTCATTGGTGTTGAAGGTAAAAAAAAATGAGGATTGTAAGAGCTTTGATTTTTAAAAAATATTCTTGATATTATCCAGAAACATTTGAAGAAAATATCAAAAGTACTTTTACGTTCTGCTGTGTTGTATTGTGTAATGCAACACTACTCCCATCTGACGGCAAATGTTCTGTATATCTTAATTTAAAAGTATACATACACTTCTTAAATAGAAAGTTAATTAGTTTGCAATTGTACAAAAAAAAGCTGAATATATTCATTTTGAATTAATAAGCATGAACATCTTGTTATACTTTTTATATATAACTAAGGAATGTTGTTTCTAAGTGAGTGATATATTTTGTTTAAACAATTTTAACGGGGGAAGTTGGGTGCCTTTGAACTTCATATAAAACAATTTAAGTTATATTTATATATTTTAAATGTGTTAAAAAAATAATGCAATAGGCTTTTACATATAGTTATATATAGTGTGTACCGACCGTGTCTACGATAATCTCCTTGGTCATAGAACTTTCTTAAATGTTTCATTATATGCTAATGTGAAGGTACAATTATTCGCGAGGTACAAGTTTTGTGGTTTTCGTTGATGGCCTCATCCACGAATTTAAGTGACCAATAAAAAATAGCAGTTGTTGTCTAAATCAAGATGTTAAACGATCTAAATTTAAGTTGAACTCAATTTATTCACGCATCGTTGTCAATATAATGGAACTTGATGCGACTGTCATACAGGTGAGAGGTTTAGCTAGCTATAAAACCAGGTTAAATCCACCGTTTTCTACATAAGACAATGCATGTACCAAATCAGGAATATGACAGTTGTTATCCATTCGTTTGATGTGTTTGAGCTTTTGATTTTGCCATTTGATTACGGACTTTCCGTTTTGAATTTTCCTCGGAGTATTTTTGTGATTTTACTTTTGACTGAGGATTATGATAGGAAAAGAGGGATGAGTGACACCAGAAGTACATTCAAACTAATAAATAAAAACATAAACTGACAAAGCCATGGCTTAAACAAAAAGAAAAAGACAAACAGAAGTAAACAAAACACAAGAATATTGATCGGAGAATTTGTATTTCCGAATTTTTTAAAGTCAAACAGACAATTCCTAAAGATGTATCTCCAAAATGTGAAACAATGTGGGAGGAAATATTTGGAAACAATTTACTTTCGGAAAATATGCGGGCTGTATTAAAAGAGTTGATATTTGAAAAAAAGTAAAAATGTTTTAATGGAGATCCATTCCCAATGTTTTAAATACTGAAGAAAGATGGAAAATGTCACATTAGTCACAATGACCAACATTGAAGCCCTGCAACACTTTTTTTTTAATTGCAGTACATCACAGATAATTTTAAACAAGCTCTAAGAAATACCAAATCAAACATAGGATTAAATAAACCCATTGTTGATTTTGCTATACAATAAGTGACTTTCCGTTTTTTATTTTTCTCGGATTTCAGTACTTTTTGTGATTCTACTTTTTATGTATAAGCACAGAAATACTCAAATATGATAATTTTCTAAACACAATTACCATATATTCTAAATGGACTCTATATGGAAAATGAGGAAGTCAATAAAATACAACAAAACGCCAAAAGCACCTCAAGATATTATAATATCTCATGTATCCGGAAACATAATTTGAAAATTAATCTAAATATTTTTCTGCAATTAAAAGGCATTATTATCATCGATAAGACAAAATTGAAGTCGTTGATAATGAAAATATAGACAATAAATATTGTATTTACTTTAAACAAAGTTACTTTTGTAAGTTCTATCGTATAAGACTATAGATTTTTAACAAGAACGATGAGATGGTATTTAATTACTTACGTACTTTGTTGAAGTTAGGTTATAGATTTAGATGCTTCTTACATCGTATAGATATAGTTTTGAAACTAATTGTAAATCCAAGGTTAAAAGTGGACTATATTTGTAGACTTCTTTTCCTGCTGGATAATTGATTCATTTGTCAACAAGGACCCTTAGCGTGTTAACTGGAAGACTAGAGTAATTGTATACAGGAAAAATTAAGGAATTATAAAAAAAAAAGTAAAATAAAAAATGATGATCTGATAATAATTTGATCTCGAGTTAAACACGTGGGTTATAATCTAGTTGCTTAAATTGTAATAAACTTAAATCTAGACAATTTGTAAGCTTGTCCTAAAGCAATTAGTTTATTACAAATTTGAGGAATGCTGTCAGTAATGAAATTCAAAGAGTATGTGAAAATTACCCCCTTATTTTGTAATAGAAGATAGATTGAAACTGTTAATAATTTAGTTATCAGCAATAGATTTTCGACTTAAAAGACATTTTTGTCATGAATAGTATTATGGGTGAAATTTTAGAGATTAATATGCACATAAATATAGAAAACCAACATAAGATCTCAACTTATAATTAAAACGTTTAATAAAGATAAACATCATCCATAATCGTGTCTGTATGGGATAGAAAGGACCTTCTTTTTCCTCTGTTTGAAATTGGTTGAAATTTTTTTTTTTTTTTTATTTTTTATTGATCATTTTGGTGTTCAACCTACCGTGCATACATACATTTTTACAAGACATAAGTGAATGACATGACATTTATGGCATTGTTATACTATTGATATTATTCAAATAAGACATAGTAAATAATTTACAAAATGATGATGTGAATACTCAGTATATGATACATCTTAAAAATACTTTGGAATACATTAAATATATATCAGATTGAAAATAAATTTAATTAAATAACTTCCATAAATCCCCCCATCTGTCGACAAATGACTGGTGTTTGTCTTTAGAAAGATATAAATATTCTAATATCTCCAGACGTCTTTTCAAAAATTTAAGAAAAGCTTGCACAGATATTAACAGTCTGTCTAATTGTTTGTTCTTTACATGATTAATGTAATACTTTGCCTGTAGAATACAATAATTTAAAACTAAGTTATCAGAATTCAATACACCAAAAATGACACTATCTTTATTCAAAAATATTTTTACTCCAAAAACTAAATACCACCAATCAGAAAATTCTCTCCAAAACTGTTTTATATCTATGCATTCAAAAAAATTTATGCTCTATAGTTTCTATTTCTTTACAACTGGCACATTCATTAGTTAAGGAAAGTTTATATTTTTCAAGAATATAATCATGTGAGACTATTCTGTGTAACATTTTATATTGGAAAGCTTGTAGTTTGCTTTCTATAGTACATTCAAAAGCTAGAGAATAAATATTTTTCCATTTTTCGTCACTAATTTCTATATTAAATCTTTTTTCCCACCTTTGTTGTGAAATAGGAGAAATACTTCCCCGATCGATAAAAAGTGAATATACATCTTTAGCAAATAATTCACTAATAGGCTTTTTTTTATTCTCATGCTCAAAAACGAATCCAAATGAGTTGCTGTTAGGTGACATGTGTTGTTGCAATTACAAATTTTTCCAGTCACGTGGTATAGCAAGTTCAATTGATAGAATGTCTACAAAAGTAACATTCAGGTTATATTTTTGGTTAATAGCGTCTTGAGACAAAAATTCGCCTTTATCATCTACAATATCATTGATGAACCTTATGCCTTTCATGTATCAAGATCTGTAAAAAATACTCGTTCTGTCAATTTTGATTAACGGATTGAACCAAATAAATTCTTTTCTAACATGAAATGCATTTAACGGGATGAAAATGCCCTTGAAACGTTTCCAAGCAGATAACACTTCTATATAAAAAAGAGGTGCTTTTAAATCTAAAAACTCAAATTCACATCTGCTCATAAATAAATCCTCTAAATCAAAAAGGGGAAGAATGCTTTGGAAACATGTTTCCATTTGGAGTCATGTTCTGACAGAAATCTTCTTACCCACATAATACGAAAGGATAACAGCTGTACTTCAAAATCTGGGGCTTTCAGTCCCCCCTCGCTAGGAGACTTTTGAATAACTTCCGATTTAACTTTCGGAGTACTACCATTCCATAAAAACTATTAATGTCACGTTGTATTTTAATTACATAAGATTTTGGTACATGTGTAGATGAAATGACATAAATAAGCTTCGATATTGCAAGTGATTTAAGAATTACAATTTTACCGATCAACGAAAGGTTTCTAATCCTCCACAGTTTAATTATTGATTCCATTTTTTCTATGCATGTATCTAAATTAGAACAAACCACTTCTTCAAAAGCATTAAATTTTAAACCTAAGGTTTTAAAGCCATCTGTCCATTTAAAGGGAAGGGAACCTTCTTTGTTAAATTTATTTCTTCCAATCCATGTTGCTTCGGTTTTAGAAAAATTGACTTTTAACCCTGAACACTTCTCAAAATCGTTGAAGGAATCAAATAAAATTTGCGCGGAAAATACATCTTTCAAAAAATCTATCATCAGGCAACTGTGAAATTTTTATTTTAATATCCCCAATTTTTATACCAGATATCTGATTGTTCTTACGAATACTTATTGCCAGCAGTTCAACGGCCAAAATAAATAAAAAAGGAGACAAAGGACACCCTTGTCGAACACCTCTCTCAATTTTGAATTGACTAGAACTAAATCCATTATTAACGACAAAACTAGATATATTTGAGTATAAAGTTAAGACCCATTTCCGGAACTTGCTACCAAAATTAAAACAAACCAATGCTTTTTGAATGAATTGCCATTCTAGCGTATCAAACGCCTTTTCGAAATCGACTAGTAATATAAGCCCTGGATAATTCTTTAAAGTAGTAAACAATATAATATCAGCAATGAGTCGTAGATTTTCACCAATGTATCTACCAGCCACATTTCCCGTCTGGTCCGGATCTATAAGTTTTGGAAGAAATAATTTCATTCTTTCCGCAATAACTTTGGCTAATAATTTGTAATCAAAATTTAAGAGAGAAATAGGACGCCAGTTCGACAAAAGTGTTCTATCTTTATCTTTCTTTGGAATAAGAGTCAGAATACCCCGTCTTTGTCCTCCAAATATCACATAACTCAAATTCTTCTATAAAAATTTCTAATTTACTCGTATATTTGACAGGTGTGTTATATTTTGAACCACCCATTTTGTCTAAAGATGGACTTAGTATCGTATTAAAATCTCCACCCAAAACAAGATTTTAATCTAACCTTTCGTTTAATAAAATCTTGATCTTTTCAATATATTCAATTTGTTCATTTTCAAAATTTTGGGTGGGCGCATAATAATTTACAAAAACGAAATCTGTATTATCAATTTCAACAGTTAGAATGAGATACCTTCCGTTTTCATCTGCTATTTTTTCCTTTAATATATAGTCTGTTGAGCTGTTAAACAAAATAGCAACACCTCTAGATTTCGTTTCCCCATGCGAAAAATAGATATCTCCACCCCATTCCCTTTTCCATTTAGTTTCATAGGATTTAATACTGTGTGTTTCTTGTAAGAAAATGATGTCGCTTTGAAATTTTTTCAACCAAAGAAACATGGATTTGCGTTTAAAATCGTTTCCAAAGCCATTTACATTAAGAGAAGTTAAATTGATACAATAATTAGCCATTATCTAGTTTTGTCTTTACAGTCTTATTAATTTCATATGTAATACACTTAACGTAGTTGAACATTATATAACTAAGTAGAAAATAAATACAGAAAAACATATCAAAAATACAATACAATAAAAAAAAATTGAAAATTCTTATCAATAACAAAGAAAAAACGTGTCTGAGCTATATCAAAAGATTATAGCTAGCAATAAAACCAGTTTAGATCCACCATTTTCTACACAAATACACGCCTGTACCAAGTCAGGAAAATGACAGTTGTTGTCTATTCGTATGATGTGTTTAAGCTTTTAGTTTTGCCATTTGATAAGGAACTTTCTGTTTTGAATTTTCATTGGAGTTCAGTATTTTTGTGATTTTACTGTTTACTATATATAAATGTTGATGATAATTGTCTATTGAATATATGTAGCTTTAAACATTTTTTTCTATATATATTTGACATAGTTGTAGGGTCAATAAATTTCCATTAAGGAAGTTCATGTATACTTAAGAAATAATTCATGGGGGCTTGAATATATCGTGATTTTACCACGGGTTGGCCCTTTATGACAAATATTTTACCCTGAGCGATAGCGAGGGGTAAAATATCGGCATAAAGGGACAACCCGTGGTAAAATCACGATATATTCAAGCCCCCATGAATTATTTCGATTCTAATAGGACAAATACGGCAATTCTTTTGGATCGAAGCGCTCTAGGAGAAGGCATTATTTGCCTTTTCCCATAAATAAACGCACTATCAAATTAACGTAAAAGAACGGAGCAAACTGAATAAATGGCATGCTTAAACTATTTACAATGACATATTTAGATAGGTTTGAATGAATCTAAATGATAATCGTATTTATATATCTTATATGGAAACAAAAAATGGCTTATATAACACATTTTAGCATCGTTTGTTTACGTTTCCTTGTTGTGATGATTTTCGGTTTCACAAGCGTGTATTTTCCCGTAAAATGCTTATATTCTTACGTCATCGTTCTATGACGTCGGGTAGCTCATTCATAAAAAAGCATATGACGCGGGAGTACGATCAGAACAGCCCAAACAATATATTCATATTTTACCACGGGTGTATACTCAAAGCGTTTGAAGAACGTCATGTTAGAATTTTAATTTTAAAATATACAGAACAGCAGTGTCGGGCTTTATTGTATTAATGTCTTAAGCGAATACATGCAAATGCATTTTTTATTTAATCTTCTTATTATTCTAGGAAAATATTTTAAAAATACCTTCAAAAATCTAAGCGAAACACTGAATTAAAGTTTCTTTTAATTTATACATCTTTATTTACCTTCACGAAGAACCATTTAAGTGAATGAGGAAAACCTTTGACACATAGCATGATTTAAAACAATAGATGCAAAATCTTCGGTCAATTTGTTTTACGGGATTAAGGGATTTACGACATTATTCTTGTGGAAAAACGTATCAAATTCAGATAGAAACTGTCATAATCCAGATTATCGATTGATTGACTACTAGTCAAGCAATATATGATATGACCATTAGTACTATCAATTCTTTGGGAAAAAAAAGAAGAGAGAGGAAAGGAAATTGTAATAATGAAAATGTATTTACTAAATCTTATCATCGGTACAAGGACATCATTCGTAAATATAACTAACATACAGACATCTTATACGTTCAGGTATTTCACATCCAATATTTGATGGTAATATTCTTTACAAAGCACACAAATGTCGGCATTCACCTCAAAAGCTAACCAAACCTTTAAATACACTTATTCGGAAAGTATATAGTTACGATATTTTTGTCAAGTCATTAAGGATCGCATATTTTGGTATTAACATTGATTCACACATAGGGTCTTTGCATCGGAAATACACACATTTATTCTAAAACCATACGGATTATGTTCTTCTCATATATTTTATAATGGTATGATACTAAACACCTAACGAGAAGGATTGTACTTGATTTTCATATGATGAAGACATAATAGTAACTGCTAGGAGTCCTTTGTTAATTTATGTATAATTGTCATTTTGCTTGGTTGCTTAATCTTAAGTTTTCTTTGTTGATATATATAAAAAAGAAGATGTGGTATGATTGCCAATGAGACAACTCTCCACAAGACCAAAATGACACAGAATTTAACAACTATAGGTCACCGTACGGCCTTCAACAATGTCCAAAGCACATACCACACAGTCAGCTATAAAAGACCCCGAAATGACAATGTAAAACAATTCAAACGAGAAAACTAACGGCCTAATTTATGTACAAAAATGAACGAAAAACAAATATGTAACACAAAATAACTGGAATATTGAATCAGATTAACAAAAATTAAAAACGGTTTTCTATCTTATTCAATCCACTTTAAACTATTTTAATACCAGTCAAATAGGTTCCCTTGCGGTCATTCAAGTTATTTTAAGACCTGGGTAACCTCCGTTAAACTAATAAGCCACGCCCCTTTTTAACTTTAAAGCGTCCGCCTCCTTGTAAGGTAAATCACTCAAGCAGAAAACCAACTCCGATAGATATATATTTATCTTCAATCCATTCCATACGTTATCGATTTTCAAATATTCACAACTAAAATGACTTAATGACAAATACATGAGAAAATAAGTACTAAATAACTTAAAGTTAATGATGCAAGAAAAGTGAACCAGTTGAAAATAGAAATTTCCGGTAAATAATATGATTTTAATATGTCAACACGCAGTAGCTCTTTATCTGAAAGAATGTTGATAACTGATATGAAAACTCGAGTTATCTCAGTATTTGTGGTCTCTAAACAATAATTTCTAAAAACAATAAAACGAGAAACGGAATCAAGGATTGTGAAAGACAATAAGAATATAAAATAGAAATAAATCAAAAACAATAAATGTGTCAGTCTGTTACTTTGTATGGTGATGACTATTATTTATATTTCTGTTAATTTGTCGTATTCCTGTGTATTTACTTTTTCTTTTCGTCTGTATTCCTATCGTGTATTCCTTACGGATAATCAATAAAAGGACACATGTAAAAAGAACAGACAATAGTAATTGCATGTTTACATAATAAAATCGATAAAATTATGTATTCTTAAGGTTACTTAAAAACTCTTACAATTACCGACCAATTGAACAATATCTATTAAAAGTTTTATTAAAATTAATGAAACCTTTGATTGTGAAAATGTTATTATTGTTGACTTTTTTCCGTAAACAGTATAGTCGTGTTGAATGGTATAAATAAATTAACAAATTAATCTACTTTTAAATTTTAAAATTGTAATATTTGACACTGGTGCAAAAAAAAAAAAAAAAAGAAAAGAAGAAGAAAAAAACATTCACAGCGGAAAAGGCTGAAAAAAATCAAATTGAAACTTAAAAAAACAATAAAGCACGCTTTTACGATTGTGTTTAGTAAATATCGTGCAATTCCGTCCTCATCAAACCCTCTTATAAGTACTGTACATCGCTGTAACACGGAAATAACTTAATTTACCGGAACTTAATGTACACGAAACAGTAATTCTGGAATAATGGCATTTTGCCTCAACAGTAGAAAATTTGTCAAGCTGTAAATTGTCCATCCCTTAAAAAGGTTATGTATATACATTGAACAGTAGTTTTAACGAAAGAGCAACTTAAAACAGGACCGGGCGTAGAAATTATAACTAGTATACACATGTGGGGGTGGGGTTCTACACGCTCTTTTGAGTATGATTAATGAAATTTTTTTTTAATCGATAAATTCTTTGTAATACACATGCCTACAGAATTACAGAAGGGGTTTTAAAGGGGCATTAGCTGTCAAATTCATGTTCACCGATTTAACTCAAATTCCCATATTTGATGTTTAACAATGAAAACATCTATCCAAATTATAAAAAGTCTAAAATAAACAATTTACAGGGCATGGGCTCGATAATATGTAGCTTCGTTTCGTGTGTATTTTTGTTTTCCAGTTATTCTTTCATCGAACTACTATCAACCAAGGATAGTAAATCTATACAAATCTTTGTATCAACTAATCAATTGTGTATATATGTCTCTGATTGAATATGATGCTTGGGAATTTTTAATTAGTCGTGTGTCACGTGCCGTTCGTTACGTGCGGGTGGCACGCGATGATTAAAAAGTCGTTTCAATTCAAGAATCATAATATCAGTCTATTGAATCAGATTTAAAATTTCATATTCATGCTTTTCATGCTTATATCTTCTTGTATCTATTTTTTCGTGCTCCTTAAACACACTGTAGTGTCCTTAATGCAAACAACTTTATTCTTGGTACACCCAGAGACATGTGTGTCTTTGGGTGCACTTAGAAGTCCTTTGGAGTATTTCTATACATGCACTGCTGGCAATTCTCACTTGAGGTATATTTTCAAATTTGCAATAAATAAATAAAAAAAAAACATACGACTTAGTTCTTAAAAGGTTCTTTATCAAGACTCTATATTCATGATACAGGCTCCGAAGTCAACACATATTAGTGATAATGAAAATATGATGGTTTTGTGAATTTTTGGACACAAAAACACAAATAACTCTAAATAAAATAAGAAAATGTATTCTTGCTGTCAGATCATAACCCAGAGATGCAGTGTATATTCCACTGAATTTATCATATCGATAATTATACATTTGTACTTATTACGTAATAAGATGTGTGTCCAGGTAAGGTGATGATGGAAGTTTTTAAGGACCTTGACTGGCTATACAGCCCTTGCACGGTCGGTAATCCAGGTAAGGTTTGGCAGCGGGTTGGATATATACTAAAGTGTGTGTCATCTTCAAATTTACATCTGACGATGACATTTTGCTTTAGGGCAATTCATTGTGGTGTCTACCCGATTGTCCCACTTTTTAAAATTACAGGTAAAAAAGTAATGAAATTTTGTGGGACAATCGGGAAAATGTTTGTGGGACAATTGGGAAGTTTAAATGTGGGACAATCGGGAATTGTTTTGACAGAGATTAATTTGTTATGAAATAGTACAACAGTTTATTACAGGTATTTATTTAATCAATGTAACTTATAGAATATAAAATAAACATAAACAAATAATAATATTGACATATTTGATTTTGCACATAAAATGTGTAATTGAAGTATAATCAAACATAGAATATAATATCAAGCCATAAAAAAGCACATATCAAGCATTCATGTATAAAAAAGAGTTACAACAAAGCCCATATAATAAACAGCTTAATACAAGACGTTTCTGGATGGGGTTTACAGAATAGAGAATAATAAGCCAATACTACAGGAATATGGGTAAACACATTACGAATAGAGAAAAATAGGCAAAAAAATGGATTAAATAATAGAGAATAATGTGGTGCTCACACCCCTCAACCTCCATTTCAGACCCTCATACAATAAAACACACACAAAAGACAGCTTAATACAATAAAGCACACATATGACATGAAGTATAAAAAAGTTACTATTAAGCACACAGAAGGTACAGCAATGATAATACATAAGCACAACCAACATTAAAGCACACATAAAACATAACATAAACATCGCAACACATCAGCCCAAGTGTAACAGATAAGAGGGAATGCTAGCATACTGAAACACACTATTTTCACCATTCTGAAGACGTTCTTTCGGTTCCTGTAGGCTTGCTCTTCCTTAATATAGTTAAGTAGAGTTTATATTTTTGAGTGTGGTACTACGATCATCTTCTCCAAGCTGCTGTGCCATCCTGCGAGGTGGTTAGTTGTCCTTTGTATAGATATTCGTTCCATATCTGCATATTGTTTTCAACCAAGTATGTTGTGACGTATTCTGTAAATGGAGTGGTACTTGCTGTTGAGTCCGAATTTTCCAGGTCTTCCAGAGCATTGAACAAGATATAAAAATATGAAGATGTGGTATGATTGCTAATGAGACACAGAAATAATAAACAGCTGCGCCATGAACGCATGATACGCCCGTCGTCTTGTGTGTGAATGTTTATGCAATAAGCATAAATAGTTTCTGACATACGGCGTGACATGCGAAAACCCCCCCTTTTTTATACAAAAAACTCAATATCTCTAAAACAAAATTTTGAATCAAAACCATAAGTATACAGATCTTTAGATTAAAATAACTAAGAAGTGTGTAAAATTTTAAGCAATAATCGTAAATCGTTTTTGAGATACGGCGCGACATGTGAAAACCCCCCTTTTAAAAAAAAAAATATCAATATCTCAAAAATAAAATTTTGAATCATCACCAAAAAGTATACAGATCTTAAGATTAATATAACTAAGAAGTGTGTAAAGTTTTAAGCAATAATCATAAATCGTTTTTGAGATACGGCGCGACATGTGAAAACCCCCCTTTTAAAAAAAAATCAATATCTCAAAAATAAAATTTTGAATCAAAACCAAAAAGTATACAGATCTTTAGATTAATATAACTAAGAAGTGTGTAAAATTTAAGCAATAATCATAAATCGTTTTTGAGATACAGCGCGACATGTGAAAAACCCCTCCCCCTTATTTTACAAAATACTCAATAACTCAAACATAAAATTTGAATCATCACCAAAAAGTATACAGATCTTAAGGTTAATATAACTAAGAAGTGTGTAAAGTTTTAAGCAATAATCATAAACTGTTTTTGAGATACGGCGCGACATGTGAAAAACCCCTCCCCCTTTTTTAACAAAATACTCAATATCTCTAAAATAAAATTTTGAATCATCACCAAAAAGTATACAGATCTTAAGATTAATATAACTAAGAAGTGTGTAAAGTTTTAAGCAATAATCATAAATTGTTTTTGAGATACGGCGCGACATGTGAAAAAAAAACACACACCTGTTTTAGTTACTAAGTCCCGTAACTCAAAAAGTTTTGATCTTATTTTTACCAAAAAGTATACAGACCGTTTGATTATCATAAGAAACAACTATGTTAAGTTTCATGAAATTTGGATAAGTCATTCTCAAGTTACGGTGCGACATATTTACGCCGGACAGACAGACGGACAGATATACGGACAGACGGACAGACGGACGGACGCCGGACATTTGTATACCATAATACGTCCCGTCAAAAATTTGACGGGCGTATAAAAAACTATAGCTCACCGTACCTTCAACAACATTGAACAATGAGTAAAACCCATACCACATAGTCAGCTACAAAAGGCCTCGAAATGACAAATGTAAAACATTTCAAACGAGGAAACTAACGGCCTGATTCATGTACAAAATAATGAACGAAAAACAATATGATATACAGCAACAAAGGACTACCACTGAATTACAGGTTCCTGACTTGGGACAGGCACATACAGAATGTGGCGGGGTTGAACTAGTTTGAAGGCGCGCCAACGTTCTCCCTTATCTGGGACAGTGGTGAAACAGTACAACATAAGAACAAACTATATTCATTTCGGGGCCTTTTATAGCTGACTATGTGGTATGGGCTTTGCTCATTGTTGAAGGCCGTACGGTGACCTATAGTTGTTAAATTTTGTGTCATTTGGTCTCTTGTGGAGAGTTGTCTCATTGGCAATGATACCACATCTTCTTATTTTTATATATAAAAATTAGTTGAAAAGGGCTTTCAGATCGATACAAAGCAGAAATACATCTAACAAAAACACAGAGTGGACGTGGCAGGGTAAATATATATCCCCATAAAAAAGACATTAAGCACAGATCTGAGAGTACTCGCAGTTACTGACAACTAGTTCAAAGCCAATGATGTCTTCTATTTCTGTATGTAGGACCAGAGGAAGAACTGCTGCCCTGCGTATACATATGCAACTATTCCAGTCATAGTTACGTTCGATAACTCTGCATGTTACTGGTTTAATAAGAATTATATATGTTAAATTTACTGGTTACCCGTTTGATGATTAGAAAATTGAAAAAAATATAGATATTTCACCTCGGTTACCATCCATTCGAGGTTTTTTTTATTGATATAAAATAATAGCATAAAATAATTTCATAAAGAATCGAATTATACTACTAGTAATCTAAATGTACACAGGTCTTGTCAAAACTTCCATCGTGATTAGGTGCCATGTTTTTTTTCTTTGATCACGTTGATGACTTGATATCTCCTTTATCTAGCTATGTCCTTGGGTATTATCAAAATGACAATAACGTGTCATACTTAATTGCAATATCAACAGTGAAATCAAATTGAATTATTGGCATGGGTAAAATTAGTGTCGAACATCGTCTACGTTCGAAATTTTATTTTTTTACGTAACTTCGAAATTTTATCAAAACAAACAGCTTGTATCCACTTTAACAAAGAGAAACAATGTTTGATTCTATGCTGCTTTAAGAGTAAGACAATTACTGAAAACGGATGCAACCAACATGTATTCGATTTTCATCGTAAAAATCTTACAAAATATATCTTCACAAGTCGGCCCAAGCTGTGAATGTAAACTGTATGGTTAATGCATATACATCTTTATTTTGAGTGCGAGAGACTGTTTCTAATAGATATATTAAAGAAAAGGTGAAATCAGAAATTTCTTAAATACAATAAGACACACTTCAATAAATATTTGAAATATTACTTTTTGATTAATAGGCCACAGACCACAGTTAAATACCCCTATTAGTTCTTTATAACGTTTTATATCATTTAAAACAATGCACCATGCATTTTATTTAAATCTTTTGTGTGTGTTATGTATAGTACTAGTCCAAAAATATATCTAAAATTCAGAGAGATTGAACAGATCAATCTTACAAATTTAGCCAATACAGATCCATACCCCTATGGAAAAGTCAAGAGATGTTCCGAAAACTGTAAATATCACCTTTTTGTACCTGGCTAGTCACTCTTTCCATATCAAAAACAGTTAAAATACAACATCCAAAAGTTTATTTCACCTCTCTTCTTTCATTTCCACCAAAAAAAAAAACCCTAAGAAATGAGTGAGGAAGGGAAAGAAAAAAAATTTAAGAAAAAATACACTCTAATTAAAAGGAACTATATTCGTGGTCAACAAAAAGCGGGGTCATTAATTGTGGTCTTGGGCCTATTAGGGGTCTTAAACTTGACCAATTCTGATAAAACTTGGCATGATTTAAGCTTAGTGTATTATGAAACAGTTTACAAAGTTTCAAAGCCATATTTATATCAGAACTTTGGGTGCTAAGATACCTAAACTTGCACTTTTTAATGTCTCTATGTATAAGTTATCACCTATAACAAGCAACATATAGCATACTTCATGTATCAGACTTAAAAAATGGCCAGAAGTTAATTTGATTTTAGCATGTGACAAAAAATAGAGGTTTTCAAATAAAGTGAGGACTTATATGAAATGTAATATTTTTCACTTACCACAATTTTCTGAAGTTGTTAAGTTATAAAAAAAAACCTTTTACATGTTATGAATGTACTTTAAATTGAAATACAAGTTTCAAATAGCAGAACACATGTGGATAAAATGGTCGTCTGCAATGTCAAGCTTAAAAAAAAATTGTCAATTTAGGCCGTTCCCCACACATGCCACATTTGCATATTAAAAAGCATATAATGATATTTGAGATGGAGATATGCTTCATTTTGCTCAAATCTTTGCTTAGATATGATAAAGCATGTGGTCTAGATCTGATGCAAAGTTATTTACTGTACTTTTTTTAAAACTGGCATGAAATTTCAGCCTCAAAAGGCCATAAATTTAACCACTAGCTATCAAACAAAAGAAAATAAAGGTATTCAGTGAAACACACAAGGCTAAACAACCAGTAATAAGTGCTTTTGTTACAGATTCATTGAAATCTGCCAAATGGAATTCAACTTGTATGTGCATAGAACCTCATTTTTCACTTGCTTCATACTGACCGTTAGACTCAGACCATTAAAGCAGCACATTTTGCACTCTTATTCTGATTTTATCTACTTTTATTTTGTGTTCAGTGTTCATAAAATAACTTAAACATCTACATTAGATACCACAAAAACAAATAGAAAATAGGAAAAATCTGACGGAGAGAAAGTAAGCATGCTACTTTTGTAAAAATATTGAAACAAATGAAAAAGATCAATTTTGGGCATGTAGGCTGAAATGTCACTTTTTTACAAAATTTCAATCAAATAAAAGTGGAAATCATATTTTCTTATGCAGTTTCCTACAACAGTTTACATACTTTCAACCATGCTGTAAATGTCTGCGATTTCGCGTGAGTGTTCTAGTAAATATTATCCTTAAGTCATATTTGAAAAAAGATTTTTATTAGAATAAAAACTTCTAAACAGGATAAATACCACCTCATTTTCTTAGCAAGAATTGTGTAATCAAATCGTACACGTGTGGGCTTTAGAACTTATTATTGTTGTTAAAATGGAAACAAATGACTAACAAAGATAAATAAATAAGTCGAATTATTAAGGAGAAGACATGTTTTATTCTAGTGATTGGTGAATCAGGAGGGTTGTTTGCAGATGGAATATTTATTTTTATCTGTTGCTATGCATCCTTATTGTTTTGCAGCCCAAAATATATTTTTTCACTGTTATACACAATTATATCCTGAATTTTGTGTTGCAGCATATTCATTTTCATTCTATTTCCACCGCGAAAATCAAATGATCATTCTCGTGCAGATTTAACAATTCCTTTTACCAGATGTCGTGTCGTACAGTTTTAAAATCAGCAAGTTTGAATGGGGAAGTAAAATCATATTTGTTAATATTAACAATGAAAATATGCACGCCAGATGTGAACACATGTAAATTAGGAAAACTCATTTACAATTTCTTAAGTTTTATACTATTAAAGTGCACAAAACATATACAATTTTATTTAGCTGATTATTTTATACGTTTGTTGAGGTTTAAGTTTTTATTTATACGATATCTATTCCGTCGCAAATATGGCAATTATTTAAAAACTATTTTTTTCTGAATTTACAGTCACACTTTGGCCCAAATACCATTTCCATGATTCCAAACTTATAATGGGTTGTAGTAATCATGATAATATAAGATATGTTTTTTTTTCAAATATCGTAATTTCTGATTTCTTACTCGAATATAACATGTGACCATAAGTTGCATTTATCTGAGAGTGTTCTTTACAAAAGTACTGTAGTGCAAACATGATTAAGTATTTAACATTTTGTACCGTTTCGGTAATTTGTAATATAAAACATTCTTCAGAAATCACACGAATAAAAGGGCAGTTTATATATTTACAGCTATGATGCTTCATAAACGCGTTGAAATCAGACTTAAGAATAACGATACAAGTATATTCTCATTGCGAAGATTGAAATATTTGTCGTCAATAAACGAACCTCAGAAATTTGCATTCTTCCTAAAAACATGAATTCCAGGTCATCTGTTCCACGCCTTTTGGCAAAATGTTTTGGGAATTTTTGGTCTTCAATGCTCTTCAACTTCGTACTTTTTTTTACCTTTTTAACTTTTGTTAAAACAAGCGTCACTGATTAGTCTTTTGTAGACGAAACGCTCGTCTGGCGCAAATACAAAATTTCAATTTTGTTATCTATAATGAGTTTATTCAAATAATTTAATCGTTATTTTTCTGTAGATAAATTTAGACGTACGACCACGTTCGATTTAAAATAAACGGATGAATTGCTAACATGTCGAACATGTTTATGTACTTTTCAAAGTCAATTACCCTATATCTATAAAGTAAATACATATTGATACAAAATGTAAGCAAGTGACAGTATTGTTCTCAAAGCAAACTAAATTTTAGAATATAAATTTAAAGAGGGATGCTGACGTTGCTACTCAAGAATAGATTTGACAGTGCTATTCTAGAGAGGATTTGAACAGTTCTGTCATCAACAGATTATGAAAGTTTAATGGTTGAGAAATTAGACAGTTTTGCACTTAAACTTGTAGAACAGACTCGAACACTTCTACAAAAGAACTAGTTTGGACTGTTAAACTAATAGAAACTCGGACAGTTTTATTATAAAGCCAGTTTGGACATCCCTATCCTACATAACGCAAAATCTAGCAACGAATGTAAACTTCCATAGAATGATGATCATTGCTAAAACAATAAATGGAGAATGTGTCCTTGTGACACAGATGGTGTCCTTGGGACACAGATGATGCCCTCGTTTGTATATAACGTAATAAAGGGACATAACTCAAGAACGGTAAATGTGACGCCACCCAAATTCGAATTTGATCCAAATTTGTGGTAATAGACATTGTGTATAAGATTCATAACATTTGGTTGAGGCAAACTTAGGTTAGAGAAAGGAAACCAATTTCAACGGTACGGACGGACGTACAGACGGACAAGGTAACACTTACTGCCCCCTCCGCTGATGCGGTGGCATATTAATGACTGCATGTGTTTTATATTCAGGAACGGAATAAAAAAAAACATATTCTTGAACCAATTCATACAACCATAGCTGGTGCTTGTTCCTTGCCATTAAATCAGAAATTAGTTCTTAAAAGAAGACGCGCATTAATAGTAAATCGTCAGCCCGAGGATGAATTAACATTCTTACTGCCTTATCTACATTATTTAGAAGATAATGTCGTTCTTTCAGACCCTTTTATTCGGCAATAGGTGGTAAACATAGGACCAATTAGACGTATAACTAAAAATGATGTATATGAATTGCTTTGTTGCATCAAAAATCATCGTTATGTTGGGGGAATACAAATACACGATCTGCAAGGATCATTAGGTGCAGTTTAAAGAATAGTTAAATTTTTCGAATGGTTAACCAAACTAATCGAAGCATTTTGAAACTCTCGCCAGGCAAATACAATTTTCCATAACAGCATAGATTATGATGAACTCAAAATTATTATTGAAAACGCTTATGTGGTTCTTGGGTAAATAAATGCAACAGTAGTATACCGGTGTTCAAAAGTCATAAATCGATCAAGAGAAAACAAAACCGAGGGAAACATATCAACTACAAGAGGAAAACAAGGGAACAACAGGAAAACTGAAGTGCAACAAAAGAAAAAACGCCAACACACACAGAAACGAACCATTTGATAACAACTGCCACATTCCTGTTAAAAAATATCGCTAAAACATTACGCGACAGAAATACAGCACAAACACACACAAGAACATTCACGACAGAGAAACACACAAAAATAATATAACAGTCATAGTAGACACAGCATGCAAACCACAGAACAAACATATTCCTTCAACCAAAAACACCACAGGACATCAAAAACAGTGACGCGCCTACGTCACCAACATGCAATCCCGAACTTTATACAACCATTTTCACAATATTCGTCCAAACAATTTTCATGACAATGATGGTATGGAAAGACAATTTTGTAAATATTTGGACTTCAAACGATAAGACATAACAGATTTTCCAACCAAAACCATAACAGAAAAATCTAAATAAATCCATGTATGTTGGATGTACAATACACCGAGACACGCCGCACAGCAATGCAAATTAACATTCAGTAGAACAGTTCTATTCGGGAATATAACAATGATGGTATTGAATGGCAATTGTATAATTATTTGTACAAAAAAAAAAATTAACGATACGACATAACACATTTTTCAACCGAAACCATAACAAAAACATAAAAAGTAAATACATGAATGTTGGATGTACTAACTACAGAGACACGTCGTATAGCAATGTTAATTAACTCTCGGTATACCGGTCATATTCGGGAATAAGTCACGTTCGGTACTGCGAGGCCCTTTCAACGTTTTAGTCCCGCCTGATGCTTTATGATTGTTCTTGACGTACACTAACTGGATATCTGACATATTTTAAGTTGACTCAAAATAGTAAAAAAATGAGTGTAACAATCTAAATAAATTATTTTTCAAAGCTTTGTGCTGATCATCCTCGCAGTTTCAGAAAAAAAGCGAGACAGCACTGCCATCATATTCAAAAATGTATTAAAACACATTGTAGAATATCCGTAAGGAGTCTCCTATTAATGTATCTTGTTAAAATGAATCGGTCGCGTAATTCATACGAAGAAGAAGGTCATAAATAATTTCAATTACATCCTATTCAACGGTGCTATCAGCTAAATTGATCAAACAATGATAACACTATTGCATAATACAAATTTAAATACATTTTTGTATATACATTTAAGTCTGTTTACTGTTTTCAGTGTTCTTAAAACGCTTCTTTTTGTAATCTTTTAAATCTTATTAGTCAAATCACCAATTCAAATGTAGACATTACAGTTACAAATTTTTAAAAAATCTCAATATTTCAAACTACCCCTTCCTCCACCTTGTTTTACCTGAGATTTGTAGCGTATACATCCTTGTACCGAATTGTATATTTGGCTTTTTATCTACATGTACAAATGTTTTTTTTAGGTACAAAGTCCTATAATTGTGACTGAGCTATGCTACTTCTTTTGTTAAACAATACGTCGTCACATATTTGAGGATGTTATGCCCTTTAGATATAAAAAATCAATAAAAAAAGAAGTTGAAAATAACTTCCTTTGCATAAATAAATAGTTAGTTTTTACTTTTGTAAATATAACATACACTACACATACAGTAAATCTTAAGAATATGTACAATACCCTCCCTTCATTGTAAAATGAAAAAAAAAAAAATAAAAAAAAAAAAAAACATTGATAGTTGAATTCAATAATGTGTTTTCTTTAATATGTTTACCAAATTACTTGTTATAGTAAAAGATGAAATTCTTTTTAGAAAAAAATATTGAAAAAAATAAAAGTAAAATATAAAACTGTCTGTTGATGTGCACGTTCTGACAGAACAGTTCCCGAATATCATTATATTTATACTACTTTACGATTTAATAATTAGGTTTTTTCATCCGTAAACAAAACTAAATGTAGAATTATTGTACATGGGAAAAGTATTTATGTCAATAAGTTAGTGAAAATTTGTAAAATGATATTCTCTTCAATTAAATCCATCTTAAAATCTAGTGACCCTTAATGATAAAAAAAAAAAAAAAAATTAGGAGATGTGGCATTGTTGCCACCGAGCCAATTATCCAGCAGAGTTAAAATAAAGTTAACAATTCTAGGTCACCGTACGTCCTTATTAGGTTTATGTTGTGACATAAATAAAACCTTCATATAACTGCTCGTTAAATTACATTTAATTATGATAACTTACAAAGTTAAAGAGTATGTGTTTTAACAGCAATAATTGATTGTGATACCGATTTAGAATGCTTTCTAGAATTACCTGTAGTTTTTCTCATCTTCACGTCATATGCTATTTTATTGCATTTAATTTCACACATTTTTTACGCCAGTTTATTGAACACAAATTTTAAATTTAAGGAAAATGTGTTATTCGTTATGTTTATTACTATTGATAATGTATATCAACTGATTTGTATAGTTTGATCTTATATTGCACTGTAACACCACTGCCCACGGCTTGGGGGAGGTTTGGCGCTAGCAAACTTATTAATCTCTTGAAATGAGTTACAGCAAATATATTTGCAGTCAGATTAATCAAAAGAAGAAATACATATCTCAACCGCCAAGCGAATCATCATTCAGTCAAAAGTATTTTGTTCTGGTATAAGCATGTGGCCATTGATATGTATGAGCATTGTCTTTTACCGATTGTCATTCTTCAAGAATAATTGGATGAAAGCGCCTCAAAACTGATTGATTGTTTGATTAATTGCAGCTTGCTCAAAGTCCAGCAGCGATTATTTCATGCATGTTTTAAGTTGAGAAACTTTTTTAAAATTGATACGATAGATACAGATGCTCAGAAATGTGAGCCGACATAAACATGTCAATTTTGTATTTCCACTAAACATAATGCTAGATAAGAGAAGACATTTTGCATTTGAACTGGCTTCCTAAAAGAGTTATTATAAGGGTCATAAGAAGACAAAGGTGACCTTAATATAAACCCTCGTCACCTTTGTGGTTGTCTCTTATTATATAAATTGACGGTAAAAACATCTCTTGATATTAGATTAGGTTGAAGTGCAATATGTCACATTATTCTGACAAATGAGTTAGTGTTATCAACAAAACGTCCAATGGAAAATATTTGTTTTTGTCTACAATATATATGTACATCGTAAAACAAAATGCGAGCAAAATCAACTGTTGTTCTCTTGTGTGATGAATTATCAGGTTTCTTGTAATGCACAGTATAGAACAAAACAAATGACTGCATATATATGTCACCGGAACAAACATTACTACGCACACCTGTATGTGCATTTGTTTGTTTTGATATTGTAACACAGTGATGACTGCTGTACCCATAGTTTGACTATTTTATTTATTATGTCTGTTTTGTTCACGCATCGTTGTAAATATAACGGAATTTGATGAGACTGTCGTACAAGTGAGAGGTTTAGCGCTATAAAACCAGGTTCAATCCACCATTTCTACATTTGAAAATGCCTGTACCAAGTCAGGAATATGACAGTTGTTGTCCATTCGTTTGATGTGTTTTGCCATTTGATTTTGCCATGTGATTAGGGACTTTCCGATTGAATTTTCCTCGGAGTTCGGTATTTTTGTGATTTAACTTTTTGCATAAAGCAACAACAAAGAAGCACAAGAAAAACACATACATCTTAAATCGAAAGTAATATGCAGTATAGATAAACACAAGGGAATTCGAGTCATTGAAACAAACGTAAGCAGATGTCTTTGAACATTCAAAAACATGAATAAATCAAAAGAAACAATAATTTTAAAAATTAACGAACATCATTTTGTAAATGAACTTTGCGAGACCTATTCAGACTTAGTTTCAATTTGCTATATTCACACAGGGATATTAAAGGACGACCATTTATTTTTGAGGTAGGGCCAATCAAATTTGATGGGGTATGATATTTTACTAACTCCGACTAGGGCAAGAACATATAATTTCTGATCATTCAAAATGTGACACAAAAACTGCTCCACTCTCATTACAATAGGTCGGCCACTAAAGTATATTTAAACTATTTTGATACAGATCAAATTTTTGGGTACATGTAAGATACACATACAATCTCAAACAAAGTAGAGAAGTCAGGATGAAGTCTAGAATTATGATTCTATTTATATATACAATGGCATAACAATCAGGGTGGATCCCGGGTCATACAAGATTCAAGATTCAAGATTTAATTTTCCAATCATGCACCCTCAAGGGGAAAATATCAAAATATTGCAATTACACAACAATTCTAACAATAACAAAAATATAAGAGAAACATATGTTGTGCACAAATAATTGTAGATAGAGGCAAAAAATATTTGATGATATGTATCATGGAATATTACATAGTTAATATTAGCATATAAGTAGATTGGAAGGTTTTCTAGAATACATTCGCTTATTTTAAAGGTCAGATTTATATCTATCATAGTCATTATATATATAACCATGGAAAAGTTAAAATAGGATGCACATTCTTTCAGTGTGTTATCAAGAAAAACAAATCTTTATTGATTATACAAACTACATCGTAAAATAAAATGAATTCTATTATCAATTTATCAGAGGAACATCTGCCTTATATTCTTATTCTATGAGGCACACATGGTTTACTGTTTTGCCCAGTATCAACGTTTTAAAAGTGCATGCTTATTCTTAACTTTGTAAAGAATTTGATTTTGTTTTTGAAAAAAATTCCAGATATTTCGCAAGTCCAAATGAACACTTATATTTTAGATATATGCGTAATTTACCATTTTCCGTTAAACTTCTTTTGGTAGCAGGCATGTTACCGCTTTGAAAATCAGATTCGTAAGGATGATTAGCTTTCATCGGTTTCTTTTAATACTGGGCAAACGGATTGAAAGATTTGATTAAACGCATACCTCGTCGAGGCCCCGAAACATCCTTTCAAAAATCATTCAAGATTACTTACTGGTTACAGACATGAGGTCATAGGTACCGTTTCTGATATCGCAGACAAATATGGAACACTTTTGCCATAAGTTCATAGCTGTTTCTGTAAGCTTAAAATTGGTTAAAAAAAGAACGTTATATAAAAACACGGAAGTAAGAATGCTTACACGTATGAAATATTGCTTTGCATCTATAAACTCATACTTTGTTTGTTTATCGTTCATTTATATATATATATAAATATATATTAAGCATCTGTTCACGTAAAAGATGCACTTCTGTAAATATAGTCCATGCAGTTTCCCATAGGATCTCCTTTTACGGCTAAAATTGTCCCTTTTCACTATGAGGTTTCGTATAAAATGATATCGTAGAATGGAAAGTTCATATGCACTTGTATTTTTTTCAAAGATCAAAACATAGGGTTGTGCGGCATATTTTCAACATTCATGTGCCTCGAACGTATGAGAGTTTAAACCATTCTAAAATTCTGAACAACCCCTCCCTTCACTTTAGGCCTTCCTCATAATTCTATTTGGCCGCTATCCATGTTTATTTATACTGGTAAAATTTCCAAGTTGTGTCTCTAAGAGATGAAACATAGAGATCATATCTGGGAACCAGTAGGTACACAAAACCAGATATATATGAATATTATATATCCCCCAAAAGAGGCGTGATTTCAGAAAAAGCTGTATTGACAAAGTGCAACCTATAGGTTGTGGAGAAAAAAACTAAATTAAGCATTTTATATAAATAAGAAGATGTTGTATGAGTGCCAATGGAACAACTCTCAATCTAAGTCACAATGTATAAATTATAGGACAAATTACGGCCTTCAACACGCAGACTTAGCTCACACCGAACAGCAAGTTATAAAAGGCCCGAAAAATGACTAGTGTAAAACAATTCAAACAGGAAAACCAACGGTCTTATCAATATTAAAAACGAGAAACGGGAAACTTCTATGAACCATACCAACACACGACAACAACTGAACATCAGCCTCCTGATTAGCATTGTTGCTTTTATTTTCATCAACGTATTTTTTATTTCATATTGGTTAATCACCTTATACAGGGTGTTCAGGCATGAAATATGAGATGCAAAAGTTCGTTCTTCATTCTCCAAATTGACAGAGGAGACCATCTTTTATTTTGAAAAAAAAAATGAACAGTCCCAGTCTGAGGATGAACGTTTCAAATTGATGCAGACACACATGTAACCCAAGACCCACCAGCCAAAACGCTCAGATTTAAGGAGCCGCCTAGCAAGCCAGAGGTTGAAAAATTAGCATTGGCCAAAACTGAGCCAAGAACCAACCAACAGACAGTATGGGGTGTTAAACTACTTAGAGGTCAAAAACCATAAAATGCAAAATGATTACAATGGAAAGAAAATGTTCCTTGGTATGTTTGTTTTCTTGTACCTGATGTAATGTTCATTTACATATGCAACCATACTTAAAGAAGTTTATATAAAGAATAAATTGAAGTTATATTAAAAAACAAGGTTATTATGAGCAAGCTGAAATAGTAAACAAAACACCCCAGTGTGGAATCGAACCCCATCCTCCTATAGATAGGTGTACTTCCAAAATACTACCAGGGTTTATTGTTGTGTTGAGTATTACGGCAGCAAAGGCATAACTTGCCTTGTCATAAGAAATATTTTCAATACACAATTTTGACTGACATGTGTGTATATGAAAATTAGACAACTAAATATTATGTTTTTAGTCTCTAAAAAAAGAGATTGATTGAATTGGTCACTACAGGTACAAAATGTGCACACATGTTTTATCAACATGCTTCTGGCATTAAACTAAATTAAAACATGCATTAAACAATACACAGATCTCTAAAATTTAACATGTTTAATATAAATCAAGTCCTTAAAATATGCATAATTCATCACAATTATAAATAAATAATTAAAAGAATTACTTGAATAGGTAAAAATAAAGTACAAATATTTTCAGGTTGGCTAACTGAAAATAAATACAGCAGCAGTTTTGAGGAACTGGATGATTCTACACTAAATGACAGATTGTCCTACTTCTATGGAAGTTTGCAGACGAAAAAAGGCACTGATTATTACAAGTCAGCACTGGGATGTAAGACATATAACTTGTCCGCCTTATAATCGGGAAATGAACATAATAACTGACAAATCATGTATGCAATCAAATTATGTAATCACTGGCATGATGAAAAACTTAAAAAGAGAAGGGAAAGATATAACTGTCCATAAAAAGGCTGTAGCAGAAGGTCATATACAAAAGCTGTATTCCAGTGGTACATTCAATAATGATAACCCAGCATCTCTTCAAAACAAAGTTTTCTGGGACGTTATGTTGAATTTTGGATGGAGGGGATAGGAGGGGCTTACTGTTTTATACATTAAGAAGAATTGTAATTATAGAGAAAAATTAGAAAATTTAGACACTAAAAAAATTTATAATATATTTATTCAGAATGAGATTGAAATGCCTGTTGGTTTTAACCGATGGAAAACAGTGTTAAACATTGAGTATATTCAGAGTTCAACATGTAATATATTAAAATTTGATCATCATTATTAGAAAGAAAATAAGTATAAAGTGTTTCGTTGGAAATTGTTACACTTTATTCTACCTTGTAAAACTTTATTAAAACAGTGGAATATCTGCAATACTTCAAATTGTCATTATTGCAATACCACTGAGGATCATGATCATATGTTTCTGAAATGTCACTTTCTTGATGACTTCTTGAGTAAAATAAAAAATCTTCCTGAAAAACTGAATATTGATAATAATATTCTAACATTGAAGAATTAAGTATTCGGTTATAAAATTAATGATGAACAATATTATGAAATCAATTATTTGATTACATTAATAATGTTTTGTATATATAAAGCTAATTACATGTCTGAACAAAAAACAGAATCTATAAATGTATATGCTGTATTTAAAGCAGAATTTATGTATAGTTACAAACTGCAGGCAAAATGTAAGAATACAAAATATAAATGTATCGTAGATAAAACTGCCAAATTGTTAAAATAATTTCTTTGTTTGACAAGTATATGATCTAGCAAAAATAAATGTATGAATAAATTAATAAAAGTGATAAATTTTACAAATTACACATCTGGAACTGATCAAGTAATATAAATTTTACTTTTCACCGCTACTGTACATATACATGTGATGATTGATAACGGGACTATTTACCGTTACAAAAAGAAGATTAAAAAATAAAATATTTATTTTATCTTTATCTTCTTTATACTACAGATAATTTTTAATTCAGACATACCTGTGAATATGCTATATCACATCTGTTTTTTTTTATTTTTTAAGTCATGGCCGGTGTGACAATTTGTTTCATGAAGATGTTTGATAGTAAAACAATTCACCCGTTTACGGAGGAAATATGAAAAATTTCCGGAAACAATACTCAAAAATCAATTATTGCTAGATGATATATATATCAAATTGTTAAACAAATAAGTCTCATTGATATATACTTGTTAATTTCATTGCTGATAATTTTATAAATAAGCTGTTAAATTAAAACTAACGTTAATTTAATATAATGATGCTTACCAGAAAACAACCCTGGATTTCTGGTATTAACAAACAGGGACTCTTCACTGGAATGCTGGACTAGTGAAGAGTATTGTTAACAGCAGAAAGTGCAATTAGTTGTTGTCGAATAAAAAAAAAAAAAAAAAAGAAAAAAACCATCTTATGCGAAATATAAATATGACATAGGGCAGGGATACTTCAAAATGACGTACAATGAGTACTACAAAACACACCAGGTAACATGATTGTAAAGAGCGGGGCTATTATGTCTTTAACGGGGCACAGGAATGTAAAATCATTGGACAGCTACATTGAAGGTCCAACTGACAAGCAACGTAGAGAGCTCTCCATAAGCTTCAAAGAGTTGCTACCGCCAATGATTCGAACAAAAACAAAACAGAGTCAAATGAATCTGGCGCCACATCTGCACAGGACAATTCATGCCAGATCGCTCTTTCTTCCTCTTTAGCGAGAAATTCAACGTCCGATTCGAACATTTTCACAAACACTACAGTCACTGGGGGACCAATCCATATTAACGTGGTAATAAAGAATAAATGTGACTTACCTTCATGTCCAACTGTCAACTGCCATTTCCACCATTATCATAACGAGTGTGGTTAAGAAATCTCTGAACTGACACAAAATCTTGTTGTTTGATTTCTAGGTGTTCTATTTTAGAATAATAAATGTTAAAATTATTTATTGTAGATTTTTTCACAACTATTTATTTCACAGTTTCATTGCGTTAACGTTCTTTTTTGTACATTTTGAACATACTAAATGGGGAGGAGCAGCCAACATTCCTAAAGTATTTTTGTACGCTTCGATTTATAAAAATACCGTATTTGTCCTATTAGAATCGAAGTAACGCTCAGTGCAAAATATCGACAAATATAATGCCTACCCATGCTAAAATGAGCATAGATCATGACATGAAGGACTTATTTCTTAATGCTTTTGCCATCTATAGAAGAATACAAGACAGTCTCATTTAATATCCATCAATTGGAGGTACTAACTATGAAAATTTGTTCACTACTTCTAAAGATTGAACTTTTAAATATTTAAAATGATAATTGTGCTTCTTAATGTGTTGATACATGATACTTTTGAACTTATGGGGTCTTTTAAAACGATAAAGGTGTTCTTGCGGGCGTTTAGACAAATATCGTCCAGTTTTCTTTCATTTCTGTTTTATCATATCCCGGTGCCTTTTTTGTCTCAAAAGATCTAGTTAGTTAAACATGGTGGAGAAATGTTTTTTCTCATTTCCGTATAAATGTGGCATTGTTCATGTCCTTTGTTTGTTTTAGTTGTTGGCAATGTTTTTTTTTTAATTTTTTTTTAGCGATAGAATTATACATTTTTATTTTGTCGATTTGAAATTTGTACCATAGATAGACAATGTTCGTTATTAGTAAAACAAAAATGCAAAAAAAAAAAAAAAAACGATGATCCCTATATTTTTATACCAATCTCATTTGATCAACATTTGAACTTAAACATAAACTTTTCCTTTCTCAATCTTGTGTTATATTATAACTTATATTTCTTATTTTTTTTCGAAATAAAATGGAAACAAATAATCAAAAAATAAAATTGAAAACCATAGTATGACATCAATTACGTTTTTCGGACGTTGTGACAAAACGGCTATTCTTTTTGAAACGATCTAAAAAGCTTGTTCCCTAACGAAAAATATTATAAATCATTCTGTTTAAAAATAAAAAGAGAAAAACTTTTACCACCATTTTGTATTTTCTATGATATTAGCATGCTTATTTGATACACAGCCGGTTAAAACCTCAATTGTTAAAAAGGTATAGCGTTTTTTCGTTGTGACAAGATGGCTATACTTTTTGAAGTCATTGCGATAGAAACTTTACTCATGTTTCCGTAAAAAATATCCTGAACCAGGAATAAAGTAAATACACGTTTTAGATATAATAAATATTTTTCTTCTCATCTTTTCATATTTCACGATATAAATGCGCAAACCCGTTATATGATTACCTTGCATATGCTTGTATATTTTTCAGACCGTTTTCAAACACGACATTTTACAGTTTACGGTTTCAGTGATATTGATTTCACTTTAATTAACACGCAAATAACTGTAAATATAGCAATACACTTGTGAAGTTTTACGATGATCGGAGAAAAAAAAACGATATGAAAGGCATGGAACTCCGATCTTTTGTACACAAAATGAAGCGTAAAAATGGGATAATTAAGTGTTATAATTTTGTGTATTTTAAATTTTGGTTCCTATTTCTCTTTATTTTAAAGTCTATTGTAATCAATTCAACCAAACATCACTATATTTTTTATCGAATTGACCAGTCTATGTATTTATTTTTATGATTATCTTTTGCAAAATGGAATTTGTACCAACATCGTGCGCAAAGTCAAGGTCAAAATCTAGAATTGGTCGGGACATTGAAAATGAAAGATGACATTATATAGTGTGTCAAAGTTTTACATATTCCCCTAAAATCGAAAAATTATTCAGTGCTATATGTTTCTGTTGACGGCATTTTAATACAAAATTGCAAAGGATTAGAGCTAACTTCTCAATTACTTTAAATCACAGGGTCTTAAAAGAGTAGAGCCAGGAACCCCAAATAAACGGCCCTGTAAATGTGCTTTTTTAAAACTTTTAATATCAAAGTAAATCTAATGTGTATGTAATGTTAAATGTTTGATATTTGAAAGTAAATTGAGAAAAGGTTGTATACCTGCTACATATTAATATAGATATTGCCTTAAATAGGAAAAAATCTATTTCCATTCATTTTCTTGGAAATTTTCAACTTTTTCAACCTTGTTATATGTGGCCCCATCCATCGCTCAATGGATTTTTTTTGTGGAAAAGTAAAGAATATGGTATATACCGAATATTAAGCAAAACTATTTGTGGGCGAAGGGTGGCACCACTGTTAAGTTTGCAGAAAACTGTCATACATTTTGCAGAATTCAGCAAAAAAAAAATCTAGATTTTACGAAATTCACCTACATTATGACGTCACATTTACGTCACAAATGACGCAATTGGTGAAAATCTTTTTTACCTGTGAAACTCAGTTGGAAAACAGGTCACGGTTTGACCCCAAGTCTATCAGCAACAATAGAGTCACGTGACCGTGAAAATTCAGTAAAACTACGGATGAGACAAACCTCACTTTTACTCACTAAAATACCACTGTCATGGTAAAAACTTAGTGATCAAAATAATCTTGAATATACATAGTTTTAACTCTTCAAAACTTACACATCAACTCAAAGTCCCCTATTCTTTATTTTATCTTCAAACTTGAAGTTTGTGTGAAAATTGTCAAGGCTCCTGATCGAAAAATCTAAATATTTTCGAGAAAACTAAAAATGATGGGCTGAATTTAAATTTAATAAAGCATCTCATTAAGACAAACACTCGATATGAATATCTAGGTAATACAGTTTTGGATACGCAAACGTTAAGTTATGTTCAACACGAAGCGGTGGTTTTTTTGCCGAATTGTGCAAGTGGTTATTTCCCCTTGATATCACCAATCAAAAATAAATACCCACCAAAATGAATAAAAAGGAGTTTCTTTTACAAAAATCAAGAAGAAAAATAAAAGAAAGTCGATTAACAACTATGTTATTATAGAATATATAGAATATAATATTAGGAAGAGATACTTCCCTGCTTTTCGGAGAAGGATTACAGGTAAAAATTAAAAGACAAAAAAATGGTAAAAATTAGATCTAGAAACCTAGCTGAATTGATATAAATTAGCTCTGGCTGATGAAATTTACATTCAGTTTGTAATTTTTATAATGGGATATGGGATCACTCCTAATGGATTTTTTTAACTACTTCTAACAATGTTTAATGCAATAAAACATACTGTATACAATTTAAATAATCTTTCTGAAAAAAAATAGTACTGACCATTTATATTTTATATTTTAATAAAGTGGGACCAAGAGTCACGATTTAGTTTCTTCAAAGTGAAAAAGGCCTTTTAACTAAAGCCTATGTTTCTTAGTTGAACAGAACAGTACTGCCTAGAAAATATCATACAGAAAAAGGAAAAGTTTACTAAAAAAATTACAACAATTCTGTAAAAAAATAATGCTTAAAATTATAAGTGAAAGTGACATAATTTTAAATTTTAAAATCATTATTATTGTAAATTCAACTAATAGATTAGCTAGCACAGTAGCCCTTGTCCAATTTCTCAGGGTATTTTAAAGATTATGAAAGTAAACTTTCTGAAAAAAAATGGGGCAATCTTCTCTTCAGGTTCCTGTATCTGCTGCTTTACATATTAATAAACAAAGTATTGTATATTTTACCTGAATAATTGGATATTAATCTCAGAAATGAAAGTTGGTATGAAAAATCTTGTGCATTTTACTTTAATTCTGATCAATGATGATTAAACTTGACAAGAATTTGCCATTTGAATAAATTCAATTTTGTAAGAACACATCTCTATGAATTAATTTCTTGTTTGACTTGAAACGCTTGTGTTTGCTCTTATCAATTAAGCTTACTTAGGAAAGAGATAATTAATAAGCAAGGTTTTTAACTTATAAAATATAAATATAATTAACTGACCTTCATTTCCTCTTTTCATATGTTTTTTTCCTCAAGAAATTTTCTTTGCAATGCATTTTTTGTTGCCATTTTTGTGCTTTTGTTTATCCATAGGCCATCATTAATTTGTCATATTTGCTTCCAGTATAAATGAAATTTTCTTAGACCTATAGTTTCAAATGCCACAAAGAAGAACTTTATTTGTTGTTTCACTTGTCCAATGTGTAAATTATCACTATGCACATGACCCTGACACATATTTTGTAAACGTTACTGTATATGACGTATGTTGAAAAAAGAAAACAATGTCACCGTCAATTTGTGTAGGGGATCAAAAAGTGTTTTAATTACTTTAAAATGGAATTATGAAAAACAACATTTTTTAATCACAATTTCATTCATATCTATAATAAAATCGGTATTCTAAAGTACTTTGGAAACAGGTACAATGAAAAGAAGTTGAAATTTAATTTTTTGAAGTAGAAACGCAGCCAAAACCAGGTACAAATTGACATGACTGGTGGTTACCAAAATTGATGTATAATAGTAAAAAATGATGGCTTCAAAATTGTGTAGAAATTTGAAATAGTTTACCCGGTTTCATTTAAAATTAATTCCGTTCTTTTCCGTATTAGGATACGCAAACGTCAAGTTATGAAAAATCGATGTTTTTGGCGAACAAAAATGATGGCTGAAAACGGACAGGATAAAGAAATAGCCAAAACAAGCTATTTTTTATAATGTTTGTATGACGTATTGAAACTATATTGGTCGCAAAACCTACAAATGTTAAAATTCAATTATAATAAAATCATGACAAGTTGAAAAAATACTTTAAACGTCAATCTTTTAGCCGATTGATTTGGCGAACCTTTTGACGTCATGGACGACTGTAGCGCCACCTAATTAATCCCCCCTGCTATTGTTGATGACAGAGCTTGACGACAACGGACGTTTCCAAGGACTTGCTTTCCAACTGGACATTTAAGCATATGTTTTCATCAAATTTTCAATACATTTTCGTTTTGAATAAAAATCAGATTTTTAGGGCCAAAATTATTAGTTAGTGAACCAACTCCTTTGTTGTTCATATCTTTATCATACTTGATATTAAATATAAAAGAGTGTTTATCATGTAATTAAAAAAATTGTTTTAACAATTTTACACATAAATTTCCATAAATTCAAAATGCTATTCAGCGTTACATGTTGCATGCTGTTGAAGACATATTGATACAAATTTGCTAAATTTTATTGTCAAATTTTGCATAGAAGGACGTCGATAGCTAAAATTAGCCTTAGAGTGTACACTTGGATGTGGTACTATGGATCTAAATAAACTTTAAGATAGACTTTTTGTAAATGGCCCTGGTTTGAAATAAATCGAGGGGTAATCGGCTCTATCGTTTTAAAATGTTTTTGACTTTACATCGGCGGGCGACGCTTCACAAAATGAATTAATCTATATCCGAAATACAATGAATATAATAACTTCACTATATTAATATTTATTTGATAAAATTTTATTTGGTTTAATAAGCTTTTATATTTTTATTTATTCATTTTGCAATAAATGCTCAAACATTGCCAAAAATAATTAAATATTTCAACTTTTTTCCGATTTGGACTATCTGCAGACTCTTTAGGGGTTTATAGATTTAATTGTAATTTGTTTGGGAATTACCCATTAATTTGTTAGAACCTTAGAGAATATACATTGGGTTGCGATACATATTCTAAGAATTTAGTTAAAGATTGATATAATTTTAAAAAATGGCCATGGTGTGAAATAAATTCAGTGGGAAATTGGCCCTAAGTCTTCCTTTTTAAATTTTTTTCATAATTATTTAATGTGTTCTTTTTGTGCAATAGATACGTGTTAAGAACATAGCAACAGCAAGTATATACAGAAGCGTATATGAATTAATTGATTGACTGTTGGTTGCTTATCGTCCAGTGGCAATAAATGCAAATTAAAATCATATATGAAACTTCAAATTAAAAAAAAAAAGTTGAACATGTTTTATATACTTGAATGGCTAAGTCTTACTCTGAAAGAAGTGAAGGTAAACTTTTTTAAAAGAAAATTCTGTATATTATCAAAATCTTCATAAATGTACCAATATTGAATTATTGACTTCCCAGACAATAATTCGCCTATATTTTTCCGTATGGAGTGACTTTAACTACGAGACCTCTCGTTATAACCTCGGCCAACGCACGCCGTGATGAAAGAATCTCAAATAAAGGCAATAGTAGTATACTGCTGTTCGAAATTCATAAATCGATTGAGATAAAAACAAATCCGGGTTACAAACTAAATCTGAGGGAAACACATCAAATATAAGAGAACTACGACACAACAGAAGCACAACACGTACTCTTGAAGGTAAATAGAAATACCAGATTCTTAAAGAACAAATTTAACATGTTTAATACAGCAAATAATTTAACAACTGTTAAGGAATAGTTAACAAATGGGAAGTATGGAAAATATAAAAACAAACGCCATGGCTCTTTCAGTTTACTTATCTGTCACGCTTTCCACGTGCTTAGTTTTTATTTTTTATCAATGGCACGAGCCGGTAAACCTCGGCAACACACTCAAAAGTAAATTAGCTTGCGATCAACAACCAATGAATGAAACATTATATGTCGATAATAGGCTATAGATGTGTAATAAATATTAAAAAAAAAACAAAAAAAAAAAGTGCATGCAAGACCATGCAAGACTTAGTTTTGTATAAATGCATGCATTGGTTAAATAATTTCGATTACAATAAAATTTCGAGAAACTCGTTTTATTTAAAAATTGAGTGCTTCTTTTTGTAAATTTATTGGGGCGTAAAAGCGTTGACCGAAGTACATTTTGTATGAAGCGCGGAAGCGCTTCATTCTAAAAATGTACGCACGGTCAACGCTTTTACAACCCTATGAAATTAATAGAAGAAGCATTAAATACTTATAATTACATTTTTTTCGCTATGATCATGACAACACGATTACTATCATTTTTTTCTTTTATTTACCTGTGCACTTTATTGTGGAAACGTGTGTCATCATGTATGTTACAATTCATGAAATTCATTTTGAAATGAAGAATGACGCGCGCTGTTAGCCAATTAAAATAACGTATAATAATGAAACATACATCTTCATTGTAATTATATGATTTTAAATAGATTAAATTAAAGTGGAGGAAAAGAACGAAAAGTACTTAAACAAAAAATGAAATATTTATCTATTAAGATCCAATATCCAACATACAAATACATGCGTAGATTAAGCAATTAAAAAAAAAATCCCTTGAATTCCATTTTTGTTAAAATCAAACTAAGTTTAACTATGGACACTTTAGACTTTGATGTGGACCAAAAACGGGCCCAAAATTAAAAATCTAAATACATGTACGATTAGATTCACCTTAACAAAGAACCCTAAAATAATCTATTTTTTTGTTGAAATCAAGCAAAGTTTAATATTGGTACCTTTGGACCTTCATGTAGACCAAAATGAAAACGGGCCTCAAAATAGAATCTATGAATACACGGTTAGATTCTGTAAAAAAAAACCAACAAGAATTCAAGACTTGAATTAAACCCGATTGAAATTGGTCAAGAAATAAGCAACGTATGCAAAGTAATAGAAAGTATTGTTTTGGTGCCCTTTTTCCTAAAACGATTCATTATAGACTTTTACTTAACTTATTGTTTGGAAACCAGAAAATTCTATCTTTTTTACCGCTTAATTTTTGGTGCATAATTCTTGAACGTTTTGGGCTATAACACCCAAATTCAATCACAACATTCCTTATGAAGTAATGAACCTTGTGGTACAATTTCATAGAAATGAATACAAATATACGTATACACAAGTTATTGTCCTAAAACAAGAAAAATGCTTGTTTTTGGTCCTTAGTTCCCATACAATTAGGACAATAACCATCAAAAAATTAAATCAATCCCAACCTTCCTGTTGTGGTATGAAACCCACTTTTTGCCAATTATTCTCTTTTCTTTATATTTTACACCTCATTATTCTTTCTTCTTTATTTTTGGTCCATTCTCTCTATTCTTTATATATTTGCCCACTATAATCTATTCCGTAAACCCCCATCCACACCCTCTAGTATAGGTCACCATAAAGCCTTCACAAATGAGCAAAACTCATAGCGTGTAGGCTCCGAATGGCAAAATGATTGAATGCTTATCCCGGTTTGAATTGCGAACTTGCGGGAATTTGTTTTTCAATCAATTGATCTTAATAAGCAAAACACATTATCGTCCTGAATGTTCGTATAATACTGGCAGATGTACCTTGATCATTTATTCTAATCATCTTAGATTATCAACCTTTCTAAACTTAAAAGTAATGATCACGCATCCTAAGGTCCCATATTGTTCAGATTGATAAAGTCTTTTCCACCCGTCGACATTATCTTCGATTTAAATAATTTTGATCTGATAACCGCTGTGTATACTTTAACGACCGGGCTAGTTTTCTTCTCAATTAAGTAGTAACCTCCCTTGTTAATGTGATGTTGTAATCAATCTATTTATTTTTATCATCTGTATATAATATTTCATCGTACAATTTAAATCTGTGATTTATTTGATATTTAGATATATAATTTTATTATTTTTATTAAAGACAAAAACAAGGAAATTTGAAAGTCTTTGGTTCATTCATTAATCACCAATTCTTAAGTCAGGCGGTCTATTTTGTCGACATTAAGTTGAAAGAACACCGGGGTAAATACAGGGAAAACAAACTACGTTAACATTATATTCTATCAATGGCTTTGAAACAAGAAAGGAATACATTGTACAATATAAAACGAGAAATGATTAGAACAAAATACAAAAATTCTTAAGTGAAACCAAAAACGAAAACACTTTCGTCGATATATTTTTACGTTAACTTGGCGTGAAGCAACCAAAAACATTCATCAATTGTCGATTAATGATTGTCTTTTGTGGGGGTGTGTAATGGCTTTTTCAGTTTGTCTTTCGATTTTATGCGAGTTTGAATGTCCTTATTTTCCGAAAGATAACTTATGTTTTAACCTTTGCGCTTGGCATTACAACGAAAGGAAATAATGGCCATGAGAACAAATTGGTAGGTGTTGGTCATGATAGATGTATCTGATGCATCCTTCGCTATTAAGGTTGGTGTGCATTTCGTTGAACTAATAAACATAATTGTTTAGGGGCCAGCTGAAGCCCGCCGCCTCCGGATGCAGGGTTTTCTTGCAGCTTTAAAGACCCATTGCTGGCCTTGGGCTGTATTCTGCTCTTTTGTCGGGTTGTTGTCTCCTAGACACATAACCAATTTCCATTTTCTATTATATCTACTGTGAATGTGTCGGTCGTTGTAGATATATCTTTACTGTGTAGGTATTGGTCCCGATATATAAATATATATATAGATAACTAGTTGAATTCTATACTGTGTAAATGCTGGTCAAACATTAGGATTAAAATACCTCCTTGACAAGTTATAAATCTATTCTTAGAAAGCATACCAGCTTTAAATTAAAATAAAACATATTTCAGTGCATTATCTCATACCTCTACTGTTCAATACTATAGAACAGCCAATTTGAAATTATAATATCAATGTCTTCATTTCAAATTTTGTCTGAACCATAAATGTGCATACAACATAAAACATGTAAAAGATATGTTGGAATTTTTTTTTAATTTCATTTTTAGAAAAGTAATTTGGATGCACAGGATACGTTAACGTTTACTTATATTACGCATGAAAATTTTGACAGACGTCTAACGTAACACGCATTCTAGTTTTGAAATTGTAACTACTTGTATAATGTAAGTGACGGTTTATTCACTCTTTTAACATGTCATTTTCAACAAAAGATAATTAGGTTGTATTTCAAACCGTTTAGATCCACTTAGCAAAATTGTTTCGGTCTATTAAATACTTATCCAGAAATGTGCTTAATTGTCGGCTGCTTTCATCTTTTAAATAAGTATTTTTCGTGAGAGAGCATTATTCAGCATACTAAATGCATCGTTCAAACATTACCGTAATTACATACCGCGCCTCAATGATTCTGTCATGAATATTTTATTATTATTGAAACTTTATGTACTGGAATTGTGAACAAAAGATCGTACTGCATTTGTTTTTACTATTATATTACATATTATATTATATCAAATTGTCAGATAATCGGAAGATATTACCATTTTAACTTAATTGGTTGCCATATCACGTCTCAATGAATTCGTCATGAATATTTCATCTTTACTAAAGATTTATGCACAGGAAATTTGAATAAAAGATCGACCTGCATTTATTTGTACTATTATATTCCATATTATATTATATTAAATTGTCAGACAATCGGAAAACATAACTATTTTAACTAAATTGGTTGACATACCTGGCTTGTAGCTCTTGCTTTTGCATTTTCGGATATTTTGATTCTTTTAACCACATTTCAATAAACCGTAAGATTAACTTCGACTTATAAGTTTGAATGTCCCTTTGGTATCCTTCGCCTCTCTTTGAAAAAATACACCATCGGCTTTAATCACTATGTAGTACTCATACCATTAGGTTCGTTACATGTTACCATATGGTCTGGGTGTAACTTTATCAAAGTATTTCAAATGAACGTTAACAGTTAAGAAACTACGACTTACATGTATCAGCTTTTCATTAGAGTAAGTAAAAGAGAATGCTATAAACTACATTTATCTTCAAAGAACATAAAAGATCAAAATGACAATCAAGTAAATAATGGCCAGTTACACAGAAATTAATTGAAATAATCAGTTTGTCCTGTCAATTTGTGTTGACCTTCAGGTTATATAAATGTTAGTAAATCAGGTTACTTTTTTCAATGTTAAAATTTTTTCTAAGGTATGCATTCAATTTCATATTGGGCCATTACATAGTTTTCAGAGTCACCACACACTGCAAATGTTTGTATTTGTTCTTGATTTAATCTAGTTATTTTATTACTTTTAGTTTTGTTTTTCAGTTTTCTCATGTTGGTGCAAATCAACTTCAATAATTTTGGGGGTGTTGAAAGATAATGAAAACAAGTGATGATGTTTTTCATGATAACACAAAAGTCATCCAAAACACATACTTTATACATAAGTGGAAATCAATCATCCTGATAGGTTTCTCCTATAGTAAATCCATGCCCATTTTAACCCCGAAAATGTACATTTGGTCCCTTCAATATTACAGTTTTAACATTACGACACAACCCGGAACATACAGCTTGCAGGTCTTATAGTATTCATATTGCGACTTATGGATATGTTTGATGAAGAAAGAAAAGAAGAGCAAAATCAATTTAAAAAAAAATACAAAAAAAAAAACAATGTATATGAAATAAGGAGAACAATTATAGATAAGATTATAAATGTTATGCACCTAAGCGCGTTTCTGGAATAACCTTCATCAGGAACGCTCAAAGCTAAATATTTAAAAGCCAAGAATGTATTAAATACCGAAACACGTGTAGAACAACAATAAGAGTATCCAACTTTGTTCGGGAGACATAACTACCAGATTGCCTTCTGTATAATCCTTGCAGTATCTTTTACACAAGACGCATTTTTGGCTGTGTAGGATTGTACACATATGTAGTTGTGTCGGGATTGAGTTTACTGCTTATAAAAGAGTATGGAAAGCACGAACGTCTTCGGTAGTAGTTTGCTGTGGTTTTCTGTATCTGTTCTTTATATTATGCACTTTCACTAGTATGGTATGTGCACACACTATTGCGAAGTTAGTTTGTTATTTTATGTAAATAATTTCTTATCTGAAGAAGTTGCGTTATTATGTTATGTTGAAACTTATTGATGTTATGGTACCAATCTTGGATTTCAACTCCAGTGTCCGCAGCATGTCAAAATAGGAAGTGAAATTAGATATTCGATGTTTATAGAATTTTTTTCTAGACTCAATATTTTATGTGATTTACAAGTTTATGCTAAATTGAAACATATCTCTGGATGTAAAAAAGACATTACATTTGTTGGGACATCAAACCAGGAAAATGGAAAGATAATGGACAAGTAAAAACAGCAAACAGAAGGTAAAAAAAGTAGTTACTCATTGACAATTTTTTCTACGTGAAAATATCAAAATAAACAGAACCTCCGCATAATCAATATCACCTACACGAAATCGGAGATCCGAAAAAATATAACAATTGAATTATTAAGGATAGAAGACAGATAGGAAGACACATATTTTGTTCAAAATAAATTATGATAAAGCATTCGATGTATGTTGCTAGTACCGATTATCAAAATGTCTACATCTTGTAGCTGTTACCTATCAGCTGCAAATCCCAATTTGAAAATAATCGAATGATCGCGGCGAACAAGTTCAAATATGTTTCCATGAAACCTCAATATAACCTCAACACCCCCTGTAAGACTCTGGAATATTGTTTGTGTCGTTACAGGTATTGATTTTGTTTTCAATGAATCATAAAATAAAATAATATACTCACTTTAGAAAACATTATGGTCTTACATCCTTTGGAACCTATTTACTGATATTTTGGCATTGCTTTGTTTTTTCATTCGTTTTCATGTCGGGATTTTTTTTATTCCTGAGCAAACGGTATTGGTTTTGCTAATTATTTCATAAGTGCATGCCATTTTGACTTGTGAATGGTTGTGTTATTGGCAATCTTTCTACATTTTTATTATTTATTTTGTATCCAGCAGCTGATATTCCATAATATTGATTCAATGCAATTTAAAAATCTTTTTATTGGAATGTACATTCGTGTTTTACATACGGGACACACTATTTGTTTGACTTTCATGCATTGGAGAATGCGAGACAAAGGAATGCTAGCTCAATATAGTAAATGGAATGTTTGTTAGATTAAACGTCTGTTTGGCAGCATTCATATGACATTGACCTAATATTCATGGTTCATTGGTCAATATTAAGTTTTCGTGATTTGTTATGTTTCTCAGATACTTTAAGCAGTAGGTAAACTATATCTCTTAAAATGATATTTATAATGTGTCAATCTGACGGTTTTCATATAACAATGATAAGATTGAGAATGGAAACGGGGAGTGCGTCAAAGAGACAACAAACCGATCAAAGAGCAGAAAACAGCACAAGCTTTAACACAAGGAGAAAGGCGGGCTGATGTCAATTGCATGTCAGTTACATGGTTCATTGATCAATCTTATGTTTTTTATCAGGTCCGATTCGCAGATACTTTGAGCAGAAAGTCAACACTGACCTTTTTACATGGATCATTATAATGCTGAGTTATGTTATATGTATTAAAATATTGATTTTAAAAACTTTCAACATAAAATTCAATCCTGATCAATAAAGTAGACGAAACATCGTTTCGCACGCTTGTCCTCGTTTCGTATTTCATTTAAGCTGGTTCAACACAACTGACGTCATACAGTCGAAATAACTTGATAAAGTGATAAAGACCAAATGCAGTATGTACATCTGTAATTGAACAGAAGTCCTCTTGAGCCCCCATCTGATGAAGAATTACTATGAACTGAATGGAGTGGGGAAAGATAAAAAAGAAGACTTGACCTAGTTGAAGCTTATAATGAAACCTAACGAAATCACATACTGTGGATTTATCAATTTTCGTGGATTTAGCATTCTCGTTCTTCATTCAATTTTTATATACGTGGTTTATATTTACAACGAAATCCACAAACATTAGTGTTCCGTGCATAATAATGAATCCATAGCACGACTTATCTCCCTAATTACTCTGAAAAATATCCTGCGTAAATGTACTTTCTCCTTCCATTTTGATTTTAATTCGTAAAATATCAAACATAGCGAATGATGTGTATTACTTCCATGATCTATTATTCATTTGCATAAATTTGCCCATCGTTTATTTTTGCATATTTTAGATATCAAATAAAAAATGTATTTTATGAACAAATGAAGCATTTTTTTGTCTTACGACTTGACTAGAAATACAGAGAGTCTCTATACACAACAGTTATATTACATTATATTTCAAACCACCAAAGATTCAGTTCCATAGAAATACTATGGAATACTACCTTAACAAATACAATTCAGTTTTTTACACAATAACTCTACTGTTAAATAGTAAAGAACGGATCATATATATGCATACGACATAAACGATATGTTGGATTTTAGGTTTCTTGTTTTTCCTCCTTTTTCAAAAAGTACTTTAGAAGCATAAAACACATCAACGGTTTGCTTATCATTTGCATTCAAATATTATAGACGTAAAATTGTAGTTGCTATTATGATTTTAGTGACTGTTTAATAACTCTTTTGAAGTATTGTTTTCAGAAGCGCTTTTCTGGAATAAACTGCATTAAGAAAACTCAAAACATACACGAAAAAGTATTTAATCTATTTTATTCTACTTTTATATCATGAAATCTTTTTCGAACGTAAAGTGAAAAGGAAGAAATTGTCTATTTTCAGGTTGCGTTTATATTGATCATAACACAACATATGAAAGTCAGCATACGAAAAGAGACGTCAACCTGGACATCGTTGAACATAAAAAAACAGAATGAACATCCATGTGCTTGGAAATTAATGAATTTTAAGATTTTATTAATCAAAATGAAAAACAAATTATATTCGAAAATTATTCTTGGTAATTTTTCAATTTCTCTCACACGTTCTTATATTTATTCTTATGAAAATAAATCATTTTATTTCTTATTTATGATAGACTTATCATAGATACATTTACCATGATTAAAATCTTTCACAAAAGACTGATCAGCGACGCTCAATTCAAAACAGTTAAAAACGTATCATTCAACATGTTAAAGTATTGATATTTGTTGTAATATTATAATTTTCTGTGAATTATTTATTCTTTAACCTATTATTACAGTAAAACACAAATAAAATCGTGACTATAACTACATATGACACGTTATTTGCAATTAATATTTTATATCACAGACCATCACTTGAAAAGGATATGCAATTTCTGGGACGGTTTTGATAGTTGAAGACTTGAGAGGACTCTACTAAAATTGTGATCGTAGAAAATGCGTCATAGTATTTATCAAAGTATGTTGTTACTTTATAAACTCCTGCAAACGTCTGCTGAGCAATGTGCATCAGAAACTTTCCGGATAAATCCAGATAAGCGAGATGTAAAGTTGCGTGGATTTACTTATCGTACATTTGAAAACATATCACCGAGGGCATGCTTCCAAAAATGTATCCGACGAACACGATGTCATTCTTACAACTATAACAGAGCTTCCCTTAGATGTGAACTTAATTTGAAACCAATGTGTGTTTCTGAAGGCTATTTTCAAAATGAAATTGGTTATGTCTACGTTGAGGTTCATCATTACAGAGGGTGAGTTTAAAATTCGAATAAGTGAATGGATAAATAAATTGTAGGCAAATAAATTATTCATTTTAAATCTAGAGAATATAATTTTTCGACAGGTTACCAAGCCTTTGGTAGCTATAGGATATTCTGGTACTCCGTCACGGAGGAGCTTCTAAAAGAAAGAAAATTAAGCTTACTATTGGTGGAATTTTGGGGAAAAATACCTGTTTAACTTCATCCGTTGAACGCATGGTTAAAAAATATTTTATAAGTAGGCTTCATTTCTTTATATTTATATGAAGCTGCTATTTTAAAAATTATTCAAAAAATAAATGCATAAGATACTTCAATTTTCTATCGAAAGTAACTTATATCATGATTTCTTTGAGACAGAATGGTGTTTTTTTTTTTACGATGTCGACCAACGATTAGTAGACATTTGCGGAAACTGTCATACACCTACGATTAGGATTACAATTACACTTACAGGTATCATTTAAATCTTGGGTCGTTTCATAGTGTAAATATAAACCGTCGGTTCAAAACAAAGACTAACTCCTATGATGTTTTTCTAACGAGATCACTTAGAAAAATAAAACGACAATTATCTTTCAATGGAATGAAAATATAAAGCAGATATATATTCGTCTTTACATATACTGGCCCATGTTTTAATAAGTGATCCTAGAAATCTTTCAAGATGGTTGAAATGTCTTTTACCGTCAGGCACCAAATGTTAATTTTCGACTATCATTAACGACAACTTGATTCAATTTATATTGTGGTTTGTCAAATTATCCTTATTTGTCAGAGGTCTCAATTATTTAAACTTTACCGTTATAATTGGAAAACATATACCATGATTCGTCAAAATCAGTTGATTCTTTTTTATCGTCATAATGAACTCTATGTTTCTTTGTGGAGTTTTTGTGGACTTTGTATTTCCGTCGTTTTTTCTTTTGACCAGTGTGGAGTCTTTTTTCTTTGACTTATGGGTTCTAAATGCCCCTTTGCATCGTTTCCTTGTTTAAAAAAAAATAAGATTAACTTAAGTTGCATTAAACATAATTTTTGTACATGTATTACATTTTTCAATTAAATCAAGAAATTGACCACCGACAAACCAATCTTTTACAATCAGGGAAATATTATAGGCAATGATATACTGGAATGGGAGAAATGTGTTCACTTTTTTTTCAATCATACGATATTCCTTTTACCGGTCAAACTCATGAAACGTTACTTTAAATTGTAGCCGATGTTAATGGTTTCTTCAGACAGATAACCGGTTGGGATCATAAGCTTTCCCCGGGAAACACAATTCTTCTTTTATGTTATGGTTACGATCGTACCTGTCTTTTCATATGATTTCTGAAATAGTTTGACGTTTTGACTACCAAAGATGAAACACATACATGTATACATATTTCAAGAAACATATAACCGCCTTCTTTGGGTGATTGGCAGAACTTACAAGGTGGGTGGCCAAAACTTCCGTTTGCAGTAGAGCTATAGACGGAAAGTTTGTGGCCGATAACGGAACCACAGGAGCAGTATTCTCCAGGACACAGACATTGTCACTGCATTCACGCTCAAGTTGTAATATTGAACGAAGACAGGATATGTTATTTTGAGTGCGGATTTCTGTGGCATCAGCAATATATGTTTATGCGAAATATAGGACAAGAATAACCTTTTCCGACTGAACTGTTTTTGCTAGGCGACAAAACATATCCGAACTGATATCCAGTATTGACTCCTTACATAAGACAAACCCCAGAATATGCAGAGGAAGTGTGTAGAAAATTAAATAGACATATTACACACTGTTGTGAACATTCAATAACGCGGTTTTACCTTTGTGTTAACGTAACGTCGTTCCCGGCAAAATTGGAAGTTGCCGATTTAGCGTTACGAAATTCCGCTAACATGTGGCATTCGAATAACATCTTTGTTTTCTAACTTGTTATTAATCCTACATTTCTTTAGTTACTTGTGTTCATATGCTTTATATTGATAAATCGGTGTCGAGACGTATGAAATCGTGATTTCTTTCTTTATAATCCAATATTTACGTATGTATTGACAGTGATTTATATGATTAATCTTGACCAGTAGCGACCTATTTTCTTACGCGCAAGGATAAGGCGTGCTAAGGATTATAAAAAGGGGATTTTCCGAATAGCAAAACGAATTTGAACTCATCTTTACAGAAACTTAATAGGTAAATACTTCACGCACGAAAATCACAGAAAACCGTTAAACATATTGTACTTTCATTCTTTGTAGTAATTTATAGTAATAATAATAATTTCTATTTCTTGAAATAGTAGTTTAGTTGTTATTTTATTTAGAAAACCTGGCTAATGTATTTCGAAAAGCTATTGAAAAGAATAAATATCTACAGACTAAAGGTATTGTAAGAAAGATTGAGAACAATCTTTACACTGGTGGCAGCGAATTTAGTTTTCTTTTTAAAGAAAATTTTAAGAATCTACGTGAATATTTTATTAGGCACGCAATTGATAAGTAAAAATATTTTAAATTGTTACTGTCCATATTTGTTTACACTTAAAAAAAAACTGAACATAATAAAAAAGGACACTTCAACAAATGGTGAAAGAAAAGAAAAGTACAGTTGGTGAGATTAATTAAGCTTATAGTATATCTTTCAGTAGTTTTAAATTCAACAAGGATAAATATAAATCCAAGTTGAAAAGAAATAATATAGTTAATCAAAATCTATGTCAACAAGGATAAATTCTAATCCAAGTTGAAAAGGTTATAATTATTAAATTTGAGTATATATCAACAAGGATAAATATGAATCTATAAGTTGAAATAAAATAGTTAAGGGGTATACATCAACAAAGATAAATTCTAATCTAAGTTGAATGTTAAAAGATAAAAAAATTTAAGTCAAATTTCAACAAGGATAAAATAAAATCCAAGTTGAGCTAGATTAATATTGAATACCATATTCAATAAGGATAAACTTTAATCCAAGTTGAGTTTTAAAGTTAGGAGTCTATTTTTAACAGGAATAAATCTGAATCCAAGTTGAATAATAATATTAAAACCATAATTTTTTCAATAGGGTCCAGTTGTAAAATTTATAGTCTATTTCAAAGTTGTAAATTAAATAGTCCATTTCATAAGCTTATTTTTTACAACAAGGATAAATATAAATCCAAGTTGTAGTTATAATAATTTTTAAAAAGTTTAAAAAAAAAAAAAAATTATAGTCTATTTCGAAGTTGTAAATTAAATAGTACATTTCACAAAATAAGTTTTACAACAAGGATAAATATAAATCTAAGTTGTAGTTATATTTCATGAAGGTCAAAGTTGAACGTCTATAGTCTATTTCAAGTTTGTAATGTATATAGTCTATTTCACAAAGTAAGGATAGATTCATAATCCAAATTGTGTTTTAAAAGTAAGGCATAGGAAATTCTTTATCAATTTCAACAAGGATAAAATTTAATCCAAGTTGATTAGTAAATTGAAACTCTTGATTCCATTTAGCAGTCAAAAGTAGGATGTATAATTTGAGAAATAGACAACCTAGTATGTCTACGGGATCAATGTCTTTAGGAAGGGGAAGAAGAAGGGGATCTGGAATAAACCCACCAAGTAGTTTAGCCATTCCCAACCATGCCATATCATCTGGGAATATGGAGGCCCATTTTTCAGGGGAATCTAGAAACTCTCATGATTATTTTAATGCAAGGTTAAATATCCCTGAATTCAGTAATGGGGAGACAATAGATAAGTATCCAAATATATTGCCTACTTCAATTAATGAAGGAGAAAGGGAGATAACTCATTTGACTGATGAAAATCCTTGTACCATGGATCATACTATCAACTTACCTGCTATAAGTAAAGAAATTGAGAATAACACTAATCCGTTCCTTGTTCCAACTCAAAGTCGAAGTGATAGCGCTTTAATTTCAAGATCAACCAATTCTGATAGTGATGAGCTCACACAATTAAGAAGACAATTAGATGCCTTAAAGAATGAAAATTTTGAATTAAAGAGAACAGCCCAACAAAACAGTCTTCCGATACCAAGTTCAAGTCAAACAAACCCTAATCAAAATCTGGTCAACACAATTACCCAGTCAACAGAGTATATAGAGCCGAATGTATATGCTGGTACCCATACCCATGTAAACCATGATATTGTTAGCAGCAACATTTCACAGAATCCAGTTCTTAACAAGAACTTGTATACTCAGAGTCAATTTGTGAGCAACACCTATCCTCATAATACAATGCAAAGAAGTAACTATTCGCAAAATACAGTACAGAATAGCCGATATATACAAAATCAAGCCCCGAACAGTAATTTTTCACGATATCCAGTTCAAAATAGAAATTTCCAACAGTATCAACCAATCACAGAGCCAAACTTGTTACCAATGCAGCATCCCAGTGGACCACAGTATATCAATACATCAGAAGTTCCAAGATTTAATGATAATGGACGCAGAACAAGAGTGCCATTCTATAACGGAAAGGATCCATGGAACGCATATATGATGCAATTTGAACTGATTGCGGAAATGAACAATTGGACTCCATCAACCAAAGCCATAGAACTGGTTACAGCCCTCAAAGATGAAGCAATGGTATATGCCTCATTTCTTACACCAGAGACAAAAAGATCATTTTCAGCACTTTGTGCAGCCATGTCAAATAGATTTGGAGATCATGGGTACCCGGAAACATACAGACAAGAGCTTCATACTCTGAAAAAGTATGATAGAGAAACAATTCAGGAGTATGCTTCAAGGGTCGAGATGTTGGTCAGGAAGTCTTTCCCCACAATTGACACAGCAACACACAGTACACTCAGTGTGGAGTATATGCTTAGAGGATTGCCGGACCAGAGTATTGCTATTGAGCTACTGACAAAAAGGATAACCAGCATAACAGAGGCAATACACCAAGTTACCCTGTATGAAACATATAAGAGAGGTACAAGAGATAGAAACATCCGTCAGCTTGGTACAACAGAGGACATTTATAGAAATGATTGCGGGTCCGAAGATATAGAGGTCAGAAAAGTAGGAGGGAAAAGATTTGTTACAGAAGAAAGAATGACTCAGTTTGAAAGAGGAATTTCGGAGTCACTAGAGACAACCATTAAAAGAGAAATGGCAAAGTACTATACACAACAGGAGTATGACAGTAGTCCAGGGGAAAATAAGCAAGTGTATAAAGACCATACGACCCAAGATGAAGAATTCCAGATGCTTTAACTGTAATGAGGAAGGCCATTACATAAGAAATTGTCCAAAAGAAAAGAGAAGCCCCTATCATAAAGAAAACAGAAGTGGTTTTATAAGGAATAATGAAAGGAGTCAAAACCAAAATGAAGAGTCTTTAAACTGCTAAGGGTTGAGACTATCGGCCAAGTGTCAGCCCCTAAACATGGTAAAGAAAAAGTTAAAGAGAATAATTTGAAATATGAAGAGAAACATTACCAAATGAAAGAGCATTTGGTTGAACCGAAAAAATCAGTGAATACAGCTTATATAAAGAGATCATTTGAAGAAGATAGCCTAGATATACGGGACCTAGATTTAAGCCTAGATATGTTGTTTGAGGAGTCTAAGGAGATACAACAGAACACACCAGAGAACACACCAAAGGAGGTAATGGGTAGTGCAGAACCGATCAACGGGATAGAAGGAAATATTATCATTGCTCGGGTGACAGCAGCTAGCATTACAGTTCCAGTGGTCATTAACAAGATTGTGACGAATGCAGTTATTGACGCTGGAGCAGAGGTGACGGTTCTAAGTGAGAAGTTGTATAATCAGATTCCTGGGAGTAAACGGCCAAAACTAAGGAGAGCAGCAAGAAATTTGGTAGTTGCTGAGGCCGGTAAGAACTTGACAACAAGAGGGATTACAGAGGTAGAAGTTAATCTGGGAAGTGAAACCTTCAAATGGCCAGTTTATGTAGCACCCATTGGAGATAACATGTTATTAGGTTGTGACCTAATTGATGAAATGAATATCACAATCAATCCTATGCAAGGCTTACAGTTTAATGGTCAGCGGATTGAATGTGAGACTAAGAGACAAACTGATAGAGAAGCCAGAGTCGGAGTAAAGGACACCAATTCTGGGCTTATCATTGACAAAGAAGCGGAAAGAAGTGAGTTCCTGTCAATCAGAGATTCAATGGTAGAGCCGGTAATGGCCGATGACAGAAAACCCATGGTAGCAAGTACGCAGGACATGCATGTACATATAGGAAATATTACCAGTACAAGTTATAAGGGTATACAGACGGACAAGGTCGATGTCCAGATGTTGCCTGAGCTCTTGCAAGAAGAAAATGTAAATGTTACAGAAGAAAATGTAAATATTAAAGGAGAAAATGTAAATGTTACAGAAGAAAACGTTAATGTTACAGAAGAAAATGTTAATATTACAGAAGAAAATGTAAATGTTACAGAAGAAAATGTAAATGTTAAAGGAGAAAATGTAAATGTTACAGAAGAAAACGTTAATGTTACAGAAGAAAATGTTAATGTTACAGAAGAAAATGTAAATGTTACAGAAGAAAACGTTAATATTACGAAAGAAAATGTAAATGTTAAAGAAGAAAATGTAAATGTTACAGGAGAAAATGTTAATGTTACAGAAGAAATTGTTAATGTTACAGAAGAAAACGTTAATGTTACAGAAGAAAATGAAAATGTTACAGAGGAAAATATAAATTTTACAGAAGAAACTGTAAATGTTACAGAAGAAAATGTAAATGTTACAGAAGAAATTGTGAATGTTCCAGTAACAGAAGAAAATCAAAATATTCCAGTTACGGAAGAAATTGTAAATGTTTCAGTTAAAAAAGAGGATGGAAACTTTTTCTGTCAGGTGGAAAAAATAAGTCAACTGAAAGAAAGTTTCCGTAAAACAGATTTAGACCAAACTAAGAAAGAACATGAGAATGAAAAACAGGTAACTCAAGACACACAAAAAGATTGGAGAAAAAGGAAGAAAAGAGCAGAAGAGGACACAGAAAGAGAAAAGAACAGAAGAGGACACATAAAGAAAAAAAAAGAACAGAAGAGGATACAGAAAGAAAGACAAAAAGAGACGAACCAATAATACAGTGAAGTTGTTGGACAAAGAAAACATTGAAAATTTTATAAATAGTTTATTTATTATATTGAAAGACACAAAACTACAAAATTGTTGACATTATTTATATGTATATTGTTTTATATATCATTGGTACACTTTTATTATTATAGGTGTCAAGAATTGTGATATATTCGTGATCTAGTCAACATTGACAAAAACAAATTTTCTTAATTTTAATATTCTATTGAGATAGCAGGTGCTTGTTTAGATTTTGTTTAATTGTATCTAATGATTTAATATTTCGCAATTATTTAAATTTCGAGACGAAATTCTATTTTGACGGAGGGCAGTGTTGTGAACATTCAATAACGCGGTTTTACCTTTGTGTTAACGTAACGTCGTTCCCGGCAAAATTGGAAGTTGCCGATTTAGCGTTACGAAATTCCGCCAACATGTGGCATTCGAATAACATCTTTGTTTTCTAACTTGTTATTAATCTTACATTTCTTTAGTTACTTGTGTTCATATGCTTTATATTGATAAATCGGTGTCGAGACGTATGAAATCGTGATTTCTTTCTTTATAATCCAATATTTACGTATGTATTGACAGTGATTTATATGATTAACCTTGACCAGTAGCGACCTATTTTCTTACGCGCAAGGATAAGGCGTGCTAAGGATTATAAAAAGGGGATTTTCCGAATAGCAAAACGAATTTGAACTCATCTTTACAGAAACTTAATAGGTAAATACTTCACGCACGAAAATCACAGAAAACCGTTAAACATATTGTACTTTCATTCTTTGTAGTAATTTATAGTAATAATAATAATTTCTATTTCTTGAAATAGTAGTTTAGTTGTTATTTTATTTAGAAAACCTGGCTAATGTATTTCGAAAAGCTATTGAATAGAATAAATATCTACAGACTAAAGGTATTGTAAGAAAGATTGAGAACAATCTTTACACACACTAAAGAGTAGAGGTTGAACACGCCATCGGAGATCGAATTAAAAAAAAACCACAAAGTTATGGGGCCTTTGTGGCAATTAACATCTGTTGTGACCATAAGTTTCTGTATTTGTGTGTCGTCGAAAAGACTTGTTTACATGAGAAAAAATATCATTTCATTTGGCTATGTATCTCAATTGGGTTTATTATTTTTATTTTGAGAGGACCCCTTGTTTTTCATCAACTGTAATCGTAAGTCTTAGTGTAATCCTAGGTATAGACCTAGTTTCCGCAAATGTCTAGTAGGACCGAATGGATGTATCACTAGTATTAAAAGTATAAGATCTCATCGGGTGTTTTCTTTTCTAGTGGGAAAAATCAGTATGTGTTTTCCTGCATTTAAATGCCTGCATTATTCGTATTAAAGAAACATAATTGTATATATTGGTTTAATGATTTTTATCAGGCATCAGTTATATCTATTGTTGTAATTAAGGTTGCTGGGGTATCTGAATGTCCGACGATAGATTTTTCTTAAACTTATGTAAAACACTTCTGGGTGAAAGTACTTTCAAATTTCAATATAAAAATAGGAGATCACGGACCTTGTTTCTTAGTAGAAATACCTTAAATTTAACGAAAACACAGCTATTTTAAATGGGTTATATTTGGGAAACTTAATTTTTCCTTAAAAAAGGAAACATTAAACGATAGAATTGGTTAAAATACAATATGATAATTGGTTTTCATACATATTTCCGATATATTCAACGAAATATAATATTTTAATAGTTTCATCTTTAAATTTTAAGGTTAAGATGTTTATTTTGTATACTGAATGATACTTTGTGAAATGTTTTTAAACCAAAAATGTATTTTCGCAAAATGTCAAGAAGAGATGTTAAAAAAGACATCCAATCGACCTTAACATACACATATTTGTTCTTTGAAATCAATCAATTTAATTGATTTTCGAAGAAAATAAATGCATTAATAAAGCAAAACATATTCTATTCATTGGTATGGAACACATTCATTCTACATTGATCAAATACTTTATGCAATGAAATGACAGTTTGGTTGAGCGTCATTTGAAAAAAGAAAATAAATGTTCTTACGTAATTGAAAAGTTATTTAAAAAAAAACATCGACCGTATATGTTTCATATGTTTATCAAAATGTCTTCCAGTTAAACGGCATCCAATACCAACCAATTTTCCGGTTTCTCAGAAATTCTCCTTGTTTCGACTTCTTCTGATACCAAACATATATAATTCTAAGGTATTTTAGAATGTCTATTTGTTTATGCATATATTTGTGTTTGTGCTAATTAGCCGTAAAGCAAAAAGACGATTTAAGAAAGTAAAAGACAAAAGTTCTGTACCGATTTCATTAACTCGAAAAATCCATTTGGAACATATCAGTCTAAAGAAAAAAAACCTTCACGGAACCAGCACAGAATACAAAAAAAAAGCGATAACATTTTCGTCTGCTATGAATAACTCATCATAGATACCACGATTAAAAATCCTTACTACTTTAAAAAAATAAATTGTAAACGATATGAATGCATAAACAGCCAAGCGAGTTCAGACCCAGGAAAAAGGGCACGATTTTTCTATAAATTGAACGCCGTACATACAAATTATACCTGTTTTGTGACTTAAGACGCATAAAAATCGCAACGACGTCTGCAGAACTAAGGCAGTGTTTATTGTATTCGTTCCTTACTGAAGGAGTTTTTTTGTAAGTAGCATCCCTGTTAATGAAGTCTAAATAATGTTATAAAATGAAAACAACACTTTTAAAATTCCATGCGTCCGTGCGCTTTTCAAGATTGACCTTCATCAGGAACTCTTTAACCCGAATAAAATGATGTAAAAGAACCGTCATATTTGAGCAGCTTTATAACCAAAAAGGACCTGAAAATAATAGTTAAAATCATATACGGTTAACTTTGCCTAAGGGAGTTGAAAACTATGTCTTTTTTTAATATCTAAATTTATAATCGGACAATTTTAGAAAGGTTGTTATAAAATCATGTCAGTACCGGAGTAATTACTAATGACCTTTTATGATCCTCGGAGACTTAACATGTAGATACGTAATGTATTAATTGATATATGCTTACTATGAGTTCGTATATAGGGAATGCCACTTCTGTTGTCATAGATGCTGATTTAACCAGAAGTCGTCAATCTTTGATAAAAAGATCAAAATATCAGGCAAACCGTCACCAAAACATTTGTTGAAATATGGCTTTTTGAGTGACAATACACGGTCGTCCTTTGCAAAGATTCAATTCATACAGAAGCTACAGAAGTGGTCGACGATTATTTATATCCAATTCATACAGAAGTTCTACCATGCCAAACATCCAATTTAACCGTAGTCACAAGTCTTAGAATGGTTGATTTTGCCACTTTACACCGTACAGTAGTTACAGCTGGTCCGGGTACACAGTTATCGTCCTTTGATTTTCGTTGTCCACGAATATAGTCCCTAGTGTGGACAGTGTGTTACTTGTTGATTTTTTTTATACCCCTTCCAAATTTATTTCTCCATGTTTTATGACTCAAATAGTAAGTAGGGGGGTGAAATGACACTGTAAAAAAATTTGGGTCATGAATTTTAAAGTGAAGTAGTGATTTGATCCAGCTGAAAAATGTTAAAAATTAGCACTTCGGAAGCTGTCAAAAGATTTGAAGACCCCCTTAACATGAAATTGTCCATATTTTGAGTTAGAGCCGATGAAGTTTTCTATAATTTTGATATAATTTGTCCCAAAAGTAGTACAACACACTGTAAAAATATTATTGAGAAAGCGCAGGTGGGATTTTTTTAATTTTCATTTATTGTCTAAAAGAAATGCACTACGAAATAACTGTGTACTCGGACCTAAGAGGTGAAATCAGGAAATATAGAATCTGTACTTTGGCAACTTCCCTGAATGATTTGATGGTGTCAATTTATCAAATAGCATAAAACTAAAGGATTTAAACTTTTATTTGATAGAATTTCTGCAAAAATGACCAATTTTGGCATTTTATGGTCAAAATAAGCATTTCATAGCTTTTTCAATTTTGATGCATAAGTGGCATTCTGATTTTCTATCTGACAGGTTTTTATGTGTCAATATTTGTGTTTCTATGCTTCAATCCAGTTGTATTACTCATTTGTGAACTCTGAATCTACAGAAAAGAAGATTATCTCAGACAATATGTGCAAAATGTGTTGTATATATGATCCTCGTCTAACGCCCTGTTTGCATCAAGTTAAATGTGAGGAGCTTGGAACATAAAAGTTGAAGTCCATTATAAAGACCTCACTAAATTTGTATAAAAAGCACTTAACAATGTCTTTTGTACCTGTTTTATGTCACATAATATCTTTCTTTTCTTCTGTAGGATAGCAAGTGGTTCAAATATAAGCCTGTTGAGACTAAAATTGCATGCATGTTTTTCACTTAAAAGTGAAAAATCTTTGTATCAGACCATACTGTCTGCAAAAAAAGTTGAATGCAAGAGTCTTTTTGTGCTCAGATTTATTGTATCATGTCACCTGAGTATAGAAATGATAGAAAAGACACAAAATTTTATTTCCTATAGCTTCAATATGCATTTTTAAATGTAAATATGTGATACGGCCTAAATTGACCCTTAATTATTTTCAGTCTTACTTGGCCTAAGACCCTTTTAAACTAATGTGATATGTTATTTGTAAGTTTTCTTTCCATTTAAAGTACATTAAATACATATGTAAGGATTGTTTATAACCAAAAAGCTTTACAAATTTAAAATTGCTGGAAAATATTACATCTTCATGTAAGGCCCCCATTCATTGGAAAACCTCCATTTTTAGCCACAGGCTCATATAAATTTGACTTTTTAATAATTATGATAAGTCTGATAAATCAAATGAGTACTCTATTGCTTTTAATACATAATATATTATATATTAAGGCATTTCAAAAGTATTTTTTTCCAATATTTTAATTTTTTAAGCCCCAAATGTTGATAGTTGAAAATTTTCAATTTTAACGTCTAAATTTAACACGCAAAGTTGAATATAGAATTAGTCATATTGTCTATAATATATATCCTATTGCCATGAAACTTTGTAAGCAGTCTTATAATTTAATAAGCTTTGGTCATACCAAGTTTCATTAAGATTGGTCAACTTTTTCTACCCTATTAGGTCCGGGTACACAGTTATCGTCCTTTGATTTTCGTTGTCCACGAATATAGTCCCTAGTGTGGACAGTGTGTTACTTGTTGATTTTTTTTATACCCCTTCCAAATTTATTTCTCCATGTTTTATGACTCAAATAGTAAGTAGGGGGGTGAAATGACACTGTAAAAAAATTTGGGTCATGAATTTTAAAGTGAAGTAGTGATTTGATCCAGCTGAAAAATGTTAAAAATTAGCACTTCGGAAGCTGTCAAAAGATTTGAAGACCCCCTTAACATGAAATTGTCCATATTTTGAGTTAGAGCCGATGAAGTTTTCTATAATTTTGATATAATTTGTCCCAAAAGTAGTACAACACACTGTAAAAATATTATTGAGAAAGCGCAGGTGGGATTTTTTTAATTTTCATTTATTGTCTAAAAGAAATGCACTACGAAATAACTGTGTACTCGGACCAGCTGTGGTAGACTTTATCAAGTATGCAACTTAGACTATAATTACAGCTGTGGTCGAATTTAACATTTATCCAAATTATACCATTATAGCAACTGTGGTCAATGTTGTCAATTATCTAAAATATACCGTAGCACCAACTGTGTTCGATTTGTCAATTATATAAAAATATACCGTAGCACCAACTGTGTTCGATTTGTCAATTATATAAAAATATACCGTAGCAACAACTGTGGTCGATGTTTTCAATTATCTAAAATATACCGTAGCAACAACTGTGTTTGATTGTCAATTATCTTAAAATATACCGTAGTACCAGTGTAGTTGACTTTGTCAATTATCCAAATAATACTGTTGTGACACATGTAGTTGACTTTGTCAATACCCCAAATGATACTGTAGAAACAAATGTTGTTGACTTTGTCAATAATCCCAATGGTATCGTATTAACACATGTAGTTGACTTTGTCAATAACCAAAATGATACTGTAGAAACAAATGTAGTTGACTTTGTCAATAATCCAAATGTTACACTAACTGTAGTAACAAATGTAGTTGATTTTGTCAATAACCCAAATGATACTGTAGTTACACATGTATGAAAATAAAAAGATGTGGTATGATTGCCAAAGAGACAACTCTCCACCACAAGAGACCAAATGAAATTAAAAACTATTGGTCACCGTACGGCCTTCAACAATGAGCAAAGCCCATACCGCATAATCAGCTATAAAAGGCCCCGAAATGACAAATGTAGAACAATTCAAACGAGAAAACTAACGGCCTAATTTATGTACAAAATAATGAACGAAAAGAAATATGTTACACAGCAACAAACTTCAACCACTGAATTACAGGCCCCTGACATGGGACAAGCACATACAGAATGTTGCGGGGTTAATGTTGCGGGGTTAAACTCGTTAGAAGGCTCCAACCCTCCCCTAACCTGGGACATTGGTGTAACAGTACAACATAAGAACAAACTATAAAAATCAGTTGAAAAATGCTTAACTCGTCAGATGGATACAAATAGAAATATATCTAAAAAAAAGCACAGAGTGGACGTGGACGGGTACTTATACATCCCAACAACAAAGGTACAGATCTGAGAGTACTTGCAGTTACTGACAGCTAGTTCAAAGCCAATAACAACTAATGAAAAAATCATGCATCTAAGACTAAAATATCAATAAGTACACAACCAACATCCAATGAATTTAGTGTAAAGACGTCATAAAAAGTCAGAGAAAAACACGACCTTGTACACTGCCAACAGGTATCGACAGATTGTAGAGTCATGAATGTGCATATGTATATAAAAATAATATTAAGTTTGATTTAATTTACTGATAACAAAATCAATGTTACTACCAATAAAAACAATATTCAAAGATCTAACTACAGTGCTGAATTGGTAACCTTTTAGAATAAGTTAATTTTAAAGGATCGATAAGTTTACCCTGATCGTTTCCAAATTTCCGGGCTCGGTAAACAACATCTCCGTAAAAATAAGGATGTGCTATCCCGTTTGGAATAAGTTTTCAACAGGTTAAACCAAACTTCAAAACCAAATCGGTATATCCATGGAAGAATTTAATAAAGGTTTTAAGTAATTTGTGGTAACGACATCCTGACTTAATAATTTTCCAGTAATACATAGATTACGTTCAATTAAATATAAAACGTCACAACAGACACGGGCATAGCGAACGAGTTGTGATATATAAACACCGTCAGACTTTGTCAATAATCCAAATGATACTGTAGTAACACGTGTAGTTGACTCTGTCAATAATCCAAATGATACCGTAGTAACATACGTAGTTGACTTTGGCAATAATGCAAATGATACTGTAGAAACAAATGTAGTTGACTTTGTCAACAATCCAAATGATACCGTAGTAACACATGTAGTTGCCTCTGTCAATAATCCAAATGATACTGTAGAAACAAATGTAGTTGACGTTGTCAATAATCCAGATGGTATCGTATTAACACATGTAATTGACTTTGTCAACACCCCAAATGATACTGTAGAAACAAATGTAGTTGACATGGCAATAATCCAAATGGTATCGTATTAACACATGTAGTTGACTTTGTCAATAACCCAAATGATACCGTAGAAACAAATGTAGATGACTTTGTCAATAATCCAAATTATACCGTGGTAACAAAGTAATTGACTTTGTCAATTATTACAATAATACCGTAGTAACATTTGTGCTCGATTTAGTGAATTATTTCAATCATTAAAATGACATTAAGATGTTGACGGACGGACAGACATACCGTTATTGATATGGGACACCACAGACTATGCGGTGTGATTACTAGAAAAGAACTTCATAGCATCCTTTATTTCCCAATAAAAAAGCACGTGAAAAAAGTCATGGAAGTCTAGTCTTCTGTTGTACCTTTTACAATGAAAAGTTTCATATAATTACATAATGATTTGATTGCTTTCATTAACTTTTTCACTGACAAAACAAATCATTTTTCGAAAAATTGAAGAGCAATCTGCCTTTTTTAGTTTGGAAAAAGTGTGATCTTTTAAATTCTGATTTTCTCAGATATTGAACATACATGTAACAGCATAACTTTGAACCATTTTTACAGACTGGTTTTTTTCTTGAGGAAAATGTTTACTAATATTTCAATAATTTAGATTATCTATTGACCTTACATGTGTTTTCTCTATATGATTTCCTTCGCTATCATGCACCAGATTTTGCACGACGCATCTTTATAATTGACCACCGTAACTTTTTTTGTCACGATTTTACTCGATATACCAAGTAAAAGACGTGTAATTACAATCAAACCTTATTAACGTACAGTTCCAGAAAAAAATCATAATCTTACAATTACCTCTTATGCATGCTAGTATAAAAATATACCAAATTAAGTAAATTGCAAGTTTAAATAAACAAAGAAATGAATATGGATTTATACTTTTTATAAAGTGTACACTTTTATAAAGCAGTAGTTACATATTCTTAATACCTTAAAACGCCGAAGGAACAAAAAATATACACGATTGTTTCAAATAATTATTCATTTATTGACCACATTTCAGGATGTTATTCAAAACTGATTATCTGCACTTAAATACTCCTAACATATCATACAGTAGAAGCTCCTTTTTCTGATCTTGAAACTCTAAACAAGCGTTCAGATGATCCCCAAAGAGATAGAAAGGACTTTATCTAATTATCTATGGCTATTTTTTTAAACGTTGTCTAACATCAGTTCTTCTTTGATCACAGTTTGTAAAATAAACGTTATGACCTAGATTAAGCTCAGCTAAATCTTGGTTATTCATGCTATTTCGTTTGGCTAAATTCTGGAATGTGTATTTTAAGATAACTCGGTCCCTATTCAATGGAGCTCTTAAAATAAATCCAACTAGAAAGAGTGTCGGAAGATACGATGAAGATTTTGTTAAAAGCATATCGAAATGTTCCCTTTTCAATCAACGGGATGAACATTATTTATTTGAAATGTATAATTCCTTTAGAAATATGCAACTGAACAATCGATGCCAATTGTTAAAGCTCACCTGTCCCGTAGATTGGAACCAACATTTGGGAAAATTATCGTTGGGATACCTTGTTTGAAAATTGTGTCCGAAGGACCCGGATGCCAAACAAGGGGTAAAATGTAAGTTTTGTTTTATTTTGAAAACTTATAGATTAAGAATATCTGACAGTAGCACACATGTTCAGTATGTACTAGAGATCTTACTTCTGGTCGAGTACATCAAAATTGTTGGACGATTTCGTTGTGGAGTTATTGCACCTTATATTTAAATGGTTAATGTTTGTATTTTTTTTTCATTTTTGGCCTTAATCTTGAATACTTTAATAGATAGAGAGAAACTTTAAGTAGTAAACATAACCAGCATGATATGATCAATAAAATCATCATGGATTGGCAATAACTCTATAAAAAGTCAACTGACAATTTCAGTCATGTTGATGTATTTGAAGATCTTGTTCTGCTGATCATTTTTTGCTTTTCAAAGTTTCTATCTACAGTTATATCTATTTCATTTTTCACGATACGATGTTTTTGTTGCATTTTCAGTGTTTCTGTTGTTCCTTTGTTTTCCTCTTATAGTCGAGGTGTTTCCCTCGGTTTTAGTTTGTAACCCGGATTTGTTTTCTCTCAATCGATTTATGACTTTTGAACAGCGGTAAACTACTGTTGCCTTTATTTACAAATCATCATTAAAGGGCAAAAACTTAAATCACGAGTAGACTGAAGATTTTGCTATATGAAGTTTCTATCTATCTATTATAATATTCAATATACCAGACAAAAATGATAAAAATGGAAAAAAAAAAAACATTAAAGGGCAATAACGCCAATAGGGAGTCGTCTAACGAAATCAGTCATGATGAATTATTTGTAGATCTTGTCTTTTGATCATATTCCTAATTAAAGATTCTTTCTAACTATCAATGTATTCAGAATAAAAGGAAAATTTGACATGTAAGGGCAATAACTCCAATAAGAAATTGTCTGGCAGTTTTGATGTAAATAGACAGTAGGTAGATCTAAATCTCTATTAATAGCGGTTTTCAATGTATATGACAAAACTATCACTTCACCACTATGTTCTATTGTTAGCCATGTCGACCATGTTGCTTAGCAAGGGTTGTCATCAAACACATTTTTTTAACTTCATAACTTACTTATGATTGTGCCCAAATTATGTTAAATTTGGCCTAGTAGTTTCAGAGAAGATTTTGGTAAGATATCAATCAAAAACGCAAAAAAGGGCAATTACTCCAATAAGGAGTCGTCTGACGGTTTTAGCAATTTGACTAATTTGTAGATCTTGTCTCTTTGATCTTATTTCATCACAACAGTTTCTTTCTTTCTATCATAGTTATCTTGAGTTAACGACCAGTATGTTTTTAAAACGGCGTTGAAACAACGCTAATGGTTGTTCAAAGGAATCGAAACATTCCAGCAGACCCGATGTTATCACAAAATGATAGGTAGCCAAATGGCGTTTCTCATTGTCGTAGTTTTCCGTAGTTTTCCGTGTAGGCCCGGATTAGTCGTCTGCCAGCAAACGGTGATCAACAAACAACATCAGGCATTTTTTTGCCTTTTCTGACATTGGCTGCTTGATTGATTTGTTGATCCTGTAACCGCTATGCATATGCTGTACATGTATATGATACTCTGAATCCTGATTATGTCCAAAAACCATTCCACAGTTCAGACAAACTATAAGATTCTCTGTGTTATCGATTGTGTCCGAGTTATAGCTATGGGATGTGTCAAGAAAGTCTCCATCCTTGGTGTTGTACTAGCATATATTCATAATTATACTCCCTCTCTACCTTTTATTAAGCAATTCATTGGTAGCCAGTTAAATGTTGCGTACAATATAAAGGAACATACTGAGAAATAAATAATAATAATCTAATTCATGTGGTAGTTTAATGAATATTATTATTTTCAGGATCCGCTTTTTGACCCGTGTGTTGGAAATCAATGCGACAAAGGTGAAGTGTGTGAAAGCCTCCAAAACAAAAATGTCGTTTGTCTAATGGACGGTTAGTATAAAATTATTGATAAGGATAGCAGTATAATATGTCCATTAGCCTCTGTGTGACGACAGATATAAGCACCAAGTCTTATTATTACCTAAAGCACTAAATAAGAAATTAAGAAAATGGTGAGGTAAAAGTTTATGAAGAAAAGATCAGTGTTTTGACACTAGATTAAAGTGTTTCCTACAATAGACTTAGATAAGCGTTCAACAACTAGAAAATAAAATCCTACATAAAACAACTTTTGACGGTTATATAACTTGGCAAATGGGCACTTGGGTTGTATTAAATAGGGTATAGATAAAGTGACGATATATGTTGCAAACTAACTTTTATTCACACTGAAAATACATTTATTTCAAATGTTAACTTGAAGTTTTCTTGGAATATGAACTGTGAATTCGATAAGAAAACATGCACTATAAGGCCTACACAATTAAATATGTTGACCAGAAAATAAGGAAAAAAGTTATATATCCATAGCTCTTTTACGTGCGTGCTGAAATGTGAAAACTCGCATTAGTACGAGTACACAGTATATATAGAACCAGAAAATGTATGTATGAATGTGTAAATGATAGTACATATTGTACACATAACATATAGTTTAGTACTAGTATAATAGCTGTACTCTTCTGATAAATTGCTACGATGACAGTTGTCTGAAAGGGTTGAGGGTTTATCAAGATGTGCATCACGTTGATATTACGATATACATGGCTTCTGTTCATTATTTTACGTTAAGCTAGGATTGTCCCAGATGTTATCATGTTTCTTGCCGACATAAAAATATTGTGCGGTACTAATTGTGTTCTTCAAAAGTAATGTTTTTTTACAGTGACTCTAGGGACAACAATTGGAAAATTCAAAACTCTGATATACTAGTAACCAAAATAAGACTATAATCATAGTCAAACTGCAAATCGAATTAGAGCTTTGCATCTGAATTTCAGATTTAACACCTCATTTCATAAGAATAATATCCGTAATATCATGCCAGTACAAAAATATTGGCCACTGAATTGGGGATAACCACGGGAACTAACAGTCGGTCAGTTAGGCAACGACTCAGAGGTGAATATAACATTGAAATGTACCAATTCTACTGCACCGATTACTCATTTCGATAGAATGTCTTGTCACTGATGCTCGAAACAAAACGTTGCCATTGTTCTTGATTTGCAAACCGCTTGACAGTTGATGCATGTAAAGCAAAAAGTACATTGGGACGCACGGACCAGGGGAAGTAGGGAGGGACACATCGTGTAATTTAATTGGTTGCGATTTAATTATACTTGATTTAGGCGTAGCAGATACACATACGATTGCGATTACAACTTTCTATTCATTAGTAACATTAGCATACATTACAATGACACGGAGTCACAAAAAAACATTTAACGTTAATTCTCAATTTTCTGGCGCCTTAGAAAAAATGTTTATCTCAAAAATAATATACAATGTGAAAAATACTTGGGCATGAAATAATAATGTTTCTGATAAATTTGGTAAAACATATAGTTAGTTTCTTAATAATTCTTTAGAAACTATATTCATTATTTATCAGAAGAGTAAATGACTTTTCAATTTTCATTTAAACATGTTAAATACTTAAACACTTTGAAAAGTCAATTTCATAACCATAGTTATTTTAACAGTCTGTACATTTACTGAAATGTCATTCATTTGCACCACTTTTACAGCATATGTCCAACAGGAAGAACTTCAAAATTGGAAAGTTAGTAATTCCAGAGACATTAATTTTTTTCCGCGAACTAAATCCTGCGCTACTGCTTATTTCCACATTGTACGATTTAAATCATCGTGTACATGTACAATATCTCCTATTTGCATTGTTTGATCGTTTTATTCTGGATGTTTATTGAAATTCACGGAGAGACATCAGAATTTAGTGTTTCTATTTTGATCTAAAGAGGTTGCTCAGTTAATTTTGTAGACTTATATTTAAATTAACGCGCAAATCATCAGATGAAACATTGTCAATGTTTTGTTCCAATTCTGTTCGAATGTCAAGTCAGCGGCCATAGAAACAAATGCGCTGGAGACAGCGGCGCATGATCGTCAATGTCAGTAGTAAAGAAAATTATCGAGCAATTATTTATGGTTCCTTCAATTTCAATTATAATTGTCTTAACGTTTCCAAATAGTAACACATGATTTTCCAAGTGTAATTTTTTTTCCCGTAAGTCCAGCTAGGCTTTCCCAAAAGTCTTTAAAACATGGTGCTCTATTAGGCATACATTTCCATTCAGTTCCACTTTCGGAAAGTTTTCTTGGATAAGGTCGTTTCGGTTTGATCTTTGTGATGACCCTTTTAAAGGAATGCATTGAATGTTGAAACGTTATCGGACAACATAATTCAGGGAAAAGATCTCCTAGCAACAAATCCTTTAGATGCAAGTGAGAAAGACTCCTCGGTTAAATCTGTAAATCTATAGTGTATAGCTAGGGTTGTGGAGCAAATATATGTTTTGTTTAGTTCGTTGTACATGTATTTTTAAAGCGTCTGTGAAACCAACACTGGCGACTCAAAAAGTGTTATCGTATTTTCCTCAGTCTTAAGGCACAGTGGCGGATCGGGTACGCTATAAGACATTCTTGGTATCTTGGTGCATTAAACACATTCACGAATTTGCGATTTCACGCACTGCCTTTACATCATTTGGTCTCTGAAGGAGAGTTATCTCAATTGCAATCATACCACATCTTTGTGTTCTTTCTATTACAGATTAAATTAATAGTTAAACTAAATAAAGGCAGGTCAAAGGTTTTTTTTTATAGGACTTTAAAACTTCTTAATGTTATCGAAATCGATTAAAAATCAAATTATAAAATTCATGACAAAATTAATTTGTTTTTAGATTGTAAAATACCGAACGAAGATCCTCAAAATGTGGCACTTGGAAAGATTTCTGGACAAAGCTCAATATTCAATAATCAAAATGCATCATACGCTCTCGATGGATTAATAAGTACTCATCAACATACGAACCAGGAAATGTTCCCATATTGGTGGGTAGATCTAGGTACCTTCTACAACATCATGAGAATTGAAGTCATCAACGCACGCAAGAATGGTACGTTTTTCATGTCAATGTAAATATGATTTTAAATAAACTTAAAGATTGAAGTTTATACGCGATGTGGTTCACATATTAGTATACCAGACAGAAATGAGAAACAGTGCATGTCTGCCGGAAACTATTTAAGTGTTTTTTCAAAGTAAACAGTTTTAGAAATTCTACATTTCGATGATTGTATTAGGATAGGCAAAAGTTTAAAGAGAACCGTTTTAATTACTTTTCTTTACAAATAAGCTGATCGTTGCTTTCAGTTTTCATATATGCGCTTTCTTATTACCCGTATTGGTCAAGCAAAAAACACATAATATAACACAATATAATACAAAATAAAACACAATATTAATCTGCTTTACTAAACGTAAGGCAGCCAGTACAGTTTCATTTATTCATGGAAAGTTGGCCGTAACAGAATTTAAAGGACAACTGGTATTTTCATTGTTCGCAATCCAAAATAAAAATAACGTCACAGCATTGGTGAAATTTCCATTTCCATAAGACATTGTTAATAAGCAAAAAAAATTTGAAAGCTTTTAAAATATTATCCAGAATATATTAGATTTGAAATAGGTAATTTTAGCTGTACTATCACACCGCTTCTAGTGCTGGCGCTCGTTCTATATAGCTGTTAAAATATAGAAAAAACAGATTATCGTAGAACATGATAACGTAGATTTTACTTTTACGTCAACTTTTGCACCGAAATGAAGTTTTTGTATATAGTTGGCTTGAATATTACGCATTTACACATTTATTCATTATTACTTTTACATAGGCTACGCCTCCAGGCTTCATGACCTTGACATAACTGTTGGACCATGCCTTGATGATATGTCGATATTTGCCAATTACAAAGGACCCGGTAAAAGTGAAGAGCATTTGGTATTCCAGCGAAGTCGGTATACAGATGGTCGTTTTGTCAAACTGACCATCATTAAAGGTCCAGAAATTTTACACGTGGCAATGGTTAATGTCTTTGCTTATCCAGTATGTAAATAAATGAACAGACTTATCGTTACATGTTTTAAGTGTTTCATGTCATTTTACTCTTTAATAATATATGTGAAGTGAGATTAGGAAGATCCGAAATCATGAAATCTGTTATTTGTAATCTGTTAACTGACGATTAAATAATTCAAGCAATCTCCGTAAATGACCAGGGTGGGGGCTAGGATGAAAATGTTGGCCTGCATTTTTATTTAGTTGTAATCTCTGTCCTGCATTTTTATTTTTCACTCTATTCGGTCCTGCATTTTTTATAAGCTTATCTTTTTTTACATAAATTGTCATGCTGCTTTTTTTTTGCCAAGTTGCTCATCCTGGCTTTTTTTTTACTCAAAACTCCTGTCCTGCTTAATTTCATTCTAGACCCCCCGCCCCTCCCCATTTCCCATAAAAATCAAATGGTAGCTCCCTAACTACCACCCTTTTTTCACGAAATAGAATATGGAACACTAAATGTACTCTAGTAAAAAATGCATAATAAATAATTGCGACTTTATAACCGAAACATTGAAAAATCTTTCAATACAATATTGTGTACGTAACTTACACAGTGTTAACACGAATTGTGTACAGAAAAACGTGTGTACAACAATGTTCCTTATGAAGAAACAGTTTTGTACGAGATACAGGTTTGACAGGGAACAGTAAAGACATTTTCGATGTAACACATTTTGCACGGTTGTACGATGTATAATCCCCCTAAAGTCAGAAATAGATAAACGAATTGTGAATATCATCAAACAAACTTTATACATAAATGAATGTGTCTCCAGCATAAATATCAATTGACAGTTTCGTTTCGTATTAAAGAGCATGTCATATTCGTATTTTTTCTTGGTCTATGGTGATCTCAAATCAAAATCGAACATAGACAAATATCTATAGATTATATTTGAGTTATAACCCTTAGAGTGCCACGGCTTTTTTTGTTAGCCTTTTTGCTGACAAAATATTTCAAAATCCACAATAACGTTACGTCTATGACGTTGCTAATTTACATATACGTTTAAATGGTGTGAAAATATTAGGGGGTCACCGGATTCGTCTTTTTCTTAGTAGAAATGGATAAGTTTCACTTTTGTAGCGTACACTGGAAAAAGGTAAAAAAAAAAAAAAAAATGATCGTAACGTCGTGAAATCGTATTTTTTTCCATATAATCATACATGTAAATCACCCATGCACAAACGATTAAGCCACGGAGCATGCACGAATCCGGTAACCCACGTATATTTTCTTATCGTTAAAATGGAAATTTTTACAGCAACAAATATTATTTCTAAATAGAATTCCTTGGATGGGTTTTTGGAAAATCGCTTTCAAAGTGGGAAAAAGCATATTCTCTGTCGTGTTTTTCATAAATTCTTTACATTTAAAGACCCTTTTCACGTAATGGACATAATCTTTGGAAGTATAAAATCTTCATATTTATATGTTATTTGATATTCAGATGATTCCAACGAATTATACAAATGCTTACAAAATTTCTTTAAAATCGGAAATATCTCGCTAAAAAGGTAATGGCATAGAGTCAATAAATATTTTTGTGAAAATTTAGTTACAGATCAAATTGTTGTATATATAAGTGAAAATAAATGTAAATAATTATGTTTTAGAAAAGAAAGGTTCATTTATTCTTCCCAGAATTTCTGAACTCAATGATACTTTTAAACACGTAATATAATGTTGTTTTACGCACACATGTTGGAAATGATAATTTACTTATCGCTTGTTCATACTTTATACGAATTAAGATCATGTTCGCAAGGATAAAGTTTGATTATTTAAGATGTTTTTTCATGCATAATTTTAACATCCTAAATTTTACGGTAATATTGTACTTAAAGCGCAGAAATCACTATGTGATCCGTGTAAACTCATCGAACCTTTAAACAGACTTATTAGTAAAGGTTATCTTATTAATGTTGTAATAAGATCTTTGAATATTGTTTAAATTGGCTTAAAACATAACTAAATTTGTATTCTTTTCGAAGGGTTTTTGGATGTATGAATACACATCCACGTTAATTTTCTATTTAGAGATTGCTGTATCTATATATCACATGAAACATATTTATTATAAGGTTAAATCCTAACGATCCTTCTGCCTGTCGAGTCATCTCTTCTTTGACTGTCCATGGCGTTTAAACAATAAATCCTTGGGATGTGTTTTAATTGATTTTAATCTCTGATGCATGATTTTTTTTATTGTTGATTGATTTTGGCTTTTAACTAGCTTTCAGTAACTGCGAGTACTCTCAAATCGTACTTTCGTGTTAATTTGACCTGTTGACATAATTTTAAATTCACTGTTTACTTATTTTGTTTTATATCTCGTCTCACTTTCTTTATATGTACCACCTTTGATAAATATTTAGTATGACGATAACTTTTCATTATTAATTTTATAAAATGTTTACTTCCGTACTCCTAACAACAAAATTATTATATTTGAATTTACCTGTGTACCTTGTTTTATTTAACTCCATTTTGTCCCAGTTTAGAGTTGTCTTTTTGACACTCTTCCCACATCTTTTTTATTACAACCTGTAACCTCTATGTTATATAGGCACATACGTTTTAAAATTGTATTTATATTGTGTCATAGATCAAACTTATTCGTTCAGTGTAAGTTTACTTGATTTTGTCTTCTTTATAGCTTTCTGTTCGGTGTGAGCCAAGGCTCCGTGTTGAAGGCCGAACTTTTACCTATAATTGTTATTTTTTTATGCATTGTGACTTGGAGTGAGCGTTGTCTCATTGGCACTCATACCACATCTTCTTTTATATATATATATATATATATATAATACCTACATGTGTATACGTAGGATAAATAATAAGTAATTATTTATCGTAAACACGTTTTGCCGTGTAGCAATATATCACTATAACGAGCCAGGAATTTTGCTTCAAAGCAAGCATGTAGGTTTTAAAGCTAAGTTCCCTATATTGTATGATAAAGTTTTATATTTTTCAATTGCCTTTTGTTTTCGTAAAGCTTGGTATGTCCCAATCACAATTATTCATATTTTGGTATACAGAGTAATTTCACCTTTTCGGTGTTGTTATAGAATTAATTTGTCAACTAATACTCATTGTCTGAATTGATTTATTACAGTGGGAAATCTAGTGAGAAAATATTACCTCCCCTGTAAACACCGAAAACTAAATCCCACTTTCGCAAGTACACTATCAATTAAAAATTCACGGGAAAACGTTCTAGAAAATAATAAAAATAGAAATTAAAAACCAATTGTTCAAAGAACAATTGAAGGTCTTTCCACATCAATTTTCTAAATAATTGATAAGAAACTACTTCTGGTTTACTCAAAGCTACTATTGGCGTCCAATCATAGGTTTCTTCATACCGATTCAATAAACATATGGTTTCTATAGACTTTTGCCTGAAATAAGGGAGATAATTGCCAACTTCCGGTTTAGAAAATGTCACTTCCGGTCTCATATGATAGCTTTATTTACACTGATTCCAAAAATATATGGTTTATATATACTTTTGCCTGTAGAAAGGGAGATTATTGGCTACTTCCGGTTTATAAAATGTCACTTCCGGTCTCAAATGATAGGTTAATGTATGACCATTCAAAAAAGATATGGTTTCTATGTACTTTTACATGAAATAAGTGCAAAAATAACTACTTTCGGCTCATTCAAGGTCACTTCCGGTTGATATTTTTCAAGGTAATATGTCACCCAACATTTTGCAAAAGATCTTATGGCTTTATCATGTACCAATCTGAAAAAATGATCAATTTACCTTAAAATATAACATTTCAGGGACAATAACTCAACTCCAATAAGAAGTCACTGGATTGTCTCAGACCTAATGTATCATATCTTCATCACAATATAACAAACATTTTGCACTAGTTCTTTTATATATATATATATCGTTAAAAATATTGGAGAAAATGCCAAAACAAGCAAAAGACAAAATTCAGAACATGACCTTGACCTTTGACCTTGACCTCATTTTCTAAGTTAGCATCCAAGGACCTTAAATAAAAAAACTATAGGTTTATACGGCTTACGGTTTATGAGTTACAAAAACTTTACGACAAATTTATTTGATAAAGGTAGATAACTCCTATAAAATTTCACCGGAGCGCTTCGATCCAAATCAGCCAAAAATTCCTTAATATGTAACAAACAAATATGAAAAAGAATTTTGTCATTATCTTTTTTGGGTTACGGAGGAGATACATTCACAAGAAAAACAGTGTTTTGGGAGATAACTCTTACAATAACAAGTCTTCGCCTTAACAAGATGAGTTTTAAAAGCGCAATAACTGTTCGATATAATATATCTAAGCGACATCTTGCGAAACAACTTTATACCGCAAGAAAAGGGTTTGGCGGAAGAAGAAGAAAAAAAATAATAATCAGAACAAATACAATAGGTATTTCCACAGAAAAGTGGAAAGACTAATAAGTTGAAATAAAAACAAAACTTCCATTTAATTTATCGTTTCCCTCCTTAAAAAGAAAACGACGAGTACAGCGGACCTTAAGAGCTTAGTGTAAAAGTGGTTTAAAATGTTGCTATGCGAATAAATTCCTGGAGTACCAACTTCAATTTATTTGATTACTGGCTGTAAACCTCTTTGGAACATAATAATTATCCGTATATATTTGCAGCTAAATCAGAGAGAGTCAGGGAAAAAATTCCAAAGAAATCGATTGATATGCAGCAAAGATTGGCACTTTTGAAATTTAGTTACTAAGCAAATTCAAACGTGCTTATCCCGATGTAAATATTGAATGCGAATACATCGAGAAGACCGCAAATACATGTACAAAAATCGAGACGACCCTCTCTCAAAATCGTATAAAAATTAGTAAAAAGATGCCTACTTTATAAGAATACTTATCTTTATTTTTTAACCTGCACAGACAGACTTTAATATTGGTATATTTATAAAAAGACAATATTTACATATCGAATTTTCACGGGACAAGAGCAGACCGGTGTACTCGAAACTTAGAATGTGAAAAATAAGCATATTTTGTGAAATTGTAACATGCTAAGAACTTTGTTGAACACTCCAAAAATTGGTGACCCGAAAGAACTTTAGATTTTGTATGTACATGTTTTTTTTTTTTTCATTTTTTTTTATCCATATGCAGCAAAGATTGGCATTTTTTATATTTCAATTTCACAAGCTTCTAATGCAATTATCTCGATAAATACTGAACATAAAGCATCGTGTATTTGCATGTATATTTCTAATAGCACAGTTTAACAAATAATTTCGTTAAAATGAACAATTGTTATATAGAAATATCAGTGTCTTCACCAGCATTGTTTTATTATCGACTCTATCATAAGAAGAGATAATTAGGTCTTTCCACTTTTTCGTGGAAAGACCTATTGATTTTTTTCCGATTATATTTTTTTCTTCCGCCTAATTTTTTTTTCTTTTGCTGTTTTGGTTGTTTCGCAAGATGTCGATTTGATATTTGGTATATGATATCGAACAGTTTATGCGCTTTCAAAACTGACCCTGCTTAACCGAATACTTTTCTTTGTAAGAGTTATCTCCTCGAACACTGTTTTTCTTGTGTTTGCTACTTCTTTGCAACCGTAAAAGATTACGACAAATTTATTTTACCAAATTGCTTGTTATATCTTCAGGATTAAAGGTATCATTGAACCGAAGCTATCCGGAGACTCCATATGAGAGTTATTTCCCCTTATGCATATGATATAAGTATTTTGCATTGGTAAATTAAAAACCAAAAGTGTTAAAGACGTACGGTCTTTGGATTTGAGGTCCTTGGTCAAAAAAAAAAAGAAAGAAAAATGGGTCAAGGTAAAAGGTCAAGGTCAAATTCTAAATTTTGTTTTTTGGCTTATTCTCACTTTTTTTCATAAACCGTACAAGATATTGACAAAATATTTCTATTAATTTGTCATTTGCAACATGTGGTAACTTCTAAATTTTGGTTCAAACGGTGGGTAGACACTAAATGGGAGTTTTCGCCCCTCTTATATTTAGAATTATGCGTAAAGTGATATAACTCATTAACTATGCATATTAAAGACATAGGGTCCTTTGATTTGAGGTCCTTGGTTTATGACCTTGAAATTGAGGTCAAGGTCATAGATAAGTTTGACAGTCTAGATTTTGACCTTTGCTTTAAATTCATATTTATACATAATAAAGTCAAAGGACTTTGTGCATTAGGTAACAAGTGATGTGACCTTGAAAAAGCAAACCGGAAGTGATCTTGTGTAAACCGGAAGTGGCTATTTTTTGTACTTATTGCATGTAAAAGTATGCATAGCAATATATTTTTGAAAGCAGTGTCAAATTAATAATCAAATAGTACCGGAAGTGACATTTTCAGACCGGAAGTAACAAATTACCTCCCTTATTTCAAACAAAACAGTATAGAAACCATATATTTTTGGAATCAGCAAACAATGAGCTATCATTTGACACTGAAAATGACATTTTAAACCGATTTTTAATATTTCCGTACATACATCGTAAGAAGTGGAAAGATCTTCAATTGTTCTCTGAACAATTGGTTTTTAATTTTCTTTTGTCCTTTTTCACTAGATTTCCCATTGATTATGGGTAATAAAAGTTTAATTTAAGTTTTCATTAAGCGCAATATTTGTTCTACTTTTTTTAATTAGCTCTACCATGTTTATTAGTAAATAGTTTAACACTCTAGCACATGCTTTATGTTCACATAGGTTCAAATATTAGATATTGCATTATGCTCATATGCTACATATTTTGTTCGCACCATGCTCACATGTTTGAATGCTATTAATGATAGGGGTCATGATATAATCATACGTGTTTATTTATAATATGCATATGCTCATGCATTTAAGTAAAGCTTGTTTAATGCTCATTTAAGTTGTGAAATGATATGAATTATATGTTTCTAATAATTGCATTGTATAATATGTTATTGTTGTTGCTTATAATATCATTAATATATCTTTTATATGCGCTTTTAAAGAAAGAAGACCTTAATAAAATTTAAGTTTTTAGTTATTACTGTTTTCAGGCCCTTGCCCATCCCCTTTTGACCGCAAGGTGTTCTGTTGGTAAAGTGTATGCCTAGCAGTAAATTGTCAGTCCACATTACCAATAAATCCAATTCCGTTAGTACTTTCGACTCCGAACTTAATTGACTTTGATAGCTATTTTTTGTGTCGAAGTCGGTGTTTTTTCTGCGAGTACTGTGGCTTCCAGTATTAATAGTATCTGACCACCACCTAATAGACAACAGTGCTGAATGATGCGTTTAATACCAAAAACAAATCACGAAATATCGTCCAATTACAAATTATTTGCCTTAAAGAAATATACATTAGCTTGTCAAATATATTTATGAAAACAAATTTGAATGGGGACACGTTCGAAAGGGATTGACAAAAATAATCTACAGTGTTTATGAAAAAGCATGCAGTCCTTCTGAAGGCCTTTGTCGCAAAGATTGCATATTGTTCTACACATTGGCATGTATCACCGTGTCCGAGTTTAGAACATACACAACAGTACCTCACTTCGCACTTTCAAGATAGCTACGGACCATATACACTAGATCGTTTTCGTCGTCGTGGTTGCTCTCTTTCGATGCCGGATTTCTCAACAATTTCTCGCATAAATCGCAGGACTAGTTTTAAACGGGTGTGACCGAAGTTTTGTCTCACACTACTCTTTTAAGAAAAATGAAACGGCAAAACAGTTTGTTCACAATTGCCTAAACTTGAATCGGAATGGTTTTAATAAAAAAAAAACAAATGAAACTATTTTTTAGGATCACGCTTCATATGTATTTGTATACTAGTACCATCACTAATACAACGGCAGATTTTTTTTTTAAAATACCTAGGGGGATGGTTGAGCACTTAAAAACATGTTTAACCCCGTCACATTCTTTCTGTGCCTGTCCCAAGTCAGGAGCCTGTAGTTCAGTGGTTTTCCTTGGTTCATGTCTGTCATATATGTTTTTTGTAAATTGTTTTTTTATAAATTAGGCTCTAAGTTTTTTCAACTGAATTGTTTCATATTTTTCATATTCGGGGCTTTTATAGCCGACTATATGGTATGGGTTTTTCTCATTGTTAAAGGCTGTACAGTTGCCTATAATTGCTTATTTCCACTTTATTTGAACTTTGGTAGATACTTGTCTTATACATCTCCTTATTTTCATATTATACCTTTATCGGAAACTTAACTTTTTGTCAATTCCTTCGGGTAAACTATTAACACTGCAGATTTGAAAGAAAAAATCGTTTAGTCTGTGCGAATGATAAAAGACTTACCAGTAGACAGATGGTGGAAATGAATATGACATTATAGACACCAATTCAATTAAAGTTATCTTCTAGATATATGTATAACAAAAAGGAGACATTTGATAGAGATTGCTTTAATCTCATCACATTAAGAATATTGTATGCCAAGTTACTTGTAAGTCGGCAAAAATGTTATATTTGAGTGGGTTTTGAAGCAGCTCAAATATAGGCTGAACATATTGCTCAATTGTGGTAATGTTGTGTCTTATAAATTGATGAACGGACTCCGGAAGGATCAAGTTACCGGTGAACATCTTACATATATAATTCATAGATATGCCTATTTTAATCAACCTTTGAAAAGTTGTACGTTTCCGCAGCGCTTTTCTAGATTAACCTTCATCGGGAATGCCCAAAGCCAAATATTCAAAAGCCATGGATGTATAAGAAATGAAACTATGAAGACCTGTAGATCTGACTAAAAAAAAAGATAAAAGCCAAATCTATCAACGGTCAACTTAATTTGCCTTATTGAAATTATCAACAATATGAAAATAAGAAGATATGTATGATTACCAAAAAGACAATTATAAACCAGAGATCAAATGACTTAGATGTAAGAAACAGTAAACACTGCACGGCTTCAACAATGAGCAAAACCCATATCGTACAGTAAGTTATAAAGGTTCCCAAAATGACAATATGCAACCCCCCCTCCCCCCCCCCCCCCCCGCAGAAAAAAAAATAAAAAAGAATTAAAAAATCAACAAAACAGAAATGACTAAATGACTAAATGACGTCATGTACAAATGAAAAATGAAAAGAGAGTGAAAGAACATCGACAGAACGTCATTATATTATGCTCTCATAGTTGATATCAATGTTTATTTTATCAACATTGACCATTGGCGATATCGGTCAATTGGCAGTTAAAGAACACTTTAATACGCCCGATCGGCCCATTGGCAGTTAAAGGTAACGTCATTCGGCCCTGATCGGCCCGTTGGCAGTATAAGTGTTAAAATGCCTTTGAGAGCCACATGTAGGATAGACCCAAGATTTGAAATTTGAACGGAAAACGTCACAAAAGAAGCGTAACAATGCAAAACATCTTGCATTCTGTTTCGCGTCAATTAGATTTATATAGGTAATTAGGTATGTAAATGGAAAAACTAACGGATTTTATATAATTTGGCAGGCAAATTGGTCTAAAGGGGTCTGGATGGCGTCCTTCATTTCCTTCATATATTTTCTGATTCTTTATTTTTTTAAGCCATTTTTCTCAATTCTTTATATATTTTCGCCAATTATTCTCTGTTCTTTATATTCAACATGTTCAAGCACCCCATTATTCTCTATTCGTTATATTTGGGTCAATTTTTCTTTATTCTTTATTCCCCCCCCCCCCCCCCCCATTATTCTCTATTCTGTAAACGACCATCCAGACTCTAATCTAATAGAACCACAAATTATTATTCAAAAAGTATGCAAGTAAATTTTAAACTTTCAGAGATAATGGAATCTGAATATTCTATAAAACGAAGTACAAATATATATTAGAACGCACGTAAATACGGCAAACACTTTTGAATAATTTGTTTTTGAATTGACTTTTCGAATTTTCATTTTAAAATTATATTTCATTCTCATCAAATTTCGTTATATTGATATAGCATTTACAGGGGGCTGCAGAATTCATTTTTGTTGTACGCACCCTCAAATGTACATGTTTTATCTAAAAACACGATTTTGCCATGGCGTTTTCAGTTTCTCTTTGAACTTATAAGTTTTGAGTGTCCCTTTAATATCTTCTGCATCTTTTTTAAGTCAAAGTTGCTGAACTTTTTTTTAAGATATTTACATGTCGTCTATACTTTAATCCCTTAGATTTCCGGATATTTAATTTGCGAAATGTATCCGAAAGTAAACAGGTACATATATTATTTTCGATACCGATTGTTGTCTGCCGATGCCTCTGACCTTGTTTATCTAATCAACATGTTATATTGATGAATAAAATATTTGCAACTCGACTTTTAGTAGCCTATAATCAAGTAGTTAATCCATAATTTCACACACATGTGAACTTTGGATAGACTTTTAATCACTTTCATTTAATGTTTTATTATGTTTTTTTTTAAACGCCGGATGCCAAGATTGGAATTAGATTGACGTTGTTGTCTCTTTGACATATTCCCCATTTCCATTCTCAGTTTTATGATAATATTTTTTTTCAGGTTTGAGCGAAATCCATTGCAGTCACAGTCGTCATTATTTTTTTGTTTATCCCTCACGATTGTCATACGTTGTTTTTCAGTGTTTTGTAATTAGTATTCGTCATCTGCTATCTTTTGCGAAATCTTTCAAATGATAACATATTAAACATGTTAAAAGAAAAATATGTTGAACGCTGGTACATTGTATACGTATATTTTAACAACCTATGAGTTGAAAAAAAAAAATTATTTGAAGTGTATTTGTGTGTTTGGTCATAACTTTGTCTTCTCTTGTTTTTGTTTTTTGTTTTGTTGTATCCTGATTTTATCCTGTATAATTACAGATATATTGCTATACAATTCAATTTGGTTGTTTATATATATAGTAAATTTCCTGACAAAAATAATATTTGTGTTTATATCATCAGAAGAGGAAAAACGCTTTTAAAATATAACTAAAATAATGAGATACATCTATGACAATTCTGTTTCTATTGGTACCAAGCTGATTAAATTCATGCCAGAATTGCCCCCCCCCCCTTTTTTTTCTTTTTTTTTTTTTTTTGTTGGACGTAGTTTTATTGGAAATATATGACAAAAACTGTAGGTGACGAATATCCATTGCATAACTCTGTAAACGTTATCGGAGCATGATTTCGCTTTAATTTATCTTGATGCTACTTTGTCTGTAAGTATGTTTGTTTTGTATAGCTGATGAGAGTATAACTTCATATGCATTCAGTAAAGTTACAGTGAAAACAGAAACACGGAAGAAATTTATCGAATTCAAATTAAGAGATTGAACACACATTTTCGATAGTTGATACGGGTAATGTTTTAAAAGTTACTAATGTTTATTTGATTATTTCTCACCAAAATATAAACACTACATGTATATAACTGAACATAAGGAATTTCATATACATGTACCAAGCTAACAGCTGCAGGTGCTCATGATTGCCAAAAGTTAACGTAACAAACAGAGAAATTCTTCCTACATGTTTGTTTGTCGCACAAACACTTTCGTCAACTCTAAAGAGAACAGTGAACAAAAATAAACTATTGGTGTCGAGTTTATATCTAGTATTCTTATTGGTCCCTCTGGTTGATATTGCATTGTGATTCGTCTTCATCTTCTTGTTGCAAAACTCTTAATTTCAGAGTTGGATTAGAGTTGACGCCGGCCATCTCCCAAATAGACTATTTTCATATTACCGACTTTTGACTCCGGATTATATAATTTGTCAACTGGTTACCTTGGACATCATGGTACTAAGTCATGTAAGAGCAAGCTAAAGAAGTAAAACCAAGCTTTCAATCGGTACAATTTTTGGGGAAAATAACCTGGTAAATATTTTTTTTCACTACTAAATCATCGGAAAACAGTAAACTTTTCCCTCAAATTACACCGATTATATGTTTGATTTTACTTATTTTGGTTGCTCTTACTTGACCGAGTACCATGATGTCCAAGGTAACCAGTCGTCAAATTATATAATCCGGAGTCAAAAGTCGGTAATATGAAAATAGTCTATCACGCACTCTAGCATAATGATGTATTGTTCATTATTACGTAACGTCGAAATTCCGTTGGCCTTTGGGCCTCACCCGTGGCACTCAAAGGTTGTGTTTTTGAATAGGTCTCATTGGTCGTATGGCAGAGAAAAGGTTAAACGAGAGGGAATTTCTCGGCTAGAATCTTATCGAAAGGCGGAAGCTGATATATAGCCGAGAAACTTCAATCTGTACAAACTCTGTGTGTGCCACCGGACTTAACATTTTTATACCCGAATCAAAATCAAGTTATAAAAAAAAATTCTAGAGTCATATTTTGTTTAAACCAAAACCAACAAAACCCGAAAAAACCGTACTAAACCCACAAAATAACATTATAAGCATCAAAAAGAGGAGGAAAACCAAAAACCAAAAATAAAAAAAAATAAAAAAAATAAAAAAAATAAACAGATAATGTTTCTCTCTAATTCATGTACGCCTCACATTTCTTTTTTAATCATATAATTGTTGTTCACAATGCAATTGCGATTTGCAAGTACTATTTGCAAACAAAAATGAATCTGAAGAGATGAGGTATCTGGTTTTGATGGGATACATATAAAAATAAAAATGCATGATATGATTGCTAAGACGAAGAAGAAGAAGAAAAAGAAAAAGAAGAGATAAACTGCACTGTACGGTTTAGTATTAGAGAAATTATCTATTACTTTGTAAGGTTATTACTAGATTGGATGTGCAAAATAGCACCTACCTTTCATCTGCTCACAATAGACATATAGCCATGTAAGAACCAGTATATGATCCGTACTTTTGAATATGCTGTTACATGTGAGTAACAAAATTAACATGTACGTAAATAGTAAACAAATCAATTTTAGTACCAGCAACGACAGTATTCAAAGATCTAACTACAATGTTATATTGATAAACTTTAAGAATAAGATGATGCAATGAAATCCACAAGTGTATATTGTATAATCATTAATTGATTAATTGATTAGTGTTTAATGCCACTTTCAACAACATTGGATTTTTCGTGGCGGCGGTCAGTTTTTATTGAAAAAGCCTAGAGGGAACCACCGGCCTTCAAAACTATCAGCAGGAAACTAACAGTCCTTGAAGATTAAGATTTGAGTCCAGCACACCTGCCACGTGCGGGGTGTTGAACTCACAACTTCAGTTTTGAAAGGCCAGTGATACAGTTCTCAAAACTACTTGGACCACCTAGACCCCTGATATCATTTTAACAAGCTCTCTACTTAGGATGTCATATTCCGTTTATATTTATACTTTATCGGTACAGTCAAACTTCCAATAACAAATATGTGTATCCATGAAATAATCTAGTAATGTTCATCAGTTATTTATAGCAACAAAATCTATAACCTCATAGTTTATCAGTTATTTTGAGCTTATTGGTCATGGAAATCTTAAACGTCACTATAAACACTGGCACAGCAAACTAGTTTACAAAATACACAGAGGAAGAAAGCACCAAATGGGCATCACCATTCAAAGAAAAAAAAACTAACAATAAGGAAAATTGGCACGCTATCAAGAGACCATCGAGATAGGTATATAAATGTTGGCATTCATATTCATAGTTAAAATGAATAATAAGAACTGTCTTTAGATCTTGGACACTGTATTAGTTTTATTGTTATATAACACGTACTTTTTCATTTAGTTGAATGCATTAAAGATATCAGTTTTGAACATTTCACCAATCAAAGCATCCACAGTTGTGTATTCGTTTCGTTGTCACACTTTTGCCTCTTTACAATTACACAGAAATCGATTTGACGCACAAATACTGCTGACTTTGTTTTACTGATAAAAGACTTTTAAAAATACAATGGTTTCCAAATGTTGACAACAAGAACCATTACAACCTGCCGATTAACGTTAATGCCGAAACGTTGAAAGAAGCTGTGAAGGACAAAATTAAAAGCTTTGATTATCTTATTACAGTTTAAGTAAGTATATCTATCGTATTTAACTTTTTCATTGCAAAAAATGCTTTTAATGATTTTCAGTGTATTCATTTGTAAATATGTTTTTGTAAAGACCATTTGATTAGAAAACTTCTATTTGATACAATTGTTTCGAAGTGTAATGTTGAGCGTCCACAATTCATCTACCGAATTCACATTTTCATATCCAATCCGATTAAATCATGCAAACTTTTTCATCACAAACCAGTTGAAGCTATCTAGGGCCATTTTAAACAATGTACTGTGCAACAAAAAGTCATATTGTTGTCAATATAATAGAATTTTAAGCGACTGTCAAACAAGTGAGAAGTTTAGCCACCTGTAGAACCAGGTTCAATCCACCGTTTTCTACATAAGAAAATGCCTGTACCAAGTCAGGAATATGACAAGTGTTTACCATTCGTTTGATGTGTTCGAGCTATTGTTTTTGCCGTTCGATAAGGGATTTCCGTTTTGAATTTTCCTTGGAGTTCAGTATTTTTGTTGTTCTACTTTTTTCCTATCGTATCATAATTCCCATTATTTTGAAAATAGAGACGAGGGAAGATCAACAGAAGTTTACATTTAATTAATTTATGTACTGCTACTTTGAGCAATTAAACTGAACCTGGAAGGATCATGGAGGTGTTACATACCTTACCAAGGAAATAATTAGTTAAATTGATGTTTTTTCCTGTATTCATCAATGTGCAAACTGTACTGTGCCATGCCAAAAATACGATGAAAAGAAAAATACTAGTAATTAAAACACAAGATAGAAAACTAAAGTTTGAAATGATCTGATCACAATTATATTGCATGTATTAATGCACATTTTGAAATCAATTCTCTGTAACCACCAACAATTCATATTTGGAGGTCGGCACGCATAGTCATCGATTTTCCTGAAACTTAAGCTGACCAAATAATCAGAAAAAAAAGGTAACACAAATGCCTCCCAATGTGTTGCTATGCCACGGTTGCAATGGCAACCGAGTCAATGAGTTTTCCAGTACATTTTGGTGAATTTAGCATTGAAAAAACAACTACTTTGAAAGAATTCTGAAGCAAAACCAATTTTCATTAATGATATTTGTTAATATTATTTCAGAAACATGATACTAAACAATCATAACAGCAATGTCATATATAAAAAAAAATATTTAAGCTGAATACGCAGCAGCATTTTCAATGTATTAGTGTAGGCAGATTATACACATTTTGCATGAACAAAATATACAGTTTTGCATCCATCTCCATTTGATGTGCTTATAGGTATAAAAGTGCATAGAAACCATTTATTTGTATTGAAAAAGTGCCTAGCAACCAATAATATATATTAGAAAAGTGCATAGCAACAATACATTTTCGGTTTCGTTGGGACAAAAATCAGGAAAAGATTGATATCAAACATGCAGTTTTCTTTAAATTAGAAATCCCTTTAAAGAACACACATTTTATCTACCGAATTGTAGAATTACACTGACTGGATTTTTGTTCACATGTACAATCCAAAATAGTTATTTCAAGATTGAAAAATTAAGGGTTTGCTTACAAATCCAAATACAATGAAAAGCTGCGCCATGAGCGCATGATACGCCAATCGCCCTTTTAACTCGTCTTAATGCTTGAAAAAATATATATGATCAACTACAAATACTGTGAGCACTGCTCAAACTACACGTTATCTTAACTTATTTGTTGATCGTATATGGCTGATCTATTTCCTCTAACATTTTGTTTAAGAAAAAAACAGCCAAAAAAAACCCAATAATAAACATTGCTTTTTTTTTTTTAATTTTTTTCTCCCTGTGTTTTTATTATTTTATTGGCAATCTATACAATAGCCAGTATAAAGTGAAGTTTCTACAACAAAAGTAAAACACAATCTTTACGGTGCCACTACAGAATGTAGTTTCTAAAACATTGCTTAACTCAGTCTATTCAATGCCTTTACAAACTGAAGTTTCTTTTTTTTCTTTGTTTGTTTGTACATTGTATTTATTTATTTATTTATTTAATGACAATTTGTCGCACCTGGGACTTACATGAATAATACAATATCTCGGTCCCAGGTTGTCTATTCCTTTCCTTTTTTTAGAAGATCATAGACTACTATCTAATTTCCTTTTTAAAGAAACCATTATCTCATTAAAATACTTATTGAATTTCGATACTATGCGGATAAAAGTCTTTCATATGTACATTAATAGAAAGATTTTGTTTTATTGTGTATTACAGGAGTGATTTATATGTTAGATATTGACATCGACCGGACACGTGCTTCAAATAATTTAGAATTTGTGATGAAGGACTATTTGTGAAATAAATGTATATGCACTTATAAAGAAACACAATCTGTGGTGAGTAAAATACTTTTAAAATAAAAGTAATGCAATTATGTAGTATGTAATATAAATATGTATTAAATATAAACTACAAAATGAACTTATATAAATAATGGCGATTGTTGGCAAATGAAGGTGTAAACAATACACTACTTCAAAGTGTGCCTTTTGTATTCAAATGATAACCGTAACTATAATATCGAGGCACAAATTATTCAAATAAAATGTATATATATCTTCAAAATGAGCAAAGAATAAGTAACCACCTTTTGGTAAAAATTTGACATATATACTTAATATTAATTCCATTTAGATCTTTAAACGTACATAAATAAATATTCAATACCAAATGTTTTGTCAACGTGTTTTAGCCAGTATTTGGCAATTGAATTCCATCTTTGAGTTAGACTTTCTAAAATTCTTTAAATGAATTTTACATGTTTGCTTTTTATGAAATTTTCAAACTGATCATTTTGATTCCCCCGGAGCTTTCATCTTCAGACAAGGCAAACTTTAGAGCCCCAAATAAAATCCCAGAAAAGTGAGCTAATTTCTTTTTCACATTCATTAGGTATACCGCTCATCTCAACCTCGTATCCCAAAATAGGTATTAATTTTTTTTATAATCAATACTTTCCCTCTATAAGTTAAATTTCTTGTTTTCCAAACGCGAATACAGTTTTTTATCTTGTCAATTATGGAATCCTATGTTTTACTGTTTTTAATGTTATAACCATGGTGCACCCCGGAAGCTTTTATGTTATTCTTGATCCCGGATATTTTTTTGAACCTTGTTTTATTACCCTTTAAGCCTCGAAATATATAAACCTTTGTTTTATTGAAGTTAATTTTGGATTTTTTTTAAGATATTTTCAATATTTCAAAGACTTTTTCAGCAGATTGTTCGAATATGTTTATGAGTTGCGCAACGTCCGCAAACATTGATAATTTTTTTTTCAAAATGGTTGTTTTCCGCTGGTATTTTGACTCCCTGTATGTCTACATTTGCACGAATGGCCATTGGTTCCGCTTATATTATGAATAAAAAGAGGGCTATAGGACACCCTTGTCTTATTGATCTGCTTATTGATTTAAACAGAAACCTATTTTCAAATAGCCTTTTTGTCCAGCTACAAAAATTATTACCAAACTTGAAGCCCTCCATAATTTTTATCAGCCATCCCCATTCGACTGTATTAAAAGCTTTCTGCTGGTCTAGAAATATAATTAATCCCTCTATATGCAAAAATATCCTGTAAAAAATCTATTTTCAACACTTATATTTCTCCTATTTACAAACTCTTTTTGATCCCGGTGAATAATTTTATTTAACAACGTTTTTCAGACTTTTAGACGCTCTGCCAACCTCTTTGATATAATTTAATAATCCTTATTCATCAAGCTTAAAGGCCTCCATTTTTTTTTTTATTAATTCCTGTTCCCCTACCATATGTAGTAAAGTAAACATTCTCTGGTATTGCGATTTACTGATTTTATTTTCGGCAAATACTTCCTTATATATCAGTGAAATACGTTTTGATAAGGTCCCAGTATTTTTTTATAAATTTCCGATACAATCCAAATCTTTCCCGGAGACTTACCTTTCTAAAGATTTTATCTGTCTTTGTTTATTCATCAACGTCAATTTGTCGTTCTATATTTTGTCTACCATCGTCCGTCAGTTTCCTGTCAATACATCCGACAAGTTTTTCTGCGCTATATTCGTCTCAACCCTCAGTGCTAATCAACTCGGAGTAAAATTTAACCTGCTCTGATAGTATTGAATCAATGAATTTTTATATTTGCAACCCGAGCATTTTATACGATTCCATAATTTGTTTGTAGATTTCTGATTTTTTAAATTAAAGAAATATTGTTATTTTAAATGAGAGCTATACTTCCATAATGAGCCGATTCTTATTAATATGATAATTAATCTAAAGATCTTAATTCTGCCTATTCTTTCTTCTCTCTTGTTATAGTTACTATTTTACTAAAACGATGTTTAATAATTGCCAAAAAACAAAGGTAGGTAAAAAATTACTTTGAATGGCAATATGTGCCGATTTTCAATTGACTTATATGTAGATCTTGTTTTGTTGAACATTGTTGCTTATGACAATTTACTCTATCTAATATTGCTTTCGTTTATCATTTTAGCGGTATTTTTAACATTGCCATATAAGCGGTATACTTGGCTAGCTATAAAACCAGGTTCAACCCACCGTTTTTTCTGAAAATGTCCTGTACCAAGTCAGGAATATTGCAGTTGTTATCAGACAATTTGTTTCTATGTATGCTGGCATTTGCTGTTGTTGTTGTTCAATGTTTCTGTTGTTCCGTTCCTTTCCTCTTATAGTTGATGTGTTTCCCTCGGTTTAATTTTGTGACCCAGATTTGTTTGGCTTAATCGAATTATGACTATTGAACAGCGGTATAACACTGTTGCTTTTATTTCGATATTTAACACTTAAATCGGAGAAAATTGTCACTAAAGACAATACCTCGATAAAGGAGTAGACAAACTGATGTAGATCATTTTGACATGGCTGTAGATCTTATATAGCTGATTGACTTTGATGTTTTAAGTTTGAATATTCTCTGTGTTTTATAGTTTTTCAACATTTTGTTCTTGCTGATTGTTTAAGCTTTGCAGTTTATCTTTATCGACGATTTGACTTTCTTGTAGACCTTGTCTGGCTAATTAATTATTATCATAGAGGTCTTAAGGACCAGGTGAGTTTAAAGGAAAGATCTTTGAATCATTATCAATAAGATTTATGTTACATTTTGTCCTCAGCATTACAAAAAATGAAGATTGCCAGGCATATTCCACGATTTGCGAATGGTTACTAAATACTACTGTGACGATATTGACCACTTACCCCCTTGTTGTAAACCTATATTTTTGTCTGGGAAAACAGCCTTAGTACCTAATTCGAATGATTTTAAGATTCATGAACACTTAATACAAACAAAAAATATCTGTAATGTTTAAGTCAGAACAGGAGACAACATGACTGATGATTTTAACTGAAATACACATGAGTTAAATCTTGTCAGTAAATTATTTCTGTTCTTAATAGGAATTTGACATTCTAATTGACAGAAAAAAATTACATTTTAGTTTAAAAATTTAGGAATTTTGTCACAAGTGATAAAAACATTGATGATTGCTAGGCATTTTCCAACTTCACGAGGATGGCTTCTTAAGTCTTTGGTAACGATTTTGACCCCTCACCTTTCAATAAGTATCTATATAACAGTTCATATTTGTCAGAACCCAAATATGTATGGTTGTTAGGTACTTTTATAACAAGTAGATGACGTTGCTAAGAACTTTTGACATGACCTTGACCTCTGGCATGCAACCTTGTTACCAAATAAAAGCAATAATCGTTCTGAACATTGTTTCCTTTCAAGGTATGGGTATATATGTATACATTTCTTACAAAATCTTATAAAAAAGACACAAGGTCAAGGTCAAGGTCATCAATAACCGTTTACCTTTAAATCAAACTTAAAGTCATTGAATGCACAACATTTTTCAATTGATTTTCATCCTTTATCTGTCGTAGTTTATGAGGTATTTTTATAACAAGGTCAACATTATTTTACAAAATAACAACACTGAATCCAAAACCTTTAGTTAAATATTATTACTAGGCAACAGTGTTAGTTTATATTAATAACTTCAATGTAAATGGGTGTTGATGCAAAAGTGTGTAAAGTTCATGTAAAATGCCTATAATTTGCCTTCTTCAATACAACACATTTCCTTATTTTAAATAGTGTTCTCATCTTCTCCCCTTTTCATTAAAATTATTTTTATCTTTTATCGAACTAATTAAATGTTAATGAACAAATGTTTCAATATTAATCGAAAATGAAATGTATGCATGATAACTGCCTGAAAATTATAATTTTCTACCTCAAAAAACACAATTTTGAGCCAAAATCCAAAGGGGCCCGTAACCATTGCAACAGGGACATACATAAACTGTTTGTCAAATATTTTTCTTATATGTTTGTCAATAGCTACCAAAAAACAAAATTTAAAGACAATCTGAGACTATGCGTGCCGCAACTTGGTTGGTGGTTATAAAGAATTGCTTTAATTAATAAATCAAAAAACACATTATCAGACATTTTGCCAGAAACAAAGTATTGCCTTCACATCTGGTGATATTCTCGGGAAACTAACCGGCGACCACCAGTTAAACCATTGTGTGATATTTCAACCCTTAAGCAGTGCCGATGGTAATCTTGATAGATTAACAATTGAAAAATGTTCGATCAAATCATTATCAAACAAACTTTCATTTAATTACTCAAAAATTTATTTTTTCATAAATATTCTGTATCTATAACATAAAATAAAAACAATTCAGCTGGCATAGTATAATATAATGACTAAGTCAACATGTTATTTTTTTAAAAAAGCACCCACTGTTTTTTTTTATGGTGGACAATTTTCTTTTAAATTGTTTGAAGACACCATGCCCTTATCAACTAAAATTTAACATAATATTAAGGATTAAAGGTATTTAATGCATTGTTATATAAGTTGTATCACAGGTTAGTGATAACGAATATCAGGATCCCGAGTTAATTAGACTATAAGAGGTAAAGGTGAATCATATTGAATTCACAGTCAGCTCAGAATAATGGTTATGATGCTGTACAATTCCCATGTTTTATAATGTTAATATTTAGCTGTTCTGATGAAGGTCAAACCAAACAAAGCGCTTAGTATACTGACTGACTTTAAAAACGCAACACTCATTTTGTTGATTTTATTTTTCCCAAATCATGGTTGATCCTCATACAACTACTATTAATGCTTACCATACTTCTTTCTCTTAAGAAAAAAATCAACATCTGACTTACCTGTGGTTATTGAACATACCGGATTTTTGAAGTCGCACGAATTTCTTAAAGCGAAATTTGGAACCCATAAAAGATATTTTCAGTTTGTTTTGCTTCGTGAAACGGTTCTTTCAATCCTTAGCCACACTTAAATCAGTTTAAAAATGTTGCATCTCCATATTGTCAAGACTGAGGAATAAAAAACTGAATCAGCCCATAAGAATACTGCAAACAGGAAAACGTGAACGTTCTGCAACCATACATTTTGACTTCAGAAACTCGTCTTACTGTCCTTCCGACAACGATACAGGTAGACGGGATTTGTTACTGACCATCAATGACCAGATCAACATGTAGTGACAATGCAACATCAATAGAATTTGATTACGCAACGTCATTTGCGAGACATGTAGACGGCCGCAACGTCAACTGCTTATCAAATTGCCGAATGCCATTGCGCACAGATTCATGCCATAAACGTTTCCCATAAACTGAACTGCCAAAGAATCGACTGAAGAAAAACATTTAAAGCCTTGAAGTTTCCACCGCATAATTGCCAAAACCCATTGTAATGGGTGGAACAAACGCATATTCAGAAGGTGTAAAACAGAACCCAACATGTGGAACAGAATTGGTTGATCTTTCTTACAATCATTTTTGCGTTTGTTACAGACAGTCATTGCTTTTGACGTTGTCACATTCATTCAAAATTTTAAAAAGAATAATCTAGTGTTGCGTTTCTAAAGTCGGTCAGTATACTTCCTATATGCATAAGGAAATGTCATTTCCTAGCAGTATGGTGCCCTAAATGTATAAGGAGTTCATTTTCATTTTCCAGCACCATGTCAGTACCGCTGCTAGTGAAACATTCCTCCCCAAGCATAACATGCAGCTCAGTAGTCAGTGACCGACCACTGACATGATTATAAAATACATTTCTCAATTTATCCGATGATAAATGTGAAGATTATTAAAAAAATTACAGTCGACGTCCTTCAGCCAAAATAGACCTCTTATAGTTTTTGTTATTTTGTGAAAGTGCCTTTGCTCATATAACACTTATAACTCCTTACGTATTTTTCATTTAGGTAATTGAATTGCTTCGAACTAAGCATACTGCGAAGGTTGATACTGAAACACACAAGATGCATACGTAAGTGGTATTTTTAATTTATAATTTCTCCTTATATTTTTTAAACCTCATTTTTTTTAATAATCGAATTTTGTATACCAGGACATAACTGAGCCTGTAAAAATTAATTTGTAAACACTAGCAGTCCACGAACAGATCTGAGTTATCAAGTAAGTAGTAAATACACAATATGATAAACATTGCTAATAATAATGGCCCTTCGTTGATACTGAAGTTTGGGAATCTTGTATTACTGCAAAACCTAAAACAAAACGACAACCACAGAGGACAATTAGATCTCTGGTCGTCTATTAAAGATGAGGGTAATGAATAACTTCAAATCTTTTTTAGACAGCGAAAATCCCAAGAAACAGAAAATACTGTGACAGATTTTCTAAAAAGTTTTTATTTTAATGGAATAAACCAACTAAATTGTATATATATATCAAAGAACTCCAGAATAAAAAAGCAAGGGATATGCAAAGACTGTCATTGAAATAAAGATTAATATATTCCTATTAATTTTCTATTTTTTTGTCTAAAGGGAAAAACATGTTTTTTTATTTTTTTATTTTCAAGTATATTACACATATTAAAAAAAGCCTTTTTATTATACAAGCCAAACATAAGCTTGAAATAAGGAATATAGTATTTGGGGTTAAGAGTTACTGTAAATTCATAATTTATTTTGATTTGTATAATAATTGTAAAACTTGCGACAGATAAGCATGAATAGGTATCGTAAAAATAAAAAAAAATGCATTTTAAACTTCGATACCACTGTTTGTAAAATTTACTGAAATTGCGATAAAGAATCTTGCATATGTGTCATTCCTTCCTTCAAAAATCGCAATAATAACTGCACAAAAATAATTCTAAATTAACAGTATGCTTTTTGTTTGTTGTTGCTAGAAATACTTTTTAAATGAAATTAAGTAAAACAAAAGTAAATATAGCAAGTTTGGTTCTGTTGTACGTGAGGAACCATTTATTAATGCCCGGTCAACAGAGAGTTACAGAAAATAGCAAGTGTTTCCTGCTACCAAAGCATCACATACTGCAATGCAAATACACACTAAGTAAACACGATCGGGGCATAGGAAACAATCAGTGAAATTTCAGATAAGACGACTATCTGGTATCTAAAGCTTTAAGACTGCTTAAACTTATTTTGAGTGGAGACAGATAGCATAGATGTCATCCATTTCCTGATGGTGACCGTCAAACATATGTTGTTTCGATTTCAGTCGTTCCTACTGATAACTCAGTCAGAACAGTTATTGCATAAGTAGATAATTAAGTCCGGATTGTTTTAGCAAATGCCACAATAAGGTATTCGATTACTCGAAATGACTGTCATTTTTTTTGTTTGAGCTATAGCCAAAAGAGCTATGAATGCTTGAATTTGAAGATTAAAACATACATAGCATTTTGGTCATGCCATGAATTGGTCAGCTTCATCGTAGCTTTTGGCACACCTTTAGGCAGATTAAACATTCTAGTGTAGGGAACCGAAATCATTCCTAGGTTTGCCAATTATTTTCTTTGGGTCCCATGTATCAAGTAAATGCATTGAATGTATGTACAGAATTGTGATTAAAAAAAAACACTTTTAATTAGTGAAACAATTTAACCCACCACATATAACAACCTTAACAAACGTACAATAGTATCATCTAAATTAAACTTCATATTTTTTGGTAAAATGTAAATTTGTAACTGATAACAAAAACATCAATTAAAAACAAATTTCCTCTTTGTTTCTTGTCTTCTGATAAGGAAAGATATACTGATTTAGCTTCATCACTTAATCCATGTAATTGTCTCTCTGTGCCTTTGCTTTCCCTATGTGGTCCTGGTATTGAGTCAATTTTATTGTCTTTTCTTCTTCTGTCAAATGTTCACTGTGTTTATAGAGCTTACATAAGCCTGGCATGCGTGACACATATCAGTATCTGGCTTAATAATTACTACATGAGCAGTCAGTTCTAACCATATGTCCTTGGATTTTGAAAGGCATATTTCCCTCATGCTCATAGTCTCACAAGCCTCCAAATATTCCTCGTGTATATCTACTTAAGTTTTGTCCGACAGAAGTAGAATGGCGTGATATTTCTGGTTTGGAATTTTCCCAGGCAAAGAAAGTCTATATTGGATGGCATAAGATTGAAGGAAGCGTTGAACTGATTCAACATCTGAAAGTTTTAGTGCATGCTTAAGAGATTTTCCACGTGTACGGGTTGCAAAATCTTCAGCGGCAAGATATATACCAATGTTTTCCCTATTTACTCCATGGGCAGATGCAAATGTCTCTCTACAAATCTGCTGTCCATTAAAAAAGAGTTCCTGTCTCGACTTCTCCCTTTCCTTTGATTTGTGTTTTTTGGATTGTGTAAAATCCCCAGACTTTATGTGATGAAAAAGCTGAAACTTTATTGCAATATCAAGTTCTGTTGTTGACATTTCTATGCAGTTTTCTCGGTTTTCAACCAATTATTCCCAGTCAAAAATCATGATAATTGTACTGCATAGCTTCCCATACAAACGTGTACATTTACATGTATTGGATTTCAATGCAAATACTGACCCGATCTCCTGAATGTCTGCAGTTGTTAATTCATTGCTTTTATCATCAGTACTTCCACTAGCTAACGAACTGGCCACACATTCATCATTGGAACTGTCAATGTCAGTGTCGGACTCAATGTAACTGTATGAAATTTGTCTCTCGGGATTTTCTGATTCAGCGTTCCCAAAGTATAGAATATGCACTATTGTTATTTCATCAAGAAAATCTAAATCTCTGTCTTCGACTAAATCTAATTTGATTTTTATCCGACCTTTTACCACATTTCTCGGGGAAAATATTTTCATATATAATATATCTTTATAATTAGAACAAAATAATTAAGATTCTACATTAATGTCAGTAGTTAATAACTACGACGTATATAGTAAGTCAACTGCAGAATAGGTGGTTGTTTTTTTCACGTGTTGTTTTTCAAGTATTCAGTGTAAGGCGATTTCCCGGAAATTACGTTAAACCTCATTTGGGCACAAAATGTCATGGCGGGACATTATTTCTATAACCGCGACAACATTGAGGGGGTAAATGATACCGACCATTCTGTGCTTTCACATACAAATGTATAATTTGTGTTCATTTTATATGTCCTACATAGACTTAATACATATTTTGACTGAATGAATTAAATAGATTTTTCAAGGGCTACTATTTCAAATGAATTTAAAAAATAAAACAACATTTATATACAAGAACATACCTGTAATCGTTCAAGTTGTGGTCGTTGAAAGGTAGAGAAACGATACAGCAAATGTACCATGATAAACCGAATATAAGTTAATATAAAATATAATGACTTATATAGAAACATAAATGAATAGTTAAAGTTACATATTTATTAGCTGACAACTAACATCGTTTTTTGTAATATCAGTGTGAAGGATTTATCTTCAAAACCCTGCTGAAACTGTGATCTCTTGTAATTGCACTTTTGATTGGTCTGTTAATGTCTTGTTTTATAACAGTATGATTTTGAAAAATCTAAATTTGAGTATAGACATTTTTTTCTGTCTGTAAAAACGTCTTCTGTTTAGTTATGTTAGTATTTTAACTGTAATGACTTCTCAAACATTTGAAGTTTAGTTCGACATGTCAGCCTGCTTTGAAATCTTTAATGCATAGCCCGATTGAACATTAGTTATAATCACCAGTCGTTTTACAGTAGAACATGACCAATACGATGTTAATTATACTTAACCAAGGGATGATGAGAAACATTTTTACAGTAGGACATGACCAGTACGGTGTACATTATACTTAGCCAGGGGATACTGAGAAAAAGTTTGACAGTAGAACATGACCAATACGATGATAATTATACTTAGCCTGGGGATGCTGAGAAACAGTTTTACAAGAGAACATGACCAATACGGTGTTAATTATACTTAGCCAGTGAATGCTGAGAAACAGTTTTACTGGAGAACATGACCAGTTCTGTGTAAATTATACTTAGCCAGTGAATGCTGAGACACAGTTTTACAGTAGGACATGACCAGTACGGTGTTAATTATACTTAGCAAGGGGATGATGAGAAACATTTTTACAGTAGGACATGACCAATACGATGTTAATTATACTTAGCAAGGGGATGATGAGAAACATTTTTACAGTAGGACATGACCAGTACGGTGTAAATTATACTTAGCCAGGGGATGCTGAGAAACAGTTTTACATTAGAACGTGACAATACGTAGTTAATTATACTTAGCCAGTGGATGCTGAGAAACAATTTTACAGTAGAACATGACCAATACGGTGTTAATTATACTTAGCCAGTGGATGCTGAGAAACAGTTTTACATTAGAACGTGACAATACGTTGTTAATTATACTTAGCCAGGGGATGCTGAGAAACAGTTTTACAGTAGAACATGACCAATACGATGATAGTTATACTTAGCCAGGGGATGCTGAAAAACAGTTTTACAGTAGAACATGATCAGTACGGTGTAAATTATACTTAGCCAGGGGATGCTGAAAAACAGTTTTACAGTAGAACATGACCAGTACGGTGTAAATTATACTTAGCCTGGGGATGCTGAGAAACAGTTTTACAGTAGAACATGAACAATACTGTGTTAATTATACTTAGCCAGTGGATGCTGAGAAACAGTTTTACAGTAGAACATGACCAATACGATGATAGTTATACTTAGCCAGGGGATGCTGAAAAACAGTTTTACAGTAGAACATGATCAGTACGGTGTAAATTATACTTAGCCAGGGGATGCTGAGAAACAGTTTTACAGTAGAACATGAACAATACGGTGTTAATTTTACTTAGCCAGTGGATGCTGAGAAACAGTTTTGCAGTACTATTATTGCTTTTTCTGTAAATCTTAGTTGAGGTTGAATTTGAACGGTGTGTGATGACACTTAGCAAGAGACTTTCACCCTTTTCAGGCAAATGGTACCGTTTGTTTTTGGGATTCGTATGGTCACATGATTGAATCTTGATTAATATATTCCGAATGTATTGATGAGTGGAATACTCCTAAATACAGCTGGTAGAGCGGCCGTTTACAGAGCGAAGGACCCTTGGTTCGAATCCAGGCTGGTACCGGTGTAATGTTGGAATATAAACCATGTTCTAAGGTTATAAGATGATTATTTGAATATTATGCGCTGTTATTGTATGAACTTTCATCAAAGTCACAATGGTCAATAATTTTCATAAAAATGAGGGCATCAACAATAAAATATCATTGATATGTTCGTTGTCGTCCGACGTTCCCTTTGATAACAAAATAGGATATCCTTACATCATTGTTCTGAGAACATAAAGTCAAAGCATCGATATAAGTTTTCTTGTAAGTATGTTGAATTTGCTTCATCTGTGTCTAAAAAAAACCCTACGTTTGAATATACCATCCAAAAAGTAATTTAAAACTACAATATTAAAATAATAAATATTAAAGCAGAGTGTTGGTACATATTTCTTTCAACGTTATGTGTCATTCTGTGTACACGTTGCGTTTCTTTAAAATAGATGTAGAAGATATCAAATAGTAAATTAAAACTCACAAGTCGAAAAGAGAACGAACAAAATCATGGCACAAAAAAAAACCATGAAAAGAATAACAATAGTTTCAAAATACTACATTAAAACTAAAGATTTGGCAACACAATCCCAAACAAAACCCGGCGATGATCTCCGTGTACTTCTTTTCACGTGGTATCTGTCGTATTGTTCATAGTGAGTTCACATTTAATGTTCAGTCTCATTCGTTTCTGTCAAAATCAAGGAAAACTGGGCAAAACAATGGCTACTAGACTTGAAACATATTCGTTGTCATCTGTGACACAAAATTCCATAACGGTTAACCTTCTCTTGATGGGGCCTGTAAAACGTTTGAAGAGATGACTTTATCAAAAGTTGCCGCTTTTTCAATAGCTTCCCTTGAAAGCAGCAACTCCAAACCAAGAACATCATATTAGGAAACGCAAGCCCTGGATAGCTCCTATTGAAACAATATTTAATAAATTGGGGTATATTACATATAGCGTTGTTTTTCACACTTTAGTATCACACAAACAATTTACATATTTTATTTTATCTACTTTTTCGCCAAAGCTAATGGAAAACCTTTCCATATTACAGAGTATGTGCTGTTATACTTGCCATCATATCATGTCTGCAGCCAATAGTAGCCAACGTGAACTACCGCTGTTTCCAGGATAATGAAGGGTTATCCAGTGGATGTAGTATTCCTTTGTTTAACAAGTTTCCTTACAAAACTGCTTTCACGCCGCCATGCCAGCGTCACGATATTTGTTATGGTTGTGTAAGTACAAACAGTAAGACAAAAAAATAAAAAAATGAAACTTCTACATTTTGATTCTTCCCTCATTGATTTCAGTGTTAACGACACCTGTCTTTGGAATAGTCTTCATCATAAACACGCAACTAGATTTAGAAATACATTTTATTACGCAGAAACATAGATAGAATAGCCTTTATCGTCCTGGGCCATCTCAACAGAAGAGTAATCAACTACAAAAAAATTTCTGTTGAGGAAGTTCATATTCTAACCAAAAACATCGATATTATTCCGATGAAAGAGGTTTTGGTTTAATTATGCGTTACAATTTTTTGTATAATTAAGCACTATATTTCTGTTAACCTAAAAACGACTGTAACAGGAGTGACAGACGCCTCAGAAACAAAAGACTAGCAAACAAAGACTACGAACAACAAACAACAGACTATCCAGATATTTATCTATACTATTAAATTTGGAAACCAACATTTTTTAGCCGGTTTGTATCCGAGCCGACGATCTTCTGAAGTATTATATAATAATAAATAGTTAATGTATGTAATGTACTTTATAATTTCATATAGTAATTGCTTTAATTAGCGTAGCTTAATTAATTAAACCCCAAATAGAGTTCCGTAGCTGGTTCCTTACCGTCTACGTTTTGTAAGCAGGCGGAAATGGTTTTGCATTTAATTTGTCTTGAATTTATGACAACTCGGCCCATGGTCAACTCGCCAAACTCAAACACTCTCACTGATTATTACCACTTGCATCACTTTATCAAACTCGCACCAATAAAAACAAGAAAAAAAAATATAACAAACTCGAAGAATCTATCTATTTACTATTAAATTTGGAGACCAACATTTTTTAGCCGGTTTGTCTCCGAGCCGACAATCGTCTGAAGTATTATATAATAATAAATAGTTAGTGTATGTAATGTACTTTATAACTTCATATAGTAATTACTTTGATTAGCGTAGTTTCATTAATTCAACCCCAAATAGAGTTCCGTAGCTGGTTCCTTACCGTCTACGTTTTGTAAGCAGGCGGAAATGGTTTTGTATTCAATTTGTCTTGAATTTATGACAACTCGGCCCACGGCCAACTCGCCCAACTAAAACACTCTTATTAATTAATACAACTTGCATCACTTTATCAAACTCGCACCATTCCAAAAAAAAAAAGGAGAAATATAACAAACTCGAAGAAATGTGTTTCTTCTTCTCTTCGTAATTTCCTCCTTTCTCAGAGCACCCGTGTCACACAGACAGAACTCGCACCACTCGAAAAAGAAATACTACAAACTCGCACCACTGAAGAAATGTTGTAAATCATCAGAGAGTTCTAGATTGTCTTCTCTAAGTTATTCCCTTCGTTCTTGGAGCACCAGTATCACACAAAGACATAACTTGACTCGAACCTTTCGAAAAAAAAGAAAGAAATACTACAAACTAATACCACTGAAAAAATGTTTTAATCATTAGTGTTCTATGTTGTCTTCTTCTTCTCTGAGTTATTTCCTCCGTTCTAGGAGCACCTGTGTAACAACGAGACAGAAGCTACTAATTGGACATTCAAACCCCTATGGAGGAAGAACTGACAAACTAATCAAAACTATCAACATAATGCACCAGTGAAAAAAAAAAAAAACAGTTTGAGAAACACGACCCTAAGCTGTGTATCACCATTAACAATTCAAGTAGTCTTCAACACGGTTTTTTTTCTAGTATATTTTATATCTTTTTGCAGGTTACAAAATTTGGTAAAAAAAGATTATACTGTGACAATCTTTTCTTAGAAGATATGCTACAGGTTTGTTATAGGATGTCATTTTTGAAGAAAGGAGGATGCATATACTTTGCACGTAATGTATACTATAATGCTGTTCGTGCTGGAGCTTTAACATTCTTCCAGAGGACTTCAAAGGCCAAATGCAGCCAAAGATGGGTGCCTAGTTGTTTTCCATGACTTTAAAGTCATCATGATATAACAATAAAAAATATACTATGACACTTGCTTGATCTTGTTATCTAAATATTAAGCATGGTATTGTCGAAGGTAAACTTGGCACGTACTCAAAATGCTCAAATTAAGATATAGAAGGGGTGTCAACAAAAAGTGTTCCTTCTTTCAGAAGATCCTCAGGAAGGTCCTGTAACTTTGTTACATGTATAAACAATGTTATACCATCATTTCGTGTCGAAACAAATATTATATACCCTTAATTTGGTGAAACAAAACAAAAATGCAGTTATAAAAAAAGATGTGGTATTTACGTTTTACAGTACAATCTTAAATTACACTTAACAGTTTGTACAACTCTTCTGCCTTTACGATCTAGAAAAAATAGGATATTTAAAGAAATAGATTACTAAATCTAAATGCTATTGCGAAACGATCTCCGTTCGAAGTATGGTAACCTAAAAATATAATGGACGAATGATCCGAAAAAATATTCATTCCTTCACTGTAGATCTGTAGTTCCTATGCTCAAGTTCATTTATTTTTTAAAAGTATATATTGCGACAAGTTTATGGAAAGATTGTTTAACCTTTAATTTTTACACAGTCTTTCCTCTCCGCTAAAAAATATGGTGCTTTCGTTTTATCAATGACATGTTTAAAAAGGTATACGTTTTTCGGTAGAATGTGTAGGGTTTACATTTTGTCATTCCAGGGCTTTTATAAATGACTATACTGTACATATTTTGTTAATTGCTACATGCAGTGTTATGACCTGTAGTTGATAATATTGACACCAATGGTCTTTGGTAGATTATTGTCCAATTGGTAATCATACCACATCGTCCTCTTTTATCTTCATTATTTGTATTTTAATATCCAGAATATAAAAAAATTGCATTCATTATACTTTTATAAAATATTGAGAAATTTATATGGTTGACGATAAATGAAAATTATTATACTGTTGTAAAAAGTTGTAGGCTTTTAGATTTGATTTCGAAATAATTCACTGAAATGGAACACTATGACAGTAACAATTCTGTTACTTTACATACTAATCTGAATTGTAAATGGATGTCCTTTGATCATTAGTGGCAATCATACATGTCGCGTATTTATATATTAGATGTTGGACATGCATCGGCTTGCCATCTTTAACGTATGCCTTTATTTTTTTATTCATATCTTCCCAAGGAAGTTCACCCGAAGGATATCAGATTTAATATGATGGACGATTTGCCGATTTTTGAAATCTTTTTTTCATCAGTAGTGTCAAAACTACATGAAAAGAGACTACACATTTGAAAAGTAAAGAACAAAGCGCAACAGTTAGAATGCACAATACAGTGTGCAGGTATTTGATTGTTTAATTTCATTTACGACGTTTGGTATTAAAAACTTAATTGGGAGGTTGATGCGCTTGCATAACTGGTCACAAAACATCACATTTAGTACCCTAACCAAGGCATATATTTCGTCCACTTGGTTTTCGTTGTTTTTCACTTTATTTGTGGTATTTTTTCCGATGTTAATGGTTTGTTGTACTGTACGGTATTTTGGCGTTCCTGTTATTTTATTTTGGGTAAATCTAAATTGGAGACAAAAAGTAGCTACGTACAGATTAACATAACCTTTTATCAACTGAAATGTTTTGTCTATAATCAATGTCAAAATAGATTAAAAGAAAACATAGGGCATAAATTACAAACTAAACAAAATGACGTGCGTCGACAGAATAAGAGTCCCCTGCACTGATCCTCCGTCATGGAACTCCAAACTTAATTGCAATGGTGAAATAAAGAATAGAGCTTAATCGGTACATTCTGGTCAAACCTTTTTCTGGTATATTCTATAACGTTTCCTTATTATCATATAATTACAATGCATAAAAAGCATATTTTCAGTTAAAATGTGCAGTAAAAGGATATACATTTGCAGTTCAATGCTAAACGTTATAAATGTAAAGCAGGAAACAGACAATTTAAAGAATAATAGTGTACGCAGTTGTTTATTAGTAGAGATGTTTGGGTTGCGTTGATGTTCCATTTTAACATTGCAAATCATATTTTTGAGTTTTGTGTAGTCTTTTCTTGGATTAGTATCTGACCTGAGTTTACCTATGAATTTTTATTTGTTATATATTTATATGAGAAACTTTGGTATTTTTTTTAGTCCCTATCAGCTTAATTCTCAATAAAAAAAAAAGAAATGTGATATGAACGGAACAGCACAACGAGATCGACAGAAAAAGAATCCCCTGCATTGATCACCCGTCATGGAACTCCAAACTAAATTGCAATGGTAAAGAACAGAGATTAATCGGTACATTCTGGTCAATATAAATATATAAGAAAATGTGGTATAAGTGCCAATGAGACAACTCTCCATCCAAGTCACAAAGTAGAAAAAGTTAGCAATTATAGGTCAAAGTACGGCCTCCAAGACGGATCCTTGGCTCACACCGAACAGCAAGCTATATAGGGCCCCAAAATGACTAGTGTAAAACAATTCAAACAGGAAAACAAATAGTCTAATCTATATATAAAAATCGAGAAACACCTTTGAACAACACCAACAAACGACAACCACTGAACAACAGGATCCTTACTTAGGACAGATGCATAAAAATCCAGCGAGTTTAAACGTTTAACAGGCGCCAACCTTCCCCCTAACCTGTGACAGTAGTGTAACATTACAACATAAATTTACCAAGATACAATCGAGGCAGTTTGATGAATGTTGCCATTCGTATATAGACCTAAAAGGAATAACAAGAATTGTATTCATGGACGAAAAAGCAGAGACTGTATTACTTTTCGTCTTACTAGAGTACTTATTTTTTATTATTAATGCATTAGAAATATCTGTTTTGATCTTTTCGTCAATCATATCATCTATAGTAGTGTATTTCTTTCGTTGTCACCATTTTGTAACAATTACAATTGCACACATACTGGTGACTTTTTTCTCGATGCTAGATTTATTTACGTATATGGTTTCCGAATGTTGCCTATAAGAACCCTTACATCCTGCAGATCAACGCTAATGCCGAAACGTTGGCAGATGTTGTCAAGGAGAAAATTAACAGCTTGGATTATCTCATTACAGTTTATATAAGTGTATCTAGCATATCAACCTTTTTCATGACACAATACATTTGCATTATATTTATATTTGTATGTATAAGGACCATTTGGTTCGAAAAGAAAACTTCTGTTTGATACGATTGTTTTGAAATGTTTTAGTTAGCGTCTGCAAGTCATAACTATCCACCGAATACAACTTATCGCTATTTGTTCCAATCTTGATAAATTTTGAAATTGACAACTTTTTCGTGACGTCAGGGGCTCATTTCAAACAATGTAATGTGCATAACACGTTTGAAAGAGACATGTTTAGTCCAACGTAAACACTAGAAAGAAAGCATTTTATGACTTTAGTTTGTGTTTCAAAATGTTTGATAATGAACTATCAATATTTAGAAATGTTAATTTTTCTTAACTTTATCTTACCTCTGCTCATTACTTGTAATCTTTTTTTTTTCCACACTTGACCCAAAGAGGAAATTGACTAAGTGACTATTTATTTTCCGGATTTGACAAAAAAGCGAAAGGTGTATTGATTAAACCATCAAAACACGTAATTCATCTAAAACTTCAAAAGATTTTTTTACACAATTAAAAAAAAATGTATTCCATTATTTGCATACGTTCTATTACCAACTTAAATGTTTAGCTATTTAATTGAAGTTAGTGAACTGGTTAAACGGACCGAAAGATTAGTAATAGAACACATACTCGAAGGCCATAAGTCAATGTCCAATGTTGTTTTGTGTGTGTAGATTTTGCAGTTAATATATAATAAGGACCATCTAATGACAACTTATATTTTAAGATGCAGAGCAATTAACACCGCCCCCCCCCCCCCCCCCCCCCCCCCCCCCCCCCCGAAAAAAAGGGGAAAAAAGCACAATGGTAGCTTAAAAACACCTTGGAACCCCTGATAAGGGTTTTATCTTTTTAAATTTCAGGCAATTATGTGTAACAGAAGTTTACCAATGTACAAACGTCGGAAATCAGTTTAGAATATACACCAGTGATGCATATCTACACTCATTTAGAATGTACCAAATATGGCTTATGATACAATCAGTTAATTTTGAATGAATCATCTGATCTTATCTTATACGTGGTATTTACTTCATACCTTTTCCCGAAAAAAAATATCAAAGTATTGTCATGAAGCTAAATATCGTGTTGGTAAATTTAGATTTTTTGACTCATTCTTTAGATTTTATCTTTGGAGGCTAATATTGTCTGATTTAAAAATAGACAGAAGGTACAAAATGACAAGTCGACAACGCCACGGCAAAAAAAAACAAAAAAAAACAAAAACAAATAAAAAAAATACCAAAAAGACAAAACAAAAAACAGTATGCGCAACTCAAAGACCGAGCAACTGGAACCCCACAATAAACTGTTGTGATATTATAACATGTATCAAGCTATTGTTATGTTATAAACAGAGGGTACATACTGCCGTATTGTATTGACAGGAATTTCAAGAAAAAACAAATTTAAGGCTAACACGTGCAATTAACAGCAACGTACTCCATCATAACAATGATACTCTGCTAAAAGCTGGAAATATAAAGAAGGAAATATTTTTACAACGTGAGATTTATCGAAAAACATTGTGATAGCAGTTATTTAGGAACAGAAATTTTATTTTATTTTCAGGTGTGTTATATATGTCAAAATCATACTTTTGAGCAATGTACATTGTCATTTACGGGGGTTCTTGTGATACAGAAACACGAGAAACTTTTTCCAAGTAATTATCTACTTAAGTTTTTTACTTTCCATAACACTTGTTCATCTCAAGTTTAAGGAAAGTATATCGTGTCATAATAATTCCAATAATTTCACAAAATCAACTGAAGTTTACAATTAATTAATGTATGTACTGTTATTATTTGCAATTGAAATATTTACTAAGAAGGATCATTAAAATCTAATATCATTTGATGTCAGTGTTACATTCTCTACTAGTTATATAATTAGTTTAAATGATTTTTACTTTAATTTTTTCAATGTACAAATATTCCTGTTTAGCCATAAAGTTAAATTGCTGATTATCGATAATCTTGCATGTACATTATTTAAGAATGAATTCATGGGGGCTTGAATTTATTATAATTTTACCACTTGTTGGCCCTGTATGCAAAATATTTTACCACGAGCGATAGCCAGGAGTAAAATATCAGCATAAAGGGACAACCCGTGGTAAAATCAATATAAATGCAAGCCTCATGAATTATTTCTATTATAATAGGACAAAGACAGAAATTCGTTTGTTTCGAAGCGCTCTAGGTAAAAGGAAATGTTTGCTATTCCAGTTATTGAACACACTACTAATATTGACGTAAAATACGAAGAAAATAGAGTAAGTGACATGCTTAAAAGATTTACAATAACATACTAAGACGAGTTTTGAAGAAATTGATTGCTTATCTTACTTTCATTCTAGAAATTGGGCTTACAACACATTCTTGTTATTGTTTGTTTATGTTTTCATGTTTTGACGACTTTAAGTTTCAAATTCGTGCATTTCCCGTAAAAGGCTTATATTCTTATGTCATCGTTCAATGACGTCACATGTTTACACCGTCTGACCTCAGGTAATTCATTCATAAAAAGCATACGACATGGGAGTAGGATTAGAACAGCCCAAACAAATCATGACATTGCCTATCATCTGACATATGAATATATTCGAATTTTACCACGCGTGTGTACTCAAAGCGTTTGAAGAACGTTATACTAAAATAATGTTTATTTTGGCGTATGTACATTTGGCAATTTTAACATAATTGACCAAGAAGTCAAAATACTACAACCGACATATGCCAATATACTGTATACCAAAGTTTTAACTAATCCCGCTATTGTTAGTTCTGGAAACTTTAATAAAAAAATTTAAAAAAAAAACGTAAAAACTATTTTAATTTCAGAACCAAACTACTAGGTACACGGCTGGTGATACCATCGGGAACAATAGGCCACAACTAATTAAATCATTGTATGATATTTCATTAACCCTAAAGTAGTGCCGACGGTAATCTTGATAGAATAACGATTGAGAAATTTTCGATCAAATCAATACCAAAATATCTTCCATTGGATTACTCCAAAATTATTTTTCATAAATAATGTTAATTTCAAATAAGATTTACTAAGCTGTCATATTATAATATATTGACTAAGACCACACCGTTATTTTCATAATGGGCAAAATCTTTAAAGTGTCAGAAGACATCATGTCCTTATTATCTAAAATGTAACCTACTAATAGGGTCTAGAGGTATTGTTGGCGTTATGGTTTTAGAGCCATCACAGGTAAGTGATAACAAATATCAAAATGTTGAGTAATTAAACTATTAGAGTAAAAGACAAATCATATTGATTTCCAATGCAGCTTAGAACGAGAACTATGATGCTGTACATTTCCATGTCTTCTAATGTTAATATTGAGCTGTTCGGATGAATATTAAACCAATAAAGCGCTTAATACGCACTATATATATAAATATATAAGGAATTTTAAATTTTCTAGCAGTATGTTGCCATAAATGTATAAGAAGTTCATTTACATTATCTAGCACTCTGCCAGTACTGATGTTAGTGAAATATTCCTCCCCATGGATTACATGTTACTCGCTAGTCAGTCATTGGCAACTGACATGATTATCAAAAAAATTTCTGAAATTGTCTGATGATAAATGTAAAGATTTTTAAAAAAAATACAGTCGACGTCGTTCAACATGTTCAGCCAAAATAGACATCTTATGGTTTTTATTATTTTGTTAAAGCCCCTTTTGCTCTTTTAACTTTTATAACTCCTTAAGTTTTTATAAATGTAGGTTTTAGTTTGTTTGGAATTAAGCATCCTGCGAAGGTTGCTACTGGAAACACAAAAGATGTATATGTAAGTGGTATTTTGATTTTATAGTTTCTCCATATATTTTGTCAAACCACTTTGTTTTTATAATAATCGAATTTTGTATACTAGGACATAACTGAGCCAGTAAAAACTAATTTGTAAACACTAGCCATCCACGATGAGATCAGAGGTGTCTAGTACGTAGTAAATACACAATATAATAAACATTGTTAATAATAAAAGCCCTTGATTGATATTGATGTTTGAGAATCTGGGATTACTGCAAACCTATAACAAAACGACAACCACAGAGGACAAGAAGATGTCTGGTTGTCTATTAAAGATGAGGGGGATGAATAACTTCAAATCTTTTTCAGACAGCAAAAATCCCAAGAAGAAAATACTGGGACAAATTTTTTTAACAGTTTTTTACAGTTTTTATTTCATTGCAATTAAACAAGAAGAACTTCTAAATTGAATCTATATATCGAACAACTCCAGAATAACAAATCAAGGGATATGTAAAGACTGTCATTGAAATAAAGATTGTTATGTTCATATTAATTTTCTATTTGTTTGTTTAAAAGGGAAAATATGTTTTGTTTTATATTTTCAAGTATTCTGCATGTCCTTGATTTTGAATTATTCATTATCGAAATATATTCTAAATTTTTACATGGTTTCTGTACTTTAATAGAACAATAATCTCACTTGCTTTCATGTTTTGTCAATTTTTGCATTTACTTTATAGATTGAAAGTCATTGACATTTAAAAAAGAACATGTTCGAAACGACATCTGCAATAACAAATATGTTTTTAAATTGAAGGCAGTCTTACATTTGTACGCCTGAATATATCTATAGAAAAGAAACGATGAACTCAATATGTGAAAGTGATGACGTGGAATTCATGTTGGCCTTCTAAGAATAAAAATTTCTTTTCTATTCGTGGATTTTTTTTTTAATGCAGCTCTGGAATGAAAACAAATACTCAATGCGTTATGTGTGAGCTGATGTACTTTTGTAAAACCTCTTCGATAAATGTTTGTCAAATAAGTAGAGAATTCTTATTTGAGTAAGAGTCAACAAAAAAGAAATGGCAATATTTGAAAAAAAGTCTCTTATATTATTACCAGCCCAACATACACTTGATATATGGAAGACATAATTTGGGCCAAATGGTTACTGAAATTAAGAATTTGTTCTTATTTATTTTGATTTTTGCAATAACTTGCGACGGAATATGTATCGTGAAAAAAAACCAACTGTTTTCCAGATTTCCAGCTTATGTGGCTGTCATCTTATTTGAACTACAGTCGGTGTCTCGTAGCTTTTGGTAAACATTGGCAGATTATACATTCTTGTGAAGGGGACCGGAGTTTTCTTAGGTTATCCGATTATACTTCTTTGATACCTTTGTATCCGGTACATGCATTGAAGGCATTAATTAGCGCCTTAATCTATATTTTTGCGCTATCCAATTCAGCATCACAAACGTATGACTGTTTAATCGAAATCAAATTTCATATGTTTTGTGTATTTTAATGATATAATAATTTACAACCTTTACGATAGTTTTCCGTAATTGCATTTGATCCCATATGTGCATCTTTTCATTTGATAAATATTAACAACTAAGATTTCTCTTCCTCGTTTAAGATTGTTGATTCTAAAACTGTAAACAACATCTGCAAAATAAATCTTGAATAGCATTAACGGTTCCAATTGTATTTAAATATTTGTTAAGGAAAAAATATTTGAAAGTCAAAAACCAAATACAAACGTTAGAGAGCTGATAAAAGCAAAAAGAACAAAAAATACAGCCAAACACTAACAAAGAATCAGAGCTATTCATGAAGGATATACATTCCTTAATTTAGCATGATTTCGGAATATTTAAATTGAGAAACATCCGTATTTCCATATCAATATCAACACTGTAAATGTATCGACATCTTTATTACTTGTCTTGGGGCCTCCGCGGCCGAGTGGTCTAAGTAGTTACTACTCTAATCACTAGCCAGTCAACACTGAGATTGTGAGTTCGAACCCCGCTCTTGCGGGTGCACTCGACTCCAATCTTAATTGACTAGGATTATCAGTTTTCCTATCGAAGGTCGGTGGTTTACCCCGGGCACTCCGGCTTCCTCCACCAATAAAAACTGGCAGCCACGAAGGAGCCCACAATCGGTGCTTAAAAGTGGCGTTAATATATATATATATGTGAATGTACACATATGGAAATATCATCAGCAATGAATATTACACACATGTAAAATTCTATGCTGAACGCAATCGACCTTTTTGACAGATCTTAAAATAAGAGTCTAATTATAAATGTCTGTCAGGTTGTGTATTTCCAAAAAATGTTTGGCATCAATTGCTAAAAAATGTATTATGATTATTTTCAATTCTCATGACTATTGAATGAATGTAGAGTAAAAAAGAATAACAAAAATTCCGAGGTCCAAGGTCAATTCAAAATTGGTAGGTTCATAAAAACCGACAAAATCAAGCGTTATGTACTAACGTGACGTGTTGGAAACAACTGTCATATACTTGACTTAGTACATGTATTTGCCAAAGAAAATGTTGAGGTTTACCTGGTTTTATAGCTAAATAAACCTTTCACTTGTGGTTGTTATTCTTGTTTACATGATAATACTAGTTCGATATTGGTTGTTAGTTGCTCACAATGTAACAAAGCCTGCAATGCGACTTAGCAGAGAATAGGACCAGATAACAAGAGTACTTAAGACGATCAGGCTTCCACTAAACAAAGATAATGTCAGTCACAATTTTCAATATTTGGATAGATTAAGATATAATTATAAAAAAAACTAAGTTCCAACGCCTTCAAGGAAATTGATTTCGGCTTTCAAATGTTTGGTTTTGAGTGTTTCTGATAAAGATAAGATAAATAAATAAGAAGAAACAAAAAACGCTTCCAGCATGTCCACGTCATCAAACTAATATATATATATTTATAATTTCTTCAGTCACAAAATAAACAATTTGTAAGGTCATCAATTTTGTATTTTTGTTTAAAGAAAAAACATGAAGTCATTGACATTAATATTGTTACATGTTATACATGTAAATTACGTGGGGTTATCAAAAATGTTTCTCGTAGCAATATTTCGAATATCTAAAGTGGGTGGAAACAAGCTATATAAAGGTGCATGAAATCCTTGTCATAATAACATACTAAAGATGGACTTACACGCAAGGAGGTAAGAAGGAATAACACTTCAAAAGTTTAAACAATAAACTGTTATGATTTAAATACAAATTTGATTTAAAATAAAATTCTTTTAATAAAACATTAATAAAATTTGATTTAATGGATTCAGAAATCTAAACTTATTCAATTTATTTGAAAATAAAACAAACATTTGAATAAATGACATTTGGAATAATTCTTATAAATTAAATAATGTTTGTTTATTTGCTGTATATATTTTGTTATTATTTTTCTTCTAGTTTAAATTTCTTCTTTTTTAATTTAAGATTATGCCATATGGCAACTTTAAGTTTAATAAAAACATTATATGTAGTGAAATCATATTTAATTCTACAAAGAACACGCTCTCTGTAATAGAAAGAACAATATTGCACACAGGTCTGATATTGTACATATCGACGGCAAATAAAATACACGGAAATGAAATGTACACAATCGTACAAATCAATTGATTAATGATTGCTTTCTTAATTCAGTGGCAATTATGGCTTGTTTTTTCATGACGAAAACAAATTAATCATTAATATAAAACGTAATTTCTGCAACGTTGGACGACTAAGGCTGGATTTTTTTACAAGGGTATTAGTTGTTAGATAGGGACAGAAATTAAGGTCTGAAGAGCCCTTAAGAGATATTCTATTTTCCAATTTCCTTACTGAGCTGACAGTTTGGCACTCATCCTGCCGGAGACATCTGATTAAGCGTCAGAATTCCGACCGGACGTGGCTACGTATTAAAAGGTAAAACGACAAAAACTCCAAGGAAAATTCAAAACGGAAAGTACCTTAACATTTGGCAAAATCAAAAGCTCAAACACATCAAACGACTGTCATATTCCTGACTTGGTACAGGCATTTTCTTATGTAGAATATGGTGGATTTAAACTGGTTTTAAAGCTAGCTAAACCTCTCACTTGTATGACAGTCGCATAAAATTCTATTATATTGACATCCTTCAACATCAGACGGATGCCCAATTTTTTGAAGCTTTACTGCTGAAACGGTCAAAGTCAAAGTATGACAATATTTCAATAACCGAACCAACATTTCGGATTAAATTATATCGATCATAGTGTGAATTCCTAGTACAAATGAATAGTTTGTTTTCATTTTATATGTCCTACATAGACTAAATACATATTTTGACTGAATGCATTAAATATGATTTTTCAAGGGCTACCATGTAAGATGAATTTAAATATAAACAAACATATATACACAATAAGACACCTGCAATCGTTCAAATTGTGGTCTTTGAAAGATAGAAACGATGCAAAATGATATAGCAAATGTATTATTAAAAACCGAAAATAAGTTCATATGAAATATAATGAGTTTTATAGAAACATGAAATGTTATAAGCTAACAACTAACATCGTTTTTTGGTCATATCATTGTAAAAGATATTCATTCTCAAAACTCTGGTGAAACTGTGAGCTCTTGTAATTGCACGTTCGATTGGTCTGTTAATGTCTTGTATTATAACAATACGAATTTGGAAATCTACATTTGAGTGTGGACAAATCGTTCTATTTCTAAAAATCTGTTGGTGTTTAGTCATGTTAGTATTATAACTGTAATGACTTCTCAAACATTTGAAGTTTAGTTTAAACCATGTTCTAAGGTCATAAGATGATCCTTTAGATATCATACTCTGTTATTGTATGAACTTTCATCAAAGTCATAATGGTCAATAATTTCTATAAAAATGAGGGCATCAACAAAGAAATATCATTTGTATGTTCGCTGTCGTCCAACTTTCCCTTAAATAACAGATTAAGACATCCTTACATTGTTCTGAGAACTTAAAGTCAAAGCATCAATATACGATTTCTTGTAAATATGCTGAATTTGCTACCTCGGTGTCTAAAAAAAATTAAACGCTTTCATATATACCATCCTGGACGTAATTTAAAAGAACAATATTAAAATAATCAATACATAAAGCAGAATGTAAAACATTTCAATGTTGACATATATTTATCTCAACGTTATGTGTCATTCTGTGTACACTTTGCGTTTCTTAAAAATAGAGGCAGACGACATCAAATAGAAAATAAAACTCACAAGTCGAAAAGAGACCAAACAAAATCATAGCACAAAAAAAAAAAAAAAAAACTATGAAAAGAATAGCAATAGTTTCAAAATACTTCATTAACACTAAAGACTGGGCAACACAAACCCAAACAAAAACCGCAGATGATCTCGAGCTCATATACTCCTTTTCACGTTGTATCTGTTGTATTGTTCATTGTGAGTACACCTTTAATGTTAAGTCTCGTTCGGTGATGTCAAAATCAAGGAAAACTGGGCTAAACAATGGCTACTAGATTTGAAACATATCCGTAGTCATCTGTGACACAATATTCCATAACGGTTAACCATCTCTTGATGGCGCCTGTAAAACGTTCGAAGGGATGACTTTAACTTTATCAAAATTTGTCGCTGTTTCAATAGCTTCCATTGTAAGCAGCAATCCTTAACCAATAACATCATATTAGGAAACGTAAGGCCTGGGTAGCGTTCACAGTGTATCTCCTATTGAAATAGTGTTTAATAAATTGGGGTATATTACAGATAGCGTTGTATTTCACACTTGGTTATCACACAAAGCAAATTGAATACCCATCTTTATTACAGAGTATTTGCTGCTGTACTTGTCATCACATCATGTCTACAGCCAATAGTAGCCGACGTGAGCTCCCGCTGTTTCCAGCCTAATGAAGGGCTATCCAGTGGATGTAGTATTCCTTTATTTAAAAAGTTTCCTTACAAAAATGCTTTCACGCCGCCATGCCAGCGTCATGATATTTGCTACGGTTGTGTAAGTACAAATTGTAAGACAAAAAAAAATATAAAATGAAACTTCTAAATTTTTGTTCAACCGATGTAATCAGTAATAAATTGTTGACTTGTCTTTGTGATAGTCTTTATCAGAGGATAAATAGAGGAGCTCTAACACACTATAGAAGAATTACTCTTTAGGAATAAAACCACTAATCCATAGCTCTATTGCTTTCTATGTTAATTTCTGCAATTTTCTAGCGTCCACAGCTATTTTGTCTTAATTTCAAATTAGGTCATTTGAAATCAAAACTATACCTTATCCTGACTTGTGGTAAAATATTTAGCATGATTTTAATTGCATATGATAGTGCACTGGTTCCAGGAAGTTTGGTATTACAAAATAGGTACTTTTGATCTAGGCAACAGGGCATATATGTCCTCTTATTCAACGTCCATATTTTTTGTTATTATTCAAAAGAATCTTCCAAAGTTTCTTCAGTGATTCCAAGTCATCAAGGTTTCATTTGATACCAAAATTATTCAAATATTTTACTTATTGAAAAGGTTACAGATATGCGTAGGAACTGTTTTGTTTAAAATATGTACTTCTTTCTTGTATGTTCATTCTAACCGAGCCGAATAAGTTGTTCTATACCTTGAGTAGGTTATATTTTAGCAAACAAAAGCGATATTGTTTCGGTGAAAGAGGTATTCTCGCGTTTTTTGAGTAGTTATACGTAACATCTGTTTAAATTAAACACTATATAATTCTAAAAAGATTATTAGGAATGTCCGAAGCCTCAGAAACAAAAGACTAGAAAATAAATACAACGAGAAACAAACAACACAACGTCCAGATATTTTTAGATTTTATATCTATTTGCAGGCTATAGAATTTGGTAAAAATCGATTATACTGTGACAATCTGTTCTTAAAAGACATGCTAAACGTGTGTAGTAGGATGGCATTTTGGAATAGAGTAGGATGCAGATACTTTGCACGCCATGTATACTATCCTGCAGTTCGTGTTGGAGGTTTACTATTGTTCAAGAAGACACCAAAGGCCGAATGCAACCAAAGCTGGGTGCCTAGTTGTTTTCCATGATTTAAGTCATCATATTATTACAATAAATTATAAATTATGAAAAATACCTTGAACTTGTTAATTAAATATTATAAGTATGGTATTGTCGCAGGTAAAATGAGTGACTTACTCGAAATGATCAAACTAAGATATAGTAGAGGTGTCAGTAAAATTGCTTCTTCTTACAGAAGTTCTTTTTGAAACTTTGTTACGTATATAAAAAATGCTATGCTTTCTTATCTTGTCCGAACAAACAATCTACACCCTTTATCCGGGGAAATAAAAATAAACACCATGTAATTATGAAAAAAGATGTTGGTTTTACGTTTTTCAATAAAATCTTGAATTACACTTAACAGATTGTACAATTCTTATGCATTTAAGGAGAAGAAAACGGGATATATAGAGAAATAAATTGCAAATTCTAAACGCTGTTGCAAAACGATCTCCGTTTAAAGAAGGAAGTGAAACAATACAACAAATGAATGAATGATCCGGAAATAAAATAAGTCATTCCTTCACACTTGGACTTTTCCCTACGTTATAAAATATGGTGTTTTTAAAGGTTTGCTTTTTTTTTGGTAGAATATGTAGGGTTTGCATTTTGACATTCCGGAGCTTTTATAAATAACTATACGGTATGTACTTTGCTTTTTTCTCTATTATCAGTTCTTAGATGTCCAAAGTATAAAAAAGATCGAAAATTGAATATTGATACATTTATTTGGTTGATGATAAAAGAAATTATCATGAAGTTGAAAAATTGCAGGCTTTTAAATTCAGAAATGATTTCTTTAACGATTTGTATCACAGGAAAAAGAATTGATGCATTATATACTTATTGGAGACCATTGGTCAGAATTGTAAAAGAATGTTCCGTTTCTATGGTTGTTTACGTCTAAGTCCTTTGCTCTTTAGTGGCACTCATACACAACGCATATTTATATATAATATGTTGGTCATGCATTAGCTTGCCGTAATTGGCGTAAACCTCTCTTTTCATAAACATATTTTCTCGGAAAAATTCTCCCGAATGATACCGGATTTAAAATGATGGACGATTTGCTGAATTTTTAAACATATTTTTCATAATAGTCCCAAAGGATGTCTTCTTCCGACCGGCAATAAAACCCTTCCCAAATTGGTGATTTCGATTGGCTGTGCGGGATGTACGAGTACGAAACTACATTCGGTCAGAATGGGGACGTTAAATACGATGCCTCGTGTAGAGATAGTTTTATGCCCTCTGCACGTTAGGAACCTTTGCAACAACTCTCTTAGGGTCCTTAGGTTGCCTGTTGCAAGACAAACTGTTTGTGCCTGTTTATTCAATATACAATAATTGTCCAGTGGCAGTCCAAATTCCCCGAACTTTAATACATGCCTTTAATACATGACCAACTTATGATATTCTTTGTTAATTTTCTTCGTCCTGAACATGCATGAAATATTTACCACAGGACGTTGAGCAACCAACAATGAATCAATCAATCATCAGTAGTGCTCAAACTATATGAAGGAGTCTACACAGCTGAAAAGTGAAGAACAAACTGTAATAAATAAAACCCACGGTGCCGGTATTCGATTATTTGTTTCGTATGGTATCAAAAACACAAGCGGGAGGTCTATTAACTCGAATAAATAGTCAAACAATACCAAATGTGTGTCCTAATCAAGGCATGATATTCAATTCGTTTCTTTGTGTCTCTTTTTGGTTTTTTTTTCGTTGTTGGTGTTTTGTTGTAATTTACAGTATTGGTAGCGGTTCTTTCTATTGCATTTTTTTGTCAGCGTAAACCGGAGACAAAAAGTAGCAACATATGCATTACAATAACCTTTTATCAACTGAAATGTTTTGTCAAGTATCAATGCCAAAATAGAAAAAAACGAAAACTGATGTAATTGCATAAATTACAAACGGAACAATACAAAGTGCGTCGACAGAATTATACTCTCCTGCATTGATCACCCGTCATGGAACTCCAAACGGAAATGCAATGGTAAAATGAAGGAAAAAGCTTTATCTGTACATTATGGTCAAACCTTTTTCTGGTATATACTATAACGTTTCCCAATTATCATATACTTACAATGCATGAGATATATTTTGTGTTAAAATGTGCAGCAGAAGGAAAAGAACGTCTTCCAAATGACATACATCTGCAGTTTGATCCTCAACGTCATAAAAGTAAAGCAGGAAACAAACAATTATAAGAATAACAGTGTGGTCAGTAATTCATCAGTAGATATAGTGTGTTCCGTTGGTGTTCCATTTTTTACATTGCAAATCATATTTTTGAGTTTTGTATAGTCTTTTCTTGGAGTTGTATCTGACCTGTCTTTTCTTGGATTTGTAACTGACCTGTATTTACCTATGTATTTGTATTTGTTATATAGATATACGAGATAATTTGATATTTTCTAAGTCCATATTAGCTGAATTCTCTATAAAAATAAGGAGATGTGATATGATTGCCAATAGGGAACTACCCAACAAAGTTCAAATGAAGTGGATGTAACCAATCAAAGGCAATCGTATGGCCTTCAAATATGCGACAAATCCACACCGTATAGTGGGTTATGAAAAGCCTCGTTGTGAAAAATATAAAATCATTCAACTGAGAAAACTAACGGCTTTAATTCTAACAAAACAATTTACGAAATACAATTATGATAGACATGAACCAACGGCAACCACTGAACTACATGCTCCTCACTTGGGACAGGCGCATAATGGATGTGACGGAATTAAACATGTTTTTGAGCACTCAACCCTTTCCCTAACCTGGGACAGTTGTGTTGAAGCACAACATAGGAAACCTATAAACATCACATATCGATACAAAGCAGAAAAACATCTAATACAGACTCGACGTGGCAGGGTATTTATACATTATAAACAATAAAAACATACAGATCTGAGAGTACTCGCAGATCTTGAAAGTTAGTACAAAGCAAAACAACAACTAACCAAAAAATCATGTATGTAAGACTAAAATATCAAGCAGTTCACATCACAGATCCAACGGATTAAGTGTAAAAACGTCATCAACAGTCAGAAAAACATACTCTTGTGCTATGTAGTAATATATGTATCGACAAATTATAGTATCGTGAAAGTGCATATGTGTACAAAAATTATATTTAGTATGGTTTTAATTTACTGATAAACAAAAAATCTATATTTCTACAAATAAAACAATATTAAAAAATCTATAAACGACGATTTATTAATGTTTAAAACAATAAACCATGTGCTCTTTGTTTCCTATGCCTAAATAGAGTTGTAAACACATTATTTCTCCTCTTTTTAACAACTGGGTTTTTTGGGTCTATACGGACTGTTTTGTAGACGAAACGCGCGCCTGGCGTAAATATAAATTTTAAATCCTGGTGCCTATGATGATTTTATTTATAACAGTAATGATACGTGTGGTACCACTTGTACTGCATCCATTGCACATTTCGACGATTAATGTCGTTTCCGTGATACCCGAAGTTAACATTATTTGAATCCCAAACCTGGTACAAATGTTGAAGATCTTATATTTATTTCGCTTTTTCACATGCATCAGAAGAAAACTACTTTTAAAGAGGTCGTAAACATATAGAGCCTAATAAGAACCATACCGCACCGTACCTCTTCCTGAGTTCTCCTTTTAAAAGACAGCTTATTTGAAAATTACACGTTTACTTTGTAAACAGAATGTCCTTGGTAATAACATGTATAATGAAAATTCAGCTGTTGTGTATATCTAATTTTTATATCTAAAAAATGTTAAGCATGTTATTCCTTGATTAAAGTTGTTGACTTACTAATTGAACGAACAAAACCTTCAAAAACATTGTTAAAGCTGAATCTAGGTATCTGCATATATGTAACGCCATTAAAAGTGAATATGAACGCTTGTGAAAGAAGAGGGACTTGTATCCATGAGTTTGAAGGAATAGTTCTGCATCTACTTGTGGCATATTTCCGATATAATCCCATTATTTTTTTATATATAGTTGTTTGAACAATTAGATGGATGATTCTGTTTTCTAGAAAACTTAATCCTAGATTATGTGTAATTAGAAACAGAATTTAAGATCAACCAAGATGGTGCTAAAGGCTTGGATGCTACTTTTTTCACTGTCGTATATCTTTCGGATGTATTATCATTCACTGTCGTATATCTTTCGGGTGTATTATTATTCATTGTCGTAATTCTTTCGGATATATTATCATTGACTGTCGTATTTCTCTCGGATGTATTATCATGATTATTAAAGCGATCTTTTGTGTTCTTAGACGATACATTTAAAGTGTATTTTTTTCCAATTCTTCAAGATATTTTCTTGCATTTATCAATTAATTAAAAAATATTACATGATACATGTACGAACGAAGTCACAGATTACTGTAGATATAAATGTCTAAGAATAAATAGTCTTAAAACACAACACACGTTGAGATGGCATAGCTATACTAGCAAACAACGGACAAGTACACTGTAGATAATAATCTAATGTTCCACATATACTGCTTAGTTGACGGTTCATCCGAACTGTTGTACAAGAATCATCCTGAAAAATATAGTAAAGACACAGCAAAAATATGTTCATGATATATTATGCTAGGTAGTATAAGACATAGTGGTGGGTGGGTGGGTCTTTAAATCACCAAATAATATTCCGTCTGTTTCTTTCAAATGTCGGAATGAAAAGATCGCGTGCGCAGTCATATTGCGCATTGACAAACATACATCTGATAGCCTACATTTAATAGAGATGAAACAGCTAATAACACAAGTAATCTATGCTTACACTAATAACCGAATTTATGCTGAATCATAAATTCTATTATTATTGATGCGCAATGATTAGAAACACGGTATTGGCAGTATTTGGCCACAGCTTTATTATAAAATTATAAACACATATAACTAGGTAAACAGTTAAGATATATATATGTAAAGTAAATAGATATTTCGATGAACGTAGTCACCTTTCATATTGGCAAACTACGACACGATAACTAGATAACTAAATAGATAAATAATTAAGATATATATATAGTAAATAGATAATTAATTAAACGTAGTCACCTTTCATATTGGCAGACTACAAAAAGTAGATAGATAACTAGATAACTAATTATTTACAATAAATAAAGCATCCAATTAAATGAATCCTGGGAAACAGAGATTCGTAAATTTTTGTGTGGTGGTCCTGGGATACAGAGACCCACAATATCAAATGTTTTGGATGCTAAATGAAATATGACGCCAAATGACGCATATTTAAAGGAAACGCAGCGAAATGTGCCAAATTGACCAAGACAGTCATAAATGACTGTCGGGTCAACCGCCATTAAAAGCGGATAGAGCTGCGTAGAAGCTGTGAGCCAAATACAATATAAAGGACTCATATATTTAAACCCTAACAATAACTGAATTCTAATGAATATCATGCAATTTCTTAATACACATTGTGGAAAGTATATGGTGTGTAGACAAGAAAGGCTTCTACCGCGCCTTGAAATGTGGTAAGCAAAATGTATTACCAATATGAGTCAAATGTTCACCATCTTGGCATTTAAATATGGAATTGGGAGATACATCGGAGTATCGTATGTATTGATTGCAATATCCCCCTTGACGAATGATCAAACTAGCCAGCCAGCTGATTGTCCTCTTTCTGGTTCTAATCATTGTTTCTGTTACTACGGAATAATGTCATGTTTATTTGGCAAACTTAAGACCACAACAATCTGATATTCAGTAAAAGAACAAAAACTATATTCACAGTATTTTCCCACATCTTATATGTTTTTTCCCACATCTTATATGTTATACTCCTGTCGTATTGTCAATTCAATCAATTCCGCGTATCTACATATGTGTAAAATTAGAGATATTGAAAACTGAATTCCAGTTTAATCTTGTACAAGATGAATGCCACCTGGTATATTCCAAACTTGAATAAATTCGTTTTCTACAAAGGTGGAAACCAAACTCTAATGATTACTGGCGAAACTGCTAATCTTACATAACGGTTAGTATTACTAAAGTAATTGCAAGTTCTAAACATAAAATTAGAAAAAATTCAAACAGTTTTACCCATTGTTGTATTTGAATATATGAACGAAATGACATAGACTTCCATGAACACATTGTCTGAGGTTTAGAATCAGGTCAACCATTTATGGCAGCTCTGTAGCAGCGCCTTTCCTGAAGAAACGAGAACTTTGTATCCCTTGACTTAATCCGAAAATATTCAGTGACTATTTTAGGACTCCTAAACTGATATTTAGAGAAAGGAGTTCTATCAAAACAAGCATTCTGAAAGTAATGCATTGCAATACATAGCCACTACCGGTTAATAATTCATTGTACTGGAACAAAATATTAACTTGATCTATAACTTGTCATGGTGTAAACTATAGAACAAATATCAAGTCAATATATTCAACCATGACGAGAAAAAAAAATGTGGAAAACTGATTATTAAGTAAATTTTTATTAAGTCCAGGGACCATTACTCTGCACAAAATCACCAAACCGGAACAAAACTCGAAACTTGAGCAATTACTTGTCATGATAAAACTATATACCAATTATTAAAGCAATATCTTCTAGCATGACAACAACAAAAAATTGAGGAAAACTGATAATGTGTGTGAATTTATAGAATATTAAGTCCAAGGACCAAAACTCAGCACAAAAATCAGCAGACTGGAACAAAATATGAACTTGATATGTAACTTACCATGATAAAACTATGTACAAATTATCAAATCAATATCTTCAAGCAATAACAACAACAAAAAATAATTGCGGAAAACTGATTATTGGGGGGAATTTTCTTAGTCCAAGGACCATAACTTTGAACAAAATCATTAGGCTGGAATACAATTCGAACTTGATCTGTAACTTGTCATGATAAAACTATATTCCAATTATCAAATCGATATCTTCAAGTAAGACGAACAAATATGCGGAAAACTGATTATTTGAGTGCATTTTCTCAGTCCAAGGACCATAACTTTGCACAGAATCATCATACTGGAACGCAATTCGAACTTGGTCTGTAACTTATCATGATAAAACTATATACAATTTATCAAATCAATATATTCAAGCATGACGAAAACATGTGCAGACAACTGATTATTTTAATGAATTCTCTTAGTCCAAGGACCATAGTTTGCACAAAATCATCAGACCGGAACACAATTCGAACCTGATCTGTAACTTGTCACGATAAAACTATATACCAATTATCAAATCAACGTCTTCAAGTATGACGAAAAAATGTGCGGAAAACTAATTATTTGTGTGTATTTGACCACAACTCTGCACAAAATCATCAGACCGGAACAACATTCATACTTGGTCAGTAACTTGTCATGATAAAACAATACACCAAATATCAAACCGATATCTTCAAGCACGAATACAAAAATGTAGAAGACTGATTTGCCGGATTGACAGGTGGACAGACAGACAGACGAACATAGTGAGAACCTTAAGTCCCCCTAAACTCAATCGGTAGGGGACTTATAACAAAGCAATTGACCAGTGACAGGTCTAAACTTGTAAACAGTAAAGTTATTTCGTTTAAGCAAAAATAGGATAAGCATCTCTAGGCCGCTCATCAATAACGTGTGTGGTTCCTTCAAAGCACTGGTCAGTCTTAGATAAAATTAAATGGAGTTCAATAATATAGATATTTTTCTTGATATCTGGCGAGATGACAATATTATTTGTAATTTAGTTCATTTGTTAGAATAATTTTTTTTTTATTAGTATTAATCATTAGCGTAGAGATCGTTTGTACACTATTTTCGATTGCAAGTTACTTTTACAAACTTGATCACCAAAAGTTTTAATCTTTGAAAAGATTATCGTCTGCAAATCGTTGACATGAACTTACAATCTCAGAGAGTTAACGGTTTCCTTACATTTACTATATATCATTTCTAAGGTCAAGAAAAGTTCAAATCGTAATCGGCATCGCAGCTTGTAGATACATTACGTTAGGAATTTATTATCTCAAACTGTAACGTATCTAATTAGAAAGATTTTGTATTCGAAAGAGAAACATCGAAATGTGTGTTAAATAATGTGAACAGTTGTACAAGGACTATCAAGTATATATTGTAAACATTAAACGTAGATAACATAATATTCATTTTAATGACAGCCAAATCGATTGAGGATATAATAATACTGCTATATTAACATAGTTGTCGAATGCCTAGTCCCAAACCGTTGAACTTTATATCGAGCTTAATTCCACTGCAAAAGTATCTCAGCAACAATATATTTATACTCAAGTTCAATTTCTTTATTTGTTATTTTTTGTATGAGGCAAAACTGGTTTAATAAAAAGTTTCCCCTGTTCATATGACACTTTTTACTGATCATTATCAATTATAGAGTTGTTCCTAAGTAGAACAAAGATGACATACTCGCCCGTTTGATTTTTTTATTTTATTTTAAGTACTGACTAACATCTTAATCAAGACTAGGAGAGTAACTAGATGTTTGCGTGAGATTTGAATGATCTTTACCGATTGCATTACCTGGTCGATTTACTACATCAAAAGAACAACTATCCTCCTGAAGTTGGGGGATCGTTAGATGCTGGTACTGAACCTGGTTAAAGTTGTGTTTCCTCTTGTCTATATGCAGCTCCTTATGTTGCAGTGGCTTTCCATCTTTTTGATGACCTTCTTGTATTCATCTTATAAGATTAAATTGAACAACCAAAACAGAATATTGCTTTGTACTATAAATAAAGAATTTGTCAATTAGCGAACTTTAAAAGTTCATTGACGCCTATAACCAACCAGTTTAACATTCATCTGTCAGGAATGAAATATTTGTGTTTACGTGAAGTGATACCGTTGCACAAATGTCGGTCAGCTTCCGACAATAAATTATTCTGGGTTACACGAGCGAGGAGGCTGATTAAACAATCTGTACCGAATGACGATGCTGTTAAAAATAGCGCAAGTGAGGTGATATATGCTAATTTATATTATAAAATCGGTCAAAGTAATTAAACGGACACAGAGTTAATTTAACAGAATACTAGACGATATTTAAAACACATGTTCTATATATAACTATCTATAATGATTATAATAACATCTAGAATGATGATAATAACATCTAGAATGATGATAATAACATCTAGAATGATAGTAATAACCTGAGGTAGATAATAAGACAGCTAACAAATTGTTGCGATTGCATATATAATGATGCTTACAGTTAAGGTTATGGTGATGCATACATGAAGAGATAAAAAATAATTATGTTGAACATGCGTAACCTTCAATTAGCATTAAGCTGTGACCGCCGGAGTGAAATGTGCAGATCGGTGTCAAGCGTTGAAATGAAATGGAATAAAACGTTTATATCTCTATGTAACAGTACATAAAAAAAAAAATAAATGGCTCAATTCTTATACATAAACACCGATCGCTACCTCCGTATAGTAAAAGTATTATAACATGTAAAAATAAGCAAAATAAGCAATAAATTGAAATTAATTTGTTATAAAACACTGATATTCTATTAAATATCCCACAATTGTTGCGGGAGACTAACTCTAATTATACCACCTGAGTTCCAATTGTAGAAAAGTGGTACCAAAACCTGCACAATGTGGATCCTTTATCTTTTTAATCACCAAAATAATTTTCTTTAAATCTTTAAATCACCAAATAATATTCCGTCTGTTTCTTCCAAATGTCGGAATGAAAAGATCGCGTGCGCAGTCATATTGCGCATTGACAAACATACATCTGATAGCCTACATTTAATAGAGATGAAACAGCTAATAACACAAGTAATCTATGCTTACACTAATAACCGAATTTATGCTGAATCATAAATTCTATTATTATTCATTGTCGTAATTCTTTCGGATATATTATCATTGACTGTCGTATTTCTCTCGGATGTATTATCATGATTATTAAAGCGATCTTTTGTGTTCTTAGACGATACATTTAAAGTGTATTTTTTTCCAATTCTTCAAGATATTTTCTTGCATTTATCAATTAATTAAAAAATATTGACATTTAATTTAATGTTTCGTGTCAGAGCAAATAGCTGCATTGGAAATGTTTTATTTATCTAACTTTGTTTCTGGTCTTTCAATTACATGAAAATAAGAAGAAAAGCCAATAAGCTCGACGAAAGAACATTTAATTGGCGTAACACTTTAAAAAATATATTGTGTTTCACTCTACAATTAAAACAAATATATGAAAAAAATGACATAATGTAATTCGCTTCTTATAACAATTACTAGGAAAAACTTTTAATTGTGTCCACATTATTCAAATCTAGTCAGTAATTGATAAAATCATCAATTTACTAACATATGGTCTATTCTGGTTTCTTAACATTTTGCATTTAAGATTAAAAAGAATTATATTTAGTTCAATAAGTATTTTTTTTGTAAGTTTGTTTTTCTGTTAATTGTCATTTGTATTTTTTATAATGTGCGTTAAGAAATTCACAGTTTTTATTAATCTATTCTACTGCATGAATAAAGCGACAATAGTGTACCAATGTTAAAATCTCGCAAATCAGTTAAGAAGAGACTAATAAAGGTACATGTAACACACCGAAGGAATCGCATAAATTCTAAAAGGAGCGATACCGGATACATAAAACTAACACCGTTTTGATATATTCTTGTTACGCAAGAAGGGATACACAACCATTAGGTTTTGCGCCATAGACTAGAAATTGTTATCTCCGTATTATCATTGAGAATCGGTTTTCTAGATGTGGCGATTTTTAGGTGATACTTGACATCATTTATCACTTAAAGGGGCATTAGCTGTCAAATTCATGTTCAACGATTTGACTCAAATTCTCATATTTGATTTATAAAAAAAAATGAACAATTAAAAATGCATGGACTCGATAATATGTATCCGCATTTCATGTGTGTTTTAGTTTAGACGCCATCTAATTAACCGTTGACGGTCATATAACCCAATATAAACATAAATATAGAAATAGATAGATTGCGAACACGTGCAATTGGATTTTTCCAGGTCTGTTTGATTTCGTCATATAGGTTAAACAAATATGTTAATTATCGTTTTTACCTGTATAAGAATGAATTTTTGTGGGTCAAGTCAGTCAACCAAATGGTTCACTCTTGTTTCACTTTCCTTGTTGACAATTTTTGTCCCTTTTAATGGCTGAACACGCATATATCATGCGTAACCCTTCACTAGCTAAGAGGGTAAATGGAATGTTACATGAATACGGATTCAATGACGTCGAATATTTCACTTGCAAGCGAATAATTCATCAGCAATGTTTTGTTGCTTATTTTGACAAAATTGAACCAAACTGGCTGCTAAAAGCGGAATATTATTTCACTATTTCATTTTCATTAATGATTAACAAAAAAACATCATATGTTTTTCTTTTTTGTATCTCGTAGCTAATGTCCCTTTTATATTCTGAACTTTCGGTTAATCTGGACAAACATGAGATATATTTGCTATTTTCTAGAAAGAAGAGAAGAAGGTCAGATAAGTCAAACACTTCTGAATTTCGTCCATATATATGGATGATTTTCTTCCTTTTCGAAATTGTAAACATGCTTATGAGTCACTTAAAATCAATAAGTCACCAATAAGTAACATTTAGTATATATATTAAGGGGGAGAGTTTATATATTTGAAATATATTAACCTTTTTAACGACATTCGTATTTTTAAGCATTATGTTAGATACTACTTAATCATTGAATGGTTTTATTTCTTTTTTAAATAAATTGGGTCGTCAACCGAAAACGTCCTTTCTCTTTACGAGGGCATTCTAACGGCATGTTGAAAGCCAAAATCACGACATTTCCGTGTTTTAATCGGATCTTACAGTCCAATATTGTAAATTAATGTATAAAATTAAAAATCAGTTCTTATCAATATTTTGCATAGTTTTAAATGTCGTACACCATTCATTCACACCATTCTCGATCGCACGTTACACTATTACACCATTCCCCTTACACCATACACCATAGCATCATAAACCGTCTACCATTGCACCATATGCCATACACCATTACACCATACACGTTTTTTTTTGGAAGTTTACACCATCCAACGGGTGTACAAAACGAAATGTTTACAAATGAAATGAATACAATTGTCTGAAGATAAATGCATATTTACACATCGCATCCGTTATTGCATGATACATTACAAGATAACGATAGCTAGACAAAGATGTTATGTGTCTTCGATTTTGTCTTAATTATTTTGTATATTGAGGCAATGTACAACGCTGATAATAACATGATTGTAATATTTGCATTTCTTTTCATTTGATGACACACGACTTTGAATCGTATTTTTAACGTGTTATATCACACGTTAATATGTCGCATGTACAGAACACAGGACGTGATAGAAATCCATGACATGTTGTTCTGACTCCGATCCAATCAGTCTTTTTATTACTCTCAAACGCCGATCACTTTGTCGACAAACAGCGAAGAAAAATATTTTCAAGTTTTCATTATTACTTAACCAGATATTGAAAATCCGACTCATTACTTAGCCGGGGGTCAAAAATGCGACTCCATAGATTCCTGACGATAATACTGGCGATCAGACATATGAACAACAGGATTTTCAGTCACACGATATCCAATCTGAAAAAAAACAATACATTAATTACGATTGTTGATAAAATACGAATAAAGGATATAAACTTTGTTTACATGACATTCATTATTGACACGTACACGGGATACATGACATGAGGTTTTTTGGCAAACTGTATCTGGTGATAACATCTAGTTTAACAGTGAGGAAAAAACAGGTCATTTAAAAAGGAAATCCGTACTTGTCTTGATAAAATTATAAAGATGGACTTACTTTCTAGAAGGTTAGAAGACGTAATTTATTTAAATGAAATTGTTTTACAAAGTAGTAATAATAATCACCGAATTTGATTTAATGAAGAAGAAAAAAAAGTTAATTAAATTGATTTACTTGTTCGAATTTTAATCTTTTCAATTCCAACAAACATTTATATCTGCGACATTTTGGATAATAATCATTTGCTTGTTTGTTTTGATTTCTTTGGTATGTTTGTTTGTTTGTTTGTTTTAATCTTATACTGATAATGGCAGGTGTATGTGTAATAAAAAGGCAAACAGCTATACAACACAAGATATACGGTGCATGTAGGAAAAAAATATACAAAGCATTGATGTGTAATTAAGATGACATAAGCGTATCGATCATCCAATGATTTTATCGTATAGCTTATATAATTATATATTATGATTTCAGCTTCCCAATTGTGAACTTTCCATTTCTATGTAGCAACATTCCAGCAGCGCCTGCATACGGAGTATATATCTCCCAATTGATACGATATTCCCGGGCTTGTGTTTCCTATCATGATTTCCTTGAAAGAGGATTGCTGCTCACAAGTTAGGTATTAAACCAAGAGTTCCAAATGGGGAAGTTGAAATCATCCCTTCGTAAATTTAACGGTCTACATAACACAATGTGTTTTAACAATTTCATTTTACAAAATATAAAGGCACTAACAATCCCTCCTGTTCACCTTGAAGGTAGTGTAACAGTACAACATAAGAACACATTGTAAAAATCAATTAAAAAATGTGTTTAATTTTATATAAAAGAGGGACGAAAGATACCAGAGGGACAGTCAAACTCATAGATCGAAAACAAACTGACAACGCCATGGCCAAAAATAAAAAGACAAACAGACAAATAATAGTACAGATGACACAACATAGAAAACGTATGACTAAGCAACACGAACCCCACCAAAAACTGAAGGGGGGGGGGTCTAAGGTGCTCCGGAAGGGTAAGCAGATCCTGCTCCACATGTGGCACCCGTCGTGTTGCTTATGTTATACAAATCCGGTAAATAGTCTAATTCAGTAGGTCACATTCGTGAAAAGGGAAGGGTATTGTAGTTACGACATAAGGAACATATCCGATATCATCTGTGAAACGGTTATTCCATAACGGTTAAGCAACTCGTGATGGCGTCCGTAAAATATACGAAGGGATGATTTCAACTTCACCATTTGGAACTCTTGGTTTAATAGAGTATTGGGACTTTATTCATGAACAGGGGGTATTTCCAGTATTTTGGACAATGACTAAAAAAGGATTTTTGAAGTTATCATGAAACGTTGGTGACTTGTTTATATCTATTGAAATAAGTTCCTTCTTGTTGTTTCTTTTTTTATCAATTTCTGATATGAAATTGCGGAGTTATGGAACTGTACTAGTCAAAAACTGTCCAGTTGGCGACGGGCGTATCATGCGATTATGGTGCAGCTCTTTATTACATATAGTATGGCACATTTCCATTTCACGACAGATACAATGCTGATACAAACCATATCTATATTACAGATTAAGTGCGGCAACACTCGTCTGCATTTGCTGTTTGATGCCAATGATAGCTACGGTGAGCTACCGTTGTTTCAGGCCTAATTCAGGATTATCCAGTGGGTGTAGTATCCCGTTATTTAAAAAGTTTCCTTTCAAAAAGTCTTTCACACCGGCATGCCAGCGTCATGATATCTGCTACAACTGTGTAAGTATAACAAGAGCCTGTGCAAAACTTATCGTATCCAATCAAATAACTCTAATCATCGCCATGATTATATAAACGTGCTATAAATATTATTTTGTACTTGTCGTATCCAATGAAATGTCTCTATTCCTCACAAGTATAATATAAACGTGCGATTGTGAAATCATCGCATGTGTTTAAACAATTTCATTTTCGAAAAATGCATAAGAAATGTGTTCATTAATCTATAGATATTTGTTTAATAGATAATGCAAAAAATAGCAAAGTGACAAAAAATATTATTCAAGATTGGCGCAGAATTAGTAAAAAAATATATTTTAGTTGAAGTATTGTTTATTTATTTTAAATTGTTTTTTTAGGGTTCGGGATTCAACAAAAGCAGAAAATACTGCGACAATCTATTCTTAAAAGATATGAGGAAAATTTGTGAGAAAATGAAATGGTACAAGAGAGGAACCTGCAGATACTTCACACGTGTTTATTACAGAGCTGTTCGTATTGGCGGTTTTTATAGTTACGAACTTTTTCCACGGAAGCAATGTAAGCAAACGTGGGTACGCAGCTGTTTCCCCTAAAAATGGTATGCTTTTCGAATAGAGCAAAAAAATATATGGCATGTAATTCGAAAAGAACAATTATGTTACAATAAAGTATTCCACAAAACATAATTGTATTTGTTATTGATAAATTTGGTTTCTTTCACTGCATGTTTTTATATTAATCGGTCATAAAAAACATATAATTTGTATTAGTTCCTCGATTGTTTACAACTTCCATCAAAAGACAGTGATTGTGGTTTTCTTAAAGAATGGAATAGGAACAAACCGAATTTTAAGGACAATATTTGAAAAAAACATCAAAAATAAAATAAGATTAAAAAAATATTTTCAAAAACTAGAAATTATATCAGGTGCTCCTGACGTCAATCATTTACTGCTTTGTATTCAACACCCATCGATTAAACATATCGCTATTTTCAATTTTGCGACACTTGACTTGTTGAAATTCAAGATTCAACATCAATATTGTTATTGACCGATCCTTGATCCTCTATGGACATGTAATCAAAATATAACAATTCAACGACAATTCTAACTACAACAAAAATATAAAAGATATATTGGTTGTGAACAAATAATAATACAAAGAGGCAAGCAAAGTATTGTTTATGTATCATAGAATATTACATCGTAATATTTTACAATTATAGTTTTTGTATGATGTCGATACAAGGTACGAGGAAAATTTGATCTGAAAAAAGATATATTGACTGAGGACGAAGTCCGAGGTCGATATATATCTTTAGGTCAATATATCCTCGTATTGACCTCATACGCAGGCCACAACTGTTATTGTATTATTGCCAATAAGTCAAAGGTAGAGCACCAAATCATTTGATTTGTTGCTTTGATTGTGTCAGATATTCTACAAATAGTGCATTATCGCTTTTTTAAAAATAACCGTTTAAGTTCACTTTCCTATCTGCTGTTTTCAGTCTACCTTTATAAATATAGTTGCGGATTATACAAAGAACATGCTAAAATGAAATGAATTTCATCTTCAATAACACCAGAGGATCATCTGCCTCGTATTCTGTCTGCATAATGCACACATGGTTTTGCGTTTCAATCTTCTAAATATGTAAACCTCTTCTTAACTTTGTACATATTTTTTTTTGTGATAAAATCTTGAATACATTCCAGATATTTTTCACGTCGTCTAAATGAACACACACATTTTAGATATATGCGTAATTCATTTTCCATGATACTTCTGTTGGTGGCATGGTACCGCTTTGAAAATCAGATTCGTAAGGATCGTGAGCTTTCTTCAGTTTCTGTTTTTACTGGGCATAAATACCTCTCTCTGTTTGTGGTCCAAGTTAGAAACATCTCAAGTTATTACGGACTTGATATTTTTTACGGCTTTTAAAATTTTAAGACTCGCGGCAATTTAGAACTTGACATGCAGGTACATGTACTGTACACACTCGTGTATTGTTTTATACCATATGTTGACCTCTAGATGTTTTTGTTTTGTTTTGTTTGGTGGGCTGCTGTTTCATTATCATACCCCTTAAAATCCTTTATTCACGTTTTAAACACTTTTAAGAATTTAAATGTATTAATAAAATCAAACTTTTATTCGGGTCAATGATTACAGTTGAATAAAATTTGGAGGCTCCTACTGTTTTTAACCAGTTATAAAGTTCACTTGTACATACTTATTTTCACTAGATCACAGCACAAAGGTTACTTACCATTGCTTACATGAGGTCTTTTCCTGCAAACGGAACTTGTCAGAAAAATAAAATCTTATAAAGCAGAATCTTCAATTTGCTAAAGGAGGCTTTTACCAGACAGAGAAACTGTACCATAATCATGAAATTTTTCAGAATTTTTCAGAATTTTTGATTTGGCAAAAACGGTTGAATTAATATCTGGAAGACTGAACATGTTACCTATACATCCTCCATAACTTTGGGTTTGTTTTTGTTTCTTTTTATTGTACTCCCAACTCCCTAATTACGATTTTAAAGCAAGTCACTTCTTAAAGCATTCATAATCTTGTACTATTATATACTTTCTCCTCAGTATTTAATGCTTTGGGGGGGGGGGGGGGGGGGGGGGGGGGGGGGGGGGCTTGGGGGTCGGTGGGGTTATTGAATTTTTCAAGTGTACAATTCTTGCCAGATTTTTATAAAACTTATATCGTATGGACACGTTCGAAAATCAATGCTTATCAACTATTTTTTAAAAGAGTTATGCCATTTGGAAATATTAATTATATTGGAAATTGCATTGTATTTGCTGTCAATCCGCCATTTTTCTAACATATTTGTAAAAAGTTTTGAAGAAAAAAAAAATATTGGTTATTGCATTTTGTTGGATAAAATACGTGCAACGCGGAGGAAATTGGAACTTTGTTCTTTTATAAAAGTTGTACCATTGTAAATATTAGCGGTATACCATTATTTATTTAACATTATAAATGGAATAAATTGTTCCGTTACTTCTTCATGTACCTAAACTTTCGGTATTAGTTTTTAAAAAAATCATTGGTTTTCTGCGCTGTAACAAAATGTCAGAAAATCGGATTCAAATCAAAATTTTATCATGTATGATGAATGATAATAAAAATGATAATTGACATGCATTATATTAGTAACACCGAAAGGGTCAGTCGTCTTGAGATTGCTATATCCCTAGAAAGAGCAGTCTTTTGTGTTAATTGCGTATGTTTTATTTATGACGTAATCGTTAACTGGACGCGTCTGACCAGACGAATAGTTCACTTTGTTTTTTGGCCAAGCCGAAAATTGTAAAAAAAAATATGAATAGGAGAGAAGTTAAGAGTGATATTAAAAAATAATTCAAATAGATTATTCCGAAATTAATATATCATTTTATTCCGTATATGACAAGGAAAAAAAAAGAAAAAGTTTTGCTACAATATTTCTATGGAAAGCCACAGTGAACCCCCCGATTATTATTATTTTTCCTTTAAAAATACATGGATACAAATAAATCTTCGGCTTTCAGAATCCCGCCGATTATTATAAATTCTAAAATCTTCGGCTTTTCAAAATCTTCGGCTTTTCAAAATCTTCGGCTTTCAAAATCTTCGGCTTTTCAAAATCTTCGGCTTTTCAAAATCTTCGGCTTTCAAAATCTTCGGCTTTTCAAAATCTTCGGCTTTTCAAAATCTTCGGCTTTCAAAATCTTCGGCTTTTCAAAATTCACCGCCGATTATTATATCATAAAATCTTCGGCTTTTAATCAAATGGCCGCCGATTATGAATTGTTAAATCTTCGGCTTTTAATCAGCCCGCAGATTATTTTCAATAATAAAATCTTCGGCTTCGAATCAAGAGCCCGCAGATTATTTTCAATAATGAAATCTTCGGCTTTTAATCAAGAGCCCGTAGATTATTTTCAGTAATAAAGTCACCGCGCTGAAGTACGTCCATTATTCATTTTTCATTATTCAAAATTCAATAATGAATAATGAAATAGTTCCTTATTCACTATTCAGTCTTTGGCTTTTAATCAAGAGCCCACCGATTATTATCAATAGTCAAATCTTCGGTTTTTATAAACCAAACCAAAAATAATCTCCGGGACTCGAATATTATGATTGTTATAATCTGCGGGAAAATAAAAATGCAAAGACTTACATCAAATGAAGACGCGGAACAGAGAAATACATTTGAAACTCTCTATATTTGCATATTCTGGTTCATTACACCAAGAAAGGTTGAGATAGGTAGGTGTTATTGTTGAAAAGACAACTGAAAACCTTAAACACGCAAGCACATGCAGACTATAAAGTACGTGTGTATGTATATATTTAAATGTGTGCGTAAGCGTCTGGATAATTTTTAAGCCCCCGGACGAACAGACGGACGGACAGGGGGTAAATTAATATCCCCCCTATTTTGTCACGGGGGGGGGGGGGGGGGGGGGCGTAAAAAATTTCCAGACGATTACACACACACTTAAATATATACATACACACGTACTTTATAGTCTGCATGTGCTTGCGTGTTTAAGGTTTCCAGTTGTCGTTTCAACAATAACACCTACCTATCTCAACCTTTCTTGGTGTAATGAACCAGAATATGCAAATATAGAGAGTTTCAAATGTTTTTCTCTGTTCCGCGTCTTCATTTGATGTAAGTCTTTGCATTTTTATTTTCCCGCAGATTATAACAATCATAATATTCGAGTCCCGGAGATTATTTTTGGTTTGGTTTATAAAAACCGAAGATTTGACTATTGATAATAATCGGTGGGCTCTTGATTAAAAGCCAAAGACTGAATAGTGAATAAGGAACTATTTCATTATTCATTATTGAATTTTGAATAATGAAAAATGAATAATGGACGTAATCTGCGGGCTCTTGATTCGAAGCCGAAGATTTTATTATTGAAAATAATCTGCGGGCTGATTAAAAGCCGAAGATTTAACAATTCATAATAATCGGCGGCCATTTGATTAAAAGCCGAAGATTTTATGATATAATAATCGGCGGTGAATTTTGAAAAGCCGAAGATTTTGAAAGCCGAAGATTTTGAAAAGCCGAAGATTTTGAAAGCCGAAGATTTTGAAAAGCCGAAGATTTTGAAAAGCCGAAGATTTTGAAAAGCCGAAGATTTTGAAAGCCGAAGATTTTGAAAAGCCGAAGATTTTGAAAGCCGAAGATTTTGAAAAGCCGAAGATTTTGAAAAGCCGAAGATTTTAGAATTGATAATAATCGGCGGGATTCTGAAAGCCGAAGATTTATTTGTATCCATGTATTTTTAAAGGAAAAATAATAATAATCGGGGGGTTCACTGTGGCTTTCCATATATTTCAAAGTATCGTGGCAGAATTTATGGTAATTGAAAATTTTTATTTCTGTCAACCCAAATCTCTCATCTCATAAAGAGCTCTTCAAAATTCGAACGAATGCTGCAGACTCAAATCACAATTTACATATCCACCCGTTCAGTGTCAAAATTATACAATACCTATAAAACTTTCTATGTCTTCTAAAAGTAGATATTGTTTAAATTGTGTCCTAAATGGTTAATTTTATCAAATCCGTTGAAATGTCACATTTGCCGTTTTTTGACGTTTCGGCGTATTTGTTAAGTGTCTAATGAAAAACAATAGGCATTTGCGGTCTTTTCTACGATCTGAAAATTTATTTAAACGTGAAAAGATGTTTTTCAAGTGAAAGAAAAAAAAAAAAATAAGTCGAAGTTTCAAGGGAAAATATTAAAAAAGAAAATAAACGCGAGCTTTTTATTTGTGTCTAGTCAAAATGTCACAAAACGCCGTTTTTTACAATTTTGTTACAAATATGATAAGTCATATAATACAGTTTTGGCGGGGGAATTTTTAAAATTACAATAGCACAAAAAATACTATATAGTAACATTAAAATATATATTTCAGAAATTTATTTGAACCCATTTTCGACTACATGTCGAAAGTATTAACGTCACAGTCAGCGACTACTTTTGTCAAGTCATAATGTCACATCATGCTTTTTTACTCGTTTTGATGTTACGTTCTGTATAACTTGACATGTAGTGCCCTACGTCGAAAATATCTCATGCAAAACCATAACTTTTTTTATAATTTTTTATATATACTGTATCGGTTTACTTATTCATAGTTGAGATTAGATTTCCTTTTGTATATGCAGTTGGCAAATTGGGCACAGGATGTTTGTGCTTTTTCACACATAACACGATAGGAATTTGCGCTTCAAACACTATTGACATTTACGCTTTAAATTTTGATACACCTGTAGTAAATTGACCGGACATTTACGCTTTTTAACTTTAATATAAAAAAGAAGACGTGGTATGATTGCCAATGAGACAACTCTTCACAAGAGACCAAATGACACAGAAATTAACAACTATAGGTCACCGTACGGCCTTCAACAATGAACAAAGCCCATACCGCATAGTCAGCTATAAAAGGCCCCGAAATGACAATGTAAAACAATTCAAACGAGAAAACTAACGGCCTAATTTATGTACAAAAAACAAATATGTAACACATAAACAAACGACAACCACTGAATTACACGCTCCTGACTTGGGACAGGCACATACATACAGAATGTGGCGGGGTTAAACTTGTTAGTGGGATCCAAACCCTCCCCCTAACCTGGGACTTAATCGTCTACATTTTAATGAGATACGTAAATAAATTCAACTTGTATTTGTTGTTAGCTAGTTAACATTGACACAGTCTTAAACATAAAAGTATAAGATTATAGAGACAGGTACGGTAAACATGTCTATGTCACAATGGTTTCTTATCATTGTACAACAGTTTATAACATTAAAATTCGATATATTAATGAACAGGCGTCTCAGTCAAGAATTGAGAAATAGAGACAAGAATATATATTTGAAATGAGGACGAAATACCAGTCAGGACAACTTACAAGAGCAAAATTGTTCAAACACGAATGTGATATGGAAAGACTATTTAACTTTTAACCATAAAGAAACTTTTGTAAAAGCGCAAATGTCCTACATGTATACAAAAAGCGCAAATGTCCACATTTAAAAAGCGCAAATGTCCTATATGAATTGAAGGCCAAATGTCCGTTAAAAAAAGCGCAAATGTGATATGAAAAAGCGCAAACGTGCCGCGCCGGGAAAGAAATCAGATTAAATTATGTTTGTTGTTGTAAATTTTGAATTTGCTTTCAACAATAGATAGTCATACTCAACCTTTAATACAGGTAATGAAATAAACGCTTCAACTAATAACATTTTTATCCAGAAACTATCAAAAGCGGATACAAGAAAGCAGCAGTAAAGACAGTGGTTTAAAAAAAATAAAAATATCCTGTTACAATCAAAATAAAGAGAAAATATCTTTGCTCCAAGGTGATACTGTATTAATAAATATAATTTATCTGCACTTTAAGAAATATGTGCTGCTTTTGCTTTTCGGTTCTATACGTAGCAAGTCAAGCAAACAGCTCATACAAATTATGTGGTGAGCTGCACGAAATGAAATTTTTACGACGCTATGATCCGTTATTTGTACAATGCATGAAAAATACATCAAATTAACGTTACCAAAACTAACACCAACACCGTACGCGACGTCTATACGATATTTTGTTGAAGATCTCACAGAAACTTCAAAATGAGGAACAACAGAAACAGTAATGTGTTTAATTTCTAATAATTTTATTAAACTTTTATCCTGTTAGAATCAAATGCACTAATCTTAATGGTGTAGAAGTTAGCATGCATGAGAAACATAAATTGGTGCATCGATTGTACAATATATCGTTCTAATTAGGGAAAATTACACGCATAACGTTCCTGCAGAAAGTGACGTTTTGCGGGAATTCGAACGCTTAACGTCGCGCCAAGAGCTAACTCCCTATTAACTGTATCGGATGCCCTTAATGCATACCTAAGCGAGAGCCCCCTAATAGATATAGGCAGATGTGGTATGAGTGCCAATGAGACAACTCTACATCCAAGTTACAATTTATAAAAGTAAACATTATATGTAAAGGTACGGCCTTCAACACGGAGCATTGGCTCACACCGAATAGCAAGCTATAAAGGGCCCAAAAAATTACTAGTGTAAAATCATTCAAATGGAAAAACCAACGGTCTAATCTATTGTTTGGTTAAATAATGCTATTAAGAACATTTCTGATAATACACATTTATGAAAAACCAAATTTGATGATACGTTTTCAGTTTTATTCCACATGGACCAAAACATAAACAACTGCACAGTTACTGCTAATTAAAGATTCCTGGTACCGTTTTATGCATAATTTAATCTTTTGATTTGAAATAGGCAGTTAAAAAAAATCGTACAGACCTTAACGTTATACACAACAGAGTGAAATGTTTTAAGACTTTTTTGTACCTGATAAAATTTGATTTTATGTTGCTACCTTCAATATTTTAAAGTTTCGACAAAACGGTCGGCGATTGAGAGTAATGAAATAAAACCTTATTAAATCCAAGTCAGAACAACACGTCCGGAATTTTTATTACTACGCGTGTTATGTATATTCAAGATGTGAATGTGTGATATAGCATGTTAAAAGTACGATTCAGCCCAACACCGTCTTGTGATATTAAATGAAAAGAAATACAAATATTTCAATGAAAGTAATTATAGTGGTTGTACATTGCGTCAATAGAAAAAAGTATTTGAAACAAAGCCAAGAACACATTATGTCCGTGACTAGTTATCGTTATCTGGTAATGTGTCATGCAGTAACGAATGAGATGGGTAAAAACCAGTTTATCTTCATACATATGTTGTCATTTTATTTGTCAACCTTTTGTTTCGTACGATATAATTTACACAGGAACATGTTGTGAGTTCGGCTTTCAACAAACCAAAAATAATGTCCTATTACAGAATAAGGACGTTTTAGGATCATGACGCAATATATTTCAAAAATAAATACACCATTCAGCGATGGAGTAGTATCTAACATATAGCTTAAAAGAACATATGTTGTTGAAAAAGGTAACGTATTTTCCTGTAGATCAGTCCATATCGTTAAGTTGGAATTGTATGATGTGATGTGGCTCCTCGTGGTTAAAAAAATCCGTTACGGCAAATGTCGACATTCTACATGTGCAAGTTTGTTTGTTGATTTTCTATTGATTGTTAGCGATTAATATTGTCAGTTTGTAAGAACTTTTCATTTTTATAATTCCGTTTGAGATCAGTTTATTTGTTATACTGTTATTTACCAATGCTCTAGTGTTTCAAAATAGACGCTTGAATAGTCTAAGTTCATGGTTTGTCGTTTTTATAGAAAACCAAACATGTGAGTGACACAAAAACTGTAATGTACGTTCCAGCCTTTTGATCCCTTTTGGTACAATTAACGTAAATGTATTAATTGATAGTAGTCTGACATTATTATTTTTTGAAATACAATCATCTTACAATCGCGGTAGGCTTGCCTATGAGATAACTACTCACCAAATTTTAAATGAAGTGGATGTAAACAACATTAAGCAACCATACTGCCTTCGACAATGAGAAACTACCGTATGGTCTGCTATAAAGGGCACCGATATGAAAAATATGAAACATTTAAAAGTTCAGAAAAGTAACGAACGTATTTATAACAAAACAATTTACGAAAAACAAATATGACACACACGAACCAATGACAACCACTATACCACTGGCTCCTGACTTGGGACAGACATATAACAAATTTGGCGAAGTTAACCATATGTGTGAGCGGTCAACCTTCCCCTCAACCTGGGAAAGTCGTGTTACAGTACTACATAAAACCAATCTTACAAAAGCAGTTGAAACAATGGGTAAATAATAAGATGGATACAAATAGTAATGCATCTAACAAAAACACAGTATGGACGTGGACAAGTACTTATACATCTAGAAAAACTAAAAACACAGATCTGAGAATACCTAAAATTACATACAGCTAATTTATAGCAAAAAACAACTATTTAAATAAAATGTTTTGCCGAGTGCATCCTGATACGTCCGCAGAGATCGGAATAAAAACTGTTGGGGCAAGTTTGAAACATTGTTTAAGTTTGATGCTATCTGAATTAGGATTGTGGTCAAATTTTTGACATAATATAGGTTTCTGACATCAATAAACGTGGTCAAAGATTCAAAACATTCAAAATGGGACATTTTAAAATCATACAACATGGTTATATCCTGCACATGAAAACCCTCATGGAGTAAATTTTAGTTGAAATAAAACATAGTTTACTTTAGGACCCTTTAAACCTTAATTTGAACTAATGAGACACTAGGGCCAAAAATTAAAAAAAAAAATAAATGCAAAGGATACAGCATATCATAGAGTCACAATAATTCAGTTTTTGATGAAATCAAACAAAGTTCAGTTTTGGATTCTTTGGACCTCAATGTAGACCAGTGTTAAATTGTGTCCAAAATAGTAATGCAAGGTTAGGCACCTCAAAATTAAAACCTTAGTATTATTACAATCGAAATTGGTTTAAAGATTTGTATTTATTTTCGATTAAAGATGTATTGCTATCGCGCAACACTGTTCTATTGCACAATACTGTGCAATTGAAGAGTTTTTACATTCGGGCAAAACTGTGCAATTAAGGATTTCGTACCTTCGGGCAATAATGTGCAATTAAAGATTTCTTGCTATTGCGCAATATTATGTCATTGTGCAATACTGAAAACATACATAAAATATGAATATAATATCCACCTCCAAAATAATTTAGAAGACCAAAAATAGGAACCCTGAAATTTTTTTGAAAAAATCCTTATTTTGACCCCCCTCATACCCCCACCCCCCGCCTCCTTCCTCTTTGAGTAAGTAATTACCTGCAAACTCAGTCCAAGCCTTCCTTTGTGGTATGGAAACATGTATTACAAATTTCAGAGAGATCCATACACTTAAACACAAGATATTGTCTGGAAACTAAAAACATGGTTGTTCTTGGCCCTTTTTTGCCCCTAGTTTCTTAACTGTTGGTACCATGCATAACCTCCAAAATCAATCCCAACCTTCCGTTAGTGGTAATAAACCTTCTGGTAAAGGAGTAGTCCAGAAAGACCCCTTTTTGGCTCCAAAATATTGCAGTTTTACAAAAGTGTTCCTAAATATTGACACAGATGGACGACTTCAGACGAAAATCTATGATAAACGGGACGATTTCAACTTCCCAATTATCAATTTCCCATTTCTCAGCAGTAACATATCCTCTGCCCTTTCGTATGGTGTTTACATATCTCAGTTGATACGTTATGCTCGTTCATGTTCACACTATACGGACTTCATATACAGGAGTGTGCTCCTAACTCAGAAACTGCTCCAACAAAGTTATGAGGAGGACAGATTAAAAATGACACTCCATAAATTTTACGGACACCATCACGAATTGGTCGATCCATACGATGTGTCTTTGTCCAAACTAACTAAGGACATTATTACCACGTGTTAGATTGTGGTTTGACTTTACGTCGTCTGATCTCTTAATTACCGAACGTGACTTACTCCCGATTGTGACTGTTTTGCTGAGTGTGAATTTGCATTGCCATAAGACGTGTCACGGTACTTTTCTATCCAAAATTCATGTATTTAGTTTTGATGTTATATTTGTTATTCTCATCGGATTTTGTCAAATGTCTTATCGTTTGTAGTTGTAAATCTTTTTTTTTCTGTTGTATTCGTGTGTATGGTAAAGATAGTTAATCACCCAGTTCATTATTAGCTTTTAGTTTGGGTCAACTAAATTTATACGATATATTTAGTTTACAGTTTGATTAAGATATTATATAGTCATTTGTATAAATTTACTGTTTGCAAAAGTATGAATTCTTCTAAATACTAAGGATTTTCTTATCCCAGACATATAACCTTAGCCGCATTTGGCACAACTTTTTGGAACTTTTGGTCCTGAATGCTCTTCAACTTTGTACTTGTTTTGGCTTTCGGACTTTTTTTGATCTGAACGTCACTGGTTAGTCTCGTGTGAACGAAATGCGCGTCTTAAATTTTGAACCTGGTACGTTTCGTTAGCTATTATTCGTATGTTTCTCTGTCCTAAATGTTCTCCCATTTATTTGTATTGTAGTCCTGTCATGTAATGTTGTCATTTTAATGTTATATTTAACATTGCCATAAAAGCGGGAGGTTTGGCTAGCACAAAACCAGGTTCAACCCACCATTGTTATCTTAAAATGTCCTGTACCAAGTCAGGAAAATGTCCATTGTTATATTATAGTTCGTTTCTGTGTGTGTTACATTTTAATGTTTTGTTTCTGTTGTGTCGTAGTTCTCCTCTTATATTTGATGTGTTTCCCTCAGTTTTAGTTTGTAACTCGGATTTGGTTTTTTTTCTCAATCGATTTATGAATTTCGAACAGCGGTATACTACTGTTGCCTTTATTTAAACACTTTAAGCTATCTATTGAAAAAGGCATTTGAGTTTAAATTTTAGACAGTTTCCGTCTTAAATGGAAGTGGACGCATTTGTGTTCATTCTTAATATTTAAATGTTGGTTGAATTTGATGATAATACATAACATATATGACGGAAGTTGGATTGGTTGGTGAAATATTCAATTTACTTTACATTTTTAAATTAGTACTCTTATATATAAATATATGTAAATCATTCATATAAATATCAAACATATGTTCACGTCAAGGTTGTGCAGGAAGTAATTTGATTGCAAATTTTCCATTGTAACTTTTGTTTTCATAATACGATCTTTTTCATTTATATATATTGCATAATCACCTTACAATATTGTGCATACACATTCCTGAAAGTAAAAACGATTGTGGATAATTCGGTTTTACACGCGTATAGGAGAAAGTTATTGCATGTTTTATTTAGTTAATAGGATGAAATTATTAACAATTTTGCAGATCTGAAAAATTACTGCAAGAATCAGCATGCACTCAAATTTGATAAGGTAAAGGATTTTTATTAAAAGGGGTAATAGCTTCGGGGCTTTTTCAGCAAAGACCCAGCACGTGGCATTCTACACGGCGTTCTTGCATCAACTAAGTTCACTTATGATTCATCCAAGGATTTTCCAATCAAATATTGATAAATTGGCCGAAATGACAAGGTTATCCCATTTGCTTTTCAATCAGACTGATAAACCAACTGATTATTTCTAAAACTAATGCACGTCTTCCTTTCAAATTCAATTTCCACTAATGTTTTATTCAATATTCATACACAAATAATTTCATCTATGTAACCATTGGTGACATGAATAAATTGATATCATGCCATTTAAGATCAAAACTAGTTTCAACTGACTGTGTTTATTATCTTAATAATGTGTTATAGTAATCAACTTGCCTTGTTCTGATTCAGCTGATCTGCTGAGTAGGCGAACTGCCCGCGAATTTGCTAGGGGTATAGGGGCATGCCCTCCCGATTTTTATTTTTAAATTTAAATGCAAAATGCTGAAATCTGAGGTCCTTTAGGAAGATGTTTTTAGTCTGAAAAGTATCTATTTCAAACTTGTCTTTTTCGTCATATTTTTTTTAAGATCGTATAAGTGTAATGGCAGGAATTTTAGACCGAATTATATTACCGGAAATGCAGGATCATTTACTTAATAGAAAAATAAGATAAAAACATGGGGTCACTGTTCATTTAGGCTCACAATCTGCCTTCGAAAGAAACGTATTTTTGCTAAAGTATTTTTTCTGTTGAACTAATAGGAGAAAAGAGATAATATCGAAACAAAAAAAGAACTTAATTACAGAACTCGCTTAAATTTTACAATTTTTTAGTTTAAGTACAGTTTATTTGAAAAAAATAATTAAAAAAAAATATGGGTCAACGATATGCTAAAAAAGATATTTCAATTTTGGTGACAAAAAATGGCATTTTTGCACCAAAGAGAAATAATCTGGAGCTTTTTCATTGATATAAACATTTTATAAGTCTTCTGGGTCCAAAACAAACCGATTTCTTTGGTTGATTTTTGTACCATATCATCAAGTAACAACTAATAGTGTAATAAATAAAATTTGTAATGAAAAAAAAAAAAGTTTAAAATTTGGCTGAAAATTTAGTACCCTCGAGCCTCGTTAATGACAGCCATTTAACAAACTTGAGCTACGTAGCAGAGGTGGGACATTGGATCAATGTTTCATGTTCATCAGCTCAGCGGATTGCGCGGTTGTTTAAGTAATTATCAATGATTGACTTTTGACTAGATCCAGGCGTTATATATGGACTTGTTCAGATTATATTGACCGAGAACGAAGTCCGAGTGTCAATATAATCTAACAGGTCCATATATAACGTGTTGACTGAGTGAAAGTCCTTAATTAATATATTACATATGTAAATAATGTATTAGGAAAATGGCATGCAAAGTTCTTTCTGTGTAATTTTCAAATTGTAATTTGCAAGAATATTCACATGTTATTGAAAATATAAATATTTTGTAACAACTTCATAGCTTGTTGGATTAGCTTTTTTGTATTCTGAGCGTCTGCATTGAACACAAAATTCTTGAAATATCCTGATAAACTTGCAAAATGTGTCTGCTGTGACGCTTCCTCTGTGGTTGTTATGTGTGATGTTATGGCGTCATAAATCTAAGATAAGCAAGGTTTTCTTTTTTTTTACCACCAATATACATATAAATAGAAACATAGCGTCAACATAACTTAAAAATAGAAACAAGGCTACAGATACGTAAATAACCTTTGAAACAGGTGATCGTAATATCCAATGAAAGTAGTAGAATGCTACACCATATGGAATATTATGGAATATGTAATTGTGCAAAATGGTGCATTAAATCCTACTATACTATTGGATTTTGATCTTACAATGATGTAACGGTATATTTACCGTCAAATATACTTAATCGACATATTGAACTAATTTTTATCAAACTTTTATCGAATTTAATCCTGCTACTTAATCAAATTGTTTTTTTTTTTTACACAACAGTCTGGATTACCCAAGGTTGAATTATGCCGAAAAACGTTTATTATATTATTTTAGGATGATGGACGTTATATTGGTAACAGTTTACATGACAATGTGTCTATATTCTTCGCTTTTATTAAATTGTTACAATTCATAATTGGAAGCAAACGAAAATACGACCCTGACCTGTGCTATATGGACCCCTAATTAGATTAACTCCTCTGTATTCTGCTTGTTTCCTACATCTGACTGAGCTTTAACGAAAGAAAAATTATGCAAGAGAAAGTCAATTTAATACTCCTAACTCTTGTTTTAAAACAAACATCTGTTTAAAAACAGTGACAATGGACATTTCCTCACATCCATATCAATTCCGTCAGTTTAAGCTTCAATAGAATTAAGCAGGGATATTCATAATATCAAACGGACATTGTTTGCTTTTGACACATGGATCTAAGGAACGAACAAACAAGAGTATACACATATTTTAATGTAATTGTACACTTTTTAACTTTTTAAACGTTTTTTTTTTACGACACAAGTTCCATTTTTGCCTATTAAAATTGATAGTTTTAAAGGTATTGTCAAATATTATCCCAACCCATGTTAAAAATGTTAGAATTAACAATAAACATGATACATGACATGGCGGAATACATTTAGATTGAATAACTTTATAAAAGGTATGAAAACAACAGTACATATGTTCACATAATAATCACAAAACTAAAAAGTATTTTTTTTTACATTCACAGACTCGCTTGTGCAGTAATTACAATCTTGTCATGGCTGCAATTATTAACAGCTCAACGTGCTCGATGCTTCTAGCGAAATCCTCGGTTGTCCACTGATGGTTGTTCCGTACCAATATTCAAAAAGTTTCAATATACAAAAGTTTTTGAGCCAGCTTGCGACCGGCACGATATCTGTTATATCTGTGTAAGTAAAGGTTTTAAATTCTTCAACGATTCCAAGTTTACAAATTTAGTACATCAAACATGCGTTTCGTATATATAAAGAACATAAAAAGCGCTCTAATCAATATTAGGAAGGCTTATTCAATTTCAAACATGAAAAACAACGCGATTAATAAAATGGCATATATGTATGGATGTAGAGAAAATATAGTGCAAAGAATGAATCTATGATTTTAAGAGCAATACATTTACTTAAATATGTTAGCGTCAATTGTATTCTTTGTCAAAACATGAGCTACTTTCTATTTTCATGATGCTCAATTGGTTGAAAAAATCTGGAGTTATATGTATTAATCTGTATCCTCACTCTGACACACTGAGAAAGGTAAATAGAGAAGGGTACCTTTACCTGAAAAAACAACAACATATACTCACGGGAAATTGGCCCTACCACTTTTTAGTTCAGGATTTATTGCCTGTCGTTACTGTATTTATATTAATGAATACAATAGAAACACAGTTTGATTTCATTTTAACCTGAATGCGGCGTCCACACAGTGCCAAGTATGACTCCCGTTTTAGATCAGAACAGTTAAAAAGTCGGATTACAATCCTCATTGATCTACAATTTCCTAACATAGTCTTAACGAAGTCGTATACCTTCGTAACAAATACTTACAGATCAGGAATAATATGGAGATGCTACCTGACAGTAAGGTGTGTCCCGTAACATCCAGGGAAACTCAGCCGATTTAGTCTAGTCGGATAAAAAACGTGACTATGTCGTAACATTTTATGATGTATCGGTTTGAAATTGTAACAATGTTCTGTTTTTTTCTGGAAGTTGTCCTTTGGAACATGCATGGTCTAGAGAAATTTGTCATTGCTGTTTTTTTGCCGATTAAGTCAAAATTGCATCCAGATCTTGCCGAAACCCTTTAGGAATAGTCCCGTTAATAACACGATAGTCGGCAATGATACCTACGTAAGAGTTCCGACAATTACAGATCACAATACGACTGAATCCAGACCAAGCCGTGTGCAATGCGGTACAGTAGACTGTCATAGGATAGCACTCCGACTGTACCTGATTATCCTGAATATGATGACAGTTTTCTAACGGATATCTTCCGTCAGCGTCGGTTCACTGTCTTGTCACTGTCTTGTCACTGTCTGATCTCTGTCGGATCACATTCGGTAGAATCGGGGCGCTGTCGGGATAGATTATGTTATTTTGTAACTTGCGAAAGATACAAATCGGATAAGAATCGAATTTAGAACGGAATAATCGGAAAATACGGCTAAAAACGGCTGACTTTGGACGCTTCCTAAACAATATCAGATCGCGATTAATAAATGTGTTTTTATAAATTTTAATTAAAATTTGAATTTTTAGCCTCGAATCACAGGTTCTTGATAAGGCTTGAATCAAATTTTAATCAGGAATAGTCCTGTCAAGGGCGGCAGTGAAAATCGGGAATGTATGACCCCAATTTAAAGTCATAAAAACGAGTGACTGGTGAAAAATAAAGTAATCCAATTCTTGAACCAATGCATGCATGTATCATAAACTTATTTTTCTGTGCACGGTTTTATCATCTTTTACGCATCCATTTCGTATAATCGTAAAAAAAATAGTTCACTCGGTCAGTTAATTAATGGTCGTGTTTCGAAGCCGAAATTTCCCGATTGTCACCATTGTAAACAAATCAACAAAGAAGCATTGATATTGTGGAACATGCAATTACATATATAACATGGACAGTTTTGATGACTGAGCGATGTTTACGTTTGTTGACGCTCTCTGCCAATTTGGTTTTCCCCTTCGCACTTGCATTATTGCGATCACTGGATCTGAACGGGAAAGGTCACGCCGAGGTGCCGGCATACGGAAAACATAACGGTAAATTGTTGTCTGGAGGCCAACAATTAAAAAAAAGGAATTTCTTTTAAATTCGGACAAATTAAAGAGATGTCTTCAGAAAAAAGTATGTGTACATACGTTTTATAATAAAAACTATCCATTAAGCTATAAAAACAAATGCATCATTAATTCTTAATTGGAAATTTCATATGACTTTAAGCTGATAATTTGTATATGATTTGTGCATTTTTTCAGGGTATAAAATTTCTAAGAAATAGACTTTACTGTGACCTACTTTTCCTGCATGATACGTAGAAAAGATGTAAAGAACAATATAGACGACTAAAGAGGTAAGCTTGCAGAATAGCTGCGCGTAAAGTGTATTATAAAGCTGTTCGGGCATTCGGATGGACTGGTTTCAAACTCAAGCCAAGGGATGAGTGTAAGCAGAGTTGGGTAAAATCCTGTTTTCCATAGAAGTCAACAGTGCCTTACTGAAGTAATCATGGATTATGATAACACTAACACTAGAGGAACATATGTTAAATTTCTAAAAATAACATTAACTGTAGCTATATCTGCTTATTTATAACGTACTTTATTACGAATTTGTATTGTAACTAAATTCCCTTTATACAATCTCTGCATATTTGCGAAGACACATTTAGTGTTACCTCTCCTCGTCAGTATAATCTAGAGTTGTAATACAGCACATGATATATTAGGCAGAAAATGTAATTGATTGCAAATCAGCTAAATATATATCGTAAAGGTACGTAAGATACAGTCACAGGAATAATTAAATAAAGTACGTCTAAACAAATGACAACTTTATGACAGATTCGGTATTTTTGTGGATTGTTGCATTGGAGAAGTTCTGATCTATATACTGTGAATTCATTAATATTCGTTGGATACCAATTTTAGTGGATTTTGTGGGTACGGGAGTACCACGAATTTAAATGTTCAACGAATTACAAATTTTCTAAAAGAATGATTGTAGTAAATGCCAAACCACGAAATCAAATATCCACGAATATGTAAGTTTTCGAAAAAAAAAAAAAAAAAAAAAAAAAAAAAAAACATTAATCTTGTTAGTCACATCAGGTTCGACAAGTAAGTAACGATGAATTGAATAATGATGCTTTGCCTAAAAAATTGTGTTCTTTTAAACGGTACTTTGTCTTGTTTTTGTGTCTCATTAGATTGTTTTTGTGGTTATTCCTTTCCAGCTGACTTGTGAAGTTTGTCTCATGTTGTGTTACCAAACTGCATTCTATAGGTGCCTGTCCAAATCAAGTCACATAACTAAAAAAAAATACTTAATGAAAAGGTTTCGGATTTTAATTGCAAAGGGTGGCAAATTCTATTTGCAGAATTTCACCGGCACTGATCTGAGAAATAGTTTTGAGGCATATGAAACAAAAATCATGTAAAGATACAGGACAAGAAAATGCAAACAAAAGAACTATAAATAGAGGAAAAAAAAAGAGAAAGTATTCATAAAGAGAAAGAAACATGAAAAAGAGGTTTCAGCAAACACAAGAGCAATGTCATTTCCTGTCATGCATGCACCACCCACTGAATAGACCTATTCCAAATTTTATTTCTGTAAAACTTTGATATTGAACTGATACATGAATCATTTCATTTTGATCTGTAGTGAAATACATTTTCTCTTTTGTTCGACGATGTGTTTAGGGTAACTAATGTGATGTTGTGGGCGGATAGTGATTAATTTGCTTTGAGGTCAAAGAGAATAAATAGTAAGTTTTTTAAATGTACAAAAAATAATTGATTAAAACACGGAAGTTTTTACAGCTTACAAGTGTGGTCGTACTTTGATAAACAAGTATGTGGTCAAGTAAAGGTTGTAGGAATTCATTTGATTTAGTATTTGACTGCTGTTACTTTTATATTTCTAAATTCATCTTTAATTTATTTATATATTTGGCTAATCACCTTACAATATTGTGCAATCAGATGATTGGGATTACAACAGACGACTGTGGATGATTTAATTACAAACTTAACACTTACGACGCATAGCTGTTCTACGTTGTTAAAAAGGAAGGAATTATAAACAAAATCGCAGTTCTGAACAAATACTGAGGAAATCAGAATGAAGTCAATTTTGACCAGGTAGAGGGCATTTTACAAGATTTTTGTATTGTATAAAAGTCTGAAAGAGCGATTTTTTAATAGCATTTTCAACATGTTTAATTTTAGAGCTCTAATTTCAATAAAGTTTTATCTTTATACCGATATTTTATTCAAAATGCATTGCTATACCTTTCATGGTTATCTAACATTAGTCTGATAGTTTCTTGTCTTTTTTTTAACTTTTTGATATTCTGCTGCTAATATACTCTGTTCGTATTTGGATACTGTGTAGCAACCTAAAACCGGGAGTGTCGGTATATGTATGAAATGATTTGATGGCATCGGGTCGTTTTAGCAAACACCCGTCGTTTGGTGTTCTACATGGTATACTTGCATCATCTAAATAAAATGTTGATAACTCCGATTCTATCCAAATCAAATATTAATAACTATTTCGGTATTACATTTTTATCCCATATGTATGCTTCTTAATCCGGCTGATAAACCAACTATTTTATCTAACATAAATTAATGTTCCTCATCCTAATTTCAATTTTATTTTGATGAACATAAGTTCATTGATACCAGATTAAATCAATAGTTGGTTTTCAAACATTTGTAATTACATCTAATTTGCTAAATTAACTACCTATACATGTACTAGCTTTCAGTAACTGCTTGTACGCTCTAATCGTACTTTCATGTCAATTTGACCTGTTTATACAATTGTAATGTTTTTTTTTTATATCTAATTGTCACAGTGAACTGGACATACACATAATTATCGTGATGGCTAATATCAGACAGCGACTTTGATACCCGTTTTATTAACTGCACATACTGCTTTAGCATTTAAGCGTCCACACAGAAAGGCGGCTATCAGTTAATGAAATACTAAATATCTACATATAAATAAGGAGTACATTTATTTTCCCGCGCTCGTGCATTAATATTTTATTCTATTTAAATCGTTCAAGTGTGTAGTGACGTGTATATGAAATTGTGCAGTGACGTGTATTAGAATTGTCGTCAGTCTAAGTCAAACGTTATAATAAGTATGATGAAACAGAAAATGAAATGAATAAAATAAATGAACTGATGGATAACAAATCAAACATTTTATAATAAACATAAATACGACGGTGACATATTTCCCCATAAAAAAAAAATCATCCCTGAATTATCGTAGCATGTATGTCGGCAAATACACTATACAAAATATTTATAAATTCCGCTCATTTTTATCTATGGTGGCTCCCATATGACGTGCCCATGAGGCACCCAATGCCTGAGTAGGATGTACTCCATCAACTAACATTGAATAGATATAACGAGTTTTTCTTTTACACCTTTCATGAACAAAAGCGTGTAAAAAAGGGGTTACAACACCATTTTTCTAAGTTCCTCTGTACAATATATGTATTCACTGAGTGTAAAATGTTCCTGCATTCTCTCGTAATCAGACTCATATGTCAGGCGGACAGTTTTACCAATGAATTTCCTGTGAGTGTTCCATTTCTAGAAACTCATTTTTGTTATAGTTGCGAAAACAACTTTACATCCAATATTTTCCATACGTTTTTCAACATCTGACATAGCTTCTTGTATAAGTGCAACATGATCCTTCTCTAAATAAAGATATGATTCTTCATATTTTCCGTTCTTGAAACGCACCAAAGAACATATATCTGAAATCCCGGCAACAAAATATACTATCTTAGGATGAACGATATTATGAAGTAGCTTTTCAGCCAAACTACACAACCTATCATAAGTACCACCAGGAACAATGTTAACCTGCTTACAATCTACCTGACTCATGCTACTACTACGACTTGACGCAAAAATGTAAGAACTACTATACATACCTGGAATGTAAAACAATACTTCTATGAACTAACAATGTTAAAATATTAAACTTTCCGCTCGAGCTATCAATATGCTCAGGTGGCCACCGCCTCTCTGTGCATATCAAGACTATCGAGCCAAAAAAATCAAAGAAAAAAAGCAATACATAAAGACATGTAAAAACGAAAATGAATAAAAAATAAGTACTTTCCCTAAATATAAAAATAATCACCATAGTGATCTGGCTTCCTAGACTGTCTAGATGTGCGACGTAAAACCGGTTAATTGCACTGTTCCACAGGTACATATGTACTTTTTGGAACGCTACTTACCTCGTTGGAAATATCTGAATTCTGAGTAATTAATGAGGATTGCTCATGCGGTAATCTACTACTAGTATTAAGTGTCTCATCAATATGCCTACTAGAGAGATCCGTATGTGTTTCAGATGTAGAACTAGCGTTACATGTACCATTACTCAAATTTAGAAAATCTAAGCTATGAATTTGATTCCTCGGCATCCAGAAACTATTGAGCTCAATGGACTAAACTCTTCAGCCGAAGGATTTAGAGAACTACTTGGTATGTTCTTGCACCGACCTGGTTGTACAAAGGGCATTAAAGCATAATCAGAATCAAAATCGGACTTATCTGAATAATCATGAACACTTCCTGTACATTCCGTATCTTTTACAGATTCTGCAATCTGTATCTCATCGTCGACTCTATTGGTTTCGCTTATACACTTACTGTTTCTTTCTTTCTTACTATGAGGAATTGTGCACTTACTGTTTCTTTCTTTCTTACTATGAGGTATCAATTTTTTGGTTTGCAAAGAATAAATGGATAACCGTAGATTCCTATACACTGTCTTAGTTTTCGACTTACTTTTACCGTACTCAGTTTTTATCACATAAACGTGGATATTTGTATCTGATTTAGATACTACAATGAAGGGCTCTCTATTCCAACTGTTTGCTAGCTTTTTTCTACCTTTTATATGTATGTTCTTGAGAAGAACTCTATCCCCCTTCTTCAAAATTTAATTTCTCACCTTTAATTCATACCTTGTTTTATGTCTCCTGCTAGGGTTCTCTGAAACTATTGTCGCTGTCTTGTAAGCAAATGCAATCTCTTTTCCAACTGACTAGCATACGATTCATGACTTTTACCTTGAGATAAGTCTCTATCAACGCCTAGAAAAGCGTCGATCGGGAGACGAGGATGCCACCCAAACATTAAAAAATGAGGGCTGTATCCCGTACACTCGTGCTTGGTAGCATTATAGGCATGTAATAAAGGCGGGACGTAACTCTTCCAATCTGACTTCTGTTCGTCATTCAAGGTTCCAGTCATGCTTAAAAGTGTGGTGTTAAACCTTTCGCACTGACCATTTCCACTTGGGTTAGCTGGAGTTGTTCTTGATTTCTTTATACCGGCAATTTTACATAGCTCACTAATGACTCTGGACTCAAAGTTTCTGCCTTGGTCGCTATGTATATGTGCGGGAAAGTAATAATGTTGAATGAAGAACTCCCAAAGGCATCTAGCCGTAGTCTTGGCCGTCTGATTCAGTGTAGGAGTTACATGGGCATACCTTGTAAAATGATCAGTTATCACTAGTATATTTTCATAACCTCCCTTTGATTGTTTTAAGCAGAGAAAGTCTAAACAAATCATCCCCAATGGTTGACTTGTCTCTATACTTACTAGTTTAGTTCAGCAAATCTACTACTCTTAAGTTTGCCTTAGTATACAGTTGGGACAAGTCGCCACCTTACCCTCTACGTCCTCATTCATTCCAGGCCAATAAAATCTGAAATTGACCAGATATAGAGTACGATCTCTACCTTGGTGGCCATCATCGTCATGTAAACCTCTCAAAGCAATATCCCTGTAAGCAGCTGGTAAAATAAGCTGATATATAGTTTTACCGTTAATTTTACGTACCCTATAGAGGACTTCTTTCTTAATTACTAATTTATCCCAGTCGTAAAGTAACTTGCGTGTACCTAAAGGTTGCTTACCAATTGCTCTTTTCGTAGGTTTATGTCCTGCTCTTTTTAATTCAAGTGCCCTCGCTATATCTTCGTCTTTCTTCTGTTCTACAGCCTAAGAAATGTCTGAAAAGGCATCTAGCTCGGGGTCATCCTTATCGACTATACCTTTCAGAGTATGAGACATCGCGGGTGGTCTTCTGAACGAAACTAAAATAGACTCGCATAAAGCTTTAACAGCATCGCTGATGGTCATAATCAGTCCTTGACAAACTGTCGGCGTCTACGTTCGACTTACCACTCCTATATACCAAACTTAAATCATAATTTGCTAATTCTGCTATCCATCTCTGTGATCTAGCATCTAATTTGGCTTTATCCAAGACATAAGTAAGCGGATTATTATCCGTTCGGACTTCAAACTTATTTCCATAAAGGTAGTCTCGAAATTTATCAGTAACCGCCCATTCAAAGTGAGAAACTTTCGTTTATGGGCCGGATACAACTTCTCCGCAGCGTGTGCGCTCTACTGGCATATTCTTTTACCCTTTCAATACCATTCTGGCATTGATAAAGTATAGCGCCTAATCCATTACCACTGGCGTCTACATTCAAAATGAATGGTATACTATAATCGGCAAAAGCCGGAATAGGAGGAATAGTCAATACCTCTATCAGCTTTTTTCTGGCAGCTTTTTGTTCATCGCCCCATTTCCACTTCGTGGAAAATCATTTAGAATCAGAAGATCATTTAGTGGTCTTACTATTTTAGCATAATCTCGTACGAACTTCCTGTAATAGGATGTTAATCCTAAAAATCGTCTGAGACCTCTGACATTCTTTATTTCTGCCCAGCTTTTACCTTTTCTGTTTTAATTCTCGCTTCAGAGACAATAAAGCCCAGGTATTTAATTTCTCTTCTAAAGAACTCACACTTACTTTCTTTTAGTTTTAGGCCATGTTTCTTTAATCTACTAAATACAGACTCTAGTCTTGTCATATGCTCTTCAGCAGTCTTTAAAAAAAATCACTATATCATCCAGATATATCAGGCATTCTCTCAGGTGTAACTCATCCATGCATCTCTCAATGAGACGCTAAAATGTCGCACAAGCATTGGTTAACTCAAAAGCTAGCCTGTTACACTCATACAAACCTAGATGACCGAGACTAAATGCAGTCTTATAACGGTCAGACTCTTTAAGGTTACACTGCCAATAGGCCGACCTAAGGTCAATTTTACTAAAATACGTACTTCCTGTCAGACAATCTAGTGTTTCATCTATGCGGGGAAGACTTTGGGCATCACGAATACTCTTTTTGTTAAATTTCCTAAAATCAAGACAGAATCGACCAGTACAACATTGGAAGAGTAGGGACAAGAAGATTCTCGTATGGCCCCCGCTTCCAACATTTCCTTCAAATGTTCACGGACCTCCTCGTACAATGACGATGGTATGCGTCGATATGGTTCTTTAAAAGGAATGTTGTCTGTTAATTTAATCTCATGCTCCAGCAATGTAGTGAACCCTAGATCCGTTGGTCCTGTAAAAAAGATCGATTTCCACTAAGTTAACAAACCTTTTAATTGTACTTTTGTATTGTCAGGCAAGTCCTCCCTGACGTTAATACCAAGTTCTTCAAGAATCTCCTAACCTTTCTTAATTATCTCACTATCTGACAATGTATGTTCATCAAAACCATCTCGTACGACAGTAACCCCACTTAACTCGCAAAGGACTGTTTTAGGTTTGATAACAACAGGCTTTGCTGTTATATTACAAATCCTAACAGGTACCCTCTGTTTACCGTTACCTTTGACTGATACTACTCTGGGACAGACAACCACCTGATCTGACGACTCACTCAAAATAGAGCGGTTCTCGGTTACTAAAGTCTCAGTATTTGCGTCACCTCTTAGCTTCACTATTCCAGATATGGTCATTAATGATGAAGGAAACAGTTTAAACGGGCGTCTAATTGTAGAACGCACCACTCCTGAACTGTTATCCTGTATAGACGAAAAGGCTACATCCCACTGTTTTGGTATCGAAATATCATCATCAAGACAGTGTACTAACTCCATACCTAACCGTAAAATGTTTGTATTAATTTATCTGTATAATCAGACCTAGGTACAACCAACATAGGAACATAGAAAGACTCGCCTGGAAGAAAAGGTATCTGGACTTCGACCTCAACATAACCAATATACGGCAGTTTCGAACCACCAGCAACACTGACTGATAATTCAAATTCATCCAAACCTTTAACTATGGGGACGGGTTTCATTAACTTCAAAGCATGATCAGAAACTGTTGAAATCATCGAACCACTATCAATCAAAGCTTTACAATTCATAGAATTAACCTGTATAATTGACTGATTCTCCATACCTACCATTCTTTCTAACAATGATTTAGTCTTACTTAAATCTGATTTAAAAAAAGGGCAACACTTACTTTCTGAGTTTCTAGTTTGCCCTGCGACAGAGACTAGCTGAAGTTTAAATTCTGATTTTGATTCTGAAACTTATTATCTGTTCCTGATTGTCCTTTGTTATCTCCTCTATAATTATTACGGCCCCTTCCATTACCTCTATAATTATTATTATATATATCTCTTTGTGTACCTTTATTATTCCATCAAGTTCCTGAACCTTGTGGTTTATTGTTTTGTCTATTTTGTTGATCATCACCTTGAGACTCTTTAACCTTCTTCAACTCACCTTTGAAACTATCTAGCCTTTTATTAAATGCATCTATAACTTCTGTATAAGTATATTCATATCTGATGCAGCAGTAACTGGTTGATGTGTGACAGTAGCTGTAGGCTTAGAAGCAACCGAAATTTGAAGCGTTAGTTCATTTGCTCTTACCTCTTTTCTTAATTCATCAAAGTTTTTGATAGTGTCATATTTATATCTAGTAGCATTTTTCAATGCAGAATCTCTGATACCTGACCAAAACTTTGTTCTCAACATATCATCTCTAACTTCTGAAGTTAATTTACCTTTATAATATGCTTTCTGTAATATACCCTCTTGATTTTTAAAAGAATTTCCCATACACTGTACTATGATTATACCCGGGGTACAAGTTTTCTCGGAGAAAGCATTTTACTTCAAATTTCCACACGTCAAATGAAACTTCACCCCTTTGCATCCCCTGAGAAAATCGTTAACCATGGTCTTTGGTACTTTAATGTATTACCAGTAAGGAGGTTATGAGTGTGATTTCCCAAATTAAAAATAATTTTCGGTTTCACCTGATCATTTATACCTGAAAAATCGTGATAGTATTTTCTAAATGGGGGAGGGGGTGGTGGTCTAGATAGAAGTTTATCAGTAGGTGGCTTCGGAGTACTAGTAGTATACTCTGTCGGTATGCTTCCTTCTTTCTTAATCAACGGTTTACCATAAGATATTAAGTCATACTCCTCATTAGTAAGCACCTTATATTTACCATGTTTAGACACAAATGCTATCATTTATGCAATATCAGTCTCTGTCATATTAGGTTCATGACCTTTAACATTACCCTCAACTTCGGTACCAGATGCGTTTCCATCATCTATAGTCAAAGCAAAATACTCAATATATAAAACGAGACAAAACGTAAACAGACACATATGATAGACAACAAACATAATGAAAATGATGATGATGAAAATGTCACCTTACCGTCAAATGATCTAACGTGCATGTGAAATCTGACAGTGCAAGGACCAGATGTTCATGCAACAATGCACACAAAAAATGCAAACTGAAAAATATAAGTAATAAGATAAACTATGACATCTTAAAAATATATATAAGTAATACTCAACAAGATAAAGAATATATGATACTTGTAAAAAATATTTCTAGTAAATAATATTACTTGTTATGATTGTTATTCTTAAATCATTTTAATATCATCTCCAATCTAATATAATACTGTCTGGGTTCAATACACTATTGTTTACTTCGTTGATATCAAAACCAGTCGAATCAACCGCGGAATGTGTAATGAAATTGACATCTGTGATGATTATATACACACAACGAAAATGTGTACTATAAAGCTACTCAACTGGAACGTTATCGACGCAACACAATATATAAATGAATGAATCTATTTCCTTTTGTTATCGGTGTAAAATAAAAATTTTCTAAACATTCATTATCAATATGCCTTTACATATTTTTAATCCAACACCGGGATTTGTTTCTAACTTTTGCACTATATACCTCAACAGCGCTGTTTTGGATTATCGTGTCGCCGAGTAGATATCTAGATGAACCGTTATCCAAATAAATTCAAGTGTGGACAGATTCTCTTCTCTGACAACTCTAAACTAAGAAAAAATGTGGCACCAAAACTAGGTCATCTCTCTCTCTGAAGGCTCCATTTGTCACAGTGAACGGGACATACGCCAAATTATCGTGATGGATAATATCAGACAGTGACTTTAAGACCACTTTTATTAACTGCAAATATTGCGTTAGCATTTAAGCGTCCACACAGAAAGGCGGCTGTCAGTAAATGAAATACTAAATATCTACATATAAATAAGGCGAACATTTAATTTCCCGCGCTCGTGCAATAATATTTTATTCTATTTAAATCGTTCAGGTGTGTAGTGACGTGTATATGAAATTGTGCAGTGACGTGTATTATATAATGAGTATGATGAAACAGAAAATTGAATGAATGAAATAAATGAACTGATGAATAACAAATCAAATATTTAATGATACACATAAATACGACGGTGACATAATGTTTCTCTATTTTTAATATATTTCAGCTTTGATAAGTGTTTAGTATGACAGAAATGTTCACTTCTGTTTCTTGTAGTACAATGTACTATGAACAACACAAATATTTTTTTTCTTGATTAATTTAAACAGTATACCTAACAACACAATTATTTTTTTAACCTGTGTAAACTATTCTATTTGACTGCATTTCACAGCTGTATACTACTGAGCGTGTGTCATCACTTTGCGTCAGTCGTCCGTTAACTTTTACAAAAATCTTCTCCTCTGAAACTACTTAACCAAATGTAACTAAACTTGGCCATAATCATCATTATGGTATCTAGTATTTAAAATATGTTCGATGACCCAGTTTTCCTACCAAGATGGCCGACATTGCTAAAAATATAACATAGGATTAAAATGCAGTTTTAGGCTTATATCTCTAAAAATAAAGCATTTAGAGCAAATCTGACAGCGGTAAAAATGTTCAGCAGGTTTAGATCTATCTGCTCGGAAATTTTCAGATGAATCAGACAATCCATAGTTGGGGTGCTGCCCCTGAGTTGGTAATTTTAAGGAAATTTTGCAGTTTTTGGTTATTATCTTGAATATTAGTATGGATAGAGATAAACTGTAAGAAGCAATACTGTTCATCAAAGTAAGATCTATAAATAAGTCAAGATGACCAAAATGGTCAACTGACCCCACAAGGAAAATGTTAAATCACAAAAATACTGAACTCCGAGAAAATTCAAAACGGAAAGTTCCTAATAAAATGGCAAAATCAAAAGCACAAACACATCAAACAAATGGACATTAACTGTCATATTCCTGCAATTTTTAACCGTGTTATCGTGGGCGTAGCCGTAATCTGCTATATAGTATGCACAGTTATAATAAAGAAAAAGTATCCTTAATATCTGCGCCACTTTTTTCTGTTTTTTATATGCCTATATCAAAAGGTGTTATAATTATCTTCAAAATAAGACTAAAATTAGCCATGAGGTATTTCGGTCCTTTAAATTGTAAAATTCAATTTACATGCATATGGCATCGTATTTTAATTTCAAATTTATGAGACCACGCCTTGATGATAAACTACCTAAACCAAAACTTGAACCAAATAAGGGACAGACTTACAGAACAAAACAAATATGGTGCACCCTTCCTTCATGGGTGGGCATGAAAAAAAGGAAAATCACAAAAATACTGAACATCGAGGAAAAATTCAAAACGGAAGGTGCCTGATCAAATGGCAAAATCAAAAACTCAAACACATCAAACGAATAGATAAAACTGTCATATTCCTGACTTGGTACAGGTATTTTCGTATGTAGAAAATGGTGGATGGAACCTGGTGTCATAGCTAGCCAACCTCTCATATGTGTGGCAATCGCATTACATTCTATTATATTGACGACGATGTGTGAACAAAACAAACAGACATAATAGGTTGAAATGTCAAAAAGGGGTACAGCAGTGAACATTGTGTTATAATCTTAATCATTATTAAAACAAATAAATGTATAACAAAGAAGAACAAAAAGTCATATATCAAATTTAACAACCTTATTGATTGTTTTTTTTTTTATTTTACGATTTTGTTTATCTATGTTCAACCCACCAATAAAGTATTAAACGATTTAGTGTAATGGGACCGAATCCATACCCTTACAGGCACATCGTTAGGTTAACATTTATTCTGATGTAGAATCGCGCGTTTGACGTTCATCAGTTGATCAGCATGTAACTGCCACACAGGTAGATATAAAATAATTTTGTCGTTCAAAGTATGAACAGACTATAGTCTATAGTTCTTTTAGGCATATTATAACAGAATATAAATTAAATATAGCCCTTGTCCTTCTTGCCGCTTGTCCAAATGCTAATTGTGAATTTCTTCTAAATAATAGCCACGTCATTATGTATCAATGAAACACAAAAGGGCATATAGACAAAGCATAAGTAAACATGAAAGACCAAGAATACAAAAATTATCAAAGAACAATAACACAATGGCGGGATAAATAAGTACAGAGCCACGCCATATGTATAAAAACACAGCATATATATTAGCAAACAGTTTATTATTCATTATTATAATACACATAACCAGTAAAAAAGTATTTACTATACAGAAAACAGAATTTTCAAAGAAATCCAAATACCCCGGTCTCCAGCAAAAGTTGATATATCATGAACAACAAACTTGCTATAAGAGATTACCAATAACTGTCAGACTCGGAACCTGAGTAGAGTACGATGACAATTCATACAGGTACAATGTAAGCTACAGGGGTTATCTCAAAATAATGCGTACGCTAATTAATTTACGTGTGTTAAATCTTTGTGTGGTGATAAAAAAAATACATTTAACACATTCATTGACTTTTTTTACTAAAAGGTAACAGATATGTTCAAATTAAACTTTCATAAATGTATTGCTCATGTAATTAGATAATTTTCCCCGATTACATTTACAAGAAAACTTTCATGTTTGAAAAAAGTTCCATTCATAATTGACAAATATTTCAAGAGAGAATAAGATAATTATTTTAAAATTTCTTGTTTTATGGCAATTTGTTTCCATTCTGCATAGTTCTTGAGAAAAGTTTTGACGCCCTGATGTGTTGTGTACATATAAATCTTTTCGTTTTCTGGAGATTTAATCTGGTGCTCATTAATTTTAGAGATTGTGCGCACGACTTTTAATCTGGTGAACACGACTTTAAAACTGGTGCTCACTACTTCCATAAATGGTTCCTACGATTTATTTTACAGGTACCACATGAGAACAGAATCTCACAACATTGAACAAAAACAGTCTAATCAATTTCAAATTATTCGAAATCATGTGTAAATCAACTACAAAATATTTAGGTACACTCAGGACCTCCGGACGCGAAGTTCCACTTGACGTGTAAAGATTTTCTGGACGAACCAACCAAGTTCCCAAGAAATCAGTAACACTTTCGAATGTATCCATGGAATTTTACCAAATGAATTTTTCTTTCAATAGTTTTATTGTAAATAGCAACACGTGTTCAAGAAACATCTTAATTGAAACTAAAATATATACATGTAACAGACATTGAAATTTCGCGATCTGATAATTACCAAATCGGCAGTAAAAGCACATTATTTGTTTTTTAGGGAATTATTCATTGTTGTCTTACTAAAGACACGTCCGACAAAAATAAACAATATAAATATAAGAAGATGTGGTATGATTGCCAATGAGACAAGTCTCCACCAGTTATACAATTTCGTCGAAGCAAATAAATAACGCATTGTAAGCTTTAAAATGCCACTAAATGACAAAATGTAAAACAAATTAAAACGAGAGAATGGACGGCATGATTTATGTACAAGACAATGCATGAAAACAATATGCTATACTGTTACACACGACAACTACTGAATTACAGGCTCCTGAAGTATAAACGACCATAATATTTTATTACCAATGTCAGTTTGTCTGAACTTGTTTCTTTTTTTCAAAATCAGTATAGTTTTGTATAAAGAGAGGATGTATTCATTCATACAAAAACGCAAGCATTACTATTTTACTACGTACGAAGTCTTCCTTTCTCAAATGGATGTGAAATCTTCAGTTTGCCCGAATAATCATATTTGAACAACGCTGAGCTGCTGTTTCCTTTAATCTATTAGCAGATAAACATTACAATTTTAACGTTTACAATTATTGCTCGTCTTAATTATTTTTTACCTACAACCATAACAAATTACAGATAACGTTCAGAAAAAATATATGGGAACATGATTTACTATATCAAAATGATATGGTTTTCCAACTCCGTTACCAATAATCTGAGTTTGTTCATATATTAAAAATATTACTTCTCAGTCATTGATTTCTGCCTGAAATTTAAAGTGAAGTCAAATTGTAAAATGTCCCTTAGACAAACATGACAAACATCTCAGTTCAATATATACTACTCAAAAAGGTTTTGCAACAAATACTTTTCAACAGCATGTTACACATTTCTGATAATGTGTGTACAAAAAGAGAACACAGCTTGTAAAAAGGATTTGATTGATGATATGTATTGTCTCTATTATTACAAACAACGATTTTGTAACTATATATTTTCAAAGTACATCCATTAATGAGTCATAATCGAGTAAAAATCATAAAACAAATTGCATTAAACAACAACGGTCTGAAAAAATTGACCTACAACAGTTTCAACTTTACCTGTACTGTTTTTGAACTTCACAATGACGAATTAGCTCTTGCAATGTGTTTACACATATCGTTTTGTCCACCTAACCTAACCATTTGCTGTTTTATCGCTAATGGTAAAAGATGTCCATTGAGCAGACAGACAGACAGCAGACAATTGGCATTCTTCGGGCAGGTCTTCCTACACGACGTATTGCAGGTGCGTTCAGGGTTAGCCAATAATTATTACAAAACCTTAAATAAGATATATTCTATACGTAATAGTTTTAGATCGGGAAGGCCCTGAGCCACACCACAGAGTCAAGACATAATGTTGACGTTACGACACGGTTTGCGCTCATGGTATGTAGAGTGAATAATGAATAGCTAAAAGTAGGGATTTGTCCAAACAATCCATTCGATATCCTTTACAGTAACCAGATTTGAAATCAAACCGCCCAGCTGTACACATGATATTAACCAGTCGCCAAAGAAGTAAGCGTTTGGAGTGGCGCTAACAATATTTGCTCTGGGATGCAAGTCGTTCGGGTCACGTTTCTTCTAAATGAACCACGTTTAAGAATGGTCGTATCCGTGTGAATAGTCGTCGTTGAGAACGTTATTTCAACAGAATATTGACACAAAACCTAACTTTTTTTGTGAATGATAATTTTAATCTCAGATCACATGAGTATTACCCTTTATACTACGAATAAGTCAGCGACAATTATTTCAAGATGATTATACAAGAATGTATTATGCAAGAATTGTGAACGACTTTAGAAGAGCGAACACTGTCTCTACACTGGAATTTCTGGCTTATTCTTCATATTTATACTATATTGAACATGTATAAGACGAATTAAACCGTTGAACCAACCGATTGCGAAAACCCACTACAAACTCTACAAAACCTTAGTAATCGATTGAGGGTAGAATGACAAAACATTCCATAAGAAGTCATTTATCTATGGGTCGACATAACGAGGAAACGTTGTCAATCGTGTATCAATGCAAGTGGTTGACAAACTTTAACACTTTGGATAAATGTCTTAGGAGAAATGAAGGTTTCAAATGCAATATGATTTCAATTATTATTTATATTCCAGTGAGCGTAATTCATGTAATTTGTTAACAGTATTTGATCAGAATTTATTTTCGAAATATCAAGGATATTGCTGATATGAATTTATGGTATAAGTTTCATAAATTCTGTCAAGAATCTTACAAATGAGAGCGATTGCAAATTTCCTTATAATCAATATTTCAACTCTTTTGAAAATGATTGATCAACACTGATTTTTTAACTCTACATGTGCATTGATAATATAGAATTATAATTTAAATTTCATAAAAATGTAAAGAACACATGAGACAATTGTACGTATAATTAATATTTCCAAGGGGTTAAACTCTTTTCAGATTTATTGATCGGCACAGATGTTTAAAATTTTCCAAGACATTGCTAATATAAGCCTATGTTTTTAGTTTCATAAAATTCTGACAAGAATTGTTCATATGAGAGTGCTAACAATGCAATTCTGCATATACTTATTTTTTCAAGGGGCATGGCGCTTTTGAAAAAAATCGATTGACACTGATTTTCATCTCGTCCAAGACATGGCTAATATAAACCTGTGATACTACAAATGTACAAAAGTCTGAAAAGACCATTTGTTGTCTCATTTTGTATAACTAATTACTCGACATTCTCCAAAAGTGTGACTTGTGTTATAATTTTTCTTGACTATTTCTGATTTATATTAAATTTGTATGAAATTTGTCTTGACATTCTGAAAATAGTCTTAAAATTTCTTGAAAAAATTTCGACATTTGAATACTTCTTGAAATTTCTTGACAGGTTCTCGACATTCTTTTATTTTTTCTCAGTATGGCTTGAATTAGTCTGAGTATTTAAAATGTGTCTTTATAGAATATACTGTCAAGTTACATTTATCACAACACAAACACAATTTGGGAATATAGATTTTTTTGATAATTAGAAATTTACAATGATTTAGGTATATAAATATTTTTATAAATACAAAAAAAATGTGGGTATGAAATTCAAAATATTAACAAATACAAATGTGAGTAAGTTGATAATAAACAATTTAAATGTGGGTTTGTAAATAATTATAAATGTTGACTTATAAATCTTATACAATGGAAATAATTATAAATATCAACCTCTTCTGAGACCCAGAATAAAGCTGTCTTTAGAAAGTAAGAACACAATAAGCCTTTGACAGCTTTGTTCGTGTTAACGATATACTTTAATGTTAGTTTGAGGAGATAGTAACATAAAAGTTGAGTAAAAATTAAACGAATGTACAAGTTGTTTTTCTGCCAAAGAGAAAGATAATCTCCATAATACATTACAATCCGGCAATGTCCTTGGCCCATTAGGTACTATCAAACATCCATATTCTTTAATTTTGTCAATTACGGAATTTGGCGGCCATTCCAATCGGTAACGCGATGTCCATTGTATTGCATTGTAAGGTAGATATCTACTTCGTAGACATAATGCAAAATCCAAGCATTGATCTTTATCTGATAAAGCGGGGCCGTGGAGTGATAGCTTAAGATGGGGAACAGTCTTGTTTATATTACTTAGAAATGTGTTCGTTGATAAATATAATCCTTTTCTAGTACATTTAATACTTTCAGATGGTATAAAGTAAGAGTCTCTATACCCATCTGGTATTAATCGGAGTCTAGTAAATCCAGGATGATCATTATCAGTCTCCATAACCAGTAGTGTCCGTTGCACTGGATGTTTTATATTCCTTTCATCCCGTATTACGTCTATATCTTCTATGACATACATTATATCTATGTCACTACCCGGTAGATCAATACCTTCTGCCAAACTTCCACTCGATATTTTTGTTAACTTCGAATCTACGTTTGACCTATATCAATTACATATTATATCCTGAACGATAAATAGCTGCTGTCTTTGGCGTATGTCTATTTCTGTACCAGCTGTATTGACTAAGTGCTCGTATAAATATCTTTCATTCAAATAAAAAAAAAACACATATATATGTATATATATAAATCTAAATTGAAAACAACGTTCAAACCAATGATTGCGTTGGATAAAAACCGCAATTTTATACGTGTGCATGCAACAAAAAAAATTCTTGTTAGAGGGGTATAAATACAGCACAAACAACATTTTTCAAAAGACCAAAAAAAGTGAAAAAGTATATCTCAACAAAACGCATTTGACTAACAGGTCGAACAACAAATGTTCTTAAACCCTGCTGACTGCCATTGGCGATTGCCAAATAAACGGACCACAAGGTGTAATAAATGGATCTAAATTATAAATTTAATACCAAACAGAAAACAATAAACTTGCGGCAAAGATGGTATACCGCAAACAAAGTTGCAAAGATTTTTGTACACCATATCCGGATTTCGACAATTAATGTCTCTTCAGTGAAGTTAGGAATCGAAACAGTATTTGGAAGGCCATGTAATTTACAAGTCTATATTGAAAACAACGTTCAAACCTTTGATTGCGTTGGATAAAAACCGCAACTTCTATACGTGTGCATGATACAAATTTCGTTGTAAAGGGGTTTTAATACAGCACAAACAACATTTTCCAAAATACCAAAAGAGTGAAAAAGTATATTTTAACAAAACGCATTTGACTAGCAGGTCGAACAACTGATATTCTTAAACCCTGCTGACTGCCATTGACGATTCCCAAATAAATTGATTACAAGGTGTAACAAAATGGATCTCTATATGAATTTATTACCAAGTAGAAACCAATAATATTGCGGCACAGATGGTAAACCGCAACATGAGGTGCTAAATGTTTGACAACATATCCGGATTTCGACAATTAATGTCTCTTCAGTGATGTTAGGGATCGAAAAGTATTTGGAAGGTAATTTAATTTACTCCAATTTAGGATAGACTCTTGAATTTTAAAGAGTCAAAATAGGATGAACGGATTATATAAACCGGGGGGAATATATAATACAAGCCCAAACGAAATAAATATAAACAAGTCTAAATTGAAAACAACGTTCAAACCTAGGGTTGCGTTGGATAAAAACCGCGATTTCTATACTTGTGCATGTAACAAATTTCGTTGTAGAGGGGTCTAAATACAGCACAAACAACATTTTCCAAAAGACCAAAAGAGTGAAAAAATATATTTTAACAAAACGCATTTGACTAGAAGGTCGAACAACTGATGTTCTTAACCCCTGCTGACTGCCATTGACGATTGTCAAATAGAATGACCACAAGGTGTAAAAAAAAATGGATCTGTTTATTAATTTATTACCAAGTAGAAAACAATAATATTGCGGCACAGATGGTAAACCGCAACATGAGATGCTAAATTTTTTACACCATATCCGGATTTGGACAATTAATGTCTCTTCAGTGATGTTAGGGATCGAAAGGTATTTGGAGGGCCATTTAATTTACCTCAATTTAGAATAGACTCTTGAATTTTAAAGAGTCAAAATAGGATGAACGGATTTTATAAACCAGACGGAAAATATAATACAAGCCCAAACGAAATAAATATAAACAAGTCTAAATTGAAAACAACGTTCAAACCTATGATTGCGTTAAAAAAAAACCGCAATTTTTATACGTGTGCATGTAACAAATTTCATTGTAGAGGGTCGAACAGCTGGTGTTCTCAAACCCTGCTGACTGCCGTTGACGATTGCCAAATAAATTGATCACAAGGTGTAACAAAATATATATTCAATTATTGATAAAAAAATTGTCACGATTGCACAGAATTTATTTTACTGCTGCTTATGACAAACAATCATTCTGTATAATAGATACAATGAATAAGACTTGATTCTTGCAAAAAGAAACCATCGGCCCGGAGGGCAAATTGTTTGCTTTTAATAGATCAGTGCCTATCCATTGTATCTCTAACTTCATATATTGTGTTGATCTTAATAAGAAGGTATTGTAAATGAGTTTAAATAACCATTTTATCATGTTCAACGATACATTAATAAACCTAAGTTCATAAACAATCAATTGGTTACAGTTGTATACATATAATATAACAAGTCTGTCTTTAAATTAACAGGCATCTGAATATCATCCGTATTTTACAAAACAAGACATATTCGAACTTATATTCAAGTACATATAACATGTATAATGAATATGCTATTGAATATTCTATCAAAAAGCCTAATTATAGTCACATCGCGATTTACTCTCACAAGGATTTGCAAATAGACATTTTAAATATATATGTAGTAAATAAGATGAAAGCATACTTTATTCATTAAAACAAAAACAGACAAATTGAATGTATTAGCTTTCTTTTCAAATTTGTGAGAAAGCCAATAATAGTCCAAAAATAATAGCGAAAACTCGCTGTTATTACAATAATGAATCCACATTAACATGCAAATTAAGAAAACGAAAAGACTAAAGAATCGGCACAACAAAGATAATACAGGGATTCGAACCTAAACTAACAAGTTCTACATTCACCTTTACTCTTTAAATCATTGATCGTATCCATGTAAACCTCGATGCTACCAACTTATACAATACGATTGTCTATAATGTGTACATCAAGGTACAAGCCATGTATGTCCGTTGTATCGTTACATATATATATAACAAGTCTAGATTAAAAACAACGTTCAAATCAATGATTGCGTTAGATAAAAACCGCAAATGTTTTACAATTAAAAGCAAATGTATTGGTAGAGGGGTCTAAATACAACACAACCAACATTTTCCAAAAGACCAAAAAAGGGGAAAAGAATATTTTAACAAAGCGCATTTGCCTAGCAGGTCGAACAACAGATGTTTTTTAACCCTGCAACTGCCATTGGCGATTGCTTAATAAACCGCTTACTCGATGTAACAAAATGGATCTTACTTATAAATTTAATACGAAACAGAAAATAATAAACTTGTGGAAAATATGGTATATCAATAACAAAAGGTGCAAACATTAGTACACCATATCCGGATTTCGACAATGAATGTCTCTTGGTGATGTTAAGAATCGAACAGTATTTTGAAGGCCATTTGATTTATCTCAATTTGGAAAAGACTCTTGAATTTTGAAGAGTCGAAACAGGATGAACGGATCATATAAACCGAAGGGACATATAATACAAGCATCAAACGAAAAAAATATAACCGAACATATGATTGCGTTATATAAAAACCGCAATTTGTATACGTGTACATGCAAAACAATTTTATTGGTAGAGAGGTCTAAATACAGCACAAACAATATTTTCCAAAAGTCCAAAAAAAATATAAAGTACATTTTAAGAAAATGCATTTGACTAGCAGGTCGAAAAACAGGTGTTTTTAAACTCTGCTTACTGTTATTGGCGATTGCCAAATAAACGGATCACCCAATGTTCAACATGGATCTTAATTATTAATTTAATACCAAAAAGAAAACAATAAACTTGCGAAATATATGGTATACCGCAAACAAAAGGTACTAAAAGTTAGCACAGCAATTAATGTTTCTTCATATATATGAACGGATTATATATAACATAAAATGTTCAATTACAACCCATTGGTAGCAGAGAGGTTTCGTTGATGTGTTGGTGTCCAACATAACAGAGTTTACAGAGAGGTTCGATTCGAAGAAATTACATATGACAAATATAAAAATTAAAGGTATTTTTTCAATAAAATCCATTAGTCAACCGAAATCAGTAAATTTGCCAATTGAAACTTAATGAATTTAGGCACACAAAAGAAACAATAGAATATAGTTTGATGGGTCCATTTAAGCGACAGATTTAGGAATCGTTGAGTCTAGAAAAAGAATCTGCGATAATTACATAGGTTGAATTCATAATCTAGGACTGTATTTATTCATCGATGTATCGAAGAAATTAAGGATTCAAATTCCACCATACCACAAGAAAAAAAAAAACTGTCTCTGATATATCCACATTGTTTCCCCCCCCCCCCCCCCCCCAAAAAAATGATAAAATACGCTACAATTTAATTTTTTTGCGGATATAATTCTATATATTTTGTTAAAAATCAACCAGAAAAAATAAAATATGCTTTATAGATGAAAAAGTGATCGATATACTATAGTTTCCCATGGACAACCTATTTGTTGAAGTTTGAGGCAGCAAGTTGTCAGCAATCAAATGAGAAACAAATGTGCACTTCTCCTTGTCGACCTTTTCTTTTCTTCTTATAAGTGCTTGTCTTTTCAAACACTTGTAAAACAAGAAAATCAATTCCTTTGCTTTTTTTGCGATGTTTTTTTTGGCTGTGCATGTACGGAATATTGTGTCATAGATGAATACCCCATATCCTTTGTTTTTTCAACTAGATTACTTAATTTTGCATACAGGTATATTGATGATGTTCTTTCCATTAATTATCAAAACTTTATCTGAATAGGTCCTATTAATATATTCTTCCAAACTTTCATAAGTGTATCCTCATCGTAGCAGTATACTAACTTAGCTAACGTATGGAGTATACATTTCTTAACTCGAACAATGATAAAGAGCTTGCAGATTCTATTCAGACTTTGTAAAAACGTCGTCGGTGTAAGCAATAAAAAAAAATAAATTAAAAATTAAGCCAGGGTTATATTAAAGACTGTCTCGTCTATTTAAAAAAAGTTCATGGGAAAGTACCGAACCTGATAAATACATTTAAGATGTCTAATTCTTAATTATTACAATGTGATCTTGAGGTACAGAAGTTCGGTGATTGAGTTGTGTATCATTTTATTTTACTAAAGTTCCCCGTTTTTTGCATGTCTTCCTTTTATCGTATTAATTTGACTTTTTTAGACATCCCATCATCGAATCATTAACTTTATTTCTTATTTTCCTGGTAAAGGTTAGTCATGAGGTGAATATAAAACTGATGTTTTTTTTACAGATTTTCTATTTTGTTAACCTTTGTATTGATATTTTCTTGATAAATATACTATATGCGGTTTGTGCTATCAGCGACAACATTGACGTTAGTGTCAAATATCAAATTTACTGTCTACTCCACTATTGGAACTGACGTCTTTGTAAGATACTGTGTATGTTTGTATAAATTTTATAGTCAGTTGTGTTGAATGTTTTGATGTATGTTTACACAGTTAAGCCTGCTGGATTCCAACAATTGTCATATTAACATACTATGACTGTTTAGGTTGCTAACCTACCTCTGTCAACATTACAGAACTATAAACAACTGTAATGCAATTGAAGGGTTTTGTTAGCTAAACAACAAGGATCACCACACCATTTTTGTCGGAACTTATCTGTTTAAGACCTGTACTAATGACCAGTTCTCAGACAAATTGAATAGTATTAACTAGACAATTTAATATGTGTTTTAAGTCATTGGTTAATATAACTATGTAACTACCTTGAATGTAATATGTACTATCCTGTAAGTATTCAAGATATTCATCTGAGGCTTTGTCAGGATATCTTAGGTTAAGTATGTACTGTTCGTGTGTTTTCCTCCTGTTTAAACAAGCTTTATATATTCTGTCAAACTGTCTGATTGTCACCCCAAAAACGTCATTACTGATGATCATCCCTCCGTCAACAGATTGGTAAGCAAATGGTGAGTATCTGCGGCTCCCACCGTAAGGAAAACGTATGACTCCGTACTTTTCCCAGTAGCTCACTTTCCTCAATCTATACATATTATGAGCTTTATCCCTTTCTTTGTTTCTTGAGTTTCGTTCATGTTGGCTGTTAACTATAAATTGATCTGTTTAAAATGTAACATGCATGGTTAAAGTTCATTCCTGCTAAAACTATTAAACTTCAAACAGCTTACCATAGATACAATAAATATTACTAACCTTCTTTTATATACAATAACACCAATAGGAATTAATGCTTTATATCCCATTAGACCAGTCACTCATTTATTCATAACTTCGATGTAGTATGAATCTATTCTTATAACTATGTTAAACTTCTATGTTCAGATATTTGATAACAACAACAAAATACAAAACAGCCCTGATACATATCAAAACGACGCGTATAACAACCAGCCTGAGACAGCATCTTTCTCAATACCGTCCTGTAAATGTCTGTGACAAACTATGTGTATGTAGTACCTTTCAGTCGTTACTGGTGGTGATGGTAGTAATTGCGCTGCATATTGACTTATTTCAGCATGATTATACTTACATACATCAACTATAAATGTAGAAGAGTTTGACTTAAGTAAATATTTTTTAAATTGAGGTAAATTCAAACATAGTGAATAGTCATACAAAGAAGAAACATTAACATGAGATATCCTGTAAAATAGGAAGTCGAACATAATAAATGAAGGTCCAAGCTGTGTACTTAATACACGATGATGTTCATTTCGATGTTGAATACATGAATTTATTATCAATCTATCAATTTTGTCTAACGTAATGCTTTCAAATATATTTATTAGTATTTTATTATTATCTGGCCTGATCTTTCATGAAAACATATTCTGTTGTTCAGGTATAAAATAACAGTTATGTAATTAAAATAGTAATTTACTTTTAAAAGCAGTGAGAAAAACAAGAATACAATTTAGATAATTGAAATGTGTCAATATCAACTTCCTCTGAGACCCAGAATAAAGCTGTCTTCAGAAAGTAAGAACACAATAAGCCTTCTGCATCTTTGGTTTTGTTTACGATATGCTTCAACGTTAATTTGAGGAGACAGTAACACAAAAGCTGAGTGAAATTAAACGAATGAACAAGTTGTTTTCTGCCACAGAAAAAGACAATCTCCAGAATACATCACAATCTGACAAAGGTCTTGGCCCAATATATAGGTACTAACAAACATCCGTATTTTATGGTCTTGTCAATAACAGATTTAGGCGGCCATTGCAATCGGTGACGCGATGCCCATGGTATTGCACTGTAAGGTAAATTCTTACTTCTTAGGCAGAATGCAAGATCAAAAGTCTCACCTTAATCTGATAAACACGGCCCGTGTGCAGATAACTTTTGATGGGGGTATTGTCTTGGTCACATTATTAACAAATTTGTTCACTGGTAAATATATACTTGTTCTATTATGTTCAAAGCATTCAGGTGGTGTGAAGAAAAAGTCCTTGTCACCTCCTGCTATACATCGGAGTCTAGTAAATCCAGGATAACCATTATCAGTCTCCATAACCAGTGTCGTAAATTGCACTGGGTGTTTAGTATTCCATGCATCACGAATAACGTCTACGTATTCGATGACGCACATTATATTTATGTCACTAAATGGTAAATCAATTCCTTCTGCTAAACTGCCACTCGATATGGTGGTGAACTTCGCAACTACCTTTGACATATTTGCATTTTCTATTTTATCCACTGTTATAAATAGTTGTTGTTATGTTCGTATGTCTATTTCAGTAACTGCTGTATTCACTAAATGCTCGTATAAGTATCTTTCCTTCGTATTATTTCCCGTCCAGGACACGTTATATATGAAACACATATGTATTCGATTATTTATCTTCAAACTGTCATAAGTTTTTTTTCACTGCTGATTGTTTAAAACGATCATTCTTATTCGACCATCAATAGTTATTTTGATGTAGACATACAAGGCACCGACTGTCGTGATTCATAATAAAGGACATTGTCATGGCCAGTTGCCGATAATCAATTTAAGGTTCTAAACTATTATTGAAAGAATCGTATTAACTGCAAAAGGAGCAAGACAGGTCAAACGTATACATATAATCGTATCTTCTTATGCATGTATCAACCGCCATGCAAATCCATTTTTAATCAAAATGTCAAAATCGGAAAAAGGGCGATCCCATAGCATAGACTATATTTGTATTTAACTATCTGAGTCCGTAAAAACATGTCCTGTTCGTGAAAGATTCTATTGTTATGTCGTTAATCTCCCTCAATAGTGAGGAAAAGACAAAGGAGTAGGTCCAGTAAGACCCCTTTTTTTTGCCCCAAAATATAGCAGTTTTACAAAATTGTTAAGCTATTTATTGGAAAGTAGAATACACTTGTTACATAAATATGGGCTGTTTGTTTACAATACAATGCACATGTATCGGGTACTAGCACCATTAAGTCATGCTATATTACTGAAATCTTCGAAATTGTAGCATTTGATTAATTTTTAGACGGTTTCCTTCTGAAATTGAAGTGGCCGCATTTATGTTCATTCTTAATATTTAAATATAAGAGAGGGGCAAAAGATACCAGAGGGACAGTCAAACTCATAGTTTAAAAATAAACTGACAACTCTACGGCTAAAAAATAAAAAAAAAAACCAGACATGTTGTATTTGATGATAATACATAACATATATAAGGTTGAGATTGAACCCCGCTTTCATTTTTGACAGAAACCATCTAAAAGGTGACATATTATGGCATATATGATAGATATTGGACATTTCAGCTTGAATTGGAGCGTATTTAATGACTAAAACAGTTCAAATCTTTCACAAAAACTAATTGAATCGACTGAAGTAGACACTTAAGTGTTCAAAAAGTGTCCAAAATATTTGATCAGTAGAACCTGAACTTTGAAGCCAAAATCGTCCCTTACCGGACCTACTCCTTTATAAAACAAATAGTTAGCTTTAGGTCGTATCCTTAATACCAAGTACACCTGGATATATGATATGTAAGGACATCTATTTTCTGTGAAAAGTACACCATTTTGAAGATTTAATGCTCAATTTATTTGTCGTAGGGATCGATATGCTTCTGTATTTATATAAGACTGTTCACGACAAAAAAAAGGAATTTCGGTCCACGTTTCCCTATGTTAGCAAAATATTCGGAATAATGAAAAGACCAAGTCAGTTTGTTTTCAGTCTCTTTGGTAACTTTCATTTTTTTCTAACTCTTACCATGAATGCTACATCACCAATCTTGTTGGCTTTTTTATACAGGGTAATCATCGGACTAGATCTAGAACTTTATTTGAATACAGAATAATTAAATTTGGGATGTAACATGTCTGCTGATTTTTTCGCTTTAAGCTAATAGACAGAATGTGTCGCGTGACAGTAATGTCATCATGTTTTTTGTGTTTTTTTTTCATGATTTACTCCTTAAGAATGGAGCAGTCTTTGGGAACCTTCTGTTAATTTCTCCTAGTCTCCTTGTTTTCATATGAGTGCTAGTGTTTTGCAGACACTTGTTAAAAACAATTTGTGTGTGTTTTTCCTGAGTGTGTACTGTAACAGGGGTGAATACTTAAAATCCTTTGTTTTTTTATAAGAATTTTTAATTTCACGTACATGTATATACTACTCTTCCCATTAACAATCAACATTTTCTGGTTGGATCCCATTAATATGAACTATTGATTAAAGAAACAACCTATACAGCTCCCTTAGAATCACTTCTAGACATGTATAGGTTTCATAACGGGGCTTCGCTTTATATCATCTTAATTATTCAATGTAAATATAATAATAAACGAGCCTTCTGCGAGTTTATTATTACTTTTTGAATTAAATAACGAGAGTTGATATCAATCAATATCCCATTTTACAAGTTGTTAAACGTATTTCTCTTATGGTGAACACTCTCTATTTGTAAATAAAAAAAAAAATGCGAAATGCTGATATAGTCTTTCGCACATTCCTGTATGACGTCATATGTCCTTTTCCGGTGTCAAACTTTTATATCATACATTTCAAGACTTTTTATTCGCTTCAGAAAGTAATAAAATTTGACAAAAAAAAGTCGAAGATTGTCTGATGAAATGTGTAAGTGTTTTGTATATTATTGAAGAAAACACATGTGTCCGTTGCCATGGACGAAATGAAAATCGTGTTAACCTTTGAAAGTCATTAATTACCTAACGAATAGCCATATAGAATGCCGTAATATCTTCTTGTGATACTGGATACGCCAATCAAGTTAACGCAAAATCTCGTATCGCTTTTTCGTACCACACTCCGTGCTGTTTGATACAAGAATTATCTATGAATGCAAGAAATAGATAACAGGCCACAATCATAGGAGAGTTATAATTATCAAAATCTTTAAAAAATGAGATAATTTCAATTTTGAAATCATAAATTATTCTCATGTTAGCATGGATTTATCAACTTCACCCACGTTTTGAGAACACATTTTTTTATATCAATACACCATTGTGGTTGTCTATGAAGTTTAAATCACATTGAAATTACCTTTATTGTTACCTGTAATATCATGTGTGTATTTGCGCCTTCCATGGTAAGGAACACGTTTGACTCCATACTTTTACCAGAAGCTTATTCTCCTCAATCCATAAACATTCGGATCTTTATCCTTTTCATCGGTTCTCAAGTTTTGGTTCATGTTAGCTTTTAGCTACCAATAGAATATGTTGTGCAATCTTGTGAAAGTCTGATATCATTTCATTATGAAGTACAAATGTAGTATATATAATGTATTAAAAATTTTATGCATCTGTTTATAAAACAGTTTGTCCATTCCTGCAATTTTTTTTCAAGAAAATCAGCTTATCATAGCTACATATAATATTGCTTTTCTTTTTATATATACATTAAATTCAAGATGTTCCCTTTCGATCCAAGTAAGACATGTTACACGTTTTATTTACAACTTCGATGGAATTTAAATCTGATTTTAATCTATTTTTATGGCTAGTTAAACTTCTATGTTTAGATATTTGATAATACTATATAACAATGGTCATGTTGCATTTCAATGAACTACACACACAAAAATTACCCCAAAATTACAAATTATCTTCCTATTCATTTTACAAAATGAACGCTTACACCAACTCCAACATGTCTAATTTGAATTTTGCTTTCGATATAACAATAACCTAAACCTATTTGATATTTATTTATAACTTCAATGTAATTTAAATATATTCTTATAGCTATGTTAAACTTCTATAATTATGATTTTGATCATAACAACAACATAATACTGTATTATTATGACACAGTATACAACAATGGGCATTTTGTACTTAATGAAACTACCAAAAAAAACTTACCCTAATTACAAATAGTCTCACCATTCTTTTTAACAAAATGAACAATAACATCAACTCCAACATGTCCAATTTGAATTTTGCTTACGATATAATTATAAACCTAGTCTATCTGTCATTCATTTATAACTTCGATGTAATTTAAATCAATTTTGATCGCTTTGTGGACCTTCTATGTTTACATAGTTTGGATAGTTGATCATAACAACAAAATACTGCATTGCTATGACACACTACACAACAATGGTCTTTTTGAACTTAATGAATCTGAAATTTATAAAAATTGAAACGGACTTCATGTCAATAGATATAAACAATTCTCCAAAATGTCTTGTAAGTTGGTGAAAGCATTCTTGAGTTATTGTCCGATAACTGGAAAATCACACTTTTTTTAATGAATAAAACCCCATAACTCGGAAACGTAAAATCTAAAATTGAATAAAAAACGAAAGGGAGCTCATGTCAATAGATAATAACAATTAACCAAAGTTTTATGCAAATTGGTTAAAGCGCTTTTGAGTTAATGTCCGATATGTTGACGACAGACGGACAGACGGACAGACGGACACTGGTATACCATAATACGTCCCGTAAACGGGCGTATAAAAAATGAACGCTTACATCAAATCCAGCATGTCCCATCGAAATTTAGCTTTCGATTTCACAATAAACCAAGTCACTCTACCATTTATCTATTAGGTCGATGTAATTCAAATCTATTTGTATTGCTTTGTCAAACGTCTATGTTTAGATATTTGATCATAACAATATAAGGCTGTAATGCAATGACACACTACACAACAATTGCCATTTTGTGCTACACAAAAACACTAACTCACGTTACAAATAATTTTGCTAATCTTTATACAAAATTGGTGATAACAACATATAAATTGCATGTCCAATAGGAATGCTGCTTTCGACATCATAATTTACCAAGTCTCTCTGTCATTTATCTATAACTTCGATGTAAATTAAATCTATTCTTGTCGCTTAGTTAAATTTCTATGTTTAGATATTTGATCATAACAAAAATATATTGTATTGCTATGACACATTTAGTGTGTTACTTGTCAACATACATATTACCGGCTTTTAAATGAACAATAATAATGAATACTCTCCAAAGTCAAACAGATCGTCACACATGTGTAAATAAAATTGAAATTATCGAAAGTTTTAATTTGACAAATACAATAAAAACGACAATCTAATCACTCATACATACCGTCATGCAATTAAAACAAAATAGTATAGTTTTTTAATAATTTCGGTTTCCTAAAAAGAAAACTATATGTTTGTTTAGTACTGCAAAATTTCAAATTATAAAATTGACAAAAGTTTGATAATGTTGAAATGTGTTTTTTCTGTCAAATACAAACAGGTAACAATAATAGAAAAATAGATATGTGAAAAATATGAATAACAGATGACAATGATATCAAAATAAGCATGATTAGGTGCACGTTTGATAGAATGGCAAAAGTCTCATCTCCTTTAGTTTTGTCTACAATACATCACCACCTAACCCATTCTACATAAGTGAAATGCACAGCTTTTAAAAAGACAAACTTTATTTAAAAAAACCAATACTGGTGCAACAAGAAACATTGACATGATGACCTTTTTCAATTTGATTTCTCAATTTATGAATTCATTTAGAATCGAAATGTTTAACACTTTTTGTTTTCTTTTCGAGTTAGGTTTTTATTGCAATTGACTTAAAACGCTTTTCATGAACTGGTTGTTATAAAGTGACATTTTTTCATATCATTCCTAAACTAATGTGGTAAAAGAAACACATGAACTAAAGTCGTAATCAACAATTTAAAACAAGAATAATTGCTTACACCAATGTATGTCCTTAATAGTATTTCGCCTAGAAATTTTTTATTCATGATTGTTTTTCAATGTATATCTGATAGAAATGAAATAGTTCCTACTGATATTCACCTATATCAATGATAAACTCATTAAATTGTATCAGAAATAAAAGGATTGCATATTTTGGTACTACTATTGATTCACTCATAGGGTCTTTGAATCGGAAATAAACACATTTATTCTAAAACCAGTTGTTGGAATGAGACTGGTTATGTTCTTCTCATATATTTTATGATGGTATGATACTGAACCCCTTACGTGAGGGATTGTGCTTGATTTTTATATGATGAAGACATAATCTTTCAATCAGTTTGATTGAGTTCTGGAGCTGGCATGTCCTTAATTGCTAGTATACCTTTGTTAATTTATGTATCATTGTCATTTTGCTTTAAATATACAAAAAGAAGATGTGGTATGATTGCCAATAAGACAACTATCCGCATGAGACCAACATGGCACAGTAATTAACAACTATAGGTCATCGTACGGCCTTCAACAATGAACAACACCCATACCGCATAGTCAGCTATAAAATGCCCCGAAATAACAATGTAAAACAATTCAAACGAGAAAACTAACAGCCTAAGTTATGTACAAAAAAATTGACGAAAAACAAATATGTAACACATAAACAAACGACAACCACTGAATTACAGGCTCCTGACTTGGGACAGGCACATACATACAGAATGTGGCGAGATTAAATTTGTTGGTGGGATCCCATACCTCCCCTTAACCTGGGACAGTCGTACAACACTACTACATAAGAACGAACTATAAAAATCAGTTGAAAAAGGCTTAACTCATCAGATGGATAAAAATACAAGTGGACGTAGCCGGGTACTTGTACATCACAACAACAAAAAGACATTAGGTACAGATCTGAGAGTACTCGCAGTTAACTCACAGCTAGTTCAAAGCCGCTAACAACTAATAAAAAAATCATGCATCTTAGACTTAATTATCAATCCGTACACATCCAACATCCAATGGATTTAGTGTAAAGACGTCATAAACAGTTAGAGAAAAACATGATCTTGTGCAATGTCAAGATGCAGGTATCGACAGATTGTGATCCATGAATGTGTATATGTATATAACATACAAGTAATATTTAGTTTGCTTTTAATTTACTGATAAAAAAATCAATATTTATACCAATAAAAACAATATTCAATGATCTTATTACAGTGTTGAATTGGTAACCTTTTACAATAAGTTTATTTAAAGGATCGATAAGTTTACCAGGATCGTTTACAAATTTTCGGGCACGGTTAACAACATTTCTGTAAAAACGAGGATGTGCTATCCCGTTTGAAATAAGTTTTCTACAGGTACAACCAAACTTCAAAACCAAATCTTTATATCTATGGAAAAATTTAGTACAGGTTTTTAGTAATTTATGGTAACGAAATCTCTGGCTTTATAATTTACCAGTAATACATAGGTAAATTTCAGCAGTATATAGGGAAAATCCTTGATTATTTAACGAAAAAATATCGTTAAGATAACGGTAAGTGTTGTTGAATTTATCAATTAAATGCAATTTAGACGGGTCTTTACTGAGTTTGGTCATAAACTGTGATTTATAACAGTACAAAAAGAAGTCTGCTATTAACAGCTTCAATCATCTCATTACACCTCCAGTAAGTATATCTAGCATATTTACCTTTCTCATTAGAAAAGAAGGCTTTAAATTAGTTGTAGCAAATGTATTTGCATTCAGATTTACCAAACGACCATTTAATTATAAAGGAAAAGTTTTGCTTGATAAGATAGTGTGGAAGTGTAGCGTAACGAGTAGAAAAATTGAAACTGTCAACAGAATCAAAAGGACTTAATTTATCTAAAACATCCAAAGAATTTTGTACACTACAATAATAGTTAATTCACTATGTTCATATATTTTATCATAAAAGTTAATGATAAGTTCTTTGATAGTAGTTAAGGAACTAGTTAAAAGCACTGTATGATTAGTTGTAGAACACTCACTAGAGGTCGAGATGAAACGATATTTAAATGGTTTTTTTTTTTTGTTGTAGTTTAGGTAACCAATACATAGTAGGGACCTTCAAATGTTCAGAAAAGCCTTAAGCTTTGATGTAGTTATGATATGTTTGTTTACTATATGACTCTCTGCGGAGCGCATGGACTTGAATATAGATGAAGTTAAAATATCATTCTTGAGAACGTCCGTGTAGTATTTACGGCATACCACCACCACATTGTTGGTTGCTTTGTCGGCAGGTACAAACACAAACTGCTTTGAAAGTTCTTAAAGTTTATTTCTTATTTTAGAATAAGCGTATTATGTACACTATTATTTACTTCTAAATTATTTTCAAAGTGTGATACTCTAATGTCTACAGCATTCATACATTTATTTAAATAAGAATCAAGATACATTTTATCAGATTTTTCCCGTTTACACCAATTTTTACAAAAGATGTAAAAGCATCTTTGGTGACTTGACGACACTCTTTCCAATCTATTTTAGATGGAGGACGATATTTTGGTCCTTCAAAGTGTATTTAATCTCTCTGTCCTGAACGAAATTGAGGTCCCCCTGTTATAACATGGCCATAGGGAACATATCTAAACTTCGACGATTCACAGTTTCAAGTTAAGGTAGTATTGTTTTCTACATTCACGTCTGATTTTACCGACGTATAATTAAAAATTAACCTCTGTTTTTTTTTTGTATGTGTATGAAATAATAGGTGGTTCTTTGCTATCAAAATAGGGAGGTATTAAGTTTTAAACGGTAGTCATTCAATATACTAGATAAATTGATAAAATCAATACCTCTGCTTTAATTTTCAGAAAATGACGTTTATGATCTTCAGGTTTGTCGGTACGCGGGAACAGCCTGTGGTGGCAAAAAGCTGTAATTATACGCGAATATTCATACAGTGGGGTGAAGAAAGAGATGGCGTCACACTCCTTGAAAATATCGTGTATTTTACTAATGGGTATTTGACCCAGTTTACATAATAATTGATGCCTACCATTGTTTTAAATATAGATAGGAGATTACCAAGTGTATAATTTATACGATGTTTAATTCGTTGATTTCGATTGAAACGTTTGCCATGAGACCTATTATTACGTTGTCTTTTATCCATAATATTCATGATATCAATAGAAGAAGTAGCAGATATGTTCCCTTGTCCAAGTATATTTTTTTTTGTTTCCCATTCTGACATCGGACCCGGGCTTTTTCTGTGCCTATTACTATGTGTTTCTTTGTTCAACATTGGCTAGAGGCATAGGGGAGGGTTAAAAACTCACAAAATATGTTTAACCCCTCCGCATTTTTGCGCTTGTCCAAAGTCAAGAGCCTCTGGCCTTTCTTAGTCTTGTATGTTTTAAGTTCGTTTATATGTTTTGAAGTTAAGTGTGACGTCCATTTTCACTGAACTAGTACACAACTTTATTGAGAGGACAGCTGAGGATCACCTACGGGTGCGGGATTTTTATCGCTGCGTTGAAGACGTATTGATGGCCTTCGGCTGTTGACTGCTTTGGGTCGAGTTGTTGTCTCTTTAACATATTCCCTATTTTCATTCTCAATCTTATCTATCTCTCATTGTATATTTCTTGTTACAGAATGTTATGAAGAAAAAACAAATCTATGATATACAATAAGGATACAGAAAATCGACAATAAAATATTACTATAACTTATGAAAAGAATGTCAAAACAAGTAAAACAGAACAACAAAACATAACTGCTATCAACATCACGACATGTAAATATATCAAGAATACTTAATTCAATAAAGAATTACAACAACCCATACCTGCTTTTAAACTTCTGGACCCTATTTATAAAAAGAATGCATTTTCCAATAAAGCAGTAAAACAAACCATACCTGCTATTAACATTATGGACCCTATTTATAAAAAGAATGCATTTTCCAATAAAGCAGTACAACAACCCATACCTGCTATTAACATTATGGACCCTATTTATAAAAAGAATGCATTTTCCAATAAAGCAGTACAACAACCCATACCTGCTATTAACATTATGGACCCTATTTATAAAAAGAATGCATTTTCCAATAAAGCAGTACAACAACCCATACCTGGTATTAACATTATGGACCCTATTTATAAAAAGAATGCATTTTCCAATAAAGCAGTACAACAACCCATACCTGCTATTAACATTATGGACCCTATTTATAAAAAGAATGCATTTTCCAATAAAGCAGTACAACAACCCATACCTGCTATTAACATTATGGACCCTATTTATAAAAAGAATGCATTTTCCAATAAAGCAGTACAACAACCCATACCTGCTATTAACATTATGGACCATATTTATAAAAAGAATGCATTTTCCAATAAAGCAGTACAACAAACCATACCTGCTATTAACATTATGGACCCTATTTATAAAAAGAATGCATTTTCCAATAAAGCAGTACAACAAACCATACCTGCTATTAACATTATGGACCCCATTTATAAAAAGAATGCATTTTCCAATAAAGCAGTACAACAAACCATACCTGACAATGATTGATTCCCCGTGTTTTATTTCATTCCATTTTGATTAAGAAACAAACCAATTGCACGTAACTGCTAGTTACAAAGTACTGGTACCATTGTATGCATACATATTTAAGCTTATATATCATTATTCGATGAATAAATAAGTATTGTACACGTTATACATAACAGATTGAAATGCGTTTAGGATTTCTTGTATCTGATACAATTCGAATTCATGTTGCTGCCTTCAAAATTTTGCTGGAACTGCGAGATTGTTTAGATCAGTTTATCCTAATAAATATTTAAAGTAATTACTATATGAAATAGCTATATGGCGTAAGCTCAATGTTTATAATTAAATCTATTGTATTCTCAGTCATCTTCTAACGAGAATAACCAATACATTTTACTAATGAATATATTTATGAAAATACTACTAACAACGATTAAATGCTAACTTTGGTGACTTTCAACAACCTCTACGTGGACATATGCCTGATATATAGCAAGATGTATATACATTTATTTATATGAGTACAGATGTATAAATGTTTTACACTTGTAAGCATTCCATTATTTATTTGACGTTTAATGCAAATGCTATTTGTCTGCGAATTCTGACTAAGAAGGGCAAAAGGTATGCCACAACCAAGCAAACTGGAATGATTCTTGAAAACATGAAATATAGTTATGGCCGTTGTATAAAATATGTTTTACCGTATTTGTACTTGCCATTAGAAACCCAATGGATACTTATATCCAAATGGAATATGCAATAAACATGCGTTCGGGTGATCCTGATATGAACTAGTACAAAACAAGGCCCTTTATCACAAATCACGAAATATCACTGGTGTAACAATAATCAGTTATATTAAATGAAATTTTGCAGTATGAAATATAAAATAAAATAAGTTACAGTGATGCTTCAAAGGAACGTGATATATATGTATATATCAGTTTTCACTCATAATTCATAATAAAATTGAAAGTTCCCGTCTTTATTTTATTGTCTCATTTTCGAGTATCATGGTTGATTCCTGAGAGATCGTAAGCGTGTGACATTGAATTAACTTCATTTTTTTTTCCAGGTCTGTATTATTCAACAGATCCTTGTTTCTCAAAAAAAGTCTAAAATTAAGTGAGGAAAAATGTCGTGTCTGTTTGCTACCTATTTAAAGGCCTCACTGTGACTTTGATATGAAGAATAGATGAAAGCGATTTTCCTTTGCTTTTAGTCTGTTTTTTCACTGTGCATGTACTGATTTTGTTTCATGAAGGGTTATCCCATCTCCTTTGTTTTTCAAATGAAAAATTCATGTTTAAGTTTAATCATTTTCGAGTATCATGGTTGATTCCTGAGAGATCGTAAGCGTGTGACATTAAATTAACTTCAATATTATTTTTTCAGGTCTGTATTATTCAACAGATCCTTATTTCTACAGCCCTTGGATGGTGTCAACTTCCCAAAAAAACGTGTATGGTGTAATGGTGTATGGCATATGGTGCAATGGTAGAAGGTGTATGGTGCTATGGTGTATGGTATAAGGGGAATGGTGTAACGGTGTAACGTGCGATCGGGAATGGTGTGAAGGAATGGTGTACGACATTTAAAACTATGCAAAATATTGATAAGAACTGATTTTTAAATTTTATACATTAATTTACAATATTGTGATCAAAATTCGTTTTTTAAAATAAATAAATAATTTTGTATTCGCACGCTTTCTTTGAAATTAAATTGCATTATGGTGTAATGTGTAAGGTGTATGGTGCAAAGGTGTAACGTGTATGGTGTAATGGCACAGGGTGTATGGTGTAATGGTGTATGGTGAATAGTGTAATGGTGTATGGTGTTAGTGGGAAGTTTACACCATCCAAGGACTGTACATAAAAATGATTAACCTAAATTTGTTGAGGAAAAATGTCGAGTCTGTTTACTACATATTTAAAGGCATCACTGTGACTTTGATATGAAGAATAGATGAAAGCGATTTTCCTTTGCTTTTAGTCTGTTTTTCACTGTGCATGTACCGATTTTGTTTCATGAAGGGTTATCCCAACTCCTTTGTTTTTCAAATAAAAAATTCATATTTAAGTTTAATCATCAACACCTGTTTTACCACGTGAATTAAGAAAAAACACAATGTGTCCTGTGATTAGGTGAAAATTTGTCCCGTAACTTGGTCTAAATTTGTCCCTAATTTGATCAAACTTTTGTTCAAGTTGTGTAGTATAGTTTTTGTAGTAATGTAATCTACCAAATTCAGAATATGGCATTATCAGTTGAATTGAGGAGGTTCACGTGCTTATTAAGACCAACTTGAAATTGTTTATCAGATTTATTAATACAAAATTGAAAACAAAATGTTCTTATAAATCAGTGAACTCAGACTGCATGTGTGCATTATTGCTGTACTTTTATAAATTTGTTCTCTAATAAATAAATTTATGTAAATCTTTCGTATATATATCAAACATCTGTTTATTAAAGTTTGTGAAGGATGTCACTTGATTTAGCATTTTACCCTTATTGATATTATTTTTATAAACTTATTCTTTATTTATACATATTGGCTAATCACCATACAAAATTGTGCTTTGGAATGATACAAAAAATTGTATAAGATTTAATTACACACTCAACGCTTACGACACACATAGTTTGCGCTTACTTAATGTAGTTAAAAAGGATGGAATTATTTTAAAAAAAATGTAGTTCTGAACAAACATTGAAGGAATCAGCATGGATATAAATTTGATCAGGTAGTGGACATTTTTTATCAGTTTTGTTTTGCATGAATGTCTGAACGTTTTTTTTTTTAATAATCGCCTATTTAACATGTTTCATTTAACAGCAAACATCCGTATGCATAAATTAGTACAACGACATAGTAACTAGCAGTACCTATGATATTTTTCTGTATCTAATTTTGCATGCTCTGTTCAAAGAAAGACAACACGTGAGTTAAAATAAATGTCCTGAATGTAGGTAGTGTTTTGATTCTTAAAATCTATTTTCATTGTTTTAATAAATAGAATGTGAATAACATATGTTTTAATTATCAATGGTACCAGACTTATAATTTAATACGCCATACGCGCGTTTCGTCTACATAAGACTCATCACTGACGCTCACATCAAAATCAATAAAGCCAAACAAGTACAAAGTTGAAGAGCATTGAGGACCAAAAATTCCAAAAAGTTATGCCAAATACGGCTAAGGTAATCTATGTCTGGGATAAGAAAATCCTTAGTATTTCGAATAATTCATAATGTTGTAAACGGGAAATTTATAAAAAATGACCATAGAATTGATATTCATGTGAACACCGAAGTGCATGGTAAACCAACAAAAGTCTCATGGTTTAAATAGTAAACCCATGCAGAGTGTTGGCCTTTGTATGAAACGGGATGATGACAACTGACAACCAGCACGTAGCGTTATACACGGCGTTCTTATATAAACGTAATACACTTCTTGCTAACCGGATTCTATTTAAACCAAATATTTAATTAATTTTATATATTTATCCCATTTGCTTCCCATTTCGTCTGATAAACCAACTGGTTCTTTTTTATAAGATATTAAGTTTTTCCACTCAAATTCTATATCAAAGTCAGCAACTAATTATTTCATTTCAACATAACATAAGTAAATTGATAGCAGGTAAAACAAAAGAATAGCAAATTAAAACGATGAAAAAAAATGTTATTTGCACACTAAATACAAAATGATGTTCTATAATGTATGATTCTCTCTCTTAACATGAGTTTGAATATTAAAAATGCATCAACTGCTACAAAAAAAGCAGTTTTACAGCAGGATCAATTTAACATTTGCATTTTACCACTTGGGCTTTTCAGAGGTTGAATTCCACCGAAAATCAAAAACATTTAGTATTTCAGCTTGATCTTATTATCCTTTTTTGAATACCGTTTATTTTTGTTGAGATTGCGTTAATAGCAGCTGCCCTGACAATGGATCGTGCTTTACACTTCGTGTTTTCATGTCAGTTTATTTTTTATCATAGACACGTTTGTGAGGTTAAATCCCTAACATTGACATATTTTAAACAGTATTCATGATTTCCATACAGTCCAAGTTTTCATTTCTTCTGCTGCAAGCAACCTTAGCTACTTTATTGATCTTTTATGTTCACAAAGCAGGTTAATATCAGTGCATGGGTATACGTATTTGATAAGGCTTACTTTTTTTGTACAGCAGAAATCATAAGCCCCTTAAAATATATAAAGCTAGCAGCCATTTTGAATGCCGGTAAATACATACACAGCCACATCTGGTCGCAGGTTAGGCAATTAATTCGATGTGTTTCGTTGGTGTAGTTATCATGAGTACTCCGTAGGTAACCTTCATTTGATTTGATACTTTTTCCCTCGTTACTGATGATCTTTTAAACTTATCTTCCAGACTAACCTGTAAACACTTTGAAAAACTGAGCAAATGATTGAGTGCAATTTGTTTATCCTAAATATGTAAATTATATATCGTTCTAGACATTAAGCAAGACAAATCCGAGCAATCATTTTATTCTGTCCCCGAGGGTATCTTCAGCTCAGTAGTCACTACTTTGGAACTGACATGATTTTTAACAAATTGTCCGTTAATAAATTTTGAAATTGTAAAGAAACTAAGGTTTCAACTCCCTCGGGCAAAGTTGACCTTAGATGAATTTGGCTATTTGGTTTGGGCCTTTTTGTCATATAGCTCTTTAATTGTTTCGGTACTTATACATCCTAGGATTTTAAATGTTTGGCTTTGGGTGTTCCTGATGAAGTAAAACCAGAAAAGCGCTTCAGACGCATGCAATTATTAAACGTGTTGTTTACAATTTTTTATTCGTTTACAGAGCCTTTTAATGATTTATATGAATTTGAGATCATCACTTAGAAACTGTTATCGGTATTTGTGTAGTCATTAACTGATGCCACTTTATTGCTCTACGATTCAAGTGTCCTTCTGTATCTTTGTCATTCTTCTTTGAGTATGAACTTTAGGAAATTTCTTTCAATTCTCTACCTAATAACACTAGTTTAAAAAAATAACTTGTGAAATATAAAAAAATATGATATGACGTTCTTTCTTTGGCTTTAACAACAAAAACAATAGATAAGTCAGACAAAACACAAAAAGACAAAGTACGTCAGATGTTTTTTTGAAAGACACCGAATATCAAATTATACAAATTTGCTGGAGTTGATAAATATATATTTTTTCAGTAATAATTAAAAAAAATTACAAGTAAACAGAACAACATTTTTTAGGGAAAACATTTTTCTTTTGAGAATTCAAATCACTTGTATGCTTGGTGGGAATTTCTTCCAACTGTCTACCTAATAACCCTATTTGAGAAAACTTGTCAAATGTCGTTAAATACGATATGACGATCTTCTTTTTGCTTTAAAAATAAAACAAAATTAACGTCAAACAAAACAAGGATATTCATCTTGGACGTTGAGTTCAATTTACAACGTACGTCAGATTTATCTTGAACGAGACCGACGATTATATTGTTGGAGTTGCTCAATATGTATTTTTTTTTTAATAATAATAAAAAATAAAAGTACATTTTTTTGGAAAACACATTTTTCTTTTGAGATTTCAAGACACATGTATGCAAGGTAGGAATTTCTTCTAACTGTCTACCTAATAACTCTATTGTGAGAGAAATAACTTCTCAAAATCAACAAGTATAAAATGAGAATTTTCTTTTTGCTTTAGAAATAAAACAATAGTAACGTCAAACAAAACAAGGATATTCATCTTGGACGTTGAGTTCAATTTGCAACGTACGTCAGATATATCTTGAACAAGACCGACGATCACACTGTTGGAGTTGCTCAATATCTATTTTTTTAATAATAATAAATAAAAAAACAATTACATTTTTTAGAGAATTTTTTTTCTTTTGAGAATTCAAGACACTTGTATGCCTGATGAGAATTTCTTCTAACTGTAATTTAATAACTCTTATTTGAGAAAAATAACTTGTCAAAACCAACAAGTATAATATGATAATCTTCTTTTTGCTTTCAAAATAAAACAATAGTAACATCAAACAAAACAAGGATATGCATGCTTGACGTTAGAGTTTAATATGAAACGCACATTAGATATTTTGAACAACGCTGGAGATCAAATTAGACAATTTTGTCAGAGTTGCTATAACTGAAATTTAATAATGATAAAAAAAGTAACCAGAACTGGATTTGTCAGGAAAAAACATTTTTATCATAGGGATTCAAACCACTTGTATGCTTAGGGAGACTATTATTGCTAATGTTTCACCTAAATTAATGTGTCATAGTTCATAATGTAAAAAAGCTCTGAGCTGACCTTTATCTTTAACATGTAGATCCAGGCACAGAGATTTGGGACGGGCCGAATTGTATTGTTTAAATTTATTGTTAAATATAATGGCGACCCAAGTTGATATAAAATAATGAGATATGGTTTGATAGCTAATGAGACAACTATCCACTAGATTTTAAATGAAGTGGATGTAATCGATTATAGCAACAATTGGCCTTTCACAATGAGAAATCCGCATAAGGTATGGCAGATAGATAGATAGATAGATCATGTAGATAGATAAATAGATACTTTATTCTCTAAAAACTAAATACAAGTTTACAGAGAAACATACAATATCAATACAAATACAATAATTGAGGTAAACAAATGCAGTACGATATTCTAAAATGAAGTACAAAATTATGATGGCATACTTTTTTGGTAACATGTACAATGAAAGGTTAAACTCAATGAAAAAAATATCAGTCAGATACGTATGCCTTTATATATGACAAAAATGAACCAACAACAACCACTGAACATGAGCATAGAGCATGACGTGAACAAATGATTCTTTAATTAGAAGATAAACTTGTAAAAGGAACGATAACCGCACATATTAACAAAAGCCCACTATAAATTCCTTTTTTTCGGGGTCTGAAAATTTCTTACAAGCATTAAATAGAACGGATCTTTTTCATAACCTTTTCAGCAAAGAGTGTACACATTATCTGTCTTTTGATCAGCTAAATGTTTTTATTTTCTTTTTACATCCACAGATTCACCTGTATAGTTATTACCATCCTTTCATGGCTGCAATTGTCAACAGGCCAAGATTCAAAATGCTTCCAGCGTAATCCAGGAATATCCACTGTTGGCTGTTCCATACCAATCTTCAACAAGTTTTCATATAAAGAGCATTTTGAACCAGCATGTAACCGTCACGATATCTGCTATAGCTGTGTAAGTAACATACATTATTTAAAGGGAAAATCCGCGATTTTTTACTTATCATCTAAATATGTTCATCTTAACATAAAAAACACATTCACAAAGTTTTAAATTTGTATTCCTTCTAATAACGGAGAAACTTTTTTGGTTGACATACGTTAGTGGGTTGTGACGTTTTAACCCGATTTATTGAATGCTGGGAAAAAATTAAATCTGTTAAAGTCTTAATTGCTTATCGATATTTTACGTAATTGAAAGCGCACAAATGATCATTTCTCGTAGCCAATAACCACACCACAAGAATGAAAGAAAATGAACACACGTGTACCGTTTTGCATTGATTGAATAAAACTTCCTATATGAAATATATAATTAATTCCGAATTAATTTCATAAATTATTGTTGAGATTTTTGCATAAAATATCTAGCGAACATTTTTACTGATGTTGAACTGAAAATGTTTTCCGCTTTTATTTTCCTTAATAATTTCGGCAACCATTTTAAAGCAAAATCTGTGTGAATACAGGGTGAATATTATTTTGTTAAGTCATTGTCTATTTCTCGATTTGAGGACAATTCGTTTGAACTTTACTTTGGAGCAATTTAGCCTCAAGGCGTAAACAGGTGTGAATTCAAGCGTACACATGTGTGATTGTTGTCATTTTGAATGGATTAACAGAAAGAGTATGGCATGTTTAATACACCATGATCGAATACCCGATGACAATAGAGATACAATGATAAAATTGTATAAATTATTTGAAAATAACTTTCAACTTTTTAATTTCGGAAGTGTATAAAATAAAAATGAAACAATTTTTTATTACGTTCTATGCAATTAGCATAAAGATTCAATTATGAAGTTAAAAGAATAGTACTTTTAATCTTAAAAAAAGAAAGTTATATTTTCCCAATTTAATAGAGAGATACCATTGTACATCTGTTTAATTTACTTTACCGGAATTCTTTAACTTGTATTTAAATGTGAGACGAATTATTTGTGAAAAGAATGACAATTATCATTTATTTCATTAATGGACTCACATTCATTATAAATCTAAGCTAATAAATTAATTAGTTATGTGTTCTGCTTGATCAATTGATTGAAAAACAGATTTCCGCAATTTCACAATTCAAACCGGGATTAGCATTCAATCATTTTGCCATTTGGAGCCTACCCGGTATTAGTTTTGCTTATTTTTGAAAGCAATATGGTGACCTTAACTAGAACCTGGGTGTGGATGAGGATTTACGGAATAGAGAATAGTGGGCAAAAAATATGAATAATAGAGACAAGGGACCAAGAAATAAAAAAATAGAATAATGAGGTGTTAAAATATAAAAAGAACAGAATAATTGGCAAAAAGTATAAAGAAATAAAGAATAGAGAAAAATGGCCTGAAACACTGATTAAAGAATAGAGAAAATCGGCATAGAATATCAAGGAATACAGAAATGAAGAACACCGTATCCAGACCATCATCCTAGTTGCCTAAACCTACGTTATTTTGTCTCCGGTAGAACGTTTTCTGTTTATTTCTATGCTTATCAATTAAGACGTGAGCTTTCATAATTTGCCAGCTTATTACATTATAAAAAAAGACTAAGCCGAACATCACTCTGGATTTTTTCTCAAGTAGACCTCAGCTACCCACCCTACCACACCATTACCGAAAAGTTAATAAAAAAAATCTACGGCAATACTTTTGTCCGCACTAGGTGCAAAGGGAAGTTGGGTAGCTGAGATCTACTGGAGAAAAAAATCCAGGGTTTTATTCGTCTTAGTTTTTTTTTTAATTAGGTCCAAAGTTGGGGTCCGCGGACACCCAACCCCACCCTTACCGAACATTTAATAAAAAAAAAAATTCTAAGGCAATACTTTTGTCCGCACTAGGTGCAAAGGGAAGCTTGGTAGCTGAGGTCTACAGTAGAAACAAACCAGGGTATTGTTCGGCTTAGTTTTTTTTTCTGAAGTAGGTCCAAAGTTGAGGTCAGATACTCTACCAAACCCTTACCGAAAAGTTAACAAACAAAAATTCTATGGCAATACTTTTTTCCGCACTTGGTGCAAACGTAAGCTAGAGACCTAGCGCCTACTTGATCAAAATTCCCAGTTTGGGTATAGCACGGATTATTTTTTAAAGCTAAAAAATAATTTCCTTGCCCACGTTATTTTGAGTACAAACAATAAACCTTTCGTCCAATCATAAGTAAGCGAAATCCACTGTTTCAGAAGTAGAATGTTTTGTCAAAACAGTTTTGTGTGGCAAAAAAAAAAGTTTAAGCACGAGTGCAACTTTTTTTTCTTCTAATGCAGAACAATTGTTACTTTTCATGAACTATTTGACAGGATGCCGAGAATATGGAAAGCTATTTCACACAATAGTGCAATTTTACCAACATTTAAATAATTTAATAATTATTTACTATTTTATATACATTCAAAAGTGTTGACTATTTGAAATGTAAACCGTGCAGCACGCTGTGTGATGTATTGAAAGCGATTTCTATTGTATCTATATAATTAATGAACAAGAAATGAAATTTTGAAATTCATTGAATAGTGTCTTTGACTGCTTGATTATATATTAAAAACTGACAATATAGTGGTTATATATTAATAAAAACATTTGAAGTACGTTTGAATCTTATGCAACATTTGGGTTTATATAAACATCTGAAAACTGGCTGCTAGCAAAGTGGCTGTTAGCAAGTGGCTGCTTGCTTATACCTGGTCTCACAAACTCCGCATTTTCATTCACGTCTTCACATTACAGGTTTCAATAAACGTTAAGAACATTATGTCAATGTGAAGAAAATGACCCGTATTATGCCAACAACTGGTTTTAGAATTAATTAGTTTATTTCCGATGCAAAGACCTTATAAGTGAATCAATATTAATACAAAAATATGTCATCTTTAATGATTCCTCATGGGGTTTTTGGTTATGTGATTACTTGGCCGTTTTTTTTAGTGATTATTTGATTACTAGACCAAATATTTCATGATTATTTGATTATCTAGGACTGTATTTTAGATTAATTGATTACCAAGTTTAAACAATAAATTTGTGTGTATAGCATACATATAAAATTTGGCTTGAAAGACGTTATTTTTTTTCGCCTCGCTCCGCTCGGTAAAATTGTTAAGAATTAAGTCCGAATATTGAACGCGTTTGTCCAGTAATCTTATTAAAATTCATACAAAAAAGTCATATAAGCATAACGAAATCAGAGATAACTATCTTTTAACTAGATTGGTTCGTCTAATTTAGTATTTTTATCTGAGGTAAATTTACTAACTTCTTTAATAAAGGATTTGAACAAGAATGTGTCCATAGTACATGAATGCCCCACTCGCACTATCATTTTCTATGTCTAGTGGACCGTAAATTGCTGTCAGAACTCTAATTTGGCAATAAAATTAGAAAGATCATATCATATGGAACATGTGTACTGAGTTTCAAGTTGATTGGACTTCAACTTCATCAAAAACTAATTTGACCAAAAACATTAACCTGAAGCCAAACAGACGGATGAACGAAAGAACAAACGGACGCACAGACCGAAAAACATAATGCCTATAAATGGGACATACATTCACAAAATGTGCTGAAATTGAATGAAGGTACTGTAAATCTCAATTAGACCATAACAGGCATATCCAAATAAAGTTCCCTGAAGTCATAAACAACTTCCCTCACTTGTAGATCTATTTCCACTACTTCTGCAATATTGTATTTATCAATTATAATATAAATAGAAATTGTATGCATGTAAATTAAAAACGATCAGGGTAAACTTATCAATCCTTTAAATAAACTTATTTTAAAAGGTTACCAATTGAACACTATAAATAGATCTTTGAATATTGTTTTTATTGGTATAAATATTAATTTTGTTATCAGTAACTCAAAATTATACTACATATTATTGTTATACACATAAAGGTTTTACAATCTGTTGATACCTATGATTTGGCATTGCACAAGGTCATGTCTTTCTCTGACTGTTAATGACGTCTTTACATTAAATCCATTGGATGTTTGATGTGTACTGATTGATATTTTAGCCTTAGATACATGATTTTTGTATTAGTTGTTATTGGCTTTTAACTAGCTGTCAGTACTGAGATTACTCTCAGATCTGTACTTTGTGTCCTTTTTTGTTTGTTAAGGATGTATAAATGCCCTGCCACGTCCGGTCTGTGCTTTTGTTAGATGTTTTTTTCTGTTTTGTATCGATCTGATATGTTAAGCCCTTTTCAACTGATTTTTATTGTTTGTTCTTATGTTGTTCTGTAACAAAACTCGTCCCAGGTTAACGAGAGGGCTGAGCGCTCACTTGCATGTCTAACCCCGCCACATACTGTATGTGCCTGTCCCAAGTTAGGAGCCTGTAGTTCAATGGTTGTCGTTTGTTGATGTCTGTCATATTTGTTTTTCGTTTTATTGTGTTATAAATTAGGCCTTTTTTTTTCTCAACTGAACTGTTTCATATTTTTCATGTCAGAGCCTTTCATAGCCGACTATACCATACTGTTTTTTTTTCTCATTGTTGAAGGTGGTACAGTTGCCTACATGTATATATAATTGCTTACATCCACTTCATTTGAACTTTGGGGATAGTTGTCACATTGGCGATCATACCACATTCCCTTATTAAAATGTTGAAGGGGAGGGGGGCTGAAATTTGTATTTCTTAGGAAAGTTCCAATGTTTTCCTCCCAGGTCACCCAGATTTTAATTGGATATTTTCTCATTTTGCTGTGCCCTTGCATTTGTGTTTAAGGCCAACCAGAGCTTACTGCCTGTTGGTGGGTTGAAGACCATATGGTAAGCTCTAGGTGTCTTTTTGTGTATTGTATATGGTGATTTGGTGATGTCTAAGTCTTCATGCCATTGTCCCATTACTTTATATAGACAGCTTATCAGTCAACCATATCTATCAAAGACGACAAATGATGGCCAAAGCTCTCCTGGCCTTTTGTATAGTCAGGCATGAAACAAGATATAAACGGACTTGGCTTGGTATAAACATGTATATTTAGTAAACTCGTATAAATTCAAGTCAAATTAATATTTCAAAACAACATAAAAATATAAAAGTGTAAAAAAAAAATTTTTTTAATAAATCTTGAAAATATTATTGTGTTTGTGTGTGGCCATGGATAAAGGCATGTTTTTCAGTCTGGGTTAAAAAAAAATATTGACTTCGGGTACAAATCCCTGTCCCACCCCACAGAATCAAATGGTTGCTTCCTTGGGAACAATAGAGATGGAAGATATTGAGATTGAAGATCAGGTAATATTTTTATCTTTTGCGGCGACGTTAATGGAACACCAATCAGTCAATCGATCTTTATGACTATGGCTTCAGTTGTGTAATATTCCTTGTTGTAAAAGTTCCTTTTCTGCTTTTTGTTGACTTATTAAGACTTGGAATAGATCTACGATGACTAATGAACGGTCGTTATGGTTTGGCAATTTTACATGCCTACCGATAATTAAATTGACAATGGAAATGGGGAATATGTCAAAGAGAAAAACAACCCGACCAAAGAGCAGACTAGCTCTCTTTTCTGTAAATACAAACAAAAAGCTGACATGGGTGGGATTAAAGCTAGAAATCCCAATCTCCCAATTCACTTAAAAAGACCATATATAGATATAAGAAGATGTGGTATGAGTGCCAATGAGACATTTCTCCATCCAAGTCACAATTTGTAAAAAAAAAACATTATAGGTCAAAGTACGATCTTCAACACGGAGCCTTGTCTCACACCGAACAGCAAGCTACAATGGGCCCTAAATGACCAGTGCAAAACCATTCAAACGGGAAAACTATGCAACAGTATAATCTATATAATAAACAAGAAACGAGAACACTCATGAACCACATCAACAAACGGCAACTACTGAACATCAGGTTCCTGACTTAGAACAGGTGCAAACAAATGCAGCGGGTTTAAACGTTTTAATAGGTACCAAAATATACTCCTATCCGAAACAATAATGTAACATATGACCTTTAATATTGAAGGGTTAAACTTGCATTGAGCCGTGTTTATGCCCTAAAATAGAAAATAAAGAGATGTGCATGGGACAAAATCGCACACAATACATAGAAAAAATACAAATTATCAATGAACAGGGCTTTTATTCCTGTTCTTCATCTTGAAAGTAGCTGGAGGGTCTTCAACGAGGAAAAGAACCATTCATATTCTGAAAACAACAGCCACACACTTGACTATGTGGATTACAATGTTTTGCTTTATCCTACACCCTGGATTTTTTCTCCAGAAGACCTCAGGTACCCAGCTTCCCTTTGCACCTAGTGCGGACAAAAGTATGGCCGTAGATTTTGTTTATTAACTTTTCGGTAATGGTGTGATAGGGTGGGTAGCTGAGGTCTACTTGAGAAAAAATCCAGAGTGAAGTTCGGCTAGTCTTTTTTATAATGTAATAAGCTGGCAAATTATGAAAGCTCATGTCTTAATGGATAGGCATAGAAATAAAAAGAAAACGTATGAAAACCAATAACATTCTACCGGAGACAAAATAACGTAGGTTTAGGCAACTAGTATGATGGTCTGGATGCGTATTTCTTCATTTTTGTATTCTTTGATATTCTATTCCATTTTTCCAGTGTTTCAGGCCATCTTTCTCTATATTCTTTATCATGTTTATTTCTTTATACTTTTTGCCAATTATTCTATTCTCTTTATATTTTAACACCTCATTATTCTATTTTTTTTATTTCTTGGTCCATTATCTCTATTATTTATATTTTTTTGCCCACTATTCTCTATTCCGTAAACCCCCATCCACACCCAGGTTCTAGTTAAGGTCAACATATAGCTTTCAAAAATAAGCAAAATCAATACCGAATAGGCTCCGAATGGCAAAATGATTGAATGATAATCCCGGTTTGAATTGTGAAATTGCGGAAATTTTTTTTTCAATCAATTGATCAAGCAAAACACATTATCGTCCTGAATGTTCGTATAATGGACCTTGGTCATGAATTCTAATCATCTGATATCATCCTTTCTAAATTTAAAAGTAAAGATCAAGCACCCTTATTGTTCAGATTGATAAAGTCTTTTGCATCCGTCGACATTATCTTCGATTAAAGATCTGATAACCACAGTGACTGTGCATGTATACTTTAACGACCGGGATAGTTTTCTTATATGTTTTTAAAAGTAGTAACCTCCCTTGTTGATATGATGTTGTAATCAATCTATTTATTTGTACCATCTTTATATAATATTATATTGTACAATTTAAATTTATGATTCGTTTAATATTTAAATATAATAATTTATTTTTTATTAAAGATATAAACAAGGTAGTTTGAAAGGCTTTGATTCATTTATCACCGTAGTTCAGTTCATAAGTCAGGTGGTCTATTTTGTCTACATTATGTTGAAAGAACACCGGGGTGTTTACATTGGAATTATTTACTACCAATGACTGTGAAACAAGAAAGGAAAACATTGTACATTATAAAACGAGAAATAATTAAAATTAAATACAAAATTCTTGTTTAGTGAAATCAAAAAGGAAAAACGGAAACACTTTTGATTTTCATTTTGGATTTAGAGAAATCAAAAACAAAAAATGAAAACACTTTCGTTTTCCGTTTTGGTTTTAGAGAAATCAAAAACGAAAAATGAAAACACTTTTGTTTTTCGTTTTGGTTTTTGAGAAATCAAAAACGAAAAATGAAAACACTCTCGTTTTTTGTTTTTTGTTTTTGATATTTTAAAATGAAAAACGAACGGACGCAAATATACACGGACCTACGTGTGGCCTCTTTCTATTTTTTGTATTTCAATTCTTCTCTTTTAAATTCTGTGTTTTCTGGTTATCTCTTTGCCTCTCCAATTTCTTATTCATACTTCCCCAAACTTTCAGCGTAAATTTTCCTGGGGAACGTTCTGATGCTGCATTTACCTGAAAGTTTTAATTTATTTATTAGTAATGAAAAGGTGTAATATATAATATTACCTTGCAAAATTAATCCAATCATGCATTAAAACATCAATTTAAAAAGATTATAAACCTGACTATAACAAAGGCACTCATTAAGCGTTTAACATTATAATGTGATAAATGGCCAGGTTTTTGAAGTGATTGCAATAATTAGGTCACCTGATGGGTATGCAATTTTATATTGCTTCTGCATATGATGAACATCCTTTTTAGTATTTTTTTTTTATGTACAATGGCAATTTGGATTGAAATATAAGTGACAATATAGGGAGCATTATAGTGTCCAATACAAATGCAAATTCAAGGTATATATTTAATAGCTGTGACCTTGACCATTTACCGTTAATCAATACAGTTGAACTGTTCGTTTTGGTATAAATTTACATATACAGTATGTGACCAAATTTGTGATAAACATAAGTAATCTACATCCCATAGTTAGCTTCATTGTGGCACAAAGAAACCAAGGGCGGTCTTGATCATATACTTTGTATTTAAATAATAAAATAAAGTACAAATCAATAGTGTAAAATGTGGATCACTGTGACTTTCTTTTGCCTGGACGCTGAGTTACTAACTGAGACTCTGAGAGTCATCTGTGTATATAAGTTTGCATGATCTGACATCTTATATTTGCTGAGATACATATGAAATTGGGTGTTAAACATAACCAACGTCAGTGAAGTGGCAAATGTAGGTCAGTGACATCTGTGTACAAGTTTACATGATCCTACAATTTATAGTTGAATATACTAAATATATTGTCCAAAAAGAAATGTTTATGCCAGCAAAACACCATTATCAGATAAAAAAGTCTCAAATCATGAAACCTCCAGTTTTTTTTCTCAAAGGTAACTACATGTAATTATCCTAAAATGTATGTATTTACCATTAACAGCCATTTATATCCTTCATTTTTCTGTAAAACTGCTGCTAATATGCTGCTGTTAAAGGATGATCATAAGACATACAATTGATGAGAAATATCACAAAAATTGTATTAAGAGTAAATTTATATAATTATAGGATTCATAATGAGTGAGACTTTTATATTACTTGTTATCAACTTCGGTTGTTCAATAACAAAATAATGAAAATAATGATAAACGAGCCATGTTTTTTTAATAAATTAACTATAAATTCACTCACATTGAAACTGAAAAAAAAATCATATTCCATATAATAACAATAGCATTGCAAAGTATGGCATTCTCTCACCATATAAGACTGTTGCTTCTTAAGATTTCACAAGGGTGTTTATAATCTACAATGTCCACTTTGAGCTTGATATTTGGGAATACCTTTTCTATTAATAAAGTTTAAGCCTAAATTCTTTAAATTTACCTGTATTAATTTCATAGTTCCAACCAGTACCAAACATTTGCCATTCTGCAACAAAACTGGCTTCAACCTAATGATAAAAAGTAGTACCAAATATATAAATGAAAGTACATGCAGTGTTCAAATACTATAGCTAAGACATATTACATTTAAAATTAACTGGAAACTCAGCTAGCTGTTGAAATTTGTAATAATAATGTATAAAGACTTTCTACACCAAATTGGTTTCATTAAATTTGTTGAAATTATCCATAAATATAGATTTCATTTAACAAATACAAATGTAACTAATTCTAGTTCAATATTTTTGTTGAAACAAATTCTGTCATGATCTATACATGGAAGTCTTCAAGTATATATAACACTGCTTTACCACAAAATTAATCTTAAATGTTGACCCTAAAGTTGAAATTATTACCAAGATCTGTTAATTAATTTTTATGACTGCTAGGGCAAATATGAGTATAATAAAAGTCCTAATTATACTTTATATCTACTTTGGAAAATAAAATAAAAAAATACTTTGAAACTATTTAACTAAAGATTTAATTACCTTCCAATTACTCATTATATCAATCATGTTTAAAACTGTTTCTTCTCCTGAATTACATGAATTAATTTACAGGATTCTTTTGCAACTGCAAATATTTTCTTTCCAGTTTCATTCTCCTTTTTCTTTATATATGGTTAATTAAATCACAGAAAGTACATTCAATCCATTAAAGAAATTGTTAAAATGTGTGGCACCAATTCCTGCATGTATCATTCCTGAAAAATATGATATGAAATGTCAGTATGCGCATTGGTTAATTAGATAAACTATAAACTATTTAGAATTGAATTCATAATTTTATTTGGAATATACAATTGTTTTTTAATTTATATTTATATAATATGATTGTAAATTCATGTTTGCCTTTATTCTTATAGATCACAGACTCATATAAATTTCTAACAATGTGGAGTGAGGGTGGGTGCCCCTTCCTCATTTTCTGTTTTGCCTTCATGCATTATCCTGCATTATGCACTACATTCTTGGTATGTTTTTAAATGACTAAATATGTAAGGTATCACTTGATCTATAATCACATGCAAAAAATGAATTTATATGAAAATTCTGATTATAAGATAAAAACAACTAATATTTTGAGTTTGTAAACATTATTTCTGTGAATGAATCATTGTGACTGTATTTGTTTTCTTTTTTCAATTCTAATTTCATTGATGATGAATTGCTACCAAATAAGTATTTACAAAATAATCCTCCTCTTATGGGTTCAAAACTAAAAATGGCCCTTATGCATTTATAGATGTCTTTCTGATCATTGCAAAAATGATAAATAACTTCCAGAGGCAAAATTCCAGAAAAATTACCAAGTCCAGCTTCATAAAAAAATTGGGCAGCACTTCCCCTCAAAATAATGCTTTTTACCCTCAAACCACATAAACCCCAGACTATTATAGAGGGGAATTGAAGAAAGAAAAAGAGAGGTGTGGGACAGGTTCATTTATACAAGACATGAAACCATACACCTTCTCCACCCAGTAAAATGTGTTTAAATTTCTTGCCATGTGCAGCTTTTGAATTGATGACAAATTCACCAGTCCCATTTCTTTTCCACGTTTCTACGCTGTTACATGCACTGCAGCTACTACGATATGGTATGGACAAAATGCTCCACGGCCTCCACCTCCTTGTCCAAGGTCGTATTTCCGTTCGCATATAGTATCTGCAGGTGACAAACAAACATCTTAACAAACAGATTCTGCGCTAGGTGGTAAGCCAGAGCTAGCCGTCGACCTTCTTTCCAGGTTTCGTCAAACGAAAGGGAACTGTCTGTGATCGGACGCCGAATTTCTCGGTAATTCGAATTTCTCCAACTCACAAAAACTGGAGCTATTTAATATTCGTCATTTTAAAAGAACGCACGACTTTATCCTTTATGATAAACCTTCCTCTCTTCCGTGCGATCAGCTGTAACTTGTAAGTTGTTTACACACGTTATCGACAGACGACAACGGAACTGTTACCGTGACCCAGGTATATAGGCGATCTATCCTAAGATTATAACAGGGAACCAGTTTTACATCAGTAAAACGTTGTTATCTCCCTTAGTATCGGGATCTACCCTAAGCACTAAGACATAACCTAGATATTTTTTTTGAGGCATATATGACCAAAAAAAATCAGAAAAATAAGTAATAAGCAAACACATTATAACTACAAAAATATAAATCATGATTGATGAATGAATTGAGCTTCAAAAATCAGGTGAGCGATTCAGGCTCTTGATAGCCTCTTGTTTAGGAAAGCATTGTGGATTATATACTGGAGATGGTTTTTTTAATTTGTCATGTGGTATTGTGAAATTTAAATAGGCATCGTCAGCTAAGTACCGTTTTAGCAAAAAACAAGATGATTATGATAAATTTGTAAGACAAATGAGGAGTTATTTATCAATATCAAAATGTTAATACAGAACCTTCTCAGAAAGAAAAAAATATCAAAAAACAAATCTTTCTCACTTTTGTTTATCCAATTTCAGATACATTCATGTATTTTCAATAAGTTGCTATCATGTAGATAAAAGTGCTAACAGTTTATTTACCCATGGGTACTTGATGTTAAAGATACGATATGTTTCATCTTTTAATCTTTTCTTTGCAAGTGACATATTTGGACGACATTAACTAGAATTTTTGACAAAACGTGACGTGTTTAGGCAGTATTAAATCCTTAGACTGGTTTAACTGATTGGATGTTGATAATTTTTTTTTTATCTTTTCTATTCACAAAACATTACAAAAAATATCGTCCAAGCTTTCGATTCACGACACTAGGAGCTAGTAAGCCTACATTAAACTGGTTATTGAATGTCGTTTAAGAATGACCGTTTGCAATAATTATCAATGAAATATATTTCTGTCAAGATCATTTTTTGATAAATGATTGAATACATCTATGATTTATAGATAACTTGTCTTGGACGGGAAATACATCGCAGGAGAGATTCTTATACGAGCACTTATTAAACACAGCTGGTACTGAAATAGTTATATGTATAAGACAACAAATATCTATCATCCAGGATAAGATATTCAATGAAATCATGCGACAAGGTTCCAAGGCAACAAACATATCAAGTGGAAGTCTAGCAGAAGGACTTGATTTACCAGGTAGTGACGTAGATATAATGTACGTCGTTAAAGACGTAGACATTATACGGGATGTAAAGTATATCAAACATGAAGTAGAACGTACGACACTGGTAATGGAGACTGACAATGATCATCCTGGATTTACTTATCTTCGACTAATAGCACGAGGGAAAGGCGACTCCTCGTTTATACCATCTGCATGCTTTGAAAGTACTAGAGGAGGTTTATATCTATCGATTAACGCATTTGTTAGAAATATAAATAAGCAAATACATAGTTGTAAGTTCTCTTCCGACGGACCCTGTTTATCAGATAACAAACGAATAGTGGATTTTGCATTCCGTCTACGAAGTAAATATTTACCTTACAATGCAATACCATGGGCATCACGTTATCGATTGAAATGGCCAAAGAATACCGTTATTGACAAAATTGAAAAATACGGATGTTTGTTAGTGCCTATTGGACCAACGACTTTGCCAGATTGTAATGTATTATGGAGATTATCTTTCTCTGTTGCGGAAAAACTACTTGTTCATTCGTTTAATTCAATTCAACTTTTATGTTTTTGTCTGCTCAAACTAACATTAAAGCATATCGTTAACACGAACAAGCATACCGAAGGTTTATTGTGTTCTTACTTTCTGAAGACAGCTTTATTCTGGGTATCAGAAGAAAATGATATCGACACATTTCAATTGTCTAAATTATATTCTTGATTTTCTAACTGCCTGAGTAAATTAATATTTTGGGAAAACAACTGTCATTGTCCGAATTATTTTATACCTGAACAGAATATGTTCCGAGGAAAGATCAGTGCACATAACAATGCAATACTAATGAATGTATTGTATAGCATCAAGTGTGACGGAATTGATGGATTGATACATAACTTATATCAACACAACAATGGACATCATCATTTTTTAAGTACACAGTTGGAACCTTCATTTATTAAGTTAGACTTACTTTTACAGGTTATCTAGCTTGGACGTTATTTCTCTGTGTGACTTATCACAATGTTGAAATTACTAGAATTTACTGAATATTTGCTTAAGTCGAAATCGTGTACATTTATTGTTGATGTATGTAAACAGCATCATGCTTTAATACGTCAATATGCAGCCCAATTACTTCCAACACCAACAATAACGACTGAAAGGTACAAAATACACAAACGTTATCACAGACATTTACTGGAAGGTATTAAGGCAGATGCTGTCTCGGGCTGGTAGATATACGCTATGTTTCATTATGTATCAGGGCAGTTCAATGTTACACTAAGACTTACGGATTATGTTATTTCAAAATGTTTACCTGATATGCTAATAGCAGAATGTAACAATCACTATGACAGAAAGACAAATTATTACGGAAATCATGTACATTCCGCAATAAACCTTTAGAAAAAAATGAGAATGGCAGTCGTAAACCATATTATGTACATACAGCAATCAAAATTAATACCAAAGGAACTGCAACAGGAGGTGAAAGACAATGACATATTTATACCTCCTCTTGTTTTGTCCCACTGTCTTAGGTTTCTCTGCTATCATCATATAAGGGATATATGTAAGAGACAAAATGCTTTACGTGATTTACACTCAACAGTTAAAAAAAGAAATTTAATTGGTCTTAATAACTTATCTAATTCAATAACAATACTTGGAGTATGCTTTGAAATATCCGATAATAAGGATGCAGCCTATCAGTGTTATGATGACGCTTTAAAATGTGAAGGTGTAATATGTGCTTCAGCTATAAAGCAAGGAAATCAAAACTTTTAACAGATTTAGTATACTCGTTTGTATCAACATTATTCGGAGTCAGTTAATTAAGATACAGTCTGTCTGTGTATATATTTGATGTATATCCATTTTTGCTGCATGTAGGACACTAAATGAAAGTATGACATTACTACAGACCTAATCAGATACTTAAAACACTTATCATTCATACCAAAATACCAAACAGTCTAGGTGGACTTTACTATCAGTAAAGCAATTCTTGTAATTGTAAATGTTGTGAATTATATATAATCATCATTTTGGTGATATCTTCAACAAACAACAGGCACAACGTGATTATATTCTAAAATGAAATTTAAAAAAAATCTATTCCATTAGATACATTAATACCTGGTAATCTTTTTAATGATATATCAAGTGATAACGAAACAGCATATTCGTGTAATGACAGTGCTTTGTAAGATGATTATCAAAATCAAACATCAGACGTAACGAGGTCTATAATACTAAGTAATGATGGTAATGGATAAGCTCATCATAGACAGCACGACTAATTCTTTGTATGACAGACGACCGTTCTGTCTTCAACAGACTTATCAGTAATGCTCCAATAAAAAAAATAGAAAAAAAAATTGGATGTAGTGTATGCTATAAAGTTGTTTGTGTTGGAAGATTGCTACTCTTCAAGAAAAATACAAGACCCAATTCAACCAAAGCTGACTGTCTAGTTGTTTCAATGATTTCAAAGTTTTTATTATAAGAACAATTAAAAATATATGCTTGATCTTGCCATCCCTATATTAAGTATGATATTGTCGCAGGTAAAATTGGTCACTTACTTCAAATGCTCCAACTAAGATAGAGTAGAGGTGTCAACACAAAGTGTTCCTCCTTACGGGAATTCATCTAGAAATATTGGTGCGGTTGTTAATAATAATAATAATGCTTTCTTATCTTTTCTTGTCGATAAAAAATATTATTAAAGCTTGTATTTGGTGAAATCAAAACACCTTATGTAGTTATTTTAAAAAGATGTATTTTATACATTTAAGAATAAGATCTTTAACAAATGTTTAATCACACTTAGAAGAGTGTAAACTCATATTCTTACAAAAAATGATATTTAAAAAAAACTAGATTACAATATCTAAAAGACATTTCAAAATGATCTCTGTTTCAACAATGTAATGAGGAAATCAACACAAAAATAATGAATGACTCAAAACAATGAGTCATTCCTCATTTAATATTTAGTTCCTACGCTTCTACAAAACTCTCGACTTGAAACTACATTCAGAGAAAAACTGATGCAAGTATCGTACAAAGTTCAATGCATGTAAACAACATTGAAGTAGCCGAACAGTTATGTTATCTTCGGTAAAATATGGTGTTATTAACAATGATATGTTTAAAAACGTATACTCTTTTTGGTTTACTCTTTGTCATTTTGGGCTCTTATAAAAAACCCTATATGATAAGTCTTTTGTTGCTTACTGCATAATGTAGTACCAATACATGTAGTTGATTACATTGACTTTGTTTTTTAATTGGTAGATTATTGTCCAATAAGCAAGCATACCAAACCGTCTGTTTTATTTTAATTGTCTGCATTGCAATGTCCTTTTTTTTTCTTTTTCTTTTAAACATATTTTATCAATTATCACCTGGTACACCAATCATAACTTGTCTATTGAAAAATAATCTTTATTTTATCATTATGGAACTTTACTTCACGAATGAGAATACATGCAAAGAACAAAAACGTTATAAGTGACACACACAATACACATGCTACAGTGTGTATGATTTTCTTGTTTGTGTAAATTCAATTGACGACGGTTTGTTTTAGAAACAAAAAGCAGAGTTACTAATACATTAAATGCCCTTTAACCGATCTGTTGATCGTTGTTATTATACTTCATAGGGTTTTTCCTGAGTTGTTTATGCTCTGTTGTACGCTATTATTTGAGCGATACCAGTGATTTTATTTTGAATAATGAAAACAGGAGAACAAATGTAGTTACGTACGCATTATCACAGCTGTTCATCAACTTTACTGTTTTGTCTAATATCAATGTTGAAAAAAGAAAATTGAGAATATTGCATAGGTTAAAAAAGGAGCAATACAACATATGTCGAAATATAATAAGTTTAGTTGAGTCACCATTCATAGAAATCAAAGCAAAATTGCACATGTTGTGATGGTCAAGTAAAATGAGCTTTAATTGATATGTTATGTCCTTATTACATATAATCGCTTTCAAAATAAACATACTTAATGCTTAAATATAGTCGCACAGCATTAATATCTATAGGAAAAAGGAATAAGGATTAATGCAAATGAGACAACTATCAATCGTATTCAAATGCAATGGATATAAGCGGTAAAAGGCAACTAAAGTTATTTCGAAATAAAAAAACCTATATGATATAGTTGGCTATATGAAGTCCCATTATAAAAAAAAGTAGAAAACAATTGAGAAAAATAACAATAGGAAGTTTAACAAAACAATTTTGAAAACAATTACGATAGACATGATACATCAACAACCCCTTAACGACCGGCTTTAAATATGCACTTACAGAATGTGGCACAAACAGAGTGTGACACATATATAATGTTCCATATAGAAACGGATCATATACATATGTATAAGAGGGAAACAACGGAAAAACAGAAACACTGAACTGCTACAAAAACAAACTTTTACTCGACATTCTTTATTTGTCTAAATCATTTCTAAAATGTCTTAACCTAGTATGAATTTGTCCCATAAGGGTCTTGATTTTTCTTAACAAGTGTCTTTACAGTATGAACATTGTCTTACATTTTCTAGACACTTCCTGTATCATCTGATAAGAGTCTTGATTAGTCTCGACAGATTCTTGACTGTCTTAAATTTGTCTTGATCAGTTTTGACATATTCTTGACATTCTTAATAATGTCTGAATATCTTGACATATTCTTGACATTCTAAATAATGTCTGAATATGTCTTGACACCTTCTTGATAGTCATAAAGCTGTCTAAAGATATCTCGACACATTCTTGACGATCATAACGATGTCTTTACACTATCTCAACAGTATAAATTTCGCCTGAAATGTGTACAGACACATGCTGCACTGTTTATGACTTTCTATTGCTTTCATAATACTCATTTTTATTATCGCTAAACTAAGCTCTGAAGAATCAAGAATTAATTTTGTATAGTAAGATATCCTTTGGGTGCAAATAAGTGGGAATACCCAGAATGACCCCCAATGTAGTTTAATTTTGATTTATTTTTATTAAACGTTTAATCAATTGTTTTCACTTGGAATATATGTCAAAGTTAATGACAAATAGCATTCATATTTTTGCTGTTCGAAAAACTGAAATTTACTATAATGGGTGACTTGAGGCAGTTGTGACCATGTGTCTTTTTTGGACCCCACAATTCACAATTTTCTTGTGCGTGTGTGTGGCTTAAAAAAGGGGGGGGGGGGGACTTTCGTTTGGGTCAAAGAATTTGTTCCCATCCTGATTCAAAAACTTTTTCATTTTTTTAGAACAACCAAACACATTTTTTATTTAAAATTGAGAGTTGAATTTCATAATGTTTTATCATACTAAATATTTGTGATAATTCGCTCCTTATTTGTTTTTTCTCAAGAAATCGAAGAACAAGAAAAAATGTTTAGATCTATGTTATGCATGTCTGTTTGGGATCCATTTCATAAGACCAATAATTTCTGTAGAAATCATTGAGGAAACCCTTCATAAATACAGTTTTCTATTATTCCCGGAGTAGATAATAATTTTCTTTGAATGTTTGGGAAATTATTTAATTTTTTTTTATGTTAAAATAATTCACTTCATAATCTTTAGAGGGTTATAATTGAAGTGATGATTAAATGATGATTTTCATTTTCATCTTTCAATAAAACTTTTAAATTGTAGTGGCATGGTCAGTCAACTGATACGTGGCATGATCAGTCAACTGATAAGTTGCATGGCTGATACAGGTTAAGAAGTAATTTTCAATATGACAGTTGTGTGTACTCTGGGGTGTGGAATACCTTAATTTTATGGGGAACATCCTTTCCATGTATAAAACTTCATATATTTATGGCAACAGATGACATTACAAAATATTTTTTCTGTTAAATCAAGGATTCGTATAGTAAGACTATACAAATCTTTGGAAGACGTAGAATACCATCATACTTTGCTATTTATAAAAACCACATTTTGGCACAATAATTATTTTACCATATTAACATTGAACATTATGAATGTAGAATGAAATATGGCTGCAGTATATTGGTTTTAATCATTTACCAATTATTTATAAGATTTAGGTATCAATATTTGTAATTGTTTTAAAACCCACTTTTAAATTGTTTTATGTCAACATACCCACATTTGTATTGTTAGTTCTTTAGATTTCATAGCCATATTTGTATTTATAAAATTATTTATATTCCCAAATTTTCGATTATTTTACATACCCAACTTTTGTTTTTGTTGTAAAAAGTGTACCTTGAAACAACAGTATATTATATAAAGAGAAATACAGATAAAGTTATATCATGTATATTGGTCATGATTTGAAAAACTCAGAATTGTCTAGTAAATTTAAGACACAATTCAAAATGTTCAGAATATGTCAAGCCATAGTGAGAAAAACTAAGAATGTCGAGAATATGTCAAGAAATTTTAAGACAATATTCAAATGTCAAGAATTTGTCGAGTAAATTTCATACAAATTTAATATATATGAGAATTTGTCAAGAAAAATTTAGACACAAGTTATACTTTTGGAGAATGTCGAGTAAAATTTCATGCAAATTAAGACAAAAATTGGTCTTTCCAGACTTTTAGACTGTTGTAGTGAAGTTTGTTGACAGTTATGAAATATCTGATTCGCCAGATGACGACTGATAAGTAACCAAAATACCGTCATCTCTGCCTTGAATGTCACCTACTGAATTAGGCTTGTCACCGAGTTAGAAATCACATGAGCCACACGACGGTGGTCACATGTGGACAGGATCTGCTTACGCTTTGGGAGTCCCTGAGTTCATCTTAAATATTTTGGGGGTTTGTATTACTCAATCTGTTGTTTTATTTGTTGTGTTTTGTATACTGTTGCTTGTCTTTTTCGTTTTGTTCCTGGCTTTGTCAGTTCGTTTTAAAATTATGAGTTTGATATCTCTTTGATATCTTTTGTCTCTCTTTACGTAGTAAAAGGTTTATAAATGTATAATGATTACGATTTGGTTCTATATATATATCACCGTAAGCAAATTGAACTTATGTTTGCGGATAATTGTCTCATTGCTTATTAAAAAAAAAAACAATAAGCAGCAGCATTATATTTAGTTCGTTTACATCCCGATTTAGACAATCAAGTGTTTTTAAACGATTGTTACTTATTTCAATGTTGCCTACGATTAAGTCGCAAAGTTATGTTTGCATTTACACATGATTACTAAAGGTAAATAAGTTTGACTAAAAAAAAACGATATATTTACCTCAATTAGCTCGAATATTTTTTTTCGAACTTTAAATACCCCTTTTTTCATTATGGAAAATCATTCTCCTCCTTGATATTGAAAATATGCGATGTTCTATCTTAACATAGAATAACACAATCATCGCTATTTGCAGAAGGCCAATTCTTGGGCAACTGCAAACAATTCAATAGAAGGCTGTATTATGAAAAATAGTAAATAATTGCATCTTAAAATTATTACACAATTATTCCTTCCGGTGACTGCCATGTTTGAATAACACAAAAATTTTGCTCCCGGTATTTCTGTTTTTTGTGTTTTGAAAAGTTACATTTGCACATCAATAATGAAGTTGAAATATTGAAGACAAAACAAACTGAGACGGAAAGAAGGGTGATCACATAGAAAATCACAATATATTCATGAACTCTGCACTACATGCAATTCACAACACAATTGCTACAAAATTACCGCCTCGCTCAGGATATAGTGTGGTGCCAGATATACCGCCCAGTGTCTCCGTTCGCCTAGGTGAACTTTTGAAAGAACGACAGGATTTGTCACCAGATTCCAGAAGGGAAACAAAATTGAAGATGCTCCATTTCTGAAGATTGTCACCAAGTGTTCATAGATTAAAATATTGATTTACAATGTGCATAATGAAAGTGTGTTTCTTCAGTTAATCTATGTTTGAATTATGTGTTAATTACATTTATTGTCATTATCTTTGTCCTTAGATTGAAATCCTTAAATATTTCAAAAGAATGTATGTTAACCTTATTTGTCTGGCCTTGTGTTTATACAAAATTCTAAATTGTGTATTGCCTGGGTGTCCTCGTCGAAGTCCGCGTTTTTAAAAATCAGCTGTTTCAATCACGTGTTTTGTTTGTACAATTGAAATATACAAGCGCTCTTATAGAGGTCTAGAGGTTCAAGAAACAATAACAAAGATAAGGACCCCCATGCGCCTGAAAATTTCTTCTAACCCCAAACAGTTTGAGGTGAAATCACCACATAAAACAATAGTAACAGGCATGTAGACTCATAAATATGGGCGCTCGGTAAGAACAACTTGGCAACATTCCAACAACAACTTTTTGTTTGACCGCAATTTGGCAAAATTTATAAATTATCGTAAACAATTTCTATTTTGCAAACCGTGCATCAGACTTACATGTAAATGCAAATCCGGCAGTAGGCTCATTTGATTAAATATTTCAATAAAAACTTCTTTACAGTGATAGATAAAGGTAATCCAGGAAAGCATGTACATCCATGCCCTAGGTGTGTTTTGTTATTTTGTTCAATCATTTTTCCCTTTTCATTCTCTTACATGAGAAAAAATTACATAAACTGTAGTTTTCAAAATTCTCAAGCTAAAAAGAAAAGAACCGGAGAGCGTAGTATCACTTTGTTGTCCTTAATATTGAATGGCAGCACAGGGAATCACCTCTGTTGGGTTCAACTTACGGGGTTTATTTATTTCAAAAATATTTTTTTCACTTATTACATTTTTGTATGCATAAGATTTGTTGTGTTTATGTTGAACTTGTCAGTGTCAGGGAATAGGGATAGGAAATTTTTTTTTTTCATGCTGCACAACTTGAATATGTCTATGAATTTGATATATTGATTAAATTTGTCTTCATATCTTTAATTGACAATTATTATTTATTTAAGCAATTGGTTTATTTGATTACATATACATGTATACATGCATACATACAACTTAGTTTAATATTTTAGTACTATGGCAGTTACTATAGGAGCTCTTAATTGCAGGGGACTGTCGGAAGAAGTAAAACGCAGAGATATTTTTGATAGATGTAATAAAAAATATGATATAACTATTTTATGCGATACACATTGTACACAAGAAAGAGAAAATAAATGGAGAAATGAGCGGGGATATCAAGCCTATTTTTTCACGTTTACTTGACACAGCAGGGGAGTTGCTATACTTCTAAATAATAAATTCAAAGTTATTGTTCATAAATAATACAAACTTAAAGAGGGAAACTATTTAATTTTGATATGACCATTCATGAGTATCGAATAACTTTAGCTGGTATATATGGCCCAAATAATGATAATCCAGGTTTTTTCTCAGAAGTACAGGAGGTAATCTCAAATATTCAAAATTTTTCAATCATTATGGCGGGAGACTGGAATGTAGTTCAAGATTATGAAATTGATACACTTAATTATAAAAGAAAAAATAATGTCAAAGCGCACACTAAAATGATAGAAATAAAGAACTCCTTAGACTTGGTAGATGTTTGGAGAGCAAATAACCCAGACAAGAAAAGATATACACGGAGAGGCCCGGAACATAAACAAAGTCGTTTAGACTTTTTTTTGATATCCACTGATTTTGAAACCTTAGTAAATAAATCTGATATAGATATTAGCTATCATTCTGACCATTCTCCTGTTTCTCTCAGTTCAGAATTTTGTAACCAAGAAAGGGGAGGGGTACTTGGAAATTCAATAATAGCTTACTACATGATGCTTATTATGTGGCTGAGATTAAAAAACGATATCAGACAATATTAATCAATATAACCTATCAAATACAGATACTGGGGAAGAAACAGAATTATCTGTAAACCCCCTATTATTTTGGGAGTTATTAAAATGTACAATAAGAGGGAAAACTATCTCTTATACTTCATATCTAAAAAAAGTAAGTCAATGGGAAGAATCTGAACTTGAACAAAAATTAAACATTTTACAAAATAGATATGACCTACACCCAGATCAGGAACTAAAAATTGAATTTAAAAACATAGAGGAGAGCTTAAAAACCTTAAGAGAAAAAAAAATGGTATAATTGCAAGAGCAAAAGCAAAATGGGAAGCAGAAGGAGAAAAATGAAAAAAAAAAACTACTGTAATTTAGATAAAAGACATTATAATGAAAACATTATTCCTAAAATTATCAACGAAAATAGAGAAGAAATCTTTAATCAATTCAAAATATTGGAAGAACAGAGAAAATTCTATCAAAATGTATACTCATCTAAAAATGCATTTTGTAAAATGGAACATGAAAATATGTTTTTCAATAAAAATAACTCTTTTATCAATTGTTTATCGGAAGAACAAATGTTAGAAGCTGAGGGAAAATTATCAACTCAAGAATGTCTGAATGCCTTAAAAAACATGAAAAATAATAAATCACCAGTGGTAGATGGGTATACAGCAGAGTGTTATAAATTTTTCTGGAATGACCTTAAGTTCTATTTACTTAATTCCTTTAATTATAGCTTTGAAGAAGGCTCTTTATCAATTTCGCAAAGACAAGGCATTGTTACATGCATCCCAAAAAGAAGGGAAATCTAAGTTTTATTTCAAAAACTGGCGGCCTATTACCCTTTTAAATGTTGATATGAAAATATGTTCCGCATCTATTGCAAATAAAATTAAACCTTTGCTCAAACATATTATTAGTGAAACACAGTTAGGATTTATTAAAGGTAGATACATTGGGGAATGTACAAGACTTATTTTTGACTTAATAGAAATAACTGAAGAAGAAAATATACCTGGACTTCTACTTCTTTTAAATTTTGAAAAAGCATTTGATACTCTTGAATGGTCATTCATAAATAAAGCACTTGAATTCTTGAATTATTAGGTTTAAATTTAATCGTATATGAATATAAATCCATTATTTTTTTTTTTTTTATTTTATTTTCTGTTTGTTTGTTTTTTTTTGTTTTTTGTTGTTGTTTTTTTCGTTTTTTTTGTATGGGGAGGGAGATGTTAATATAAGCGCTGACACTGACAGGTCAAAATGAATAAACATGTATTGTTTTCTTCTTTGATGCATATAAATATTGTATGAGATGAAGAAATACATAATAAACAATTATAAAAAAAAAAAATATTCCTTGACCTAAAACATAATCATTTATTTATTGTTTGAGCATACAAATATCGATCCCCCAGGATATACTTTACTGTTGAAACATTTTTTTTTCATTTGTTAGGACTTGTCATGAATATAAATTTTTGGGAAATATTGCGCAATTAACCTCTGATTTTTTTGTTTGATTTTGGAAAAAATGTTTTATGTTATGTAAAGTTCATAAATTATGGTCTTTTGTAAAAAATTTTGGTACAAGCATTAGAAAATGGCTTTTTGTTAAAAAATCTCAAAAAATTAGAATGTTTATGCATGGCCTTTGACCTTCATTTAACAGAAAGTGCACCGTACGAAAAGAAAGTGCAGATAATAAGCTTTCGAATGATATATACAGCCGTGTGTAAGGTGGGTGCACTAAAGACGTTAACTAAGCGTCTTTTTGATATATGTCACTTACCTATAAGATCTTTATGCATAACTAGATTCTGAAGAAAATGAATATATATTATCACGTTAAAAGAGAAACACTGAGTATATTCCTCCTGTGAATCCTTTGGAAATCTAAAGCACACAGGAAGCTTTTACCAAAGGAAAATTTTGATGATAAGGACATATTAATCGAAATATATTTTTGCATTTTCTCGTGATCAGAATTAGGAATAAGCAATACATATCTTATTAGTTTATTTGAAATAACTAGTGCTTGGCACTTGATACCTAGTGAAGAAAAACAATAATATTTATTGTTTTTATCTATAACATTTGTATAATGTAATTTTGGAATTTATATTTTCCATCAAATTGGTATGTATTGAAGTATTTGCTACTCTTAACATAATAACAGAAGTAACCGAGCCAATGGAAATCAGTTTAGGCAAATACACCACGCCTCCTACCATTTCGTTTTGTTGATATTGCATTGATAATAGTCTCTCAGATACTAGTCTCTATGATCACAGATATGGCTAGACATTATAAGAAATGTGCTAAAAGAAATAAACATAAACGATGGCTGAAAAACAAAGCTGCAATGCAAAAAAGTAAGCTAAAACTTATGCTATCACATACTAGAAAACAAGTTGTTAATCTTTCGCATTGAACATCAACAGATGACGAGTATTTGGTTTTATCCAGAGGTTTGAAATTCATTGCTTCACCGTCAGTCAAAAGGGCGAATCAGGACTTATTACATGATTTCGATGAATTAGCCAGAAAAGTGAGATGTCATTACTTATATAATGTTAAATTGGATGAAATTTATCCCTTCAGAGTTAAATCTGGAAACACGCCACCTTTAACCTGCAACACCCTTGAAAATTACCTGTTTAATACAAATCACGAACTATCTTCAATGCAAATTCGAAAATTTCGAAACAATCTTTCACAGAGGTCCGACGTTTCTTCTCTGTTAAAAGATGAATCATTAATCATTAAGAAAGCCGATCAAAATAATAATGTTGTTATTTTAGATCAGGCGTTGGAATACGTGGATGTTAGGTGTCACTATTACACAAAGTTTGGATTGATATAAAACAATTGCAAGTCTAGTAATACTAGCATCATCATGTTACAACATCTTGTAATATAATTACAATAAAGTACTAATGGATTGTATACGGAGTCTTCCCAATAAGATTTGTTTTGCTATCGGAATCAAGATTGATGTTGGAATACGTGGATGTTAGGTGTCACTTTTATACAAAGCTTGGATTGATGTAAAACAATTGCAAATCTAGAAATACTATCATCATATGCATGCATGTTACAATATTTTGTAATATGATTACAATAAAGTACTAATAGTATGTATATTTTTTTTTCATAAATCGTATTAAACTATAACGTCAAAAAAGGAGTGCATACCTTATTGAGCCATATTTATGTATAAATTATAAATGACGATAAAGAAAACCTTAGGTTAGAGTTCAACGATGAAGCAAAACATATTTGCATCAAGATAACCAGAAAGATTGAAATGACAATAATTTTGCCAAACGTTATTACTTAGCCTTTCTCGTTATGTGTAGCGAGTATTGTCAAGTAGGTGCGATTAACAGTTTTGTAGTTCTGAACATATATTAACGGAATCATTATGAAATCGTATATGTTTAGGAAGCGAATATGTTTAAAACATTTTCATCTTTTATTTCTTTTATTGATTGACTCTCTGTACCACTGTTTATATAAATGATCGCCTATTTTAAATTTCAAGTTTAAATGTTTAACTTTAAAATAGCCCCTTACCGTTGTAATTGACAGTTACTGTGAATTCACTCTGTCTGGATGATGAAAATGTTTGATGTTTGGAATAAATTATTGCAACCGTTCCAATATTTTTTTTTTCAAAATTCAAAACAAAATAGTACACTTATGTAAAATAGATACAAGCACATTCCATGAATGACAACTCTATTCAGGCTCCGTTGAGTATGCACTTGTTCTATGGTATTTCTTTAAAAATCTGCCTAGTAACCTTCATTCATAAAACATCACTTTTGATCTTCCAAACAACAATTATAACTCATTTTCGTTCGCTTGTTAACCAAGCTGCTAAACTTATATTTTGCAGAGCTGTGCTATTGACAATGTTCGAATTACCAATATGCATTATCAGGTAACACAAGAGTAATTTAAACTCGTTAACTTAGAGTTTCTGCAAAACGTGTTGGTGGTTATTGGAAATCTTAGTTGCAATTGGTTTCGTATAGCCACAGAGACGATATGTACATATAAATCTTTAAAGTGGAGAAATATGTTAAAGTGCTGTTTTTTTTTCTATTGAAGAGTACTGCCCAAGTTGATGGCATGACAGTTTCTACGGTTATTTCCCAACATCAGATGTACAGAGAATGCTGTTTTAAAGACGATAGTGAATAAAGCTTCGTGGAAAGCGATGAATACCAAATTGAACCATCAATTTTGTCATTGCAAACTCGCATATAAAGGAGTAAATGCTGGTAAACAATGTCATTTACTTTCAAATTGATGTTAATATCTGATCGACGGCCGCAACATCGTTTATTAAACCTTTCATTCCGTAGACGAAATATTAAAATTTACGATTCAGACAATCGTAGTGTCTGGTAAAATAAGAGGTTGTCTTTACATTGCTAGCAAATCGAGTATCTATTATCAAATGTTACAGTTTTTGAGTTGGTTTTACAATAATTAGTAAAGTGTTTTCCACAGTCATTATACATGTTAAAATCCTAATTGTCTCGAAGAAGGAGTGGACTACAAATTTATTGTTAAGAACCTATTGTTCAAGCTATGTCAAAAATAAACAGAAAACGACAGTGAAAAAAAAGAAATAAAGACCAAAAAAACAAAGACTGGGCATCATAAAACCTACAAAAAAGGGAGATCTCAGGTGATGTGGAAGGGTAAACAGATGAAGCCTGTTAAAATAATTATCTCTGACAAAACTTAATCAATAAAGTACAACTTTGCTTGAACCCATTACACGAGTCACATTGTTACCATGTACTGCTTCTGTAGGTCCTGGAGTTATCCTTTTACACGAGGATCATTTTGTGCGACGTTTGGGTTTCAATACAATGTTTTTTTCAGTTCTTCTTAGATTTCTGATAGTTTTGTTACCTAGTATTTATATCGTGTAGTTCTTCTTGTACTTCTGTGTTTGCAGAAAGCCTGCGACTACATTTAGAGATTGTTTTCAATTGCTCAACCAGGTGTTACATTTTAATGGTAAATATGTGTTACGAGAGACAAAGTTCAAGCACCAATGTGCTATGGTTAGGGTATAATTTACACATGCCATGGTTAGCATTAAGTTTAAACAAATCCATTGTCATGCACATACTTGCACCAGCTTCAAACTGATGTATTGTGGTTATTACGATCAGCTGAACAGTATAAACATAAGATTTTTCCACAAAAAAGATCCAGTATTATATGGATTAGTTGTTACAAAATCTTACTACACGTATACTATGACTATAAGGGCAAAGACGTGACCATTTCAAATACCCCATCCCCCGTCCCCTTTTGTACACATTTCCTCATTTAAAAGGGCGTTATGTATGTTGACAAGTAGCACAACAAATAACTTAGTTGTTTAGTTTGGCATAGTAATACGATATTTTGTTGTTAAGATCAAATACCTAAACATAGAGGTTTAACAAAGCAATAAGTATAGAATTAAAGAAGATTTAAATTACATCGAAGTTATAAAATAATTCTAGCGTGACTAGATTATTTGTATGTGACATCCTTGTTGGATTTGATGTAAGCATCCATTTTTGTTTTATCATTTGTAGCTAGGGTAAGTTTTGTTTCCTTGAAAAATTTTTGTCGAGGTTGTTATTTTATGTTTGTACACAGTTGTGCTATAATATTTGATGTGTAGAGTATTTCAATTTAACTCCTCAATTGAAAGGGTGTTATGTATGCTGATGAGTGTGTTGTGAATTATAGTAATACAGTATTTTGATGTAATGATCGAATAATCTTCACATAGAAGTTTAACAAAGCGATAAGAATAGCATTTAACTAGATTTAAATTACATCAAAGTAAACTTATGCTAGCGTGACAAGGTAAGTTGTTTGTGACATTCCTTTTTGATTTAATGTATCTTCCTTTCTTCAAAAAGACTAGCCAGATTATTTGTATTAAAGGTAATGTTTGTGTTCATATTATTTGGCAGAGATAGGCATAACTTAAATCTTAAACAGATATATTTGATTTTCAATACATTATGTATATATTCCTCAATCGTTTGTACTTCAAAAGGAAATAATATTAGAAAGATATATAAAACTTTAACAGTATATTCGATTTATAGATAACAGCCAACATGAACCGTAACTCAAGAAACGATAAAAACAATAAAAAGGAGAACGTTCAAAATGTGTTTGGATTGAGGAAAGTAAGCTTCTGGGAAAAGTACGGCGTCCAACGTTTTCCTTATCTCGGGAGGCGCAGATACTCACCGTTTGTTTATCGATCTGTAGACGGAGGGATTGTTATCTCAAATGACGTTTGTTATATTAAAACTTCATAGACAATCACAGCGGTGTATTGGTGTTGATGTAATACAAAAAAAAAACCAAAAAAACAAGAGGAGCAACAGATATCAGAGGGACAGTCAAACTCATAGATCGAAAATAACTGACAACGTCATGGCTAAATAGAAAGTGACATAATCATAACGTATCTTCTTTTTATCAATATGTTACTCTTTCACCTAAAGTTTCATTTCTGCAAATTTGTTGGTTAGTTTAAGCAAAAAAGGACATGAAAAGAAGCACTATTTTGTGTCAGAGTAGGGCTACTTTTACATACGTACTAAACTGGAGGGGGTAATTGGTGGTCTGCACCTAACACAAACACAGATGAAATGGTATCCATTTGACATTTTCCCGCTTGAGAAATTTTCATGGCAATTGATTCATGATTAAGAAAAGACGATGCACCTGGTCTATATGTACTTAACTAGGTTTCTATTCTATTCTATTCTGTATTTGAAATAAAGTTGATACGTTCTAGGCCGATGAAACCCCTGTATAAAGATGCCAACATGATTGGTAATGTAGGAGTGATGGTCAAAAGTAAAAACAAACATCAAGAATAATGTACAAGACTAAAGATTTGTTCAAAATCGTAGACGTTTCCTCGATATTGACACCGACAGACGACATGTTTTTGTGGTCTTAGATCTGTAAATACAAGTAGGATTTGATAATTTTTACGATTGTGAATTCAGATTTTTAAAGCGGTTGATGCAGGCATAAGATAAGACGCTTACACTGCCGATGCAATCACTCATGTTCGGTTTGTAGTTTCTTCGATTCCACCAGTTCTAGTCTGTTAAGGCGAAGTCAACGTAGTTGCACACTTCTAGCGGAATACGAGATTAAAAACGTTCGTCGCTAGTAACGCAAGTTATCTCCCTTACTCCAAAAGGAAAATGAACATACGAGAGACACACTACTTCGTGCGTTCTATCATGAATCTAACAAGCACGCCTGTGCTGTTTTAAAACCTCTTAGAAATTATCTGAATTTCTATAGTTAGAAATCAAAGTATTATATTGTTTTAGGCAGCCTGACTTTAAAACCTTTTGTTTTAGACGCGTAGGAAAAGGCATTTCAACAGAAAGTACAAACGCCACACAACCATATTATAAACAAATAAACAAAAAAACATGTGACAATTATACTTCTATTGATTTCAAATTAATTAAAATGAAACCTGAATTGACCCAGCAATATCTTTTTAAAAAGCCGTAGTTTTGAACGAAAAACACACAGTACTCAGCACTTTTTAGGTAACGAATACTTAGTGAATGACATGTGAATTTAATTGTTGAACTAAAAAGACGTTGGCATGTTCGTTTTGTTGTGTAATTAAAAATTTTAGGACATGATTTATATTCATATAAAAAGTAAGATGGTCACAGGAGAATAATTTGACCAGTAGTGCAACACTTACAAGTCGGAAGTAAAAAGACGGAAATCAAACAAAAAAAAAAACCCACATTAGGTCTACAAAAAATAGCTCAGAAACTAAAAGGTGGTGACTCTGACACTTATCTTAGAATAAGTAAAAACAATGTCATTCAACTCCCAGTTTTCAACTTTTTCTAGATGTGCAGAAAATAAAATGGTGTCTTCAATTCCGTCCGCAATTTATGAGAAAACTAAATCTAAATTTAGAACCAAATTGAAATTGAAAGTACACATGTAAGATAAAAACATAACATGTCATTTCTTCCTTATTAAATTCCAATTTCGAAGGGATAGAGATTTTTTTTTCATTTATTGTGCCTGTGTGAATCATTCAACATTAGAGAATGTAATTTTGAAGTAACATTTTTATTCTCAAGTCTCAATTCAAGATTATAAATGAATAGAAAATAGTATTATGAGGTCAAAAAAGTTATGTGACACCTGTAACTGCAATTTAATATTTAGTGGAATGAGGGGTGAAATGAGGTAAGACTATAACATTTAGATAGCATTTAAAATTTCTTTTTTTTTAAATTTAACTAAAGTCTTCAGTAACTGCACGGGATGTTTAACGATGTCAGTGATTATTCATGAGAACATCGAACTAGAGATAAAGGATACTACAGATACAGTTAAGTCTGCCTCATATCTTGACTTACATCTAGAAATTGACAATGAGGGTCGGTTGAAAACAAAACTTTACGACAAAAGAGATGATTTCAGCTTCCCAATTGTGAACTTTCCATTTCTATGTAGCAACATTCCAGCATCGCCTGCATACGGAGTATATATCTCCCAATTGATACGATATTCCCGGGCTTGTGTTTCCTATCATGATTTCCTTGATAGAGGATTGCTGCTCACAAGGAAGCTATTAAGCCAAGAGTTCCAAATGGTGAAGTTGAAATCATCCCTTCGTAAATTTTACGGACGCCATCACGAGTTGGTTGACCGTTATGGAATAACCGTTTCACAGATGATATCGGATATGTTCCTTATGTCGTAACTACAATACCCTTCCCTTTTCACGAATGTGACTTACCGAATTAGACTATTTACCGGATTTGTAATAACATAAGCAAAACGACGGGTGCCACATGTGGAGCAGGATCTGCTTACCCTTCCGGAGCACCTGAGATCACCCCCAGTTTTTGGTGGGGTTCGTGTTGCTTAGTCTTTAGTTTTCTATGTTGTGTCATCTGTACTATTATTTGTCTGTTTGTCTTTTTATTTTTGGCCATGGCGTTGTCAGTTTGTTTTCGATCTATGAGTTTGACTGTCCCTCTTGTATCTTTCGTCCCTCTCTTTTAAACTAGTGACCTATCAAAATGAGCCAATACTGGTAGCATTAAGAAACTACTTCCAATGATCCTAAAAAAACAGATGCCAATAATAACAACTTGTTAAGTTTAAATGTGTTTTATGAATTTATTTCAATCTTAATCATCAATTTCTTCGTCTGTTGAAACCTTTAAGTTTTTTTCTCAGTACCGTTTTGTTTTTATAAAGGGACGTAACACCACTACTAACCGTGTATGAAATAAGCCCCGCCTCCCTTCTAACCTAATATGGAATATAAAGGGACGTAACACCACTACTAATCTTGTATGAAATAAGCCCCGCCTCCCTACTAACCTAATATGAAATTTACGCAGTCTCCACGCGGACGCTTTTAACCAATCATATTCCTAAAAAATGTATAGGAGGTAAGATAATATATTATAATTTGTCATTAAGTTAACAAAAAAGCAAAGTGATCAAGAAGGGACATTTTGTAAAATAAAATATATTTGTGTAGAGTTGCGTCACGAGCATATGTTTAAACAAGACGAATAGATTGATAATGTGGACTGTATTGTTTGCAATATCTCAGAATAACACCATGCAGAAATGACTAAGATAAAAATATGCAGAAAACATGTTTACTTTTTTTTTAAATACAAACATGCATAAGTAAGATGGAAAAAGATGTGTAAACCCGGCCCTAATGTTATAACCGATCAATTCAGTCTGACTACGCTGTGTTAACCGGGACAAATTCAAACTCGATATTTGATTCATAAACAAAAACCCAATCCAAGCATTAACAAAGATGAGGAATCTGCAAATATATAGAACAGATGAAGTTAAAGTCTACGTTATCCTTCATTCACTTGCATTTTTTGGCGGCTACGATTTTCTTTGAAATAAGTCAGTTCATTTCCCTATCAATTTATATATAACTCTTGGGCATTTGTAATACATAGGAAGATTTGTAATGCACACGCAGGATTTTGTTATGACATTGTAAGGTATAATAAAGTAACGGCGTAGAAGTTGTGGCGACGTTACTGTAGACATCAATAACGTCGCCGCATATTTTTATTGTTCCGGCCAAAAACCAAACTTCAACAGAGAGTAGCTTAAAAACTAGCAAGGTTGCTAAGGACTTTCTGTGCACCGATGGATTCGTCTTTCATTTTTTAATCGTATATGAGTTTTTAAAAAAATTCTCAGGACCAACAAAATACAAAATCTTGTTAATGTAAAATTCATATGTGAAATTTTTTAAGAAATCTGTTGAGTAGTTTAGTACACTTCGCCTTAATTTGATTTGTCTCTTTTCGATTTACGAAAAGTAAATTTCGGTGAGTAAATATCAATATAGCTTCCAATTCATTACACTAGATGCCCAGTATGTCCACATTACAATCAATATTGATAGAAAAATAAGAAAGATCGTTTGCAAAAATCAGCAGTGAACCAAAATGTATGCATGTCATGACAATTTTTAAATGAATAATTGAATAAGAATGTGTTTTATAGATGACGTGTCCTGGACGGGAAAAGATTTAAAGGAAGCATACTTATACGAGCACTTAGTGAACACAGCCGGTACTGAGGTAGACATACGTAAAAGGCAACAATTATTTATCACAAAAGGTATGATACAAAATAAAATTATGCTAAACATAGGTTCAAGGTAATATCGAGTGGAAGTTTAGCAGAACATGCAGAAGGAATTGATTTACCAGGTAGTGACGTAGATATAATGTACGTCATCGAAGACGTAGACGTTATACGGGATGTTAGGAACATCAAACACCCATTAGAACGTTCAACACTGGTTATGGCGAATGAAAACGATCACCCAAGTTTTACTAATGTCCGATTAATAGCAGAAGGATATAGGGTCTCTCACTTTGCACAACTTGAATCTTTTGAAAGTACCAAACAAGGTTTATAATTTTCAGTAAATGAATTTTTTAGTAAAATGAATAAGTACATTCCCCATTACATGTTAGCATTACATGGCCCCTGTTTATCAGATAAAGATCAATGCGTGGATTATGCATTCTGTCTACGAAGTAAATACTTACCTTACAATGCAATATCATGGGCATCGCGTTACCGACTGCAATGGCCCCCTAGTTACGCAATTCACAAGATTGCAAAATGCGGATGTTTGTTAGTACCTATTGGGCCAAGGAGTTTGCCAGATGGTAATAAATTATGAAGATTATCTTTCTCTGTGGCAGAAAAAACAGCTTGTACATTCGTTTAATTTCACTCAACTTTTATGTTACTGTCTCCTCAAACTAACATTAAAGCATATCGTTAACACGAACAAAGATGCGGGAGGCTTATTGTGTTCCTACTTTCTGAAGACAGCTTTATTCTGGGTCTCAGAGGAAAGTGATATTGACACATTTCAATTATTTAATTCATATTCTTGCTTTTCTGACTGCCTAAGTAAATTAATATTATGGGTAACTAACTGTAGTTGTCCGAACTATTTTATACCTGCACAGAACATGTTCCTAGGAAAGATTAGTTCAGATAAAATAGTTTTAAATGTATTGGATAGAATTAGGTATGACGGAATCGACGGATTGATACAAAATGTATATCAACACGACGATAGACATTATCATTTATTAGACAATCAGAGTGAATCTTCATTCATTATGTTAGACTTCCTTTTTTACCGTATATATGAGTTAAATTTCGTCCTTATGTATGACATATCACAATGTTTGAAAACACTAGAATTTATTGAAAATTTACTCAAATCAAAATCTTCTTCATTTGTCGTTGATGTATGCAAATATCATCATGCTGAAATAAGTCAATATGCAGCACAATTACTACCATCATCAACAGTAACGACTGAAAGGTACAACTTACACAAACGTTATCATAGACATTTACAAGATGGTATTAAAACAGATGCTGTCTCTGGCTGGTTGGTTTACGCGTCGTTTTATCATGTTATAGGGCAGTTCAATGTTACACTAAGACTAACGGATTATGTTCTGTCTAAATGTTCACCTTATATGGTACTGATGGGCTGTCAAAATTACGATGACGGACATATCAAGTATTACAGAAATCATGTACATTCCACAATGACACTTCATGACAAGATGGCAATCATTATGTCAGTTCTAAGCAATGTTAAGTACGTAAAGGACTCCTCATTAATACCAAAAAGAATTACAACTGGAGGTGAAAGGCCACTACATATGTATACCTCCTATTGTTATGTCTCACTGTCTTAGATTTCTCTGCTATCATCATATAGGTGATGTTTTTAAAAGACAACAAGCTTTACGTGAATTTTACTCAACAGTGAAAGGACGAAATTTAATGTCTGTAAATACCGTATCCAATTCAATAACAATACTTGGAGTTTGCTTTGAGATATCCGACGATAAGGACACAGCCTATCAGTGTTATGATGAAGATTTAAAATGTGATGGTTTTATATGTATTGCAGCAAAAACTAGGAAATCAAACATTATCAAAGATTAAGTATCCTCATTTAACATCAACAGGAATCGGAGTATGCTAATTTGTTTCAGTTAATTAATATATAGCCTATCTGTGTATATATTACAAGTATCTAAATTACACTTATGAAAGTATAACATTACTGCACATCTACAAATAAAGTAAGACATATAAAAAACTTGTCTTTTAAACCAAAATAATTACACTTTCAGGTAAGTGCAACCACTAGTAAAGCATACGTTGCAGTTATCAATTATGTTTGACTGTATCTTAATATTATATAAGGGAGATTTCAAGCAATTATTTTTGCCAATACTATCTGTCAACACACGTGGAGCAGCAGCTGCTTACCCTTCCTGTGTACCTGGGATCACCCCTAGTTTTTTGAAAGGGTTCGTATTACTGAATCCTTTGTTTTTTTATGTTGTGTCGGTGTACCATTGTTGTCAGTTTGTTTCCGATCTATGATCTCGAATGTTCCTCAGGTATCTTTCACCTCTTTTTTCTCAGATACACTACAGGGTTCATCAAATCTCAATATGATATATCAGGTGATACAAATACATTCTATCAGGGTTATGGCAGTTTTTTTTTTTTGCGACGTGATTATGAAATTTAAAACAGCAGAAATGAGGAATCTTAACAAAATTTGAAGTCCTGTTAATGTAAGCTGTATCATTTTCAAATAGTCGTAAAAAGTGACGCTATAAAACTTTTGATCATGTCATATTAACCTTTGAAATAATATATTTAGAATTGACAAAACAAATAGGTTATTGATATGCGTGTTGGTATTCTGTAGTTTCACTACAGTTGATGTAAAATGTTATAAACAGAACAAAATCAGACAGAGTTCCCTAATTACTGTATTTACATGTTGTTTGACGATGTGTATAATAATGATGTAGATCGATAAACTTAACATATATAACAGTACTAAAGTTTGGTACGCCACATACCCGTTTTGTCTACAAAAAGGCTCATCAGTGACGCTCGAATCCCAAAAGTTTAATAAAAAGAAAAATTACGGCGATAAAGATTTTTTTAGGAGCTAAATTTGTAAAAGCTTTAGACCACTGCAGCTAAGGTAATTTGCTCATGGGGTAGAACATCCCTTGTATGAAAAATCTCAAAGTGCTGTATACAATTGCATTACAGTTTTGACCATATCAAATATAATTCATGTCAAGACAGAAGTGCTGACTACTGGGCTGATACACATGTATTCTTTATTTGTTTTATATTATACGTATACTTTAGAAGATGCATTATTAAAATTATAGGTATCTATAATAACACGTATATATTTTTTATAACACAAAGGTGTCTTTAATAAATATTGAATACAATTTCTGCTTTACTTTTGTAGAGTTTAAATCTGTAAAATCACATAGAACAACCTTTACATGTTTGTACTCAAAACACTTTTGAATCAGACTTCAAACGAATACCATATAGACTAACAAATAAAAAAGAAGGGACTTACACATGTTATTTCAATCTCATGTTGGAATATTTTTAATTTCATTTCGATTTTTACTAAACGTTGAACTAAGACGATTATAATTGTTTTGTATATCAACCCATAGCGTTGATACACGATATAAAACGTGTACTCGTTCTGCCAAATCGACGTTGAGTGTGATGTGTTATAATTTTGCAGTCAATCGATTAATTAGGTTTTGTAGAGTTTATGATGGGATTTTACGGTTGATTCAACGATGTTACTTGTCCAATGAATATCATATTGGGATAAAAAGTTGACAAAGGTACCAGGATTTTAATTTAGTACGCCAGACGCGCGTTTCGTCTACATAAGACCTATCAATGACGATCTAATCAAAATAGTTTTAAAGCCAAACAAGTACAAAGTTGAAGAGCATTGAGGACCCAAAATTCCCCAAAAATGTGCCAAATACGGCTAAGGAAGTTTATTCCGGGGATAAGAAAATCCTTAGTTTTTCGAAAAATTTAAAGTTTTGTAACATGAAATTTGTAAAATCGACCATATAATTGATATTCATGTCAACACCGAAGTACTGATTACTTGAATGGTAAACTTTGGAGAATTAGCAAACCATTCCATATTATTGACATGATTTACTCGTTTAAAATCCTTCCATGATGAGGTATATTGAGGTCAGGTTCAAACCACCGTTTGTTTCTTAAAATGTACTTTACCAAGTCAGGAAAATAGTCATTGTTATATTATAGTTCGTTGGAACTTTGGTTGGAAAGGAAAGGAAAACACATGCGGCATACACAAATCATCAATGTATCGCTGGTAATTTAAATTGCTGGGTTCTTCTATTGAAACTTATACCGAACGAAATCATCACGGACCTTCCGCCTAAACGGTCTTGTTCTCTGATAATGACGTAAGAATAATTTTCGCCATAACGACAATCTCTACGGATACTACCATAAACAAACTTGATTTAATCAAGTCTCATAGGAGAAGCAAACGTGATTCTCTACACATGCATTTCTGAGCTAATGTTGTCGGCACAACTCCTAACACAACCTGGTTGGTAGTCTGGTGGTTAAGGCTGTACTTACAACCACTCGTTTTGATTTCAAGTTTGCCTCACGTAATAAATAATATTTTCACACTTACAGCTTATTAAATGTTGATATCACGAGCAGCATCTCGTAACATGACAGTTATGATTATTTTGTTTTGACTCTGTGTTGTAGCTCTGAGCCTTAAAACCAGGCCCTTACACGTATACTATATCTCAAATACGAAACAAAGGTCTTACTTTTTTTGGCCCAACCAGAATGTACATTAAACATTCTAACTGTCCTTTGTTGTTCCAGTAAACGCCTTTTATCCATATCAGTTAATAATAGCTAAGTGTTGTTCAGGAAGAAAATATGAAATGTTCATATGCATTGCAAGGGTTAATACAAAATTGTGCAGTTAAAAGAAGATAGTAAATTTGAAACAACGGTTAGTCGATTTTGCGGACTACTGTTTTGTATGGTTTGTGTTAATGAATTTGACAATATTATGATGTCATTAACGGACGTCCTTCAATAACATGTAGTTCAAAAATCATTGTTAACAATAAAAGATACATTATATTTCAAGAATAAAACCATTTTTTTAGTTGTTTTCTCTTTTCAAACACCGTTTTTTTTAAACATGTTACATGTTGTTGAAACGGAGTTGTTACCAAACCTTTTTGAGTCGTATATTTTGCATTGCAGCTGTGTGTCTGCAGGACATTTTCCAATGTTAATTCACTTTATCTCTAGGTAAAAAGCAATGACTGAGACGTTATTCCTTATATTAGTCGACTTAGTATTGGTAATGTAAAGGCAACACCATATCATGCCCTTCAACTTTGCACTTGCTTGGTTTTATAACTATTTTGATCTGAGCGTCACTAGTGAGTCTTATGTAGACGAAACGCGCGTCTGGCGTATTAAATTATAATTCTGCTCGAAGATCAAAGCAAACAGCAGCTTTATTAATGTTAAACTATAATTCATCGGTCCAACTGAGGATTTCACATATATTTGATTTAGAGGGAAAAAGAGTACGTTATTAAGGATATCATCTTTTCTTTATACAAAACTACTCTGATTTTAAACACAAAACAAATTTTAATAAACTATCATTAGTAACATGATTTAGTGACAACCCAATCACATTCGTAATGTGCAATTCGAAACTTTTAAAGTCAAGAGTCTGTAATTTAGTAATTTGTTGCCGTATGTATATTAAATTGTGTGTAGCTGTGTACATGCAACAGGTCGTTTGTTTTCTCATTGGAACTATGTAACATTTGGCAATTAGTGCACCGTAAAGTCTTCTATGCGGTAATGATTAATCTCATTGTTGAAGGCCATACGGGGACTTTATGTTGTTAACTTAGACAGCATTTGCTATTTTGTGAAAAATTGACTTATTGGCAACCATATTAAATTTTCTAATATTATATTGTTTTATTTTGATGGACGTATTTTATATGAAAACAGTTTACATTTCTGACGAACATCGTGCGTTAATTGCCGAATTGTCAATTAATGCATCACGAAATAAGCATTTATGTTAGAGAAAATCCTAAGAGCATATAGTAAACATCAAGAAAGTTCTTGTATTGATTTGTACTTTATTTCTGTCACGTAATCTTGTTTTCAGCAGTATTTTTAACATTGCTATTTAAACAAAGGTTTGACATGCCATAAAAACAGGTTCAAACCACCATTGTTTTCTTAAACTGTCCTGTACCAAGTCAGGATTATGGCAATGATTTTCACATAGTCCTTTTTTATGCATGTCGGCGTTTGTAGCAGTGTTTTGTTTTTTAAAATAAGGGATGTCAACAGATCTCAAATCTAACATGCGAGGACTCGGTCATGATTCCCGCGAGTACTCGAGTACTCGGATAAATATTTAACGTCTAATGAAAAGTTTTGATTTTTGTTGGGATGTGGTTTTTTTGGTTATTACTTGTTATAACTTTATTATAATATGATGAAATCGCTTGATATCGTAACGAAAAGCATGTTGTTGCAGAACTGAAACTGCTTGATTAGAAAACATTATTTGATCCTTAGTTATGTGGGTCGCTAGTCCTTTTTTTGTGTCAACACCTTCATTTAGAATTTATATACGCCCGAGCTAATCTATTTGTGGTTATTATTTGGGTTATTATTTTGGTGGTTATGAAATCTATATTCGACAAGGCAAACCAAAGATTTGAAATCATATTTGTCTTTCTAACATGTCTAAATAAATATTAAAAAGAAAGGCCGGTGTCAAAAATTGACAAAACAAGAGACAAAAGAGGGCAAAAAATATACAAAAGAGAGTTGTTGTCAGTTTTAAGTCGACAACGCATAGTTTTAAATAATAAACTGAATTCTATATCAAGACTGATAATATGAAGTGACATGGATAAAATGTCCAGGAAGGTACAAATTTCAATGCATTAAAAATGATAATGTCAATAAAGAAAAAAAAAACACAAAAAACAGTTTGAATTGTCTATTAAACAGATATATCATGTTATGGAGGGGGTTTTTGCGAAAAAATACCAGTCGAGGGACTGTAAAATTTCCCGAGCAGTTAGGCGAGAGAAATTCGGTCCCAAGACTGGTATTTTTCGAAAATACCCCTCCATAACATGATATATATGTTTAATTACACCGAAAAGATTTGTATTAAAACTCTCTCTACAGGTGAAGATTTTTTTTTTTACTTGAAAGCTGTAATTAATTATTCATTAACATGTCTATGCATAAGTCTGAGGATACGAGAATATTATCATAGAATCGCGGGAATTATACATGTACTAATACGCGTTAGCTCGCTGTTTTATGTAACGTCATATCCGAAAAAAAAAATTGGCGGGAAGATGCTTGAGGGGGTAAAAAAGGAATACCTAAAATGTCAAATACCATGGTATTTGAGGCAAATTCACCGGCAGTGGTGAAAAACATGCAAATTCGTTTGAAACGAGAAAAAATGTTAGAATATGCGAAAAATACACTGGCTACCAACCAATCAAAATCCGTCTTTCTTATATAGGGTGTAATTATTTCAGAAATAGGAGTACCTGGAAACAGGGTGTTGAAGATAAGACGTACTGTAGATTCATTAAAAATGATATGATATACTGGAAATATGTTTGGTGTAAACATATGTTTCGATTGTTATCTATATTGCGAAAGTTAAAATTTATATAGATTTGTTGAATATCCCCTATCCCATGTTTTTTAAATAATCAAAGAAGATCGCTAGTTTAAATGATTTTAAAATGTATGGTTATATATGAGATAAAATAGTGTATAAGTTTGTACCGTTCATTCAATGGTGTATTACAAACAATTGTTATCTTAGAAATTATAAATGCTGAATGAAAGTATTCAATAGATATAAGAAGATGTGGTATGAGTGCCAATGAGAAAACTCTCCATCCAAGTCAAAATTTATAAAAGTAAACCATTATAGGTCACAGTACGGTCTTCAACACTGAGCCTTGGCTCACACCGAACAGTAAGCTATAAAGGGCCCCAAAAAATTACTAGTGTAAAACCATTCAAACGGGAAAACCAACGGTCTAATCTATATAAAAAACGAGAAACGAGAAACACTTATGAAACACATCAACAGACGACAACTACTGAACATCAGATTCCTGACTTAGGACAGGTGCAAACAAATACAGCAGGTTTAAACGTTTTAATGGTACCAAACCTTCACCCTTTTTCTGAAACAATAGTGTAACATCACAACATAGAAAGACACACTATAAAATATCAACTGAAATAGCTTAACTCAATCAAAGGACATATTAACACCATTGAACATACACTGAACAAATAAATTTGACCTATGACACAATGATAATACAAAATAAATAAACTAAGGGAAGAATAATAAAAGTAACATGTTATATCGGTAAAAAATGTTAAACAATTAAAGAAAAACAATATGCTCGAACAAAAATACCATCCATTTGCAATAACTTTAAACACAGGTAAATGAAAATAATTTTGTTGTTAGGTATACCTGTACAGTACCAATAGAGAAAGGAAATATTTTTACAAAATAAATAATTTAGAATATAAAATAAATAAACTAAGGGAAGAATAATAAAAGTAACATGTTATATCGGTAAGAAATGTTAATCAATTAAAGAAAAACTATATGCTCGAACAAAAATACCATCCATTTGCAATAAATAATATATTTCAATGCAAATAAAAGAAAATAAGTAATCCAAGTAACCGGTATTTCCTAAATCCTTCCAAATGTTTTCATTATGTTTATGTTTGACATTTTGTAGGAATGAGAGGATCTCAGGGTCGAGCATGGAACTCAAAACAAAATTGCACATGTTGCACTGGTGAAATAGAATAGCAATTAATTGATTTTCTAAGTTCTGATTATGTATAACAGCTTTAGTCTCTATAAATATAATGAGATGTGATTAATGCAAATGAGACAACTATCAGTCAAAATTCAAATGAAATGGTTATAATCAGTAATAAGCAACCATGCGGCATTAAACACAAATTAGGTGTTGCCCCACAGACTTAAAGTCGTTATCCTTGTATTATCACGAAGACGAACTAGATATGACAAATTCTGATGATACTTGACCTCATTGTCGCTCGATAAATTAGAATTCGGTTGATCTGGAGAAACATGCGATAATTTTGCTATTTTCTAGCAAAACGACAAGAAAGTCAGTTGAGTCAAACACCTCATAAATTATTTTATATATCCTGTTGTTCTTTCTTCTTTCTTCCGAAGTCGTAAACATGCATTTAAGGCACTTTTTATCAATAAGTCATCAATAAGTAACACTTAATATATATATATATTGAGAAGGTGCTGAGTTTAAGTTTTAAATATCATAGCCTTTTTGTTTAACAATAGCTGTACTATTATTAGTAGGCATTATGTTAGATACTACTCCTTCATTGAATGGTGTATTTTCTTTTTTTAAATAATTGAGTCATGAACCTAAAACGTTCTTTCTCTTTACAAGGACATTATAAATGGTTGTTGAAAGGTTGAATCATGACATTCCCTGTCTAAATTGGATCTTACGCAACAAAATGTTTTCAGAAAAAAAATACAATTATACTAGTATTTGTCTGAAGATAAACTGGTATTTACATATCCGTTACTACATGACACGTTACCAGATAACGACACGGACGTAATGCGTACAGGATTTTGTTTGAAATATGATATCTATTGAGGCCATGCACAACAATGATGATAACTTAGATTGTAATATTTGTGTTTATATGATAACACACGACCTTGATGGGCTGACTCGTCATTTATAGTTGTAATTTACACGTTGACATATATGTTAATAAACTCATCAGATACACCAGGATTGAAATTTATATTTACCCCAGACGATGGTTTCGTCTAAAAAGACTCATCAGTCACGCTCAAATAAAAAATGTTAAAAAAGGCCAAATAAAGTACGAAGTTGAATAGCATTGAGAACCAAAAATCCCTAAAAGTGATTGTCCTTTTTTTAAATTATGGTTTAAAAATTATAATTTATTATTTGTTAATTGATTTTATTCATCATTTCTTTTTTTTTAAAGTAATGATTGTAAAACAGATTCACTGCATATCTGCCATTTCATGTATAGCGTTTCTATACGATTGAGATACAACATTACCTGAAAAAAAGCATATAAACAATTTTGTGTTTTAATGAATTCATAAAACTTAATGTAGATTTCAAACTGAGAACGGTCATTAGGTCAAGGTTTTTCACTGCACCATTTTTTACCTGATATTGCCTTACAAAAAGCTGCTGTACTTCAATCAATAAATATATAGAATTGGTTAGGTAGTGCTGAATTGGTGACGTATGTAAAACATTAAAGGAAATGAGAGAATTGCTGTATTATCAAACGTGACTTAATGGTGACACTATTATAAACCGTTATCTATTGGTTTTACAAAATACCATGTGTGTAGTGCGTCATAGTAATACAGTGTGTTGATATTATGATAAAATATATAAACATAGAAGATGCAGATAAAATATGCCGTGAGTGGGTAACTTGTGACATCGAAATATCAAATTCCTGTTGGGTTTGATATAAGCATCCGTTTTATAAAGAAACAGACTATTAAAAACAAGGGTGAGTTTTTCATACAGTATTTCTTGTTGGAATGGAAATAATTCATATCTTAAACACACATCTCTTTGTATACATGTATCTTTCTCGAATTCTTACACCATTTATCTTTTTCCTGACCTGTTAATTTTTTTTTAATTTATTATCAAGTTGTTTATTTGATCTCAGTTATTCAATATTCAAAATTCGTTTACTACGTACAAGTTTCTTGCTTTCCTCTAAACTTTCTATTCTGACGTCATGAAAAAAGGTGATCATGCCTGATTACTTCACAACATTTTTTTGCAGTTCATTCCAAATGAATGTTTGAATTTGTCTGTTTATTTTTTAACAATCATTAGAGAAACATATTTATCACCTTGTATTATGCAATACGATATGCATCTACTTACAAGAGTTAAATTTTAAACGGCGAAAATTTAACTTTCTCGAATTGATGAATATCGTAATATTGTATCATACTCGATAGAGTGGTAGAATATATATATATATATAAACATTATTTGTATTTTACAATATTGCACAATATTTTCAATTTAAACTTAACAGCCAACATGAACCGAAGCCCAAGAAATGATGAAAATGCTAACGAGCAAAATGTGCGTGGATTGAGGAAAATAACATATTGGGAAAAATATGGCGTTAAACGTTTTCCTTATCCAGGAAAGCATATAGTAAACATCAAGAAAGTTCTTGTATTGATTTGTACTTTATTCCTGTCACGTAATCTTGTTTTCAGCAGTATTTTTAACATTGCTATTTAAACAAAGGTTTGACATGCCATAAAAACAGGTTCAAACCACCATTGTTTTCTTAAACTGTCCTGTACCAAGTCAGGATTATGGCAATGATTTTCACATAGTCCTTTTTTATGCATGTCGGCGTTTGTAGCAGTGTTTTGTTTTTTAAAATAAGGGATGTCAACAGATCTCAAATCTAACATGCGAGGACTCGGTCATGATTCCCGCGAGTACTCGAGTACTCGGATAAATATTTAACGTCTAATGAAAAGTTTTGATTTTTGTTGGGATGTGGTTTTTTTGGTTATTACTTGTTATAACTTTATTATAATATGATGAAATCGCTTGATATCGTAACGAAAAGCATGTTGTTGCAGAACTGAAACTGCTTGATTAGAAAACATTATTTGATCCTTAGTTATGTGGGTCGCTAGTCCTTTTTTTGTGTCAACACCTTCATTTAGAATTTATATACGCCCGAGCTAATCTATTTGTGGTTATTATTTGGGTTATTATTTTGGTGGTTATGGATTCTATATTCGACAAGGCAAACCAAAGATTTGAAATCATATTTGTCTTTCTAACATGTCTAAATAAATATTAAAAAGAAAGGCCGGTGTCAAAAATTGACAAAACAAGAGACAAAAGAGGGCAAAAAATATACAAAAGAGAGTTGTTGTCAGTTTTAAGTCGACAACGCATAGTTTTAAATAATAAACTGAATTCTATATCAAGACTGATAATATGAAGTGACATGGATAAAATGTCCAGGAAGGTACAAATTTCAATGCATTAAAAATGATAATGTCAATAAAGAAAAAAAAAACACAAAAAACAGTTTGAATTGTCTATTAAACAGATATATCATGTTATGGAGGGGGTATTTGCGAAAAATACCAGTCGAGGGACTGTAAAATTTCCCGAGCAGTTAGGCGAGAGAAATTCGGTCCCAAGACTGGTATTTTTCGAAAATAACCCTCCATAACATGATATATATGTTTAATTACACCGAAAAGATTTGTATTAAAACTCTCTCTACAGGTGAAGATTTTTTTTTTTACTTGAAAGCTGTAATTAATTATTCATTAACATGTCTATGCATAAGTCTGAGGATACGAGAATATTATCATAGAATCGCGGGAATTATACATGTACTAATACGCGTTAGCTCGCTGTTTTATGTAACGTCATATCCGAAAAAAAAAAATGGCGGGAAGATGCTTGAGGGGGTAAAAAAGGAATACCTAAAATGTCAAATACCATGGTATTTGAGGCAAATTCACCGGCAGTGGTGAAAAACATGCAAATTCGTTTGAAACGAGAAAAAATGTTAGAATATGCGAAAAATACACTGGCTACCAACCAATCAAAATCCGTCTTTCTTATATAGGGTGTAATTATTTCAGAAATAGGAGTACCTGGAAACAGGGTGTTGAAGATAAGACGTACTGTAGATTCATTAAAAATGATATGATATACTGGAAATATGTTTGGTGTAAACATATGTTTCGATTGTTATCTATATTGCGAAAGTTAAAATTTATATAGATTTGTTGAATATCCCCTATCCCATGTTTTTTAAATAATCAAAGAAGATCGCTAGTTTAAATGATTTTAAAATGTATGGTTATATATGAGATAAAATAGTGTATAAGTTTGTACCGTTCATTCAATGGTGTATTACAAACAATTGTTATCTTAGAAATTATAAATGCTGAATGAAAGTATTCAATAGATATAAGAAGATGTGGTATGAGTGCCAATGAGAAAACTCTCCATCCAAGTCAAAATTTATAAAAGTAAACCATTATAGGTCACAGTACGGTCTTCAACACTGAGCCTTGGCTCACACCGAACAGTAAGCTATAAAGGGCCCCAAAAAATTACTAGTGTAAAACCATTCAAACGGGAAAACCAACGGTCTAATCTATATAAAAAACGAGAAACGAGAAACACTTATGAAACACATCAACAGACGACAACTACTGAACATCAGATTCCTGACTTAGGACAGGTGCAAACAAATGCAGCAGGTTTAAACGTTTTAATGGTACCAAACCTTCACCCTTTTTCTGAAACAATAGTGTAACATCACAACATAGAAAGACACACTATAAAATATCAACTGAAATAGCTTAACTCAATCAAAGGACATATTAACACCATTGAACATACACTGAACAAATAAATTTGACCTATGACACAATGATAATACAAAATAAATAAACTAAGGGAAGAATAATAAAAGTAACATGTTATATCGGTAAAAAATGTTAAACAATTAAAGAAAAACAATATGCTCGAACAAAAATACCATCCATTTGCAATAACTTTAAACACAGGTAAATGAAAATAATTTTGTTGTTAGGTATACCTGTACAGTACCAATAGAGAAAGGAAATATTTTTACAAAATAAATAATTTAGAATATAAAATAAATAAACTAAGGGAAGAATAATAAAAGTAACATGTTATATCGGTAAGAAATGTTAATCAATTAAAGAAAAACTATATGCTCGAACAAAAATACCATCCATTTGCAATAAATAATATATTTCAATGCAAATAAAAGAAAATAAGTAATCCAAGTAACCGGTATTTCCTAAATCCTTCCAAATGTTTTCATTATGTTTATGTTTGACATTTTGTAGGAATGAGAGGATCTCAGGGTCGAGCATGGAACTCAAAACAAAATTGCACATGTTGCACTGGTGAAATAGAATAGCAATTAATTGATTTTCTAAGTTCTGATTATGTATAACAGCTTTAGTCTCTATAAATATAATGAGATGTGATTAATGCAAATGAGACAACTATCAGTCAAAATTCAAATGAAATGGTTATAATCAGTAATAAGCAACCATGCGGCATTAAACACAAATTAGGTGTTGCCCCACAGACTTAAAGTCGTTATCCTTGTATTATCACGAAGACGAACTAGATATGACAAATTCTGATGATACTTGACCTCATTGTCGCTCGATAAATTAGAATTCGGTTGATCTGGAGAAACATGCGATAATTTTGCTATTTTCTAGCAAAACGACAAGAAAGTCAGTTGAGTCAAACACCTCATAAATTATTTTATATATCCTGTTGTTCTTTCTTCTTTCTTCCGAAGTCGTAAACATGCATTTAAGGCACTTTTTATCAATAAGTCATCAATAAGTAACACTTAATATATATATATATATATTGAGAAGGTGCTGAGTTTAAGTTTTAAATATCATAGCCTTTTTGTTTAACAATAGCTGTACTATTATTAGTAGGCATTATGTTAGATACTACTCCTTCATTGAATGGTGTATTTTCTTTTTTTAAATAATTGAGTCATGAACCTAAAACGTTCTTTCTCTTTACAAGGACATTATAAATGGTTGTTGAAAGGTTGAATCATGACATTCCCTGTCTAAATTGGATCTTACGCAACAAAATGTTTTCAGAAAAAAAATACAATTATACTAGTATTTGTCTGAAGATAAACTGGTATTTACATATCCGTTACTACATGACACGTTACCAGATAACGACACGGACGTAATGCGTACAGGATTTTGTTTGAAATATGATATCTATTGAGGCCATGCACAACAATGATGATAACTTAGATTGTAATATTTGTGTTTATATGATAACACACGACCTTGATGGGCTGACTCGTCATTTATAGTTGTAATTTACACGTTGACATATATGTTAATAAACTCATCAGATACACCAGGATTGAAATTTATATTTACCCCAGACGATGGTTTCGTCTAAAAAGACTCATCAGTCACGCTCAAATAAAAAATGTTAAAAAAGGCCAAATAAAGTACGAAGTTGAATAGCATTGAGAACCAAAAATCCCTAAAAGTGATTGTCCTTTTTTTAAATTATGGTTTAAAAATTATAATTTATTATTTGTTAATTGATTTTATTCATCATTTCTTTTTTTTTAAAGTAATGATTGTAAAACAGATTCACTGCATATCTGCCATTTCATGTATAGCGTTTCTATACGATTGAGATACAACATTACCTGAAAAAAAGCATATAAACAATTTTGTGTTTTAATGAATTCATAAAACTTAATGTAGATTTCAAACTGAGAACGGTCATTAGGTCAAGGTTTTTCACTGCACCATTTTTTACCTGATATTGCCTTACAAAAAGCTGCTGTACTTCAATCAATAAATATATAGAATTGGTTAGGTAGTGCTGAATTGGTGACGTATGTAAAACATTAAAGGAAATGAGAGAATTGCTGTATTATCAAACGTGACTTAATGGTGACACTATTATAAACCGTTATCTATTGGTTTTACAAAATACCATGTGTGTAGTGCGTCATAGTAATACAGTGTGTTGATATTATGATAAAATATATAAACATAGAAGATGCAGATAAAATATGCCGTGAGTGGGTAACTTGTGACATCGAAATATCAAATTCCTGTTGGGTTTGATATAAGCATCCGTTTTATAAAGAAACAGACTATTAAAAACAAGGGTGAGTTTTTCATACAGTATTTCTTGTTGGAATGGAAATAATTCATATCTTAAACACACATCTCTTTGTATACATGTATCTTTCTCGAATTCTTACACCATTTATCTTTTTCCTGACCTGTTAATTTTTTTTTAATTTATTATCAAGTTGTTTATTTGATCTCAGTTATTCAATATTCAAAATTCGTTTACTACGTACAAGTTTCTTGCTTTCCTCTAAACTTTCTATTCTGACGTCATGAAAAAAGGTGATCATGCCTGATTACTTCACAACATTTTTTTGCAGTTCATTCCAAATGAATGTTTGAATTTGTCTGTTTATTTTTTAACAATCATTAGAGAAACATATTTATCACCTTGTATTATGCAATACGATATGCATCTACTTACAAGAGTTAAATTTTAAACGGCGAAAATTTAACTTTCTCGAATTGATGAATATCGTAATATTGTATCATACTCGATAGAGTGGTAGAATATATATATATATATAAACATTATTTGTATTTTACAATATTGCACAATATTTTCAATTTAAACTTAACAGCCAACATGAACCGAAGCCCAAGAAATGATGAAAATGCTAACGAGCAAAATGTGCGTGGATTGAGGAAAATAACATATTGGGAAAAATATGGCGTTAAACGTTTTCCTTATCCAGGAAAGCATATAGTAAACATCAAGAAAGTTCTTGTATTGATTTGTACTTTATTCCTGTCACGTAATCTTGTTTTCAGCAGTATTTTTAACATTGCTATTTAAACAAAGGTTTGACATGCCATAAAAACAGGTTCAAACCACCATTGTTTTCTTAAACTGTCCTGTACCAAGTCAGGATTATGGCAATGATTTTCACATAGTCCTTTTTTATGCATGTCGGCGTTTGTAGCAGTGTTTTGTTTTTTAAAATAAGGGATGTCAACAGATCTCAAATCTAACATGCGAGGACTCGGTCATGATTCCCGCGAGTACTCGAGTACTCGGATAAATATTTAACGTCTAATGAAAAGTTTTGATTTTTGTTGGGATGTGGTTTTTTTGGTTATTACTTGTTATAACTTTATTATAATATGATGAAATCGCTTGATATCGTAACGAAAAGCATGTTGTTGCAGAACTGAAACTGCTTGATTAGAAAACATTATTTGATCCTTAGTTATGTGGGTCGCTAGTCCTTTTTTTGTGTCAACACCTTCATTTAGAATTTATATACGCCCGAGCTAATCTATTTGTGGTTATTATTTGGGTTATTATTTTGGTGGTTATGGATTCTATATTCGACAAGGCAAACCAAAGATTTGAAATCATATTTGTCTTTCTAACATGTCTAAATAAATATTAAAAAGAAAGGCCGGTGTCAAAAATTGACAAAACAAGAGACAAAAGAGGGCAAAAAATATACAAAAGAGAGTTGTTGTCAGTTTTAAGTCGACAACGCATAGTTTTAAATAATAAACTGAATTCTATATCAAGACTGATAATATGAAGTGACATGGATAAAATGTCCAGGAAGGTACAAATTTCAATGCATTAAAAATGATAATGTCAATAAAGAAAAAAAAAACACAAAAAACAGTTTGAATTGTCTATTAAACAGATATATCATGTTATGGAGGGGGTATTTGCGAAAAATACCAGTCGAGGGACTGTAAAATTTCCCGAGCAGTTAGGCGAGAGAAATTCGGTCCCAAGACTGGTATTTTTCGAAAATACCCCTCCATAACATGATATATATGTTTAATTACACCGAAAAGATTTGTATTAAAACTCTCTCTACAGGTGAAGATTTTTTTTTTTACTTGAAAGCTGTAATTAATTATTCATTAACATGTCTATGCATAAGTCTGAGGATACGAGAATATTATCATAGAATCGCGGGAATTATACATGTACTAATACGCGTTAGCTCGCTGTTTTATGTAACGTCATATCCGAAAAAAAAAAATGGCGGGAAGATGCTTGAGGGGGTAAAAAAGGAATACCTAAAATGTCAAATACCATGGTATTTGAGGCAAATTCACCGGCAGTGGTGAAAAACATGCAAATTCGTTTGAAACGAGAAAAAATGTTAGAATATGCGAAAAATACACTGGCTACCAACCAATCAAAATCCGTCTTTCTTATATAGGGTGTAATTATTTCAGAAATAGGAGTACCTGGAAACAGGGTGTTGAAGATAAGACGTACTGTAGATTCATTAAAAATGATATGATATACTGGAAATATGTTTGGTGTAAACATATGTTTCGATTGTTATCTATATTGCGAAAGTTAAAATTTATATAGATTTGTTGAATATCCCCTATCCCATGTTTTTTAAATAATCAAAGAAGATCGCTAGTTTAAATGATTTTAAAATGTATGGTTATATATGAGATAAAATAGTGTATAAGTTTGTACCGTTCATTCAATGGTGTATTACAAACAATTGTTATCTTAGAAATTATAAATGCTGAATGAAAGTATTCAATAGATATAAGAAGATGTGGTATGAGTGCCAATGAGAAAACTCTCCATCCAAGTCAAAATTTATAAAAGTAAACCATTATAGGTCACAGTACGGTCTTCAACACTGAGCCTTGGCTCACACCGAACAGTAAGCTATAAAGGGCCCCAAAAAATTACTAGTGTAAAACCATTCAAACGGGAAAACCAACGGTCTAATCTATATAAAAAACGAGAAACGAGAAACACTTATGAAACACATCAACAGACGACAACTACTGAACATCAGATTCCTGACTTAGGACAGGTGCAAACAAATGCAGCAGGTTTAAACGTTTTAATGGTACCAAACCTTCACCCTTTTTCTGAAACAATAGTGTAACATCACAACATAGAAAGACACACTATAAAATATCAACTGAAATAGCTTAACTCAATCAAAGGACATATTAACACCATTGAACATACACTGAACAAATAAATTTGACCTATGACACAATGATAATACAAAATAAATAAACTAAGGGAAGAATAATAAAAGTAACATGTTATATCGGTAAAAAATGTTAAACAATTAAAGAAAAACAATATGCTCGAACAAAAATACCATCCATTTGCAATAACTTTAAACACAGGTAAATGAAAATAATTTTGTTGTTAGGTATACCTGTACAGTACCAATAGAGAAAGGAAATATTTTTACAAAATAAATAATTTAGAATATAAAATAAATAAACTAAGGGAAGAATAATAAAAGTAACATGTTATATCGGTAAGAAATGTTAATCAATTAAAGAAAAACTATATGCTCGAACAAAAATACCATCCATTTGCAATAAATAATATATTTCAATGCAAATAAAAGAAAATAAGTAATCCAAGTAACCGGTATTTCCTAAATCCTTCCAAATGTTTTCATTATGTTTATGTTTGACATTTTGTAGGAATGAGAGGATCTCAGGGTCGAGCATGGAACTCAAAACAAAATTGCACATGTTGCACTGGTGAAATAGAATAGCAATTAATTGATTTTCTAAGTTCTGATTATGTATAACAGCTTTAGTCTCTATAAATATAATGAGATGTGATTGATGCAAATGAGACAACTATCAGTCAAAATTCAAATGAAATGGTTATAATCAGTAATAAGCAACCATGCGGCATTAAACACAAATTAGGTGTTGCCCCACAGACTTAAAGTCGTTATCCTTGTATTATCACGAAGACGAACTAGATATGACAAATTCTGATGATACTTGACCTCATTGTCGCTCGATAAATTAGAATTCGGTTGATCTGGAGAAACATGCGATAATTTTGCTATTTTCTAGCAAAACGACAAGAAAGTCAGTTGAGTCAAACACCTCATAAATTATTTTATATATCCTGTTGTTCTTTCTTCTTTCTTCCGAAGTCGTAAACATGCATTTAAGGCACTTTTTATCAATAAGTCATCAATAAGTAACACTTAATATATATATATATTGAGAAGGTGCTGAGTTTAAGTTTTAAATATCATAGCCTTTTTGTTTAACAATAGCTGTACTATTATTAGTAGGCATTATGTTAGATACTACTCCTTCATTGAATGGTGTATTTTCTTTTTTTAAATAATTGAGTCATGAACCTAAAACGTTCTTTCTCTTTACAAGGACATTATAAATGGTTGTTGAAAGGTGGAATCATGACATTCCCTGTCTAAATTGGATCTTACGCAACAAAATGTTTTCAGAAAAAAAATATACAATTATACTAGTATCTGTCTGAAGATAAACTGGTATTTACATATCCGTTACTACATGACACGTTACCAGATAACGACACGGACGTAATGCGTACAGGATTTTGTTTGAAATATGATATCTATTGAGGCCATGCACAACAATGATGATAACTTAGATTGTAATATTTGTGTTTATATGATAACACACGACCTTGATGGGCTGACTCGTCATTTATAGTTGTAATTTACACGTTGACATATATGTTAATAAACTCATCAGATACACCAGGATTGAAATTTATATTTACCCCAGACGATGGTTTCGTCTAAAAAGACTCATCAGTCACGCTCAAATAAAAAATGTTAAAAAAGGCCAAATAAAGTACGAAGTTGAATAGCATTGAGAACCAAAAATCCCTAAAAGTGATTGTCCTTTTTTTAAATTATGGTTTAAAAATTATAATTTATTATTTGTTAATTGATTTTATTCATCATTTCTTTTTTTTTTAAAGTAATGATTGTAAAACAGATTCACTGCATATCTGCCATTTCATGTATAGCGTTTCTATACGATTGAGATACAACATTACCTGAAAAAAAGCATATAAACAATTTTGTGTTTTAATGAATTCATAAAACTTAATGTAGATTTCAAACTGAGAACGGTCATTAGGTCAAGGTTTTTCACTGCACCATTTTTTACCTGATATTGCCTTACAAAAAGCTGCTGTACTTCAATCAATAAATATATAGAATTGGTTAGGTAGTGCTGAATTGGTGACGTATGTAAAACATTAAAGGAAATGAGAGAATTGCTGTATTATCAAACGTGACTTAATGGTGACACTATTATAAACCGTTATCTATTGGTTTTACAAAATACCATGTGTGTAGTGCGTCATAGTAATACAGTGTGTTGATATTATGATAAAATATATAAACATAGAAGATGCAGATAAAATATGCCGTGAGTGGGTAACTTGTGACATCGAAATATCAAATTCCTGTTGGGTTTGATATAAGCATCCGTTTTATAAAGAAACAGACTATTAAAAACAAGGGTGAGTTTTTCATACAGTATTTCTTGTTGGAATGGAAATAATTCATATCTTAAACACACATCTCTTTGTATACATGTATCTTTCTCGAATTCTTACACCATTTATCTTTTTCCTGACCTGTTATTTTTTTTTTAATTTATTATCAAGTTGTTTATTTGATCTCAGTTATTCAATATTCAAAATTCGTTTACTACGTACAAGTTTCTTGCTTTCCTCTAAACTTTCTATTCTGACGTCATGAAAAAAGGTGATCATGCCTGATTACTTCACAACATTTTTTTGCAGTTCATTCCAAATGAATGTTTGAATTTGTCTGTTTATTTTTTAACAATCATTAGAGAAACATATTTATCACCTTGTATTATGCAATACGATATGCATCTACTTACAAGAGTTAAATTTTAAACGGCGAAAATTTAACTTTCTCGAATTGATGAATATCGTAATATTGTATCATACTCGATAGAGTGGTAGAATATATATATATATATATAAACATTATTTGTATTTTACAATATTGCACAATATTTTCAATTTAAACTTAACAGCCAACATGAACCGAAGCCCAAGAAATGATGAAAATGCTAACGAGCAAAATGTGCGTGGATTGAGGAAAATAACATATTGGGAAAAATATGGCGTTAAACGTTTTCCTTATCCAGGAAAGCGCAGATACACACCATTAGTATACCAAACTGACGACGGAGGGATTGTCATATCAAATGACGTTTTCGGACTGACAATCAAGCAGTTTGAACGAGTGTATAAAGCTTGTTTAAACAGAAGGAAAACACAAGAACAGTACATAATAAACCTTAGATATCCTGACAAAACCTCAGATGAATATCTGGAATACTTACAGGATAGTACAGATTGCAATAAAGGTAATTATATATTTATATTTAATCGTCATACACAACTAAACGTATATGATGCTGATGCTATTCTAATTAAGAATAAGTCTTAAACGTAGGACAAAAAAATACCTAATGTCAAATCGATACTGTAAAACAAAATCAAATTGACAAACTATTCAATCAATGTTTTTCATTAAACAAGTCAATCACACTACCTTATTTGGGTATGCTTGATTTAATATTCTAGAGTTCTATCAATAAAATTGTTGCCTACATAGTTTTAATGCATTTTTGAACTTGCGTCATTGACTGGTCCACATAAGTAGTTGAAATCCATGTGTGAATGGATTACAACTGTCATATTCCTGACTTAGTACAGACATTTTTCTTCAGTTGAAAGTGTGGATAAAACCTGGTTTTATAACAAGATTAACCTCTCTCTTCTTTTACAATTGATGCACGAAGAGGCTTTCTTTCTTCCAAATGCATGGTTTTTTTGTAGACAAAACATTTGTTGAGTTTTGTGGATTTATATTTCAAATTATATATAATTGTCAATAACAACTGACTTGTTTATTGTTGTTCTCATCAGAAACAGAATCGATGCACAACCTTTCCAGAGAGAAACAAATAGACTAAATTATTTTGCTTACTTTTTTCATCCAATTTCAGATATATTGATGTATGGTCAATGAATAACTATCAGCTCATATATACAGAAGAACTTGATATACAAGATACGATGTAAAGCAAAAGATCGGTTTCACATTTTAATCTTGTCTTTGCAAGTGGCATATTATGACGACATTACACTAGCATATTTGACAAACATGACGTGTTTTGACAGTTTTAAATATCATGAATATAAATGTTTTTGATGATTGGAAGATGATATACATGTCGGTTGATGCATGCATTAAATGAGACGCTTAAAGCATAAGAGCTTGCTTTTTTGGGAGTTCTTTCGATACTTTAGTGTTAACTTAAGGATGTACACCTCTAAGGAGCCTAACATTTCTAGAATTAAACTTTTTTCTGATCCTGATTTTTGGGTTTATATGACTCTAAAAAAATAAATGGTGAAGAAAAAAAAAACATATGGTGGTGCACTTCTTTTTTTGCTACGGCCCTTTGAAAATACCCAATTTTGATGATTGTCCGATTTTCCATCATTTATTTATCTATTTTGGGGCTATTAGCGTGAAAAAAAATCACAGTTCCACAATTAAACTTTTTTTTCATACTTCAATTAAGATGAAGCGGACAAATCTGAATAAATTTAAATTAAAAAAAACTATAGATAGGTTTTATTATAAGAAAGTTTTACCATATTTTGATGCTTTTTTGTATAAAATTTACCATGCTGTCAATTTTGTAAATTTGTGAATTTTCTCGGTTTAAAGAACAAAATGCATATCATTTCAACTTTTTTATTATAAATGATTGAAAAAAATACATATCTAAGAAATTTGTAAAGACAAAAATAATATGGGATGAACATGATTCTTGTAAAATCATTGTTTGTACCCCTCATCCATTTTCTCAATTTTGTGGTTAAAAAGACTGACCTTATTGGGCGTAAAATTTGAAAACTGGATTATTCAAAAACTATTCATTGCAAATACACATTTTTTTTACAGAGTTATTTTTGATTATAATATTTAAAAAGATTAATGATATTTTCCTCATGTATCAAATTTGTTAGAAATAATTCCAGAATGAGATTTCAACGAGACTGAAGCGTCAGAAGAATACATCATTAATGTATCTTCTCGATTTACAAAAATGATCAGCGGTTTATACATATCGTCCTAAATGTAGCTTAGGATTTACAACACCAGAAGCTAGTAAGCTTACATTGATTTTATTATTAAAGGTCGTTTTTGAACTGTCATCAGGGGGGGGGGGGATATTTCTGTTCACAAAGTCATGACATTTGTTAGATAAATGATTATATAAATATATGTTTTTTAGATAAAGTGTCCTTGACGGGAAATAATTTGAAGGAATTTTTTTTATACGAGCAGTTAGTTAATACAGCTGGTACTGAAATAGAAATACGTACAAGACAACAACTATTTATCATCCAGGATAGTGTATTCAAACAAATCCAGCGACAAAAAGGTTGTCAGTTAACAAAAATATCGAGTGGAAGTTTAGCAGAAGACTGGATTTACCAGGTAGTGACATAGATACAATGTACGTCCTCAACTATGTAGTCGTAGAATGGGATGCAAGGAATATCAAACATCCAGTAGAACGTACGACATTGGTTATGGAGAGTGATGTTGATCATCCTGGATTTATTTATCTGCGACTTATAGCAGGAGGGGAACAAGATTCTCATTTTACACCATTTGAATGCTTTGAAAGTACTAGGAACGGTTTATATTTATCAGTTAACACATTTGTCAGTCATATGAATAAGAAAATGCCCCAGCCAATGTTATCATCACACGGCCCGTGTTTATCAGATGACGATCAAAGCGTGGATTATGCATTCTGTCTACGAAGTAAATACTTACCTTACAGTGCAATACCATGGGCTATACGTCACCGATTGCAATGGCCGCCGAATAACGTAATTGACCGGATAACAAACAAAGGATGTTTGTTAGTACCTATTGGTCCAAAGACTTTGCAAGATTGCAATATATTATGGAGAGTATCTTTCTCTGTGGCAGAAAAACTACTTGTCCATTCGTTTAATTTCACTCAATTTTTATGTTACTGTCTCCTCAAACTAACATTAAAGTATATCGTCAACACGAACAAACACGCCGAAGGCTTTTTGTGTTCCTACTTTTTGAAGACAGCTTTATTCTGGGTCTCAGAAGAAGTTGATATTGATAATTTTCGATTATCTAGATTGTATTTTTGTTTTTCCCACTGCCTAAGTAAATTAATATTATGGGTGAATAACTGTTATTGTCCGAACTATTTCATACCCGATCAGAACATGTTCCAAGGAAAGATCAGTCCAGATAACAATGAAATACTTGTGAAAATATTGTATAGCATCAAGTTTGACGGAATTGATGGATTGATACATAATTTATATCAATACGACAATGGAAATCATCGTTTATTAAGAACACAGCGTACACCTTCATTTATCATGCTAGACTTACTATTTTACAGGATATTTCATGTAGATTTTTCCACTCCGGAAGGCATATTACAATGCTTAGAATTACTGGAATTTACTAACAAATTGCGTAAGTCGAAATTGTCTACTTTCATAGTTGATGTATGCAAACAGCATCATGTTGAAATTAGCCAAGTTGCAGCGCAACGACTACCAACACCAACAGCAACGACTGAAAGGTACGAAATACACAAACGTTATCATAGACATTTACAGGACGGTATTAAATTAGATGCTGTCTCGGGCTGGTTGTTATACGCATCGTTTTTTTATGTTTCAGGGCAGTTTAATGTTGCACTTAGACTAACGGATTAAGTTCTTTCAAGATGTTCACGTGATATGATATATATTGGCTGTCCAACTATCGATAGCAAATGTATCAGTCATTACAGTAACCATGTACATTCAACAATGACACTTAATGACAAGATAAAAATGACAGTTGTGAATCCGATTAGTTATGTAAAGCGCTCCTCATTGATACCAACAGAACTTCAGCTGGAGGTGAAGGAAAAATCAATATTTATACCTCCTATTGTTATGTCACACTGTCTTCGGTTTCTCTGTTATCATCATATCGGCGATATTAGTAAAAGACAACAGTCTCTACATGATTTGAAGTTAACAGTGGAACGAAGAAATTTATTACCTTTCAATTCCTTATCTGATTCAAAAACAATACTTGGAGTATGCTTTGAAATATCCGATGATAAGAAAAAAGCCTATCAGTGTTATGATGAAGCATTAGTTTGTAATAATCGTATATGTGCAACAGCAAAAACAAGGAAATCAAACATTTCGATGCATTAAGTTTAACCGGTTTATATTAATAATAATCAGAGTATGTAAAATAAACAGTCAGTTAAGATACAGTCTGTCTGTGTAACAATTCAGTATATCGTCATTATGATGCATGCATGGCACTTAATGACACTATGATATAACTGAAGACCTAGTCAGATAGTAACAACACTTTCCATTGGTCCAAAAATACTCCAGTTAGACTTAACCACCAGTAATATCAGTCAACTAAGCATACTTCAGTTGTGTATTCATTTGATATAGCTTCATTCTGTCTGTATGACAATACATAACAATATTACATTACTAAATAACTAGTCAGATACTAAAAACACTTATCATTAATACCAATATACCAAACTGCCTAGGTGGACTTCATTAAAGCAACTGTTGCAATTGTTAATGTTGTAAATTATTTATAATCACCTTCTAAGTGACACGTTCAACAAGCAATAGGCGCTGCGTGATTATATTTATAAATGAAATAAAAATGTTCTATTCCATTAGATACATTAATTCCGGGTCTTAAAACATTTTAATGATATATCATTTGATAATAAAACAGCATATTAGTGTTATGGCAGTGCTTTGTTACATTATAATCAAATTAATACGTAACGATGGCTATAATACTCGGTAATGATGGAAGTGGATAAGCTCATCATAGATAGCACGATTAAGCCTTTGTATGCCAGACGTGCGCTTTGTCTTCAACAGAATCATCAGTGACACTTGAATAAAAACAATTGAGAAAAAATTGCATGTAGTGTATCCTATAATGTTGTTCGCGTTGGAGGATGGCTACTCCACCAGAAAACATCAAAGACCGTATAATCTGAGTGCCTAGCTGTTTCCATGACTTCAAAGTTATCATGTTACAAGAAAATAAAAATAAAAATAAAAAATCGAAGATTTTGCGATCTTAATATTACGTATGGTATTGTCGCAGTTTAAATTGGTCACGTACTTCAAATGCTCAAACTAAAAAGTAAAATCACAAAAATACTGAACTCCAAGGAAAATTCAATCCGAAAGTCCCTAATCACATGGCAAAATCAAATGACAAAACACATCAAGCGAATGGACAACCACTGTCACATTCCTGACTTGGTACAAGCATTTTCAAATGTAGAAAATTGTGGATTGAACCTGGTTTTATAGGCTAAACCTCTCACTTTTACAACAGTGTCATCAAATACCGTTATGTTTACAACGATGTGTGAACAAAACACACATAATAAATAAATAGTCAAAATATGGGTACAGCAGTCATCATTGTGTTACAATCTTAAAACAAACAATTTTACAAAAAAGCACACAAACATCTATCAAATTGAAAACACATGCATTGCTTCGCGTGTCTGACGTCAGAAAATGTATACGTCCATAGGAAGAAATTTTGTCGTTCAATGTTTACACAAAACAGTTTTATAATTTCACATGGGAAATGTTGGCATACAGGATTATAAAATCAAAAGTATATTAGAATTAATTTCAAAAATAGACCGAGATTTAAAATTGTCCAGAAGTTTTGTAGAATTTCTAAGATTCAAAAATGGTAAGTACCACTTCTCGATTAAAATAATTCTGTCGTTTGTCGTTCAATGTATTTTCTAATTTATGATAGAACTATAACATAATGATATTTAATAGAAGAATAGTATGATGACGGGATCTTTTAAAATAGAGTTACGTTATAAGAACCAAAGAAACACAAAAAGTCGCATAAAAAAAAAAAAACACACTAGCAAAAATGAAAGATATTACAAACACATTGACGGGATGTATAAGTACCGAGCCATGCAAATGCATATCGTAGAAAACAATCCAAACAGTAAAAGTAATATTAATAATAGAACAAAGACAAATGAAAGAACAATATAACACGTTGTTTAGATGATACACAACGCCAGTACGCAGAATCTATACATCAAGACCATCATGTATTATTTGTGAAGTTGATACGGAATATTTTTCCACAAGGTCCTGGTACCTTCCGATGAACTGATGAAAAGGACGAGACGTTCTTTGACATACCCCTGGTTCATCAACTTTTTGCTCATACACTGGTGACGTTTTACAAAGTCTGAGTAGGAGCTGCAAATGTGTCTACAAATATAGAAGAGTTGTCAACACAAATATTTCCTCCTACAGCAATTCATCTAGAAATATTGGTGCAGTTGTTAATTATGCCGTACAATCTTTTCTTGTCGATAATAATCATTATCATGATTATAAAGGCATGTAAAGTGTGAATATAAAACACCTCATGTATTTTTTGAAGGATGTAGATTTTACATTTAACAATACGATTTTCAACAAATGTTAAATTACCCTATAGTGGAGTGACAGATCACGAAAAAGGTGCTTATTTTTCGACTTTAATGGACCGGCATACCTGCAGGCTAAAACGATTTTTTTGCAAAGCCAATACCTTAAGCTAACTTTTTTGCCCGGTTGTAGACATTTTCTGCTGTGCAGTTTTTTTTTTATAAAATGGAAAGAAAAAAGACATTTCGATTTGTTTCCAAATTTCAACATGGGAAAAAATTGGGAATTTTTTTACTTTTTTTTTTTTTGGTCTTTTGACATATGATGCATTTTATACAAAGTTTGATTGTTTATTCATAGTAAAACTATATTTCCTTACTTTTTATTTTAATTTTGTCTATTTTCACTCAGTTTAACGAAAGCACACTCTGTATTAGTTTAACCAAGTGGTTAACACATTTGTTAATTTGTATTACATCAACAATTTCATGATTTTCCGAATTAAAATGTTATAACACCTCCTATTGTACAGTTTTGAAGCCGTTCCAAGTCATTATTTCTAATAAATTAACTTCAATGAGGATTTTTAACTTTGCCTTATAGGGCAATGAATATGATAGAGACCGCTTCGTTATTATGATGCTCATGAAAAGATTGTAGTAATGCTTCTGAACTTCCTGTCGACAAACTGCGAAAGGCAACAACAGAATGCATACTTGCTTTAAACAAAAACCTGTTACCCCATTTCATCTTAGTTCGGCATTACAATTACACCATGAGCTTGGCTCTAAAATATTTGATTGAAAATCCAAACTCTCGTCGTTTTTGTGCATCCTACTCTAAAGTGCATAGATATCGGACTAGTTTAGCAAATTTGGAAATAGAATCCAAGACATGTCCTTTATACTTAATGGTATTGTTCTTTTTAGAGAAGTTGGTCGTATTATACAGGAAGGAGTAAAAACTTTTGACTTAAATGCTGATGCAATCGATGGTAAAAATACCTTTTACTCCATGGCTACAGCTGTATTTCAGTATCGAAACGAATCATCAAACGCCCACAAAAGTTCCATCAAGGTTAAATGGGGCTAGAAAGATCTTTGACATTGAACGATTCGAATACCAATTTTATGCCATGTTTACCTTTCGACAAGCCAACAGAACGATATGGACCTCCTCGTTATTCTGATGTTTATGGGAAGATTGTGTCTTGTTTCATGAAAAACCTAGATATATCTGTCCTGTCTTTGGTACTTCAGCGACTTCTATCGAGACAGAACTTAGAATCGATTCCATTTTCTGCAGAAAGCACTGAACAAATTGGGTTTTTTTTACTGGTTCTTACAAAAGGCTACATCTGAAATTTTGTGTGTAGCCTATGCTCCGGCTATAGATGTCAAGCCTAGCGACATGGCAATAGTACTAACTTCTATGAAACAATGATACGATATGTCAAAACATGCCGGTCAACAATATGCTGTGCAAACATTTGACAATTATATGTATGCTGTTGCCCAAATGTAAAATGGTCTGTGCTAGACGTTTTTCAATCACACATAATAAGACTTGGAGAAAGTCATGGCCTTTCTTGTTTTATAGTAACAGTTGGCAAGTTATGGGCACTAGCTGGTCTTTATGACTTTCTTGTTGACTCCGGAACTTATGCTCCTAGATGTTCAGGATTCTTACAAAACACATCCTTGTGCATTTTAGTTCTGAAATGAGATCAATATCGGGAATAGCCACAGATGCAGAAACTGAACAAAAAGATACGAAGCCAATGGCAATGACACAGACAAGAAGAATTTGATAGAGTATATTCATTCAAATATGACCGATCAATTTTACGTTGCCGATCATCCTTAGCCATTGAAAAATATATCTACAAGCCTCAAAAGATGTTCATGATTCTCTTCTTAAATCTCTTGAACGTGACAATCATATTGTTAAATCTTTTGTTGAAGGCTGCTTTAGTTAGTCTGAAACCAACGTCTTCTACAGTCCTATTCCGAGGTCTCCTCTCAATACTTTCGATGATACGACCAAGATCTCAAAAAGTGTAAATCAGGTGACTTTGTTAAAGCACATATGAACCAAGTAACAATAGTTCGTCGTGCTTTCGTTCTTGCTAATGTGACTGGTCAGGATCTTGGCATATCTCGGTCTCATACCTCCATCTCTGTTCCATGATGATGGTACCATGTGGAAGTGTTGTAAATCAGATATAATTCACCTCCGTGAAGAGGAAATATATCTTCTTTCAATCTTCCAAGTTAAGAAAATAGTTATCAAAGGTACCAGGCTTATCATTTGATACGCCAGATGCGCGTTTCTTCTACATACGACTCATCAGTGACGCTCAGATCAAAATAATTAAAAAGTCAAACAAGTATAAAGTTGAAAAGCATTGAGAACCAAAATTCCTAAAAGTTGTGCCAAATACGGCTAAAGTAATCTTTGCGTGGGATAAGAAAATCCTAGTATTTCGAATAATTAATACTTTTGCAAACGGTCAATTTATAAAAATGACCATATAATTGATATTAATGTCAACATCGAAGTACTGACTACTGGGCTGGTGATACCCTCTTTTATTTTAAACGGGAGATCATAAATTCGCCGTTTACATTGAAAATGCATGAATCGTCTCATTGTATGATCCCAAGGGAAAGTTCAGGAATCTTCACGTTGATTTAAACAAGCTAATGGTAAAATTTTCCGTCTTGTGAAAATTCCCCCTTGTGAAAACTCGTTTTTACAGTACATCCCCCGCGCAATGCTTCAAACGCAAGTTTGGATGAATTCTCATATTGCTAAACCAGTGATCATACTTTCCAAAGAATCTGGTTGGCAAGAGGGTAAAAACGGTTTTCTCTCGGTTTTCTTTGTGGGATCCATGTCAGCAGATTACCTTCAATACCTTGTTTTTACGTATAAGTGCAAGGGAAAAACAGCTTGCAATAAAAACTGTGTATGCAACAAACAGAATTCCGCGTGTACCAATATTTTATCATGTGAAGGGTATGATGGTTGTAGAAAGTATTTAACTCACCGAGCAATATTGGAAGAAGACGACGATGAAAACGATGACTGATGTCAGGTTTTCGAAAGTTGTCATGCCCTTTGTTTGTTAAAATACCCCATACAACCACTCTATCTGAGGGACAAAGGCACATAAAACCTAAAAAGTTCATAGAGCTAGAATATTCGCTGAAACTTACGTCCATCATTAAACTCATTTGATTTAATTGCCTTGTGATATATTTGTGATTGGCAATAAATATACATCAAAGCAAAATCCAAATTGACTTCAATTCATTTTTTAAAATCTGTAAAACTCAGAAATATATCTTTAGAAGTAAATGCGATGTAAAAAAAATGATTTAAGAGTCGGTTGTTGTTCCATCTTCTATTTTCTTATTGTTGCTAGTCTGAATTCCCTTTAAAATGGGCTTTTGGTGGTTTCATAATTTTCAAATTAAGTTGAAAGTGAAGTGTCACAGTTTATTTCATTATAAATTTCTTGTTTAGTAACAATTTAGATATTATTTGGAGACGTTTCATAACCCCTTGTGAAATAAATTGACAATAGTGAAAACCTCAATCACTAACCTTTGACCTTATTTAAAAAAAAGTGCACCATATTTCAATTCTACGACCAGGCAAAAATTAAAGAATAAACATTTCTCTTTCTAAAAATTCATGATTTAGCCTGCAGGTAGGGTGGTCCATTAAAATTGAAAAATTGTTGGCTTGGTCACTCCACTACTAAGACAATTCTCATTCCTTTAAAAAAAGGATATTTGAGAAAAAAAATCTAAACTACATTGCAAAATGATCTCCGTTTTAACAATGTAATGAGGAAATCGACACAAAATGAATGAATGACCGGAAACAATGAGTCGCTGTGGTGACATATTGGCCCTTGACTTTGGATATGCACATTTAGAAGGTGGCAAGTTGGCGGACTTAAACATGTTTCTAGCTTTTGATCCTTCCATTACTTGCGACAATTTTGTTACAGCACAACATAGTAATAAATCATGAAAGCTGTTGAAAAATGCTGAACTCATCAGATTGATACAAAGCAGTGAAAAACAAACAACAACAACAATGCGTATAACAAAATCTCAAACCGCACGTGTTTTAATAGGAATACCTACTACTTGTCGAAACACTTTACCGCCGAAACGAACTAATGTGTTATCTGGGAGAAAATGTAAAGCTTCAATCTTCTCTTCACATTTCCAGTGAATGTACCTATCATACACTCCTTTTTCGTAAAAAAAACAGGCTTTAAACGAGTTACAGCAAATAAGTTTGTAATGAGATTTTTCAAAAGACCATTCTATTAAATATGAAAACTTTTTTTCTTGATTATATTGTGTGGAGGTGTAGTGTTGAGAGTAGAACAATCATAATTGTAAACAGAATTAAAAGGACCATCAAAAGCATGTATTTTATCTAAAACCACTAAAAAAAAATTTTACACTCCAAAAATAATTAATGCCATTGTTTTCATAAGGTTGATTACCAAAGTTAATAGCAAGTTCTTTGATAGATTTCGAAACACTTTACCGCCGAAACGAACATATGTGTTATCTGGGAGAAAATGTAAAGCTTCAATCTTCTCTTCACATTTCCAGTGAATGTACCTATCATACACTCCTTTTTCGTAAAAAAAACAGGCTTTAAACGAGTTACAGCAAATAAGTTTGTAATGAGATTTTTCAAAAGACCATTCTATTAAATATGAAAACTTTTTTTCTTGATTATATTGTGTGGAGGTGTAGTGTTGAGAGTAGAACAATCATAATTGTAAACAGAATTAAAAGGACCATCAAAAGCATGTATTTTATCTAAAACCACTAAAAAAAAATTTTACACTCAAAAATTATTAATGCCATTGTTTTCATAAGGTTGATTACCAAAGTTAATTGCAAGTTCTTTGATAGTAGTAAAGAGGTAGTTAGAAGCACTGATAGATTAGTAGTAGAACACATATAAGATGCAGAGATGAAACGGAATTTAAATGTATTTAAATTTTAGTTTGTAATAGGGACTTTCTAATGTTCGGAAAAGGCTTTAAGCTTGGTAGTGGCAGCGATATTCCTGTTAACAATTTGACTCTCTGTGGCGCGTACGGACCTGAGTGTAAAGGAATTGATAATTTCGTTTAGAACTTCCATGTGGTATATACTCACATTACCACTACAATATTGGCTGCTTTGTCTGCCGGTACGAACACACATACCGCTTTGCGAGTACTTGGAATTTATTTTTTTATTCTAGAAATTGGAATATTATGGACCCTATTATTAATTTCAGAATTGTTTTCAAAATGAGACATTCGAATATTAACAATATTCATAATTTTATTCAAATGATTGTCCAGAGATTTTTTATCAGATTTTTCACGTTTGCACTAATTTTTACAGTAGACAGACAGAGCGTGTTTAATGACATGACGACACTGTTTCCAATCTATTATAGATGGAGGACGATATTTGGGTCCTTTCGTTAGCAAATTTTGACCTCACGGTCTTCATCGATGTAGACCGTGAGGTCAAAACTATGCTGTACTTATTGGTATCAGCACCAGTTTCAATAATACTTGATGTCTGCCATTATTTTTTATTATAGATAACAGATCAGCAAGTGTTAAATTTAAACGATGCTTAATACGTTGATTACGGTTTTTGTTTTTACCATGATACCTATTATTTCTCAGTCGTGTATCAACAATATAAATGACATCGATGGAAGTTTTAGATTTGTTGCCTGTCCTAATATTTTGAGACCGAAAGGATAATCTGTTTGGATAGATATAGGAAGATGTGGTATCAGTGCCAATGAGACAACTCTATCCAAGTAACAATTTATAAAAGTAAACGAATTGAGAGTACTCACAGTTACTGACAGCTAGTTAAAAGCCAAAATGATTAATAATAAAAAAAAATCATGCATCAGAGACAACACATGTCTATATGTTACTAGACATTTCTGATATACAGTAATCTCCAAACTGGAATTGAATTGTATTTGGAGAAAACACAATGTATTTCAAAGATTCAAATGTCTAGTACATGTATGCTTGGAGGGACTTTGACTTCCTGTTTGTTTGTATAAGTGTGTCGAAATTCGCAGTTGAAAACAAACTCAAAATTAAAATTTACCTTTGATCTGAAGATCCGTTATAACCGATACGTTTATTGCATCACTTTTATCTTTCATCTGTATTAATTTCATTGATATAGAAGACATAAACTTCTAGTAGCAGTGTCCGTTAACTTTGATCAATTGACATAAATGCAATGTGATTCTCCTCTTCCTTTTATATGCCATATATGCAAGTAATAAATTAACAGTAAACTATAGGATGAATTCATCTGAATTGCTGGAAACAAGTTTAAGCTACTTTACCGACCTCTTTTAAGATAACACATCTGTATCACGAATGTTCCTCTACAAATATATCATATGAATAACCATTTGTCAGGCACCATTAACTGACAAAGTTAAAAGACACGAACACGAATATCAAGACTACAAGTTATAAATAGAAAATCTAAAAAAATAACGAAACCTTAGATATAACAACTAGGTTTTACTTTTCACGTGTGTTTCTATTTATATTAAAGGCCGTCGCAATGCTACAGTTCAGAGAAATATATGTGCAGCCCTTGGATTGTTAAATTTCCCCCCCCCCCCCCCCCCAAAAAAAAAAACAAAAAAAAAACACAACGCGTATGGTGTAATGGTGTATGACATATGGTGCAATGGTATAAGATGTGTGGTGCATGGTGTAAGGTGAATGGTATAATGGTGTTTGAGGGATGGAGTGATTGTGTAACGTGGGATTAGGAATGGTGTGACATTTCATTGGTTGAAAACGAAGTTCATTTTATTTTATTTTTTAGGATTGTAAACATAAACAATAATAACAATCTTGTTGTTATTTTTTCCCAGTATAGCAAATTACTTTACTCGTTAGACTCTATGTTATAGATATTATACACATTAAAAACATTTTATTTTTTCATAATCTTATTAACATTAAACAATGGCTATAAAATTACACACTTTTGATCACATGCAGCTATCATTAAAGAAAGGATTTTACTAGAAGGCAGATAAAAAGGTTATCCTCGCATCGGAGCAATATTTTCATATCATGGGTTATCAACATCATTTTTAACGTTGCTTCGTTCCCCATTTTTGACAGTCTCTTCATAAATATTTCATTGTAATTCACCTTTGTTTGCCTTGGATTTAAGATTCTGTTTCCCCAAAAATGTATAAAGGAAAATGGTACAGTGTTATTGCACATAAGGTGTTGTATAATTATGAACAATAATGTCAGCCTGAGGTATCAAATATGCTGAAATTTTGTTGCGTGTCAATATTTGGAAAAAAAAGAGGACATGCTGGCAATCTGGATTCATTGGAACAAATTTTTGCTGTCATTGAATTGCAATGTTTCTGTAATTTGTATTATACAATCCATCCTGACATCAAAATATTGCTGATTTACTATGCAGGTATATAGATTTACTTAATCTGATAATAAAGTGCAAATATGGTCAGTTTTGGTTGATGCGTTAAAATAATTTTGTTATATGAGTCATCCTGAGGTATCAAAACTACTAAAATTGTGTTGTGTGACAATATTTTGAATAAAAAAGAGGCATGCTAGCAATCTAGATTGATGGGGACAATTTTTTGTATTTTCAGTGTGTTGCAATGTTGCTGTTATTTGTTTTTTACAATCCATTCTGACAATAAAATATATCTGATTTACTTTTCAGCTATATAGATATACATAATAAGGTGCAAATATGGCAAGTTTTTGTTGATGCGTTAAAATAATTTTGTTATACGAGTAAGCCTGAAGTATCAAATATACTTAAATTTTGTTGCGAGACAATATTTTGAATAAAGAAAGGACATGCTGACAATCTTGATTGATGGGAATTTTTTTGTTGTCATTGTGTTGCAATGTTGTTGTCATTTGTATAATGCAATCCTTTCTAGCTGATTTACTATACGGCTACATGTATATAGATTTACATAATAAAGTGCAAATATGGTTATTTTTGGTTGATTTGCTAAAAAAAATTGTTATATGAGTCAGCCTGAGGTATCAAAACTACTGACAGTTTGTTGCAAGACAATACTTTGAATAAAAAGAGGACATGCTGGCAATCTAGATTGAAGGAGACAAATTGTTGTTGTCATTTTACATGTTGTATTGCAATGTTGCTGTCATATGTATTATACAATCCGTTCTGACACCAAAATATTTCTGATTTACTATGCGGATATTATTAGTTACATATAGTGTGTTAGTGACCCATATATACCGTATTTGGTCACTAGCACACTATGTAACGAATTTATCTTACCGACCATCTTAACGTGTGAAATTTAGACCTATCAAAATGAGCAAGTCTTCAATACTGTTAGCATTAAGAAACTACTTCCATTGATCATACAAAAATAGATACCAACAATAACAACTTGTTAGGCTTAAATGTGTTTTATGAATTTATTTCAATCTTAATCATCAATTTCTTCGTCTATTGAAACCTTTACGATTCTTTCTCAGTACCGTTTTGTTTTTATAAAGGCACGTAACACCACTACTAACCGTGTATAAGATAAGCCCCGCCTCCCTACTAACCTAATATGAAATATACACGGTTTCACGAGGGCGCTTTTAACCAATCACATTCCTAGAAATGTATAGGAGGTAAGATAAGTATTAGATACAATACAAAGATAACAAAGAAACAGGCCGGTAACAACCGTTGCCGGATAGTTTTTCTGCACGAGTAGTCAGATCAAGGTACGAGGCGATAGCCGAGGACCTTGACCTGACTACAAGTGCACAGAAATTATACGGCAGGTTGTTTCCGGCCTGTTTTTTGTTACCTTTGTTTTGTATCTGACTTGTACGACGTTTCGAGAAAGAAGTACTAGTAGTACATTTTGCATTTAGAAGAGGTAGCAAAACTAAACATATTAGGAACTTAAATGGTCATATACCAGTTAATGTAAGTAACAGTTTAAACACAATTTTTTTTTCACTTCCCTTCAGCCGAGAGTTTTTTTCTCAAAAAAATCCTAATAACTTTATGAAAAGAACCATTTCAAGTAAAAGGTGAATGTTGTACACATTTGAGACTTTTTAAAATGCAACTTCGCAGGTAAGTAATGTATAAAAAAGATTTCAGAGGTAAGCAAGCTACCATTTGCTTTTATTGAGGGAAAAACGGAATTAGTAGGGGGGTGTTAAAATTAATTTAAAATAAACAGGCTTGATCCTTTTTTGGTTGAAAAAAATCAGGATGTGTCATTCCATCCCCCCATTCCCACTTAAAAAAATCATACGTTTGCCGCCAAATAAATGAATTCAATAACAATATAAATGTATCAAAAGAATGAAATAACTATCTCATTAGTGAATGAAATGATATGGAAAAAATGGATTTTGTCTTGTTATTAGATATATATAGGCATATATTTTGGATTTTTTTCAAATGTTCAGGTTTTTATATGTCTCTGATAGTGTTGATCAGGATTAAACACGTGTCACTATATGATCCAATCGCAGCTTAGTATAGCGTCCAAAATTGATGACATAAGTTGAATGATTTTCTTCAAAATTTGCTGCATATTGGAACATGTATTATGTTACATCGACACTTTTATTCATAGGATCAATCGTGCATTGGTGAGTTGATAGGGATTTTACCTTTAGATTAGATTTGATTTTTTTATATATATTTCCTGTCTTTTTTATTGATATATGAACGTCGGTACCAGCATTTCGTTACTATTTCAGCATTGTCCAGAATACTATTTATGTCCATATTTAAAAAAAATACATTTACGGACCGACCATTTAGCTTCAAAAGGGGGTTATGTTCTTTTCTGAGTAAGAAAATTATTTAGTTTTTCCAACGCTATCACACAATTTTTTTCTCTCGAAATTACAACTATTATATACGGTATTCGTAAAACCAGGAATCAGAACATTATTTTGTTATCTGCTTGACCACATTATATTTTTCTCACAAAATAAGGGATCAAAATATTTTTTTTAGGAAAAAACCATAACCCCTCTTTTGGAGTTAAATAATCAACCCCTTAGTGTACTGATATGAATAGTCATTTACTGGAATTGTTTGGAAAAAATATTTATTGGTGCTTTAGTAAATATTTTAATAAAAAAGACAGGAAATATGTCGGTGAAACAAAAAGTTCAAAGCTAATTGAAATTTAAAGTGCCCATGAACTCACTGATCATGCACGGGTGATTCAATTCATAAAAAGTGTCCGGTAACAACTAAAAAATGTCCGTGTATCATCTAAAAAGAGTCCGTGTAACACCCGTTAATGTACTGTTTTTCTATAGCTCTACTGGGGGCAAAGTCGTACAAATGGGTTTACACAATGAAGTGCAAATATGGTCAGTTTTGGTTGATGCATTAAAATAATTTTGTTGTACCAGTCAGCCTGAAGTATTAAAACTACAGATAATATTAATACATGTATGGTCCTGTGACAGTAAAAAAAATATATGTTATAATGGAGCCATTCTGAGATGTGAAAACTACTGATTTTTGGTGATGATTCAATTGTTTGAATAAAAAAAGACATATATAGGAAGATGTGGTATGAGTGCCAATGAGACAACTCTCTATCCAATTAATAATTTATGAAAGTAAACCATTATAGGTCAAGGTACGGCCTTCATTACGGAACTTTGGCTCACACAGAACAAAAACTTTTAAGGGACCCAACAATTACTAGTGTAAAACCATTCAAAAATGTGTAAAACCATGCATACTTGCACTGTTGATTGGTGCAGAAAAAGAAATATTAATATTACGCTGACCATAAGCATGATTAACTGTACACAAATATTGCTTTCCATTATCATGATTATTTTGTATGATCAGAGTACTATTCGTTTTTGGCATTGTTTGTCGATTTTATCTGAACCTTAGTTTATAAGATTGACGATACATTTTAAAATCGATAATAATAGCATTGTAACCAATATCGTTTTTAATTTATATAGAAAGGCTCATCACGGATAAATTGTTAAGAGATGATACATGTTTTATGTAGCAGCCAAGCAAATTACAATTAAATTGTATTACAAGCAAATTTGTATGCGTACTTTATTAAAAAATACGTATAAATATATTTAATCTGTATTGGTTATATAACCATTATCACAGAGGTTTTAATTTTATACATTAATTTACAATATTGTGATCAAAACTCGTTTTTTAAAACAAATAAATTATTTTGTAGTCGCACGCTTTCTTTGAAAATGAATTGCATTATGGGTAATTTCGGATCGTGTAGATAAAATGGGGAATGGTGTATGGTGTAGTGTGTAAGGTGTATGGCGCAAAGGTGTTACGTGTAAGGTGCAATGGCACAAGGTGTATGGTGTTAGTTGGAAGTTTACACCATCTATGGACTGTATCAAGAAAATATAAGACATGGATATAAAAAGATGAAGGTTGCATACAATTAACCAACTAGTGCAGTGACCCTTATATACGATTTACATTTTTTTAGTTTTAAAAGACACGTTTATTATGTTTAGAAGCTTAATATGTGTATGTGCACAATGACATACGTGAATAGGGTTCATAGATAAGCTAGCCTAATTTAAAAAAAGTAAGCTGAAATTCAAAAGTCATATGGCACTATAAATAGAAACAAAAGCTTACAGTGTCTTATAAAAGAAAATTATTTTTTTAATCAAATTCTTGAATAAACTGCTATTGCATTGTTGTCCCCCCGTTTACGTGTATGTATACAGTGACCCTAATCACGACACAATCATGATAATCGCACAGAAAGAAAAGTTAGATAATGAGGTTGAAGATGAAACACACGTTTCGTAATATTCAAAATTAATAAATATTTACGTAATCAGCTTAAAAAAAGACATAAATAATATGTGTCCAGAATTCTTGAAATTGTCTAAAACAGATAGATTACAATTACTTTCATCTTCATTTGATATTATACAGCTTACTGTTCCGTTCTTTAAAAAGTCATTTGTACTGATTGGAATGAACACAACACCTGCATAAATTTCATTACTGTTTTACTACTGTATATATGATGTTTTAATGTTATAATTTGTGCATTGTGTATATATTTGTATTGTATTCATTATATATACCGTCAAATCTTAGGGATATAAGTTTTCGTTGCATTAATAAAAAGATAATCATAGATAGAAATACATAGTGAAATTTACACAATCTCCTTTTTTAATTGTATTACATTCAACGAGAAGTTCAAGTTATCCCTCCGAAAGTTATGTTTCGCTCAATATTCCGTATCCTCTTTTTATTTTGTCTATCATTCTGATTTTTTCATTGTTAGTACTCTACTATTCTCTTTTCTAGATTGGTTTTGCACTATTTTTCTCTATTACTTATTTTTCAGTTATCAAAGACTGTAAGAAAATATTACTTCTATAATTAATTCCTTCATCATGTTCATAGCATGCTCTAATCTAATTATTACATGGTGGACTGAAAATTTGAAGATATTTTACCTCGAGCATTTACGAAGGTTAAAATATGGTCAAATACGTTGCCTTTGCACGTTAAAATGAGCAAAGAACAAAACATGAAGGAATTATTTTTATTCCACTGTCTAAGACGGACAGAATTGATAAAAAGGAACGACAATTGGTACTCTACCAAGAGAAAATCAAAGCAATTAGATGAATGTTGACATTCGTTTATAGAACTTAATTGAATTACAATAATTATATGGATGGACGAAAAAGCAGAGACTTTATTACTTTCCGTCTTATAAACTACTTTTATTTAAATTTATTTCGTAAACCAAAATATCTATAGTATTGTATTTCCTTCGTTGTCATGGTTTTGTTAAACCTACAATTGCATAAATTACCGGTGTCCGTTTTACCGATGCTATGTTTGTATTATTGTTGCTAGAAATACGTTTTGAATGAAATGAAAAAGGTGATCATAATAGGCTTGGTTCTGTTTTTCGTGACGAACAATTTAATTATGCCAAATTTTTATATGACGTCCTATTATCGTCAACCAGTATAATCGCAATATATCTACCTTTAGCGCAAACGCAGTAATACACAAAAACGGCTGTTCCGCGTAACGACCAACTCATCTATACTGCCAGATATTCTCAATTTTTGACATCAAAATCCCGAGTTTACGAAGGCCACGATTCAGATACAATATATTGATCTCTATTCTACAGCAAAATAAACAAATCAGTCCATGTCAATATATCTTTCATGGTAAAATTTAATAAAACAAAAATTCTGCGAAATGATGGTTTTGTCTTAGCATGGTAACGAAACAAGTTGACGTCATAAGTAGGTTTCTGTAAACAAAAAATCAAATGTAAATGCCGGTGTCATATGGTATTTTGAACTCCCTAAAAAGTGAACCCGGCGTCAAAATACCATGCTGTATAATGACCCCGGGGTCACTATACCGCATTGTATTTTGACCCCGGAGTAATTTTTCCCATATGGTATTTGAACCCCCCTGCGGTATATTGAACCCCCTGTTTTTGATAAATAGTAACATCATCCATCATGTTTAATACAAACAAACTACTTATTGGATTATAATTTCTATGTTAAGGAGTTAGAATAGCTAGAATTTTTGAAATGAGAGGTCTATAGTAGGGGGTTCAATATACCGCAGGGAGGGGGGGGGGGTCAAAATACCATGTCTAAGTAAAATTTTCAAAACATCTATTTTATCATGTTAAATACATACAAACTACTTATTGGAGTATTATGACTATGTTTAGGAGTTAGAATAGCTAGAATTTTTGAAATTCAAGGTCTATAGTAGGGGGTTCAATATACCGTGGTACAATGTAGGTGGGGTCAAAATACCATGGCAAAGTAAATTTTTTAAGATATCTTTTTAAGCAAGTAAAAATACATTCAAACTACTTATTGGAGTATAATAACTATGTATAGGAGTTGCAGTAGCTAGAATTTTTGAAATAAAGGGTCTATAGAAGGGGTTCAAAATACCATGGTAGGGGGGTCAAAATATCATGGCAAAGTATTTTTTTTTAAATATCTTTTCCATCATGTTAAATACATACAAACTACTTATTGGAGTATTATTACTATGTAAAGGAGTTAGAATAGCTAGATTGTTTGAAATGACAGGTCTATAGTAGGGGGTTCAATATACCGCAGGGTGGTCAAAATACCATGGCTCAGTAAAATTTTGAAAACATCTTTTCCAGCATGTTAAATACATACAAACTACTTATTGGAGTGTAATAACTATGTAAAGGAGTAACAGTAGCTAGAAGTTTTGAAATCGAAGTTCTACAGTAGGGGGTTCAATATACTTCAGCTTAGTAAAATTTTCAAATCATCTTTTCAAGCACGCAAATACACACAAACTTCTTATTGGAATATAATTACTATGTAAAAGAGTTAAAACAGTTAGAATTTTTGAAATCCAAGTTCTATAGTAGGGGGTTCAACATACCATGAAAGGGGGTCAAAATACTATGGCTTAGTTAAATTTTTAAAATATCTTTTCCATCATGTTTATTACATACAAACTACTTAGTGGAGTATTATTACTATGTGAAGGAGTTAGAATAGCTAGAATTTTTGAAATGAGAGGTCTATAGTAGGGGTTTCAATATACCGCAGGGGGGTCAAAATACCATGGCTTAGTAAAATTTTCAAAATATCTTTTCCATCATGTTAATTACGTACAAACTACGTATTGGAGTATTACTACTATGTTAAGGATTTAGAATGGATAGAATTTTTGAAATGAGAGGTCTACAGTAGGGGGTTCAATATACCGCAGGGGGGTCAAAATACCATAGCTAGGTAAAATTTTCAAAACATCTTTTCCATCATGTTTAATACAAACAAACTTCTTATTGGAGTATAATTACTATGTGAAGGAGTAAGAATAGCTAGAACTTTTGAAATGAGAGGTCTATAGTAGGGGGTTCAATATACCGCAGAGGGGTCAAAATACCATGGCTAAGTAAAATTTTCAAAATATCTTTTCCATCATGTTAATTACGTACAAACTACGTATTGGAGTATTATTACTATGTTAAGGAGATAGAATAGCTAGAATTTTTGAAATGAGAGGTCTATAGTAGGGGGTTCAATATACCGCAGAGGGATAAAAAAAAACATGGCAGAGTAAATTTTTTAAAATATCTTTTCAAGCAAGTAAAATGCATAAAACTACTTATTGGAGTATAATGACTATGTTAACAGTGTAAAGGAGTTACAGTAGCTAGAATTTGTTAATTAAAGGTCTATAGTAAGGGGTTCAATATACCATGGTAGGGGGTCAAAATATCATGGCAATGTAAAATTTTTAAATTATCTTTTCCATCATGTTAAATACATAAACACTACTTATTAGAGTATAATTACTATGTTAAGGTGGTACCTAACATAACAGGGAGATAACTCTGTAAAATCAGCTAAACGTTTTAATTACGTTGTGTTGTTACGGGAATATTAAATTTCTCAATTATTAAAATTAGTGTTTGTCAAGCTGCTATATAACCAGTTTAATTCTTCTGATAAATTGGTTGGTTCAAATTTTTTGAAATATTTATATTTTGTCAAAAGGTCAAAGTAAATATTTTGTCAAAATTTTATGAAAATTAAACGAGCCAAATAAATTTTAGTCAAGGTGTTGGGTACCACCTTCAGGAGTTAGAATAGCTAGATTTTTTGACATGAGAGGTCTATAGTAGGGTGTTCAATATACCATGGCAAAGTAAAATTTTCAAAATATCTTTTCCATCATATTAAATACATACAAACTACTTATTGGAGTATAATTACGATGAAAAGTAGTTATAATAGCTAGAATTTAAAGGTCTAGCTGTTATAGCTCCTTTAAATAGTTATTATACTCTAATAAGTAGTTTGAATGTATTTTACTTGCTTGAAATGATATTTTGAAAATTTGACTTTGCCATGGTATGTTGACCCCCTACCATGGTATATTGAACCCCCTACTATAGACCTTGAATTTCTAAAAATCTATCTGTTAAAAACTCTTTCTCATAGTTATTATATTCCAACAAGTAGTTTGTATGTATTTTACTTGCTTGAAAAGATATTTTGAAAAATTTATCAAGCCATGGTATTTTGACCCCCCTGCAGTATATTGAACCCTTACTATAGACCTCTCATTTCAAAAATTCTAGCCTTTCTAACTCCTAAACATAGTAATTATACTCCAATAAGTAGTTTAAAATTGAGAATGGAAATGGGGAATGTGTCAAAGAGACAACGACCCGACCATAGAGCAGACAACAGCCGAAGACCACCAATTGGTCTTCAATGCAGCAAGAAACTCCCGCACCCGGAGGCGTCCTTCAGCTGGCCCCTAAACAAATATGTATACTAGTTCAGTGATAATGGAAGTCATACTAAACTCCAAATTATACACAGGAAACTAAAATTAAAAATGATACAAGACTAACAAAGGCCAGAGGCTCCTGACTTGGGACAGGCGCAAAAATGCGGCGGTGTTAAACATGTTTTTTGATATCTCAACCATCCTCCTATACCTCTAGCCAATGTAGTAAAAACAAACGCACAACAGTACGCACAGTAAAACTCAGTATATGAGAAGTCCGAGACCGATGTCAGAATAGGAAACAAAAGAAAATAAACAAAATGACAATAATACATAAATAACAACAGACTACTAGCAGTTACTGACATGCCAGCTCCAGACCTCAATTAAACTGATTGAAAGATAATGTCTTCATCATTTGAATATCAGGCTCAATCCCTCCTGTTAGGGATTTAGTATTATACCGTCATGAAATATATGAGTAGAACATAACCCGTGTCATGCCAACAACTGGTTTTAGAATAAATGTGTTTAATTGCGATGCAAAGACCCTATAAGTGAATCAATATTAAAGCCAAACTATGCAATCTTTAATGACTTGACAACAGTATCGTAACTATATCCCTTCTTAATAAGTCTGTTTAAAGGTTTTGTTAGCTTTTGAGGTGAATACTGACATTATTGTGCTTTGTAAAGAATATTACCATAAAAGATTGGATGTGAAATACCCGAACGTATAAGATGTCTGCATGTTGAGTTATATTTACGAATGATGTCGTTGTACCGATGATAAAATTTAGTAAATGTTTTGACTAGTTTATGATATCGAAAACTCTGGTGTAATAATTTTTCAGTAATACATAAATTTCTCTCGCTAAAATCTAATACGTTGTAACATACACGAGCGAATCGTACAAGTTGAGATATATAAACACCATAAGATGGTGACAAGGGAACGTCACAATCTAAAAATGGATAATTAACGATAGGAAATGAAAAATCATCTCTTTCATCATAAATTTTTGTATTAAGCTTCCTGTTAATGATATTGATATCAAGATCGAGGAAGGGACAGTGGTCATTGTTAGTATTAGCTTTATTTAAAGTAAGTTCAACAGGATAAATTTCTTCAGTATACATACTGAAGTCGTCATTATTGAGAGCCAATATATCATCCAAATATCTAAAAGTATTGTTAAATTTTTGTATCAGATGTTGTTTCGATGGGTCTTGCTGATTTTAGTCATAAATTGTAACTCGTAACAATACAAAAACAGGTCCGCAATAAGTGTTGCACAGTTAGTCCCTATTGGAATTCTGATAACTTGACGATATACGGAATCTCCAAAGCGAACAAAAATGTTATCAAGTAAAAATTTAAGGGCAGATATAGTATCAAAGCATGTCAAATTGACATAGTTCTTTTGTTTGTTGCTACTAAAAAATGACCTTAAAGAGTTTGAACATATGTATTCGCATTCCGACTTTTTAAATGCCCATTTAATTAGGTGTGTGAATTTTTTCTTAATAAGAATATGAGGCAAAGTGGTATATAGGGTAGAAAAATCAAAACTTTGAACAGATTCAAAATCACCAATATATGCATGTAATTTATCAAGTACTTCCAATGAGTTTTTGACACTCCAAAAGTAATTAATTCCACTATTTTCAAAGGCCTTATTTGAACAATTTATTATCAGGTTTTTTATTGTACCAAGAGTACTAGTAAGTAGAATAGACAATTTAGTAGTGGAACAATGACTTGAAGACGAAATAAATCTATATTTGTAAGGTGATTTGTGTAGCTTCGGAAGCCAGTACATAGTTGGGACTTTCATTGTATTTGGTTCTGCTTGTAAAGAAGTAGCTAATAGTTTATGTTTGTTACAGTATTGTATGTATTTTACTTGCTTGAATAGATATTTTGAAAATTTTACTTAGCCATGGTATTTTGACCCCACCATGGTATATTGAACCCTTACTATAGACTTCGCATTTAAAAAATTCTAGCTGTTATAACTCCTTTCCTTAGTTATTATACTCCAATAAGTAGTTTGTATGTATTTTAGTAGCTTGAAAAGATGTTTTGAAAATTTTACTTTTTAGATTAACTGAGCCATGGTAATTTGACCCCTCCCCCTTTTTTACCATGGAAAATTAAAACTTAAGTCTACCATTCTACATAAATGTTTCAAATTTCAAATAGTTAAAGTGTCCAAGCTACATGGTCTAGTTATAATGCTTTAAGAAGTTTTTTTAATGAAATTTTGTTGGTTAAGACTTCAGAGCACTTGTACCAAGCAAATATTTCTCTTTTAACCAATCATGGAAAATTGACCTCCCCTTCTTGTATTAAGGATTTTTAATCTTTGATAAGCTTTTATATAATGTTAAATGTTTTATTAATCATTTAGAATTAAAAAAAAAACAGGGGGGTTCAATTTACCAATGGGGGGGGGTCAATTTTCCATACAGGGGGGGGGGGGGGGGGGTTCAATTTATCATGGGTGGGGGTTCAATTTACCATAGCGGTATTTTGACCCCGGGGTCAATTTACAATGGGGTTCAAAATACCATATGACACCGGGCGTTTAAAAGCTTCTTGTACGCCTCAGAACAAATAAATTTACATTGCAAGAAAATATATAAGTGAAAAATGCGAAAAAAAAAAATAATCATTAAATTATATAATATTACTTTTATTATCAAAATTGGGTAAAACGGAACTGCCAAAACAGTATCGTATGTATAGGGCTTTCACGGTTAACATAATTAACGAATTTGTCCTATTAGAATCGATATAATTCTTGGCTTCCGTAGATTTGTTTTCATTTAACCATGGGTTGGGCATTTATATTCGTATTTTACCCCTCGCTAACGGTCAGGGTAAAATAATCAAATGTAAATGCCCAATCCATGGTTAAATGAAAACAAATATGCGGTTGCCATGATTTTTTTTCTTTATTAACACATGTCTTAGTTATGTAAATTGTACAATTTTTTTAGACTTCGTAATACGAATAAGTGCATTTTTGGTTAACCTAGACAAACATGTGATGTATATATATTTATTGCGTCCGAAAAAACATCGAAACTCTACAGATTGTCAGAGAAGAACGCCCAACTGCTGATGAATTGTCCCTTACTCCTTCAATACAGTATATGCCTTCGTCTTTATAGCAACTAATTGCATGGTTACTGGATGATACTACATACAGCCAAGTCTATTCTCAGTAAATGGCTCCAGATAAATTTTGTAAATGCTTGGCGATTGTATAGACAATTGTTTCTGTTGCAAAAAAACGTTATTTTGAAAGATATACCGACGAGAAATCACCCAAACGAAACAAATTGCTAAAATAGTTCCAGAATTATAATTTAATACGCCAGAGGCACGTTTCGTCTACATAAGACTCATCAGTGACGCTCAGATCAAAATAGTTATAAAGCCAAACAAGTACAAATGAGGGACGAAAGATACAAGAGTGACAGTCAAACTCATAAATCGAAAATAAACTGACAACGCCATGGCTAAAAATGAAAAGGACAAACAGACAAACAATAGTACACATGACTCAACACAGAAAACTAAAGATTAAACAACACGAACCCCACCAAAACCTATGGGTGATCTCAGGTGCTCCGGAAGGGTAAGCAGATCCTGCTCCACATGTCGCACCCGTCGTGTTGCTTATGAGATAACAAATCCGGTAAATAGTCTAATTCGGTAGGTCACATTTATGAAAGGGAAGGGGATTGTAGTTAAGATATGTCAAGATATGAGACCGACTTAACTGTATCTGTTGTATCCTTTATCTCTAGTTCAATGGGATAGACGCGTTCGACATAGTCACCAAATTTTTAATTATTTAGTAAAAGAACATCATCTATATAGCGGAAAGTAGAGTTAAAGGATTTTGCTAACTTCTTATCTTTCTTCCTAAGAAGTTCCTGTATGAAGTCAGCCTCATAACAATAAAGAAACAAGTCGGCAAGAAGAGGGGCACAATTCGTTCCCATTGGAATGCCGATAGTCTGTTGAAAAACACGTCCTCCGAACATAGAAATATGTTGTCAATCAAGAAATCAAGCATCTTGATAATGTTAGTTTCAGATAATTTTTTGTTTAAATCAGAGTGATCCTTTACAAAGTAGGATTTATCCCTTCTTTAGACAAGATACTTGTATCTTCGTTGGCCATTCTGTTTTATGAAACAAAGTAATACCAACTCTTTCAATTTGTCTTTTAGTTTGGAATGTGGAATACTTGTATAAATTGTAAGTTGAAGAGCATTGAGGACCCAAAATTCCAAAAAGTTGTGCCAAATACAGTGCAACATGCAAATATGTGAAGCTTTACGTGAAACTCATTCAAAAACATGAAACTAATAACAGGGAATTTCAACGAATTCGGAAATAATCACGATAATTGTTTTCATTTTTGTTTTATATCATGTACTTTCATAATTTTACAAAATTGTAGGAAATACATGTACGTGACCTATGACAGTTGTTTTATTCATATGAAGACAACCACGTGACAATAACAATCGAAATCACGAGATAGTCCCTGAAGACGGAAATGTAAAATAAATGACAAAACAAAGATACCAAAAATGATACTAAAGGATCAAGTGTTGACTACAGATGTATCAATTAAAACTTTAAACTAACAAAATGAATAATTAAAAGCTTTTTTTTAAATTTTCTATGTGAAGCACTGAAAAGTTTGTTATGGTTGTAACATTATGTTTTTTTTTTGTTGTTGTGTCCGTCCCATATGAGGTTAATGTTTTGGTAAAGGTAGTATATACTAACGGTGTGGTTTCATAAATTTGAAATTATACTGTTATAGTACGGTGACAAATGCATGTAAGTTAAATTTAAATTCAAATCTTGAATTGTTGAACAGCTTTATTCAATCATTAAAGCTGTTCAACAATTTGAGATGGCGATGTACAGTGTATCCGCCTGACGTATGATGCAATTACGCCAAACAGTCATGAAGATTTTATATAGAACATCCATTGAAATAATAACGTCAAAGTAAGAATTGAGTCATCTTATTTCATTTGTTTAAATGTCTTGCAAATGATGTATGACTAAGCTAATCTTAAATTACAATTCATATTAAGAAGAGTTTCTTGTAAGGTTTTTAATTGTATTATACACATTGTTTTATATCACGTGATGAGTATAGTTGCCGTATAGATGGTTCCTAAAGTAGCTGCGTATAGAAGGTACAGATCTTTTTCTTATAGGTTTATGGCCGTAACATTTTGTATTTATCTATTTTTTTAAAACCAATTTTAATATTTCCTGACAGCACTTTAAAGTATCTATATTGCTTGATGAACGTCAATTAAGAATAATAACAAATCACAAGTTCATGTAGCTGACTATACAATGGATTTTTATTTCCCGAAATTACCATTATGATATAACCACGACGATAACGTTAATATAATATATATGATATATATATAAAAAGAAGATGCGGTATGATTGCCAAAGAGACAACTCTCCACAAGAGACCAAATGTTGATTTATATTTACGTATAACTCTTACTTCTCGTGGGGTAGAACAATTAATTCTGAGGCTATAGATATAAGAAGTTGTGGTATGAGTGCCAATGAGACAACTCTCCATCAAATTCAAAATTTATGAAAGTAAACCATTATAGGTCAAAGTACGGTCTTCAACACAGAGTCTTGGCTCACCGAACAGCAAGCTATAATTAAAGGGCCCTAAAACTTACTAGTGTAAAACCATTCAAACGGGAAAACCAACGGTCTAATCTATCTAACAAACGACAAACGAGAAACACTTTTGAACCACATCAACAAACGACAACTACTGAACATCAGATTCCTGACTTAGGACAGGTGCCAAAAAAAGTAAAATCAGAAAAATACTGAACTCAGAGGAATATTCAAAACGGAAAATCCCTAATTAAATAGCAAAATCAAATGATAAAACACATCAAACGAATGGACAACATCTGTCATATTCCTGACTTGGTACAGACATTTTCTTATGTAGAAAATGGTGGATTGAACCTGGTTTTATAGCTAGCTAAACCTCTCACTTGTATGATAGTCGCATCAAATTCTGTAATTTTGACAACGATGCGTGACCAAAACAGACATAATCGATAGAATAGTCAAATTATAGGTACACCAGTCATCACTCTGTTACAATCTCAAAACAAAAATACATTTACAAAAAAGCATAAAAAGCATCTATCAAATTAAAAATACACATTCATCGTTTCGCGTGTTTGGCGTCAGAAATGCAAACGTCACATAGGATGAAATTTTGTCGTTCAATGTCTAATTAAAACAATTATAATTTCACAGGGAGAATAGCGGTATGCAGGGTTAACAAAATCAAAAGTTATGTTAGAATTATTTTAGAAACAGACCGAGTTTTAAAATTATCCAGAAGTTCTTTAGAATTTTTAAGAATCCATATATGGTTAATACTACTACGCGAGTAAAATAATTTTGTCGTTTTTCTTTCAAAGTATTATCAAATTCATTATAGAACAATAACATTATGACTAGATCTTTAAAAATACAAAGTCACGTTATAAGAACCAAAGAAACACAAAAAGTCGCACATACAAAACACACCAGCAAACATGAGAGATAATACAAACACATTGACGGGATGTATAAGTACTGAGCCACGTCAAATGGATATCACATAAAACAGACCAAACAGTAAATGTTAGTAGTAAGTATTACTGATATAAAAGCAAGTTGCAAGGAAAATATAAAATACTTAATATGATCTATTTCACTGTTTTTTGAAGTAACAAACGTGGTAGAATCTTTACGACCAATCCAAAATGTCAAATATTTAAAATCCTCCCGCATTCTCATTTATGGTATAAATATGCATATAACGTGTCGTTTTGTGTGTACTTTATTATTGTTGTCCTCATCTTTAATTATCAGTAATATACATACATACACTTGTACATTGTAGTAAATATACAATTGATATATATTCATACCAAAACCAGTATAGAACAGCTTGTATTTTCTTTATTCTTCTGGTATAAACCACCCATCAATGTAGACATAAAACCAATACTTGTTCCAAATATCCAAGTGTATATCAATACTCTGAATATACACGCCATAAAAGGCTATAATAAATACCAAAGACTTTGTAAAAATGATAGTTGCAAAACAACGCCGATGCTCTATATTTCATATGAAATAAACATTATTCATACATATATATATACATACACATTTAAAATATAATTCAAACAGCAGTATCAAACTAAATACTCTTCAAAGATAAAGCTGAATAAACTTTAACCAGAAATAAAATTTAACAAAGACATTGGACTGTTCAGATTGACGGTGGCGTGCTGAATGATTACATAGGCAATAAAATACTGCGATAATAATTTTGAAGCGGGAAAACCTAACGGGCTCTGTGCTACATATGGTGAAAACACCCAGGATAAATTAATTTCACTCTAATGCACGGCCCGTTTAAACGAATGAAACTACAATTATTCAAAGCGGATTTACATTACAATTTCAACATGCTAAATTATGTATAACGATTAACAACTACATTTGTGTTCAACGATTTTTTTCTGAATCTAACTTGTTGTCCATTATAGTTCATGTATAATTGAATATATTCAGGGTACAAGCATGGTTGATCGTGTCAATAAGCAATGAACAATGTACCATGTTGCATACAAAAAGGTGTACTACTATTTGTTTTTTATTTATTTTTTTGTTAAATTTGTCATACTGTGACACATTTAAGAGAAAAACAAATCTATTGAAACAAAACAAGAAAAATACACAACATATTGCTATTTAGGATTTCTCCTGGGTGTTTTCACCATATGTAGAATTTTTAATGCTTTTATATGTTGATACCATTGTGTGTACAATTTACTAAAGTCGAACATCCTTAATTAGCAATATATATATATATACTTATCGCTATTATACGAAATTTTCCTTTGATCTTGCTAACTGATAATTTCATTTCTGAGCCTAGTCGAGTGATATGAAAAATTATCGAGAGAAACTAAGCGGCATATGCCGTTGCTAATGAAATTGACATGAAGTTCACAACGTCGTCCTAGATAAAATAGCGATAAATGATTATCATGTGTCATCTCTACTCAATTGCTTTTCTCACAAATATCGTTGGCGTGATCAACGATAATCCATAAATATGTGCTATGTTGTTGCTAAATAAAGTCTTTAATTGAAGTAAAATAAAACAAAAGAAAACATAACTAATTTCTTTCTGTTGTACGTGACGAACCATTTACTAATGCCTGGTCCATATTTTAGCCTGTTTCCAACTTATAAATGCAATACAAAAATATGAAAAAATATACACCAATTTGACTATAATTATTGTATCAAATGAAAGCTGTACGACTTGAATGCATTCGATGCCATTTGTTATTGATTGTTCAAGATAAAACAAACCTCCGAAGTAATGAGACCGGATGCGACAATCTAGTATCTAATGATCTAAAACTGCCTAAAGTTGTTGTCAGTGAGTGGAGACAAATACATTGTATATATCATACATTTTACGTTGTTAGTAGCACAACTTTTTCAATTATCTACAATAAGGAACTGCAATTATTCCTATGTTTGACAAGATATTTTCTTTGCTTCCCTTTTATCGGATACATGCAGCAAATGCATGTAGAGAAATGTAGTTCAAAGGAAACATTTGATATACCATGACTTTTTTTTTTAATTAATATTCCATTTGATCTTAATTATTAGTATATGATGGGTTTATAGTATACATTCTATGTACTGACTTTGCTTATCATCTCAATAAACTGTGATAGTGTTTTTTTCTTTTTTTTTAAGACAAGGGCGTCCTCCTGAATACATACTTGCCTATCGATATATTGATGATATGTGTTTCATTAAATAATCACGAGTTCTCTTAATATACTAATATCCCTGTAGTAAACTTATCAAAAACGGTTAATCACATCATACATTTTACGGTATCATTGTGCTAGAAATAATTCTGTTATCCGTATAAACTCATTGAACCGCTTTAATTTTTTTGATAATTTGCATTCCCTTTGTTGATTGAAAGTCATTGACATTTAAAAGAGTACATGTTTGATTCTACGCTTACAATACAAACATGTTTTGTTTTCTTTAACTGATTTTTATAATTCATTCTTTTGGTGTACTGTACTACCACTGTCCCAGGTTAGGGGAAGGGTTGGGATTCCGCTAACATGTGTGTGCCTGTCCCAATTCAGGAGCCCTGTAATTCAGTGGTTGTCGTTTGTTTATTTGTTAAATATTTGTTTTTCGTATATTTTTTATACATAAATTAGGCCGTTAGTTTTCTTGTTTGAATTGTTTTACATTGTCATTTCGGGGCCTTTTATAACTGACTATGCTGTATGGGCTTTGCTCATTGTTGAAGGCCGTACGGTGACCTATAGTTGTTAATTTCTGTGCCATTGTGGTCTCATGTGGGGAGTTGTCTCATAATAATAATACCACATCTTTTTATATATTTTGTAAAACAGATAGACAAGATTTAAAACCAATTTGTTTTAGACAATCGAATTTTGTATATCAGGACTGTAAAACAAATATGTTAACACGAACAGTCCACGAAGAGAACAGAGATATCTTGTAAGTGATAAATACACAATCTGGTAAATATTGCAAATGATAATGTCCCTGTATTCATTCTCATCTACTGTTGCTTGAGAGTCTTTGATAACAGGAAACACACTCTTCCCTCTCCCACCAAAAAAAAACAAACAAAAAATAACAACAACAAAAAACAAATAAAAAACCTACAGATTAAATAGACCTATAGTAGACTTTTTACAAAGACAAATGCCCAGAATCAAAACATGTTGTGACATATTTAGGAAAAAAATATTTCTATTGAAACAGACCAAAAAAAAAAATGCACAAATTTGATTTTTTTATATCGAAGAAGAAATCCGAAATAGCAATTTAAGAGATATGCAAAGACCAAAACACAAGGTTAAATGTTCATATTATTTTTCTTTCTGCTTGTCAAAAGAGAATTTTTTTGTTTAATATATTCTTAACTTTACATGTGTCTGTACTTTTATATAACAATACTTTTACTTTCTTACTTATTTGTCAATTTGCAATTTATTTATAGACTAATAGTCATTGACATTCAACAAAAATACATGTTCAATACGACATCTGCTATGAACATATGTGTTTATTTGTACATGTGTACGTCTCAATTCGTTGGAGTGATGACGCAGTACTCATATTCTCCTACTAAGAATAACAGTTTTTGTGGATTTTTTCAAATACAATGCTATGATTAAACAACTGTTCTTGTGCAAAATCTCTTAGAAAGAATCACTTTGACGAATAAGTAGAACATTTGTTATGCAAGTAAAAGGATAAAAAATAAAAGGAAATATTAAATAAAAACATTCTCAATACACAAAACAAACATAAGCTTGAAATCAGCAAAATTGTATATAGGATAAAGACTGACTATGAATTTATAATTTTAAATGCATTTCATACGTTGATATTATTGTCTGTACAATGTACTGAAGTTGCAATAAATAGTCTTGCATATGTGTTTATTAGTGAACTATTAGTGCCTGTCCTTAAAAACTAGCAATAATTACTGCAGACAAACATGTATATACATATGTTGTATGTTGTTGCTAGATATACTTTTTGAATGAAATAAATGAAAACAAAAGGAAACATAACTCAATTCTGTCTGTGTTACGTGACGAACCATATAGTAATGCCTGGTATATACTTAAGACTGGGTTCTGCTTATACGTGTTACAAAACAATATAAAAACATGTACACCAATTTGGCTATAATTATTGTATCATATGAAAAATGTGAGACTTGAATCCATTCGATACAATTTGTTATTGATTGTTTAGGATACAGCAAACATCCAAAGGATCGAGACGGGTGCGAGTTTTCGGCTATCAAATCACCACTTGCTGTCATGCAGATCCAAAACCAGTCAAAATGTCACATTCGGGAATAGGAAACAATATGTGAAATTTCAGTTCGACGACTTTCTAGTATCTAATTATCTAAAACTACCTAAACATGTTGTCAGTGAGTGGAGACAGATATATCGTATACATCATACATTTTACGTTGTTTATAACACAATTTGTTTTATAGTTTAATTACATATATATATAGAGAGAACTGCAATTATTCTTTGGTTTGCCGATTTTTTTATTTTTTTTTTGGCTTCCCCTTTATCGGATACATGCAGCAAATCCATGAAAAGAAATGTGATTCAAAGGCAACATTTGATATACGAAAAAAATTTTCATATTAATATCCCGTTTCATCTGAATTATTAAATATTATGGTTTTGTATAAATTTATGTACTGACTTTGTTTATCAACTTAATAAATTGCTTTAGTGTTATAGTGGTCTTTGTTATAGGATTTGTTGATTTTTTTACCATTAGTGCTAAGTCCATTTCTTGTTAATATCCCTTTAGTGTGTTTTTAATAAATCCCACCATTGTATTTTTGTGATATGGTCAGTTTATTTATTCTTGTCTTTCATTTTTGCTAACGTACTTTGTCTATGTATTTTGTTTGACTTTGTTTACTTAGTTGATTACTGTTATAGTGGATACGATTTTAACACACTGTTGACTGCTGTACCCAAACGTTTGATATTTGTACCTTTCATGACTGTTTGTTTTTCTCATGCATTATGGTAAAATAATCAAATTCTATGCGACTGTCATGACAGCTGTCTTTCATTCTTTTGATGTATTTGAGCTTTTGATTTTGACATTCGTTTAAAAACTTTACGTTTTGAATTTTGCCTAGAGTTCGGTTTTCATTCTGTTTTACTTTTTTCATTGACGCAACAAATTTTAAATTGAGCGCTACCTATTATACGCTCAACAAACATATACAACAATGATCTATATTTATTTTTTTGTATTTTAATGAAATCAAACTTTTCAAACATTACATTAGTTTCTCATATTTGCATTTGAGCACACGTGTTAAGTTTGTGTCATGTTAGTTATTTACAAATAAATCAAATAAAAAAAACCAAAGTAATTTCAGTAAAACAAACTTTAAAAAACATTTACGGTCTAAAATGTGCTGAAATATTGTGTGACCAAAATATTGAAAGATAAAAACCTCGTACAAATGTTTAAATTCTGATTAGACTAAAAATGACGAAATGTTTAGCAAAACCCGGCTATAAAATCAGAGTTGTGCATGAGTGAAATACATTCCCTATTTTGTAAAGATGTCAAAATATTCATTTTAACATTGTTTGATGTGTATTTTCATGCTAGGACCGAAGTTGTAAACAGTCCTTCATCTTTATTCTTTGGTCCCAAATAATGATAAATTTGTTCCAATTAAGCATGATTATTTCTTCGTTTTTTATGACACTAAATACGAGGCTACATGTTTAAAGTTTTGATCCACATGCGTTTTAGTTTCGTTGTTGCCATTATGTATAGGAAAAGGAGGAACGCATTCAACTTGTTACCTGAAAGTTTTTTTTTATTTTAATTAATTCGTCTTTGAATATGACTAAAGGATAAACAAATGTCGGTCATTATTTTCAATATTTGATAGATTAGGATATACCTATAAAAAACTGAAGTTCTAACTCATTCATGGAAATATGACATCAACTTTCAAATGTTTTGGTGTGAGCGTTCCTGATATAGATAATTAAAAAAACTGCTTGCAACATGTCCAGGTCATTAACTTGATTGTACATTTTTCATTTCTTCAGTAAAAATATAACCTATTTGAAGCTCATAATTATTGTACTTTTGTTTAAAGAAAAGGAAATGAGTTTGATGACAATTTCTCTGGTTATGTTATTGATACATGACATGATCAGGTGTTACATGTACATGGTGTGGGGTTTTCCTATTACTTCTTCTAGAAATATGTCAAATATCTAAAGTCGGTCGAATCAGGCATTATAAAAAGAGCATCATATGTTTGACATGACAACATGTTTAAAATGGACTCACACCATAGAAGGTAAGACAGAGTAACACAACAAAAGTTTTAACAATACACTAGTATGATTGATTTACATTTTATATAAAAGATAAATGACTAAATAGTGTTTGATTCAATGCATTCAGAAAACCAGTTCAGTTAGACATATAAAAAAGACAAAAAAAAAAAACAACACAATAGAATCAAAACATTTTTGATACTGTTACATACATTTAATAATGTTTGGTTATTCAATGTAAATATTGTTGTTTAATTTCACTTGCTGTCTTGTGACAACTCTTAGTTTTATGGACGCTTTATGTGTTATGTGTTATGTGTTTTGAAGGTAGATCTAAGTATATATTTCCTCAGATAGAATTTAATGATACTTGGCCAAATTAAAGATTTTTCATTCCTTTTTTTTTAAGATATCATATAAAGTATAGTTCACACTGCGTTTTTTAAACTACATTGTACGTGTTCCTCGAAATTGCATAAATTTGCCTATATTGTTTATAAAAAAAAACCACATTTTTGTGCATAAAAAGAAATATATGAGATAGAATTTTGAAGATAGGTTTAATAGTATGCTTTTAGAAAAATAAAATTAAAAAATGGTGTCACCGAACTGGTTTTCTTGCTGTCCGGTATATTTTTTTTTACTAAAATAGTTATGTTCCCTAAAAAGGCTAAGTTGAAAATTTGATTAAAAAAAAAATAAATATTTGGTATTTATTTAAACGTTTTGTAGAATGCAATAAATCACTAAGTTTTCCTTCTACAGATATACAGTCTGACCTATAAATTGCAAATTTGCCTCCAAATTTTTAGACAATTACAAAGATCTAGACCAATTATGTACAGCAAATGTACAATCCAAGATGGCGGTTCACCGTGAATCTCCCTGAACAATATTTCACAAATCTCGGATCTCTGATATTGTACACATCGACACTAAATAAAAATATGGAAGTAACGTGGCGCCGTTTCTTTGATAAATTGTTCCTTGCTTAAGGATGTACTTAGGTGAGGTTTTGGAATAAGTGTGAAATGTTCGGACTCTTTGGTGTTTTTCCATACGATACAATACCTTTTTATCTTTTAACATAAGACTTTATAGCTCATAAAAGGTTATTTGATAAAATTAAAGCAGATTCTTGATTTTCTTTCTTTTGATTTGAGACCCAAATAATACCAATGCAAATATAAGGTAAAAGTCCGAGTCAGCCTTTTCCTGTCATATTTTAAAAATCAAATATCTCGAAAAGGATCTCCATGACCTATCAATATATTCTCTTCTTCTTCGAAAAAGGTTATTAAAAATGTTTATTCAGCTTATGTGCTTTCATAATTGTCATCGTAGCTTGTCTACATCGAATACTAGCCAAGGAAAGCGACCGATGTTTCCAGTCAAATACAGAACTATCCAGTGGCTGCAGTATCCCATTATTTAATTTTTTTCCTTACAATAATGCATTCACGCCACAATGCCAGCGTCATGATATTTGTTACGGTTGTGAAAGTATAAACATAGCGTCGACAAAAATGATATTGTATAAAAAATGTGTTAAATGTCAGTGTTCATATAATTTTTGCTCAAGGATGCTCTTCACCGGGAACAAGCAAGACAACAATCTTTAGAACATTTCATAACGCAAAATCATAAATAGATCAGCCTTGTTCGTCCAAGGCCACATTTGCGTGAAAATTTCCCAACATAAGAGTTTTAATCAACGATAGAATTATCACCCTTTATACAATCACATCATATCGTATCGTAGAATGATTACAGGATTGGCAATAATTTGAGCAAAACTACACATGTCAAGTTTAGAGCAGGATCTGTTTACCCTCAGCGAGCCCCTCGTTTGTTCAGTCTTTAGTTTTTTATGTTGTATTTTGTAAAGTCATTTCCCATGGCGTTCTCCGCTTTTATTTCGACTTATGAATTTAAATGTCCCGTTGGTGTCTCTCGCATCTGTTTTACAATTTGCATAATGTTGGGGTGAAAGATGTATTTTTGCGTGTTTTGTGTAAATCTACTAAATTGATTTTTTTTATAATTAAACATTGGATTGCTGTTATCCTAAAAAATGGATAAAACGAATGCCAAACGTGTCAAAAAACAAAAACATACACATTATGACAACAAACAACACATGGTATATATATTGTTAGATTTGATATATATTTGCAGGCTTCACAATTCAGTAAAAGCAGACTGTACTGTGACAAACTTTTCTTAGAAGACATGCTGAACGTTTGTAATAGGATGTCATTTCTAACGAAAGCAGGATGCAAATATTTTGCACGTAGTATATACTATAATGCTGTCCGTGTTGGAGGTTACCTGCTATTCAGGAGGACACAAAAGACCGAATGCAACCAAAGCTGGATACCTAGTTGTTTTCTATGATAATAAAGTCATCGTGGGGTATAATAAAAAACACAATAAATTATAAAAAGTGCTTGATCTTGTTATCTTGAATTGAGTATGGCATTGTTACGGGTGAGATTGGTCAGCTACTTAACATGTTCAGACCAAGATAGAGTAGATGTGTCTACAAAAAGTTTTTCTCCTTACAAAAGTCAACTGGAAACTGTGTTACAGTTATATACTCACGCTATACCATTTCTTCTTGTAAAAACAGATATTATTTGCCCGGTATCTGGTGAAATAGAAACAAAATCATGTAGTTATGAGAAAAGATATGGTTTTAACGTTTAAAAGTACAATATTTAGTAACACTTAACAGATTATAAAACTCTTATAAGATAAGGGGATATTAGAAGAAATGTATTACATCATTTAAACAATTTTTCATTACGTTCTCAATTGAAACCATGAAATGAGTAGAACTACAAAAAAAAAAAGGTAAATAATTACCCGAAACATGAAGACAATACTCCACACGAGATCTTTAAGCTCGAAATAAACTATCGACATTTAAACTATAATTTGAAAAAAATAACGAAAATATCATAAATCTGTCATTCCTGTAAATAACAGTGAAAGAGTCGAACAAGGTTCAAATCGCTACAGATGGGTGCGGTCCTAACCTTGACAAAAGTTAACTTGGACCAGACTTGTTGCCTACTTTCTAAGTTAACTTGAGAATTGTTAAGCAGACAAGAAAGTTAACTTTGTCGTTAGTGGACCAGACCTACGGTCATCTGTTTTAGGACTGCTGCAGAACTTCGACAGGTCTGCTCCAGACCAGACCTGTGGACAAGCCTGCTTTTGACCAGTCCTGAGGACAGGTCTGCCCCAGACCAGACCTGTGGTCAGGTCTGCTTCTGACCAGACCTGTGGACAAGTCTGCTATTGACCAGACCATGCAGACCTGAGGACAAGTCTGCTATGATATATTATCGTGTTTAAGACTTTTCAAATTAGACCTGAGCTTTATAAAAATAGGTTAACATCATTCGCATTGTTTTCCCCATAAGGCCCTATATAGCAAATTTGTTTACTCGCTAGACTCAACTAGATATTATACATATCAACAAAATTCTTTTTTTTTTCATTTCATATATTCTTATATACATTAAACAATTGCTATACAATCACAGAGCTAGCATAAAAGAAATGATTTCTTTTAATTAGAAGGCGGATAGAAAGGTTATCCAACGCATCGGAACAATATTCCTATATCATGGGATATCATCATCATTGTCGACGTTGCTTCGTTCCCCAATTTTTTACTGCCTCTTCCTAAATTTTACTTTATGCATTTTCCATGGATATTTCATCGTAATTCACCTTGTTTGCATTGGATTTACGATTCTGTTTTCCACAAAATATTCTAACGAAAATTGAATAGTGTCCGAAAACATAAGGCGTGGTATCAACAATCTCGTCAATTTTGTCAGATTTGAGGAATGATATGTCTTTGTCGATTATAATTATGGGACGTCCCAAAAATATACTCGTTGTGCACTTGAATGAAATATTTGCCACTTGACGTATAGCTACAAACAAAATCAATCAACCGACATAATATACCAGCAGTATACTATTCCCGGAAGAGAACCTAATATACTTTTTATTATAAAGTACAAATGAATTCAGACATGTCAGTGTTGGTACTTGGATGATGCGGTCAAATAGTTTTGTTTCACACACCATTCTGAACTACTATCTGTAGTGACTGTTCAATATTATGAATACAGAGATGAAAAGCTGACACTCCAAGTTACTGCGGAAAAGATTTTGCATTCATTGTTTTCCAATATTATTGCTTCCATGTGTGGTCCTCCTAAAATGCGCACAGGAGCGCCAGGGGAAGACAAAAAGGCGCCCGGTACAATCGATCCTGACATTAAAAAGTAACTTCTGATTTATAATACAGCCATACAGAATTACATACTAAAGTGCAAGTATGGTCAGTTTTGATTGATATGTTCAAATAATTCTGTTAAAGTTAAAGGAGTCAGCTTAAGGTATCAAAACCATTTTGATGCGTATCAATATTTTGAATAAAAGGAAGACATGCTGGCACACTGAATGTATGCGGACAAAGTTTTGTAGTCATTTGTTTTATACAATACATCCTGACATAAGTATTACTGAATTATTATGCAGATATATAGATTAGTATAATAAAGTGCAAATATGGTCAGTTCAGATTGATGCGGTCAAATAATTTTGTTGTGCAAGTCAGCATGAGGTATCAAAACTACTGAAATTTTGTTACGTATCAATATTTTGAATGAAAGGAGGACATACTGGCATCCTAAATTTATACGACCAAAAATTTGTAGTTATTATATTCCTATATTGCTATAATTTGTAATATACATTGAATCCTGACATTAAAAATATGGCTGATTTACTATGTGGGTATATAGATTTACAAATAGAGTGCAAATATGGTCAGTTTTGGTTGATACGGTCAAATATTTTTGTTGTACAAGTCAGCATGAGGTATCAAAACTACTGAAGTTTTGTTACGTATCAATATTTTGAATAAAAGGAGGACATACTGGCATCATAAATTTATGCAACCATAAATTTGTAGTTATTTTATTCCAATAACCCTTCCCTAGATTTTCCATCAAACATGATGGAATTTTGTGATGGAAAAAATGCCATCACATTCCATCATGTTGATGGAGTATTGGAACAACTTTCCATCAACTTTCCATCAATGCTGGAAAATGGTTGATGGAAAAGGTTTGATGGAATTTGTGTTCATGATGATGGAAAATTGATGGCATAATTTCCATCTGATGGTATTTTTGCCATCTGATGGATAATTGATGGTATTTTTGCCATCTGATGGAAAACTGACGGTAATTTTGCTATCAGATGGAAAACCAATGGAATATTTCCATTACATGTAAAATGCATGGAAACTTGATGGAGAATTGACCATCAGATGGAATTTGATGGATGAGTAAGGAGAATGTCTTTAGAAAATCTTTCCATTTATGGCATTTTCTGTGATTTAATAAAACAATATTTGTTCTCTGTCGTCTATAGGTAGTCATGTTACATGTGTGTATCTTTTCGTTCAGTGTCCCATTGAACTCGCTGTCCTTAAAGTTGAATTAGTTGATGGCAAATTCTGCAAAATAAAAGTAAAAGAATCTAGCATATAAAAGAATAAGTTAACATTGTACAGATATAAAGTTAGTTAATTACATTTGTTGTCAATTCTGAAATTATCAAATGAAAATAACACTTTTTGAAAAGATTTGTATTAATGTGTCACTTGCAGGGTCAACTTCTAAGAGTGTCAAATCCTTCTAGAAATTTAATATTCAGAGGTGGATTTAGGAAAGTGGGCTCCCCCTTTCTGAGCTTTAGAGCTACATAACTTATTAAATAGAAGTTTTATAAGTCTTACTCCTAATGTTGACTTAATTGCCACCACCACCACTCTGGTTCAGCAGCTGATATATAACTATACAATACATTAAACCTCATGTCAGTACTAAATTATCATCATTATAATAAGTGACTGTCCCTAGAAATAAAAAGGTTGTCCTTTCTTTTTTGTTTAATATTTGTTTTTCATAATCATTGTACTATAACATAATGGGTCTTGCCCATGTTTTATATCATACTTTTGGTGGGTAGTGTACACATTATACATGTATATATAAAGATATATTATTTTACCATTTAAGGAATGACTGCAATATTTTTTCTGTCTATGAAGAAATAACATCAAAAATGTGGTGCACACTGAATAACCCGCGTAATTCTAAATTCCATTTTAAACCGGAGTAAACCATGAAAAAACGTTGATGACGTCATGGTCACATGACAAAATTATGTCTATGAGCTGATAAACAAAACAACGTCAGCCAATTAGAAGACGCGTTACATCCAAAATTAAATTATTTGTGGATATATAAATGTCATAATGTCAGTCACACCACAGATCTCTAATTTTATAGCAAAATTACTTTTTCAGAAGTACTATTATATAAAACAAATGTTTTAAAATGATACAAAATATGACTCATGTCCTACACAATTTTATGATATGTATATGCATATTTTTTGTGTCATTTGGTCTCTCGTGGAGAGTTGTATCATTGGCAAGCATACCACATTTTCTTTATTAATACTTTTTATAAATCTATGACCTTCTTTTTTTCTTGACTCTTAAAAGTTAATAAAACACTTTAAATGTCACTACTTTTAACTAAAAGAGCATGCACATATATTCAAAATTGTGGAAATTCTAATACATTGTACTTACCAAAAGATATAATCCAAAATATGTTTACACCCGAGACGTCCCAAAAATATATATAGGCGATGCTCCGATCATTGGCGGTAACACTACACAATTTTGTACATACACATGGCGACACGAAACACAATCGGAAATCCATTTTACGATATCAAATGTTTCATAATGGAGTGGAAAATATCGTGCGCAACGTGGGCGCTTACATTTGTCACTCTATGCACCATTTCTGGTCGAAAAGGGCAATTGGCGCAAGGCGGACGTCCTTCCCGATAACTGTGTTTAATAATTTATTTAAATGGCTGTCAAGTTCCCATTAAAAAAAATTGACTTGTATTTATTTTAATGTCAGATCCTTAAACTCCCATCAAAATTAGATACTAGTACTTACTACTAGCAAACTTGTTGGCCATTTTTAATGGCTGCTTAGATTGTTAAATTACCAAAATTATCAAAATGGTTCCCAACCCCACCCCCTCCTCCTCATGTTCCCTAATACCCTTAAGCATTTCATTGTCTCAATTCAATAATTGTATTTATATACATATTGTTCACCATGGCTTAACGATGCTCGCTATTCAGTTTCAAATAATATATTAGGCCTAAAATAAAATATTGTCTGTTTCCCCAATCCCTACCGACCCTGCAAAAACGGGTCCGACTCATAAAATTTTATTGTCAAAACTAAGTCAAATATTATTTTATTCAGTTCCAATTTTCAGGCTTGCCAGATCGACCAATATTGTTCCAGCTTTTTGGAAAAAATAAAATTATTTCCGTACCTACCTACCCACACCTGGCTTGGCGGTGTCGGATTGGGGAAACAAACAATATATTAATTTAGGCTTAATAAAAATCAAATATAAAGGATACATGTTAAGTTCTTTTCCTTTCTGTAATTAAATTTGCTGTCTCTGTACTTCCAACTAGTATTGCTGAGTAAAAGTAACTGGAATCTTCATGCAATCTGTTTACTATCAAAATTGGCAGCTCCATTTTAAAATCATTAAATCCCCTAAAAGTAAAAAAAAAAAATCCACAAAGAATCAATTGTTCAAGACGTTTTGAAGCAATAAATTCAATAGAAATATTATTGCATGTTTATACAGTACATTGGAAGCCATTTGGAATCAAATTAATTACCCGCCCCCTTTTTTATCCCCTGAAGATTCTGATTAAAAACCGGAGATTTATTATTTTCACCAAATAACCATTCACACAACTTAATATTATTTTACATGTCTATCAGTTATGCCTGTTATGTGACAACAAGATTATTCATTGTCCAAAACTCATGTTAAAAATAAATATAATTTTCAGTTTATGATTTCAGACTTTCTGATGTTGATTTGCACAAATAAAAACAATAAAAAAATCATAGTTCTTCAATGAATTATAATTTATAATCATAATATACACATGTTGAATTAAATTTCTAATGCACTTATCTGAAAACATCTGCATCGGATTTTCCAGCATCGGATTTTCAAGTTTGATCTCCATATCAGCGTAATCACATTTTGATGACGTGTTTCTCAAGTGACAATCTCGCCCCATATTATATCGACCAGAAGTTGATCCGTTCCCGTACCGGTATTATAAAAATAGATCAAGGGTGTCGCATAAAAATATTACAACTGCCCAGTTTTAAATAAAAGAAAAAAAACAACGTTAATTTAATCGGCACAGGGTGCATGCGGATGAACTATTGGCCGCATTATCTAGAACGGTATTTTCTAGGGTCGAACTGTTCAGTACAATTACAAAAAACACGTGGTCATGATTTGTTTACATTTTACACAAGTTGAGAAACCAATGTTTCACGATGTCGATCATTGATCTGATAATTAATAGAAACGCACTTATGTGAACTTGGGAGAAAATCAGAAACGCCCCAGCTTGTCTGGCAAAACAGCCGTTGGCGTTTCTCGAGTTCCCTGTCGTTTATATCGCGAAAATCTCGGCATTTTTCTTACTTTGAAATACGGTCAAACTGAAATTCGTAATTCTTCCATGAACAGGAAGTTCAGCTAGCTGTGTAAACTGTAAAATTAAGTGACCCATTAAGTGCATGGCTTCACCTGACAGCTTTGGTGTCAAACACATTGTTAATTAAACACCAATTATCTTTGCTTTATGTCAAAAACAATTTGTCTATTTCAAAAATGTTTGCCCAAAAAAAAAAATGAGTTACTTCCCCTTTTTAATCACCTTTTCACAATATATTCCGTTTATTTATGGGTTTTTTTTCGTAATTAAATAAATAAAAAACAAATTGAATGCAAATGCATATTAGAATATTTCTTTTAATTATTTTTAACCTGAAAACACTTAGAATATTAATATTTTGAAAATTTTTTTTTTTTATCTTCACCTCCAGTCATTGCTCTATCAAGTGCATTGAAGTAATAATTCAAATTGCTTTCTTCTAAGTTTGCATAAGATCCTAAAGATGAGTAACTAACAGGTTAACTTATATGAAACACATAAGCCACTAAATAATTAAATTCAGCTGCAGTGTGAACGTGTTATTAGTCACTACTAATGACCCGAGATTTTTAAAGCTAAACATAAAAAATTGTGCCAAAAGTATTGAATTTTATTACTCCCCTTCAACTAAAACTTGATTTTACCTTAGTGCCTGAGTTTTATTTTAGTTTAATTGCCCTTTTTTCAATGACATTTTACGAATAAAATTGTATTTTCTGACTAGAGCACCCTGCCCTTTTAAATCCTGGCTAGAACACTGTATCTTCATGTGAATGTGAATATACATATATTTAAAAAACAATAGTTAATTTCAGTCCCATAGATTTTCTTTTTTATTTGGTTGAATTTGTAATACAGATTATATTTTTTCTTAAGTCCCAATACCAGGAATCATCCAGGCCTTTTTTTTCCATTCAGATAGAATTTGTAAATGTCCTGAAAGTTGGATGAATGATGATCGAAAAGTCCTGATATATTCTGGTTTATATAATATGATTTTTGAAAGTCTTGATATATCCTGAGAATTCCCCCAGTTTTAAGCTGCTTGATTTGAAAGTCCTGACATTTTCTGGAATTCTCCCATTAATTTTTTCCTAAAAAAAGGACTTATAGCCTAACAGGATATTTTCAGGATATCCCAGGATAATCTTGAGATATCCTTATAATAAAAGTTGTCAGGATTTATTTCTGCAAGGGGTGTATGCATCATTTGATGGAAAATGTAAAAATAAAAGTATTGGTTACAGAACAGTCATATAAATAGTGACAAAAAAGTAATTTTAACAAAAAATAATATGTCACATTTAATAAGTTTACACTGGTGGAAAAAAAAACCCAAAGTATTCTTGAAATCCTTTCCTGTTACAAGATATATACAAGGTATTGCACAGTTTAGGAAATTGTTTGTTGCAACTTTCTAGCAAACAAACTCTTTCTTGCAACATTGCAGAAAGATACTGCAACTTTCTCACGAACAAATATTATTTCAGTAACATTGAGAGATTATGTTACAAGTTACAGTTGCAACAACATGTAACTTTCTTGCTAGTACTTCTTGTTAACAAATTTGTTTGCTCCAATATAATAGAAAACGTTTTACCTCAGTAAGGGATGTTAAATTTTCAGACATAATTATGCTGAAATTTTCTAAGTTTTTTTCCATCAAGCAAAATGACAGAGTTTAAATACCATCACACTTTCCATCAACAAAATATTCTAAGTCCAAATTCCATCTCACTTTCCATCAAAGAAAATGTTTAAGTCCAATTTCCATCAAACTTCCTTCATTTCCATCCTATTTTCCATCAGGTGGAATAAATGCCATCATATTTTCCATCAGAGGGTAAAAATGCCATCCAATTTTCCATCAGGGGTTAAAGATGCCATCAAATTTTCCATCAAAAGAATGCGGATGGAAATAAAATTCCTAATTTCCATCATCCTTTGATGGATTTTTTTGGTTTAGGATGGAATTCCATCAAGTACCATCAACTTTCCATCAATTGTCCATCAAGTGTTGATGGAAAATGAAGAAATTGATGGAAGATCTAGGGAAGTGATTGCTGTCATTTGTTTTATACATTGATTCCTGACATAAAAAATATGACTGATTTACTATGCGGGTATATAGATTTACAAATTAAAGTACACATGTAGTCAGTTTTGGTTGATGCGGTCAAATAATTTTGTTGTACAAGTCAGCATGCGGTTTCAAAACTACTGAAATTTTGTTACGTATCAATATTTTGAATAAAAGGAGGACATGCTGGCACCCTAAATTTATGCGAACAAAAATTTGTATTTATTGTATTTCAAAATTGCTGTCATTTGTATTATACATTGAATCCTGACATAAAAAATATGGCTAAATTTAATATGCTGATATATAGATTTACAAATTAGAGCGCACATGTGGTCAGTTTTGGTTGATGTGGTCAAATAATTTTGTTGTACAAGTCAGCATGAGGTATCAAAACTACTGAAATTTTGTTTCGTATTAATGTTTTGAATAAAAGGAGATCATGCTGGCATCCTAAATTTATGCGAACAAAAATTTGTAGTTATTTTATACCAATATTGCTGTCATTTGTAATATACATTGAATCCTGACATCGAAAATATGGCTGATATACTATGTGGCTGTGTAGATTTACAAAATAAAGTGCAAATATGGTCAGTTTCGGTTGATGCGGTCAAATCATGTTGTTGTACAAGTCAGCATGAGGTATCAAAACTTCTGAAATTTTGTTACGTATCAATATTTTGAATAAAAGGAGGACATACTTACATAATAAATTTATGAGACCAAAAATTTGTAGTTTTTATATTCCTATATTGCTGTCATTTGTATTATACATTGAATCCTGACGTAAAAAATATGGCTGATTTACTATGTGGGTATATAGATTTACAAAATAAAGTGCAAATATGGTCAGTTTTGGTTGATGCTGTCAAATAATTTTGTTGTACAAGTTAGCATGAGGTATCAAAACTACTGAAATTTTGTTACGTATCGATATTTTGAATAAAAGGAGGACATACCGACACCCTAAATTTATGCGACCATCAATTTGTAGTTATTGTATTCCAATATTGCTGTTATTTGTATTAAACATTGAATCCTGACATAAAAAATATGGCTGATTTACTATGCGGGTATATAGATTTACATATTAAAGTACACATACAGTCAGTTTTGGTTGATGCGGTCAAATAATTGTGTTGTACAAGTCAGCATGCGGTATCAAAACTACTGAAATTTTGTTACTTATCAATATTTTGAATAAAAAGAGGACATGCTGGCACCCTAAATTGATGCGAACAGAAATTTTTATTTATTGCATTCCAAAATTGCTGTCATTTTTCATGTTTGTATTATACATTGAATCCTGACATAAAGAATATGGCTAAATTTACTATACCGGTATACAGATTTCCAAATTAGAGTGCACATATGGTCAGTTTTGGTTGATGCGGTCAAATAAATTTGTTGTACAAGTCAGCATGAGGTATCAAAACTACTGAAATTTTGTTTCGTATTAATATTTTGAATAAAAGGAGGATATACTGGCATCATAAATTTATGAGACCAAAAATTTGTAGTTTTTATATTCCTATATTGCTGTCAGTTTTGGTTGATGCGGTCAAATAATTTTGTTGTACAAGTCAGCATGAGGTATCAAAACTACTGAAATTTTGTTTCGTATTAATATTTTGAATAAAAGGAGGACATGGTGGCATCCTAAATTTATGCGAACAAAAATTTATTTTTTATTGTATACCAATATTACTGTCATTTGTATTATACATTGAATCCTGACATAAAAAAAATATTGCTGATTTACTATGTGGCTATGTAGATTTACAAAATAAAGTGCAAATACGGTCAGTTTTGGTTGATGCGGTCAAATCATTTTGTTGTACAAGTCAGCCTGAGGTAATAAAACTACTAATATTTTGTTACGTATCAATATATTGAACAAAAGGAGTACATGCTGGCACCTTAAATTTATGCAGACAAAATTTTGTGGTCATCTGTTCCAAATTTTGCTTTCATTTTGTATTTTAAATTTTATCCTGACATTAAAATATTGCTGAGTTAAACATAGTATGCGGTTATATAGATATACATAATAAAGTGCAAATATGGTTGAATTTGATAGGTATTGGAATATATATTCAATGCCCGTTAGCATTGTAACCAAGATTGTTTTTTTTAATTGATAGAAAGGCAGATCATGGATAAATTTGTATAACAAGTTACGTTTTATGCGTACTTTATTTACAAATATATGTATTTAATCCTGTTTATATCACGGAAGTATTGAGTTCACTTCATTTTGATGTTTATACCAAGAAACAAAGATATTAAAAAATATTTTTAAAAAATCGACGTAGAGCGGTCCTGGTTACAAGTTACCTTAGTGTTGAGCAGACCAGTCATAAGTTAACTTGGGAACAGGTCTGGTTTCGATAGGAATTGTCAAAGCAAAAGTTTACGCATGTTAACTTTGTGGCAGGACTGGTTTCGAAGATAACTTATGTTAACTTTATGGCAGGACTGGTTTCGAAGTTAACATATGTTAACTTATGACTGGACTGGTTCGAAGTTAACTTATATCAATAGCGGACCTGTTTCCAAGTTAACTTTTTGGCAGACATAAAAGCAGTCCTAGGACCAACTCCGCTTTTCAAGTTAACTAGATTTTTGTCCTAGGACTGGTCAGAGCAGTCCTAAATCCGGTGACAAGTTAACTTTGACCAGTCCAAATGACTGGTTATCAAATTAACTTGCTGTACAGGTTAGGACTGCACCCATCTGTAAAAGGTATACTTTTTTGTAGAATGTTTAGGGTGTAAATATTGTCATTATGGACTTATAAATAACTGTATAGTACGTTTATTGATTATTGCTACAGGCCGTACCATAGTCTATTGTTTAATTCATAAACACTGGCTTTCGATTGGTAGAATATTGTCCAATTCGCAATCACACCAAATCGTCTTCTTTTAATCAAAATTACCAAACAAATAGCAATTAGTCATTTTTCAAATAATGATAAATGACTATAGTTGATGATTTTGGATAATGTGAGTATTCCTATAGAAAATGAGGCTTTTAAAATCAGAAAGTACTTTCCTTGTATTTTTACCTAAAACACTTTTATACAGAACACCTTATATACACTTTATATACTAACTTACAAAGGATGACTTGGGAATATAAATGTTGTCACTTGGTGTTCTCCCGAACGGCAGTAAAACGCTTGCCTAAGTGTGGCGTCTGTTTGGCTCTGCGGGATGTATCAAGTTTGCAGCCATGTCCGGTCAGAATGGGGACAGAATTCGATGCTACGTGTTAAGAGAGTGCCACATTCTGCACTTTAAGAACCCTTGCAACAACTCTGTGAGGGGTAAATAATATAATGCACGATCAGAAAAAAAATGAATAATAAAACCTGTTTTCATTAGTAGACATTACTCACATAATTCTATATTGATATTCTGGTAATGGATAGAAATAATCAAATTACAACATTTCAAAATTCTTCCCAATTTCGAATGGTATTTTTAGAAATTTACCTGTGACGTTCCTTTTCGTGGCTTTGATACATTCGTATGACGCACAGTTTGTTTTTACGTTGTTCTGTAATTGTTTTCTTTCGTAAATTAATTTTAAGTGTTTGTTGTTATTCTGTGGTTTTCATGTTGAAATGGACTATTATATTGTTTGTTTATGTATTTCTCTGTCCTGAATGTTCTTGTATTTATTTTTACTGTATTCCCGTCACTTGATGTTGTTTTAGAGGTATTTTTTACATTGCTTCATGTATATAAGTGGACGATTTGACATGCCATAAAACCAGGTTCAACCCACCAATTATCTCTTTAAAATGTCCTCTACTAAGTCAGGAATATGGCAATTATTATGGCAGTCCGATATTTATGTATGATGGCGTTTGTTTTTGTAGCAGTTCAGTGTTTTGTTGTTCCTTTTTGTTTCCTCTTATAGTTGACGTGTTTCCCTCAGTTTTGATTTCTGACCAGGATTTATTTCAGTTCAATCGATCTATAACCATTGAAAAGCGGTATATCACCATAGCCTTTATCTTAAACATGAATTTAACTACATATTTGAAATGTGAAGAACAAAGCACTACAACCGAAACACATAATACAGTGTGTAGGTAGTATTTAGCTTTTTTACCTTAACGACGTTTAGTATTAGAAACAAAACGGGTAGTAACTGGTAAAACAATTATATATTAAGTGCCCAAACCAACGCGCTATGGAATCAAAGTGTTAATCGTTTTTATTTTGCTTTATTTGTTTGGGGTATTTTTTTCACCGTTGTTGGTATTCTGTTGTTATTAATGGTTTTATTTGGACGATTCCTTTTGTTTTAATTGTGCGTTATGTAAACAGGGGGAAAAAGTACGCATTATCACAACTTTTCATCAACTTAAATGTTTTGTCTAGTATCAATTTCAAAATAGATTAAAAGAATGTTGAGGGAGTTTCATCAGTTACAAACAAACAATACAACATGCGTCGACAGAATAAGAGTTTACTGCATTGGCCACCATTCAGGGAACTCAAATAAAATGGCAGATGTTGCAATGGTAAACAATAATGAACTTTAATTGATAATAATAGAGTTGTGGACACAGTATTTCTTCTTTTTTTACAAAACTGAGTTTCTTTGGTGGTTTATACAGACTGCTAGTACATTAATGGTGTTGTATACAGACTGTTAGTTCATTGATTGGACCTCTTGTAATGCTTCAAATGCACATGTAAACAATTAATGCGACTTTAGCGGATTTGGAATGGTTTTATTTTAAACCTGCCCTTTAAACAATATATTATAAAAATATAAAAAAAAAATTCCCGTCATGAATAAAACCAAAGAGTTCCATTTATCGGACAAAAGCATAAACAGAGTAGCGAACATCCTTAAAGGGAGATAATTGTGGTCTCTTACAAACACGATTGACGGATGATTGTATTTCTAGAAATTCAATGTCAGACTAAATGTATGTTCAATTAATTTATTTACAATACTTGTACACAAAGAGCACATAGGCTAGAACATGATTTTAAAGCCGCTGTCGCATTTCTGTCTGGTGTATTACAAAAGCAATCAACCGTGAACTTAAACTATTAAAGCATCTATTTTGAGATGCTACTGCATTGATAAAAAAGTAAAACAAATACACTTTTAGAAACATTGTTAATCAGAATGTACTTTGCTGAATAAACAGTAAACATGAACACATATGAAAGAAGTGGGACTGCTTCCATAAGTTTTCTTTTGAAGAAAAAAAAGGTATGTATCCGATATAATCCCTTTATTGTCTGATATTTGCCGAATATACGGTAAAGGTTTTTCTCATTGTTGAAAGATGTAATATTGCCTTTAATTGCTGAAATCCATTTTATTTCAACTTTGGTTGATAGTTGTAGCTTTGGCAATCACACCACATCAATTATTTATATATAACCATTTAAATATTATTGTTACATAAGAAGGGTTACACAAAATTTGGTTATTCCCATAGACTGCAAATACGTATTTTCGTATTTTCATAGAAAAGCGGTTTATTAGATGAGACTTTTCACGGTTTAAATTGCCATTTTCTACATATCAAAATGCCTGTACCAATTCAGAAATATGACAGTTGTTGTCCATTCGGTTGATGTATTTGAGCTTTTGGTTTATCCCTTTGGTTCGGGACTTTCCGTGTTGAATTTTTCTCGGAGTTCGTATTTTTTTTGGTGATTTTACGTTTTACTAGATGTGGCGATACCTGACATCATTTGTCACTTAATGTTTGTGATTTTCGGTTAATCGTGACAAACATGTGATATGATTGTTTATTTATAGAAGAAGAGAAGAGGATCAAATAAGTCAAGCACTTCATAGTTTCGTTCACATATCCGGATGTTCTTCTTTCTATTCGAAAGTTTTTTTTTATTATACAAGACTTTGTTGAACTGAATCGTATTTAAAAATACGCAAAACATACTCACATGTATTATTTTCACTTCAACAATGCGACTCACTACTTAGCCGAGGAACTAAAAATATAGCTGGGGATCAAACACGGGACTCATTACATAGCTTGACAAGTACATGGGATATATGGCATGAGGTTTTTGGCAAACAGTATCTGATGATAACATCTCGTTCAACAGTGATGAAAAAACTTGTCATTCAAAAAGGAATTCTGTGTTTGTCTTGTCAATATTATAAAGATGGACTTACTTTTTCGAAGGTGAGAAGACGTTATTTATTAAAATGAAATTGTCCAACCAAGTATTAGTAATAATCACCAAATTAAATTACAGTAGGAAAAAAATAAAACTTAATATAATCATTGAGATTTTTAAACATTTCACAGTTCGTGATATTTGAGCTAACACTTAAATCTGCAATTTTTCAGATAATAATTGTAAGTTTGATGTTTGTTAGTTTTGTTAAGTCTTGTGTGTTCTTTTTTATATTTGTTATTATAATGGTTAATAACAACTTTATGTGGAATTAACACGCCAACATATAAATCTGCCATTTTTTCGATGATGATTAAAATGAAGAATGTAGATAGGGAATATGTCAAGGAGACAACAACCCGAACAAAGGGCAAAACAGACCCGAATGCCACCAATGGTTCTTCAACACAGCGGGAAAAATTCTGCACCCAAAAGCGTGTTTCAGCTGGCCCCTAAACAAAAATGTGTACCAGTTCAGTGATACGTGTGTGTTTGTTGTAATAGATCTTTCGTTATGTATTTGTATTGCTAAATGTCAACTCTGTACTATTTACTATTTTTATTTTGTTTATTGTTAAAGTCATATGAAACCTCAAATAAAAAAAAAATGATGCATATGTAAGTTTTTATAAGTAAAAGGATAGTTGTCACTATTAAACTTATGCACATATACTTTTTTCTGAAGAAAATTCTTTAGTTTGTCCACAATTTGAAGAAGTTTACTCTTTTATAATTGCTTGCTTCCAGGAAACAATTCGCCTTTAATTTTTTGTATTCAAAGTGACCTCAGAGAGACCCTTCTCGTAAAAATCCGGTGATCGCAACACGCTTGGATCTGTCACTGAAATACACTATTATCTGATTGTACATGTTATACACGTGCTAAATTTCCATGCTTCTTTGTTTATTGTTTACTAAATGGTGACAATCCGTAAAGTTCGGCTTCAAAACATGACAATTATTGAGCGGCCATATTTTAACTTCATTACAGACAGAGAGAAAACAAAATGACGATTATACGATATTTTTGCGTAAAAAATTAAAAAATCGTGCACAGAAGACTAAGTTTATGGTATGTACATGCATTGGTTCAACAATTGGATAAACATTATTTTTCACCAGTCACTCGTTTCATATGACTTTAAGTACATAAATTATGCAGTTACTTTTTTCAATTATATTATATAAAATCTGTCATTTTTGGGTCTTTGACTGCTTTGACAATTGTTGGTCAAAACTACATTCATACAGTGTGTACTACATATTGTATCGCATGTGGTCATTTCACGAAACATATAAATCTGATACAAGATATATTACATTCCAGATTAGGTGTGATAACACTCGTCTTCATTTGCTGTGTGTGGCCAATAACAGCAGCAGTGAGCTACCGCTGTTTCAAGCTTAATCGAGGATTATCCAGTGGCCGTAGTATCCCATTATTTAAAAAAGTTTTCGTTCAAAAAGAATTTCACACCAGCCTGTCAGTGTCATCATATCTGCTACAACTGGGTAAGTATACAGAGAACTCAACACGTGTCGTATTCAACATTTCCAATGAAATGACTCGATTCATCACCGTGATTATATTGACGTGCTATAGCGATTTATATGTACTCGTCTTGTCCAATGAAATGATTTGATTCATCACCGTAATTTTATCGACGTGCCAATGTGATTTCAATGTATTCGTCCTGTTCAATAAAATGATGCGATTCCATCGTGTTGCAGCGATTTTGTCTAATCAAATGTATCAATTCTTCACCTGGATTACATTACTAGGCAATTGCAATTTCATTGAACGTGTTTCACTTATCAATAAATAATTGAAAATATCTATAAGTTACTCAATGAAAAATTACAGGTTGAAACAAAATGTGTAATATTTCATTTTAGTTGAAATAACTTTGATTTATTTCAAATTCTTTTTCAGGTTCAGAATTGAACAAAAGCAGAAAATACGGCGACGATCTATTCCTGAAAGATATGAGGTAATTTTATGGGAAAATTAAATGGTATCAGAGAGGAACCTGTATATACTTCACACGTGTTTATTTCAGGGCTGTTCGCATTTGTGGTTTTTATAGTTACGAGCTTTTTTCAAAGAAAGAATGTAAGCAAACATGATTACTCAGATGTTTACCCTTAACAGTAGCGAATCCATCAATAAATTTGTGGCTTGTGTTCGAGGAGGAACATCATATTACAATAAAATATTCAACAAAACATAATGTTGTTATTAATTATTTAATGATACTAGAACACATCCATGACATCGCGGGACAGTTTATGAATGTAAGTAAGTTGTAGCACGATTTGATAGTATTCGTTTTGTCATCTGATAAAATCATGCTGATTATTATGTGCACCGTTTTCTCTTCTGGTTTTCTTACTTGGTTTTATATTTGATTTTATATATTTTGAGGATTAATGACACAGGTCAGTGGAATCTCGTTTTTGTATTGCCTTGAACTTTTTGTTTAAGGGGAAGATTAATTGTCATAATAGTAAAACCTGTCATGCACAGGCTGTGAAACTTAGAATGTAAATAAATCTGTACCGATTTACATGTAGTGTTGAATGTCCTCTTTAATACAATTACCAAAGGTGGTGTTCCTACTATAAGAGGAAGATACATAACATAAATATTTAATACACCCGGAAATAACAGGTGATATATACGATTGATATCGGTATCTGATTTGACCCGAAACTTCTTAATGATGGGTAATGGTAATTATGTCGAAAACAGCCTGAAATATGGTTTTGTCATTGTCCTGTATTAATTAGATATAAAGTTGTATAATTTTATTGGTCGTGTTTACGTCAGGCCTGCTAGCAAACTGGACCTCATCATTTTAGTAAAATAGATGTTCTGTATCTTACAATGTGTACTTTCTATTATATTACTGTGTAAGGAATAGTCCATGATGTTGATCGCTGGTGTAGTTTGTTGTACTGCTTTTTTTAAATTAAGTTTTATACATGGTCCATTATGTTGATAGTTGGTGTGGTTTGCTGTACTGTTTGTTGGATTACATATTATTTATATATATATTGTCCTAAAATTATAAAATGTAAGATTTATCAACACAAATTTGACCTTCGAGTATGTTATTATAGTCATGATAGTTTTGGGTGAGTTTTTACACAATCTTAACTCTTAAGTATTATTATATACTATTACTGTACGCGACGAATATATGACCATTTAAAGACACCCCAACCTTAAAATAGCCTTAGATTTCAGTTTTAAAGATTTAATTTGGAGGTTAATGTAGTGCAATTATCAAACTGTTTAAGGTGGCTCGGGTGTCTTCCTCCATCTTGGATTCTGAAGTAGCAGATAACGTTGGTCTAGATCTTTGATTAAATGTGCAAATTTTGAGAGTAGTATGCAATTTATGTGTAAGACTTTTAAAATAATTATAGAAAATTGTATGTTTCATCATAATTGATGCTGTAAGTTCTCAAAAACACCTTATTTGTGTTTGATTAATTTTTTTTCAACTTTGCTAAATAAGGGGAGATAACTCCGATAAAGTCATTTTTATAATAGAAAGTGTTGTGAATTTACCTATTTTAATCTGTAGCAAGAAAACAAATTCGGTGACCCCATTTTTTCTTTTTCTTATCTGAAAGCATGTTAAAAGAGCTATCTTCTCACATTATATCTTAAAATTCTATCAGATAGTTTTCTTTTTATCACACAAAATTTGATTTTCCATGCATTATATATACAAAATCTTACAATTTTGCACTACCTGTAGCATGAAAAAAAGTCCGGTGACCCATACTTTTTATTACATTTTTTAAAAAAGCATGATAAATACTTCATTTTGACAAATTATTAAAAAATTTTATCAATTTTAATTAAGACGCCCTAGCCACCTTAATGTGTCACCATAACGACCTGCAGTATAAATAATGTTAATTAAGAAATCATTCTGACTTCTATTTAACTCTTGCAAAATCAAAGACAGTTTTGTTTTGAAAACCGTCTATTTAGGAGAAAGAATAAAACGAAAGTTGCATATGAGTACTGACATTGTCAATCAGATAAAAAAAACGATGGAGAAGGAATAAAAAAAAAGAAACTAATCAACAGTGTTGTCAAACAATAAATGTTCCTATCATATTATTTATAAGGACTTGTGTTTTTTCAACATGTTTTTGTTTTGCCACGCTACTTTCAGTTGCTGGTTGTCTTAGTGCGTTCGATATAAACCCCATGTTTATATTTATTCATTAATACAAAGCATACAACGTACAAATAACTGCATTCGAAAAGAAAAATGTGAACACAATTGTATTTTTTATTCTAAAATATGTGTTCACAGTTTTGTAATGCTATTCTATGATACTTCATTATGACGCTCCTTTTAAAAGCCGGTAATACATATGTTGACAAGTAACACGCAAACTGATCATGTGTGTGTAGTGAGTCATAACAATACAGTACTTGGTTGCTATGCTCAAATACTAAATAATAGAAGTTTAACCTAACAATAAGAATAGATTTAAATGATATCGAAGTTATCTATAAATAAAAGACTGGCTAAGTTAATTTTCATATCGAAAGTAGAAATTCCTTTTTGACATGGACAATTTGGTGTAAGTGTCAATTTTTCAAAAATACTAGCTACATTTGAGCTAGGGTAATTTTTTGTTTTGTTTCATTTAATATATTTTGCAGGAATGGACATAACTTATAAGTAGAGTGGTAGATGTGTCAAACTATGTCTAATTTTGCGCAAAGCCCACTACTTGGCAAAATACATGACATAGCAAATCAGTATTTCAAATGTGTCCAACTGATGGATATAGGTTAAAGATAGTTATTGTTAACTATTTATTCGTCAGTGTTCTAAAACCATCATTGATCCTATGATATTATAAATATGACTGTTACTTGTCTTTCCATCAGTTTTGTTGCCACATTGCTGTTAGATGTTCCTTGTCTTAGTGCGTATGATCTCAAGTTCACAGCATAATAATACCTATTTATATAAACAATGAGTACACCATGTAAACGTTACGAACAACAGAGTCAGCATTAGGATATAAGAGTGCATATTTGTTTTTCCAGTTCGGACTTTGTTTTATTTCATCTTAGCATTCACTGTTTTTGGATTTGTTTAATACTTCATTATAACTCCCCAACAAGGTTAATATGTATGTTGACAAGTTGCACGCAAAATTGCAATTTTTGTGTAGTGCGTCATAGTTATACAATAGTTTAATGTAATGATTAAATATCTAAAAATAGAAGTTGAACATAGTGAGAAAAGATTTAAATTCCATCGAAGTTAAGAATAAGGCAATGTATTAATTAGGATATCGAAATCGGAAGTTCCCGGTGGATTTGATGGTATCGTCCTTTTAAAAGTAGACAAGCAATATTGTTTGAAGCTACTGTAAGTTATTTTTCATGAATATGTTTTTGCAGGAATGATCATAATTCTCTCTTAAACTGATATATTACATTTTCAATATATTATAAAAATATACTGTGAAGTAACTTGTATTCGTTGGAATCAATTTTTGTGGAATTTGAAAATTTCGTGGGTTTATGAATTCGTTGATATTATTAGAGCATTTAAGTTTTAAATAGAAACCAATTTCGAAATCTCGAAAATGAATACCTAACAAACAAGAATACGTTCACGGTATATATACTACATTTGTCATTATGTAAGCAATATTAGACTTTTACAATAATGCACAATATATTTAAAAAAAAAAAGTAAAATCACAAAAATACTGAACTCCGAGGAAAATTCAATCGGAAAGTCCCTAATCACATGGCAAAATCAAATGACAAAACACATCAAACGAATGGACAACAATTGTCATATTCCTGACTTGGTACAGGCATTTTCAAATGTAGAAAATGGTGGATTGAACCTGGTTTTATAGCGCTAAACCTCTCACTTGTACGACAGTCTTATCAAATTCCGTTACATTTAATGTATTGTTAACAGCCATCATGAACTGACAAGAAGATACGAAAAAGATAAGGATCTTAATATGTATGGATTAACGAAAGTAAGCTTCTGGGAAACGTTTTACTTACCGTGGAAAACGCAGATACACACCATTTGTTTACCGATCTGTAGACGGCGGGGTCATCATCTCAAATGACGTTTTCGGGCTGACAATCAGACAGTTTGACCGAGTGTTTAAAGCTTGTTGAAACAAAGGAAAACACATGAACAGTACATACTGAACTTAAGATATTCTGACAAATCATCAGATGAATATCTGGAATACTTACAGGATAGTACATATTTTCAATCAAGGTAATAACATAGTCATATAATACGTCATAGACAATCACTAAATGTGTATTGATGTTGATGGTATACAAATCATGAATAAGTCTTAAACAAAGAAAAATATACCTAGTTTGAAATTAAAAACCATGAGACAGAGATAGATGCATCATTTATCTCATGTGTTTATGTTTTGTCCGTTTAAATGTCTACCTTATTAATGCATAATATAATATTCTAGTGCTTTAAACAATAGCATTGTGCTTTTCGTAGATGTACTACTAATTTGTTTAAACCTAGACTATTGGTCGGTCTAGGAAAGTAGTTGAAAGCTATTTTTAACCACTAAGTATTTTTAAACACTTGGTCGCGAAAAAATGTGTTTAAATGACATATACGCAATAACTCAGATTGCATGAATCTTTATCATCTTATTGATTTTGGAAAAGGTTTACATTTTCAGACCATGATATCAAGTTTAATGATGTTGAGATTAACAAATAATTGATTCTGTCCATAAAAAGCATGTTAGAAAGTCGTTTTAAAGCATGGTCATTTTAATATTAAGTAAAAAAAAAAAACAGTTTAGAAATTCATTCACGAGACAGCAACTAAACGACACAAACTATAATTCATATTGCTGAATATGACACATTTAAAGCTATTTCGTATATAGAAAAAGCGAGTGTTGAATAACTGCACTCTCCAATCTTCGTTGTTGTTGCATTGAATATGTTTAATGATACTTTACATACTTCAGATAGTTTCTTTTATATTATTTACAATGACTTAAGTATGTAAAGTAACATAAGATATATTCAATTTTTCTAAATACTAGCCCTCCTAAAATTACAAGAAAAAATGTTTTAGAGGTTCAAACCATCCCTAAACATTGCAATATAATTGTGTTATTGTAATGTTGGTCTCTGTTATGTAGTTATAAGTTATAAGAATCTTTATTTCCATTTTTTAATTTGTCTCATCCTAGATTTTTAGATAACGGTGATGTTGAATGCATTACAACAATGAAATCGCAATTTCTTTATTTCCCTTATTTTTTTTTTTTTGTACTGAGAGATTTTATTTCAGCAACACATACGTCATTCTTTTACCTTTGCTTTGTAAATGAGTTCATCATGTCATAAATATATTTAAACTAGGAATTAACAAGTTTAGCACGGAAACAACCAGTGCAGCAACATCATGTGTTTGTCTGGTAACACGCAATGCTTTGAAGTATGTGATGTTTGATATCAGTAGTATTTCTGTTCCTGTTTTTCTGTGTTTTATAAAACAGTATTGTTCTCGAAAGACATTCGAATGCACGATACGAACATTCAAAGACCTTACAGTATCATATAAATAAAGGCAACAGTAGTATACCGCTGTTTGAAACTCATAAATCGATAGAAAAAGAAATCCGGGTTACACACTAAAACTGAGGGAGGCGCATTAAATATAAGAGGAGAACGACGACACAACAATAAAATGTAACACACACAGAAACAAACTAAGCATTAGACAAAATCCTAAGAGAATAACAAATATAACATCAAAACTAAATACATGAATTTGGGATAGAAAAGTACCGTGACACGTCTTAGCGTAATTTGAATTCACACTCAAATATAAGAGGAAAAAAACGACACAACAGAAACACAACGTAAAAATGTAACACACACAGAAACGAACTATAATATAACAATGGCATATTCCTGACTTGGTACAGGACATTATTTAAAGACGAAAATGGCGGGTTGAACCTGGTTTTGTGGCATGCCAAACCTCCCGCTTTAATGGCAATGTTATATAACATTAAAATGACAACATAACATTACAGGACTACAATAAAAATAAATATGAGAACATTTTGGACAAAGAAATACACGAATAATAGCTAACAAAAGACACCAGGTTTAAAATTTAATACGCCAGTGGGCGTTTCGTCTACACAAAACTAACTAGTGACGCCCAGTTACAAAAGTTCGAATGCCAAAACAAGTACAAAGTTGAACAGCACTGATGACCAAAAGTTCAATAAAGTTGTCCCAAATATGGCTAGGGTTTTCTGCTTGGGATAAGAACATCCTTATTATTTAGATTAATTTATACTTTTGCCAACAGTAAATTTTATAAAATGACTAAATAATAGATATACATGATAAAACTGAAGTATTAACTAATTACAGAAAAAAACCCGGATACATTACATACACCAACATAATCCAACACAAAAAAAACACCCGAGTTAGTCCAAGCCTCAACACAAAAAATGACTTCACATTTGAATGACTAAAACTATTTCTCAACAATAAGATAGAATTAGGATTGATTTAAGATTATATTTGTACTAAATACTGATATTACATTTAATAACAAAGAAAATAGCAATAGTTATTAATAACAAACTGAGGTAGCAATTAGACAATTAACTATATTATATAGCTATGTCCGGTTTATTATGAATCGAACTGCAAACGTAATACGTCGTACAAATTACGTTGAACCAAATCAAATCTAATAAATGAAGGCGGTGATTAATTTTCTTTACCATAACACATGATATAACAGAAAAGACGTCAAGACATTTGACAAAATCTGATGAGAATTACAAATATAACATCAAAACTTAATACATGAATTAGGGATAGAAAAAGTACCGTAACACGTCTTATAGCAATGCGAATTCACACTCAGCAAAACAGTCACAATCGGGAATAAGTCACGTTTGGTACTTAAAAGATTAGACGACGTAATGACAAACCACAATCTAACATGTTGTAAAAATGTCCTTAGCTAGTTTGGACAAGGACACAACGTATGGATCAACCAATTCGTGATGGTGTCCGTAAAATTTACGGAGTGTCAATTTTAATCTGTTCTCGTCATAACTTTGTTGGAGCAGTTTCTGCGTAAAGAGCACACTCCTGTGTATCAAGTCCGTATAGTGTGAACAAGCACGAGTATAACGTATCAATTGAAATTTGTAAACACCATACGAAGGGGCAGAGGTATGTTACTGCTCCTCCGCTTAAGTGTTTTAGCTAGTTTAATGAACTCGAATGCTCAATTCTTACCCTTTTCATTCTTAGCATGTCAATTTAAAATGGTACTATATACATCAATTGAGTTTGCATACAACATAAAATGTACGATTACAAGATTCAATACAAAAATGACACTTTCAACTAAATCCAAAGTGTCCTTAAATGATAGAAATCTCGTGGCAGTCCACATTGGATTTTGGTTCAATATTTCAATTGTAAATTTAAAAAAACTATTGATGTCATGAACTCTGTATTGATTTCTAAGTTAAATCTAAAACAATGGCTGATTTGTTTTGTTCTTACACCATTTTCAGAATAAAATAACACTCATATGAAAATAAAAATCAGTCTGACCATAAAAAAATGCACAGTTGGTCATGTTGGTTCCCATATGAATGATAAGAACCAACTGTAAGTTTCTGCTTTCAAACTCTACAAAGATATTGTCCATAGGACACCTTAGCAGATTCATAACTTTTTCTTAGGTGTAGCTTGTTTTAATATTGGCCTATTGTTTTTTTTAACTAAACAGGTAGAATTATATCCCACAAAACAATAAAAGAGGGACGAAAGATACCAGAGGGACAGTCAAACTCATAAATCGAAAATAAACTGACAACGCCATGGCTAAAAATAAAAAAGACAAACAGACTAACAATAGTACACAGTCATGACACAACATAGAAAACTAAAGAATAAACAACACGAACCCCACCAAAAACTAGGGGTGATCTCAGGTGCTCCGGAAGGGTAATAAGATGACAGCGTATTTTAACATTTATTTTCGGAAAGCATTGTGGAATATTTCTATTAGACGGGTGTAAAAAGATCTATGAAGCATCGGCTATTCGATATCATCGAAAATGCCAGCGTCGTAGATACATGTATATGTTTTAAGGCTAAACAGGCATCGTCAGCCAAGGCCGTTTTAGCAAAGTTCTGGTCACTTATGATTAATGTGTCCGACATATGATAAATTTGCTATTAATATGAAAATTATTCAACAGGCTGAATTTGAAATGTCTTCTATAGGGGTTGGGAAATAAATTGTATTCTGCAAAAAGAAAAGAAAATACGAGCACTTAGTGAATACAGCTGGTACTGAAATAGGTATACGTCAAAGGCAACAACTATTTATTACACATGATATAATACGACACTCCAAAATTAAAATAGAAAGATTAAAGTATACAGAAATATCGAGTGGAAGTTTAGCAGAAGGACTCGATCTACCAGGTAGTGACATAGTTATAATGATCGTCATCGAAGACGTCAACGTACTACAGGATGTAAGTAATATCAAACAATCAGTACAACGGACAACATTGGTTATGGAGAATGATAATGATCATCCTGGATTTACTAATCTCCGATTAATAGCAGGAGGGGAAGGGGAATCTATCTTTATACAACCCGAATGCTTTGAAAGCACTGGAAAATGTTTATATTTATCAGTGAACACATTTGTTAGAAATATAAATCAGAAATTATCAAATTGTATGTTATCATCCCACGGCCCTTGTTTATCAGATAACGATCAAGACCTGGATTTAGCATTCTGTCTATGAAGTACATATTTACCTTATAATGCAATACCATGGGCATCGCGTCACCGAATGCAATGGCCGCCGAATTCCATAATTGACCAGATTAAAAAATACGGATGTTTTTTAGTACCTATTGGTCCAAGGACTTTGCCAGATTGTAATGTATTATGGAGATTATCGTTCTCTGTTGCAGAAAAACTACTTGTTCATTCGCTTAATTTCACTCAACTTGTATGCTACTGTCTCATTAAAATAACATTAAAACATATCGTTAACACAAACAAATAGGCTGGAGACAGCTTTGTTCTGGGTCTCAGAAGAAGTTGATATTGACACATTTCAATTATCTAAATTATATTCTTGTTTTTGTCACTGTCTTAGTAAAATATTATTTTGGGTAAATAACTGTTATTGTCCGAACTATTTTATACCTGAGCATAATATGTTCCTAGGAAAGATTAATACAGATAACAATAAAATATTAATTAATGTATTGTATAAAATAAAGTTTGACGGAATTCATGGATTGATACATAGTTTATTTCAATACGAAAATGGACATCATCGTTTATTAAGTACACAGCTTGAACCTTCATTTATTATGTTAGACTTACTATTTTACAGGATATCTCATATAGATTTTGGATATAAGTATGACATTTCCAGCTGTTTGAAATTACTTGAATTTATTGAATATTTACTTAAGTCGAAATCGTCTTCATGTATTGTTGATGTATGTAAATGACATCATGCCCAAATAAGTCAATATGCAGCGCAACGACAACCAACGCAAACAGTTACGACTGAAAGGTACAACATGTACAAACATTGTCATAAACATTTACAGGACGGTATTAAGACAGATGCTGTCTCAAGCTGGTTGTTATATGCGTCGTTTTATTATATTATAGGGCAAAGTTACATTGAGAATAACGGATTTTGTTCTTTCAAAATTTTCACCTGATATGGTAACAATTGGTTGTATAAATTACTATGACAGACAAGTCAAACATTACAAAAACAATGTACATTCCACAATGACACTTCAGAACAAAATGCGTATGACAGTTGTAAGCTATGTTAATTGCATTAGGCACTCATCATTAATACCATAGGAACTTCAGTTGGAGGTGAAAGACCAGTCCATATGTTTAACTCCACCTGATTTGTCTCATTGTCGTAGATTTCTCTGCTATCATCATATAGGTGACATTTGTAACAGACAGCAGGCTTTATGTGATTTAATGTCAACAGTGAAAGATAGTGATTTATTGGATGTATACTGCTTATCGAATTCATTAACAATACTTGGAGTATGCTTTCAACTATCCGGTGATAAGGATGCAGCCTATCAGTGTTATGAGGAAGCTTTGCAATGTGAAGATATCAAATGTGCTACAGCAGAAGGGATGAGATTAAAACTTTTAACAGATATAGCATAATAGTTTGTATCAACAGTAATCGGAGTATGCATATTGAATCATTCAATTAAGACACAGCCTGTCTGTGTATATATTGGATGGATCTTCATGTTGCTGCATGTAGGACACTAATTGACAATATTGCACTGCTGTGGACCTAGTCAGATAATTCAAACACTTATCATTAATTTCAAAATACCAAAACGTCAAAGTACACTTTACTACCAGTATAGCAACCATTGTGATTTTCACTGCTGTAATAAGTCAATATGCAGCGCAATTTCTACCAGCACCACCAGTAAATTGTATTTAATCATTCTTTTGGTGACATTGTCAACAAACAACAGGCACTACGTAATCAAATATTAAAATGAAAAAAAAATGTTTGTTTTCCATCAGATACATTATTAGGCGATACATTAACAAATGGTCATAAGATATCAAGTGAAAATGAAACACCTTATCAGTGTTATGACAGTACTTCGAATAGTAGACGTCACGATGTCTATGATAATGACTTGAATGGATAAACTCATCAAAAATACCACGATTAACGTTTTTTTTTTTTTTAAATATTTTGATTTAAGCCTCACTGATAGGTCTTATGTAGACGAAACGTGCGTCTGGTGTATTAAATTGTAATCCTGGTATTTTTGATAACTAATTAAGCCTTTGAAAGCGAGACGCGCGTTTTGTTTTCAACAGACTCATAAATGACGCCAAAATGATTAAAAAATCAATTTGGAAAAAACACATTAATTGTATTCTACACTGTTGTTCGTCTTGGAGGATTATTATTCTTCCCAAAGACCAAATACATTCAAAGCTGGGTGTTTCCATAATTTCAAAATTACCATGTTATACAAACATGTAAAAAAAACCTGTTTCACCAACCCTTAATGTTTGTGAACGCTCAACCCTCCCCTTACCCGGAACAAGTGTGTTACAGCACAACAACATAAGAACAAATTATGAAATCAATTGACACCTACTTAACTCACCAGATCGATACAAAGCGTGGAAGAAAAAGTAATCTCACAGTTCATGTAGTAACTGGCAGTTAGTTCGAGGCAAACAACAACATTTAACAATTAACAAAAATATTAATCAACATTCAACATTCCATGGCTTTAGGACAGGAAATGTAGAGCAAATGTTAACGAACACAATCAATCAATATTATGTTTATTATATCAAAATAACTTTCTTACATTGATATTTCGTTTATCAATATTGTGCTCTTTGTTTTCTAGGCCTACATAGAGTTGTGAACACATTATTTCTCCTCTTTTAACTTATCTTTTTGATGGTTATACAGACTGTTATGACATTAGTGCTACCACTTGTATTGCAAAAAATGAACACTTCGACTATTATTGGATTTAGAATAAAAAATAAACTGGCCTTTTAAACAATATATTACCGATATTAGAATATATAAAGTTAATTAGGGGATAGCGGCCAATTTTTCCTTCATGAATAAAACTAGTGTGTTCTGTTTATCGGACAAAAGTATAAACAGAGTAGCGAATATCCTTAAAGGGAGGTAATTATGGTCTCTTACAAACACGATTGCCGGATGAGTGTATTTATAGAAATTAAATGTCAGGCTCAATGTATGTTCTATTAATTTATTGACGATAATTGTACAGAGGGCACATAGGCTAGAAGAACATGATATTTTGACAGCTGTCTCATTTCTACAAAAGCGTTCAAACGTGAACTTCAACTATTCAATTAAGCATCTATTTTGAAACACTTAGGTATTGATAAAAAAAGCATAAGTAGAGAAGCGGTTTACTAGATGTGGCTTTTCAAAGTTTAATCTGTCATTTTCTACCTAATAAAACATCTTGAACCAATTCAGGAATATGACAGTTGTTATTCAATCGTTAATCTGTTTGAGCTTTTGATTTTGCCAATTGATTAGGGTCTTCCATTTTAAAATTTCCTTTGAATTCAGTATTTTTTGTATTGTACTTTTTACTAGATGTGGCGCTATCTGACATCATTTATCACTTAATATTTGTAACTTTCGGTTAATCTTTACAACCATATGATATATTTGTTATTTTTAGAAGATGAGAAGAGGATCAGATAAGTCGAGCACGTATTAGTTTCGTCCATAAATCCGGTGATCTTCTTTTTTTTTTCGAAAGTCTTTTGATTACACAAGACTTTGTTTGACTGAATTGTATTTTAAAGTTCTATCTCACATGTTTAAATTTTGCGTGTGCATAAACCCGACGTGATAGAACCCCGGACATGTTGTTATGAGTCCGATCCAATCAGTCATTTGTATTACTCTCAATCATATAACGCTCTATCGAAAAGCATCGCAGAACATACGTCCGTCTTATTTGGTCAGTACATCAACGGACTCCCAAAGATAACAATTTTGTCAACGGACAACTTTTATTTTCATCCGTTAGGCGGCCGTTCGTGCTATCTGGTAAGGTGTGACTACAGCTTTATATTTGCTTTTGTTATACTTAATAGCTATTTTATGTGGAATTAACACGCTAACACATAAATCTGCCATTTTGTTTTGATGATAATGAAAGAGGAGAATGGAAATAGGGAATATGTCGTCAAGAAGACAACAACCCGACCAAAGAGCAAAACAGGCCCGACTACCACAAATGGGTCTTTAACACAGCGGGAAAATTCTGCACCCAAAGGCGTACTTCAGCTGGCCCCTTGACAAAAATATGTACTAGTTCACTGATAAGTATTTGTTTGTGTTGTTACATCTTTTATATTGCTAAATGTCGACTCTGTTCTATTTACTATTTTTGTTTTTTGTATCGTTAAGGACATAAATTATGCCGTTATTTTTGTCAATTATATTATAAAACATTTGTTATTTTTGGGTATTTGACTGTTTTGAAAATTGTTGGTCAAAGCTACATCCATACAGGATGTACTACAAACTGTATCGCATGTTGTTATTTCACGAAGCATATAAATCTGCAGGAAATATTACATTGCAGATTAATAAAGGCAACAGTAGTATACCGCTGTTCGAAATTCATAAATCGATACACTAGTAGCAATATTTGAGTCTGAAACGGTCATTTTGGTCTGATCAAGTCTTAATCGACTGGATTTACTGCTAGAGAAAAACGTCAAGACTTTTTCAGACTTTCAGACGCTGTCACGATATACCGTGTTAAGTCCGTTCAGTCATGTTAAGATAAACAAGACAGATTGTTCTTGCATCCGATTAAGACTTGATCAGACCATGTTCAGATCAAATCAGACTAAAGGTAAAAATGCTGTTTAGACTTTGTAAGATCGTGTTCAGTCGTGTTAAGATTTTAAATATTCGGATGCAAAACGGGCGACACTTTCTCTGTGTTTATTAGGGGTTGTTTCCCTTTCGTGAATAAAATCGGAAAAGAATGGAGGGTATTCTTTTGTGGTCTTTTAATGTTATGTTGTATGTCTATTAATTAAATAACGTTTGCAAAGTTGCAATTCATTTTTTTCCGATGTTATTTCACGTAAACATTTAATTGGTTATATAAGAAAAGAATAATTGGTGTAACCGGAAAAGTGTGCAAGTCATAAAAACTTTGCAGTCGTGCTTTCTTGCATTAAGTAATTTAGTATGTATTCGTTCCGTCTGTAAATATATAATGATTAGTAATAAATATCAAAAATGTTCTTAAACACATTTTCGTCTGTGATTTAAAATAATTGTTCTTACCCATATAAAATTAGTCAAGGAAAATATATTCTGAGTATCTTATTTACTTTATATTTTTCTAATTTTTGACAGATGACAGATGTTTGGTGAAAGTTATTTACATTTTAATATACGGATTATCTGAGCATTCAACCGAAACGGACTGTCAAACACTATCTTAATAATCATAAATACCCGTGCAACGCTGTGAATGTTTTATCCATGGAAGTTATGTGAAATATGTTGCCATGTTTTATCATATATAAGGATACACCGGATAAAATTATTACATTTACAAATTATACAACATTATTTCAAAATAAATGCAACAAGAATGCAGCATATTTCAAAAATCTAGGTAACAGTTTATATTTAGTATAGGTACCTATAAAACCCGATTTTGATACTTCTCTGACCGTTTTAAGCATCAAGTCTTTTTTAACAAGAACTAAAAAAAAAGAATAAACTATATTATAGAAAAATATAATATAGAATAAGTTATGAAACAATTATTAAAAAGAAAATGTACATAATTATACATCTAGTTTACGGTTTATATTTCTGTTTCGTAGCAGATTTGTTTTATATAGCACCCGTGTTACTTCTCATTTCATAAACAAAATGTCAAAGTGGCTTGGTGCTTAAACGGCTTCATGGTGCTTCAAAAAACATATCCTTCTAATGATTAAAATTTAATAAATCTTCAATTATCAAGGCTAATGAACAATTTCCCAAACTGTAAAAAGAAAATATGTAATAAAAAGTAATTATTTCAAGATTTGTCTCTTATATAATCAATCAATTGTCAACAAATTATATGTGACTTTTTGTCCTATCAAATTTGTAACTTTCTGTCCTGTGACTTTCTTTCCGCTGTCCGTTAAAAAGGACCTCCCGCACTCAGGGAGAGAAAACTGCCGAGACTACCAATGCTAATTGTTAGATAGAATAATAAGTACATCAGTCATTCTCAATTTTATATTTATAATAATCAAAATATGCATGCTGGTGCTTAAAAAAATCTGTTTCAAATGTTTAATTTAAGGAATGCTCTGATTTCAAAACTTAAATCTTCCTCTGTTGCTTTCGATTGATATCATTTGCATATCATGTAATATTGTTCGCTGAACATTCAACTATCTTAGCCAAGCATGTGCACTTCGGAATGCAATCTATAGAAAAAAAAATAAACCAGTTTTAAATTATGTACATTGTGCGAGTGTCGTGTTCGACTTATAATCCTTTAATCTATAAAATAGTCATCAGTTACTATTAATACAATTATACTGTTGCATTTTTGACACTTTACTCAGAAAGATGTGAATATATTTTAATTTTCTTTCAACAAAATTTCCTACTTCAATTTGCTACTCGTCTACAAAAAAAACCACATTTATTATTTCTTTTTTGCCATCGAAATTCCTGATAGATATGTTTTTTTTTATCTATCTATCAGGTAAATATCAAAAATGAATCCAGAGTTTTTCAAGTACATTGACGGTTGTGAATTAAGGATTAGTTACTTTATGGAAAACTCATTTACCTGAATGGTAATATTATCGTTAGTCTTTCTTTTAATAATTTGATAATTTTTCCTCTTTTGCAAATTATAGATAAAGAATAAAATGAAAATTTGTTTTCGATTGCACTCAGGCAGAGAGAAACATATTTTTTTTTTGTTTTATTTCAAATAATTACGGAAGATTTTTAGTACGGATATAAAACAATTCTTAATCTTTTCCAATTTGCAAATATAATTCGGTGGGTTTTTTTTTTTTTTTGCACATGGTTGATGAAAATTGTATGATCTAACTTCTTTCAGAGGTCTGTTAAACCTTGAAAATATGACAATTCCGTGAATCACACGTTGCTACATAGAATTCTTGCAAAATTCAGAAACTTGCAGTACGGTTATATTTTATATTTTCTCCGTTGAAAAAGAAAGTGTTAAAATAAGAAGGTGTAAACATGAAAGGGGGAGGGTTGTTACACGACACGTTCTTCGCAATTTAATGTTGAACGAATAGAAGCTTTCTTACTTTTTTCAAATATCGAATACACAATCAAATCTCTAACTTATCAATTTTTGCAGTAATTGTTTTATTGACAGGTTTCTGGAGGCATTTGATTGGACATCAGATTAATGTAGGCGTGGGAATGTATCACTTTTATCCAATCAGCTGTCTTATAAAACAAACCTGTATGCGATGATGCTTGAACATTGTCGGCATAGTTTTTTTATAAAGAATTCTACATTAAAAGGATATTGTTGCTACTGTGGTCTTGTCATAAAAAAATAGACAACGCTTATACCTATATACATATATATCTTCCACTGAGTATATTCATGGCTTGAGGGAAAGAAAGCAATTAATTAACTCGATAACCGTTTCAGTTTGTTATAAACTGATTGAAAAGTTGAGTTAAAAAGTGATCAAACGGAACTCAAACTGTTTGAGATGTGGGTTACACGTCAATATGACAGCAATCGAACGACAAAAACAACATAAGAACATCGAGAGGGTAACATATACATGTATAGTCTTCAACAAGAAACAGGTGTTTACACAATATATCAAGTTCTAAATTGTCACGAGTTTCTATAAAATTGTGAATACATAAAACCAAAACAATTAAAGATCTGAATATAAAAATAAAAATAATAATTTGAAAGGTAACAATATTTTACTACTTCAAGGCATAAATTTCCTTTTCTTTAACCCACAAGAGAATTAGCCATGGATTATATCGTCCGCATATTTTCCAAACGGTCGTGTAGATTGATGGCGTCATGTGTTAAAACAGAAGTAGGGTCACCCGAACAATACAGATTAAATGATTTTTTTTATTCAACATCTACAGTTGCAATCTAACTTGAGTATACATCTGCTAATTTAATGATAAAACATAGAAAATTGTTTAGTTTTTTTTTAAGTAAAGAAAATGTTTGTCTCGAAAAAAAATACCCTCCCCCCCTTTCCAAAAAATATTGGTCATTGACCTAAGTGGGGGCTAAAATTTGGAGACAGAGGGCCGACTGCCATTAACAACAGACGACCAATAGCAAACAATTTGAAATGTATGACAGTCGACGACGGACTCTAAATGATTGCACTGAATAATTTCAACTACCACAAGATACCCTATGGATTTATTTATATATATATATACTTGAACTCATTTAAGAGATATATTTCTGGAAAAAAACGAATTCAGTATGTTTACAATACAAACAGACGACAGACACCAAGTGATGGATTAAATTGTAGCTTTTACTGTTCAATTAATTTTTCCAGTTATTTAACTGCTAAATCCGGTGGACTTATTTCGTACGACATGTACATAAATCAAATACTCGTTTTTTTTTATTCATTAAATTGAGTTTCAGTTTTTATTCGGGACAACATTTTATTTGATACGAAATTATCAATTTTGGAGTTGTTTCATTTATCAGTACAAAAAAAAACACCAAAAAACGTTTTATCGGCTTACTATGCAGCAACGAGAATGATTTAATGAGACCTGTTATGGTCAAGGTTGTATGAACAATATATTCTTTTACTAGTATAAATTGCAATGATTTTTACATGTAAACTAAAGAAATATTAGCAAAAATAAGTGCCTTGTATTTTTACAGAGATCGAAAACAAATTCCCGCCACTATAAAAATTCTTCATTTTCGTATTTGTAATTTTTATAGGACCAATTTCCCTTTTCTACAATTTAGCGCACAAGGTATATTTTGACAGCACGCTAGGCTATAATCTATTTTCCTACTTTATTTCTAAATTCTCCATTCAGGCTAAACGGAAAAAAAAACCAATATGAAATTTAATAAAATATTCTTGCATCGGAAAACTCGTGGAATAAAACATGTATATATACAGACCTTCTAAAATTCAAACTGACCTATTTTCCGTGCATTCATCGTGCATCGTCCGTTCTGCGTGCGTGCATCGTTCATTCATCGTGCATTCAACGTGCGTGCGCTCATCGTTCATCATTCTGTGTGTTTTCCATTCAACGTGCGCTCAACGTTCATTCATTCTTAATCGTGTTAAGTGCATTCAACGTTCATTTATTCTCAATTGTGTTTAGTGCGCTCAACGTTCATTCATTCTTAATTGTGTAATTTGCACTCAACGTGTGTTAATTCTAAATCGGAGGATATTCATTCAGTCTTTAGTGCATTTTGTAAGATGACTTTACAGTCTTGTTTAACCATAACTGATTGGAAAACTTTTTTTTTAATTGCGAGATACTCATTTTTTCATCTACTTTTACATGTGTATCATGATGTTACAGAAATGGGTTTACTATTATGTAATTCTATCTTAATTCAATTGCAAAATATTTGAAACAGCAAATATCAAATCTCTTGTTCTCGATTTTGGGTTAAACTTTACTTACGTCTATAATTGAGTCTGAAAATTAAACCCAATAGTGTAAGAATTAGATCTTTAAGCTGAAAAATGTTTGTCTCTCAACGGGATTTGAACTCACACCTTTGATACACTGCAGCACCAATCGCAATATGCATGTATATATATATTTTGGACATCTTATTAATAACGTTCAACTTGAGTCATTTCTCCAATGTTGAACTATGCTAGATTAAAATTCTGAACGCTTATTTGGCAAATTCATATTCTACTTAGATATTTTCAATCATTTAGGTTTTGATAAATACCATGAAAGATATCAGATTTGTCCTAGTTCCTGGTGGTCACATGCATGTACATGAGGGTATTTCATCAAGAATATACAATATACAAGGTTGTCGGGTGAATGTGGATTGCGGATTAAGAAGTTGGATGTCAAACTTGAATAAACAAACTGAGGCAAAATTAACACGGATATGTATTTTCTCTTTAGCAACTTTTTTATTCTCTGTTCTTTATTTTAATTTAAACTAAGCTAGATACGTTTTGTGGCATATAAAATAAAATGTAGTACGTTAGGTCTTGTGTGTATCCTAACCTTAGGATAGCTAAAAGTTACAGATCAAAACGGTATTATTTGTTTTGCCTGAGCATTTGAAGATTCTTTCTTCTTGATTTCATAATGAGAATAAATTCAGAAATCTGGAGTGAATTCGGAACACTTTACATTGGTTAAATAATGAAATGTATGTTTCAGAAATTTACACAAGTCTAAATTCGGTTTTGACGCCCGGGGACACTCGTTTACAGTTAAGACGAAAATCTACACATGCATGTATGTTCTTATAAAAAAGAAGATGTGGTATGATTGCCAGTGTTCATAATTATATCATGATTAATGTTCTCCCCTAATAATCCATCTAACAGTTGCCAATGGACGTTAAACAACCAACTATTAATTCATTCATCTTATCCATTTAGGTTTGTGATAATTTGTATATCAACTACATGAAACAACTGCAGATTTACACTATAATTAGGAGGCCGAAATTATTGCACACATAAACCACTCATTCACATCCCTACGTCTTGATCCCCTCACAAAACAACACTTTAAGCACGATTGCCTTTATATACATGCAACTGCTTATACATCCTCTTGATTGAACTTACTTGAATAGTTGTCTCATTGGCAATTATACCACATCTCCTTATTTTTACATAAGAGCTAAATTCATCAAAGGCCAACTTAGTCTGAGGGAGCTAAAACCTTCATTTCTTAATATTTTTTTCTGAATTTATATACTGACAATTTACGAAATGTTTGTTATATATTTTTGTTTGTAACATAAGCATCAAAATATATCAGCTATGAAGATTTTTATACCTTTAGATAAACTCATATTTTCCTCGGGCAATATCCGCGGTAATAACAATTAATACTTTAGTACAATAAAAACCATTATCAGGAAATCGGTATGAAAAGTGTTTGCAATTATTGAAATCAAGTAAAAAGAAGTGTATATATATATATGTATCAGTCGGAGGTGCAATGGGGACCCTGAAGTCTGATTGTCACGCTGAAGTTAGATGGTCTGCGCCGAAGTGCAGTGGGCCGTCCGATGGTGTGCGATGGTCTGTATGACCTGAGACTACTATAACACATATAGCAGTCTCAGATATGACGCGTGAAAGCTAGATTAAAATCTACAGATGTGCAGTATATTTGTTTCAAATTCAGTACATACATTTGCATTCACTAGTGTTATTGTCTATGTATCTATTAGTTACAGTTGCGTAGTAAATGAGAGATCGTCCTCTTTGATTTTCTGGATGTGGAAATAATTCTGCGTTAACATTTTTCTTTAACTTGTTCCTCTCATTGAGATCCTCGTTTACCGTTATATTATAATAAGAAGAGTCTGTGGACCCGTATGTGTTTAGGGAATGCGTTTATTTCACGGTTCAAAGTCCTACATGCGTATATAGAATTTTACTCAGAACTCTGAAAGTTGATACCAGCACAGGTTATGCTTAAACCTCTTAATTCTAGATGTCAGATAACTTACTTGTGTTTGTGTTGGATTGCTGTCTGATTGACGCATACCCGCCATTTTAGTTTTTAATTTTTTGTTTAGGGGTGCATCCAGTTGCACCTTTTCATTCAAAATATATTAACGTGACGTAACCTTTAAAGATTCGTTACTTCAAAATTTTGATTTTTTTAGGGAAAACGAACCATCTTTCCGCATGTCGCACTTTGGATAATTGTTAACCTTGTTCTCTTTGGCAAATATGGCCTTGAATTTCAATTTTGATATAAATATAAAAAAGCCAAAAATTGATTACTAAATGAATATTTTTTAAAACCCCAAAAGCTAGGTAATACCAATCTTTTGATATAGGTTCCAAAATCAGCACGTTTTAGAGATTTTTAGAAAATACGATGGTTTTGTGCATTGTTCTAACCTAAAACATGAACAAATATAACTAAATAAACTAAAAATAAAATAAACAAATGTATTCTTGTCAGATCAAAATACCTTTAACATGCCAGTGCATTGATACAGATTATATTCTACTGAATTTTCTATATCGATAATATAACGTTCGTTAGTATTACGTAATAAATATATAAATCCTGTGTCAGGTGAGAAGTGACAACGGGTGGTATGTATACTAAAATGTTTATCGTCTTCCCTTATACACGAGGGTGTGGATGGGGGCTTACAGAATAGAGAATAGTTGACAAAAATATAAAGAATAGAGAAAATGATCAAACAAATAAAAAATGGAGAATGAAGAGGTACTAAAATATAAGGAATAAAGAATAATGGGCAAAAGTATACAGAATAGAGAAAAATGGCATAAAAATAATAGAAAACAGAAATAATGAATCCCTCTCCAGACCCTCATAGTCTGACATTAAGCTTTAGGGCAATTATGGGCATACGATACAGTTTTGATCTCACGATATTTTTTTTTTACGAAAGTTTGCATTCAAGCTATTTCTAACCAAATCAATTTGAATATGAAATAAAAAGTATATTTTCATGTAAATAATAGAATACAGAAATAATGAACCCCTCTCCAGACCCTCATAATCTGCCGATGACATTAAGCTTTAGGGCAATTATGGGCATACGATACAGTTTTGATCCCACGGTGATTTTTTTACGAAAGTTTGCATTCAAGCGATTTCTTACCCAATCAATTTGAATATGAAATAAAAAGCATATCTTCGTGTGCTAGATTTAAAAGATAAATGGGTTCGAAATTTTCAACATTTACTTAAAATTTCGGTTTCTTGGACATTTCTGTCCTTTGAACAGACATCCTTAACTTTTTTGTTTCAAAAGATAAACATATGCAGATTTCGGTAAAGAGATTTGAAATATCTTCGTTACAAAATAAGCCTCTACATTTGTGTTACAATTCTTTGTTAATAATTCATTTTTATGAAAAGAAATTGATTTTAGAAAAAAAAGGCATTTTTTTTTTTGTATATTTATGTAGTTTAAATAAGAAAAACGTCGGTGATTTCTTCATAAAAGTTGGAACGAATCATCTTCATACAGTATAAGTGTCTACAAAAAGAACGAATTCTACAATATATAAAATTCTGTCAAAAATCAAACATTATTAAGGTTATCCTTAGAAGTGATGAGAATAATAACATACTTATTGAATTTCATCCAATTAAATTTTAATGCAAAAAGTTCTGAGAGAGAGTTTAATGTCTGACTATTAAGATTAATTCAGCGAATTTTTTTTGTCTGCAAAAACATCATAGAGAGAGAGCGAAAGAGAATGACAACCACTTAAATGTGTATTATTTAAAAAAAGACTCCATGTAATAGAAATAAAACGATTAATTATTTTACACTTTAAATTTCGATTCTCGAAAATTCGTCCGAAGATATTTCTTTATATTGAATTTGTCATTGTTTTAAATACATGTAGTTCCAATTTAGTTATATGCAATTATCTAGGGACCGTCGGGTTGGGTTTTATCTTTCCAATTAAAAACGCATGTTTTAAACTCCCGGTTACGCTTGACCACAGAGATAACGCGTATTCGTTGATAAACATACTTACCGTGTCGACAACATCGGCGCGTGCCAACTAATTAAATAGTTATTTGATTTTTTATATCAAGTACGGAAATGACATTATGTAGCATGATATCATATTTAATAAGTAATAATTCACAATGCCATGACATGATACAATTTAGATTGAACAAATTCTTGTTCAGATCCAGGGACACAGATGTTCAAATTCTGAAATAATATAAAATGAAATGGCCATTTAAAGGGAAAATTCGCGATTTTTTACTTTTCATCTTATTATGTTCATAATACCATAAAAAACATATTTACCAAGTTTTATCTGGATATGAACACTAATAAAGAAGAAAATTGGGAATTAATAATTTAATTTATTCCAACTTCCTGACTTATGTGACGTAGTTTAAGTCTTTTTGCATGCCGGGAGTGAATAAATCTCGTTGTAAGTCTTGTTCGTTAATCATCTAATTACGCGATTTAAAGCGCATCGACGACTTTTGGCGTAGCTATTAACCAACTAATAATTAAGAAAGTAAAGTGATCCGCCGTGCAACTTTCAAAATTAAAATGTACAATTTATATTTAAAGGATTTCTGATATGATTATAGTAATAAAAGTAAATCATATAATAGAATATATTTTCATGAATTTTTTTTCCGACGGATATTTTGAACAAACATATATAACTGATATTGTTTTACAAATGCATGTTTGTATTCTCACCTGAAGGCTTTTACTTCAGTGTAGTACTGTGTAAATACAATGTGTATTGTACTGTGACACTAAGTGACCACCTGTTGAATGCGTGGTTAAATTCAAGGTAATTAAAAGATTAGCATTCTGTAATTCTATTCTTTTGATCTTCACTCAGTGAATTTAAGCCAACACGGTTCACCGTTACAGGTGTGAACAACATTTCGTATGAATGATAAAAACATTAATTATTTGGGGAGGAATATGGTGGCAAAATACCTGAATCGCCGTTATTATTATATACATGTATATCTTTTATATTTTGCGTAAGCTTAATTTTAAAATAGATAGGTGAGTATTTTGTTGTAACATCGAAATTCTGAATTACTTTCAATTAAATAATTTTACAAATAAAAATGGCCCACGAAAACGAGCGTATAAACCAAACACTGTACTTACTTTTTCAAATTATCATGGGTATTAACCGTGAATATTTCAATGTTTAGAGAAAATTATCGCGGTTACATGATTAATATACATAGCTTGGTCCGTCCACAGCGATCTACATTTACCTAATCGGGAATGCCCTTATTAAAATATTTAAAATCTCACAACGTATACATACTTTAGCTATTTGACCAACGATGTTTAAAAAAAATAACAGAATCAATCTAACGTCAACTATCCTTTTTTGAATGGAGACAGACCGGAGGAATCAATTTTCAATGTGATTTATATCTTCTACCTTTGCAAGACTTATCATTCATTCATAAACCCACTTTATACCAGAGACATATATGTCAGTCTTAACTGACAAGAATACACCTAAAGCGGACAAGCAGTATTTTCTTTAAGTTTCTGTGATTTAATACCAAGAAAGAAAAAAATCCCGAAATTAATTTGATACTTTGATACTCAATATTTTTCCTGGAAAATATTCATATCCTCGTTTGGTCTGAAAATCAGATAAGATTTTGGTATATAGAACATGCAGAAGTGTGAATGTCATAAAACCTTGTTATATCAGAAACCATTATAAATGTGAACCTGTATACGTAAGACCTCATGGGACGTCATCTAACCACATACAGGTAATATACAAGTAGCTCTGTTATACCCGGAAATGTCAAGGTAAATCACTACCGATACAGAATGTACCAATGCAAAGAAAATTCTGATGATTGTGAAGCATGACCATTCATGATTTTAGAGGAGTCTTAGGTGGAAATTGCCGGTACGATTTAAATTCTGACTATATTTTTTTCTCTCAATTTAAATCACTGAACTTAAAAAAAAAAAGAAACATACGCCCAAGATCAGAATTTTTCATGTAAATTCATAAATACAACGTTCTTGTTTTGTAACTTTCGATATACTTCACCCCCAACCACCGCCCCCTCTCAACCTAGGAACAGTATATCTAACATTACAATGTTTGTGTACCTGCCCAAATAAAAAAAAAAAGATGAAAAAAGAAAGAGATGAACGGTAAGTCACATCAGATTCAAATATTTATATGGTTGATTGTCGTTAACTAGAGATGTAAAGTTACATGTCTCTGCGTTAACTTATAAGAATGACAGGAAAGTATATACTTGAAATAGATTTATGATGAATAATATGCAACTGCAGCACCCCTTTTTATCAAAGTGTACATGCATGTATTTTAATGACTGTCCGTTATTTCGATTAAGAATGACAATTGTACGTGAAATTCTATAGTTGCCAGTGAGACTTTTTTTTACCAGATATGCGACTTTTCGTATTTATATTTTCTCTTATATTACTCTCATTTAATATTTTATGTATAAGTGCAATATTAGGAATGGTTTATCCCCCCTCCCTTTTAAGCTAACTAAATAAATTAATCAACCTTCTAGCTGACCAGACGTTAACACATCTACTATCAGTCAATTCGGAGTGAAGTTTCTTTATTTCTTCAAATAAGCTTTTTGGGGATCATTAGTGTACGTCCAGTGGCATATATATTACATGCATGTCGGAACAGGAAAATTGACATGAGGTATAATAGAACCATGTTCACATTATTACATTATTATATATAATACACAACCATTGAGATGATGACGACTTTCTTAAACTGTTCAAAATAATCTTATGGAAATAAAAATCTGTGATTTTACTATGTGCATAACTTTGATGAACCAAAGCAAGTTAGATATAATTAAATAAATAAATAAAATAAATAAAATAAATAAAATAAATAAAATAAATAAAATAAATAAAATAAATAAAATAAATAAAATAAATAAAATAAATAAAATAAATAAATAAATAATTATTTTATTATAGTGTCACATATTTGATCAAACAATATATATATACAACAATTCATAATAAAAACAGAGATCAAATATCCAGCCTTAGAATAGACTTATGAGACACTTAGATATCGACCTGTATTTAAATCAGATTGGTTTTGGATGTTTCTCTCGTATATTCAATACACATGTATATATTCTAAATTGCGACTATCTATAGTTCCGTAACCTTCTATCTAGGCGTATAATCCAATGATCGACAAGTGCGTACATTTTGTTAAATCAATATTTGTACGTTTCAAAATGTCCATAATTATTGACAACGAGTAATTACTTACATTTTCCCCAATTTACGTTTGGAAAATATGTAAATATATTTTTATTTTATCAAATCCTTTTTTGGAATTATTTAGATTTTCATAAATGTTCTTTACACCATAAATGTTATTTGCAAACAAGCGTATGAGTTTAGTCATATATATATAATGGCTATTATATCTATGGTTTAGTAAAGACTAGCATATCACTATCGGACACGCAAGACAAAGATGTATATTCACCTGATAGTTTCAAAATGGAAAGTTACAAGTTATCGGCCGTGTACACTTCTCAATACCCTCAGAGGTGAAGTGATGCACGAACTTGCTTTATGTAATTGTGTAATAAGAGTTTTAAAGCCCGACAGGAAATTGCTTGAATAACTGGACGTGTCAACTCACAATACCTCTGGGAACAATTCCTTTAGCAATGCTGGTGATCAGATAAGGGAAGGTCCGAATTTATTTAAATAAGATTATTACATAAATGAATTATGAACACACTAGATTTTCGAAAACATTTTTAAACTAATTTCCATTAACATTTCTTGTTTCAAAAACTTAGTAAAAAAAACAGTTTCAAAACGACAGACCATAGTACTAGTTATTCAAAAAAAATTATATATAATTACATTTTCCGTATCAAGTTAGTTAGGAAAGGTTGCATGCACAACCATGTCTATTATAATCTTTTTGTGTGACCCGGGAAACTGTTTAGGCTTTCTTTGTCGGGTAAAACAACCGTACGCTTGACAAGATATCGACACTCAATTACGGCTACGTTAGGTTACTGCTTGTTTTGGTCCTTTGTGGTTTATAGATATATCGTGGTTTTTATTCAGGGATGATGTCAAAATGGCCGCACGCGGAGAAGTGATACTCTAAATTTAAAATCGACGGTGATCTCTTATCTAGCAGAATTAAACTTTAATATTTATGAATTTGTGGTTTTTTATACATAATCAACATAATATCAATTTTTCATTTTTTTGCGAAGTTTCCCTTTAAGACGTTTTGTTTATCTAAGAGGGTTTTCTTTTGTCTTTTAGTATTTTCTATAAAAATACAAAAAAAGCACTACGTTTTATAATATGAATTTTTAAAAAGTATTATCTGCAATGTTGCATCCACAATGCACGCTTATATATATATATATATATTTCTTTTCTTCTAAGTTCTTCTTTTATGTTTACTGCTACTTATATATATTTCCAAACATTTTGATAAATCAACGAATGGTTTAAATGTATTTATAAATGTTATAAAGTTTTTTTTTTTTTTTTTTTTTGGCAACACAATATATTTTGTAATTAATTGATTATTCAATCTTTAAACACGTTAATGCATGCATAAAAGGCTTCCCTTAGATATGTGTTAGGTGATTCATGATTGATGTTTGCGTAATGTCCAGTAGCAAATATTTCATACATTTCTGGACGAAAACAAATGATAAAAAAAAAAGGTAAGGTTACAAATAAAGGGGGAGGGGGGAACTCCCTTTTTTGACCGTCACGATATGGCACAATAGTGCTGAAAGTAGCGTTAAACACCAACAATCAATCAATTAGTATTATCTTACCAATGTATCAAGATTGTTTTGTAACAAACGAAAAGTTTTCTGTTTTTAATAACACCACTGGGCTTCCACTTGAAATTCCCACGGAAATTTATGGTCTTTACTTTAGTCTTGTGTTGTCATCCGTATCAATACAGAATTTATCCAAATTGCAAATTGGAAGTGAGATTCAGAAACGTCTCGGATAAGTGAATGATGTATCTATGCCAGAACAGTAGTATTAAATATACAATATTAATATTGCACACAATTTTGTATACGTATTTCTAAAATAACGAAAAGGCTTCATAAGCATATGCGTGCCTAAGTTGTATGATATTGTTGGAATATATTTCTATTTTGAAAATCGTATGAATGTGATCTGTGTTAAATCTGGTGATGAATCAGTGGTCAGGGATTGTGACAGTGATCTTCCGTGTGAATTGGATTTGCAAATTTAAAAATAGTGTATTTGTTAATTCCTGTTCTCTAAGATGCCGTATTTTGTAAGGAATTAGCATCTGTCAGATGACATGTTACATTTGTACCATTACGCTGTTTTAAAGTGTCCGAATCACTTGCAAAGGATAAAAAGATGAATTGAGGACTAGATTTGATTTAAAAATCTTCTTTTTGAGACCTTTATGTTTAATGCAATTTCATGTATGGACTACTAGCCAAAATGATTGCATGCATCCGTCCATTTGGAACAAATCTCAACTTAAGTAGCTTGATGCATACGGGTCCAGTATTACAAGCCTTGACGGAATTTAGATAAATTCTGAAACTGACATGGAAAAATTATCGTTTGTTGTATGGTTAGTTAGAATAACCTCACAGATTTCTTGTTGTCAACAAGATATGCGACAATACGAACGACACGAAGAAAGACAAAAAAGCAATTTTTATCCCAAACGCCCTCTACGCCCCCCTCTGGATCCGCCACTAACAGATAGCTTTCTATTACCAGTTTTATGGCATTGCAACACCACTGCATGGGCATCCAATTAAAATTTAAATATTTATTTTATTACATAAGTGTTGTCATCCGTATCAATAAATTGTAAATCAAAATTTGAAGTGAGTATTAATAACGTCTAGGATAAGTGTTGGATTTGTCTGTTGATGTGAATACACAAAATTTAGCTAAATTTGTATTATCTAAATTAATGAAAAGGCCAGCTAGTGTGTGTTTAAAATGATATTGTTGGATTGGATTTATAGCATGAAAATTGTTTGTGACAGAGATTTTCCGTTGACTTGGACTGCGAATTTGAAAATAATATATTTTTCAATTCACATTCTACAAGATGACATATTTTGTAAGTACTTTAACCTTTTATTCTAATTATGGTATCTTTGAGATGACCTGTTACTTACAACTGTCACGTGTACATGTTCAAGGCGCGTGCCGCTGAAATAGGTCACCTTTCAAGTTTGAAAATATGTGAATAGGTCGGGAAAACTATCAGAAATATATATGATAAAATCAGTAAAGTTCCCACAACTTCTTTGGTCAACTTTCTTGCTGTTCCCGGGTGTGTTTTAATCGAAAAATATTCTCTCTTTTGACACGTACTATGGTATTCCACCCTTACTTTGCACACCACATAAAACCTAAACATTCCAAGTGCAGTGACTTGTAAATTAAATGATGAAAATTTGAATTGCGTATAAGAATAAGAATAAGAATATTTCATTTCCAATTAAAGGGCCCTATAAAGAGCTTTCATCACATTACATACAAGTACATAAGATTAGACATAAATTAGAGACATTTAAGAAAACAACACCGTTTAATACTATTAAAAATGCTATAAAAGGCCAGGACAGAACCAGATAATACAATTCACATCTTTGAAATATACCATTCAAAATCATATACCACTCAAAATATGTGTATTTGTGGCTAATTTGCATTTATTATCTTTGAACTTCTCCTTCTCTCAAGATTTTTAGATAAATACTTTCCCAAACATTTATACATATTTAAATTTTCTTGTGTAAATAGCCATGAAGACTTTGAAAAATTGTCCAAAGATTGAAAATTATTACAAGTTAGAGAAATTTCAGTAAAAACTCATTTCTGTTATCAACATATAGTGGACATTCAGTCACAAAGTGTATCTCATCTTCAACTTTATTTAATGTACAGTATAAACATTTTCTAGACTTGTTAACATTTTATAAGTATATATAGTATAGATTTGATTTGGCAATCTTCGTTTAGAGACCTTTGTGATTTATGCAATTTCATTTGTGGATTACTAGCATAAAGAATTACATGCACTTTATATATAAATGACATATTTTCTACATTAAAATAAAATTGAGAATGGACATTAAAAGCCTATTTCAAAAACATAAAAAGGATTTTTATTTGTAACTTTAAAAATCCTCGAAAAAAACTTTGTAATTGAAAGTTTCTTTAATATATTCTACACGTATACGGAAGAGTGTTCATACCAATTGTGTTCGCTTAATACCGAACCCGCGTAACCTTAAAAATTAAGACATTACACGATCAAAACATTAAAATTTTGTTTATTACAGATATTTTATATAATCCACGGTTGAATGCACAATGTCCCTATCCAAGAGAACCGTCTACTATTAGAGGAGGGACGACAGCCTAGATGTCGTGTGCAAAAATAAGAATCACTTGGTACGATTTCAGCTTGCGGTTTGCAATTTTAAATAGTATAGATCGATTTGTACGTGTTTTAAAATCAAATAAACTCTACTGCATTCCTGGAAAATATAGCAAGTTTCACATAGAAAACCTTCATTGATGATCGAAAATCACTTTGATATATATATATGTAAAAATAATGTATTTGTTACTTCTTTTTGGTAAATTGTATCTTTGAAGATCATATTCCGTAATGACCGGAATTCTATTCGATGTCTTTAAAAATACCAGGCAAAAGTTTTTGTTAATATTTCGTTAGATCGCCAGTAGAAATCATTGAAATTTATAACAATTAAAGAATATTGTTCATACACACAAAAGGCATTATTATGTCTGCATCCGTTGCTGCATACTTACGACGCTAAAAACGACGATTTTCAAGTAAAATGTCCAAATATATTTGTCAAATACGTGAGAAAATACGTAACATTAGGACATAAAAACTTTTTTTTTGTGTATTTTGATTAAATTCAAGATAAAATAAACACCTGAACAAGCATGTATAATAAAAAAGCTTATTTAAAAATGAGTGTTATTTGTGTATTGGTCGACTTCGTTCTCTAGTTCTCGTTTGTGTTTTTTTTTTTGTACAGATAAATGAAGAATGAGTACAATATATCTGATTTTGTAACAAATACAGTTTGGTACGAAATAAAAGCTTAAAACCAATCAAACTATTCTAGTAATCTCTCCTTGCCGTATGAAATAAGCCCTTGGGGAAAGCAGTTAATTAAAATATGGGGATAAGTATGACAAGTACGTGTATTCCCGACAAATAATGACAATTACCAAATTCGTTTATTACGTGTACATGAATGTATATTGTATAACCATTACATCTGTTTATAAATGTATAATTTCCTTTCGTATTTATTGACACGTGAATTGTGGGGTTAATTTAATTTGAATAATCAAATAAATAAATAAAGTTTGACGAATACATGACAAATAATTGTACATAAAGTATTTTTTTGGTAATATTAATATTTAGGCTCTTTCTGTCAGTAAACGAGTCCGGCTAAACAAAAGACGGATAATACAAAACTGCCTGTATGACATTATTAGTAATAACGCGGGCTCCGCTTGTAAAAACTGTGTGATAGTGGTTTTAGTTCGTAACATAAGTCCGCGTTGGTAGTCCGGGACTGTTTTACACCGGGAACGGTGAAATCGATGACATCCAAAACCTGTGATTTTAAAAACTTGGAACAAATATAGGAATTAGCCCTGCAATCAGCCAATTATTGTACAACTAAATAAAGTCTTTAACTTATTTTTACCTATAATGGTTTACTTTTACAAATTGTGACTTTGACGGAGAGTTGTCTCATTGGCACTCATACCACATCTTCTTATATCTATCTATACTGTTACTTCGCTTCCATATTGAGCAAACGGCTGTGTGAATTTTTTGTGTGTGTGTGACAAATGTGTGGGGTACGTCTAAACACCGCTCAGGACCTCCTGAGTGCACTCAGGACATACAATGTGCACTCAGGACCCTTTATAGTCATCGTATTTGTACACAGGATGGATGAATATATTCGTCACACGCTGCTTATTTAAGAGTTAAATTTTGGTACAATTTGAAATCGAACTTAGATAGATAATTCTTATGAAATAATGAGGGCACGTGTCACTGATTACACAACTACTGAGATGTGAATTATCCAATCAACAAAATTGATTGGATTATCTTTATTGTTGTTTATGAATTGTGTTGTTAGTACTGTGTTACGTTTAAAATGAATAACACGGTGTTATTAAGTTTTGTGAAAGTTGCAGTGTAGGGACTGAAAAACATTTCCTTATGGAATGCACACTTTATGACGATATTCGATATAACCTTTTTCATGATTGTTCAAAATTTATTCAAGATCTTCACAGCCTTGATATAGATAACAAATTTATTGAAATTATGAACTGGTCCTATATTTTCAATGACAATATTTAGAACTTAACCTTAATAAGACAGATCAGTATTTATTTATATGATTTGCTAAGTCTAATATCTTGGCTGCGTACGTGCTGTCCTTGGTCTTTTCCTTTTGTTTTTCTTACGAGCAAGTTTTTGGGGTATTGGCACTTCAAACTCTGTGCACGAAGACTTAGTCGTGGTTTGAACGGATTTCGTTTACTTACAAATTATTTAGAAATAATACTCAAATATGATAATTTTCAGAAAACGGAGACAAATTAATTTTTCAGAATTTATTTTCACATGGGAATTCGTTCAAGGCTTGTATCACAGCTAGACAAGAACAACTTTAATGAGAAAGATAAATCTTAATAAATGAGGATTTTTAAAACATTCGTATTACTCAAGAATGAAATTACTGGACAAGAACGATAAAAATGAGAAAGAACACTAACTATATGAGATTTGATTATTTGAAAGGCGTATTTTGGCAAGTACGGCTTCTACAGTTAAGAACGGCTTCCATTTACAAAACTAAATCTTAATTCATGAAAAGTATGACAAATTTATTTCCCTTTTCAAACTCGTTCAAGGGATTTATTACTGGACAAGAACGAGTTTCAATAGGGGAATAAATCTTAACTAAATGAAATTTTGATTGAATCGTTATGTTATACATACACAGCCTCTCATTGGTCAAAAAGTGTTAATTATTTGAATGAATCTCAAAGACAAGAAAATAGAACAAAACACACACACACACAATTATATAAATAAGAATTAGAACGCAATGATACCAATATTTTTTTTTTTTAATTCAACGCTATTTTTAGTGAGTGATCAGATTAACTGTTAGCTTGAAAGTAAATTATTAATGGTGTTTCACCGATTCTTTTTTTTACTATGGAACAATGCAATTAAAGTCTATTGTAATATATCTAGAGATATGAAAATACGAAAGAATTATTCTTCTTAATTTTTGAACTAAGAATAAAACTAAACTTTTTATTGCACGGAATTTTAATAAAATACGAAAATCTATACAAAGAAAATAATAACGATATTTTTTTTATCTATTAAGTTAATGAAATGAAATGAATTGAATGAAAATTTCCCAACTATATATGTAGATTTCTCATATTTCTCGACTGGCTTCAATTATTACAAACAAAAAGAAAAATGTTTATTTAACGGTTTTTTTCTAAAACAATATATCTTCATTGTTCTTTATTTTTCAAAAGACATCTTGATTTTGTTTGTTTGCCAAGCTTACTTGTATGAGGTAATTACCATCACTAATCACTCCTAATTATTAAAGATCAAACGACCTAATCAACATGATAATTGGTATTCACTATAATCATCGGTCATGCCTGATATATTTCATAAAAACGGCGCGTACCGATGAAAACCTTAATAACTTTTTAAATATTAAATTGATTTTATCAAAACAAAAATTATAAGATGAAGAATTAAATTATCTATCGAATGCATACCTTCACCACTAACAAAAACATATTTTTCATGTCCTGAGTGCACTCAGGAGGTCCTGAGCGGTGTTTAGACGTACCGCAAATGTGTGTGTGTGTGAAATTTAAGGTAAAGTAGTGATTTAGTCCAAATTAAAAGGATAAAACACTTGAATGATTGAAGCTTTCAAACTAAATTGTAGACCCCAACCCGCAACATAGAATGGTTCACATTTTGAGTTAGAGCTGTTAGACTGCTCTATAATTTCGGTACGTCTAAACACTGCTAAGGAGTCCTTAAGGTAACACGATACCGAATGGCATATCTCCCAATTTCCAAACTTTTTGACACACGTGTTCTTTGAATCGAATTACATCGGAATATGTTATAAAAAATGGGGGTCACCATTTTTGTTTTCTTGGTATTTTGATAGGAATACGTCAATTTTGGCGACAAATTTACATAGGTATATAGGAGTAATGGCTTTTTTTCGGCTTTCCTTTTTAGATTTTCCAATGGATGGATATGTTCTTATATACGGAGAAAAACAAAAAACTAACATAATATCCAGGATTGCATACTGAATCCATACACGTAAAAAAACTCATATGTCACCATCCTTGTTTTTGAGATAAATGGCTTCAAAGTTGATCGATATGCCTAGAATTTGACCGAAAACGTATGACGTTATTGAATACAGAATATAACGTTATTCCTACTCAGAGATATGGAAAACAAAATATGTGTCAGGATCTGAATGTTGTTTTTTTATTTTCATTTCCCCTGTCGGGTTTCGTAAATTTCCTAGTTATGCAATATGAAATTCTACTGATATAAATTTATTTCGTCCTGCACATGGAAATTTCACTCACATTAATCTCGTCTGAATTTCACACCAAACAAGCATATACTTGAAACTTGATTGAACTGGTTGGTTCCACGTAAATCTTATGATAATAGTTCATGCATAAATCAACGGAATTTGGTACACGTTGAATTCACGTAAATTTTTATAATAAGATTATTCAAATAATATCTTTATTCTAAATTTAATTAAAATCATGAAAAATACCTCCAAATGTTTGTAAAGTTCACGTGAAAATAACATGAAAAATTTCACGTGTGGTTCATTTGAATTACTGAGTTTTTAACTCCATCATTTAAGACAATGGTGGTGTCATCGCTGCATCCATGCAGAAATAGAGTACTTTAAAAATTTGATTCAGTTAACAGATTTATAATTGCTTGGTTTTTGATGGTTGTTTAACGTTCAGTGGCAAATAGTTCATGCATGTTCGGGACGATACAATACAATTTGGAAAACAGTTGTTTATAAAAGACAAATTTGATGCACCAGTCAAAAAAGGTTAAACATTCTGTTAGTTGTGAAAATTATGAGGGAAAATAATGATCCTGATAAAATACACATTCTAAAAAATAAAATAACAAAACTCAAAGAAAAATTCAAAACTTAAAAGTCCCTTATCAAATGACGAAATCATAAGCTCAAATACACCGAAAGAATGATAAACAGCCGTCATATTCTTGACTTGGTACATAACATGAATTAATAGTTGTTTTTTCACACATCATCCCAAGTGTCTATAGATTAGATTTCGACTTTCAAAACAAAATTTCATGGCGATACGGCGCGCATCATGAATAAGTATTTATTGCAAAAATAAACCAAGAATAAAATAAAGTGTTAAAACTCAGTCTGTTATGCATAAAAACATATATAAGATAAATCGTGCAGATGCTTAAATATTAAAGAAACACAATATTTAAAAGTAAAGTAATACATTTTTAAAGGTTAACAATGAGCAGAAGAATTGCCGGAAAACGATAAAGCAATCTATGTCAAATAAGTTAACCGTTACGTATTGCATCAAAACTCTCAGCACTCTACATCTAGGGAAAGTTACCGTTAAAAATGTCACATAATGAATTACCAAAAATATTTTTTTTATTATTTAATCACTTTGTGATTGCAGAACCTGCTGCATTGGCTTGTATGTGTGAACGTTATTCGATAACGTCAGGAACGATAACTCGTGGCGTAACGTCATTCGGTATCGTGTTACCTTAATGCACTAAGGACGTATACTATGCCACTAAGGACTAGAAGGGGTGCTGTTACATGTATTATGTTTACATATTAAGTTAGAGATTGATATTTTGATAATTTGAATACGAAATAACTAGGATCAGTTCATTTGTACTCGCTACACAAAAGGTGAAAAGATTGGTACGCCTCTCTTTTTGTCCAGTTACCAAAGTTCGTAAAATAAAAATTATATTTTCCGACAATGCACATATATATTGTATATGTTATTCCAACACTTACATTTTTCTTATTCTTTTAATTGTGTGGCTATTTAATGACCATTTTTATTTAAAGCCTGAATTTTCATCCTTCATTCTTAAGTACGTTTGAATTTCTACATAGATCACACTTAATTAATAAAAGTTTTGTGTTAAACGTCAATGACAAAGCAACCAATCCACAAAAAAAAAAGACATCTAGAGGATACATAGAAATCTTTCGTCTGGCAGCACGTATAAACCACAGTTATCGTAAATCATATAAAAGTACAAAATAAATCGAAATATAAAAAAAAGCATTAATTTTTTAAGACAAAACAGAGAAAAGAACTGATAGGTCCGGGCGATCCATGCGTCTATATATAGCTAGCTCCCGTTATGTTTCGATTTATTCAAAATTCATGTTAATTAAATTTAAGTTACTTTTAAATATTATACCACATGAAACATACACTGGTGGGTTCCATGTCAGAAACCCACAGTTCGTCCTGAACATGCATGAAATATTTGCCACTGGACTTTAAGCAACCAACAATCAATCACAATTCACAACTTATAGTATATATAGTTGTGAAATACAAAATGTATGTATAGTGATACAATTTTGCCAAATAAATAGAATACAAATACACACCACTTTATATAACTGACGTAATTTAAAGGAATACTCTCTAAACTATACAAGTAGAGAAGTGAAAAGTTTCTTTTGAATATTGAACAAACTTCCGAACTGTACATGTTTTTATAATGGTTTGCCATGCAGCGCTCAAATATTTTGCATTATCTTTTGGTATAGTGTTTAGAAATATATAATATTGTTAGAACCTTAAACTACACATACTAAGCTATAATAGATTCAGATTCATTATTTTATTGAATATAAAACATAGCATATATTAAAACTGACGGTCAAACATCAACAACTTAAATACTAATACGTATACATAAATTCATTAATTCTTTATTAACTTTTAGCCCTACGGCATATTTTTATTAAGAATCATGAGTGTAATTGTAAAATAGACTTTCTTACGTTATGGATCATTGATTTTGTTACCTGTTGACCCGGTTGATTACTAGCCCGTGCCATTGAACTCAATCATTTTAACTAAAACGGAAAATTTTAAATTTACGCCATACACTAAGTACTATATATATATATATATATATATATATAATATATGGGTTAGAAAATAAATATAAGGATACATTGTTTGAATGAAAATCTTTATACGGTGGTACTTTATTTATAGTTTAACACTGTCTCGACACAGACTGAATGCAGTATCATGATCAGCTTCATGTACTATGGCGACCTTGGTGGTGTTTAGACGCACCACTATGTAAAATAAATTATTGTTTAATAATATAAAATTATATTGTACAGTACAAAGCTATGGTTATAAAAGCTTTTCCAAGTTTAATAGAGTAACTCGCACGAAAATTAAAAAAAACCCAGCTCCAACGGTAATAGTAAACTAGGACATATCAACAGAAAACGAATTAAACCAACTGACATAAAACAAAAATACGCATGTGTTAATTTGCCTCCGCTTTATTTCTGTGGATTGTCTCATTGGCAATTATACCACATCTTCTTATTTTTTTAGGTTACGTTTAAGATTTTCCGTTACTAATTTTCAAATACGAAAAACATTTTCACACAGGGTTCACAACATTTTTAAGTTAAATGTATGGCAAACATTTTTGTAAGTATACAATTAACTGTTTACGTCCTTGCATTTAATAAGTATATAAATAAATAAACTAACAATTATTAAAAAATAAGCAACATATATAGACGAATAATTTATTAGTTCCTCAACAAAACAACAACAGAAATAAAGAATCAACAGAGGATTTAATCTTTAATTACTTTTTATTTATTCGAGAGATATACTTTAAATTCTAATAAATCTATATATTAATCTAAAATGCATTATCAAGCAGAAGGGGCGTAACTCGTAGTATCATACCGGCATACTGAACGGATCTAAACATGGTCTGACAATTTTGAACGTTAATTTTGAGATTTGGTCTGTTTTGGTCTGACACCGTCGTAACGGATCTTAACAGCTTGCTAGAAGATCCAGTCTTGTTTATCTTAACATGCCTTAACGGACTGATTTACCTAATGAGACTATCGATCGGAACGGCGTCTTAAAGTTCTTAAAAGTCTTGACATTTTTCTCTAGCGGTAAATCCAGTCGATTAAGATATGATCAGACCAAAATGACCGTTTCAGACTGAAATCGTGCTACTAGTGATAGAGAAAGACATATCCGGGTTTCAAACTAAAACTGAGGGAAACGCATCAAATATAAGAGAACTACGACACAACAGAAACACAACATTAAAATGTAACACACACAAAAACGAACTATAATATAAGTGTGATAACAGTCGTCTTCATTTGCTGTTCATGGCCAATGATAACAGCAGTTAGCTATCGCTGTTTCAAGCCTAATCCAGGATTTTCAAGTGGTTGTAGTATCCTATTATTTAAAAAGTTTCCGTTCAAAAACAATGTCACACCAGCCTGTCAGCGTCATTATATCTGCTACAACTGTGTAAGTATACAGAGAGTGCATAACCTGTAGTATTTCAACACGTTTAATAGAATTACTCAATTCATCACCGTGATGATATTGACATGCTTTTTCCATATTCATGTACTTATCCTGTTTTATGAAACGATTAGATTCATCACAATGATGATATTGACGTTTTATATCGATATTCATGTACTCATCCTGTCTATTAAAATAACCTTATTCATCACCGTCATGATATTCACGTGCTATTTCGATATTCATGTACTAATCCTGTGTAATGAAATGATTAGATTTATCGTCAATATGATATTGACGTGCTATATCGATATCCATGTACTAATCCTGTTTGATGAAACGATTAGATTCGTCACCATGTTCATATTGACGTGCTATATCGATATTCATGTACTCATCCTGTCTATTGAAATAACTTTATTCATCACTGTCATGATATTAACGTGCTATATCGATAATCATGTACTCATCCTGTCTAATGACATAAAAAGATTCATCACCGTGTTCATATTGACGTGCTGTTTCGATATGCATGTACTCATCCTGTTTAATTAAACGATAAGATTCATCACTATGATGATATTGACATGCTATATCGATATTCATGTACTTATCCTGTTTAATGAAACGATTAGATTCATCACCGTCATGATATTGACGTGCTATATCGATAATCATGTACTCATCCTGTCTAATGAAATGATTAGATTCATCACCATGATAATATTGACGTGCTATATCGATATTCATGGACTAATCCTGTTTAATAAAACGATTAGATTCATCACCGTCATGATATTGACGTGCTATATCGATATTCATTTACTCATTCTGTTTAATGAAACGATTAGATTCATCACCGTCATAATATTGACGTGCTATATCGATATTGATGTACTCATCCTGTTTAATGAAACGATTAGATTCATTACCGTGTTCATATTGACGTGTTATATCGATATTCATGTACTAATCCTGTTTAATGAAATGATTAGATTCATCGCAATGATGATATTAACATTCCATAGAGATGTGTGTGTACTCGTTCTGTCTATTGAAATAACTTTATTCATCACCGTCATGATATTGACGTGCTATATCGATATTCATGTTCTAATCCTGTTTAATGAAATAGCTTTATTCATCACCGTGATCATATGGACATGCAATATAGATATTTATGTACTCATCCTGTCTAATGACATGATTAGATTCATCATCATCATGATATTGACGTGCTATTTCGATATTCATGTATTCATCCTGTCTAATGAAACGATTAGATTCATCACCGTCATGATATTGACGTGCTATATGGACATTCATGTACTAATCCTGTCTAATGAAATGATTCGATTAATCACCATGATAATGGAAGCTTACTATATAGCGATATGTGTGTACTCCTCCTTCCCAAGGAAATGTTTCGATTTAACACAACCATCATATAACCAGATTTAGGAGATAACTGTATTGTATTTTAAGCTTGGCCTCCGTAAAACGTAGATTTTACTGTCGCAAATTGAGTTTACCTAGCGACGCGGAGAGGAGATAGGTAAACGGATATTTGCGACAGTAATATCAAGTTTTACAAAGGCCAAGCTTAAAATAAAATACAGTTATATCCATTCTAATGCAACATATTAAAATAAATGTCATTTAATAAATTTTTTGGCTTAAAAAATGGCATGAATGTGTCGTCATATGTATAGTCTGGATGTCAAACATGAATACTAAATGTATTTTTACTTTTCGTACGCTTCAGAATGGTTTCAATAATGACAAAAAAAGAAGAGTTTGAGGCTCAAAATGTGACTATCTTGTTTATTATTGGAGAAATTACATACCCTAAAAAAATCAGAATTAAAAATGGTGGCTTTCTTACTTACGGACTGGTAGAACGTGGGATCTAACCCCTCAAAATATTTGTCAACGTCCAATGAAAATTATTGTTAAAATCTAATTGCATTATAATATGGCAATTTATTGAAGGAGCATCAAAATTGCAATAATAATTAAATAGTTGATAACAAGATAATGCAAAAAATAAGAAAGTTTCTCATTGAAAAGTTATAGGTTGGAACAAAATATTTAATATTTTATTGTAGTTTCGGATGCGTCGTCAAAGGTAACAAACATGTGTTTTTATATGACATTTTTGTGACTTTTATTGACAGTTTATTTGCATTGGTTTACATTGTTGTTTATTGTTTTCTGCACATTCGTTTTTGATATTTCTTTTGCCAAATATTAATTTCTTTCACATTTGTCCTAAGGGGGATAATTGTTAAGGATGTGACTTTGTCATTTAATTCCCCTAAATGTGCACAGATCAAACGTTTATTAATTCAATGTTTGTTTAAGTCTAATTTGGTTTGAACATATTAATGTTATTAGTATACATTAAAAGTGTTGTAAGAAGCTGACCACTAATGTCATATTATCATTCAATGTCATACATGCAGTAAAATGAAGATGCATCTAAAGAGTACAAAGATAGTGTTTACAGTTTTGATAGTCTTGTTTCTGCTGTAGCACATATATAACAGTCACATTGTAAAGCTTCCCTATAACACTGGTAGGCTGCATCCGTATCATTGGATATTTCACAGCATACTCCAAGTATTGTCATTGACATAGATAAGGTATTTACATCAATTAAATGTCTTCCTTTCACTGTTGAACATAAATCACATAAAGCCTGTTGTCTGTTAAAAAAATCGCCTGTATGATGATAGCAGAGAAATCTAAGAAAGTGAGACATAACTATGGGAGGTACAACTATGTAATGGTCACACACCTCCAGCTGTAGTTCATGGGGTATTAACGATGAATGCTGAACGTATCTGACATTGTTCACAACTGCCATTCTCATCTTGTTACGAAGTGTCATTGTGGAATGTACATGATTTCTGTAATAATTGACATGTCTGTCATGGCAATGTTGACCGCCAAGTAGTATCATATCAGGTGAACATCTTGACAGAACATAATCCGTAAGTCTTAGAGTAACATTGAACTGCCCTGTTACATAATAAAACGACGCGTATAACAACCAACCCGAGACAGCATTTGCTTTAATACCGTCCTGTAAATGTTTATGACAATGTTTGTGCATGTTGTACCTTTCAGTCGTTACTGTTTGCGTTGGAAGTAGTTGTGCTGCATACTGACTTATTTCAGTATGATGATATTTACATACATCAACAATAAATGCAGACGATTTCGACTGAATTAAATATTCAGTAGTATTCAGTAATTTCAAACATTGTGATATGTCAGACAGACGAGCTAATACTAAATGAGATATCCTGTAAAAAAGTAAGTCTAACATTACAAAAGAAGGTCTAGGCTGAGAACTTAATAAAGGAGGATTTACATTGTCGTATTGACGAACATTCTGTATCAATCCATCAATTCCGTCACGCTCTATGCTATCCAATACATTTTTTAGAATTTCATTGTTATCGGTTCTGATTTTTCCTAGGAACATATTCTGTGCAGGTATAAAATAATTCGGACAATAACAGTTATTTACCCATAATATTAATTTACGTAAGCAGTGAGAAAAACAAGAATGTAATTTAAATAATTGGAATGTGTCGATATCGATTTCTTCAGAAACCCAGAATAAAACTGTTTTCAGATAGTAAGAGCACAATAAGCCTTTTGCACATGTGTTTGTGTTAACGATATGTTTTAATGTCAGTTTGAGAAGACAGTAACACAACAGTTGAATGTAATTAAACGAATGAACAAGTAATTTTTCGGCAACAGAGAAAGATAATCTCCATAACACATTACAATCTCGCAAAGTCCTTGGCCCAATAGGCACTAACAAACATCCGTATTTTTTAATCTTGTCAATTACAGAATTGGGCGGCCATTGCCTTCGATAACGCGAAGCCCATGGTATTGTATTGTACGGTAAATATTTACTTCGAAGACAGTATGCATAATCCACGTTTTGATAGTGATGTGTTAAACAGGGGCCGTGAGATGATACAATATAATGATCGTGATGCCTAATTTTTATATTACTAACAAATGTATTCACTGATAAATATAAGCCTTTTCTAGTCACTTCAAAGCATTCAGGTGGTGTAAAATAAGACTCTCCTTCCCCTCCTGCTAGTAATCGGAGTCTAGTAAATCCAGGATATTCATTGTCAGTCTCCATAACCAGTGTTGTCCGTTGTACTTGGTGTATGATATTCTTTACATCCCGTATTACGTCTACGTCCTTGATGACGTACATTATATCTATGTCACTACCTGGTATATCCAGTCCCTCTGCTAAACTTCCAGCCGTTATTTCTGTTAATTTTGAACCTAATTTTAGCATAATTTCATTTTGTATCATATCATGTGTCAAAAATAGTTGTTGTCTTTTACGCATGTCTATTTCAGTACCAGCTGTGTTGACTAAGTGTTCGTATAAGTTTCTTTCCTGCAAATTACTTCCCGACCAGGTCACGTAATCTATAAAACATATATTTATTCAACTATGTATCTTAAAAGTTTCATGATTTTTGTGTACATACATTTCTCTTGGTCATTATAACAAACGATCATTCTTATTTTACCACCAACATTGAGTTAAATGTAGACATACTGGGTACCTATTGTCGTGAATCGAAAACTAGGACGATACACATTTATCACTGATCAATTTTCAAAAATCGAAAAGAGAGAAATAAAGGTAACAACCAAAAACGGAAGGGATCGTATAAACTCCAAAAAAAGAAAAAAAAAACAAAATAGGTACATCGACAAAATAAGCGTCTCCTGTTATGCATGCATCAACCTCTTTTCAAATCTACAAACAATCAAAATGTCAAAACATGTCCCCTCAACTAGAGACTTCATATAAAATGACATTCGTACGTAACGCGACCTTATGGGACTGGTTATTGCCAAATATTTAATTTAATCTAATACGTTGCTTAACATGCTTAGGTTCAAACAAGCTTAAGGCATTCGATGACGTTCAATATTTCAAACTGGACGATTCGTCTATGAAAATAATTTTGTTATGACATAAAATGATAGAAATTTAGTATGTTACTTATAACATGTATTTCTAGATTTCCGACTTTCTTTTTACTGACTTAAGATCACATATAAAAACACACACTTCGCATAATTAGCATACGTACAATTTGAGTTATCTTTTATATTTTCATTATGACAATAACTTTTCAATATTCTTAAAGGATCAATAATTTCACCAGGATCGTTTCTAAATTTCCGGTCACGATAAACACCATATCCGTAAAATAAGGGTGTGCTATCCTATTGAAATAAGTTTTTTACAGGTACAACCAAACTTCAAACCAAATCTGTATTTCTATGGAAGAATTTAGTAAAAGTTTTAAGTAATTTGTGGTAACAAAATCTCTGGATTTATAAAATACCAGTAATACATAGATTACGTTCGTTAAAATCTAAAACGTCACAACAGACACGGGCATAGCGAACGAGTTGTGAAATATTGACCCCGTAAGAAGGTGCCTAAGGAACATCACCACCCAGAAAAAGAAAATTAACAATAGGGAACGATAAAAACGTCCCTTTTGCGGTAAATATTTTAGTGTGGAGTTTCCCATGTAAAACCGAACTATCTAAATATAGGATGAGACCGTTATTATTAATTTTTAAATTGATTTATTAAAAGTAAGTTCCTTTGGGTAACTTTCGGCAGTATATTGAGAATCTTCTTGATTATTTAACAAATAAATGTCATCAAAATAACGGTAAGCGTTGCTGAATTGATCAATTCAATGAAATTAAGACGGGGTTTGGTCATAAACTGTGACTCATAACAGTTCAAAAACAAGTCTGCTATTAAAATGAGACAATAAGGGCCCATTAAAATACATTAAACCTGTCGATAAACTGCGTTGCCGAAAAATGTTAAAGACTGTTCTGTTCTTTGAAAAAAGGTTCATCGGAAAGTACAGAAACCTAAAAAAATAATTTTAAGTGACTAATTTAGTCAATGTGGTCTTAAGGAATTTAGGGATTTTTGGTGATTAATTATAAAAAAAGAAGATGTGGTATGATTACCAATGAGACAACTCTCCACAAGAGACCAAAATGACACAGAAATTAACAACTATAGGTAACCGTACGGTCCTCAACAATGAGCAAAGCCCATACCGCATAGTCAGCTATAAAAGGCCCGGAAATGACAATGTAAAAAAATTCAAACGAGAAAACTATCGGCCTTATTTATATAAAACATGAACGAAAAACAAATATGTAACACATAAACCCTCCCCCTAACCTGGGACAGTGGTATAACAGTACAACATAAGAACGAACTATAAAAATCAGTAAAAATAGGCTTAACTCATCAGATGGACAAAAATACATGAGGACGTGATTAAGTTGTGTATCTTTTTATTTCATTAAGTTCCCCGTTATTTGCATGTCTTTCTTTGTTTGCATGGACTTTGTCATGACTCGTTATCTAAACATGCCATCATCGAATTAATGACCTACTTTCTTGGTAAGGTGGGTCCTGAAGTTCATATCGAACTCATGGTTTTTACAGTTTGTCTTTTTTGTGAACTTTTGTGTTTATTGATATTTTCTTAATAAATATACTATATGCGATATGTGCTATTAGCGACAACATTGACGTCATTGTCAAATATCAAATTAAATATCTACTCCATTATTTAAATTGACGTTCTTGTTAGATGTTGTGTATACAATTGAGAATGGAAATGGAGAATGTGTCAAAAAGACAACAACCCGATCATAGAACAGACAACAGCAGAAGGTCACCAATAGGTCTGCAATGCAGCGAGAAACACCCGCTCCCTGGTTTGTTTGCATTCTATAGTCAGTTGTGTTCTTCTTGACCGTTTATGCTGTTGGATCCCAACATTTGTCACATAAATATATTATGGGTGTTTAGGTCTCTGACCCAATTCTGTCAATATATTGTGGGTTCATTATTATTCGTTGGATACCAATTTTCGTGGGTTTCGTGGGTACAAGTAAACCACGAATTCAAACGTTCAACGAATTAAAAACTTGCTATGGCTTTGTGTGCACATATATTTGCAAAACCACGAAATAAAATATACACGAAAATGCAAGTTTTCCTCAATCCACGAAAATTGATACCCACGAAAAGAAATAGAATTCTAAAAAATTCGAATACAGCTAAAGGGTTTAGTGAGATATACAACCAGGATCCCACACCATTTTTGTCTGACATATCTGTTTTAGACTGTCCTAATGACCAGTTTTCAGACACATTGAACAGTATTTACTGGACATTCTAATATGTATGTTAAGACATTGGTTAATATAACTATGAAATTACCTTGATTGTAATCTGTACTATACTGTAAGTATTCAAGATATTCATCAGAGGTTTTATCAGGATATCTTACATTAATTATATTCTGTTCTCTTGTTTTCCTTCTGTCTAAACAAGCTTTATAGATTCGGTCAAACTGTCTGATTGTCAGCCCGAAAACGTCATTTGAGATGATAATTCCTCCATCTACAGATCGGTAAACAAATGGTGTGTATCTGCGTCTCCCACGGTATGGAAAACGTTTGGCGCCGTATTTTTCCAAGAAGTTCACATTCCTCAATACATACACATTATGATCGATATCCTTTTCATCGTTTCTTGAGTTTCGGTTCATGTTTGCTGTTAACTATAAATTGAATGTATTGTGCAATATTGTGAAAATCATATTATTTTCATAATGAAGTACAAATGTAAGCAAATGGTGAGTATCTCCCACGATAAGGAAATCGTTGGACGCCGTACTTTTCCCAGAAGCTTACTTTCCTCAATCCATACACATTATGATCTTTATCTGTTCCTTTGTTTCTTGGGTTTCGGTTCATGCTGGCTATAAATTGAATATAGTATGCAATATTGTGAAAGTCTAATATTATTTCATAAGAAGTGCAAATGAAGTAAATACAAGTTTTGAGAATTTGATATATCTGTGTAATATATAACATGTATAGTTAAATCCATTCCTGCTAGAATTATTTCAATACAAACAGCTTGCCATAGATACAATTGATATTGCTAACTTTTTCATATACACATTAAAACCAATAGGAATTACCGCTTTAGATTCCACCTAGCCCAATCTCTCATTTATTTATAACTTCGATGTAATTTAAATCTATTCTTAAAGCTTTGTTAAATTTCTACGTCAAGATATTATATAATAACAACAAAATACTGTTATGACACACAACACACCAATGATCATTTTGCATTTTATAAAATTATGCACCAAAAAAACTTACTAAAATTAAAATGATCTTGTTATTCTTTATACAAAATGAACAGTTATGTAAAAATCCAACATGTCCAATGGGAATTTTTGATTTGATATCCCAAATCAATCTGTCATTTATTGATAACTTCGATGTAATTTAAATCTTTTCTTACAGCTATGTTAAACTTAAATGTTTAGATAGTTGATCATAATAACATAATATTGTATTGGTACTGTATTGGTATGACACACTACACACCGATGGTCATTTGGCATATTATGAAACTACACAAAACAAGTTACTCAAGTATCAAATAATATTACTAGTCGTTTTAGAAAATGGAATTTCCAATTAGATTTGTGCTATTAATATCACAGTTATCTAAGTCACTTTGTCATTAATCTTTAATTGTGATCTAATTTAAACTTATTCGTATCGCTTGATAAACTTTAATGATTAGGTATTTGATCATACCAACAAAATACTGTAGGGATATGACACGCTTTGTGTGTTACTTGTCAACATACATAATAACGCCTTTGAAATGAATAATAATAATGAATACTCTACGAATAAAAAAAGCATGACACACCTGTGTAAATAAAAATAAAATTATCAAAAGTTTTATTTGAAAATCAAAACAAAACGACAACTTAGACTTTCTTACAGACCGTCATGTAATTAAAAAAAAGGTATAGTGTTTTAAATATTGTTTCTTCTAAATGAATTAAGATTTCATAATTATTCTTTAAATATGTGTTCAGTACTAAAAAGTGTATTTTGTCATGACATCGTGAGACAATAATACATTTAACCTTATTGTTAAGCTTTCATCCAATGTTTTCATTTTCGTCCTATGTTATTCATGCGTAAATAAAGCTAAACCAATTTTGAACTATCGTTTGGCTATAAAAGGTTAATAATCGATGCCATTATTGCATTTAATTGTGTGAAAATTTGACAATGTTGGAATATTTTTTTACTTACAAAAACAAAATTACATGTATGACGATAATAAAAAAGGTAAAGGTTTACAAAGATTGTTTTTGTAAATGGATATAAATAACGGATGACAATAATTTAGCAAAAGTTTCATCTCCTTTAACTTTGTAAGTATCACCACCTTTCCCATTCTACATACATGAAGGGCCGCAGGTTTTAGTAAGGCAAAATACATTTAGAAAACAATACTGATGCAACAAGAAACGTTATTCTGATGACCTTTTTTAACTTGATTTCTACATTCATGAATTTATTTGAATACAAAATATTCTACTTTTTTTACTATCCAAGTTAGGCTTTGTCCCAATCGAAAAAAAACCTGAAGTCTTAACCCAAAAATGAAAAAAAAACCAATGAAATAATTAAAATGTATGTAGTTTGTAGTATTTCTCCTATAAAATGTACAACATTTTGTTTAGTATTTTTTTACAATGTTTATCTGATAGAAGTAGTTCCTACTTATATATAACAATGTCAATACTAGTTCAATTATGTTGAATCTGAATAAAAGCAAATAGTATAAAGTATATTTTCTGTCGTTGTATTGTTTGGTTAATTAATGTTATCAAGAACATATGATAATACACATTTAGGAAATACCAAATCTGATGCCACGTATTCAGTCTAATTCCACATTAGACATAAACAACTGCACAGTTAAAGCTAGTTAAGATTACTGGACTGGTGCCGTTTTATGCATAATTTAAACTTTTGATTTGAAATAGGCATTTAAAAAAATCGTACAGACCTTAACGTAATACACAACAGAGTGAAATGTTTTAAGATTTTTTTGTACCTGATAAAATTGGATTTTATGTTGCCACCTTCAATGTTTTCAAGTTTCGACAAAACGGTCTGCGATTGAGGGTAATACAATAAAACCTGATTAAAAACAAGTAGTAACAACACGGCCGGATTTTTTAATGTTTCGCGTGTTATATATATTCAAGATGTGAATGTGTCATATAAAAGTACGTTCAGTCAACACCGTCTTGTGATAGTAAATAAAAAGAAACGCAAATATTAGAATCAAAGTTATTATTATGGTTAAATAATTGAATCAATAGAAAAAAGCATTTGAAAGAAAACCAAGAGTACTTAACGTCCGAAAGTTACACCCCTTATCAAATGAACAAGTTTTGAATTGTCGTTTCTGCTCTCTAATTTGAGTTTGCCATAAATAAATGTAAATTTCTTATTATAAAAAACACTCATAGTAAGTATGAAATTGTGAAGCTTCAGCTATGTCCCTTTATAACTTTATGTGCAAGCGGTGGCTCCATTCTATTTATTGACACATTCCACATTTATCATCTATTACCTCTTGGTTCTCTTTTGTACACTTTATAATAAGATATATATTGTACATGACAAAGAAAATAATTGTGTTTACAGCAGACAACAACCAATAAAAACACAAAACTGATTTAATAACTTTTTGTTACAATAAAGTCAATCAACATTGGCTCTATTCCAGCAAATGTAGAGCACGTGTCAACCACCAAAAAATATTTGATATTATCATGATAATATGAAATACATTTCTGATATGGATATGTCGTTTATTGAACCTTGTGCTCTTTGTTTTCTGGGACACCATAGAGTTGTGAACATAGTAATTTCTTCTATTACCGTAACTTTTTGGTTGGTTAAACAGACTGTTATGGCAGTAATAGTACCAATTGTACATGTTGTAAAGCATCAAATGCAGATTTTGACTATTAATGAGACTTTAGTAAATTTAAATTGACCTTTTAAACAATATATTATTAAAATATAATTACAAAAGTAGGAGTTAGCCGGCATTTTTTCCTTCATGAATAAAACTAGTGTGTTCCGTTTATCGGAAACAAGTATAAACATTTTGCGAACATCCTTAAAGAGAGATAATTGTGTGCCTGTTAAAAATTTGATTGACGGATGATTGTATTTCTAGAAATTCAATGTCAGACTAAATATATGTTCAGTTATTGTATTATTGTTAATTGTACCAAAAGGGCACAGAAGGCTCGGACATGATTTTGTGGCCGCTGTCGCATTTCTATCGGATGTATTACAAACGTGATTAACTTATTGATAAAAAATAGTATAAAAAGTATACATTTTCAAAAACACTGTTAATAAGAATGTAGTTTGCTTTATTTATTCAAATATATCAACAGTTAACATGAACGCATATGGAAGAAGTGGCACTGCGTCCATAAGTTTTCTTTTAAAGAAAAATAGTTCTGCATCTACTTGTAGTATGAATCAAATATAATCCAATTATTGTCTGGTATATATTTGCCGTCCATTCTTGAAGTACTTAATGTTGCTTATAATTGCTTAAATCCAATTCATTTAAATTTTGATAGATATTTGTCTCGTTGACAATCACACTTCATCTCTTATTTGTATATCTGCATTTCAGTATTCTTGTTACATAAGAAATTTACACAAACATTTGGTTATTATCATAGACTAGAAATAAGTAATCCGTATTTTCATAGAGAAGCGGTTTACTAGATGTGGCGATTAATGGTTTAATCTATCAGTTTCTTCATCAGAAAATGCATAAATCAATTCAGGAATGTTACAGTTGTTATACATTCGCTGAATGTGTTTGAACTAAAGATTTTGCCATTCGTTTAGAGACATTCCTTTTTGAATTATCCTCTGAGTTCGGTATTTTGTGATTTTACTTTTTACCAGATGTGTCGATATCTGACATCATTTAGCACTTATTTTTTTTACTGTCGGTTTATCTTGACAAACATGTGATATATTTATTATTTTCTAGAATTAAGAGAAAAGGATAAGATGAGTCTTACAGTTCTTAATTTCGTGCATATATCCGAATGTGTTTCTTCCTTTTCAAAAATCTTTTGATTACACGAGACTTTGTTGGACTGAATCGTATTTTTACGTTTTATCTCACACGTTTACATTTCGCATGGACAGAAAGCCGACATGATAGAATCCCGGACATTTTGTTCTGACTACGATCCAATCAGTCAATTTTAAGTCCTAATCATAAAACACTTTATTGAAAAGCATCGCAGAACATACTCACGTTTATCATTTTCACTTCAACAATGCGACTCACTACTTAGCCGAGGAACAAAAAATGCTACTCATAACTTAAAACGTAGATGGGGAATAAAACACGGGACTTATTACGTAGCTTGGGATTGGAAATGTGACACCCCAAACTTCTGACAATTGAACTCCCGATTAGACAAATGAATAGTGGGATTGTCAGTAACACGATATCCCATTAAAACAAATAAAACATTATTAACTATTATCGATACAATACGGATAAAGGATAAAGACATTGTTTATATGACATTCATTCATGACAAGTACATGGGATACATGACATGAGGTTTTGTGGCAAACAGTATCTGATGATAACACCTTGTTTAACAGTGAGGAAAAACAGGTCAATTAAAAAGGAAATCCGTACTTGTCTCGTCAATATTATAAAGATGAACTTACATTTTAGAAGGTAAGAAGACGTTATTATTAAAATGAAATTGCTCAACCAAGTATAAATAATAATCCCCAAATTAAATTACAGTAGGAAAAAAATCAAACTCAATATAATCATTGGGATTTTGAAACATTTCTCAGTTCGTGTTATTTCAGCTAATATTTAAATCTGCCACTTCAAAGATAATAATTGTTAGTTTGGTGTTTGTTAGTTTTGTTAAATCTTGTTTGTTCTTTTTTATATTTGCTTTTGTAATGCTTAATAGCAACTTTATGGGGAATAAACACGCCAACAAATAGATCTTCCATTTTGTTTCAATGATAATTAAAATGGAGAATGTTAATATGAAATATGTGAAGGAGGCAACAACCCGACCAAAGAGCAAAAAAGACCCGAATATGTCGAATGCCACCAATGGGTCTTCAACGTAGCGGGAAAATTCTGCACCTGAAACCGTGCTTCAGCCGGCCCCTACACAAAAAGGTGTACTAGTTCAGTGATCCGTATTTGTTTGTTTTGATAGATCTTTCGTTATGTATTTGTATTGCTAAATGTCAACTTTGTACTATTTACTATTTTTATTTTGTTTATTGTTAAGTACAAAGCTGGTGTCGTTACTTTTTCCGATTATATTATATAACATTTGTCATTTTTGGGTATTTTAAACTTGGCTTTGAGTTTCGAAACTTGTTGATTAGAGCTATGTTCATACAGTTTGTGTATTTTTTACACAATGTATCCAATGTTACCATCTTACAAAACTCATTAATCTGATACAGGATATATTTCATTCCAGATTAAGTGAGATTAACAGTCGTCTTCATTTGCTGCTTGTGGCCAATGATAGCAGCAGTGAGCTACCACTGTTTTAAGCCTAATCCAAGATTATCCAGTGGTTGAAGTATCCCATTATTTTAAAAGTTTCCGTTCAAAAAGAATTTCACTCCAGCCTGTCAGCGTCATGATATCTGCTACAGCTGTGTAAGTATAAACACGATTTATATGTTGGCGTGTATACAAAGAGTTCAAAACATGTCGTATTTAACATGTTCAATGAAATGACTAGATTCATAACCACGATGATATTGACTGCTACAGCAATGTATATGTACTCGTCCTGTCCAATGAAATGACTCGATTCATCACCGTGATGATGTTGACATGCTATATAGATTACTGTGTACTCGCCCTGTCCTATAGAGTATTCAATGCATCACCATGATAATGGAACCTTGATATACAGCGATATGTGTGTACACGTCCTTTCCAACGAAATGTTTCGATTTAACACAACCATTATATAACCAGATTATTGCGATTTCTTTGAAAGAGCATCGACATTTCACAAATCTATAAGTATTTGATAACAAGATAATGCTTAAATGTAACTCAATGAAAAAATTAAAGGTTGGAATAAAAAAAAATGTAAATTTTCATTTTTGTTGAAATAATGTTGATCTGTTTCAAACTCTTTTTTGGGTTTAGAATTAAACAAAAGCAGAAAATACTGCGAGGATCTATTCCTGAAAGATATGAGGAAAATTTGTGGGAAAATAAAATGGTCCCAGAGATGAACCTGTAGATACTTCACACGTGTTCATTACAAGGTTGTTCGCATTGGTGGTTTTTATAGTTACGAGCTTGTTTCGAAGAAGGAATGTAAGCAAACATGGGTACGGAGTTGCCTCCCCTAAACAGTAGCAAATGCAACAAGAAATTGATGGCTTGTGTGTGAGAAAGAACATCATATTCCAATAAAACATTCCTCGAAACATAATTTTGGTATTTATTATTAAATGATACTACAATGTATAACACATCCGTGACATCGCGGGACTGTTAATGAATCTAACATATCTGAGTAAGTCTTAGCACGTTTCTTTGTATTCGTAATTGTCATCTGATAAAATCATGCTGATATTAGTGTGCACCGTTTTCTCTAGTCAGTTTCGTTGGGTCAAAATTTGGGGAAAATTAAAAATCGGAATGCCAGCAAGTGTAAAACTTTGCTTTAAAGTCATGCATACATTGTGTATGTACTTTATCAATAAATGTATGTAAATCTTGAAATAATAGCAAGCTCCTGTGCACATTGAAAGTTACTAAATTTAGTATTATATCGTTGTTAATATTATTATCAACAATATATACTTTATTGTTATGTATTGGTTAATCACCTTACAAGATTGTGCATGCAAATGACTTAAAATACAATATATTTGATTATACACATTGAAACTACGGCATATAGCTAAAACATATAGTTATTCCTTTAAAACAGGATTAACAAAATAAATATATCACAGTTCCGACGGAATATTCAAGGCAGCAACATGAATTTGAATTGTATCAGGTGAGCCTCTTCGTGGGGTTTTTGATTATGTGCACGTGATTACTTGGTCGTTAATATAATGATTATTTGATAACCAGGCCAAATATTTCATGATTATTTGATAACTTTGAATGGATCTTGATAAAAAAAAAGGAAAAATATTATATGTGATTATATTAATAAAAGAATAGACCCCTTTCGAGTTTGTCCGTCACCGGAAAAAACTCGTCAATTATGCGCGCCTTTATGACGTCATTTACCAGATAAAGAGGATCGACTGTATCCCTGCGCTATACACGTTCTTCAAACGTCTAAGTGACTGTTATTGTGCAGGATAAAGTAGAAATAGTATTTGTTCTGTAGGCACTCAATCACAATTCCCTAATGAGAGCAGTGCTGAATGACAATTATGAGAATTCATTTTGCCGAATAATTCGTGCAGTATAGCTTTATAGTTTTCCTTCCACTCGCTCAACAATGGAACGAAATTGACGCCGCCCCTAAACGCACGAATGATGTTCACTAAAACCACAGTTTTTGAAGGAAATGCATCGAACTCGAAAGTTGTCTATAGTGATTATGTAATCAATTGGACACCGAACAAGGAATTCATAAATGTAGAACTTAGAATAAAGAAATTTCAGTAAATCAATGTGTCTTGCTCAACAGTATTGTACAAACACTTTACAGCTTGATTTATACGTTGAAATAGGCTTTCTAAAAGTTGCTGTACTTCAACATGTTCAACTACGTAGAATGTGTTAGGCGGTGATATATTATAGACGTACGTACAAAATTAAACCAGATGAAAGTTTTATATATTATCAAACTTGCACATTATGCCATTATCTATTTTTCCTTTTTATCATCTGTTGATATGTAATACAAAAAAGAGATCAACACTATCAAACTTTTACCTTTGACGATAATGGAAACATAAGTTAGAAGTTTAACGTTGATGCAAAACATATATGCATTATTCATGTTAGCATCATAAGATGACAAAAAAAGCCGAAATTGCATAAAATTAAGCTTATCTTCAATACTTGGCCTTTCTCGTTAGACGCAACTAGAATTGTCGAGTGTGTCCGATTGAAATTATCGTAGTTCTAATCTTATATTGAATGAATCAATATGAAATTTAATTTGGTGAGGATGAGGAAAGTCTTTTGCCATTTAATTCTTAGTTTACCGCTTATTTTAATTTTCAAGTTAAAATGTTTATTTATAAAATATCACCATCACTTTCCGATTTCAATTTTGCTAGCAGTTCGGTATTTTGTTTATATTATACTTATTTTTAAAGTAACGGTTAATGTAAATTTACTTCGTCTAGACCATGACAGTGAAAGCTGAATGAAGAATAAATATATAAAGCTATTACAATCTATCCAAAAGTCAGAGAGGTGTAAAAAATATGTTACACATTTCTATTATCATAAAAGAACGGAAGTAAATATTTTGTGTATACTCTGTTGAGTATAGACTTTAGCTTTGTTCTAGGTTGGTTTTTTTACCAAAATCTGCTTAATAACGGGGGTTAAACCCTGATTGTCGAAAGATTACTTTTTAAAGTCAGGTATTGACCGTTGTTATCAAATAGTCCGGTTTTTATTTATCTTGGCGTTTGTTTTGTTGCAGTTCAGTGTTTCTGCTCCGTTGTTGTCCTCTCATAGTCGATGTGTTTTCATAGGTTATGGTTTCTGACCCATACTCGTTATGACTATTGAAACTAGTTTTGCCTCCATTTAGCTTGTGTAATTATCTTGCAATTAATCTAAATGTAGTTTAGAAAGGTAAGGTAATTGCCCATATTTTCTAACTATTTGGTCTTTTTACTTAATCCAGGCTGAATAAATTAGGAAGTTCAAAATCTTGAAAAATCAAAACTAATAAAAAGCGGTGCCAAAAATGGTGGAGCATTTTCATTTTGCATTTGCCCATTTGTCAGCAGAGGCGCAGCCCCTTACTAGAGTTTTGAAAAATATCAAGATAGCCATTTTCATTTGACAGAGAAATTTAGAGTAACAAGAGTAAAACGCTAACCCTGCATACAGCCCTTGGATGGTATAAACTTCCCCCAAAACGTGTTTGGTGTAATAGTGTAAGGCATATAGTGCGATGGTAGCAGGTGTATGATGTTATGGTATATAGTGTAAGGGGAATGGTGTAATGATGAATGAGGAATTGTGTGATTGTGTAACGTGTAGATAAAGTGTGGGTATCAAAGTTTAAAACTATGCAAAATATTGATAAGAACAGATTTTTAATGTGTACATTAATTTACAAAATTGTGATCAAAATTCGTTTTTTCAAATAAATAAATAATTTTGTAGTCGCACGCTTTCTTTGAAATTAAATTGCAATATGGGTAATTTTGGATGGTGTAGATTAAATGTGTAAGGTGTAACGTGTATGGTGTAATTGCACAGGGTGTTCGGTGTAATTGTGTATGGTGAATGGTGTAATGGTGTATGGTGTGCGTGGGAAGTTTATACCATCCAAGGATTGTACTACTAACATGACTGAAGGTCAATACATACTGGTACCAGAAAAGTAATATGTTTCGCAGCTGACCAGAGCCAAATAAAACATACGCTGTGAAAAAAGAACACTCCATTGGAAGACACTGGATGAATGACTTTAACCTGGCCACCAAGGCGACGTTTACATATGTCAAGCATCATAAATCAGAAATTTAACTACCGTATTATTAATTCGACTATTATTGATATTCACAAAAGGCAACGCTAATGGTATCAGTTCGAAACATTTTATATGTGTTATACTATAAAATCAATTTTGTCATTTGGAACTAAATTGTAAATACTAATAAAACTTGTTCTGGTCAAATATTTACATAAAATTAAAATGATGCAAAAACGAATATATATTTATATTGGTATCCACGATAACGACACGATGATCATGATGATTGTTTTGTTTGAATTTGATTTTTCTAACTAACGGATGATTTAGAGACAGACACAGAATATACGAAAACGAATCGCTTCTCATCAACAGATGTGTATGATTACTATCACAATAGTCTGTACATGTACTTAATCCAATGAATTTAATCAATATGATGAAAGAAAACATTATCGATGTTGAGTCATGAAGGTTTATAAATATTTTCATTATTACGAATCTTACTGGCAATTGTATAGTGTTTTATTAAAATATTAGAGGTTGTAGTAATATTTCCGATGAGAAGATTAGCAACAATAGGTTATTGTAAATCCTTTTAACATTCAGCTGATTATTTGTACTGTACCTTTATTTTTTCAGGCCACAATGTTAGGCCAGAATATAACACGATTATACTGCGACAATATATTTCGGAAAAGAATGTGGAAAACATGCACCGAAATATCTGGAGTGTTAAGGGGGATACTCTGCAGAGGTGCACATAATAAATATTATAAAGCTGTTCGGAAGTTTGGACAAAAAGTTTCAGAAGGAATCCAAGGAAGGAGTGCAGTCAAATATGGGTTAGCTCCTGTGTATAGTAGAAGTAAACAATGACTACTTGAATACGCAAAGATTATACGTACAGTTATAAACGCTATGAATTATACAAAATTTTATAAATTAAAATTACGTGCTTTCGTAAAAACTTATTGATAACACATCTGCTTACGAAGTTTCTACACTAATAAGTTCGTTCTTCATTGTTCTCAGAAAAGAGTGCCATTTGTAGATAGTACAAACACAATAATACATTTATAACAAAGGATCATTAGTAATGTGTAGTGGCGTATGAGACACATAAAAGATACAGCCGGTCAAGTCAATTATTTACTAAGATCTAATCTCGACTTCCATTCACGCTGATGTCATTGACGTACCGACGTCGACGAATAAACATACAACAAAAGAGAACAAATGACATTATTCTGGCGCGCAAAAGAAAATAAATACCATTATTATAATACTTTCAATTAATTGCTTTAAATAAAAACAATTCTCAAAATTATCCATGGCTAGTTACATATATTAATATATCACTAAATTTCATTGTTACTTTTGCAAATTATTTTTCACTTCTTTCATTCGCTCGGTCTGATGCTTTTCTTTTTGGATAAATTACATGTGTTTTCGTCAGTTTTATCGTGATCGATTGACTCAGTAGGTGGTACATAGTAATTTTGTGCATTCACTTCAATTGAATCAAATATAATACAAAGTCCATATTGTGCTTGTAGCGCTCCGGGTGAAGATTCATTTCATTTCTTCTTTTATTGCAAGAAATAAACCGATATAAGGAACGATCTATTAACCAACAATCATCGTTTTTCAAGTGATAATAAATCTACAGTTGCTCACTGAGGGTAGCCAAACTTTTACATACGACGAAAAAATCGAAATCTTTAAAGAAGTCTTTAAATATTAAAAAAAAAATCTAAAGATTCCTTGTAGTACAATCAAATAATATATGAATAAACAAAAACACCGTGTCCACATAATTTTGTTTATTTATTTTTTATTTTTATATTTGTATTATTTTCTATTTTTTCTTTTTTTTTTCTTTTATTTATATTTTTTCTTTTTCTCAATTCTCTATCCTTTTCCTTGTTACTTGTGTTAGGCTTTTTTTTTCTTCTTCTCAGACTGTGCAAATGCTTCATTTTACTATTACCTTTAATATATATTTACTGAACTGTGCATGCTCTGTATAATTGTTATTGTAATATTATGTAAAGGAGAAGACTTCATAAGTTGGTTAAACTTGTGTCCGATCCTTTTGTATCTTTGAGCAAATAAAATTGTTATAAACTAATAATGGACGTTCTCCAGCGCTGCGAAATAGTGTCACAGTCAAAAAATAAATTTTCTATTTCATTATTCATTTTTCAACTTAAATAGTGAAATATGAACTATTTTATTATTCATTATTAATTACTAACGGTTATTGAATTTTGAACAATGAAAAATGAATAATGGACGTACTTCAGCGGGGTAATATAAAGAGACATAAGAAATGAAGAGTACATGTTTACCTAATTTTGAAAATCAAATAAGTAGATATAAGAGGATGTGGTATGGGTGCCAATGATAGTCCGGCAGATTGGTGAACAAATTGTGGGTTTGATGATAAAGGCACCAACTTTGGTATGGTAGTAGTTTTGAGTGTTTCAAGCAATATTAACTATTATAGACCCACCTTGGAATTTCAATATGGCGGCTACTTCCAAGATGGCCGCCATAAAATATCAAAATCAACATATATCACTTATTATCTAAGGCCACATTTAAGGTCAAATTTGGTATGGCAGTAGTGCTGGGTGTTTCAACATTATTAGCTCTGAACCCACCTTGAAATTTTATTATGGCGGCTTTTTTCCAAAATGGCCGCCACAAAATATCAAAATCAACAAATATCCTTTATATTACTTCAAATGTGTCATTTTATTAGTACTAGGTGCTTCAAACAAAGCTATGGACCCAAATTGAAATTTAAATATGACGGCTTTTTGCAAGATGGCCGCCATGAGATATCAAAATCAACAAATATTCTTATAGAAGGTTACAAAGTGTTTTATTTTGACGTACCTGCAGTAAAACTGTATGTGCCCTTTAACACCAAGTGCATGCCACATTTATATACTAAAGACATCCATCAAAACATTTGTGAGGAAAGTATAGACAATCGTAACTATGGTACCATTTTTTGCAGAACAGTAGTCAACAACGAGGGATCACGTATAGGCACTGGCGTTATTCCAATATTTAAGCTAGACTTAACTAGAATGTATACTTCTCGATTCGAACAGTTTTCTCTATGATCAATTGGAAGAGGACATAGTAATGATCTGAAAAAAGAAATCTCAGGCTTGCCAGGCCATTAACAAGGCATGTGCTTGTTCATCCTGTTTAATAAATATTTTGTTGTTGCATTTAAATAAGCAATCTGTTTGTATGACAACGGTATTTGAAAAAAGTTGCACATGCTGGTAGTTTAAAAAGATAGGATGTAGGCAAAAAGTTTTACCCAGTCATTAAAACATTAGTTGATAATCGTTCGGCCAAATATTCAGATGCCGTCGAGTTATTCTATTGAGGCAAATACAACGCTATCCACTTCAAAGTTACTTCTGTTTGTTTTTCTCTATTCTTCTTTAATATTACATTCAACTGAACTAAACCCATTCCTCAATGTATATAGACCTTCTTAGAAATGCTAGGACCAGAAAGGGAAGTACAAAATGACAAAAATGTACAGTTAATACGTTTGTCTTTTATGAATGCTCCAATTATCCATGCATCTACATTACTAGAAGATTCCATCTTTGAAACATTCAACATTAAATATGTGGTTCCTTCCTCGAATCCTGGTGGTTTTTCAGCCGTAGACAATATTGACAACAACAAATGTTCAACTACGGCTTAAGAATCGTTACATTCAACATCTTCTAAGTCTAACTTGGCAAATTCGTCATAACCTTATGCTTTCAAATATATGCATTTCCCTTAGAATCTCTGGTACTTTCACCTATATGTTATGCGCCAGCACTACTGCTCGATTTATTGCTCTAACTTAGTATATAATATGTATATATATTACTATATAATAAGAAACAATGTATATCCTAAATACTAACCAAACATAATTATCGTTTTATGGACATGCACTCTGTCAATTGTCTAACCAGAAATACATGTATGCCAACCTGGTACAATTATTCAATTCTGCAACTCTATCCTTACATGGTATAAATAAGTTAACAAAAAGATAACACAGATGGATTGAAACAGATGATAATGAAAACATTAAATATGTCTGGAGATCAGTCCACGAATGTAGAGCCAACACAAATGCTCATCCGCCTTTATATATCAGTCCGAATTGACCAATGTTTCAGGAAGAGATCAAACCTATCACAACGATTCGACATTCCATAAATACAATTCAGCAATGTGTTATTGTTTTCCCCGAGACATGTATCAATTATCACTTGTGATCAATCGGTTTTTTTTTTTTTGCTTTTTCAAAAGCAAAACAATGGAACTCGGCAAACATATTTCTAGCAGAACAAAGAATGTTTTTGTTTTATGTCTTTATATAGAAATTGTATCGTTGAAAAACTTATGTGATTGGTTAGAAAAAAGTGGTTGAACAAGTGTTCAATCAAAGAAACATAGTACTTCATGAATCTTTAGAGGCTTTTATGCATCATGAGGTTACAGTAGGTGTACTTGTCATTCTTATGCAAAGATCCTGTCATAATTTTTACTGATGAACGAGACCTTGATGAGAAAAAAAATTCAAAGAATGGAGTAACAAGAGGGAAATTGAGAGTCTGCTTAACCACAACTGGTCTGTAACATAAAACATTGAACTGCACATGATGATGGGAGATCATTAAGATAATGCTCAATCTAGGTACATAAAGATTTCCTTATACTGCTTATTCATTGATTCGTTGCATTTTTCTTTCCGAAATGCGTAGAATTGCACACTTGTAAAAGGAGAAGTTGGGGCAATCAGATTGACAATAGATACCGCACAACTTTAGCATTTAATGGTGTTTTGTCTAGAAATGGCCATAGTAATTAACAAGTTTCAATCTACCTTTAAAATAATTTAACTTGATCAGGTAAACCAAATGATGTCTTACATCAGGAACGTTTTAAAAGCAAACACACAACATTCTCAAATCATGTGAAAGCTTAAGGCGGGGAATGTTTCACCCTTTTACCTAGAGTGATACATCAAGTGACTGTTGATAGTATATGCCATATGGACATTTATCACAAAGGTATCAGCATTTTGTAATGAGCTAATAAAATTTGGTTGGCAGATATAAAACAAATGTTACGGTAAATGAAGTTGTGCGAGGACAATTGTGGTATGTAAAGACTAAATGGGTTGTCCTTAAGAAACATTCTGAACACTGCATTGAAAATATGTTGCTGTTTAGATGATAAAAAAGATTAAAAAAACATATTTAGGCACTCAAAAATCATTAGTAAAACAAACCCAGATAAGAAAATGGATAAAAACGCAAAAAGGACTAACAGCAGTCAATACATCACTACACAAAAATCTAAAACTTGAGCAACACGAAGCAAACTGAAAGCCCGGGACGATTTCGGGTGCTCAAAAAGTTTCAACAGTTCCTGTCAAATAATTGACACCTGCTTAGGTGCTCTTCTTTAAAAAGATTAATGAGTCATATCCAATAATTAGGCATATATCATATAAATGTCTCTTTTCTAACACTTAGAATCCCAAAATTTAAATTTGTGAAATCTATTGGTACAAAACATGACCGAATTTGAATATTTGAAATGAATAAGGTTCCCCATGCCTGTACGATGGATAAACAAGACTTTCACTGTTTGACAACACAGATATTTAAAAAAAGAGCAAATAACACAACATTGAAAACATAAACAACACAAGAACCTTTTCATTAAAACTAGGGGTATTCGTAGGTGTTCTGGAAGGGTGTGTAGTTTCTGGCCAAATGAAAGCACTCGTGATGCTACCATGATTACCGTTTGCGAGTAGAAATTTGGTCATAAGTCATTTTTAGTGATCATCTTAATGCTACCGAATCGAGGAAAACGAAAGGATTGTAGCAAGGAGAAGTAAAACATATTAATTATCATGTGTGACTCAGATGGTACCTAATGGTCATACCAATCCTGATGGCGTCCTGAAAACGTTCGACTGTTTCCATTTAAAAGATCTTCGATTAAATTGTCTTGCAAGCAGCATTCATGTATCATGGAAATACAATCACTAGAATAGTGTATGAACTGCAAAGTGCTATCGATAGAATATAAGCAAAGCCTTGTCTTAGTTTTATTTATTTTCGCTTTTTGGCGGCCATTTTGAAATTTTCCGCCATTTTGAAAATAATAAAAAAAGTCTAATATAACTTCATGACTTACTAGAAACGTTGGGTTACATTTTATATGTTTTTAAAAGCTTTGGGTTGAATAGCATTTGCTTTAAATTAGACGTGGTTGTAAAATTTAGACTGATTGGCAGATATCTTGAAAATTGCCGCCATATTTGATTTTTCAGAGTGGGTCAATAGCTTAGATTGACTATCAAATATATATCTACTGTTGTGCAAAGTTTCATGCGTTTATTAACAAACCCACAATTCTTTTGAAAATATGCACGAATCAGCTGGACAATGAGACAACTCTCCATCCAAGTCACAATTTGTAAAAGTAAACCATTATAGGTCAAAGTATGGCCTTCAACAAGGAGCCTTGGCTCACACTGAACAGCAAGCTATAAAGGGCCCCAAAAATGACTTATGTAAAACCATTCAAACAGGAAAACCATCTAATCTATATTAACAAAAAAGAGAGAAACGAGAAACACTTATGAACCACATCAACAAACGACAACCACTGAACATTAGGTTCCTGAATTAAGACAGGTGCAAACAAATGCAGCGGGTTTAAACGTTTTAATAGGTGCCAACCTTCAACCTTACTTTAAACAATGGTGTAACATCACAACATAGAAAGACACACTATAAAATATCAATTGAAATGGCTTAGCTCAATCAAAAGACATATATTAACAAAAACAGGTGAATATACACTGAACGAATACATTTGATCTATGACACAATGTAAGTACAAAATCAATTAAATAAGGGGTGAGATGTTAAACAATATCAGAAAGACTACCATATGCGTATAAGACCCATATACATATTTATATAATACAGTTATTACTATATACTGTAACATCTAAGAAAAGTTTAAATATCAAACGGGACTTGCACATATGTTCAATGGAATTGATTAATATTAAAAAAGGAGATGGGTTCGATTGCCAAAGAGATCAACTAACTACCACAGAACAAAGGGCGAAGATGTAATTTTACAACAATATAATAGGTCACCCTACGGCCTTCAACCCGTCATTTGTGAGATAATTAAATACAGAAAAAACAAACAGCCTGATTTATGCTATAATCAATAATCGAAAAAGAAAAAAACAAACATGGCAGACAGCCACAAACAATTGCCATTGAATTACAGGCTCTCGACATGCGTATAAAGAATGAGTTGGGTTTATTTGTCGTTTATTGTGTGATAAACTGTGATGAAATCTTTGATGCAGTACAATAGATAATATTACGTTATACTAAGTAATTGTAATATCAAAATAAAATACCTTTTAAATGACACCAAAAACATGCACATTAGTTCAGCTCTTTGCATTATTCAGAGGAATTTTAGAATTATCAACCCAAAAATGGTTGTTCACTGATACTAAAAAAGTGTTTTGCATTCAGCAGTGCAAAATTTTTAATTTAAAATCCTATTCGTTTTTTTTTCAGTTACATGACTGTTGTTGACAAAACAAGTAGATTTACAGAAATGTAAGAACGTCTTTACTTATTTAGAAACTAGGAACAATGTCATTAATATACATGATATATATATAATGCAAAACTAAATTAGGGTAAACAACTTATAGCGTGCAATATAATGACCTTTTGTATATGTAAAAAAAAAAGGTTTACCGTGATAAAATATATAGTTTTTACATAATCACAGGCTTAAACACGAGGCCATATCAAAATACAGTCAACGTTCATCGGTTCTGTTTTTACCGACGATGCTAAGAGTTTAAATAAACCTATATATTTCCAAATTTACAAAACTATATTTTAAAGCTGTCTTATAATATATAAACATTTGTAGAAGCTTGTATAAATGTCATCGGTTTTACTTTTTTGGTCTCGGAACAGCAGTTGTAGTCACCTCCGTTAAATTAGATCCGTCCATTGTTGTAGCTCCGCTTTCAGTTTTGTTTACTTCTGTTGTCTCTTTTGGTACTGCGGTTGATTCAATAATTCCCGCTGTTGTGACTTCCGTGGTTTTTCCTTCCGGTGTTGTGACTTCCGTGGTTTTTCCTTCCGGTGTTGTGACTTCCGTGGTTTTTCCTTCCGGTGTTGTAACAGCTATACTTTCCAAATAATTCTGGTAAACAGTTTCGTCTATGAAAAAAAGGACAAATGGGGTTAAGATCCCACAAAACATCTGATTGTCTTTATGCCTATTTTTTTAAAGTAATTTTGCATTTCTTAAACTGAAAATACTCTAGATAAAAAGTATGCTGTCCATTAAGCATAAACTTTTTAGGTAAAATGGCGTTAAGGATACTGAATACAAATAATTATCTTTTCGCCTATTTTTTTCCTTTTTTCTTCTTACTGATTTTGTAATTCTTAAACTGCAATCATTCTAAAAAAAAGTACTTGGAATATATTGTTGTTAAAAATCTGCTATTCATCAAAGTTGTAACGTGTAAGTTAATACGCATTTGCATACATTGCGCATTCTTAAAAGAACAGTTAGGCAGTTTATCTCTAAACAATTAAATCATAGTTTAGAACACGAGTGTACCTAATGCGAAATTACTCAATGTTGATCTTGGTCTTTTGTCCAAACATTACATTTGTCACTTTTCCAATTATACGTAATAATTTGAAATCATATCAGATGAAGGAGTTTCAAATTTAATCGTCATGAAAAAAATTCCAAAAAATCCCAACTTCTAAAAGAAATGTACTTGACACATTGGTTATTAACACAAAAAGGGAGATGTGGGATTCTGTCAAAACATTCATCATATATACTAGTGAGTATTAAATTTTGCACGCCAGACACGGGTTTTGTCAACAAAAGACTCATCAGTGACGCTCGAATGAAAAAGTTAAAAAGGCCAAATAAAATACGAAGTTGAGAGCATTGAGACACACAATTACGAAAAGGTTTGCCAAATACATTTAGAGTAATCTACTCCTGAAGTAGAAACTCCTTAGCAATTAAACAATTATCAACAAACTACCAAAAAGATGTCAACAAAAGTATTTACCGTAGTCTTTAACAATGAGCTAAACCAAGCTATAAAATGTGACTCAAAGGAACAACAACAGTAAATTCAGGAATTATTGCGATGTTTTTATTATTGCGAAAAATGCGACAGAGTTATAATCGCAATAATTCAAACTCGAATTTTGAAATTTTTTATATCAATTAAACAGGATTTTTCTCAATATGATTGCTATTGGAAATAATAAGCTGAGAATACAGCGTTTCAAACTGTCAATGTCTTTTCCAATCTTTCTGGTACTCTTATAACCGAGGTCAAGTCCGGAGAAAGATCGGATTTAACCATTTAATAAAGGATAACAAACTAAGGGTTATACATAAACACAAGATGATAAACAGAAAACAACCTAGAATTAAATTTTAACCACGAGATGAATTATCGATTCTGGGCGAATTAAATAGTCTACTGTAATTTCCAACAGGTCTGTCTTATAAGCTGGCAGTTTTGTTTTGTTTTTTTTTGTTTTTTTTTTTGTTTTGTTTTTTTTGTTTCTGTATACATACTTTAACATTGATTGTTTTTAGAAATCTAATGCTTGTATATTTATCAATAGTTGGTCAAATTAAAAATGCAAAAGTTTTAAACAGTAATAGACGATTTGTTTTTGTTTTTGTTTTTTTTTTTAACTTTAATTTTGACAAAAAGCTTTCATCTGACTATTCTTATTATTAGATATATTCAAGTCATATCATTCCTACGCTAGTATGTATTTATACATCTCTTGCTTTGAAATGTTTGGTATTGAGCATTTCTGACGAGGGCAAATCCAGGAAAGCTTTGCTGCCACGCTCTAAATTTATAAAGTGTTATTTTCGTTATGGGAGCAACCATTTAACTTCAAAGGGAGGTTATGGCCTTGCGGTCATAAAACTTTCGAGCACGATTATTGTACTCGGACTCAGAAATCAACCAATCAAACTACTGGATCTGGTGTTTCGAGCACAAATTTTGTACTCCGAGTACTGAGCACAGTTTTATGACCGAGGGCCATGGTTTTTTTTTCCGAGTCAGAATTTTTTTATTTGCTTTTTCGACGCTATCAATCAAGTTATTTTTTTCAAAATTTAACGCTATCAGGTATGGGGAAAATCCGTATCCAGAATATATTTTTTTATCATCTGCTTGACCAGAATTTTTTTTTTCCAACAAAGTGGGGATCAGAATTAAAAAAAAAAACCATAACCCACCCATTGAAGTTAAATGGTCGTTCCCTTACAATATATAACACGAGGAACAATCATAATATACTTTAATAATACCTTCAATCTCACAACGTCTTGTACCATCACCCTGTCGACCACAGACTGTTCCAGGGTAGCATCCACTAGCGTAAATACAAGGATCATAAAAAGTCTGTAAATGTATAAATAATGTGTTGTTTTATATATGTTATCATTATTCTATTGAAATGATGGGGTTTCTAATACTAGTCTATTTATAGAAGTTCTATTCATTGCACTACTGCAGCATGCAGAGTATTTTTCTTCTAATGCTTTTTCCTTTTTTTTTTTTTTATAAGTTATTTTAGCAATAGATTAATGTTAAACTTTAACCGTAATCCGTTAACAGTTGTATGATATTTTAAGGAATTTGTTTTTAATGACGGAGATAAATTGAACGCTTGGGGCGTGTTTTATTGATCTCTTCGGTACATCTCCAGAATGTCTTCTGGTGAAGAGTCCAAAAAAATGAATCTTGACCTCTTCTGGAGATATTCTATGGAAGATCAATAAAATAAAAATGCAATTTGCCGCCGAATATAGCAGGTTTTTGTTATGTTGGATGACATAAATTAAGTTTACGATTTTTTTAGAAAATTAAGATACGTCGATCCATGCAGTAGACATGACTGTAAAAGTATTCTCTGTTCGTTACAATTTTCTGTATTCTTTCCTTTAACTCAATTTTGCTAAACAAATCAGGCTTGACCCCCACTATTTGATTTTTAAGAATAATCTTAAATTGCACAAGAATTCTTCAATGTTTGTCTGGAATATGACTGATGGGGTCACTGATGAAAAAGGAAATCTTAGTCTTTCCATTTTTTTTTTAAAGTAACCGAACTGGATTAACAAGATATCAGAAAGTTCGAAAAAATCATTTTTCTCTGGCGGTCCTTGACGAAAATCTTCTGGTCCTAACTATTATTTCTAATCGGTCTCACTAATTAGCGACAAGAAGAATTTTAGCGACAAGAAGCGACAAGAAGAATAAATTTAGCGACAAGAAGAATAAATTTAGCGACAAGAAGACTATTTAGCGACAAGAAAACTTAATAAAAATATTATTAAAATAAATATATTAAAAAAATATGCATTGACATTTTTATTTTAATATACGGAAATTAAAGTGATTTTCATTTTTTTTTAAATATATTGATAGATATTGAAAAAATATAGAAATTTTCACTGTCATAGTATGATATCAATTTTTACATGTTCTTGTGTTTTAGAACAATAATATATTTATTTTATAAATTTTTTAACACTCTCTTTGTCTAAAATATAATAAACTGACTGCATGCAAAATGCATTATAATACGTGAATCAGTGTCCAGAAAAGATAATGTTACTAAAACGTGAATATTTTATTTGGGTATTATGACTTATCAAACGATATGTATGATGTTTATGCATAGTTTAAAATTGATTGAAGATTAAAGGTAATTAAAGACAATGTTGAGTGTTCAACAGTTGCTCACCATTTTCAATTATTGTATATTCTGGCGCGTGTAGTTGAATAGTCTGACGCGTGTACAAAGTTATAGGTGTTAATTGAATGTTATTGTAGCAATACAATAAGGGACACACGTCCTTTACTCCAACCATGATTCTAGTTTGTTCATCCTTAAGCGTCATTATGCTTCTATGAAAAGAAGTAATTCTTACAAGAAAATAATCAGCTGGTTCGAAAAAATGCCTGGCCATTCTCTTGAAACCATGAATAAAGCAATAGCAGAATACATAGGTACCTATCCTATTAAACAAACAAAATATTGCTGATGATATATGCAAGCTGTCATCAATATTAATTCTTTGAAAGAAATTGTTCAGATCACAGGCAAACCTCCAAATGTAATCTTGACTCATTAATTTCTTCATCTATCAATATAATAAAAAAAAATGAAAATCTCTTTATTGCTGTCAATGCATATTTCTTTAAATATATTTATTCTAATAATATTTTTTTAAGTTTTCTTGTCGCTAAATAGTCTTCTTGTCGCCAAATTTATTCTTCTTGTCGCTTCTTGTCGCTTCTTGACGCTTCTTGACGCTTCTTGTCGCTTCTTGACGCTTCTTGTCGCTAATTAGTGAGACCCTTATTAATGCAAAATTTCGATGGTCAAAACCTTCGGACTACCACTTTTCAATTTTTTTTTATTGTATATGGATCTATATGTAATAAAATTGAGAATGGAAATGGGAATGTTTCAAAGAGACAACAACCCGACCAAAGAGCAGACAAAAGCCGAAGGCCACCAATGGGTCTACAACGTATACCAGACGTTTCTTAGACTTTTATTTAATACTAGTAAATCAGTTGGTTGTGTACTGATTGATACTTAAGTATGGGAGAACAAGATTTATTTCAGTACTAGTTGTAACTAGCTTTAAACAAACTTCTAGTAATTGCAAATACTCTTAGTTCGATGCTTTGAGTCTATTGTCTTAATGTTAGTTGGCCGGTTTCTTTTGTGTGTCTCGTACCGATCTTTTGAGTTAATCTAATTGCAACTGATTTGCGCAGGTTGTTCTTATATTGTACTGCTACACTACTGTTTCAGCTCACAAACAAGTTGTTGTACTGTTACATCACTGTCACGGGTAGGGGATGGTTGGGATCCCGCTAACATGTTTAACCCCGCCACATTCTGTATGTATGTGCCTGTCCCAAGTCAGGAGCCTGTAAGTCAGTGGTTGTCGTTTGTTGCTGTGTTACTTATTTGTTTTTCGTTCACTTTATTTTGTATATTAGTTAGGCCGTTAGTTTTTACAATTGAATTGTTTTACATTTGTGATTTCGGGGCTTTTTATAGCTCACTAATGTGGTATGGGCTTTACTTATTGTTGAAAGCCGTATTGTGACATATGGCTGTTAATTTCTGTATCATTTGGTCTCTTGTGAAGAGTTGTCTCATTGGCAATCATACTACATCTTCGTTTTTATATAAACCCCTGCCATATTCTTTATGAACCTGTCCCAAGTCAGGGGCCTGTAGTTTAGTGGTTGTCGTTGGTTCATGTCTCAACCCACATTTGATATTTTGTAAATTGTTTTGTTTTGTATAATTAGGCCGTTAGTTTTATCGTTTGAATTGTTTCACACTTTTAATGGCCTTTTATAAACGGCTTTACAGTATCGGGTTTTTTCATTGTTGAAGGCCTTAAGGTTGCCTATAATTGCTTACATCCACTTCATATTAGGATAGTTGCCTCATTAGCAATCATATCACATCTTTTCGTTTTTATATAATTTACCCGACTTTTTATCTCGTGTTTTCCTGAACATGCATGAAATATTTGTCACTGGGCGTTAAAAATTAGCATGATCAATTTAAACTTGTGTTTAATAAGAGAAAACCATCTGCTATTTATTTATTTGTTGGGATGGGGGACAGGAGGATTTCGTATATGACTGATATGGTTGCCTGGTAAGAGCTAAAAAATAGGCATGATTAGCGAATCAAAATGAATAATAATGCCCTCCTGTCACGGAATAGAAGTTCCTTCATAATATAAGTTCCAAATGGAAACAATATTCTGGAATATTATTTCCACTGGAATAAATATGACGGTAAATGTTCCTAACGGAATAAATGGTATAGAATATTTGTTCCAACAGGAACAGATATTATGACATTGTTTATAACAAAGTTTCCAGTGAAACTTCTGTTAGGCGGAACAAATATACGTTGACACTCTTTCCTTCTTCATTAATTCCTCATCTATTGATTTAAACTGACTACTACTGAGCCCGATCATGAGTGTTGAAAGTAGCGTAAAACTCCAATGAATCAAAATCCCTTCCCTAGAATTTCAAATAGTTGTCCCTTAACTGTTATTGTCCGTGTAGTTCTTATATTCATCCAGCTTATCGTCCTACAGAGATGTCCTACTAAGGCTGTCATACCATAAAAACGTTTATAACACAGCTCACATTCTAATATATCTTCATTCATGAATTTATTTATGTCATTTAGACTAAATGACGCCATGTTTGTTTTGTGCCTCTGACGTCTAAACCACCTATTTAAAAAGAAGAGATGGAAGAGAGCCAGAAGATCTTCCTAATTCAAAAAAATAGAAATGGACCTCTTCTGGCTCACTACCGAAGAACAAAAAAACACGCCCTTGGTTTTACTTACCACAATCAATAGTAAAAAAACAGAACGTCTGGGTTGACTAATTACCAACAATTGTCGAAAACGGCCGGAACTCTTAACTTAACTTATTACCAGACTAAAAAAAATCAGAGGTTAACGACTAAGTACCCTAGATAACACTCAAAACTTGAAGTTTTTTTGAAATTATATATGCATTTTTAAGATCCAGCAGAAAATTTTGTCGTCAAGTACTTTAAGTAAAAATTTGTTATTCGAACACACCTATCCTGTTTTTATTACTCATTAGAAAGGTATTTTACTTGACCCGTATATTTCATCTTTTAGTTCTGTAATTTTTTTTATAGTTATTGTATCAACCTATAGCCTAAATATATAAAATTAATAGAATCTGAAGCGAGATGATGTATCAAATATTTTTGCTTTATACGTTTTCAAGACAGAAGAGTCAACTAAAACACACCTGAACCTAAAAAGGTGTACTCGACTTTCTCTTTTCGATGAGATTATGGCCTATTTGGGAGATTTTTTTCAACAACAAAAAACGACACCGGCGGCAGAGATGCAAATTGATACTTTAAAATGATAAATCTATAATCGTTCTTTAGAATTTTTTTCGGCGGAATTTATGCATATGCAATAATATCCACGTGAATTTGCACATAATACAATCAACTGTTTTGTGAAAATGTGTCTATAATTTAAAAGTGTACAAATATCTCGAAGCTCAATTCAATAATCTAAGTAAAAACACATACATAAGATGCATAAAATCCTAAATTAGGCACATTCATTAAACTTTTAAAGCCCATAGAAACAGATGGCCCGAGAACACAGTTATTTTGTAGTGCATTTCTTTTAGACAATAAATTCAAATTAAAAAAATCGCACCTGCTCTATCTCAAAAAAGATTTTTACAGTGTAGTGTACTACTATTGATACAAATAATATCAAAATTATAGAAACTTCTACCAGCTCTAACTCAAAATATTGACAATTCTGTGTTAAGGGGGGGCTAAAATTCAGTTTGACAGCTTCCGACATTCTAATTTTTGACCTTTTTTAACTGGACCAAATCACTACTTAACATAAAGATTCAGCACCCAAATTTTTTTAACATGTAATTTCATCCCCTTACTTAATATTTCATGCATAAAATATCAAGAAATAAATTGGGAAAGTGTATCAAAAAAAAATGCAAGTTATACACTGTTCACACTAGGGACTATATTCGTAGACAACGAAAACCAAAGGACGATAACTGTGTCCTTGGACCAGATGTAAATAATTCAAATTGACCAACAACTTCGCCTTTTTTACCTTCTCTAACAAAGAGATCCATTTCTTTTGTCTAATTTCAACTGGGTTTCTTTATTTCCAAAACTAGATAAAAATGGAACCCTTATTGTCACTCGTTGCTAACAATAGATGAGTATGTATATTGCTCCATATGTAGTTTTGAAAGTTATTATTGGTCGTTAAACCACCGTAAAATATGCTGATGTTTATTAGCAACGATCCTTACTGGAACATTTGATAAAATGTTTAGTTTACTATAACTCGAATAATTATATCCCTCTCCGTGTCCGATTTTCTCCCACACATTAATGCAGCCATCGTAGATCTTGTGCAGATCAGCGGGAAAAAAACGACTGAATAATTCGGATTAAGTTTTTTTTAAAGATACCAAGGGTCTTCCTAAAACGCAATTCGAATAAAGACAAACAGCTCAATTGATTAAAGACAAACAGACAAACAACAATAGGTTCCCTAGTGGTCATCATTGTCACTCGTTTATCCAGCTGAAGGCAGCTTATAAATAGGAAACGCTTTCAAAAAGAGATACATGTATCAATTAAGTAGTAATATATACATGTTTATTGTTCAAAAAGATCTTTAGTTTTCTTGTTTTATTTGTTTTGAATTTGTCATTTTGATGCATTTTATAGCTTGTTATGCGATATGGGTTTTGCTCATTGTTGAAGACCGCAAGTTGACATAAATTGGCAAACCTTTTACGTAATATAGTCTTTGGCAGAGAGTTGTCTCATTGACAAACATACCACTTCTTATTTGTATGAAACAAAAGTAATAGATGTATAATTGCAAAGTCCAATAAGTATCACTCCAAAAACAGAATAAGTGCACCAAAACAATTTATTGAGTATTTTAAGATCATGATTTTAATATTCTAGTATTATGTTAGTCGAAGAAAAAAATACTTATTTCAGAAAGCAGTCTTTAAGCCCAAAATTTATACACGAAAAAAATCTTTCCACACAAATATGTGGATTCATGATAAATTTCGTTCTGAATCAGTTAACGCAGTTCGATGCAGATACTAAATTGTTAAAAAAAATACTTACACCTTATATGTCTAAAGGAAACATATAAAATGAAGCAATTTTCGTTATATATAACTCATCTGAATCGTTCCTGAGATAATGAGTAAAACAATTACATCACGTGACTTGTTTTCTATGTTCGCTATCATATCCTGTCTTAAAGTTTGTTTTTAAAGTTTGTATTTAGACTAAAAACACAAATACACAACGGTTATATTCATTATTAAAGAAAAATAGTTCGTTCAGCTTCTCTGTCGTGTCTGATTGAAAGTAAAAGCCTTAAAGACTTTCCAGAAATAGGGGGAGAGGTCTTATTAAATGTAAATGTAAGTTTGCGAAATCAGACTTGCTGAAAAACTTCATACATGTAAAGAATGTTTCTAAAATATACAGTAATTGTATGTTGATGAGGTAAATATATTGTTTATTGACTTTTGAAAAAAAAAATAGTATTCACCGAGGCCGAAACAGAGGACAGTAATTGTTTAATTCTATATTCCGAGAGAAACCAGTTTATTTGATAACAATTATTTACTAAATCAAATTGTACATCAAACATTTTACTATAATTAAACATGCATGTAAAAGCACGTGACGTTTAGCGCGGTAAATATTATACAATTACTGTCTTTTGCTGAGGTAAATATGAAGTTTTATTGAATTTTGAAAAAAAAACTGATATTAACTGAGGCCGACGGCCGGAGCAAATTATAGTTTTTTCAAAAGTCAATTAATCCACATATTTACAGAAACAAAAGACAGATATTGTGTTATTCTATATTCCGAAAGAAAACAATGCATTTAATTACAAATATTCACCAAACACATGTACTTTAAACATTTTACCATAACGTTACACGTAAAAGCGCGTGAATAGCACTTTTCTCGAGGTGAATATGCTCTTTTTTTCCAAATCCAATTCATATAGAGAAACCTACTGAAATAATACCAATAAGGAATGATCTGTGTTAATCAAAATTCAATTCATATGGAAAAACATACTAATGTAATGCAAAATATGGAATAAAATTCATTGTTTACCTTTCTCAATCCATTCATTGAAGTGTATTCGTACTTCGCATCGTTGATGAAGTCGTTATTCGTGTTACTTTCTTCACCATATCCAGTATTGAGTTCACAGTAGAACTCAGTCGCTTTGTAATTGAACGACTCGCACCTCGCTCGACGTATACATTCGTCGAAGCACTGGTTTGGACCGAACTTTTCAAACGTCATGAATACAGTGTCCGGAAAACGTCTACCGGGCTCTGTTGGATTAACTATACATGAAAATTGTCCATTGGAGCACTGACTCGTAGCAAATTGTACCAAATAAAAAAGAAGGAACATTCCAAAAAAATGTGGATGCATATTCCTTTTTTCTGTCTTTACTGCCAGATACTCGTTGATAAAATGGTAATGCACGACGAAATGTGTTTATGTAGTGTTTTGTTACTAGGTATGAAATAATAAAGTTCGGTTTGTATAATATTCAATATTCTAGTTCAATGTTTTGAAAGAATGTTTTGAATTAGTTAATTAAATATCTATAATTAAATTCTAATATATTTTTCCTCACAAAATTGATTAGCCTTTTCCCAAATGAAAATAAGTTAAAGTTAATCAATATTTTAGCAATAAATTATTAACAGTTTGCACATTGCAATCATTCTCTGCTTCCAACCGTCACATTTTATTCAAAATGCACAGCTATTACGGAGAGAACGCGACAGACGTGTTACTTTTTTGTTTTTCGTCACGCAGGTTGGTAATTCCGTCTATCCGAAACGTTAAACTTCGTCAGTGGCGGATCCAGAGAGTGTGTGTGTGTGTGTTTGGGGCGTCTGGTTTTTTTTACGATCAATGCTTTTGAATGGGGACATATAGTTGGAGCCCCCCTTTTAATGTGGGTTGGAACTCCCTTTTTAAAAATGGATTCGCCCCTGTTCATGAACTCTCAAACTCAAGAATGTAAATGATGTATGAATACTTGAACACTAGAGAAACTATATGACCTAAAATTCATCTGTGATCTATCGTAAACTTTTCCGAAGGGAGTTCGAAATTTAGTTTCCTAATAATTTCTAAACTGATCAACATAGACTAATATTCAACCGGTAGCAGTATATCCCCCTTTTTTCAACCCGTTAAGGTTAATAGAAATAGCACTTATGACGTTCGTGCGTCCGAAGCGCTTTTATGGATTTACTTTCATAATAGATGCTAAAGTGAAGGATGTATATTAGTATTTGAATACGCGGGAAACCTTATGACCAAAAGGGACATTAAAAGCATAAGCAAATCAATCGTAGGTCAACGTTGCCCTAAGATGTTGGAATCTTACTTCAAACTCTAAAATATGATATATCAAACTCTATACCATATACATATCATAATTGTTAAGTTTATGTTGGAAGCATAAACTAAAGCATGAAGTCATAATAAAAGTTTCAACATTTCCTACATCTTTTGAGACTGGACGCCATCATGTTAACCATCCGCACGGTCGATTATGTATATGAAGAATTTCAGCTGACTTGGTGGTCAAAACGTGCTCTTGTATAAATGATGATTTTAATTTCATAGATTTTTTCATTTCTTATCGTGAATATGGAGTAAAAAAAAGGATAACATAATATTACGTCAACCATAGTTGTACCAGAGACATAAAATACATTATAATATCTCGCGAGGATTTCCAAGAGGCCGAAAGAATATACGTTAGTTTGCCGAGTTGCGAATCGCTGTATTATACGTCTCTGGTTGTACATACATTCATTCACCTTAAGTTTGCAGTGGTCGTTCTTCACAAATGCTGAATATTTTGAGCAAAACTTGCAATCGATCTCCATCTTTGGTCGCAAGATAGGTCTCGTGCATACGAGTTTTTAAAAAAAAAGGTCGAATTAACGACGTCTTGCACGACAATGATATACCAGCGAACTATTTTTGGTTATTTTTACAAAATTGAACAGAACTCAGTGGCAATTCCATAAATTATCACAAGGAGGTGGGGACACTGAGGCCCGCTCCAGTCATTTCCTAATAAATCAACCACATTTTTCGCGTAGACTTTTTATCTAATGCCTATAGCGGCTCAGGAAATTTTACTTCTCTCGGCTGATATGTTTGGAAAATAACCTTTCTGAACATGAATTTTCTGTCCGAAATTGTCGGCTACAGAATCAAAAGAAGCTTGTCTGAATTTATTGTTCGTATATCAAAATGAATAAAAAACATATAACATTATGTATGCCCTGGATTAGGACGCTATTTACCACCAATGACGCTTTGGTGCACGCTTTTGAAAACATTGAAATTGAGAATGGAAATGGGGAATGTGTCAGAAAGACAACAACCCGACCAAAGAGCAGATAACAGCCCAAGGCCACCAATTGGTCTCAACACAGCGAGAAAATACCGCATCCGAAGGCGGGCTTCAGCTAGCCCTTAAACAAAAATGTGTACTAGTTCAGTGAAAATAGACGTCAAACTAAGCTCCGAAACATATAAATGAGTAAAATTAGAAAAAGACATACAGGACTAACAAAGACCAGAGGCTCCTGACTTGGGACAGGCGCAAAAATGCGTCGGGGTTATACATGTATTGTGAGATCTCAACCCTCCCTATACCTCTAGCCAATGTAGAATAAACAAACACACAGTACTTAATATATACCCAGAATAAATTACATTTTGGACATTGCATTTAAGTTGCTAATCAATAATTAACCTGAAGTTATAAAATGTGTCTGATAACGACATTCATTTTTATTACTTACAAATGAATTGGTTTTTAGATTAAGGTCGATCCATAACTATTGCTTGTCAAATTAACGTGCATTGGCAAATATTCTATGTAACTTCAGGACAAAAACAATTAAGCAATTTATAAAAAGTTGAATGTTCTGTAGGTTTGAACTGAATGCAAAGGAGACAGATATTTTAGACATATAGTTTTTCGTAAGTAATTACACAAAAGATGGAGTCGACTGGTCTTCAACAGGCATTAAAATTCACGGATATATTCAGCTCTATTTTTGTATAATTATTTAATCAATAAGACTTCGACATTAAATTCCTAATTAAAGTTCGCATCAACACCTATTATGAATAGGTACACTAATTTTAAAACACATTAATGTTAACTGGCGTCATTTGAAATTTTATATGGTTAATTATATGATTTGTTTACACAGGTTTAATTGTAAATATATAAGTTTAAGATATCATCACAAAGAAATAATTATTTATTATTGTGATTTTGAAGAGTATAAATATTTTCAATTTTGTTTGAATACGACACAAATCTATCAGGATGGATATAGGTGTGCATATGAAATATTTCCGGGAACTAACACAGAAAGAAAAAGAAGGTAATTATTGCCCTTAATCATTTAAAAAAAGAAAATAGTACGTATATAACAAGATAACTCGAAAATTTAAACATTTAAACATTTTGATTATTAAATAAAAAATAATGACGTTTATTTTATTTGTTAATGTTGAAAACACGAATTAATACGTTTAACTGCAGAAACATCTCATTCCATTTAAATAGTTTTCTTTCGATTTTGTAATTTTCTTTATTTTGATGGTAAGGAAACGAACCCAAAATGGCGTAGCAACATTTACAGATTACCGACTATATTCACCTTTTCACCAAAGTTGTCCGTAACAATTCAAATATATTATTTATTTTTTTTTTATTTTATCTGTATGTTTTTTTGTTAAAGAAGTTTACCGATTACAACATAGTTTGTTTGTTTTTTGAAAAAAAAACCAAACAAAACAAATAAAATTTATATTAAGTTGCTTGTTTCGCAGTGTATTAATCTCAATAGAATACAAACTATTTCAATATATATCTCTATTTTTTTTGTCGAAGTAATTATAAAGTTGTTCTGCGGGTCTAACCTTATATATTAGCATGGCAATTAACAGGTAAAACTTTGATTTGATGATCTGACATTGATATGCAGCATGTTTTACTAACAGTTTTAAGCACCAAAGTTGCCCGTAATCGTAACATACATTGATTTTATATATCCCCTCTTAAAAGGTTGGATTAAAAAAATGATATTAACTAGAAACCTTATAGATAACTTTTTAAAATTGAAAATAAATGAGACAAGAGTTGTCGATTTTTGTATACATTGACAAACATATGGGATATAGAATAAACTGCTACATTTAAAATTTGTATTTGCAAGGACTTTATTTACCATTTTGAAATCAGGACTTTGTTTCTGTTCTGCTAAGTTAAACTTTGTTATTTTTGTTTAGAAAATATTCGATTTTTATACTGAAAACAAAGCTACTGCCTGTAGGGCTTAATGACTGTACTACCCCCCCCCCTTTTTTTACACAATTAATTACCAGTAGTGTAACCATATAGAAACACTGTATACACCTAGCTAAATGTTAATATAATTTTAAACGAACTTTTAACCACTTCTGTAAAAGGAGTGCTCCTTTGGAGAAGGACATTCCTTATACAGATACTGACACAAAATGGCTACCTCCCATGATACCATTCCCAATTTACCATTACATAACACCAAGGTTTAAAAACTCATACTTGAGTGAATATTTTCGGCGTCTCGACTTTCTGTTTCTTTAACTTTCTGAAAACTACTTTTCAAATTTTCGGACCGCGAGGATGACTTAAAATATGGTCACTTTCTTCCATCATGCAGTAAAAACCTTTCCAAAATGGGACGTCCGTTGAGTTGTGCGAGATTTATAAATACACAGCCCCGTCCGGTTGGAATGGGGACGTTTAATCCGATTTCTAATATGACGTTCTTCAAACGCTTTGAGTACACACCCGTGATAAAATTCGAATATATTCATATGTCAGCTTATAGGCAACGTCATGATTTGTTTGGGCTGTTCCAATCCTACTCTTATGTCGTATGCTTTTTGTGAATGATTTACCTCACGTCAGATGGTGTATTAAAATGGCGTCATTAAACGATGACGTAAGAATGTAAAGATTTTACGGGAAAATGTACGAATGGGAAACTGAAAGTCTTCAAAACATGAAAACATAAAGAAACGATGGTAAGAATTTGTATAATGTCCATATCTTCATAAATGAAAGTAAGAAAGTCAATTAAATTCATCCAAATCTGTCTCAATATGTTATTGTATATCGTTAAATACTGTCACTTATTAATTTTCTTCGTCGTTTACGTCAGTATTATCCTCGTCTCATGGGTTTTCGTGCTATTAAGAATGCATTGTGACGTCACAATTTCCGATTGAAAAAGTATGCATAGTACGAATTCATATGACGTACGAAAACATATGATCTGACCATAATAGTGTGTTCAATTACGGGAGCAGCAAACATTTCCCTTCACATAGAGCGCTTCGATCCCAAAGAATGCCATCTTTGTCCTATTAGAATAGAAAAATTCATGGGGCTTGAATTTATATTGATTTTACCACAGGTTGGCCCTTTATGCTGATATTTTACCCCTCGCTGACGCTCGTGGTAAAATATTTAGCATAAAGGGCCAATCCCTGGTAAAATCACAATAAATGCAACCCCATGAATTATTTCTTAAGTCTAATAAAGAAAGAGTGTCACGTTCTGTGCACGTTAAGAACCCTTGTGAGTTTTTTAGGGGTCCGTATATGACTTACTGCATAGCTAAATTCCTGTTCCTATCCATGTAGTTTCATATTTCCGGTGTTAGTCTAAATCCCAGTCATAGCCCAAATGACATATTTCTATTGAATGCATTGCTAAACTGGACTGTTCTCGCCCTAAACATGCCTGGAATATTTGCCACTGAACGTTAAGCAAACAACAATCAATCAATTAATCCCATTTTCGGGGCGGGGAAAACGTTGAGAGCTTAGAAAAAAAAATAGAAACTGCATCAAAATGCTGCGCCGTACCATGTTGGAAGCAAAATATATGCTAAAAGTTATCTATATTCAATGTTACCATTGCAATCAAACATTTAATGACACGTCCGTTTAAACCCTAAAAATTGTGTCGACAGATAATAAAAAACAACCTTCGGAACGCTAGGCTACACATTTTTCACATTGATTCCGAATATTTCTGGGATGGGGTTTGAGTGCATAGAATGAAGTGTGAGTAGTATTTTTTTTTTAAATGCCGATGTCTTTTTGTTATATATTTATTGATGCTAGCTGGAATACATAAGTATTGATAGTAAGAGTCGTAATTCCTTCGGGTACAGTTGTACAGACAATTGTAAGCCCTTTTAGTTTTATGCTTTCAAGTATTTTGTACTTTTGGCTTTCTGAACTCTCGAATCTCGACCTTACTTAATGAAGATAAGTCCAGAAACATGTGTTTTGAGAAAGAAAACAATATCATTTTTTTATTGGTGAATGATAATATCAATACATATGTATTCCATATACTGATGATACGAGGGTTTTTTACTCCTATCTATAAATTGAAATAATACACAAAGCTACATGACAGTACAGGATAGCTTCTTATCAACCTATTTAAGTCTATTGATAAACATCTAAACCTTTAATCTTTTATCGCCATTCAGGACCAGTCACCTGTATAAATCAAACAGCAGATTGTTCACTGATATTCATGTGCACATCTGTCAAATAACAAAAACATTTTTTGTTCAAAATAAAGGGACTGATATCAGTTTAAATTTGAGAAGGTTGAATTACATAAAGTACGCAATAAGGTGCGCAAGTTAGCTTGACGTTATAAATAGTACAATTCGGTAAAATAAATTAAAACTTTTTTTGAACCATTTTGAAATAAAACCCAACTATCATGGTTTAACTTAGTCATGCAGGAATATAATGTAATCAGTATTTTTATGCCCCACATAGGGGCATTATGTTTTTCGGTCTGTGCGTCCGTTCGTTCGTCCGCCCGTCCGTCTGTCCCGCTTCAGGTTAAAGTTTTTGGTCAAGATAGTTTTTGCTGAAGTTGAAGTCCAATCAACTTGAAACTTAGTACACATGTTCCCTATGACAATTTTATGATCTTTCTTGTTTTAATAAAAATAAGGAGATGTGGTATGTTTGCCAATGAGACAACTATCCACAAAAGTTCAAATGGAGTGGATGTAAGAAATTATAGGCAACAGTACGGCCTTGAACAATGAGAAAAACCCATACCGTATAGTCAGCTATAAAAGGCCCCGACATGAAAAATATGAAAAAATTCAATCGAGAAAACTAACGGCCTAATTTATAACAAAACAATTTACGAAAAACAAATATGACGGACATGAACCAACGACAACCACTAAACTACAGTCTCCTGACTGGGACAGGCACATAAAGAATGTGGCGGTTAAACATGTTTGTGAGCGCTTAACCCCCCCCCCCCCAAAAAAAAAAAAGCCTTGGACAGTGGTGCAACAGTACGAAATAAGAACAAACTATAAAAATCAGTTGAAAAAGGCTTAACTCATCAGATGGGTATAAATAGAAATACGTCTAACAAAAACACAGAGTGGACGTGGACGGGTACTTATACATCCCAACAACAAAAAGACAATAAGTACAGATCTGAGAGTACTCGCATGTTTGGAAGAGGTTATGCTATTTGTTTCTGAAGAAGGCCCTTAACAAGTATAAAGAATATAACAACAACACGATGTGAGACTTTAAACATTACCAATAACAAAACTATTGTGTTAAATATATAGCTATTTTTACTGTGCGTATTGCTGTGTATTTGTTTATTCTATATTGGCTAGAGGTATAGGGGGAGGGTTGAGATCTCACAAAACATGTCTAACCCCGCTGCACTTATGCGCCTGTCTAAAGTCTGGAGCCTCTGACCTTTGTTAGTCTTGTATGTTTTTTTTTATTTTGGTTCATTTATATGTTTTGGAGTTTAGTGTGACGTCCGTTTTTATTTAGGAGCCAGTTGAATCCCGCCTAAGAGTGCGGGATTTCCTCGCTGTGTTGAAGACCCATTTGTGGCCCTTGGGCTGTTTTCTGCTCTTTGGTCGGGTTTTTGTCTCTTTGACACATTTCTCGTTTTCATTCTCAATTACATTGTGAACTCATTTTTTATCGTTATAGAATGTCGAAAAGCATTTAAACAGATCGATATAAACAAGGATAATAGACTGTCTTGGACGGAACTAAGGCATGCCTCAGATTTATTGGGTATGACCCTTAACGAAAAACAAGCCAAAAAGATGATCCGAGAAGTAGACAGAAATGGTAAGAATTTACATAGTTATATGTATACGGGATAGACACATTGATACTGTTGTATCAACATGTGTACGACACGGATGCAAACTTCAATACTTTGATATTGTATGTACAAGGAAAAAAAAACATTCTTAATGCGATATCTACAGATGTTCATGGGATGTATACCTCGATACTGCGATATCTACATGTGTACATGGGGAAAAACATTCGAAATGGGATATCTTCATATATTCATGGGATGTACACCTCGAAAAAGTGATACATGTGTATCTACATATGTAAACCCTAGGGATACATTTGTACACACATCGATACTGTGATATCTGCATATGTTCATGGGATACACACATCGATACTGCGATATCTATACATAATATTTATGTTCTTTGGATGCACACCTCGATACCGGGATGTTTTTTTTAGGTCAAACAGCGACCCTTTTCACAAAAAAAATCATTGTTATTCACAGTAAACATGTATCACGATGTTTTGTACTCGTAAGATTCGAATAAGGATGTTCGCTCCTCTTGTTTTTGAATTTTTGCCAGATATTCAGAGTCCTCTGGTTTATCCATGTAGTGCCATTAAACAAAATTTTGCCCACTTACCCATACTTTTCTTTTCATGATTTGATTAAATATAGTTAAGAAATTCCATCTTTGAAAATCTTATTAAATCCTTGTTTAGACAGAAAAAAGGTGCCAATGTTAAATGTATGAAAAATCTAGAGAGAATCATTTCCCGCCAAATTTTCAATAGCTTATATCTCGAAAACAAGCATACGGACCCTTCGTTTTTATCTGCTTTTTTAGTTCCTTTATTTATATAGTTACTATCAATTTATAACAGTCTTTTAAAAAGCATATTATTTTGAAACAGAGTAGCGAACATCCTTAAAGTTAATTCTTAACACCAATAAAGATAGAAATTAGATATATTGATTGATTAGTTTGATATGATGTGTTTTAAAATAAATTGCTTACATAATGAGACAATATCCACCAGAGACCAAAGGACGTAGCAATAATAGATCATTGTACGACCTTCAACAATAAGTAAAACCTATACCGTATAGTCAGATAAAACCTATACCGTATAGTCAGATAAAACCTATACCGTATAGTCAGATAAAACGTATACCGTATAGTCAGATAAAACCTATACCGTATGGTCAGATAAAACCTATACCGTAGAGTCAGATAAAACCTATCCCGTTGAGTCAGATAAAACCTATACCGTATAGTCAGATAAAACATATACCGTATATTCAGATAAAACCTATACCGTTTAATCAGATAAAACCTATACCGTATAGTCAGATAAAACCTATACCGTATAGTTAGATAAAACCTATACCGTTCAGTATAGTCAGATAAAACCTATACCGTATAGTCAGATAAAACATATACCGTATAGTTAGATAAAACCTATACCGTTCAGTATAGTCAGATAAAACCTATACCGTTTAGTATAGTCAGATAAAACGTATACCGTTGAGTCAGATAAAACCTATACCGTATAGTCTGATAAAACCTTTACCGTATAGTCTGATAAAACCTTTACCGTATAGTCTGATAAAACCTATACCGTATAGTCAGATAAAACCTATACCGTAAAGTCTGATAAAACCTATACCGTATAGTCTGATAAAACCTATACCGTATAGTCAAATAAAACCTATACCGTATAGTCTGATAAAACCTATACCGTATAGTCTGATAAAACCTATACCGTATAGTCAGATAAAACCTATACCGTATAGTCTGATAAAACCTTTACCGTATAGTCTGATAAAACCTTTACCGTATAGTCTGATAAAACCTATACCGTATAGTCTGATAAAAAAGGCTCCACATGACAAAATGTAAAACAATTCAAAAGTGAAAACTAACGGCCTGATTTGAGTCGATTTTTTTATAAATCAGATCCTTTAATCAAAATAATCGATTTACTGATAGCGTATTACTTGTTTATTTTCTAGGTGATGGATTTATAGATTACAAAGAATTTGAGACAATAATGAGTAAAAACAGCAAACCTGTAAGTCTAACGAAGAAAACCTTTTAAAATATTTACAAACAAACAAATAAAAAACGATCTAGACACTCCTCGTGCATGATAGTTGTGTTCATGTGTAAATGTAAATGAACGCATTGGTCTGTAATTTGTTGACATATGAAGTAATCAACATCAAGGAAATAATTCTGCTCGCTTACACCGGTGATTATCAGATAGCCTTGTTGAAAGCATCACAGTTACTTGGAGTTGAAGAGCAATGATAAAAGCATATAAAAAGTATAAAAAAGGAGATGTGGTATGATTGCCAATATGACAACTATCCGCCAAAGTTCAAATAAAGTAGATATATTAAGCATAGTTCCTTTGTCATTACGCAAATGACATTTTTACAATAGCATAGTTACGTGGTGATACTTGAAACAATCGAACCTTAAATTTGAAAGGCAGGATTGTATAAGGCCATAAAAAAGAATATGTTTGTTTGCCCTAACCCTACCTATACCCAGAAAATAGCTGCCTACTCAAAATTTTTTATTGTCCTGATTTGATTTTTTTTTATCTGATAGGCAGGAAGACTTAAACAATATCGAATACTTCAATTTCTCCTTTCCGAAATCAAAAGAAAACGACTACCTACCTACCGATTGTCTCTACCTTTAGGTAGCGTTTGGACAAACCAAAATATTTTTAAGTGTGGCCTAAATACGTAGAAACATTTTGAGCTATACGACAAAAAGGAAGGACAATAGAAAACACGGCAATCATACCATATCTTCTTATTTTTATATGTGTAGCTAACAAAGGTTAACTTTGTCTGTGGGAGTTGGACCGTTCATTTAGTTTCTATATAAGTTTCTAATTCATCGACACGAATAGTTATTATAAATCATTTTAGTAACGAAGCACGAACTATTATTGTCTTTCAGATATGTTTAATAGACTATGAAGATGAAGTCTTACGACAAGCTTTTGACAGCTTTGATGTAGATAAAAATGGAGAAATTACAATAGAAGAGTTGATAATGGTGCTACAATCACTTGGTACAGAAACGGCAGAAATGGATGCATCGGAAATGTTAAAAGAGGCAGATTTGAATGGAGATGGAGTTATCAGTTTTGAAGGTAATTAGCTAAAATACCAAGATGTGTGTTTTAGTAAAACTTTACGATTAATTTCCGTTCACCTGAGATCACCCAAGGTATTTGGTGGGATTCGTGTTGCTCAGTCTTTAGTTTTCTATGTTGTGCGTTGTATATTGTTACTAAGTAATTGTCTTTTAGTCGTTTTCGTTTGTTTTTTTGCTATGCCATTGTCAGTTTGTTTTCGACTTATGAGTTAGGATATCTCTTTTAATTAACACCATTCTTTCGCCTCTCTTTTTCGTTGTAACTTATAAAAATGAAGATGTGGTATGATTGCCAATGAGACAACTCTTTACAAGAGACCAAATGACACAGCAATTAACAACTATAGGTCACCGTACGGCCTTCAACAATGAGTGTTACATTATAACCAGGTTCACATGACTATTCTGTGAATTGCACTTGTTTCAAGCTGGTTTTTGTTTTAAGATAAATGGTACATTTTAATTGTGTATATTTTTTTTCAATTTTGATTGAATCTATTGATTTGTTGACAAATAAATGTAGCTATGGAAGCATATCGGTATCATCTGAGTGTATAGATCAATGAACTTTTCAAATATAGGATTCATTCATTAGAGCTAAATCATGTTGAAGTTTTACATTTGACAAACCATCCTTTACGGAGACTTGAGTTCTAAATAACGTTAAATTTCTGAACTGATGCATTCAGTTTAGTTGAATAAATACAATTGCTATGTTGTGATCGTTATTGGATATCCTGTTTAATCCTAGGTCACATATACAGGGTGTGTCATGCTTCCTAAACATCAAGAACCTCTTGCAACAGCTGTTTGAAGGGTTCGCCATGCCTGTTGCAAGGCAAAATCACTACCCTTAGCTTCTTTTTTCCAGAGGCACCCCACCCTAACAATTCCAAACAAATTTATTTCAAATTGTTTAAGTGCTGAATATCCATTAAGTATTTGCTTTTAATAGTTGGACAAAAATAATCTCGTTTGGTAAGCGTTATTTAGTTTTACAGATACATGTATATCAGTATTAGCGTGACTGTTTGTTTATTAACTTTTGGTTCCCATATGGATTCCTGTAGTACATACATGTAAGAAAACTGCTTTGTTTGGAATTTCCCAACAACTAGTCTTCCCGGTTCTGTGTGCTACCTTTCGGAATACACTAGAATTCACCCCCAGTTTTTTTGTGTGTTCGTGTTAATCAGTCTATAGTTTCTATGTTATGTTTATTATTGTTGTTTGTTCTTTCGTCGCTTTTTTTTAATTTTTGGTCATGGTATGGCCGTTTTTATTGGGGGTCTCATTTGGGGGCGGGGGGGGGGACGTTCTGATCACGGATCTCGGTTATTGTTTTGTCAGATGGCCGTATCCCGCTTATCATTGTAAAATAATAACGGTTGTAATTTCACGTGTTCCTTCCATCATCCGTTTTTACGCACAATAATTTGACTTTCACGTGTCACGCTTACAAAAAGTCGGCCAATTCCGCGTCACGCTTAAACCTCAATGAGACTAACTTTATTGAACTTATGATTTTCAAATGCCCCTTGGTATCTTCTTTCTTTCTTTTGTGGTATTTAAAGTTTCCTTTGAAAGTATGTGTAAGTATCGGTGAAGTACTTGTTGGAAACAATTGTTTATCTTATTGTAGCTGGACCGTTATCTATTCCCAAATTAGCTACGAACAGTAGCTCATAGGTCCTTATGATATTTTTTGATAATTTGCGGACTATGGTCCGCAAATTGTCAAAAAATATTAGCTACGGTGCTGCAGCTATTCCCAAGAATATCTCCACAATACGTCATTGAAGCTCATAAATGCATGTCTTGAAAATATATTGGTGTTCATTTTTTACCATTTATGGAATTTGACATTGATTGAAACAACTGCAATCAATGTAAAAATCCATAAATGGTAAAACAAAACACCAAAAGAAAGAATTGTAAAAAGCAAGTAAATCCCCTACCCCCCCCCCCCCCCCCCCAAAAAAAAACAACAAAAAAAAAACAAAAAAAAACACGTAGCAAACAAAACATAACAATATAACAAGCTAGAGAAGATCCTAAATTGGGACAGACACATGATCAATTTATATTATCATTCTTTTACAGAATTTGCAAGAGTAGCAGCCCAACAACGAATGTGAATGTAAAAGACGATGTTGAATATGTTTTCTTTTAATAGAAAAAAGAGGAGGATGGTGTTTAGTGAACTTAATTTGACTTCATATGGAACATGATCTTTAATGTAATTTAAAATTTTCATAAAGCTGATGTTGTGGTCGAAGACAATATGTCCAGTCCGAATAAACAAAAGTATTGAAATCGCTCTTTTTAATTAAAGCCAGCTTGTCCTTGAATATCAATTTTTATTTGCTTCTTATATATGTATTAATTTATTGAATCACAATTACTTTGTTTCTTTTTCATAGCATGTAAAGGCGTTATTTTAACAATTTATCATAATTTAAAAATGGAGTTTTCAGAAACATTATGGTCCATTTATCCTATGAATTTTGTTGAAAATATACATTGTATTTGACGTACTATTGGTTGAACTTATCCTGAATTTTTTTCTAATATATTCTGTTAAATATAAAAGTAAGAAGATGTGGTATGATTGCCAATGAGACAACTCTCCACAAGAGACCAAATGACACAGAAATTAACAACTATAGGTCACCGTACGGCCTTCCACAATGAGCAAAACCCATACCGCAAAGTCAGCTATAAAAGGCCCAGAAATGACAAATGTAAAATAATTCAAACGAGAAAACTAACGGCCTAATTTATGTACAAAATAATAAAAAAAACAAAAAAACAAAAAAACAAATATGATACACAACAACAAACGACAACTACGGAATTACAGGCTCCTGACTTGGGACAGGCACATACAGAATGTGGCGGGATTAAACTAGTTAGATGGGGCCAAACCCTCCCCCTAGTCTAGGACAGTGGTGCAACAGCACAAAACAAGAACACACTATACAAAAAAATAAACGAAAATCAAATATGATAAAGAGCAACAAACAACAACCACCCAATTACAGGCTCCTGACTTGGGACAGGCACATAAAGAATGTGGTGGGGTTAAACTAGTTTGAAGGTGCCAACCCTCTCCTTAACCTGGGACAGTGGTGTAACAGTACAACATAAGAAAAAAATCAGTTGAAAAAGGCTTAACTCATTAGATGGATATACAAATAGAAATACATCTAACAAAAACACAGAGTGGACGTGGCAGGGTACTTATATACATCCGTACAAAATTTAGACACTAAGTATAGGTCTGAGAGAACTCGCAGTTACTGACAGCTAGTTCAAAATCAATAACAACTAATAAAAACAATCATCTAGCTAAGACTACACGTTAAAGTCATTTTTGTTGTTTTTAAACATGGTAGTTATTTGTAAAAGTTATCTAGAATAAATCAATTTTTATGTTCTACAGAGATTTCCTGTTTATACATATATGGCGTGAATAAATAACAAATCCTTATCAAGGGAGATAATCAATGGCTTAATTTACTACATTTTGTCAACCACTGACAACCTATTCCCTTTATGAACAAGGATGAGACACTTTCATCCAGCTTCTCAAAATAAGTTATATATATAGCACGCCCGTTACGAATTAACTTTTTTAAGTCACGAAAAGCGTAGCGTAAAGCGTGGCTATATATGAATTGTAACATTAATGGTCGACGACATGTGTCAAAAGTTAAACACTGGCCAATGAAATACAACTTCTGAAAGAATGATCTGGCGGGAAAAAACTGCACGATCCTAACGATGCTATTTCGCACCAACGATTTAGAATTAGCCATGGCAGACGGATTTGACCTCATGGACATTTTAGATATGGACGATATTGTTTTGTCCCAAGCAGCGGCCGAATTAGAAGAAGAGTACATGGAAGATGTTTTACTTTGTCAAGCAGGAGATAGTCGTGCTGTTGATGTCACTCCTTTTGATGAAAATTACGTAGCTCAAGATACTTTTGAAACTGTTTTTGACATTTTGCAGGATGTTAGTTTTGAGGAAAATCTGCAGCATCGGGTGAATACGGACAATCAACACATGTCGGAAAAAGCGAAGATCGAGTATGACGATCATTTCGTTCCTCCAGTTTCAGAGAAGGAAATAAAAAAAAACTCGTTTCTGCTCAAACCAATGCTTACACAAATATAAATACTAGGTGGTCAGTTGGAGTATCTAACGAATGGAGGTCAGCAAGAGCTAAACACGACGACAAAATTCCGGATTTGCATCTCATGGATGCGGATAGTATGGATTTCTGGCTTCAGCGGATTATTATGGAAGCTAAAAAGAAGAAGGGAGACGATTACCTACCCAAATCTCTATATATTATATCGTTTGTGGTCTACTAACACCTCAGAGACATGAATGTTAACGACAAAAACTTTCTGAATGAAAAGGATGGTCGCTTTACTCCGTTTAGGCGTGTATTAGATGCCAAGATGAAAGATTTCCTGTCCAAAGTTATTTGGATTAAGAGGCTGCGACGAGAACAGAAATCTTGATTGTGATTAGTTTGAAATTGGTATTGATTCTACAGGTAAGTTTATTAGATTCATCGGGAGAAAAAACAAGACATTTGAAGGTGGCCTCGGCGAATAAAGATATAAAGCACTATTCACAGGGCGGTAAGTTGTTTAATTTACATAATTTATAATGACCAATTCAAACACGAAAAATTATTTGACAAAATTATTCTACGCGTGTACCCGTTTTATATACTTTTGTCAATTTAAACTTCATTCTGAAAAGAAATATTGTTTTATATTAGTTTATTCAACCCGGCTCTCCGGCTTTATCCACAAAAAAAAAAAAAAAAAAAATGACGGCCACGATATGGCTTACAGTGCTGAAAGTGGCATTGAACACCTACAATCAATCAATCATTTTCAAATCAAAAGCTCAAATACGAAATTATGATATACACGATAAGTTTTTCTGAATATACATGCACTGCTTTAATTTGATTATTTGAATAAATTATTCTACGGATGTACCCGTTTTATATTCTTTTTAATATTATTTTATTCAACCCGGGCACTCCGGCTTCATGTTCCAATAAAAAACGGACCACCACTATATAGCCAATAATGCTGACAGTGGCGTTAAACAGCAACAACTAATCAATCATTTTCAAATAAAAAGCTAAAACGAAAGAGCATAAGCTTTACATACCATTGCACGATACACCCAATTGTGCTGAAATTGGCGTTAAACAGCAAAAATCAATCAATCATTTTCAAACCAAAAGCTCATATACGAAGTTATAATATACACAATAAGTTTTGCAGAATATAACTGCAACTGTAATAATTTTCTTTGAATAGAAGGAAGCGGAAAGAAACTCTTTTGATTTGATTTGATTTGTAGGTCCAAGATGCATAATTGCTTACTATGAAGAGTACTTGAAAGCTGTGGGCTCCGGAACATTTTATCGAAAACCGCTCAACATCGATGGGAAAGATCGTTGTCATAATGGAAAATCAGCACTAGGAGAGAATAAATTACACGGACTAATGCGCGAGCTATGTCAAAAAGGTGGACTTTTAGGGAACTGAACGAATCATTCCTGAAAATTCACTTGTGCAACCGCCCTATACCATGCAGGTATTGATGAACAAGAAATCATGACGAGAACTGGTCACCGCTCCACGGCATCAGTGAGAGCTAACAAAACTAGCGCAGATGATGGTTATAAAATGAAAAATGAGGAGAAGCACTGTTTGATTGATGTAACAACTATGCACGGAGGCGCTCTCAGTTTTTCAAATTGTAACTTTAATTTCAATTAAGGACAGTATCATGTCTGTTTATTGACAATGAAGGCGAAATTTCTTTTTTTTCATTTTTTTTGTTGTTTTTTTTTTGTTTTTTTGTTTTTGTTTATTCCAGGAGAAAAGGAGTGTTTTTTTTTATCCTAACGGTTTTGCATTTTGTGAAAGTTCACATGCAGGCGTCCATTTTCAGTACAATAGTTTAGTTGAGCATTGTACGAGAACAAATAACATTTTAAGCCTACCAAAGATACGACTATTGCATTTGCAGTCCATACAAAATATGATACTTGAAATAGAGTGTCAATGTGTTACTTGCAATATTTAGGACAACCCCCGCCGCCACCCCCTCCCCTCGTCGATGTTCGTCGTTAGAAACGTGCTTTTGCTTATTCACCTCAAGTATATAAAAATAAGAAGATGTGGTATGGTTGCCAATGAGTCAACTATCCAACAAAGTTCAAATGACGTGGATATTTATTCCAAAGCCTCCCCCGCCCAAACAACTAAGAAAACCAGAAGAGAACATCGGGAAGTCCAAGGAGGCGGAGCCTCATATGTAAAACATAGTAGGAGGAGCTTGGGCATGTGCATAAACTTTATCTAAGAATTAATTATTGCACTGGTCTAAGCTCCTACCACTCTATGCCTTTTCTATGACAAGCGGTCAACGGCGGAACTGGAGAGTGCAATAACTTAAACATCATTCAGTTAACGCACTCCTCTGAAAATAACTGAAGTTAACGCACTAGAAGATCAAAGGAAAATTTTTATCGTGGTTCGTTAAAATATCCTTATCGTGATTCGTCAGAGGTCTCGAATAATTATTGTTACCGTTATTCTCGAAAAGAATTTAACGTGATTCGTAAAAATTAGTCGATTTTGTTATCGTCATAAAGAAAATGTACATTTTATCGTCATGCGCCAAAAATAACCGATAACGTCATTTGGCAAGATTTTTTTTACCGTTATTCGTCATGAAGGAACCCCTAAATACGATTTGGTCTTCATATGGTACTGTACGACCTTCAACAATGAGCAAAACCAATAACAATAAGTAAGCATGACAAAATGTGAAACAATTCAAATGAGGAAACATACGATCTGGTTTATTCTAAAAGCTATAAACGAAAAACTAACATGGCAAAGAATTTACAACAAGCATTATGACGTTATGATTGGTATATCGCCGTCACGTGGTGACCCCTATGGGTTCAGTAGATTTCATATGGGATTCATGGCGTCATGTTACATGTAACAATTGATGGTTACGTCATCACTGTATTTCATTGCTTATTTTTATACATAACTTAGCAGGAAAATTCCCGTGTGCGATAAATTCGTTAAACGGTTCACTACTAACCTTTGACCTCACATCCTATGAATTTTACTTACCCTCTATGGATCAGTTGAGGGGTTAGTAGCAAACCATATAACTTATATAAAGTACTCCACTTGATACACGTTTTTGTGTTAACTTTTGTGATGTGATTTTTAATCACTGTATTAACTGTAATCCGTTGCTATTAATTATGCAACAAATCTTAGATTTAACCATGAGGACAAGACAGATGTTTTGTCGTTTTTTTTGTATATTCTAATTTTGTAAAAGGAGGAGATGTGGTATGATTGCCAATGCGACAACTATCCACCAAAGTTCAAATGAAGTGAATGTAAGCAATTATAGGCAATCGTACGGCCATCATCAATAAGTAAAACGAATTAAACACTGTATAGTCGACTATAAAAGGCCACGACATTTACTTTTTTTTTAATTGTTGGGCTTAATCTTCGAAGGTCTGCCAACAAGACCATAGAATTAATACTATATAGCATGAAATCCCATTTCAAACTTTATTTTAAAAATGATGCATCTTTTAATCAGGGAATGCCAAAATACAGACCATATATAGTATGGTTGTTAATTACACTAAAAGTCTGAAATCTGAATCATATCGTGACCAGAGATGATAGAATATTGTTCAAGGATATAAATGAAATCCACCATCGATAGTGTTGGTACTCCCGGTAATGTACGATGCTTCATCTGACGCCAAGAAGAGCAAGAGGGAAACAACATCTGCTGGTTTTCCGACCCTTTTTAGGTGTGCTAGTTTTGCATACTTGTCTACAAACTATAAAGAAAAAAAGTAATTTAAGACATTGAAATACAAGATGCAAAGATATCGAAATTGGCTGACATGAATTTCGGAAATAATCTGCTTCAGGTACGTTCGAGACGTAATGCTTTGAAAGCCAAAATTTAAAATATTTGTTGCATATCGACCAAAAAAAGACAAAACACCAAAATTCCGTTTAGGTAATTGTTTTCATTGGGTATTGCAATAACAACATTCACGGTACTAGTTACAATGCACCTGACACCATATTCACATTTTGACAACTTATGTCTCTTCAGTGAAACATAAGGCCAACATATGTAAAAACCAAACACCTAATACAAACGTTGAAGGGCTAAATAAAAAAAAATCAAACTAAAAGTCATCCAAAACCTGGACAAAGAATCATATCTATTTTAAGAGTGAATTACAGCGATATCGACTCCTAGGTCGACTCTATTCATAATTTATTGACGGAACAATATACCTTCTTTTGGTCTTCATCTGTATTCTTCCTAGAACTATTACGAAGAATATTGGTATCATCAATGAAGCCAGGACTACAATTTGATAACAGAATACAATAAAGTAACACATGTACGATAAACTGAGTAAACATAAATGAATAATGAATATTAAAATAGATTATATTTAAATATAAGAAAGCATTTATCAGAAAAGAAACAAAACTAAGAAATAGAATGACAAAAGTTGGCATTTGCTATAATAGTAATTTAATTACTGTCATCATATTGAAATAATTACATTACATGTATGTTTCATTATATAACGTTATTTTGATTGGCTAACAGCAATCTCGCAACATTCTGAAATTAACCTTCATTACAAAATGAAAATGTAACATTCATGATGACACGAGCTTCCACTATAAAGTGCACAGGTAAATAAAGAAAAACTTGGTAGAATCGTGTTTTCATGATCCTAGCAAAAAAAAAAAAAGTAATTATAAGTATTGAATGCTTCTTTTAGTAATGTTATAGGGTTGTAAAAGCGTTGACCGTGCTCACATTTTTAGAATAAAGCGCTCTCGCGCTTCATACAAAATGTACCTCGGTCAACGCTTTAACACTTCAATAAATTTACAAAAAAATTAAATATCTTTCTTTTGTTATCTCCCTTAAAAATGTAACTTCTGCAAACTTGGGGGGGGGGGGGGGGGGGGTTTCATCTTCCAGGCGCATTCAGAATGTTGTGGGGTTAACATGTTTGTTTGAGCTGGGACACTGGGGTAACAGAACATCATTAGAATAAACGTAAATATCAGTTGGAAAGAGCCGTAGATCGGTATAAAGCTGAATGCAACTAACATCATGACAAAAGACACATAGAACCAAAGTACTGGAGTAATTTAAAGCTAATTAATAGACCAACGTTAACTAAGAAATATAGACCATGTTTTTTTAGACTAAAGACTAATCATTGCATCTTCAAAGGATTTAGTGTGAAGACGTCATAAGCATTCGGAGAAAACCATGACATCGTCGCGTGTTGTACAAAAATATAATTATCGACATGATGCAGTCCCATAACTCGATAGCAATATTTGTCCAGTTATGTATTAAACTCTTTAGAATAAAATCAATGTTACATATAGTGCCGAGGAAGACAATTTGCAAAGATCAGTTGACCTCTGTCAGGCTGTCATGTGCACCTAATACTTGTAACAACCATTCTATAGACCAAGTACCGATGGATTATTAATCATAATAAATGAGAAACTGACTTAAATGAAAACTTTAAAAGGTTGTTCATTGATCCGTAAAAAGAGGTACATTGTAAGACCAGCTCGCTAGTCATGTCGGACGGACAGACACCATACAACGGCCATTCGCCATTGAATACACTTCAAGCTTTTGTCTGTTTCAAATTACAGACATTTATACAATTTTAGATTAGATTTCTTTGCAGAATGCAGGACAATACAAGACAAACTGTAGTCTCTGCCTATTAAAAGCAAATGGCAAAAGCATTGTGTATTGAAATCACATATACTCTTTTCTTCTTCTTCTTCCTGGTACGGGAAAGACTCCGATGCCGGAGTGTGGAATATTCCGGAACTGTGGCGCTATGTACATGCAAATGGATGTCGAAAATTTTGTTATAAGATAAAAATATTTGCCACAGTTCAATTACAATTTAAAATAACATTAGTTGAAGCTTAATGTTAAACATATTCACATTATGTACAGTGGCTTACATACACTAATTAATTAGCCAGACTAGAACCTCCAAATGTTAAGGTGGAGATACCACCTTTGAAGGATTCTAGGGAGGGTGACATGCAAATTGTTTCTGGGAGATCGTTCCAGACAGCAATAGTACTTGGGAAAAAAGATGATTTAAAAAAGTCTTTATTTGTATATATATGTCGAAATTTATGTAGGCCTCTAGTTCGCCTGTCAGATTGTGTCAGGACGTCATTAGTGACTTCGACCAACCCCCCATTAATCTTATAAATCAAGACAATCTTAGCTTTTGTTCTACGGGATTGCAAGTTTTCCCATTTTAGTTTGTTTAACATACCAGTGACAGCACCTGGTGATCTATCGTTATAGTCATTAAAATTATATCTTGCTGCATTACGCTGTATCTGCTCAATTTTGTTTATTTGGCTTTGTTTGTACGGATCCCAAACTGGTGAGGAGTACTCGACGGTCGGACGCACAAGTGATGTGTACGTAAGGTTTTTAACCTTACGTGTACAATTTTTCATGTTTCTACGTAAAAATCCTAGTGTTTTATTTGCCTTTGAAGTTATATTATTAATATGGGGCCCCCAATCAAGATCATTGCTTATAGTAACTCCTAGATACTTGCTGTCTTTGACAGATTCAAGTACATGGTTATGTTATTTATATTGAAATAAATTAGTTTTCGACTTTTTAGAAATATCTATGACATAGCATTTTTCAGGATTAAATTTCATTTGCCATTCAGATTCCCAATTTTCAAGTTTTGATAGATTTTTTTGGAGTGCTTGAGACTCATTTATATTATTTGATGTTTCATAAAGTAAACAGTCGTCAGCAAAAAGACGAACCTTACAGGAGACATGCTCAGGTAGGTCGTTTATGAATAACAAAAATAAAGTTGGGCCTAATACTGTGCCCTGAGGAACACCAGAGTCAACAGCTAATTTGGAAGAGTGAACACCGTTAAGCAGGACTTGCTGTTGCCTGTTTGACAAAAAATCTTTTATCCAAAGTAAGTTATTTTCACGTATACCATAATAATTAAGCTTTGTTATTAACCTTTCATGGGGGACCTTATCAAAAGCTTTGGAAAAATCTAAAAGTATTTCATCAACTTGATTACCTTCTGCTAAGTATTTGGCTATGTCCTGGATGCTGATAACAAGTTGTGCTTCACAGGAACGTTTACTCCTAAAGCCATGTTGGCAATCATTTAAAATATTATTTAAATCTAAATGTTTTCTAATGTTACTTGTTAAGACGTGTTCTAAAACCTTACAACATATAGCCGTTAAAGAAACCGTTCTATAGTTAATTGCATTATGCTTATCTCCCTTTTTAAAAATTGGCACAACATTTGCCTATTTCCACTCTTCTGGGATTTTTCCATCATTTATGGATTTTTGAAAAAAGAATACAAGGAAGGGGGATATCTCTTCTGAGAGTTTATTAAGGAAAATAGCAGGGATATTATCAGGCCCACTAGCTTTATGGGGGTTTATATTTTTAAGGAGTTTAATTATGCCATTGATATTAATGGTTATATCTGGCATAATTTTTAAATATCTGGTGTAGTATACGCGCTCAAGGCACCTTGGAATAAACATACAACTTTATGGTTACATGGTTTAATATAAACTAACTAGAATCAACAGCAAAAAATGTTTATATAACAAACATTAAAGTAGAAACACAGATCGTGGGAATCTTAGATAAAGTCATAACTCATGTCACTGCATCCGATGATGCATAGAGTTTATAATACCGACAGCTGATTAACGTAAACAAACTTGAACTGACAAATATCAACATAATTGTAAATACTACATCTGTCACTGAAGGTTAAGGGACCAACTGTTTATTGATAACAAATCAAGGTACTTGGTAACAACGTTCTAGGTACTACATTTCCCATTAATTAGAACTTACTTGATGGCATTCACTCTTACACCGTGAGGACCTAGTTCTGAAAGAAATTTATTTAATCAATATTTTGTTCAATGATAAAGTTAAGCCTATTATATTTTCTAGATAAGATCCAGTGTTTTCAACATGTATATTATTAAAATCATTCCTCAGTAAAGGACCTAAATATCGTCCCCCGTCAATTATTAATTGGAATGAGTGTCGTAATATCATCCACGACTCACTCCATACTTACTGTTTGAAATGGATAAAACGGGAAAAAGCTGACAAAAAATCTTAGGACTCTTTTTTTAATTCAGTAATGAACATAGTTGATATACGTATTCAACATTTTAAAGAACATTTTACTCTTAACAATAACCACAATAAACCTATTTCTCGTATCAAACATAAACTAAAAGAACTAGCCAAGGAATTTGTTTTTGTCCCGGCCGATAAAGCTGCTAATAATATTATTATTGTTTGACGTAAATTTTACATTGAGGTTCTGAAAAAAGAAATCACCAATTCACCAACATTCCAACTGACTCCATTTTCAGAAAACGACATCTGTAACAAACATAAACTTTTAGCTACCGCTTTACAAGCAGAACCAAATACAATGAAAGTCCCAACTATGTATTGGCTTCCGAAGCTACACAAAACACCTTACAAATATAGATTTATTTCGTCTTCAAGCCATTGTTCCACTACTAAATTGTCTATTCTTCTTACCAGTACACTTGGTACAATCAAAAACCTGATAATAAATTGTTCAAATAAGGCCTTCGAAAATAGTGGAATTAATTACCTTTGGAGTGTCAAGAACTCGTTAGAAGTACTTGATAAATTACATGCATATATTGGTGATTTTGAATCTGTTCAAAGTTTAGATTTTTCTACCCTATATACCACATTGCCTCACATTCTCATTAAGAAAAAATTCACACACCTAATTAAATGGGCATTTAAAAAGTCAGAATGTGAATATATATGTTCAAACTCTTTTAGGTCATTTTTTAGTAGCAATAAACAAAAAAACTATGTCAATTGGACATGCTTTGATACTATATATGCCCTTGAATTTTTACTAGATAACATTTTTGTTCGCTTTGGAGATTCCGTATATCGTCAGGTTATCGGAATTCCAATGGGGACTAACTGTGCACCACTTATTGCGGACCTTTTTTTGTATTGCTATGAGTTACAATTTATGACAAAAATCAGCAAAGACCCATCGAAACAACATCTGATACACAAATTTAATAATACTTTCAGATATTTGGATGATATTTTGGCTCTCAATAATGACGACTTCAGTATGTATACTAAAGAAATTTATCCTGTTGAACTTACTTTAAATAAAGCTAATACTAACAATGACCACTGCCCTTTCCTCGATCTTGATATCTATATCATTAATGGAAAGCTTAATACTAAAATATATGATAAAAGAGATGATTTTTCATTTCCTATCGTTAATTATCCATTTTTAGATGGTGACGTTCCCTTGTCACCATCTTACGGTGTTTATATATCTCAACTTGTACGATTCGCTCGTGTATGTAACAATGTTTTAGATTTTAACGAGAGAAATTTATGTATTACTGAAAAATTATTACACCAGGGTTTTCGATATCACAAACTAGTCAAAACATTTACTAAAGTTTATCATCGGTATAAGGACATCATTCGTAAATATAGCTCAACATGCAGACTTCTTATACGTTCAGGTATTTCACATCCAATTTTTTATGGAAATATTCTTTATAAAGCACAAAAATGTCAGTATTCACCTCTGAAGCTAACAAAACCTTTAAATAGACTTATTAAGAAGGGATATAGTTACGATACTGTTGTCAGGTCATTAAAGATTGCATATTTTGGCGTTAATATTGATTCACTTATAAGGTCTTTGCATCGGCACTAAACACAATTATTTAAAAACCAGTTGTTGGCATGACACGGGTTATGTTCTTCTCATATATGTTATGATGGTATAATACTAAACCCCTAACGGGAAGGATTGTGCCTGATATTCATATGATGAAGACATAATCTTTCAATCAGTTTAATTGAAGTCTGGAGCTGGCATGTCAGTTAACTGCTAGTAGTCTGTTGTTATTTATGTATTATTGTCATTTTGTTTATTTTCTTTGGTTACATCTTCTGACATCAGACTCGGACTTCTCTTGAACTGAATTTTAATGTGCGTATTGTTATGCGTTTACTTTTCTACATTGGCTAGAGGTATAGGGGGAGGGTTGAGATCTCATAAACATGTTTAACCCCGCCGCATTTTTGCGCCTGTCCCAAGTCAGGAGCCTCTAGCCTTTGTTAGTCTTGTATTATTTTTAATTTTAGTTTCTTGTGTACAATTTGGAATTTAGTATGGCGTTCATTATCACTGAACTAGTATATATATTTGTTTAGGGGCCAGCTGAAGGACGCCTCCGGGTGCGGGAATTTCTCGCTGCATTGAAGACCTGTTGGTGACCTTCTGCCGTTGTCTGTTCTATGGTCGGGTTGTTGTCTCTTTGACACATTCCCCATTTCCATTCTCAATTTTATATTGAGCTTAACACATTTTGTGAAAGAAAGGGGGGGGGGGGGTGTTTCAACAATGGTTCTGATCGTAAGGGATCATTTAGTTGGTGTACGGACAGACAACTGGGGAAGAATATGCTTAAACATTATTGTACAACTTATTTAAATAAACGTTAGATTAGAAAAAAATGGACAGATGCTAAAAAAAGATAAAAATGAAATCAAACACTGTACCGCAACAAAAGTAATTTGTTAAAATTCTTTTTATTTTGGAAAAGTCAATGCAATCAATTACAAGTCAGAACATTTTACAATGATTTTGATTGGTTGACGATACCGGCAATTCCTTTTAAATTTTTCATCTAGAAATATTACTGTATAATAAATATCTTTTACCTTTGGCTAGACATTTTGTAAGCATATCAATAGCCACTTTTGCCATGCAGTAAACTACTAATTCTGGGTTCTGAAAAACATAAAAAAACAAATTATTTACATTTCAATTTTACATAGTAATTTTGCATTACAAATGTAAATTACAATTTAAGTAACGAAGTTACTAAGGAGTGAAATATGTAAGACATTCCAAATGTGCTTTCATGATAGATTCTATGATTTCAAACATTTGTGGTTTTCTTTTTATCTTTTAAGTGCAAATATATGGTTAACTTCCCAAGAAAACTGCTTTCCTGCTCAGATGGTAATTAAACAGCATGCAATTGCATACAAATTATTGTTGAAGACAGTATATTGACATACGGATGTTTTTGTTGTGTTGTTGGGTGCCGTTTGAATTATCACGATGTTCGAAAGGAACTGTACGATTTCATTTTTATTTTGATAAGGTCAGATTTGAAGAATACATAAACTATTAAATTATAAATTAAACATACTTACCGGTATTTTGGATTGGATACTCGACATGTAGATTATATTACCTACATTGAAAATTTTTAATTACTTAAAAAGTATTTTTCATGATTGTATGTATCAAAAAGAGGCGAATTTGTTTACATAACAGTTTACATATACATGCGATGTTCCATATTTGCTATTAAAAATGTATATTCATCTTAACTTTTGATACAATGAACATGAAAGTAACCCTACAATGTATCTTAACAATTTTTGTTGCATTCTCCTGAAAATATGAAATTGCGCCAATACTTAATTCTGCCTCAGACGTTTGCTTCCCCTTGGTAATATTTAAGTTGTTCTAGCAAATTCCATTGTCACGTCGTCTCTCCAATTGTATAGTTTCCCTTCCGCCTGGTAATTAGCAAACACGTAAATTTACTGAACCCTATATTCTTTTTTCATAGTCAAATTCAATTAAATGTACCATTCCTTATATTTTCCCCCTCATACCAACAGACCTGTTGTTTTTTAGATGAGGCAAGCATAGTTGTGACAGAAAGAATTTAGTTTTCTCTTATGCTGACAAACCTTTTATTTCTTTGAGATAAGGGAAGCATAGTTGTGTAAGAAAGAATTTAGATTTCCTTCATACTAACAAACCTTTTGTTTTCTTTGAGATGAGGCAAGCATAGTTGTGACAGAAAGAATTTAGTTTTCCCTCATACTAACAAACCTTTTGTTTCTTTGAGATATGGCAAGCATAGTTGTGCCAAAAACAATTTCGCCTTCTGGTTCACACTGACGAATCTGTCGTAATCCTCTTCCTTAGTTTCACTTACATTAAAAAACATAACAGAGCCTGCAATATCAGCCTGAAACGTATGTGCATATATGAGATGAAGTCTTCTCATATCTGAGTGGCGTTAACACTACAAAAGTCAAAAAGTCTGAAAAGACCAGTTTTTGTCTGAATTTGCATGAATTTTTACTCGACATTCTTAATTTGTCTGAATAATTTTTAAAAATTCTTGACATAGTATGAATTTGTCTAATAAGGTTCTTGATTTTTCTTGACAATTGTCTTGACAGTATGAACATTGTCTTAAAATTTCTCGACACTTCCTGTATCATCTGATAAGAGTCTGGATTAGTCTCGACCAATTCTTGACTGTCTTAAATTTGTCTCGATCTGTCTTGACATATTCTTGACATTCTTAATAATGTCTGAATATGTCTCGACATATTCTTGACATTCTAAATAATGTCTGAATATGTCTTGACACATTCTTGACAGTCTTAAATATATCTTGACACTATCTCAACAGTATAAATTTCGCCTGAAATGTGAACAGACTTATTCTGCACTGTTTATGACATTCTATTGCTGTTATGTACTCCTTTTTATTATGGCTAAACTAAACTTTGAAGAATCAAGGATTAATTTGGTATAGTAAGATACCCTTTTGGTGCAACTAAGTTGGAATACCCTGAATAATCCCCCATGTAGTTTAATTTTGATTTATTTTTATTAAACATTTAAGTAATTGTTTTCACTTGGAATATAAGTCGAAGGTATTGACAAACAGCATTTAGATTTTTGCCGTTCGCAAAACTGCCAGTCAAATTTGCTTTACTAAAATAGGTGTCTTGTATCTCTTTTGGACCCCACAATTCATCTTTTGGGTTTGTGTGGCTAAAAAAAGAGGGGGGGGGGGGGCTTTCGTTTAGGTCAAAGAATTTGTTCCCATCTTGATTCAAAAACCTTATTCATTTTTTAGAACAACCCAAAAACATTTTTTATTCAAATTTGAGTGTTGAATTTTATAATTTTTTATCAAAAATAAATATTTGTGATAACTCCTTCCTGAAAAGAAAAAAAATGTTTAGATTTATATTATGCATGTCTGTTTGAGAACCATTTCATAAGACCGATGATTTCTATAGAAATCATTGATGGGACCCATTATAAATACATTTTTTTTATTATTCCTGGAGTAGATAATAATTATCTTTTAATCTTTGGGAATTATTCAATTTGTTTTTATGTTAAAATAATTAACTTCATAATTTTGATGAAGAAAATCCATTTCAATTCAATTTTTTTTTCATCAAAATGATGATTTTCATTTTCATCTATCAACAAACTTTTTTTGTAGTGGCATGGTCTCTATTTGACAGTTGCGTGTACTCTGGGGTGTGGAATACCTTAATTTTATGGGGAACATCCTGTCCATGTGTAATACTTAATATATTCCAACAGATGACATTACACAAATTTTTTTCTGTTAAATGAATGATTTGTATATCATCATAATTTGCTATTTATATAAACCACATTTTGGTATAATAATTATTTACCATATCAACATTGAATATTATGAATGAAAAATGAAATATGTCTACAGTATGATTGGTTTGAATCATTTAATTTATAAGATTTAGGAATCAAAATTTGTAATTATTTAAAAACCCACATTGAAATTGTTTTATATCAACACTACCAAAATTTGAATTATTTTATACTTTAGATTTCATAGCCATATTTGGATTTGTAAAAATATTTATATACCCAAATTTTCAATTATTTTACATGCCCAACTTTTATTTTTGTTGTAAAGAAGTGTAACTTGAAACAACAGTATATCATATAAAGAGAAATAAAGATTAAAGTTATATCATGAATATTGGTCATGATTTGTAAAACTCAGAACTGTCAAGTAAATTTAAGACACAATTCAAAATGTTCAGAATATGTCAAGCCATACTGAGAAAAAATAAGAATGTCGAGAATATGTCGAGAAATTTCAAGACAGTATTCAAATATCAAGAATTTGTCAAGAAATTTTAAGACCATATTCAGAATGTCGAGAATATGTCGAGTAAATTTCATACAAATTTAATATAAATGAGAATTTGTCAAGAAAAATTAAGACACAAGTCATACTTTTGGAGAATGTCGAGTAAAAGTTCATGCAAATTTAGACAAAAACTGGTCTTTTCAGACTTTTAGACTTTTGTAGTGTAACCACGAAGATTTGGGACTACATATATCTTATTTGCATAGAAGTAATAAATAATGCTTTTCTCTTATTCTATTAGAGCAATCTGTTTTGATAAAACAAGAATAGTGTCCTTATCTCAAATTTACTAGATGCAGTTACACTTTCAGCAGATGTTTTATTGTTATGTTTTGCAATGAAAACTGGATTGGGTCTATTTTTCTATCATCAAGTTGATACTTTATCACTGCTTTTGTATGGCAAAATGAATCGCTGTACTATCTTGTATGTTTTTGGTTTGATTGCCAAAACCTGAACGTTTTGCCGATAAATAGTAACGCATCTATGTAAATACAGATTCTGAAATAGTTAAAATCCACAAAACACAAAATATTTAATTTCTCATTATGACTTTCTTTTAGAGAAACAAAAGTTGTCGGTCCTGATGCTACTATAGCACTATAGCTAACCTATTCTTCTTTATCATGTATCATTCGTTCAAGACATCGTGAATGATAAATCATAATAAGAAATGTTTGCCTACACTACCTCCAATTGTTGTAAATACTTTGCAAACATACCGTGAGATCACAATAATTTGTTCTAAGTGAAAGTATGTCGCTGAAAATGATGGGAATTAAGATTTTTATTTATGTGACAGGAGTTTGGTTACATGTATTACATGTTAATTCTAAATCGTATTCTCTCAAACTGTGTCTAGACGATTAATGATAAACATTTTGGAACATTTTGATACGTTCCGCATAAAAAACTTTAATTTGGAAAGGTATCATTTCCAATGTTAGCACTATGTCATATACAAATGATGATTGTTTGTATCTATGGACCGAATATTAATTGGATGTTGACTTAGTTTTGTTGGGTCGCTGCTTCTTTGGTGTTTACATCATATTGTCTTTTATAATGGTGCACAAAATATATTATATAAAACAAACCAATATATCCAATCTTCCAAATTTCTGTATCAGCTTCCTTACAATTTCTTCCCTGAAGGCAGATTGAGATAAGTCACCACTGCAATATCCTATCTAAGAAGAAAATATAATCATGCGTTACATTAAATGGGATAATATATCAGTACTTATAGTAAAAAAGGGTTATTTTCAATATGGATAAATTCTACCTATCTACTCACAAACTAAATCAGGACTACATGGTAAATTTGTAAAATCAACCAGAGTAAAAAAAAAATAACTCATTAAATACAACCATTATTATTTAAAATTCCCATACAAATGGAATGCACAAAATTTCACGGGCGCATTACATTTGGGCGCATTAGGGATTTACATTTTTTTTTAGATTGCGCACAAGATTTTATTAGATTTTTTTACATTTGTGCACATTTATTTTGCAAGTCGCAATAGTAAAACTACAATGAATATAAATCATTCATAAAAATATGAAGCCAACTTTGAGAAAAAAAATAATATATCATAAATTAAGTCCTGCTAGAAACCCCTCTTTCATCGTGTAATAGGTGCGCAGCAAGAAGGCGTTAACTAAAGGAACAAGGGTATATACAATGTGTTACATATAGGCTAACACGTTAATTCGTCATTTTAAACAATATCTGACGTATTTTCGGATACATGAAAACCCTATTTCCTGAAACTAAGCTAACATTTACCGCTGTTAACTTGTTCAACGAATGTGCTCAAATACATTAATACATTAGACACTTCGTTAATACATCTACATGACATGGTTTCTTACACCATTCAATTAACATTTGATATTTGTATATACTTGGCTCCGTTAAAGGGGCATTATCTACGAGACATTACAAAAAATAAATATGATTTTTTTTTTTATCAAATCATTAATGCAAGTGAAACAGTGAAATAATAATTCGCTTTTAGCAGCCAGTTTGGTTCAATTTTGTCAAAATGAGCTAAGAAACATCGCTGATGAATTATTCACTTGCAAGTGAATAATTCGACCTCATTAAAACCGTATTCATGTGACCTTCTATTTAACCCCTTAGTTAGAGATGGGTTACGCATGAACTAGGCGTGTTCGGCTATCAAATGGAAAAGAATGCCAACATTGAAAGTGAAACAAGGATAAACCATTTGGTTGACTGATTCAATCCACAAAAACTCATTCTTATACAGGTAAAAACGATGATTAACATATTTGTTTAACCTATAAAATGAAATCAAACAGACCTAGAAAAATCCAATTGCACGTTTCGCTATCTATGTATATCTATATTTATGTTTATATCGGGTTATATGATCGTCGGCAGTCTTCGGATGTCACCTCGATGGTTAATTAGATGGCGTCTTGGCCTAAATACACACGAAATGCGGATACACAATATCGACCTTTTTTTCTAGTTCGATATACCTTTTATTAGACTATAAATCAAATATGAGAATTTGACTCAATTCGGTGAACATGAAATTGACAGCTAATGCATGCCCCTTTACCAATGTATTTATCAAGACTTAGTGACCTCTACAATACAGTATCTAACAATTCTTAACACTGTGTTTATACATGTATAGTATATATTGAATGAATTGATATTTTTGTAACTATGAAATAGAACTTTCACAAAACTTGGGTTGGTAAACAATGTAATTTATGACAAAGAAACGATCATTTGATACCGTTTTTTTTTTTTTTTTTTTTGGGGGGGGGGGGGAGAGGGGGGGGGGGGGGATTGGGTCAGCAGGATTTTTTTTTCGGATGTACTTTTCATTTTCATCTGCTGCTGCGCATGTTTTTTTTTATTTTCACTTTTATACACGATTGATACCTGCACTTTGTGATGCAGAATATTCGTTTTGGTTCATAATTCTCTACTCTGTAAAGCCCATCCAGACCCTCATTTTGCTGTAGATTAGGCTCATTATTCTCTATTCTGTAAAGCCCATCAAGACCCCCATTTTGCTGTAGATTTGGCTCATTATTCTCTACTCTGTAAAGCCCATCCAAACCCTCATTCAAATGTCTTTACAATATATATGCCAATTATTATATTTCATCCTACGTGTATTTTAATGAAAAAAAGAGTAATTACAGAAATTTCGTGGTAGCATTCTGGCCTCGAGTGCGAGAGTTTGAGGGTTCTATTTAAGGCATGATCAAATAAAAAAATAAGCACACATCATTAAAGCGTACGGCAGACCGCACGGTCGGCTCGGATTCAGAATAACATGTCCAGGTATGGTAATATATATTCACGAGCACTGTACGGTATGGGCCTTGCTCATTGTTGAAGGCCGTACGTTGACCTATAGTTGTTCATTTCTGTGTCATTTGGTCTCTTGTTGAGACTTGTCTCATTGGCAATCATACCACATCTTCTTGTTTCTATATTTCATAACGTGCACGTGTCTGTAAAGAACAAAGCAGGGTTCATGTTCGTAACACATTGACATCTTCTCGTCCTAGTATGCGTGTAACATTTGCCACTGGACGTTAAACGGTAATTTATTCATCCTTCAATCCAGGTATTTCAATGTTAGTCTATGTAACACTAGAAAACAAGATTGAGTATACATGTTATAAAATTGTTATGATGATCTTGATAAATAAGCAGAAAATTTTAATCACATCAAGTTTAAATAGCTTACTTTTTCTTCCACTAAACCCATTTTCTTGCATTTTTGTTGTACATTTTGCAATTTGTCCTCTTCAAGAGCCACTAAAAATAATCTGGCACCTCGTTCTGCAAACTTAATAGCGGTGGCTTCTCCTATGCCAGAACTTGCTCCTGAAAGATCAATATAAACACAATATCCAGGTGTGGAACCAGCCATTTTTAAAACTGAGGGTTGCAACTGCCAGAACACCATGAAACGTTCACATAATAAAAAAAAAAAAAAAAAAGAATAAGGGGGATCCGCCAATTAGCTCTGCATGTTGTAAAACAACAATAATTTCAGGAGGGAGGTTTTTTTTTCTTATTTTCACTGATGTCACAATCCACGGAGTACCTTTGTGTCAATTCAAGGGTAAAAAGTCTACAACAAATTAATTGACAGTTAAAGTACCTGTCTTTGTAAGAATCATGCAGGTTACTGTTGATGGGCGATTCATGAACCCTCTTTAAATATCTTTATATTTTGTTTCCTTTTGAACCTTGGTTACCATGGAAACCATCCTTACAAAATTTTGCCTAAATATGTACAAAAGTAGCATTGAAAATTGAAAATAAGGGATTTTAAAGAACCATTGAAATAAAGTTAATTAATACAAACAACACGTTTTTTTACAGTGTTGCCAACAAAATCCCAAAACTATTCAAAAACGTTAAAATTTTGAATTAACTAAATAGTTTGTTTCCATAGCAACCATTTAAAAATGTGTTAAAATTCGAAAATGAAAAATTTCAAAAACTCCTAAATTTTAAATCTGTTTATCTCCCAAGACCAACAGTACCATGCCATGTCATTGACAAATTTTGAAAGACAACATTCTATATATTCATAGAATAAAAAGAAAGTCGTGTGTTTTCTTTTTCTTTAAAAAATAATTTTAGTTAAAAATTGTCCACTTTCACAAAATTTAGATTGCCAAACAGAGGAATAATCAAACATTTTAAACTTAAAAAGCTAAAACATTCCATTTACATGTGCAATTCTGACACACATTTGTTAATTTTAAATGAGAATACATGATTGATGAAGTTATTCTTGTATAAAATGAAAACTAATCACTCTGAGTATGGTGCATCCCCCCCTTTTTATTGAAAAATTCCATAATTTTTTTTTTGTTGCAAAATTATAAAATTAGTTGAAAAAATATGATATCTTATTGTGATTTCTTGTGAACTAAGCATTTTAAAAATTTAAGCACAACATTACTTCTATAGTTGAGGGCAGTATATTCACCCCCTCCCATAGCATTAACCTTATATGAAAGATTTCTCAGAAGTTTGTAAAAAATGATAATGGATACGCATAACCCGTTTTGGTGCCTGAGACTGTATTTTCAGTGAAAAAGAAAAACGTTTAACTCCAAAAAACATTTAAGTCAATATATAAAAATAGAGGATGTGTTATAATTGTCAATGAGACAATTCTCCACCAGAGATCAAATGACATAGAAATTACCAATCACAGGTCACCGTACATCCTTCAACAATGAGCAAAACATGTTTATCAGTAAAACAAATCATAATGAATAAATTAAAAATAAATTGCTAAGGATACTATCCCTTTCAAAAAGGCTATGAAGAAGTTAGAGTAACAGTTTAATGAAACTCATTGTTGGTTTGAAACTGATTAGTGATCCTTAAAAAACTTTAACCCTATACTACAATGTAAGATCTGCTAATCAAGAATGCGCACCATGAAATGTCTGGTTGGTATTATTCATTATTGAATTACTGTTGAAACTCTGTTATATAAAGATTTTAATACAAGTATCATATTAACTTAACATTATCAATGTTCTAAGAAAATGAGGTCAGTATTAGATGAACCATGTCAGACAGACGAAAGAGAGAGAATGGAAACAAAAAAAATCATCAATTTTTCCATTTGTAAAGGGGTATAACTCAAAAGCAGTACAAGTGACAACAACAAAATTCAAATGTTATTTATATTTTATGGTAATAAGCATTGTGTATGAGTTTCAAAACATTTTGTTGAGGCTTACTTAAGTTGAAGAACGGAAACGAAAAATTCAGCATTTTTTCTATTTGTAAAGGGGTATAACTCTAGAACAGACGTACGTACGGACAAGGGTACAACTTAATGACCCTTTGATACGGCGGGGGCATACTTACTCTATCTGAGAAAATATACATCAACCTTCAACTGTATAAGAACTTGTCCATGTTTGTATGCAATATGATGGAAAAGGACATCTTGTCTACTAATTGTTTTTTAAAGAACCAAACTGAATTGTTTTTGTATAAGGCAAAGATATCGCATCTATATAATTCTCAAAATATATATTTTCCTAGTGGGCCTTGATGAAAACTTGCTGGTCCTAACTATAATATATTGTTGCAAAATTTGATTCTGAAACTTTAGGAACGCCATGTGCAAATATCATTCATGGAATTTCGCGAAATTTTATTAATTTTATATTTACACATTTTTTTTCAAGCTCTTTTGCATTAGTTAGATTTATCATTATATTAAAATAGAAAGAATGGTTCTGTAGTTTATTCTTCAATTTCAATTTAAACACAGTGAAATTAACATAGTAAGTATTTGCATAAAGGTTTCCATACATGTAGATTTACATAAGAGGTAAATATTAACATCCATTATGTGTACATAATTTGACTCTGCGCATTAGTATATACATGTCAGTAATTTCGATAGTTACATGTAAAAGCATTTCATTTTAGAATAGTTGATATAACATGCAAATATCACTTATTTTTGTCCCCTGCGTAATACGTTGTTGGGGAATACCGGGCGTCCGTCCGTCAATGTGTCCGTCCGTCCGGCCGTCCCTGTGTCTGTCCGTCCTGTCTTGGTAGCGCTCTCACAAGTACAAATCTTACCAGATTTTTACGAAACTTATACGTTAATATCAGCAACATTTAAAACAAGTTATACATATATGTGTGGCAAATCGATTAAATAAAAAAAAACCAGTTATAATCCGTGATGGCCCCACAGCGATCTCACATGTACAATTTTTGCCAGATTTTTTACAAAATTTATACTCTACGTTAATATAAAAAATATCTTAGATAAGTTCTATAATGATGGACAATGGACTTTTTTTAAAGAGTTATGACCTTTTGAAATACTAAATTTATCGAAAGTAGCCGCGTTAGTGCTCTCACGGGAACACAGTTTTTTTTACTAATATACTATAAGTAGTGACTTTGAAGGTCTGTTTGAAATATTTAGTGTACAATAAATAAAACTTGTATGTCCCCCACACACGCTTTTTGTCTATAAATTGTTTTAAAGAAGAAAAAAGATGGTTTTTTTAGTTATTGCCCCTGGATAGATACAATACGTGCAACGCGAGAAACAACGGAACTCCATTCTTTTATTATGTTTAATTCATACTATAGGAAAGAAAATGAATGATTTCCCTCCGATGATCATTGTTTTTGCAATAGAATTAATAGTAACTAAAAACCACACAAAAATGTATCTAGTATTGATCACTTGAGGAGTATTGATCAGGCTTTATAACTAACCAACCTTTCCTTCGAAGCTGTTTGGTGAATCTTGCACACTTTATATCTCAAGTGTATTTGGCAGAGGTTTTTTTATGATTAAGAGATAATGCCTGAAGCAAATTTTCGACAAAGTCTTTTATTTTTCATTTTCAGTATATTCCTGATAGAACGACATAGTTTTTTTACAGTTAGAATTTAAAGACAGTCTGAGATTATGTATTTTTGACATAGATTGAAATGAAAGTTGGACAGAGGCTAATCTTCAAGACCATGAAATAGCATCTAAAGATTTTCTTCTAATTTCAGTTTGCACAAAACGGGTGCATTAAGAGACGCAGCAATCCTACATTCAGTCATCAGCCTTTCGGCTGAATTCTGCTGTTTGGTTGGGTTGTTGTCTCTTTGACACATTCCACATTTCCATTCTCAATTTTAGTTAATAGTTAAGTCTTTCTTTTGCATCAATAAGGCATGAATAAAATACATTTTTACTAACAAATTCACCCTACCTTCAATAGGTTTTAATGCCAACCTTAAATGCATTCAATATAATATAATATTTTGAAAATACAATGCTTTGCATAGCTAATGACCCTATTTTTTCAGCATCATCATGTTAGTAGAAACACAGGTATTTTTTTCTAAGCCTAGCTTCGTCAAATATTTATGGAATTATATGAAACTTAAACAGAAGTTTTATTAAATTGTATAGACTAGGATCTAAAGATTTATTTTTTTTTTACTTTCCCCATATCTTACATGTTGATATACTGGAAAATTTGCCTAATTTTTTTTTATATAAACATTTAGAAAGAGATCAAACAGTATAAGGATAAATATTAAAAAATAATCAAGTTTGAAACTGTCATCTAGCTACATACATGTATATTCAATTTTATTGAAGCTTTTTTGTAGCCATCTATATTAGAAATAAAAACCATGATAAATAAACGAACTTATTTTTTTAAATTCTTATTTTGAAATTTAGATAAATATTTTAAACCTTCTAGAAATTTTACATAGCTTGGTCATTTGGTCCCTGGTGGAGTGTTATCTAATTGGCAATTGTAACACATCTTCTTATTTTGATTAATAGACTTAATTGTGTTTTGAAATTCAACATTCCTCTTTTAAACTAGCAGCATTAGTCTCAGGCAAGACAAAGAGTTGTGCGTAACCCTTAACCTTTTTTTTGAATATTTCGGAGAAATCTAATATCTGAAAATAGGGGAAGGGGGTACAAACTATTGCCCTTTGAAGAAATTTCATGCTTAAATGCTCAAAATGTTCACAATTAGATACCAACTTTTTACTTGATACAATTTATAATTTTGAAATAAAAGGGAGAAGGGGGGGGGGGGGGGTTGCACCATACCCAGAGAAAAAAATGTTCATTCTGTTCCAGCATATCTCCATCAATCATATATTTTCATTGATAATTAAACAATTTGTGTCAGAAATGAACACATAAATGGAATGTTATAGTTTTTTAAGTTCAAAATGTTTGATTATTCATCTGTTTGGCAATCTAAATTGTTTGAAAATGAACCATTTTTAACTAAAATTATTTTTTTAAAGAAAAAGAAATAAACGACTTTCTTTTTATTTTATGAATATATAGAATGTTGTCTTTCAAAAATTGTCAATGACATGTCATGGTATTGTTGGTCTTGGGAGATAGACAGATTTAAATTTAGGAGTTTTTGAAATTTTTCATTTTCGAATTTTAACACATTTTTAAATGGTTGCTATGGAAACAAACTATTTGGTTAATTCAAAATTTTAACGTTTTTGAATAGTTTGGAGTTTTGTTTGTTAACAATGTAAAATTACAATGTACTTATTGTTTTTATTGATTAACATAATTTTTATGGGACTTTAAATTCCCTTATTTTCAATTTTCAAAGCGTCTTTTTCACCTATATTCAGGCAAAATTGTTGTTTTGACGGTTACCATGGCAATGCGCAATATACAGGGAAAATAAAGACAGAATTTTACTTATCTACTAAAGTTCTTATGATATAGGGCCAAACAAATTACTTCTGTGACATGTCATAAATCACCATCTGCATGATTTTTACAAAGAGAGGTACTTAAGGATGTTCGCTCCTCTTGTTTTTGATTTTTTGCCAGATATTCCGATTCCTTTTTATCCATGTAGTGCCATTAAAAAAAAAATTCCGCTAACCCCTACTTTTCTTTTCATAATTTTATTACATCTAGTTTTAAAAGCCATATTTGAAAATCTTATAAAATCCTTGTTATTTTTTCATTGTTTTTGAAAGAAAAAAGGTGCCAATGTTAAATGTATGAAAAATCTAGAGAAAATCATTTCCCGCCAAATTTTCAATGGCTTATATCTCGAAAACAAGCACACGGACCCTTCATTTTTTCTGCTTTTTTTAGTTTCTTCATTTATATACTATCAATTTATAACAGTCTTTTAAAAAGCTTGTTATTTTGAAACAGAGGAGCGAACATCCTTAAAACAAATCATTAAGCAGAAGACATACAGATGGTAACATAGTAAAAAGAAAAAGACAAATAGACAAACAACGGTACCGATTAAAAAGTATACACTACACAGAAACCAAATATTGATCAACGCAAACAACAAAAATCCGAGCGTCATCTCAGGGTTCTCAGAAAATGTCAACAATTCCTGTTCTGCTAGTAACACCCGTCGTGTTGTTCCTGTTAAATTCGTTTGTAATCATATCTAGTGATAAGGCATCACACAATATGAGAACATTTGTAACTAAACTAGAGTCAAAGAATTAAATTTCCCGCGTGATTTTGAATTTATGACAAGGTAATCATTATCGCCAAGGACGTCTCTCGGTCGATTTGTAAGTAATCTAATAATAGTATTACTATGAAAAAATATATACACATATGCATTATATAATATACAGCAAATTTGATAATGTTCACATGTTACAGAAACTATGGCATATGAGTGTCTCAGTATTAGTTAGAGACGGATAGCAGAACATGGTTCCTACCTGTTACAAGGACAACTTTTTCTCTGAAGTTAGCCATGTTTTAAATGTAAACGTACTTTATAAGGCCAAGACTATTGTAGCTCATGATTGAGTGTTAGAAAAATACAAATCTGTTCAACATTTTTTTAATTACTCCTTTGATTTATTTTTTCTCAACAGAGTCAGATTTGAGTGTGAAGTAATAAATGACTGAAAAATACACCATTTATAATAACTATTTAATTCTAAACAATCTAAAAATGGTTACTTCTTGCACAGCTCTAATTTTCCACTATTTTCTTCAGGATAAAAAATAATGAAAAGTAAAATAAAATATATACAGTATTCGAATCATTCTGTTTTCAACTGAAAAATGTCGGTCAAAAAATTGTGCGAGATAATGCAAAAGATCAAAAATCGATTACCATGGCCTAACATCTTGATAACATATTATATAATAAACCATGTACTCCTTGCACACGTTACTAAACATAGAAAAAACGCTGACTTGTCAATATCAAGCAGCAATTTAACAGTGCGTGTATAAATATACCATGGCTCGTAAGAATATCTTCTGTAATAAAATTTGTTACCAGACGTGGAGCTATAACCTCTTCTGTGATTAATTTTGATACCGAACGTGGATCTAGAACCTCTTCTGTAATACTCTTGTTACCGGACATGGCACTAGAACCTCTGTTGTAATAAATATTGATACCGCGGAAGTGATGCTAAAATCTCTGCCGTAATTAATCTTGATACCAAATTTGGAGCTGCATATAGAACCTCCTGTGTCTTAAATCTTGATACCGGACGTAGAGCTAGAACCTCATAAAATAGTTGATATTGGACTTTAAGGTGGCTCACCCCAATAAGGACCCCCGGTAGAATTTTTTATTTTCACATATTTTGTAGACCTTTTTATGCTGAATCCAAAAATGCAAAGAAAAAAGGGGATCACCAGGCTCGTTTTCCCCTCAAATGGAAGCGAATTGTGCGATTTTGACCCTATTTCCAAACATTTCCACCCTTTCAAAAATAACGGCTACATCAAATTCAAAGACTTTTAGAACCATGTCAATATGATTATTATGTGAAAAAAATGATTGTTTTATACCTAAAAGTCCTTTTATTTACAGATTTATGTCTAAATTTTGCATTTTCTAATTTCAATTTAAGGCTAAAAATATTGGTTAATTCAATTTTTCGTAAAATTTCCCCGGTAGATTTTTAAAAAAAACGGATATATCAAAGCTATGAACTTTTCGAGCATTTTAAGGTAAAATAAAATGGGGGTCACCAGGCTTTTAAAAAAGTTACGGACTTTTGTTTGACCCCTCTACCCCATGAGGTCTGATTTCAATGCACTCCAATAATTACTTCGTTGTGAATTCTTTATTGATGGCTTTATTAAAATAATGTTTGTAATTATATCAATGGACGATATCTGAATATAAACGTGATTAACATATAACTGTTTGTTATAAAAAAGCGAAATTTTGATTATTTTGGGGAAATACCGTAATTTTGTCTGGCGCGAGTTGTTTCCCTCTAAATTGGCACCATTATCGGACAACAGAAATTTCAGGGTCGCCATTGTGGATCAGCATACACCACTGATGAATACGACCATGTACATGAATAACAGACAAAGTGGCGAATAGACAACGATGCAGGTAGAGTCATTACATAAGAAAACATAGATTTTAATATTTTAGGCAGCCAAATGTTATCAGTATCACGAAAAATACAAAGTGGGGGGTTGTCTCAAAATACTCGCTACTGTAGAAAATCTCTGCGCCTGAAACTTTGCATGGCTAAATTTCTGTTCTATGTATAATCGTTATGGCTGGTATCTTATTTATGTGTTTATTTGATCCTTAACAGGCAAGTTGTGAACATGTATAGCCTGTTGGGAAAAATATTGAGGGGATGCAGGGGCGGATCCAGGATTTTGGTATGGGGGGGGGGGGCGTAGTATTTTAATTTCGCCGAGCGGAGCGAGTCGAAATTTTTTTTAGACCTTTTTAGGGGCTAAAAAACATAAAATAAGTGTAAAATGCACATTTTTAACGGTTCCTGACGTGGGGCATGTATATTTTATAGTTAAAGTGTAAGCTAGGGTTGGACATTTTTGATGCCGCATTCTCCCCATTAATTGTCTATTATAAAATGACTGAATGGATCCAAAGCTATGTACAACTAATATATTTGATGTGGGATTTGTCAGTAAAAAATGGACATGGAAAATTCTCGTTTGTTGTATGGTTAGTTAGCATAACCTCACATATTTCTTTTTGTAAACATGTATGATGATATGCGGCTATTCAATGAAGTTTATAATACGACCGACACGAACAAAGACAAACAAGCATTTTTTATCCAAATGTTTGGTTGAAATGTTTCACCCAACAAGAGAAGTGAGGGGTCCCAAATCAACCAAAGGCTACGAATGAGTCTGAAAATCAAATGACAACGAAGTTGTGAATGGCGGTCGACAAATGGAGACATAAACAATGATAAAGGCCACACCCAGCAGGCAGGTTGCAGTTGGGCCTTGAAAAAAGTATTCAGTATATCAGTTCGGCGAAACAGACATTTCGGTCAGATATGGGATTTACATGCAAACCCCCAAAAAAATTTACGCCCGTTTTTTTTATTCACCATTTAATGCTGAATAATTCTGTTGGATTTTTTTTTCTGATAGCAAAAAGGGGACACGAGAATTGTTTTCAATACAGATACGGCCAGAATTTTTGTTTAAGGCAAAAATCAGGGTCAGAATTTTTTCTCTAAAATATCTCAGACTGCCCTTTCAAATCAAATGGTCCGTACCTTAGACTTTAAATCTATCTAGAGCTTACTGACTGGAGATCACTATTCAGCAATGTTATTAATTGGCTGGGGCGTCTGGGGTTAAACATATTTTTGTAGGTAAATAATATTGCTGTGGAACTTTTTTTTCATGAGAGTGTAATAGAGTATTACTTTCTGTTGAGTGGAATTGTGAAATAGAAGTCAATACGTGGTTCTTGTTCAATCCTTTGTCGCTTTGAAAGAGTCATGCTTGTCATCCTCCGCCGTAAGCAATGTGTTACTATAATTTAAATTTCAAAATGACTGAGTGACGTTTTTTTCGACGTACTGATCAACTCCACCGTAGCGAATCACATGACTTTGACATAATCAATTATAATATATTACAGTAAATACGAGCGAAAAATATCTTTATAAGTAAAGAATTATCGCATAAAAATTAAATACACGGCCGGGTAATGGCAAAGTTCACGAAGTCTAGTCTGATTAATCATTTTACAAAAAAAAAAAGTTCATGCAAAAAGGGGGGGGGGGGCGTACGCCCTCTACGCCCCCCTCTGGATCCGCTACTGGGATGTATCTGTATCTTCATATATTCTGCCAATATAGGCACACCTTCAGTACGAAGTAATAAATCCAATATAAATCCAATCACCAATAGAATTATAATACAGTCTGTACACATTAAAAGTATGTCAATATATTCCTTCACCAATATCACATATCAAGTCTTATTTACGGAATTTAGAGTATATTTACTTTTAATTAATGATAATAACTTACAGTCCACACACAACTACTACTTAGCTAAAGACTTTCTTAAGTTTTTCTGTCCATAATTTGGACAGGGTAGGAATACCCTTTACTGCCAAGCATCACAATTGTTCTTATTGCGATACCGTAAGGCTCAAATGAATCTTGATTTTTAATCGTCATTTGTAAAATCTAATTTCGTAGCTACGTTAGGGTCAAATCGAGTAAAATATTTATCGTTAACGTCTAATGTGTACCTTTATAACTGCCCTCGGACAGGGGTCCAGGATTCCCACGTACTCCTATCCCCAACTCCCATTTCCCTTCTCTTTTAATCTAAAATATTTCCCCCTACTTTCACTTCCATCCCCCTTGCTCCCAGACAAAAAATTGGCCAAATTTATTTCCCAGAATATTCATCCCCCTCTTTTTCGAATTCTGGTCCTTTCACCCAAAATCATGTTAGCTCGCATTCACGTTCACCCCCTTTTACATTCACACCTCACACGTTCGCACCCTGGGTCTGTTTGCACCCTTCCTTTTTTTAATCGTGCTTTAGTTAGTATAGTTCTATAACATGATGAAATAAAGATATTAAGTTTATTTAATTGTTTAAAAATAAAGTGACACACACAAGATCAAAGGGCACAGGCTGTTAAAAACAATTATCTGGTCTTTTCTATTTATAATCTTCATAAGATTTACTTCTACCCTCAGCTTCTACCAAACTAGTTAATTTATTTTTACTTGAGACCAAGCTAACAGACCCAATACCCCCTTTTCCCGCCACCTGACTCCCTCTTCCTGATCCCTCATTCCAATGTTTGTTCCCTTACCCCTGTCCACCCCCTCAAGAGTTTGATTGTTTTATTTGTTTTCTTGGGAATATAAATGGCCTAATTTGTAAATTTTTACCCCTACAGTACGAGTCAATACATTTTATTGATGGATTCGTCTTGATCATAATTTGTTTACAATTACCCCCCCCCCCCCCCCCCCCCCCCCCCCCCCCCCTCTCTCTCTCTTTGGTATAAAAGTATTTCTTTAGGTCAAATATCAGGTTTGAACATACATTGTAGGGCTTATTTAGTTTAACTTAACTTATTTGGCCATAATCATCATTAGGGTATCTAGTTTAAAAAAATGTGTTTGATGACCCTGCCTGCCAACCAACATGGCTGACATGGCTAAAAATAGAACATAGGGGTAAAATGCAGTTTTTGGCTTATATCTCTGAAACTAAAGCAAAAGTATAATGGTTGCATTATTTCATGCATCAATTGTGAACAAAAATATCAGGTGAACGACACAGGCTCCTTGGAGCCTCTAGTTTTAAAATATGAACTACATTATGCATTTAAATGTCAATCATGGTTGATTTTATGACAGAATTACTCTCACATTTAATTTCAGGCTTCAAGTACATGTAAGAGGAAGTAGTGATTTGTTGTAAAAGATCCTGGAATGTTCAACTTTACTTGGAAACTATTGGCAAAGTACCAGTATAATTTATATGAGAAGTCAGGATCATCTTGTCTAGCAATTGGGAACTATATATGTAAAGTGCTTAAACCTAAGAACAACATTAGAAGCCAAGATCAATAATACTCGGAACTACATGTATAATCAAAGTACTGTCAGAATCCATATGAGAACCCAAGATCATCTACACTTAGTGTCTGTATGCAATGTGTTCAGAATCCACGTAAAAAGCCAAGATAAACTATAATTTGGAAATATATGCTAAGTGTTGTGAAAATCGATAAAAAAAAAATCCAAGATCAAAAGGACCTATTGTACATGTACCTACATGTCCCAATGATGAATAGATTATTGAGTCATATAAAACATGTAAAAAAAAACACTAAAGAGAAGAATATTGATATAAAAATTATGAAAATATGGAGCTGATCAATTAATGATTGTTTATGTACATGATGTATACATGTCATCAATTACTAGTATATTGAAAATAACAATGTTAATTTATGTTTTATAAATTTGATCTCATAGACATTTGAGGAATAAAAATCAAAAATGTTTCAAAAAATAAATTTTAATAGAGCTGTTTTAATTTATTTTTGCTGCTTGAGTGAATTTTGCTGCAAGCATGATTCATGATATGCAAACTGCAATATATGCAGTTGTCTTTAATACACAATGTAGCTAATGAGATTTGTAGATTTTGGAAATCGTAATACCAAGTGACAGTTGTGGTAAATGCACATGCCTTTCCCTCATCTTTTACCTCACCAACCCCTGACCCAAATGGTCACTTGAATTATTTTACATCATTTGGCATTTTTTGTTCATCCATATGCTTTTCATTTTCTATTTCAAAAGTTATATTTTCGGGATAAAAGGAGAAATAGAATATATAGTTTTGTTCAATGAGACAGCAACCAAACAAAACAATCAAACGAATTATATATTGTCTGAAAAAACTTGTGTCTCACTAACTGACAACCTCATTACCTATCACAATGATCAAGATTACTGAAATCAGATAAATATGGTTTTGTAAAATAAGATATGCACTCAAATTGATAGAGATTGCAACAAAGATTTCAACCTCATTTCATGGATCAGTGATCAAGGTTAAAGTTACCTGATTAGATATAAGAAGATGTGGTATGAGTGCCAATGAGACAACTCTCCATCCAAGTCAAAATTTATAAAAGTTAACCATTATAGGTTGTTTATCAAATACTTTTAGCAATAGGTCATTTGTCAATGTCAAGTTTTTGTGTTTTTGTCTGTTTTTCTAATACTAAAAGAAGTAGATAAACTATATTTGATGTATGCAATGATTACATGTCTGTCTGGCAGTTGTCATTGACCACATTTTCATGGTTCATTGGTCAATGGTAAGTCCTCTTTTAATATGCTACATTGTGTAATCAGTAAGTCAACTATATTTGGTGTATGGAATGATTATCAAATGAATTTATTGAAATATTAAATAAGAAGATGTTGTATGATTGTAAATGAGACAACTCTCCACAAGAAATAAAATGACACAAAAAAAAAAAACAACTAAAGGTCACCATATGGGATTATGGCCTTCAACAATGAGTAAAACCTATACTGCATAGTCGGATATAAAAGGCCTCGAAATTACAAATGTAAAACAATTCTAATGAGAAAACTAATAGCCTGATATATGTACAAAATAATGAATGAAAAACAAATATGCCTTTCATGATTATTGATAATTGATAATATTAATTTTTTCTGATACTTGTAGTAAAACTTTATCTTTAGGAATATCAACATAAAATCAATCAACAATGATGATTAGTAAAGCAGGTAAGACATTTCAGCTTGTGCACTCTTGCTAACACAAAAAATGTGCTGAAAGGTGTGACTGCCATACATGCAGATGTATCTAGGAATATGTCTTAACAACTTGAAAAATTTGTGATCTATCCTTAGGCTAATACTTCTTGTTTGTATTGGAACAAGTCCTAATAGTTCACATCTTTTCCTTGGAAGCATTGTTTTTTAGGCAAAACATTCTTTGTATAGAAATGTTCAGTCTTGTGTTAAGATTAACGGTAATTTTACTGATTGGTTTAACGTAAATTGTGGCTTAAAACAAGGGTGTATATTATCGCCATTATTGTTCAATATTTTTATAAACGATTTAATTGATGGTATTAAAAGGTTAAATATTGGTATTAATATTGATAATGATAAAGTTTGTATATTATTGTATGCAGATGATGTTGTATTTTTAACTGAAAATGAAAAAGATTTACAAAAACTGTTAGATACACTCAATACATGGTGCTATAAAAATGATATGACAGTTAATTAAGATAAGTCAAACACAGTTAGAACACAGTCTGTGCCTAGAACTACTTTTCAATTTTTATTTAATGGTAACAAAATAGATACTGTATCTCATTATAATTATCCTGGTTTACTTTTTACTGAATTTTTGAGTTATGATGATATGGCAAAAGCGGTGGCAAAATCCGCTAGTAGATCATTAGGGTTATTAATATCCAAGTGTAAAGCTAATGGAGGTTTTCAGTACTCTACATTTACAAAACTTTTTGATTCATTAGTTTAGTCTGTTATTGAATATGGTGCTGCCATATGGGGTACCAAGGATTTATCATGTATTAACAGTGTGAAGAATAGAGCCATGCGCTTTTTTATGGGTGTCGGAAAATACACACCAAATCTGTCATTATATGGTGGTATGGGCTGGATGCCTTGTAGTATTAAGCAATGGTCTTGTGTATTTAGAAACTGGTCACGATTAACAAAAATGTGTGATGAGAGGTTGAATAAAAAAGTTTTTTTATGGAGTAATTCCTATCGAAAGGGTAGAATAAAAAATTGGCAATTTAGAGTAAATGCCAAATTTTTTAGTCTTGGTATGAATAATTTATGTAATACTAATTATATTTTAAGTAAGAATGATATAAAAGGTATCGAAAATGTATTATTTGAAAATTTTAAGCAGGATTGGTTAAAAAAATTGTTTTCTAATGATACAAGTAAATTACGAACTTACAGAGAATTCAAATGTTTATATGGTGTTGAGAATTATTTGATTAAAAATATGCCTGGTAAATACAGGAGTGCTCTGTCTAAATTTCGGTGTGGATTGCACCTATTAGAATAGAAACAGGAAGATACGAGAATTTATGTTTAGAAAAAAGGTTGTGTTTTAATTGTAATGATATTGAAAATGAAAAACATGTTTTATTGCAATATCCAATATATGCAGATTTACGTGAAAGCTTTTTTACTCGTGCTAGTCACTTTGACGATAGTTTTATAAATATGCTTGATGATGAAAAACTTTTCATAGCCACTGCCTTTCTTATTATCATCATAGACCGATAATTACTTTTCTTTGCAGCAGGTGGGTCAAACACATGTCCACACATCATTAAGAAAATTGTCATTCATATTTTTTGCCGCAATGACACACTCCACTTTCATTTTTTTAAATCAAGAACATTCCTTATTCATGTAGTTATCTTCCCTTTAAAAAAACGCATGTCAAAAATTAAGACAGAAGTTAAAGTTTGCCAATATCACCGACTAATAATGCGTCCATGTGTACTGGACCGAGTTTTAAAATTACAATCCCAACTTTTCCTGAACCAAGTAAGTAGTATAGATTTTGTTTATATATAAAGTCTTTAACTGGAAGTGTTTGGAACTGCCCGGTAGACTTCGATAGAATACGCTAAATCCCGACTTGGTCAGTCCAAATATATTGCGCTTCTCCGCAAAGCATGCGGTATTGAGGGATAATAGCATAGATCGTTATGCAATGTAGGTCGGAATTCTAGGTCCAGGTTACTATTGACCAATTTTCATCTACACGATCAAAGGTGGAAAACAGCAAACTTAATTGAAGTGTCGGGGTTTTTTTTCTGCGTAAAACAAATAATCAATATAGTGAAATGTTTTGCACGAGTTCCGGTAGTCTATTATAATAACACATTCTTATTCAATTATTTAAATTTTTACGCTGATTTTTCCTCTTTTTTTTTAATGCGAACTCGGTTGGCATATTGATAGATAAAACAGAAAATAGAAAATTAAGAAAATAGCAAAATAAGTAAAAGGAAAATATCATAATACCCGAGGTCTTACATGTACGTTAAAGGACTAGAGTTCCGTAATTCATAGAATTATGATACGAGAAAATTTGATAGATATTTTTGTGCCCATGAGTTAATAAAGTATATAAATCTTTAAATAAAAATGTTAGGTGTGACTGCCATGTATTTAGTCTTTGCTTGAAAATTGTCATAGTTCAAAACTATTATCAAAATTTTGCAGTGAGAAAAAATTTCACATACTCCGGAATAAAATCCTACCAATACTTGGAAATGAAGATATTTCAAGTAAAAAAAGAGATTTATGGCAGTAACAAAATTTTATAATACGCCAAACGGATAGCGTGCAGATGAACCCCCGATGCCTTTATACTATAAAATTGAGAATGGAAATGGGGAATGTGTCAAAGAGACAACAACCCGACCATAGAGCAGACAACAGCCGAAGGCATATATATATATACATGTAGCATACTATATGGGTTTTACTCGTTTTTTTAAAGCCGTACGGTGACATGCAGTTCTTTACATCGCTATCCTTTGTTTACGGTTAAACATTTCGTCATTGACAAAATATTTTCATATATACATCTAAAAGACATCTATTATTCAACCGGTATTTAAATGAAAATAGGGTGCGAACGGATCCAAGGATCGAACGTGTAGGGTGAGAATGTGTTTTCGGAGCGTACGCACCAGATACCGTCGTACGTGTCAATATTTATAATTTCTTTTTTTTTAATGTTATGCTAATATCATGTATATTTATGTCCTTTTTATGTGAAAAATGAACAAACCACTCCGTATTTCTGACCGTATTTCCTTTTTGAAGAAAGTTTTGCATCGTTTGTTGACATCGGGAAAGGGTGCTCTCAGACACGTCCGCGTTCCAATGTCGTCAACACTACTTTTGATTTTTTTTAAAGATTTTATTGTAAAGCAACGCTCAGACACACATGTGTAACATGAGGTCAATATACAATGATAAACATGATTTATAATACAATGGTAACATTTAAAAACAAAAACAAATAAAAATTCATGTCTAGGTTAGTCTATAAAAAGGTATATACTATGAAATTTAGAGCGAGGGGCTTGCCCCGAGCTGTTAATTTCATAGTTTATACCTTTTCATAGACTATCCAATTTAGCACATATTTACAACTCGAGTAATCTTTTAATTGGTCTATTGATAGTTTATTTTGGCTGACTACTTGTATCACAGGTGTTTGTAAAACGGAGCTCATTAACGAAGTTTTGTAAATCTACTCACTAGTATCATTGTAAAATATGTTATTCCAAAAGGCCCTTGACTCCAGAATGAAAAGATGGTAGCTGCTGGTGTAAGTATGTATATTGATATAAAGCGGTGTTTTACTATACATGTTCTTCTTACATGGTAAGATGGCCAAATAAATTGACCAAAAGCAGGCAATAATTAAATTGCAGTGGAAGCTTTACATGTTTTGAAAACATTTTTTTATTTCACAGTAAAACTAAAGCTATAATAAATTTGAAACATATAGATAGTTTGTCCCCATAGATATAGTCTAGCAGATAGGCATTAAAAAGCAACTACCAATAGATCACAGATTATAGGTTTTGTGTTTTTGTGTTGTTTTTTTTTTTATTATTTCAAAGTAAAAACTAAAAGATTTATCAGAATATGTTTATATATATATATATATATATATATAACTGGCACATTATCTTCAGACATAATCACAGTTTTTCAATTCATGACATCGTCCTGAACATGCATGAAATATTTGCCACTGGAAATTAAGCAACCGATAATCAATAAATCAATCAATTCATGACGAAATAGATCACCTTCCTTAAGAAAGTTTAAAAAATTATCACCAAGTTGCTTTAATTTCCCCTTCACAAGGTTTCATAGTACACACTTTTTGTGTACAAAGTAATTGCATGGATGATACATTATCATAATTTTAAGATATCGTTGTACTCTAATCAAGGTATAAAGAACCATATGTATTACCCTTTATTTAAATGAAAGAAATTTGCAATTGTCAAAAACATTTTTTAGATCCAAAGATTTTAATAGGAGGATATTTAAAAATCAACGTGAAAACTAATTACAAACTATTTAATTTAATTTGGAACACAGCATTTTATTTCAAAATAGCCAGTGGCAATTTTTGTTTTAAATATCTTGATTACGATACAATGAAATCTTACCCTTGTGGTCATTCATGCGTAGTTACTTAGTACACGGGAAAAGTATGTACTATGAAAATTAGAAGGCAAATATAAGCAATTTGATTGGACGAGAAGTTGTAAGTATGTGCTAAACAAATCAATATACATATCACAATAAGTTATTTAGCTTTCTAATAAAAGATGACACCTGTCTATATAAATTAACATTGCAATAAGATAACATGACAGTTATGTTGAGAAGACCCCCCAAAGCGATCGTTGTCAAGGCGCTCGTCGTTAGAAACATGCGTTAAAAACTGCGCACTGTTAAAGGGCCGAGCCACCTTAAGCAAACACAATCAACCACTCAATATACTTGATACATTTTATAACGATAAGATTTGATGTGATTGTCAATGAGAACACTATCCACACTTGACCAATAAAGGGTCATTGTGCGACCTTCAACAATGAGCAAAACCCTTACCATATATTAAACTAGAAAGGCCCCGGTATGATAAATGTGAAACAATTCAAAAGAGAAAATTAACGGCCTGATTGATGCTATAAACAATAGACGAAAAACAAATCTGGCAGACACCATTCCATAGCAATCAACGAATTTCAGGCTTCTGACTTGGAACATGTAGACAATTGAAGAATTAAACGGGATAAAACAATCCTCTCGTAACCTTGAACATAAGTGTTACAGTATAACATATAATAACAAACTAAAGATTTATTTGAAAAGGTTTGACGGATAGATCGGCACGAAACAAATAGAAAAAATAAAACAAAGTACCGATTAAAGAGTGCTCTCAGTCACTGAAGGCTATTTGAAAACAAATGTCAACTTATTAATAAACCATCATGATGTTTACACAGGGAAATTTCATTCACGTGTTTTTCACGTGAATTTCAGGTGAATCTTACATGAAAATCACAGGAATTTTTTTTTCACGTGAATTTTCAAACTAAGGTTATTCAAATATCACCTGAATTTTCAGATTAAATTAAAATCATGAAAAATGCTTTTTTTTAATGCGTGAAATTCACGTGAAAATTTTCGAGTGAGTTTCACGTTTAAGTTCGTTTGAGGTGAATTCCATGTGAGATTTATGTGAAATTCACGTGAGTAGAATTTGTCTAACTACCAAGACTAAAATACCCATCAGTACAAGTTCAGCGAACTTAGAGTAAAATAAGACGCCATTAACTGTCTGAGAAAAACATATTAACCTTGCGCAATGCCAAAATATATGTATCGACAGAGTTTAGAACATCACAGTAAAAATCAGGGTGTGATATCCAGTTCTTAATAAGAGTTATACAGGTATACAGGTATACATGTATGTAATAAAGAATTTATTGACGGTTTTAATTAATTAGTGGTCACGAAATTCATGACTTGATATGGGAAATATATATATACGCACGGTACAAAACAAAAGAAAATGAACAATAATGACAGAAGATCGTCTCGTCGTCTTATCGTAAATATTTATATAAAGTTTCCTGATTGAACTGTAATACCATAATAATTGATCATTGATTGTTGTTCAAGAGGCTCCTGACTAACAAATAGGTCAATAGCCCCCTGTTTTTAATCACCACTGTTAAATATTTATATAGCACCCTTTTTTGTAATTGTATTTCAAAATTATTTTTGCGCACACCCAAAAGTGACAGAATAGTCAACCTGATGACCTCACGAAGACCAACTGTTAATGAAACCGTAACAATATTACTAGTTTGTATACGCCCGTTTACGGGACGTAATATGGTATACTGTTGTCCGTACGCATCCGTTCGTCCGTCTGTCCGTCCGTCGTCAACAGATCAGACAATACCTCAAAAACGCTTTAACCAATTTGCTTGAAACTTTGGTGAATTGTTTATATCTATTGAGGTGAGCTCCCTTTCGTTTTTATAATTTTGTTATTGTTACGTTTCCGAGTTATGGGGTGTTATTCATAAAAAAAGGGGGAACTTCCAGTTTTCGGACAATAACTTAAAAATACGTTGAGGAGTTTTCATGACACTTTGGTGAATTATTTATATCTATTGACGTGAGCTCCCTTTCGATTTTTAGAAATTTTAGATTTTATGTTTCCGAGTTATGGGTTTTTATTCATTAAAAAAGGGGGATTTTCCAACTTTTTTTCCCAGTTTTTGAAAAATAACTCAAAAATATTTTGAGCATTGATGACTGGTTTATGTCTATTAAAATAACATCCCTTTAGTTTTTTTTTTTTTATAAATTTCTGATATGACATTCAGTAGTTATGGAACTTCATTCTTTGAAAAAGCGACGGGCATATCATGCGCTCATGACACAGCTCTTTATTTGTTCTATCAGAAGGCGTTTTATTCTTAATTTGAACAAACAATGTTGGTAACGGTCAATTGGGATTATACAGGTGGGGCAGCGCAATCTTCATTGCAAATCTCATAAACCCCCATCCGTACCCTCAAATTTAATGTAAAACGAGTGTTCTGCTTTTTAAAAAGAGGTATTCTCCTAACTTTTATAACATTTGTAACTCAACTAGAATTAAATTTCCAGCGTGATTTTGAATTGATGTCTCCTTTTTTGATGATTTTTTATGACTAGGTAATAATTATCGCCAAGGACGTCTCTCGGTCGGTCTGTAAGTAATGATCAGTAATCTATTACTATTGAAAAATATATACACATATGCATTATATAGTTTACAGCAAACTTGATAATTTTTACATGTTATAGAAAACTATGGCATATGAGTGTCTCAATATTAGTTAGAGTTTAGACGGATAGTAGAACATGATTCCTACCTGTTATAAGGACAACTTTTTCTTTGAAGTTAGCCATGTTTTACCGTCAGAAATTGTCCCAGATAATACCAGAGACTTAAAACAGATTACCTTGGCCTTACATCTAGATAACGTATCATATGGTACACCATGCACACGTTGCACATCGATGTTTCATAGTACACACTTTTTGTGTACAAAGTAATTGCATGGATGATACATTATCATAATTTTAAGATATCGTTGTACTCTAATCAAGGTATAAAGAACCATATGTATTACCCTTTATTTAAATGAAAGAAATTTGCAATTGTCAAAAACATTTTTTAGATCCAAAGATATTAATAGGAGGATATTTAAAAATCAACGTGAAAACTAATTACAAACTATTTAATTTAATTTGGAACACAGCATTTTATTTCAAAATAGCCAGTGGTAATTTTTGTTTTAAATATCTTGATTACGATACAATGAAATCTTACCCTTGTGGTCATTCATGCGTAGTTACTTAGTACACGGGTAAAGTATGTATTTTGAAAATTAGAAGGCAAATATAAGCAATTTGATTGGACGAGAAGTTGTAAGTATGTGCTAAACAAATCAATATACATATCTCAATAAGTTATTTAGCTTTCTAATAAAAGATGACACCTGTCTATATAAATTAACATTGCAATAAGATAACATAACAGTTATGTTGAGAAGACCCCCCAAAGCGATCGTTGTCAAGGCGCTCGTCGTTAGAAACATGCGTTAAAAACTGCGCACTGTTAAAGGGCCGAGCCACCTTAAGCAAACACAATCAACCACTCAATATACTTGATACATTTTATAACGATAAGATTTGATGTGATTGTCAATGAGAACACTATCCACACTTGACCAATAAAGGGTCATTGTGCGACCTTCAACAATGAGCAAAACCCTTACCATATATTAAACTAGAAAGGCCCCGGTATGATAAATGTGAAACAATTCAAAAGAGAAAATTAACGGCCTGATTGATGCTATAAACAATAGACGAAAAACAAATCTTGCAGACACCATTCAATAGCAATCAACGAATTTCAGGCTCCTCACTTGGGACATGTAGACAATTGAAGAATTAAACGGGATAAAACAATCCTCTCGTAACCTTGAACATAAGTGTAACAGTACAACATAATAACAAACTAAAAATTTATTTGAAAAGGTTTGACGGAAAGATCGGCACGAAACAAATAGAAAAAATAAAACAAAGTACCGATTAAAGAGTGCTCTCAGTCACTGAAGGCTATTTGAAAACAAATGTCAACTTATTAATAAACCATCATGATGTTTACACAGGGAAATTTCATTCACGTGTTTTTCACGTGAATTTCAGGTGAATCTAACATGAAAATCACAGGAATTTTTTTTTCACGTGAATTTTCAAACTAAGGTTATTCAAATATCACCTGAATTTTCAGATTAAATTAAAATCATGAAAAATGCTTTTTTTAATGCGTGAAATTCACGTGAAAATTTTCGAGTGAGTTTCACGTTTAAGTTCGTTTGAGGTGAATTCCATGTGAGATTTATGTGAAATTCACGTGAGTAGAATTTGTCTAACTACCAAGACTAAAATACCCATCAGTACAAGTTCAGCGAACTTAGAGTAAAATAAGACGCCATTAACTGTCTGAGAAAAACATATTAACCTTGCGCAATGCCAAAATATATGTATCGACAGAGTTTAGAACATCACAGTAAAAATCAGGGTGTGATATCCAGTTCTTAATAAGAGTTATACAGGTATACAGGTATACATGTATGTAATAAAGAATTTATTGACGGTTTTAATTAATTAGTGGTCACGAAATTCATGACTTGATATGGGAAATATATATATACGCACGGTACAAAACAAAAGAAAATGAACAATAATGACAGAAGATCGTCTCGTCGTCTTATCGTAAATATTTATATAAAGTTTCCTGATTGAACTGAAATACCATAATAATTGATCATTGATTGTTGTTCAAGAGGCTCCTGACTAACAAATAGGTCAATAGCCCCCTGTTTTTAATCACCACTGTTAAATATTTATATAGCACCCTTTTTTGTAATTGTATTTCAAAATTATTTTTGCGCACACCCAAAAGTGACAGAATAGTCAACCTGATGACCTCACGAAGACCAACTGTTAATGAAACCGTAACAATATTACTAGTTTGTATACGCCCGTTTACGGGACGTAATATGGTATACTGTTGTCCGTACGCATCCGTTCGTCCGTCTGTCCGTCCGTCGTCAACAGATCAGACAATACCTCAAAAACGCTTTAACCAATTTGCTTGAAACTTTGGTGAATTGTTTATATCTATTGAGGTGAGCTCCCTTTCGTTTTTATAATTTTGTTATTGTTACGTTTCCGAGTTATGGGGTGTTATTCATAAAAAAAGGGGGAACTTCCAGTTTTCGGACAATAACTTAAAAATACGTTGAGGAGTTTTCATGACACTTTGGTGAATTATTTATATCTATTGACGTGAGCTCCCTTTCGATTTTTAGAAATTTTAGATTTTATGTTTCCGAGTTATGGGTTTTTATTCATTAAAAAAGGGGGATTTTCCAACTTTTTTTCCCAGTTTTTGAACAATAACTCAAAAATATTTTGAGCATTGATGACTGGTTTATGTCTATTAAAATAACATCCCTTTAGTTTTTTTTTTATAAATTTCTGATATGACATTGAGTAGTTATAGAACTTCATTCTTTGAAAAAGCGACGGGCATATCATGCGCTCATGACGCAGCTCTTTATTTGTTCTATCAGAAGGCGTTTTATTCTTAATTTGAACAAACAATGTTGGTAACGGTCAATTGGGATTATACAGGTGGGGCAGCGCAATCTTCATTGCAAATCTCATAAACCCCCATCCGTACCCTCAAATTTAATGTAAAACGAGTGTTCTGCTTTTTAAAAAGAGGTATTCTCCTAACTTTTATAACATTTGTAACTAAACTAGAATTAAATTTCCAGCGTGATTTTGAATTGATGTCTCCTTTTTTGATGAATTTTTATGACTAGGTAATAATTATCGCCAAGGACGTCTCTCGGTCGGTCTGTAAGTAATGATCAGTAATCTATTACTATTGAAAAATATATACACATATGCATTATATAGTTTACAGCAAACTTGATAATTTTTACATGTTATAGAAAACTATGGCATATGAGTGTCTCAATATTAGTTAGAGTTTAGACGGATAGTAGAACATGATTCCTACCTGTTATAAGGACAACTTTTTCTTTGAAGTTAGCCATGTTTTACCGTCAGAAATTGTCCCAGATAATACCAGAGACTTAAAACAGATTACCTTGGCCTTACATCTAGATAACGTATCATATGGCACACCATGCACACGTTGCACATCGATGTTACTATATATCGAGAAACGAATAGAAAAAATAAAACAAAATACCGATCAACGAGTGCTCGTAATCACTGAAAGCTATTTGAAAACAAAATTATAAATAAACCATCATCAATGATCATGATGTTTACATAGGGTTATTCCATCGTCATGTGAATTACACGTGAAAATCACGAGAGTTTAACATGAAAATCCCAGGAATCTTTTTCATGTGAATTTTCAAAATAAAATTATTCAAATAACATCTAATTTTTCAAATTTTACTAAAATCATGAAAAATGCTATTTTTTTGTGTGTGTGATTCACGTGAGTTTCACGTATAAGCTCGTTTGAGGTGAATTCCACGTGAGTACCCTGTGTACCCAGACTTAAATACCCATCAGTACAAGTTCAACGAATTTAGTGTAAAGACGCCATTAACTGTCTGAGAAAAAAACCATATTAACCTTGCGCAATGCCAGAATATAAGTATCGACATAGATTAGGACATCACAGTAAAAATTATTTTGTCGCATATATGTACTTATACAAACGTTACTTAATCATGTTACTACAATTTGTACTTCTTGTCCCATATCAGTATTCATTATATATATACTACTATTGCACCTTTGTTTACCATGCTGTTCTTATGGGACTATGTTCACACTTTTATTGTTTGTTAAAATGTTGTACTACATACCCCATGTTTGGGCTTTAGTGAAATAAAATGTCTTTTGTCTTATGAAATGACTCTCATAACAGAAAAATTAAGGATGTTCGCTACTCTGTTTTAAAATAACAAGCTTTTTAAAAGACTGTTCTAAATTTATAGTATATAAATAAAGGAACCAAAAAAGCAGAAAAAAATTAAGGGTCCGTGTGCTTGCTTTTGAGATATAAGCCATTGAAAATTTGGCGGGAAATGATTCTCTCTAGAGTTTTCATACTTTTAACATTGTCCGCTTTTCTCTTTTAAAAACATGAAAAAATAACAAGGATTTTATAAGATTTTCAAATATGGCTTTTTAAACTATATGTAATAAAATTATGAAAAGAAAAGTAGGGGTTAGTGGGCAACATTTTTTAATGGCAATACATGGATAAAATCAGAGGATTCCGAAAATCTGGCAAAATTTCAAAAACAAGAGGAGCGAACATCCTTAACAATAGATATAAGTATTCTGTTTTAGTTGTCATGATTGGACTAATGCAGTTTTTCATGTCAATTCAAATAAAACATAAAACCGGGACACACGTTGAATCACTTATATCAGCCGCTAACAATTACATCGGAAACCACGCAATATCTAAATTCAGGGTGAGATATAAAAATGTTAGGAAACTCCAGTCGTACAATATTTGAGGGTCTGGTAGGGTCGCTTTCATTTTTATATTCTTTAATTTTTAGGCCATTTTTCTATATTCTTTATACTTTTTGCCCATTATTCTATATTCTTTATATTTTAGCACCTGGTTATTCGCTATTCTTTATTTTTTTTTTGGTCCATTTTTCTCTTTTCTTTATATTTTTTGCCTTTGCCGATTATTCTCTATTCTGTAAACCCCCATCCGCATCCTCAAATCTAATATAAAACGAGTGTTCTGCTTTTTCAAAAGAGGTATTATCCTAAATTTTGTACCACGCAGTCAAGAATGAAGTCTCTGGATAAAATCAGTAAAACTAAGGAGAGAAATGATATTCAGAAAAAATGTCCTTTATATCAGTAAAAGCAGGTGATTGATGCACGTCAGTTCGAGAAACAATTGAAATATCGCAACTAAAAGATATCGAGAGGCTAATTGAAAGGAAAGATAATGATATACTAGGGAGACAGCATGAATAAAACTAAATAACAAATGTTCACAAACGTTGAATTTCCGGGATATTCAAAATTGTGATTATTTATTTATTTTTCTCATCATTTGGCGTCCGTCGTCATTCGTTGTCGTCGTCTGTCGTCGTTAACTTTTTTAAAAATCTTCTCCTCTGAAACTACTAAGCCAAATTTAACCAAACTTGGTCACAATCACTATAAGGGTATGTAGTTTAAAACTTGTGTCCGATGATTCCACCTGCGAACCAAGATTGCCGACATGGCTCAAAATAGAACATAGGGGTAAAATGCAAAGTGATAGTTTTAATCATATTGAAAATCGCTATGATTAGAGAAAATCTGACAAAAAGCAAAAAATGTTCAGAAAGTTGAGACTTCCTGCTGTTTATGTACGTTAAAACTGTCAGACGACTTCTTGTAGGAGTTAATGCCCTTAAATGTCAAAGTTTACCATTTTGTTTTCATTTTTGCTTATCATTTTGAAAACTATAATAGATAGAGAGAAACTTTAATATATAAAAAAAAATCAAAAACACAAGATCTACAAACGAGTCAACATAAGCGAAATTGTTCAAAGACTCCTTATTGGAGTCATTGCCCTTTACTGGCGATTTTTAGCATTTTTTCGCGTTTTTGATTACTATCTTACAAAAATGTTCACCTCTGACACTACTGATCAAATTGAACCAAACTTAGTAACAATCACGTTTAACAAATGTGTCAGATGACCGCACTTTCCAACCAAGATGGTTGACATGGCTAAAAATAGAACATACGGGTAACATGCAAGTTTGGTCTATTATCTTGAAAATCGCTTTGAATAGAGAACATGCGAAAATATAGAAATGTTCAGAATGTTGAGATCTATCTGCTGTTTATTTACATCAAACTGTCAGACGACTAATTTTAGGAGTTACTGCCCATATATATCAAATTTTTCCATTTTTTTGTCAATTTTGCTGATTATTTTGAAACACTATAATAGATTGAACGGATCTTTTTTGTGGAAAAGTGATCAGCAAGCCAAGATCTTTAAATAAGTTTAATGGTTGAAATTACCAGGCGACTCCTTATCAGAGTTATTGCTCTTTGATGACGATTTTTACCATCTGTTTGGCGTTTTTGCCTCATATCTTAAAAAACGTTTTTTAATCATTTTTGCTTATTATCTTGATAATTATAATAGATAGATAGAAACTATAGATTGCAAAAACGATCAACAAGACGAGATTTACAAATAATTAAGCCACATTGCTGAAATCTTCAGTGGACTCTTTATTGGAGTAACTGCCCTTTAAAGATGATTTTAACCCAGCATTTTTTTTAGTTTTTGCCTATCATCTTGAAAAGTTTGATAGATACAAATGTAGATAGAATCTTTAAAAAGCAAAAAAAGATCAGCAGGATAAGATCTACAAATATGTCAACATGACTGAAAATATCAGTTAGCTCTTAATAAATCGATTCCCCTATAATGATGCAGGTGAGCGACAGAGGCTCTTTATAGCATCTGGTTATAACGATCTGTTAATAATTCTGGAAACAATTTACGAAACGAATTTCTTTATTCTATTTTTGTTGATGATAATATTGTTGCATATACATGTATGTACTTACAAACGTATCGATGACATTAAATATTATGAAATACTTTCAGCTTATTGGGCAAGCAAAAATTGTTGCGAGTAAGTTCAGAAACTTTTAATTTTATACTAATCTAAATACATGCAATTGCACTACAAAGAAGTTTCTACGATTCTGTAATGTTGATTGGCCGAGGCATCCCAGAATTCAGTAGACAAAACAACATATGTGACTGCACGTTCTACCCGTGATAACGTATAAACAATACAGAGAAGAATAAGAAAAGGCGTTATTTAACTTGTAATTTCATGGTTGTAGCATAAAATGCAATTCTATGCATTGGATGCATCTTTTTTGTAGAAGCGTTTAACGTGCGCATATTTTCAGTATGAAGCGCCTCCGTTTAGTACAAAATGTCTTCTATCAATTTTACACAAAACGAATATTACAAAATGAAGCATTCAATTCTTAAAAAACTATACATAGGCCGTCTATTTCCTCGTTGAATTGTATCACATTTTGTCGTGCCGTTGCTTTTTTATAGCTGACCATACGATATGGGTTTTGCTCAACGTTGAATACCGTAAGGTGAACTAAAGTTGCTTACATCCACGTCATTTCAACATTGGTGGATAGTCTCATTGGTGGATAGTCTCATTGGTGGATAGTCTCATTGGTGGATAGTCTCATTGGTAATCGTACCTCATCTCCTTATTTTTATATTTAACCTATTATATAATTTAAACATTTCAAAATAATTGTTACATTATTCTTTGTGTATGAAGGGTTAGCAATTTCCATAAAAAACCCGTTTCTCCATTGAAAAATTTAAAGCAATAGTTAAAAAATATATTAAATATTGCCATTGATTTTTTTTCTTTATTTAACAATATGAATAGGTCCTGAAAGATAACATCCATGAGGCAAAACCGTTTTTGTCTATCACTAATGTGGCGTTCACACAGTGCCAATTATGACTTCCGTTTGAGATCAGACAGCGATAAGACACGAAAAGTGAAAAAGTCGGATTACTATCCTCAATGATCTGGAATGTCCTATCATTGCCTGAACGCTGTAGTATACGTTCGTAACAGATTCATACAAATCGGAGAGGTCGGCCAAGCACCCGAGACAGTTAGGTACATCCCGTAACATTCGGGGAAACTCAGCCGATTTTGTTGTATAGTCGGATCAAAATCGTAACAATGTTCTGTGTTTTCTGGACGGTTTCCTGTGGAACGGGCATGATCTGGAGAAATTTATCATTGCTGTTTTTTGCCGATTTAGTCCAGATTTCATCCCGAACGCGAATCGTCTTTGCCAAAACCGTTCAGGACCAGTCCCGTTATTAATACGAAATTCGGCAATAATACTCACGTCAGAGTCCCGACAATTACAAAACACGGTACGACTGAGTCCAGAAAAAGCCGTTTGCAATGCGGTACAGCAGACTGTGATAGGATTGCGTTCCGACAGTACCTGATCATCCCGAATATGGCGACAGTTTTCTAACAGATACCTGGCGTAAGCGTCGGTTCACTGTCTGGTCACTGTCTGATGTATGTCGGCAGAATCGGGACGCTGTCGGGACAGATTCGGTCGTTTTTTACCATGGGAAAGATAGAAATCGAAATAGAATTGGATTGAGAACGGGATAATCGGGACAAATTCGGATGGAAACGGGTGGATTTGGACGCTTCCTGAACACTATCTGATTGTTGTCGTGATTATATAAATGTTTTTACAAATTTTAATAAAAGTTTGAATTTGCAGCCACGATTCACAGGATCTTGATCAGACTTTTAACAAATTTTAATCGGGAATGGTCCTACCAAGGACGGCAGTAAAAATTGTGACCCCGGCTTAAGGCGTCGTTATATTATAAAGAGCAAATATACTTCAATTAGTTAAGCATTGAATAAAAGGTAATACGTGCATAAGGAGTTGTGGAATTATTGCCAATCAAACGACTATCCAAAAAGACCAAAGGACAGAGGAGTGAACAATTACAGGTTTCCGCACGGCATTCAACCTTGAGTAAATACATACAATAAGCAGGATGACAAAATCTTAAACAATTCGAAAGAAAATACCTTATATATTTACTTCTATAACCGGCAATCAGCTATTATAGAAGACCGCAAGCAACCACAACAACTGAACTATACGCTTCTAGATTCGGACAAGCACTTATAGAATTTGATTGGGTATACAAAAAAATCCATGACTTTTGATGTAGTTATTTGTGACATTTGGTTTTAATCTTGAATGTTGTAATCACACTTTTGATAGTTCTCAAACAGTTAAACTTAATTTTTAGTTTTATTAATAAAATTGAGAATGGAAATGGGGAATGTGTCAAAGAGACAACAACCCCACCATAGACCGCTACTCGAACGAGAACAAACGACACTTGATGCATTAAATGAAAGACGAATTCCGCTTTTTTGTTTACTGTATTCCAGTGATGTTAATACAGCAACCCAGAAAAGAGAACCTTTCACTGTTGATGGACTATTTAGCCCACTCACCCACCGATGCCCTCACTACATTCAAACTTACATCTAGAGGTCAACATACTGTCACCAACAATGAACAGATGTCTGTTTTATAAGTATCAAGCTCAAAATCCGGGTCTAAGAAAGTAGCGAATATTTCTATTGAAGACCACCAAAGAACGCCAGAAACATCAAAGCTTTATTCCAAAAATGGAGACACAACAAAAAAACATTTAGATACACGCATCATTTTAGACCACTAAAAACTAGGTTCAAAACTTGAGACAGGCAAATGCACACGTGGTGGTATTAAACGTAGCTTTTTATATCGCTACAGTTCTCAATTATAACCTTATTCATTGAGGTCATAATAAGTAACAACACTTGTCAAATCAGTATACACCAAACACAATATTAGATTAGACTGTTGATATATTATTTGTCATAGTTTTGTATTTGAAATTTAACTTTTGGTATTTTCCTATAGCCATATAGTGTGTACGTTTAACACTGTGCGGGATAAATTTGCCATTCCAGAATTGGCAAATCTGACTTTGTCGGTTTACAAGATAACACAAATATTTTTTGGCCAAGTGATAGATAATCAAAAAAATTAAATTTCCCCAATTTTTTGTCACTGTTGTCACCACAGCTGATTAAAAGTACATTTCCCATGGGAAATTTAAAAATTCCCATGGGAATATTAGAAGTTCCCATGGGAAAATTTAAAGTTCCCATTGGAAAAAGTACTTTTCCCATGGGAATTTTAAAGTTCCAATCGGAACTACAATTTCCTATGGGAACATTAGTAGATAGTTTCTTCCCATGGGAAATTCTAAATTTATTTTTGTTCCAAAGGGAACTAATTTTTCTTCCCATGGGAACACATTTTTCCCTTGGGAACATTTATTCTTCCCATGGGAACATTAATTCTTCTCATGGGAAGATTTATTTTTCCAAGGGAAAATTACTTTTTCCTTTATTATTTTTTTTCTTCGGAATTTATAAAAGAGCTATGAAATATCGCAATGAACTGACGGTTACTTATAACCATGTCTGTAGCAGTTTAACAAAAACATCATTTGATAAAAAATTATATGTAATTACAATAAATTAAAGGTATTTCTATCATACTTTTCCATTCAAAAGTCCTTTATTATAATTGAAAAATTAATAGAAACTCTACCGTCCAGCGGCTGATTTAACAATTTGAATTTCTCACCTTTGTTTTCGACCAATAGCATCGTGCATTTCATGTAATATTGTTCGCTGAACTGCCAAGGAAAAGAGCCATGCCTGTGTTTTTCAGAATTTAATTTAAGAATAAAAATTATAAATCTGTTTTAATCTATATAGCTGGGAAATCACGAATCGTGTTTAAGATTGTTTTATAGTTATTATCCTTGAATTTATGAAATTGACATCATAATTATTATTATTATACTTATTCTTTTTCATCTATATGCGTGTTTTTCACCACTAGAAAGATGTGCACTGATTTTTTTAAAAGTTTATTTCATTCATTCGGTCAAATTTCCTACTTCAATGTGTAACTCGTCTACAAAATAATCAGACTTTAATCTTTTATTTGGTTTCATTTTTCGCAAACACTTTTGCAAGTTTTGTTAGATTTGTCTTTTATGATCTCTCATGTAACTATCAAAGAGAATCCAGAGTTTTCCATTTACAAGGACGGGTCAGGATTAAGTACTTTGTGGTATTATATACACTTGTTTATTACCTGTACGCCGCGGTTAGGCTGTCTTCATGTAATTTATAGTTTAAAGGAATACGAATACTTTATTTCTAATATAACTTTAATTACTAGTTATAGAGAACATACATACACATAACTATAAGATACAATCATTACATGCATGTATGAACGATACAATTAAATTAATTTGGAGGACTGACTTAATTTCACATAACTTTGATAAATTTACATAGTTTTTTCTAATATTACAATATGTTGTGAGTTAAACAGTTGATCAAATTCATAGATATTAGGGTTTGTCCAACAGTAGTACAGTAAAAATGTCTTTCTTACTACTTTAAATGTTCCACAATTAATAATGAAATGGTACTCGTCACTAATGTCGTTTGAGTCACAGAGACGGCAGATTCTGTCTTCTCTCTGTTAACCCTGCCACCTTATGAATTATTTTTGTGATTGCATACAGGTAAAAGAACTATTTGATTTTTTAATTTAAGATAATTGCTAATGATTTTTTTGTACGAACAGAGAACCATTCGAAATAGTTTCAATTTGCAATTTAAAAAAAAAAAAAATTCTTCCTCACTAGGTACAAAATGTAGGTGAAATGGTGTGTAAAATTTATTCTAAATTTGCGAAACTTGCATTACTGGCACATTCAAGGCAAGTTTTATACTTCTAAGTTTGAATATAGAGTTTGAATAAAGAGTCTAAACTTTTTTCAAATATTGATACCCAACCAAATCTCTAGTAATCTTATCCATGTTTGATATATGCTTCTTTCATGTGCGGTTGCTTGGGTATTAGTTTAAGGTAGGCGTGGTTTTCGGTAAATTTCGTCCAATCAGAGACATATATACACATATATATTCGATAAACCTGTGTGCGCTGATGCGTTAAAACTGACGGCATGTGTAATACATCGGTTTATTGTAGTATTTCTTGTCATGTGGTCAAATTTATCTGATATACAAGTTTTAAAGATGGAAATTTAAATTTGCTTTTTGAAATATTATTTTAGCAGTGCCCCCAAGATACGGTCATAAAGTGTTTAAACAAAACTTTAAAAGTTATACATGTGTATTATATGTCTCGTATTACATATCTCTGATATTAACTATAACGTGTTTTGGAAAAAAATTAAGGGTCCGAGAATTTGAATTACGCAATTAGCGCATCTCGATCCCTTTCGATAAAATAGTAATGCATTAATGTTACATCGTTGATTTTTAATATTTAGAAGTGATTTGTGACAGTTATAAGCAGAGACATCTATACGCATTCTGGTTTAAGTTTACTATGAACACACTATAAATCTTTCTATGAAATATCAATCATTTTTGGGCAGACTTGATTTTTTTTATTCGTAAAAAATATCTTACGTTTCATTTCATTTGAATGCTTCAAAATACTATAAGCCTGTATTGGTTTTTTATTAGGGCCAATGAATCCCCTCCCATCCCAAGTAAAATAATTGTGTATTTATTTATGGTGTAACCCAAATTCACTAACAAGGAGTGTTTCCATAGATCGTACAAGGTATTTAACTTGATAAATCAAAATTAAAAAAATATTCTCCGCTATATTTCAAGACATTTTTTGGGGGATTGTTTAATTAAATCAAAACTGGCCAGGAAAAAAAATCAGCATTATGTTCGTAACATTGAAAGTTTAAGGTTAATTGTGTAATGATTTTTTTACCATTTCATTTATTTCAGCTTTCATTCACCGGGTTTATTTTCTTTTAGCGGTTTTGATCGTTTTATTTTGTTCAATAAATAATAGTAAAATTTACTTTCCATAAAATATATTCAGGAACATATATATTGACGGGACTTGACACTACCTGATTGTAGTCGGATTTTATCGTCGTGCCATAGTTAATAAAGATACGATACAGAAAAGGACATGTGTTAAAAACGGACTCGCTATCATCCTAATAATTTCTGATATTATCAATAAAATGTCATTCAAACTAGTTTTATAGTGTTGCTAGTGTATCAAACTTGTATTCTGTTAGATATACTGTTCCCAGATATATTTGACTTCCTAAAAAACACTTTTGAACAATGAATGTGTCACCATTTCGCTTTGTCGTCTGCCAAACTTAGTTTGGTCCTAAATATGCATGAAATACTTTCCACTGAACGTTAAACAAACGGCAACTATCCACCAATTGCGATACCTCTGTTACATACGTCACATGCGTGGTACTATTCTTTGAACAAATTTTGTTTTGTAAGCCGATTTTGTCCCACATTTAAATTGTTTTTGTCCAGTAGTACATTCCTTGTTTAAATGTTAAACTAAATCCTATAAAATTAATTTGGTGCATTGTTCTCTAAAACACATTTTTTTTAATTTGAGCGTGTCAACCCCCTCATGAAGTGGTGGTTTCGGTTTGTATAAACATACAACAAAAGTTTATGTTGGAATAGTACATTTTGTAAGTTATTGTTTCATTTTACATTTTTACAATTGTCATCAAATAAAATGTTACTAGATATAGGAAGATGTGGTATGAGTGCCAATGAGACAACTCTCCATCCAAGTCGCAATTTATAAAAGTAAACCATTATAGGTCAAGGTACGGCCTTCAACACGGAGCATTGGCTCACACCGAACAGCAAGCTATAAAGGGCCCCAAAAAATTACTAGTGTAAAACCATTCAAACGGAAAAACCTATGCATGTTTTACTTAAAAAACTAATGAATACGGAGCGGGGGTATTGCACGAAGTCAGCCAGATTACCCGAATTAAATCCTAGCCTCCGAACTTGTATGATCACCTAATCCAAAATTTAGCTGGTCAGATGAAAAAAAAAACGCGTAGGTTTAAGACTATACAGTTGAAAAGTCGCATTTGCTAAAAATCCATGCAAAATAGTAAGATGTATGTTCCTGAGCGTATTATGCACAAAGAAAGGGTTGTTATGTACTTTTGAACTTAGTAGGGTAGTATTGTTACCATGCACCTTCCTGTTATAACAGATACGAACGACGTGTACACACACAAATTAATTGGGCTAATTTGGTCTCTGCTGCATAGTTTATTTCATTGGCAATCATAGCCCACACTTTTCATCTTTAACATTCACTTTGCATTAAATATCTAAATGAAATTACATAGGAATAACTTGGAGTGTATACATGTATACTTAAAAAAAACCAACAGAAACCAACAGCAATATTTGACGAAGACGAAATTGATGATCAATGGAATTTTAACATATTACAATGCATGTCGAACCAGAACTTGAAATTGACAATAAGTATAAATAGAACCGTCGCTTTTCCAATGTATTGACGTTTAGTTTGAATTTCACGTGCTATTTCACAAGGTTCGCATTATAGTTATACATGTACAATATAACTAACAATTGTGAGAACGAATTTCCTAAACTGTTCTGGAACGTTCTAGTTGAAATATAAAACTGTGATTTTTCTATATTCATGACTTCGACGAAGCAAAGGAAGTTAAATATAGAACTGGACTGATATGCATAAAACGATATCCAATCGTAGTATTAATTTATTGTAGAACATGAAGAAAAATCCGTCCGTTCGGAACAAATCTTAACTTTAGTACCTTTATACATATACGGGCCCTGAATTTAAATCAGATCGGTTCTGGAGGTTTTTGTCTTTAGATTGTGACTATCTTTAGTTTCTTATCTTTTTATCAAGAGGAGGGGCGACAGCCTTAGGTGCTGTGTGCAAACTTTTGTAGGTCACGTGGTACGATTTTAGCGTCCCTCGACAATTTTGAATCTGGAAAAGATCGATTTGTTCATGTTTTTATATCAAATATACTCTAATGCACTCGCAGAAAATATAGAAAGTTTTGAAATAAAAAGATTAATCAATGATAGAAGATCACTTTATATGAAATATTTTCTTTATGTTTTTTTTCTTTAAAGTAAATTCTATCAATAAAGAAATGCACTGTAATGGAGGGAAATTGTATTCGATCTCTGCTAAATCACGAGGCACAGATTTTTGTAAATTTTACAAATGCCAGCACGTGAAAATCATTCAAATTGATCTCAATCAAAGAACACTATTCGAACATTCTAAATATTCTTAAGTATCCTTAAGTCTCCAGCCGTTGCTTCGTAATAAGTCGCTAAAATATGATTTCCGGTAAGTAAAATATTCAAAATATTTGTCAAATCCGCGAGTAATTATGTTATTTTAGGCATATAAACTCTGATGTATTTTAATCATTTTGAAAACAAAATGAAAATTTTGTCTAAGAATAACCATCATGAAAAAATATATTTTTTTATAATTGAATCGTGCATTATTTGTGTATTGGATTGCTTAATTGCCTTCTCTTTAGTGTTATCTCTGTTTTGTTTACTGACAAATGACGAAATAATGAAATATTTAACAGTATTTTACAAAACTTTGTCCCGATTAGAAACTTTAAACCAACTGAATAAATTGAGAATTCAGTGATTATCGATGTCGAAATTAGCCCTTGGTAATACACAGTCAGCCTGGGTATAAATATGTTTATTGCCAAGAAATAACTAACAAATTTGTTTATTATGTATGTACAAAGTATATGTATATTGCATGATCAGCCCTTCTGTATATTACTTGTTTTTTTTTAATTAATTCAACAAATTTCGCTTGTCCAGGTATCATTAACGGTGATGTCCACACCACGAGTAGTTTGATATAAATGACACAATACCACCGCGACCGATCGATAATATAAGACAAATCTGCGTGCCGTGTGCAGAGTGTCGTCCCTCCTCTACTTTTTATCTTATAAACCAACGATCGACAAGAGCGTACATTTTTTTGAAATGAATATTTATATGTTTTAAAAGGCCAATAATTATTGACAAGTAGTACAAATTTTTCATTTTTCAAATTTTACAGATGGAATTATCCCAATAAAGTGTTACTTCCTTAATTCTCTGGTAGGATACACCAGAAATGTATTTCATAAACAAGTGGTAGTAAAATTGACTACACGTATGAGTTTAGTAATGTATAGTATATCACTGTCGGACTCAAGATACAAAAAAATGTACACAAGATGTATATTATAACAGATAATTTTTAAATATAAAGTTCTAAATTACCGTACACTGCGCAGCAGTAAAAAGGTGCGTGAACCTGCAGTATGTGTAATAAGAGTTTTAAAGCCCGAAAGGAAATCGCGCTTGAATACCTGGAAGTGTCACCTCACAGTACCTCTGGCAATAATCCCTTTAGTCATGCTGATGGTCAAGTAAGGAACTTAATAAAGGTATTATATAAAGGCTGGGACTTAATAAGATTTTATATTGTATGATAGTCCCAGATAAAAAAAGTTATGAACAAATAAGATTATTGGAAATAATTTTACACGGAACACCACTAGTTAATTATGGCTTTAAATTATGAGAGAATCCATAAATGAAATTGCTCTAAATTAATTCCCCTATATTTACGTGTTTCATAAAGTTAGTTATGAAAAAAGTTTAAAAATGACAGATCAAAGTTATTCAAAAAATTAGAGAATTGATATTTAGAATTTGAAATTGATGATGATATTTTATCTAGGAGAATAAAACGTCGATATTTATGAATTTGTGCTGTTTTATACAAAATGAACAAGATGTCAATTTTTCTTTTTTTTTGCGGAGTTTCTCTTTAACTTTTTAGACTATTATTGCTGTATTTTTTTTTTTGTTGTTGTTGTATTGTGCTATCATGATATTATATCAAAATTCATTATTATACAACGAATGAATAATATTCTCTAAAATGGCATTGCTAATTTCTCTTTTCGGTAAATTGGCTGTTCTCTGGCGCTAAAACTTTCTACTGTTTTTGCTCAATGTCCTATCTATGCGCTAAAATAGTCTCCGACGTTGATAGTGATATGAGTAGTGAATTGAATATGAATACACATCTTAACATTATTCAGTGTAAAATAAGTTGAAATCATCACACGGTATTGTTTTAACACATCAAACTCCTAGCCGGAATATGTACAAAATGTATAGATAGGTTAAATGCATACACATATAGAAAACTTTATGAATTGTTCAAGCACAGTGCAAGATTAAATGTTCTTGAAAAATTGAAGTATGCATTATATAGAAATAATCTTGCTCGTATAAACTTAACATTTATTATACCAATTATGGAATATGCATATGTGTTTCGGGATAGTTGTACTCAACAAGATTATAATAATTTAGAACATGTTAAATAAGAAACAGGAGGAATAGTAACTGGGTTGCCGCCCGTGTGTGTCAGTCGGGAAGCTACATATTTAGAAACAGGCCGGAAATTGCTAGTAGACAGAAGAAAGTGAAGAAAGCGAAGAAAGCTCAATGTGTTACATTCTTTACATAACGAGACTGCCATTGATTATCTCTGCGATTTAACGCTCCCACTTGTTGGTCAAATTCAAATTATGATTTACGAAATAATAACAACTATGTATAGAACCATGCGTCATAGACTAGATATAACCAGAACATCTTTTTTCTCATCTAATACAATTGAATGGAAGTCAAAAGCACGACATATGGACTTCCCGAAATATAAAAATAGCCACCCTTCTACTTTAGTTGTGGTGTTAGAAAATTTGATATTATTCATGGTTCAGAAATATGCGAAGCTCTTAAAATGCAGATCTGCACCGTGTTAATATTAAACTAAATCCCGTATGCAGCTGTAGCCATGCGGTTGAGGATTGTATTCATATTTTTGTCTAGTGCCCATATTAAAACGAAGCAAGAGAAAAATCGTTTTTGATTTAAAAAAAAATGCTATACCAATTGAGCTTCTATTGGCTGATCACGGTGACTTTTATACATTTCAGCAAAGTAAAGCCAATTTTGAATCTGTTCAATCTCGTATCAGAATTACACATACTATCAAAATTCTGAATTCCTACTTACTCACACTTCACGCCATTTCATATTACAACAATATTATATTGCATTTTTATAGTTTGTATTACATGCATTCCTATTTTGTTTTTCGTCATTATCTTATATGTATATATTTTGTGTTTGTATTTGTAAAAGGAGAGGTGTTATTATACCTTGTATTCAATCCCATTTGCTACAAAAAAACAAAACAAAAATAAGGTAAACGGAAATAAGTCACACACAAAAACACTCAAGTGAAAAGTAACAAACTTGTATATTTGGTACATGTACGTGTATATGTAAGAAAAACAGTCACAAAAATCAATAATCCATGTCAATGCTAAGTTTTTAAAACAATACAACAGAGACTAGTAATAGGACTTCAATTTACCATTTTCTGTTCTTGTAATTTATCTACATAAACTGCCTATACAGAATATAACACGGAAAGAATCAAAATGTTGAAATAAAGACGTTCGGAGAAATACCGCAAATGACCACCTCAATATTACGTACTAGGGACTTGATGGGATGATATAGTTGTCAAAAAGGACATATAATATAAAATAGACGTTATTAATATAAATAAATAAATAATTCCAAATTATATCATATCTTTAGTAATTACCATGATTACAGTGGTATTAAATGTTTTATCGACACGTGCCACACTCTATTGATTCAGATTGTCATCTGTGTGTAATCGATTGAAATTCATGTTCATTCAACCAGAACCCGTTAATTACGCACGTGTATACAGATTGTACATGAATATATTATTTCACATGTTAGAGTGTTTTTGTTTTATGGTACTTGTATTTTGTGAAGAAAATCAAAATTTGTGGTATTTCTACGCACCGGAAATTTTTTTTAAATTTTTTTTTTCCCTATAAGTTCAATAATAAAAAAAAAGAATATTTTGTTATCACATCACACACGCACAACTTAATTAAAAAACTTACTTGTCCTTGCTTCATATTTTACTGCATAATCAGATTTTAATGGAAGTTGCATGTTGAGTGCAACTTTAGATACGAAACCAAATTGACATTTTGTAGAAAACCTGCATACTGCAATAATTTAACATAAATCCTGCATTTTCAACAAATTTCAGTTTTCTAGGAAAAAAACAATCAAAAGGAAAACATGTTCCATAAATAAAATATCTGTTCCCATGGGAAGAAAAATTGTTCCCATAGAGAGTAAATTTTCCATCTAAAAAATAAATGTTCACATGGGAAGAAAAATCGTTCCCATGGGAAGAAAAATTGTTCCCATGGGAAGATAAACTGTTCCCATCGGAAAAGGTGAATTCCCATGGGAACTTTTTGTTTTCTTCTTTTCCCATGGAAACTGTAAAGTTCCGATGGGAACTATACAATTCCCATGGGAAAAGTACTTTTTCCGATGGAAATTTTAATTTTCCCATGGGAACTTCTAATATTTTCATGGGAATTTTTAAATTTCCCATGGGAAATGTACTTTTAATCAGCTGTAGTGACAACAGTTATAACAGTGACATGTTGGGACATATGGGGAAATTTAATTGTTTTGATTATCTATCACTTGGCCAAAAAATATTTGTGTTATCTTGTAAACAGACAAAGTCAGATTTGCCAATTCTGGAATGGCAAATTTGTCCCGCACAGTGTTGTTTGGTGTACCATCACTACAAGGGGAAACGATTGCACGTTGTCTACCAGTTTCATTTATTTCGAAATTGAATCTTTAAACGTTAAGCATTTGTTATTCCCTTTTTTATTCGTTTCATTTATGATATTGTAGAATTTGTCCTTAGACTCATGTTCACTTAATTTAATTGGTATCAAATGTGTATGACTTAGATTGCATAATGCAAAAATATTTGTTCTGTCCGGAATCCCCAATAGCATTGAGCATGCTCCATTTGTATGGTATTCAGGATTACAATTGATAGTACTTTTTGGTCGCCGTTTAACATCTAGCAACTTATATATAACATGATAATAATTATATTAAATATTTTGCATTTATTTGTATTACAACAAAATGAATATTTTTGCATTTACTTTTGTGCTGTTGTACACTATCAATTTATTACGTGTTAGATATAACGTATGTGTGTCTGAGTAGAAAAGTTGAACAAACTGTTTTGTTTATTTATAGTTCTTATAGTAGAAGTGAAGTAGAAGATGCCACAGTTTTGAATGCGGTTACCTCTAACTTAGTGGTTGCTGGTCCCTTTAAAGTGACATGTACACCTCTTACATGTTATGAAAGGTGGGCCAAGCTTTTAGGCGTTGATGAAAAATTCACAGGACCAGCTCCAATGAAATTGATGTTGCTTGGTTTGACATTACACTAGAACATCATAGTGATCCATAGTGGTAAAATTAGCGTATCTATAGTGTATGGTCTAGGACCTCTGTAACTGTTTAACCCTCTATATAGATTATATTTCCTTTGTCCTCTGTGTCTTGCCGTAATTATAGCTAAAGGTCCTTTGTCCTCTGTAACGGTTTGACCTTCTGTATAGATTATTGTTCATTTGTCCTCTGTGTCTTGCCGTAATTATAGCTAAAGGTCATTCGTCCTCTGTAACGGTTTGACCTTCTGTATAGATTATTGTTCATTTGTCCTCTGTGTCTTGCCGTAATTATAGCTAAAGGTCCTTTGTCCTCTGTAACGGTTTGACCGTCTGTATAGATTATATTTCATTTGTCCTCTGTGTCTTGCCGTAATTATAGCTAAAGGTCCTTTGTTCTCTGTAACGGTTTGACCTTCTGTATAGATTATTGTCCTCACTTACCATGTTACTGTATATAAGTGTATGGTCTTAAGTTTGGAAACAAAATGATTTTGATAACCGATATGTGTAACTTGATTTTTCTTTATTGATCTTTAAACAAATAAACAAAGAATAAACAAAATAAAAAAAACAAAATAAAAATAAAAAAAAAAAAAAACATCTATAACGGGAAGTTTCCCATATTTTAGTTTTTTCAAATTATTTTCCAAGATGTGTATTTTTTATCTGGTGATATTTCTTATTTTTTTAATAAAAATGTACAGTCAATTTAAAGACGACGTATTTGCCAGATCCTCTTTTTGTATCTTTATCAACATTGAAGAAAAATACGTTATATAAAATAACTTTACCCCACATCTCTGCTTACTTCACTTTTCTGCTTATCCCACATCTCTGCTTACCCAACATCTCTGCTTACCCCCCTAATATCTGCTTATCTCAAATCTCTGCTTACCCCACATATCTGCTTAACCCACATCTCTTCTTACCCCACACATCTACGCTTACCCCCACATATCTGCTTACCCCACATCTCTGCTCATCTCAAATCTCTGCTCACCCCACATATCTGCTTAACCCACATATCTGCTTACCTCAAATCTCTGCTTACTCCACATATCTCTGCTTAACCCACATATCTCTGCTCACCTGACATCTCTGCTTACCCCACAACTTTGCTTACCCTAAATCTCTGCTTGCCCTACATATCTCTGCTTATCTCACATCTCTGCTTATTCCACATATCTATGCTTACTTCACATCTCTGCTTACTCCACATCTCTGCTTACCCCTCAACTCTGCTTAACCTACAGCTCTGCTTGCCCCACATATATCTGTTAACCTCACATCTCTACTTACCTCACATCTCCGTTTACACCACATCTCTGCTTACCCAACATATTTGCTTACCCCACATCTCTGCTTATTTATATATGTATTTAGATCTTGTATTGTGTAATTGGTACCAATACTATTGTTTTATACAAACGATGTCTTCTCAAATACAAAAAATAATCAGTACATTAAACAATATATGACATAGTACACTTGACACAGATGCAATTGTGCTGAAAGTGGCGTAAAACAGCAAAAATCAATCAATCATTTTCAAACCAAAAGCTCATATACGAAATTATAATATACACGATAAGTTTTGCAGAATATACCTGCAACTGTTATAATTTTCTTTGAATAGAAGGAAGCGGAAAGAAACTCTTTTAATTTGTTTTAATTTGTAGGTCCACGATGCATAATGGCTTACTATGAAGAGTACTTGAAAGCTGTAGGCTCCGGAACATTTTATTGTAAACCGCTCAACAAGGATGGGAAAGATCGTTTTCGTAATGGAAAATCAGCACTTGGAGTAAATAAATTACACGGCCTAATGCGCGAGCTATATCAAAAAGGTGGACTTTTAGGGAACTGAAAGAATCATTCCTGAAAACTCACTTGTGCAACCGCCCTATACCATGCAGGTATTGATGAACAAGAAATCATGACAAGAACTGGTCACCACTCCACGGCATCAGTGAAAGCTTACAAAACTAGCAATGGGAGCATTCAAAAGAATGTGTCAAAAATCTTGAACCCACCCGTTCTTTCGAGCGAATATGAAAACACGACTGTTTCCAACACAGTAGATGAATTGTGTACAGATGATGGTTAAAAATGAAAAAAATGAGAAGAAGCACTGTTTGAATGATGTAACAACTATGCACGGAGGCGCTGTAATTTTTTTTAAAATTGTAACTTTAGTTTCAATTAAGAACAGTAGCAAGTCAGCTTATTGATAATAAAGGCAAACATTGATTTTTTCAGTTTTTTTGTTGTTTTTTTTATTCCAGGAGAAAAGGTGTGTATTTTCATACTAACGCTTTTCCATTTTGTAAACGTTCACAGAAAACAGACATTTAATGCCTTACATTGTCTTTGAAAATATAAATAATTCTGTCACACTATTTTCTGCAGTAAAAGTGATTAAAATTGAGAATGGAAATGGGGAATGTGTCAAAGAGACAACAACCCGACCATAGAGCAGACAACAGCCGAAGGCCACCAATGGGTCTTCAATGCAGCGAGAAACTCCCGCACCCGGAGGCGTCCTTCAGCTGGCCCCTAAACAAATATGTATACTAGTTCAGTGATAATGGACGTCATACTAAACTCCAAATTATACACAAGAAACTAAAATTAAAAATGATACAAGACTAACAAAGGCCAGAGGCTCCTGACTTGGGACAGGCGCAAAAATGCGGCGGGGTTAAACATGTTTTTTGAGATATCAACCCTCCCCCTATACCTCTAGCCAATGTAGAAAAAACAAACGTACAACAGTACGCACAGTAAAACTCAGTTTAAGAGAAGTCCGAGTCCGATGTCAGAATAGGAAACAAAAGAAAATAAACAAAATGACAATAATACATAAATAACAACAGACTACTAGCAGTTACTGACCTCAATTAAACTGATTGAAAGATTATGTCTTCATCATATGAATATCAGGCACAATCCCTCCTGTTAGGGGTTTAGTATTATACCATCATAAAAATATGAGAAGAACATAACCCGTGTCTAGGCTTCATGTTTTCACGTGAATGCATGTATTTCACTAGATTTAAAGCACTTAGCTTGGTATCCGTCGTCTGTCCGTCATAATTCTGTTTTCAAAATTGAGATTGCTGTCACTTGGCGTTTTTTTTTAGTGCGATGGTCGCGTTAAGCATTTTACGACAATATTACATCTTCTATCTTCAATCTACCAAAGATACGACCATTGCATCTGCAGTCCGTACTTTTTTTTTTACAATTTCTTGGACCCCCGCAATATGTATTTCACCAGATCTAAAGCACTCTGCTTGGCTTCTGTCGTCTGTCCGTCATAATTTTGTTTTCAAAACTGATATTCCTATCACTTAGCGTCCATTTTCAGTACAATAGTTGAGTTGAGCATTGTACGAGAACAAATAACATCTTAAGGCTACCAAAGATACGACTATTGCATTTGCAGTCCATACAACATATGATACCTTAGATAGAGTGTCAAAGTGTTACATGCAATATTTAGGACAACCCTCCCCCCTCGTCGATGTTCGTCGTTAGAAACGTGCTTTTGCTTATTCACCTTAAGTATATAAAAACAAGAAGATGTGGTATGGTTGCCAATGAGTCAACTATCCAACAAAGTTCAAATGACGTGGATGTTTATTCCAATGCCTCCTCCGCCCAAACAACTAAGAAAACCAGAAGAGACCAACGGGAAGTCCAAGGAGGCGGAGCCTCATATGTAAAACATGGTGGGAGGAGCTTGAGCCTGTGCATTAACTTTATCTAAGAATTAGTTATTTCACTGGTCTAAGCTCCTCCCACTCTATGCCTTTCCTATGACAAGCGGTCGACGGCGGGATTGGAGAGTGCAATAACTTAAACATCATTCAGTTAACGCACTCCTCTAAAAATAACTGAAGTAAATTCACTAGAAAATCAAAGGAAAAAAATTACCATTCATGTTACAATAATTGTTTAGTTCACTTTTAAAAATGCTTGCTAGTTACTTTCCCCTTTGAATTTATGTTCCGTCCTACAAGTGCCTTTAGTCACAACAAGAAAAAGAAGACTAGTCATTATAAAAGTCTACCTTTTAAATATAAGGAGATGTTGTTTGATTGTCAACTATATGAGGGTAGGAATGCCCTTTACAGTCAGACGTTAATCGGTCACTTTCGGCTACCGTTAGCGTCAAATTGGTTTAAAGTTTATCGTGGTTCGTTGAAATATCCTTATCGTGATTCGTCATAGGTCTCGAATAATTACCGTTACCGTTTTTTTCGAAAAGAATTTAACGTGATTCGTAAAAATCAGTTGATTTTGTTATCGTCATAAAGTAAATGTACATTTTATCGTCATGCCAAAAATAACCGTTAACGTTATTTGGCAAGATTTTTTTTACCGTTATTCGTCATAAAGGTACCCCCAAATACGACACTCCTATATGGTACTGTACGACCTTCAACAATGAGCAAAATCAATAACGATTAGTAAGCATGACAAAATGTGAAAAAAAATTCAAATGAGAAAACATACGATCTGGTTTATTCTAAAAACTATAGACGAAAAACTAACATGACAAATAAATCACAACAAGCATTATGACGTTATGATTGGTATACCGCCGTTATGTGGTGACCCCTATGGGTTCAGTAGATTTCATATGGGATTCATGGCGTCATGTTACATGTAACATTGATGGTAACGTCATCACTGTATTTCATCGCTTATTTTTATACATAATTTAGCAGGAAAATTCCCGTGTGCGATAAATTCGTTATACGGTTCACTACTAACCTTTGACCTCACATCCTATGAATTTTACTTACCCTCTATGGATCAGTTGAGTTGTCAGTAGCAAACCATTTAACTTATATAATGTTCTCCACTTGATGCACGTTTTTGTGTTAACCTTTGTGATGTGGTTTTTAATCACTGTATTAACTGTCATCCGTTGCTATTAATTGTGCAACAAATCTTAGATATAACAATGATGACAAGACCGATGTTTTGTCGTTATTGTTGTATATTTTAATTTTGTAAAAGGAGGAGATGTGGTATGATTGTCAATGCAACAACTATCCACCAAAGTTCAAATGAAGTGAATGTAAGCAATTATAGGCAATCGTACGGCCTTCAACAATAGGAAAAACGAATTAAACACTATGCAGTCGGCTATAAAAGGCCACGACATTTACCTTTTTTTTTAATTGTTGGGGCTTAATCTTCGAGGGTCTGCCAAGAAGACCATAGAATTAATATTAAAAAGCATGATATCCCATTTCAACTTTATTTTAAAAATGATGCATCTTTTAATCAGGAAATGCCAAAATACAGACTAAAAAAAGTATGGTTGTTAATTACACTAACAGTCTGAAATCTGAATTATATCAGAGATGGTAGAATATTGTTCAAGGATATAAATGATATCCACCATCGATATTGTTGGTACTCCCGGTAATGTACGATGCTTCATCTGACGCCAAGAAGAGCAAGAGGGAAACAACATCTGCTGATTTTCCGGCCCTTTTTAGGTGTGTTAGTTTTGCATACTTGTCAGCAACCTATAAAGAAAAAAAAGTTATTTTAGACATTGAAATACAAGATGCAAAGATATCGAAATTGGTTGACATGAATTTCGGAAATAATCTGCTTCTGGTACGTTCGAGACGTGATGCTTGAAAGCCAAAATTTAAAATATATGTTGCATATCGACCAAAAAAAGACAAAACACCAAAATTCTGTTTAGGTAATTGTTTTCAAAGGGTATTGCAATAACAACATTCACGGTACTAGTTACAATGCACCTGACACCATATTCGCATTTTGACAACTAATATCTCTTCAGTGAAACATAAGGCCATCATATGTAAAAACCAAACACCTAATACAAACGTTGAAGGGCTAATAAAAAAGAAAAAAGAAAAAAAAAAACCAAACAAACTAAAAGTCATCCAAAACCTAGACAAAGAATCATATCTATTTTAAGAGTGAATTACAGCGATATCGACTCCAAGGTCGACTCTATTCATAATTTATTGACAGAACAATATGTGTATACAACCTTCTTTTGGTCTTCATCTGAAGTCTTCCTAGAACTATTACGAAGAATATTGGTATCATCAATGAAGCCAGGACTACAATTTGATAACAGAATACAATAAAGTAACACATGTACGATAAACTAACTAAACATAAATGAATAATGAATATTAAAATAGATTATATTTAAATATAAGAAAGCATATATCAGAAAAGAAACTAAACTAAGAAATAGAATGACAAACGTTGGCATTTGCTATAATAGTAATTTTATTATTGTCATCATATTGAAATAATTACATTTCATGTATGTTTAATTAATAATACGTTAGTTTGATTGGCTAAGAGCAATCTCGCGACATTCTGAAATTAACCTTCATTACAAAATGAAATGTAACATTCATGATGACACGAACTTCCACAATAAAGTGCACAGGTAAATAAAAGAAAAACTTGGTAGAATCGTGTTTTCATGATCCTAGCGCGCTTCATACAAAATGTACCTCGATCAACGCTTTTACATCCCAATAAATTTACAAAAAGAAGCATTCAATTCATAATCAAATTTAAATATCTTTCTTTCGTTATCTCCCTTAAAACTATAACTTCTGCAAACTTGGAGGGGAAAGTTTTTCATCGTCCAGGTGCATTCAGAATGTGGTGGGGTTAACATGTTTGTATGAGCTGAGACACTGTGCTAACAGAACATCATTAGAACAAACGTAAATATCGGTTGGAAAGAGCCTGACTCAGTAGATCGGTATAAAGCTGAATGCAACTAACATCATGTCAACAGACACAAAGAACCAGAGTACTGGAGTAATTTGAAGCTAGTTAATAGACCAATGTTAACTAAGAAATATAGACCATGTTTTTTAGACTAAAGACGAATCATTGCATCTTCAAAGGATATAGTGTGAAGACTTCATAAGCATTCTGAGAAAACCATGACATCGTGTAAAAAAAAAAAATATCGACATGATGCAGGCCCATAACTCGATATCAATATTTGTTCAGTTATGTATTAAACTCTTTAGAATAAAATCAATGTTCAATAAAGTGCCGAGAAAGAAAATTCTCAAAGATCAGTTGACCTCTGTCAGGCTGTCATGTGCACCTAATACTTGTAACAATCATTCTATAGACCAAGTACCGATGGATTATTAATTATAATAAATGAGAAACTGACTTAAATGTTCACTGATTCGTAAAAAGAGGTAAGACCAGCTCACTAGTCATGTCGGACGGACAGACACCATACAACGGCCATTCGCCATTGAATACACTTCAAGCAATAAAACATTCCGAAAATAACCTTCTGAAGTCCAGTTTCAAATTACAGACATTTATACAATTTTAGATTAGATTTCTTTGCATAATGCAGGACAATGCAAGACAAACTGCAGTCTCTGCCTATTAAAAGCAAATGGCAAAAGCATTGTGTATTGAAATCACATATACTCTTTTACATAATTTTTAAATATCTGGTGTAGTATACGCGCTCAAGGCACCTTGGAATAAACATAACACTTTATGGTTACATGGTTTAATATAAACTAACTAGAATCAACAGCAACAATTGTTTATACAACAAGCATTAAAGTAGAAATACAGATCGTGGGAGTCTTAGATAAAGTCATAACTCATGTCAGTGCATCCGATGATGCATAAAATTAAAAGTACCGACAGCTGATTAAGGTAAACAAACTTGAACTGACAAATATCAACATAATTGTAAATACTACATCTGGCACTGAAGGTTAAGGGACTAACTGTTTATTGATAACAAATCAAGGTACTTGGTAACAACGTTCTAGGTACTACATTTCCCATTAATTAGAACTTACTTGATGGCATTCACTCTTACACCGTGAGGACCTAGTTCTGAAAGAAATTTATTTAATCAATATTTGTTTCAATGATTTGTTCATTAACTGTATGTGTCGATAAAGTTAAGCCCATTATATTTTCTAGATAAGATCCAGTGTATTTAACATGTATATTGAGCTTAACACATTTTGTGAAAAAAAGGAGGGGGGGGGGTTTCAACAATGGTTTTGAACGTAAGGGATCAATAAGTTGGTGTACGGACAGACAACCGGTGAAGAATTTGTTGAAAATATTATTGCACAACTTATTTAAATAAACGTTAGATTAGAAAAAAAATGGACAGATGCCAAAAAGATAAAAATGATATCAAGCACTGTACCACAACAAAAGTAATTTGTTAAAATTCTTTTTATTTTGAAAAAGTCAATGCAATCAATTACAAGTCAGAATATTTTACAATGATTTTGATTGGTTGACGATACCGGCAATTCCTTTAAATTTTTCATCTAGAAATATTACTGTATAATAAATATCTTTTACCTTTGGCTAGACATTTTGTAAGCATATCAATAGCCACTTTTGCCATGCAGTAAACTACTATGTCCGGTTGCTGAAAAACATAAAACATTTTTTTTATTTACATTTCAATTTTACATAGTAATTTTGCATTACAAATTTAAATTACAATTTAAGTAACGAAGTTACTAAGGAATGAAATAGGTAATGCATTCCAAATGTGCTTTTGTGATTTCAAACATATGTGGCTTTCTTTTTATCTTTTAAGTGCAAATATATGGTTAACTTCCCAAGAAAACTGCTTTCCTGTTCAGATGGTAATTAAACAGCATGCAATTGCATGCTAATTATTGTTGAAGATAGTATATTGATATGGATGTTTTTGTTGTGTTGTTGGGTGCCGTTTCAATTATCACGGTGTTCGAACGGAACTGTACGGTTTCATTTTTATTTTGATAAGGTCAGATTTGAAGAATACATAAACTATTCAATTATAAATTAAATATACTTACCGGCATTTTGGAATCGATACTCGACAGGAAGATTATATTACCTACATTGAAAATTTTAATTACTTAAAAGTATGCTTTATGATTGTATATATCAAAAAGAGGCGAATTGGTTTACATAACAGTTTACATATACATGCTATATTCCATATTTGTTATTTAAAAATGTATATTCCTCTTAATTTTTGATGCAATGAACAATAAAGTAACCCTACAATGTATCTTATTAATTTTTGTTGCATTCTCCTGAAAATATGAAATTGCTCCAATACTTAATTCTGCCTCTTTTGCTTCCCCTTGGTAATATTTAATTTGTACTAGCAAATTCCATTGTCACGTCGTCTCTCCAATTGTATATTTTTCCTTCCGCCTGGTAATTAGCAAACACTTAAATTTACTGAACCCTATATTCTTTTCTCAAAATCAAATTCAATTAAAAGTACCAATCCCTATATTTCCCCCCTCATACCAACAGACCTTTTGTTTTTTAGATGAGGCAAGCATGGTTGTGACAGCAAGAATTTTTTTTTCCTTATGCTGACAAACCTTTTGTTTCTTTGAGATAAGGGAAGCATAGTTGTGCAAGAAAGAATTTAGATTTCCTTTATACTAACAAAACTTTTGTTTTCTTTGAGATAAGGCAAGAATAGTTGTGCCAGTAAGAATTTAGTTTTCCCTCATACTAACAAATCTTTTGTTTCTTGGAGACGAGGGAAGCATAGTTGTGACAGAAAAAATTTAGTTTTCCCTCATACTAACAAACCTTTTGTTTCTTTGAGATATGGCAAGCATAGCTGTGCCAAAAACAATTTCGCCTTCTGGTTCACACTGACGAATCTGTCGTAATCCTCTTCCTTAGTTACACTTACATTTGAAAACATAACAGAGCCTGCGATATCAGCCTGAAACGTATGTGCATATATGAGATGTAGTCTTCTCATATCTGAGTGGCGTTAACCACGAAGATTTGGGACTACTTATATCTTATTTGCATAGAAGTAATAAATAATTCTTTTCTCTTTTCTCTTATTCTGTGAGAGCAATCTGTTTTGAAAAAGCAAGAATAGTGTCCTTATCGCAAATTTACTAGATGCAGGTACACTTTCAGCAGATGTTTTATTGTTATGTTTTGCAATGAAAACTGAATTGCGTCTATTTTTCTATCATCAAGTTGATACTTTATCACTGCTTTTGTATGGCAAAATTGAATCGCTGTACTATCTTGTATTTTTTTGGTTTGATTGCCAAAACCTGAACGTTTTGCCGATAAATAGTAACACTTCTATGTAAATACAGATTCTGAAATAGTTAAAATCCACAAAATATTTAATCACTCATTATGACTTTCTTTTAGAGAAACAAAAGTTTTCGGTCCTGATGCTACTATAGCATAATAGATAAGCTTTACTTCTTTATCATGTATCATTCGTTCAAGACATCGTGAATGATAAATTATAGTAAAAAATGATCATATTTATATAAAGGATCCGGAGAAGGTGCAACCGTTGCGCATATAAAATATTTGCCTGAATTACATACAAATTGTGTAAATACTTTGAAAACATACCGTGAGATCACAATATCTTGTTCTAAGTGAAAGTATGTCGCTGAAAATGATGGGAATTAAGATTTTTATTTATGTGACAGGAGTTTGGTTACATGTAATACTTAATTCTAAATCGTATTCTCTCAAACTTTATCTGGACGATTAATGATAAACATTTTAGAACATTTTGATACGTTCCGCATACAAAACATTAATTTGGAAAGGTATCATTTCCAATGTTAGCACTATGTCATATACAAATGATGAATGTTTGTATCTATGGACCGAATATTAACTGGATGTTGGCTTAGTTTTGTTGGGTCGCTGCTTCTGTGGTGTTTACATCATATTTTCTTTTATAATGGTGCACACATAGGTATATTTAGATTATATAAAACAAACCAATATATCCAATCTTCCAAATTTCTGTATCAGGTTCTTTACAATTTCTTCCCTGAAGGCAGATTGAGATAAGTCACCACTGCAATATCCTATCTAAGAAGAAAATATAATCATGCATATACATTAAATGGGGTAATAAATCAGTACTTATAGTAAAAAGGGTTATTTTCTATATGGATAAATTCGACATATCTAATCACAAACTAAATCAGGACTACATGGTAAATTTGTTAAAACAACAAGAGTAAAAAAAAAAATAACTCATTGAAAACAACCATTATTATTTAAAATTCCTAATCAAATGGAATGCATAAAATTTCAAGGGCGCATTAGGGATTTACATTTTTTTTAGATTGCGCACAAGATTTTATTGGATTTTATTACATTTGTGCACATTTATTTTACAAGTCGCAATAGTAAAACTACAATGAATATAAATCATTCATAAAAATATGAAGCCAACTTTGAGAAAAAAAATAATATATCATAAATTAAGTCACTTTTGGAAAGTTAACATAAAGAATGTTTATCAGAAACAAATCACAGGGAAACACAAATGGACAATTGAGTACTTGATGATGCAATTCTAAGAATATCCGAATGGAAACAGGTTTCGTAGTCATTTTCTAAAAGTTAAGAGCTACCAATACTCAGCAAGAACAGGCATGTCAAATTGAGATTTTAGTGATTAATTTAAATATTTGTTTTATATTTTTTTTTTCTAGTACTTAGGATTCGTTTTACTAGATAATAACAAAACAAACGAGCGTTTCCTGCTAGAAACCCCTCTTTCATCGTGTGGTAGGTGCACAGCAAGAAGGCGTTAACTAAAGGAACAAGGGTATATACAATGTGTTACAAATAGACTAACAAGTTAAGTCGTCATTTTAAACAATATCTGACATATTTTCGGATACATGAAGACCCTATTTCCTGATACTAAGCTAACATTTACCGCTGTTAACTTGTTTAACGAATGTGCTCAAATACATTAAAAAGCTGCGCGCAGAAGTAAGGATGACTACACACATTGTAAAGCGTCGAATTTCACAAACTTCGTTAATACATCTACATGACATGGTTTCTTACACCAGTCAATTAAAATTTGATATTTGTATACGATTGGCTCCGTTAAAGGGGCAGTATCTATGAGAAATAACAAAAATAAATTTGATTTTTTTTTGTTAAATTATTAATGCAAGTGAAATAGTGAAATAAAAATTCGCTTTTAGCAGCAAGTTTGGTTCAATGTTGTCAAAATGAGCTAAGAAACATCGCTGATGAATTATTCACTTGCAAGTGAATAATTCGACCTCATTTAAACCGTATTCATGTGACGTTCTATTTAACCCCTTAGTTAGAGATGGGTTACGCATGAACTAGGCATGTTCGGCTATAAAAAGGAAAAGAATACCAACATTGAAAGTGAAACAAGGGTAAACCATTTGGTTGACTGATTCAATCCAAGAAAAATCATTCTTATACAGGTATGATCAACATATTTGTTTAACCTATAAAATGAAATCAAACAGACCTAGAAAAATTCAATTGCACGTTTCCCTATGAATTGATATCTATATTTATGTTAATATCGGTTATATGATCGTCGGCAGTCTTCGAAGGTCACCTCGATGGTTAATTAGATGGCGTCTAGGCTAAAATACACACGAAATGCCGATACATATTATTGAGTCCATGCATTGTTAATTTTTCACTTTAGACCTTTTTTTTTAGTTCGATATACCTTTTAGTAGATTATAAATCAAATATGAGAATTTGACTCAATTCGGTGAACATGAATTTGACAGCTAATGCATGCCCCTTTAACAATGTATTTATCAAGTGACCTCTACAGAACAATATCTAAAAATTCTCAACACTGTGTTTATACATGTATTGTATATATTAAATAAGATGATATTTTTGTAACTATGAAACCGAACTTTCACAAAACTTGGTTTGGTAAACTATGTAATCTATGTCAAAGGGACGACCATTTGATACCGTTTTGGGGGAAAAAGAGGGGGGTGAAGGGGGTGAGCAGGAATTTTTTTTTCGGATTTACTTTTCATTTTTATATGCTGCTGCGCATGCTTACTTTTATTTTCATAAATCCTCTACTCTGTAAAGCCCATCCAGACCCACCCCCCCTTCCCCATTTTGCTGTAGATTTGACTCATTATTCTCTACTCTGTAAAACCCATCCAGACCCTCATTCAAATGTCTACAATATATGTGACAATTATTATACTTCATCCTACATGTATTTTAATGAAAAAAAAGAGTAATTGCAGAAATTTCGTGGTAGCATTCTGGCCTCGAGTGCGAAAGTTTGCGGGTTCGATTCAAAGCATGATCAAATAAAAAAATAAGCACACATCATTAAAGCGTACGACAAAGACTGCATGGTCAGCTCGGATTCAGAATAACATGTCCAGGTATGGTAATATATATTCACGAGCACTGTTATCTTGCAAACTAGTGACTATACGGTATGGTCTTTGCTCATTGTTGACGGCCGTACGGTGACCTATAGTTGTTAATTTCTGTGTCATTTGTTTTCTTGTGGAGACTTGTCTCATTGGCAATCATACCACATCTTCTTATTTCTATATTTTATAGCGTGTCGGTAAAACACAAAGCAGGGTTAATGTTCAAGATTTAAATAGCTTACTTTTTCTTCCACTAAACCCTTTTCCTTGCATTTTTGTTGTACATTTTGCAATTTGTCCTCTTCAAGAGCCACTAAAAATAATCTGGCTCCATGTTCTGCTAACTTTATAGCGGTGGCTTCTCCTATGCCAGAACTTGCTCCTGAAAGATCAATATAAACATAATCTCCAGGTGCTGAACCAGCCATTTTTAAAACTGAGGTTTGCAACTGCCGGAACACCATGAAACGTTCACATAATTAAAAAAAAATAAAAATAAATAAATCGAATTGGAGGATCCGCCAATTAGCTCTGCATGTTGTAAAACAATAATAATTTCAGGAGGGCGTTTTTTTTCTTATTTTCACTGATGTCACAATTCACGGAGTACCTTTGTGTCAATTCAAGGGTAAAAAGTCTACAACAAATTAATTGACAGATTAAGGATGTTCGCTCCTCTTGTTTTTGATTTTTTGCCAGATATTCCGAATACTCTTGTTTTATCCATGTATTGCCATTAAAAATGTTTACCCGCTAACCCCTACTTTTCTTACATAATTTTATTACATCTAGTTTAAAAAGCCATATTTGAAAATCTTATAAAATCCTTGTTATTTTTCATTGTTTTTGAAAGAAAAAAGGTCCCAATGTTAAATGTATTAAAAATCTAGAGAGAATCATTTCCCGCCAAATTTTCAATGGCTTATATCTCGAAAACAAGCACACGTTTCTCGTTTTTCGTTTTTTATATAGATTAGACCGTTGTTTTTTCCCGTTTGAATGGTTTTACACTAGTAATTTTTTTGGGGCCCTTTATAGCTTACTGTTCGGTGTAAGCCAAGGCTCCGTGTTGAAGACCGTACTGCGACCTATAATGGTTTATTTTTATAAATTTTGACTTGGATGGAGAGTTGTCTCATTGGCACTCATACCACATCTTCTTTTATCTATACACGGACCATTCATTTTTTTCTGCTTTTTCAGGTCCTTCATTTATATACTATCAATTTATAACTGTTACAGTCTTTTAAAAAGCTTGTTGTTTTGAAACAGAGGAGCGAACATCCTTAAAACAAATCATTACGCGGAATACATAAAGACGGCAACATAGTAAAAAGAAAAAGACAAATAGACAAACAACCGATTAAAAAGTACACTACACAGAAACTAAATATTGAGCAACGCGAACAGCAAAAATCCGAGGGTCATCTCAGGTTCTAAGAAAATGTCAACATTCTCTCTTCTGCTAGTAACACCCGTCGTGTTGTTCCTGTTAAATTCGTTTGTAATCATATCTAGTGATAAGGCATCACACAATATGAGAACATTTGTAACTAAACTAGAGTCAAAGAATTAAATTTCCCGCGTGGTTTTGAATTGATGTGAAAGTAATCATTATCGCCAAGGACGTCTCTCACTCAGTAAGAAAGGAATATATTACAATGAAAAAATGCATACACAATTGCATTATACAATATACAGCTCAATTAATAATTTTCAAATGTTATAAAAAACATATGGCATATGAGTGTCTCAGTATTAGTTAGAGACGGATAGCATAACATGATGTATTCCTACCTGTTACAAGGACAACTTTTTCTCTGAAGTTAGCCATGTTATAAGTGTAAACGTACTTTTTTAGGCCAAGACTATTGTAGTTCATGATTGAGTGTTAGAAAAATAAAAATTTATTCAACAATTTTTTTAATTACTCCTTTGAAATATTTTTCTCAACAGAGTCAGATTTGAGTGTGATGTAATAAATGACTGAAAAATACACCATTTATCTATTTAATTCTCAACAATCTAAAAATGGTTACTCCTTGATAGCACAGCTCTAATTTTTAACTATTTTCTTTAGGATAAAAAATAATCAAAAGTAAAAAAAATATATACAGTATTCGAATCATTCTGCTTTCAACTGAAAAATGTCGGTATAAAAATTGTGCAAGATAATGCAAAAGATCAAAAATCGATTACCATGGCCTAACATCTTGATAACATATTATATAATGAACCATGTACTGCTAGCACACGTTACTAAACATAGAGAAAACGCTGACTTGTCAATATCAAGCAGCAATTTAACAGTCCGTGTATAAATGTACCATGGCTCGTAAGAATATCTTCTGTAATAAGATTTGTTACCAAATGTGGAGCTATAACATCTTCTGTGATTAATTTTGATACCGAACGTGGATCTATAACCTCTTCTGTAATACTCTTGTTACCGGACATGGCACTAGAACCTCTGTTGTAATAAATATTGATACCGCGGAAGTGATGCTAAAATCTCTGCCGTAATTAATCTTGATACCAAATTTAGAGCTGCATATAGAACCTCCTTTGTGTCTTCAATCTTGATACCGGACGTAGAGCTAGAACCTCATGAAATAGTTGATATTGGACTTAAAGCAAACACAATCAACCACTCAATATACTTGATACATTTTATAACGATAAGATTTGATGTGATTGCCAATGAGAACACTTTCCACATTTGACCAATAAAGGGTCATTGTGTGACCTTCAACAATGAGCAAAACCCTTACCATATATTAAACTAGAAAGGCCCCGGTATGATAAATGTGAAACAATTCAAAACAGAAAATCAACGATCTGATTGATGCTATAAACAATAGACGAAAAACAAATCTGGCAGACACCGTTCAATAGCAATCAACGAATTTCAGGCTTCTGACTTGGGGCATGTAGACACATGAAGAATTAACGGAATAAAACAATCCTCTCGTAACCTTGAACATAAGTGTAATAGTACAACATGATAACAAACTAAAAATTTACTTGAAAATGTTCGACGGAAAGATCGGCACGAAACAAATAGAATAAATAAGACAAAGTACCGATTAAAGAGTGCTCTCATTCACTGAAGGCTATTTGAAAACAAATGTCAACTTATTAATAAACCATCATGGTGTTTACACAGGGAAATGTCATTCACGTGTTTCTCACGTGAATTTCAGGTGAATTTAACATGAAAATCACAGGAATTTTTTTTTTCACGTGAAGTAAGGTTATTCAAATATCACCTGCATTTTCAGATTAAATTTAAATCATGAAAAATGCTTTTTTTTTTAGTGCGCGAAATTCACGTGAACATTTTCGCGTGAGTTTCACGTTTAAGTTCGTTGGAGGTGAATTCCATGTGAGATTTATGTGAAATTCACGTGAGTAAAATTTGTCTAATTACCAAGACTAAAATACCCATTAGTACAATTTCAACGAACTTAGTGTAAATTAAGACGCCATTAACTGTCTGAGAAAAACATATTAACCTTGTGCAATGCCAAAATATATGTATCGACAGAGTTTAGAGCATCATAGTAAAAATCTTGGTGTGATATCCAGTTCGTAATAAGAGTTATACAGGTATATGTAATAAAGAATTTATTGACGGTTTTAATTTATTAGTGGTCACGAAATTCATGACTTGATATGGGAAATATATATATACGCACGGTACAAAATAAAAGAAAATGAACAATAATGACAGAAGTTATTAGAGTTATGGGATGTTATTCATTAAAAAGGGGGATTTTCCAGTTTTCGGACAATAACTCAAAAATACGTTGAGGAGTTTTCATGACACTTTGGTGAATTATTCATATCTATTGACGTGAGCTTCCTTTCGATTTTTAGAAATTTTAGATTTTACGTTTCCGAGTTATGGGGTTTTATTCATTAAAAAAGGGGGATTTTCCAACTTTTTTTTCCAGTTTTTGAACAATAACTCAAAAATACTTTAAACAGTGATGATTGGTTTATGTTTATTAAAATAACATCCCTTTAGTTTTTTTTTAATAAATTTCTGATATGACATTGAGTAGTTATGGAACTTCATTCTTTGAAAAAGCGACAGGCATATCATGCGCTCATGACGCAGCTCTTTATTTGTTCTATCAGAAGGCGTTTTAATCTTAATTTGAACAAACAATGTTGGTAACGGTCAATTGGGAGAATACAGGTGGGGCAGCGCAATCGTCATTGCAAATCTCATAATTTTTCCGTTCATCATTCGCAAAACTCCACTGTTATATTGATTGTATAGTGTTACATTACTATTTAGTATGGAAAAGAACGGATATCAATTCGCCACCGGAAATTGAAATGATGTTTAAGCAATGAAAATTACAGAACAAAAACTAGTTCATTTGCCTGTAAAATAACTCCTATTTGATAAGAAAGTAAAATTTGACAATACGCCATATCATTTTCACTTCCAAAATTGAATCAAAACTATACTCGTTATAGTAAGATTTACATTCGCGTAGGTCTGTCGCAAAAAATGCACTTGAATACCATTCGGCGTTTTAAATTTATTATTCTCTATTCTATGTATTCTAGCACCTGGATATTCTCTATTCTTTATTTTTTTTTTCCATTTTTCTCTGTTCTTTATATTTCCCCCTATTATTCTCGATTCTGTAAACACCCATCCGTACCCTCAAATTTAATATAAAACGAGTGTTCTGCTTTTTCAAAAGAGGTATTATCATAATTTGGTAAGATTTGTAACTAAACTAGAATTAAATTTCTCGGTTGATTTTGAATTGATGTCTCTTTGAATTTTTATGACAAAGTACTCATTATCGCCAAGGACGTCTCTCGATCAATCCGTAAATAATCTATTACTATGAAAAAATATCTACACATATGCATTATATAATATACAGCAAATTTGATAATTTTCACATGTTATAGAAAACTATGGCATATGAGTGTCTCAATATTAGTTAGAGACGGATAGCAGAACATCATTAATTCCTACCTGTTACAAGGACAACTTTTTCTCTGAAGTTAGCCATGTTTTACCGTGATAATACAAAAGATCTTAAAAAGATTACCTTTGCCTTACATCTATTTAACGTATCATATGATACACAATGCACACGTTGTACATCGATGTTACTATATATAGAGAAAACATACTTAAATGACACTGACATTTATTTTTATTTTGTCAATATCAAGGAGCAATTTAATCCAGTGCGTGTATAAATATACAATGGCTCGTCAGAATATTTTCTGTAATAATTTTTGCTAGCAGACGTGGAGCTAGACCCTCTTCTGTTATTCATTTTGACCTCGAACGTGGAGGTTAAAATGAAGTAATTATTTGCATTGCCGACAATGTTAACGTTTTCCCCTCTCACTCACCTGCCCAAGCTTTAAGGAGAAATTTGTCTTTTGAATCAAAGAGTATCATACCTTTGGGTGTTGTTCAGTACCAAAAAACCATATAGTGTCGTAGCTTTTTTTACTTTAAATTTTAGTTCTTACCAACTACCGACTGTCTTGCACCTAATTTTGGTGTCAAAAATTTGGACGTGCACCTCTTCAACAGATAGGTTAAGAAAATATTACTGATGAAATTATTTAAATGCATACATAATGTTGCATAAATACATACCTTTCTTCCATCAAAGTCATTTCTTTAAATATCATACATATTCATAAAAAACATTATATATTTTTTGGCTTTATGTCGGATGTAAAAACCAGGTGGCGCACAGAACTGTATATACTCTCTTTTAACCTGGAGCTACAAATTATATTTACTTCTTGGCTTTATGTTGGACATGTTGGATGTAAAAACCAGGTGGCGCACAGAACTGTATTTACTTCTTTTTAATCTATACCGATTCAAATTCTGTTCGAAAAATATAAGTCATGTTTTTTTAGTACGGATATATGAATGTAACAAAATAAAGCCAATCTTAATTTAGTGTTTGTCATATTTCCTTAGAAATTACATGAAAAGGTTAGTAACCCCAATTCGTCGGAATATGCAAAATTTACTGAGAATTTTCCACTCATCAACTTTAAAAACCATTCTGACAACTTCATTCTGACTTTCAATCCATATTTCAATATACCATTATATATGTACATATCAAAAATTTATTTCATAAAGCACACTTCAAAAATTTTCAAAAAGTAATGCTTATTGCTAAAAATAGCATTATTTTATCTTTTTTGGCAGTTTTCATGTCAGAAAAGGTGTATTAAAGTTAAAAAAGACATCTTCATTAAACATAAAATGTGTACTGAGATAACCTGCTTTCCATGACTGTGTTTGTTTACATCAGTCCTGACATTACACTACACATACTGTACGTAAAGTGATGCTGGTGTTGGATGAAAATTAAAGGCTAAAAATAGATTGGGTGCCTTTATCTCTGAGTCAGCCTCTCAATGATGACAATATTAATATTTAGATATTTTTTTGTGGTTAGCAATAAAACCACTATTTCAATTTATTTAGAAAGTCAAGTTAAATTATTCTGCAAGTGTATATTTTTTTGCTATGCCTGTGACAAAATTCCAAAAAGGAAATAAATATTTCTTCAATAAAGGACACTATTCATATAATAAAGACGAGAAAAGATCTGAGGAAACATTGACTGGAAAAGTTTTAAGAAATAGAACCACTACTCACTATAAAAATGCAAACGCAAAGAAATCTTCAACTTGCGGCCACAAAACTGCTCACAAAGATGATAGGTCTTCCTCGGACTATTCTCTCCGCAGACGGAAACACAATCAAAATTAGGAAAAATCTGTCAAGACTCCTATTAAAACAACAAAGTAAAAATAAATTATTTCTTAAAATGTCTCTTGAAATTAGAAATTAATAAATTATGAATATTTTTTGATAAAATATCCTTTCTACATGTATAAGTTAAGAGAAATAAAGTTCTGATTGTCTATTTAATCTCACTTTCAAAGACACAAGCGAAAAGATAACAAGTGCCACCTGGGAAAAAGAAAGCAGATCAAACCGGTATGTCCATATTAACCAAAATGCAGTAATGTGGAATACAGCATTCAAGGAACATGCAAGTATATCCCCAGTGTGTAATGGATTTCTCCACTGGGACATGAAAAAAGAAGACATAAGAGGATTAGGCTGTAGAGAACAGATGAAATTTACACATCGTACATATCGTTCTAAATTTTTCTCATTTTATGAAGAAATTGCTTCCAACAAACCAGGCAGGAAACCAGTCAATGTTAGACTTGCTGTTGGACTGAGTAAAACACTAATGGCAGCAGCAGGTTACATCCGACTCTGCTTAGGTACCAATCTTCCACTACTATCAGCTCGGGTATTCAGGATGCGTGCAATAAAATACTCCCTGAAATAGAAGAAATAAATAAGAACGATATGAAAATGAGGCGAGAAAGACTTAAAGATATACAACAACAGAATGGGAAGTCAAGTCCAAACATTATTAATGCACAATCTGATGGGATGTACAACAACAATTTGTATTCAGAAGTGGGAAAAACACCTTTTCAACCTGCCACTCAAGTTGTATACAGCTTGGCAGAAAATGTTACAGAACAGCATGACATTATTGGTTTGGTTGTGCACAATAAACTTTGCTCAAAAAGTAAACATCTTAGACCATCAGAAGATCACCAATGTCTAGGTAAGGACTGTTCTGCCACGATTCCATTTGAAAAAAGCATTGGAGATGAAAAAACATGGGCAAAAGAGTTACTACAAGAGCTGAAGTCATCGAATGACATGGAAGCCCAGTATCTTACAATTGATCCAGACAGTGGTGCACATCAGGCAGCAAATGAATAACATGAAGCAGGTATTACAAATACTAAACCAATTCACCAGCTTGATACCCAACTCATTTCAAAGAACCACCGTCTTTCCATAAAGTAAAATAGCAGGTTATATGAGATTTTGAAAGGGAATACTGCTAAATTAAGGACTCAAATTCAAAACAAGCTTGCGATTGATCTCTCCGAAAGGTGTCACGGTGAAATATATAAAACGTTTGCAAAATATGGGAATGTCATATAGACTTGATCAGAAATAAATTAACATTTGCGGCCGATGCAATTGTTGATTGCTATCAAGATTGGTACCTTAAATGTTAAAAGCACCCTTTATTATGGAAAGGTTTAAAAAGAAACAACTGGTTAGGAAAAAGGGCTTTATTGGGGGATAATTTGGAATAAAACACACAATAAAATCATCAGAGATTCTGCGTGAATGTGTGAACTACAGAATGTGCCCGGCAATGATGGAAAAAACTAACCTAAATTACAACACGCAGAAAGTTGAAGCCTTCAATCGTGCTTTAAGAACATTAATACCTAAAAATGTCACTTTTTCAAGGAACACCTCTGGACGGGCTCATTCTGCAGCACACTCTGTCAATGTAGGAACGGCAAATTTCATATTTACTCTATGTGACAAACTGGGCTGTTCAATTACTGCAAACAGTAAAGTCCATCAAGCTGTTAAACAGCTACAAAAACAACAAATATATTCAAAATTATAAGAAAACAATCGATTCCTGTGTTTCACGACCAGAAAAGCGGGCAATATCATTTGTACGAATAGTAGGGTGCCCAGTCAACGAATTTTATCGATTTGGGTTAACGGAATAACACACGGCTGTATTTGATATCATTGGAAAGAGAAAAACAAGCCTCATCGAAATATTGATGTCGTCGTTGTTTACAGTGGTCACGATTTTTTTTAATTTGGGTCAAAGGTCAAAGCTAAAATTTCAAGCATAACGCAGAGTCACGTTTAAACAGCTGGTCGCTCCTACATATATGCGTTTATAGCAAAATAAATTCAAATATTTTGTAGGATTATAACTATAGTTTCTATATTTGGGGCTAATTTGATATTTATGTTGCCAAATAGGGTTCGAAATTGACATTTGTACTTATAGGGTGCATAATTTTACAATTTTCATTCACCTATTAAACAGCAGTGACCTTGACCAATTAAAATGTCCAAATTCGGAATTTTTTCATATGATTCGATATAAGTGATCTCTAGAGATGTTTTTTAAAAATTAACATTTATAGGTTGCCCTTTCAAAATGTAATTTTTTACATATTTTGATAGAAGGTGTTCGTAATGATTTTCTTGGAAACAATCCAGTTTTCTTTTGGTGAGTATGGAAGCACATATAATTGTACTTGGTGTAATATTAACGTATAATGGGTTGAATAAGCAGGTGTGAGTATAGGTTTGCTCTATAGAAATAAGAAAGACTGCAAACGGTGAAAAAGGGAGAAGGTTGTCCGTCAAAGTTATGAAAACAAAATGACAATTAGAAAAAGGTTAAACACTTCCATCTTACACACTTATATGCCTTCTTGAGCATTAATTGGCCTACAATTGAGATGAAGTTTATCTACAAAAAAAGGGTTGTAACAACATCAATCTAAAATATAGATCTCTGATTTCGTAATCCGCATATGAGCTTATATATACGAGCATGCGAGTTAATATAGATCAGAATTTTATCAGATTGAAACAACATAGAAAAATTGCCTAAGCTAGCAGTAGCTATTACGTTTCATTGTCTTCTGTTAAGTTGGAAGCCCAGCCGATAAAATATCCTTTCTACATGTAAAAGTTAAGAGAAATAAAGTTCTGATTGTCTATTTAACCTCACTTTCAGAGACACAAGCGACAAGATAACAAGTGCCACCTGGGAAAGAGAAAGCAGATCAAACCGGTATGTCCATATTAACCAAAATGCAGTAATGTGGAATACAGCATTCAAGGAACATGCAAGTATATCCCCAGTGTGTAATGGATTTCTCCACTGGGACATGAAAAAAGAAGACATAAGAGGATTAGGCTGTAGAGAACAGATGAAATTTACACATCGTACATATCGTTCTAAATTTGTCTCATTTTACGAAGAAATTGCTTCCAACAAACCAGACAGGAAACCAGTCAATGTTAGACTTGCTGTTGGACTGAGTAAAACACTAATGGCAGCGGCAGGTTACACCCGACTCTGCTTAGGTACCAATCTACCACCACTATCAGCTCGGGTATTCAGGATGCGTGCAATAAAATACTCCCTGAAATAAAAGAAATAAATAAGAACGATATGAAAATGAGGCGAGAAAGACTTAAAGATATACAACAACAGAATGGGAAGTCAAGTCCAAACATTATTAATGCACAATCTGATGGGATGTACAACAACAATTTGTATTCAGGAGTGGGAAAAACACCTTTTCAACCTGCCACTCAAGTTGTATACAGCTTGGCAGAAAATGTTACAGAATAGCATGACATTATTGGTTTGGTTGTGCACAATAAACTTTGCTCAAAAAGTAAACATCTTAGACCATCAGAAGAGCACCAATGTCTAGGTAAGGACTGTTCTGCCACGATTCCATTTGAAAAAAGGATCGGAGATGAAAAAACATGGGCAAAAGAGTTACTACAAGAGCTGAAGTCATCGAATGACATGGAAGCCCAGTATCTTACAACTGATCCAGACAGTGGTGCATATCAGGCAGCAAATGAATAAATTGAAGCAGGTATTACAAAAACTAAACCAACTCACCAGCTTGATACCCAACTCATTTCAAAGAACCACCGTCTTTTCATAAAGTAAAATAGCATGTTATATGAGATTTTGAAAGGGAATACTGCTAAATTAAGGACTCAAATTCAAAACAAGCTTGCGATTGATCTCTCCGAAAGGTGTCACGGTGAAATATGTAAAACGTTTGCAAAATATGGGAATGTCATATAGACTTGATCAGAAATAAATTAACATTTGCGGCCGATGCAATTGTTGATTGCTATCAAGACTGGTACCTTAAATGTTAAAAGCACTCTTTATTATGCAAAGGTTTAAAAAGAAATAACTGGTTAGGAAAGAGGGCTTTATTAGGGGAAAAATTTGGAATAAAACACACAATAAAATCATCAGAGATTCTGCGTGAATGTGTGAACTACAGAATGTGCCCGGCAATGATGGAAAAAACTAAACTAAATTACAACACGCAGAAAGTTGAAGCCTTCAATCGTGCTTTAAGAACATTAATACCTAAAAATGTCACTTTTTCAAGGAACACCTCTGGACGGGCTCATTCTGCAGCACACTCTGTCAATGTAGGAACGGCAAACTCCATATTTACTCTATGTGACAAACTGGGCTGTTCAATTACTGCAAATAGTAAAGTTCATCAAGCTGTTGAACAGCTACAAAAACAACAAATATATTCAAAAATTATAAGAAAACAATCGATTCCTGTGTTTCATGATCAGAAAAGCGGGCAATATCATTTGTACGAATAGATGGGTGCCAAGTCAACGAATTTTATCGATTTGGGTTAACGGAATAACACACGGCTGTATTTGATATCATTTGAAAGAGAAAAACAAGCCTCATCGAAATATTGATGTCGTCGTTGTTTACAGTGGTCACGATTTTTTTTAATTTGGGTCAAAGGTCAAAGCTAAAATTTCAAGGATAACGCAGAGTCACGTTTAAACAGATGGTCGCCCCTACATATATGCGTTTATAGCAAAATAAATTCAAATATTTCATAGGATTATAACTATAGTTTCTATATTTGGGGCTAATTTGATATTTATATTGCCAAATAGGGTTCGAGATTGACATTTGTACTTATAGGGTGCATATTTTTACAATTTTCATTCACCTGTTAAACAGCAGTGACCTTGACCAATTAAAGTGTCCAAATTCGGAATTTTTTCATATGATTCGATATAAGTGATCTCTAGAGATGTTTTTTAAAAATTAACATTTATAGGTTGCCCTTCCAAAATGTAATTTTTCCATATTTTGATAGAAGGTGTTCGTAATGATTTTCTTGGAAACAATCCAGTTTTCTTTTGGTGAGTATCGAAGCACATATAATTGTACTTGGTGTAATATTAACGTATAATGGGTTGAATAAGCAGGTGTGAGTATAGGTTTGCTCTATAGAAATAAGAAAGACTGCAAACGGTGAAAAAGGGAGAAGGTTGTCCGTCAAAGTTAAGAAAACAAAATGACAATTAGAAAAAGGTTAAACACTTCCATCTTACACACTTATATGCCTTCTTGAGCATTAATTGGCCTACAATTGAGATGAAGTTTATCTACAAAAAGAGGGTTGTAACAACATCAATCTAAAATATAGATCTCTGATTTCGTAATCCGCATATGAGCTTATATATACGAGCATGCGAGTTAATATAGATCAGAATTTTATCAGATTGAAACAACATAGAAAAATTGCCTAAGCTAGCAGTAGCTATTACGTTTCATTGTCTTCTGTTAAGTTGGAAGCCCAGCCGACCAGACAGTCTAGATTAGAGAGCTAATTTCAGTTGTTCATTTTTAAAACCCATTCGAAGCAAGTCGCAGAATGCGAGGCATACAGCATACATTCTGATTGTGGCGGCGGCAACACCGTGAACTATTTGTATACCTTTATATATCAGAGGGTAGAGGAATTGGATTATCATACTTTGTATAGATATCCATTGTGTTACTGTCTGTCACATAATTATTTTCCGTGACATCATTTTCATGGTTTAATGACTGCTTAAAACTGTATAGCTTTTTTTCGTCATGTGAATGTTTCACTTGTGAGTTTGAATGCCCCTTTTGTATCCTTCGCATCTTTTTTTTTCATGAGTTCTAGGATAACTATATTTGGTTACTAATTTTTGGTATCCTTGCAAGGTCTACATGTCGGTCATACATGGTTCTTCTGACCTCGACCTCATTTCATGGATCAGTGAACAAGGTTAAGTTAAATGGTTAAGTCCTTATCTCAGATACTATAAGTAGTGGGTCAAATATATTTGGTGCATGGGATGATAGTAAAGTAATAGTGTACATGTCTTTGTGGCTGAGTTCATCTTACCATACCTCATTTGCAGGGAACATTGATAATGTTAATTTCATAACGTATGGTCGGCCATATAAGGCTCGGATATAAAAAAAATTGAACAATTCATTTGAGGTAACGGCATAATTTATAACAAAACATTTTGCCAAAAAAAAAAATTGACAGACTTGAAACAACGACAACCACTCAAATACCGGCTCGATCCTGACTTGGAACAGGTATATAAAGAACGTATTGATTGATTGATTGATTGTTGACAGCTTTACGCCGCATCAGCACAAAAAGGCTATATAGCGCCGAGAATGTATATACTAGTAATCCTTTTCTCTAAGGATTTCGACATAATTTATTCAGTTAGTAAAACATGCTGTACCAGTATAATCCTAGTTTTTACGGTAATGATGTTTATGATCATACTTTTCTCAGACTATAAATTGATAACTTTCTTTCATTAGCTTTCAGTAAGGGAACGACCAATTGATTTCGAAAGGAGGGAGGGGAGGAGGATTTAAATGCAGGATATTTAAGGATATAAATGTGTACAAAAGTGAAAATAAATTTTGGCGTAGCAAAGCTGCCGAAAAAAATAAGAATGCGTAGCAACAGACGAAAAAAATGGCCAATCCGGAAAATTTTGTCCTGCTGCCAGCTTGGCACATATAGGTCATTGGCTTTAGTGGTTTGCTCGAACAAATGTATTGCCAATTCAGCTTTGAAATTATTGCAGTTGGTGCTGCTGGTGTATAATTTATAGCAGGAACGCTGATACATTTTTGTTGTCTTTCAAACCGAGGGGAATTTAGGTCGACAACATCATGCAAGACATATTCCGGATGTGACACGATACCGACCGCTTTGATTTTTATACTTCAATTATAACAAAAACATCTATACAATAAAAAGTTTAAAGTATTGAAAAACAGACACAAAACATATTCTTCCGAAGAAAATAATGATTTACAAAGTTAGCTGGCTATTCAAGACAAATAAATCAACCACACAACAAGCAACAAATGAGAAATGTAATGCGTGACAACTGTCCTTGTTAATGACCATATAGTGTAAGCAACAAAAGGATTATGTCAAGGGATAATTCGAGTTGAAGCAATGCCAAAATGTTGACTTAATTTGTGTTTTTAATTGCTTATTTCTTCAAAACTACTTTTATTTCACACATGAAATTTGGCACACACATGCACCGTATCTTATTGCTTTAATCAGAGTAAAAATGATCATGATGATACACGTAATAATTTTGCTTTCGATGAAAATGTGGTAAATTTAGGGTAAAATTTTAGTCTTACTAAAACGCTGAAATAATTATAGCAAAATCACTTAAATACTTTCCGCTTTTGTTATATGATATATTTAATGTATAAACTATATTTTACATTCTATTTTAAGCACCAGCAAAGAGCATAATGTTTTATTTTTTCATGTTATAGATATCCCGTACAATACGGTATCTGGGGGTACCCTGTACAAACACGCAATTAGAAAATCGTGACCATGGGAACTTACGACGACAATCATGATTTTAAAACATAATGATTTTCCTATAATTTTCAAAAAAAAATAGCCGTGTGTTATCCGTTTACTTAAACTCGTTAACTAGAGGACTTTTTGGACAATGGGCACCCTACTAGAAAGACACAAAGAGGAAATCTCATACCAAAAAAAAATGCTTTTGCCACCCCAAGAGAGAAGGCGAAATATGAGGACCACCCCTATTGCAAGCCAGGAAAAAAGAAGAAAACCAAATAAAACAGTAATAACCTTTCATAAAATGCAAAAGGGTTGATGTGATTTACAACAAATTTCTTGATTCTGACAGTGTATGCGTTCTTGATTAACATCATGTTTTTCAAAACGAGATGATGTACATTGATACAACATTTATTTCCTCATAAATGACTGCATTCCATTTCCTCAGGACCTTTGGTTTTTGGAATTTCATCCCATGTTTTCTTGAAATGAACCATTTATGCAAATCTATTTGTTCACCAGATGGCCATTTAACATCAGTATAGCCATAACCAGATGCATAAGTTGCACTAGTCCATACTATACACGCCTTTTCATTGTGTGAAGTATCAGATCTATAAAACAATATCATGTTCTGCTGTTGCCAAAATTCTTCCATAATGGTTCTCTTTCAGATTAATCAACAAAAAAGTTAATATAAAAAAGGATTTTTAGAAAAAAGGAACTTAACTTAAAAATTTGGAAATTCACCTTTAGGTTAAAATGAAGTTATTATTTGCATAGCTGACAACGTTAACGTTTTCTCCTCTCACTCACCTGTCCAAGCTTTTATGAGAAATTTGTCTTTTAAATCAAAGAGTATCATACCTTTGGGTGTTGTTCAGTACCAAAAAACCATATGGTGCTGTAGCTTTTTTTACTTTAAATTTTGGTTCTTACCAACTACCGTCTGTCTTGCACCTAATTTTGGTGTCAAAAATTGGGACGTGCACCTCTACACCAGATAGGTTAAGAAAGTTATTACTGATTCAATAGAATTATTTGAATGCATACGTAATGTTGCATAAATACATACCTTTCTTCCATCAAAGTCATTTCTTTAAATATCATACATATTTATAAAAAAAATTATATTTACTTTTTGGCTTTATGTTGGATGTAAAAACCAGGTGGCGCACAGAACTGTATATACTCTCTTTTAACCTGGAGCTACAACCTCTTCTGTAATAAGTCTTGTTACCGGACATAGCACTAGAACCTCTGTTGAAATAAATATTAATACCGCGGAAGTGATGCTAAAACCTCTACCGTAATGAATCGTGATACCAAACTAGAACCTCATATGTCATAAATCTTGATACCGGACGTGGAGCTAGAACCTCATAAAATATTTACCATTGGACTTTAAGCAAACACAATCAATTTCAAAATACTTGTTACATTTAAAATGTCAATTGCAATGAGATAACTATCCACTGTAGAATAAAATAGGTCATTGTACAGTCTTGATGAGAAATCAATGAATTCCAGGCTTCTGACTTTGGATATGTAGACACATAAAGAATAAGACGGGATAGAACAATCCTCTCCTAGGAAATAAGTATAACAGTACAACATAAGAACAACCTAAAAATTAATTTGGAAGGGTTTTACTGAAAAATCGACACGAAACGAATGGAAAAAAATAAAACAAAGTACCGATTAAAGAGTGCTCGTAGTCAATGAAAGCTATTTGAAAACAAATTTCAACTTATAAATAAACAATCATGATGTTTACACAGGGAAATGTAACTCACGTGAATCTCAAAAAATTCACGTAAATTTAACATGAAAGTCACAGGATTCTTTTTTCACGTGAATTTTCAAAATAAAGTTAATCAAATAACATCTTAATTATAAAATCATGAAAAATGCTATTTTTCTGGTGAAATTCACGTGTGTTTCACGTATAAGCTCGTTTGAGGGGAATTTCACGTGAGATTCATGTGAAATTCACGTGAGTAAAATGTGCCTGTGTACCCAGACTAAAATACCCATCATGAAAAATTCAACGAACTTAGTGTAAAGACGCCATTTACGTAATAGTTATCCCATGACGACGCGATGTGTTAGTGTAAGATCACCCCGATGGCCGGAAAACGAAGGTTGATCTTACACTGACACACTAAGTCCGAGTGGGATAATTATTTTACATCGCAGCTCTTCTAGATTATATGGAAGAAAAAACATTTACGCTTCATAACATCTAGTTCAGAATGGCATTCTGACTAAATGTTATGAAGCGTAAATGCTTTTATCATATGGTCTAGATGAGCTGGGATGGTGTCTGAGAAAAAAAACCATATTAACCTTGCGCAATGCCCAAATATAAGTATCGACAGAGTTAGAACATTACAGTTAAAATAAGGATGTGATATCCAGTTCGTAATAATCGTAATACAGATAAAGCCAAACTTCCAACCAAATCTTTATATGTAATAAAGAATTTAGTGAAGGTTTTGATTATTATAATAAGTGGTGACGAAAAGCATCATGACCTGATATAGGAAATAGGAAATATATATAAACATGGTACAAAGCAAAAGAAAATGAACAATAATGACAGAAGATCGTCTCGTCGCTTTTGGAGTATATCTTTGTATACAGTTTCCTGATTGAACTGAAATACCATTATAATTGATTGGTTGTTGTTTTGATAATCTCCAGTGGCAAATTTTTCATCCATTGTCATGACAACCAACTATAATGCAAACCATTGTAAAAATACAACTTTTTTGTCGAGACAGCGATTTCTGTCGCAGACAGAGATATATAGGAATAGTGATCCGGCGACGGCGGCTGCGGTGGCAGCGGTGGCGGTGGAAGCACTAACTAACCTCTTAAAAGCTTAATATTTAAGTAGGTAAAAGACCTTTGATACTTCATACTTTGTAAACAGATGCCTTATGTTATGAAATTTCTGTCTGTCATATGTTCATTGTCCTTGACCTCATTTTCATGGTTCAGTGACTACTTGAAAAAAGTTAAGATTCTTTGTAATGTTAATTTCTCTCTTATGATGAGTAATATGATAACTATATTTAGTATGTGCGTACCTTGCAATGTCCTCATGTCTGTCAGACAGTTTTCACTTGACCTTGACCTGATTTCATGGATCAGTGAACAAGGTTAAGTTTTCGTGGTCAAGTCCATATCGCGGATAATATAAGCAATAGGTGTACTATATTTTGTGTATGGAATGATTGTAAGGTGTTCATATCCCACTTGCAGGTGGCATCTGACCTTGACCTCATTTTCATGGTTCAGAGGTTAAAGTTAAGTTTTTGTGTGTTGATCTGTTTTTCTAATAATGTATGTAATAGGTCAACAATATTTGGTATATGGAAATCTTTTACGATATTCATGTCAGTCTGACAGGTTTTATTTGACCTTGACCTCATATTCACGGTTTATTCCTCAATGTTAAGTTTTTGTGTTTTAGTCTGTCTTTTTTAAACTATACGCAATAGGTTAACTATATTTTGTGTATGTAATGATTGTAAGGTGTATATGTCTGTCTGACAGGTGTCATCTGACCATGACCTCATTCTCATGGTTCTTTGGTCAATGTTAAGTTTTCCTTGTTAAGTTTGTTTCTTAGATACTATATGCAATAGGTCAACTATAGTTGATGTATTGAATGATTGTAAGGTGTACATGTCTGTCTGGCAGGGTTCATCTGACCTAGAGCTCATTTTTTCGATCCTGTTAAGTTTATGTGATACTTGTAGTAAAACTTTATATTGCGGACTATTAACATGAAATAAGTGGTCAGTAAAGCAGGCAAGATATTTCAGCGTGTGCACTCTTGTTGTTTTATCAGAAAGCGCTTTTAAAAATAATTTGAAAAAATAATGTTGGTAAAGATCAATTGGGAGGATACAGGTCGGGGTGCGATCTTCATTGCAGATCTCATAATTGTTCCGTTCATCATTCGCAATACTCCACTGTATATGTTTGTGTAGAATTACGTTACTGTTTAGTATGGAAATTGACGGATATCAATTCGGCACCGGAAATTGAAATAACGTTTAATATTAACTTGTCAAAAAATAATTGTTCAGTTCATTTTCAGAAATGCTTACTAGTAACTTTTAGATTTATGTTCCATCCTACAAGCGCCTTTAGTCAAAACAAGAAAAAGAAGACTGGTCATTCTAAAAGTCTACCTGATAAAAGTAAGGAGATTTTGTTTGATTGTCAGCTGTATGGTACTGTACGACCTTCAACAATGAGCAAAACCAATACCAATTAGTAAGCTTGACAAAATATGAAACAATTCAAATGAGAAAATTAACGATCTGGTCTTTACTAAAAAATATAAACGAAAATCTAACATGGCAAAGAAGTCACAACAAGTATTATGTTCTCAACTTTATTGCAACCTTCAACAATACAAAAACTATTTACCGTATAGTCGGCTATAAAAGGCCCTGCCATTTGCCCTTTTTGTTTTTGAATTGTTTGGGCTTAATCTTCGAGGGTCTATTAACAAGTCCATACAATTAATATTGAAAAGCAAGAAATCTCATTCCATTTTTTTTTTAAATGATGCATCTTTTAATTAGGGAATGCCAAAATACAGACTAAAAATATTATGGCTATTAATTACACTTAAAGTCTGACGTCTGAATTATCTGAATGGTATAATATTGGTCAAGGGTATAAATGATATCCACCATCGATATTGTTGATACTCCCGGTAATTTACGATACTTCATCTGACGCCAAGAAGAGCAAGACGGAAACAACATCTTCTGGTTTTCCGGCCCTTTTTAGGTGTGCTTGTTTTGCTGACTCGTCTGTATACTATAAAGAAAAAGGGTAATTTTAGACATTGAAATACAAGATGCAAAGATATCGAAATTGGTTGACATGAATTTCGGAATTAATCTGCTTCAGGTACGTTCGAGACGTAATGCTTTGAAAGCCAAAATTTAAAATATTTGTTAGCATCTCGACCAAAAAAAGACCAAAACATAACACCGAAAATCCGGTATTTTTTTTCAGAGGGTATTGCAATAACAACACTCACGGAACTAATTTCAGGGCACGTGGCACCAGATTCGCATTTCGGCAACTTATGTCTCTTCGGTGAAACCTAATGTCAACATATGTAAAAACCAAATACCTAATACAAACGTCAAAAAGGCTTATAAAACCAAAAAAAGAACTAAAAGTAATCCAAAACCTTGACAAAGAATCATATCTATTTCAATAGTGAGTATCGACTCCAAGGTCGACTCTATTTATAATCTATTGACGTAACAATATGTGCATACAACCTTCTTTTGATCTTCATCTGTAGCCCTCAAAGCACTATTACGAAGAATATTGTTATCATCAATGAAGCCAGGACTACAAATTGATAATAGAATACAATGAAGTAACACATTTACAATAATCTAACTAAACACAAATGAATAATGAATAATAAATATAACAATGATCTATATTTGAATATAAGAAACATTTGTCAGAAAAAAGAAACATAAAGTAAGAAATAGACAAACGTTGATATTTCTTATAATAGTAAATTTATTGTCATCATGTTTAATCAAAATTATAAATATCTTTCTTTCGTTGTCTCCATTAAAAATTTAATTTGTGCAAACTGGGATGGGAAAGTTTTTTTTTATCTTCAAGGCGCTTTAGAATGTGGCGGGGTTAACATGTTTGTATGAGCTGGGACAATGGGGTAATGGAACCATCTAAGAGTACTGGAGTAATTTGAAGCTAATTAATACACCAAAGTTAATTTATAAATTTAGACCATGTTTTTTTAGACTAAAGACTAATTATTGCAGCCCTGCTTTCATGAACTCGAATTATTCATGAATATACCAGAATAATTCTAGAACATTAATGAATAATATTCATGAATATTCATGATTATTAAAGGTTACAATCCATGAATAGCCATGAATATTGATGAATGTTAAATGACACCTTGAATTAATATACATGAATATTGTATGAATGAATAACCAAGAATTAATATGAATATTTATCTACAGAATATTCGTGAATGTGAAAAAAGATGTCCATGAGTGTTGAATAGTGGAATACTCTAGGATAACCATTACTGTGAAATAAGATGTCCAAGAATATTGAATGATGTAATATTCTAGAATAACCATGAATGTACAATATCCATGAATATTGAATGGTTGAATATTCTAGAATAACCATGAATGTGAAATATCCATTAATATTTTATTACAACCCTGAATGCGAAACATCCATGAATATTCTAGAATGACCATGAATGTGAAATAGGCGTTCTTGAATATTGAATGTAAGAATATTCTAGAATACCATGAATAAAGATATGAGGGACAGAAGGTCTTTATTGGGCTTTTATTTTTGCGGGTTTTCAGGATTTGACCTTTATAATGCAGTTCTAAATATGTTTTTCTATTTTTGCATGCTTAATATAAAATATTTGAAATATAAAATGACATTTTAAGAAAATCATTTTTCAGTTTAAACATGTTGAAACAGAGACCTTGTATATACGTCTCTGTTTAAAAATAAATCAAATCTAAAATTATTTCATGTATATTTTTAAATATTCATTTCAGAGAGTTGTAACAACCAAATTGCAAAGGTCTGTCTATACTAATATAATTTACAAAGTGCAATAATGCATAATCCACAAGCATGACAAGGGGGACATTAATTGTTTAAAATATTACAAATATAACTGCATTTGGATTGATATGTATAAAGGTTGACTATAAACATCTTGGATCTTATATACACCTTTGTACATGTACATTTATGTACAAATTCCTTTTTCTTTAATGAATTAACTTAATCATTTGTTTTACTCCAGTCTGAGACCAGACAGTCTCTTGTATTTTTCAAAACATTTTTTTAAATAGAAAAAAACTTATCATATGATGACAAGACAGCTGTGCATTTCATTTTTCTATATTTAGCTTGAACAACAGACAAATTCTGAAGAATCTCTATCCAGTTCATTTAAAATACAGTTTTTTGTATAACACTAAAAGTTTGACCAATATGCCACAAAACAATAATATCTGAGCCATAACTTCCTTAATGAGAACTTTTCTTTCACTTGCTTTCTTATTATAAAACTTGCCTATGACAATCATCTATATCTATATATCTAAATAGCGCCAAACATTTGAATCTCTGAGTCTCATGTTTGTATTTGTCTTAGCAATGATATGGTCAGTTGGGCTTTATAGGGATTAACTTTGTTTATAATTCTTAAGTCATACATAATATCCGTAACCATACAGGTCAAACACATATAATGTTTATAATTTATGAAACATATTGGTAGTTTCAAGGTTTATAATGATTGAATGATAAATTTATCATTAAACATTATTTCATGATTAAAAATATGTATACAGAGTATCCTGTGTGAGACCCATACAGGCCATTGAGAGTGAAGTTAGTTCCAGATGTGATCTCAGCAGGTGGCATATAATAAACCACAATAACTTTGTGATAAAAAGACAAATATTATGGAAGGACTTTGTAAGTGTATTAAGTAATTTATAATTGTTATTTTTTATTGTATAGGAGGATGAGGTTGGGCAATAATATTCCCCTTTTTGAGGATCTACAGATTTCATTTTTAAAACGAAACATTTTATGACACAATTTTTTAGGCATATACAATTCTGATATATATGTAGGACTAAAATCTATGGTGGGTTCCAGATCTATTGCAGATTTCAAATTTATGGTAAATATGACGTCATGCCATCCCAAATCTATGGCAGTATTTTATAATCCTAATCTATGGCTAGTTTTGTCATTTCCTAATCTATGGCGGAATTTTGTTGTTTCCAAATCTATGGCAGATTTGGTGCAAATGGAAAACAATGCAGTACATATACGATCAATGACTTGTCTTAAAGAAGTGGAAATGTCTATAAACATATGTGATGAATTCATATAAGTCCCTTAACAAACAAGAAGGCAGTTTTTTTTAAATAAAAAAAATGAACAGTTTGAGTTTTCACACAATATTAGTTTAAAGTTTCAACATATTTTATTTGCTGAGTTTAAGCAAAATTGATTAGACACAAGCAAATCATACTTATGAAGTCTTCTCCATTATGTAAGTGTACCGGTATACATAATATGTATTTCATCCTTAGTACATTTTTTTGCGACAAAAGGGCCCTCTACGCCCCCCCTGGATCCGGCACTCCTTGGAAACATATTTTCTGATACTAACCTAAAACATTTACCTGTGTTAACTTTTGAAACGAATGTGGGCAAATCCAATAAAAATATGTGCGCAAAAGTTGGGATTTCGACGCGCATATGTAATGCGGCGAATATAACAAAACTTCGTTAATACACCTACATGATATAATTTCTAATCACAATTAGATATATTTGTATTTCGCAATTGAACCCTTTTCAGACCCATTACATAAAAAAAAAATAATCAACGTGTGGTTGCCGATGATCGTAATGGTGCTATGCGGATAAATATATCGGTTTTCTTGAGCTAAATTATAAGCGCGTCATCCCGCTTCCATTTTTGCGACTGTAAAAATTAGATGGCGTAATGGGGAGATAATTTTAACGAAGTAGAATCCTGACTGATCAGTATCGCCACCGGCATTGTTTTATTGTTGACTTTCTTGACTCTATCATAAGAAGAGTGAATTTTCTTTTGTTTTCGTTCTCTAGATATGCCACTGTAAATAAGTATAAAAATGTTTTGGGCGATACTATACTTGAAATTTATATATCATGTATATATAGTGAAAACATAATATTTTATTTTGCGACAAAAGGGCCCTCTACGCCCCTGGATCCGCCACTCTATTAAAACCTATTTTCTGATACTAACCTAAAACATTTTACCTGTGTTAACTTTTGAAACGAATATGCGCAAATCCAATAAATATATGTGCGCAAAAGTTGGGATTTCTATGCGCATATGTAATGCGGCGAATATCACAAAACTTCGTTAATACATCTACATGATATAATTTCTAATTACAATTAGATATATTTGTATTTCGCAATTTAACCCTTTCCAGACCTATTGCATATAAAAAATCAACGTGAGGTTCAAGATGATCTCAGAAGATGATTGGATGAGTTTACGGGTCATAACCTTTGTCAGCTCACTGAATGAATCAAAATATGCTAACAGGTGTTAATGAAATTGACAACCTTGTTGAATGTGGAAGGCACTAAAAGGGATTTTCGTTTATAAAAAATGAAAATCTATTTGATAATCATTAGAGAAACAGATTTTTATCTAGTTACTCATTGATTATTGGATTAATCTAATCTCGATAGATATATTATCAATTTTAAAATTCTCGCCGATGCTCAGACTTTAAAATAAGATAACTATCTGGATTGGCAAAATCCGATAATCTATTGGTACCAATGTAAGAATTTATATTTATTGGCTCAGTTAGCAATGTATTTCTCAAGTGACCACTACAATACAATACCTAAAAGTGTATAATAATTTGTTATAATATATAGTGTAGATTAACTGAGATATTTTCATTTAAGAATTGAATGCTTCTTTTTGTAAATTTATTGGGGTGTTAATGCGTTGACTAAAGTACATTTTGTATAAAGCGCGGAAGCGCTTCATTCTTAAAATGTGCGAACGGTCAACGATTTTACAACCCTATAAAATTACTAAAAAGAAGCATTCCATACTTATAATTACATTTTTGTGCTAAAATCATGAAAACACGATTTCTATCAAGTTTTTCTTTAATTCACCTGTGCACTCTTTTGTGGAAGCTCGTTTCATCATGAACATGATGAATGTTACAATTCATTTTGAAATGAAGGTTAATTTCAGAATGACGCGAGATTGCTGTTAGCCAATCAAAATAACGTATTATAATCACTTTGACAAGCGGATGGTGGTAACTGAAGTTACCACGATCCTAATATGGCGTAAGGGAATCCCCGTAAGATCTTTTACTCTTAATTTCTCTGTATTTAGATAAATTTGACTAACATTACTCAGCCGTTATTTGGTTATTAACATTTGCAATGAGTCTGTAAAATATTAACCTCAAACAATTGTCCGTTACTTAGAAAATAGAAAGTGAAAAAAGTACGTTGATGATGGTAACTGTTTATGTTGTTTTTGAAAGATCGTGGTATAAACTGATTTCAGGGATGGTGGTAACTTGCCAAAAGGTTTTATATAAAAACGATAAACTAAGTACAATTTAGCCGTGAAATATATGGACCCTCTCACGAAGTTAAATCAATTGACGTTACGTATTTCGTCCTATAGTATGACCCACACAGTTGAGTACTACGTATCGGTACAAGTAATAGCTTTTTGTCATAGCTTTTCGAAAAAAAAGCTAGCCGTCTCTTAGCTGATGAAAGTGGAAAGTGTTCTCGCTTTGTAGATTAATTCATTCAGAATAGCCTTGCATATAAATCAACAAATTTTACCACAGGCGTTATGAAGCAGTAACTCGTTTAATGTTGTGTGTTAAATATGGACCGTTATCGTAATAATCCCTCAAATCATGGTTGTAAAATTTACATATTTATCAAACAATTTATTCTCTCATCATGACATATCATAACCATGTAAAAGTTTTTGTGTGTTTTTCGTGTATAAAATGTACGTAACTGTGTGCGACTGGATTGAAAGTGAAACAATCATGTGTGTGTTTACAAACAGAAGATTCGGCTATTTATAGATAAAAATTACCTGTGTACCGATATGCATGATTGGTGACCAGGCAAAATATAACTGCTGAAATAGAGAGTACAAATCCGATACTCTACGGGATTGACATACATTTACTAGGTTTGGATTGTCCCAACTAATCAACGAACTTTAATTATTAACGTCTCAGTAATATCTTCCAATCAGGTAGTAAGAAGCATTCAGCCCGCAGACTGTCCATCGTTCAATTCTTAATAACGTCTCCGAGGAGACGGTAATAAAGGGCGGATCAAGACACTGTGAAAAAAGTAGGGGTGTGCTAGCCGGGGTTCCATAAAAAAAAAGGGGGTGCTAGTACTTTATTCAACTTTTTTTGTCAATTTTTCACAAGAAAAAGACAAAATTTCCAACAAAAGGAGAGGGGCGGGGGTCAATCCCTATCATCCCTTTTTTGGATCCGCAACTGGGTATCGCTCTGGTTTTTTTTATTTATAACCAATTTCATAATATATATTCACCAATGATATTTTTATATTCTATCGAAAAGACAATATTATGGAAGTCACCAACGAAAATGAAATAAGCGTGATTGTGACAATTTTGTTTAAATTGTACACTGGTCTACACTCATTCTAAAATTATTTACTTGCACCATTAAAGTCCTTAAAATTAATAGTTGTTTTTAATATATTCATTGCAGAACATCTAGAATTTCTGTTTTACTTATGTAATATATATATAAGATGTATAAACGATTCCTTCTGTTCAATATATGCTTTGATATAAAATGAGGATGTGTGGGGATAATATTTTGAGATATCAATAGGTACAAAAATAGCTTTCCCGCAATGATTTTAGAAAATGAAAAATATGGAATGATTTGGGGCTAACATTTTGTTTCAAGAATTTGCGAATTTAACTGACATACCCTTTTTGTATATACCTAATAATTGTAATTTATATGATGCCGATTTAAAGGATGTGTGTCTGACAAGTTAAAATGGTTATGAAATGCTTTCGAGAGATACCTCTCTGGTTCACTTCAAAGCCGAACACAATAATATGTTTATTTCCTTTTCTGTTACCCAAACCTACTATATTGAGGAGGGAAGGGGGATCTGATCCCGAAATCCCAGGCTTAAAAGACCAGAGGGCCCAACTTTAAAGAAATTGCAATCCTGACATCCCGAAATTCGAATATAGGAATAGGAATTCCCGTATCCCAAAAGTATCAATCCCGAAATTCCAAAATAAAAAACCACCTAATTTCGGAGTCCTGAAAAGGACCCCCCCACCTTTAAAATTGTGATGCCCTAAGAAGGCATACTCTTATGTCTTGCATTTCTTGAAATATGTTTAACGTTTGATTTTTCCTTCATTACCTCAAAGTAAAATTTTTTTTTTTTGGTTTTATTAGGACAAATATTACTATTTTGTAATAGATTCGAAAAATGATTAATTTCGGTTAAGAGTTAAATAGCAAAATACTTGTAAGAGACACGACATAACAAAAAGAAATAAACAGGTTAAAGGCGACCTAATGGTCTTTGTTTGCTCTGCATGAGAACAGATTTAACTGGAAAAAATCATACAAAGGACAATACAGAAACATATATAGTTTTTAGTTGGTATTACAACACTAATATAGTTGATATAAGAAACCTAGACTACAAAACAGACAAAAACTTATTTTGAATGTTCCAAAATCAATCAATGTATTATACAATTGCCTAAGGTCGATTTCTATCCGACTCATATCATTTGTTGTCAATGATTCTCTATTCTTTATATTTTAGCGCTGCACTTTTTTCTCTATTCTTTATTTTTTTTCGTCCATTTTGCTGTAGATTTGGCTCATTACTCTCTACTCTGTAAAACCCACCCAGACCGTCATTCTAGTGTCTTTACAATATGCCAATAATTATATTTCAACCTACATGTAGTTGAATAAAAAAGATTTCTGTGGTAGCGTGCTGGCCTCGAGTGCGAGAGATATGGGTTCGATTCAAGGCATTATAAAATAAAAAAAGATAAACACACATCATTATAACGTACTGCAAAGGCTGCAAGGTCGTCGCGGACTCAGAATAACTCAAAAATAGGATGTGGTATGACTGCCAATGAGTCAAACATCCACAAGAGACAAAATGCCACAGACATAGGTCACCGAACGGCCTTCAACAATGAGTAAAACCCATATCGCATAGTCAGCTATAAGAGGCCCCGAAATGACAAATGTAAAACAACTCAAACGAGAAAACTAACGGCCTGATTTACGTACAAAAACCAGTTTGAAGGCTCCAACCATGTCCAGGTATGGTAATGTATATTCACGACCACTGTTATCTTGCAAACTAGCATGACGTTATAGAACACAGCAGGGTTCATATTCATATCACATTTACATCTTCTCGTCCTAATATGCATGCAATGTTTGCCAAAGGACGTTAGACGGTAATCCATTCATTCTTTAATCCAGTTTATTCAATGTAAGTCTATGAAACACTAGAAAACAAGATTGAGTATACATGTTATAAAATTGTTATGATGATCTTGATAAAAGAGCGACAAAATTATAATCACACCAAGATTTAAATAGCTTACGTTTTCTTCCATTAAACCCTTTTCCTATGCATTTTTGTTGTACAATTTGCAATTTGTCCTCTTCAAGAGCCACTAAAAATAATCTGGCACCATGTTCTGCTAACTTGATAGCGGTGGCTTCTCCTATGCCAGAACTTGCTCCTGAAAGATCAATATAAATACCAGCTCTGCAGGGTGTAAAGTAACATTATATTTCAGGAGGACGCTTTTATTCTTCACTGTTGTCACAATTCACGTAGTACCGTTGTGTCAATTCAAGGGATGTAAGTCTTTAAAAAGATATCAGTGACAGTGCAAACAAAATCATTAAAGGTGCATTGACTATGAATTAGACAATAAAATGGAATACGATTCTTTTTGTTTCAAGTATTAATAAAGAGGAATTTTGAAATAATATTTCGTTACAAGAAGTCAGTTTTGTCCAAATTTGTCAAAATAAGCTAAAAAATATCGCTAATGTATTATTCACTATCAAATCAATAATTCAACCTCTTTGAATCTGTATTCATGTGACCATCAGTTTACCCCCTTAGCTGGGTATTGGTTACGCATGTACTATATGTGTTCAGGTATTAAAAGGAAAAAGAATGTAAACATAGAAAGTGAAACAAGGGTGAACCATTTCGTTGACTGATTCAATCCACAAAAAAATCATTCTTAGTCAGATATAGATAATGATAAACATATTTGTTTAACCTATAACATGAAATCAAACTGACCTAGAAAAATCCAATTGCACGGGCTCGATATCAATTTATATTCATATTTATGTTTATATTGAGTTATATGACCCTCGGCAGTCTTCGGAGGTCATTTCGTTGGTTAATTAGATAGCGTCGACTAAAATACACACAGATGCTGACATATATTACCGAGTCCATGCTTTAGTAATTGTTTTTTTTTTTATATATATACTTTTTGTAATTTAGATATACGTTTTTGTATGTCATATATCAAATATGAGAATTTGAGTCAAATCAGTGAAAATTAATTTCACAGATAATGCCCCTTTAAGCAGAAGATAGACAGACGGTAACATAGTCAAAAGACAAAGACACATAGACTATCAATCCATTATAGAAAACACTACGAAAAGACTTAATATTGAGCACCACTAATAACAAAAGACTGAAGGCCGAATAAGGTGCACCAAAAAGGATCAGCTGTTCTATTAGTAACGCACGTCGTGTTTCTCTCGTTAAATAATCATACTTAATGATAAGGCATCACACAATAGCAGATTGATAAAAATAGTTAAGGTACGTCGTACATGTCGTTCTTCTTTTCTGAAAAAAAAAATGATAAGAACATTTGTAAATAAATTAAAATTGAATTTCCCGCGTGACTTTGAATATATATCTCCTTCAATTTTTACGACAAGGATATCATTATCGCCAAGGACGTATCTCGCTCTGTTCGTAAGTACAAATAATACACATATGCTTTAAATATGTACAATATACAACCAATTTGACAATTTTTACACGATATAAAAAACTGTGGTACATCAGTGTTTGTCTCAATATTAGTAAAACAGGTTTAATATTCCTACCTGTTACAAGGACAACCTTTTCTCTCCGGTAATTGATGTTTTGCATTTTAACGATATTTATAAGGCCACGACTATTGTATTTCACGATTGAATTTTTTGTTGTAAGATAAAAACTAAGCTGTTAAACATTTTTTTTATCATTCCTTAAAAAAAAGATGAGTGTAAATTTATAAATGATTGAAAAATACACTACTTAACTTTTTAATTTTACACAACCTAAATACTACAGTTATTCCCTGCTTGTTTTGTTAGAAGAGCAATAATTTTCAACTAATTCAATTTCCTAAAAAAATAATGAAAAGTAAAATAGATATAGTATTCGAATCAAGCATTCTTTTTGTAATAAAATCAACACAATAACAAAATTGTGCAAGATAATAGAAAAAAAATAAATAGATTACCACGACCTTACATCTAGATAACATATCATATGATACACCTTGCACACGTTACTTTACATAGAGAAAATATGACATTCATTTTGACTTTGTCAATATCAAGGAACAATTTAATTGTAAACACATATGATTGTATAAATATACTATGGCCTTTTAGAATATCTTCTGTAATAAATCTTGCTACAGGACGTGGCGCTAGAACTTCTTCTGTGATAAATATCGATGCCAGACATGTAGCAAGATCTTTTCCTGTAGTACATTTTGATACCGGACGTTGCGTCAGAACATTTCATGCAATCCATTAAGACACCGGACGTGGCGCTAGAACATCCTCTTTAAGAGCCAATCTGCCAGAAAACCATGCAAAACCGTCCGAATGTCACTTTTTCCAAATGAGTTCATATTTGGCATATTGGTGCACCTTAGTAATGTAAATAACCACACAAATTTTTTTGGGAAAATATTAAACCGATCTGGATATTTTTTGAGCGCCATTTTTTAACAGATGAAATGGCTCGAAAACAGCAAAAATAAGCCTTTTTTGGCATATTTCGCTGGTTTAAATAAAAAAATATGGTAACATTTATAATTTTTTGATAGTTGTTCCTAGTAATACATCACTTTAAGTGTAAGAATGCATAGAATTAACAATGCTGTCTATTAAGTGTATGTATAATCTAACTGTGTCAATATGTCTTATTTAGCTACATGTCCAAAATGGCTGATTTTGGTCATCTTTCAGAGCCAAAATACTCCAAGACCCGTTTATTATTGTAAAACAACATATCTACTTGCAAAGTATAACTATATATACCCAATCAAAAAAAATATCAAGCTCGGCAAATAATGTTGGTGTCTGGCATATGCCACAACAAAATGGGGTAACCTGCATATTCAAATTTTCTCAATTTTGCCATCTAATTTGTAACTACTGACATATGATAGGATCTGGACTTATAAATAAGTATAACAACAAATGGAAAAGAATAATTAATGTTTCATTTAATACATTAAGAAAATAATCATACATAAATACAAATTATTCATTATAAATCTAGAGGCTCCCAGGAGCTGAAATAGATCGTATTGACAAATTGTGCACCTAAAACGATAAAAAACACATATTTCAAACGCAATCAATTTAAATTAGAAGTTAAACAATTCAGAATAAGTTTAGACTGTAAAAAAAAAGTTTCTTCTGACCACTTTTGCAATTTATTCTTATAATATATTGATATAGTTGTCGGATAGTAGCAGAAAACTGTGAAAATTTGTAAATTTACACATTTCAGGGACAATAGCTCATAGATGTTATGTCCAATTTTTCAGAAAAATTTTGGGTATTTAGATCTTGTCTATATATATATTGAAAAGTTTTTAAATTTTGTATACATATATATATATGTATGACACTTCTTCTAAAGTTATTAAGATGATGGTTTAAAAGTGAAAACTGTAAACAGATGATTTTAACAGACAGTTAGTGATGGAAATTTTTTTATGACCCTTTGAGCCTAGTATGCTAACAAGGCAAGATTTGCCAGGTACCTATATCTATGTTGCTGCAATGTGGTCAATACAAACATGAAAATCATGAATGCTTTTAAAATGAAAGAACCTTAGTGAGCGCGCTCACATACCCCACGTCCCAACATTGTCATTGGAGAAATAAAATAAGTGTCAGAAAAAAAAAATGTATCAGAAAAAAAAATTGAATCATAATTTCCTGTCAATATGCACATCGACGTAGTATGTCCTTATTATCTACACAGTTTCATGAAATTCTGTTGTGTGGTTTGAGAGGAGTTGCGATGACAAAAGGTTGCAGTAGTATATTGGGCAAATAAGTTCAAAGGGGCGTAATTCCTGGAAAAAAAATTGAATCGTAATTTCCTGTCGATATGCACATCAACGTAGTATGTCCTTATTACCTGAAAAGGTTTCATGAAATTCTGTTGTGTGGTTTGAGAGGAGTTGCGATGACAAAAGGTTGCCTTAGTATATTGGGCAAATAAGTTCAAAGGGGCGTAACTCCTGGAAAAACAATTGAATCGTAATTTCCTGTCGATATGCACATCTACGTAGTATGTCCTTATAATCTGAAAAGGTTTCATGAAATTCTGTTGTGTGGTTTGAGAGGAGTTGCGATGACAAAAGGTTGCAGTAGTATATTGGGCAAATAAGTTCAAAGGGGCGTAACTCCTGGAAAAAAAATTAAATCGTAATTTCCTGTCGATATGCACATCTACGTAGTATGTCCTTATTATCTGAAAAGGTTTCATGAAATTCTGTCATGTGGTTTGAGAGGAGTTGGGATGACAAACTGTTGCAGTAGTACATTAAAGTAAATAAGTTCAAAGGGGCGTAACTCCTAGAAAAAGACTTGAATAGTAATTTCCTGTCTATGTGCACAACTTCATAGTATGTCCTTATTATCTAAAAAGGTTTCGTGAAATTCTGTTGTGTGGTTTGAGAGGAGTTGCGATGACAAGAAACAGGACTGACGGACTGACGGATGGACGGACAGACGGGTCAAAAACATTATACCCTCCGCAACTCGTTGCGTGGGGTATAAAAAAATCCCATAACTAGACGAAAAACAAATTACTTAGTCTATATATACCAGTGCAAAATTTATAAAGAATTTTGAATGAAATTGGATAGCTGTTAAGATTACTGTACCTATAATGCTCTACATCACATCCTCGGAGATAACAGAATTAAAATAAGTCATATGAATCTTCCAATTTCAATAAAGTTGAATGTGTTTTTTTATACTTGAACAGCTATAGGTTTTACTATAAAACAAGTGTACATTCACTTTCTTGTAAAAGAAAAACCATAACATTAAAATCTCCATAAATGATGAACTGTTATTTTTTGAGACAACATCCCATGGAAGATTTAACTGATGTTTTAAAGTTGAAAAGTTTCTGTTGCTTGTTTGGTTGGTTGAAATTGTTTCTGTTAGAAGCATTATCAGTCTCCCAATCTGATGTTGACTGCTGTGAAAGATCAGTTGTTGTTGACACTGACAGAAAGGTTAGCTGCGAGTCTAGATCTGAAAACCACAAAACATACATACATAAATCAGGTTGTTAGTTTTCATATTTTTTCATTTTCTTATTTTGGGGCCTTTTATGGCTGAATATATATGCAGTATAGGTCTTGCTCATTGTTGAAGGCCATATGGCGTATGAAGACATATAGCTTTACCTCTATGTCATTTGTTCTCATTGGCAATCATACCACATTTTTTTTTAATTTCATATATACCACTGACAGGAAATAAAATTGACAACTTTTACTGTAAGTGGATGCAGTTACAAAATTCTCCCAACTAAAGCCAAATCATTTTTGCAGAATAGTTATTATCCACACCTTAAAATCTAAATACATGGTTAGATTCAGCATATCAAAGAACCCCAAGAATTCAATTTTTGATGAAATCAAACAAAGTTTAATTTTGGACCCTTTTGACCTCAATGTGGACAAAGTTGATAACGGGGCCCAAAAATCAAAAATCTAAATACATGGTTAGATTCAGCATATCAAAGAACCCCATATATTCAATTTTTGTTGAAATCAAACAAAGTTTAATTTTGGACCCCGATTTGGACCAACTTGAAAACTGGGCCCATAATCAAAAATCTAAATACATGTTTAGATTCAGCATATCAAAGAACCCTAAGAATTCAATTTTTGTTAAAATCAAACTTAGTTTAATTTTGGACCCTTTGGACCTTAATGTAGACCAATTTGAAAACGGAACCAAAAATTAAGAATCTAAATACACGGTAGGCTTAGGCATATCAAAGAACTCCAATAATTCAATTTTTGATGAAACCAAACAAAGTTTAATTTTGGACCCTTTGGACCTCAATGTGGACCAATTTAAAAAACGGGGCCCCAAATCCAAAAACTTAATACACGGTTAGATACAGCATATTAAAGAACCCCAAGAATTCAAGAATAAAACCCCATTGAAATTGGTCAAGAAATAAGCAATTTATACGAAGTATCTTCTTTTGCACAATACTGTGCAATTGAATATTTCTTGCTATAATAATATAATATAATAATAATAAATTCTTTATTTAAAGAGGGTAAACTCAGTTAGTTACAATAAACTAATCTTCCCTGAGGCCCTCACATACAAATTACAATACAATCAAAAACAGATATTTACACATAGTTAATTTACAGTCAATTAGTTCAATGTAATATTACTAACATGATAAGATATAAGGCTGTTCAAGATGCACATGTAGTCAAAAAATCAAATAAAAATAAAAATAAAAGAATATACAAATACATTGTAGAAAACATAATCTTATCAGGACTGTGTTAAGTACTTCTTGATACTTTGTTTAAAAGTATAAGTGTTTTGAGCTTTACGCATTTTGTGTGGTAGTCCATTCCATAACACTGATCCAGAATAAACAAAAGATTTCTTAAATAGCTCAGCTTTTGGCTTAGGAACTATCATATTACCTTGAGTGACACCTCTCAAGGAGTAAGGATTATTATCTGATTTCAGTTTAAACTTTTGAACTAGGTACATTGGAGCTTCCATATGCATACATTTATATAGAAGTAAATATTTGTGGTATTTGATTCTATTGTCAACTGTCATCCACCCAAGTTCTTTAAATAAGGGGGCTGAGGGGGATAAAGGATCTGCATCTAGAATTAATCTTGCTGCCCTTTTTTGGAGTTTTAAAATTCTTGTTATCCCTTCATTTTTACATTCACCCCAAATAATACAGCAGTAGTCAATCAGGGGCAGAATATACCCATTGTAATATGTTTTCCTTGCATTTATATCTAAAAATTTCTTTATTTTAGAAAGAAGGTATATTCTGGATGATATGTTAGCACAAACTTGGTCAATTTGATTTCTCCAGCTAAGTGTGCTGTCAATTTTAACACCTAATAATTTTTCACATGAAGAATTTTGTAATACTTTTGAATTTATTATCAAGTTTGGTTGATAAGTCTGAATTGATAGTTTCTGCTTTGTTCCAGTAACCAAACATTTTGTTTTGTTTGCATTAATGAACATGTTATTCATTTTGCACCACTCTTCAACCCTGTATAAATCTTCTTGAACATCATCATGTATATTTTCTATGTTTTTCCCTGATTTATGAAGAGTGGTGTCATCAGCATATAGGTCTGTTTCACAATTTTCAATGCATAAGGGAAAAAATTGCGCAATACTGTACAATTGACAATTTCTTGCTATTGCGCAATATTGTGCTAATGGATATTTCTTGCTATTGCGCAATACTGTGCAAAGAATAGGTTTCTAACACAGAATAAATATGGTATAAAGATAAAGTTTAATAGATTCAGCATATCAGAGAACCCCAAGATCAAATTAAGATTTAAAATTTAGTTTAATTTTGGACCCTTTGGACCTCAATGTAAACCAATTTCATAATAGGGCCCAAAAACTAAATACAGGTTAGATTCAGGCTGAATCAGCATCTTTAAAATTATTGTTGAAATCAAACACAGTTAAATTATGGACCCCATTTGAACCAACTTGAAAACTGGGACCAAAATCATAAATCTAAGTACATATTTATATTCAGGATATTTGATTATTTCTATTTATCATACAAAGAACCCTAATTCATTGTAATTAGAGTTCAAGTTTTGTTAAAATTAAACTAAGTTAAAATTTGGACCCTTTGGACTTTAAAATGTGGACAAATTTGAAAACCGGACCAAAATTAAAAATCTAAATTTAAAACATTTGCATTTTGTATATCAAAAGAACCTCAAGATTTCAAGTTGTGTAGAAATAAGAAAAAAAATTTTTGGACCATTTTGAAATCAATGTGAACCAATTTAAAATGGGGCCCAATTGCAACATCTTAAATTATTTAAATACATTGTTAGATTTAGCATATTAAGAACCCAAATAATGTATTTATTTTAATTTGTTCTTGTCCTAAACATGCATGAACTATTTGCCATTGGACATTAGCATTACCAACAACCAATCAATTAATCGAACAATTGAAATATCTTCAAAAGTACCAATAAAAATCTCCCCCTTTTATATTTGAAAAAGTAAAATCACAAAAATACTGAACTCAGAGGAAAATTCAAAAAGGAAAGTCCCCAATCAATTGGCAAAATCAAAAGTTCAAACACATCAAACGAATGGATAACAACTGTCATATTCCTGACTTGGTACAGGCATTTTCTTATGTAGAAAATGGTGGATTGAACCTGGTTTTATAGCTAGATAATAAACCTCTCACTTGTATGACAGTCGCATCAAATTCCATTATATTGACAACGATGCATGAACAAAACAAACAGACACAATAGGTAAAATTGTAAAAAATAGGGGTACAGCAGTCAACATTGTGTTATCATCTTAATCACTATAAAAACAAACAAATGTAACGAAGAAGCACAAAAAGGCATACATGTACATCAAATTTAACATCCTCATTTTGCTTATATTATACTATTTTATATATCTATGAAAAATCCACCCATAAAGGATGGAAGGTTTTAATTAAGTACTGGCGTAAAATCGCGCGTTTGAAATTCGTACAGGTAGACATAAAATAATTTTGTCGTTCATAGTATGACAGGATACATAAATACAGTCACGTAAAATGGATATCACAAAATACAGACTTAACAGTAAAAGTAATACGTATTAATAAATAAAATAATTGAAATGGAATGTATGAACAGTTCATTAGTCATTGTTAGTTATTGAATGGAAACTATAGGAGCCGCCCAATATAGTACTACAAATTAAAATTAGCAAAGTGATTTTTCAACGGGAAAACCAAGTTAACAAAGACCTGTTTAATAAAACTGATGTACAAATGTATAACATGTAATTGTATAATTATGTTATTATATAAGTGATTACATATACTTTGTATGATTACCATGTTATACAAACAGTTAAATTAATATATAAGTTAATAATAACTTACCAATATCTTCTTCTATACATGTATTTAGTTTGACCTGGCTATTGTCACTTTTACAAAAATTCATCTTAATTGAGCATTGCTTGCATATATATAGCCCTACAAATAAAAAGTGTTAAACTATAAAATAATTCTTCAATTTTGTTTTACATGAAATAAAATATATCAGACAGGAAATGTAGGGTAGTGTAGCATCACTGTGCATGTAGTTTAAATGTATGTTTTTTTCTTTTAAAAAGGGCTCTATAAGTAATCTACATACATGTACATGTAGGGTCCTAAAATTGAACCTTACAAAAGTTTGCAATGCTTTTGATTTTTTTAGTCTCCATGGCCTATTAGTTCATTAAAAAAATATTATTCTCTGGATAAAGTTGTCTAGTGTTACATGTACAGTTTGTTGTATGTAAAACATGTATTTGTAGGAGGCTTTTCCACGAGATAAAACTTTTTTTAGTACACAAAGAGCTGATCAACTTCCAGTAAGAACTGAAAATATAACTTAGCGGAAGAGAATAAAAACCTGACCTGCTAAACGTTGAATATGTTGAAATAGATTTTGATTATTATCATCATGATCATGATTCTGGTCTATAAATTGATTTTTTAAAGCAGAAAATAAATATATATTGTACCCTGGTTAATAGCTTGAAAATTAAAATTCTGTCCTAAGCTGACAAGGACATACATATTTTGACCATTCTAACCCTCCCCCTTGCTTTTTTAATCAAATGGTCCCAAGACAGAACAATGTATATACGGATATATATTATTTGCTTGCACTTTGCCATTAGAAATAGGTCAGGTGTAAAAGAATATTCACATGCCCCTTCAACACCCACCTCCCCCTTTTTTTAATCTAGCTAATGTATCAATTGTTGGTCCCCTAATTTCAGATTGACTATATGGAACAAATGAAAATTGTTTGTAAGATTTGTACCTGTTCCTACTGGAATAACTCGTCCTGTATACAGCCTGTTTTGAAAGGGTGAAGATCCTTGGTCAGCTTTGGCTTTGCTGGAAGAGGGTTGGACGAGATGTTGACATCTTGCTTGACTATCATGTCAATGAATTCCATAAAAGTCCCTGTACTTCGAGCATATTCAAAGACAAAATGATGTAACAACCATGGGAAAATAAACCACTCCTTGTCTTATATAAATTAAGGAGTCCTGTTGGAAATTCTACACCATTAAGTTTTCAGTATTATTCAGACTTCCTAAATGTAGATGAATGGTAGTCTGTATCTGTACAAATATAATTGGTTACCAATGCTGGTTTCAATACCACGGTAGAGTCTACCGTAGAGAGAGTGTCGTTGATTTACTGATGGTGCGCCAGAGCAGTTTTGACACTCTCAATCTCAATTTTGGTGCGAGCAAGGTGGTTCCACTGGCTCACTTTTTTTTTTACGAAGAATGATTTAGAATACTTTTGTTTTGCTCGTTGAAATCTAAAAACACTTTTTGCTGTTCATGGACTTATTTTTCCAATCAATATTTATCATGTTTATTCACTAAATTATTGTCATGATTGTCAAATTTCTTGGCCATGTTGGCAGTAATTATTTTTTTTGGAAATGCTATTTTGGTCTTTAGTGCATTCAGATATCTTAAATAGTTTGTAATATGTAGATGTATAAGGCTGGAATAGCCCACATGCTCATCCTAGATTATTAAAGTCACAAACTTCACTGTAAACATTTGTCTGCCAAACCATCACTGGGAGCTGACATGTTTGAGATCTTACCCAAGGGAGATAAGTCAATGGAAGAGCATAAAAGATGGACTCCCTGGTTTCAGACAATTTATTGATTTTTGGACTTGCAGTACAAATACGTCTTATTTCATTTTTCAGACAAATTGATTTTACTTGTTCGAATGATTTTATGAGCCATTTTAGTACCAATTGTGTTTAGAATTTAATTAAAATCAAAATCAAAATGTGTCAATTTGGGACTAAAATCACCATTCTTCCAAGGCATAAATTAACATATAATAGTCATTTGCCAAGCTTAATATTTTGTTTTGATATAAAACATACCCCATAGTTAAAACCGATATAAGTTGCAAACAAATCCGGAATGGGTCTTGCAAGATAGAATCGAATGAAAACCACGTAAATTCATGTATGAAAATCCCCGCCTTTGTGTCCCTGCTCCTGGCAATGTGCCAAATCGTTTAAATTTTCATTTGTATTGATCATAACATAGTAAAATGGATGAGTTTCAGCTGACATTACTCTAAAAACTCAACTACCCCATTTAATATGCTTCTGGGTCATTCTTAAAAGGCATAAAAAAGTTGGATTTTTCCTTGGTTTCATTATGAATTTACAGAATTATGCAAATGAGGCTGTTACTAAAAATAGATACGATTCTGGGAAAAATTAAGTGGTCAAATTCTTTTATTTTATGTCAAGGATTAAGATGATGTATAAAAATTTGTCAAGTTGTGATTGTCGATTTGGACGATTTTCTGAATATTGCATGGTTTTCTGGCGGATTGGCTCTTAATGAATCATTATACGGACGTGTAGCTAGCACCTCTCATGTATATATGTTGATACCGGACCTGAAGCTAGAACCTCATTCCCGGGATATGTTAAAAATCTGAATAGTGGACGTGGAGCTTGAACCTCTCCTGTAAAAAATCTGAATACCAGACGTGGAGTTTGAATGTCTTTTGTAATAAATATGGATACCGGACGTGGAGTTTCAACTTCTTCTGTAATAAATATGGATACCGGAAGGCGCCTAAGAGCCTATTTTGTACTACATCTTGATATCGGACGTGGAGTTAGAACATATTCTTGATAAATCCTGATACCGGACGTGAAGCTAGAACTACTTTGGTAATAATTTTGCTAGAACCCTTTTTGGTAATATATGTTGATACCGGATATGGAACTAGAACAACTTCTGTAATAAATAGCGATGCCGGACATGTAGCAAGGTCTTCTCCTGTAATATATTTTGATACCAGAAGTTGCACTAGAACATTTCATGCAATTCATTTAGATACTGGACGTGGCGCTAGAACATCTTCTTTAATGAATCTCTATACCGGACGTGTAGCTAGAACTTCTCCTATAATATATGTTGATACCGGACGTGGAGCTAGAAACTTATTCCGGGGGTATGTTAAAAATATGTATACTGGACATGGAGCTTGAACCTCTCCTGTAAAAAAATCTGATTACCAGACCTGGAACTATAATAAATCTTAATACCGGACTAGGGCTAGAACATCTTCTGTGATACATTTTGATAAAGAAACGTAAAGCTAGAACCTCTTCTGAATTACATATGGATACCGAACGTGGGGTAAGAACCTCTTTTGAAATAATTCTTGACAATAGACGTGGAGCCAAAACCTCGTCTGTAATAAATCTTGATATCGGACGTGAAGATAGAACCTCTTCTTTATAAGCCTTGATAAAGAACGTGAAGCTAGAACCTATTCTTAATAAATCGTGATAAAGAACGTGAAGATAGAATCTTTTCTGAATTACATCTTGGCACCGGACGTGGAGCTAGAACCTTTTCAGTAATAAATCTTACCGGACTAGGGCTAGCACATCTTCTGTAATACATTTTGATAAAACGTAAAGCTAGAGCATTCTTCTGATTTACATCTGGGCACCGGACGTGGATCTAGAACCTCTTCTATAATAAATCTTGATAACGGACTAGGGCTAGAACATCTTCTATAATACATTTTGATAAAGAACGTAAAGCTAGAACCTCTTCTGAATTACATCTGGCCACCGCGCGTGGAGCCCTCTTCTTAACTACATCTGGACAGTGGACGTGTAGTTATAACCTCTTCTATATCAATCTTGATACCGGGCTCGGGCTAGAACATCCTCTGTAATAAATTTTGATAAAGAAAGTGAAACTAGAACATCTTCTGAATTACATCTTGACATCAGAGACCTGTCAATAGACTCCATTCTCAATTCTATTTATATTTGTTATAACTGAAACGTACACATATGTTGTCAACTAGAAAAAAAGTAACAGCTTTGATTCATCTCATCACACGTACAGTTCCAGTAAGTGTGCATTGTATCTAGAATAGTTTTATTATTACCTGTTGTATTGTAAAAGAAGGCTTTATGTAAATCGTTATAAAGTCATGTGCAATCAGATTTTTCAAAGAACCATTTGATGAAATAAGTAAACGTTTGTTTGATAAGATTGTGTGTTAGTTGCACGGAGGTACGCATCAATTAATTCAAAATAATTGATTGGTTGTTGTTTGCTTAACTTCAAGTGGCAAATATTCTATCCATATTCAGAACGAACAATTATGAAGGAAGCTGTTGAAGACGATATTTTCTATCAGAACATGTTGGTAAGCGTCTTTTGCGAGGATACTAGTAGGAGTGCAACCTTCGTTGCAGATCTAATACCTGTTTCGTACACGCTCCGCTTCTATGTTATTGTAGTGCTACCTACATTACAGTAAAGGATGTATATCAATTTGGTGACGGAGATTGAAAAAACCTCTAAGGCAGTGAAAATTAACGAATCAAAAATAGTTCATTTGCCTCTATAAAATAATCCCCATTAGATGACCCCAGTGTTCAAGAATAGTTAAAATTGCCAACTATTAAGATTTCTCATTTTTCTATTTTTCATATTCAAATTGCTTTGAAATAAAAATACAAACGTTACATTCAGATATAAATTTTTGAAAGTCTTTTCTGTCCGAAAATATGTACGTAAATATTGCTAGTTTTTTTTTTTTTATTTTGAACTTGCCTTTTGATTATTTTGGTTGATTAAGTTGTTTGTTATTGACACAGACTCCATATTTCTATTTACTCATTTGAAAAAAAAACAATTCTCTAAGTACTTCAATTACGTTTTATTTTTAGGTAGTGATGTCTGGGCTCATGCAATTTTTCATGTCAGTTGAAATAAAGAATGATACTGCGGTATATATTGAACCACTCCTATCTGAAGCTAGCTGTGCCATCGCTGACCAAGCAATATTCAAATTTAGGGTAAGATGTAATAATGTTAGAAAACTAGCGTTATACAATATGTTTATTTCACAAAAAAAGATATTGTGGCTTCCCCAGCACGTAGTAGGAAACAGGGAAGCTACAAGAATTAAATCAGAAAAATTAAGGACAGTCGATTTATTTTTACTTTTATATGATAAGCCAATGAGACAACTATTATAACTAGAAGACATACAGAGGTTAATATGTTTGAGTTTAACGTGGTGAATACGAATAAAAAGGAGACAATAACAAATTATTCGCCAATAAAGACTGACATCATTGACACCTCCCCCCCTTTCCACCGAAAAAAAAAAAAAAAAATCAATAAAAAAGATAATGTCTACAAACGACAAATTGGTTCTGCCCTGTCCTTATTTCTTGTTTTTGAGAGTGGTGTTTTGTGAACTATTATTCTTGTTATTGTTTTTTGTTTTGATTGCTTCATTGATTGTTGTTTTCTTAAACATTCAGTGGCAAATATTTAATGCAAGTTCAGGACGAGAAGACAGTTACAATTCATACAATAGGTAGGATTTGCAAGGAAGTTGTCTACCGGGTTGAAGGGCGAGAAATTTTGACTGACTGTGGGAAAATATTGTATGTTAAAAAAGATCAGAAAATCTTGCCTTGCAATAGGCCACTTCAGAGATTTGTTGCAAAGATTCTGTAACGTGCAGAGAGAATGACAATCTACCTATACGAGACATCGGATTTAACGACCACATTCTATCAAGATGTGGCTGCATATTAAAACATCACACTCAGCCCCGTTTATGCAAGGGTTTTACTGCCGAAACGGAGGAAATCATAGGGATGACCATATTGCAATGATCCAGTCAACCCTTGGGGTCTCTTCGTGTTGGTGTTTTCTGTTTATCTTCAATTTTGATTAATTTTATATTTCAAATTGTTGCTAAAAGTTGTGCTTATTCAGTTATTTAGAAGAACATAAAATGTTTAATTTCTATTATGGAAAATATTAAGCGAAAAGAAGTTCATAATATTACTTCATGTTATGATGATTAAGCATAATTATATGCTACAAACGTATAAATTTAAGTCTTATCATAATGGTGAACGTCATGATTGAAAATTAAAAAAAAATATGTATATCAAATACTTTCAGGTTATTGGAGAACCAAAAATTGTTGCAAGTAAGTCCTGAAAATGTTATGGTTATACCTTTCTAATTACATATAACTACCTGTATACATAACAAAGTTTTGATGGTTTAAACATTCCAATGTAAAATAGTTACAACAAATCCGGTTATGAAATGTTGTTTGTTTCTAAAGAATCCGTTTTTCAATTAAAGCAGTTTAAAGAATAAAGTAAAAAAGATTGCCATTTACATTATGAATAGCTTCTGAAAGATAACCAAACACACACACACACACACACACACACACACATACACACACCCACCCTGTCATACAATCAGTGTATTACTTTGTTTGTTTTTTTGTTGTTTTTTTTTATGAAACCTAAAGCGCCTTTTTCTATATCATAGCGAACAGTTTATATTGGTATAGGAAGCCGGAGTACTCACGTCGAACCAATGTTAGAACACCTCGTCATGAGCGGAGTTCAAACTCAAAAAGCTAATGTGCACTGTATATGAACTAATTAGAACACTCGGCTGCCGGTAACCTCCTCCGCATAAAAAAGAGATCTTGAGGTCAAAACACAGTTCACAACACTAAACAGATGTCTGTTATATATATATACTACCAAGCTCAAAATCGCCCCGAGTCTAGGAAAATAGCGAATATGTCTATAGAAACCATCACAGATCGCAAGATGCACCAACAAATTATTCCTCTAAAATGAAAAGAAAATACATTTAGATACGACAAAAGACCATCGATAACGAGGTTCTACATGTACACCTGAGAAAGGCTCTTGACCATGAGCATGCGACGGTGTTTAACAAGATTTTACAAGTTCTCAAATCAATATTCATTAAACCAAATATTCGAATTCGTCACCATTTTGATTGCTTAAAATTTAACTTCTGGTATATTTTTCTAATGGCTACTTCGTGTTTAACGTCATCAAATTGACGGAAATTTGATTCTGAAGGAGAATCAACAGGTTTTCGAACTAAATATTCTGGCCTACATTAAGTTGGAAATAAATAATATTGCCTTATTATACATGAACAGAAATATTTTAGCCCCAAATATTCAAAATTTTCAAAATATAGCTAGCTCAGTTCGCTCGAAAAATCTTCAACTATATACAACAGTTACAGATCATCCAGATACACTCTTCGGACGCTTTAAATTTATAAAGTGTTATTTCATATTTTTGTCAATGGCATATCCAGTACGCCCCCCTTTTTGACTAGAAAAAAAACATCATTTATTTTTACAATTGTAAAAAAAAATTCGCCTCGCTATGCTAGATAAATATTTTACCATTTGGGACATTTAATCCTCTCTTTTTGTTTTGCTATTACATTGTCAAATAATTTTTTTTCGGGTTTTACCGCATATCTATTCAATAGTCAAGTTTAAATTATCTTCTCTCTATATTGATTTATCATTCTATATTCTGTAATGTTCCCTTAGAGTCTCCTACTCCTAATTCTAATTTATATTGAATTTGTATGACTTCTACGATTGCATACTGCAAAACTATGTTTCTTTTCCTTAAATCAAAATTACGTGGTTTTCAGTATTTCACACACTTGATAACACCTCTTGGTCGCTTTTTAACATCACACAACTTATATAAAAATGACATTATTTATAGACAATATTTATTTAAACAAACAAATTTAGATAAAATGATTATGGCATAATCAAATACATACAATGAAACAGACAATTGTATAATTATAAAATCTTTTACATTAATTTTTATTACATCAATTCTTTTTGCATTTACTTTTGTGTTGTTCTACGCTACCAATTCATTATATGCTAGATATAGCTTATGCATGTGTGTGTGTGTGTGTGTACGAGCACGCTTGTGTGAGTGAAGAAGTTGAAAAAAATATATTTGTTTATTTATAGTTTTTGAAGTAGAAGATGCTACAGTTCTGAATAGGGTTACTGCTGAAATAATGGCTTCCGGTTCCTTTACCGTGACATGTTCACCACTATCCTGTTATGAAAGTTGGGCCAAGATTTTAGGCGTTGATGAAAAATTCACAGGACCAGCTCCAAGGAAATTGACAGGAAAATATGTGTCATGGTTTGACATTACGTTAGAACATCATGGTAAAGTAATATGTATTCATAGCGATTAAAATTTCCCCGACTGTTTACTAGCCGAATCCTCATCGAATGGTACTTTTTTTTCCAACACGTTAACTACGGTCCTTTGTTCCTACTATGTTAGTGTGTCTATAGCGTCTACGCCCTCTAAACATGTTTTGCCTTGTCTATAGCTTTTGTTTCTTTATCCTCTGTAACTGTTTTATTTATATAGATTGTCCACTCTGTATGACTGTATCTATAGCAAATGATCCTCTGCCTTCTGTCACTGTAACTGTTTGATAATCGGATAGATTAAGGTTTGTTTATCCTCTCTTACTATTTTATCGTATCTAAAATTTGTGATTCTGAGTTTAGAAACAAAACTAATCTTAACTCATCTGATATGCTTAATTTGAGTTTTTTGTTGTTCTTTAAACAACATTAAAAAAAAAAACGTTAACAAAAAACGGGAAGTTCCCCCAAGTTTAGTCTTTTCAAAACATTTCCAAAAATATATTAATTGGTGATATTTATTAATTAAAAGACGAAGTATTTGCAAGTCTCTCTGTAACATCAACACGGAAAAAAGATATATATCATATAAGCGACGTCTACCCCACATCTCTCCTTATTCACGTATGTATTTAGATCTTAGTATCATGTAATTGGTACCGTTGCCATTAATTCTATGTTGATATAGGCATATTTTATTGTCAGAGCAAGAAAAAGAATTATGAATAAGACACAATAAAATTGAGAATGGAAATGGGGAATGTGTCAAAGAGACAACAACCCGTCCAAAGAGCAGAAAACAGCCGAAGGCCACCAATGGGTCTTCAACACAGCCCGGAGGGGGGCTTCAGCTCCAAGACATATAAATGAACATGTTTTGTGAGATGTCAACCATCCCCCTATAGCTCTAGCTAATGTAAAAAAACAAACACACAGCAATACGCACAGTAAAAATTAGTTTAAAAGAGGTCCGAGTTCGATGTCAGAATAAGAAACAAAAGAAACTAAGCAAAATGACAATGATACATAAATTAACATAGAACTACTAGCAGCTACTGACATGCCAGCTCCTTTTATTATATATATCTTTATTCTGACAAACCTTCGTCAATACAATGGTATACAGAAGTTACATGTAATAAATAGTACAGTTATAAATTAAAAATATAAATCAATTGTTTTAAAAACAATTGTTAAACGGTCTTTCCCCTCCGAAACATGATTGGTTGGTTGGTTGGTTGGTTGGTCGATTGATTGATTGATTGATTGATTGATTGTTTGATTGATTGATTGATTGAAAGTTTGCATGACACTCTCTCTATGCCAGGCATCGGACTTGACGTTCATATTCTGACGAGGCTGCGTACTTGTATATCCCGCACTCCCAAACGGAAAGCTTCAGGATTTCCTAATAAATAAAAATCCTAACATCTACTTTTTTTTTCTAATTTTCTCTATTTGCTACGAGAACTGATACTTCATGGTTTCTTTTATGTGTTGTGTGTACATTTTGTTTCAACTTGTAGGAAGAAAAAAAATGAGTAACATTTTGTCTTGGAAGTTTTACTTTCCATATTTGGATATGGATCTCGAATGTTTTATTCTAATTTTAGGTCCACGCGCGTGATGATGTTTTGAAGTCACTTGACGCTCGAATATATATGTCTGGAGTTAGAAAATTAATTTCTTTTCAGGGGAGACCGTTGAACAGAGCACATGTGTATTGATCAGAGAAACACGATAACTATTGTTTTTATTTTGTACAGGTCATTGATGTCGGATCACGCATACATATTACGTACACATGTTTACGGGAGCACAGATTTGTATTTTAATGCATGTTTAGAAATTTGATTGTAGGATTTCAGTAATACATTGATTTTAATTTCGCAATCAAGCGGACCGCACGTGTCTCATCGAATAATTTCAGAAAATACATGAATTGGAGCAAATTTTTGCAGGGATGGATTTCTATTTCAGAAAGAAATTTGTACATAAGAAGGATTAGCATTTTACAGTATAATGTACGGGACTAAAAGCGATCTTCTTTTCTTTGAAATGGGATAACTTAAAAAAAAAATCAGTTGAAAAAAGGGGGGGGGGGGAGTGTAGTGGTAGACTGTGGTTCATTATTGAGATAAGAAACATTTACAACATGATAGCTGCAAAGTTTGAAGTTTTGATAAGTAATTTGTAGATTCGACCATAACAGGGACATTGACCCTGCAATAAAGTGACGCATACCATTTCGACCAAAAATTTCTAGTAAACACGTGTCGCGACAAACTTTTTGGTTAAATTGTTTTGTCGATATCTATAACTCTTTCTAGGAAGAAGCGATATGAACTTAATGTAAAAAATCACAACATGACCTTGACCTTTGACCTTGACCTAGTTTTCTATTCTTTAGGACCAAGGACCTCAAATCAACAGACCCTAGATCTCTATCACTTATGGTTTACCAGTTACAAATGCATATCACTTATTTCAAATGCATTAGGGGAAATAACTCTCATATGGAGTCTTCGTATCGCTTCCGTCAAAATTGGACAAAAAATCCTGAGGGTATAGCGAGCCATTTGGTAAAATAAATTTGTCGCTTTCTTTTACGGTTACGGAGGAGATGCAGTCACAAGGAAAACAGTGTTCAGGGAGATAACTCCTACAAAGAAAATTGTTCGGCTTAGAATGGGTGAAAATAAAAAGCGCATTGACTGTATGATACTATATAAGAAATATCTAAGCGACATCTTGCGAAACAAAAATTTTACGCGAGAACAAAATTAGGCGGAAGAAAAAAATAATAATAATAATAATAATAATCAGAACAAATACAATAGGTCTTTCCACAGAAAAGTGGAAAGACCTAATAAACATGATATGTACACTATTTACAAATCTAAGTTGAATTTAGCCAGGAGAACACACACATGAATTAATATGCCTTATAAATGTACATAGCTTTTTTTAAATATGATTGTTTTGTTATATTCATTACTTCCTTAAATTTAATTATATTCGGATTATTAATATACTTTTTATCAATATACTTTTGTCTTTCTATAGCCATAAATTTACAATTCATTACATAGTGGAATTCATCTCCAAGATCTTTTAAGTCACAGAGTCCGCATATTCTTTTATCTCTCTGAATTTTTTTCCATCTACCACTTTCTATCGGTAATCTGTGGTTAATTAGTCTTAATTGACATAAAGTATAAATATCACGGGGTTCCAAAATATCTAAATACTTTTCGAATCCGAAAAGTTCATTAAAAAGGCGGTAATTTAATGTTTTTGAGTTCGTTTGAATATCTGAGTACCATGTTTGTTTAAATTGATCTTGGAGAGATGTTCTAACAACAGTCTTTAACCAAATTTCATTTATACAAGTTTGAATTAACCATACATAAGATAAACCAGTATCATTTAGAATAGATTCTATACATTTCATCCAATAAAATTTAACATTATTTCCATGAGATAAACTAAACATTAATTTGTATGCTATTGTTGATAATTTACCGGGTTTGCTAAAAATCAACTTTGCCCAGTATGAAATCATGCGAATTTTGATATCTAAGCTAATAGGATAACGTCCTAATTCTCAATAAATAACACAATTCGTGGTGGAAGATTTTAGATGGAGTAGAAGTTTACAAAATTTCAAATGAACTCTTTCTTATATATCATTATTTCTAAATCCCCAAATTTCACAGCCGTAAAGTAAAACAGGTTTAACCAATTTATCAAATAAATCTAATTGACAGCTTATTGATAAGCCATGCTTTCTACCTTTTTTGATAACTTCATACATTGCTCTCGTTGCTTTTTCTGCAAGATGCTTCTTATTTGCTTTAAATGAGCCATTTTTAGTCAGAGTTACCAAAATTAAATTTAGGGTAAACAGGTTGTCTACCACTACAAAAAATCATGATTTTAGTCTTGTCTACATTGACTTTCATTTTCCGAACATTACAATATGATTCAAATTTTTCTAATAGTAATTGAAGTTCTGTGGCTGATTCAGCCATTAAAACAGTATCGTCTGCGTAGAGAATTGCAAACAGTTTAACATATAAGTTTAGTTCGTCTTCTAGGGCATCTGATATAGTTTTTAAGCCTATCAAATTCCCTTTACAAAAGAAATCTTCCAAATCGTTCAAAAAAAGCGAAAAAAGAAAAGGGGATAAATTCTCCCCTTGGCGTAGACCAATGTTACTTGGAAAATAATCAGATTTCTCACCATTGTATGACAAACATGATTTTATATCATCATACATGTTATGAATAATTTTATACATATAACCATTACTATTATTTACAGCATCTTATACCATAAAGCATCTCTAGTCACTGTATCAAATGCTTTCTCAAAATCGACAAAAGCACAGAACATTTTTTTCTTTTTTAATTTCAAAATTTCAAAAAAAGAGTGTAGTGTAAAGATACAATCACAAGTTGAGTAACCATTTCGGAATCCACACTGATTTTCATTAAGTAGTAAAACTTCATCAGAGAACCTTGAAAGTCTATTACTTGAAATAGCTGTAAATAATTTACCCATACAACTTACAATAGTAATGGGTCTATAGTTTTTAGGATCAAACTTATTGCCTTCGTTTTTATAAAATGGCTTGATCGTTCCAATCACCCAAGATACTGGTATTATTCCAGTTCTAAAAATCAAGTTAAACAATGCAGAATAAACATCAATAAAAAAATCGCCAGAAGTCTTAATATATTCGTTAATAATCATATCATCACCACAAGCTTTGTTATTTTTTAAATTCTTAATACATTTTAATATTTCTTCTTTCGTAATTGGACTATTTAAATTATCATTCAGTTCACTCATCAAATTTGTATCATAAGTTGGCAAGTCAATTGGATCTAAGTTACCTGAGTGTAGCTCTTTGAAAAAGTTGAGTAAATCCTCAAAATTAATATTCGGTTGTTTTAAATATTCACGTTGGTTCAAAATTTTCCAATACTCTTTGGTGTTTTGAGATCTAAGATTTTTTAATTTTCGAGTCATATCTTTTTTATGTTTTTTTATAGCCTTGTCCATGACCTTTTTATATCTTTTCTCAGATTCTTTAACTTTATTAGATAATAAAGGCGAAGGCCTTGCCTTCAGCTTGCGCTTAAATTTTCTATAATTCTGTCTCTCAAATTTACACTCAAGGTTAAACCAAGGTTTATCTCCCTTGTTTTTGGATGCTCGTTTTTTTGGCTTGTCTGATCTTGTTCCTAAAGTCTCCCTTGCGGATTCTATTAGGATTAATCCGATCTCATTCACAAAAGAGTTTATCATGTCATCATTAATACTTTCCAAATTTACATTTACTAAATCATGTAATAAACTGTCTAGTTTTTCAAAATTTAAATTCTCTCTAAATTCAGGTTTCTTTTCATGATCCCATTTATTAACTTTTTTATATGATTGACTAATGAAATTGTTCTGTTCAATGTCTTCATTTACAGATTGATTACAATTCAAACATATATACAAAGGGCAATGTACATCTGAGTACAAATGAGAAAATTCTAAAACGTTCAAATTAATAATGTTTTCAATGAAATTAACCTTACATAAACAGTAGTCTACTACACTTGCGTTTCTACAGGTAAATTTTCCAACTCTATCAGTACCTAGTCTGCCATTCATAATAAATAAGCTGTTACATTTACATAACTCAAGTAATTGATTACCGTAACGGTTTTTCCCTTTGTCCATACTATTACGATCAATGGGTATATTAAAAAGGTTTAGGTTACATACATCATTAATAGATACACCTTCTAACTCATTATTCTTATCATTTTCGTCAATAAAAATATAATCTTTCTCACTGGCCGTGCGGGCGTTAAAATCCCCGACCATAAATATATTTTCATATATGGATGAGAGTTCTAGGTACTCGCTTTCAATTTCACCGAAAGCATCAGGTGATGAATAAGCAGTGTATTCTGGTGGTATGTACACAACACCGAGGATAACGTCCCCGTCTTTGAATAGTCTTGAAATCTTACACCATAGAACAAATTTACTATTTGTCTCAATTTCTTGGATACAATTCGAAATATTTTCGAAATATTTTCCCTATACCCGAGTACAATACCACCGGACTTCACTCTAGATATCTTACGTCTATTTTTGGCTTTTACCTTATAATCCGGTATACAAATTTCGTCCATATCGTCAGTTTTGGACTCGACAAAGCATAAAATATCATGTTTTTGTAATAAATTCTGGGTATTGTAACTTATGTTTTAGGCCACAACAATTTATGTAAATAAGGTTTATGGTTTGAATATTTGTAGTTTTTTCCTGAGACAGATCCAAAGATTCACTGTTTAGAGAATGGCTTGGGCTCTCATCATCTAAAATCTTTGCATTTTCAATCTCAACATTTACATTAAAAATCATATCAATCTGATCATATATTTCATCAATACATGTATTACCCCCTACATGTATATTACTAGGTGATATATCTATTGTATTATAATCATTAGTACATGTGTTTATTACATTATAGTGTTGCCCACTAAATATATTACAACTAGACAAATCAAATGTAAGATCACTATTTTCAATACGAACATCGTTAATTACACTAGTATTATTTACATTGTCAATTTTTCTAAATGTAGCACCAAGTTTATGATTTAAGTTCGACGTCTCAAGGTGGTGTACTCCTCGGCGCTCCTAAATGCGTGAAGGGGTTGAGCTGGTTCGAGGCCGTTTCATGGATCTGCGATCCCCTTGTGAGTTTGGCGTTGACTGTTCGTTAATATGCGGGGCATCGTTACGTTCTTCCGGATGGCTATGGCGGTCAAATGTGTCGATGTCATCGTGTATCTCATACAGTTCATTGTCGATATAGAGTCGGTCGCGTACAAGTTTCACATTTCGTCTATTGTACTTGGCTTCCTTCATGATATGATACAATTGCTTCCTCCTGTCTTCTATTTCTTTCGGAAACTGCTGTTTGATACCATATCTAGTATTTCGTAACCTGTAGGCATTATCTAGCACATACTGCAAATCGTATTGATATATGAATCGTGCAACGATTGGTCTCATACCACGTTGACTGCGTCCAAAACGGTGGACATTACCAAATTCAATTTTGTAATCAATACCAATTTCATTATAGAGGAAATCTCGGAGAAATTCTTCTGTGTTTTCATCTCTAACCTCGTAAAGACCAGTAAAGATAAGATTGTTCTTCATAGACCGACAATGTAAGTCCAGCACTCTTTCCTTAAGCTTTTCTAGTTCACCTTGGCAGTTACAATCAGTCGAAGTTCTACCTTGTGATTTTATTTCAGAAATGTCTTTGGAAACCTTATTAATGCTTGTATTTGCTTTATCAATTTCACTGGTATTCTTGTTGTTGAGGCTCTTGTTTTTATCACATTGAGATTTTAGGTTGTCAAATAAATTCCCTACTCCTTGTATGTTGTTTTCAAGTTCAGTTATTTTACCTTGGCATGATTTTAAGCCCTTCTCAGTAGTAATAACTCGACTTGTCAGAGATGTAATAATATTTTTTATGTCACCAAATTTGCCAATGACTTTCTCTACCGACTGCAATCTTTTATCAATGATTGATACTAGATTTATAAAGGTGTTCAAAAGTAGAGGTACAATTTGGTTCTCCCCATTTTCTTCTACAATCTTTCTACTCTCCTCCAAGAGCTGACGTGTTTCACTAAGTGACATTATATATGTATTAGAATTATAGGTAAACGTATGGTCAAGTGATCACAGGGTCCAAAGTCCAATTTCGATGACCGATTGCAACACCTCACACAAACAATTAATTTACATTGTCCGACTAAGTGAATTGTTCTCATTATATGTAGGTGTAATGTTCTATTTTTAGTGCTGTCTTTAAATAAATTGCACAAAAGGTGAAAAATTAAATCATTACCATACGTTTATTCTCTTCTTCTCACCATGTAGTATATTTAATGCTGTTCCCTATGGTATATAGATAAAAACAAGGAAATTTGAAAGTCTTTGATTGATTTCATTAATCACCTTAGTTCAATTCATAAGTCAGGCGGTCTCAGACCTCAATTAAACTGATTGAACGATTGTGTCTTCATCATATGAAAATCAAGCGCAATCCCTCCCGATAGGGGTTTAGTATCATACCATCATACAATATATGAGAAGAACATAACCCGTATCATGCCAAAAACTGGTTTTAGAATAGATGTGTTTATTTTCAATGCAATGACCCTATGAGTGAATCAATATTAATACCAAAATATGCCATCTTTAATGACCTGACAACAGTTCCGTAACTTCATGTATAAGTCTGTTTAAAGGTTTGGTTAGCTTTTGAGGTGAATGTCGACATTTTTGTGCTTTGTTAAGAATATTACCATAAAAGAATGGATGTGAAATACCTGAACGTATAAGATGTCTGCCTGTTGATTTATATTTACGAATGGTGTCCTTGTATCGATGATAAATTTAGTAAATGTTTTGACTAGTTTGTGATATCGAAAACCCTGGTGTAATAATTTTTCAGTAATACAGAGATTTCTTTCGTTAAAATCAAATACGTTGTTACATACACGAGCGAATCGAACAAGTTGAGATATATAAACACCATAAGATGGTGACAAGGGAACATCATCATCTAAAAATGAAAAATCATCGCTTTTATCATAAATTTTGGTATTGAGCTTCCCGTTACAGATATAGATATCAGGATCCAGGAAAGGGCAGTGTTCATTGTTAGTATTAGCTTTATGTAATGCCAGTTCAGCAGGATAAATCTCTTTAGTGTACATACTGAAGTCGTCATTATTGAGAGCCAATATATCATCCAAATATCTAAAAGTGTTATTAATTTTTTGTATCAGATGTTATTTCGATGGGTCTTTGCTGATTTTAGTCATAAATTGTAACTCATAACAATACAGAAACGGGTCCGAAACCAGTGTGCACAGTTTGTCCCCATAAGAATTCCGATAACTTGACGATATACGGAATCTCCATAGCGAACAAAAATGTTATCTAGTAAAAATTCCAGGGCAGTTATAGTATCAACGCAGGTCCATTTGACATAGTTCTTTTGTTTGCTGTTACTAAAAAAATGACATAAAAGAGTTTGAACATATATATTCGCATTCTGACTTTTTAAATGCCCATTTAATAAGGTGTGTGATTTTTTTCTTAATAAGATTATGAGGCAAAGTGGTATAAATATTGAACAGAGGAGATCTTTTCTCTAATACAAAATAATCATTACATTAAACATATATGATAAAGTACACTTGACACAGAAATATATGATATTTGAAAAGAAAACTAATGATAATAACATAGCACTACGCGTATGCTATGTAAGAGAGTTTGTCGTCATCGAAGAAACAGTTTGAAAATTAGTCGTTTAAGACTAATCGCCATGTTGAAGTTATATAATTTTGTATTGCTCTATTTTATATGCAGTTGATGTCAAAGTCAACATCAGAAAATTGTTAATTTTTATTTTTACATTACCATATCACCTGTTATACTTATTTGTCATTTGTGGACAGAAGGATAACATATTCCATTCAAAGGCAACTTCTTTGTGGCTGAATGGTAAAACAAAACATTACTTAATATAACTTTGAAAACAAATGATATGGGGTATCCATTCATGACACAAAATCAGTACATGCACGGGAAAAACACACACAAAGCAAAGGAACAGCACTTTTATTGCTGTTCGTCACCCCAATGTCACACTGAGGCTTTCAACAAGGAGAAAAAAAAACTCCAACTTCACTGTAAGTTTAAGACGGCCCGTAGCACAGACTTGAGCGGAGTTCTTTACAAAAATGATTAAGTTTATCAAGTACAAATACGTGTAAAAATGTGTACGCTATAATTCTTATTTATGAACGCAAATTGGAATGCTATACTTTGATTATACTGTAAGTTTTAAAACTGTTCATTGTTGCTCCATATATGTTTTGTTGTACGATCGAAACAATTTTGACAGGTATACCATTAGAACAATTTGTAGAATATTGGAGAGACGAAGCAGCTTCAATTTTAGAACTACGCAGTAAAGGACAGATCGAGATTGAGATTTTTAAAGTGCTTGGCGAAAGACGGGTATGTTTCTTAATGATTTTTTCAAAAACGTAGAGTCCTAAGTGTACCTAACGAATACTATTCCAGAAACAAGTGTCGTGTGGACTGTTCTATATATCATATCAGTTATACTTGACTAGTACCACTGTTGATTAAATTTCAGTATCAGACAGTAATTTGGTCTGTCTTTCAAATTCACATGATTTGAAGTACACGTATTCAAGTTTCAAACTTTGAGTTTAATATCAATTGAACTAAAATTGTAAATTTCGGATCTAGCATTTGGCCTTTTGTTGCGTTAGGGGTCCAAACCTCATATAGATCGATATGCTACACTAACCATAGGCCTGACTTACCATGTCCCATATACACACGTAACCCTTACAGACCCTAACCTAACCTGAACCTCAAACTGATCGTAACTCTAAAGTACAGTAAAATAAAGCCTAAAATTGCATGATCATAAAGTTCTCCTTATTTGTTTGTTTGCGTTTAGTGAATCCACACACATTTTATTTAATTGGCTTCAAATCCGTTGGGTCTTCCCTATAAAAATTGTTCACGAAAAAGGGTCATGTGCAATAGACTTGTATTATACATTTGATATATTGGCCGATGTTATAACCTCTGTTTACAACTAACTCACTATAAGCTATGTCATTTTTGTTTATTTGTGTATTATTCAAATTTCTCAAAGGCATCCTAATTTTCTTGAACAACTAACTTCATTATAAACTTATATATTCCCAATTTGTTTCAGCTACACGCTTTTTCTTGTAAAGATAACCCAGAAGAATGGGAAGGCCTAACGTTAAAGCTTCCAATGTGGGTCAAAATGGGAGACCAAATATACAAGAAGACGAAACTTGTCACAAAGATGTAATAACAAGGACTACAAAATCGATTTTTCATCAAACATTAATGTATTATAAATAAAGTCAATAGTAGTAAACCGCTGTTCCATTGTCATAATTCGATTAAGAAAATACAAATTCGGGTAACAAACTAAAACCGAGGGAAACACATTAACTATAAGAAGAAAACAACGGAACAACAGAAACACTGAACTCCAACAAAAGCAAACGCCAACATACATAGAAACGACAAATAAGCTAATTCATATGTTGCTTTTTTTTTTATAAGTTTACATGTTTAAAGAAGTTTTGTTATTGGTGTAATCAATAAATACAAGCTTTCATATCACGACTTTCAATTCCTTCAAGAAGATGCGATAAGCACACATTACGTAGAAATAAACAACTAATAGTCACCGTTTGGTCTGCATAAATGAACAAAACTCATACCACATGGTAAGCTATAAAATGTTTTACAAATGTAAAAAAATATTCAAACTAGAAAACAATCAACCGGTTTGTGTAAAAAAAACAATAAACGTAAAAGGAATAACACATCAGGATGTTAGTTTTTTTTTTTTTTTTTTTTTTTCGTTTGAGTTGTTTTACCTGTGTCATTTTGGGGCCTTTTATAGCTTAATTTGTGATATGTGTGTTGCTCATTGTTTAAGGTCTTATGGTGACTTTTAGTTGTTAATCTCTATGTTTTGATATTTTGTATGAAGTACAGAAGCGTACTTGTTAAAAAAAAAGTATTCGTATATATTTGTGAAAAAAATACAGAATGCAAGCTTCTATGTTTATAAATACACAAATGACGTTAAAGTAAAATATAATTTTATCCGATGACCAATATACAATACATTTATAGACTGATATTTGATCGATAAAAAGGAGCAATGCAAGTACTAACATGACTAAGTAGAAGTTTCCAAGTTAAGAGACTGGTAAGCGCTCACAACTATGTTTAACCCTTTCATATTCTTTTTGTGCATGTCCCATTTCAGGAGCCTTTAATTCAGTAGTTCGTTGGTGTTTGCCTGCTATATTATAAATGAGAAGATGTGAAGTACGACCTTCAATTAGGCTTTAGCAACATTGTCAAAAGAAAACGTTTTCTTCATTTGACAAGGCAACAAAATCATCGTTATACGGAACTGAATTAGGGTTAATAGTTAATTGTTATGTTCATTCCCGACCGAAGGCCGTACCATACTAGGGGCGTCTAAAATCTAAGTATTTCGATTTCTGGTAGATAGTTATGTCATTGACAATCATACCACTTTCCCTTATTTTTTAATTATTCTCTATGTGCCTTCCCCAAAAACTCATCAAAGCTACTAGGCGTACTATTTGGTACATGATGAAGCGTGTTTTGTCAACACGAGCCTCATCAGTGGCGCTCGAACCTAATCTAGTTTTGATGTCCAAATAAAAAATCCAAATAATTGTGCCAAACACAACTAAGACAATCTTGGCATAGCGATATGAAAAACCTTAGTGTGCTGAATAGTTAAACATTTTAACAGTAAATATCCTTAAAATGAATACACCAACGTTATGTCATGTCAACAGAAAAGTGATGACTTCGGGTCTCATGATACCTTTTGGGAGGGAACCAGTACTGGCACCAGCCCGGTGATTGTGAAATCTTATTAAAGATACCAACCTTATGATTTGGTAGACCAGGTGCGTATTTCGTCTACATAAAACGCAACAGTAACGCTCAATTCAAACTTTTTGCAAGGCCAAATCAATTGCAAAGTTGAAGAGCATTCAGGAGAAAAAAAAATGTACCAAATACCTCTAAGGAATTTGCCTTGTAGTAGAAAAAAAAACGTTAGTGTTTCGAATTAATCAACATTTTATAAACAGTGATTTTACAGAAAATAAACAAATCGATGATAACATTGGGGACGGAAAAAAATCTCAACCTGAATTGGCATCGATCCAATGGTTGTAAAACCTCATCAAAGATACCAATCTTGTAATTTGGTCCACCAGATTAGAAGATTAGAACCTGTAATCCACATGATCTGTTGATGCCGTTAGTTGTTGTCTGTAAATCGTGTTATTCATTCATTGTTGTAATATAAAGCATAACCAGTCATTACTTTTCTCTTTTTTAATGTTTCACAATTATTATTACTCCAAAACTGCACCAAGTGTTTTTTGTAATCTTTTTGTAAACATACAACTAAAGGAAACATTCGTCATTACTTTATTTAAAATGTTAAGTGTAATTATTTTTCATTTTCAAAATTTCAAAACTAGTGTTAAGATTTGTTAAAAAAACGAAAAAAGTGGTCTATTTATCTCCGTTTTGAATTACAATTCTATGGATGTATATCATTTTCAACGAACAACTGTCACAAATGACAGTGCGTTTAATTACCTCGAATTGGAATACTTGAATGTATAACTATTTGATGCTTTGTTTAAATACTTGTTTTAACGGATACAACACTATTAGATGTTGGATGTTATGATTGATATTTAAGTCTTATATACAGGACTTTTTTTATTATTTTTTATTGGTTTTGAACTAGCTTTCAGTATCTCTTCTTTCAGATGTGTACTTTTCGTCTTTAGTGTTTTTCGTAGTTCTTGTGTGTGCTTTGTACCAAATTGATGAATTAAGTTCTTTTTATCTGATTTGTGTAGTGTGTTCCTATGTTGTAATGTAGCACCACTGTCCCAGGTTAGAGGAAGGTTGGGCAACTATTAGAATTTTAACACTGCTTAATTCTGTATGTGCCTGTTCCAAGTCAGAAACCTGTAATTCAGTGATTGGCGTGTGTTGCTGTGTATATATTTTTCTTTTGTTTAGTGTTTTCTACAGAAATCAAGTCGTTGGTCTTCTAGTTTGAATTGTTTAACATTTGTCATGTTTGGGGCTTATTGAAATTGTTTTGCGGTATGGGTATTGCTCATTGTTAAAAACCGTATGGTGACATATAGTTGCAAACATTTACTTCATTTTGCCTCTGGAGGAGAGTTGACTCGTATGCAATCATACCACATCTTCTTATATTTTTACACGGCAGATTAGGATTCTGTATATATAATGCATTAAATACAGAACTTATGACAGTATACGAATACGTAGTAAGATAAAACTGTGAGTATTTCTTGATTCAAATCCATCAAAAATAAAATACGGATTCTTTTTCGATGATATCATTCAAAGATAAATGTGTCTAACATTCATATAGACCTGGAATTTCAAACATTTTCGGTCCTATAAAATAATGATAATTCTATTGTTAAGATAAAAAGGGTGATATAATGTGAACGTATGACTGTTTACGAATACGTAGCAACAGAAACCTGTGAGTATGTCTTGATTCAAACCCATCAACAATTGAAGAGGGATTCTTTTTCGATGATATCATTCAAAGATAAATGTGTCTTACATTCATATGAACCTAGAATTTAAAACACTTTCGTTAATTTTACATGTTAAAGTTGTTATATCTATTGATAAGATAAACTAAGTAAACCTGGAAGATATGATGAACATGTAACTATAAAAACATAATCATATCAACATTGACCATGTTGACATATATGTGCAATTTTACACATAGTCACTGATAAAGTTAAATACGCACTCATGGACTTTAACCAATACGACAATTTATCCACGTCCACATTATTGTTTTGTAGTAAAAGATCACTTAGCCAAGGTTTAGACTCAGACCTAGATTTAAATATCAAAATATGAAAATAAATTGCTGTATTAAATGGAAACTAAGAAATTTAGGCCATATATTAAAGTAAACATGTGCGACAAAAAGTTATAAAGGAGTAGGATCAAGAAGGCCTTATTTTCGCCCTAACAATCTAGCTTTTTGATTTTTGAAATTATACAACATGGAGGCAAAATAGTTTTACACAGTGAATAATTCATACCATAAAGCCACAGATGTTCCATTCCTTAATGTAGCAAGTCTATCAAACCAACAATTCATATTGTTTTTCCTTTCCTATAAGGAATGATTCCCTTAAAATGACGATATTTACATAATTAACTATCTTCTGTTTTGGGTAACTATCTTCACAAACTTAATTTTAATAGATAAACAGAAACTTGTGAAAAGTTTACGATGATTTCGGCATTTCAATTTCTGACTTTCTTTTCAAAAACGCCACATTCCAGCACCGCCGGTTTACAAAGTATATATCTCCAAGTTGGTACGATAATCAAGAGCTAGCATGTCCTAGCATAGTTTTCAATGAACGATCGTTGCTGCTTACATGGCAATGTTTAGACCAAGTGTTCCAAGCTGGAATTATCCTCATGCAAATGTTACGGACGAGTCGGTTGACCTTTTTGGAGTATATGTGTCTTCTTATCCTTAAATGTGACCTACGGAATTCACGTGGAGCAGGATATCGATTAATTTCAATAATTTTACTGAATTATTATTTAAATTCAACAATTTAACATTTTGCAAAGGTCTAGGATTGGACAATTTATTTGACCAATGGTTTACAATTCGATGATGTCTTAAGGTTAGATACTAGTAAGAGCCAAGTACTAATCCACAATTACGTGATGACTAATCAACTAATCAGTTGATACATATATAAATAAACTCACCATATATACCAAGATTGACATGTTGTACGCCATGCACGCAATTCGTCTAAAAAAGACTCATCAGTAACGCTCGGATAAACAAAAGTAGTTAAAAAGGCATAATAAAGTACGAAGTTGAAGAGATTTGTGGACACACAATTATTAAACGCTTTGCAATTCTAAGGTAATAATTTCTCAGGTAGAAAAACCTTATCAATGTATTTCATATGAGTAAAACGACGTTTGTTTCTTGTAGAGAAAGATTTTACAATCATTCAGAAGCACCTGAGATCACCACCGGTATTAGATTGAATAGGCGTTACGTTGTCTTTAGTTTTCTATTATAGGGATTTTGCAATTTGTATTCTATTGTTTTTCATCTGGTCGTTTTTTTTTTGCAATTGCATTGATGTATGTGAAGTTAGCAGCCGGTTCGTTATTCGATATTCGATATTCAATATCCAACCGGCTGCTAGCAGTCGGTTGGATATTCAAAATTTATCCCTTTACTATCTTTCATATCTAGTATTCAACAACAGAAATTAGCCAGAACATAGGATATATAAATAATTAAACTTAATGTTCTTCTTCATAAATTCAAGCGAACATTAATTATTTACAAAATAAACTCAACACTATTGTATGAGATCAGCTCGCCTGACAGTGTTCAATAAGGTTTTAAATTAATTACAGACAAACGCAAACACATGTTCATCTGTTACTGTCTGCCTAAGCCGCTGCTGGCAACAAACAAAACTAATCTACAAGAATAAAAACAATTTTCATTATGTGCGCAAATACAGATTATATCTCAAATTAAAGATTCTAGTCTTACACACATTATCATTCACATAAATCAAAAATAACACATGCACAACACATTTTGTCGGGTGGGAGATTGGGAAACTTAACTGCACCAAAAAGCGAACCTCGAATGACAATATCTTAAATTCACACAACCGCCAACAGTATAGCACTAATTATTTGAGTTGACCCTATTCAAATAGTATGGTCAGTTCCAACTCAACCAATGAAAAACATTTAACCTATTATATACATTCAATCTAGCTTGATCGTGATAAGTATAGTATAGAGAGAAAAAATGCATACTGGAAATAATATATGCAAAACAAGATGTACAAATTAATCTGTATAATTGAATCGAACATCGACTCATCAATAAACATGGTAAATAATGCATATTCATTTTTAACGATGTCTTGAGTTTTTGCATATATTATCATATTAAAATGGTAGGGAGAACTATAAAAAACAAAAACATAATCTCTACAATAACCCTCATCAATGAATTTAGCAGTACTGAAATTGTAAATACATGATTATTTAATTAAGGTTATTCTAAAAGGAATTGCAATTTCAGAAACTGTATTTTTTATTAAAAAACATCATGATAACACTGTTTCATTGATAATTAGATTCATTCCTGACTAGCTTATAATTATACTTTGGAAAAATAAGAACATCTGATGAGTCTTACAAGTTTTCGGTTTTGAAGAAGCAACATTATATATTTCATCTTAATTTCTGGATCTTATTATATATTATAAAGCTATATCCATTCCAGAGGCCGGTGGTAAAGGGTGTTAAAGGGTGACTTTAATGTAACGTGGTCGTCGTTTCTTTTTTCACGTTCAACATTTATTTTTTAACTTTTTTTATGGAATATTCAGTCGTGCAAGACAAGTGCCTCGTTAAACGTGTTCTGATTATTCAAGTTACGTGCATCGTGATTTTCGAAAGCTCATTTCGCGTGCTCGGTATCTTTCAAATCAAGTTCAAACAGTTGTTAGGGATCGTCAATAAAAATGTATTCAATTACAGACTTCTTTATTTTGCCTAACACATTGTGCATTGAATGTTACACTTTCATTCTATTGTCTTAACAAATTTGAAACGGGCGGTACATATTTATTATTGTCGTATTCTTTCGATTTGATTCAGTTACTATAATGTAAAACTCGTTGTACCATATGATACTATAGTCCTCTTGAATGAATATGTAGATGGATAACTGTATTGCCATTTATATATGTGTGTCTCTGATTCATGAATGTAATTTTAGAAAACATAACAAAAAAACTAGAGTATCAAAAGAGCCTTTGTCGCTCACCTTGGTCTATATGCATATTCAACAAAGGACACTTTACAACATTGCAGACAAGAATAGCGCTCAAGGCAAAAATCTCTGATTTGTTTATTTTACTAAATGATTAGCAATACAACATCATATTTCTGACTTGGTACAGACATTTCTGATGTAGAAAATGGTGGATTAAACCTGGTTTTATAGCTAGCTAAATCTCGCACATGTCTGAACGTTGCATAAGAGTCCATTATATAAACAACACTGTGTGAACAAACAAATATACACAATAGGAGAAAATGTCACAAATACAGGTACAGCAGTCAAAATTTTCTTTATCACCATGAAAAAAAAAACAACTATGTCATCAAAGAAAAACAAGAATACTTTCTATATGTTACACGCATTTTGTTAATTTAGACATTTTGTCAAATTTCTGAATACATTAGGCATTTTCTAAAATGACCATAAGCTTTAGGGAATTCATATATTGACTATTTTTTTCTGGCAGTTTACATAATGCCGAGAAAAATTGAGAGGTATTTAAATTTTTTTTGTAGAATGAAATGTACATAACATTGAGCATTTGAAAGTGAGGAAAAACATAACTCTTTAATCTATGATAATAACTGAATTTAACGATTGCATTTAAAAAGATTTAGTTATCACAAATAAACTCAACTGGATTATGTACAGTTCACACAAGTACTGAACTTGACAATTATTTGTTATTTCAAAAATAGTTTTATGGCAATTTATGTTGCTCATTTGTTCTGATATTTTGGCCAATATATCGTTTGGCGTTAAATCTGACTTTAGCACTTCAACCACATTTGGTGAAACACGGACCCTGACTTCTTCAGCTCTATCACAATTTAAAACATTTGAAAAACATGGGGTTTTGAAAACAGCACAAACACAAATATCTTTACTCATGGTTTGCAAAAGATTCGAAGTATTGTAAACGTTATTAGGTTGACCTGCATCTTTTGTTTAACAGAGCTGAACCAAATTCGTCAATTATATAGCAGGAAACGCCCACCCTTTCAACTCACCTTGATTTGTCTCTTTTTGGTTCATTGTTTTATTTTGGAATTGGTTCACTTACGTCGCCTTAGTTTGTCATATTATAATATAAAGTCACTTAATATATATAATGCTGGTCAAGGTTAGGCATGCTATAGAATATCTATATTTAGAAAATACCGGTAACATATACAGGAAGGCAGTGGACCAGTTACAAAACGTTCACATCAAAGTCTTATTTTTCGCGCATCATTCAACACAGAAATCATTTCACGTTCAACGTAAAATAATGTATTATTTTTTTTTCGTGCAAGCACCTCTTTTATCATCCTTGTTCCACGAAAAGTGCATTATAACGAGACTTCGAAAAAAAATATGTTCATAAATTCATTATTTCACTTAAAGCCATCGTACAAAACCAAAAAAAAAGTGCTTGTATTCTACAAATATAAAATAAGTAACTGAAATGCTATTCGAAAGGCAATTGGTTCATTGAAATTCAGCTGAAGAAAGATTGTTTTCGAGCGCCAAGTTCTTGTTGGGAGTATATGACGAGAAAAGTTTATCAACGTTAAGTTATTGCCCAGAGTTATCTGCCTTTAGTGTGCTTTTTGTGATAATATTTTCTGAATAGTATAAACATAGATAATCGAAAGCTATTTATCTGATCAGGCGATGTGAAACATTTGACTGTTAAGTACGTTCAATTTTGATTACATGTGTATTAGTGTCTATTCACAATTTTTTTCGAGCTTCTCTAATTTGAATTGCACATATTCCTCAGTGCATATACAACTGTTATATATTCATTACACCAGATAAGTTGAAATGTGGTTTTGTACTTTCGTTTTGGGCTAAACTCATTCTCTGTTCTAAACAACTAATGCATTGCTATCTTTCACCCTAACATATAATACATTATTTTGTTATTTGCTTTCACGTAATTTGTGTTTTACCACTGGTATTTCTGAATCATATCTGGATGAATACAATTTCAATTATCAATCATAAATTTGTCTTGTCTATATTTGCCACAAGCTGTTAAATTCGCTTAACATCGTTTACAAGGACTGAAGTCTTTGAATCAAGTTAAACAATACGTTATAATGTACAATGCTTTGCAATTTAAATTTTACTTCCTTGAAAAAAAAATAAAACCGTATTCTGCTAAAGTATATTTGTTAGATAACATGTACTTGAATCTGATCAATGCAATTTCTCTCACAGTTACAAACTCCAATGAAAATCTAAATTAAATGTGTTCTTAACATTTTGAATACTAGTAAATACGCTAGCATTGATTATGCTGGTGTATTTAAAGGAAAAATGTTGCGAGTGTTATTATCTATTGAAATAAGAACAGCAACGGAATAGAAGTTGAACCATTCATAAACAGTGCTAGCAGTGCCATTGCAGCCAAAGCATCATATAAATTTAGGGTAAGATATGAATTTTCATCACTGAATACCTACATTTGTTGTTGCGGTTTTGTTGATCTTTTTTCCTGTACATGTTCTACTCATGAGTAGTGTAATTTTATCTTGACTTATACTCAATGTGCTTATTTATTTTAAAATCACCCTTTTATACTTACGAGTAGATCAATAATGTACAGACGAAGTTATTCTGTAAATTAACTGCAGGTATTATTATTTTTATACATACAACCTATGTATGGCAGTCTAATCATTACTTTATTTGAAATTAATAAGAAATATTACTGATAATATATTCAACAAATACTTTCAGGTTTTGGGAGAAGCAAAGATTGTTGCAAGTATGTTCTCAAACAGTTTTATAATCCAAACAGGGGACAAATGATAAGATAAGATATTTTATATTTTTTTGAAAAGGTCCCAAAAGTGGCAAACAGATATGCCAAATATGATATTCAAAACATACAGTATTTTAAATGATATTCGTACAAAACACCTTAAATATTGATATAAAGTGTTACAAGCTATTGTATGTTAAAAAAAATAGGCGATGCTACTGAAAAGATGTTGCAAATATCCTTCCACTTGATTTCATTTGCAGTTATTTTTTTTTAAATATGTTTGCTTGGAATGTATAGATATCATTGGTTGGAATTTAGGTAAGGGGAAAGGAAAGCAATGATAATATGATATGAAGATCTCTTTCGAACATCTTCGTGTTTAATTTTTATTATTGATAAAATATCAGAGCTGTTTGAAAAATTATTTTTGTCATGCTATTGTTTTAAAAGTATTGACGCAAAAATTACTATAAGTTAAATCATGAATATTTATATACATGAATTTGAACTCATTAATTAAAAGTCAAAACACAGATTTGTTTACCTCGGCGTTCTAGTCACAACCACGCGCGTCATTCCTTCATTATAGGATAGTATAATTCTGATTACCGACAATGTTGTCTTTGTTATTAATTGTGGTATTTTTCTGTATTTTTGTTGTTACTTTTTGTTAGCGAATTAGTAGCAGATAGTTTGTCGTCAACCTGCAACACTACCTTCAAACATTCAGTAAATTTGCGGTGTATTCGAACTGTTGTATTTATCCTTTTATGTAGTCTTCGTGTGAATCTAAAGATTTTTCTCTTATTTCCCTTATATTATACATGTCACATGCGCATTCTCTCTTTTTAAAGTCCTTTGGTGATATTTTTTATGTTTTGTTTTTTAATTTTTGGGTTTTTTTTTGGGGGGGGGGGGGGGGTGAGGTGATGTACTCAGAAGAATTACTTTTTTATTTTACTTCATGTACAAATGTATATGTTTCGAAGTTCAGTAGGACGTCAATTTTTAGTGAACTAGGACACATGTTTGCTAAGGGCCTAGCTGCAGCCCGCATCCGGGTGCGATAATTTCTCGCTGTGTTGAAGACCCATTGGTTGCCTTGGGCTGTTTTCTGCTCTTTTGTCGGGTTGTTGGCTCTTTGACACATTCCCTATTTCAATTCTCAATTTATAAATAATTCATGCACATTGCATGTTACTTTATAATACATAGTCAAACTGAATGATTTTTTACTGGAAGTTAAAGAAGCAACAAAAACGTGAGTGTCATTATTAAATTATAATATATAATTTATTATTTTTCATGATCTGAAGCATTCTTTGAAGATCGTTGACAAATGTATTGTTGTGTTCGTGACAGTTGTAGACAATAAACCTGAGAAATTTGTATGTTTCTGTTTTCTTATAATTTTTGAAGTAGATGATGATTCAGTTGTGAACACGGTTATTTCTGATATAATGATGATGGGTCCCTATAATGTGACATGCACACCTCTAACTAATATTAAAAGCTTGGGGAGTATGTTAAGACTTGATTACCGACAAGCATTGCCAACTACAAACCGATTATCTAAGATATATGTCGTATGGTCTGAAGTGTCAATGGAGGACAATGGTAAAGTGAAATTCTTATAAACATCGATTCATAACTTTGCGTTTTAAAAAAATCGATAAATATATATTTTTGTCTTAAGTAGCTGTGAGTACTCCATATCCGATACCCTGTGTCGTAAGGTTTATTTTAGCCTTTTTTGTGCTGTTTTATTTCTGTGGTTTGCATCGATCAGATGATTTAAACCCTTTTTAACTGATTTTTAAAGTTTGATCTTGCAGCTGAACAAACCTGTTATAGTGTAGGAGAAAGTATGGCGATAATATAATAAACACCGCTGCATTCTCTATATCCCAATCTGAAGCCAGGCACTTGCATGTTAGTTGTTGTCGTGAACTGTTAAAAGTCTTTCGCTTACTATTGAAGGTCGAACAACTTCTTTGGTTGTTTACATATTTGCCTTTTTTGTCTTCTTGACTAGTTTTTACATTGACAATGGTCATAAAACAAGACAAATACATTATTTCATAAGTTTTTATTCAATGATGTAAAAAAAAAGTTGAACGCTACCTTTTTCCACCAACTTCAGGTTCCGTTACAAATATGATCTTTTGTCAATGTGGTATTCTAAGATGATTGGATTATATCACAGAACCTGAAATAAAGAATACGGAAATACTGTTAAAAATGAGGAAATGTGGAATAAAAATACCCTTGATGTCAAGGGTGTGTATAACTGTTAGTTTTCTCCATTGATTTAAATATTTATATAGGAAATAAGAATTGATAATTACTACCTTTCCGCCACATTTTTGACGTGAGCGCATGAAAAGTTTTGGAATTCAACAATTCATGCAATTTCAAAGATATACATGTGCATGTAAAATCATGTCGTTTACATTTTCTGACTGGGTTTAGCCTTGATCTAGGCAAAGACAGCACAGCTAGGCAAAGTGCGAATATTAATCGATTACATTCGTCAGTAATCGTACCTATCCCTGGTGTCAGTAGAAAGTGTTGACCCCTGAAGCAGTATTACATCATGTACATGAATCCCTTTGAAAAAAACTATTTTTACTTCGTATTCCGACTAACCACTTCTGTGAACATGGATAAGCTTCGGAACGAACCATCATACATTTGTAACTTCTACTATATAAGCAAAGACATGGAAGAAAATGCTACTGCTAGGGGATTGGTTGAGCGCTCACATACATGTTTTACCCCGTCACATTATTGATGGTCAGTGCTTGGCGTTTGTTCATGTTTATTTTTATTTTTCGTAAACTGTTTTGTTTTAAATTAAGTCGTTTATTTTTTTGGTTTAATTGCTCCATGTGTTTCAGTTTTGGCCTTTTAACGTGTACTATACGGTATTGGTTGTTATCATCGAAAAAGACCGTACTGTTGCCTCAGATAACTTTCATCTATGTTATTTAAACTTTGATGGATAGCTGTGTCATATATACAAAATTCCATTTGTTATACCATTATTGCCTTACTGAAATTGATTGCATCTTGACCCTGAAATGTTGTAATATCTATGAAATAGACAATTACGGATTAGTTTCTGATGTCATAGCAGCAATTCTACTGCATGTGTCTCTTTTATGACATTTCGGAATCAGACTTAACCTCAGAATTTTACTTCCTATTTGCCGCCGTCAGAGCAATTTATATTTAAACAGTTTCCCTTTGTGTACTTCGGGGTTTTTGTGGAATTGCCTTGATCATATTTATTTAGCATCATTTTCTGTGTAATGGTTTAGGGTCTTTGGTAGTCTGTTTGTGTTCTTTCATTTCCTTTTTGTCATAAGATTTTTTTTTTCTTTGATTTTTTGTTGTCCCTTAGACCTCCTACCATTATCTTTTTTAAGATTGTACTTTGCATATCATTGAGTCATTGAATGATACAAACGTCATGTCTTATTGTTGTGACAGGTATTTCACCAGAATTGTGTGATGTTAAGATGTTATTTCAATCTTCCAAAAACGCCACAAAATGCTCGAGTTAAAGATTTTCAAAGTACTTGGGGAAAGACGAGTATATTTATCTTTATAATTTTGTGTTATAAGCAACTATTGCAATTAAAAAACATCACCACCATTATGCAAAATACTTCTACATTTATTAACAAACAATTTCATTGCTCGACCACAACATCTAGTAATAGTGTTGCAATGAGCCTCACCACGTATTTATTTACTAAAATAACTGTAACAAAAAGTCTTTACTCCAACATGTCCAAGGCATTTCTTAAAAGGGAAAGTCCATAAAATCTGGCGGTAAATGGTATACCCGTCAGCTTTTTAAACTAAAAAAATGGAAAAAAGACACCGCCAAGTTTTGCAAAGGTAGCTGCAAGTGGAGTAAGAAACAGAGAAACAAACCAACCAACACGATTGTTGTACCATAATATCACCTCAGCTTAAACCATCATCACTTATATAAGAGCTTCTACTGATTATGTTACTTCCATTACCACATGCACTCTATCGCAATTGCATTGTTGTTTATATTACCACTGCTTCTTTAACATATATAATTAGTAGAATAATACGTATACTACCCCAACAACACCGATACATGTATCTACTCTGACTTGAACATAGAGGGACGTTTTTCAAATGCCGAAATAAACTGAATGAAATAACTTGTAAAGCTTAAATTATAAATTCTATAACTGTTTTGTATATTTTTTATTCGGAATCGGAACAAGAAATATCAAGAGCGCTCATTAGTTTGTGAATATTTTAAGTGATCAATATGTGATTTTCTGTATGAATAAAGTATCATATTATCAATAATTTTACGTTATGTTTCATGCTAAAATATGTTTTACGCGTTCCTGTTTCTGTGTAAATTTCTACTATAGACAATGATAAAATATTGTGCCCATTCTATACTAAAGGATTACGTCAAACACATTTACCATTATATTTTTTTATATGAAGACGATAACACATCTTGAGGGTCCATACAGGGTTATAGGCTATATAATAATGGGAAACAATAAATAAAAAATGGATAAAATAGCCCAAAAAATAAAGAAGGTGAAAAGGAAGATCCCTATCCAGCTCCTTACTTAATAAGTCATACTTTAACTAATTTGGAAGTTCTCCCACTGAATGCCTTAAACATTATGATATTCTGTTCCTTATTTGACAATCAAACTGGGTAGTAGACTTAATAGTTCATGTTATTTGTTTAAATGCAACAAAAGATAAAAAGGTTCGATTTGCCAGTTCTATGTTTTCCCCAATATTTTCGGAATACGCACAATATTAAAATATAGCATTCTTCAGAAATTTGAGAAACTGAACAGCAAATGGGTTGTCATTAATGTATCAATATATAGAAAATGTGTTAATATATTTAATTCGTGTCTACGCAAGGTAAACATTTTGTGCTTTAACAGTCTATAGCATTTTTCAGTTTTTTTTAAGCAGTTTTCTTTTCAATTTATAAATACAAGACGTGAGTTAGCAATTACAAATAATGACAGATCTGCCTTATTTAGCACATAAAATGTCCATTTGATCAGTATAAACCAGGATCGTCTACATCAAAAAGTCTTGTTAGGCACTATAGTTTGAAAAAGCTCTCTCTTCTTTTATCTACCAAGTATACTGGGAAGATCCTAGGTCTTATAAATGAATGGTTTTTTTTTCATTATCTAAAATGTAAATTGGAAAATATATTTGTTATACTGAGTATTTCATATTAGTATGTTCTTGTTCGTTCGTCTAATCAAATATAATAAATGTATGCAATCGTTGTAATAGAGGGGCGAAAGATACCAGAGGGACAGCCAAATTCATAGATCGAAAATAAACTGACAATGCCATGGCTAAAAAAGAAAAAGACAAACAAACAAATAATAGTACACAAGACAAAAAATAGAAAACTAAAGACTAAGCAACAGGAACCCCACCAAAAACTGGGGGTGATCTCAGGTGCACCGGAAGGGTAAGCAGATTCTGATCCACATGTGGCAACCGTTGTTGATTTGTCCCCTTCTATGAAAGGTTACCTACCTGTTCTCCTAGGCCTTGGTGTTAGCGTCAGTATATATTAGTTTTTGATAATGTCTGCTACTACATTACTACTCCTATAACTTATACTCCTACTGTTAATGCTATAATGGAGAAACAACAAAGCTGTCAGTCGAAAAAAAAGACACACAAATACCTTTCAAAAAACCTTTTTACATACATTTTATGGATCTTTTGTTTAATGATAAATTCATTAAAAAAAAACAGTGATGAAGTTATCTGCATATTAGTAAGTTAAAAGAATTCTAATAATTTAGATCGAGACCAGACTTGTCGACAAAATATCGTCTTCTAGTATACATGCGTTACACGCAATGTGAATATAAATTGAGTCAGTATGTCATAATCTTTTGTAAGACATAAACGGTAGAGTTATAGGTGAGACGACAACGTTGATCCAAAACTCCGAAAACGTGTCGCTAGTGATTAGACACAAAATCAAGTCATATATATAAATGAACATGTGAAATATTTGAGAGGTTGAATATCATGTCTATAAGACGTCCTAAAGTATCGATCTCAAAGTATCAAGTTTGATCGCCAGTAGTAAACTATAGGATATTTGCAGGATTTGTTTTTAGTTTTGTTTTAGGAATTGGGGAGGGGGTTGATGGTTCCTGTTGAAGGTGAGTTCAGAAAATATATACCAAACTTATAAAGCGGCTTCATTATAGCTACGCTTTTATTTGGGTCATTTGAGACCATTAATATTATTTCATTTCGACAGGATCAAACACATTTAAACTGTGCTTGAAACTTTAACTTTATCATGTTCATTATTAACCTGTATTGTTTTTCTTTCAGTTATATGTTTTCACCTGTGTACAAACATATGAAGACTTGGAATGCAATATGTTGCAGCTTCCATTTGGAGACAAGTCTAAGCTTCTTACACATATATTATAATACAGGAAGACTAGAAAGTCGGTTTATCATTTAACTATGCTGAAATCTAACGTATTCATAAATTGATAATTCCATATTAAGTTTGAGGTTAGTTTTGTATTTTGGTTTCAAAAATTCATAATATTTGTAAAAATGAAAACAATACCACATGGGGTATTCACTCATGCCACAACATCAGTACATACACAGCAAAATCAAAAGCCAAAGAACAGCGAATGTATATATTGCAAACAACATTAGTTGCAAATACAATCCCTTAATCATGTTAATCCACAGGAAATTAATTTACACATTTTCTTACAAAATACATTGTATCAATGAGTATGTTATATATGATGGAACTTGTTCATGAAATTTACAGTTTGTTTTATTATATTCGCAGTCAGTTAATGTGTTTTTGACCCTGGAAGGTTACAACATGAACTTTTATACATACAAAACGTTTTTTCCCGAGAAAAATTTTGAACGTACGTCATCTTAGACGGAATTTGTAGTTTGAATGATATTGTTTTTTATGCCTTTAAACTGCTCATCATATATTTGAATAATTAATCCGTTAGGAACTGGAAATTACATGCTGGAGTGGAAATTCTTAACTTTGCTATTTGTCTAACAGATTACGCCATTCCACAGGGATCATAGTTCTTATTTGTCCCTTTCTGACCAACACGAAGATGCCATTGCTCGTTGGCAACCTGAGTATTCATATATAACAAAGCTTCCTTCTTAACTGTAAACTTATTGCTACTAAGCGTCTTCAACAAAACTAGAGCAAGTAGCGGGTTTTCAAATGAATGTTCGACAGTCAGAAAACAATTCGTCTGATACTGCACGTTTAGATAAATATTCTGGAAACTAGACAAAAAAGTGGAGTCACGGGAAAAGGTCAAAGAGCTACACGGAGAATGTAGCAAGTTTATTAAGGAGCTAGAGGCCCTTTTGGTCAGATAGAGAATCGCAGTAATATGTAGTATTAAAAGTCCTCCGCAACTGTTTTAACTATGGACAGACCTAAATGACACGAAACATATAACTACATACATGTGCTATGCGAACCTGGTTATGATAATACTAAACAAGAATAGCCTCGCCCTGACAAAATTCGAGAAAGTAAAGAACAAAAAGATAGAAAACATCGGACATGGAAGTTCCAACGTCTTGAACCTGTATAGCGTAGTACAGAGGAAGTGTTCTATAACAGATGCTGCTAAATAAAAATTGCCTTTGACGAAAAATATTACCAGATTCTTACAAAAAGATTAGCTGTCATATTCATGATCACGGTTTGGTGTAGATTAGAATTCTCAATGTTTTTTTTTTTATATTTTGTTTATATTTTTTCATACTTTATTGAAAAATTTAACAATTGTTAGTTAAATACAGTACATTATGATCTAATTCATAACTTCAATCGAACATAAATTATTTACAAAATAAACTCAACACTTTTGTATGGGATCAGCTCGCCTGACAGTGTGCAGCAAAGCTTTATTTTTATTAAAGACAAATGCAATGTAATAAATGTTCATCTGTTACTGTCTGCCTAGGCTGCTGCAGGTAACAAACACAAAAACCAATCTACAAAAATAAAAACAATTTTCATTATGTACGCAAATACATATTATGAATTAAATAAAAATTCTGTTCTTACACACATTCTTATTCACATTAATCATGTTAATCAAAAATAACACAAGAAAAATACATTAAGTCGGGTGGGAGGGTGGGAAACTTTACTGCACCAAAAGCGAACCTCGAATGACAATATCTTTAATTTACAAAACGCCAAAGGTATAGCACGAACTATTTGAATTGACCTTATTCAAATAGTATGGTCAGTTCTAATCTCGACCAATGAAAAACATTTAACCTATTATATACTTTCAACACGTGTAAATTTATAAACAAATACACGTGGTAATTTTTACATACCGGTGTACATAACTTTAATAAATATATTTATGTTCTAACTCATAACTTCAAGCGAACATAAATTATTTACTCAACACCATTGTATGGGATCAGCTCGCCTGACAGTGTGCAGCAAAGCTTCGAAAAAGAAAGAAAGGGTAAAAAAGTACATAATTAAATTCCAATATTATTTGTTACAGAAAGTCGATCCTTCAAAGACTCTTTAACATAACCGTCTTTTGCTGTGAAAACTTTTCCATCGACCATGCTTTTTGAACAATATCTCCTCTACATCAGCCGCTGCAGCAGCCGATGCCCCTCCTGAACGGAGACTATGCAGTCCAAATTTTTTACTATCTAAGCCTATACTCTGTAAGCTTGAAAGTAGTATTTCCCGAGCTCTCGTGTATGACAACGGACCTGTACTTCTAAGTTTATAAGAATTAAGAGACTTACAAAAATTAACAGATCTAAAAATAAATTCATCAAAATTTGATGTAATACTAGCTAATTTGAGATATCGTTCTATCATAGAGACAGGACAAGTTACAAGGTTAGTTCTAGAAACAACCACATCCCTCCCTTCTCTGTAAAAATCAGTTTTACTCTTCGTCAAATATAAATTTGCGTGTGTAGAATAAATCGTTAAATCGATACCTCTCAAATTAACTAGTTCTGAAAACCTTAAAAGTAAGTCTTTAAGATTACTATTAAGATGACTATGATAAAATTGAGAATGGAAATGGGGAATGTGTCAAAGAGACAACAACCCGACCATAGAACAGACAACAGCAGAAGGTCACCAACAGGTCTTCAATGCAGCGAGAAATTCCCGCATCCGGAGGCGTCCTTCAGCTGGCCCATAAACAAATATATATACTAGTTCAGTGATAATGAACGCCATACTAAACTCCAAATTGTACACAAGAAACTAAAATTAAAAATAATACAAGACTGACAAAGGCTAGAGGCTCCTGACTTGGGACAGGCGCAAAAATGCGGCGGGGTTAAACATGTTTATCAATGTTTATGAGATCTCAACCCTCCCCCTATACCTCTAGCCAATGTAGAAAAGTAAACGCATAACAATACGCACATTAAAATTCAGTTCAAGAGAAGTCCGAGTCTGATGTCAGAAGATGTAACCAAAGAAAATAAACAAAATGACAATAATACATAAATAACAACATACTACTAGCAGTTAACTGACATGCCAGCTCCAGACATCAATTAAACTGATTGAAAGATTATGTCTTCATCATATGAATATCAGGCACAATCCTTCCCGTTAGGGGTTTAGTATCATACCATCATAACATATATGAGAAGAACATAACCCGTGTCATGCCAACAACTGGTTTTTAAATAAATGTGTTTAGTGCCGATGCAAAGACCCTATAAGTGAATCAATATTAACGCCAAAATATGCAATCTTTAATGACCTGACAACAGTATCGTAACTATATCCCTTCTTAATAAGTCTATTTAAAGGTTTTGTTAGCTTCAGAGGTGAATACTGACATTTTTGTGCTTTATAAAGAATATTTCCATAAAAAATTGGATGTGAAATACCTGAACGTATAAGAAGTCTGCATGTTGAGCTATATTTACGAATGATGTCCTTATACCGATGATAAAATTTAGTAAATGTTTTGACTAGTTTGTGATATCGAAAACCCTGGTGTAAGAATTTTTCAGTAATACATAAATTTCTCTCGTTAAAATCTAAAACACTGTTACATACACGAGCGTATGAACAATTTTTCGCAAAATGTCTGGTGTAATAGGATCGTTCTTAGTGATAAAATGTCCCAATTTTCTCTGTGCTCCTTCATAAACAAACGTTACTAATTCAGATGTACAAAGATTATTAAATCCAGCAAGTTTATGTGCCCAGCTAATGGCGTATATTACTTCATTTATCTTGCTAGCCGATTTTGCATTGTGTGAAATGTGAATCAAATATAGAGAAACTGTATACTCAGATGAAGGTAATGGAGTAATATTATGTATTTTAGTCCACTTACAGAAAGCATTAAAGGCATACTGGTACTTTTTACAAGTGTTCAGAGAACGTGAGCTCAAGCAGTACTCTGGTAATCTAGCTTTCAATGTAGAAAGTTCATCCGAATTATCTGAATTCTGTTTCCATCTACCAAGTCGAAAAATATCTGAAAAATGTGCAATGTTGAAACAAACATTATAAAATGTCAAAATATTAAAACTTCTACAAGTGAACCATGCCACTGTCAAAATAACAGGACCGTGTCCAATACTTATTTTGACCATGACAGCTACAATGCTATATACATTAGTGCCGTGTTGAATAAAATAATGCTTTCTACAATGTATATACACACTAGGGCCTTAGCAATAACAACCGTGCCTGCTACAATACACATTCGTGTACTAGGGCCTCGTCACTTTAACCTCGCCAGCTACAATACACATTCGTGTAATAGGGCCTCGTCACTTTAACCTCGCCAGCTACAATACACATTAGTGCACTAGGGCCTTGTTATCCTTGTCGCATCTGATTTTACTGCCAATACTGGAGCAATAAAAGGCGCAGTGCCAAAAATGGATTTTCTATTAGAACCACTGACAAAAATACCACTTGTATTTTTAAATTCAATAACATCAGATATGTAATCTCTGTCATTTTTATTTTTATCAAAAATGAATGACCAATAGGTCGCAGATATCCATTTTGGTACAATTAAAGTACCTCTAGCTTTATAAGCAGTTACATGTTTTATAGCTCTCAACACTAAGTAAATAGGTGGTACAATCCAATTGTTTTCACCAGACCAATTCTGAGTAAAACAGTCTACAGCTTCTGTATTTACATTCCAGAATAAAGAGTTAAATCTTTCTTATTTTGTGTTACGAGAACTAGCAAAACGATCGACTGTATAAGGAACCCAAAGGTCGTTAATACAAGTATAGAAAATTTCTGAAAAACCCCAGTCTTTATAATCAGTGACTTTACTGATATAATCAGCTTTCGAATTTTCGCCTCTCGGAATCCATTGTATGTTTATGGAGATTCCTTTTGTAAACAAATAGAAAAATATGGAAATTGCTATATCTTGCAGTTTTTCTTTCATGCTTCCTGCTTGAACAATTCTGACACAATTTTGGTTATCAGTTAGCCATTTTAAGAATTTTCTAGCAAATGCATGTTGATAAGACATCAACGCAAATTCTATGGCCTCAGTTCCCTCCACGTGGAACTCTCTAACATTTCAGTGGATTTCCACATTATGTGATAAATTTTACTTTCCAACTCTACTACTCATAGCTCTGCTGCTAGCATCAGAATATATCATTACATGCGACTGACTATATTGATTTAATGTTTTAAAATTGACATATGCAATGTTATCAAGCCAGAACTTTAATTCTGATATTACAAAACTTTTACTTTCTAAAACTAAATAACTATCCCATGACATTTTACTTTCAATAGACATATAGCAATATCTAGTCATTATTCTAGTAATATTTCCGATCACAGGAGACATACTTATAATTCTACCCGTTACCTGGGCTTAATGTCTGGCAGAAATATATGGAATTTCTTTGAAAACATTATGAATAAATTGTTATAATTCGTCAATTCTTCTTTAAGGAATGCATAAAGTGAAATTACATGAATCCCAAATAATTTGCAACCACTCCAACTTCTGTACTGGAGTAAAAACTGATTTTTCTTCGTTTAGAAGAAAACCCGCATTCAAAAGTGATTGTTTCACGAATTCAGCATCTTTTATACATTCATTATTGTCGTTATTCATACCAAATCCATGGTCAAGATATAAAACTATTTTTATACCATTATTTCTCCAATACTTGACCAATGGTCTGAGACACTTTGTAAATATGTAAGGACCCATGGAAAGACCAAATGCTAAAACAGTGAAACAATAAAATTCATCTTCCCACGAAAAACCCAGATACGTGTGCTGCTGTGGACATATATCCAAATGAAAATATCCAGATTTCAAATCAAATTTATACAGATAATCATTTTTCTGAAAGTATTGCACAGCTATTTTCCAATCTTCAAATTTAATCTTTTCCGTTTTCACCGATAAATTCAAAGTGCTCAAATCTAAAATTAGACGCCTTTTCCCAGAATTTTAGGTAGCTACACTGAGCAGATTGACGATGTAAGGTTGAAATGGGACCTCAATAACGCAACCTGAAAGAACAAGTTCATTTACAGATTTGCTTACAAATTCATAATTCTTAAGAGCAGATTTGATATTTTTCATGTACATGCTCGAAGGACTATCAATAAATGGAATAAGATAACCATTTTTCAATGTGTCTAAAATAAAAGAATTAGCACCAATATGCTCCCAGTACTGAATACCTTTTGCTAACCTTCCCTTTACACCAGAGAAAATACCCGTGTTAGATTTGAAATTTTCAAAAAATCTTACTTGTCTTAGCAAAATCTCAATATCATGATTTAAACAATAATCACTATCAAAATCAGAAAATAAATATAAATACTTATCATTAACTAACTGTTCGTTGTTAATTGTTCTGTTGTGTATTGCTGAAGTTGAACTGGTTGAGTTTGAAAAGTGGACAGTTCTTCCTCCAGTGACCAAATTGGTTTACAGGCATGGCACATGTCGAGCTGGGACGGCTCACGCCGCCCGCTACCAACTCAAAAGGGCGGCGGGTTCTGACGCTGATACTGATTGTCATAATAAGGATTAGAACAGTTTTAACAGGAGCTAGTCTAGAAGTTGTCTTGTAAGGATGTGGGCGACGGGATTTATCTTTAGTCGAACGCATGGCTCTAGACTCCGCCTGGCGGATTTTCTTTTCATCTTTAGAGTCTGAAGCGATAACATTTGCTTCATATTTACTGACAGTAGCCCAACCACCGGCTGAAGTATCTGATATGCGTATCAATTTGTTTCTGCCCTTAACCTTGTCTATGAGGTCTATTATGATACGTGAAACCTTGGTCTCGGAACGGGGAACAAAGCTATAAACCTTGTTTAACTCGGTAATAGTTTCCTCGTTAAATTTGTACTGCATTTTTCTGCCCTCGTGCTTGAATTTTAGGGAAACCTCTTCTTTTAACTTTTTGGAAATTACGTCCTGTTCACGGACCAAATCTGATTTAAGATCTACTAGCTTTTTGTCAAAATACACTGTAAAAAGTTCAAAAGTATCGGCTAAATCACGGCGCTCTTCTACTATGTGTTTGCTAGTTTGTGATTTACCAGTTGAAATGTGTGAATATTCAGTCTCACCTTCAGACATTGGACTTCCTTCTCTTATCTCTGACATACTCAGGTTAAGCACAAGCTTACAACTTTACTGCACCAAAAGCGAACTTCGAATGACAATATCTTTAATTTACAAAACCGCCAAAAGTATAGCACGAAATATTTGAATTGACCTTATTCGAATATTATGGTCAGTTCTAACTCGATCAATGAAAAACATTTAACCTATTATATACTTTCAACGCGTGTAAATTTATAAACAAATACACGTGGTAATGTTTACATACCGGTGTACATAACTTTGATGAATATATGTTACCTAATTCCGTCATCGTTTAACTCTAAATTGTATATTTAAATAAAAATGGCTATATTATATAGTTGTTAGTTAATTCTGAAATATCCATTTTTTAAGCCATGATTTTTTTGTTTGTCTTTTTATTTTTTAGCCATGGCGTTGTCAGTTTATTTGCGATCTATGAGTTTGACTTTCCCTCTGGTATCTTTTGCCTCTCTGTTACTTGATTTTCAAATAGTTTTGTTTTATGAACATGATTAAAACGTATTATTAAATTTTATATTCTATTAATTATTTCCTGTATTTTTCTAAATTCTCCAATTTGGTTTACAACATACCAAAACATAAATCCAAATCACAAAAAAAATATTAGAAACAATCAGGAATGCATGGTTTCCTTATAATGTATGACCATGTTGTTTGTATTTTAGACTAAGCGCCGTATAACTAACTATAATAGAATTTATCTCCAAACACTACCGAAAGTCAAGTACGCCTGTGTGAATTCGAATTGCAGAGCTCTGCAGGGATCATATAAGTGTAAAATCTGGTGCCAAGGTATTACTTTTTAATGTGTATCATACTGTATACTGTTTAATTTATATGTTCCACAAATCTTCCTTCAAAATATTAATCATCTACTCTAGCAATTATATACAAAAATTAAAAAAATCGATTTATTACTGGTATCAATCATATATCAATTAAGTGTTGATCTTTCTTTTTCCATGGAAAAAGGCCCAAAAAACAAAACAAAACATAGTCGTCTACAAAACTCCACAAAGCCAAAAAACAAAAGAAGGTGGAACAATTTCCACACAAAAACCGAGAGTGATGTCCAGTGGTGCTACAGTAGGCTAAGCAGATGCTAATCCCCACATGGCATCCGTTATGTTACTCATGCGGGCGCACATTCAATGATAAGCCTAATTCGGGTGTGGCATATTTGCGAAAAATAAGACTGGATTGAGGTTACAACAACTTTGAAATATCAGTCCTCAGGAAAGAGATTTTCGAAAACGGTCGACCATCTCGTGGTTGTGACCGTAATATTTTTGAAATGATGGCATCAACCTCACCACTTGTTATTCTTAATTTAATACATTCCTTGTCAGCTGCGTTAAAACCTTCATTATAAATTACAGTAGAGATGGCAATGAGTACTCACTCAGATAGCCTAATACTCTAGTACTAATTTTTGTGCTCGGATCCTTGTTTGCCTTTTAACTATCTTCAATCATTTCTATTTACATTTCTCCTAACTTTAGTTCCCTTTGAAATATCCCATTCGTAACACGTACGTACATATATTGACAAAGAACATGGTTTATCTATAAAGCGTGTTTAATCAGCACCGAAAGTTCCTGCCGAGAGTATTTTTTTTATGTGTATGACTTTTTTTTAAAATACTTTAATATAAAAGTGTGGTTCAAGTGATTTTCTGAACAAGACAAAAAACGAATTGTACCCACAAAACTGATTAGAGACATTTGTAATGGTATTTGTACACGGATCAACACTTGCATGGATCCATACTTCACAAACCTTAAACTTACCTTTGATTGTTAATCAAGAGTTCTCTGCAAGCTTGATTGGTGTGATATATGTGAAGTTAGCAGCCGATCTGATATTCGTTATTCGATAGCAGTCGGTTCCATATTCAAAATTTCTTAGCTGAATATAATAACAAAATCAAACATTCAATACCATTAAAAGCATGATAGTAATAGTTAAATATATTTATTAAAGTTATGTACACCGGTATGTAAACATTACCTCGTGTAATTGTTTATAGTAATACACGTGTTGAAAGTATATAATAGGTTAAATGTTTTTCATTGATCGAGTAAGAACTGACAATAATATTTGAAAAGGTCAATTTAAATATTTCGTGCTATACTTTTGGTGGTTGTGTGAATTTAAGATATCGTCATTCGAGGTTCGCCTTTGGTGCAGTCAAGTTTTCCACCCTCCCACCTGACTGAATGTATTTTTCTTGTGTTATGTTTTTATTAATGTGAATAATAATGTGTGTAATAACAGTATCTTTAATTTGATTCATAATATGTTTTTGCGTAACTAATGAAAATTGTTTTTATTTTTGTAGATTGGTTTTTGTGTTTGTTACCTGCAGCGGCCTGGGCAGACAGTAACAGATGAACTTTTGTATTGCATTTGTCCTTAAAATAAAGCTTTGCTGCAAACTGTCAGATGAGCTGATCCCATACAAAGGCGTTCAGTTTTATTTTGTTAATAATTCATTTTCGCTTGAAGTTATGAATTAGAACATAAAGGGAGTAAACAAGTGATGTAGGAAATTTTTTTGTGACCAATTCAAATATAAATAATATGTAAATCGAATATTTCTCTGTATGAAATATAGATTTTTATCAAAAAGATACAATCATAGATGTACATTTAAGAGATAATATTTCAAGACACAAAAACAAAAGACACTTCAGTAAAAGTCAAAAATATCAATAGAAACAACTATGAAAAAAAAGATATTTTCGGTAGAATATTAAAACTATATTACCGGAAAGAGGGCCAAGGGAATTGGCTAGAACTTCCTGATCTCTCAATCTACAAAATAGTATGCATATGGTCAGTTATATGAATGGCATCAAACGGAATTTGGGCAAATTTAGGTATATCCTAGTATGTTTACGGAGGGCTCAAAGTTCCAGTTTGATTTTCAAAATATATATAAAAAAAACCTACCGGAGAATTCTGAAAAAAGCAAGACCCGCATGGTTTTTCAAAATCTTTAAAATTAAATAATATTGTAGAATTCCTATTAATATAGGTGTTATCAAAAGGATTTCATAGGAAATTTGTCATTTTCGTTATGTACGGAGGGCTATTATGAAGGTTATTTTTATAAACGGTGATAGGGTATTCGTTGTTCAATCGACAGACAAAGTAAAGGTGCGATACACATAACTAATGATTAAGTTATATTTTCTAGTCGTACAGTTTGAGAATTTTAATTTTGTGGTATAGATTGACGTGCAATTTTACACGTGTTCCAGTAGGTTCAAAACTGCATCAACTGCTAAAACAAGACACAAAATCAAAATTTAGAATACAAATATCAGTCAGTCTGGTATTTTTATCATGTCCAAGGAACACCTTGAAGACGTTATTTGGCACATATATGATACCCTTTAATTTTCGTATGATCAGGCCAATTTTTCTGCCCCCTGACGACGAAAATTAAAATGTATAAATCTGACAAATAACATCCTCTGCCTTTTATCTGGTAGTAAAATATGTTTTAGAGGTGACATACTAAAACAAAAATCATCATTTATAAATTTTGAATTTTTCGAAAGACTAAGGGTCTTGCCTTTGAATAGATTACCTTAGCTGTTTTTTGCAAAACGTTTGGAAATTTTGGGTCCTCAAAGTATTTCGTTCTTTACTTGGCCCTTTATTACTTTTTTGTTAGAGCGTCTCTGATGAACTAATTGTTTACAACCACTGCGTTAACATGGTTAATACCACTGCCGGTTGCATTTATCTCCCCAATGGGTCTATAAGCACAGTAGACAGCGCCAGCACTTCTGTGTTGACATGCATTATCATTGTTAAGGTCATAATTATAAATCAACGGTGTCCAATTTCTCTAACTTTTTGAAAGACTAAGAATATTCTACCTTAGGAATAGCTTACCTTACGGAACAACCATTTTTAACTTCAAGGGGAGGGGTTATCATGTTGGTTTTTTTCAGTTTTTCGACGCTATCAATCTTTTTTTTTTTCTTTAACACGATAAAGATATGGGACAAATCTGGATGCAGAACATATTTTTTCATCTGCTTTAACACAAAGTGTTTAGGAAAAAAACATATCCCTCTATTTGAAGTTCAATTGTCATTTCCTTAGCTTTATTTGGCTTAAGTGCTGTTCAAAATCGTACTCTATTTGACCTTTTATTAGAAAAATTCGAGCGTCACTGAAGAGTCTTTTGTAGGTGCAACGCGCGCCTGCCGTCCAAAATGTCAATTCTCGGATCTATGATAAATTATTTTTTAGTAAACATGTTCGTTGTGTAGGTGTTTAGGGCAGATGTGGATGATGGTCATATAATAATAAGGAGATGTTATATAATTGACAATAAAGCAACTGTCCATCTTAGTTCAAATTAAGCGCATGTAAGCATTTATAGACGAACGTACGACCTTCAACAATGCTAAACACCCAAACCGTATAAAATTGAGAATGGAAATTATGAATGTGTCATAGAAACAACAACCCAACCAAAGAAAACAGCCGCCGAAGGCCACAAATAGGTCTTCAATACAACGAGAAAATCCCGCACCCGGAGACGTGCTTCAGCTGACCCCTAAACAAAAACATATACTAGTTCAGTGATAATAGACGTCATACTAAACTCTGTGATATATAATGGAAACTAAAATTTAAAATAATACAAGATTAATAAAGGCCAGAGGCTCCTGATTAATGTAGCGGGGTTAAACATGTTTTTTGAGATCTCAACCCTCATCCTATACCTCTCGCTAATGTAGAAAAAACAAACACACAGCAATACGCACAGTAAAACTCAGTTTAAAAAAAGAAAAGGTTGGCCAGATGAAAGCAGAGAGATGCACAGTTAGTTCCCATGTGAATACCGACAACCTGTTGTTCAATTCTGCCTCTAGATGAAAACAATATGTTGTAAATGAAAACTCCAGCAAACTGATCCCAATTGCAAGGATGAAAATAGCAATACAAACATGGTCTTCATTGCACGTCTATCGTCCTAATATAATACGTGTCGCAATGGTTTAAGTTAGTTTGGCTGCATGGGATGCACAAATACGAAGCGACGTCTTGTCGAAACGGTAAAATTATTCTCGGTCTTTTAGATATTCGTAGCTAATCTTTCACAGGTTCTATGACACTATCAGGCAAACCAGGGGCTTTTGTTTTTGCAATGGCTAGCTTGATTTCCTATTGACGTGCCTTGCGTACTATGTTTGTAACTAAAATCGATTATTACGTTTTATAGATTTTATATAAAGAATATGTCTGTTTGTTTTGTTCACACATCGGTGTCAATATAATGGAATTTTATGCGACTGTCATACAAGAAACGAGAGGTTTAGCTATAGATAAAACCAGGATCAATCCACTATTTTCTACAAATACAGGAAGACGACATTTGTTTTCCATTCTTTTAATGAGTTTGAACCTTTTTTTTTTGTCATTTGATTTTACGTTTTAAAATTTCCTTGAGTTCGGTATTTATTTTATAAACTTTTTATTCATTTATCTATATACCTGGTTGTGACAAACACATCCAGTTTTACAAAATACAGATTGTAGTATGTATCTTTACCCGTGTAGATGACAGGTGGAATAGTGCATCATTTTTCTTCTAATAGCACTTTGTTTTTGCTCATTATAATGGAATTTTGTTTATATCGTCAACATATTTGGAAGAACTCGATTTTACACCAAACAAACAAAAAAACAACGAATCTTTAGGAAAATATTTTATCTTAATAGAAGGAATGGGTACTGGACTCCTTTTAGCATGTTTAGTAGTTATTGCCTTAATCTATTTTTGTTTTGCTTTTTCGCGGGAATCTAAAGTAGAAAGAAATAAACCGCAAACAGCAAAATATGAACGACAAAACATTACAAACACGAAATGTTAACACAATGTAAACTCCCAAAACATCACTTAATAGCTTAAATGTCATTCTTAGATGATTTTAATTAATTATTGTCATTTGTTTTTGCCAGAGTTATATGTTAAGTAGAATATAATAAACTGTAAACAGCATTGCAACTAGACAAAATTTTACAAATAGGTCGAGACAACCCCAAATCGTCAGTCGCTTGCTGATAGGATTAATTGCACTTAAATAACGGTCAGCTTGACAAATATACAAATAATTCGATATATTCTGGAGAATCATAATGTATTACAAACAGGGAATTAAATCAAGACGTATTTCAAACTAACTGAAACAGCTGCCCCCTGTGCTCTCTATTTTTCTAAGCATCCTTCTTCAGTTTTTATTTTTCAGATTTTAATACTTTAAATGTAAGTTCAGAAGTTGCGTTTTCTATATAAAAAACTTGTAATTGTGCATTTTATTTTTTTTTTTTTTTATTCGATTGATCAATAATAATCAAGGCAAAACATATGGTACAATCGGAATAATTTTTCAGCAATATATTAAAAAAGAAGGGTGAAAAATACCAGAAGGACAGTCAAACTCATAGATCGAAAAGAAACTGACAATGCGATGGGTAAAACAGAAAATGACAAACAGACACATAATAGTACTCAAGTAACAACATACAAAACTGAAGCCTAAACAACACGAACCATACACTGGGGGTGATCTCAAATGCTCTGGTAGGGTAAGTAGATCCTGTTCCACATGTGACATCCGCTGTGTTGTTCATGTTATTACAAACCCGGTAAATAATTTAATACGGTAGGTCACATTAGTTAAAAGGGAAGGGAATTGTAGTTACGACATAAGGATCATATCCGATATCATTTGTGAAACGGTTATTCCATAACGGTCAATCAACTCGTGATAGCGTCCTTTATTTACGAAGGAATTATTTCAACTTCACTATTTGAAACTCTTGGTTTGACAGCTATTACTGTTTACTATTAGGACTGTGTATCGGAAACAAAATGTTATTTTATATTAACTTTCAATTAACCTGTGTTCTATACAAATACAGGTTGACAGATGGCATATAGTGCAAAACGTATAGTGTATCCTGGTATCTCGCTTCTGTTCCGAGCCAACGATTGCGTTAAAATGTACATTTATATTACAGTTAAAAATGCGGTTCTCAAAGCGTTCTAGTCATGTCGATTTCATCAATACAAAACAATATCAATATGGAAGGGAAAATACTAATCTTGCAAGATTCTATGGTAAACTTCAGGAAACAAACAATATTTTTACATTAAACATAACTTTGGAAACATAAAATGTAAAATTTATCGAAATCAAAAGGAAGATTTCGTCAATATATATAAACAATTCACCAAAGTTTAATGAAAATTGGAGTTTTTTTTCCGAAGCTTTGACGACGGATGGACGGACGGACGGTCGGATGAACAGACAGACGGAAAATTATATACAAAAATAACCACAAACGGGCGTATACAAACAGTATGTACTCTCTATGAAACAGGATACACGGTCATTTATATCTCTGTTCTAAAGCTCACTAGATAAGTTTATATTTGCAAATACTGTACAAGTACAGTTAATTTGAAAAAAATAAATATTGAATAAAACATGAAAAAAGTGTTTTCTATAGTATTGCTGATAACAACTAACCAAAAATGTAATGTCAATTTCGGAACACAACACTAGAGAAAATGATTCAACTGATAATAAAAAAATCTCCATCAAAAAGTTTATCACGTGTCATGAAATAACGACAAAAACTTCAAGACTTTTAACTTTAAGATTAACAAAAGCGCACTTTTAAATAGTTCAAATTAAATTTGATACTTGGTTTTACAAAAAAAAAAAAACTGTACATAGAACACTGCTCTTTGATAGATTCATTGTACTGTTGCATTGTTTCATGTTAGAACATGTTAGATCAGAGTTTAAAATGAAGCCGAAAATCCACGCTATCGCTCGGGCAAAAATAATCAAGAATATAATGCTTACCCATGTTAAAACTACAATAAAGTATAGCTTGCTTCAATTATTTCTTAATTTATTTTAGATGCACCAAATGCATTTACAAGACAAAATAAAAAAACTACGTTTCAATTATTCAGAAGTTGATACTCAAAATGGTGGAATAGTAATAATAAAAAACCACTTCAGATTAGGAATATTTTTCTCAAGATTTCATAATTGCTTGATATGTGTTCAATAATAAGGTAATATATTACTGCAACTGACCTCGAAAAAGACGCTTAGTTAACGAGTTTAATGTTCCGGAATAACACACGGCTGCAAATTGTTTTAAACGATAGAATGATATCTATATTTTAATTTTTGTCTGGTCGTAAAAAGTTTCTTTGGTCACATTTTTGTATTTTAGCCTTAAATGGGGTACCCCGCAATTTACGGTTTTGGGTAGTCATCTTAAAATCCAAAAACACAATTATTTCATTAAATTCCCGGCTCTTTTTGTTAATATTTTCGATGCACATATCATCAAGGATCATCGGAATGATAGAGACATAAATATAATACCATCATCGAGTAAAACTTTTAAACTTGAAAGTTGGCCGTTTTTAGATGGAAATTTTACACATTTGTCTTTGAAAACGAGAAAACGTATGATTAAAAAACAGTATTTGACATTTGAGAGGACAATATATGTTATTGCAATACTGCATGCAAATTTTGTTGGGCAAAGTTCAAACAATTTTGTCAAAAACTAAAAAATAAAAACATTATTAATACCCTTTTTTCTTACGAAAATTTCATATCCGTCAATCAACTCCATCATTTATTTATTCCTTCACAATGAATTTAATAGTTTCGATGTGATTATGTTCATTTTCGTGGATAAGTTGATTAATTTTGAGTTTTTTGGAGTGGAATTGATTATATATAGTAGTTCTTTCGTGTATTTTCTGTAAATAAGTTATATTTTTGTTGATAAAATTTTGACTTTTTATAAAAGTTAACCAAACTTCGGATAAGATGTTTTTCCGGATAATGACTAGCTGCGGAAGTCCTTTAAAATTTACTAATACAAATCCCAAAAGTAGAAGGCTTGATATTGTGTGGAAAAAAATACATTTTATGTCAATGTTCAACCTCAGAGCAATTGATATTCATGCAAGCGATCTGTAGTTTTGCAGAGATTTGGTGTGTGACAAGGTGATGCTACCACTAACTTCTCTTGATTGTCTGCTTTCTTTGGACGAAAGAGTTGTGAATCGTCAGTGATGTTATAAGACTTACACCAGTAGCGTCTTTAAATTATAAACAACAGAAAGCCAAATGTGTGATCAATCTGATCCACATGTATCCTCACAAACTGACAGTTTTATACGATCTCGCACAGTTTCCTCCTTGTAGTTGGGATATGAAAACATGTTTTTTTTTTTGTGTAAAAGCAAAACTTTTAAAGGGGACAGAAAACAACACAATATTGAGTCGCCTGAACGTGTTGACAGTCTTTTCAGGTGTGCTAATGCTAGTAATCATTTATCCATGGTAAAGATAATCGCGAGTACAGATTTATTTTCAAATGCATAACCATTACTCATTGAAGTCAACACTTGTGCAATCAGGTAAAACAGTTACTGAAGAATTTGAATTTGAACTTGCTTTCAATTCACTGATAACGATCGTTAATGATGATATGTTCTTCCAGAAAAAGGCCTTTCTCATGGAGCACATCCTCGACATATACCGATTACTTTTACCCAAGAATGTCTCTGATGCTTATCCAACTGCCAAACTCCAGAACAAACTAGCTATAGTTATTTAACACCTTACAATTCAGACACAGCGGGGACAAGGGATGTCAAATATAGAGTTTAGCTCTGGATTCACTATAGGGGATGCCATATCTGCTGCAGGAAAATTAAATTATATGTTCGTGTTGCTTAGTCTTTAGTTTTCTATGTTGTGTTTTGTGTACTGTTGTTTTTCTGTTTGTCTTTTTATTTTTTTAGCCATGGCGTTGTTAGTTCATTTTCGATCTATGAGTTTGACTGTCCCTCTGGTATCTTTCGTCCCTCTTTTAAGACTTTTAGAATTACAGCAAGGTGTGTCTGAAGATATCAAGGATACATTAAAAGAGGATCAATTACTCCACTCTGCCGCTAACGCTCTTTGGAGCTCTGTCCTCGTCGGGTGCTTCTATGAAAAAGATGCCCGCATCGTTTTTCAAATTTATTTGTTAATTAATTGATGAAAAATCACACAAAGGCTCTTCTGAACCTCGTGTTGTCCCTAAAGATAAAAAAAAAATCGTAAATGTATCGCTATTACAAAATCAATCGTTGCTGTAGCAAAATATAAACATTTGCCCCATTACATTTGGGATTGGCCGTGCAGTTATATCATGAATATGGTAATATGGGTCACGAACATCGATAGCAACTTTTTACTCGCATGGCTTTTGTGTTTCCTATGCAGATGTAAGACTTTACCTGACAAGCATTCCCATGCACGAGTTTGACCAAATTAAGACGGTATTTACGCTCCAGATGGCATTGTTTCAAAACACCAAAGGGGTTGTGGGGGTTGGGGTGTTTGATAATTTTCAAAATTTTCCTGTTTAGTCAGAAACGTTTGACCATCAAGTTATTCCATTTAAGACCGGATATAACAACTCATTCTGACTTCAGGCTTGAATTTTTGGCCGGGAAGACAAAAATGGATAAAACCCAACATTTTTCAAGGGACAAATGTCCTCAGATTACTTACAAGATTAACTTTGTACCTGCACAGGTAAATCTTTGTGCTCAAAAGCTGTGTTTGCTTTGTACAAACTCTGTCCTGCACCGAACTTGTTTTTGTCAAGAAAAGGAAGTGTGTTGTAATGCTAATACGCGTACTGAATCCGCATACGATTACGAAGAGATTGATTCATATCCTTATTTAATGAAGACTAAAAGTATTGTATGTAGCTTTAATTTTGATTCACAGGTGTTATGGAAAAGTTATATAAGGGTCTTGACCAATTTTAAATTACAACATTAGCAAATTTGCACTACATTGTATTTTCCATTACTTCCATAAAACATTTCTACACTTTTTTACCAGGATAATCGTACTAAGAGGTTCATGCACCAAACTGAGTTTGTTTTACACTGAACCAACCGCTAAATCAATGCAAGTCACAGTTATGATTTTTTTTTGAACCTCGCATTCGCCTCGGTTGATTATATTTTTTATGTGTTATAAATGATCTGTCCAGACTTTGCAAATACACAATAATTATTTATCTATACATAGAAACTAATTTCCCCCAAATTCAATATATTTTAGATGCAAAATTAAAAACACTGTTTCGGCGCTTGAATTTTGTTTTTGTCAAAAATAGAAAAAAATATTAAAATAATTCGATTATCTGTCGTATTATTGTTCAGAAAAAAATTCCGTTATATACTGTAGTGAAAAATTATAAGCAATATGAAAGTTAATGGTTCTGATAAGGTTAAGGCCACTTCTACTTTTGCTATGTCATAAATGGAAAATGATCAAAAGGATCCAGATCAACGCCATTTTGTAACGGAAGCTCTTCATATAAATAGTCAAATTTGTCGTTTTAATATTCTTTGCAGCATATGCTTATGATTGAAACATTTTTGTAGCATTCTAATGAATATATATAAGAAAATTTCTCCTTTTTGTCCTTGTGGTTAAAATATTGATATTTATAGGCCTGACCTTTGACCCAAATGTCACAAAAATGTGACCACTCTGGATTTTTACGACCAAACGTTTCTTATCGTACACGTTTTCCTCTTTCCATTGATATATAAATTAGGTGTGTGTTCTTCCGGAACATTAAAGTTTAAAAAAATGAACTCTGGTTGCAGTACTAATATACAAATACGTTAATTCAAATTACAGTTTGTAGACGATCAGAAGAGGAATGCCAAATAATAGATTCTAAATGTTTTAAACCACATTGCTATGCTGCATGGGTTTGGTCATTGCTGTAGGCCAAACGGTCACATATATATGATGCCTTCTACGTCATTTGGTTTAGGCAAGTAGTTGTCTCATTGGAATTCTTACCACATCGTCTTATTCTTATATCATATTTATGAAGTATTGTTGTATTATTGTCGCATATAAGATGTCATGAACACATTTTTTTTCTTCCATTTCTATTGAACGTAATAAATAATCTGTCTTCGGGATCAATATTCGATACGAGACCGATGAGATCAGTTTATGATACTTATTGTTTCACAGTTATCTTCCCTTCGAATGTTCTTTTTAAGGAAATACATTTCGGTAGAACCTAAATTTAGGTATAAAGGGAAGAATTGAAACATTCCACCGTCAAATACACGTTTCGATACAAGTACTAGTAAGTTCTTATTTTGTTCTTTGTGCTTGGATAAATTGGATCACACATATAATACATGTTATAAATGTGATTACATTATTTTCATCAGTATTATCGAGGTTTCTACTTTCGCTGTTTTTTCGACCTAATCTATATTGTTAATAATGTCCGGGTACATTATTAATTATTTTAGGATTTGCTTTCAATTTATTATTTTACCGCGTTCCTAATGAAAGTCAATTTGAAAAATGCGTAACAACTCATGTCTTTTTATCTAGATTAACGCCTTTTGAATCACGATTTTCAATTAACATAAAAAGATGTGATGAGGCCCCAAAGATGGCAAGGAAGCACAGTTTACTAAAAAGGGATCATTGATCACCTGCTTTCATTTCGTATTTATATTTATAAGTACATTTATGACTTCACAGTACAATATATCAAGTTCGATGACTACAGATATAAAATTAATTTTTGATAGATAAAAAAAAGAGCAATGCAAGAAAGATCAAAGTAGAAAATCCCAAGTTAAGAGAGGGTGAGCGCTATAACCCCTCTACAAATCAAGAGCTTTTACTTTTACTTTTACTTTTGTAGTTGTAGTTAGTGTTTGCTGTTGTATAAGGCTTTAGCAACATTTACACAACTATTCACTTATGATTAAATACAAAATAGGTTCATTACTTGACATCCTAACAAATCATCGATATACGGAACTGTTTTAATCTATGTTGTGTGGTAACACCACTGCCATATGGTTAAGTGTTCACTGATGTGTTAACATTTAAACTGTAAATATGTCTAAAACAAATTCATCAACGATTTGTCATATCAACTGAAAAGTGCTGACTTCGGGTCTTATGATACCCTTGAGGACGGAATGAATAATGGCATCGGCCCAGTGATTTTAAAATCTCATTAGAGATACCATGTGTAAAAGATGGTTCGCCAGATGCAATTTCCTTCTGCATAAAACAGTTGCGCTGTGATTCAATTGTGTGCAAGGCTAAATCATTTGCAAAGTTGAAGAGCATTAGGAATTTAGGAAGTATGAACTAAATACCTGTAAGACCATCTTTGCCTTGTGGTAAAAAAAAAATATTAATGTTGCGAGTTATTCAACATTTTAAATCTATGGATGTGTATCATCTTAAAAGAACATCTGTCACAACAAGGAATTGAATGCACCGTCATTTAATTAACTTCTTCCTTATAGCATTTTAAACGAGGAATACTTAAATCTAAAACTATTGAATGCTGTGTTTGAATAGTTGTTTTAATGGAACAACATCATTGGATTTTAGTTGTGTACTGGTTGAATTTGGATTAATTTTGCTGATATTATCTAAAGATGAATGTATGACTAGAGACTTCCATTTATATTTGCCTGGAATTTAAAATTTAAATTTTCAGTCCTTTCAAATAACGTTTTATTTATTGGTAAGATATTGATAAGATATAGGATGATATAATGTTGACAGTTACTAAGGAATCCAGGAAGATATTATTAACAAGTAACTGTAAAATCATAATCATTTTCACTTGAATTCTACACATACTTTCTGATAAAATTTGATACACGGGCATGAACTTTAATCAATATGACATTTTACAATCATCGACATGTTTGTTTTGTTGAAAAGATCATTTGACCAAGGATTTAACTCATACCTAGATGTAAATAACGAAATACGCAATTTGATTTTTTCGGCAGTGTTTGCAGTACTACACGGAAGCTATGAAGTTTCAAGACGAAAAATAAAGCAAACATGTGCGACAAAAAATATAAGGAAGTTAATCGAACTAATAATTTAACTTTTTAATTTTTGAATATATAAAACATTGTTTTAAAAAGTGTATGATTTATGTCATAAAACCACATATGAACAATTCGTTAAAATTGTAGGCCTATCAAATCCACAATCAATATTGTTTTCAATTACTTTAAGGAATAATTTCCTTTTAAAGACGATATTTCCGCTTTTGGCAAATATCTGTACAAACTTTATTTTAATAGATGAACAGAAACTTGTGTTTGCTATTACAAGGCATTTCCCGTGGAGCAGAATATAATTTTGATTGTTGTGCTTTGTTATTTTAGAATGTCTATGTTAAAAGTGGTAATAGTCTTGTCTATCCTTTGCAATGACACTACTTTCATTTCACAGTTTAAAAAAGAAAGACAAATGCTACCAGAGATAAAATAAACTTACAACGCAATAGCTAAAAAAGACAAAAGGACAAACAACAGTACACGAAACACAACATATAAAACTAAAAACTAAGTAACACGAACCAAACCAGAAACTGGGGTTGATTTTATGTGCTACGGAGGGATAAGCAAATCAAGCTTCACATTTGGCAACTGTCGTGTTGATCGTGTTAGTTCGAACCTGGTAACAAGTCTAATTCGGTGGGACACATTCTTGAGAAAGATGACGGGATTGAAGTTACGACAATTTGATCATATTCGCCATCATCTGTAAAACGAATATTCCATAATGATCATAAAATTGAAAATGGAAATGGGGAATGTGTCAAAGAGACAACACAACAGTCCGACCATAGAGCAGACAACAACCGAAGGCCACCAATGGGTCTTCAATGCAGCGAGAAACTCCCGCACCCGGAGAAGTCCTTCAGCTGGCCCCTAAACAAATGACTAATGTCAAACCTTTTAAACGGGAAAACAAACGGTTTAATCTATATAAAAATAAACAGTTGCGCCTTGCGCGTATGATACGCCCGTCGCATTTTCAAAGAATAACTTCTCAATGGCATATCAGTAATTAAAAAAAAAAACTAAAGGTAGGTGATCTTAATAGATATAAATCAGTCACTAAAATTTTTAGAAAACTGCTCAAAGCACTTTAGGACATAGATCGAAAACTTGAAAATCACCTCAGTCTCTTTTATTAATAAAATCCCATAACTCGGAAAATTTAAAATCTAAAATTTATATAAATTGAATGGGAGCTTACAACAACAGATATCAACAATTAAATAAAGTTTCAGGAAAAGTGCTGAAAGCATTTTTGAGTTATTGTCCGAAAACTGGAAAATCACCCTTTTTGTAATGAATAAAGCCACATAACTCGGAAACGTAAAATCTAAAATTTATAAAATAAAAACTCAATAACTCTAAAATAAAATTTTGAATCATCACCAAAAAGTATACACGAATCTTTAGATTAATATAACTTAGAAGTGTGTAAAGTTTTAAGCAATAATCATAAATCGTTTTCGAGATACGGTGCGACATGTGAAAAAAAACACCCCCCTGTTTTAGTTACAAAGTCCAGTAACTCAAAAAGTTTTAATCTTATTTTCACTAAAAAGTGTACAGATCGTATGACCATCATAAGAAACAACTTTGTTAAGTTTCATGAAATTTAGATAAGTTGTTCTCAAGTTACGGTGCGACATGTTTACGACGGACAGACGGACAGACGCACGCCGGACATTTGTATACCATAATACGTCCCGTCAAAATATTGACGGGCATATAAAAAGAGTAAGTTCCTCAAAACATATTTAGGACAGTCATATCAACGATAAAATTATGATTCAAATCTAGAAAAATAATTCGTTTTAATAGGTATAACATCTACTTTTAGGTTATTGGAGAAGCAAAGACTGTTGCAAGTATGTTCTTTGCGTTAAAGTTGTTAATAAAAAATCTCCATACATATATTCACTAAAAAGATTGGTTTAATATTCTTATTATTTCTTATTGTTCATGTTGTTGAAATTGTTCTATAAACTATCATTCAAAAAAGGGTATGTTGAAAAATATAAATGTCTAATGTTAATTGTGATACCATGCGATGTTTTTTATCATTCATTCAAAAGGGGTGGACAGGGGTTTTCTCAGCTTGAAGAAATTATCTGGCTAGTTTAGAATACTTTTGGATTTTTAATGTCAGGGGTCTAGTCTTTTCCAGTATGTGACGCATTCGTAAAGGGTTGTTTTTTTTTGTTTTGTTTTATTAAGTTTTTGAAGCATACGAAGATTCCGTTATACATATTGTAAACACGGTTACCTCTGATATTATGAAGCTGGGTCCCTATAATGTGACATGTACGCCACTTACTCGTTTGGATATTTGGGAGAAGCTTTTGTGCCTTGGTTGCAATTATCACGAGACAGCTCCAGGAACAGTGAATATATTCACAGATTGTGCCGTATGGTATGAATTAAATGTAGCACTTGCCAGTGGTAAAGTATATTTCTTATAAACAACGATTGACGTGTTTTCAGTTTGACAAACAATTGATGTTTAATATGTTTTATATGTTTTATACGTTTGCTTTAATGTCTAAAGAGTGGATGTAAACAACAAGTAAAATCCCTTTAACCTGCTCTCAGTAACGAATATTGCCAATGAGGGAACTATCCATTAAAGAACTAAGTACAGTTGATGTTATTGACTGCGGGTCACCGTACGAGAATCATCAATGACGGTCACCCTTACCAAAATAACAAGCTATAAAAGGATTCTTTTACATTACAAAGAGTGAAAACAAATTCAAAATAAAAAAATGAAAGTCAAATACAAAGAAAAATAAACAACGGCCGGATTCATGTAGAAAAAAAAATAACGAAAAGAAAATATTAAAGCAGAAACAAACGATAACTACTGATTAAGAAGATCCCGACTCGGACTTCATGTACAGTATTAACTGAAGTTATACATGTTTGCGGCTACAAACCCCATAACCTAGTACATTGGTATAACAGCACAACAAAAGAAAACACTAAAAAAATCAAAGCATCAAAAAAAAAAAAAAAAAAAAATCTTATAAAAAACATCAGAGAGTACCCGTTCCTACTCGCTTATTAGTCGGAAAATTGGGAGTAAAATTCATAATCCAGAGAGGGGGACCGACTAATATACGAGATCTAGCGACCAGAGGAAAAACCTTAGCTTGAGAAAAGTGGTCAGGAGTGAATTTCCTGGTCAAAACAACGTTTTTGATTGCAAAACCTACATATATCAATAAATAAAAACGTTTTTGTTGAAAATAAATGACTACAATACTGTCTTTGTGTTTTATTTGTTCTTTGGTAAACATTTTCAGCAAATTTGTGTTAAAATTCTACTGTATCTGGTTTGTGTATTGATTTTCATTGTCATAAAAGAAGAGCCAAGAACAAAAAATGAAAAGGAGATAACAATGTACCAAATATGTAAAAGGATGCATTCAGCGGAGTTATTGTGTCATTATTGTGATATCATGATATCAATTCAATGCTTATAAATCATATAATAATCAAAAATTTATTTTAAGATTCATTCCCAAAATCAAAATATTATTCATTAAAATGTCTCAGGTAAACAAAAATTACAAAATTGATTGACAAGCCAATATAATCCATTGATAACCCCAGTTAAGAGACAACGAGTTGTATTCACTAAAGGTGTGAAAACTATCAGTGATAGGTAAACAGATGACACTAATGAGTTGGAGTTAGTTATTTTAATATATTGATTAGCTTCACTAAATTTGTTTAATCCTTTAATCATCACAATATAATAAGAATTATGAAGTGTACATGCTCATTTAACACTGAGTAATATATGCTGTGAAAAAAAATTTCATCAAGTGTTGATTAACTTTAAATCTTCCAGGTTCATATTGGTTTATATTCGCTTTTCTCAAACAATAGGTTGATAGTCATACCCTACAAAATCATTGATGCATTACGTTAACAACACATGGCTAATCAAACATTTGAACAGTGAACAAAAAAAGAGGAATGAATACATCTTTATTATTAACAGTAATATAAATTATCATGATGAGCATCAACTACATTCAAACCTAACAAACATTCAATCAGATATGAATATAATTCCTGGATTTGCATTGGTTTTAACCGCGTACAGTTAGTGTCAGCTGAAAAAAATAAATGCCCAAATTTTGTCCGACTTATACGAGGGTCAAGACTAAATCCGTAGAATTTGGAGCTGGAAAGGGCAACCGACCTATAGTCGGATCGACTTATACTTGAGTACTCGCTGTTACTGAAAGCGATTTCAAATCAAATAACAACAAATAAAAAATCATGTTTTTAAATCTACCGAGACCAAATATCAATAAGAACACATAAATCATGATATTGTGCAAAAATAAAATATAAGTCTCAACAATGAAGTTCTAATATCTGTATAGCAATTAATTGTGTTATTTGTTGACTTGTATATTATAAAATCAATGTAAGTACCGATGAAAACAGTTTCACACATGTCATTGTATTGAATAATTGATAACCTTTTTGAAGAAGTGTTGTGCAAAAAAATGGTGCCCTTACATTGATCGCATCTTAACTTAATTCCTTTGCTGAATTTAGTTGATAGTACAGTTTAGTCTACTGGTATTCAAATAATGAAACTAGTGGATTTTTCTTTGACAGGCATGTCAATTGATGAATGTGACAGAACTTGGAGAGAGACAGCTTTGTCAATATTATAACAGCGCAAAAAAGATGGAATGATGAAAATAGAAATTTTCAAAGTACTTTGGGAAAGACGGCCCGGTATATGTTTTTTTTTTCATGTTTTGTGTTCTGAGCAACAACAACAGCCGAACCTCAAACACAACGGCTTATTATACACTATAAATTCTAAAAAAAACATCACACTATGACCCCTGCTATCACTATTAGTACCTTCACCTGTACCACTGATACTACAAAACATACAAAACTCGAAAATAAACTTCTGGTAACCTTGATGGTGTAAGTTTTTCATCTCCAGCGATCATTAAACTGCAAATTATGAGGTATGGACTTTGCACCAGATCTGATGTCTGTGTGTTTTCTTTATAGGTTTCATTCTTTTATATTGTCAGTCCATGTGGCGTTAATATTTTTTGGAGCAATTATATTGTCTGAATACATCTAGTTCCCGGGGAACACCATTTTGGGGTCGATGTCTTTGAAGCTACGTCTCATTGTCTGTCGCCAATAATATCTAATTGAGGTCAATACAATTGTGTGTACACAATCAGCCTACTAGCTTTTTGTTGTTTTGTTTACCTGTATTCCATTTGTCACTGACAAAAACTATATTCATGACGATAACGCTGCCTTGTCAGAATTGGACTACATATCTTTGGTTCTTTAATGAAGTCTTTTATGAAGAATGATGCCAAAAAAGACGAGTACTGGGCTAATAAAGTTTCTTAAATAAAATTTGTCATTCGCAATAAAATCGGTATCACAAGCTTATTATACTCAGTGAAAATTTTTCATTGAGATTTCTTCACATATTATAAACTACTTTTTTATAATATTAGTTGGTAAGCTTAGTAGTTAATTCGATTATCATTCAAGTACATTGACAATAGCTTATGCAAATGATTGTCAAATTAAATATGAGGCTCAAATATTAAGCTACAAAGTGTTTTAATCAATTCCAACATTTTTCAAGGAAATATGTTGCTACAGAATATCTGTTCGTGAGTGGCGCAGATCTAAATTAAATTGATGAATGAAAATTATCATGATAAACAAACCTATGTCTTATCTATGGCAGTATTGTTAGAAATATTAACAATAGTTTTGTATTTTAACTCTAAGATCGAAAGAGTGGCCTTACCAGAAATTCGGTTAATTAAAATGATTTTATTGTTTTCATTTTTGAACGATTCTGATTGTTTAAATTAAAACGGCAGTAATGTCTAACAGTGCTTTGATGTGTAAGAAATCGTAAGATTCAAATGGGATATTCAATAACGATTAAGATTGATATTGCATGTGTTTGTGTTGCGTTGCATGTTCTATTCATTACAAAATTGTAATCTCTTACCAATATTTGCCTTTTCGATCAAAAATGAAAGACTTGTTTCTAAAGACAAAGAATACACTTGAGTTAAATTTTATGAAATGGTGAAAATTGAATCAATTTTTGCTGCTATTAATAATGTTATCTTGATTTTTCAATATTCTTGCAAAATTTAAAGACTAAATTTCATGAACATTTAAATTCGAATCTAATTAAGATCATGAACTTATTCATAAAACCTTCAAAATCCTTTTTTTGCCAAATTTCAAAATAGTTTACTTTAAAGATTGCTTTCAACATGCTCAATGTTCAAAATCTATCTTTCCTAAATAAAATGACAAATGGTTTTGCGTTAATGTACACGGACGTTTAATAGACCTACTTTGAAATAGGAAATACAGTCAGTGTTGAATTTGAAGAGATGTTTACGTTCAAACGCAGTACTGTTATTCTTTAATCATGTTAATATCGTGCCTCGTATGACTAAATCGTTTCAAATTGCAATAAGATCGTAATAAAATAAGAAATTCAAAACGGTGACACAAGAAAATGTTCATAAAACAACATATTTGCTATTAGAGAGGTGAGCTTTGTCTCTCGGACACCTTAAAAGAAAGGCAACATATACCAAAGGGATATTCAAACTCATAAGTCGAAAACCAAGCATAAAATGCCATTGCATCAACAAAATCGACGAAAAGACAAACAGTTCTAAACTGCAACAAAAAAAATAAAGACCGAGCAAAATAATCCCCACAAAAACTATAATTTCATTAATCCAAAAGTTTCAAGTTTGTTTGCGTTAAATGATCAACAGTATTTGCAGACAGGTGTGTTAACACATGTTAAACACATTTCTTTGTTTTTTATTTAGTAACACACTATGATTTTTGAACATATTGTTTGTCTTTAATCTTTTGTAAACATTTAGCCGATAAAAAGTGTCACCAAATCCACTGTCATACATAGAAAAGCAAATTGAAAAAGATAGTTCCGACTTGATTGAAAAAAATATACGATTTCTTGTAAAATTAATTCTAATTTTTTTTTTTTTTTAAGGTATATGTCTTCTCCTGTAAAACACTGTTTGAAAACTGGGATAATTGATAAAGAAGACAGGATATACAAGAATGCAAAACTTGTTACAAAGATATAAGAAAAACTGGAAAATACGTTTTTATCAAACAATGTTTAATTTGAACATTGTTGTAATTTCAAACGTACAACACAATTTTAGTTTATTTGTCAAATTGCTTTAATTGTTTATGCAATCAAATGATACCAGGCTTGCGGCAATCGTAATTTTAATCATTGATTAGATGACATTAATGAAATGCAATGTTTTAAGAATTCATTATAATCATCAATTAGCAAAAATTTTATAATTTAGTTTGATCAATTACTTTTCAAAATACCGTGTATTCTAAATTATATTTTTTTTTTAATAAAATAAAAGAAATTAAAAAATTGTCTTTAGTGTCAATATATTATATCTTAAAACATGTTAAAAACACATTTCTATTGTTCACATTAACTGAACAAAAATGGTAAGAAAAGTTTTGTGTACTTCAAGCATGTAAAGATATTATGAAATATGGATAAACAACATTATACAAAGATATTATGAAATATGGATATACAAAATAAAACACACACAATAATATTTTAAAGATTTTGTAAACCTTTGTTCAATTACATCGTTCAAACTTTTTTTTAAATTCATTGTAATGAAATGTTATTATGCTAACTGGCCAATGTAATCATTGATTTAATTAATTACTTTTAGAAATTGTGAAATCATATTTTTTTATTTCATCGTACAAGTGATAGAGTTTTTGTAATTCAATCAATTACATTGGAAGTAGTCAGACCCGTCTATTTTTCTATCCTTCAATCCACATTAAACATGTTTTTTTTATGTCTCCTGGCAAACCACGTGTTATCTTTGTGCTTGTTCTACTCTCTACGAAATCTTTTTTATAAGAGCAAACACATATTCTATAATTACTCAAACGTGTTCTAAAGCGTTCCATCTAGAATTCTCAATATACCAAAGATATATTTCATAAACCTCTAGTGATTCTTCAAATATCAAATGATCTGTTAAGAATTTGAAGTCTGCTTTGTCTTTTACAAATAAGTAGACATAGTATCATGATTGACATCAACATCAAAACGGTCAACAAGACATCATAATTCAATTTAGGAGTTATTGCCCTTCAATTTAGGAGTTATTGCCCTTCAATGGCCTATTCAATTATTGTTTCTGGTTGTACTCTTGTTTCCTAATATGTTTTTAAAATCATAGTTAAGGTAAACACCAAGAATACAATAACACAACTTGTAACAATTTAATGCTAATATATATTGTGGAATAATGACGAGATGTGATAATGGACCAGAAAGTCCAGATATGTTTCAAGTCATAATATCCCTGTGTAGAGTACTTTAGATGTAGATGAAAATGGTTTTGAAACGCTCAATGGTAAATTGTTGCTGTCTGATGTCGCACGCCTTTAAAACAGTTTCAATTTTTTTTTTTCGATTCTTACTTCATGTACTTTTGAAATATCAACCCATTTCTAGATTAATTTTGTCATGTACATTTCCGATATGAATGTACTACTTGCAACTGGACATATCACAAAGCAAGTGGACAACATCGATAAGTTTTACGTGTCTGTAGCAAACTGGATAAAAACATGATTATATTTAACAGTAACCTTATTCAGTATTCATCTTTACCACCTCTTTTATTAAACAGTATTAAAAATGTAACATATGGAACATTTAAATAGACCGAAAAAGTCACCTCGGTCATTTCTTCTCCTTTGACTATCTGTTCTAAATCTAATACATGTAATAGTAGTGTAGAAACTATCAAGTAACGCTTAACCGTATCAACACTACTGTATCATGTACATCCACTTATTTCACTTATTTGATAATGTTCTCAAATACAACATTCGTCTATACTATACTTAATCCATGTTCTAAATTTTAAATTTCAAGCGGATATGAAAAATAAAGGCAACAGTCGCATATTGCTGTTCAAAAGTCTTAAATTGGTAGGGAGAAAACAAATCCGGGTTACATAAACCGAGGGAAACACATGAACTATAAGTGAAAACAAAGGAACAGAAGGAACACTGAAGTGCAACAAAAACAAGTGCCAACACACATAAAACGATATATCTGAAAACAACTACAATATTCCTGATTTGGTACAGGGAAATTTAAGAAAAAAATGGTGGGTTGAACCTGATTTTATGGCGAGCCAAACCTACCGCGTATATGACAATGTCATAAAATATCGCTAAAATGACAACATCACTTACTTGGGCGGGAAAAATCATTGCAGAGAAACGGACAAACACGTTATATAACAGTCAAAACAGCATGGAAACCGTACGTATGCATCAAATGTGTAACCTTGAACTCCATGGGATTATTTTCACAATACCAGTGCAAACAATTAGCATGGCAATGACGGTATTGAAATGCTATTATTTAATTATTAGGACTACAAACGATAAGACAATATCAGATTGAAAACCATATCAGAAACATCAAAATAAATACACGAGTGTGGGATGTATAAAATACCGAGACACGTCGTATAGCAATGCAAATTCACACTCGGTAAAACAGTCATATTTAGGATTAGGTCACGTTCAGTACTTAGCAGAGAGACGACAAAGATCTTCAACCACAATCTAAGACGTGGAAAAAATATCATAAGATAGACACAGAAACATCGTATGGATCAACCAATTTCTGATGTCGTCCATAACTTTACGGAGTGTTATGTTTAATCTTTCCTCCTTATACCAATTGTCAGTGAGGTCGATTTCTGCGTAAGGAGCACTCCTGTAAATCAAGTCCGTATATTGTGAATAGGCACGAGCATAACGTATCAGTTGATACAAACGGTTACATAAAAATACATCTTAAGCTTTAAATGATATTTACTCGTATGGCCAACACAGGGGAATTTTGTTTTTCAGTCTGTGCGTCTGTTCGTTCGTCTTACCATTCGTCCTTCCGTTCGTCATACTGTCCTTCGTCCGTATTTCCCTCTTCATCTGACAGTTTTTGGTAACAATTGTGGTCAAGGTAGTTTTTGTGTAAGTTGAGGTCAAGTCAACTTGATACTTTGTACACATGTTACCTATGATATGATCTTTTTAATATTAATAGCAAATTAGAGTTTTAAACTCAATTTCATGGTTCACTGAACATAAAACACGATTGTACCCGCTTAAGATTAAATTGTTTGTTAAATGTAATATTAACTTGAAATCAAATCAACTTGAAACTTAGTTCACATGTTCCTTATGACAGGATAATTCTAGTTTAAATGCCACGGTCTACTGGAATTAGAAAATGATAGTGCGAGTGGGGCATCCGTGTACTATGGACACATTCTTGTTTCTTTAATTTTAATTATCGAATAAAAGTATTCATAATTCAAAACTAAAAGACAAATTGAAAGAGTTGGTCTTGTATTGATTCATGAAATAGAAAATGGCCGACGTAAATACACGTAGCTATTATCATCTTACGGAGAGATAAATTACACTGTGTAAAAAATCAATCTGTATCGAAAAAAATGTAATTTGAACAGACATTACCACGATGCATGAATTCTAAATTGACAACATATTTGTGATGTTTTTAGGATTTGTGTTTTCATCAAGCAATGGACATTCCAATTGGAACTAACTATGCTCCTCTTTTTTGCCAACTTGTTTCTATTTTTATATAAGGATGACTTCATACTTGAAAGATAAAAGAAAAGAAGAAAATAGTATCTTTTGACCTCAATTTCCGCTATATAGAAAATAAATTATTATTTAGTTGAACTCACCTATCCCATCGAACTTGAGATAAAGCATACAATAGTTCAGTCTGCATCGAATCTGGACTTACATCGAGAAATTGTCAATGATGGTCGGTCGAAAAAAAAATTTACAAAGAAAGAGTTGATTTCAGCTTCTGAATTGTGAACTTCCAATTTCCTGGTAGCAACAATACAGCAGGATATGCTTATAGAGTATAAATTGCCTTGTAAATACGATTTACAAGGCCTGGTTATTCTTTTCATGATTTCCTTAATAGAGTATTGCTGATCTGAGAGAGTTCCAAGTGTTGAATTAGAAATGGTCCTATCGTAAATTTTTGTCGAATGTCCATTTCACAGATGACAGCATATAACAACCCCGTCCCCTTTTGCTGAATTCGACCTACTGAATTAAACTTACCACTGGGTTTGTTCTAACATAAGTTACACGACGGGTGACAAATGTGGCGTGAATCTGGTTACTATTTTGGAACACCTGAGATCACTCTCAGTTTTTGGTGGGTTTCGTGTTGTGCTGTTTTTGATTCAATATGCTGTGTTTTTGTACTTTTTTTGTCTGTTTGACTTTTTGTTTCATTTGAAGCCATGGCGTAATTAGATTTTTTTTCGACTGACGAGTTTGAATGTATATTAGGTACTCTTGCCTCCATCATATTTCTTTTTGATATGTATTCAACATAAGGCAACAATTAAAATAAGTTAAAACATTTAATATTTTGAAGATTTTAAAAAGGTATGAAACTTTAAATGTATGTGATGCACAAATAAAATATATCGATATAAAAAAATATTGAATTGAAACCTTAAGTAAGTTATGTCGTTAAAAGACTGTATTTTACAATTTTCTGGTCTTGTTTTGCAATTGTATTGAACCCTTTGGTGGATAGTGAAACTGTAAAAAAAAATGATTAGCAAACGAGCATTTACAAGACAGCTAAAAACATAGAAAAGGTTTACCAGTTAGCACCAGGTTTTATTCGCCTCTGGTCTTGATATTCGATATTTAGAATAGAATCATAGAAAATTATGTAAAAAGATAGCATCAATTTTATTCTAAAAATGTATTTTAGATTATATCAATAACTTTAATTTTACTTAAAACACACACTTAATACTTTTTTTTAATAAACGTGCCATGGGGAGAATCACTCTAGATATATATTTGAATTTGTGAGGTAATTGAGTTGTTTTAATCATTTTTGTATTTGTTTTCGATCGATCGCGATAACAAAAATGAAACTACAAAAAAATGTTTTTCAACTCCATAACTTCTTATAACAAGCATGTGATTTTCCTCATGAAAACTGGTTGTTTCATTGTTTCCTAAATCATTTAAAAAACAATTCATTCACTGAAGTTCACTGCAAGAAACAATACGCCTTCTTGATCAACGGTCTTGACGTGGGTAATAAGATAAGTTTATCATGATTCAATTCTGTTTTAGAGTTATCTTTCTTTCTTATAATCTAAACATAGACAATATATTTCGGAAGAGTCTAAACATGGATATTAATTTTATAGTTTGAATCATTTTACCGTTGTATTGTAAGTACATTTGAATTTGATTGATAGCGATTAATCATTATATTATTTGTATTCCATATAGGTGTATGGCATATAAAAAGAAACTGTAAAATATTTGCATTAAATTTAGTGATTTTTAACTGTGAATTCTATTTTCGTTTTATGCTCGAATAATTCTATAGTATAAAACATTAATGCATTGCAACCTTTTGACCGTACATATCATCAATATCATTTTTGACATAAGGAAATTGCTGTACAAAGTCATGAAAATGACAATTGTTTAGTATTTAGAGTTTGGGTTGCTTAATTTACCTTTTGACAAGGAACTTTCCAATTTTAATTTCGTTATTTTTATTATTTTACTTTTTATATTAATATTAGATAGGAAATATATTTTTATTTTAACAAAACGTTTTTCGAGTCTACTATCCAAGAAAACACATTATTTTACTAGTTTGACATACATTATACTTACTCAAAATCTACGTTAATCTGAAACATTTCAATACGTTTCAACTTTCAATGTGCTACGTTGAAAGACGACTTATATAATTTTGCGAAAATAGAGTAAACTGAATGGTCACAAATAGCTTTGTTCGAAAAGATGTACATTTACATCTATACCATATGCATTTGATCTGACTTGCTACTGCAATGGCACTCAATATTCAACAAATCAACAATAAATCAGTAAGCTGAAATATGTTTTATATCATTTTATATTTTAAGGTAGACATGACACAATTTTTGCCGTTTTTAATATCTATTGAAAGAAGAAATGACAACGGGATAGATGTTGAATCATTCGTAAACAGTGCTAGCTGTGCCATTGCAGACAGAGCAAAATATAAATTTCGGGTGAGACATGATGTAATTGTAATTGTATCAATTATTCTAAAAATCAACAAATTAAATATTAAAAAGAAAATGACACAGAAGGAGGGTTCGGTGTAAACATAAATTAAGTAAAACTTTCTTCTCACGCAGAGGAAAACAAATTAGGACTTAAAACAAGACTGGTAAAGAACACAAATATAATAAAGTTTATCGTTATAACATGTTCGAGTGCAATGTAAGTACTAAATCAAAAGAAAAGATGAATGAACAATAACAGATCCATTGTTGACAATAGCATGCCAAAGTAGAGGTACAAAAACAGAACAAAAAATCAAAACAAAAAAACGTATGTCCACAAAAGAGTAATGAGTTCTGTTCTTTACAGATGGAGCTCTAATTTGTTGATTGTTTCTTTTATAATTGTCCTTTTCTCTTTGTTTTTTTTTTGTTTTATATGTTGATGTTGTCTGATTATATTATAACTAAATATTTGTTTTGGTCTGATAAAAATACTTAATATGCATAAGTATTTTCTAAATCTGCTTTTTTCCATTTAAGCAACATATTTTCCACAAAAGAATTCGGTTTGTAAATTTACTACATGATGAATTTGTTTACATAATAAATGTATACGCCGTTATCAAAGTCATCAATTTAATCATAATGAAGTTAAGAAAACAATTTTTTAGAACGTGCTTATCAATATTTTCAGGTAGTTGGTGAAGCAAAGGTTATTGCAAGTATGTTTTTAAACTAGTTAATAGTAACTGACCCATATTTTCATATCTAAAAACGAAACGATATCAGGTATATAAATCACATGTTATATTTTGTTCTCGTTTTTTTTTTTTCGATTCAGCAGTGTTTTAGACATATCAACGACGTACCAACAAAATGTATGTTGTTGAACATATGCCTTATTGTGGATTCGAGTGCAACAATGTTCGTGGATTAAAGAAATTTAGTATTTCAGTGAATATTTGATTTGTTGTCTGCATACAATATATATACATTAAGTGTACTTCGTTGAACATATTTATTAGTGATTTTCCTACATGTAAATACACGATATACACGATAATTGCCTTCTCAGGAAGATAAAAAAAAATACATAGTATTTTTTTTTCGATATCTGATTTTTCCGGATGAGTCGGCTAATGGTGGTTCAGATGGTTTACTGTACTCTACAATATTATTATCGGTAATGAAAAATGCTCAACTATTTCTATAACTTTAAACATACCGCAATCGGTATGGTCAACCGTACCTTAAAAGGGGTACTTTAATAGCATAAAACAGAGATGTGGTATGATAAATGGAACAACTTACCACCAAAGTTGAAATGAAGTGGATGTTAGCAATCATAGTCAACCGTACGGCAGTCAATAATGAGATAACTCCTTATCTTACAGTCGGCATTAAAAGGCCCTGACATGAACTATATGAAACAGTGATTAGGTCCATTTTTGTACTTGCCGATTTATTAATATCAATTGTTGAAAACTAAATTTAGTGCAATATTTGGTAGAAGTCTACACATTAAGTCTCTTTTGAGTCAGCCAAAGCTGATTGAAATGAAATAAATCGTCAAATTGACACTAACTGGTATGACTGTAAATGCATCCAACGTTGAGCGTGACTGTTACATGTTAAAGTGATATCGGTTAACACATAGTGTTCTAGTTTGTATACCTAGTCACGACGATCGGAAACGATTGAATGTTATCAGTTACATTGTATATCACAATCTAAATAAGAAGCTACTTTGTGGAAACAATTTTTACGATCGATATTATGTGAACTCTACAACATGTAGTGCTACAGTCACTATACACCGATTGAGATTTTCTTACCTATCAATATTTGTTTAATTAAATATTTATAACATATCGGATCAAATACTGGTAAACATGTAACCCTTGTGATTTATTCAATTCTGTATGGCCGTGTTTTACAAAAGTCAATTGAATACAAGTGACAGGTTTAGCTAGCTATAAAACCAGGTTTAATCCAACATTTTCTACATAAGAAAATGCCTGTACCAAGTCAGGAATATGACAGTTGTTATCCGTTCGTTTGATGTGTTTGAGCTTTTGATTTTGCCATTTGATTAGGGACTTTCCGTTTTGAATTTCCCTCGGAGTTCAGTATTTTTTCGATTTTACTTTTTGAGACTGTTACAGGATATGTGTTACACAACATATTTATTTTAACTGTACATGATACATTTTACTAGTAATTGTTATTTTATGGTTATGTATATGTTTTCATTTTAAATGTACTTTAAGACCTTCAAGAAATCGGGGTTATGTGCATTAGAATATCGTGTTGCTTCTAAATTTTATATATTGACAACTGACAAATGCCATTTGGTAAATGAGAAGGTTTACTTATTCGTCATTTTAATTTGCCTTATTCTGGTTGTCGAATACAAACAAAAATGCTAGTCTTTAATTGTCTCCTGCGAAACGCATTACGGGGGACATAGAAATGCCGGCGTCTGACCGTCCGTCTGTCTGTGCTTCTGTCCGTCCGGTCTTGTTAGCGCTCTCATGTGTACAATTCTTTCCGTATTTTCATGAAACATAAATATAGATTAGAGTCAGCAATGTCTTGGAAGAGTTCAAAAACCAATAACGATCAATTATTTTAAAGAGTTATGCCCATTGGAAACATTAGTTATATCGAAAATTTCAATGTTGGCGCTCTCATTTGCACTATTATATCACACACATATCATAGGTTTTTATCTGCAATGTTATGGACGAGTTCGAAAATCAGTGCCGAGCAATCATTTTTAAAGAGAGTTATATTTGTCCCTTTGAAATATTTATTATATAGAAAACCGACTTGTGTGAGCTCTTATGTGTACAATGTGTCCGATTTTATAAAGATAATTTTGCAAGTTTATATCATCAGTATCTTTGACAATTTCGAAGATAAGTGCCGATCAAGTATTTTTAAAAGAGTTTTTTACAGCTTTGAAATATTGCTTATATGGATAACTGCATTGTCAGCGCTTTCAAGTTCAATTTAAGTCAGATTTTATGACATTCATATTATAGGTTTATATTAGCAATGTATATTACAAGTTAAAAAACCGGTGCCGATCAATTATTTTCAAAAGAATAAAGCCTCTCGGAAAAATTTATTTTATAGCAAATTGCATTGTTGGCGCTCTCATCTGTACAAATCTAGCCAGAATGTTATGAAACGTATTTCATAGATTTATGTCGGCAATGTCTTTAACGCTGTCGTAAATAGTGCTGATCATATATTTTTAAAGAGTTATGCATTTTATCTTTTTTTCAGTTATTGTCCTTGTACATTGGAAAGATAAAATATGTGCAATGAGGGGGACATTGAAACTCTGTTTAGTTTATTTATCGTCCCTTACAGTGCCTAAATATTAGGGTTAGTTTTAGGAGATATGTTGGTTCATTGTAGACACTCTTTGGTGCGGTTTTAATCATTTTTTTCTGTTTTGCTTGTTATTGTTATTGCCTAAATATATGCGTACAGATGAGAAGACTAAGTATTGAAAAGTAAAGAGAATAATTTGTACGTGGGACTGATAAATTTAATTTGAAAAAAGTAGAATCGTCACATACGAGCATGTGTTATCGTGTAGTATTCAAATTATCAAATATTAATTGTTCAAAGTTCGCATTCGTAGATATTATTTAGATGCATTTGTTTGGATGTAGCAGTAAAGAGAAAAATGAAAATAAAAATCTGTGTTTACTTTTAGTTTTAGAGGTACAAGATGAATCAGTTGTAAATGCAGTTACTTCTGATATTATGAAGATGGGTCCATATCCTGTGATTTGTACACCTCTTACCCGATTAGAATGGTTGGCACAATTGTATGGCATTCGTTCAGAGCACATAGTACCAGCTCCAAGCAAATTATCTGGAAAATTTGTCGCATGGTTTGAAATATCACTGGCGAAATATGGTAATGTAAATTTGTTGATATCTCCAATTTATGATTTTGGTACCTTTGATAACTATCTGCAGTTCTGAAAAACGACTGATACGTTTTATACTTAATTGCGCTTATTGTAATAGTTGATTATTACATAATATTTTTTGTAACTGATTGATTGAACTATATCAACTCTTAAGTACGGCAATATATAATATTTAGTTAAACGGCATGAGATAAAGCGATTATAGATCCTTGAACTAAATCTCATTTATGATTGTTAATCCGATACGGTACTTCAGGGCTTTTTTGTGTGCCGTTGATGTTTTGGTTGCAAAATCAATATTGTTTAGTAAATAAACGTTTTCCATGGACCTTCTCAATGTTGTAGTCTGCGAATTCTTTGTTACTACACGATATTACACGATATAATGTTTTTAAACAATTAAAATAATTAAAGCTCGTAACATCAAATAAGTTGACAAACACAAACTGCTGGTGTTTTCTTTATCCATAACGTAAGAATTGTTATTTTCAATAATATAATAAAAGGTATGAGTCAACGTTATATTTGTCAAGCTATAAGTCGTGCAAAATTGCCCAAATTGTTCATGAAAAAATCACGTTTGTTTGTGCATAGAAAGAAATCTATGAGATAAAATATGAGAAGATAGGTTTTATAATATGCTTTTAGAAAATGAAAAATCCAGAAGTCATCTCTGGTGATCCGCGTTATGTGCACGGTTCGGTTTTTGATCATAAGTGAAGGTCTTATGGTAATATAGGGCTGTTAAACAATTATCTTTCAGACAATGAAGATTTTGTTAGTCTATGGTCAAACTGATCAGTTGTTGGTATTTACCTGAACTCATCAACATAATAATGAATTGTTTAAAAAGCTACTGAAAAGTACTGAGCTTCTCCATGTTCACTACTTTAGTTTTTTGATCGGGTTGTTGTCTCTATTCAACAAATTGTCTGAAATCTACTGCAGTCTGCAAATTGAAATAAAGACTGAATATGACTGAAAATTGACAGATAATGTGAGATCAACAGGATCGTTTAAGACTTAAGTTTAAGAACAAGTAGAACATGAAGCAGGAGTCATCTCTTTAAAAGTAGATCATGATTTATATGACACTATGACAAAACTATGTCACAGATGATCACGGATATGAACAGTTCAAAAAGCAACATATTGGTTTTCTGCGGTTCACCAAACGGAACTTATTCCCAGAAGTTTTAATTGTCATAATTAACTCCGCGGATGCCTTTATAAGAGCAAGGAGAACCCTTTTATATGAGCAGATGACTTAAGACAAGGACTTTATGTTAGGTTTCATGTAAATCACAAATTTTCGTCGTGTTGGTTTGTGGCTTTTGTTTGGTTGTTCATGTATTTTTTCTACTTATCATAGCATGGTCTGGTTTTTGAGGCCATCAATTCTGTAATGTTTCATTCTTTTAAGTTTGTACAATGCAACTCAGTGCATCCATTAAATGTTAATACCTTTTAATACAGGTATGACACAAGCACAAGTTGAATTTCAATGGACGAACTATGCTGCTGCAATCTTCGAACAACGCAGAAAAAAAGAAATCGAGATAGACATTTTCAAAGTTCTTGGGGAAAGAAGGGTATTTGTCGTTTTAAAGTGAATTTACCCAATCAAACACTAATGCTACTAACATTAAATCACCAACATCAACTACATTAACAAATACTAACACAACCAGATCAACAATAGTATTTACTCTATTAACGACTGACAGATCTACACCCTTCGTACATGTACACCCTGTACGCTTCCATAATTAATATACAAATTGAATCAGTTTTGACGACTACCCCGTCAATTACGCTGGACGTCAGAATTGATTTTAAATAAACAACATATTATAAATAATATACATTGTTTGAGTAAACTTCCATACATTTATAAATCACTTATTTTTTTTTAATAACTTAAGAAGGTTGCTCCACGTACCAACGACCAAGGCACGCTCAGGGAAAACTAGAGATTAAACCGTATAGTATTTGAAGGTCAAAAAAGCTCTAAAACCTGTGTTCTCTAGTAAAAATACCTTCCGACAGACCGTCTCATAGAGACAACACGAGAACTTGCTTTGGTAATAAATTTTCATTCTCAATCAAACTATGCACTTTTTACTTGTATAAAATTTTATAACTGAAATTCAGAAATACAAAAATATTCTACGCCTACATGTTTTCAATATAAAATCTGTTATAAAAATGTAATTTTGGTGTGTACGCTTCAAAAGACTGTTAGAAAGTGAGATACATTCACATGCCTATATTTTATCTCTAATCAATTTTGATTACAAACAAATCCTGCTTGGACAATACCTTATTTACAAACCGTTCATACAGACACTTTTCCTCTATAACTGTCCGAAACGCTGGAAAATTCATTTATAAGTGCTATCACTGTCGTTAATTGCACTAATATCCTTATTATCACTATTGCAGCAATCTGTACTGCTACTGTTCCTATAACATGCAAAAACTATATTAAAGATAAATACCACTTCTTGAAATTCCTGCAATAGAAAACTGGCGGACCAGGCATTTGTGACATTTCAAATGATCAATAAATTATTGCGATTTACAGTATTAGCAGGATTTGTTTTATTGATTAAACTTCTATAATGTATAGTTCGTTATTCGTTCCTCATAGAGGTAAATCAAGAAAAGCGCTTAGAATCCAACAAATGTATAGTGTTATTTCCATTTTCTGGGTCGAAACTTTCTGAATCTTATGAATTGTTTCTGCCCTAGTGCATCATCCGATCATTATTCACTGCATCTGTATTAATAACGAATAATAATACGTTATGAAATCATATCAAGGGTCCGTAAATGGGTTTATATACATAACAGAATCAACTGAGAGGAATTTTAAGGATACATTACATATATATTATTAACAAATAAATGTAAATCCTCCTTGTCAGAAGGTGTATGAAATTATTAAAGATAATACATGTATGAATACTTGTTGTTCTACATGTAAATACAGCCATGTCACTCGTATCTCTAGTCATTAGAACCATGGAATATGGAATATCATTCTTCGATTCCCCCTCGATACATTTAGACATTATTATGTAACTACGGATCAAAATTGAAGTCTCTCAGCGAATTTGAGTTTAGAACGAAATAGATATTTATACATTTATAAGCTTTTAGCTGTCTATGGGCTATTGTATGTCTACATCATTGTCCTTTTAATTTTGTTGTATCAGCGTACAATTGTTGCTTAATCAACTTAATTTGTTATCTATAATAAGGGCGGAGAACAAATTATAAAGGGTAATTTATTTAAACTTTAACAGGCCGAACACATCATTCGTTATTTAAAATAAAACTCACTATACGATAAACATTTCTTTTTCTTTCTTTTTCATAATTAGTTATATGGTTTCTCCTGTAGAGGAGCGGGTGAAGAAAACTGGGAACATCATCTATCGAAACTTCCATTGGGAGACAGAATATACGAGAAGATGAAACTTGTTACAAATATGTAAGAAAGGCTAAAAAGTCGCATTCTCGTCAAACTTCGCTGAACTTTTGCGTTTTTTTTAGTTTTTGATTACATAATAAAGTCTGAGATTGATGTTTTCCTTTTGCTTTAATTAGTTACCAGATGTTGTATAAACGTATGTTTGTATGAAATCAATTTTGAAACATTGCATTGTTTAAAATACCAAGGACTGTCTACCCCTGTTATATATCAACTGTTAAGTAAGTTGTATTTGGTAAAAAAACCTTTGGTGTGTGTGGTCCTGAAAGCTATTCTATTTGTTTTGTATTTGGCTCTTAAACTTTTTAGTTCAAGAGTAACTAATGAGCCTTTTGATGACGAAACACACGTCTGCCGTACAATATTATAAGCCTTGTATGTTTGATGAATGTGTTTTTTAAATACAATCACTTAATCCACATGAAATCCATAATTAACATAAAAAAATCACATTAAATCGATCGGTATGTTATATGCTCTACACGCCTCTTTCAAAATATCAAAACTCAAAAGTTACACTGACATTACTCATTTATGGGCTGGTACAAATCAAACTAAATGTATATGGATTTTAAAAATATAATATGATCCTTTTAATTATGATCTTTCATTTACCAAATAAACAGAAAATATGACATGAAAATTTGTAAAACTAATCATAGGAGGAAAGCAACGGCGAGTCTGTACCATACAATAAACTAAGGACGTATGTTATACATCGACCAACGACTAACAGTAAAGGACAGGCTCATGACTTGGGACAGGCATGTATTGAATATGAATGGTGGAAAATGCAAGCCAATTACAACTTGTTTTCAAATAACATTCTTTTGAAATGCAAGATATCGTTTCTTTTTAAGACATGTAAGAGGTTTTTTTTTCTTTATCAACATTCAAATATGTCAAGTCTGAAACCAAAATTGTCTTTCATACTATTTGTAATGAATATAATATTAAATAGCTGAGTAATTTAAACAAAAAACATTTACTATACAAAAAAGCAAGTCAAAAAGCATATAAAAAAGAGCTGAATATATCAAAGAGATATAAATACTCTTAGTCGAAGCCAAACTGACAACACCATGACAAAAATTGGAAAACGACAAGAAATTTGAAGACAAACAACAATCTACCAAGCAAAACGTAGAATACTATCAAAAAAAACTTAGCAATACGTTTATTGTATTGTTTTAATTTTCTGATATATCATTAGAGTATATAAAGTAATAAAAAAGATTGGGCTTCAGAAGTCGACAAAATTAACCAATTAACATACGTTGTTGGTAAACAATATACATTGTGTACATATACAAAGCAAAGTCTTTTCCTTAAATATATTGCATCAATCGCTTTCTCATTGATACAGCAGTGGGGCCTTCAGGCACAGCAAAGCAAGTTCTAAATACGATAGTATTCATTTAAAATCAGATTGAAAACTATAGGTGACTCACATATATATTGGTATAACTGAAATCGATGAACGCCTATTCAATAAAATAATGCTGGTAAAACACGATTTTACCAAATAATGTGTTTTGACACTATTATTGAATCCTTAAGAAGATACAGAGACTGTGAACAGAAACAAATAATCAGCAAACCAGGATGCATGTATATACCAAAAAAAAAACGTCGTTAAGAAAACAAAATGCGATTGTTTAACAAGTTAGCAGCAGGGTTCATTTACCTCAATGGTAGCCTTTTTTGGTTCTGCGTTTTCCCTATCAAAGATCCACTGAAAAAAATGTCGAAATCTGAATTATCAACACCTTTCGGTGTAATTGAAACTGCAAAACACATATGGTGCCGCAGCTTTTTTGATAGAAAAATTGCATTTTTTAAGGGTACTCAACGGTTCCGGAATTTTCGAAAAAGTATAAATGAAGAACACCCCTTGCTAAATTTGGCACAGAAAATGTTTCTCGTCACAGAGAGTTTTCTCTAAATTTCTCGCTATTTCTACACCAATGGCCAACACTCATTTCTCACTATTTCAATTTTGATTTCTAATTACAAGGGCAGCAGAAAATAAATTTACTTCTACCTATTATCTTGGATGTGAAATCTAGGAGGCGCCAATCATCTTTATTTACTTCCTTTTGACCTATATATTGATATATAGGTAGAATTTTACACATTCCACCATTAACATGATTAATTAAACGTTTAAATATACATGTAAGTGTTAGTAATTAATCATCAGGTGCTTTGAACTTCGTTCAATTGGATTACACATACTGTAAATGAATAGAACTGAACATTAATTGCTGCAGTAAGTGTCTTTGGTTTTTTTTTACCTTCGTTTTTGCTCGACTTAATCTGCATTGTAAATTATTTATGCATTAAACTATTCGTCCATGCATGTGATAAATTAAGTTATGTCAATTAATTATTGTTTTACCACGACATTACTCAATTTCATCATTTTCATCTGCTGGAATTTAAAGAAAATGTTCAACCACGGAGTTGTTTCATTTAACTCCGTCAAGATTACAAAGAATTATTATTATGCTTTATTATTACTGTACGATGACTCAAGTTCGTAAATCTGGTAATCTTCAAAACGTCTTAGGTTTCAATGTTTTACCCTTGAAACTCGACTGCCTTGAAGCAACTGTAATTTTATTCGTTATAAATAGGTCTTGTCGAAAACATGTACATAAAAAAAAAAATCCATAATGAAACTTCAACTTGATTATATTGAAAACGCTTTGAATTTTAAGGTAGATATGTCTAAATTTTTGCAGTTTTTTATATATCCGTTGAAATCAAAAATGAAAACGGGATTGATGTTGAACCACTCATTAACTGTGCAAGCGGAGTCATTGCAAACAAAGCAAAATATAAGTTTAGGGTAAGATATGATGTAATGACACTTTAATTGTACAATTTGAAATATCAACAATTGAATATAAAATGTTCGCTTATTAAATAATAAAAGGTAGTGGAGCTTACAACACACGTAGTCAAAGAACAGTGTCGTTGTAAAAATTAAAGCAAGAAGAGTAAAGAACAAATTTAGTATTCAGATAATTATTATAACATACAAACATCTTTTAGGTATTTCACAAACAATCTTTTATGGTTATATCCTTTCCAAAGCAATTGAATGTAGGCATTCTCCTCAAAAGCTAACCAAACCTAAACAGACATATTCAGAAAGGGATATAGTTACAATACTGTTGTCACGTTATTAAATATGGCATATTTTGGTATTAATATTGATCCACTCATAAGGTCTTTGCATCGGAAGTAAACAAATTTATTCTAAAACCAGTTGTTGGCAGGATACGGGTTATGTTCTTCTCATATATTTTTATGATGGTATGATTCTAAACCACTAACGGGAGGGATTGTGCTTGATTTTCATATGATGAAGACATAATCGTTCAATCAATTTAATTGAGGTCTGGAGCTTTCATGTCAGTAACTGCTAGTAGTATTTTGTTAATTTATATATCATTGTAATTTTGAATATTTGTTTTTGTCACCTATTTTGACATTGAACTCGGACTTTTTTTATACTGAGGTTTACTGTACGTATTGATGTGTGTTTGTTTTTATCTACATTGGCTAGAGGTATAAAGGGAGTGTTGAGATTTCACTAAACGTGTTTAACCTCTCCGCATTTTTTGCGCCTGCTCTAAGTCCGGAACCTCTGGCTTTTGTTAGTCTTTTATGATTTTAATCTTAGTTAATTTATATGTTTTGGAGATTAGTATGACGTCCACTTTCACTGAACTAGTAGACACTTTTGTTTAGGGGCCAGCTGAAGCCCGTCGCCGGGTGCGGGATTTTCTCGCAGCGTTGAAAACCCGTTGATGGCCTTCTGCTGTTTTCTGCTCTTTAGTCGTGTTATTGTCTCTTTGACACATTCACAATTTCAATTTTATTGAGAATGATACAGACTGTGCAAGACCCTTATCGTCAAATGATAAAATGACTGAAATATAAGACGATGCTAAAATGATAATAAAAGATCCGGAGTATAAGACTGACAACGTTGTAGCAAAGAGAAAAATTTCGAAATTACGAAATTAATGTCCTTAAAACGGAATGAGTTTTTTTCCTGTTCAATCGGGGTCATTCTATGTTTTTGTTAGATTATTTGTAGACTGTTAATTTTTTTTCTTTTGTGTGACCGTGTTTCGTCTGTATATATAAGTCTAATGATTTATTTCGTATTTTTCTTTTGTCTTGATAAATACTCAATATGCTTCTTTATTTTAAAATCAGAAATTAAGGACAGTATTGTAGAAAATAAAGTTCAGTTCGTTTAACTTATCTTATTACTGTCGTCACGATCGCTCGCTGATCTAGAAAACAGATTATGTCTTACGTTGAATTTAATTAAATATACAAATAATGAGATGTGGTATGATTGCAAATTAGACAATTATCAAACAACGATAAAAACATAGTGGATGTATATGACAAACTTAATTTTAATTTAAAGAAATACAAATAATGTTATAATTGAAAGATATTTAATCTTTTTATATCTTATTGCAGACGATATAAAAACATCTAGTTATAGTTGCATGCTCTTTTATAATTTTAACGTGTTATAGAGGTGAAATATGAAAAAAATGGGGATGCGTTTTGTTAATGCGGGTACGATCTTAGTGTAAACAGTTCAAAAGGATTATAATAATTCAATTGCCTCAATACTTATTACTTTATTTTTATAGACGTCAAATGAGACTAAATTTTATTTTAATGTGATTAAAACCAACATTCATATCTGTTTAGCTATGTGTGGTTGAACATGCGTCGTAGCAACCACTTTTGTTTTTGTTTTTGTTTTTGTTTTTGTTTTTGTTTTTGTTTTTTTTTTTTTTGGTGCTTGTTCATTTTTAGTGTTACTATTACTGTTAAATTAAAGAGTATAAATATAGAACAAAACTACTTGGAATATTTATTAGGGAAGTGGAAAACAGTGGCCAGAAAAAGAAAACACAACAGCCGCTTACAGAAAATAGACAACAATAAAAGACGCATCTATATATGTGGCAATCAGGACAATCCTCTTGTATTACTGCATAGACATCTCTCAATACAATGTTGACTATATAACAACATACTCGATAACCAAAATAAGACACCATTTATTTTACTCTTGTTGGTACCTGTAAAACAGAAAGAGCAGCATAAAGCCTCATACATGTATTATTTTCTTATCAATATCATTGCCTTTTATAGCGGACTATAGGAATCCCGCCTCACTCTTTATGTTCATGTCCAAAGTCAACATATTGTAGTTCAGTGGTTGTTGTTGGTTCATGTCTGTCATATGTGTTTTTCATAAATTGTATTGTTAGAAGTTATGCCGTTATTTCACATTATTCTTAGCTTCTTGACTATACTGTACGGGTTTTTTTCTTATTGTTGAAGGCCGTATGGTGACCTATGTTTACTTACATCCACGTCTTTCGAACTCCTGTGGAGAGCTGTCGCATTGGCAATCATACATGTGCCACAGCTCCTTCTTATGGATAATTATTCATTGAGTAAAGGGCACTGCAAAGAAGATACTGATAAAGATATGTAATAAAAATTTACGTATAGCTTAAACAACTAACCAGAAGATGACTGAGTCGTTGTCACATGCTCCTCGGTCAATTACTGTTGTTGTAAGCCATTTACAACCAAAATAATATATGTTCAATAATTCAGTTAGATAAGACTTCATCAAAAGTGCACACGTAAAGCTGGTTTAACGTTTGGTCTTTAAATCTCTTCATCATAACTTCGTTATCGAATATGCCTTTCAATTGGCTAATTCAAGCGCAACTGGTAAGTCTTGTGTAGATGAAAAGCGCATATTTTGCGTACTGAACTATCAGCCTTGTATCTTTGAAAAGAATTCAAAACAACTGGGTCATGCAATTGCTGGTGAACGTTTCGTTCCGATGGTAATCAGCGAAGTAGTTAGCACTCGAGTGCTGATATGAAAAATCATTGGCTCGACCATTTTCCATAAATTTGTCGTTTATACAATTCAAAATCATTTGAAACACTCAGGATTTTTCCGAAGCATAAATGGCAAGATTTGGAACAACATTTTGGAATTAGTGGTTATCTTACTTCGTAAAATGAATTTACCTTTAAAAAAGTTTATTCAAGCACCATGTTTGATCCATGTGTACAACAAATGCAAGCCTGTCGTGCTTAATAACAAACCTCGTGGAACCCCACCACGTGCACATTGTGTGCCTGTACCAAGTCATGCTTTCTGTGCCGCGTGTTGTTCGTTGTTATTTCCCTCTATTTGTCATTTCATCATTTTCATCTGCTGGAATTTAAAGAAAATGTTCAACCACGGAGTTGTTTCATTTAACTCCGTCAAGATTACAAAAAATTATTATTATGCTTTATTATTACTGTACGATGACTCAAGTTCGTATATCTGGTAATCTTCAAAACGTCTTAGGTTTCAATGTTTTACCCTTGAAACTCGACTGCCTTGAAGCAAATGTAATTTATTCGTTATAAATAGGTCTTGTCGAAAACATGTACATAAAAAAAAATCCATAATGAAACTTCATTATATTGAAAACGCTTTGAATTTTAAGGTAGATATGTCTAAATTTTTGCAGTTTTTTATATATCCGTTGAAATCAAAAATGAAAACGGGATTGATGTTGAATCACTCATTAACTGTGCAAGCGGAGTCATTGCAAACAAAGCAAAATATAAGTTTAGGGTAAGATATGATGTAATGACACTTTAATTGTACAATTCGAAATATCAACAATTGAATATTAAATGTTCGCTTATTAAATAATAAAAGGTAGTGGAGCTTAAAACACACGTAGTCAAAGAACAGTGTCGTTGTAAAAATTAAAGCAAGAAGAGTAAAGAACAAATTTAGTATTCAGATACTTATTATTACATACAAATATCTTTTAGGTATTTCACAAACAATCTTTTATGGTTATATCCTTTCCAAAGCAATTGAATGTAGGCATTCACCTCAAAAGCTAACCAAACCTAAACAGACTTATTCAGAAAGGGATATAGTTACAATACTGTTGTCACGTTATTAAATATGGCATATTTTGGTATTTATATTGATCCACTCATAAGGTCTTTGCATCGGAAATAAACAAATTTATTCTAAAACCAGTTGTTGACAGGATACGGGTTATGTTCTTCTCATATATTTTTATGATGGTATGATTCTAAACCGCTAACGGGAGGGATTGTGCTTGATTTTCATATGATGAAGACATAATCGTTCAATCAGTTTAATTGAGGTCTGGAGCTTTCATGTCAGTAACTGCTAGTAGTATTTTGTTAATTTATATATCATTGTAATTTTGAATATTTGTTTTTGTCACCTATTTTGACATTGAACTCGGACTTTTTTTATACTGAGGTTTACTGTACGTATTGATGTGTGTTTGTTTTTATCTACATTGGCTAGAGGTATAAAGGGAGTGTTGAGATTTCATTAAACGTGTTTAACCCCTCCGCATTTTTTGCGCCTGCTCTAAGTCCGGAACCTCTGGCTTTTGTTAGTCTTGTATGATTTTAATCTTAGTTAATTTATATGTTTTGGAGATTAGTATGACGTCCATTTTCACTGAACTAGTAGACACTTTTGTTTAGGGGCCAGCTGAAGCCCGTCGCCGGGTGCGGGATTTTCTCGCAGCGTTGAAAACCCGTTGATGGCCTTCTGCTGTTTTCTGCTCTTTAGTCGTGTTATTGTCTCTTTGACACATTCACAATTTCAATTTTATTGAGAATGATACAGACTGTGCAAGACCCTTATCGTCAAATGATAAAATGACTGAAATATAAGACGATGCTAAAATGATAATAAAAGATGCGGAGTATAAGACTGACAACGTTGTAGCAAAGAGAAAAATTTCGAAATTACGAAATTAATGTCCTTAAAACGGAATGAGTTTTTTTCCTGTTCAATCGGGGTCATTCTATGTTTTTGTTAGATTATTTGTAGACTGTTAATTTTTTTTCTTTTGTGTGACCGTGTTTCGTCTGTATATATAAGTCTAATGATTTATTTCGTATTTTTCTTTTGTCTTGATAAATACTCAATATGCTTCTTTATTTTAAAATCAGAAATTAAGGACAGTATTGTAGAAAATAAAGTTCAGTTCGTTTAACTTATCTTATTACTGTCGTCACGATCGCTCGCTGATCTAGAAAACAGATTATGTCTTACGTTGAATTTAATTAAATATACAAATAATGAGATGTGGTATGATTGCAAATTAGACAATTATCAAACAACGATAAAAACATAGTGAATGTATATGACAAACTTAATTTTAATTTAAAGAAATACAAATAATGTTATAATTGAAAGATATTTAATCTTTTTATATCTTATTGCAGACGATATAAAAACATCTAGTTATAATTTGATGCTCTTTTATAATTTTAACGTGTTATAGAGGTGAAATATGAAAAAAATGGGGATGCGTTTTGTTAATGCGGGTACGATCTTAGTGTAAACAGTTCAAAAGGATTATAATAATTCAATTGCCTCAATACTTATTACTTTATTTTTATAGACGTCAAATGAGGCTAAATTTTATTTTGATGTGATTAAAACCAACATTCATATCTTTTTAGCTATGTGTGGGTGACCATGCGTTGTAGCAACCACTTCTGTTTTTGTTTTTGTTTTTGTTTTTGTTTGTTTTTGTTTTTTGGTGCTTGTTCATTTTTAGTGTTACTATTACTGTTAAATTAAAGAGTATAAATATAGAACAAAACTACTTGGAATATTTATTAGGGAAGTGGAAAACAGTGGCCAGAAAAAGAAAACACAACAGCCGCTTACAGAAAATAGACAACAATAAAAGACGCATCTATATATGTGGCAATCGGGACGATCCTCTTGTATTACTGCATAGACATCTCTCAATACAATGTTGACTATATAACAACATACTCGATAACCAAAATAAGACACCATTTATTTTACTCTTGTTGGTACCTGTAAAACAGGAAGAGCAGCATAAAGCCTCATACATGTATTATTTTCTTATCAATATCATGGTCTTTTATAGCGGACTATAGGAATCCCGCCTCACTCTTTATGTTCATGTCCAAAGTCAACATATTGTAGTTCAGTGGTTGTTGTTGGTTCATGTCTGTCATATGTGTTTTTCATAAATTGTATTGTTAGAAGTTATGCCGTTATTTCACATTATTCTTAGCTTCTTGACTATACTGTACGGGTTTTTTTCTTATTGTTGAAGGCCGTATGGTGACCTATGTTTACTTACATCCACGTCTTTCGAACTCCTGTGGAGAGCTGTCTCATTGGCAATCATACATGTGCCACAGCTCCTTCTTATGGATAATTATTCATTGAGTAAAGGGCACTGCAAAGAAGATACTGATAAAGATATGTAATAAAAATTTACGCATAGCTTAAACAACTAACCAGAAGATGACTGAGTCGTTGTCACATGCTCCTCGGTCAATTACTGTTGTTGTAAGCCATTTACAACCAAAATAATATATGTTCAATAATTCAGTTAGATAAGACTTCATCAAAAGTGCACACGTAAAGCTAGTTTAACGTTTGGTCTTTAAATCTCTTCATCATAACTTCGTTATCGAATATGCCTTTCAATTGGCTAATTCAAGCGCAACTGGTAAGTCTTGTGTAGATGAAAAGCGCATATTTTGCGTACTGAACTATCAGCCTTGTATCTTTGAAAAGAATTCAAAACAACTGGGTCATGCAATTGCTGGTGAACGTTTCGTTCCGATGGTAATCAGCGAAGTAGTAAGCACTCGAGTGCTGAAATGAGAAATCATTGGCTCGACCATTTTCCATAAATTTGTCGTTTATACAATTCAAAATCATTTGAACCACTCTGGATTTTTCCGAAGCATAAATGGCAAGATTTGGAACAACATTTTCGAATTAGTGGTTATCTTACTTCGTAAAATGAATTTACCTTTAAAAAAGTTTATTCAAGCACCATGTTTGATCCGTGTGTACAACAAATGCAAGCCTGTCGTGCTTAATAACAAACCTCGTGGAACCCCACCACGTGCACATTGTGTGCCTGTACCAAGTCATGCTTTCTGTGCCGTGTGTTGTTCGTTGTTATTTCCCTCTATTTGTTGGTGGTTGGCGGCCGTCTGTTGTACTGGCCAATACTTCTGTAAGCTTTTTATGTGTTAGCTAAAGATTTAATCTTGATTCAGATGGAGACCTTTGTAATTAATAAAAACATCACTGAAACGACGGGTGCCACATGTGAAGCAGGATCTGCTTCCCTTCCAGAGTATATGAGATCACTCACGGTTTTTGGATAGGATCGTGCTGCTCAGTCATTAGTTTTCTATATTGTGTTTTGCAAACTGTTGTTTGTCTTTTTGGTTCTTTCTTTCTTTTCCTTGGCATTGTCAGTTTATTCTCGACTTATGAGTTTTAATGTTCCTTTAATATCCTTCGCCTCTCTTTTCCTCTCTATGTTGAACGAGCGTTTGAAAAAAATATGATGATATTTAGCTCGAAATATTCGGCAAATTAAATTCTTATAATTATATTTTAACTTTAAATGAAATCAGAAATCGTCCGAGTTCTCCATAAATAATGCCATTTGGTGTTGTCTGCTTTAGATTAAATATGATCAAAATCGCAAATGTAATTTTACTAAAATATCCAGATTTTCAAAACCCAGGACCTCTGAACTGTAAGGTAATACTGGCTAAATGGCTTTATCAAACATATCTAATTACAATTCAAAAGATAAATTATGTCTTCGACATTCCTTAAATAAACTATGCATAGCTTTTGTTCCCCGATCTCTTAAATCTTTTCTAGTTGTTAAAAAAATCCACTTCTAGTAAAAAATACACCAAGATACTGGTAGTCTTCAACTATTCAATTTCTATATTACAAATATAAAACCTTTTCTTTTTCTGAAATTCTACTTCTAGAAAATATAAGAATTTTTGTGTTTTTAATTTCAAATTTTAATTCAGTTTCCAATTTTCACAATTAATTGCAAACGTATCTAACATAAACTGTAAATCATTTCTTGATTGTGATAACACAATTGTATCGTCAGCAGACACAAACAAAATAATTTTAAGATAAACCATTAACTCATTTTCTATATCGCAACTGATAGATTCAACCCCTGTAATTACTTTTTTTTTTAATTTAATTTTTATTTTTTTTTTTTATTATTAATTTAGTCAGAGTACTTTTTGTTAATTCTTATGTTTTCATTAATTTAGTCAAAGTACTTTTTGTTAAGTAAAATTCCCTTTCAAAACAAATTTCTATCAAACCAATTAATGCATAAGAACAATATGAAAATGTATGACCGAGTCGACTGTGGCTGACACGACTGTGACCGAACTAGTAGTGATGCCGAAACGTCCCAAAAGCAAAAACATGAACATAGTACAATAACACCATCTGTGGGATGTATCAATACCGAGCCACGCCAACAGGATATTACAAAAAAATGGACTAGACAGTAAAGGTTAAAAATATACAAAGATAAATAAAAAAGAAAACGTTTAATTTAGGAACCCAACTCGTACATGGAAGAGGAAGAAGAAGAATACTACCACGTAATTAAGATGATAAACAACGTAATTACAACCGATATTACAAAAGACCTGGATTCACATACGTTTCCCTTAGTCAGCAAACTTCGATGCGATAAAATGTAAATTTCCTAAGTATTGAGATGACTGTCAATGAGTTCCCGACATGCATATTGATTTGTTGCGGAGTGTGAGTAAGCATCTTTACCCTTTGGCGTATTCATATAAAGTGATGTGATAGGATCTTTATTACGAAACAACTATCCACCAATTACTAAAGAACGAAAATAAAAACTGCAGGTCATCGTACGGCCTTCAACTATGAGGAAACCCACACCGCTATGCATAGATAGTATACTATAAAAGTGCCCATGATGACAAGATGTGAAATTATGTGTACCTTGATAAAAAAAAATGAATGCAAAATAAAAGTCAACCAAGAAAAAAAACTTTCTAACTAATACATGATATAAAGATAGAAGATACCGAACACTTTATGTTAAAACCAAAATATTCCTATCCGCGCACATAAAGTGTCCGTAGAAGGCATATGTCGCAATGTCCACCACTATCCAAAACGTATCATATTTTCTCCTATGGCAATGCCAATTTCCCGCCCTTCAATCAATCAATCATATCACCAAGTCACCAAGTTGATTACGTAAAACCTGTTTTCAGTAACAAGGAGCCGTCTTAAATACGGTATAATTTATGATTTTTTTTTTTTTTTTTTTCTATTTAGTACTTAATTTAGTAGCATTGTACAAATGTTGACAATAATCTATAAAATCATTGAAAAAGCATATTGATTATACATACAAGCTGTTGCCATCAAATAAAATGCGTGTAATGTAAACATTCATATACGTTCTTATTTATTTCCGATACTATTAGTTGTGTAAGTATTATATCCTTTTAAATGTTTGAATTATATATTTTCTGTGCAGTATTTTTTTTTTTTTTTACTTATTCTAATCGCCATTTTTAGTCGTACTTACTGTATTCTTGCCTATACAAAGAAAGTCAAACGAGCATGATGTTTTGAATTGGGTCTGGCAAAATCTTATACTTCATGCATGAGTACATTCAAATTGCTGTGTATGGTAGAAACAGGAATGCAACATAGGTGATGACACTTTGAAAATTAATAACAACTTACTTTTTAAATTCATCAAGACATTATGTTCATTGAGGATTCAAAAGGTGTGTGTGTGTGGAGGGGGGGGGGGGGGGGGGGAGGGTCCTGGTGTTGGACCCCCTTTTCCGATTTTTAGTTTTTAATTATGATAACGTTTTATGGTGTTGCGGGAGTTGGAAAACCCAATTTTCAAAATGGCTGGATCTGCGCCCGCTCTTTAAATTCATTTTGAATAGCAGGGATACAAAAGTGATTACCTTGGTGTTGTTTCCACAATAAAGCGTCAACATATTACCGTATTAAGATTTATACAATCCCCGTTAAAATTTCTTAGCTTAAAAAGTACGTGTACTTTACTTGGTATTAATATAGTTCCACAAAGGGTTTATTTGTCCCATTATTATGTCTTAAAACACAAAATTGTGGAAGGTATAATATTTTTACCTTTCCGGCAGTTCGTTTGTCCGTCTGTCAGTCTTTTTTATACGTCCATTATCCCTCAAATATTAGGGATATGAAGAATGAATAAATGGAGATAATGGTCAACCTCGATGTGACAGCAACCAAACAATATTACCAAAATGCATCTAGACTGAACATGCAGTATTCAACGTCTATAACATGTAAAAATGACGTCTGAAAAATATAGTTCAGCTGTTTAAAAAATGGCAATGATTGCGATCAATACTACACCTTCACACTGACAGCAGCAATCGCAGGCGAGACCCGGGGTTCAGCAGAACCCTTCATGGTTTCTAAAAAGTTATACCCCTTAATATATGTCTTCCCCATTAAAACTTTGAATTAATATTGTTACAAATTACCAATAACCAGTATTATAATTCGTTAAAGATTTTACTTTTATCAATTTCAGGTAGAAAATGTAAAACAACTAATAGATTACAGTACAGTTTTCTTTAAACAAATTTTACAACGAATTGTTTTATAGTTTTGTTTATACTGTTCAAATGTTTTAATCATCTTTGACTTCAGGGGCGATGGATCATAACACGAGAATGAAGACAGAACTCCAAGCAATAACTCCGAGGACGTTAAGAAGTCAGAACTTACATGATATTTGTTTGTTCTCTCGTTGTATGCTGCTTGTATCCGTATCATTGAGCGTTTGGCAAGTTCTAGTAGATTTGATAAACTTACAACTTTTGGCACTGGTACAGGTGCGGTTTTTATAAGCATGCATTGTTCACTGTCTAACATCATTTTGCCTGTATGTTTTTTTATAATTTTGAATACTATTTCAACGTCATGTTTAGATAGCCTGTCCATTTTGGGACTTAAATTTGTTTAAAGAAAACTGTACTGTAATCTATAATGAGTTTCCCGGCATGCCAGGAGAAAAGTTCAAATCTGTGAATATATTGTTGTCATATTTAGTCCACACGTCAGAAGATGACCGTGAATTGTGTTACAACATAACACAGCCGACAGAGATCTTAAAAGGAGCAACGCAACTACAATACTTGAGCAGTGGGTAGATCCTTACTTTAGTGAATGAAACGAGCAGGTAATGCAGAACAAATCACAATGTATGAAGAACAAATAAAGTTAAATTGATTTTTTTCTTTTTAATTTTCAACCCTCCCTAAATTCGTACTATGGAATATTGTAACCTTCACTCTAGACGCATACTGTGTTTGGGATTTCAAATTCAAAACCATAATTGCTGTTTTCAGAACAGACTACACTAACAAGGTCAATTGTGCATGCTGACAGTCCCACAAGTAATGCCGACCTAAGATGATATTTCTACCTCGCTTGTTTAAGAGGGTTCCCCGGAAATTTACACCACTTTATTTGTTCTTTACTCAACGTCGTTAGGTGTCTGTCAATAAGACAATTCTAAATCGAGAATGTTTGAAATTATTGATAAGTGTACATTTCCGTATACCAGGTTCACGTGACCTTGTCTATATTTGTATATATGCGGTATTGGTTTTCCCCATTATTAAAGGTCGTGCGGTGCCCACTAGTTATTAACTTCTCTGCATTTTTGTCTTTGTTAGAGAGTTCCCTCATTTGCAATCATACCTCATCTTCTTATTTTTATATATAAATTATTGATTTGATGTATCGCTAAAAGTAACTAAGCATTGCTTTATTTATAAATCCTAATATACATAGTGATATATACATGATTGGCCGCAAAAATACATTTTTTTGTTTGGTATCATACACTTAAGCATATTTATCGGTCATTTCTAATTGTTTAGGCGAAACTTCATTGCTTGTTCAAGGTTTTCTTTAATTTCTATTTCGTATTTCTCGTCACTAGAGAGTCCATTCACAGATTGGTGTTAACATTTTGGTAACGACTAATATTTTGTTTCAAATATAGATTTATATTTTTAAACGTTGATATTATAAATTTATTTTCAAAGATGATGGAAGGTGCAGATATTCTTGAACTACTTTGCCGTTTGCTATACTAGAAGATGCCCGCGAAGTCACGGTACAATTGGGCAAATATTGAAACAAAGAGCACCCGACATAAAATTTTAAAGTACATTTTGTATATTACATACAGTAACTAATTATTATTACAGTGATACCAGTCTAAACTGAATAAAATCTTCAGTCCTAGACGTTTTCGGTTCAGGCAAGTTTCACTGTATATAATATTTATTATACTGAAGTAAGCTTGTATGCTTGAGCATCCACATGTTTCTAGTAGAAAGTAACCAAAATTTACCACCCCACTTTTTTCTTGTAATGGAAAGTATACACATTATTTTACCCCTAGCTACGCCACTGATACTCCAAACTGTCGGCTCAGGTGTAAAATGTCTAGAAAATTTAGTCCGCAAATTTATATAGAGGAGGTAATTTAGGTTACAACATTTCAGCATGCGATCGTCTGGTCAGAGGCCTATTTCAGCACATAGCACACAAATTTATATAAGGAAGTAATTTTAGGTCATGACATTTCAGCCATCGAGTGTCTGATCTTAAGTATACGTGTATTTAAGTCCGCAATTTATATAGGAGGGGTAATTTATGGTCACAATATTTCTCCCCGTGTTTGAGGAGGGTGCACCACTAATTTTCTATGGTTTCAGTATGAGTGCTTCAGTCCCAAATATGTTTGGGGGACGTAATACGACAACTTCAGGCCCAATTTTATGTGGGGTACGTATTAATAGGTATCGACATTTCAGCCCGTGTTTGAGGAGGTAGCACCACTAATTTACAACAGATTCAGTCGCAAGTTTATGTGGGGGAAAGGACATTTCAACCTGCATTTTAATGACAAATATTTTGAATTTATGACATGTATAATATGATTGTGATGTATGCCATGGACATTGTGTATGTGACAAATTGTAAGCGTTGGCCAAGGATGCCATGCCCCTAGACCTAAAAAAAAATCTTTGTTTCCGGTAACATCATTTTGAAAAATATAGTCGGTAGGTCGGAATTTTTTTTTTTTTGTGACATCGTTAACGAAATCTAGAAAATTATCATGGTTTTTCCAGGCCTGAGTCCGTAATAAGCTTCAAATACCGGAAGTGCGTATAAGACACGGATCGATAACGGTCTCCGAATTTTGATATTTTTTCAAAAATTGTCGTTTTCTGTGGAAAAAAGATTGTTTCATAGACAAATTTAGGAAGTACAAAACACTACATTTATACGTCATATCACAAATATTTCTGACTTTGTATGGTTTCAGAGAACATTCGGCTCAATGAAAACGGTCTCTTCCTTTAGTAGTATAGATATAGTAGCCACGTTCGAGGAAAACATTCAAAGAAATCAAGATGTAAACTGTATTAAATCAATGAAGCCTTATCTAAATTCAGACGACAGCGGAATTCGACTTCTCTGTTTATCAGTCCTCAGTAATATAGCGAATGAATCTGAAATTCAGACTTTGAAAAGTGACGATGGCATGAACAAGTATTTGGTATGAGCAGTATCAATGGCACTTAAGACTGAATATGAAGTTTGGGACATTTGGTCACTACTGGGACTTGCAAAAAGTGAGAATAACTAATCTAATGTGTATGAATTTATTATGGAATTAATTAAACGAAATAAGAAATAAAGAAGGAGTTCATGGCAATTAATTACTCTCCTCAATTAATGGCTCTTCTCAATTAATGGCTTTCTCAATTAATTACTCTTCTCAATTAATGACTCTTCTCAATGAACATGATGAATGACTCTTCTCAATTAATGACTCTTCTACATGAATGACCCTTCTCAATGAATTACTCTTCTCAATTAATGACTCTTCTCAATTGATGACTCTTCCCAATTAATGACTCTTCTCAATTTATTACTTTTTCAAATATTTACTATTCTCGTACCTCCTACTTTGATCAGGAAAGTTACTGAAAGAAATCATCGTACTGATATTATCAGCCTTTATTTTTTCTACCATGTTTTGATTCGTTTTATGTTTTATACAGTTGTAAAACAGGTAGCTAGAAATGATTCCAACAAAAGATTATTGGTACAGCATAGTGCAGTGCCACTGTTTGTAGAAATTGTAGAAAAAGGGGACACAGAAGAAAAACGTGGTAAGAATATTTCATTTTACTCTATTTTAGTAATTGCACATTATGGATTAGGCTATTTTTAGGTCCTTTTTGGTCATGTAACTCTTCACCAGTTTCGGTTCTCATACACCCTTTGCTTTCAAAAAATTTGCTTTGAGCGTTGATTTTGAAGGTTAACCCAGAACAGCGCTTCGGACGCATAAAATGTATTTAGTGTTGCTTTCGTGTTTTGTTCACTCTTTGTCAAAATCCTCACTTTTGAAATATTTGTATAACGCCTCATACTTTTTTACTATCTGATTCATGTAGTTATAATATTATGATTCCAAGTCCTTATGATAATGATATATGTTACAAGGTTACAAATGTAAAATCAGATATTTATATCTTACACTGACTGTAATATGAAACGAACAGTTTATTTTTAATCAAATTTAAATGTTTTGTTGGTGCTTTTGATTTTCATTTCTGGAATAACATTGATTTAACAAGAATGATTTGGGTCAAAACCCTTAACAGTCAGAGGGACAAATCCTTAGTTTTTCTGACAATGTACATCTATCAAGTATTAAAAAAAAACCTGAATGTAGTGTTAAGGTAGATTGGGTGCGAGCAAGAGTAGCTGAGATTTTGAAAAAAAGGTAAATTATTTCGTTTTAATTAAGCAAAACATGTTTCTGATGCCTTTGTAAATTAGCAGAACTAGAAGATAAATTAAATAATCCTCATAGAAATGTACTTTTAACTGCAATAGTAAGGCAACTTATAAAGCTTCATATATCAGCAATTGAAGTAACGTGTTCAAAATCATTGGTATGATAACAATAGTAATAATTGTTAGATAAATGTTGTTATTTTTGAATGACGAAACAACAAAATCATTTTATAGATTTTGCTCAACGTTTTGCAACAGAAAGTTTATACATACAAAATAATAGTTACCTTGATGTAAGAACTGTCGTAAATATTTTTAATAATACATTTTGCATTAAGATATATTTTACAGGATCTATGTTTTGTATTTTTAGTTGGAGAATCAGTTCTGTACTTCAAATGTCAATCAATTAGACAAGCCAACATAAGTATATAAGTTTGAATACCGACTTTATCTTTTTTAACTGAAAAGTAGGCTTCATTTTAGTTACAAAATACAACGCAATTAAACAATTTAAATACTTTAAAAAGACACGGTGCAATGATACATGCACAATTATATACATTTATAGTAGGGATTAGTTCTTAACTCTGTTTAGAAATGTCAGAATAATCTGTCAAATAACTGTTCTTATTATTTATTTAATTACAGTTTACCCTTGAAAAGTTTGTCTTAAAACTATTCAAGGATAGAACTGTGAAAATATGAACTTGGTTAAAACTGTCCAAAATGTTTGTAGAAAGAACTGTCAGGATTAGTTTTTTAAAGTACGCTGATCAGTTCAAATTTTTTCGGAGGTAAAACTGTTAGAATCTGTTCTAGGGTAGAGCAGTTCTAAATTACTTTAGTTAAAGGTGCTCTCTCACAATGAAAACATCGGGGGCGGTCAACTGGATTTTCCCAGTCAGGCATTAAAAGATACAGGTATATCTAACAATATGAATACGGTCATAAATGTATGCTAGATTTTCTCCATTTTAAATTGTTTTTAATCAAATACATTTAATTATCTATATAATAGTGATTAGACAGTAGAGACAATATATTTTCTTTTGAAAGACAGTTTATATACCGTTCGATACGGAAGCCTATTTGGGACCTACCAAAAATATAATTTAAATTCGAGATCGAATTCCAATAATATTTTGTCGAGTTTGTACTTACATTGGCTTCCGTAGTTCGAAAGATTTTTTGGGATAAATTATTTGGATTACACAGTGACCATATCATTTTCTCAGGATGTGTTTTTATACCCTATTGCACTGATTAAACATTGGTTTAATGAACGTACAAACGAACGTACGAATGAATGTATGAATCAGTTCTATTATAGAACTGTCAGTATCAGTTCTATTGTAGATCTTTCCAAAACTGTTTTTAGGTAGGACTCTCGGAATGTGTTCTGTGGAAAATCTGCCTAAAACTGTTTTGGGTTAGAAATGTCCAAAACAGTTCTACAATAGAACTACTAGAATATTTTCCAAGGCAGAACTGCCCCATACTGTTTTGGGTTAAAACTGTCCAAAACTATTGTACTGTAAATCTATCAGAATATTTTCAAGTGTAGAAATGACGGTCTGGGTTAGAACTGTCTAAAACGGTTCTAGGGTAGAACAGCATCAGTCAAGGTGTTTACATTTGTTTGAGATTGATGATATTTACAAAGAAAAACAATAAAAAGTAAATTGCATTTTTAATAGCACAACTACATGAAAATTTACAAGAAATCACAACAGAAGAATCTAGTTGCAAGCAGGTATGCATTTTGAGAGCTTCGGCATAATTTAAAGGCGAATTTTTAATGGCTTCTTACATGTAACCGAACTTACAGAAATAAGTCTTTATTTGTCTTCATCAACAGTATTCGAAATGGTTTTTGTTTTTAAGGAAAATAAGTGAGTTTGCAGACAATATTACGAAAGCCTATTAGGGTCACAAAAAAAAAAAATATTTATCTCGTAATTACAAGAAATCTATCGCGTAATTACGAGATAATTATCGCGTAATTACGAGAAAACTATCGCATAATTACGAGATAAGAAGTTTTTAATCTCGTAATTACGAGATAATTATCGCGTAATTACGAGAAAACTATCTCGTAATTACGAGATAATCATTTTTTTATCTCGTAAGTACGAGATAATCATCGCGTAATTACGAGATAAAATGAACTGCTTCGCTGAGCGCAGCTGGATACGCCCGCAGAGGTCCAACCCTGAACAGTTGGGGAAAACATGGACACAATATTAAAGCTTGATACAGGTCTGAATTTGGATTGTAATTAAATATTTGACATATTATAGGTGTCTGAATAAATGTAGTCAAAGAACTTGAAATTGGTTTTATGAATTGAATTTATATTCAATTAAAGATTTCTTGCTGTTGTGCAATACACTGTGCTGTTGTGCAATACACTGTGCCGTTGCGCAATACTTAGTAAATATGTTGTCAGACTATCAACAAATAATGTTCAATAAATTCTCAATGTCATATTAGAAATTTATGAAAATGTAAAGGGAGCTTACATCAATATATAAACTATTGACCAAAGATTCATGAGAATTGCTGACAGCATTTTTGAGTTATTGTCCGAAAACTGGAAAATCAACCCCTTTTTTAATGAATAAAACCCAATAACTCTGAAATGATAAATGAAAAAGTTGTTAAATTCTAAACAGAGCTTACATCAATAGATATAAACAATTGACCAAAGTTTTATAAGAACTGCTGAAAGCATTTTTTATTTTTTGTCCGAAAACTGGAAAATCACCTTTTTTGTATGAATAAAACCCTGTAACTCGGAAACGTAAAATCTAAAATTTATAAAAAACGAAAGGGAGCTCACGTTTATAGACATAAACAATTCACCAAAGTTTAATGCAAATTAGTTAAAGCTTTTTTGAGTTAATTTCCGACATGTTGACGACGGACGGACAGACGGACAGACGTACAACGGTATACCATAATACGTCCCGTAAACGGGCGTATAAAAATGATTATCTCGTTATTACGCGATAGTTTTCTCGTAATTACGCGATAATTATCCCGTAATTACGAGACAAAAAATGATTATCTCGTAATTACGAGATGAAAAGTGATTATCTCGTAATTACGCGATAGTTTTCTGGTAATTACGCGATAATTATCTCGTAATTACGGGATATATTTCTCGTAATTACGAGATATGTATCTCGTCATTACGCGATAAATATTTTTTTTTGTGACCTTAATAGGCTTTCGTACAAAATTAAAATTACGATAAGAAATTATATTGAATTATCCATGTGATTGACAATGACAGTTGTTCTGTGTCTACAATGCATTCATGATACGGGTTATGTTCTTCTCATATATTTTATAATGGTATGGTACTTAAACCCCTAACGGGAGGGATTGTGCTTGATTTTGATATGATGAAGACATAATATTTCAGTTTAATTGAGGTCTCGAGCCTTTGTTAAGTTATGTATCATTGTCATTTTGCTCAGTTTCTTCTGTTACCTATTCTGACATCGGACTCGGCTTATTTTAATCTGAGTTTTACTGTGCGTATTGCTGTGTGTTTCTTTATTCTACATTGGCTACAGGTACAGGGGGGTTGAGATCTCACAACACATGTTGAACCTCGTCGCATTTTGGCGCCTGTCCAAAGTCAGGAGCCTCTGACCTTTGTTAGTCATATATGTTTTTTTAATTTTAGTTCATTTGTATGTTTTGGAGTTTAGTGTGACGTCCATTTTCACTGAACTAGTACACATTTTTTTTAGGGGCCAGCTGAAGCCTTCCTCCAGGTGAGGGATTTTCTCTCTGTGTTGAAGAACTAATGGTGTCCTCGGGCTGTTTTCTGCTATTGGTCGGGTTGTTGTTTCTTTGACACATTCCACATTTCCATTCTCAATTTTATTTCAAAAGTCAAACAAGTCGTATTGCAGCTTTAATTAGAATACTTTTGTTTTTTTCCCGCGAAACGACATATATTTATGGACATAGACATTTCGGGCATGAATCAAAGCTTTCTTCCGTTTTTCTTATAGGCTCCTTTATATCTGATATAGAAATACTGTTCTGTTATTGCTACTATAGTTGATATGATACCAATAGTTCTTTAAGGCTACTCAAATTAAGATGAAAACTTATCTTGTCTTTCGTGTGTAAAAAGGACAGTACAATATTCTGTATGATGAAGTTAGGTCCATTACATTGTTGAACAGACTGCATCTGATAATTCAAGGAGGAATAGTAAAATACACTAAGGGAGAGATACGATAAGGGGCTCATCCAGCCAAAAAAGTGAATGTTACAAAATCAGGTGAATTTAGCTTAAGTGTGGCTGTTTATATATAAGTATTTGCAAAGTTGAAACGGTAAAAGCTTTAGAATGTATGAATATTAACGGACATTTTAATGTCGGAAGATAGGAAACCCCCTATTTTCTCCCAAAAATTACAAAATATGCATATTTTCTCACATATTTAGTTTCGGGAAATATTGAGCACAATACCACAACAATATTGACATGGAAGATGGTCTAGATCTTCTTACAGACAAACATTACATGTGTGTTAAAAGGATAATTTATATAGTTGGTACTTGCATTTGCTCCGTTTGCGGGTCTTAAAACTTAAGAATTACCCACACTACATATATGTCGCTAAAACAGGTAGAAAGGCAATTTCCTTGACATCAGAACTACATTGATGATGATGTCACAACTATTTCTATTTTGTCATTATGGATCGAAAACTATTTATTTTAACTGGGTAACACTTGAACTTTACAAAAGACAGAAGTTAAAATCTAATATTTAGAGTAAACAAATAGTCCAAATAAGTCCTTAAAATACTTGTCCTCATTGCTCTTCAGCTTCGTATTTTTTTTTTCGAGCGTCACTGATAAGTCTTTTGTAGATGAAAAGCGCGTCTGATGTTCAAATTTTAATCCTTATACCTATGATGATACATCTAGTGTCTGCATAGTATTTATATTCTTTATTATATTTGTCATTTATTCATTAGAGTATATCTGATGAAGAATCGTCACCACAAGAAATTAAATTGTTATCATGAAACATCGAAGGTCTTTCTAGAGATAGCATCAAAGAACTAACAAATGCTGTAATCTCGATCATACATGGGTAAATGTACCGTGTGATAAAATAGTTATTGCAACATAACCATCATGAATAAATAAAAAAACATTGGATGAGTTCTGGTATCGGAAAGATTGGAGTTTCAACTTTGTTAATTTCTTGGACTCTCCCAGATATTTTATATTTTGGATAATAAGTACATATTTGAATAAAACAAAACAGAATTTCAATTTTGAAAAGTTGTCTTGTAGACTCTTATGATTATTAATGTTTTGAAGAAGAAAAAGAAAAAAACAACAAGCAAACAGTATTTACCAGGAATCAGAAGTACATTTAAAAAAATAGTAAATTCCAATTTGGAATAATTTCATTAAAGACTCTCATACTCTGTTTCTTTTGAAAAGTAACACCGAACCTGCAATCAAAGACTGTAAAGATTTTGAATTTATTCGCAACATTTTTTATTGGTGGTGATTAAGATTTTGACATATTGTAAAGATTCTTGTTTATTGTTGAAGTCCGAAAGTTAACCTCTTGGTGAGGTTAGTATGCTCTTTCATCGCCGCATATATCATCAACTTACCCTGCCGGAGCACTTGCGATCATCCCCAGTTCTTGGTAGTGTTTGTGTTGCTCTGTCGTTGGTTTTCTATGTTGTTTTGTGTTCTGTTGTTTGTCTGTTTGTCTATTTTAGCTATTGCGTTGTCAGCTTATTTTGGACTCATGAGTTTGAATGTTCCTTTGATATCCTTTACTTCTTTTTTCTTATATACCTTCATTTTCTACGTTCATTCATAACAAAAGACACTGGCCTTTAAAATTATAATTTCCTATCAACAACTATACATGATTACATTTAATTTTAATTGTAGGGAAATACCTGATGTAATATTTCTACAGGAAGTCATAGTTGATACGTTAGAAATGCTGTCCAGGATATGTCTAGATTATACGTTTATAGAATCAGGTGTTGAATGTTATTTCACACAGTAAACATGGTGAAGCAAAATGTTGTACAGGTAACAGACTCGAAAATCATTCATTTTACTAGCAGTAAACCGGGGAGAATGTTAAAAAGAGTTGAGGTAAGAAAAAACTACATGTTTTACCTTCCTTTGTTACTCCACAAACTTGTTCAACCCCGCCACATTATTTATGTTCCTGTCATATTTATTTTTCGTAAATTGTTTTGTTATAAATTAGGTCCTTCGTATTCTCGTTTGAACTGTTTCACATTTTTCTTATTGGGGATTTTTTTATCCGACTATACAGTTTAGGGGTTTCTCATTATTGAAGACTAGTGGACAGATGTCTCACTGGCAATCATACAATTTAAATCAATAGAAAACCTTTATTTATGGAGGCACGCAAGACAAAATCTGAGTCGTATTAACTACATACTCGTGCCAAATATAAACAACGCAAACATAATCTTAGTTTGCCGACAGCCCGTCATGCTCGATAAAAAAAACACAAAGAACGGGGGATTAGGAAAAAGGAGATGTTACAGTCCAAGTGTTTGTGACACTTTTAGCCTCTTTTCAATAGAGTCCACAATATAACTATCCTTACTTTTTTCTGTTTTCCACCTCCCGTGTCTTTTCAAACATCTACTATCGTTGGCAACATGATTTGCGGCTGCGGTTGCCCCACCGGAACGAAAGGAATGTAAACCTAAATGTAAATTCCCCGAGACTAATGAAACTGTAGAAATAATGTTCTCTCTACCTAACGTGTAACTAAGCTCTTTATTTTTGTAAATTAACTTGCAAGTATTCCCTGATCTAAAAACAAGCCTGAACAAAAACATTTCTGACACTTCAACAAAACCTGCTAACCGAACATATTTCAAATACATATTAAAAGGACACACGACTGAAAAACCTTTGGAAATCAACACCTCATTTCCTTGCCAATACTGGTCAGTCTTGCTTTTGTTAAGATATAAAACATGAACATCGTCTTTAACTTTCACATCGCTTAAATGTAAAGAGCTTAATTCGTCATATCTAAGAAATCTTGCGAAACCTAATAAAGCCATAGTCAAGTCCTTTATAATCAACAAGTCTTCTAAATCTGAATATTTTTCGCAAAGTTGTATCAACATATCAGTAGTTCTCCTTTAGTAACAGCTTCCTAGCAGTAACTTGCACATCTTAGGATAAAACTGATATAAAGGACTGTCTGTTGTAATTCCACACTCCAAAACAGCTGCCTTTACGTGCTCATTAATCTTTAAACCTATTGTAAAAATAAAAATAGCAAAATCAAAATTTGGTTTTCAAAGCAACAAGTCTAATTTTAATTGATGGTTTACCGAAAAGACCATTTTGGCCTCTTCCTTTCTTGATCAAGTTATATCCATGAAAATATTTGCAATCGACTACAAAATTTTGAAACTTTGATTCGTGTGTTAACATACACCAGTACGGTGCTGATCCCCACTCCGGAACTATTAAAGTACCTTCACAACTTTCTGTTGTCAATTTGTTAATAACCTTTGTAATTAGTGCAGGTAGAGGCACCAACCAATTGTTCTCATTTGTCCAGTTCTGTTTAAAAGCATCTATGTCTGAGGTACCTCTTCAGTAACACTTAGAATTAAACATTTTGCATTCTGAGTTGTAATCGCATGCAAAACGGTTAAATGTGAAAATACCCCATTAATCATTTATATATTCAAAAATCCATGACTGAATACCCCAGTCATCACAAACTGACTGTCTACTTAATTTATCAGCTTTAGTATTCGATTCTCTAGGGATCCAGTCACATGACATGTCAATTGAATATTTACTACATGTATCGTGTACAGACATAGCTTTTTCTTGTAAATAAGGTTTTTTGCTTCATACTTTAAGGATGTGTTTTTATTATCTGTGTGTATTTTCACTGATTTCCCTTCTATCCTACTAACATAGTTCTTTAAAACCCTGTCTACCGCCTCTAACTCTCCCCAAGTTGAACTCTATTTCATTTCAGTATTTGACCAACTACCAAATATATTTGGTTCATCTGATTCATCTGTCGAATCAAAGGTCAAATGACCACCATAGCCTACATCAGAGGCATCACAAAACATCTGTACATTTTCAGATGTAACGTCTGTCAACTGATTCAGTTCAGAACCCTTTTCATTGAGCTTGTCCATATTTTTGAACCAAAGAAGTCTGACTAGCTTTTGCTAAAATGTAATCGTAAGAAAAAAGTAAAATCACAAAAATGCTGAACTCCGATGAAATTCAAAAAGGAAAGTCCCTAATCAAATGGCGAAATCAAAAGCTCAAACACAGCAAACGAATGGATAACAACTGTCATATTCCTGACTTGGTACAGGCATTTTCGTATGAAGAAAATGGTGGATTGAACCTGGTCTTATAGCTAGCTTAACCTCTCACTTGTATGACAGTCGCACCAAATTCTACTTATTTGACAACGATGCGTGAACAAAACAAACAGACACAATAGGTAAAAATGTCAAAAATAGGGGTACAGCAATCAACATTGTGTTATCATCTTAATCACTATTAAAACAAACAAATGTAACAAAGAAGCACAAAAAGGCATACATCAAATCAAACATTCACATTATGATTTTATTTATCTATGTAAAATTCACCCATAAAGGATAGAAAGATTTAAGTACTGGCATAGAATCGCACGTTTGACGTCACACAGGTAGACATAAAATAATTTTGTCGTTTAAAGTATGACGGGATACATAAGTACAGAGTCACGTCAAATGGATATCACAAACACAGACTTAACAGTAAAAGTAATATTAATAAAGACAAATAAAAGAATACTATAACACGTTATTAACATGGTAAACAACGTCAGTACGCAGAATCTATACTTCAAGACCATCGTGTATTATTTGTGAAGTTGATAATGAATATTTATCAACAAGGTCTTGGTACCTTCCGATTAACATTTTTAGAAAAAGGACGAGACGTTCTTTGACATACCCCTGGCTCATCAACTTTCTGCTCAGACACTGATGACGTTTTACAAAGTCTGAGTAGGAGCTGCAAGCTTTTGAATACCGAATAAGTTGGGAAATGTATATCCCATATGCAGGTGAAGTTGGTATATTGCTACTAAGGTAGGGGAAATTGATAATTTCAAAATTAAAATCGTCTCGTTTGTCATAGATTCTGGTACTGAGATGACTGTGTATGTCAAAATCGAGGTATACGTCTAAAAACCGAGATCTCAAGCGCACTTCATCTCCCACTACTGCTTGTGCAGAGATAATTTTGCCTATTACTTTCACCAAAACGTTCATATTGCATCCTTTTTGCAAAAACAAACTGTTTAAGGAGTCCTTCAATTTTACAACTCTTTTTTCACTTAATCGTATTAGATCATCAATCAAATTCCAATCAAACCCAAGCCACGTAAATTTTTTTGCCGGTTCCCAAATGCATTTTTCGTGTGCTATAACAAAACCAAAATTTCAAGATTTGACTTAATTTTTTACTTGCTTTCCAACACACAGAAGAGGCATAACCTCCACCTAGCCCATCATCTAGATACATCACTATTTTGAAACCGTCGTTTCTCCAATACCTTACAAGTTCTCTCATGACTTTGGCAAATATGTATCCTCTTGTTGACAAACCAAAAGGTAATACATTAAAAACGTAGTACTTATTTTCCCACTTTAACCTAAATTTGTTCTGAGAAACACATTTCCACATGATGATAGGCACTCTTAAAATCATAAGAAAAACAAAAGTCACCTTTATTAAAGATTTGTCGAGCTGTGCTAGCATCTTCATATTTATACCGAAATTTGAAAAGATTCGGATTAATGTGTCTTGCATCAAGAACTAGTCTGAGTTTGTCTTTTTTGTTTCCTGCCACTGTTAAAGGATTGACAACATGTGGAATATAATAAAGCTCGCTTGTGCATTTTTTTCTGTAATAACTTGTTTATTTCCCCTAAAACAAATCTAGTATTATCCTTCGATGACCTATTGTTTTCAAGTTCAACCTTACCTTGTATTACCATAAACGGAAATATCCGGATTATATCACATCTAAAATATATTAATTTGCGCCAATTGATAACCATTGTGTAATGTGAGTTTTTAATCTACATGCCGGTGATATAATGTTCACATTTGAGATGTCAATTTCATTGTTTTTGGTTATTCATTTCATTACAAAGGGGTTGTCTCAAAACATTTTTGTTGTATGTGAATCTTCTGTTACTGTTATTAATATCAAACAGAAAATCAGTACTTATCTTATCACTTGGTCGATTCTGACTTGCGCCTATTGTCACCTTTGGACATTCTCTTCTCCAGTGACACGTCTTATTGCAGTTGAAACATTTCCCTGGTCTCTCGATGTGGGTTGTTCTTGTGGGAATAGTGTACGGAGCCGGTGATCTAGGAGATGGTCTTCTTTATGCATTTTCTTTCTTGATTTTCGCTTCTGCGCTAGTTTGGGATTTGTACATTCTTATTTCGTCCTCTGAATTTTCAGTTAACGGATTAGCGGTATATTCTGCTACAACTCTCCAACCTGCTTCTGAGGAGTCCGCTAGTTTAATTGATTTCTGTCTGTCTCTAATTTACCCCATACCTTCTGTAATCTTGTCCTTGGCCGACTCGATATTATCCTTCGTGAGACTTTCCTGATTCAGCTCACTGTTCGCTTCCTTGAACTTCACTTTACTGTTATGCTTGTGTTGTTCCTCGTTCCCCTTTTTTATTTGAACTTATAGTTATCGGACAGTGTCTTGTCTAGTTTTGCCATTTGGGACTCCGCTAACGCTTTCTGAGTAGGTTGGAAATTCTTTTCGAAACATTCAAGTGGGCTATTTTAAAGGGTGGGCATGCTATTCAACAATGTTGTTTGTGAGTTCTGAAATGCAGCTTGAACTTCATTTTGTATTTCGGATCGAATTTCGGCGTCCATCTTAAGTTGAGTGTTCACTCGTTGCACGACAGCTACAAAGTGACCCTATACTTTATTACCAGAACCTACACCCATTGGTCATTGTAAGTTACCCTTTTTTATATACATACGACCCGTACCCGTCAATACAATATTTTCCTGCTCTACTTAAACGAAACGCGGGAAAATACAAATAGTATGGATACCTTGTGAACAGTCAACAATCTTTAATGAATTAAATAAAGCATTGTGTAAAATCTTGTTTAACAGTTATTTGCAACTTATACCTTGAAATGTTTATTGCTTCGTATTTTTTTTTTCACGTCATTCTTTATGCGCATCTTAACATATTAGCACAGGTAGTCGTTAAATTTGTAAATATAACTACATGAAACATTCGTGGTAAAATATATAAGAATCCACGTAACACTTTCTAAATTGCATGCGTCCAAAGCGCTTTTCAGTATTTACCCTCATTAGAAGCCATCAAGTCTTAGGCTAACAATTTAAAAGGCAGGAATGTATAAATACATAGACACGTAAAGGCTATATGACCAAAAGGGACCCAACTTTGCCTGAGGGAGTTGGAAACTTAGTTTATTGATCATTTCTTAATTGATCAACGGGGAATTTTAGAATAGTTGTTTTATATCACGTTAATAACGAAGCACGAACAATTATTGAGTTACAGATATGTTTAATAGACTATGAAGATGAAGTCCTACGACAAGCTTTTGACAGCTTTAATGTAGATAAAAATGGAGAAATTACAAAAGAAGAGTTGATAATGGTGCTGAACTCACTTGGCGCAGAAACGGCAGAAATGGATGCATCGGAAATGTTATATAAGGCAGATTCAAATGAAAATTGAGTAATCAGTTTTGAAGGTAATTAGCTATAATACTAGGATGTCTATTTTAGTGGAACTTTGCGATTACTTTCCTGAGTACCTCAGATCACCCCGGTCTTTTGTGGTGTTTTTGTTGCTCAGTCTTCAGTTTTATATGTTTTGCTTTGTGTACTGTAGCTTGTCTTTTCGTCGTTTTTCGTTTTTTATTGTCATGACATTGTCCGTTTGTTTTCGACTTATGAGTTAAAATATCCCTTCAGTATCTTTCGCCTCTCTTTTTCGTTGTTACTTAGATTATAGCAGATTCAAGTGACGATTCTTTTCTGTGAATTAAACGTGTTTTGAGTTTGGGGTGGGGAAGGGGGGGGGGGGCTAGATAAAGGTACAGTATAACTTTGTTTATGTTTTTCAATTTGGATAAATTGAATTGATTTGTTGACAAATAAATGTAGCTACGGAAGTCCATCTGTATAGTTCAGTGAACTCTTAAAATATAGGATGCCATCACTAGAACTAAATCATGTTGACGTTTTTCATTTGACAAACCATCATTTCAGAAGACTTGATTTCGAAATAACGTTGAATTTCTGAACTGGTATATTCAGTTTAGTATAATAAATACAATTGCAAAGATTAAATTGCTCTTGTGATAAGTATGTAGTATCCTGTTTAATCCTATGTCACATATATAGGGTGTGTCATGCTCCTTACACGATACAGAACTCTTGCAACAGCTGTTTGAAGGGTTCGATATGCCTCACACAAGGGATAATGACTGCCCTTAACTACTTTTTTCCAGAGGCACCGACCCTGATAATTCCAAACAGATTTATTTCAAATTGTTTTAGTCCTGAATATGCATTTAGTATTTGCCCTTATGATATAAGAAGATGTGGTATGAGTGCCAATGAGACAACTCTCCATCCAAGTCAAAATTTATAAAAGTAAACAATTATAGGTCAAAGTACGGTCTTCAACACGGAGCATTGGCTCACACCGAACAGCAAGCGTTTAGCATGTTTAGTGGTTGAAAAAAAATAATCTCGTTTGGTCATTTGCTGATATAAGCGTTGTACAGTTTTACAGATATATCAACAACAGCCTGTTTGTGGATTATCTTTTGGATCTGATATCGATTCCTATAGTACATATTTTTAATTTGGCCATTTTTTTTGAAACTATGATTTTCAAATGCCCCCTTGGTACCTTTTTTCTCTCTTTTAGTACTTAAAGTTTCCTTTGAAAGAATGTTTAACTATTGGTGAGAGCACTTGTTGGAAACAATTGTTTTTCTAATTCATTTGTTATTGTAACTGGCCTGTCATTTATTCTCAAATAAGAAAATATTTCTCGTATCATCAATAGACGAATGTCTACACAAAACATCATTGAAGCTCGTAAATGCCCTAGTCTTGAACATATATTTGTGTTCTTTGTTTACCATTTGACATTGATTGAAACAAAAACAATGTCAAATTCCATAACTCCTAAAAAAGAACATCAATAGAAAGAATTGTAAAAAGCAAGCCAACCCCTAACCCTCTCCAAAAAATCACACAAAAACAAATAACAAAAACAATATAGCAAACAAAACATAAGAATATAACAAAAGGCTAGCGAAGTTCCTAAATTGGGACAGACACATGGTTAATTATTGTAGTTAAATTTCTATTATCATTCTTTTACTGAATTTGCAAGAGTAGCAGCTCGACAATGATTTTCACACAGCTGATGTTGTGGTCGAAGAAAATATGTCCAGTCCGAATAAACAAAAGTTATTTTTTTAGTTAAAGCCAGCTTATCCTTGATTTTCATTTTTTTTATTTGCTTCTTATATACATTATTGAATCATAATTACTTTGTTTCTTTTTCATATCAAGTAAAGACGTTATTTTAAAATAGTTTATCAAAATTTAGAGAACGAGTTTTCAGAAATTATATGGTCCGTTTTTGTTTAAAAATATACATGGTATTTGACGTACTATGTGTTGAGCTTATCCTGATTGTTTTACTAATATATTATGTCAGGGTCCTTTTTTGTCGATAGAAACATGGTAGTTATTTGTAAAAGTTCGTTAGAGTATATTACTAGTTACACTGTGTAACGAATGTATCTTACCGACTATCTTAACATGTGGTATTTAGACTAGTGGCTTAAGTGATCAAGTCTTCAATATAAAGAACCTACTTTCATTGGTTTATACAAAAACAAATGCCAACAATAACAACTTGTTAGCTTTTAATGTGTTTTCTGCATTTATTTCAATCGTTCTTCATCGATTTCTTCATCTGTTGTCCGGGCAAAACGTTTCAGATTTTTCCTCAACGCCGTGTTGTTTTTATAAAGGGACGTCTTTTATTTTGAAGACAGACATAAACCAGTCACTGAGCACAGAAAAATATTGTTTGCAAGCATTTGTCACACACCCGCACCCAAACAGTATATTTAGTTATGATAAACGCATCCCACTCAACACTATTTTGCCACGAAAATCACCACAGGGACTGTAAAATTCCGTTTCTGACCGGTCATCCCCTTCCATGTCATACATCAAATGGGCGCCATATTTAAATTCTTCTCCCCTTTTTTTTTCTCCGTTCTACTTTCTTACAAGAATTATACATGTCGGAGAATAAAGTAATAAAATCCTGTAGGAAATTCTATATCAATCCTCGAGAAGTGAATAGAAAAAGAGCCACTAGAAAAGCTGTGATACTAGCCGACAGCAAAGGGAAGTACATAGAAAGAGAAATCACTACCACTACAGAGTGAATATCAGATTTATCGTGAAAAGTGGATGACTGTCCAGAAGTGCATAAACTGGGTTGAGAATAATCTGACCACAACTCTTCATGCTACTGAAATATACACTTTTTCACATCTGGCTTGGAACTTGTCATATAACACATCTAGACAAGAGCACAATGCTAATAACCATAGACTCTGATAACAACAGGAACATCCGCTACATTATCTGAAAATTTCAAGAGCTGAAAGAAGCTATTACTTCTAGAATATTACGATCTGATATTATTTTTCTGAAAGTGCCGTCAAAATCCATACAGCATTGGACCTACAAACAAGGGCATACTGAATACCAGGACTATAAAGAGCAAGATATTCAACTTGCGTATCAACTAGATGAACTCGACCAAGATTTCCGACGATTAAACGGTAGTGAAAACAGGTCTCCAATATTTATTCAAGATCTATGGAGAGAGTCAAAGGGCCATAACTGAAAAGGTAAAACAACCACCTATACCAAACGTTCACTACTTGCAGACGACGGTGATCATCCCAAAATGATACTCGCAAGGCTCTGGCTTAGAAGAATAGCTATTAATACTCTGCAAGACTGCTGCTCACAACTGCCGCCGAAAAAGAAAAAAAGATAAGATTAAAAAAAATCTGGACCTGTCACCTGGTATCAATAAAGTCAATACATATATTTCTTTTCAAATAATAGTATAAAAAAATATAAAATTAGCTACACTCTGCAAGAAATAAAGTTTACCATCAATATGTACACCATCAAAGTATGACAATTTTAGTCTTAATTAAAGGAAGGTCATGGACAAAAAGCTTGAACAAAGCAGCAGACAAACCGATATTTTACTTATGTATAAACATGAAAATTACATACTTGAACTATCATTAGCAGCATATGAGCTTCTAAAAGCGGCCATGACAGAATTCTTTGCTAACCATAGAAGCTACAAGATACAGGTAAAGACCAAAAAGATAAACATGGACTTTGCACCAGAACTTCATAATCTGTAATAAACTTAAACAGCAATAAACAGCAGAATCGCATAAATCTTTTCCAAACAACATCCCGGATAGCAGTTAATGGTCGAGGTAGGCAGGAAGTTCTACAGCACTTGCAGGATAAAGCAGCTTGTTTGGATAGAAAAGGGAACTGCTCACAACTCTATCCATGAATCTCTGGAAGGTATATTCTGTTCCAAAAAAGACATATGGGCTGGAGGAAAAAGAAATGGACCAAATTGAAACCATGCAAAGGAAAATCTTAAAGCAGCTACAGGGACTTCCCAATCAGGTAGCCAACACAGCAGTCTATACATTAATTGGGGCAGTACCGATCCGTATGGTGATAGACCGACTATGCTATATTTGATGATGAACATTTTTGTTGTGTAACGCATAGTGCTTTAATGTGCCTTAAATGTTGAACATATTTTACATAAACTGCAGTTGAAGGCAGATATACAATATTTACAGTATATTTAAAGTAGAAGAAATTAAACTTTAGTGCTGGCTATAGACTGCTATAAAGCTAATGTATACCTCCATATTTTTATAATATATAACCACCTATTATTTCGTATTCTAATAAAAAAAAGCAGAAGTTTGATTTTTAATTTTACGTCAATTACATAAGACATCAATATAGAAAATAATGTTTATTCCACTTGAGACTGTGAAACATCTAGTTTTAGATATGTTCCCTATGGTCATGTCCTTACAGGAGACCTCGACATCGTCGAAGACCGTGAGGTCATAACTTTTCTTAAGAAAGTACCGAGATATTGTCCTCCATCTAAAATAGATTGGAAGCAGTGTCGATAGTTCATTAATGACGCTCTGTCTGTCTACTGTAAAAATTGGTGTAAACGTGAAAAATCTGATAAAAACTCTCTAGACAGTTATTTTAATAAAATTATGAATACTGTTACTATTCGTATATCTCATTTTGAAAACAATTCTGAAATTGGTAATAGGGTCCATGATATTCCTATTTCTAGAATAGAAAATGAACTCCAAGTACTGGCAAAGCGGTTTGTGTTCGTACCGGCAGACAAAGCAGTAAATAATGTAGTGGTGGTGTGACGCATATACTACACAGAAGTTCTCCAATACTAAATTACAAATTCATCTACATTCATGTCCGTACGCTCCACAAAGAGTCAAATTGTAAACAAGTATATCACTGCCCAGCTTAAAGCCTCTTGCGAACATTTGAAAGTCCCTACTATGTACTGGTTACCTAAATTGCACAAAAAAAAACATTTAAATTCCGTTTCATCTCCGCATCTAGTAAGTGTTCTACTACCAATCTATCAGTGCTTCTAAATACCTTCCTTTCTACTATCAAAGAACTTGTTATTAACTTTTGTAATAAAGCTTATGAAAATAATGGTATTAATTATTTTTGGAGTGTTAAAAATTCTTTAGAAGTTTTAGATAAAATACATGCTTTTGATGGTCCTTTTAATTCTGTTGACAATTATGATTTTTCTACTCTCTATACTACACTCTCACAAAATCTTATCAAGCAAAAGTTTTCATATTTAATTAAATGATCTTTTGAAAATTCTCATTACAAATTTATTTGCTGTAACTTGTTTAAAGCCTTTTTCTGTAACGAAGAAGGAAAGTATGCTAGATACGCTTACTGGAAATGTGAAGATATGATTGAAGCTTTACATTTTCTCCTGGACAATATATATGTACGTTTCTGCGATAAAGTGAATCGACAAGTAGTATGTTTCCTAAGGGCCCTCACTGCGCCCCTTTCATAGCAGATTTATTCCTGTATTGCTATGAATCTCAGTTTATGACCAAACTCAGTAAAGACACGTCATTGTTACATTTGGTTGATACATTCAACAATACCTTCCGTTATCTTGATGATATTTTTTCGTTAAATAATCCAGAGTTCTGTGAATATACTACCGAAATTCACCCAAAAGAACTTACTTTAACTAAATCTAACATAAACAGCAGTAGTTGTCCTTTTCTAGATTTGGACATTTCAATCTCTAAAGGAAAACTCCATACTAAAATTTACGACTTTTTATTCCCTATTGTTAATTTTCCTTTTTTAGACGGTGATGTTCCTTTTGCTCTAGATCTATCATATGGTGTTTATAGATCCTAACTTGTTCGTTATGCCCGTGTGTGTAGTGATGTCATAGATTTTAACGAACGTAATCAATGCATCACTGGTAAATTATTAAGTCAGGAATTTCGTAACCATAAATTACGTAAAACTTTTACTAAATTCTTTCATAGATACAAAGATTTGATTAGTAATGTGATCCGTGTAAACTCGTCGAACCTTTAAACAAACTTATTATTAAAGGTTATCTTACTAATGTTATTCAATTAGATCTTTGAATATAGTTTACATTGTCACTAATATCGATTTTGTCATCAGCAAATTAAAACATAACTAAATTTGTATTCTTTTCAAACGGGATGTATAAGGACACACCCACGTTCATTTTGATCTATAAAGAGGTTTACTCCTAACAATCATACTGCCTGTCGATACATTTATTTTTGGCATTGCAAAAGTCATGTCTTCTTTGACTGTCCATGACGTTAAAATACTAAATCCCTGGGATGTGTTTTAGTTGATTTTAGTCTCTGGTGCATGATGTTTTATTATTAATTCTTTTTTGGCTTTTAACTAGCTGTCAGTAACTGCGAGTACTCTCAAATCGTACGTTCTTGTTTATTTGACCTGTTGATACTAATTGTAATGCTTTTTTTGTTATTTAATGTTATTCAGGGTTATACCTGGTCTATATACCAGCTTTGATAAGTGTTTGGTATTACTATAAATTTTCACTTCTTCGTTATATGAACATCAAAATTATTTATTTTGTAAAAATATTTCCTTTCTTTATTTGAACTGTACACATATACCTAACAACAAAGTTATTTTCATTTACCTGTGTTTATAGTAATTGCAAATGGCTGATATTTTTTTTCAAACATGTTGTTTTTATTAAATTGTTTAACATTTCACAACGGTATAACATGTTACTTTTATTATTCTTCCCTTAGTTTATTTATTTTGTATTTACATTGTATCATAGATCAAATTTATTTGTTCAGTGTATGTTAACTGGTGTTTAGATGTCTTTTGATTGAGTTAAGCAATATCAATTGAAATTTTATAGTGTGTCTTTCTATGTTGTGATGTAACACTATTGTTTCAGATAAGGGTAAAGGTTTGGTACCATTTAAACGTTTAAACCCGCTGCAATTGTTTGCACCTGTCCTGAATCAGGATCTGATGCTCAGTAGTTTTCGTTTGTTGATGTGGTTCATTTTGTATTTAAATTGTATCATAGATCGAATTTATTCGTTCAGTGTATGTTCACTTGTGTTAATATGTCTTTTGATTGAGTTAAGCCATTTCAATTGATATTTAATAGTGTGTCTTTCTATGTTGTGATGTTACACTATTGTTTCAGATAAGGGGGAAGATTGGTACCTATTTAAACGTTTAAACCTGCTGCATTTGTTTGCACATGTCCTAAGTCAGGAATCTGATGTTCAGTAGTTGTCGTTTGTTGATGTGGTTCATAAGTGTTTCTCGTTTCTCGTTTGTTATATAGATTAGACCGTTGGTTTTCCTGTTTGAATGGTTTTACACTAGTAATTTTTAAGGCCCTTTATAACTTGCTGTTCGGTGTGAGCCAAGGCTCCGTGTTGAAGACCGTACTTTGACCTATAATGGTTTACTTTTATAAATTTCGACTTGGATGGAGGGTTGTCTCATTGGCACTCATACCACATCTTCTTATATCTCTCCGCACACCTAGCAACTAGCATTTTAGGCATGGATCAATGATGATCATTAAGCGCATTAATTATCATTCGTCTTAACCGATTGCACTGTAATGCACGATGTATAAACATGTAAATGACAACAAAGTATTTGTACAGCACGCTTTTACCGTTACCGTTATATATGTATTTATGCATGAATTGATGGGTTAGTGTCGTGTTCTTTTGTGTGTTGATATGAGTTTTTAGTGGGTGCGGTTGTACTTTTGTATATAGCGCATTAGCCATCCTACTACGTAGGAGTCAGTGCGCCAATATAGAACGGCGATTCATACCTGTAGAAATAAAGAAAGTATTAAAATAAACCACGCCTACTAATCCCATATTAAATATACACGGTCTCCACGCGGTCGCTTTTAATTAATGATATTCCTAGAAATGTATAGGAAATAAGATAACGATTGATATTATTGTTTTTTAAATTGTTTAACATCTCACAGCGGTATACTACTGTTGCCTTTATTTATTCGCCCCTTATGTTATTGATTTTGTATTTACATTGTATCATAGATCGAATTTATTCGTTCAGTGTATGTTCACTTGTGTTTATATGTCTTTTGATTGAGTTAAGCCATTTCAATTGATATTTTATAGTGTGTCTTTCTATGTTGTGATGTCACACTATTGTTTCAGATAAGGGGGAAGGTTGGTACCTATTTAAACGTTTAAACCTGCTGCATTTGTTTGCACCTGTCCTAAGTCAGGAATCTGATGTTCAGTAGTTGTCGTTTGTTGATGTGGTTCATAAGTGTTTCTCGTTTCTCGTTTTTTATATAGATTAGACCGTTGGTTTTCCCGGTTGAATGGTTTTACACTAGTCATTTTTGAGCCCTTTATAGCTTGCTGTTCGGTGTGAGAAAAGGCTCCGTGTTGAAGACTGTACTTTGACCTATAATGGTTTACTTTTACAAATTATGACTTGGATGGAGAGTTGTCTCATTGGCACTCATACCACATCTTCTTTTATCTAATGACGAAATGTGAAACGATTCAAATGAGAAAACCAACGATCTGGTTTATTCCAAAAACTATAAACGAAAATCTATCACGGCAAAGAAGTCACAACAAGCATTATGTACTCGACTTTATGCCAGTTTTGTTTAACCTTTTTGATGTGATTTTTAATCATTATGGTATCTGTCTTAGATTTAACTATGATGACAAGACACGATGTTTTGTCGTTATTTTTGTATATATTGATTTTATAAAAAAAAATTTGGTATGATTGTCAATAGGAAAACTATTCACCAAAGTTCAAATGAAGTGGATGTAAGCAATTATTGGCAATCGTACAGCCTTCAACAATAAAAAATACACATACCGTATAGTCGGTCATATAAGGCCCTGACATTTGCCTTTTTTCATAATTGTTGGGGCTTAATATTCGGTGGTCTATTTACAACACCATACAATTAATATCAAATAGCAGGAAATCCCATTCCAAACTTTATTTTAAAAATGATGCATCTTTTAATTAGGGAATGCCAAAATACTGGCAAAAAATATTATGACTGTTAATTAAACTAGAAGTCTGACGTCCGAATTGTATTAGATCGATTTGGTAGACTATTGTTCAAGGGTATAATTGAAATCCACCATCGATAATGTTGATATTCCCGGTAATGTATGATGCTTCATCTGACGCCAAAAAGAGTAAGAGGGATACAACGTCTTCTAGTTTTCCGGCCCTTTTTAGGTGTGCTTGTTTTGCTGACTCGTCTGCATACTATAAAGAAGTAATAGAAGAAAGTAATTTTAGACATTGAAATACAAGATGCAAAGATATCGAAATTGGTTGACATGAATTTCGGAAATAATCTGCTTCTGGTACGTTCGAGACGTAATGCTTTGAAAGCCAAAATTGAAAATATTTGTTCGCATATCGACCAAAAAAAGTCAAAACACCAAAATTCCGTTTAGGTCATTTCTTTCATAGGGTATTGCAATAACAACATTCACGGTACAAATTACAATGTACCTGACACCATATTCACATTTCGACAACTAATGCCTCTTCAGTGAAACATAAGGCCAACATATGTAAAAAAACAAACACCTTATACAAAAGCTGAAGGGCTAATAAAAAAAAAATAAAAGTCATCCAAAACCTGGACAAAGAATCATATCTATTTCAAGAGTTAATTACAGCGATATCGACTCCAAGGTCGACTCTATTCATAATTTATTGACGAAACAATATGTGCATACAACCTTCTTTTGGTCTTCATCTGTAGCCTTCAAAGCACTATTACGAAGAATATTGGTATCATCAATGAAGCCAGGACTACAATTTGGTAATAGAATACAATAAAGTTACACATGTACGATAAACTAATTAAACATAAATAAACAATGAATATTATAATAGATTATATTTAAACATAAGAAAGCATATATCAAAAAAGAAACAAAACTAAGAAATACAATGACAAAAGTTGGCATTTGCTATAATAGTTATTTTATCATTGTCATCATATTTAATCAAATTTTAATATCTTTCCTTCGTTACCTCCCTTAAAAATATAACATGTGCAAACTTGGAGGGGAAAGTTTTTTCATCTTCCAGGCGCATTCAGAATGTGGTGGGGTTAACATGTTTGTATGAACTGGGACACTGAGGTAACAGAACATCATTAGAACAAACGTAAATATCAGTTGGAAATAGCCTGACTCAGTAGATCGGTATAAAGCTGAATGCAACTAACATCATGTTAAAAGAAACATAGAACCAGAGTATTGGAGTAATTTGAAGCTAGTTATTAGACCAATGTTAACTAAGAAATAAAGACCATGTTTTTTAGACTAAAGACTAATCATTGCATCTTTAAAGGATTTAGTGTAAAGACGTCATAAGCATTCTGAGAAAATCATGACATCGTGTTGTTCAAAAATATAATTATTGACATGATGCAGGCCCATAACTCGATAACAATATTTGTCTAGTTATGTATTAATCTCTTTAAAATAAAATCAATGTTACATATAGTACCGAGAAAGACAATTTTCAAAGACCAGTTGACCGCTGTCAGGTTGTCATGTGCACCTAATACATGTAACAACCATTTTATAGACCAAGTACCGATGGATTATTAATCATAATAAATGAGAAACTGACTTAAATGATATCTTTAAAACGTTATTCACTGATCCGTAAAAAGAGGTAAGACCAGCTCGCTAGTCATGTCACGGACACACTCCATACAACGGCCATTCGCCATAGAGAAAACTTCAAGCAATTAAAAAGTTCTAAAAATAACCTGCTAAAGTCCAGTTTAAAATTACAGACATTTAGACAATTTTAGATTAGATTTCTTTGCAGAATGCTGGACAATGCATGACAAACTGTAGTCTCTGTCTATTAAAAGCAAATAGCAAAAGCATTGTGTATTGAAAGCACATCTACTCTATTAAATAATTTTAAAAAATCTGTCACTGAAGGCTAAGGGACCAACTGTTAATTGATTACAAATCAAGTTACTTGGTAACAACGTTCTAGGTCCTACATCATCCACTAATTAGAACTTACTTGATAGCATTCACTCTAACACCGTGAGGACCTAATTCTGAAAGAAATTAATTTAATCAATATTTTTTTTTCAATGATTTGTTTATAAACTGTATAGATAAAGTGAAGCCCGTTATATTTTTCTAGATACAATCCTGTGTTTTAAACATGTGAATAGAGCTTAACACATTTTGAGAAAGAAGGGGGAGTGTTTCAACAATGATTATGAACGTAAGATACCAATAATTTGGTGTACAGACAGACACAACCAGGGAAGAATATGTTTAAAACATTATTGCACAACGTATTTAAATAAACGTTAGATTAGAAAAAAATGGAAAGATGCAAAAAAGATAAAAATGATATTAAGCACTGTACCATCCCAAAAGAAATTTGTTAAAAGTCTTTTTATTTTGAAATAGTCAATGCAATCAATTACAAGTCAGAAAATTTTACAATGATTTTGATTGGTTGACGATTCCGGCAATTCCTGCCTTTAAATCTTTCATCTTGAAATATTACTGTACAATAAATATCTTTTACCTTTGGCTAGACATTTTGTAAGCATATCAATAGCTACTTTTGCCATGCAGTAAACTACTATGTCCGGTTGCTGAAAAACATAAAAACATTTTATTTTTATTTACATTGTATTTTTTCATTACAAATGTATATTACAATTTAAGTAATCAAGTTTCTAAGGGGTAAAATATGTAATGCATTCCAAATGTGCTTTTATGATAGTTTCTATGATTTCAAAACATTGTGGCTTTCTTTTTATCTTTTAAGTGCAAAATTAATATATGTTTGACCACCCAAGAAAACTGCTTTCCTGTTCAGATGGCAATTAAACAGAATGCACTTGCATACAAATTATTGTTGAAGACAGTACGGTATATTGACATATGAATGTTTGTGTTGTGTTGTTGAGTGCCGTTTCAATTAACACAGTGTTCAAACGGAACTGTACGATTTCATTTTTATTTTGATAAGGTCAGATTTGAAGTATGCATAACCTATTAAACTGTAAATTAAATATACTTACCGGTATTGTGGATCTGATACTTGACATGAAGATTATATTACCTACATTGAAAATTTTAATTACTTAAAAGTATGTTTAGATTCATACGCCGTCTCTTATGATTGTATGTATTAAAAAGAGGCGAATTTGTTTACATAAAAGTTTGCATATACATGCTGAATTCCATATTTATTATTACAAAATGTATATTCATTTAGATTTTTGATGCATTCAACATGAAAGTAACCCTATAATGTATCTTAACAATTTTTGTTGCAGTCTTCTGAAAGTATGAAATTGTGCCAATACTTAATTCTGCCTCTTATACCTCTCCTTGGTTTTTTTAATTTGTTCTAGCAAATTCCATTGTTACGTCGTCTCTCGATTGCTATAGTTTCACTTTAGACTGGTTATTAGCAAACACGTAAGTTTACTGAACCCTATATTCTTAAAAAACGTTTTCTCATAGTCAAATTCAATTAAAAGTACCATTCCCTATATTTTCCCCTTATACCAACACACCTTTTGTTTTAGATGAGGCAAGCATAGTTGTGCCAGAGAGAATTTAATTTTCTCTCATACAAACAATATTTTGATTCTTTGAGATAAGGCAAGCATAGTTGTGACAAAGAGTATTTAGTTTTCACTCATACTAACAAAACTTTTGTTTCTTTGAGACAAGGTAAGCATAGTCGTGATAGAAATATTTTAGTGTTCCTTCATACCAACAAACCTTTTGTTTCTTTGAGATAGGGTAAGCATAGCTGTGCCATGAATAATTTCGCCTTCTGGTTCACATTGACGAATCTGTCGTAATCCTCTTCCTTAGTGTTACTTACATTTGAAAACATAACATAGCCTGCAATATCAGCCTGAAACGTATGCCAATAGAGTTTCCAATTTAAAAAAAAAAAGAAATACAAATTGAACAAAATCTGTCCAAGGTCAAAGGTCAATAAAAACTTAATTGCGTCTATTTTTCTATCAGCAAGTTGATACCGTATCATTGCTTATGTATGGCAATATGAATCGCACATACTATCTTGTCTTGTTTTGCTTTGATTGCCAAACCCTCAACGTTTTGCTGATAAATGATAACACTTCTTTGTACATACAGAAATTGTTGCAGTCCACAAACGATCTAATCTCTCATTTCTTTAGAGAAACAAAGGTTATCTGTCCTGATACTACTATAGGGCTACATCTAAGCTTAACTTCTTTATCATGTATCAATCATTCACAACATCGTGGATGATAATTCATAATAAAATATGGTTATATGTATATAAAGGAGAAGGTGCATCCGTTCCGCATGTAAATATTTTTCCTAGATTACCTCCAATGGTTATATAGATACTGTGAGAACACATCATGAGATCACACCACCTTGTTCTAAGTGAACAAATGTCGTTGATAATAATGGGAATTAAGATGTTTTTTTATGATTGATTGATTTGTGATTAAAGTCGCTTTCAGCAATATAGTGCTATACAGTGGCAATCAGGTTTATTTTGGTGGCGGAAACCGGAGTGTCCGGAGAGAACCACTGACCTTCGGTAGGAAAACTAACAATCCTAGTTAATTTGAATTGGAGTCGAGTATCTGCCGCGTGCAGGAGTCGAACTCAAAATCTCAGTGTTGACAGATTAGTCGGCTACTTAGACCACTCGACCACCGAGGCCGTGAGTTTGTTTACGTGACATGAGGTTGGTTATACATGTAGAACATGTTAATTCTAAATCGTATTCTTTCAAACTCTGTCTAGACGATTAATGATAAAAATTTTGGAACATTTTGATACGGTTCCGCATACACAACTTTGTTTTAATTTACTGGCTGTCGATTCGATTTTATTAGGTTTCTGTCTCGTAGGTGGTTATTTCATATTTTCCTGTATAATGATGCACAAAAGGGTATATTCACTACATACCAGTAAAAGTCTGAAGTGGCCTATATCTGTACTCGACTGATTTTTACTCGACCAGTCTGAATTGGTCTGAAATTTACTTGAAAATACTCGACTGTAGTTTGAACCATACTTAACAGTATGAACTTGTACTCGACCTTTACTCGACCAGTACTTAACCATTTTATATGCGTCTGAGCCATGCTCGACCTAGTCTGAACCATGCTCGACCTAGTCTGAACCATATTCGACCTAGTCTGAACCATACTCGACCTAGTCTGAACCATACTCGACCAAGTCTTAACCAACCTAGACCTATTTTTGTATCTATCTATTGTATTTTATCAATTTAGTAACTGTTTTTAACAACAGCTATTTCCCCTGGCTAGAAATTTGAACAACAATTTGAAATTAAAAATGTATTTAATAAACCATTGAAACCAAAATTTCACAATAAGCATAATATAACGTCAACACCATATTCATCAACACTTACATATATCATGTATATACATCATCTTTAAAATAAAAATAAAACATGCTGATCAAATAATCTCAAAACTGAATAATCGTGACCAATATTTTCTATGTTATTCAAACATTTTTGAATGTTTCAGATATATTTTATGGTTACTAGACAATTTTCACCATTAAATTAAGCCTAGTATAGATTTATGGTGTCAGTTGAGTTTAGTTAATAATGCAGTGAACATTTTATTTATGAAAATATATATAATTAGTATATAAAGCAACTTAATAAATCTAAAAAATGACACCTCTGTTTTGTTAAACCAAGAATTTAATATAATTATGATAATAGAACTTCCATAGCAATCCTTGATAACCTTTTAAGAAAGGAAATGTGTTCCAAAGTTACAGTAAAAATTTATTTTATTTAAATCTAAATAGTTTTTGACATGGAATCCAAGAAGCACTTTTATAAGGTTTTATTACCTCAGTACATGTGTGTTTTACAGGTAATAAGAAAGCCCTATTTTTCTTAAACTCGTGTATTACTTATCTAGTGAATTCAATAGGCCTTGCCATTTAAGTTAAACAACAGAGTTCTAGTTAAACAGGATGTTGCAATTTTGAATGAATGTTATTTAGAATTTAATACTCTCTGACCAGGTGTGATCTTTTTAATGAGTTTGCTCCAACCAGGAGGTATTACTTTATACTTCACCACTAATCAGAAGAAAAATTTTATTAATTTCTCTAATTTTTTATCCCTTTTTGATATATATTATATATAATATATCAAAATTATAATAATAGATATATTTCTAATATAAGGTTAAACAATTTCAGTGGTTTTTTTTTTGGCTGTTGTTACCTCATTAAAAAGATAATTATATAACTATTGTATGTAACCATGAAACCTATGTATTTTTTATTTAGGAATTTAGGAAACCTAAGTTAAAATTAAAAAAAAAACACATGCCAAACAAGAAGTACCTTAATTACTCTCAGTATAGGTGTTGTTTTTAGGTAAAAGAACATCTTTTTTTTAACAAAACTCTAAAAATTTAAACCTAATATAATTAAATTATTATATAAGATAATTTGATTTAACTATCTCTATTTGATAAATCTGAGAATCATGTAAGGATGTAAATAACTGTTTTTATATATATCTTTATTTTATTAGGGTTGTTGTCATATCAGTTAAAAAGAAATTTATTTTAACAGTTAAAATTGAAAAAACAAGTAGAGGTTATTTGGTCAAGTATGGTTCAGACTGGTCGAGTATTGTTCAGACCTTTAGTCGAATATGGTTTAGACTGAAAAAATAAGTCGAGTACAGGTCGAGAATGGGTTAAGACTGTTTCAGACTGGTCAAGTAATAGTTCAGACTATTTTCAATGGCAAAGATAAGGGTCAAGTACAAATCAGTACTATCGAGTATGGTTAAGACTGGGGTCGAGTAAAATCAAGTAAAATTCAGACCAATTCAGACTGGTCGAGGAAATCAATACAGTCGAGTACAGATATAGGCCATTTCAGACTTTTACTGGTTTGTAGTGATTTAGATTATATAAAACAAACCAATATATCCAATCTTCCAAATTTCTGTATCAGGATCTTTACAATTTCTTCCCTGAAGGCAGATTGAGATAAGTCACCACTGCAATATGCTATCTAAGAAGAAAATATAATCATAAGACTTAATATTATTAATTCGTATATTTTAACTAATTTGATTCGTTCAGAGATAGTCACATGTTCAACTATATTTTCGAAGGTAGAGAGAAAACGGCGGATAGCAAAAAGCATATTGCACAGCAAAAAGCAGATTGCACGGTTATCTTTAGAATATCTAAAAACCGATATACTTTGTGACGTCATGTAATGAATTTCATGATATTGTTAAAAGCTTTATAAAAATATCTATGATCGATTATTTGAAGAAAAAAAATCTTCATATACATAAGATGTAAAAAAAAATGTAAATGAAATAACAACTTAAATGTTGTTATTGTCTAGGAGACAATATGATATCTATAAAATTCCAACAAAATCAAAAAATCAAATCAGTCGGAAATTAATAATATAACAATTATAGCCTATTGATGAGGTCAATACAGGATATATCGACCCAAAGAAGTATATCGACCTCGGACTTCGTCCTCAGTCCATATACTTCTTTCAGGTCGATATATCCTTGTATCGACCTCATACAAAGGCTATAATTGTATAGTATACATTTAATTGGATACTGTATCAGTATTTATATCAGAAATAAAGGTTATTTTCACTGAGATTATTAATGAATAAACCCGACCTACTTATATATTACTTGCAAACTAAATCTGGACTGCATGGTAATTTTTTTTGAACAACCTGAGTAAAACGCAATTAACTCAGTGAAAACAACCATTATTATTTAATATTCCAATACATGTTGAATGCACAAAATTTCACGTGAGCATTCACTATCCCACATTACGGGATTACATTTTAAGAAGGCACGCATTCATTTTACAAGTCGCACAGGTAAACTACATGTACAATGAATATAGATAATTCACGAATAAATGGAAGACAACTTTGAAAAAAATACAGAATAAATAAATTATAAAAATAAGAAGATGTGGTATGATTGCTAATGAGACAACTCTCCACAAGAGACCAAATGACACAGAAATTAGCACTTATACTATAAGTCATTTAAGAAAGTTATAGGATTCGTTCATCAGAATTAAATCGAAGGGTAACCCATAAGAAAAACTGAGTACTCGATGGAGAGGATCCAAAAATACCAGAATGTTGACAAGGATCGTAGTCATTATCTAATAGTGCAAATGTAATGCGTCGAATGTCACACAACTTCGTCGATTAATGTAGGTCTTTTCTAGCAGCAGATTCGTTTTCAAAAAATATTCGCCAGATGCCACGATCTCTCTGTTAACCAATCAACGCTCTTGTCGGTACTTTATCATGTATTGCTTAACTGTAAACGTCTTCGTGTATCAGAAAGGAGCGATTTCCCTTAGAATCTGCAGGGTTCTCCCCCAAAACGTGTTCTTTAAAGAGAAATATAGATTTTGCTTGACCTATATTATATTCATCTTGCTTGTTGTTGTTGCCACCATTAACTGCTTCAGCATAGAAGGCAGCCATGCTTTTTCCCTTGTCTGGATTTTGTTTTTCCGTATACACATCAATATTTACTATTTATTGTCTTACAAAATTGTAAAATATGAAGTATTGGAACTTCTATCGTTTCCAACATATACCTATTTTATACCATTAATCAGTATTCATCTTTAGAATATAAAATTTCCAACGGAGCTATGAAACACCAGTCACCTTATTTCAAGGGCCACAACTCTTCTAATCACCTTCACATTATAATTATTTACAAAGGGCTTTTCAAGATAAGCATACACTTAAATTTTAAAAACAAAGCCGACATTTTTGGAATCCAGGTTATTTAATGATCTCTTGCAACCGATATAAAAATGTTTTAAGAGGTCAAAAATTGTTGAAATTTGAGCTCAGGTTATCCTAAACTTCCGAATCTACGGAACGCTCTTTTATGTAATTATATATATCAAGTGAGATAACTCCATTCTAGACAGATTTTTTATTACGTATTCTAGACAGATTTTTCATTACGTATTTTAGACAGATTTTTTACTACGTTATACAATGTTATACAATCGAAGATGGCTGGAGATACTAAAAATAAACCAGAAACTAAAACAAACTACCTACAATTTATTCTTTTGGCATATGGTGCATTTTCAAATAATGGGCAACTCCGTAATGCTTTAAAATCGATACTGGATATTGAAGTTGTTACACATATGTTCTGCTACTTTAGTCTTCCAAGAATAAAACATACGTTTCATTTCCAGGTAAATATTACAACATTTTACACGTGTTTGACACTTTACATAGTTCCATATCGAATGTCTTCTACTTCTACTCCTACTTCCACCGGTTAGTGACCACCGTCATCATGTTGACTATTCTGTCACTTTTGGGTCTGCGCAAATATAATTTTGAATACAATAACAAAAAAGGGTGCTATACAAATATTTAACACTGGTGATTAAAAACAGGGGCTATCGATTTATTTGTTAGTCAGGAGCCTCTTGAAAGATTCAAGGCTGCTGACAGATGTAACTGAGGTGGGTAAAGCATTCCAATCCCTGATAGTCCTAGGGTAGAATGACTCTTTCCTTGTTGTTGTGTTACCTTGTGGGATCTGGAAAGAGTTTGTGCCCATATTTCTTGAGATCCCGTCCGGTGGTACGAGTTTGTGGCTTGCTGCAACGTTGATCTCCTGGTTGTTGATCTTATACAGCATTGATAAACGTGCGTTTTTCTATCTATCCCCTAATGGTGTCCACTTTAGTTGTTGAACATATCAGTAACGGGTGATCTGTTTCTGTACCGGTTTGTTACATGTCTGGCCGATCTCCTTTGTACCATTTCTAATTTTTGAAGGTGTGGATCCCATAGAGCGCTGGCATACTCGACTGTTGGTCTAACGAGGGAGATGTAGGCCTTTTTTTCATATCGCTGTTGGAGATATAGAGGTTTCTTTTGAGAAATCCGATTGTTTTATTTGCCTTGGCACAGATGTTTCTGATATGGTTTTCCCATTTAAGGTCTGATGTTATAGTTACCCCTAAATATTTTGCAGATGTTACGTGCACTAAAGTGTGGCTATGTAAAAGATAATACTTTATAATAGGTGTTCTGTTCTTTGTTACTGATAGTACCTGGCATTTATCTTGATGAAATTTCATCATCCATTTTTCTTCCCAGACAGCACACATGTCTTAATCTTCCTGTAGGGTATTATCATCCGATGTTACTGTGATGTATGCAATGGTGTCATCTGTAAATAGTCTCACGGTGGATTTGATGTTTTCTGGCATGTCGTTGATATAGAAGAGGAAGAGGCTGGGTCCTAGCACATATCCTTGTGGTACCCCAGACTCTACATTGACGGAGTAAGATGTTTCCCCTTCTATTAGTACTCGCTGGGTTCTCTCACATAGGAAGCTTTTAATCCAGTTGTTTGTTTTTCCTGTTATTCCATAGTGTTGGAGCTAGTGTGTGAGTAGACTAAGGCTGACCTTGTCAAATGCCTTCGAAAAGTCCATGATTAGGCAGTCAGTTTGTTGGCCACTATCAATGTTTATTGGTGATGTCGTCGATGAATTCTATCAGCTGGGTTTCACATGATAGTTTCTTCCGAAATCAATGTTGGAGGTCATACAGGATGTTGTTGTTATCTGAATGGCACATGCTATGGCTGGTTACTATATGCTCCATTCTCTTACAACATTTACAGGTTAATGATATTGGTCAGTAGTTGATTGGTTCAAACGTTTTCCCTTTTTTGAATACTGGACAAACGTTTGCTGTTTTCCATAATGATGGTACCACTCCTGTGTCATATGATCTCTTAAAGACAAGTTGGAGTATCGGAACTATTTCATTGGCTAGTTCTTTAAGAATCATAGGGGAGATGTTATCTGGACCCGCAGCTTTATGAGGATTTAGACCATTTAGTAGTTTCTTTATTCCTTCTTGTGTGATGGTAATATCAGGTGCTGTGGGGTTTTGGCCAGATATGTTGCATCTTTCCTTAAATTCTGTATTGTTAATGTTATTTTTACTTGAAAATGCTTCCTGGAACTGTGCATATAAGATGTTGGCTTTGTCAGTTGAGTCGTCGTGTAGTAGACCTGCTTATTTAAGAGGTGGTATGCTACTCCCATCTGACCGTTTATGCTTAATGTACGTCCAGAATCTTTTCATGCAGTCAGTACCTCTGTCCGACTCAGAATTATATTATAATAATAATATAGCAGTATCTTTATTTTTTAGAACTAAAGTTGTATTATTGGATAGGTGCAAATGACATTCAGAAAAAGGGATCATGGAAGTTGGAGTCTGACCAAGCGTCCCTAAACTTCAGTTTATGCGGCCCAGAAGAACCGAATGATAGCCAGGGCATCGAATTTGTGCTCAGATCTGGATATTGGAGACAGGTGGATGGAATGACAATGTTTGCAAAAATGCATTTTCCTACATTTGTGAAAAACCTTAATCTAATAAATTTTATTCTATTTAATCTTTTGTTTATGTATATGATTATTTGTTTTGTATAGTGTTATAACAAAGAAGAAAGAAAACTAAAATGTTTATCTTTGTGTGAAATTAGGAAGTAAAATGGTCACTGTCACACTTGGACAACTCTTTTATATGTAATAATGTGAATGTGTCGTACAAATGTTATTTTTTTCCATGTATTCTATTTAATTTCATCTGTTTCTACGCATGCGTATTTTTATTTGCACTTTTGTGAACGATTGATTCCTGCACTTTGTTGTGCAGAATGTTCATTTTCAAAATCATCCTGTCCACCCCAGACCTCTGAAAATCAAATGATTGTCCCCTAAGGAAAATTTGATTAAGACATTCATCTTATAGGTAAGTAGGAATTTTCCTTCAGGAAAACACGATGATCCAGTCAAGGAAATACATTGAGTATTAAAATTGAGAATGGAAAGGGGAATATGTCAAAGAGACAACAACCCGACCAAAGTGCAGATAACAACCAATGGGTCTTCAATGCAGCGAGAAGATCCGAAAAATGAACGTCATTCTTAACTCCAAAATATATAAATGAACTAAAATTAAAAAAACATACAAGAGTAACGAAGGCCAGAGGCTCTTGACTTGGGACAGGCGCAAAAATAGTTTATACAAATATTATTCGAAACCTTCGCAACCAGATTTGAATACTGAATAGTATAATTTTGAAAAATTGAAATTTCGAAATTTTTGATAAAAGGAGGTGAAGGGTATACGCAATTAAGAAAGTATTTAATCGACAACAATCAGAACTAGATCTGCAAATGCTATAGCAATAGCGAATGGTACACTCGTTCACCAAATTGCCACTAAACTGCAGACATTTGGGATATTTTAAACAATGAATAGACATAAACATGATAAATACATTAATTTACTAGACTCCTGTCTGTATATTTTTTGAATGTTTTAACATTGTTCAATTTTGACATTTTTACTGTTTCCATGGTAACATTTTGAAAATTCCAAAGTCAAATTGCACATCTACATATACCAATCAATATTTGTGTGAAGTTTCATTTACTTTGGAACATTTTGATTTTTAGGACATTTTCGCTGTTTCCATGAAAAATGTTACCAACTTGAACCATCAAAAATTCACATGGCGGTCCTCATTATAGTATACTTCCGTCAACATTGGTCAATTAAAATCAGAAAAATGCGCGGACAAAAAAAATTGAAGTTAAATAATATGAAAAAAAAGGAAAGTAGAATAACAATATGTCTCCCTAACTCTTTATTTGATTCGGTCCATTTTGCTGTAGATTTAATTGGATCATTATTCTCTACTCTATAAAACCCACTCAGATCTCATGTCAAGTTTCTTTACAATATGCCAATGATTATATGTCAACCGACATATATTTGAATAAAAACGTGGTAGCTAACTGACCCGGAGTGCCCGATGTTTTGGGTTCTATTCTAAGCATTGTCGAATCAAAATATAAGCACACATCATAAAAGCGTACTGCAAAGACTGCATGGTCGTTGCGGACACAGAATAACACAAAAATAAGATGTGGTATGACTATCAATGAGTCAAGTCTCCACAAGAGAAAAAATGCCACAGACAAAGGTCACCAACGGCCTTCAACAATAAGTAAAACCCATACCACATAGTCAGTTATAAAAGGCACCGAAATGACAAATGTAAAACACATCAAACGAAAGAACTAGTGGCCTGATTTATGTAAAAAATATGGAACGGAAAACAAATACTAGTATGATATACAGCAACAAAAGAAAACCACTGAATTACAGGGTCCTGACTTAGGACAGGAACATATAGAATGTGGCGGGGTTAAACTTACTTGAAAGCTCCAACCATGTCCAGGTATGGTAATATATGTATTCACGAGCACTGTTATCTTGCAAACTAGCATGTCGGTTAAGAAAGAACCAAGCAAGGTCCATGTTCATATCTCATTGACATCTTCACGTCTTAATATGCATGTAACATTTGCCACTGGACGTTAAACGATATTCTATTCATCATTCAATCAAGGAATTTCAATGTGAGTCCATGAAACACTAGAAAACCAGATTGATGCTATTGAGGATGGAAATGGGGAGTGTGTCAAAGAGACAACAACCCGACCGAAGAGCAGAAATCAGTTGATGGCCGCCAATGCGTCTTCAGCACAGCGAGAAAATCCGGTACCCGAAGACGGGATTCAGCTTGCCCCTAAACAACAATGTGTACTAGTTCAGTGAAAATGGACGTCATAATAAACTCCAAATTAAAGTAAAATTAACAAAAACATACAAGACTAACAAAGGCCATTGGCTCCTGGCTTGGGACAGGCGGAAAAATGCGGCGGGGTTAAACATGTTTTGTGAGGTCTACATGTGATCACATTGTAATGATGATCTTGATAAATAAGCGACAAAATCATAATTACATCAATTACCATATACATTATTTAAATAGCTTACATTTTCTTTCACTAAACCCTTTTCCATGCATTTTTGTTGTACATTTTGCAATTTGTCCTCTTCAAGAGCCACTAGAAATAATCTTGCACCATGTTCTGCTAACTTTATAGCGGTGGCTTCTCCTATGCCAGAACTTGCTCCTGAAAGATCAATTTAAACATAATCTCCAGGTACGGAACCAACAGTGTTGAAAAGGGAAGGTTCCAACTACAGGAACACCATGACACGTTCACATAATTAAAACATGAATCAAAACATAAATAAATAAATCGAATAAGTGGGTTCCGACAGCCGAACTCTCCCCCTCAGGGTCTCAGAAAATCTCAACTATCCTGTTTTGCTAGTAACACCCGTCGTGTTGGTCCTGTTAATTTCGTTGGTAATCATATCTAGTGATAAGGTATCACACAATATCAGATTTATAAATTGGAGATCGATTCAGGTTTAATTTGTACTTCTGTTTTTGAATAAACAAATTACATGAGAACATTTAAACTAGAAATGAATTTCCCGCGTGATTTTGAATTTATGTGTCCTTGAATTTTTACGACAAGGTAATCATGCTTTATCGTCAAGAACGTTTCTCGAATATATAAAATAGTGGGAAATTAGTGCTTTCGGATAAAAAATAATGAAAAGTAAAACAAAATACATAGTATTACCATCAATCTGTTTTCAACTGAAAAATGTCGGTCGAAAAATTGTGCGAGATAACACAAAAGATCTAAAATCGATTACCTTGGCCTAATATGTTGATAACATATCGTATAATAGACCATGTACTCCTTGCACACGTTACCACACAGAGAAAACGCTGACCTTTATTTATTATTTTTATTTTGTCAATATCAAGTAGTGACTGTGATTTAATTGGAACACACTGCGTGTATATACATATACCATGGATCGTAAGGATAATTTGTCCTCTGTAATAAGTTTTTCTACCAAAATTGGAGCTAGAACCTCTTCTTTAATTTCTTTTGCTACCGAACATTGAGCTAGTTAGGGAGCGACCATTTAACTGCAAAAAGGGGGTTGTTTTTTTTTTTCCTTAAAAAATATTCCGATCTCCAATTTGATGAAGAAAAAAACTATTATGGTCAAGCAGATGACCAAAAAAAAAAATATTCTGAAGCCAGATTTCCCTCATACCTTATAGTGTTAAATTGGAAATTTAGAACCTCGTGAAATATTTGCATTTGACTTAAGCAAACACGATCAACCACTGAATATACTTGATACATTTTATAAATATGAGGTTTGATGTGATTGGCAAAAAGAAAATTATTCACACTTGACCAATTTGGATCATTGTACGTCCTTCACCAATGAGCAAAACCCGTACCATATATCAAACAATAAAGAAACCAATATGACTAAAAGAAAAATCAACGGCTGATTAATGCTGTTAACAATAGACGAAAATCGAATATGGCAGACACCATTCAATAATAGCAATTAATGAAAAGTTTAGTGAAGGCTTGAATTAATAAGTGGTGACGAAATCAATGACTTGATATGGGAAATATATATACACACGATACACAACAAAAGAAATGACAGAAAATTGTCTCGTCGCTTTTGGAGTAAATCTTAAACTTTGTACATAGTTTATTCATTTAACTGAGCTTCCCTTATAATTGACTAGTCGTTGTTTGAATAACGTCCAGTGGCAAACATTTCATCCATACCAATGCCGATCAACTAATAGTGAAACCGTTACAAGATAACTACATTTTTTATCAGATAGCGTTTTAAATCTTAATTTGAACAAACAATGTTGGTAATGGTCACTTGGGAGAATGCTGGTCGAGGTAGCAATCTTCATTGCAAATGTCATAAATTTTCCGTTAATTATTCGCAATACTCCACTGTATATGTTTGTGTAGTGTTACGTTACTATTTAATTTTGAGAAAGACGTCAGATATCAATTCGGTACCGGAAATTGAAATGCTGTGCAAGGAGGTGAAAATTGCAGAACAAAAAATAGTTATTTGCCTGTTAAATAACTCCCATTTATTTAGAAAGTTAAAATTGACAACAAGCCATATCATTTTTACTTCCAAAATTAAAAATGCTTGAATCAAAAATGAAATCGTTATAGTCAGACTTGTCTTTGAGTTATTTTTGTTGTTTGGTTGCTGTTTCAATGACATATACCCCATATCTCAGTCTTTTTATTCATTTGAAATTTTTACCTTTTAATGCAAAAGGAAATGTGTTTCATCATCTTATTATAATTTGTACTTCCTGTCACATATCAGTATTCATCATATATTATTGCACCTTTGTTAACCATGTTGTTCTAATGTAACTATGTTCACACTTTTATTGTTAATGTTGTACTAACATACCCCATGTGGGGGCTTTAGTGAAATAAAATGTCTTATGTCTTATGAAATGACTCTCATAACAGAAACAAATAACAATAGATATAAGCATTCTAATAAAGTTTTGTTTTAGGTCGTGATGTTTGGACTAAAGCAGTTTTTCATGTCAATTGAAATAAAACATGAAACCGGTGTGCAAGTTGCATCACTCATATCAGCGGCTAACAATTACTTCGGAAACCAGCAATATTTAAATTCAGGGTGAGATATGACAATGTTAGGAATCTCCAGTTGTACAATATTTGAGGGTCTGAATGGGGGTCTTTCATTTTTGTATTCTTCAATTTTTAGGCCATTTTTCTTTATACTTTTTGACCATTATTCTCTATTCTTTATATTTTAGCACCTGGTTATTCTCTATTCTTTATTCTCTTGGTCCATTTTTCTCTATTCTTTATATATATTTTCCCCTATTATTCTCTATTCTGTAAACCCCCATTCATACCCTCAAATTTAATATAAAACGAGTGTTCTGCTTTTTCAAAAGAGGTATTATCATAATTTTTGTAACATTTGTAACTAAACTAGAAGTACATTTCCCGAGTGATTTTGAATTGATGTCTCCTTGAATTTTTATGACAAGGTAACCATTATCACCAAGGACGTCTCTCGGTCAGTCCGTAAGTAATCTATTACTATGAAAAAATATATACACATAATTATGCATTATATAATATACAGCAAATGTAGTATTGTAACTTTCATTCATTCATAAATATTTATATAGTTCAAGAGTTCGCGCACGTGTTGTGTTGATAGACATAGCAGATAAGGTCGCGTCGTATTGCAATATGTATTTGTGTTGATTAGTTAACTCTAGCATTATATTAAAGTATGTTAACCAGTACACATGGCTTGTCTCTTAGTTTATATATATATAGGCTACCATATATATATTATATTTTCTTTTTTACTCATTTTTACATAAAAACTATGAACAGTGTAACTGATGATTGTTTTTTGTTTTCTAAATCACTTGTGGTAATCTGATCACTATTTATCTAAATGAATAAATAACATGACACAATTTGTACTCAAAATGCCACTTGAAAGATATGTTTTCAGCCACAATATAAAACAATATCAAAACATCTATAATCAATGTCATCCTTTCAATGTAACAAGTTATGTATGCAGTCCAACACTGAACTGACACTTTTTTGTATATAGGTTTTGTTTCATCTGATAAGGTTTTCAGCTACAGCAGATGCATAAAGAACAGTTCTTATCAGTTTAATATAAATGTGTAATAATATTATGTCAATTATATTTAGTTATTAAAAAAATAATATTCAACAATACATATTTTTCATATTTTGTTTCTTGTCTCTGGTTTCTGATTTCTGGTTTCTTGGTTTCTGGTTTTGCTATTTACACATTCCCAGGTACAAATGTATCTTGTTTTAGAAACCCTAACAAGTCTAACCGCAAAATCCGTCATACCACTACTTGATAAAACTTTCTCAATTTTTGGAATACCAAAGGAACTGAAAACAGACAACGGACCTCCGTTTAATTCACAAGAATTCCGAAATTTTGCAGATAACATGGGTTTTAAGCACCGCAAATTCACTCCGTTATGGCCCCGCGCTAACGCTGAAAGTGAACGATTTATGAGAGCAATAGGGTAAGCAATTCGTGCAGCTCAAACGGAACATCGTAGCTGGAAGCAAGAAATACACACATTTCTTCGCAACTATAGAACAACACCACATGCAACAACTAAAGTGTCACCAGCAGAACTTTTATTTGGAAGGAAAATTAATACTATATGCCGAACATTTCAATAAATGATCAAGCCGAGAGTGAAGTACGAAAAGACGATCACAGAAACAAAAGTAAAATGAAGTTATATTTCGAGAAAAAAACCTTCAATTAAAGTACCTGATTTTACAGTAGGAGATACCGTCCTAGTTAAACAAGAAAAGAAGGATAAACTGTCTACCCCGTACAATCCTCAACCATTAACAATTAAGAATAAAAAGGGTAGTATGATTACGAAAACGAACGAACAACATAAAGATATTACTCGAAATTCGTCACACTTCAAACAGATTGGGAAATCTGATGAGGAAATAGAAGAAATTATTGATGATGACATTATACCATACACATCATTGAGAAGATCATCTCGAGAAAAACGAACACCGAAACATCTCAACGATTATGTGCGTTAAAGAGCTGTGTTACAGGCATAATAATCCTGTGCTCTTTCTGATGTATCAGTTAGGTTTGATGTTGATTTATATGTTTGTGAATTTATGATACAAATCAATTTGTGGAATTTACTATTCACACTCGTCATGATAGCCTTATCAGATTGATCAGATGATCCACTAATTATATTGACATTATAGTACGCGTACCGAATAATTTACATTTATCACAGACTATAAAGTTCTAATTTTCTATTGATATCATTTTACGCTTCTTATTACTTTATTTGTTTACACAGACAGTCAAAGATTTTATGACTACACAGACAGTCAAAGATTTTATGACTACACAGACAGTCAAAGATGTTATGACTACACAGATAGTCAAAGATTTTATGACTACACAGACAGTCAAAGATTTTATGACTACACAGACAGTAATATATATAGATTCTTACATTGATACTAGTGGATTATCGGATTTATCCAATCGAGATAGTTAAATTATCAATTTTAAAGTCCGAGCCTCGGCGAGGACTTTAAAATTTATAATTTAACTATCGAGATTGGATAAATCCGATAATCCACGAGTAACTGTGTAAGAATATGTTTCTCTAATGATTAAAAAATAAATTTTCCTTTTTTGCTAAACTAAAATCCCCTTCGAGTGCCTTCCACTTTACATAAAGTTGTCAATTTCATTAACACCTGTTAGCATATTTTGATGCATCCAGTGAGCTGAGAAAGGTTATGACCCTTAAACTCATCCAATCATCTTCTGAGATCACTGGCAACCACACGTTGATTAAATTTTTTTATACAATGGGTTCGAAAAGGGATAAATTTCCATAGAATTAGACAAAATTAGTTAAAGTAGAACTTTAATCTGAGAAAGGAAGAGATGTAGTATTGTAACTTTCATTCATTCATAAATATTTATATAGTTCAAGAGTTCACGCACGTGTTCTGTTGATAGACATAGCAGATAATGACGCGTCGTATTGCAATATGTATTTGTGTTGATTAGTTAACTCTAGCATTATATTAAAGTATGTTAACCAGTACACATGGCTTGTCTCTTAGTTAATATATATAGGCTACCAACGTTACAGAAAATTTGATGATTTTCACATATTATAGAAAACTATGGCATATGAGTGTCTCAGTATTAGTTAGAGTTTAAACGGATAACAAAACATGATTCCTACCTGTTACAAGGACAACTTTTTCTCTGAAGTTAGCCATGTTTTACCGTCAGAAATTATCCCAGATAATACAAAAGATCTAAAAAAGATTACCTTGGCCCTAATCTAGATAACGTATCATATTCATAAACCATGCACATTGATGTTACTATATATATATAGAAACCCTACTTAAATGACACCGGCGTTTATTTTCATTTTGTCAATATCAAGGAGCAATTTATCTGGAACACAGTGCGTATACAAATATACCATGGCTCGTAAGAATATCTTCTGTAATAATTTTTGCTACCAGACGTGCAGCTAGAACCTCGATCTTCTGTAATTAATTTTGATACCGAACGTGGGGCTAGAATCTCTTCTGTAATAAATCTGGTTAACGGACATGGCACTAGAACCTCTGTTGTAATAAATATTGATACCGCGGAAGGGATGCTAAAACCTCTGCCGTAATTAATATTGATACCAAACCTGGAGCTGTATATAGAATAGAAGCTCATATGTCATAAATCTTGATACCGGTCGTGGAGCTAGTACCTCATAAAATATTTGCCATTGGACTTTAAGCAAACACAATGATGTGATTGCCAATGAGAAAACTATGCACACTAGACCAATACAGGTCATTGTATGGCCTTCAACAATGAGCAAAAACCGTACCATATATTAAACTAGAAAGGCCGGTATGACAAATGTGAAACAATTCAAAAGAGAAAATCAACGGCCTGATTGATGCTATAAACAATAGACGAAAAACAAATATGGCAGACACCATTCAATGGCAATCTATGAAAGTCAGGCTCCTGACTTGGAACATGTAGACATATAAAAAATTTGACGGGATAAAATAATTCTCTCGTAACCTAGAACATAAGTGTAACAGTAAAAAATATAAGAACAAATTATAAAATAATTTGAAAGGGTTTGACTGAAAGATCGGAACAAAATAAATAGAAAAAATAATACAAAGTACCGATTAAAGAGTGCTTGCAGTCACTGAAAGCTATTTGAAATCAAATTTCAACTTATAAATAAACCATCATGATGTTAACACGGGGAAATTTCACTCACGTGAATCTCACGTGAATTTAACATGAAAATCACGGGATTTTTTTTTTTCACGTGAATTTTCAAAGTAAATGTATTCAAATAACATATAAATTTTCAAATTTTACTTAAATCATGAAAAATGCTAGTTTTTTTTTTTTTGTGTCAAAAAATTCACGTGAAAATGTTCACGAGAGTTTCACGTATACATAAGCTCGTTTGAGGTCAATTCCATGTGAGATTTGTGTGATATTCACGTTAGTAATATTTGCCAGTGTACCCAGACTCAAATACCCATCAGTACAAGTTCAACGAACTTAGTGTAAAGACGCCACTAACTGTCTGAGAAAAAAATATTAATCTTGCGCAATGCCAAAATATAAGTATCGACAGACACTACAAAAGTCTAAAAGTCTGAAAAGACCAGTTTTTGTCTTAATTTGCACGAACTTTTACTCGACATTCTCCAAAAGTATGACTTGTGTCTTAATTTTTCTTGACAAATTCTCATTTATATTAAATTTGTATGAAATTTACTTGACATATTCTCGACATTCTGAATATGGTCTTAAAATTTCTTGACAAATTCTTGACATTTGAATACTGTCTTGAAATTTCTCGACATATTCTCGACATTCTTATTTTTTCTCAGTATGGCTTGACATATTCTGAACATTTTGAATCGTGTCTTAAATTTACTTGACAGGTCTGAGTTTTACAAATCATGACCAATATTCATAATATAACTTTAATCTTTATTTCTCTTTATATGATATACTGTTATTTCAAGTTACACTTCTTTACAACAAAAATAAAAGTTGGGCATGTAAAATAATTGAAAATTTGGGTACATAAATATTTTTACAAATGCAAATATGGCTATGAAATCTAAAGTATAAAATAATTCAAATGTGGGTGTGTTGATATAAAACAATTTCAATGTGGGTTTTTAAATAATTACAAATTTTGATTCCTAAATCTTATAAATTAAATGATTCAAACCAATCATACTACAGACATATTTCATTCTACATTCATAATATTCAATGTTGATATGGTAATAATTATTATACCAAAATGTGGTTTTTATAAATAGAAAATTATGATGATATACAAATCATTCATTTAACAGAAGAAAAATTTGTGTAATGTCATCTGTTGGAATATATTAAGTATTACACATGAACTGGATGTTCCCCATAAAATTAAGGTATTCCACACCCAGAGTACACGCAACTGTCAAATAGAAGTTATTGCTTTACCTGTAATCAGCCATACAACTTATCAGTTGACCGACCATGCCACTACAATTCAAAAAGTTTGTTGATAGATGAAAATGAAAATCATCATTTTGATGAAAAAAAATTGAATTGAAATGGATTTTCTTCATCAAAATTATGAAGTTAATTATTTTAACATAAAAACAAATTGAATAATTCCCAAAGATTAAAAGAAAATTATTATCTACTCCAGGAATAATAAAAAAAATGTATTTATAATGGGTCCCATCAATGATTTTTATAGAAATCATCGGTCTTATGAAATGGTTCTCAAACAGACATGCATAATAAGATCTAAACATTTTATTCTTTTCAGGAAGGAGTTATCACAAATATTTATTTTTGATAAAAATTATAAAATTCAACACTCAAATTTGAATAAAAAATGTTTTTGGGTTGTTCTTAAAAATGAATAAGGTTTTTGAATCAAGATGGGAACAAATTCTTTGACCTAAACGAAAGCCCCCCCCTCCCCTCCCCCCCCTCTTTTTTTAGCCACACAAACCCAAAAGATGAATTGCGGGGTCCAAAAGAGATACAAGACACCTATTTTAGTAAAGCAAATTTGACTGGCAGTTTTGCGAACGGCAAAAATCTAAATGCTGTTTGTCAATACCTTCGACTTATATTCCAAGGAAAACAATTACTTAAATGTTTAATAAAAATAAATCAAAATTAAACTACATGGGGGATTATTCAGGGTATTCCAACTCAGTTGCACCAAAAGGGTATCTTACTATACCAAATTAATCCTTGATTCTTCAAAGTTTAGTTTAGCCATAATAAAAAAGGAGTATATAAAACAGCAATAGAATGTCATAAACAGTGCAGAATAAGTCTGTTCACATTTCAGGCGAAATTTATAATGTTGAGATAGTGTCAAGACATATTTAAGACTGTCAAGAATGTGTCGAGACATATTCAGACATTATTTTGAATGTCAAGAATATGTCGAGACATATTCAGACATTATTAAGAATGTCGAGAATATGTCAAGACAGATTGAGACAAATTTAAGACAGTCAAGAATTGGTCGAGACTAATCCAGACTCTTATCAGATGATACAGGAAGTGTCGAGAAATTTTAAGACAATGTTCATACTGTCAAGACACTTGTCAAGAAAAATCAAGAACCTTATTAGACAAATTCATACTATGTCAAGAATTTTTAAAAATTATTCAGACAAATTAAGAATGTCGAGTAAAAATTCATGCAAATTCAGACAAAAACTGGTCTTTTCAGACTTTTTGATTTTTGTAGTGAGAGTTATGACATAACAGTAAAAATAAGGATGTGATATCCAGTTCGAAATAAGAGTTATACAGATAAAGCCAAACTCCCAACCAAATCTATATAATTTTTTATTATGTAATAAAAAATTTAGTGAAGGTTTTATTATTATAATTAGTGGTGACGAAAACCATCATGACCTGATATAGGAAATAGGAAATATATATAAACATGGTCCAAAACAAAAGAAATGAACAATAATGACAGAATATCGTCTCTTCGCTTTTGAAGTAAATCTTTGTATACAGTTTCCTGATTGAACTGAAATACCATTATAATTGATTGGTTATTGTTTGGATAACCTCCAGTGGCAAATATTTCATCCATTCTCACGACAACCAACTATTACGGAAACCTTTGATAAAATTACTACTTATTTGTCGCAGAAAGCGAGATATAGGGATATTGATCTGGCGGCGGCGGCGGCGGCGCTAACTAACCTCTTAAAAACTTAATATTTCAGAAGGTAGAAGACCTGGAGACTTCATACTCTGTATACAGATGCCTTATGTTATGAAATTTCTGTCTGTCATAAGATCATTGTCCTTGACCTCATTTTCATGGTTCAGTGACTACTTGAAAAAAGTTAAGATTCTTTGTAATGTTCATTTCTCTCTTATAATGAGTAATATGATAACTATATTTGGTATGTGCGTACCTTGCGATGTCCTCATGCCTGTCAGACAGTTTTCACTCGACCTTGACCTCATTTCATGGATCAGTGAACAAGGTTAAATTTTCGTGGTTAAGTCCATATCGCGGATACTATAAGCAATAGGTCTACTATATTTGGTGTACGGAATGATTGTAAGTTGCACATGTCCAACTGGCAGGTGTCATTTAACCTTGACTTCTTTTTCATGGTTCAGTGGTTAAAGTTAAGTTTTTGTGTTTTGGTCTGTTTTTCTAATACTGTATGCAATAGGTCAACTATATCTGGTATATAGAAATATTTAACGATATTCATGTCAGTCTGGCATATTTTATTTGACCTTGACCTCATATTCACGGTTCATTGCTCGATGTTAAGTTTTTGTGATTTGGTCTGGTTCTTTTAAAACTATACGCAATAGGTTAACTATGTTTTGTGTATGTAATGATTGTAAGGTGTATATGTCTGTCTGACAGGTATGATCTTACCATGACCTCATTTTCATGGTTCATTGGTCAGTGTTAAGTTTTCCTGGTTAAGTTTGTTTCTAAGATATTATATGCAATAGGTCAATTATATTTGATGTATTGAATGATTGTAAGGTGTACATGTCTGTCTGGCAGGGTTCATCTGACCTTGACCTCATTTTTTTCGATCCTGTAAAGTTTATATGATATTTGTAGTACAACTTTATATTGAAGACTATTAACATAAAATCAGTGGTCAGTAGAACAGGCGAGATATTTCAGCGTGTGCACTCTTGTTGTTCTATCAGAAAGCGTTGTTAAACTTAATTTGAACAAACAATGTTGGTAAAAGTCAATTGGGAGGATACAGGTCGGGGTGCAATTTTTCATTGCAGATCTCATACCGTAAATTGGTAAATTTTGGCGTCGGGATATTTTGGCGGTTTTCACTCGAAAGGCATGTGTGTAATTTTGGTGCTTCGTCCAATTGATGTGAATTTTGGAACAATAGAAGTGTGCGAGCTTATTCATATTTGCCCTTATTTACCCGTTTACGTTTATTGACAAAATATCAAATTGACAATGACCTACACATACTAGAAACACGACAAAGTTAACTAAATGAAGGAATCGGATACGAATGCAATTGCAAATAATTCCGTATCTCGGAGTTGAAAGCTAAAAGAAAAGTGATTTTAAATAGATTATTTATTTTTTACAAAAATCATATGAAATAAATTTTAATCATTATCTCTATTGCAGTACATCTTAATGATTGACGATCAAGGATTTAAATTTTAATCCTTATGCCTCCGGCAGTACATGTTAATTTTAACAGAAGATAAAGGATTACAAGGAGTTTTTATATTCTAATTACCATTGTACGACTTTACCCCCAGCAGAGCTATAGAAAAACAGTACATTAGAACATACTCACCCGTTCTCGTCCAATGAAAAGTCAGTTTTTTCCCCTCTAATTTTCATAGTACATGGTTTTCCATGCACTATAAAATGCTATACATGAATGACTTTTCATTGTAGATTAATTATGAAAGTGAACTCTTAAGAACTACACTAACGAAGTGTTCAATCCCCTGAGGCATTTTCCTTGGGAAAATAGCCTACTGATTAAAGATGAAAGAGAAAAGAATAAACAAAAATAATTTGAATTTTGCAAATGTTTATACATTTTGTAATGGTACACATATATATAATAAACAAACAAATGTGGATAGTGTCCACATGTGGACACAGATGATGCCCCCGCTTGCATATCATATAGTTATAAAGGGACATAACTGAAGAACGGTAAAAGTGACACTACCCAAATTTGAACTTGATCTGAGTTTTGTGGTAATAAGCATTGTGTTTAAGTTTCATAACATTTGGTTGAGGCAAACTTAAGTTTAGAACAGAAACTAAAAATTCGGCAATTTTTCTATTTGTAAACACGCATAACTCTAGAACGGTTGTGTATAAGTTTTATAACATTTGGTTGAGACAAACTAAAAAATTCAGCAATTTTTATGTTTATAAAGGGACATAACTCAAAAATGGTAAAAGTGTCGGCACCTTAGTTCGTACTTAATCTGTATTATGTAGTAATATGCATTGTGTATAAGTTTCATAACATTTGGTTGAGGCAAACTAAAGTTAGAAAACGGAAACAAAAAATGTGTACTTGATCTTAGTTTTGTGGTAATGAATATTGTGTATAGGTTTCATAATGTTTGGTTGGAGCAAACTTAAGTTACAGAATTGAAACTAAAAATTTTACAATCTTTCGATTTATCACACATGTGAACCTCCCGACGGGAGTACAATAATCCCGTTTTCAGGGGTCTCCTCCCGACCTCCCGTGTATGAAATTTTTCATGAATGAAAAATTTCTGCCCAACATATCATCTCAGACATCTGGTGTAACTGACATTACCTGAAGTTATATTTTACCTATAAATCAATTAACATGCATAATTATATGGCTTCACTTGTCAGCTTGGGTGTCAAACATACTGGTAATCAAGGATTTTTACCTCAGGCTAACTGCCGTTGTGTAATAAAAACTTTGTGTATTTATTGGGTTACTTCCCTTGATTTATCCTGTTTTAAGTTACTTTCCTTTAAATAATGTAAATTTTTAAAAGAATATAAATAAAATATAAATTGAACAAATAATCATAAAAGGATGGTAATTAAATGATTTTAAATGTCTTAGGACAAATATAAAAAAAAATAATAATATGAAAATTATTTGAGGGTTCTATACTTTCTTTCAAGGCTTAAATTGAATTCATATAACAACTATGACCCTGGTTACAACTTGAACACATTACACTTTCAGTCACGTCTCAGTCATTACAACTGAACGGACGTGCAGGGTCAGCTCTCCTTTACCCGCTATCTTCGATGAGGGTTTACAGTTGTATGGATCAACGACTTACTACTTTCGATGACAGAAACCAATCCAACGTTGTACAGACTACGTTAGGCTATAATCCGCGTAGGGGCAAATTCCCGCGTCAACATACACTCCAAAACCCATTATGGATGGGGGAGTGGTATGCCGAGTGACGTCCGAGGGCTGTATCCTAGGTGTTAGATGATGGACCGCCATTTCACTGTCTCACGACTTTGGTCCTGATAATGCTTCCTGTCATCGTTAATACTACGTCCGAGACTCATCTACCAGTACTCCATCATCGAGGTTAGCGGGCTGCCAAGCTGACCAATCTAGCCCTGAAAGCAGCCGTTGTGAAGACATAACATCAAAATAGTCAACAAAAGAAAAACCAAAACAACTCACAAAACCAAGATGGCGGCCTACCAAAATGGCGTCCTCCACCTGTTCCTGACCGATGGCACAAAATTATTTAAACACTCACCAAACGCCTTCGGGTACCGAGCCGACCGTGCGAGGGATGTATATCCAGTCAAGGTCGTTAAAAACTTCCATTTGTTACAACTTGAAATGAGTTACTGATTATTCAAATAAAATCTAATTGCACATGCAGATAGGTAATCAAATGATATGATTGCAATGTTTGTTCTATAGAATAATAATATAAAAGATATGAATTGAAAAATTTAAAGAACATACTATAAAAAAAGAATGTTAGATTGAACATGTAGAATATAAAGATAAAGAAACTTTATAAGTACAAGGGTACTATAAACATAATACATAATACATAATAAATTCGGATTGAAAGTTGAAGAAAACACACTTTAAAAGACAATTTTTACAGCACACGGTTCGATTACGACAAAATTTATGTCGATTAAAAACCTCCTGATCTGAGTCCTAATCTCCTGACCAAAATTTCCCAATCTCCTGATCTGAGTTTCACAGTCCATCACATGTATGATTTATAAAGGGGCATAACTCAATAATGGTTAAAGTGACACTACCCAAATTCAACTAGATCTGTGTTTTATCAGTGGAAGTCAAAATTAAACATTGCATTGTATAAAGCATTGATTGTAGTTGATTCAACTATAATCATGGACAAAGGAAGATAACTCCAATTTTAAAAATAACTTGATATTAAGAAGAAAGTAAAAATTTTGCAATTTTTCCATTTATAAAGGGACATAACTCTAGAACAGTTAAAGTGACGCCACCAAAATTCGAACTTGATCTGTGTTTTGTGGTAATAAGCATTGTGTATAAGTTTCATAACATTTGGTTGAGGCAAACTTAATTTAGAGAACGGAAACTAAAAATTTTGCAATTTTTCCTTTTATAAAGGGGCATAACTCTAGAACAGTTTGAGTGACGCCTCAAAAATTCAAACTTGATCTGTATTTTGTGGTAATAAGCATTGCGTAAAAGTTTCATAACGTTTGATTGAGGCAAACTTAAGTAAGAGAACGGAAACTAAAAATTTTACAATTTTTCCATTTATAAAGGGGCATAAGTCTAGAACGGTTAATGTGAAGCCACCAAAATTCAATCTTGATCTGTGTTTTGTGGTAATCAGCATTGTGTATAAGTTTCATAACATTTGGTTGAGGCAAACCTAAGTTAGAGAACGTAAACTAAAAATTTTACAATTTTTCCATTTATAAAGGGGCATAACTCTAGAACGGTTAAAGTGACGCCATCAAAATTCAAACTTGATCTGTTTTTTGTGGTAATAAGCCTTGTGTATAAGTTTCATAACATTTGGTTGAGGCAAACTCAAGTTAGAGAACGACAACCAATTTCGTATGTACGTTCGTTCGTACGTACGTACAGACGGACAAGGGTAAAACTTAATGCCCCTACCGCTACGGCGGGGGCATAAAAATGAGATGGGGGTAAAGATGTAGGTAAAATAATATTTATTCAATTTATATACCTGACATTCGAGTCAAATTTTTTTTACGTTCAAGAAAACAATGTCAGACTGCTGATATATAAAGCAGAGGATTGTTCTTCTTCGAAAAACACAATACATGTACATTTATCAATAAAAAGTAAGCATCTATTGTTGAATGGTCTGAATTGAAATAGTTATACAGTGAGTTTTATAATTATAAAAAAAAATCAAATTTCAAACAGCGGATTTATATAACATTGTGTACTTTTTAAAATACAAAAATTGAAGATATATAAGTATTAAATTTTACCTGAAGCAGAAGAAAAACTCAAATGTTTGAACAATTTATTCTTTTTGTCCTCACAAACTATGTCAGTGCTATTTCATTCCATCCATTGAAATGATCATTACCTATGTTATACATTCACTTCATTATAAAAAGTGAACTCTTATTTAGGTTTGAATATTACAATGGGAAAGGATAATTTTGTAAGGTCACTCGAAAGTGTGAATATGTTCTAAATTGGTCAGACAATACTTGGTCATGTTTTATGAAGATTTAAAGACCTCGGCTACGCCTTGGGCTTTAAATCTTCATAAAACATGACCCAGTTATGGAACGCCACAGCTGTCTTATGTGGAACTCTGATATTACTTTATGTTGTTTTATTATTACTTGATGATATTTTGTCTTTACTTAATATGGTTTTGACATTACGTAATAATGTTTTGATATAACTCAATATGGAATAGTCATTACTTAATGATATTTCGATATTACACGATATGGTTTCGTATTGACCTGATATAGTTTTGTCATTACTCAATATGGTTTTGTCATTACTCGATGTGGTTTCACCATTATTTAATGTGGTTGTGTCGTTAGTCAATGTGGTTTTAACATTACTTGATGTGAATGTGACTTAACGTTATGTAGTTGTTTCATTACATGATGTGGTTTTGTTATTTCGTAATGATGATTTGCCTATTTTTTATATGGTTTTAACATTACGCAATGATGTTTCAAAATTTGACAATTTTACACTACATAATGTGTTTGTTTCATTATTTGATGTGGTCCTGTCATTCTTTGATGTGGTCCTGTCATTCTTTGATGTGGTTATCCCATTACTTGATGAGGTGTGACCACGTGACCAATTCGGAAAAAATAAGTTCTATTTTTCAATATATGATAATCGTTTGTTTAATGTGCTTTGGATGGGTATCGCTTTCCATTGAGTTAAAGTTCAAATTAAAGTTCGAGTGGTTGTTCAGAGTTCAGAGTTATTTGGTATGAAAAAGGGGAACGGCAGACAATAATAAGAAAAAATCATCAAAAAGTTTACAGTATTTCGGACATAATTGGGATATCCCCAAACCACTTGGTCCTGTTGTTTTTATCCAAAGTTCTCAAACGGAAGCAGTATTTTTGTAATAAATTTGTAAAATATTTCACGGAACCCTGTGTCTCGCCTGATATTGCTGCTGTAAGTGTAAAAGCGTCATGTTGATCGGCTGTACATTTATCTATACATTAATCGGTAAAAACAAAATTAAAAAAAAAATGTTTTTCTGTAGATGCTTTTTCTTGAAATTGAGGAATAACTCCTATACAAGTTTTAAAACACTTCATGGAGGTTTACAAATTTATCATGTCAAAACAGTTTAATTCGGTTTTATTTAACTAAAACAAAACTGTATGGTTTTCAACAATGAACAAAACCCATACCCTATAGTAAGCTATAAAAGGTCCCGAAATCAAAAATGTAAAAAACTAGAAACCTAACGATCTATAGATAGATAGATAGATACTTTATTCTCTAAAAACTAAATACAAGTTTACAGAGAAACATACAATATAAATACAGATACAATAGTCGAGGTAAACAAATACAGTATGATATTCTAAAAGTACAAAGTTATGATGGCATACATGTTTAGTAACATGTATAATGAAAGGTTAAACTCAATAGAAATAAAAAAAAAATGAAGATGGAGACGCCGACGCCACTATCGACGACGAAATATAGGTTTGTTGTGTCTCACTGCCGCTACATTGATATCGCAGGCTCGACACAAATCAAAAGACTTGAACTTTATTGTTAACAAATGAAACACTTCAAATCAACTCATACTAAAGTTACAAAAGGGGGAGGGGGCTCGGACTAAGCTACAAAGCATCAATACTATAAAATAAGAATTCTCCGAATTTTTTTTAGCGTAAATGATCATTTGAACTTATACGAATATCAATCTTTTATTTTTAATCAATTGAATTCCCTGATCTACCTCGCACTAATTGAAAAATAAACTTTTTGGAATATATGTTTCACATGTGACGACGGACATGTTCCAGTGGTCGTAACCATAATACCGTCATCCTTTCCTTGAATGTAAACTACAAAATAAAACCAAATTATTGGGTTTGTACTTTCTCGAATACCACGACGTGTGCCTTCCAAGGTTTCTGGTGCATCCGAGATCACCCCGATGGATTTATATTACCCAGTCATACCGATCTATTGAATCAGCCAAATGAAACTGTTTTGTATGCAACCGCAACTGAAAGTTAGTGGCATATTGTTTTACCCCTGTCCGTCCGTCCGTCCGTCCGTCTGTCCGTCCCATTATGGGTATATAGTTATTCCGCATAACTCCTCCTACAGTTTGAATCCTAGAAAGTTTTCTCTTTACTGTCTGTTTGAACATATATTGAAGGTGTGCATGTGGTCGGGGTTTAATGTTTATTTATATTTGCTCTTTTGGGAGATAGTTGAACTTTGTAATTTTTTGGGAAATTTACTTGCATAAGAAGAGCGTTTCCAGATAACTTCTCCTACAGTTTGAATGCTAGGAAGTTTTCACTCTGCTGGCTATTTGTACATATATTGAAGGTGTGCATGTGGTCAGGGTTTTTATTTTTATTATCTTTTGCTCTTTTGGGAGATAATTGAACTTTTTTGGTCATTTTTGGGGTATAAGCGGTTAAATGAGTTGAGAGCGGGGGCATCACTTTGTCTAGTTTACATTTTTTTCTCGTGTAGTGCTGTTACACAACTGTAACAGTCCGATGTAAGGTTAGGATTTAGCGCTCACATACATGTTAAACTCCGCCACGTGCAATTTCTTTATGTACCTGCCCCAAGTCAGGAGCATGAAGTTCAATTGTTGTCGTTGTATAAATGTGTGTCATTTATTTTTTGTAGATAGTTTATTTATAAATAAGACTGTTTGTTTTTTCGTTAACTTTGAATTTTTTGTTGAAGGCTGAACGGTTGCCTTTATATGATGTATTACATCCACTGCATTTAAACTCTGGTGGATAGTTGTCTCATTGTCAATCACACCAAATCTAACTTTATTTCAACTTCTTTTTTGCGTTTTGTATACTGTAACATTGTTTATCTTTTGTACGCATACCCCGGAGCTCTCTTTTCGGAAGCCCGAGCAAAAGTCCTTGTTCCGCGATAGAAAATTTAATTACGAACTCATATAAGATAGCTCGAATTTCAATTCAAAATCTTAATTAATTTAAATGAGACTTAAATTCTAGTAATGACTTGAATTCGAAATCGAAGACTAACTCAAAGTTTAACTCAAACAGTAACCCGAACTTTAATTTGAACTCTAATTCGATGGATGGCCACACTCATCCAAGGCACATACAACATGGAAATCTATCTAAAAATAGAACAGGTTTTTCCGAATTGGTCACGTGATTTTACCTCATCAAGTAATGGGATAACCACATCAAAGAATGACTGGACCACATCAAATAATGAAACAAACACATCATGTAGTGTTAAATCGTCAAATTTAGAAACATCATTACGTAAATGTTAAAACCATATAAAGAATAGGCAAATCATCATTACGAAATAACAAAACCACATCATGTAATGAAACAACTACATAACGTTAAGTCACATTCACATCAAGTAATGTTAAAACCACATTGATTAATGACACAACCACATTAAATAATGGTGAAACCACATCGAGTTATGACAAAACCATATTGAGTAATGACAAAACTATATCAAGTCAATACGAAACCATATCGTGTAATATTGAAATATCATTAAGTAATGACTATTCCATATTGAGTTATATCAAAACATCATTACGTAATGTCAAAACCATATTAAGTAAAGACAAAATATCATCAAGTAGTAATAAAACAACATAAAGTAATATCAGAGTTCCACATAAGACAGCTGTGGCGTTCCATACCCAGTATTGTCTAACCTATAATCAACGGGTGTTACACGGACTCTTTTTAGATGATACACGGACACTTTTTAGTTGTTACACGGACTGTTTTTTTTAATAGAATCACTCGTGCATGACAGTGAGTTCAAGGGCACTTTAAATTTCAATAAGATTTGAACTTTTTGTTTCACCGACATATTTCCTGGCCTTTTTATTAAAATATTTACGTTGGCATCAATAACTATAATAATATTTAAAAAAAATTCCACTATATTACTATTTATATCAGTACACTTAAGGATTGACCATTTAACTTAAAAAGGGGTGTTTTTTTCCAAAAAAATATTCTGATCCCCAATTTTTATGAGAAAAATATATTGTGGTCGAGCAGATGACAAGACAATGTTCTGATTCCTGATTTCCCGTATACTGTATATCATAGTTCTAATTTCGAAAAACAATATTTGGGTGAAAGCGTTGAAAAACTATATAATTTCTTACTCCGAAAAAAAAACATACCCCCTTTTGAAGCTAAAAGGTCGGTCCGTAAATAATTTTTTTTTTACATGAATAGTAGTGTGGACAATGCTGAAGGTAAAGAAATGCTGGTACCGACGTTTATATTTCAATAAAAAAGACAGGAAATATATATAATCAAATCATGGATGTGAAGTTAGCAGCCGGTTCGTTATTCGATATTCGATATTCAATATCCAACCGGCTGCTAGCAATCGGTTCGATATTCAAATTTAGTTGAAAATCATAAAAAATATTATATTTGATAACAGTAAAAGCATGATTTTTATAGTTGAACGGAGTGAAAAGATACGTAGGAAATCGTTTTATGACCCCTTCAAGTTGTCTTAAACTCTCGTTGTCCTCAAATATAAACCCTTATCAATTAATGTTTATGTAATTTGCATATTTTACTTTATGTAATATAGATTTTTATCAATAAAACGACATCAAAACTGTAATTTTATATCTAATTTTTCTTAAAACAAAAACACAAACCGATCACTCTAGAAAAAATTTAGAAATATAAATAGAAATATATATGGAAAGACCCAAAAAAAGAAATACATAGTGAAAACCTACCTGCGACCGTTGAGACCCCCCCCCCCCCCAGTTCTTTCAATGTCCATAAAATTCATAGACTCTGTATAAATTAAGATTGTATCAAAAGGATTTCCCAGAATAATGTCATCTTCGATATCTACGGAGGGCTTAGATTGTCACTTTTCAGCTAAAAATTGTCAAAATGTCAGGACAAAGGGCACAGGGCAATGGTGAGAGCCCCCTGATCTCTCAATCTGCCTAATATTAGGCAGACAGTTATTTAATAGGTAGATACACACGTGACTAAAAGGAATTTGGGTACACTTCTTGTCTTCTATGTTTACGGAGGGCCCAAAGTGCCAGTTGGATATTCAAAATATATAGCGAAAACCTACCTTAGACCGCTTAAATAACGGTGAGACCCCCCTGTTCTTTCAATGTCCATAAAATTCGACGAATTCATAGACTCTGTAATAATAAAGATTGTATCAAAAGGATTTCTCAGAAAAATGTCATCTTCGATATCTACGGAGGGCTTATTATTCTGGGAAATCCTTCTAATACAACCTTTACAAATACTGAGTCTATGATTAAGTTGAATTTTATGGACATTGAAAGACCAGGGGGGTTTCACCCTCATTTAAGCGGTCTCAGGTAGGTTTTCACTATATATTTCTTTTTGGGGCTTTCCATAAATATTTCTATTTATATTTCTAAATGTTTCTAGAGTTATAGGTTTTTCCTTTTGTTTTAAGAAATTTCACATATAAAAGTACATATTTGATGTTGTTTTATTGATAAAAATCTATATTACATAAAGACAAATATGCAACTAAGAAAAGGGTTTATATTCCAGGACAACGAGAATTTACGACAGCTTGAAGAGGTCATTAAAAGATTTCCTACGTATCTTATCAGTCCTCTTAACTATGAAAATCGTGCTTTTAATGTTATCAAGTATTTAATTTTTTTATGATTTTCAACTAAATTTGGAATATCCAACCGACTGCTAGCAGCCGGTTGGATATTGAATATCGAATATCGAATAACGAACCGGCTGCTAACTTCACATACATAATCAAATCTAAACAAATTTGGTAAATTAGAGTAGCAACAGGTGCGAGCAAGCGAACGAATAAACAAGACAACTCATTTATGCTGCGAAAAAAAATCTAGGATTTTAATGCTTCAAAATTAAATTACTCTGACGGAATATGGGTTTTAACATAAATAAATATGCGTGATCATTCAAAAGAAAATCACTGAAAAGTAACATTTTAATAATGATTAATTTGCACTCTATGTTGTTGGTCAGCTTATTACAGTTTAAATTCAAGATACACATCTCCTTTGGAAAATTTGATATAGCTGCCCTCATTGTTTGATTGAACAACTGGCATTTTCATCTGCGATTCGGATATTTTCTGGTCGGCAGGTTTTACTTTCTTTACATCTACGGGAGGCTGAAGTACGTCAGAAATCCTTTTTACTTGGTCTTCACTGGTTCTTTTGTACGTTCTGACTGCGTCACTCTTGTGACCCGTACGATCTTTTATAAGCTGCTCGTCGAAATTGTCACGGAAGAGCATTGTTGCAGTAGTAACCTGAAAAAAGGGTTCACCAATTTAAAGATGTGGGGTGTCTCAGATTTAAATTAGTTCTGGGTATCATTTTTTTTTATAACGAAAAAATTAAAAACCTGCAAAAAACACTTAATCCCTCCAAGACTTTGGCCAGTTTTCACAACAAAAAAGAAAAGTATATTTTTGTGCAAGTAACCCATCACAGCTTTAAGTAAACAATACAAAATTGTAACTTATCTGATTATTTTTTTCCCAAACGAATTGCAACATACATAAGTGAGAAATTTATTAATCGAACACACCATGAAAGATACATGCCAAAATGATGTTTTCTTGGATAAGCATGATATATTGTTATGCGTTTACTTTTCTACATTGGCTAGAGGTATAGGGGGAGGGTTGAGATCTCATAAACATGTTTAACCCCGCCGCATTTTTGCGCCTGTCCCAAGTCAGGAGCCTCTAGCCTTTGTTAGTCTTGTATTATTTTTAATTTTAGTTTCTTGTGTACAATTTGGAGTTTATTATGGCGTTCATTATCACTGAACTAGTATATATATTTGTTTAGGGGCCAGCTGAAGGACGCCTCCGGGTGCGGGAATTTCTCGCTGCATTGAAGGCCTGTTGGTGACCTTCTGCTGTTGTCTGTTCTATGGTCGGGTTGTTATCTCTTTGACACATTCCCCATTTCCATTCTCAATTTTATTTGACATAATTTAGTCTTGAAATGAAATGATATTTCATAAATATGAAAGCAGTTGTATTATTTCATCTTTAAAATATTTGAACAGATAACCAGATACAAAACTCCATCTCCTAATTTTATTAACGAATAGTTCCTTAATGCTTGAACAATATTTTCTCTTTCTCTCTATTTTTTTCTTTATAAAACAAACGATTCAGTGGCGGATCCAGAACTTTTTATTTAGGGGGGGGGGGGGGGGGGGGCACTGACTGACCTAAGGGGGACCCGCTCCGGTCATGCTTCAGTGATTCCCTATATAATCAACCAAATTTTTCCCACAAAAGGGGGACCCATCCGCCTATGCGATTGTTGAATTACCTTTAGCCTGAGAATATAAGCCCGCTAACACTGTTTATTATAATTTGTTCAAAAAGAGTGGTATATACAACATTTCGACCCATCGCAAAATAATTCTGTCAAACTTTTTTTATACCCTCGAATAACTTCAACTGTTCAAGAAGCAGTTACAATGAGAAATTAGAAAATAGATTACCTTTCCTGAATGACCTGCTTTTCTGCCACCTACATCGGCCTGTTTGCACATGTCTTTCATGTAGCCTTGGATTGTATGTATGCCTATCTTTTGTCGTGAAAACTTTGGATGTTCTGATGCCGTCTTTCATGCTATTGGACGTCTGTAAAAGGCCCCGTCTGATGGTATCACGGAAAGGTAAAACTGGAACAGCTTAACAACACACCGCGAATTGAGTGTATTTTCATACTGTCGGAGACATTTTTTTCAGCCTTTTTTTGGTAGATACCGCCTTGAAAATTTTTGGAAGTTTTCCCCTGGAACTGAAGATAAAAACCTTATTCACTACGTCCGAATGTATATTGATTGACTTCTAGATCAGAATGTTCGTCGGCTGCTCTCAAAGCAAATAATTTACAATTGTAAAAATACACAGCATACGACAGGCATTTCGAATCATTTTCATAGTTATAAAACAAAGCTATCCAAATTTTGTTTTATTCTTCTGCAGTGATGGGTTCAGCCCGTTTTGGAACGTGAGGATTAAGGCGTTCAATGTCCTTCATTTTTCCGTCTAAAGTATGCTGGAAGGTGGCAAACTTAGGGTTTTCCTTATTAAAAGGATTTAAATCGTACCGCCTACAAGTATCTCGGAGGTGTCTCCATATTGCCGTACACAGTAATCTCAAAGAGTCTGCCGGGTACTCCGTGCCATATTGTCTTTTAACCTATAATGTTAAACGAGATGTCTTGTACAATAGTGTTAACAAAATGTAAAGTAATATATATGTATGTACATGAAAATAGTCTCTTTATGTAAACGCATGTCTGTAAAATAGTTTGTTTTAGATGTAATTAAAATGTATAACAAAACAAGAAAGAATTAATGTTGTTATCAGAAACGTATCCATGGATTTTTAATCAAAGATATCATGGATATTTTAAATCAACTGTAATTCAATTCCGCTCATCATCTTTATCCGTCAGAAGATATTTATCCCATCAGAAAACTGTATTTCAAATTTTAAGCAATACATATCTTAATTAATTATGTGTTCTAAAAAAATTGGAGGCACTAGATATTTTATATTTACTGGATAATTCGATTCTTCAAATTTCTTCGTGTTAAAATAATTTGATAGTGAATGTATGTATTGTAAAAGACGGTACTATGTTGAAAAACTTTTGTTTGATCCAATTGAAAAAATGTACTTTTGAGCAATAGAATATAATTAAGTTATAACTCAACAGCAGTATGCCAAATAGTTAATGTAAAACTGACCAGATTTAATTTCATAGTTTATAAAATATCAGTAGGTTCAAAACCAATCAGAACAGGGATGGAATTTAACGTATAGTCTCTAATCACGAAATGCCTGAAATCGGGGGTTAATGCACAGTGCAAACTAAATGTTTTTGTGTGTTTGTGTTTCATGTGCGTATGTGTGTGTGTGTGCGTGCGCGTCCGTTTATATTTATATCTATATATATAATTAGCACAAATATGACGTGTATACTAACATCTTTTAAATAAACAGATTGTCATGATATTTTGTCATTTTTTTTTATCTGATAAGGGTATCCATGTTTCAGTAGATTTTAAATTCTTATAGTTTGGGCAGACTATTGAATTTATATAAAAAAAAAAAAGGGTCTTAAAAGTCAAGTAGGATGACAACAAGCTCGTAGATTTATGACTAATTTTCTTCTTAACTTTTGAATAGCCATCTCCTAATTTTATTAGCTAATAGTTCCTTAATGCTTGAACAATATTTTCTCTTTCTCTCTATTTTTTTCTTTATAAAACAAACGATTCAGTGGCGGATCCAGAACTTTTTATTTAGGGGGGGGGGGGGGGCACTGACTGACCTAAGGGGGACCCGCTCCGGTCAGGCTTCAGTGATTCCCTATATAATCAACCAAATTTTTCCCACAAAAGGGGGACCCATCCGCCTATGCGATTGTTGAATTACCTTTAGCCTGAGAATATAAGCCCGCTAACACTGTTTATTATAATTTGTTCAAAAAGAGTGGTATATACAACATTTCGACCCATCGCAAAATAATTCTGTCAAACTTTTTTTATACCCTCGAATAACTTCAACTGTTCAAGAAGCAGTTACAATGAGAAATTAGAAAATAGATTACCTTTCCTGAATGACCTGCTTTTCTGCCACCTACATCGGCCTGTTTGCACATGTCTTTCATGTAGCCTTGGATTGTATGTATGCCTATCTTTTGTCGTGAAAACTTTGGATGTTCTGATGCCGTCTTTCTTGCTATTGGACGTCTGTAAAAGGCCCCGTCTGATGGTATCACGGAAAGGTAAAACTGGAACAGCTTAACAACACACCGCGAATTGAGTGTATTTTCATACTGTCGGAGACATTTTTTTCAGCCTTTTTTTGGTAGATACCGCCTTGACAATTTTTGGAAGTTTTCCCCTGGAACTGAAGATAAAAACCTTCTTCACTATGTCCGAATGTATATTGATTGACTTCTAGATCAGAATGTTCGTCGGCTGCTCTCAAAGCAAATAATTTACAATTGTAAAAATACACAGCATACGACAGGCATTTCGAATCATTTTCATAGTTATAAAACAAAGCTATCCAAATTTTGTTTTCTTCTTCTGCAGTGATGGGTTCAGCCCGTTTTGGAACGTGAGGATTAAGGCGTTCAATGTCCTTCATTTTTCCGTCTAAAGTATGCTGGAAGGTGGCAAACTGAGGGTTTTCCTTATTAAAAGGATTTAAATCGTACCGCCTACAAGTATCTCGGAGGTGTCTCCATATTGCCGTACACAGTAATCTCAAAGAGTCTGCCGGGTACTCCGTGCCATATTGTCTTTTAACCTATAATGTTAAACGAGATGTCTTGTACAATAGTGTTAACAAAATGTAAAGTAATATATATGTATGTACATGAAAATAGTCTCTTTATGTAAACGCATGTCTGTAAAATAGTTTGTTTTAGATGTAATTAAAATGTATAACAAAACAAGAAAGAATTAATGTTGTTATCAGAAACGTATCAATGGATTTTTAATCAAAGATATCATGGATATTTTAAATCAACTGTAATTCAATTCCGCTCATCATCTTTATCCGTCAGAAGATATTTATCCCATCAGAAAACTGTATTTCAAATTTTAAGCAATACATATCTTAATTAATTATGTGTTCTAAAAAAATTGGAGGCACTAGATATTTTATATTTACTGGATAATTCGATTCTTCAAATTTCTTCGTGTTAAAATAATTTGATAGTGAATGTATGTATTGTAAAAGACGGTACTATGTTGAAAAACTTTTGTTTGATCCAATTGAAAAAATGTACTTTTGAGCAATAGAATATAATTAAGTTATAACTCAACAGCAGTATGCCAAATAGTTAATGTAAAACTGACCAGATTTAATTTCATAGTTTATAAAATATCAGTAGGTTCAAAACCAATCAGAACAGGGATGGAATTTAACGTATAGTCTCTAATCACGAAATGCCTGAAATCGGGGGTTAATGCACAGTGCAAACTAAATGTTTTTGTGTGTTTGTGTTTCATGTGCGTATGTGTGTGTGTGCGTGCGCGTCCGTTTATATTTATATCTATATATATAATTAACACAAATATGACGTGTATACTAACATCTTTTAAATAAACAGATTGTCATGATATTTTGTCATTTTTTTTTATCTGATAAGGGTATCCATGTTTCAGTAGATTTTAAATTCTTATAGTTTGGGCAGACTAGTGAATTTATATAAAAAAAAAAGGGTCTTAAAAAAGAAAATAAAGAAAAAACAATAAAAGCAGAACAAAAGTCTGGAGTTGTCTGCAAATATCATCCAAATATTTGATATAATTAAACAGTTAAACATCACGAATATAGTATAACAAACTTTATGATTGGCCTAGAACAAAATATGGGTCCATTAATTCCGATACACATACTTTTTTAACTGAACATATTTTTTTTATAATACTTTCATGGCATAAGAAGTGGACAATTAAATTTTACTTACCTCTACAACAAACTTGGTAAGCCAGAAGTCCAATTCTTTGGCAGATAGTTCCGAATTTAAAGGAGGCACAAGGGTATATTGTTCACTAGAAGATGTCCCGTTTGTTCCAACATATTCATTACGCCATCTGCCCCATGCGTCGTAGGTATTTATGCCCCAGTTAGTGTTTTTGACTGTGTTTGCCGGAAAGCTCTTTAGCATGGTAAGCTGCACCTCGTCTGTTGTAGCTGGTCGTCCAAACCTCTCGTTGGTTTGCTTGGAAGTTAGGCTAAAATCTTCCGTGTCGTCTAAATCTAAACTGTACGGAAGATGTCCCCTCTTTTCGTCATCTTCAAGAAACTTGCTTAAATTGAACTGTGACAAAGCGAAATCCGTCTCCACGTCAAATAGACTATCACCCATGTTAGACAATCAAGATTGGGTAAATGCCAATTTAGTGTGTTACCTGGGTCTACTCGAATATCAAATAATTCCAACGAGCACGAAAATAGTTTCCACACAAAAAATTAAAAACGAGTCAAAATTCAATACTTTTCTTTTCATTTAATGTCTGATAAAACAGTTATAATCGTTTTTGTCTTTATTTATATATGTCTTTATTTCATTGCTTTCATATGTACGCATTTCTTTACGTTTGATGGATTTTTTTTTTCTAATTTGATTATTAAACGTCATAAAACTCTAAAATGTGTTATTCATGTTTCTTTTTTTTTTTTGCTTGTTTTTTGTTCTTTGTTTTTTTTTTTTTTTTTTGGGGGGGGGGGGGGGGGGGGAGGGGGTTGTTGTTATATTTGTATGAACTGTTTTTTTTGTTTGTTGAATTCTTTCTTTGTTTCTTGGAGTGGTGTGGAGATTATATGAATATATATATTTAAAGATAGTATAAATTTTATTCGGACACTACTTAAAGATTTGAAAAGCCCTTAAGTTAAAGCAAATGTACTAATTAATTAAAGACTAAATACATCCAAACATCGTAGTACATAAACCGGTATGGAATTTAAAAAAAAATCTTCTTTTATTAATATGCGATTGTGTTTAAAATGTAAAATGTAATAGTTTTTAGTTAGACACGTCGTACAAGTCAGATAAAAAACAAAAGTAACAAAAGAAACAGGCCGGTAACAACCAGCCGAATAGTTTTTCTGCACTTGTAGTCAAATCAAGGTTTGTTACCGGCCTGTTTCTTTGTTACCTTTGTATTTTATCTAATACATAACGGCGTCTAAGTATATGTAAGAGAATGATAATCCCTTTCATCATGATTAAGTACGAGCGTTAGCGAGTACTTATCATGAAGTAAGGGATTATCATTCTCTTACAAACTTAGAATATTGTAAAGTGCTCAAGGCTCAAATTATCTCTTAATTGGTTGTATTTAAGAATTAGTTTCATTGTCAGTGCAATGTTTATAATTAATGCACGACATCCTTTTTAGGCATTTCATTTATGAATTAGTTTTAGTGGTGTGAGGACTTTCTTATCATTTGACAATATTTAAAAAAAAAATGCGTTATACATATATGAGCTGACACATCAAAACACAGAAAATGTAGGAATTGTATATGTTTTCTGATTGTGAGTATGAATGTAAATCATGTAATATTTTAGTGAGGAATTATCCTTTTTTTAATTTACAGTTTAAATCAATTGATACATTTGAGTTACAACAAAATTGTATTTAAGCCAATATTTTGGTCCGGCTTTTTACATAAAATACCATTTCATTATGTCAGGGAAATGTTCAAATAAAATGCCTTTAAAAGTTTTTGATATGTTCAAGACTTAATTAAATTCCTGGGTTTTTTTTTATTTGATGGGAATATTGGAAATAATTATTCTTCCAGTGATCAAAGTTTTGGAAAGCTAAAGATTAAGGTATTTTTTTTATTTTAAAGCTTTTTTTTTCAAATGCTTTGGTATTGTTTACTTATGTAATAATTTCAAGTTATTAATATTTTCATTACATTTATTAACATTTACGGTATCAATTTTACTGCACAGTAAACTTCAACTTATTTTGAGTTTATTGTTTGTTTCACAATTCAACTTTTAGTCAGTTTTAATCACTGTGTGATAAATCCTTTCAATCGGATAAATGTGCTTCGGGGCAGTTGTAACTCATTTATAGAAACTCTTTGTTTTGAACTGTAAATAGACCCAAATAATAGGATAATCCCTTACTAAGAACATGATTTACATTCATTCTTCACAATTAAGAGGCATCAAATTCTACAATTTCATTGGTCGAGAGCGCTTTGTTATATTCTAATCAGCAATAGCCTGGCATATTTATGACATGTGTGAATTCATATTGTGTTTTCTCAACAATTTCAGAAAATGACAATTAAGTAAAAATTATATAGTGTTGTTTCAAATTATACCCGGTATTTATTTGCAGATTTAGAATTATAGGAAATATACGGAAGATATAATAGCATAAGATATTTTTCCCAACAATTAACATTACGATTTCGTTGTTCCAGTCCGCGATTTTGGCGTTTCAATTTTTAGTGTTTGCCTTATTTTCGTGTGTTTAATTTTGGCACTTTCATTGGAGGCACCAAATAAACCAAAATAAAACTACAACCAAAATAACCCAATTTACGGTAATTGTTCCGTTCATCATTCGCAATACTCCACTGTATATGTTTGTGTAATGGTACATTACTATTTAGTATGGAAAATGACGGATATCAATTCGGCACTGGAAATTGAAATAACGTTTAATATTAACTTGTCAAAAAAAAATTGTTCAGTTCACTTTCAGAAATGCTTACTAGTAACTTTTGAATTCATGTTCCATCCTACAAGTGCTTTTAGTAACAACAAGAAAAAGAAGACTAGTCATTTTAATAGTCTACCTTATAAAAGTAAGGATATTTTGTTTGATTGTCAGCTGTATGGTACTGTACGACTTTCAACAATGAGCAAAACCAATACCAATTAGTAAGCTTGACAAAATGTGAAACAATTCAAATGAGAAAGCTAACGTTTTCTAAAAACTATAAACGAAAATATAACATGGCAATGAAGTCACAACACGCATTACGTTCTCAACTATATTGCAACCTTCAACAATAAGAAAACCATATACTGTATAGTCGGCTATAAAAGGCCCTGACATTTGCCCTTTTTGTCTTTGAATTGTTGGGGCTAAATCTTCGATGGTCTATTAACAAGACTATACAATTAATATTTAATAGCAAGAAATATCATTCCTATTTTTTGTTTAAATGATGCATGATCTTTTAATAAGGGAATGCCAAAATAAAGACTAAAAATATCATGGCTATTAATTACACTAAAACTCTGACGTCTGAATTGTATCAGAAATGGTATAATACTGGTCAAGGGTATAAATGATATTCACCATCGATATTGTTGATACTCCCGGTAATGTACGATGCTTCATCTGAAGCCAAGCAAGAAGAGCAAGAGGGAAACAACATCTGCTGGTTTTCCGGCCCTTTTTAGGTGTGCTTGTTTTGCTGACTCGTCTGCATACTTTAAAAAAAGAGTAATTTTAGACATTGAAATACAAGATGCAAAGATATCGAAATTTGTTGACATGAATTTCGGAAATAATCTGCTTCTGGTACGTTCGAGACGTAATGCTTTGAAAGCCGAAATTGAAAATATTTGTTAGCATCTCGACCAAAAAAAAGACCAAAATATAACACCGAAAATCTGGTAATTTTTTTCAGAGGGTATTGCAATAACAACATTCATGGTACTAATTTTAAGGCACCTGACACCATATTCGCATTTCGCCAACTTATGTCTCTTCGGTGAAACCTAATGTCAACAAATGTAAAAACCAAAAACCTAAGCTGAATGCAACTAACAAAATGTCAAAAGACACATAGAACCAAAGTACTGGAGTAATTTGACACATAGAACCAAAGTATTGGAGTAATTTGACACATAGAACCAGAGTACTGGAGTAATTTGACACATAGAACCAGAGCACTGGAGTAATTTGAAGCTAGTTAATAGACCAATTAAGAAATATAGACCATGTTTTTTTAGACTTAAGACTAATCAATGCATCTTAAAAGGATTTAGTGTGAAGACGTCATAAGCATTTCGAGGAAACCATGACATCGTGTTGTGCAAAAATATAATTATCGACATGACGCAGGCCCATAACTAGATACCAATATTTGTCCAGTTATGCATCATAATATTTAGATTAAAATCAATGCTACGTATAGTGCCGAGAAAGACACTATTCGAAGATCAGTTGATTTCTGTCAGATTGCCATGTTCACCTAATACATGCAACAACCATACTATAGACCAAGTACCGATGGATTATTAATCAAAACAAATGAGAAACTGACTTAAGGGGTTACAGAACACCTAACGGATTTAACTCTTTTAAAATCAGCTTAACAAACTGTTATATATCAAATGAAATTATTCCTGTAAATTGTGAGGTTCAAATTTCTTCAAATTATTATATTTTTGTCAACAGGTCAAAGTAAGTATTTTGTCAATTTTTTTTTGAAAATGAAACGAGCCAAATCTATTTTAGTCAAAGTGTTGGGTACCCCCTTTCAAACGTCGTTCACTGATTTGTCAAAAGAGGTTAAGCGAGCTCACTAATTATGTCGGACGGACAGACACTATTCAACGGTCATTCGCCATTGAATAAACTTCAAGTAATTTTAAAGTTTTGAAAATAGCCTTCTAACGTCCAGTTTCAAATTACCGCCATTTATACAATTTTAGATTTCTTTGCAGAATGCAGGACAATGCATGACAAACTGTGGTCTCTGTTTTCTGTTTATTAAAAGCAAATTGCAAAAACATTGTGTATTGAAAGCACATCTACTCTATTAAATATGTTTTAAATATCTGCCACTGAAGGTTAAGGGACCAACTGTTTATTCATCAGAAATCAAGAAGGTAGTACTTGGTTAGAACGTTCTAGTACTTGGTTAGAACGTTCTCGGTACTGCATCACCCACTAATTAGAACTTACTTGATAGCTTTCACTCTTACATCGTGAGGACCTAATTCTGAAAGAAATTTATTTAATCAATATTTTTTTTCTATGGTTTGTTCCATAACTGTATGAGTCTAAATTTGAATACATATGAATAAGTGACAATTTGAAAATGTAAACAATGGTTTCAAAAACTTGGTAAATACCCCCAAACAGAGATGACAGCGTCGACAAAGTTAAGCCCATTATATTTTTTCTAGATAAGATCATTTATCAAGTGTATTCAACATGTTAATAGAGCTTAAAATATTGCTAAGTTACATCTTTTTTTTTTAGATAATAGGGGGAGTGTTAAAAAAGTTGTTTGAAACATAAGGGACTAATAATTTGGTGTATGGTAGACAGGAGGTGTTATCTAATTGCTAAACTTATCTTTATCTGTTGCAACGTAGGATTAGAAAAATGGAAATGTGCACAAAAGATTATATAGAGCACTGTTCCATCACAAAAGATATTTGTTAATAGTCTTTTTATTTTTTTATTTTAGTCAATACCATCAGTTACGATGATTTTGATAGGTTGAAGATAATGACAACTCCCGTCTTTAAAATCTTCTTAGTACCATTGCTGTATAAAAAGATCGTTTACCTTTGGCTAGACATTTTGTAAGCATATCAATAGCTGATTTTGCCATGCAGTAAACTACTGTATCCACTCGACGAAAAGCATCAAAACATATTTTTTTTATTTACATTACAATTTTACAAAGTATTTTTGCATTACAAATTTATATTACAATTTAAGTAACGAAGTTACGTACGGAGTATATATCTCCCAGTTGATACGATATTCCAGGCTTGTATTTCCTATCATGATTTCCTTGATAGAGGGTTGCTGTTCAAGAGGAAGGTATTAAACCAAGAGTTCCAAGTGGGGAAGTTGAAACCTTCGTAAGTTTTACGTACGCCATCACGAGTTGGTTGACCGTTATGGAATATATGTTTCACAGATGATAGCGGATATGTTCCTTATGTCGTAACTACAATCCCGTCCGCTTTTCCCGAATGTGACCTACCAAATTAGTCTTATTATTCGGTTTGTACTAACATGAGCAACACGACGGGTGCCACATGTGGAGCAGGATCTGATTACCCTTCCGGAGCACATGAGATCATCGCCGGTTTTTGGTGGAGTTCGTGTTGCTCAGTCTTTAGTTTTCTATGTTGTGTTTTGTGTACCATTGTTTGTCTGTTGGTCTTTTTCTTTTATAGCCATGGCGTTGTCAGTTTACTTTCGACTTGTGAGGTTGAATGTCCCTCTGGGATCTGTTCTTCTATTTTACTAAGGAGTGAAATATGTAATGCATTCCAAGTGTGCTTTTATGCTAGATATTATAATTTCAAAAAATTCTGGCTTTTTTATATATTAAGTGCAAATATATGGTGAACCTCCCAAGAAAACTGCTTTCCTGATCAGATAGTCATTAAACAGCATGCAATTGCATACAAATTATTGTTGAAGACAGTATATTGACATATGAAAGTTTTTGTTGTGTTGTTGGTTGTCGTTTCAATAAACAAAATGTTGGAACGGAACGATTTTTTTTCTTTTTGGATAAGGTCAGATTTGAAGAATACGTAAAATATTCAATTATAAATTAAATATATTTACCGGTATCGTTGGTCTGACACTCGACATGTAAATTATATTACCTACATTAAAAAATGTTTATTACTTAAAAGTATGTTTTTAGATTCATACGCCGTATCTTGGGATTGTATGTATCAAAAAGAGGCGAATTTGTTTACACAACAGTTTACATATACATGCTATATTCCATATTTGTTATTAAAAAATGTATATTCACTTTGATTTTTGATGCTATGAACATGAAAGTATCCCAACACTTTTATATAACAGTATTTGTTGCATTCTTCTGAAAATATGAAATTGCGTCGTTCTTATCATTTGATATTTAATTATGCTTCCTTTTTTTCTCCTTGATAATTATATTTAATTTGTTCTTGAATCCAATGATACGTCGTTACTCCAATTCTATAGTTTCTATTTCCCCTGGTAATTACCAAACACGTAAAATTTACTGAATCCTCTAATCTTTTCTCAAAGTCAAACTAAGGTTGTACATAACACTACAGGGAGGCAAATCTGTAAAAATCAGCTAAACGTTTTAATCGCTTTCTATTGTTATTCCTTTTGTTTCTTTGAGATAAGGCAAGCATAGTTGTGCCAAAAAGAACTTCGCCTTCTGGGTACCGTTTCACAAAGCCTTCGTAAGTCTACGTGTCATCGTACGTTCATCGTAAATAAATCGTAGGTTTTACAGCCGTTTCACAAAGCCGTCGTAAGTTAAGATGAGCGTAAATAATACGTAAATCCTGGCGTAACTTACTACAGCTATACCCAGTCGTACCTCGATCGTAGTTTTTCCGCAAATATGAATTAAACCATATCTAAGATGGCTTTATTCTCGATCAAGATGCCGCAAATGTTAGAAGACGAAGAAGAATCTTCAATATTAGAACCTCACTTTCTTCGTTTGATCATTTTGAAAATAAAATGGATATTATATCAAGATACAGACTGGATAGACACAGTATCAATGAAATAATATTGGCAATAGAACCAGATATAAAACATGATACAAATAGGTCCCATGCACTTACTCCTGAAACGCAGGTTTTGTTAGCTTTGCGCTACTCACTGGTTCTCCGGTAAAGCGCCCATTTTATGACGCTGATTTGTCCCACCGTTACAAAGCAAAACTAACGACTTCGAGTTATATACCCGTAGCTTGTTATACTTATATCTGAGATTTTTATATTTCCTAATTATCTATATTTTTAATTTTTATAAAGTTAAGTACATATTGCACAACGATAGTGATCGTACCGGCCGTCATAATGTTTTCTTCGTAAACCTGTTATTCCCGTTAACGGATAGAAGACCAAGCAAGACTAAATATTTAGCACAACATAGAGTGTGATATGAGTTAAATTTGATTATAAGGTTACCATAAATAATTTTGTTTATAAGGTTACCATAAATAATTTTGTTAAATCGTCATTCATTCCAAATCATATCAGTCTTGAACACTAAACAAAGTTGAAAACTGCAGAGATTTGTTTAGCATGTAATTTCCGTGGAATGGTATATCCTAAACAAACACCTATTTTGAAAATAAATTCTACATCCAATATGGCATGGTATTGGTTGCAAAAATTTGATATTTTTCATTTAAATGGTATATTTCTTCATTTAAATGCAATACTTTTTTGTATGTGAGGGAAGGGGGAGGGGGTTCAGATCAAAGATCGTTTCTATAATTCTAAATCTTTTAGTTTTTACCATTTCACTCTTTTCTTTATCCTTTGATCTCTATTATATTTGTCCTAAACATACGTGAAATATTTGCCACTGGACATATAAGGCAACCAAAAACAATCAACGTATTCTTTATATTTCATCATTTCTTTATCATGTTATCTATAGGTTTGGTCCCGCCCCTTATCTATTTTTTGCACATTATTCTCTCTATGTAAACCCAATTCCTGTCCTGATAAATGGTGACTCATGCATAGCATCATACATGTATGTGGTTATTAAAACAAGAAACATATTCATATCATAATAATTTACTGTATGCTTGGACTTATAGATAGATGTCATTAGTCCCAGATCATGTAATAAAGTAGGTCTTATAAAAATACAATAGCATTGTATTGATGATTATATATATGTATATATATTTAACAATGCCAATTTTTGGGAAAAAAGGGTAGAGACAAGGCGTTTATAAAACATATTAATGGGGCGCGTTTTTTTGTTCTTCGGTAGTGAGCCAGAAGAAGTCCATTTCTTTTTTTTTTTGCATTGGGAAGATCTTATGGCTCTCTTCCACCTATTCTTTTTATTAAAACAAGAAACATATTCATATCATAATAATTTACTGTATATGCTTGGACTTATAGATAGATGTCATTAGTCCCAGATCATGTAATAAAGTAGGTCTTATAAAAATACAATAGCATTGTATTGATGATTATATATATGTATATATATTTAACAATGCCAATTTTTGGGAAAAAAGGGTAGAGACAAGGCGTTTTTAAAACATATTAATGGGGCGCGTTTTTTTGTTCTTCGGTAGTGAGCCAGAAGAAGTCCATTTCTTTTTTTTTGTTTGCATTGGGAAGATCTTCTGGCTCTCTTCCACCTATTCTTTTTTGATAGGTTGTTAAGACGGCAGAGGCACATAACAAACATATGGCGTCGTTTAGTCTAAATGACTAATAAATTTATGAATGCAGATATATTAGAATGTGAGCTGTGTTATAAACGTTTTCATGGTATGACAGCCTTAGTAGGACATCCCTGTAGGACGATGAGCTGGATAAATATAAGAACTACACCGTCGGACAATAACAGTTAAGGGACAATTATTTGATATTCTAGGGAAGGGATTTTGATTGATTGGTGTTTAACGCTACTTTGAACACTATTGGGCTATTCCGTGGTGGTCAGTTTAAGTTTATAGATGAAGAATGGGGAAGGGAAGAGAGGGTATTATTATTCATTTTAATCTGTCGCTAATCATGCCTATGTTTCAGCTCTTACCAGGCAACCATATTCATATATGAAATCCTTCTGTCCCTCACCCCAACAAATAGATAAATATCAAATGGTTTTCCACTTATTTAAAACAATTTTAAATTGATTGATTGTTTGTTGCTAATTTTTAACGCCCAGTGACAAATATTTCATGCTTGTTCAGGAAAACACGAATTTAGAAGTCAGGTATATAATATAAAAACGAAGAGATGGGATGGGATATGATTGCTAATAAGTCAACTATCCACCGGAGTTCAAATATGAAGTGGATGTAAGCAATTATAGATAATCGTAAGGCCTTCAACGATGACAAAAACCTGATACTGTAAAGTCGTCTATAAAAGGCTCGATATGAAAAGTGTGAACAATTCAAACGAAAAATCTAATGGCCTAATTATACATAACAAAACAATTTACAAAATATCAAACATGAGTCGAGACATGAACCAACGACAACCACTAAATTACAGGCTCCTGACCTGGGACAGGCAAATAAAGAATATGGTATGGCTGATATAAAAACGAAGATGTGGTATGATTGCAAATGAGACAACTCTCCACAAGAGACCATATTACACAGAAATCAACAGCTATAAGTCACCGTACGGCCTTCGACAATAGCAAAGCCTACATCGCATAGTCAGCTATAAAAGGCACCGATATCACAAATGTAAAACAATTCAAACAAGAAAACTAACGGCCGAACTAATGTACAAAAAATGAACGAAACACAAATATGTATAACACAGCAACAAACGGCAACTACTGAATTACAGGTTCCTGACTTGGGCAAGCACATACATACAGAATGTGGCAGGGTTAAACATGTTAGCGGGATCCCAATCCTCCTCCTAACCTGGAACAGTGGTGTAACAGTACAACAACATGTTTGTGAGCACTCAACCCATCCCGAAGCTGGGACAGTGGTGTAACAGTACAATAAAAGAACAACCTGCACTAATCAGTTGCAATTAGTCAAAAGATCGGTACGAGACACACAAAAAAAAAACTAACATTAAGACAATAAACACCAAGCACCGACATTTGAGTATTTTCAATTACTCAGTGGAAGTTTGCTCAAAGCTAATAACAACTATTACTGAAATAAATCTTGTTCTCCCAGACTGAAGTATCAATCAGTACACAACGCGCGGCAAAGGATTTATTAAAAAAGAAAACAGTCTGAGAAACGTCTGGTTTACGTTGTATATAGATATAAGAAGATGTGGTATGAGTGCCAATGAGACAACTCTCCATCCAAGTCATAATCTGTAAACCATTATAGGTCAAAGTACGGTTTTCAACACGGAGCCTTGGCTCACACCGAACAGCAAGCTATAAAGGGCCCCCCAAAAATGACTAGTGTAAAACCATTCAAACGGGAAAACCAACGGTGCCGTCTAATCTATTTAAAAAAAACGATATACTTGCATAAAAATCCATATACAATGAAAGTTTTTGAAAAGTTGTGGTCCGAACGTTTTGACCATCGAAATTTTGCAATAGAAATAATAGTTAGGACAAGAAGATTTTAACAGCCAGTGCAGGACTCGCAGATTTAGTTTGAGGGTCGATATTCTGACGCGTTTTTTAATTCTTGGTCACTTATGTTTAGACAGAAAGGGGAGAAATCCAAACAATTACCGACCAATCACAAACGTTGTTGCAAATTTGACCTTATGACGTCAAAGAATTTCCCATAATGCAATTTTTGCATATAAATAAAAAACTACTGAATAAAAAATATTGCATTAAAATGACAAGTTATACCAAATGAATAAAAAATATTGCATTTGAATGACAAATTATACCATTTGAATAAAAAATATTGCATTTAAATGAAAAAATATACCATTTAAATGAAAAAATATACCATTCAAATAAAAAAAATATTGCATTTAAATGAAGAAATATATCAATTAAATAAAAAATATTGCATTTAAATGAAAAATATCATTTTTTTTCAACCAATAACATGCCATAATCCAACGGATCGATATCGGTGTCCACATTCAATTTTAATACAACTTCTATCTTCATATTCACGTATTATGTTTTATAAGTGACGAAATCATCGAAATGTAATAACCGTGGAATGTAATCTCCGTTCACGTGTTTGTGAAGAGTGCTTTCTTTCACGTCCGCACTTCTATCGAGTATGGCATGCCAAATAAACATTTTAGATAATAATTACGGATGGCGAATATATAAATTACAGATCAATAACTTACATTGTAATTCAGACGACATAAGAAGACACCATGTGACAATTTTAATTAGTCAATTGTTTTTTAGTGTAACAGAGTTGCTTTTTTTCTTAGATCTACAAAAAAAAAACACAAAAAAACGAACTGGATGTTTTTATATCAATATTAATGCAAGTAAATAATTTTAACCCGTTTTCAATATCAAAGATCCGAAACTTTTATTATTAATATAAATTTGATACAGAATCTAATACGATTAAACAATTATGCAAGTAGTCATAAAAATTGCTCTGTCTAATGAGTTTAATAAATCATATTGCACAGGGAGAGAAGATTTTAAATACTCTCTTTCATTAAAAATGAAATTACGACGTCGGGTGAGAGGGCATGGTATATATTGTCCGTTACATTTATTAACAACACCTTGTATAAATATTCTTTTCGAAAATAAAAACAGTTAAATAGAACAAACAAAACTATCCGTCACAATGATATATGAGGGTCTGGATTAGGGGGGAAAAAGGGGGTGGGTGGGTTTTACATTTCTGTATTCTGTAATTCTTTTGGCCATTTTTCTCTATTCAGTAGGAAATATGCTTATTCTGTAAATTCTTGTGCTCAGACCGTGCATATGAAAATTTCCTGTTATATCATGATTTTGACATGATAAGATCTTTGTCTGTATCAACGACATATAAATATTTGAATCTACGTTTTAAATTGATACAAAAAATCAAAATTCTCTGATCTATAGATTTTCATAAATGGAGTCTAAAATATATCCATAATAAATGCACTTTATCAATTGCATATATGAGAACAACTACTTATAAACTGCTAAGCGTCGCATACTATGTATAGAGATATGCATCATAAATCTAAGTTAAAAGACAAATTAAAAAAAAAGGAATTCTAAAAGCTTTCTTTGACAAATTTTATACTAACTTCATTTTAACAAGTTTAAATTACATTTTCTAAAATAGAGCTAAGAACTGTTTGTAATGTTGTAAATTTAATTCGTTTGAAATTTTTATTCAAATACGCTGTTGAAGAGTACTAAGCGCCAATAGAATACAATAATTTTGTATTTAATAAATTAGTGTCTTCGATGATGAAAAATTCGTCATCGAACAGTCTCATTATCATGTCGGTATTCGAAATGATTCGTTTCATTGTTATTACAAAAGATGGGTCATAATAACACGACAGAGTTTTTTTTTTTTTTTTTTGCTTCAGAATGTTCTAGATAAATATACAAAAAGCAAAGTTTAGACAATGTACCCTCATAAGCCTGGAAGTGGCTAGTCACATATAGTTAACGGCGTTTTTCTCACAATGATGTTCTACCTCCATAAGCCTGGAAATGTCGTGGCAGGTCACATATAATCAATCTTTCTGACTTCATAAATTTTGTTAGAGAGTCGGCTGAATTAAGACGTTATATGATGAAAATTAATTAATTTCCTTCCGTGAAAATGCATCGCATGTACAATAAAAATGAATCGCCCCTACAGTGAAAATGAAAGTCTAGTGTCATTATTCGACAGTAAACATGAAATGTAGAGATACTTTTGACGAAGTAGAATCCTGACTGATCAGTATCGCCACCGGCATTGTTTTATTATTGACTTTCTTGAATCTGTCATAAGAAGAGTGAATTTTCTTTTGTTTTCGTTCACTAGATATCCCACTGTAAATAAGTATAAAAATGTTTTGGACGACATTATACTTGAAATTTATATATCATGTATACATAGTGAAAACATGATATTTTTTTTTTGCGACAAAAGGGCCCTCTACGCCCCCTGGATCCGCCACTCCATGGAAACCTATTTTCTGATACTTACCTAAAACGTTTTACCTGTGTTAACTTTTGAAACGATTGTGCGCAAATCCAATAAAAATCTGTGCACAAAAGTTGGGATTTTTACGCGCATATGTAGTGCGGCGAATATCACAAAACTTCGTTAATACATCTACATGATATAATTTCTAATTACAATTAGATATATTTGTATTTCGCAATTTAACCCTTTCCAGACCCATTGCAAAAAAAATATAATCAACGTGTGGTTACCAATGATCTCAGAAGATGATTGGATGAGTTTACGGGTCATAACCTTTGTCAGCTCACTGAATGAATCAAAATGTGCTAACAGGTGTAAATGAAATTGACAACCTTGTGGAATGTGGAAGGAACTAAAAGGGATTTTCGTTTATAAAAAATGAAAACTTATTTGATAATCATTTGAGAAACAGATTCTTATTTAGTTACTCGTGGATTATCGGATTTATCCAATCTCGATAGATAAATTATCAATTTTAAAGTCCTCGCCGAGGCTCGGACTTTAAAATTCGATAATTTAATTATCTCGATTGGAAAAATCCGATAATCCATTGGTACCAATATGACCAATGTAAAAATTTATATTCATTAGCTCAGTTAGCAATGTATTTCCCAAGTTACCACTACAACACAAAACCTAAAAATGTATAATTGTTATAATATATAGTGTAGATTAAATGAGATATTTTCATTTAAGAATTGAATGCTTCTTTCTGTAAATTTATTGGGGTGTAAAAGCGTTGACCGAAGTACATTTCTAAAAATGTGTGACCGGTCAACGCTTTTACAACCCTAAAAAATTACTAAAAGAAGCATTAAATACTTATAATTACATTTTTGTGCTAGGATCATGCAAACACGATTTCTATCATATTTTTCTTTTATCTACCTGTGTACTCTATTGTGGAAGCTCGTGTCATCATGAATGTTACAATTCATTTTGAAATGAAGGTTAATTTCAGAATGACGCGAGATTGCTGTTAGCCAATCAAAATAACGTATTATAATGAAACATACATGTAATGTAATTATATTACTATGAAAATTTGGTTTGGTAGAGTATCAATTTATAAAAATATTGTTCGAAACCTTCGTATCCAGATTTGAATACTGCATAATATAATTTTGAAAAATCGAATTGCCAACAATTTGAATAAAACGGAATCAAGGGGTTAACGTCAATGAGAAAGTATTCAATCGACAATAATAAGAAAACTACATCTATTGAGCAACACATTCAAGAGGATCTGGATGAGTGTCCTTTATTTCTGTATTCTTTATTTTTTTAGGCCAGTGTTTTTTTTCCCTTATATTTGAGCTGCGCCGGATAGAAATCGACCTTATGCAAATGAATATAAATACAATGTCCTGTTAACTTATTTCGGTTTGAAAAATCTCTATGCAAAGTCTGTAACTGTTTGAAAATTGAGTTGATATAAGAACCCTAGACTACAAAACAGACAAAAATTTTTTTTTTATTTCGTTTTTGAATGTTCCAAAATCAATCAATGTATTATATTCTTGCATAAGGTCGATTTCTATCCGACTCAGCTCATTTGTTGTCCATGATTCTCTATTCTTTATATTTTAGCGCCGCACTATTTTCTATTCTATATTTGTTTTGCCCTATTTTTGTCTATTCTTTATTTGTTTTCGTCCATTTTGCTGTGGTTTTGGCTCATTACTTTCTACTCTGTAAAACCCAGCCAGACCCTCATTCTATACACCTTATCGCTATTTGTCCGCCATTACTGGACATCACACAAGTTCCCGTAAAATTTTGACGTCATAATAGAAAATATCTGACGCCATAATGGAAAAGTGATTGTTGTATGACGTCAAAAGTTCGAGCGGGACTGATTCTCGGGTCAAGCGGGATTAGCGATAAGGTGTATTGTCTTTACAATATGCCAATGATTATATTTCAACCTACATGTATTTGAATAAAAACGATTTCCGTGGTAGCGTGCTGGCCTCGAGTGCGAGAGATTGTGGGTTCGATTCAAGTCATTATCAAATAAAAAAAAGAAAGCACACATCATTAAAACGTACTGCAAAGGCTGCATGGTCGTCGCGGACTCAGAATATCACAAACATAGGATGTGGTATGACTGCCAATGAGTCAAATCTCCACAAGAGACACAATGCCACAGACATAGGTCACCGAACGGCCTTCAACAATGAGTAAAAGCCATACCGCATAGTCACCTATAAAAGGCCCCGAAATGACAAATGTAAAACAACTCAAACGAGAGAACTAGCGGCCTGATTTATGTACAAAATAATGAAAGAAAAACAAATATGATATACAGCAACAAACGACAACCACTAAATTACAGGCTCCTGGCTTGGGACAGCCACATATAGAATGTGGCGGGGTTAAACTAGTTTGAAAGCTCCAACCATGTCCAGGTATGGCAAAATTTATTCACGAGCACTGTTATCTTGCAAACTAGCATGTCGGTAGAATACGAACAAAGCAGGGTTCATGTTCATATCTCATTGACATCTTCTCGTCCTATTATGCATGTAACATTTGCCACTGGACGTTAAATGGTATTTCATTCATCGTTCAATCGAGGAATTCCAATGTAAGTCCATGAAACACTAGAAAACAAAATTGAGTATACATGTGATAACGTTGTTATGATGATCTTGATAAATAGGCGATAATCGACAAAATTATAATCACATTAATTACCATCTAAATTATTTAAATAGCTTACTTTTTCTTTCACTAAACCCTTTTCCATGCATTTTTGTTGTACAATTTGCAATTTGTCCCCATCAAGAGCAAATACAAATAATCTGGCACCTTGTTCTGCTTACTTGATAGCGATGGCTTCTCCTATGCCAGAACTTGCTCCTGAAAGATCAATATAAACATAATCTCCAGGTGTGGAACCAGCCGTTTTGAGGGGGTTGGGTTCCAGCTACCGGAAAACCATGAAACGTTCGCATAATTAAAAATAGAAATAAATAAAATAGAAATAAAAAAATCAATCAAATAAGGGCGGTTCCGACCCCCGAACCCTCTTCTCCTGGATCCGCCAATGAGCTCTGCATGTTGTAAAACAACGGCGATTTCTTTTTTTTTTTTATTTTCACTGATGTCACAATTCACGGATTACTTTTGTGTCAATTCTAGGGCAAATTAAGTGACAGTTAAAACCAAATCATTTCGCGGAAGACAGACAGACGGTAACATAGTAACAAGAAAAAGACAAATAGACAAACAACAGATTAAAAAATACACTACACAGAAACTAAATATTGAGCAACGCAAACAGCAAAAAAAAAACGAGGGTCATTTCAGGTTCTCAGAACATTTCAACATTTTCTGTTCTGCTAGTAACACCCGTCGTGTTGCTCCTGTTGAATTCTTTGATAATCACATTTAGTGATAAGGCATCAATGAAAAAATTGAAAATCAATTCAAGGTACATTGTACTTATGTTTTGAATAAAACATTATATGAGAACATTAATTTTGTTCCTAAACTAGAATTAAATTTCCCACGTGATTTTGAATTTATGTGTCATTGAATTTTTACGACAAAGTAATCATTATCGTCAAGGACGTCTCTCGCTCAGTCCGTAAGTAATCTATTACAATGAATATATATATACACATATGAGTTATACAATATACAGCAAATTTGATAATTTTCACGGGTTATAAAAAAACTATGACACATGACTGTGTGACATGAGTGTCTCAATTTTAGTAAAAATGATAGCAAAAAATGATATATTCCTACCTGTTACAAGTACAACTTTCTCTCTGAAAGTTAGCCATGTCTTATATGTAAACGTACTTTATTAGGCCAAGACTATTGTAGTTCATGATTGAGTGTTTTCTTGTTAGAAAAATACAAAGTTGTTCAACATGTTTTTTTCAATTACTCCTTTAATTATTTTTCTCAACAGAGTCAAATGAGAGTGTGAAGTAATATATGATTGAAAAACCACTTAACTATTCAATTCTAAACAATTTAAAAATGGTTACTCCTTGATAGCACAGCACTAATTTTCCACTATTTTCTTTCGGATGAAAAATTATGAAAAGTAAAAAAAATTATATAGTATTAGAATAATCTGTTTTCAACTGAAAAATGTCGGTCACAAAATTGTGCGCGATAAACAAAAGATCTAAAATCGATTACCATGGCCTAACATCTTGATAACATATCATATAATACACCATATACTCATTGCACTCGCTACTTAACATAGAGAAAACGCTGACCTTTATTTTTATTTTGTCAATATCAAGTACACGGGTATCATTCGGTTTATCGAGAGAAATGATCGTGAAAGAATACCTAACGGTGGTCAAGCATTGCGATCGGATCGTGAGTGTGATTAATTGAAATTCTACTTTAAAATTTAGGAAAAATCTGTTGTATTTTCAAAACGCGGAACAAATCCGAAAAAAATATTATGTTTGTCAAAATGATTCAACTTTCTCAATAATACTGTGCAATAAGTAATAAAATATGCAGTACTTTATGAGAAAACATAAAAGGCACAACACACGTCTATGGGATTCATGAAAAAAAGAACAAGTTTTGTACCTATAATGACTACATTCATATATATAACGATATATTTGAAACTGAATCTTTCGTGTGACAGATGATACAGTAAAATAAAAGATTTTTTTCACTTGAAACCGTTCACTTTGTTTTAAAAACACTGAATTTTGTTGATTTTTCAATAAAATTGAGCGTGAAAGATCAGGCAACGTATTATCTCGATCGTGAAAGACAATGCGTGACCAGACAGACGCAGGACGTTTGTGCATTTTTTTACCAGTTACGCGAAAGGACATTTGCGCTTTTAACTTTGATACATCTGAACAAAATTGACAAGACATTTGCGCTTTTTACCTATAATAGTTGTATACCTGTAATCTTTAGAAAATTAATCAAAGTCATGGAAAGATGTTGGCATATTCTTTGAAAGTTCATACGAACAAACGAGAAATTCAGAAAAAAAATATTCGGGTAAACCAGACATACTATAAAGAATATTGTATACGTTTCTTGAGGCGCATTAGATTTGCGCGCATTTGGGAATTAATGTCTGTTAACGTTTGCGCCTAGCCTTTGCTTACATTTGCGAATATTGACAGAGTAAATAGTATTCTGTTTCATTATTTCACCGAATGGCAATTTGATGAATAATTTAATTCAGTTTGTATAATTGCACCAGGACACACACATGCATTTTCGTTTGTCAGAAACAAATCGGTGGGAGATGAGATTAGTGTACGATGGATTTACTTTCCGTATAGACAGAACACCTAAGTCAGGGAATATTTCATAGAGATGCATCGTAAATAATTGCACCGGATTCCCATTTTCCTTCAAGTCTTTGGGCATCCAGCAGAATCCAATTTATCTTTATATTGTTCCAGGACTAATTGCGTGTACGTAATAAAACGGATGTATCCTGCTCGAAAATAATAGTTGAATAAATACATAGCCAATAAGTGTTTAGTGTCTTTAGATATCAGCTGTATTTGTACGAGGCTAAGAAACAGGTGTAATGCAAGCTTCAGCGAGCTATTATTCTTGTTTCGAGCCGAGTACAAAAACAGCTGATGATATTTAAAAACACTAATCAGTTGATGTCTTTATCATGTAATTAAATATGTACATTTTCCCCATCCAAATCGTTGAATTTGTTTTTGAAAGAAATCGACATGACTTAAACGAGGACCGCAATGAGGACCCCAAATTGAACTGTGACATAACCGGCTAGCAATTTGACATAACCGTTTGCTCGCAACAGAAGCAGGATACCAGGAGACTGTATACGTCTAGTATACGTACATCGCTTCGTGTTTTCTGTTAACCTGTATTAGTATAGTAGAAAGGTAGATTGCAGGATAAATAAGTATATTCTACCTTATTTACCTGAATTTACCTCTAAAAGAATGAGCACAAATGTAATCAAAAGCTGTGCGCAAACGTAATGATTTTTGCGCGCAAAGGTAATGGTAATGCGCGCAAGCATAATGCACCGGTTTCTCGGTAATCGATAGAGAAAATTGCACCGGTTTCTCGGTAATCGATAGAGAAAACTAAACTTTTATGGATGGAACAATTAATTTTTTTCCGAAATTCTTCAATTAGCTTCCTTATTAGTGGCTTGAATTTGGAAACTATATTCCTCTTGTGGTTATTCTGTTGCGTGGATAGTCCGAGGAACTGTACCATCATAGTTTATCTAAGATTGTTTCAATTTGTGAAGACCGAAATTTTATTTTTAAATCACTTTCTGTACCTCTTGGATTTTAAAAAGAGTCATTGTTGTTATAAGGAATTTACTCCCATCAACTCTCTTGGAGTGTTGTCGTTTTCATCCGACACAAATATGATTGGGAAAGGTTGATGCGTTTAGATGTATATAAATGTATCATGAATGTTTTGTGTTTTTTTTTTTTTTATATTATAAATGTTTTTTTATGTTATGTTGAGAAAGCGCAAATGTCCTTTCTTTAAAAGTGCAAATGTCCAAAACATTTAAGCGCAAATGTTCATTAAAAAATTGCAAATGTCCGATCAAAAAGCGCAAACGTCCCGCGCCGGACCAGACTTAATAATCACAAAACATTGTTTCGTTTACCTATTGATATACCTGTAACTAGTTGAAGCGTGTAATTATTATAATAAGAATGGACATTAATGCATCCATTATTTCATGTGACAAGCTAGACGATAAAGACGTTTTAACTCTTTGTAGATTTAGAACCGTAAATCACAAGCTTCCAATTGAATCTGTTATAGATGGACAAACCCAGAGAAAATCGAACATGTAACTTGTGTAATAGAAATGAAATTGGAAATCAATTTCGCTATATTTTTGAAATGTACATATTTTTTAGGAAAGTATGTAGAGATAAAAAAAAAATACTGTACCAACATTAACACTTTAAAGTTTAAAGCAGTTAGGCATTTTTTCAAAACAATTCAAACTTCAAAAGAGAAACTGAACGAGTCATGCAAATCCAATATTTGCTATACCAATTAAAAATAGAAATTCCCATATAATTACATAATGATCAGAATTGAACGTTTTCGTAGCATAAGATCTTCCACGATCCTTTTCATGATCTTCAAAAAGCGGTACACGATCTTTCACGATAAAAAAATCAACGTTTTGTAAATATTCCCATTTTTACAAAATTATGCTAACATAAAATAACTGTCAAGACCATTTGAATCATTAAAATGGTAGGACATTTTTCATCAAAAATTTGTTTAGTCATTCGAATTATGTAAAAAATCTTGTTTGTTTACATTTTTAATGTCATTGAAATGTCGAGGAACAATCTGCCTTTTGTAGTTTTGTAAGAACGGTTTACTTTTAAACCTTGATTTTTCTCAGATACTTATCATTATGTTGAACCATTTCGACAGACAATTTCATTTTTTTGTAAATTTGTCCGTATAATTCATCATACTAGATTAGTCATTGACCTTGCATATGTCTTCTCGATAAGATTGAATTCACGATCCTATACCAGAGCTTTCACGATCCAATCGTAATACTTGACCACTGTAAGGTATTCTTTCACGATCATTTTTCTCGATAAACCGAATGACACCCGTGAAGTATATGTGTAGTGATTTAATTGGAACACAGTGCGTGTATAAATATACCATGGCTGGTAAGAATATCTTCTGTAACAAGTTTTGCTACCAGACGTGGAGCTATAACTTCTTCTGTAATTAATGTTGACCCCGAACGTGGAGCTAGAACCTTTTCTGTAATTAATGTTGACCCCGAACGTGGAGCTAGAACCTTTTCTGTAATTAATGTTGACCCCGAACGTGGAGCTAGAACCTTTTCTGTAATTAATCTCGTTACAGGACATGGCACTAGAACCTCTGTTGGAATAAATATTGATACTGCGGAAGTGATGCTAAAATCTCTGCCGTAATTAATCTTGATACCAAACTTGGAGCTGCATATAGAACCTCATATTTCAAAAATCGGGATAACAGACGTGGAGCTAGAACCTCATGAAATATTTGTTATAATAGGACTGTAAGCAAACACAACCAATCACTCAATATACTTGTTACATTTTATAAAAATAAGAGTTGATGTGATTGCCATTGAGAAAACTATCCACACTAGACCAATGTACATCATTGCACGGCCTTCAACAATGAGCAAAACCCGTACCCTATATCAAACTATAAAGGCCCCGGTATGACAAATGTGAGATTCATGTAAAATGCACGTAAGTAAAATTTGCCTGCGTACCCAGACTAAAATACAAATCAGTACAAGTTCAACGAACTTAGTGTAAAGACGCCATTAACTGTTTGAGAAAAAATACCCAACATATTAATCTTGCGCAATGCCAAAATATAAGTATCGGCCGGCAGTGTTTAAGACATCACAGTAAAAATAAGAATGTGATATCCAGTTCGTAATTAGAGTTATACAGATAAAACCAAACTCCCAACCAAATCTTTATATGTAATAAAGAATTTAGTGAAGATTTTAATCAATTAGTGGTGATGAAATCCATGACTTGATATTGGAAATATGTATACACACGGTCCAAACACAAGAAAATGAACAACAATGACAGAAAATCATCAGGTCGATTTTGGAATATATCTTTGTATATGATAGTTTCCTGATTGAAATGAAATACCATAATTGTAATTGATTGGTTGTTGTTTGGATAGCCTCCAATGGCAAATATTTCATCCATTCTTATGACGGCAAACAATTACGGAAACCGTTACAAAATAACTAGTTTTTTTGTTCTATCAGAATGCGTTTTTAATCTTAAGGTAGATTCACTGTATACGGCCACCTTTGATTGTACAATAACAGTACACAATCGGTCTACTTGTCTTCTTTGTCGAAATCTGCAAAAATTTTGAGACAAATTTGCAATTTGTGTGTAGGACTGTTTATTTGTATAAAACAATAAGTGGTTAATGCATTTTCCAATATGTTTAAACAAATACCAAAATAATTCTTCTTCATCTGTAATCTTTCTTGGTGTTCCCGGCTGTGTTTTTATCAACCAATTATTTTCTTTTGACAATTTGGTATTCCACATTTTAAAAATCTTAATTATATGAAAAGGGTGGGGTAACAGAACCCCAGCGGCACCCCTTTCAATTAGGTATTGAAGAACCCCCCCCCCCCCCCCCCGAGGTTTGGTGATACCATTTTTTTATTTTTATTCTCTTAAAACATATTATAAAACCTATCTTCTCATATTTTACTTCAAAATTTTACCTCATTGATTTCTATTTATCATTCACAAAAATGTTTTATTCATGAACAATCTATGCACATTTGGGCAATTTTGCACGGCTTGTAGTTTGAAAAATAGCACGTTGACTTATACTTTTTTTTATATTTTTGAAAAAAGCGTAGTAAAATCTTCATTTTGGCAAAGAATAAAAAAAAATATCTGAGGAAATATATACCGACGACCCACCTTAATTTGAACAAGCAATATTGGTAAGGGTCGACTGGGAGGATACAGGTCGGGGTGCAATCTTTATTGCAGATCTCATAATTCCGTTCCATTCCGTTCATCGTTCGCAATACTCCACTGTATATGTTTGTGTAGTGTTACGTTACTATTTAGTAAGGAAAAGGACGGATATCAATTCGGCACCGGAGATTAAAATGATGTGTAAGGAAGTGAAAATTGCAGAACAAGCCATATCAGTTTTACTTCCAAAATTCAAATTGCTTGAATCAAAACTGAAATCGTTATAGTCAGATATACAGTTGTGTAGGTACGTCGCAAAACATGCACTTGAATACCGTTAGTCGTTTTAGATTTATTAGTTGTTTTTGGGTTCTTTGTGCTGTTTGGTTGCTGTTTCATTGACATATACCTCATATCTCTGCTTTTTATTCGTCTATAATGACTCTCAAAGCAGAAAAAAATAGCAATAGATATAAGTATTCTAATTAAGTTTTGTTTTTAGGTTGTCATGTCTGGATTAATGCAGTTTTTCATGTCAATTGAAATAAAACATGAAATGGGAGTACAAGTTGAATCAGTCATGTTAAGGGCTAGCGGTCTCATCGGAAACCACGCAATATTTAAATTCAGGGTAAGATGTAACAAGGTTGGGTATTTTCAGTCATGCAATATTTGAGGGTCTGCAAAGGGGGGCTTTCCTTCATTTGTGTAATCTTTAATTTCTTTTTTTTTAGGCCGATTTTTCTCTATCTTATTATGTTTAAGCACCTCATTATTCTCTATTTTTTATTTTCTGGTCCATTTTTCTCTATTCTTAAAATTTTTCCCATCATTATTCTGTTAAATAAACGCTTATCAACACCCTCATATTTAGTATAAAACGAGTGTTACTGTTATTCAAAAGAGGTATTATTATAATTCTGTACCACGAAGTTGAGAACAAAATCGCCGAATGGATTTAAGCAGAAGAAGTAAAGAGAGAAATGATCTTTTGATCAGATAACTATAACATTTACATCATTGAAAGCAGGTGTTTGATAAACCATCAGTTAGACAAACGATTCAAATATTGTAACTAAACGACATCTAGAGATTAATATGTTCGTGGGAAGTGAAGGAAACGAGAATTTGATACTAAGGAGACAACATGATAAATTAAATTACAAATAAACACAAGCGTTGAATTTCCTTGCGTCGCCAACGGCAAAATTGTGTCTATTAATCGCTCGACTCTGTCCGAAAGAACTTGGGTTGAAAACTAACGTCAAAGTTTCCTTGACTTTTTTGAAAGGAAATTATTTTGTATTTAGTCTACACCTTCATTATGTTGAGTTGTGGCATGTGAGGAATATTTACAGTCGCGCCGTGCAGCTACTTCCTATTTGTCAATAGTTTAAAAATCTAAAACATATCTATGACAGCCTTAACATACATTATGGTTATGGTCACAATTGAAATTATTAAAACGTAATATTATGGAATACTTTCAGGTTATTGGGGAAGCAAAAATTGTTGCTAGTAAGTTAATATTTTAGTTTTACCTATCTTTTACATACAATTACATTTTACAAAGAAATTTCTAACGATTCTGTAATTTTACTTGAACGAGGCATTCCAATAAAACATTCCATTCCCGTAGAAAATTCAACATTTATGACCTTACGTACTCTTCGTGATAACGTAATACAACAATAGATAGAAGAACAAAGAAAAGCTTGATTCAATCGTAATGTCATGGTTGTAGCATAAAATAATATTATAAGAATCGAATGCATCTGTATTGTAGAAACGTTGAACGTGCGCACATTTTTAGAATGAAGTGCTTACGCTTCATGTGCTTCGGTCAACGCTTCAACACCCCAACAAAGTTACAAAAAGAATCATTCATCCGTTTATCTATTGAATAATTTAAAGCAAAAATTAAAAAAATAAATAAAATGTTGGCATTGAAAGTATTTTTTTTAATAATATGAATAGGTCCTGAAAGACAACTCACCAACACCCAAAAGGCAAAAATGTTTTTAGTCGATCACTATGTAGTCGTTATGTAAAAGACTAAAGGACAAATGAGAGAGCAATTATATATATATATATATATATATATATATATATATATATATATATATATATATATATATATATACATGTTTCTACACGGCAGTCAACCATGAGTAAAACCAATATTGTATAATAACCAGGATGACCAAATCTTAAACAATTCGAAAGAGATCACCTTATATTTACTACAACAAGAATCGGAAAACAGTCATGGTAGACCTCAAGCAACGACAACCAAATGGATTGTAGGCTTCTAACCTTGGACAGGTACTTATGGAATGTGGCGGGGTAAAACAACATTTCAAGGCCTCTTAATATAGCAAATTGTGACATTTTATTTCTATTTTAACTTTTTTAAATCAGACTTTTCAAATAGTTAAACTTTAGTTTAGGTATTTACTACTCGAACGACGACAACAAACAGCACATGTAATGAAAAGCGAATTCTGTTTTTTTTATTGTATTCCTCATAAAGCGTCATAGAAACACCTTTGACTGAAAAAATCAGGCAATCCTTGTCAATTAAAGATCGGAGTCAAGCACAACTCGTCAGATCGGGATTAGAATAAAAACCTCTGAGTTTATCGCCTAGTGACCACTGTAGATAAACTATTTAGATTACTCGGCCACCGATGCCCTTTCAGATGTCTGTTTTATAAGTTTCAAGCTCAAAATCCGGGTCTATGAAAGTCGCGAATATTTCTACTGAGACCATCAAAGAACATGAAGAACGCCAGAAACATCAAAACTGTATTCCAAAAATGAAGAAGCAATTACATTTGATACACACATGACCACCAAAAACTAGGTTCCAGACTTGCGACAGGCAAGTGAACACATGGTGGTGTTACACTAGCGTTTTATATCTCTACAATTTTTAATCTTAACCTTATCCATTGGGGTCATAATAGGTTACAACACTTGTCCAATCAATATGCACCATACAAAATATTAGATTAGAATGTTGATATAACTATTTGTCAAAGATATCTTAGAATTTAACTCTGGGTATTTTTCAATAGCCATTTAGTGTGCATGGTTGGTGTACCATCTCTGAGTCCCCTCATGGGGGTGTCCAAGTCATCACATAATCACAATTTTTTTGCCAATATAATGACATAATTATTAATTAATTTTTTATACAAGATAATCAAATAATCAAAAATGCAGTCTTAGATTATTAAATAATCAAATAATCATGAAATATTAGGTCTGGTAATCAAATAATCACTATAAAAACGGCCAAGTAATCACATAATCAAAAACCCCATGAGGAGGCTCATCACTACAAGGGTAAACGATTGCACGTTGTGTATTAGTTTCATTCATTTGTTATTCCCCTTTTTATTCGTTTCATTGATGGTATTGTATATATTTTCCTTAAACACACCTACTCTTAATTCTTAGTGATATCAAATGTGTATGACTTCTAAAATTGCAAAATGCAAACATAGTTTCCTTTAAGTTTGCATTCCTCAAACCCTAATCGATTTGATGCTGCTCTATTGGTATTATGTTCAAGATTTTTTACAATAAGTAGCACTTCATGTTCACCGTTTAACATCCAGCAACTTATATCTAAACAAAAATGTTGATAATTATATTAAATATTTTGCATTTATTTGTATTACAACAATTCTTTTTGCATTTACTTTTGTAATGTTGTACACTACCAATTAATTACGTGTTAAAAAAGCCTTTGTGTGTCTGAATGGAAAAGTTGAACAAACTGTTTTGTTTATCTATAGTTCTTGAAGTAAAAGATGCCACAGTTTTGACTGCGGTTACATCTAATCTAATTACAGCTGGTCCCTTTAAAGTGACATATACACCTCTCACTTGTTGTGAAAGGTGGGCCAAGTTTTTAGGCGTTGATGAAAAATTCACAGGACCAGCTCCAAGGAAATTGACCGGAAAATATGCCGCGTGGTTTGATATTACGTTAGAACATCATGGTAAAGTAAAATTCCAAAGTATTTTGTAATCAAAATCTGATAAAGTAAATGGCAGATATGCATTGCATGTATTCGTAGCATATCGATTCGAATTTCCCTTTTGCTTACTAGCCGTATCTTCATCCAATGATACTTTCATCTTACCAACTCTTTAGCTTTGAAGGTGTTGATGGGGTTTACAGAAAAGAAAATAATATGGGTAAACAAAATAAAGAATAGAGAATAATGGGGTGCTAAAATGTAAAGAATAACTGCAAAAATTAAAGAATTGGGTAAAAATATACAAATAACAGAAAAGAACAATGTCCAGAATACAGTTATCAAGTAGTTACAGAATAATCATTATTTTTAAAGATAAAGAATAATGAGTGAAAAAATCAAAGAACAGAGAAATGACGTACCCCCCCCCCCCCCCCCCCCCCCCCCCCCCCCCCCCCCCCCCCGAAACCCCGCTCCATATCCTCAGCTATAGTCTTTAATTTATAATTACTGTGGAATCGTATCTATAGCGTATGGTCTAGGCCCGCTGCAACTGTTTTACCCTCTATATAGGTTATATTTCCTTAGTCCTCTCTGTCTTTCGGTATTTATAGCTAAAGGTCCTTTGTCCTCTCTGTCTTTCGGGTATTTATAGCTAATGGTCCTTTGTCCTCTCTGTCTTTCGGTTATTATAGCTAAAGGTCCTTTGTCCTCTCTGTAACGGTTTGACCTTTTTATATATTATTGTTCATTTGTCCTCTGTAACGTTTTGACTTTCTATATACATTATTGTTCCATTGTCCAGTCTTACTATGTTACCGTATATAAGTTTATGGTCTTTTAAGTTCGGAAACAAAATCAATTTGATAACTGATTGATTTTATAACCAATAAGCAAAAACTGAAGCAACAAAAAACGGAAGTTTCCCAAATTTCAGTTTTGTCAAAATATTTTCCAAGAGTTGTTTTATTTATTTTGTGATATTTCAAATTTTTTAATATAAATTTACAGTAAATTAAAACGTATTAGCCAGAACATCTGTTTGTATCTTTATCAACATTGAAAATAATTGCATCATATAAAAGACCTTTACCCCACATCTCTGCTTGTTCATATAATATGTATTTAGATCTTTGTGTTGTGTAATTAGTACATTACTGCCATTGTTTTTACATATACGATGTCACCTCCAATACTAACAAAATCAGAATGAAACAATATATGACACAGTACACTTTTTATAGATGGTATATGATATTTGAAAAATAATGACACATCACACGTGTTAGATGTGGAATTTTGGAGGAAAAAACTTCAAAAAAGCAAATGTAAGGAAAACGCTTAGTTTAACTAATATGAATTATATGTTGTTCTGCTCTAAATAACATGTAGTTGGTGTCAGAGTTTACATTATACATCAGAATACCAAAAAGAATATTGTAAATGATACATTCGACGTCACCGTATCATCCGTTACACCTATTTGTCATTTGTGGAAACTAATGGATGGAATATTCCTCTCATAGGCAACTTCTTAGTGTATGATATAAAAATACTTAAGGTTATCAAATATAAATATGCATAAAAATATATGCGATATAACTCTGAATTATGAAGGATGGTTACAATGTAATACTTTGATTACGGTGCAATTGTTCATTTCGGCCTCACGTATATATTTGTGTATGATTGACAGGTATACCATTAGAACAATTTGTTGAATATTGGAAAGACGAAGCAGCATCAATTTTCGAACTACGCTGTGAAGGACAGATCGAGATTGAAATTTTCAAAGTACTTGGTGAAAGACGGGTATGTTTCTTCCTAATTTCCCCGAACACTTATGGTCCTACCTTTACCTTACGAATACCATTCCAGAAACAAGTGTAGTGCGGATTGTTTTATATGTTTATATCATTTACACGTTACTAGTGTCATTGCTGATTAAATTTCAGTCTCAGACAGTCAGTTAGTCCGTCTTTCAAATTCATATGACTTGAAGTACCCATATTCTAATTTTAAACTTTCAGTTTAATATCAATTAAACTAAAATTGTTACTTCCGAGTCTTAAAATTGGTTATCTTTTACTTAAAGGGTCCATATGGAGATGTATACTAAACTAATCCTAAGTCTAAACCTTACCATATCCCATATATAACCTTTACAGACCATAACTTAAACATAACCGTAAACTGATCGTAACTCTAAAGAACAGGGACCCCCTTCCAAAAAAGAAAATCTAAGATGTTTTGGAATTTTGGGCCCTCCATGCTCGTCAATATTATATGGAATTTTTATCGTTTTTGATTCGAGTGTCACTAATAGGTTTTTTATAGACGTAACGCGAGACTGGCGTATACAATGTTAATCCTGGTATCTTGGATGTAAATTGCTTGATGTTAAGTTCTAATTACTTTTTTGCGGTTAGGGTCCACACACTATTATTTATTGGGCTTTAAATCCGTTGAGAGTTCCCGATGAAAGATTTTCACGAAAAACCGTCAACTTCAATAGACTGGTATTATACACTTGACATATTGATCGATTTTATAACCATGAGTACAACCTGCCCTCTTTCTATATATTAGCGATTTCAGTATACATTAGTCCAATTTCTAACTTCGTCAAAGACCTTTTAATATATATGATACATTAATGATATACTAATATATGTCAAATGTGTTTTTTTTTAGCTACATGCGTTTTCCTGTAAAGATAATCCGGAAGACTGGGAGGGCCTAATGTTAAAGCTTCCAATGTGGGTGATTATGGGAGACCAGATATACAAGAAGACGCAACTTGTCACAAAGATGTTATAACAAAGACTACTGTAACAGTGTACTCATTAAATATTAATGTATTATTTGAACGAAATAAAACTTTTTATATTTTGTCAAACTTTTATATGTTCATATGCTTATCTGAGGGAATATAAAGCAAAATGTATTTTACGATCTCAGTCATATTTGTCAAAGTATTTTTGCCAGACACGCATTTCATTTACAAAAAAAACCTCATCGGTGAAGCTCGGTTCAACCATGTTAAAATTGTCACGAACGGTCTAGTCAACTAGTCAAATGCATCTAAGGTAATCTATCAACTGGTTAAACAAATTATTTGTACTTTAAATTTAAATGGACCAACTGTGCCAATTTTTTAACAACTTGTTCGGTAGGGGCAAAGATGTCCATTGCGATGGTGTTTCATTTACGAATGTCCAAAATCTCCTCTCATTCAGCAGCTTCTCATACTGTACTGACAATTGAGCTCTTCAAAGATTACCAGGCTTTTAAGTCAGCATCGGCCAAATTGTTTATCATTTCCTTAGATGAATCATTGCACTTAAATCTCGATATTTACCATTGGCTTGTATTTTCAGCAACTATCGTCAATAATACTAGTATAATTATTATAGATGGACCCCCATTTTTTGGTGGGGTTCGTGTTGCTTAGTCTTTAGTTTTCTATGTTGTGTCATCTGTACTATTATTTGTCTGTTTGTCCTTTGATTTTTGGCCATGGCGTTGTCAGTTTGTTTTCGATCTATGAGTTTGACTGTCCCTCTGGTATCTTTCGTCCCTCTTTTAAAGACAATAGGCCCATTTAAAACATGTTTGTGTATAACATAAAACCTACTATGCCTAGTTTGAAACTGTAAAAAGCAAAATAGATTAGAAAAATAATATTTACAAATACATTTATGTAACCTAACAATAACTGTGATTCTTTATTGTCATAAAACGATTACTTTTACATTTTCTACGTTTTGGCTTTATCTTGAAAGTAAAAAAAAGATATAGAGAAGAACTGCAAACAGTAAAAATATAAGAAAAGAAAGGTACAAACTAATCGGCAATCGACTCAACAATGAATTATGCCTACTAATGAAAGTTTAAACGATTGTTTCCCACTTTCGGCAATACATGTACTATGGTGGGTAATCAATACACAAATACGTCAATATTTGGAATATTTCACGAATAGAGCGTGCTGGAGATTTAAAAGAAGCAGACGTTTTATTGTCAGAAAAATATACCTTGTATCATAATTATTAATCTTGTTTAACTTAAAACAGTAACTCTCATTTAGTTTGCTGATACTGACATAAATTCTACCGTGCTGCTATCGTTATATGTTTACTGTCAAATAATGATTTTCACCGTAGAAAAGATTCATTTCTGTTGTATATGCGGTGCGTTTTCACATTATCTTATTCATGTTTTCTTCAAATAATTCTTGATATAATTGTTTATGGTTCCTGACATTGTATATTATTTATATTTTGCATAAGCACCAATAATCATAAATTTTAACACTGCAAAATTACAAATCGCATAGTCAGATTTAGTTTTCAAGTCAACATACTTCCAACATTTCTCCAATATACAGACTGGTCAGTATAACTTGTGATGTAGCTCTTTTACGTTTGTTTAAACCAGTAAGATTGGAACCTTTACATGATGAATAGAGGAAATTTCTTCCAGTTCGGTTTTCACATTAAGGAATTAATGCATCAATATCAGCAACGTTCTTCATCACAAGGAGGTAACACCTAAAATCCCACTTTATTTTCAAAATCAGTCTGTTCTCCTGGTATCCTGCAATAACACAAAAAACCATTGTAAAGTATCTATTTATGAGCAAGTATTTCAGGACATTAATCAAAGATCAAAACTGCTTCATTTTTTTTATACATGTCTCATGAGCGATCAACCAATGTTTGCTTTCGTTTTAATTTTGTCTCATGTGCGATCAAATCATTTCTCGGATCGTAATAGTATGTGTGAAATGTATAAATTCGGCTCCTTTTGTTTTTTCAAAGATAAAAATAATTAACAAAGTATTTGGAATGATATGACTACAGTATTAAAGTTTATACGCAGGCAAGATAAGGCAAGATGAACGTACAAACCGCCGAACCATTATTTTTGGCAAGCTTCACTGGTAGGCAATGAAAGCTACAATCCTCTACGTCAAATCCTAAATTGAGAGATCGTATGAAAAATGAACCCCGATACGTAGCAAATATTCCCCCATTTAACTCTTTGGTTTCCATTGCAGCTTATTAATTATAAAATTCAAAGAGAACACCCTAAGTTCCAAACTGGGACCAATTCAGGAATCGGTCTCTTTGGTACATTCAAAGAAGACCCAATCTAATCTCTGTGGGAACACAGAAGAATATAACCCCAAATATAAGCTAGCCTACAATGTGGGGACATGTTCCATTTATATCTTGCCATATCCCGCCATAATGAGTGGGGTATACCCACTCACTGCCAAAGAAATTACCCCTGAAACCCCAAATTAAACTGATTGGTGCAACCTTAAAGTCCCAACCGAGTTTCATTTGTTATTAAAATAATCTAATTTATAACAGATCTTATAATTACACTGAGGAAAAATAACTGGTCCTCCGTGTGTCATGAACTTTTCAAGTGCTCCTTGTACATTATTCAAATAAATATCATTACCAATCTTTGATACATGTGTTCAGTCATATCTAAATAAATTACTTTCTTTAGCACGTATGTTACTGTGCCTAATTGCACATCCACCAATGCTCAGAACCAAGTTTTTGACCCGGTGATTTACTCGTTTACGAGCCTTTTCAATAGCTTGACCACAATTGGCATTGTGCCAGTACCGTCTCATTAATATGTCCAACCATATTATTTTCAAAGCTGGATATAATTCACGTAACCGAAGAAGGTCACATTCTATGTCACTGAATAATTTCTCTGATGTCAATATACCCAAATCATTAGTCCAAAGTTGAATAACAAGGAAACTCGGAAGGGGGCGGTTAAGCAACCTTTGTTCAAAGACTCTATTTAAATCACCCAACCTCATACTACTTTGACCAATCCAAACCATATAAGCACCTGTATTCTGTAGGCCAAGGTGAAGTCCCCCAGGTCTAGACAAAGCTTCTTTATTGGCCCAATATACTGTGGATTATCCTATTAACCAAATTGTTGTGACACCTACAATTGATGTTTGTTTTATTTCAATCAGCGATTTAAAATGTATAGACTTAAATGTTCAAAAGAATGTGCTCTGAAATGTCCATTGATTTTAGACAATGACAAACTCATTTGTAAAATAGACGAAAATTGATAACGAGGTAGACTTGATCCATCAAAATGTATGTATAAATTATTCCCGGGCGAAGGATATCGAATTTGCCAAACTTTCTTTAGTAAGTGATTTGGGACACAAAGGTTTGTCGATTTGCTCACTAATAATCAAAGTTGAAGAAGAGTATATTTGATCTGTTTTGGAACTATGTATACACAGGCGAAGCTCTTCTTTGTGGTCAGATTTGACAATTGGAACGTCTAATATTTGTATAACATGTGCCCCTAAATCAGATTTACTTTCCGCAGCTATCTCACCCACGCGAAGTAAAGCGAAAAACGTAGACTAAAAGCTGAAGCAAACATGGCGGATTCATACGACGAAAAGCAGACCTGATTAATTTCCGTAACAAATCAATTGAAATCGGTACCTGCAAATCGTTTTTTTTTTATTTGACCTTTTTAATCCTTCTAATGTTTTCCCTACTAAAAAGGATTTTGTACTATCTGCTAAATCTTAAATCTTATGTTGATAACTAATTCCTGACATATATGTTAAGACAGTAGAGGCTGACCAACCCCTGAATGAAAGGAAGGCGATGTAAAATATTAAATCGCCAAGAGGGGCTGGCCAAATTTTCATGTAGGTTGTATGCTGTTCGAAAAGTTTTAAAGGATTGGACTGCCGTATTGTATGTTTTCCAAGTTTTTTGTGCCATAGAACTGGTAAGAAGATGGTTTAATTCGATTTTTAAAGTGTCCAAAGGTGGTCTGGAATCGCTGTTCTGTACTGGTCTGCTTATGGGCAAAGGTTTCTGAACCGCTGAAAATTACAACGGGATAATGAATCGGCTATGGTATCTATTTTACCAGGAATGTGTTCTGCTTTTAAAAAGATATTATGTTTCAATTTGAAAAAAAAACAAGGTTCCTGATAAGGGACATAATTCTATTCGACTTAGAAGTTCTCTTGTTTATGATAGTTACAACGGCCTGATTATACTCATAGAAAATTATTCGTATGTTTTTAAGATGTACTCCCCATATATGAAGTGATATAACAACTGGGAAAAGTTCCAAGTACGTAATGTCCATCAAAAAATCATGTTTATGCCCATTTTTCCCGGAAGTAAATGCCAAAACCTTTGTTTTGTCCCCGGCACTGTCTGTAAACAGTTCAAGTGTATCGTTTGAAGTCCATAAACTATCAGTCATGACCGTGACTCCATTATGTTGCTATAAAAAGAGGTCCAAACTTTAAAGACTTCGCGCATGTTGCATGATACCCGTACCCTGTGGTGTGCTTTTCTTATGTTACAAGTAGCATCAATTAATTTTCGGCAAAAGCCCTTTCAGAGGCGGTAACTTAGCATGCAAAGATTAACAACCCTATAAGGGACCTTAATTGAGGCAAGGTTACTTTTTTGAATGTAGAAACAGCTGCAAAGTTTGTTTTAAATTAGTCAGGTATTCCCCTGGGAGCCTCATTTCCATTTTTAAGGTATTAAATTCAATACCTAAGAAGGTCAACATTTGTGTGGGTTGAACGGTTTTGTCTTCGGCTAGTGAAACCCCCAAGTTAAACAAATTTCCGTGAACGTTTCAAGTGTTTTCTGACAAGTTGGACTATTTGCTTCCAAAAAGGAAATTGTCTAGATAGTGATGTATATTTGGATTTCCACTGGTAAGTTTAGTAACCCAAATGAAGCGTTGTTGAGAATTTTTCAAAGAATGAACAGCTGATTGAGACTCCCTGTGGTAAACAACGATCAAATAATACTTACCATCAAAAATGAAACCCAACTAGTCAACATCAGAAGGTGAAACCCTTAATAACCGAAATGCACTCTTAACGTCGGACATTGAAAGTTTTCCGGCTATTCCATTATTTTGGACCAACCTCACGGCGTCGTCAATACCCGAATACTGCACAGAGCAGTATTTCTCATCTATAAAGTCATTCACAGAGTTGTGTAGGGGATGGGAAAGATTATAAATTAAACGATAATCCCCGTTCTTCTTTTCGGCCAAACATATACTAGGAGAAATGCGTAGAGTTAGCAAAGCTGAGTGGTCAAAAGGATCGGTCATTCTACCTAGAGTAATCTCTTTATTTCTGCATGTATAGTCACACTGTTTGAATTGTTTGCATGAACAGGTAAACGTGAACCGGAATATTGCAATTTAAAACCTAATCGAAGACCATTTATTGCCTTTGACGGATAAAATGCGTGTCATATTGTTTCTTTATCTATCTTTGTAAATTATTAACCTTTACTGTTTAGTAATAATTCATATTTCAAATGTTTTTGTACGACCGCAAACATTTTTTTGGGGTTGGTATAATGCTATAATGTTGTCGTCGGCGTCGTCTGCGTCGTCGTCGTTGTCGTCCGAAGACACATTTGTTTTCCGGGCAATAACTTTAGTTAAAGTAAATGGATCTCTATGAAATACTACAAGAAGGTTCAATACTACTAAAGGAAGATTGGGATTGTTTTTTAGGGTTATGGTATTAACAGTTTAGGAATTAGGGCCAAAAAGGGGCCAAACAACAAATATTTTTGTAGTTTCCGGACAATAACTTGTGTTTAAGTGTATGTATCTATCTTAAATTGTACCACAAGGTTCCATATCACAAAGGAAAGGCTGGGATTGAGTTTTGGGGTAATTGCCTCAAATATGCAGGAAATAGGAGCAAAAAGGGGCCAAAAACAAGCAGTTTTCTAGTTTCCAGACAATAACTTGTGTTTAAGTGTATGGATCTCTCTTAAATTGTACTACAAGGTTCCAAACCACAAAGGAAAGACTGCGATTGAGTTTGGGGCTATTACTCCAAACGGGTGGGGGGGGGGGAGGTGATTTTTTCCAATTTTTGTTTGGGGGGGTCATATTTTTTCTCTTCAAAATATTAGAAATTTCAAGTTTCGAAAAGTTTCAAGAAGAAACCTTCAATCTACCTATATTATGTCAAAAATTTGATAACAATCCTAATTCAGACAACATAAAGCTTGAATGTTGTGTCCGAACTTGCCCCAACTGTTCAGGGTTCAACCTCTGTGGTCGTATGAGGCTGCAACCAACGAAGCATTATATTGACATTTTTATTGTGCATACTTCTGCTCTTCGAAAAAGAAAAAAAATACTTAAAATAGCATTATGTCCGATACACGTATCATTGCAAACAGGTTTCTTTCGTTATCTGTTTATAATTTTGTTCCTCAATTTTGAGGCGTATAAAGGATATTGTCCCATATCATGCATATCATCGATAAAGACTTAAACGAAATATAGACATATAGAGATATATTTTTAGGTTACTGGAGAAGCAAAGATAATTGCAAGTATGTTCTTAAACCTCATAGTACTTACTGACTTATTCTTTTATATACACTTTGTACTTAGTTTTAACATGTTAATAATTATATATTATATATCGGATTTTAAAGCGCTAGCTGATTGAGTTGAACTATCTTATCTTGAGGATGTTTGATCAATCGTTTCAAAATGACAAGGAATTTAAAATAATGACATAAAATAGAATATTAACAATTGTTCTTTAAAAGAAGATATAATGGTGGGTGTGTGTCCTTGTTTATGAGATATAATCAATTAAAAATTTGGCGGAAAATGATTCGCTCTAGATTTTTCATACATTTATGATTGTCACCTATTTCCTTTTTACAACTATGCAAACATAATAAGGATTTAATCAGATTTTCAAAAATGGCATTTAAAACTAGCTGTAATAAGATGATGATAAAAAGTAGGGGTTAGCAGGCAAACATTTTTTTCTATGCAGGATATCTGACAAAAATTTAAAAAAACATGATTTGCAAACATCCGCAAAGGAATGGCGAGCAATTACATGCAACAACATAAGAACATTGATAACAACTTAAATGGCATCTGACGTAACTCCAGTTGAGATACATTGATTTTTATTCATCAATCTCGAAGGAATTGACTGTCATCTTTTCAATCAAAAAAAGTAAAATCACAAAAATAATGTACTTAGAGTTAAATTCAAAACGGAAAATCCCTAACCAAAATTTGAAATGGCAAAACCAAAAGCCCAAACACATCAAACGAATGGACACCAACTGTCATATTTCTGAATTGGTACAGGCATTTTCTTAAGAAGAAAAAAGTGGATTAAACCTGGAATTATAGCTCGCTAAACCTCTCACTTGTATGACAGTCGCATAATCGGTAAAAATATCAAAAATATGGGTACAAGAGTCAACATTGTATTATTATCTTAATCACTATGAAAACAAACAAATGTAGAACAAAGAAGCACAAAAATGCACATAGACAAAGCACATTAGCAAAAATGAAAGACAAGAATACAAAAAATTACTATAGCAATATAACACAATGACGGGATGTATAAGTACAGATCTATGTCATGTAACAATAAACACAAAAGGCATATAGACAAAGCACATTAGCAAAAATAAAAGACACAAATACAAAAATTTTACCACAGAACAATTACACAATGACGGGATGTATAAGTACAAAGCCGCGTTATATGGATATCACCAAAAAAAAAAGAAAAAAGAAAAACAGTAAAAGTAATATTCGCAAAGACATATAAAAGAAAACTATAACACGTTATTAACTTTATAAACAACGTCAATTTAAAACCAGCAAATATGTAAACACACATCTACCATGGCACAATAACACAAAGACGGGATGTTACGTACAGAGCGACGTCATATGTAACAAAGAAACACAAAAAGGCATATAGACAAAGCATATTAGCACAAAATGAAAGATAACAATACAGCAATTATCGTAGAACAATAACACAATGACGGGATGTATAAGTACAGAGCCATGTGAAATGTATAAAGAAACACAAAAAGGCATATGGACAAAGCACATTAACAAACAAATGAAAGACAAGAATACAAAAATTATCATCGAACAATAATACTATGACGGGGATGTAGAATTACAGAGCCACTTCAAATGGATACCACCAAAAACAGACTAAACAGTAAAAGTAATATTCATAAAGACAAATAAAAGAATACTATAACATGTTATTATGATGATAAACAATGTCGGTACCCAGAATTTATACTTCAAGACCATCGTGTATTATTTGAGAAGTTGATACGGAATCTTTCACATACCCCTGGTTTATCAACTTTCTCCTCAGACACTGGTGACGTTTTACAAAGTCTGAGTAGTTGCTGAATACCGAATCAGTTGGGAAATGTTTATTCCATATGCAGGTGGAGTTGGTTTATTGCTACTTAGCTGGGGGAAATTAATTTCAAAGTTACAATCGTCTCGTTTGTCATCGATTCTGGTACTGAGATGACTTAGTATGTCAAATTCGAGGTATAAGTCTAAAAGTGAGGCGGAGGATGCCGTGTCTGTTGTTTCTTTAATTTCTAGTTCTGGGGGATATATTAATGGAACCCAATCAGAAAGGTTTGTATTGTTTATGGAAAGAACATCATCAATATATCTGAATGTAAAATTAAATGACCTGCCTTCTTTGATCTTTTTGTTTTTGGAAAGTGTTTGAAGGAACTCCGATTCATATGAAAATAAGAAGAAATCGGTGTTATTAAACAGATTTGAGTAAATATATTTATCAGTAATTGTAAAATGTTCTTTCAAAAAACATGTATTAAAATACTTAAAAATCCTTATGCGTTTCTTTTTTTGCAGAGTATATATAATTGCTTGATGAAGGTGTAGTCTGTTAATGATTGTAATCAATGGTTGGTTTTATGTCCAATACTGATTGATTTTTGCATGGAAAGGCAACATAAATCCGAATAAGATTACGGGGAGAATATCTTAAAGTAAAATGTGAGGAGCTATAACAATGACACACAAGAACAAGAGTCCTCATTTATTATTATATATATATTGTATGATGTTTAATGATCAGACGTATTCATAGTACATGTATACGTAGAAGATAATTTATCTACATGTGTTTCCTTGAGTATTGTAGTATAGAAAGTAAAACTATCATAATTATGTTTACTTTTAGTCTTTGAAGTGGAAGATGATTCAGTCATTAACAAGGTTACTTTTAATATTATGAAGATGGGTCCCTACAATGTGACGTGCACACCTCTAACTAGTTTTGAGAGTTGGGCCAATCACTAAGGAATTAATAGCAGTGACACAGTGCCAGCTCGACGCAAATTATCCGGAAAGTGCGTCGTCTGGTTTGAAGTAGCACTGGAAAACACTGGTAAAGTAAAATTCTTTTAAGAATAGATTTGTGTATGTTGGATTTGAATACTATCATTATGTTTTATTCTTTTTATTTAAGACGTTTAATATGATGTTAAATCATGACTAAAGTTTGTGTTTCTAACAACTGTTTGGATTTTTTACCCGCACTTAGCATTATTTGGTGATCGATGAGATTTTAAACCCACTAGTTTCGTCCCCGAGGGTATTACCAGGCCAGAACATTTGTGTTAGCATAAAATATCGTTCATCTGATAATTTTTTTGAAAAATTATTGCATACTTAATGTTAAATTATACTTATTTCAAAAAATGGTTCTACTTTGTGTCTTAAAAAAGAATAGTCAAGGTAGTATCTTGTCTTATTAGTGATAATCCGAACTTTGTACACAATCACTATTGATGCTGGATAGTCAACATATTTGTAACTTTTGGAGGACATGTCTTATTATCAAACAATCGGCATTAAATTAGAGCTAACTGTGCCACTTCTGTCGATTTGTTCCTTTATTCACAAGAGGCTAAATTTTGGAAAGAATGAAAAGAAGCTAGTATTTTGTTGACGCCACTTTCGACAATAAAGATGATGTCCTCTTTTTCAATAGTTCAAAGTACGAATATGTTGAACACATCCATCCCATTGAACTTGGAATAAAGAATACAACAGTTACAGTTAAGTCTGTCTCATATCTTGACTGACATAAATATGTTACAGTAAATAGATGAAATTAGGAATTACATGTAATTACTATAATTTAGGGATTACATGTAATTCCTGATGCACTTAGTTAATACAAGTAAATCCCGAAACTTCCCAGTTATTACCAATAATTACTAATTTAAAAAAAAAATTTTACACCTTTTTACTAACTGTTAAAACAATGTTGTAACATGGTACGCTGATCAAAATTAGAGTTATACTGGTTAGAAGATCAGTGAGTATTATTAAAAAGTTTTCATTCTAAATTATACTTTTCTGTTATAGGGGCATTAGCAACGAGATATACAAAGAAAATAGATTTGAAATTTTCTGTTGAATCATTAATAAAAATGATATAGTGAAATTATAAATTAAAGCAGCCAATTTGGTTTAGTTTTATCAAAATAAGATAAGAAACATTGCTGATGAGTTATTCACTTGCAAGTGAATAATTCGACCTCATTTAATCCATATTCAGGTGACCTTCAATTTAACCTTTAAGTATGAGATGGGACTACGAACGTATTTAGCTATCAAAAGGAAAAGAATGTCAACATTGAAAGTAAAACAAAAGAGATGTACCATTTGCTTTACCGATTCGATAAAAAAAAGATCATTCTTAAACGCCGATTACCATACTTTTTAATTAACCTACAATTTGAAGTCATATAGACCTAGAAAATTCCAATTGCACGTGGGCGCTATCTGTTTATATTTATGTTTATATCTGGTTTTATGACCACCGACAGGCTTCGGAGGTCATCTCGATGTTTAATTAGGTAACGTTTATACATAAGTACACACAAAATTTTTATACATATTATCGAGTCCGTGCATTGTTAATAGTTTATTTTAGACTTTTTGTAATTTGGATTTAAGTTTTAGTATACTGTAAATCAAATATAAAATTTGAGTCAAATCGGTGAACATGAATTTGATAATTTATGACCCTTTATACTGTCTTAAACATCTTTGTTCCAAATGGACGACGAGAAAGAAAAAAACAATATTTACAGAGGAGTTGTTCAAATTCTACAATGTAGTAGAGTCTAAATGCCAAGGGAAAAGCTAAACACTATAATCAGCAGATTAAAACATTTGTTTAAAACTGAACCAACAAAAAAGACAGGAGATGATTACAATCTTCTCTCAATGTAAAAGATGGTTTTTATGAAATTTCTGTTGTATATCGAATAATTTAACCTTTACAAGCTATTCAACGGTGCGGTTTAAAGGCTACAGTAAAAGGGGGAGGGGGTTTAGTGGAAACATGTGCACTTTTTGCTTTGTCCTACCTTAGCTCCTACCTACTTTTACTGGACCCGTTTAAGGCCCATGCAACATGCAGTGGGGTTAACTAGTTTTGTCGTATACACATCCTCCCCAATTTATCTTTATGATTAATGATGTAAATAAATACAGTTGTAAACACATTATAAAGATAAACCTAGAAAGCACCAAACCCAACAAGAAATACTAATGTCCGTCTGTGTCTGTCTGTTTGCAAATCAGGACCAGGTGCTTTAAGAATAAGTGATCTCGGCTTCTCATGCGACAATATCAATATTTCAATAGCCACTTAACATCTAATAAACATCTTGCAAAGTCTGCCTGATGGAGATTTAATTTTATTATGAATTATTAAGATCATTTAACCACATTTGGTATAATCGCATGTCTATCATCAAAAAGAGCTGGCGAAGTTGCCTATAAACTATTCATAAATGTATTTCTCATATTTTGATTTATATCATTGTCTTGCATGTTTCAAATGATTTTAAGCGAGATTCAAACATTATAAAACAACGATTTTTATGTTTCAATTCACAACAAAACTGAAGAGCATGTAGTCTTGAAGGACCTTTGATTCCATGACCCTCAAGGGGGCTCATGGGTTCAAATTTTCGCGCCTACTGGGCAGGATGTTGCGCAAAAAATATCGAAAGTCATACCTATTGTCGTAATTGGCAATAACAATTAATTTTGATTATTATAAATAATTTTTTTTTATTTGAATATATTACCAAAGAGTGTTGTAATTGAAAACTGTAATTTTAAGATTTTATAAAATTTAATATTGCAATTTTCATTGTTGCAAATGCACTTCCGTTTTGAGAGAAATGACATGTTCTTGCCGGTGAGAGGAGACAATAAAAAGATAATTCATAATAATCGAACACGTGGGCTGCTTTTCATGAATACTAAAACGAAGATCGAAAAAAATAGAACACGATCTTCATTTTAGTAGCTTATGAAGCAGTTTCACACTTGTTTTACACTGGAAATTGACCAGGAAATATGCGTAACTTTTTGTAAACAAAGGAAATATATTGTAATGTAAGTTTTTCTTCTTTTTTAATTTTTAGCGATCTCTCATTTATTGAAGATTATTCGCCGGAATTTTTACATCGTCTGCAAATGATTCCAGCAGAAAAGTGATTTACGAAAAATCATTTGAAAGCGTAAAATTAATGAAAATGATTTTCGGCTAAATTCGTGAAAAACATAGTGACAACCATGAGTGTGGATTATAAATTATATAAAATTGAGAATTGAAACGGGGAAAAACCCGACCAAATAGCAAACAGCCCAAGACCACCAATGGGTCTTCAACACAGCGAGAAAATCCCGCACACGGATGCAGGATCCAGCTAGCCCCTAAACAATAATGTATACTAGTTCAGCGAAAATGGACATCACACTAAATTCTGAAACATATAAATGAACCAAAATTAAAAAAAAAAAAACATACAAGATTTACAATGGCCAGAGGTTCCTGTCTTTGAACAAGCGCAAAAACAAATATTTGCGGCTGGGTTAGACATGTTCTTTATCCTCCCGCTATACCTCTAGCCAATGTTGAATAAGCAAACACGCAGCAATACACACAGCAAAATACATGTAGCTCATGGTACAATGTACTTGTGTTAAACGTTTTGACAAATTATTTACAGATCTTTAATAGGGTTCAGGTGTGTTGACTACATCACCATTTATTTACGGACCATAAGAGTCCAGCCTGGCAGGTGTGTTGTGTACATCAGACACCATAAGTAATGACCATTTGATTTTCGGGAAAAAGGACAGGAGTTTCTTTTGCAAACAGAATTTTCATTTACTCTGTTGTTGTCTAGTTTATTTGAATATGAGTCGTTTTGATCTGATTCCTGTTGTCACATAACATACATTTACTCTCGTTTTCCCCTAAGGTGTTTCTCACTAATTCCTGTTTGTACTGCGCATGCTACTACTGGGTAATCTTGCATGGATTTCTTTTTATAATAAAACTAAGATTAAAAAGAAATTGGTAAAGAATATGAACTCTTTAAACATGTTAAACATTTTATGTACATTTTTTTAGTTATGCACTGTTTCACAGAAAAACTTTGAATTCCAATCCCCTAAAAACATGAAAAACTAATAATTTTGCGCAGCTGTATATATTCTAATTATTGGGGAGTAACCCCACCTCCCCCCTTTTTCAAAAACTCTAGATCCTTACTTGTAGATAATCCATGTAAAATTTGGCACATATCAAGCGGTGTTGAATATTTAATGATACATTATAAGGTGAAGTTCCATATTAAGCTATATCATTTTATACAATTTAGGTATAGAACCACTAATTAAGGCCCGGTCGGAAAGAACATACAAGAAAGTAGTACATATTTTAAACAAAATAGTTCCTACGCATAGCTGTATCTTTGTCAATAGGTGGAATATTTGGGTAGTTTTGGTATCAAATGAAAGCTTGGGGACTTGGGATCACTGTAGAACCCGTGTTGAAAGTTTCTTTTGAATAATAAAGAAGTATATACAATTTTAATAGGAGGGCACATTTGCCCTGTTGTTCAGATCAGAAGTACCTGTTTTTGTACTATCAAACTTCCGGAAACCAGTACGCTCTAAAATGCAATTAAAGGTATGTTGAATTTTTCAGCACAAGTCAGGATAAGGTATAGTTTTGACATGAAATAACTGTTACTTTATTTGAACTTAAGACAAATTAGCCATTAATGCTTGAAATTGCAGAATTTAACATAGAAAGCAATGGGGCTATGAATTAGTGGTTTTATACCTATTACTGAAAGGCATGTGAAATTCTATTTTTAGAAATGACACCCTTTACAATGAAAATTAGTCACATTTGTTGTCAGTAATCATGTTACATTATTTTTTTTATGTAACAATTATGTTGGTGTCAAATTACAACCCTCAAATTGCTACAATAAGGTATATCAGCCTTTTTTGATCATTTAGCATGCACACAGTTAAGATTTTACCTGATGTTTGAATTTTTGCATTACCTAAGACTGAAACCAATGAAACATGTACATTATGACTAGTTAATAGTATAAATATTGCTTTTGGTCAAATTATCTAGTGAGTGTTCATGTTTTATTGGGTTTCTTAGTGAATCATTTATTTCAAATGAAATTGATGTATACTTATATAGGATTTCCCAAATCTCACTTGAAATGCATTTTATAACCAGCTTAGCAAGTTGTCTAACTGGGAGATTCATAAATTGCTCTTGTTGATCCATGTTTATACATAAAAGTATGGTTTTTACCAAATCACTCTCCTTTTTCAACATGTAGAAAAAAGGGGGGTCAAAATTATCTATTATTTTTTTATGTTTGGACCACTGTATTTATATTCAAGGAAGAATCTTTGATAAAAATAAGACAGATATGTAAGGACACTGTTATTTGAGTAGATATTAACAAATAAGAACTGGTAAACATTGAAAAAGTGTCATATCTGTCACTATTAGTATCCATATGGAGTTTTCTTTGTATAACGCATATATTACTACCAGTCCAATTTGAGCTTGAATTCAGTGATATTGTGTTTTGACTAAAGCTTTATGTGTTTTTCTATGCTAGAAATAGATCATAGAAAGAAATTAAGTCAAGCAGAAGTCAATATAACAAGTTAGGTGCTGTTATAGGTATAGAACCACTAATTAAGGCCCGGTCGGAAAGAACATACAAGAAAGTAGTACATATTTTAAACAAAATAGTTCCTACGCATAGCTGTATCTTTGTCAATAGGTGGAATATTTGGGTAGTTTTGGTATCAAATGAAAGCTTGGGGACTTGGGATCACTGTAGAACCCGTGTTGAAAGTTTCTTTTGAATAATAAAGAAGTATATACAATTTTAATAGGAGGGCACATTTGCCCTGTTGTTCAGATCAGAAGTACCTGTTTTTGTACTATCAAACTTCCGGAAACCAGTACGCTCTAAAATGCAATTAAAGGTATGTTGAATTTTTCAGCACAAGTCAGGATAAGGTATAGTTTTGACATGAAATAACTGTTACTTTATTTGAACTTAAGACAAATTAGCCATTAATGCTTGAAATTGCAGAATTTAACATAGAAAGCAATGGGGCTATGAATTAGTGGTTTTATACCTTTACATACAGGTACTATTGGGAAAAAAATTTGTTCTTTTTGCAAAATCTTATGTCAAATGCCTTAAATTAATAAAGTTATACTAGTATGTATTTTGCTAAAACAGTACATTTTTCATGGACAGAATTAAAAATTTAGATAAACTCAAATCAGTCTTTGCTTAATCAGTTGGGATTGAATAATAGTTCTTATAATTATTATCACAGTGGCAAAATGTAAAAGGTTATTCATCATGTTCATGTTATTTCACTGATTTGATACTATTATAATTTCTTCAGTACATATAAATGAACTTACATATAAACATATGGGAAGTGAAAGTTGATGATCTTTCCCTATTTCTACATTTGAATGCCATCATATAATGGATCTGCATCAGATAGGATCCTTGCGTCACTAATTTAGCAAATGCAAACGGTATGGTACACAACATAACTTTCTATTTTGATGTTTAATTCTAAAGTACATGTATAATGAAAATAACACTCTAATTCTCTGTATTAACATGATTTAAGAAAGATACCTGTTTTTTAAATGTTTTAATATTGACATTTTGACTGAAATGTCTGACATTTGGTCTTCGTACACAGTTATCATCATTTGATTTACAAATATAGTCCCTAGTGTGGACAATGTCTAACTTACAAATTTTTTTTCATACACCTTCCTCTTTTTTTTTTCTCTATATTTATGCATAAAATAGTAATTAGAGGGATAAAAGTACATTAGTTTTCTAAATTTAATTGTTTCCAATTTTTCATGTCGGGGCCTTTTATAGCCGACCATACGGTATGCGGTTTTTCTCATTATTGAAGGTTGCCTATAATTGTTTACATCAACTTCAGTTGAACTTTGGTGGATAGTTGTCTCATTGGCAATCATACCACATCTCCTTATTTTTATGTAAAAGCAATAACAATCATGATTTTTTAGTTAAAGTAGTGATTTGGGTTAGTTGAACAAGGCAAAAATTAGTACATGTATGTATGGAGCTGTCAAACTGAATTACAGACCCCCTTAACATAATATTGTCCATATTTTGAGTTAGAGCTGGTAGAATATTCTATAGTTTTGATATATTTTTTTCCTAAAAGTAGTACATAACACTGTAAAAAGCTTGAGCAAGTGCAAGTGTGATTTTATTTTATTTTCATTTATTGTCTTAAAGAAATGCACTAAACAGATGCGGATCTAGGATTTAAAAAAGGGGCCCAGGGCCCCTAAACTAGGCAACGTTTGGAATAAGACATGTAAAAAGGCTATGCATTAACCATATATGTACCTTCCCCCTAAATCCACATCTGCTTTGAAGTAACTGTGTTTTCAAACTGAATGGACATTTTTTTTAAAAGTTGACATGACCTTAGATTAGGAAATTATAAAAGAGCAGACAAAGTTTCATGACAATACAATCTTTATTATAAACTATATGTCAATTTTAATCATTTAACTTTGGATGTTAATGTTTTTCATTTAATTTAACAATTTCAACTATCAAGATTTGTGATTTAAAAAAACTAATTTTACAAAAATTAGCTTTTAAAATACCATAATATATAATGTAGCATGTATTTAAAGCAATTGAAGAATCATTCAATGTATCAAAGATTCAAGATTCATTACAATTATTCAAAATTTAAATTAATATGAGACTGTGCCTGAAAATAAGAAATTTTCAAATGAAGGTGGCTTTACATAAAAATGTATTGTTTTCTACTAATTTAAAATTTTTATGTTTTTTTTGTTTAAATATTTCTTCCAAATATATTTAATGTCCCTTGGATGGAAAAAAAGTTACAAATATCATACCACATGAGTATAAAATGGTCTTGGCCATGTATAACTGAAAATTATTTTTTGGTCAATATAGGCCATAACACATATTTACACATAAAAATGAATACAGAACTGAGAAGCTATAGGAAAAAGTTTTGTTTTACTGTTTGCTCATTTCTATCATGTCTATGCTAAGATGTCATGATACAAGAAGTACAATATATGCTGATGCAGTGGTTTTTTTTCTCATTTTTTAGTGGATAACTTATTTAATTTAAGTCCCAATAGGCATATAATACATGTACATTGTATTTGGTCAACTTACTATCCTACCAAAGAAAATAAAGGTGGCATATTAAATAACACAGGTACACTAATCAACATAATTTACTGTTGAAAACTTTATAAATCTCTAAAAACATGTGTGCACTTAAAATTATTGTACAAGGGAGGGGGAGTGACAGGTATTTGCATAACATGATTTGCAGAACAGAATAAAAAAAAAACTTGCGCACTGTGAAAAGTTATATGGTTATATCAATGGAATAAGCCTGTAAAGTTGGCCTGTTGCTTATCAAACCGTGCTTGTCAACACTTTTTAATTGGTTAATTGTTATTGGAATTTATGTAATCTGGATAAGTAATGTATGGGAACTTAAATATAACCATAAATGGATTCTTTTGTCACCAGTATACTGCATGTTGTTATTTATATTTAAAGTAGATACCAAGATTGGATTTACTATGCCTGTCACAAATGTGGATGGATTATATAGATATACCCTTGTCCGTTCATAAGTATGTACATCCATATCAAGTTAAGTTTTGCATTTAGCCCCATTACTCAGAAACTTATGGTAATATATCAATGATATTTATTCACCACAGACATCTTGTATACTAGTAGTATAACACATTACTTGAGTCACTATGACCTACATTTCATGCTTTAGTGTCTTTGGTTCAGTCTTGCGTTTAGGTTCATTTCACAAAAATCTATAGTGATATATTACCACTACAGTATTCTTCTATAGTACAACACAGCTCAACAACAATTTTATTACTGTGACCTACATTTAATGGCAGGACATCCTGTGTCTTAACGAAACGTTTTCTAGGTAATACAAATCTAACACACTATTTAAATTGAAAATTATATGTACTATGTAATTTCAAAATCATAAAACGGATTAATTGGCAGATATGAAAAAATATTAAATGGCTGGTGTATCATGTTCAACTATCTCATGTAATAATTTTTATACATAAACAAGTACTCCTTTGAAATGAAAGATGAATTTGTCTGTCAAACTAAGATATAAATGGCTCTCATAATAATTCATTATACAACAAACAAAGAAGCTCACCTGTGTGTTATATTTGTCAGCTATATGTCTAAAATTTCAAATATATATAAAAAGATCGGCTTTGATTGCCAATGAGACGCGGCATGATTGAGAAAACTTTCCATCAGAGACTAAAACATGTAAAAGACGTAGAAGTTAACAACTATAGGTCACCCTATGGCCTTCAATTATGAGCCAACTCTATACTGCATAGCAAGCTATAAAACGAAATGGCAAATTTAAAGCAATTCAAAAAGAAAACTAACAGCCTGATTTATGTACAAAAACACAAAAACAAATAAAAATATGACGACAACAAATGACAAGCACTGAATAACAGGCTTCAGACAGGCACATACTACATATTAATCTAAACCTTTAACTTTTTCACAAAAACCATGAAAATGTAACATAAGTCATGAAGTTTGCAGAGAATCATAATTCCAAATGCCATTATGCATCTATTTTATTTTTTGAGGGAATTGATGTTTGAGGTTTCCCATATCAGACTTGGAGGAATAGAGGGGAAATTACTTTTGTATATCAATCTATTCATCTAGTAGCTAAAGACTAGTACTAATGTTAATTTGTATGTCCTATTGACATTAGATCTAATAAGAAGCAGTTTCCCAGTAGGTCATAATCTATAAAAGTTTTCCTTCTAAATATTTGGTATTTAAAATTATCTAGATTGTTCCCTACAGTCTAACTTGACTATTTTAACAATGATGACTTTGACAAATGAATTATATAATAATTCAGCTCCACCATCCACTTCTTGTTTTACATAATGTATTAAAGTATATCTGTAAACTTTGATTTATTAACATAATGATCTTATAGAAAACACTTCGAAATTTATGAATAAACATTAATTTATGAATACCATGACCTTGACCTTTGACCTTACAATTTGACCATGTGACATAAAATTCAATGTGGGCCTGCATATCACTACGGGGTATTGTAAACCAAAATTAGGTTTTCATTTCATATAGTTTTGGTTAAAAACGGGAGATAAAGTTGAATTTTATCAAAAATAGCCTTTTTTGTTGTTGCCATGGTTTCACGCTTTCAGTGATTTATCTCTCTTAAAAGATCCGCGACCCCCTATTATTTTTTTTTTGCTTTTTCTGAACTTCACTTATTATTCTCTAATAGTACAAAGTTTAATGGAAATATGTAATTTAGTTCTCTGATTTTTTTTAGGATGAAGGTAATGCAGGTGATATTATTAGTCTTTTCCCGCCAAAAATGGATAATTGGATTAAGAATGGGAAATATCTTTCTAAAACTAACGGTGACCTATATATTTGTTTTAGCTGAACATGTAAAACTATACTTGTGCTTGTTGTAAAACAAATTTAAACAAAATCTTATATAAATGGTATCCGTTATCAAAATCTAAGTATGTCAACACACAATTTTCCCTTTTATTCTTTTGTAAAACAGCAACAAAACCCTCCTTATTTTGGTGGCCTATAAAACGCTTAAATGAACGATGACCCCCTAATTTTATTTCATTATTTTGATCCACACTTTTTAAGGGATAAAATATCAAGTTTTCAGGAATTTCTTATATAAAGTGTTTATAGCCTCGATCCTCCTTAAGTAAGCCCTTCAATCCCTACCCATTTACTTTTTTTATTGGTTTATTGGATTATGTCTTAGATTTTAAGACAAAAAAAGTCAAGTTAATAAAAAGCTGTAAAAAGGACCAAAATATTCAGTGAATACATGTAATCACTGAAACAATCAGTAAATACATGTAATTACTAGATTGATTAGTAATTACAGGTATTTACTCAATTGTTTAGTAATTACGTGTAATTCCTAATTTCACCTATTTACTGTAACATTGACAATGAGGGTCAGTTGAGAATACAACTTTGCGATAAAATAGATTCAAATTTCAAATTATGAAGTTTCTAGTAGCAATTTTCAGCAGCGCCTTCATAGGGAGTATTTATCTTCCAAATGATAAGATATTCCACAGCTTGCATTTCCTATCTTGATTCCATGATACAGGGTCACTGCTCACAACAAAGCCTTCAAACCAAGAGTGTCAAGTGGGTAAGTTGAATCATTTCCTTTAATGATTTTACGGACGCCATCACGAGTTGATTGACCGTTATGGAATATCTGTAACAGTACCAGTTTTGTCTTTCCTTTGATATGGACAAGTTAGGTTTCATGATTAATAAATTTGGTGATGTCTTTGGGTTAGATAAGTGTCAGTTAACAATCCAGGATTTTGATTTTGTTTTGGTCTTATAATGATGTATTTATTTCGACTAAAAAATATTATGTAATCGATGCTCCTTTGCAATCTCCTCCTTCCTTTGTATACTATACTACGCAGTTCAAATTATTTTTATTGAACACTACATGTTTTTATTTTTTTACAGATATTACATATCAAGACTTTGAATCTGTGTGGGCCACGAAAGTTTTTACAATCAGCAATGAACTTAGAAATGGATTCGAAATAGAGATTTTCAAAATACTTGGGGAAAGAAGGGTATATTTATTATTACAATATTTGTGTTATTAGCAATAGATATACTATATAACAGTCACTATCATTGCTGAAAATACTTCTATTATCATAAAAGTTTAACTTACCCTCCATCAACATAACACGAGTATATTTTCTAGTTTCACCATTAAAATCATCTCCACTAATAAATCGCTCAGGCTAAAATCAGAACAACCACAACTTCTACAACTATCACTTTCACCAAACAAAGGCAACATTAGTATACCGCTATTCGAAATTCATAAATCGATTGATAAAAAAAAACAAATCCGGGTTACAAACTAAAATTGAGGGAAACGCATCAAATATAAGAGGAGAACAACGACACAACACTAAAATGCAACACACACAGACACGAACTATAATATAACAATGGCCATTTATCTGACTTGGTACAGGACATTTTAAAAAAAAAGGGTGGGTTGAACCTGGTTTTGTGGCTAGCCAAACCTCCCGCTGTTATTGCAATGTTAAATATAACATTAAAATGACAAGATTACACGACAGGACTACAATACAAATAAATGGGAGGACATACAGGACAGAGACACACACAAATAATAGCTATCAAAAGGTACCAGGCTTATAATTTAATACGCCAGACGCGCGTTTCGTCTACATAAGACCAATCAGTGACGTTCAAGACATGGCTGAGAGGTCTATGTAGTTATCGCTAGTCTATCAACTCTGAGATTGAAATTGACTCAGATTTCAACTGATAATGGTTGCCCGTTTTCCTTCCAAGGGTCGTTGATATTATCTGATATATCTTCCGGTTTCCTTCACTAATACAACTAACCGCCATAATATAGCCAAATAACTGAAAGTGGCGTGAAACATCAACAAACATACAATAACACATTATCTCTCATTAAACAAGGAAAATATTCGTGAGAGTTTTCTAGGTCCTATGCAAGGGAATGATTTAATATTTGGTCTGCAGCTTGAAAATGTTGAGTTGTTGCGAGTAAGCAAATTTTACATCTACCGTGTAGCCATTTCCTGTACCGACAGTTTGAAATTTTACAACTGTCATTGTACGAAAATATTTTCTCGGTTACTATGAAAGGGAACGAATTGATATTCGGGGTGCAGTTTGATAATGCTATAAATCGAGCAAGTGAGCAAATTTATATCTGATGTGTATCCATTTTCTGTTTGTCGATAATTTGAAATTTTTCAATACCAATTTATTCAAAGCCATTGCACAAGGGAAATTTGAGCGCAAGTTTTCTTGGATTCAGTGGAATGAAATGAATAAAAAGACTCCAGTAATATGTTATCTCAATCAATAACATGCCGCGACGAGGGTCAAGATCAGGTATTGGTCTTGTTTATATGACTGTCTGCTAGCCAAATTGTTTAAAGACTGTAAATTTCAAACGGTCAAACTCCGTAAAAGTGTTTGATTTCGAAAGTGCATAATTATATTTATTCCAGCAATTTGTTGCTGAAATTAAATGAAATCAATCATGAATCTTATTTGCATTTAGGATTTTATCATTACCATGCACTACAAACCAGTAAAAGTCTGAAATGGCCTATATTTGTACTCCACTGTACTGATTTGTACTCGACCAGTCTGAATTGGTCTGAAATTTACTTGATAATGCTCGACTGTAGTCTGAACCATACTTAACAGTCTGAACTTGTACTCGACCTTTACTCGACCAGTACTTAGCCATTTTATTTTCGTCTGAACCATGCTCGACCTAGTCTGAACCATGCTCGACCTAATCTGAACCATACTCGACCTAGTCTGAACCATACTCGACAAAGTTTTAACCAACCTAGACCTAATTTTCGTATCTATCTATTGTATTTCATCAATTCAGGAAATGTTTCCCCTGGCTAGAAATTTGAACAACAAATAAATTCAACACCATATTTATTAACACTTACATATATATATCACCTTTAAAAATAAAAATAAAACAAGCTGATCAAATAATCTCAAAACTGAATTGTGACTAATATTTTCAATGTTATTCAATTTTTTTTTGAATGTTTCAGATATATTTTATGGTTACTTGACGATTTTCACCATTTATATTAAGCCTTGTATAGATTTATGGTGCTAGTTGAGTTTAGTTAATGCAGTGAACATTTTTTTTTATTAAATTATATTAAATAGTATATAAAGCAACTTAATAAATTTTAAAAATCACACCTTTGTTTTGTAAAACTAAGAATTTAATATAATCATGATAATAGAACTTCCATAGCAATCCTTGATTGATAGATATAGGAAGATGTGGTATGAGTGCCAATGAGACAACTCTCCATCCAAGTTACAATCCACAAAAGCAAACCATTATAGGTCAAGGTACGGTCTTCAACACGGAGCATTGGCTCACACCGAACAGCAAGCTATAAAGGGCCCCAAAAAATTACTAGTGTAAAACCATTCAAACCAACGGTCTAATCTATATAAAAACGAGAAACACGTATGAACAACATAAACAGACGACAACTACTGTAATCAGATTCCTGACTTCGGACAGGGGCAAACATTTCCAGCGGGATTAAACGTTTTAATGGTACCAAACCTTCTCCCTTTTCTGAAACAATAGTATTATATCACAACATAGAAAAACACACTTCAAAATATCAATTGGAAGGCTTAACTCATTCAAAAAACGTAAAAGTCAAGAGTTAATAAACAGGTTTAAACAAAGTTAAAGTATGATATTATTGTGAAATAACAAACAATTTTTAGAAAATCATCACTTTTGAAGAAACCTGTGTCATATTATACACAGGTAAATGAAAATAATTTTGTTGTTAAGTATACTTCTTCTTCTGTGTGTATAAAATATCCGTTTAGGATAACCATTTAAAAAAGGAAATGTGTTCCAAAGTTGTAGAAAAATTTATTTCAATTACATTTAAATAACTTTTGTCAAAATTAAAGACATGGCAAGCACAAGAAGCACTTTAATAAGGTTTAATTACCTCAGTACATGTGTGTTTTACAGGTACAAAGAAAGTTCTTTTTTTCTTAAACTCGTGTATTACTTATCTAGTGAATTCAAAAGGCCTTGCAATTTATGTTTTACAGGATGTTGCAATTTTTAATGAATGTTAATTAGAAATTAACACTCTCTGACCAGGTGTGATCTTTTTAATGAGTTTGCCCCAAGCTTAAGGTATTACTTTATACTTTACCACTAATCAGAAGAAAAATTTTATCTATTTCTTTAATTTTGTTTTCCCGTTTTGATATATATTATAATATATCCCAAATTATTTTAAGAATAGATATATTTCTAAAATAAGGTTAAACAATTTGAGTGATTTTTTGGCTGTTGGTACCTCATTAAAAAGATAATTATATAACTATTGTATGTAACCATGAACATGATGAAACCTATATAGTTTTTCTTTAGGAATTTAGGAAAATTAAGTTTAAAAAAAAAACATGCCAAACAAGAAGCACCTTAATAAGGTTTTATTACCCTCAGTAAAGGTGTGGTTTTTAGTTAAAAGAAAAACTTTTTTTTAACAAAACTCTAAAACTTTAAAATTAATATAATTAAATTATTGTATAAGATAATTTAATTTATCTATCTCTATTTGATAAATCTGAGAATCATGTAAGGATGTAAAAATATGTTTTTATATATATCTTTATTTTATTGTGGCTGTTGTCATGTCAGAAAAAAATAAATTAATTTTAACAGCTAAAATTAAAAAAAAAGTATAGGTTTTTTGGTCAAGTATGGTTCAGACTGGTCGAGTATGGTTTAGACTGAAAAAAATGGTTGGGTACAGGTCGAGAATGGGTTAAGACTGTTTCAGACTGGTCGAGTAATAGTTCAGACTATTTTCAATGACAAAGATAAGGGTCAAGTACAAATCAGTACGGTCGAGTATGGTTAAGACTGGGGCCGAGTAATGTCGAGTAAAATTCAGACAAATTCAGACTGGTCGAGTAAAAATCAGTACAGTCGAGTACAGATATAGGCCATTTCAGACTTCTACTGGTTTGTAGTGATGCATTTTCAGATTTGCTTGAAGAATCCCTGTTTCTACTAATCATTTAAACAGTCGTGATAATTTGTATTCATAACATTTGTAACCCCTTAATTATAATGAAAATTTTGCTACCGTTTTGTCTTTCCAAAATATGTAAGTGATAGAGACTGTAGTGCAAATTCTATCCGTGGGAAATTTTTATCTTCCATTCCTATTTATATACAATAGGCACCCATGTTTCATTTTCCAAATGTTTTATAGGAGATTGTGTTGACACTTTTTTATATAGATGTTTATATCATTTTAAGTAAAAGTTGCAACCACGTTTGATTTGGGTAATCAGCTATTATCTGTAATTCAAATGAATGTATGATACCGATTTCAGTATTTTTTACACACGTTTCCTATTCCTTTTCCATCATTATACTCTCGAGAAATATAAAGTAGTATATCAAAATAGAATCTTATCGCACAGACATTACGCACAGTATTCGGTCTATTTTCATTTCACCATTTTTATGCATAAATAGGATTTAAACAAATTATTTCTACGCATTATCAAATAGTAAATTGTTTTAATTTATCGTTTGAATCGAAATTAAAAGAAATCTGATCTTAATAGATTTATTATATAATTGAGAGTTCTAAGTCCGAGTTTATAATGCCGTTTTCACCATGTAAGACAAAACAAACAGAATTAACCATCGAAATCCAGACGAAGAAAAATATACGAACTGCTGAAAAGATTTCGTGCATAAAATGTTTACAATTGGGATATACATGTAATATCAGCAAAGTCATGACACGATATATATCATGTCAATTCGCAGTCTAGCGGTCATTTTATGAAATCCGTACAGCTGTAAGATTTCAAGATTCTATTACACAAAAATTAAAGCAAGCACTTCGATACTGTAGTATTTTTACATAAATTATGGCACAAATTGTTAACTCAACATTATAATGTGATTTTATTAAATTTTACAAATGACTATTTATATTTAACATATCTTCTATTATTTATTTCACCCGAAATTTTCGAATATTTGTTTGTAGCATATCCTGTAATAACACCGATGCTCTGTTTTCGAAACCTAGTTACAAAGACATATGCATGTTGATGATTGTATGTCTCTGATAGAACGAGTGTATGTTTTTACGTAGCAGACATTTAAACACATCCGACAAACAAACGCATGTGAAAAGTACTTATTATTGGCATTTCAAGGACTGTAAACATTTTCATAATTTAATACGAATAACTCAAAATCAAATTTTCATCGCAATAATGTGTCATCACGTAAATTGCACTTGAATGCTTGCACTCCATTACTGCATTATTTCATATGTAAAATGTACAATTGAAATAAAGAATGCATCAACGAAACCAATTTATATAATGTTATTAGGTACGTATACGTGAGAATAACAGATGGCACTCAAATTGCAGTAATTGGAGTAACAGTGTAGCATTCAAAGAGTTGTCATTCAAACTTAATTTGCGACAGTAAAACTATCGTTGGACGTCCGCAAAGCTTCAAATACAATACAGTTATCTCTAAATTCTAATGCAATTATTTTGTATCAATAGTTTTGATTGGATGACAATAAGCGTAAAATTCTCTATCTCCCTTGTCTGTAACAAGGTACTTTTATTTCTCATGCTCCTGATTTGAATGAATAAACCGGTTAAACACTTATAAACTCATCGCCACCGATCGAAATGTAAAAACAGCGATAGACTAAGATATTCCTAAATGTGCATCTGCTCTATGGTCGGGTTGTTGTCTGTTTGACACATTCCCCATTTCCATTCTCAATTTTATGTGGTATATAAGAGAAATTATGAATGTTTCTAAGAACTTACACATCTTTTTTAATTGGAAAATTAACAGGTCGATTGTGACGAGTCATTTACTGTATTTGCAGATCGAATATGTTCTGTTGAATATATTTCTTTATGCCCTATTCAGTAACGTAGCGATGTTTTATTGCACTTGTTGAAGGATACTTATTGATTGTTAAAATGATATTGTATGTACAGTGTGTCCATTTATAATATTTACCATAGAAATGGTCATCTTATGAAACAAATATTGACGTGATCACAGACATTAAAGTGTTCTTGACAATTTTTGTTCATGATTGACCTTCATATATTTCGTAAATTTTATTCAGTTATATACATTCTCCTGTAAGAATGAGTGTGACGACTGGGAAACCCATATACGGAGACTTCCAATCGAAGACAACTTATACAAGAAGCCAAAACTAGTTACACAGATGTATTAAATACTAGAAAGTCGCGTTCTGATCAAACTTTACAGAAACATAATGTATTTGTTAATGGCATAATAAAGTCCTATTAACTTCAAATATTTACACTTGTGTATTATGGTATGTCTTTATGTAATAAACTAGTTCTATCCATCATGTATCAATCCACATGAAATACATATAAGATGTACGCATGTTTCCCTACAAACCATGTCATATTAGTGGGTGTGAAGTATGCTCCACAAACTTTGTATGCTAACAATAATTAATTTATTGGCAACAAAAACTGTGCTAGAAAATTACACTAAGACATTGTAATAATCATATCTGGTACTGTACCTTTATTGCTCCTTTACCATATAAATATAAAAAGATGGAGTGTAATTGGCAATTAAAATACTATCCACATTGGACAACATGACGCATATATAAGCAACCAAAGGATCACCGTAAACAATTTGGAAAATCCATATCGTATATATAAAAAGTCATAATAACAGAAAAGAATCCCTACAATTCAAAGAAAAAAACCAACAGCCTGATATGTACCAAACAATAAAAGAAAACGAACATATATATTAGCCAGCAACCAATGACTACCGCTGAATATGGACATGAATCAGGCACATGTAGATTATGACAGAGTTCAACAGAGTTTGAAAGCACTGACTGCCATAAAAACCTGTGCAGTTTTGTGACAGCATAGCATGTGCGGCTAAAACAAAAGCAAAAAAACTCTCGTCTTTAGTTAACATGTATTTGAAATACAAGATACGTTTATGTTAAGAGGGATTTATTTTATCCCCAACATTCAAAGAAGTTTAGCTTTATATTTAAAATATTCTATCATACAATATGTATAAGGTAAACCAATGCGTGGTGTATACAAGAAAATCATTAAAAGCAAATTTAACCTCTAAAAGAGAAGTGAAAGATACCAAAGATATATCAAAACTCGAAGACAAACTAACAACGCCATTGGAACAAAACGAAAAACTACTACAAGACAGATAACAAACAACAAAACCCAACAGAGATAACCAAAGATTGATTAATACAAAATCCACCAAAAGCGGAGGTGATCTGAGGTACTCAGGAAGGGTAACTAGATTCATCTCTACATGTTGTACGCCATGAACCCGTCGTGTTGCTCTTGTAAGTACATATTCGGTAATTACACATTGAGGAAAAAGGGAAGGGATCATGATAACGACTACTGCAAATTCAGAAATTATTGGGATGTTTTTATTATTGCGAAAAATGTGACAGGGTTATAATTGCAATAATGTTAACTCGCATTTTAGTCTAAAATAACAAAATCACAAAAATAAATGCACGCAATAATTTCTGAATTTACAGTATTTGAAAATGTACTTCATCAGCTGTGAATATATATTACATGACGTGCAGCTAACTTGAGATGGTGTCCGTACAATTTTCGAAAATATGAATTCTACTTCATCTCTTGGAGCTCTCTGTCTACTGCCTTCCTTGTTAACAGTTTACCTGACTTTCAAGAAACATACAAACAATTCTAAAAAGAAAAAAAAAAAAAAAACGCCAACAAAATTGTAGTTGATAGTACATACAGTATATAGTATACCCGTTCTACATTAAATACAAATTAAGTAAAATATAAATATAAGGGTGAGAAAGTGAAAAAAACACTGTAAAAACCTTTTGGATCCGAATTGCATCTCTGCACCTGGAACACCAAAATCCAAAACCCCGATAGCTGAATGCAGTATTATCTAACCACGTCAAGCGTTTTACAACCAAAAGGAACATAATAGCACAAAGGCAAAGAAGGTAAAAATTGTTAAGTAGATAGAAGAAAAGAAAGAGTCAACCAAGAGGGATGCACAGTTAGTTCCAATATGAATGCCGACAACCTGTTAAAGAATTTTACCTCGAAATTCAACAAATGTGTCGTAAAAAAAAACTAAAGTATGCTGATCCCAATGACTGACTTACCAATAAAAACAGGGTTTTCATTGGACGTCTCTTGTCCGAATGCAAGCCGTGATTTAAGGTTTTGGGTTCGTTTGGCTTCGTGGTATGTACAAACACGAAGCCACGTTTAGTCGAAACTGTGTCGTTATATTAGATTTATCAGGCATTGTTAGCTGATCTGTGGCAAGGTATATTTCCCTTTTCAGCAAATACAATGGCTTGTTCTTGTCGAACATACCTTCACTTTTTCTTCTCTGCTTAATTTTGTTTATGTTTACAACATTTTAAGATGAACTCGATTATTAAAAACAAATAATTGCAAATCGAATTATCAAGACGAGGTTCTGTTTCAACATGTTTCTTAGGAGAAGGAATGGGAGCTTGACTCCTTTTAGATGTTATTGCTTTAACCCATTGTCTAGCGTTCTTGTGGAAATCTATAGTAGACAAAGAGAAACCGCAAACAGCAAAATGTGATCTATAAAATAAGATACAAAAAAAAGGAAATTACCAAAAGCATCACTTAATCCCTAAATGTCATTCTATTCTGAATGCAAAATTGTATCTCAATTGCAACGAATCAATAAAGAAAATGATTCAAATGATAATAAAACAAACATTTTCAATGTAAAAAGTAAAATCACAAAAATACTGAACAAATGCCGACAAAATTTTGACGACTTTTTTTAACTTTAAGATAATTGTTTCTAAAATACTTGAAATAATTTAAAAAGACATTTTTTATAAAAATATAATAAGAAGATGTGGTATGATTGCCAATGAGACAAAATCTTCACAAGAGACCAAATGACACAGAAATATGAAATTTATGTTTCCATATACATAGAACACTGCTTAATGATACATAAATTGTACTGATGCTTTTTTCAAAGCCGAATTCAAATCTTAGATGAGAAATATAAAGAGAAGCTGGACATACCAAGAGGACATGACATTCCATGCAAAACGAAAGTTATTTTAAATCTGATCCATCATCAGAATAGCAACAATAAATGTTTGTTTTTAGATCCACATGATAACAAACATTTCTCTTTTAGTTGTATTTCTTTTAATTCAGTAAAGCATTACTTTAGAATTTCATCAAAGGAATTCATGATTAATTACGTACTGTACATTGCCGATATAAATGTAACATTTGCCACATGACACGTACTACAAACAAGTTCTGTCGAAATTTGAATAAAAACCCCAACCAATATTTAACAGTACCTTTCTTTTAATTTTATTTAGACCAACTAGAAATACATCTCGTTATATTTAATTAAGATTATAACCAACCGAATATTTGAAAATGACTGATTGCGCCTTATTAATCATTTCAATTTGAACTATTTGTTCCAAATCCGATATTATTGTAAAATCTGGAAAAGAACGCTTAAGAGTACACCAATGTATCAACACAATTGCACATGTGTCATGTTCATCAACCGAATATCCCTGATTTGTATATTGAATGCATATACATCAAACGTCTTTCTGTAAAAAATATAGTACATCATTTAAATTTCACGGAGATGAAAACCACACTCACTTCAGGGTAAGTGTATTTTTCACTAATTTTCATGATCGAATTATATCTGTTCAATATTATACAAGAATACAGATAAGTTAGAATAGTAAATAGTTTGTAGATGATCAGAGGAGGCACGCCAAAAAATAGTTCACGTTTGAGACCAGTTTGCTGTGGGGTATGGGTTTTGCTCATTATCGATGGCCTAGTCGTGACCTATTGTCGTTACCTTCTACGTCATTTGGTCTCTAGTAGGTAGTTGTCTTATTGAAAATCATATTACATCTTCTTTGTTTTATATTGTATCTATGAATTATCATTGTAATATTGTTTTCAATAAGATATAATTCAAGCAATAGATAATCTGTCTTCCTGTTCACCATTCGTGACGAGAGAAATAAAATAACAGTTATCTTCCCTTTGAATGTTCTTTACGGAAATATATTTCGTTAGAATCTATATATAGAAAGTAAGGTAAGAATTTAAAACATTCCACCATCAAGTACACTTTTAAATAGAAGTATTTATATTTGATTACTATGTTATTTGTGCTTCGATAAACTGAATTACACATATCATAAGTGATTAGAAACTGTAAATTATTTGCATCAGTGAGTACTAACTTTTTACTTTCGTTTTTTGCTCGACACAATCAATATGATTTTAGGATTTGCATTCAATTGATTATTTGTTAAATAAAGGCAACAGTAGTATACCGCTGTTCAGAAGTCATAAATCGGTTGAGAGAAAACAAATCCGGGTTACAAACTTAAACCGAGGGAAACACATCAACTATAAGCGGAAAACAACGGAATAATAGAACAGTTCAACAAACAACAATGCAACATTTATAGAATCGAACTATTAGATAAAAACTGCAATATCCCTGACTTGGAACAGGACATTTTAAGAAAAAATGGTGGGTTGAGCCTGGGTTTGTGGCTTAATCTTGACATTACTGAATCCCATCTTATTGAATGTAATCACAATATTTTACTACTAAAGTGTAATCTATATTCGACAAGACTTCAAATGGTTATACCTAAGTGGAAGACATAATAACAACCCAAGTCTTTTATTCTAGGTTAAAGTCTTACTTTACAATGTTTACCTTTTAAACTCGACATCCTTGAACCATAAAGGAAATCTTATTCGTATAAATAAGTTTGTTCGAAAACATAATATGATTCAAACTAACCAATGCAATAGCTTATTTAGCTCAAAATGAATGTTTAACTTAATCATCCTTATCATTTTGTATTTTAAGGTAGACATGTCTGAACTTTTGCAATTTCTCTTATCAATGGAAATAAAAGAGGCAAATGGGGAAAACGGGGATACTGTTGAATCAAAGATAAACGGTGCTAGCTATGTCATCGGAGACAAAGCAAAATATAAATTTAGGGTAAGATATGATGTCATAACACTTTATGGGATGGTTCAAATCATCATCAATATAATATATTAAAATCAACAAAATTACAAAACTATAATTCTGTGTACAAAAAAAACCCTAGTATTACAGCTTTCAACATATGCTATTGATTACAAAGTGGATCTAAGAATTGCAGGGTGATAAAACAAAACTGTAATTCAGTTTATCGGTATCAAATTGTTTAGAATAAAATACATGATATATAAAGACTTAAACATATTAAATCGATACTAAATTAACAATAATAAACAAAAAGGAAAGCAGAAATACGACAATACATGTCCCCAAAAAAATTAATGAAATATATCCTGTTCAATTGGGTTTCGTCCTTAGTTATCTGTGGGTTGTTTTTAAGTTTTCTTTTTTTTACCCTACTTTTTTATGGTTTAGTGTTGTCTGTTAATCTTCGACTTTTTATTAATTTAGTATTTTATTTTGTCTTAAACTAATACATTGTAATACTCATGACAAGTGCTTAATGTTTTTTTCTCAAAATTGAAATTGTTCTATTAAGGCCAATATTTTACGAAAGAAGCTCAGTTTATCAGTTTACCTCAGTTGTGAGAATTTGGTTTACATATACATTAAAACGTATTCGTATGTATCATGTGTATTGCAGAAATACCATGTATATATAGCTATAACTTAATAAAGAAACAATTCGTTATAAAATACATGACAAATACTTTCAGGTTATTGGAGAAGCAAAGATCATTGCAAGTATGTACCTCAATATTGTACTGAGTACCGTCCCATTTTCATGTTCTTACATTCTAAATAGTTGGTTTTTGCCATGTAGTTGTCAGTTTATCTCGATTTATAAGTTTTTAATGTCCACTTATCGCCTTTCCCTGTCAATTAAATATGCTTGAAATGAAGTTAAAGAAAAACAAAAAATCAAACGACTGTGTGTACTACAGGGAAAAATTCAAACGAAGTAACAAATACATCATAGAGAATTGAAAAGTATTGCACATATGAGAAGAGAGGGTCTCAAATCCTCTGCTTAAGGCTTATGAACCCCTTTATTAGGGAAATGTATTAAGAAATAAAAGATATAGAGGATATCAAAAATGAATAAAAAATGGATAGGATAGAGATGCCACTTAGCGTGTATACAATAACAAAATCTGTCTTGGCAACTATATACATACTATTAAATGGGACACATATGTTGTGGCAACTCCATACTGGAGTACCCACAGTTTGTGAACACAACGGTTAAGATCGATTCCATGGACAGTATTCATTTTCAAGTACACATTATAATTTTAGGTGGTGTGGTATTTTTGTTAATGAGATACATAAGTATCCACTAGACCAAATGACGTTGATGTGAACATTATGATTTCGCCGTACGACTTTCAACAATGAACAAACCCATACTGCATAGCCAAAATAAATATCTAAAATACCTAACTCTAAGGAAAATTCAAATAGGAAAGTCCCTTACTCAATGGCATAATCAAAAGCTAAAACACATCAAACGAATGGAAAACAACTGTCATATTCTTGACTTTGTACCGGCTTTTCCTTATGTAGAACATGGTAGATTTATAGCTAGCGAAACCTTTCACTTGTATGACAGTCGAATATAATTCAAATTATTTTAACAGCAGTGAACAAAAAGACATAATAATTAAACTCATCATAGATACCAAGATTGAAATTTCGTATTTGCGCCAGACACGCGCTTTGTCTACAAAAGACTCATCAGCGACCGTTCGAATGAAAAAAGTTAAAAAGGCCAAATAAAGTACGAAGTTGAAGAGCATTGAGGACCAAAAATTTCTAAAAGTTTTGCCAAATACAGCTAAGGTAATCTATTCCTGAGGTAGAAAAGCCTAAGTATTTCAAAAATGTCAAGTTTTGAAAACCGTTACAAGCAAGCTACGAAAGATTCCGACATGGTTTAAATTTTCTTTTATTGTTATTGTTAGTGCTAAAGATAATGTATGATATTGAAGATACCAGTACTCGCAAATATGTTGTTTTCTCAAAGCCGATCGCCTTGGGTGTGTTAATAACTAGTATTGTACTTCATAATTATTAATATATTGTTAGTATTTGTTGTGTTAACTTTTTGTTTTGTTGTACAAATAATTAACGTCAAATAGCTTTTTATTTTAAAAAGATCCACCCCATCGGCGTCATTTCAACTTAAACATGTTTTTTTTAAAAGTGATTATTGAAAACTGACTTATAAAAAAGAAGATGTGGTATGATTTCCAATGAAACAACTCTCCACAAGAGACCAAATGACACAGAAATTAACAACTGTAGGTCACCGTACGGCCTTCAACAATGAGCAAAGCCCATACCGCATAGTCAGCTATAAAAAAACCCGAAATGACAAATGTAAAACAATAGTTCATTTAGTCATGTTATTTTCTTGTGCTTTTTTTTCTATTTAGTTTTTGAAGTAAAGAATTATTCAGTTGTGAACATGGTTACTTCTGAAATCATAAGTATGGGTTTTTGTAATGTGACATGTACACCTCTTACTCACTTTGAAAGTTGGCAGAAACTTTTTGGACCCAGCAGTTTCCAATACAACTTGCCACACACATTATCTGGAAACGATGTCCTATGGTTTGAAGTTGCTTATGACCATGGTAAAGTGAAATTCTTACTACTATCGCCTCATGTATTTTCAATTTAGAAAACGAAAACAATTGATATGTTTTAAATGTTAGTTTATTGGGGTTTATTGTGATGATAAAATGTCACACAGTGCTTAATTTGTAACAACTTTCACTTGTTGAAGCAAGTCAATTCAAAGTTATAAAAAATATATAAAGCAATGTTACAAAGTAGTTATAACAGCAGATACAGTCTCAGAACTTGACATCAGGTACAGTAAGTATTGTAATATGGTAATTCGTTATATTTTTGTAGACAATTGGTGAGTTAATGCTGTAATTATGTCAGGCTTTTTGTCAGATGTTCGGACTCCTTGGTTTTTTCCTACGACACAGGGTAAAATATTTTCACCACCCATCTTCAATAGCTCATAAAAGGTTAAACTTTTAGCAGATTAAGACCCAAATAATACCAATGCAAAAATAAGGTAAAAGTCAGAGTCAGCTTTTTACTGCCAGTCGAAAAAATAGCTATATCGGAATTAGATAACGTGTAGCACCATACGTGTGTCTAAATTGTAATACATTGTCTTGTCTTGTCTTGGTAAGGAAAGGAAGTCCATAAACTGTTAATATTTTTAGATTGTTTTGTTCCTTAACTAAGGTTTTATTGACTTACAGTATCAATTTTAAATTATAGATTTTTCAAACTTCACTTAAGAACCTTGTTCTTGGATGTTTGTAATGCTGTTTTTGTGTACGTTTTGTTGTTCTTCTGATACCATATGATACTTTATAACCAATCAAGCAAATCTAGGATCATGAGTATCGCAATATGAATTATTGACCTACATTACAACCTTTGACTTCCTCTAAATTATGTCAAACCTCTTGTATGGTCAACATCAAATGGTGACCATTTATTGGGGTATTCAATTTTGAGATGTTGGCCATTTATTGGGAGTCATAAAACATAGGTTGATGTTTACAGTGTATATAAAGTGCGAATCCGGTTAGTTCATTTTCACTGGCGTATGCGAGTATGTCTATTGTAGAATAAAGGATGATGGGAAAAACTGCGTTTGTTTACTTTTTGAAAATATAAAATAATTGATTTGAATGGTTGTTTTAACACAATTTCATTAGAATATAACTTTTTAATGTATAATAACAGGATTCAAGTCCAAAAAAGTGTAATTAAAGCAGCTGAATCCATAATATTGTTTACTGAATGCGATTCATTTTAACATAAATGCTATGAATTATCGCTGTAAGTGCAATCATTTCTGAAGTGGAATTTTTGGAGGTGCGATAGATTTTCATTGTTGTTTTATATGATAATTCGAAATGCAACTACTGAAAATAATCTTTAAATGACTTTATTATTGATGATACTTATATTACAATTTGAAATGCAAGCTAGTCGTAGATGCTTACCTACTCATTATTACGCCGTTTCATACATATTTCTACCATATCTATGGGCTTTTGTACAACAAACAGTACAAGAATGTACAACAAACGGTACTACAGAAAGTAAACAAACTGCAAAGAGAATAAAATCGTACAGTGCCAAAATTCTGAGGTCAGTTTATCAAGTAAATGTTTTCAAAAAAAATTAAAACAACGGGTTTCTCATTCGCGTTATGTATTTTTAGAAAAAACAAATCACAAAATACACGGTCGCATTTGGTGTAAGAGCTAACCAACTATGCTCAAGTTTGAGTTACACAGAGTGTCTGTTTCGCAATATTTACAAGTAATTCACAGACTTGTCTATTTAAAATAGTCACATGGTGTTCAAGTAATATAAATGATATACAATGCTGTCAGGAGCATTCTTTGCTTTCGTATACATTTAATACTTAACTGAACATTATCACTACGAACCATTGAAAGTCTGAAATGGCCTATATTTGTACTCGACTGTACTGATTTTTACTCGACCAGTCTGAATTGGTCTGAAATTTACCTGATTATACTCGACTGTAGTTTGAACCATACTTAACAGTCTGAACTTGTACTCGACCACACTCGACCAGTACTTAACCATTTTATTTGCGTCTGAGCCATGTTCGACCTAGTCTGAACAATGTTCGACCTAGTCTGAACCATACTCGCCCTAGTCTGAACCATACTCGACCTAGTCTGAACCATACTTGACCAAGTCTTAACCAACCTAGACATATATTTTGTATCTATCTATTGTATTTCATCAATTTAGGAACTGTTTTTAACAGCTATTTCCTCTGGGTAGAAATTAGAACAACAATTTGAAATTTAAAATGTATTCAATATGGCATTGAAACCAACATTTTACAATAAACATAATATAAATTCAACACCATATTCATCAACACTTACACATATATATATCTATATATCACCTTTAAAATAAAAATAAAACAAGCTGATCCAATAATCTCAAAACTGGATTGTGACTAATATTTACAATGTTATTCAAAATTTTTTGAATGTTTCAGATATATTTTATGGTTGCTGGACAATTTTCATCATTTACTTAAGCCTTGTATAGATTTATGGTGTCAGTTGAGTTTAGTTAATAATGCAGTGAACATTTTTTTTATTAAAATATATTTAGAATAGTATATAAAGCAACTTAATAAATTTAAAAGATCACACTTTTGTTTTGTAAAACCAAGAATTTAATATAATCATGATAACAGATTTCCATAGCAATCCTTGATAACCATTTAAAAAAGGAAATGTGTTCCAAAGTTGCAGAAAAAATTTATTTCAATTAAATTTAAATAACTTTTGTCAAAATTAAAGACATGGCATACAAGAAGAACTTTAATAAGGTTTAATTACCTCAGTACATGTGTGTTTTACAGGTAAAAAGAAAGCCCTATTTTTCTTAAGCTCGTGTATTACTTATCTAGTGAATTCAAAAGGCCTTGCGATTTAAGTTTTACAGGATGTTGCATTTTTTACTGAATTTTAATTAGAAATTAATTCTCTCTAACCAGGTGTGATCTTTTTAATGAGTTTGCCCCAAGCAGAAGGTATTACTTTATACTTTACCACTATTCAGAAAAATTTTGTTATTTGTTTCTTTAACTTTTTTTATCCCTTTTTGATATATATTATATATAATATATCCCAAATTATAATAAGAATAGATACATTTCTAATATAAAGTTAAACAATTTCAGTTATTTTTGGGCTGTTGTTAAAAAGATAATTATATAACTAGTGTATGTAAACATAAAACCTATGTTTTTTTTCTTTAGAAATTTAGGAAAATTAAGTTTAAAAAAAAACACATGCCAACCAAGAAGCACCTTAATAAGGTTTTATTACACTCAGTAAAGGTGTGTTTTTTAGGTAAAAGAATCTTTTTTTTAACAAAACTCTAAAACTTAAAATTAATATAATTACATTATTATATAAGATAATTTGATTTGACTATCTCTATTTGATAAATATGAGAATCATGTAAGGATGTAAAAATATGTTTTTTTTAAATATATCTTTATTTTATTGTGGCTGTTATCATGTCAGAAAAAAAGGAAATTAATTTTAACAGCTAAAATTAAAAAAAAAATAGAGATTATTTGGTCAAGTATGGTTCAGACTGGTCGAGTATTGTTCAGACCTTTGGTCGAGTATGGTTTAGACTGAAAAATTAGGTCGAGTACAGGTCGAGATTGGGTTAAGACTGTTCCAGACTAGTCGAGTAATAGTTCAGAATATTTTCAATGGCAAAGATAAGGGTCAAGTACAAATCAGTACGGTCGAGTATGGATAAGACTAGGGTCGAGTAATGTCGAGTATAATTCAGACCAATTCAGACTGGTCGAGTAAAAATCAGTACAGTCGAGTACAGATATAGGCCATTTTAGACTTTTACTGGTTTGTAGTGAATGTCAATAAGTCTTAAGTTTGATGAAAATATAGGAACGGTCTATCTTCCGATGTAGCGATTAACGTCCGAAATCAACTGTACGGCAGATGACAAAAAAACATTTTGTTTGGAAAATATTCTTCTTTGTGATAAAACAAAGAAAATTAATAAAACTGTTGAATATTGATTAATAGATTTTGGAAAATAACTAAAATTTAAAAACTTGAATATTTTAGATTGAGATCAATGCAAATTGTTAAATATAAGGCTTTTTAAAATTAAAGTGATAATTATATTAAATATCATGCATAGGTGTGCTTTATTAGTTGTCATCACTATGGATAAAGACAAAAAAATAATTGAAAGAAATAAATGTTCATCATGAAAAAAGTTAAGTTCTTAAAGGTAGTCATTTTTTTGACAAAAAATAGAAAGGAAAATGGAAGTTATTATTTGATACTCAATAAAGTTGTTACATAGATAGCCGAAACTAGAAAGTTGTATAAATACATGAGTGAGTGTTAATCATCTGTTCAAAGAGTACAATGTTGGATCATGTTGTATTTTTTATTAGCAATAAAATTAATAGAATAAAGAAAAAAACTGTACGGCAGTTATAGCCCGTGGCATAGAACCGTTTAAACATATAACAATGAACTGTATTCAATATATCCTTGAATTCTTACAATTACGTATACATATTTTATCCTACATATAGAATTGGATCTAGAAAAATTATTAGAGAAAATGGAATTGGCTATATTAGCAATAAATGCCATTTTTACGGAATTTATTGATATATTACCTCAGACTTTCACTCACTAAGTATGCATATATAATCAATCCTTCTGACTTCATAAATTTTGTTTAAGAGAGTAGACTGAATTAAGACTTTATTTAATGAACATTGATTAATTTCCTTCTGTGAAAATGCATCGCATGTACAATAGAAATGAATCGCTCTACAGTGAAAATTAAAGACTAGTATCATTATTCGACAGTAAACATGAATCGCATAACGAAAACTGCATTGTGGAATTTGATTCAATATCAACAAGCTGAATAAAAAAACCTGCTTTAAGTTATATAACATTGCTAATTATGTTAAAAGGTTATTTTTTCTGCAAATGAAACTTAACTGCTACTTTTAAATCTCTTGCACTCTCTGTTCGTGAACTATTTTAAATATTTATCTATTTGTGTATCAATTTTACACCTGGATGTTTGTATGCGCGATGAAAACCCGCCCGAATCTCATACCTATATCATGAAAAAAATATGAATTTGTCGTCTGTTTATTTATCATTCTACATCAGAAATTCATAGCGGATACAGTAAAAATGACATTTCAGGATTCGCACACTACATACATTGTTTTATCTAATTATGTTAACTGTTGAAATCAATGAGGGTTGAAGTTTTCAGCTTGTATGTTTCAATAAAATTTACCTATACAAGTAAATGAAGGCAACAGTAGTATACCACTGTTCAAAAGTAATAAATCGATTGAGAAAAAGCAAATCCTGGTTACAAACTAAAACCGAGGGAAACACACCAACTATAAGAGGAAAACAACGAAATAACAAAAAAAAACAAACAACAATGCAACATTCATAGAAACGAACTATTGGAAAACAACTCAGGTGTCTTTTAAAATTGACATTTCACCTTTTTTGAAAATGTAGAATAAATGTTGTTTTAGTCTTTGTTAACTTATACTATTTGTTGATTTTTCTGTCCTTAAATTTATTAATGTTGAATTTTTTTTCAATGTTTAGATTTTTTGTTTGATTTAGTTTGTATTTTTTATTTGTTTTTATTCATTTTTGTATGGTTTTTTTAATTTTTTTTTTTCTTATTCTTTTAATTTCTTCTCGGTAAGAATCTTGTTTAAGTAGAAATGACAAAAAGTAAAAGATAAGTTATTGACTAGCATTTGAAAACAAAACAGAGAACCTTTAAATAATTATTTTTTTAAGTTAAAAAAAAATATACATGTTGCACAATGTATTCACTTGTTCGCTTGCATTATGTAATGAATTGTTATTGTTTATAACTTATAATCATGCAAATGATATGTTTATAGGATCATGAAGCAAGTAATTTAACAAGCCTGTTTCTTAACAAAATAAAATGATCAATATCAATAATTTTACAATAAATGTTGATAACACAGTTGTACAATCTATTAATATTCAGGAAAACAACAGATACCATTATATGGGTTAGGAAAAAACTATTTTTGTTTATATCTTTTTTTTTTTCAAATCTCAAATCTCAGGTGTTGTGCATGAAGAATCACTGAAGAGACTTTAATTTCCCAAATGCCCACCTAGTTTTCATCAAATTGTGATAAATGCTCTTTAAAGATGCGAATCATAATGAAAAAAATTTTCTTGTCTCTGAATAAAGTGAATAATTTGAAAAGAAATTATTTAAACAAACTTGTACACATCTTGCTTTTTGAAACATTTGTAAACTTATCAAATATGTTATCTTCAGTTTGACTAATTTCTTTCAGTTAACAGCCAAAATTTGTCTCCAGAAAATTAAAGTACACTTCTATAGATTGTGACATTTTTATGTTCTATTAATTAAATCACTTTTTATTCTGTGTATTTTATTGTCGAAACTGCCGGACTGGCATATTCTTGATATATATTTGCCAAGAATATTTCACTCAACCCAGACTATTTAGATAAAGTTAATAATTGCAGGGACTTGAATGAATTAGACTCTTTAAAGCCCTTGGTTAAAAATGAATTTAAAGAAAAATATAAGAATATTTTTATAAATAGAATATAAACTTATGATGAAAACTGTAAACACAAATGCTTCACTAAGTAAAGAATTAGTGATCATAATTTAGAAATAGAAAATAGTGGATAATATAAAATTCCTAGAAAGGATAGAATATGTAAACTGTGCCACTTGCTGGACGATGAAGAACACTTCCTCCTTGATTGTAAAATTAACAAAACAACATAGAGATAATCTATTTAAAAATGGTTTACCTTCTCATATTAATATCTCTCACACAAGAACAAAAAGTAAAAGAAATGCTTAACCTCTATAACATGGAACATGTTTAAAATATTGGCTCCTTTATAAAATAGTCTTTAGAACTGAGGGCAGATACCTAATAATTGTTTTCCATGTGTTTTGATTTCTTATAGAATTGTTATTTCTTTGCATTATAATGTTTGTTTTGGGTTTTTTTTTTTGTCAGAAACTAATTATAATATGTTTATATGACATTTTAATTATAAAAATATTTACATGCCCAACTTTTGTTGAGAAAAAATAAGAATGTTAAGAATCTGTCGAGAAATTTCAAAGCAGTATTCAAATGTCAAGAATTTGTCAAGAAATTTTAAGACCATATATTCAGAATGTGGAGAATGTGGCTAGTAATTTCATACAAATTTGATATAAATCAGAATTTGTCAAGAAAAATTAAGACACAAGTCATACTTTTGGAGAATGTCGAGTAATTGTTCCTGCAAATTAAGACAAAAATTGGTCTTTTCAGACTTTATGACTTTTGTAGTGTAAGAATAAACAATTTTGATTTTAGAAAATTAATTTGAGGAACACCTTTTCAATAATACAAAAAGGCAGGCATTGTGAAAGTTTGCATTATATTAGAATATGATATTAATTTATTCTGCACTTGCCAAAAAATACATGTAAAAAATTACTTAAGTTGATAGAATTATTCAAAAATTATAACATCAAAGCAAACAGTCATGAGACAATTAAAAAAAATGTTATTAAGCTATATGTTCAACTTGTTTTATTATTTCATTTTATTTTTGAATTTTCTTGTCATAATCACAGTAATTAAATTTGACAAACAAATATATTTTACCTGAGACACTTTACCTGTAAGTTATATAATTTAAAGACTTCAATGCAGTCATGATTTCTCTTTATTCTTTTTAGACTAGTTTTTGATTAATACCTTGTGTATTAATTAAGCAACAGGGGGTATAATGATTGACATATAGGGCCATAATGGTGGACATAGTTTTTATGGCCACCATTAATAAGATAAAGTCACAAGTAGTATTGTACCTGGCGGTAATTATCTTTCTTCTGGCTCTTGTAGGATTGGTTTCTTCAGGAATTTGGTACAAATTGTGATTTTTGTTAGTATCGCTCGAATTCTGTTTACAACGTGTATAATAATGCAGTTTCCTGCGTTTTTCCTGCTGTTTTGAGAATTTGTTTACGGAGAAAATTTGTATAGATGGAAGATAACGATTGATTGATTACATTTAAGTATTTAAAGTAACACATTTTCTTAATTTTATTAACTGTTCTTTGTTTTCTCATTTACCTGCTTTAAACTTAAAACTTATATAATAAGGCGTTTCGGGTTGAACATATTGGAATCATCATAAGGCGAAACTGTTAATAATTCTTACTCAATACTGCAGTCTTTCTCTTTAACAAAGTTGAACATCAATGTAACGTTAAACATATTGAATGCAAAGTAAGGTTTTGGAGGACCTTTAGTGTTGAGCCAAAGCTTTGGTATCAAACATCCCTTATTTCTGTTCTCGATAGATCTAAATATAATAAAATCGTATTTACCTTCATTCCTGACAGGATGGGTCAGTTTCTCCTGTCCTTGCTCCTTCAAAATGACATTCCTTTCCTGCAGTGTTGTATTTCAGATCAAGTCGTTTGTCGAGTCCTCTTTCAACGATGTCTTAAAAACACCTTGCATTATTCTTGCACAGAATTTAGAAGAACGTTCCTCATAAGCGTTTTGATGTAAACTTTTTTTTGCCTATTAATAGTTTCTGGTATCTAGCATGGCAACCAATGGTGCTCCTTTTTGCAATTGATTATTTCAAAAAATGCATAGGAACAGGCGTTTTCTTTTAATTTCCGCGGAATATATGATGTCCTCTCTATGCACACATGAATGACACCTCCGTACGTATTTATAAATCCATAGCTTTAAAATGTTTTGGTTTGAGTGTTTCCTGGTGACAATTTATCCTTTTTACTAGTTATTTGTCCATGCCTTCATACAAATTTTCCACGGATAGTTGCATATCTTGAGCACATGTAGTATTTTTTGGTCTGTTTAATTCTCTTTGGTCATATTATAGTCTTTTTTCGATTATGAATGTACCTTAAATATCATAATTACTGTTTGAACTGTACATTCGTTGAAAGATTTAAATTTTTTCGACAGGTATATCGAGTGAGAAATTTGAAATATTATGGGAAAGAGGAACTCAGTCAATGATACATCAACTTACCAAAGGCCGGATCGAGATAGAGATTTTTAAAGTACTAGGAGAAAGACGGGTATGATTGTTATATATATTTTCTGTTCTGTTATCATTATTTATATTTATTCTCCAAACAACATCACACCACGACAATTTCTATTTCTGCGAATACATTCAGCTCCACCACTTACTCAACTTCGCCTACGATCTTGACCAGCAGCACTTTATCTACTAATTCCTTCTCCAGAACGTGTCGACCGGGCTGAGTAATAAATATTTAGTTCACATGCAGTAAAACATTTACATGTAAAACATGTTGCGATGAGACAAGCTGTCTTCAACATTCTCGTAATTGATAAGGCTTGCACTTGTCCCTGCTGAAAGTTGATCACATAAAAAGTGTCAATCGCAATAAAACTGGTATCAAACAATCATTTCATTCTTTTAACTTTTAATTTTTTTCTTTCAATTTATTCATGTTATTGTCAAATGTTAAACTTTTTTTTGTAATGTTGGTTACCAAGACAGTTATTTGAATTATTAACCTGCTATCTTATAATGGTCTAAAGTATGGAGGAAGGTATGAACAAACACATTTCAAGTTTATGACCACTCTACCAAGAGATATATAGATAAAACAAAATAGGTAAAATCATTGTAAACGTATTTACATCTCCGGATCCAATTACTTCACGCAACATTTCGTTTGAACGTTTCGTCTGAAAATGAGACATCATATATACGACAAAATTGAAAATGAATTATACCAACATGTTGGTCAAATTAAATACAATCAACGGCCTTAACCCAAACAATATTTTACTTAAGTCAACATCTTTAAAGGAAATATTTTGTTGCTAAATATCTTTTTGTGTATTGGTCTAGGCACATATATATTGATTAAGATATAAATACAGCACAAACAACATTTTCAAAAAAAACAAAAAAGTAAAAAAGTATATTTTAACAAAACGCATTTGACTAGCAGTTCAAACAACGGATGTTCTTAAACCCTGCTGACTGCAATGACGATTGTCAAATAAACAGAACACTAGATTTAACAAAATGCATCTTAATTATTAATTTAATACCACAGAAAACAATAAACTTGCGGAAAAGATGGTATACCGGGAACATGAGGAGCAAACATTTGTACACCATATCCGGATTTCGACAATTAATGTCTCTTCGGCGATGTTAGGAATCGAAACGGTATTTGGAAGGCCATATAATTTACCCCAATTTAGGATTGACTCTTGAATTCTGAAGAGTCAAAATAAGATGAACGGATTATATCAACCCGAAAGCAAATATAATACAAGCCCAAACATGCCAAACGAAAAAATATAAACAAATCTAAATTGAAAACAACGTTAAAACCTATTATTGCGTTGGATATAAACCGCAATTTGTATACGTGTGCATGCAAAACAAATTTCTTCGTAGAGTGGTCTGAATCCTGCACAAACAAGATTTTCCAATAGACAAAAAAAATTAAAAAGTATATTTTAACAAAACGCTATTGACTAGCAGGTCCAACAACGGATGTTCTTAAACCCTGCTGACTGCCATGGCGATTGCCAAATAAACGGATCACCAGATTTTACAAAATGGATCTTGACTATTAATTTAATACCAACAGAAAACAATAAACTTGCGGTAAAGATGGTATACCGCAAACATGAGGTCCAAAAATGTGTACACCATATCCGGATTTCGACAATTAATGTCTCTTCAGTGATGTTATGAATCGAAACAGTATTTGGAAGGCCATATAATTTACCCCAATTTAGGATTGTATCTTGAATTCTGAAGAGTCAAAATAGGATGAACGGATTATATAAACCCGAAGGCAAAATTAATATAATACAAGCCCAAACGAAAAAATATAAACAAGTCTAAATTGAAAACAACGTTCAAACCCATGACTGCGTTTGGGCTTGTATTATATTTGCCTTCGGGTTTATATAATCCGTTCATCCTATTTTGACTCTTCAGAATTAAAGAGTCAATCCGAAATTGGGGTAAATTATATTGCCTTCTAAATACCGTTTCGATTCCTAACATCACCGAAGAGATATTAATTGTCGAAATCCAGATATGGTGTACAAATTTTTGCACCTCATGTTTGCGGTATACTATCTTTTTTGCAAGTTCATTGTTTTCTGTTGGTATTACATTCATAATCAAGATCCATTTTGTTAAATCTGGTGATCCGTTTATTTGGCAATCGCCATGGCAGTCAGCAGGGTTTAAGAACATCCGTTGTTCGACCTGCTAGTCAAATGCGTTTTGTTAAAATATACTTTTTCACTTTTTTGGTCTTTTGAAAATGTCGTTTGTGCTATATTTAGACCACTCTACCATGAAATTTGTTTTGCATGCACACGTATAAAAATTGCGGTTTTTATCCAACGCAATCATAGATAGAGGCAACAGTCGTATACCGCTGTTCGAAACTCATAAATCGATAGAGATAAAAACAAATCCGGGTTACAAACTAAAACTGAGGGAAACGCATCAAATATTAAGGAGAACAACGACACAACAAAAACACAACATTATAATGTAACATACACAGAAACGGTCTATAATATAACAATGGCCATTTTCGTGACTTGGTACAGGACATTTTAAAAAAACAATGGTGGGTTGAACCTGGTTTTGTTGCATGCCAAATCTTTCGCTTTTATGGCAACGTCAAACACAACCCCAAAACGTTTGAACGTTGTTTTCAATTTAGACTTGTTTATATTTTTTCGTTTGGGCTTGTTTTATATTTGCCTTCGGGTTTATATAATCCTTTTATCCTATTTTGACTCTTCAGAATTCAAGAGTCAATCCTAAATTGGGATAAATTATATGGCTTTCCAAATACCGTTTCGATTCCTGTCATCACTGAAGAGACGTTAATTGTTGAAATCCGGATATGGTGTACAAATTTTTGCACCTCATCTTTTCCGCAAGTTTATTGTTTTCTCTTGGTTTTTAGAGCTCTACAACTTCGGAAATGTTTTGGCCTTCAGATGGTTTCAAATCAAGTGTCACTTAGTGTCTTTTGTAAACGAGACGCGCATTTGACATGCATAATTATGAGCGAGTTACGCATTGTCTCTCAGACATCGCATAATTGAATTTCAAAGTCTCAAATTTGATCATAGTACTGTATCTATTAGAAATGCAGTGTTGGAAACAAATTATATGCAAAATGTAACTATTTTGTAAATTTGACCGATGTAGTGCATCATTGGAGTTTCATCATATAAAAAGAGTGAATTATAAACGGGTATGTGGACGTCATAGTAGACATATACATTACTTTAAAAACTTACCTCTTTGTTGTTTGTCTCTTTTTTTTCTTCAGTTATATGGCTTCACCTGTAAAAAACCGTATGAAGACTGGGAAACCCATTTGTGGAATTTTCAAGTGGAAGACAAAATATACAAGAATTCTAAACTTGTTACGAAAATATGAGAAAACATGAAAAGCAAGTTCTCATCAAACCATGTTATATTTGGAATATATTTGTGAAATGTATAATTACTTTTGCTTTTTTTTTCTATGTTTTTTCTTTTCTTTTATTTTGCTACAGTTATTGTCATCTTTTTTTTTTATGTATTATGGCAATCAACTTCATTTTAAAACAAATTTAGACATATTTTACACCACACAATTTACTCAGATCCATATGAATTTGTGCATCCGGAAAAATTACAAAACATGGCATATACTATGTAAACAAATTTGAATGAGCTAAATGTTTTAGAACATTATTTTTTTTTCTCTCAAATTTGATTAGAGAGCATCCGCAAAGTTGTGCTTGCATAAGTTCGTTTTTCTAAATGCTTTTCATGACTATACATATTTGAATACTAGATTTTGAGAAACTCTAGTTAGCTATATACTCAGTAAATCTTTAATGATATAATACTACAATTTTCAAATCTAAGAGGGGCCTCGGGGACCAAGTGGTCTAAGTCGTTCTACTACTGTAATCACTAGCCAGTCAACACTGAAGTGGTGAATTAGAACCCCGCCCATGCGAGTGCACTCGACTTCAATCTTTATTGACTAGGATTGTCAGCTTTCTTATCGAAGGCTCAACCAATTAAAAATGCTTGACACAAAATAGCTCCAAAGTGGCATTAAAACACCAACAATTCAAATCTAAGAGAACAATTGTAACGACCGTTACCATTCAAAACAATTTCTTCAAAGTTAGTGAAGAGACAACAAAGGGCTACATAATCATAAACATATGTGATAAACCAATTGACCATGCACAACTTTCTAATAAGACAACTGTTCACGAAAGTTAAAATGAAGTGAATGTAAGCTATTATAAAAGACCGTACGGCCGTCAACAATGCGAAAAACCCGAACCGTATAGTCGGCTATAAAAGGAATCTACGTATAAGTAGAAGATCGTTGACGGTTGTCTCTATGTGTTTAGCTATCTTAAAACGAGGTTTAAGCCATCATTTTGATATAAGGAAATGTCTGTACTTGAATATGACAATTGTTTTCTATTCTTTTAATATGTTTGGGCTTTTGATTTTGCTATTTGTTTACGGACTTTCAGTTTTTTATTTTCTTCCCAGTTCGGTACTTTTGTTATTTTACTTTTTGTGAGTGTGTTAATACAGCATCGTTTAAACATTCTTTTACTTTAGTTTTTGAGTTAAAAGATGATTCAACTGTAAACACCGTTACTTCTGATATTATGATGATGAGTCCTTATATTGTGATATATACACCTCTTACATGTCTTACTTATTTTGAAAATTTGGGGAGGAGCTTATAGACGTTAATTATGTTAGTAGAGACCGATTCAACGATCCATATTCACGCAAACTGTCTGTAAATCTGTCGTATGGTTTGAAATTACACTACAAGGCCATGGTAAAAATAAACAAATATCGAGTAATTGTCAGATAAAAACGATTAATGTGTTTTATATGTTTACTCAAGTTGTTTAATGCTATAGTAATTGATAACATAATGTCATATGCTACTTTTTAACTACGTAAACTACTTCAGTCTCGCTATATATAAAAATGACCTACGTCATAGCAATGATCTTGCTTCAGGATGTCGTAGGATTTGCTACAGATTGAAATGACGTTTTGATACAATGGCTTCTTTAGAAAATTGAAACAAGAATATAATGTTTTCTTTTAACTTCAGATTGTTTGAAATATATCATGTATATGATGCCCTTTCAGTACAAAATTCAAGGTTGACTATGTTAATTGAAACTTTCCAACTGAACTTAAGCAAAACGTTTATCCATACATCCCTGACTTTCAAATGTTTGGGTTAGAGCGTCATCAATTTTGTTCTCTTAACCCTTGTACATCTTCCCCAAATACGACTTATTCCACCATTTTTGTCTACCTTAAACAACACAAAGGGTGTCATTAGTGGAGAAAGATGTGTGTAAACTTCTTTGCAAAAATGTTAACGCTCATTAATTGTATCATTTTTATATGAAGTGTTTGTGGTCTGTGTTTTATCTTTGGTCTTGCTATTGTCTTTCCCTTTTTAAACCGCTAAATTGTCATTTGTTGAAAGATAACTTTACTTCGACAGGTATCTCATTTGATGAACTTGATAGGACCTGGAGAAAAGAAGCTATATCAATGTTAGACCAAAGGAAAAAAAGAAGACATCGATCTCGAGGTCTTCAAAGTCCTATTATTGTTATATATTTTGTTTAGTTTTCAGCAACAAAAACAGAAAACCAAAACCACCATCACAGCTACTCATTCTTCTTTTATCTTTTTTTCTTTGAATAACATCACACTACAACCACTACTTCTTTTACCTCAACCACATATACTACTTCGACTGCCATCAGTGCTACCATAACTTCAACTACAACATGTACCACCTCACACAGCGACTGAGTGTTGTAAGTGCTTCATCTTCACTTTCCTGTAAATTCCAGGGTAACGATCGTGACGAGGCGTATATACTGGCTCATTATATTAACTCATATCTGTGATACATATTCATTTCAATCATGCAATTAAAATATTTTTAAGTACGGAACAGCAAGTGTTCAAACGCAACATATGTAACCCCACTTTTCATTGGAAGAATGTTTCCGTCAATCCCGTAGATGAAGGATAGAGTCATGTCCAGTTGACCCTTGTTTGATAATTCAATTATTTTGTTTTGATCATTCTACCAACAACTTCCTTTAGAATAAGATTGACAGTTTTGTGTTAAAAGGTTTTCTTCCGTTCGAACGCAGCGCTACTTGATTACCTGCTTTGTATGACTAGATTGGATGAGTTATTAAGCAGTTGCAATTAAAACCCATATAAAGGAGCTTTAAAACTTAAAAAATATTAGTATACAATGAATGCTAGTGAGGTTTTTCAGACATCACAAATGAAGTATCCATAGAGACTCGAGATTAAAGTATCAATATAAAATAAAGACATGTGGTATGATAACCAATGACACAACTAGTCATCAAAGTTCAAATGAAGTGGATGTTAGCAGTTATGCGCAATCGTACGACCTTCAACAATGAGAGCACCCCTTACCGTATGTTCATCTATACAAGGCATGAACTATATGAAACATTTTAAATGAGAAAAACTGCCATATCTACAACGAAACAATTAACAATAACCAAATATGACAGTCAGGAACCAACGACAATTCATCTAAACTACAGACTCCTGACTTGGGAAAGGCACAAACGAATTGATAACAACTGTCATATTCCTGACTTGGTATTGCTATTGTCTTATGTAAACAATTTGGACTAGACCTGTTTTATAGTTTGCTGAACCTCTCACTTGCATGACAGTCGCATAGAATTCCATTACATTGAGAATTATCAATCTTAAGTTTGAGTGCAATCAGTCATTTATAGAACTAGTATTTGCAAAAAAAAGTTTGTTGTTGGTCAAACTCTTGTATTCTATATTTGGTAATTAAGCTATGCCCATTGGTTGATTTGGTTTGGTTTCTGGAAACATTCTGTTTGCTTAATTGATATATTATAAACAATGCATTTATATATAAATATGAGGTCACTAAATTTTGTCCACGAAGTTTCAATGTGATCGAAAACATATATATCTTTTTTGTAACAGGTATCTTTCTTTTTTATAATTTTTTTTTATTCAGGTATATGCTTTCTCTTGTAAAACATCGTTTGAAGACTCTGAAACCCATATGTGGAAATTTCACATGGACGAAAAAATATACAAGAATTCAAAACTTGTTACGCAAATGTAAGAAAAAAATGGAAAGTCGCGTTGTCATCAAACTATGTTTAATAGGACCATGAGATTGTAATTTGTTTAGTGTATAACACATTTTTAGAATAGATTTTTTTGTCCTTTTGTCAAAATTGTTTACATTTATCTAATATTGAACGTATATATGCAATTAACTAATACAATCCTTCAATCTACAGAAAATCATGTCACCTTACAAACCACGTAATATCGAAGGGTATGTTATACGCTTCACACAATCTTGTGAAATAACTAATATCTATTCTAAGGCATTCAAATATGTTCTTAACATTTCGAATAGAAGACGAAAGAGTTGAGGATGTTTTAGAGCGCTCATTTCTTTCCCTGAAATGAGACAGTGGTTTTACACTGGGAGAAAGAGAAGCAAAGTACAGCTGTTTTTTTGTTAACAAGCTTTTGAAATATTAACACATTTATTTTTTTTTTTCTTATCAATATTTAGATAAGTTTTTCCATTTAATATCCTAGCATGTTATATACATACAGTTAATCAGTGAGTCATTTTTCGAAAAATTGCACACTCATTTAGGTTACAAGAAAACCGGAAATAGGCAAATCATAACGAAGACAGAGAGGCTAAATTTACAAACAAGGTATTCAACATCATGGAAAAATATTATAAACGACAAAAAGGCAAGCAACATCAAACAAAACACAACATAGAAGATTAAAGACTGAGCATCAAGAACCCCATTAAAACCGATGGTTTTCTGAATGGTGGGTAGATTCTAGCTGCTCAACATGCGGCGCCCGTCATGTTGCTTATTTGCAAGTATGGCCTTATTGACTGATGAATCGAATTCGATATGTCCCATTCAGAGAAAAGAGGACGGGATTGTGTTGCTGAATTTGAACATGTTGTCATCGGTGAAAAGATATTCCAAAACTGTTAACCAACTAATGACGACGTCCGTTAACTTTATGAAGGGATAACTTCAACTTGACCTCTTCAACCTCGGTGTATACCTTGTATACCGCTTGAATAACTTCATTATAAACTAGTAATTGACCTACAAGCGAACAAATGTATTCCATTTTTTTCCAATTTAGAGTTTTCACAGGCATGAACATTCACTATAACTAATTATTAATTTCATGTTCTGGTATACAATTTTGTAATATATTCAGGAAAGTTGCAAGGGATTAGAGGTGAAGCAAAATTACCTTGATTTGATCAGATTGAGTAAGGATCAGCTTGTATATAATATAAATATCATTATTACTTTAAGAATATACTGAGTAGGGAGAAAAGGCAGACTATAAATATCGTTATCAGTCAAAATGCTTGATATAATGAACAGATGGAGAAAGAAAAAACTATATATTATTTATATTGGCTTAGTTTTCCGTTATTTCAGTATTGTATACACAGCAATGAAAATTTGGTTTTCAACGGTAGACAAAAAATTGACTTTAAAGAAAAAAATCGCACATTTTTTTGTAAAGAAACAATACACAGTGACATAACAAGTCATTATTTTCAGACTTCATAAATTAGGCATCCTAAATATAAAATATAGAATAATACAATTATACAATTATAACTTTAATAAACATAGGGTTTAACATCTGTAGATCTGTAACTATATACTAACCTATAGATGTATTCGGTTTAATTGTCAAAGGGTTGCTTACTCGTACAAGTACAGTACATATCTCCCTTAATACAAACCAAGTTTACTGTCGCTTGACGCTATTTAACATGTTTTCGTATTTACATGCTTTATCAAATTTATTCGTTCAGTGTATGTTCTCTTGTTTTTGTTTACAGTTTTTTTTATTGAGTTGCGCCATTTCAATTGATATTCTATAGTGGTCCTTCTATGTTGTGATGTTACACTATTGTTTAAGGTTAGGGTGAAATATGGCGCTATTTAAAGGTTTGAACCCGCTGCATTTGTTTGCATCTATCCTAAGTCAGGAACCTGATGTTCAGTGGTTGTAGCTTATTGCTGTTGTACATAAGTGTTTCTCGTTTCTCGTTTTTTTATATAGATAAGACCTTTGATTTTTCTGTTTGAATGAATTTACACTAGTCATGTATGGGGTCATATGTAGCTTGCTGTTCGGTGTGAGTCATGACTTCGACTTGAAGGTCGTACTTTGACCTTTAATAGTTTACTTTTACAAATAGTGACTTAGATGGAGAGCTGTCTCATTGGCACTCATACCCCATCTTCCTACATCGATTTATATCAGATTTTGAACAATTTCTGAAACTGCACAAAGAGGTTGGTAAATGATTCAAGTATACAGTTATCATGCATGTCTCAAATAAAGTTTGCAACATTGATTGATAAACATACTTTTGTTTGATATGAGGGCATTCGGTTAACAGTTTCGGAAAGAGTAATGAATATTTTGATTACCCTAAGACGCGGGAATTTACCGAAAAGAGGGGGAGCTAATTCCCGATGAATGGTTTTAATCAGCTAGTTGTTTACATATTGTAACATCGAGGATTGACGAGACAAAATTTTATCATTATTTTGTATTCTGTATACATTTATATTTTAGTTCTCCATTATTCTCCTTTTTTTATATTTATGCACTCCTTTATTCGTTGTTCTTTATATTCAACTACCTATTATTCTCTATTCTTTATAGTTTTGTCCTATCTTTCTCTATTATTTATTTTGTTGATCCACTTTTCTGTAGATTTGGGTCATTACTCTTTATTCCATAAACTCAATTCAAATATGCTAAAGGTATTGCTGTCATTTTTTAACAATTTCATTCCTTTATTTGATGCCTCGTTGTTTGATATAGTTCATGCACCAATATATCTCAGCATTTTTTGTTCTGAGACTCAGGAATCAGAGTACCTTATTCTGACCAAAAACTTGCCTAATTTTGTAATTTTACTTTTATTACATTTTCTTTTCTTTTTTAAGGAACCCGTGCCGGGTGCGCCCCGACCTGAACCCGCCACTGCTCCTATCCTGTTATGTTTTGCCGTTACAGATATATTTTCATTGGAAGATAGAAATACGCTGGAAGGGGAGATAATCATTCTATTGATAAGACAAATCACTAAGAACTTTCTTTAGTAGCACTGTACAAATATTGACGATAATCTATAGAATTATTGAAAAAGGCATATTGATTATAAATAAAACATGTTATCAGCAAGTAAATCCATATACGTGTCGGTTATCTTTTATACTCTAAGTTATGTAAGTATTATATCCTTTAAAAATTTTAAATTATATATTTGTTTTCCGTGTAGTAATTTTGTGCTGACTTATTCTAATCGTCATTGTTCATGATATGTGTTTTTTTTAATTTAGAAAGATTGGTAAGCCAAAAGGAAAGGGTAAGGGAAAACGATACATGTCCTTAAATGTAAAAGTTTATTTGAACAGAAAATGTTCAAGTTTGTCTCCAGGAAGAGTTTTTTAGTACTGGATTTGTTGCTACGCAGGTAAATAGCATTATTGAAAAGATCTTGTACGCACAAGGTATAGTATTATTTAGGTAGTCACCATTTTTATATCATAAAAGGAAGCAAACTCCTATCATGCATTGTTTATTTATTTTTTTTTTATTTATTCAATTCTTTATATATATTTTGGCAGCTCAAAGATGGACGAGACTATGACAAAATTGAATAATCAGCTGTTCTATTAGATCATTGTCTATGCATACATTTTTGTATTGCACATGGCCAAGTTTTCTCTGACTGCTTATGTCTGTTCTTTTACTGAATTCATTTGAGGTTTATTGGTTTAAATTAAATTACCGGAACAAGTAGTTTCATATATTTGTTTCCAGTTGTTTTTAGTCCAAGTTGTCCTGATTTATATGAATAATTTGTTTTTTTTATGACACATACATTTAAGGTTAAGTGTACGTAAGTGCAATCCTCTAGCGGAAATCGGGATAAAAAAGACGTGCTTCGTTAGTTACACAAGTTATATCTCTTACTCCAAGAAAGGAAAAATGGACACACGAAAGAAATGACATCGTTCTGTCTATCACGAATGCAAGTATACAAGTACGCCTGTGCTATCTCAGAACCTCAAAGAAATTATCTGAATGAATCCAATTTGAAATTGAGTGTCCTATTGTTAATTAACCTGGCTCTTTTACCACCGGTTTTGTTTTATACGCACATGAGAGGGTACACAAAATTGAGGGGATGTATATTACAATGTAAATAATATAGAGTCGTGACACAGACCAAAAAAGTATAAGCTGTTTCCAGCCGACATCTAAACTTTGTTTGAGCGTAACGTTAAGAATCATGAAAAGCATACCAACTTTATATTCTCGACTAACATTAAATCATGTCATGTTATGAAGGGATATACTGCATTTTTATTCCAACTTGTTTCTTGTATTGCAGAGCCCAAATAGCTTAGCACGGTGATCTCTGTGCCGGATATTGTCATATAAAAAGTGAAGTATTGCAAAGCTCGTATGTAACAGATATGCACTCCGTACGCAGATTGTTTTTATCATAATTGCATGTCATAATTATATTCTTATACTTATATCAATTTTAGATAAATCTAGAATATCTAATAGCTCATATTACAGTTTTGTTTGAATACATTTAAGACTCTAAATGGAGAAGCCAAGTAAACAGGACGTAGAATTAGTTCGCGAAATTATAAAACACAAAGGCAATTTGGTATTAGACAGTGAACAATTCATGCTTATAAAAACGACACTTTTACCCTTGCCTGAAGTTGTAAGTCTATATAATCTACTAGAACTTGTCAAAAGCTCAATGATAAGGATACAAGCAGAATACAACGAGAAAACAAACGAATGTTATGTTAATCCTGAGTTCTGGAAGTCCTCGGAGTTATTGCATGAAGTTCGTTCTTCTCTCTCTTGTTATGATTCCTCTCCTAAGATGTCAGAGATGATTGAAAAAAAATTTAACAGTATGAAAAAAAACTATAAAATAATTGATATTTTTTTGACGTTTCTACTGAACTTTTAAAAATTGGAGACGATAATGAGTTTCCCGGCATGCAAGATGAAAATATCAAACTGTGAACACATTGTTGTCATATTTAGTCCATACGGCAGAAGATGATCATGATTTGTGTTACAAAATATCACAGATGACAGAGTTTTTAAACACAGTAATTAAAAAACTTGATCAGTGGGTAGAGCCTTACTTCAGTAAAAGAAGCGAGCAATCAAAATATTTACCAAGAACCAATAAAAATAAATTGATATATTTTTGTGAATAAAAATAGTCGCGAAAATTTAAAATTTGGATCTTTCCTCATCTAAATACAACAAATGAATTTGAAATCGCGAAATTAAATCGCTGCGAAGTTGGCTAGAAAGGACTAAACGCGAAATAAAGTATCTGCAAAAATACGTTGGTTTACAGTACCTAATTTGAAATATTGTAGCCTTCACTCGAGACAAACTCTTGAATTTTGATTTCGAATTCAAAACCATAATTGCTGTTTTCAGTAATCAACGAAGGTAAACTTTGCATGCAGACAGTTACGTTATTAATGCCGACCAAAGAGGATATTGTTCATTTATCTATCTTTGATGGTAAACTTAAAATTCACACCACTGTCTTTGTTCTTTAATCAATGATAGGTTTCTGTGAAATAGAAAGATTTTCAAATACTGTAAATCGAGAATATTTAAAATTATTGTTGTATGTATATGTCAGTATTAGAAGGGATTACTGAAATTTTCTATTTGTTAAGTTAATAGCTTACTTTTTTCACATTATATAACTCATCATTGATTGATTGGTTAATCCTAATATACATTCATGTAGCGGTTTACACGATTGGCCGAAAAATCAATTTTTTTGTAAATAGTATCATAGATATTTAGCACATTCATCGGAAATGATAAATCATTATTAAACTCAATTGATAACTCTTTCCACGGCGGGTGCCACATGTGGGCCAGGATTCCGGAGCAACTGAGATCACCTCCCAGTTTTAAGTGGGGTTCGTGTTACTTAGTCTTTAGTTTTCTATGTTGTGTTTTGTGTTCTTTTTTTTTTTGTCTGGTTGTGTTTTTATTTTTTAGCCATGACGCCGGCATTGTCTGTTTATTTTCGTTTTATGAGTTTGAGTGTCCCTCTAGTATCTTTCGCCCCTCTTTTATTATGTTGGCGAAACATGTATGATAATTCTCAGTTGCCTTTTTTACATCTTGGATCAATTGGTATTAGAAAATCCATTCAAAGATGTTATCTAACAGTTCGCTTTCAAAGATGACAGAAGCTGAAGATATTTTTGAACTACTTTGTCGTTTGCTATATATATTATCTATGTTTAATGAAAACATTTAAAGAATTCGCGATGTAAAACGTATTGAAACGATGACATCTTATCTTAATTCGGACGACAATGGATTTCAGCTTCTCAGTTTAGCAGTCCTCAGTAATATAACGAATAAATCTGAAATTCAAACTTTGAAAAGCAACGATGGCATCATTAAGTATTTGGTATGGGCATTTTCCATGGTATTCAAGACTAAATGTGAATTTTGGGACATCTGGTCACTAACGGAGCAAGCGAAAAGTAAGAAAACTAACTTATGTGTATGATATCTGTTATGAAATGAATAAAATGAAATAGGAAACAAAAAAGGAGTTCATGGCAATTAATTACTCTTCTCAATCAATAGCTCTTCTCAATTCTCAATTAATTACTCTTCTCAATTGATTACTCTTCTCTTTTGATTACTGCTCTCAATTAATTACTCTTCTCAATTAATGACTCTTCTCAGTTCATTACTCTTGTCAATAACGTATTCTTCCCAATCAACATGATCAATAACTCTCAATTGCTTACTCCTCCAATTAATGACTCTTTTAAATTAATAACTCTCCTCAATTAATGACTCTTCTCAATCAATTACTTTTCTCAATTATTTGCTCTTTTCGGACTAAGTAGTGCAGGAAAGTTACCGAAAGAAAATATCATTCTGACATTATCTGACATTATCAACCTTCATCTTTTTCTCCCATGTTTTAATATTTTTCATCTTTTATACAGTTGTAAAACAGGTGGCTAGAAATGATTCCAACAAAAGAATATTTGTACAGTATGGTGCAGTGCCACTTCTTGTTGGAATTGCAGAACAAGGGGACACAGAAGAACAGTATGGTAAAAATATTTCACTTTACTCTTATTCATTAATTGCACATTATTTATAGATTTAGGTATTATTTGGGTTCTTTTTAGTCATAAACATGTAGCTCTTCGCCTGTTTTGAATTTCATACATCCCCAACTTGACTTTCAAATATTTTGCTGTGAGTATTCCTGATGAAGATAAATCCAGAAATGCGCTTCGGACACACGAAATATATAAAGTGTTGTTTAAATATTTTTTGTAGTCCTTGTCAAAGTGTTCACTTGGTGCTATTGATTTTCATCTCTGAAATAACATTGATTTAACGAGAACGATCCGAGTCAAAACCATTATCATTCAAATTGACAAATTCAAAGTTTTCTAACAATGACACAACTGTCAAGTATTAAAAAAAAAAATTATATACCGAAATATTTGAAATTAAGATTTGGTATAATTGCCAATAAAAAAACTCTCCGCCAGAAACCGAATGACATAGTTGACAACTAAATGTCTCCGAACGGCCTTCAACAATGAGCAAATCCATACTACATAGTGAGCTATAAAAGACCCCGAAATTACGATGTAAAACAATAAAAACGTGAAACTAACAGCCTGATTATGTACAAAACAGTAAACGAAAAACAATTGACCAAGTACAAATATGATATACAGCAACAATCGAAAACCAAATAATTACAGGCACTCGACATGGGACAGGCACATACAGAATCTCTAACCAGTGTCAATGGTGAACAATCTGAGAGAACTTGAAGTCACCGACAACTAGTTCTTAGCCACTAATGTCTAATAAAAAATCATGTATCTAAGTCTTTAGTATCGATCAATGAATTTAGTGTAAGGACGCCTTTAACAGTCAGAAAAAAAACATGACCTTTTGCAATGCCCACATACAGGTATCGACAGATAACTTGTTTTGTTATATTGGATGCGGGTGAGGGTGGATGAGACTTTGAAAGAATGGTAAATTATTTTGCATTATACAAAACATGTTTCAGATGCCTTTGTAAATTAACGGAATCGATTCATTAATTGATAAATTTACATAAAAATCTACTTTTAACTGCAGTTTAAAGCATCATCTATTGCTTCACGTATTTTCGTAATGGCAGTAACGTGCTCAAAATCATTATTATTAAAACAATAGTAATACATGTAATAATTGTTAAATTAATATTGTTACTTTTGGATGGCAAAACAATAAAATCATTATATAGATTTTGCTCAAAATTTTGCGCTATGGTTAAACGGTATCTTTATGTAAAAACTGGCGTGAAACATGTAATAACATTAAGTTATATTTTACAGAAGCGTTGTGTAGTCTCTCGAATCTATCACTTTACAAACAGAACAATTCACAAATGATCGAGACGAAAGATTGGAAACTTATTGAAAATCTAGAAAGACTGGCTAAATCACTTGAAGAAGCCGTTAAAAAAATCAGCTAGAGGCTTTGTGTGCACTACATAACAATCAAAGTAGGTTTACATATTTGTGCGTTAAAACAGATTTCTTTTTTTGATTTATAGCTCGAAAGTCAGTGTTGTCCTTTTAAGGTCAAGCAATATGACAGGCAAATACATAGTTTGCAAATTTGAATTCTGACGTGTACTTATTATATTTAGTGAAAAAGAAGAGCGGCTGTATTTAGTTCAAAATTAACTCCCTCAGGCAAGGTTGATCTTAGATGGATTTGGCAATTTTAAGTCCTTTTTTGTCATATAGCATTTACCTGTTTCGGTTGTTATACATCCTTGGCTTTCAAATATTCGGCTTTGAGATAAATCCAGAAAAGTGCTTCGGACGCATAAACTTTATCATGTTTATAAAAAATAAGAACAACACGTTATGAATTTCAAGCGTCCGAAGTGCTTTTCTATATTTACCTTCATCAGGAACGCTCAAAGCCGAATATTTGAAAGCCAAGGATGTATAAGGACCGAAAACCTTAAAGAGCTGTCAAACCAAAAAAGATCCTAACATAATAGCCAAATCCATCTAAGGCCAATTTTACCCGAGGGAGTTGAAACCTTAGTCTTTTTACAATTTCAACATTTATAAGCGAGCAATTTGGAAACTTTGTTTCATTTTATTTATAACGTGTTATTTATGGCCGAAAAAACTATAACTCAGCACAATGGAAACCTGTTGGTTGATATTTCTTAGAATAAAGTCTGCGTGCATCTAATCTAATGTGTTAATTTTAGATAGGTTGAGATTGATACAATGAAAAAAAGATATATAGATAAAAACTTATTGCCATTTTAACAGCACAACTACCGGAATGCTTACAAGAAATCACAACAGTTACAGAAGAATGGCAAATATGTAATGACCTGAGACATATAACAGACGTACAGCTATCAGTTTGTCCATATAGAATTGATGGTTTTGAATTTGAAATCACAAATACGTTATGCGTCTTGAGTGAAAGTAACAATATTCCAAAATATGAATAACGATCACACTGTCATAATCTAACAATTTGTCTGGAAAAGGAATGAAAACTGTTGAATATCTGGCTAGTGGGATGACGGAGGGAATTTTACATTGAAGTTTTCAGGTACCAAGTGCAAAGTTTTACAGTAAAATCTTGTACATCAGTCTTTGTTTGCTACTTGTTGTAATAAAAAAAAATAAAGGACTATATATATTGGTTATAGCGGTAACCTCGTCTGATAATTCAAGGAAGAATTGTAAAATGCACTATAAGAGAGATGCACTCAGAGCTGTTTTACAAAATCAAGTGATTTGTAGCTGAACTATAACTGTATAGACGTTTGTACAAAGATGAAACTGTATAAGCTTTAAAAATATATCATGTAAAATGATAATTAACGAAGATTTAGTTTCGAAAGATTGGAAGACCACAATATTCTACAAAATATGACAAAACGACATATACGTTTACTTTTCTACATTGGCTAGAGGTATAGGGGGAGGGTTGAGATCTCATAAACATGTTTAACCCCGCCGCATTTTTGCGCCTGTCCCAAGTCAGGAGCCTCTAGCCTTTGTTAGTCTTGTATTATTTTTAATTTTAGTTTCTTATGTACAATTTGGAGTTTAGTATGGCGTTCATTATCACTGAACTAGTATATATATTTGTTTAGGGGCCAGCTGAAGGACGCCTCCGGGTGCGGGAATTTCTCGCTGCATTGAAGACCTGTTGGTGACCTTCTGCTGTTGTCTGTTCTATGGTCGGGTTGTTGTCTCTTTGACACATTCCCCATTTCCATTCTCAATTTTATATTTCACACATAGATATAGAGTGGAAAAAATGTACCACAACAGTGTTGACATGAAAGTTATTGTTTATATAGACAAACATAATTTAAAATCATCATATTTACCAGGGTTGAAATTAAGAACTCCAGACGAGTGTTTCGTCTACAACAGACTCATCAGTGACGTTCCCATTAAAAAGTTAAAAAAGCAAATCAATGACCGATGTTGAAGAGCATTGCGGATCAACAATTCCTGAACGTTTGACTAAATACAGTAGGGTAATCTATATATTCCTTTGGTAGAATTTATATAGTTGGTACTTACATTTGCTCTAAATTTGCGGGTCCAAAAACTATATATGTGTCGCAACATCCCACAGAAAGCATCTTTTCGTGACATCAGATATAAAGTTATTGTAACGTCAATGATCGAAAACTATTTTTTTTCAATTTTGCATCACCTGAACTTTGAAAAATACAAAAATTTAAATATTCTCTTCAAAGTAAAACATACAATCTTATGTCACCTTGTGTCCTTTACACTAATGTTAACGCTATTATCCACCTATTTTATTCTATACATATATTTGGCATATATTCTTATAGTATATCTGACGAAGAATCGTCAACAGAAGAAATAAATTGTTATCATGGAACATCGAAGGTCTTTCTAGCGTTAGCATCATGGAACGAACAAGTGCTGTATTAGCAATCATAAATAGATAAGTGTACCGTGTGATAAAATAGTAGCTGCAATATTACCAGCATGAACAAATACATCGGATTAGTTCTAGTATTGGAAACATTGGAGTTTCAACTTTGTTCATTTCTTGTACTTTAATATTTTGGATAATAAGTGCATATTTGAATAATTTAAATTTTGCTAAGTTGCATTGTAGACTCGCATGCTAATTATTGCTTTTAAGAAGAAGAAAAGAACAGCCAAATAATATTTACCAGGAATCAGAGGTACATTTTGAAACACTTAAATTCAAACTTTGAACAGTTTCATTGAACATGTTGAAGACTGTCACACTCTGACTATTTTTGAAAAGTATACGTAATACTGAACCTGCAATCAATGACTGTAAAGATTTTGAATATATTTGTAGCATATTTTACTGGTGGTAATTTAGACATGTTAGAATTTGACATATTTTAAAGATTCTTGTTTATTGTTGAAGTCCAAAAGTTTACTTTTTTATGTGGTCAGTTAGCCCTTTCATCGCTGCATATATCCTCAACTTATTATCTACATTCATTTATAACAATAGAAGCTTGCATTCTGACTTTATAATTTCCAATCGACTGTTATCAATAGTTACACTTAATTTTAATTGAAGGGAAAGACCTGATGTAATCTTTCTACAAGAAGTCATCGATGCTACGTTAGAAATGCTGTCTAGGAAATATCTAGATTATATGTTTATAGAATCAGGTGTTAAAAGTTATTTCACTGTAATTATAAAGCATAATGTTGTACAGGTTACAGACTCGAAGATCATTACTTTTAATAGCAGTAAACAGGGAAGGACGTTACAAAAAGTTGAGGTAAGAAAAAACTGGATGACATTTTGAACAGGTTTGAAAATTTGAATATTTTGATCGTTCGAAAGTTCTAAGTTTCCGCATTACACTATGTTTTATTCAGCGCACGACTTGGGTAAAATGTCCTGTTTTCACATAATTCTTACGTAAGTATCAAAATTAAAAGCATTTTTGAATAAATTATATAAGAAGCGTGCAAGCATAAAAACACCTTATCGCTATTTGTACGCCATTACTGGACATCACAAAGGTTCCCGTAAAATTTTTACGTCATAATACAAAATATCTGACACCACAGTGGAGAGGTGATTGTTGTGTGACGTCAATAGTTCAAGCGGGTGTTTTTTGTAGATTGTATTGTTAAAAGTTATGCAGTTATTTTACTCGTGTAAATTGTTGCACATTATTTATAGCTGCTTGACTATACTGTACGGGTTTTTTTCTTATTGTTAAAGGCCGTATGGTGACCTATGTTTACTTACATCCACGTCATATGAACTCCTGCGGAGAGTTGTCTCATAAGCAATCATACATGTACCACATGCTCCTTTTTATATGGATAATTATTCATTGAGTAAAGGGCACTGCAAGAAGACACTGATAAAGATACATGTATGTAATACAAATTTACAGATAGCTTAAAAAACTTATCAGAAGATCACTGGGTCGTTGTCTCATACTCCTCGGTCAATTACTGTTTGTTGTTGTAAGCCATTTACAACCAATAGAATATATGATCAATAATTCAGTTAGATAAGACTTCATCAAAAGTGCACACGTAAAGCTGGTTTAACGTTTAGTCTTCAAATCTTTTCATCATAACTTCGTTATCGAATATGCTTTTCAACTTGCTGATTCAAGCGCAACCGGTAAGTCTTGTATAGATGAAAAGCGCGTATTTTGCTTACTGAACTATCAGCTTTATATCTTTAATAAGAATTTAAAACCACTGGGTCAAGGAACTGCTGGTGAACGTTTCGTTCTGATGGTTTAACCAGCGAAGTAGTTAACACTGGAGTGCTGAAATGAAAATAATTGGCTCGACCATTTTCCATAAATTTGTCGTTTATATAATTTAAAATCATTTGAAAAATCATTTGAAAAAAGTTTATTCAAGCACCATGTTTGATCCGTGTGTACAACAAATGGAAGCCTGTCGTGCTTAATTAAAAACCTCTAGGAATCCTTAATAAGTTTTATTGAACCCCACCACATGCACATTGTGTGCCTGTACCAAGTCGTGTTTTCTGTGTCACGTGTTGATCGTTGTTATTTCCCTCTATTTGTAAGTCAATGTTTTCAGAGGAGTCGGTTGTTGTTGGTTGGCGGCAGTCTGTTGTACTGTCCAATACTTCTGCAAACTTTTTATGTATTAGCTAAGGATGTAATCTCGATTCAGATAGAGACCATTTTAATGAATAACAACAGCACTCAACGACGGGTGCCACATGTGAAGCAGGATCTGGTCACCCTTCCAGAGCACATGAGATAATCCTGGGTTTTTGGTTGGGTTCGTGTAGCTCAGTCATTAGTTTTCTATGTTGTGTTTTGCATACTGTTGTTTGTCTTTTTGGGTTCTTTTCTTTCTTTTTCATGGCGTTGTCAGCTTATTTCAGACTTATGAGTGTGAATGTCCCTTTGGTATATCTTTTGCCTCTCTTTTTTTTATTCAATCCGGTAAGAGAGTGTCTTCTTTGATTTTATGAATTGTAGAAATAGTTTGCATTCTTTTATAGACATCCCGATGATTGATCGACTTACCACGATCAGTATGCACACAACGGTTTATGATAAGTTATAATTGCATGGTTACAATCACTATATATCCTTGAGTGGTTGATGATTTATAACCAGCTACAATGCCTGTACCACAGTTTTATGTAGTATTGATGTCGTTTCTGTAAAATGCTTTGAAGAATGTTTCCCTAATTTGATTTGTTTAGTCCTTTTTCACCACTTTTCTCTATATCTGTTGACTTATGAAATGCAATTTACCTCTTTCTTTTCTAATCTCCCCGGATATGGGAATGTTGTGAAAAGTGAATTGACAAAAACACAAAACTCAAAGAAAAATTTAAAACGGAAAGTCCCTTGTCAAATCTCAAAATCAAAAGTTAAAACACATCAAACGAATGGAAAAACAACTGTCATACTCCTGACTTGATACAAGCATTTATCAATGTAGAAAATGGTGGATTAAACCTTGTTTTATAGCTAGCCAAACCTCTCACTTGTATGACAGTCGCATAGAGTTCCATTATATTGACAACAATGTGCGACTACAACAAATAGACATAATAGGTAAAAATGTCATCAATTAAGGTAATAACTCATAAACAATAGTCAACAATGTGCTATAATCTTAATCACTATTATAATAACAACAAACAACTATGGCAACAAAGAAAAACAAAATGGAATATAGACAATCTATAGACAAAGCACGTTAGCAAAAATAAAAGACAAGAATACAAAAAAAATCGATGGCGTAAATTTCGGCCACACTGCCGTATCGGTCACAGTCGTTTTGGCATACTGTCAGTTCGGCCATAATTTGTAAAGTCGTTTCGGTCATGGTTTTGTTTTAATTGTCATAAAGGGAGGAAAATATAATAGACCACTTTCGAGTTTGTTGCACTTCCGTTGGTTCCAGTGACTATCATTCGCGCGTTTAGGGGCATCATGACTATCCCATCGCACTTTGAGATAAATGATACAACAGATACAGTAAAGTCCGCCTCATATCTTGATTTACAGTTAGTAATTGACAATGAGGGTCGGTTGAAAACAGAACTTTACGACAAAGAAATGATTTAAGCTTCCTAATTGTGAACTATCCATTTATATATAGCAGCATTCCAGCAGAGCGTGGATACGGAGTATATATCTCCCAGTTGAAACGATATTCCAGGGCTTGTGCTTCCTATCATTATTTCCATGATAGTGATTTGCTGCTCACAAGGAAGCTATTAAACCAAGAGTTCCAAGTGGTGAAGTTGAAATTGTCCCTTCGTAAATTTTACGGACGCCATCACGAGTTGGTTGGCCGTTATGGAATATGTGTTTCACAGATGAGGACGGATATGTTCCAATTGTCGAAACTACAATCTCGTCCCCTTCCCCTGAATGTGACCTACCGAATAAGACTTATTACCGGTTTTTTTTTTACATAAACAACACGACGCGTGCCACATGTGGAAGAGGATCTTCTTACCCTTACGATCTGCTTACCCTTCCGGAGCACCTGAGATCATTCCCAGTTTTTGGTGGGGTTCGTCTTGTTCAGTCTTTGATTTTCTATGTTGTTTTTTGTGCTGTTGTTTGTCTGTTTGTCTTTTTCCCATGGCGTTGTCAGTTTATTTTCGACTTACGAGTTTGAATGTCCCTTTGATATCCTTTGCCTCTCTTTTCTCATGTTGAGCGAGCTGTTGAAAAAAATATGAAGCTATAAATATTCGGCAAATTAAATCCTTATAATTATACTTTAACTGTGAGTGAAATCGGAAATCGTCCGAGTTCTCCATTAATAATACTATTATTGGTGTTGTCTGCTTTAGATTTAATATGATCAAAATCGCAAATGTAATTTCACTAAAATATCCAGATTTCCAAAACCCCAGACCTCTGAACTGTTAGATAATACTGGTTAAATGGCTTTATCAAACATATCTTATTGCAATTCAATTGATAAATTATGTCTTTGACATTTTTTTGATAAACTATACATAGCCTTTGTTCCCTGATCTCTTAAATATATTCTAGTTGTTAAAAATGATCCACTTCTAGTAAAATATACACCAAGATTCCGGTAGTCTTCAACTATTTCAATTTCTGTAAAACAAAATAAAATCTTTCCTTTTTCTACACTTCTACCTGTAGAAAATATAAGATCTTTTTGTGTTTTTAATAGAAACTTTCAGTTTCCAATTTTCACAACTCATTGCAAACGTATCTAACATAAACTGTAAATCATTGCTTGATTCTGATAACAAAATTGTATCGTCTGCATACAAAAACAATACAATTTCAAGATAAACCATTAACTCATTTTCTATATCGCAACTGATAGATTCAATAAATTCAACCCCTTAAATTTCTTTTTTTATAAATTTGATTTTTAATTTGTATTTTTGTATTATTAATTAAGTCAAAACACTTCTTGTTACGTAAAATTCCTTTTTAAAACAAACTTCTATCAAACCGATTCATGCATAGGAACAAAATGAAAAAGTATGACTGAGTCGACTGTAGCTGACACGACTGTGACCGAACTGGTAGTGTGGCCGTAACGTCCCGAACGCCAACAAATTAACATAATACAATAACACAATGTGTGGGATGAATAGATACCGAGCTACTCCAACAGGATATTACAAAAATGGACTAAACAATAAAGGTCAAAACAATACTAAGATTAATAAAAAAAACGTTTTATTTAGGAACTCGTATATGAAAGAGGAAAAAAAAGAAGACTACAATGATAAACAAAGTAATTACTACCGAGATCTCAAAAGATCTGGAATGAACATACGTTTTCCTTAATCAACAAACCTCGAAGCGATAGAATGTAAATTTTCTAAGTATTGAGATGACTGGTAATGAGTTCCCGACATGCATATTGATTCGTGGGGGAGTGTGAGGAAGCATTGTTACATTTTGGCACATTCATAAAAGGAGATGTGATATGATCATTACTTATAAACAACTATCCACCAATTACCAAAGAACGAAAATAAAAACTGCAGGTCATCGTACGACCTCCAACAATGAGGAAACCCACATCACTTTGCGTAGATAGTATACTATAAAAGTGCCCATGATGATAAGATGTGAAATTATGTGTACCTTGATAAAAAAAAAAGAATGAATGGAAAATAAAAGTCAACCAAGAAAAAAAATCTGTCTAACTAATACATGTCATAAAGAAAGAAGACATCGGACACTATATGTTAAACAAAAATATTCCTATCCGCACAACTAAAGGGTCCGTAGAGGGCATATGTTGCAAGCCATTTCGTATATAAAGTAAATTCATAATATATGCATGTATGTAATCTAAATTGTTAAGAAGTGCTTATATTTACTCTTCGCAGTCATTGAAACTCATAAATCCTTGATGAACATTGTTGTTTGGTTGTTTTTGGTCCCGTCAAAAACCCATAAGTAAGCCGTAACACCTGAATGTTATAAAACTACCAATATTGTGTTGTATCCTGAAAACATACTAAATTTTCCATATTCATAGAACCAGCAGAATTAGTTTGCAAATTGTAGGCCCTAGTTGCAAAAAACTGTGAAAAATACCTAACCCCTCGGTCATAAAACAGATAATTTAACTAGTAAAGGCTATAATTTTATTATTTAGAAAGGTCTTTTTATAGAAAACAATAACCTTGTTTTGAAGTTATGCAGAAAACTGATTTTAGCAGTCAGCTCTATAAAACTTGAAATGAATTTATATATCAAACTGGTAACTGCATACATACATTTTTTTGCAAATACGACTTTGTTTAAACGTTTCTTTTCATATATTAGACAAATTGTGTTAAATATATGGTAAGAGATGATATTATTGTGACTAAATTTCTAAACTGACCATTTGAGGCCGACATTGTGAATTTTTATAGATAAATGGGCATACAGTAAGATGTTGACTGGAGACAGAGGCAGGATTGCATACTTTATATAATCTTAAATGTTGGAATGATTAACTATAAATATATTAATGATAGTATTCTGAAATGCTTTCAATTTGTTATCAAAGTAGTTTCATACAGGTTTTAGGCATTCCATGTCAGAAAACATGCACATAGGGTAAGCTGACAATAATTAAAGTCTTGATGTAAAATTCCTTTAAAATTGAGACAGGGGTGGGGGTATTAAATGTACTGTAAAAGAAAAGTTAGAGCACATGCAGAGATTTCCTTTAGACTCTGATTCCGGGTAAATCAGTATTGTTTTGAGGAAAAGTGTTCTTCAAGAGTTTTCTATTTGAATAAATGTTAATATAGGTTGCACTTTGTAAATGCAGATGTTTCACAAACCACGCCTCTTTTCGGGAGATATATAATATTCAAAGATATTTTGTTTTGTAACCTTCTGTTTCCCGGATATGATCTCTATGTTTCGTCTCGTAGAAACATAACTTGGAATGTTACTAGTATAAATACACATGGATAGCGGCTAAATTGAATTATGAGAAAGGCCCAAAGTGAAGGAAGGGGTAGTGCAGAATTTCATTATAAGTTTAAACTCTTAGAAGTTCGAGGCATATAAGTGTTGAAAATATGCCGCACAGTCCTATATTTGGAAAAAATAGTAGTGCATTTGAACTTTCCAGTCTAGGATATATTTTTTTTCGAATATTCATAGTAAAAGTGGCACAGTTTTTGCCGTAAAAGGAGTTCCTATGGGAAATTGCATTGTTTGTATTGACAGAAGTGCAACCTCTAATGTGCGAAAACAAAATATATGCATTTTAAATTTGAAGGAAATGATATCCTTAATGTGTTTAATAACAGGCAATAAATCAAATCATCGAACAAAGTTAATGTTTTGTAGTGAACATAAGTGGAAGGCATACCATGGAAAGTTTTCGTTTTAAAGTAGATTGGTAACTATCTGTGACGTACACATATATCGGTATAAGTGAAATCGGTAATCGATCGTCTCTTCAAGTAATCAACTTTCTTGAATTCTTTAGAAGATAGGAAGAATTGTTAACAGAAAATTTGATCAGCAAGCGATGGTAAACAAAAAAGACAGCCAAATCAGATTTAAACACGTTAGCACTAGGGTTCATTCGCCTCAAATATTAGTATAATGTTGTTTGGTTAGATTTATAGAAATGTTTTTAAAGTTATAAATATAGTTCTAAAGAAACATTAAACTTTTAATTAAAACCAAGAGATTTTTTTTATATAAAGTAGTAAACGCAGCACTGGTGTATCAAAATATTGCAAGCATTGAACAAACGATTTTGTATCATTTCAAACTCTCTTCCTAAAATTCGTACCCACGTATGCAACGACATACATTTCATTTCATCTGAATGACATCTGATAATAACAAACATGTGTTTGTATATTCGAATAGTTTTTGTAATGTTGTCTATTTTAAAGATATAAAAAAAGATCAATACATTTATTTAAATTCAGAATTGTTCTTCGTGGTCAACGTTTGAGACGAGTTCATCGACTTTAAATTCTGTTAAAGAGTTATCTTTTCCTGGAATGTTATGTTAAAATAAAATTGATTTTACAGGTGCCTTAGTAGATATCTATGAAAGGGTTTGAAACAATCCACCTTTACATTGTAAGTACGTTAGTATTCAATTATTAATTTAGTTGTTTTGTTCGTTGTGCTCCGTTAAATGGGAGTACACATTTTTAAGTGAAAAAAAAACTTATTCATTTTTTTAATTATATGCATCAGTGAATGTAAACTGTGGTTTTCTACTTTCGTTGTTTGCTTGACTAATTTTATATTGTAAATTATGTCTGTGTTTAAATCTTTCATCCTTACATTTAATAAATCATGTTATGATTTGCATTCAATTTAGTATTGTTCACTACGACATTGCTTATTCACATCTGATTGATAATATATACAGTTGTCAACAATCAAGTTGTATCGTATATAGTCGCCATTACAACACAATATTATTCTTACTTGACAAAAAGCATAATAACTCATGTCTGTAAATGTATGAATATTTCATTGTTTTTGCTTTGCAAATCGACTTCCTCGAAGCAAACATGAAACCTTATTTGTTAGATATGTGTTTTAAAAATATGCACTTGAATTTGTCTAGACACTGCAATGTCTCTGATAAAATACGACTTAAATATATAGATATTTGATCATATTGTATTTTAAGATGGACAAATTCACATGCCTGAACCTATGCATTTCCTCTTATCTATCACTGTGACACATGTGACAGTAACAAATGAAAACTGGATTGATGTTGAATTTCTCCTACAAAATGCTAGTCGTGCGATTGCAGACATATGTATTATTGTATCTCTTATGTGAATTTGTTAGCTCAAATCAATCAATTTTTGCATTACATTAGAGCAAACTCTGTCACAACATTTTTGTTAAATTGAAACCGTTCTAAAAGTCTAAGGCTGACAACCGTATAATTGCTTTCATATACGCCATTTGAACATTGGTAGATATTTGTTTCGTTAGCAATCATACCATATCTCCGTTTATTTTATACACGTCATTACAGATAAACTCATCTCATAGGCATATGAGCAACTTCAAGATAATTTACCCTAACCTATGATTCATACACATTATGTATATATATATATTATATATTAATGATTTTATTTACTCATTAATGAAACAAATGAAATACACTATGTATATAAGTTTTAACAAACGTATTTTCACATGGTTTGTCATTTTGTTTTGTTCATACATATGTGTGAGCTGTCATATAATGTTTCACGTGTTTAATCGATGAGACTACGAAAGTTTAAACTTTGAAACAGATTCGTTGTCACTATTTTGTTTGGACAATCGAATTTTATAAAGACAAATAAACAAATGTCATAAAAACAAATGACTGTTAAATTGTGACGGTAAATTTAGACAAAACACAAAATACAAAAGACTTAGTCCGAAAGGTGTTCATCATACAAGGTTGATGATCAAGACACCTCAGTCTGTTTAATGCTTATGGATATGCATTATAAGGCTATGTAGCCAGTACGAATAACTTTGCCTTATTGAATTTTGCATATAATGAATTTTGCCATTATTAAACTTATCTTTCTAAAAGAAAGTACAGTGCACAAATGTTTGAAAGTTATGGTTGGTTTACGTTCATCATGTGTTTCAATTTTGATATGATGTAGTTTGATCACCTCCTGTTTTTGTTTTAATCATATCGGTTGTGGTTGCATTGGAAACGAATGATTGACATGACATAGAATCGATAAAGAGAACGACTTATGAAAGTAATTTTCTGAATTTGCAAAATAAATAATATATATTAAGGATAGCACTATACACTGAACATGCTACTAAAACAATACATTATGACATTTATAAATACAATCTGGAAGTTGTATAAGTGACACACAAGAACAAGTTTCTTTAGTTAGTACTATAAATATCATGGATATTTAATTTGTTTAATGAACTGATTCATTTATCTAAATGTGTTATTTTGGGTGCAAAATGTAATAAAATGAAGTTACTAGTATGCTTGGTCTGTATGCCATTTTGTGCTTCGTTGTTACATGTTTGTATGTTTTTTTAGTGATTAGGATTATAGCACAATGTTGATTGCTGTAGTATTGACATTTTTACCTATTATGTCTGTTTGTTTTGTTCACGCATCGTTGTCAATATAATGGAATTTGATACGACTGTCATATAAGTGAGAGGTTTAGCTAGCTATCAAACCAGGTTCAATTCAAAATTTCTACATAAGAAAATGCCTGTACCAAGTCAGGAATATGACAGTTGCTATCCATTCGTTTGATGTGTTTGAGCATTTGATTTTGCCATTTGATTAGGGACTTTCCGTTTTGAACTTTACTCGGAGTTCAGTATTTTTGTGATTTTACTATTTTATATTGTTGTTTTTACTTTTAGTACTGGAAGTAGAAGATGATTCAGTTGTAAACACGGTTACACCTGCTATTATGAATATGGGTCCCTACAATATGACATGTACATCTCTTTCTAGTTTTGAAAGTTGGGCAAGGATTTTACATCATGATTCGCTAATCATATTGCCAGCTCAACACAAGTTGTCTGGAAAATATATTGTTTGGTTTGAAGTACCACTGGAAAATTATGGTAAAATAAAATTCTTTAAATCATCGATTCATGAAAATTCAGAAGTTTTTTTTTTTGTATGTGAATGGTCGAGAATCGGAATAATTAGAACTAGTATATGATATCTATAGCTACATGTATATGAAAATTTTCCTGAAATCGTTATAATTAAATAGCTTTTTTGTCAATTTTTTAAAAATCGCAAAAATAAATGTATGCAATGATTTCTAAATTTACAGTATTTACAGTTTATATTTTTCTCAACAACGTTTATTATTATTATGGTTAAATATTGCTCAATGTTGTATTTATAACAACTTTTCTTAATTGTGATTAAAGATATCAGCTCAAAAGTACGATACACAACACTATACCAAAGGAACGGGTACAACAAGCATAAACAATTTCGTAAACTTGCTCTAATGCGTTATTGCGAGTAATCCTTGTTTACGGTATACTGTTGATCAGTTGTTTTGAGATAATTTGATTGGCTGCTTAATGAACAATATCAAGTTTAAAGCTTTTACATTGGCTATTTTAATAAGGTTGGCCAAGGATTTGTAAAGTGAGAAGGATTGGAATTTCGCGGTATATCGACACTTCTCGCGTATCGTGAGATGTTACGTACTCGCCACTATAAATTTATACGCGCCTGTTAGTAAATATCCGGTTGAACGGCGTTTATTGCAAGATAATTATTTCTGACTTGTTTGTGGTTAAGTTTAGTTTGTTTTAGCATCTTTAATCAATATTTTGTGTTAATTAGCAAACATATCACGATTCCTTCTGAATATGTCATATTGAGGACCTTCCCCAAGCTGGAAAATAAACTTTGATATTCATTTACATTTGGCAGTTGCCGAAAATTATCGTAATATATTATGTTGTGGTTTTTCCTGTGATCGTAATTTGAGTAGCCCAACACATCTTTATGATTCGAGTAATAGCTATTTAAGATAACCTCAAAGAGAAGGTCAAAACAATATTTATTTTCGCAGCTTGTTTTTTTTTCCTTTCTTCTAGTATATGAAACTGACCCAACCTTCACAAGAGCATTGGCAGTTAGAGGAAAGCATACAGTTTTCAAGAATAGTCAGTCTCCATACAATATTTGTATGTTGATTTCTTTATCATCCCAAGTCTATGAAAGTTAAGTTATGAATAAATTTAACAGAATCAATATACATGTAAGGTCTGCAACAAATGAGAAATTAAATGAATTCATTGATTTTCAAGAATTCTCGTCTGTTCAAAATGGAAATGCATGAGTGTAAACTGGAACTATAGAGGTTTGGGTTCATTGAAGGACTGGCAGGAAGTTAAAAATAAGTTCATGATTATAAACGTCTTGTTTTTTTTTTAAATTAATGGTTGTACCCATGGCAAGTACAAGTAAACTTCCCTTTTGAAAAATATTAGTAACACAAGCAACTAACAGCATTTTACGAATAACTTTGATGGGTTATCTGCTTATTGTGTCATACACCTTTCTCATAATTTGCTTCACATTTTTCACATTGTGGCCTTTAGAGCCAACTATACCATATGGGTTTTTCTCATTGTTGAAGGCTGTACAGTTGCCTATAATTGCTTACATCCACTTCCTTTGAATTTTATGGATAGTTGTCTCATTGGCATTCATACATCTTCTTATTTTTATATTGGTTAAGATTTGACACGTTTTTATTAGCATTAAGAGCAATCTATAAGTGGACAATCATTTCATTTTTAGGGGGTAAGGCAGGAGGATTTCTCTTGGACAGATTATTCACAAATAGTCAATATTATTTCATTTTTATCGGTTGCTCAGATTGTTTATGTCGCATAGCTTCATTTTCACTTTTTTACATAATTTTTTATGCCTAATGTGAGGCAAAAATGCAGCAGCTTATTCATTTTCATCTTGAACGGGCAACATTTTTTCTTCCTCTTATTCTCACCAAGCTAAAATATTCATTCCCACATCACCACACCCTCATCCCATTGACCCAATAAATCAATTGGTTATCAACTTTCAAAAAGTACCTATCTAGAAAACCTATCTTAGTGAACACTAACCTGTCTTCGTTTACATCCTTGTCCTTTGATCTCCTGATAGTTGTCTTAATAGCAATCGTACCACATCTCCTTATTTTTATTCCCACATGAAATAATTTCGTTCATTCCTTATGAACCAAGCATGAAAGACACAAAAATGGAACATTGTTACAAACTAAACTATCTGGGAACACCCAACCACAGAAATGCTGGTACCTGCTATGAAGACATCATGTATTTTGGATGTCTTATAATAAAAGAAGTTTGTTCTTGCTGACAAATTTTATTCACACAAACAAAGCGATATTAAAAAATGTTAATTTTCCAAGTCCTTTTTTAATTCCATTCATGACACTATTTGAATAAATATATAGTCACTGGTTGGAGTTTACATATTGACAATGGTGATTTCATACTCTGGTTAACTTCCGTCTTAAGTTTGTCAAATTAGCTGACACAATTTGTATTTGATTTTTTGGTAGATAAAGTATCCTCTGCGACGTGTACTTCATAGAAAATACATTCTACAAATGTATGTCTTCTAGAGGCTTGGTTTGATGCCTTTCCCTGTATTGCATGCAGTATGAGTGATCATTTTGTAAACCAGAATATGGTGTTATTTCTTGCACTTTCACTACAAAGAAACATGTCTCCTTTCAATAACTTTGGTATCCTGAAAATAACAAACATTTTTTTTTTGTAAGACATGTAGGACTTAAATATAATTAGGGTTTCCCTGACATTTTCCGTATTGTAAAATTATAATTCTAATCCATTTAATTTCAAAGCAAAAAAAAAATAAACATTACATGTAAAACAAAATACACCTGCCTACTGCAAATTAAAAACGAATAAGAATCTAAAAATTACATTTTGTGGCAGTACTAGTACTAGTGCTGAAAGCTGTCAGAGCTGGCTAGAATTCCACTAAGAATTTCTGTAAAAAACATGAAGAAATGTGGCACACTGGTATGATTCTTGCGCAAATTGTGAAAATAATGATTTTAAAGTAATTCTGGTTCTAGTATTTTTTTTACATATTTGATAATGTAGTTACCTGATTATTATCCACAGCCATAACCAACTATTGTCTTCAGAGAGATGTACTATTTAAACACAAAATATCTTTTACATCTGAAAGTAAAAACTTAATGCAAATATGATGTTAAACAATTATACACAGTAACTGAAATTTTATTACTTATGTATCAAGAGTAGGCTATTCTCCTAGCTGTCCATATATAAAAGCAAAATAATTATGTTTTATCAAATAACATTTAGATAATTTTGCAGTAATTTAAAAACGATTAATTGGGCACTCGTCAATGCTTGGTTATGTATAATCTGTTACTGTTTAAACAGATGTAATTTACATGTTCACTGTTATAATGCTGGGATATGTATTTTATTGAAATAAATCCAGTTATCATGGGGTTGATGGTATACATGAACATTAACAAAATAACACAGTTCATAATACATCACAAAAATAATAAAATACAAGACATGAATTTTTGTAGAATATGGAGTCTGGTCAGAGAAAGTATAGAAATTTAAAGTCCGCATTGGCACATTATGCATCCTATACAAGTAAATAACCGGTTGATTGTATCGGGATAACAAGGATTAGTTATGTACTTTAGACATGTAGCCATCCCAGGAATATCAAATGTTTGACCATGATCTGACAACATAATTTTTTTGACTATTTTGGTATTTCTTTATATTTCAAATGATGAACCCAGACGCCCAAGAGTACTGACAACATGAAGAGTTTTAGTAGTGAGATGAGATTTTATAACTGCTCCTTGATGAAGTGCCTAATTTTACTTTCAAATTATCCATACATGTGCATGGACCGTTCTTTTCTTTTTTGTTTTTGTTTATGAGTGTGAAGAGATTTTGTGTATCGTGGAACACTTTTTGACAACAAAGCCTGAAAATTAGTCTTTCATACAAATTCTTTTTATTCATTTGGGCGGATTAAGCCTCAGAAAATATATACAGGCCTGGGACGAGCGCTTGTGATTAATCCTGAAGACGGCAATATATATTTTTTATTGCATTAACTGAATTAGTCGGACTGTAATCGTACCCTTATCCCCCACACTTTTAAGAACATATATACACATGTACAAATGTAACTATCTCCTGTTATCTTTGTTACAGGCCTGAGGTATACCAAAATATTGGAGAGATAGACAGTCTTTATATAAATACGATAGTAAGAACACGCCTTTAACTTGTAAAATAATAGTGTCCCTCTATTTTCACTTTATACTACTGCCAAAATATGCTATGACCTATGTGCAGTATGACTGTATGATATACTCAGTTGATGAGTTGAACGTAAGCAGGGTTCTGTAAACCCTTGAAGGCATAAAGGAATTTCCCAGTACATTTTCATATCAATTTTAAAGGAAAAAACAATACCTTTTGGTGTAAATGTCCATGAAACGACAGATGCAATTAACTATGTATTCTAAACATTTTCATCACGTTCGAGGGATTACAGAAAGTTTATCTATGTTAATTTGTTCCCGCTCATAATAACGACTTTTAGATGCATCTACTAACCGTAGCGGTATTTTAAAAATATGATAAAATCACACGTTATCATTTTGCAAGCCAAATGTTTTAGAAAGTACAACAAATAAGCTATAATAATTTGATAATATTGCGTTTTATTGTTGAAATCGACAAATTATGGCACTTTATTGATATGTCATCAGTCCACCCTTTTTTGCACTGACGCGGGACGATTTTTGACGGTTGGTCTTAAATAACCCTTAAAACAACGACAACGAAAGCTCCTTACATTATATAGTTTATAATATGCACGCACCACACACATTTATTTCATATAGTTCAAGTTTCTCAACACAAGTCCTTATTATGAAGGAAGAGATTGAGATTAAAGTTGTGGTTTGGACCGCCATTTTGGGCGGGATTATTACGATGACCAACAGATAAAATGCATAGTAAATTTAGATGCAGATAATGTGTTTTGTAAAGATATAAACTGTTTTTTTAATCGGAACTGTCATAAACTTACACTTAAAAGTATCACATCATGTAATTTTGTTTTATTATACTTGCTCAAATCTGTGTCCTAATGTATATTGCGTCATAGACGTCACATATCTTTTTCTTTTCTTTACTCCAATATATTTTCTTCTTTTTTTTTCCTTTTCCAAAGTCATGCACAGGGCTGTATAATGACGCAAGAGTAATCAGACGTCTTCGAAAACATATTTGTATTGTTTACAAATATACTGAAAGCCAAACAATAAAATAAAAGTATGTTTTCCATCTTGTTTGCTAAATGGATTGGGTAATTTGTGCCATTTAGAATTCCATTTGATTTGTACAATTTGTTATTATGTTGTGTTGTTATACATCATTCATTGATTAAAGTAGGGGATGAGCGAATTCTATATGTGTCTGTCCCAATTCACATTAAATTACTACATGTAAATTTCATCTTAGTTTATAAAATGGAAACGGATTTAGATATACAAAGGACCATAGATTTAAGTATCACGACTTCACAAAACACATATCTGGGGCTGGACAAAGGGCAGTGAGTGTCACGGTGCCACCGGATACAGGTCAAAGAAAAAGACACAGATTTAATTTGAGACTTGACAAATATTTGACGATCACATAATTATAAAGTTAAACAATGAGGCAGTTTTCGAAAAACGTTCACATTTAGAACACAAATCTTAACTATAAAGGAGAAGTGGAAGATATCAAACAGATGTCCACACTTTAAAGTCGAAAACATACTGAAAACGCTCTAGAAAATGAAACGGAAAATGCCTACAATCAAACAATCGTCGCCCAGAAAACACAATAGAGAACCCCCCCCCACCCCCCCCCCCCACCCTCCCCCCCCCAAAAAAAAACCAACAGAAACAAACCGATGAAACACTAACTATATAAAAACCGAAAGTTATGTCCGTTGGTGCTAGGGTAAGCTGCTCATAAGCAAGCTATTAAACCAAGAGTTCCAAATGGGGAAGTTGAAATCATGTGTTCGTAAATTTTACGGATGCCATCACGAGTTGGTTGACCGTTATGGAATAACCGTTTCACAGATGATATCAGATATGTTCCTTATGTCGTAACTACAATACCCTCCCTTTTCACGAATATGACTTACCGCATTAGACTATTTACCGGATTTGTAATAACATAAGCAACACGACGGGTGCCACATGTGGAGCAGGATCTGTTTACCCTTCCGGAGCACCTGAGATTACCCCCAGTTTTTAGTGGGGTTCGTGTTGCTTAGTCTTTGGTTTTCTATGTTGTGTCATCTGTACTATTGTTTGTCTGTTTGTCTTTTTATTTTTAGCCATGGCGTTGTCAGTTTGTTTTCGATCTATGAGTTTGACTGTCCCTCTGGTATCTTTCGTCACTCTTTTTTGAGCTGATGCTACTCTACGTGTGGTAACCGTTGTGTTACTCGTGTGAGTGCACTTTTCAATGATAAGTCTAATTTAATGATCTTCGAGAAAAGTAAGATCGGATCTGGGTTACAACAGTTTTGAAATATCCGTCGTGAGGTGTGAAACAGATATTTGAAAACGGTCGACTATCTCGTGATTGCTTAGGAAAATTATCAAAAAGTTGATTTCAACATACTACCTGTTATTCTTGGTTTGATAGCTTCCTTGTTAGCTGTGTTAAAATCTTCATTATAAATTACTGTAGAGATGGCAACGAGTACTCGAGACTTGCTCGGATAACCGAGTACTCTTGTTATGTTTTTTTTATCGGATCCTTGTTTGCCTTTTAGATATCTTCAGACATTTCTATTTATATATTTTTATACTTAATTTCTCTTTGAAATATCCTTATCGTAATAATAACTTTTATTTTACCACCTATACATTTTTAGGAATATGATTGGTTAAAAGCAACCGCGTATAGAGACCGTGTATATTCCATATTAGGTTAGTAGGGTTTCATATTAGGTTAGTAGGCGGGTTTTTTTTTTCAATACACGGTTAGGAGTGGTGTTATGTCCCTTTATACAAACAACAACGTGTTAAGGAACATTTTTAAATGTTTAAACAGACGATGAAATTGATAATGAACGATTGAAATAAATTCATAAAACACATTTAATTTAAAAGCTAACACGTTGTTATTGGTGGCATTTGTTTTTGTATAGACAAATGGAAGTAGGTTTCTAATAATAACGGTATTGAAGACTGGATCATATTCATTGGCCACTAGTCTAATACTACATGTGAAGATAATCGGTAAGATAAATTCGTTATATAGTGTGTTAGTGACCTTATATGATATATATGGGGTTAGTAAATTTCATATGGGGATCGAGCTTCGCTCTCACCTCAAATGGAATTTACTGACCCCATATATATCGTATTAGGTCACTTGTACACTATATAACTAATGATATCTATTTACGATGTAGTAACGTTTATCTATAATGGTAAAGCGTGTTTAGGTAGTACCAGTATCGAAAGTTCCTGCTGAGAGATATTTTTCATGTGCAGGACTTGTTTTAACAAAACGTATAACATACTTTAATCTGCAGTTGAGGTTCAGATCATATTTCTGAACAAGAATAAAATCAAAGCGCACCCCACATGTCAACTGATTAGAGACATTAATAACGGTGTTTGTACACGGATCAACACTTTCATGGATCAATAATTCACAAAACGTAAACAATACTTTGATTGTTAATCAAGAGTTCTCTGTAAACGTGTTTTGAATTTCCTCGGAGTTTGGTATTTTTGGGTTTTTTTTGTGAGTGTGTTTATACAACATCGTTTTGAAAGGCTTTTTGGGTTTCCTTAGTTTTTGAAGTAAAAGATGTATCAGTTGTAAGGTTTCTTCTGATATAATGATGATGGGTCCCTTTAATGTGACATGTACACCTCTTACTCATTTGGAAAGTTGGATACAGCTCTTAGGCGTCAATTATGTTAGCACAGACCTATTCGATGATCCATGTTCACGCAAAATATCTGGAAAATATGTCGTGTGGTTCGAAGTTGCACTACACGACTATGGTAAGATTATAAATACCGATTAATGTTCTGATAAAACGATTGATTTGTTTTATATGTTTGCTTCAACTATTCCATTGTTTTTTGTTGCTATAGTAATATATTACACAATGCCATGCGATACTTCACCACCATTTAAACTACTTACTTGTCGCAATATATAATAATGACCTTCGTCATAACTATGATATCAGTTCCTGATGTCGTAGGATTTGTTTGTTTAAAACTGTAGTTCAAATGGAAGATGACGTTTTCATACACTGGCTTCTTTAGAAGAACGAACCAACAGGATCAGTCAGGGGCATTACTTAAACAAGGATTTTTTTTTAGTAAATTTTAAAGGTCATTTTTGTTTTTAGAATTCATAAAATTACTCAATAGAGTAATTTTAAATTCCAATAGAAGCATGGACTAAATGTAGTTTTCATGAATTTTAACATCATTTTATATCATAAAATTAAGAACTTATTAGATTGAGAGGAGTATAGAGATAAAGGGTTACTTTAAAAATAATGACAAAAATATTACTTGAATAAGTTATTTAAACATCTTTGAAAGAATTAGTAATAACACTTAATTAAAAAACATATGTCACTGTTTTGAGTTAAAAATGATAAATAACTTTAAGTCTTAATTAAGTCACAAGTTTCAATCTATTTATATCTGTCTACCTTCAAGATTATGGGGGGAAATGATATTTTGATAGTCCCAAGAGACCAATCTTTGACCCAGAAGGGTCGATATGAAAGACAAGTGCGTCAGAAAGGCAATTACTGCTTCAGAACGATTTGATTTTCAACATTACTTGTATAGGTAATTTTAAAAGTTACCTGACGGATATATAGTTTTCTTTTAAATTCAGATTGCTTGACATATATGATATCCTTTCAGTGACGAATTCCAAATTGACTATGTTAATTGTAACTATCCAACTTAAATCAAAATAAACTTTAGAAAGGTGTTGGTAATGTCCGACCCTGTCGGCTTTCGCCATCGAAACAACTGACCGCCATGGTATACATAATGTAGCTGAAAGTTGCATAAACATCAACAAACATACAATACTGGTACTCTCCCATTATCATTACCACCAAACTAATCACAACCACATAACCACTGCTACTGTTGTTACTACTACTACTACAGCTAAACGCAACACTGAATATATTACCACTGCTACTATAAGTAATAAATTACTACTACTTTTACTCTAGTAATAACAAATATGACAGTCGAACATATTAAACAAATAAAAACAAATATACGATCTGCAATGCATTTTTTTTTTTAGGTCTGATGAATGATTTTAAAAATATTTCTTCTAAGAAAAAACATATGTATTCAACACAGGTAACCTAAGACGGAGCAACACAAACTTCACCAAAAAATCAGGGGTAATATCAGGTACTCCGGAAGGGTAACCAGATCTTTCTCTACGTTTTATACCTAATGTATCCATCGTCTTGCTCGACAAGGTACATATTCGGTAATTACACATCAAGGAAGAGAGAAATGTTAGTGATTACGACAATTTGAACTTTTTCTTCGTCAGCTCTGAAAAGATATTCCACGAAGGCCATGCTATGGCGTCAGTAAATTTTTTAAAGGATGATTTCATCTTCACCACTCTGTATAATAGCCTCCCTGAAAGCAGCTTTATACATTTTCAAAGAAACATACAAATACAAGGGTGACAAAAAAATAAAACAACACTGTAAAGACCTCTTGCATCCAAATTACCTCTCTTAACCCACCTACACCTGGAGCGTCAAAAGCGCAGAACCCGATTGCTGGATACAGGAATACCGATTCACGTATAGATTCATAAAACAAAAAGTAAAATAATAGAAATAAAACAAATAGAGGGAAAACTATAAAGTAAATAAAAGAGACACAAAACGTCAGCATATATAATATCTAACTGATCAGAACCATTTTGAGTTAGTTGTGAAGTAGACAAATATATTTGTCAATTAGATCTTGTACCTTTCCTCTAAACTCTTTGAGAAAAACAGACGAGACATTTTTCACAAATCCCTGCCTTATTAGTTTTTTCAAAGTCTGAGTAGCAGCTGCAAGCTCTTGAATATCGTATAAGTTTAGAAATGTATACTCATACATTTTATCATACATGTCATCCGAGGATGAAGTTGGTATTGCGACTAAGGTGAGGAAATGTTTTAATTTCGTCTCGTTTGTTTCTAGTGTATAGAAATGAGGTGCAGGAATCTGTATCTATAATCTCTAGTTCAGGAAGATAAATAAATGGGACTCAATCCGAAAAGTTTGGATTATTAATGGAAATATCATCATTTATATACCTGTACGTGAAATTAAATTATCAAGCTTTTTGGTCTTCTTGTTCTTTGTAAGTGTCTGCAGTGCTCAGTGCCATGTTAAAATAAGAAATGGTCGATCGGATGAGAGTAAAGAGATGCACAGTTAGTTCCCATATAAAAACCGACAACCTGATAATAAATTATGCCTCTAAAAGAAAAAAAATATGTTGGCCAATGAAAAACTCCAGCATACTTATCCCAAGGTTTAACATAGCAATACAAATATGGTTTTCATTGCGCGTCTCTCGTCCCAGTATAAGCCATGTTACAAGGGTTAGGGTTCGTTTGGCTGCATGAGATGCACAAATACGAAGACATGTCTTGTCGAAACGGTGGCGTTATATTCGATTTTTCAGGGATTCATAGCTGATCTGTCGCAAGTTCTCTGTACCTATCCGGCACAACAAAGGCCTTAATTTCCAATGGCATTCCAAATTGGCAAGATTTCATTGCTGTTGACGTGCTTTGCATTTTATGTTTGTAACACGAATAAATTTATATGTGTTATATATTTCATATAAAGATTATGTCTGTTTGTTTTGTTCACACATTATTGTCAATATTATAGAATTTTATGCGACTGTCATACAACATGTACAAGACACGAGAGGTTAAGCTAGCTATACAACCCGGTTTAATCCACCATTTTCTACATAAGGAAATGCATGAATATGACAATTGTTTTCCCTTCTATTGATGAGTTTGAGCTTTTGTTTAATCATTTGATAAGGGTCTTTCCTTCTTGAAATTTCCTTTGAGTTCGGTATGTTTGTTAATTAAGTTTTTATTCATTCGTTTATATACCTGGTTGTGCTAAACACATCCAGTGTAACAAAATAAAAATTATGATATGTATGTTTACTCGTGTGGATGACGGATGAAATAGTATAAATAAATGCATCATTTATTTTTTTCAATAGCACTTTGCTTTCTATTCCGCTTATTTTAGAAGGTATGGGTACTTGACTTCTTTTAGAAATTTTTGCATTAATCCATTTTCATGCTTTTTTGCAGGAATCTATAGTAGATAGAGAGAAACCGCAAATAGCAAAATGTGATCAACTAAGTAAGATAAAAAAAACCAAGGTAAATAACTAAAATCATAACCCAATACTCTAAATAGCAATCTACAGATGGGTGCGGTCCTAACCTGTACACAAGTTAACTTTGAGCAGACTTGTTGACTGCTTTTCAAGTTAACTTGGGAAATTTTAAGCAGACAAGCAAGTTAACTTTTTCGTTGGTAGACCAGACTTACGGTCTGCTTTTAAGGACTGCTGCAGACCTATTGACAGGTCTGCTCCAGACCAGACCTGTGGACAAGTCTGCTTTTGACCAGTCCTGAGGACAGGTCTGCCCCAGACCAGACCTGTGGACAGGTCTGCTCCTGACCAGACCTGTGGACAAGTCTGCTATTGACCAGACCTGGGAACAGGTCTGCTTATGACAGATTACCGTGTTTATGACTTTTGATATCAGACCTGAGTTTTTAATATGTAAACAATAATCACATCGTTCTTTTTTCCCTGTATAGCGAATTTCTTTACTCGTTAGACTCTGTCGATATTATACACATTAAAAAAAAACCTTTTTCCATTTCATGTATTCTTATATACATTAAACAATGGCTATAAATTTACACACTTGTGATCACATACAGCTATCATTAAAGAAAGGAACGTTTTTATTTAATCAGAAGGCGGATAGAAAGGTTATCCCAACGCATCGGAACAATATTTTTATGTCATGGGATATCAACATCATTGTCGACGTTGCTTCGTTCCCCATTTTTTACCGTCTCTTCCTAAATTAAACTTTATGCATTACATGGATATTTCATCGTAATTCACCTTGTTTGCCTTGGATTTACGATTCTGTTTTCGACAAAATATTCTAACGAAAATTGTACAGTGTCCGGATACATAAGGTGTTGAATAATTATGAACAATCTCGTCAATTTCGTCAGATTTGTCTTTACGGATTAAAAATGATGATATGGGACTTCTAAAACAATATACTCGTTGTGCACATGAATGAAATAGTTGCCACTTGAGGTTTAGCTACAAACAAAATCAATCAACCGACATAATGTACCAACAGTATACTATTCCCAGAAGAGAACTTCTTAATATACTTTTCATTATAAAGTAAAAATGAAATCAGACATGTCAGTGTTGGATGATGCAGTCAAATAGTTTTGTTACACACACCATCCTGAACTACTAACTTTAGTGATGGTCTAATATTATTAATACAAAGATGAAATGCTGACAATCTAAATTGATGCGGAAAAGATATTGCATCCATTGTTTTCCAATATTGCTGTCATTTGTATTATAATACAATACATCCTGACATAAAAAAACTTCTGATTAAATATAATGCAGCCATATAGATTTACATACTAAAGTGCAAATATAGTCAGTTTTAGTTGATACGGTCATAACATTTTGCTATACCAGTCAGCCTGAGGTATCAAAAGTACTGAAATTTTGTTACATATCAATATATTGAGAAACAGGAGAACATGCTGGCACTCTAAATTTATGCGGACAAAAATTTGTAGTTGTTGTCTTCCAATATTGCTGTCATTTGTATTATACATTAAATCCTGACATAAAAATATCATTGAATTATTATGCGGCTATAAAGATTTACATAATAAAGTGCAAATATGGTCAGTTTTGGTTGATGCGGTCTAATAATTTTGCTATACAAGTCAGCCTGGGGTATCAAAACTACTAAAATTTAGTTATGTATCAATATATCATGTATATTGACCAAAAGGAGGACATGCTGGCACTCTAAATTTATGCGGGCAAAATTTTGTAGTTGTTGTGTTCCAATATTGCTGTCAGTTGTATTATACATTAAATCCTGACATAAAAATAGTTGCTGATTTACTATGTGGCTATATAGATTTACAAAATAAAGTGCAAATATGGTCAGTTTTGGTTGATACGGTCAAATAATTTTGTTAGAGGAGTCAGCCTGGGGTATCAAAACTACTGAAATTTAGTTACGTATCAATATATTGAACAAAAGGAGGACATGCTGGCACTCTAAATTTATGCGGACAACAATTTGTAGTTGTGTTCCAATATTGCTGAAATTTGTATTATACATTAAATCCTGACATAAAAATAGTTGCTGATTTACTATGTGGCTATATAGATTTACAAAATAAAGTGCAAATATGGTCAGTTTTGGTTGATACGGTCAAATAATTTTGTTAGAGGAGTCAGCCTGGGGTATCAAAACTACTGAAATTTTGTTACGTATCAATAAATTGAACAAAAGGAGGACATGCTGGCGCTCTAAATTTATGCGGACAAAAATTTGAAGTTGTTGTGTTCCAATATTGCTGTCATTTGTATTTTACATTAAATCCTGACATAAAAATATTACTGAATTATTATGTGGCTATAACGATTTACATAATAAAGTGCAAATATGGTCAGTTTTGGTTAATGCAGTTAAAATAATTTTGCTATACAAGTCAGCCTGAGGTATCAAAACTACTGAAATTTAGTTATGTATCAATATATCATGTATATTGAACAAAAGGAGGACATGTTGGCACTCTAAATTTATGCGGACAAAATTTTGTAGTTGTTGTGTTCCAATTTTGCTGTCTTTGTATTATACATTAAATCCTGACATGAAAATAGTTGCTGATTTACTATGTGGCTATATAGACTTACAAAATAAAGTGCAAATATGGTCAGTTTTGGTTGATACGGTCAAATAATTTTGTTAGAGGAGTCAGCCTGGGGTATCAAAACTACTGAAATTTAGTTATGTATCAATATATCATGTATATTGAACAAAAGGAGGACATGCTGGCACTCTAAATTTATGTGGACAAAAATTTGTAGTTGTTGTGTTCCAATATTGCTGTCATTTGTATTATACATTAAATCCTGACATAAAAATAGTTGCTGATTTACTATGCGGCTATATAGATTTACAAAATAAAGTGCAAATATGGTCAGTTTTGGTTAATGCGGTCAAATAATTTTGCTATACAAGTCAGCCTGAGGTATCAAAACTACTGAAATTTAGTTATGTATCAATATATCATGTATATTGAACAAAAGGAGGACATGTTAGCACTCTAAATTTATGCGAACAAAAATTTGTAGTTGTTGTGTTCCAATATTGCTGTCATTTGTATTATACATTAAATCCTGACATAAAAATATTACTAAATTATTATGTGGCTATAAAGATTTACATAATAAAGTGCAAATATGGTCAGTTTTGGTTAATGCGGTCAAATAATTTTATTACGTATCAATATATTGAACAAAAGGAGGACATGCTGGCACTCTAAATTTATGCGGACAAAAATTTGTAGTTGTTGTCTTCCAATATTGCTGTCATTTGTATTATACATTAAATCCTGACATAAAAATATTACTGAATTATTATGTGGCTATTAAGATTTACATAATAAAGTGCAAATATGGTCAGTTTTGGTTGATACGGTCAAATAATTTTGCTAAACGAGTCAGCCTGGAGTATCAAAAATACTGAAATGTTGTTACGTATCAATATATTGAACAAAAGGAGGACATGCTGGCACTCTTAATTTATGCGGGTAAAATTTTGTAGTGAATGTTGTCCAATACTGCTGTCATTTGTATTATATATTCTATCCCGACTTAAAAATATTTCTGATTTACTTTACGGCTATATAGATTTACATAATAAAGTGCACATATGGTTAATACGATTTAAAGAATTTGATATGTATTGGAATATATATTCAGCTCGTTAGCATTGTAACCATTATCGTTTTTTCTAATATATAGAAAGGCAGATCACGGATATATTTGTATATAAACAAGCAAAGTTTTATGTGGCACCCGTCGTGTTGCTCATGTTATTACAAATCTTTATTACAAATATTTACAAATAGATCACTTCAACACGGAGCTACATGTATTCAATCATGTTTATATCACGGAAGTATTAAATTGACTTTATTTTTTTATGTTTATACCAAGAAACAAAGACATTAAAAGATATTAAAAAAAATCGATGTAGAGCGGTCCTGGTTACAAGTTAACTTATTGTTGAGCAGACCAGTGCAAAAGTTAACTTGAGATCAGGTCTGGTTCGATCGGAGTTGTCAAAATCAAAGTTAACTTGTGTTAACTTATGACAGAACTGGTTTCGAAGTTAACTTATATCAATAGCGGACCTGTTTCCTAGTTAACTTTTTCGGCAGACATAAAAACAGTCCTAGGACCAAGTCCTCTATTCAAGTTAACTAGATTGTGGTCCTAGGACTGGTCAGAGCAGTCCTAAATCCTGTCACAGTTTAACTTTGACCAGTCCAAATGACTGGTTATCAAGTTAACTTGCTGTACAGGTTAGGACTGCACCCATCTGTATGACAATTCAAACTTTTTTTTGTCATTTTGGCGAAATCTACATATATAGTAGACAGAGAGAAACTGTAAACAGCATAGCAATTAAACAAAAGTCTGCCACCAGAATCGTCAGTCGATTGCTGATAGGATTAATTGCACTTTAATGAAGATGTGATATTTTTTTTATTATTATCGTGAAAATCTGGTCGGCTTGGCAAATCTAAGAATAAGTCACATTGTTTCTTTTTTTTTTTTTTTAATTTTTTCTTTCTTTTTTTTTTTGATGGAAATCATTTTTTATTTATTTAAAAAAAAAATATATAAAACAGACGTCACAGGTGCTCTGTATGTTTTTACAATCACCCTTGCACTATCCCTCAGTTCTCCGGATCGGAGATTTTGAGACTTCAACTGCAAGTTTCAGAATAAAAAACATGTTTCGGCGACTGTGTTTTGTTATAGAGAACATTCAAATAACTGTTCCGTAGGGATGGCGCTCATTATTTCAACGGAATGGACCGTTATTTGGATTTCGCTTAATTGAAATACATATTGAAAATGAATTTACCGGCTTTAAAATCTGAATAATATCATATTCAATTTTCAAAAAATTTTCCTTTGAAAAAGGTCACCAATGTAGTACCTAATAATCCGCAGACAAAATTCAACGTTCAAGCTGACCATTTACCCAATAAACGGAGTAGTTAACGGTTAAGTAATCAGGGTGTGCTCGAATATTTGTAATTTCAGAAACAAAATGTTATTTTATATTATCGTGCAATCGACAATTCTACTATACCGATAGATAACATAAAGTGATAAACGTAAAGTGTACGATCGTGTCTTTAGTTTTCTGTGTTGTGTCTTGTGTACTATTATTTGTCAGTTTGTCTTTTTCTTTTTTAGCCATTGCGTTGTAACGAGCGAATGATCATGTTTACTTATCATTTCAAACTTGGGTCCTCAACGCGGTCCCAATTTTAGTCATGTCGATTTTATTCAAAAAGAAGTTCAATAATTTGGATGAGTTTAAGGTTCAGTGTTAATTCACCGGATCATTACAATATTCTATTGGGTAATACATGAACAAAGTGATGGCATGTCCCCGTAATTCTTCATTGGTTTTTCTTATTACGACAAACCATAACTGATATATCAATAACTACGAAGAAATGATTTGAATGATAATAAAATACACATTTTCCATCGAATAATTTATCATTTTTCATATAATGACGACTACATTTTTAGAATAATGGTTTCTTAACAAACGCACATTGTTCGATAAATCAAATATATTTCAAAGAATTGTTTTTTTTTAATTCTAAAAGACTGTATTTCAATGTAATAAATATGTTTCCTTATATAAGAACATTTCATGTAAAATAAATCGTACTGAATATAAAAAAAGAAGATGTGGTATGATTGCCAATGAGACAACTCTCAACAAGAGACCAAATGACACAGAAATAAACAACTATAGGTCACCGTACGGCCTTTAACAATGAGCAAAGCCCATACCGCACAGTCAGCTATAAAAGGCCCCGAAATGACAAATTTAAAACAATTCAAATGAGAAAACTAACGGCCTAATTTTTGTACAAAAAATGAACGAAAAACAGATATGTAACACGTCAACAAACGACAACCACTGAATTACAGGCTACTGGACAGGCACATACATACAGAATCTTTTTTTCCAAAGCCGAATGCAAATGTTAATTGAGACTTCAAAATATAGGCGGGAAATACTAAGGGGACATGCTATTCAGTGCAAACTGAATGTAATTTTAAATGGTGATATTGGTGATGAATACCATAATCTCCTCAAATGCAACTTTTTTTACAACAGAAAGAAAGAAATACTTAGATCAAAAATTCACAAAACATTGTAATGTTTTAAAGTTTAGGGAATTTATGAATACACCTAAACAATTTAAGCTTATAAATTTGTGCAACTTTATAAGAGTTATAAACAATAAAGTGGATTCTCTCAATTAACCTTCTCCCTCCTCTTTCATATTTTAAGGTCTTCCATTTATTAATTATACACTTCACTTTTTTAACATGTAAACATATTTATGTATTTCTATTGTATTTCCTCAACATATGTACCTTTGTTACATATGTTCTTCTAATTTACTTTGTATTTACAGCGGGTTATCAGAATAAAGTATATAAAAATGTAAAAATCTTCCCAATCTTCAGACTAGTAACAATAAAGGGTTTTGTTTGTTAAATAAACATGATAACAAACATTTCTTTTTCAGTCTTTTAACTCAGTAAAACATTACTTTAGAATTTCATTAAACAATTCAAGATTAATTACGTAATTAATATTATCTATATAAATGTAACATTTGCCACTGGACAAATCATACAAACAGTCAATGAAATTGATAATGCTTTGCGTTTGTGTCGAAAATTGAATAAAAACTCTGGCAAGTATTTAGCAGTACCTTTATTTTAATTCTGATTTCACCAACTAGAAAAATATCTCGTAATATTGTGTTAAGATTATAACCAACCAACTATATTAAAATGACTGAATAAGTTATATCAATCCTTGAACTTTTTGTTCTAAATCAAAAATTATTGTAAAAACTAGCAAGTAACGTTTAAAGGAGGGACAAAAGATACCAGAGGGACATTGAAACTCATAGATCGAAAATAAACTGACAACGCCATCGCCAAAAAAAGAAAACGACAAACAGACAAATAATAGTACACAAGACACAACAAAGAAAACTCAAGACTAAGCAACACGAACCCCACCAGGTGCCCCAGAAGGGTAAGCAGATCCTGTTTCACATGTGGCACCCGTCGTGTTGCTCATGTTATTACAAATCTGATACAAAGTCTTATTTGGTAGGTCATATTCGTAAAAATAGGAATTGTAGTTACGGAATAAGGATCCTATCCGTTATCATCTGTGAAACGGATATTCCATTACGGTCAATTGATTCGTGATGGCGTCCGTAAAATTTACGAAGGGATGATTTCAACTGCACAGTTTGGAACTCTTGGTTTAATAGCTTCCTTGTGAGCAACAACCCTCTATCAAGGAAATCACGATAGGAAACGCAAGCCCGGGAATATCGTACCAATTGGGATACATATACTCCGTATGCAAGCGCAGCTGGAATGTTGCAACATAAAAATTGAAAGTTCACAATTGGTAAGATGAAACCATCTCTTTTGTCGTAAAATTTTGTTTTCAACTGACCCTCATTGTCAATTTCTAAATGTAAGTCAAGATATGAGGTAGACCTAACTGTATCTGTTGTATCCTTTATCTCTAGTTCGATGGGATATATGCGTTCACCAAAGTCACCAAATTTTGAATTGTTTAGTGAGAGAACATTATCTATATAGCGGAAAGTAAAGTTAAAGGATATTGCTAACTTTTTTTACTTCTTCCTAAGAAGTTCCTGTATGAAATCAGCCTCAAAAGAGTAAATGAACAAGTCGGCAAGAAGAGGGACACAATTGGTTCCCATGGGAATGTCGATAGTTTATTGAAAAACACGTCCTCCAAACGTAACAAATATGTTGTCAATCAAGAAATCTAGCATCATGATAATGTCAGTTTCAGAGAATTTTTTGTTTGAATCAGAGTGATTTTTTACAAGTATCAATGCTATTGTATCATGTTCATCCAACAGATATCCCTTGTTTGGTTAATGTATTCATATGCAACAAACGTCTTCACTGTACAACATAAAATGCTTCATTAAAATTTTAAGTAGATAAAGTCCTAAACGGTTAAACAACAAAACAGCAATCTGTTTAAGTGAGGTGTATTTTCTCTTATTTTCATTATTGTATTATATCTGTTTAATATTACACAAGTATACAAATAAGTAAGTAGTTATCAAAGGTACCAGGCTTATAATTTGATACGCCAGACGCGCGTTTCGTTTACATAAAACTCATCAGTGATGGACAGATCAAAATAAGCATAGTTAATATTGTGTAGATGGTAAGAGGAGGCACGCATAAATAAAAACACGTTCTAAACTAGTTTGCGATGTGGTATGTGTTTTGCTCATTATTAAAAGCCTGATCGTGACTTATTGTTGTTAACCAGCTTCTACGTTTTTTTTTTGTCTCGGGTAGGTAGTTGTCTCATTGAAAATAATACCATATCTTCTTCTTTTTTATATTGTATCTATAAATTATTTTTGTAATATCGTATTCGTATAAAATATAAGAAATTCTATCAATTACATTCAACCCAATATATAATCTATCTTCCTGGTCAACATTTGTGACGAGAGTAATGAGATCAATTTATTGACATTCAATTCTTTTTTTACAGTTATCGTCCTTTTTAATGTTCTATACGGAAATAGATTACTGTAGAACCTAAACATAGAAAGTAAGGTAAGAATTCAAAACATTCTACCATCAGCAAATGATCAATAATAGAAAATTAAGTATATGATCACTAACGTTATTTGTGCTTAACATGTTAAATACATTGGATTACACATATTAAGGTGAAAAACTGTAAACTATTTGCATCAGTGAGTTCTAATGGTGGTATTTTACTTTCGACCTAATCTATATTGTTAATAATGAATGCACTTGACGTCTGGACACATCATAAACTATTTTAGGATTTGCTTTCTATTCGTTAATTTTGCCATGACATTATTGATAAACATCTGAAGGATTATAACTGGACTTCAATCTAGGTTAAAGTCGTATATAGATAACTGCTAGTAGTTCTTTGTTAATTTATTTATCATTGTCATTTTGTTTAGTTTCTTTTGTTTCCTATTCTGACATCGGACTCGGACTTCTTTTAACCTGAGTTTTACTGTGCGTATTGCTGTGTATTTGTTTTTTTCTACATTGGCTCGAGGTATAAGGGGAGGGTTGAGATCACAAAAAAACATGTTTACACCAGCCGCATTTTTGCGCCTTTCCCAAGTCAGGAGCCTCTAGCCTTTGTTAGTCTTGTTTGATTTATAATTTTAGTTTCTTTTATATATTTTGAAGTTAAGTATGACGTCAATTATCACTGAACTAGTACACAAAAGCTGAAAAACGCCTCTGTGTGCGGGATTTTCTCGCTGTATTGAAGACCCATAGGTTGCCTTCAGCTGTATTCTGCTCTTTGGTCGGGTTGTTGTCTTTTTGACGCATTCCCCATTTCCATTCTCAATTTTATTATATTTCAATGTTCACCTTTAATACTCGACTTCCTTAAACATAAATGAAACTAATGCAATAGCTTACAGAGGTTAAAATGAAAGTTCCGCTTAATTATTTTTAGCATTACGTTTTTTAAAGTAGACATGTCTGAACTTTTACAATTTTTCGTATCTATCGAAATAAAAGAGGAGAACGGACAGAATGTTGAACACCGGACAAAATATGCTAGCAGTGTCATCGGAGACAAAGCAAAATATAAATTTAGGGTAAGATATGATGCTACCACACTTTATTGCACAATTCGAAACATCAACAATATACTATATTAAAAACAATGAAATACAAAACATATGTTCTTTGTACAAAAAAAACTGGTATTACAGCTTTCAACAGTTTAACATATGCCATCGATGACAAAGTTGATCTAAGAATTAAAGCATGGTAATAAAAACAAAACTGTGATTCAATTGATCAATATAACATTATTCAGAATAATTTAAAGAGTTAAACCTATTCAAGACTATACTATATTAACAATAAAAGATTCAAAGTTGCTGACATTATCGTGGAAAAAACAACAACAAAAAACATAGCAAAACAGAAATTCAAAAATGCATGCCCACAAACAACTTCTATGTTAAATCCTGTTTAATTGGGTTTCGCTCTTAGTGATGTTAGTTTTTGTGGTTTGTTTTTACGTTTTCTTGTTATTCCTAATTTTTTTTCTATTGAGGCAAATATTGTACGAAGGAGTTTGGCTTGTCAATTTACTTCAGTTATGAAATTTGGTTTACATATAAATGTTATTTAAAACTTAAACGTAGTTATGGCAATCATATTATGTATATATAGTTATAAGTTAATAAAGAAACAATTCGTTATAACATGCATAACAAATAATTTCAGGTTATTGGAGAAGCAAAGATTATTGCAAGTATGTTCCTCGAAATTGAACTGGTGACCGTTCAAGCTTTATATTCTTATATTCTAACATGTTTTAATAGTCGATTTTGCCATATCGTTGTCAGTTTATTTCAATTCGTGATTTTTTTAAATGACCCCTAATTATCGATCGCCTTTCACTGCCAATAAAAAACGTTTCAAAGGAATTTGGAAAAAAAAATGAAAATCAAACGACTGTGAAAGGAAATCGGTTACTTCTGTGAAAAATGCCAACGAAAGAACAAATACATCATGCAGAATTGAAAAGTATTTCACAATTGAGATAAAGATGTTGCGAATCCTCTGTTTAAGACTTATGAACCCCTTCATAAGGGAAATGCAGTAAGATATTTAAGATATCAAAAATGCATAGAAAGTGAAAAGGATAGAGATGCCACTTAGTATGTATACAACGATCAAAATCTGTCTTAGCAATTATAAGCATATACATGGAGAAAAACAAAGATGTTGTAGAAACTCCATAAAACAATTTGTACATGAGACCCACAGTTTGTGAACAGGGTGGTTAAGATTGATTCCACGGGCAGTATTTATTGTCAAGTACACCTTATAATAAATATGGTGATGTGGTATTATTGCCAATGATACAAGCATCCACTAAATCAAATGACGAAGATGTTAGCATAATGGTTTCGCTGTACGACTGTCAACAATGAACAAAGTCATACTGCATACAGTAGCCAATAGTTATCAAAGGTACCAGGCTTAAAATTTGATACGCTAGACACGCGTTTCGTCTACATAAGACTCATCAGTGACGCTCAGATCAAGTTGAAGAGCATTGAGGACCCAAAGTAAAATGACAAAAATTCCTAACTACTAGGAAAATTCAAATCGGAAAGTCCCTTATCTTATGGCATAATGAGAAGCTCAAACACATTAAACGAATTGAAATCAATTATTATATTCCCGACCTGGTACAGGGTTTTTCTTATGTAGAAAATGGTAGATTTATAGCTAGATTGATTTCTGCTGTTGGTTAAGTATCTTATTTCTCTTCATTGTTAGTGCTTTCAATAATATATAACATTTAAGATTTCAGAACTTGCATATAAGTCTTTTCTCAAACCAGATTGCTTTTGGGGGTTAATAATTGTACTTCAATAATAGTAATATATTGTTAGTATTTATTTATTCGTTTACGTTTTGTGATGTTGTACACCTTATCAAAGTTTAATAGTTTAAAAGACGTTTATTGGGACCATTTGAATTTGATGATCTTGTTTATTTTAAAATCGTATTGATGAAAAGAGACATAGATATAGGAAGATGTGGTATGAGTGCCAAGGAGACAACTCTCCATCCAAGTAACAATTTATAAAAGTAAACCATTATAGGTCAAGGTACGGCCTAGTTCATTTAGTCATGATATTTTATTTTCTTTTAATCATTTAGTTTTTGAAGTAAAACATTATTCAGTTGTGAACACGGTTACTTCTGATATCATAAGGAATGGTTTTTGTAATGTGACATGTACATCTCTAACTCCTTTGGAAAGTTGGCTGAAACTGTTTGGATCCAGCAGTTCTCAATACAACTTGACACACACATTAACTGGAATCGATGTCTTATGGTTTGAAGTTGGATATCAACATGGTAAAGTAAAATTCTGACTACTATCTCCTCGTTAATTTTCAATTTAGAAAAAAAAAATGATATGTTTTATATGTTAGTTTATTGGGGTGATAAACTGTTACACAGTGCTTAATTTTTAACAACTTTCACTTGTTGAACCACGTCAATTCAAAGTTATAGAACATATCTAAAGCCATGTCAAAAGGTGGTATGTAAACAGCGGGTACAGTCTCTGAACTTGCCATCGGATACGGTGAGTATTTTAATATAGGAATTTGTTATATTATTTTGTAGAAAATTGGTGAGTTAATGAATTATGTACTTAAAAAGTAAAATCGCAAAAATACTGACCTCCGAGGAAAATTCAAAATGGAAAGTTCCCATTCAAATGGCAAAATCAAAAAAACAAACACATCAAACGAATGGATAACAACTGTCATATTCCTGACTTGGTACAGGCATTTTCTTATGTAGAAAATGGTGGATTGAACCTGGTTTTATAGCTAGCTAAGTCAGGTTTAGGAATTTTTTGTCAGATGTTCAGAATCCTTGGTTTTTTCCTACGTGTGCCTAAGTTGTAATAAATTGTCTTGTATTTTCTTGTCTTATCTTGGAAAGGAACTCCATAATCTATTTCTTGTGTTAGCTTGTGTTGTTCCTTAATTAATGCTTTTCTGACTTATAGTATCAAATTTGAATTATAGAATTGTCTAACTTCGCTTAAGAACTTTTTTTCTTGGACGTTTGTAATGCTGTTTTCTGTATACCTTTTGTTTTGCTTCTGATACCATATGTGACTTTATAACCAATCAAACTAGTCTAGTATCGCAATATTATTGACCTACCTGACTTTTATAATCTCTCTTATGGTTGTCGTAAGAAGGAACCAGGTACAGATTGTGATTTGTATTGGTATCGCTCAAACACATAAAAAAAATGGATAACAACTGTCATATACCTGACTTGGTGAAGGCATTTTATTGTAGAAAATGGTGGATTAAAACTTGTTTTCTAGCTACTGTAATGCTGCTTTCTGCGATTTTTCTTTTGTTTTTCTTCTAAAACATTATGATACTTTGTAACTATTTAAACCAGTTTAGTCTAGCAATATATATCACAAAAACAACTTTTGCTGGTATGAACATTTGTTTACCAAGGAAATTTGTACAGATGGAAGATAACGATTTCATGCAATTGATCCTTTCGAATAATGAATAGGAACTCGCATTTTCTTTTAACTTCCGGTTCCGTTAAATATATGATGTCCTCTCCATGCACACGTACATGTATTAATGTCTGTACGTATTTATAAATTCCTAACTACTTTTAAACTGTACGTTCGTTGAAAGATTAACATTTTTTCGACAGGACTATCACATGATGAATTTGATATATTATGGTATAGAGGAACTCAGTCAATGATACATCAACTTAGACAAGGCCAGATTGAGATAGAGATTTTTAAAGTTCTAGGTGAAAGACGGGTATGATTGTTATATATATTTTCTGTTCTGTTATTATTATCTATATTAATTTCCAAAAACATCACACCACGACAATTTCTATTTCTACGAATACATTCAGCTCCATCACTAACTTAACTTCGTCCACGATCTTGACCAGCAGCACGTTATCTATTTATTCCTTCACCAGAACGTGTCGACCGCTGAGTAATAAATATTTAGTTCATTTTCAGTAAATCATTTACATGTAAAACATGTCGCAATGTGACAACCTGTGTTCAACATTCTCGTAATTGACAAAGATTGCAATTGTACCTGCCGAAAGTTGGTCACATTAACGGTGTCAATCGAAATAAATATGGTATCAAACAATCATTTCATTCTTTCAACTTTAAACAAAAAAAAATTTCAAATGAATTGTCAAATGTTTAACTATTTTTTGTAATGTTGGTTACCAAGACAGTTATGTGAGTCATTGATCTGAAATCTTATAATAGTCCAAAGTATGGAGGAAGGTATGGACAGCCACATTTCAAGTTTGTGGCCTCGTTATAGATAAAAAATAGGTAAAATCATTTTTAACGTATTTACATTACCGGATCCAATCACTTCCCGCAACATTTCGTTTTAAAGTTTCGTCTGAAAATCAGACATTATTTATACGACAAAATTGAAAATGAATTGTACCAGGAAGTTGGTCAAATTAAAAACAATCAATCTTTTTATGTATTGGTCGGATTTGAACAGGAGTATGTTTAGCAGTTCTATTAAATGCGTCAAATTGGAATGCTAAAACAAATATGTTTAACAAAAGTTCCAATCATAAAGTAAACTATTAAAGTAGGCGCCATCAAGCACTCCTTTGTTATTTATGAAACCCAACTACTAGTATTCATTGCTGACAGATCCTGTTATATTCTTGCTTGGATGATGTAGCTTAAGTTTCAAATAATATTTTTTATTTTAGTTTTTAGAATTACACTTGGCAGAACTGTTCGATTTTTTTTACTTAAAGCTCTACAAATTCATAATCGATTTGACTTTTAAGTAAAAGATTTACACTAGTTTTTTTCTGCTTCTTATTGTATCGATTTCAGTGACAATGTTAGACTTTATTTGAATTTATTTTTTCAGAATATTGTCGAGACAAAATAAAACCGGTCTGCTTTTTGTCAATACTTTTCAACTTCGCGATTGATTATGGCCTTCCGATGATTTTAATTGTAACACCGTGTACGAGTCTTTTTGAACGAAACCTTCGTCAGGCTTAATAAGTATATAGATATACGCATCATTTCGTATCCTTGCTGAAGTTTTATTTCAATTATCAAGTCAAATATTTAAGTGATGGACAGCAAGCACTTAAACTGTCCATTGATGACAGCGTCCGTCAATTTCGTGGTTGAATAATGGAGCCAAAACTGATAGTACTGCCTTCGAAAAATATTAAGCAGAACGTTGTGAAATTGTTGGTTTTTAGAGCTCTAAAACTTCGGAAATGTTTTGGCCTTCAGACGGGTTTAAATCAAGTACCACTTAGTGTCTATTCTAAACGAGACGCGCATTTGACATGCAATATTATTAGCGAGTTACGCATTGTCTCTCAGACATCGCATAATTCAATTTCAAAGTCTCAAATTTGACAAAAGTACTGTATATGTATCTATTAGAAACGCAGTGTTTAACAAATTATATGCCAAATGTATCTATTATGTAAATTTTACCGATGTTGTGCATCATATAAAAAGACCGAATCATAAAAGGTCGTGATAACATATACATTACTTTAAAAACTTGTCACTTTTTTGTTTGTCTTTTTTTTCAGTTATATGGCTTCACCTGTAAAAAACCGTATGAAGACTGGGAAACCCATTTGTGGAATTTTCAAGCGGAAGACAAAATATACAAGAATGCTAAACTTGTTACGGAAATATGAGAAAACATGGAAAGCCAAGTTTTCATCAAACAATGTTATATTCGGAATATATTTGTTAAATGTATAATGTAACTTTTGCATTTTTTTTTTATTTTCTTTTATTTTGCTACAATTATTGTCATCTTTATGTATTTATGCAATCAACTTCATTTTAAGAAAACTTTAGACATGTTTTACACCACACAATTAACTCAGATTCATATAAATCTGTGCATCCGGAAAAAATACAAGACATGTCATATACTATGTAAACAAATTTAAATGAGCTAAATGTTTTAGAACATTATTTTTTTTCGCAAATTTGATTAGAGAACATCCTCAAAGTTGTGCTTGCATAAGTTCGTTTTTCTAAATGCTTTTCATGACTATACATTTTTGAATACTAGAATTTGAAACTCTAGTTAGCTATATACTCAGTAAATCTCTAATGGTATAGTACTACAATTTCCAAATCTGAGAGGGGCCTCGGTGACCAAGTGGTCTGAGTAGTTCTACTTCTGTAATCACTAGCCAGTCAACACTGAGGTGGTGAGTTAGAAACTCGCCCATGCGAGTGCACTCGACTCCAATATTTATTGACTAGGATTGTCAGCTTTCCTATCGAAGGTCGATGGTTTCTCCGGCTTCCTCAACCACCAAAAACTGGTCGCCTCGAAATAGCCCAAAAGTGGCGTTAAAACAATAACAATCCAAAAGAACAATAGTAAAGACCGTTACCATTCCAAACAATTTCTTCATAGTTAGTGGGGAGACATAAAGGGCTACATGATCATAAACATATGTGATAAACTAATTGACCATGTACAACTATCCAATAAGACAACTGTTCACGAAAGTTTAAATGGAGTTAATGTAAGCAACTATAGATGACCGTACGGCCGTCAACAATGTGAAAAACCCGAACCGTATAGTCGGCTATAAAAAGAATCTACATATAATAAGAAGATCGTTGACGGTTGTCTTCATGTGTTTAGCTATCTTTAAACTAGGTTTAAGCCACCGTTTTTACATAAGGAAATGTCTGTACCTGAATATGACAATTGTTTTGTATTCTTTTAATGTGTTTTGGCTTTTGATTTGCCATTTGTTTACGGACTTTCAGTTTTTGATTTTCTTCAAAGTTCAGTAGTTTTGTTATTTTACTTTTTGTGAGTGTGTTAATACAGCATCATTTAAGCATTCTTTTACTTTAGTTTTTGAGTTAAAAGATGATTCAACTGTAAACACTGTTACTTGAGATATTATGATGATGAGTCCATATTTTGTGATATATACACCTCTTACATGTCTTACTTATTTTGAAAATTGGGAGGAGCTTATAGACGTTAATTATGTTAGTAGAGACCTATTCAACGATCCATGTTCACGCAAACTGTCTGGAAAATATGTCGTATGGTTTGAAATTGCACTACAAGACCATGATAAAATTATACAAATATCGAGTAAATTTCCGATAAAAACGATTGATGTGTTTTATATGTTTGCTCAAGTAGTTTATTGCTATAATCATAGTAATTGACTACACAGTGTCATGTGCTACTTTTTAACCACATAAACTACTTCAGTTTCGCTTTTTATAAAAAATGACCTACGTCATAGCAACGATTCCGCTTCAGGATTTCGTAGGATTTATTTGTTTTAGAATTTTGTAGAGACGTTATCATACAATGGATTCTTTAGAAGAATGAACCAAAAAGCTAACGTTTTCTTTTAACTTCAGGTTCCTTTACATAAATGATATCCTCTCAGTGCAAAATTCCAAGTTGTCTATGTTCATTTAAACAATCTAACTGAATTTACACGTAACGTTTGTACACACATACCTAACTTTCAAATGTGTGTGTTTAAGCGTTATCGATGAAGATTAAGAAAAGCGTTTCTCACCAATGAACTATATATTGAGATGTTTTTGTCATTGAAAGTAAAGATACACAAGTACTGAACGGCCTTCAACAATGAGAAAAAACCCATACCGTAAAGGCCCAAACAATTCAATTGAGATACACTATCGATGCATGATTTTTTGTTAATTGTTAGTGGCTTTGAACTAGATGTCAGTAACTGCGAAAACTTTACGATCTGTACTGAGTGTCTTTTTGTTGTTGGGATGTATAGGTTGCACTATGTAAATACAGCTGTTTCTCAAACCACGCCTCTTTTGGGGAGATTTATAATATTCATAGATAATTAATTTTGTTAACGTACTGGTTCCCAGTTATGATCTCTATGTTTCATCTCGTAGAGACATAACTTAGGAATGTTACCAGTTGATATACATATGCATATTGGTCATATTGAATTCTATGGAAATCATAAAGTCAATGTAGAGGTAGTTCTGAATTTTAGTGCAAGTTTAAACTCTTAAAAGTTCGGGGCATATAAACGTTGAAAATATGCCGCACAGCCCTATATTTTGACCTTTGACAAAAATAGTAGTGCATATGAACATTCCATTCTAGGATATATTTTTTTTTCATAGTAAAATCGGTACAGTTTTGGCCGTACAAGGAGTTCCTATGGGAAAGTGCATTTTCGATATTTACAGAAATGCAACCTACAAGTACCCGGCAACGTCCACTATGTCTTTTTGTTAGATGTATTTCTATTTGTATCCAAATGATGAGTTAGGCCTTTTCAACTGATTTTTATAGTTTGCTCTTGTGTTGTACTGTCCCAGGTTAAAAGGGGGGAGGGGAATAGGATGGGTGGATCCCGCTCACATGTTCAACCCCGTTGTGTTCAGTTTAAAAAGACTTAACTCATCAGATGGATGAAAATAGAAATACACCTAACAAAGACAAAGAGTGGACGTGGACGGGTACTCAAACATCCAAACAACAACAAAGTACAGCTCTGAGAGTATTCACACCCACCAACAGCTAAAATTCAAACCAAATAACAACTAATACAACAATCATGTATCTAAAATATCAATCTTAAGTTTGATTGCAATAAGTCATTAACAGTACTAGTATTTGCAAAAACAAAGTTTGTTTTTGGTCATATTCTTTGTTTTCTATTTTTGGTAATTAAGATATGCTTCTTAGATTGTTTGGTTTCCAGAAACATTTTGTTTGCCAAATAAACTGTCATTAACAATGAACCTATTTATATGTGAGCTATAGTGAGATGTGTTTTTCTGTTCTACTCCCCTATTCCTAGTTTGGCTGGATAAGATGCAATGTTACCCCTGATGTGGACTACATTATTTATTGTTTAAAAAAATGCAGAGAAAAATTAGGAAAGATATGCCAAAATTTACTCTTAAAAAATCAAATATATTAAAATTAGAAAACTGACGACTAATAAGTATACGACTAATATGTATACATCACTAAATGAAGCTGATTAATTGTTTGCGCTCTTAATGTTCAGTGTCAAGTATGGTATGCATATCCACGACGAGATGCAAAGTTGGTCAACCTAAAGCAAATGATGAACATTTAAGAGTGACATTTGAATCAGATAGAGCGTTGTCTGTAGGTAAAACGTATGCACTACTAGAACAAAATTGAACATAATCTAAATTGTAAGTTAGGCTATTAGCCCCCACCTCTACACGGTAGACGATTGCCAAAAACAAAACGACATTAGTTTACCATCAATATAACGGTCACTTTAAGTAAATGAGAATTGGACTTATTTTGTAAATAAATTTCTATCACAGCCATCATTTCCCAGTTTCGGACAGGTTTGTATTTCCACTCATGATCAAATACCGTCTGATTATTGACCTGAACACAACCAAAACCTCTTTGATTCTTTGAAATGGTGAATCAAAGTATTTCGCCAACTGTTTTTGTCGATCGTATTTTTAGACCCCCTGATTCTAAAAGGGCGTGTAAGATTAGACAATTGGCTCGATTAACTTTTAGCAAATTGAACCTCAACTTAAGGGCATACGATACAGTAGCAGGGGCAGATAATAAAGTTTTACAAAATTTTCGTGTTGTTTTTGCGACTTTGTTAATCAGAACGTTGTAATTTCGCGATGTTTCTAATAAGAACGATTATATTTCGCGACGTCGCTTTAGATGTAGTCACATTTGCGGAAATCCACTGACGTCATAATCCCGATTGCGCAAAAGTACCTGCAATGAAAATCGGCCAAATCACGAGAATTGTTATATGTATTCATTAATAAGGAAGTCAACAATATTAACTTCGAATGGGAAAAAAATCAAATCCACATTCTTAATTATGTAAGTGTGTTATTTTATATAGGAAATGAATAAGAGATATGAAAAACATAAGACGTCGATGAGAGAGAAACCCAACTACACAAAAAAAAAAAAAAAAACAGGAGTAATTTATATAGTAACTTCACCATTTGGCTAACTCTAGATCGTAATGATAATTGTACGGATAAATTTAACAGAGACTATCAACAAAATGACAAAAAAAATAAAATAGATAATGACAGCGCATCTTACTGTTCCTGACTTTGAAAAGGTACATTAAAGAGTTTAACGGCATTTTTAGAATTTAACCCGTGGAATATATAAGTGTATGAAGAAGAATTGTCAATTAAAATGACTCAGTTATAAGCCCCGTATTATAGACCAAAAACAAAAACGCACCCGTTGATGTGCTAAGCATATCCTCTATGTACATATTGAGAGAGAAAAATCGGCACACAGGAATTAGGTATTTGACAGACCACAGTTGCAACTCATTGATGTTAAGTTACTGACCAAATACGAAGTTTTTTTGTAAAGTAGTTCTCAGATAAGAAACAAAATATTTGTTGGACCGGACAAACAATGTGGTTGTACTCACTCCTTGATTGAAGGTATAATACAGACAAGTAATTCAATGATTATATGTACCGTAATAAAAAAAAATATCCTGAAGACAAGCTTAGGTAACTAATCTATTGATACAGAATCATTAAATTTCATGATCTAATATCGTCTGCTGTATGAAATGTTATGCTACACTGTAATGGAATAAGCTGACCCGATTTAATGTGGGTATGATTTGGTTTCATGTAATGCATATAGAGTAGGTCGTTAGTTTTCTTGTTTGAATTATATCACATTTTCATGTCGGGGCTTTTTAAAGCTGACTATAGCTAAACGGTGTGGCTTTTTCTTTTTCTTTTTTTTTTTTTTGTGTTGAAGGCCGTAGGGTGACCTTTAGTAGCGTTTATCTTCGTCATTTGAACTATGGTTGATAGTTGTCTCTTTTGCAATCATACCAAATGTCCTTATTTTTATATCATCCCCTTACTTTATAACTGTTGCACATTTTGTCATGTCAGGGCCTTTTGAATAATTAAAACTATGTTCAAGCTGTGTTGTCTACATGAATTGTATGAGTAATGTCGGACAGAGATGCAGATTAATGTTTTTATTATATATATCTGTTTTGTTTCCGAACATTTCTTTTCTTAAAGTATATTACTAGAATACTTTTTCTATCCAAGTGTGAATTCGAAACAATTCATAAAGGTTTGGCAAATATGATGCTATTTTACGAGGAGCCAACTTTATTAATTTTCATAATTAATATCATTGGTTAAAAAAAAAACCACCTTGGCTCTACCTATTAAATTGACAACGTAGTAGTGAACGACGGGAAAGATTTCACGACGTTTTTGCGAATAAATTTTATTCCAATTTAGTTTCGCGCCTTATTGGCAAACGTCCCGTTTGCCTATAAAAATTAAGGTTTATTGCTTTTATTGAAAAAACAAGCACATGGACCCCCAGTTTTTTCTTTTGCAATCGATCAAATTCTGTTTCAAGAACGCTCCGCCAAAATTTTAAGACAAAATCAACGATAGAATTTTTTCTGCACTTCCTTAAAAGTCCTTATTTATGAAATTTCGGGTTTTTCCTTCAAATATACAAATTTCGAACCTTAAAAGGTAAGTCATGAAGGTATATTTTTCTTTGCACATCGAAATTGACCTTCTACCAAAATTTCAAGAAAAAATCAACGAGGGATCTCTACTGCTCTTAAAGACATACACCGGGTTAATAAGTTCGAAGTATAATAAGTAAGCAAAGGAGAACTATTTCGAAATGAGATTGTCCAAGGTATCTTTGATAGTTATTTTATGTTGAATAACATTTAAAAGGGATCAAACAGGTGTGTAATTGATATTAAGATAAATCTCCTAATTTAGTAGCATTGTACAAATATTGACGATAATCTATAGAATCATTGAAAAGGCATATTGATTATGCATACAAGCTGTTATCAGCAAATGACATGCATGTAATGTAAACATTCACATATGCTGTCGATTTATTTCTGATACTCCTAGTCCTGTAAGTATTACATCTTTTTTAATGTTCCCGTGTAGTATATTTTTGTTGGTATATTTTACTTGACTTGACCATGATGTTTGTTTTTTATATATATATATATATATTGGAGGGATTGGTAAGGAAGGGGTGGAGGTTAACGATAAATTTCCTTAAATGTTAATGTTCATCAAAATGTAACATGTTTAAATTTTTTCAAGGAATAATTTGTAGTATTGGATTCTGAATGTTGTTTGGATACTACATAGGTACATAACACTATTGAAAAGCACAAGGTAAAGTATTTTTAAAAGAGTGGTGAGAGGTACCAGAAGGGGTCACTCTAATTCATAGTCGAAAATGAACTGACAACGCCATGCCAAAAAAAGAAAAAGACAAAGAGACCAGCAGTAATTCTCAAAACACAACATAGAAAGCTAAAGACAAACCAACTTATTAAGGAAGTCACCATTTTATTTTATACGCTGAAGATACATGTATACGTACAGGGAGGAAACTCCTATCTAGCATTGAATAACTTTTGTTTATTCTCTTCGATTCTTTATATTAGGGATGTCAAAAGATCTGAAATGTAATACTCGGGTACTCGGTCATGATACTCGCGAGTACTCGAGTACTCGGATAAATCTTGAACGTCTAGTAAAAAGTTTAGATTTTTGTTGGGATGTGTTATTTTGGTTATTACCTTTCATAAACCTAATTATTATATGATGACATCGCTTGACAGCTTTACGAAAGACATAAAATGGCATTTTCTTTTTTTAAAGTTTACATTTGTGAAATGTGTTTATTGTATTATTGATGGTGAGACGTTCATAAATTATTATTATATAATTGTACGTATTATTATAGAACTTTTAACTGTATGACTACAATATATAACTTGATAATTGGTTATGTGTATCGTTAGTCCTTTTTTGTGTCAATTGAACAATGAATATCGGAACACCGTTTCTAAAAAAAATAACATATCATAATAACAATTATTAAAATTGAGAATGGAAATGGGGAATGTGTCAAAGAGACAACAACCCGACCATAGAACAGACAACAGCAGAAGGTCACCAACAGGTCTTCAATGCAGCAAGAAATTCCCGCACCCGGAGGCGTCCTTCAGCTGGCCCCTAAACAAATATATATACTAGTTCAGTGATAATGAACGCCATACTAAACTCCAAATTGTACACAAAAAAATAAAATTAAAAATAATGCAAGACTAACAAAGGCTAGAGGCTCCTGACTTGGGACAGGCCCAAAAATGCGGCGGGGTTAAACATGTTAATGAGATCTCAACCCTCCCCCTATACCTCTAGCTAATGTAGAAAAGTAAACGCATAACAATACGCACATTAAAATTCAGTTCAAGAGAAGTCCGAGTCTGATGTCAGAAGATGTAACCAAAGAAAATAAACAAAATGACAATAATACATAAATAACAACAGACTACTAGCAGTTAACTGACATGCCAGCTCCAGACTTCAATTAAACTGATTGAAAGATTATGTCTTCATCATATGAATATCAGGCACAATCCTTCCCGTTAGGGGTTTAGTATCATACCATCATAACATATATGAGAAGAACATAACCCGTGTCATGCCAACAACTGGTTTTTAAATAAATGTGTTTAGTGCCGATGCAAAGACCCTATAAGTGAATCAATATTTACGCCAAAATATGCAATCTTTAATGACCTGACAACAGTATCGTAACTATATCCCTTCTTAATAAGTCTATTTAAAGGTTTTGTTAGCTTCAGAGGTGAATACTGACATTTTTGTGCTTTATAAAGAATATTTCCATCAAAAATTGGATGTGAAATACCTGAACGTATAAGAAGTCTGCATGTTGAGCTATATTTACGAATGATGTCCTTATACCGATGATCTAATTTAGTAAATGTTTTGACTAGTTTGTGATATCGAAAACCCTGGTGTTATAATTTTTCAGTAATACATAAATTTCTCTCGTTTAAATCTAAAACATTGTTACATACACGAGCGAATCGTACAAGTTGAGATATATAAACACCGTAAGATGGTGACAAGGGAACGTCACCATCTAAAAATGGCTAATTAACGATAGGAAATGAAAAACCATCTCTTTTATCATATATTTTAGTATTAAGCTTTCCGTTAATGATATAGATATCAAGATCGAGGAAAGGGCAGTGGTCATTGTTAGTATTAGCTTTATTTAAAGTAAGTTCAACAGGATAAATTTCTTTAGTATACATACTGAAGTCGTCATTATTGAGAGCCAAAATATCATCCAAATATCTAAAAGTATTATTAAATTTGTGTATCAGATGTTGTTTCGATGGGTCTTTGCTGATTTTTGTCATAAATTGTAACTCATAGCAATACAAAAAAAAGGTCCGCAATAAGTGGTGCACAGTTAGTTCCCATTGGAATTCCGATAACCTGACGATATACGAAATCTCCAAAGCGAACAAAAATGTTATCTAGTAAAAATTCAAGGGCATATATACATGTAGTATCAAATCATGTCCAATTGACATAGTTTTTTTGTTTATTGCTACTAAAAAATGACCTAAAAGAGTTTGAACATATATATTCACATTCTGACTTTTTAAATGCCCATTTAATTAGGTGTGTGAATTTTTTCTTAATGAGAATGTGAGGCAATGTGTTATATAGGGTAGAGAAATCAAAACTTTGAACAGATTCAAAATCACCAATATATGCATGTAATTTATCAAGTACTTCCAACGAGTTCTTGACACTCCAAAAGTAATTAATTCCACTATTTTCGAAGGCCTTATTTGAACAATTTATTATCAGGTTTTTGATTGTACCAAGTGTACTGGTAAGAAGAATGGACAGTTTAAATTATTGTTTGTATGTTCATGTACTACATCAGAAACACGCCAATAAAACCATCAATATGTTCATACAGTCCGACTTGATATACAATCTGTATCATGTGTTCCTGTTGAGTTAGGTTTTTTTATATAACGACTCGCCTCATAATTTGTCAACAGAATATTGGACTTCAAATTACTTATACAAAACGACATTTAAGTATAAATTAATCAATAATAAAGTTTCAAATAAACATTTATTACATTAAATGTACATCTCATACCAATCACGTTTATAAACAAGTCTTTATTAACAAACAAATGTATGTTTATGGCTTGTGAGTTTTTAATTCATGAAAGTGTTAATCCGTTTACAAACAACATTACAAATGTCTCTAAACAGTAGCGTAGGGTTCACCGTAGGTCACTTTGATTTGTTCTTGTTTAGAAATATGAAATAACGGTAACAGATCCACAACTTCAGTTAAAAGTCTGTTTATAAGTTTTGTTACAACAGGTCCTACACATGAAATAATCCTCTCGGAAGGAACGGAATTTGCTGGTACTGCTAAAACACGTCACGTTTTGCGTTTAAAGATAAACCTGAGACAAAGTTATAGCACATAGAAGCTACATCTCATACCAATCACGTTTATAAACAAGTCTTTATTAACATACAAATGTAAGTTTATGGCTTGTGAGTTATTAATTCATGAAAGTGTTAATCCGTGTACAAACAACATTACAAATGTCTCTAAACAGTAGCGTAGGGTTCACCGTAGGTCACTTTGATTTTGTTCTTGTTTAGAAATATGATCTAACGGTAACAGATCCACAACTTCAGTTAAAAGTCTGTTTATAAGTTTTGTTACAACAGGTCCTACACATGAAATAATCCTCTCGGAAGGAACGGAATTTGCTGGTACTGCTAAAACACGTCATGTTTTGCGTTTAAAGATAAACCTGAGACAAAGCTATAGCACATAGAAGCTTCAGGAAAAACGTATTTACGTTGTGAATTGATATTATTCTTATTCGTATTACGGAGGATATTTCAAAGGGAACTATTGTGAAGGGAAATGTAAGGAGCAATATCTCAAGATTTATAAAAGGCAAACGAGTATCCGAGTACTAAAATTGTACTCGAGTACTCGTTGCCATCCCCACTTTATACATATTTTCAGATAAATAATTGACGTGACTGCTGTGACAAAATTAGACGAGCAGCTGTTCTATTAGATCATTGTCTACGCATACATTGTGGCATTCCACATGGCCAAGTTTTCTTTGACTGCTTATGTCTGTTCTTTTAATTAATTCGTTGGAGGTTTATTGGTTTGAACCAACTTACCGTAACAAGTAGTTTTATCTATTTGTTTCGAGTTAATTTTGGTCCTAGTTGTCCTGAATTTTATGAATAAAATGTTTGTTTCGTGACACATACATTAGGGTTAAGTGTACGTAAGTTCAAACTTGTAGCGGAAATCGGGATAAAAAGACGTACTTCGTTAGTTACACAAGTTATATCTCTTACTCCAAGAAAGGAAAAATGGACACCCGAAAGAAATTACTTTGTTCGGTTTATCACGAGTCCATACAAGTACGCCTGTGCTGTCTCAAAACCTCAAAGAAATTATCTGAATGACACCAATTAGAAATCAGAGTGTCATAGTGTTAGATAACCTGGTTCTTTTACCACTGGTTTTGTTTTAGACGCACATGAGAGGGTATACAATAATCTGGGCATGTATATTATAATGTAAATAAAATAGCGTCGTGACAGAGACCACTTCAATTTTTCAAAAAAGTATAAGTTGTTTTCAGTCGACATCTAAATTGTGTTTGAGCGTAACGTTCAAAATCACGAAAAGACCAAATTTATATTTGTGATTAACATTAAATCATGTCTTAAAATATTTTTATAAAGGGATATACTGCATTATTATTCCAACTTGTTTCTTGTATTGCAAAGTTCAAATAACTTAGCACGGTAGCTCTGTGCCGGATATTGTCAAATTGAAAAGTGAAGAATTGCGTAGCTCGTATGTAACGTATATACACCCCGTTTAACACCCAGTTTTGTTTGAACACATGCAAGACTCTAAATGGAGAAGCCAAGTAAACAGGACGTAGAATTACTTCGCGAAATTATAAAACACAAAGGCAAAATAGTATTAAACAGTGAACAATTCATGCTTATAAAAACCACACTTACACCATTGCCTGAAGTTGTAAGTCTATCCAATCTACTAGAACTTGCCAAAAGCTCATAGATAAGGATACTAGCAGCATACAACGAGAAAACAAAAGAATGTTATATCAATCCTGAGTCCGGAAATCCTCGGAGTTATTGCATGAAATTCGTTATTCACTCTCATATCATGATTTCTCTCCTGAGATGTCAGAAATAATTAAAGAAATTGAGCAGTATGAAAAAGACTTTAAGATAATTGAAATATTGTCGGACGTTTCAAGTGAACTTTTGAAAATTAAAGACAATTCAGGATTTCCAGGCATACAAGATGAAAATATCAAATCTGTAAACACACCGTTGTCATATTTGGTCGATACGGCAGAAGATAATCATGATTTGTGTAACAAAATAGCACAGAGTTCCTAAAAGCGGGAACTAAAACACTTGAGCAGTTGGTAGAGCCCTACTTCAGTAAAAGAAGCGAACAAGTAATTCAAATTATTTACAAAGAATCAATAAAAATAAATTTATGTGAATAAAAACTATTTTGTTTATATCACCTATATACAGTACCTGAATTGAAATATTGTAGCCTTTACTCGAGACAAAATACTTGATTAATGATGTCGACGTCAAAAAACCATAATTGCTGTTTTCAGAACAGCCGAAATGATCTACTAACTTAGGTAGAATTTGCATGCAGACAGTTACGTTATTTATGCCCACCACAGAGGATATTGTTACTTTTATTTATCTTTGATGGTTAACCTAAAATTCACACCACTGTTTTTGATTGTTAATCAATGTTAGGTTTCTGTGAAATAGACAGATTTTCAATTACTGTAAATCGAGAATATTTTAAATCATTTAAGAATTTTGTAAATTTATTGGGGCGTAAAAGCGTTGACCGAAGTACATTTTGTATGAAGCGCGAAAGCGCTTCATTCTTAAAATGTACACACGATCAACGCTTTTACAACCCAATAACATAACGAAAAGAAGCATTACATTTTTTTATAGGATTATGAAAACACGATTTCTATGAAGTTTATATTCTATTTACCTCTGCATAATATTTCATGGAAATGTGGTTTTCAAAGTTTGTTTTAGGTATTAATAAAACAATTTCATCTGAAATTTTCAAATATAGGCAACCAATGTACAATTGTCATAATTCGATAAAAAGGAAACAAATCCAACAAATCCAACAACAAACAAAAGCTAAGGGAAATGCATCAACCACAAAAGGAAAATAAAGGAACAACAGAAATACTGAACTCCAAGAAATATCGATAATAACCTGGCCAAAACAAACGCTCGGAAACTTATAGAAATGGACCAACTGAAAAAAAAAACAACTGCCATATTCTTGACTTGGTTCATGCCATTCTTTAGGAAAAATAATTTCAGTTTAACCAGGTTGATGTGTTTTTATTGTTTGTTATTGTCTTGATAGGTTATTGTGTTTCATTTAGCTTGATGCATTTGTTGCTTATCATTTTTGTACCTCATTTGACAAAAGAGAAAGTGCCTTTTCTCCATTACTGTTGTACAGTGGACTGAGAATTTCTTTGTTAGGGTATTTGAATGTTTCTCAACGTAACAGTTTTAATCCTTATTTTCCTCCTTCCGAAGTCATGAACTCTAGACTTCGAATACCTTTTATAGTTAGGTTAGGTTTCATGATTGCCAATGGTCTACTATCCAGCCAAAAACACAAGGATATGAATATTAACAGTATAGCCTTCACCATGAAAAAAAATCCATGGTCGTATTTAAAGTAACAGTAGTATACCGCTGTTCAATAGTCATAAATCGATTAAGCGAAAACAAATCCGGGTTACAAACCAAAACCGAGGGAAACACATCAACAATAAGAGGAAAACAACAGAACAGGAGAGACACTGAACTCCAACAAAAACAAACGCCAACATACATAGCACTCATACCACATCTTCTTATATCTATATATAGAAGCTATATAACAGTCAGGAATAACATTTAGAGACACAATTCAAAGAGTTTATTCAAAAGCAAAGACCGAGTTTAAAGTAAATGGTGAATGTGATTCAAGCATGTTGAAGCACACAAAATGTCCTGATCATATCATTTCTGTCATCAAAACAAGTGTTATCTAGAAATAAAAGATCAATTTCAACTAGTGAATAAGCCATATATTACCAGTATAAGGTATCAGTTCACCTTACAGACCCTAATGTAAAATTATAAGCATTCGCCGAAATTGATGGGTTTGTTTTTATGCACACAAAAAAATAACAGCATGTAGAACTTACATTATATTTCATAAATAATGTGCCACTGGGGCGCTTTTATGGATGTTCCTTCAGCGGGAGCGCTCAAATTAGTTTTCGATGCCAAAATTTTGAAATGTAGACTTATGTTAAGAGCTGTATAACTAAACGGGAATTTTTGCTAGGGTTAATAACGTTTACTTTGGTGTATATTTTTTATTTGTTTTGCTTGCACTTATCTCTAATGGTTGACATTCTTCATACCACCAATGGATGAGAAGGTACAAACTTTAGTGGAAGGTTCGGAATTACAAATATATAATCTACACTAGAGTAGCGAACATGCCGTTGACAACAAAAAGCTCTGCAATAGTGAAAAAAATGCAAATAACAAGATATAGATATAGCAAGCGTCGGAAACGTTATTCTGGATTTATTTTCATCATTTACTCTCAGAGCCTTATATTTGAAAGCCAAGGATGTAAAAGAACAGAAACAGTTAAAGAGCTACACAACCAAAAGGACAAACAAATGAGCCAAATTAGTCCACGGTCAACTCTGCCCGATGGACTTGAAATCTTAGTTTCTTTTAAATTGAATATTTATAAATGGACAGTTGAAGGGAATATGTCGATATAGAATCTATTAACACCAGAGCAGTTAAAACTAAATTAAAATGTCTTCCTTTGTTGAAAATGTAACACCATTTAAAAACAAAATAATATGAAGGTCTTAAAATTAATCAAGCATTTGGGAGACAAAAGGTTAATCATAAAAGCGCTTTTAACATTTAAATCACCTGAACGTTTGAAAAGTCCTAGATTCAATATTTATTTAAAGCGTATGAAAGATAAAAAAAAATTAAAGACAACAAAATGGCGCAAATTTATATTTTATTCATTGTTTTTTAATTTAATTTTTGTGTTTTATAAATTGCAATGCGAATGATATTTTTGAGAAAGAAGCATTCCAAATCAGGAGGAGAAATCAAGAATCTTAAACGTTATTATTTCTTTTTATTTGACTTGTTTAGCTAGTTTTTATTTGTATGACAAAATATAAACAAAGTATCTATGGTATCTTTAACTGATATATATGTTCAAACAGCTCGGTCAATTGTTGGTTGTTGTGTTTTTCAAATATACTATTTCTCATATTTTCAATTATCTTTTTTTATATCTTTAGAACATCTTCACTGGCCTGTCCAAGGTCAAAAACCTTCTTTAGGTTTGTCTTGACTTAATCTTCATGGTTTATACATTGTCATTAGCACAAACGACATATAATATGTATGCACACAAAATATGATATACAATACTGCCTGGTATACAACTTGAATTTGTGGTATACAAAAGTAGGATGATACCAAAGTCATAATCATAACTCCTTTAGCAAAAATACCGTATAAAAAAAGCGTGACATTATACCTATAGATTTCGTTATACCACCAAAAGCCGATTTGTATTATTCATGATACCATTCAGCATGTGTAAGCCAGTTCATGAATATAGTAGCAAATGCAGTTCTTGTTTTGAAACCTACATGTAAACAAGTACCTGTTTTTTTCTAAAATCAAGAAACAGTAGTGGATCCATCCCTTTTCAAAAGGGGGGTTCCCAACCCAGGAGAAAAAAAGGGGGTTGCAACCATCATATGTTCCCATTGAAATGCATTGACCGTAAAACAGGGGGGGGGGGGGTTTCCAACCCCCGGAACCCTCCCCCTGGATCCGCCACTGAGAAAAAATATACACAACACCTCATCTGTGAAATCTTTTACATTTACTTCATCAAAAACACAATTACATTGTAAGTTAATCGTAACTTAAAAAAGAATAAGCTTAAGCTTTAGCATTTTTTATCATGTTACTTTAACATTATAAGAAATTCCTCAAATTGCTAAAAAATGCTAAATTTTTAGCTGAATAAATTGAATCGATTCTTTGGCAGCTAAAGTTTTAGCCGTAAGAGTTTTGAATTCAAATTTTCGATAAGCTAAACGTTTAGTTTTATTATATAAATTTATTGTGTATTTTATAATATTAAAAGGGCAATGCTAAAGTTATAGGAAACATATTATTTCTTTTCTTTTTATTGCAGGATACTATTGAAGCAGTTGTGAATTTTCATGTCTTTTTTCTTTAATAGATAAATTGTATTTAGCTGAATTAGTAAAAAGCTGAATGCAATTTCTCTAACACAAAAGAAAATTAAGTTTTCCAACAAAGATGCGAAGTGTTCCTTCTTTATTACATGATTCTTCAAAAAGATATATGTAAGTATTCAGACATTAAAATAAACTCACAGATTTGTAGCAAAAACCCATAGACTTTTAGACATTTTACAAAGATTCATAACAAACCATTTTGAGAATGAAAATTGCAGTGAATAAATATCTTTTGCAGTCTTTATGTCAAAAATAATAATATAATGTGTTATATTCTGTTCAATCGGGGTTCGTCCAATGTTTTGTTAGATACTTTTTTGACGTTATGTATGTGTATGATTGTGTGTGTTTTTGGCGTTGCCTTCACTTATGACTAAATTAGCATATTCATTTTGTCCCGACAAATATTCAAGGTTCTTATTTATTTTAACCTTCGAACATGTTTTCCCATTAAGGACAATATTGTACAAAGGATGTTAGGTTGGAAATATTGCTTAAACTAAGATAACTGTGAGCATATGTTCATAAAAACGTATTAATTGTAGTCATGTCAACAATAAAATTATGATTTAAAATTAGAGAAATATTTCGTGATAACATGCCCTTTATAGCTTACTGTTCGGTGTGAGCCAAGGCTCCGTGTTGAAGACCGTACTGTGACCTATGATGGTTTACTTTTATAAATTTTGACTTGGATGGAGAGTTGTCTCATTGACACTCATACCACATCTTCTTATATCTACTAAAACTACTTTTAGGTTATTGGAAAAGCAACGATTGTTGCAAGTATGTTCTTAACATTAAAGTAGTTACTGACAAATCTTGAATATGTACACTAAAAACGACTGGTTTTATATTATAAAGAATTATGTTGTATCGTTGAAGGTGTAAGCTGAATATGTTTTTCAAATTCTCACCCGATTTACACCTTTCCTGACCTGTTGTTTATTTTTAATTAATCAATGTGTTAATCGTTTGATCTCAGTTTGTCATTGGTAAAAATTTGATTCTGACGTTAAATTTTCTTGCTTTCCTCTGAAAAAGAAAACGTAACCATGCCCAAAGACGTCACATAGAAAAAACACATCTTTTTTCAGATCATTTGAAAAAAGAAGAATAATGATTGTCTGCATATCGTCTAAACATCAAAAAAGAAACAGATTCCACCACCAAATATCGTTCACTACGGGTATTTATCAACTCTCGACAGTTAAATTTTGAATATTTAAAACGCTCGGCGAGTCTTGATTTTTAAATTTGAAAATTTAACTGTCTGGAGTGGATAAATATCGTATCACACTCGATACATTGGTAGAATTTATATTTTTCCATTACACATGAAAAGTTAAACGAATATTAAGTAAAAAACAAATACGACATTTTTATTTAATTGCATCCCTTTTGAAAGCTGGCCTTATCATGACAAAGGAAAACTGCAAGATACTAAGTTATACTTATAGTTAAATATATTCTGTGATTATTGCTTGCAAGTCGAATATTATATTTATATTAACTAGATGTAGATTGCACTTTGTAAATACAGCTGTTTATCAAACCACGCCTCTTTTGGGGAGATATATGATATTCATAGATAATTAATTTTTTTTACGTACTGGTTCCCAAATATGATCTCTATGTTTCATCTCGATGAGACATAACTTGGGAATGACACCAGTATATATACATATGCATATCGGTCTAATTAAAATCTGTGGAAAACATTCAGTCAAAGTAGGGGTTGTACAGAATTTAAGTGTAAATAAACTCTTAGAAGTTCGGGGCATATAAACTTTGAAAATATGCCGCACAGCCCTATATTTTAACCTTTGAAAAAAATAGTAGTGCATATGAACTTTCCATTCTAGGATATAATTTTTATAATGTAAAAGAGGTACAGTTTTAGCCGTAAAAGGAGTTCCTATTTAAAATTGCATTGTCAATATTTGCAGAAATGAAGATTGAGAAAATCCTGGGCCTTAACCATGTTAACTACGATGACTCAGCATAAATTCACAGTTTACAGTATGCATAGTTTTCTAAAAGTCCTTAATGCAAAATAAATTCATAATATATGCATATTTGTAATTTAATTTGTTTAGAAGTGCTTACATTTACTCTTTGCAGTCATTGAAATTCATAGATCCTTCCTGAATATTATTGGTGGGGTGTTTTTGTCCTGTCGATAACCCAAAAGGAAGCCGTTAAACCTAAACATGCTTTTTTGTGACCGCGGCATAAAAAATACAAGCTAGAAATACAAAAATACATCAATAAAACTTACAATAGTGTGTTCTATCCTAAATATGTACTAAATATTCCATATTGCTAGAAACAAAAATTGAGGCCCCAGAGGCAAGAAACAGAGAAAAAAAAAGGCACAGTTAAAAGGAGTTCCTATGTAAGATATTTATCAATCATCATAATGACGTGTTTCAGATCTATTAACGACGATTCAATCAAAGGTAGGCTGATAAATACCAAATGTCTAACATTAATTGATAAATTGTGCGATATTTTTGTGACATTCCTTTAATTTAAATGGGTAGACCTGGGTATGAAAGACAACTCACACGGGTATTCAATGTCATCTGTGCCTTTTTTCTAGCTGTAATTGAAAAAGTGATGAAGCATTTATGTTGTTGACTTTTGGTTCTTAGAATGACGCAGGAGTATCTCAGTAAATTAAATCATTTTCACAGTAACAGGCATTCGATTAGGGATATCTTTTCTTTTATTTAAAGACTCAAAAACAAAAAGCTGGTAAAGGCAGAAAAGAAACATTCATACATGAAAACAATGTATTACGGAGTTTCTGAATGATTCTTGACATCATTAAAATAAAATGTTGAAAGATTTAATTTGAGAAAAAATTAATTGGAAAAAATGGTAGTGAATAATAAAGGTGTAAGTTTTCAGTGCTAAGCAATTTGTTCATAGGATGTACCTAACTGTACATGTATGTCGTTGGTTTGCAAATACAAATATCAATATTCTATAAGATAAGATCTTAACATAAATCCTAGTACAAAATAATACAAATGATAAAATTGAGAATGGAAATGGGGAATGTGTCAAGAGACAACAACCCGACCATAGAACAGACAACAGCAGAAGGTCACCAACAGGTCTTCAATGCAGCGAGAAATTCCCGCACCCGGAGGCGTCCTTCAGCTGGCCCCTAAACAAATATATATACTAGTTCAGTGATAATGAACGCCATACTAAACTCCAAATTGTACACAAGAAACTAAAACTAAAAATAATACAAGACTAACAAAGGCTAGAGGCTCCTGACTTGGGACAGGCGCAAAAATGCGGCGGGGTTAAACATGTTTATGAGATCTCAACCCTCCTCCTATACCTCTAGCCAATGTAGAAAAGTAAACTTATAACAATACGCACATTAAAATTCAGTTCAAGAGAAGTCCGAGTCTGATGTCAGAAGATGTAACCAAAGAAAATATACAAAATGACAATAATACATATAAACAACAGACTACTAGCAGTTAACTGACATGCCAGCTCCAGACTTCAATTAAACTGATTGAAAGATTATGTCTTCATCATATGAATATCAGGCACAATCCTTCCCGTTAGGGGTTTAGTATCATACCATCATAACATATATGAGAAGAACATAACCCGTGTCATGCCAACAACTGGTTTTTAAATAAATGTGTTTAGTGCCGATGCAAAGACCCTATAAGTGAATCAATATTAACGCCAAAATATGCAATCTTTAATGACCTGACAACAGTATCGTAACTATATCCTTTCTTAATAAGTCTATTTATAGGTTTTCAGAGGTGAATACTAACATTTTTGTGCTTTATAAAGAATATTTCCATAAAAAATTGGATGTGAAATACCTGAACGTATAAGATAATCTACATTTGCACAAAGATAGTACTTAGTTAGCGGTAGACTGTAAAAATTTTAAACTTAGCGTCTGCTGACAGTTGCATTTTATAGTTTTGGGAGAAAAGCCAACATTACGTATTTTAATGTTGATATACCAATTCGTCCCATAGGTATTCGTTCCATACTGACTTTTGCTGCTTTTCCTTATAAACTTGACTGCAGTTAATTATGGTACCATACATTGTTTTACTTATGCACACAAATGTTCTATGGGACTCTATGGGAACGTCACGTCAATAAACTCATATCTGCCGTAATGCATAATTGGTGTTATCGACGTTGGTAAAAAGTACAAAAAAAAAACTTTTTCATTCGATGTCAGTTAAAAATAAAATATCACAAGAAATTTGAATTTTAGCTCTTCAAACTAGGCTTAAAGTTATAGACTTTACCTTTTTGTATCTATATTTCATAACAATGTGAAAATCGGTAATATTATCCACAACGTTTATTTTTCGCTATCATATGCAACAATTTAATATCCTATCGGGATCTAGCGATATTTATAGAAACGTATACAGACATCATAATTTTGCATGCATCATCCTGAAGTTGAGAACAGTAAAATTTTGTAGGTATCCTTATCCAATTTCGTCAATAAGGTGTATAATTTTGAAGAAAATCGACAAAATTTTGAGTTTTCCACCGAAAAGATACCCCATGTTCAAATATTTTTTCAAGGATCCATTACTCCTCGCAATCTACAACATATTATCTTTACAACAATGTCCAGTTTATGTAAATGTGTTTTGACGAAGCGCCAGTGCGTCAAAGGTGGCAAGGTCCAGCATTAAAAGAACCAAAAAAGCGTCGTAACGTTAGATTTATTCACTGTTCACATCAGCATGCAGTCAGTTAAACTTTCAATTTCTGTATGTGCAGACTTGTTTGAAATTTACACTGACGAACGTAATGGTTGCGTTATTGTTGTCAATTAATCAGATTATAACTTGGAATTCATATTTACTTGCACAAAAACGACAAAGATTCGGTCGAAAACTAACTTCATGAAATATTGTCATTATAGATACCTGATAAGACCCTTTGTTTATAAAAATAGTTTGAGGTGATGTGCAGGGTATTCTGTACACATGAATTCACATAATCTAATAAAAATTGTAATGCAATAGTAAGAGTTAAGTATAAATAATTTATTTACTCAACCAATTAATACTTTCTTTTAAAGAAAAATATATTATCACAATTGAATTCAAACAAAATATGCAATACAAGTGACGTTAAATTTTTCTATTTTAAAAATTAGAATGGTGTTGGTTTTGTAAAAAATGTTGAAAAAATAAACTACCCCCTCCCCCCTTTTCCAAAAAAACAAAAAACAAAAAACAAAACAAAACAAAAAGAAAACAAGAAGAAAAAGAAAAGTCAAAACGATTTAACGAAAAATTAAAATGAAAATAAGCAAAACAAGCAAAAGAGAATTATCAACATCATGTTTTATCTTAAAAATAATATGGATACAAACAAAATGAAAATAAGGAGATGTGGTATGATTGCCAAAGTGACAACTATCCATCAAAATTCAAATGTAGTGGATGTAAGCAAGTATAGGCAACCGTACGGCCTTCAACAAGGAGAAAAAAACACATACCATATGGTCGGCTTTGAAAGCTTGTAATTGGTTGTCCCCAGTAATTACCATTCAGTATTGATTAAATTTGAAGGAAACAAGTATGATATTTATAATAAGCATTACAAACCGACTTGTGCATCCAACAATGATAGCCTTATTAAACACTTGCTACACTCATGAAACAAGAAACTGCTATTTATGAAAATCATATGGTCAAATAGTAAGTACATGGAAATTAAAAATATAAAACATTTGCAAATTTCGTTTTTTTAATGTTAACTAGTACAGTTTGTCGTATTTTCCTTGCGAAAAAAGTTTTTCACGTACAATGGTCATACGCTATAAAAAAAATAGTTAGTTTTTGCATCCTTTCTGCTCATTTTGTGTATGATGTGTGCTGCGGTAGTTATATTACTAAGTTTGTATGTGTGTTTTTATTGTAAATTGTAATGTTTGCAGACAAAAGGTATATATTCATGAATATCAGGCAGATGCTTGGGGTCAAAGGTCAAACATAAAAATGAAAACTCTTGTCCTAGTATATTTATACCACATATATATTTCAAATAATAAATGCTTTTTGTGTATTTATTTCTTTAAAAACAATTCAACAGAGTCCCAACAAATATAATGCGAAGAGAAAGTTTTATAGAGAAGAAAAATAATCAAAATAAAATCATCTTTTCTTTTGGTCTGTAAGCCAAACTGTTAGAAGATTTTGTGAATTTCAAACGGTCAAATTCAATAAAAGTAAAATAGCAAAAATACCGAGCTCCAAGGAAAATTCAAAACGGAAACATGGAAAAGTCCTTTTTCGAATGGCAAAATCAAAAACACCAATACAGGTATGTGATTTTTAAATTTTATAAATAGTAGTTGTCCAGCAATTTTTTGATGAGTACATATCAACATTGGTGAGCTAGACAGGCCTTTAAAGTGAGGGTACCTGTAAAGTGCGAAACGAAATAGAAACGGAACGGAACAAAACAAAACAAAACAAATCAATATTTTATTGAAATATAAAGTTTTTTTGATGGAAAAGTTTGAAAATAAATGTTTTATTTAGAATTTTCGACTTATTCAATAAATCTAAACAATTGATTGCATTAAGGTTACAAATATTACCATGAAATTACATATTAAGTTTGAAATATGTTTTTACTACGCATTTTAACAGACATTGGTACATTTGTATTTCTAATGGAAACGTACGGGCTAGTTTTTAACCAATAAATTAACAATTTATTTGAAGTTCTATCTGGACAAATATTGAGTTCTTGAGAGCATATTTGAAGATTTATATTTTCGACTAAAATAGTTTAAATAGAAAAAAGCTTTCAAGAGTATCTTTCGAATTCCAGTATTAATGTTTCAATTTTTGATATACGTTTTATCAATCTACGAAAATTGACATTGCGTTAAAAGAGTTTTGTTAAATATAGAAAATACTAAAACATGTGAAATAAAGACCCCAACCCTGAAACTCTGAGTGATTCGAAGACATTTACTGGGTTTTAAATTGTCTCAAGCATATGAATATATCAATTGACAATATTATAATCGATAATAATAGTAAAGTTGAAATAAGTCATGGATTTGACACAAATTTAAGTAACAATAAATGTATCAAACTTAACACAACAATTTTTCATGTATATGTTGACTATTTGACTAACAGTGTTCTAGTTTGTTCACGCATTATTGACCATCGTTACTGATTGAATCATATACTGGATAGGAATCTAGTATGGGACACATAGTTAATACAACAATTACATGCAGTGTCCAAAATTCTTGTACACATATTCATATCATTTGGTAAACTTATTAACTTTGCCACGTACTACATATGAACTGTCTGGTCTGTAATCTATCTTTATTTGACGAAAGTGCAGTAAGATTCTGTATTTCAATTCATTGTTTGGTTTTGGTCTAACAGTTTTGCAATAAAGACATGCTGTGATGCGATGTTTTAGTAGTTGATTTTTCATTATATCTTTTCTGCTTACACGAGAAATATAATAATAACAATAAACAATAAGGAAACGGGTTCTCAATCCATGAGACAAAATCTAAAAAGCTATCCATCTTTTTGCAGTGTTAAATAATCGGTGTTTACTACATGAATATAACGCAGACATGTTTTGTACAAGTCGATGCTTCTTTGAGGAGTGAAAGGCTTTTACACTTATAGTCTATTAACTAAAATAATAATTTGACAACAAATAAATTAAAAATTTATTGAAGTTCTATCTGGACAAATATCGAGCTCATGAAAGTAAATTTGAAGAATTTATGTTTTCGACTAAAATGGTTTAGATAGCTTAAATCTTTTACATTTGTTTTAAGCGTAGCTTTCGAATTCTAATATACATTTTTCTATTTTTTAAGATCTGTTTAATTAATCTACGAATACTGACATTGTGTTAATTGAGTTAAGTTTTGTTGAGATATAGAAAATACTAAAATAAAGACCTCAACCCCGATACCCTGTCGAAATGGAAGACATTTTATTGGTTCCATGTTGTCTCGAGCAATCAGCGTAACTTAGTTTGTAACAACTTTCAATCAGGTAGTAAACAACACTCAGAAGACTGTACATCGCTAAACTCTTAATACCGTCACTCGGGAGACGATAGACATATTTGTTATTAATTTGAATCTGATGAAGGGAGGACATTTTCGATTTCCAACCTTTCACCCAGATAATCGAAACTATATAGTGATCAAACACTACTATTACGGAGTTTATATATCTCAACTTGTACGATTCGCTCGTGTATGTAACAATGTTTTAGATTTTAACGAGAGAAATTTATGTATTACTGAAAATTTATTACACCAGGGTTTTCGATATCACAAACTAGTCAAAACATTTACTAAATTTTATCATCGGTATAAGGACATCATTCGTAAATATAGCTCAACATGCAGACTTCTTATACGTTCAGGTATTTCACATCCAATTTTTTATGGAAATATTCTTTATAAAGCACAAAAATGTCAGTATTCACCTCTGAAGCTAACAAAACCTTTAAATAGACTTATTAAGAAGGGATATAGTTGCGATACTGTTGTCAGGTCATTAAAGATTGCATATTTTGGCGTTAATATTGATTCACTTATAGGGTCTTTGCATCGGCACTAAACACATTTATTTAAAAACCAGTTGTTGGCATGACACGGGTTATGTTTTTCTCATATATGTTATGATGTTATGATACTAAACCCCTAACGGGAAGGATTGTGCCTGATATTCATATGATGAAGACATAATCTTTCAATCAGTTTAATTGAAATCTGGAGCTGGCATGTCAGTTAACTGCTAGTAGTCTGCTGTTATTTATGTATTATTGTCATTTTGTTTATTTTCTTTGGTTACATTTTCTGACATCAGACTCGGACTTCTCTTCAACTGAATTTTAATGTGCGTATTGCAATGCGTTTATTTTTCTACATTGGCTAGAGGTATAGGGGGAGGGTTGAGATCGCATAAACATGTTTAACCCCGCCGCATTTTTGCGCCTGTCCCAAGTCAGGAGCCTCTAGCCTTTGTCAGTCTTGTATTATTTTTAATTTTAGTTTCTTGTGTACAATTTGGAGTTTAGTATGGCGTTCATTATCACTGAACTAGTATATATATTTGTTTAGGGGCCAGCTGAAGGACGCCTCCGGGTGCGGGAATTTCTCGCTGCATTGAAGACCTGTTGGTGACCTTCTGCTGTTGTCTGTTCTATGGTCGGGTTGTTGTCTCTTTGACACATTCCCCATTTCCATTCTCAATTTTATATAATGAACAAAAAGTATAACAATCTACATTGTGCATGTGTTTCGACACAAACTGATACCGACAAAGAAGGAGGATTGATAATTTTAGCTACATAGTGTGCTAGTGACCTAATACGATATATACGGGGTAAGTTCAACTATCCATTTTGGGTGGGGGCGAGGCACACTTTGTAACGAATTTATCTTACCGAATATCTTAACATGTGGTATTTAGACTAGTGACATATCAAAGTGATCAAGTTTTCAATACCGTTAGTATTAAGAAGCTACTTCCATTGGTCTATACCAAATCAAATGCTAACAATAACAACTTGTTAGCTTAAAATGTGTTTTATTAATCGACTTGAATCGTTTATCATCAAATTCTTCGTTTGTTGAAACCATTTAAATTTATCCCCAACACCATGTTGTTTTTATAAAAGGACGTAACACCACTACTAACCGTGTATTGAAATAAGCCCCGCCTACTAACCAAATATGAGACCCTACTAACCCAATATGGAATATACACAGTCTCCACGCGGTAGCTTTTAACCAATCATATTCCTAGAAATGTATAGAAGGTAAGATATGAGCAAATATTCGGCAAAATTAGTGAAATCATTCAAGTCTTTGAGACATATTTAACGATGAAACACATGGTGTTTGCTCATATATAAATATAAAATACAATATCAGAAAATTAGTAAGTGTTTTGCAATTAAAGTTGTATTGAACTAAATGATAAAAACATTAATACTGATGTTTGAGTGTCTGATTTCTTAGGAATCTCTGGAGGATATTATCATGCAGATTTATATTACTCTTTAATTTTCGGTGTCAGCTAGGGTCCTAGTCAAATTGTATAATCATGGTAATTTGTTTGCCGACTTATAAATCTGCCAAATAACACTACTGTGGATTCATTATTTTTCGTTGGATACCAATTTTCGTGGAATTCGTGGGTACATGGAAACCACGAATTTAAATGTTCAACGAATTGCAAATTTGCTGTATGATTAAATGGAGAATTTTGGAAAACCACGAAATCAAATATCCACGAAAATGCAAGTTTTCCTCAATCCACGAAAATTGGTACCCACGAAAATAAATGAATCCACAGTATCTCATTTTATGTGGTATTTGTTGAAGCAGCACACAAAACTAAATGTTCTTATTTGTTATATTATATATTGTATGTTCTTTTAAGGTTATGACACATTCGTAGATGATTGTTGACTGTTATCTAGGTGTGTTATCTGATAATGGTAGGTGTGGTAATTCAAAAAAATAAAAAGGGTTATTTTTGTTCATGTAGTTTTTCAGGTTACGAACATTTCGTTGCACATGTTGTTAACACGGTTACTTCTGATATTAGGAAGCTGGGCCCTTATAACGTGACATGTACATCATTTACTCGTTTGGGTATTTGGGAGGGACTTTTAGGCGTTGGTACCAATTTCAACGAGACAACTACTGGATCAGATAATTATTTACTGATTGTGCCGTATGGTATGAATTTGCACTTGATCGTTTTAAAGTATATTTCTTTTTAACATCGATTGACGTATTTTCAGTTTAACTTGTCAATGATGTGTTTTATATGATTTATATATTTGGTTTAATGTCTAAATGATGAAAACAGCAGGTAAAGTCCTTGAACCTTGCTCTTAGTAACGGAGACTGCGAATGAAAGAACTATTCACCGGATACCGAACTCATGCTGATGTTATCGACTACAGGTCAACAATGACCAAAAACCCATACCAAATAACAATGACAAAGAGTTAAAACAAATTCAAAAGAAAAAATAACGGTCGGATTCATGTTGAGATAAACGATTAACAAAAAGCAAATATTTGAGGCAGTAACAAACGACAACTTATGAATAAGATGATCCTTATACGGGTATCATATACATAATTATTAGGGGTTAAAAATTTTTGTTGCTACCATCCGCATAACTTTGTAAAGTGGTGAAACTGCGCAACAAAAGAACAAAATATAAAAATCAGTTTACTCATCAAATCGATGTAAAGCCCAAAAGACCTTGCAAAATCAAAAGTTAGAAAATACAGATCTGCCTGTACTAGCAGTTACAGAAATCGAATTCAAATCCACTTACAACTAATATTAAATCATATTTCCAAGACTACTAAGACCAAATCTCAATCAGTACACATAAATCATGAAATTTTTCAATGAAAAAATCTAAGTATCAAAAGCATGTACAACAGTGAAGTACTAATTTCTGTCTTGCAACTCATTTTGTTATACTCTGACTTATTAGTTACAAAATCAATGTGGAATTAGTACCAAGAAAAAGCAGTTTCACACATTGTATTGCAGTACTAAACTGATAACTTTTTTGAATAAGTTTTGTGCAAAGAATTGATGAGCTTACGTTAATCGTGTCTTAACTGACGGCCTCAGCTTAATTAAGTTGATAGCACATTATAGTCTACTGGTGTTCAAATCGATTGAAAAGAGATATAAATCAAGGTACCGAACTAAAACCGAGGGAATGTCTAACCTAAAAAAGGAACGCTATGGTAAACGAATTTTATATGAATGTATCACCCGTCATCCAATTCTACACTCAGTAAAAATCTGGAGTAGGAAAACATCGGATAAATTGCTGGTTTACCAAATATACTGCTTAACATACTTCATTACTACACCTATAACTGAAGGGTTTATTTAAATGTCTTCATTACTATAACGTAGCATTTTAGAGACCGAGTGTGTCGACATGGTAAGTACTCCTTGGTGCAGTATTTGTCTCTGGTGTTGTTGCATTTCTTATATCAATTAAAGTATCCCATATCGTAATTGTAAAGTAGAAGACATCGCTCCTACAGAAGACGTCATCATAATTGGATGCCATCAAGAAAGAAAGCATTGTTTATTCTCTCCCCAGATAATATGAGTGTAGCTTCGATTATTTTTTCGGTTGTGTTACCTTGCTTAATCATAGTTGTATGCGAAAAGTGTGAATGGTCTTTGGTTTTCCTTTAATCATAATTTCATATTTTTACTACAAATTTAATTGTCTCTTGTTATTGTTTTATTCCCTTTTTAAACTGTGTAATGCTACACTATTCATTTTTTGAAAGATTATTTTTTTCGACAGGCATGTCGATTGATGAATGTGACAGAACTTGGAGAGAAACAGCTTTGTCAATATTAAATCAACGCAGAAAAGATGGAATGATGGATATAGATATTTTCAAAGTACTTGGGGAAAGGCGGGTATATGTTTTATATATGTTTTGTGTTCAAAGCAACGAAAATAGCATAGCCACCAACACCACGGCTAGTTATAGAATTATCAATCCTAACACTATGACACTTATATCATTTATAATAATTTCACCTGCACCACTGATATATTACTTCAATTACCAGCTTCACCATCAGCATTCAAACAACTCAAACCTCTACAAAACCCCCCAGAGCCTTGATGGTATCAGATTTTTAATCTCCAGTGATCACTAAATTGTAATCATGAGGTATGAGGCCTTACCATACCTTCTTATTTAAAAAAAAAACAGTCGGTGATTCAAAAGGATGTTTTATGTCTTTTTGAAATATTTTTTTAAATAACGTCTGAAATCATTTCAACAGTGTTTGATGTTCAGGAAATCGTTAGATTTATTTGGGTCAAATCTATAACTTTTTCTTGTATCAATGATTTAAGTCACCAGTGTTTCAAGTTTCCAACAATTTGTTGGAATTATATTTTAACAAGGTGTTCGTAGCTTTCCTCATTAGGGTTTATAGGTATGTGTTTAGTAAAGGATACACCCAAGCTTGCTGTTTATTGTCGTAATAGGTAACTTTGTTGATTTATTTTTATATAAATATAGTATACCAATATACATGTGATTATACCAAGTCTTTATCGATTGTCTATTATCATCAGTATTCTTTTGTAACAATATGAAAAAAAACACATATAGAACCCCATTTTCATCGGATGACAGCTTCCGTTAAAAGTTGCGAGAGAGGTAATTTCGTCTATAAGGATATAAAACATCGATTCTAGAATAATTCAAAGATTTCGTTTTGACCATTTAACTTGACAGAGAATATTTACGCCGAGCACATTTTATTTTGGTTGTTAAATTGAAAAAATTGGAATGGCTTAGAAATGTTTGCATTTTCGACCAAGATTGAAAAATGTTTTTCTGAAAACAAAGAAATACACTAGTTTAAAATCTTATGAAATGTTGACAATTAAATTTATTTTTGCCATACTGGTATCTTGATCCAAAAACCAAACTGACATCGTCAAGGCATTGAAAAATTGACAAAAAGAGAAACAGCTCTCAAAATGAAAAAAACAAAAACGACCAACACGATCTCCACCAAAAATCATAAACGCATTCATCTCAAGATATTAAGTTTGATTGCGTTAAGTGATTAACAGTATTTACAGAAATGTGTCTTAATGGTTAAGCACACTCCTTTATTTTATATTTAGTAACATACTATGCTTTTTGATTGTTTTTGGTCGTCGGTGACTTGTTTGTCTTTAATATATTGTTTGCATTTACCAGATAAAATTGACAGTGAATGGCCATAGAAAAAGACAAATTATAAAAGGTTATTTCCACGTGATTAAAAAAATCTAAACTGTTTCGTGCAAATTTTTTTACAAGGTATATGCCTTCTCCTATAAAAAAAAACGGTTAAAAGCTGGAAACCCATATGTGGAAATTTGACAAGGAAGACAGGATATACAAGAACTCAAAACTTGTTACAAAGATATAAAAAAAACTGGAAAATCCCTTTCTTATCAAACAATGTATAATCTGAACATATTTGTAATTTGTTTAGTGTATAACAAATATTGAGTTTGTTTTTATCATTTTGCTTATACAATTAACTGATACCACGATTGTGGTTATTGTAGAATGTACCATTAATCAGTTGTTATCAAATACTATTTGCGGCCACGAAATTGCCTAAAAGTAGCGCCTAAAAGTGGCTTTAATACACCAACAATAACACAATAGAATACTAATTTATTAGAATTCATTATAATCATTAATCAGCCAAAAATCTGAATATGTGTAGTTTAAATTGATCAGTTACTTTTCCAAATTCCTTGTAATCTAAATGATTTTATGTTTACATTTTGATTAAAATGAAATAAATGTTCAAATTGTGTTTATGGTCAATATAGTACTATGTCTTTAATAAAAGGACATTTGTATTATTTATATCTAATAAATATTTAACTTGTTTGTTTTGTTTACTTTAAGCATGTTAAGATATTTTGAAATATTAATGTAAAATATAATACCAACAAAATGTTATTGTTATTCAATAATATCATTCAAATTTATGTTCAAATTCATTGTTATCAATGTAATCATGCTTACTCGCCAACAGTCACATGTCAGTTTTTTTAGGTATTGTATATCAAGGTCCTGCAATGATTGCTAATAGTTTAATACTTTAGGTGCAAATGTTTTAGTGTAACTGCAGGATACAATAGGAAGAGACTGATTTTGAAAATAAAGTGGAATTGTAGATGTTACCTCCTTTGTAATATAGAACGTTGTTGATATTGATTGCATCAATTCCTTTATTGGTAAACTGAACAGGAAGGAATATACTCTTTTTATCGTGTAAAGGTTTCGATCTTACTGGTGTAAAAAGACGGAAAAGAGCTACATCTCAAAATATCCTAACCAGTCTGCGTATTGGAGAAAATGTATGTATGCATCCTTTGTCAAGTGAATAACCTCTAAAACATTTTGAAAATTAACAGACAGTGGAAAAAAAAGTTAGTTGTAATGTAATGTAACTCTAGCGGATGATAACAATGTGAACGATGCTCATCAAGGCTTCTAGAGGGCGACCTAGAATTGGATGACAGTTTCACATTATACATTAAGTCGATGGTAATTTGTTTGCGCATGACTGCATGTGTGCCTTAATATAGTAGAAGATAAGCTCATTACATTTGCATCACTGCAGGCTGGACTTGACAAATTTCCTACTCCTTTAATATCATCATTGTTACCATAAAGCATTGCGGTACCTAGTTTCTTTATCAAGAATACAACCAGGTTTAATCACCTTTTTCTATATAAGGAAATGTCTGTATCAAGTCAGGAATATGACAGTTGTTTTACATTCGTTTAATTGGTTTGACCCTTTTACTTTGCATTTCGATAGGGACTTTTGTATTTGAATTTTCCTTGAAGATCTTTATTTATGGTTACTTAACTTTTTATATAAGACAGAATACGCGATCTCAACCATTTCAGTTTCATCGACTATTTGTTCCAAATCCATCAGTATTATTGAAACTAGCACGTGACGCTTTAACTTATTAAAACTATTGTATCATGCACATCCACCGAATTCCTTTAGTTGTTTATTCAAACAAATTATTATAAAATAGGGGATGTTGTATTATTTCCAATAAGACGACTATTCACACCAAAGTTCAATTGAAATGGATGTAAGCTATTATAGGCGACTGTAGGGCCGACAAGAAGGGTCGTTTTAAGCAGCTTGTGGGCGATGCATAAATGAAATAAATTGGTATAATAGAAATTGGTAATCGAAACTAAAAAAAGTACGTTATGTCGTTAAAAGAATTGTACGTGTTTTTGTCAATTGTCTTGAAACTTAAGGTAGATAAAGATAACTGTGAACATAAATAAATGATAGAAAATAGGTATATATAGATAATACAGCAACCTAAGCTTCGTATTAAACCAGGGTTCATTCACGTGAACTCTATATATACATTTGTCTGGTTATATTGAAAGAAACGTATTTAAAGGTATGAATGTTATATAACGATGGCATTGTTTTTAATATTAAAAACTATTCTTTTTACTTGAAACACGCAAAACTTTTTTCTGACAAGTGCCATTCGCAGAATTTGTCAAATATGATAAATATTTGAATCATTGATACAATTAAATAATCTTAATTGCACCCTATCCAAGAGATCGTATCACAATAACAAAAATCAAACTCCAAAAATGTCTTTTCACCTTAATGACACCTTTCTTGTATTTTTGAATAATGGTTGTTTTGCTGTGTACTATTATACATACAACATCAATTCGTTTAATTAAATTCAAGGCAAGAAATAATATGTCTCTGTGATCAACGTTTGCGATGTAAGCAAGGAGAAGAGTTTATTGACATTCTATTCTGTTTTTGAGTTATCTTTCCTTCGAGTGATCTTTTTAAAGAATATAAATTTCGGAAGTGTAATGAAGTTACTTAACACGGATATTTATGTAAGAGTTTGAAATATTTCACCGTTGCATTGTAAGTACATTTAAATTTTATTGTTTATGATTGATCATTATGTTATTTGTGTTCCGTTAGGGTGAATAACATATATGTTAATTAACTAGAAGCTGAAAATAATGCATCAGTGAATTTTAACTATTGTTGTTTACTTTCGTTTATACTCATTTAATTCTATATTGTTGATATTTTATGCATTGCAAACCATTGTGTACATAAGAAAATGGCTGTAGCAAGTCAGAAATATGACAATTGTATTGTATTTGATGTGTTTGGGCGCATCAAATGTAACACAATAGAAATTATAGTAAGTTCGTTTATTCGTGTGGATGACGAATGAAATAGTGCAAAAAATTATCAACTAAGTAAGATATAAAAACAAGGTAAATTACCAAAATCATCATGTTATCCCCTAAATTGCAATCTATGACGATTAAACTATTTTGTCATTTTTTGGCGAAAGCTACATGTATAGTTAACAGAGATAAACTGTACACAGCATAGCAATTAAACAGAATTCATCGACCCAAACCGTCAGTAGATTGCTGATAGGAATAATCGCACTCCAAGGACGATGTAATTTTTGTTTGTTTTATAATTATTGTAAAAATCTGGTCAGCTTGGGAAATCTAAAAATTAGTCACACTGTTTTTTTGCTTGTTTAATGTTTGTTTATTTTTTTTAATGATTTTTTTTATAATAAATTATAAATTTTACAGAAGGAATTCAGTTGTAGTTCATTTAAAAAAAACTGAAACAGACGTCCCAAGTGCTCTGTGTTTTTTCAATCACCCTTTCATTCTTCTTCAGTTTTCTGGATCGCAGATTTAAAGACTTCAATTGCAAGTTTTAGAATAAAATCTACTTTTTGGCGACTGTTTTCTTTTAGAAAGAACATTCGAATAACTGTTCGGTAGGGCCGGTGCCAATTATTTCACAGGTATAGACCTTCACCTGGATTTTTGCTTATTTGAAATACACAATACATTGAATTTCAAGCTTTAAAATTCTGAATAATATTTTATTCAATTTTCAAATAGTTTTCCTTTGAAAAGGTCACTAATGTAGTACTTAATAATACACAGACAAACATTCAACTTTCAAGCTCATCATTTACACTATAAATGGAGTAGTTATTATCAATACTCTAAACTCTATCAGCACTATGAAGTAAGTAAAGTTTTACCAGATTCATTTTTATGTGTTTTGATAAGCACGTCTTTTTATATTGGGAATGAAAAGATATGTATAATTTGTGTCTCTAAGTGGCGTTTCAGATATAGAAAAAAACTGTATTTGTGCAGCTTATGTGAATGAATCATTTTTGTGTTTTTTGTTGGTTTGTTTGTTTGATAAATACTGGATGTAGAATAACTTAAGAAACAGAATACGGTTCAACCAGGATAATATTTCAGGTATGTTTTACTGTTAACTAATCTGGGTGTGATCGAATATTTGTAATTTCAGCAACAAAATGTTATTTTATATAATCATGCAATCGACCATGCTTCTATACAGATACAAGTTGACAGATAACATACAGTGATAAACGTATAGTGACGTTCATACATGAACTGTCCTGTGTCTTGATTCTGTTACGAGCGAATGGTCATGTTCAAAGTTATGTTTATTTATCTCTTCAAACTTAGGTCCTCACCGCGGTCCTAATTTTAGTCATGTCGATTCAATCAAAAAGAAGTTCAATAATTTGGATGAGTTTAAGGTTCAATATTAAATCACAGGATCTTAACAATATTCTATTGGGTGAAACATGAACAAAGTGATGGCATGTCCCCGTAATTCTTCATTGGTTTTTCTTATTACGACAAACCATAAATGATACCTCAATTACACGTATACGAATCAAGGACTTAAATGATAATAAGATAAACATTTTTAATCGAATAATTTATAACTTTTCATATCATGACGACTAAATTTTTAGAATAAGGGTTTCTTAACAAACTCACATTGTTTAATAAATCAAATATACTTCAAAGATTTGTTTTTCTAAAAGACTATATTGCAATGAAATAAATATGTTTCCTTATACCACTTTATACATAGAACATTTCATGTAACATAAATTGTACTGCTTTCTTTTCAAAGCCGAATGGAAATGTTCGACGAGAGTTCAAAATATAGGCTTGAAATACTAAGGGGACATGCCATTCCGTGCAACTGAAGGTTATTTTGAATTGTGATAATGGTGGTGAATACCATTATTTCCTCAAATGCAACTTTTAACAACAAAAAGATATAGATACTTCGATAAAAAAATTCACAAACCTTTGTAATATTCTTAAGTCCAGGGAAATTATGAATACATCTAAAATTTTTGCAATTCTGTTCGAGTTATGTCATATGTTAAGGTCATCCGTTTAATATACACTTCACTTTTTAACATGAAGACATATTAATGTATTTTTATTGTATTGTATCATCACCATATCTACCGTAAAGTTTGGAATATTGTTTAATGTATATGTTCTTATGTGTACCTTTGTATTTACAGCGGTTTATCAGAGTAAAGTATATATAATGTAAATACCTCACAATCATCAGCCTATTTCTCTGTCATTCTTTTAACTCAGTGAAATATTACTTTAGAATTGCATTGAACTTCACGATTAATTACGTAATTAACATAACCGATATAAATGGAACATTTGCCACTTGACACATAAGACATACAGCAAATATTTAATAGTACCTTTATTGTAATTTCATTAACGTCAACTAAATATATATCTCGTAATAATGTATTAAGATTATAAACAACAATATATATATAAACAAAATTACTGAAAACGCCGTATTAATCATTTTAGTTCCCCGAACATGTTGTTCTAAATTCAATAGTATCGTAAAAATAGCAACATACGAAACAAACATCTCCATTGTACAAAATAAAAATGCTTTATTATAATTTAAAGGAGAAGAAGTTCTAAACAATTAAATAACAAACAACACACTGTTTAAGGCACACTTTTCTCTATTTTTTATTGTATGATATCTGCTTAATATTACACTGGAAGACAAATGAGTAAGCATAGTACATATTTTGTAGATGATCAGAAGAGGCATGCGAAAATTATAACGCCTTTTAACTCAGTTTGCTTTATGGTATTGTGGTTTGCTCATTATTAAAATCCTTATCGTGACCTATTGTTGGTAAGGTTTATCATAACAAATGGACAAACAATGGTTTTATGTATACCTTAAAAACTACTTTGAGTACAGACTAACGTATGCAGTTTAAAAAGTTTTAAAGCCATGCATCCACTAGATATATAAAAGTGAAATGCATTTTGTATTTAAGAACTATAAAGGCAAGTTATTTTAATAACTTATTTTATGCAGATGACGGAAATCTTTAGTTTTATTCTAATTTAATTTTCGCCTTTCCCTTTGGGGAGCCCCTGCACTACACATTCTTGATAATCAACACGATCGATATTTATGTAAACAAGATTTTATTTGGGATTTTATCAATTTTTTAACAGTTATTTGGACATTTAGACAATTTATATAATTCTTTATTTTTGGAGAACTAACAGGTAATGTTTATAGTTGCAGTCGTTTTAACTTATTATTGTTGTTGATGTAAATGAAATATTGATCAGGGAAGCTGAGCTTCATCGCCATCTTGGAATTTTATTGTGTACGAACATTACATTGCAATCTTATGCATATCAAATGCATTTGAAGATTTTTCTATCCGTTAATTGCATAAACTGAATTTCTATTTATTTGAACACTTTCTTATACAGCGTTTATTGTTCACTTCCAATATCTATCCATTTACGGAATTATTACAAACTTTGTTGGAAGTTGTTTTGAGGTGCACCTTCATTGGAGGAAGATTCGTTAAAGAGTTACAGTTATACTTCGTCGTTCTAAATATTGACATTGTCAAAAGAGTGAAAATGGATATTCAAATTACGCCAGGTCCGAAAGTTTTGATATTAGGACACAGCTTTATTTCTCGTCTAACGCAAGCATTAACATACGACCCGAAGTTATCACCGGACTTTAATTTAGCTCAATGCAGCGTGAGTTGTTATGGTATTAGAGGAGGTACAGTTGACAGACTGCAAAACAATGAAGATTTAAATGCTCACATTCAGAATTTTCAGCCCTCAGAATTATTTTACAGATAGGAGGAAATGATTTATGTGATCCAGGTTTGAAACCAGAGACATTAGCATGTAAAATTGTGGATTTGATGTCTGATTTTCAATTACATTACAGCTTTGTAAATAAGATTGTTGTATGTGAACTTTTTACGAGGACTCAACCTTGGTACATTACAGCAGAGCAGTATGAGAACAAGAGAAGGATAGTTAATCAGATGTTACCCATCCTGGAAGATGACAAGAAGCTGTTTTGGAAACATTTAAGGCTGATGAATAGCCCATTGCAAATCTTTGCTTCCGACGGAGTACATTTGTCTGCATTGGGAATGCAAAAATATTATAGAAGTTTACGTCTGGCCATTTTGCATGCTATAGAGTCATAGTGTAGAATAGTTGTTTCTTTTCATCTAATATGCTTGTTGAGGTTAGTTTACTAATTATTTGCATGAACAGAGAATAATGACAAAAATGATAAGTTGTGAATGTTGTCATACAAACTGTATACGTTGTATTTTAAATGTACTTTCTAAAATATTTTACATCCACGTAAAATTGTGCATGTATATAACTTGTTGAATTTAATAACAGATGCATTTTAAAAAGATTTTTTTTTTAGGTAAATGTTTATTTAGAAAATCTGTTTTTTAAGAATGGATAATTGTTACATGTATTTTTTCATGATATTAATATGTTAATATTTTTCTAGTTTCTATATTTTCAGTTTTTGAGAGTTTTTTATACTACAGTACACGTTTGTATATTGTTTGTAAATATTGTGAAGAAGCTGTCTCACCTTTAATTGTGTCACATCAGGTAAACATTACATTTTAATAATAAGCTTGAATGAACTCGAACATTTAGTAAACAACACTAATCATGCTTATTGGATGAACTCGTTTTAAATATTTGTATAATAAGTCTATCTTTGATTTATACATACTTATATTAAGACCACCAATTAAGTATGTATTTTAGTCATCAGAATATGACATACATGTGTAAAATCATATATTAATTTGTACCTGGACCATATACTTGGTCATTATTGTATGGATGTTGATTATAGACAATAGACTCAATCAATAAATATTATTTATAGACCATGTATTTGGTCGTGACCATGGTTTTGGTCAATAACTGTTTTTCATAGACGATGTATTTGGTCAATAGAAATTGATTATAGATCATATATATTATTATAGACCATGTATTTGGTCGTGGCCATGGTTTTGGCCAATAACTGTTATTTTTAGACCATGTATTTGGTCATTAGAAATTGATTATAGATCATGTATATTATTATAGACCATGTATTTGGTCGTGACCATGGTTTTGGTCAATAACTGTTATTTTTAGACCATGTATTTGGTCAATAGAAATTGATTATAGATCATGTAAATAATTATAGACCATATATTTGGTCGAGACCATGGTTTTGGTCAATAGCAGTAATTTATAGACCATGAATTTGGTCAGTACAACTTGATTATATAGATCATGGATATAGTCAAATGATTTTAATTATAGGCCATGGATTTGGTCAATAGTAATAGACCATGTAAATTTGGTCAATGGAAATTCATGATAGATTATGTATATGCCTATATTGGCCAAATGAGTTTATTAAAACATGGATTTGGTCAAAAGATGTAATTTATGGTACAAGTTTTGGTCATTGAAAATTAATTACAGACCAAGTGTTTGGTCAGTATGGTATTTGCATGGTAATGTTAAACCATGTGATTTATCAAAGACTATGTGTTTCAATAAATCTTTATATAGACAAACACTTTATTTTCATTAAAGTTATATAATTATTGAGCTCATTTATATTGATAGTATCTTGTATATTAACAGGATGCATCCTAAAAGGAAGCCTAGTGAGAGGCAATCTAAAAGGCAGAAAAAAGACCACACCCAAACCCCAGAGAATGCAATGACAGAGGCAATCTCGGCAGCTGTGACTGCCAAAGTGCTGGAGAACTTGAAGGAGAATGGCATATTGCCGCAACCTCGTCCGACGAGACCCCAACCTGTTGAGATGGATGTCCTCGTACATGAAGGTGATTTATCATTACCTAACAGTGCAAGTACAGGTGAACCCACACACAGTTTGTCACACCACACACAAACTTCTAGCTATTCTAGAGAAAACGTGTCTAGTTTTGGCACTCACAATACTCAAAATATGGTTCAAATTCCTGCACAAAGCTTGGTTGCAGGTTTTAATCAGGTTCACCATGGTACAGCAACCTATAAACCAATAGGTAGACCGTTGTATAATAAAATAAATTCTAAACTCCAAGAAAAAATTAAAAATAAGGAGTTTATTGATATGTCAGACATCCTAGTTGACCACCATCCTGCTGAACTAGATTTTCATTTAGCTGTTCAGAATAAGAGGGTGGGCCTGACATCTGGAAAAAAAAAAGAAATTTGTTAGCATTGAAAGTTGGACAGATGCATTTAGCATTTTCTCTTCCGTACTCAGGAAGTTTAACCCCACTCACCCTACTTTAGCAGAGGATTTAGCCATATATATGGATTTGATTCGACAAATTCAAAAGGATGGTGGCGATTGGTATTTTTACGATGTTAATTTTAGACAATCAATGCAAAATGATGACACACTTTCTTGGAGTTATGTTGATCAAATTTTACATACGAGGTCCCTTAATAGATTTATTCCTAAAGTTAATAATCCAAACCCGATGAAAAGGACTCACACATACAACAATGCAAAGCCCTTTTCAAACAGCGCCCCTCGTAAAACATGCCACAGATATAATGAGGGGCGAATTTGTGAATTAACTTGTGGATACTCCCATATCTGCAGTATCTGTTTCAAAGGTCATTCTATGTCCCAATGCTACAGGAATAAAACAACAAACAGATCAAATGACAATGGGCCATCCAGAAAAAATTTTGAAACCACAGCTCATATACAACGACCTGCAGCTGCCGCCACCAAAACTAAACAAATGTAAATTACCTACTCCTATTAAGACCGATAGATTGAAATTTCATTTGCAAGGTTATGACTCAGAAAAATCACTTTATCTTTTAAACGGTTTTAAATATGGTTTTCGATTGGAACATAATGGGCCTAGATCACAGTTTAAATGCTCTAACCTTAAATCAGCTAAAAGCAATCATCTAATAGTACAAGAAAAAATTAACAAACAGGTTAATTGTCAAAGAGTTATGGGCCCCTATTTAGAAAAACCTTTTTTAAATTTGAGGGTTTCACCATTAGGTCTTGTACCCAAAAAGTCTAAATCAGCTTGGCGATTAATTCATCACTTGTCGTACCCAGACAAAAAATCTAATTCGGTTAATGCTGGTATTTCCGACGAATCTGCTGCAGTACATTATGCAGGCATTAATGAAGCCATTAATAAAATTAAACAACTGCGTAGCCGCAATTATCAAGTTTTCCTATCCAAAACCGACGTAAGATCGGCCTTTAGAATCCTTCCAGTTAATCCGACAGATTATGAATTATTAGGTTTTAAATGGAATAATAAGTTCTACTATGATTGTTGCCTCCCAATGGGATGTCGGACCAGTTGTAAAATATTTGAAGAGTTCAGTACTGCTTTAGAATGGATAGCACTGACGAAATTATGTATCACTTCAATGGTGCATATTTTGGATGATTTTCTGATCATTGAGAAATCGAAAGAGGATGCAATCTCCAAACTCAAGGCGTTCATCAATTTATGTGAAGACTTGGGGGTACCCTTATCAGCAGAAAAGACTGAACTCCCCTCTCAAACTATGGATTTTGTGGGCATAACATTGGACGTAATTAAACAAGAAGCTCGTTTGCCACTGGATAAGATTACAAAATGTCGATATCTTCTGGAAAAGTTCTTACATATGAAATGTTGTACATTAAAAGAACTGCAATCACTTATTGGAGTCTTGAATTTTGCTTGTTCTGTTATTCAACCAGGACGTGCATTTTGAGAAGGATGATTAATTTAACAATGACTGTATCTGATTCTCAAACTCACGTTTATCTAAATCTGGAGACAAAAGATGACATGAGAATATGGCTTCAGTTTTTAGATTCTTTTAATGGGAAATCAATGTTTTTAAATGAAAGTTTCATGTCAAGTTATGCATTGGAACTTCACACTGACGCTGCACAATCTAAAGGCTATGCAGGCATATACAGGTCAAAATGGTTTTATGGTCCATTCCCAGAAAACTGGAAAAACATCAATATAATGACCTTGGAGTTTTACCCTATCATCTTAGCAATTGAGTTATGGGGGCCATTGTGGAGAAATCACTCTATACTATTATTCACTGACAATGAAGCACTGGTTTCTGTGATTAATAAACAGTCAACATCTGATGGTCAAGCAATGAAAATGGTTAGATACATGGTTTTAAGATGTTTGCAGATTAACATATTATTTAAAGCAAAGCATATACCCGGAAAGAAGAATATTTTTGCAGATTGCCTTTCTCGTTTACAGGTAGAACAGTTTTTGAAAATAGCCCCAGCTGCTCAACCCAAACCGTGCTTAGTTCCACATCAATTCCAGCCACAGAACTTTTGGAGTACGTTACAATCTTAGCAAATGCAGCTCTAGCTCCATCAACTCAAGCTACTTACAGCCGCGCATGGAAAACTTTTGACTCTTTCTGTACAGAAATAATGAACCAAAGTCTGCAGCCACCAATATCTGTAGCTACAATTTCATTATTCATTGCCTACATGTTTAAAAAATCATATGCTCCTAGTACAATTTCAACATATCTATCCGCCATAGCCTATGTGCACAAAATGATGTCAATGCCTGACAACACTCGGTCGTTTTTAGTTGAAAAATTAGTTAAAGGCACATATAGATTATCAAAAACATTTGATAGCCGTCTCCCAATTACAATTCCTATTTTAAACAAGTTGTTACACAGTATAACATTAGTTATCAAGTGTACATATGATCAAATTTTGTTCAAGGCAATTTTCTTATTTGCTTTTTCAACTTTCTCTAGAGTTGGAGAGTTGGTGACAACAAAAAATGCCCCAAATGATAATGTTCTGCTATTGCACGATGTTTCATTGTCTTATGTACAGGGCAAAGCTGCAGAAGTTCAGGTTTGCTTCCGAAAATTTAAGCATAACGTTAGAGGAATGCCAAAGACTATTTCGTTTTCACATGGTACCGCAATGGAATCAGCAGTCGTAGCTATGGTTGAGTACCTTAAAGTGAGACCCTATTCCGTACCCACAGAACCATTGTTTTGTTCTGTTGATGCCACTCCATTACATCGTCCAGACTTTGACAGAATTTTACATAAATGCCTAGCATCTTGTGGTCTGGATAGTTCGAGATACAAAGGACACAGTTTCCGCATAGGAGCAGCAACTGATGCTGCCGAGAGAGGCTTATCCGATTCACAAATACGCTCTATGGGACGTTGGAAGTCTAACGCATTTCAAAAATACATAAGATCCCATTTAAATTGATAGGCATTTTTGGTACCTGCTTGGGCCGGTACAATTATTTTTATAGGAATATATACAAATTTTTCAGCATCTCTGCGTTACTTGCTTGGGCCGGTAATTGGCAATCAATACGAATTTTATTTTTTGTAAATCTCCAGTTAGTGTGTCATCATATAATAAACATATCATTTTATGCAATAGCAATTATAAAAGATAAAAGGTTTCAACGCATGAAGCTATGTTATTTTAACAATACTTAACTGCTTGGGCCGTTAAGTTTTCAATGCCAATTGCATGCTATATTTATGCATACTTAACTATAATGCATACATTAAAATTAATACATAGATGTTTGTTTGTGGCTCTAATATCTATTTAGTTATGCACGATAGATTGTTGTGGAAGTTTGTATTGTCATTATTTGCTTACAAGGACTTTGTCTGTTAACATAACAGTACTTGCTTGGGCCGGTATTGTATTTATACTTGTATTGTTCAATTGGAACTAATTATGATCAGGCATTAAGCTCAAAGCTTTATTTTCTGCCAAGTGCTTGGCCTTTGTGGGGTAGGAAAGATTTATTTTATTGCATCTTTCCTGGTGGCTTAGTTGACCCCTTTTATAGGCCAAGCTATTGTATTATGTAATATGTTATGTAATATGTTATTAGTGTTTTTATGTATTTTCATTCATTGTTATCGTGTTGTACAGATGTATATATATTGTGTATTTTGATATGAAAGAATTTTTTACGAATAAGTAAAAATTTTGCAATTTACTTTCTAGTTTCTCCATTCATTTATACATTGCCCATACGATATCAAAAAGAACTTTTCGTCGAATTCTGACACTTACATCATATCAGATGGTTTGTTACGGTTGTAGGAAGATAGCATAAAGGCAAGTTATTTTAATAACTTATTTTATGCAGATGACGGAAATCTTTAGTTTTATTCTAATTTAATTTTCGCCTTTCCCTTTGGGGAGCCCCTGCACTAGATCTTGTGTTGCAGTATTTACACTACACGTCACAGTTTTACACATTCTTGATAATCAACACGATCGATATTTATGTAAACAAGATTTTATTTGGGATTTTATCAATTTTCCCTCCCTCCATCCCCTTTTTTCAACTCCTTTTCTTAACTTAGAAATTTGTTGTTTTGTCTAACTATGACATTTTTGGCTTGGCTTAGTTGACCCCTTTTATAGGCCAAGCTATTGTATTATGTAATATGTTATGTAATATGTTATTAGTGTTTTTATGTATTTTCATTCATTATTATCGTGTTGTACAGATGTATATATATTGTGTATTTTGATATGAAAGAATTTTTTACGAATAAGTAAAAATTTTACAATTTACTTTCTAGTTTCTCCATTCATTTATACATTGCCCATACGATATCAAAAAGAACTTTTCGTCGAATTCTGACACTTACATCATATCAGATGGTTTGTTACGGTTGTAGGAAGATAGCATAAAATCTTTTTTTTTATTTTGATTGGCATTTTTTTCCTTCCTGTTGGTAGATTTTGATAGGTCATTTTTGTCCATTTGTTATGATGAACCTTAACTTCTACGTCATTTGGTCTCGGGTAGGCAGTTGTCTCATTGAAAATGATACCAAATCTTCTACTTTTTTATATTGAATCTATAAATTATTTTGTAATATTATATTATATATAAGAAAATCAATTCTATTAATTACATTCAACGCAATATATAATCTGTCTTCCTGGTTACCATTCGTGACGAGAGTAATGAGATCAGTTTATTGACATCCAATTTTTTTTACAGTTATCGTTCCTTTTAATGTTCTATACTGATATATATTTCTTTAGAACCTAAATATAGAAGGTAAGGTAAGAAATCAAAACATTCTACCATCAGAAAATGATCAGTACATGTTAAAATAGAAAATTTAGTATATGATCACTATGTTTTTTTAGTTTAAACATGCTACACAAATTTGATGACACATATTAAGGTAATTATAAACTGTAAACTTTTTGCATCAGTGAGTTCTAATGATGGTATTTTACTTTCGCTTTTTGCTTGACAAAATCAATATTGTTGATAGATGTATTCGGGTTCATAGTAAATTATTTAAGGATTTGCTCTCAATTCATTATTTTTTTAACCTTGACATTACCAGAATTACTGAATTTCCACCTGATTGAATATTATCACAATATTCAATCAAAGAGTTGTTTCATCTATATTCGGTAAGACTGCGTATGTTTATATCTAATACGCCTGATTCCTATCTTTATATTTCTGTCAAAGAGTGTGATTCTATTTCATGTCATTTGTGCGGGTTTGCTTTGACATGAAATATATTTCAATGTGTTGAGCTAGGGAATGTATATTGCAATGATAATAACTTCCTTACGGCTGCTTTCATAACTGCTTTTAAATGATACATTTGATATTTTCCTTTAGGCGGGGCTGGGTTATGTACAAATCGGATGATTTAAAAACCTCAAAAAATCTCTATTACTTTATCTGTTAAAAAGATGCAGGGATCCAGTTCGCCCATAAAACGTTTAAATGACATGAGAAATCAGCGTATAGTACAAGAGTATTCTGGTATTGGAAATGATATGGATCAAATGTATCGGCTCACATCATATTAACCATGTTAACTCAGTACTATCAATCTTGTTAACGTCTTAGATTTCATAGTAAACCTTTAAAACTGAAATGAAAAATGAAAGTGAAAATGTATTAGTCAAAATAAGTTTGTTCGAAACCATTGTTTAATGAGACTAACAAATGCAAAGTGAAAGTTCAACTTAAATATGTCGATCCTTTTGTATTTTAAGGTAGACATGGATGAACCCTTGCATTTTTTCTTATCTGTCGAAATAAAGAATGACAACGGGATTGATGTTGAATCTCTCATACAAAGTGCTAGCAGTGCCATCGCAGGGAAAGCAAAATATAAGTTTAGGGTAAGATTTGATTTTATCTCACTTTATTGTACAATTAAAATAAAAAGAATGAAATACAGTCAAGAACTATGATAAGTTTACAACACAACTGGTATTGTAGCTTTCAACACATGTTGTCGATTAAACAGTCGATCTAAATATTTAAGAAGAGTGATTCAAAAACCAAACTGTGATCCATTTAATCATTTAACATTTTTCAGAATGTTATCAAGACTAAAACATTAGACGAAAAATCACTTAAGGACCAATAACAGTGTGGTTCTGACAATTCCGTGGAAAATAAATATGATAAAAAAATAAATACCAAAATACATGTCCAAAACAAAACTAATCAGTTATATCTCATTTATAGGATTTTCGTCCTTAGTTTTTGTGGGTTGTTTAACTTTTTCTTTTTTGTTCCTACTTTACTTGTGATTTTGTGTTGTCTGTATATCTTGGAATTATAACTAATTCAGTATGTTATTGTGTCATAAACTAATACTCAAAGTAGCGTATTTACCTGACGATATCGGGATATGGAAATTAAGTCGGATCAAGAGATTGTGTTTTTTATTACAAAACCGTGCACGGAAAAAATAATAAACAATGTCAAAAATGCAGGCTTTACTTAAATCTGTATTTGGTAAGTTGATGCAAGCATACGATCTTTATTAGGTCTTATACTATAAGAAGCAAATAACCTTTAACCACTATATTATATTTTTGTGTAAACACATTAAGTATGAGCAATGAAAGTCAAAGAGTTCGAGGATTTTTCTGTATAAGTTTAGAAAAAAAATTCAAACAGATATAATTTACTGTGGGTAAGGTCCGTGTATATTTGCGTCCATTCGTTTTTCGTTTTGAAATGTCAAAAACAAAAAACGGAAAACGAAAGTGCGTTCATTTTTCATTTTTGATTTTTCAAAAATCAAAATGAAAAACAAAAGTGTTTTCGTTTTTCGTTTTTGATTTCTCAAAAACCAAAACGGAAAACGAAAGTGTTTTCATTTTTCGTTTTCGATTTCTCAAAAACCAAATGAAAATCAAGAGTGTTTTTGTTTTTCGTTTTTGATTTCACCAAACAAGAAAAACATCTACATTTGGATTCAATATCTGTATTTTGTTCTATCTAATTCTCGCTTTACGTTGTACAATGTATTCCTTTCTTTTTACATAGCCATCGGTACCCCGGTGTATTGGCTACTTAATGTAGACAGAATGGACCGCCTAATTTTTGATTTGAACCAAGATGATAAATGAATCAAAGACTTTCAAATTTTCTTGTTTTTTATCTATAATAAAATATAAAATTATTATATTTAAATATTAAATGAATCACAAATTTAAATAATACAATGAAATATTATATAAAGATGGTAAAAATAAAACGATTGATTACAACATCACATTAACAAGGGAGGTTACTACTTATCTGACAAGAAAACTAGCCCTGTCGTTAACGTATGCACAGCGGTTATCAGATCAATAGTGTTTAAATCGGAGATAATGTCGATGAATGGAAAAGACTTTATCAATCTGAACAATAAGGATGCATGATCTTTACTTTTAAGATTATAAGAATTGCATGAAAATTGAGGTCAATCAGCCAATATTACACGAACATTCAAGCTCAGCATTCAAGACGGTAATATGTATACGCTATTTATATTATTTTTAAAAAAGTTCACACTCCAAGTCGAGGTTTAGGAGGCCATCTTAAGAGTCACCAGGAAGCAGTCAAAAAGCAGATGTCTATCATGATGCTCGGCACATAATTGTACTTCCCGCCTTACTTCATTTATATCGAAATATAAATTATGTGATAAAATTGCTACGACGTTTTGTTATTAAGTTGCAAATCACAAAACATAAGGTTGTAAGACTAATTGATTTTGATCAGTTTCTTATTATTTTGCATCAATAATTGGTGGTTTATTTTGTTTGTTTTGACTTTGCGTAATGGCAATACAGATATTTTGATAATCATTCATAACCGTGAACTTGTTTGATCATTTTTTTTTTCAAGCAGTAAAGCATCGAAACTTAATTGATGGCAGCATGTTGGGTCAACCACAGAAATAGGCAAAAGCACAGGCACTTGAGAAACATATGGCTTTCCTCCAATTTTCAGGAAAAAAAAGGGGGGGTCTTTGAAAGTGACGAGGCCAATTTTCCCTGGACTTATTTCACTCCTAGGGTCAAAATCTAAAAATGGTCTGCACATTGTAAATTGAAGATGACGTTATATATTGCAACAATGTTTTACATATTCCCCTGAAATTAAAATACTATTCAGTGCTATATGTTTCTGTTGAAGGCATTGTAATACAAAATTGCAAAGGGTTAAAGCCTAATTCTCATTAACTTTTTTTCACTCATAGGGTCCAAAATGTGTTTTTCATATCTTTATCATACTTGGAATGTAATATAAACAAGTTTAAATTGTATATTTAAAATATCTTTTTGTAATTTTAGTTCATTTATAAGGTTAGAAGTTTAGTGTGTCGTCCATTTTCACTGTACACATTTTTGTTCATGTGCCAGTTGAAGCCCGTCCGGGTGCGGGATTTTCTCGCTGTGATGAAAATTCATTAGTGGCCTTGGTCTTTTTTTTTTTTTTTTTTGCTCTTTGGTCGGGTTGTTGTCTTTTTGACACATTCCCAATTTCAATTCTCAATTTTATTTTAACAATTTTACACATAATTTTCCATAAACTCAAAATGCTATTCAGCGTTACATCTTTTTTGCTGTTGAAGATACAAATTTGCTTTTACATGTTTTTTGTCAAATTTGGCATCGAAGCCGTCGATAGCCAAAATGAATTCGTGCCCGAAAGACAATTAATAGCTTTACTTCTAACACAATTTTGGATTTGGTTAACGATGACCTTCTTCTACGTTTTAGGAATAAATACTAAAAAGCAAAAATTTGTAAAAATTGCGATTTTGAGCTATCCTTAGGCGTTTATAAGTTGATGATACAACAGTCTCCGGGACAAGTTTGCACTTCCGCTGAATCCTTGCCCTTTAATGACGTTTTAATCATTTTCGGGGGGGTTTAGCTTTACATGATAAAAATTATAATAGATGAATAGACACTTTAAATCACAAAAATGATCGATAAGGCAAGATGTACTAACAAGTCACTTTCATACCATCTATTGTGTTTTGAGCAAAAACTAGAAAAGATAGAGAGAAACTAAGCAGACTAAATGATCAGCAATACAAGACCATCAAAACAGAGATTTTTGTCATTAATTTTATTCTCGTCTTCTATGTTGGAGAGTGTCTTTTGTTGAATATGCACATAGACCTAGGTGAGAGACACAGGATCGTTAAAAAGTATATCAATCTTTAAATTCTTAGTATACGTATCGCAACCCAATGTATGTTCCCTATGGTTCTAACAATATAATGGTAATTCTTAAACAGATTACAAAACTATAAATGCCTAATGTCTGCAAATAGTCCAAACCGGAAAATTTTTAAAAGATTTTGGCAACGTTTAAGTAGTTATCGTCAAAATGAATAAACAAAAATAAAATAGTTAACCAAACCAAAACTCTTTATTCATTTCAAACCAGGGCAATTTACAAAAAGTCTTTCAATCTTAAAGTTTACTTAGATTCATAGTACCACATCCCAAAGTGGACACTCTAAGGGTTTTACAATATGATCGCTTAATTTTAAACGTATAACAGTCTCCAGGACAAGTTTGCACTTCCGCTGAGTGCAAAAAGTGTCACCTTAATTTTTGGAGTTAAGTCAAAATGACGTTGATAACTTGGTTGGTATTGGTTCCCTGATATTTGTCCCTAAAATTTTTGGCTCTAGCACCACTGAAGAAAAAGTTATGCCCCTTTTTTCAACAATTTCCTCGGAGGAAAAGTAGTTTTCCTCAAGGGAAATCAAATTTCCCTGAAGGAAAAAGATTTTTCCTCAAGGGAAATTGTATTTTCCTCAAGGAAAAAAGATTTCCCTTAGGGAATTTGCTGCATTAATATTTCCTTTGAGGAAATTCTATTTCCTCTGAGGAAATTTGCTGCTTCAAATTTTCCTTTGAGGAAATTTTATTTCCTGTGAGGAAATTTGAGGCTTTAAATTTTCCTTTGAGGAAATACTTTTTCCTGTGAGGAAATTTGCGGCTTCAAATTTTCCTTTGAGGAAATACTTTTTCCAGTGAGGAAATTTTGTCAACAGCAATTTCCTGTAAGAAATTTTTGACAAACACTTTTCCTTGAGGGAAAATTCAAGACCACAAATTTCCTCTAAGGAAAACATTGTTCTCCAAATTTCCTCGATGGAGATTTCTGTTATTCAATTTTCCTCTATGACAATTTCATAACAGTAAAAACAGTATGAATATAATTTTTCCTGAGACTGAATAATTGATACAAAAGATAATTAAAACTTTAATAAAATGTTCACTTATGAGTAACATGACATACAAAAACAATAGGCTAGCTGTTTGAGACAATACAATAATAAGCAAAACGCTATGAATATCATACTATTTGTGATGTTATTAATATTATGCTCATATTTGCAGATTAAATAAAATTACCACTTTTCATGTTAATTCAACTTTTCTTCTGTTTAAGCTGCTGCGTACAATTATTCAATCCCCTACATAACAGTTCAGTGCATAAATAATTCCATCCACCAGACATCTTCCTTCAATTGGTAGAGAATACATTTTAGCAATTTGTTCTTCAAACATCTTCCTCTGTATATTTGATATGACAGAGTGTACATGAATGGATAAAGCAGGTGTTTATTTCGACAACAAAATACTATTTTTTCTACATTTCTCCATAATCCTTCAGTGAATATGTAGGTTGTTGCAATTACACAATTGTGTTCTTGTGCATCTATGATTGTACTCCATTTTGTTTACAGCCATTTTGTAGAAATTTCCTATTTTCTTTTTCCAGGTAAGCACACATTTCATTTCACATTAATCCAATTAGCACACAATGTAGAAAAGTATTAACCTTAAGTTTCCTCTTCTGTATTTACCTGTTGATGATCATGAAAACCAAAAAGTCTCACCTATAAATACACAAAATATAAATTGAGAAAAAAACAGCAATATATAATAAGCTTATTTTACCATGTTTAATATGAACATTTTGAGAAACTTAAATTTGATATTCTTACTAATCATGATTATGAGTTCTGTTATTTCAGTGCTTTGTGTCCACAACTTAATATCAGTCGTATTAGTGCCTTGCAGTGATAATGGGTTGAGCCACTTGCAACAGTTTTTACAGTTTGTTCATATGTTGTGCTATTTGAACCACTGTCCTAGATTATGGTTAGGTGGAGTGCTCACAGCAACTGTTATTGGATTTGAACTAATTTTGATTGTTTAAATCTTTTCATGTTGGGGTCTTTATTGGCTGACTTATAAGGTATGGGTTTTCTCATTATCGAAGGCCGTCATTGGTCTTTAATTGCTTGCATCCACTTCATTGAACTCTGGTGGATAGATAACTCATTTACCATACCACATCTTCTTATTTTTATAATAGTCATCATTCAAGGGCAATCACTTTTATTATATAGAAGTGGTCTTACCATTTAGGCCTTGTTGTCTTCTGTTTATCTTGTTTTGCCGATCATTTCTACTGTACAGTTGTGATTGTTTATATTTTTCCTTATCTTCTATATTTCTTGCCCTTATCTTAAAAAAGGTAAAAACTATAATCTAATGACTATAACTATTATTATACATCAGTATGTGTTTTTCTATATACCATGATATAAAAAAGAATGAAATATTTGTGCTATTATATTTCACAGACTATTTGCCAGTCAACAGTTTCAAAGACATAACCACGGTCAATAGTTTAACAAACAAACATTCCCGTTCTTTTTCATGGTGTTCATACTAATTTTTCAATGGACAATTACGTGATTAACTATTCTTCTATGATTTGTGTGCTTGAAAACATTAAACACTGAAATATTGTTAACGGTATAATCTGTATGTGTCTGTCGTCAAAATTTCAAATTAATATATTACTTTCAGAAGCAATTAAAACAAGAAGCTCAAAAAATGAATATGGTCTAAGAACTTAAAAAGTTCTAATTTACCTATTCAAACCATATCATTATTATTTGCTTTTATATATAAATCAGAAATAACAAATTTAAAATGGAAAATTTTAAAGAAAACAAAAGGAAAAAAAAAGGAAAAAAAATCCCCCCCCCCCCAAATTTTTTGAACCCCCTTATGATTCATCACCCCCAAACTCAATCCCAGCCTTCCCTATGTGGTATGTTACCTTGCAGTACAATTTCAGAGAGATCCATACACTTGAACACAAGTTATTGTCTTGAAATTAGAAAAATGCTTGTTTGTTGTCCCCTTTTTGTCCCCAAATTCCTAAACGTTTAGGGCAATTACTCCCAAACTCAATCCCAGCTTTCCCTTTATGATATGGAACCTTGTAGTACAATTTCATAAAGATCCATACACTTACACACAAGTTATTGTCCTAAAACTAGAAAAATGCTTGTTTTTTGCCCCTAATTCCTAACATTTTGCGGCAATTACCCCCAAAATCAATCCCAGCCTTCCCTTTGTGGTATGTTACCTTGCAGTATAATTTCAGAGAGATCCATACACTTGAACACAAGTTATTGTCTGGAAACTAGAAAAAATGCTTATTTTTGGCCCCTTATTCCTAAACATTTTGGCCAATTACCGGGTACCCCCAAAATCAATTCCAGCTTTCCCTTTGTGATATGGAACCTTGTAGTACAATTTCAGAAAGATCCATACACTTACACACAAGTTATTGTCCTGAAACTAGAAAAATGCTTGTTTTTTGTCCCTTTTTGGTCCCTAGTTCCTAAAATTTTGAGGCAATTACCCCCAAAATCAACCCAAGCATTCCCTTTGTGATATGGAACCTTGTGGTACAATGTCAGAGAGATCCATACACTAACACACAAGGTATGTCTGGAAGTTACAAAAATGCTTATTTTTGACACCTAATTCCGTAACTGTTGGTACCATAACCCCAAAAATCAATCCCAACCTTCCTTTTGTAGTATTGGACCTTAAGGTAAAATTTCATAGAGATCCATTCACTTACACTAAAGTTAGAGTGTGAAAACCAATGTGTCTTCGGCCAACGATGACGACGCCAACGTCATACCAATAGTTTGACCGCAAATTTTTTTTGCGGTCATATAAAAACTGTAAAGTTTCCTTAAAATTACCAATCTAGTGGCAGCAACCCAACAATGGATTGATAGATTCATCTGAAAATTTAATGGCTGATAGAACTTGACATAATGAACAATTTTACCTCACATACGATTTGCTCTAAATGCTTTACTGTTTGAGATATAAGCCAAAAACTGTATTTTACCCCTATGTTCTATTTTTAGACATGGCAGCAATGTTTATTGATGAAACAGAAAATAAAACACAAGCTTTATTCTAAATACCCTAAGGACCATTCAGCCTAAGTTTGGTTGGAATTGGTTCAGTAGTTTCAGAGGAGAAAATTTTTTAAAGTTAGAAAACATGATAAAGAAATTGTGTAAAATTGTCGTTTAAGTGCAATAACTCCTTAAGGGGTCCATTGACAATTTCGGTTATGTAACTTATTTGTAGATCTTACTTTGCTGAACATTTTTGCTGTTTACAGTTTATCTTTATCATTAATAATATTCAAGATAATAACCAAAAACTGCAAATTTTCCTCCTTGAAATTACCAATTTAGTGACAGCAACCCAATAATCATGACTTTGGGTTATTAGATTCATCAGAAATTTTCAGGGCTGATAGAACTTTGAACACCTAATGAACAATTTACTCTGTGTCAGATTTGCTCTAAATGCTTTGGGTTTTGAGATAAAAGCCAAAACTGCATTTACCCCTATGTTCTTATTTAGCCATGACAACCATGTTTTTTGACAAAACAAAAACCAAAACATAAATTTTATTGTAGATACGCTAAGGATCATTCAGCTTAAGTTTGGTAGGAATTGGTTCTGTAGTTTCAGGAGAGAACATGTTTGAAATAGTTTACACCCGACGGACGCCAACGGTTGACGACAGACAACGACAGACGACGACGGACGCCAAGTGATGGCAAAATCTCACTGTTCCTTTGGAACGATGAACTAAAAAGGCAAATTTAAAATATTGCGCTGGCTCTATCCAAAAAAGATTTTTACAGTGTAGTGTACTACATTTGGGACAGGACATATTAACATAATAGAAAAATCTATAAGCTATTTATAACTCAAACTGTGGACAATTTTATGTTTGAAGGGTCTATAATTTAGTTTGACAACTTCAGACATACTAATATTTGACCTTTTCAAACTATACCAAATCACTACTTAAGGATGTTCGCTACTCTGTATCAAAATAACAAGATTTTTAAAAAACTGTTATAAATTGAAAGTATATGAATAAAGGAACTAAAAAAACAGAAAAAATGAAGGGTATGAGTGCTTGTTAAAATTTAAGATATAAGCCATTAAAAATTTGGCGGAAAGTGATTCTCTCTAGATTTTGCATACATTTAACACTGGCACCTTTTTCTTTCAAAGGCTATAGAAAAATAACAAGGGTTTTATAAGATTTTTAAATATGGCTTTTTAAACTAATAAAGTATGTAATAAAAATATGAAAAGAAAAGTAGGGGTTTGCGGGCAAAATTTTTTAATGGCACTGCATGGATAAAACAAGAGGATTCAAAATATCTGGTAAAAATTGAAAATCAAGAGGAGCGAACATCCTTAACCTAAACAAAATTGCCACATGTTTTTCCAATGTAATTTCATCCGTAATATTTAAAGCAATAAATTTGGAAGGAGTATGAAAATAATTTGCAAGTTATACACTATCTACACTAGAGACCTAATAGAGTAGAAATACTAATTTTAATCAAACTTGGCATGAACTAAGATTAGGCAATTATAAGACAGTTTACCTAGTTTCATGGCAATAGCATATATACATTAAAGACTATAAGTTCATTCTTATGTTTGAACTTTGGGTGTTAATTTTTAACGTTTAAAGCTTAACATTTAACTATCAAGATTTGGGCCTACATAATTTAAATATTGCAAAAAATAGCTTTTTAAATGTCTTTATAACTATTTATATATAATATTGTGTATGTCACATGTATGTACATGATGTATTTTAATGTAAAGCAGCTGAATATTCATTTGCTGTCTCAGATTTATTTCAATTCTTCAAAAGTCGAATTTATATGAGCCTATGCCTGAAAATAGAGATTTCAAATTAAGGGGGGGGGGGGGGGAGGTTTATATAAAAATTCTTCATGTATATTTAAAAAGTTATTTGTATTTCAAAAGGAAAGAAAGCGACTTATCTGCTAATAGCATACCACATGAGTAGAACAAGGTCCCATTAGGCCATGCAAGACTGAATAACATTTAAGGTTAATATAGGCAATAACACATTTTTACATGTATATGAAAAGGCATACACATAAGCTAGAGGAAATAAAAATATGTTTCTTTTTGGTAATTTGTAGGCTAAAGGTGACATCATACAAGAAGTATGAGTGATTCTCAAACTAAAATAAACTAATATTATCCCCTTACTTCATTGTACTTACTTTTTATGCATAAAAAATATAAATAAATAAATTTTGAAGTAATATATGGTCCACACTAGGGAATCTTTTTGTAAAAATGAAAATCAATGGATGATAACTGTGTACTTGGACTAACAATTAAGATTTCACATGCTGAAATGTCTCATTCAGTGAAATAAATTATTGTTTGTTTTTTTTTAAAGTCATATGGAAGTAGTCCAAATAATTATGACGCATTGCAAGGCTTATTTTCTCTCTGACGCCGTAGGAAGGAGAAGTGAGTTGACATAACATGTATATTATCATGCAAAATCAACATTAATGAGTATACCTATGATTGTCATCGTCACTGCAAATGGATCATTAGTACTAGGGGGAATGGAACCAATAAATTGATAGGATCCGATATGAAGTTCCCAGTAACGGAGAACCTCTAACTTTGAGGTAATATTATTAGTGTTGGTGGTCTCACAAATGAATCAGGGTGAATTGCAGGTACATTAATTAGCAGAGAATAGACAATTATCAACTTGTTATTCATTATCTCGCAGTTATTTACGGTTAACTAGCTGTATATATCCCAAAACAGGTGCTCGGAGCTAGTACTAGTCTATGACTCTTAAGTAACAATTATATTTATATTCACAATCAGTGGCGGATCGGAGGGGGATGGGATCCGGGGGTTTGACTCCCCTTTTTGTGAACGATCATGCATTTAATGGAGACATATATTTGGACCCCGTTTATCCTGGCTGGAATCGCCCCTGATATTACATGTAAATCAAGTTCGGGGTTACTGTTAGCATAATAGCATATATATATATAACGGTAATCACAAAGAGGGTGGTAATTTTAAAAAAAACCGAGGATTTATAAATATACAATTCTTGAAGAGGGTGAGAGTGCACTTCACGATGATCGAAAAAAAGTGCACGTTATTTTCATCATCTTGTCTGAAACAGTCTGAATAATGAGCTTCAAGGCGAAGCGCGAAAACAATAAGTCATGACAAACACGTTGTACGGACCCTTAAATCCCTCAATGTTATGTCAAATAAACTAAATATTTATTATATTTCGCATTTTGATTTCTCTAGAAATCATAGAATCAATAAAAATTTTAATTATGCATGTCTGTGTGAGATCCATTTCATGAAACCAAGGATTTCTATAAAATCCTTGATGATAAAAATCCTTGATGGGACCCTTTTAGATATAGTTTTCTATTTTCCCCGGAAAAAAAAATCTTTTGGGAAATAATCCGATTTTGTTGAATTATTTCCTTTCATAATTATGATAATCCTTTTAGTTCTTCAATTTTAAATTAAAAATAAATATTTCATTTTGATCTAACGACAAACTTTTTAAATTGTAGTGGCATGGTCAGTCAACTGATTAGTTGCCTGGCTGATTACCAGTTTACTGGTGACCCAGTAATTTTCCATATGACAGTGGCGTGTACCCTTGGGGTGTTGGGGTGTGTATAACTTATTTTGAATACCTTAATTTTCTGGGGAACATCCTGTCCACGTGTAATACTAAGTATATATTGCAACAGATGACATTAAACAAATTTTCTTTGTAGCATCGGTGTCCATTTCATTTTCAACCACTCAAAATTTTCACAAAAAAGATAATATAATAAAATCATTAAAAAAAAAATTAAAAAAACACTAGCAAATAAACTTTGCAATGAGTAAACGGGGATTTGTGTTTTAAAGGGCTTATTTCCAGTGGATATATTTCATGCTAGATAACTAGACCTGAGATAACTTTTTTGTAATATATATTTTATTATTTTCATATCATTCTCAAATCTCGATCATCTTAAATAAAAATGTACAAAAAATAATTTTGTTATAACTCATAAATATATGGGTAATCATAATTGATACAAATTATAAAATAAAATGGATGATTATCTGTTACAAATTATAAAAATAAAATAGTAAGTCAATGCCCGATGTGCCGCCGTCTGTTTTAAAACTACGATTTAATCTTTTAAATGAAAGACGTGCACTGCCTTCATCGGAACAGAGGAAAATCCACCTAGTGTACATTAAAGAGTATCCGTTTGTTATGCCGAAAAAAAGAGATCATCATAAACTTTTTAGCAGACCTTCTCGTGTAAAAAAAAACTTTTAACTGAATTAAACAAAAAATTATCAAACAAAACTCATTAGAACACTCATAGTAACATTTTGTTTAGACCTGAGATAACTTATAGTAAGATTATTTATATAGAACAATTAAAAAAAAATGTCCGATCTGATACACGTACCTATAATGTACAAAATTTTGAACAGCTTCAAATATATGGCCTTATCATTGGTAATATATCATATTTGTATCAGTTATTGCTGAACGTGTAACCAAATTAAAATGAAGAAATAGGCTCGAAACCGCATTTGTTAAAAGATATTTTTTTCAATCCCAAAGAAGATAATAGATATGCAGATTAAAGTCCAGATGAGAAGATTAACTTTCTTTTCTACCGAAGTAAATATATTAACAAGGATTTAGGATATCAATAAATTATTAAATTCATCAATTTATTAAATTTAAACATGTGAACCAAACAACGAAAAGAATAAACGGGAAATTGGCTATACCTTTTTGGTATACATGAAGCCATGTATGTACCAGCCATTTTAACTTATTGTTTTCTTAACCTTTAAAGAATACATTTTAAAATGAACTACTGTATTTATAGTAGTTCAAGAAAAAAAAATATATATATTAGATAACTCTTTCCTTTATATTCAATGGAACAAGAAGCGAATACGTTAGCGAACTAGAGTAACTATAGAAATAGCGTCGTTACAGGTCTTCTTCTGACCGGCAATAAATCCTTAGCAGTAATGATAGTGGAACGTCCATTATGCTGTGCTCAGCCACGTCCGAATGGGGACGTTGAATCCTTGCAACAACTATTTGAGTGGACTGTACGTAGCCTGGTATTAGGCCAATTTTCTGTCCCTCCTTTTTCATTGGCAGTCGAAATTTTCCGACCGTATCACGGGCAGTCTCAATTACAAGACCTCCATGTACCTATCATTTATTATTCGGTACGTCAGACACACCCGACATTAATCAACCAAAAACTAGGGAATGAATATCTCCCACGTTCACTTGTCCCTTGAAGGATCAATATTGAATTTCTTCGTTCGCCGTAAAATAAATCATTCTAATAAAAATAAATTCATCCAGATTTTTCTCTCATAACCTTTCAACAGTTATTGTAAACTAATTTATTCGAACTATAATAGTCCTATGACTTGCTGTCCGTTTACCAATATTTATACTTATAAAGTGTTTTCATATTCATTGATCATTAACTTCATGTTTTGCGAATACTTATAAGAGGGTAATTATTATAGCCAGTAATAGCTAACAATTTATCTAAAGAAAACAAGATGCTATATTCAAATTCTGAGATATGAATCTAGTTCTTTAAAAAAAATTCTCAACAACAAAATTCTACACTTTTATTTATCTGGGTCTTTTTGTCTCCGCTTCGAAGCCACCATCCCGTACCAAACATATCTATTCGTTTGCCAATATACAATCATGTAAGCAATATACAACAGGCAGTAGATCTGAATTTGTAAATTGTTATTTTGGATTTTACCTGATTAGGACGTGTCATGTTGAATTTTCTAATAAACTTACACACACATACTCTTAATCGTAATGTTATGAGATATATAAGAACATAGAACTACTGTATAGGCCTAGTTGCATGCAAGTCTTTACAAATTATATATTTTGGTATGCTATAGTTGTTTTTATAGACTATTTGTCATTTGGTCGGGTTATTTTGGTTTTTTTTTAGTTTTTGACATAGCGTTGACTCGAGTTTGATATATTATGCATCTTTTGTGCTGTATTTTAACAATTATTTACAAGCATGCTGCATGTTAACACATTCATCACTATACCGCATCCAGAGACATATACACACAGAGATTGACAACTCCGTGAAATCCCGTTAAAAAACGCGGCCCGGAATGAGATTCTCGTCGATAATTATTCTACAACATGTAGGGATTGATAACATCGATAGCTAATCAAGAAAAGTAATAGGAAAACTTATTTCAGATCAAATAAATTCTTTTTCTAAAAAACTGCTTGAAATAGTTGTATCTTTTTTAATGTATTTGATTGAGAAAATATTTTTTTCTTTTTTTCGGCATTTCTTTTAATTCAAAAAGTAAAATCTGGTAATGATCATGATATTACAAGAAGCATTTCTTTGCTAAAGTTTGCTTCTAAATTACACAGTGAAATTGTGTGTGTCCGATTTTCCGATCATTATTTCCTTAGAGTTGTAACTGTGGATTCACAGGTGTGCGATTACGCAATTTATTGCCCTCCGATCACCTGAATTTTGCCGGAGGTGAAGTTCTAAGTGGATTATTACTTGGTAATTGTTTTTACAACTTAACAAATTCTGACATATTATTTTAACCATGACCAAAATTTATTTTAACAGAAACACTGGGCTATACTATGAATAGGGTAAACGGACAGAAAGTCACAGGACAAAAAAACACAGGACATAGAGTCACAAATTGGATAGGACAAAAAGTCACAAATAATATATTGACAATTGTTTAAATATATAAGAGAAAGATCTTCAAATAATTTCTTTTTTTACATTTATTCATTTTTAAGTTCAGGAAATTGTTCATAAGCCTTGATAAATGAAAAATTATTAAATTTTAATCATGCAAATAATATATTTCTTGGCACCATGAAGCCATTTAAGTGCCAAACCACTTTGACATTTTGTTATCATAACAATTATTTGATCATCATTGATATTTATTGAATAATTTTTAATTTACAAAGTTGCTTCATATATTATAGTTCAATACAAAATAAAAAAAATATTTTTAAAATTAGTGTTTTCTTGTTTAAAAAAAAAATAATCTCAAAACTGAATTATGACTTTTTGTCCTGTGACTTTTCGTCCGTGACTTTTTGTCCTGTGGCTTTTTGTCCTGTGACTTTTTTTTATCAAGAAATTGGTTTTACCTAGCATTTAGGGTTTTGAAAAATATCCTTTTAGGAACCAAATTGTGGCTTTTTTATATTTATATTAAAATTGAAATTCAAGGCCATATTTTGCTAAAGAGAACACAGTTAGCTATTTTTGCTGCCATGAAATATGATTATGAATCTGTCATTATTTGAAGTTTTTTAAAGACTTTATATCACAGACCCTGATTAAAAAACAATGTGTATCATAAGTACAGTAAAATGCTCTGCTAAACTGTAGAATTTTAATGTTCTGTTTCATAGACATGATAGACCACAGAAGTACTGCAACATCCTTATCTTTACTCTTTCCTATCGGGTAGTGAAAGTCGAGTTTGAAATTAGAAAGATTTAAAATTGTAGACAAGTTTTATCTGATCTTTTGTGGGTTTATGTTTCGGTGCAGTGCTATGTGGGCTGTTATTTTTTTTTCATTTGTCATTTTTTCCTCTGTGTTACACGACCTTGTACTTTTTGTATTGCCCCTTGACATCTCCTGCTTCTTTTTAAACCTTTACCACTAATATCTCATCTGGTTTAAATAAAATAGTGTCTCATTCCCGGAATTTGTTATACAGGAATTAATTTTAATATCAGTTTTTTTATAAGCATATAAACTGCTTGGTCTCTTCACACAACTTATGTTTAGGACGGAATGCATCAATAGGTACATACATGTACCAGGTCACGGATATATAAGTACACGTTATGTGCTTTTGACCTTTAAAGTCCTTTTACTTATGTCATTTTTCAATTCATTCACTGTTAAGTCATACTTTTCAAGGTTTGTGTTCTCTATTTGGCCGGTTCATTCCAATATATTACCTGTTAAAAGAAATATATTCTTATTTTAGCTTTTGTTGAAGTAGATTCAGTCTTATTTCACAACACTGTACAGTATTAGTAAACAAATAAATTTTCTCAAATCATTATTTAAAAATAAAATAAAAGCAACACAATAATTAACTGGCACAAAGCAGCAACATAAAATGACATGAAGTAACATAAACTAAAAAATGCAATATGAAGTAACACAAAGCAACATACATTAACACAAAGCAACATAAAGTAACTAACACAAAGCAACATAATATATAAAAGCAATGCAACATAAAGTGACAAAATGTAGCATGAATAAAGCAATGACAAAGCCACAACTAGAGCTATGAAAGCATTTATTGAACAGTGAAATAAAACTAGTGTTTTGGTTACATTTAGGGGAGCAGACTGAAGTAGTCATTCTTTATGGCAGCCATATCAGTAATTTTATTGCAATGAATTAAATTTCGCTAATTAACATATAAAAGAGTCAAGTTTTGTGGTAGGTTTCAATTTTTCTTGTCAAAGTTTATATGGTTTGATATTAAACTTTCAATTTGATCAGTTCCATTGTACACAAGTCGCTAAAATATTCAACATGGAAAATTTTAGGAAATTGAGTATAATGGAATTACAAACAGGAAAAAGATAGACTTGGAATTTATTTTTAAATACTGAATAATTGCAGTTCCATATATATATATATACATGTATCTACATTCTACAATCTATATATACATTTACATAGCTGACTATGCGGTATGGGATATGCTCATTGTTGTAGGACGTACGGTGACCTATAGTTGTTAATGTCTGTGTCTTTTATGTCTCTTGTGGAGAGTTGTCTCATTGGCAATCATACCACATCTTCTTTTTTATATATATAATTAATAAATACAACGTGTAAATGTGTGTAAACCCTTGAAATTAAGTTTGTACAATGTGTGAAATATTGTGTTCCTACCATAACTTGTGAAGGGATGGGGTGTGATGATGTGTTGTAATCCTACACCTTGGATGTAACATGATATATATATTTAATGATAAAGTGTGTGTTAAATTGCATGCAACAATTGTAATAAAAACATTTGCGAATATATGCTTCAACAATGAATAAGGAAGGTATTTTGTTCACCTCAATAAGGTTGTTATATTATTATTTTCCCATGGTGACAATGTAAGTCTAATTTTTCAGTACACCATTAAAACAAATGTGAAACAAGGAGTCTACATGCACGCCAGATGAATTTGAAATTTTTTTTTTACCCTAAAAGTTTTTCTGCGTGCCGTATAATGTACAATTTTCCCATGGTAGGTTGTCAATTCTGACCCCTCATCCCAAGTATGTGTTATGTACTTCTGGTTAAACCAGCATGGTGGTTTAGATATTAATTCATGTTGTGTTGGTGCAGATGGAGATGCAGACTGATTACGTTTTGGAACAGATGATGATGATGATGGCGACTGAGAATTATTAGCTGTTTATGGTTCAGGTATAGATGGTGACTGATCAGGGTTTGAAATTACGGTTGAAGAAGCTGGCAATGGTGATGATGGGTTGTCATGGTTACTTAATATTCCACTCAAATTGATATCTGCATCTACCTCCATTGGAACTATGGCATCCTCAAGATTTGTTATTTTGTTTTCTTCTTCCATCAAATTTATCAATTTTTTCTGTAATTGCTGTATATCTAAATTTCTTCTAAATAGGGTTTTGTCACAAATTTGTTTTTCAACATCTTTTCGGAATAGAATTTTGATTTTTAAAGCATTCAACTTATCTTTTTTATACTGCAATGCCTGAATATAGCTGTTCATTTCAAATTCATTTTTCCATCCCCCCCCCCCCCCCATCTCCATTTTGTCAATTTGGTTAATTACATCTTTTAAATGTTGTTGTGATTTTTTCAATTTTGCCTCTTTTTCTTCAATTCTTTCTTTGATAGTTTCTCTCCTTTCCTGCTCTATTTTATGTCATCTGCAATAGATTTTTCTTTTAAAATTTCAGCATCTTTTCTTGCCTGGGCCATAATTATACTTTTATCCTCCTCATTTTTTCTCCCTAGCCATGCCATTGTCTTGTTGTTTTTCAACATCAACTTTGCATTTATTGTCGTCAAACTTATGTTGGGTGAAATGATTTTTTGGCGGTCGAGTTGTCCCATCATCTTCTCTAAAGAAATATTATTAGACGGACAATTTGATGACTCATTAATTGTTTTTAAAGAGGGATTATGGTATTTTCCTCCTGGAAGATAATTTGTTCAAAATATCCGGCATTTACTTACGATAGACAATGCCATTTGTCCAAGACATTCTATAACTGTAGAATATGCTACCAGTGGTTTTAAAACTACCATATTAAAAGTAAAATTTCCGAAGGATGACCTGGAAACATTATATATTCTGTATCTAAAAGTAAAGCGGGATTTTTAACGATTTTTTCTAATTCATCAACCAAAGTGTTGAAAGTTGTTGCCATTTCCAGTGCAGGTTTGTTCTGAGATGCCAAAGAAAAATAAGGAGCGGTAATTTTGATGTAGATGATTCCAATAGATTGTATTATTGCTGTGATGACTTTATTCGCAAATAGTTGCAGAATAGATGTAAACATAAAATTCGGTTTATCTTTTGAAGAAGTAATGTATGATGTCAGAAGATCTTTAAGGCAAAAAGTACCACAAGCAATATAAAATAGAGGATTGCCCACAAAGTCTAATATAGGGACATGTACTATATCATTTTGCCGTAAAAAACTTCTACAAAAAAGGGGGTCTCCAATTTTGTCACTATGAAATAACTTGGAAACACACCGTATCAAATTATGAGAATATGATTCGCCTTTGTTTCGGAATCAATTCTTAAACTTCACATCATACTTCTTTTCAATTTCCTTTGCAACTTTTTCCACTTCATCCGCAAATTGTAACAATGGGTGTACGGAGCACTGAAACTCATTGAGTTCACTGTCATTTGTCAATTCCTCTGTTTTTAGTTCGCTAAGTAACTTGTTGGATTTCAACTCGGTCGCACTCCTGTCTGTCATGCAGTTCGTTAATTTCCCAACAAATTCAGTAGTGGTTGAAGCCTCATTGACCATATCTAATGTCGCTTTTACATATTTGTCTGCCGTCCCACTTGATATCTTTTTTAATCCTGCAAAGCATATGTTTGGTGATTCACATATAATAATAATACTATGTGTTCATCCGGTCTTGTCAGGAATATGCATGAAATATTTGCCACTGGCTGTTATGGTTTTCATTCTTTTCCCATATTTTTAATCAATTTTATGATACCTTGAATATGTTCACAGTTCACAACTAAATTATATGACAGAAGAGATAGAAAATATTAAAATGTGAACATTCCATTTCTCTATAATTGAAATCATGCAAGGCCTGTACACAGTTTAGGTTTATATTTTGGTGGGGTCCTTGTTGTTGTTGGACCCCTATTTGTGACCAACCGAATTAGACTATTTACATGCTTTGTAACCACATGAGCAACATGACATGTCCCACATGTGGAGCTGGTTTTGCTTTCCTTATTGGAGCACCTGAAACCACCCCTTGTTTTGGTGGGGTCCGTGTTGTTGTTGTACCCCTATTTGTGAATTTTTTACACGCATCATTATCAATTTAATGGAAATTGATGCGACTGTCATACAAGTGAGAGGTTTAGCGCTATAAAACCAGGTTCAAGCCACCATTTTCTAATTTGAAAATTCCTGTACCAAGTTAGCTATATAAAAGTTCTTGTCCATTCGTTTGAAGTGATTTATCATTTGATTTTGCCATTATATTAGGGACTTTCCGTTTTTCAATGTTCCGCTTAGTTCACCTATATATGGCAAGGTGTATTATTTTAACAACCCTTCATAAAAAAAAACAACGCTCTCACCCCATATTGAATTTACTGACCCAATATATCGTATTAGGTCACTTACACACCATGTAACTAATATTATATTCCTCAGAAATATTGCTATCTGGAAGTACATTACAGTATTTCACAATTAACTAAACTTAGACCACCTGATTCTGAAAGGGGTTGGTTGAATATGTGTTCGCCATCAGACAAACATTGCCTCTTCAAGTTGCTTATTGCATATTGCTTTGGCCTCTCGTTAACGTTTTCACATTGAAAGTCATACCACATCTTCTTTTTTTACATGAACTAAAAGTAATATCAATTACCTAAAGTAAATTCTCCTGTGCTGCAATTTATTTTCGCACCATAAAATTGTCTCCCTTGTTTTGTTGTAGCATCTTTCATTATGGTTAAATTGTCAGAATGTTTAATTGCCTCTTCAAGTTGCTTATTGCATATTGCTTTGGCCTCTCGTGAAATGTTATGAATTGATGCAACTGAGGGCAAAGTGTCTATTTCCTCTACATTAAAAATTTTGCATATACTGCCAATCACATCTGAATATTTTGCATTGGCACATTTTTCGAAATGCATGCCAATACACATTCCCTGATTTTCTGGGAGAATGGATTTCCTCTAGTTTTTTCTTTCACCGATGGTACAGGTTGATCTGGTTCATTCATTTGGTTGGTTTTGATGACTTCATTTTGCCAGTAAGTTATTTCATTCTTTAATTCCATGCTGTCTAGCCTTGTCAAATTATACTAGAAGCCCATGCTGATTTTAGGTAATGTTTTTACTGCATCTGTTTGTACGTACTTTGCAGTAGATGTTGGCCTCTTGTTCAAAACTTTAACAACATCAATTTCTTTCTTCAAATTTGTTATTTTAGTATTTTTTCTTTTCACCTTTTTCTTCTCATTTGCCAATTGTAAGTATAAAACAGAAACTGTCTTCTTCAGGGAGATTAGTTTATGTTGAGAGTCCAAATTTGTGCTGGTTGGTTTAATGTGAAATTTCTTTGGAATTTGGAATAAATGTTTTTCATATGCATCAGCTTCTTCATAACTTCGTGTGGTTTTTAGTTTTCTAAGATTGTCAATCACGAATTTTATTCTTTTGAATAAACTGCTCAAATGTACCTCATTTTCATTTTTATTCAAGAAAGAGCATACCCATCTATGCAGGATACGCTGACTTCCTGCTCTAAAATGCGTTTTACTTTCGTGAAATAATTTGATCACATGTTTATTTGTTGGAGTTTCCATGTGAAATGGAAGAGGAGGAACGTGATCTATTATGTGCAAGTTTATTACCTTTGTATAAAAAGTGTGCTGTAAGTAAGACACATTTTGTCAATTCTAATCGTAAAATAAACATCCCTTATACATGTTACCCATAACACATGTTCTTTTTTTACATGAACTAAAAGTAGTATCAAATACATAAAATTTCAATTTCATGAAAGGGACTGTACTCCAAATTATTTTTTTGTAAATGATCTGACAATTTGTAAAAGTAAAGATTCTAGCAAAACATCATAAGTGTTGGAATATCCAGTACCACTAAGATAAGTTTTGCTTATTGAATCATTGAATCAATGTCAAACACGTTAAAGAATTTAAATAATTCATATTCCAAATTAGTTTTTAACCTGAAATAGTGGTAAAATGTATTGAAAATATTGTGCAATAACAAATATCAAAAGCACGTGATTTTTATTAAAGCTTTGGGAATAATTTCTCACCTTACAAATACATTTTAATTCCTTTATATAAATGATTCTGGTTTTATTAGAAGTCATTTTCATTATTAAACATTATATGCTCATTTGCAATATAAGGTTTTCTTCATTGGTAGCTAAAAGTGTGTATTATATCCCGGAGTTTGCAATTTCAAAATTTACCAATATAACATCACAGATTTAGAACAAACTGACTGACTGATAAAAGTTTTCAAACACATAAAAATATTTATAAATACATGTATTTTAATTGACAAAGTTTTAAAATATTTGCATAACCATTATTTAAAATAAAGAGCTGTTGTGATAGTATGAAAACTGCAAGTAGATATTTCTTTATAAAAACTAGAGTACAGTAAACAGAAATCTAAATCCAAATGTATGTGACGTTATCACAATTATAGTTATACTCTAGCTTTTGTATAGACATTGATAGAAGACAAATAAGATGTAAACAAGAGTCCTGAGATAAACAGAAACTTATTTATTCAATTTGTTCAGACATGCAATTACCAAAAAATTAATTCAAAATAAAAACCATTGAAAAATGTACTCATTAGTTTGGAATTTAAAATTGATTGCATGTATAATTGCCTGCATTTTGCAAAACATAATTTTTTAAAATGTAATAAATATAAAATGAACACATAAAATTGCACCACTTTACTTCATTTTCTTGAATTTGATAAGGGAAATAGAATGGGATGAACAATCTGTATCACTATCTTCATCCCGTTCACTTACCAAACTCTGGAAGCAAAGTATTCCTCCTTCAAAATCAGTTAGCCATTGAGTCTCGGCATCACTGAAACTTGGTTCATCTGATGCTAAAGGCAATCCATATACAAAACCAGCTGGTGCCTGAGTTTCAGCATCACTAAAGCTTGTTTCCAATAATTTTAGGGATGGTAAGCCATCAACAACAGATGGTAATTGAGTTTCAGTATCACTGAAATAAATAAAGTATATATACATTTATCTTACCTCCTATAGATTTATAGAGATATGATTGGTTAAAGGACTTCACGTGGTGACTATGTATATTTGATATAGGGTGTCCCAAAAATATACAGTTAGCAACCATACATGGTTAGTTACCATATGGGGTTAGTAAGGAGTTACTTCCCTTTCAAAACATAAATGATGCCACAACCCTTCATTTAAACAACAACGCTCTCACCCCATACTGAATTTACTGACCCAATATATCGTATTAGGTCACTTACACATCATGTAACTAATGTTATCAAATTGAATTAGAATATATATGAGGCAAATTTAAGTTAGGAACAGAAATTAGGCCAATTATAAAGGGGCATAACTTCAGAACGGTAAACGTTTGTCCACATGTGTCAACTGTTGTGAAGCTCATGTAATTCTCTAAAGTCGGTGAATAGTATTAATTGAGAGATATATACTACGCATACAGGAGCTTCTGAAAGCGAATCCACTGTAACACAAACTTGATCTGTATGTTGTGGTAATGTATTTATTATTTTGTGTGTTAGGATGGATTCTTTGTATGTGGCTCTGATCAAATAAAGCAGTATTGTATTGCATGCTAGTTTCACTTATCTATCCATTGAATAGACATGATAATCTTACAATTCAAAAAAACTAAAAATTTAAGTACTTACCTCAACAGCAAGATTAAATATAAATTTCCTGTATCTTAATATAAATAATTAAGGTCTTCTAAACTTGATTCTCTGTAAAATAAATAAAGTATATATATATTGATCAATTAGAATTCAAATTGGTTGCCTCAAGTAAATAAGTTGATTAATGATCTGAAAAAGTGCATATTAAAGAACAATAACTCTTTGTTTAGAGTCTGGCATCTGCAAACAATTATTAAATGTATGCCATAACTGTGTTTAAGAATTCAAATTTTACTTACTTCAGTTAAAAAATATCTATGAATATGTGCAGATCTTCATTGATAAAGGGACGTAACTCAATTTTTTTTTTATTTTGTGTGTTAGGATGGATTCTTTGTATGTGGCTCTGATCAAATAAAGCAGTATTGCATTGCATGCTAGTTTCACTTATCTATCCATTGAATAGTCATGATAATCTTACAATTCAAAAAACTAAAAATTTAAGTACTTACCTCAACAGCAAGATTAAATATAAATTTCCCGTATCTTAATGTAAATAATTGAGGTCTTCTAAACTTGATTCTCTGTAAAATAAATAAAGTATATATATATTTATCAATTCGAATTCAAATTGGTTGCCTCAAGTAAATAAGTTGATTAATGATCTGAAAAAGTGCATATTAAAGAACAATAACTCTTTGTTTGAGTCTGGCATCTGCAAACAATTACTAAATGTATGCCATAACTGTGTTTAAGAATTCAAATTTTACTTACTTCAGTTAAAAAATATCTATGAATATGTGCGAGCAAATAAAGCATTATTACATTGCATGCTAGTTTCACTAGTCTTATAATTGAAAAAAGTAAAAGCTTAAAGTACTAACCTTTACAGCGAGAATAAATGTAAATCTCCTGTATCTTAATATGTAAAACAAATAAAGTATAAATACATTTATCAATTAGAATTCTGGTTTGTTTTCAAAATAAGTTGTATAAGTATGTGCTTTTGGAACTACCTGCAATAAGATGTGTTATCTCTATGTGATTTCATTAGCAATTTGTTGCTTACTGTTTTTTATAAATTTCAGAGGAAATCAAGAAAATGTGACGTAATTATTAATTTTCACCAAAGAATAACTGAAAACAAACAAACCACACCTTCATTAAATAAAAATAATCAGCAGGTCAAGAAAATGATTAATCTAATGAGAATAAGCATAAGGGACATAATTATTAATTTGTGTGTGACTCCAAACAAAAAAAAACACAGCAGTATCCATTGCATGCTTGTTTCCTTTATCTACCTATAAGTTGTTGTATAGTTCTATAATTCAAATATTGATAACAGAAGGTACTTACCATAAAGGTGATGTCAAATATTACTTCTTGTAAACATTATACATGATGTATATATATGGTCTTTGAAACTTGATTATCTGTAAGAACAAATAAAAATATATATTCATTTATCAATAAAAGAACTAAGTTTCAATGTCCCACACATTAGGCATATTTGATTTATTCAAGGAAGGGCGACTAGTAAACAAAATAATTTAAGGGGTTCTTTAAAACTTTTTTTTTAAAATGAATACATTGTAACTAGGAGAATTAAAGGCTTCATAACAATTGTACACATGAATGAGGTGACAAGACCTGTCGGACACACACAGACAGACGGTATTTATATGTCCCCTGCATGGCGTTTCGCAGGGGACAATAAGAACTGTTGGTTTATTTTTGAAAACCCAGAAATTAATTGGACTAAAAATTCAAAAGAGAAGTGCATAATCATGATAATGGCAGTACATCAATAATGTTCTGAGAAATGCATTCATTTACTTTAAGCAAATGTGAATGTGTTGTTAAATGTGATGTGTAGCGAAAGAATTTCATTTTGTATGATTAGAATACAAAAATGGAATTATGAGATTTGAAATAAGTATTTTGTCATTCAGTAGTTCTCAGTTGTTGCAGTATACAGATATACACTACATGAAGTTGTCAGTGGCAGATCAACAATTTTATGGGCCGCGCCCACTGACTGCCTCAGAGGGGTCCTGCTCTGGTCATGATTCAGTGATTCTCTATATAATTAATCAATTTTTTACAGGGAAAGGGAGGGCCGGGGCCCTGTCCCTAAATCCTACTCTGGTTGTCATTTGTTGCAATAAACATGTACATCACTACATGTATCTAGTTAGTTATATTATGCCTAAGCCTTATATGGAAGATTGGTCATTTAGTTTTAAATAAATCATTAAACAATTAGGACAATTGATCATGGCTTTGAATTGTATTCATGATACTCATTGATATTGATCCTTGATTGCTGTAACCAGGTGCTGCATTTTTTAGCAAGCGTAAAAAAAAAACAGTTAAAAGTACCGGGATCTGACAGAGCTTTCAAGAGCTATTTCTGTTTACTGTGAGTTTGTTATATATTTATCACTAAAAGCTAATGCTAATTTCTGTTCTTTTAATATGAAGCCCCCACCCCTCCTCCAGCTTATCTGATTAATTTACGATCACTCTGAGTAAAGAAAGTAAGTCACAATTTCTTATATATCAGGTATTTTAAATTCTGGTTGATAGTTGTCTCATCACCAATCATATTTACATCTCCTTATTTTTTTTACAAAAAAGCTATATTTAGATGCGGCAGAGACATATATACACAGAGATTGGCAACTGTAACAGTGGTCAGCGAAATCTAAATTAAAAACACGCATCACACGAGACTTTAACGAGATCGCCATTTTGCATCTGATCATGACAAGTTCACCACCGCTTCGATTTTTATTTTACATCAAGCATTTCAAAACAGCATAATGTAAGTATATATTTCTATTTCGTTAATAATTTACCTTGTTTTATTCAGTTTGTAGTAATTGGTAGTTAAAATATTGTGACGATTAACGTTTTATTGTGGTCAATAATAAGGGGAAAGCTTGGCCGACATGGATAGCTACTTCAGAAAACGACCTCCTTTTGTAGAGAGCATAAGATAGGGTAGACAACTCCAGGAAAAAAATGACTTTAAAATTGCTTAGGTCATCACTCTTATTACGCACGGGATGCACGACGGTTGGATATACCTATATCATTTATTGAACAACTTATTTTGACTTGAAAGGATATTGCATGCAGATAATATAAAACAATTAATATAAATACAGGTAAAAATTATTTTTGAAGCATGTTATTTGAGAAAAAGCTATTTTTAAGGAGAGTTTTTGCGGAAGAAGGTACGAATATTTTTTTTGAAGGTTCAAAAATTGTAATAAAGAATTGATTATACCTAAAAGTACCTGTATTTTTCGTTTATATAGGGACCAAATATTCTTGGTTGTAATAGTTTTGACCAAAATATTGTGTGTTAGTATGTGAAAAAAAAAGTTAATTTTTAGAATGAAAGTTTGGTCCCCTAAACAACCTCATGAGTCATGACATATTGTAAATTTTTAATATACTGCAACAAATTACAACCTTATGTACTGTAAATGTATAAAGCAACAAATGACAACCAGAGTAGGATTTAGGGGCAAAAATATGGTGGGGTTAAAAGCCTATATACTGTAAATTTCAGAAATTGTTGCATGCGTTTATTAATATTGCAAATTAACAAAATCATGATAATTTCCCTTTCAATTTTTAAAAAATTCTGATTTTAAGTTTTTGTTGTATATTGGGACTTTGGATAGTCTCAAGAATGCTTTCACAAATATTTATGAAACTTTGGTGAATTGATTTTATATATTGACATAAACTCCCTTTTCATTTTTATGACCCATAGTGGGTCAACCCTTGATCGTCTGTCCGTCTGTCCCAAAGTCATTGGTTTTTGTTCCCTAATTTAGTTTGCCTCAACCAAATATTATAAAACTTTTACAAAAGCTTATTACCACAATATTCAGATCAAGTGTGAATTTTGGTGGTGTCAGTGTTACCGTTCTAGAGTTATGCCCCTTTACAAATGGAAAAATTGCAGAATTTTTAGTTTACCGCTCTCTAACTTTGACTTTAGTTTGCCTCAACCAAATGTTATGAAATTTGCACATAATGCTTATTACCACAAAAAACAGTTTGAATTTTGGTGGTGTCACTTTTACTGTTCTAGAGTTATGTCCTTTACAAATGGAAACAATGATGAATTTTTCGTTTCCGTCCTCTAAATTAAGCTTGCCTCAACCAAATTTTATTAAACTTAACGCAATACTTTTTACCACAAAATCAGATCAAGTTCAAATTTTAGTAGTATAAGTTTTACCGTTCTTCAGTTATCTTCCTTTATAACTTTATATGATATGCAAGCCGGAGTATCATCCCCTATTTATTTTTATATATGATGCAGAGTTATGGCAGTTTAGTTGTTGGACAATTGTTTAAAGTTGTCCATTTTCACACTTTGGAAGGTTTCAGAATTGTATTTGTTCAAAAATCACGGTCTTAAACTTATATACACTTGCGAGATCCCTAAATGGAGCCAAATTATTTTCATGTTTTGTTTCAATGAATACCACTATGTGTGCATGTCCTTTTTTTAGCTCACCTGGCTCGAAAGGCCAAGTGAGCTTTTCTCATTACTTGGCGTCCGTCGTCTGTCGCCGTAGTTAACTTTTTACATTTTGAACTTCTTCTAGAGAACCACTGAATGGGATGGAATCAAACATGGCATGAATGTTCCTTAAGAAGTACTGACCAAGAGATGTTACTTTGTAGCCGATCTATCATCCAAGATGGCCGGCAGCGGGGGACTTAATTTAAGATAGGACCCTATAGGAAATACATACAAATGTCTTCTTTTAGAGAACCACTGAATGGAATGAAACCAAACATAGCATGAATGTTCCTTATGAGGTGTTGAACAAGTGTTGTTACTCTGTAGCCGATCCATCATCCAAGATGGCCGCTAGCGGAGTAGGACAATATTAAACAAATATGGCCTCAATCATTATTAAAGTATCTGTTATGATTTTTATTATTTATATGATTTCAAAAACCTAAATAGAGTCAGGTGAGCGACACAGGCTCTTTAGAGCCTGTAGTTTTGTTTTTTGTTCAGGGGGGGGGGGTCTTAGTTGCCCAGTGCTGACAGTTGTTCTATAATGTAGTTGATCATTAAAATTCATTTAAAGCATAAACCCAAGCTAAAAGGGCAACAAGCTTATCAAGCACTCTTGGTACAGCTTTTTATTAAACACCCATTGATATATACATTAAACAGCAAAATAATTATTGATGCAAGATGTCATTAAATAATAATGTTTACTCTTTTTATGTGTAGGACAAGAACTATAGAAGATACAGAGAAATTATAAACAGCAGAAATGATAGGCAATTTAAAATTTGCAGAAGTCAACAAAACCTAAATGGTAAGTAAACTCATCATAGATACCAGGATTAAATTTTGTATTTACGCCAGACGCGCGTTTCGTCTACAATACACTCATCAGTGATGCTCGATAAGACTCATAAGGCCACTTTTATAAAAGCTATTTCCCTTGAAAGATGATTATCATGATTATTATAAAAATAAAAAGATGTGGTATATTAAATATGAAAACTATTGATCATGGCTCTAAGAAAGCAATTATAGGCCAGTGACGGCCTTCAATAATGAGAAAATCCATACCCATTTGTCAAAGTAGTCAGCTATAAAAGGCCCTCAGATGAAAAATTGAAATAATCCCAACTGTAGAACTAATTGCCTAGTTTATAACAAAACAAATTAAAAAAAATAAATATGACAGATATAAAACAACAACAACCACTAAATTTTAGTGTCAGAATAAACTACAGGCTCCTAACTTTGGACAGGCACAATCAGAATATGGCAAGGTTATATAAAAATAAGAAGATGTGGCATGATTACCAATAAGACAACTCTTCACCAGACAACAAATGACATACCGGTAGATTTCCTGCAAAAAAATAAACAGTCCGGACTAAGCAGGAAATTTATACCTTTCCCTAAATCGAAAAGACACAAAGATCTGTTAGTACTCACAGTTACTGACAGCTAGTTAAAAATCAATAAAAACTAATACATGTAATAAAAGAATCAGAATTGTGCGCACTCAACCCTACCTTAACTTTGAACAGTGGTTTAACAGCTCAACATATAAAGAACAAACTGTAAAATAACCGTTGCAATTGCCTCAACTCGAAAGATTGATAAAATGCACAAAATCAACCCATAGACAAAAAGCACGGAATTAAGAGAACTCACAAGTAAGAAAGGAAATATTCTTAAAATGTTCATAAACATGACAAAATAAGCTTTTTTATTGCTGTTTATTTCTCCATTTATAACATTTTATTTGTTTATTTTGTGTATTTATAGGTGATCAGACATCTTGGTTTTCATGATCAATAGGTCAATACTGAAGAGGAAACTGAAAGTTGATATCTATCTACATGGTGTGCTAATTGGATTAATGTGAAATGGAATGTGTGCTTTCCTGCAAAAAAGAAATAGGAAATTTCATCATAATCACATGATAATGGCTATAAACAAAATGGAGTTCCATCATAGATGCAGAAAAACACAATTGTATAAATGCAACAACATATTATATATATTCGTGGAAAGAAGGGAGAAATAAAGAAAAACATAGTATTTTGTTGTTGAGAGGAACACCAGCTTTATCCACTCATTTACAAAGCTCCCTCATATCAAATATAATGAAGAAGATCTTCGAAGAACAAATATTGCAAAAATGTTTTCTCTACGAATTGAAGGAAATTGTTTAGTGAATGGAATAATTTTTGCATTGAACTTTTACGTAGTGGATTGAATAACTGTACACAGCAGCTGAAACAGAGGAAAATTAAAATTTACAAGAAAAGTGTTTATTTTATTATTTAATTTGCAAATATGAACGCATTCTTAAGAACACCACAAATGGTATGACATTCAAATTGGTTGCTTAATAATGTATACCATTGAAACAATAACAAGAATACTTTACTACAAAAAATATTTTATAAATCAAAGTTAAAGTCATATAAAGTATGTACAATACCTTGACCTAAACAGTCAGACTCACTGTCATGACTGTATTGTTTTTGTATGTCATGATAATTTTGAGTCAAAAAATTATTAAAGTTTTAAATATCATTTGTATCATTTATTAAGTCTTGTAAACATTATGTTCATATTGTATAGTGAAGAAATTTACAATGAATAAAAATTGGGGAAAACATTTCCTACAGGGAAAGTTGATGTACAGAAATTTCATTGGAGGAAATTTGGAGAACAATGTTTTCCTTAAAGGAAATTTGTGGTATTGAATTTTCCCTCAAGGAAAAGTGTTTGTTAAACATTTCCTCAAAGGCAATTGCAGTTGACAAAATTTCCTCACAGGAAAAAGTATTTCCTCAAAGGAAAATTTGAAGCTGCAAATTTCCACAGAGGAAAAAGTATTTCCTGAGAGGAAATTTTGAAGCCGCAAATTTCCTCAGAGGAAATCGAATTTCCTCAAAGGAAAATTTGAAGCAGCAAATTTCCTCAAAGGAAATATTAAAGCAGTAAATTCCCAAAGGGAAATCTTTTTCCCTTGAGGCAATACAATTTCCCTTAAGGAAAAATCTTTCTCCTTTAGGGAAATTTGATTTCCCTTGAGGAAAACTACTTTTCCTCTGAGAAAATTCTTGAAAAAAAGGGCATAACTTTTTCAACAGTGGTGCTAGAGCCTACAATTTTTAGGACAAATATCAGGGAACCAATACCAACCAAGTTATCAACTTTATTTTGACTTAACTCCGAAAATTAAGGTGACAACTTTTGCACTCAGCGGAAGTGCAAACCTGTCCCGGAGACTGTTTAACGTTTAAAATTAAGCGATCATATTGTAAAACCCTTAGAGTGTACACTTTGGGATGTGGTACTATGAATCTAAGTAAACTTTAAGATTGAAAGACTTTTTGTAAATTGCCCTGGTTTGAAATGAATAAAGAGTTTTGGTTTGGTTAACTATTTTATTTTTGTTTATTCATTTTGACGATAACTACTTAAACGTTGCCAAAATCTTTTAAAAATTTTCCGGTTTGGACTATTTGCAGACATTAGGCATTTATAGTTTTGTAATCTGTTTAAGAATTACCATTATATTGTTAGAACCATAGGGAACATACATTGGGTTGCGATACGTATACTAAGAATTTAGTTAAAGATTGATATACTTTTTAACGAGCCTGTGTCTCTCACCTAGGTCTATGTGCATATTCAACAAAAGACACTCTCCAACATAGAAGACGAGAATAAAATTAATGACAAAAATCTCTGTTTTGATGGTCTTGTATTGCTGATCATTTAGTCTGCTTAGTTTCTCTCTATCTTTTCTAGTTTTTGCTCAAAACACAATAGATGGTATGAAAGTGACTTGTTAGAACACCTTGCCTTATCGATCATTTTTGTGATTTAAAGTGTCTATTCATCTATTATAATTTTTATCATGTAAAGCTAAACCCCCCCCCCCCCCCCCCCCCCCGAAAATGATTAAAAAATGTCATTAAAGGGCAATGATTCCAAGGAGACGTCGGACGAATTCCTCAGTATTGTTTTAATTGTAGATATTGTCTTGCTGATCATTTTTGCTTATTAAAGTTTCTATCTATCTATTATAATTTTAAGATATACATTTGTAAGGCAAAAACGCAAAAAAATGGTAAAAATCATCAACCAAGGGCAATAACTCTAATAAGGAGTCGGATGACGATTTCGACAATTGAACTTATTTGTAGAACTTGTCTTGCTGATCATTTTTGCATTTTAATGTTTCGCTGTATCTATTATAGTTTTCAAGATAATAGCCCAAAATGGAAAAAAAATGGTAAAATTTGTCATTTAAGGGCAATAACTTCTATAAGAAGTCGTCTGAAAATTTTGACATGTATGGACAACAGAGCTCAACATTCTGAACATATTTGCTCATGTCAGATTTTCTCTATTCATAACGGTTTTCGAAATAATAGACAAAACTTGCATTTTTACGGTACGTTCTATATTAGTCTTCGGACACATTTTTCAAACTAGATACCCTAAAAATGATTGTGACTAAGTAAGTTAAAATTTGGCCAAGTAGTTTTAGAGGAGACGATTTTTGTAAAGGTAAACGGACAACGACGGACGATGGACGACAGACGACGACGACGACGGACGCCAAGTGATGAGAAAAGCTCACTTGGCCCATTGGGACAGTTGGGCAAAAAATGTCCATGGTGTGAATAAAATACAGGGAGAAATTGGCCATTAGCCTTCCTCTTGTAAAATTATTTACAATTATTTAATGCGTTCTTTTTGTACAGTAGATACGTGTTAAGAACACAGCGACAGCTAATATATACGGAAGTTAATGTGGACCTCGACTTAGCTTAATATGTATCTCGGACAAATTTAAAAATCAGTGCAGATCAACTAAGATTGAGTTGATGAGAGTAAATGCGATTATATAAGTTAATTTAAAATGGAGGAAATGAGTTTACGTGTGCTATTGGCATTACAGATGAAATATATTTTAAAGTCTTTTCATTTAACGTAAAATTATTTCTATTCAGCTACATGAAAGTGGATATTCTAAAGATATAAGAAGATGTGGTATGAGTGCCAATGAGAAAACTCTCCATCCAAGTCAAAATTTATAAAAGTAAACCATTATAGGTCACAGTACGGTCTTCAATACGGAGCCTTGGCTCAAACCGAACAGTAAGCTATAAAGGGCCCCACAAAATTACTAGTGTAAAACCATTCAAACGGGAAAACCAACAGTCTAATCTATATAAAAAACGAGAAACGAGAAACACTTATGAACCACATCAACAAACGACAACTACTGAACATCAGATTCCTGACTAAGGACAGGTTCAAAAAAATGCAGCGGGTTTAAACGTTTTAATGGTACCAAACCTTCACCCTTTTTCTGAAACAATAGTGTAACATCACAACATAGAAAGACACACTATAAAATATCAACTGAAATAGTTTAACGCAATCAAAGGACATATTAACACCATTGAACATACACTGAACAAATAAATTTGACCTATGACACAATGTAAATACAAAATAAATAAACTAAGGGAAGAATAATAAAAGTAACATGTTATATCGGTAAGAAATGTTAAACAATTAAAGAAAAACAATAAGCTCGAACAAAAATATCAGCCATTTGCAAAAACTTTAAACACAGGTAAATGAAAATAATTTTGTTGTTAGGTATACGTGTACAGTACCAATAGAGAATGGAAATATTTTTACAAAATAAATAATTTTGATGTTCATAGTACGAAGTGAAAATTAATAGTTATACCAAACAATTATCAAAGCTGTTATATAGACCAGATATAACCCTGAATAACATTAAATCACAAAAAATCAATACAATTAGTATCAACAGGTCAAATAAACAAGAAAGTACGATTTGAGAGTACTCGCAGTTACTGACAGCTAGATAAAAGCCAAAACAATTAATAATCAAAAAAATTATGCATCAGAGACATCTGCACGTATTAGCTTTTTTTAAAGCTTTTTTTAATCAAATTATAAATATTAGTTTGTATACAATGTGCGTCTAACTCCCACTTTGCCATGCACCACCGTCCTTGAAGGCTTTTGCAGTTAAATTACATATCCAATGAATTGCAAATATCAACAAAATGCTCAGCGGGGCGCAGAATGATACGACCGCATATGTCGAACCATGAACAGTTGGGACAAGTATGGACACTCAATAAAAGCTTGATACAGCTCTGAATTTGAATTTTGATTAAAGATCATCATCGCGTAATTACGAGAAAAACTATCGCGTAATTACGAGATAAAAAGATTTTTATCTCGTAATTACGAGATAATTATCGCGTAATTATGAGAAAACTATCGCGTAATAACGGGATAATTATCGCGTAATTACGAGATAATTATCGCGTAATTGCGAGATAATTATCGCGTAATTACGAGATAACAATCACGTAATTACAAGATAATTATCTCGTAATTACGAGATCATCATCGCGTAATAACGAGAAAACTATCGCGGAATTACGAGATAAGAAGTTATTTATCTCGTAACTATGAGTTATTTATCTCGTAATTACGAGATAATTATCGCGTAATTACGAGAAAACTATCGCGTAATTACGAGATAATCATTTTTTATGTGGTCATTACGAGATAATCATCGCGTAATAACGAGATAATCATTTATTTATCTCATAATTACGAGATAATAATTTTTATACGCCCGTATGGGACGTATTATGGTATACCTTTGTCCGTCTGCCCGTCTGTCCGTCCGTCGTCAAAATGTCGGACATTAACTCAAAAACGCTTAAACTAATTTGCATAAAACTTTAGTGAATTGTTTATGTCTATTGACGTGAGCTCCCTTTCATTTTTAAAAAAAAATAGATTTAGAGTTTCCGAGTTACAGGGTTTTATTCATAAAAAAAGTGGATTTTCCAGTTTTCGGACAAAAAATAAAAAATGCTTTCAGCAGTTCTTATAAAACTTTGGTAAATTGTTTATATCTATTGATGTAAGCTCTGTTTAGAATTTTATATATTTTTCATTTATCATTTCTGAGTTACTGGATTTTATTCATTAAAAAAGGGGTGATTTTCCAGTTTTCGGACAATAACTCAAAAATGCTCTCAGCACTTCTCATGAAACTTTGGTGAATAGTTTATATCTATTGATGTAAGCTCCCTTTACATTTTCATAAATTTCTAATATGACATTGAGAATTAATTGAACTTTATTTGTTTATAGTCTTACAACAGATTTACTAAGTATTGCGCAACAGCACAGTGTATTGCACAACAGCAAGCAATCTTTAATTGAATTTAAATTCAATTCATAAAACCAATTTCAAGTTCTTTGACTACATTTATTCAGAAACCTATAATATGTCAAATATTTAATTACAATCCAAATTCAGACTTATATCAAGCTTGAATAGTGTGTCCTTTGTTGCCCCAACTGTTCAGGGTTGGAACTCTGCGGGCGTATCCAGCTGCGCTCAGTGAAGCAGTTTATTTTATCACGTAATGACGCGATTATTTTCTCGTAATTACGCGCTGATTATCTCGTAATTACGAGATAAAAAAAAAAAGATTATCTGGTAAATACGAGACAGTTTTCGCGTAATTACGCGATAATTATCTCGTAATTACAAGATAAAAAACTTCTTATCTCGTAATTACGCGATAGTTTTCTCGTAATTACGCGATGATTATCTCGTAATTACGAGTTAAAAAAGATTATCTCGTAGTTACGCGATAGTTATCTCGTAGTTACGCGATAGTTATCTCGTAGTTACGCGATAGTTATCTCGTAGTTACGCGATAGTTATCTCGTAATTACGCGATAATTATCTCGTTATTACGCGATAGTTTTCTCGTAATTACGAGATAAATATTTATTTTTTACAGACCCTAATAGTCTTTCGTAATTCTGTCTACATTAAGTAGAAAATACACCGGAGTACCGATTATGTAAAAAGAAAAGAAAACATTGTACAACGTAAAACGAGAATTAAATAGAACAAAATACAGAAATTGAATACAAATGAAGATGTTTTTCTTGTTTAGTGAAATCAAAAATGAAAAACGAAAACATTTTTGATTTTCATTTTGGGTTTTGAAAAATCAAAAACGAAAAACGAAAACACTTTTGTTTTTCATTTTAGTTTTAGAGAAATCAAAAACGAAAAATGAAAACACTTTCGTTGATATTTCAAAACGAAAAACGAATGGACGCAAATATACACGGACCGGTTAAGCATTCATTAGTCGTCAAAATCCTATAGATTAACAATTTGTGGTTATATTTACAGTCACAGTCCAATTGCCTCAAACAGATACAGTTTACTGATTATATTGAAAGTAGGATTAGATCCTTTATAAAGCATTTGAACTTTTATGAAAGACTATATATAAAAAGATCTCCCCATAATGATGAAATGTTGGGAAAACTAACCAGAGTTGTCTCATTGGCACTCATACCACATCTTCTTATATCTTACATTGATCACAAAAAGGTGCTAGCAAACAATTTTTAATTTGAGCTTTATTAACGTTAAAACAATTTTCCACTTAAAAATGAATGTTATTTTATTCAAATATAAGAACTTAGTAACCCATATCTACTTATTTTAATTGATATTATGAATTTTGATGAAAATAGATAAACATGCTACTCAAAGTGCTTGATTATTTCTAAAATCAATATGTTCTATTTACATGATTAAGGTAGAAGTTCTGTTTGTAGCTTAAATTTTTGTTAGAAGAAATCGGTTAACATATACATATACACGTTTACGAAGTGATGTCACTCGTATCTGATGCCATAAAATCAAGAAAACATCTATAAATACTTTCAGGTAACTGGAGAAGCAAAGATTATTGCAAGTATGTTCATCAATAATGTATACTATGTACTGTCCATTTGGTAATATTCTAAATAACTTGTAGACTTTTAGTCTTATATTTTTATGCCGTGATGTTGTCAGTTGAATGAACTTGACTTTTGTTTTTTTTTATGTCACCATGTTATCATTCGCATGAATGTACGTTAAGAGGAAAGGTTAATAAAATTAGAAAATCAAACTTCCGAGAGTCAGCATCGACAACTTCTGGGAATTCTTATTAAAATAATATTTCGAAATAAAAATTTGGAGGACCCACATGTATATTACTTGAATAAGCAGTATTTCGAGAATATAAACACTAATAAGAAAATGAATATTATAAGCAATGACATATAAATTGAAAATTATGATTTTGTGTTGACTCTATACAGTATTTTTACAGAAGACTTCCAGTTTGTGATCACTATGGCAAAGGTGGATATCATGGGCCGTATCAAATATCTCGTACAAATTATAAACGAAGTGGATTTGATATCTTTGCCAATGACACATGTATCTACAAGACCAACTGCCGTATAAGTTAGCAACTATTGTTTCAATGTACGACCTTCAAAAATGAACTTCAGGATGTTTTTTTATAATCATATTTTTGAATTTTAAAAGCCAGGGGTCACAAAAGAGGTAATATCGTACATTTTTTTCCCTATGACTTCTGAAATCAACAAATTGTATGATTCGAGAAATGGCATATGCTTCCTAAATCTGGTTATTGTGGAAGAAACACATAGAAAACTAACTTGTCTTTTAGTATTCTAGATATTGTAAGATTTTTAAAGGACCTATGTGTGTTTTTGAATGTACTAATACGAATATGTTTTTATCTTTGTTTACATTCAGTTTTTGAAGTAAATGATGATTCAGTTGTGAACACGGTTACTTCTGATATTATGAGGAGGGGTCCGTATGCTGTTACATGCACACCTCTTACAAATTTTGAAAGTTGGGAGAACCTATTAGGTCGCAGTGGTTTCCAAAACATGTTCAATCTGGCAGTTCCACGCATATTATCTGGAAAACATGTCGTATGGTTTGAAGTTGCATATGACCATGGTAAATTTCTTATTAACATCTTATCACATATATGTAAGCTTTATTTGTTGTAATGGTAAAATGTTTTGGATTTGTATCAACTGTTCGTTAAAAGAATGCAAAAAGGAAGGATGTAATCAGCGGATAAAATCTCTTGAACTTGCTCTAAGGAACGATCAGTGTTTGTATACGGTTACCCAATGTAATTTTTGTGAAGACAAATATGAAGTTGAGAGCTTTTCTTCTTTTACCTTTGTAATGTAGTTTTCTGTTTCTTGTTCTATAGATACTATACAATACTATTTAATCAATAAATATAGTTTGGGGTCTCGCAATATATGTTGATGATCTACCTCACAGCAACAGCCTTGCTTCTGTCTGTCTTAGGATTGATCTATTTTTGAAATTTTGAGATATCTTACAATTTGTATAGCACTGTGGTTGTCTGTTTTCCTTTGCTATTCAAATGATGCATTATGATACTTTGAAACCTCCTTAACACGTTTAGTGTCGCAATATATATCACAGCAACAACCTGGATTCTGGCTGACCTAAGATTTGGTTATTAACGATATGGTACAGATTAAAGATAACGATTGAAATCTTCAAAACAATGAAAAAACTATCGTGTTTGTTTAATTGCATGTTCCGCTATGTTATGTGATATCTTCCCAAGGCACAATGTATGTGCCCTTTCCTTTAAAACTGTACACATTCATTTGTTAAAAGATTAAATAATTTTTCAACAGGTATATCGCATGACGAATTTGATAAATTATGGAGTATGAGGGCCAAGACGATGATAGGTCAATGGAGACAAGGACTGATGGAGATAGAGATTTTCAAAGTACTTGGGGAAAGACGGGTATGATTGTGATGCATGTGTGTGTTCTGATACTGTAGCATGTTTAAGTCATGCAACAATATCCCATCTAGACCATTTATGTTACTACAAATGCATTCACCTCAACCACTAACTATACTTCGACAACTTTCAGCACCTCTAAACAACTTCATATACTTCCATCACCACCAAAAACATGATAACCACAGAGTAATCTAAGACTTTAGAGAGCAATAATGTGTAAAGATAAGGCGATGACCTTGAACGCTGATCAAGACGAGCTGTTTTAGACTCCGTTCTTAACTGACTAAGATTCCCATGTCGATTAATGGTAACAGTAGTATAACGGTGTTCAAAAGTCATAAATCGATTCAGTATAACAAATCCGTGTTACAAACCAAACCCGAGGGAAGCACATCAACTGTAAAATGTATAAGAGGAAAGCAAAGGAACAACGGGGACACCAAAATATCACAAAAACAAACGCCAACACACATATAAACGAACTATTTGATAACAACTGCCATAGTACTGACATGGTTGAGGACATTTTAAGAATAAGAATAGTGGGTTGAACCTGGTTAAAAGGCAAGCCAAACATTCCGCTTCATGACAATGATAAAAAATATCCCTAAAACACTACGTGACATAAATACAGCACAAACGCAAGAACATTCATAACAAACAAACGCAATAATATTCATAACAGAAATACGAACACACAAATAATATTATAGCCGACACAACATGCAAACCATAGACCAACAACGAACATATTCCATCAACGATAAACACCACAGGATATCACAAACAGTGACACGTTTACGTAAATAATATGCAATCTCGTACTTTATACAATTATTTCACAATATTCATCCAAACAATTTTCATGACAATGATGGTATGTATGGAAAGGTAATTATTGGACTACAAACGATAAGTCATAACGTATTATCAAATCAAAACCATGACAGAAACATACAAAATAAATCCATGAATGTTGTATGTACAAAACACCAGGACACGCCGCACAGCAATGCACTTTAACATTAAGTTTAACAGTTATATTTTGGAAAATAACAATGATGGTATTTAAAGGCAATTTTGTAATGAACATCAATGAATACCAATTAAAACCAGTGACAGGCATGGAAATCGATCTTTGCACGAGGTAAATTTATGCAACATTTTAGTCAAAATTTATTAACACCAATTTCAATAAGACAATATCCGTATTTTCATCCCGGTAACAAATGTATACGGTCTTGAAGTTTGTATTTTGTCTGTCACTGATGATAACTATATTAGATCGATATCAATTTGTGTATAATATCAGTCAGCGATCTAATTATGTCTTTGTCGATGCCAGTGCCTGTATGCCATATGTACCCTTGAAAAAAAATCTCTGAGTCATTGCCGTTGAAATCAAACATACTGCCAGTCTACGTATCTATGGATTCCTTTTGAAGTATTTATGTATTTCAGTCGAGGCAAATAGGAAATACCATAATATTATGAAAAAGCATAATTCTACTTACATCTTGTGGCAAATTTGAGTTATCTTTCTTAGACTCACCCTGACAATTAAGACATGGGAGATAACAACTTTTGTCTTAAAGGAAGTTGTAAGGAAGATAACTTAATATTATCATAAGTATAATTAGGATACAACATAAATTTGTAATACTTATCAAGTTTGATAATCCATATATCCATTCTATATCTGTTTTACCATGATTTATTTTTGTACCAATTTATGAATTGATAAGACTTTATCGAATTATCATGATTTTTATAACTTAAATCTTTGCATAGGTTATAGTTTACAATGTTTAATCTCGCGTTCCAATCATATTATGTTTCCATTTTTATTCACAATTGCATGATTTTGTTGTGTAATTCTTTGACGCTATCGGTAAATCTTATCAGTGGTAAAACGGCAAAACCCTCGTGTTTTTATTATTATTATTATCATTATATGCATAAACAAATTTCTGTCTGTGTTTTTCTCGTACAATAACATTTGTTGGAATTGATTTGGTGCCACGATATCTCAGTAGCATGAAGTCTAATCCCGACCAGGGAAGAACAAAAATTTACAGATCCAGCATTGTTGGCCTCACTATATATATATATATATATATATATATATATATATTCATTATCATCCATGATTATTACAAAGATGTGAAACCGGTTGGTGAAAAAATGTAGAAGATTAAAGGACTTTAAGAGCATTTTGAAATTTAATTTTATTTCTTTTTCTACTAGTGTGGACGGAGAATTCAATTTTAAGTATTCATATATATATATAACTCGTCTAAACATCAGCCCAACAATGTTAGATCTGTAAATTTGCTTTCGCAAATTTTTTGTTGTTCCCTCGCCGGGATTCGAACTCATGCTACTATACAAATCTAAATTGAAAACAACGTTCAAAATTATAATTGCGTTGGATAGATAAAGTATATATATAGGTAAAAAAAATATAGGAAAAATAAGGGTGAAAATGCACGATATATTCATATTCAATACGAATATTCACATTTTGTCTATTCAAACATCAAATTGTTGAAAAAAGTTCCAATAGAATTCTACTGGTTTCACTGCTTAACAAATACTCATGGATGAATTGAATATAAATACTTGGTGCATTTTCAGCCTTAATTTTTCCCCTTTTTTATGCACAGCGTGGACAAAACTTAAAACTTCAATATATATATATATTCAATAATGTAAGATAAAGAACATTAAGACTTAAACCAAATGTCGGAGTTGAATTTTGTAAATCAACTAACAACACAAATTATCTTTATAACCAATGTTAGTGATAATTTGATATAAGGTCCCAAAACAGATAAGAAAGTGAAGTTTATTAACTATGCGGTTTGGGTTTATTGTTGAAGGCCGTACGATGTCACATTTAGCAGTTATTTTTTGTGTTATTTTGTCTCTTGTGGAGAGTTTTCTCTTTTGAAATCATACCACATCTTCTTTTTTTATATTGTATAGTGTATTACGAACTAAAAAAATGAGTAAGAGATATTAACAAGAAATAATATGTAGGCCTAAGTTTAAATAGATACCTAGAATTAAATATACTTTTCTCTGTATGTGTGATATGTAGTTTTATGTAAAAACATTGGAAAATGTAGAAACCGTACGTGTTCAACAGACGGAATTGTGTTATAAACTTTATGATGAAATGACTATTAAGTTAAGTGGAGTTTTGTTACACTCTGGATTCTTTAAAATTTTGACACAACATAATGCAGCTTCAATTCTTCCTTATCATAATCAAACATCCTGTTTGTTAAAAGCGGAACCACAAATAATTACAGTCTTTCGCAAAATTCTACCTTTATCAAGGTTGCGGTTTTATCCTGAAGGTCAATATCAAGTAATACTTTTTGTAAACTCATTCAAACATTGGAAACCGATGCATAGAATAGCATGCGTAATTACATGGTTGATAACGCCACAAAGATAATACCACAGTATTAGCTATTGATAAAACACACACAATTATATATATGTTACTTAAATGCGTTTAAAAAGGTAGATCTGAAGATCTCGGGGCCACTTACTATGTAATGAGTGGTAGTGATGAGCTCAAATAGGTCACTATTTCATGAAAAGGGTGAGAAAATCAGATTGAATACATCGCGATCGATAGGTTGATATAATCACTTGCTTGATTATATCATAAGTATCTGATACTAATTATATGTCCGTATTTATTTTTGATGCGGCTGCCGTAAATACATCAGCTATTTGTCAAACCAATTAAACTCTATTTACTGAAATCTGGTATTTCCACTGATGCTATTTATAGATGCAATAAATCCGATCATTTTGATATGTGCACCTAATTCACATTAAAGGTTTGTTTACATGAAATATGATAACAATTATTTAAAGAAATTCCTTTGTGACAGCTAGCGTCCTATAGGTTACAATAAACCATTAGATTTTAAATTATTGACTGGGGTCACCTCTGATAACAAATTGTGAAAATTCAGAGAGAAATACCAGAACGTTTTGAAGATGATTTTTGTGTGGCATATATATTTGTGCATATAACGAACTATGAATTGCATGATTCTAGAAAGTATTAAATACCGTATAGGTTACAATAAACCATTAGATTTTAGGGGCGCAGCCATTTTATGAGCATAACTTGGTATTCAGAATTAAGAGTATAGCTAATCATGATTGGTTGATATGTGCGCCCGTTATTTTTTGACTAGTGTCAAGCTATCCAGCAATTCTCATCCAGCAATTATCTTGCGATAAAGCTATCCTGCATTTCGTCATCCTGCAATTGCGTTCGAAAAACAACTTGAGTGACAATTTTATTTTTTTCAAAATCATGGTTTTTGACTTGTTTTGTTTGAAAAAAAAGATAAATATAAAGTTTTTTATATCCCATTCACAAATTTCTAGCTTTAGTTTACAAATTTCTAACTCATCTTTACGGTCTATAACTAGAATTTACAATTAGAAAAATCATGACGATTCACAAAGAGATATATATCTGTGAAGTCCCGGATATGGTTTCGTTTTTATGCATGTTTAAGAATTTCTTGTGTAAGCTTTCTTAAAGGTCCAAAATTTCGTTCGAAACACGGAAATAAAGCCAAATTCGATAAAATACGCTCTAGGGTCACCCACTTTCCAACCAATTGTCTGGGTAGTTCCTTATGGCTAGGGATTAAAGACTCTGCTTCAATGAACAGCTATCATATAGTACTACAACGGGAAGGTAACGAATTTTTGGGGTAAGCTTTCTTAAAGGCCGAAAATTTCGTCCGAAATATGCAAATAAAGCCAAATACGATATAATACGCATTTCGGTACCCACTTTCCGACCCATTGTTTTGGTAGTTTTTTATGGCTAGGGATTAGAGACTCAGCTCTAATGAATAGCTATTGAATATTACTACAACGGGAGGGTAATGAATGTCTAGGGTTAGCAGTCTTAAAGGCCGAAAATGTCGTCCGAAACATGGAAATAAGCAAAATTCGATAAAATACGCTTTAGGGTCACCCACTTTCCAACCGATTATCTGGGTAGTTCTTAATGGCTAGTGATTATAGACTCTGCTTCAATGAATTGCTATTATATAGTACTACATTGGGATAGTAGAGAATTTCTGGGGTAAACATTCTTAAAGGCCCAAAATTTCGTTTGAAACACGGAAAAAAGCCAACTTCGATAAAATACGCTCTATGGTCACCCACTTTCCAACCAATTATCTTGGTAGTTCTTAATGAGTAGGGATTATAAACTCTTCTTCAATGAATAGCTATTGAGTAGAACTACAACGGGAAGGTAAAGAATTTCTGGGGTTAGCTTTATTAAAAAGGGCCAAAATATCGTTCGAAACACGGTAATAAAGCTAAATTCGATAAAATACGCTCAATGGTCACCCACTTTTCAACAAATTGTCTGGGTAGTTCTTAATGGTATGGGATTAGAGACTCTGCTTCAATGAATAGCTATTATATAGTACTACATCGGTATAGTAGAGAATTTTTGGGGTAAGCTATTTTAAAGGCCAAAAATTTTGTTCCAATCACGGAAAAAAGCCAAATTTTATGAAATACGCATTGGGGTACACACTTTCCGGCCCATTGTTTCTGTAGTTCTTACAGGCTAGGGATTAGAAACTCTGCTTCGATGAATAGCTATCATATAGTACTACATCGGGAGGGTAAAGAATTTTTTGGGTAAGCATTCTTTAAGGCAGAAAATTTCGTCCGAAATATGGAAATAAAGCCAAATTCGATAAAATACGCTCTAGGATCACACACTTTCCAACCAATCATCTGGCTAGTTCTTAATGGCTAGGAATTATAGAATCTGCTTCAATGAATAGCTACCGGTATTATATAGTACTACATTGGGATAGTAGAGAATTTCTGGGGTAAGCATTCTTAAAGGCCGAAAATTTCGTTCGAAACACGGAAAAAAGCCAAATTCGATGAAATACGCATTGAGGTACCCACTTTCCGACCCATTAATTTGGTAGTTCTTTATAGCTAGGGATTATAGACTCTGCTCTAATAAATAGCTATTGGATATTACTACAACAGGAGGGTAAAGAATTTATGGGGTACGCTTTCTTAAAGGCCCAACATTTCGTTCGAAACACGGAAATAAAGCCAAATTCGATAAAATACGCTCTAGGCTCACCCACTTTCCAACCAATTGTCTGTGTAGTTCTTTATGGCTAGGGATTGAAAACTCTGCTTCAATGAACAGCTATTATATAGTACTACATTGGGATAGTAGAGAATCTCTAGGATAAGCATTCTTAAAAGCCCAAAATTTCGTTCGAAACATGGAAAAAAGCCAAATTCTATAAAATACGCATTGGGGTACGCACTTTCCGACCCATTAATTCTGTAGTTCTTTATGGCTAGGGATTAGAGACTCTGCTCTAATGAATAGCTATTTGATATTACTACAACGGGAGAGTAAAGAATTTCTGGAGTAAGCATTCTTACAGGCCAAAATGTCGTCCGAAACATGGAAATAAGCAAAATTCGATAAAATACGCTCTAGGGTCACCCAATTTCCAACCAATTATCTGGGTAGTCATTACTATAGTGTGTCAGCTTCATATGTGAATCAGTAAATAAATGATTTATTTATTAAAGAAGAATATACATCATACAGTACCAACATTCGGCACTGTTCATTGTTTCGTTGACAGTAAACGAATAAGACCGATCGTGCGTCCCATATCTCTTAGACCACTTTAATGTCATTTAATGTGCTAGATCTTCATCAAACACAAACAATATTTCAAAGATTCGAATGTTCGCATCTAAGGAATGTATACGCCAAAAAATCCGATTATATCTTAATGTAGTGTTATCTAATAACTTTTTCACTATATTCATTTTGGCAGTCATACTGTGAAATGGCCTTCCATACTCTCGGCATCCTCTAAAGTAGGTCCGAAAAAATAACAATATGTTGAATGAGTAACTGATATTATCTGTATTATAGCAAATGTCTTGTAAAACAAAGCAGAAAAAGTGTATTACGCATTTTTCGTGCAAGTGGCTTGCGCTTGAATTTAATAAGATGGTGGGTTTATTTTTTGTAATCAATGTATGGCAAGCAAAGAAAAAAAAATAATTTGACTTATGACGCACTATCCCGTTCTAGTTGAATCCAGTGCATATTTTAACAAATATGACTTTTTTTCCGTGTTACGGACGAAATTTTCGGCCTTTAAGAATGCTTACCCCAGAAATTCTTTACCCTCACGTTGTAGTACTATCCAATAGCTATTCCTTAGGGCAGCGTCTATAATGCCTAGCGATAAAGAACTACCGAGACAATGGGTCGGAAAGTGGGTGCCCCCAATGCGTATTTTATCGAATTGGGCTTTATTTCCATGTTTCGGACGCAATTTTCGTCCTCTAGGAATGCTTACCCTAGAAATTCTTTGGCCCCTCGTTGTAGTACTACCCAAAAGCTATTTATTAGAGCAGACTCTATAACCCTATAGCCATACAGAACTGCCGGGGCAATGGTTTTGAACAAGTGGGTGACCCAGTTTTAAATAGAAGTTGTGTTGTAGGTATACCATGAATAAAATCATTTAACATCAAAATTCTGTATTTTTAGTCGTTAATATGAGTTTCGAAAATCGCAAATTTGGGTTTAACATGGGTTTATACGAATCACATCCTGGACTTATTAACGGATAATACTTTGTTTGAATCGTCATCATGTAAGTATTGTAAATGCTAATTACAAAACCGTAAATATGAGTTAGAAATTTGCAAACTAAATTTAGAATTTTGTTAATGGGATATAAAAGTCTTTGATTTTCTATATAAATCTTGTTTTCGAACGAAAAAGTCAAAAACTATGGTTTTTAAAGAAAAATAAAATTGTCGCTCAAGTAGTTTTCCAAACGCAATTGCAGGATGGCGAATTGCAGGATAGATGTTTATAAAGAGAATTGCAGGATGAGAATTGCTGGATAGCTTGACACTAGTTATTTTTTGTTATTAGAGACTTCGTGCATTCTGCATTATACCAAAGGCCAAATAAATTATTTTCCTTAGCCATAACGGAACTGATATGTCTTTTAAACGCTAGGATGAGACACGTATTTTTAAGTGCATTATTGATAGGCATGGGAGATATGTACAAATTACGCTAAAAAAGCAACGCGAACCTATATTTTTTGGACCAAAAAATACTGTCCTAATAACTTTTCTTTAATTCTAGCAAGGTTTCGTTAAAAAAATCAACTTTCTAAAGCTTGTATATCGAAAAGGGCTATCATTGTCGCCTATGGGGAAATTAATTGTTTATTTCAATCTTTAAGAGGGAACGGCAAAGTAACTTTTTATCCGTTTTTCATTAATATTAAACTCAATGAAAGTGTTAGCTACTGTCTGGGCTGTTAATTCATTTATCTGATCAAACATCTTTAATTGTCTTTTAAAATTTCTTCATAATAAAAGATATAAAAGGGGTAACAGAGAAAAGTGTTAAAGAAATGACGAATTTATTTGAAAAGCAAGGTGTTATATTTGGAATAAATACTCAATAGTAATTATTTCGTGCAGAATATAATTATAATCTACAACATAATTATTCTTCCTATTTGTATTTTGGGACACTGACAGGAGGAGAGGGTATTGCAGAAAGGATTTAAATTTCGAGAAAAAAGGAGTATTAATGGATGGGAGAAAAAAAATCCTCGCTAATCCAAAAAAAATAAAGCAACTTGCTATTTCTTTTTTTTCGAACTCAAAAGTGACGAACATTTCATTAAAGGTGTGTTTACCCGTGTTCAGAACTTTTGGACGGGTTGTACTGAATGCAAAACTGACTGATACAATATTACGAAATTTAGCTGGAGGGCGGGCTGACATGCAGTCGAGCAGGAGAAGAGGAAACCCGTTTTGAGCAATAAACTCCTAATCTCTAGTGCCTCATTAGCCCTTATTGGACATTGGAAATGATTTTATATATACTAATCTGTTAATACCTACACAGGAATTAATTTCCTTTATCTTATATTCATGTAAAATGTGACTGGTTCGATCCGTTGTGGACACTAGAAATCATATCGTGTTCACACGGAGTAGTTTCTTATATCAACAGGATGATTTTCAACAGTTTAATATACTGCCTTTTATTTGCCACGTATGAAATAAAATTTCCCTGGAATTTAGTCATATTAGGTAAAAAAAGAAATACCGCATGTCGTTCTCCGTTCGTTATCCTCTATTGGCGCCATCAACTTAGAGCTACGTGTAGAACAAGAGCAGAAAAAATATAATGTAAAAAATAAACTTGCAATTATCGTTCGGGTGTAAGGTATACTTGAAACACGCTATTAGACGCTGAAAAATTCAGTGGAAGCCTGTGAAGAAATCTGCAAAAAAATCAACTAGACTGTATAATTTTGTACAGGTTTTGCAGAGATTGATTGACAGTTGTTTGTTTTTTTCGTCCAGTGACAAATATTTCATGCTTTTTCAACTTCCAAAATCGGTGGAAGCCTATGGAGACATCCGAAAACAATTCAATCAGACTGTAGAGCTTTATGCGGGTTTTGCCTAGATTTATTATATTATATTGAATGTTGTTTGGATGTTTTGGTCCAGTTACAAATATTTCATGCTTTTCGGAACGAGGTACAGTAGTGGATTGACAGATTGATATCGTAATGAATAAAGTAAAAAAATCCCCCCCCCACACACACAAATACTCACACCTTGCCCATCCTATGATCTATCCAAAGCAATGATATCAGAAACTGATTATACTCAATTTGTATAACTTTTAATGAACCAAGACTTGTGTGAAGGATACCCGGTTAACATAACTCAAATTGAATTTTACCTGTTTTAATCGATAATCAATGTTTTGACACAGTCTCCTCATTTTAAGTCTTATTTGCCAACCTCAGCGTCGAGTATATACCTTTTCGTAACACGTCTAGTATTACGACTGCGTTGCTTCTAAATAAGAACCTGACGATGAGCGGAACCCCAAAAAATCTACATAGTTATGTACCAGAAGATGAAATATATCCAAATATATCTATAGATATAAGAAGATGTGGTATGAGTGCCAATGAGACAACTCTCCATCTAAGTCACAATTTGTAAAAGTAAACCATTATAGGCCAAACAATAGACTTGCTACAATTCCCTTTCTTTTATTTCTTTCTTACTAATCTATATATTTACTGAAAACTGTCAGTATACTGATTGTCCTTAGAAACAGACCTTTCTCTGCAAATGTCAGTATGATGGTAATCTCTTAGTTGTAGTAGTAAAATTGTTAAAGGAGAAAATTGAAAATAAAAATAATAAGGAAGGGACATGTAGCAAGTCTAGTCAACGTACGGTCTTTAACACGGTGCCTTGGTTCACACCAAACAGTAAGCTGTATAGGTCTGTTTTTTTGTTGTTAATTGTGTATGATAAGGTATATATTTTTTTAAACAAAATATATGAAAAGGGTTGGGTACTTGGCGTCTCAGCTGCTCATCCCTACTAACAAAAAGTTTGAAATTTCTAACAAATATTTCAAACACTGACTTATTATTATTTACTATTTACATACATAGTTTTAATGAGTTTTTGATTGAAGTTTTGGTATAATGATCTAACTCATGAAAAACCATTAGATTTTTTTTCATTCAATTAGACATGGACCATTTGACTTTCTTTCTTATATCAAGCCAGATTTTTTTATCATGCAAACCGAGCAAGAATATTTTTTTCAGTCAATCCAAAGCAAGAATATTTTTTTTCAACATTTGAATGAACCAATCCTATACATACTAATACACACTCTAAGCATTTGATTTTTAAATTTTTTTTCTATTTTGTCCTTTCGATATTTTATCATAAATGTCTTCTATGTAAATATTTGTTTAAGTGTTCGGTTAAGGTTTAACAAGTGTGTCCTGTCCTGTATGTCGGTTTGTCCATAGATCTTGAAAGTGAGGTACTAGTACACTATACAATCTGACAATGTGTGGATAATCTTTTTAGCGAGCGAAGAAAAAATAACATCATGCATGTCATACTTGCTGTAGATGAAGTCATAATATTTTTTAGCAACTGAATAGGCCAGATTATTTTTGTTTCATAAAAAAGAACAGCATATATGTGCTTCTTTTAATGAATTTGTAGGTAATCATATCGTGTTTACGTTCTTTATTACCCATGGGTCGGCATCGCTTGACATTATATAAATAACACATAGCTGAGAGGGTGATAGAGCAGATTGTTACCCCGAGAAAACATTGTCAACTGAGGCGAAGCCAAGGTTGACAATGTCTTTTCGAGGGGTAACAATCTGCTCTATCACCCTCTCAGATATGTGTTATTTAATTTATTATACTGAATGTTCTGTTATTACTGTCGATTAAATTTCAAATTCAAAGTAATAAACTATGGCGTCTTGTACCTAACAACCATCCGTATTTAATAAAGCGCACACTTGATCAAGCGTCTCCGTGAAGGGTAATAGAGTATTTGCCATAGGATAGAGTCGTATTTAATAAAGCGCACAGTTGATCAAGCGTCTCCGTGAAGGTAATAGAGTATTTGCCTTAGGATAGAGTCGTATTTAATAAAGCGCACACTTGATCAAGCGTCTCCATGAAGGGTCGCTTTCTCGTCAGTGATTGTTATATAAGTTATTTAATGCATTATATTTGTAGGTGTAAATCTAATCCGTAAAATGAGGCAATTTTTTTAAGATAAGGTTGAAATTTCCCAATCATGAGACAATTTGTAAACACTCTAAAACGGAACTCTTCAATTGTAAGAACATTTTCCCGCTATAACAGAGTAGTTCATTAAAAAAATATGGACACAAATAAATCGATTGGAAGACAGTAAACATTACATGTGTAACACGTTACTCTGACTCCGATCCGACTAGTGTTTGCTCCTACTCCTAAAGGACACGTACTCAATTAAGACGCATCAAATAGCAATGTTCAAATCTTTGGTTAGACTCGGCTGTACTGTCAATTTGAGATTGTGAGTTCAAACCCCCATGAAACATTTGCGTTTGACTCTCATCTTAATTGAATAGAATTGCATGCCAGTTTTCTTGCCGAAGGTCGGTTGTTCTCTCCTGGAACGCCGGCTCCTTCATCAATATAAAGAGCCAATAGTGATGAATGTGGCGTTGATTACCAACAATCTATCAATCAATCATAGAGTTGCAAAAGTGCTCTTTGGTGTCTAAAATCTGTAGATTTCAGAGTATGACTTAAATAAGATTTGAGGAAGATGAATTATATGTAATAAGAAAACAATATAATACCCAAAAGGCAAAAAATACAACAACTAACAAGCCAAAAAACCATCTATAGCAAATGGTTTTCAATACATAGATATAAGAAGATGTGGTATGAGTGCCAATGAGACAACTCTCCATCCAAGTTAACATTTATAAAAGTAAACCATTTGGGGTCAAAGTACGGTCTTCAAAACGGAGCCTTGGCTCACACCGAACAAGTAAGCTATAAAGGGCCCCAAAAATTACTAGTGTAAAACCATTCAAACGGGAAAACCAACGGTCTAATCTATATAAAAAACGAGAAACGAGAAACACTTATTAACCACATCAACAAACGACAACTACTGAACATCAGATTCCTGACTTAGGACAGGTAAAAACAAATGCAGCGGGTTTAAACGTTTTAATGGTACCAATCCTTCACCCTTTTTCTGAAACAATAGTGTAACATCACAACATAGAAAGACACACTATAAAATATCTACTGAAATAGCTTAACTCAATCAAAGGACATATTAACACCAGTGAACATACACTGAACAATAGTCTATACCATATGTCATGCTCTATACAATTGGGAAGTAGTTATTACTAGTCATTCATTTCTACAAACCAATAGGCGTTTACATGGAACTGTAATTAAATTGTAGCATATTTCTAATTTTGATATTCATGGAAGCTCTTCAAAATCTTTCATATCATTCATTTTGGTTTTTTTTTAAATCCAGTTTCGTTATAAAATGTAGTTGAGGTACTTTTTTCGGTGTTTCATAATAATAACGACCAAACAAATTGAAAAGTGCATTTTTCTTCATTACATTTGTTCAAGTCTAAAATTAAGCTAAAATGTAGGAAATATATTTGTATGTGACAAAAAAGAAAAGAGGCTTGATGGGGTTAACAAAATACAGAATTATGGGCAGAAATAGAGATTAAAAGGCACACGAAAAGTGGATAAAAGGCAAAAACATAAAGGGTAGAGGTAAATATGTCAAAAGAAAAGAGAATACTGGTGTGCTTATATATATATTTGTATTCAGAAGAAAGAATATGAAAAAACAACAAAGAAGTATATGTATAGCCCACCAGACACTTAGTAAGATTGTTTTTTACATTATTTTCCTATTGGTAGAAAAGATAATTTTGTAATCTTGGCTTCATACTGTTTTTTTAAAGAAAAAAAAATCTCTTTTGAAGTTAAATTGTCGTTCCCTAACTAATTTTTGCATGTTTATATTTACAGAACAATATTCAGTCAATAGTTTGTAATCAATTTGTGTGTAACTTACTTCGTAGATTAGGAAGGGGGGGGGGTACTAAAATACTTAATTCAGTGACAGGGGATGCCGCTGAGGTTCTTTTCGTTTAATTTAATTCTATAATAAGGTATACTTTTTATTACATAATTGAATTGTAAAATAACTTGTATGCAAATTTTGGTAAAATGTATTCATTGTGGGATCGAAACTGTATTGTATGCCCTTAAATATCAATCAGAACACATTCACCTTGGTTTTAGTACAAAGACTGCGTTGACAGTCAGAGAAAAGCTTAACCTTCTGTTCACTATTGTTTCCTGCATTTTGTGTTGCAAAATATTCTAATCCCACCTTGTGTCATATTATTTATCAACAGTTCTTACCAGGCCAGCAGTATATTTATTTTCACTCCCCCTCATTAAATCAGTCGGTTGACTTGAAAAAAAAGGGGGGATACGTTCTACATACAAGGTGATAGGACGTGCCGCTGGAATAGGTTATACATTTTCCGGCTTCAAAATATAAGTATAGGTGGGGAAAACTATAAGAAATATACATGATACATTACTTGTAATTATATGAAAAGCCCTCACGGTAACTTTCTTTGTGTTATGACTGTTTTGTTATCCATAAAATTACCATTTATTGACAAAGGTGAACATTTTTTGAAATAAATTATATGAAAAGAACCTCAGCGGCACCTCTATCAATTAAGTATTGAAGTCCCCCTTCAAATCTCCAAGTAAACGCCAATTGATTAAAAACTATTGATCGACCGGATATTGTTATGTAAATATAAACATGCAAACATTAGTAAAGTCATCTGATATTCTCATCTTCCTATAGATCATCTAATTAAATTGTAACATCACTGAATGGCATTGCATCTGTCTTTTGTAAAAACTATTTATAATTACACGGTATTTATTCTAAAATCTTAATGTTTGAAATAAAAGGTATATATTATAGCTATAGGCAACCGTTATATCATTTTCATCACCCCCTCCCCCCCCCCCCCCCCCCCCCCCCTCATCTAAAAAAAAAATGCTATCTACTCATTACCTCTTCACGCGAACCCCAATTCCAATTAATATTAAAAGTAATTAAATAAACGAATAATTTTAAAACGATAGTTTCAACCATTTTATTTAAAAAGTTAATTATGTAGGTATCCTTTTCGAAACTTTTGTCTGCCATAAATTCATCTTTTTAAATGCAATCTATCTTTTTTTAAATTCAAGAGAGAGAAAGAGAGAAAGAAAGCGAAGTGGATGTATCATTCAAACTATTTTGCATCAATTATCAAGCCAAGACTTTTGTAAGATAGTATTCGTTGAATAAATCAAGTGCGACTGCAAAATATATCATTTGTGTGTTTTCAATACTATACCGATTAACTATAGAAGTCAGCAGTTTATCTTGATTACATCAAATTAATCATGTCAAAACTGTTGTAACTGCATGAATGGGGTTTTCTAACCACAAAGATATCAAATGCCAAGCCTATCCTTGATCTAAAAATTCTGGCGGGATCTTTATTGTTATTCAGTAGAACAAACTATATAATATATATATATATATATATATATATATATATATATATATATATATATATAAACATGTCTAAATTGAAAACGACGTTCAAACCTATGATTGCGTTGGATAAAAACCGCAATTTTTATACGTGTGCATGCAAAACAAATTTCTTGGTAGAGGGGTCTAAATACAGCACAAACAACATTTTCCAAAAGACCAAAAAAGTGAAAAAGTATATTTTAACAAAACGCATTTGACTAACAGTTCGAACAACTGATGTTCTTAAACCCTGCTGACTGCATATATATATATATATATATATAACAAGTCTAAAAGAGTACAACATCACAAACAAAATTATTAAATCATGAACAAATTTCAGATATTTCGGATATAATTATATATGTATATATAAAGTGCCTAGAAAATCAACCTAACGATGTAAGAGTAGATCTCGTTATAAATATATATATATATATATATATATATATATATAATGATTTGTTTATATTATGTCTAAAAAGTAGATATTTTTGTAATGCTTTCGTGCAAATGCATTCATGTGATTTATTATTATCATAGCTGCTGTGAACATATTATCTTTAAAATTATTCTTGTGTTTTCCTCTTATTGTTAAATCATACTTTTTAATTTGGACACTTACAGAGAGGGGACGACCATTTGATATCATTTTCTTAATCCTCCTATATCCCCAGAGAAAATCAAATGGTCGTCCTTTTATATTAAGCAAATATTATGAAAACAAAGTGTCATCAAGGACAGACTTTAAATATGAATAAAAAGAAAAATGTCGTATGCATCAACAAGACAGTAACTCAATGACAAAAAAATTGACAAATGACCAGATTGCAGATTAATTATACAGTTAATATATGTAGGAAACTACAATGGTTTGTTTTCTTTTTTACTTGCTTATAAAAGCAATAGTACTATCAATGTTGGTCTTAGTGAAAAAGGACAAGAAATCGTCCTAAATATGCATGCAATATTTGCCACTGGACGTTGTGCAACCAACAATCATTCATATATTGAGGAACATACATTTGTGTATCCTTTGTGAACTAGACGTACGTTGTCTCCTTTCCTTTTTTTTAGGGGGAGGGGAAGGGGGTGCAGTTATGTCTGCAAAACAGGTCATTATTTTTTTATACAAAAAGGAGAACAAATATTTCTAAATTCCAATTGACTGAATGAATACAAGAAACCTTAAAAGGAAATACATTACATACAACTAAAGTCATTTTTTTTTACCGATATACGTATTTTGCTTAGGTATGTTGGTAAACAATTTCAGACATTTGTCTAGCTACACAATTTTAACTATCGCAAGATGGAGTCATCTAAAACAGGCAAATTGACATCTAAAAATATTAAACGCTTATGCATCTCTTTGAGACATAAGTTGGACGCAAAATAAATGCCAATTAATGTTCTTAAAAAATCAGTTTTTTTGTCCGCAAGTGAAAAAAAAAGTAGGACGATTTGGCAATTTATAGCCTGTTGACAAAATGAAAACGTCATCGGAATGCAATGTGAGTGATTTGATTGGCTAACCTCATTTATTAAACATTACATGTTTCAATAAAACTTCTAACGAGCTTGAAACAAAGAACATGCATGCAATTATATATTTATATATACATAAGTACGTCTGAACAAGTGACAACTCTACAACAGATTTATTCATCGGATCACCAGCAGTGATGGTGATACATGGCTGTGTTACTGTACATTCTGTATATACAACTCGTCTAAACATCAGCCCATCTAGGTTAGATCTGTAAATTTGCTTTCGCAATTTTTTTGTTCTTCCCTCGCCGGGATTCGAACTCATGCTACTGAAATATTGTGACACCAAATCGCCTGCACTGTATCCGACGCGCTAGACCACTCGACCACCTTGGCTTCACATACATTGTTGGGCTGATGTTTAGACGAGTTGTATATATATATATACACTAAAGAGACATTAATTGTCGAAATCCGGATATGGTGTACAAATTTTTGCACCTCATGTTTGCGGTATACCATCTTTTCCGCAAGTTTATTGTTTTCTGTTTGGTAATAAATTAATAATGAGATCTATGTTGTTACATTTTGTGATCCGTTTATTTGGCAATCGCCAATGGCAGTCAGCAGGGATTAAGAACATCAGTTTTTCGACCTGCTAGTCAAATGCGTTTTGTTAAAATATACTTTTTCACTCATTTGGTCTTTCGGAAAATGTTGTTTGTGCTGTATTTAGACCCTTCTACCAAGAAATTTGTTTTGCATGCACACGTATAAAAATTGCGTTTTTATCCAACGCAATCATAGGTTTGAACGTTGTTTTCAATTAAGACTTGTTTATATTTTTTCGTTTGGGCTTGAATTATATTTGCCTTCGGGTTTATATGATCCGTTCAATCTATTTTGACTCTTTCAAAATTCAAGAGTCTATCCTAAATTGAGGTAAATTATATGGCCTTCCAAATACCGTTTCGATTCCTAACATCACTGAAGAGACATTAATTGTCGAAATCCGGATATGGTGTACAAAAACCTTTGCACCTTTTGTTTGTGGTATATTATCTTTTCCGCAAGTTTATTGTTTTCTGTTTAGTATTAAATTTTTGATTAAGATCCATTTATTACATCGGTGATCCGTTTATTTGGCAATCGCCAATGGCAGTCAGCAGGGTTTAAGAACATTTGTTGTTCGACCTGTTATCCAAATGCGTTTTGTAAAAATATATACATAATATTTGTTAAGCCGAAATATTTGTCAACACGATTTAATAACAACATCTTCGTATAATACCATCTTATATTAGTATCGTTGTGCAAATCTCTAGACTCTTATAATGTTTTCCTTATCTGCACAGTATCGTCTATTCTAGACGATCTGGTACATAGTAAATTTGCTGGTTGGTCCTTTTTATAGACTATTATATATATATATATATATATATATATATAGTCAACACCACGGCCTTTAACATTGAGGAAAACCCATACTGTATAGCGGTTTATAGAATATGATTTATTTTAAACTTAAAGCATGACAAGAGTACTGCCACAACACGCCTGTCACTAGATGAGGGAGGATTAAGCGTTCAAAATATGATGAAACCTGTTATAATATGTATTATGTCTGTCCGAAACTAGCAGTGGTCGTTAATTACTTTTTTTTTTTATAGTTTTTAACATATATTTGAGCGTTGGTTTGCTCTTTTGAAAAGCATATTTCACATTATGTTGTACCAGTGTCTTTTTAAAGTAAACTACACTCTACTGGTATTGCTCATAGTTCAAGACCGTACGATTGAATATATACAAATGTATGTTTGCCGCTTTCAAACAGTATGCTACAATGTACATTTATAAAAATAAGAAAATAGATTTTATGAGTTGATTAACTAGCAGGACATAATTGTTCAATGAATGGGTATTAGTGTTTTTATATTGAGAATGTGTCAATGTGTGCACGTATATGTACATATACATTTTGAGATGCATTTAAATTTTCAATCGGACTTAATTAAGTCCGTGTTTGAAATTGCCTAGTGTCTTAAATTTCCAATTCGTATTAATATTTCCTGAATAGCAATCGATTCTGTTTACACTTTAGTCTAATTTCTGAATAAAACTGTTGAACGTCTAATATTCTGGTATCGTAACCTTTGCTTGAGATGGACGTCCGTTTAACTGTGCGGGATGTATAAATACGCAGCCACGTTCGATCGGAACTTGGATGGATGCTTTATGTCTATATGTTCCTGAGGGTTGACATGCTGGTGAAATATTGCTAGATAAATATCTGTCCTTATCAATACCCTAGCAGTGGCTGTCTCCAATTCCTAACCTTCAAACGGAACAGCCCTTTCTTTTAAAATCAACATATCGCATCCTGTACATGCATGACATATTTGACACTGGACGTAAACCATCAACTATCAGTCCAAGTATTACTGCTGCGTACAGATCAAGTAAAAAAATAATGAAGGTTGGTACCTAACGATATCATTAGCACACCAAATACTGTTTATTAATTTCATAGCCCTCTGTTCTCACATCTTTCTATATTCATAGCGGTATCTCTGGTAAAAAGCCTTGAATTCCCGTATTCTTTTGAAGGGTTTCTATTGAATTATGACAGATATAGATGACTTTATTAAAAATTGATTAAATTTCCTAAAGACGTAAAGTTTGAAAGTAAAAAATACAACCACAAATTTACATTGTTAGGCAACAAATTTAAAGAAAGTCATTATCGAACTGAAAAAAATTCTACATTTCGTATTTATATAGAAAGTCGAGTTGCGAGTTACGAAAGTAAAGTGCGATTTGAAAGAGTCAAGCTGCAAGTAAAAATAGAAGATTTGATAGTTAAGCATGTTTATAGAATATTTCAAAATAAAAATGATGTATAGTGGACAGTCTTTGAAATAACCGACATTCGTATGAAAATATGATTTGATTCAAACTAATATTGCTACATCATTCCAGAATAAATGAAAAATCTAAAAGTCACTGCCAAAAAAAAAGAGTATTTGGCACAGCAATTTATCAAAAAACTAAAAAGACCTTCGAATAAAATAAATAAAAACGTGAGGACCTGACAGACTTAACAATGTGTACAAACGATAACAAAAAATTAAAAGAGAAAAAGCGTGGTAAAGTTGTAGTTATACGTAATGAATCTAAGCGTTATGATTGTAAGTTATTTAATTCCAATTAAAAAGGCCAATGGCTGAAACGTATGGAACCTTCAGGCTTATACTTTCATTAACTGCAATTTTTTTAAGGTATAACATTATATTTTAACATAGTTTCATTTTTACATAATGTGAAATTAACGCGTTATTACAGAGTAAATTGTTTTAGTCTGAACTAAATTGTATTAAACATTCGTGAAAGTATTGTATAAAATTATGCATGGAAATGGGGAATGTGTCAAAGAGACAAGAACCCGCCTATATATATATAGATTTAGTCTTAGATGCATGATTTTTTTTATTAGTTGCTAGTGGCTTTGGACTAGCTGTCAGTTACTGCGAGTACTCTCAGATCTGTACTTATATTGTCTTTTTGTTGTTGGGATGTACAAGTACCCTGCCACGTCCACTCTGTGTACAGTTGTATTTGTATTTATATCCATCTGACGAGTTAAGATTTTTTCAACTGATTTTTATAGTTTGTTCTAATGTTGTACTGTTACACTACTGTTCAAGGTTTGGAGGATGGTTGGGATCCCGCTAACATGTTTAACCCCGCCACATTATGCATGTTTGTGCCTGTCCCAAGCCAGGAGCCTGTAATTCAGTGGTTGTCGTTTGTTTATGTGTTACTTATTTGTTTTTCGTTTTTTTTTTTTTGTACATAAATCAGGCCGTTAGTTTTCTCGTTTGAATTGTTTTACATTGTCATTTCGGGGCCTCTAATAGCTGACTATGCGATATGGGCTTTGCTCATTGTTGAAGGCAGTACGGTGATCTATAGTAGTTAATTTCTGTGTCATTTGTCTGTTGTAGAGAGTTGTCTAATTGGCAATCATACCAATCACGCTATCTACAGTATTTATTGTTAACATAATGTCGTTGAAATAATGCATGAAATATTTGGCACTGGACGTTATGGCTCTTGTTTGTGTGTCGTTAGTGATGCTCGAAACCTAAAATTTATTAAAAAACCTGATAACAGTTTTTGATTTGAACGGTTTTTAAAATACCAGAACTGTTGATAACAGGTAGTAAAGTCTGCTGAAGGCCCGCCGTGGGATTAATATAAAAGGCATCATCAGAGTTTATTAGTAACACTTAATTTACATAGTAAACGATTAATTCAACTACACTAGAACTGTTTGTATGTTCGCTCTAAATGAGCATGAAATAATTGCAACTGAACAATAAGCAATTTCAGTCAAAATTTAAGGACATACATGTATTAATGCTAAAAGACGTGAGACGTTCTGGTGTTTAACAGTGGACACGTTTTGGCGATAACAATTATCGGACACGTTTGGGCAATATTGAATATTACGAACACGTTTGGGGAGAATAGACACGTTTTGGGGAATCGGACACTTAATCTTAGAATGTATTACTACAGGTGAAATTCGATGCATTCTAAAAACAAATTTTGTTTAAGTCCCAGTTTTCTTATCTGTAACACTTAGAAAAGTGATGAGGCCACATCCTAGCTAAGATAGCTTCGATATACAGTAAGTCGGTACTCAAAATAAACTTAATTTATTTCAAAGATAGATCTTAGGACAGATCCTAAGACAGCTTCGATAAGCAACGCCCCTGATCACACTTAGTTAATTTATATTATTCCACTGTTTAAACATATTGATAGTTTAATCAATATTTGATTGGTTGAGACTCTTCCACGTGTCATTGAACAAATCTTCATATTCCATTCTGAGGATCATATTCCCCTCTGAAATGTCGGGATTACTTCGTGCGACGTTACGCGCGGTTAATGTACATAACGTTTTGAACTTCTTATTCTTCTTCAAATAGCGATAGCAAAAATCATTATCATGTTCAAATTTATTTCAGACGATAAAACAAAAAGACTTATAATTAAATTTTGATCCTTACTGTTTATCAATGGGTATTTTATCATCGGTATAAGGACATCATTCGTAAATATAGCTCAACATGCAGACTTCTTATACGTTCAGGTATTTCACATCCAATTTTTTATGGAAATATTATTTATAAAGCACAAAAATGTCAGTATTCACCTCTGAAGCTAACAAAATCTTTAAATAGACTTATTAAGAAGGGATATAGTTACGATACTGTTGTCATGTCATTAAAGATTGCATATTTTGGCGTTAGTATTGATTCACTTATAGGGTCTTTGCATCGGAACTAAACACATTTATTTAAAAACCAGTTGTTGGCATGACAAGGGTTATGTTCTTCTCATATATGTTATGATGGTATGATACTAAACCCCTAACGAGAAGGATTGTGCCTGATATTCATATGATGAAGACATAATCTTTCAATCAGTTTAATTGAAGTCTGGAGCTGGCATGTCAGTTAACTGCTAGTAGTCTGTTGTTATTTATGTATCATTGTCATTTTGTTTATTTTCTTTGGTTACATCTTCTGACATCAGACTCGGACTTCTCTTGAACTGAATTTTAATGTGCGTATTGTTATGCGTTTACTTTTCTACATTGGCTAGAGGTATAGGGAGAGGGTTGAGATCTCATAAACATGTTTAACCCCGCCGCATTTTTGCGCCTGTCCCAAGTCAGGAGCCTCTAGCCTTTGTTAGTCTTGTATTATTTTTAATTTTAGTTTCTTGTGTACAATTTGGAGTTTAGTATGGCGTTCATTATCACTGAACTAGTATATATATTTGTTAAGGGGCCAGCTGAAGGACGCCTCCGGGTGCGGGAATTTCTCGCTGCATTGAAGACCTGTTGGTGACCTTCTGCTGTTGTCTGTTCTATGGTCGGGTTGTTGTCTCTTTGACACATTCCCCATTTCCATTCTCAATTTTATGTCGTGTTTAGTTTGACTTATAAAAACAAGCGGATAAGAAAAAAAATATATGCAAAATAATATTTAATGTATTGATAGTAAACAAAGCATAGGCAGTGGAATAAAACATTCATTTCCCTTTGCCTCGGGAGATATGAAGATTTGCTCACCCTCGAAAAATCATATTTCCCTCGGGCAGAGCCCTCGTGAAATATGAATATTCTTGGGTGAACAAATCTTCATATCTCCCTCCGGCATGGGAAACAAATGTATAATATTCACCTAGACATTTCAATATTTTAATATATTAAAAGTTTAAACGAAAGTGAATAGACCGGTGTGCTTGAAAAACAGAGTAGTCAAAAAATGACAGACTTTGTGAAAATAAGATTCCAATTACGTCATATAACAAGTTGAAAATAAATTTATTTAAAGAGTTTAACATTTTTTTTTTTTCTAGATAAATTTTCACAATATGTATAAAACGTCTAGATATTTGCCAACGACCTTTCTAACGAGGGCACTGTATCATTAACGATACATGTACACAATAAATAAATTATAACAATGATATATCAAATACTTTATATCGATGATATACTGTGTTTTTTCCAATTATTGCTCAATATCCCTTCTAATCTTTAATTAAGTAAATAGTTTTGAATAGCAAAGTTTTAACACTTTCATAACGATAAGAATAGTAACTAATGTCCCTTTAATAATCATCGCAAACATCTGTTTCTAATAATGTAGCTAAGTATTATGCTTTAATTGCACGCTTTTCATACAGAACGTTTTTCTACAGGAGTGTGTCTCCCAAATCTGATTTGATTATAATATAGATTGTGAAGAATGTCGTATATTCAGAAGATTATCATTCGTTAACAAATACGCTTCTTTTTTCTTGCATAATTTAGATTGTAGACAGGTTTCCAGTTTGTATTAAAAAACATAATGCACAATCTTGTATTTTTCGATAAATCAAAGCTATATGGTATGTTTTCAGATGTCCTGTTTACTCATAATGTAGAATATAAACACATGATATATGGATTTTATCGTTTATGAATTAATAGAAAATATTGTTTGTATCAATATTTTATTATTGTTTATATTCATCATAGTTATATTTTTATTTTTCTGACTATTGTGACTGTTCAACTTATCATTTGACATCTGTCTTTTTTTTCGCAATTTTAATTTCAACTTCATCGAATATTAAGCTATTATGGATCAATTGTACATAATTCCTGACATCTTCTAACCATGTGTTACATATAAAAATGAGAATGAAAATGGGGAATATGTCAAAGAGACAACAACCCGACCAAAGTGCAGACAACAGCCGAAGGCCACCAACAGGTCTTCAATACAGAAAATCCCGCACCCGGAGGTGGTCCTCAGCTGGCTCCTAACTAAAATTGTGTGCTAGTTCAGTGAAAATGGACGTCACACTAAACTCCAAAACATATAAGTGAACTAAAATTAAAAAACATACTAGACTAACAAAGGCCAGAGGCTCCTGACTTGGGACAGGCGCAAAAATGCAGCCGGGTTAAACATGTTTTGTGTGATCTCAACCCTTCCCCTATACCTCTAGCCAATGTAGAATAAAGAAACAAAAAGCAATACGCACAGTTACATGTACATGTATTATTTCCATTTCTGTAGACATTAATTTATACTTGTTTGTTTTATATACACCTTGAGGGCGTTAGTCCAAATGGGTGTATCTAATGTACACCAATATATTATTGTCAATGCAGATTTGTAGTTGTCAATACTTTAAAGGAGGGATCTTTCTGCGATTCGACCATATATAATTGAAAAGCATGATAAATGCAGGATATCTAATTTCATTTAACAGTATCTTTGTGTACAATGTATATGCAACTACACGTTCAAAGATCCAACTTCTATAGACATTTTAATATATAATTGTACATCCTGTATACGTTATTCAAATGGGTTTCATCAACTGATTTTCTTTCTACCATTTTACATTCGAAAGAAATAGAAATAACATTAAACTAAAAAGGTAAAACAATGTTTATACCGATCTAGTGGTGTATGGTAAGTAATTTATTATAATAAATTATAAACCTACATTCGGCACAATATGTACGAAACTCCTGGATTCATAACAAGGTATAAATACTAAATAGAAGAATGTCATAATAAATAAGTATGATACGGACGACACTTGCAATCTCGTATTTCTAATGAAAACAAACAGGAAGCAGTATTATATACTGGGTAGATATCTATTATATATTAATACGGTTTTGTTGAAAGATATTCATATAATAACTATAAAACGAAAATGCTGTAAGACTGCCAATGAGACAACAATCCAATATAGACCAAAATACGTAGAGGATAAGAACTAACAGTCACCGTATGGCCTTTAACGATGAGTCTTAAAAAAATGTTTTGATCTACCCATGAATAAAAATAGATAAACAGGCAATGTCATTTAAGATTTAACTTCGTTTTTGTCGTTATTTTACGGAAGCGTAAAAGTCCCATACATTTGTTTTCTTATATGTCTCCTAATGTTTGCGTTATAATGCAAACCTTTGCGAAATAACACAAACAATTGCGTATAATGCGAACCTTTGCGAACTAACGCAAACATTTGCGAAATAAGGCAAACCTGTGCGATATAACGCAAACATTATTTTTTCTTTCTATTTCTTATGTTAGATTTAAGGAAATAAGCTGTTGTAAATAAAGAAAGGTACATGTATTAAAATTAACCACCCTGTGTACTTACTGCAAAGTAAAATGCCGAGTGTTATGCACATATCATTGCATAACAATGAGGAGAAGAATAAACCTTTATACTAGTCAAATGCGTTTTGTTAAAATATACTTTTTCACTCATTTGGTCTTTTGGAAAATGTTGTTTGTGCTGTTTTTAGACCCCTCTACCAAGAAATTTGTTTTGCATGCACACGCATAAAAATTGCGGTTTTTATCCAACGCAATCATAGGTTTGAACGTTGTTTTCAATTTAGACTTGTTTATATTTTTTCGTTTGGGCTTGTATTATATTTGCCTTCGGGTTTATATGATCCGTTCATCCTATTTTGACTCTTTCAAAATTTAAGAGTCTATCCTAAATTGAGGTAAATTATATGGACTTCCAAATACCGTTTCGATTCCTAACATCACTGAAGAGACATTAATTGTCGAAATCCGGATATGGTGTACAAAAACCTTTGCACCTTTTGTTTGCGGTATACCATCTTTTCCGCAAGTCTATTGTTTTCTGTTTAGTATTAAATTCATAATTAAGATCCATTTATTACATCAGTGATCTGTTTATTTGGCAATCGCCAATGGCAGTCAGCAGGGTTTAGGAACATCAGTTGTTCGACCTGCTAGTCAAATGCGTTTTGTTAAAATATACTTTTTCACTCATTTGGTCTTTTGGAAAATGTTGTTTGTGCTGTTTTTAGACCCCTCTACCAAGAAATTTGTTTTGCATGCACACGCATAAAAATTGCAGTTTTTATCCAACGCAATCATAGGTTTGAACGTTGTTTTCAATTTAGACTTGTATATATATATATATATATATATATATAAACTGGTAATTATTGATTGATTGATTTTTCGTTGCTTAACGTCCAGTGAAAAATATTTAATGCATGTTTAGGACGAGAACAAGTTAATAATAAATACAATAGGCAGGTGTTGTATAAGTGGCCATCCAGGATGAAGGTCGGGGAAATTTGGACTGGCACTGTAAAATGAGAGTATTTTGGATAGGGACTGAAATTTTGCCTTGCAACAGGCTACCTATGGACCCCTCAGAGAGTTGTTTTAAAGGTTCTTAACTTACTGATAGCGTTACACTCTCTTTACACTGGGCATCAGACTTAACGTCCCCATTCTGACTGCAAATACGTACATCCCGCACAGCCAAAAGGACTTTGTCAAGCGTTTTACTGCCGGTCGAAAGAAGACTACGTAACCATACTTCTATCCCCCAGTCACCCTTTGGGGTCCCTGTTAATGTAGCCGAAAAAAAACACTTCCAAAGTAAGCGCTTGTTTGAGCATTGTGAAAGATTGGTTAGATCTTTACAAACTACCATATTGAAATAAATGTATAATATGACGATTTCTTATTATCATAATTATGTAGTCTATAATAATTTTCTACGCAAGCATCTTAAATAATCACCTTACCAGATTGAAGTTCAAAATCCCCATATTTTTGTCAATTAAAGAAACTTTATCATATACTGAAATTCGATAAACGATTTCGTAAAACAGCACTATTTTTTTTTCTTCTTCAAAGTAAATCATTTTGAAGCCGAAAGATCGTTTTGTCTACTTGACTCGAGAGTTTCGCAATTGTATGAACTTTTTTGTTGCTCTTCCCTACTTTGCCACTTCCCTGTAAATTAAAATTATCGAAAGCGTAGTCTTTCAATTAAAATTGTTCTATTCCATATCAATTTTCACGTTATATTTATATAATTTTCTGATACAAAAATATTTCTTAATTTGTGTATAATTGTGATACAAGTATTCCTTTATTCTTATGTATATGTATTATAATGAGTTTGTCTGATTTTTATGGTCTCTTTCTTAACTAAATCACAAACAGGCAGACGGACATGCAAATGCAGATATTTACAAAACACCACTTTCAAATTAAATAAAAAAACATAAAATTTAAATTCAATAAAATAGTTTTTAATTATAAAATATTCAAATGAATCATTTAAATCAAAACGTGTGCGTAATATAGCAATTGTTTCGTTAAAAATATGTACAAATGTGTGTTATTGAAACAAATACTGTTTTTTACAACATAAATTTTCTATAATCGTTTCTTTTGTAAACAGTAACTTTTGTGGTTGAATCATACCAAGATGAGTTGTTATTACATGTTGTACACGCTACATATCTTGACAGCAGTGATGAAAATAAACCATGATACATCGTTATGCACTTAAATGCCGTATCTTACGATTTAATCTTATCATAATTATCCGATCATGGAAGTAGTTTATTGACAATATAATATTTCCATGATCCAATTAATAGTACCTAAATCAACAAAAGAACACTGTAAAATATTTAAAAAATAATTCTAAAATTAAAAGAAATATTAAGTTTCTACACGCGATAAAGAAAATATCGCTATTTACAAAATTAAGATCAGACATATGATTTTAGTTGTTTAAAATAATTTTGTTATTTGGCATTATTTTAGTGAACAAATACATCGATATGCATTAAATAAACTTTGATAGATAATATTTTATTTGGTGTTTTGATATTTTATTGTTTCAACATGCATATGACAACAGCCAATTGTTTAGATAAACCTTTAAAATTTATTTCAAGTATATTCATTTCAAACGTCTTAAACTAGATAATTCAAGATTTCATCAATGAAAATGAAATATGCAGCTGTAAATCACATGCAAATTAGATTAGAAATATAACAAAAACACATCTTCAACCTTAGATTAGCAATAAAAAGATCGATTTATCAAAGAACTATAACCGCAAGTTGTATTTTAAACCGATACTAGTTGTCTCCCTTTGTTAAATTATTTACAACAAACAAAGAGGGTGGTGTCGGGAGAATTTAAGGCGTATCGATGAAAATCTGACAGTTGTTCATTATGACCTGGTATAAACGCCACTCAAAAATAACTTTTTTTTTCTAGAAATTTCCCAAAATTAGTCACGGGGCCCAAAAAACGACCGAAAAAAATATTTAAAATTATAAAATTTTTCTTATCTTATGTATTTCCATATTTTTATGAATTACGAAATCCCATAATATAGTTACAAAATTAGCCGATTATCTAATATTATGAAGTTTCATAATAATGTGTTAAATTAGGATATTTCATAATATTATGCAATTTCCTATTTGCCTCGACTGTATTTGGCTGCCTTAAAAAGTCGCGTGCTACATAGATGAAAACGTTTGTTTTTCGCAAGAAAATTAGTATCAAACATTTATTTCTCTCATTTATTTCATTTTAAACAGGTTTTTATGATGTTGTTTGCAAAGCCTGTCTTTTTTTTTTTTATTTCCGAAAGCATGAATCCAAAGAGTAGTTTTATCATACAATCGTTTTCATGTAACAATTGCTTTTTTAAAGATTTTCTTTTATAAAAAAAAAAGGATATCAGAATGGTCAGCTTTGTCTATCAGGTAACAAATATAGTACAGGCATACAATTTCAAAGTATCAAATTTGATTCCGTTAAGTCCTTAACAGTATTTGCAAAAAGCCTTGTAAAAAGTTTACACTTCTTTGTTTCATATTAAGTAACATATAATGCTTTTTGTCTGCTTTGTACATTGGGTTGATATATATATATATATATTGGCCAAACATTTAAGTGAGAATTTTAGCTAGCTATAAAACCCGGTGTAATCCACCATTTTCTACAAGTCAGAAATATGACAGTTTGATGACTTTGAATTTTGATTTTTCCATTTGTTTAAGGACTTTCCGTTTTGAATTTTCCAAGGAGTCCGGTAGTTTTGCTAGTTTACTTTTTTTACTTTTTAATGACCATAGATTATGCCAAATTACAAAAGGTGAATTCCACTAGATGGTAAACCTGAAAATCTTACTTGTGATTAAAAACATTTTTTTTTCAGATATATGCCTTCTCCTGTAAAACAGATTTTGAAAACTGGGAAGCCCATTTGTGGAAATTTAACATGGAAGACAAAATATACAAGAATGCAAAACTTGTTACTCAATTATAAGAAAAAAACTCTGTTCAATTTGAACATATTTGAAATTTGTTTAGTGTACAATAAACTTTGAGATTTGTGTTGTCATTGTGCTTCAATTGTTTATTCAATCAACTAGTACAATCCTTCAATTCATCGAAAATCTGTTTAACTCATGTTTCATTTCAAACCACGTTATATCAAGTGCTATCGAGTGCTATGTAATATGTTAAAAGAAACTTCTTATGTTGTAATTTTACACCACTGTCCCAGGTTAGGGAAGGGTTGGGTGCCACTAACATGTTAAACCAAATTTCATTCTTTAAGTGTATTTCTTAAGTCTGAAACTTGTTATTCATTGGTGGTTTTTTCGTGTCTTGGTTGCTATCCGTTTATTGTTTTGTACAGTTTTTGCTTGCGTTATGCTTTTGCGTTACTAAACAAGGTTATTTGTTGGTCGGTTATTTACTGAAACCATTTTTGTATTTCGTTTGTTGCTTTTAACAAGAATCAGGCCGTTACTTTTTTACGTTTGAATTGTGTGACATTTGTCATTTCAGTGCTCTTAACTAGCTGACTTTGCGGGTATAAGCTCTGTGCATTTTTAAATGCGATACGGTGATCCATAATTGTTTACGTCTATGTCATTTGGTCGCCGTTGTATAGTTGTCTATTTGACAATTGTAAAAAATCTTTTATATTTTCATATGCTATTCATTAGCACTTAAACAATTCTAAAGTATCGGAGGTATAAATCATATATTTATAAAACATAAATGAGTTCTTTAAATTGCGATTGGTCTGTTTAAAATTGATCTCTGCTTTACCTTTTACAGGTAAGAAGATATAGTATCATGATTTCCAATGAGACACTGATCAACCAGAGACTAATAACTGTAGATACAATCATATAAGGGTCACCTACAACATAATCAACATCTATAAAGTAAAAATGACATGACAAAATGTAAAACAAATCAAATGAGAAAACCAACGGCCTGATATGTATCAAGCAATAAATAAAAAATACATAATATTATGATAGATATTGATCAATGGCATCCACTGGACAGGCTCGTGAAATCGTTATAATGAATGAGATAAACAAAAAGCAAATCAAAACTTGTTTTCATAAATTCATAAAACACGCCTTTGAAATGTTTTTTTTTTTTTAGAATTTTACTAACAAAAGTTTTGAACACTTAATGACTATAGTATTTTGTATACTATGTTTAATAGCAAATAAGCTCATCATAAGTACCAGGATTCAAATTTTTCATCTGCGCCATTTTGTCTACAAAAACTCATCAGTGACGCACTAATAAAAAAAAAGTTAAAAAAGGCCAAATAAAGTACGAAGTTGAATATAGCATTGACGAACAAAAATTCCTAAAAGTTTTGCTGGATACAGCTAAGGTAATCTACTCCTGAGGTATAAAAACCTTAGTATTTCGAAAATTGTACATTTAGTATACAAGAAAATGTCAAATCAAAACTAATAAAGAGAGGCGGAAGATGCCTGAGGATAAATAGCAAAATAACTTAATTTAATGTAAGCAAATTAGCAACACCATGGTAAACATGAGAAAAACTATCAAGGAAAAGCTTACAGTGTACAAACCACAGCATAGAAAACTAATGAATGAGCAGCCCGAATGCAACCAAACCACGAGGGTTATATCGGTGCTTCTAAGGATACAAAAACCATGCTCAATATATATTCCATTCTGATATTGTCTTCAATAAAATATAAACAAAAATTATTGAATTAAATTTAAGGTAAAACATTAACTGTTTCCATGATCGACTTTCATAACGAGAGTACGAAAAGAAAGTTAACGACATTCAATACTGTTTTGTAGTTATCTTCTCTTCGAATGTTCTTTTCAAGATAATAGATTTCAGAAGAAATTAAACATAGAGACATCATTAAGTACGCGTTTAAATATACATGGAAGTGTTAGTAATTGATCATTATGTGTTTCGTTGAATTGTAGGTGAAAATAAACTGCAAATTAGTTGCATCAGTAAGTTTAATTTATGGTTTTCTATCTTAGTCGTTGCTCGACTAATTATGTTTTCAACTTATCATTGTTTCACCACGACATCTCTGAATTACATTTTAAGGAAAATAAGGAAAATGTTTAACCACAGAGTTGTCTCATTTCACTCCTTCAAGTTTACAAATTCTAATACTTATTTTGCTGACTGTACGATTACTCAAGTAAGAAAATCTAGGAAACCTCAACACGTCTCAGATTTCAATGATTTACCTTTGAAACTCTACTACCTTGAAGCAAAAATGTAATTTTATTCCTCATTAATACAATGTACATTTCATATAATTATGTAAATATCTATGTCCTTTTTTTATTGAGATGTTAAACTTAGATGTTGTTTAGTATATGTAATTATGTTTGTGTAATGTTTTTGATGCTGTTCTTATAATATAAGTTGTAAAATCTTCATATATATGGAGGAAATAAAGATAATCAATCAATCAATTATCAACGATTATGAAAATATTTTCGATATGTTAACACTAAAACGTTATGTTGTCCCCAAAAAAATTGAGCTAGCCTAGTTATGATGAAGTGCGAATGCAGAATAACAAAGCCTTCCAGTCATACCTATTTTGAGTTCGACTGTAAAAAAAGAGTAATTGTTGTTTGAAAGACGATATTATGTTTCTCTAAATATAATATGTTACAGTTTTGTTTCTTTTTTTTTTTTTACTAAGTTTCAATAAAATGTAGTTTGGAAAAATAATAAAAAGTTTTTAAATGTCCCTTTTGTATATTTCGCCTCTTTTAATAAATACGAAAATGTCTAATTGTCATTGTTTAATTTTTAAGGCGATTCACTTTCAATCTTTTGTTGCATTTTTTTTCAAATGCTTTACTTCGTGGAGTTAATAATGAATGTGAAAAAAATACAAGTAAACAAATTTAAAAAAAAAAGGAAGCCGAATGATATCTCTCTATAGTTAACAACGGTTTTTTAAACAAAGAAATTGGACTAAATTAATTATTTTGTTTTATGATACTTATGAGAGACCACCAATGTTGTGTAAGTTGTCCTATGTTGATTTATTGTATGTTCAAGTTTCATATACATGCATGTACTACGTCGATCAAATATTGTCAAATGTATTGCTAATTGTTTGTATTTAAAAATACCTCCAAACAACAATTTTACAGAAGACCTAAAACATTGGTTTTTGATGTAGAAATTGTATTGAAAAGACATGACCTTTCAAATTGTACTCTCGGTGTACTCACATGTATGCCAAACATATTGACGATGCGCAAAAATATCAACAACAGACAAAATAATGAAAAAAAAATACATATTGATATATCAATTAACAAAACACTGGTGAGTTTATATTACTTAATATACACTTAACAGAGCTGTTGCAGAACTTACGTATCGATGACGTATCCGTATATGACGGAACATACAAATGTATATGAAGTATTTGTGAATATGCTTAAACAAGTATTACATGTATTTAAAATATACACGATTTGCATTCCCCTTGTCCTTACACAAAGGAGTGTTATGTAAAATTTAAGCGTGCCACTCGATAAGTGTAGTAACTGTTTTAAAGTATTTCGTCGATTTTCTGCCACTAAGTAATGTAACGAATGCAGACAGTTTAAACCATTTTATTCATCAATGTAGACTGAACAAGAAGGAGTGCTGAAGAACTACAAAGAAAGATAAAACTTCTTATAAACAATGTTTATACAAAATATATTAAAAACATGAACATAACAGCCATATCGAGTTGTTACATAATATTATCAAAAAATTATAAATTAAAAATATGACACAAAATGCGTTCCATAATATGTGTTTGACTGTGCGCATGTTTTGTAAGCTTATAACTGTTTGTTTTATGGCATTTGTTTTTTTTTTTCTGTCATCGGTTGTTATTAAGTGTGCAACAACTCTTAGATTTAATCATGATGTGTAAACACAACATCTTGCCGTTATATTTGTATTTTTTGTTTTTGTCATTTTGTTTTTGTTTTGTTAGGGCTTAATCTTCGACGGTATATCAACAAGACGATACAATTATATGAAATAGCAGAAACGCCTATTTCAAACTTTATTAACAAAAGATGCAGCTTTTAATCACGAGAATGCCATAATCCAGATTAAACATTTAATAACTGTTAAACACATTGTAGGTCTAAATTTTTCTGAGATGGTATAATATTGGTCAAGGATATAAATGAGAGCCACCATTAATTTAGTTGATACTCCCGGTAATGTACGATGTATCGTCTGACGCCAAGAATAGCAAAAGGGAAACAACATCGTCTGGTTTACTGTCCTTTTTATGTGTGCTTCTGTTGCTGGCTCTTCAACATACTATAACAAGAAATGAATTATAGACATGGATATACAAAATAACGAGACATTGGGAATGGTTTTGATGTACCAAAAGAGTAATTAGAACATTTATTTCTCGTCAAAGGTGCCCAGGACCCATTTACTGATAACGTTACACTTTTTAGAGGAATAAAACCACAAAAAGGACACAAGACTCATTTGTAGAATACCTGGTTTTAAGGAAAGAATAACCAAAAAAATTAGCATATACACAGATTAATAGAATTATGTTAATGGCAACTATAGGAATAGTCAATCCTATGATATGATGATGTTGTATACCTCACAGAACAGTACACACATATGACGTCACAGTTATATTTTGGTCTTGATGGGGGTTCTCTTATTTCTATATTTTTTTTAATTTTGTACGCAACTTATCTCTATTCTTTATACTGTTCGTCTACATGAATATGTGTATCCTGCTTAAATTTTGAAATTGGAAATAAAATCTTTTGTCGTAAAATATCAGATTTATTGTTTTATATTGATAAAAATAATAGATTTTCCTAGTTTACATATTAATCCTCACAAGTCACTTTTAACAGATTTAGTGTGAATAATTCATAATCATTCTGATAAAAGCATTACATAGAGTAATGCAAAACTTTAATTATGATGCATGCCCATAACTGGGTAACAATATGAGTCCAGTTATGTATAAGACTCTGACTTAAATTGAAACTTTAAAACGTTGCTCATTTAATAGAGGTAAGACCAACTTTCTAGTGATGTCTGACGAACAGACGACACACATTGTACAACGGACATCGCCATTGAATAAACTTCAATAAACTTCAAGTAATTTAAAAGTTTTAAAAATAACCTTCTGACTCTCAGTTAAAAGTTGAAAGCACATCTACGCTATTTGATAATTGTTATATATCTGACAATAAATGTTAAAGAACCGTCTGTCTATTCATTACAAATCAAGAAAGGTTTACTACGTTCTAGGTACTACATCACTAAATAATTAGAACTTACTTGATAGCATTCACTATTACACCCTGATGACCTAGTTCTAAAAGACATTTATTTAATCAGTAATTTTTAATGATATGTTCAATAACTGTATGTCTAGATAAAGTTTCAGCTCATTATATTTTTCTAGTTAAGATCATTTATCTAGTGTTTTTCAACATGAAAATAGAGCTTATAACATTTTTAAATAGAAGGGTGAGTGTTACAACAACAGTTTGCAACTGTAGGGACCAATTGTTTGGTGTGAGGACAGACGCAACAAGAGACACTGGTGTTAAACTGATAATGGTAACTATAATTACGACGATTCCAATATGGCGACGGCAGAAATTGGTAAAATCTTTTCAGTCATTTTTCTCAAATGTTGCCTGTTGTTGTCAAGAGTTACTCATCTGCAAGGTTTTTCTATACCACTACCGTCATGTTTAAATCATAACGGTGCACTATTATTGTCTAAGCGCGTAGATAAATTGCCGTCAAAAAATTCAGGTATCGAGGATCTGACACTGGACATGTAAATTATATTACCAACATTGAAAATGTTATTTGCTTAAAAGTATGTTTGATAAATTCATACGCCGTCTTTTATAATTATCATGATTATCATTATTATGCGTATGAAGAAGTGAATGTGTTACCGTTTCACCTGTTTACATATCACTTGTATATGCCATATATATATACACAAAGAAAAAAGTTAAGCAACCCCACGTTTTTTCGAATTAACAAATTTTACGAAAAGGATCATGGGATCCCGGAACAAATGTTGGCAAAAATGCAGCCTGTTAGGACATAACATTAGCTTTAAGAAAACACAACAAATTGCAACAAAAATGATTATTTATTGAACAGATTGTCACAAAACAACAAGCCCAGTTTAAACACTAAAACATGTCTATCTTAAGTATGGACTTGTTGAGTTCGTTTTGCATGATACTATTGTCATTTAACTTAGAAAAAGTCCATTGTTAGTCTGTTAAAGATATCCATAGTTCTACATACCATATCGGGTAAAACCACCACGTGATTGGATGCAGCTGCGTCTCATCCCTCCAGTTAGTCCTAGGATTTCCTGCTGTGGTATTTGCCGCCAATTTTGTGTAAAGCTGCTTCCAATTTTGTACCGGTGGTTCGGCTACCTGTACCTGACGGCCTAACGTGTCCGAAATATGCTCAATCGGATTCAAATCCAGGCTCATGGCAGACCATAAAAGAGCAGTTACTGCTTGGGATTGAAGAAATGCGGTAACCACCCTCGAACGATGAGGCCTAGTATTGTCATCCATAAACACAGGTCTTTGCAGCTAATGGGTGGTTATCAAAATGAGGTACAACTACTGGCTGCAGAACTTCTCTGATGTATTGATCACCATTAGAATTTCCTCGTATAGTCACCAAGTCCAATTTGCAGTCAAGATAGATGCACCCCCATACCATCACAGAGCATCCACCGTAAGGAGCAGTTGCTTGGATGTTCTTTTGGGTATATGCTGTATCTTTATGTCTCCAAACTCTCAATCTTTCATCTGTAACATGAAGAAGAAACCGGATCTTGTCTGACCAATGGATCTTGCGCAAGTTCCTCAAGTTCTAACCACGACGAGCTAAGCACCATGCCAAACGCAGTTGTTGATGTCGGTCAGTTAACATGGGACGTCTTATTGCCCTTCTTGACTTCAGTCCTGCTGATTTCAACCGGTTCTACAAGGTTCTGGTTGATTGCTGTCTATAAGGTAACATTTTTCTTTTAGGAACAGGACTTGTTGCAAATGGCATTCGTCTGATCGGGCTTTGCAGTGCCCTGTCTTCACGCTGCGATGTCACCAGTGGTCTACCGGATCTTGACAAGTCTTTCACGTTATTGGTTTGGATGTGTGTCCGCACAAGCCTGCTGACTACAGTATAATGGTAGCCCATCTGAAGTCCAATAGCTTTATAAGAAAATCCTGATGACGCATGCATCCGATATTCGTCTTTGTACCATGATCACAGAGTGTGAATAACATTTTCAAATCGCCGCACTTGTGAAATGTGAAGCTCAGGGAAACTGCATTTTTTATTTGTATGGGAGGCATGGTTGACGTGCATGATACGTCGATATCTTTATGACCGGTCCCACTTGTATGGTCACATCTTAAAAAAGGGACATTGGTCTTGTTAAAATCAATATTTATATTCAAATTAAAATTTTAGGTAAAAAACTATAGTGCAATATATCAGGGGTGCTTAATTTTTTTCTTTGTGTATATATATATATGTTTTCATTTCCCCTGGTTATTACCAAACACGTAAATTATCTGAACCCTATCTTCATTTCTCAAAGTCAACTTTAGTTACAGGTACAATTCCCAATGTTTTCCCCTCATACCAACAACCCTTTTGTTTAGAGAAGGCAAGCACAGTTATATCAGTAAACATAAGTTTCTCCTCATTTCAACAAACCTTTTTAGTTCTTGGGGATGAGGCAAGCACAGTTGTGTCAAAAATTAGTAAACCTTTTCTTTATACAAATAAACCTTTTGATTCTTCGAGATAAGGCAATCAAAGTTGTGCATTACATAATTTAGTTTTTTTCTCCATACAGAAACCTTTTGTTTCTGTGAGATTGCAGGCCTAGTTATGTCAGTAGGAACGTAGTTTCTCTTCATACAAACAGATTCTTGTTTCTTTGAGACAAGGCACGCTTATTTGCGTCAGTAAGAATGTTGTTTCTCCTCATAATAACAAACCTTTTGTTTCTTTGATATAAGGTAAGCATAGGAAGAAATTTTGCCTTCTGGTTCACATTGATGAATCTGTCGTAATCCTCTTCTTTAGTTTCACTTACATTAGTTAGATTACATAACCTGCAATATCAGCCTGAAACGAATCATTGTCATGTCGTACCATACCTATTTCGAACCACCCATTTCACAATTTCGGTTCATAACCATTTTGTACTATGACCATTTCGTACCATATGTAAAATTATAATGTATACCATTTCGTACCATATGGAAGATTATAATGTATACCATTTCGTACCATATGGGAGATTATTGTTTACCATTTCGTACCATATGGACGATTATAATGTTTGCATAAGAGTGTGTACCTTGTGCACCAATTGAAGTCTCCATCGTATCTTCTCGACGATAAATGATAAACATGTTGGACAAGTTTGATACGTTCCGAATACAATACTTTAATTTGAAATGGTATCATTTCCAATGTTAGCACTTTGTCATATATACACATAATGAATGTTTGTATCTCAGGAGGGGGGATCGGTTGTCATTTATGTTAGAGGGGGTTGCACTTTATATAAATATTCGTGTCAATTTTATAAATAATCGTGTCCATGAACTAATCTTAGCAAAAACTACTAATACCATTGCCTCAGAGGTATTTTAGTGTTAGTTTCTATTATGATTTACAATGTATCGCTGTGTATAAGTTATATGGAGTTTTATATGCTCTAAATGATCGTAAATCGATATCCTTGTTTAAACTTAACTTTGTTTAGACTGATATAATGTAGAGACATAAAAAAAGTGGCTGCAAGAGCTATTTGAGAGAGAGAGAGAGAGAGAGATGTAAATACCTATTTAAAAAAGTCCTTTACTGTTTAATTAAATGTGTATAAAAAATGTAATTCCTTGATGTCTTTTTATCTTTGATACGACCCCTCCAAAAGTTATCTACCCTTTGCAATTTCTTTGTATGAGAATTATATGTGTGGAATACCTGAACATAGCACACAGTAATTATTTGTCTGAAAATTTTAAACATTAAAGTGTAAGGTACGTTTAAAATCTATTACATCTGTCTGATTATTATGTTATTTGAGCTTTTTTTTTTAGACGAATGTTACATTTTTTTTCGATACACACTGGAAATTAATTGTACTAGTGAATTTAAATTGGATTATAATATTTTCGTTTTGCTCTACTTGTTTTACATTGTTAATAATATATTATTGAATTTTTTATCACTCACTCAAACATTAATATACATTCTGGTATGATACGCCTTCAGTTACCTTTTAATAACCACAACATTACTAAATCTGGTGGATTACAAGTACAATTTTGAATCTTAACTTGTCTCGTCTATATATACCACAAAAAGTTTATTTACTTAGCAGATATACAATGATCAAACATAAAATCTAACACAATACAGGTTTAAGGGTCTAATCTGGCAATATGTGACGTGATTGACAAAAAAAAAGGTTGCAAGGGGCTACCTGCATTTAAAGAGTTTAATTAAAAAAGTAAATTGATTTCTGAATTTTTTGTGTAACTGCTTTTCTCACATCTGAATATGAGTATTCATAACTATATTGTAGACGAGTTGGATACGAAATGATTCCTGAGAGAGAGAGAGAGAGAGACAGAGAGAGAGAGAGAGAGAGAGACGTAAACAAGGTAATTGAAATGTTAATATGGTATAATCCATTGTGTATTTGATAGTCATATTTGAAAGATTTTTATCTCTAATACGACCACTCAATTTTACCTGTTTACCTGTAATGTCATAAGTTGATGTAGGTAGTTATTGCACAGATGAAATATGTTGCCCCTGTGTACCACGTTCTTGTCAAAAGTAAGGAGAAAAAAGTTATCGACAATAATTAAATTATTTCTAGAGTTATATTCCCTTTGAACTTTCTTTGTAGGGAAAATACATTTGTTGAATACCTAAACATATGACCTCAGTAATTCTCTATCTGGAATTTTGAAATCATTAAACCGTTAAGTACGTTCACATTTAAGAACAACAGTCTGATTATTTTGTTATTCGAGCTTCTTCTTTAAATGATTAACAGATGTTTGTCAAATCACTCTGAAAAATAATTGCACCAGTGAATTAAAATTGTGCTATTGTATTTTTTTGTTTTGGCTCTTTTTATCTTACATCGTAGACAAAAGTAAAATCACAAGAACACTGAACTCCGTGGAAAAGTCAAAAAGGAAAAGTCCCTAATCAATGCAAATGGCAATATCAAAAGTTCAAACACATCAAACGAATGGATACCGACTGTCATACTCCTGACTTGAAATTATTGAATTATTTCACCCAAACGTATAATATAAAGTCTGTTATCACAAGTTAACTAAATCTGGTGAATTACAATATCATTTTCAACCTTCAATTAGTTCGTCTATATTCGCTACAAATAGTTTGACATACTAACATATATACAATGATCAAAGTCTTTGAATCCAACAATACGTCTAATCTGTAGTGTTTTGTTGAGCTTTGTGATTTTTAATTATCGGTAAAACAATGTTGCCTGCACCAAAGATAAAATATAAGAAGACGTTATGTGATTGCAAATGAGATAATTGTCCACATGACATCAACAGACATAAAAGTTAACATTTATTGGTATATGTCTCGTACGGCCTTCAGCAACGAGTATGTTTATTTTTTAAAGACTCTGTATATTTTTATTAAGGACTCCTTACGACAATAGTAAAAAAATCAAGTATATTCTATTCTAAGGTAACATGCCTGGACATTTGCAGTTTTTCGTATCTATTGAAATAAAAAGTAACAACGGGAGAGATGCTGCATCACATATACACAATGTTTTCCAAGCCATTAATCACGGCATCGTAGTCATGCAAGTGTTTAAATATTAAAGTTGAAACCCCCCTTTCATACGGAAAATGGGAAAATTCCTAGGTTGGTTGACATTGTTTTATATTTGATTTTGTCATTTTTTATAAACGTTCGCTTTCTGAATCTACCTTGGATGGCGGAATGTTCGTTATAGTTTTTTGATGTCAATAAATCAATTTAAAAATGAAAGCAGAAGAAAAAATAACAGACACGTTATTCAATCAATTAGATGAAAATAAGTGGACAATACCAAAGGGATATTCAAACTCATAAGTCAATGACAAATCGATAACGCGCCATATATTAATGAAAAACGACGAACAACAGTCCACAAAACACAACATAGAAAATTTATGAACAATACACAAATAGAGGGTGATCTTGATAGCTCGGGAAAGGTTAGCAGATCCTACGTTCATGTGGCACACGTCGTGTTATTCATTTTAAAGAAAAAAAATCATTCGACGATACTAAAGGGACACCATGTAGATCTACAATAAAGTTCTGAAAATGTATGATGATGAGACATTTTCAAAGAGGTGGTTATATTTTCGGGGCGCAAATTTAAAGCGTTTTAATTGTGCAATATTCTAATCTTCGAAAATGCGTGGTTTTAAGTGAGTACATCACTTAAACTAGGATCATGTCCGATATCATTGCATGTTTTATTTTTCTCTTCTGTTTCTATTAAAAATGGTGTTCCGAAATTTGAGGTGTATTAATGATATTGTCCAATATCATCGGTAAAGTCATAAATGGAATTAAAAAAAATATTCGTTATAACAATCTTTAACAATTACTTTCAGGTAACTGGAGAAGCAAATATTATTGCAAGTATGCTGTTAAACGTTAACGTAATTTGGCTTACCATCTTAAATATACACTTTAATAAAAGATATGTTAAACACTTCAAAAAAATTACATATCGGGCTAGTTGATTGGGGTTTATAATCATACCTTTATTTTAAATGTGACAATGTCCTTGAGTTTAAATGTAATATGTTTTTATTTCAAATCATATTAACAAGGTATCAAAAACAAATCGGTTGAGAAATATCATGTCTATTGTTTCCAAGATATCTGTTTATCGGAGAAGCCTGGTGTAACATTGGTCTCTTAAACAATGCAGTTCTTTTTGCACTTTCTGTTATTGTTTCATGCAAGTTAATATCAGTATGTCAAACATAATAGTAGTAAAATAAACACATAATATATAATATCTCAGGATTACTCGTTATCGTTCACAATAAAAATTACAACAAATGGAAAAAAAATTGTAATGGAACGTAGAAGAAAAGTATCGCGTTATTATTTTGATAACAATAAAATAAATACAAAACACGAAAAAAGCATTCGACTGCGAGTCTATATCGGTAAATATGCAGAAGACGAGAGGAAAGGAACTAATGCATCATGCAGCGTTGTAAAGAAGTTCACCATAAATGTTTGAAAATCCCTTGCTATAATATTGTTATGTGTGGTTTTTTTTTTCGTATACGTTTACCTTTGGTATTGTAATGGACCATATGGACTTTTCCTGCATAATAAGGGTCATGAGAATTAAAGCATCTTTTTATTTCAAAATTTTACATTTACTTTTAAAAGATTCATTTAGTTATCGATAATTTTAACTACTTTAGTTATAATAATTTACCTTTTAAAGTGTGTCATGTACTGCATTGATAGTCTTCAATTTCATTGAAGAACGTGCAGTTTGTTAATGTTTGTAATGAATCGTTTGTTTTATGTCAAAATCTGTTTCATTTTAGACACTTTGTTTTACGTTCTTGTGGCTGGTTTTGATATTAATATGTTATGTTTGTATGGTAAAGGTAATCGACGCTACAAATCCTAATCAGATGACAGCAAAAAAGTATTTGATAGTCATTTTCTGCTACTAGTTATTTACCCAGATAATCCATATGTTGCAAAATATTTCAAGGAACATTTCAATACTGGACAATTTAATCGTAAAGCTATAACAAAAATATCCGTATTTAATATTATATATTGTTTATATTGTAGGAATATTTGGAGATCATTCAGAAGACGATTCAGTTGTAAATATTGTTACATTTGAAATTATGAAGATTGGTTCCTTTAATGTAATTTGTACAACCCTCACTAATTTTGAGAGTTTGGGGCATCATTAGGACAATTTAACATAGTCCCAGCTGCACGCAAATTGTCAGAAATGAATGTCGTATGGTTTGAAGTATCACTGGAAAACAACGTAAAGTAAAACATTGTAAAACACAGATTTGTAAATAAAATTGAGAATGGAAATGGGGAATGTGTCAAAGAGACAACAACCCGACCATAGAGCAGACAACAGCCGAAGGCCACCAATGTGTCTTCAATGCAGCGAGAAACTCCCGCACCCGGAGGCGTCCTTCAGCTGGCCCCTAAACAAATATGTATACTAGTTCAGTGATAATGGACGTCATACTAAACTCCAAATTATACACAAGAAACTAAAATTAAAATGATACAAGACTAACAAAGGCCAGAGGCTCCTGACTTGGGACAGCCGCAAACATGCAGCGGGGTTAAACATGTTTTTGAGATCTCAACCCTCCCCTATACCTCTAGCCAATGTAGAAAAAACAAACGTACAACAGTACGCTCAGTAAAACTCAGTTTAAGAGAAGTCCGAGTCCGATGTCAGAATAGGAAACAAAAAAAAAATAAACAAAATGACAATAATACATAAATAACAACAGACTACACGCAGTTACTGACATGCCAGCTCCAGACCTCAATTAAACTGATTGAAATATTATGTCTTCATCATATGAATATCAGGCACAATCCCTCCTGTTAGGGGTTTAGTATTATACCATAATAAAATATATGAAAAAACATAACCCGTGTCATGCCAACAACTGGTTTTAGAATAAATATGTTAAATTCCGATGCAAAGACCCTATAAGTGAATCAATATTAAAGCCAAAATATGCAATCTTTAATGACCTGACAACAGTATCGTAACTATATCCAGTTAAAATATATGTTTAAGTTTGTGTATATTCAGTTTAAAAACTGTTAGTTTTTTTTGTTTTTATACTTGTCAAAATGACGGTTATTGTGACCTGGTTAATTTCTGTACATTTACTGTATACTGAATGTAAAATCATAAGAAACATTCAAGGCTTTCTACCCAGTTCGTTGTTTTAGTCGAATTTTGCACATTTTTTGGAATTTTTGATTATTTAAGATTAACGTCTTTGTATTTGATTCGGGTTTCCAACTGTGTCAATTGATGAGTCAATGATAAGCCTTATGTAGACGAAATTATCGTCTAGCATAAAATAATAATGCATGGTATCTTTGATGAGGACATGTTTATACAATATAAGTTCAAAAGCACAGAAATTTGTAACAATTTGCCAAAAAGCATTTTAATAAAAGGAAAAATTTAACTTGCTCTTATCTTTACAAGGACTTTCTGAAAACCGTTGCATATGCACTGTAGTAATTCTGATTATAATTTAGGATGCGGAATAGTCATTAAAGCTTAATTGATTTCGCATTATATATGTGGCAACAACTCCTTGTGTGTTCGTGGAAGAATTTGCTCATTGTTGAACTATGTACATTTGGGAGGTGCATGTTTATATCTTTTACAGTTTGAAGTTGTAGAGCGTCACAAAATGTTTTGACTACATATTATAGGCGCAACAAGAAATGTGTTACATGTGGAGCAGGACCTGCTAACCTTAACGAATTACATGAGATTCATAAGGCTTTTGTTGTGGTTCGTGTTGCTTAGGGTCTAGTTTTGTATGTAGAGTTTTGTATATTTTTTCTGTCTTTCTGTCCGGTTTTGTCAATCAATTGTCACTTTACTCTTGACTTATGATTTTAAATGTCTTTTAAGTGAAGACATTTTCCTTTCGCCGCTTTTTAACTTGCTGTTAGCAATAGAGCGGGATATTGTTTGTGAAACAAGTTATGTTTTCTTTAATTTGAAGGATCTTATTATAACTGGAGTTGCCTTGTCCTTTGGTCGGTAAAGTTTTGTGTTTGGTTGTTAAATTTTATTTCATCATTTATTTTCTAAATCATAGATATTCTGTTACATATTTGTGGTATATGTTAGGGTGTTCATTTTTTTTTTTTTTTTTTTATGTTTTGGGTCATATAATTTCGACTATATATGTGTTTCCTGCTTCTTTGTTATCTCTCCCTTCCTTTTTGTAAGCTGTACAATGCAACTATGTTATTTAATGATATAATTTGATCTTTCAGTAGGCCAATTCAAAACTCTGTGGAAACAAAAAGTGTTTACAATCAGCAATCAAAGCAAAAGTGGATACGATTTCGAGATTTTTAAAATACTCGGGGAAAGAAAGGTATATTTTCTTTTGCAATATTGTATTATTAGCCACATTAGGAATGAATACATGTACATGTACATGCTATAGAACTCTCATCATTGCTCACAGTACTTCTATTAGTATTAATAATATATTAGTCTATAATAAAAGAGGGACGAAATATACCAGAGGGACATTCAAACTCATAGATCGAAAACAAACTGACAACGTCATGGCCAAAAATAAAAAGACAAACAGACAAATAATAGTACAGATGACACAGCATAGAAAACTAAAGACTCAGCAACACGAACCCCACCAAAAATTGGGGGTGATCTCAGGTGCTCCGGAAGGGTAAGTAGATCCTGCTCCACATGTGGCACCTGTCGTGTTGCTTATGTTATTACAAATCCGGTAAATAGTCTAATTCGGTAAGTCACATTCGTGAAAAGGGAAGGGTATTGTAGTTACGACATAAGGAACATATCCGATATCATCTGTGAAACGGTTATTCCATAACGGTCAACCAACTCGTGATGGCGTCCGTAAAATGTACGAAGGGATGACTTCAACTTCACCATTTGGAACTCTTGGTTTAATAGCTTCCTTGTGAGCAGCAATCCTGTATCAAGGAAATCATGATAGGAAACACAAGCCTGGGAATATCGTATCAATTGGGAGATATATACTCCGTATGCAGGCGCTGCTGGAATGTTGCTACATAGAAATGGAAAGTTCACAATTGGGAAGCTGAAATCATCTCTTTTGTCGTAAAGTTTTGTTTTCAACCGACCCTCATTGTCAATTTCTAGATGTAAGTCAAGATATGAGGCAGACTTAACTGTATCTGTAGTATCCATAGTAATAAACATCGCACGGGTGCCACTTCAAGTAAAAGTATTATAATAACCTCCAGTACATGAATTTATCCAAAATGATTCACACTAGCAGCACCAACAGATCACTAGTATATGAACTTTGAGGTTAGAGTTTGACTCCGATCTCAATTGACAAGGTTTGCTAGTATTCCTTCTTCGATGATTTGTTTATTAATATTCTATCATTTCAAATTGCTGCATCAATACAACTGACAGCCATGAATAGCCAAGGTAGCTGAAAGTGATGTCAAACATCAACACACACACAATTCTGATACTACCTAATTATTATCACATCCAAAACCATAATCCCCACAACTGCCTTTCGTGCCATCAAACATTTTACAAACATAACACGGAATATATGACCGTTTATATTATAAGTAATAGTAAACTACTATTTATATTATTCTGGTAAAAACAAAATGACAGAAGAAAAATACATAATGCAAACAATCTACAGTTTATCGGTCTAATGTCTGATTATTTTGACTAAACAATTATTTATCTAACTGTGTATTACTTTACAATAATAATTATTGTTGAAATGATAATACCAAATGTACAGTTAGAGAATACAGTATTGCCAAAATGCTTTTGAACTGTGGTGTTTTATTCGCTCAGCTTTGAATAGCAAAGTGATCCCTATTTGCAGATTTTGTATTAGGGCAACTGCAAAAGCTCTATTAGAAGGCTGCATCCTGACTTATATCATATAAATTGCAGTTCAAAATGGTGATGATGATGGAAGTTGTTAACGACCTTGACTGGCTATACAGCCCTCCCACGGTCGGTAGTGAAAAATGATGAAAAGAAATCCCCTGGCTTATAAGCAAACAATTTAGTTTATGTTTGGTTTATAAATATTCAAACCACAGGAAACGTTTAGCTTTCATTGCAATTTTATCATTTTTGGAAGTTTTTTCAAGAATGCAATTTTTTGTAAACATTGCACAATCATCATTTTAGTTTGCATTTGAATAGGAATAATGGTATCTTGTTTTATAAGATTAAGAAAAAAAATACTATAACAAAGACAATCTTATAAAAAGTAGTTTTGATTTGATCCTATACATTAAAGTCTTCTTGAAAAATTAATTTCATTATTAACTTTTATATATTTTATATTTTGTTTTCTTTCAGTTATATGTCTTCTCCTGTAAAAAAAGGAACGACGACTGGGAAGGCCATATGCGGAAACTTTCAATCGAAGACAACTTATACAAGAAACCAAAACTTGTTACACAAATGTCTTAAAAGACTTAAATATCGCATTCCCATTAAACTATGCTTAAATCTAACATACTTTTAATTTGTTTTTGCCTTAATAAAGTCCTTTTGGTTCAGTCATGTACTTCTGTGTATCTTGGTATAAATCAACAAAAAAATCCATATTATATGTACCCATGTCTCCGTACAAACCATGCCATATTAGGGGGTATTATAGTATGCTCCATAAAATCTCTTTCAATTAACAACATGTAATGTATTGGCAATCAAAACTATGCAAAAAAATTACACGAAAACTATGTAAGAATCATATCTGGTATCTGTAACTTTTAAATGATTGTTTTATATTTATATCGCTCCTATACTATATAAAACTAAAGAGATGGTGTATAATTTGCAATGAAACTGTCCACTAAACAATATGACGTATATATTAGTAATCATACGGTCACCTTCTACCTTTTAACAATTAGCAAAATCTCATCGTGTATATAGAAAGTTATAATAAGAAACGACATGACAAAATATAGAACAATTCAGAGAATAAAACCAATAATATGATGAGTACAAAACAATAAACAAAACAATTTATATGATAGACAGCAACCAAATAAAACCGCTGAATCACAAGCTGCTGATATTGATCACAGCTCATGCGAGGAAATCAAAAGCAAGTTAACTTTAGTTTTTTGAGAACACGTATTTGAAATACAAGACATATTTATCTTAAGAGGATTTACTTTCAAAGAAGTTAAGCTTTTAATATAAATGTATCATATAATATGTATGATGAGGTACCTCATTGTGTGTTTTACATGTATACAAGAAACCTTTAAAAGAAAATCATAGCTATAAATAGTGGGATATATTATGCAAATAATTGTGAAAATCGTGATACAAACATGTTATTTGGTATAAAGGTTGACTGAAAGTTGATTTAAAATAAACAGCTGCAGGACACAAACATTTTTCATTTTTTCAAGATGGTCACCGCTCATTTTGCAAAAGGCGTTATTTCAAATAAGCTACATTTTGTTATTCCTTTGAAAGCTGTGCTGTAGCCTATGTATATTCCAATGTAAGTTTTGAAGAAAAGTGAATAACAAGTTCCTAAAGTAGGATAAGACAATACATTAATGAGGACAAAAGGTGCATTCCGGTTCAAAAAAGGCGGCAAAAACGTCAAACAAAATGAAAAGTTTTATCATTTCCGTCAACTAAACAACATATATCACTTATTTTGTTCAGTTCAAATGCCTAGATTTGTTAAAAGACAGGTTGTTTTATCTAACAATTATGTTACTGACAGTTGCATGTACACAAACCCGTACAAGAAAGATCAGAATGGTAGCATTTACAGTAACAAACACAACTGGATTTCTTGCATCCGCATTTCAAAGTTCCTGACACGAGGATAGAACAGCAGGCAAAGAAGTCCATTTTGGTTTCCAACTGTCATTGTCTTTTTCTTACATCCAATACCAAATATCAGGACTTGGTACATGTTGAATTCAAAATCTGTTTGAGCCCAAACATGTCCACTTCGATATGCTGCTCTCATTTGTAGGCGGAATAGCATCATAAGGCCGCTGCTTCCTGGCAAACAATTCAAATCGTGCCTCGTTAACTACAAGTGTTGCTGTTGTTCTGTAACATACATGATGCAAACAAATGCTTCTATGATGTTCATGTTTGTGTCTTCAATAAAGTTTGGTCTCATACTCAAGCGGACAAAAACGTCCGTTACGTCTGCAAATACTTCTCATGTCTGCCAAGCTGACTTCTTCCCTTTCCCAAGGAATGCCGACACAGTGCCACATCCACCGAATGCATATCATGTACTGGCAGTCATCGAAAGTATGTATTATTTCCAAAACCTATCAACAATTTGTCTACTCCTTATCTTTCGAATGCTGCTATTCCTAATACTACTACATCCGTGTCAGTAATACTTAAAATAACCCTTTTTACAATCATTTCCAGCAGCATGCTTCTTCATGGTTTTAAGGGGATAGCTGGGATGTATCCGTATCGAAATTGCAAAGAATATGTTCAACCTGAGTGACAGAAACATTATTATCAGTCTCTAAAGAAGCAATTATGTCGGCAAGAAACTTGAACAATTCCGTTTTGCTCCGCCTTTAAGTCATGTCGATCATGAAGATTGTTGATTTCAAAAAAAAATTCAAGAATGTGGATAGGAAAAAAATAAGTTTAAGCATATCCTTTAAAACAACTTATCCCTTTCATTTTTCGTCGGTTTTTCTGATTATGGAGACCCATAAATGCTATCTCAATTACTACAAATCAATAGAGAAATGATTTATCATAAATGATGATAAAACACAACTTTTCCATCGAATAAGTTATCAGTTTTCATGTAATGACGAACATAATTTAAAGTCTATCTTTCCTTAACTGTAGAATAATGGTTTCTAACAGAATGTAAAGGCTCTCTTTTCTTAACTGTAGAATAATTGTTTCTTAACAAACCCGCATTCTTAAATAACTCAAATATATTTTGAAGTAATTTAAATTTATTTTTTCAAAGTTTTTAAATACATAGAACAAGGCTTCATGATACATAAATTGTACTAATTCTTTTTTTAAAGCCGAATGCAAACATTTCTCGTTCAGTTGTATTACTTTTAATTCAATGAAACATTACTTTAGAATTTCATCAAAGCAATTCAGGATTAATTACGTAATGTAAATTGCCGATATAAATGTAACATTTGCCAATAAACACACAATACAAACAGTCAAGTTCTGTTGAAATATGAATATCAAACCGCCCAATTTTTAACAGTACTCTTCTTTAAATCTATATAGCCAAACTAGAAATATATCTCGTAATATTCTATTAAGATTATAACCAACCGAATATATAAAAATAACTGCATACACCTTATCAATCATTTCATTTTGAAATATTTGTTCCAAATCCGATATTATTGTAAAATATGAAAAGGAACGCTTAAGAGTACACAGATGAATAAACACTTTTGTACATGTATCATGTTCATACACCGAAAATCCCTGATTTGTATTTTGTATGCATATGCAACAAACGTCTTTCTTTTCAAAATATCATACTTCATTTGAATTTCACGGAGATGCAAAACACACTCATTTGAAAGTAGGTGTTTTTTTTTTTTCTAATTTTCATGATTAAATTACATCTGTTCAACATTATACAAGAATACAGAAAAGTTAGAATAGTAAACATTTGGTAGATGATCAGAGGAGGCGCGCCTAAAAGTAGTTAACGTTTTAGACCAGTTTTCTATGGGGTATGGGTTTTGCTCATTGTCGTAACCTTCTACGTCATTTGGTCTCCAGTAGGTAGTTGTCTAATTGAAAATCATATTACATCTTCTTTGTTTTATATTGTATCTATGAGTTGTCATTGTGATATTGTTTTTTATTATACTTCACGTTAAAATGTCATATTTTGATTGGCTAATCAGAGGGTGTTAATTTACTCTGTTACATGGCTGAGCGGATGACAATTTTTTTTAATGTCACCCTCTCGTCCAGACCAATCAAAAATCGATAATTTAAAGGACAATGACTTGAATTTACATCAAGTTATTAAAGACAATGCGTAAGTACTACTGTCAAAATAAAAAAAATAACACATCTTGTTCACTTCTGATGATTTTTCGAATGCCCGTAACGTTCTTTTGTACGTGATATCATAGAAAATACTTTTAAATCAAATTCATCGGTAAAAGACAATAATGATAGGACATCCAGTATAATAAATTGAATAATACAAAGCTGAGAGGATGATAGAGAAGATTGGTACCCCTCGAAAAAGCATTGTCAACTTTCGCTTCGCCGCGATTGACAATGTTTTCTCGGGGTAACAAACTGCTCTATCACCCTCTCAGCTATGTGTTATTTATATACTATAAGATATAATTTAAGCAATAGATAATCTGTCTTCCTAGTCATCATTCGTGACGAAAAATTGAGATAAGTCTTTTTTACAGTTATATTCCCTTTGAATGTTCTTTACGGAAATATATTTCGTTAGAATCTATATATAGATAGTAAGGTAAGTATTTAAAACATTCACCATCAAGTACACGTTTAAATAGAAGTATTTATACTTGATCACTATGTTATTTGTGCTTCGATAAACTGAATTACACATATCATAAGTGATAAGAAACTGTAAATTATTTGCATCAGTGAGTACTAATTGAAGTTTTTTACTTTCGGTTTTTGCTCGACACAATCAATAATATTTTAAGATTTGCATTCAATTCATTATTCGTTAAATAAACTAATCACAGATACCAGGATTAAATTTTGTATTTACGCCAGACGCGCGTTTCGTCTACAAAAGAATAATCAGTGACGCTCGATTTCAAAAACGTTAAAAAGGCCAAATAAAGTACGAAGTTGAAGAGCATTGAGGACAAAAATTCCTCAAAGTTTTGCCAAATACAGCTAAGGTAATCTATTCCTGAGGTAGAAAAGCCTTAGTATTTCAAAAATTCAAAAGTTTTTTAAACAGTTAATTTATAAAAATGACCATATCAATGATAATTCATTTCAGCAAAGAAGTCTATTTATTGATAATCTCGTCATTACTGAATCACATCTGATTGAATACAATCACATTATTTAACTACTAATATACTAAAGTGTAATCTATATTCAACAAGACTTCAAATGGGTATACTTAAGTGGAAGACATTATAACAACCCATGTCTTTAATTCTAGGTTTAAGTCTTATTTAACAGTGTATACATGTACATGTACCTTTTAAACCTAACTTCCTTGAAACATAAAGGAAATCTTATTCGTATAAATAAGTTTGTTCGAAAACATAATTTGATTCAAACTAACCAATGCAATTATAGCTCATTTAGCTCGAAATTAATGCTCAACTTATTTATTCTTATCATTTTGTATTTTAAGGTACAAAATGTAGACATGTCTGAACTTTTACACTTTCTCTTATCAATCGAATTAAAGAGGCGAGTGGGGTGAACGGGGTGACTGTTGAATCACAGATACACCGTGCTAGCAGTGTCGTCGGAGACGAAGCAAAATATAAATTTAGTGTAAGATATGATGTTATAACACTTTATGGGATGGTTCAAAACAACGTCATTATAATATATTAAATCCATAAAATAAAAAAACTTTAATTCTGTGTACAAAATAAAATGGTATTACAGCTTTCAACATATGTTATTGATTACAAAGTGAGTCTAATATTAAAGCAGGAAGATATATAAAACTGTAAATCAGTTTATCGGTATAAAATTGATCAGAATAAAATACATGATATATAAAAACTTAAACATATTAAAGGGGATACGAAATTAACAATAAATACGAAAATACATGTCCCTAAAAAAAAAGAATGAGATATATCCTGTTCAATTGGGTTTCGTCCTTAGTTTTTGTGGGTTGTTTTAAGTTTTCTTTTTTTCCCTACTTTTTTATGGTTTAGTGTTGTCTGTTAATCTTCGACTTTCTTTTAATTTAGTATCTTATTTTGTCTTAAACTAATACCGAAAGTGCTTAATCTTAAAATTGAAATTGTTCTATTTGGCCAATATTGTACGAAAGAAGTTCAGTTTATCAGTTTACTTCAGTTGTGAGATTTAATTTACATATACATGAACACGTATACGTATGTATTGCAAAAATACCATGTATACTTAGTTACAATTTAATAAAGAAACAATTAGTTTTAAAATACATAACAAATACTTTCAGGTTATTGGAGAAGCAAAGATCATTGCAAGTATGTTCCTCAACATTGTACTGAGTACCGTCCCACTTTAATGTTCTTGCATTCTCAATAGTTGATTTTTGAAAGATCGGTGTCAGTTTATCTCGATTTATAAGTTTTTAATGTCTACATTTTATCGATCGCCTTTCACTGTCAATAAAATATGCTTGAAATAAAGTAAAGAAAAACGAAAAATCAAACGACTGTGTGTACTACAGGGGAGAATTCCAACGAAGTAACAAATACATCACGGAGAATTGATAAGTATTACACATATGAGAAGAGAGGGTCTCAAATCCTCTGCTTAAGGCTTATGAACTCTTTTATAAGGGAAATGTATTTAGATATTAAAGACATTAATGATATCAAAAATGAATAGAAAATTAATAGGATAGAGATGCCATTTAGCGTGTATACAATAATCAGAATCTGTTTTAGCAACTTTATAATATAAATATGAAACACATGTTGTGGCAACTTCATACTGGAATACCCACAGTCTGTGAATACAACGGTTAGATGTTAGCATTATGATTTCGCCGTACGACTTTCAACAATGAACAAACCCATACTGCATAGCCAAAATAAAATATCTAAAATACCAACTCCAAGGAAAATTCAAATCGGAAAGTCCTTATTAAATGGAATAATTAAAAGCTAAAACACATCAAACGAATGGAAAACAACTGTCATATTCTTGACTTGGTACCGGCTTTTCCTTGGGGAGGAAATGGTAGACTTATAACTAGCGAAACCTCTTACTTGCATGACAGTCGCATATAATTCCATTATTCTAACAACAGTGAACAAAAGGACATAATAGCAAGCTATGAACGATTCCGACATCATCATGATCATGAACATGAACATGATGAAACATGTTTATATTATATGTTTTAAATTTCCTTTTATCCTGCATTGTAAGTGCTTTGAATAATGTATGTTTTTGAAGATTCCAGTACTCACAAATATGTTGTTTTCTCAAAGCTGATTGCCTTGGGTGTGTTAATTAGTAGTATTGTACTTCAAAATTATATTTATATTATGAGTTTTTGTTTCGTTGACTTTTTGTTTTGTTGTACGCCTTATTGGCGTCAAATAGATTTTCATTTTCAAAACATCCTTCCTGTCGGCGCCATTTCAACATGAACTTGTTAACTTAAAATTAAGGAATAACAGTACTGTAGTTGAAGAGTTGCCACCGTCAAATCAAAATTGACGGTGGCAACTTTTCAACTACAGTACTGTTATTCCGATTCTAATGCATTACAAAAAGAAATAATACGCTGGATCTTGCAAAAATGTATAAATTTGACATACAAAAAAACTTCGCGAAATTTCATAAATGATTTTGGCGCAAACATGTCATGGCTAAACGTGACGTTATACAAATTAAAACTTACAAACTGGAGGTTATTACGTTACCTTTACGATTAAAATTCGGATAAAATCACATTCAAACGGCAACTTCGAGATAGGTGTTGTTTTATTTTCAATTATATTGTAGTAATCGAACATTTGTTGATCAAATCAATTCGAAATGGCGGATCCCTCTTAGTTACGCCTGGTCAACTGTGGATTTGACGGTAACTTTCAGCCAATGAAAAAAATTGTTACATAAAAATTGCATTAGAATGTTTTATTGAGAACTGACTTTTTTTATTTAGTCATGTTATTTTCTTTTGCTTTTTTATGTTTAGTTTTTGGAGTAAAGAATTATTCAGTTGTGAACACGGTTACTTCTGAACTTATAACGATGGGTCATTGTAATGAGACATGTTCATCTCTAACTCACTTTGAAAGTTGGCATAAACGTTTTAGATCCAGCAGTTTTTTAATACAACTTGCCACACACATTATCTAGAAACGATGTCCTATGGTTTGAAGTTGCATATGACCATGGAAAAGTAAAAGTCTTACTGCTATCGCCTCATGTATTTTCAATTTAGAAAAAAAGCAATTGATATGTTTTATATGTTAAATGTAGTTTACTGGGGTTTATTGTGATGACAACATGTCACACAGTGCTTTCACTTGTAGAAGCACGTCAATTTAAAGTTATAAAACATATATAAAGCAATGTTAGACAGTAGTATGTAAAAAGTGTATACAGTCTCAGAACTTGCCATCAGATACAGTAAGTATTGTAATATGGTAATCCGTTATATTTTTGTAGACAATGAGTTAATGATATACTTACGTCAGGTTTATGAATTTTTGTCAGATGTTCGGACTCTTGGTTTTTTCCTACGACACAGGGTAAAATACTTTCACCACCCATTTTTCTTTTTATATAAGTCTTTAATAGCTCATAAAAGGTAAATCTTTTAGCAGATTATTAACCCCATGCAGTAATACCAATGCAAAAATAAGGTAAAAGTCAGAGTCAGCTTTATCCTGCAATTTAAACAAATAGCTAAATCGGAATAAAATATTGTGTAGCACCATACGTGTGTCTAAGTTGTAATAAATTGTCTTGTCGTGTCTTGTCTTAGTAAGGAAAGGAAGTCCATAATCTGTTAATAGTTTTAGATTATTTTGTTCCTTAACTAAGGCTTTAATGACTTAAAGTATCAATTCTAAATTATAGATTTTTCTAACTTCAATTAAAAACCCCTTTCTTGGTTGTGTGTAACGCTGTTTTCTATATACCCTTTGTTGTTCTTCTGATGCCATTTGAAATTCTATATCCAATCAAACAAATCTAGTATCGCAATTTAAATTATTGACCTACAGTACAACCTTCATCTTCGCTAGCCAAGGGTTACGATCCACTTCCCGCCTCTCCACCCTTGGCAGATTGAGATAGAATTTCGAAGACACAAGGTAATGATTTTCATTGGTTGCAGTCGAAACTCGCTGCATCCATTCAAAAAGCGGATATAACATGATCACGTGTAAATGTAGACAGTGTATGAAAACAATTGCCACGTGCTTATTGTGCAACAAGTCTTTACATCCCTAAACATACGACTATATTTAATGACAATTTGAATGTTTTTAATCATCTAATAGAAGTTCCTGTGTATGTTTCTTGCACAAATGCATGAATGTCAACGTATATTTTCTTTTCCTGCTTTACCAACTGTGTAGAATCTAGACGCTACCGTGTTTTTACCTCCAAATTGAAGAGTTCAAGTGCTACCATTGGTCAAGAATAATGTATTCGGAATGGGCGTGAATTTAAGCTACCGATAGATGGCACAACATTGGTATCACATATGTTGGCTTAATCTGCCAAGGGTGGAGAGGAGGGAAGTGGATCGTTACCCTTGGCTAGCAAAGATATACAACCTTTGGCTTTCTCTTCTTTATGTCAAACCTCTTGTATGGTCAACATCAAATGGTGACCATTTATGGGGTATTCAATCCTGAGATGTTGGCCATTAATGGGGTCATAAAACATAGTTTGATGTTATATCTAATTATGTTACCTGTTGAATCAATCAGGGTTGAAGTTTTCGGCTTGTATGTTTCTTTAAAATTTACCTAACAGGTAAATAAAGGCAACAGTACTATACCGCTGTTCAAAAGTCATAAATTGATTGACGGAAAACAAATCTGGGTTACAACGTAAATCCGATGGAAACACGTCAACTTTAAGAGGAAAACAACGAAATAACAAAAAAACAAACAACAATGCAACATTCATAGAAATGAACTATTAGATAACATCTCAGGTGTCGTTTAAAATGACATTTCACCTTTTTTAAAAATGTTGAATAAAATGTTGATTAAGTCTTTGTTAATTTATATATACTTTGTTAAATTTGCTAATTTATTTATTTTGTTGTTTTTTTTTTCTTCAATGTTTTGATTTTTTGTTTGTTTTAGTTTGTATTTTTTATTTGCTTTTATTCATTTTTGTATGGTTTTTTTTATTAGGTTTTTGTTTCTTATTCTTTTAATTTCTTCTTGGTAAGTAATGACAAAAAGTCAAAGATAAGTTATTGACTAGCATTTCAAAACAAAACAAAGAACCTTTAGAAAACTATTTTTCAAGTAAAAAAGATATTGTACATGATGCACATTGTATTCAATTGTTCGTATGCATTATTTAATAAATTGTTATTAGTTATAACTTATAATCATGCAAATTGAAAATGATATGTTTAGAAAAACCATTAACATGGACTTGAACAAGCCTGTGTCTTAACAAAATAAAATGATCAATATCAATCATTTTACAATCAACTTTGATAACAAAATTGTACAATCTATTATTATTCTGAAAAAAACTTTTTTTGTTATCATCTTTATTTTTTTCAAATCTCAAAACTGTAGTTGTGCATGAAGAATCACTGAAGAGACTTTAATTTTCCAAATGCCCACCTAGTAATCATCAAATTTTGATAAATGATCTTTATAAATGCTAATTATTATGAAAAATTGTTTTTATCTCTGAATAAAGTGAATATTTGAAAAGAAATTATTTAAAAAAAACTTGAACATATCTTCCTTTTTGAACCACTTGTAAACTTATCAAATATGGTATCTTCAGTTTGACTAATTTCTGTCAGTGAACAGCCAAAATTTGTCTCCAGAAAAAATAAAATACACTTCTATCTTCATTTTTATGGTATATTAATTAAATCACTTTTTTGTCTGTGTATTATATTGTCGAAACTGATGACTGGCATGCTACATATCTAGATAAAGTTAATTATTGCAGGACCTTGGGTGAATTGGACTCTTGGTTAAAAATTAATTGAAAGAAAATATAGTATTGAATTTAGAAAATAGAATAAAAAATAATGGTGAAAATTGTGAACTCAAATGCTTCACTAATTAATGAATAAGTGATCATAATTTAGAAATAGAAAATAGTGGATAATATAAAATTCCTAGAAAGGTAGAATATGGAAAATGTGCCACTTGCTGGACGATGGAGAACACTTCCTCCTGGATTGTAAAATTAACAAAACAACATAGCGATAATCCATTTGAAAATTGTTTACCTTCTCATAATAATGTCTTTTACACAAGAATAAAAAGTAAAAGAAATGCTAAACATCTATAACATGGAACATGTTTAAAATATTGGGTCGTTTATAAAATAGTCATTAGAACTAAGGGCAGAAACCTAAAAAAAATCCGTGTTTTGATTTCTTATAGAATTGTTATCTCTTTGCATTATAATGTTTGTTTTTGGTTGTTTTTTTGTTGTTGTCAGAAACTTAATATGTTTATGACAATAGAAATATCAAATTTTACTGTAATGAATGTTTTGAATATATTTATTCAATAGAGAAATAAGAAATTGGCTAAATCTTATTTAGATTAAGTCTTAAAGATAATCTTAAACATTTGTTAAACAATGTTGAATGCAGATCAGTATCTCTAAGTATAAACAATTTTAATTTTAGAAAATTAATTTGAGAAACACCTTTTCATTAAAAAAAAAAAGCCAGGCATTGTAAAAATTTGCATTATAATAGAAGATGATATTCATTTATTCTTCACTTGCCAAAAAATACATGTAAACAAATAATCAAATTGATAGAAATATTTGAAATGAATAACATCAAAACAAACAGTCGTGAGACAATTGAAAAAAAAATGTTATTAAGGTGGATTCCTACAGATATAGCAATTTTTTTTTCACCATTGAATTTTTCTTAAAATTTGCATACATATACTATGCAATGGCCTCTATAAAAGTTTGAGTTAAAAATAATATGTCACTAGACTCATGGTAACGGTCACCAAAGTTGGTACATCACGTGTATGCATAAATACATACCTGATGTAGAAACTCTGGATTTTTTTCAAGCCTTTGAAAGTTATTTGAAAGGTTTGTTCTTCATTTTTTACAAAATTAACATTAAAAATGTAAATAAAACACAAATAATGGCAGTTTTATTCATATTTATTAATTTCGGCTCAAATTTAATCAACACTGCTGCACACAAAAAACACAGATTTTGCTAAAAATTTCTATTTTTCTTAAATTTCCAAAAAAAATGGTCCAATGAATATTTTTTTAAATTTGACATAAGATGGTCAAAACAATGAGCTTTGAAAAAATAAAAATAAAAATATGGGTCACAAGACTATTTTTTGACCTAAAACCGTTTTTGTGACCCCTAACGACACAGTGATCAACAGCAGTTCTTTGTATATCTTTCAAAATTGTGTGTACAAAGTGTGACACATGTTGTCATATCCTTTGTTAAACTTACACAGAATAATACAGTTTCACAAGACAATCAAATGAAAGCAATTTTTGTTTCTACGAACAATGGTTGCCATGGCAACAGGACAAGAAATTGGAATATTCAAGGGTTTGCATTGTTCTGATGTGCAAGAGTAACTACCTAACAGACAAAAAGAGATCAAATACCATGATTTCAGAGCTACAACACATGGCTTCTATGTAAATGTAAACAAATATTATGATAATGCTGCTTATATAAGCATTACTGTGGTCTAAAACGAGCAAAACAAATTACTCAGCAGTTAGCGAAAATCACCATATATTTTTTTCTTTCAATTATCGATTCATAGATACCAGTCATGCAATTAAATGGATTAAAAAAATGTCAAGACTTTGTCACCCTGTCCTCAATTAATGATTTAAGTTTGATGAAGCATAATAATAATTCTTTATATATTTTCAGTTGTCATAGTAACATAAGCAAAAAATGATGATATTATAACTTTTTCAAAGGTTTTTCAACTTTCTTTATTTTTAATGCCTCAATAATTAAGCAAAAACATAGACTGTTATATCTTAAAATATGTATATAGTTTACTCCTCTGATTCAGTCAAATACTGATTGATAGTCATAGCATAATTAGAGTTCATTTTGTTCCCTGTACAAATTGTCAATCCTTCGATCCATATTGAATAGTACAGGTTGCTCCCATTCAGATATATCATATTACTATTAGTGGCATTACGAAAAGAAAATACCAGTTGTTTTTCTCCCTTCATTTAAAATCTCACATCTTGGCATATTACATCTCTGGAATAGGTTTGATCAACTTACAGCTGCTACCTGAGTGTTGTCACTATTTCTTTAAAGACGTCTTGTTTGAAAATCAAATTTTACACAATGATCTATATATATATATATATATTATAAAGAATATGAGAAGGAATTTGCTGAATGTCTCAAGCACTAAAGCATTGTCGTTTACTTCAGTTTCTATTTCATATGTTGTTCCTTCTTTAACATTTGAACTACATGGGGCCTTCTTTCTATTCTTTTTATTTCAATTCTTCTCTTTTAAATTCTGTGTTTTTGGTTATCTCTTTGCCTCTCCAATTTCTAATTCATACTTTCCAAAACTTTCAGAGTAAATTTGCCGGGGGAACGTTCTGATGTTGCATTTACCTTAAAGTTTAATTTATTTATTTGTAATGAAAAAGTGTAATATATAATATTATGGTGCAAACTTAATCCAATCATGTATTAAAACATCAATTTAAAAAGATTATATACCTGACTAACAAAGGTACTCATTAAGCGTTTAATATCATAATGTGATATATGGCCAGGTTTTTGAAGTGATTGTAATAATTAGGTCACCTGATGGGTATGCAATTTTATATTGCTTCTGCATATGATGTACATCCTTTTTAGTGTTTTTCTAATGTTCAAAGGCAATTTGGAATGAAATATAAGTGACAATATAGGGAGCAATATAGTGTCCAATACAAATGCAAATTCAAGGTATATATGTAATAGCTGTGACCTTGACCATTTACTTTAAATCAATACAGTTGAACTGTTCTTTTTGGTATACATTTACATATACAGCATGTGACCAAGTTTGTCATAAACATAAGTAATCTACATCACATAGTTAGCTTCATTGTTACACATAGGAACCAGTGGCAGTCTTTATAATATACTTTATATTTATTAAATAACAAAATAAAGTACAAATCAATAGTGTAAAATGTGGATCACTGTGACCTTCTTTTGCCTGGAAGCTGAATTACTAACTGATACTCTGAGAGTCATCTGTGTATATAAGTTTGTATGATCTGACACCTTTAAATATGGTTGCTGAGATATGAAATTGGATGTTTAACATAACCAAAGCCAGTGAAGTGGCAAATGTATGTCATCTTTGTACAAGTTTACATGATCCTACAATTTATAGTTGATGAGATATGAACTTATGCATTTCAACTTGAGGCAAACTAAAATCTACTAAATCTATTGTCTAAAAAGAAATGTTTATGCCAGCAAAACACCATTATCAGATTAAAAAGTATCAAATGAAACCTCAAGTTTTTTTCTCAAAGGTAACTACATGTAATTATCCTAAAATGTATGAATTTACCATTGACAGCCATTTATATCCTTCATTTTTCTGTAAAACTGCTGCTAATAACCTGCTGTTCTTTAAAGGATGATGATCCACCATAAGACCTACAATTGATAAGAAATATAATAAAAATCGTATCGAGAGTAAATTTATATAATTATAGGATTCATAATGAGTCAGACTTTTATATTACTTGTTATCAACTTCGGTTGTTCAATAACAAAATAATAAAAATAATGATAAACGAGCCTTTTTTTTAAAAAACAAATTAGCTAAAAATTCACTCACAAACTGAAAAAAAATCATATTCCATATAATAACATGAGCATTGCAAAGTATGGCATCCTATCACCATAGAAGACTGTTGCTTCTAAAGATTTCACAAGGGTGTTTAGAATCTACAAGGTCCACTTTGATCTGACATTTGGGCATTTCTTTTCTATTAATAAAGTTAAAGCCTTAATTCTTTAAATTTACCTGTATTACTTTCATAGTTCCAACCAGTACCAAACATTTGCCATTCTGCAACAAAACTGGCTTCAACCTAATGAAAAAAAAGTAGTACAACATATATTAATGAAAGTACATGCAGTGTTCAAATACTATAGCTAAAACATATTACATTTAAAATTAACTGGAAACTCAGGCTGTCAACAATGAAATTTGTAATAATAACGTATGAAGGCTTTCAAAACCAAATTGGGTTCATTAAATTTGTTGAAATTATCCATAAATATAGATTTCATTTAATAAATACCAATATACATGTAACTAATTCTAGTTCAATATTTTTGTTGAAACAAATTCTGTCACGATCTAAACATCAAAGTCTTCAAGTATATATAACACTGCTTTACCAAAAAATTAATTTGAAATATTGACCCTAAACTTGACATTATTACCAAGATCTGTTAATTCATTTTTATGACTGCTAGGGCAAATATGAATATAATTATGGTCCTCATTATACTTTATATCTACTTTGGTAAATTATCAAAAAAAATACTTTGAAATTATTCAACTAAAGATTTCATTACCTTCCAATTACTCATTATATTAACCATGTTTAAAACTGTTTCTTCTCCTGATTTAATTTTCAGGATTCTTTTGCAACTGCGAATATTTTCTTTCCGGTTTCATTCTCCTTTTTCTTTATGGTGGATGAATTAACAGAAAATACATTCCATCCATTAAGAAAATTGTTTAAATGTGTGGCACTAATTCCTGCATGTATCATTCCTGAAAAATATGATATGAAATGTCAGTCTGCGCATTGGTTAATTAGATTGGTTAATTAGATAAACTATTTAGACTTTTGAGTTCATAATTTTATTTGGAATATACAATTGTTTTTTTCTTAATTTATATTTATATAATATGATTGTAAATTCATATTTGCCTTTATTCTTATAGATCACAGACTCATATAAATTTCCAATAATGTGGAGTGAGGGTGGGTGTGGCTTGCATGCCCCTTCCTCATCTTCTTTTTTCCCTTCATGCATTATCCTGCATTCTACACATCATTATATCTGTGTTTTTAAATGACTAAATCTCTAAGGTATCAGACCACTTGGTCTATGATCACATACAAAAGATGATTAATATGAAAATTCTGATTATAAGATAAAGACAACTAATATTTCAAGTTTGTAAAACATTATTTCTGTGAATGAATCATTGTGACTGTATTTGTTTTCTTTTTCAATTCTAATTTCATTTATGATAAATTGCTACCAAATAATTATTTACAAAATAATTTTCCCCTTTTGGATGCAAAACTAAAAAGCCCCTTATGCTGTTGTCATTCTGTTCATTGCAAAAATGATAAATAAAATAACTTCCAGGGGCAAAATTCTAGAAAAATTACTAAGTCCAGCTTCCTAAAAAAATTGGGCGGCACTTTCCCTCAAAATTATGCTTTTTACCCTCAAACCACACAAACCCCAGACCATAATAGAGGGGAATTCAAGAAAGAAAAAGAGAGGTGTGGGGCAGGTTCATTTATACAAGACATGAAACCATACACCTTCTCCACCCAGTAAAATGTGTAAAGAGAATCTAGAGAGAAAATTTAAATCTCTTACCAAGTGCAGCTTTTGAACAAATTCACCAGTCCCATTTCTTTTCCTCGTATCTACGCTGTTACATATGCATGATATGCAGGTTACATGCACTGCAGCTACTACAAGGTAGCATGGTATGGACAAAATGCTCCACTGCCTCCACTCCAAAGTCGTATTTCCGTTTGCCGACAGTATCCGCAGGGGACAGTCACACATCTTAGCGAACAGATTCTGCGCTAGATGGTGAGCCAGAACTAGCCGTCGACCTTCTTTCCAGGTTTCGTCAAACAAAACTCAGCCGCAGGGCTGCCAAGTCTCACGCATTTTCATGCTTATTTGGCGGCATTTTCCTTTGATCTATTGTTTTTTCTCTTTGATCTTTACAATTTTGGCCAAATCTCACGCATTTGCTTCATGAAAACTTGGCAGTACTGCGAAAGGTCACTGTGATCGGACGCCGAATTTCTCCAACTCACAAAAACTTGTATCATATGATCTTATAAGTTGAGAATCATTTAAGACTGTGTGAACTTTCAGGCTGAAGCTATTCATATTCTTCATTTTAAACGAACGTATCAGTTTAATCTTTTTGATAAACCTTCACTCTTCCGTGCGATCAGCTGTAAGTTGTTTACACACGTTATCAACAGGCGACACCGGAACTGTACCCGTGACCCAGATATATAGGCGATATATCCTAAGATTAAAACAGGGAACCAGTTTTACATCAGTAAAACGTTGTTATCTCCCTTTGTATCGGAAGCCACCTTAAGCTATATGTTTAACCTGTTTTATCATTTCATTTTATTTTTGAATTTTCATGTCATTATCACAGTAATTAAGTTTGATAAACACATACATTTTACCTGAGACGCTTTACATGTAAGAAATATAATTTTAATACTCCAATGCAGTCATGATTTCCCTTTATCCCTGTCAGACTAGTTTTTGATTAATATCTTGTGTATTAATTAAGCAACAGGGGGTATAATGATGGACATACAAGGACATCACGGTGAACATAGTTGTATGCCACCATTAATAAGATAAAGTCACAGGTTGTACTGTACCTGGCGGTAATTATCTCTCTTCTGGCTATAGTAGGATTAGTTTCTTCAGATATTTGGTACAGATTGCAATTTTTGTATAATGCAGTTTCAAGCGTTTTTCTTTCGTTTTTCTTCTAATACATTATGATACTTTTTAACTACTTAAACTAGTTTAGTCTAGCAATTTATATAAAAAAAACAACATGGAATCCTGCTGTTTTTAGGGGATTTGTTTACTAAGAAAATTTGTATAGATGGAAAGGAACGATTGTTGTAACACACATTTATTTCCTGCAGTGTTGTATTTCTGTTCAAGTCTTTTGTCCAGTCCTCTTTCAACGATGTAAAAAAACAACTTTGCATTTCTTCTTGCACAGAATTTCGAATAAAGTTCCTCATAAGCGTTTTGCTGTAAACTTTCATTTGCCTATTAATGGTTTTGGTATCTAGCAAGGCAACCAGTGATGCTCCTTTTTGCAATTGATTCTTTCAAATAATGCAGAGGAACAGGTGTTTTTTTTTAATTTCCGCGGACTATATGATGTCCTCTCTGTGCACACATGAATGACACCTCCGTACGTATTTATAAATCAATAGATTAAAATGTTTTAGTTTGAGCATTCCCTGGTGACAATTTTATCCTTTTTACTAGTTTTTTGTCCATGCCCACAACTTTTCAACGGATAGTTGCATATCTTGAGCAACACATCGTGCATCGCTGACGAATCAACAATTCTATAATCTTTCCCCAAGTATATTTGAAGGGTGGCCTTTCTGGATCATTATTTTTATGTGTACATGTAATATTTTGTGGTCTGTTTAATTCTCTTTGGTCATTGTATTGTCTTTTTTCGATTATGAATGTACCTTAAATATACTAATTTTTTTTTAAACTGTACATTCGTTGAAAGATTTATATTTTTTCGACAGGTATATCGTTTGAGGAATTTGAAATATTATGGGATAGAGGAACTCCGTAAATGATACATCAACTTAGCAAAGGCCAGATTGAGATAGAGATTTTTAAAGTACTAGGGGAAAGACGGGTATGGCTGTTATATATATTTTCTGTTCTGTTATTATTATTTGTATTTATTCTCCAAAAAACATCACACCACGACAATTTCTATTACTGCAAATGTATTCAGCTCCACCACTTACTCAACTTCGAATACGATCTTGACCAGCAGCACTTTATATACTAATTCCTTCTCCAGAACGTGTCGATCGGGCTGAGTAATAAATATTTAGTTCACATGCAGTAAAACATTTACATGTTAAACATGTCGCGATGTGACAAGCTGTCTTCAACATTCTCGTGATTGACAAGTTTATGGCCTCTTAATAGATAAAAAAAAAAGTAAAATCATTTCAAAAGGTATTTACATTTCCGGATCCAATTACTTCACGCAACATTTCGTTTGAACGTTTCGTCTGAAAATCAGACATTATATATACGACTAAATTGAAAATGAATTATACCAACATGTTGGTCAAATTAAATACAATCAACGGCCTTAACCCAAACAATATTTTACTTAAGTCAACATCTTTAAAGAAAATACTTTGTTGCTAAATATGTGTTTGTGTATTGGTCCAGGAACATATATATTGATATAGATATAGATATACTGTTCCCAGATTGGTCGGATCTGAAAATGAGTATGTGCTAGCAGTTCTATGCGACAAATTTGAATGCTAAAACAAATATGTTTAACAAAAATTCCAGTCATAAAGTAAACTATTAAAGTAGGCGCCATTAGGCACTCCTATGTTATTTATGAAACCAAACTTGATGACAGATCCCGTTAAATTCTTGCTTGGAGAATGTAGCTTAAGTTTATAGCAATTTTTAGAATTACATTTGGCAGAACTGTTTTTACTTAAAGCTCTACAACTTCATAATCGATTTCACCTTTAGTAAATGATGTACACTAGTTTGCTGCTTCTTATTGTATCGATTGCAGTGATAAAGACACGCTTTATTTGAATATTTTCAGAATGCTGTCGAGACAAAATTAAACTTTTATGCTTGTTGTCAATACTTTTCAACTTCGCGATTGATTTTGGCCTCCTGATGGTTTAAACATGTTTAATTGTAACACCGCGTACGAGTCTTTTTCAACGAAACCATTGTCCGGCTTAATAAATACATAGATATACGCATCATTTCGTATCCTTGCTGAAGTTTTATTTTAATTATCAAGTCAAATATTTAAGTGAAGGACAATAATCACTAAAACTACCCATTGATGACAGCGTCCGTCAATTTCGTGATTGACGGATGGAGCCAAAAATTAAAGTACTGCTTTCGAAACATATTAAGCAGAACGTTGCGAAATTGTTGGTTTTTAGAGCTCTACAACCTCGGAAATGTTTTGGCTTTCAGACGGTTTTAAATCAAGTGTCACTTAGTGTCTTTTGTAAACGAGACGTGCATTTGACATGCAAAATTAAGAGCGAGTTACGCATTGTCTCTCAGTCATCGCATACTAGTAAATCAATTTCAAAGTCTCGAATTTGATCATAGTACTGTATCTATTAGATAATTAGATAAGCAATGTTGGAAACAAATTATATGCCAAATGTATCTATCATGTAAGTTTGACCGATGTAGTGCGTCATTGGATTTTCATCATATAAAAAGACCGCATTATAAAAGGTCATGTGGACATATACATTACTTTAAAAACTTACCTCTTTTTGTGTTTGTCTTTTTTTTCAGTTATATGGCTTTACCTGTAAAAAACTGTATGAAGACTGGGAAACCCATTTGTGGAATTTTCAAGCGGAAGACAAAATATGCAAGAATGCTAAACTTGTTATGAAAATATGAGAAAACATGGAAAGCCAAGTTCTCGTCAAACCATGTTGTATATGGAATATATTTGTTAAATATATAATAACTTTTGCTTTTTTTAATTTTTTTTTTATATATTGCTACAATTATTGTCATCTTTATGTATTTACTGTGTATTCATTATTTTTCATTGGATACCAATTTTCGTGGGTTTCGTTTGAACAGGTGAACCACGAATTCAAATGTTGAACGAATAACGTATTTTCAATAGGCTTTGTATACTGAGATTGGCAAAACCACGAAATCTAATATCCACGAAAATGCAAGTTTACTGTAATTCACGAAAATTGATACCCACAAAAATAAATGAATCCACAGTATGCAATCAATTTCATTTCAAGGAAAATTTCGAAAATGTTTTACCCCACCCAATTTACTCAGATTCAAATAAATCTGTGCATCCGAAAAAATTACAAGACATGGCATATACTATGTAAACAAATTTGAGTGAACTAAATGTTTTAGAACATTATTTTTTCTCGAACAAATTTGATTAGAGAGCATCCTCAAAGTTGTGCATGCATAAGTTCGTTTTTCTAAATACTGTTCATGACTATACATATTTGAATGCTAGATTTGGGGACACTCTAGTTTGCAATATACTCAGTAAATCTCTAATGATAAAGTACTACAATTTCCAAATCTAAGAGGGGCCTCGGTGACCAAGTGGTCTAAGTAGTTCTACTACTGTAATCACAAGCCAGTCAACACTAAGGTGGTGAGTTAGAACCCCGCCCATGCGAGTGCACTCGACTCCAATTTTAATTAACTAGGATTGTCAGCTTTCCTATCGAAGGTCGATGGTTTTCTCCGGCTTCCTCAACGAATTAAAACTTGTCGCCACGAAATAGCCCAAAAGTGGCGTTCAAACACCAACAATCCAAATCTAAGAGAACAATAGTAAAGACCGTTACCATTCCAAACAATTTGTTCATAGTTAGTGAGGAGACAACAAAGGGCTACATAATCATAAACATATGCGATAAACCAATTGACAATGCACAACTATCCAATAAGACAACTGTTCACGAAAGTTCAAATGAAGTGAATGTAAGCAATTATAAATGACCGTACGGCCGTCAAAAATGCGAAAAACCCGAACCGTATAGTCGGCTATAAAAGGAATCTACGTATAAGTAGAAGATCGTTGACGATTGTCTCTATGTGTTTAGCTATCTTTAAACCAGGTTTAAACCACCATTTTTACATAAGGAAATGCGTGTACTTGAATATGACAATTGTTTACTATTCTTTTAATGTGTTTGGGCTTTTGATTTTCCATTTGTTAACGGACTTTCAGTTTCTGATTTTCTTCAGTTCGGTATTTTTGTAATTTTACTTTTTGTGAGTGTGTTAATACAGCATCGTTTAAACATTCTTTTACTTTGGTTTTTCAGTTAAAAGATGATTCAACTGTAAACACCGTTACTTTTGATATTATGATGATGAGTCCTTATATTGTGATATACTAGTATACACCTCTTCCATGTCTTACTTATTTTGAAAATTGGGAGGAGCTTATAAACGTTATTTATGTTAGTATAGAGACCTATTCAACGATCCATATTCACGCAAACTGTCTTGAAAATATGTCGTATGGTTTGAAATTGCACTACAAGACCATGGTAGAATTATACAAATATCGAGTAATTGTCAGATAAAAACTATTAACTTGTTTTACATGTTTGCTCAAGTAGTTTATTTCTATAGTAATTGTTTACACAATGCCATATGCTACTTTTAAACCACTTAAACTACTTCAGTCTCGCTATATATAAAAATTACCTACGTCATAGCAACGATCTTGCTTCAGGATGTCGTAGGATTTGTTACAGATGGAAATGACGTTTTCATACAATGGCTTCTTTAGAAAATTGAACCAAGAATATAATGTTTTCTTTTACCGTCAGATTGTTTGACATATATGATGTCCTTTCAGTACAAAATTCCAAGTTGACTATGTTAATTGAAACTTTCCAACTGAACCTAAATGAAACGTTTATACATACATCCATGACTTTTAAATGTTTGGGTTTTAGCGTTATCAATTCTGTTCTCTTAACCCTTGTACATCTTCACTACATACGACTTATCCCCACATTTTCTATCTACCTTGAACAACACAAAGTGTGTCATAAGTGGAGCAAGATGTGTGGAAACTTCTTTGAAAATTTTTTAACGCTCATTAATTGTATCATTTGTATATGAAGTGTGTTTGGTCTGTGTTTTTCTTTGGTCTTGCTATTGTCATTTTTTTTAACCGGTAAACTGTCATTCGTTGAAAGATACTTTTACTTCGACAGGTATCTCATTTGGAGAATTCAATAGGATCTGGAGAAAGGGAGCTATATCAATGTTAGACGAAAAGAAAAAAGAAGACATCAATCTGGAGATTTTCAAAGTCCTTGGGGAAAGATGGGTATTATTGTTATATATTTTGTTTAGTTCACAGCAACAAAAACAGATAACCACAACCACCATCACAGCTACTTATCCTTCTATTTTTTTCAAATAACATCACACTACAACCACTACTTCTTTCACCTCAACCACATATACTACTTCGACTGCCATCAGTGTCACCATAACTTTAACTACTACATGTACTACCTCAGACAGCGTCTACTCTCCTCGACGACTGGGTGGTGTAAGTGGTTCATCTCCACTTACCTGTAAACTCCGAGGTTACGATCGTGACGAGTCGTATATACTGACTTATACTGTTATATTAGCTCGTATCTTTGATAAATATTCATTTCAAGCATACAATTTAGATATTTAAGTACGGAACAGCAAGTGTTCAAACGCGACATATGGAACCCCAATTTTCATTGGATGAACGCTTCCGTCAATCCTGTAGATGAAGAATAGAGTCATTGCCAAAAGTTGTGAACACGGCCCAGTTGACCTTTCTGGGATAACTCAAATATTTTATTTTGACCATTCTACCTGTACTGCTTCAGAATAGGAATAACAGTGTTGTGTTATTTAAAAGATTTACTTCAATTCAAACACAGTGTTCTTAATTACCTGCTTCGTATGACTAGATCGGTTAAGCAATTAAGCAATTACAATTAAAACCCAATGATAGCAGCTTAAAAACGGCGGTAAAATAGAATTATATCTCTAAATGAAAACGTTGAATATCAGTCTCTCAGACATCACAAATGCAGTAACTTCAAAGTATCAAGTTTAAAGTATCAAGTTTAATTGCAATAAGTCATTTACAGTACTAGTATTTGCAAAATAAGTTTGTTATTGGTCATACTCCTGTATTCTATATTTAGTAACGAAGCTATGCTTTTTGTTTGGTTTGATTTTGTTGTCAAAAACATTTGTTTGCCAAATTAATCTATCATGAACAATGCACCTTTACATAAATATGTCGTCACTAAATTTTGATCGTATAAAAGGCCAAATTATAAAGGTTATTTCGACGTGATCGTAAACATATAATTTTTTCTTGAAAAAGGTATCTGTATTGTATTATAACTTCTTTTATTCAGGTATTTGCTTTCTCCTATTAAACACCGTATGAAGAATGGGAAACCCATATGTCGAAATTTCACATGGAAGACAAACTATACAAGAATTCAAAACTTGTTACAATGTTGTAATAAATAAAATTGAAAAGTCGCGTTCTCATCAAACTATGTTTTATATGACCATATTTGTAATATGTTTAGTGTATAAAATAATTTGAGATTGTTTTTGTCCTAAAATTGTTTACCTTTGTGTTATAGTGTATGTATTTATCCATTCAACTGATGCAATTCATTAACCTACGGAAAATCGATTTTACACATGTCTCATGAGCGGATCCAGGATAATTGAAAGGGGGGAGTATTTCCCGATTTTTAATCTTTTTTGGACGATTTTATACCAAAAATTGATATATATCGTGAAAAACATGAGATTTCAAATTTTATTGTGATCAAAGGGGATGGATACGCCCTCTACAACCCCACCCACTCTTCTGGTTTGGCCACTGTGTCTCCCTACAAACCACGTTATATCGCTTGGTGTGTTGTACATGTTGTATGCTCCAAACAAACTTTTAAAATATTTTTGAAATACTAGATATATTTATCTGTAAAGTCATATGAAACTTCAAATTAAAAAAAAATGATGCATATTGTTTTTTTATTACTAAATGGCTATTTTTTATTACAAAACTTGTATACATAAACTTTTTTCTGAAGAAAATTCTTTAATTTGTCTAAATTTAGAAGAAATTTACTTTTTTAATTGTTAGCTTCCAGCCAACAATTCGCCGACACGTTTTTTTTCTGTGCAGTTACCTCAGTAAGACCTTTCTCGTAAAAATCCGGAGATCGCAATACGCAAGTGCGAAGAGGAAAACCAAATTGGCAGAGAGAGTCAACAAACGTAAACATCGCTCCTTCATCCAAATAAACTGTATATATCTTATTGTACATGCTATACACGTGCTTACCTGAATAGTCATGCTTCTTTGCTGATTGTTTACAAAGGTTACAATCGGTAAACCCCGGTTTTCAAAACACGACCATTAATTAACTGCCATATTTTCACAACAACACTGACCAAGTGAAATATTTTTTGACGACAATACGATATGGATACATAAAAAATGATAAAATCGTTCACAGAAGACTAAGTTTATGATATATGCATGCATTTGTTCAAGAATTGGATTAACATTATTTTTCACCAGTCACTCGTTTCATATGACGTTAAGAGTTTTTTAATTAGCAATATTCAGAGAAGTTTATTTTTTTTTTTAAATAAAATGTCCTATCATAGTATATATACTAGTGTACAGTTATTCAATGAGTAATTTTTAAAAAACGATAACACTCATTTATTTTAAAAGATAACTAGAAAAAGCAAATCATGACTATTAATAACAGAAAAGCAGAAGACAACGAAAGGATATTCAGCACCATGGTAAAACGATATAACGACCAAAAAGATAAAAAAAAAAAAGTTTACAAAACACAATATAGAAGACCAAAGACTTAGCATCACGAACCTTACCAAAAAATACGAGGGTGCTCCGGAAGGATGAGCAGATTATGTTCCTCCTGTGGCACCCGGTGTGTTACCCAAGTAAGTAAAATACAGTGATAAGTCTAATTTGTAGGTCACATTCGAGGAAAAGAGGACGGGGTCATGGTACCAATAATTTGAACTTGTCGGTTGTAAAAAAAAAGAGGCGAAAGATACCAAAGGGATATTCAAACTCATAAATCAAAATCAAACTGACAATGTCATCATGGCAAAAAAATAGAAAAAACCGACTAAAAGACAAAATACAGTACACAAAACGCAACATAGAAAACTAGAAACTGAGCAACACGAACCCTACCTAAACCCGTTGTCAGCTGTGAAACAGATATTCCATGACAGTAAACCAACTAATGATGGAGTCTGTACAATTTCTTGGTTTAATCCTTGCATGTTGAAAATAAACTGACAACGCCATGCCAAAAAATGAAAATGACCAAAAGACAAACAACAGTACACAAAATACAACATAGATAAGTAAAGATAGAGTAAAACGAATAAATTGATATTTGACCTACAAGCGTTATTGTATTTCATTTTTTTTTTTAATTCAGAGTTTACACATGCATGTACATCCCTGTCATGATTAACACTTATTGTTAATTTCACTTTCTAGCCTACAGTTTTGTTATACATCCAGGAAAGTTGCAAAATGTTAACGGGGAAGCAATATTATCTTGTTTCGGGCGAATTGCATAAGGAACAGCTAGTACATATTATACATATCAGTATTATGTGTATGAATATACTGAGTAGGGAGAAAATAGCAGACTTTTATAATCATTATCAGCTAACGTTTTTAATATACATTTAATATAAAAAAATATATATTTTTGTATCGGGTTAGTACTTACGATATCTCAGTAGCGTATATAAAGCAATGACAATTTTGGGCTTCAACGGTCAACAAAATTATTGAGTCAGACTTTAAAGAGAAAATTGCACGATTCAAATATTTTTCTTTTAATAACAAACAATACACAGAGACATAGGAAAGTCATTGCAAATAATCTCATTCTCAATAATACAGTGGTATGGTCATCAAGTGTGCTTGTGTGATGTACTTTAAAACATGATATCTCAATATACAAAAACAAACGGACACTATAGTACAATTTAGCATGTGAAAATATAAACATTAAATATGGGAAGCCAAAAAAGGGACATTTTCAATTAACTTGATATTAAAAATGTATTTGACGTAAAATGGTAAAAGGTCTTCAATCTTCATGAAATATGGGAACGTGAAATAAAAATTAGAATGATACAATAACAACATGTATAAACATATGGCGAGTTATAGAGCTTAACATTAGTCTATTGTTTATAAACTGTTGTAGTCCTTGAGATATAAAGGTAGTCTAACTGGTTGAGTCAGTGAAGATCTTCTTTGGCTCAATTGGTTAGAGCGCAGCCTTTAGATACCGAAATTGAGGGTTTGAATCCCGCTGGTACCATTCAATGATTTTCACAACATTGGCGCTGCGAGTACTACTTCTGGTACGCACGAGTGTAAGTAATTGCCTGGCAGTTGAAATTGGTGTTAGAAATGGTCATGAGATTTGACCGGGTCATTTGATGACACGTGATATGTCTAGGTGACATGCAGGGAACTGGCCAGAGGGTTTCCGAGTGAAAGACTCGGGGTTGTACAGTAGTGGACCTGTGAGCTGCTCAGATGGATGGTACGCAGCCCGAAAAAAGAAAAGGGGGAAGAGTGTTGTAGTCCTGGAGATATAAGGGTAGTCTAACTGGTTGAAGATCTTTTTTTGGCTGAATTGGTTAGAGCGCTGCCTTTAAATCCCGAGATTTGGAGTTCGAATCCCGCTGGTACCATCCATGGATTTTCACAACAAAACTTATTATTATAAACAAAACGATGTTTTCGTTTTATTTGTCGATGAGTTGCTGACTCGTACAAATATAAAACGTATCTCCCTTAATACAGATCCATTTTTATTTCAGACTTTGAACAATTTCCAAAATTCCGATCGCAAATAAATATAGACAACGTTTTATTGAGTTGTTTTTTTATTCAGCTGAATGTTCAACAACCATCAGCAACCTTTTCGCTCGTTCGTTTTATAAATTTAAATTTAGAAATAATATTCTTTTAGTTGTATTTTCCTTTATGTAAAAGTTTTTGAACCTCTCTATGTAATGGCAGTTTCAACTTAAAATGTCCTGTACCAAGTCAGGAAAATGACAATTGTTATCTTAAAGTTCGTTTCTGTGTGTGTTGCATTGTCGTTTGGTTTTTTGTTGTAATTTAGCGTTTCTGTTGTTTCGTTGTTTTCCTCTTATATTTTATGTGTTTTCCTCAGTTTTAGTTTGTTACCCGGATTTGTTTTCTCTCAATCGATTTATGACTTTCGAAAAGCGGTATACTACTGTTGCCTTTATTTCAAACTTGTCAGACCCAGTTAATAAACTCGCTTAAGGTTCATAATAAGGAATTGAAAAATATAATCGTGTTTACCCCCACTAAATTATTAGTACAGATAAACCTTTTCACTTTGAAAAGATTTAACGAATGACTGGACCTAGATGTATGAAACTAATATGCATTCTAATTATATATTTTTTTTCAAGTCTGCAGAAGATGGTAAAATAAACAAACAACTGAGTTTTACTTGATACGGTCCACTCGAGTCATGCAGCTGAAAACATTTTTTGTTGTACAGATACCTGTCGTCCATGTCAATCAGTTTTGCAGAAAAAAATGATTGATTAACATACATTTTAAATAAGAAGAACTGTTTGATTACAATGAGACTTAACACTATCCAGTGACAAATATTTCATGCATATTCAGAACGAAAATAGTTTAAATACGTTATTATTGAGAAGGGATTCAACCGGGATGAAACGGTAAAATTTATCGAGTGCATTTTGAATAAGATGGTACATTTAAAATACGCATATTGTATCCCTTACAATAGAACAATTCAACAAAAACCATGCATTCCTTACGGTAAGTTATGGAACGCCGTAGCTGCCTGATGTGAACATATGTTTACATATGCACATACTTTCAATATATGCACATACTTTTTCTATATACATGATATATGCACATACTTTTTCTATATACATGATATATGCACATACTTTTTATATAAACATGATGTATGCACATACTTTTTCTATATACATGATGTATGCACATACTTTTCAATATATGCACATACTTTTCCTATATATGCACATAGTTTACTTAATATGCACATACTTTTCCTATATATGCACATAGTTTACTTTCTATGCACATAGTTTACTTTTTATGCACATACTTGACTTATATATGCACATAGTTTACTTTATATGCACATACTTTTTCTATATATGCACATAGTTTAATTTATATGCACACAGTTTTTCTATATATGCACATATTTATTTTACATATGAACATAGTTCTTCGTGTGCATAGTTTCCCTATATGAACATAGTTTTTCAATATGAGAATTACCATTCATATGATACTTTACTTTTGTTTTTTAGACTGAAATAAGGCTCCCAAGACCATAAGAAGAATGTTTATTAAGTATTTCTTAAGGATGTATGTTGCTCAGTTTAAAAATAACCAACTTTTGGAATCATTTTTAAATGACTGCAAATATTTTTGGGTTTTATAATGGTATGGCGCTGTTGTCTTCATCTGTAGTCACTTGTTTTTCATGCCATAACTTTGTATTATAAAAATAAGAAGATGTGGTATGATTGCCAATGAGACAACTCTCCACAAGAGACCAAATGACACAGAAATTAACAACTATAGGTCACCTTACGGCCTTCAACAATGAGCAAAGCCCATATAACATAGTCAGCTATAAAAGGCCCCGAAATGACAAATGTAAAACAATTCAAACGAGAAATCTACGGCCTAATTTATGTACAAAATAATGAACGGAAAACAAATATATTACACAGCAACAAACGACAACCACTGAATTACAGGCTCCTGACTTGGGACAGGCACATACAGAATGTGGCGGGGTTAAAGTAGTTTGTTGGCGCCAAATCCTCCCCCTAACCTGGGACAGTGGTGTAACAGTACACCATAAGAACAAACTATAAAAATCAGTTGAAAAGGGCTTAACTCATCAGATGGATACAAATAGAAATACATCTAACAAAAACACAGAGTGGACGTGGACGGGTACTTATACATCCAGACAACAGAAAGACACTAAGTACAGATCTGAGAGTACTCGCAGTTACTGACAGCTAGTTCAAAGCCAATAACAACTAATGAAAAAAATCATGCATCTAAGACTAAAATATCAATCAGTTCACATCCAACATCCATTGGATTTAGTGTAAAGACGTCATCAACAGTCAGAGAAAAACATAACCTTGTGCAATGCCAAGATACAGGTATCGACAGGTTGTAGAACCATGAATGTGCATATGTGTATATACAAATAATATTTAGTTTGATTTTAATTTACTGATAACAAAATCAATATTAATACTAATAAAAACAATATTCAAAGATCTAATTACAGTGTTGAATTGGTAACCTTTTAGAATAAGTTTATTTAAAGGATCGATAAGTTTACCCGGATCGTTTCCAAATTTCCGGGCTCGGTAAACAACATCTCCGTAAAAATGGGGATGTGCTTAGTCGATTTATTTGTATTAAATTTTAACACAATGTTTCTTACCACTAATGGCACGTTGGAATTGATTTTAGTGGTCATTGTCCCAACTGTTAAGTCATAAAGAGTCAAAAATTGTAAAAAAAAGCATTTTTATATAAAACTTAGTTTAAATTGTCTATTTCTTTACCAATTTTAATGGGTTTTTTTTATTATCAGTATAGATCTGTAAATGCACAAATTGTTTTTTACTATTTTGATAGAAGGGACCAAAGAGGGGGCAATTAAAATCTGTGTTATTATGCTCCGCCGCTAGACGAATGGAGCATTAAGTATTACCCTTGACCGTCCATTTTTCCGTCCGTCCAAATTTTTTTTCGGCACTATAACTTAAGTTTGCCTCTTCATAATATGATGACGCTCATACACAATGGTAAGAACTATAACACGCAGACAGAGTTCGAATGTGGGCCGTGAGTCACATACCGTTCTAGAGTAATGCCCCTTTATAACTTAGAAAATTGCAATTATTTTGGTTTCCGTACTCTATCTTTAGTTTGCCATATCCAAATTTAATGAAACTCACACACAATGTTATACCCTATATGTTATTCTCACCATTTTTAAAGATTTTCAATACGTTTACATTTTCATGTGGAACAGATAATAAAACATAGATTGTTTTATATAATTCAAATACGACAAATGTAATGCATCTTGTTTGCCTCATCTACACCAAACCATAGAATGCATTTAAAAATGCATAATCATAGAGGTCAAATAGCTTTTCATCTGCGGGTAATGTATGTTCAGAACATGGTCTTGGTAGCATCATCGAATTTGAACATGTATTTGCTGTTGGAACGAAACTAACCAGTCATTTCTAACTGGAACAAATTCAATTGAAGGTTGTTGTGCAAAACCCAAAAACAGGCTCCTTTGATGCCCCTGTCACAAATTGCATTATATTACTCATGAACACTCCTGCTCTTCTTCCACCTGTTAGATGTGGAAATTGATATTTAATCAAATGATCTCAGTAGCCATGTTAACCATTGGCAAGCATAAAATGGATTCAAGGTTGTTTTCTGGTCATGTCGTCAGATTTTTTGGTCATTTTTCAAAATATTCAGTTTGTATCCACCTAAATGCTGAAAATATTTAGCATGCTAACACCCAATTTTCTCATTGTGGTATTGTTTTATGCATGTTAATGAACCATTTGAGAAAATTTTGTAACATCTATGTCATTTTTTCATATTTTAACAAAGTTAATTTTCTTACCTATACGTATACATAGAAATAAATATTCAAGAGATGTCCCCAATTTTCAAATTAAAGCTTATAACTTGAAAATGAGCACATGGTCCTATCAATATTTTTGTCTCTTTAAGGTAATATAAAGTTACCTATCAAATTAATAAAATGCTCCCAAAGGCCAAGCTTGATATGACTGCAAATGTAGAACCCTGAACAGTTTGAACAAGTATGGCCACTTTAAATAAGTTTGACACATCCTCATTTGGATTGTGATTAAAATTTTGATAATTGACCATTTTCTAATTACTTTAGAATTTCAATGGACCATTCTTTAACACTCTTTATAAAAAAAAATCTATTCTAATGGGACATTTTCAGTTGGAGTGTGATAAACGGCCAATTGCCTCAAATAATCCTAATCACAGAATATATTCCAGACATACATGTATTATTTACAAAAGAGTGCACAGGCTGAAATGTCTCGCCTGGTTTACTAACCATGATTTGATTTAATGTTGACAGTCTTAAAAATAAAAGTTTTACTACAAGTATCACATGAACTTAACATTATCATTGATCAATGACAATAAGTTCAAGGTCAGATAAACCCTTGCAGACAGACATATACACCTAACAATCATTCCATAAACCTTCTATAGTTGACTTTTTGCTTATAGTATCAAAGAAACAAACCAAATCATTAAAACTTAACATTGACCAATGAACCATGAAAATGAGATCAAGGTCAGATGATACATTACAGACCGACATGTACACCTTACAATAATTCCTTGCACCAAATATAGTTGATCTATAACTTATTGTATTTGAGAAGAGGACCAAACTACAGAAACGTAACATTGACCAATGAAATATGAAAATGAGGTCAAGGTCAGATAAAACCTGCCAGACTGACATGTACCCCTTAAAATCATTTCATACACCAAATATACCGGTAGTTGATCTATTACTTATAGTGTCTGAAAAAAAGGACCAAACTACAGAAACTTAACATTGACCAATGAACCATGAAAATGAGGTCAAGGACAAATGATACCTGATAGACAGACATGTACACCTTACAATTATTCCATACACCACATATAGTTTACCTATTGCTTATAGTATTTAAAAAAAAACAGACCAAAACACAAAAACTTAACATAGACCAATGAACCATGAAAATGAGGTCAATGTCAGATGAAACCTGCCAGACTGACATGTTCCTCTTACAATCATTCCATACACCACATATAATTGACCTTCTGCTTATAGTATTTGAGAAAAGGACATAATCACGTATCTTTAACCTTGATCATTGATCCATGAAATGAGGTCGAGGTCAGGTGAACCATGTCTGACGAACATGTAGACCTTGCAAGGAACCCATATACCACATATAGTTATCCTATTACTCATAATAATGAGAAATTCACATGACAAAAAAACTATATTTTTGTTCAAGCAGTCGCTTAACCATGAAAATGAGGTCAAGGACAATGGACATATGACAGACGGAAACTTTTTAACATAAGGTATCTGCATACAAGGAATGAAGCATCCAGGTCTGCTACCTTCTGAAATATAAAGCTTGATACAAATAGTTCACGCCGTCGTCGGATAGTAATACCTATGTCTCACTCTGTGACTTTCGTCGAAGGCGAGACAAAAACTAAGTAAATCTTTGTCCATTCACTATTAACAGATTATTCCCACAGAGATAAATTGCATACTGCTGCTACTAGTGTTTTAACAAAAATATTATATTAAAATAAAAGAAGAATGTGTCTGAGGACAGGAAAGCCCCCGCTCAAACTTTCAATTTTCAAAGTTATAAAGGGGCATAACTCTAGAACGGTAAATGTCCAAATTCGGACTATGTCTGCATGTTGCGGTTCTTAGCATTCAGTTTGTATATGAATTTCAGAAAATTCAGATAAAGCAAACTTAAGATAAGAGTGCGGAAACGAACAAAATTGGAATTTTCTAAGTCATAATGGGGCATAACTTTAGAACGGCAAGTGACTTACTACCCAAATTTGAACTCTGCTTGTTGTGGTTCTTAACATTGTGTGAGTTTCATTAAATTTGAATAAGGCAAACTAAAAATAGAGTGTGGAAACAAAACAAAATTGCAATTCTCCAAGTTATAAAGGGGCATAACTCTAGAACGGTAAGTGACTCACGGCCCACATTCGAAATCTGCCTGCGTGTTATAGTTCTTAACATTGTGTATGAGCTTCATCAAATTAGGAAGAGGCAAATTTAAGTTAGAGTGCCGGAAAAATAAATTGGACGGATGGAAGGGCGGACGGAAAGACGGACGGTCAAGGGTAATACATAATGTCCCATTCGCCTAGCGGCGGAGCATAATAACACAAATTTTAATTTTCCCTTCGTTGGTCTCTTCTGTTACATCATTATCATAGAAAACAATTTACATATACAGATCTAGACCGAAGACTTAAAAAAAAACATTAACATTGGTAAAGAAATAGGCAATCTAAACTAATTTTATAAAAATTGTTTTTTTTTTAAACGTTTGACCCTTTATCACTGAACAATTGGGACAATAACCACTAAAATCAATTCCAACGTGCAATTAGGGGTAAGAAACCTTGTGTTAAAATTTAGTACAAATAAATCGACTAATGCAAAGTTATGGCATGAAAAACAAGTGACTACAGATGAAGACAACAGTGCCATACCATTATACAACTCAAAGATATTTGCAGTCATATAAAAATGATTTCAAAAGTTGTTTTTTTTTTTAAACTGAGCAACATACATCCTTAAGAAATTCTTAATAAACATTCTTCTTATGGCCTTGGGGGCCTGATTTCAGTCTGCAAAACAACAGTAAAGTATCATATGAATGGTAATTCTCATATTGAAAAACTATGTTCATATAGGGAAAAGCATGCATATGAAGAACTATGTTCGTGTATAGAATAAGTATGTGCATATATAGAAAAACTATATGTGCATATAAAGTAAACTATGTGGCGCTGCATATATAGAAAAAGTATGTTCATATATAGGAAAAGTATGAGCATATAAAATAAACTACGTGCATATATAAGTTAAGTATGTCCATATTTAGTACACTATGTGCATATATAGGAAAAGTATGTGCATATATTGAAAGAGGTATGTGCATATAAAGAAAATTAAAAAGTATGTGCATATTATATAAACATATGTTCACATAAGGCAGCTACGGCGTTCCATAGTACGTTATCAAAACCAATTTTCTGTCCATGCATAGCATGCCTGATTAACCTTTAAAATAAGTTTGATGTATTATAGTAAACAAACAATATCGTCCTATATATTTTAATCAATGGTCAGCCTTGAATGACATTGAAAACTGCACGAAGAGGTTTGTAGATGGTTCAATTATATAATTATCATGTATGTCAAACATAAGACACATGTCAAAACAAGGACCAGAAGCAATTTTCTATCGGAAGTTATATAAGGTATTTATTTTTTTCCATTTACATCAATTAATTCATATTTGTGATAACGATGCATGTCCGGAAAGGATTTTTAAATACTAACACTAAAGTGTTAAGCCCGGAGTATCATTCCGCTGCTATATTTGTACATAAAATATCCAAAACATCTTTTGAGTACAATGATACAAATGTTTATAATTTAGGAACAAACCATGCAAACCATGCGATACTCAGGAGATTAGGAAACTTATTGTGATTATTATCCTATTATTATTTATTATATTTTAGCACCCCATTATTCTCTATTCATTATATCAAACACTCCTGGCCATTATTCTTCATTCTAACATGACGTTCTTCAAACATAGAACGATGCTAAAATGTGTTATATAAGCCATTTTTTGTATACATATAAGACATATAAGTACAATTATCATTTAGATTCATCCAAACCTATCTAAATATGTTATTGTAAATAGTTAAAGCATGTCATTTATTCAGTTTGCTCCGGTCTTTTACGTCAATTTAATAGTGCGTTTATTTATGGGAACGGCAAATAATGCCTTCATCTAGAGAGCTTCGATCCAAAACAATTGCCGTATTTGTCCTATTAGAATCGAAATAATTCATGGGGGCTTGAATATATCGTGATTTTACAACGGGTTGCCCCTTTATGCCGATATTTTACCCCTCGCTATCGCTCAGGGTAAAATACTTGTCATAAAGGGCCAACCCGTGGTAAAATCCCGTGGTATAATCAGGATATATCGCTCAGGGTAAAATATTTGTCATAAAGGGCCAACCCGTGGTAAAATCACGATATATTCAAGCCCCCATGAATTATTTCTTAATTCTTCATATGTTTACCCTATTTTTCTCTATTCTTTATATTTCGGTCCATTTTTCTGTAGATTTGGCACATTATTCCCTATTCTGTAAACACTTTCCAGACCCACATAATTAAAATGATGATGTATTACAACTGTAGCAATATAATTCCTTTACTTAAAGCCTTGTTGATTAATCTAACACATGCGGCAATCATCTTTCTGCATTAAATGTTGTGTGTAAAAAAATAGGTTCTTGATTCTTTTTTCTTATATATAAATAAATCTAATGGAATAATTATCTAGGATGTGATAACACAGCACACACAATTAAAACACTCATGTCAACTTTGAAGTTTTGATGAAGTTGTTGCACATGCAGATACGCTTTTATGATTTGCTGTAAAATATACATTTTTGGTGGAAGATACAAATGTAGCAGAATGCTAGAAAGGGAGTGAACCAGTTTATTGATCAAAGAAATCACCTAATACTTAATCATTTTAATTTAGTAGCATTGTACAAATATTGACGACAAATCAATAAAATCATTGAAAAAGCATGCTATTGTTTACACATAAAACCTGTTATCAGCTAATCAAACGAGTTTAATGTACATGCTGAACATTCATATACGTGTCAGTTTATTTCCAATACTCTCAGTTATGTAAGCATTACAGCTTTTTAAGTGTTAGATACAGAACAAAGGTAACAAAAAAACCAGGCCGGTAACAACCGTTGCCGTATACTTTTTCTGCACGAGTAGTCAGGTCAAGTCCGAGGCGATAGCTGAGGACCTTGACCTGACTACAAGTACAGAAAAACAATACGGCTGGTTTTTACCATCCCGTTTATTTTGTTACTTTTGTTTTGTATCTGACTTGTACGGGTACCTGTAAAGTGCGAAACGAAATAGAAACGGAACGGAACAACACGAAACGAAACGAAATAGCGCAAAACGAAACGAAATACAGCAAAACGAAACGAAATGAAAGGAAATAAATATTTATTTTATAATTTTAACTTAAACAAATGGCTTATAATACAATACAAATACAAATACAATATGTTTGTGTGTTGCAAAGTTTACATGCATCTGAATTTCATTGTTTTAGTTGGAACAAATCAAATGAAACCGGCAGAGGGGCGAACGTTTATTTTAACGGGGGGGGGGGGGGGGGGGGGGGGGGGGGGGGGGGGGGGATGGGGGGTTGTACATACCGGTGTTTAATACTGCTTTGGTGTTAAGTTTTCAAACATCGTTTTGAATGATAAAAGTTTTTACGATAAAATAGTAACCTAGAAAGAAAAAAAAGTTGGTACACTTGAGAAAAATATTATAAATGGGACTATATTTCAGAACTGCGATAATGAGGACACGCACGTGGGTCTCTATCTATATTTGGGGTTCTATGACTAAATGAAGGTATACACAAACGTACCGCTGGAATGGGTCCCCTTTTTATATTTAAATTGTATTAATGACATACACTAAATTTCACTGAGTTCAAATATCAATGGGTCAGTAATTTTCATCCTTCGAATTATAATAGATGTGTGTTTAAATGCTGTTTTATAGTTTTTATTCAAATTATGTGGGAAAAAAATGGTTGATTATATAGGGAATCACTGAAGCATGACTGGAGCGCCCCCCCCCCCCCCCCCCCCCCCCTTTAGGTCAGTCAGCCCCACCTTATGAAAAGTTCTGGATCCGCCACTGAATTTGTGTGTTTTCCCAGCTGCACTACTTTACCCAAAATCCCATGTTAAGAATGAGCCCCACTACCCGTGATTGAGAAATAACCTTCATTAAATTATAGTGGCTTGAAAGATTTTGAAGCAAACTACTTCAATCTTAATATTATTGAAAATTAATAGTTTTGGGCTAAACGCTGGGGCAATTTATTTTTTTCATTTGCCTGGGACATAAATAGATCTGATCGTGCCACTTAATCCCCCTCCTTTTTGTCCTTCCATCCAGGAATTTATCCTCACGTACTAGTTGTTGCATCCAAATTAAACACAAAATGAAAATAAATAATTGAATTTGACCTTATAACAAAATCTATGATTTCACCCCAAAAATATTGAGAAATAAAGTATAGGACATGCATATTAGATTTCACATTGCTAGAACACAATGAAATATCCGTACCAATGTTAAAATCGTAATACAAATAGACAGGAAATACGAAAAAAGTTCAAAAAGCATTGCATAACAAATATATCCGCGAAACGTATATATATTTATAAAGGTGCATATCACGTATGTTTTCATCATTGTTGTTTTCTGACCTGAAGAATTCTCATAAAACTTATCTGGTGCATTTATCTTCTCTACAAAGTTATATTCGTTTTCAGCAGTCTGTACCAAAAAAACAAAAAACAAAAAACAACCACTTATAAAGTTATTATCTTGCTTAACTCCGAGGTTGTATGAACTATGGAATATATATATAGACATTGCTCGTTATTGCCTTACTGAAAAATATCACTGAAAAGTATGATAGTGTGGTCGACACGTTGCTAAATGCTGTATATCATATATGACAGAAACGCAACATGAAATTTCCTTGAAATGTAACCATTCTTTTAAGAGCAAAGAAAAGTATGCAGTTAAATGGTTACAAAATGTTAATTAGGCTCAAATGTTCCTAAACCGCATTTTTTAAGATTACTAAGTGTATGCACACTCGGCGGAGGAAAGGAGATTTAAACTCAAGATAAATTCCACTTCAATGGGCTTTATTTTTAAGAATTTTAGCAATTTCTGCTTATTATCGCGTGCATAGCGGAGAAGTTGATCTCACTGAGGATAGCATCCATGGCGTACTCAAATCCTGAATTGATTGAAACTGTAAAACCCGACCCGAAATAATCCGATTGATTTCACTAAAAAGATCAGAAATTATCCAGTATTTGCATATTTAATTTAAGAGACCCTTGAGTATCAAGAAAATAAACAGATCATACCCTAAATTATCCGAATTTAACTTGACATAAATCCAAGATAATTAGACATTTACAAACATGTGACAAAAGGGAAATTGCATAGAATTACAAAACACGTACTCGAAATCTGACATTATGACAAAAAGGCTACCCGAAATCTGCTTTCAAGACCATTGCAGACCCGAAAGACCAATGCCAACCCGAATTTTTTGTAACTCACAAAAATGCCCAGAATTTTCCTCACATTAACAAACTGTAGTTATCCCCCCAACCCTCCCAGTTCACCCGAAAAGACAGCCATCCCTCGTTATACCAACCTAGGTTTACACATCCATACCTAGACCTGACAGCGAAATAAAGCGTGAACAATGAACTATTATTAATGCTTTCGTTCGATAATATGTGTAATGTCTTTCCATGTAAATATAAGCCGAATGTAAACCTGCTCACACAAAAAAAGACCACAGAAAAACATTCTAACCACTCAATCATATCCCGATAATCCCACTTTTTGGACCAATATATATCAGTTCACACTGTCTTTCCCTATATTGGTACATATAAAGACATATTGGTACATATAAAGACATATTGGTACATATAAAGACATATTGGTACATATAAAGACATATTGGTACATATAAAGACGTATTGGTACATATAAAGACATATCAGTACATATAAAGACATATCGGTACATATAAAGACATAGTGGTACATATAAAGACATATTAATACATATAAAGACATATTCGTACATATAAAGACGTATTGGTACATATAAAGACATATTGGTACATAAAAAGACATATTGGTACATATAAAGACATATTGGTACATATAAAGACGTATTGGTACATATAAAGACATATTGGTACATATAAAGACGTATTGGTACATATAAAGACATATCGGTACATATAAAGACATATCGGTACATATAAAGACATAGTGGTACATATAAAGACATATTCGTACATATACAGACATATTCGTACATATAAAGACGTATTGGTACATATAAAGACATATTGGTACATAAAAAGACATATTGGTACATATAAAGACATATTGGTACATATAAAGACGTATTGGTACATATAAAGACATAGTGGTACATATAAAGACATATTGGTACATATAAAGACATATTGGTACATATAAAGACATATTGGTACATATAAAGACATATTCGTACATATAAAGACATAGTGGTACATATAAAGACATATTCGTACATATAAAGACATAATCGTACATATAAAGACATATTCGTACATATAAAGACATATTCGTACATATAAAGACATATTCGTACATATAAAGACATATTCGTACATATTAAGACATATTGGTACATATAAAGACATATTCGTACATATAAAGACATATTCGTACATATAAAGACATAGTGGTACATATAAAGACATATTCGTACATATAAAGACATATTCGTACATATAAAGACATATTGGTACATATAAAGACATATTCGTACATATAAAGACATTGAGCGGGGACATTTAAGTTGAAATTGAAAAAAAAAATATTCATTTCGTTTCGTTTTGCTGTATTTCGTTTCGTTTCGTTTTGTTTTGTTCCGTTCCGTTCCGTTTCTATTTCGTTTCGCACGTTACAGGTACCCGACTTGTACATGTACGACGTTTTTAATTAGAAAGTAATACATTTTGCATTTAAGACGATTGCATAACTAAAAAGATTGAACACAAAAAAATGCATACCGGTTTATGTACCACGATGTTTGGAGATATTTAGTCTTTAATAAACTAGAGATTTTGCATTGACACGCTTCTCAATTTTATTAGCTGTGTGCGAGTAAAATTATTGCTTATTTCTTTGATACATACATGTATCAGTGAAGTAGGAGCTCTTAAAGTGACAAGCAAAAAAAAAGAATTTTATTCAATACTTTCTATTATAATAGTCTAATAGTCTAGAAATAAGTTAATGTCCTCTTTCGGCGAAGCCACTTCATATTTTGATAATAAAACAAATTGCCAATAAAGGAGGGGAGGAAGGTATTATAGTTTTGCTCCTCCTCTTTGCATGTGTGTAATGTGGTTATGGTCCCCTTTCCCAGCTCCTACGCCCCTGCATTTATATATACTCCTCCATACTAAGAAAAAAGGCATACATACGTACAAACATAGAAATATGTTTTGCCTCCTCCATTCCAATTTTGAAAGTGGGGGGAAATGCCTCCTTCCTCGGCTCATACCCCCCCCCCCCCCCCCAAAAAAAAAAATATGAATAACTGATTTAAGACATTTAAAAATTCAACGACGTATGCAAATGAAATAAGAAAGAGTAATCAAACAGACGTAAATATAACATGTATAGATATTGTCAAAATCAATAAAATACTGTTTCTCTATTTTATGGGGAATACCATTCAATCAAAAATCATTTATTTTGTCTCGTTTTAAATTTTTTGATCCACTTATTTTGGAAATCAATTTTTGTTTTGTTTAATTTCATGCTCATTACAGTAATGTAATATTCGAGTAGACCCAAGTATTGATCACGTGACACAATATTTTTTTCATTTTCCATCCCTATACCCAAAATTGGTGGACGTTTATTGACGTTGAGACTGATTTTGCGCTATCACAATTCGACTGAAGCACATTCCTTGAACATGAAGAGAAAAGGGAAAATCATCCGTACAGTTCGATTAAGAAGATTTAAAAGATTTCAGCTTAACCCGCGAGAGGTTTGTTCATGGAAACATTTTATGGTTGCAGTTACTCTTGCAGTCAGTAACTTCAAAGATACTTTGTTTAATTTCAGCATTTTGGGACATAGTTAGCTTTTTTGTAGGAGTGACTCTATTCATAAAAAGTGTCCGTCTAAGTTAATGTAAGAGAATGATAATCCCTTTCTTCATGATTAAGTACGAGCGTTAGCATGAACATTCTCTTACAAACTTAGAATATTGTAAAGTGTTCATGGCTCAAATGATCTCTTGTATTCAAGAATAAGAATCATTGTCAGTGTAATGTGTATAATTGATGCATGACTTCATTTTTTGGCATTTCATTTATGGCTTAGTTGTAGTGGTGTAAGGACTTTCTTATAATTTGGGAAATATTAAAAAATGCGTTATATACATTAGGTGACACAACAGTACAAAGAAATGGTAGGAATTGTATATGTTTCTTGATTGTGAGTATGAATGTAAATCATGTAATATTTTAGTGAGGAATTATCCTTTTTTGTATTTACAGTTTAAATCAATAAAAAGAACGGATAACATATTTATTGACAATATCAAACGATGATTTATAAGATCTTTTTTTTACATGAAACCCCACTAGTAACCTTACTTTGGCTATCTTCGTTCAAACTTTGACAAGTGAGTAGATTTTACAAATGTCAAAGTTGCTGTTTTGCATATTCCCGTTAAATCCACGTGCGAGCCTAATATGGATCAGCAGGTCAAGGTTGACCGTTTCGTGCATTCTTATTACAAAAAAAAAATACATCATGCTCCTTGTATGCAGTTCACGGTGTTTATATATCTCAACTTGTACGATTCGCCCGTGTATGTAACAATGTTTTAGATTTTAACGAGAGAAATTTATGTATTACTGAAAAATTATTACACCAGGGTTTTCGATATCACAAACTAGTCAAAACATTTACTAAATTTTATCATCGATATAAGGACATCATTCGTAAATATAGCTCAACATGCAGACTTCTTATACGTTCAGGTATTTCACATCCAATTTGTTATGGAAATATTCTTTATAAAGCACAAAAATGTCAGTATTCACATCTGAAGCTAACAAAACCTTTAAATAGACTTATTAAGAAGGGATATAGCTACGATACTGTTGTCAGGTCATTAAAGATTGCATATTTTGGCGTTAATATTGATTCACTTATAGGGTCTGTGCATCGGCACTAAACACATTTATTTAAAAACCAGTTGATGGCATGACACGGGTTATGTTCTTCTCATATATGTTATGATGGTATGATACTAAACCCCTAACGGGAAGGATTGTGCCTGATATTCATATGATGAAGACATAATCTTTCAATCAGTTTAATTGAAGTCTGGAGCTGGCATGTCAGTTAACTGCTAGTAGTCTGTTGTTATTTATGTATTATTGTCATTTTGTTTATTTTCTTTGGTTACATCTTCTGACATCAGACTCGGACTTCTCTTGAACTGAATTTTAATGTGCGTATTGTTATGCGTTTACTTTTCTACATTGGCTAGAGGTATAGGGGGAGGGTTGAGATCTCACAAACATGTTTAACCCCGCCGCATTTTTGCGCCTGTCCCAAGTCAGGAGCCTCTAGCCTTTGTTAGTCTTGTATTATTTTTAATTTTAGTTTCTTGTGTACAATTTGGAGTTTAGTATGGCGTTCATTATCACTGAACTAGTATATATATTTGTTTAGGGGCCAGCTGAAGGACGCCTCCGGGTGCGGGAATTTCTCGCTGCATTGAAGACCTGTTGGTGACCTTCTGCTGTTGTCTGTTCTGTGGTCGGGTTGTTGTCTCTTTGACACATTCCCCATTTCCATTCTCAATTTTAGTTATCAATATGGACGGGTTTAAGACGGACGACATTTTGAGTCAGGCGCTGGATTTGGTAGAAGAGACTAAAGATAAAGGCAATATTATAACCCAAAGTAATTACCTGTATCAGTTTAATGAAGGTAATCATAAATGTATTTTATGTGTTACGGTTTTATAAAAAAAAATAAAGCCCCCCCCCCCCCCCTCTTCTCAAGAATAAACAAACATTCATATTCGGACATACTTAGGGATAGGTGTGTCTGGATTAGAAACCCGACGATCGGACACGCTCAACATACAAAAATACAGGTTGAATATTTAGGAACTCCTTTTTTGGGGGCAATCCAGGGGTGTGTGGGATGAGGGTCGGGGTTCCGGGAGTTAGAATCCCCGTTTTGTTTTAGATCAATGCTTTAGAATAGAGACATATGACTGGGATCACAATGTTTACCTTCAAGAAAAGGAGTATTTAAAGGATTTTTTTTTAAATTCAAAATAGATGCTTAATATTTTTTCGCTATTGGAATTTCCTAAAATGTGTTTTTTTTTAATATCTTGAAACGACTTGTAGTGATTACTATTAGTAATTTCTTATGTTCATGCTATTTAAAAAATAATCAATTTCTATTAGTATGAATAATAATGGACTATGTTTTGTATATGTAAGAACTGATAATCCCTTTCTTCATGATGAAGTACGAGCGTTAGCGAGTACTTATCATGATGAAAAGGATTATCATTCTCTTACAAACTTAGAATATTGTAAAGTGCTCAAGGCTCAAATGGTCTCTTGATTGGTTGTATTCAAGAATTAGTTTCATTGTTAGTGCAATGTTTATGAGAAATGCATGACTTCCTTTTTATGTATTTCATTTATGAATTAGTTTTAGTCTGACTGGGTAAAATTGTTTATCAGGTCAATATCTATCTGCCCTGAAATTTTCAGATGAATCGGACAACCCGTTGTTGGGTTGCTGCCCCTGAATTGGTAATTTTAAGGAAATTTTGCCGTTTTTGGTTATTATCTTGAATATTATTATAGATAGAGATAAACTGTAAACAGCAATAATGTTCAACAAAGTAAGATCTACAAATAAGTCAACTTGACCAAAATGGTCAGTTGACCCCTTAAGGAGTTATTGCCCTTTATAGTCAATTGTTAACCATTTTTCGTAAATTTTTGTAATCTTTTACAAAAATCTTCTCCTCTGAAACTACTAAGACAAATTTAACCAATCTTGCCCACAATCATCATTAGGGTATCTAGTTTAAAAAATGTGTCCGATGACCCCGCCTGCGAACCAAGATGGCCGACATGGCTAAAAAATAGTACATAGGGTAAAATGCAGTTTTTGGCTCATATCTCTGAAACCAAAGCATCTAGAGCAAACTTGAAAGGATAAAATTGTTCATTAGGTCAAGATCTATCTGCCCTGAAATTTTCAGACCAATCAGGCAACACGTTATTGGGTTGCTGCCCCTAAATTGGTAACTTTAAGAAAATTTTGCAGCTTTTGGTTATTATCTTGAATATTATTATAGATAGAGATAAACTGTAAACAGCAATAATGTACAGCAAAGTAAGATCTACAAATAAGTCAAACATGACCAAAATTGTCAATTGACCCCTTAAGGAGTTATTGCCCTTTATAGTCAATTTTTTACAATTTTCATAAATTATTTTCCACTGTAACTACTGGGCCAAGTTCATTATAGATAGAGATAAATCATAAGCAGCAAGAAAGTTCAGTAAAGTAAGATCGACAAACACATCACCATCACCAAAACACAATTTTGTCATGAATCCATCTGTGTCCTTTGTTTAATATGCACATAGACCAAGGTGAGCGACACAGGCTCTTTAGAGCCTCTAGTTTTTACCAACCGCGGATCCAGAAATCAGTTTTGGCAAGCGTATTAGCTAAATATTTTTTGTTTGTTTGTTTCAAAATTAAAGTTTTATTAGTCAGTTTCAATCACAAATCCTTTCAAGCTGATAAATGTGCTTCGGGGCAATTGTAACTCATTTTTAGAAACTCTTTGTTTAGAACTGTAAGTAGACCTAAACAATAGGATAATTTCTTACTAAGAACATGATTTCATTCATTCTTCACAATTAAGAAGCATCAAATCCTACAATTTCATTGGTCGAGAGCACTTTGCTATATTCTAACGGGATGTAGAAGCAGTGGTTTCCAGAAGCCCCGCTCGTCACACCCTGTGGTCAAAATCCATTGTTATTCGTAACAATAGATCTATTCAATTTACACATGTTTCAGAAATAGAAACTATGAAGTATAACAATAGAACTTGGGTGTAATTACTTTTCTGTGCACATGTATTATTTTGTTGACCTTTTAATTCGATCCAGGTGTTTATCTGGTTTTTTTTAGGGGAACGGGTAATAGAGGAGAAAAGGGGGCGTAATGATGCGTGTCACTTGCTGTTAAATTTTATCCAAACATAAAATGTCCAAAATTGTCTCAAGGAAAAATGTTAATCTCTGAATGTAATTTGGATGCTATGGGTACATTACACTAGGTATCATATGTTTAGGAAGACACCACTTTATTCTATATGGTGAAGATACATCTTATCTTTCATTTGTCTCATAATGCAATGCATATATTTGTCATAGGTATTTTGGGACAGGACATTTTTTATTCATTTTTGTATTTGCTATTGCTACATGTATCAATTCCATGTTTACTATTCACAGCGGTCACTGATATATTATGATAGCAAATACGAGTTATTTCTAGTATATTATTAGCTCACCGGAGCCCGAAGGGCCCTATGTGAGCTTATGCCATCACTTGGCGTCCGTCGTCGTCCGTTGTCTGTCGTCGTCTTCGTTTTCGTCGTCTGTCGTCGTAAACTATTTCAAAAATCTTCTCTGAAGAAACTACTGGGCCAAATACCTTCAAACTTTAACTAAATGTTCCTTAGGGTATCTATATTATAAAATGTATCCGAAGTTTTGATCCATCGACAAACATGGCCGCCATGGCTAAAAATGGAACATAGGGGTCAAATGCAGTTTTTTGCTTATATCTCAAAAATTAAGCTTTTAGAGCAAATCTGACATGGGGTAAAATTGTTTAATTGGTCAAGATCTATCAGCTCTGAAATTTTCAGACGAATCGAACAACCCATTGTTGGGTTGCTGCCACCGAATTGGTAGTTTTAACAAAATTTTGCACTTTTTTGTTATTATTTTGTAAATTATTATAGATATATATAAACTGTAAGCAGCAAGCAATAATGTTCAGCAAAGTAAGATCTACAAAAAAGTTAATACGACCATAATTGTTAATTGACCCCTTAAGGATTTATTGCCCTTTAAAGACAATTTTACACAATTTGTTCCTTAAGTTTGCTAACATTTAAAAATCTTCTCCTCTGAAACTACTGGGCCAATTACCTTCAAACTTTAACTAAATGTTCCTTAGGGTATCTTGTTTATAAATTGTATCCGAAGTTTGTATCCATCGACAAACATGGCGGCCATGGCTAAAAATGGAACATAGGGGTCAAATGCAGTTTTTGGCTTATATCTCAAAAACTAAGCTTTTAGAGCAAATCTGACATGAAATTGTTCAATTGGTCAAGATCTATCAGCTCTGAAATTTTCAGACGAATCGAACAACCCATTGTTGGGTTGCTGCCACCGAATTGGTAGTTTTAACAAAATTTTGCACTTTTTTGTTATTATTTTGAATATTATTATAGATATAAATAAACTGTAAGCAGTAATAATGTTCAGCAAAGTAAGATCTACAAAAAAGTTAATATGACCAAAATTGTCAATTGACCCCTTAAGGAGTCATTGCCCTTTAAAGACAATTATACACAATTTGTTCGTCAAGTTTACTAACATTTAAAAATCTTCTCCTCTGAAACTACTGGGCTAATTACCTTCAAACTTTAACTTAATGTTTCTTAGGGTATCTTGTTTATAAGTTGTATTCGAAGTTTGTATCCATCGACAAACATGGCCGCCATGGCTTAAAATAGAACATAAGGGTCAAATTCAGTTTTTGGCTTATATCTCAAAAAGTAAATCTTTTAGAGCAAATGTGACATGGGGTAAAATTGTTTAATTGGTCAAGATCTATCGGCCCTGAAATTATCAGACGAATCGAACAACCCATTGTTGGGTTGCTGCCACCGAATTGGTAGTTTTAACAAAATTTTGCAGTTTTTTGTTATTATTTTGAATATTAGCATAGATATATATAAACTGTAAGCAGCAATAATGTTCAGCAAAGTAAGATCTACAAAAAAGTTAATATGACCAAAATTGTCAATTGACCCCTTAAGGAGTTATTGCCCTTTAAAGTCAATTTTACAAAATTTGTTCATCAAGTTTGCTAACATTTAAAAATCTTCTCCTCCAAAATACAGGTTAGCGATTCAGGCTCTTGTGAGCCTCTTGTGTTCATACACAAAAAAATGCGAAAATAATTGAAATTTATAGAAAATAAAAAATAACGGATTTTGTTAAAAAAGGGGGGATGACTAAAAAAAATGTCCTGTCCCCAACTCCTATGATATTTGTGACTATATTTTTGTTTGAATTTGTCCTTGAATCTTTTTACCTGTTGAAATACAGAAAGAATGGCGAAACAAATTTGGCTGAGTTGTTAGTTTGCCACGGTGTTTATAAGATCATTGTCTATTGCAGAATGTCTTATTTTCTCCAACTGCTTATATCGTTTCTTTAACTAAATCTGTTGAGATGTACGTGTATTGGTGTACCTGTTTATGTTAATTATGAATTCAAAATAAAGATTAAATGACCGTATAACTCTTCTCTCCTTTGATCAATGCTTAACTTATATCTATTGAAACTGAGTCGGGATTCGTTCCACTTAATTTGCAACTTTTAAAATATAGCGGACGTGATAGAAAGCACTATTACAAAATGGCGTCAAAAGGGATGATAAGCTGGACGTTCTCAGTCAACTGGCTAGATCTTAGTCAGACTTTTTAACCTTGTTTCAGCGTAACGTTAACACTAGCGAATATCAGTTTGAAGGGAAATCGAGGAAGGAAATGGTGTTTCTGTCTGTAAGTTACTTACCGGAATACGGGGAGGAATTGCATGTGAACCCTAATCATGGCTCATTTAAATCCCCAAATTATGTAGTCCAAATAATTATGACGTCTTGAAAGACTATTTCACTTTTTTCCTGTGACGCCTTCCTACGACGTCGTAGGAAGGCGTCACAGAAAAAAATTAAGATAGCCTTTCAAGACGTCATGATTATTTGGACTACAAATTATGCAGTGCAGTGAAAAACGATAGCTGGCTATATTATAAGTTATATGGTTTGCCACTGACCCCCCCCCCCCCCCCCCCCCCCCCGTACGGATCCATAGTGGGTTAGTACAATCCATAGGTGGTGAGGCCCTTTTATGGATCCGTAGGTGGTCAGTATAGTTACCGTATATAAAGAATTTATCAAACACAGGACTTTTCCTGCCAACTTTTGTATAAAAATAAACAATGAAATACAATAACACTAATAGATCACGTCACCATTAATAGTAGACGTGATGTTATGAGCCCCATGCATATCCTTACCGAAAAAAGGATTGTGGCAAACGTTTGCAGCAAACTAGCAGCAAACATTGCAGCAAAGAGGGGGCCTCAGCAAACATGTTTGTGAGATCTCAACCCTCCCCCTATACCTCTAGCCAATGTGGGATAAACAAACACACAGCAATACCCACAGTAAATTTCAATATTCAAAAGAAGTCCGCGAGTCCGATGTTCAAATTACGGTAAGCTTGCGGCAAACATATTTATGCAAATTATATTTGCTGCAAAATTGCCGTAAGTTTTTGCTGCAAACTTTTTAATACGAGTTATTTTTTTCTGCTGCGTGTTTGCAGAAAACTTGCAGTAACTACAACTATATATATACCAATGCTATGTGTGTAGACACATTCAATAGACTATTTTAATAGTACCAACTCTCTAATTCCAGATTATACAATTTTTTGACAGGTTACCTACTATGTGGTAGGACCTCCTTGTACTCGGTCAAGTAAGAACAACCATTAAAAGTAAAATCAAACACATGATCGGTGCAATTTGGGTGCGTATTATATAACCATCTAACTAATATTATTCCCTTGATCATATATGTATTTGCATAAAAAAGAGAATAACGGAGAAATAGTCATAATTTTCAACTGAGCGAATAGATATATCATAAAAAAATAAACGTAAGTTGATGCCTGTTATGAAAATTTTAAATATTTTGAAATGTTACGTATATCTCTGATTAGTGACCAAGTAGTGAAAGAGTTTTAACTTTATTATGTTTCCGTGTGAATTATAATACAAACCTCTGAAAAATGATATATACCAATTACAAACTTTATATCCAATTTAACGTGTTTTTGCAAAGTGAAATAATTCCTAGGTATATTGTAAACTGTATCCCTGCCTACACAAAGTAAGTGGAACGAGCATGGTGTTTTGAATTATATCTGACGATATCTTTTTCTTCGTGAGTATTTTACAATAAATATTTATTGTACAAATGGGATTGCCAAATACGTATTTACACCATGAACATTGATAACAACTTACTTTCTAAATTCATCAAAACATTCAAAATGTTATCTTTCAATAAATTTTAAATCACAGGGATATTATAGTTTTACTGTCCTTGGTGTTGTTTCATTAATGCGGCGTTCACACAATGCCGAGTGTAGCTTCTGTTTGAGATCAGACAGCGCCACGGCACAAAAGGTGAAAACAATCGGATGACTATTCTCAATGATCTGGTATGTCCTATCATCCGGAACTGAGAGATTGACCAAGCACTCGCGACAATAAGGTGTGTTCCGTAACAATATTTCGTCTAGTTGGGTTACTGTCGTGTATGGCAAGCCGTTTACTATGTATTCTAACTTCAAGATATCTAATAAACTTTATAAGATATCTCATATAGTTTATTAGATATCTTGTATAGTTTATGAGATATCTTATATAGTTTATAAGATATTTTTTATAGTTTATAAGATATCTAATATAGTTTATAAGATATCTCGTATAATTTTAAAATATTTCGTATAATTTTCTTTATACGATATCTTAAAAATTAAATTAGATATCGTATAAACTATATGAGATATCTTATATATTATATGAGATATCTTATATATTATATGAGATATCTTATATTATATATTATATGAGATATATTATTCATTATATATTATATGAGATATCTTATATATTATATGAGATATCTTGAATTTGGAATAAAAAGTAAAACGGCTGCCATAACTGTGACTATTTCGTGACAGATTCGGCTGTATCGAATCAAAATCGTAACACTGTTCTGTGTTGTCTGGACAGTGTTCCGTGGAACGAGCATGATATTGAAATCTTGTTCATTGTTGTTTCTTGCCGATTAAGTCCTGAATTCTTCAGATCTCTGCGAATGCGAGAACTTTTCGGAATCCACCCCGGTTCGCATTTGGGAGAATCGGGACGCTACTGGGACAGCTTCGGTCGTATTTCACCATGCTAAATATACAAATTGGATTGAGAACAGGCAAATCGGAACGAATTCGGCCGGAAACAGCTGAATCGAGAAGCTTCATTAATAATATCTAAGTGTTGTAGTGATTAAACAAAAGTATTTGCAAATTCGAAAATAAAGTTTGAATGTCCAACCACGAATCATAGCATCAGACTTCTTACAATTTTTTTGATCGCGAGAATGGTCTTATCAAGGACGGCATAATAAATCATGAAGTTAAAATGCATTCATTCTGAAATTGATTATAGGAAAAACTTATATTTGAAGACAGTTTTACAATATCTTAATATAATTATGCATATCTATACTACTAAAATAACGAGGTCCAATTTGTTAGCCGGCATGACGTAAAAATGACGAATGAATTAAAGAATTTAACTTTATATATAACTATTACTCCAATCACACTAGGACCACGATCCCGCTACGACATCAGAAATTATGAAAAAAATTGGAAGTCGTAGTAAGATCGTGGTGGTCGTGGTATGGTCGTAGTAAAGGACGTGCCAAGTCTTCATGATCGTGGAGGTCCACGACCAACTTTGAACATGCTCAAAATATTCATAGTGCAGTCGTGTCCAAAACTAGTCGTAATAGAAGCGTAGGAAGGTCATTGTAAGGACGTAGTAAGATCGGGATGGGCGTAGAAACATCGCATTGGACACGTGGTGCAATGGCAGAAGCCAATGGAAAATATTTCACTGCGACCTTACTACGATTTCACTGCGACTATCCCGATTTCACTACGTCTTTATTACGCTTCTACTACGATATTGATACGATTATATTACGACGAGGAAGACAATAATACGCTGCTACTGCTACTAATCGACAAAAACTTCAGAATAGAAAATAATGAGCAAACACAAATAATGAATATAGAGAAAAATGAGATGTTGAAATATAAAGATTAGAGAATAAAGGGCAAAAACAAATGAAAGAGAGAGAAAAATGGTATAAAAAAATAAAGAATAAAGTAAAGAGGAGGACCCTCGATCCAGACTAATTATCATGTATATCTGTACTACTAAAAATAACGAGGTCCAATGTGTATAAGCCGTCATGACATAAAAACGACGAATCAAAGAATTCAACTTTATATATAACTAATATAGGACAATGATGTTGATTAAAAATTGCACCATTCCAGGCCTTTTTGTTTTCCACACTTCCGCGCTTCATACAAAATATACTTCGGTCAACGCTTTTACACCCCAATAAATTTATAAAAAGAAGCATTCAATTCTTAAATCAATATAACTGGTAACTCTTAACTATTATGGTTAACATGGGATTTATATATGAAACTGGATGCATCTATTTTGTACAATAGTTCTTATAAAATAATTGTTTCAAAGACATTATTATGTGTCACTGCGTCCGTATTTTTAAGGTTCATGTAGGCCCTTTGGCTACAATGGCTGCATTTTGACCTAAAACGTTACTCTGAGTACAGACTAACCTGAGTATCTGGAAAAATGTTAAGGCATAGCATGCTCTAGATAAATAAAATTCAAATACATTTTATGTTTTAGAAAATTAAAAACTTAACTGGATCTTGCAGTGCACTTTCTTTCATTCGTCCAGTAGGTGTCAAAATAAACAAAGTTGGGAAAGAGGTTTGAGAACTTCCCCACAGGTAATGATTGGAGTGAACTGTAATAATTGATATGGACAATAGAGGGACAATAGAACTTGACAATAATTGGTGATTTAAACTGTGTACCTGAGTGGACCATATCTAGTGAAACTCAACTGTTTGTTAATGTCATCATCCTCTGCAGGGTCGAAAAAAGTACATAGCAAAATCCAGTTAAGATTTTAATTTTCTAAAACATAATAAAATGTATTGGAATTTTATTTACCTAGTGCATGCTATGCCTTAACACTTTTCCAGATGCACAGGTTAGTCTGTACTCAGAGTAAATTTTGAGGTAAAAACGCAGCCATTTTAGCCAAAGGGTCCACATGAACCTTAAGTAATCATTATAAGGTTTTCCCATAGATATAATAGCCATTATATCTATCATGGTTTACCTATGCAAGAAAATATTCCTATGTGAACTTAATTAAGATATTACACAAATCCTACAAGATCATGACTAATTCAGACCTAAAAATCTATAATTCATTTAAAGGTTACATAAAAACAAGTTCTAAAAACCACCTTATAAAATTTGATTCATAATAAAATGCCAAAAAAATGATGAAAATGGTAAACTTTATTTATATATGAGAACCTCAAACAAAATTTAATTTTTAAAGACTATTTAAGAACACCAAACTTTACCTATAGAAAATTAATGGCAAAACTAACAATTAGTGACCATTATCTAAATATAGAAAAAGGAAGACATTCTAATATTCCTAGAGAGCAGCGATTTTGCCTTAAATGTAACACAGTAGAATATGAAAAAGCAGTTTTTATTAGATTGTGAATTTGAAAGGGAGCTGAGAAACACATTTTTTTTATAATTTGAAAATAAACTTTCTTGTTCAAGATTTGTCTGATGAAGAAAAGGTGATTTTTATGCTCAATCCATCAACAACATCACAAGTAAATAAATTGGGGTCCTACATTAAAAAGTCATTAGATTTTAGAACAGGGGCCTCTGAACTATTTACGGTAAATGATTGTGTGTAAACATGATATATATGTGAATTTCAGTTATACTGTATACTTATTTCGTATTTGTCACAAACTTATTGTTTAAAGTGGGTCTCATTGGGGTCTAAGCGTGACGCGGGATTGCCGATTTTTTGTAGGCGTGACACGTGAAAGTCAAATTATTGTGCCGTGAAAACGGGAAATGAAGTCTAGCGGGACACGGGAAATTACAAAAAAATGAGAATTGCTTACGCACAAAGTGTAAGTGGGATATGGGAATCTGACAAAACAGTAAGCGAGATCCGGGATCACAACCCCCCAATGAGACCCCCTTTAAAGTTTATATGGCAATAAACATTTTAATTTGAATTTGAATTTGAATCGTAAGCCTATATGTTTTTAAATTTGAATCAGTCTGGTTTCAATGATATTCATTTATCACAGAGATTACTCATAGTTTATCAACATAACAGTACGGAGACATCTCATGATTGTTCATAATTTTGAATAAATATCTATTTATTAGCGTATGATATAAACAATACACAGCTTGCCTATCGTTTTATAGAAGGAATCGTTTCCGACCCGCTGACTTTTAACTAATTATCCCCTTTTTCATATCTTAAATATTAGTATAAAAGAATGTTTGGCTCCTTCCTCCTTCCCTAACTGACATGTAAGCACACCCGTTTTTAATACATGTAGTTCCTTGATCCACTACTGATTAAACTATACGAATCAAAATATGATTCTGTGATTTACCTCTTCCGTTTGAAAAATTCATAAAGACAAATAAAACAATTTCTACTATAAACATGGTAAAAATTATATGAATTTAATGTTGGGGTCATTGCATTATTAAGAAACAGTGGGTACGTTAGAAATATTTAAAACTAATCAAAGAACAAAAAAGGTCTACGCATACTGTTTACAAAAACAAGATGCACATGAGTACAAAATTATAGTCACATAAACTTCTCCAGTCTTGTATTGGGGAAGGAGATCTGTTTAAAACACAGTCACATCTGAACGAAATGTATTCATTAAATGTATTATCCAGTATGGTGCAAAACACATTTATCTTTTTTAATTATCCCTTTTGACCCTCTATGCCCACAGAACGTAGACAGTTGATTACATGTTTAATACTAGTATGTTAACTTCTTAAATGTGGCTGAAATGTTTGATATTTGACTTGAAAAAGCAACTGCTAGTAGTCTATATTCAGGTAGAACATTTTTTTTTATTCATTTGTCAGCCATCAGATCTTGGGTTTATCCGAGTAAACAACACGTCAGTACTTTCATTAACTTAATGAATTAAACGATCCCTGTTAAGGTTTCCTAGTTTGAAAAGTACATATACGTACTTTACTTGGTATTAACATAGTTCGACTAAAAGATTTATTTGTTTCTTTATTATACCTCAAAAAGACGAAATTGTCGAAGGTAAAATGTTGTTACCGTCAGTTCGTCCGTTCGTACGTACGTTTTTCCATCCGTCCATTATCCCTCAAACAGTAGGGGTCTGAAGTATGAAGAAAAGAAGATATGGGCCAATCTCGATGTGACAGCAATCAAACAATACATATAACCAAAATGTATCTAGACTGTACATACAGTATTCAACATCCATAAATTTGTTTTAAACTTCCATGGAATGTTTGAAACTTAGAAATACGCTTTTTTTTCTCCCGCGTATTTTAGAAATAAATGGACTTAGTTTATGGCGATCAATATCACATGTTTACACCGACAGCAGAAGTCGCTGGCGAGAATCCGGGATCTGTGGAACATGCCCCTTAATCTAGGTCTACCTCGATTAAACATAGAATGTATATTGCAAAAAACTATCAATAACCATGATCATAGTTCTTTTGATATTTTACTTTTATCAATTTCAGGTAGAAAATATAGAATAACTAATAGATTAAAGTACAGATTTATTTGAATAAATTTCAGTCCCAAAATGGACAGGCTACCTAAATATGACATTGATGCAGTATTTGAAATTATAAAACATAAAGGCGAAATAGTGTTAGACAGCGAACAATTCATGCTTATAAAAAGCACACCTATTCCATTGCCTAATATTGTAAGTCTCTCAAATTTACTGGAACTTGCCAAAAGCTCTATGATAAGGATACAAGCAGCATACAACGAGAGAACCAACGAATGTTATGTTAATCCTGACTTCCGGAAGTCCTCGGAGTTATTGTATGAAGTTATTGATGCCTTTTCATATTATGATTCTTCTCCTGAGAGGTCAGAGATAATTAACAAATTTGAACAGTATGAAAAAGAGTATAAAACAATTGAAATTGTATGCGAAGTTTCCACTCAAATTTTCAAAACTGGAGACAATAAAGAGTTTCCAGGCATGCAAGGTGAAAATATCAACTCACTGAATAAATTGTTGTCATATTTAGTCCATACGTCAGAGGATGACCGTGAATTGTGTAACAAAATAGCACAGCAGACAGAGTTCTTAAAAGGAGCAACTACAATACTTGAGCAGTGGGTAGATCCTTACTTTAAAACACGTAAAAGAAGCGAGCAGGTAATTTAGAATAAAGCTCATTGTGCAAAAAAAAAAGAATGAAGTGAATTTGATATTTTTGATGTGAGTAAAAATACGTTTTTTTTTGTTTTTTTTTTCATGCCTCCCTAAATTCATATTTTGGAATGTTTCCCTCAGTTTTAGTTTGTAACCCGGATTTGTTTTTATCTCTATCTATTTATGAGTTTCGAACAGCGGTATACTACTGTTGCCTTTATTTAGCCTTCACTCTAGACGTATACTTTATTTTATTTGTGTAGTAAAATTCAAAAACATTATTGCTGTTTCTGAACAGTCGAGATTATCAAAGAATGCTGACCTAAGATGACAGTTCTACTTTCATTGTCTTCCGAGGGTTTACATGAAATTTACATGATAACTTTTTTGTTCTTTAATCAACGTTATGGTTCTGTCAATAAGGAAGACTTTAAATCGAGAATATTTAAAATCATTGTGTTACTGTACATGTGACGTCAGTATTACAAGGGTCACATGACACATGACTATGTATGTTAAGTTAATGGTTCAAGTGTTATATAAGATTGGCAGAAAAATTCATTCGTTGTTCGATATCATGGACTTTTAGTATATTCAACGGTCATCAACAATTATGTACGCGAAACTTTTGTCCATAGTTGCTTTCATTTACGTCTTGGATCCCTCGGTACTAGAGAGTCTCTTCAAAGATTTGTTTTAACAATTCGTTTACGACGAATTATTTGTTTGAAATATTCATTTATTTTTTGAAATGTTCATATTGTAAATTTTTTTTAAAGATCACGGAAGGTGCCGATATCCTTGAAATTCTCTGCCGATTGCTGTATATAGTAACCATGTTTGAGGAAAACGTTCAAAGAATTCGAGAAGTAAACTGTATTGAAACAATAAAACCGTATCTAGATTCTGACGACAACGGAATTCGACTTCTCAGTTTAGCAGTCCTTAGTAATATAGCGAATGAATCTGAAATTCAGGCTTTGAAAGGCAACGACAGCATCATCAAATATGTGGTATGGGCAGTTTCAATGGCACTTAAAACTGAATGTGACGATTGGGATATCTGGTCAATAAAAGAGCTAGCAAAAAGTGAGAATAACCAAGTAGATATTTTTATTATTGAAATAGTATGAAATGAATTTTTAAAAAAAATAATAGAAAAACGAACAAGAAGTTTAAGGCAATTGCAATTAATAACTCTTAACATACCTTCTTTGTTAAAGAAGATTTACTGAAAGAGACATCATAATAATATTATCAGGCTTAATCTCTTCTATCCCATGTTATAATTCGTTTTATGTTTTATACAGTTGTAAAACAGGTTGCTAGAAATGATTCCAACAAACGATTATTGGTACAGCAGGGTGCAGTGCCACTTCTTGTTATGATAGCAGAACAAGGTGAAACAGAGGAACAATATGGTAAAAATATTTCATTTTACTATATTAAAGTAATTGCATAACATAAATATAGTCCTTGAAAGAATGTTCACTTTTGAAATGTTTATTATACGCCTTATATTGTTTTTCACTATCTAATTACTATGATCATAATTCATAGTCTTTCTGGTAATTATACCCCACCAAACTCATTAAACCACACAGCAGAATTTCATGAAACTTTGTAGATATTAAGAACATACTAGATGTATTTAGATGCGCATATCGACAGGAAATGTTATTCAATTTTTTTTTCTAGGAGTTATGCCCCATTGAACATAGAATTTTGGCCTAAATATACTACAGTAGTTTGTCATCGCAACTCCTTTGAAACCACACAACAGAGTTTCATGAAACTTTGAAGTTAATGAGGCTATATAATATGTAGACGTGCATATCCACAAGAAAGTTTGATCAGTTGACTTTTGTAGTAGTTATGAGTCTTTGAACGTAGGAATCTGGTGAGATTTTATTCGTCCAGTGACAATGTTAGGGCGTGGGGTATGTGAGCGGTATATGAGCGTGAACGTAATGATAATTATTAATGGCATTACTTTTGGATGAGAAACAATATATTAATTCTATGGTAAATTTCGCATAACATTTACACTATAAATTGCTTACAAAATATTAATAAGGATTACCTTTATGTACAAGAACTGTAGTAAAAAATGTAACAATATTCAAATGTATTTTACAGAAGCTGTGTGTGGTCTCTCTTATCTATTGCTTGACAAACAGAACACATCACAAATGATTGAGACGAAAGATTGGAAAATTATTGAAACCTTCGAAAGATTGGCTAAATCACCCGCAGAAGCTGTTAAAAATATCAGCAAGGAGGCTTTGTGTACACTACAACACAACCAAAATATCAGTAATTACGCAATTATGTTTTAAAACAGATTTTTTGCTAAAAAGTCAGTATTGTCACAATTAAAATCAAGCAATTTGACAGGCCCATACACAGTATATAAGTTTGGATACTGACTTTTATCTATGTTAGTTGAAAAGCAGAGTGTTTCTTAACGCAGTCAAAAAATGTAAATACATTTAGAAGAAACCGCCCCATGATACATGTACATTTATATACATAAACAGTCGGGATTAGTTTTAAAATCTGTTCAGAACTGCGAGAATAATCTGTCATAGAACTGTTCTTATATGTTCTATTACAGTTATATCCTTGGACAGTTTGTCACAGAATTGTTGAAGGGGTAAAGCCATCAAAATACGTTATAACTGTCCAAAATTTTCGTATGAAGAACTGTCAGGATTAGTTCTAAGGTAGATCTGTCCAAATTGTTTTAGGGTAAATCTGGCAAAATCTTTTGAAGTGTTGAGCAGTTTTAAATTAGGTAAGTTAAAGCTGCTCTCTGATCATGAGAAAGTTGTGGGCGGTTAACTGGATTGTTTCAGTCGAGCATATTTTAGATACAGGAATTGCTAAATAAAAATATAGTCTTAGTTGTATGCTAGTTTTTCTCAATGTTAAATTTATTTTTAACCAAATATATTTAATTATCTAAATAAAAACATTAGTCTGCCAAATATTTCTGGACGCCTGTTGGTGGAAATTTCTGAAAATGAAATCTACGTGCGTCTTATCCAAGGTGTTAAATTAAAATTATTTGAGATTGGTGATACTTATAATAAAAAATAGCTATACAAAGTCAAATGCAATTCCTTCCTTTTAACAGCACAACTATCAGAATGCTTACAAGAAATCACTGCAGAAGAATCTAATGGGAAGCAGGTATGCATATTTAGAGCTCGGCGGAATACAAAAGCGAAATTTCAATGGCCTCTCACATGTTATCAATCTTACAGAAATCTTTTTTTCCGTAAATAAATATCTATAAAAGAGGGACGAAAGATACCAGAGGGACAGTCAAACTCATAGATCGAAAACAAACTGACAACGCCATGGCCAAAAATAAAAATACAAACAGACAAATAACAGTACAGATGATACAACATAGAAAACTAAAGAATAAGCAACACGAACCCCACCAAAAACTGGGGGTGATCTCAGGTGCTCCGGAAGGGTAAGCAGATCCTGCTCCACATGTGGCACCCGTCGATAAGTCTTTATTGGTCTATACAAAATATCTGTTTTTTTCAAGAAAAAAATATATAACCTTGCAGACAAAATTGAAATTAGTATAAGAAAATATATTGTATTGAGTTATCGACAATTAAAGTACTAGAAGTTCTTTGTCTAGACCCTTTTTCAAAAGTCGAGCAAGTCGTATTATATATATATATATATATAGACCTATGATTATCAAACCTTTGTTGTTCCACGCAGCGATATAGATTTGATGACATTTTGGGCATGAATCAAAGCTTCCTTCCGTTTGCCTTATAAGAGCCCTTATAACCGATATTGGAATGTTGTTTTTTTTTTTGCTACCATGATAGTGAATTTCATGTTACCAATAGTTATTTAAGACTATTTAAATCTAGTTGTAAACCATTTAGTTGATCTTGTCTTTCATGTGTAAAAAGGACCATAAACTACTCGGTAAGATGAAGTTAGCTCCATAACATAATGTCCTTATATTGTACAGTTAGCTTTTCTTTTTTACATCTTCTATTATATTTATGTTCTATTTCTTTGGTCTCTGGTGGAAATTTGTCTCACTCGAAATCATACCACATCTTCTCATCTTTATATTCATTTGATAATTCAAGAAGAAATATGATAAAATACAATAAAGGAGCTAAGGACCTTTCCGCCCTGAAAAAAAATGAAGTTTTACAAAATGATATAATTTCAGCTAAATATAACTGTTTATATGAGTAAGTGAATTGTTGAAACTGTTAAAACTCTAAAATATATAATGAATCTTAACGGAGATTTTAGTGTCTACAGAAAGGAAAACCCCAATTTTCTACAAAAAAGTATAAAATGTGCAAATATACATTTCACAAATATTTAGTAAGTGCGAAATATTTAGCACATTACCAAAACAATATTGATATGAAAGATGTTGTTTCTATAGAAAAAACATTGAAGTGATATATATAGTAAGAACCTGCATTTGCTCTATACTTGCAGGTCATAAAGCCAGAAAAAAATACCTAAACTATATATTTTCTACATAGGGAAATGCCTATTCCAAGTCATGAATATGACAGTTGTTAACTTATCAATTCGTTTGATGTGTTTGAGCTTTTTCCTTAGAGTTTGGTATTTTTGTTATTTTACTTTTTGTCGCAAAATCCCATAAAAATCACATTTCCTTGACTTCAGAACTAAGCTTATTGTTACGATAAGGATCGAAATCTACTTATTTTTAATTTGGCATCACTTGAACTTTGAAAAAGACAAAAAAATTGAAATCTTCAATCAAAAGTAAAAAATAGGCTCTTATTTCACCCTGTCCTTTACACTAATGATAAAGCTATTATCTGCCTATTTATATTCTTTATATATATTTGGCATATATGCTTTAGAGTATATCTGATGAAGAATCGTCACTAGATAGAATTAAATTGTTATCATGGAACATCGATGGTCTTTCTGAGGATAGCATCAAAGAACGAACAAGTGCTGTAATCTCGATTATAAATAGGTAAGTGTACCGTGTGATAACATAGTTATTGCAACCTAACCAGCAGGACAAAAATGCATTGGATGAGTTTTGGTATCGTAAAGATTGAAGTTTCAACTTTGTTAATTTCTTGGACTCTCTCAGATATTTTATATTTTGGATAATAAGTACAAATTTGAATAAAACAAAAAGGAATTTCAATTTAGCAAAGTTGCCTTATGGACTCTCATGCTTATTATTGTTTTGAAGAAGAAGAAAACAACAGACAAACAGTATTTACCAGAAATCAGAAGTATATTTCAAAACACTTAAATTTCAACTTTGAACAATTTCATTGAAAACTCTCATACTTTGATTATTTTGAAAAATAACACCGATCCTGCAACCAATGACTGTAAAGATTTTGAATTTATTCGTAATATATGAGCTGCGTCGGATAAAAACATTATGCAAATGAATTTTAATACATCTGTTAACCTATTTTGGGTTGAATAAATCTCTACGGAAAGTATGTAACTGTTTGAAAATTTAGTCGTTATAAGAACCCTACAAAACAGACAAGAGTTCACCTTTTATATCGTATTTAATGTTCCATAAACAAAGTCTTATCCATGTACATGTATATGGCCACTCGCCTAAGGTCGATTTCTGTCCGACGAAGCTCATATTTTACTGGTGGTGATTTAGATTTTGACATATTGTAAAGATTTTTGTCTATTGTTGAAGTCCGAAAGTTTACCTCTCGTTGTGGTCAGTTAGCTCTTTCATCGCCGCATATAACATCCACTTCTTATCTACCTTAAAGAAACTTGCAAGCTAATTTTATAATTTCCGATCAACTGTTATAAATATTACACTTAATTTTGATTGTAGGGAAAGACCTGATGTAGTATTTCTACAAGAAGTCATACTTGATACGTTGGAGATGCTGTCCAGAAAATGTCTAGAGTATACGTTTATAGAATCAGGTGTTGAATGTTATTTTACAGTCATTATGGTGAAGCAAAATGTTGTACAGGTTACAGACTCAAAAATCATTCCTTTTACTAGCAGTAAACAGGAGAGAACGTTACAAAGAGTTGAGGTAAGAAAAAACTAAATGTTTAACCTTCTGTTATTACTTTTTCGTTGATACACAAGCTAATGTTTAAGGATCCTGATGATTCTTTTGTAGATGGAGCAACCGCCTGTCTTATAAAATTATAAAACGGGTATCTTTGATGAGTGCTTTTCACATCCAAATAATTATAGGCAGTAAATACGTAACCTCTGATGTACATTCCACTCGGTAATTAAACTTACATGCTTGCAGGTGAACAATGTGTAACCAAAGTGCGCAGATCAATTCCATTCGTTTGATGTGTTTGAGCTTTTGATTTTGCCATTTTATAAAAGACTTCCCGTTTTGAATTTCCCTTGATTACAACTTTCATAAAAAAAAGTCACTGAAGATGACCCCTTATGCGATGTCTTCGAATCTTCTTCGAGTGACATACAAAGGTAACGGACCAGAGTGAAAGATCTGTGTTAACCAGATTGACATGTATAAAATCGTTGAATTTAGTACACCTAGTAATATACTAATCACACTTATACATAGACAATTGTGAAAAAATTAACATTAACATAACCCCGTTACTAATGACCACATTATTGAGAAAAAAAGAGCTTAGTTTTAGAAAAAGAAAGGGTTTTGAAAATCTCTCAAATAGACCATCAAATATCAATGTGTAATAATATCTAGTATATTCATTGAAAAATGAGGCCAAAGATACCAAAAATACACTCAAACTCATAAGTAGAAAATAAACTGACAACGCCATGGCTAAAAAAGAAAAAGACAACCAGACAAACAACAGTACAAAAAAACACAACATAGAAAACTAAACATTGAGCAACACGAACCCAACAAAAAAGTGAGGATGATCTCAGGTGCTCCGGAAGGGCAATCTGATCCTGCTCCACACGTGGCACTTGTCGTGTTGCTTATGTTAGTACACACCCGGTAATAAGTCTTTTTCGGTAGGTCACATTCGGGGAAAAGGGGACAGGATTGTAGTTACGACAATTCGAACATATCCGCTGTCATCTGTGAAACGGATATTCCATAACGGTCAACCAACTCGTGATGGCGTCTGTAAAATTTACGAAGTGATGAATTCACCTTCACCACTTGGAACTCTTGGTTTAATAGCTTCCTTGTTAGCAGCAATCCTCTATCAAGGAAATCATGATAGGAAATATAAGCCGTGGAGTATCGTATCAACTGGGAGATATATACTCCGTATGCAGGCGCTGCCGGAATGTTGCTCCATATGGATAGAAAGTTCACAATTGGGAAGCTGAAATCATCACTTTTGTCGTACAGTTTTATTTTCAAACGACCCTCATTGTCAATCTCTAGATGTAAGTCAAGATATGAGGCAGACTTAACTGTATCTATTGTATTCTTTATCTCAAGTTCGAAGGGATAGATGAGTTCAACATATTCACCAAATTTTGAATTATTTATTGAGAGAACATCGTCTATATAGCGGAAAGTAAAGTTAGAGGATACTGCTTACTTCTTTTCTTTCTTCCTAAGAAGTTCCTGTATGAAGTCAGCCTCATATGAATAAAGGAACAAGTCGAGATATGAGACAGACTTAACTGTATATGTTCTATCCTTTATCTCAAGTTCGATGGGATAGATGAGTTCAACATATTCACCAAATTTTGAATTATTAAGTGAGAGAACATCATCTATATAGAGGAAAGTAAAGTTAAGGGATACTGCTTACTTCTTTTCTTTCTTCCTAAGAAATTCCTGTATGAAGTCAGCCTCATATGAATAAAGGAACAAGTCGGCAAGAAGAAGAGCACAGTTGGTTCCCATGGGAACGCCGATTGTTTGTTGAAAAACACGTCCTCCAAACGTAACAAATATGTTTCAAGCATCTTGATAATGTCAGTTTCAGAGTATTTTTTGTTTGAATCAGAGTGATGTTTTACAAAGTACGATTTATCCCTCCCTAAGACAAGATACTTGTATCTACGTTGGCCATTCATTTTTATGAAACAAAGCTGCACCAACTCTTTCAATTTGTATTTTAGTTTTGAATGGGAAATACTAGTGTAAAGTGTAGAAAAGTCATATGTTTTAATACTATTGCAAGATGAAAGAGTCTTAGATTGTATGTACTCTAAAAGATCTTTGGAATTTTTAAGTATCCACATCTGATTCACGCCACCTCTTGAATAGGTAGTTTCACAATAACTTTGAAGTCCAGTTCTTCATATTTGGTTGAAACATAGAACAGACCTATGATTATCCAGGATTTTCTTCTTGGTAAGTGTCGTGGGAGTATAAGTTGAGTTTCCAAGTAAATTGTCAATACCCAATTCATTTATTAAACAGTTAAAGTAATGTGCTTTACACACAAAAATGATGTTGTTTGGGGCTTTATCTGCGGGGACGACAACATATTTGTCATGGAGGTAAGACAGGTGTTTTGCAACATTTGGGTTTGTAAAGATTTATGTAGCATGGATATTCATAGACCCAATCAGTTTTTTTAATTCTGATTTGTATCAACGACTGCACAGCCTTATTCCATTCGGAAGGAGTATGTAAGTCTTCTTTTCTCGCGTTTAACTCATTGCCTGGCATAATCCTCGACCTCAGTATTTTGAAGTTGTGTTTCCAATTGATGGATTTAGGTCCATAATATTTCGGTCCTTTCGATAACACATTTCGCAGAGAAGTGTTATTGACAATTTTTAGGTCACCAGTAATAACATGCCCAGCCGGATTATATATGAATGGGGAACTAGCATAGGTGAAATCAGGAGGTTTAGACTTGAAGTCGTCAATACTTCCTGTCATTCAGAAAGGTCAAATATTTCAATTTTGTCCAAAAGCAACGTGGTTTAACAGGATAGGCTGTCAAAATGAGTGTGATGCTAGAGACACTTGCTCTGTTGGCAGCCTTGGTCTTGTGCCAAACGAATGCCATGTTTAGTTTTGCTTTTTATAACATGTTTCAACCAGTTCATGGCTTGGGTTAAACGTTTCGTTTTTGCATTATTTTTTCACTTAAAAATCATAGTTAAGCATGCCATTTCTGAAATAATCATATTAGGGGCGTGTAAGCAAACAAATGTACAAGTATATCAGAAGTTATATCAAGAAAAGATATGAATAACAGTAAAAAGACTTCGTTAATAAATTTGGAATTAAATTGAAAATTAAATGCTTAAGTACATTCTACATTTACATTTACCAATCTGCAAATGTTTCAAGTACATAAACAGGATTAAAAAAAACACCTACTATATATTTATTTTAGTGTACAATAAAAGGTTTACCTTGCCTGTTGATGGCATCACATTTGGAAAGTATGAAAACCAACAGTGATGAGAGGAAACATCAGCTGAAAAGAGCTTTGCACCATGTGATAAATGCTAGTCGTGACAGAACTGTGCTTTTTGGCGGAGACTTTAACGTTAGAGACAGAGAGGTAAAAATAGTTTAAATGAAAGTTCAAAAAATAAATTGGAAGCTGCTGCCAAGCCCGAATTGGTCCCTTGGAAGTATTTTGCCCAAAATGACGCGACATTCTAGAATCCATGGGATTTAAAGTATAGTCAAATATATGTAAATGTCATACTTTCAAACAGATACCATGTGTACTTGTACAGTCAAACGGACTGTATATATACATTGTGTGATCACCAAGAACGTCAAAGCAAACGCCCCGGCCAATGTTGCCTTAATATTGACCTTTGTATGAGATCTGATTTCATGTCTGACCTTCAATTCATCGAATACGTATGGATATTGAATAGAAATATCTCAGTCGAATTTTCATTCAATTAAGCAGGATTTCCCATGGAAATGAGATGTAAGACAGTAGCAATATGGCACATTGTATGTTTATTCATTTCTGAAGTCAAATTGTAACCTAGAGCTATTATATCCTAATTTATATCAAAGTTATATTTGCACGACACTACCACAACGAGATAGACAAAGGAACACAAACACGGACTGAATATAGCATGATTACATTCTTTCAAAACTTCATAGCTTGCACAAGAAACCAAAAAAAAAAAAATTCAACAACTTTCTCTTACCAACTTAATTGTTGACCTCAAAAGCGTTGCAAAAGAAATGCAATCATACCGTATCAAATTAGCCAATTTCATTTTTAAAATGTAACAATTTATGAACAAGTTATACTTTCAAGAGTAGTGTATAATACTTGTGTCTTTGGTGACACTTCCAACCAATTGGTCGATGCCACTGTTGAAGGACCTCAAGAATATCACCAGCCCAGTAGTCAACGTCTCTTTGTTGACATGAAATATCATTGATCGGTAATTTTTGTAAATTTACTGTTTTGTAAATTGTTCGCAATACTAGTGATGCTCTAACCCATGCAGATATTACCTAAGCCGAATTTGGCAAATTTTTGGAAATTTGGGTCATCAATGCTTTGCAACTTTCACTTGCTTAGGCCTTAAAACTATTATGACTCGCGCGTCACTATTGAGTCTTTTTGTTAACAATACTGATTTATTATTCATGTTATTTTAACAGAACACCTAATTTGTCTTACAATGTGTCTGTTATTCCTGTTAATTTCTTATTCTTTTTTATTATCCTATTTATTTTACTTGTAGATACGTGAAATCAAGGGACTTCCCAAAGGTGTTTTGGACATTTGGATAGAAACCGGAAAAAATAAGGAAACACAGTTTACGTGGGACACATCTATCAACACAAACCTGAAATGGGCTGAAAATCAAGACTTCAAACCTAAAATTAGATTCGATCGTATATATATGAGACATCCAAAAACAGAATCAGTTATAACTCCCGTGTCGTTTCAGCTGATTGGTAAAGAAAAAATTGCCACGTGTGGTTTATTCCCTAGTGATCACTGGGGTCTTCTTGTACATTTTGACATAAACATTAACACAACCAAGCCATAATGTTAAATATTGACTGAAGTTTTTTTTTTCAATGAACAGTCAGATTTCTTAATTATGTCGTAGTATAACTGATCTTGGTTAAGCAGTGACGCTTGAACGTTGTATTGGTTTTTTTTTATCCGCATTGATCTACTCAGTCTAGTTGTCAGTACCCCATTGACGTGTTTGTTCAATGATTGGTTTTATGGTAGATTCAAGCAGATGAAATAAAACTTTGCTTTGGTTAGAGCAAAAGAGAAGATGTTTAAGGGGTTTGGAGCACTCCTTTCTTTGGAAATTATTTATATTCTTAGATACAAATCATAGAATAACTGAACTGCGTTAAGCAATAGCACATGAATATTCAGTGTGTGTGTGTGTGTGAGAGAGGGAGAAAGAGAGAGAGAGAGAGAGAGATCTTAGCATACAATTTTGGTCAGTGTGTGTATGTGTGTGAGAGAGAGAGAGAGAGAGAGAGAGAGAGAGAGAGAGAGAGAGAGAGCAGTATACAATTTTGGTTAGATATTTACCTATGTCTCTCTTTCCAAACCTAGTTATGTCTAGACATCTGTTGACGAAGTCCTAATATACTATAAAGTAGTTTAAGTAGATATAATTGTTTCAATATAATCAGTACATGACAAATCAATTTTGTGTTTTTGTCAAATAAGACTCACGTTCGTATCTAGTCAGCTATTCATGGGTGCAAAATTGTTGTAGCAACCACTTTTGTTGGGTTTTTTTTTTCTTTTTGGTGCTTGTTGATGTTTAGTGTTTAAACTATTACTGTTGAATTAAAGAGTATAAATGTAATATTTTCTTATCAATATAGTCTTCTATAGTGGACTATACGAATCCCGCCACACTCTGTATGTGCATGTCCAATGTCAGGAGATTGTAGTTCAGTGGTTGTTGTTGGTTCATGTCTGTCATATATTTTTTTCGTAAAGTGTATTTTTAGAAGTTATGCCGTTATTTTACTCGTGTGAATTGTTTCACATTATTCATAGCGCATGCCTAAACTGTATGGATTGTTTTCTTATTGTTGAAGGCCGTATGGTGACCTATGTTTACTAACATCCACTTCAATTGAACTCCTGTGGAGAGTTGTCTCATTGGCAATCATACATGTACCACAGCTCCTTTTTATACGCCCGTCAAATTTTTGACGGGACGTATTATGTTATACAAATGTCCGGCGTCCGTCCGTCTGTCTGTCCGTCTGTCCGTCTGTCTGTCCGTCTGTCTGTCCGGCGTAAACATGTCGCACCGTAACTTGAGAATGACTTATCCAAATTTCATGAAACTTAACATAGTTGTTTCTTATGATGGCCAAACGATCTGTATACTTTTTGGTGAAAAAAAGATTAAAACTTTTTGAGTTACGGGACTTAGTAACTAAAACAGGTGTGTGTTTTTTTTTCACATGTCGCGCCGTATCTCAAAAACAATTTATGATTATTACTTAAAACTTTACACACTTCTTAGTTATATTAATCTTAAGATCTGTATACTTTTTGGTGATGATTCAAAATTTTATTTTTGAGATATTGATTTTTTTTTTTAAAAGGGGTGTTTTCACATGTCGCGCCGTATCTCAAAAACGATTTATGATTATTGCTTAAAATTTTACACACTTCTTAGTTATATTAAACTAAAGATCTGTATACTTTTTGGTTTTGATTCAAAATTTTATTTTATAGATATTGAGTTTTTTGTAAAAAAAAAAAAGGGGGTTTTCGCATGTCACGCCGTATGTCAGAAACTATTTATGCTTATTGCATAAAAATTCACACACAAGACGACGGGCGTATCATGCGCTCATGGCGCAGCTGTTTATTATATTGATAATTATTCATTGAGCAAAGGGCACTGCAAAGAAGCTACTGATAAAGATATGTAATGAAAATTTACGCATAGCTTAAAAAACTAATCAGAAGATCACAGAGTCCTTTCACATGCTCCTCGGTCAATTACTGTTTGCTGTTGTAAGCCATCTACAAGCAATAGAATAAATGATCAATAATTTAGTTAGATAAGACTTCATCAAATGTGCACCCGTAAAGCTGGTTAACGTTTGGTCTTCAAATCTCTTCATCATAACTTCGTTATCGAATATGCCTATCGATTGGCTGATTCAAGCGCAACTGGTAAGTCTTGTGTAGATGAAAAGCGCATATTTTGTTTACTGAACTATCAGCCTTGTATCTTTGATAAGAATTCAAAACCACTGGATCATGCAACTGCTGGTGAACGTTTCGTTCCATTGGTATAACCAGCGAAGTAGTTAGCACTCGAGTGCTGAAATAAAAAATCATTGGGTCGACATTTTCCATAAATTTGACGTTTATACAATTTAAAATCATTTGAAACACTCAGGATTTTTCCAATGCATAAATGGCAAGCTTTGGCACAACATTTTGGAATTAGTGGTTATCTTGTATTACTTCGTAAAATGAATTTACCATTTAAAAAGTTTATTTAAGCACAATGTTTGAGACGTGTGTACAATAAATGCAAGCATATCGTGCTTGATTACAAACCTCGAGGAATCTTTAATAAGTTTTATTGAACCCCACTACGTGCGAATTGTGTGCCTATACCAAGTCATGCTTTCTGTGTCACCTTCTATTTGTAGTTCAATGTTTTCGGAGGAGTCGGTTATTGGTGGTTGGCGGCATTCTGTTGTACTGTCCAATACCTCTGTATGCTTTTTATGCATTAGCTAAGGATGTGATCTCGATTCAGATAGAGACCTTTTTAAAGAATAACAACAGCACTTAAACGACGGGTGCCACATGTGAAGCAGGATCTGCTTACCCTTCCGTAGCACTTCGAGATCACTCCCGGTTTTTGGTTGGGGTCGTGTTGCTCAGTCATTAGTTTTCTATGTTGTGTTTTGCATACTGTTGTTTGTCTTTTTTGGTTCTTTTCTTTCTTGTTCATGGCGTTGTCAGTTTATTTCAGACTTATGAGTTTGAATGTCCCTTTGGTATATCTTTTGCCTCTCTTTTTTATTTAATCCGGTAAGAGAATGTCTTGTTTGATTTGCTGAATTTTAGTAATAGTTTGCATTCCTTTATATACATCCCGATGATTGATCGACTTACCACGATCAGTATGCCCACAAGGGTTTATGATAATTTTCTAAGTTATAATTGCATGGTTACAATCACTATATATTCTTCATTGGTTCATGATATATAACCAGATACAATGTACGCACGACTTAATGAACTTAATGTCAGAGGAACACCACGGATACCACGAGTGCAATGAAAATTTTTTTAAAATTACGAGTTCAACCCCAATTTTATGTAGGATTGATGTCGTTTCTGTAAAATGCTATTAAGATTTGATACTTTATGTTTCGTCCTTTTTTCACCATTTTTCTTTATAGCTCTCGACTTATTAATTTCAATTACTTCCTTTCTGTTCTAATCTTCCCGGATATGGACATGTTTTGAAAAGTAAATTAACAAAAACACCAAACTCCAAGGAAAATTTAAAACGAAAAGTCCCTCACCAAATGGCAAAATCAAAAGCTCAAACACGTCAAACGAATGGAAAACAACTGTCATATTCCTGACTTGGTACTGGCCATACTGCCAGTTCAACCATACTTTGAAAAGTTGTTTTGGTCATGGTTTTTTATTGTCATAAAGGGAGGAAAATATAATAGACCACTTTCGAGTTTGTTGCATTTCCGTCAAAATGTTTGGTTTCAGTGACCACCATTCGCGCGTTTAGGGGCATCGTCACTTCCTTCCCTTGTTAAGCGAGTGGTTGAAACAAAATATGATGCTATATAGATCGAAATATTCGGCAAATTAAATTCTTATAATTTTATTTTAACTGTGAGTGAAATTGGAAATCGTCCGCGTTCTCCTTAAATAATGAGATTTGGTGTTATCTGCTTTAGATTTAATATGATCTTGCAAAATCGCAAATGTATTTTTTCTAAAATATCCAGATTTTTTTTTTAAAACCCAAGACGTCTGAACTGTGAGGTAATATCGGTAAAATGGCTTTATCAGACATATGTCATTGCCATTAGATTGATAAATTATGTTTTCGATATTTGTTTTAATATACTACATGTATACATTGCTTTTGTTCCCTGCTCTCTTGGATATTGTCTAGTTTTTAAAAATGACCCACCTCTAGCAAAATATACTCCAAGATACATTGAAGTCTTTAACTATTTCAACTTCTGTATCACAATAATTTGCAAACGTATCTAAGATAAACTGTAATTCCTTGCTTGATTCAACAAAATTATATACAAAAACATCAGTATTTTAAGATAAACCATTAACTCATTTTCTATATCGCAACTGATAGATTAAACCCCTTTAATTTCTTTTTTTTAAATTAAGTAAAATTCCTTTTCAAAACAATCTTCTATCAAACCAATGAATGCATACGAACAATATAAAAAAAAAAGTATGACCGAGTCGACTGTTGCCGACACAACTGTGACGGAACTGGTAGTGTGGCCGAACGTCCCAAAAGCCCAAAAGAACATAATTCAATAACACACTGGTGGGATGTATAAATACCGAGCCACGTCAAGAGGATAATACAAAAAATGGATTAAACAGTAAAGGTTAAAAATATACAAAGGTATATAAAAAGTAAACGTTTCATTTAGGAACCAAACTTGTACATGGAAGAGGAAGAAGAAGAACACTACAACACGTAATTAAGATGATAAACAATGTAATTACAACCGAGATCACAAAAGATCTGGAATCAACATCTTAATTAACAAGCCTCGATGTGGTAGATTGTAGATTTTCCTATGTATTGAGATAACTGTTAATGAGTTCCCGACATGCATACTGATTTGTGGCGGAGTGTGAGTAAGCAGCTCTACCCTTTTGCGCATTAATACAAAGAGTTGTGATAGGATCATAACTAAGAGACAGCTATCCACCAATTACCAAAGAACGAAAATAAAAACTGCAGGTCATCGTGCGACCTTCAACAATGAGAAAACCCACACCGTTGATAGTATGCTATAAAAAGTTCCCATGATGACAAGATGTGAACTGATGTGTAGCTTGATAAAAAAAAAAGAATGAATGCAAGATAAAAGTTATCCAAAAAATAAAAACTTTCTAACTAATACATGATATATATAAGATACCGAACACTATATGAACCAAACTATTCCCATCCACACACCTAAAGGGTCAGTAGAAGTCATATGTTGCAAGGCAAAATGTCTACCCCTATCCAAAACGTATCCTGTTTTATGCTATGGAAATGCCAATTTCGCCGCCCTTTAATCAATCAATCATATCACCAAGTTGATAATGTTAATCTTGTTTTCAGTAAAAAGGAGCCGTCTTTAATACGGTATAATTTGTGATTTGTTTTGTTTTTGTTTCTATTAAGTACTTAATTTAGTAGCAATGTACGAATGTTGACGAGTATCTTCAAAATCACTGAAAAGGCATATTGATTATACATAAAAGTTGTTGCCAGCAAATAAAATGCGTATAATGTAAACATCCATATACGTACTAATTTATTTCCGATACTCTTAGTTGTGTAAGTATTATATCCTTATAAATGTTTAAATTACATATTTTCTGTGCAGCATTTTTTTTTTTTGTTGACTTATTTTACTTGCAATTTTTAGTCATATTAACTGTATCCCTGCCTGTACAAAGAAAGTGAAACGAGCATGATGTTTTGAATTGGGTCTGGCAAAATCTTTTACTTCGTGAGTACATTATAATTGCTGTGTATGGTCATGATGGTAGAAACAGGAATGCAACATAGGTGAATACGCTTTGAAAATTAATAACAACTTTCTTTTTAAATTTATGAAGACATTCTCTTCATTTAAGATTCAAAAAAGGGGGGGTGGGGGGTTCCTGGTGTTGGACCCCCCTTTTATTCGATTTTTAGTTTTCGATTATAATATCACGTCAAACGAATGGAATACAACTGTCATATTCCTGACTTGGTACTGGCCATACTGCCAGTTCAACCATACTTTGAAAAGTTGTTTTGGTCATGGTTTTTTATTGTCATAAAGGGAGGAAAATATAATAGACCACTTTCGATTTTGTTGCATTTCCGTCAAAGTCTTTGGTTTCAGTGACCATCACTCGCGCGTTTAGGGGTATCGTCACTTCCTTCCCTTGTTGAGCAAGCGGTTGAAACAAAATATGATGCTATATAGATCGAATTGTTCGTCAAATTAAATTCTTATAATTATATTTTAACTGTGAGTGAAATTGGAAATCGTCCGCGTTCTCCATAAATAATGAGATTTGGTATTATCTGCTTTAGATTTAATATGATCTTGCGAAATCTCAAATGTATTTTTTCTCAAATATCCAGATTTTAAAAACCCAAGACGTCTGAACTGTGAGGTAATACCGGTAAAATGGCTTTATCAGACATATCTCATTGCCATTAGATTGATAATTTATGTTTTCGATATTTGTTTTAATATACTACATGTATACATTGCTTTTGTTCCCTGATCTCTAGGATATTGTCTAGTTTTTAAAAATGATCCCAACAGTATTTTAAGATAAACCATTAACTCATTTTCTATATCGCAACTGATAGATTAAACCCCTTTAATTTCTTTTTTTTTTTAATTAAGTAAAATTCCTTTTCAAAACAATCTTCTATCAAACCAATGAATACATACGAACAATATAAAAAAAGTATGACCGAGTCGACTGTTGCCGACACAACTGTTCAATAACACACTGGTGGGATGTATAAATACCGAGCCACGCCAAGAGGATAATACAAAAAATGGATTAAACAGTAAAGGTTAAAAAAATACAAAGGAATATAAAAAAGTAAACGTTTAATTTAGGAACCCAACTCGTATATGGAAGAGGAAGAAGAAGAACACTACAACACGTAATTAAGATGATAAACGTTGTAATTACAACCGATATCACAAAGGATCTGGAATCAACATCTTAATCAACAAGCCTCGATGTGGTAGATTGTAGATTTTCGTATGTATTGAGATAACTGTTAACGAGTTCCCGGCATGTATACTGATTTGTGGCGGAGTGTGAGTAAGCAGCTCTACCCTTTTGCGCATTTATACAAAAAGATGTGATAGGATCATAACTAAGAGACATCTATCCACCAATTACCAAAGAACGAAAATAAAAACTGCAGGTCATCGTGCGGCCTTCAACAATGAGAAAACCCACACAGTAGATAGTTTGCTATAAAAGTTCCCATGATGACAAGATGTGAACTTATGTATAGCTTGATAAAAAAAGAATGAATACAAAATAAAAGTCAACCAAGAAATAAAAAAGGTTCTAACTAATACATGATATAAAGATAGAAGATACCGAACACTATATGAACCAAACTATTCCCATCCACACACCTAAAGGGTCAGTAGAGGTCATATGTTGCAAGGCAAAATTTCTACCCCTTTCCAAAACGTATCCTATTTTATGCTATGGCAATGTCAATTTCACCGCCCTTTAATCAATCAATCATATCACCAAGTTGATAACGTTAATCTTGTTTTCAGTAAAAATGAGCCTTCTTTAATACGGTATAATTTGTGATTTGTTTTGTTTTTGTTTCTATTAAGTAATTAATTTAGTAGCAATGTGCGAATGTTGACGAGTATTTATAAAATCACTAAAAAGGCATATTGATTATACATAAAAGCTGTTGCCAGCAAATAAAATGCGTGTAATGTAAACATCCATATACGTCCTAATTTATTTCCGATACTCTTAGTTGTGTAAGTATTATATCCTTATAAATGTTTAAATTATATATTTTCTGTGCAGCATTTTTTCTTTTTGTTGACTTATTCTACTTGCAATTTTTAGTTATATTAACTGTATCCCTGCCTGTACAAAGAAAGTGAAACGAGCATGATGTTTTGAATTGGGTCTGGCAAAATCTTTTACTTCGTAAGTACATTATAATTGCTGTGTATGGTCATGATGGTAGAAACAGGAATGCAACATAGGTGAATACACTTTAAAAATTAATAACAACTTACTTTTTAAATTTATGAAGACATTCTCTTCATTGAGGATTCAAAAAGGGGGAGGGTCCTGGTGTTGGACCCCCCTTTTTCGATTTTTAGTTTTCGATTATAATAACGTTTTATGATGTTGCGGGAGTTGCAAAACAACATTTTCATGGCTGGATTTGCGCCCGCTCTTTAAATTTATTTTGAATAGCAGGGATAAAAAAGTGATTACCTTGGTGTTGTTTCCCCCATTAAGCTTCCACATAGTACCGGATCATGATTTATACAATCCCCGTTAAGATTTCTTAGTTTAAAAAGTACGTGTACTTTACTTGCTATTAATATAGGTTTTATTTGTTCCATTATTATGTCTTAAAAAAACAGAATTGTGGAAGGTATAATGTTTTTACCTTTCCGTCAGTTCGTTCTTCCGTCTGTCAGTCTTAAAAAAACAGAATTGTTGAAGGTATAATGTTTCAACCATTCCGTCAGTTTGTTCTTCCGTCTGTCAGTCTTTTCATACATCCTTTATCCCTCAAATTTTAGGGTTATAAAAAATAAATAAATGAAGATAATGGTCAACATCGATGTGACAGCAACCAAACAATATAACTAAAATGCATCTAGACTGAACATGCAGTATTCAATATCTATAAAATTGTTATAAACCTCCATGGAATGTTTCGAAACTTAGCTTCAAGATAAAAAAAAATTACGTTTGAAAAATATAGTTCAGTTGTTCTAATAAATTGCTATGGTTGCGATCAATACTACACCTTTACACTGACAGTAGCATGGCAATTAATTGCGATCAATACTACACCTTAAAAAGTTTACACTGAATCACAGGCGAGACCCAGAGTTCGGCAGAACCCTTCATGATTTTTAACGTTTATGTCCCTTAATCTAGGTCTACCCTATTAACACTTTGAAATAATATTATTTAAGAATTTAATGCTTCTTTTTGTAAACTTATTGGGGTGTAAAAGCGTTGACCGAAGTACATTTTGTATGAAAGGCGGAAGCGCTTCATTCTAAAAATGTGCGCACAGTCAACGCTTTTACAACCCTATAAAATTACTAAAAGAAGCATTCAATACTTATAATTACATTTTTTTGCTAGGATCATGAAAACACGATTTCTATCAAGTTATTCTTTTTGTTAACCTTTGCATTTTATTGTGGAAGTTCGTGTTATCATGAATGTTACATTTCATTTTGAAATGAAGGTTAATTTCAGAATGACGCGAAATTGCTGTTAGCCAATCAAAATTTCGTACTATAATGAACCATACATGTAAAGTTATTATTACAAATTACAATTTAAAACCAGGATCATAATTCGTTTGATATTTTACTTTTATCAATTTCGTTTGATATTTTACTTTTATCAATTTCAGGTAGAAAATGTAAATCAGCTAATTGATTACAGTACAGTTTTGTTTGAACACATTAAAGTCGATAAATGGAGAGGCTAAGTAAACATGACGTTGAATTAGTATTCGAAATTTTGAAACATAAAGGTAAAATAGTATTAGACAGTGAACAATTCATGCTTATAAAAACCACACCTGTACCACTGCCTAAAGTTTTAAGTCTATCTAATCTTCTAGAACTTGCCAAAAGCTCAATGATAAGGATACAAGCAACATACAACGAGAGAACCAACGAATGGTATGTTAATCCTGACTTCCGGAAATCCTCGGAGTTATTGCATGAAGTTCGTAATTCCTTTTCAGATTATGATTTATCTCCTGAGAGGTCTGAGATTATTACAAAGTTTGAACAGTATGAAAAAGAGTATAAAACAATTGAAATCATGTGTGAAGTTTCAACTGAACTTTTGAAAACAGGACACTATAATGAGTTTCCCGGCATGCAAGGAGAAAATATCAAATCTGTGAATGAATTGTTGTCCTATTTAGTCAATACGTCAGAGGATGACGATGACTCATGTTACAAAATATCACAGCTGACAGTGTTCTTAAAAGCAGTAGCTAAAAAACTTGAGCAGTGGGTAGAACCTTACTTTAATAAAAGAAGCGAGCAGGTAATTCAGAATAAATTACAATGTGCCAAGAAAATATAAAGTTAAATTGATATTTTTGTTTTTGTGAATAAAAAAGCTGTATTCTTTTCATCTCTCCCTAAATTCATATTATGATATATTATAACCATCACCCTAGACGCATACTGTATTTAATTTTAAAATTCAAAACCATGATTGCTGTTTCAAGAAAAGCCGACATTATCAAGGTCAACTTACTTTGCCTGCAGACAGTCCCGGAAGTAATGCTAACCCAAAATGATATTTCTACTCCACCTGTCTAAGAGGTTTCCGCGGTAATTTACACCACTGTGTTTGTTCTTTAATCAACGTTTTGTTTCTATCAATTAGTAAATTTGGAAACGAGAATATTGGAAATCATAAAATAGTGTACCTTTCAGTATAACCAGTGTCACGTGATTATTTCTATACATGTATGTATGTGGTATGGGTTTTGCTCATTGTTGAATGTCGTACAGTGACCACTAGTTGATTGCTTCTATGTATTTTGTCTTTGGTGGAGAGTTTTATCATTGGCAATCATACCACATGTTCTGATTTTCATATATAATTCATTGGTTTAATGTTGAGCATAAAGTAACTAAGCATTGCTTTATATATTAATTCTTCTATAATATGTACGCGATTGGTCGAAAAATACATCTGTTGTTTGAATTCATAGACTTTTAGCATATTCATTTGTCATTTTCAATTATTTAGGCGAAACTGCAATGCTAGTCCAAGGCTGTTTTTATTTGTATTTCGTATCTCTCGTCACTAGAGAGTCCTTTCACAGATTGGTGTTTGCAAATCGTTAACGACTGATATTTTATTTCAAATATAGATTTACATTCTTGAACGTTGATATCATACATTTATTGTTAAATATGCAGGAAGGAACAGATATTCTTGAACTACTTTGCCATTTGCTGTATATAGTAACCATGTCAGAGGGAAACATTCAAAGAATTCGAGATGTAAACTGTATTGAATCAATGAAACCTTATCTCAATTCTGACGACAACGGAATTCGACTTCTCTGTTTAGCAGTCCTTAGTAATATAGCGAATGAATCTGAAGTTCAGACTTTAAAAAGCAACGATGGCATCATTAAGTATTTAGTATGGGCAATGTCCATGGCACTGAAGACTGAATGTGAATTTTGGGACATCTGGTCACTACTGGAACTTGCTAAAAATGAGAATAACTAACTTAACGTGTATGGAAATTTAATATGAAATGAATTAAATGAAATACGAAACAAACAAGGAGTTCATTAGAATTAATTACTTTACTATGGAAAGTTACTGAAAGAAAACATCATACTGATATAAGCACCATTTGTCTTTTTTCTCCAATGTTTTGATTCGTTTTATGTTTTATTTAGTTGTAAAACAGGTGGCCAGAAATTATTCCAACAAAAGATTATTAGTACAACATGGTGCAGTGCCACTTCTTGTAGGAATAGTAGAACAAGGGGACATAGATGAACAATATGGTGAAAATAATTCATTTTACTCTAGTTTGGAAAATTGCACATTATTAATGGATTTGGCTATTAATTAGGTTCTTTTTGGTCATACAGCTCTTTATCTGTTTTGGTTCTTATACACCCTTAGCTTGCTTTTGAAATATTTTGCTTTGAGTGTCCCTGATGAAGGTAAATCAGGAAAAGCGCTCGGACGCACGAAATGTGTAAAGTGTTGTTTTAATATTTTGTATAGTCCTTGTCAAAATGTTCAGTTGGTGCTTTAGATTTTCATTTCTGAAATAACATTGATTTAACAAGAACGATCCGCGTCAAAACCCTTAACAATCAAATTGACAAATCTAACAGATTGATAAAAAGTAACATCTATTGCTTCATATGTTTTGGCAATGGAAGTAACGTGTTTGGAATCATTATTATAATAGAAATAGTAACAATTGTTAAATAAATGCTGTTATTTTTGGATGACGAAATACAAAATCATTCTATAGATTTTTGCTCTCAACATTTTGCATTATAAAGTGTTTAAAAAATAATGGTAAGTTTTAAAACCTTTATGTAGGAAGTGTCGTTAAAATTTTGATGATATTTAAATTTATTTTACAGAAGCTGTGTGTGGTCTCTCGAATCTATTGCTTGACAAACAGAACAAATCACAAATGATCGAAACGAAAGATTGGCACATTATTGAAACCCTAGAGAGAATGAGTAAATCACCCGAAGAAGCCATTAAAAATATCAGCAAGGAAGCTTTGTATAGACTACATGACAACCAAAGTAGGTGTGATTAAGTATTTGTGCTTTAAAACAGATTTGTTTTAATTGTGCACAACAGTTCGTAGGAAAAACTGTCATGATAAGTGCTATGGTATATCGGTTGAAACCTTTTCTATGGTAAAACTGTCAAAATCTTTTCTAGGGTACAGCAGTTCTAAATGCTGTTAATTGAATCTGCTCTCTGACTGTGATTTAGAACTATCATATTCTTTGTGAAAATCTTGCGCGGCTAACTGGAGTTCTCCCAGTAAGGCACATTTAAGATAAAGGATTAAATATTAGATATAAATACAGTCTAACATGTACATGTATTATAGTTTTTCTCATGTGAAAATTTATTTTTCAAATATATTTAATCATCTATATAATAATGCTTTGACAGTAGAGGCAATGTATTTTCTTTTGAAAGACAGTTGATATACAGTTCGATACGAAAACCCATTTAGGACCCCCGAAAAATATAATAAGAATTCGAGATCAAGAATTGTAAAACTCGTTATCAGATATAAATCCATGATAACGAATCTGAAAATTAGTTATCACACATTCGTGTACTTTTTGTTAACGAATAAAAAATCATTATTATGAACTATATAGATCATTGAAACAATTATAATTCTTCTTCAAGGATTACCTTTTAATGACAAAGCTGAGGAATTTGTAATCACAGATTTTGTAATTGGTGATCCAATTTCGTTATCAAGGCTTCAGGATCAAATCCGTGGTAACCAATTTTATAATTTGTGTTAATGATTTTTTTTCCGTGATATTAAAATCTTTAATAACAAATTCTATATATTCGTTATAACGAATTTGGTCAGCGTCAACGAATTATACAATTCAGGATAAAGTTTTTAATTCATAGTCACGATTTTCTTAATTTGTGATATTGAATTCGAATTTTATTTTGAGAGGTCTTACTTAAATGGGCTTTTTTGTAATTAAAGATAAATTATTTGAATTAAACAATTACTCAAGAAATTTCATAACTACAATCCTGTCCCCTTTTCATCAAATGTGACCTACCGAATTAGTTGCATTACCGGGTTTGTACTAACATGAGCAACATTACGGGTGTCACATGTGGAGCAGGATCTGCTTACCCTTCCGGAGCACCTGAGATAACCCCCGTTTTTGGTGGGGTTCGTGTTGCTCAGTCTTTAGTTTTCTGTGTTGTTTTTTGTGTACTATTGTTTGACTGTTGGTATTTTTCTTTTCTTAGCCATGGCGTTGTCAGTTTATTTTCGACTTATGAGTTTGAATGTCCCTTTGGTTGCTTTCTCCTCTCTTTTACTATATTATTTTTTCTCGAGGATTGTTTTATACTCTATTTTAAATCATTAAACATTTTGACGTTCTGCAATCTTAAGTAATGAAACGTGGTTTAGTATGATTTTTATTTATGCAAAGTTTGGTGTACGGAAGAAAGGAAGAATTGGGTTCTGTAGTAGAACGGCCAAAATCTCTTCTGGGTTAGCACTTTCTAGAACTGTTCTTGGTTAGAACTGTCTCAAAATATAGATCTAATATGTTCTACTGTAAAACTGCTTAAAAACTGTTCTGAGTTTAAACTGTGCAACACTATATTCATTGGATGTTGGATGTGTACTGATTGATGTTTTAGTCCTAGATTCATGATTTTTTTAATTGTTGTTATTGGCTTTGAAATGGTCAGTAGCTGCGAGTACTCTCAGATCTGTACTTGGTGCCTTTTTTGTTATTAGGGATGAGGGATGAATACATGTATATACTCTGCTACGTCCGGTCTGCGATTTTGTTTGAAGTTTTTCTTTGTATCAATCTCATGAGTTAAGCCTTTTTCAACTGAATTTCATGGTTTGTTCTTATGTTGTGCTGTTACACCACTATCCCAGGTTGGGGGAGGATTGAGAGCTCACACACATAGTTTAACCCCGCCACATTCTTTATGTGTCTGTCCCAAGTCAGGAGCCTGTAGTTCAGTGGTTGTCTTTGGTTGACGTCTGTCATATTTGTTTTTCAGGCCGCTAGTTTTTCAATTGAATCGTTAATTATTTTTCATGTCAGGGCCTGTTATAGCCGACTATACGGTATGGGTTTTTCTCATTGTAGAAGGCCATACGGTTGCCTATTATTGCTTATATCCATATATATATTTTTTGAATTTTGGTGGATAGTTGTCTCCTTTGCAATCATACCACTCATATTTTTATATTCATTCCGTTTGTCTTTTAGGCTCCCTTATAACTGATATTGGAACGCTGTTCTTTTGTTGCTACTATAGTTAATATCACAACGTCCATAGTTATTTAAGACTACTCAAATTAAGATGTAAATTATTTAGTCGATCCTTTCATTCATGTGTAAAATTTATTTAAACTACTCTATAATGAAGCTAGCTCCACAATATGTTGAACAGACTGCATCTGTTAATTCAAAGAGGAATAGTAAAATACACTAGGGGAGAGATACGATAAGGGGCCTTTCCGGCCGAAAAATTGAATGTTACAAAATCAGGTCAGTTTAGCTCAAATATGACTGTTTATATATAAATATTTTCAAAGTTGAAACTGTAACAGTTTTAAAATATATGAATTTGAACGGAGCTTTTAATGTCGAAAGAAATGAAACCCCCAATTTTCTCCAATGAAATTACAAAATATGCATATTTTCTCACATTTTTAGTTTCGAGAAATATTAAGCACAATACCCTACCAGTATTGACATTAAGGATGGTTTAGATCTTCTTATGTACAAACATTTAAGCTTCGTCGGATAGAAATTGACCTTATAAAAATGAATTTTAATACATCTGTTAACATGTTTTGGGTTGCCAAAATCTCTGCAAAATGTCTTAAGTGTTTGAAAATTGAGTTGTTCCAAGAACCTTACAAAACTGACAAAACTTCATCTTTTATTTCGTATTTGAATGTTCCAAAATCAAGCAAAGTCTTATACATGTACATGTATATGAGCACTTTCATAAGGTCGATTTCTGTCCCACGAAGCTCATTCATTGAGGAGTAATTTATATTGTTGGTATTTGCATTTGCTCCATATGTGCGGGTCTTAAACCTAAAGACTTATCCAAACTACATAATTGTCACAAAAACGCGTACAAATCCTGGTATCTATGATGAGTTTATTTACACTGATAATGCATCTACTATCTGCTTAGAATTTGTATTCTTTACTAAATTTGGCATATGAATGTTTTTAGGGTATATCTGATGAAGAATCGTTACCAGAAGGAATTAATTTGTTGTCATGGAACACCTTTGGTGTTTCTGACGATAACATCAAAGAACGAACAAATGCTGTAATCGCGATCATAAATAGGTAAGTGTACCGTATGATAAAATAGTTTTTGCAAAATAACCAGCAAGAAAAAAATGGATGATTTTGGTATTGGAAAGATTTGAGTTTTAACTTTGTTTATATTTTCGACTCTGATTTCCAGATATTTTATATTTTGGATAAGAAGTAAAACAATTGATAAAAACAAATAAATTGACTTGTAGACTCTAGTCCTTGTTATTGTTTTGAAGAAGAAAAACGCAACCAAACAGTATTCATCAGGAATCAGAAGTACGTTTTAAAACACTTAAATTCTAACTTTGAACAATTTCATAAAAGACTTTCATACTCTTATTATTTTTTGAAAAGTATACGTAATACCAAACCTGTAACTAATGACTGTAAAGATTTTGAATTTATTTTATTCGTAACATTCTTTATTGGTGGTGATTTAGATTTTAACATATTGTTAAGATTCTTGTATATTGTTGAAGTCCGAAAGTTTTCCTCTTGGTGAGGTTAGTATGCTCTTTTATCGCCGCATATATCACCAACTTACCCTTCCGGAGCACCTGAGATCACCCCATGTTTTTGGTGGGGTTCGTTTTGCTCTGTCTTGGTTTTCTATGTTGTTTTGTGTTCTGTTGTTTGTCTGTTTGTCTTCTTATTTTTTTGTCAATTTATTTTGGGATTATGAGTTTGAATGTTACTTTGGTATCATTTGCCACTTTTTTCTTATATACTTTCATTATCCACGTTCATTCATAACAAACGAAACTGGTCTATAAACTTAAAATTTCATATCAACAATTATAAATGATTATACTTAATTTTAATTGTAGGGAAAAACCTGATGTAATATTTCTACAAGAAGTCATAGTTGATACGTTGGAGATGCTGTCCAGAAAATGTCTAGATTATACGTTTATAGAATCAAGTGTTGAATGTTATTTCACAGTCGTTATGAGGAAGCACAATGTTGTACAGGTTACGGACTCGAAAATCATTCCTTTTGCTAGCAGTAAACTTGGGAGAACGTTACAAAAAGTTGAAGTAAGAAAAAAGCTAAATGTTTTACCTTCTTTTATTACTTGTTCGTTGATATACGAGCTAATGTTCAAGGCTCCTGGTGATTTTTTGGTGATAGAGCGATCGTCTGGCTTTTAAAATTATAAGCCTGGTATATAAGATGAGTTCTTTTCACATCCAAATAATAATTATATGACTTAAATATAGTCCGTTTCTATGAATGTTTTTGTTGCAGTTTAGTGTTTCTTTTGGTCCGTTGTTTTCCTCTAATGAATACACAACATAAAATTAAATATGAATAACACCAACCCAACCAAAAACCGGGAGGTTTTAATCCTACCGGTTTGCATGTGGTCATTTTTCCTAAAAACAAAAGATGATAAGACTCGTAGTACAGATTAACGGAAAGTTTCGGTTACTGTTGACACCGACTTTGACAGATAAAAAAAGAGGGGTCGTCTCATATATTATTTTTACGGCGCACTTGATGCAAGTGTCCCCTGGAAGAAGTATATTATCACTCCACCGACAATAAATAAGCAGTAAAATTTGAGTCCAGATATTCCGTAACAGAAAATTTAGATCGTATATGTCGTCCAGTTTTTGTTTTGTTTTTTTCCTTTTTACACTTCTACAACTACAATGCCATAGTGAATAAATAAACAAACATCTATTTAGTCTTAGATGCATGATTGTTTTCATTACTTGTTAGTGGCTTTGAACTAGGTGTCAGTAACTGCGAGTACTCTCAGATCTGTACTTAGTATCTTTTTGTTGTTGGGATATACAAGTACCCGGCCACGTCCACTCTGTTTTTGTTAGATGTATTTCTATTTGTATCCATCTGATGAGTTAAGCCTTTTCCAACTGATTTTTATAGTTCGTTATTATGTTGTACTGTTACACCACTGTTGCAGGTTAGGTTGAGGGTTGGGATCCCGCTAACATGTTTAACCCCGCCACATTCTGTATGTATGTGCCTGTCCCAAGTCAGGAGCCTGTAATTCAGTGGTTGTTGTTTGTTGCTGTGTTACATATTTGTTTTACGTTCATTTTTTTTATACATAAATTAGGCCGTTAGTTTTCTCGTTTGAATTGTTTTATATTTGTCATTTCGGGGCCTTTTATAGCTGACTATGCGGTATGGGTTTTGCTCATTGTTGAAGGCCGTACGGTGACCTATAGTTGTTAATTTCTGTGTCATTTTGGTCTCTTGTGAATAGTTGTCTCATTGGCAATCACACTACATCTTCTTTTTTATAAAGCCAGTTTTCCGTTAGAAATGAATTCCTGTTCCACAGTCACGGACAAATGGTAATGATATTCAACATGTTTAAGTACCAGGGGTTGCTGTTACACCATAGTCCCAAGTCAGGGAGGGTTGGGCGCTCACAAACTTGTTCAACCCCGCCACATTATTTATGTTCCGGTCATATTTATTTTTTGTAAATTGTTTTGTTATAGATTAGACCGTTAGTTTTTCTCGTTTGAAATGTTTCATACTTTGTCTTATCGGGGATTATTATATCACTACAGTATGGGGTTTCTCATTATTGAAGGCTGGTGGACATTTTTCTCATTGTCAATCATACAATATCTACTCATGTTTATATCTATAGAAAACATTTATGGAAAAAAATAAAATCACAAAAATACCGAACTCCGAGGAAAATTCAAAACGGAAAGTCACAAAATCAAAAGCTCAAACACATCAAACGACTGGATAACAACTGTCATATTCCTGACTTGGTATAGGCATTTTCTAATGTAGAAAATGGTGGATTAAACCTGGTTGTATTGCTAGCTAAACCTCTCACTTGTATGAGTGAGGCACGCAAGACAAAAGCTGAGACATATTTTAAAAAAACTGTATATGACTTGTGAACACAAAACATTCTTTCTTGAATTAGATAAATCATTATGTAAAATCGCGGTTAACAGTTATTGGCAACTTACACCTTGAAATGTTAGTTGCTTCTTTCTGGTTTTTTTCTATTTAGAAACGATCCCCTTCATATTACCTATCAAAGTGGCTGTAAACAGTCGGTACAGGGACTTTCCTTAAATCTCTTATTATAATGTTTCATGTTTGCTAAAAATAATGAAATGCTTATAAACGCAAATAAAAACCTTTAATATTAAAATTTCAACTATAACAAAATCATATATTGAGATAACGTAAGAAAAAAAATCTTTCACGTCATGCTTTATGGGCATATTAACACATGTAGTCGAAGCAGAATCAAGTACACGATCAAAACGCGATCATTTTTAATTTTAGGCAGACCAAGTCCTCGAATACAACTTTTTTTACAATTTCAAAGTGTAATACAAATTGACTTACTGAATTATTAAAGATTGTATTGATTGCAACATGACTTTGTTTACACAACAAAAGAAGAGCGTCGTATTAGGGCGTCTGTACTTGTTGGCTTCGTCGATTATAAATCGATCCAGTTGTAAAAAATAATTTCTGCAGGACATTACAGCTGCAAAATTGTTCTCGTTTTCTGATTGATAAATTGCTTTGGTGGTTAAAAATGTATATGAGCTTCACATAAATAACGTAAGTCCTTCCTGTCATTAATTTTGACCAAATGACAGCGGTTTAACAGAATTAGGGTGATGCAGAAGACACTTGCTCTGTTGGCATCCTTGGTCTTGTGTCAAACGATCACTTAATGTTTATTTTTTATTTTACACCATTTTTTATCTAGCTCACGGCTTGGGTAAAATGTCTCTTTTTCATATTATTTGTTCATTTAAAAGTTATGACATTTCTAAAAAAAATATATTATGAGCGTGCATGCAAAGAAATGTACAAGTATATTGGAAGTAACATCAAGAAAAGGCATAAAGAACAGTAAAAAACTTCGTTGATAAATTTGGCAATAAAATTGAAATTAAATTGTAAAGTACATTCTACAGACTACATTTACAATTAACCAATCTGCAAATGCTTCGCGTACATAAACATGATAAACAAAATCTAATATATATATTTATTTTAGTGTACAATAAAAGGTTTACCTTGCTTATTGATGACATCACATTTGGAAAGTATGAAAATCAATAGTGATGAGAGGAAACATCAGATGAAAAGAGCTCTTCACCATATGGTAAATGCTAGTCGTGACAGAACTGTGCTTTTTGGCGGAGACTTTAACATTAAAGACAGAGAGGTAAGAATGGTTCCAATGATAGTTCAAAAAATGAATTGGACGTTGTTGCCAAGCCTGAATTGGTCCTTTGGAAGTATTTCGCCCAAAATGATGCGAAATTGAATCTAGAATCCATACGATTTAAAGTATAGTCAAATATATTTAAAGGTCATACTTTTAATCAGATACTAATATTATATGTACATGTACTTGGACTGTCTATTTACATTGTGTGTGCACACCAAGAACTTCAGAGCAAACGCCCCGGCCAATATTGCCTTAACATTGACCTTTGTGTGAGATCTGAGATCTCATATTAAGTAAATAGAATTGAGAATGGAAATGCGGGAATGTGTCAAAGAGACAACAACCCGACCAAAGAGCAGAAAACAGCCTAAGTTCACCAATGGGTCTTCATACAGCGAGAAAATCCCGCAGGTGTTCTTCAGCTGGCCCATAAACAAAACTGTGTATTAGTTCATTGAAAATGGAGGTCACACTAAACCCCAAAACATCTTAATGAACTAAAATTAAAACACATACAAGACTAACAGAGCAAAAAGACGATTTCATTTCTGACCTTCAATTCATCAAATTAGTATGGATATTGAATAGATGAATAGAAATATCTGTCAGTCGAACTATCATTCTAATCCCTATTTTCATTTCCTTTGGGAATATCCATTTGCAAATTTAATTGTACCGTTATTTTCCTTAGAAATAGATGTAAAACAGTAGCTATATGAATGCTAATTCGTTTAGAAATTCAAATTGTAACCTAGAGCTGTTATATCTTAACTTAAATAATATTATATTTGCACGACCCCATAGCTACCACAACGAGATAGACAAAGTATAACGCCAAATTGGTGCAGGATTAGACTTAGTCCTTTGTTCTTGTACACAAACACGGACTGAATATGGCATGATTACATTCTTTCAAAACTTCGAAGCGTGGGAAAAAAAATACGACATTTTTTTTTTTTTACCAACTTAATTGTTGACTTCAAAAGTGTTGCGAAAGAAATGTAATCGTACACTGGATCAATTAACCGTATCAAATTACCCATTTTCCCTTTTAAACAAGTTATACTTTCAAAAGTAGTGTATAATGCTGGTGTTTTGATTGGGTTTTTCCAACCAATAGTTCGATGCCACTGCTGACACTAAATATCACTGATCGGTAATTTTCATAAATTTACTGTTTACAAAACTGAAAATTAAATCGTTCGAAATACTAGTAATGCTCTAACCCATGCATATATCACTTAAGGTAGATGGGTTGTCCTCCTCCATCTTGGATTTCGAAAAAGAAGATAACAATCGGTCTAGATCTTCAATGAAATGTGCAAATTTCCACAGTAGTATGTAATTCATCTGTTAGACATTACATGTTAATATAGGAAATTGTGTGTTTTATCATAATTACCGCTGTATTTTACAAAAAAAAAAGAAAAAAATTGTGTTTGATTCATTCTTTCTAAACTTTACCACATAAGGGGAAATAACTCAGATATAAGGGGAGATAACTCAAATCAAGTAATTTTATTATAATAGAATGTGTTGTGAATTTACCTATTTTATTTTGTAGCAAGCAAACGAGTCCGGTGATCCCATTTTTGTTCTTTTTCTTATCTGGAAGTATATTATAAGAACTATCTTCTCATATTTTATCTTAAAAATCTATGGTGTAGTTTTCTTTCTATCACACAAAATTGGGTTTTCCATGCATAATCTATACAAAATCTGACAATTTTGCACAACATGTAGTGTGAAAAAAAGCCCGGTGACCCATACTCTTTATTATATTTTTGAAAAAGCATTATATAAACTTCATTTTGACAAATTATTAAAAAATTCTATGGATTTTAATTTATATTTGGGTCATCATTGATTTGCAACTTTCACTTGCTTTGGCCTTAAAACTATTATGACTCAAGCGTCACTGATGAGTCTTGTGCATACGAAACTCGCGACTAGCGTACAAACTTGTAAGCGTAGATTGTGTTCCCTGACAATACTGATTCATTATTCAAGTTATTTTAACAGAACATCTAATTTATCTTACAATGTGTCTGTTTTTCCTGTTAATTTCTTATTCTTTTTGATTATCATAATTATTTTACTTGTAGATACGTGAAATCAAGGGACTTCCCAAAGGTGTCTTGGACATTTGGATAGAAACCGGAAGAAACAAAGAAACACAGTTTACGTGGGACACATCTATCAACACAAACCTGAAATGGGTTGAACATCAAGACTTCAAACCTAAAATTAGATTCGATCGCATATATATGAGACATCCAAAAACAGAACCAGTTATAACTCCAGTGTCGTTTCAGCTGATTGGTAAAGGAAAAATTCCCACATGTGGTTTATTCCCTAGTGATCACTGGGGTCTTCTTGTACATTTTGACATAAAAATCAACACAACCTAGCTATAATGTTAGCACATACAATGTACATATTGACTGTGAACTTTTTTTTTATAAACAATCAGATTTCTTAATGTGTAGTATAACTTAACTGCGTTAAGCAGTGACGCTTTTACATTTTAGCGGTTTTTTTATGCACGTCGATCTACTTCTAGTTGTCAGTAATACTGTATCTGGTCAGTGATTGGTTTTACGGTAATTTCAAGAAGATGAAATATAACTTCGCATTGTATGGAGCAGAAAAAGGAGATGTCTAGGGGGTTGTAGCACTCTTTTCTTCGAGAATTTGTTTTATTATATACTCCGGTACAAATTGCAGTATATATAACTGAACTGCGTTAAGCAGTGGCGCATGGATATTTCAGCGTTTTTATCTTGTGTTCATCTATTTAAGAGAGAGAGAGAGAGAGAGAGAGAGAGAGAGAGAGAGAGAGAGAGAGAGAGCAGAGGCGGTTTTAAGGGGGGCCAGGGGGTCCGCCCCCCCCCTTTTCTGGGAAAAATTTGGTTGGTTATATAGGGAATCACTGAAGCATGATCGGAGCGGGCCCCCTCTTAGTCAGTCAGTGGGCCCCCACTTATGAAAATTTCTGGATCCGCCACTGGAGAGAGAGATCGAGAGAGAGAGAGAGAGAGCGAGAGAGGTCTTAGTTGAAAATTTAAGTCCGATTTGAGATTTGGCATTTTGAAATCACGCGGCCATGTTGTTATTGATATTGACTTACCAGTGTCTGTACATCATTCCAACCCCCGTTGTGTCCGGACATTTGTTGACGACGTCCCTAATATACTAATATAATTTAGATAGACATAATTGTTGCAATATGATCAGTGACAAATCAAATCTGTTTTTGTCAAGTTTGACTCAATTTTGATTTGATTAAGACCAATGTTCATATGAACTTTAGCTTTGCGCGGGTATATTTTTAACGTTGTTTTGTGTTTGCTTTTTGGTGCTTGTCGATGTTTAGTGTTTAAACAATTACAGTAAAATTACAAACAATAAATATGGAAAGAAACGACTTGTATTATATTTTACACTTGTTCATATATGTAAAGCACGAAGAACTACATGTATTATTTTCTTACAATATTTTCTTTTAATGTGGTATGGAGAATTATTCATTGAGTCCAAGGCATTGTTATGATATTAACGTTACCAATTTTACTGCTGTACCTGATTTTGCATTTCAACAAATATTTTCTCTTCATTGATGCTCGAGGCCAAAATATTTGAAAGTCAAAAACCGAACACAAACGTTGAAAAGCTGGTTAAACCAAAAAGATAGGAGGTATTTTATTACGCTCTCTGTCATATAATAACTTCGTTTTTTGAAAAGGTTTCCCAACTGGTTAATTCGAGCGCCACTGATAAGTCTTGTGCAGACGAAAAACATACTAAATTATTGGTACGATCGTTTTCTATAAATTTGTCGTTCATGCCATTTGAAATCTTTTATACCGATGATAAATAAACTTACGATAAATAAGCTATGATTAGTTATATGTGTCATGCATGGTAATTAACAATCCCTATAGCCTTAACTTGCTCATGATTTATCACAATATACAGTCTGATTAAAATCAAACCTCTCATCGCTCCCGTTTTTTGATATGTCACGTGGGAGCACGCGCGATGTATGAATATACGATAGCAAGTGAGAGGTCTGAATCAGACTGCACAAGATGCAATGAAAGTACGACTGGCCTGATTTAATATCCGAATCAACACCTTAGATGCCACGAGTGCAGTCGACATTTCCGAAACATAAGTTCGTCCTCAGTTTTATTTTGGATTGATGTACATGTACTTTCTGTTAAATGCGTTGAAGATTGTTTGTTTATTTGATTGTTTTCGTTTTTATTCTTTTTTCACAACTTTCATCCACATCCCTCGACTTTAAATGTGAATTATCTTCTTTTCTTTCTCTTAATCTACGCGTATATGGACATGTTGTGAATTGCTTTCAACAGGGATAACCAAATATTGAATTCCCTCCATCGTCAGACATCGGGTGAATCCGCTGCTCACAGAATCGGCCGAAGATGCAACAGAATATAGATTTCCTAAATATTGATACAAACACAAACATAAAGAGACGGCGATGACTAAAATGTGTTCCCGACATGCATATTGGACTAACGGGCGAATGTCAGTACGCAGCTACCCTGATGCGCATTATTATAAATAGATGTATTATTGTGGCTAATGAGACAAGTATCAACCAACGACCAACCGGGCACAAATGTTAATAACTACTAGTTTTTGTACGGCCTTCAACAATGGGCTGTCCATTGTACGGTATGAAAGACTAATCATCCGGGATGACAAAATTTGAAATAACATATACCTTGAATTAACAAATGCAAAATAAAAGTAAATCAAGAAAAAAAGAACTATTTTACTTGTATAGGTAATAAGTTATAAGATGCCAAACCATATATGTTCAACACCAAAAATAGCTTGTCTTTCGCCCTGGTCAAATCCGTAGGTGACGAGTTGTAAGGCAAAATTTCTGTCCCTATCCAAAGTAATCTAATTTGCATGTGGCAGTGTATATGTTACGTCCTTCATTTCTGTCGACCTACCTTTAAAAACCTATACCTATTATTGATTATTTCTTGTTCTGAATATGCATGCAATATTTGCCTCTGGACGATAAGCAAACAACAAACAATCGATCAAATTGATCAGCAGTTAAAGTACTTTGAACTTGCTTATAGTGACTGCGAGCTTTCTTTAGGAAATAATCAGTTTTGACCTTGGAATGGGGGGGGGGGGGGATGTAATTTTCACAATGCGTCCTTGAAATTATTTTGATCCTCCAATACATTAATGAAGTTTTTCTGAGATATATACATTGATCCTCCCCTCTTTTTTTTTTTACCTTAACCTTAACCACAAATATCATGACCCCATCTTTTCTTCTATCGTGAATATGATGAATATCGACATGCAACTTAGCTTGACGAATTATGGAAACCAAGATGTTAGGCAAAACGCAAAAGAAATGTATAAAAAACGTCATTAAAGGGCATGATAACTTCAAAAAAAGAGTCGACTGAAGATTTATGCATGAACTTCTTTGAAGATCTTGTCTTGCTGATCATTTTTGCCGATTTAATTTTTTAGCTATCTATTACAGTTTTTTCAGCAAAAACGAAATAAAAATGGTAACAAGAGTTGTTAGACGATTTCGATTTTGTTAACCTATTTGTAGATCTTGTCTTGCTGATCAATTTTGCTGTTTAAAGTGTTTATTTATCTACTATGGTTTGCAAGATAATAGGCAAAACTGGGTAAACATCGTCATTAAAGAGCAACAACTCCAATAATTAAGAACCCATTGGACGATTTCCGCCATGTGATTTATTTGTAGATTTATATAAGTTTACATCTATCTACATGTATGATTGTTTTTCAAATATAGACAAAAACGTTAAAAAAAATGCAAAAGGCGTCATTAAAGAGCAATAACTCCAACAAGGAATCGTAGGAGGAGTTCAGTCATGTCAACTTATATTTAGATCTTGTCTTGCTGATCACTTTTGCTTATTTAAGTTTCCATCTATCTATTTTTGTTTTCAAGATATTAGACAAAAACGCAAAACATTAGTAAAATTTGTCATGTAAGGCCAATAACTCCTACAAGAAGTAGTCTGACAGTTTTGATGGCAATATATACTATATGTAGATCTCATCATTCTGAACATTAGTGTGCCTGTCAGATTTTTATAGCGGTTTCCAAGATAATACATTGTACCCCTATGTTCTATTGTTAGCCATGTCGGCCATGTTGGTTCACAGGTGGGGTCATAGAACACATTTTTTAAACAAGATACCTAATGATACTTGTGTCCTAGTTTTATTAGATTTTGGCCCAGTAGTTTCAGAGAAAAAAGATGTTTGTAAAAGTTAACAGACGAAGACGACGACGGACGCCAAGTGATGAAAAAGGCTCACTTGGCCCTTTTGACCAGGTGAGCTATGGTATTATTGTCAATGAGACAACTATCCACCAGAGTTTGAAGTTGAAGACTGTATATGTTACCTCTTAATCCCCCCCCCCCCCCCCCTTCTCTTAATGTCTGTTTGGATATTTTGTCGTTGGGTTGCTGTCTCAGTGAAGTATATCCTGCAACTTTTATACATATTGAAATCAGGATTGCACAATAAGATAGTGAACTTTACATCTGTATGCATACAAAAAAAAAACAAAAAAAAAAACGTTACAAACAGCGCAGACCGTGATAATACTTATCTAATTGTAAATATTTTAATAAAATTTACTGCTCTTATTAATGAGAGGACATTTCTGAATTAAAGCTATCTTTTTTTTGTTGTTACTTTGTTTGGTTTGGTTCTGTTGTTTGTTTCTATCTGGAATACACGTGGCGACTCATCGTTTTGCCCGTCAGCCCAAGCCAGTAAGGTCAGTCTAATTTGTTATCAAATCAACACTTGCAGGGGAATATGTCTATATTTGGCCAAATAGAACACATTGACCCTACAACATTAACCAATTTGTGAAGACAAAAATAAATGTAGCAGTACTAGACTGGTACACTAAAGAATATATAACAAAAATATCTAGTCACGTTTCCAACTAATTGGACCTTGATAAACAATATAAAACATATTGCAATTATACCAATGAAATTATAGAACTACACAATGGATGTAACACTGATATATATTAGCTGGGCCAAAAAATGAGTTACACTGTGGTACATCGTAACATTTTGATTACATTCTCGTTTACTATAGCATACTGTCATATATTGATATCGCCCTTCACATTTCAATGCAGGTAGATTTTATCTGGTGAACAATGAATTTCGTACTTTATTTTCACAAAGTATCTATAACGGGGGTGTGGATGGGGGTTTACAGAATAGAAAATAATTGGCAAAAAATATAACCCGAATAATTCAGTCCCTCCCCGTGATCGACTCTCCCACTCGCGAGGGAGCCATCGTAGAGCAGTGGAATTATTCGGGTTACAAGAAATATAAATAATGAAGAAAATGATCAGAAAATTGGACCAAAAAAAGAAAGAAGAATACAGAAATAAAGGACTACATCCAGACCCCCATAACGGTGCACCTGAATCACGGTCACTGTCTCTATTAAAAATATAAATACCTCTATACCTTGTTATATAAAGGTATATAGGTATTTTTTTCAATGAAAAGTGCCAGTAAATGAATCGTTAAGCTAGCTGATTGCAAAAGAAAACTACCTGTTTTTTCTACTTTGACAGACTGCAATATTTAGTAAACGCATGCAGTAATAATAGTAATTTTGTGACCCTAATATCACCACCATCTGCACTCCCCTTTGAGTGCATATCATTTATCGATACAATTATCTTTTGTACACCGTTCTTTCCAATAATACACTCTGTGATGTTGATGTCTATAAATGTATACCCAAAGAATATAAACACACATGTACAATTATAGTGTATTTGCTAATTTAAAATTTTCAAATTGACTTTGCCTTAAATCATATATAAATAGAAATAAAAAAAAATATTATTTTTTTATTATTAAAAACGGTATTATTCAATAAGATATGATTTTTAAAATGATTTAGATACTTTAACCACAGACTCAGTTGTAATAATACAGTTGTAACTATTCGTTAAACATAGCGATGACAATGGTTCATGCACGAAAACTGTGTGGTACGTTTTAGCACTATCTTACTAAACAGGAAGTGTTAGTCAGGTGACGTCACATTAAAATTAAGAATGGCAGATTTCGATGCTTTTGAAAGTTCAGCTCCAGAAGACTTAGAGGACCCAGCAGCAGGATTCCTCGCTGATCAGGACAAGGAATTAGCAGAATTAGAAGATGACAATTTTGGTGAAGACAGTACAGCACAACCAGTTCAACAACAACAAGGTTCTTGTCTAAACACTGAGTCGGCTTGGGGACCCACCCCCTTTTCATGTTCAATAATTTGTCAATATTTTTTGAATCTATGATTTTTGAGCTTTTTTTTGGTACTGAAAGACTCATTTAACCTTTTTTTCTGCAACATATTAAAATTTATCACGATAAGGGGATCTCCTGTAGTTGGTGATCGCAATACTGGTATACCAGTATTTTGTGCACAATGGGCTATTCCAGAAATAGTCTGTCCCCCCCCTATGGAAGACATTGGAATTCCAGATTTTTTTTTCTTGATTTTTTCTAAAATTCCAAACAAATTTTCTGTCTAGACCAAAAAATTCCAAACTTTTTGTCTGTTAGTGCACATGAAATTCCATGTATTTTCAAAAGGGACGAATAATTTCCATATAATTTTACTGGTAGTCATTAAGATTTTCCAGAACAGAAATATTTTGTGACCCATAATTTCCAGGTTTAAAACACAAGAGTTCTGATTTATTCCCTATGTATATGTACATTTCTGGGGAGGGGGACAAAAGTCTGATACAGCATTAGTAGTTTAGAGAATAAAAGATATTGATACTATGGAATTTCATTTTGTAGGTTGCACTTTGTAAAAACAGCTGTTTCACAGACTGCCTCTTTTGGGGGATACATTTGTATATCATATTCATAGATATTTTGTTTTGTATATGTACTCGTTCCTAGATATGATCTATATGTTTTATCTCTGACATAGAGATATAACTTGGGAATGTTACCAGTATAGGTAGATATTTATAGGTAGCAGCCAACTTGAATTCTGAGGAAGACCCAAAATGAAGGGAAAGGGGGGAGCAGTAGTGAACTTTATAAGTATAAGTTCAAACTCTTAGAAGTTCTGGACATGTAAATGTTCAAAATATGCCGCAGATCCCTATGGTTAGACTTTTTAATAAAATAGTTGTGCATATTAACAACTTTCCATTCTAGGATATAATTTTTGTTACAAAACTTCATAGTGAAAGTGGCACAGTTTGAGCTGTAAAGGGGGTTCCTATGGGAAATTGCATTGTCTTTATTTACAGATGTGCAACTTACGATTTTTATCTTGAATTGTTTCATGTATACAAAACTGTTGAATGTTAATCAGGTGCAAATTTCAAAATGATTGGATTAATAGCATCTATGATTAGCATCACTCAGTGGAAAATTATATCACATGGGAAGATAAAAAAAATTCGTAAGGGTTCCGCGGAACCCAGTGTCTCGCCTACTTTTTCTGTTAATCGCAGGCTCAACAAAAATATGGAAGTAAATCAATAAAAATATTCCTCTTGATACTATCTTTTGATTGTAAGAAGCTTCTGTCCAAGTTTGGTAAAAATTCAGGATAGTTTATGAATCTAATAAATGTTTAAAAACTTTAACTGCAGACTGAATGTAATGTTAACTGGAAGAAAACAAAATTTCCTTCTAGATACTAGTATTTGATCATAAACAAGCTTCTGTCCAAGTTTGGTACAAATCCAAAATAGTATAAAAAAAGTTATTAAAATTTTAAAAACTTTAACCACAGAGTGAATGTGTTGTTTCCTGGCAGAAAATCTAAGTCCATTGAAAAGTAAAATACGGAAAAAATGGATTTATTTTTTTACTAAATTTCCTTCTAGATACTAGCTTTTGATCATAAACAAGCTTCTGTCCAAGTTTGGTACAAATACAAAATAGTATAAGAAAGTTATTAAAATTTTAAAAGCTTTAACCACAGAGTGAATGTATTGTTTCCTGGCAGAAAATCTAAGTCCATTTAAAAGTAAAATAAGGAAAAAATGGATTTTTTTTTTACAAAATTTACTTCTGGATACTATCTTATGATCATAAACAAGCTTCTGTCCAAGTTTGGTAGAAACCCAGGATAGTTTAAGAAAGTTATTAAAATTTTAAAAACTTTAACCACAGAGTGAATGTAATATTTCCCGGCAGAAAAACTAAGTCCATTTATAAGTAAAATACGGAAAAAATGGAATTTTATTTTTACAAAATTTACTTCTGGATACAATCTTGTGATCATAAACAAGCTTCTGTCCAAGTTTGGTAGAAATCCAGGATAGTTTAAGAAAGTTATTAAAATTTCAAAAACTTTAACCACAGAGTGAATATTTGTGGACGCCGCCGACGACGACGACGACGACGCCGACGGAATGTAGGATCGCTATGTCTCGCTTTTTCGACTAAAGTCGAAGGCTCGACAACAAAGAAAATTTGGTTTGACAAATATTTGATGCCTTAATGACCTTTTTAAACACATCAAAAATAAATACTGACATCTGATTAGTTTCAGACTTATGATGTAATCAAGTAGATGATAATTTCAACCTAATTATATATTTAGAATTTAATCTGTATTTTTCACCATTAATTAACACCAATAAATAGTGCAATTTGACATCTCCTAAATTTTAGAATGAAATTTTGGGTTACTTCTATATAGCCAGAACATTTACCAATAAACAGCTAATTGATACATCCTTTATTCAAACACACTTGTTTGTCTTCACAGCAGGAAATTGTCTAATTACATTTTGTACCACAATATTGTAGATGAATGACCAGAAATGACCAGCTGTGTACTATGACTCTACTATGGATTGCAAAATACTGTTACACATAAATAGATTGCTATCAGAATCAAATGCAAACTGTCTACTGACTTTTGAATTTACACACAGAAGATCCCCCCTTTTTTTTTAAAATTAATGCAAGGCAATGTGAACTTTTATAAATTGATTATTTGTGTTTAGTATTTTATTTTCATATGAAAGCATATAACTTACTAAGATAAGAAAAATAAAAAAATAAGAAATGACTGATGTTTGAAGAATTAACTTATTTTCAAAAATATTTTTATTGTGTACTGGAATGAAACTTTAGAGGATATTGAATGCAATGCTCACCTACCAATTGAATAATCTGAAAATGTATTCTCTTAACAATGATGTCTAAAATTTGATATGAGTTTTGAAATTTAAAAAGTTTATAAAAATTCATTACACAAAAAAACTGACATTCTTAAGTCATCCTGTTTTACAATTTACTATTTGTCAAGCCTGCAACTAGAGTTCCCCAAGCTAGACATTGCTATCCTTCTCTCTAGTGTCATCAACATTTAAAGGAGTAGGTCCAGTAAGGGCCAATTTTGGCCTCAAATTTCACGTACATCTGATGAAAGATTTTGGGCACTTTTTAAACACATAAGTACTAGTGTCTTCTTCAGTCGATTCAATTAGTTGATGTGAAAGATTTCAACTGATTAAGTCATTAAAGACGGCAAAATTCAAGCTTATATATATGAAAAATCTATCAAATATGCCATAAAGTGTCACTTTTCAGATGTTTTTTTGTTAAAAATGAAAGTGGCCGCATTCCTGTTCATTCTCAACCCTTTATATATGTTATGTATTATCATCAAATACAACATACATCTAAATATTGAGACTGAACACAAATGCGGCCACTTCCATTTTAGGCGGAACCATGACATTCGGTAGGAAAACTAACAATCATAGTCAATAATGATTGGAGTTGAGGGCACCTGCCATGTGCGGGATTCAAAACCTCATAGTTGACAGGCTAAATATACAGCAGTTAGAATACTAAGACCTCTTGGGCACTAAGGCCCCTGGAATGATATAAATAGCTTCTTCAAGATCAAGAGTAAAATTTTAAAATATTTGTTTCATTTTTTATATTTTACAGATAAATGGCATTTTTGAAGTTATTATTTAGATATAGTATTGGGTTAAAGTATTAAGACATCAATAACTATAGAATTTCAAGAACAAGGACAGAAGTTTCTTCTTGACAAAAACATTGCAGTTAAGAAAAAAATAGTTGGTTTTTTTTTGTTATGTCTTCTGTATATTACTGATGATTAGTTTCTTCATACTTGATAAATACCCGACATGTAGAGTAAAATTTTGAATTTTCCACCCATTCTAATAAATATAATTACAGTCAACATTTAGGTAAGTGAAAGATTTTGAATAACTTTTGTCAAACCTTTGTGGAATTTTACAAAACTTAGACAGAAGCATTCTTGTAAATCAAGAACAAGAAATAGAACTCTGAACAAATTTTGATTAATTTTTATATATAAATAAAATAAAGATAAAAACATATATTGCAACAATTTAAATTGAAGAGATAAACACGGTCATATGCAGACGTGTATTTTAGGGGGGGGGGTCTCTGCCTAGAGCTAGCACTAATCTAATAAGCAACATTTTAATTCAAAAAGACACAATTAGGGATAATTTCATAGAATTTGATCCAATATCCACACATTTTGGTGCAAATCATATCTCTGGCCTTTCATGGATACTGTGCTATGTAGCAATGTTTCGGTTTTTTCCGGAATTGTATTTATAATTAAAGGGAAACCTTCATCAGAGACCACCCCTTTTGTTTTTCATTTATTTCTTTTTTATTACTGTTTAAAGTTATTAAAAAAAATTTAATATCTTTTTTTATTTATTATTATGGTAATTTTACCATGCCCATTGTATATAAATTTTATTGTTTATCAGTAAATTTCATAGTATAGTTTTATATGCAATATTTTCAAAATCTGTTTGTTTTAGGATTTTATAACATGGGCTTTCATATTTTATTGTTAATACTTATATGTGAATGGATATATGTTGTAAAGCGCTTAGGGTAATTTTAATATTATATCAATCGCTGTTATAAATACTGTATAATAATAGTAATAATAATTATAGTTTTTTGATTTGTTAATTTAAATTTGAATTTTGATTTTTTGATTTTCTAACTATTTCAACCTATTTCAATAGAATTTAATGTTGAATTAAGTCTTTCATGGTAAGAATTTTGTCCTAAGAATATCAGTTTACTTGTGTGGTTTACATGATGATGGTCATTAATTAGTTCTGCACAGTGAAATATTTTATAGGAACTGTGATGTTCATACAAATAATTTTATAGCTCATTTCACTAATTCACCAATGTTCTATTTCTTTTGAATCCTATTGATAGGTTTTTGTGGGATCTGGCATCTATTGTAGAATCTGTTTTAAAAAGATGCCAGTATTTCCTGAATACTTTTTGAAGTTTTTCTGCTTGAGAATGATAATATGTAATGAATGATACATTACATCTATTTTCAACTTTGTTCTTTTTCTTTAAAAATTGGGTGGTTTGAGTTTTTATGAAGATATTGGATTTTTCAGTATTCTTTCAAAAGCATTTCATATCTAAAACACCAGTATTTTTCGAAGGGTTCATCTTTGAAGATTTATGGAATGATTATTGCATTCATAAGTGAACTTTAGCAATAATTTGCATTTTCAAACAGGAAATCCGATTTCAATTACTATTTATTTAGTGGTAGGGATGAGCTGCTAAAAAGGTCACCATGGTCACTATTTCAAGCTTCATTATACATGTATATGATAAAATCTGGAAATTTAGATGAAGGTCAAGTTTTCAACTTGCCTATTCATATCACAAGTGTCTGAAACTAATCAGATGTCAGAATCTTTTGATGTGGTAATAACAACAGTTGTATATGTATCCAATAGAGGTCAAATCAATTATCTCTCTATTGATTTTCCCATATGCATTCTTACCAGCTATTAACTTGCTGTTTGTGCTTTTAATCCCATTGTTTAGACATTTTCACCCAATTAACATTACAAATTTGTAATAATGTAAAACTACATATTTTTAATTTTTACACTTTGAGAGTGTTGACCATAAGAGAAATAGGTTTAACAACTTGAGAAAATTGGATATCGCTTGATATCAACTCTTGTTATTTAATTTAATTACTAATAATAAACTTGCCACAGGCTAGTTTATTATTATATTGAAATTAAATAACTCCAGTTGAAATCAAGCGATATAATTTCAATTCTCACTTGTTATATGAAACCTATAAGTACAGCCTTCAACATGGAGCCTAGGCTCACACAGCATAGTAAGCTAGAATGGGCCTGAAAATGACCAGTGTGAAACAATACAGACGAGAAAAACTAATGGCCAAATTGATATACAAAACAATAAATGAAAAACAAATATGAAATAAAGTAATAAGTGACAACCACTTAAATTACAGGCTTCTGACTTGGGACAGATATATACATGTATATATATATAGAAAATATATGCAGCGAGGTTAAAAAAAAACGTATGTGCTGGATCCAAATTCTCCTGGGATAGTGGTGTATTTGTCTGCAATGACAAGACTTTATATACACTGGTAAACATATTGGCTAACAGTTCTTCTAGTCAGGGATTTGTTTGCGCTTAACTTTTAAACACACTTCTTTTGGTTATGGCTGCATATATGTTACATACTAAGTATAAAATTCCAGTTTTTTTGGCACATTTAGAAAAACACAGATAAATTCCAGACAAAAGAAATAATATCGATGTCTTCCATAGGTATTGCTTCTAATCTTTACTCTAAAATTTCCAGACAAATTGACAGCATCATGAAAAAAATTCCAGTATATTTAAGTTTTATAATGCGTTTAAAATCTGGAATTCCAGAAAATTTTGGTAATGGTGAAAAATATTTCCATGGATTTTTTTTTTTACATCTTATGTCTTCCATAGGGGGGGGACAGAATATTTCTGGAATAGCCCAATACTGGTATAAAAATTTTGTACCAGTATTGTAACTTGTTTAAAAAAACCAGCAATACTGAAACATTACTGATAACCCAGTATTGTAGTTGTATTGTTGACTATACTTTAAGATGTATAATAAAAAAATGAATTTTAAGCAAAATTAGATATTGAAGATCAAAGTGGGATTATTAAAATGAACTCAAAAAGATTAAAGAGGAATATTGTGAAATTAATCAACAACCAGTTAAAAATAATCATGATACTCACCAACTACAGGAGATCCCGATAAGGGCGTTTAAAAATATATATATATACATGTACATGTACATATTCTGTATATAATTTTACAGGTTTTATTAATAGTAATACTCAGATAGGCCGTAAATGAAACTGTCCTACATGTATCATGTAGATTCAGCCTATATTTAAAGTCTATCTGGCACCAATTAAACAAAAATATTTACAAGGGATGGAAATTATATATTTTTGACTTGGAATTTTGTAGTACATTCTAGAATTTTATGAATTACAGCAAAGGTGGAAGATCAAAAATTGTGCCATTGATGCATATTCAAATATATTATCTCAAGTTATCAAGAGTACTGGATATGTATAATAATACCATAAAATTGAGAATGGATACAGGGAATGTGTCAAAGAGACAACCCCCCCCCCCCCCCCCCTCCGACCAAAGAGCAAAAAAAACAGCCCAAGGCCACCAAAGGGTCATGTATACTCAAAACACATATTAGAACAATCATTAATCAGCATTTGTCATATGACTTTGATCTTGATAATCTTTTCAGCAACTGGTGTAATTAACACATTGGTTACACACAGGTTGACCAGTTGACAGGCATGACAGGGCTCAACAATAATCAGCCCTCAAAGTAGCCTCTGAAATGAAGTTGCCAACTGGCCACCAGGCATGAAAATTTGGTGGCCAGGAAATAATTTCAGGTTGCCTACATTTTTTTTTTTCTAGTTAAACAACCCTTGTGAAATAAAAGTATTAAGTTTTTTTGCTGTCGAGTGTAGAAAATAGTTCGTATAAATCAACTGTAAAATAACCACATGATTTATTTAATTTTATATTCGTTGTACAAGTTTTAAAACAGTCTGCGATGTTAATCGATAGTCCAAAGCCCCAGTCTAGTAAAAATATCATCAGACTTGTGCAGTTCTAAGCACTGGTGATTGCCCCATCGGTCAAGTGAACACCTGTAATCGTTTGCGAAATTGTAGCTGGTATTTTATTGAATCTATGCGAACAAATTACAAAATTGTCGTCGACCTTGTTTCCATCAGTTTACTGACAAAATCGAGAACTAGGCTCAACCACATGTGCTTTCAATAAACACACAATCTATAAATGCCAATAGTTTTCTTTCTAACGGCACACAATAGTCAAAGTTGTGATTAAGTGCGGAAATACGAACATGACGAAGTAGAAATTGATAGATCTTTGCCATTTTCAGTCATCGACAAAAAATTGCTTACAAATGAACTACAATTACCTGATGCAATAAAGCACTGACAAGATCAAGCTTAAATCTAAAAGGCGCTTGAATTACAGTATACATTTGTGTTACTGTCAAGCACTCAGACGATTTTTTAAAACCCGGCTCTGATCAGGGCAAAATTTCCAAAAATTTACGGGTGCCAGATTTTCAATATTCTAATAGCCTAAATGGCGACCAGTTATGAATTTTTGGTCGCCAATCAGCTTTTAAAGTCGCCCAGGCGACCATTTCAGTAGACTAAATTGAAAGCTGATAATGCTTGTCCAATTGTCCAGTACCAGGGGAAAAAAAGGTCGGACAAGTAAAAGCCATATCAAGCTTGTCTGACGGGACAAGTAAAATCATTCTGTAGAAAATAAATTAAATCCAACTTTGACCATAAAATTCATAAACATGATAAAATCATATTTGATCATATTTAGACAAAACAATATTTGATTGTGTTTGAATAAACATTTTAATATATTAAGAACAAAGCTTATTGGTAGTAAGGCATTAATCATAATAATCAATATATTATCAACATAAATGACCAGGATACAAACCAAATGAGTGTACACTGACAGGCCTACCAGACCATGCAGACTGCCAGTCATTCCCAAGGTCCATCAGACATGTGGCAATGTCCAGTAATAAATGGTTTGGTCCAGTAAAATGTCATCAATTACTGGACCAAATGACCAGTGTAGATGTAAGAATTTTGAAAAACTCATAATGTAAAAGACTGCTAAAACACTGACTGGACCAGTAATGCTTGAACAATTACTGGACCAAAAGACCACTGATGTCCAAAGAACCTTCGAAACCTCTGCTGCGCCTGATGTGCAGAGTCTGATGAGACTTTGTCATTGATGAAAACTAAAACCTAAGTCCTGTGACTAGACATGACTAGATTCAGTTGTTCTCGACTCATATTTTTGAAAAGGATATCAAGAATTATGAATAATAAGGCATTAATCAATTTCTGTTCTATTATATACATACATGTAGATATAAGAAGATGAGGTATGAGTGCCAATGAGACAACTCTCCATCCAAGTCAAAATTTATAAAAGTAAACCATTATAGGTCAAAGCACGGTCTTCAACACGGAGCCTTGGCTCACACTGAATGGTAAGCTATAAATAGCCCCAAAAATTACTAGTGTAAAACCATTAAAACGGGAAAACCAACGGTCTAATCTATATAGAAAACGAGAAACACTTATGAACCACATCAACAAACAACAACTACTGAACATCAGATTCCTGACTTAGGACAGCATGGACAGGTGCATACAAATGCAACGTGTTTAAACGTTTTAATGGTACCAAACCTTCACCCTTTTTCTGAAACAATAGTGTAATATCACAACATAGAAAGACACACTATAAAATATCAACTGAAATAGCTTAACTCAATCATGTATTGTTTTAATTCATTTTGTTCATTGAATCAAGCTAAAATCATGAAAATGCAAAAAAGGTTAATACATGTATAAAGGTTTTTTTTTTTGGACAAGTTACAATTCCATTCGGACAAGTAAGGTTTGGTATGTACTTGTCCTATATGCTATTAGGCAAGCTGAAAAAAGTTATTGTAGAGGCCTGGTTGATCACCAAGCTATTGCAACCATTTCTTTTTTCTTTTAAAAGGTATAAAAACTGCTCGAATTGAGAAATATTGTTTGATTTGCCGAATCCCTTCCATAAAAAGTAACTAACCTTTTGTATTGATCATCAACATGATCAATACCTGTTTTCTAAAAATACATTCCTCTGATCAGCGAAATTTTCACAACTTTTCATGTGCAAATTGCCGCTTTCCCTGAATCATGTACACTTGTACTTCACAAAACTCTCTGTCTTTTATAATAACTAATCATTATTTTATTATGGGGCGTGGTCGACTTGGAGCCACAACAACTTGGGGCTGGATCGACCTGATACCGGTACTGTAGGGTCCCTCCTTTTTATACGACCGCAAAAAATTTTTGCTGTCATACATTTTGTATATTGGTATGACATGTATGACATCGTCATCGTCCGAAGACACATTGGTTTTCGCACAATAATTTTAGTTTGAGTTAATAGATCTCTATGAAATTTTACCATATGGTTCAATAGCACAAAAGGAAGGTTGGGATTGATTTTGGGGGTTATGGTACCAACAGTTACGGAATTAGGGGCCAAAAATAAGCATTTTTGTAACTTCCAGACAATAACTTGTGTTTAAGTGTATGGATCTCTCTGAAATTATACCACAAGTTTCCATACCAGAAAGGGATGGTTAGGATTGGCTTTGGGGGGTTATGGCTCAAACCGTTTAGGAATTAGGGGCAAAAAAGGGGGAAGACAAGAGTTCTTGGTTAATGGAAAATTTAAAATCAGTGTAAGGGAGGTAATCCAAAAACAAAATTGTACAATGTTGTACAATGTTGGATTTCCCCCTTACACTGCTTTTAAATTATCTATTTAAGACTTTTATGATGTATTTAAATGTTTAATTATGGTTGCAAACTCCATTGGTAATTTGAATTGAGATTATGACCATATCTTGAGGGAAAGAATTTTTATGCCCCCGCCGTAGTGGTGGGGGCATTAAGTTTTACCCTTGTCCGTCTGTACGTACGTACGTCCCAAAATTGGTTTCCGTTCTCTAACTTGAGTTTGCCTCAACCAAATATAATGAAACTTATACACAATGCTTATTACCACAAAACACAGATCAAGTTTGAATTTTGGTGGCGTCACTTTAAGTGTTCTAGAGTTATGCCCCTTTATAAATGGAAAAGTTGCAAAATTTTTAGTTTCCGTTCTCTAACTTAAGTTTGTCTAAACCAAATGTTATGAAACTTATACACAATGCTTATTACCACAAAACACAGATCAAGTTTGAATTTTGGTTGCATCACATTAACTGTTCTTGAGTTATGCCCCTTTATAAATGGAAAAATTGCAAAATTTTTATTTTCTTCTAAATATCAAGTAATTTTTAAAATTGGAGTTATCTTCCTTTGTCCATGATTATAGTTGAATCAACTACAATCAATGCTTTATACAATGCAATGTTTAATTTTGACTTCCACTGATAAAACACAGATCAAGTTGAATTTGGGTAGTGTCACTTTAACCATTATTGAGTTATGCCCCTTTAAAAATCGAAAGATTGCAAAATTTTTAGTTTTAATTCTGTAACTTTAAGTTTGCCCCAACCAAACATTATGAAACCTATACACAATATTCATTACCACAAAACTAAGATCAAGTACCAATTTTTTGTTTCCGTTTTCTAACTTTAGTTTGCCTCAACATGCTCAACCAAATGTTATGAAACTTATACACAATGCTTATTACTACAAAATACAGATTAAGTACGAAATTTGGTGGCAACACTTTTACAATTCTTGAGTTATGTCCCTTTATAAACATAAAAATTGCTGAATTTTTCATTTCCATTCTCTAACTTTAGTTTGTCTCAACCAAATGTTATAAAACTTATACACAACCGTTCTATTGTATACGCGAATATTGTGTCCATTTTTGCCCCAACTGTTCATGGTTGGACCTCTGCGGTCGTATCCAGCTGTGCCCGGCGAAGCAATTTATTTGAACATGTTGAAAGTCTCGGCATGAGCAATGTACAATATCCCCGAGTACTGACAAATCGATATTGAAAGTACGGGAATTGCGATCAATTTATGATACCGGTCCACCCAGTTCATGCAGTTATTTGCTCTATTTTTAAAACATGTAAAAAAAAGCAGTTCAAATTCCTGGATTCCTGGACATGCTGGATGAAGTAATTGAACCTGATTACCTAAGATAAAAAGAGTTAGGAAGGGATGGTAATGCCAAGAACTTTTTTTACTAGTCTGTCAGGCATATTGGATTACAAGTTTTGATTGCCCAGGCATACATTTTGTAAATGTTCTAGTACCGGGCATCAGGCTTGTAGATTTTTTAACCCCTGTATCTGAAAAATATGATAAAACTTATTATATTTTGATAAGAAATACAACAGAAATGTCTTGATTAGATATGTTTCTGATTGATGAAATAAAAATATTACAAAACTCTGAACGCTGGTTTAGCATGCTTAATACGTAACAAAATGTACACATTATACATGGCTAATAATTAAACAATTTTTGATTTCAGATGATTTAGGAATGTTTAATGGTCCAACTGATCATGCTGATACTCAACAAACAAACTATGATTCTTACGAAAACTTTGAGGAAGCACCACAGGTATTGTTATAGATACAGTATTGGGTATTTTGTCATGTTTGTGTGGCATACTGCCATGTCTGTGGATTAATTATTATGTCATGTATTCATGGTATATATTTTGTCATGTTTGTGTGGCATACTGCCATGTCTGTGGATTAATTATTATATCATGTATTCATGGTATTTTGTCATGTTTGTGTGACATACTGCCATGTCTGTGGGTTAATTATTATGTCATGTATTCATGGTATTTTGTCATGTTTGTGTGGCATACTGTCATGTCTGTGGATTAATTATTATGTCATGTATTCATGGTATTTGTCATGTTTGTGTGGCATACTGCCATGTCTGTGGATTGATTATTATGTCATGTATTCATGGTATTTGTGGGGTACCAGATTTTGTGGGTACAGGTGAACCTCAAATTTAAATTTAAAAAAAATACATATTTTCTACTAAGGCTTGTTCAAGTTGTATGCAGAGTTTAGCAAAACAACAAAATAAAATAGCCACATATATTGATCATGTTTATATTTTGATCTGGGAAAACTATATAATACATGTATCATGAATATATTTACTTGTAAAACTTAATTTAGGAAAGATTCTGATTAATAGAATATAATGTAATCATGGTAATAGTGAAATTTTGTTTAATAGTATTATCAATTTTGTTACTCTTGAATCAGTATTTTAGCACAGGTACACTGTACATATACACTGGAACATTTATTTTCCAAACAAAAAGTACAGACGGTGCAAGACCCTCATGTGTAGTCAAGGTTGTTAAACACCCCCTAGTAGACAAAAAATCAGGGTTTACTGTAAATTATTATTAAAATTTGGTTTACCCTGACACTAGTGTTTTTATCATGTTTATGCTACATGTATGTGAACATACATTTCCATGTACAGTTTTTCAAAGTTCCAAATACACTCTTTCTTCAAGGGAGAAGGCCGAGGGTACTCATGACTGTTACTGAGTGTTTTTCATACAACCAGTCAAAACCTAGATAGCTACATTGGATTCTAGTAAGCAAAGTGATTGACGGAAAACTCAGTCACTCATTACGAGTGTAGAAAAAGAGAAGTGGGATATGCCTCAATGAGACAGCAACACAACATGCACAATGACACAAAAATAAACAATCTAAATAGATATCTAGCATGTTTTCAGATAAACATGATGAAATAATGAAATCATGTAAAGTATTCAAACAGGACTTTTTATGAATTCATTGTACAGATCTTGTTTCTACATATTTCATGTACAAATGTATTTATATACATCAGTGGCTTTTAAATATTTCTGTTTGACCTTTTCTGAGTATAAAGATAAATCCAGAAAAAAATTGCATGCAATTTATAAAGTGATATTTTCATTTTGTAGACTAACGGACCATCTGATGCATTTTCCGCCATAACACAGCAAGATCAAATAAGGGCTGAACCTGAAAAAATCAGAATATGGCGAGAGGAACAACAAGAAAGACTGGAGCAGAAAGGTTTGTCATTAGATAGAAACTACAGTCTTGTCCTGTAAACAAGTTCTTTAAGATTAATGAATGTTCATTGTTTTCTTTTGAGCCAAAGACTTCTTGGAATAATTTCAAGATTGCATGAGTATAGTATGAAACAAATAGCTTTACATAAGATCTAAGTACCTCATTATTACATTTACATTAAGGTCAGTGTCATTTCTAAAGTAGATATTCAACATTGCTGCTCTCAGAGGGGTTCCAGAAATATTTCTCTATAGTGGCCACGGGTATTGCTGAAGACCATCCTTAAGAAATAATAAATTGAAACATTACTCATTTTGATATCATAACTAGCATTTTCCCTCAGAGGCTGTACATCAATTTCAGTGTTAAATTCTCCTGCCCTTCGTCCCTGTATTCCCACCTTGTAGAACCTACATTTTTTGTCAGTCAGTGGTAGTACTAATGCAGGTGATTTCAGAATCACATCTTTAAGTGATTTTGGCTTTGAAAATTTGAAACTTTTCACAAAAATAGACACAGACTTTTTAAAATCACTGAAACAAGTAATTTGAGAAGTAATAATGTAATCACTTCAATAAGGGTTTATAACATTTTCTTGATATTTATCCCACAAGCTTGATTTTTTTATTGGTAAAAGACAAGGATTCCATTTAAAAAACAACTATATACATGCAGAAATTATCTTTTGCTTGATGAACCTGTCAGTTTTTACAGTTTATTTGAAATATGCATAAACTGGAATACTTTGTTGATCAGGACATAACCTTGAAGTAGATCATTATAACTAAAGAAGACCAATCAGGTTACTTGAAATTGTTGACCTTTGTCTCATTGTAAGAGTAAACAAATATTTGATTACAGAAAAATTCCCTAGGGTACATTTAAAAGCTTTAACGCACTAACTTACTGCCCAAGCGCACTGGTGAAATTAATATACAAGAGAGATGGATAATTGATCTATGTAGGAAAATTACAGAAAAAAGTGTAAAAATATGGAAAATTTATGAAATTAGCATTTGAAGATCAAAGGAAACACCAAAATCATTTAAATAGGTGATAACTGAATTTATCAAATCACTGAAATAGGTGATAATGAAATCACTTGTATAAGTAGTACCCCTGACTGTTTGTATGTATTAATTGTTAATAATTTCTTTGTCCTCAGTATGCATGATTTAATTGCAACTGGACATTAAGCTAACAAAAATCAACCAATTAATTAATGTATAATTTCTTGACTTTTATTGCAGACAAAGAAGAGGAAGAAAGAAAAATAGACATGAGAGAAAGTGCAAAGAAAGAATTGGATGATTGGTACAAGCATCATGCTGAACAGTTAGAGAAAACTAAAGAAAATAACCGGTATGGAATATGGTGTATTTTTTTCAAAGCAGAAAGTAAACACCAATTGTGGCATTTTTATTCTGGTCCATGCACATGTTGTATAAACTCGACACTAAAATGTACATGATGTAGAAAGGATTTCCTTTATAAAAAAATATTTTTCACACCATCTTCTGTCAGATTCTGATGTGTATTTTTCCTACACCCTTTTATGATATATGTGTAAGCTTTTTCAATCTCTCTCCTTAAAAATTGTCATAACATGTCTTTGAGGTCAAATTTACCCAGTGAATGCTGGTGATTGTAGGTGATTCACCTTACAGTATCTCCTGGTATGATATATTACAAGGACAATACATGACAGTGAAACCCTCAACACCATCAGTAGTGATTTTTAACTGTATTTACCCTAGTATTCTGTCTCATTCTATTTAAGTGTATGTCTATCTTCTATTTAATATGTGTGCCTTTTAAAATATTGCATAAGCTTCAACTCACTCATTTTACTTTTAAACATGTGCCTTATAAAACACATTAGCTTTTACTACTAACTTTATGGCTGATTGTTATGCTTATATGTCAATGTTAACATTTCTGCATTATCTATCCCAAATAATGTTCCAAATCATATGTTTTCATCATCCAGCCGGGACAACATGTAAGTATCCAACTGTTAAGTGATTCCGGGAGCAGCAGGTACTTTTTGTTGTGTAGTTACCTGCTTCAGGTACTTTTTGTTGTGTAGTTACGTGCTACATGTACTTTTTGTTGTGTAGTTACCTGCTTCAGGTACTTTTTGTTGTGTAGTTACGTGCTACATGTACTTTTTGTTGTGTAATTACGTGCTACATGTACTTTTTGTTCTGTAGTTATGTGCTACAGGTACTTTTTGTTGTGCAGTTACTTTTATTGTACATATATTTTTCAGTTTTTTAGCTAGTGACCGTTAATTTAATCATCATGAAAACATTTTGGACTTGCAAGACAAAAAATCAGTGCCAAGTTGTGGTAAATAGTGAAGACTGCTTCAGTTTTTTAGAGTGATAATACAACTCATTGTAGGATTCAACATGTGTTCAACAATTATTTCTGCAGTCATAATTAAGATTATGTTAAAATCCCTAATTTAGTATGTGCTTTTGCTTGTTTAAATTTTGGCATAAGAAAAATGATGATTCAAATATGCATCGCAAAGTATAACATGTATAATGAAAGTAATATTAAAATTTATTAAGAGAAACAAATGTTTGGTGATTTCTTTTTCCTTTTATTTAAACTTCTGTTCAATTTCATTATACATGTACAGTCAGGGTAACTACTAGTACAAGTTATTTTTACTTACATGAAGAAGTAAATAATAATATACTTATATAAGTAAATTTTTTATGTTCATATTTTCTGTATAAGGTTTGAATAATCTCCCCTTAATTTTCTCAAAATTTTTTTTTTTTTTTTTCAATTTCTAAAATTCTCAAGTTTTGAGATGTAAAAACATGCCTTAAACAAATTTTTCTCTGGTTAGCTCATAATTTTTTATTAGAGTTCAATGTTTCATCTCATTAATTCAACAAAGAAACTAAGTGCACAAAGATCTTAAGTTATTGCGCAAGGCCTTCAAAAATTGCCCCTTGGGGGCTTGTAAATGAGCAGTGTTCTGAAGATAACAGACAAATGATTATTTCGTTGTCCATGAAATTAAACTTAAATGATTAGTAAAGACATCTGCAAAGGAAGTCAAGGACATAACTCTATAGGAATATTAGAGAAAAATAACATACATTTGTTATTGTGGACTAAAAAATCAAAGAACTGTGATAACATATGTATGTTACATGTTTCATAGGGACAATATACATCATTAGTTTTGTTAAAATGTATACAAGTTCTATTGATATTACATGTACTATTGTCTTTATGTATATTTAACTATAGAAAGATATAACAGTTCATAGTTTGCCAATCATGCATAGTACACCTATGTTATGACAGCAAAATATGCCTGTAATAACTAAAGGGTTTTATTACAGCTTCTCTACATTACTCCAAAGCATTTGCTCAGACATACATCATGCTTATAAATTACAATGTATTTTAATTTATTGTAAGAAATAATGATCAGAGCATGTAATGAGGTTCTGCGCAAGCTTCCCAGTAATTCCCAAGTGTCTCATATAATAAGTTACATGCCTTTAATAACTAAGCCTTGTTATTACAGCTAAGTTTATCCCTTAAAAGCCTTGTCTCATTGATTTACCATGGTTAATGAAAAATGTATTAATTTAATTCAAAAATTAGTTATCAAGGCTATGCATTTAGTTTCTGCACAAAGTTTTAAGAGTTCCCTAAAGCCCACTAAAAATTAAAATATTTATGATTTATTCTACAAATAACAAACATATGTTATTACAAATTTAGAAAATTTAAGGATTAAAGAGTAGACAACTCATGAAAGTATCTGTAATAACACATGCAAGATATTTTCTGTAATAACCCTAAAGAGTTATATCCCTGACTGAAGGACAGACAATTAAAAATTCTATTTAGAGCAAAGAAGTCTTGAGAAATTCAAGAAAAGAAGATAGTGTGACTTTTTTATTTGTATAAGTAAAAAATCTGAATGTCTAAGGGACATAACTAAGCCAATAAAATAATTTACCCATACAAGTAAATAAAATACACAAGTTTGTATAAGTATCTTACAAATTTACTCATATAGGTAAATATTAAATATTTACTTCTTCAAGTAATTAAAAATAACTTGTACAAGTAGTACCCCTGACTGATGTATGTGAATCTCTAGGAATAATTGGTGTATGCTACATTTTTGTATATATCATGTGTATATACATGTAGGACACTATAAATTACAATTCGTTATATCTTTTATCTTTGGTATTGTATGAGCATTTACATGTACCATGTTTACATTTATGTATATTGACCACTTTTCGGAAAAATCATTTATTATTCAATTATCAATCTATTATCGTCACGACTGTCACATTCCTGATTTTATACATACTTGGCTTTCAAATATTCAGCTTTGAGTGTTCCTGATGAAGTTTATTCCAGAAAAGTGCTTTGGACGCATGAAATTTATGAAGTCTTGTTTTCATATTTTGTGACAGGCACTTAAATTGTGGATGCAAAGAGGTTTTTCAACATGAAAAGATATATTCTATCTGTATAGATGATTATTTCATTGCTTTAATTTTCTATGAAATTTTACTCTGGGTATTGACACAGTCACATGAATCAGTTTAACTTGTGTACCTTTGACTACACAAAAACTGGTATCAGAATGTGTATAAATCTAAATTGCATGGTGGGTTTCTGTAGAACGAAATGCATGATGAATGTATTCTAATGCTATGTGACATGTAACACCATTTTTCATTGGAGGTCGTCTGCTGTCAATTTCACAGATGACGTACAATGAGCAACAACCTTGGGCAATCACAGTCAAGCATTCTGGGATATTTTAAATCTTTTATTTTCGAACATTTATGAGTACTGCCTGCAATAGAATATAGGAATAACACATTTGTAACAGTTCTGTATATTGAAAGAGTTGCTACCGTCAACTTTAGATTTGAATTGTCACAAATATTTGTATTACTGTCTCCCCTCCATGTTATAAGTAAAACTGCAATTGCAACCATCAAATCCTCAATTGACGGTTTCAAATCTTTAAGTACGGTACTGTTATACCATAATGGGTAGATTTTGTGGGATGTGTCATAATTTTATATGTCTGCATTGATCTTTTAAATTTCATCATGTTCATTGTCAATGATTGTCTTGCTCTTTAACAGTTTGCAGGTTAATCATGTTTGTTAATCATATATAAACATTAAACAGAGCTATACAAGTGTATAATTGCTTACATTTGTGATGACATTAATCAAGAGTGCTAATAATTCATCTTTGATCTGAAAATAATTATGTACAGGTATTGGAAATCAGTTCTCCTGTTAACTGATCAAGATGTGTTGTTTTTGATAAAAATGTAGATTATATATATATATATGATTTAATTACAGGGCTATTTACTTTCAACATGTTCTAATTTGTATAACTCCATATTACAAAAAGTAGACATAAAGATTCCATCACTGCAACAAGTGTGCTACGATATTTCTCCACTCGAGACAGTTAAAATTTTAATATTTAAAGCTTCGCAAAGTTTTTTAAATAATTAAAATTTAACTGTTGAGAGTGGAGAAATATTGTTATACCCAAGTTATAGTGGTGGAATCTGTTTCTCTTATAAATGATTTGCATCCTTCCTTTTCAAAGATTTGCAGGAAGTTTTGTTCTTTATATGGGACGTCATCAGGCATGGTCGCCTTTTTCCATGACGTCACAATAGGAAATTCAGAAGAAAATCGAGAAAATTTAACGTCATAATTAAATTTCGACCAATCATTTGCTGAGAACAGATATTTCGCTAGTAAGGAGAAATATTTTTCTCACACAGCTCAAGAAATGTGAAAGTAGCACAAAAATCAGAGAAAAATTGTATGCAGCTTCTTAAAAATATAATGCATGATGTAGTGAACTTCTATAGCTAGTAAATGCTTTCTTAACTGTTGTGAAAAATCTCATTCTATGTATGCACATCTTTGTGTGACACTTACTGTGGTTTATAGGATTTATATTCTTATTCTCTGCATATAGTAGAACCTTGACAGCTGAGTTCTTAAGGGGTCCATTATCCATAGATATCATCTTGTAGTATTGCTCCATTTGTATTAGTAATTTTACATGCAGTCTTTCCCCACGAGTCACTATCAAGTTAACTTGTATTCTAGTCAATGCAATCAACTTTCATTAGATGCCTTACCAGAAAATTGTTAAAAGTACTGATTTATTATCTGCCATGAAATTAAACAAATTCTCTTAGTAGAACATGACATTGTTTACTTCAGATTTATATATAAAAGCTACGGTTTGTTAAATTCTAGATGTTTAAAAACCCCTGTTCCAAAGAATAGAAGATATATATTTTGGTTAAACAACATGTTTCAGTCCATCTGTCTGTGACACATTTTTGTAGAATTTCTCAGCAACTACAACTTATAGTAGATAAACATCATAAATGGCACCAAGCTTAATCTAATCATATTAAACTATGTTATATATGTTGTCTGACAGTGCATTGGACGATCTTCTTCAAATTCCTGTTTGCCTAAAAAACTTATATCTTTGAAATGTCATGAACAAGTATGATCTTCTTTTCACATTTAGTCAACAACATTGAGATAGTGTATACATGTAGTTCACAGCACATCTTATTGGTCTTGCTAAATAAACTGAATTTCTTTTACAACCTTAACATTAACTTTTTATTCTTATAAATTTTTATAATGATGTTTATATATATTTCCAGGGCTTCAGAAGCAGCCTTCGTGAAAGAACGTGATGAGACCCAGCCAGGTGGTGAATGGGAGAAGATTTGTCGTTTGTGTGAATTTAATCCCAAAAATTCTAAAAATATGAAGGACGTTTCACGTTTTCGATCAATCCTCCTCCAGTTGAAACAGACACCACTTGTAAGATAGATAAAGGATACAGATATTTATTGACATTCCAGGAGAAAATTGTAAAATACAGTAAATAAAGTTTCGACATTAATCATGTTAAAAGATAACCAACATCTTGAAACTAAATAAATGTGAACAAGAAAACACGTGTGAAATACATGTAGTAATTAGGAATTGAATTAAGATTAAGAATAGGACATCTTTTTCTAAGAGCATCCTTAAATGTTGTGCTTTTCATTTCATGCATTTTTATCTCCCTTAGTTAACATAGTCAAAAGTTAAACCAGCCATTATATAAGTAGGAACTTTTTATTGAATTTAAAAGTTAAAAATGTGTTATGAAATAAATTAAATTAAATAAAAAAAAACCAATTACCCCATATTTACCTCCCTTTATTCAAATTAAATCCAGAATAGATATTTTTTTCTTTTAAATAAAGTTCAGATTGTAATAACTAAAAGTATTCATTGTATTACTCATGTGTATTATTCATGTGTATTATTCATGTGCATTGATTCATCAGACTTGGAAAGTATGGCAGTGATATAATCATAAATTTTAATTCAGATTTTTTTTCTGCAGAAAAAAATAGTACATGCACTGAAAGTATGTTGTAAAACTGTATTAAATCACAGACATATTTATGAATGATTAAAATATTGTAAAGCTGTTACATGAATTTAATTTCGCTCTTCTCTCTTTGGTACATTCAGGTGTTACCCTAGGCTCATTTAAAAAAGAGGAATATACCAAGGGTACATTTAAAACTCATAAGTCGGAGAAAAACAAACAACTCCATGGCAAAAAACGAAAAACTACGAAAAGACAAAGAAGTATACAAAACACTGCATAGAAAAACTAAAGGCTGAGCAGCATAAACCACACCAAAAACCAGGACTGATCTCAGCCACTTTGAAAGGATAAGCAGTTCCTGATCCATACATGGCACTGGTTAACCTTTATTCGTTTTCGGTAAACCCCAATTGTAATACACAAGCAGTGGTATATAGTCACTCAGGTTAAAATGATGACCATAACTGCAGTTACCAACATCCAAAGATGAATGATATGGGTAACTGTAAAAATTTCATGTCCATATATATAGCAAGCAGTCAAAGATTACAAGCATATTTTTCATGACTGTATCACATTTCTGGGAAGGAGCAGAAGATTTTATCGTTAAAGCAAATAAATGAAGATCAGAAATTTGGCAATATTTTCTACGTTAAAAAAACTTTTTCATCAACCTATTTAACTACTAGTCATATTAATAAAACAATAAAATTCACTAACATAAATTGAAATGTAGTATTTAAAAACTTTTTCAAAAAGCTAGCTTGGACTATGTTTTCATGCTAAGAACCGATCTGATGATGCAAACCCTTTTCAACTGATTTCTGATTCACCTGCAATGAAAGTCACATGATGTGAAAGCGAGAGACTCAATAGCTAGGAATGCTCATCTGTCAGTGGTGGCGACTATGTTAGCTATTTGTATAAAGTTTTATATATCAGAAGGGAGAAGACCTGGTTGCTTCATATCTTGTAAACAAACACCTTATGTTATGAAGTTTCCGTTTGTATATGTCTATGGTCTTTTACCTCCCTTTCATGGTTCAGCAATTAACTGCTTAAAAAACTGGTTTTGTTGTCACCCGAATCTTCACTTATCATGAGTAATGAGGGGCCTGATGGGGGGGGGGGTCTCATCACGATTCACGAGTTGATTTTTTTGTCAATCGCGATTCACAGAAAATAAATTTCCATGATCACGGATCACGAAAATATAAAAAAAAAAAAATCTGTAGAAAAACAGATCACAATAGCCAGTAATACTATAGGATAACTGTATATGAGATCCTTCAATATGAAAGGTCGACATATTTCGCATGACATTGACCTCATTTCATGGAATCAGTGATCAAGGTAAAGTTTTTGTGGTTAAGTCTGTATCTCAGATACTGTAAGAAATAGGTCAACTTTATTGATGTATGAAATGATTGCAAGATGTACATTGTCCTGGCAGATTTCATCTGACTTTAACCACAGTTTCAGTGGTCAATGTTAAGTTTTCATGGTTTTGTCAGTTTCTCAGATACTATAAGGAATATGTCAATTTATTCAATGTAAGGTGTACATGTCTCTCTGGTAGGGTTCATCTGACTTCGACCTCATTTTCATAGTTCATTGCCCATTTTTTTTGTTGATATTTAAAAGAAGATGTGGTATGATTGCCAATGAGACAACTCTCCACAAGAGACCAAATGACACAGAAATTAACAACTATAGGTCACCGTACAGCCTTCAACAATGAGCAAAGCCTATACCACATAGTCAGCTTCTCAGATACTATAAGCACAAGGTCAACTATGTTTGATGTTTGTGATGAATGCAAGACGTTATAGTAGTCTCAGTAAAAACTGGGACATAATATATAGTATAATAGTCCCAAGTATAAACTAATAGTATAACTGAAAAAAAAATGGTAGACAGACCAAGTTGTCTTCCATCCCCGCATTTGTAGCGGAGGGGGCATTAAGTTTTACCCTTGTCCGTCCGTACATACGTCCCAAAATTGGTTTCTTTTCTCCAACTTTAGTTTGCCTCAACCAAATGTTATGAAACTTATACACAATGCTTATTACCAACAAACACAGATCAAGTTTGAATTTTGGTGGCGTCACTTTTACTGTTCTAGATCTAGATCTAGAGTTATGCCCTTTACAAATGGAAAAATTGCTGAATTTTTCGTTTTTCCGTTCTCTAACTTTAGTTTGCCTCATCCAAATGCTATAAAACTTATAAACAACGCTTATTACCACAAAACACAGATCAAGTTTCAATTTGGGTAGCGTCACTTTTACCATTCTAGAGGTATGCCATTTTTCAAATGGAAAAATTGCTGAAATTTTCGTTTCCGTTCTCTAACTTTAGTTTGCCTCAACCAAATGTTATGAAACTTATACACAATGCTTATTACTACAAAACAAGGATCAAATTGAATTTGGGTAGCGTCACTTTTACCATTTTAGAGTTATGCACCTTTACAAATGGAAAAAATGCTGAATTTTTCGTTTCCGTTCTCTAACGTTAGTTTGCCACAAGCAAATGTTATGAAACTTACACACAATGCTTATTACAACAAAACTCAGATCAAGTACAAATTTGGGTAGTGTCACTTTTACCGTTCTTAAGTTATGTCCCTTTATAACTTTATATGCAAGCGGAGGCATCATCTGTGTCCCATGGACACATTCCCAATTTATTAGTCCCCTACCGACGAAGTCGAAGGGGATTTTAGATTTGCACTCCGTCCGTCTGTCGTCCGTCTATCTGTCTGTCTGTCCATCTGTCAGTCCGGCAAATCAGTTTTCCAGACTTTTTTTCTTCGTGCTTGAAGATATTGATTTGATATTTGGTTTTTTGATTTATTATGACAAGTTACAGGTCAAGTTCAATTTTCACGATTTAAGCTTTTCTCTTTTTCAGTTAAAGCGCTTTCCCTAGAATTAAATTTTTGATGAAATACTTATTAATTAATAGATGTCTGTTCAAAGGGAAATAACTCATTTTTTAAAAGACCTTTAAAAGACAAAATAACATTTTGGATTTTTTTCCTTTTCTTTGGTAAATTGTTTGAAGAATTTAGTGGTAGTTTTGTTTGTCATTCTTGAAGATATTGATTTGATAATTAGTATATAGTTTTATCATGACACGTTACAGATCAAATTGGAATTTTGTTCCAGTCTGATAATTTTGTGTTGAGTTATGGTCTTTGGACATAGAAATTTCTCTTGAATAATCAGTTTTTTTCGTCATGCTTGAAGATTTTGACTTGATATTTTTATGGGTTAAACCATGACAAGTTATAGATCAAGTTAGAATTTCGTTCCATTACAATGAATTTGTAACCGGTAGGGAACTATAGATGTATTGCCACGCAATACTCACAGAATGCTTGTTTCATTCAGATTTCGAAGGATAGGTTGACTGATTAATTATTGGTTGCTTAACGTCCAGTGGCAAATAGTTCATGCATGTTCAGGACGAGAGATGGATGAATGGATGGCTGTCTTAGTCCAGTATGAAGTAAAATGATTATTCAGGAATAGAACTTGATAATATGATGTGAATATAATCCCTACTTTGTACTAGACCGATTTTTAATATGGTAGTTCAAATCGTGACAATCCGTAGGGAGACATGTCACCCTACTAAGACACAGTATTCTGACTCCGAGCAGACCAGACTTTGCCCTTACTCTTAAATGACGTGTGCTTAGCGGAGAAGTAGTTATAAAGTATACCAATTTTCAAGTCTGGCTTCGCCCGATCGGGGTTCGAATCCACGACACCACCGAGACCTCGATTTCTAACAGACTACTATGTATTGGATTAAAAGCAGCAACTACCAATTTTAAAATCTAAGCTTTGAACCAGTCATATATAATGTATATATGAAATCAATTATATCCCGAGGCGAGAATGTTTAAGTCATCATAAGATAGGTATTATCTGTACTAGTAGGTATTGGTGCTTTTATTTACAATATAAGCATATATGGCTATCTTTGTTTCTATTTAAAAAAAAAGCCTCTTGTCTATCTTTTTGGAAAATTACACTTTATTACGTTTATTTTCCAACCACTGAAATATTGGTTCACAAAATACAGCAACAGATCCAAGGAGAATTCCAGCGCCCATGATGTAAAACGTCAGTGTGTATGATCCAGTTAAATCACGAGCAAGACCTGAAAAACACAATTCTTTGTTATGAAATAATATGTATTTCTTACTGCAACCGATTAATGTACTTTTATATGCGATCCTTGATGATAGAGCTGTGATATTTTCTGTTTATTTCCCACAAGCTTTACATATTGCATTGACATCTATTTATTGTCAAAGACTGAATGTTGCCCTCTTGAGATCGTTGGGTTAGACACCTGTTTATTGTCAAAGACTGAATTGCCCTCTTGAGATCGTTGGGTTAGACACCTGTTTATTGTCAAAGACTGAACGTTGCCCTCTTGAGATCGTTGGGTTAGACACCTGTTTATTGTCAAAGACTGAATTTTGCCCTCTTGAGGTCGTTGGGTTAGACACCTGTTTATTGTCAAAGACTGAATGTTGCCCTCTTGAGATCGTTGGGTTAGACACCTGTTTATTGTCAAAGACTGAATGTTGCCCTCTTGAGATCGTTGGGTTAGACACCTGTTTATTGTCAAAAGACTGAATGTTGCCCTCTTGAGATCGTTGGGTTATTTGCGTCGTTTGGTTGCTGTCTGATCGGGCGTTTTGTAATGATGACCCCATTTACCTTTAAACATACAGGCAATGGAATTAATGCCAAGAAAAACTAGTCTTTTTATAAAATAAGGAGATGTGGCATGACTGCCAATGCATCAATCGTCCATGGATTTAAGCAATTATAGGTTACCGTACGCCCTTTAAAAATAAAACTGTAAAAGGCCCTAACATATGGCAAAATCTTGTCTTTTAGTCATTTGAGGTCGCTTGGTTACTGTCTCAAAGACGTATATATACCTCACGCCCCCGCATATTCAAATTTAACACGTGATCGATATTACAGACTATATAAACATACCTAAAAGTGGAGTAAAACCAACAAATGCTATTCCATGTACCTGTATCATTAATGAAAAGGCTGTCGGGTATCTGTCCGAACCAACACAATCTCTCAGTAACAGTGGCGCATATGAGAAATAAACATTTCCAAAACTTCCATATATTATTGAAAAAACAACGAATGATTCGAAATTGGTGTATAAAGGGTTAAACATTACTGCTAGTCCAGTAATTCCTAAACAACATCCTAAAATATAATCACGACGGATACGTTTGGAATCAGATATCCAGGCAAGCGCAAAACGGGAAACCAAGTCAAACACGCCCATTAAAGTTACGAGAATAGCTATTTTGTCATTCGGAATGTCATGGTCTTTTGCGAATGGTGGAATGTAAATAACAATCAAGCCACACCCAGCAACGGAGACGAGGCACATGAATAAAAGCAATAACAAATGGCGGTTTTTTAAAATTCTGAAGTCGATGATGTCATAACACGAACATGATCCTGATTCTGATGCGCTGTCGGATTTTGAGTCTGGTTTGATATCTGGTTTAATTTCCTGCTGACGAAGAACATTTAAACTGTAAACTGAACAAAAGGAACTTGCTGTTCCTAAACCTCCAAAAATGTCTATTTTAGGGAATACAGTCTTTTGTAGTTTTGTAGAGTCCACTCCGACACAAGTAGTCTCGCAACTTTCCGAATAGCTTCTCGGTTTTCTTTTCCGTGTTGCAATCAATTTGACGTAAGATTTATAGTCATTGAACCCGTCACTAGCTACCTCGGGTTCATAATAATTCGCAACGTCGTCTACCGATAAAGAATACTCGGCTATGGGGTTTTCTGCAACTTTTCTAGAAAACCTTTTTGTGTTATCGTCTTGGGTTAGCTCTCCATTCCTTGAACTATAACATGTATTATTATTCTTGGTGTTTTTTGGAACATCTGTTTTTGTTCTCACTCGAGAAATGAAAGGGCGGTATAAAGCACCGATAACAACGTTATTTAATAATATACTAGATATCACTAGCAAAGCACCTTGCAGTCCATATGTGTCTATAAGTTTTTGAATGATAATTGGAAAAACAAAACTTCCTGCGCATCCACCAACACTAGCTACCATGAAAGCGAATCCCAATCTTCTTTCAAAATAGTTGTTTATTTCAATAAATATCAATACCGAGGTAGATGCTACGCCGATTCCTGAAATGAGAGCAACGTCTTAATTTTACAGAACCATAAATATATATATTTATATATTTGAACCTTAAAATAAAGTTTTATTACGTCAGAGAGATGTTGAGCATAAATCAAAGGCAACACAAAAATAAACAAACAAAACAGACAACATTGTACTCTTATTATTGTGGCAACACTTTTAATTGATTTTTGAGTAATTCATAACCACAAACCGCAACACTCGCTAAATTGTTTCGTGCTTTTAAGCTCACCTGGTCTTTAGGACCAAATGAGCTATATGTTTCACTTTGCACCCGTCATCCGTCTGCTGATAGACCTAGCTAATTTGGAATAAATATAGCAAGAACGACATCTATGGAAGGTCTTTTATAAAGACTCCTCATTTCATTACTACTGTATCGAATTACAAAAGATATGGCCTCAAAAGGTAATTTGTAATTCAATTAAAAAATGTTCGAAATATTTTTCGCTGAAACAACAGGGTAATCGTTATTTATAAAACTCAATGGGACTGATCTGTGAAACTATATCCGCAGTCAATGTTGATCGGGTGGCAAAACAAGGCGAAATTTGTGGCACTAAGTTCTCATCGATTCTCTATGCAAAATCTCATTTTCATCTTTTTCGCCGAATCCATTTTTTTTTTAATCTGATGAACCAATTAAAAACAAATCCCCTGTTCTGATTATAGATCTCCATGGGGTTAGCAAATGTTATTTGAAAATGAGGACTCACATGGAGTTTGAAAAGTTTTATTTGATAAATGCACTCAGACTAAATAAATAAGTCTTGTTAAGGGGAACGTCCTTATCAGTCTTTTAATTTAGACTTCTGCTTTTAATGGTGGCTTTGAGCTTTAAAGCACCATGCTCTTTTTAAACTCTTACACGAACGTACATCAATATTTTGTAAGAATCAAGGTAAGCAACATAGGCTCTTATAGAGAATCTTGTTCTTTTTTTACTGCTTTTGAATTTCTTTTTATAGATGCAATTGATTTATAGTCTTTAGTCTGATCTTTCACCGAAAACGTGCCTTTACAAAACGCATTCTATTTGCTGATTTTGTTCATCTTTGCTATGAATTGAGTAATACAATTGTTATTCAAGGTGGTATTTAATCCTATAATTTTTACTTTGAGAACGGAAAGGAACCAAAAAGAACATTTAAATATGTGAACTATTTGTGAATTAAAAGCATATTTTTTTTATTCTAATTCTAGAATTATTCTTATGCTAATAGTCAGTCTTAATTTGTTAGAACACTTTGTTTGAACTGCCTTACTTTTCTTTTTTTTTTACAAATCAGTTACATAATGATTAAGGATGTTTTTGAATTTTTCGGAATCCTCTGGTTTTATCCATGTTTCGCCATTAAAACAATTTGTCCACTAACCCCTACTTTTCTTTTCATAATTTTATTACATATAGTTTTAAAAACCATATTTGAAAATCTTACAAAATCCTTGTTATCTTTTCATAGTTTTTAAAAGAGAAAAGCGGAAAATGTTAAAAGTATGAAAAATATAGAGAGAATCATTTCCCGCCAAATTTTCAGTGTCTTAAATCTTGAAAATAAGCACACTGACCCTTCATTTTTTTTCTGCTTTTTTAGTCCCTTTATTTATATACTATCATTTTATAACAGTCTTTTAAAAGGCTTGTTATTTTGAAACAGAGTAGCGAACATCCTTAACTAATAAATTCAAAATCGATCAATATTACCATAAAGAACACCATGCGCTATAAAAAGAGCAGCTATTCCTGGCACCAGTGCATTAAGCATATAGGATCCACATAATACCAATCCTCCAATAATCATTAATAGTCTACAACCAACAACTCTGATTCCGACATTTAATGTAAATAGAGCTACAATAAAAAAAAACGTTAACTCACTAAATATAAGCAGGTCACGCCTAATATATGTTCTCTAATGAGCAAGTACGTTAACATTTAAACTCAGCTTGATTGTCTTATAACCGCCTCGGTGGTCTCGTGGTAGCATGCCCTTGTCCGATTGGTAGGTCGTAGGTTTGATCCCCGGCTTGGCCGAACCAAAAATTGAATATTAGTAATTGCTGTTTCTCCGCTAATCATGCGACATGTAGGAGTAAGAGCAAAGACTTGTCGGCCCAGAGACAGAGTAATGTGCCCGGGTAGGGTGACATTTCTTCTTGTGGACTACTACTTTATGAATTAGTAGAAATCATCTTTAAAATTCGGGCCCAGCGAATAAGTCTAGTAAAAAGCAGGGTTCATATTCATTTGATATGAACATGTTCTCGTCTTGATTATAGATATAGGAAGATGTGGTATGAGTGCCATTGAGACAACTCTCCATCCAAGTTACAATTTATAAAAGTAAACCATTATAGGTCAAGGTACGGCCTTCAACTAGAAGCATTGGCTCACACCGAACAGCAAGCTATAAAGGGCTCCAAAAAATTACTAGTGTAAAACCATTCAAACGGAAAAACCAACGGTCTAATCTATATAAAAACGAGAAACGAGAAACAAGTATAAACGACATAAACAGACGACAACTACTGTAATCAGATTCCTGACTTAGGACAGGTGCTAACATTTGCAGCGGGATTAAACGTTTTAATGGTACCAAACCTTCTCCTTTTTCTGAAACAATATACATTTATGTGACCGCTGGACGTTAAACAGCCACCCAACAACCACATTAACTTTGTTTTAAAATGTAAATTCATATTCATTGTCATGTTATATACATCTTATAGTTAATAATGTGCATGTATAACACTTGCAGTGTATGTAGTTAAAAGAAACTTGAAAGAGGTTTATCATTTCATGAAGTGAAAACATTTTACGTCCAAAGAGGTGTTCTATTAAACATATACATTGCTAATATATAAATATGTCCTTTTTTAGCAGAGTAAAATAAAATAAACGGATAAATATATAGTATGGCATATATATTCATTATAAAATCAGTTGCACTTTGGATTACTATAAGAATGAGAAGATATGGTATGAATGCCAATGAGACAACTCTCCACAAGAGACCAAATGACACAGAAATTAACATTCATAGGTCACCGTACGGCCTTCAACAATGAATAAAACCCATACCGCATAGTCCGCTATAAAAGGCCCCGAAATGACAAATGTATAACAATTCAAACGAGAAAACTATCGGCCTGATTTATATACAAAATAATGAACGAAAAACAAATATAATAAAAAGCAACAATTAAGCGATAACTACTGAATTACAGGCTCCAGACTTGGGACAGGCACATACAGAATGTGGCGGGATTAAACTAGTTTGAAGGCACACCAACCCTTCCCTAACCTGGGACAGTGGTGTAACAGTACAACGTAAGAACAAACTATAAAAAATCAGTTGGAAAGGGTTTAACTCATTAGATCGATACAAAGCAGAAATACATCTAAAAAATACACAGAGTGGACGTGGCAGGGTACTTATACATCCCCACAACAAAAAGACACTAAGTAAAGATCTGAGAGTACTTACAGTTACTGACAGCTAGTTCAAAGCAACAACTAATAAGCAAAAACCATCCATCTAAGACTAAAATATCAATCGGTACACATCCAATGGATTCAGTGTAAAGACGTCATTAACAGTCAGAGAAAAACATGACCTTGTGCAATGTCAAGCTACAGGTATCGACAGATTGTAGAGCCATGGATGTGAATATATGTATATAAAAATAATATTTAGTTTAGATTTGATTTTTATTTTCTGATAACAAAATCAATATTAATGCCAATAAAAAGAATATTCAAAGATCTAATTATAGTGTTGAATTGGTATAACCTTTTAGAATAAGTTTATTTAAAGGATCGATAAGTTTACCTGGATCGTATCTAAATTTCCGGGCTCGGTAAACAACATCTCCGTAAAAACTAAAATGTCTTTGCTGACTTGAGAATTCCCTCAAATGATTCGGACACATGCATGCAACAAAATATTTTATCATTATTTGTCATCAAGTGCAATCAACACATGATTAACTCAAGACTCCGTATCATACGTTGACATTAAGTACAATTATCTTAAAACTGTACACTATAACTTGACTTTTAGTACAAATAGCTTAAACTGCATGTTATTACTTGATGTTTAGGATAAATATAACTTACAACTGCATGCCATAGATTAAAATTGTCAGGGTTTTATTACGCTCATTATGAAACATCTTTATTTTTACAAATTAATATTTAAATGTAAAATATACTTACATACTAGGCTTACAAGAAGATTTTGTACTGAAATAATTCCAGATAATAATGAAGAGTTGGTATCATACACTCTTAAAAACTCGACAAAGAACAATCCAAACGACTTTCCTATCCCGACGAACATGAACAAATGTATGAAGGCACCTGCAATAGTTACACAATTCATTATTATAAACAAACTAAAGACTGAAACGTAAATACTAAAAGTGTAATAAAAGTACACAGGGCATTAAAACAAAATTACGTAGGACATTGTAACAACAGTACGTAGGACATAGTAACAACAGTACGTAGGACATAGTAACAACAGTACGTAGGACATTGTAACAACAGTACGTATGACATTGTAACAACAGTACGTATGACATATTAACAACAGTACGTAGGACATTGTAACAACAGTACGTAGGACATTGTAACAACAGTACGTAGGACATTGTAACAACAGTACGTAGGACATATTAACAACAGTACGTAGGACATTGTAACAACAGTACGTAGGACATATTAACAACAGTACGTAGGACATATAAACAACAGTACGTAGGACATTGTAACAGCAGTACGTATGACATTGTAACAACAGTACGTAGGACATAGTAACAACAGTACGTAGGACATTGTAACAACAGTACGTAGGACATTGTAACAACAGTACGTAGGACATTGTAACAACAGTACGTAGGACATTGTAACAATAGTACGTAGGACATTGTAACAACAGTACGTAGGACATTGTAACAATAGTACGTAGGAAGTTGTAACAACAGTACGTAGGACGTTGTAACAACAGTACGTAGGACGTTGTAACAAGAGTACGTAGGACATTGTAACAACAGTACGTAGGACATTGTAACAACTCTGCGTAGGACATTGTAACAACAATACGTAGGACGTTGTAACAACAGTACGTAGGACGTTGTAACAACAGTACGTAGGACATTGTACCAACAGTACGTAGGACATTGTAACAATAGTACGTAGGACATTGTAACAATAGTACGTAGGACGTTGTAACAACAGTACGTAGGACGTTGTAACAACAGTACGTAGGACGTTGTAACAACAGTACGTAGGACGTTGTAACAACAGTACGTAGGACATTGTAACAACAGTACGTAGGACGTTGTAACAACAGTACGTAGGACATAGTCACAACAGTACGTAGGACATTGTCACAACAGTACGTAGGACGTTGTAACAACAGTACGTAGGACGTTGTAACAACAGTACGTAGGACGTTGTAACAACAGTACGTAGGGCATTGTAACAACAGTACGTAGGACATTGTAACAACACTACGTAGGACATTGTAACAACCGTACGTAGGACATTGTAACAACAGTACGTAGGACATTGTAACAACAGTACGTAGGACGTTGTAACAACAGTACGTAGGACATTATAACAACAGTACGTAGGACGATGTAACAACAGTACGTAGGACATTGTAACAACAGTACGTAGACATGGTAACAACAGTACGTAGGACATTGTAACAACAGTACGTAGGACATTGCAACAACAGTACGTAGGACATTGTAACAACACTACGTAGGACATTGTAATAGATTAAGTAGGACATTGTAAATAAATTACGTACGACATTGTAACAAAAGTACGTAGGACATTGTAACGAAATTATGTAGGATATTGTAACAGCAGTACATAGGGCATTGTAACAGATTAAGTAGGACATTGTAAATAAATTACGTAGGACATTATAACAATAGTACATAGGACATTGTAACGAATTTATGTAGGACATAGTAACAAAAGTACGTAGGACATTGTTACAAAAGGTACGAAGGACATTCCCAGCAAACACAAAAACATCTTTAAAATGTTTTTAAAATGTTGTGTCTAATGTCATGAAAATATCACAAAAAAACGTGAGAAAAACATTAAATGTATGGTAGAATATATATCGCTTAAACGTTTTCTTATATATTTTCTAAAATATTTGCATAATATAATTAAAATGTTGTAAAGAAATATCATGATAATGTGAAAAACAATGGCGTATAAAATATTTTGATAATCTTTTAAAAAATATTTTCTAGAAATATTTTCTGAACGTTTGAAAAACATCATGAACATCAAATAATGTTATAAAAATGTTTTTGGGATGTTTTCTTGCAAGTGAGACTGTGCCTAAAAAATGTTTTCAAAATGTTTTTGGTTGATATCTAGATCATATCAATATAAAAATTTCTGTACTTTTGATTGAGTTTCCTGCTTTTTTAAATAACTAATCATTAGTTAAATTAATTTATACACAGTGATTAATTTTATATACAAACAAGAATAAATCAGTTGTTTTGCTAAGCATATGAAATTCACAATTCAAAGTCTCTAAAAACAAGAAGTATCTACAAATTTTGACACATCCAAAATGGCAGACACAACTCATCATGGTCAAGCCACTTACCAAATATGAAGTCATTCTGTTCATCAGCATTACTAATTAAAGTAATGAAAAATTTTAGAACATTCAACATTTTGAAATACAATGTATAAGTAAACAGGAAACAGGTGCCAGATGCAAAAAATGTTCACACATCACAGTTCATCACTATCAAGCAGCTCATTAAATATGAACTCATCTTTATCAGCAGTTTTGGGAAAAACAGTGATGAAAATATTTGTTGGACAAAATCCGATAAATATAGGTGGACAGACGACAGACAGTGCAAGAAAGCCCACATTCCAACCACAATGGTATAATGTTTAGTTTTTCACTCTCAACTTTTATAACCTATCTTACACACATCATGCATATGTCAACCTGTACATGCATGACATATATGCCATTGGACATTATGCAAACATTATACACATTTTTAAGTTCAAGTTACATTGACTAAAACTTGTGTCCCAAATTCAGATTTTTCAATACAACTTCTCTTTCTAAACTAAAACGTTACACTTCTAATAGGGTTACATCTTAAGTCAATAATCATTGATAATTGGCTGAAGAGATGAGAACAAAACACCATTTTACATCAACTATTTGATTTATTTAAGAATACATTGAAAAAGTCAATCAATTGTCTTATTCAAAATCACTTGGAATGTCTTGTAGTGTCTTATATCTTTTTCTTGCTGTGCCATGCTTCTGAAAAAAAAATTAATCTTACATTCATATACAATGTATAAACTTCTTGCACATTCCTTTATTATAGAACGATTCACGTTGCCTGAAGGATATACATCCCCTCCCCTTTAAAGTTTTGAAACAAATAACGATGATAGTCTGTCGGAAGGGGACGATAAATGGCTGACTGTGTTAAGAGAGAGCAATATGCCACGCTGAACTTCATTTAGTTATAAAAAAAAACACATAAAAAACTTTAGACTGGATATGTGTCCAGTCAAGAGTCTTTTCATTATACTCGTTGATTGTTGTCTATCATATTTTTTTTCTTTTATTGTTTTGTATATAAATCAGGCTGTTGTTTTTCTGGTTTTTTTTTAGTTTTCATTAAATGCATTGTATCATGTAGGGGCCTTTAAAAGCCCTGCTACATAATGTCATTAAACATCTTATTGTCCTTTTTAACTTAATAAGTGTTAAACTCAGTAGAGTGACATAGTTTATACCTGTCATTTGTATCTAAGGGCATATGATACAGTCCTAGAAGTATACTATAGGCACATAATAACTTATCGAAGTGTTACGTACATGTATTGTTTTCGCAATGATGATAATAATATAACTTAACTTCCGAGAAACACACAGATGTCATTAAATGAGTTGTTTATATGTATTTGAAATACTTCAAAGGAAAGCAAATATGTTGTTTATGAAAGCGCACTGTTGGACTAAAAGATTGATTTAAATAAACAACTTGTTTCTATTTTGTCACAATAAAAATAATTTATTCAAATATCTTAATCTTGAATGTAATGCATTGTTTATGCTAAATATTTGAATTAAATATGGAATAACAGTAATTCTGTATGAAAATCTTACTTCAAAAAAAAATTCTCCTGAAAGGTTGTAGACATTCCAAAGAACCTGCGCCACTTCTAAATTGTAAACCTGCATATTGAACTTGTCCTTTGTGGCTTTTCTTTTAGCTCCTGTTAAAAAATAAAAGATACATTGTATGTACATTGTGTGTATGAAGCAATAATTCTTATATGATTTGCATTTTGGGGAATACGTTAAATGATTGGTCGAGAGAACTTCCGGACGTTGTTCTTGACATTGTTTATTTTTCGATAGACGACGTTGACCGAACTTCTTTTCGTAACCAATGTAAACAAGATAGCGGCGATAATAACACAATCCGGCTCAACGTTGACCACATTTATATTCACTTCGCATTAATCGTTAAATTAAATAATAAACACAAAACATTCATTTGAATGATAATAAGAGTTTTTGAAGTTTATATTTTATCAGATAGCAAATTTCATGGAATACATATTTTTGCGTTAACCAACAAATATATTCGTGCACGAGGCTAATTCAATGAGACAAATATACAATTTATGTGTGAAAGAAATTACGAATGTAGAAAAATAAATTCCTTATCTCCAATTTTAAAGAATTATAAGGATTAAACGCCTTTTTAAAGGAATTTATTGGTGTATAAACTGGACCAAGTCACTCACAAACATATCATAAAAGTCCTTCTGACTTTTATTTGTTTGTGAGTGACTTGGTCGAGTTTATACACCAATAAATTCCTTCAAAAAGGCGTTTAATCCTATAATAAATATAATTTTAAGCAACAGTTTATATTATCTTGCATGTACTGAAGTCTTACATAGTCTTTGTAATGTTCATTAAGCTGTTAAGGGAAATTTAATTTACTGTTTTGCAAATACATACATACACTGATTTTACTAGAAAAAAAAATCTCCATATTCAAATGGTGCTTATATTAGTGTTATTGTAACATGTTTGTGTGCCTCGGAAACAAGGTATTGAGTCATGCTTATTGCAATAGTTGTAGTTGGTTCAAGTCTGTCAAATTTCTTTTTCATAATGTGTATTTATTGTAGGCAGTTAGTTGTTTTGTTTCAATTGTGTTGAGAAAAATTTAACATTTGTTTGTCAAGGCTTCAAAGTGGACTATATGGCATTGTTTTTCTCAGTTTTGAAAGCCGTACAGTGACCTATAATTTCTTTTATCCAAGTCATTTAAATTCTGGTGGATAGCTGTCTCATACACCTTATCGCTATTTCAGTATTTGGAAATCTGTCCCGCTTGAACTTTTACGTCAGCATACGTCATACAATAATACACCTTATCGCTATTCCCGCTTGACCCGAGAATCTAACCTGCTTGAACTTTTGACGTCAAACAACAATCACTTTTCCATTGTGGCATCAGATATTTTTTATGATGACGTCAAAATTTTAAGGGAACTTGTGACAGTTGTGTGATGTCCAGTAATGGCAGACAAATAGCGATAAGGTGTATTACTTTCAATTGTGGTGTCAAATATTTTCTAATATGACATCAACATTTTACGGGAACTTTTGTGATGTCCATGGCCAGTAATGGCGGACAAATAGCCATAAGGTGTATTGGCAATCAAACACACAAGCCACACATCCTTATAATTTTTTTATATCAATGAACAAATTCATAATTGGTGTACGTAGATGCTTCAACAGTGGCGGATTTAGGGGCCCCGACCCCCTTATGGAGCTACTTATAAGATAAATGTATAGACTATTTACAAGTATCACTCCAAACGTTTGCTTGCCTTGGCTTGGGCAGGGGCCCCCCTTTTTTCAAAACCTTGATCCGCACCTCCAGAAACAGATGTAATTTGGTTCCGATTATGATTTAACACACACAATGAATGCACAAGTTTCATCTTAACAGATTAATGATTCTTACCAAGTGAGTATATATCGCGTAACAAACAATTTTCTTGGCTCTCTTTGTTGATATCCTGTCTTCGTTTCGAAATTCAAATTTCAAAATCATTTCCGGTGATAAAAACAAAAGTCGATTCCGGAAAAGGTCGGTTTTCCGTAAGGCATATAAACGATACGAAAATTGAACTTAGTACAGTTACAGTTTTCATTTCTTAATTTCTAAAATATACACGAACGAAATGAATAAACATTAAAGAAAGGTGATTGTTTATTAATACGTTATTGCTTAATTTAATGTTGACTCTTTTGAATTTTAATATAAATCTGACTTCAAGGATCTTCAAGATTTCAAGTAAGGATTTCAACCATAGTATTGCTTGTCATGATATTGATGAAATGTAGTAAAATATCTTATCCTGAAAAAAACGAGCTAATTCCACAAAACGTTGTTTGTGGGGTTTTGAATAAAGTTTAAATAAAATGTTATTTTTATATCCGTAAAATGTTGAATAAAATATCAGTAAGACTATTAAGTAATGTGTATGTCAGAATATTTTATAGAAAACATTTAGCTGATATTTTTCAGATGTTTTATGTAAAACATTTTAATTTTACGTTATAAAACATTTTATGCAAATAGCAAAACTATATTTTCTTAAAAACATTTTTTTCCAGAATGTTTTTTGGATATTTGGAAAATATTTACTTTAAATGTTGTTAAAATATAAAATACCAATTGAAGAAAATATAATTTTTTTATATTATAAAATATCTACGGGATATTTTAGAACAATGTTAGAGAACATGAATAAAAGATATTAGCAAATAATATTTTGTTAATGTTGTAAAAACATTTTACTTAAATGTTAGAAATAAAACATTTCAAAAACAATAAAATAAACATTTTTTTTATGTTTAAATGATATCTTATTGAAATATTTTGTGAGAGACGTCCATATGACATTTAAAAAATGTTTTTAAAATGTTGTGTGTTTGCTGGGTTGTAACAACCATGTTTAATAATACAAGACTAATTATTGACGATACAACTGACATCAGCAGACGTATTTCAAAGCAAAACGAGTGAAGAAAAGCAGCTGTGTATAATATACTTAATATAAATGCGTTGAAAGGAATACGTCTTAAATAATGAAAATAATTCTTGAATAATTTATTAAATTTATAATGTAAAGAGAGTGATAGTTTTAGCTATCCTCTTCTGTATCATCTAATTTTCTTATTTTGTGAACAGGTTTTAAATTATGATAAAACAATATTTGCCTCCACATATAACCCATGCCCATCCTGTGTCCTTCCGTTGATCAGTAGTGTCCTCTTTCTCATGTTCAATGTTGGTTTCATCTTCATTTTCTTTAATGTGACATGTTTTGTCTGGTGCGGTATGACTATTATTGTCTCTCTTTGTATTTTCGCCATTGTATTTCATTATTTACTCCTGTCAAACGAAGAAATATGAATAAGGTAATAAAACATTATGTGAACAGAAAATTTATGCAATTCAGCATTTCAAAGTCTATAATGAATTCTGGGTGAGATTTTCAAACGTGTATACCAAAAACGTTGTGAATGGATAACAACGTCCAAACAATGAAAATGCAGACAACGACTCGTCGTTACTTTAATTTTGTGGTATTCTGAAACGACGAATTGTAAGAATCTGACGGGTTGCATAACATTTACCTCTTTGAATATTTGTAAAAATGTTGGCAATCTTGTGTTTAATCACATGTCTTTTGACTTGAAATTACAATGTCCATTTGCTTTCAATAATAGCCGTTTTTGAAAGTCGCTTGGTTCGTTGTATTGGTACATACTGCAATGTAAATATAAATATTTTCGTTTGCCAGAGATTTAATCTGGTGCACAACTGTTTGAAAACTCGACGACTTTAAAATTGGTTCCTTTATATGTTTTGGAGTTTAGTGTGACGTCCATTTTCACTGAACCAGTACACAATTTTATTTAGGGGCCAGTTGAGGACCACCTCCGGGTGCGGGATTTTCTCGCTGCGTTGAAGACCCATTGTAGGCCTCCGGCTGTTATCTGCTCTTTGGTCGGGTTGTTGTCTCTTTGACATATTCCCCATTTCCATTCTCAATTTTATATATATATTCATGGCGTTTGTAAAATGTGAGAGAAATTGTATACTGATTTAGAAACGATTTAGATAGAAACGCATTAATCCAGTTTCACTGTAAAGTCACGTCTATTATAAGTTTATTTATTTGTTCTTTGAATAATACCACATGCGTAAAATATAAGTTGACCTGATGTCTAAGCGTAAATCTCACATTTAAGGAATCAAAAGACCTAAATTCGAAGACTGATTGTAATATGTCCGTATTTCCGTTTCTCAAAACTGTCTGCACCAGATGGACTAACTACATGCTTACGTACAGATATAGAAAATATTATATAAACCATGGTCATATATCGAATTAAAATATCTTACCTGTCGTCAATGAACGAACAGTTATCTTTAATTTGTGACTTCTGTATCTAAAGTCAATAAAAACAAATACGTAAACAATATTCGTGCAGTGTAGGAAATTTAAAATTAATTTGTGCGAGCTTTAGAAATAGAGGGAAAGCGAGGCTCGCCGACCTTTTCTTGCGTTTCGTAGCGAGTGCAAATAAATTGTATGGTTGATCCTGCAACTAAACATGAGCTTAAATGATAGTTATTTTACCTCTCAACCGTTGATTTTTGTTTAATGTAATCGACATGTTTAACCCCGCCACATTCTTTATGTGCCTGTCCTAAGTCAGGATGTAAGTCAATGGTAGTAGTTGGTTCATGTTTGTCATATTTGTTTTTTCGTTGATCCATTTGTTATAAATTAGGCTGTTAGTTTTCTCCTTCGATTGTTTCACATTTTTCATTTTGGGCCTTCTATAACAAACTATTCGATTGTTTCACATTTTCATGCTGGGCCTTTTATAGAAAACTATACATTATGGGTTTTCTCGTTGTTGAAGGACTTACGGTTGCCTATAATTGCTTACATCCGCTTCATTTTAACTTTAATGGATATTTGTCTCATTGGCAATCATACCACATCTCCTTATTTGTATATGAATTAAACGCGGACCATGATCTGGATCTCAAATTGTACTGTGGTGAAAACAATAATTTGAAAATAATCGTTCGCTCGCAACAGAAGCAAAAGACCAGGAGACTATAGTACATCGCTTCGTGTCATCTGTACCCCTGTACTGATAGTAGAAAGGTCGATTGGTGGATAAAATCTGTTCACACTATCAATCAAAATCGTCCTAGCTTTTATCGTCCTATGGCGTAAAAGGATATTTACTATTAGCTTATGACGTTTTTTGATGATGTTAACATTTTTTTTTAACTTTAAATGATACGTATAAAGATCACCAGATGGACCGAATAACGTTATGAAATACGTGTAGTCAAGTTTTAGTGATAACGGGGTGAACAACCTTCTCCTTTGACACTTTTATCTAGTATAATAATTGTAAATAGTTTTCTTTAACCTTTTAGACCTTATTGTATGTCACCTAATTTTTATATTTTCCTTCACTGATTAAAAAAGAGAATATCACACTGTCTGCTCTTTTTAGGACACACGACACAGTTACAGGGGAGGTAATGACGTTGCTAACGTAAAATGTTATTTTTCACGATTTCAAACTGTAATATATCGGGAAAAGATGCATTTTCGACTATCATTCAGACTGATTTAAATTGAAAACGAGTTCATGAACCCCTCTATTTAAAAATGACATTTGGTTTGATTATGTATGAAAATTATTTGTGCCAATTTTTATGATCAAATCACCGATGATTTTGTTTTTAAATAAAATGCCATTGCAACAACACTTTCAGGATTCCGTAAGTTCCCTGTCACAAGGGAACCTGTTTGTACCTATCCAACTTACCCTCATTTACCAATAAAGTCGAACTTCCGCCGTTCATCCTTGTCCACCTACTTGTACGAACCTACCATTTGGGTTAATTGTTGATTTGTTTTCGTCTTGAATATAAATGAAATATTTGCTACTGGATTTTAAGCTAAACAATTGCAATGGAAAGTCCTAAACATATTGAGGATACAAAAGAAAGAATAGTGCGCAATGACATTATATAATGAAAAAGTTTCATTAGATACTGATAAGGGTTTTATTAGGATAAGCTGTTACAAATGTTCTTTTTTGTGGCCATTACAAAGGACAAACGGACAAACACCTACTGTCACTACATATATATAACATCTGCTTAAAATAGCGTGACTATGGTTTCTCGGTGTGTCATTTTTCTATCGATGTAGATAGATGGGATTGATTGAGCTGAATAGGATTTAATGTTGATTGACTGTGAAATATTAAGACAAACATACTTATTTTCAGAATAGAAGTACATGTATGATAAGATTGCTGACCACACTACACATGATTAAAGAAGTACCTTCAACAGGTACACTCGGAAACAAAAGTTGAGAAAGCAAATATGATACGGAAAACCCAAAGGGTACTAAACAGAACAGCCAAAGTAGTCATCCATGCCTGAGTGAGTTCCAACCATATTTTTATGGCAACTGCATAATTTAGAAGTGGAAATTTACAGACAAAGCATGTTTTAAATCAAATGCCAATAATCGACCCCTCCCCCTTTTTAGAGAAGAAAGGTTGCATCTTGCTGAAAATTAAATATAACATGTAGATTAACATCATGTAAAAAGCGTAAAATGAAAAGCGAAGCGGATGATACCAAAAGGAGAATTAAAACTCATAGAGAGAATGAAAAAAATCGGGAAATGACAAACAAATGTCTACAAAACACCACACAAAAAAAACTATATGGAGTAACATGAACCCAACATCTCCAGTGCTTCGGAAGGGTAAGCAAATCCTGCTCAACACATTGCACCTGTCGTATTGCTCATAGTAAGTTCAAGTTTGATGTGATATCTCATTGGTTGGTGAGAGAACGGCTACGACAATTGGAACATATGTGTGGTCATCTCCGACACAATTGATTCGTTACGGTCAACAAACCCACGATGGAGCCCGTAAAACTTGCAAGGGATGACACCAACTTTACCACTATGAATCCTTTTTCAAATTCTTTCCTTTTAAGATGTAACCCTCTATCGAGGAATCATAAAAGAAAACGCAAGCTCTAGAATATCGTAAAATCTAGGAGTTATATACTCCATATGCAGGCGCTGCTGGAAAGTTCCTACATATAAATATAAAATTCACAATTGGAAAGCTGACATCATATCTTTTGTCGTAAAGTTTTGTTCTCAACCGTTCCTCATTATCAATTTCTAGATGCAAGTCTAGATATGATACAGACGTAATTGTATCTGTTGTATAAGTTTTGAAGTCATATTGGACAGATGAGTTCAGCATAGTCACCAAAGATTTACATTTTTATGAGGACATCATCTATATAGCATGACGCAAAGTAAAAGGCTATAAATCGTACTTTCTTGTTTATTTGACCTGCTGATACTAATTGTATTGCTTTTTTGTTATTTAATGTTATTCAGGGTTATATCTGGTCTATATACCAGCTTTGATAAGTGTTTGGTATTACTATAAATTTTCACTTCGTACTATGAACATCAATATTATTTATTTTGTAAAAGTATTTTCTTTCTCTATTGGAACTGTACACGTATATCTAACAACAAAATTATTTTCATTTATCTGTGTTTAAAGTTATTGCAAATGGCTGATACTTTTGTTCGAGCATATTGTTTTTCTTTAATTGTTTAACATTTCATACCGATATTACATGTTACTTTTATTATTCTTCCCTTAGTTTATTTATTTTGTATTTACATTGTATCATAGGTCAAATTTATTTGTTCAGTGTATGTTCAATGGTGTTAATATGTCCTTTGATTGAGTTAAGCTATTTCAGTTGATATCTTATAGTGTGTCTTTCTATGTTGTGATGTTACACTATTGTTTCAGAAAAAGGGTGAAGGTTTGGTACCATTGAAACGTTTAAACCCGCTGCATTTGTTTGCACCTGTCCTAAGTCAGGAATTTGATTTTCAGTAGTTGTCGTTTGTTGATGTGGTTCATAAGTGTTTCTCGTTTCTCGTTTTTTATATAGATTAGACCGTTGGTTTTCCCGTTTGAATGGTTTTACACTAGTAATTTTTTGGGCCCTTTATAGCTTACTGTTCGGTGTGAGCCAAGGCTCCGTGTTGAAGACCGTACTGTGACCTATAATGGTTTACTTTTATAAATTTTGACTTGGATGGAGAGTTGTCTAATTGGCACTCATACCACATCTTCTTATATCTATATAATGCTAGATTCTTTTATTCTTCCTGATAAGTTAATGTATGATGTCTGTCTAAGATGAATACAAGAAAAAGAACACATTTAGATTTCATATGAATTTCGATTGTCTGTTGAAAAACACGTCCTCCAAAAGTAACAAATATATTGTCAATGAAAAATCAAGCATCTTGCTGATATCAGTTTAAGAAAATGTTTTGTTTGAATCAAAATGTTCTTTCTACAAAGAAAGGGTTTGTTGCTAATTTGAATAGTTTTTAATGGGTTTTAATAATGTATTAGAAAATCAAAATAGTTTTTCAAAGAAACGACTACTCATTGCTGTAGCAAATACATTTTCTGAATACTAGTCAGTCTTTCTAATATCCAAAATGATTCATTTGCAATTAAGTGTAAAAGTCTGAAAGCAAACATGAAACAACTCTTTAACGAAATGGATAGTATAGCCCTATTTTTTTTAAACATATGTCTGATGAAGAAAATTTAAGATTAATTTTAATATTTGACGAGTATGACATAACTAATTTTTTTCTTATAGGAGAAAACGATTTATATGTACTTAGAAATGAAAAGAGCCGGAAAATAGCAATAGAACATTCAACACGCAGTTGACGGAAAACTGACAACACCATGGCAAAATATTAAAACGACCTAAAGACGAACAAAACACCACATAAAATACTTAAGACCGAGTAACACGAACCCCACCATAAACCGGGTAGTGAACTTAGGTGCTACGGAAGGATGGAGCAGTTCCTGCTCCAAGTATGGCACTCGTCGTGTTTCTAATGCAAGTATAAATCTGGTGATAACCAAAAAAAAAGTACAAGTATATTATACAAGAAAAAATTTATTTACAATTGCATTTATGTTTTTTTTTTTTTTTTTTTTTATATCAAAAAAATTGTAGAACTCATACATATTTTCAACTTAAACTTGACAAACGTATCATCTCCTTCGACATTCTATATACATATGAACTTAAGATAGGTATTTGTTGTCTTTGTTGCATATATATTATTATCAACATGGTTGTCTATGTATTTTTTGGATATCTGTTAGTACATGTACTGGATTTGGTATGCCTTGGTAACAATACTGTATTTGAATTTTGAATGTCTTGGTGGCGATGTTTATTTAAAACCGTGCAATAAATGAAATGGTCTGAATTGATGTGCTAAATGCAAATTTGGACCAACAAGGTTTTCAATGTCTGCCTAATATTATAGTTTTTGAAACGTGTTAGAAATCAGTTATCAGCCATATGAGTTGACACATCTTGATCAACATTTGACCCTTGTCTAAATTTCATTAATCTGCGATCTTCGAGTTTTTTAATGAGCGGTTCACAAAATATTACAATAGAAGCAATAAGAAGTGCTGTGCCCATGACATAAAAGGACACTGTGTATGATCCTGTTTGGTCTCTTATATAACCTACAAAATAAAAGTTAAAAAGTTAAAAAGTGTTAATAATTCTGTTATACAAAGAAAAACTTTAAAAAAAAAATATGTACTGGCCAAAGTCAAACCAAGAAGAGTAAAGCATTATTTCTTTAACTATACAAGAACATACAGTTATTAGAACGTAGTCCAATTGCAACTTATAAGTTATGATGGGTTACATAATGCCATTGAGATATATACGAGGGTAATTGTGTGTGGATACGGTTTGTTACATCAATATCTTCCTAGATATTTATGTACATCTGAAACCTTTTATAGACGTTTAACAAAGTTGAATATTATCATTATAACTATTAGACCTGTCATATATCAACATATATACATAAAAGTTGTTTTAAAATACTTGATTTAACATGTTAAATGCTACACATGTCTGCGCCTCTAAAAAAATAATACAAACATAAATGGTCTTTTTTGTATTATTTTTAATAAAGTCGCATAATGACGTGGACGTATTATTATTTTCTGTTTTCAGTCACGGTGACATATCTCAATTTTATGTAATTTTGCTTTCCATATTTGTAAGACGGATGATGCAAGATCTTCATTTGAAAAGAAATATCTATCGACGCTACAAATGAATTAAACAACGCAAAATAGATAAATAATAATACAGGTACACATTTAGCCAACAGTAACCGTAGATTACCGATGTTCAAATCTCATAATCGATTTTAAAGATTCAAATTCAGGTACCGAAACAAACATGCAGAAATCGCATTAACTCCCAAAAAGAAGCAAGACCGGGTGCTGCTATGCATTCATCAGCTCTTTCAAGTTTATATAAGGTTTTGGATTGTCAAATATTTTTGCATCGGGCATCACTGAAGAGACATAAATTGTCGAGATGAACATCTAGTGCAACACAATTGGTATCGTCTATGTTATTACAGTCGATTTTTTTCTTAATTAATAACCATACTCACCAAGTAAAGGTGCAAACACAATGGATGAAATGCCATGGATGAATATCTGTAAGGATAGTGCCGCAGGTAGCTTATCTGGACCAACACCTTCCCTCATCAACATTGTCATCAAAGAGAAATATAAACTTCCGAACAGTCCATAGATTACGGAGTATATGGCGAATGTTTGAAAATTTGTATAGAATGGATTGAATAACGTTGCTAATCCTGTTACACACAACGAAAATGATAATATATTTTTTCTTTTTATTTTGTTGGAGTCTATCACAATTCCGAGTAAGATTCGAGATACTAGATCACACACACCATTGATGGTTAATAGAATGGCTAACCTATCTTGAGTGATCCCATTGTCACTCGCGAAAGCTGGAATGTATGCAACTATAAAAGCTAATGCGAAAAACGAAAGAAATGCTGCAAACAGTGCCGACTGTAAACAATGGTTTTTCAAAAGATCTAGACCTAGCAAATCATGGCATGATAGTTTAAATGAACCTTTTTGCTTAAAGGGTTCATCATCGTCTTCGTACTTTTGCTGTAAGATACCAACACTATGCATTGAAGAAAACGTTTCTGCTGTATCTGTTGTATTGTATATGTTTAGTGCACTTCTAGAAAGTGTTTTGAAGAAGTCTTGAAGAGATGTTTGAAAATGAACATCTTTTTCGGTGGCACCATTATCATGACTTTCAGATTGAGATCTTGGTGTTTTCAAATGATATTTTGATTTCTTGTCACTCGGATGACTTTCATTGTCCACGTGACTCTTTACATTGCTATCTGAAACGGTAAAATCTCTTTTAAATGTTGATTTTAGTTCTTGCTCAGGATCAAGCAGCTCTTGAAGTAATGCATCTTTCCGTGTGCGTTTTTCCACTTTAGGTTCAAATGGTGACCTTACTAACGCACCAGAAATGACATTATTCAGATGCATCCCAGAACAAACTAACAAAGCACCTTGAAGGCCATATTTATCCAACAAAGTTTGAATCAAGAGAGGTAAGGTAAAACTACCAATGCATCCACCCACCATTGCAATACTGTATGCTATGCCAAGCCTTTTTTCGAAAGACGCATTTAAGACTACAAACAAAGGTCCTGTAGTGAAAGCACAACTTAAGCCTAAAATGAAATAACATGTAAATGTGTTACAAATTTTTGGATTTTTTTTATGTTTCATCCTGTCCAAATATGTTTTAAACGATTTGATTAGGTGTCATGAGTTTGGTTGGATATTTTTGATCTTATGACTGACAGTCCTCAAAGGATTGAATCCAATGCCAAGAACACACATTCTTAAGAGTAATCACTAACGTTTTACAAAAGCTTTAGTCCATAAACCCTCAATATGAGCCAACTTTGGAAAGGTTATTACTATACTTTAAGGTCCCTTTCTAAGTACAGATATGCTTATTCCTGCTGATACTTTTTAATCCAGACAAAAAACAATGAGAAAGCAGCAAATTCAGAGTAATATACTAGGTTTTTGATATCCAACAATATTTCGTGCTGACAACATATTTAGGTCTGTGTAAAATTAGCATCATCAAGGAATTCGACTTATGAACGAATATTTGCTTGCAATGAGTGACCGCGGACGATTATTTTGACTGAGATATTTTAGATACAACTGTCATTTATGGAACACTTAAGGGCAAATTCTTTTTGGTGATATTCGTGTTGTTCTTTGTTAATTTTCCTTTGCTATCCTATTCCTTTTTAAAGTAAATCTAATTACAACTTACCGTATACAATACCATGTGAAAATACTAAGAATGTAATGCTTGGAGAAAAGGCATTCAACATATATCCAACTGATGATAAAATGGCACCGATAATAATTATCGTCCTAATAGAAAACATTTTAGTTCCAATATTTAAGACGAATAAAGCTGAAACGAGACAAACAGTATTGACTTTCTCTTACATTATCTTTAGTTTTATCTTCATTGTGCATTATACAAGAATATTATCAATTAATTATCTAACAGAAGAACGTAAATTGACAACTGTGAAGTAATGGTAGGGTCAGGTCTAGCTGTGATTGGAGTTTGTTCGATTCCATCATGTTTTGTGTCGATTTGTTACTATATATTTTAGTGAATTAAGGGATTTTAACATCAATAAAATTCCGTCAACTATAATTTATCGCCAGATGTCGTGTCGATAAAGTGGCGACTAAATGTAAGAAGCATTAATAAATACAAACGTGATGTCTGTTTTGACTCAAAAGGAACTTATACTCACACTCGATATTTATTTGTCTTTCTATTAGATTGTTTTCGAGTGCCACTGACGAGTCGTATATCAACATCATATGCGACTTATAAAATACATTATAAGCCTGGTAGATTTTACATGGTATATTTACGTACGTAAGGAATTTCAAATGGATGAATATTACATATGTTCAGTTTGTTGGTGTTTATCTTGACTGGTCTTACTTAATTTTTTTTGAATGACGACATGTGCATCTGTCCCATATCATCTCCTTTCCAACGCCATTGACAAAATGTGCAAATGAATGGAGATAATATATCTAGAGTTGCCATTTTTTTATTTCAGTATGAACATGCCAAAACGGCCTCTAATTCGTAAGTTAAAACGGTTATCTTTTATTTGTTCATAAATGCGGACTCGTCGTAAACCTCTTAAAGGACCAGGTTATTTTAAAGCTTTAAACACTAGATACGATTGAACGCACTTGTCGATGCTGTTGTTAGATGTTTTTGCTTGTTTTATCGTGTTAGAGGATTGATGTCTTATTATCGTTAACCCCAAATCTAATGTTTTCATTTTCTGTATTTAGTCTGTTGGTATTTTAGAAGAAAAAAATAACGATTATTTCTTATTACCTTTGAAAAAAAACAATCAAATTTTGAATGGCAATAAATTCAAACATCAATTACAAATACGACATAGACACAAAGAGTCTGATGATCAGAATAAGGTCTTAAATTACAAAAAATCATGTTTATTTTTTTTTCTCTATTGTGTTTTTCACGTTTTTTCATATTTATATATTTATTATAGAACATGCCAGTATTTATATTTATGTATTGTTCAATAAGTGTATTATTTGTGTAATAGGAGACAGATATGTAAAAGGAAATTTGCTTGTTTCTGAAACTTAAATATTTATTTCAATTGTATTATTTCGTTATGTGATAATTTATCTGAATAAATATTGTTTAAACTAAGGTCTTAAAATCCTTTAAAAACGTTTCATCAGAGATGTCAAACAGAGAAGATGCCATACATATTACTTTTGTATATTCCATATAGTAAAGTTGAAAGCCAAGTATGGTTGTTAAGGTTTGTAATTAGCATTTCACTGCCCACACCATCACAAGAGCGGAAGGGAAATCCGTAAATATAGGACTACAGACAGCAACACAATGACCAAAGGTTTATTTAAATAAAGAAGAAATCTCACTTTCCTTTGGAATATCACTATAAAAACACGCGAAATAATTCAGCAATTGCATTTCGAAACAACTGAGAATAAGAATTCTTTATAATACGGAACAGATGGAACACACCACCAAGGAAAGAAAACAAAAACCAACAATAGTTAGTCCTTCCGAAATATGAAGTACTAATATAGTTTGTTATAAGAAAATTAAGAATTATCGAACCAAAAACAACATTCTTTAATCATTTTCTGTCTTTGCAATTGATGTTCTTTTATAAGTTCTATTACTGGAAAACTCATTAAAGATACCAGGCTTATAATATTTCTTCCTGAAAAAGGAACTGTAATGACTTTTACAAGTATAGTTACACTAAAATCTACCAATAAACTCATCATACATGTAGATACCAGGATTAGGCTTTTGTACGCCAGACGCCCGTTTTGTCTGTAAAAGACTCGTCAGTGACACTGATCAAAAGATCATTTTAGTAAACACATGTTACCAAAAAATGTACAAAGAGGATGTGTGTCTGATAATTAAATTAGTAACACTGAATTGATAATGTGTTAGTTTTCAATACTACTTTGTAGCAATTTACAAATGATGTATGCCTACTTTAAACAAAAAAACTCTTACCAAACTGGTGCCGTCTTGATAACGAAGTGAGATATGAGCCAAATTTTAATTTGAGATGACGGACAACAATTAAAGCGCTTTGTTTTCGGTTTAGAGTTTGCGTTTATTAAATTTTATAGGAATAGGATAGAAATGTAGTGTCGCATATAAGTACACCGTTTCCTTTTTCCTTTAAATAAATGAACCTGGCATGGCCGTAGGAACTTGAAAAATTTTCATCTAAATACATTAAAATTGTAAAGATCAAAATGGTTCTTTTCAGAATAATATTGACTGTTTCCCTGTGTTTTATTCTTACATGAGATGCTAGTCACTAGCGTTTGTACAGCAATAATTACCGACGTCATAGACGAACTGGTTCCATAAACATCTATAAATTGTACGAAGAAAAGTCCAAAGGATTTAGCAAATCCCACAAGTAGAAACACGTGCAGAGAAGTTGCTGAAAAGGTAAATTAATATAATTTATTCAGTGAAATAAGTATTGTATTGTTATAAGTGCATGAAAATAACTGAATAATTTGACAGAGATATTTTATCCTCTATTATTTCCCTGTACTCAGTATTCATTTATTTTAGTACTTTTGCAAAGAATGATGAAGACGTCGCACAATAGTTGTAGTCTTTTACATATTAGTTGACGTTTTACTGTTTTCTTAGTTCTAGTAGTACAAGTTAATCAAGTGATTCTTGTTTAAGATTAATTTCTGTTGCCTATTGATACATACCTGTCGTTTTCGAAACTGAGAAAGCCTGTACTATACACAGTTTAAAGGTTAAACATTATTTGCATGAACTATGTGTGCAATATTATTAACAGTTATTGTACAAACTCAATGAAATCGAAGAGAACATCATTTGCTCTGTTTGACGTTTTGATAACCTGTTTCCGAAGCGGGAACCGACATTTACAAAATAAGAAGACACAGTAAAGGATTGTTAATATTTCCAGAGGTATATCTGGTGGATCGTTGTTTCATTAGCAATCACACCACATCCCCTTTTGTACATGCAAATATCGTTAAAGTTCCTTTTTTACTATGGAAAAGAGCACGTTACAGCATTGGTCAGATCCAGTTATTTTAGTGCATAGATATAGGAAGATGTGGTATGAGTGCCAATGACACAACTCTCCATCCAAGTTACAATTTATAAAAGTAAACCATTATAGGTTAAGGTACGGCCTTCAACACTGAGCATTGGCTCACACCGAACAGCAAGCTATAAAGGGCCCCAAAAAACTAGTGTAAAACCATTCAAACGGTTTGTTTGAAAACTTGTCGTTATAGCAAGTTTACAATGTATGAATACAAAATAGTATAATGCTTATCAAGATTATAACTGCTAATCAGAACATTTGTTCAACTGGAATGCTTTTAAAAATATCACTGGTTAAAAACGGACTGTGCTATTTATTTGCGTAAATCCAAGAGATGCACAGATGGTCCTAAAATTCTATCATTTATGAATGTACAATTAAAAGTATATGTCATTGTATATCCACTCATTGCTTCACTTCATCTCGTGATCATCTCATCCTTCCGAAGAACCTGAGAACATACTCGGTTTTCGATGGGGTTCGTGTTACACAGTGCCTAGTTTCTTTGTTGTTTTTTATATACTGTTGTTTGTCTTCACGTCGTTTATTTATTTTCTGTCATGGCGTTGTTAGCCTGTCTTAAACTTTGAATTGAATATCATTCGCCTCTCCTCACACAAATTAAGCTCTGGTTAGTACTTAAATTCATTTAATTCTGAGTCAACAAATTATGAACCTTGATTCTACACACTGCTTGATGTTTGCAAAAACTTTCTTTGGCAATTTAGTCTCGTAAATTCCGCAATTTCTGGTTATAAGTGAAGCCTTTAACATCATATTTACTGATATTCTTTCTATTAACAATCTAATATTTTTTTAACGGGTTCCATTATTATATCCACCAGAGCTAGAAATTAAAGAAACAACAGACACGACTTCCCCCGCCTCATTTTTAGATTTATACCTCGAATTTGACATAAGCGGTCATCTCTGTACCAGAATCTATGACAAACGAGACGATTTTAATTTTGAAATTATAAATTTCCCCCACCTTAGCAGCAATATACCAACTTCATCTGCATATGGAATAAACATTTCCAACTCATTCGGTATTCAAGAGCTTGCAGATGCTACTCAGACTTTATAAATCGTCACCAGTGTCTGAGCAGAACGTTGATGAACCAGGGTTATTTCAATGAACGTCTCGTCCTTTTTCTAAAAAAGTTCATCGGAAGATACCAAGACCTTGTTGATAAATATTCCGTATCAACTTCACAAATAATACATGAGGGTCTTGAAGTATAGATTCTAGGTATTGACGTTGTTGATCATCTTAATTACGTGTTATAGTGGTTTTTTTTTTAAAGTTTTTGTATATTATTAACCTTTACTGTTTAGTCCATGTTTGGTAATATGCTTTTAACGTGGCTCGGTATTAATACATCACGCCACTTTGTTACGGTGCTACGGTCATTTTTGTATTCTTGTCTTTCATGTGTGCTTATGTACTTTGTCTATAGAGGGTCTATATGTCATTTTGATTTTCTTTGTTGAAACGTAAGTTGTTGTTATAGTGATTACGAGTATAACACAATATTGACTGCCGTACCCCAATTTTGACATTTTTTTATACCTATTATGTCTGTATGTTTTGCTCACACATTGTTGTCAATATAATGGAATTCTATGCAATTAACATACAAGAGAGGCGAAAGATACCAAAGGAATATTCAAACTCATAAGTCGAAAATAAACTGACAACGCCTTGGCTAAAAAAGAAGAGACCAAAAGACTAACAATAGTACACAAAACACAACATAGAAAACTAAAGACTGAGCAACACGATGCCCACCAAAAACTAGGGGTGATCTCAGGTGCTCCGGAAGGGTAAGCAGATCCTGCTCCACATGTGGCACCTGTCGTGTTGCGCATGTTAGTACAAACCCGGTAACAAGTCTAATTCGTAAGGTCACATTCGGGAAAAGGGGACCGGATTGTAATTACGACATTAGGAACATATCCGCTATCATCTGTGAAACGGATATTCCGTAACGGTCAACCAACTCGTGATGGCGTCCGTAAAATTTACGAATGGATGATTTCAACTTCACCACTTAGAACTCTTGGTTTAATAGCTTCCTTGTGAGTGTGAGAGGGTTAGCTAGCTATAAAACAAGGTTTAATCCACATAAGGAAATGCCTGTACTAAGGCCGGAATATGACAGATGTATTCTATTTGTTTGATATGTTGAGTTTTTGATTTTGCCATTTGATAAAGGACTTTCCGTTTTGAATTTTCCTTGGAGTTTGGTATTTTTGTTATTTTACTTTTTACAGTTTCGAAACTGGAAAGTGAGTAAGGTTGTATTTTACCAATTTTCTTATTCAGGAGAAAGCTTGATAATGATTTGAAAATCATGTTTAGTGTATTGTTGAATAAATATAAGTATATTTGTTATTCAATTTGGTGCATATTTTTTCCCAACTAAACAACTGCATGAAATATCAGGTTTCCATATTTTCTAGATACCGACAGTCTTATGGGAAAAACGTTAAACTTAATTTTTCAATGAGTTGAAATTGATGAACGGCCTTTCAAAGTTTTCCAGTGCATGACTCTGTGTATTGATGCATTTATCATTATAAAAATGTAATTATTATCTGCTTCAAATTAGATAACCAGTGATCATTTAATGAATAACTTACCGAGAGCGATTATCCAAGCCCAGCCACTATCCTTTTCACTAATGTCCTCTGTAACAGAGGTTTTCTCCCTTTTTTCATGTGCACCTTTATCATGGAGATCTGTACCGTTGATATCATCACCAGAACCACAATTTTCATTTTCGCATGGAGTTGTATCTCTTCTATCAAGATTACCACTTTCCACCGTTGTTACCATAGTTATGATGTACTTTTTGTGTCAGCAAGGATATCATAAAAACTAATTATTTATATTCAACAAGGTTATATATAGCCAATTTTAACAAAAAGCAAACGAACTGATCACTTTCCAGAGCTTTATGAAGACATATATGTTATTATTATGTTTAACCGATAAAATACAAGTAAAAGTCAATATTCTAACCATTGCATAAACATGTGAAAACTAATTAGCACATCATCTTACGCTGCGCAGAATATATTTTTATAGTTAAAGATATGAATTTAGTGAAAAGTAAAATGTCAATATATACTCATAATTCTTATATGGTTTGCATATCTACAAATACTTGAATTGGATTGGTCCTTTAGAATATTTTCCTTGGTTTACACTTCGATAAACCATGTTACCGAAACTACTTTCACTTTGATCTATTCATGCGCTATACACATGCATGTGATCCAGGGGTACTAAGCAAATTGAGATTGAAAAACAAATTACATAATTTAAATATGCATAGAAAAAAGAAATTATGCATTCAAGCTTGGAATATGTATGAAATTTCATTTTAGATTCTATTGCATTAATCGCACTTTTATGGATTTCAGAAAGTCAATATGGCGGCTTACCCCATAGTTACGACATGTCTATTGTGTATTTGATAGTAAATAGAAGCCAATGAATACAAAAATGTTAATTAAAAACTGCGAATGTATTGTTAAGATTTAAACACATTTTTTCTAGAGGTTATTGATGTATAAACTGGGGCGATTAACTCACAAACTGAATAAAAGTCCGAAGATTTAATTCTATATTGAAAAGAAAATGATTACCATAGTAATTTCTAAAAGATATCATGCAGCGTTCTTTATTATCTTTAAATAATGTAAATTTAACGCTCTATAGATATGCGACTTTGTTTTATCGTAGATGCACGAGTCCACTTATTTTTAAGTTTTCTTTTCATTTTAAAAACAACGTCCTGAAGATCATTTAAGAGGCGACAGTAGTTCAACAATGTTCTGCGTTCGTAAATCCATTTAAATTACAACAACCAAGGGAAATAAAACTGAAGTAATCGCACAATGAGCAAACAGTGTGAATCGAGAAAAGCATCTTCTTCTAGGCATGCATCATCCGCCATTCGAATTCAGACTCAGTCAAAACTACAACGACAGATAGAAACATTCAGTGGAATACATGACATGCCATAACTATCTCGTTGAAATGTGGGTTATTAGTTGTAATAATGATACATCGATATATTTGAACAGGAAACATGTGAAAATTAAGAATTTGGCATGATTCACTTTCTTTTTGTCTTTATGCAGATTTTATATGAATTCCCCTTAATATGAATAGTTGAATATAAGAGGTGAGCAATTAGTTCAAATTTGAAATACAGACTGTTTGCTGAAATACTAAAGCATGCAAAGGATAACCGTCGTTAGCAAACATATTCGAAAATACAACAGACCAAACCAAAAAGCGAGAAAAGAGACGTACAAAAAAGAGCGAACAACATATTGTCTCATCAAGCAATCTCGACAAATATATACAAAAAAATATAAGCAAAATAAAGATACTAAATAATAATAAAGAAGGAATCGATCTTGGCATCATGTTCAAGGATTAAAAGTCTCAAAAGGAAAACTAAACCTACTAGATAAAACACCAAACTGAAACTATTCTTCTACTCCAAAACATTTTCAAATGATTCAATCAAGCAGTAGTTCAACGTAAAGATCGAATTGATGGGCGAACATATACCTGACATTGTCACGAAAAAACCTCACCAAGCGAACATATACCTGACATTGTCACGAAAAAACCTCATCAAACGTACATATACTTGACATTGTCATGAAAAAACCTCATCAAGCGAATATATACCCGACATTGTCATGAAAAAGCCTCATCAAGCGAACGTATACCTGACATTGTCACGAAAAAGCTTCATCAAAGATATGCAAGTCTTATAACTTTGTACCCAGACGCGCGTTTCATCTATAAAAGATTCATCAGTGACGGTCGAATAAACAAAGTTACAGTAGCAATTTAAAGAGCAATGAGAAACCGAATTTCCGAAATGTTTTGCCAAATACTGCTTCGGTAATCTATTCCAAGCGAGAGTTTACATGATCCAATTATACTATATTAACACAATGACGTCATTAAATGTAACTTTATAGTCTGTGTATATCATGCTATTTCTTAAAATAAGGTCAAATTGTTTGAAAGACCACTTGGAACGATTAATTATTGAAAGCTTTTTTTTGGCATAAACCCTTATATCATGATGAATATTATATAAACTGCATTGTGCTGACGCTCTCAGGGATGTACAATACATTTATTAGATCGCATTCGATTTATTTTTTGATTATCAAATGATATTGAGCAAATTGAGTTGAAATATAAAAAGTCATAATATTGCCTATGTGAGTTTTTTTTTACATAATCCCTGATATCATGATGTACATCATATATACTAAACTGGGCTGACGCCTTTAGGGGTATATAATACATTCATTAAATCGCATTCGATTTAATTCTTTATTATTAAATGATATTGATCAAATTGTGTTGAAATATAAAATAAAATCATAATATTACCTATTAAAATTTTTAGAAATGTCCTTGAGCTTCGGATGGCACTGCGTTGTTAAACTTATTTATCTGTGTCTTCTTTTAGGGATTTACCTAATCATACTAGATAACATTTTACTATGATAACCTTTTACATGTTTAAACATTCTTAATACACTTTTGTGTAGAGGTCACGTGCAAATTTTATAACACTTCGCGCATGTAGTATATGTGCACCATTAATGCAAATTATAATATATCGTAACACTATCTGACGACGAGACAGAAAATTGGAAGTCTAACTGCATTCAACCATATATGACTAACACATGCACTATACATTTTATAAATAGATGTGAAATGCCTATCATAGATTAAGATACTTTTAAAAATCAAATGTCAATTGGTATGAAATCGGTTGAATAATGATCTGAACTCATGTTTAGGATTGATAACAATAAAAGTACAAATTGTGTTGAACCAGATGTACATTTCGATAATTGATACTTAATAAGTGACGCCCAAAAGCCAAGATATTTTTAAAGTCCACAACATTATCACATGAATAATACAAACGTTAAAGAGCTGATAAAACCCAAAAAGGACAAAAGTAAAGCCACACTCGGACTTAGAATCTATGGTATGCAAGGGAGATACATTCCTTAATTTAAAAAATGATTTCGAATGAGTACTGAATTCTGGCTTCTAAAGAAACTAAATTAATATTAAAAACCAAATGTTCAGAACAATTGAAGGTCTTTCCAAAACAATTTTTTAAATAATTAATAAGAAGCTACTCAAAGTCTTCTATATACTTTGCCTGAAATAAGATAGTCAATTTCCAACTTCCGGTCTAGAAAATGTCATTTCCGATCTCATATGGTAGTTGCATTTACACTGATTCCAAAAATATATGGTTTATATATACTTTTGCTTGTACAAAGGACGAAAATTGGCTACTTCCGGTTTGGAAAATATCACTTCCCGTGACATATGATAGCGTTATTCACATTGATTCCAAAAGTATATAGTTTGTCTATACTTATGCTTGTTATATGGCAGACAATTGGCTACTTCCGGTTAGAAAATGTCTCTTCCGGTGACCAATTATAGCGTTATTCGCACTGATTCCAAAATTATATAGTTTGTCTATACTTATGCCTGTAATAAGGGAGATAATTTGCTACTACCGGTTATACAATGTCACTTAAGGTCTCAAATAATATGTTTATGTATGCCCATAAAAAAATATATTGTTTCTAGGTATTTTTCCATGATATAAGTGCAAAAATTACTACTTCCGGTTGACTCAAGGTAACTTCCGGTTGACTCAAGGTCATATGTCACCCAACATTTTGCAAAAGACCTTATGGCTTTATTATGTACCAATCTGAAGTCATAATCAATCTACCTTAAAGTAAAACATTTCAGGGGCAATAACTCCTATAAGATGTCATTGAATTGTGTCAGACCAAATGTATCATATCTTCAGTACAATAAAGCAAACATTTTGCACTTATTCTTTTATATATCACTTTAAAAGTGTCAGAGAAAATGCAAAAACAAGCACACGTCAAAATTGAGAATATGACCTGGACCTTTGACCTTGACCTCATTTTCAAAGTTAGGACCTAAGGACTTCAAATAAAAAGACTCTAGGTTTATACGGCATACGGTTTATTAGTTACAAAATCATAAGTTTATTTGGTAAAGGTAGATAATTCCTATAAGATTTCATGGGATCGCTTCGATCAAACTCAGCCAAACGCTTCTTAGAATGTAACGAACAAATATGAAAAAGAATTTTTCGTTATCTTTGTTGGTTACGGAGGAGATAGACTCACAAGAAAAACAGTGTTTGGGGAGATAACTCTTACAATGAAAATCTTCGGTTAAAAAGGTGAGGTTCAAAAGCGCAATAATTGTTCGATAATGATAGTAATAATAGTCAGAACAAAATCAATAGGTCTTTCCATGGAAAAGTGGAAAGACCTAATAAGCGCAAAAGCACTGTTAAATTGTTTAAAGTGTACACATAGTTGCCATTCATTACTTTCTAGAATAGTTTTCTGGAGAACAATGAAATTCAGATTTTGCTCGTCTTTTTGGTTCGTCGAAAATTCCAGAGAATTAAAAAACTTATGCTGATATTGACAAAACTTAATTAATCATATAAATATGGTTCAATCCCTTTGAAGTCATGAAAAATCTTGTATGTATAAATATTTACTTGTGTGGATTTCACATTGGCTTCATAACTCAAAAGCTCGTTAATACATAACGAAATACATGGTGCCTCGGAGGCCAAAAGGTCTTAGTATTCTACTGTATCACTAGCCTGCCAACACTGAGGTTGCGAATCCCGCAAGTTGCAAATGCGTTCGACATCAATCTTAAATGACTAGGATTGTCAGGTTTCTACAGAAGGTCGGCGGTTCTCTCCTGGCACTCCGAATTCCTCCTTCAATAATTAAATCTGACTGCTACGAAATAGCAAATAATGCTTAAAGAAGCGTTAAACACCACTCAATTAATCAATTAATCATAACGAAACATGTAATGATATTCGCAGTAATTTAAACATTTAACTATCTCTCGATACTTATGTTTAGGCTTTGTGCAAGGTAATTTTTTTTCGCAAACTGCCATGACGTTAACACACTTAATCTCTTAGGGGAGAGCTGATTGCTACTGATCTTTCATCCAATTTGTACTTATTGAAAGCAACATGACATATGCATTATCTATATTCTGCTTTGAGCATTCCTGGTGAAGTTAAATCCAGAAATGCGCTTCAGACGCATGAAATCATTTAACGTGTTGTTTTCATTTTCTTAACAGGATTTGTTTACACTTTCGGAGCACCTGATATTACTTCCATTTTTTTGGTGAAGTGTGTGTTGCTTATTCTTTTGTTTTTATGCATTTTTTTAACTGTTGTTTGACTTTTTATTTCCATTGTAATGTATTTTTCTTCGACTTTTGAATTTCGAATATTCATTTGGTGTCTTCTACTTCTTTTTAAAAATTCAGAAATAGTAACATATCCCTAACACATTGGATCACCCAGTGTTTTTTTGTTGGGAACGTGATGCTTAGTCCTTAGTTTTCAATGTAATGTTTTGTAATATGTTGTGGACTGTTGTCCCTTTTTTTCGACTTGTCTTTGTTATTGTTCCTTTGATATCTTTTGCAACGAAGCGTTGCATTAGAACGAAACAAAGCACATCTAGAATAAAGACAAAAGACACAAGGTGCTGATAAAAGAGTATAAGTAGTTACTGATGCTAGTTCAAACCCAATTACAAGTAATAATAAATCATGATTCCCAGATTTCAATCAGTACATATTCAATGGAGTTCATGTAAAGACGTCAATAAACAACCTGACAAAAGTATGATTCTTTTGTTATCTTTCAAAAATCGTTATTTTTCTTAATTGACCATTAATTTATACATAAAGCTACGAATTTCCCACACCATTTAAGATTTTGATAAGAGGTGATCAAATTGGCATGTTTCTTGAATGACCACTACTTAAACCTCGGTTTACCTTTATTTTCTTTCTTATCGTTTAATTCTTCCTATTCAAAGTTATGACAAAATTATCTTTTATTTTGAACGAAAATAAAAAAAAATCGAAGAGGCAATACTTTTTTAGTAAACGGAAAACCCTAAAATACATTATTTCAAGTGTGCGATTCTATCAGCAGAACTTTTTTTTACAGAAATAATAATACAAAAAAAAAGGAACATCGGCTCACATTGTGAATAAACTGCAGCCATACATTTTAATTTTTTTTTTTATAATCTAATCTTTCATTGGTCATCAAGCACATATTTTACTTTTAGAATGTGCCGTTTTTCTCTAATTTAAGCGTTCCCGACGAAGGTAAATCTATATTGTATAAAAGCGCTTCTGACCTGTGAAAAATTTACTTTTTCGAGAGTATTACAAACAGTCTGCTTTTTGATTGAACTTGATTTTAATTTAGTCCAGGGTCCGATCAATCCAATCCAAAACCTGCCGCAGGTTAATTTTGACTAATCAAAATATCCGGTAATCGAGTTTATTTGCTGTTAGGTAAGGACTTCACCAATATGTACATCATGAACGCTCATACACACAAGTTTGAAAGTCAATGATGTAAACGTTGAACGACATATTACCTAAGGAGACAAAACAAATCTAAGTCAGTTCTTTTTGTCTAATGTGGTTGGAATCTCAGTATCTTAATAAATTCGAAACGTTTCAATAATCATTCAATTTTTAACTTAAACAACACACCGTACATAGTTAGGCTAAATAACTCTATATTACTTAAATAATCAAAGTCCAAATTCTTCCTGTGGTATTACAGATATGCTGTATTGTAATCAGCTGATATTACATATTAGTTTCTTAACTTTTGATACTAAAGGTTTATATTAGATCTCAAAAGGTTTGATTTCCTTGCTTCTGTTGAACTTCATACAAATTCATCAGAACGTAGAGCTTCAGCATAACACTGATATCGTTCACTGCCAAATATAATTCACGCAATGACTGTTCCCTGTTGAAAATATTACCAAGATGAAGATTTAATAGAAATCTAAGGCAGTGAGAATATATAATGGGCGGTATGCCAATGTTCCCGCCTTCCACCTCAAGTTGTAGTTCTCCTGGTATCAATGATGAGGGTTGCACGTACTCAACACTTTCTACAGAGCCTATTTTCATCCTTTTGTCTGTATTTTTTCTTAACCTCTTCATTATAGTTTTGAACGCCTAGATACGTCATATCTGGTGTACATCTTAATAGAACATAATCTGTTAGTCTGAGTGTTACATTGTACCGCCCTGTCGCGTAATAAAACGACGCGTATAACAACCAACCCGACATAGCATCTGCCTTAAAACCGTCTTGTAAATGTCTATGATAGCGTTTGTGTATGTTGTACACGTCAGTCTTTGTGGTTGGTGGTGGTAGAAATTGTGCTGCATATTTACTGATTTTAGCATAATTGTATTCACAAACATCCTTAATAAATGTAGACGATTCAGACTTTAGTAAAGATTCGATAAATGCCAGTACTTTATGACAAATTAATATGTCACTATTAAAAATAATCGATCCACAAATTAAAATCTTGTAAAATAAGAAGTCTAACATAATGAATGAAGTTTCACAATTTGTACTTAATACACTAATATTCACATTGTCAGGTGGACATACATTCTTTATCAATCGATCTATTCCACCAGATTTTATACTATCCAGTACGCTGAGGAGTATATTATTGTTATCTTGATTGATCTTTCTTAGAAGCATATTGTGTTCAGGTATGTAGTAGTTCGGACAGTAACAGTTGCTTACCCATAACATCAACTTGTCAAGACAGAGAGAAAAAGAGTAATATAATTTAGATAATTGAAAGGTGTTAATATCCTCCTCCTCTGAGACCCAAAATAAAGCCGTCTTTAGAAAGTAAGAACACAATAAATCGTTGACATCATTGGTTGTGTAAACGATACGCTTTAAAGTTATTCGAGTAGAACGAAGCATAATAGTTGGATGAAATTAAACGAATGTACAAGTAGCTTTTCTGCCACAGAAAAAGACAATCTCCATAATGTGTTGCTCTCTGACATAGCCCTTGGTCCTAAAGGTACTAACAAACATCCGTAATTTACAACCCTGTCAATTACGAAATTAGGGGGCCATTGTCGTCGATGACGGAATGTCCAGGGAATTGCGTTGTTAGGTAGAAATTTACTCCGTAGATATACTGCCAAATCGGCAAACTGTTTTTTGTCTGATAGACAAGGGCCGTGTGAAAACAGATTAATATGGAGACTGCGTTGCTGTATGTAAGTCAAAAACCATTCAGAGATAAATCTAAACCTTTTCGAGTACTTTCAAAGTATTTAAGTTCCACTTCCCCTGCTGCTATCAATCTGAGTCTAGTAAAACCAGGATGATCAATATCTGTCTCCATAACACATGTTGTACGATATATTGGGTGTTTGGTATTACTAAGATTCTATATAACTTCTACGTCATTCTTTACGGCCATTATATCAAGGCCGTTGCCTGGTAAATCCAGTCCTTCTGCCAAGCTTCCACTTGATATTCGTTTTTGTTGTGCACGATTAATTATCCTAGCATTATATATCATATCCTGTGTGATAAATAGTCGTTGTCTATTTCTTATATCTATTTCAGTACCAATTGTTTTTACTTGGTGTTCGTATAAGTATTTCTCATTCGGGTCATTTACGGGTCTTAGCAAGTGATCTATAAAAAAATATATACATGTAAATATAGAAGTCTATAAAAAGGACCAACCAGCAAATTTACTATGTACCGGATCGTCTAGAATAGACGATACTGCGCAGATAAGGAAAAATATTGTTAAATTTATTGACACTGACGAAGGCTATTTGTTAAGCCGAATTATTTGTCAACACGATTTTTATAACATCATCTTCGTATATTACCATCTTATATATGTACCGTTGTGCAAATTTCTAGACTTGTATATATATATATATATATATATAACCTTTGCACCTTTTGTTTGCGGTATACCATCTTTTCCGCAAGTTAATTGTTTTCTGTTTAGTATTAAATTTATAACTAAGATCCATTTATTACATCGGTCATCTGTTTATTTGGCAATCGTCAATGGCAGTCACTAGGGTTTAAGAACATTTGTTGTTCGACCTGTTAGTCAAATGCGTTTTGTTAAAATATACTTTTTCACTTTTTTGGTCTTTTGGAAAATGTTGTTTGTGCTGTATTTAGACCCCTCTAACAAGAAATTTGTTTTGCATGCACACATATAAAAATTGCGGTTTTTATCCAACGCAATCATAGTTTTGAACGTTGTTTTCAATTTAGACTTGTTAATATATATATATATATATATATATATATAAATATATATATAGAAGTCTATAAAAAGGACCAACCAGCAAATTTACTATGTACCGGATCGTCTAGAATAGACGATACCGTGCTGATAAGGAAAATATTATATAAGTCTAAAAATTTGCACAACGATACTAATATAAGATGGTATTATACGAAGATGTTGTTATTAAATCGTGTTGACAAATATTTCGGCTTAACAAATAGCCTGCGTCTGTGTCAATAATTTTAACAATACTGATTGTAGGTTAAAAATAGATCAGTAATACAGGTAAGTTTTAGTCTATTGATTTTAGTCCATAATCTTGAACATCATAATATAAACAAAACTCGATACTCTAATATACGTGACTGTATATATTTACATTCCAAAATGAGTGAAAAACAAAACTTAGTATTTCTTACTTCACTCCAGTGAATGTTCTGTTCAATCACAAGGATTTTCATGCGATTAAAGTCATCAAGTTTGTGACCTGATTGTCTGAAATGCTGAGAAACTGGGAGAAGTGGCTTCTTAGAGATATCACTCCTATAGCCATTGAGGCGTTTGTGGAAAGGCTGCTTTGACTCACCAACATATTGGAGGCCACAAACCGAACATTCCAGTATGTAAATAACGTTCATACTTTTGCAAGTAACATTGCAAAATATCTTATAGTTATTTTCGGTTGCCTTACTGTGAAACGTTGATGATTGCTGCATCTGTAGGCAGCATTTGCAGCGTTTTTCCTCACACGAACGACATTCTCCAGAAGTACTTCTATTATCAGACACTTCAGCCCGCACTAGCAGGTTCCGCAGACTGTTGGGTTGCCTAAAAGCTATCATTGGAGGCTCAGGAAAAATCTTGGATAGTTTAGAATTTTTTTCAACTGTTTTCCAATGCTCACGAATGACACTAAAGCTGTTTTTGAGGGATGGGTGGTAAGTGAGAACACATGGAGTCCTTTTATTTTTCTTTTTACCTTTGTATTCTAAAAGTTTACCCCTAGGAATTGATTCCGCTTTCTGAAAACTTTTTTTGATATTTCTGTGTTTGTATCCCCTTCTCTTCAAGCGGGTTTCAAGTTGACGTAGTTGTTTTTTGGTTGTTTCTGTGTTGGAACATATTCGCTTGACTCTTAGTGCCTGACTGTACGGGATGCTCTTAGTCAGATGAGGAGGATGGCAACTTTTAGGGGACAGATATTGATGAGTTTCAGTAGGTTTAGAATATAGATCTGTGGATATGATGCCATCTGTGAGCGAGCTGGAAGTATCGAGGTAGGCGATTTTGGATTTAGATTTCTCATGAGTAAATTTGATACTTGGATGTATACTTCGCAGTGTTGTTTGAGGAGGACCATTAACCGCTTGGAACAATGGTAGAGGGTTTGATCCCATCTGCGAAGTAATGTGTTGGATAAATTGCCAGGTGCTTGTGGCTTGATCTTGATTTGTAGTCCGTTAGGAATACTTTCATTATTCTCATAATGAATTAAATTAGATAAATGGTGTTCAGTTCTAATTTGTTTTTGTTTAATAGCTCTTAGTTGATTAAAATAATCATTGGTGTTCATGTTATAGGAGCTATAGATCTGTGGATATGATACCATCTGTGAGCGAGCTGGAAGTATCGAGGTAGGCGATTTTGGATTTAGATTTCTCATGAGTAAATTTGATACTTGGATGTATACTTCGCAGTGTTGTTTGAGGAGGACCATTAACCGCTTGGAACAATGGTAGAGGGTTTGATCCCATCTGCGAAGTAATGTGTTGGATAAATTGCCAGGTGCTTGTGGCTTGATCTTGATTTGTAGTCCGTTAGGAATACTTTCATTATTCTCATAATGAATTAAATTAGATAAATGGTGTTCAGTTCTAATTTGTTTTTGTTTAATAGCTCTTAGTTGATTAAAATAATCATTGGTGTTCATGTTATAGGAGCTATAGATCTGTGGATATGATACCATCTGTGAGCGAGCTGGAAGTATCGAGGAAGGCGATTTTGGATTTAGATTTCTCATGAGTAAATTTGATACTTGGATGTATGTTGTTGGCATGAGTGATGAAAGTATATAAATCCTCGTCACTTTTATTCCATTTCATACCAACATCATCTATAAATCCAAACCAGGAAAGCGGTTTTTCGATGGAAGATTCAATGAGTTGTTTTTTTAAAATGGTAAGGTTTTTGAGATCAGCTTGGGCGTGCCCAGGTGATCTCAAATGACGACTTACGGGGAGATCGGGCTTGCAGGTGTAGTCACTTCGATGACCGTTCATGCGTTTGTTGAATGGCTGTTTTGTCTCGCCAACATACTGCATAGAATGTGTCACTCATTGGCTCACACCGAATAGCAAGCTATAAAAGGCCCCAAAAATTACTAGTGTAAAACCATTCAAACGGGAAAACCAACGGTCTAATCTATATAAAAAACGGAGTCCCAATGTCCCCCGCATGGCACATATTTCATATATCCAGGGGCAATAACTTTAAAAAAAAACCACTTTTTTGTGTTGTTCTTTAAAACAATTTATAAATTAAAAGCGTGTGCGGGGGATAACATTTTTTTTTATTGTATACTAAATATTTCAAACAGACCTTCAAGGGCATTACTTATAGTATACTATAAGTTTTATAAAACAATGTACCCGTGAGAGCGCTAACGAGGCCATTTTCCATAAATGTAATATTTCCAAGGGTCATAACTCTTTTTAAAAAAGTCGATCGTCCGCCATTATAGAACATGTCCGAGATATTGCTGATATTAACCTATAGTATAAGTTTTATAAAAATCTGGCATGAATTGTACCCGTGAGAGCGCTAACGAGGCCATTTTCCATAAATTTAATATTTGCAAGGTGCATAACTTTTTTTTTAAAAAGTCGATCGGCCACCATTATAGAAATTGTCCAAGATATTGCTGATATTAACATATAGTATAAGATTTATAAAAATCTTGCAAGAATTGTACCTGTGAGAACGCCAACAAGACCGGACGGACGGACGGACGGATGGACGCCCGGTATTTCCATGTCGACCGCAATGCGTTACGCAGGGGACAATAAGCCAGTAACAGTTATTGACAATTTACAACCACTGGAACAACATTAATCATGTTAACCATTAAATGCGCGAGGTACCATTGGCCTGTTTCTCAAAATATGACCATAAAAAAATCTACCGTTTAGTCACTTACTATTTTATTGTATCAAATTTCATATCACGATCTCCTCCTCAATATTGACACATATATTACAAATATATATATTGTAAGATCAAGTCACCATGACAGTTTATTCTAACGGAACGTATCAAGGATACCATCGAAAGTAGAATCACTGCCTCGTATCTTGATCTTTCCTCGATATTGACCCCGATAGACGATTTCAAACTAGAATCTATAACAAACGTGACAATTTCAACTTTCATATTGTCAACTTCCCATCTCTCAGCAGTAATATACCCTTTTCTCCGTCGTATGGTGCTTATATATCTTAGTTAATACGCCACGTCCGTGCATGTTTACACTGTGCGTTTTTATTAACAGGGGTGTGCTCCTTACTCAAAATCTGCTGCAACAGAGTTATGAGAAGGAACGACTGAAATTGCGATTACAAGTTGTAAGGTCACCATCACGAATTGGTTGATCGATACGATGTGTCTAAACTAGCTAGCGACTTTTTTCGCGGTCTTAGATCTTTAGATGTCGATAAACTCGTCTGATCTGTTGTTTAAATGATTGTTTGCCATTTTAACTGAGTGTGAATTTGGCTGGTGATGCATGCATAGCAGGCGATGTTTACCCTATCGACGCATTCGGTGTAACTGCTTTTGGAGTTCATGCTATTCTATTTGTTAGTAAGTTTGAGTAGAGCAAACAATGTTACATTCTGAAGCACTTGGATTTACCCGATGAGATTCGTGCTTCCCTGTGTAGTATTTTGTAAATATCCGTGTATCATTTTCATTTCTTTCTTTTGGCCATGGTGTCATCTGTTTGATCTACTCAGCTACATTAAGGCCGTTTTTACACTACTTTCGACCAGGGCAGATAACTCCGTTCAATCTCATTAAATATTCATGCGTCGTTGTAACCGCGACGCCATGATCGAAATGAAGAATGTCCAGTTCACCATCTCTTGATGAAACAACGTTGCAGCAGTCGTTGCCTTAGGATGTGGAATCGTCCAAATCAGGGTAATTATCGAAAAATAGTAAAAATTAATGAAGAATTTATGTGATTTAGACGATTTTCTGTCGAGTATTAAGCCCACCTTCTACGAATTTTAAGCCAATCAGAAACTACTTGCTTCATTCAGGAGCTTGCATCAACATTTTGCTCGAGCACATGGACAGACACGTGTAATTTTTGTTATTTTAGCTAGATATTTAGTAAGAATTAACCTCACAACATCACAAGAAATGCAAAAGGTACGTATAAGCGGAGTAGTTTGCAAAATTCAGGCCTCCACCTGGTGATTTTGTGCCCCCGACAGTGTCGGGGTATCAAGTAGCCTAATTTATGCATCTTTCGGTTAAAAAGAAGTTATTTGCACTGATACATTCTATTATTAGGTCTCCCAAACGAAGTTTGGGAAGACTTATTGGTTTTGCTCAGTTCTTCTTCTTCTTCTTTTTCTTCTTCTTCTTCTTCTTCTTCTTCTTCTTCTTCTTCTTCTTCTTCTTCTTCTTCTTCTTCTTCTTCTTCTTCTTCTTCTTCTTCTTCTTCTTCTTCTTCTTCTTCTTCTTCTTCTTCTTCTTCTTCTTCTTCTTCCGCCGCTTTTACATTTGAACTTGTCCGCACCCGTTCTCCAAAACCGCTTGTCAGATTAACTTAGGATTTCACAATGTGTTAGACTAACATGTCTAGTGGTTTGTTTGTGCAATGGGGTTTATAAAGGGGTACTTTGAGGGGCAAAAAGAAAGTAGGGTTTTACTAAAGAACCCAAAGGGATTTTATTTCTTTTAATTTTCAAATGATTATAAATTGAAAACCGTTTGTGATAGACACAATCTTTTTAATTGAAAATGTTCTAAATGATAAAGCACATCAAATGAAATGCAGGGTTAGTCCCAAGTGGTCATCCCGACCCCCTGCCATTTGAAAAAGTTCTAATATCTTGTAATGGTCGAGATCTTGTAAGTGGTCAAGATACCCAACCCTAAACTATATACATTCTGGTTTGTCATGCGAAGATGGTTTGAATGATATACAGGGTTAGTCCCCAGGGGTCATCCCAAACCCCTGCCATTTGAGAAAAGTTCTAATATCTTGTAAATGGTCGAGATCCCCACCCCTAAACCATATTCATTCTGGTTTGTCATGATAAAGCACATCAAATGAAATACAGGGTTAGTCCCCAGGGGTCTACCAACCCCCTGCTATTTAATAAAGTTCTAATATCTTGTAAGTGGTCAAGATCTTCACCCCTAAACCATATCTATTCTGGTTTGTCATGCGAAGATGGTTTGAATGATATACAGGGTTAGTCCCCAGGGGTCATCCCCAACCCCTGCCATTTGAGAAAAGTTCTAATATCTTGTAAATGGTCGAGATCCCCACCCCCAAACCATATATATTCTGGTTTGTCATGGTAAAGCACATCAAATGAAATACAGGGTAAGTCCCCAGGGGTCACCCCATCCCCTGCCATTTAAGAAAGATCTAATATCTTGTAAGTGGTCAAGATCCCCACACCTAAACCATATATATTCTGGTTTGTCATGTGAAGATGGTTTGAATGATATACAGGGTTAGTCCCCAGGGGTTATCCCGACCCCCTGCCATTTGAGAAAGTTCTAATATCTTGTAAATGGTCGAGATCCCCACCCCTAAACCATATATATTCTAGTTTGTCCTGATAAAGCACATCAAATGAAATACAGGGTTAGTCCCCAGGGGTCACCCAACCCCCCTGCCATTTAAGAAAGTTCTAATATCTTGTAAGTGGTCAAGATCCCTACCCCTAAACCATATTTATTCTGGTTTGTCATGCGAAGATGGTTTGAATGATATACAGGGTTAGCCCCCAGGGGTCATCCCGAACCCCTGCCATTTGAGAAAGTTCTAATATCTTGTAAATGGTCGATATCCCCACCTCCAAACCATATATATTCTGGTTTGTCATGATAAAGCACATCAAATGAAATACAGGGTAAGTCCCCAGGGGTCACCCCACCCCCTGCCATTTAAGAAATTTCTAATGTCTAGTAAATGGTCGAGATCCCCACCCCTAAACCATATATATTCTGGTTTGTCATGATAAAGCACATCAAATGAAATACAGTGTTAGTCCCCAGAGGTCTACCAACCCCCTGCCATTTAAGAAAGATCTAATATCTTGTAAGTGGTCAAGATCCCCACACCTAAACCATATATATTCTGGTTTGTCATGTGAAGATGGTTTGAATGATATACAGGGTTAGTCCCCAGGGGTCATCCCGACCCCCTGCCATTTGAGAAAGTTATAATTTCTTGTAAATGGTCGAGATCCCCACCCCCAAACCATATATATTCTGGTTTGTCAAGATAAAGCACATCAAATGAAATACAGGGTAAGTCCCCAGGGGTCATCCCACCCCCTGCCATTTAAGAAAATTCTAATGTCTTGTAAGTGGTCAAGATGCTCACACCTAAACCATATCTATTCTGGTTTGTCATGCAAAGATGGTTTGAATGATATACAGGGTTAGTCCCCAGGGGTCATCCCGACCCCTGCCATTTGAGAAAGTTCTAATATCTTGCAAATGGTCGAGATCCAAACCCCCAAACCATATATATTCTGGTTTGTCATTATAAAGCACATCAAATGAAATACAGGGTAAGTCCCCAGGGGATCGACCCACCCTCTGCCATTTAAGAAAGTTCTAATGTCTTGTAAATGGTCGAGATCCCCACCCCTAAACCATATATATTCTGGTTTGTCATGATAAAGCACATCAAATGAAATACAGGGTTAGTCCCCAGGAGTCTACCAACCCCCTGCCATTTAAGAAAGTTCTAATATCTTGCAAATTGTCGAGATCCCCACCCCCAAACCATATATATTCTGGTTTGTCATGATAAAGCACATCAAATAAAATACAGGGTAAGTCCCCAGGGGTCACCCCACCCCCTGCCATTTAAGAAAGTTATAATGTCTTGTAAATGGTCGAGATCCCCACCCCTAAACCATATATATTCTGGTTTGTCATGATAAAGGACATCAAATGAAATACAGGGTAAGTCCCCAGGAGTCTACCAACCCCCTGCAATTTAAGAAAGTTCTAATATCTTGTAAGTGGTCAAGATCCCCACCTCTAAACCATATCTATTCTGGTTTGTCATGCGAAGATGGTTTGAATGATATACAGGGTTAGTCCCCAGGGGTCATCCCCAACCCCTGCCATTTAAGAAAATTCTAATGTCTTGTAAGTGGTCAAGATGCTCACACCTAAACCATATCTATTCTGGTTTGTCATGCAAAGATGGTTTGAATGATATACAGGGTTAGTCCCCAGGGGTCATCCCGACCCCTGCCATTTGAGAAAGTTCTAATATCTTGCAAATGGTCGAGATCCAAACCCCCAAACCATATATATTCTGGTTTGTCATGATAAAGCACATCAAATGAAATACAGGGTAAGTCCCCAGGGGATCGACCCACCCTCTGCCATTTAAGAAAGTTCTAATGTCTTGTAAATGGTCGAGATCCCCACCCCTAAACCATATATATTCTGGTTTGTCATGATAAAGCACATCAAATGAAATACAGGGTTAGTCCCCAGGAGTCTACCAACCCCCTGCCATTTAAGAAAGTTCTAATATCTTGCAAATTGTCGAGATCCCCACCCCCAAACCATATATATTCTGGTTTGTCATGATAAAGCACATCAAATAAAATACAGGGTAAGTCCCCAGGGGTCACCCCACCCCCTGCCATTTAAGAAAGTTATAATGTCTTGTAAATGGTCGAGATCCCCACCCCTAAACCATATATATTCTGGTTTGTCATGATAAAGGACATCAAATGAAATACAGGGTAAGTCCCCAGGAGTCTACCAACCCCCTGCAATTTAAGAAAGTTCTAATATCTTGTAAGTGGTCAAGATCCCCACCTCTAAACCATATCTATTCTGGTTTGTCATGCGAAGATGGTTTGAATGATATACAGGGTTAGTCCCCAGGGGTCATCCCCAACCCCTGCCATTTGAGAAAAGTTCTAATATCTTGTAAATGGTCGAGATGCCCACCCCCAAACCATATATATTCTGGTTTGTCATGATAAAGCACATCAAATGAAATACAGGGTAAGTCCCCAGGGGTCACCCCACCCCTTGCCATTTAAGAAAGATATAATATCTTGTAAGTGGTCAAGATCCCCACACCTACACCATATATATTCTGGTTTGTCATGTGAAGATGGTTTGAATTAGACAGGGTTAGTCCCCAGGGGTCATCCCGACCCCCTGCCATTTGAGAAAGTTTTAATATCTTGTAAATGGTCGAGATCCCCACCCCTAAACCATATATATTCTGGTTTGTCATGATAAAGCACATCAAATGAAATACAGGGTAAGTCCCCAGGGGGTCGACCCACCCCCTGCCATTTAAGAAAGTTCTAATGTCTTGTAAATGGTCGAGATCCCCACCCCTAAACCATATATATTCTGGTTTGTCATGATAAAGCACATCATATGAAATACAGGGTAAGTCCCCAGGGGGTCGACCCACCTCCTGCCATTTAAGAAAGTTCTAATGTCTTGTAAATGGACGAGATCCCCACCCCTAAACCATATATATTCTGGTTTGTCATGATAAAGCACATCAAATGAAATACAGGGTTAGTCCCCAGGAGTCTACCAACCCCCTGCCATTTAAGAAAGTTCTAATATCTTGTAAATGGTCGAGATCCCCACCCCTAAACCATATATATTCTGGTTTGTCATGATAAAGGACATCAAATGAAATACAGGGTAAGTCCCCAGGAGTCTACCAACCCCCTGCAATTTAAGAAAGTTCTAATATCTTGTAAGTGGTCAAGATCCCCACCTCTAAACCATATCTATTCTGGTTTGTCATGCGAAGATGGTTTGAATGATATACAGGGTTAGTCCCCAGGGGTCATCCCCAACCCCTGCCATTTGAGAAAAGTTCTAATATCTTGTAAATGGTCGAGATCCCCACCCCCAAACCATATATATTCTGGTTTGTCATGATAAAGCACATCAAATGAAATACAGGGTAAGTCCCCAGGGGTCACCCCACCCCTTGCCATTTAAGAAAGATATAATATCTTGTAAGTGGTCAAGATCCCCACACCTAAACCATATATATTCTGGTTTGTCATGTGAAGATGGTTTGAATTATACAGGGTTAGTCCCCAGGGGTCATCCCGACTACCTGTCATTTGAGAAAGTTTTAATATCTTGTAAATGGTCGAGATCCCCACCCCCAAACCATATATATTCTGGTTTGTCATGATAAAGCACATCAAATGAAATACAGGGTAAGTCCCCAGGGGGTCGACCCACCCCCTGCCGTTTAAGAAAGTTCTAATGTCTTGTAAATGGTCGAGATCCCCACCCCTAAACCATATATATTCTGGTTTGTCATGATAAAGCACATCAAATGAAATACAAGGTTAGTCCCCAGGAGTCTACCAACCCCCTGCCATTTAAGAAAGTTTTAATATCTTGTAAATGGTCGAGATCCCCACCCCTAAACCATATATATTCTGGTTTGTCATGATAAAGCACATCAAATGAAATACAGGGTAAGTCCCCAGGGGGTCGACCCACCCCCTGCCATTTAAGAAAGTTCTAATGTCTTGTAAATGGTCGAGATCCCCACCCCTAAACCATATATATTCTGGTTTGTCATGATAAAGCACATCATATGAAATACAGGGTAAGTCCCCAGGGGGTCGACCCACCTCCTGCCATTTAAGAAAGTTCTAATGTCTTGTAAATGGACGAGATCCCCACCCCTAAACCATATATATTCTGGTTTGTCATGATAAAGCACATCAAATGAAATACAGGGTTAGTCCCCAGGAGTCTACCAACCCCCTGCCATTTAAGAAAGTTCTAATATCTTGTAAATGGTCGAGATCCCCACCCCTAAACCATATATATTCTGGTTTGTCATGATAAAGGACATCAAATGAAATACAGGGTAAGTCCCCAGGAGTCTACCAACCCCCTGCAATTTAAGAAAGTTCTAATATCTTGTAAGTGGTCAAGATCCCCACCTCTAAACCATATCTATTCTGGTTTGTCATGCGAAGATGGTTTGAATGATATACAGGGTTAGTCCCCAGGGGTCATCCCCAACCCCTGCCATTTGAGAAAAGTTCTAATATCTTGTAAATGGTCGAGATCCCCACCCCCAAACCATATATATTCTGGTTTGTCATGATAAAGCACATCAAATGAAATACAGGGTAAGTCCCCAGGGGTCACCCCACCCCTTGCCATTTAAGAAAGATATAATATCTTGTAAGTGGTCAAGATCCCCACACCTAAACCATATATATTCTGGTTTGTCATGTGAAGATGGTTTGAATTATACAGGGTTAGTCCCCAGGGGTCATCCCGACTACCTGTCATTTGAGAAAGTTTTAATATCTTGTAAATGGTCGAGATCCCCACCCCCAAACCATATATATTCTGGTTTGTCATGATAAAGCACATCAAATGAAATACAGGGTAAGTCCCCAGGGGGTCGACCCACCCCCTGCCGTTTAAGAAAGTTCTAATGTCTTGTAAATGGTCGAGATCCCCACCCCTAAACCATATATATTCTGGTTTGTCATGATAAAGCACATCAAATGAAATACAAGGTTAGTCCCCAGGAGTCTACCAACCCCCTGCCATTTAAGAAAGTTCTAATATCTTGCAAATTGTCGAGATCCCCACCCCCAAACCATATATATTCTGGTTTGTCATGATAAAGCACATCAAATAAAATACAGGGTAAGTCCCCAGGGGTCACCCCACCCCCTGCCATTTAAGGAAGTTCTAATGTCTTGTAAATGGTCGAGATCCCCACCCCTAAACCATATATATTCTGGTTTGTCATGATAAAGCACATCAAATGAAATACAGGGTAAGTCCCCAGGAGTCTACCAACCCCCTTCAATTTAAGAAAGTTTTAATATCTTGTAAATGGTCGAGATCCCCACCCCTAAACCATATATATTCTGGTTTGTCATGATAAAGCACATCAAATGAAATACAGGGTAAGTCCCCAGGGGGTCGACCCACCCCCTGCCATTTAAGAAAGTTCTAATGTCTTGTAAATGGTCGAGATCCCCACCCCTAAACCATATATATTCTGGTTTGTCATGATAAAGCACATCAAATGAAATACAGGGTTAGTCCCCAGGAGTCTACCAACCCCCTGCCATTTAAGAAAGTTCTAATATCTTGCAAATTGTCGAGATCCCCACCCCCAAACCATATATATTCTGGTTTGTCATGATAAAGCACATCAAATAAAATACAGGGTAAGTCCCCAGGGGTCACCCCACCCCCTGCCATTTAAGAAAGTTATAATGTCTTGTAAATGGTCGAGATCCCCACCCCTAAACCATATATATTCTGGTTTGTCATGATAAAGGACATCAAATGAAATACAGGGTAAGTCCCCAGGAGTCTACCAACCCCCTGCAATTTAAGAAAGTTCTAATATCTTGTAAGTGGTCAAGATCCCCACCTCTAAACCATATCTATTCTGGTTTGTCATGCGAAGATGGTTTGAATGATATACAGGGTTAGTCCCCAGGGGTCATCCCCAACCCCTGCCATTTGAGAAAAGTTCTAATATCTTGTAAATGGTCGAGATGCCCACCCCCAAACCATATATATTCTGGTTTGTCATGATAAAGCACATCAAATGAAATACAGGGTAAGTCCCCAGGGGTCACCCCACCCCTTGCCATTTAAGAAAGATATAATATCTTGTAAGTGGTCAAGATCCCCACACCTACACCATATATATTCTGGTTTGTCATGTGAAGATGGTTTGAATTAGACAGGGTTAGTCCCCAGGGGTCATCCCAACCCCCTGCCATTTGAGAAAGTTTTAATATCTTGTAAATGGTCGAGATCCCCACCCCTAAACCATACATATTCTGGTTTGTCATGATAAAGCACATCAAATGAAATACAGGGTAAGTCCCCAGGGGGTCGACCCACCCCCTGCCATTTAAGAAAGTTCTAATGTCTTGTAAATGGTCGAGATCCCCACCCCTAAACCATATATATTCTGGTTTGTCATGATAAAGCACATCATATGAAATACAGGGTAAGTCCCCAGGGGGTCGACCCACCCCCTGCCATTTAAGAAAGTTGTAATGTCTTGTAAATGGACGAGATCCCCACCCCTAAACCATATATATTCTGGTTTGTCATGATAAAGCACATCAAATGAAATACAGGGTTAGTCCCCAGGAGTCTACCAACCCCCTGCCATTTAAGAAAGTTCTAATATCTTGTAAATGGTCGAGATCCCCACCCCTAAACCATATATATTCTGGTTTGTCATGATAAAGGACATCAAATGAAATACAGGGTAAGTCCCCAGGAGTCTACCAACCCCCTGCAATTTAAGAAAGTTCTAATATCTTGTAAGTGGTCAAGATCCCCACCTCTAAACCATATCTATTCTGGTTTGTCATGCGAAGATGGTTTGAATGATATACAGGGTTAGTCCCCAGGGGTCATCCCCAACCCCTGCCATTTGAGAAAAGTTCTAATATCTTGTAAATGGTCGAGATCCCCACCCCCAAACCATATATATTCTGGTTTGTCATGATAAAGCACATCAAATGAAATACAGGGTAAGTCCCCAGGGGTCACCCCACCCCTTGCCATTTAAGAAAGATATAATATCTTGTAAGTGGTCAAGATCCCCACACCTAAACCATATATATTCTGGTTTGTCATGTGAAGATGGTTTGAATTATACAGGGTTAGTCCCCAGGGGTCATCCCGACTACCTGTCATTTGAGAAAGTTTTAATATCTTGTAAATGGTCGAGATCCCCACCCCCAAACCATATATATTCTGGTTTGTCATGATAAAGCACATCAAATGAAATACAGGGTAAGTCCCCAGGGGGTCGACCCACCCCCTGCCGTTTAAGAAAGTTCTAATGTCTTGTAAATGGTCGAGATCCCCACCCCTAAACCATATATATTCTGGTTTGTCATGATAAAGCACATCAAATGAAATACAAGGTTAGTCCCCAGGAGTCTACCAACCCCCTGCCATTTAAGAAAGTTCTAATATCTTGCAAATTGTCGAGATCCCCACCCCCAAACCATATATATTCTGGTTTGTCATGATAAAGCACATCAAATAAAATACAGGGTAAGTCCCCAGGGGTCACCCCACCCCCTGCCATTTAAGGAAGTTCTAATGTCTTGTAAATGGTCGAGATCCCCACCCCTAAACCATATATATTCTGGTTTGTCATGATAAAGCACATCAAATGAAATACAGGGTAAGTCCCCAGGAGTCTACCAACCCCCTTCAATTTAAGAAAGTTTTAATATCTTGTAAATGGTCGAGATCCCCACCCCCAAACCATATATATTCTGGTTTGTCATGATAAAGCACATCAAATGAAATACAGGGTAAGTCCCCAGGGGGTCGACCCACCCCCTGCCATTTAAGAAAGTTCTAATGTCTTGTAAATGGTCGAGATCCCCACCCCTAAACCATATATATTCTTGTTTGTCATGATAAAGCACATCAAATGAAATACAGGGTTAGTCCCCAGGAGTCTACCAACCCCCTGCCATTTAAGAAAGTTCTAATATCTTGCAAATTGTCGAGATCCCCACCCCCAAACCATATATATTCTGGTTTGTCATGATAAAGCACATCAAATAAAATACAGGGTAAGTCCCCAGGGGTCACCCCACCCCCTGCCATTTAAGAAAGTTCTAATGTCTTGTAAATGGTCGAGATCCCCACCCCTAAACCATATATATTCTGGTTTGTCATGATAAAGCACATCAAATGAAATACAGGGTAAGTCCCCAGGAGTCTACCAACCCCCTTCAATTTAAGAAAGTTCTAATATCTTGTAAGTGGTCAAGATCCCCACCTCTAAACCATATCTATTCTGGTTTGTCATGCGAAGATGGTTTGAATGATATACAGGGTTAGTCCCCAGGGGTCATCCCCAACCCCTGCCATTTGAGAAAAGTTCTAATATCTTGTAAATGGTCGAGATCCCCACCCCCAAACCATATATATTCTGGTTTGTCATGATAAAGCACATCAAATGAAATACAGGGTAAGTCCCCAGGGGTCACCCCACCCCTTGCCATTTAAGAAAGATATAATATCTTGTAAGTGGTCAAGATCCCCACACCTAAACCATATATATTCTGGTTTGTCATGTGAAGATGGTTTGAATTATACAGGGTTAGTCCCCAGGGGTCATCCCGATCCCCTGCCATTTGAGAAAGTTTTAATATCTTGTAAATGGTCGAGATCCCCACCCCTAAACCATAAATATTCTGGTTTGTCATTTTAAAGCACATCAAATGAAATACAGGGTTAGTCCCCAGGGGGTCACCCAACCCCCTGCCATTTAAGAAAGTTCTAATATCTTGTAAGTGGTCAAGATCCCTACCCCTAAACCATATCTATTTTGGTTTGTCATGCGAAGATGGTTTGAATGATATACAGGGTTAGTCCCCAGGGGTCATCCCGACCCCCTGCCATTTGAGAAAGTTTTAATATCTTGTAAATGGTCGAGATCCCCAACCCTAAACCATATATATCTGGTTTGTCATGATAAGGCACATCAAATGAAATACAGGGTTAGTCCCCAGGGGTCGCCCCCAACCCACTGCCATTAAAGAAAGTTATAATATCTTGTAAGTGGTCAAGATCCCCACCCCTTAACCATATATATTCTGGGTTGTCATGCAAAGATGGCTTGAATGATATACAGGGTTAGTCCCAAGGGGTCATCCCGACCCCCTGGCATTTGAGTAAGTTCTAATACCTTGTAATTGGTCGAGATCCCCACCCCTTTACCATATATATATTCCTGTTCGTCATGTCTCAAACATTTGAGTGACGTATATGGTCAGTCCCCAGTGGTTCCCCCCACCCCCAATGTTCTAGTATCTTGTAAATGGTCGAGATCCCCACCACTAAACCATATATATTCCTGTTCGCTATATCTCGAACATTTGAATGACGTATATGGTCAGTCCCCAGGGGTTCCTTCCCCCCCCCCCCCCCCCCCTATCCCAATGTTTTAGTATCTTGTAAATGGTTGAGATCCCCACCCCTAAACAATATATATTCTGGTTTGTCATGCCAAGATTATTTGAATGATATACAGGGTTAGTCCACAGGCATCAATAATGCATATAACTTTACTGGACCAAACCAATTTTCACTGGACTTTGCCAAATGTCAGGCGACCCTGGGAATTACGAATTATGGGAGCTTCGTTTCGGAGACTTCGTAACAGCATTCTGTTACAATCATTTCTTGTTTTCACATTTGAGTTGGTTTAATGTTGTATTTGTGTCGCATTTACTTGACAAATGAAGATAGGCACAAAAAGGGGGGATACACATTGGTTGCAAGATGGAGAAATATATCCCCTTTCAATGGCTTCAAGCAGAGAAAGTGATACGATGCAGTCCGGTAAATCCGCCCACATAAGGCTTTGATCGTATGTATTTCTGCTTAATCATATACAAATTGTATCAAATTCAATACAAATCAACTTACTGACAAATCAACTTTAAGTAGTTTATACCATTTCCCCAAAAATATCTGAATATTTTAAAATAAAAAAACAAGTAGGTCATCCGTGCTTTTATCGGAAAAGTGTTTGTCCGGTAAATCCGCCCATGCCCAGTAAATATGAACAAATTTATGAAAGGAAAAGGTGATCTATTTATTAACAGACCACTTATAAAGAGATTCCAGATAATCCAAAAAAGTTCAAGTCAGAAATGAGTTTTGTAAACAATAATACGATTATCGTTAGCTTTATGAACTGTATTATATATATCAATAGATATTTTCGTAATAAAGGATGTTTTTTTTAAATTTGACATGCAGTGATATCATGATAAGTACAGTTCCTATGAATAAAATAGCAGACGAAATATTCACGGAAGTGACAATTACGGAAGAAATGGGAATGGGCGGGTTTACCGAACGGGCGGAATTACCGGACACTACTGTATATTTAAATCAGAGTTGGTGCAGTTATGCAGACCAACATGCTGCATGTGTGGTCAAGCCCATTCTGTCTTTCATTTTGTGATAGTTATGGCTTATGCAGCAATAAACTTAAGGCTTCTCACAAAAATTATCAGAAAACATAAATTTACCTGTACCATAGCCAAATATTAATAATATAGGAGATACTTGTTATTTTTACTTTAGCGCTTTCCTATGACAGATTTGTAAAGACTCCATGATTAGTTTAGTTAACATATTTTAAACCTGTATGGTAGCCCTGAATAATAATGATATTTGAGATACATGTACATGTAATTTTTAATTGGACACTTTTTTCAACAGATTTGTAAAACACTGTTGTCAGCTGAGTTAACATGTTACACCTGTACTGAAGTTCAATAATAATGATAATAATATTTGAGATACATGTAATTTTTACTTTGATGCTTTTCTTCAACAGATTCGTAAACACACCGTGGTCAGCGTTATTGACATGTTACCGTAGCCCTAAATAATAATGATATTTAAGTTACTTGTAATTTTTACTTGGACTTTATTTACAACAGATTTGTAAACACTACCTTGTCAGCTTAGTTAACATGTTGCACCTGTACTGTAGTCCAAATAATAATAATAATATTTGAGATACATATTATTTTTACTAAATGGTGTGACACTTTCCAACGACAGATTTGTAAACACACTGTGATCAGCTTTGTAAACATGTTACACCAATACCATAGTTCAAATAATAATAATAATAATAATTAAAGGGAAAATGCATGATGTTTTTACTTATCATCTAAATATGTTCATCATAACATAAAAAACACATTCACAAAGTTTTAAATTTATATTCCCTCAAATAACGGAGAAAATCAAGTATTTGTAACTTTTTTGGTTGACATACGTCATCGGGTTGTGACGTTTTAAACCGATTTAGTGAATGCTGGGAAAAATTAAAATCAGTTATAGTCTTAATTCACTTGTCCGAATTTTTTTCCGTAATTAAAAGCGCGCAGATGACCGTTTCTCGTAGCTAATAACCCCAAAATAAGAATGAAAGAAAATAGACACACATGTAATGTTTTGCATTGATTAAATAAAAAATCTTATGGTATATATTTTCGATTTAGTATAATTTATTAATAGTTGCGATTTTTTCCGGAAATATTTATTGAAGACAAATTATTAACTGATATTGAACTCAAAATATTTTTCGTTTTTATTTACCTTAATAATTTCATTTCAACGCAAAGTCTGTTTGATTAGAATGTGTCTGTTATTTGGCAAAGGCAATTTTTATTTCTCGAATAGATTAGCATTTTGTAAAACACTTCGTTTATTTTACCTGAGGGCAATAAAGCCTCAAGCGTACGCTTTTACAGGTGTGAATGTTGTCATTTTGAATGCATTAACAGAAAGAGCTGTAATCATGGTAATGGTGAGTTCAATAAACCGAGATTAAATATCCGATGACAATGAGAAAAAAATAATTGTATGAATTCATTGAAAAATCACCTGTAGATTATTACTTGGGGGGATTAGTTTTTTGAAATAGAATGCCAATCATTTCTTTTATTAAAGGATTAGCATTCATTAGAAATTTTAGCTAATTAATTAGTTGTTGAACAAGTTAATTCGAGGTCAAAGGAGACTGATTTTCCTCATCAAATAAACTTTTATTCATATATTAGTTTTCTTATGAATAGAGCGTGTTTGTTTTTATATGAGGTGTTGTACATGTAGGTGGTCCCTCATTATATCTAAATGTTTGCATGGTATACTTAGCCATACGTTTTAAGTGGTTTGGTAGGTGTAAGTTCAAATCGTTATTCGAATAATGATATATTTTTGTATGCAGACCGAAGGCTTTTAGGGAATCTGTCGTATCAATGTCTCGTGGTCGTATCAATGTCAACTGATGATCAAATTAGGGAAGGACGGTATAAAATAAATGTATTACATAAAAGCGTTATGAACAAATTAGATTTTTGAAAACTTTTTTTACACGGAACATGCTAGTTAATTATGACTTTAAACTATGAGAGAATTTGTAAAAGTAATCTCAACTATAATTCCCCTATATTTACCTGTTTCATAAACTTAGTAAAAAAACAATTTAAAAACAGCAGAATATAGTTATTTTAAAAAATATTGTTCCGTATCAAGTTAATTAAAAAAAGGCTTGCCGATAGGTACATTTGTAGAAACCATGTCTGGTATAATTCTTTTTTTATGATCTGTGAAACTGTTTATGCGTTTGTCATTATCTTGTCGACTGAAACAACCGTATGATTGACAAGAGAATTCGACACTTAATTACGACTTTGTCATTTTGTATGTTAGTCCCTGCTTGTTTTGGTACTTTGTGGTTTATAGTTATCACATGGTTTTTTTAACCAGGATTCCGTCAATATGGCTACATTTAGAGAATTGATATTCTCAATTTAAAATCGATGGTGATATCTTATGTAGGAGAATAAAACGTTAATATTTATGAATTTGTACTTTATTTATTATACATAATGAACAAAATATCAATTTTTCATTTTTTTGCGGATTAGACTGACTCGTAAACACTCTTTAGTCAGTTTGAATAATATTTATACCCTATGGACATATTTGCTTTTCATACGTGTTGACTATTTGAATGCGAGTCATTTCATACTGGATAAATTTTCACAAACCTATATAGGGACATTTGTTACCAGAAAAGTAGGCATGTGCCAGATATACACATAAACATTTCCCTGTCATCTAAGTTAAAATAACTCTATGGACATACATGTATATCCGATTTTCATGTCATGATGTCACTATTAGAATGAGAGCTCCAGTCCTTTCACTATAACTGGGTACAATTTTACTACGTCCAGAAATTGCATAACAGAAAGGAAGGCACGTGAGAAATAAATATTAAAATTCACATGTAAGCTAAGTTAACTAACTATGTGGACACATCAGCTTTGAGTTTAATACATACATGTACGTAACAACATGAAACATGTATATGTATGTAATTTGTAATTCAATGGCCTTTATTGATGTAAACTTTTAGCAGCATTTAGAACATGGCAGAAAGAAGATGAAGCTTTCATGAAAAGAAAAAAAATGAAACTAAAATGATGAGCTCCTGGGGTCAGTGCCTATTTCAATTGCTGATGTAAAAGAAGTCCATACTGACCATGTACTTGTTAGTTTTACTATCTGGAATCGACTGTTTAACTTATATTATCAACACTTTAGTATTTAAGGCTGAATGAAGTCCTATAATTGCTTATTGCCACTTCATTTTGAGTCTGGTCATGTGGTGGATAGTTTGCTCATTGTCAATCATACCACATCTCCTCTATTTTAAATTATACAGAAACCAACAACAAAAATAACTGGTACTGTTGAGCTTTAAATTGTATTTTTGATAAGACAATTAAACTGATAATACTTAAAAAATTATTCCTTATGCCAGTTAAACCAGTGTAGATAGAATGTGCAATTTTTTGGACTAGAATAAAAGAAGTTGTATGAGCGGATTAAAATATTTCAAGATACGCTTTGATGACAATGATACAGCATGAACTGTGAATACATAGGTACAATGTACATGATATAAGTAAAATATGAGGGTTCATGATGTATCCTAAGTCTCTGTATGCATTAAATGAAACCGTAAAGGGCCGAAAGAGCGTCAGCTAGACATTGTTTTTGAAATGTTTATATTTTAAGATACCTGGTAATGTTCATTGATGACTTCACATTACTACTGACAAAGTCGAAGGGGACTATAGGTTTGTATCTGTCTGTCTGTCCAGCCTTCAATCTGGCAAATCAGTTTTCCACACCGTTTTGTTATACGCCCGCTTAAGGGACGTATTATGGTATACCGTTGTCCGTCTGTCCATCTGTCTGTCCGTCCGTCCATCCGTCCGTCGTCAACATGTCGGAGATTAACTCAAAAACACTTTAACCAATTTGCATGAAACTTTGGTGAATTTATTATATCTATTGACGTGAGCTCCCTTTCGTTTTTTATAATTTTTTGATTCTTATGTAGACGAAACGCGCGTCTGGCGTATCAAATTATAAGCCTGGTACCTTTGATAACTATTTACGTTTCCGAGTTATGGGGTTTTATTCATTAAAAAAGGGGGATTTTCCAGTTTTCGGACAATAACTCAAAAATGCTTTAACCAATATGCACGATACTTTAGTGAATCGTTTATATCTATTGACATAAGCTCCCTTTCGATTTCAATAAATTTTAGATTTTACGTTTCCGAGTTATGGGGTTTTATTCATTAAAAAAAGGGGGATTTTCCAGTTTTCGGACAATAACTCAAAAATGCTTTTACCAATTTGCAAGAAACTTTGGTGAATTGTTTATATCTATTGACATGAGCTTCCTTTCGATTTTAATAGCAAAAAGTGAAAAAGTATATATATATATATACGTTTAAAAGTATACAGCAACGAACATAAACAACTGAATTACTGGCTCTTGACTTGAGACCGGCACATACATAATGTGGCAGAGTTAAACATGTTTGTGGGCGCTCAACCCTCACCCAAATCTGACCGGTACATACAGAATGTGGCGGAGTTAAACATGTTTGTGGGCGCTCAACATTCAAAAATATGGGACAGTGGTACTATAACAATCAGTTGAAAGGGGCTTGACTAGTCGGATCGATACACAGCATTTTTTTATGCATTTATTTTCAGAGAACTTTCTATTTGAATTAAAATGGTTTTAACAAAATTGGTCATTTTCCAAAATAAATTATTTATATCTACGGTGTCAATTATTCATAACGAAGGAACCCGTGAAATTCCGCGCGAGGGGATGGGCTCATATCTACGAGACCTCGGAAGTGTCGAACATCGGTACATGTACAATCTGAATAATTTTTTTTTCAACCTTTATCAATACATTTTTAAACGACTGGGGTGGGGTTTTTGAAGAACAATTCAAGTTTGCTTTATGATTTGTATTATCAAAATACAACATAAAAATTTAATGTAAAATACAATTTTATGAAAGTGTTGATCAATGTATCCCCCATTACCTCTGTTAATAAAGACTTCTATAAGTTTTAAATACATATTTTTTCTTAAAATATCGTTTATTTTGTATTTTTGGTTTTTTCAAGCCTGATCAAGACAGATTAAGTGATCGGGAGACTGGTCCGACTCCATCGACAAGAATGTTCGGGGTTGCCTACCTTGCTCGTCATCGATCTGACTTTCTACCCGAGAATTTTTGACATGTCAAAAGAATTCGAGTAAGGATCGCGAAGCCAGTCACTCGAGAAGAGATCGGGAATTCGTCGAGTAGCGGTCGAATTGATCGGAAAAGGATCGTGTAGAGATCGAGTTTGGTCAAATATGTTACCGATCAGTAGTCGATCATCTCGACCTTTGCTCGACTAATATCCGATCATTTCCCGATCAACGCCAACCTGTTTGAACTGTGGTCCAGATTAACTCGACCAATGCCCGATCGCTTCCAGATCATTGAGACCTCTATATTTTGTTTTATCCCAGACCAACTCGACCAATACCCGATCTCTACGCGACCACATTCGACCACTCTTCGATCTCTACTCGGTCATACACGAGTACACATGACTGCTACACGATTCTCTAAAAGGGTGTGCAGGGTTGCGTTCAATATCGTAGCGGCTTCATAGGACTACGTAGATTTATGACTATTAAACGTGTAGCTAGCCTAGCTGCTACAATGATATTGATAGCAGCTGGGCTAGCTACTCGTTCAGTAGGCAACAATCTACGTAGCACTATGTAGCTGCTACGATATTGAACGCAACCCAGATCTGATTAACTCTCATAACTTTGCTTCTGCTAACATATATTGTCACTGTTTATTTTTAACTGTACAAAAGAATAACTCCGCAAAAATTCCTCCATGTACAGTACTTGTCTGTTCTTTTGCAAGGAGGGTTAAAATTTTAAAAGAGAGACAAAAGATACCAAAGGAATAATCAAACTCAAAGGTTGAAAACAAACCGACACAGCCATTGCGAAAAACGAAAACCGACGAGAAGACAATCAGCAGTCCACATAACACAACATAGAAAACTATAAAAACTAAGCAACACGAAACCCAACAAAACCTGGGATGATCTCAGGTATTTCGGAAGGGAAGTAGATCCTGCATTTTTTCAGCGGAGGATTTTTCAAAATGAAAGAAATTGTGCAATACAATTCATTTTTAGACAGCTGATAACTAATTTAACCTTCAAAGTCGGTTTATAAGAACATCAAGATTATTTTTTACCTGTTTTATGGGCTCTTTTCTGTTTGACTGCCCGTATTTTCCGTATGTCCAGAAATTTTTGTAGTATAAAAATAAGAGGATGTGGTAAAACTGCCAAAGAGACAACTCTCCACAAGACACCAAATGACACAGAAATTAACAACTATAGGTCACCGTACGGCCAAATGTTTACAAACACTTTTTTTTCACACGAACTTTTTGACGCAATTTTACAAAAAATTTCAGAAAAGGTATCACTCCAAGGGATTGAAATTCTAATTTTGGCCAAATTTTGGGGAATATGTGACATCTTTACCCCTTTTTTGCAATATTTTTTAGGAAATACATGCAGGTTGTTGCCATGGATACACCAAAAAGAAATTATCTTTAACCATTCAACTACTGGATATCAAATCTATTTAAAATACTGATTACATACATATGCAAATATATGACACAAACAGTAAGCTTAATTTGTAAGAAAGCAAGGAAAAGGGGATGGTAAAATTTATGTATATTGCTATATAACATAACTACTAATCCAGTAACAAATCTCATTTGGTGGTGTCATTTTCAAGATTAGAGCAGTAAAACTCCCATAACATATCAGCGTCCACTCTGATGAAGTTTTCATTACCATTGGGGTCCTCTTTGTTGATTTTTTGCAAGTCTCTCATACTGCCCATACAGTGGTCGCCGTATCAGCCACTACCTCACCTAGATTTCTCGGCGCCCGTTGCTGTCTACGCCTTCTTGTTCGTCTTCTACGCTCCGTCGCAGCTATTAACCTGTCTCTCTGAGCTCTAACCACCTTGCCAACAAATCCAACTGCTTTATTTTCATGTAGATATTTTAAATGTATGATTTTCCTCAGACCTTCTGTGAACTACTGAATCTAACCAAATAAATGGACAATGTGTCCATGGGACACAAATAATACCCCCGCTTGCATATAACGTTATAAAGGGTCATTACGCAAGAACGGTAAAAGTGACGCCACCAAAATTCGCACTTGATCTGTGTTTAATGGTGATAAGCATTGTATATACGTTTCATAACATTTGGTTGAGGCAAAATAAAGTTTGAGAATGGAAACTAATTGTTGGGACGTACGTACGGACGGACGGACAAGGGTAACACCTAATGCCCCCTCCCCTGCGGCGGGGCATAACAAATTCAGACGTTTTTTTATACTGAAATTGTAGATACCCGACCAATTCCCAACTATCCCTACGACCCCTATACGATCAGGTCGATCTGGTCTGGTCGAGATCGGGCTCAGATCGAGTATAGTTGATTTGGTCTAGCTAGTCGAGTAAAGATCATGTAGAGATCCTGAATTGGCCGGAATAATCAAATATTTATTCAATTATGGGTCGGGTTGGAGTCGTGAATCAGTCATTAAGGAGTCGTGAATGGTCGAGTTAAAGTCGTGTACAGTCGCATAGCGGTCGGGTAGAAGTCATTAACAGGCCCGATCAATAATTTAGTTACTCTTGGTCGTGGAAATTTGGACAACCGGGATCATCGAGTTGATCTGATCGGCAATGTGAACCTAGCTTAAAATACGTATTTTTGTGTTTCCATGTTGTATATATATTCCCAAGCGAGTACTCGAGTATCGCTCGATAAAACCAACGAGTACACGATTAGTAATTGTTCACCGAGTTGACATCCCTAGTTTAAAAAGAAAGATTTCGAAAGTAGAGAAAACTGTACACCTTATAATTAGCATCACTTTATTAGATGACAATACGAATACTGAAAATAAGGCGAAGGTACTTTCATTCAGTCACGGAACCACGATTACACGAGTGTGTTCTAGTTACATATATTTAAAGGTAATTCAATTCATTTTCAATTCTTATGAGCCCGATTTTGTCGAACTTTGATTGTGAAAATTGGACATCATTGAAATTTCATATACTCCAAGTAAAATATTCTGAAAAAAATCAGAAACCCTCACTTACTAGCTCAGTTTAAAAAAGAAGATGTGGTATGATTGCCAATGAGACAACTCTCCACAAGAGACCAAAGGACACAGAAATTAACAACTATAGGTCACCGTACGGCCTTCAACAATGAGCAAAGCCCATACCGCACAGTCAGCTATAAAAGGCCCCGAAATGACAATGTAAAACAATTCAAACGAGAAAACTAACGGCCTAATTTGTGTACAAAAAAATGAACGAAAAACAAATATGTAACAACTACGTTTCATGTCATATTTTCATCGATTGAAAACAAAATTTGAGACGGCAATCATTTTTAATCGAAGTTGGCCTTTGTATAGCAATATTGTAACATTTGGACTTCTTCCGTCCGACAGTTAAACCCTTGGCGCTTGTTTGGGTTTTGGTATGTATCATGAATACTAAGTGACAACCAGTCCGAATAGGGATGTAAATTCAGAATCCTTCTGTAATTGGAATATTACAGTCTCTACACGCTAATGAAAGACTTTCAACAACAATGTTTATGATGTTTTTTGCCATTGCTTGATTGCATGACCAGAAGGTTTGGATTGTTATTGCGTAAGGGTTAGGGTTAGGATTGGGGTTAGGGATACAGTGGGGCTATTTACCCATAGCTGGGGGTTTGGTTTGCATCTAACACTGGTAATTGCGCTCTATTCATGTGATTTAGAAAGATAACTTTATAGTTTTTGAAGCTAATGGTACTTTAAATTAATGTATCAAATTTTTTACGAGCATGATTGGGTAGATTTGCAGTGTCTCGTTTAGTCTTTCCAAAACCACCATGCATTTTTTATTTCAGAATAAATCTTATTTTTAAAACGTACAAATCTTTATATCCAATGTTTTCAGTTAAAAGGACGATCAATTTGTCAAAACAAATTATGGACAAATGACTGTGTGATGCGCACCTGTATTCATCACTGGCTAAAAACTTGCTGTGAAAAGGAGAGCCGAGTGCGTAAGTCTTTCCTGCCAGTAACAGCCTCTCATGCAATAAGACAGCAGGATAGATGCAACCGTTAGCATGGTAATGCAATCATCTACCGGAAGGACTACTCAGCGAAAATTACCCGGCCCACCAGAGTGGAGTTTGGACGTTGGGCTAACAACCCAACTATGTAAAAAGGAGCTTTTTACAGAAACCGGAAACGCTGAAAAAACGTGGAGGCCTTATATATATATATGCGACTTCTGGCGCGGAGAGAATTAAGGTTAAAGTTAAAGATCTGAATCACAAATTAAGGGCGTGCACTTTTGGGCTTTCGTGTTGATGATATAAAGACGATAAAACTTTTTCTGTGTAATCAAAACTCTCCATACTTTCTATGTGTCGTGTAATCAGAAATGTGTGTGACCACTGACATTATCAGCGATGTAGCAAGGTTCGGCAAGAGTCAGGCTTGAATATTTCCCACATAGAGAGAAATTATTTTGACAAAAATAAACCTTTTTGCTACCATGCCTCTGTTTTTTAACATTTTCATTATAACTATGTGTAAAAGCAGGGTCTTGTTAAACCTCGATAACAGACTTGAGCTATTGCTTTTATCATAAATCAAGCCGTTATTTTTTTTACTTTTCGAATCGTTTCACAATTTATCATGCCTTTTCCTTTTATAACTTGATATACAGTATAGGTTTTCCTAATTGTTGAAGGCCGTACGGCGACTTATAGTTGTTTACATCCGGGTCCTTTGGTTTATAGTGGATGTCGCATTTACAATTTTACATCTTCTTATTTTTCATACAGTTTTTGATCGATTTATTGACGATAATATATAAATGTACTTATCAACACATTAGTTTAAACTCACACTGGTAATTTTGCTGATTGAGAATACTTAAGAGAACTAACTATTATAAACAGACAACACCTACTCTACGACGGCTACGTGACTTACTAAGGGGATGACCATTTATTATTTTTCATCTGTCGCTACCCATGCTTATTTATTTTCACTTGTACACATTTGTGTCCTCAACTATCCTGTATTTTATATTGAAGATTAATCATTTTCAACCTATCTTGTGCAAAGTGATTTATTTTCAGGTTTTACCAGGCCAAGCTATTTATTTCCAAAAATCCTCCTGTCCATCAAATGTTCGTCTCCCAACTTGGTGCATATTTATACTAAGGAGGCCCATATGCTATTGGAAATAATTGGTGCTTGTTTATTGATAGGTAAAGATAAAAGCCTACGACCAATTCATCTAGCTGACGACCAATGAATTTAATTGTAGAGTGAAAGATTTTTTTCGGTTTAAGCAGATGTTCGGTTTAATCATGTTCAAAACGCATACAACTAGATACGACTGGACTTACACAAATGTAGCACACAGTGGGTTTCGACAGGTTTTCGGTTTAAGTTGTAAGATTCGGTTTTAATTAGACCGATTTCACTGTATTTAAAATTTCGAACTATTATAACATGTTTGGCATATACTCTAAACATTAAAAGATTTTTTTTGTGCTGAAAAACCAAATATGGCAGCATAGTGTGACTAAGCGGAAGATACCGAACATAAATAATCGGTCCCTAAGCCGACATAGGGGCTCTAACTAGTTCATCTACACACTGTATCACAAGCCTGTCAACACTGATATTGTAAATTCGAACCCCGCACGTGACAGAGGTGCGTGTAACTCCAATCTTACCGCCACAATATAGCCAATAGTGCTGAAAGTGGCGTTAAACACCAATAGTTAATCAACCAATCCAAAGCAGCTTAGTCTTATAAAGGAATTTAAAGCAGCATATAAAACCGTGTTGATTGTAGTATTCTACCTTTGTAGTATTCGGTTAAGTTTGAATTGTTCCATAGTGTGTGTTTAAAACATGTTATGAATAAATCAAATTAAAACAACAACAATTACATGAAACAATTGCACCCACCTTTAAATAATCTGTATTATATTTTAAGTCCTCCTTGCATGAATTGATAGAAGTCAACATTTTCCTATTTTGTTTAAATGATTTCAAATACTGTAAACTTTACTCTTGTTTTGTTTCTTCCGATATCGGAATAGTTTGGAACGCATCTAAATTAGCGTGAACCTAGTGTATTCTCTTCCGATATCGGAACAGTTTGGAACGCATCTCACATAGCTTGCACCTATTGTTGTCTCTTTACACATCTTACATAGCCTGCACCTATTGTCATCTCTGCCGATATCGGAATAGTTTGCAACGCATCTTACTTAACCTGCACCCATTGTTTTCACTTCCGAAATCAGAATAGTTTGGAACGCCTCTAACATACATGTTAAAAGTAAATAGAATATATGAAAATGTCGGATTTAATGAGAAGTTTGAATTTCAGTAAATGTTAGTAAAACATGTAGAGGAACTATATATCTTATCATATTACCTCTTTACATTTCTAAGATTATCATTGGTTAAAAGCGAGCACTTGGAGACCCTGTATATTTTTATTGGGTATGTATTTGAATACATGGTTAGTGGCAGTGCTACGTCCCTTTACAACAACATGACTTTGAAGGAAAATCTGAAACGTATCGCCGAGACAACAGATGAAGAAACTGATGATAAACGATTGAAAATAAATGCAGAAAACAAAGACAGTCGGTTATTGTTGATATTTGTTTTTGTATAGACCAACGAAAAAGGTTGTTGATATTTAAGACTTGATCACTTTACTAGGCTACTAGTCTGAATTCCACATGTAAAGATGGATTTGTTACACAGTGTGTTACGATGTATACGAGGTCAGTAAATTTCATATAGGGGTTCGAGCTTTGCTTTCTTATGAAATTTACTGACCCCGTATATATCGTATTAGGTCACAAGCACACTGTGTAACTAATAATAAACAAGCAATAGGGAATTCAAAAGCAGTATGTACTCTTTAAAGGGGCATAAGATACGAGATATATAAAAAAAAAATATAAAATATATTATTGTTTTGTGTTCAATCATTAATGAAAGTGAATAATTCGCTTTTATCAGTCAGTTTAGTTCAATTTTGTAAAAATAAGATAAGAAACATCGCTGATGAATTATTCACTTGCAAGTGAATAATTCGATCTCATTGAATCCGTATTCATGTGACCTTCAATTAAACCCGATATCTAGAGATGGGTTACGCATAAACTAAGCGTGTTTAGCTATCAAAAGGAAAATAATGTAAACATTGAAAGTAAAACAAGGTTTAACCATTTGTTTGACTAATTCGATCAACAAAAACTCATTCCTTTACAGGTAAAAACAATCATCATGATTAACATATTTTTTTATAATATGAAATCAAACAGACATTGAAAAATCCAATTGCACGTGTCCGCTATCTATTTATATCTATATTTATGTTTATATCGGGTCAAATGACCGTCAACAGTCTTCAGATGTCACATTGATGGTTAATTAGGTGGCGTCTAGACTAAAATTCACACGAATTAGTGATACATAATATCGAGTACATGCATCGTAAACTGTTTATTTTAGACTTTTTGTAATTTGGATATACTTTTTAGTATGTTTTAAATCAAATATGAAAATTTTAGTCAAATCGGTGAACATGAATTTGACAGCTATGCCCCTTAATGAAATAGACAGTAATACTTTAAAGTATCTGTATAGTTTCTAATCGTCTCACTATATATAGACAAGTTTATTCAATAATAGATATACTTTAAGAGACAAAACACCCCTCCAACAAAAAAAAAACTTCAATAAAACAAAAGAAAACAATAAAACATCTTACAGGCAAAGAAATGTGATAAACAACAATATTTTAAACGGAAGATGTACAGTGATAGCTACTAAATATTCCCATCAGATAATATATTAACAGTGAAGAATAATGTTTTATGCGTTTTAAGCAGAAATACGTGTCAGCGGAGTCGTCGTTTGATTTACCACGATCAACTTAAATCTAAAAAATACGTTATTCACGATATAATTATTAAAAAGTCGTCAATGGTCATTCTTTTTTTCTTATAAAAGAACTAATCAGAATTCCTCAGGAACAGACGTAAAATAAAAACATGCTATGTGAGGACAGATTTTATTTTAAACGTTTAAACTACTACACTCATATCAAACGTGCAACTCTGTTAATAAGAAATAAGCATGCTGTTCTCAAGAGTTGTATTTATAGTGGTTTCTTCTTTCGCTCTGCTTTTACATTTCATTTCGCTAATGGTGTTAAACAAATTGCCTAAATTACGAATGTCGAGATTCGAAATCCTAGTTATAAATTTGAGTATAAGTGACATATTTTTTCTTGTTAAAGTTCTCATTTACATTGTAGTGACAGAATTTGATACCGGACTTGATATGGCATTTAAGTATGCGTGTCTTAGTGTAACAAACATAACAGCAGGAACATATATATTTTCACTATTCCAATGTTTTCTGATTTGCTTATAGCGTCTGAATGCAACATTTGCTGTAGAAATTAGTATTGTCAGAGGAATAACTTCAAACAAAGGAGTAGTTATTGGATGCATTGCATGTCATCTAGGCTCGGTTCTTCAAACTGTGATTGAAATATTCCTGTTTCAAAACAATTTATCAGATTGTAATACAAGTGATCAAGGTATCAAAACAGCTTTAGTTATACCAATGGCATTTATTCGTATGTTTACAGTCCTTATTTATGTAGTGATCGTTGTGAGAATCTACAAGAGACAAAATAGTCGCCCGGGTTCCTCTAGCTACACTATGATGGCACAGATGACGTTGAGGGCTCTCAAAACACTTAGTGTATTGATGTCGATCACACTAGTTGCTAACATACCAAGTTGTATTATTGCATTTTATTCGGAATTCTATGGACGTTCGGAAAACATCATTAGATTGACATTTTACATTAAATTTTTAATAATGATAAATCCACTTTTAGATCCAATTATTTATGTTTTACGTCTTGAAAATTTTCGTCAACAGATTTCGAAGGTACTCTGTAGAAGAAACGATTTGCCAATTGAACCGTGAAGTGAAAGCTCTAAATTAACGCTCGATTCCAAATTTCAGATATTGATCAATTCCGTTCCGGATATATAGTTTTCTTTTGTAAGCAGTACATGTATGCCGGTAAGAGTTGGAACTGCCGAGGAGTTTGGGTCGATTCATGGTTTTGAATCATGTATATATGGAGGGAACATTAGGAAGTGGTTTTCAAAAGAGGTAGGGTCAATGTTTTTTAATAGATAACGAGTATTAAAGCAATAAGTTTTGAACAATACAACCTACAACACAAACAACCATCATCTAACTCCTCCGAGAAAAAGACGAACACACAAAGACAAACAACATAAAACAACTCAAAGTCCAGATAGGCTACCGTTGTACAAGAACAACAAGTGGTGGGTTTATCTCTTATAGATATATTGAGGACGAAGTTCATTTTATTTTAAAATGTCCAAAATATGACAACATAAGAACATTGTATATTAAAGGGTATTGTAATACAATTGCATGTTTGTAAATTAGTTCAGTTATTGTCAACAAAGAATGTAAAGGAATTGTCTAATTTCTTGAATCCGATTACATTTAAAATGTTCTGTTATAAAACACATGTATATATTCATGATATACCTATAAGATGTATTGCATCTGGTTTGAATAAAGTATTCTCTTCTCAATCTTTCTCGGTTGATATCAAATGGACATGCTAGTGATAAGTTTTATAAAAACCGCTTTTTCACGAATTTCCCTTTTTCGTTGAAACGTGCATTTCAAAGTCCGTCCAAAATCATTAATTGTGTCTATATTACTAGTAACAATAATTAATCAATATTTTTTTCTTTTAATAAAAAGATTTTCATTATTAAATAAGTATTATACTGTTTGTTATAAATGCAATATCAATGTATGTATCGTTTTTGTGCGTTGCTGTTTCATGATATTATTCATATTGCCGTTGACAACAAAAACTTACTTTTATCTGGAAATATTCTTTATGTTTTTTAACTCAATCTGTCGTATTTGTATCATCATCATGCACAATTCGCTGTTCTTTCATTATGCATTTATATCAGACGGGGATTGTTTACATGTTTTATTTTGTATCTTTGGTAAATGATAAAGGTAGATGTTTTGTTTAATAATCAGGCACAAATAATGATTGGGTGGGTGAAGAACATCCTACTTAATAAATAAGAGGAAAGCATTTCAACTATTGTTGTATGATATGTGTAATTGCGGATAAAATTTTGAGGGTATTCCTATGCTGCTCTCATAGATAAGCACCGTTCAGGATACATGTTGTGTCATGTTCTAACAATCTAATAAGTTTGTAAAGATATGTAATGATGGGTTTAGGCGACTAAAATCTAAAACAAATTGTTATTTACAATTTGTGTCAGCTTAGGTCCTTTGAAATGATATTGGTCGAACAAAGGGACATGCACTTAATTACACTAAATCCGTTGGATATGTAATGATAGATACTTTAGTCTGGGAAAACATGATGTATTTATTAGTTGTAGTTGGCTTTGAAGTAGATTTCAGTTACTGCAATAACGCATATGTATGTTTTGTGCCCATTGTTTTAATGTTGGTTGTTTTTGTACCGCGTACCAATTTTTTAGTTTAGCCAATTTTAATCGATTATTTACAATTTGTTTTTTTGTGCTGAAACACAACTGTCCCTGGTTAGGGGAGGATTGAGCATTCACAAAATTATGTTTGACAATACCACATTGTGTACGTGCCTATCCCAAGTCAGGAGCCCGTAGTTCAGTTGTTGTCATTGGTTCATGTCTGTCATAATTGTTTTTCTTAAATTGTTTAGTTATAACTAGGCTGTAAGTTTTCATTGTTGAATTGTTCTACATTTGACATGTCGGGGACTTTTTTAAACCACTATACGATATAAGAATTTATCATTTTCGAAGGCCGTATGGTTGCCTATAATCGCTTACATTCGCTTCATTGGATAGTTGTCTCATTGGCATGCATACCACATCTTCCTATGTAGCTCTGGTTTACATTGGTAAAGAAATACGTGTTTAATCACTATTGTGAACTTTGTTGTTTTCTTTGATACAGGTATTTAATGCAACAAACATGAAAAATAGGTAGCATTTATGATTTGCAAAGTTGTGAAAAGAAACATAATCATACATTTTGAATAGTCGTTATGTATTTTTGATGGAATGCTTCTATTCCTTTTTTAGCTCACTTGGCCCGAAGGGCCAAGTAATCTTTTCTCATCACTTTGCGTCCGTCGTCCGTCGTCGTCGTCGTCGTCGTCGTCGTCGTCCGGCGTCGTCTGTTAACTTTTACAAAAATCTTCTCCTCTGAAACTACTTGGCTAAATTAAACCAAACTTGGCGACAATCATCATTGGGGTATCTAGTTTAAAAAATGTGTCCGGTGACCCGGCCAACCAACCAAGATGGTCGCCATGGCTAAAAATAGAACATAGGGGTAAAATGTAGATTTTGGCTTATATCTCTGAAACCAAAGCGATTAGAGCAAATCTGACAGGGATACAAATGTGTATCAGGTCAAGATCTATCTGCCCTGAAATTTTCAGATGAATCGGACAACCCGTTAATGGGTTGCTGCCCCTGAATTGGTAATTTTAAGGAAATTTTGCCGTTTTTGGTTATTATCTTGAATATGATAATAGATAGAGATAAACTGTAAACAGCAATGATGTTCAGCAAAGTAAGATCTACAAATAAGTTAACTTGATCAAAATGATCAGTTGACCCCTTAAGGAGTTATTGTCCTTTATAGTCAATTTTTAACCATTTTTCGTAAATTTTTGTAATCTTTTACAAAAATCTTCTTCTCTGAAACTACTAAGACAAATTTAACCATACTTGTCCACAATCATCATTGGGGTATTTAGTTTAAAAAATGTGTCCGGTGATCCGGCCAACCAACCAAGACGGCCGCCATGGCTAAAAATAGAACATAGGGGTAAAATGTAGATTTTGGCTTATATCTCTGAAACCAAAGCATTTAGAGCAAATCTGACAGGGTTAAAATTGTTTATCAGGTCAAGATCTATCTGCCCTGAAATTTTCAGATGAATCGGACAACCCGTTGTTGGGTTGCTGCCCCTGAATTGGTAATTTTAAGGAAATTTTGCCGTTTTTGGTTATTATCTTGAATATGATAATAGATAGAGATAAACTGTAACCAGCATTAATGTTCAGCAAAGTGAGATCTACAAATAAGTTAACTTTACCAAAGTGGTCAGTTGACCCCTTAAGGAGTTATTGCCCTTTATAGTAAATTTTTAACCATTTTTCGTAAATTTTTGTAATCTTTTACAAAAATCTTCTCCTCTGAAACTACTAAGACAAATTTAACCAAACTTGTCCACAATCATCATTAGGGTATTTAGTTTAAAAATGTGTCTTATGACCCCACCCGCGAACCAAGATGGCCGACATGGCTAAAAAATAGTACATAGGGTAAAATGCAGTTTTTGGCTCATATCTCTGAAACCAAAGCATTGAGAGCAAATCTGACAAGGATAAAATTGTTCATTATGTCAAGATCTATCTGCCCAGAAATTTTCAGACCAATCAGGCAACACGTTGTTGGGTTGCTGCCCCTGAATTGGTAATTTTAAGAAAATTTTGCATCTTTTGGTTATTATCTTGAATATTATTATTGATAGAGATAAACTGTAAACAACAATAATGTACAGCAAAGACAAAGTAAGATCTACAAATAAGTCAACATGACCAAAATTGTCAATTGACCTATAAGGAGTTATTGCCTGTTATAGTCAATTTTTTACAATTTTCATAAATTTTGTAAATTTTTGTGAATTTTAACAAAATATTTTCGACTGTAACTACTGGGCCAAGTTCATTATAGATAGAGATAATTGTAAGCAGCAAGAATGTTCAGTAAAGTAAGATCTACAAACACATCACCATCACCAAAACACAATTTTGTCATGAATCCATCTGTGTCCTTTGTTTAATATGCACATAGACCAAGGTGAGCGACACAGGCTCTTTAGAGCCTCTAGTTAATTTTTTGAAATTTAATACATATTAGTCCTTCCCAAAAAGAACAAATACAGAAAACAAAACTGCTGTGGTATTACTATTCATATCATGCCAAATTACCATAAATAATACACAAACACTTATCCAACAATAACTTTCCACATTGTTCAGTGTCCACACTTTTTCTAAATGTACGTTTTATATAACTTCATTCTTCAGTGTCCACACTTGCTCTAAATGTACTTTTTATGTAAACTTCTCAATAAATTATCAGGAGTTTGTATTTTGGTGTGTTTGTTATGCCTAAATGTTGTTAGAAAGGCATATCGAAATATTTTCTCGTACTTTTACATATAACAAAAACCTTTAAACTACAGATTTTAGATAAAAATTCCCTTATCTGTATTTAAATATCATTTCAATGACCATAGGTACATATGCATTTCTTTTTTCAAAAAGAGAATATGCCTAGAAAAACAAAGTCCTGGATGTCTGCTTATCAATAACGTATCTATGGAGAACAAGCCAATTCTTATATGGGTCATTTAAACAAAAAATGTCGAATATCCATTACACCTATGCTAAAATTTGTATTTTAAAGGAAAATGCAGTTGTCAGTGTTTGAATGGAAGTTTTGTAGTATTTATGAGTCGGAAGATCAATAATATACACGATTTAGATCTATTTTGATAAGATTGAAATATATTTAAGCCATCTTTTTGCGTAGTTTATGTGCGTACAGTGTCTGGGTAACACATTTCAAATAATTTTTTTTCCCTATTTTTTGATTGCCTTGATATCTGCAAAAGGAACTATTTAAGAATGTTTATAATAACTCTAACGAAAAATCACAGCTTCTTCCTTATTCTATGTAACATTTATTCTACAAACTTAATTCAATCGGCGTACATGAAATGCATGTCTATCCGGGATCCTGTTACCGCTACTAAATCAACCGTTAAATTGTTTCTTCCTATGATTATGGAAATATTCAGTGAAGATTTCAAATGCACAAAGCATCCTAAAAATTTAACACATCATATTTATTGCTTAACAGTGTAGAGAAAAGAAATTTCAAGACATTTAGATAATAAAAAATAATGGGTACCCTTTACTAACATATTTTAATTATTAATTACACCAATATTATACTTGTAAAAAGTGCAATTACGTGTTTGAAATCAAAATCACAGCACAACAACATTATCACATCATCAAAGGGAGTAGTTATTTCACAACAAAATGTTTTACTGAAAAGTTTACAAGATCTCGCGCCTCGCACCATATTTCTTTGCAAATACCCACGAAATTCAAATAATTCCACCTTAAAAACTCCTTGATTTCATATGAGGGACTAGTTGCTTTTTCTGGCAAAAGAGTTAAACCGTTTGCCCTTGTGTGCTTGCTGTATAAGTTTTGAAGGTTTGTTGTTCTGGATGAACGCATCTAAGTCAAATCAACACTATAAACACAATATATGTTCAATATGGTTTACCCAAATGTTAAGGATTTTAATCTTAGATTACTATATCAAATCTTTATATTATTTCCAGTATGTCTCTAAACATCATTTTTGTTTGACTCATGATAATAGATCTACACAAAAATATCCAGTTGGAGGATTTGTCTATGCGAAAGTAAATCATATTACTCAGCTCTGTATAATGTCCATCATTTGAGAGTATAATATAATGGATATTCTAAATCGAAAACATAGAATGCAACAACAACATAACTCCAGGAAGTGTGTATTTGACAAATCCGAAAAGTAATCATACGTTACTCATAAGTCATTGTGCTCAGTAGTTTCTGAGAAAAATTTGAATAAAATGTTTGTTGGACGAACAAACGGGCGGACAAACAAACGGACAAGGTGAATTCAATATGGAATAATATTAACCGACTATTTAGGAACCACAACAGAAGTTAGACAAAGAATAAAAAATTAGTTCACATAGTTGTTCTCAAAGAATCACCAACCTTCCTCTAAATTTAATTTTGAAAAAAAAACAATTTGACCAGCGAAATACCTATCTGTACAAACGATTAAATGATATAGGGTAACAAAACTTGCAGTAATAAAATTGAAAATGGAAATGGGGAATGTGTCAAAGAGACAACAACCCGACCATAGAGCAGACAACAGCCGAAGCCACGAATGGGTCATCAATGCAGCGAGAAACTCCCGCACCCGGAGGCGTCCTTCAGCTGGCCCCTAAACAAATATGTATACTAGTTCAGTGATAATGGACGTCATACTAAACTTCAAATTATACACAGGAAACTAAAACTAAAAATGATACAAGACTAACAAAGGCCAGAGGCTCCTGACTTGGGACAGGCGCAAAATAGCGGCGGGGTTAAACATGTTTTTTGAGATCTCAACCCTCTCCCTATACCTCTAGCCAATGTAGAAAAACAAACGCACAACAGTACGCACAGTAAAACTCAGTATAAGAGAAGTCCGAGTCCGATGTCAGAATAGGAAACAAAAGAAAATAAACCAAATGACAATAATACATAAATAACAACAGACTACTAGCAGTTACTGACATGCCAGCTCCAGACCTCAATTAAACTGATTGAAAGATTATGTCTTCATCATATGAATATCAGGCACAATCCCTCCTGTTAGGGGTTTAGTATTATACCGTCATAAAATATATGAGAAGAACATAACCCGTGTCATGCCAACAACTGGTTTTAGAATAAATGTGTTTAATTCCGATGCAAAGACCCTATAAGTGAATCAATATTAAAGCCAAAATATGCAATCTTTAATGACCTGACAACAGTATCGTAACTATATCCCTTCTTAATAAGTCTGTTTAAATGTTTTGTTAGCTTTTGAGGTGAATACTGACATTTTTGTGATTTGTAAAGAATATTACCATAAAAGATTGGATGTGAAATACCCGAACGTATAAGATGTCTGCATGTTGAGTTATATTTACGAATGATGTCCTTATACCGATGATGCTCCCGTCCAATCCAGACCCTCGGGTATTAAACTTTTGGTGAATAAGATGTAAGGGAACGATCATGTATTATTCTGCGAGAGGGGGACACAACATTTTTTTTGGTTGATTGAATATTCATTTTCAATTTTTGCTATGCATGATTAAATTTTTCATGCAAACATTTGTTTTCACTTGTATACAGTTTGTGTTGCAGAATATTTATTTTCATCGTGTCATATGCAAGATTGTTCATTTTCAAGTCTTACTTAGTCAGGGTATTCATTGTAAAAATATTTCCAAGAAAATCAAATGACCGTCACCTAAGGTAATGATGATACTCTGTTTCGCCCACTTCCGTCTATCTTTATTGAATAATTAAGATCCATGTTACATCTCGTGATCAATGTATTTGGCAATCGTCAATCGCAGTCAGCAGGGTTTAAAAACATCAGTTGTTCGACCTGTTATTCAAATGCGATTTGTTAAAATATACTTTTCTCTTTTTTGGTCTTTTGGAAAATGTTATCTATATCTATATATATATATATCTATAGATATGCACGATTTGTTATATTTATTACGTATCCATAACATATAATAGTAAAACATAATTTCATTCAGTAAAAGCTTTGGCAGGAATTACTATCATGTATACCAGACTTGATATAGCTTATTATTATGTGTATCGTAGTGTAAAAACAACTTAATCCAACATATAAAAATACACAGCCGAGTTAGCCAAATCATCAACGCACATTGAAATATTCCTGTTTCAAAACAGTTTATCAGATTGTAATACAAGTGCTCAAGGTATCAATACAGCTTTAGTTATACCAATGGCATTTCTTTGTATGTTTATGGTACTTATTTATGTAGTGATCGTTGTGAGAATCTACAACAGACAAAATAGTCGCCCGGGTTCCTCTAGCAAAACCATGTTGGCACAGACGACGATGAGGGCTCTAAAAACACTTGGTGTAGTGATTTCGATCACACTAATTGCTAACATACCATGTTGTATTATTGTATTTTATTCGGAATTCTATGGACGTTCGTATAACATCATTAGATGGACATTTTACTTCAATGTTTTATAATCATTAATTCACTATTAATTTTGAGAGTGTTTTTACGCAGCTCTCAAAGAGAAGCGCCGTTCAAGATAAATGTTGTGTTATATTCTAACAATTTTATATGTTTTTTATAAAGATATGCTGTGATGGGTTTAGGCGACAAACATTAAAAAAAATGTTATCTTTCATTTTTTGTCAGCTTTAGTCGTTTAAAGTGATATTCGTTGGACATAGCGGCATACACTAAATTACACTTATATTTAGTAGTTGTAATTGGCTTTGAAGAAGCTTTTAGTAACTGCGAATACTCTTATTTCGGTGCTTTATATCTATTGTTTTTGCACCGAGCACCAATGTTTGTAGTTTAGCCAATTGCAATTGACTTTTACAGTTTGTTCTTATTTTGTGCTGTAGCTCAACTGTCCCAGTTTGAAGGAGGGTTCAATACGCCAATTTTGTATGTGCCTTTCCAAAGGCATGAACCCGTAAGTCAATTGTTGTCGTTGTTTCATGTCTGTCATACATGTTTTTCGTAATTCTTTAGATATAGTTATAAATGAGTCCTTTAGTTTTCTAAATTGAATTGTTTTGCATTTTCTATGTCGGAGCCTTTTGTAGCTGACTACTTAGTATACGATATAGGATTATCTCATTGTCGAAGGCCGTATGGTTGCTTATAATTGCTTGAATCCGCTTCATTTAATAGTTTTATTATTAGCAATCATACCATATTACCTTTATATATATTTTTTTCTATAACTCAGATCTATATGTGTAAAAAATGTATTTGTCTTACTACCATTATTGTTGATATTGTTGATTACCCAAAACAACGAAAATGAAAAATGGTTTGCCTTTATAATATTCAAAATTTGTGTAAAGGATCAGAATAACACATTTCATAGTCATTTTATCATGTATGTTTGATGCAGAATGTTATTAATCAATGCTGATTTGCTATTCCTTTCCTGAAAAAATTAACTGGAACGCCTACTTTCACGTCGAGTTCATAATACAATTAAAAAATATTTGTTTATACCTGCTCGAAAAATAACTTCTGTAGTATTACTATTCATATCATGCCAAATTACCATGAATCTTTCATCAAAACTGACCGCCATTAAATAGCCAATAGTGCTGAAATTGGCTTTAAACACAACTCAATCAACCAATAAATATAAATATAAGAATATGTAGCTGATGTGGCATGATTGCCATTGAGACGCCTCTCACAAGAGACAAAATGACACAAAAATAACAACTATAGGTCATCGTATGGCCTTCTACAATGAGTAAATCCCATACCACATAGTCAGCTATAAAAGGCCCCGAAATGACAAATGTAAAACAATTCAAAAGAGAAAATACGGGCCTTATTTATGTACAAAATGAACGAAAAACAATTATGATACAAACAACAAACGACAGCCAATGATTTACAGGCTCTTGACCTAAACATATTAGAATGTAAATACGTAAGAGAAAACAGATTAATTTTTAAAATGCAAATATTTTCAAATACAAGCAGGTTATTTCTTCTAATTTAAAAACAAATTAGAATATATAAAACTTTGTAAATTTATAAAGATTATTAGCACAGGCATGTATGCATCTGGCTAAAACGTACGTAGTTTATTGTCTAAGCAAATTATTTTTTGTTCTGTTCTGTCTTCTTGTAAATATTATACATAACATGTCTTCTCTATACCTACATATGTATATGGTTTATCAAGAATGAAGAAATGAAGATAACAGCGAGGGATAATGTGTATGCATAGTTAGCGAAAAGACTTTTCAGCGGAGAAATCGTTTGATCTACCACAATCAACTTACATCGAAATATAATACGTTATCCAATATATAATTATTTAAAAAGGCGGCAATAATCATATTTTTGTTATAAAATAACCAATCAGAATGCTTCAAGAAACGATGTACAACAAATACATATTGTGTGAGGGAAGATGTTTGTTATAAAACGTTTGGAAGATTATACTCATATTAGACGTACAGCTCTGTTCATAAGAAATAAGCATGCTGTTCTCAAGAATTATAATTTTAGTGGTTTTGTCTTTCGCGCTTCTTTTCCATTTCCTTTCGCTAATGGTGTTGAAAAAAACGCCTAAATTACGAAAGTCGAGATTCGAAAAGTTAGTTTTAAATTTGAGTATAAGTGACATCATTTTTCTTGTTGAAGTTCATATACATTCTAGTCACAGAATTTGATACCGGACTTGATATGGCATATAAGTATGCGTGTCTTAGTGTAACAAACTTAACAGCAGGGACATATATATTTTCACTATTCCAATGTTTTCTGATTTGCTTAGAGCGTCTAAATGCAACATTTGCTGTAGAAATTAGTATTGTTAGAGGAATAACTTCAAACAAAGGAATTGTTATTGGATGCATTGCATGTCATCTAGGCTCGGTTCTTCAAACTGTGTTTGAAATATTCCTGTTTCAAAACAGTTTAACAGGTTGTAATACAAGTGATCAAGGTATCAAGACAGCTTTAGTTATACCAATGACATTTCTTTGTATGATTACAGTCCTTATTTATGTAGCGATCGTTGTGAGAATCTACAAGAGACAAAATAGTCACCCGGGTTCCTCTAGCAACACTATAATGGCACAGATGATGATAAAGGCTCTCAAAACACTTAGTGTAGTGATATTGATCACGCTAATTGCTAACATACCAAGTTGTATTATTGCATTTTATTCGGAATTCTATGGACGTTCGGAACACATCATTAGATGGACATTTTACTGTCAATTTTTAGTAATGATAAATCCACTGTTAGATCCAATTATTTATGTTTTTCGTCTTGAAGATTTTCGTAATCAAATTTCGAAGGTACTCTGTAGGAAAAATGATTTGCCAATTGAACCGTGAAGTGAAAGCAAAAATGAAAAGGTCGATTCCAAACTTCGGACAGTAATCAATCCGTCCCGGAACTATACTTTTCCTCTTCTTGTAGTATGCGGATCGGAGCTGGAATTACCGGGAAGTTTGGGTCGATATATAAATTTGAATCATGTTTATATGAAGGGAACATTCGGAATTGTTTTTCAAAAGATACCAAAATATTTGGACAGTACAACTTTCAACACAAAATACAATCATCTGACCCCTCCGAGAAAAGGGCGGACTCACAAAGACAAACAACATGATACAATACAAAGTCCAAATAGCCTGACGTTGTACAAGAACAATATGTGGTGGGTTAACTCTTATAAACATATTGATGATAAATTTCATTTTATTTTAACATACGAAAATTGTATATTAAAAGGTATTAGTATATAATTGCGTGTTTTCAAATTAGTTTAATTATCAGGTTATTGTCAACAAAAAATGTAAAGTAATTGTTTTATTTAGGAAATCATACGCCACAGATATTAACTTGTCATGGATATCCTTTTAATTATTCATACTGTGCTGCCTTGCCTCCGATTGCATTTAAAATGTTCTGTTATAATATACATGTATATATCTATGATATACCTATAAGATGTATTACATCTGGTTTGAATAAAATAATTTATCTCGGTTTATATCAAATGGATATGATAGTGATAAGATTTATAAAAACAGCGTTTTTTCACGGATTTCTTATTTCTTTGAAGCGTATCAATATTTTTTTTTTAATATAAAGATTTTCATTGTTCAACAATTATTATACTGTATGTTATAATAGCTATATCAATGTATGTACCGTTTTTGTGCGTTGCTGTTTCATATTATTCAAATTGCCGTTGTAAACACAGACTTACTGTATAGTATTATCTATGTTTTAACTTAAACTGTAGCACTAAGTCTTGTATTATCATCATGCACAATTGGTTGTGCTTTCATAATGCATTTATATCAAACGTGGGTTGTTTTCTAGGTTTTATGTATCTTTGGTAAAGGTATATGGTTTTGTAATAATCATGCATAAATAATACTAGTGTTAAAAACATCATACTAAATAAACATTATGTAGACATTTCAAAAAAAAAAAAGGAATTCAACTTTTGTTGTATGATATGTGTAATTGTATATAAAATTTTTAGAGTTTTCCTATGCAGCTTTCAAAGAGAAGAACCGTTCAGGACACATTTTGTGTAATATTTCAACAATCTTATACATTTTGTAAAGGTATGTTGTGATGGGTTTAGGCGACGAAAATCTTTAAAAAATGTTAGTTTTCATTGTTTCGTCAGCTTTAGTCGATTAAAGGGCCGACATGAAAATATGAAACAATCCAATTGAGAAAACTAACGGACTAATTTACAACAAACAAAACAATGTACGGAAACAAACATGACAGACATTAACCAACGACAACCACAAAACTACAGGCTCTTGATTTGGGACAGGCACTCCCCCTAATTAATACTGTTTTGCTATTAATTCCTAATCTTTTAAAATTTAGCTGGAATGTCGACTTTGGCGTCGTGTCCCAATAAAATTAAAAGATACATGTTAGACCTTCTCAATAAGAACAAATACAGAGAATCAAACTGGTGTAATATAACTATTGTATCAGGCTAAAATAACCATGATAATTCACTAACACGAATCCACCAATTACTTTACACACTGATCAGTGTCCACACTTGTTCTAAATATTCTTTTTTATATTCAGGTAAAATTCTTAATAAACTATCAAGAGTTTGCATTTTTGTGCGTTTATAATGCTTAAAAGTTGTAAGAAATGCATATATAAACATTTGTTCGTACTTTTACATGTAACAAAAGCATTTAAACTACAAATTTAAAATGAAAATTCCCTTATCTGTATTTAGAATTCGTTTTAATTGCATTGAACAAATTTATCTTTTGTTATCTTCCAAAAAATATATATCAGGATGTTGAAGCGTGCGTCTGGCGTACATAATTTTATTCTTGGAATTTATGATGAGTTTATTATATTCATATGTCAATAGGTATTGTTCCTTTTATTTAAAGGCAGATCACGAAGCATAGCTATAATGAGCTTTTCGAAAACTAATTATAAGAGATTCTCAGATAATAAACGATATTATTGTATTACAAACACAATATATTGTATAATTGTCAGAGAGACCAAATGACATATGCGTCAACAACTATAGTTCACCGAACGGCCTTCAACAATGAGCAAATACCAAACTGCATAGTAATCTATAAAAGGCCCCGAAATGACAAATGTAAAAGAATTCAAACGAAAAAACTAATTCCATTACAGTGTTATCAAACTAACAAATTAACACTAGCGTTAAAGTGACACACATGTAAATAAACGTCTTGTGTTCTACTAGTCACTGTTGGTTGTCAATGTCAAGCACAGCTTTTTCTTGTGTTGCGAACTTTGGTGTAACATGTTCATGAACGTTTTTTGGGACAAGTGTTCTGATGGTCACAGTCGGTTGTCAATGTGCAGCACAGCTTTCTCCTGTGTTGCGAACTTTGGTGTAACAAGTCTAGTAATTAACCTCTGCAAAGTTTCATCAATGATTTTTTAAGGTTGAATGTGGGAGGGTTATAAGAGTCTCAAGATTTCTAGTAATATCTTGCGTGTAATTTCTTTTGTTGTCAACTTGGAGGCGTAGTTACTATTTTGTATAAAAATCAAATTCACTGTATAAATTTCAACCATCTTTTTTCGGTACATCAATAAATCATTATACTTTAAATAAATCAATACAATGTCTCAAATAATGAAAAATAAAAGAAGTTTTACAGAAAAGTTAAAAGATCTCTCGCATCGCAACATATTTTTATGCAAATACCCACGAGATTTAAATCATTCCACTTTTTAAAAAAATTTGGTTTCATATAAGGGACTAGTTGTTTTGCCTGGCTAAAATAATAACCTGATGTTCCTTGGTTGCTGGCTGTAAAACAGTTAATAAAATTATGATAATTCAATCTAAATCAAATCAACAATATAACCACAATAAATGTACAATATATAAATCACAATTCATTAACATTAGTTAACCTAAATGTTAAGGTTTTTTAATCTTGATCTTCATACTGTTTCCAGTATGTCTCTTAACATCATTCTTGTTTGTCCCTTTATTCAGTTGGTGGATTTTGTCTGGGTGAAAGAATCACGTATTACCCAGTTCTGTATAATGCCCGTCATTTGAGAGTATATTAATGGATACTCTAAACCGAAAACACAGTATGCAAACATCAACAATATAATTCAATCTGAAATTTTAGCGTTTGTTCAACAATTTCTTAAAACTGTCTCCAACCACATACTGACAAACCACATTTCCTTCAGAGTCTAGAAAAACAACTAAAATTGGTGGATCCTCTTCTGATGACTTCAGACTTTTTTTTTTGGCAGCCACTCTGTACATTCTGTAAATACATAAAAAAAAAGATTGTGAGGAAATATCAATGTGACAAAATGCTGATGATATATATATCTATTACACTGAAACTTTTCTAAACTTGCCCCTTAGAACCACAACAAATGGCCTTTATTTATCCTTCATAAATTTGCAGAGTTGTCTCCCTGTTATATTTATTAATTTCTGAAATGAATAAAATATATATATATATATATATATACATTAGAATCATCAATAATACGTGTGATGATTCATGTTCACTGTTCACTGTTTTGTTGAGAAAGAGAGAATATGGAATTTTAGATGCACGCGTTGTCATGTTAAAGATACTCCTTTTCCTAAAATTCAAAGTATCGGCGAATAGGCAGTTTGTATCTGAAAAATCCAAAAAGATCTCATACGTTACTCATTACGTCAAATATAAGGTCATTGTAAAAATTAGTTCACATAGTTTTCACAAAGAATCACCAAACTTCCTCCAAACTTAATTTTGAAAAAAGACACAGTTTGACCAGCGTGATACAGATCTGTGCAAACAAAAGATTGATGTAGGATAAAAAAAAAATCTTACAGCCATTTATACCCCCATGAATTAATGTTTAATCCAACATCGATCTTTTGATGATGTTCCCTAACTAAAAAGTACTTACCTCAGAATTTTGGTTTATCCTGTTTTGCAGCACATTTCGGAATCCATTCCATTTTTCACTAGTGTTTTCTCTTATGCCATCAGGATTATCTTTATTCTTTGAGCAGAAAAACTCATACGAAACCAGTGAAAGTATAAAACATATGAAGGTTTAAAAGATTTTATTAAAAAAGAAGAAGAGAAAACGTTGGTTTTTTTTTTAAGAGAAGGGGACTACATCTTGATTTGAAGTGAAATGGTTATTGAATAGAATACGAGTGCGTTGTATTACTAAGGGAACGACCATTTAACTTCAAAGGGAGGGGATCCCCATACCATATAGTGTTAAATTTCGAAAAAAATAATTTGATTGATAGTGTTGAAAAACTAAAATAAAATGTTAGCGCTACGTGCGAAAAAAAGAGGTAGGGCCATTTTCCCGTGAGTTTTTTTCATTTGATTAGCTAGGTAAATCATGTTTTTAAATAGCCCGATAGATACTAATTATAGTATATGAAAACACGTCACATCATCTATTTTCATACCTTGAACAGGTATTCCTACAATAATCAAGGCCAAGACTATTGATTTTTTTTTTGCTTATCAAAACCAATATTGATTTTGTTTGTAAATGCCCCTGAGGGGCATTAAAATATGAATTATCAACTAATAGGTATTCAAAATTAGTTTTGTATTAAATAAAAACATGGTGCTTCAGTTAGCGTGTTAATGTTGGTAGGTGATTTGTAGCGTACATGTATTTCACAGCTTTGTTTAACTTAAAACTAACAAAATATTAAACAAGAATGTGTCCATAGTACACGGATGCCCCACTCGTACTATCATTTTCTATGTTCAGTGAACCATGAAATTGGGATGAAAACTGTAATTTAGCATTAAAATGAGAAAGATCATATCATAGGGATCATGTATACTAAGTTTCAAGTTGGTTGGACTTCTCTTCATCAAAAACTACCTTGACCAAAAACTTTAACCTGAAACGGGACAGACGGACGAACGAACAGACGGACGAACGAAGGAACGGACAGACGGACAGACGGACGGACGGACGGACGAACGAACGGACGCACAGACCGAAAAACTGAATGCCCCTAAGTGGCGCCTAAAAAAGAGGGTTAAATATAAATACAAAAAACATTTAATAATCTAATTATCTGATATAAATCAGCTAATCTGATTCAAGATCGGTCTCTGTTTTAATGCCAAGAAGCCAAAAATATTGGACGCATTTAACTGGGTTGTTGTTTTCCTCAATCTGGATGTATCTATATCTATACACTGTTCCAGCTTTTAAGGTTTACCGTCTATATGAACCGGACAACAGCTTACACCAGTTGGTACTAGAACGGCTTGCGTAACAAACACATGAAATCTGGTCTTTTCTGCATGGCATTGTACCAAATGGATCGACCCTATGTTGTGATACAGATTCAACACTTTCTTGATGTTTTACCTACAGTCACGATTGGTAGTGTAATTGATCTGTGGTGTTTTTTTCATTTTCTGATGACTTAGGTTCCGGTGTAGGGACAATGTAACAATGCCAGTATTAATATCTACACAGTTGGCGGATTGGCGATAAAACTACTGTCTGCATTTGTTACATATCATACCATTTTCTATAACGTTCTTGTTCAAGATTTAGAAGAAAAAAAATTTGTTGTTTTGAAATTTTTCTGCTATGGCCTTTTTTCGTTATGTGTATAACACACACAGCATTTGGGCTTCATTGCTATATAATCAATTCTCGTGTTATTGGTTATGTACAAGCACCTACTTCAGTGTGACTCTTTGAATTAAACAAACATCCGAAAAAATGTGATAGAAACATAACATTTTAATATTTCAACATAAAAAATCAGAAAAATTAGCGTGATATTTGAACCCCATCTTAAAAACAATCCGTTGTTTACAGTGCTACCGATGGAGCCACGGCGATCCTTGAATACAGAGTCGATAATAAGCAGCTATATAGGTAAAATTTAGTGTTCCACTTTTTATTAAAAAAGTTGTTTTTTAGGTATTAAGGACACACTAAACCAATTTCATTTTTGAGGGGAAAAGTTGTATAAATTACAACAACAACAAAAAACATAACTTTGTTTTGGTTTGAAGTGTCCTTCTAGGGGGATTCCCTGTTTTTCCAACCTAAAAACACGGTAAATTCCGCATATTTGACTTTCATACTTTTTTGGAGGTTAAATTAAATATTTTCCAGTCATAACATAATACATAAGAATCGAGATATTGACCAAAAAACATTTTTATTTCATGTTTTTATCGTAAATTTTATTCTTTCAGCACTTTTTGAAATTGGCCCTTCTGTGAAAAAAATTCAGGAGAAATTGGCCGCGCCCTACCTCTTTCTGACTCAGACAAAAAACCATACCCCCCCCCCCCCCCCTTTTTTTGAAGTTAAATGGTTGCTCCCTAAGATTTTTTTTTATTCGGGATATTTCTGACCCATCACTTCCCCATTAAACACTGTTGGAATGAAACAGAAAAGTATGAATAAACACAAGAGTCTATATAAAAAATCAGTCTGTAACCCTTTGCTTTCAATACATTCTATTTTAAAGATGCATGTATGCTAGGTTGGTTCCCTCCGTAAAATATCCAGTATGCCTTCGGAATATACAAATATTAACGGTCGGTATGAGCTAATGATGGCCTTGAACTTGAACGTTTCGGTTCCCGGTTTGTCGAACGTCCACATACGGTACCAGTTGAAAATGGCGTTAAACGTCAGACTAAAGTCGGATCTTGATTGAAACATAAATATACCAAACTCATTGATTCTTGGGTAAACAACAGGGGGAGATATGCTTATAAACGACAAAGAAAAATAGATTGTCGACTGTTTTTCTCATTCCATAATGCATATCCATGAACCATGAATTGTACGGGCATATCATAAGGCGATGATATCATAGGGCTTGGGGGTATAACATAAGCCTGTTGTTTGATATTAATGAGTAGGTGGCTAGTTTCCTAAATCGCTGTTATTTTGAAAGTCTCGCTTTTATTTCTTAGATGACACATTCCACGTTTCCACGTTTTACCCCACCCCCCACCCCCCTCAAAAAAACAAATTATCCCACATCCCCACTTTTTTTTACCCCTATCCCATATACCAAATAATGTTTTGTGATTTGAATATTTAAAATGGTGCTGATTCATATTTTTACACAAGGGTAGTGTCAAAATAGTCTGTTCCTAGTATCGAAATAAGTAAAAAATCTCTGCGCCCCTTTTAACTGGTGTATTGTAGGTTTCTTAGTCCCAGAAATTATGAAGCCTATTCTTGTTTTGAAGCATCCCACCTAGACAATTATAAAGTACATGTAATTTTTTCAACTTCCAAACCTTATTACAGTGCATTATTTTTATGCCCCATTTATGGGCATTATCTTTTTCGGTCTGTGCGTCCGTTCATTCGTCGTTCGTTCGTTTGTCCGTCCGTCCGTCTGTCCCGCTTCAGGTAAAAGTTTTTCAGGTTAAAGTTTTTGGTCAAGGTAGTTTTTGATGAAGTTGAAGTCCAATCAACTTGAAACTTAGTACACAAGTTCCCTATGATATGATCTTTTTGATCCTAATTTCACAGTCCACTGAGCATAGAAAATGATAGTGCGAGTGTACTATGGACACATTCTTGTTATTATTTGATTTTATGTATGCTTATCAAAAATGATCTTGATCACTTCTGCCCTTAAGTTGGAAAGATATAAAGGTGAAGCTAGATCAGTATTTTCTTTATATAGGGTTGTTTGTCACATACTGTTTCTAAAGTTTGCATCAATGACCAAAATTATCAGAAAATAATCAATTAAGGCATTGCTATTTATTGTCTTCCCACTGTTGGACTCGCTATGGCAAAATTGGGATGCCCCTACTCACCATGACCAACAATATTGAGTCCATTGATTTGCTTATAAAATTCTTAATGAGTACCAAATTTTACATTCAATTTTTACTTTTACTGCACATTTACCAATATCAATTATTTAATATACATGATTGGGGACTGTGTTTTAAGCTAACAGTTACCTTTTTAGCTATTACACCCAAGTTTTGACCTGATACTCTTGGCATTAACAATAATTGTTATTGAAGTTATGTGCATTAAACCAGAGATGAATAGTTAAGTTGAAAATGACTTGGGTCCAATGGCCCTTTCATCACCAATATTGTCTCATTGCCATAGATTAGCAAATAACGGCAGTTTTCACCTCATTCCTCTTTTAATCACCTTTCTAATATATCATCAACAATTTCACCTTTAAATAAATCATCAAATTTTTTTATTGTTTTTCCTTGTTCTATTTAGTGGTCATCCCATTGGTAGCTGCACATGTACAGTGCATGTTTTTATTGTGTTTGTTCTAGTATTATGACACATGGTGTAGATCTGCAAAAGAGGAGTTGTGTGTGCGAACATAAAACCTTAGTTTGTGTCTATACCAAGTGAGGCTTGCTGGACCTTAAGTTGTTTGTCATTGTTTGTACTGTATCATATGTTTTTTCTTAAGTCTAGTATATGTTGTTGAAATTAAAATCCTATCAAAACACGTGTTTCCCAAAATTTACCATCTTTTCACATAAAATAAGGTTTTACCACACTTTTGACCCCTGGGAACAATTAAGGATGGCCTAAATAAATTGTACCTATAAATCGGTTTTGTTAAATTCCAGCGCAAGAAGATATTTCTCAAAATTTGAGATTTTAAACTTATACCAATTTTATTTTTAAATTTGTTTTCCAATTTTTTAAATACTTATCTACACTTACATATCAATCCTTGTTGAAATCTTAGCATAAGAAGACACTTTCATTGTATCCTCCAATTTAACCACAAATCTTGCACCAAGATTACATGGAAAAGAATATTATAGTATACATTTTACATAGATCTTGAGCTTTGTTGTAATTGAAGCAAAAAGTTGTTTGTTCAAATCTGTAAAATTTTCAACAAAAGTTTATTTTTACTCCAATCTTTTCCCAATTTTCATAATAATCAATCGAGAATGTGACACTTTTGGATAGCATAGTATACCTCTTTATATATTTTTGTTGAAAACACAAAAAAGATGCTTTACAAAATTTCTAATTTTTAAACACAAGAATGCAGACACTGAAATGTCTTGCCTGCTTTACTTAATATTGTGACTAAATTCATGTTGAAAATATAAAAATAAGAAGATGTGATATGATTGCCAATGAGACAACTCTCCACAAGAGAACAAATTACTCAGAAATTAACAACTATAGGTCGCCATATGGCCTTCAACAACGAGCAAAACCTATACCGAATAGTCAGTTATTGAAGGCATCGAAATGACAAATGTAAAACAATTCAGAAAAATTATGGCCTGGTTTATGTACAATATAATGAACGAAAAACAAATAAGATATAAAACAACAAATAACAATAAAATGCTTTGTCAAGAAATTTCAATAACGGCCGGGTACCAGTCTAGCAACACCCAGGGGCTATGGGTTTTGTAACGACGTGCGTTAACCAATCGAAATCCTAGAAATATACTAAGCCGGGGATATACTGTTAACGAAAAACGTATCAACCATAACACAAAAACGTATTTATACTGTTAACGAAAAACGTATCAACCATAACACACAAACGTATTTATACTGCTAACGAAAAACGTATCAACCATAACACAAAAACGTATTTATACTGTTAACGAAAAACGTATCAACCATAACACAAAAACGTATTTATACTGTTAACGAAAAACGTATCAACCATAACACACAAACGTATTTATACTGCTAACGAAAAACGTATCAACCATAACACAAAAACGTATTTATACTGTTAACGAAAAATGTATCAACCATAACACAAAAACGTATTTATACTGTTAACGAAAAACCTAATCATCTTTTTAAAATGACTTAAAAAAATTGTAATGATGTGCGTAACTTTTAATTACAAACAGAAAGTGATTTTCGTAATTTAATATAAGGTGTTGTTGGTAACTGTTTCATGATGTACGTAATTATCAGTTGTACATGACCCTCTACATATATCAATTGTTAATTGGACCATTACGTTTACTATACCAGTGTGTCAAGTTACTCGAATAAAACGTTTTCGTTATGGTAGTGAGCTTCCCTGGAGACAGATAATTGCAGAGGCATTTTAAATATTATAATTAGTCATTCAATACGCTTTTTGAAAATAGTAAATACTCATTTAATCAGGAAAAAAGTCACAATAATACAAGCGAAAATTCGTAATGTCGAACACATTCCTATTGAGTCCAAAATTATGACAATGATGAATTTAAATGTATAGGAAATTCAACAACACAATGCTTTTATAGAAACAAATGTAACCTAAGCCCAAACCATCATTGTATTTGGATTCTCATTCTTTGAATGTTGTAAGTAATTATTCAAAAGCTAAATAGTGAACGTCTATCCTTGCATTACTATATTTAAGGCATGGAAAACCTTAGCACCGATTTTTTTCATAAACAACACGACGGGTGCCACATGTGAAGCGGGATCTGCCTACCCTTCCAGAGCACCTGAAATCACTCACCCCTCCCGCCCGTTTTGTTTTTAGACTGTTAGTTGTTTTTTCATCGTTAGTCTGTTGTTCAGTGGTTGTCGTTTGTTGTTGTGGTTCATAGGTGTTTATCGTTTCTCGTTTTTTATATAGATTAGACCGTTGGCTTTCCTGTTTGAATTGTTTTACTCTAGTCATTGTGGGGTCCTTTATAGCTTGCTGTTCGGTGTGAGCCAAAGATCCGTGTTGAAGGCCGTACTTTGACCTATAATTGTTAACTTTTTATACATTGTGACTTGGATGGAGAGTTGTCTCATTGGCACTCATACCACATCTTCTTATTTATATTAAAAGATAAGTTCTGAAGCAGCAAAACACCAAGTAGAAATATTTTTTTTCAACCGGCCAAAGGTTAATACACGCCTTGCTTAATTAGGCAAAGAGTTCCATAGTCTTTTGCTGCCTCGTAACCAAAGCTTTTCTTACCATACCTTGTTGTTTTCGGTCGTGGTATATCAAGTATGCCTTTGTACTTAAAATTATATGCATTTTCTTTAATGGTAATCAAACTATGTAAAAAATCCGGACTTGAACTATTAACTATTTTATATGTCTCTAATGTCATGGTTCTCATCCTTCTGATTTTTTGTTCTGGTAGTTTAGACTGTTCCAGAAGAGTGTTATAAGAGCTGTTGTAGTCGTCGTAAATAAATTTTGAGTGCTCGTACTTTTTTTTCGATATTTTAGGGTGATTTTGTTCACTTCAAAAGTGCCATGTTACTAAGTGGACAATACCTAAGGTTTGAAAGGATGAAACAGTGATAAATTGGCAAGTTTAGATAGTCTGGTCAGATGAGTTCCAAATCTTTTTAAAACATTGTGTTGTCGTACTCACGTGGTCGTGCTGCTTTTTTTTTTACAAATGTTTGAGATGTGTGTATTGAAATCCAGTTAAAAGTCTATATAAAGAACTGTCTCGGACAAACAGTTCATAATGATATTGTAACTGACCAGCTTATTTAAAACGTTATAATAGTTCAGCCATCTTTGATTCCCTGTTTTTTGTCTTTTTGTTGTTGTTTTCAGGACCTCGATAGTCTAACATATACAGTCTATTTGTGTATTATGTTCTCGTTTCTTTCCCCCATTTCATATGATCTCCTAGCTAATTTTTGAACAACAACAGGTACGTTATATTGATTAAACATAAACGAATGTTCATTTATGATTGGATGAGTTTTATGATATCTGATTGTTGTAATGATTTACTTTATTAATCATCGAATAATATGCTCTCCAGTAATCTGGTTGTTTTTAAACATAGGGAGAACCAACACAGATTTTTACAGTTTCAAATATGTTTACAGAAATGAATATATTTAGACATTGATATTAGAATTCAGGGGCGGATCCAGGATTTTGGAAAGGGGGGGGGGCGTAGTATTTAAATTTCGCCGAGCGGAGCGAGTCGAAATTTTTTTTAGACCTTTTTTGGTGCTAAAAAACATAAAATAAGTGTAAAATGCACATTTTTAACAGTTCCTGACGTGGGGCATGTATATTTTATAGTTAAAGTGTAAGCTAGGGTTGGACATTTTTGATGCCGCATTCTCCCCATTAATTGTCTATTATAAAATGACTGAATGGATCCAAAGCTATGTACAACTAATATATTTGATGTGGGATTTGTCAGTAAAAAATGGACATGGAAAATTCTCGTTTGTTGTATGGTTAGTTAGCATAACCTCACAGATTTCTTTTTGTAAACATGTATGATGATATGCGGCTATTCAATGAAGTTTATAATACGACCGACACGAACAAAGACAAACAAGCATTTTTTATTCAAATGTTTGGTTGAAATGTTTCACCCAACAAGAGAAGTGAGGGGTCCCAAATCAACCAAAGGCTACGAATGAGTCTGAAAATCAAATGACAACGAAGTTGTGAATGACGGTCGACAAATGGAGACATAAAGGCCACACCCAGTAGGCAGGTTGCAGTTGGGCCTTGAAAAAAGTATTCAGTATATCAGTTCGGCGAAACAGACATTTCGGTCAGATATGGGATTTACATGCAAACCCCCAAAAAAATTTACGCCCGTTTTTTTATTCACCATTTAATGCTGAATAATTCTGTTGGATTTTTTTTTTTCTGATAGCAAAAAGGGGACACGAGAATTGTTTTCAATACAGATACGGCCAGAATTTTTGTTTAAGGCAAAAATCAGGGTCAGAATTTTTTCTCTAAAATATCTCAGACTGCCCTATCAAATCAAATGGTCCGTACCTTAGACTTTAAATCTATCTAGAGCTTACTGACTGGGGATCACTATTCAGCAATGTTATTAATTGGCTGGGGCGTCTGGGGTTAAACATATTTTTGTAGGTAAATAATATTGCTGTGGAACTTTTTTTTCATGAGAGTGTAATAGAGTATTACTTTCTGTTGAGTGGAATTGTGAAATAGAAGTCAATACGTGGTTCTTGTTCAATCCTTTGTCGCTTTGAAAGAGTCATGCTTGTCATCCTCCGCCGTAAGCAATGTGTTACTATAATTTAAATTTCAAAATGACTGAGTGACGTTTTTTTCGACGTACTGATCAACTCCACCGTAGCGAATCACATGACTTTGACATAATCAATAATATATTACAGTAAATACGAGCGAAAAATATCTTCATAAGTAAAGAATTGTCGCATAAAAATTAAATACACGGCCGGGTAATGGCAAAGTTCACGAAGTCTAGTCTGATTAATCATTTTACAAAAAAAAAAAAAAAAAAAAAAAGTTCATGCAAAGGGGGGGGCGTACGCCCTCTACGCCCCCCTCTGGATCCGCCACTGGAATTGTTGCTGGGAATCTTCATACTAAAATTCTTGACGAAAACGACAACTTTTCCCTTCTTAAAGATATCAAAAATTGGTCATAACAACTACAATATTTTATTACAAATTTAGAAATGTATAGTGGCGGTATGATTCCCACGTTCAGGCAGGGGCGGGTCCAGGTAAGGGCGTAATGGACGTACGCCCCCCCCCCCCCTTTTCAAAAAAAAAAAAAAAAAAACTATCGTTATTTGCTTATATTGTATTGAATATGGCAATTTATCATATTCATTAATTAAACACATACTCTGATTTCTTTTATACTGATTCCCCCATCCGATGGGTGACTTGGACACCTTTTTTAAACAACCAAAGCGGTAAGTAAATCTATTATACATGAAATGGTTGTTTTGTGTGACACTTGACAATGGCCATTCTACATTGCATTTTCAGCTAAATTGTCTGAAATGGGGTTATGTTTTTTTCGCCTTGCATTGGAAGGGGTCAGATTTGACTATCTAGAACGGGGTATTATAAATATAATGTTACACTATTGTTTCAGATAAGGGTGAATGTTTGGTACCATTAAAACGTTTAAACCCGCTGCAACTGGTTGCACCTGTCCTAAGTCAGGAATCTGATGTTTAGTAGTTGTCGTTTGTTGATGTGGTTCATAAGTGTTTCTTATATAGATTAGACCGTTTGAATGGTTTAACACTAGTAATTTTCGGGGCCCTTTATAGCTTGCTGTTCGGTGTGAGCCAATGCTCCGTGTTGAAGACCGTACTTTGACCTATAATGGTTTACTTTTATAAATTGTGACTTGGATGGAGAGTTGTCTCATTGGCACTCATACCACATCTTTTTATATCTACTAAATTGAAAACAACGTTCAAACCTATGATTGCGTTGGATAAAAACCGCAATTTTTATACGTGTGCATGCAAAACAAATTTCTTGGTAAAGGGGTCTAAATACAGCACAAACAACATTTTCCAAAAGACCAAAACAGTGAAAAGGTATATTTTAACAAAACGGGTATATATGTAGGACTCTAAAGTGCGATGGGAACGCTAAAGTGCGATGGTCACGCTAAAGTGCGATGGTACACGCTAAAGTGCGATGCCTCCGTACGCTAAAGTCCGATGGTCCGCGAAAGTATAGACGTAAGAAACGTATTTTGATTATAACGTTAACAGTCGTTTATACAAACTAAAAATGAACACGCCGGAAGATAAATTACTAATATTTGATTAACAACTGTTAAACCAAATGGCAATGACTTATTAATAATTAATTTAAACCTGACCGTGCTTTGACGTCTGAAGCAAATGTGTTTTTTTTTCGGTAGCTGGAAGAAGAACTTGTATCCTGCAGTCGACCATTTTACTATTTAGATACAAAATAGTATTCGCATAAATATCCTGTATCGTGCTTTTATTGGAAGCGAACGGATACATTTAAATAATTGTTTATGTTGCAGTTTACTTTGTGGTCCCCGTTAAAATATTGTCGCTTTAAAATGTAACATTGGTAAAATAAAGGTACAAGTTTGCATGCGTAAATTATAAATTGTCGGCTGAAATATTAGTTTGCACATTATAGGAAAATATAACATGTATGTGTAGTCGCTACGAAAAAGGAGAAAATCGGCTAACATCGCCTTTTTCTCTCATTTAAATTAAAGCTTAAACAAATAAATGTTACATATTCCGACAATCATGAATCGAATTTTGTATTTGTAATTTACAATGACGACTGTAAGGGGAGGTGTTCCCATTAGTGATAGACTGTGTGAATGGCAAGCTACGCCAATTATCACAATATTTAATACGCCCGAATTGTTAAAAATTCATTAACAAGAAATATAGTATTTTGTGACACCTAAATTACCTTTTTAGCAATTATTACGTGGTCGGTCTTTTAAATTTAGAAACAATCACTTCAGCCTACCAGTAGATTATAATGCCTATCACATATGATATACCTTAGAATACTAGATTTTGCAAAAGGACTATTTTTACATCTTATGTTCTTTAACGTTTTTAAAGCCCTCGAACCTTACCCTATTGGTCCATCGCACTTTAAATTGATATACCACTGTACTTTAGCAAACAAACAACCATCGCACTTTAGCGTTAGACACCATCGCACTTTAGCGTAGACCATCGCGCTTTAGCGTGACCATCGCACTTTAGAGTACCATCGCACTTTAGAGTCTTGCATATATATATATCAAAAGTTCAGAAAAAGCTATCGTTAAAGATTTATTTTCCATTTTTCATGCCCATTTCATATAACCTTTTAACTGAATTCATAACTTCTTCCAAAGATTTGATATCCACATGTTAATCAATACATAATTTGAATGATCCGAAGGCAGACTATTTTCACCAATTTGTCTATCATGGAGTCTGTTATAATACTTCATAATTTGATGCTAAATTGTTGAAATCCAGGAGCTTCTGACCTTCCCCATGGACCCTTTACCAGGGCAACCGGAATTACGCCTCCCGTTCATAAAATCCAGGCCTAGGACTGTTGAAATGTAAAGTAACGCCCTATACCCTAGAATTTCGAATTTCTCGTTATTGGTCTACTGCTGTTAAGATCCATCCAATCATTTTAATATACCATAGACAATTAATGGAGAGAATTTGGCATAAAAAATATCAAACCCTGACACTTTAACTATAAAATATACATGCTCCAAGTCAAAGAACCGTCATATTAGTGCATTTCACAATTATTTTATGTTTTTTAGCCAAAAAAAGGTCCAAAAAAATGTTTGCCTCGCTCCAATCGGCGACATATTGTATTCTACGCCCCCTCTTTCAAATATCCTGGAAACGCCCCTGTTCAGTGAAGGATTTTAAGTTGCATTTCACATGACAACCAGGTTTTCCAGTACAGTACGATTATGTATAAAGCTTTCAAATTTAGGAAGTTGTCTCTAAATCTTTTTTTTGTTTGCTTTTATAGAGTTTTTAATTAAGTTTATAATTATGTTACATTTTGTACTATTGTTCAAAATTTGCGTCTGATAACTTTTGTGATGATCATTTAGTTCGCCATTATATAGGTTGATGCTAAATGTTTAATTTTGAACTCAAATACCGTACACTGACTTTTAACAAGGTCGTGTTTTTCTGGTATTTTTTACGTTGCTGTTTGAAATCTCACCAATATGAAATCTCTTCATATCACCGGGTTAAGTATTATGAGTTTGTTTGCAGTAATATTTCAGTATTTGTATTTGTTGGTTATACATTTCACTGTTTTTAAATGGTTAAGTGTTTTTCCAGATCTGATTTAATTTTAAGTCCTTTATAGTACCTTATGTTATTCCACTGATCAAGATTTAAAACAGAGGAAGGATTGAGATCTATAAAACTATGTTAACCCCTCCACATGTGCCTGTATAAAGCAAATAAACCTCATCGAGGATTATCATAATGTTTTGATTGGTGTCTTGGGATTTGTGCTGATTACAGATTTTTTATAGTCCTCTTTTTTGATTTGGGTCGATTTTGGAATTTATGTCTTTCATGGCACATGTGTATTGTTTAAGACTGTATCACGAACGCCATTATGTTTTGCATGACAGTTTAAGAAATAACTATGTCACAGATAACCACAGAACTTATCATAGCTACAATCCCGTACTCTCTTCCTCGAATGTGACATATCACAGAATTTTGACTTCGAATGAGTAACACGACGGATATCACTGGTGGAACAGGAACTAATGTGGTAAAACACTGTTAAACGTATATATTTATATTTATATATGTGTGTTGTTCATTTATGTTCAAACTGCTTTTTCTTTATATGTATACTAGACTATTGTTGTTTTTTGTTTGTTTGTTATTGTCTTATTAATCATTATGTCTTATATTGTATTATGCTCCTTGTGAGTCCAGTTCATGCAAATAAAACATCTTCTTCTTCTATACCCTCCCGAATGGTCTCGGTTCCCCCAGTTTTTGGTGGGATCTAGTTACTCACTCTTTAGTTTTCTACGTAGTTTTTTGTGGACAGTTGTATGTCTTGTCATCTTTTTTTCTTTTTGGCTTAGTTTTGTGTTATTTTTATTAGACATAGGCTTTAAAAATGCCCCTTAGTTTCCCCTTATTTTTAATGTGTATAATATGTATCATTCGTTTTATTGATTGCTCTGAGCCGATACCACTACTGATGGACCGGCAGTCTTATAGGGTACCAAATAGTGTTTTGGAATCATGTGCTTTATAAATAATTTTAATGTACTGAAACTAAGGATGTAAAGGTCTCAGTGGTTCTGGTCGAACTGTAGAACGGGTAAGAAGCTTTCAAATATTTGTTATTTCTAAAGTTATCAGTATATGATAATGATAAAATCAGTGTGTACTATAAATGTAATAAATGAAATCAGGTTTGAACCCTAATTATTTATTGTTTTCTTAAGGGAAAACAATTATTTTAATTCGAACATTTCTAATCAATCTGCATATTGTTTTAAATACAGATTTACTGAAATTCACTATAACCCTAGGAGACTTCCGAATTGGTTGTCATTACTAATTTGTATGTTACAGCTAATGGAATCACAAAAATTAGACAGAGGATGTTTTGTGTGTGGTAAAGGTGAAGCTAAGAGATGTTCATCTTGTAAACAAGTTTTGTATTGTTCTAAAAAATGCCAAAAGGCTAACTGGAAAAGTCATAAAACGATGTGTGTTAAAACAGATCAAAACGCTAACTACAACGAGACACATGTCAACCGGCCGTTGGTAGAAACAGATAACCTTCCTAAGATACAACTAACAAGTGCATTGTACGACTCAGCTAAAACCAAGACCAAGGACCTGTTCCCAGGAAAGAATGTCCTCTGTTCATTGGATGACCTGTCTCCAGCCCCTAGATTTGATGCTGTTTTTCTGGCTTACATTGCAGGGTATCATCCTTATGTATTTCGCCATGCAATTTTCATTTTGGTAATTCTATTTCCTATAAAAATAAAAAGATGTGGTATGATTACCAATAAGACAACTTTCTACCAGAGACCAACGTTAAAACAAATATGATATACAACATACGAAAACCACTGAATTAAAGTCTACTGCATTGGGACAGACACATACAGAATGTTTCTCGGTAAAACATGTTTGCAGACGCCCAACCCTCATTCTAACGTAGGACAGTGGTGAAACAATACAACATAAGAACAAACTATAAACATCAGTTGTAAAGGGCTGGATTCTTGTACATTTTAGAAAACGAGATGCAATCATTCATTAATCAGGTTATTTTTAGGTTAAACTGAAAAGAGTACATGACATCTATAAATATAAAAATAAGGATATGTTATATGATTGCAAATGAGACAACTCTCCACCAGAGTTCAATGAAGTGGATGCAAGCATATTTGTTTACAAAAAATGAGCATCTATTCATATACTCTGCTGTAGTTGGGATGAACTAAATTTGTTATTTGTTATTTTCTATTATTTATGAGTTTGTTAATGTCATGTTCGTTCATTTCGTATGCATGCTATTCAACCTCAATAATAAATTTATATTTAAAAACGAATGAATTGTATTTTTCACTTTTTCTTTAAAATTGCTTTACCTTTAGTTATATTATGCAACGATATTATGTTATAAGTCTTAGCTCTGACGTGTTCATTATATAAAAAACCTCAAACAAATACTAAACGTTTAGAATTTGTTGTTAGTCAAATATGTAATAGTAAAATCTATGTCCGGCATCAAATCTGTGTCCTTTCCTCAGATATGTGTTTTTTTGATGTGATGATACTCATTCAAATCCTTGTCCTTTATATAAAGTAGACCTTCAAGTAATGATACTCTACTTGGGACAGGCACATATATAATACGGCGGGGTCAATCCTACCTTAATTTGGTACCATTGTATAACAACTCAACATAATAGCAAACTGTAAAAATTTGTTGTAATGTCTCGTTTGACACACATCAAAAAAAAAACAAAATGAAAAGAATAAATAAAAAACACAAATCAGTTTTACCGTTTGTTAGGTCTTCAAGACTTCTTTACTGATGTGACGCCCCCAACTATTAAACTATTTCTTTGATTTAAGAATAATGAACATTTCCAATGGCCTTAATTGATGTCGATTTAATTCGAATATGAAAGTCGTATTGATGTCTTGGAAAAGAAATATATTTCCTCGAAGACGTTTTGATTATTCTAACGTCAGCACATAGGACAGTGCATACCTTGTTGAAAAGGACACATATTTGAGAAAAGAAAAGACATAGATTTGTGGCGTCTCTGGCGCAATATAGAATAGGACACACCTATGAGGAAAGGACACAGATTTATTGCCTGACATAGATTTGAGGATTACAAATATACCAATGAAGTGTGATAAATCTTCTTAATAATTTTCAGCTCTCAATCGAGATTTAACTGTTAGTGTAATTCTTTAGTCATATCGTAGAACAAATGACATGTTTAATACATTGCCAATATTTTAGGATATAAATAGTAAGAAATCGTTTTTGATCTTCTACATGGACTACGACAAACCAGAACCTTACTTCAAATGGGAAGATGTCAGACCAGGAAAGTTCGTTGTTATACAACTACCGCATCTTCATTACTTTATGGACGGCCAAGTTGGATTCAGGATAGAAGAACCATACGAAGTCAGATTCCTAGATGGTTGAACATTCCGATGTTAATAAAACATTTAATTAAGATAGACATCCTAAATCATGCATTCATTTGAGGATCTTTGGGAGACACCATCTTGAACGTTTTTATTTTTGCTAATTTTGTCCAGATCGAATATTTGAAAATATAAAAACAAAACAAAGAACAATTATCTTATATCATTTTAGACCAATTTGAAAATCCTGTATTTCACTTTATTCCGTTAAAGATTTGTTTGTCGCAGTGCTAAGCTAGTGGAGCAGAGTGAACGGACTGATTTTGATAAGATTGTATCTTCTTTCGATTGTATTTCTCTCCAATTATATCTTCCTCCGAAAATATGTCCCTCTGATTGTATCTACTTCCATTGTATTCCTCTTCAATTATATCTTCCTCCGATATACTTCCCTCTGATTGTATCTACCTTCGATTGTATCCCTCTCCAATTATATCTTCCTCCGATATATTTCTCTCTGGTTGTATCTACTTTCGATTGTATCTCTCTCCAATACTTCCGATTATATCCCTCTCCAATTTTATCTTCCTCCGATAATATTTCCCTCTGATTGTATCTACTAACGATAATATCTCTCTCCAATTATATCTATCTCGTATCTACTTCCGAGTATATCTCTCTCCAATTACATTTTCCTCCGATATAAAATGTCCTTATTGTATCTACTTTCGATTGTATCTCTCTCCGATTATATCTTCCTGCGATAATATGTCTCTCTGTTTGTATCTACTTCCGATTGTATCTTCCTCCGATAAAATGTATCCCTCTGATTGTATCTACTTCCGATTGTATCTCTCTCCAATTATATTTTCCTCCTATAATATGTCCCTCTGATTGAATCTACTTCCGATTTTATCCCTCTTCAATTATATCTTCCTCCAATAATATATACCTCTGGTTGAATCTACTTGCGATTGTATCCCTCTCAAATTTTATCTTCTTTCGATAACATGTCCCTCTGATTGTTACTATTTTTGATTGTATCTTTCTCCAATTATATCTTCCTCCAATAATATTTCCCACTGATTGTATCTACTTCCGATTGTATCTTCCTCCGATAATATTTTCCTCTGGTTGTATCTACTTCCGATTGTATCCTCTCTATATATCTTCCTCCGATAATATTTTCCTCTGATTGTATCTACTTCCGATTGTATCCTCTCCATATATCTTCCTCCGATAATATTTCCCTCTGATTGTATCTACTTCCGATTGTATCTTTCTCTGATAATATTTCCCTCTTGTTGTATCTACTTCCGATTGTATCACTCTCCAATTATATCTTCATTAGTTACTGGTAAGAACATGGTTATAGTCTAATCGATGAATCGGTATAAATTTTAATTAGGGCCCGGCCGAATGGCGGACGCTCTATAGTGATCAGTCTGTCCGTCCGTCTGTCCGTCCGTCCGTCCGTAACAAATTGTGTCCGCTCTATATCTAGAGAACCGTTATGATTTCAAATTGTATACTTTACATGTATATTAACCAACACCAGAGGGTATGTCATAATGTATGTACAACTTCCTAGGTCAAAGGTCAAGGTCAAAAACTGGTTTTAGTTGACAACCCCATGTCCTATGGTAAAGATCGTGTTCGCTCTATATCTTGAGAACCGTTATGATTTCAAAGTTTATACTTGACATGTATATAAACCAACACCAGAGGGTGTGTCATAATCTATGTACAACTTCCTAGGTCAAAGGTCAAGGTCATAAACATCGGTTTCAGTAGACAACCCCATGTCCAATGATAAAGATACACATTTTTTACCACACATTATTCACAGCGGGGCCACAGAGATGGCTTCCATCTCAATGATATCTTGTTCGTTCTCTTCCAAATAAGCTCATTATAAAAAGCTATTCACTTCACACACATTGTTTTAAACTTTTCTTAAAATGGTTATATTAGGGAAAAAACACAGGCAAATTGCAATAATGTCAATTTGCAGTTTGAGGGTATTTGGTAGTCATCTACAACATGTCATGACTCATTGTACTTAAGTATATGCTAAGGACCTGTGTAGACTCGTTGTTGTTTTGGGTATGCTTGTGGCTTGTTTATACTCGTTGTTCTTAGGGTATACTTGTGGCCTTTGCATACCCATTGTGCTTTTATTTATGCTATATTGGTCGGTCTAGACTCGTAGTGCTTTAGTAAATGTTAAGGGTCTGTCTAGATTCTTTGTGTTTTAGTTTATGCCTGGGACCATGCAGTCTAGACTCTTAATGCTTAAGTATATGCTAAGGGCCTGTCTATATACCTGTTGTTTTAATTTATGCTAGGGACCAGTCTAGACTCGTGGTGCTTTAGTAATTTTTAAGGGCACGTCTAGACTCGTGGTACTTTTGTATATGATAAGGGCCTGTCTATATACCTGTTGTTTTAGTTTATGTCAGGGGCCTGTCTAGACTCGTTATGCTTTAATGTAATGTCAGGGTCTTGTCTAGATTCCTGGTGTTGTAGCTTATGTCAGTGACCTGTCTAGACTCGTTATGCTTTAATGTAATGCCATGGTCTTGTCTAGATTCCTGGTGTTTTAGTTTATGTCGGGGGCCTGTCTAGACTCGTTATGCTTTAATGTAATGCCAGGGACTTGTCTAGATTCCTGGTGTTGTAGCTTATGTCAGGGACCTGTCTAGACTCGTTATGCTTTAATGTAATGCCAGGGTCTTGTCTAGATTCCTGATGTTTTAGTTTGTGTCAGGGGCCTGTCTAGACTCGTTATGCTTTAATGTAATGCCAGGGTCTTGTCTAGATTCCTGGTGTTTTAGTTTATGTCAGGGGCCTGTCTAGACTCGTTATGCTTTAATGTAATGCCAGGGTCTTGTCTAGATTCCTGGTGTTGTAGCTTATGTCATTGACCTGTCTAGACTCGTTATGCTTTAATGTAATGCCAGGGTCTTGTCTAGATTCCTGGTGTTATAGTTTATGTCAGGGGCCTGTCTAGACTCGTTATGCTTTAATGTAATGCCAGGGTCTTGTCTAGATTCCTGGTGTTTTAGTTTGTGTCAGGGGCCTGTCTAGACTCGTTATGCTTTAATGTAATGCCAGGGTCTTGTCTAGATTCCTGGTGTTGTAGTTAATGTCAGGGGCCTGTCTAGACTCGTTATGCTTTAATGTAATGCAAGGGGATTTCTAGATTCCTGGTGTTTTAGTTTATGTCAGGGCCCTGTCTAGACTCGTTATGCTTTAATGTAATGCCAGGGTCTTGTCTAGATTCCTGGTGTTGTAGCTTATGTCAGGGACCTGTCTAGACTCGTTATGCTTTAATGTAATGCCAGGGTCTTGTCTAGATTCCTGGTGTTATAGTTTATGTCAGGGGCCTGTCTAGACTCGTTATGCTTTAATGTAATGCCAGGGTCTTGTCTGGATTCCTGGTGTTTTAGTTTGTGTCAGGGGCCTGTCTAGACTCGTTATGCTTTAATGTAATGCCAGGGTCTTGTCTAGATTCCTGGTGTTGTAGTTTATGTCAGGGGCCTGTCTGGACTCGTTATGCTTTAATGTAATGCCAGGGTCTTGTCTAGATTCCTGATGTTTTAGTTTATGTCGGGGGCCTGTCTAGACTCGTTATGCTTTAATGTAATGCCAGGGTCTTGTCTAGATTCCTGGTGTTGAAGCTTATGTCAGGGACCTGTCTAGACTCGTTATGCTTTAATGTAATGCCAGGGTCTTGTCTAGATTCCTGTTGTTATTGTTTATGTCAGGGGCCTGTCTAGACTCGTTATGCTTTAATGTAATGCCAGGGTCTTGTCTAGATTCCTGATGTTTTAGTTTATGTCGGGGGCCTGTCTAGACTCGTTATGCTTTAATGTAATGCCAGGGTCATGTCTAGATTCCTGGTGTTGTAGCTTATGTCAGGGACCTGTCTAGACTCGTTATGCTTTAATGTAATGCCAGGGTCTTGTCTAGATTCCTGTTGTTATAGTTAATGTCAGGGGCCTGTCTAGACTCGTTATGCTTTAATGTAATGCAAGGGGATTTCTACATTCCTGGTGTTTTAGTTTATGTCAGGGCCCTGTCTAGACTCGTTATGCTTTAATGTAATGCCAGGGTCTTGTCTAGATTCCTGGTGTTGTAGCTTATGTCAGGGACCTGTCTAGACTCGTTATGCTTTAATGTAATGCCAGGGTCTTGTCTAGATTCCTGTTGTTATAGTTTATGTCAGGGGCCTGTCTAGACTCGTTATGCTTTAATGTAATGCCAGGGTCTTGTCTAGATTCCTGGTGTTATAGTTTATGTCAGGGGCCTGTCTAGACTCGTTATGCTTTAATGTAATGCCAGGGTCTTGTCTAGATTCCTGGTGTTGTAGTTTATGTCAGGGGCCTGTCTAGACTCGTTATGCTTTAATGTAATGCCAGGGTCTTGTCTAGATTCCTGGTGTTGTAGTTTTTGTCAGGGGCCTGTCTAGACTCGTTATGCTTTAATGTAATGCCAGGGTCTTGTCTAGATTCCTGATGTTTTAGTTTATGTCAGGGGCCTGTCTAGACTCGTTATGCTTTAATGTAATGCCAGGGTCTTGTCTAGATTCCTGGTGTTTTAGTTTATGTCAGGGGCCTGTCTAGACTCGTTATGCTTTAATGTAATGCCAGGGTCTTGTCTAGATTCCTGGCGTTTTAGTTTATGTCAGGGGCCTGTTTAGACTCGTTATGGTTTAATGTAATGCCAGGGTCTTGTCTAGATTCCTGATGTTTTAGTTTATGTCAGGGGCCTGTCTAGACTCGTTATGATTTAATGTAATGCCAGGGTCTTGTCTAGATTCCTGGTGTTGTAGCTTATGTCAAGGACTGTCTAGACTCGTTATTCTTTAATGTAATGCCAGGGTCCTGTCTAGATTCCTGATGTTTTAGTTTATGTCAGGGGCCTGTCTTGACTCGTTATGCTTTAATGTAATGCCAGGGTCTTGTCTAGATTCCTGGTGTTTTAGTTTATGACAGGGGCATATCTTGACTCGTTATGCTTTAATGTAATGCCAGGGTCTTGTCTAGATTCCTGGTGTTGTAGTTTATGCTAGAGACTAGCCTGTATTCGCGGTGATCAAGTATATGCTACTGTGGATTCATTATTATTCGTTGGATACCAATTTTCTTGGATTTCGTGGGTACAGGTGAACCACGAAATTAAATGTTCAACGAATAATAATTTTTCCATAGGCTTGTATGCAGACTTCGTCAAAACCACGAAATTAAATATCAACGAACATGTAAGTTTTCCTCAATCCACGAAAATTGGTACCCACGAAAATAAATGAATCCACAGTATATGCCTTGCCCTGATGAAGGCAGCAATAAAAGCACTGCCCCCTTGCTTTTATATTTTTAGTGTGAATAATTTTGTAAAATGGATGGATACACCACATCGTGGTCTTGATAGCCTGACTAGTTTACAGGCATTCAGTTTCATGGGATTAGACCAGTTTAAAGCGCACATATACTTCCTCCTATATCTGTCTAGACCATGTCTTTATACGTCTTTAGATGTTCCTAGCATTTACTGTAGGCAGAATTCCTCATGAAGATCGATCCAGATGTGCATCGAATCATAGTTATATCGTAACAGAACTATTTTACGAAAATTAGTTGATTTCACCAAAAAAAAAAATCCATGTACATTGACAGCATGATCCACGTGGTGTGCTATATCATTCCTACAGCATAGTTATCACGAGTCAACGTGGCGTGATATTACCTTCTTACGTCCTAGTAAAAGTGAGACATACAGCATGGTGTGATATAACCATCTTATGTCATAGTTAAAGTGAGGCAATATGGTGTGATATAACCTTCTTATGACGTAGTTAAAGTGAGGCAATATGGTGTGATATAACCTTCTTACAACATAGTTAACTTCAGACAGCATGGTGTGATATAACCTTCTTACATCATAGTTAACGTGAGATAACATGGTGTGATATAACCTTCTTAAATCATTGTTATCGTGGACAACATGGTGTGATATAACCTTCTCACCTCATAGTTAGCATGAGACAGCATGGTGTGATATAACCTTCTCTCCATATTTGTGTATAATAGTAATAGAAAACGTCTCATACTATTTCAGACTGTTTATATTTCGGTTTATCGGACTAGCCTAAGTCCACAATTGGACGACCATTTGATATTCGAAAAAAGGCCGGGGTTGATATGGCAAGCCGTTTTACTATTTATTCTAACTTCAAGATATCTCGTATAATATAGAAGATATCTCATATAATATAGAAGATATCTTATATAATATAGTTTTATAAGATATCTTATATAATCTAGTTTTTATAAGATATCTTTTAAACTTAAGAAGATATCTAATAGATATCTTATATACTTTATAATATATCTTATATACTTTAGAAGATATCTTATATACTTTAGAAGATATCTTATATACTTTAGAAGATATCTTATAAACTTTAGAATATATCTTATAAAGTATATAAGATATCTTATAAAACTAGATTATATAAGATATATAGGGAGGGATTGTGCTTGATTTTCATATGTTGAAGACGTAATCTTTCAATCAGTTTAATTGAAGTCTGAAGCTGGCATGTCAGTAACTGCTAGTAGTCCTTTGTTAATTTATGTATCATTGTCATTTTGCTTAGTTTCTTTTGTTACCTATTCTGACATCGGACTTCTTTTAACTGAGTTTCACTGTGCGTATTGCTGTGTGTTTGTTTATTCTACATTGGCTAGAGGTATAGGGGGAGGATTGAGATCGCACAAAACATGTTTAACCCCACCGCATTTTACAGGGGTTAAAAAATCCACTAGCCCGACGCCCGGGACTAGACTTTTACACTTCGGGCAATTAAAACTTGTAACCGTATATGCCCGACGGACTAGTAACAAACAATTCTTGGCATTTCCAAAATAGTAAGTGGAAAATCCCCTCATCACTATTCTGTCTTAGCCAATCTGATTCAATTACGTACGTCATCCGGGATTCCAAGAATTTGAACCGATTTTGTACATGTTTTGAAAATAGAACAACTAACTCTTGGTGGACCGGTATCATGTATTGATCGCAATTCACGTACTTTCAATATCAATTTCTCAGTACAGGGGGTATTGTACATTGCTTATGCCGAGATTTTCAATTAATGGTACTTGGGTGTATGATGTAATGATCGATATTGACCTGTCTTGTCGGACAGCTGTTAATTTGAGCTTGAAACCATGCACAAATTATTTCTTAACATTTTAGTACGGCCACCACAGGAACTTTCTCAGTTTCAAAACGAAAAACGGTAAATGAAGGGGGTAATGAGGCTGAAAATTTATCCCAAAAAATGCCAAATACGACCAGGAAAAGCGGAAAAAAACATTTATAGTGTCATGGACAGAAAGATTCCCCATGGGCAAGGTCGACTGTTACTGATGATAAACAAGAGATGGTGTTTTGTGAATATTGCCGTTATTTTCCTGATCACGCTGATAAAAAGTCTGCTTTGTATGTGGGAACAACAAATATACGAATTGAACCACTGGTTTCACATGACAAGATCATTGAACATGTTTTCTGTGCCCGAAAATATTTAACAACCCATAGTACAAGGGATATCCAAAAAGATGTCTAGAGATCCTTGTTATAATTAATAAAACAAAAAAAAATTATTTGATTTATTTTATCAAATACCGTGTATAATGCCGCATTCAAAACAAGGGACACCCACTCTAAATTTGTAAGGTATACACGGGCTAGCAGGTCAGTTTTGATGGGCTAGCAGCTCTTTCAACAGGGCTAGTAAAATCCTGCAACCAATAAGTCCTGGGCTAGTGAGCTGTAACAAATTTTTTTAACCCCTGATTTTAGCGCCTGTCCCAAGTCAGAAGCCTCTGGCCTTTGTTAGTCATGTATGTTTTTTAATTTCAGTTCATTTATATGTTTTGGAGTTTAGTGTGACGTCCATTTTCATTGAACTAGTACACATGTTTGTTCAGGGGCCAGCTGAAGCCCGCCTCCGGGTGCGGGATTTTCTCGCTGTGTTGAAGACCCATTGGTGGCCTTCGGCTCATGGTTTTCTGCTCTTTGGCCGGGTTTTTGTCTCTTTGACACATTCCCCATTTCTATTCTCAATTTTATAATATATAAGATATCTCATAAAGTTTATCAGATATCTTATAAATATTTCTTATATTAGAGATCTTATTATTAATATACACTATCACACTATATCATTTTACCATATCATGGCGCGCGGAAGTAGTCAAGGAGACAGTATTAATTTTTTCAGGGGTTGACAGGATACATGTAATCGTTTTTAGTTTCAACTTCAATGTTATTATGCAAGAAAATTTCATCAACAATGATTTTATATATGTTTTTTTTTTTTGGTTTTCACTTTAAATAGGGCTTTATCTCTGATCTTATTTCAGTGTGCACTGTTCTTATTCTACGTATTTCACCTTTATCGATATTAGGAAAATCTGTTTGGTCGATTGCATATACCATTTTGTTTTAAGGGTGTTCAGATTCAATGTCGAGTTAATGTATATTATTTAGCGTTGTCTGCCAGAAACAAATCATTTCTCTGATAAAGTATCTAAATTCAAATCCAATATAAATATAGTTAACATATATATTTTATTGAACTGTGTAAATTGATCGGAATGCGAATGCTAACATACACCTAAAATTCTTTTTTAGTGTATTCCGTTTAACACATGACATTTGCGCGGGAACATCTTCCATTGACATCGTAATATAATTGAATTTGGGGATTATTGTAATGTGAAGTAACAGTAATTGACATTTGGATGTAATATGATATTATTTATTTCTTCTATAGTACATAATTTGACGTCAGGTTTGTACATTGTACACATTAAGAGGTTGGGAACCCCCTTCCTTATTAATATTATTAAAAATAAGTGGAACCCTCTTTTAGAAAAGTTGTTCCAAATATTATAAATTTTTCCCTATTTAAGTTAAAAAATCGAAGTTTTTCTGTTTTCTTTTTCACAACAGTAAAACGACCTTGTCTCAGGGACAGTCCCTCATTTAAGGGATATCCCTCAATAGAGGTTTCTCAACATCTTACGAACGGACGAAACTCGACGAACGTATCGGTAGGGAGCAGTCATTTTGTGCAGTAAAATATTTCTAACGATATTGCAGCATGTTTAAAGACAACAATAAACAATTTATATATTCTTTTTGCAACCTTGCATTTTATTGTTGTGGTTAAAGATTAGTGTTCCGATTGATTTTGTGTTGTTGAATGTTGCGTAATTTTACGTTGAGTTATGTTTGTTTACATGTCGCATATGCGTTCGATTTATCTCCCTTACCCATTAAAAAAAGAACATTGTTTTTGTAATGTCGTTGTTAAAAAAAAAACTTGCATTTTGTGTCACTATCTGTGCATTTGATTTATTGATTGTTGGATGTTTAACGCTCAGTGGTGAGTACTCCATGCCTATCACGACGAGATTAGCATTTGTTAAAGGATTGAAAAGTGATTGAGATGATAAAACTTTAGTATGTTTCATTTATTATATCCACACGTCTTTTTGATAACCCAGCACAAAGTTCTACAACACATGAGAATTGCCATCTTGGGTGACGGTACAACGAACCAATGACACTAAATGTTTTCAATTCTTTTATGACATGCTCTACATACACACGCCTGCTCTTGTGTAGTCTGTTAAATTTTCTCATCGTCCTTTTTTCTCTTGCATCTGCCCGAAAAATTTCGGCAGCCTTATATGGAACGATTAGAGGAGGAGTGTTTGGGTATATGCTGTCTCCTAAAATAAAGTACCCTGCTGGAAAGTCTAAAGGTGCGCCAGGTCCAATTGGTCCGAGTTGCTGATACGCATGAGCGTCATTTTACTGTCCAAGAAAGCCAGAATGGATATAGCAAATATTCTTTTCGTTGTCAATTATCACCTGAAAAATCAAAAATATGTATTTACTTTTGTTTTAAAACAATAGCTTTTATATATAATTGACAATTTTTTATACCAAAGTAACCATAGTACAATTTTAAGATTTCAACCAAATGCCCGGCTCAATTTTCAATCTATTCGCATATTCTTTTCAACAGGTTAAATGTATACATTGTTAAGCAACAGGGTCAATCCAGTTCGAGTAATTATCAAATAAACGACGACGTCTCTTACTTTTTCTTTAATTGTAAAATGAACATTTTGTTCACTAAACATGTAACCCCCCCCCCCCCCCTTTTTCCTTAATTTTTTTTTTATTGTTGGATGAAATCTATGGTCGAAGAAATTTTTAGGAAAAGGGAGGGGGTACATGAAAATGAAAACCAGTGTTCCAGTTTATGAAAACACAGCAGGCACTTGTGAGAGTGATTCATTAAAGACAATATGAAAATAAGATAAATGGAAAAAACATTGATTTCCTAAAGGTCTATATGATTTTTTTAAATTTATTTTGATAAATCAGGTGTGTGTGTACATGTAGCTTTTCATGTTATTTATATACGGGTAACCGTTTATCTCACCTGTGTGTGAATACAATGATAATTACGGTGCCCACTGTAAAATTCCTGCTGAGGTTCAACTATTGGAACTAGAATCTCATGAGAAGTACCATCGATGGACCCCACGACATTTGCCATTTCTCTCCAACGTCCTTGCTTCGCTGTCCATTGTTGTACGCTCGGCCAAGTAACAAGTGGTGAACAAACTTCCCAAAGAAATACCCACATGTTGTTTATGATTTTGCCTACATTGGCTACACTAAGTCCAAAAGATAGAGATAACACCTGTATACGTCGGATATTGTCGTAACCAGATCAATGTTAAAAGCACTCTGTTTTCGAGAGAAACATAACTATTTCCAAATCTAATCTGGGGAATCCTTTGTGATATCATAATTACTAAATTATTAAAAGAACGAACAGTTTCTCCGGAAAGAATCCAAAATTCATAGGGACGGTTGCAGAGAGTTACGTACACATTATTCGTTGCTAGTGGTTCCTGGTTTTCATTTTCTAAAATTCTATCTCGAAGGCGAATATTAAAAAATGGTAAAGGCATTGTTACAAATCCCAAATATTCCTGGTACATCTGAAACAGCAGTAAGATACAAAAGAACTGTTCGTCTGGAATGTATGGCGGTGGTGGACAAGCCATCAATTTTAAGTGAGAATACATCAAAAGCAAAAAAGCTAACGTTTTCTCTTCTTCGTTCATCTTGGAATGAATAACAAGAGGTCTGTTCGAATGGTATACATGTATACAACGGGCGATTTTGTCTCCGAAAACAGAGTGCTTTTAACTCGGCTTGCTTAATTTTTATCGATTTTGTTGTGAGTAAAGCAATTTGAATAGCCAACGACAAATGTGTTCTCGTTTTGCTATTCCTTTCCGGCTTCAGGAATTTGATAATCTGAAGCTGCATTAGTTTTTTAAATACCGGAATTGGTTTCAACTGAGTTTGTTAAAACATTTTCGATATTGTTATCAGTTCAAATATTTGAACGACTAATTTGATTTCAACAATTTGATTAACCAGTACAGATTTTTTTAGGGTCCAGCTGAATCCGCCTTTCGGGTGCGAAATTTTGTCGGTGTTTTGAAGACCTACGGCCTGCCCACGGCTGTATTCTGCTCTTTGGTTGGGTTGCTGTCTCTTTGACACATTCCCCATTTCCATTCTCAATTTTAAAACTAAAAACTGTATAACAATTATATATATATATATAGGAAAAAAATAAGGCTGAAAATATATATATATATATATATATAAGAATTTTATCTCAGTACACATCAACAAAATTATCTCAATCATTTGCATAAACTCGCATATGCTGAATATTTTTGACATTACTGTTTATATATATATATAAGTCTAGAGATTTGCACAACGATACTAATATAAGATGGTATTATACGAAGATGTTGTTAATAAATCGTGTTGACAAATATGTCGGCTTAACAAATAGCCTTCTTCGGTGTCAATGATTTTAACAATACTGATAATATGTATAAAAATAGCTCAATAATACAGGTAAGTTTTGGTCTACTGATTTAATCCAAAATCCAGAACATCATAATATAAAACAAAACTCAATACTCAAATATACGTGACTGTGTATATTTACAACCCAAAATGAGTGAAAAATAAAACTTAGTATTTTTTATTGATGCCGTTAAGATGATGTACATTTAGTTCCTTTATCCAAAAGCTTTCCCGAACCTGTCGCTGGGCATCACTCCAGTGAATGTTCTAGACGATCCGGTACATAGTAAATTTGCTGGTTGGTCCTTTTTATAGACTTCTATATATATATATATATATATACAAGTCTAAATTGAAAACAACGTTCAAACCTATGATTGCGTTGGATAAAAACCGCAAATTTTTATACGTGTGCATGCAAAACAAATTTCTTGTTAGAGGGGTCTAAATACAGCACAAACAACATATTCCAAAAGACCAAAAAAGTGAAAAAGTATATTTTAACAAAACGCATTTGACTAACAGGTCGAACAACAAATGTTCTTAAACCCTGCTGACTGCCATTGGCGATTGCCAAATAAACGGATCACCGATGTAATAAATGGATCTTAATTTTAAATTTAATACTAAACAGAAAACAATAAACTTGCGGAAAAGATGATATACCGCAAACAAAAGGTGCAAAGGTTTTTGTACACCATATCCGGATTTCGACAATTAATGTCTCTTCAGTGATGTTAGGAATCGAAACGGTTATTGGAAGGCCACATAATTTACCTCAATTTAGAATAGACTCTTGAATTTTGAGGAGTCAAAATAGGATGAACGGATCATATAAACCCGAAGGCAAATATAATACAAGCCCAAACGAAAAAATATAAACAAGTCTAAATTGAAAACAACGTTCAAACCTATGATTGCGTTGGATAAAAACCGCAAATTTTTATACGTGTGCATGCAAAACAAATTTCTTGTTAGAGGGGTCTAAATACAGCACAAACAACATTTTCCAAAAGACCAAAAAAGTGAAAAAGTATATTTTAACAAAACGCATTTGACTAACAGGTCGAACAACAAATGTTCTTAAACCCTGCTGACTGCCATTGGCGATTGCCAAATAAACGGATCACCGATGTAATAAATGGATCTTAATTTTAAATTTAATACTAAACAGAAAACAATAAACTTGCGGAAAAGATGATATACCGCAAACAAAAGGTGCAAAGGTTTTTGTACACCATATCCGGATTTCGACAATTAATGTCTCTTCAGTGATGTTAGGAATCGAAACAATATTTGGAAAGCCATACAATTTACCTCAATTTAGGATAGACTCTTGAATTTTGAGGAGTCAAAATAGGATGAACGGATCATATAAACCCGAAGGCAAATATAATACAAGCCCAAACGAAAAAATATAAACATATATATATAGGTTAGGATATGATAAAGTTCAACCATTAGTGTCAGTAAAATCAGTTAGTCTTTTTTAAGGATTCTTTGATCTGATTTTAAACATGTAAAAAACGATTTGTTTTCTCTTGTATACAAACATGACGCTGTTATAAGCAGTAACAGATCATATTTCTTTTTAAAAATGTAACTGAAATTCACACTTGAAAAATAATCCCCAAAACAAATGAAGAAAACAATCATCTATTTATTACTTTTAAAAAGTCCAACAGCTCGAATTTTTTTCGATCCCGAAATTTTTTCCCCCTACGTTTGGTCTTCAAGCTTATCTCAACCGAAACGGAAAATAAATATTCGAACAGACCGTTCTGTGCACATGTGCTTGTCTTCGAATCATGGCTGAAAAGAAGAGAACGCATGTGGAAATTTCAGTGTAGGAACAACTTATTGTTAGAGGATATGTTAAAAACAGATGCAACTGGCCATCTGTTTACGCAGAAGTGAAACAGGCCATAGACAGACTGCCTGAAAAATGCCAAGCTCTCTACAAAGATGGGTCTTTTGAGAAGATTAAAAGAAGAATGTCAGATCAGATAACAAAATTGTTATCCAAAGATCCAGTCTCTATACAAAACGAAGAACTCAGGCAGCTTATAGCTGAAATAAAGACAAACGATAGGAGATACACCAAAAAATGCCATCCAAACGAGAAGAGACTTAAAGAAACACCAAAAGGTAATTTTCTATGTATAAGTTAAAGTTTCAAGTTTTAAGAAATGGTATAGAAGCTCATACATGTAACACAATCTGATTTTAAGTTTCATCATGAAAATTCAAGAAATGTTGAAAATTTTAAAAAATGTGGTAAAAATATATTGAAATTCAAGAAACTACTACATGTAGTATGCTTAGAATTAAAAAAAACTATGTTATAAAAGTATAAGGAAAAATGCTGAAAAATCAAAAAACTTTGTTAAAATTTTAAGAAACTGTACTCTGTGCTTTCAAGAAACGTTCATGATAATTTAAAAAAATCTGTTGAAATTTCCTGATAAAATTTTTCTTGAAATTTTAACATATTTTCTGAATTTCTACTCATTTTATTTTCAATTTCAAACTTAGAAATTTGAAATTGCAACGTAGTTACTCCTGGCCAGTATTTAAAAAAAAAACACATTCAAATCCCTTTCTTTTCTCCAGAAACATACCGGACCCCTACCCCCCTCCCCCTTCATTTCAAATGCTGGATCACAATAACATCTACAAATTGCGGATATAAATATAGGTTTTCTATATGTTTCCATGCACAGTGTGTTCATACATGTAACACTCGTCACCTTGTATTTTTTTTTATTACAGAAAGGTAATGATGAGCTTATAGCTGATCATAGAAAAGTTGCGATTCCAATAGATGATGAGATGGATGCTGTGCCAAATGATCAGGCGGGGGTGAATCATAATCAGGTGGTGGTGAATCATGATCAGGCGGTGGTGAATCATGATCAGGCGGTGGTGAATAATGATCAGGCGGTGGTGAATAATGATCAGGCGGTGGTAAATAATGATCAGGCAGTGATGAATCGTGATCAGGCGGTGGTGAATAATGATCAGGCGGTGGTGAATCAGGAATAGGCAGTGGTTAATCGTGATCAGGCGGTGGTGAATCATGATCAGGCGGTAGTTAATCATGATCAGGCTGTGGTGAATAATGATCAAGCGGTGGTGAATAACGACCAGGTGAATAATGATCAGGCGGTGTTGAATAACGATCATGTGGTGAATGAAAATGTATAAGACGATCAAAATAACGGCCCAACCCCACCAAAGAGGAAACCTATTTCAGAACTTGCACGAGATACGTATGAAAAGTATATAAAGATGCAGGAACGTGTACCACAATTCGAAGATAAAATTTCGAAGTGTATGGACAAATTTTTGTCTATGTAAAATGGTTTCAGTATGATTGGTTAATACAAAATCTCTTTGTTGTTTTTGTTTGCCCGCTTTTTAGATAAAAATAAATGGTGGGATCGTTTGAAAATGATGGATTTGTTTGAATTTATTAGGTGTTCAGTTTACACAGATTGAAGCAGTCAATGTTTTAGTTATATAAATTGAAAAAAAAAAGAAGATGTGGTATGATTGCCAATGAGACAACTCTCCACAACAGACCAAATGACACAAAAATTAACAACTATAGGTCACCGTACGGCCTTCAAAAATGAGCAAAGTCCATACCGCATAGTCACCTTTAAAAGGCCCCGAACTGACAGGTGTAAAACAATATAAACGAGAAAAATAACGGCTTAATCTATGAACAAAAAATGAACGAAAAAAAAAGGTAACAAATCAACAAACGACAACGACTGAATTACAGCTAGGCTCCTCACTTGGAACAGGTACATATATATATATATATATAGGTTTGAACGTTTGATCGTTTGAACGTTTGAACGTTGTTTTCAATTTAGACTTGTATATATATATATATATACAGAATGTGGCAAGATTAAACGTGTTAGCGGGATCCCAACCCAACCCCTATAAACCTGGGACAGTGGTGTGACAGTACAACATAAGAAAAAACTATAAAAATCAATTGATAAAGGCTTAACTCATCAGATGGATATAAATAAAAATACTAGTACATTTAACACAAACAGATATATGATGTTAATTTTCAATAGAGTGCAAGAGTAACCTGACTCGGTATGAACTTTGGTTTCTTGTTTTCTCTAGTTAAATCTAAGTTCTATGCTCTGCTTTATTGAATAATGAAAATGTGCAGGACTGTTCAAGATTAACCAAACAGGATAATTTGATTGCCGAGGAGGTAGATTTTTTTTTGTGACCTGAAAAAGGTTTCATTTCAATGTTTGAAGGATTTTTAAAATATAATTTTGTCTTTAGAAGTGATAACAAGTTTGTTGCGGAAAGTATGAGACAAAAAAAAATATGCTTTTCCAATTTCGGTATCAATGTTTGTTTAAAAAAAAAACACGACCATTATCACTGAACAAGCACACTTTTTTGTTTAGGGGCCAGCTGAAGCACGCATTCGGGTGCGAAATTTTCTCGCTGTGTTGAAGACTCCTTCGGCTATTTTTCTGCTCTTTGATCGGGTTGTTGTCTCTTTGACATATTCCCCATTTCCATTCTCAATTTTATTCTTTAAATTTTTTATTATAGTTTCTTGTTTATATGCCCCGCGGCTGATAATTTGATATATCAATGTGCAAACTATATACTATAGTAAAAGTAAGGAGCCCTGTTGGTCTCATACAGATACAGAGTTGATGTTTTTAAAGTCAGCAGATGGAGATGTAAAGTCCAGTGCTGCAGATCTAACTTGAAGTGCTGTATATGTAATTTAAAAGTCCCGCGCAGTAGATATAAGGTCCATCGCTGTAGATCTAACGTCTACCGCTGTAGATGTACAGTCCAGCGCTAGAAATGTAAAGTCAAGTGCTGTAGATTTAAAGTCCCTTTTACATATCTCCTGCGCTGGACTCAACACCTCCAGCGCTTGACTTTACATCTCCAGCGCGGTGTACTCTAAATGCGACATCTTTATATCTGCATGAGACCAATAGGGCTCTGTATGATCAAAGGGATACAGTATAAGTACTATGGATTCATTTATTTTCGTGGGTATCAATTTTTCGTGGATTGAGGAAAACTCGCATTTTCGTGGATATTTGGTTTCGTGGTTTTGCTTATCTCTGCATACAAAGCCTATAGAAAATTTGTAATTCGTTGAACATTTAAATTCGTGGTTCACTTGTACCAACGAAACCCACGAAAATTGGTATCCCACGAATAATAATGAATCCACAGTATACTGTCAGTGAACACAACTTTGATAGTGACGAAGATCATAAAAAGGTATACAGATAAAAATCGGAGTAAACTATAAGTCACAGCTATGAATTTAAGGATGGTCCGTTTAAAATTGTCCACTACATTGTATGCAGGAATGGCTGAAAAGGTTTCAACACCGCTATATATTTATTTGTTTTAAAATTTATTTTTTTTTAGTTTTTTTTGGGGGGGAGGGGGTGTCAGTAATAGACATATAAAGGTGCACTCGATATATCGTAAATTAATTGTTTCGTGTATTCGAATTGAAAATATGAGTGATACAGCACCAACAAAACTGATAGTCATATAGTTATTATTAATCGTTTACATTTTTTTTTAATTACTTGCCTAAAATAGATAGAAACAAATAGGAAATAAAAACAGAAATAAATTTTAAAAACATGTCATAAAAGCTCAACGAAAAAAATAAACAAGAAAACAAGTAGAAATATATTAATATTAATATGTTTACGCCTTTACGATAATAAAATCATACAAAAAGAGAAATAAGAACGGCCATGAAATCAAAACAAACCAAAGGCCAAACAATATACATTACTGAACATCATTTACAAGTCAACTGGCTTTGTTTAAACATTTATTTCAACATTTCCCTTTATTTATCTTCTTGCAAATTTAGCTTATAAATCATTTGAGGCGAAGAAGTGCACATTTGGATTTAAGAGGTTTGGAGCAACAAAGTTATCTCGGATGCGAGGATGTTTTTTTTTTTCAAATTAAAAACCGGTTTCTCCCTAGAGGCGTTCACTTCAAGATCTTTTTTACCTCTTTTTTGCGCTTGACTTTTTACCTCAGTTTAATTTGACCCTAAATAAGTTTTAAAAAATATTGATTGCCTCTCCCATCCCAACAAAAATACACTAAGTACAGATCTGAGACTACTTGTAGTCAATAGAATATGTATAAAACTCAGAATGGTTGAAAAGAACCCTGCATGTATGTTTTTTTTCTTGTAAAAGACATTTCTCAAGGAAGTGCACAGCCGCTTGTCCAAATTAGGGAATAAATAAACGCTCCCTCTTTTTTCGTTACGGCAAGTTGCGTCAAGTTAGGGCGATTTTCGTTCGTTCGTAAGATGTTGAGAAACCTCTATTAGGAGTCAGTATTAATTTTTGCAGGGGTTGACAGGATACATGTAATCGTTTTTAGTTTCAACTTCAATGTTATTATGCAAGAAAATTTCATCAACAATGATTTTATATATGTTTTTTATTTGGTTTTCACTTTACATAGGGCTTTATCTCTGATCTTATTTCAGTGTGCACTGTTCTTATTCTACGTATTTCACCTTTATTGATATTAGTTTACCATACAAGTAATAGCTTTTCTAAAAAGCTTGCCGTATTTTAGCTGCTTATACATGTATTGAGATCGGTGGTTTGTGGGTATAGGGTTTTTTTATTGGAATCTTGCACTCCTAGCATTAGAATATATAGTGTCTTTTTTCTCCTGGTTTTTGATTTTAGTTGTAGTATTGGTGAATCAGGGTTATCATTGAAGGAGGCTTGATAGTCACATATGATAATATATATATATATGGTTTGCAATAGCTAAAGTAACGATACAAACACGAATATGAGAATATTACATCTTATATGTATAGAATACAGTGGTCTCTTTAGCCCAAATTAGAAGGGCGTCGCACCCTGGGTGCCTTCAATTGCGCCCCTCCCTGACGCCTTTTTCCAAGGGGGGGAAAATAGTAAGTTTATTTCGCTTCTTTTGGTTAATAGTGATCTGATGTATGAATGTGTATTGCCATGTTTTATGAACATGTAGTATGAATGACTTTTCTAATGCAAATTTTATAGAGTAAATAATCAAAACAACAACTTATGCATCTTTATTAACAACATATACAGAAAAAAAAAGTGAACTCGTGATACACACAGAAACGTAGACAAAAGAAATGAGAAGTGCCTTTTCCTATCATAAAAAAGTGCCCTTCCCGTCACTAGCACCTTGCCCCTTTCTATTTCTAGCTGGAGCACTTCAAGTGATGAATATCTCAACTGGCTTTGTCTTACAAGAAGCAATTAGTTTTGAAGGTACAGGTTAAGTGTTGTTATTACTAATTTTCAGATGTAGTATAACTGTAAGAAGATGTTTTGTGTAATTGATTTGGAATGAAATGTTAATTGCAAATAATTTTCTAGAACATGTTGTCAGCTGGCTTCTTATATGTTTTATTATTTTGTTGCGGTTTGTAATCTTGACATTTTTTTTTGTAAGTTCTATAGATGAGAGCTTCATATTGGTATTATCATTTAGTGCTTTATATTTGGTTGCATGTGTAAGCATATGCTTTTGTTAGTTGGAATATTTATATTTTCATTTCTGATGGCAACAAGTTCATGTAATACATATAGTCAGGATTATTAGTAAGCGATAGTTGTTTTGTTTGTTTATGTTTATTGTCATGATTGATATGGACTATATAACTTGTTGTTTGGTGTGAACCAAGGCTTCATGTTGAAGACCGTACTTCAACCTATAATGGTTTACTTTTACAAATTGTGACTTGGATAGAGAGTTGTCTTTGGTACTGATATGACATTCTGTTATATCTATCGACAAGATTGAGAACACATTTTTTTGTAATAAAACATATTTAATTCTATGATATCATATTCAACAATTTATCGATAATTTGTGCATTTTTCCTTTGATGTGTACTCTCTGATAATGTCAGTATCAGTTGACTGGTCGTGATATATAAATTATTGGGTCAGTTCGCAATTGACATGCTCAGGTGCGCTGTGTCAGGATCTTCTTTCCCCTTTCATTCACAAAATCATGCATGATTTTTTTTTTGCAGAATCGCAAGAGTGTTTTGGTGATTGAAACACTTCTCATATCGTTTGAAAGTTTCAGTAAAGTTAGTTTTGCCTTTTTGACAGATTGTGTGAACAGAACAATTCGAACAGAATATAAATAAAAAACCCAATAAACTTTAAAAAAATGCACCATTATTAAGAGCTTTCTTTGCTTATTCACAATGATGTACAAAATGTATAAATATATCATCCATGCTATTCCGATCTGAGTTTTTATTCATACATAGTCTAGTGCTGTTCCAAGTGGTCTTCTTTTTCTGTTTCTTGAGAAGTATTTGTTTTACCTGTTCAGTCACTTTAAAGTGTTACAATTAATATTTAGACGCAACACAGAATAGTGAACAAAAAGGTACTGCTATCATATGACAGGAGCTAGAAAAAAAAAATGAAATGTACACACTATCAACATTTTTGTGGGACCATCAAGATGTGGTTTCATTGACTTTTTTGTCAATATATAGACAGATATTCATAGACCAAATAACAAATAAGCAACAAATTCAAAAGTAGATGTAGGATGAATTATAGAAAGAAGGGGTTCCCGGGGGCCCGAAACTTGACAAGGTTTGGTTTGGAACAATATGTCTGCATTAACACTAAATGTAGGTTTTAAAAGGGGGACCCAGATCGCATTTCCCTAAATCCTTTTCTGAAATTAAAAGTAACCGCATATTTCTGGGCGCAGTTGAAAAATAAATGAACATGACTTTGAAAATGCAAGAATATTAAGCTAAAAGAAATAGACCAAATTTGGATGGCATCTATTAAAATGTTTGAAATAATTATGAAGTTGACAAGAAATGAACTTGTTCAGATAATATACAGTCAGCCTACAGACTTGTTGCTTCCTGAAATGTCTGCTTACACAGTGCTTTCCTAAAATGATTTGTAATGTGACCGTTTTCATGATGAATGATGAGCAAACATAGATTATGCCGTTGGTTTTCTCGTTTGAATTGTTTTACATTGTTATTTCGGGCCTTTTATAGCTGACTATGCAGTATGGGCTTTGCTCATTGTTGAAGGCCATAAGGTGACCTATTATAGTTGTTTATTTCTGTGTCATTTTGGTCTTTTTTGGAGAGTTGTCTCATTGGCAATCATACCACATCTTCTTTCTTTATATTATAATGACAAGATAAATGTTATGTTACCCACCCAACTAAGTAAAATATATAACTTCTCGTTGAACTTCTAAAACAACTTCTAAAACAACGATAAATCTGCTGATTCATATCGTATCATTCAATGCTGTCAGATGCTATGTGAAAAATAAACAAATTTACCTTAATGTATGGTTATCCATCATATTCGGCATTGTTATTCAGTTATGTCCAAAGCAGAACTTGTGAAAGGCATACAGTAATTTTTTTTTCAATAGATGTATTTGAAAAATTTATTTTCGGCACTAGTAAAGCGACGTCTATGTTCATGATGTCATGTGATCATCTATATATATAAGAATATTTCATTAGAGATAATTTATTAAAGATTGCTTTGAATCCTACTTATTGCTATTTGTCTGCAATTACTGGCCATCACAAAGGTTCACGTAAAATTTTGACGTCATACATTTGTAATACAAAATATCTGACGCCACAATGGAAAAGTGATTGTAGTATGATGTCAATGGTTGAAGCGGGACAGATTTTCAGGTCAGCTGGGACAGAATTCCATAAAGCGATTAGGTGTATGGTTATTATATACGGGTACTATGTTCAGGAGGATGAATTCTAATATATATATGTAAAATACCTGTTCGGTTTTGGATTAACATCCTGGATCTGGATTTCCTTATCAACCACCATCATTGTTAACGCATCCAAGTCATAAACTAGAGCCTTTATACATCATGTACATAGTCAGTTCGATCTGCTAATATCACATATTACAAATACTTATACAAATACAGCCGATAGATTAAACTCAGCACCATTGTATATTGATGATTATACATATAGTATCAGCTCATTCAGATTTGAAAAGGTTAGCAAAATAGCAGCACCATCTGAAAATGGGAAACCTTGATTATCTCGAGCATGTGAATCAAAGCAAATAGTAATTATCATCATGACGAAATATACTTATTGTAAGACCTGATACATTGTACATTGTAATGTGAACAAATTAGAATTGGATTTATCTATATCAAACATTTGTCAAATGCAGTTCTCAGTGCTGTTGATATATCAATTAACAATGACTGCTGAGCGCCACTGTGTACAGTGGCAGATCCAGAACTTTTCATAAACGGGGGGGCCTATGTAATCAACCAAGGGGAGGGGCGGCCCCAGCCCCCCTTTTGGATCCGCCTGGGGTGTACGACTCCAAAGAATAAATCATCATGTACGAGTACATTAAACTTTCTACCCCACATGCGAACATCATTTGGGACCTCGCTGTGTTGCAAGTATCTTGGGTTTTCAGGCATATTAATTCAAATTGCTCATTGGACATTGCTGCCTTTTTTAATTTCATCTATCTATAGTCGTAGACGTCCAGCTAGAGGGGTCATTAAACAAACTATAGTGCACTGAAACCCTTGCCCATAACTAAACCGTGATGCTTGGTGTTTGCTTCCTTGCACACACGCAACCATATTACTCACCTTGTTTATTTTTATCTTCTAATCAGCTGTTCATCGGCAATTGTCTGTTTTGTTTACATCCGAAATCAATGAAGCGGTGAATACGCGGGGAAACGAAAGGACATCTTCGTATCAATACGGTAAATTCCGTGATTTGAATATTTTCTAATCAATATGTTCAAGCAATGAAAAATATGAGGATAACATTTTTAATCATAGAGCACACGTTTTGTGTATTTACTATTTAAAATTATAGTTTATGAAGAAATATAGCAAAATATGTTTCAATGCGCACTATAAAGTGAAGATTAGATGTATTATTGTTTTGTTTTTGAAAGAACATTAATAATCCATAATTACACACCTTTGTACCAAAATTGCAACAAAATTTCAAGATAACTTAAATTTCATCATCACAGAATGATATAATTTGCTCAAATTGACAGGGCTTCGTGAACTAAATTTGGCTTAAATTATGATAGCAATTGAACACTTCATTATAGTTTCTACCGATGGCCTACTATCATGATTTTTATCCGACCCCACTTACGGACGCCTTGACATATAATGCATACAACTCAATAATAGCTAATCAGACGTTAAGATATCCTTCACTTCCCCCAGAAGCAGCCCGGAAGCAGCTGAGATGCAGCCATTTAATGTTATTTTTAACCAATGAGATACCGTTAACAGATTAACCACATTCCAGACGTCCAGCCTCTGACTAATCAGACCGTATCACCATGGTGATACGGTAATCATGGCGCGCGGAAGTAGTCAAGGAGACAGTATTAATTTTTTCAGGGGTTGACAGGATACATGTAATCGTTTTTAGTTTAAACTTCAATGTTATTATGGAAGAAAATTTCATCAACAATGATTTTATATATGTTTTTTATTTGGTTTTCACTTTACATAGGGCTTTATCTGTGATCTTATTTCAGTGTGCACTGTTTTTATTCTACGTATTTCACCTTTATCGATATTAGGAAAATCTGTTTGGTCGATTGCATATACCATTTTGTTTTAGGGGTGTTCAGATTCAATGTCGAGTTAATGTATATTATTTAGCGTTGTCTGCGAGAAACAAATTATTTCTCTGACAAAGTATCTAAATTCAAATCCAATATAAATATAGTGAACATATATATTTTATTGAACCGTGTAAATTGATCTGATTGCGAATGCTAACATACACCTAAAATTCTTTTTTTAGTGTATTCCGTTTAACACATGACATTGGTGCGGGAACTTCTTCCATTGACATCGTAATATAATTGAGTTTGGGGATTATTGTAATGTGAAGTAACAGTAATTGACATTTGGATGTAATATGATATTATTTATTTCTTCTATAGTACATAATTTGACGTCAGGGTTGTACACATTAACAGGTTGGGAAAAACCCCTCAAACGAGGGGTAACCCCTCAATGTAATGACTATCCCTTTTATGAGGGGTACATTTCAAGTGTTAAAAAATATTTTTTGTTAAAACCACTTTTTAGTACAAATGAGCAAATATTTATATTATTTGAAGAAACTTTTCCCAAAGAATTATACATCTAACTGGTATTATATGGTCAAAACATGTCCAAGAATTTTGTAATATTCCTGGAATCTTCCTTATTAATATTATTAAAAATAAGTGGAACCCTCTTTTAGAAAAGTTTTTCCAAATATTATAAATTTTTCCCTTTTTAAGTTAAAAAATCGAAGTTTTTCTTTTATCTTTTTTACAACAGTAAAACGACCCCTTGTCTCAGGGACAGTCCCTCATTTGGGGGGGGGGGGGGGGGGGGGGGGGGGGGGTTGTTCCCAACCTGATTAAGACACTAGTATACTTTATAAGATATCTCATGTATTTTATAAGATATCTTATATAGTTTATAAGATATCTTATATAGTTTATAAGATATCTTATATAGTTTATAAGATATCTTATATAATTTATTAGATATCTCTTATAATTTTCTTTATAAGATATCTTATTAACTATATGAGATATCTTATATAGTTTATTAGATATCTTGAAGTTAGAATAAATAGTAAAACCGGCTTGCCTTAGGTTGACTGGCTAGGATTTTTAGCGGATTGAATATCTTTTTACATTTGTTGCTGTGCATGTTTTAATTTTTTGTTGTGAAGCTGAATATTCATTTTAATCCTGTCTTTGACAAAATCATTTATTTTCAGTTCTTTCAGGTCAAGATATTCATTTTCAATTTTAAATCCGCGTGCACCACCCCATAGGAAATCAAATAGTCGTCCTCTAAGAGAACACACAATAAAAACAAATGAACGATTTTCACCCTAACTATAGTTATTTAATTGCAAATTGTATAATTTATCCATCAGCCTAAACTTTATCTGCCATTGATTTCCCATAATACAATAGTTTACCATTAACAATTTCTCAATAAATTATAAATACCAATAATTTAAATCCTTCGTCATAGTCACTGTTAAAAGTCTTTGTGTCTTAATAAACTTCCAAATCTCTATCAAATATCGTATGGTGATGAGAGTTTTGTGGACATATATATTATAGCATGAATATGAGTTTTCTGTGGATATGTATTGTCGCATGAGAATGTACTTTCTGTGTTTTATACTAATTTTAAATTGTGTGGCTCTGAGTGAAATGTTAGATAATCTGCAAATACAAATAGGTAAGCACAAAATCTTCTTTTCTTATTATGTCTTTTTATGACATAGAATTTTAAACAGGTTAAAACAAAATGTTTCATTAGTGATATATTTTTTGCCATTGATTAAAAGATTAGAAAGTTTATTAGATAAATATTTTGTTTGCCATTAAAATGCAAACAGGCATATACACAATGTTTTATCTAACATAATATAATGTCTTTTAATGCCATAGGACTACATACAGCTTTACAAAATATCTGTCTGTTAATGCCATTCGACTAAATACAGCTACGTACAAAATATCTGTCTGTTAATGCCATTCGACTAAATACAGCTGTGTACAACATATATGTCTGTTAATGCCATTCGACTAAATACAGCTATGTACAAAATATTTGTCTGTTAATGCCATTCGACTAAATACAGCTATGTACAAAATATCTGTTTATTAATGCCATTCGACTAAACACAGCTATGTACAAAATATCTGTCTGTTAATGCCATTCGACTAAATACAGTTATGTACAAAACATCTGTTTATTAATGCCTTTCAACTAAATAGAACTATGTTCAAAATATCTGTCTATTAATACCATATAACTGCATACTGAAATGTACAAACATTTGTCTGTTAATGCCATCATAGCATGTTTGTCTTTCTGTCTTTTAATATTATAGATCTACCTACATACGGGTGTTATGCAAATTAATGTTTGTCTAACGCCTTAAATCTACATGCAGGTATGTATGTACAACATGTTTTATTTATAATGTATTTTGATGACATAAAATAACATACAAATGTGTACAAAATGTGTGTCTTTTCATGCCATAATACACACGGAGACGTACAAAATGTGTGTATGTTATTGCCATAGAACTACATACAGGTATGTACAAAATGTTTGTCACACTACATACTGCCATTACTGGTACGTACAACATGTGTGTCTGTTGATGCCATACAACTATATGCTGAATGTTTAATGCTATAGAACTACATACAGTTACTTACAAAATATGTGTCTCTTAAGGCCATACAGCTGCATACAGGCAATGACTAATATTTGTCTTTTAAAATGCTATAGAACAACTTCCAGGTATTTATGTTTGTCTTTTAATGCTATAGAATAACGTTCGTCAGGTATTTACAAAATTTTTGTATGTTAATGTAATTTAACTACAAACAGGTATGTGTAAAACATATGTCTTTTAATGCCATTGAACTACATACAGGTAAGCACAAAGTGTTTGTCTTTGAATGCCATTGAACTACAGACAGATATGTACAAAGTGTTTGTCTTTGAAAGCCATTGAACTACAGAAAGGTATGTACAAAGTGTTTGTCTTTTAATGCCATTGAACTTCATGCAGGTATGTACAAAGTGTTTGTCTTTGAAAGCCATTGCACTACAGACAGGTATGTTTAAATTGTTTGTCTTTTAATGCCATTAAACTACAGAGAGATATGTACAAAGTGTTTGTCTTTTAATGTCATTGAACTACAAACAGGTATGTACAACGTGTTTGTCTTTTAATGCCATTGAACTACAGACAGATATGTACAAAGTGTTTATCTTTTAGTGCCATTGAACTACATACAGGTATGTACAAACTGTTTGTCTTTTAATGCCATTGAAATACAGACAGATATGTACAAAGTGTATGTCTTTGAAAGCCACTGAACTACAGACAGGTATGTACAAAGTGTTTGTCTTTTAGTGCCATTGAACTTCATACAGGTATGTACTCTTTTAATGCCATTGAACTTCATACAGGTATAAACAAAGTGTTTGTCTTTGAAAGCCATTACACTACAGACAGGTATGTTTAAAGTGTTTGTCTTTTAATGTCTTTGAACTACAGAGAGGTATGCACAACGTGTTTGTTTTTTAATTCCATTGAACTACAGAGAGATATGTACAAAGTGTTTATCTTTTAGTGCCATTGAACTACTTACAGGTATGTACAAAGTGTTTGTCTTTTAATGCCATTGAACTACAGACAGATATGTACAAAATGTTTATCTTTGAAAGCCATCGAACTACAGACAGGTATGTACAAAGTATTTGTCTTTTAACGCCATTGAACTACAGACAGGTAGGTACCAGGTGTTTGTCTTTTAATGCCATTGAACTACTTACAGGTATGTACAAAGTGTTTGTCTTTTAATGCCATTGAACTACAGACAGATATGTACTAATGTTTGTCTTTTAATGCCACTGAACTACATACAGGTATGTACAAAGTGTTTGTCTTTTAATGCCATTGTTCTACAGATATGAATGCATACACAGATTACATGGAGGAAAAGAAGTGAAAAGAAGTGAACAATTTTATTATACTGCACTTATATATTGTCTTCACACCAAACTGAAAGTTTTATTGAACACACTAGATTTTAGGATTAATTTATTCTAAATTATAAAAAAAAAATTTAATGGTTGAATAGTAAGTTTAAACTTATATATATTGACAAATCTCTGAAGAGACATATTGTGCTGAAATGCACATTTGGGTGCAGGAGAATTGGTACCGTTCAATCATTTGGTGCAAGATAAATGGCACCGTTCTGCTGCAATGAAATAGAAGTCCGGATTTCTAAATCCCGCCTATAATAAACTCACGGGATCTTACCAGTGGTGATATCTGACTGCAAGTACCCGCAGGCATCAATAGCCCGGTAACTGCTGATGTTTCATTGACATGACAAATCTTTGAAAGTGATAGTCGAGAAATTTTTATTAAAAAAAAACGTTCTTTAAAATTCTCAGATGACACGTGTTCCTTAGTTAGATTCTAAAGCTGTCCTTCTATGTACATGTGTTCCTTTGTTTAATTCTAAATCTATCCTTCCGATGTTCACATGTCTAAAGCTATCCTTCGATGAATAGGTGTTTCTTTATTAAGTTATAAAGTTATCCTTGCGATGTACACATGTCTAAAACTACCCTTTCGATGTACAGACGTTTCTTTATTAAATTCAAAAGTTATCCTATCGATGTACACGTGTCCCTTAGTTAAATTCTAAAGCTATCCTTTCGATGTACAGATGTTTCTTTATTAAATTCTAAAGTTATCCTTCCGATATACACATGTCTAAAGCTATCCTTTCGATGAACAGGTGTTTCTTTATTAAGTTCTAAAGTTATCCTTGCGATGTACACGTGTCTAAAACTACCCTTTCGATGTACAGACGCTTCTTTATTAAATTCAAAAGTTATCCTTTCGATGTACACGTGTCCCTCAGTTAAATTCTAAAGCTATCCTTTCGATGTACACGTGTCCCTTAGTTAAATTCTAAAGCTATCTTTTCGATGTACAGGTGATTCTTTATTAAATTTCAAAGTTATCCTTCCGATGTACACGTGTCTAAAGCTATCCTTTCGATGTACGGGTGTTTCTTTCTTAAATTCTACAGTTATCCTTCCGATGTACACGTTTCTAAAGCTATTCTTCCGATGTACCGGTGTTTCTTTATCAAATTCTAAAGTTATCCTTCCGATGTACATGTGTCTAAAGCTATTCCTCCGATGTACCGGTGTTTCTTTATTAAATTCTAAAGTTATCCTTCCGATGTACATGTGTCTAAAGTTATCCTTCCGATGTACACGTGTTCCTTAGTTAAATTCTAAAGCTATCCTTCCAACATACATCTGATTCTTCGATGATGTGTAGTCCTTTCAGTGTTGTTTAAGGTTCGTTTAAGGTTTATTGCATCTAAAGGTGTACTTCCTAGGTATATATTTCAAAATGATCATACGGGGTATCAAATTAAATAGTATATTTTGTAAGTTTTTACCAAGCCACACAAAAAAGATCGGCGAATAAACAATTTGGTGTAATAAACTAATTTAACTGTGAAACAGCTAAAGCTTATGTTTATAAGGTAATCCACTATTTTAATATAGGAACAGAAATAACAAATATAATCTCTACATTTCCTTATTAGATCCAAAGGCTACAATATAGAAAGAATAAATAAAAATAGATGATATTTAATATTAAAGGTATAGCATTAACTTTAGGAAGTAGCTGTATAATGCCCTTTTGATACATAATTGGAAATCAAAATAACATTTGAAAGACACCGTATGTAAATATGACGTTAATTTATCCGTTATTATATTTCAACCTCTCATTTATAGCAACACGTTTATCTTGTCATTACAAATTAACCCATTAAATTTTTCTTTTTGTTCAGATGAGAGCTTTATTGACATATTTTCAGTATGAACAAATACAGATAATTGGTGTACGGTCAATGAGACACGGTAGGTTAGGGTGTCCTGCGGTAGAATGTTGGTTCCCGATTCTGTGCTGTTGGGTTTGTTTACATTGTATGAGAACGTCAATAAAACAACCATTATTTTGATTACTCTTTCGCCACTACGTTATACGTTCCTCTCGAGTATATTACAACGATTTTTATTGCAAAAGACGTGCGAATTCGTAAACGGAATTTTCCTGATAATGCGCTAGTGATGGGAACACTTGTGCGGGTACTGTGCACTTCTTATTTGAGTATAAAATGGTAAATATTCAAAATAATTGATGCAGAAAATAAGTGTAATAGATGGTAAAGACGCCTAGCAACATTATTTCAAATGAGAAAATTTAAGTCTGTTTTGGACAATTTGGAATACGAAAAAATGCATTAAATTAACAGGTGCATCATCACTAACTACAGTGGAGATCACTTCTAACCTCTCATCAAATCTGTCAGAATCTGTCAGGAGAACTGTTCTAGGACAGTATGTAGAACTGTCATCCTGACACCTTTTAGACAGTTCTAGCTAGAACAGTTCTAACCTAGAACTGATTTGGTCAGTTCTACCTAGAACTGATTTAGACAGATCTACTTAGAACTGATCCTGACAGTTCTACTCTAGAACAGTTTTAGACAGTTCTACCTAGAACTAGAACAGTTCTACGGCTAGAACAGTTCTACGACTAGAACAGTTCTACGGCTAGAACAGTTCTACGACTAGAACAGTTCTACGATTAGAACTGATTTGGTCAGTTCTACGGCTAGAATTGATTTAGTCAGTTCTATCCATAGAACAGTTTTAAGAACTCTTTGTCTTAAAAATAAATAAGTCAAATGAATATAATATATAATAAAAAATTGCAGTGACGTCATTTAGAACTGTTCTACAATCCTGACAGGTTTGGTCAGTTCTACGGCTAGAACAGTTCTACGAATGAAACAGTTCTACGATTAGAACTGATTTGGTCGGTTCTACGGCTAGAATTGATTTAGTCAGTTCTATCCATAGAACAGTTTTAAGAACTCTTTGTCTTAAATATAAATAAGTCAAATGATTATAATATATATTAAAAAAATTGCAGTGACGTCATTTAGAACTGTTCTACAATCCTGACAGGTTTGGTCAGTTCTACGGCTAGAACAGTTTTAGACAGTTCTGCTGACAGTTCTACGGTTAGAACTGATTTAGTCAGTTCTACCTAGAACTGATTCTGACAGTTCTACTAAGAACAGTTCTAAGGTAGAACTGTTCTAGGTAGAACTGTTCTAGGACAGTTTAGAACAGTTCTATGACAGATTATTCTGACAGTTCTAATGAGAAGTTAGAAGTGATCTCCACTGTACATTCACTCAAATACCCTATGAATATGCCTTGCGGTCATAAAAAAATAACACAGTTATTAAAAAAATTAATTTAATTTATGGCTGACAGTTCAAAATGTGGAAGATTTTTTTATCTTTTATCTGTTAAATGGTGCGCTTCAAAAGAAAAAAAAAAGAAAAGTGACGACTATGCGCACATTTACATGGGAACGTGATGTCACATAGAAGATGTAAAGTGGGGACGGGATCAAGTACAATTTAAAAAAGTCTTACCCTATAGAAATGTAAGGCAACAAATAAGATGCGGCTTTGGTATCCCGGATCACGTTTCTCTGGCAAAAGGCTAATTTCGTGCTGTACTCGTGATATTTTAATTAACATTATGTGAGTAAGCAATCTATATATTCCGCAGCTAAAACAGGATTTCTTTGTAACACTGTATTGATAAATGAAGATACAACCATACGATTGTTTGAGGGAAAGGGGAGGTCGAAAATAGATTTTGATAGATTCATACAGCGTTTATCTCATGCTGAAGTTAATACACTGCAATATATAAACAGGTATCGTTTTTAGCCCATCTGGACCAAAAGGCCATTTGATCCATTGCTATCAATTGACAACTGCCGTCATAAAATTTAAAAAAAATCTTCTCTCTCTGAAACTACTAAGCCAATTGTAATCAAATCTTATCTGAATGTTTATAAGGAATGTAGTTAAAGATTATTTCCGGGTAATTGATCCATCAATAAGACAGCTGATGGAAAAAAAATAAAACAAAGGGGACACAACTGTAGTTTTAGTTTGATTTTGAAATACTAGAGTAAAATATTTACAGCAGTAATAACATACTCACACCTTGTCGTCCAATGGACAATCAGTATTTTCTCTTCTATTCAAACGTCTTACATTACTTTAAATTTCCGAAATATTAAGGATTTTCTACCCCGGAATAGATAGTGTACCTTAGCTGTATTTGGCAAACCCTTTCGAAATTTTGGGTTTTCAACTCTTCAATTTCCTACTGTAGTTGGCCTTTTAACTTTTTTTATTCGAGCGTCACTACTGATGAGTCTTTTGTAGAAGAAACGCGCGTCTTGCGTACGAAAAATGAATCCTAGTTTCTATTATGAGTTTATTTTCAAATTACATGGATTTCCACGCACCATAAAATGCTATACATTAATGACTTTTCATTGCGGTTTAATTATTAAAGTGAACTCTTTATGAAGTGTATAATCCCCATAGGAAATTTTCGAAAGGAAAAGAGCAAAAAAATCATGAATAAAATGATATATATAAGTACTGTTGCTTGTCTAAATCATTATCAATGAAAATCATAGGTTAGACAATACTTGGTCATATTTTATGATTAGTTAAAGCTCAAGGCAAAGCCGAGGGTTTTTAATGTTCATAGAACATGACCAAATATTGTCTGACCTATTTAGAACATATTCACACACATATGATAAAAAAAGACAAACAATGATAAATCAACTTTTCGAACATATGATAAAACTGAATCAATAAATATTAATATTACGATCGTTTAATCATCAGATGCTTACTTTTTTCAAATTTCCTTTGCTTTATATATCAACAGTCATTGTATCTTTAAAAATGTTTTAACATGGACTCAAGGATCAATAGTACTAAAAACGTTAAGTATTATTTTACCTTCACGTTTCCCGAATTTTCAATTCTTTTCGCTACTTCCATTTATGTACCATTATATAACGTTTGCATATTCAGACATAAACTTAAAATGTTTTTATTATTGTATATTCTTGTTTCATTCATAATAATTAGACAAGCAAAAGTACTCATGATTTGTTTTCTTTTGCTCTTATCTAATGAAAATTGTCTCAAGAGATTGCACACCTCGTTAGTGAAGTTTTTCACTATCATTATTAATCTACAAAGTCATTCGTGTGTAGAAATTTATAGTGCACGGGAAGCCATGTACTATGAAATAGAGTAGGAAAATACTGATTTTTCATTGAAAGAGAAGTGGTGAGTACGTTCTGACAAGAGGATACATTTTCTAAAAAACATTTAAAGTTGAGGTTTGATTAATAGTATTGCAAACGTTATATAATGGTTCATATATGGAAGGGGACATTATAATTGAAGAGATGAAAACAGTATAGGTACACTCAATCTTAATCTTATTATTATACCAGACCTTAGAGTCAATGTTATAATATTTTTATAAAAATATGACTGTTGATATATTTAGATATCAGACCACCAATTTAGAACATATGTAAAAGTAGTCCTTCCATGGCAAACAATAATAATGCTTTTGATGTCATTGCGCTCCATAGTACACTTATTTAAGATTTTCGGTTATTTTCAGTAGTAGTTGCCTTCCGAACGGTCGTGTTTCACTACAAGACTTTAAACATTGATTGAAAATTAGCATGTAGAAAGGTTATACATGTACACTTCAGGATATAGCTGTTTTCTATGAAGATAAACTTAAGGTAAAATATTTAGAAAGCTTTGAAAATTGAAAAAAAAGTTTGAATAGATAGGGATTTTGAATTGGCGGTTCTTCTTAAATGAAGGAATTTGAGATATACAAGTATTAAATTTTACCTGAAGCAGACAAAAACTCTCCTTGTTGTCCTCACAAAACTATCTCAGTGCTATTACTACAGGCACTTGTTTCTATCCATGGGAAGGTCGACTATCCATATGTAATAGATAGTCGACCGTCCCATGGATAGAAACAAGTGCCTGTGGCTATTACAACTATTGAAGTGACAATATCACTCGCAGATGTAAATATGTTATAAATTGGTCAGAAAATATTGAGTCATGTTTTATGAACACACCTCGGGCTTTCACCAAACATGACCAAGTAGTGTCTAACATGGTATAAATAACCAACAGGTCAAGGTTACTCTTCCTTGCAATTTTCAGAAAAAAACCCAGATGACCAATTTTTGAATTAATGCCCCTGAAATGTTTTTAATTTTTTTTTATCAAATTTCGCAATTTTTAGTATTATCTTGGAAACATTTGTACATAGTTAGAAACTTTTAACAATGAAAATGACCATAAAATTATAAACCATCTACTGCTTTTGTGAGCAACCCCAGCCAAATATGACAAAAGAACTAATAATGTACGTATTATTTTTCAGTTGAAAAGACCGCCATCAGGTTTTATACAACTCACAATTTCTATCGACCGATTTTACGTTTTTGTTCTGAAAGAGTACATAAATACTTCTTGTAGTCCATCGGATGCCTGAGAACAAGAATTATTTATTTCCTGAATTTCTTGTTTTTGATTTGGTGTGTATCTATCTGAAGACGTATACAACCGAAACGTACTTAGTGCAAAAAACATTAGTACCTGTTGAATAACGAGAGAAACGTCCAAATTAGTGATTTACTTTCTATTTTTCTAGTGTCTTCCGATGCAATTATGTCTAAAAATAGGAAAAATTGATTGTTTTCATAGGCTACATTAAGCCGAAGTTTGTATAATTTAATGAACTGGCATTATCAATAAGGTATAATAAACCGAGAATTATCAATAGTAATCCATTATCTGTATAATAAACTGGGAATTATCAATAGATTACATATTCTGTATAATAAACTGAGAATTATCAATAGTAATCCATTATCTGTATAATAAACTGGGAATTATCAATAGATTACATTATCTGTATAATAAACTGTGAATTATCAATAGATTACATTATCTGTATAATAAACCGGGAATTATCAATAGATTACATTATCTGTATAATAAACTGAGAATTATCAATAGTAATCCATTATCTGTATAATAAACTGGGAATTATCAATAGATTACATATTCTGTATAATAAACTGAGAATTATCAATAGTAATCCATTATCTGTATAATAAACTGGGAATTATCAATAGATTACATTATCTGTATAATAAACTGTGAATTATCAATAGATTACATTATCTGTATAATAAACCGGGAATTATCAATAGATTACATTATCTGTATAATAAACTGAGAATTATCAATAGATTACATTATCTGTATAATAAACTGAGAATTATCAATAGTAATCCATTATCTGTATAATAAACTGAGAATTATCAATAGATTACATTATGTGTATAATAAACTGAGAATTATCAATAGTAATCCATTATCTGTATAATAAACCGGGAATTATCAATAGATTACATTATCAGTATAATAAACTAGAAATTATCAATAGATTACATTATCTGTATAATAAACTGAGAATTATCAATAGTAATACATTATCTGTATAATAAACTGAGAATTATCAATAGTAATCCATTATCTGTATAATAAACTGGGAATTATCAATAGATTACATTATCTGTATAATAAACTGGGGATTGTCAATAGTAATACATTATCTGTATAATAAACTGGGAATTATCAATAGATTACATTATCTGTATAATAAACTGGGGATTATCAATAGTAATACATTATCCGTATAATAAACTGGGAATTATCAATAGATTACATTATCTGTATAATAAACTGAGAATTATCAATAGATTACATTATCTGTATAATAAACTGAGAATTATCAATAGTAATCCATTATCTGTATAATAAACTGAGAATTATCAATAGATTACATTATCTGTATAATAAACTGAGAATTATCAATAATAATCCATTATCTGTATAATAAACTGGGAATTATCAATAGATTACATTATCAGTATAATAAACAAGAAATTATCAATAGATTACATTATCTGTATAATAAACTGAGAATTATCAATAGTAATCCATTATCTGTATAATAAACTGGGAATTATCAATAGATTACATTATCTGTATAATAAACTGGGAATTATCAATAGATTACATTATCTGTATAATAAACTGGGGATTGTCAATAGTAATACATTATCTGTATAATAAACTGGGAATTATCAATAGATTACATTATCTGTATAATAAACTGGGGATTATCAATAGTAATACATTATCCGTATAATAAACTGGGAATTATCAATAGATTACATTATCTGTATAATAAACTGAGAATTATCAATAGATTACATTATCTGTATAATAAACTGAGAATTATCAATAGTAATCCATTATCTGTATAATAAACTGAGAATTATCAATAGATTACATTATCTGTATAATAAACTGAGAATTATCAATAATAATCCATTATCTGTATAATAAACTGGGAATTATCAATAGATTACATTATCAGTATAATAAACTAGAAATTATCAATAGATTACATTATCTGTATAATAAACTGAGAATTATCAATAGTAATCCATTATCTGTATAATAAACTGGGAATTATCAATAGATTACATTATCTGTATAATAAACTGGGAATTATCAATAGATTACATTATCTGTATAATAAACTGGGAATTATCAATAGATTACATTATCTGTATAATAAACTGGGAATTATCAATAGATTACATTATCTGTATAATAAACTGAGAATTATCAATAGATTACATTATCTGTATAATAAACTGAGAATTATCAATAGTAATCCATTATCTGTATAATAAACTGGGAATTATCAATAGATTACATTATCTGTATAATAAACTGGGAATTATCAATAGATTACATTATCTGTATAATAAACTGAGAATTATCAATAGTAATCCATTATCTGTATAATAAACTGGGAATTATCAATAGATTACATTATCTGTATAATAAACTAGAAATTATCAATAGATTACATTATCTGTATAATAAACTGGGAATTATCAATAGATTACATTATCTGTCCAATAAACTGTGTATCATCAATAATTATACATTATCTGTTTAATAAACTGGGGATTATCAGTAGTAATGCATTATCTGTTTGATAAACAGGGGATTATCGATACTAATATATTGTCTGTTTAATAAACTGGGGATTATCAGTAGTAATATATTATCTGTATAATAAACTGGGAATTATCAATAGATTACATTATCTGCATAATAAACTGTGGATCATCAATAATAATACATTATCTGTTTAATAAACTAGGGATTATCAGTAGTAATGCATTATCTGTTTAATAATCTGGGGATTATCAGTAGTAATGCATTATCTGTTTGATAAACTTGGGATTATCAGTAGTAATGCATTATCTGTTTAATAATCTGGGGATTATCAATAATAATACATTAACAAGGTATCTGCTATTATTGTTAAAAATGTCGATTGGTTTGTCTGAATCTTTAGTTTTCCCTTTCTCAAATTTTCCATGAATGAATATTCACAAGAGTAAGAAAACGATCTGCAGTAATATCCTAGGAATTCCGATAATTTAGATATAAGAAGATGTGGTATGAGTGCCAATGAGACAACTCTCCATCCAAGTCACTATATGTAAAAGTAAACCATTATAGGCCAAAGTACGGCCTTTAACACGGAGCCTTGGCTCACACCGAACAGCAAGCTCTAAAGGGCCCAAAAATGACTAGTGTTAAACCATATAAACAGGAAAACCTACGGTCTAATCTATATAAAAAACGAAAAACGAGAAACACTTATGAACCACATCAACAAACGACAACTACTGAACATCAGGTTCCTGACTTAGGACAGGCGCAAACCAACGCAGCGGGTTAAAACGTTTTAATAGGCGTCAACCTTCACCCTACCTGAAACAATAGTGTAACATCACAACATAGAAAGACACACTATAAAATATCAATTGAAATGGCTTAACTCAATCAAAAGACATATTAACAAAAACAAGTGAACATACACAGAACGAATAAATTTGATCTATGACACAATGTAAATACAAAATTAATAAAACAAGTGGGTTAGATGTTTAACAATACCAGAAAGACAACCATAACCTTGGACAAAATGCCGCCAAATAAAATAACGTACACAGGTAAATAAGAATAAGTTTGTTGTAAGGTATACATGGAGTACGGAAATAATTTTTACAAAATAAATAATTTTGTTGTTCCTAGTAGAAGAACAAAAGTGAAAATTTATCGGCATACTAAACACTTATCAAAACCTCGGGCTTTCACCAAACATGACCAAGTAGTGTCTAACATGGTATAAATAACCAACAGGTCAAGGTTACTCTTCCTTGCAATTTTCAGAAAAAAACCCAGATGACCAATTTTTGAATTAATGCCCCTGAAATGTTTTTAATTTTTTTTTATCAAATTTCGCAATTTTTAGTATTATCTTGGAAACATTTGTACATAGTTAGAAACTTTTAACAATGAAAATGACCATAAAATTATAAACCATCTACTGCTTTTGTGAGCAACCCCAGCCAAATATGACAAAAGAACTAATAATGTACGTATTATTTTTCACTTGAAAAGACCGCCATCAGGTTTTATACAACTCACAATTTCTATCGACCGATTTTACGTTTTTGTTCTGAAAGAGTACATAAATACTTCTTGTAGTCCATCGGATGCCTGAGAACAAGAATTATTTATTTCCTGAATTTCTTGTTTTTGATTTGGTGTGTATCTATCTGAAGACGTATACAACCGAAACGTACTTAGTGCAAAAAACATTAGTACCTGTTGAATAACGAGAGAAACGTCCAAATTAGTGATTAACTTTCTATTTTTCTAGTGTCTTCCGATGCAATTATGTCTAAAAATAGGAAAAATTGATTGTTTTCATAGGCTACATTAAGCCGAAGTTTGTATAATTTAATGAACTGGCATTATCAATAAGGTATAATAAACCGAGAATTATCAATAGTAATCCATTATCTGTATAATAAACTGGGAATTATCAATAGATTACATTATCTGTATAATAAACTGGGAATTATCAATAGTTATACATTATCTGTATAATAAACTGAGAATTATCAATAGTAATCCATTATCTGTATAATAAACTGGGAATTATCAATAGATTACATATTCTGTATAATAAACTGAGAATTATCAATAGTAATCCATTATCTGTATAATAAACTGGGAATTATCAATAGATTACATTATCTGTATAATAAACTGTGAATTATCAATAGATTACATTATCTGTATAATAAACCGGGAATTATCAATAGATTACATTATCTGTATAATAAACTGAGAATTATCAATAGATTACATTATCTGTATAATAAACTGAGAATTATCAATAGTAATCCATTATCTGTATAATAAACTGAGAATTATCAATAGATTACATTATGTGTATAATAAACTGAGAATTATCAATAGTAATCCATTATCTGTATAATAAACCGGGAATTATCAATAGATTACATTATCAGTATAATAAACTAGAAATTATCAATAGATTACATTATCTGTATAATAAACTGAGAATTATCAATAGTAATACATTATCTGTATAATAAACTGAGAATTATCAATAGTAATCCATTATCTGTATAATAAACTGGGAATTATCAATAGATTACATTATCTGTATAATAAACTGGGGATTGTCAATAGTAATACATTATCTGTATAATAAACTGGGAATTATCAATAGATTACATTATCTGTATAATAAACTGGGGATTATCAATAGTAATACATTATCCGTATAATAAACTGGGAATTATCAATAGATTACATTATCTGTATAATAAACTGAGAATTATCAATAGATTACATTATCTGTATAATAAACTGAGAATTATCAATAGTAATCCATTATCTGTATAATAAACTGAGAATTATCAATAGATTACATTATCTGTATAATAAACTGAGAATTATCAATAATAATCCATTATCTGTATAATAAACTGGGAATTATCAATAGATTACATTATCAGTATAATAAACTAGAAATTATCAATAGATTACATTATCTGTATAATAAACTGAGAATTATCAATAGTAATCCATTATCTGTATAATAAACTGGGAATTATCAATAGATTACATTATCTGTATAATAAACTGGGAATTATCAATAGATTACATTATCTGTATAATAAACTGGGAATTATCAATAGATTACATTATCTGTATAATAAACTGGGAATTATCAATAGATTACATTATCTGTATAATAAACTGAGAATTATCAATAGATTACATTATCTGTATAATAAACTGAGAATTATCAATAGTAATCCATTATCTGTATAATAAACTGGGAATTATCAATAGATTACATTATCTGTATAATAAACTGGGAATTATCAATAGATTACATTATCTGTATAATAAACTGAGAATTATCAATAGTAATCCATTATCTGTATAATAAACTGGGAATTATCAATAGATTACATTATCTGTATAATAAACTAGAAATTATCAATAGATTACATTATCTGTATAATAAACTGGGAATTATCAATAGATTACATTATCTGTCCAATAAACTGTGTATCATCAATAATTATACATTATCTGTTTAATAAACTGGGGATTATCAGTAGTAATGCATTATCTGTTTGATAAACAGGGGATTATCGATACTAATATATTGTCTGTTTAATAAACTGGGGATTATCAGTAGTAATATATTATCTGTATAATAAACTGGGAATTATCAATAGATTACATTATCTGCATAATAAACTGTGGATCATCAATAATAATACATTATCTGTTTAATAAACTAGGGATTATCAGTAGTAATGCATTATCTGTTTAATAATCTGGGGATTATCAGTAGTAATGCATTATCTGTTTGATAAACTTGGGATTATCAGTAGTAATGCATTATCTGTTTAATAATCTGGGGATTATCAATAATAATACATTAACAAGGTATCTGCTATTATTGTTAAAAATGTCGATTGGTTTGTCTGAATCTTTAGTTTTCCCTTTCTCAAATTTTCCATGAATGAATATTCACAAGAGTAAGAAAACGATCTGCAGTAATATCCTAGGAATTCCGATAATTTAGATATAAGAAGATGTGGTATGAGTGCCAATGAGACAACTCTCCATCCAAGTCACTATATGTAAAAGTAAACCATTATAGGCCAAAGTACGGCCTTTAACACGGAGCCTTGGCTCACACCGAACAGCAAGCTCTAAAGGGCCCAAAAATGACTAGTGTTAAACCATATAAACAGGAAAACCTACGGTCTAATCTATATAAAAAACGAAAAACGAGAAACACTTATGAACCACATCAACAAACGACAACCACTGAACATCAGGTTCCTGACTTAGGACAGGCGCAAACCAACGCAGCGGGTTAAAACGTTTTAATAGGCGTCAACCTTCACCCTACCTGAAACAATAGTGTAACATCACAACATAGAAAGACACACTATAAAATATCAATTGAAATGGCTTAACTCAATCAAAAGACATATTAACAAAAACAAGTGAACATACACAGAACGAATAAATTTGATCTATGACACAATGTAAATACAAAATTAATAAAACAAGTGGGTTAGATGTTTAACAATACCAGAAAGACAACCACAACCTTGGACAAAATGCCGCCAAATAAAATAACGTACACAGGTAAATAAGAATAAGTTTGTTGTAAGGTATACATGGAGTACGGAAATAATTTTTACAAAATAAATAATTTTGTTGTTCCTAGTAGAAGAACAAAAGTGAAAATTTATCGGCATACTAAACACTTATCAAAGGTGGCATATATTAAAAATAGTGAGATTAGATATAAGGTCCGTGTAACACTAATCAATTCAAAAGTTTAAAAAGTGTTCAAACTATAGATTTTTGGAATTTTGATCAACGTTTTAAAATATCAAAATTCAACAGTTTTGAAAATTTTTGAATTTTTGAAATTTTCATCAGATTATGAAAATTTTAAAATTCTAAATATCGTTTTTAAATCTGATGGTTTAGATATTTGAACAAACTTTAAAAGTACTAAATTTAACGTGCAGTTTTGATTATTTCGCTTTTTGAAGGTTTGATTTTTAAATTTTTTATTAAGATATCAAAAAATAGAAAACGGGCGAAAAGAGGGGTACATGTAAAGTGCGAAACGGAATAAAAGCGGAACGAAACGAAACAAAACGAAAAGAAATGAAACAAAATGAAATGAACAGTTACTGTTACTTAAAAGTTAATGTATAAAATAAACCAGAGGCAGACAGTTGTAAGCGGTGACAAATTAGATAACAAAATAAATATTTCTCAAAAGCGGAGACTTCATTTTAAAACAAGAAACACTGCTCTGATTATGATCATTCTTAGTTAGGAATAAAAAGCACGAAATATATCAAATCATTTTTAATTGCAAAATAAATAATTTAAATAAGAAGTCGGTTTGTTTTTTTTTGGACATCACATGAGATAACAGTGTAATGAAATTTTTATGGTTTTGCATCTTTTGAAAAGAAAAATTCAAACCTATTTAAACCGGCATCAAACAAGTTGATTTACTTTTTAAAAAAATATAATATAAGCTTAGCAGTTAAGATAAATTATTCAGAACTATTTGGTTCTTTACATCTACATCTATACTATTGATCTGCAATGGAAATCCATAACGCAGATACTACTGTGCAAACGTCAACCTGCGTGCTCAGTATTTACAAGTGCAGTTAAAATTGGATAAAAACAGGTGGTTTCTGTTTACAGCTGCAGTATCCGAAGTTGCTCCTTGAAGCATTCCAGAGATGTAGCTTGGAAGGCTTCAAGAGGCAGGCTGTTCCAGTCGGTGATGGTGCGTGGTATATAGCTGTATTTGTAGGCATCTGTGGAGGTACTGATCTGAGTGAATTTTTCTGGATGGTATTGTCTTGTTGAGGTAGATGGTCTTCTCATGTATGATGGTATGTTGACTGCCGCCTTTCCATATGTGGCTTTCTAAAATATGCTCAGTCTACTGGATTATGATCATTCTGAGTAAGGAATAAAAAGAACGAAATATATCCAATAACTTTTAATATTACATTTTGAAAGTGTCCTGGCTCCAAGCTACTAATATTTGATCTTACTCTTAAATTTAGCGTGCATATCGAGAAGCAGTGTAAAATAGATATCAACAACCTCCCACATTAATGACTAGCAAAACGTTCATTGCGACACCACGAATTCAGTATTATAGTTTGTAGTTGTGATTTTATTTTTTATTTTCTATTCGTATGTAAAAGTTAAGATAATTAATCGCCCAGTTCATTTGTATGACTTTAGTTTAAAGCAACTATGTGCACAGGATTAATTTGTTTTACGCAGTTTGATCGGATGAAAGGCCGACATAATTAGTTGCACAATTACTAACACAGTTCCAGACCAGGGGTTAATTACATGCCAAAGTATTTAATTACATTTCAATTACATTGATTTTCAAATGTAATTAATTACTTTACAATTACATTGCCAATGTAATTAATTACATTTCAATTACTTTTATCCAAAGATATGTAAGAGCTGTATCATTTAGAATAAAATCATAAAAACGACAACAGGCTAGTATAATGAAACTTTTATATATATATGTGCACTTTTCAACAGTGAAAACATTCCAACAAGATTTGTGTTATATAGATCCAAATAAATATATATTTTTTATTCTTAAATTTTTCTTAAAATTTCACATTTCTACTAAACATGTTTATCTAGATTTTAAAGGTTTTCTTGTGTGCCTCATGTGAAGTTTGACGAAACTTTAAAGCTTGTTAAATGGTAGTAGTTTCCAGGCTTGTCATTTGGCAAGTATATTGGACGCCCTTCTTGTATGTTTTGACTGCTGTATTTGAATTGATTTTTTGCAGAAACTGTTTAAATGATATCCATCTGTACAGATTTCAACATATAAATATGATAGTTTAAAAAACATTGCCTAATTTGGCATTTTAATCAAGGGACAAACTTGAACTTAATAATCAGTTTAGTGAAAGGAATAACCTGAGGCTAAGATTATTGTTAATTGTTAGAACAACATATTTACAAATTGCATGTAAATAAATTGGTATCGTTTTTTATTTTAAGATTTTTTGTGTGAACATGTGAAAAAATTAATGAATTAAATACAAATAAAGATTTTTCATCATGATATATGGTAAAAAAAATATTTAAAAAAATCAGAGTACCAAGTGCATACTAAATGTAGGAAAAAATAAAATTTACCAGTTGTATCAGAAAAGCCAAAAAAGTTAACAATTTCCATGCAATTATTGAAATGTAATTCAAAGTAATTGAAAAGTAATTCATAATTACATGGCAAAAAGCTATGTAATTCATTACTTTCAATTACATGTAATTGAAAATATGCTCAATTACACATTACATTGAATAACTTTCAAAATTGTAATTAATTACAGCTAATTACAATTACATTTTTAATTACCCCAGGTCTGCACAGTTCTATACTAATATTCTTGTAATTGTTATAAAATACATCAAATAACATGATTAGAAAACTAATCTTGATTTATATCCATTTTTTAGAAACTTACCTGTGACGTTACTTTTTGTGGCGTTGATATATTAGTGTGACAGACACACAGTTCGTAATTCTATTAAGCTGTTTTTGTGTACTATCCTAAATTAATTTTAGTTTTTCGTTGTTAATCTGTGGATAACATGTCGAAATGTACTATTATATTATTTATTTATGTATTTCTCTGTCTTGGGTGTTCTTGCGTTTATTTGTGCTGTATTCCCGTCATGTAATATTGTCATTTTAGTGGTATATTTAACATTGCCATAAAGCGCGAGGTTTGGCTAGCCACAAAACCAGGTTCAACCCACCATTTTCTTAAAATGTCCTGTACCAAGTCCGGAATATGGCAGTTGTCATCTAATAGTTCGTTTCTATGTATGTTGCACTTCGATGTTCTGTTTTATCGTTGTTTTCCCCTTATAGTTGATGTGTTTCCCTCGGTTTTAGTTTGTACCCCGGATTTGTTTTCTCTCAATCGATTTATGACTTTTGAACAACGGTATACTACTGTTGCCTTTATTTCTTACCGTATCAATACTTTGAACTGAAATCAAATATAAAGGGCAATATATGATCGTCATGCAATCGATAAAAAATGAAAACAAAACGTTAAAAATTGCATGCGTCCGTAGCGCTTTTCTGTATCTACCTTCATCAGGAACGCTCAAAAGCCGAATATTTGAAGGCCAACAATTTATAACAACCGAAATAGTTGATAAAATGTTAACTGAGATGATCGTTAAAAATGTACATTCAATGATTTCATCTGCCGACATGATTGCAGATAGTAAGAAGTCGTAGAGCAAAAAAAAAATGAAAATCAAATTTGAGGGAATACACGTGTTATGAGCCATTTTATTGCCTAAAGCACAGCAGAAAATTTAAACATAATTAAACCTACCATACAATTTGGCCTTCTGCGAGTTGGTTAGTTTTCGCGCTGGAGAAACCAACTGAGGTTGTTCTGGAGGGGTGACATTCCCATTGTATATTTTTTCCTTGATTTATATATTTCCAGAATTTCTTCCAAAGGTTTGGTTTAGTGTTTTCTTCATCCTCTTGATTTAGGATTTGTCGAACATAGTGGTCATGGGCCTCGTTCATCGTCTTCTTGACAAGGTCTCTCATCTGTTTGTACTTGTTCCAGTTTTTCTTGGTGTTATGATTTTTGGCAGCATTGTATCTTCGCTGTCTGCGTCGTATCAGTCTTTTGATATGTGTAGAGATCCATGGCACATGTTGTTTACTACCTATAGTTTTCTGTGGGATGAATTATTTAGTTGCTTGTAGTATGATCTTTTTGAAGTATGTCCAGTTTTCGTCTACGGTGTTTTCTTCCATGTTGTTCATTCTATTTCTAAAGTTGTCTAAAATGTTTTCTTTGAGTCCATTCATATCGCCCTTTTTAAATAGGTGCACCAGTCTGGGTTTCTTTTTTGATGTTTTGGCTTTCATATCTATATTTGCTATGACTACTTGGTGGTCACTCATTCCAGGATGAACTTCGATTTTACTAACAAGTCCTGGGTTGGTTGTCATGAGTAGGTCTAGTGTGTTTTGTCCTCTAGTTGGTTCATTTACCATTTGGTTCATGTCGTTGTTATTTGAGATTTCAATTAGCTTTTTATTTAATGCTTTTACATATTGTGGGTTAGGGTTTACAGTGGTTGTTTGCCAGTTGATATGTGGCAGATTAAAATCTACTCCAAGTATGACATTTGGTAGGTTTTGGCTTGTGTCCATGATACAGTTAACAGATTTTTCAAGTTCTTCAAGTTTTTCTATGTCACTGCATGGCTGCCTAGAAGATACCTATGTATAGGGGTTGTCGTATTCACAACAGAGGATACCAAAAATATGCCAAATATGGGAACCAGTAGAACTCCAAATATCAGGAAGTTACATATCAGATCGGAAGGGGTTGAGAAACAGCTTAAACTCCTAGACCCAACAAAGGCAAACGGTCCAGATGAAATACCAACTAGAATCTTGAAAGAAGCACACTTCGAAATTGCACAGTTCCTCGCAAAAATCTATGAACAGTCTTATGACAGTGGAAAAGTTCCTGCAGATTGGCGACAAGCAAACATCACAGCCATCTACAAAAATGGGGACAGAAGTCAAGCAGTTAACTACCGCCCCGTATCGTTAACCACAGTATGTTGTAAAGTCATGGAACATATAATCTACAAGCACATCATGGAACATCTTGAAGAACATCAAGTCTTTTCCGACTTCCAACACGGATTCAGACGTAACCGATCATGTGAAAACCAACTATGGGATAACATACAACACTTCACAATGGATTTCGGCATGGCTCACTCAGCGACACCAGAGAGTATGTCTAGATGGAGAAGTCAGTGAGAACAAACCAGTACGATCAGAAGTTTCACAGGGTACAGTATTGGGACCACTTTGTTTCCTAATATTCATCAACGATATGGGAGAAACAATCTCATCACAATCAACCCTACTTCTATTTGCTGACAACTCGCTACTATATAGATCCATCAAGGGTAGTGAGGACAGCTTACAATTACAACAAGATCTGACAGAATTGACTAAATGGGCGGAGAGGTGGCAAATGACATTCCACCCAGCTAAATGGTACACACTGAGAGAAACAAGAAAGAAAAACCCAATAATAAAAGAGTATGAAATGATGGGACAACAACTATCCACAGTTCACCAATATCCATACCTCGGAGTCGAATTATCAGAAGATCTCAGTTGGGATCCACACATCAAGAAAGCTATCACAAAATCCAACCGAGTACTAGGATTCCTAAGACGCAACATCTGGAATTGTCCACAAGATATCAAAGCGCAGGCCTAAAAATTCACTCATATCAGTACCTCCACAGATGCCTACAAATACAGCTATATACCACGCACCATCACCGACTGGAACAGCCTGCCTCTTGAAGCCTTCCAAGCTACATCTCTGGAATGCCTCAAGGAGCAACTTCGGATACTGCAGCTGTAAACAGAAACCATCTGTTTTTATCCAATTTTAATTGCACTTGTAAATACTGAGCACGCAGGTTGACGTTTGCACAGCAGTATCTGCGTTATGGATTTCCATTGCAGATGAGTAATAAACAATTAATACAGAATTATCTTCTCTGCTGTCTTAAATGATTTTATTCAGCTTAATTTTTAACTAGCAAATAAAATTGGTTATTAATATACAAATAAGAGAAGCGCTATGATTGCGAAAGAAACATCTATCCATCAGAGACCAAATGACGTAGATGTAAGCATTTATAGGTCACAATGCGGCATTCAACTATGTTCAAAATACATACTGTATAGTAAGATATTAGAGGCCCGATATGACAATTCAAACTAGAAAAGTAACAGCGTGATTTATGTACATAACAATTAACGAATAACAAATATGATAAAAAGCAAGAAAATGTCAACCATTGAATAACAGGCTAATAACTTGGGATAGTCACATATTAGATGTGGCAAGGTTATACATGTTTGCAAGCCTTCAAACCTGCTTCTACCATAGGAATGTGGTGTAACAGCACATCATAAGAATAGATTATAAAGATCAGTGGAAAAAGGCTAACCCTCAGCAGATCGACAAAAACACATAAAACAATTTACAAAAAGGGTATGTCAAAGTACCGATCTAAGAGTACTCACAGTAAATAACAGCTAGTTTAAAGAAAATTGCAACGAATCAATCTCTCATGTTTTCCAGACTAAAATCAATCACAACTTAAAGAAACTTTTGTAGGATCTGTTTTACTATAGAAAAAAATTGATTTGTTAGTGTAATGTCATGTCAAATGTTATTTTTCGAGAACGTCGTTGTGTTAAACTACTCATTTTGTATACAATATTGCTCATGCTAAAACCTCTGTCGAATAAATTTGACATGACCAATTAATACAATTTATACAGTTTATTAATTAGGATTCATGTTCATGTCGGTAAATCTTAAGTTATGGTTAATAGATTTTGAATATTTTACATTGTTCATATGTTAACGTATTAACGTGTTAACGTGTAAACGTATTGTCATTTTGATATCATCATTAGCATTATACTATCAAGTGCACACAGTCGAGAATATATCTATGTTAACAGTACATTACTACAGTTTATTCCCAAACACCCTACCCCAATTTGAAGTTTTTGTTCACTTTTGCTTTGTTACTTCAGTTAATTTTATTTCCATTAGTTGGCTGTTGAGGGTTACTGACGACGATTATCAAAAATGGGGTGCTTCGTTGAGCAACGACAATTTTTTGTAATATTTATTTGCTGCCATTGGGTCAAAACTAACGTTAGAATATGCAAATAAGGAGATCATTGCCTAATTTGTTTACACAGCCTTAATTCATTTATGTCTGCAAAAAAGCATCCCTCAAAAAATGTTAAAATATTTTTATTCCGTTCATTAAAAATTTATATATCATCGCAATTTCAATTTACTGTTTTCTGAATCATTTTCATTTTTTATTGTTGTAAAAGAAAAGTACATCATTGTATAATGCCAACCACACATTTTGAAGAAAAAATCACCTCAATTAGATTGAAATAAAAACTGATTTTTAAGGAAAAATATTAACATCAAAATAAATAGAAACTCCCTCCTCTAAGTACAAAATCCGGAAAGGCAACTTGGCATTGTTTTGTCAGCTGTTCAATATTTGAATAAACCATAACATGCACATCTTAATTCGAACAATGATAGGAAAAAACAATGAGCCCTGACTGAAAATGAACGATAAATTGAAATATATAGATATATACTATTTAATTGATATAAAGATATATATCTAAATAGCAATGAAAAACAAGCATGCTAATAAAGCTTGTCTAGTCGTTAACATCGATGAATGTTGGTCCAGAACAGAGGGGATCTAGAACCGAAGAAAATCTCATGAAGTTAGAGCGGAATACAAAAAACACAATCCAGAATATAACAAAACTCTAAAACGATAACAATGAAGGACAGAAACTCATGGCTAATATTAAATGAATGGGAATGTGGAATACAAGTCAATGACACAGACATCCTAAGATTCCGAAATCAAAAGACAAAATGATGTCAACAGCGGGTGTTTAAACTAGTGTATTCAATATATAAAGCTATACAACTAAACGATCCTGAGTTTAGTAGAGCTGCGAATAAATTAAGCGCCAAGACTATCAAATATCTGCAATCAGCACCTAATTCCCCAAGTGACAAAAATAAAAAGCAACCAATAAAGATAGCTACTGACTAGGCTCCTGTTTTTGGAACGGTACATTCACATTTTATTTGAGATCTAGTCTCAACCTCCAGTCTTGGACGGGATGACTAACAAAAGGTCCTTCATAAAAGATGATTGATTGATTGTTGGTTGCTTAACGTCCAGTGGCAAATATTTCATGCATATTCAGGACGAGAACAAGTTCACAATAAATACAATAGGTAGGTTCTGTAATAGATTAAGGGGTTAAGGTCGGAGAAATTTAGACTGCCACGGGAAATGAGGGTATATTGGATAGGGACAGAAATTTAGCCTTCCAACAGGTCACCTACGGACCCCTCAAAGAGTTGTTGCAAGGGTTCTTAACGTGCAAAGAGCGTGGCACTCTCTTTACACGAGGCATTGGATTTAACGTCCCCATTCTGACCGGACGTCCTTCATAAAAGAACACTCACTACTGAATGTCTGATGTCAGTGAAAAGATTGATTGGTATTGCTAATATATGACTCGATCGATATAGTACATTGAATTGATGCCCTCAGGAATTTCATTCTGCCATGTGCATTTGAATTTTAACAACGTTAAATGTCACCCAAAGTTGTTTTGTAACAACCAAAACGTCCTATTTAACACAATTGGGGTACATATATTTATCGATGATTTTTATTTATAATGCCGTGTCGCAGTTTGTCGTGCTTTTCGCGTACACGTTAAGTTGATTATAATGATGTCGTTAGCTCCGAACAAAAATCCTTCAGCACCTTGCAACTTCTCTCCCAATCTTAAATGACTTTAAAGAAAAATATTTGATACAATGTGTAAGTTTTTAGTTCATTTAATTATCTAAATATGCTTAAACTCATTTTGCATCTTCTTCAGGTAAAGTCGTTCGGTTGCTCAGTTTAGATAAGGTAAACGTAGGGAAAACTTCATTTTGTCCCGGGCTACAGTAATGTATTGACTTTGTTTGCTGTTTTCTAACATATTAAGTAATTGCGGGTCTACTGCCAGTTTTCAATAAACTCTTGAGTCATCAAGCAGAAAATGCTTACCCTTTCAGAATGTTTGAGGTCACTAAAGATTTTTGTTGGTGTTTGAGTTCCTAAATCTTTGGTGTATTGTTTCGGGACTGTTGTGTTGTCGTTGTTTGTGTTTCCTTGGTCTTGAGACGTTTCTCGATTTACAGTTTATAAACGTTCCCTTGACATCATCGCTTTTACACGACCTCATGATATAGCGCCTTGTTAAATAGTGAACGTTTGATTTAATAAGAATACAGTGTTATTGAAAAATGTCATCAACATTGGGAATATCTGCAGAGAGCACGTGTCCTAATATTAGTAGCTATATTAAAAATATTTATCAAACAGTTGTTTTAGTATGTTCGAATTTTAGCTATATGTTGCATCTGTTGCCGTTACAGTGTACAACTATTAATTCCTTTAAACTATTATCTCCAGGTTGATACGATATTTCAGATCGTGAATTTCTTATCATGATTTCCTTCATAGAGGGTTCATGCTTACAAAGAAACTATTGAATTAAGGGTTCCAAATGGTGAAATTGAAGTCATCCCATCGAAAATTTGATAGGCGCCGTCACTAGTTGGTTGACCTCTATGAAATATCTGTTTCACAGATGGCGATCAAAATGTTTTTATTTTTGTAACCACAAACCCGTCCTCTTTTCTGTGAATTTGACATGACTAAATGAATTTTATCATCGAATTTGTAATTACATGCATGAGTAACACGACGGGAACGGGGGCCACATTTGAAGCAGAATACTCTTCCGGTGCACCTGAGATCGCCCTAATTTTTTGTGGGATTCTTGTTTTTAATGTTTAGGTTTCAATGTTATGTTTTGTTGACTGTTGCTTGTCTTTTAGTGGTTTTTCGTTTTTGGCTATAGCGTTGTCAGTTTGTCTTCGACTGAATACTTTGAATATCTTTTTGGTATCTTCAGCCTCTATTTTAAAAAAGGCAATTACAAAAGTTACTAATTATTTTAAAAAATGGCGACAACACATGTCTTGGGAATCTGTATAACAGTTGTTTTAAACGTTGTGTTCGCCTTTTAAAATTTATTTTTATAGGAGGATGTTTTCTATTTTAGGATGTTGGTTGCATATAGAGAGCATTATGTAAAATGGACAAGGTATTTGAGTTGCCTCTCAGTATTTACATACATCATTTGATACATTATTATTAAGCATTGATTACTCGTAGTTGTGGCTTTGATGTATTTAATACTTCTGTAATTGTTTATGTTCCAGTAAATTTTAATTTTGTGCAATTTTCATTGTAGTGAGTTACATTTCAAAGCTGATAATACTAGTGGGGTTGGGTGATCTCAAGAAGGCTAGTTTAACCCGAGACATATTTAAGTAGGTAATCCAAACTTTCATTTGCTGTCGTCTTTGACATCTTGGTATTTTCTCCAACAAAGAAATTAGTAATTATAGTAGATTTATTCATCATCTTTGTTAATTATAATGACAATTTGCAAAAGCTAGGGCTGTTGCATATGTATTAATGTGTATATTATTGTAAACCAAATGATGTTTCAGTGACAAACACATCACATCTTTTGATATGCATACTTAAAATATAAGCTTCATTATTATGTATAAACAGCAAAATATTTCATTGAAAATTATTATAATATATAAATTGTATAAAACAGTAATTTTATAAGTTAAAATACAAGTACCATTCTATAAAGAATTATGAGAGACTGTAGAAATTCCAATAGATTATGAATATATATTTATCATGTCTATAAAACATTCCCGTTCTATAAAACATATTACAACATACATGTATCATGTTTATAAAGTATTTCAGTTCTGTAAAAATATAACTATCAATCAAGCATATACAAAACTATTTCTTATAGTTAAAATATTAAAGCAGGTCTTGGCAACCATTTCATAACAATCAGTACTTTTAAAAAGATGTATAAACTTATCATCATCAGATAAATTATCAAAATTAACATTACTTCTTTTAACTTAGTAAATTAAACTTACATGCAAACCTGCATTTAAAGGACAGTCTAATAAAACATGTTTCTCATCTTCAATTTGATCATTACATAAAAAGCAACTCTTTCATTTACAGTTTTGTTTTTGTTTTCATAGCGACCTGTTTCTATTTGCAAAGGGGCGTCACCACACCTAAATTTAGCACATGAAATTCTGTATCGACTTGAAATCTTCTTACTCAATTATATCTGTTTCAAAATTATCTTTAAACAATTTATAAGTCCGCAATTGCATGTACTGATAGTTAATTGATTTAGTGATGTCTTAGTTTTATACAAATGACATTTTACAACGAACTTTGGTAATTACAGCAACACAGCGTGTTCCACTAAGGGAGAAAGAACTGCTGATCATTTCAGAGTTCATTATCTTGGATTTTGCTCTTGATTTCGTGTTGCTCAGTTTTCAATAAAGTTAGTGTTTAAAAAAACCTCTTTAAATAATAGTGACCAGCCATGAGACTTCCAGGCTAATGGAGGTACCAGGGTCAAAATGAGTTTTTAGCATTTTTATAAAGAACATATAGATTCAAAACATCCTGATAAGTTATTTTGCTAGATTCTTCAAAATAACAGAAATGTAGTCATTTTTGTCAGTTTCGATTTTATTAAAAAATTTCATTTTTTTTTTAAATTTTCACATATTTGTTCATCTATTATAAGTTTGGCTTTTTTTTAGGGGGGGGGGGGGGGGGTGGTTGGAGGGGATGGGGTTCAAGTCTTCTTAAATATTCAAAATTTTGTTGTAGCTTTAATAACTTAGTAACTGTAGAATTTTAATTCGGTTGCTATAGCAACAATGACGCGGAATCTGCAATCAAAATAATAACGACTTTAACTTTGTTCTTTCTTTAGTAAGGAAAACTACTTCATTGCTAAGAAAGTGAATATCAAGATATTAAATAAACCATCAAGGAGCTATGTATTATTAAATATGCTTTCTTATGTTCATCTATTATTGGTGATACATTTTTTACATGTATCCTGAATAAATGATTAAATCAAAGATATGTTAATGCATGGTAAAATGAAAAAATCAAACAGCCTGATCAATAGATTAGAGCGTGTAGGTGAAGGGGATGTAAGAAAACTTTCACAACATATAAGACAGTCATTTATAAAAAGACATTAGGAATTAACATTGGGGTCATTGAGGGTCCTTATGGGGAGATGGGCAGGTGATTTTACATAGACGTTTTATCATTAAAACGTTTAACGCCACAAGCCTGGAAATGTCACGGCGGGTCACATATACTAAATAAAGGCTACAGTTATTAACCGATGTTCAAAATACTAAAATAGTATTTGAGGAACATAAATAATATACAGCTTTTTATAACTTACCTTGACTGACTAATCTTTGCGGGAAAACAACTGCTCCACATACAACAAGGTTCAACAAAATAGCGGAAAATATCATCATTGCATCGCTGAATCCATATTTTGAAAGGAGGAACTCAACCGTAGATGGGAATATTATTCGACTTAGGGAAATACCAGTGGTGGCAAGTGAAACAGCTATAGACTTCTTTTTATCAAAATAAGCATCAATAGCTACTACACCAGTAACATATTTTAAGGCTTTTCCCAGTCCTACAATGTTGTATTTAAACACCAATTGCTACTACATCATTAACATATGTTAAAGCATTTCCCAGTCTTTTTAAAAAAAAAAATTTAAAAAGGCAAAATAAAGACCGAAATATTGTATTCTCCTCTCCTATAATGTTGTATATAAACAATAATAAATGGATACCCAAATTCCTTTTTCGGAATATTTCATCGGACATATAAAAGATATCATAATATAATAAGTCTGTTCGTTGTACTGTATAACCAAATTCCTACAAACAAATACTCTTACCTAACTAAATTGCAGTCTGTTTAAATGTTACGCATGTCTGAATAAGACTTATCAGTGGCACTCAAAAAAGTCGGAAAGCCATATCAAATAAAAAAGAGCACTGAAAACTAAATTCCATAGTTAATAATGTGCCAATCCTTGCTCAGGTCATCTATGTCTGGTGATAGAATGCATTACTGTTTCAAATAATTGAACGTTTTATAAACAATTGTTTACAGAAAATTACCGTATTAAAGATATATAATGTTAGCAGTAGAGTCTTGAATTGTTGGAGGGTGATACCCTCGGGGATAAAGCAATAGCATCAAGACAACGGTTTAAAAAACTCATAAAAAATATGTTGTTAATAATTAAGTAAAAGTTTTATTTGAAAAATAGCAAAATAGTTGCCAATAGGGAAAAAAATGATAGCGAAAGCCCACACTGGTCTTTCTGTGTAAAAAGACGTACACAAAACGTTTGGCGGGATAAAGAGGGACATACAGAGAACAAATTAATGATCTTACATTAAATTTATATTCTTTTTTATTTTTAATAAAAAAAGAAGTAATGATAATTTGTAAAGTATCATCCGTGTATCTGACAGTGCTACAATACCGGCTTACATAAAATTTCAACCAAGTTAGCATGGCAGCAAACAAACATCACAATAAACCGACATAATTCAATACCTAATTAATTCTTCATACTAATTTAAAGATCGTTTACCCGATATAATTGATAGAGATATCAGTAGAAGGACAAAAGAGGAAGCAAAAGCTGACATTAAGCATCCTGTAAACTGTATCAATCCACCAACGCATAGAACCCGTCTTATACAAAATCGTTCTATAAGGGGCACTGTGAAGAAAGCTGCAATCAAATAAATATATCTAAAGTATCAAAAGAAAACATGGTAAACTAATTTCAATACATTAGTTTTACTGGAAATTATTTCCTTTAATGTTACTACACTCGAAAAGAAGTCATACTTTTATTGAAACTTTTGCAAAAAGTCTGAGGTTTGGACCAAGTCATTGTTTGATAAAATAAGTACTTCCCTCTATATCCATGTAATAACAGCATGCACGCCATTTTTAGAGTTAAACTACATTATTTTACTGCAAATTATTTTCTTGAATGAATATTAGCTGTCATAATGTTTATCATTTAGACTACTATATAAAGTGGGTAAAAGAAATGACATGTATATGCAATCAGAAATTTACATCTTAATGTCGTTTATCTCATTTAGTTGCCCTCTTATAGAAATGCACCTCATATATCCCTGTACATTTGATGGACATGATAACATGAAAGTAAAAAGAAGGATCACTAAACCTCAAACACCATTAATCACGGATATGACAAGGCATGCGTGTAAGTATTGGTGTACTTGAGACAGCAATGTTATACAATGCTACAGAAATATCAGTGAAACACATCTTGATGCTGTTTGTTATCGTTTTAGCTTCTGAAAAGTGTACAATAATGAAATAGATATAATGAACATGTTCCTGTATGGATTAAACACTACAAACCTCCAGTATAGGATACAGCACCATTTATTGAACCTATAATACTTAACACTGTCAAATCAAATCCGAATTCATCTATCATATACGTGTACAATATTCCAATACTCGATCTTAATGCTGTTGATAAACATAAACATAGGCACATAGCACATGTGACAATCCATCCCCAACCGCCATCTGGTTTCTTATCATATTTTACATTATTGTTACTTCTTTCCTTGAAGTGGTCTTTTGTATTAAGTTTGAAAGACTTCTTAAACACCATTATATAGTTGAATAATGCTCTAGGAACACAATGAATATCACATCCCGAAATGAAAATATTCTTAAGTCGATTCAATACACTATATATGTATACATGAATATAAAACAGAGGAGGTCAAGGTCACGTCTGCTTTTACATGTTTTATATAAACTTATTGTTATATTAAAATATGAGGATGTGGTATGATTGCCAATGAGACAACTCTCCACCGGAGACCAAATGACGTAGAAGTTAACAACTATTGGTCACCGTATGGCTTCCAAAAATGTTTGTGGGCACCCAACGGTCCCCTAACAAGGTTCAGTGGTGTAACAGCACATAATCAGAGTAAAGTATAAATATCAGCTGAAAAGGGTCTGAACTCATTAGATCGACACAAAACACAAAAACAACAAACAAATGCAATAAAGATTCAAAATACAGATCTGAAAATACTCTCAGTTACAATAACAACTAATACAACAATTCTGTATCCAAGACTAAAATATTAGTCAGCTGACATCCATATCCAATGAATTTAGTGCGAAATTGTCATTAACAGTCTAATGATAACATAATATGTAAAATTAACTCTATCTAGAAATGAATCACTCTCTCAGATACCAGTAGCCTGTTTTCAAGTAAGGACAAGTCATAATGCATAAAAACATACTGATTAAAACAAAAATTAAACGTTTCTGCCGTCATCAAATTGCTTGTTTTTCTTTTTCTAACATATTCATGACCGGTCATTTTGATTGACACGTTTAATTAACAGACAGTCGGGTTTATTGTGTGAAACGATTGGTTCCTCTGCTTTTTTTATTTTCAAGTTTTATTATTCCCACTGTTAACATTCATTTTCTGTGAAGCATTATTCTAAGAGTGCCATTTTCAGACCTTTCGATTCCTGTTATAATTTCTGTGTTAGAGCGTTGTTACTTCAAATGAAGCTTTTGAACCAATAATTCATAATGATAAAGTTTAAGTTATCTTTTTGAAAATTTTAAGGATTAAAAAAAAAGCAGAAGGTACCAAAGAGATATTCAAATTGACATGTCGAAGGCAACAAGGCAACCATTGAATGGCAAAAAAACGAAATACGGCAAACAGACAAAAAACATGTGTCAAATACCGTGTTGCTAATGCAAGTACACCTTTGGTGATGAGTCTAATTCGGTGGTGTCACATTCGAGGAAAAGTTCTCGATTGTATTTACGAAAATTAGAACATATTCATCGTCATCTGTGAAATAAATATTCCATAACGGTCAACTAACTCGTGATAGCGTCCGAAGGGTTGACTTCAATTTAACCACTTGGAACCCGTGGTTTAATAGCCTTCTTTTTAGCAGCCTATTTTATCAACAAAGAGATATATACTCCATATTCAGATGCAGCCGAAAATTTGAAACAAAGAAATAGAAAGTTTAAAATGACAGAATAATGATTTGGTTGGCAGTTATTGAATATATCTGTCACCAATGACCACGGATATGTTGTACTTGTCATACCCCAAAAATCACGTGCTCTTTATCTCGATTTTGACATCACCGATTGAACTTATCTTCCGACTTTTTATTTTCACCAGCAACTTGACGGGTGCTCACTTTTACAACAGATACTGCTAACTCTCCTAGAGCACCTAAGTTCATATTAAAATAACAAGATGGGGTATGATTGCCAATGAGACAAATCTCCATCAGGACCAAATGACGTAGATGTTATCAACTATGTGTCACCGTCCGGCATACAACAATGAGCAAATCCAATACTGCATTGCAAGCTATAAAAGGTAAAATGACAAAATGTGAAACATTTCAAAGAGAAAACAAACGGACTGATTTTTGTAAAAACCAATAAACGAAAATTACCAAATATGGTACACAGGAACAAACGACAATCACTGAATTACAGACTCCTGAATCCTTTTAAAAGGGGTTCATTTTGCTTTGTTAACTTTTTCAGGGTTGTATTTTGTCATATGTATTTGCAAACGTCTATAGATTCTACTGGAAGCAATCTGGTATGTTCTTATTTTTCCCCCAAACATTCACATTCAGTCAAGTTGTTGAGAAAGAATGAATTAAGTGATATACTAGAAGTCGACAAAATACATTTACCAATCAAATAATATATAATGCTTGATCATCTTTATTTTTGTTACTGGCTTTACTCCTTTAGCGCTTTTGAAGCGTTTTCGAGATTTAGTTTCATCATGAATGCTCAAACCAAAACATTGTGAAAGCCCGCCAGTATAAGACCTAAATACGTGAATAGCAATATGACCACATGAGACTTTAAAAATATCCAATACGTCTAAGGTCTACTTTGCATGTGGGAGTTGGAAATGTTTCTTAATATTTTTCTGATTTTTCGACGGAGAATTTAAGAAAGTTTGATAAAAATATTTCAGTACCAAAAAAATGACTTCTAAGCTGGTGACATCCTCCTAACCTAACAGTCCATGTTTAAAGAATTTATTTAATTTGGAAAGAAAAGGTCTTTAACGTTTCAAAATATACAGCTGTTATGATGCCTTTCTACAAAAATGTATAAAATGTAAAATGTAAATCAAATGTTAACTGGTAGTCAATGTGTATGCTCAACAATTTTACACAGTTTCCCCATAAGTATTTTGTGGGACAGACCGGGATGCTGTGTAGTTTAACAATTTTAATATTTTGCTTATGAATACATAGTAGAGTCTTTAATAACTCTAAATTTAAGATTTTGTCCAACAAACCCCAAAATGTTTCTTCACAAAATTTAAGAGTTCACAGTTTTGCATATAACTACTACATTAATTTCATGAAAATTGTAAGTATTTTTTTCGTAGAATTTGCTCCATATTAGAAAACAAAGTTCTCAAAGTAATACATCATTTTTTCTAAAGCTAATCAATCCATATATACTTTAGAAAATGAATGTATTTGACACATACATTCCCTAAGAATAATAGGATCGACACATGTGTTATTAGTGTATTAATAAATCCAAGTAGAGTTTGAACAAAAACAAACATAATAGGTCGGAACTGACTTGCTTTGAAACTGTAAATTGTTTTCAATGATATTCGATACGAATATAATTAAATCATGATTATTGTGCCATGTTATTCAACAAAAATCCATGTAATCATATATTCAAAATGCCAGTCTTTCGTGTGAATCAATTGTAAAACTTCTTGGCGTTGACATTGATTATCGTATAAATTTTGGCATTCATTTCAGTATAATATGTAGGAAATCATATCTGCAACTGATTCATATTATTCATCATCGTGTGGGGTCTTATTTGATCAAACATGCATTCAAATTTCTGTACTGAGAAAAAAATGAAAATTGATAAAATGTAAAGTGAGCACTTATGTTTTGTGCATAAATATCGTCCATGTTCATACGAACATTTGTTTGAAAAAACTATGACGCCTTTACACTGCATATTAAAAGGCAGAGACAAATTGCAATTGAAACCTTTTTACATATTTGATAAATTCGCACATGTTTGTTGACATGATTTATTAAATTTGAAATAAGGTACAAGTTGTTAACCGATTTTCAAATCCATTAAGAAGATATATTGAAACGCTGCCTCCCTGGTGATAGAGTCGGCCACCAGAGATCACAGGGTCACACAGAAAAAGGAAGTTAAAGGGTCTATAAAGTGTTAGGTTCGACGTCCAATGTTTACCGTCGGACCAAACACGTTACAGAAAGGGTAATAGTAATAGTTGTAATTATATATATAGTCTGAGTTACGAAATAAAATATCTAAATAAATAAAATTCCATATTTTATTAGCCCTAAAATAAACATCGGCGGAGAGAATAGGTCTTGCAGGCTCTGTTACTGGTCTTGTCGGGTCCCTGGTAACGGTTGGTCTAACAGTAGACAAAAAAAACTTTTGAAAAATAACAAGATACTAGTATATAATTCAACAGTTAAGTAACAAGGTTGTCACTTATTTAGAATCTTTCAATAATCCCAATTTAAGGATATTACCACCATTCCACATTATACAACATCAACTCAGCATAATAAAACCAACAACATATTAATACTTTAGAACCGTCAATATAACAACATAAGCACTGTCGCTAACTTAACAACCTTAGCACTGTCACCGACACGCATACGCTTAATTTGCACCGTCTCCGGCAATCTTAATGAAAACCGGTACCATCAAAATCATTTAGCACCGTCAAAAACAACTTATACACAACCACTAACAACATAAGCACCGTCACCGACAAACTTAAATTGCACCGTCTATATAACTACATTAGCACCGTCACCGGCAACCGTATTTTGCTTTTATATTTCCGACTGACCATTGAAAGAGCTTGTTACATATTGTTTACCAATCGGCAACCATGGATCACACAAGGGAAATTCCCGTAATGTTGATATTATTTGTAAACACGGATTGATCTTCATCAATAAAGATGGATTTCGACTTAAAATCTATTAGTAGATCATTAGAAGAGTTTTATTTGAGTTTATAGTTTAATACGGTAACTACACGGAAAATATGGAATCAGTACGTGAAATAAAACTTCATAATATACACAGGACTACACACAATGAAACAACTGCCAAATAACAAATTTCAAACAAACAGCATTCCAGACCATTCAAGAATGAAAATATGTTTTTATAATCTAAACGTCTCATACAGTACTAGAATGGTTTATCTTCCATCCGTTTGATGTGTTTGAGCTTTTGATATTGCCATTTGATAAAGTACTTCCGTTTTTAATTTTCCTTGAAGTTCGGTATTTTTGTTATTTTACTTTTAATACTGTCTCTCTACGTTTATATTAGCTTCTCGTGTTATTGCAAATGTTAAGATATAGCGATGCTTATCTTATTTGCTTAATATTTTTGTAGTACGCTTTAAATCTTTAAATGTGCTTAAATTTGACCTTTGCTTTTATTGTAAATTGAAGATAAAGGCTAGAATTGCAGATTTCCGTGCTATTCAATATTACTATGATGATATGCTATATTTGTGCCTTTTAATATGTGCTTAATCCTGTATATGTCTCTGTTTGTTTTATATAAAGTCCATATATTGTATGACGTCATATATCCGTTCTCGGAGTCTAATAATAATATCACACGCTTTTTATTTTCTTTGTATGTTTTCGATTGGAATTAAATTTGATAAAAAGAAATTGTTTCTTGAAAAATGTGAGCGGAAATGTACAGAAAATGCACGAATGTGATATTCAATCCTTTAGAAAAATGTATAGATTTGTGTTTTGAGGAAAGATGATAATATTTCTTACGTTATCTGTCGGGTATTCCGTTCTGATTTGCGTATAATCTTTGGTTTTTCAGTCTTTTTCATTGATCATTAAATTTGTATAAAAGACTATTCCGTTTTTTTTCATTTTAATTTAGTTGAACATATCTTATTTGTTTCCAAATGCTTATTAATCTTAAACATCGCACAATCAAAAAGAATAGTAATGTTAATGTATGCTTTTAAAAAAACAATGATTCACTGTGACTTTTCTCATTAGTTTTGTCTCGATTTACACATTTGTAATTTTCAAATACATGATTATAAATTGCTGCTGGTTATTTAATTATCTAAGTTGAAAATGTCTATTCATGACTGGATTGACTGAATTACGGACGATCAACAATAGACTGAGTTAATTTGGTTTAAACTGGTTCATTTGTATCACGGACTTTTATTCGAATCAAGGAACATAATTAATTCGTCAAGAATGGAGAATAACGGCAACCTCCAAACCCCAACCCCCCATCGTGTCTCAGCGCAAATTTTGTATACAAAAGTTAAACAAATGTCAACAAGTATTTCGTTGGTTTCGTGAGTGTTTCGTACAGTATTCATCAAATGATGGGACCATTGAATAGTTCATAATCTCTTTCTCTAACTGCGTAAAAGTTGGTATCGATCCCTTTATGAGAATACACGTCTTTTTCGGATACGGTGATTTCTATCTCTGGCGACTTGGCCTGATTTATATTTGAAACTGGTAGAAGCACTAATCCTGATAAAACAAAAATCAAACATCCAAAGTAATATGGCATATCTCTACTTCCAGTAACGTCCCTAAGAAAAGCTGGAAATAAAAAAAAATTAATTGATCCAATTTAAAGTATTGATAAATTATGAGTCAAGATGCACCTTATCAGTTGCCTTATGATGTTATATCTGTATGTATATTTATCATTTTGGTGAATTAATCGTAGATGAAAGATGTATCTTTAATATTTAACCACAATGTTTAAAGACAATTAAGAGTGTGACATATTGCTATATTGCTATAACAGACTGTCTATTGTTGAAGCCGTATCTACGCTAGGTGTTTTTAATGGTCTTTTTTTGTCGGAGTGCTGTTTTATTGACCATTATATCTCATCTCCTTCCATTCGAAAATGAAAGTATAATTGTAGAGAGTATTGGCTGGAAGTAATAGTTTTAAAGAAGACAGAGCGCATGTTTACTCCTTTTTATGATGATTTTGGAAACAACGTATCTAATGTTTCTGAAATTTAATGAAATTGTAATGATTTAGAAGCCAACTAAAATTAGCGTTTTTTATACCCCGGTGTAAATATGATACATGTGAGTGTCAAAAACAGTTAAAGCGTAGAAATTGTATGTACTATTCATTTGTTGTAATGGGATATTGTATTTATAAATTTTAAAAATCTCTTATGATGCTGTATATAATTGCCAACGAAACAACTCTCCACAAGAGACCAAATAACACAGAAATTAACAAATATAGGTCACCGTACGGCCTTCAACAATGAGCAAAACCCATACCGCATAGTCCGCTATAAAAGGCCCCGACAAATGTAAATCAATTCAAATGAGAAAACTAACGGCCTAATTTATGTACAAAATAATGAACGAAAAACAAATATGATACACAAAAACAAACGACAAGCACTGAATTACAGGCTCCTGACTTGGGACAGGCACATAAAGAATGCGGTGGGGTTAAACATGTTACCGGGCGCCCAACCCTCCCCTAACCTGGGACAGTGGTGTAACAGTACAACTATAAAAATAAATTGAAAAAGGTTGAACTCATCAGATGGATACAAACAGAAATACATATTACAAAAACACAGAGTGGACGTGGCAGGGTACTTATACATCCCAACAACAAAAGGACACAAATACATATCTGAGAGTACTCGCAGTTACTGACAGCTAGTTCAAAGCCAATAACAACTAATAAAAAATCATGCATCTAAGACTAAAAACTTTGTTTTACATACCCTATTGCCGACTATTTTTACGGCAGATGGCATTATATAGATTAAAATCTATTATACACAATAATTGGAATATCTATTGTATTGCAATAGCAATCGGAAACTCAGACAAACATCTGTTCTGCATAGCCAAATAATTATTTCAATAGTCGGGAATACAGATATTATTGTATCTGCCGTACCAATTATAGGTTATATGGTGTGTTTTTATATTAAGAACTATTATACTCGTTGATTATACATGTTGGGTGATGAGACTTAAATAAAATAATAAATTTATGAATAATAATAAAGCGATTATTTTCTGAGTTAGCATGGGATTTTTGTAACCAGTAGACAACATATACATAAGACTCATCATCGATTTGTTCTTACCATCAGTTAGACGATGGGTGCCATTAGTGATGTAGGATTTCCTTACCCTTCCGGAGAACCTTAGATCACCCCCAGTTTTTTGTAAGTTTCGTGTTGCTCAGTCGTTAGCTTTTTTGAAGTGTTTTGTGAGCTTGTGTGTCTTTTCGTCGTGTTCGTTTTTTTTCATGGTGTTGTCGAGTTATCTCAACTTATGAGGTTTTAATATCCCCTTGGTATCTTCCGCCTCTTTTTATATTACTTTTATTCTTTTGAAACCTGATAACAGTTAAAACAAAGCAATTACATGAGTGATACGTAAAAGATTGTACATTTACAGATTGTTATGCACTTGTGGTAAATAAGCTCGTGTTATATGGTTTTGACGAAATGAATTGCTAAAAACAGTATAATGAACAATTAGAGAAATATAACTGATTAAAGATACCAGGCTTCTAATTTGGTTCGTGTCAAAAAGGCCAGCCAAATATATACGAAGTTAAAGAGAGTTAAATATCAAAAATTTATAAAAATTATACATATCAACCATATTTCAAATGAACATAGGGATCAAGTCTGGGCTGGTGATACCCTCGTCCCTCAGTGGTATCGACCGATTGGTTGTAAAACGCATTAAAGATCCCTGACTTTGTGTCATTTCTCAACAACTGTCTTTTTCTGATTGTCTGCAATCGCATTTGAATAATTGCAAAGAGATCAAATATGTGTGGTGGGACCGCGAATAACAAACGTATACAAGAACATTTTAAATTCAACAAACCTGCAAATGGATTCCCCACAAGAGCTCCTAATCCCTGCATAAATAATGCTAGACTGATTGCTCTTCCATAATGTTTTGGTTCAACTATGTTTCTAAGGGTTAGGTTATAACCCATGTTAGAACCTCCTGTAATTGAAAAGAAGGTTGTTAGTTAAAAAACTTTGATTTATATACTTATAGAGACAGAAGACAAGGTAACAACTTGAACATTCAACTATCTCCATAAAGTAAATATCATCCAAATTGTCAAACACTCCAAATTTTCATCTTTTATATACAGTTTAACTTGGTAAAACGAACGATATTTCATGTCCAATGAACCATTGATAAATATAAATTCTAATATGACGTGCTTCCTTCGCTTTGTAAACAACAGCGTGATAAAATTCTCGATATATCTATACTTAGCGCAGACGCAGTGATTACATATTGATGGCTGTTACTATATACCTCCCACGTAAATCCACATGTATCGTAACCTATGTGCAAACACTATGCCGATTTCGTTGTGTTCAAATTGAAATTGAAAAAGAAACTATAGAACCTTTATTCCTATTCTAATGCAAAATAAAAAGAATTAATGCACAAGAGCATAAAAAATGTATAAAATCAAAATAAATAAAATTCCGCGGAATTTCGTGAATGATTTTCGCGCATTTACGTCATGTCATAACATGACGTCATACGAATGAAAACTCTCAAGCTGGAGGTTTTCCGTTACGAATACGCCCTAAGTTCGGATAATATCGTATTAAAATGGAGTTTTATTTTTGTTTCATTTTCTATTCTATTGCATTATTTGCACATTTGTGGATTTCAGCAAGTCAACATGGCGGCTCACTCCTTAGTTACGACATGCCAGCTGTGAATTTGACAGTAAATAGTAGCCTACGAAAAATAATGTTTGGGTTAAGAATTATAAGGATTGAACACATTTTGTCTACTGGATATTTAAGAAATAGTTCAAGCAAGACTTAGATTTATATGAAATTTGTAGCTTTTGTCTTACAGGGGGTAGATTAGAACAGCCATACCCACGGCAATCTTACATTCGCTTCAGTTTTTAAATTACCGTATTTGTCTTATTAGAATCGAAATAATTCATGGAAGCCATAGATTTGTTGGACATTTACACATGGCCTGGGCCGTGATATTCGAATTTTATCCTGAGCGTTAGCGAGGGATAAAATTCACGAATATCACGGCCCTGTGTAAATGTCCAACAAATCTATGGCTTCCATGAATTATTTCTTAAATAGCATGCCATATTAGAGAGCTATTTCGAATTAAGAAAGGCAATGTTTGAACGATTATAGTCCGAATGTTTTTATTCAATAACGAAACCGTTTTTTATTTTTTCGTTTATGTTAATTTCGAATTAAACAATCCGGGAAGTTCATATTATTTCAAATACAAAAAAAAAAATCGTTTTGTGTTTCTATAGATAAATATACATTTTTTTCCAATTTATGTATAGAGAAGCCATGAAAAAGTTTATTCATACACTGTCAGGTGTCTACGATTTTTTTTTTTAATAATATTGTCTTCTCTCTCCTTTTTTAGTTATAATCTTCTTATATTAGAATACTCTTCTAGATATGTATAACTTTACGTACTTACCATTGAAAATTCCATTAATAAGGCCATAAGCAAGAAAATGAACGAATGCAGTCGATAAAGGCACGATCAGCAAAGATAATGCAAATCCAAAAAGATAAATAATCCACAAATATTTAATATGATACGGTAATCTGTGGGACAGAAATCCAAACATCAGACGTCCAACGACTTGTGTTATACCATTTACGGAAAACGTCAGAGATATATCGTTCTGTGAGACTCCTTTTGACAACGCTGTCTCAGGAAGAAGTCCGTTAGGTATAAAATTTCCTGCGACATACAAAAAGTTCGCCAACATGTACAAGATAAACGACGGCCGTCTACAAAATGACATTCCTATTGGATTTTTGTCACTGACTATTCTTTGAGATTCTGCAATGAGACACTAGTGATAATAAGTGGCAATAATATCACATGATCTTAAGTATTTATATAGTACATGGTACATTTTTAATATAACGGAGTTTCTGTATGTTGAAACTGATGCGGACAAATATCATTTGATAATGTCAAGGATTCAGTATTGCTTTGTTTTATTTCCCATCCCTTTTATTTCTACATTGAATAAAGTTAAAAAGAGTAAATCAATCAGATACCTGCACATATTGTATTTTTTCATTTTACTAAACCAACATTTTGCATGTGCCTGTCTTAATTCAAAAGCCTTTAAGAGGTTGTCATGTGTTGCTGCATATCATATTTGTTTATCGTTCATTGTTCTGTACATAAATTTGGCTGTTAGTGTTCTCATTATAATTGTTTAATGTTTGTCATTTCGGGGCACTATAGCTTGCTATGCAGTATGGGTTTTACTAATTGTTGAAGGCCGTACGGTGGTCTGTACTTGTTTTTACTTCTACATCGGTTGGTCTCTAGTGGAGAGGCAATCATACATATCTATCTATTTTTTTTTTATTTATTTTCAACGCGACAATTATATACGATTTGAAAAATCCTCAATAATTTCTACCAGTTCGTTAAATAGCATTGTGCACTTTCGATAAAAATCAAGATCAAAGGTCAAAGGTAAACAGTTGTTAACTTTATAAGATGTTTGTTAAACTATATACCCTTGATGCTAAATAGCAAAAACACAATATTGAAATGAACATAGAAGAACTTAGAATATAGCAAAGTGCTCTCGACCAATGAAATTGTAGGATTTTTATTTCCTAATTGTGAAGAATGAATGAAATCATGTTTTTGGTAAGGGATTATCCTATTGTTTAGGCCTATTTACAGTTCAAAACAAAGAGTATAATAAATGAGTTAAGACTACCCTGAAGCACATGCATCAGCTTGAAAGAATTTGTGATTTAAACAAACTATAAGTTGAATTTTCAAACAAACAGAAAATCAAAATAAGATGGTACCATTAACTTTATTATAAGAATACAAATAACTTCAAATCACCAAAAAAAAAAAACAATATCAAAGCAATGCAAAAAAGAAAAAGAAAAAAACAGTTTTAAAATTAGATAAAACCTAAATCTTTAGCTGATACTCTTTCAAAAACTCAGAGTACTGGATCCGCGTTTGGTGAGAATAGTAACATCCAATATCCTGATAAAATTAAAAAAAAAAAGTTTAACTTTTGAATGTATTTTAAACTTTTAAAGGCATTGTATTTAAACATGTCCCTGGCATAATGAAGTAGTATTTGATGTAAAGGGCTGGACTGAAATATTGGCTGTAAAATAAAATTTAGTTGTAACTCAAATTTTGAATTTATTGATTTGAACTGGAAATAAACAAAAAGATAAAATATTACATGATTTACATTCATACTCACAATCAGGAAACATTTCTTACTATTTCATTGTACTGTTGTGTCATCTAATGTCTAAAACACAATCTATTATATTTTCCAAAATTATAAGAAAGCCCTTACATCACTAAAATAATCAATGAATGAAATGCTTAAAAGGAAGTCATGGATTAATTACAAAATTGCACTGACATTGAACCTAATTCTTAAATACGACCAATCAAGAGATCATTTGAGCTTTGAGCATTTTACAATATTTTAAGTTTGTAAGACAATGATTATTCCTTTCTTCATGATAAGTCCTCGCTAACGCTCGTACTTAATCATGAAGAAAGGGATTATCATTCTCTTACATATACATAGTCAACAATAGACTTACGTGATTTATTTATTGTTAAGAAGTTAAATAGTTTAAGATAATTATATGACAAGATAGTTATAGTAATAAATCAAGAACTGGTAAGTAATATTTAAGCTATGGATACAGTAAACAGATGTGTATATAATAATGTAGTTAAATAAAATAACCAACGATTATATTTGAGAGGCTTTGATGACCGCTCAGTGAGATGTTCTCACAGTTGTGAAGAAGGCACAGTATGTACATTTGTAGAAAGTAAAGTCTATGTTCTACAATTTGAACCCCTAAAATCTTTAAATCACAAACCAAAATGATGAGCATTTTGGCAATTGTATACGAAATGTGAAAGAAGTTATCTGAATTTTTTTGACGACCGGGTTGTATAGCGTTCTTTATAAGAATTTTTGTGAAGTTAATGTATGCAGTATAAAGATTTTCATCGTCATTTTTTATTTCAATACCATAAAGAGACGGAAGGATTTGTGATTTTCTCAAATCTCCTCTTTCGTGAATGATGAAGCAGTATAGTGGGATTCTTAATATTGCTGTGAATTTGTAAGTGAGACATTCCAAATAATGATGTTTGCAAATATGATTAAAGGATATTGTTTGAGGCTTGGTTGCTGGAAAACCAACATATTATTCGAGAAGAGATGATAAAACATCCACAACCTCGCGCTTCTTGAAACGGTCCGAAACCTCTTTCCTCATTCTTAGTGAAACAAATGAAATGTGAAACATCCGATATCCTCAAAATTTAGTTGCACCGATTTTTAGACACCGCTGTCTTATAAGGAAATCCGACGCTTTTTTCTTTTCTCTTGTAACATAAAAAGCTATATCCACTGTGTTGAAATATGGCTGTCTTAAATTTTCAAACTTTTAAATTGTTTGGAGCAAAGTATTATAAGAAAATGAAACAATTCTTTAAATCGTTTACTTTTCATTTCTTTATTTTTAAGCTTTTCTCCTTCGTATCTACTGTCGAAATATTAAATACTCACCAGTATATGATTGAAACAAAATTTTAATAACAAGGACATTTAGTAGACACATTTATTTACCTTCAGATTCAAGTGGAAAAACCAGGGCGGCACAGACTAAACAGTTCAGGAAAACTGCCGAATATATTAGCATGGCACCATGAAATCCGTAGTTTTCTAGAAGACTTTGACAGATCGGAGAAAACATCGTTCCAGATAATGATCCTCCTGAAGTCGCAAGTGGTATCGCAATAGATTTTTTCTTATCGAAATATATATCCACAGCAACAACGAAGGTAACAAATGATAACGCTGATCCCATCCCTGTCAGAAAAGTAAACAGAGGAAAGATAGGGATTACAAAAACCTCATTCCGTTTTAAAATATTGTTTGATAAACAATTATCTTTGCCGATTAATATTTCCCAGAAAGACTGATAATTGTTTTTAAAATAAACGTCGGTTTCGGAAAAAAACACACTTGTCATACAAGTGGAAGGTTTTAGTTAGCTACACAACCAGGTTTAACACACCAATATCTTCGGAAAATGACAATACAAAGTCATTAATATGACAGTTGTTTTTATTTTGTGAGTTTTTATGGACTTGGTCTTTTTGAATTTACCTCGAAGTTCGGAATTTTTGTTAAACATTTTCCGGTTAATCTCGTTTTTTTATTTGGTCGAAACTGAATTAAGATATCAAATGTTCCTTTTTATGCTTCCGTTATTGTACCGTCACGAAAACAGCGATGATGTTTGAACTGGGAACTGCGACATGATATGGTTATAACGACATTAATGGTACAACCATTACATCTAGTCCTTGTGTAGCTCGGTGAATGTGATGAATATTTTGCTCCCCGACGTAGACGCAGCGATGGTAATCGTGATTATACATAACCTTCTCATCACAAAGTTTCAATTAATGACATCTGCCATGCATACAGAAGCCGTTTGGTATTTATCACTTAATCACGAAGCTATATTTAATACGCCATTCAAAACTTCTTTCTCTGTACAGCTAATTTTTGGAAACGAATGTTATGATTCTCCATTCACACCAATACAAATTTACAGATTTCATCTCGGAAATTGCCATGCAAGACTTTTCACCGGTTGACATTGGAAAAAAATTGTATGGGAGAAATGATCTTTTCTTAAACTTTGTTTTGCCATCAAATTTCCCGATTCCATTAAGTAGGGCAATATTCTATCGAAAGACAGCTTAATAGAAAAGAGATCCCTACTTTAAAGTTTGTTCCTATCAAATCATACACCTATACCACACATTTTGTAACTTATGTTTTCAATTAGAAATTATTTATTGCTAAATCTCAATATTGCCGTCTTCAATTGCAAGTATAAACCTTCTTGTTGCACCTGTGATAGTTCTCAATTCATAGATAAATAGGTTGACCTGAACATTGTCAACAACCTTTTCTCTGCTTTGATTAAAAAAACAATCTTTAGAAATGACATCACGAAGATGCTTGATGTTTTATAGGGAAGATATTTGCTACGTTTGAAGGACATGATTTTCAACATTAATCGGTGGTCCTATTGGAACCAACTGTGTTCCTTTTCTAACTTACTTTTTTCTATATTCATATAAGGCAGACAGCATACAGGACATTCCCAAGACAAGAATCTAGAAGTATCCTTTAACTTCACGTTCCGCTATATAGATGATTTTCTCTCATAAAATAATTCAAAGTTTATTGACTATGTTGACTGCATCTATCCCATCGAACTTGAAATAAAGGATACCACAGATACATTTGAATCTGCCTCATATCTTTACTACCATCTTGAAATTGATAATGAGGATCGGATGAGAACAAAAATTTACCACAAAAGGGATGAATCTGTATCAACATGGCAAGTAGCGCATACATATGAAGTAAATATATCTTCAAGATAATACGATATTCCAGAGCTTGCATTTCCTATTATGATTTCCTTGATATATGATTGCTTCTAACAAGGAATCTATTGATATAAGGGTTTAAGTGGTAAAATTGAATTAATCCCTTCGAATAATTTACGGACAACATGGCAAAATCGTTGACTGTCAGTCAGTGAATAAATGTGTCACGTTTAACCACGGATATGTTCCAGTTGTTGTTATCACAATCATATCCGCTTTCCACCGATAGTGTCATCGCCTAAAAAACCTTAACGCCAAATTTCCATATATCATGAGCAATATTACGGGTGGCTCTAGATGATCCTGATCTGCTAACTATTTAGATCAACTAAGATCACCTCGTGTTTGTGTTGGGTTTCGTGATGATCAATCGTTTGTTTTTTATGTTTCGTTTTGTGGACTTGTTTGTCTGTCCATCGTCTTTGGTTTTCTTTCATGGCTTTGTCAGTTTCTCTTCGACTTGTGAGTTTCATACGTCCCCTTGTTGCCTCTTTTTAAATTTGAAATTTTGACTGTCTCGAGAGGAAAGATAGCGTATCACACTCTATGCAGCGGTAGAATCTATATAAAGCATTAAAACATTTATCAAAGAGAAATTGCTCTGAAAGTTTTGTAAACTATAACGAATAGAGATAGCTGACTGTACGGTATGGGTTTTGCACATTGTTGAAGGTCGTGAGTGAACTGTAGTTGCTTTTATCCGCGTAATTTGGGATCTCGTGGATAGTTGTCTTATTTGCAAATGTACCACATCTCTTTATTATATTAATGTTTTACTCTATATAAGCTGGTATAGTGCAAAAGTAAACCTGTTATTTATTAAAGTATCGTAAATCATATTTAACAAGAATGCCAGCTCGTTTGTCCGTCTGCTTACTTCATTCAATGATGAGAAATATTTTGCTATAGGCATTGTATTACTACAAAGATAAAGGTCCGATACTTACCCAACACTACAGCCATGAAAATAAACAATAGAGGATACAAAGATACAAATGACGACATGAAACAGCCAAGAAATTGGAGAAGTACACCAAAAACTAATACTGGTCTTACATCAAATCGTTCTATCAACTGCACTGCAACCACAGCTGGAAGTATAACATACAATAATAATTGTTATTTCTTATCAATTTGACAATTTTAAGAATCCTTCTAAAACTTTATATTTGTGATCTTTGAGACAATGGTCACACGCCGTGTTAACAAAAACCAATCTTGAAACCAAGAAAATAAGATCAAAATCAAGTACAAGCCGTGCTTCAACTAAGTCACTGATAAAGGTGATCCAAAAGAAACTAGTATCGCGAGTAAGGACATTAATATTATCTGTATCGCATCGATTATAAAAAGATACAATTTAATATAGCTGCTTAATTTATTGGAAAGCGCGAAATTAAAATAAATACAGTCTCATAGAATCATGAAAATCATATCAAAGGAAAGTGAGCCTTATCAGACTGACATACACATCTTTATGATCTTACAACAATAGCATAGATGAAATATAAATTTATTCATCGTAATAAGACTTATGGTGACTCCAGTCAGACAAATCTATTCACAGTAAAAACTGTTCTATATACGGACCAAATATAACCAATCACACGCAATTATTTATAAACTGAAAACACAGTGACGTTTGCCACATGACAGACTTAAGCATTATACCTTTAGCCACCAATAAACAACATATACCGAATGTCCAGCTCAACCATTTTTTAATATGTATATAGCTTTATATCATTCGTAGAAAATATACTAAAAATACTAAAAGAGTGCAATGTGGTTAAAAAAGAAAAATTAGAATGGAAATAAACGACACATAGTAATTGAAGTGGTATTTTCTTGACATTCACGGTATGCAATTGACTATGTATGCAAAAGAAAGCAAAAGTAGAGCTAACTGGACCGATTCATTCTTGCAACAGCCTTGAGTTGAGCAACACAACTATTAGTGTCGGCGTTGCCGAGAGAGCCGTTAGCAAAATAAAGTCAACTTTCATCTTAGCTGAGCAACACAACGATTATCGGCGTCGTCTAAAAATTGTCAGCAATATAAATGAAACTGAAACCCTATCTGAGCAACACAAACATTATCGATAAGGCCATATATTTAAGCAAAAGCAGTTGACCGATGTTCAAATCTCATAAACTGATAAAACGGATAAAATCAAGGTAACACACAAAAAACTGATGGAATTGGCGGGGCTCCGATATGAGTGAGAGCGGGTGTGTCGACACGGTTGGCGTACTCTGCTATGCATGCATGACCTACCATGCTAACCCACACATACAAGCTAAGAGCCATCACTAGCATAATGGTCATTGTAACTTTAACAGTGTCGCTGCAGGAGACCTCAGCAATATAAGAGTCTTCTCAACCTTATCTGAGCAACACAATCATTACCGACGCGTTGCTGTAAGAGCCATTATCAAATAAGGTTCACTTCTGCCTCATCAGCGCAACACGTCCATTATCGGCGTTGCCGTCCGAACCAACAGTATCATAAAGATCATCCAATTCTTTTCTTAGCAATTCAAAGGGCATTTATGCAAAAATGGAACCACAACAGTCAATTACAAATTGCAAATTAGAAAACTCTCCACCTGAGACCAAACGACATAGAAGTTAACAGCTATAAATTACCGTACGGTCTTCAACAATGAGCAAAACCCATATCGCATAGTCAGCTATAAAAGGACCCGAATTGACACATGTAAAACAATTCCAACGAGAAAACTAACGGCCTGATTTATGTACAAAATAATGAACGAAAAACAAATATGATACACAGAAACAAACGACAACCACTGAATAACAGGCTCCTGACTTGGTTCAGGCACATACAGAATGTGGTGGGGTTAAACTAGTTTGAAGGCGCCAACTCTCCCCCTTAGAACTACTAGAGTAATCCAGAATTAGTTTAGGAAAGATATTGAAAAATGCACTAAAGTTTCTTTTGAAACTCCAGCATTTCTCTGGACCCCTGTTTAAGAGGTAAAGGTCACATACATAATTGTGACTTCCTTTGGAATTCCCAGACTTTTACTAATGATTCTGACAATTATCAAGAAAGTCAAAGGTCTACTTCTTATTGCACTATATGCACAAAAAACGCAAAAACGCAAAAACGCGTATCAATAAAGCGTTGCAATAAATGTATCTCTTAATGCACTCATCTATTTTCTTACTTTAAATTACGACACTCGTCAATTGACATAAAACATCAACTGACAATAGATCAAATTGGAATCGTGTATACAAATGTTGTGTTTAAAGTCATAAAAGTCTTACTTTGTAAAAAACCGCATCGGTTCCAAAAACAAATACACAGAGGATGATATCATGAAATGCTGAACTTTTGATATATTGTTGAGTTCGGTCGATTGGTATTTCAAAAGAAGTCGGTATTCAAATTGGTACTTTTTGTGCACTCCTACTTGCTGCCTTGCTTTGGTACTTAAGGCCAGAATTCATGCAAAAGCTTTTCAATGACAGAAAAATAATCTTACAAATTTCGTTAATTTCACTTATCAGATATATTTATAATGTCCTATCACTCCATTACCAACATTTCAGTGAGTGAATCTCAAATTAACAAGTGAAATAAAGATAAAGGATACTACAGTTGTAGGTCTGATTCAGGTCTTGATGTTTTCATCGATGTTATCAAATAGACACTACATCAAACTAGAATATTTTGTAAACGTGATGATTTCAACTTTCCAAATCCTCTGGCAATTACATACTTCAGTTGACACGTCACGCTCGTGCAAGTTCATACTGTAGGGAATTCATACGCAGGGGTGTGCAACTTAAACATAACTTATTGCTTAATCAACGTTATGAAGTCATACAACTGAAATCGACACTACATATATGCAATCGGAAACGATAAATTTACCGAAGCATCTAATCATTTTGCGAACCCCAGAGCAATCACGGCTTTTATTAATGTTCTTCTACACGAAAATAACACTCTGCTGACATTATCAATTTATATATATATGTATCTTAAGCGCGGACCTAGTAGAAAGCTGCTTTGGAAATCCCCGAAAAATTAGTGCTGTTTTAAGCATAAAAAGTATAAGATTATAATGTTATCACCAATAATCTGGTTCAATATTATACATTTTAATAATTGATCCATTCATTTATTGTTTCTAAATGTATAGAACAAACCTCCAGTTAACCCTATGGCAAGATTTATTGAACCAATCAAGGTCAGTAGGGTAAAATCGATACCGAGTTCCTCTACCATGTATGTATAAAACAGCCCATTGTTTGTGAAGAACGAACATGTCACTGATAAACCAAGAGCACTAGCGAATGCTACAAGCCAAGCCCAAGGTCCGTCACGTATAGATTTATTCCTTCTTTTTTTGTTTCTAATTTGCACTTCTTGTTTAAGATCCACTGATTTTATCCAAGTCATTTTTCTCTAAATTTTCATTAAGAAACACGGCAGTAAAAGATCAGATTCTGGATGAATCGATCTAAACTGAAATGAATGTACACAATAGGTGGAAATGATTATCATGAAGCAGTTAGTCCGCTTATACAGCGTTAATTTGTAGCATGATCTGGACACATGCAGTACAAACTGGTATATACCAGGATTGAATCATCCCATTTACATATGTAAATACTAATCAAACATAGTTTTATGTCAAAAAGAAGAATGATTGCGACAAGGACAATCTGCTTTTATCCCGCCACATATTATTGTGCCTGTCCAAAGTCTTGAACCTCATCAAAAGTTGTCTTGTGTACTGTTTTTGGCATTTATAGCATTTGGTGATAATGACAGATCTATGATAGTCTGTTTAATTTGTCAAATTTATTCCAACTTATGTAGTCTCTGGACTATTTGAAGCTGTAAATATTGTTAAGACACGTGCTTATTGTTGAGGACCTCATGTTACCTTGTGATGTCATGGATTAAATGAGAGACAAATCATCAATTCTGATAGCAAAACAAAAAAAATAAAAAAATCCAAGATCCCAAAACCAGACATAAAATATCATTCGACATTTGTTCTTTACGTTAGAGATTTCTGTCGACACAGACTGTAATGTAGTTTTTAAATGTAAGTAGTACATGTCTTCTGAAACTATCTGAAAATGGAGATTACAAAATATTGTTGAAATAATCATCTAAAAGTTGATATAACCAAAGGTTCAAAACTCTTCCAATTTTCAATTTACGACTTAGAGTGCATGACCTTATCCATATATTTAATTTATAAAGTTGATGATCATGAAGGGTTATGTATATGTATGCATATTTGTGCGTGATAGTCCAATATAATGATCAGGAGACGGAGTCATTTAACGTTTATCTTGTTTTCGTGATTATTTTGAATACGTTATTGTGATGTAATTTATCTTGTATATAAATAAACAGGATAGAGTGGATGAACATGCACGTATTATGTAAAACAGTACAAGTAATGATTTATTGTATATATATATATACATATATAACCCCGTAAATTCGTGGGTTACATTAAAGTTTGTTTTGGTCTATAATTGATACTTTGGCTTCTTAAATCGCAAGACCGTTTTCAACATATAATACAGATTTATTTACACATGTTTACAGTTTGAAATACAGGAAAAAGTAAAATAACAAAAATACCGAACGCCTTACGGTAAATGGTATTCCAACTCTCATAATTGCTTTTTTGAAAGTTAATAACAATTTAAAAAAACACTCCCTTAGCAACAATTTACAAAATCAATCATTCTTTTATTCAAAGTTAATCGTTATGTGTTCTTTATAAAATATATACTATCATTGTCTAACATTTTTATAAAACAATAAAAGGATAATTGTCCCCTGGCCAAACTTTGTGAAATAGCGATAATTGAGGGTCGTAATGGGGGTATCTGCAAGCAAAATAACGATAAAAAACTTGCCAAATGACGTTAGCGGTAATTTTTGGTGCATGACGATAAAATGTATATTTCCTTTATGACGATAAAAAATTGAATGATTTTGACGAATCACGTTAAATTCTTTCAAAAAATAACGGTAACGGATAATTATTTGAGACCTCTGACGAATCACAATAATGATATTTTGACGAATCAAAATAACGATATTTTGACGAATCACGATAAAATTTTAACCAATTTGACGCTGACGATAGCCGAAAATGACCGTTTGACGCCTGACGGTAAAGGGCATTCCAACCCCATAATTGCTTCTTTGAAAGTTAATAATAATTTTGATTTTTACTGCTCAGGAGTTTCCATTTATGTTTATCTGACGTGAGGAGCAGTTGGTCTATTATGTCAACCCCTTAGTTTGAGTTAACCCATAAATGCTACAGCTTAGCTGACGTGACGAGCAATCAGTCTGATTTTTCAACAATATGACCGGTCTTTACATCATTGTTGATCTCACGTGGATGGCGAGCAGTGTTTTAGTTTGCAGTGCCAAAAGAATAGCCGGTGTTAACATAAATCATAATCTCAAATGCTGATTTGATCGATGTCGATCTGTTGTGTAAACACAGCGAGTAAGCTTACGAATGATAACCTAGACTATGATGTGAAGTTGCTCGGAAAATACAACAAAAATTGTATATATGCATCAATTTTTTAAAACTAACAACTTAAAAATGCTTAAATTTGTAATATATGCAAAGGGTATTCATTTAATTTTTAACTTCTGTTTAATTTTAAGTGCTTTTGAAATGTATAGGGTGGATGATTGTCTGAGTAAATGGTCCAAATTTTTGTTTCCCATTTTAACTAGGAAGTTAATAAAATGACTCTATTAATACTCAAAACAGTATTGCTCTCTTAAAATGTCGGTCATTACACTTCAACAATTCCAAGAAACCATGAAGGGGCTACTGATATTTTGAAATTTTGCAGTCAAATGTAGGGAATAAAAATCTGCCACTTCAAAATTGCATTGAAGAAATGGGGGAAATAATTTGGTCCCCGTTCTTGATTAACATAGTCAGGCTATTTATGGTGGCGGGCGGCCTTGCCAACTATTTCCGTTGATTGACTAATGAACCCTTTTACACATGCTTTTCGAATTTAAATATATTTTTACTGATGAAAAAATGAAGATCAAGATCAATACTGATGATTTTGACTTTTACCGTTCAGGAGTTATGATCCTTGGTTGATTGAAAATGGCTCTAAATGTCGTTTCCGCGCAATAATGAACTATTCAACTAATGCTTTACAATTTTCACTTTTGCTGTTCAGAAGTTATAGTGCTGATATATTTGAAAATACAACTTTCAGTTGTTTCCGTGCAATAATGTATGGGCATCGGAGGCCGAGTGATCTAAGTATCTCATCTGCATCACTAGCCTAGCTTTCAAAACTGAATTTGTGAGTTCGAACCCGCACGTAATTGGAACGTTTGACTCAGATCTTTATTGCCTGTTTTCCTAACGAAGGTTAGTGGTTTTGTTCAGGCACTCCGGCTTTCCTTCACAAATAAAAACTGGACGTCACGATATAACCAATAGTGCTGAAGTGTCATTAAAAACTAACAATCATTAATGAATCAATAACTTATGAACTGTTTAATCAAGACTTCCAATTTAAAATATGATGTTACTGATAACAAAATGGAGGTCAAGTTCGATATTGACGACTGTCACTTTTACTGTTAAGGAGTTATTTTCCTTGAAAGATTGGAAAATGACATTTTAGGTCTACCGTACGATGGATTATGAACCATTCAAACAATGGTTTTAAAATTTAATATGTTTTACTAATGACAAAATTGAGGTCAAGTACCTTGATGGATTGTCAATAGGTACATAAGATGTCAGGTCAAACAAGCCTGAAAGCTCCTCCAAAATACAAAAAATCCTGCTTGCTTTCAATTGCACAGCTCATTTCTTGTTTAAGCAGTTATTCCCCTCGAAAATATCAATCATATTAAAAACTTTGATGATGGCTCTCTCAGGCCTACATTTCTTGTCCAATTGTTAATGAAACATATATCAAATGTTTGTATCAGCAATGTCTTCCACGAGTTCAAAAATCTGTGACGATTAACTCTTTTACCGGAATTTTGTCTGACTGTAAAATTGAATTTACAAATTACCCTGTGAGCACTTTCTTGTCTTGTTTTATGACATTTATACTAAAGATTAATATTAGCAAAGACATGGACAAGTTCTATAATTAGCGCCGATCAACTTTATACTTTATAGAAGTTATGCCCATTAAGAATAGAAATTTTAGGATATTCATTTGAACGCTGTTCTTTACAAACTGTCTATAAGCAAGCATGTAAGGACCTTGATTTAGTAGAGTACCTAAAAAGACTGCAGGACAAAGCTTCAAATAAAATTGTCTTTGAATGTAAATCGTACTACTACGAGTGTCTTGTAAAAGAATTAGGAATAAATGAGCTCTCAGGTAATCCCACATACAAAAACATGTCATTTTACAAGGATGATATTTTGGCGAATCATAAGTCCTTCATGGCTTCAATGAACATTACATTGAATAACAAATCTGAGGACTTACCTTATTTGTATTGGATACCTAAGCTTCACAAAATAAATAAATTGTCCATTAGATTGAAAAAAATTCTGTGTGCAGTGAAAGAGGGTCCTCAGAAATACTGTGAAACTGTTTACTCGCGTAGTAGTATTAACCATATGTGGATTCTAAAAAACTCTAAAGAACTTCTGGATAATTTTAAATCTCGATCTTTCTCTGAAATATATTTTATCAAAAGTTGATTTTTTCAACCCTGTATACCACCATTCTCCATGTGAAATTGAAAAATCGTCTTAAAGAAAGAATCCACAATGCTTTTCAATAAAAAAAATGGTAGCATACGCTATACATATTTTACTTTGGGATACCACACGGTATATTTTGTTAATAGTGAACAAAAAGGTGAAACATGCTACACAGATGAACAAGTGATCAGTATGCTGGAGTTTCTTATTTACAACTTATTTTTTTCAATTTGGAGGTAGACTTTATCAACAAATTGTCTGCATTCCTATGGGAACGAACTGTGCGCCTCTCCTTGCCGACCTTTTCTTATTTTCATTTGAGTCGAAGTTCCTTCAGACACTTGTCAAAACAAGAAGATCAAAGAAGCCAGATCATTTAATTTCACATTCAGATATATTGATGATGTTCTTTCCATTAACAATCAAAACTTTTCTGATTGGGTTCCATTAACATATCCTCGAGAACTAAAAATTAAAAAAACAACAGACACGGCTTCTTCCGCCTCATTTTTAGACTTATACCTCGAATTTGACATAAGCGGTCATCTCTGTACCAGAATCTATGACAAACGAGACGATTTTAATTCCCCCCACCTTTGTAGCACTATACCAACATCACCTTAATATGGGATATACATTTCCCAACTCATTCGGTATTCAAGAGCTTGCAGCTGCTACTCAGACTATATAAAATGTCTCCAGTGTCTGAGCAGGAAGTTGACGAACCAGTGATACGTCAAAGAACGTCTCGTCCTTTTTCTAAAAAAAAGTTCATCAACTTACCAAGACCTTGTTGATAAATATTCGGTATCAACTTCACAAATAATACATGATGGTCTTGAAGTATAGATTCTGGGTACTAACGGTGTTTATCATCTTAATTGCGTGTTAGTGTTCTTTTATTTGTCTTTGTAAATTATTGATCTTTACTGTTTGGTCCATATAAAAATAAGGAGTTTGGTAATGTCCATTTGGTGTGGCTCGGTACTTATACATTCTGCCATTGTTGTTATTGTGCAATGGTCATTTCTTGTGTTCTTGTCTTTCATTTTTGCTTGTGTGCTTTGTCTATATGCTATTTTGCTTTTCTTTGTTGACATATTTGTTTGTTTTTATTGTGGCTAAGATTAAAACACAATGTTAACTGCTGTACCCCTATTTTTGACATTTTTACCTATTATGTCGGTTTGTTTTGTTCACACATTATTGTCAATATAATGGAATTTTATGCGACTGTCATACAAGTGAGAGGTTTAGCTAGCTATAAAATCAGGTTTAATCCACTATTTTCTACATAAGGAAATGCCTGTAACAAGTCAGGAAAATGACAGTTGTTTTCCATTCGTTTGATGGGTTTGAGCTTTTGATTTTGCCATTTGATAAGGTACTTTGTGTTTTGAATTTTCATAGGAGTTCGGTATTTTTGTTATTTTACTTTATACGTCTTTGTCTCTATATAATAAATCAGTGACCGCTGTTGATAGTAAAGTTGGAATTGATAGCAAATAGCAAGTACAAGTTATTTCTAGTATATTTATTTCATATAATACAGAAAGATACGAAAATAATTGAAATTTATAGAAAACTAAAAAATAACGGATATTGGTAAAAGGGGGAGGGCTAAACAAAGTTTTCCTGTACCCAAGTACCTATGTTTAAAAGATGGTGGATTTTTAAGGGACTTCATTCGCACTGGACTGGGATCTTGTTCCTGCACCTATGATCTTTGGTCTCTGGCGGATAGTTGTCTCATTGGCAATCTTGCCACATCTTCTTATTTTTACATAGATCAGACATATTAATGTTCAGGATTTCCTCTTCAGTAATAGGTACATTAGTATAATGAATTGACAATACTGTACTTCTTTATCAAGCAGTTTATACAGTATGATAATAAAGGATCAAAGTGAGGGAAATCACTCATGGAATGATTGGAAGAGTAGTTTTAATAATTTCAAATCATATTTAGGTATGGTGTGGACATAAATGTACATGAATAAATCACTATTACTGACAGTTACATTAACTGCAGGTCTTTAGAAGGATAAGCACTTTTCAGTAGATTAAATGAGCTAATTGTGAATTAAATTGAATGATAGCGGGTCCCTTAATTGGCACAATTTCATTTAATTTGCAGTTTATATCTTAACCAAATAATGTTCCCTGTTACATGTTTTACCTTTTACATTTTATCTTTTGAAACAAATGATATGACAAAACAAAGATTCTTCTAATAAACATGATAAAGTTTATCAAGTATCCTTGTTAGACATAGGACCAACAGATAGACTTGAAGCTAAGAACTTTATTGTGTCAAAAAATTAATCTAAAAAGGTTGTTTTGGGGCATTTTGTAAGTTGAAACATAGGTATACTATTTTTCTCCTCTGAGAATTGCTTATTGATTTTGAAAACAATTATCATGATTATATGACACGGAAGATTAAAAGTTGTAGAGTGTATTTTAATCAATTTATAATTCAAATATTTTCCAGAAAAGGGCATTGAAAATGTACTTTTTCAACATAACAAATTTAAAAACTTATTTTATTGAAATTGGGATTCTTTCTTGATTGCAAATATATAGATACACTTCTTATATTCAAATGACTAAAATTGTTAACAGAAATTTGATGGGGAATAAACTAAAAAAAATATTGGTTTGTTCTAATCAAGAGTTTTAAAATTTTACTAACTGTTTCAAGCCAATCACTGATAAGCAAACTAACCTAATCCTTTTTTGACGATCAATATATTAGAATGGGGACGTATAGTTGGAATCCCCCTTTTAAAAATGGCTGGATCCGCCCTTGTATATGATTGGCATTTAAGGAGGTAGGGCATTGAAATTAAGGCCCCACCTTGTCTCCGATTGTTTGGTGATCATGACAGTTGTCAATCATACTGGTACTGTATCATTACTCTGATTACGTAATCAAATGACAAAAATGCGCTCCGCCTGGATAGCCAACCACAAAATCGACCCCAACCTTCTGTGTGTGGTATGGAACCTTGTGGTACAATTTCATAGAGATCCATTGACTAATACTTAAGTATTTGTCCGGAAACCAGAAAAACCTTGTTCCTTCTCCCCTTTTGCCTCTTATTCCTTAACGGTTTGAGCCATAACCCCCAAAGTCAAACCCAACCTTCCATTTGTGGTATGAAACCTTGTGTTTCAATTTCATAGAGGTCCATACACTAATACTTAAGTAATTGTCCATTAACCAGAAAAAACCTGCCCCCCTTTTTTTGCCCCTAGTTCCTGAACAGTTTGGGCCATGACCCCCAAAATCAATCCCAACCCCTTCCTTTTGTGCTATTGAACCTTGTGGTTAAATTCCATAGAGATCCATTCACTTATACTAAAGTTATTGTCCAGAAACCAAATGTCTTCGGTTGACGACGACATGATAGCAATATATGAACGCAAATTTTTTGCGGTCGTATAAAAATAACCTGCACATTAACACACCTTAAAGTCTAGTGCATACTTGAATGAACTGCTCCAAAAATATATCCAATTCACAGTTTATATGTGCATATGTACATAGACATGAGAACTATAGGGAACTATATTTCAGTGTGTATACATTTTGTAGATTTAGTAGCTAACCTATGCTACTTGTTGTTAGGGAGGCCGGTGCCTTAGGAAAGATTTAGAACAAGTTCCAATCTTTCCAAAAACGATATCATATTGATTGGGGCTTTGTCAGAGAAGCAACATAATATATATAAAAAGAAGATGTGGTATGATTACCAATGAGACAACTCTCCACAAAGAGACCAAATGACACAAAAATTAACAACTACAGGTCACAGTACGGCTTTCAGTTTGTTATTGAGTTAGGACAGAGGCTAAGAAATGTATTAACAAATTACTTACTCTCAGCCTTAACTGAGTTGGAAACAGTATCACCTCTACTTATTTCACGTTTTGCCCATTGTCTGAATCCATTAGTATTTTATTAAATTTTTTTTCCAGTTTAAAGGATTTTGGATCATGGTAATTTGGCCCTTTAGCTAACACATTTCTGAGAGAAGTGTTGTTGAAAATATTGACTTCACCATGGTCAAACGGATCACTTGTATAGTTGCAATTTGAAAGTTTAGACTTTATGTTATTCCCATATCAACATCTTAGTATAAAATGTACTTTTGGTAGAGGCCTTGGCTCATGTCAAAATATTGGATATTTAGGTTGAACTTGTTTTGAAGTTTTTTTTATGAAATGCAGGAATTCAAATTTAAAATAAATGTGTATAGTGTCTACATGTGGACACAGATGATGCCCCCGCTTGCTTATCATATAGTTATAAAGGGACATAACTGAAGAACAGTAAAAGTGACGCTACCCAAATTTGAACTTGATCTGAGTTTTGTGGTAATTAGCATTGTGTGTAAGTCTCATAACATTTGGTTGAGGCTAACTTAAGTAGAAAACAGAAACTAAAAATTCAGTAATTTTTCTATTTGTAAACACGCATAACTCTAGAACGGTTGTGTATAAGTTTTATAACATTTGGTTTAGACAAACTAAAGTTAGAGAACGGAAACGAAAAATTCAGCAATTTTTTTTGTTTATAAAGAGACATAGCTCAAGAATGGTAAAAGGGTCGCCACCAAATTTCATACTTAATCTGTATTATGTAGTAATAAGCATTGTGTATAAGTTTCATAACATTTGGTTGAGGCAAACTTAAGTTAGAAAACGGAAACAAATTTAATTTATCAGTAGGAAGTAAAATTGAATATTGCACTGTATAAAGCATTGGTTGTAGTTGATTCAACTACCATTTTGCACAAAGAAAGATAACTCCAAATTTCAAAGAAGACTTTAAATATTTTTAGAAATGAAATGAAGGGTAAAAATTGCTTTAATTTATCAGTGGAAGGCAAAATTAAACATTGCATTGTATAAAGCATTGATTGTAGTTGATTCAACTATAATCATGGACAAAGGAAGATAACTCCAATTTTAAAAATGACTGGATATTTAGGGGAAAAAAAGAAAAAATTTAACAATTTTCCCATTTGTAAAGGGCATAACTCTAGAACAGTAAAAGTGACGGCACCAACATTCAAACTTGATCTGTGTTTTGTGGTAATAAGCATTGTGTATAAGTTTCATAACATTTGGTTGAGACAAACTTAAGTTAGAGAATGGAAACGAAAAATTTAGCAATTTTTCCATTTGTAAAGGAGCATAACTCTAGGACTGTAAAAGTGACGCCACCAAAATTCAAAGTTGATCTGTATTTTGTGGTAATAAGCATTGTGTATAAGTTTCATAACAAACTAAAGTTAGAGAACGGAAACCAACTTTGGGACGTACAGACGGACGGACGGACGGAGGGACGTACAGACGGACAAGGGTAAAACTTAATGCCCCCTCCGCTACGGTGGGGGCATAAAAAAAGTATACAAGACAAAAGTCAAAAATATTAATACTGTTATCAGTGAAACATGTATTTACATCTGAAGGATGTTATTGAATACATTTATATTATTTATAAATAAAGAGAAATTTCCGATTTTAATGTTCCATAAGACAACCTTACCTTTCCATTGAGTTATCACTGTGAAAACTCAATTAACTGAATAGAACTATGTTAAAATTTAATGCCATACACTTATGTAAGCCCTATTTCTTATAAGATGAAATCAAATAGTGCATATGCTGCTTATACATGTAACATCATTTTCATCAGGCAAAGTAAAACAATCGACTTGATATGCTATCATTTTTTTTATTTGAAAAAATAACACTTTATAACATGTCACCATAATTCATCAGCAGTAATAAAGTCTAGTCTGATAATTTTGTTTGTCTAACAAGTCTACATTTCATTGACATAATGTAAAATGAAGAGACTTATGGTTGAATAAATGTCTGGCCAACATTGAATCTGCTTCCTAACAAAAAATATCAACTGAAAATCAGGCTGACAAAAATAATATTCTTCAATTTATATGTGTTTCCAATGTTTTAAATCAAAGATTCATTAAATATATCTGACACATGATTTCTTGCAATGTATTAGAAATGTTCAATGTAAAATCTGCAAATTTGTTGTATAAACTATACCCTCATATATGCTGATATGTTATTTCCAAATATTTAAATATCTTTTTCATACTGTATGAAAATCCTACTGGATCAAAAGTTCAGACTATACTAACTTCTAAAGTGTGAAACAGATATATTTAAGAATACCACAACAAGTATCAATTGCAAAGAGAGTGCAAATATGTTTATCAAATGTTTGGTTAGGAGACATTGAAGTCATACAGTGAGTGATGTACACATTATTGTTAATGAGAACTGGCATTGTTTGTACACAATACAAAATAATTGATTCCATCCTAACTGAATTTATCAATTCTTCTGAACAGGCAGAGGGTGTTATGTTTTATGTATGTGATTAAACTTAACACTAATAAATGCATAAACATATAACCAATCAATCAATAATAAACAATAATCAATCAATCAATAATAAACAATAATCAATCAATCAATAATAAACAATAATCAATCAATCAATAATAAACAATAATCAAAATATATTTCAAAAATAACACCAACATGTCCAACAAGGCTTATTTTTGAACTTAGAATTGTATACATTAATATTAAGTTTGTTGTTTTCTGTTCATGTTAACACATATGTCAACATTGCATTAGTTTTATTGTGTTACTTCTTAAACACAGTGGACTTACATTATAACAATGACATATGTCCCTTATGTCAATAAATAGTGTAAAATAACAGTGATATATTTCCCTGTTTACAATAAATGGTAAATATGTGCCCAAAATTGTATTGCATAAAAGACAAAATGTTTCTAATCAGTTTTCTTCTTACTATTCCAGTAGTATAGGACTTGAGAAGTAATTATACCATTAAACAAACTAGACATAACATATGTCATAATGACGAGGTTGTCTCCTGTTTCCTGCATTGATGTGAATATTCTAGTGATGGATCCTGAGAGCAACATGAACACTGTTATGGCTGACAACTGACCAGTACTACCATTTCTATAATTAGCTACAATCTGAAGAAGCTACAAAATAAACACATATATGACAACTTTTATTTTGTTAAATCTAGATCTGTGCAAGTTGATTGAATTCTGCAATATACAAACAAGAAAAAAGGAAATAATAAACTGAGAAACTAAGGACTATATCATAGCAAGATTAATCAGTTAAGTTCTGAAGGTCCTATACTATATAGACACATACTGTAGCAAAAAAGCCTTTTATTTGTGGAATAGAACTTTTAGGAAAATAACCACTAATTCATAGCCCTATTATCTTCTATGTTAAATTCTGCACTTTCAAGCATTCATGGCTAACTTGTCTTTAATTCAAATAAAGCGACAGTCATTTCATGTCAAAGCTATACCTTTTCCAGACTTGTGCTGAGAAATTCAACAGGCATCCAGTTGCATATTACAGCAAATTGGTTATCAAAACAGGTTCTTTTGATCTAAGCAATGGGGCAAATATGCCCTCATATGTAATTTCATAAATTTAGTTGTTTTATTACTATACTATATATAACAGTAAATGTTGTGGTGAACCATTTGGGTCGGAAAATACCACCACAAAATTCAAGAGTAGGGAGGCAATACAAATCATGTTAATACACAGAACCCCGATCCAATCCTTCTTATGCTAAAAGAGTTCATTATTCCCTGTTTTATATCTGCTAAAAGCATTTTATTTTACTATAATTTCCTTTGATCTGCGAATATCTGCATCAAAAATAGATATCGGAGCACAGTGAATATCAGCATTAACAATAGTTATGGTCAAAATTAAAATTCCGCTGATTGTTTGAAATTTACTTTTAGGAACGCATTGAATGACGTCAGCGGTCTTCGGAATAACCTCAACTAACAGAAACATCTAGAAAGAAAAGTAAATCGAACCAACTAAAACACTAACATATTGGTGAGAACTTTTTTCTTTCAATTCTGAAATGGTTAACAAAAATATATCTATATAACAGGCTATTATTTGAACTTGGAATTATTTTCAATTATGGAATTTGCATAATTTCTTGTGCTTGAAATTTTTAATAAATTCCATTTTTATTTGGTATTATAATGTTTTGAGCGGTTCAGAACACTTCTCATACAATGTATTTTGTATAGATAGTGTTGTGCGCGGCACAGTTCATTCTATTGAAAATGTACTATCTTCTTTGTAATAGAAAGCGTTGTGCGCAGCACAGAACATTAAAGTCCAAATAAACATGGAATTTATTAAAAATTTCAAACACAAGAAATTATGCAAATTCCATAATTAAAAATAATTCCAAGTTTAAATAATAGCCTGTTATATATAGCTAGAATGTTGATTGAATATTGAGATTACAGAAAATCTAGTTATTTAAGAAAAACTTTAAAGACAAGTTTTACAGTGATCCCTATTCCATAAGCTTTTATTTGATACCAGAATTAACTAAATATTTTACTTATTGACAATGTAATGTGACAACTATTAGAAGAAACTATTTTGTTTAAAATATGTACTATTTTCTTGTATGCTTTTTTCTGACCAGGCCCGAATTAATGGTTCTTTACAATTGAACCAAATGAAAAAAAACATGTTGATGACATTAACCATCATTTCCAATATAATAACAAATAGAATCATAATAATAAAAAAAAATTGCATAAAAAGAATTAATTATACACAAATCTACCCCAAAGTTAAATAATTTTGGACGATTAGACACCATCTTGCCCCAAGCACTCCAAAAACGTTAACAACTATGCAACAATTATAAACTTCCATCTGTACTGCAAGATATGGATATGGTTAAAGACCACAAACACAGTTAGGTCATAGGCTAAAAGCATGTAAAGTACTATTTGAAACTTACCTTACTTAAATAGAGAATGAATATATTAACACTCTGGAATAAAGCTAGGATATCCATAAGTTATGGTAACAACTTACCTTTGTTAAACAGAGTACAAATATATTAACAGTCTGGAATAAAGCTAGGATATCCATAAGTTATGGTAACAACTTACCTTTGTTAAACAGAGTACAATAGTACAGAGCTTAACACAAAAATTTATGATAGAAGAGATGATTTTTCATTTCCTATCGTTAATTATCCATTTTTAGATGGTGATGTTCCCTTGTCACCATCTTATGGTGTTTATATATCTCAACTTGTACAAATCGCTCGTGTATGTAACAACGTATTAGATTTTAGCGAGAGAAATTTATATATTACTGAAAAATTATTACACCAGGGTTTTCGATATTATAAACTAGTCAAAACATTTACTAAATTTTATCATCGGTATAAGGACATCATTCGTAAATATAACTCAACATGCAGACATCTTATACGTTCGGTTATTTCACATCCAATCTTTTATGGTAATATACTTTACAAAGCACAAAAATGTCAGTATTCACCTCAAAAGCTAACAAAACCTTTAAACAGACTTATTAAGAAGGGATATAGTTACGATACTGTTGTCAGGTCATTAAAAATTGCATATTTTGGCTTTAATATTGATTCACTTATAGGGTCTTTGCATCGGAATTAAACATATTTATTCTAAAACCAGTTGTTGGCCTGACACGGGTTATGTTCTTCTCATATATTTTATGACGGTATAATACTAAACCCCTAACAGGAGGGATTGTGCCTGATATTCATATGATGAAGACATAATCTTTCAATCAGTGTAATTGAGGTCTGGAGCTGGCATGTCAGTAACTGCTAGTAGTCTGTTGTTATTTATGTATTATTGTTATTTTGTTTATTTTCTTTTGTTTCCTATTCTGACATCGGACTCGGACTTCTCTTAAACTGAGTTTTACTGTGCGTACTGTTGTAAGTTTGTTTTTTCTACATTGGCTAGAGGTATAAGGGGAGGGTTGAGATCTCAAAAAACATGTTTAACCACGCCGCATTTTTGCGCCTGTCCCAAGTCAGGAGCCTCTGGCCTTTGTTAGTCTTGTATCATTTTTAAATTTAGTTTCTTGTGTATAATTTGGAGTTTAGTATGACGTCCATTATCACTGAATTAGTATACATATTTGTTTAGGGGCCAGCTGAAGGACGCCTCCGGGTGCGGGAGTTTCTCGCTGCATTGAAGACCCATTGGTGGCCTTCGGCTGTTGTCTGTTCTATGGTCGGGTTGTTGTCTCTTTGACACATTCCCCATTTCCATTCTCAATTTTATTTACAAATATATTAACAGTCTGGAATAAAGCTAGGATATCCATAATTTATGGTAACAACTTACTTTTGTTAAACAGAGTACAAATACATGTATATTAACACTCTTGAATAAAGGTAGGATATTCATAAATTTTAATGGTGACAGCTTACCTTACTTAAACAGAGTAACAATATATTAACACTCTGGAATAAAGCTAGGATATTCATAAGTTATTGTGACAACTTACCTTACTTAAACAGAGTATAAATATATTAACACTCTGGAATAAAGCTAGAATATTCATTAGATACTAATGGTGACATTAAATAAGCCATGATTAAGGTGTACACAAATGTAAAACCAATAGATCCTATCAGATTCCCTCCATAAAATATCACTAAAGCTGCCACTGACACAGTCTGGATGGCTAAAAATAAACCCTCACCATAGGCACTGAAAAATAATGAGTTTACATAAGTATAAATATTATATTAAGCCTTTAATGATTGTTGCTTGCTTATTGCCCAATGGCAATTATTTCATGCAAATTCAGGACAAGAAATTATTTACAATTAATACAATAGGAAGATTCTGCGAGGTTGGACGGCAGGGATGCTTGGGCTAGAAGTTTAGACTGGCACTGGAAAACAATGGTATGTTTGATAATGGCAGCAATTTTGTCAACAACAGACATTTTTCAGACCTATCACAGACTAGTCGCAAGGGAACTTTAACAGCAGGCATTTAATTTGTTTTGATGCAACCATATTAACACTGTCTTGAAAACACCCATTGTTGTATGATGTCAAAGGAGCAAAATTATCGATTTCTATCCATCTGGTAAATCACGGTATTTCTTTGCAACAAATATAAAAATACTTGATACTACTAACTAAAGTCTTTCATTTGGATACATTTTTTTATCTATATGTTGAAAGGAGTAGGTTTAATAAGGCCCTTAAATGGCCCCTTTTTCTAGCTTCAATTTCAAATTAGGATTCATTAACTGATACCACAATGAATCATATCTATTATAATACATCGACTAGATAGGAAATATATCTTTTTAAAATGTATGTACTTGCGTTCTATTCATGAAGTCACCAATAGCACTCATTTTGATTTTCCACAAAAGTTCAATGAAATTGGGGAAAATTTCCATTGATTTTTTGGACAGGAAACATAGAGCACATGCTTCGACAAAAAAAGATCTTTTACCATAATGTTTGTTATAACATTTTAAATATCTGACTTGAATATTTAGTTTGTTGACGTCTGCGCTCTACAATGTATGTTTCCTAGGCCTTAATTTGGTAGAAATCCAGATGGTTTTGTCAAATTTTGCAAAAATCTCTATTTTTGACCTATTTGGGATGTAATAATCAACACTTTGAAATAAAACTTTGACAAAAAAAGTTCTATTCCACTTTGTCACATGTCTTTTATCAAATTTAAATAAAACACTTTTAATCTTGAAATATTGACCTTAATAATGGCCCTTACAGATCTTACCCCTCTATCTTACTTAAGTGTTTCCCGCAGAAGGTTTAGGCGTGGTATGGTGCCCTGCCCTTTTTAATTAAAAAAAATTGGCGCCATGCCCCTTTTCCGTCGTATTTTAGAACGCCCCGCCTTAATTTAATATTGGGTTGGCAATTCATCTTTTATAAAGACCATTTCGAGTTATTACCCTTGATGGCCGACATTTTATTAAAATTCGTAATTATGTTTGAACAGTTTTGAAGCGACAGAGGTAAACACACGATTCATGATTGAATCTAATAGGGACATCGATTTGTACCTCTACAAATTTGAAATGTCGACAATTTAAAAGTAACCAGGCGATCGTTTGAGTTATAATTTTAAGATATTTGGCACTTCTTTTGTGCATCTAAAAAGCAATACATTGCATATGCTCTTGGTCATGCAAAGTCCACTTTCAAACCACATCCTTAGAAAATCAGTCTCAGTGATCCAGTATTGAAGTTTATAACAAGTTACTGCTTGAAATGAGGCAGTTGCACAATGAACATAATCAAGATTCTATAAGCTGAGTCTAGAAGTGATAATTGTATTACAAAAAGAAATCGAATTAACAAACTGATATACATACATTGTATCTTTATTTCTTACCAATAAATATGAAACAATGATATATTCGATTAAATCCCTATCCATTACAGTGCCTTTATACATGTATCTATATAAAGAGTGCCCTATAAGTGTAGTCGTCCGTGCATAGGGTGGCCTTAAAGTGTAGTCAATCGCGCTAAGAGTACCCTCTGAGAAAAGAATTACCCTGCCCTTTTCAAAAGCTGCAGGAAACACTATTTCTTCTTAAACAACTACTTTTTCCAGATTTCTGGTTGGTGAAGTTAAACTTATACCATGACTTTCACTACCTGCATCCCACACCTTTTGGTAGTGGTGAATGATCAGGCCAAGTTTCATCACTGAACTTGATTTATGTTCCCTCAAATTGTTCACATCAATATGTTTACAAGCCTATGTTACATTTGCTGTGATGGTTTTTGAATGAACAAGAATAAAAAACTCACCTGAATGGAAAACTTTTCTGGAAACCATAGGAATAGTTTGCCGATATAGCAACTAATTCAAACAAGATACTTGACAAACTGATTCCCTGTCCACTCTTGGCCTTTACAATCTTTAGAATCTGTGGCAGTTTTACTGAAAAACAGAACAGTGAGGTCACTGAGGTTAAACTTCTCCAATCTTAGTCTGTATTATGTTTAAAATCTGTGGCAGTTTTACTGAATCAAAGAGCTGAAAGCTCTGAGGAAAAATGACGCCATTGGCTCTAATATTGGGATATTTTTGATGCAAGTCTTGATTATCAATGATTATTACATAATTTACCTACTGAATCTTAGGAGACTTTTCAGTTCATGGTAGGTAGGCTGACTGACAATAGAATAGATATGAATTGTTTTCAATGTCTATGGCTTTTGTATTTGTTTGTCAAGATATATATATATGTGTGAAGTGAAGATTACTACTGGTTGTTCTTTTGTACAAAGAAATAGATCAAGACTACCTGAACGATCTACAATATTCAAAGTAATATGTGAATTTGTTTCTTGCAATTTCATTATTCTTAGTCAAGGATACATTAACAGACTATCCCCTTCTTTGTAGAATTATTTAACAAAATGATTATGAAGAGCCTGTAGTAAGCAAGCTCTTATATCCCACATAGTCCTTATCTAAGAGATAAGTTACAAGTGACCTAGTGACATTGTTATTTCTGTTACTTGAAGCATGACCCATTTCTGTAGATTTAGACAATAGTATTGTTATACTAGTTTGACAATTACAAACATAGTGACACCATTTATACACTATCATGACTATTGGTGGCTTACAAGAAAATATAAGAAATATATTAATAATATAAACAAGAAAATAAGAGAGACAAAAAAGACTGGACTAAGCCACTGGACTATATATAAAGTGCTCCATTACTAATCCTCAGAGGAGCTGGTAATCTATACTAAGAAAAGAAAGATGTTGAGGACTTAGCCAGGGCGAGCAAAATTTGGAGACTTAGGAACAACAGAGTAGATGTGGGGACACCACATATATAGGCCAATCTGACCTATTTGCTGCCACCTATTAAAATTAATGCCTAGGGTGGAAATTAAACCCATGTGCATTTTATCTGTTGTTCTTTCTCTATATATATATATGATATATATTAAATGCAAAAAATGCAGCTGTAAGGGAGGTACCATTTGATTTTTCTGGGGGAGGGTAGGATGACAAATTTTGTCCTGCAATTTTTTTTTAGTTGTAATCTCTGTCCTGCCTTTTTATTTTACACTCTCTTTGGTCCTGCTTTTTTTTTTATTAGTTTATCCTGACTTTTTTTACATAAATTGACATCTTTTCTTTTTTTTTTTTTGCCAAGTTGCTCATCCTGATTTTTTTTTTATCCTAGCCCCCCCCCCCCCCCCATAAAAATCAAATGGTAGCTCCCTAATGTAAATATGGTAATTTACATCATTATAGCCTCATTTTTTAATAAGGACATAGCTAGGACGTGTATTATATAACTCTGAAAGCAATACAATCCCTTAATAAATACTAATTTATATCTTATGTTAAACAATAATAACAAAATAGTGATTATTTCTAAGTATGCAGTAACAAGAATGTGTATTTTAAGTAAACAAACATCAATGAACGACCACGTGTTTTTACTCCTGTGCTTGAATTATAGAACAACCCATCAGCTTTATTTACACCAATTTTTGCTAAGACAGACGGTTAAACATGTCTGTTTACATTATAAGTTTTATAAACAATTATTTGTTGTTATGACTTATGTATGCATGGAAATATGATGAAGATAACATTGATTTTTACCGTAAAAAATTGAATACACAACATTCCAGAGATGTACACACCAAACACATCCTACATTTGTAACCATGGATGGTAATGTATAGTTATATAAACAGTAAATGTAATTGAATAAGCTACCCGAAACAATAAATAATTTTCAAATTCATGGGGGTCACGCAAATTGTGTCAGCTTTTGTTTTGATGGAAAAATGTAAACATTGGAATCTGCCATTTTGACGTAGAAACAAACTTATTTTCAATCTTGGATTGAAGGACATTGTGTGCACAGTGCCAGCATATCATGCATAATCTGTCATGTAAAAATATATTTTTTAATTTGTTTTCTACACTTACTATTCTATGTTTAAGTTGATTTAATGTTTTAATTTTCAACAGAACAGAACATTGTTCTCAAAGACGACGAAGAAAAAAAAAAAGAGGTGGCCCTGTTTATGGGCGTAAACATTTTACATACGGGTTCTTTTTGTGTCGACAGATTGTGTCTGCAGCTATAATTTTGTAAACAAAATACATACACACCATGTTGGTATAACCGTATTACTAATTTTCGATTCTTAAAAACTTCGTCAATCTTGATAAAAAAACATTATCTTTCGTATGGATATCAAGATGATTCCGATTATTATTCTTTTAATGATTTTAAAGTTCAACTGACAAGAAAGATTGACATTCTTTCAAGAACTATTTTGTATAGCAATTGGTGATCATTTGTATGTAAAAAGTCCAAAACCATAACAAAACAGATATTATGATTTTTTTACGGATTGTAAAGACATGCACATAAAAGCGAAAGCTCATATAAATATGAAAAATATACCAAAGGGATAGCTCAAAATACCATTTAATAACAATAAACATATGGACAGGTTAAGAATGAAATTCTGTATAGTACATAAGTATGTAAAATACGGAACCGAGTTCGGAAAGCGGCTTGGAAGCGGTAAATGACTTCTGGTCAGCGGTATAGGAAAATTGACTGTGTCATTTTCCAAAAACAGAACAGTGAGGTTAGTGAGGTTAAACTTCTCCAATCTTAGCCTGTTTTCTGTTTACAATCTGTGGCAGTTTTACCGAAAAAAAAACAGAACTGTCTGAACAGTATAGTTAAACTTCTCCAATCTTAGCCAACAAGACAACAAATCACAATTGTGGGAGTACATGCATATTCTTAATCCAATGATAATCATACTACTTAAAGGTTAATAGAGTAATATACAACGATAAATACTGTAATGTCTCACATGACATCTCGTGGCCTAATCTTCTCCAAGCTGTGAAACAAAGACCTTTAAAAGTCTTTTGTTTTAACTTGGACTACAGGGAACAACTATTGAATATTGATGGGAGCCATCACAGAGGGCCGAGCAGTAGGTAAATAAGTAAATGTTGATGCAATCAGAGTTATTCCAAAAACAATGTATATATATACAAGGGTGTTTAATTCAACTAACCTTATACCCTGATAAAAAATGTACAATTTCCTTTCATATACCTGACACACCTTCAAATAGTGGTGAATAATCATGTCAAGTTTCATCCCTGATCTCCAAGAGATTTGAAGGTTAAACATTGTTAAAGAGCAGAAACAATTGTCTTACATATGCACAGAGATGGTGAAGTTAAAAAACATTTAGACCATGACTTTCACTATCTGCATCCCACACTTTTTGGTAGTGGTGAATAATCATGCCAAGTTTCATCACTGAACTCAATTAAACATTGTTAAAGACAGGACAAGCTGAGGATTGTTGGCATTCCCGGGAATGTCCTAATTACATTTAATCTATTATCACTTTTTAGTCATTGTTAGTTGTAAAGCTCTCTTTATTAACCATTCAAAAAGCTAAATCATTTGTAGGCTTGGGACAATTTAAATCAACTTCAAATCCTAGAGAACCTAATACATGTAATATATCGTATAGTTGTAGAACACCATTTTTTCACCTCTACATAAAATTGAGAATGGAAATGGGGAATGTGTCTTTTCTGGATTTATTTTTTTTAGTTACTGTCTTTTAGGCAGATCATACCACACCTCTCCTATCATTTGTAAAAATAAATGTCCCTTCTAAGGTGGCTTGAGGTTCTGTAAAATGTAAAGATTAAACTTATTTGATTGTCATCTTACCAAGAATTGAACCTAAAATGATACCAAACCCAAGACACTTGCTGATAACAACCTTGGCACAAGCACCTGAAAATAACAAAGTTAACTTATATTATACTACAACTAACTTATCTAGATTATACAGTGTTTGCCTTTATTTCAGACTTAAAATGTAACTGTATACATGGTATATACACAACAAAAATTGTGTACTCACAATGTCATGCTTCATATACAAATTTGTTTAGGCTTCAATTCATCCTCTACAACTTGTTCATCTAATTGACTTTTAGCTCTTCAACATTATTAACAGAAAATATCAACACAATCAGTCCCTTATAACAAAACATCAGAAAGTCTGTTGAAAAGGAGAAAATGCTCATCAACCTGACAAAACAGGTTCAGTTTGCAAACTAGAAGATTTATAACAATGCTATTGGTAAACATGGTAAACTACTTTTCAAGAAAATGAATAAGTTGCTAGATTCATCCCCTTGAAAATCAGCATCTTCCAAGGGCTCAAACTCAGTATGTAGAAAAGTTGTTGCCATTTATGTTATCATTTGCACTTTGCAATATTTTCTTTGAATCCAAAAAATCCAAAAAATATTTTTTGCACAGTAAAACTACATAAAATGAACTACATGTATGGCAGTGGCTAATTTGCCAGCGCCAGTTATACCACTGTTGCCCTCATTTAATACCTTTGGATCTTCATGTATAGCAATATAACTATCTTACTCAGGATGTTGTTTTAGTACAAAGCAAGAAATATTCACCTCACTCATTATTTTGATCCTAAATATGCATAAATAGTTCCAACTGGATGTCAAGCAGCCAATAAATAAAGGCAACAGTAGTATACCGCTGTTCAATAGTCATAATTTGATTAAGCAAAAACAAATCTGGGTAACGAACTAAAACCGAGGGAAACACATCAACTATAAGAGGAAACAATGGAACAACAGAAACACTGAACTACAACAATAAACAATCATTACCATACATTGAAAACAATTATCAAATATCTTTCAGGGGCATTTTTTTGGATACATACACATATTTTATCGTATTCAACATGTGTCATTTACCTAACTAACATACTTCCTCTTGTAAAACTGCATCTGCTATGCTTCGTAAATATATATATGGATTTAAATGAAAATTCACACAGACAAAGCTTTCTTGAAGAAAATAACCAAGATTAACTAAACCACAGTGTGACAAGAACGTCTGATATGGTACAGGCACTTATAAATCAAATTATATGCATTAGCATGATCATAATGATTAGAGCATCTGTTGCTCCTCATTTTTCTTTGAAATAACCCAGTTATAACATGTACATAAAAATGTGATAAATTGTACAACTTCTTAATCTCACAATTTAAAAAAGAAATTATACAGCTCACTTCACTTGTAGAGCACTCGCCTCAAAAAAACTCTTCCAAGAAATATATAAAAACAAAAATATTTTGCTCGCTCGCCCCATATTTTTTGGAGCTTTTGTCCAAAGAACTATTAATCAAATTAGTGTGACCCAATGGCTATTTTGCCAGCGCCTGCAATACAGAGAATTTGTTATTTTGCTAGTTCATTGTTAAGTCGAGTGAATTTTATTATTTACTTTTTGAAAAGTACTACGAAAATGTGCATTGTCAACATGAAAGAATCAAATTATCACTCATATTGTTGAATAAGATAACAGAAACAGTATTTTAGATACATATAACTATTACAAACATTTATCAGTCAAAGTGAAAATAAGACTTAGTCATGTTTGTAAAAGGAAATAAAAATAAAAATATTGAGCATCCATTTGTAGCAATGAAATCATATGAAAACATGTAGTTGAAATTACTTCTAAAATCAGTCAAAGTCTTATGCTATATGTATGCATAAGAATAAAATCTCTGAGTTTTTAACTATATCACACATGTAGTAAAAAATAAAAGTTAAAAATCTCATTGCATATAAATTTGATAAAACATGATACAATCTAACAAAATCAAAAATGTTTAAATTAAATATGCATTTGAAATAATAGCCAGTTCTTTGAATTGCATATCTGTCATTTTTGTCTGTGAACAAAATTGTTTTTAGTGCAAACTAGCATAGTTTTTATTTTGCAAGTGCTGGTAAAATAGCCACTGCCTAAAATTATACCCCATTTAGAGTATTATACCCAAAACGGGATATTATGACCCATGTAGGAGATAATCCCCAACCTGTTAAAGCTTTTGAAACAGATCCATTTCAAATCAAGTTATATTCTAATAAAGTTAAAATTAAAGGCCATATTTTGCAAAAAGCGAATCTTCTATTTTTGTAGTGATACCAAGGATTTGTATAGTAAGATATCCTTGGTGATACACCCACATAACATGTCATCATGATCATGGCACATGTGTTGAACTTGGTTTTGATGAACCTTAATTTGTTGAATTCCCATCAATGATGTACAAAACCAAAGAAAGGTCTTGTACAATATTAGAAAAGTCTTATTCATATGTTTCGTGATGTCTTTGTCGGAGATTTATTCGTGTCCGACCAAAGTTTGTTTACGTTTTATAGAATACAAGGGTCCAAACTCCACAACAGAACTTGCAGGTGTTGTTTTAATTGAGGTATAGTTTCCATTTAGCATTTACACATAGAAAGGGATATTTCATAACGATTTACCATCAAAGAAATTAAAGTCTACAAAGTATTTATCAAAGCACGGCTGTGGTACAAGTATCTGAACAGCTTTTTCAAGCATTGTTGAGTTGTCATCCGCCATAGTTGTTTTAATAGAAAAGGAAATGTACGTCGGTCGTCGACGTTTTCAAGTTCCGGAATTTGTATAGTTTGACAGTGGGACAATAAGAAATCCAATAAGAGTGCACTTATTTATGTGAATATATTCTGCGTGTATTTATATTTAGAAAAAACATTTAAATAAGTTACAAAGGTTCCATAATAAAGAAAATTTAAAATGAAAAATATCTTTAACATGGAAAATAACAATAAAAAAATGTACTCCAAGTCCACTATAAGATTGTGTTGGAACGAACTAGAACACACGAATAAAACATAATATAGCAATATTATCATAGCAATATTATCGACCACAAATGTATATTCTACACAAAACTGATTCATTTGTTTTATCTTGTAGAGGATAATGATAGCATATGTCATCAGATTGAATATGTACTGTTATTCAATATACTAATAAGGAGCTTATTCAGTCTTTTCATCATTAATGTACGTGTTACAGAACCAATTTGAAAACGCCCGGCTAAGTTTATCAATAATGTTCTTCTGGTTATCTTTCAAACATTGAACAGTTCTTCTTTGTAGTTATAATCCTCACACAACGAAGATTCGGAGGGTATAATTTTGACCCGTCCGTTAGTCCGTCCGTATGCCAGTTCGTCTGTCAGCCTTTCCGTCTGTCAGCCTTGTTACACGTGTGGAAATACGACTATACTTGACGAAGTGGTTGAAATGATTTTATACAAAAGTAATATAAGTATTTACGGTGCAACTGAAATACTATTGAAATCAACTTCGACAGGAAGCTCATCACATTATTTGTTTTCGCTATGCTTGCTCTATCCATTTTTTGTCGGATCCTCTTCAAACTTGGATTAAGGCTTTCACTCTTCAAATGATTGATGAGTTTGATAAACAAATTAAAAAAAATACAGGACCTTTTTTTTGGGGAGGACCCATCTTTTTTTGTCGCCATCTAATGTTGCTAGCGTCTTTATTTTTGTCTGATTCTTTTTTTCCAAATTTGATTGGATGTTTTCACGAACAAAACCCGCATATGAGTTCAATAGTAAAAGAAAATCTGGAATGGGGACAATTTTTTCGGGAGGGAACTAGTATATTAAATCGTGTTGCCATGCATGCTAGCGCCTTCATTTTGTGTCGAGTCTACTTTAAAGTTGGACTAAGGTTTCCACTCATAAAAACCATTGATGAGTTTGATAATCAGAAAAGTCTGAAAAAAAAACTTTTTGGGAGGGGACACAAATATAACCTATATTATATCTTGTCACCTGGATAAAACCTTCATTTCTCATCAGATCCCTTTCAGATTTGTTCAAAGTTTCCAATCAGCAAAATCTCAAATGAGTTTGATGATCAGAAAATCTGAAATAGGACCATTTAACGGAAGTTAAATTCTGGTCTCGGGGACAGATCCTTCACTTTTCATGAGATTCTCTACACATTCGGATAAAGATTTTCACTAATCTAAACAACAGAAACTGAACGTTTAATAACAAAAACACAGTGCAATGTGGAACTATTTTTCTGTAGCAATACTTTCAAAAATATGCCTTATCAGTTATGTTGGGATCGGACAGGAATATGAGCTTGCACATGGCACCGTTCGTGTTACTCATGTAAGTACAAACCCGGTGATAAGTCTAATTCAGTAGGTCACATTCAAGGGAATAAGTCAGGATTGTGGTTACAATAATCGGGACATATCCGTCGTCATCTGTGAAACAGATATTCCATAACGGCCAACCAACTCGTGATGCCGTCCGTAAAATTTTCGAAGGGACTATTTCAACTTCACCACTTGGAACTCTTGGTTGAATAGCTATCTTTAAAGTAACAACCCTCTATCAAGGAAATCATGAAAGTTTTGGAATATCGTATCAACTGGGAGATATATAATACTCTATATGCAGGTACTGCTGGAATGTTGTTACATAGAAATAAAAAGTTCACAATTGGGAAGCTGATATCATCTTTTTTTGTTCTCAACCAACCCTCATTGTCAATTTATAGATGTAAGTCAAGACATAGAGCAGACGTAACTGTATCTGTTGTATCCTTGATTTCAAGTTTGATGGGATAGAAACGTTCAACATAGTCACCAAACTTTGAATTATTTTGTGAGAGGACGTCATTTATATAGCGGAAAGTTTAGTTAAAGGATAATGCTAGCTCATTTTCTTCCTAAGAATCTCCTTTGCTTATAAGCTACGTATGAAAAAATGAACAAATCGACAAGAAGAGGAGCACAGTTGGTTCCCAGGAGAAATTCCTATTGTTTTTTGAAAAACACGTCCTCCAAACGTAACAAATATGTTGTCAATCACGAAATCAAGTATCTTGATAATTTCAAATTCAGAGAATTTTTGTTTGATCAGCGCGCCTAAGACCAGATATTTGTATGATGTATCTATGTTGGCCATTCTTTTTTATGAAACAAAGCATGACCAATTCGTTCAATTTGTCTTTTAGTTTGGAATAGGGAATGCTTGTGTAAAGGGTAGAAAAATCAAATGTTCTAATACTATTGCAAGAGGATTTAATGCCCGAAGATACTTATATTGTATGTACTCTAACATATCTTCCGACTTTTAGGGTATCCACATCTGATTCACGCCGTCCCCAGAGTAAGTAGTTTCACAGTAACTTTGAAGCCCGGCATTGCTATAAGACGTACCACGGTACTTTTCTATCCCAAATTCTTGTATTTAATTTTGATGTTATATTTGTTGTTCTCGTCGGATTTTGTCAAATGTCTTAACGTCTTTTCTGTTATATTCGTGTGTTATGGTAAAGATAATTAATCACCCCCTTCATTTATTAGATTTTAGTTTGGTTCAACGAAATTTATACGATATATTTGGTTTACAGTTTGATTTAGAAGAAACACCGACATAGCTAGATAATACAATTAATTATCTAATTACTAGCACAATTCGATATTAATAAGTATTGTAATTTTCATTGTTATTAATAAATGTAATGTCAGTACTACAAGTCTAATCTTGAATCAATCCTAATCCTATCTTATTTTTGGGAATTATTTTTACAATTTCAAATGTGACGTCACTTTGTGTATTTTTTTATAATTTCAAATGTGACGTCACTTTGTGTGTTTTTTTATAATTTCAAATGTGACATCACTTTGTGCGTTGAGGCTTTGGCTAACTCGGCTGTGTATTTTTATGTGTTGGATTAAGTTGTTTTATGTAATGTATCCGTTTTTATTCTGTAGTGAGTCCCCACTTCGGTTTTATCATGTATATCTATTATATAGTCATTTTATAAAATTTACTGTTTGCAAAATTATAAATTATTCTAAATAATAAGGATGTTCTTGTCCCAGGCAGAAAACCCTGGCCGTGTTAGGCGCAAGTTTGGAAGTTTTGGTCCTCGGTGCTCTTCAGCTTTGTACTTGTTTTGGCTTTCAAACTTTTTTCATCTGAGCGTCACTGGTTGGTCTTGTGTGGACGAGACGCACGTCTGGCGTATTAAATTTTAAGCCTAGTACCTTTTGTTAGCTATTATTCGTGCGTTTGTTTGTCCTATATGTTCTCCCATTTATTTGTATTGTGGTCCTGTCATGTGATGTTGTCGTTTTGGTGTTGTGTTTGACGTTGCCATAAAAGCGGGAGGTTTGGAATGCCACAAAACCAGGTTCAACCCACCATTTTTTTCTTAAAATGTCCTGTACCAAGTCAGGAAAATGGCCATTGTTATACTATAGTTCGTTTCTCTGTGTGTTACATTTTAATGTTGTGTTTTTGTTGTGTCGTTGTTCTCCTCTTATATTTGATGCGTTTCCCTCAGTTTTAGTTTGTAACCCGGATTTGTTTTTATCTCTATCGTTCTATGAGTTTCAAACAGCGGTATACTACTGTTGCCTTTATTTGATTGCTGATAACATTGATGTTAACAATTTGAAAAGATGTTTCCGGTTGCACTTGGATTAATTGATTGATTGATTGGTGTTTAACGCCACTTTCAACATTATTATGCTATGTTCACCGATATGCCACGTGCGGGATTCGAACTCACTACCTCAGTGTTGCTTTTTGTCCCCCGCGTAACGCGTTGCGGGGGACATGGAAATATCGTCTGTCCATCCGTCCGTCCGTCCGTCCGGTTTTGTTAGCGCTCTCACAGGTACAATTCTTGCCAGATTTTTATAAAACTTATACTATAGGTTAAAATTAGCAATATCTCGGACAAGTTCTATAATGGTGGCCGATCGACTTTTTCAAAAAGAGTCATGCCCTTGGAAATATTAAAAAATATGGAAAATGGCCTCGTTAGCGCTCTCACGGGTACAATTTTTTATAAAACTTATAGTATACTATAAGTAATGCCCTTGAAGGTCTGTTTGAAATGTTTAGTATACAATAAACAAACAAAAATTTGTCCCCCGCGCACGCTTTTTGTTTATAAATTGTTTTGAAGAATAAAAAAAAAAAGTTTTTTTTTAGTTATTACCCCTGTATAGATAAAATATGTGCAACGCGGGGGACATTGGAACTCTGTTCTTTTATAAGGATAGTGATACAGTAGTTCGACTACGTAGACCACTCGTCCACCGAGGCCCCGTTTGCCCTTGGAAGACCCAGCAATATAATGTTGTTTGTAAGGACACTGATGTAATTTAATTCTTTTATCAAGCAGTTTATGTAATTTGATTTACACACAAAAACGATGTTGTTTGGAGCTTTATCTACGAGTACAACAACATATATTTGTCATGGAGGTAGGACAGATGCTTATCAACATTTAGGTCTTTGAAGATCAAATTACAAATTAAACTTAAAGCCCAAACGTCCATCTAAATGTACCTTCATCAGACATACTACTGTAAACATTGATATACTGGGAATCCAACTACAAATTAAAAGTACGCTGTAAGCATCGATTTCTATAAGATTCTAAAAGAAAATTGAAAATCGCATTAGGTCAAATTTACCGAAAGGTCTTGCGAAGTAGCTTTTAGAAAAATTACGTATAAAGAAGAAAAATATTTAGTCAAAATATATTGACTAATTCATTATAATTACATTAGTATGGAAGTTTCATCCGATTACGCAATTTTGTTGGCCGAGGTATTCCAAACGGTACATTTCATTTCCGTATTAATTGCAAGATCTTTTTGTAATTTTATAAGTTGTAAAAGCGTTGATCGGGCTCACTTTTTCCCGCTCTTCATACACAATATGCTTCGGTCAACGCTTTTACTACCCAATTATAGTACAAAAAGAAGCATTATTATATTATCTAATGGGATGGGAGGATGATACACTCGGGGACTGAAAATCTACCATTAGAAGAAACGACACAGTAGTATTTTTGTAAATGTATGTAGTCCTGAGCTGATAACAAATTCTTATGAAAGGAACAATTCGTTGTATGTATTTTCCAGAACGTATATGATTGCACACGCAAGATGTTTATAGAGCAAGAAGAATATAATTTATTTGGTAGGAACAAGACTGATCAACACATATCAGATGTTATTATATGATTAAAAAAATTCTCTTTTCTCATTGGCTAAAAGCATATTATGAAGTCTTCTTTGATAAAACGTTAAATTCACCGCGGAAAGAACCACAAGAGGTTAAAATAAGATTTGGAACATCTAACGTGTATCTAAATATATATATTCAAAGGCAACATTAATGACGTCTATTTATGACGTCATGCACATTTTCGATTTTTCTTTCCTTCTAATTTTCGGTATATTTTTTTCTGCTCTTCTTGTTTTAGATGTATTTGTTTAGTACTTTTGATTGAATATTTCAGCTTATGAAAGTTAGCAACTGCCAAAGCAGATGATATATTTAGTATAAAAACAAGGAGCAGTTTGAAAAGTATCTTGAGCAAATACTAGAAAATTGGAGAAGGATACAAAGTCATATAATAAAACAATTGTTGACTTTTGATTTCAGTTGATACAATGATTTATCAACCCCCGAGATATGACATTCACACTCGGCTTCGCCTCAGTTGACAATGTTTTCTCGGGGTAACAATCTGCTCTATCACCATCTCAGCTATGTGTTATTCATATAATATTTCATAAAAGGTTAGCCATGCGTTTCTCAAACTTTTCATGACGTCTTCATACTGAATCCGTTTGATTTGTCCTGATTGATACTCTAGCCATGGTTTATCTATTAGTTGTAATTGGATTTGAACTAGCTATCTGTAACTGCAAGTACTCTTATTTATTGTTTATCGTTGGTTTATGTCTGTCATATTTGTTTTTTCGTAAATTGTTTAATTTGTTATAAGTTAGACCGTTAGTTTCTTGTTTGAATTGATTCACATTTTTAATGTCGGGGCCTTTTATAGCCGACTATACGGTATGGGTTTTTGCCTATACCACGGTTCTTTCGTCCGATATTCCTATACCACAGTCCTTTCGTCTGATATGCATATACCACGGTCCTTTCGTCTGATATGCCCATACCACGGTCCTTTCGTCCGATATGCCTATACCACAGTCCTTTCGTCTGATATGCCTATACCACGGTCCCTTCGTCTGATATGCCTATACCACAGTCCTTTCGTTTGATATGCCTATATCACAGTCATTTCGTCCGATATGCCTATACCACGTCCTTTCGTCCGATATGCCTATACCACGGTCCTTTCGTCTGGTATGCCCATACCACAGTCCTTTCGTCCGATATGCCTATACCACGGTCCTTTCGTCCGATATGCCTATACCACAGTCCTTTCGTCTGATATGCCTATACCACGGTCCTTTCGTCTGATATGCCTATACCACGGTCCTTTCGTCTGATATGCCTTTACCACGGTCCTTTCGTCCGATAGGCCTATACCACAGTCCTTTCTTCTGATATGCCTATACCACGGTCCTTTCGTCTGATATGCCTATACCACGGTCCTTTCGTTGGTGCAATGATTTAGTAAATACACGGCATTTCATTTTATTTGGTTTAATAAGAAAAATGATAGATAGACTACAGCATCACCAAAAATACACAGAAAAAAAACCTGAATGAAGCTCACTATACGAGCAAATACATCTGTGTCCTCAAACCAAAACCAATTACACAAATCTCGACCTAAATTGAAGAAGGTCACAAGTCTCATCGACTTGTTTTCCTACAGAATCCAGTATATTACTATTAGTCTACTCGACCTATGCTCCAGCAATTACACCAGTCTTCTCGACCTTTACTCAAGCAAATACTTCTGGCCCCTCGTCCTATGCTCCCGCAAATACTCCTAGCTTCTCGACCTATGCTCCAACAAACACTCCTGGCTCCTCGACATATGCTCCAGAAAATACTTTTGGCTCCTTGATCTAAGTTCCAGCAAATACTCCTGGCTCCTCGACCTATGTTCCAGCAAATACTCCTGGATGGCTCCTCGATCTAATCTCCAGCAATTACACCAGTCTACTTGTCCTTCACTCTAGCAAATGCTCCTGGCTCCTCGTCCTATGCTCCCGCAAATACTCCTGGCTCCTCGACCTATGCTAAAAACTAGTTTTTCTCAGTTGAATTGTTTCATATTTTTCATGTCGGGGTCTTTTATAGCCGACTATACGGTATGTGTTTTTCTCATTGTTGAAGGCTGTACAGTTGCCTATAGCTGCTTACATCTACTTTATTTGAAATTTGGTGGATAGTTGTCTCATTGGCAATCATACCTCATCTCCTTATTTCTATACACATGTCTCCTCGAACTGTACTCAAGTAATAACATCAATATCCTCGACTCATGCTCCAGCAAGTACACAAGTGTCCTTGATTAATGCTCCATTAAATACACAAGTCTACTTGACTTATACTCCAGCAGGTAAATAGTCTGCTCGGATTATACTCAGGCAACTACATCAGTCTACTTGAACTGAAATATAGCAAATAAACCAGTCTCCTCGAGCTGAAATATAGCAAATAAACCAGTCTCCTCGAGCTGAAATATAGCAAATACACCAGTGTCATCGATCTGTACTCCAGCAAATACACTATACTCGATATATACTCCAACAAGTAAAAAAGTTGCCTTGATCTACGCTCCAACAAATACACCAGTGTCTTCGACTTTAATCCAGATCAGTCTCTTCAACTTATGATCCAGACAGTACATTGTACATCAGTCTCATCGACTTATACACCATAGATGATCAGCACGGACATTTTTTATAGTTCCAAAACAGGTGAAATGCATTTTATTTACATTTCGACAATTTTCTAAATATAAATGAGATGATGCATTAATTAACATATGAACAATAACAATTAATGATATTATAATTTATAACGTTTTCTTTGTACAGTGACTTCTAAACAGAAGCATGGAGAACAAAGCAGCCGTTGTTACGGGTTCCACCAGTGATATAGGGTTAGGAATAGCTCATCATCTGGCAGCAAAAGGATGTCATATAGTTTTGACTGGGCTTCGAGTACAAGGAATTATCGATAATCTCGTAAAGGAATTCAAAAAGTAATTAATTAATGTATACAGTCCGCCAAAAGTTAAGCACCACCTAAATATAACTGGCAATATTTTTATAACTATTGCGAAAAAAATATTTATGTTTGGTGTTATGAATTGCCTATAACATACACTAAGAAAATTCATTACGACCTAAAAAAATAAACTCCGATCAACACGCCAAGCAATTTTTACTAAAGGTCATCTGCACTTTTTCGAATACACTGTTTCGATGCCTTTAAATCATCTTCCTACTGCCCCGCGTACAGGTGAAATTTGACCTTCACCAAGCCACTGTGAAATATGGCAAGGGGTAAGTTATATGTGACTGAACCTTGACAAGCAATTGACATGTCAAATGGCGGTAGGAGCACTAGTTGCATAGGTAGCCATTTCAATGTTAAACACACCGTCATTGTCAGATTTTTACAACGTCATGTTGACACAGGAACTGTAAATGATAGACCAAGGTCCGGAAGATCCCGTTAAACTACCGATCGTGATGACAGACTCATTATTGGTTGCGCTAAAGCCAACCCATTTACTCCTGCCCCACAACTTAGACACCACTGGCGTCAAGATGGTCATGTTAGTGTTCGAACATTGGTCCGTCGACTTCATAGAGGCTACCTAACAGCACGTCGTGTTGTCAAGAGACCTTCCCTAACAGCCAGGCACCGTATAATAAGGTTTCAAAGGGCTAATGACCATCGACGCTGGAACATGAGAAGCTGGCAAAATGTTCATTGGTCAAATTAGAGTCAGTTTCTGTTACGACCAATAGACGGCAGAATACGAGTTTGCCGTGGAAATAAAACTGCTAATGACCAAAACAACATTTGCCCAACGACTGCATACGTTGCTGGTGGTGTTGCAGCATGGGGTTTTTTTCTCATACTGTTGTAAGGTGGGTATGCATATTCTGCAGGGTAACATGAACGGACAGACACACAGGGATTTGGTGCTTAGAAACATTGTAGTCCCTCATTTAGATAATCCTCCACTTGCTTCAAGATCCTTGTGCATGTACGACAATACTAGACCACATAGGACAAGGAGTGTAACCGAGTACAAAGATTACAAAGAGCAAGAAGCCATTGACACTATTTTTGGCCTTCCATGTCTCCAGACATGAACCCTATCGAACATGTCTGGGATGCCATTGGCAGAAATCTCAATCGCAGAGATCCACCTTTGCAAAATCTTAGCGATTTAAGAAGCGCAATTGTTGCTGAATGGAATAAATTTGCTCAACTAAAGTTTAGAAGGCTTGTACAGAGTGTGAGACTCCGTGTTATGGAATTGTACCGGAAGAGGGGGTGTTACACATCCTGTTGACTCAAATATTGACATTAAATTTGCCGAACATACCAACGATTATTTGTAGAGACTTTTAATGATATTTGGTGATTAATTATTGTAAAAAAATAAAATCACAGTAAAACTTAAATTCCGTTTCTGATTTGTGTAATTTTCATTATTTCTATGAACGCAAATTTCAAATGGATAGAACCTGCATACGTGAACAAACTTAAGTCTACGGTTTGTTTATGGTATATGTTAACAAAATTGCTACATGAATATTTTCTCTTTTTCGAGGATTAACTGATTTTTTTAAATGAAAAAAATTTCGATGCAATAAAAATAGGTGGTGCTTAACTTTTGGCGGACTGTATATATTACAAATATAGATTTTTTTCGTCTTCAAGTAATTGTTCCACTACTAAACTGTCTATTCTACTTACCAGTACACTTTGTACAATCAAAAACCCGGTAATAAATTGTTCAAATAAGGCCTTTGAAAATAGTGGAATTAATTACTTTTGGAGTGTCAAAAATTCGTTGGAAGTACTTGATAAATTGCATGCTTACATTGGTGATTTCGAATCTGTTCAAAGTTTTGATTTTTCTACCCTATATACCACTTTGCTTCATAATCTCATTAACAAAAAATTCACACACCTAATTAAATGGGCATTTAAAAGGTCAGAATGCGAATATATATGTTCAAACTCTTTTAGGTTATTTTTTAGTAACAGCAAACAAAAGAACTATGTCAATTGGACCAGCTTTGATACGATAACTGCACTTGAATTTTTACTAGATAATATTTTTGTTCGCTACGGAGATTCCGTATATCGTCAAGTTATCGGAATTTCAGTGGGGACTAACTGTGCACTACTTATTGCGGACCTGTTTCTGTATTGTTATGAGTTACAATTTGTGACTAAAATCAGCAAAGACCCATCGAAACAACATCTGATACAAAAATTTAATACCACTTTTAGATATTTGGATGATAATTATATTGGCTCTCAATAATGACGACTTCAGTATGTACACTAAAGAGATTTATCCTGCTGAACTTTTAAATAAAGCTAATACTAACAATGAACACTGCCCTTTCCTGGATCTTGATATCTATATCTTTAACGGAAAGCTTAATACCAAAATTTACGATAAAAGAGATGATTGTTCAATTCCTATCGTTAATTATTCATTTTTAGATGGTGATGTTCCCTTGTCATTATCTTATGGTGTTTATATATCTCAACTTGTTCGATTCGCTCCTGTATGTAACAACGTATTTGATTTATACGAAAGAAATCTCTGTATTACTGAAAAATTATAACACCAGGGTTTTCGATATCACAAAGTAGTCAAAATATTTACTAAATTTAATCATCGGTATAAGGACATCATTCGTAAATATAAATCAACATGCAGACATCTTATACGTTCAGGTATTTCACATCCAATCTTTTATGGTAATATTCTATACAAAGCACAAAAATGTCGTCATTCACCTCAAAAGCTAAACCTTTAAACAGACTTATTCAGAAGGGATATAATTACGATACTGTTGTCAGGTCATTAAAGATGGCATATTTTGGAATTAATATTGATTCACTCATAGGGTCTTTGCATCGGAAATAAACACATTTATTCTAAAACCAGTTGTTGCCATGATACGGGTTATGTTCTTCTCTTATATTTTATGATGGTATGATACTAAACCCCTAACGAGAGTGATTGTGCTTGATTTTCATATGATGAAGACATAATCTTTCACTCAGTTTAATTGAGGTCTGGGGCTAGCTTACATGTCAGTAACTGCTAGTAGTCCTTTGTTAATTTATGTATCATTGTCATTTTGCTTAGTTTCTTCTGTTACCTATTCTGACATCGGACTTGGACTTCTTTTAAACTGAGTTTTACTGTGCGTATTGCTGTGTGTTTGTTTATTCTACATTGGCTAGATGTATAGGGGGCGGGTTGAGATCTCACAAAACATGTTTAACCCCGCCGCAATTTTTTGCGCCTGTCCCAAGTCAGGAGCCTCTGGCCTTTGTTAGTCTTGTATGTTTTTTTTTTTTAATTTTAGTTCATTCATATGTTTCGGAGTTTAGTGTGACGTCCATTTTCACTGAACTAGTACACATTTTTGTTTAGGGACCAGCTGAAGCCCGCCTCCGGGTACGGGATTTTCTCGCTGTGTTGAAGACCCATTGGTGGCCTTGGGCTGTTTTCCGGTCTTTGGTCGGGTTGTTGTCTCTTTGACACATTCCCCCTTTCCATTCTCAATTTTATATTACTCAATATCATGGAAATCTAATTCCAATTCGACTCATTTAACTCGTAGTTGGATGTAGTTTTACTCTTTATACGAAATTATTTTGTTGTTGAATACAATTGTTCAGATCTGTATGATGATTATGATGATGATGAAAAACAGTTCGTAATTAATAACGTCATTAATAAATAAACTGATAATTTTCAGTGTTTGGTGTACCAACTGAGTTATTTACTACTTAACAAATATAAATATAATTTATTGCTTATGGAATGGTCAAAAACTAACCTTTTATTTCTTGAGTTTTTGTTTCCAGGCAATATGCAACAATCAAAGTAAATTATGTACCATGTGATTTACTTAAACCTGAAGAGATATCAGAATTTTGTAAAGCTGTGAAAAACTTATATCCTGACGGAATTGATATTCTGGTTAATAATGCTGGTAAGTACGTTATAGTTCAACCAAACACTCTCATTATAGAAAGTGCATTTGTCCAATCTGAAATCAATTGCCAAATATTCACTTGAAGAGATTTCCAAAAACTAAGCAGTATAGGTTAAAATATATATTTAAGAATTTGCATTAAAAAATTTAGTGCATATGTTATTCCTTTGGTGTAACAAATTACTTTGACCTTTGATTGGTTTATAGAAATATACTCTTAAATGCAACATAAGGTTTAATATTTATTTTTTTTGTGATAGCTTTTAACGTTTGATTACTTTATGTTTGATTAAAACTTTTCATTAATATTTAGAATTATATGTTTTCTGAATCACATTATCCATAGTATAGTTCATTAGGTACATCTTATGCTGATGGCAACTAATTGCTATAAAGGCCTCTTTGAAGTATCACAGGCGATCTACATATAGTCTGGTATTCTGCTTTCATCTTATAGGTATACAGTATACTGCTCCTATAGAAGATTATCCGTAAGATAAATGGGACATGATGATAGGGATAACGATGACGGCACCATTTCTTTTAATTAAAGAATGTGTTGCTGATATTAAGCGGAAAGGTGCGTTGAGTATAGACAAATAGATCGTATCACTTGTTAAAAGCATTCACCACTTTCTCTCTCATGTAGTTTCAAGTAGTATTCATAATTGTGTATGTCTTTATTTTAGAAGACAGATTTAAATCCTCAATGCTATTTGTTTCTGGATATTTTTTGTAAATTCTGTGTGAAAATATATTGCATGCTTCAATCTATTGAATAAAAGACGAACATATGGAGAATAGCGTATACTTATATAAACAGTAATAAACATGAAAAAATAAAATTCACTGAAATAGGAATCGGCGCGGTTAGATCACCATAAAAAATGCCGGCAAAAATGGTTAACTAAAATACAAAAAAAAAGGTTGTGTCATTGTAAAAATGTCTTCCCTTTTGTTTAAGGCTAGGGAAGGATCATCAATATGTCTTCACAGATGGGTGTAATAAGTTAACCTGAAAAGGCGCCTTATAGTGCAGAAAAAGCTGGTCTTATTGGAATGACAAAGGTTTGTTCAAATATAAACCATTGCCATGATGTCAGAGTTATTTATTTGTATGAAATTTTACACCGAACTAATAACAGAAATGGATTGATTTGTTTATTTTGCATTAGAATAGAGATAACCGTATTGTATTTGAGGCTGTTGACGCAAATTGAGTTTACCTGGTCGTATAAATAAGGTGGGCGTAACGCGGAGCACCCAATTTTATGCACTAAAGCGTTTGCGCTAAAAGTAGATATATTGTGATAAAACTGGTTGATAATATATAGGTCGTCATATTAGAATTCTAATTATCTGTTGTTTCTTGTGAATCATTCAATATAATTAGGTGGTTATTTGAACTCAGTGATAATAATGCCTTATTAATGAAAGAACGGTAACTTTGAAAAGACTTCTCAACAACAGTTAAAATAATAGACACAGTGGAGAAGCGTTGGATTGTTAATAGATACCACTCACCATCCGGGCTCGTGGTATCTTTTTAACGAACCAACGCGTATCCATTGTATCTACATTATGTACAAAATAATTTTATCAAGTTTACACGATGTATGCGAACGAGGGATATGGACGTAAACTGAAGGATAAAGACAAGCAAATAGAAGTACACTTGTATGAACTGTAAAACGAGTTATGAAAAATGTCAGAACTAAAAATGTGAAAAAGTCAAAATGAAGTAAAATAGCACGTCAAAGGTTATAAATTCATCGTTATTTATCGACGCCTACTATCAATTTATCATATGATTTTCGTTTATTTGTATTTATCAGAAAACGGGTCGTTTGTTTTCTCTTTTGAATTGTTTTACATCTTGACTGTCATGTCGGGACCTTTTATAGCTTCATATATGGGTTTTGTTCATTGTTGAAGGCTGTACGGTGACCTCTATACCATTTGGTGTCTGGTGGATAGTAAATGATACCACATCTATTTATTTTCATATCAATTGTTTTGACAAAAGTTTGGGTCAGTAGTATCATTCCTTTTGCTTACCTTTTTTATGACTACAGCTATAGTATATGCATATTTGACTTGTCTTCTGAAAACTTGTATTTCTCATTAATAACTTAGAAAGATCGAAAGAAATAGTCAAATAATGTTTAAAAAAGGACAAAGCAGATACGAATATCGTCATAATCCTGTTTTAAGAAGGGAAACTTTATGCATTGTAAAAAACAAATCTGATTAAAAAAATCTATGAAACTCTGTCTGAAACTGAAATAATCATTAAGCTTGATTTTTTTGTTGACAGCATATTTGTTACGTATTGAGAACGTGTTTTTCAACAGACGATCCGCATTCATATGGAAACCAACTGTTCTTATCGACTTGTTTGTTTATTCGTATGTCACAGATGTCATACTGGAGCTCCTCACACAGAAAAGCTTTTATTATCGTTTACCTTCACGTTCCGCTATATACATGTGTATATACATGATGTCTTTTTATTTGAAAATTCAAAATTTGGTGACAAAGCTGATTGCGGCTTTTTCCTTTAAACTAAAATTAAAGATAACACAATCACAGTAAAGTATTGTCCATGTCTTAACTAACATTTATAAATTGATAACAAGGGTCAGTTGGCAAGTAACCTTTAAGACAAAACAGATGATTTCAACCCTCCTATTATGAACTTTAAATTTTTCTGTAGCAACATATAGCAGCGCATGCATATAAAACATATTTTTCCAAATTGATATGATCTTCATTGGCTTGCGTTTTCTTTCATGATTTCATTAATAGAGAGTTGCTGCTTCCAAGGACGATGTTGCATGAAGGATTCAAAATGGTCACCCTTTTGAAAGTGTTAAGGACGCCATCACGATTTGATTGATCGTCACGGATTATCTGTATCATAGATCATCACAAATATGGTCCACTTGTCCTAGCCACAATCCCGTTCTCCTTTCTTCGAAAATAATATCACAGAATGTCCACTCGACATGAGCAACACAAGTGACATTTGTTGAGAATTTCGGTACCACAAATTACTTAAAACCTTTACTAAATTCTTCCATAAATGCAAATATTTGGTTTGTAAGTTTGGCTGTATCTGTAAAATACTTATTTCAGACGGAATAGCACATCCTAAATTGTACGGTGATGTTGTTTAACGAGCCTAGAAATTTATATAAGATCATGGTAAATTTATCAATCCTTCAAATAAACTTGTTCTTAAATGTTACCAATTCAACATTGTAATTAGATCTTTGAATATTGTTTTTATTGGTATAAGTATTGATTTTGTTAGCAGTAAATTAAAACCATACTAAATAGTTCTGTTATACACATATGCACTTTCATGGCTCTACAATCTGTCGATACCTATATTTTGCCATTGCACAAGATCATGTTTTTCTCTGACTGTTAACGACGTCTTTACACTAAATTCATTGGATGATGGATGTGTTCATGATTTCTTTTATTAGTTGTTATTGGCTTTGAACTAGCTGTCAGATCTGTACTTTGTGTCTTTTTTGTTTTTAGGGATGAATAAATACCATGCCACGTCCGGTCTGTGTTTTTGTTAGATGTTTTTCTGCTTTGTATCAATCTAATGAGTTAAGCCATTTTCAACTGATTTTTTATAGTTTTGTTCTTATGTTATGCTGTAACACCACTGTCCCAGGTTAGGGGAGGGTTGAGCGCTCACAAACATGTTTTTTGCCATTTCCATTTTCACTGAAGGTTTTTAATCACTTGGAATCTTCCTTTTTTAAAAGCTCTGCCAATAAACTGTAATATAAGAGGTACAAATGTAGTGTATTGGATCGTATATTATAGGGTGTGGCATTAGAGGCAGCACCATATGGAGTGACCTGTAATGCCATATGTCCCGGATATGCCGATGCCCCAAGTAAGTAATTACACAGTTACATAAAACTCGCACGATTTTAATAGAAAATATAAAGTGAATATCTAATGGGTTTGTAAACAAATTACATGATAAACAAGGTATCTAAGCAAAGGGTGTCTTATAAACGAATTTAAACGATTACAATGCAGCGATACATGTTTTTATATAATTTTCTTCAGGAGCGACATGTTTCTAGATCATCAGTTTTGATCAACTTTTTTGACAGAGTGTCAATCCTTATGTTTAAATGCATTATTTATAACTTGAAACTCTATATTTGAAACGTTTCGACGAAAGAGAGACGAAAGATCATAGCAAAAGGACATTCAAACACATAGGTCGAAAATAAACTGAAAACGCCAAGGCTAAAAAAGACCAACAGACAAACAACAGTCCACAAAACAAAATATAGAAAGCTAAAGACTGAGCAACACGAACACCACAAAAAATGGGGGTGATCTCAGGTGCTCCAGAAGGGTAAGTAGATCCTGCTCCACATGTGACACCCGTAGTGTTGCCCATGTAAGTACAAACCCGGTGATAAGTCTTATTCGGTAGGTCACATTCGGGGAAAAGGGGACGGGATTGTAGTGACGACACTTGGAACATATCCGTCGTCATCTGTGAAACAGATATTCCATAAGAAAAGCATGCCAATACCGAGAAAATGCTTACTTGATTGATGGTACTCTCGGGGACTAGTTGGGGCAACCCAGATGTAGTAATATTTGTAACGCGTATATGTAAGAAAAGATATCATCGCGTAGGTTTGAATATTATCATAGCATTACTGATTGTTAAATAGTTATAATCATATTTTTGCAGAAGATTAATTTGTTATTCCAAGTATCGTGAACACAATTATAAAATTGATCTGGAGTTCATATCAAATCTTTAATCGTATTACAGTATCGAAAGAAATTTTTTGTTTTCCCTTCTTCTAGTTTTCCATAATCAGATAAGATCATATGCACAAGAGCATAACCTTAGCTATGATGAAGCAATGGTAAGCACTCTTTTTATTAGTTACATTCAAACAAATATGGATATATATATTATAAAAAAATGAGATGTGCTATGATTGCCAATGAGACAAATATCCTTTAATGTCGTCCAAGGGCCATATATTAAATCATATTTAATTCATTGTATAATTATCGTTATAACATTGCTTAATGAACTAAAATATTTGTCTTAGCCACATGTCCACTCGTAATAATTACAGTTTGATTTTTTTATATTTAACTCTTCTCTAATTATGTATCTTTTGTCATTTTTTGTTCTTGCGTGATGACATTGATTGAAATTATGGTGTATTATATGTAGTTAAAATATGTCATCAATATGAAATAATTGCTTTGAAAAAATTGAGGACCAAACATTAGTGTAAACATATTTTATTAAAAAATTCGTTATGTATAGTTACAGGAGTAAATACATACGAAATATACAAGACTTAGTTATAACAAAGGACAACATATTGGGTCACATATATCATCAAAATAATGACCGGATCCTTGTCTATGATTTTATTACAGTGTTTTTATGCAAAATAAGATAGTGTATGCTTTAATAGTTGCAATAAAAACCTTTATATGGAGTAAATTGTCAAGATTCAATAAAGGATATATCAGACATTGAAATGGCGTCTATACCAAGATGGTGATTACAATTTATGACTAAAGAACATTAAAATCGTACTACAATTTTGTATTTCAGACTGAAATATTCAAAACAGCTCATCCGACCCAGAAACCAGTAACCATAGAGCAGGTAAGTTGTTTAGGTACTCGTGTAATGTGGACGCGAACTTTCTAAACAGGTGTTCGGCTACACAGTGATTGAAAGAGACAGGAAAAATTACATATAGTTTACTGATCTTGATTTATTTAGAAACTTTAGACTTATTACTTTAATTTAAAATTTCATTAATTTCTATAAATAAAATTTATACAAAATATCATATATGTATAATCGTTGCTCTCTGCCTCTCTCTGGTGATTTACAAATGTGCTTTCCAAATGTATATTTTGGCAAGAAAAAAAAAGTTATTTATGAAATAGTAAGATTTTTAAACTTGTTCTACTCTGACAATATCATTCCTCTGGGTTAAAGTTAATTTCAAGCCACTGCTCAAATATATTTTTGATTTTCATGCTGGTGCTCTCCTCTCCAAAGTCTTCGTGAAAACCTTAAACCATAATTTATGGGTTTCATTTCTAACGAGAAGTCTAGTTGAATACAATAGACCACTCAAAATAATCATATTGCATCATCTCACCTATTTTTAATGATCGCACAAAAACTATGTATCTGCATATTTATTGAGAAAAAAATAGTTGAATACAAAAAACAATGATCATGCATGTACCTTGAATAGTTTTCCTACATAATAAAGAAATACATCTCAACTTATTTTTAGATCATCACTAGGGAGGTAATATATATATTATATAGCTAACTTTTCCGCTCTAGTGTTTGTATGCTTTGATGCCTGTTCTAATTATTGGTGTCTTTTGGAGTGCAATTTTACCTTTCACGGTCAGAATGTGGAAATGGAAAGGCAAATTCTCACATTAATTTTAGCTTCCGATACAGTGTTCAAAGTTTCCTCCTTTTCACAATACCTTATGTTGTTGCTCCTCGAAAAGGAGTCTTACACAGAGCACACATTAGACTAACATTCTGTGTTCCCCTAAGTTTATTCAAAGTAGGCCAATCTGTTAAACACCTGTTATACATATAAATGTGTGCTGTAGAAGTATGACCATGATCTATGTATACAGTTCGGATTTAAGGAATGTAGATTTAGAAAGCTGTTCACTTCATATTTTGAATTTCTTTTCTTTGACAATTTTTATTACAGATTGCAGAACTAGCTGTATTTTTGTGTTCTTCTGGTGCTGACAGTATAACTGGTGCTTCACTTTTAATGGATGGAGGAAATACAATCCGATAGAACCCCCAAAAAAACATAACAAAAACAGGAATTAGACTTGTACATTATTTATGTTTTCAAAATATCAAATATCCATCACAAAAGACGAGTTCATACAACTATGTGATTTATTTGACAATCATCAATACAATGATGTTGAAAAACAATAATAGCAATGTCAAATGTATTCTTCTATATTTTCGAAATAAGAATTTTGAATGAAATTGATATCTTTAACAAACAACAGCCCACCTAACTAAATTGCATTGACCTTCATAGCATGCATCTTTTTAATTACAAACATACAAATATATAATGTTTCAAAGAAAAATATACAAGATGGTTTTCATTTAATTGTACTTTAGTACCAGCTTTTAGTCCAATTTTCAAGCCAACATGAATGTGCTCCAATAAGCAACATTGAAAATAAGAAAAGTAAACATGAAGAGAACCATGCATATTTTATCCATTCTGTATGGAGTAATGGGATACGGTGGTCTCTTTGTTGGAGCTGTAGCATTATCAGTATCGTCGTTTATTGGTTGTACTTGAGTGATTCTATGACTGCTTACAATTATTTCTTTATTTTGTTTTTTCCATAGTTCACGTGTGATATACATATTATGAACTACGATGAATTCTATAAATGCTATAAGATTCATTCATAAACAAAATGTATTCCATACCAGAAGTGGTTCTAATTGTACGGTATCAGGAAAAACGATCATAACTCCCACCATTTGTGTGATCAATGCTGTAAATCCAATCGATACTACGCGGACTCTAGCTGAAACCTCGTTCAAATGAACGAAGAAACCTAGCCATAACATTATAACTATTGCACCTCCAGGTAGGTACACTTGTATAACAAATCCTTTATACACCTGACTGATGTTTAAATCCAGCTTTAAACACGGTCTTCTTTCTGTAAAGGAAACGGTAAAGCAATGTTGTATTTATATTGTAATCTCTGATCTCTAATGTAGTCATAATTCGTATCTTATTTGATAGATTTAGATCCTTAGATGCCAGCGTAATCGTCTGGTTAATAAATCTACCGATTGTGTTCTATTCTCTATTGTGACCTTTTGACTGAGTGTGGATTCGCATGGCGGGCAATGCGTTCATAGAAGGAAACCCTACCATGTCGACACAACCGGTATCGCTCCTTTTGGTGTTCATAAGAATCCCTCAGGTTTTGTTATTTATCATGATACATGTGATATATACATTCAAATGAATATACAAAATTTGAACATCGGTAAACTACTGTTGCCACTTACATAATATTTTAATATTAAAAAAGGAAAACAACAACCATCATAATAATAATAATAGAAATAATTAGAAATTATAATGTTTCAAGAACTCTTTTATAAATCGCCTTATATTTCATCTTGTAAGATAACAAAAATAACCATGTATGACATCCTGCTTCCAAAGAATAATGAAAATTTATATATTATGAAAATTAACCTTTAGCCGTAGAGGCCCCACCAGAACATTTTGAAGTATCTGAACTTGTAACTTTAGAATTCATTGAGAAGAAGTCGACAGAGTAAACGATAGAACTGCCTCCAAACCAAACTTAATCCATTTCGTCTACTGTATAAGAATCTGAAATATATAAATTCAAAACTTTGCATATGATTTTTCATTTACATTTATTCATTTCAATATAAAATGTATACATTCAGGATGTACACTAAAGAGATTTATCCTGCTGAACTGACTTTAAAGTTTAGTGAGACGTCTATTTTCGCTAACTAGTATATATTATTATACCTCAGTTATCATTTTCTATATAAAATAAGTACACAATATTTTCACTATTTTTCAAATTGCAAGCGTTGAACTATTTGACCGGTCAATATTTTCCAACTATTTGCTCTCGATGAATCTATTTGACCGCAAGCGTTATTATATTTCGCGGAATTTCAACTACAGCTACGGGATTGGCTAACGGGTTTTTAACAATTCATTCGGGACTATCAGAATTCATCTCAGTTACTGACGTCGTTACCGAGTCGTTTAATTTATTCTGTTGTTTTGAAAAAAAAATGAAGCTTTAAACTTGCAATTGCCTGCTTGTTATTGGAATGCATATTTACAATCAGATAATTGTCATCACTATGTGTCCGTTGTCTCTTACAAATGTAAAAATGAATTTTGGGCAGCTGTGTAGTTCAGTCCTTGACATAACTTTGTATCTGTTTTCTCTTTTGGTATAATAAAACTCTTACTGACTAGATATTCGTGGAATAGTAAGTTTATTGTCCTTTCGGATACAACTATTCACCTCGGCTACGCCTCAGGGCAAAAGTTGTACCTCGGGGGACAATAAACTTACTATTCCACTCATAAATAATTCTTTAGGGGCCAGCTGAAGCCCGCCTCCGGGTGCGGGATTTTCTCGCTGTGTTAAAGACCCATTGGTGGTCTTAAGCTGTTTTCTGCTCTTTGGTCTGGTTGTTGTCTCTTTGACACATTTCCCGTTTCCATTCTCAATTTTATTTTATTAGCATTAGTTATAAGGAATGTGTGTTTCCATTTTAATGAAAAAGAAAGTGGTAAACAATTGCAAATCATACAACAATAGTATAAACATGTGTGCAACAGACATAACAGATTATTTCTTTTCCTATGCGATATGCGTTGTATATGGTTCATGTATATAATTGTTCATTGACCTTGTCCCACATTTTCTTTTATACACAAACATAGCTAGTCAACAGCTGTTAAAGCAATGGTGAACCATTAAACCGAAATAAAAATAAGTGGAAACAGATACTTCTACTTCAACACGGATCTTCCAGAAAATAATTACGAAATAACCCCACATGCAGCAATCGTTTTCAGTGATATTTCGTAGTTTCATTTATTAAAAGAAACAATACGGTTAGTGTCAGTATACACGTCTTTGGTAAAATTAAAAATGTTGAACTTCTTTTTGTTATCATTTGAATTTTCATGATTAATATAAGTATAAGCGCCATTAGTGGTTTTGATGACATCTGCCGTCAATATGTTCGACAATTGCCGGTCGGAGTCTTTGGTAACAACATTGTTGGACACATCCAATGTTTTATTTTGAACTTAAACGAGTATTTCAATAGAATATGAATAGCATTACAGTATTTGAAGAGTTGCCACATTTAAATCCCCGATTGACGACATCAAATTGAAATAACACTTTATAAATTGTGTTCGTCCGATGCGCTTTTGACAAAGTTGGAATCCTAGCTTTTCAATAACTTCTTAAAAGAGAGACGGAAGGTACTATAGGGAAATTCAAACTTCCAACACAATCCAATGTGACAAAGCCATGGCAAAGAACAAATAAAATACAACGAAAATACATCCAATAGTTTACAAAAACCAACATGAAAAAATAAAGATTGATAAAAATAAAGTAAAATGAGTTAAATCCTTTTCAACTGATTTTTATAGTTTAATCATATGTTGTACTGTTACACCAATGTGCAATGTAAGGGGAGGCTTAAGGCGCTTCACATATGTTTAATCCCGCGATATTCTGTATATCTGCCTGCCTCAAAACAGGGGCCTGTAATTCATTATGTCATATGCTTCTTCAGGCAAATATTGTTCCAACTGATTTTATACGAATTTATGAAAATGGTTCACCCATAATATCAAGAAGGTACGCTATGCATAAAAAATGAAGAAAAATAAATAGGTTTATGGAACTTTGAGTTTCATTCGTTATTGGAATAAATAAACTATAACAAACCTACTTACTTAAACAAAGGCTTCTACAGGACTATGTGTTTATCATTCATGTCAACAATATTAACAAATAAAATACTGTAAAGGTTCTGAATAGTATTTTACACCCTTGTATTTTATTGAACATAAAAATTAAATTTCAAACTCTCTCAGCCAAATGCCCGTACCAAGTCAGGAATATGTGTTTTCCATTAGTTCCGTTGGTTGATAACGTTTGATTTTGTCAGTTTTTATGGACTTCCCCTTTTTTAATTTACCATGGAGTTCGGTATTTTTGTTATTCTTTTTTTTTTTTTCAGTGGTTGTCATTTGTTGCTGTATGTCATATTTGTTTTTCGTTTGTTGTCTTGTACGTACACAAATCAGGCCGTTATATTTCTTGTTTAAATTGTTTTACATTTGTCATTTCGGGGCCTTTATATAGCTTACTATGCGATATTGGTTTTGCTCCTTGTTGAAGCACATTCGATGACCTATGGTTGCTAACTCTCAGATTATTTGGCCTATTAATATTAAGGTAGATTAAGTGTATACCGCCATTTTGGATTGTAAAATAGCAGTACACAATCGGTCTAGTTCTTTGCCTTAATCTGCAAATAATTAAGCAGATTGGCAATTAATGTGTAAGACTGTTCGTTTTGATAAAGAAAAATAAGTGATTTATTGCATCATTTAGACTGTTTTAACAAATACTAAATATTTGTTTTTGTTCAATTTAATTTTTCGAATGTCATATAAGGAGAGATGACTGTTCTAATTAACATTTTAAACTGGAATGATAGTGAAACTTTCAATTTATACTTGTAGCAAGAAATCAAGTTCGATGACACCATTTTTTATTTTTATTTTTTTAAAGCATATTATAAAACCTATCTTCTCATAATTTATTTCAAAATTCTATCTAATTGATATCTTTATATTCACAAAAAAGTGTTTTGACATGAATAATCTTTTCAAAATTGGGCAATTTTTGGACGACTTGTAGCTTGAAAAATAGCACGTTGACCCATACTTTTGATTATTTTTTTTAGAAAGCATGGTAAAATCTCAATATTGGCAAAGTATAAGAAAATTTTATTTGAGGAAATATATAGCGACGATCCACCTTAACATGTATATATACTATGTATTCCTACGCGTTTGTATTGATGACACCATATGATGCTTCAAAAGAGTGAAAATATACTGATAAAAACTGTTATCAGATATCAGAGACGTCACTGATTAATCTTTTTAGACTAAACGCGCGTCTGGCGTACACACATTAATAATTTATCTATGATAAATTTATTCTTTTTGACAAAACTCATCAAAGATACAAAGATTATAACTTGGTTCGCCAGAAAACTTTATTTGCACGTAAATACCTGTATAACGAAAGATAGTAAAATTCCTTTGGAGAAAAAATTGTTTATGAATACAGCGTCAATGTGATTTCGAGAGATTTGTAAACGTCAATTAAACTCCAATCAAAAAAGAAGAGGGCAGAGAAAATAATAATAACGAAAGATCAACCTCCGGTCTTCAGTGTTGAATATGATTCATTTAAAATCATACCGAGATTGCCCTAAAGTTCTGAATAAATTTGATAATGCTACCGACAGACGGTCTCGGTATTTTGATTTGTACTTTCAGTCATAAAGATACGGAATCGATAGTGATTCGATCGTTTTTTCAAGTTAGATATTTACATAGGAATATGTAAAATTAATGTTTTAGTAATATACATACATATCAAATGTGGTGTAATCATAAGTTGAAAGAATCTCCAATGAAAACCAAATGTCAAAACCTGTTTATCAAAATATTTCAATATATTCATATTAATTGTTCGAAATACTACGAAATAAAAAAACCCAGGAATAGATTACTATAGCTGCATTTTGCAAAACCTTTCGGAATGTTTGTCCCTTAATGCTCTTCATCTTTGTACTTTTCTTTTTAACTTTTTTATTGGAGTCTTTTTTATTCTTTTTCTTATATGATAATGAATACAGGGACCTGACGAGGTGGTCCAATATATTTATGAATTTGTTTACCGACTCTATTACTAAACGCCAATATCGGACAACCCGGTTTGGTTTCGTTTTAATATGCCATTGTTAAAAAGCCTAATTCCAGATCGAATTAAAATATATTTTACCATCGGCATAAAATATAGTCAGTCGAATCAAGGATAGCCATGATTTTTGACCGTAGATTCAAAATATTCTTGAAATTGAAAAATATCATTGACAAAACATACTTGATTATTTTATTCTTTTTAGTTGTTTAAGTCCGGTACATAGAGGAACACAATATAACAGAAAACTAGTTAGGCACTTTTTTCTAATTCTTTTTCATTGCTTCACCTTCAAGTTAAAACCATTGGAGAAAAAAAAATCAAAGAAGGTAAGACAAAAAAATTGCCAATAAAAGATGCCGAAAAAATTCACTAAAAACAACACCAAAAATATGGATTGAGATAGGTGATGTTCAACAGCGTTCTTATCTTTAATTCAATATTCAAATCTTTCCTCGGACAATGCTTGTATATTTAATGTCAAATATTGACTTATGTGTTAACATGAATTATCATTGATATGGTCATAGTTATAAATTAACTGTTAATAAAACTTTAAAATTTTTGAAATACTAAGGATTTTCTATCCAGAAATAGATTACCTTAGCTGTATTTGGAATTTTGGGTTCTCAATGCATTCTTACTTCGTACTTTATTTGTTTGTTTTTTACTTTTTAATTCGAGCGTTACTGATGAGTCTTTTGTTGACGAAACGCGCGTCTTGCATAGAGAATTTTAATCCTGGAATTTTAATGAGTTTATTGAATTTCTATGGAAGTTGGTGTTTCACATTCGATAAAGGAGAATAAATAAACGATAACAAAACTACACTTACCGTTGACTAATCGAAGGTATCTACACGACTATGTGTATTTCAATCATGTAAATGGCATTAATTGATAAATATAAATACTGTAAAGGTTTAATATAGTTACTGTGTCAATCGTTGACAAGTATGGCATGGTATTGGTTGCAAAAATTTGATATTTTTCATTTAAATGCAATATTTCTTATTTAATTGGTATATTTCTTCATTTAAATGCAATATTTTTTTATTTGAATGGTATATTTTTTCATTTAAATGCAATATTTTTTGTTCAGATGGTATAATTTTTCATTCAAATGGTATAATTTTTCATTCAAATGGTATAATTTTTCATTCAAATGGTATAATTTTCGTTCAAATGTAATATTTTTTATTCAATTGGTATAAAATGTCATTTGAATGCAATTTTTTTTATTCAATGGGTATAGTAGTTTTTAATTTATATGCAATAATTGCATTATGGGAAATTCTTTGGCGTCATAAGGTCAAATTTGCAATAACGTTTGTGATTGGTCAGTAATTGTTTGGATTTCTCCCCTTTCTTTCTAAACTTGAGTGACCAAGAATTAAAAAACGCGTCAGAATATCGCCCCTCTAACTAAATTTGGCGTTCGTGCGAGTTCGTGCACTGGCTGTTAATGCCAATAATGGCCAGGACGAGCAAAAAATGCGAGTGACAAGTAATAATATTGTATTCACACCAGCATCAAATATCTCCCATAAAGAATTTGTCAAACAGTGTAACATGCCACAGAATACTCTTTTTCCACCCATAACAAAATTAATCATAAAAACAGAAGGTATACAAAAACTTTTACATAACTTAAATCCTAACAAAGCAACAGGACCAGACGAAATTAAACCAAGATTTTTAAAAGAACTTTCACATGAAATTGCACCAATACTTACCATTATCTTTGAGAAGTCAGTTAAAACAGGTGTTGTTCCAGATGACTGGAAAACTGCCCATGTCTCTCCTGTACACAAAAAAGGCCAAAAATATAACCCTGAAAACTACCGCCCTATATCTCTCACATGTATTTGTTGCAAACTTTTAGAACACATAGTAGTTAAACACATCATGACACATGCAGATAATCACAACATTTTATATCCCCTACAGCATGGATTTCACAGAGGTCGATCCTGCGAAACACAACTACTTGAATTTATAGATGATGTCTCACTTAACATGGAAAACGGTAAACAAACAGATATTTTGGTCATGAATTTTTCTAAAGCATTCGATAAAGTTTCACATTCTCTTCTAACTAATAAGCTTCACCATTACGGGATACAGGGGGAATAAAATTACTGGATACAAAATTTTCTAAGCAATCGTAAACAGGCAGTAGTTCTAGAGGGGGAAAAATCTGAGTATGTTGCAGTTGAGTCAGGGGTTCCACAGGGGTCAGTTCTTGGACCAAGTCTCTTCCTGTATTATATTAACGACATTCCAACTGGTCTTACATAGACGAAACAATAGTGTATTTGGCAATAAAATCAAATTCCGAAGCATCCACATTACAAAAAGATCTTGACAAACTGGCATCGTGGGAAACTATGTGGAAAATGGCATTCCACCCAGATAAGTGTAATGTAATTTCAGTCACCAGAAATAAAAAACCAATCAAATTTAACTACACATTATACAATCACTCATTAGAACATGTAACAACAGCAAAATATCTGGGGGTTAATACTATCAGTTCTAACCTTAAATGGGATGTGCACATAAATAACATATGCAAGAAAGCTAATAGCACCCTAGGCTTTCTAAGGAGGAACCTGAACATAAGCTCAACATCAATTAAAGAGCAAGCATATAAGTCCCTAGTAAGACCATCACTAGAGTATGCTTGCTCTGTTTGGGATCCATACTTACAACAAGACATATATAGCATTGAAAAAGTTCAAAGGAGGGCTGCGCGTCTTGTTACCAACAAATACAGAAACACATCAAGCGTTGGTAACATGTTACAACATCTTGAATGGCGCAGCCTCTCTGACAGAAGAAAAGACTCAAGATTGGTAATGCTTTATAAAATTGAACACGAAAAGGTTGAAATACCTAAAAATAATAAATTAATCCCACAAAAAAGACAAACAAGACATTCAAATTCGAACAGCTTCTAAATTCCATCCTGCAAAACACAGTACAGAAAAGAATCCTGCTTTCCAAGAACTATTACCGACTGGAACAAACTACCGGACAACATTGTAAATTGCACTTCAGTAGACTCTTTCAAATCTTCAATTTCAAAGCATCAATATTAACTCAACTATTACATCATACTTAATTATACAAAGCATTTTTTTTTTAAATTTTTCGTATTTTTTAAAGATTGTATATATATCAATCTATGTCTTGTTGTAAGTTTCCTCCTGTGACATAATCTTCAATTTGTTGAAGGCGGTCACTATATGGTAGAAGTAGAAGTAATAATTAATTTGACACACAACTTGTTCATGGATAGAAACAGATGCCTGCGTGCATGGCAAAAACACCTCCAATGAAAACCTTTTCTGAAGAAACTCTCCTACAGTCTACACATTGAAATAAAAAAAAAATACATAGCTAGCCCCCCCTCCCCGTTCTAAGTCCAGATACATGTAATCATGACGTTCTTTAGTGCTATATCATTTTTTACTTTTCTTGATCCTCAGAGACGTTGCAGGAAGGCACACATGAAAAAAGAATAAAAAGCATCCAGGACGTTACAATTATTTGGACTAAGCCCCCTCTTTTTTACTACATGTAGAAAAAAAATCACCTAATTACGACAGCAGAACCAGAAACCCACAAGTAGAGACATAAGCTGTTATACTCCGGGACTAATTCTTCAATAAAGACAATTCAGGATAAATTGGAACCAGTTACTAACCCATGTTACAACAATAGTCCTATGACATAGGACTTCACTATTTGAGGCGTGAACTTCATATTTAATACTATCTATAATATATTCTCTCATGTCTTATGCTGCAAATCATCTTACATTTAGGATTCGTTGCTGAGCTTTTTTTACTGTTCTCGTCTCCGAATCCCTTAAATAGATTTTTTTTCAAGCCCCACAGTAGTTCAATCATTACTATATGTCTTTGCATAAATAAGTATGCAGGGCATATTTCAAAACATATTTTATCTTCAGGACTTTTAAATGATTTACGTTTTAATACTGCATTGGGAAGGGGGTATACACGTTGACACATTATATAATATAATTATGTATCCAACAAATTTTAAATTGTACGTTTAGCTATTATCTAGACCCGCACAAAATGTATATAATCAGACACATTTAACAGGGGCGGATCCAAAACCTCGGTGTCTAGAGGGGAAGAGGGGGGGGGGGACGTGGGGGGGGGAGGGGGTAGGTTCAAATTTAGATATTTGTATAGGGGTTTCAGATCAAAGATCGTTTCTATAATTCTATATCTTTTAGTTTTTACCATTTCACTCTATTCTTTATCCTTTGATCTCTATTATATTTATCCTAAACATGCGTGAAATATTTGCCACTGGACATAAGGCAACCAAAGTCAATCAACGTATTCTGTATATTTCATCATTAAATTATTTCTTTATTATGTTAACTATAGGTTTGGTCCCGCCCCTTATCTATTTTTTTGCACATTAGGGACGACATCAAAAGTTCAATGTAGGATAAAAAAAACTTATAGTTTTTTTCACTGACCCCCCCCACCCCCCCCCCTCTTAACTTAAGTGGGAAAATTTATTGACCAATAAGGATATATATAAAATCGATGTTAATTAAACAAAACTTGCAGTAATTTTGACCCCCCCCAAAAAACTATTTGAATTAAGTTTTTTATCCTTCATTGATTTTCTGATGTCGTCCCTTATCCTCTCTATGTAAACCCAATTCATGTCCTGATAAATGGTGACTCATGCATAGCATCATATGTGGTTATCAAAACAAGAAACATATTCATATTATAATAATTAATGTATGCTAGGACTTATAGATAGAAGTCATTAGTCCCAGGTAATGTAATAAAGTATGTCTTATAAAAGTACAATAGCATTTCAATTTTGATGATTATATATATGTTTATATATTTAATAATGCCATTTTTTTGGAAGGCGTTTTTAAAACATATCAATGGGGCGCGTTTTTTTTTTTTTTTTGTTCTTCGGAAGTGAGCCAGAAGAAGTCCATTTCTGTTTTTTTTTTTGCATTGGGAAGATCTTCTGGCTCTCTTCCACCTCTTCTTTTTTGATAGGTTGACGGCAGAGGCACATAACAAACATGGCGTCGTTTAGTCTAAATGAAATTAATAAATTTATGAATGCAGATATACTAAAATGTGAGCTGTTTTATAAACGGTTTTATGGTATGACAGCCTTAGTAGGACATCCCTGTAGGACGATAAGCTGGATAAATATACTACACGAACAATAACAGTTAAGGGACGATTATTTGATATTCTAGGGAAGGGATTTTGATTGATTGGTGTTTAACGCTATTTTCAACACTATTGGGCTATTCCGTGGTGGTCAGTTTAAATTTATAGATGAAGGATGGGGAAGGGAAGAGGGCATTATTATTCATTTCAATCTGTCGCTAATCATGCCTATTTTTCAGCTCTTACCAGGCAACCATATTCATATATGAAATCCTTCTGTCCCCCATCCCAACAAATAAATAAATATCAAATGGTTTTCCTCCTATTTAACACAAGTTTAAATTGATTGATTTTTTGTTGCTAATTTTAACGCCCAGTGAAAATTATTTCATGCTTGTTCAGGAAAACACGAGTTTAGAAGTCACGTATGTAATATAAAAACGAAGAGATGGAATATGATTGCTAATAAGGCAACTATCCACCGGAGTTCAGATATGAAGTGGATGTAAGCAATTATAGATAAGATAAGATAAGATAAGATAAGAAAAATTTGTTTTAAGTCCGGTTACATGAAATACTACAAACATAAGCTCTGTAGAGCTTTTTGCCGTCATGTAGACAAATGCTTTTTTGTAGACAATCGTAAGGCCTTCAACAATGACAAAAACCTGATACTGTAAAGTCGTCTATAAAAAGCCCGACATGAAAAGTGTGAACAATTCAAACGAAAAAACTAACAGCCTAATTATACATAACAAAACAATTTACAAAATATCAAATATGAGTCGAGACAGTAACCAACGACAACCACTAAACTACAGGCTCCATCCCTGGGACAGGCAAATAAATAATATGGCAGCTAGGGTGGATATAAAAACGAAGATGTGGTATGGTTGCAAATGAGACAACTCTCCACAAGAGATCAAATGACACAGAAATCAACAGCTATAAGTCACCGTACGGCCCTCGACAATAAACAAAGCCTACACCGCATAGTCAGCTATAAAAGGCCCCGAAATCAAAAATGTAAAACAAATCAATTGAGAAAACTAACGGCCGAATTAATGTACAAAAAAATGAACGAAACACAAATATGTTTAACAAAGCAACAAACGGCAACCACTGAATTACAGGCTCCTGACTTGGGACAAGCACATACATACAGAATGTGGCGGGATTAAACATGTTAGCGGGATCCCAATCCTCCCCCTAATCTGGGACAGCGGTGTAACAGTACAACAACATGTTTGTGAGCAACCCATCCCGAAGCTGGGACAGTGGTGTAACTGTACAATAAAATAACAACCTGCACAAATCAGCAAATTAACTCAAAAGATCGGTACGAGACACACAAAAAAACTAACATTCAGACAATAGACACAAAGCACCGACATAAGAGTATTTGCAATTACTGGAATAAAATTGAGAATGGAAATGGGGAATGTGTCAAAGAGACAACAACCCGACCACAGAACAGACAACAGCAGAAGGCCACCAACAGGTCTTCAATGCAGCGAGAAATTCCCGCACCCGGAGGCGTCCTTCAGCTGGCCCCTAAACAAATATATATACTAGTTCAGTGATAATGAACGCCATACTAAACTCCAAATTGTACACAAGAAACTAAAATTAAAAATAATACAAGACTAACAAAGGCTAGAGGCTCCTGACTTGGGACAGGCGCAAAAATGCGGCGGGGTTAAACATGTTTATGAGATCTCAACCCTCCCCCTATACCTCTAGCCAATGTAGAAAAGTAAACGCATAACAATACGCACATTAAAATTCAGTTCAAGAGAAGTCCGAGTCTGATGTCAGAAGATGTAACCAAAGAAAATAAACAAAATGACATTAATACATAAATAACAACAGACTACTAGCAGTTAACTGACATGCCAGCTCCAGACTTCAATTAAACTGATTGAAAGATTATGTCTTCATCATATGAATATCAGGCACAATCCTTCCCGTTAGGGGTTTAGTATCATACCATCATAACATATATGAGAAGAACATAACCCGTGTCATGCCAACAACTGGTTTTTAAATAAATGTGTTTAGTGCCGATGCAAAGACCTTATAAGTGAATCAATATTAACGCCAAAATATGCAATCTTTAATGACCTGACAACAGTATCGTAACTATATCCCTTCTTAATAAGTCTATTTAAAGGTTTTGTTAGTTTCAGAGGTGAATACTGACATTTTTGTGCTTTATAAAGAATATTTCCATAAAAAATTGGATGTGAAATACCTGAACGTATAAGAAGTCTGCATGTTGAGCTATATTTACGAATGATGTCCTTATACCGATGATAAAATTTAGTAAATGTTTTGACTAGTTTGTGATATCGAAAACCCTGGTGTAATAATTTTTCAGTAATACATAAATTTCTCTCGTTAAAATCTAAAACATTGTTACATACACGAGCGAATCGTACAAGTTGAGATATATAAACACCGTAAGATGGTGACAAGGGAACGTCACCATCTAAAAATGGATAATTAACGATAGGAAATGAAAAATCATGATGTTTACTCAAACCTAATTACAACTGGTACTGACATAAATCTTGTTCTCCCAGACTGACTTATCAATCAGTGCACAACGCGTGGCAAAGGATTTATTAAAAAAAGAAAACAGTCTCAGAAACGTCTGGTTTACGTTGTATATAGAAATGAGAAGATGTGGTATGAGTGCCGATGAGACAACTCTCCATCCAAGTCATAATTTGTAAATGTAAACCATTAAAGGTCAACGTACGGTCTTCAACACGGAGCCTTGGCTCAAACCGAACAGCAAGCTATAAAGGGCCCCCAAATAATTAGTAGTGTAAAACCATTCAAACGGGAAAACCAACGGTGTCTAATCTATTTAAAAAAACCGATATACTTGCATATAAATCCATATACAATGAAACGGTTTTTGAAAAGTGGACCGAACGTTTTGACCATCGAAATTTTGCAATAGAAATACTAGTTATGACCACAAGATTTTAACAGCCAGTGCAGGACTCGCACGAATGTTAGATTTAGTTAGAGGGGCGATATTCTGACGCGTCTTTTTAATTCTTGGTCACCCATGTGAAAGGGGAGAAATCCAAACAATTTCCGACCAATCACAAACGTTGTTGCAAATTTGACCTTATGACGTCAAAGAATTTCCCATAATGCAGTTATTGCATATAAATAAAAAAACTACTATACCAATTGAATAAAAAATATTGCATTCAAATGACATTTTATACCAATTGAATAAAAACTATTGCATTTGAATGAAAATTATACCATTTGAATGAAAAATTATACCATTTGAATGAAAAATTATACCATCTGAATAAAAAATATTGCATTTAAATAAAAAATATACCATTCAAATAAAAAAATATTGCATTTAAATGAAGAAATATACCAATTAAATAAGAAATATTGCATTTAAATGAAAAATATCAAATTTTTGCAACCAATATACCATGCCATAGACAAGCCTGATAATTATAATTAATAAAAATAAAAGTTGCATAAACCTGTAGCGTAAACCAATCTATTTGTCTTCATTTAAATGCAAAACGTACCTTCTTGATATCGTAAGTGTACCATTCCCATAAATTCGTATAAAATCTGTTGGAACAACATCGAAAATACCCGCTGGTATTTCATTGACCAGAAAAATATCCGGTAACCATAGTTTAGTCCAGTCCGAATCTGTTCCGTACAATGTTATATAGTTGTTATCTGGATCTCCGCTATCAGATCTAATGAACCTGTTATCCTGCCATCGAAGCTTCATGAAGTAAGTCATCTCTATATTCTTTATAAAAATAAAGTAGATAACATAATAACATAGTAATCTTTAAATATGAAGAATTACACATACATACTTTCATGATAATAAGGATACTTATATCTATTTTTTCAGATTAACATTACTCGAACTATTCAGAATTTAAATTTACAGTTTTTTAAGTTTTCTGTAAAAGTACGTGTATCACAGATCCTTTTTTTTTTTTAAGTTTTCTCCATTCGAAATTGAGGAGCAGATTTTGAGAAATATTAAGCGGTCTCCATCGGTAACTTTTCTTCCTTAAACACGAAATTCCTTTCTGTTTGTATATTTGTTTGCGTGTGAGAGTTAAATATAAGTATAAAATCCACATTTCTTTAAAAAAAAAATACCAAAGAAATACTATTCTTTATTCTAAAACCTATCTGTATATAGCAGAATGCATTAGTTTAACTGTTTCTTACACAATAATATAATAGAATGCCACAATCCAAAACAATAAATAAATAGAACGCCCAAACCACAAAGACAAATCAAATGAACACCTCGTTGGCCATGGCGTTGTCAGTTTTTCTTCGACTTATGAGCTTGAATATCCCTTAGATATCTCACGCCTCTCTTCTCGAATCGCATGAATGAAAATTTCTCTTTAACATATCAATGCTACAATTAATTGTATAAAAGAAACCAAGTATTTTTGTTCATTGTTTTGTTCATGCATTTGTATAGTCAAGAGTTGATAAAATTAGTTTAATCCGGAAACATGTCGTGTGCTTGTCTCAATAAGTAATCTTATCGATAATTGTCTGGTTATATATCTGAATGTTTATATCCTGACGGATTTAAAATTTCCCGTTAATAAATTTAGAAATTATTAAGAAACTGCTGTTCAACCTTTTTCAGGTAAAGTTGAATTTTGGTAAATTTTATTATTCATTTAAGGTCCCTTTTGGTCATATATAGCTCCTAACGTTTCTATGTAATTATACACCTCTTAGCTTTAAAATCGTTGGGTTTGAGTCTTCCTGGACGCACTAATTTTATGAAGTGTTATTTTTCATTAAATAGCACTGGGTCGATACCACTGCTGGTGGTTTGTTAGTCCCTGAGGGTATCATTAGCTCAGAAGTCAGTTCTTCGTTACAGACATAATTTGAGCCATCGCACTCCAGCGTTCCCACCGCACCTCCGAGATCTACATATATATTAACCGTTAAATAATTTAACTCTTTCAACTGGTCAAAAAAAAGAGAGGCGAAAGATACCAAAGTGACATTCAAACTCATAAGTCGGAAATATACTGACAACGCCATGGCTAAAACAGAAAAAAAGACCAACAGACAAACAACAGTACACAAAACACAACATAGAAAACTAGAGACTAAGCAACACGAACCCCACCAAAAACTGAGGGTTATCTCAGGTTCTCCGGAAGGGTACGCAGATCCTGCTCCACATGTGGCACCTGACGTGTTGCTCATGTAATTCATGTAATTACAAACCCGGTAATAAGTCTAATCCGGTAGGTCACATTCTGGAAAAAGGGGACGGGATTAAAGTTACGACATTTGGAATATATCTGCTATCATCTGTGAAACCGATATTCCATAACGGTCAATCAAATCGTGATGGCGTCCGTAAAATTGACGAAGGGATGATTTCAATTTCACCACTTCGAACTCCTGGTTTAATTGCTTCCTTGTGGGCAGCAACCCTCTATCAAGGAAATCATGATAGGAAAAAACAAGCCCCGGAATATCGAATAATCTGGGAGATATATACTCCATATGCGGGCGCGGCTGGAATGTTGCTACATAGAAATAGAACGTTCACAATTGGGAAGCTGAAATCATCTCTTTTGTCGTAAAGTTTTGTTTTTAACCGACCCTCATTGTCAATTTCTAGATGTTAGTCAGGATATGAGACAGACTTAACTGTATCTGTTGTATCCTTTATTTCAAGTTCGATGGGATAGATGCGTTCAACATAGTCACTAAATTTTGATTTTTTTAGTGAGAGAACATCATCTATATAGCGGAAAGTGAAGTTAAAGGATACTACTAATTTCTTTTCTTTCTTCCTAAGAAGTTCCCGTATGAAGTCAGCCTCATATGAATAAAGGAACAAATCGGCAAGAAGAGGGGCACAGTAGGTTCCCATGGAAATGTCGATTGTTTGTTGAAAAACACGTCCTCCAAACGTAACAAATATGTTGTCAATCAAGAAATCAAGTATCTTGATAATGTCCGTTTCAGAGAATTTTTTGTTTGAATCAGAGTGATTTTTTACAAAGTAGGATTTATCCCTCCCTAAGACAAGCTACTTGTATCCATGTTGGCCATTCTTTTTAATGAAACAAAGTAGGACCAACTCTTTCAATTTGTCTTTTAGTTTGGAATGGAGAATACTTGTGTAAAGTGTAGAAAAGTAAAACGTTTTATACTATTGCAAGATGAAAGAGTCTTAGATATATGAACTCTCAAAGATCTTTCGAATTTTTTAGTATCTACGTCTGATTCACGCCACCTCTAGAATGGGTAGTTTCACAATAACTTTGCTGATAAAATTGATGTAAATGATTTTGAAAGAAGTTTCGTGGAACACTTGGAAGACCAAGCAATATAACGTTGTTTGTAAGGACACTTATGTAGTTTAGGTATCCAATACAGTGATGGAAGATCCACTTCTTCATTGTCCAGAATTTCCTCTTTGGTAAGTGACTAGGGGTTATATGTTGAACTTCCAAGTGAATTGTCTATACGTAATTCATTTATAAAGCAGTTTATGTAATGTGATTTATACACAAAAACGATGTTGTTTGGGGCTTTATCTGCGGGGACAATAACATATTTGTCATGGAGGTAGGACAAGTGTTTTGCAACATTTTGGGTCTTTAAAGATTGATGTAGCATGGGTATTCATAGACCCATTCCGTTTCTTAATTCTTATTTGTATCAACGACCTCACATCCTTAATCCATTTGGAAAGAGTGTCTACGTCTTCTTTCTTACGTTTAACCCATTATCTTGCATAATCCTCGACTGAATCCATCAGTATTTTGAAGTTGTGTTTCCAATTGATGGAATTAGGCTCACGATATTTTGGGCCTTTGGATAACACATTTCGCAGGGAAGTGTTATAGACAATGTTTTGGTCACCAGTAATAACGTGGCCAGCCGGATTATATATAAATGGGGAGCTAGAACAGGTAGACTTGAAGTCGTCAATATTGAGATCCTGCAACACGTGTTTGTAATTGAAAGTTTTAGTTGCAATTGATTTGGTATAGGTATAAGAAATGATAGGTACAGACTGATCTTTAAAATAGGGAGGTATTTTCGAGTTATGATGAAGGATATTGCCCAATTTGATGGCAACGAGACCTTTGTTGACAAAGGAAAGTTAAAGAAAGGATCTTTTCTCCTTTTCATCTTTTCCAATGCGAACTGAGTTGACAAGTCTGTGACTTGCAATATCCGAAATGATAGCTGTCAAAGTGAGTGAAAATGCCTTGCGGTTTCGTCTGTTGAACATTGGATGATTTTGAATAAAAAATACAAAGTGGTCAATATAAATACATTTCTATTTATTATGATATCCTAAAAACCATTCTACACACAATACAGATAAGTTATGTATTTTTACCATTTTAATTGAATTAGCAATCAACTGGTTGAGTTCTATCTGCAAGTCAACACCGACTATGGATCCTGAAGAAAAGACAAATGAACTTTTAACATTCAGACAACATATGTGGATGAACCCCGTCGGTGTTTGCTTTTATAACTTTCCAACATTAAAGACATTTAGTGTTCATCGCAGATCTGTGTTAGGGTCTATTGCATGAATCCAAGACTTATTGCGATGTATAGAGCTTGATATATCATAATTACAGTTGTATATTGATGAAGACTGTATGTTGACCTCTAGATGACTTTGGTTATTCGTGTGAATGGATTGCATTCGTATAGACGTAAGCATATCAATACAAAGTAATGTATTACCTCAATTTCTGTGTTATAATTGTATGAGCAAAAGTTCAACTGGTAACAACTGGATTATAGGAATTATTTCTGTACAATAATAAGGAACCAACGACGTTTTCTATTAAAAAAAAATACCAGCTTAAAATACTTATTTCACTACATACACAATTGTTGGCTCATTTGGTAGGTTGGACTGTCGAAAATGAACTACTGGTAAACGATTTATTTCTATTCTATGCAGAGGAACATATCATAAAAGTTTTACATAGCTACATCAATAATGGTGATTAGAATCTTTACACTGTTGTTGGACATTGAATAACTTATATAAAATATGCTAAAGCTGCGTAAAGAAAAAAAAAGTTTTCATGATTGCTAATTCTTGAATAACATAAAGAATTCTAGAAGAAGTAATCTTACAATTGTGACTCCAATGCTGCATTCTATAGTTTTTATAGAAGAAACTCGCATAGAATATCAAATTCTACGACACATTCTAAAGCTTTGTAAGGACAATTCAAAACCATAATTGTAAACTAGAATAACATATTCTATAGCTTGATAGAAGAAACAAACTAACCATAATTAATTTCAATAACGTATTATATGTATGGCACGCCTGAACCACTTTTATAGATTATCCTTGATTATCTCAGATAAACTAGGATTATCTCAAATAAACTATGATTATCTCACTATTTTACATTAAGCTCAGATGAACCGGGATTCTCTCGATTTTTTTCAGATAATCCCGGTTTATCTCAGAATTTTAAGATAAACCGGGATTTTCTCAGCTTAATGCATATTTGAGATAATTCATTATATTCCTCACAAAATTAGATAAATAATTAACTGGAGAAAATCCGGGATTATCTGAAAATTCTGAGATAATCCGGGATTATCTGAGAATTTTGAGAAAATCGATTAACTGAAAAAAAGTAGCCAATAGAAAGCCACGACACATTGGAGGAAAATTTCATGGTCATAAGGGATAAGATATAGATACAATGGTGCATCTATACAGATAGAGAAGAATGAAAGATTACGCTCTTACGGCAAAGGTGTTAGAAGTTTTAAATTTCCAAATTTGATAAAAATAACAATTGATTTATTCAGGATGTACATGTATGACAAGTGTATCGATAATAATGAAGATCAGAGGGATCTAGAATTTAGAAGTTTATCTTAAGAGGTTTTTTAAGAGAATTTGAATGTTGTATCCGTATTTGTCTTTATGAAGATAGTGAAATATGTTACATAAATCTGGCATCCGCACAATTAACTAGGACAAATAACTAAAATGTTGAAATAAGTTAAGCAAAGTTGAAATACACCATTTCGAAGTTCTAATGAGTTACCTTTTAAAAAGTTATAATCTTTTAAAAAAAGATATCACGCGCCGTTTTTCTTTCCTTAATTTCTCTATTTAAAGAGTAAAATATGGTGCAGGAATTTATCATCCATTTATTGCAAAGTGTTACATTTTAGTACTTACTTGGTAAGTTGTATAAAGTGTTTTTTTTTTTTTGTCAATTAGATAATCTAATCATGATAATGACAAATGCCCAATAACTGAAATATTTATTACCTTACAACTCTATTATATTGTTAATCAGTTTGTTTTTAGCGACACGTGGCCAATGCATAATTAACCTTTAAACAATCGCTGTTAAAACGGGGTTTTGATCCCTAAAGGACGCCACACTTTGCAATGAATTAGATCTATATTTGTTAACGTTTTCAAATTAAATAAACTGAATGGATTTCGTAAAATTCTCAAATGGCTTTAATATTATTACAAACAAAACGAAACGTTTATTTAACATTTTTAGCAACTTTTATCTTTATTTTTGTTCTAAGAAAACCTTTCTTGCTTGGTTAACTAGTATGTGTTGATTACCTTCACTAATTACTAAAGATCAGACGACCTAATTAAGGATTTGTATAGACCTAATCAACATGACAATTGGTATCGAATATGATCATCGGTCATGCATGACATATTCCAAATAACGGCGCGTGTTAATAAACACGTCAATAACTTCTGAAATATTCAATTAATTTTATTCAAACAAAAATATTAAAGATAAACAAATAAATAATTTATCGGACGCATACCCTCAACGCCCACTTAAATATCTATTACATGTCCTGAGTGCACTCAGGAGACCCTGAGCGGTTTTAAAACGTACCGCAAAATTATTACTTAAAACAATTTTTGTTGACTGTTAAATGAAATACATGGAGTGTCAGTGAGTTATAATATATTTTACAAATGAGGGCCCCACTTTGGTAGTCCAACTTGAACACATTGAGCGATCGTATATATGCAATCAGGAACAGATGTATCCACGAAATTATATTAACATTTTATGAACTTGCCTGCTTAAATAAATCATGTTTTAGTTATAACATACACTTTTAATGTACTATTATTTATAAATCAATGTTTAAAATTCACATATATGTGCTAAGATTAAAACTTTATGTAATATTTCAATACTTTATTCTTGTAAAATTTTTCATTAATAAATACTGTTTAAACTAAGATTAAAATTTCCTATGTCATACGGTCATTCCAAGTGTCATTCGGTCATTCGTGTTACGTATCTCCAGTACTTCTCTATGGATAAGAGCTAAAACTACCAAAAACAAGTTCACCGGAATTAATCGAAAACTTCCAGAAAAATCTACTAATAAGCTTATACTCTCATTACCAACTTATGTAGCAGATGTTACTATCAACATCCTAAACGGAATACTACCAGTTGAAGCCCAACTACATATCCGAGTACTTGGACTATTGAACAACATCTGTAATCAGCCCGAAAAGAGCATAGATAAATTGCTAGCTGACGACAACTTAAACTGAAAAATAGCCAAAGTTCTAGTTGCTTGTCGCTATAAAACACATGCCCAAGAAGTACGATCTACAAAATGGTACATGGACAACACCTTCAAAAAAATATTATGGACCTCCAACATCAACAAAACAGTACAGAGCTACTAGTCTAAGAGTAACTTCAGTAAATAGCAACACTGTATTCTAGCTTCGAAGGCCGTACGGTGACCTATGGTTGTTAGTTTAAACACATTTTATTGTTCAAAAATGACAAATGGATTAGACACAAGTTTTTCAACTTAGTAACGTCTTCTCCTATTGTTGTCAATTTCTGTGTCATTTGGTCTCTTGTGGATACATGTAGTTGTCTCATTGGCAATCATACCACATCTTTTTAATTTCCAAAACGACGAGTGTAAAAAAAAAGCAAATATGCAAACATACAGCCTGATTTATATTTACAACAAAAACAAAATGAAATACAGGAAGAAAGACTCAATGACACCATATCCAGAAATCAACGCCACTCTGCTTATTTGAATATTATACTAAAGAAATCGGATACGGGTCACGGAAATTATATTGAAATGATAGGGAATTTTGAAAAAAAATGTCTGTTTTAACTTTAATTTAAGTGATAGACAGGTTGCGGGGACAGAAAATAAATATACACAACAATATACACCATTTAAACGAAACATAATGACTGTCGTTGCAAAAATCAAGGTTCCTGAGCTATTTTAAAAATCGAAGCGAGAGGCTTTTAACATTGCAGTATAAAATACAGGCTAAAATGGCTGAAAAGTCAAATTTGCAAACTTCGTGTTGAAAATTGGCTAACAAAGTCATTACAAAAACAGGTTGCGGGGATGAAACTTGAAACTTGAATGTCCAAAGAATAAGCAAGTCCAAACCTTGTATGTGTAGTCGTTGAACTCTAGGTCCCACGTAAAATTAAAATACCCCTATTTCAAGAAGAATAAACTCACGAAAACACGAAAAATTCACTAAATTCGCGTTCATTGTTTTGATTTTGACCGCCTGACAACTTTACGGAAATATCAGAGTGATTATAAACAAGGACTCTGTGACAGGCAACTTATAATATCCGTGTTTTAAAGATTTTAATGATATCAAGCCAGTCCAGTTCAAACTATTATCACGTGGTACAATTCTCATTTACATATTATGAATATTTTAAAATTAACAAAAGTACTACTAATTTCTGGCTATGACAATATGTCATGACGGAGGAAGGCACATGCATTTTTGGAAGGGGCTTAAAAAAGGTCTAGTGCCAAACCATACCTTAAACTGAAACTGTACACATGGGATAAGACCGAAGTCAGAACTTAAAGTAAAAATTTGTTGAAAAAGGTCCAGGGTACCGTTTCACAAAGCCTTCGTAAGTCTACGTGTCATCGTACGTTTATCGTAAATAAATCGTAGGTTTTACAGCCGTTTCACACAGCCGTCGTAAGTTTAGGTTGGTTCCCTCCGTAAAATATCCAGTATGACTTCGGAATATACAAATATTAACATATAGCTGTTTATTTCTGTGTCATTTGGTTTCTTGTGGAGAGTTGTCTCAATGGAAATCATACCACATCTTCTGTTGTTTTACAAAAATAAAAGGCCAGATATTTAACTGGCACAGGAAAATGTTTACATGTTCCATAGGGGTACATATTTTGCCTTGCAAAAGTCTTTGCTTAAGCCACTGGCCCAATATCAGAGTCTGGTAAAAATTGATAAAAATTTAGTGAAATTATTTTTAGGGTCGTGCATGTATGAAGGAAAAATGTTAAAATTTCTTGAACAGACTGCAATGGGCATTCAGCCTGAGAACCCTAAATAAGACTGTTGTTCAATGGGTATATTAACTTGCTGCAATACTTTTTTCCAAACATATGGAATTTATCGTCCCAACTTCCACTTGATGTAGCTGTGCATGCCTCTATTTAAATGACACTTTATCCCCTTTTTTTTTGGGGGGGGGGGGGGAGAGGATTGTTCCTAACATAGAGAAACTGGGACCAAGATACACCAAGGTCTTCTGTTGTGGACGTGTTTTGAGGATCACTGCCTCAAAATGCTATTTTGTACGACTTTTTGAGCCCCCCTGGCAAGGGAGTTTCAGTTCCCCTTGAGTTTCACATCATAAAAACACACTTTGTACAAACCTATTTTATAGAGTAAATTACTTTACTTTTATCTTAAATACCGACAGCAAACGAGCAGCATGTTTATTGTTCACGTTAACAGCTTGCTAAGTTGCTTTTTCAATTGTTTTGGCTAAGAGTTGTGAGTTTGACACAAAAACAAGGGCCCAGCGGCCACTTCAAAAGCCTGTCCATTTGTGGGCGATTAAGTGTCGTCCATAAAATTTATGCCACAAGAGTCGGGCGAGTTTCGGTTATCTAACTTTCAATTTGGGCAACTTGAAATTACTCTACTCACCTGTACCGTGGCTTTCTGTGACACACTACCATCTTCGAAGCGGCGTAGAGGAACAACAATGCCTACATGTAACTGCGCATGCTCGAGATCGTTCATTTCAAAAAGTAAAATTAGCCCATACCGGACGGTATTGTCAAGAATTTCAATAACGGCCGGGTACCAGTCTACATGTATGCCGGCCTATCTTTTCTACTATATCATTAATATGAAAAATATAATGACACTAATATTTGATATTAATACATTAAAGGTTAACTGACAATCACGTCACAATTTTCTAATATGATTAACACTAATGTTTATCCTATGTTTAGCCAGATAAACGCCAGACGAGTGCTTAACAGTTTGAAACGCATCTAACATAGCTTGCACCTATGGTCGTCTCTTACAATATCGCATTAGTATGGAACGCATCTAACATAGCTTGCACCTATGGTCGTCTCTTACAATATCGCAATAGTATGGAACGCATCTAACATAGCTTGCACCTATGGTCGTCTCTTACAATATCGCATTAGTATGGAACGCATCTAACATAGCTTGCACCTATGGTCGTCTCTTACAATATCGCAATAGTATGGAACGCATATCGTCTTACTATCAGCTTCTGATACATCTTATTTCATCGAATTTCTTCACCTAAAAAGACACCAATTTAACTTGTTGACACGATGCTGCTGCTCTATCCATATTCAAATGGGTAACGGGGATGAGGGTCTGGATGGGCTTTACAGAATAGAGAATAATGGCCAAACAAATAATGAATGGACAAAATTGAGCCAAAACAAATAAGTAATAGAGAATAGCGGGGTGCAGAAGAAAAAAACAAAAATGACTAAAGAAATCATGTAATAACAAAATACATTTAATAGTAATATGGTTATTGTGAGAATTTTACAGAATAAGCATTATTTTTAAAGATAAAGAAAAATGACCCAAAAAATTAAAGAATATAGAAATGAAGAAACCCCAATTCAAGCCCTCGGGTATTCAACTTTAATGAAAACGGTATAAGGGAACGATAATCTATACTATTAAACGAGAAGACCTCATTTTGTGTGTCGCTTCTCTTTCTTCCCTAATAAATTCATCATCATGCCTCTGTGTCCTATAGGTACCATGCATAGTCGCATTTGTTATCCATTCTTATGAATATTCAGTTTGGGTTATTTTGGGAGAAAAACGAAGAAAAAGGTGTCCGGATATTGTTTCCGCCATCAGACCGACTTTTAAGTCATACCCAAGACTTCCGATTTTAAATTTTACAAGAGTGGGTAAAGGTTTTTTTTCGAGCAACGTGTTTTGCCACTTTTTATTTCACGTGCAGCCGTGAAAAGGTTCGTTATTCACCGTGTTTCTTGAAATCGATAAAAAGATCAACGTGCCATTAATTGTTCGCTCATCGTGAAATGGCAATTTTATTTCGCGTTCTTTCGTGCAGATACCTCTCTTTACTCCCCTCTTAAAACATGATTTTCGTAATTACTCGGGGACAGGACAATTATTTTCGCGTTATTCTGCATGTATACTATGATTATAATCCTATAATATATAGAGACTCTCTATATAATATAGCAGTGATCGCCGTGGATGGAATTGATAGTTAATAGCAAATACACTTTATTTATATTATATGTAGATCTATGTTCATAGTATACAGAAACGCGAAAATCACGCAATTTAACAGAGAGCAAAAAAATAACGGACTTCGGAAAAAAGGGAGAGGGCTTAAAATAATTGTCCTGTCTCCAAGTGCCTATGACTCAGTTTGATACCTTTTCTGAATTTCTCCAGACATAAAACCTTTTACAAAAATTCACCCTATAACAGTTTACATACTTTCAACCAATCTCTAAATACCCGCGATTTCGCGGGTGTTTTCTAGTGTAATATAATGCGAAGGGGCCAGGAGGATTTTTTTTTTGATTGAATATTCATTTTCAATTGTTGCTATGCATGCGTATTTCTTTCGCGAAAAACTTTATTCTCAATTTTTTACAGTTTGAGTTGCAGAATATTTATTTCCACCCTTTCGTGTGCCAGATTATCAGTTTTTAGTTTTAACCATGTCATGATATTCATTTTCAAAATCAACTTCTTCAAGAAAATCAAATAGTCGTCCCCTAAGGTAATGATGGTCGTGATACCCCCATTGATACTCTATTCCGTCTCTCCTCATCTCTTCGTTCCTTATAAATTTCTAATTCAAAGTTATAAAATACGAGTTTCTTGAAATTATAATGCTATGGAAAGTATCATGGATCAATGTATATATATGCATATTAAACTATGTCCACTATGCACGATTTGTTATATTTATTACCAATCCATAACATATAAGAGTAAAAATATATTTCCTTCAGTGGAAACTTTGTCAGGAATTAACTATCGTGTTTTATTTTAGAAGTTTACCGAACGTGTCCTAAATAAACAATCAACACATAATCATGGAGCAAGTGAAAAATAAGTGAGATTATAGACATGTGATAGAGCAATGTTTAATTCTTTTTTTCTTTTTCTTTTTAAATTTTTCATGATTTTCTATTTGTTATTCAAACAGTTGTCATAACTGTCGTTTAATGATTTTGTGTATTATTTTTTTCTTTATAAGAATCAATTACTAAAGTACTAGTAACGCTATTTAACTTTCATGGTTGTTTACTTTTTCTTTCATCACGGGTTTTCCCTCACATTAGTGATATGTGATTGCAGTGTGGTTGCAGTAGTACTTACGAGAGGTCTTGTGGTTAAGGACACTTCATACGGCAAGCTATGGACGAATTAGAGTACGGGATGACAATAATTCTCTGAAGATTTGGTAAGATAAAGGATTGTTTTTTTTATAAGAAAGTCCATGTACACGTGTTTTATAGTAAAACTTAACTATGCAAATATGTGAAACATATTCAACTTTTTTTTTAAATTTAAAATGTCATTAAACATTTAATATTTATTTTTGTTCTGCCTTTTTATTTGTGCATGCATGTGTGTCGTAAGGTTGTTAGAATTAGACATAAGTCATACATCGTTTTAAATAATTCTAAAAATACCACAAATTAAAGTACAAAAATATTTGAACGTCACTGACACATAATGAACTTTTTATCCATGCTTTGATCTTTAATGAACTTTTCATCAATGCTTTCATCTTTAAGTAACTTTTTATATTTTTTGCTGTTAATCAAATCAAGGTACACTTTTACCACTTATCGATCAGTAAATTTTACTAATAGCTTAACATCTTCAAGTGATACATGGGCTCCGTCAATCGTGTGAATTGAATAATTAGGACGCTCTCTTTGGAACTCAATCTTCTTTGCTTTTAATATGTGTATGAAGTATTATAGTTCATTTGGATTCAAATATGAACTGTTTTTCATGTTTTTAAAGTACACACAAGGAAAGCTTGCATATATTTATAAGTCCGCTATAGGTTAATCATGGAACCATTATGTCTAGTTAAGGACTTACGATTTAACTCATTTTGAATTTAAGGTACAAGATATTATAATATCTTATTAATAATCTCAAAATATTTTAAAGTCGCAATAATAAATTATGATCGTTTAAAAAAAATGATTTAAAATATAAATACAGTGAAAATTCTAAACTGCATTCCTTATTTAAAATATAAGGAATGCAGTTTAGAATTAAAACTCAATTGTTCATGAACAATTGAAAGGTCTTTCCTTTTTCCTTTTATTGATAGCCTTCTTAGTTCAAACATATATGGTTGCTAAGGACTTTTATGTTCATAACAAGTGGTTGCTAAGGACACAATTCGTTGCTAAGGTTAGAAATATTACTTCCAGTATTAAAAATGTCATATCTACTATTCATAGCCTTTAAAGTTAAAAAATAAATAAGTGGTTGCTAAGGACTTATATGTCATTGCTAGGGACAAAAATGTTATTTCCAGTATTAAAAATGTCATATTTATATTATTCATAGCCTTCTAAGTTCAAAAATATATGGTTGTTAAGGTTTTTTTAATGTCGTTGCTAGGAACCTTGACCACTGACCTTGCCATAACTTTGTAGATCATATTATGCTGAACATTTTATCATTTTAAAATTTCTTTCTAACTCTAACTTCGTTTGAGTTATAAGCAAAACATTTTCATTTCGGACCCCGAAAAACAGTTTTGGTGCCCTAGGTCCATTATAGTTGGTCCAGTAATTTTGGAACCACATAACAAATGCAGATCTCGATAAGACACACATTTTCTCTATTACATTTTATCAGCCATCTTTAACGGTTATTGAATAAATCCAATAACAAGCTAAGGTCAAAATCTAGGTCATGACCTTGACCTTTGACCTTGAGGCATTTTCATGGTCACATGAATTGATGGTCATTGATGAAGATCCTAGGTGGCTACAAATGTACGACTTACGGTTTCTGAGTTTTAGTGGCCAACCGACATCGGTTAATTTTCAAAGGGGCATAACCCTACCAATGAGTCGTTGAATTTTTTCGATCCAAATGTAACGAAGAACCAGGGTCTGGTCCTGAACAAATTCCACCCTTCGTTTTTTTCTACCTATTATGGTTACGGTGTTTGAATGATAGATAAATAAGGTTTTCGGTGTTAGGGGAGATGACCGCTATAAAGGAAATGATACGGCGTGGTGCCCTAACAGCAAGATAGCTTTTGGTCAACCGATACTTAAATTATGGAAAGAAAAGTAGGGGTTTGCAGGCAAATTTTTGTATTGGCACTACATGGATAAATCTAGAGGATTCCGAATATCTGACAAAAAGCCAAAAACAAGAGTAGCGAACACCCTTAAGAAAAGACAAATAAACCAAGGTAAAAAACAGAATCTGAGGGAATCGCATGTACTCCAAAATGAGCGAAACAGAATGCGTCGACAGTATAATCTTCTCCTGCTATGCATGCATTCCCCGACATGAGAATATACACTCAGCCCTTACCTCGTGCTTACCTCGTGTAGCTTATTCATATGTATGTGTAAACGTAATATACACTCAGTCCTTTCCTCGTGAAGCTTATTCATATGTATGTGTAAACGTAATATACACTCAGCCCTTACCTCGTGTAGCTTATTCATATGTATGTGTGAACGTAATATACACTCAGCCCTTACCTCGTGTAGCTTATTCATATGTATGTGTAAACGTAATATACACTCAGTCCTTACCTCGTGTAGCTTATTCATATGTATGTGTAAACGAAATATACACTCAGCCCTTACCTCGTGTAGCTTATTCATATGTATGTGTAAACGTAATATACACTCAGCCCTTACCTCGTGTAGCTATTCATATGTATGTGTAAACGTAATATACACTCAGCCCTTACCTCGTGTAGGTTATTCATATGTATGTGTAAACGTAATATACACTCAGCCCTTACCTCGTGAAGCTTATTTATATGTATGTGTAAACGTATAATACACTCAGCCCTTACCTCGTGTAGCTTATTCATATGTATGTGTAAACGTAATATACACTCAGCCCTTACCTCGTGTAGCTTATTCATATGTATGTGTAAACGTAATATACACTGTCCTTACCTCGTGTAGCTTATTTATATGTATGTGTAAACGTAATATACACTCAGCCCTTACCTCGTGTAGCTTATTCATATGTATGTGTAAACGTAATATACACTCAGCCCTTACCTCGTGTAGCTATTCATATGTATGTGTAAACGTAATATACACTCAGCCCTTACCTCGTGTAGCTATTCATATGTATGTGTAAACGTAATATACACTCAGCCCTTACCTCGTGTAGCTTATCCATATGTATGTGTAAACGTAATATACACTCAGCCCTTACCTCGTGTAGCTTATTCATATGTATGTGTAAACGTAATATACACTCAGCCCTTACCTCGTGTAGCTTATTCATATGTATGTGTAAACGTAATATACACTCAGCCCTTACCTCGTGTAGCTTATTCATATGTATGTGTAAACGTAATATACACTCAGCCCTTACCTCGTGTAGCTTATTCATATGTATGTGTAAACGTAATATACACTCAGCCCTTACCTCGTGTAGCTTATTCATATGTATGTGTAAACGTAATATACACTCAGCCCTTACCTCGTGTAGCTTATTCATATGTATGTGTAAACGTAATATACACTCAGTCCTTACCTCGTGTAGCTTATTCATATGTATGTGTAAACGTAATATACACTCAGTCCTTACCTCGTGTAGCTTATTCATATGTATGTGTAAACGTAATATACACTCAGCCCTTACCTCGTATAGCTTATTCATATGTATGTGTAAACGTAATATACACTCAGCCCTTACCTCGTGTAGCTATTCATATGTATGTGTAAACGTAATATACACTCAGCCCTTACCTCGTGTAGCTTATTCATATGCATGTGTAAACGTAATATACACTCAGCCCTTACCTCGTGTAGCTTATTCATATGTATGTGTAAACGTAATATACACTCAGCCCTTACCTCGTGTAGCTTATTCATATGTATGTGTAAACGTAATATACACTCAGCCCTTACCTCGTGTAGCTTATTCATATGTATGTGTAAACGTAATATACACTCAGCCCTTACCTCGTGTAGCTTATTCATATGTATGTGTAAACGTAATATACACTCAGTCCTTACCTCGTGTAGCTTATTCATATGTATGTGTAAACGTAATATACACTCAGCCCTCACCTCGTGTAGCTTATTCATATGTATGTGTAAACGTAATATACACTCAGCCCTCACCTCGTGTAGCTTATTCATATGTATGTGTAAACGTGATATACACTCAGCCCTCACCTCGTGTAGCTTATTCATATGTATGTGTAAACGTAATATACACTCAGCCCTCACCTCGTGTAGCTTATTCATATGTATGTGTAAACGTAATATACACTCAGCCCTCACCTCGTGTAGCTTATTCATATGTATGTGTAAACGTAATATACACTCAGCCCTCACCTCGTGTAGCTTATTCATATGTATGTGTAAACGTAATATACACTCAGCCCTTACCTCTTGTAGCTTATTCATATGTTTGTGTAAACGTAATATACATGTACACTCAGCCCTTACCTCGTGTAGCTTATTCATATGTATGTGTAAACGTAATAAGTAACAAAGTTAACTATCATGATAAATTTCAAGAGTTTTACGATATTTTATTTTTGTATATCCAACATCCCAAAATTCATTGCGACGTCATGAAGCACGTGCATTTTCGTGATTTTCTTCATTTTCACGACGTCATCACGATTTCCCGGATTATTTCAATGACTGAAAATGTGATAGCTGTTTAAAACGCAATATAGTAAGTGCCTAATGAACTTATCACCGTATGTGGTTTTTAGTGCAACTAGAGAAAATATGGAATGTTTTTGTATATCCAACATGAATACAAGTAAATAAATTCTTAATACTAACGGTACAGGGAAATGATTAGTAAACAGGGGTAATTTAGCCTCTCTGTAGCAGATACTTTTTCGAAATTTACAGAAGTTTTGTTTTTTACATACGATAGTGCTTGGAAATCTCTAACTACATAACACATATAGTAATCTCAGATGAGGGGAACAAAGTAAAGATAAACTGTTAAAGCAAACTTAACGAGCTCTCATTTAGTGTGAAACTATAACTAAGGACATACAAATGTATATAGATCATCGGACTTCGGCGAACAGACCATCGCACTTTGGCGAAGACCATCGCACTTCAGCGTGACCATCGCACTTCAGCGTCCCCATCGCACCTCCGAATCCTACATATATGACATGATAAGTATCATTATATATTGCACATACACAAGCTCGAGACTTGGTTTGTAAAGAACAGTGTACATAAATACAACGTGAAGAACACGTGCTATCCGCATGGAAATTATAAATATAAAAATAGGAAGATATGTTTATCAAACGGTATATATACAATACAGAGGTAAGATTATATCGTTCTTATGGGTTTTTTTTTTATTATTGGTTAACGGAATTCAGTCATAATTAGTTGAATGAATAATTTATGGAACTGTTATTTTAATTGGCTTTATGTGTAATATACTATATTTCTTATTTATATTCGTATTTCCACACTATCAGCACAATACAATATATATATGAGGGTGTGGAATTGGGGGGGGGGGGGGGGGGGATATCCTTAATTTCTTTATTCTTAAATATTTTTACACCAGTTTTCTAAAAAAAAAAAGGTATTTGTTTTCCCCGTTATTCTCTTCTTTATTATTCTTGACCATTATTCTCCACTTTTGGTCCAGTATTCTTCTCTATACTATAAACCCCATTCAGACCCTCATATACGCGGTTGTCTTTGTCATATCATAATGTTTGTCCAGTTTTTATTTGGAGATATTTTGATATTCTGTTTATTCGCAATTTTGTTATCTTACCTGAACCTATGAGGCATGTGAGCTATTACCCTCACTTGGCGTCTGTCGTTGTCCGTCGTAAGAATATTTTCCTCTGAAACCATGGTCCAATTTCTAAACAATTCGTAGGGTTAAAAGGTGGGTTTTTATTATAAAGTGTGTGATTGTCTTTTTTGCTATAAAAATAGCTTTTTAAAATAAAAAAAAAAAACATAATGCAATACTTGTCGAATATCTTGAAAAACATGATAGATAGAGATAATCCGAGTGCCAAAAATAGGCCAAAATAAGCGGAATGTAAAGATCTACATTTTTGTACCCTACTTCTTATAGAGAGGTAGAAAATGTATACATGGTCAACATAAAAAAATTATCAGCAATAATACAAAATTTACAAAAATGCTAATGTGATCTAATCTATTGGTTGACTCTTTATAGGAATTATTACCAATTATCTTGAAACTATAATAGAGAGATAGAATCTGTTAAAAGCAAATATTATCAGCAATACTAGACATGCTAGACCAGATATCGTTCGGAAAGGTGAGCGATTCAAGCTCTTAGGATTGATTGATTAATGGTTGCCTTACATCCAGTGGCAAATATTTCATGCATGTTCAGGCTCTTGGGAGTCTATCGTTTAGACTGTGCGATTTAGAATCTATTCAGTAGACATCTATGGTTTGTTAATAACTAAGTTGACCTCTAGATGTCGTTGGCTATTTATTTTCGTTGGTTTGTTTTTTCATCAACGTATACCGCGGATCTCATTTTATTCACATACTAAGTATATATAATATGCATAAAGAAGCAGCAACACAAGATGTATGCACATTATATAGTGCTGGTGTTGTTTTTGCCGTGTGATATATTTTGCTATTCAAAATCTCAAATGTGGAGCTTTTATCCCTCTTAATTTCCCTTTTAATTTCCTGTTTTTTTTATATTATTTAGTGCTTGACCTTGCAGTATCAATTTTGTTAATCCTTACATGGCCAAATCGTTAAAATAATGTGTACAGTAATACGATTAAACATTAAACTGAAGATGCTCGGGGACAGATTTATATTAGTTTTTCAAAACGCGTTTCTGAATCCCATTTTTGACTTCTATGTATAATTATCATGCTATTATATTGTAATTATCTCTTTTTTCAATAATGAATACTTTTTAAACTTTAGATGCAATTATAATTTTAAGATAATCATTTAACAATCGTCAGATTTTGTTATAACGTTCATATCCGACTTAACGACCACGTATATTTACACTGATAATAACACGTTTTACTTGTATAACATGCAGTGACGGTTCAAGGATACTGGGTCAATCGAAAAATATAGGGGTGAAAGAGAGTGGGGCGACAGTACCAAATCAGACTGAATGACCTTAAAACATAATTTCCATGCACCTCAACTCCTCCCCTTGGGTCAACATCGGACATTGTACAATAGCGTTCAGCGGTTTTATAATAGTTCGAACCAATCAATGACCAGAGCAGCTGAATGGCAAATGTGAAAATCGGCAAGATCGAATATTACTTTTTTTTGTCGTGACTAAAATTCAGATTTGAAATAGATCAATTTAACGATAATAAAACGGAAATGATATAAACGGAATTTATCAATAAGTAAGGACCGTACAATGTAACTCCTGACAGATCATAGGGAAAACAAAGCAAAAGTAAACAAACGGACACAAATATGTCTTCTCACTAAATAATCCAAAGTTTGGTGACTATATTAAACTCATATAACCTATCGAGCTTAAACTAAAGGATACCACAGATGCAGTTCAGTCTGATTCACATCTTGACTTACTTGTAGAAAATTGATAAACAATGGGGATTCACAACTCTTTGTGACAAACGAGACGATTTCAGCTTCCCAATGATTATTTTTTTCATTTTTTAAATAGACTATCATTTCATATTTGGTCATTTACCTTACTTGGTATAATAAACAAAACTACGTATGGCAATATTTATTTGAGCTTAGTACCCCTAGGCAAATACCCCCTCCCCCCCCCCCCCCCCCCCCCCCCATAACATTCATATCCTCATCATATAACAAGCAAGTACATGTAACAAAAAGTCCAAATGGTAGTAATTAATATATGTGTAACAAAAGTCTATGATATGGCTAAAAATAGCAGCAGTTATCACGCAAACACAACACCATTAATAATGCTACTGGGAGGGTGGGTGGGAAAGCTAGCAAAATTTTTTAGCGTGCAGCTATGAGCAAAGTACTGTTTGAAAGCATGGTCCACTCAATGTTTGAAAGCATGGTCCACTCAAACTAGGCTTGAAAAATTGGGGAAAAATGCATGTTGTCTGTTCCATGGTCGGGTTGTTGTCTCTTTGACACATTCCCCATTTCCATTCTCAATTTTATGAGAGAAAGCGCGGTAAATTCAAACCTACGTGCTAAAAAACTATTAACGGATAAACACAATTTCCGGAAGTGCCTGCATATATAGTGTATACATACCTCCGAGATAATACGATATTTACAGAGCTTGCGTTTGCTACCATGATTTTCTTGGTGGAGGTTACTGTTTACAAGAAAGCTATTAAATCAAGGGTTCCAAGTGATCCCAAGTTGTAACGTTGAAGTCATCTATTCCACAGTTTGACGGACCTAACCATGCGTAGCTTGACCGTTGTGGAATAAATGTGTCACAGTTGACCACGAATATGTTCCAATTGTCTTAGCCACAATCCCGTCCTAGATAGTAATATTTCCTAATGAGACTAACATGAGCAGGTGCCACATGTGGTACAGGATCTGTTACCCTACGGAGTATCTGAGATCACCCTTACCCCTCCCGGGTCTTTAGTGTGGTTCGTATTTGCCAGTCTTTAGTTTTCTATTTTGTGTTTTGTGTATTTTTTTTAACTAGCTTAAGTAAACGCCATTTTACCTATCCTAAATTACAAAGCAGAAAATTAACTGTTTAAAAAGTTTAAATTTTCTCAATGAATAATTCTATTTACTTAAATTAGTTTATAACTTTGTAAACCATTCTTGTTGCAGGATACAAGTCGTGTCATGCCTTTAAACTTCTGCGGTTAAATGTTTAGAATAAATACGGCTATATAATTAAAAAACTCATCTGTGTACCCCATATGAACGAATATTCGGTGAATTGATATGTCTGACGATGTAAATGGTATTCAAACATATAAACAGACTATTCCTGGAAAGGAGATTGGAATTTGAATTGAGATAATTTCCTTGAATTGCCATGCGTTCATTTCTGAGGTCAAATGGTTCAAAGAATACAAACAGCTCGAACGAGAAGGAAATCTACATGACTTGTGAACCCATCAAGAAAGGAAGTTAAGTGTCTTACGGTTTAGGTTTTCCGATATAAATAGCATGTAAACAGAAGGTTGATGCACTACGAAAAACTATTCTTGGCTGTAACATAAAAGGTAATGTCACTTAATTTATAACATATTTAATTTCTTGTCATAGATATACCATGTAGATATAACAGTAGGCTAAATAATTTGCATGTCTATATTTTCGCCCAGTCATCAAAATGTTTGTATTTCAAAGAAATGTGTACTCCATTTTAACAGATATTCATAAAACGAAAGTATTACATTCGAACAGGTATGTTTGACAATGGAAATTATTTTATTTTGCATACAGCCTATGAAGCAGTAAAGGTGGAATGGTTATATTTACCTTCTGGGCGCTGTGTTGCTCTTTTTGTGTACCCTACTTATCTCAATATGCCTGGACACTGTGATTGGACAAAAATACAGTATCTACTGAACACATTTTTCCAAGCTGAATGATGAATCAGGTAACATGTATTTTAAATCTCAATTGGTGTTCTTATCTCGTAGTATACTAGTATTAACATGATTAAGTTTGTTTGATTAAAGTGTTTTTCAGTTATTAAAATCAAATAGTTGTCATTTGATTTTAACAAGAAATCGTTATGTGAATCTTATCTTATAGTGATCTTTGTCTACTTTTCAAGACTTATATTTGAAAATAAACGGAGAATGTGTCCATGGGACATAGATAATTCCCCCGCTTGCATATAATTTTATAAATGGACATAACGCAAGAACGGTAAAAGTGACACCATCAAAATTCGAATTTGATCTGTGTTTTATGATAATAAGCATTGTGTATAAGTTTCATAACATTTGATTCAGACAAACTAAAAGTAAGAGAACGGAAACCAATTTCGGGACGTACGTACGGACGGACGGACGTACAGACAGACAAGGGTAACACTTAATGCCCCTTCGCTGCAGCGGGGGCATAATAACGACATCTTCATTTTAGAGATCCAATTGTAATAATCTACTTCCTAATGACAAATACGAGATTTCAACGTTCTTCAAATCCAACTGCTATGATTTTGTATCTCCACACTTCCTATTATTTCATTTTAGGATTCATCCAGTTGGACCGGAAGTTCAGACACACTATCTATTTCATAATAGCCAATTCATCCAGTTGGACCGGAAGTTCAGACACACTTCCTATGTCATTACAGAAATTAGTGCATTTTTCCTATTCAACCGTTTTATGTTTACTTATTTTTTTATTTTTTATTCTTTCTCTTGCCCATTTAAGACGATGAGATGTATAATGTGTTCGTCAGTCCTTGTGTCCAATGCATCCTATGCTGTAGTTGTTTAAAGTTTGAAATACTCCTTACCAAAATTCACACAGGACTAGAAACACTGATGAACTTCAACATCTATGTTTAACTGTAAATACTTTAAAGTTACATGTACAGTATTGTGTGATTTATTTGGTTTATGGTTTAGATGAGGATTTCCTCGATCTCCTATATTGGAGGTGGAGATTTATTACAGATACAGATAAAGTCAATTCCTCTAGTTGGACCTGAAGTTCAGACACAATTCCTATTTCATTATAGCCAATTTATCCAGTTGGACCGGAAGTTCAGACACACTTCCTATTTCAGTGTAGCCAATTTATCCAGTTGGACCGGAAGTTAAGACACACTTCCTATTTCAGTGTAGCCAATTCACCAAGTTGGACCGCAAGTTCAGACACACTTCCTATTTCAGTGTAGCCAATTCACCCAGTTGGACCGGAAGTTCAGAGAAAAATATTGTTATTGTTACTAGATATCTTTAGTTTTTCAGAAACATATAATAAAGTTATGTTGTATTATATGTCTTTGGTTTTTAAGAATGTTTTTGTGCACATGATTGGCTTTTCGTACATAAAATGCCATCACTCCCCCCACAATTAACAGTATATTACAATTGGTTTGGTGTTAAACATTATTACTCGCTCCTGAAAGCATAAGTTATGTAGAATTAAATCTTACATCAAATTTAAAGTATCGCTTACTGAAAAGTTCATTAAGGAAAAGAAAAGAAACAAAATTTGCTCGATCGCTCTAAATTTTGTACAAACAAGCCAGAACTAGTATTCAATTTGAAATGACCTAAATAACATTTTTTTGCACTGTACATGAATTGCGTATTCATTAAAAACATACGGCAATTTGACTCCGGTACATGCTGACAGACATATTTATTATAACTAACATAAAATCTAATCTTGTATTGACATTAAAAGTTATTTAGTCGGGATTAGGATGTATATTTAATTTATAAAGTAACATGAATGTTAAATACTACTTCGGGCTAATATGCACACAAGTATGAACTGAGAAGTTAACGTGGTAAGTACATACGAATTAGATAATTCAAAATAACGATAATTTATTATGATCACCATTCGTACGGTTATTTTAATTGAATACTAAGAAGTTCTACACCATTTGATAATTTGACGAGCAACTAGATATCAAAGTGTCTAAAGCGAAAGAAAACCGCGTATATCAGGTAATACATATATGTTGTACGATAGGTCAAGTCGGATAAAGTAAAGCTTTTCATTTATATTTTTTTTTTGGGGGGGGGGGGGGGGGAAGGGGTTATTTGAATTTTTTAAGGAACGAAATTGAACTTAACTCATGGAATGATGAATGTCGTCCGGGTGTCCTGACTTAAATATTCAGGTTTCAGGACAAATATGTTTAGTCATAATGAATATCTTTACCAAACTTGGATTGATAAAGTCACATGAGGTGAGGAAAATTCTACTGAATTTGAATAGGTGACAGGTCAAGGTCACAACTGTTATTACTTGACTGTGATTTGTACAATAGTTTAGTTTCCGGATGTTAACTCTAGAGCCACTTACTTACTTTAACCAAACTTGGTTTAATAGTGCCCGCATGAGATGAGATAACCCTTACTGGTTCTCAGATCAATAGGTCGAAGGTCAAAGATATAATAGAAATTTTAGACTGAAATAGGGACATAATTTTTGTTACCAGATGATATCTTCTGAACCATACGTCGATATTAAATGAAAAAAAAAAAATGATAATGCCCCATGGAGAGAAAAAACATCTCTAATGATTTTGTGCGTCAGTAGGTCAATAAACTCATCCTTCATCAGGCTTTAAATTTTATACGCAAGACACGCGTTTCGTCTACAAAACTCATCAGTGACGATCGAATCAAAACAGTTAAAAGGAAAAATAAAGTACGAAGTTGACGAGCATTGAGGAACCAAAATTCCTACAGGTTTTGCCAAATACAGCTGAGGTAAATGAATCTATTCCTGGAGTAGAAAATAAAATTTTTTTCAACTGTACAACGTCTCAGTTTGCGGAAAAAATTCTATTTCTAGACAATATATTTTAGACATATATCAGATAGTTACAATGTATCAACCATGATTGATAGTGTGGCTTCAGTTGACTTGAGGTCACCTGCTCAAAAGTTACAGCTACATTCCATAGATTGCAGTTTTTGGGCATTTTTGTATTTGTTTTTACATCATTTAACATAAATTGTCAACAGACTTTACATCACGAAAATGAACAAAAAGTATTGATTGAATATTGGTTGCTTACCGTCCAGTGGAAACTATTTCATTCATATTCAGGATCAGAAAAAGTTAACATAAAATACAATAGGTAGGTCCTTTAAAAGAGACAATCCGGGGTTAACGGCCAAACAAAATGTAGTACCGAAATCCAAAATCGGTTTAATATATTACAAAGCCACAAAAATCACAAATCGGATAACCTACTTCTAGTGTAAGTGTGCTCCTCTTTGTGTCATTTGTTTTACTTTTTAACTTATTTTTGATTTTTTGAAGTTACGATTTATCCGAGTTGTGAAACCTTAACAATTTTTAATAAAGAATATGCAAGTGTATCTAATGGACAGTATACTTAATATAGTTGTATGAAATGTCATTTAAATATACTATCGAGTCACTCATCCAATATAGAAGCATTATTTTTTTATGAATGAACAGATTACAGTAAATGAGATAGCTGACTGAATCATAATAAAGTTAATGCATTATCATGTGGGGAAGTTCACTCTAAGGTTAATATTTATTCCTCTAATAGATTTGTTACACAAGTTGATAAATGAACATGGAGGAAGCTTCGAACTCTATCCCAAGACGAAGTGAAAAAGATACAGGATGGGCATGGATTATATCACTTGGTAAGGACAAGATTTTTTATATGTACTTGTTTTTTCCACTCTTTCTTTTTTCTGGAAAGGGATTTTTTTTGTCTTTCTACTCATTGCATTTGTTTATTTTTTGTTTATTTTTATTTCTCAATATGTGTAATACTATATAATAGATGGATGTGGGGTACCAGGTAAACGACTATAAGACGACAACCTAACAACACAAACACAATTTAAAAAAAAAACATGCGCTGTCGGCATGTTTCAGCTGTTTATTATGATTATTTGATTGATTTGCCTTTGTTTTTACGTGTTTATAATATATACACATACTTATTAACATATAATTATTATTTTCATAACTATATACTTTTCAAAAGCAAATGAATCAAATATGTCATTAGTACTAGGAGATGTTTTCTATACGTCAATGAGACAGCAAATCCGAGGTCAACATACGATCTTCAACCATAGACAGGTATCCTAACAATATGTCGAGCTCTCAAGGCGAGTCTAAACGCTGTGATTGAAATTAACAACGATTATCAATGATCTACCATCATTACTTTCATTGTAATTTTACACATGATGAACACATTACAATAAAACAAAATACAACCATTGGCAATGCTCATGACTTTGGACAGGCACGTGAAGTGTTTGCTCTCATCTTATAACGTCGGCCAGCAGAATAGTACAATGTACATACAAGAACGTACAACTAAAATCAAGAACATGAAAGGCGCTTTATTTCAATAACAACAGTAAAATAGATAAAATTTAAAAAACAAAGTACAGGCATTAACTTTACCGTATTAAAAATATATACTTGGTCGCAGTATCTGAAAACAAACTCAAAGTTCATGTACTTAACCTACCGATATGCCATCTTGACGTCCAATACTATACATTAATATCCCTTACGAGATGAAATCGTCGTCGTCATCACCAGCAGCTGTTTTCTAAATAATTTAAAACAGTTTAATTCAATTATACGATCTTATTTTAGGAGCGACATTACACGTTTTTATTCTTATTGGTACAGCAAAATCATTTGGGTTATTTTTTGTTGAATTTCTATGGTTCTACGACACCAACTCGTCAATTTTGTCTGGAATGCTGGCTGCACAAACGCTTACAGTAAGCTTGTCATGTAAGTATGCAGACAACAATTATTTTTTATTGTTTACAATGCAAATTATATTCAATTTCCATACCTACATAGGGGCTTCGTGAATCAGATATTAATCTAAATGCCTCTTTTCATACAACCGCATCAGTGTCTGTGATCTCGTGCTCACCTCGAGTACGGGAGGTCGTGGGTTCGATTCAAGGCAGGGTCAAGCCAATTACTTGAAAATTTGAATTTGCTTCTTCTCGGCTAAACATGCAACATTCAGAAGTAAGAGCAAAGACTGGTCGTCTCGGAGTCAACATAATGTATCTGGATAGGGTAATATGTCTTCCTGTGGACTTTTACGTTGTGAACGGTTGAGTACAAGAGTCGGATCTTTATCCATATCACATTAAACAGGTTCTCGTCCTGAATATGCATTTAATTTACTAATGGACGTGAAACAGCTATCCATATCCATCCTCTTTTCATGCAACAGTATAATCGTGATATGAATTCGCTGTCCTCATTCTTAACTGTAATACAGATAGAAAGAAATGTTCAACTTTGTATCATAAATAAACTGCAAACAAGGACATACTTATAAAAAGAAAAAGACCGGAACAGATAATAACGGAATAACGGATAATAATCGAACTAAAAGAAGACAGCAATCAAACGAAAAATATTCCCAATAAGCATAGAGGGAAACATACAGTCTCAAAACAATAGATATGTGTCTTTATAAACCGTCAAGTTTTAATTGTCTATAAAAGTTGTGAATAAATTAAACAGAAGCAATCAAAGATCTACTTTCAAAACCAACCTCCTCAAATAAAAAAGCAACATTAAGCTTTGACATAAGAAAAGCACTGTCGGTCTCCTTTGCATTGGAACAGGCACATGAATATGTGGCAGGGTTAAACATGTTTTTGGAATTTTTTACCTTAAAGTTTCCGCTTTTAATCATGATCAAAGAACTAACTGAAAAAGCAAAAATAAAAAATTGGAATCAGTAGAGGAAAAGACACTGGACTCGTTAATATTTAAATAATATTTCTAAAAAATAACGGTATCATAGAGATTAATAAAGACACATAAAATGATTTTGTGTCATGGATTGATACCTCACATCCTTTGTTTTTTTTCTATAACAAAACAATCAATAAAATATACCACAACAAAGAATGCAGCTTAACGTATTGCCATTATGCCGTCCTATACTTAAGGGCATACGATACAGTTTTGATCCCACGGTGATTTTTTGAAGAAAGTTTGCATACAAGCTATTTTCCTACTAGTCAATTCAGATATGTAATAAAAAATATACCTCCATGTGCTACTTTTAGAGATAAACATGATAAATGGGGTCGAAATTTTGGATATTTACTGGAAATTTTAGTTTCTTGGACATTTCTATCCTTTGGAAAGACCACACCTAACTTTTTTATCTTGAAAGATAAACGCTAGCGGATTTTTGTAATAACATTTGAATTATCTTCTCTACATAAATTTACTTTGAATTTGTGTAATAATTCTTTGGAAATAATTCATATTTATCAAACTTTCCTGGTTTTAGTCAAAAACGGAATTTCTTGCTGTATTTTTATCTAACTTAAAAAATTTCATCAGTGAGTTTTTTTATGAAAATTAGCACAAATAATCTTCATACATAATCAAGTCAAATGCCATTTTTAAAAAGAGGGGTTCATGAACTCGTTTTCAAGTTAAATCAGTCTGGAAGAAAAAAATCGGTCGAAAAATAAATCTTTTCCCGATGTGTCACAATTTGACTTCGCGAAAAATAACTTTTTGCGTTAGCGACGTCATTACCTCCCCTGTAACTGTATCGTATGCCCTTAATGTCAGTCACTGTACTTCTTAGAAAATGCAAAGTGTCTCATCCTGCCTTTTTTCAAATTTCATCCTGGCCCCTCTTATGGCAGTCAGTGGACCCCCCTTATGAAAATTTCTGGATCCGCCACAGAACTTTAATAGGATTTCAGACTCCGGACACACACAAGCACATGGCATTAGAACATCAGTTCAACTCTTAGAAAACTTTGTGTCATAGGTCCTCAAAATTTATAACCATATGATTAAACCAACTTGTTATTGTTATATCAAATTACAACTATATCTTTTGTTTGTTTATTTCAGCATTGTTTGTGTTAAACATTGGTTCTAAACTTCTAGGAAATAGGAAGTTGATAATAATTGGAGGTTTTATATCTTTCTCGGGCTATCTGCTGAGTGCTTTCTCTCCAAACATTGGGGTGTTGGTGTTGTCACAAAGCGTACTATATGGTAAATTTGCTAAATTTTTAATAATAATATTAATTTTGTATGTCTTTGAATATTACTTTGATTAACTAAACAGTTGTTTGCTGGTTAGCAAAACAATAGAAATGCTAAAAAAATGAAATGAAATTAGTAAAATAATAAAAGATAGGGGAAAGATACCAAAGAAACATTTAAACCCGTTAGTCGAACACAAACTGACAATGCAATGTCAAACAAACTTAAAACGATAAAAAGACAAACAATAGAATACAAAACACACCATATAAAACCAAGGACTGAGCGACTCGAACCCAACCAAAAATTGGTGGTGGTCTCATGTGCTTCGGAAGGGTAAGCAGATCCTGCTCCACATGTGGCACCCGTCATTTAATTGAATAAAAGAGGCATGTCCATGCACTTCTTTCTTAAAGATATGAGTTGGGTTTTTTTTTAAATAGACTGGTAACAGAAGTTTTCTTGATTTTTCATATCATTCACATAGACACGTTGTCACTGTCAAAATCTGTTTCAAATTAACCACGATTTAAGCAGATTTTGCAGGGATTTAGTTTAAGAACTCTTTAAATGAAATAATAAAAAGAAAACGCAGATGGTTACAGTTCAAAAATCAGAATAAAGAGGATTCTCAAAATGATGAAACCCAATTAGTTCAGATGACCAGTGAACATGCTTATATATCAGTCAAGTAACAAATAATCAAATGTATTTGTACTCGCTACGAAACAGAAGAGCCTCGCTTTTCGTCCTGTTTCTAAAGTTCGTATACATTTTATGTTTTTCGACAGTGTATATAGATACACGATTAATTTTTAGCGTACAATTTAAACAAATTGACGTTCTTAAATTTTTTTTATCGATTTGATTGCACGGGACAGCGATATATTTAGAAATCCCTTTATCATGTTTATTTAAGAATTGAATGCTTCTTTTTGTAAATTCATAGGGGTGTAAAAGCGTTGACCGAAGTACATTTTATATGAAGCGCGGAAGCGCTTTATTCTATAAATGTGCGCACGGTCAACGTTTTTACAACCCTATAAAATTACTAAAAGAAGCATTCAATACTTATAATTACATTTTTTTTGAAAACACGATTTCTATCAAGTTTTTCTTTTTTTAACCTGTGCACTTTATTGTGGGAGCTCGTGTGATCATGAATGTTACAATGAAGGTTGATTTCAAAAAGACGCGAGATTGCTGTTAGCCAATCAAAATAACGTATTATAATGAAACATACATGTAATGCAATTATAAGTTGATAACAGACAAAAAGAAATAAAAAAATATATAAAGAAATTAAAAACCAATTGTTCAGAAAACAATTGAAGGTCTTTCCACCTCAAATGATATATCTTGAGACGAGAATATTAAAATCCAGTTTAAAATGCAATTTCCAGGGTCAATGATAGCTTATTGTATGCTGATTTAAAAAATATATGGTTTCTATACACTTTTGTTTGACATAAGGGATATAATTTGTTACTTCCGGTTAAAAAATGTCACTTCTGGTATTTTTTGATAGTTTACTTGACACTGATTCCAAAAATATATGGTTCTATATACTTTTACATTAAAAAAGTACAAAAAATAGCTACTTCCGGTTTACACAAGGTCATTTCCAGTTGGATTTTTCAAGGTCATATGGCTTGCAAGCTAATTCAAAAACTCCTATGGCTTTAGCATGTATAAATATGAATTTAAGGCAAAGGTCAAAATCTAGAACACCAAATTCAACTTTGACCTTGACCTCAAAATCAAGGTCACAAACCAAGGACCTCAAATCAAAATACCTTAGGTCTCTATTAGATATGGTTAACGAGTTATATCACCATACACATAATTTTACATATAAAATGGGAGAAAACTGCCATTTTATGTCTACGTACACTTTCAACTAAAATTTATGTGTTAGAACATGTCGCAACTAACAATTTAGTAAAGATATGTTGTCGTTATCTTATAAGGTTTTTGAAAAGAAGTGAAAATAAGCCAAAATCAAAATTTAGAATGTGATTTTCTTTTTTTTTTTTTTTTGGATCAAGGACCTCAAATCAAAAGACCCTAGGTCTCTATCACTTATGGTTTACCAGTTAGAGATGCATATCACTTAAATCAAATGCATAAGGGGAAATAACTCTGATATGGAGTCTCCGGAACGCTTCGGTGAAAACCAAACTCAACATCCTGAAGATATAGCGAGCAATTTGGTAAAATAAATTTGTCGTAATCTTTCACGGTTGCGAAGAAGTAGCAAACACAATAAAAACACTGTTCGGGGAGATAACTCTTACAAAGAAAAGTATTCGGTTAAGCAGGGTCAGTTTTGAAAGCGCATAAACTGTTCGATATCATATACCAAATATCAAATCGACATCTTGCGAAACAACCAAACAGCGAAAGAAAAAAAAAATTAGGCGGAAGAAAAAAAAAATAATCAGAACAAAATCAATAGGTCTTTCCACGGAAAAGAACCTTATAAAAATATTGAAAATTTAATGATTCAAAAATACTATAACACTAAAGAGAGAAAACGATCTGATTTCCATTTCATTTTTCTATACCAGTGAATGAATATTTCAGGTGTTGGATGCGCATGCACAACAGGACCAGTGTTTGTTGTACTGAACTACTACTTCGAGAAACATCTAGGATTTGCTAATAGTTTTGCCTACGTGGGAGGGAGTGTTGGGAGTCTTGCATGGCCTGTGATTATAAGGAAACTTTTAGATAATTATGGTTTACAAGGAGCTTTGTTAGTTGTATCTGGTCTTATTTTAAACAATATAATCGTTGGAGCTTTGATGCGTCCTTTTTTATCGGAACCTGTCGTTGAAAAACAGGATGCAGATTCTGAAAGTGAGGCTGACATAATAATAGCCAAAAGGAATTGGTTAAAAGATGAAATTTCCATTTCACTCGATAATGTCCCAGGATACTTTTCCAGACAAAAGTATCAGGTTGAGGACCAAGAACCCTTTATGGACCTAATTGATAAAAAAGTAGACATTAAGAGAAGTCTTTCGTACAACTTCTTTTTGGATAAAAAAGAAAATGAAAAGACTAAAATTGAAATACCTGAGAAATCAGACTATTTGGTCGAGCGTTTTACGGGTAGCAACATTAATATTGACGGTAGTTTGGGAACACCTGAGACATTTTGGACTACACACACATGTAGCTTGAGATCTTTGCCACAACATACATCGGAGGAAAGTTCTAATGAAAGCAATAAAAGCAAGTCTGAATTTTGTTTCAATCAATACATCATAGATATGACAGTTCTTCGGAATCGTAAATTACAGCTTTTTCTGTTAGTGGCATTTTTTTCATTCTGTGGAAGTGGCATGATTATAACATTCATTCCACCTTTTGCCAGAGATAATGGTATTTCTAATGACAAAATAACAATTTTAATTACAATAATTGGTGGGTGTGACCTTTTTGCACGATTTACATTAGCTTGGATAACCGATTCACAAAAAATTAGACGTCACCATATAATGGGATTTTGTTTAGGAATTACTGGTGTTGCTTCCATGTTAAATCCGTTGTATACAAATTTTACAGCTTTCATAGGATATTCTGTTATTTATGGACTTTTTGGAAGCATTTATTTTTCTATGTCAATTCTAGTACTCAGGGACTGTGTAGGTGCTGAGAATATTTCAGCAGCTTTATCTTTAATGATTACAATTCATGGTTTGTCATCGATAATAATTGCACCGTCAGTTGGTAAGTACATATAGTCTAGAATTGTATGAGGAAAGTAGAAATCTGAGTATGATTGATTAATGGCGTTTAACACCACGTTCAGAACTATTGGCTATATCGTACCGGTCAAATTTTATTGGTAGAGGAAGCCGAAATGCCCGGAGATAACCACCGACATGGACACTGACAACCCTAGTCAATTTAGATTGAAGTCGAAAGCATATGCCAGATTGCAGTATGAAGAAAAGTCTGTAGGACAAAAAAAAATACAACAAAAAACGCCAAAAATAAGCGAAAAGAAAAAAAAAGTTCAGAATAGGAAAACATAAAAGAAAAAATAAACTATAAAAAAAGAAAATTCAACCAATCTGAGAAAAAACTCGCACATGTAACTATCAACATTGAAGCTTTGGTATATCATGTATTATTCGTGGATTCCAATATCTGGTGTGTCCAATTGATCAGAAGATGCTGTGATTCATTTTAAGATCCTTAAATTTGCCAAATTTGCCAAAAAAGAAAAGGTAGATTCTGATATGTATCCACGGATCACGACACCTTATGTTTCCAAGAGATAATAATATACTGTATAAATTGCGTATTTAGCCTCAAAATAAAAATTTAACTTCAAGGCAAAAAAAAATTGTGGTTGTTCAGTGAAAAAAGAAATCCGGAATAATATATATACATAGAATATAATGATCTGCGTATAAGAAAGCAATAGAAATGTATATTGCATTGCACTAACAGTATATTAACCGTTTTAGTGTACTAAAACAAACATTATCGTGTCGCCTATTGACATGACATGTCATTCGCAATCTTTTTTTTTTTAATTCCCATAAATTTTCTCTGAACAACAGCCAAAATAAGTTCATATGCCCTAAAATGTCAAGGTATCACTTGATATTGATTCACATGCACCTGTTTTTTGTCTTGTACCGAGGTTATATAATGCCAATTGAATTACTTTTCATTATCATAATGATGTTTATAATATGTTTTTTGAGGGTAGAAATGTAGTCACCTAAACTTGTTCCGTCCTATGAACATTCCCATGAATTTACCCAGCCCCGTCCTATGATATTTATTGTATGTTTTTAGGGGGTAAAAAAATATAGTCACATGAACTTGCCCCGATTTTTATTGTACGTTTTATATGGATAGAAATGTAGACACACGAACTTGTGCTGTCCAACTCTAATATCGAATCTAAGAGGGCGCCCGCTTGTCTAGTAAGGATATATAAATATGTGCTCACATCCACATGGAATGGGCTTATCAATCCGATACCACGTGTTGGAAGCATTGCAACAATATTTTTGTAAGGCTAAATGTCTGTCATTATTGAAAGTATACTCTATTTCCAGTGGGCGCCAAACTTTTTTTATCCTTCACACCAGTCCATACAAAACCTACTCATTGGAAGTAAGGAAAACATAAAACAATCATTTATTTTTGTACCTTTAAAGCTGTTCTACTGTTAACGTTTTTTAAAAAGGGAGATTACTATGATTTCCTTTTAGGCAACTGCCCACCAAATGACATGGATGTAAGCTATAGGTCACCACCTGGCCTTAAACATGCAATGAGCAAACTCAATATCATGAGGTCAGCTTTAAAATGCCACAATATCACAAAATGTGAAACAGTTCAAACGAGAAAATAATGGCACCTGATTTCTAACAAATCAACAATTGAAAATCAAATATGATAGACAGCACCCACGAACAACCACTGAATTGCAGGCTTCTTGCATAATTGGGACATACATATTAGAAATGTGGCGGGCTTTTACATATTTTTGGGCATGTAACCCTCCCCTAATTAGTGGTGTAACAGTACAACTTAAAAAAAAAATGAAAATCTATTCTAGATTTTGGTGTTGTTATAAATTTTAGATTAAGGTACCATCTCTCTCGGGCAAGATTGACATTAGCTAAAAATGGCCATTCTTGCTAAACCTCTTTGGACCATAAGGGCATATATTATCTCCGTGTGTATTAAAGTACTAATTATGCTTTCTTGGCTTTCACATTTTTTGGTTTGGACGTGTTCGATGAAAGTATATCCAGAAAAGCTCTTTGGACGCACCAATTTTATAGATTTTTATTGTCTAGATTTTTGGCGAATTAAAGTAGTTATATTTAGTTATATATAGTAGAAACATCTGTCTCTCATCGAAGACTGTTGACTAGTTGGGGTGCTGTCCGATAACGCATTACCATAATTGTTTACTCTTATAAAAATATAGCCGGTAAACCATTTATTTGTTTTTCAGGTTTTATCCGTGATACAACCGGATCATATGCAGGGTCGTTTTTTCTAATGGGTTCCGGTCTGATTCTTGGATCTGTTGGTATATTCTGTCAGCCATTAGTCAAGTAAAGACACAAAATTACTGGATTAGACATGTAATAATGTTATGATTATATTACTTATGTCTGGGACGGTATGGATATAAATATCAGTGGTGTATTTTTTTTAATATCTAGACCTATCATCAAATTTGCACTAACAGGAGTAACACGACGGGTGCCATATGTGGAGCAGGATCTGCTTATCATTCCTGAGCAAACGACATCACTGACGGGATTTGTGGGGTTCTTGTTACTCAGTTTTTACTTTTCTATGTAGTGTTTTGTGAAGATGACTTTTGTTCGTGTTTCATCGTGGTGTTATCAGTTTGTCATCGACTTCTGGGGTTGAATAAAATTGAGAATGTAAATGAAGAATGTGTCAAAGAGACAACAACCTGACCAAAGAGTAGAATACAGACCAAGGCCACCAATGGGTCTTCAACAAGGCGAGAAAATCCCACACCCGGAGGCGGACTTCAGATGGCTCCTAAACAAAAATGTGTACTAGTTCAGTGAAAATGGACGTCACACTAAACTCCGAAACATATAAATGAACTTAAATAAATAAAAACATACAAGACTAACAAAGGCCAAAGGCTCCTGACTTGGGACAGGCGCAAAAATGCGGCGGAGTTAAACATCCTTTTTAGTATCTCTTTATGCAAATATAATGCAACAGTTTAATAGTACTGTTAAAACGCACTCACGTTTATTGACCAGTTGTGGTATGATGTTTATATAAATGAACGATATGAATGTAGAATGAGTTATACATTGCGGACGGAGCAAAAGTACTTGCTGTCCGTGTGAATTAATGGAAGCTCGTACAATTCATCTACTGTTTCGTAACAGTTTACCTTAGTACAACTGACTGACCTGTATTTATATCATATGAATACAATTGTTTTAAAAATATTTTTGTCACGCGACAAATTCTTTTACGTAACCGCGCTAACAGGTGCACATTACTTCTTTCAAGATCCACAAACTATTACATAATGAAAAAATAATTTGTAAAGCATTACGCAGATAATTGTCTTAGGAATATTTATATCATGCACTGAATGTGTATTACATAACCGAGCTAACAAGTGCATATACATGTACATGTACCAACTATTTCACGATCCATAACCTATTAAACAACGAAGAAAAAAGATATAGTATAACATCATGCAGACAATTCGGATAAAAGTAGATATTTGACTATTTGTTAGCCATTTTTAGTCATTTCATGTCAAATTATTCTTAAGCATGATCGTCGTATAGATGAATGATATTAAATCGCATTTATTATGTAATAACGATACATGTATCAACGCAAAAGACAATTTATAAACACTATTGTATAATCATCATATATCTATTAATATACGTACATGTTACGTCAATACCTTTATAATATAATCACATTGTAGGAGCATAAACAATTCATTTGTACGAGCTTTAGAAATCACTGTTTGGTAGTGATTTCTAAAGCTCGTACAAATGAGCTTTAGAAATCTTTAGAAATCAGTTTGGTAGTGAATACAGTGGCGGATTTCCCGGGGGCACAGGGTGCACAGGGGGCATGTGCCCCCACCCTCCAGTTGTGTTCACCAAAAAATTTCTAACATAATTTTATTGCTACTGAATCGGATTATAAGAATCAAAAATAAAGTCACAGCTTGATTTGACTTCCTAAACTTGCTGTTAATTAACCCAAGCTTCAACATGCGTGATTTATGACAATTTATCGATGGGTATGTAAATATTGACACAATGTGTAATATCTAAATCCAAATGCATTTTATGTAAATTACATGTACATGCTGATTGGAATACGAATATTTTTATTGGTTTCTAATACAATATTACAGGATTAAGATTAACAAGTAAAATCTTTTAGTAAAAAATTACCAACAAAAATCGGTCTTTATATAAGGTGGTACCAAACACCTTGACTAAAATTAATTTGGCTTGTTTGATTTTTATGAAATTTTGGCAAAATATTTACTTTGACCCTTTGACAAAAATATAAAAATTTCAAAAAAATTGAACCACACACTTTGTCTGAAAAATTTCATTGGATATATAGCAGTTTGACAAACACTAATTTTGATCATTGAGAAGCTTAATATTTCCTTAACAATAGAACGTGATCAAAACGTTGAACTGATTTTTACAGAGTTATCTCCCTGTAGTGTTATACCACCTTAAAAAATATAGTTACGAATCCCCGTCACGTCTCAGTCCGTACAGCTGAAAGGACGTGCAGGATCAGCTCCTGATTATCCGTTAGCTTCAACATGTTACGCTGCTCAGATGGTTCAAAGACAAACTAGTTTATGAGGCTCCCGTACAGTAAACCCGCGCCCATTGTAGATTGGTGAGTGTCACATGCTGCCCAGACGTCTGAGGGCTATGTGTATCGTAGTTTTAGTGCAATTTGCAGTCATCTACAACGGAGTCAATGATTCATCGACCAGCAACTCATCATCGTCGTAGTTAGCGGGCTGCCAAGCTGATCAACCTAGCCCTGAAAGCAGCCGTTGTGGAGTCCATACTGCAAAGAAACATCAAAATAGTAAAAAACTAAAATCAAAACAACTCACGTAAACCAAGATGGCCGCCTACCAAAATGGCGCCTTCCACCTGTTCCTGACCAACTGCAACAGAAAATATTTAATGCTCAACAATCGCCTCCGTGCACGAGGCGACCGTGCGAGGGCTGTATAGCCAGTCAAGGTCGTTTATAACCCCCATCATCATCATAGGTACGAATAGATGTTTAGTGTCAAGAATATTAGTAGCGATTATCATATGAGATACGTCTTTATTAACACACACTCACATTGTATACAGTTTCTGGGGAATATATATTTCGGACGTTATTATACAAACGACATTTTTAATAACAGACCGGAACTTTTTTTTAAAAACTGAATGTCGAGTTTTTATTCCCTTATTTTTAATAGAAACCAACAATTAGTTTAAAAAAAACCTTTTCCTCCACAAATCATGAATGGTCATGCAGTTCCTTCTATATGTTCTTTAAAAAATTCTATTGTATTTTTAGAAGACCTACTTTTTAACATAATACAGTGATATATGTATATTTTTTTTCTTGTTTCGATTACCATGTTTGAGGGTATGAATGAGTTACCGTGAGTGAGGGTATATGAATGGAGTTTACATATTAGAGAATAATGGTCAAAAAGTAAAGATTAGAAAAAAATGAACCCCAATAATATAAAAAAAAACAGATTAAAGGTGTGATGAAATATAAAGAATAGAGAAAAAATTGGCAGAAAATCAAAGAGTAAAAAGAAATAGTCCAACAAAATGAGAAAAATATATAAATGAAAAACCGACATCCCCCCCCCCCCCAAAAAAAACAAAAAAAAAACAACAAAAAACACTATCCTTAACACACGCTACCACCATCACCACCGCCACACACATTCCCATATATACATATCTAAACAAATGTTTAATTTTGGTTTTTTGATTTCATGGTGCCCCAGACATCGAGGTTCTGGATCCGCCCCTGGAATACAAATGGATGTTATATTTATGTTTAATATGGAGGATTTCCGGTCCATTTCGAATTAAAAGGCCTCTTGTGAGCGGTAACCCATTGCAAGGACAAAATTTTAAACCTACTTAGCATGCACTTTTTCCCGGTGCAGCCCTATAATACAATCAACCTACTTTTAAAAGCTTATCTGATGATATATTGTTTTAAGCCCTAATAATGTGTGAATTATTTGACACTGGACATTGAGAAAACACTAAGTCGTCATATATTTTATAAGAAAATCGTAACCCATTTAGGGAACGACCATTTAACTTCAAGAGGAGGGGGGGGGGGGGGGCTTTAAAATATTCTGTTCAAGCAGATGACAAAAACAAATTTCTGAATCCAGATTTTCCCCATGCCTTATAGTGTTATATTTTGAAAAAAATAATTTGATTGATAGCGTCGAAAAACTAAATAATATATAGTAACACATTTTCTGTCCATGAAAAAAAACACATAACCCTTCCCCCCTCCTTGAAGTTAAATGGTTGCTCCTTTATATATTTCATAGCTACCATATGCGATATCCTATTTAAAAATATATCAATGAGTTGCAATTGCACGGAGGCAACATAACAATGGGTAGTATAATTATAAATAATGCATAGCTGAGAGGGTGATAGAGCCGAGATTGTTACCCCGAGAAAACATTGTCAACTGAGGCAAAGCCAAGGTTGACAATGTCTTTTCGAGGGGTAACAATCTGCTCTATAATCCTCTCAGATAAGTGTTATTTAATTTATTATACTGAATGTTCTGTTATTACTGTCTATTAAATTTCAAATTCAAAGTAATAAACTATGACGTCTTGTAAATAACAATCAACCGTTTTTATTAAAGCGCACACTCGATCAAGCGTCTCCGTGAAGGGTAATAGAGTACTTGCCATGGGATAGAGTAAATTGTCTCCCTCGTATTAATCCATCAAAATCTGGCATTTTGACATGAAGTATAATAAAAATATACATCTGTCAATGGATCATAAATGTTCCATTTCTATTAAGATGGGGGCCTCGGTGGCCGAGTGGTCTAAGTAGTTACTACTGTAATCACTAGCCAGTCAACACTGAGGTTGTGAGTTCGAACCCCGCTCGTGCGGGTGCACTCGACTCAAATCTTAATTGACTAGGATCGTCAGTTTTCCTATCGACCGTCGGTGGTTTTCTCCGGGCACTCCGGGTTCCTCCACCAACAAACCTGTCCCTGAAAGCAGCCGTTGTGGAGTCCATACTTCAAAGAAACATCAAAATAGTAAAAAGCTAAAATCAAAACAACTCACGTAAACCAAGATGGCCGCCTACCAAAATGGCGCCTTCCACCTGTTCCTGACCAACTGCAACAGAAAATATTTAATGCTCAACAATCGCCTCCGTGCACGAGGCGACCGTGCGAGAGCTGTATAGCCAGTCAAGGTCGTTAATAACCCCCATCATCATCATAGGTACGAATAGATGTTTAGTGTCAAGAATATTAGTAGCGATATGAGATACGTCTTTATTAACACACACTCACATTGTATACAGTTTCTGGGGAATATATATTTCGGACGTTATTAAATACAAACGACATTTTTAATAACAGACCGGAACTTTTTTTTAAAAACTGAACGTCGAGTTTTTTTCCCCTTATTTTTAATGGAAACTAACAATTAGTTTTAAAAAAAACCTTTCCCTCCACAAATCATGAATGGTCATGCAGCTCCTTCTATATGTTCTTTAAAAAAAATTCTATTGTATTTTTAGAAGACCTACTTTTTAACATAATACAGTGATATATGTATATTTTTTTCTTGTTTCGATTACCATGTTTGAGGGTATGAATGAGTTACCGTGAGTGAGGGTATATGAATGGAGTTTACATATTAGAGAATAATGGTCAAAAAGTGAAGATTAGAAAAAATGATCCCCCAAAATATAAAAAAAAAAACAGATTAAAGGTGTGATGAAATATAAAGAATAGAGAAAAAATTGGCAGAAAATCAAAGAGTAAAAAGAAATAGTCCAACAAAATGAGAAAAATATAGAAATGAAAAACCGACATCCCCCCTTCCCCCCCCCAAAAAAAAAAACAACAAAAAACAATATCCCCAACACACGCTACCACCATCACCACCGCCACACACATTCCCATATACATATATCAAAACAAATGTTTAATTTTGGTTTTTTGGTTTCATGGTGCCCCCAGACATCGAGGTTCTGGATCCGCCCCTGGAATACAAATGGATGTTATATTTATGTTTTATATGGAGGATTTCCGGTCCATTTCGAATTAAAAGGCCTCTTGTGAGCGGTAACCCATTGCAAGGACAAAATTTTAAACCTACTTAGCATGCACTTTTTTCTCGGTGCAGCCCTATAATACAATCAACCTACTTTTAAAAACTTATCTGATGATATATTGTTTTAAGCCCTAATAATGTGTGAATTATTTGACACTGGACATTGAGAAAACACAAAGTCGTCATATAAATTATAAGAAAATCGTAACCCATTTAGGGAACCACCATTTTACTTCAAGAGGGGGGGGGGGGGGGGGGGGGGGGGAGGGAGGGAGGGGGGCTATAAAATATTCTGTTCAAGCAGATGACAAAAACAAATTTCTGAATCCAGATGTTCCCCATGCCTTATAGTGTTATATTTTGAAAAAAATAATTTGATTTATAGCGTCGAAAAACTAAATAATATATAGTAACACATTTTCTGTCCATGAAAAAAAAAAACATAACCCTTCCCCCCTCCTTGAAGTTAAATGGTTGCTCCTTTATATATTTCATAGCTACCATATGCGATATCCTATTTAAAAATATATCAATGAGTTGCAATTGCATGGAGGCAACATAACAATGGGTAGTATAATTATAAATAACGCATAGCTGAGAGGGTGATAGAGCCGAGATTGTTACCCCGAGAAAACATTGTCAACTGAGGCGAAGCCAAGGTTGACAATGTCTTTTCGAGGGGTAACAATCTGCTCTATAATCCTCTCAGATAAGTGTTATTTAATTTATTATACTGAATGTTCTGTTATTACTGTCTATTAAATTTCAAATTCAAAGTATTAAACTATGACATCTTGTAAATAACAATCAACCGTTTTTATTAAAGCGCACACTCGATCAAGCGTCTCCGTGAAGGGTAATAGAGTACTTGCCATGGGATAGAGTAAATTGTCTCCCTCGTATTAATCCATCAAAATCTGGCATTTTGACATGAAGTATAATAAAAATATACATCTGTCAATGGATCATAAATGTTCCATTTCTATTAAGATGGGGCCTCGGTGGCCGAGTGGTCTAAGTAGATACTACTGTAATCACTAGCCAGTCAACACTGGGGTTGAGAGTTCGAACCCCGCTCGTGCGGGTGCACTCGATTCCAATCTTAATTGACTAGGATTGTCAGTTTTCCTATCGAAGGTCGGTGGTTTTCTCCGGGCACTCCGGCTTCCTCCACCAATAAAAACTGGCCGCCACGAAATAGTCCAAAAGCGGTGCTTGAAAGTGGCGTTAAAACATCAAATCAAATCAAATCAATTAAGATGTCTGTAAAACTGTGTACTGATCCCATGTGATTAACATCTAAATAGGATATCGCATATGATAGCTATGAAATATATAAATGGGTTACGATTTTCCTATGAAATATATGTATGGGTAGAGATTTTAGAATGAAAAAAATAAATATAGGATTGGCGGGGGTCTGGGGTCTGTATTAAACTTGTATGTTTGAGATGCCCCCCCCCCCCCCTTTTCCCCATACCCCGTGTTTAATACCGACTCACAATATCTCGAAAAGTGTAACACACTTTTAAACATGTGAACCCCAATCTAATTGTCAACAATTTGAATTTAATTTAATACGAGTATAGATGAAAATGATAAGGCAGATTTATACAGCGTACTATTACAGGGAATGTATAGTGTCGTTTTTTTTTGCTCGAGTGAAACGTTTCACATTTTTCGAATGTAGATCAGATTTTTCAAATGAAGAATCATGCGATCCATCGGTTTACTGCTATTTCGCGAGTATTATTATAGTTTTATTCGTGACTGTTCATCTTATCCTGAATGCTATACATGTTTTCAACACAAACGACGCAGAATTTCCTTTCAGATCACTTACAATATAGTTTTTTATATTGTCGAGCAAGATTTAAAACGTCCGGGTTTTTTCAACAAATGGTCCGTTTTTTTTTTAGAAAGTGTGAATAAGAAAGAAGACATTCTTTGGCTTAAAAACTGACTTTTCTAGTTTGTAACTGTAATTTAGCGAAGGACAATATTATATGTTCTTAATAAGTCACAAAAACAGATTACTTTGTTGATCAAATTTAACCATTTTCAATTTAATGATAACTTTCTGTTCTGAAAACATTTTACTATAACCCTGCAGTATTACGATATTATAAGAAATCAACGGGTCCTTTTAAAAACGGTCTTAAGAATAGAGTACAAGGACTCATGATCTTTTTAAATGTCATTGGATGCTACAATGTTGTAATGTTACACTACTGTTTCAGGTTAGGGTGAAGGTTGGCGCCTGTTAAAACGTTGAAACCCGCTGCATTTGTTTGCACCTTTCCTAAGTCAGGAACTTGTTGTTCAGTGGTTGTCGTTTGTTGATGTGGTTCATAAGTGTTTCTCGTTTTTTTTTTATATAGATTAGACCGTTGGTTTTCCTGTTTGAATTGTTTTACACTAGTCATTTTGGTGCCCTTTATAGCTTGCTGTTCGGTGTGAGGCAAGGCCCCGTGTTGAAGGCCGTACTTTTACCTACAAATGTATAATGGTTAACTTTTTACACAATGTGACTTGGATGGAGTGTTGTCTCATTGGCACTCATACCACATCTTCTTATTTCTACCTTTGTTTTTACAGTCAATAACATTTTATGATTGTTATATATTACAGTGACTGACGAAAAAACATAGAAGCAGGAAAACTAAGGAAAAGGAATAAACAATCAGAAAAATTCAATATAAACCAAAATATTCTACTAATAGAGCCCCCTCACCCCCTTAATAAAAACAAATGTAATAACATTTGAATTGAACGGAGAATCTAATAAAAAATGAAAACAACACTTTATAATTTTATGCTATATGACCAACAGGACTTACAAATCCCATACAGCCAATCGGACGTTCCATTTTGGCAAGTGTCGGTCGGAAGAGGACTTAAGGGACTATATTTTTATTCCCCTGTCCTCTTTGAAGGTAAATAATTTTAGAAAGGTTTGTTATAAATCATGTCAAGACCAAGAAAATATTCATTAACATTATTAAGTTTAAACAGAGACAGAATATAATGTATAATGTTATATTTATATGTCCCACCTGTCTGAACAGTGAATATTTTTATGAAAATTATATGCAACATATTAGCACCAACAATCAGGGATGCGTACCCATAAGTTAGTTAAATTCAAACTGTAGTGAATGAAACAATACTTCACAACGATTTTAAATCATTGCATCTCACAAAAAAAACGTATCTAATATTTTACAATAATCATTTAATTACTACGTTAAATATTTAATCAGGTCTTTCCACTTTTCTGTGGAAAGACCTATTCTATTTGAATTCATTATTATTATTTTTTTTGTTCTTCCGCCAAACTTTGTTCTTGCGATAAATTTTTGTTTTACGCAATATGTCGCTTAGATATTTCTTATGTTGTATGGTACAGTGTATGTGCTTTTAAATTTCACCCTGCTAAACCGAATAATTTCCTTAGTAAGAGTTATCTCCCAATTCACGCTTTATCAAGTGTGTGCATGTCCTTCGTTACACAAAAAGATAACGACAAAATTCTGTTTCTAAATTGTTTGTTACATCCTCAGGAACTTTTGGCTAATTTGGATTGAAGCGATCCAGTGAGATCTTATACATTATGTAGGAGTTATCTGCCTTTACCAAATAAATTTGTCGTTTTGTTTTTGTAATTCATCAACCGTAAGCCGTATCAAAAAAATTGACCAAAATGTTAGTCGCGACATAATATATAACTGGAAAGTTTTTGTCGAAATGGCACGTATCACATTGTCTTTGGGGTTCGATGCAACTGAAACGATAAAATGAACAAAATCAACTAATTATAGCCTCATACTTTGCAGCTATCATGATGTATACATGCATCTTATCTTAATAAATCAACCAAGGTCCACAATCCTCCACACAGCCCCCCTTTTTTTTGGAGGAATCCCATTTCGCCTTGAAGTTCAGTCCTGTACATTTTACTGTAAACATGCAATCCTTCTTATGTGCAAACTTCTTAAATAGAAATTCATCCCTGCAAAAATCTGCTCCAATTCATGTATTTTCTGAACTTAATCGATAAACGTTTGGTTAAAATAATATAACAACAGCATTATTTTTGCCGTTAGGCGCGGTCCGCTTGATTGGGAAATTAAATTCAATGACGTAGAAATCGCTCCCAAGTTCGAAAATATTACTGAAATCCTACAATCAAAATTTCTAAACATGGATTAAAATACAAATTTGTGCTCGAGTAAACATGTGTACGTAAAATGCATGCATGATCGGACATCCAGGACCTGTAAATAATAAAACCAATAGTGATCGTGTTACTCTGATCAATACACATGTGCTCTGTTCAAAGGTCTCCCTTGAAAAGATATTAATACTCCAGACATATATATTCGAGGGTCACGTGACTTCACAACACCATCTCGCGCGCGGACCTAAATTTAGAATAAAACATTCCATATCCAAATTAGGAAAACGAAACTTCCAAGATAAAATTTACTCCGTTTCCCTACAAATTCAAACAAAGTGCATACACAACATATAGATGAAAAATGGAAGTCCGAGGTAACATAGAAACTAGAGAAAATTTATAAACGAATGATGCTAGAATCAATTTTTATGAGGACATTTCTCAGGCGTCCGTTTGGCTGTGCGGGATGTATAAGTACGCAGTCACGTTTGGTCAGCAAATAGACGTTATTTAAGTTAGCTGCGTCGCACAGAGAAAGTGCCATGCAGGCAATCAATCAATCAATCAATCAATCAATCAATCGACCGACCGACCAACCAACCAACCAACCAACTTATCACTAATGCAGGTGTCTGGTCCATGTGTTTAATAGAGGATGAGGGATCTCCTTTTGTTTTTAGCATGTGTCTACAGTCTAGGTCTAATATGTTAGTTTGGCAAACCAACGAACCAATCAACTAACCAACCAACCAACCAACCAACCAACCCATCCATCCATCAATCGATCAATCAATCAGTTATGTTTTAGAGGGGAAAGATCGCCGCTAATAATTGTTTACAAAACATTTGATTTATATTTACGTTTTAGTATGGTTTTATAAGTCTTTGATTATATTTTGTATATCAATATAATATTCATATAATGGAAATTTAGAAATGAAGAAGAGATTGATTTAATAAATAGATAGTCCATCAGTAAATACTTGATATTTGTTTTTATTAATAATATATTTTTAAATTTTTGGAAATGATTCATTACCAGGAATAAATGTTTATTAAATTTCAATTCTTTTTGTTTTGTTTTTTTATAGTTTAACCTCATTGCATCTTAATCTTTTCAATATGGTGCGATTTCGAAAATTGTGTATTCATTATGCTGACCAGCTATCATACACCCGTCTTGGTTTATTTACATTATATTACACCATAGATATATAGACCCATATACATTATGGGTATTACATCTATGATTACGCGCTATTCACAAGACACAACATCGGTTTGCGTTTACATAAATTTCGGATTAAATGGCCATGAATCCGGATTTAAAACACTTGAGGTAGGTAGTTTGACATTCGAATTCAACATCATTAGACTTGAGCCTACTAGAATGAATATACGTGATGACGCAAATGCGTATTATAATCCAGAGTATCATAGATTATGTTTTTAATTTACTATTTATCGCGCTGCGCAAGAAAACCACGTGCATGCATAGATATTAATTTCACTCGCAGACTGAATTTTCGCATTTCTTATCTAAATTCAGGACACGGCAGTTAGAGCTGGACATGGGACGTTGAATCATGGTCATCATAAGTTAAGGTATTCTGACCTCTAGTTGTTTCTCTTTTCTTTTTCTTTTTGTTTGAGTCACTGTCCTATTATAAACTTTGAAATTTTCGAAATACTTAGACTTTCTCCCCAAGGAATAAAAAGATTACCTTCTACAGATGTATTTGGTAAAACCTTTGTTTCGAAATTTGGGGTATTCAATGCTCTTCAACTTTGAACTTTATTTGGCCTTTTTAACATGTTTTATTCAAGCGTCACTGATGAGTCTTTTGTAAACGAAATGCGCGTCTGGCGTACAACATTTAATCCTGGTATCTATACATTTTTATATATCTACATAGGGTACATATCTTTTTTTTTTATATATTAATTAGTTCTTTTTGAGTAACTTCAAGAAATCCTTAACATTTGAGATGTTTTTATAGACCGAAATAATTGTCAGTTTATAAGAGGTCCCAATGTAGCTGGTGTGTTACTCTTAGAAACAAAATACGAAACATTGTTATAAGTTACATGCCACAGATTTACACTCCACATGGAAATTGGACTTGAAATTCTCTATACAACATATACCGTGAGTACAGACGACAGCTTCAATAATGAGTATAAGAAATGATTGAAGCCACCAAGGAAACAAAATATGAAGATATGACAGACAAAATAAATGTATCCAGATTATTTTAGCAAATTGAGTGCTTAATATTATATTGCGATTGGTCTGTGCAATTTGCTTTATACATACGGATTGCAGAAACTAAGAATTGTAATAGGATTGGGACTTTGTATGTAAATTAAACACGAAGAAAAACTGATGTACACGCCCAAGTAATGAATTAAATAGTCAAGCCTTAAACATTGTTAAAAGGTAAATTCATATAGTAGCTGTATACATTTTTCTTTTTCCAACTAAAGTACAAGATCGCTTTTAATTGACTGACCTGTGTAAGAACCTACACACAATTACATATTGTCAATAAAGGTGATTAAACATCAGCAGTATTTCATTCTATTCAGTCAATTATTTCAAATCCAAAGCCAAAAAAATTCAACAACATTTGTTTGGTTACCAGTCGGCTGTCTTGGGTTCACGAGCTGCTTTTCTTTTTTTTAAAGAAAGCAACTTGTTTTTGCTTATGTACTTTGTCTGTAGAGTGTCCATATGCCATTTTGTTTTTCTTTGTTGAAAAAGTGTTTTGTTTTATAGTGATTAAGATTATAACACAAAGTTGACTACTGCACCCCAATTTGTGACAATTTTACCTATTATGTCTGTTTATTTTTGCTCACATATTGTTGCCAATATAATGGAGTTTTACGCGACTGTCATACAAGTGAGAGGTTTAGCTAACTCATCATTTTCTATATAAGGAAATGCCTATACCAAGTCAGGAATAAGATAGTTGTATTCCATAGGACTTTCCGTTTTCAATTTTCCTTGGAGTTCGGTAATTTTACTTATTGCCACCTACCCAAATTGCAAATATGTGGCACTTATTTTGTAAAGAGTTGAAGTAAACTGCGACTGCATGATAATATATGTATTATGATGTATACCGGAACAACAAGTTAAATCTTACCCTGAGTTAACAACTTGATACTCCAGGAAGTCAATATATCAGTTAAACTCTGGACACAAAACAGAAATGTTTCCTGATGGTACCAAAACAAACAGATAAGTGTAAAGATGGCTGCCATGTCATGGGATAAACCTGTTTGATCCACCATATTTCTGTGTAGAGGGTTTATACAATGTACCATGGAAGGAACATAACTTTTACGACGGACATTTTTTGTCATCGATGATAATTTATTTCGGAGCACACGAGACCACCAAGGTTTTGGTGGAGTTCGTAAAGCTCCTAATCATTCTTCACTTTTTCTATGTATTATTTTTTAGACTAGTGTTTGACGTTGAGCCTTTATTTCTTTTTTGCTATGGTATTGTCGGTTTTTCTTTGACGTATGATTTATTTGCTCCTGTACGTGGTAATTCAAATTTTGATAATCTTTCCAGGTCGACCCACTCTGTACAAAATTCTTATTTTAATTTTAATTTGTTTTGGGCCTGAATATGTAAAAAATATTTGCCACTGAACGTTAAGGAAACAAATTCAACCAAACAACATGATCAAACAAAACAAAGGAATCCATGCTATAAAATTAATCTAAAGATACAATTATTGTGGTGTGCTTTAGCTTATTTTATGTTTGATATCAATCCTCCCCGTTTTACCAGTTGAAAAAAAAACAAGAAATATAGAAACTACACAAAAGAACCAACAATTGCATACCTCCTCCAATCGAGTATTTGTCAAAAAAATGAATTAGTGTTTGATTGCATGCCAGTTCAAATCAAAAACAAAAATATTATCGAAAGAGATCTTTAAATACATTCATTTCATATAATAATATACTTTAGGATATTTGCTGAAGTTGAAATATATCATTTGAAATCTATAATGTTTTAAATGCACCAACTTTCCGTTATTGACTCTATGAATGAAACATTTACGGAATAAAATTGCCATACCTACATGACATACGTCCGTCCGGTCTTGTTAGCGCTCCAATGTATACAGTTCTTGCCAGATTTTTATGAAACTTATATCATAGGTTTATATCAGCAATGTCTTTGGCGAGTTTGAAAATAAGTTCCAATCAATTATTCGTAAATGAGTTATGCCTCTTGGAAACATAAATTATATGGAAAATTGTATCGTTAGCTCTCTCATGTGTACAATTCTTGCCAGAATTGTATGAAACTTATATCATATGTTTATATCAGCAATGTCTTTGATGAGTTCAAAAATTAGTGCCGATCAATTATTTCTAAAAGAGTTATGCCCCTTGGAAATATCAATTAAATGAAAAATTGCCTTATGAACGCTCTTATGTGTACAATTCTTGTCAGATGTGTACAAAGTTTATATCATAGGTTTATTTTATCAATGTTTTTGATGAGTTAGAAAATTAGTAATGATCAATCATTTTTAAAAGAGTTATGCCCCTTGGAAATATTGATTATATGGAAAATTGCATTGTTAGCACTCTCTCATGTACAAGTCTTGCCAGATTTTAATGAAATTTATATATTAGGTTTATATTATCAATTTCTCAGACAAATTTGAAAATTGGTGCCGATCAATTATCTTTAAAAGAGTTATCGTTTGTTGATATGGTTCATAAGTGTTTTTCGTTTTTTGTATAGATTATACCGTTGGTTTTCTGTTTGAATGGTTTTACACTAGTCATTTTTGGGGTCCTTTATAGCTTGCTGTTCGACGTGAGCTAAGGCTCCGTGTTGAAGTCCGTACTTTGACCTATAATGGTTAACTTTTTATACATTGTGACTTGGATGGAGACTTGTTTCATTGTGATTCATACTCTACATATTCTTATATCTATTATGTACCTTGGAAATATTGATTATATGAAGATTGCATTGCTAGCGCTCTCATGTGTACAATTCTTGGCAGAATTTTATGAAACTTATATCATAGGTTTATATCAGCAATGTCTTTGACAGTTTCTAAAATAAATGCGGATCAAAAATTTTTAACGAGTTATGCCCCTTCGAAAAATTAATTATAACGGAAATCGCGATGCATTTGCTCTGAAGCCTTCATTTCTGTAAGATATTTATCAATTGTTTTAAAGAACAAAAAAAAAAGGATTTTTTTAGTTATGGCCATTGGATAGATAAAATATGTTCAACGCAGGGGACATTAGAACTATGTTCTTTTATTATATTTAGCTTACACAAACAAACAAATAAACATAAAAAGCCAAATAACCAACTGAAACTTGCAGTGAGGTGAGAGTTTTTGCTCCGTGCTGAAGGCCTCATTGTGACTTTGAGATGAAGAACAACAATGAAAGCGCTGTTCCTTTTCTTTTTTGTGTGTTTTTCAGTGCATGTACTGATTTTGTGTCATGGATGTATACCCCATATCCTTTCTTGTCTGTCAAACAAGAAAACAGACAGAATTAAATAAATTACTTGTCTAATGAAGAAAAACAAAATAGATCCATAAAAAAACATAATACATACACATTTTTATGGACATAACGAAATATAAAAACGAACTTGATTTAGAAATCAACTCACTTTTAGTGTTTAAACATCACCACAAAAAGAAAATTTTAAACGTGACAAATTGAACTGGCCTTTCATTTTGCCCAGGTCTTTATATAAATAATAGTTTTGTAATATGTATGCAAAGAACTACTCAAAATGGTAGAAATTTCAATAATGCCGAATAAAAACCCAAAATATTCTCTATTATTAGCAATGAAACGGCAAGCTTTTTCACCGAATTCAGCATTTTGATTGGTTGATTTCTGACACTTGGTTCGATAATTGTACTCAAATTATTTTATGACGTCTGCGCCTAGTCTACCACAAGAACCACGGTTACGATCATCCGTTTTGTTGTAGATGACGTGTTAGGACACATACACGCTCGAATTGAATATGACATCATATGGTAATGTTTGTGAAGAAAGTAACGTTTATAACAAATTAAAAGACCTCTTTCTATAGTTCCTGCGAGCAGTAACCCATTTGCAAGGCAAAAGTCATAAACCTACTGAATACGAGGGTGTGGATTGGTGTTTACAGAATAGAGAATAAGAGGCAAAAAATATAAAGAATAGAGAAACATGGACCAAAAAATAAAAAAAATAGATAATAATGAGGTGTTCAAATATAAAGAATAGAGACTAATGGGCAAAAAGTATAAAGAATAGAGAAATATGGCATAAAAATTAAAGAAAGTAGAAATGAAGTACCCCATCCAGACCCTCTAATATGCACTTTGTCCCGTAAGGTAAGAGTTTCTAGCCCTACAATACGGTCGGCCTACTTTTAAAAACTTATTTTATGATTTATTGTTTAAATGTCTAAAGACCTGCCAATGTATGAAATATTTTTAACACTTGACATTGAGAAAACACAAAATCAAGTGTATATATCTTAAATAATACTCAAATTAAATGTAGAATTTCATATCGACAACGCACTTGTTCATATGTGAATGAATGAAATAGATGGCGGCAATTTAAGATGGTTAGTCAAGTCAGAGACGATCTTTTTCGAAAATATCATGGGTGTGTGTTTTATCATTCAAAGATCGTCTGTATAATGCCGTATAAAAGTGTTTCAATGCTGAAATATGTGAAACTGGAACATTTGGTGGTCAATTATTACATTTAAATACAATGACTATCTTAAGGTTCATCATGACTACTTTTCATTACATTAAAAAAAATGAAAAAAAATTTCAATGCAAAAAATATAGTTTCTATATACCGTTGTAATTGTCATAGTCTGTAGTATCAAAATATCATCATCAATGAAATAAATATCTAGCTGTTTCCAAGAATGAGGTCCGTTTATGTGCGCCACATCAAAGAAAATGTCTTTAAAAAATGCAATCTTCAAAATCTGAAAAATATATGTTAAGATGTTCATTAAGTTCATAGCTAGTTGTTGCCAGGCTTCCTTTCTTACTTTTTTTCTAATAAAAGCATTTTATGGCAATATTCATTTCATATATTTTTTCTTAGTTCACTTGTACAGGAACTACTTTTTCAAAATGTATGGTGTGCATTAAAGGACAATTTTTGAATTGTCTCCCTTTTACTGTAAATCAATTCATATAAACAACATTGAAAAAACAGTGACATAATAGAGAAAAGTGTCTATAACTTTTAAACGTTACTGATTTACTCCTTACTAGGAAGCATTTTAAAAATTCACATGGCTAACAAATAAGCAATTTTTAGTAGGAACATCCAAAATTATGTAGAAAAAAATTTAATATGTGAAAAATGCACTGAGTAATCGGTCAGATGAAATAGGTGTCTTGACTAAAATTTGCTTTATCATACTCATATGACTAATGTGACAATAAAGTCACACGGAAAATGCATTCCGAAAGCATTCCTTTGAAAGTTGACAAGATGTTACAGCCATAGGACAAAAGTATTTATTACAACATATTTTTAAAAAAATATATAAAATTTAATCATGTACTTTTCATTCAATTAATGATTTTGTGAAAACATTTTTCAGTAAAATGGTTTTATATAAAGAAAGTATCAGAAGTTGGTAATAATTGTATAAATAATAATAGTTACATTTAAATGTAAGTGAATTTCATGGAAGAATTCCTGAAATCCTCAGAAAGATGGTCTATTTCATATGAATCGTCACATCCTTCATATAAAACTTCGTAAACTGCATCTTCATCACCATCCAACTTTATTAACACTGTAATTACAACACCTTTATACCATTTGTTGCTATTTGTCTCCGCATCAAACCATTCATGCATAATGTGCCGGCCAACAAACTTTTGCTTTGCACTTCTCATACAACTGAAATATAACAACTTAAAATTTTAATATATAGGTCATAATTAAATAAATGTCAATAAAAAAACCCATAATTAATGATTTCATCAACCATAATCAGTTCAATACAAAAATACAGCTCAACTATATCTATTGTTTAAACAATTTTTTCAGATTTTCATAATTTGGTATTAAATTTTTTGACATGACATGGTAAAACTGATTACAGTGGTTCGCAAAAACATAATTATTCTTGTTCTAAAGTTTTCAATCTAATTAAAATATCATGTCGTGATAGCCTGGCTATGTTATGCTTATGACATATATGAAGACTGTTACAAATGAATGATTAAATCAACACAGATGTAAATATACATGATGAATTATTTTAAATAATTTGTAACCTCGAGCTCTACTTAACAGGTCTATTTGTTTACACTTCATTTTCATTTTTTTATTTAAAAGTCCAAATATTGTGTTTGTTTGGATGATGGTAGATTGATTAAATACAAAATAAAAAGAATTGTCTTTTATTGCTATATTTCATATTTGTTCTTTCGTTTATTGTTTTGTATTGTTTTGTATATACAAGTAAATCATGTTGGTATTTTTTTAGGCCTTTATTAGATTTTAGCCAGAGAAATTTGTATATTACTGAAAAATTATTACACCAGGGTTTTCGATATCATAAGCTAGTAAGGACATTTGCTGAGTTTTATCATCGGTGTAGGGACATCGTTCGTAGATATGGCTCAGCATGCAGACATCTTATGCGTTCGGGTGTTTCACATCCAATCTTTTATGGTGATTTTCTTTACGGGGCAGAGAAGTGTCAGTATTCACATCGGGAGCTAACAAAACCTTTAGACAGACTTATTGAGAAGGGATGTAGTTGCGATACTGTTTTCGGGTCATTGGGGATTGCATGTTTTGGCTTTGATATTGATTCACTTATAGGGTCTTTGCGTCGGAATTAAACATATTTGTTCTGGGACCAGTTGTTGGCATGACGCGGGTTGTGTTCTTCTCATGTGTTTTATGAAGGTATGATACTGGACCCCTGGTATGTTACTGGGAGGGATTGTGCCTGATATTCATATGATGAGGAGGACATAATCTTTCAGACAGTTTAATTGAGGTCTGGAGCTGGCATGTCAGTAGCTGCTGGTAGTCTGTTGTTATTTATGTATTATTGTCATTTTGTTTGTTTTCTTTTGTTTCCTGTTCTGACATCGGACTCGGACTTCTCTTGAACTGAGTTTTGCTGTGCGTACTGTTGTACGTTTGTTTTTTCTACATTGGCTGGAGGTATAGAGGGAGGGTTGAGATCTCAAAAAACATGTTTAACCCCGCCGCATTTTTGCGCCTGTCCCAAGTCAGGAGCCTCTGGCCTTTGTTAGTCTTGTATCATTTTAAATTTAGTTTCTTGTGTATAATTTGGAGTTTGGTGTGACGTCCATTATCACTGGGCTAGTATACATATTTGTTTAGGGGCCAGCTGAAGGACGCCTCCGGGTTCGGGAGTTTCTCGCTGCATTGAAGACCCATTGGTGGCCTTCGGCTGTTGTCTGCTCTATGGTCGGGTTGTTGTCTCTTTGACACATTCCCCATTTCCATTCTCAATTTTACTTTATAGCTTTCCTTGTGGTTTAGGTTTTTGCCCTGTATTAAAGGCTGTATGGTTTCATTTTATTGCTTACACATTGTATGTTGGATGAAGATTTGTCTCATTGACATATTTTTCTTATTTATGATGGTATAGAAAATATGATTGTTGAACAATATGCATGTATAGAATAAATGAAAACAACACTTTATAAATTTCATGTGTCGGAAGAACTTTTCTAGATTTACCTTCACAAAGTTTACACGAAATCGGGAAAGGATTTGAATAAACAATAAAATTTTGGTTAATTTTTGTTTCAAACTGCAGAAATGCAAAATTATATCTTTATGTTATGCCTATTACAATGTAAATATTGCCTCAAAATGTATTGAATTGTGGTAGCCATTTTGGAATCAAAGTGTTAACATGAATCTTAACTATAAATGTACTCACAACATGTTAACATGTATAATGGCGGACCAAACTAATGTTAGTATATTATATTTTGAGAAAGTCACACCAGAACCAAAACGATTCTGCAAATACACATCTGACTCTGAATCCGATGATCATAATTTACAAAATAACATTATCATGGAAAAAATTTAACTCATCATGATGGCTCTCAGTCCAACACTGACCCAGTAGTACAAAGAAGCACATCGCCGAGTATTTCACATAGACTGCCATCTCAACCTCCTATAATTTTCACAACAATTGATGGCCAGTCAGTCAATTTATCAGAAGTGATAAAACATACTATTGCTAGTCCAGATTTTGTTAATTGTATCGGTCCATTGATTGCTAATGTTGTTAAAGCTAGTGTAGACAATGCTTTGTCCAAATATGTTTCCAATCCCGAAGTCGAAGTAGAGAAACAAGAGCAAATAATTTCAGATTTAATGGTTAAACATTTAGAACTTAAAGAAAGCAATAAGCAAATGGATGGTAGAGTTGAATCAATTGATATTGATCTATATATAGAGGAACTTCAGCAATATGAGAGGCGGAATTTTCTGCGTTTCCATAATGTTCCCTTAAAGAAAAGCGAGCTTGGGCAAACAGATGATTAGATAGTTGGTTTATGCAAATGTCTTCTTGATGTAAATATAACAGTTGATGATATCGACAGGTCCCACATAATAGGGCCTATAAACAAATATGGCAATGCCCAGTTAATCTGTCGATTTAGAAATTGGAAAATTAAGAACACTATATTTCAGTTATTACTGAAGACCTGACCCAATATCGGCAGTACTTGATGAAAAGTTAAATGATGCCAGAAAAAGACACGAAATTGACTCGTTCTCGACGATGGATGGACGTTTATTTGCCAAAAAGACATCCGAATCTAGCAAAAAGTTTATTAGAGGATTGGAGGAATGAAGGACTTGAGAGTGAATTTTGTTTTCCTAACTAATAAAGTATTCATGATTAAAAACTAATGTTTGTACTTCCCATATTATAAATTGAAATCCAGATTATTAGATATATGCATTTGTTGTTATGTTTCAGATTAAAACATACTTTTAATACATATATTGCAATACCAACAAGTAAAAAGACTTACCTTAAATGAGTTAAAATTGAAATACTTAATCCAGTTTACATCGTATCTAATACACAGTTTGTTTGTTTTACTTATAACTAGGTCATTGGGTCTTTGTGTTACGGTCTACTCGATTGGTGTGATAATTTAATGTTTCTTTTTGTTTTTGATTTCTGTACCACCAATGTTTTCGATCAAATGTTTTTGAAAACAACACATCTGTTATGTGATAGGATCAATTTATTAAAGATGTTTTTTCTTGAAAAAGACACGCCAGATACCAATTTGCTCATACGTTTTTGCAATTTCTTTATGTAAATACAAGTTTTGCTTCTGCTTGTTTGTTTTGTTCTTTTTTCTTTCTTTTTTGAGTACAAATTTGATTAATTATCATGATTATAGAATCATGTATTTACAGTGTATTATTACACATACTTGTTCATTTACATGTTACCATATGTGGCTATGACCTATTAGAGATCCTTCATATACACCAATAGAA